>NW_026947497.1:21184493-31184493 GCF_034190915.1 Cavia porcellus | reverse complement strand
CCAATTCCTAAGTGCCTTTCTTCTGGCCAGAGGTTTGGTCTGTTTATTCCTGGTAGAATTCTGATCTTAGTCGATAAGTATAAGTCAAATGAATACTTTTGTTTAATTCTTAAATGTGAATCCTTTCAAAGCTCAAATACACTACATGGTTTAAGCATCATTTCTATTTCACTTATCAGGATACATTTACTTTTTGTTCTAAAGTTTCCTAATTTTTTGTGCTAACACGTAAGATCTCTAAAATAGAATTCTTCATTCAAAATATACCAGTAAATTAAGTTTGAGTATATTTATTCAGTGTTCATATATTTATTAAAAACTACATATACCTGAAACTAAAATACAAATAACAATACTGACTTTTGAAATGAAAAATTTTAAAATTTAAGTATCCTGTAAATCAAAAATTATGTATTTCATAAACATATTTCTCAATGTCAAGTGAACTCATTAGTAGTGATAGATATGGATTTCTTTTATTGAGTTTTAATGTCCAGAAAAACATAACTTTTTTATCTTGTGTGGAGGTGACAAGGAATCAGAATTAAGTGTAGAATTAAGTGTAGAATCTATTCTGTTGGCAGAGAATGTTAACTTCAAACCAAGAGTGATCCAAAGAGATAAAGAAGTCCACTACATACTATTTAGGGGAAAACTTAAAGAGGAAGAGGTAACAATCTTAAATATATATGCACCAAGTTTGGAAGCAATCAGCTATACAAAATAAATATTAATAGAAATCAAAAATCAAATAATCAATAACACATTTATAACAGGAGACCTTAACCTGCCACTGGAACAAAAGGACAAATCAACAAAGAAATAACAGAAGAAAATCAACAAAGAAATAACAGAACAGAGGTGGTGCACACTGTCCCTGGAGTCCAGCCTGTTTGGGACCCTCGCACAGTCTGGGTGCAGTGGAACAGCTGGGCGGCTCTGGGGTGCCTGCATCCTCTTCCCGTGTGTCTGAAGGACTGTGGATTTACAAGCAAGCAGGCGAGCATCACCAGTTCCAGAGGTCCTACGTCCTGGGGTAAGTGCCCCACCCACGCTCCCCAGCCCAGCTTGTTCTGGACCCTCGAGCCTTCTGGGTGCAGTGAAACAAGTAGGCTGGTCAGAGATGCCTATATCCACCTCCCCATTCCGGATGTGCTCAGAGAACTGTGGAGTTCCAAGCAGGCAGGCGGGCACACACTGTCCTGGAGCCCAGCCTGTTTGGGACCCTCACACCATCTGAGTGCAGTGGAACAGCTGGGTGGGTCTGGGGTACCTGCATTCACCTCCCCATTCCGGGTGCACTCAGAGAACCATGGAGTTCTAAGGAAACAGGGAAATGCCCACTGTCTCCGGAGCTCCGCTTGTTTGGGACTGTGGAGTACTAAGCAAAGAGGTGAGCACCATGGTTTCCAGAGGCCCAGTGGCCTGTGGGAACTGGGTGCCAGAGTCCCAAAAGTTGTGAAAACAGAAGTGGATTTCCAACAGACCCTGAGGAAGCTTTCAAATAACACTTGAAACACAGAAATATAGGAAAATGACAAAACGAAAGACCAAATTACAACCTCAAACCTCCAGCCCATCTCAAGAAACCCTAGGAGCGATGTATATAGAAGAAAATATATCCCATCCACCTCATATATCGGACACAATAGCCACTGAAATTGACAAGCAACTCCAGGAAGCTTTAAAGAAATTCAAACTCGAAATAATCTCCCAGATAAAATAAGAAATGATAAAAGAAATAAAACAGATGCTGGGTATATCTAAAAGAAAACACAGTTAAAAAATTGGAGGAACTAAACAAAAAGAGAGAATCCCTAGATGATCAAAATAAGAAACAAACAGAATACATAAAGCAGATGCACAGAAACATACAGGAAATCAAAAATTCCACTGAAAGCTGCAAAAACCACTTCAATGAAAGTGAAGATAGAATTTCAGACCTTGAAGACAGGATTGCAGCTAGTGAACAGGAAAGGAAGAATCTTTTAAAAATAACAAAGAATCAGGAAATAACAATTCAACAACTGCAAGATGACACAAAGAAAAACAACAGAAGATTGATAGGGATTAATGAAAAAGAAAGGGACAACATAAAGGACATCAAGAGGATATTTAGAGAAGTAATAGCTGAAAATTTCCCAAACATGAGATCAGAAACCTAAATCAGGTTCAGTGAAGCATATAGAACTGCAAATAGTCATAACCAAAATAAAACTATACCCAGACATATAATAATCACCATCCCAGAAATAAAATACAAGAATAGATTATTAAAAGCTGTCAGAGAGAAAAGACAGATCACTTATAAAGGAAAACCTATCAGAATCACAGGAGACTTCTCAGCACAAACAATAAAGTCAAGAGCATGGAGTGAAGTATTCCAGATCCTAAAGGAAAATGATTTCCAACCTAGACTGATGTACCCTGCAAAACTATCATTCAAAATTGATGGTGAAATAATATATTTTCATGACAAAGAACAGCTGAATAAGTTCATGATCACCAAGCCAACCCTGAAAAAAAATATTGACAGACAGTTTAGATACACAAAGGAAAAAAACCACTAAGCAAAGCAGATAATTAAACAGAACAAAAAGATAAAGATGCAACAGCAGAAAGATAACATGTCAATAATAAATCAACATATAACAGTGATAACCATTAATGTAAATGGTCTCAATGCACCAATTAAAAGAAACAGACTGGCAGAATGGATCAAGAAACAAAATCCTACCATACGCTGTTTACAGGAAACCCATTTAACCCAGAAGGATACTCACAGACTGAAAGTCAAAGGATGGAAAACAATATTTCACGCAACTAGAATTAAAAAAAAAAAAAAAAAAAAAAAAAAAAAAAAAAAAAAGCAGGAGTAGCCATTCTGTTTGCAGACAACATGAACTTTAAACCAAAAATGATCAGAAAAGACAAAGAAGGTCACTACATACTCGTTAGGGGAAAAATCCAAGAGGAAGGGATGACTATCTTAAATATATATGCACCAAATTCCAGAGCACAGAGTTATATAAAGCAAGTATTAACATAAATGAAAATTCAAATTATCAGTAACACAATTGAACAGGAGACCTTAACACACCATTGACAACAAGAGACAGATCAACCAGACAGAAAATCAGCAAAGAACAGAGCTGAATCACACCTATGAACAAATGGACTTGATAGACATATACAGAACGTTCCACCCAACAACATCAGAATACACATTATTCTCAGCAGTACATGGGTCATTCTCTAAAATAGACCATATGTTTGCTCACAGAATATATTTAAATAAATGCAAAAGAGTTGAAATCATCCTTTGCATGTTATCGGATCATAACACTTTGAAATTAGAAATTAATGATAAAAGCTACTGCAAAAATCCCACAAACACATGGAAACTGAATTGTTGAGTAATCAGTGGGTCACAGAGGAAATTACAGAAGAAATTAAACAATACCTACAAGAAAATGAAAACACAGATACAACTTACCAGAATCTGTGGGATGCAATGAAAACCATCCTCAGAGTAAAATTTATTGCACTGAGTTCCCACAGCAGGAAAACAGAACAAATACACAAAAATAACTTGATGCTACACCTCAAACAACTAGAAAAATAAGAGCAAGACAAGCCCAATGCAAAAGAAGAGAGGAAATTATAAAAAACAGAGCAGAAATCAACGCAATAGAGACTAAGAAAACAATCAAAAGAATCAACGAATCAAAGAGTTGGTTCTTTGAAAAAATAAATAAAATTGATAAGCCCCTAGCCAACCTTATTAAAAAAGCGAAGAGAAATCTCAAATTCATGCAATAAGAAATGAAAAAGGTGAAATCACTATAGATTCTATAGAAATACAGAAGACCACCAACACCTATTTCAAAAACCTCTATTCTCAAAGGTTTGGTAACACAGAAGAAATAGACAGATTCCTAGAAACATATGAGGTACCAAAGTTAGATCAAGAGGATGTAAAACTGTTGAATAATCCAATCTCTATTAATGAAATTGAAAATGTAATTAAGTCCTTTCCTACAAAGAAGAGCCCAGGCCCAGACAGATTCACTGCACAATTCTACAAGAAATATAAAAAAGACCTAATGCAGACACTCCTCAAAATATTCAATGAAGCTGAAAGGGAAGCAATCCTTCCTACATCATTCCTGGAAGCAAATATTACTTTAGTACCAAAACATGAGAAAGACCCAACTAAAAAAAGAGAACTATAGACCAATCTCCCTAATGAACACAGATGCAAAAATCCTCAATAAAATATTGGCAAATAAGATGAAGCAAATAGGATGAAGCATATCATCAAGAAGATTATACACCATGACCAAGTAGAATTCACCCCAGGCACACAGGGATGGTTCAACATATGTAAATAAATAAATGTAATCCACCATATCAATAAAGCCAAAAGTAAGAATCACATGACCATTTCTATAGATGAAGGAAAAGCTTTCGATAAGGTCCAACATTCATTCATGATACGAACTTTTCAGAAAATTGGAATAGACAGTCTTTACCTCAATATAATAAAGGCCATCTATGACAAACCAACAGCCAGTATCACTAAATGGCCAAAAATTGAAGGCCTTTACTTTAAAATCAGGCACAAGACAAGGATGTTCTTTATCACCACACCTATTTAATATAGTACTGAAATACTAGCCAGAGCAATTAGACAAAAGAGAGAGATAAAGGGGATACAGATAGAAAAACAAGAATTTAAACTATCTTTGTTTGCAGATGACATGATACTCTACATAGAAGACCCCCTAAACTCCATTGAAAGACCCTTAGATATCATAAATTCAGTAATGTAGCTGGATACAAAATCAATACTCAGAAATTAATTGCATTCCTATATACTAACGAAAAAATTACAGAGAGAAATAAAAGAAGCCACACTCTTCACACTAGCAACAAAAAATATGAAATATTTAGGGATTACTCTTATGAAATAAGTGAAAGACATATACAGGGAAAATTATAATACACTGAAAAAAGAAATTGAAGATGATCTCAGAAAATGGAAAGACATCCCTTGCTCACGGATAGAAAGAATAAACATTATGAAAATGACCATTCTCCCAAAACTGTTATACAGATTCAATGCAAATCCCAATAAAAATACCATCAACATACCTCATAGATCTAGAGAAATCACTCCTAAAAGTCATCTGGAGTGAGAAGAGACCTAGAATAGCAAAGACAGTTCTAAGCAACAAAGGCCAGGCAGGAGGCATCATAATCCCAGACTCGAAGTTATACTACAAAGCAACTGTAGTAAAATCAACATGGTACTGGAATCAAAACAGAGACGAAGATCAATGGAATTGATTAAAAGATACAACAACTACAAACACACTCAACCACATTATCTTTGATAATGGAGCCAAGCAGGTTCACTGGAAGAACAACAGTCTCTTTAATAAATGGTGTTGGAAAAACTGGCTCTCCATTTGCCGAAAACTAAAAGTATACCCATGCCTATCACCATGTACTAAATTAAAATCTAAATGGATCAAAGATCTGAATATTAAAACTGAAACACTAAATCTATTGGAAGACAAATTGGGTAGAAACCTTGAAGACATAGGGGTAGGTAGAGAATTCATGAAGAACTCAAACCGCACAGGAAAAACTTTCCAGAATCAATAACTGGGACTACCTCTTATTAAAAAGTTTCTGAAAGTCAAAAAAAATCTCCAGCATAGTGAAAAGAAAACCCACAAACTGGAGAAAAAACTTAGTGCACTTCCCTTCAGACAAGGGTCTTTTGTCTAAAACATATAAGGAATTAAAAAAATCTCAGGCTCCCAAAATTCAAAGATCCAACCCAAAAATGGGCATCTGAGATGAATACACACTTCTCAGATGAAGAAATACAAATGCATAATAAATACATGAAAAATGTTCATCATCATTGGTCATTAGAGAAATGCAAATTAAAACCACACTGAGATTTCATCTCACTTCTGAAGGAATGACCGGGACCAAGAAAACCAACAACAAATGCTGTAGAGGCTGTAGGGAAAAAGAACTCTCCTGCACTGTTGGTGGGAGTGTAGACTGGTACAGCCTTTGTGGAGTCAGTCTGGAGATTTCTCAAAAAGCTGGGATTGGAAGTCCCATTTGTTCCAGCTTTTCCACTTCTATGCATATTCTGAGAGTAACTGAAAGCATCATACCACAGTGATATATGCACACCTATGTTTATAGCAGCACAATTTGTAATCGCCAGATCTTGGAAACAACCCAGGTGCCCATTAACTGAGGAATGGATAAAAATGTTGTGGTATATTTTTGCAATGGAGTACTACTCAGCTATAAAGAAGGATCACATTGAGATATTTATAAATAAATGGGCGAGCTTGAGACCATACTCATAAGTGAAATATATCAAACTCACATGTGTGAATACCGAATAGTTTCCGTAGTGTAATAAATGATTCAAATATATAAAAGTACATAGTTATCATGATTTCCCATTATGTGGCCTTGAAGCCTTATAAAGTTTTCTCTCATTAATTGGAATGGCTTTATTCTGGGCTGCTTGATATTATTGCCTGTGATGAAATGAACAGCTATTTTGAAGAAAACAAGACATAATAATAGCTAGTGCTGATTTAATATTATCCTGTTTTGAAGCCCCACCAAACTATTGCTCTTCTATTTCCATTGGTTTTATCATGATGTATCTTACTGGATTTTATTATATGTGATAGTATAAACAAAATTTTTATAGGCAAATAGATAATATAGAAACCATTGTTCATTTTCTGTTACCTGGTTCTAAATACCCTGTAATACTTTCATCCACTTGAATGGTTTCACACTGTCTTGATATGTTAGATGCTATAGTATACAAAGTTATATTCAAATATTTCAAGGAAAAAGACACTATGGTAGCTACTATTAAGTCAGGTTATTTGGTGGTGAAGCACTAGGTTGCTGAAATTGTCATGCTTTGAACTGTATTGTTATGTTGTATTGTCCTCTTATCTCAATCTCCTCCTTATTCATTAAAAAATTTTATTTATTTTTTAAATCTTTTAATTACTTTTTAATTAAGGGGAAAAAACAAAAAAAGCAGCATATATTATAGTAATTTTTTTGATTTCCTATTAACTCGATTTGAAGTCCTGTAATATTCCCACTATCTTGTTTTGAATGATTAGACTCTGTTTCGTTCTGTTTGATACTATCAAGTTTGAGGGTATAGGCAACTATTTTGAAAGCAGTAAGATTCACTATGATGCCCATTCTGGTTTGACTATTGTCTTCTATTGAAGTCATGTGATGTTAACAATGTTTAGGTTTTATTGGTCTCTTCTGTACTGTTTTGTTCAACTTTATTATGCCAAACGAGATAGGCAATTCTTTTTAAGGAAGCAAGAGGCATTATGATAACCATTGTTGATAACCTTGTACTCTGTTATTACATCATGTGCTATGTCTATCCTTGGTTTTGACTGACAGCTTTGTTTTGTCTATTTGGATTATTCTCTTCCAAAAAAAGTAATAAGAACTATGGGAGTAATAAAACCCAAAATGTGTAAATGTTGTTGTAAAAAAGAAAGGGAAAAAAAAGTCCTCTAAATGATACAACTGCAAGTGTGGTTAGGTGTTAGGATAGATGACCATATTACTGAGTTTTTGTTGGATTCTTGAACACAACTGTTTGCAGTCTCACTGTTTGAATGTCCACTTTGTATGCTTTGATCCTGTGATTTGAGCAACTATTTCTAAGATGACAATGTGTAATCCATTAACTGGTGATTTCTTACTGTCTTTTTTTTTTGTAGTTCTGTATTACTTCTACCCTTACACTGTTTTGTTTTGTTTTGTTTTGTTTTTTTCCTCTTAAATAAAATTTAAAAAAAAAGAAATAACAGAACAGAATCACACCTGTGAACAAATGGACTTAGTAGATATATACAGAGTAGATATGTACAATCAATAATATCAGAATATACATTCTTCTCAACAGCATATGGAATGTTATCTAAAATAGATCATATACTAGCACACAGAACATGCTTAAGCAAATGCAAAAGAATTGAAATTATCCCATACATGTTATTGGATGATAGTGCCATAAAACTAGAAATTACTGACAAAGAAACTTCAAAACCCCACAAACACATGGAAATTGAATAACACATTCCTGAGCAATCAATGTATTACAGAGGAAATTAAAGAAAAAATTAGTAATATTCACAGGAAAATAAAATACAAATACATCTTACCGAAATCTATGGGATGCAATAAAAGCAGACTTCAGAGGAGAATTTATATCAGTGAACTCCCACATCAAGTAAACAAAATGAACAAAAATAAACAACCTGATGCTGCACCTCAAACATCTATAAAAAGAAGAACAAGTCAAGTCCAAAGGCCAAAAGAAGAAGATTATAAAGGTCAGAGCAGAAATCAATGCAATAGAGACTAAGAAAGCAATACAAAAAAGAATCAGTAATTCGAAGAGTTGGTTTTTCGAAAGTATAAGTAAAATTGAAAGGCCTCTAGCCAACATTATTTTAAAAAGGAAAGAAAAAAAGCTCAAAGTCATGCATTAAGGAATGGAAGGATGAAATAATAACAGACCCTGTGGAAATACAGAAGATCATCAATATCTATTTCAAAAACTTCTATTCTCATAGGCTTGATAACACAGAAGAAATGGACAGATTCCTAGAAATATATAAAGTACCAAAGGTGGGTCAAGAAGATGTAAAACTGCTGAATAACCCAATTTCAATTAACAAAATTGGAAATGAAATTAAATCCCTGCCAACAAAGAAAAGCCCATATCCAGATGAATTCATGGTGAAAGTCTACAATAAATTCAAGGAAAATTTAATGCCAACACTTCTCAAAATTTGCAATGAAATTTAAAGGGAAACAATTCTTCCTAACTCATTCCTGGAAGCAAGAATTATTCTAATACCGAAACCAGAGAAACACCCAATCATAAAAGAACTACAGGCCATTCTCCCTAATGAACATAGACGCAAAAATACTCAATAAATTTTGACAAAAAGAATGCAGCAACTCATTAAGAAGATTGTATACCATGATCAAGTGGGATGCATCCCAGGAATTCAGGCATGGTTCAACATATGCAAATCAATAAATGAAATCCACCAGATCCAATGAAGCCAAGAATAAGAACCACATCATCATTTCTGTACATTCAGAAAAAGCTTTTGATAAGGTCAAACACTTATTCATAATAAACACCTTACATAAAATTAGAATAGATTATCTTTACTTCAACATGATAAAAGCCATCTATGACACCTCAATAGTCAGCATCACAATAAATGGCCAAAACCCGAAAGCCTTTAACCTAAAATCAGGAACAAGACAAGAATGTCCATTATCACTACTCCTATTTAATATAGTACTGGAAATACTAGCCAGAACAATCAGACAAGAGAGAGAAATAAAAGGAGTAAGGATAAGCAAAGAAGTCATCTTACCATTATTTGCAGATGACATGACACTCTACGTAGAAAGCAACCAGTCCATTGAAAGACTCGTACATAATAAATAAATTCAGTAATGTAGCTGGGTACAAAGTCAAAAAATCAAACATCAATAGCATTCCTAAACACTAACAACAAAGCAACTGAGAGAGAAACAAGAGAAGCCACACCCTGTACAATAGCATCCAACAAAATGAAATATTTAGGAATTCATCTAACCAAAGAAGCAAAATGTCTATTCAGGGAAAATTACAACACCCTGAAAAAGATATTGAAAAGAAACTCAGAAAATGGAAAGACATTCCTTCTTCATGGATAGGAAGAACAAACATTGTGAAAATGGCCATTCTCCCAAATGTCTATACAGGTTTAAGACAACCCCAATCAAAATATCCCTAGCATAACTCACAGATCTAGACATTTCACACCTAAAGTTCATCTGGAACCAGAAGAGACCCAGAATAGCAAAGACAATTCTAAGCAACAAAAGCAACGAGGAGGCATCACAATCCCTGACTTGAAGTATACTACAAAGCTACTGTAATAAAATCACCATCATACTGGAATTAAAACAGACCTGAAGATCAAGAGAATAGATTAGAAGATACAACTACTACTACAAACAAACTCAGGTAACTTATCTTTGATAAAGGGGCCAAACACGTCCACTGGAAGAAAGATAGTTAATAAATGGTGCTAGAAAAATTGACTTCCGATATCCCAAAAACTAAAACTAGACCCATGCCAGCAAAAACAGACCTGAAGATCAAGAGAATAGATTAGAAGATACAACTACTACTAACAAACTCAGGTACCTTATCTTTGATAAAGGGGCCAAACACGTCCACTGGAAGAAAGATAGTTAATAAATGGTGCTAGAAAAATTGACTTCCGATATCCCAAAAACTAAAACTAGACCCATGCCAGAAAGTTTAAATTGATAAAAGATCTAAATACTAAAACAGAAACACTGTATTTGTTGGAAGACAACTAGGTAGAAATCTTGAAGACATAGGAGTACATAGAGAATTCATGAAGAAGAATCAAACTGCACGTGAAATACTTCACAGAATCAGTAACTGGGATCATGTCTTATTAAAGAGTTTTTGAATGTAAAAAGAAATCTCCAACATAGCCAAAAGAAAACCTACAAATTGGGAAAAAAATCTTAGTCAGTGGTCCCTCAGACAAATGACTTCTGTCTGGAATTTATAAAGATTTAAAAACAATCAGACCCCCAAAATTCAAAGACCCATTCCAAAAATGGGCATCTGAGATGAATACACAATTCTCAGATGAAGAAATATAAATAGTAAATAAATACATGAAAAAAATTTCATCATCATTGGTAATTAGAGAAATACAAATTAAAACCACACTGAGATTCCATCTCACTCCAGAAATTATGGCCAGGATAAAGAAAACTACCAACAACAAATGCTGGAGAGGCCGCGGTTAAAGAAACTCCTCTGCACTGTTGGAGGGAGTGTAGACTGGTGCAACCACTGCGGAGGTCAGTCTGGAGGCTCCTCACAAAGCTGAGTTTGGAAGTCTGATTTGACATAGCTATCTCCATTCTGGGCATATTCCCAGAAGAACTGAAAATATCGAACCACAGTGATATATGTGCACCCATGTTTATAGGATCACAATTTTTAACAGCATGATTTGAAAAAACC
Source organism: Cavia porcellus (assembly GCF_034190915.1). NCBI lineage: Eukaryota > Metazoa > Chordata > Mammalia > Rodentia > Caviidae > Cavia > Cavia porcellus. The sequence goes on along the minus strand of NW_026947497.1, from coordinate 31,173,308 downwards.
TAAATGCCCATCAGCTGAGGAATGAATAAAAATATGTAGTATGTTGATACAATGGAATACTTCTTAACTATAAAGAATGATCACATTGGGGCTGGGGATTTAGCTCAGCAGCATAAGCGCCTGACTTGCAAGCAGGCAGTCGTGAGTTCCATCCCTGGTACTGATAAAAAAGAAAAAGGCAAAAAAAAAAAAAAAAAAAAAAAAAAAAAAAGATCACATTGAGATAAACAAATGGATGCAACCTGAGACCATATTCATAAGTGAAATAAATTGAGCTCACACATGTAAATACCGTGTAGTCTCCCTAGTGTAAGAAATGCTAAGAGTACATAGGATACAAAAAACTCAATAATACAGTGAAAGGATAAGTATCTGCTTAAAGGGGAAAAATAATATCTCAGGGAAAATGAGGTAAAAGAAAAAGGAGGGCAAAAGGAAAATGTCTAAAATTATATAAACACTGAGGATAGCTAAGATGACTGCACTACAAACTCTGTAAGTTCTTGGAACAAAGCAGCTAACATTCAAGGATTGGAACAATTGTGCATAGTATTGAATGGTGATTTGAGGAACTCATGAAGATGATTATGTAAGAGAACAACCCTAGTTATGCCCATACCACCTTGTTTTGAAGGCTTGTATTGTCAATGTTCTGGATTTTTGCTATTATTGTTTATATGTGTTTTGCATTTCATGTTTTTCTAAGAATTAGTTTGTCCTGGTATGTTTTGTTTTTTACTCTAATACAGAAAGGATAGCTGTCCATGTAGAGACTCATGCATGCATAGAACTTCTAAAAAGTTTGACAATTGATAATATATCACACAATAAAATGAACAGCTACTTTGAAGAAAAAGAGACTAAGGTACTCAGTCCTGATTCCATTGCCTCTTGATGTGAAATCCAGCAATACTATTATTCTTTGTTCACAGTTATTTTGGTTTGTTTTGTTTTGCTTAATTTCAACATACATGAAGGTATGGACACCTATTTTGAAGACAATGAGAGACGTTATGACCACCATGGTTTACTTCCTTATACTCTGGTCTTGATGAATTAAAATTCCTTCATTATCCTGTTCTGATTAGCTCTATATTGTTTTGATTTGTGTGAATTCATTGTATGTGAATATATGGGCTGCTATTTGGAAGAAGACAGGAGACAATATGTTGGACAGTGAAGTTCTCCAGTTGTCTTGCTTTGAAATCAATGTCTTACATTGTTATCTTAATATCTGTTTTTTTTCTGTTTTGTTATGTTTAATTTTACCCTCTTTAAAGATAAAAAAAAAAGGAATTTCAGCTTTGCTATTTGGATTTACATAATACTGACATTTTTGATTCATTTTATAAACAAAGATCTTTGAAATATTGTTTAATTAAAAATAATATAATGCATATCAAAACTGAGGATGTCAGCATTTTTATAGGCACTTGGTTGGAATTGCTTTTGTACAGATAACCTTTTGGAAATCCTTTTGTTCAGGCATAATTAATTTATCTGAAAGACATGTCCTTTGAGGTCATGAAGGTCAATACATTTACTAAATGTGGAAAGATTAAGCATTTTATTTTATATGTGAAAGCTACCAGTGACCTATTTTTCCCCCTGTATCCTAATGCATCACCTTGCGGTACTCTAGGAGTGCATACTATCTTAGTGTGCACAGCTCTAAAGCATCTGCTTAGAGATTTGTATGGCTGATGGCAAAAATCAATAAAATTCTACATCTGAGCCACATTCTTGTGCTTATGAAGGAAATAGGTACTAGGGCAGGTTGATGGCCCTAAGACTGTTTCCTTTTTATGATCATGCTTTAGGCATTGGGAACCATGGATGAGTTCAGATAGAAGAATCTACCAAGTTTCACCTTTCAAATTCATTTGCACTGACTCTAAATTTTCAGTGTTTCTGATACTTTTGAGTAGCTGACTTTCCTAAGTTTGGAATCCCTAATTCTTAGTTGGAGACTAGATTAGAGAAAAGCATTTTAATATCATTATATTGGAATTAGCATCATTTCAATACATGAAATCAGGTAATGTTACATGGTTAAAAGGAACCAATAAATTTTGAAAAATTTATAATCATAAAGCAAATGTGTATTTACAAATTAATTTACATTCTTAGAGAATTTGGTGTAAGCTGATTATTCTGAGATAACTCCATTCACCTCAAATAATGGAAGTTTTTCTTTTAGAATTTTCTTATTTTTCTCATTGCTAAGATAAAATGCCCAATACGCAAAGTTAAAGAATAAAAAGTTAATTTCAACTCACAGTTTATACAGGATCCAGTCCATAAGTGGCTGACTACAAAGCAGGGTAACATGGTGAAGGACAGGGAAGGGGAAACACAGTCCACGGAAAGCAGGCAGGAGACAGCAAAGCATCTAACCACAGTAGCAGCAGCTGCAACCTGCTTCCGTATTTTATACCTTGCAGACTCCTCACATTCTGGGTGGTGGCTCCCATTCCCAGGGTGGGCTTTGTGAACTGAATTATTTTTACTTTCTCTCCTTCTGTAAAGTAAGGTTCTGCAGTGAGTTCACATGTTATTCGATCACGTTCCTCAAGCTTAAATTTATAAATAAGTTCTATTATTTCAGTGACTATATACAGAAAGTCTATATACACCAACAATACATTGTAAGCACATTATTTTCTTTTAGATTTGAGAAGTGTGTCATGCTGAATTTATTTTATAAATGAAGTATTTCTCATGGTAAGTTTATGTTAAAAAACAGTGTCTTCATAACTGATTTTATATTTATCGTATTGCAGAAGTGTAAAGATGTCATACAGCTTGAAGCCATGTATCTATTTTATTGATGACTCTAGTCTAGACAAACGGCTGGAAGAGCAATGATATATCTACTGTGACAACATCTAAATAATATTAATAATTTTAAGTCCTAATTTTTCTATGATTTTTTTCATCAACACCTTTCATATGTCAATATAACTTAAATGAAATATATATTGCATCCATAAATTTGAGTTGCTTCTCTGTATTTTCAGTAAAAAATTGCAAAGGCTAATTTTCAGAGGAAGTGTTGTACCAAATATTGAACTCATTGTCTTTCTGCTAAACTTCTTCCTGGTCCTTAACTTTTTCTTTTTCCTCCTCCTCCAACTCTTTCTCCTCCCCTTCCTCTCCTTTTTTTCACAAGGCTTCCCAAATTTCCCTTGCTGAGCTCAAACTCAACCCTGTCTAAGCTTCCAATAGTGGGAAATTACAGTCATGGACCAATAGGAATTTGAATGCTAACATGTAAGATTTGTTGCTTTTTTTACTTTTTATATTTTTATTGTTTAAAGAGTCAAAAATAAATAAAATAATTTCAAATCAGACTAATAGAGTAACAATATTTAGTGCATTGTGTATTGTTATCTTCAGAGTAGTTACCAGAGCACTTACCAGAGGCATGGAATTCTGTCCAAACATTATTAACACAAACTTTTCTTTCCAATGAACTAAATGAAGTCAGCTGTATGGCTCTCTTAACTATGTACATGTTGCCTCTTGCTGTGAAATATAAAAACATAGTTCCCTAGGGGCTCAGTAGCATTTAAGTTTTGTAATAGCTGGCAGCAATACATGGTTAGTAATGATGTGTAAGAGTTGGTAGTGTCTAAAATATAAGCAACCTACTCTGCCATAGAGAAGGTAAACACATTTGTAGGACAATGGGTAAACCCTGAGTTTATAATGTTATATGAAATAAATCAAACACAAATTTAAATATCACATGGTTTCTCTTATATGAAAAACCCTAATTATACATAAATAGCAAGCTATAAATAGAACATACTACTGAGTAGGTAGCAGATCTTCTCAAATGGAAAGGGGAGACAGGAAGCGAGGGAGGGAGAGGGAGCGGAAAGTTGGAGGATGAAAAATCAAATGACATGTTATATACAAGTGCCAACTTCACACAATGTGTAAATGTTATAAACTAGAAAACGTGCTGATAAAAGTGATAGCAGCCTAACGTAATAAGGTTGTTGAGGACCTTCCTAGTAGAAGCAACACAGAAAAGGGAATAACAAAAATGAGAATATGAAGAACTTCAGTGTTATGTGGCTGAATTGTACAGAATGGATGGTCAGCAAACAAAATAACAATAGCTAGGCTGTGTGTGTGTGTGTGTGTGTGTGCGTATTAGGTAGTACCTAATTTTTTGTATTTTCCTTTATATTGTGTTTAAAAATTCATATTGAAAAGTGGGTAATATTTTGGAAGGGCAGGTATTTTTGTATATTAAGAATGAAAAGAGGTATATAATTTCATTCCATGACTTACAGGGTAACATAACCTAATTTAATATTAAGACTTTAGCACAATTCAGTGGGTTCATAGAAATCATTTTCTAAATTCTGAATATTGTGATTGATGATGCATATTTTAATTTAAAATATTTTACATGAAGGAGATTTTATACGAACTACATTGTGGTATATTTGATAAAGATAAAGAAGTTACTGTCTTTCTACAATTCTTGTCACTTCTAAAGAAGTAACAGAAAATGTTTCTTCTTTTTTTTCAGTGCATATTTGTAGTACAGGAGGTTTACATGCACCTTGTTGGGCTGGTACACAATGTAATACAGGTTGTTTCTTTTTCAAAACTCTTTTCACTCACGGGCCCCCTTCTGCCTCTAAGTACTTTTTCCATGTTTTTATTTTCTTATTATTGCTTTTAAATTATGTTTGTGGCATAACATGATTACATTCATTTAGGAGATTAGGTTCCTGTACACAGCATCTACCCTCCCACTCCCACACACACACCTTAACCTTGGTTCCTGGACCTTTTCACATTTGCAAAAGATCTAACCGCCTTATTTTCTTCTGTCTATCCTTTGCGATGATCTTTGCTTGAACTTTGCCTTACTCAAATGATAGATATCACACGGTATTTAAGCTCATGCATGTTTTCATACAAATGACTTGAATTTATTCTTCTTTATAGTTGAACTTGAATCATTCATGTAATTGCTTCATCTCTTCTATTTGCCTGTATGGAAATATCCAGGTTATTTAGATGCTAAGTATTCAATTAATGAGTATTAAAACTATTATCTGATTGTTAAATTAATATTTATTTCCAATTGCAGATATCTCTAGACACAAATATAAACTCATAGTTGTATATTAATTGTGTGAAACCGATTATAACTATATCAAATGTAATAACAACAATGCACCCCACTGGTACAAAGCTAAGATAAAGTATTAGACCATTAAATCTGTAGAGTTTTCCTGTCCAAAATATTAGAAATGTGTGTTGTTTGTACATCGGAACATTTTTAGAAACATAAAAATTTTATATCAGAAATAAAATTAGATGCAATCATTTTAAAGATTCATACAACCATAAATTCCAAATTATATGTTGATGAATTAAAATAATTTACCTTTTCCAAATAAGAATATAAGCATAAAATAATATCACATTCTCAATCATTCTATTAAAAATTATTTTTTATTATATAGAAAGAAAAATATAGAATATATGTTTAATAGAACATTAAATAGATATTGTTAAATATAAGACAGAACTTATGTTATTATGCAAAACCTAAACAACGTGAAGAAATTAGTAAATTCTCTAAAATGACATACTATAACTTTTAATTTTGTAGTAAAATATGTGAAAATAAAATCATGTCTTTTTCTTAAATATTTCATTAATTTGTAAACTTAATTGGTACTGTGCATTGAAAAATGTAATTGAATATTAACCTAATCTTATCAAAAATATGTCAAAAATTTATAAAAGGTACACATTTGCTTCTTAGATATTTTCTTCTGTGATTGTCCATTCAAAATGAAAGTTTTATAAATTATTTTAAATGAATACCACAGTGGTACATGTGGTAAATTAAAAATATGCCACAGATCAAATTATCAAGTTTTATTCATTTAATACAACTTAATATACCTAATTCCATTTATTGTCACTGGAGTTCATATTCAGGACATAATGTCACTGAGCTACTTCCTCAGTGCTTTTATAAATTTTATTTCAAAAAGGTCTCACTAAATTGCTAAGTTTGTACTGGTTAAATGTGAACTTGTGATCCTCTTGCCTCAACTTTCAAACTGGTGGGATTACAGATGTGTATCACACTCTGACTCCAAATTCTAGAAACTTTATACACAGACTTTTGAGAGAAGCCTTTTCTAAATGTTTGATGTAGCTTATAAATTGAATAAGTCTTATTTCTTCTAAACATTATATTGATCAAATAATGAAAGAAAACACAATTTTAATTTAACATAGGTTTTCCTTAAAACAATAAAATTTATCACTAGTGTTGGTAATAAACTTCAAAGTTTTAGAGATACAGGAAAATATCATAAGCACACTCCAAATATTCTAACACTGTTTTATTTTACTCTTTAGATGTAGGTGTTACAATATAGTTATAGGACTGTGGTGATTTTTATGAAAGCATAATAAAAAATCTTACTTATTCAACTATGCTTTCAAAAATTTCAACCTAAAATATGCATGAAACCATGTTATATGATGTTACTGATATAATAATTAGATAAACAGGTAAATATTGGATTCTATCACACAAATTTATGATAAAATGTTTTTTGTTTAAAAAAGTTATGAATGCAATTTTGGAAATAGATTATTTTAAATAAATGAATACTCTGAAACTTTGTTAATGAGGTAATATTTTTCTCAGTGATATAAAAGCAAAAGAAGATAATATGTTTAAATTTAAAAACGTTACATGATAAGCAAAAATTAATTTCTACATCTTTTATTCTATTCAACCTCTTCCATAAAAGATAGAAACCAATTTGCCATTGCTTTTTTTAGAGAAATCAATAAAATTTCAGAAAATCGCAACATCTTTATACTCTTGATTTACTGTTTACTTTGTTTTACATGTAAACACAGATATCACATCAAATAATAAAAGCACTTGAATTTTTCAAATGCTCAAACTCTGTATTAAATATTTTGCATTGACTGGTTCATTTTTACATTCCCTACAACTCAACATAATACAGGAAATATTTAGACTATATTCTCATGGTATTAAATTCTGCTTAAATTTGAAAAATTGAAATGATTGTGAGCAATGGATTTAGTGGCTTCGTGTGAGAAATAAGAGTGAAATGAGCAAATCAGAAGATAATTCACAACAAATTTAAATCTCAAGGAAAAGAGTAAGAAAGCTTCCATTCTAACACCCAAATTGTCTGCAATACTCATGGGATTGAGATCTGAAAAAAATTCAGCTTCATGGAAAATAGCATGTTTTCAGTACTCCCTTTAATTTGCGATTTAATATAATTAATAACAACTACATATTTGTGAGATAGTACAGGATAGTCAAGCCTTACACATCTGAAAGACCCAATAGTCTCAGAGATACACAGAATTGTTCACAAAGTTGGCTAATAAAAACTAAATATTAGTTGGAAAACATTTACTAGGCAAGGAATATTTTTTTTTAAAGAAACTTAATTTTCTTGCTTAGATACCAGTGAAATAATTATGAATTCCAATAAGTGGATAAAGTCCAAAGAATGTTGGAAAAGGTTTATTGTACTGCTTTTCCGTTATTTTTGAAGAGATGTCTGAAAATATTTCATCCTTGTGCAAAATTTAATTTGCAATATCAGATACAGATTCTTGATGAATTTAAAAATAATTTAGATTTTACTAAAGTACATAGAACACTCATTAAATAATGTGTAAAAAGTCAGGTAGTGTTATCAACTGCAGTACATTTATAGGACTCAAAATGAATAAAATAGATTTCAATCTTCCATGAACATGTGTTTAATATTTGGTATTTGTTGTAGTCAGGGATTGCAAGGAGGATGACATACAGGACACATAATTTATAGTATTAATTATAATGGTAATCCAAGGACTCAAATACCAAGAAAGCACAGGAAATCTGCCCACATACTAAAGACCTATACCCAAAGGGCCTAGTTCTGTGGCATGAGTTCAGTTGAAGACCTAGAGCCCATGACAATGCCTCCCACCAGCTCAGCTGAGGTCTAGAGCCCACAACAATGACTCATGAAAGTCTGTTTCATGACTGTGCAGTTGTGATGAGGAATGTATGTCAGTAGGTTGACGGTTCTGCACTGGAGCCAAGAAGCAATGGTCAAAACAACGGCTAGAGCTCCCCTAAAAATACCAATGTAATCCTCAATGCAAACGAGGTGTCAACTCTTCCAAAAATGAGAAACAGCCAAATTCACAGGAAGCCAATGTGAAGGTCTTCTCCTATGATTGAATAGCATGTATCTTCCCCTCCATAGCCATGAAGTGATACTCAAAGTAACAACCAAAGCTCCCCTAATGTGAACTGCAAGCATTCTCAGCAACAAGGTCCCATGCTCTTCTAATGCTGGCAGTCAACTTCATCTCAGGGAAGCCAGCATGATAAACTCCTCCAGGAAAATCAACAGCTCCAAAAGAACCAGCAAGTCCAAAAAAAACAACACTCTTCCTCTGTAGGTCTCCTTTTTATGCTGGCAACAAAACACAGGTGGGCCATCTACACTCAGTTCCACGCTGATCCAGTGCAGCTAGTATTTCAAGCCACCACAGTGTTCTTTGATCATGTTATATATTTTATTGAAAACCATGAAAAGCAGGCATATTTTACTTTGATTTGTTGTTTTAGTTATCAGTATTTTTATTAAAGGTAACTTTTTCATCTCTTAATGCTGACTAACACAAATGTGGGAACTGCATACCTTACCTATATAATTCTTAAAATATGTCCAAAATTTTAAATTAATGGCATGGTTAGTGAAAGAAAATGATAGATAGAATAGTGACAGCAGAGATATAAAGAGAGAGAGAGAGAAAGAAAGTATGTAATAATTTTTATGTATATATAATATTTTCCTTTCTTACAGTTTCAAGTCTTTATAATTCTATGTTTTGGGAATTTGTGGTCGAAAGCTTAAAATATCTGATATAAAAATTTTAAAAAATGCTTAGTAAAGTTTTAAGCCAAAACGAAAGTAACATTTCTTCTTGTCTATCTAGCATCTTAGTCATGCTTAGAACACATCAGTATTATTTGAATCCAAATAATAAGAGTGACAATAGAAGCAAGAGATTTGGGGTGAGTAACATTGTTAACAGATTTAATAAATAAATGCATAATATTGAATGAAATTTGAATTTCAAACAAACAACATATAGTCATTTATTATAAGAGTGTCTTACGCAGACAGCTGGGAATGTAGGTAAGAGGTAGACTGCTTGCGTATAATATATGAGATCCTCATTTAAACCCTCAGAACCACATAATAAAATAGCCCATGCATTAGTGACATGTATTCATGTTTAAATAAAAAAAACTATTTATTGTTTAGCTGAGATGTAATTATATATAGATGTCCTGAACTGTATTTTCCGACCTAATTATGATTTTCTTGATTATGCCAAATGTTTTTATATTTTAAATTTATCAGTTACAACAAATAGTAACAATAGTTACAACATATTGAACAGAATTAGCTTTGTAGGAAAATTTTTAGAAGTTCAGTGTGCATTATCTTCTTTAATTCTCCTAACACCTTGTGGATACATAAAGTTATCATAGAGCCCTATTTTGAGGGGAACCAAGGAAGGAAAAATATTAGAGTCTTGTCATATATCGAATTCCAAATGTAGTAAATTCTTCCTCAAATCCCATATGGCTAGTAGCTGTGGGACAGGGAGACACTGAGAGAAGTGATCCAGAGGTCTGAGCCCAGAGCCTGTGTGTTGAAGTGGGTACTGCTTGAGCAGGGAGGAGGCAGGTGGATTCCAGGCTGTGATGGGCACTGGCTACAAGAAGAGCAGTTCATCATTGGTGACCACAGGACCCTTGCCAGATGCCTGTTACTCTGAGATCAGATATGGCTGCAGAACTTATCCATAAATTAATTCACACCATGGATTATTCGGTATTGAACATTTTGGAAATTTAATTCTAGAGATCATCATGCAGTCCCTGTCAATCAGTTGTTTGCAGAGCTCTTACAAATATGGACCAACTAGAAATCTTGGTTGACTGTGAAAAAAACAAAACAAAACAAAAAAACCTGCAAACAGCTTTGAAAAGAATAGCATTGTCTTCATTTACTAGCAAGATGAATATCACTACATTTCCCTAAGATGGTTAGTACCGAACTGGCCATTTGCCTTTCAGATATGTGTCTTCAGACTTCTGAAAAAAAAGCTCAGATGTATCTCTAGAGACTGCACAAATATGTTGAAACTGGACAGTATTATATCACATGTGCTAAAACAGTAATATATTGAAATTTAGAAGTTTAAGAACAAGATTAGCATACTAGACCAAGGATCTTCAGTTCCTTCCTACCTCCTTTTTTTTTTTTTTTTTTGGTACTGGGGATTGAACTTATGATCTTGCCCTTTCCAGGCAGGCACTTATGCAGCTGGGGACTTATGCAGCTAAGTCCCCAGCCTCCATTCATATTTTTACAGTTTATTTCTTTCTTCTTACTCTTTTTCCAATACTATCCAGGCATTCATTTTATTTTTGCTTATTTAGCAAAGTTTTTCACATCCTACTCCTATTTTAGGCACCATCTAAGGAGATGGAAAAAAACCAGATCTATGATATAGAAGTCTCTGGATGAACAGGATCAAGTTAGTTTGCCTTAAAGAATTATAGCTGGAAAAGTTGGCAGTGTGACCCACATGCCTGTAAACAAGTTAGTTTACTCCTTCAGTCTGTTGCCTACATGCTAATCACCTGTGGAAACACCTTACAGACACACCCAGAAGTATTCTTTGCTAATCTGCCAAGCTTTTCTTAATCCAATCAAATTGATTGATCATGATTAATAGAATGTTCACATCAAGAAGAGAAACAGACTAGGATCTCCAATTCCGTCCCTGTTGCCCAAGCTCCTTACTGTATACCAGCAACCCAGCATTATTAGAATATCTGGATAGACTTTAGTAGCTATGTGTCAAGGCTGCACTTTTAGATGTGGAATATGTCTTGGTTACTTTTCTCATTGCTGAGACAAAATAACTGACACTCAAAGTGAAGGAAATGTTCATTTGGCTTAGTGTTTGGAGGTTTCACTCCACAATCAGCTGGCTCCAAGTTAGAATGGCATGGCTGAGGGACAAGATGGTGGCTGCTGCACATATCAAAAGCAACAAGAGCAAAAAGACACAGGGGAAAGCAGGCCTCCTTCCCCCGCTTATATTGTATACCATCTACCTTTCCATGAGTAGGTGTAACACTCACTGCCAATCCAGGACTTGACAATGAACCAATCACAAATGCTAGACTCAGCAGCCTTGGAAAGGTCTGTCTCCTATGACTGCATGAGGATTTCGGGTGACATCTAGACACAAATTATAACAGAATATTACTGGTTGTGAATAAATGATTAATGATTCAGAAACTATAACAAAAATAATTGTCAAACTAATTCAAATATGGGCAGTTAAACTGGGTCCCTTAATGAAATAGAAACAAACATTGAATGAAAATAGAATAAATGAAATTTTGTAAGAATTACTTGAAGCGTTAGAAATGTATCAAATGCTATAAAATCATAAAATTATTAAATATTTAAAAGAAGTAAACGCCATCAATAATTCAAAGATAAAATTCCAGGATGTATTCATTAATTGATAAAACTTTGGCATTACTAGCACAATGTCTAAAGATTATTATGGTTCTTAAATAACTCAGAGAAATCCTTAATATGCTGAACAAAATATATCTCATTATGAAAATAAAGTGGATTATACAGATTGAACTATAATTCAGCAAAAATGACTGTATGACCATATACATTTTATAAATTGAATATTTCAAATATCGTATAAAAAGCCAAAGTTAATATATCATCTTTAAGCATTTTGTAATTAAATAAAAATAGTGATTTTTAAAAGAAATACTTTAAGTTAACTGTTTGATATTATTTTAGTTCTATACTCTGAGCTAATTTATTTCTTACTTTTTCTTCCCTGAGGATTTATTTTTAAAAATTCTATGTCAATTAAAATGACTTAATAAGGGAATTCTTTCAAAGGACTAACAAATTAATTTTATGTTGTGTTGCCAGATAACTTTCTAAATATAATATCACTGAGAATATTCATGGCTACTAAGTTTAAGGAATTGCTTAAATTCATTATGTATGTTGAGAATTCTTTTAAAGTTGTGCCAGCAAATCTACATTATAAGGTAGCCATATGCTCTTTCTTCATATTTTTTTCTTTACACCAAATTAAAATGTATGCAGCATTTAGTCTGAGTTTTACTTTTAAAATGTTACAATGAAATTTAGTTTTTTTTTTTTTTAAGTGTCCACATCGCTATGCAACACACATGGTTATGTGCTAAATCTTGTTGGCTATTTCTTTTTTCAAAAAGAATATAAGAAATGTGGTAGATTTAACTGCTAGATTTAACAAATACAATAATTTAGTCAAAAATCTCGTAAAGCTTGCCATTTAAAATTTTTAGATTTATCACCATTTTCTCTCTATGATAATTGGATTGTAATTATTTTTACAAAGTTTTTTTTTTCATCTACAGTGTATTGAATTTGCAGCTTTATCACCAATCATGAAGTAAAAGCTAGCCAGGAGAGGCAGTACCGATACATAAATAAACAAATAAATAGTACACACACATATTTTGAAAGATTTTACAGCTAAGCTAATATGAATTTTCCTGGATTAGCTCTCTCTGTCTCTGTATTTCTGTCTCTGTCTCTCTGTCTCTGTCTCTGTCTCTGTCTCTGTCTCTGTCTCTCTGTCTCTGTCTCTGTCTCTCTCTCTCTGTCTCTCTCTCTCTCACTCTGTGTGTGTGTTTCTGATTCTTGATATAGATGTAGATACAGATAAAGATACAGAAGTAGATATATGTATATATGTATAATGTGTGTATATATATATATATATATAGTCTAGAAATTGATCTGTTACTCTATAGGATAAAGATTTCCTTTTGGAAAGAGGATTAAACTTTTTTTTTATTTTACAGATTAGCAGTTCTAATATAATAACATACATAGCCTTGGTTATAAATGCCAGAGATGGAGGAAGGAGGGAGATTGAAAGGGCAACAGAATAAATGTAAAAAACAAAAGAATTAAGAAGTGTTATCCACATGCTTTCACTCTTCAGAAGGAATGCAATCATTATGCTCTGAAGCAAGTACCAATGTACAAGTTTTTAGAATGCATGATATTAAAATGTATGATATTAAAAATTATCCTTGAAATTAGAATTTAATCTAAAGTATTTCCATGCAAATTATATAGCATATAAATACAGTCATTTTATAAAAATAGTTAAGAATTATAAAAATAACATCATAAAATTTTCATGAATGTCCTACTTTAGAAAAATCTACAATATCTCTGATGTTTTTTGTCAAAACTTTTCACTGAAATATTAGTAAGACAAGTCTAAGACATCCATGCGTTAAATTCTCTAACATTAGAAGTCAGCGTACACACTGACATCCAGAACCTAAAATGAAATGTTTAGACCATGAGATAATAGAATGGACTAAGAGACACACTAGGCAGTTTTCCTTTGGTTCATTATTTTCCAAAAACAATAAAATGGATCATTAATTTATCCTTCAAGCGACATGGCTTAGAGACTCATAGATGTGCTTAGGAGAAATGTTGTATATCTGTCTGTGGACACTATTTTGGGATAGAAGACATGTTGTAGGTTTTACATCATCCTTTTCCCATATGTAATAGCACTACTATTTTTACATGCACTCCAGAATTCACAGAAAGGGATGATTTAAAGTATTGTGCAGAATTCAACTTTGAGACAAAACTTCCATAACTAAAGCTTGGATGTAAATGAGTGAGCAAAGGATGTATTCTATAGTTCAAGATTTATCTTAATCAACTGTTCAGGGAATCAATTTTTGAGAATTCCAAGTAGGAAAAAGGAAAAAAAAGAAAACTTTTGGTATGAGTTCTAAAGAAATGGACTGGCTGAATTTTTGCCAGGCACTGGAAATCATTCTTGAAATAAATCACATTTTTTTTCTTTAGCAGTAGATCAGAAAAACACATTTAAACACTTCAGAGAAATAAAGTCAGGATAAAAAATACCAACATTCATTCCTGAAGCTTTAAAGCACTATGTTAGCTATTTACTGCTAGAACAAAATATAGAGGATAATCAGCTTCTGAGGTGGGAAATTTTATTTTTAGAGAGTTTATTTTTTCTTTCTTTCTGATTTTTTTTGGAGTTTTTTTTGTTTTTTTGAGACAAGCTCTCACTCTGTAGCCCAGGCTGCATATGATTTCCCAGTGGATTCATCTGCCTCAGTTCCAGCTCAGGTTAAAAGTCGCACCACATGCGCACCCCTTCTCCTTTGATCTTTTTACCTTTGAGTCTGTGACAAAGCACTATCTCCTGACGGGGAGAACATGCCTGAGGAAGCTTCCCCCTCACATGATCACCACGCTGAAAAGGAAGACTCACTCAGAGGGAGAAAAGAGAGTCCCAATGTCACCCACAAGGGATCCATTCTACTTAAAATCCCTTCTTGTCTTTCAAAACTACCAATGCATTGATTAATAACCAATGTTACTTAATAATGAAAGAGAAATCATCAAGAATTTCACTAAAACAAACACAGGTAAAACAAAGCAATGTGCAAAGTGAGTATGTAGTATGGCTGAAGCCCTTCCTTCCATACAAATATCTGGTTCAGATTTAAAGAGACTGGATTGGCATGAAAATTGACAAGGTAGAGGAAATACCACTTCACTATGCCAAGTCTTTGAAGTTAAAAGTACAGTTTGGGCTTTGAAAGAGAAGAAATAAAGGATTATTTTTAAATAGAATATGAAGCTAACTTAAGAGGTTGCTTAAATGTTTTATCACTGAGGACAATAGCAGTCTGTATTCTTTCCAAAATATCTCTAGAGACTGTAAATTAACATTCTGAAGATGATGCTTTAAAGAAATCATGGGAGAACTATAAAACTGTGTCAGTTCCATCGCCCTCCCAGTTACCCGAAATAAATCAGTTACCCAAGGAAGCAATAGAAACAATTGGAGCAGAAACAGTAATACAATCATGCCTGAAGAGAATAATTCAAACCTGAAAAAAAAAGTTTGCATTCTTGAATGGGTCAGAGGTCTCCTACGATCAGTGCATGGTACCAGAGATGTGCATTCATGTTGGCGTCTGCAGATGTGAGCATGAAACCATAGGGAAAGCTTCTGAGGAAAAGTAAGTACGGACAGAAATGCGGGTTAAAAACAAAACATTTAATAGAGACCACCTATGATTAACTTTGTGAAAGTGACAATAGTTTTCCTGACATTGTGTGTTCAAAATGTCTTTGGTTTTCTTAAATTTTCTCAAGTTTTAAACTGTTTTTGACTTTTATTAGTACATATTTTCAGACCATAGTGACTACTTGCGTTGTAGAGCTTCACTCATGTACAAAACACATTGTAGTTCATTTTCCCCTTCTTTCCACTCTTTTTTACTTTTTGCAGCACCAAATTCAGTTATCTATCTTATAAGACTTTGTAAATATATACCCCCACACACAGATTGCAAACCAGAGTAACAGGCTTGAACAGTACTCCAAATGGCTTCACATTCTAGACAGCGCAAGCAGAAGACAACCTTTCAGGAATGATCAGAACATGCCAAAATTGGCCTTATTATGGTACATGAAGATGTCTAATCAAAACACGTAAAGTATCTTGTCCTCCTGTTACAAACATTTGAGTTTTGCACTTTAACAGACACAACTGCAACTACCAGTAGAAACATTCATAGATACAAATTGCAGAAGCCACTCACAGCTACGTCACCATTTTAAGATCACTTTAAAAGTAAAAATAATAACTCTACCACCACTTAGGTAAAAATAAACGTTTTCTATTTACAATATTTTAATATTTGTGTGGGTTTTTTACGTTTTACATTGTATATTTGTGTCAAAGGTGAAAAGAATCACTGTATCAGGCTTAGGAACAAGTTTGCCTTACAAATGCTCTACCGGAATAGAATGTGTTCATGAGTCAGGGACTTCCTTTGCAAGGACTATAATGAGTATAGGAAATTGTGAGTCACTGGCTTGAGCTATCTAAATTCTGTGTCTTTCCTGTGTCATCACAGTGTTCTTGGAATTTAAAATATAAATATCTTTCTTCTACCCTCATGCTTGTGCTCATATACTATTAAAATTGTGAATTGTTGGCTCAGAACCATTAGGGAGGGCAGGCGATCTGATTTTGACTTTCTTCTTCATCTATGCCCTCTTGCTGATACCAAGCAAAAATGACTCTAAGGGAGTCCATTGCAGAACCTGAAGTTTTCATCAGAAATGAAAGACTGCTTCAATGTCAACCCATTTGTAGATGTCTGAGAGCAATTTCTCTTTGAAAGTTTCCTCTCTGGACCTATATGAAGACTTGAGAGAAAAATCACAATAAAATATATGGGATATTTTTAAAATGTGGGACAGAGAAGGGTGTCAGAAAAAAAAAAAAGGCACTTTGGACTAGATTTCAAATGAGCAAGTTCAAAGTTAGAGTGCAAATGTGGATGAAGAGGAGGGTGAGAATGTCCAAAGCATCTCTCCTATCAGACAATAATCTCGTATTGGGAGCCTGCTGAATCTCAGGATAGTTTATTGAGAAAAACATGCAGCCAGAAGAGCTGCAATTGTATGAGAAAAATCATCTGTGAGTGAGCACCTGACTTCCTGAATCAATCTTGCCCCTGCACTTCTTCAATTACATGGGAGTATAGAATGTGTATAGGGAGTATAGAATGTACAATTTGTGAACGTGACCACACAACTTACTGTTCCAATTAGAAAGGTTTGGGGGAAAAGGGATTCTACTATCAATTTTGTTGAAGTTGAATTTTCTTAAGCACAATGAGATATGTAATCATCCTAAAATATCAGCTCTGTGTTCTTATAATAACTGTATTCAGTATCTTCATTGACATTTAGATTTATTAATTAGATTTTACATGACAGAAAGGTAATTCCATAGAGAGAAAAGGTAGATAGCCAAAGACTTCTACATGAAATTCTTACTTCCCACGTGTAGGAGGTTTCCTACAGCACTGTTATTACACAGAGGAATATTTGCTAAAGGAAAGATCATAAACTAAAAACCTGGAAAGTTACTTGTTGTGTTATGTATAAATGATAATATGTTAGCAAGTTTACCATATTGCTTGTCTTGCTGTTATGTGAACATCAGAAGATTTAAAACCCTACTGTTCATTATTTCTTCAGATTTACTTTTTCTGTATATTTGTTTCCTTTAAGGTTTTTGCATTTTGAGTTATGATCTCATCTTGATTGTAGAAACCCTGTATCTCCAGAATTCCTGCATTTTTTGCTGTTATCTCCACTCCAGGAGATAATATGCCACATTTTATTTTACATTTTGCAGGAAATTTGCTAATATATGTGATTCAAATAAATGTGAAACCCCAAATCTCTGTTTATAGTTATGTATCTGAGGGATTATTCTAAGATCAGAATGAGAATACCACTTTATGATAAATGCAGCAGAAATTTATGCACAACACTACTGGACTTTGGTTGGTAGAGTTAATCTGGGAAACTGGGATATTTGACTTTCATACTACTCAAACTAGAGAAAGAAACTGTTACTAAAGATGAATTAGACCATAAGTTTAGATGTAAATATGGTTTATTCCATTTTCTGTTTCAGAACCCCACCAATTGGATATATCATAGGTCTTAGATGTTTATTTGGCTTATGCTTCTGTGATTTTGAATGCCTAAAATTCAAGGATCACACCTGGTGAGGATTTTCCAGCTGCATCATAACACTGAGAACATAATAAAGGAATATTTGTGTGAGAAAAGCCTTTCCCAAAAAACTCTATCATTGCCAATCAGCCTACGGTTCTTTTCCTGCACTCAGATGGAAATTTGTAGCAGCAAAGTACAGCTCTTCTAGTAGCCCTGTAGTGGTGTTACTAGGTGACACCAGATAATGTCCAGATGTCAACAGGTGACACAGCCAACTGCTGTTAGCTGTTGCTGACATCCACTACCTTCTGGTGCTAGCCTGTGCCATACACTGGAGGTCAAGGCTGACTGCTGGTGTCTAGAGTTCTTACATGCTACTTAGTGTTTAAAATGCTTTCTTTTGAAACATCTGTTCTCTTCACACTACTTGAAATTTAAAAAATATATATGCAAGAAGATTTTCAGGACTTTTGGAACACATGCTACCTGAGAAACAATTCACAGACAGTTTTATAGGACCATCGAAACAAGTGTTTTTTTGACAGGGTCTGTACTGAACCACAGAGATGTCTGTACACAGAAGGGCCCCATTCTAGTCTAAATAGAGAAATGGTCTTGGGAGTGTCGCCTATATGGCAGCATCAGGAAGGGACAGGATTGAAATCAGGGAACCTTCTAGAAAGCCCTGCTCTGAGCTGGAAGATCCAATAAGGAGTCCAGTCTCCGTTCTAGGAGGATGTCCCCTCACTTCTTCTGAAAAGCAACAGTAACATGGGAAGTGGAAGGAGCTGCATCATGGGTGGGTGAGGGCCCATGAATGCGGCTGCACCCTTGCAGGATGGAGAGTGGCAGCCAGATGGTCAGGGAGGCCACTGGAGCAAGTTCTATTGCATTTTAGGGGCTGAGGGCGAGCAGAACAAAGCTGGGGTGGGTCCGTCAAAGCCAAAATCTCCCTCCAGCCACCATCTCTGTCTCACTTTTATAAAAAGTGAGGGCATTTATGACCTATTTGGCTATTATGCCTGCCCAGACTGGAAGAAAAACTGGAAAAAAAAATCTCATACTAATTTATATTGCCACATGGTGAATAATTATTCCAAATTATGTATTGAATTAATCCAGATCTTTTTTCATGGCTGAGTTAATCTCACAAGTGGCATGGATATCACACAGTGGGATTCTGGTACAATGATTATGAGGTTCTGTACCATGATGTCTAGTATATTTAATCTGAAGATTTCTTAAACTTGTATTTGACTGTTTTATTTTATGATATAGAGATAAAGGAACAAATCTTACACATACATAACCAGAGAGCAAACTAATACACTCTTGTACCTGGCAGAGAGAATAAAATATAAAAGGGTACCACAGGCAAAATAAAACTGATGAAGGTTGGATATTTTATTCTCAAACCATGATACTGAGCAATATGCCAAATATTACAGTTAGAAATACTGTGATTTATAAGTCAAAACACAAAAAATTGTTAAGTAACCAGTGACTTCGATGGAAGGTCATATATGTGTTCATTATGAAATATTTAAATACAGATTACAGACAAATGGTTGATTCTAAAAATGATATACTAAGACAGAAAAACCATTAACACAGAATGCATACAAACACTATAAACATTTTTAGAAGAACTATGTTTCAAAAAATATTTATAAAGCAGCCTAAAATTTAACTATAGAAATATAGAAGTATTCTATATAAAAATATTTAACAATGATAACCAAAATTAAAAATTCAGTCTGGTTGCTCTGTACATTGCCAAATAAGATTGGGGATAATTGATTTAAAGTAAGAATAAAAAAAAAAAAAAAACATGTACTCTGTGCCCTCTTACTATCTAGTAATAGGCAATTGTCAATTAAAGATCAATTCTCATAGTGGTCGAAGTTCAAAACTAGTGTACAATTATTTGAAAGAATCTCCAGCAGGTGATTACAAATCTTAAAATATGATATTCTTTGAATAAAATTATATTAAATCTAATATATATACTTATTTATTGACAATTTTGGAATAAAATTACTGTATATCTATGCATAAAATAAACAGATATAAATGGTGTTTTAAGGCATTTTATTACCTAAAATTATAGTCAGGATGTACAATGAAAAAGACCATACAATTTCCTTCTGCCTGCAACACTGAAAGTTATTTGAACGTGTGCGAATTGCAACTGGGTGACGTATCATTATAAAGAAAAGGAAAACTTTTGTTTTTGTTTGTGTGGTTTCCTTGACTTTTATTTTCCAGAATCTGTAGTATGGTTACCGATAAAAACGAAAAAGACCAAAAAAAAAAAAAAAAAAAAAAAAAAAAAAAAAAAAAAAACAATTTGAATAATATATTCTTTAAAATGTTAAAGAAATAATTTTTCTATTTTAAATTCAAATATTATCATGTACTACTAACATGGGACCCATAATTACTACAAAATAATACTATTAAAATTTTTCACCTGTACTATTGGCTCTCATGAGGTCTGGCTGCCACTGTGTTCCATGTCACATTCACCTTGGACAGGGAGACTCTGAGTGACACCTTTCTGATTCTTGTGGGGGAGGGACAAGCTCTTTGAAAAAGTACTTACTGTAACTGAGAGATTTCAATCAGAAATATCCATTGCTTCAGCTGGCATATCTTTCACTTGAAAACTCACAAATAACACAAAAAAATTATTATAAAGATAATGCATTTTAAATAATGTTTCAATTATTTCATAATTGCTACCTCACAGAAAAGTATGGCTGCTATGGTAACCAACCTCCGAAAGTGGCTTTTTTTCCTGCTGTGTGAGCCCTGTGTAATCACAGTCTTCAGATACATGAGATTTGTGAGTATGATAAAATATCTCTCCTATTGTTACACTGCTTCCCATGGACAACATGATTTGTTTTCAGTTGGATTTAAGGACCTGAGTTGTTAATTTTGAGTTAGTTCATGCAGGAGTTATCTTGGGTGAGTCTGACATAGTCAGATAAACTTTCTAAAACTTCTGGAGAAATCTGAAGGCAGGGAATTACATTGCTGTGTCTTGAAGCAAACTGCCATGCTGCACAGAAGCCACCTAGCAGACCACAGAGGTCCGCATACAGGAGTCAGTAACCTTCATTAGATTATAACGAGAAGGTGGAATCTCAGTTTGACAACCATGAGGAGCGACATTCTGTCAAGATTAAACGAAATTAGAAGAGGATCCCAAATCAGAGGAAACTGCACTTGAATGGCACCTTGACTGGACTTCGTGAGCGTCCCACAGATCCATAAGCACACTCAAGATCCACAGGAGTTGGAAAGTAGTAACAACTGTATTTACAGAGAAATACAGAATACGATTACCCACCAAACCTAAAAAATGTTAATAGTCCTCACAGTGGAAAAATAGCTGCAATTCCAAGTACAGGGATAACATCTCTTTATTGAATCCATTTTATGCTGTTGAACTGTCAGACTTTGAACGAACATGCTGTTTAACAACAATGAATTAAAGAAGAGGTGTTGGTTTCTTATCCACGACAAAATAGAGTAACAGTGAATTGGAGAACAATAACCTTTGACTTTATTTTATTAACACCTTCAGCAGATTTATACACATTTTATTCTCTCTTGCTTGTAATATTAAGTTTGTGATTATTTAAAGTTCATTTTTGCAAGTGTGAATTAGCACAGCTACTTACTTTTCTGTCAATAGTGAATAAGTGAGAAAAGATTCATTAAAATTAATTACCTGTCACTTAATATCTATGCCTTTTTCATATACA
Source organism: Cavia porcellus (assembly GCF_034190915.1). Lineage (NCBI taxonomy): Eukaryota > Metazoa > Chordata > Mammalia > Rodentia > Caviidae > Cavia > Cavia porcellus. Next base: position 31,151,740 of record NW_026947497.1, on the reverse strand, counting down.
TGTAATTAACCATACTCCACACTGATGTTGTTACTTACATACAAGGGACTTTCTTCATCTACTTAGGAAGGAAAAATATGGAAATATCCTTTTACTTTAGCAATAAGAGAAAAAATCATATTAAACTCTTGATACCCTAACCATTGGTGCTCTAAAATCACATAGCAACCAGATTGAAATCTAAGAAAAGATCCTATTACAAGAAAATCATTGAAAGTCAAGTAATTTAAAAAAAATAAATTTCTAAAAGCAAAATGCATTAGCCTGAAAATACAGAGTTCACAGAGCCACAGACAAAGTGAACTGTAGGCTCTGATCCACACACGTTCATACTGTACCTATCAGAAAGATTGAGAACTGTATAAGAAATGAATTTTCCTTTGTTGATTACAAGCATGTGCAAGCAGCCTATAAAAGCAGCCCAATCCATCCTCTAGTAAAAACTCAAAACTCGGCTTCAGTGGATCCCCAGACCTAAGTAAACCCTACCACACAGTGACCAAGAGTATATACTAAGCAACTAAGAGCAAATCAAACCTCTAATCCTCCAGGAGGAGCAAGGTGCTTTCTGGGGCCGGATCAAAAGAGATCATTCAGTGTTGTAGAAGGACGAGGCTCACTGAGAAAACCCCATGCAAATTGTGGGGTGCCTTTTAAGGCTCTTAGTATAAGACCAGGTACTTAATGCAATGGCTCAGCTTCTGCCTGGCAATTATCAAGTCCTGAGTTCAATTTCAAGTTTAAAAAAAAGAGAGAGAAAGAAAGAAAGAAAGAAAGAAAGAAAGAAAGAAAGAAAGAAAGAAAGAAAGAAAGAAAGAAAGAAAGAGACCAATGCTATAGGAAAATGTAGAACACCTTCTCCCACCACCCATCACCAAGATTAAAGAACAGAAAAATAACATTAATTAAAAGCAAGAGTGTAGGAAAAAGCTAATGAAAAAATATAAAGGAAGATGTGAAACAAACACAGGACTAGATGTTGAGGAAAACACATGGACAAACCGGTTGGCACTCTGAGCACAAAGTAAATGTAGATGATTTGTGATCAGTAGAAGTGAAGATCACCGTTATCCACAATAAGCAAGCAATCCAAATGGGCTCCTCCAATCTGATTAGATCCTTTGAGCATACTTAGGCAAAGAAGAATGATAACTGCTTTCAGGAAAAACATGTTTATCCCTGCCTTATGTGCTGTACACATGATATCTACTTCCCAAACAAAGTTAAAAAGAAAATTAAATCAAATTCATAGACAGACAAATGGCAAACATGGTCAGTTTTCCACTACTCAAACACAAAGGTTCAGATACTATAGTGAATGTAGAATCAGACTCCATGAAGAGGCTGAAAGCTGTTTTGTTCTTTTATTTCCCTTGAAATTAACTATTCTGCTTCCATTGGCTTCTAATTGTTATTGCCTAGTAAAATGCTTCTTTCAAAATTTTTATATGAATGTGATCATTTGAGAAAATGCATTCTCATAGGTATATTAAACAACTTTAAATGTAATCATGTGTACCTAGCATTTTGGATTGTTTTTTCCATCGATTCTCTCTAAAGGTGTTCCTGGAAAAACTATGTACATGATTCAAATACCTGCACCATTGCAGGCCATGAAAAGCTCATAGTGCTTATAATAGTGTCTTTCTGTGGCATGGGAAAGTACTAGGTCTTTCTAAGATCATTGTAATCTATGTTTGCAAACTGAATTACGTGCTCTAGGGCACTGAACGGTCATTTATTAGTTCAGTAGCGTCTTTGAAGATGCTTTACCTTGGCTTCAGTTCTAACGTAATCAACATTTTGTATTTTATACACTTCATCCACTCTTGTGGGTAACTATTCTAGAATCACCATGCCGGAAAACAATGTTAAAAGAGACTGGATATTTTTTTCTAAAATGTCAGCTGCCTTACATTAACATACTCCATTAATGATTCTTTTAATTACACAAGTAAAAGGTGTTTGAGATTTTAGCTATGATTGTTGTGTTATCCCCTCAAAATAAGACTTGATTTTATTATAAACTAAATGAAGTAAAGATAATGGTAATCTCTCACTTTACTCATAGTTAAACATTCAGATTCCCACAGTAAAAGCCGAAATCCACACGTACTACATTGTAGATATTTTTATTCATCCATATACATGTATGATAAAGATTAAGTATAAATTAGGTGCATAGGAGGTTAAAGATGATAGTTAATATAATAGAAAACTCATAATGCAGTATAAAAATTAATTAAAACTTACAAATTTGGGGGCCCCAGAGATTTAGCTCAGCAGTTCAAGCACTTGCCTGATAATGTGAAGTCAAGAGTTCAATTCCTGGTACAAGGAAAACTATGTTTACTTTTTTATATGCAGGAGTTTCCACTTAGTAGTTTAAACTACTGTTGGTCATAAGTGGATGAAACCACAGAAAATGAAACTGATGAGGAATGAATGTTACATTTCACAGAGAAGTACTTTAAGAATAATAAAATAGTTAAATAATTGAGCTCAAATTTCAGAATTATATGCAGTATTAAAATATTTCCCACCTTTTTAAAGTTACTTTTTCAGTATTGAAAATATGAAAATAGTGCAATAAAACATCTATAAACTTCTAGAAGTGAATAATATACAAATACATAAATTTCTCTAGAAGTTTCAAATACTGTTAAAACCATATGTATAGAAAAATATACACTATCATGTTAAAAATTTAAGAAAACTAAATGTTCAACTATGTAATTTAAGTTATATATAGTTGCAATAATTATAAATGTAATTAAAATAATAGTCTTTTAAATAGTTATTGCAGCAAATATTTAACTATTACTTGGAAGTTATTTAAAATAATGTATTTTAAATAGAAATATGCAAGTTGTCTCAATAAGATAATGTTATTAAATTTAAGTGGAAGCATTACATACATACATACATAGGAAGTGAACATACATGAACAATATAAGAATGCAAGCAGCCAGATTGATAAATTTAATTTAATTAGCCTTCAGCGACCACTTGCTAGAGACCCCTGTTTCAGAGTCCCACGGCAGGCACTGAACTGGAAAGTTACAAAGCTTTTAAAACAGGAAACCACAAAAAATACATCCTGTTGGACAAAATTTTGTAGAATCTTACATTAATTTTTGGTGGACACCTATACCCTGCTTCTTTTGTTGAGCAGGTTAATCTTTCTGCTCTGAGTACAGCTCCTTCTGCGTTTCTCATGGGATTTATACCCTGAGTAATTTTCTATTTTCCTAGGTCAAATACAGGGCACTAGTTAAATGCAGGCCTCAAGATGGCGTCAGTTATGCCAAGCAACAACATATATATGCAGTAGAGAAATTAGCAACTTCCATTGCAGATTCAAAAACCTCTTTTCTCTGATCCCTATTGAATTATGTGATTTTTTTTTAACATGATGGGTTTATGGATTGTTTTTCTTACTATTTTGTATGTCCTTAGAGAATTTTTTTTAAAACTCTCCATGTATTATTTTATGTAATCATTAAAATAAGCATTTTTGAAATAAGAACATATGCAGAATGAGTCAGTTGTCTCTAATTTATAATGCTTCTCAGAATTGGATAATCAATTTTAGAATCATTTATTTAACTTGCAGACAGAAAAAATTATGTGTAGTTTTCTCTGCTTTCAATTGAGAGCTGATCAAAAAAGAAATAATACATGTGTGACCTAGTTACTGAATATTTGTGTATTATTTTAATTAACTTCAGATTTCAAACACTACACCACATTGGCTAATTATTCAATCAAATTTGATTGATAATGGGTCTAAAAAAGATAATTCCCTGCCCAACTCCCCTAAAAACACTACTAATAAGCGACTGGCAGATCTAGTCTTACCTATAACTTTCTAATGTCATACCAATGTATGAAAAATAGGAAGAGTTATGTTTTAAGTTAATTAAACTTATTTGTGGATGTATTTTACAGCTTATAGCTTTCTTGAAGAAAGTTTAAGATTTTAAAAAGAGTTCACAGCTTTCCTTGTTATTTATTATTGTTATTATTTACCCTGAAAAAAGTCCATATTCAGTGCAAAAAAATATAAAGGAAAAAATCCCTCTGAATCTTCAGTGCAATGTCTTTAACCCCAATGGGCAAGAGGGAACACACAGTATTTTCAAAATATTGCTTAATTTCAGTTTTAGCTCAGAATAAAGTTAGAGTCAAATAGAGTCACATGAAAAACTATTATTATAATCACATTTTTTTGTGTGTGTTTGGTAGACATTAGAGGATTGCCACCATTATCTTTCCTTGCAGATATAATTTGGCCTTAGTTCCAAATCTAGGACAAGTTCCCAGTATGTATTGGTTGCATTCCTTGTGAGGAATTGGTAATGTATATTAATGCCACTCAATTCTGTTTTCATCCACGTTCTTTCCCCTTCCTCATGCCTGCCTGTTTGAATTCTAATTTGCAATAGTTCTATCTTCCTATTTCCTGTCACTTTTTGTATTGTTACTGTTTATTTTTATTTTGGTTTAACTTTTAGAAATGTATTTTTCTCCTGAGAATCAAAGAGACCCAAAGTACTCAGACTAGATAGAGATTCTCCTTGATTGATAATGGGCCTAGAAAAAGATCATTCCTGCTCCTCTATCTAAGGGTCCCAACAGATATCCTGAGTCCTGTTTCTTCTGGCGAATCTTTCTCCCTTCTGTTGAGTCATGGGTAAATATAGCATCTCTTTTATTATTTCTCAGCCGGAATTGGCTTCTATTGAGTATACCCTTTTCATCATATTCCACCTTACAGACACACACGCATGCACACACATACACCCATACGCACAGAGGCAGAGGCAGAAGTAAAGGCAGAGATGCATGGACAGAAGCAGAGAATAAGAGAAACAGAAAATCCTGAGATACAAATGGAACTTAAACTTATTGTGCAGTATAAATTACATATGCCAACAAGTATTTAAATTCTCTTTTCATAAACAGATAGTATAAGTATTGTAATAGTCATGAACCTGGGCTGGGGTGGTAGCTCAGTTGCATATGTACCTGCCTGGCAAGCTTGAGGTCTTGAGTTTGATTCCTGATAAGAAAAAAAAAAAAAAAAAAAAAAAAATCACGAACCATGAGATATAAAAATTTAGGTTGAATATTAGATAGAAATTTCTTCAGAATTTAGATCAGGAAGAACTGTTCAGGAAAAACATCAGTACCTTTGATATTTAAAATCCCATAAAATTTTATCTATTCATAGATTTTAATTGGTAGAGTTTTACAAATATTTCTGTCAGTTTCTTTCCCTCTAGAAAAATGCCAACTACATGATGGAACTTCTGAATACAGTAAATGCAGAAAAAAATACTATATAACAAATCTTTAAAACATGGATTTCAGTTACTTTGGGGTAACCAAAATTTATTTGACTGTTGATTTTTAGGAACTCTATCTTCACTAAACTCCTCTGGAAATGGGGTATTCAAATAGCATATTTATTATTTTAATGACCTGTCTGTTCTTCCAATGAGTTTGTATTTAGACAAATGAGTTTCTATTGCTTAAAAAAGATGTCAAGTTTTCACTATGCTTTTGACATTTTTCAACTTACTAGAATTGTGTCTGTGATAATAAGTGACTTTTTTCACGGAGTAGCTGCCAGTTTAAAATCCAAGCTTCAAAAGAGATTTCTCTTGGATTTATTTGAATAATTAGAAGATTCATATTTAGACAAAATTGTGAATAAGAAAAAATGAAAAATTTGCAATTCATGCTATTATTATGTAGTATCTAAAAATTAAATGTTAGGGTTTGTTTCAAAATGAAAAGGTACTTATCTGTTGTTATCAATAAACTGTATAAGGCATATATCTTTATCACCAATATTGAAAACAGACTTAAATGTTATTAAATATTGGCATATTAAAAAGCAAATATGTAAATCCCTAATCACGTATCTAATTTATTTGAAATTTATTCAAAGTTCTTACATATGAAATTATTTTCTGCCAAGTACTCTGTGTGAGGATTCAAACTTATAATTTCCTAAATAGTTGTTAATTTTTTCTAAGAAGTGTTTTGAAAATACATCAGTGAGTATTAGATATGTTTAGGGCTGGGGATATAGCTCAGCAGTGTGAATGCCTGCCTGACAAGTGTGACTTATGAGTTTGATCACCGATAGCAAAAAAAAAGTTAGACATGTTTAATGTAAATTACTGACTATAGCATTAGTTATGCATATTTTCCACTGTTTGAAAAGTATTGATTTAAAATTGTGTCAAGTTAATTTTATAAATTTAACAAATATCATATAGAAAAATGAATATTTCTTTCAAGGAAGATGATGCCAAGAAGGAATATATGTGTAACACAGATATGTAATTTTATTTTTTCAAAAGATAACCTTGAGTAAATGCACATTAAATGGCTAAATCCAAACAATTGACAATACTGAATGCTGACAATGATGCGAAGCAAAATTAACAGTCACTTATTTCCACTGTATGGAAAAACAAATGATACAGCATTGTGGAAAATAGTTTGCCTGTTTTCTTACAAAAATAAAAATTATTCTTTCCATATAAGCTATCATTATATCCATTAGCATTCACAAAAGGGAACTGAGTAGCCCCATAAAACAAAACTAAAAAAAAAAAAAAAAAAAAACAAACACAAGAAAGAAAAAAACAAAACTTCCAATAGATGATTATAGCAACTTTTCATGAGTTATGCATAACTGCAAAATTTGAAACTAACCAAGATGTTCATCAGTAAATTGATAAAAAATTGTGGCATTATTAAACATATCTCAGTTTGTAAATATATGATCAAGTATCATTCTCATGCAATGATTCGTATAATTTTCATTTTAAAAAGTTAACCACAAATTGTGATACATGTATTCACATATGTAAACACATTCACATTATTCACATATCTGTTACTATAACCTTAGTTAAATCAACTTAACTGGCTTGGTATCCTGCAAGGATTGTTAAAGCTGTAAACTAAGCACCTTTGTTGCACAAGGTCCTTCCACCATAATGTTAACACCTTGGAGCCAGCTGGACTGTGTCCTTTGAAACAGTGAACAAATAAATCTGTCCTCTAAATTGTGTAAGATAATTTGTGTCATCAGTGAGAAGTGTGACTAAGAAGTTGTATAAAAAAGTGCATTGCTGTTTTTATTCATGATCATGTATTTCAAAAGACTCTGGGAAGAGTATAGAAACGTTTGAAGATAGAAGTTACAGAAGCCTTAGTATGGTGTAGGCAGCGACTGATGGGTGATTCTACTTAGAAGTCTGAAGACCTGAATGCTTATAGTAATAATATGGACAGTAAAGGTGAGCACCAAGGTTTTTTAAATTTGTATGAGCGCTCTGTTTAGAAATGGACTTCTGGGAATGCATGTCATACTTTGACAATAACCTTATCTACATGTTTCTCGTTTGTAGCAACTGTGAGTAACGTTAAGTTTAATGGCTATGGAATAAATGAACTAGTGGAGAAAATTTCAAGGCAAACCAATGTTCAGGGTGTAGTACAGATAATCCTGACTGTTTCTAAGCATATCTACAATTTGAATAATGGGGGAATGTATAATAGAAAAACTGTAAAAACTTAAAATTTTACTTATAAAAAAGGCACATGCAAAATTAGAAGACAGAAGAGGCAGGGTAGCTGAAAGGAAAATAATCATTAAAAAGAATTAAATACTTTAAATGGAGAACAAGAAGAAAAATGCTGTGAGGCAATTTCACAAATAAGCTTCTACCTGTTGCAGGTTCAAGATGCAAAAGTATAACTGTTTCGTTTGTGAAGAAAGTCTTTGGAATCCTGTTGTGTAGCAGAGAAATCTATTTTCCAGGGTTTATTTCACCATGCTTGGTCATCTAGACACTTAGAGGTCCAAAGGGCCCTGGCTGCTGCACAAACTGACAGCACATAGTGTGTAACCATCATGATGATGGCTTTATCAGCATTCAGAATGCAAGAGTATACAGTCATCAAAGCTTCCATCCCAAATGTCAAAGGAAGGCCTGGGAAACCTAACAGTGAGTTTCTGAGAAGGCAGTGGGTGATATTGTGGGGATGCAAGAAGTGTGCTTTGTTATACAGTAGAAAATCAGAAGAGCTGAAAGCACTCAATGTCTTCTAATGAAGCTGCAGACTCAAAGGAGAGGCCATGTGAGAGCACCTAGCAAGGCCACGTAGATGGGGCTGCCTAGGAAATCTGGAACTTACTTGTTAACACCATGTACCACAGATAAGAGACTTGAATCTGCAAAATTGAGTTATTGCCCTGCAGGGATTCTTCCTAATTTTGCTGATGCTTTTCTATGCCTCTTGCCCCTCATATAATGGGATTGTTTGCCTGCCATTGCATTTTGGGGCTGTACATCTTCTTTTGTATTACTCTTTGCAGAAGTTCACAGCTTCTTCACAGATGAGACTTTGCCTTGAGTCTCAGAAAAAGCTTGGACTTGAAAGAATGCTGGGACTATTGAGAATTTTGAGAAAATAGTATTGTGTTTTTAGTTGTAAGTAACTTAGTTTTATCATATCAAGGAGAATTATGAATCATTATTTTCTTTTTCTTTTTCTTTTTTGTAGATTAATTATTTGCTTAAGGAAGTACATCTGGGTGCCAGACTGACAAAAGGTGGAATGTGATGGCTAATTCTGAAAGTCAACATAATTGGTTTGGTAGCCACATAAAAAATTAGTTATGTATACTTCTGGATGTTTCTGAGTGGGTTATGAATGTATGACTCTGGCTACTGTATATGGCCCCTGTTGTGTCTGTCTGTCTGCCTTTCTGTCTGCCTCTCTGTGTCTCTGTCTCTCTGTTTTTTTAATTTTTTTTGTCTTTTTATCTCTCTCTCTGTGTCTCTGTGTCTCTCTCTGTCTCTCTGCCTTTCTCTCCCACTATGTTTCTCTCTGTGTGTCACTGTCTCCATCTGTCTCTCCCCCATTTTCTCTCTCTGCCCTTTGCTGTTCCCTTGTCTGTTTCCTGACTGCCCTGAGCTAAGATGTTCTTACACTGGCACCTGCTGATCATGTACGATTGCTTTGAAGCTGTGAGCCAAATTCATCTTTTCTCCTTCAACCACTTAGCAGTTGACCCTGAATGTCACTGGGGCAATGTGTGTGCTTTCTTACTGACTATCCCAAGTGTCACTCAGGCAGGTGTCATTTCATCCAGTCAATTTTGTACTGAATAAGTTTAATAAAACTATCATTTTTATTTTTCCTTTTATATTTTTAAAAAATATTTAAATGCAATTTTTGATCATCCTGTATTTAAATAATTGAACTGGTGTTTAAGTTAGCATGTTGGGTAATTTGGCACAGAAACAGGCAAGCCGAAAAACACAGTATTCCAGGCAGACATATGTCAACTGTTATTCACTTAGAATTATAAACATTTAAGTCAATAAGTGGAAAATTTTTCCAAACTGTAATTTGATACATTCTCTTCCAAATAATTGTAGCATAACTCATCAACCTACATTCTAAAAATTAACCTTTTAAGATTACTTAATTTCTGTGAAATTTTAATAATGTGTCACTTTATAAAACTATTAAAATTTTATTTCCTGATTTTTGGTTTAGTAGAGAACAATTTGATTATATAGTGCTTTTACCTGCTTCCTATTCTTCACTATAATATTGATTCATGATTTTCCATGTAATTCTTCAAGCAACTAAGTTTTGAGAGTAGTTTTAATAATCTGTACCTGTCTGTTCAGTTATGTATGAAAAAATTCAAGTGAATCATTTTCTACTTACAATTATATATTTCATAAAAAGCCACATAAAACAATAATCACATATGAAAAAAATTTAATCATAAAATTTTGTTTACAAAAAGACCCTAAAAAAAGCAAGAGATAACTCATTTACTGAGAAAGAATATTTTCTACTAGTGTGATTAAATAAGAGATTTTAATCAAGATAATTAAAAGGGCTTATTGACCATCAAACAAGGAAAAAAGAAATCTAAATGCCTAAAAATAAATCACAGATAATGTTACACTTGAAATGACTCACTAGAGTTTAGATTTATGATCTATTTAAGGATTAAATCTCAAAATTTGCCATTATAGACAAGTAAACTTAACAGGGATTATAAACAAAGGCATAATTGATGCTTATTGATAGAATTAACACATATAGCCCATTGAAAACATAAAAGAATGGTTTCAAAGGAAACTGAAGAACATAGTGCAAACATGGATTTTTTAATGCTATATAGGACATCAATGAGAAGATGTCAGATCACTTTTAAATAAGATTGAAGTTATTATTGATATGGAGTCTGGCATGTAGGTAGAGTTAACTTAAGATTTTTGCAGCAATTGTGTCTGTTGTAAAAGTAAACAATAGGAAGAGAAAGTAATACACTGTAAGAAAGAATTCTAAGAAAAACAAACATTTCTCAGCAAAAGTAATCTAGTAGAAATTATCAAAATATTTGGAGGGAAAGCAAGGGAATGTCACTGTGTGTGAAAAGCAAAAGAGAGTCTCATAAAAGTAAACAATGTGCAGTATCAAATGACTAAAATACTACATCTTTCTACTAACTTGGTGACAACCAGGGTGGCTGCCATTAGCAAAATGAGTTGCATTTTCTGAGGATTAAGGATGTGTGAGGAGGTAAAGGTTGTCTTACTATTTCATCTTCTAACTATTTAAAATAATATATGTGTGCACTGCATCACAATACATCAGAAAAGTAGGAAAAGGTATGTGATCCTCTTGTATGATTTCAACCTTTCCTGAATTTTTTAACAGTGATTATAAATTCTGATTTTGTAAAGGAATTCTAATGTAGGCAGGTGATTTCAAACATGAGCAACTTATTTTAATAATGTATTATATGCATAAATAAATAATTTTGTGTAAATATCTTAGCTGAATACTTTTCTGTCTCCTTGTTTAAAACAGTTTATGTGGTTAGACATCAAAGAGAAATGCTAAACAACCTATTATTTAATAAATTGTTAAGTCTGCATTTTGAGACGCTAATCAGAATCCATATGAATAAATAGTGGGTATTTATAGTTTCAAATGAGGGAAGTAATAACTTCATAGTTCTAGCTGACTATTGTGTTTTTGGATTAATCTGAAATCTTATCATTTGGACATTCCAGTGGGCAGTCTGTCTGCACTTTGCACTCCTGCATTATATCCTAGAGGGCAGCCCGGCTGGAATATGGTGAGCCCACACTCTGAAACCTCCATTAAATCTCAGGGGCAGGCCCACTGGAAGACAATGAATTCCTGCTCTGCGATCCTCCATTACACCCTAGCAGGGACCTTGTTGAAAGACACTGAGATTGTGATCTGAGCCTCCTCCATTATATCCCAGAAAGAGGACCAGCTGTAACACTGATGGGACTCCTAAGACCCTGGAGAACAGACTGACACACACACACACACACACACACCTCGGGAGGGTGAAGTAATCAGTGAGGCCTATTGGAAGCCTCTGAAGCAACAGCGAGGAGACAGGAGCTGGACTGTAGAGAACTCCACTGATAGAAGACCAGTCCCAGGCTTCAACATCCAGAGGCCAAGATGGGCCCCATGCTCTTTTCATTTCTGGGATTCAACACAGATATCACCACAGAACCATAAACACCAATATAAGGTAGGTTCTTAGGATAGCTATAAATAACAAACTACATCTGGAAAATATCCTTATGGAAAGGATGTCTTTTTTTTTTCCTTGCAAGAGGCAAGGAAAATACACATTTCAGTGCTAGTGGTAGTGATATATAGGGCTATATATCATGGAATGTTGAGATAAATCAATATAGAAGACAACATAAGAAAAAGAAACAGGATGAAGTGGGATGCCCACCCAGACAGATCTGGAACTCAGTGAGATGGATGAAATTAGAAGTAAAACACTGATACTTTCTAAAATCATAGCAACATAAATGAATTAAAATAATTGGCAAAGACTATAGAAGGAAAAGTATCTCTCATATACAAAAAGAAACGATGGTTAAATTCAAAGATATTAGAGAAGACACAAATAAAAGAATAGATGAGCTTTAAAAAAGGTGGAGACAAAAGTGGCTAACATAGGAGAGAAATGGAATCCATGAAAGAGACACAAAAAGAGATCCAAGAGACTAAGTCACCAAAGAAATGTTATGCAACATTTTGAATGATGGAAATTATAGACTTTCAGACTTACAGGATTCCAGCTAGTGATCATGAAAAGAAAGATATCTTAAAAATTTTAGCAACAGATCATGAAAAAAATCAATCCAACAGCTACAAAATAAAGTGAAAAACATAACACAAGGTTGATTGGGATCAATGAAAAGGCTGGAAACAGCATAAATTCCTTGACAATTATAAACATATATGCACCTAATACAAGAGCACCCAATTATATGGGACAGTTATTGGTAGAAATGGAAAATCAGGTAAGCAATAACACAGTTATAACAGGACGCTTCAGTCTCCCATTGTTACAGAGAGACAGATCAACTAGACTGAAAACTATCAAAAAAATCACAGCCAAATCAAACCTGGGAATAAATAGACTTAGTATGAAGAACCCGTGTCCTAAGGCCAGCTCCAGTGGCCAGGAAAGATCTGCTGTGTTCAGTGCCACTTGAAGAAGTAACACCCTGAGACACCACCATTGAGGGGCCATCAGTGAACCACCACCCTATGCTTCTTCACCACTCAGGAACCCCAAATTGGGAGGATCCAGGTGTCTAGTTCAATCCTCTGGGAGCAAATGCAATGAGACCTGGGATGCAATAGTGGGCTGATTGAGAGAAACATAGGCAAAGTTCAAAACAAAAGATCAAAAAACACAAGCTAAGACCTCCAGCCCAAGTTCAGGAGGCATATGCATGAGAAAAATTAGAAATTATACACCTGAAACTTCTGAAAAGATAACAATTGAAGTAAAGAAGCTACTTATTTTTGTACCGATTGGTTAAATTTACATGTGTAACGTCTGATGGTCTAGAGAGCTATATTGAAGAACACAAGAGATATTATGATAGCCATTGTTAATTTCCTATTATCTTGTTTTGAAATCTTGTATCATTTTCACTGTTTCATTTTGCTTGATTTTATTGTCTGATGGCATAAGCAATTGTTTTGACGACAATAAGATATATTATGGTGGCCATTTTCAATTTCCTATTATTTTGTTTTGAAGTCCTGTATTGCTTTCATTGCTTTGTTTGGGTTGGTTTTACTTTGTTTTAGTTGATTTTATTATGTTTGATGATATGGACAGTTATTTTTAAGATAACAAAAAGCATTATGGTAGCCATTGTTGATTTTCTATTATTCTGTTTTGAAGTCTTATATCACTCTTGTTGTCTTGTTTTGATTGACTTTATTCTGTTTTATTTTGTTTGATTTTATTTTCTGTAAAAGAAAACAAAAAGAAAAAGAAATCTTTCTTGAGAATGGCTATTAAATAATATTGAATTTATGTTTTCATTTAACAAATATTTATAATCACAGACTTATACTTTTGCACTACTCTAGTAATAAGGTTAAAGTTGTGAACAATGGAGAAAAATCTCTCATGAATTATATGAAAAAGATTCCTCTAACAAAAAGGTAAAAAAATACAGTCAGTACTGTCACATACATACATAAAGTCACATGCATGTAAAATGGTGCATGCTACCAAAATAAAACTGAAGGTAATAATATAATATATGAATTAGCTTTTCTAAAGATATGGCATTTAAACAGAATATTGAATGGATAAAATACAAAAGACGTGGAAAAGTGGTAGAATATCTATGTTAAAAGTCTAAGACAGAAAACAAAATACTTATGTATTTGAAACTGTTGCAAGAATCACTGCATATCAGAGACGGAGAAGGAGCAAGATTGAAAAGAATTACATCACCAGAGTTACCAAAGCCTGCACAGAAGGTTGCAAACTATGGAGCTTATGCGAAGTATTCACACTGAACTTACCCAAAATGAAGAGGAATACTTAGATTTTTTATTGAAATGTGTTCATAGGAAATACAGTTTGAGAGATAAAATTGAAAAAAAAAAACTATTAGGAGGTTTTTGCAAAGCTCTAGTGAAAGGTGATTATGGACTAAACGAGTATCTGTGATTGTGGTGGCAGAGATGAAAACTGGTGGGAGTTAAGTAATATTTTGAATGTAGAAATAATAGGTATTGATAGGTCTGATGTGGTGGTAAAGAATGATGCTATGTAAAAGCAAAATTTATAATTATGGATAGCTTAAAAATAAATATTTTTATTAATAATAAAATTTCTATTTTAAACACATTGTTTTAGATGGTTTGTCTGTATTTTTTATATTAATAAGATCTTTTAATATTTCAATCTAAAGAATAGAATGTATATAAGTCTCATACACTAGTTTGTGTTTAGTGCTAAACATTACACATTTCTTCTCCTGAACCATTGCCTCCCAGTGACCGCATTTTCCTGTTCAACTACCAGTGTCCAATAACATGATCTTTCCTGCTCAGGAAGATACTGGAAATTCAGGAAGGCCAACTGATATTTGAGATTTATCAATGTTTAATTACTAAAGCTATGATATTGTCTAGAAATACATAGACTCATTTAATATTAGGTTGCCAGTTATTTTAAAAACCCAGCTGCTAAGTAGATAATGAGAGAAAAGAAAAACTAAGGGTAATTTAGAAATGAATGAATAAGGATTCCCATAACGGAGAAAATAGCTAATATTAATAAATGCTATCCAGAAATAAACAAGGAACAGGGAAAAAGCTGATCATTTGATATAGCAAAGTAAAGAATATTAATGTTCTTGATGAAAGTTAATTCAGTATAATGCTTGGGAAGAAAGTCCATGTGGTGGAATCAAAAGAAAATGAAAAGTAAAAGTATTTTTATTAGTAGTACTATTTTTAAAATATAAGCTTACAGGTTGGGTACACATAGAATTTGAAAAAGAGATATGAAGTACAGATTTTTTCATTATTTTATGGAAAAACTTTAAGTATGTATGCAGACTGGGAGCAATAGTCTTTATTAAAGTAAAATATTCCTTATTACACAGTTCACATAATTAATTTAGAAGCATGGGAAAGGATAAATACTACCTAGTAGAAATAGGAGTAGTGAGGGTAATGAAGGACAGAGGAAATCACTCCAAAGCAATGGGTGGATTCGGAATACATGGGTGAAGTTGTAAGTGGATTATAAGAGGAATGGAGACATACATTAAATACAGTAAGTATTTTAAGAAAAATTTTAAAAGTTTAATGAACAACTGTAGAATAATCATGCTAGTAGATGGTGGTACGGTAAGCAGCACAATAAATAGCTTCTCTTGGAGAAACAGTCCAGATGTGGAATATAGAACTCTGGAAAAAACAAGAAGGAATGAAGTGGGTCTCCTGGACCCAGGAAGAATCACAGAGAGAATAAAAACAAAAAACAACAACAAAAAAATTTAAACAGAAGAGGCGGGAGCTGGTGGTCCTTTCACTTGGAGCTGAAACCACCATGCAAGAAGTGCTGTTGGAACCTGGGGACACATGGTCAACTTGAAGGTGGAGGCTGGCAAGCCTGAAGCTCTCTGCAGAGAGATGCTGTGGCAGAGAGGAGCTGTGGACCTGAGAACTGCATTGGCTGGCAGTGAGTGTGGAGGACTCATTCCTCCCACAGGAGTGGGCGATTGGCCGGGGGATATTTTGGTGTTGGGCAGGATAAGCCCAGAACCAGAACAGCAGCTTCATTCAGCAACTCCTAGCTTGGAGAAGACTGTTGGAAATTGCTTGCACTGAGTCGCGCCCCGATGTGCAATCCAACAGCCACTGCCTAGGTTTCCCTAAAGGTAGCCCCAACCAGCTCTGACCACCCAGTACATACCAAGGTGGAGAGGGCTCCCTGCAGTTGACCAGCTCTGCAGGGAGGCAGCAGCCTGTCCCACCCCTTTTTGCACTCCAGTAGACACCAGCAGGCTGGAAAAAGCAGCAAAGAGCCCTACACCAGCACACCCAATAGTCATCATCATATACCCCTAGCCAGCATGCTTCAGAGGAATTATAACCAACACAGGAGATGCTGGAGACCCCAGGACCTATATGTCTGGAAGAAGCAAGGAAGATGACACGAGGAAGAACCAAAAGGCAGTCTCTGGCCTCCAACTCAAGCAGTACTGGGCCAGGAGATATAAACACGAAAGAGATTAGGCGTTACACTCCTGAAGTTTCTGAAGCAAAAGCAATCAAAATAAAGAAACAACTTAATGAGACTACGGAAAAACTTAGAACAGAAAAATTATCTCTGGTAAAAAAAAAAGAAGAAATGAGAATTTAATAAAAGTATTGCTATGCACTTCTAAAGAAGACACAACTGGAAGAATAGAGGAGCATAGAAAAAGGAGGGAAATCCTCAGTGAAGAATATAAAAAAGATCCAAAGAGATTAGCAGGAAATTAAAAACTCCATTGAAAGGTGGCAAAACTGATTGAAAGAAACTAAAGATAGACTATCAAACTTTGGAGATAGGTTTGCAGCTAGTGATAATGAAAGGAAAGATTTTTAAGAACAACAAGGAATCTGGAAGTAACAGTACAAAACAATACAAAGGCTACAAGATGACAAAAGGAAGTATGACTTAAGAATAAAAAAATTAAGTGAAGCAGGGATAAACATAAATGACGGCTACAAAGGCTATTCACCAAAATAAAGAAAAATTCCCAAGCATAGGAAAAGGAAATCATATTCAGATAAGTGAGGCTTACAGAATGCCAGCCAGCTATAACCAAAATAAATCTACACTCAGATATATAACAATCAAGTTCCCAGAAATTCAACAAAAGATCAGAATACTAAAATCTGTCAGGGAAAAGAAACAGATCACCTACAAAGGAAAATTCATCAGAATCATGACAAACTTCTCGACACAAACCATCAAATCAAGAGCTTTGAGTGAAGTATTCCAAGTCCTGAAAGAAAGTAATCTCCAAACCAAGATTGATGTAACCTGCAAAACTATCTCTCAAAATTAATAGAGAAAAAAGATGCTTCTATAACAGTATATATTTTATATTTTGGATCCCAGTAATTCCTTTAATTTTTATATTAGGGAGGCAACCTGCTATTCACCTAAGTCATTCTGAACCTCTTTGCCTACAAGAGTTTTCTTTAATTTATAGCTGAGTAGTTTTCCATTGTATCAAAGTGTCATGGCTTTCTAACCAATCTGCAACTGATGGGCAAGCTACCCTCACTTTTGATGATAACAAGAGGCATTATGGCAGCCATTATTGATCTCCTTATATATTGTTTGTAAGTCATGCACTATGTTGATCCTTTTGTCTTAACTGACTCTATTTTGTTTTTTTTTCTCATTTGGTTTTATCCTCTTCAAAATAAGAAAAATTAAAAAGGAAAGGTCATGCTAGTAAATTAAAGAAAATGCAAAGGTTTTGAATAGGCAATCTAAGGATGAAGTAGGAAATTGACAAAAAATACTTAATGTTCCACAACTGCTATATATTTTTAGTTCAAATTAACAAGATTTGTTTGTGATTACACATAAGTTTATAAATAGCAAACAAAATAGTGAAACAGGAACAAAATTAAATCCTGGAAGTATGCAAAAATAACAAGAAAAATGAGTGATAGGGGAACCCAGAAAGCTTGGAGGAGGTGTTCACAGAGAACACACAGCAACAGTGCTGTATGCTAAGGGAGGTGGGCATGCAGGGAAAGAAGAAAAGTTGAACATGTTCAGATCAAGGAATTGAATGTCAACAAGTGTTGGCAGTGTCTTGAGTATGAATCCTGTCCCACTGGGGAATGAAGAAATCCTCTGGGATTTATGATTTCAAGAGACTGGAACCCATCACTGGAAGCATGAGTAACACTGAATGTTGCTATCTGTGGATGTGGAAGGATTTTTCAAGGGGGGATAGATTGTGATGGTGAAAATGACAAAGTAAAAGAGCTGAAGCTTGCATTAGAAGATTAGTAAAAATCATTTTAACCAGTGAAGCTTTACAATCTGATGATCTATTAATCAGTGGAACTGGATATTTTTGAAGGAAGAGGAAGGAATTATGCAACCAGCAGTGCTTAGCAATGGGGATGTCTATACTCAGTCCAGGTCTTGTGTTAATCTATCTATAGGGAAAATCAGAAAAGTTAAATTCAAAGACAACTTTGGGGTAAACAGTAGACACAAAAGAGAGCCTTTATTACCTAAAAAAGAGAAGGAAACATTTGGAGAACTCAAAGCTTGCTTTGTTGATGACAGCTTGTAAATTAGAAAGTGCATGAATGTAATAGTTGAGGATAACGACAACTTAAACGGGGTGATGATTTATGAAAGGTTGTGTGGTTACAGTTATCACACATAATTAGTGCTGATCTGTAAGATTTGGACTTACAGTTTTGAATGAAGAAAAGAGGAGTATGAACAAAGAATCTATAGCCATTTTGGAAAATGGTTCCAAATATTCTAAACATGTCCTCTTTTGAGGCTTTTTGTGAGGCAAGTGAAAGGTGAAGATAATGAGGGAGAGGAACCCTGAGTCTTTTTTAGGCTTTCACAAGGAAGCACAGCTCACAGAAACCTCCAAAGCCGGCCTCTTTCAGAGTTGAGGAAAATCTCCCAAACTTCCAAATTCAATTGCTCTGTTTCTAGGCTCACTTTATCCTCTTTCCTCTCCTTTTCTGGGACAATCTCTCTCATCTTCCCTTCATTTACACGTTTGCATTGGATCATAACGTAACTATAATGAAAATATAAAGCAGTCCACCACTGTTTACTATGTTTTTTTTTCCCTAAACCATCCCATTCCAGGTTACCAGAGTACTCCCTTTGACTGTCGTGTGTTTGTGGACTGACAAGGATGTATCGTCTTCCAAACACATATTGAATATTTGAACACTGCATGTACATAATCACTGAATGTTTGCACAGTTGGGCACAGAATCTGAGATGTAGCAGTGAATAATGAAATGGTCAAGGGATTTAAAATATGTGATGTGGAAAGTCATTGCCAAGACAAAAAGGCTATTTTATGTCAAAACATATAGATTTTTTTCCAAGCAAAAAAATTAAAGACAAGTTAGAAGTGGCAGCTTATTCTCCTTTTGATATAACAGAATTTCCCCAAAGTATTTTGAATTATCTTTAGAGATGTTTTCACGGTTCATTTTCTTCCTCAAGGTAAAAGACACATGTAGTTGCTTGCATATAAAATATATTTTATAAGCTACTCTATAATAATGAAATGCATTGCATTTTTAAAAAATAGTACAGAAAAGTCCCTAAAAATGCTAATAATAATGCTTAGTCATGTTCTTCCCAGGGGCACTGAAGATTTCTATCTCATTTTAATAGGTAGCCATTTCTCTTTATTCCAGTGTCATATAAATTCAATTTTAATGAATACGGTGCACATTTTACATTCACAACACTGACACTTGCAGGGGTTATTTGGAACTCACTTATAAGCTTGCATATTATGGAAATAATGTTTAAATTGAAAACTATTAATATCATCCATATATTTTAATTGACCAAAATGTTTCTGTCTGTGCACAGACATAACTTTTATTGGTAACCTGAAGTGTTCCTTTTTAGCAAAATCTATGAATATGTATTTTCCCCAAATTGTCAATTTATAAAATGTTAACTAACGTATCAAAAGCCTTCAGGATGTAAAGCTCAAAATGTTACATTGTACTCGTATTTTGTACTTGTCTAGCAGGATGTGACACAGCTATTTTTGTTGATAGTAATACTGAACAAACTTAGTAGAGGAAAAATCAGTGGCTAAGTCCTCATTCTTCTCTCTATAAATTGCCACAGCAACGCCAAATCATTCCGGGGTTCATACAGCCCTGTCTAGGGAAATCACTCCATTCATATTCAGTAGTGTCAGCCCAGTTTTGATGCTTATTGGTGAATGCTTATTAAATCCTTTGAATGACATCACTGATTATACTTGAGATGAAAACAAAATGGTACTATACATTTTAATGCATTTTACAGCTACGTTAAACATTCTCTATTAGCTCCAGGAAAACTCATCAATAATTTCATATTTTCTAATTCCTTATTGGAAAATACCATGTATGGTATTTCTAATGTATGTTAAAATAACAAAATTTGGGTACAGTAGTAGATATTCTACAATTATGATAAATATCATAATATATTTTTATATATTTTATATTCTACAATTATGATAAATATCATAATATATTTTTATATAAATATTTTTCTCTTATTCTTCTCAGTTCCCGAGAAGAAGTTGGTAAGTGCAAGGAAAATCAGAGAGAGGAGCAATGGTCATTCCAAAGGAGCCTGTGTAATGGGACTGGCATAAAAGAAAAGGAAGAAGAGTTAGTCCTCCATCTTGGGAGTGGCCTCAGACAGCTGCCTGGAGCAGCAGTTCTATCTTGAAATACCTAGTAACATCTTTAGACTTCAGTTTCTCCCTTCACAATGGAGGGAGAAAGCTGGCACAGATGTGACCCATGTCATGTTGCTTTGCAGGGATTGTAAGTTTCATTATGCCATAAATAATTCTATTAATTATACCAATTTCCAAGACAACTCTTAAGTGTTATAGTCTCTCAGAACCAGAAAACCTGATTTTAAAGTTTAAGACAATGCTGTTAGAAACTTATTTAAGAATAGGCAAGAAAATTATGAAAAAATAAGGACAGATGGTGTTAAGAATTATTTACCTACTGGTTATCATACGTTAAAATTAATCATGAGGACTGTGTGCTGGGTTGACTACCTGGCGATGTGAAATTTTATGAATCATTTCTTCCTGCTTATCTGTGTGTGAGCAGGGGTCCAGATACAGCCAGCTTTAGATAATGCATTAACTGGGGTTCCAGGCCCAGCACTACTTGGAGAAGACAAAGAGATGGCCGCTTCCCTGAACACAACTCAGGTGACTTCAGGGTAGTTAATTCTACTTGATAAAATACTGGAGACATCATTATATAATTTTAATATCTTGAGTGAGTAAATATATTTTATACTCTGTATAAGATTTATATTTGTCAAATTCCCACTATTGAATTTAAGAAAATGGAGGTTTGCTACTTTCACTTCAGAATCTTCCATTTCATTTCTCCATCATAGGATGCAGACAGACTTTAAATCACTTCAGCATATTTCTGTACATCTGTACCTTTCATAGATAAGAGATGCATTATTCTTTTGTATGTGTTAAAGCTTCCTGTAGTTGCCAGAATGCTTTTTGGATTCTTCAAATTGTATTTCCCCTCTCAAATTGGCACATTGGCAGCATCCATACTGGGTATGTGTGTCTCCTTTCCAGTTTTGTATATATTTCTCTTTTGTATTCCACTGCAATCTTTCCTTTGTTACTGTGCATGTATGTATATTTTGTTAGTGTATGCCTTAAAATTTCTTGTTAATTAAATACAAGTTGTCTTCAAATTCAACAGATCTTATCCAGCAGTTTTCTAGGTTCCAGCTGTTTATTTGTGTCCTCATAGCAAACAATATCAAATGTGCTATTTTTGGACTTTCAAGTATTTCTTATATCTTTAGTGTGAAGTATCTCTGTGCTTTCAATCCCTGTTTTTCCACTGTGAGCTGATTTGTTTTACATATTTCTTGGTTATTCAGTCTCTTTCGCTGTATGGAGCTTTCACATATCTCCTATTTATTTGTCTATCAAGATTTACTAATTTATTTTTGGAAGTTATTTTTATTTATCACTACTACATTTCATTTTGATCCTGTTTTTGTTTTTGTCTTTGTTTTTGAGACAGGATCTCACTATGTACCTTGAGACAGGACCTCACTATGTACCTTGAGACAGGATCTCACTATGTACCGCAGAGTAACAGGATTTCATGTTACGATTTTCATGTCTCAGCCTACAAAGTAACAGAGTTACAGGCATGTGCCATCAGAACTTTTTATGGTAAATATAGATTTAAAGATGCTTCCTTGTGATTTGTTTCTATTTTGGCATACAGTGAATTTTAAATTAAACTTTTATGCAATAAAACTTGTTTTATATTGCATGTTATAAGGTTGTATTTTATTGTTTGTATGAGTAAATACAAATTTCTAACAATGTACTGACGAGTTAGCTATCCATTATCTACTTCGGTCATGTGATTTATTTTGCTTTGCTGATCTATTCATTTGTTAGTGCAGCAGTACTACATTGTCTTTTTTATTATAATCACCTTATTCTTATTAAAATACCGTTTTTGTTCTTGAAGTACTTCCATTATTTTGCTTAAATTTGAGTATCAATTTTAGCTGGCTTTAACAAAAATCTATATATATAGATATTTCAAATGTTACATAAATTGGGGTTATTATTATTTTATATTGATTTGAATTGCTTGTTTTATGAGAAATGAATACTCCATGCTGCGTATGGAGTATTCCAATTACAATATGGAATTTTATCTCACAAGAGGATATTATGGCTTTAAATTATTTAATGTATTTTATTAAATGTTTACAAATTTCTTCATGTACTTTAGCACTTTGTGTGCTTGGAGGAAGATACTGTAAATGATATGAAAATAATCTTATAGAAAATACTCTTGTTTTTGGAAAAGGATTGCCATTTGATATGATTTGCTGTGCATTTATATCACCTGATGATTTTTTTATGTATCAAATATTTAAAGTAGTTTAACAATTCACTGAACCTTGAACTGAATTCTAATAATTTACTTATATATTTTAAAAAATTTTTTATATAAAAACATTTAATTTTTTAACAAACGTGCCTTCATTTTCTTCTTGACAGTTCTTAGATTTTTCTTATTTTACTACTCAATGTTGACTGTGTACAGAGATACTAGACTAGTAAATATGTTTTCTTATTTTAAAATAGACTCCAATAAAGGTTTAATAGCCATTATATATCGCTGTGTATTTTGTCATTAAACTTTTCATTAATTTGGACAGTGTCATTCTATTTCAGTCGACTAACTTTTTAAAAAATTATTTAATCAATTTTGCCTATCCAATATTATCACAATTACTTTATATATGTCTTGCATGAGTAGTTATTTTTATTTTTTATTAATTCTGAGTGCACGCACACATAAGCAAACTTACATTTATTTAACTTTTGTTGTGGACAGTTTTTATAGGTAGGAATGAAATATGTTTCTTTAATACTCTGAACAGATAGTCTTTCCAATCTTCCCTTTGCTCTGTTTCATAGAATAATGTGCTCATTTTCAGAAGTATTAATTCTATGAATATTTGTTAGGAAGCACACATAAATCTCTGGCTCTAAAACATTTTAGACAGTTTTTTGACCAACTTCTTTAATACTTAAACAATTGCTGTATTGAATTCTTTTTAAATTGAATATTCAAACATAAGTACAAATATAAAATATTTAAATATATTTGTAATACAGTGCCTATTTTATCTAAACTAAAATACTTGACCCTAAATATTTTTGGTCATCATTTTCACAATATTAAGGAAATGTAGCATTTATAACATCTACATTAAAGCATGACTGAGGTTCACTTTAATGCTGAAATAGCATGTTATGTGTAATTAGAATAGAGGATTTCATTTACACTATATTCTTAGATGAAGGTAGTTAATTCTGTAATTCAAATTTTTAACATTATTTTTTAAGTTATAAGATGATGATAGCTTTCTATTTGCTACTATTATCTAATTTTTCTTATAATATTAGTAATTTTTTGTATTAAATTTAAGTCTAAAATGTTAACGTACAATTCCCTTGAATACTCTACTTTGTCATAAGGATTTTGGTGGTATGTTTGTATACATCTTTTGCAATAAATAATTTTGGTATAAACTGGGCAATAGTTTATGGTTTTTGTTTATTTGTTTGTTGTTATTGTTGTTGTTGCTGTTCATTGATTTGTGTATTGCCAAGTGAGTTTCTTTCCTTAGCCAGGAATCCCAGGAAGTTAAAACAACAGATTTTCAGTTTTTGAGTTTGTGTTAAACTGTTCTTATTCATTAAATCCAGTCAAATCAATAAATAAAAGTACACATAGAGGACTAAACTTTGATTCCAAGTTCATAGTGGAGAATTTTTTTCCAAGCCAGAGACAATTCTGAAACTCACAGTAGGCATACTTTTTCTAGTCTACCTTTGCGAGAGTATTTCTTTCAGAGGCATACAGGGAGTAGGAGACAGGATTCTATTCCTCTTTCTCTCCTATAAGATGACAATGATTTATGTATCCTAAGTGCTTTAAAACTTAGGATGAGTCAAGTTAATACAATCATGTAACCTTGGCTTATTAAAACTTTAGGTTCTTTTCTTACTTTTATTTATTTATTTATTTTTATTGCAGTCCTGGAATCCAAATCCAGTGCTTACACTACAGAAATCAAGTGCTCTAATATTGATCTACATAACCAACCCTCCATTCTAGTTTTTCTACCTATCTCTTTTTAGGAGTTAAGGATTTTACATACCTGACAAATTTGGTATATGTTATGCAACAAATTTAAATATTTTATAAGTGGGACATTTTGCTTTCAAACTCCAAATTTTTCTACTACTAAACAGAAATTCAATGTGATTTAGATGTCTTTATTTTTTTTACAGACTGATCTCAAAACAAGCATTTTATAGATATAGATATTGCCGTATCTACCTAGTTGAGAAACTACTAAAAATCTCATAGCTGTGAGACATAATTCTTATACTGTGTTACTTTGAATTGTTTTATCATAAAGCTGTATGACTTTTTCAAATATATTTGTTTCATAGCATAAACATTTTCAAAAACTCAAGAGCCATAGTTTTAAAGGGATATTATTATATTAAAACCAAAACATTAAGAATTTGTTACATAAAATCAAATGAAACTAACAGTAAAGCTAGATTTTGAAGTAATTTTAGAGAAATGGATGTGAAATATTCTTAGGACACTGAGCTAGAAGAATAAATTGAATACTAGTAGCTTTTCGCATTATGTACACTAAAAGTTTTTGTTAGGTCTTTCTATATCCCTGGGTCAATTATTGAGATTCTTGAAGTACTATGAGTTTTAAATCAAATATGTTCTTGAATATATTTAGCTTATTTTGTAATGGGGGGAACTACAAATCAGTTAGAAAACTGAAAATAATATTAATGTAGTAATAAATATTAGGAAGAAATAAAGCTGAATAAGTCAAGTGATGCAGATGAGAACAATTTTAAAATGATTGTCAAGAAAGTACCCTTTGGCAGGTTTTATTTGTAACAGAGGCAATAATGTGAAGAGAATGCCATTAGAAAAACCTGGGGAAAACATGCCTTAGGAATGCAAAGATGAAGGCAAAATTAACCTTTTTGTTTTGAAGACATCTATTTGGTGCATGAAAGGGAGTATGAAAAGGTGATTAATTCTAGGTAAAAGAGAAAGTCAGTGGACAGATTATACTATGTGGGCAGGTAAACGGATTGGCCTTAAAGTTCAACAAATAAGGACAGTTTTGAGCAACATATGAAAAGTAAGACTATCTCAGGATAGATAGTAAAGTTGTCAAACTAAACAAATTATAAATGTTTACACCAAAGGTTGATTTAGTACCTTAAGGTAAATTTAGCTTCTATTTTGTTCATTTATTGTACATTCTGAAATTAATGTACTGGAAAATGACTTAAAGTAGCAGAAAACACTGAGATGATTAAAAAAGACATAAGATTGTCCAAGAGGAAGAGATGTATAAGAGATGATTAGAAGTGTAACGTCATTACAAAAAGGTTTAAATGTTAAAAAGTTTGGAAAATTCAAGTCATAATCTAACTAATGATAAGATCATTATTAATTAATACAAGTATGATTTTTTACTGTGTGCTTGCAGAACTAAAATATTCATGTACTCAAGGTTAATATATTTTATGCTATTTTGTAAGTTATAAGTCATATTCTGAGGGAAAAAACCTATCATACTGATTTTTATAAGGAATCTCAAAATTCATAACATCATTTTGTGTTTTACCTTACTGCCAATCAGTGAACATTGTGAAGTGCATTGCAGGGGAAACAAAACAAAACAAAACAAAACAAAACAACAACAACAACAACAACAAAAAAAAAACACAAGTAGTTGCAGTAGCTGTCTTTCAGGCCATGCCTATCATTTTGCCAAATGTGTTTTCTTCCATATTGCTTCACCTTTCTGAATCTCAAATTGCTGTTTTAGAGCTCTCTCTAACTAACTTACACGTGGTTGAGAGAATTTAAAGAGCTAAACATATAAAGAATATTCCAGAAAATAGGGTTCCTTTTGTCACCTTTGTGTTCATCCTACTGTCCGCTCTTTAACAACCATCACCACCACTGTTCATTGAGATCTGAACCACGATGCTTTTGTCAGCATCAGAGTTTTGAAAAACGTGTATTTTATTCACCCTAGTACATTAATAAAGCTGTCAAAAGTATATTGGCTCAAATATCTGGGAGAATCCTCGACACAGGATTTAAGAATTTTAGGTGATAAAATAGCGAGTTCCTGATTCTACATATTTATATTAAGTATGTTCTGCAAGGTTTTTTTTAAGAATTAAAAGTGTATGAGTGGAATTCTGCTATGACTTTGGTTTTTCATTTATTAAACACTGGGGTAGGAGGAGAAACAGCCTAATTAGAAGTACAAAAGATATCATCAATATTTATGAATACTTCTATTATTATTTTCAAATATTGAAAAATTAACTTTAAAAAGTGCTGTCACATTCCCTATTACACTGAATCATCATTAAGTCAGGTAAGTAATATAGCAGTTACTTTAAAGGGAAAAGCCAAAAATAATAAAGATTAGCACATTTGCCCAGGAATATGTGATAAACTTATGGTGGAAATTGAAAATCAATGCAAATTATATAATCTTATGTAAATGTTCAGTATTATGAGGACAAAAGACACATCTATTCACAAAATATATTTTACATCTGCATAAAATTTTGCATACTGTTTTTAAAAATGTTTCAACAATTCCTTTAATCTATTTTGTCTGTCTGTCTGTCATTCTTATACTGTGCTTGAGTAATGCTTTCTTTTCTTGCCATATCTACATAGTTATCTATAATATCTCAAATCATGTCAAGAATTAGATCTGAAAAGTAAAGATTCTAATGTTGAGTGATCAGATGCCTGTTCATGTAGAATTCCTGTCTTGATTTTTATTTTTCACATGAAAATTGAATGTATAGTGTCACAATAGAAGGAGAATTCTTGACATAAGAATGTTAGATTTTTGATTTGCATATTTTAATTATGGTTGCAAAAGACATATAGGTTGTCATAATACTATGATGGAGATACTAAAATTAAAATTACTTTCATGAATGCAGTGTTCAATGCCATTCATCTTTGAGGATCAGTTTACTCCAGAATAAATAAAGTGCTGCACAAAAACTTCACTTGAGTTAAAATGTTTAAGCTTTTCCGTGGCTTTGTAAGGTGGGGAGTTCAATGAAGCACGTATTTGGGCAGCATTTAAATGTTAACATATTCAGATATGTTGGAAGGCAGCAAATTTTAGTATCACCCTTAAAAGCAGGTATTCAAGCCACAGCACCTCTACTAAAACATTAAAATATCAAAATTTATAATTCCATGAAAGTATACTCAATTTTGAATTTTGCCACATTAAACAGTTTTACAAAAAAGTGTCATATTGTTCTGTCACAAGAGAATCGATCCAGCCACCTTTTCATGGCAAAAAAGTACATATAAAATTAGTTCAATACAAATTTGCTATGGTTCAGAATAGTATCATATAAATGCAACTCTGTACATCACATATACATTGCATTACACAGTCTTAATATGAGCTGATTTAGAATATGCTGTGTAAATATAAATGTATTGCTTAAGATTCTGTTCCAGTAGTTGTATATAAGTAAATTTTCCATATCATAATAATGATATTTTAATATGTACTCAAAAGTTTAACCTTCAAAATTTTCAATCATTTTTTAAGAACCAAAGACAAGTTATAGATATGAAAAATATTTAATGAATTTTGAAAATATTACTAGATTTACAGTTGCAAATAAAAATCCTCAGAAGTCAGAACAAAATATTATTTTTAAAGTACAGACTCAAACAAGGCACAAACTTGTGAAAATGCAAAATATACTATGATCATTTGTATTTATAGAGTTAATTCAGTGGCAAATTATCTGACCTACATTCCCATCCGCAATTAGCAATTCAACTAAATCTCTTACCCTGAACTACTGAAAATATGTTGGTGCCCATGAGAGCCAGCAGGGCACTATCTATTTTAAGTCTGTCTTAATAGCAGGTTATGATTAGTTTTAGGGTATTTTCATTAATTTACTAATTTATAATTTTAAGAACAATAAAGCTCTGTCTAAAGTTTCAGAAAAATTGCATCTAATTTGTGGTAAATTATAGGCAAGGGAAAAAAAAAAGTCTGATTTTTTTTGTATCTAAGTTCCTAAACTGAACTTAAGTGGCACAAAAGAATAAATTACCTTTCTTTTTCTGTCAAAGGAAATTGGAAACTTTTTTTTTTCCTATGACAGGCTATTTAGTTTTCTGTTTCAGTAGCATACGAGTTAAGAATAGAGAAATGTACAAAATAATACTTTATCTTTTATATTAAATTAAAGTTTGGGGTTGTATATAGTAAGTTAAATTTTGAGATTATTGCTTAACACTCTGAATGTATGTGTCCTCCCTTGAATTCATGGGTGTAACCTAATCACCAATGTCAGGAAGAACAATTTTAAGAGATTACTAAAGTCATTGAGAGTGGCTGTCCTTCAGGAATGGGATTAATGTGTAATGATTCAGGAGAGTCTACAGTGTTACCCAGCATGCTGTTAGCATTGTTGTAAACAGGCAAGTAAAGGGCAAGATACCGGCCAAGAAGATTAATGTGTGTATTGAGCATATTAAACACTCAGAGTCGCAAGAGCATCCTGAAACGTGTCAAGGAAAATTATCAGAAAAAGAAGGAAGCCAAAGAGAAAGGCACGTGGGTTCAACTAAAATGCCAGTCCACCCTGCCCAGAGAAGCACGCTTTGTGAGGACCAATGACACGGAGCCTGAGTTGCTGGAGCCCATTCCCTATGAGCACTTGGCATAAGCTGGGGAGGGAGCTCTGCCATTCCGCACCTAATTGGCGGCTAAGTGTTCTGGGTCCCACTTAGGTGTGAAAAATCATCCAGTGTTGTAAGGATGGTTTTCTTAATTGGACAGGTGTGATGCTTTTACTTCAGAAACAAATATTTGGAGCAGATTTTCATTCTACCTAGTTAATTATGTCAGGTCGTTACTCTGTAGTGTTCTTGCTGAAAGATACTGCTGCGGTATTGTGCAGGTGTATCCCAAATGGCCAAATATTTATGAAATATTTATATAGGCTTGAAGATCCAATGGGGAAAAGATCACAGGGCAGAGATGTGTCAAAATAAAATGGAAGTCACCAGTTAATAAAAGGAAGTGCATTTCAGTTAAATAAATTGTTTAAAGCAAAAATAAATAAGTAATAAAAGAAGCTCCGAAAGCTGCCTACTTCTCCCCTACATGAAGAGAAAGTAAGAAGCTTTTTGAAGACTATGCATTCCCTCTAGCCCTAGAGTAAAACTGCTAGTGCCTTAAACTTGGGCTTCCCAACCTACAAAACTAGGAGAACTAAAGGATTGTTTATACATCACCTCGTTTTATTTTGCTCTAGCAGCCTACGTATTAATTATAACTATTCAAAACAACAGGGGTAGTCACAGAACTATAATGAAATAGTTTTAGAGTTCAGTGAGGTAAAACTTATTTTCCATTTCTCTTGGTTAGCAGAGTTTCATTTTTAACAGTTTTTTCAATAATATCAATGCAGTTTTCAAGATGTTATAGGCTATAATCATATCTTCTCATAATAAATTAAATTGGCAAAAATTTTATTTTTTAGGAAGGAGCATACTTAATTTCTAGATTTCATGTTAGCATTACAACTGACTTATATTTATGAAATTTTATGATTATTTATATTTTACTTATTTGGATTACTCACATACAATGTGCTTGCTTATGTTTTTCTACTTATTCTATTTAAGACTTATTCTTCATAAATGAGATACAGCTATTTCCTCTGTGGCTATATATTTTATATATTTGAATAGCAGCAAATTGTATGTTTCAGAAAACACTGAAACATGAAATTAAATGATGAGTTACTTATCAAGACTACAAATGCCAATAAATATTAACTGAATGAATGGTGAACCATTGCCGTTTTAATGATGTATAATCAGTTAAATGCTTGAAATGTGAACGCCAAGTTTGTAGCTTTGAAAAGCCACAGTGACCTTCTAAAGAAACACTGTTAAAAGATTTGATTCAGCTCCATGCAGAAACATGCATTCTCCCCTCAACAGAGCTTCACTGTAAGAGTTTAAACAAGTTCCAAACACAAAAGATATATTTAACAGACCACTTCGTGCCTCTCTCACATTTTATACTGTTTCCTAGAGATAATGAACATTTGATATTTGGGGATCAAAGATATAACCTCTTCTCTGGGTAGTACTGTATTCTAAATTTTGTATCTGTGCAATATAATTGAGAACCTGAACACAATTCAAAGCTGAGGAGCTAGATCCACCCCAGGTAACACGCTTCCTGTCTGTGGACCAGATGTGTGGTGCCCCAGCAGTGCAAAGCTTCTCCCAGCCACTTTCACTAAGCAAAGGAAAGATGCATCCATGGTGCAGACTCTGAGCGAATATTTCTGTGTCCCTTCTGTCCTATGGTTCCTGCTGCTAGCCTTTGAAGTGTCCGGTATTCCTATGCTTTCCCCAGTCCTGCATTTCCAACTATGCTTTATCTGTGAATCTGTGATAAATCATTTAGTGAATTCGAGTTATGCAAAAGGCATTACTATTCCACAGTTTACAAATTAGTGTTTTTAACATGTACTTTTTCATATTGTAAATTTTACATAAATATATGTTTTTCTTATAATGTTCTATATCGCTGCAACTAAGCCACTTTTTAGTGGAAAAAGTTATGTAGTCAGTGTTCTGCAAAAATTAAAGAAATATAAATCCATTCATTGATAAAGCAGAAATTTTTTGACATTTAATAACTTGGATAACCACTATTTTGGATTGTATCCTCTATATTAATTTTGTCTCAAACCTCATAAAAGAGAAACATCCAATCTGTAGTAGTCTTTGGGGTATGGCTTACTTTCTGTATCATTATGCCTATGAGATTCACTCATATCATTCTATGTAGCAATAGTTGTAACTTTTGCATTGCTATGTCATATTGGATTTTATAAGGATGTTATGATTCTTTTACTGATTCTTCTGTTGAAGAATAATGCAGTAATTGATGGAAATATTTGAATATATCTATGACTTGTATTACACATGTGTTCTTATAAATATGTATATTCATTCTCAAAGAGAGACATATTTATAGTTGTGTGCTATATAATATATGCATTATATTGTAAATTTGTAGACATAGGATTTCTGGGAAAATAACAAATAAAGGAGATGTTTTGCATCAGTTTGTATTAATGACAAACCTTGCCAACCATGTTTAATCAACTTTATCCCAATCAACTTTACAGGATATAGGATATATAGTTATCAAATACATGTATGCAGAGAATTACTTGTAGTATGACTAAAAAGGTTTGAAGATGTTAAAAGGGCTGAGGATTTTTATGGAAGAAAATTCTCTCTAGACAGCTTTGCCTTGCTCCTGGGCTGCAGCCTCCTGTTGGGTCAAGCAGAGGCCCTTCCTGTGCTTCTGTCTTGTACTCTCAGGCTTGCTTGAGATCGGGCCCACAATTGCATAAACCCTACATACACAAATCTTACATCACACAAACCCACGTACACGCATGCACTTGCATGCACACACACACATATACACTCACTTTCTTATTTTATCTCTGTCTGCACTGACAGATACAGACATGTTTTTGTTTTCTGGTTTGTTTACACTTTTATTTGCAAATGTCATAAATTAAAATTTCTACAGTATTACAGGTAGCAATTTTAAAAAATATTCTTTAACATGTTCTATTTCATTTATTAATTCACATTTCATTTAAATTATTTCACATTTTCCTGATAGATGTACTACCAAGAACAAAACCTTCACCTGTGTTAGAAGCCAAAGACTTCAGTATTTAAAATACTAGCAGCCATATTTTTCCAACTATAACCAAAGTCTGCAGAAAAGCAGCTCCTATAAATTTAAAATTTTATCAGAATTGTTTCAAAAGGATGCAACATCCTGAATTCCATCCCTAACAGGAAAAAAACAAGGCAGAGCAAAAGACATGTAAATTTTGTGACCTGAATGAAGACATAGAGAAATGTGTCAAAAAAGCAGAATCAAAGCAGTTATAGATGGGCCAACAGCAGTGGTATGGACCATCATTGATTTCAGAATTCAGCCCCATATGAAAAGTAACTCTGATCCTACATTTAAAAAAAAGGAAGGAAGAAAGAAAAAAAAAAAACAGATAAGTATATATTGTTCCATAAAACCCTTTTCTTCATATCAAATTTTCCTTGGATGACTAAAAAATGCATGTCTGATGTACATATTATGATTCATTTGTCTGAATCATAGTCCTTATGTCTTCATTTTATACAAAATGCTGTAACAAATATTAGGATGATACCAAAATATATTTGCAATACACAGTATAATGTTAAGTAGTTTATCTGGAAATGATTTATGTTTTAATGTGTTTTGAATTACTGATATATATATATATATATATATATATATATATATATATTGAATAATACCCTAATTAGTATGTTAACTCGCAAAATCTCTACTTTCTGCATCACATGTTGAATTAATGTCTATACACAGTAAATTTAATATATTTTTTAGAACTTAGATCATCACATAGGAATTTCAACATTGGTAATATTTTCTTTCCAATAGTAAAAGTACTAAGTTAAATCAAAGTCGGACTTTTGAAAATGCAACTATATAAAATATAAAACTATATAAAATAAAACCAGTATTATATACAATACAGATATAAATTTGAATCATACAGAAAATATATATATAACTCTGAAATTAACCATATGATTATAGTAAAAACCCAGTAACTTCAAAAACTTAAGATGCTACTAAAGCAGGTACAAACAATTCAAGTGTAGTTTCCAAATATTTTCAAAGTTGCACTTGAAAATTATTGAATGTCATGATTAATCTTGATATTTAACTGTTGACTCATGACTGAGATTAAAAAAAGAAGTTGATTTTTATGGAACTTGTTATTTTGAATGGTTGTTTAATGCCTTGTGTGGAACATATCAGGACTAAAAAGCATATTTGCCTGATTTTCTTGTGCATCTTAGAATGTATGTCCTAAGTAAATTTATATTGCAATGGTGACAACAAAGTAGTAGAAACACTAATGTATGCAGTGTGACTTGGAAAAGGCCAGATGGATCTGTCAAACCTAACCCAACTAAACTTCTGTGCTTTAATTTTTAATGGAACACATGGAAATTTTAAATAACACAGAAATTCCCCTTTGAACACATAGGAATGGAATGTAGCAGAGTATAGAGTAATGAAGTGGTCTCTATTAACAAGGTTCTTCTGATTAATTTAGCAATTTAAGGAGCTAAATCTGAGAGTGAGAGAGTAAAGGTCTTAAGGAAGATGAACAAATTTTATAAGAGGGTAGGCAGCAAAATGTTTCAGACATTGCACAGATATATGTGTCTTTAAGGTGATAAAATGGAAACAAACTCCACAAAAGAATTAAGTTTTCTTGGTCCTACTTCTCAGTCGGCTGATGCCCTGTCTACCTGCCATGTTCTGGTCCAGCCTCTCTCTGAAGTACATAACTAGACAGGAAGCGCCATGGAAAATGAGCGGGTAACATTTGCAAGGACCCAAGGAGAGTCCAACTGCTGAACCTTTTCCCAAATATAACGTAGGTAAATGATAAATGTTTCATTTTATATATAACTTTTAAATACTAATCTCTCTTCCTGAAGTAATATTAATTCAATTTATGAAAAATATTTTTCTAAAACCATCTCCTTCTTCTGGTAAAGGTTAAACAGTTTCTTGTCAAATAAAAGCATGCTATTTCTTAAATAAAAGGGCAGGTATGTTAATATAACTTGGATTTACTTGCACATATGTCTTAAGTCTTACAGGATGATTAGATGAGATGACCTTTAGGGCCGTCGAATCTCACGATTTCATGATTAAAAAATTTTTATCCTTAGTATATACACTAGGAAGTGTAATGTAGCATCAACAATTTTCATTAAGCAGCATTTTTATAATCATAGAGATTTTTGTGGCAAGCATACAGTGGCAAATTAAGGATGACTAACTCAAAGAGTTTATTGTGTTGGTGTTAATGACTAATAGGATTAGTATTTTGGGTTCCAAGATCAGAAGTTTCCCTATTTATAATTCCGTTCCCTCTCCATGTGATCTGTGTCTTACTTTGCAAAGGCTACTTCGTGGTTCTCACTGATACTTCGTATTTGATGTTATCTCTGAGCTCCATGAAAAGTGTACCTCTTTTGTTTACTGGTATGTCCTGCATCCTAGAATTGTTCAGCTATCTTTCAAGTGAAAGAGAATAGGATGTAGCTTCCAGTAAATCGTTTTAATTTATATTTAATTTACATATCCATAGCTATGTTTATTTATTTGCCCATATTATGTGAAAAATGTTTCTTTCTGATACATAAAAATTGTTGAATAAATACCAAAGTAATGCTGTATTATTATCTATATTAACCTTTATAAAGTCGGAAGAAAAACATAAAATTTACATAATTTCTTGGTAAATTTAGATTAACTCTAGATTTATTTACATATAAATTCAATAAATTCTTTATATTTAGTTATATTTTAAGGCATAGAATAAAAAGATAAGCTTAGAATTGATCTCATTTTTTTTTCAAATTAGATTTACTTTACTAATCCAGAAAAGGAAGCAGACTTCTTATTCTTTTCAAGGTCAAACAATAAAACGTAGTTTAATGGATTAGGAGGATTGTATCTCTTGTTAATAAGAATTAGGCACTTGAAATTTTGGAGAGATAAAAATTTGTATTATTATAGACATCTTTTTCTTTATGATTCTTACACAACACTGAGATTTTTCTTTATCAAGTAGTCATTAAACACTGAAAATCCTATTCTAGACACTCATAAAAGGCAAGTGGAAATCAAATTTCATGCAAAAAATATAATGCATAAGTATATGTGCTATGAGGGAATCACTATGAGATTGCACTGGCGGATTAAATATGATCCTTAAGTAAAAATGCAATGCATGAGGTAGAAGGCACTGCAAATTTACACATTTGGAAGCTAGTAGAGGAGACAGCTAATTCAAAATCATGTACTGGCAGCAACTAATGACAACGAAGACAGAATCCCACTCTGGAACCATGTGACTTAGAGTATGATGTCCAATTCAGAGAGGACAAGAGGAGAAGCGAGAAAAGGTGCAGAGACAAATCTGTCCAGCATAGTGGGCTCCATCTGAGAATACATCCAAGGGCAGGAGTCACCTTCTTGTCCTTGTCCCTGACCTTACTATGATAACCCTCATTCTCAATATGTTAGATTGGTCTTTTATGCAGTACACTAATATATTGACTTCCAATGACATGTTCCTGACTTCATAAAGTTAAGCATATCCAGACACATGCACGTACATACACACAACTTTCCCTCTCATACATAGAATATATATACATATACAATCCTTCTTCAAAATAATTTTACATGGTTTACAGAGTAACAGTGCTCTGATAGGAATCTCAGAACAAAGAAGCTCTTTTTTTTTTTTTTTCAGTTATTAGCAGCCCTGAACATATTTTTAAATATTTCACTGCTTGTGTTCCTATGGGGGCTGTGTGCCAGCAGATTCTATGACAACTCACAAGTGGGCAGAAGCCATCTCCACAGAGAGAACAATAAGCGTCCACACCCACACACACCCCACGCACACGTACATCGTTCTTTTATAATGACTTTAAAAGTATGGGATATATATATATTCTTTTAGGTTTTGAGTTTTACTTGAGAAAACAAAAGAAAAGAAAAAAAAATTGTCTGTTTGTTCCCATCCAGAGGGCTATAAAAATGAAAGACACAGTAAGTGGTAACTATCAGGGACAAAGTGGTTCCAAGAGGCCAGCTCTGTTCCCTGATTCCAGAAGGAGCTTTGGTGACACTGAGGAGCACATACATCAAAATTATCCTACCTGTGTCTAAGAAAGCGTTAGACAACATAGCAGTGTTGATTCTTTCTTCCTGTGTATTTGTGTGCATCTACATGTGCATGCGTGTGACTGTGGGCTGTCAGGAGAATCAATAGTCTAATGCATATCTACCTCTGAGGCACTAAACTGGCTAGTAGAGGCAGGAAAACAGAACCAGTAAGTCCAATCATGTGAATCTCAGTGTTAAAGTTCTGGGTATGCACTGCCACCAGGCTGAGCCAGAAGACTCAAAAGCAGAACATTGAGAGGGTAGCTGAAAAAGGAAAACAAAAGTTTGTCCAACACCAGAAACACAGGACCAGGAGAAGAAGAAGGAAAAGGGGAGGGGAGGGGCGGAGGAAGGGATGAGGAGGAGAAGAATAAGAAGACCAGACGAAGAAAAGATAAAGACAAAGAAGAAGGAGCAGAGGTAGGACAAAAAGAAGAAGGGGAGAAAAACAGAGGAGGGTGATGTTAAGACATAATGCTAACTTGAAATCCCAACTTGCAAGTACAGCTCCACCAACAACCTAACACTTTGTAAGATTTGTCCTAAAAATAACAGAAAATGGGAGGGTGCTAAACATGTAGCCAATTTCGAAGTCTCTTTCAATCTCCAGCCCCACTAAAAAGATAGATAACAAATAAATTAAAAAATGACTAAAAAGCAAAGTAATTTGAAATTTGTACATATTCAAATGACAGCCTAATCATATTTGTTTGCATATTTTGACTAAGTACCAAAATCCAGTTGTTAGTAAGAAATATGGAAATTATGAATAATCAAAAACCAGATATCTACCAACCGTCTTCTAAGAATAAATTACTTCATTTAATTTATTAAAATCCTTAGGTCCATTCATAATCTTTCTACTTATTATCAGAAACATAGAGGAACAAACACATTAAACTTTGGATTTTTCTTACTTAGAACACAATGCAGATGAGATTTAATACTAAATTCTCAATAGTGTACAAAGTTATATTTGGCATATTATTAATGATTAAGTGTACAAAATGCTCAAAGTGAATGAATGACATTTAAGATATGGTAATTTTAATTAAAATTTTTAAGTACATATATTATCATTTTAAATACTCTCCTTTATATGTATTGTAATAGCATGAAATTCTTTCTAGCTTTGATTTGCGGTGTTACAATTTAGCCATTTTTGTGTTAAAATATCATTCAGGTTAAAATATCATATTCTCAAGCTAGTTCTCATATTCAGTTTTTGCAAATGTCTTTTACCATGTCCAGTGGGAACGTGTCTTTGTCCATTGCCAAGACAGTGGATCTCTTTGACAGGTGCTCTAAATGGTACTCTTCTACAGACAAGAAGGCAGAAAAGCTGTTGGGATATTGTTTTTTCATGTATAAATATAAAAGCAAAAAATAGGCCTCTTAGTTGTGTTGATATAAAGAGTAAACCTACCTTTCAGATCTCATGTCCTTACCTGTTTGTATACTTATACTTTACTCAATGAGTGTGATTTTTGCTTGATTATTTAATTGGAACATTTATACCATAAATATTGAGTTACAATAAACTGTTTTCATAATATCAGAGCACTAAATAGCAAAGATTCTACTCTATGTAGAATATTTACTATTCAGAAACCTTAAGGAAATATATGTTAAAACAAAATTTCATGCTGAGGTTTTAGCTCCATGGCTGGTGAGTGCAAGGTCATGAGTTCACTCCCCATTACCAAAACAACAACAACAACAACAACAAAAAGAAAACCTATAATTTCACATATTATCCTGATAATAAAAGCTATATTTAATAACATTTTTCAAATATGTAATACATGTTAGATATTTCATATTCTTATATGGAAATTTGGAAACATGATCTTAAGAAATTCTTAGTATTTTTAATTTAATTTTAAAATGGTTAAAACTAAAAATAACAAACCAAAATAAAGATAAGAAAAAAAAATCAATGTAGGTGACAGATTTCAAAGCAAGACAACAGGAGATCTACAGTGACTACCAAAATGTCTCGTTTTCTTCTAAATAATTGTCTATATCCTAACACACAATGAATTCACATGAAACAAAGTAATATAAAACTAATCAGAACAGAATAATGAAGGCATTACAGGCCTTCAAAACCAGACAACAGGAAAATCAACAATGGTTGCCATATATCTCTTGTTTTCTTCAAAATAGCTGTCTACACCTTCATGTATGTTGTAATTAAGCAATACCAAACAGACCAAAAGCATTCTGAACAAAGAAGAAAACATTACTAGATTTCATAGCATGACATATGGAATCAGGAATGAATACCATAATGTCTCTTTTTCTTCAAAGTAGCTGTTCATTTCATCACACATAATACAATCAATTATCATAAACTTTTTAGGAAAAGTTCTAAGTATGTATCAGCCTCTACATGTATACCTATCCTTTCTGCATTAGAGACAAAAACAAAACAAAACAGATCACTAGAAAAACAAGAAACAAAAGAGACAAATAAATAACAATAACAAAGAGCTCAAAACAATGACGATATAGGCCTTCAAAACAAGGTGTTATAAGCTTAGCTAAGGTTGTTATTTTACATAGTGATCTTCAAAAGTTCCTCAGACCACCAAACACAAACATGCAAAATCGTTCCAATCCTAAGAATGTTAACTGCTTTGTTCCACGAACTTATAGAATTTGTAACACAGACATTTTAGCTATCCTAAATGTGTGTATACAAATTTAGATATTTTTTCTTTACCCTTTCTTTTCCTTTTGCCTCCTTTTACCTAGCCCTCCTTTCCCCCCTTGGAGCAGAGTCGTAATCTTTCACTGTATTTATTGAGGAGTCCATACACTAGGTACACAACAGAGTATTTACACATATGAATTTGATTTATTTCACTTATGAGTATAGTCTCAAGTTGCATCCATTTACGTATAAATATCTCAATGTGATCATTATTTAGAGCTGAGTAGTACTCCCTTGTACAAAAGTACCACATCGTTTTTATCTATTCCTCAGTAGAAGGACATTTAGGTTGTTTCTAAGATCTGGCTATTATACATTGTGCTGCTATAAACATGGGTGCACATATATCACTGTGGTATGCTGTTTTCAGTTCTTCTGGGAATATGCCCAGAAGTGGAATAGCTGAGTCAAATGGAATTTCCAGTCCTAGCTTTTTGAGGAGACTCAGACTGACCCCCATAGTGGTTCTACCAGTCTACACTCCCACCAACAGTGCAGAAGAGTGCCCTTTTCACTGCAGCCTCTCCAGCATTTGTTGTTGGTAGTTTTCTTGATCCTGGCCAACCTTCTGGAGTGAATGGAATCTCTGTGTGGTTTTAATTTGCATTTCTCTAGTGACCAATGATGCTGAACTGTTTTTCATGTATTTATTTGCCTTTTGTATGTCTCAATATGAGAACTGTGTATTCATCTCAGGTGCCCGTTTTTGGATTGAGTCTTTGAATTTCAGGGGTTTTGATGGTTTTAAAATTCTTTATATGTTCTAGACAGAAGTCCTTTGTCTGAGGGACAGTTGGCTAAGATTTTTTCAAAATCCGTTGGTTTTCTTTTTACTCTTTTGGAGATTTCTTTTGTCATGAAAAAACTTTTTTACTGAGAGGAGGTCCCACTTATTGATTCCTGGAGTATTTCTCATGCGATTTGATTTTGTTCATGAATTCTCTACCTACCCCTATGTCTTCACGATTTCTACCTACTTTGTCTTGCACTAGATTTAATATTTCTGTTTTAATATTTAGATCTTTGATCCATTTTTCCTTTAGTTTAGTACATGGTGATAGAAATGGGCCTAGTTTTATTTTTTGGCATATGAAGAGCCAATTTTTCCAGCACTGCTTATTATAAAGAGACTATCTTTTCTTCCAGTGAAAGTGTTTGGCCCCTTTATCAAAGATAAGGTCACTATGTGTGTTTGTAGTTGTATCCTCTAACCTATTCCATTAGTCTTTAGGCTTGTTTTCATTCCAGGATCATGGTGATTTTATTACAGTAGTTTTACAGTATAACTTCAAGTTAGCTTGCCTTGTGGCTTAGAATTGCTTTCACTATTCTAGGTCTTTTACAGATCCAGATGAATTTTAAGAATTATTTCTCTAGTTCTGTGAGGTATCCAAGTGGTATTTTTATTAGAATTACCTTAAATCTTTATAATGCATTTGGAAGACTGGAGATTTTCACAATATTTGTAATTCCTATCTTTAAACAAGGAATGTCTTTCAATTTTATGAGATTCTCTTCAATTTATTTTTCAGGGTATTATAATTTTTCCTGAATAGATTATTTACTTCTTTTGTTAGATTGATTCCAAAGTATTTCAATTTTTTGGATGCTATTGTGAACAGTGTGGCTTCTCTTATTTCTCTCTCAGTGAGTTTGTTGTGTATAGTAATGCTATTGATTTTTGAGTATTGACTTTGTATCCATCTGTATTACTGAATATAGTTATTAGACCTAGAAGCCTTTCAATGGAGCATTGGGGGCTTCTAAGTAGAGTATCATGTCATCTGCAAATAATAATTTAACTTCTTTTTTATTTTAAAGAGGTTAAAACAAAAGAGGATAGAACAAAGCAGATCAGAATACAACAATGTAAGCAACACAGTACTTCACCACAATACAACCTGATATTAATAGTTGCTACCATAATATCTCTTTCTTTGAAATAGTTGAGTGCACCTTCACCTATAATAGTATCAAATATAACAAAATAGTATAAAACCATTCAAGAGAATGAAAGTATTAAAAGGTATTCAGAGCTAAATAACAGAAAATGAACAATGGCTACTATATTATCTCATTTACCATAAAAAATTGTTTATACAGTCACACATATTAAAATCCAATAAGATACAACATCATAGAACCAATGGAAACATAAAAACAAAAGCATGGTAGGACTTCAAAGCAAAATGATATTAAGTCAACAATGGCTGTTATAATTTCTTATTTTCTTCAAAATACCTGTTCATACCATCACACATAACAAAATCAAACAGAACAGAATAAAAGCACTCCAACTAATGAATGAGTATTTTTCTATCCTTACTCATTTTATTTCCCTTTCTAAACTAATTGCTTTGGTTAATATTTCTAAGACTACATTGAAAACGAATGGTGATATTGGACATCCTTGTCTTGTTCCTGAAAGAGTAAATGCTTTCAGTTTTGACCATTTAATATGATGCTGGCTGTTGGTTTGTCATAGATGGTCTTTATCATCTTGAGGTAAAGACCATCTGTTCCAATTTTCCTTAAGATTTTTACCATGAATGAGTGTTGGACCTTATCGAAAGCTTTTTCTGCATCTATAGATATGATCATGTGATTCTTATTTTTGGCTCTATGGATATGGGGGATTGTATTTATTAGTTGCATACGGTGAACCATCCCTGCATTTCTGGAATGAATCCCATTTGGTCATGATGTATAATCTTCTTGATGACTTTGCTGCATTCTGTTTGCCAATATTTTATTGAGAATGTTTGAATCTATGTTCATTAGGGAGATTGATCTGTAGTTCTCTTTTTTGGTTGGGTCTTTCTTTGGTGTTGGTATTAGAGTAACACTTGCTTCCTGTAATGAGTTAGGGACAGTTGCTTCCCTTTAAATTTCATTGAAAAGTTTGAAGAGTGTTGACATTAAGTGTTCTCTGAATTTCTTGTAAAATTTCACAGTGATTCTATGTGGACTTGGTTTTTCTTTGTTGACCAGATCTTAATTACATTTTCAATTTTATTAATTGAAATTGGGATATTCAGCAGTATTATGTCTTCTTGATATAGCTTTGTTTCATGTTTCTAAGAATCTGTCCATTTTTTTCTGTATCATCAAGTCTATGAGACTAGAGGTTTTCAAAACAGGTATTGATGATCTTCTGTATTTTCACATGGTCTTTAGTGATTTCCCAATTTTCATTCCTTACCACATATATTTGAGTTTTTCCCATCCCTTTTAAAATAAGGTTGGCTAGGGGAATATCAATTTTATTTATTCTTTCAAAGAACCCATTCTTTGATTCATTGATTCTGTATATTGTTTTCCTAGTCTCTATTGCACTGATTTTTACTCTGTTCTGTATAATTTCCTCCCTTCTTTTGGCTTTAGGCTTGAGTTGCTCTTCTTTTCCTACATTTGAGATGCAGCATCAGGTTGTTTATTTGTTTCCTTTTGTGTTCTTGATATAGGAATTCATCACAATAAATTTTCCTGGGCTTTCATTGCATCCCACAGGTTCTGGTAAGCTTTATTTGTATTTTTATTTGCCTGTAAATATTGTTTAATTTTTTCTTTAATTTCCTCTGTGATCCACTGATTGCTCAGCAGTGTATTATTCAATTTCCATGTGTTTGTGGGGGGGTTTGCAATTTCTTTTGTCATTAATTTCTAATTTTATGGCACCATGATCCTGTAAAATACATGGGATGATTTCAATTCTTTTGCATTTACTCAAGCATGTTCTATGGGCCAGTAGATGGTCTGTTTTAGAAAATGCCCATGTGTTGCTGAGATAAATGTGTATTCTCATGTTGTTGAGCAGAACACTCTATGTCAACAAGGTCCATTTGTTCACAGGTATGATTCAGTTCTGTTATTTCTTTGCTGAGTTTCTGTCTAGTTGATCTGTCTTTTTTTTGTCAAAGGGGTAAGTCTCCCGTTATAACTGCGTCTTTGCTTGTTTGTTTGTTTGTCAATTCTGTTAATATTTGTTTTGTGTAGCTGGGTTCTCCCGAATTTGGTGCATAGACATTTAAGATTGCTATGCCTTCCTTGAA
This sequence comes from Cavia porcellus, assembly GCF_034190915.1. Taxonomy (NCBI): domain Eukaryota; kingdom Metazoa; phylum Chordata; class Mammalia; order Rodentia; family Caviidae; genus Cavia; species Cavia porcellus. Next base: position 31,108,713 of record NW_026947497.1, on the reverse strand, counting down.
GTTTTCCTGTGACTAGTATGTAGTGATCTTCATTATCTCTTTTGATGATTCTTGGTTTGAAGTTCACTTTTTCTGCAAACAGAATAGCTAGTCTTATTTATTTATTTATTTATTTATTTATTTATTTATTTATTTAGGTTCTGTTACATGAAGTATTGTTTTCCATCTTTTGACTTACAGTGTCTAAGTTTTTTTTTTTGGTTAGATTTTTTTTTTTTTTTTTTTTTTTTTTTTTTTTTTGTATACAGCATATGATTGGATGTTGTTTCTTGATCCATTCTGCCAGTCTGGTTCTTTTAATTGGTAAATTGATGTCATTTACATTAATGGTTATAACTGGTACATATTGGTTTATTTTGATATGTTATTTTTCCACTGTTGATTCTTTACCTTTCCCCTCTGTTTCCCTTGTTTAGTGGTTTTTATTTATGTTTATCTAGAATGTCTTTTAGTTTTCTTTGAAGGGTTGGTTTGGTGGTCATGAAGTTCTTCAGATGTTCTTTGTTGTGGAAGTATCTTATTTCTGCATCAATTTTGAAGGACAGATCTGCAGGATATATCAATCTGTGTTGGAAGTCATTTTCCTTTAGGGTCTGAAATACTTCAATATGCTCTTCTTGACTTCATTGTTTGTGCTGAGAATTCTGTTGTGATTTTGATAGGCTTTCTTTTATAGGTGATCTACTTCTTCTTTCTAACAGTTTGTAATATTCTGTTACTATGTTGGACTCTGTAGTTTTATTTTGGTTGTGGCTATTTGAAGTTCTATATACATCACTTATCTGTATCTCAGTTCCCATTACCATGTTTGAGAAATTTTCTGCTATTCTGTAAATAGTCTCTTGATATCATTTGTGTTGTCACCTACTTTTTTATACCTATCAATCTTATGTTGTTTTTCTTTGCATCATTTTGCAGCTGTTGAATTATTTCCTGATTCCTTGTTATTTTTAAAAGATCTTTCCTTTTTCTGTTCCCTAGCTGCAAGCTTGTTTTTAGTATCTGAAAGTCTATCTTCACTTGCATTGAGGCGGTTTTTCCAACTTTTGATAGAAATTTTGATTTCATGTATATCTCGTTGAATCTGCTTCAAGCATTCTGTTTGTTTCTTATATTTTTCATTCAAACTTCCCAACATTTTCATTGTTCCTCTAATTATTTAACTATGTCCTCTTTAGATGTGTTCTGCATTTCCTCCATTAAATTTCTCATTTCTTCTTTTTCATGGGAGATTATTTCTGATCTGAGTTTTTTATAGCTTCCCAGAGTTGTTTCTTTACTTCAGTTGCTATCATTTCTGGAGTTTCAGGTGTATGACCTATATTTGTTCTATGTCTATGTCTCCTAGACTTGCTTGGGATGAGCTGGAGGTTTGAGATTGCGTTTTGTTCTTTCAATGAAGAAAGATCTCAGTTTTTTGGGGGTTGAGAATATCTAGCCCGGTTGCAGGGATTTTCCCCAGTTGAGTGGAGGTCCTTAGACAGACCTTACCAGATGGTTTCCAGCCACTTGGGGTCACTGGGTGGGCCCTACCTGTCTTAGAGAGATGTGCCAAGACTTCCCCAGGGATGGAAATCACTGCATGTCCTTTTGGCTCGTGAGGTGGAATGCAGAGAGCCATGGGCCACTCGCAGATCACTGGGCTAGGTCCACATACGTGCAGAGGGAGCTTCTGGTGCCTCCTCCAGTGATGTAGGGTGCTGGGCAGGGTCCTACCATTCTCAGAGCGAGGCCTAAGCTTCCCCGTGGAATGGAAATCACTGCAAGACCTTTTACCTCACTAGGCAGGAAGCAGATAGCCACGGGCAATTCAGGGCTCACTGGGCCTATTATGCAGTTCTTAATTTAGGGAAATTATTCTTGTAAAATTTCAGTGGAACCTCACAATTCTATATCCTTTGCGTGAATTTATCTAATAGAAAAAAAAAAGATGTCAAAACAAAATATCAACACACACATAGTTTGAAGTGTATAGCTTAACTTTTTAAAACAAATATAACCATATAATTTATGGAAAAACGAGACCATCCATAAATCTGTATAAAATAGAAACATTTACTTAAAGAGAAATGTGAGAAGATGGCTGGCTACATCTTGTTAACCATCTCTCAAGATTCAAATAATGACAGTTATTGTTTTTGATCATCATAAAATGACTATACTGTAGTAACCATTGAGTCCAGATTGTTATCAGTTAAACTTACAGTGAAGTAAGAGTAATACAAAATATTCTTTATAACTCTTCAAATGGAAATCCTAAATATCTTCCATAAACTTAGGTAAGTTTCAATGATAATTAGTAACAGTAAATACCAATTTCTTTTTCAAACATAGCAATTTAAGAATGACAGAGGTATAGCATAAGATATACAATAGCATAAGTAAGTACTAGAAAGAATAAAACAAGGAATGCATATTTTTTACTAAAAGATCATTGAAAAACATATTTAGAGGGAAGACAAGAAAAGGAAAAAAGATAGAAAACAGGAATAAAAAGAGATTAAAAGCTTTTCAAATGGAAAAATAAATAAATTGTTGGAATAAAAAGTCTTACAATGATCACCCAAATGATGAATTGTTGAAGTAGTGCCTAAATCCCCAAACCCCCAAACAAGTGTAGGGCGAAGGCCCAAATGAGTGAGACAAGCAGCACGATCTTTAGGGCTCCAGCAGGACCAAATTCTTCTGCAGCATTCTTAACTCTGATAGTCAATGGGACACCCAGCAGCCCATATTTAATCAGAACAAAGAAGGGATTGAGGGGAAATGCAGGAAACCTGAGCAGGATCTTGGGAGGGGTTTAAGGACCCCTCTGAGCAACAGACGATGCTAATTAAGGAGAATGATCCACAAAGTCTCCAGGTGGACTCAGCTGTGGCCTGTCTCACAGCTTGATGTGTCTCCCTATTCTCAGTTCAGCCATGCTCAGGCCAGGCCACAGCTCTGCACATGTATTCAGCTTCAAGGACTCCAACAATTAATATTATTAACACTCAAGCAATCAAATAAAGAAACAAAAAAATAGTAAACACTGATTCTGTTTATAAGTTCTAAAAGACAAAAAAAATGGTAAGAGAAATAATAAAATGTCAATAAATAAATGATTTGTTACACTGGTAAGGAAATTAGTGAATTCATATATTGCAATATATATCATATAGTACTAAGTAGGAGAACACACACTTTTCTAACATCTTAAGAATTAGACAATGGAGAACACACACTCTTCTAACATCTTAAGAATTAGACAGTTTTAATCAGTGTTACAAATTAAAAGCAATGAAGTCCAAAGTATAATGTAATGATACTATAAAATTAGAATTAAAGCCAAAAACATTGGAAAATACATGTAATATTAACTATAGAGTATTTCTAAGCACTGAGATTCTATCAATTTCACTTTATGTGTGTCTAAAACATCTAATAAATATGCACTCTGCATTTATGAAATTACACAAAATGTCTCCACAATGTACCAATCAGAATTAGTAATTATGACCCTTCTAGGATAAAAATGTTATATAATCTATAGAATATTATCATAGATTTATAAAACAAATTTAGCTAGACATAAATAAATAAATTTACAAATATCCAAATGACTCATATTTAAAATCTCACTTGTAGTTTTATTGTTAGGCCTTACTGAACGCCTGTAAAACATTAATATGTTTCATTTGCAACAAAATGAAATGAAACTAAATTGTAAATAAACACAGCTAAAATAGTCAACAGTGGCTGTCACTTCATTGAGTTGGGCTACAGATGCACCCGAGAATATCCAGAGAAAGGCAATTTTCATATTTATTTTCAATTTTGAAAAGAAAATTGTGATCACATTTGAATTCTGATCACTTGAGCATGAAGAGTTTACTGAGTAGACTAGAGGACTGGAGAGAAACATTCTCTGCAATGAAGAAACACACTGAAATATGAACTGGTTGCCCAAGGAGACCATTCTAGGCACTGATGGATAATAAATGTAATCCAACCTCACTAATGGAATCCAGATAGTAGTTGCCCTTGAGTATCTGTCTTTGTGTGTCAGAGAGCATTGTCAAATATATTCATAGCACATGAGGCGTAACAGGGTAAGATTAATTACATTGACAAGATAAATGGTTAAACTCCTCATCACTCAATGAATACTTGTACAATAATTCATGGTTCAACCCTAGTTTATGAATTCTTTAATATATAGCACAGTTTCTGTTCATTCACACAGAGGCCAGTATGGCCAAAAAGGTGAAAATACTTTATCCCTTTAAACCTGTCGTTATTTTTAAATACTAGAGTAGGAAGTTCTCATTAATTCAAATTTCTGAAATTTATCAAACTTAATAAATTACAATTGTGGGTAAAAGATTTTGAATGACAGTCTGAAAAAGGTGGATTGCTAAATTTTATATTTAGTCTATTTGTCTCATTTTGTTTTGGACAAGCAATAATTTTAAGTTTTACTTTTTAAAATTTAGTTTCACACTTTCACCCTTATGCATGTATCATCATGAATCACAAAGTATTTGGAGAATTTTGAAAAACTATAAGATTCGTCATCTAGATTCCCTTTAAATCAAATATTTTGAGCCTAATTTTATGGCAAATATCTACTCACAATAAGACATAGTAGATTAGTAAATGCATTCCAGATTTAGAATATGACAGTGAATATTGATTTGTTAAGCTTGAAGTGTTTTCTGCTCAGTGGACTTGGTTCTTATTGAGGATAGTCATAAATAACTTTAAAATGTTCTGATGTGATAAGAAGGAGCTGTGGATTAGGTCATTGTGGAATTATAGTTCCCTCACTTAATGATTGTAGAAAATTGCCTGGCAATCGAACAAAGAGAAAGAGGGTGATGTGGTGAATGCTGGCTATTTAAACCAATAATTGCTTCTTGTTGTGTACCCAGATAATGTGCCCCTGATAATTTTAAATGAAGTCTTGAAGCCGTCTTCTTGAATGAAATGCTGTGCTAGTGAAAGCTCTACTTCTACTATATGCATTTCTCTTTCTGCTTAGAAGGTGGCCTACTTTAGGGTTCCATGCATTGCTCAGTAAAAAAGGAAGAAAAAAACAAAAAACAAAAAACAAAAAACAAAAAACAAAAAACAGTGGCATAAAAGACTTCTCATATTAGCTGCATGCATGACATATTATTGTGTTGGTGTGTTCATTTCTGATAGGCATGTTGTGCAGTTTATAAACATTTGGAAATTAATTGTTCTAAAGATAGAAATTTTACATTTAGGTAGAAGCTTTTAATATTAAAATGAGTTGAGCTCCGGTATCTTACTGTATTAGCCAAACACATTTATAAACAACCTCATAATACTAAAAATTAATAATAACTTACTGGCATTTTATGTCATAAATATATTTTATTTGACTTATTGTCCAGAAAAAATTACTTAGTCTTGTTTTGAATCTGTATTATTAAAAAATTCTGGTTTAGATATAATACAGTGGTATTTACAATAAAATACATTTAAAATTTTTCAAATGTATTGTTCAGTATTTTTGTTTAATGATGTAACTAAGTGATTCATCACATGGATTTTCTTATAATAACCAAAAGTTTTCCATATATGCTACCACCATGAATAATATCATTATTTTTTTAAGAAACAGAAAATGAGATCTTGTATGCTTTATTGTATATAAGATGCTGTAATTATTATATTTTCCAAATTTTATCATCAATTGAAAACTTTAACTTTCTTCTACTTGTTAGTATGTCAGGATTTTGATAGATCAGTTTCACTAATTTCCTGTCTAGTAATATAAAAATGCTTATTTTTTTCTTTACAGGAAATCCATCAGCCTATGGCTTTTTGCAATTTTTAAGTAAAGAGAGTTATTACTCAACATAGACATACTAAACATCTAATTATTTGTACATTTTTAATTGTTTTTAATTCAAAATTAATGTTTCCTTAAGTGCTAATGGTTTCTGAAGCAAAACACCATTCCGTATTAAGAAATGAAATTTTCTTATACATGTATATGTATATACAAAACTATCTTAGATTTGAATGCTAATGACATTTGCATGCTCCTTCAGGTTTCCTAAACATTCACATTACAGAATATTTCCAAACTACCAACATTTTCTTCCTTATTCTTCAATAGAAATGTTTAAAGTATAAATATTTAATATTTAAACATAAACAGATATAGATAATTCTGGAAATATGCTTCCTCTAATCAACTGAGAAACTTTTAGAGGGAAAGATGTGTAGACGCCGTACTCTTGCTTTCTGCATCATTTATAGAACTTTTCTTCTTTTGTAAATGCTTGGCAGAAGCTGATGATTATAAATACTCCTTCAATAATTTTGGACCATACTATTTTTGTTATATTATAAATTCATGCTGTATTTTTAAAAAATATATTCTATTTAAAAATGAATATTTAAGACAAATAAATTGAAGTTTCAATTTTATAGACTGAGTCAAAAATAAAATTTAGAGAAGTATATAATTACATGTATATTTATATACAAAAAGGATGATTAAATATATGTATATATTTGCAAATGATATTTAGTTTATATATTTAATTTAACTGTACATAACAGAAGTCTTCATTGATAGCAAATATCTGCAAATATGAAATTAGCTAGAAAAAATTTAATTAGTAGGGGCTATTATACGATTTACTCTTACTTTTGTGTTTCCTTCAGAAGGTTTAATTGCCCACTTGGTATTCCATTGTCTTTTCATATACACAACTGAGGCATCTTCTGGATTCTTCTGAGTGTTGTCATGTTGTCAAAACACAAAGGAATTGTTTCAGTCATTGTACTTTGTGTCTCCATAGCGTACAGACTGGTCCACTCTCATCAAATGTATCTAACCTGGGCAAAATAACCTTAGTTTCTCTTTAACATCTAAATTTGTTAGATGGAATTTTGAATTTATGGAAGTAACCATTACAATTTTAAAATCACGCTGTTTCTATTAGTATAAAACTAGAAGGAAAGATGTGTAGATGCCTCTGAGGCATATTTATAAACATTATCATAAAGAACACACAGAAATATTTTCAGGTTTGTATTCATACTTTTAATTTGCCTGCAATATTACCATAAAGAAAGTTACAATATTGAGTACATGACAGAATCTAATACATTATATAGATTATTTTAATTTTAATGTACACTTTAAAAATTATATTAGAGTTTCATTATAAAATGTTTCTTTAGTATAGGAAAATTTTATTGTCTTGCCTCAATTCTCTTTACAAGAAAAAGGTATTATGTCATGTTTTATTAATGTATAAAGCGAATGCTTATAACAATATCTATAGCAACAATAGAAATAGATGCAGAATTTAATAAGGCCATGTTAGAACTACATAACATGGAAATCTCAATTTTTCTACACCCTTGCAAGTTCTTTAGGAATACTGCGGTACTAATACTGGAAAATAATTTGTTTTCAAAGTAACCCATTTTCCCATCTAAACTTTATCATTGTGAAATAATTCTTAGTCATTTTGTTGATAGAAATTCTAGCAACCTATTTTTAATGGTAACAATTGCATTTAACATTCAAGCAATCGTATGTCAACAAACAAGGTGTAATAAAATTTAACTTTTTAAAATGTGTCATACAACTTCAGTCTTGGGAATATATATGTACATATTTATAAATTGTTAATTACAATTTCAGTGACAAATATGCTCAATATGCTTGAGTTGGCAGAAATTCATACAGTGTAAGACAATTTTGCTATAAAAACTTATTTGATTTGTATTGTCTTTATAAAAAGTTCCTGGTACAAAACCATCTGTTTATAACTTGTAAAAATAGTCTCTCAATGCATCTAGTCCTAAGCATCGCAATTTACTTGAGACTTAAAAGTGCTGATAAAGATGATTTCAAATGATGAATGAATACAAAGAATAGCAAAGCATGCTGCTGTGAGTGGTTAATTGAATTCCATTCCTCTTTTACATACAGATAATTTTGATTTCTCATTTCAGCTCTAATTTATACAATATTCATTTGGAGGTAGAATGTTGAACTTTACTCACACCACAATATGTATCACTCTATTTACAGCACAAAAGATCCATATAATGAAATAGTAACACATATCAAGAAAAACAAAAACAACACTACACCTTATAAAATAAATTTTACCTAACATTATTTGGCTAAAGATTTTTCATATCAACGAAACCATAAATTCTAGATTAATGATGTAGACACAGCAACGGACTCAAAAAGCATAATTCACTCTTAAACAAAGAATTCAGTATTGTATAAAAGTAGCGAACATTTTGAATTATGATGTAAAATCCAAAATGCCTAGAAAAGCTGTTTTAAAGGATGAGGTGAATATGTATTTAATATCTCACCTATTTGAAGTCAAATCTTTGATAATTATAAACACAAAAAGACCAAGGATATTTATAATCAGAGCTTCTGAGTAGTTGAGAAACTGATCTTAACTGTCACAGTAAAAGCTTGTCTACATTACTTCACAAGATAAACATCAATTCATTGCTAGTGAAAAATATTAAAATTGCTCAAAATATTAACAGTAATGATTTTTACTGTTATTACAGTACATAGAATGCTCTCACATTTTTTAATGAAACTCCTTCTCACATTTTGATATTATAAGATATACTTTTTACACACAAGGGAAATTGTATACATTTGCAAATCTGTCAAACATGTTAAAACACATCTATCTAAAATGTGAAATACAAGTATTCTAATTAATTTTCAAAAATGTAAATATTGTTTCAGTTGTCTAATAATTGCAGTGCTGATAATAACAGCATGGTTCATCTTTGTAAACACAAAGAAAACTGTATGTATTAGAGAAAAAAAGAAACAAACTTAAATTGTGTCTCCAAAAATACACACATATGATAACTCAAACTGAAGAGATTGAAAATAAATAATGAAGAGAATAACAGCTATTCAAAGGAGAAATGGCATGAAAATGTTTATTCACACAAGTAAAATATAATATAGGAACTGTGAAGGATCTAAATACATTGTTTTAAACTTATGAAATTTATATTGCACTAGAGATCATAATAATAAAATAGTTATACCCAAAAGAAAGTAATGGAAAGCACAAAATGAAAGATAGAATTTGATTTACTATAATAGACTACATAAGATTAATGCTGTGCTCACTAAAGATCCCATTGGATAATAGAAAATGCATAAAAAATAATCTGTATTAAATCAGCAAAACTAATAGAGTGATTATAACCCCAGATTACAAGGTATTGAAATTTCTTGTAGGACTAACAAAAGATATGATCATGTTGATAAATACACAAGAAAATAATAATATGCCTCAAAACCATTTAGGGGATCTGAACTACAAATATATACCAAGGGAAATTCAAATTCTCAGAAAATAAGTATAAGAAAAATGGAAAACCCTTCATATAATCACACTGGAAACTGCATGGTTAAATTCCTAAACCATTTTGGACTGACTACTACAGTTTTCGTCCAGTTCTACCATTTTCAAGGTATGACCAAGAAAGTTGCATGTAGCAAAATGTGTACATTTATATATTTAAGCCGATTATGTAGATTTGCATAGCTTTATCACAGGACCTGTTTCAGTACTGTTAATATCCTAAATTGCCCATACTATGATATTTTGCAATTTTCCACTGAAAGTGTTTGTTTAAAGTCTATTACATGTACAGAATTCAGAACTATTATACACATTACACTGATTAACATATGCTTACATATCATATTTAAAAGAATATGGCAACATATATGAAAGGTTTCCAAAATATAGAGAATAAAAATCATTTTAAATTACTGGAAATTAACTGCAAATGATACAGTGTGTAAAATTATCTTAGTGAATTGACTTGAAGAATTAAATATATCAGTTTATAAATATTTCTTCATGAGTGTCCTGTATTCTTAAAATTTAGAACAAAAAAAAAGGTGATTTGTGTAGTTTAGATTACTACAGGAAACGGGACTTGAAAAATAAAATTCTAGGGATTACAGGAACACACTCCATGTTAGAAGGCTCACACTGCCACCTCTTAAACCTGGCCTTTACTGGCATCTTGGGAAATCATAAACCTGGTGACTCACATAGTACTGCCTTGCCTTCACAGTGATAGGTACAGCTCAAAGTCATTTTTGACAAGCAAACTTTCAAGTTAACACTGGTCACTTGAAAGTCATTTATGAAACTAAGAAGCAAAATGTACATGTCTAGACTACAGGATCCAGAAAATCATTCTTTAAAACTGTTGGGATAAACAGAGGTCACAGGGTCATAATACATAGCATAATATCAAAATCATTTTTTTAGAAGTACTATTTGCAGTTTTTATACTATTTTCATTTTAAGTTTATGCTACGGAAACATTAATGTTTGCTGAATACACACTGACAATGTTTAAATTACTTTTTGTTTTCAATATTGTTAACCAGAAAGCAGATTCTATGCTTCAGTTAAAAAAACAAACAAACAAACAAACAAAAAAAAAAACCAGTATTTTTAAAATTGCATTGCAATATTACTGCTAAAACATGTGAGTTTACATTAGAGGAAAACATGGTGTCAATGAGTGAGTTACTTAGAATGCTATAACACAGGTAGATGTATTACTTCAGCATAAGTGAGAGTTGTTCAATGTTAGTCAAATGTGCAAATGTGAAAATCTCAGAAAATTCCCATATTATATCAGAGCCAAATTATTTTCAACCAAAATCAAGGCAATATTAAAAAATACTTTTATTTCAAAGGAAAGATTATGTGATGCTATTCATTGTTTTCATAAAATTTTGCCTTCAGCAATAAAACTAGAGGACAGCCCTGTGCTTGCTTTTGCTTTTCCTTCATTTCATTTCTTACAAAGACCCATCCCTTACAAATCCTCTATGTTTTTCCTCTAATATTATCTGAGCTCAGTCTAAAATCTTCCTTAGACACTTCAGAGGTTGCTGAGATAAATACATGTTATTGACATGTCTATTCAAGAACTTTTTATCCACAGATATCTTGTATGTAGACTCTAAAACTCTAAATATTAAAAATGAATAGTATTTCTTCCTCTCAAAATCCACTTCCTTCACTTTCTCCATTTTAATATTAATTCTGTGCTTCTGAATCTTGAGTCAAAAAATTTAAACATCTCATTGATTATTTATTTTTTAATACTCATATCAAACTTGGTAGCAAATCCCTTAGATTTATCTTTGTGGCATAACTGGAATACAAACATATGCCTCTCATTTAATTTCACTTTACTTCTCTTTATTAGTCAATGACTTTTATGTTACTAAGATAATACACCTGATGCCCACAACTTGGAGAAATTTAATTTAAGTCACAGAATTCAACACCTTAAATTCAGTCTTTGCAAAGTCTCAGAATATGAGCCAAACATAGGCCATTTCATGCCAAAGTTTACCGCGCATTTCCTCTAGTCCACGTACCAACAGAAACCTCAATCCTGCCATAAACCTCATGAGCTTGGTCTTTAGAGCACCTTTCTACCCTGTATTCTCATCTTCTGAGCTTCAACACAAAGCACCCATCAGGCTCTGCTTACACAATTCTAAGGCTTTTTTAGCCTGCAGCTCCAAACATTTGCAAATTCTTACTATGCACTCTGTCCAAAAGCTCTATACAAATGGTTATTAAGATTCACAGCAACAGCCCCTCCTTCTCTGGGTAGCAATTTTCTGTATTAGTCAACTTTTTATTACTGAGTTATAATATTGGATGCTCATGATATAAAGGAAGAGTTTAATTTACTTCATGGTTAATTTAGTACATTTTAAAAGATTTAATGCATAGTTACCAGGTTTCACAATAAGAATACCACGGCAGAAATTGAGGGTGCAGAAAACTGAATATCTCACGGTAGCTGTTGTATGATCAGAGTAACAGACCATGTCTGAAATGAGGAGGCACAGTATGAGAAACTGTACCAAACGTCGTGGTTCTGGGACCTTCCCCAGTACACTCAGCAGTGTACTTCACCAGCATCAGCAACACCAAAGCAGATCAATTTGACACAATTTAATCATCACTCTGTCCATCAGGATTAATGCGTTAGTTCCTTATGGACCCCTTGGCCACTGCATACTCCAAAGAGCAGCCAAGAATGGCTCTTTGAAAATGTCAGAATCATACTACAGTTCCTTCCACATATCTTCAATGGGCTCCTTTTTAAAATAACAAATGCCCCTTTCACTCAGCATCCTAGCTATTTATGAGTAGATTAAAAATGTTCTATGACTTGGAAGCCTATAATTAAATTTTTCTTCCATATCAAATATTATTCTGATAGATCACCTGTGAATAACTCCTTCACTTTCTCTTGTTCGTCAGTAAAATGTCACATTCCTAATGAATAGTTAAGCCTACATTAACTAGACCATATCATTTAGTGCTCTCTCGACTTACTATTCTACATATATTTTTCTCTAAAACACTCATTATTTCTATACATGAAAAGTAGTATAATATATTTATGATTTGCTGTTTTGTAGAATGAAAAATTGATAACTAGAGTGATGATTATTTTGCTCACTGGTAAATCCCTGGAGTTCTGAAGATGATCATGTTCAAATACGCACTCAACAAGTGGGAAAAAAAAAACTGCATGAACATTATTTTTAATTATACTTATATCTTCAAGATATGAATTAATATTTATATTGGGATACTCCTAAGGACTGTTGGAACTGTAAAACTCAACCATATGGGGAAATTATATTTTTTCCTCTTGTTCATTATTTCCAGTCAATTGCAATGCAATTTAATTTTTCTAGTTTAGTGAATGTATGAATTCTATTATCTTAAATAGCAGACAATGTCATCATCATTAGATGTCAGTTTTGAGTTCTACTTGTCTATTATTAAAAAACTGATTTTCTGATGGCCTTTGCTTACAACTGAGAAAATTAATATGCATCTATGTACTGTAGCCATCTATAATGTAGAGGTAATAATAAGCATGCTGATCTCGAGTTGTGATGTAGGAATTAAATGAATTTTACAACCACACACCCACATATATAGACAGAGAGAGAGAGACAGACACAGAAACCGAGACTGAGGCAAAAAGAATAAATAGTGAGAAATATGGATAGTGCTGTTTACTTCATAAATTATCAACTTCCTTTAATTTTCAAAAGATGTGATATTCTTATACATTACTATAATACAGAATAGTCAAATATTAAGCACATTTCAACTTTAAATTTTTAATAGTTTTAATTTACAAAAAAGTTCTAAATCACTTGAAATTTTACGGTAGAAATTTATTATGCTATGTCCAAATATATTTAAATAAAAAATTAAAATTTGAATAGTCGTGCAAGCTGTAATTCTAGCACTTGGGGGGCTGAGGCAGAAATATTAAGATTTTGAGGTCAATACAGATAGGCAGATAGATAGAGACAGACAGACAGTTAGACAGACATACAGACAGGTATTCAGTTCCTTCACGGTTAAGTTTGATGTGTTAACAAAATAAATATAAAAATTAACTTTTCTTAAAGAAACTCATCCTATGGGAAGTTGTTTTGAAAACATGTTGGGTTGCTATTGTCAATTCGATTTTTTTATCCAAGAAAAGATGTCACCTGTAAAAATTCTTTTATCTTCTCATTTGAAAAGTTATATTTAAACAGTGTCTAATTCATCTACAATGTTACCAGCATTTCTAGCAACTTTATGAAGTTAATAAAAATTGATTTCATAATATTTTTATTCTGTTTTAATCATGCCTTCTATTGGTACTGATTATGAATAGTATGTATAATTGTTAAAATAAATCCCTTTGCTATCTAACACTCACTTTTATTCCTTATATAATTACCTGTCATATCCACCTAACTTGGTTACATTTCCAATATGTTTCATTTGTAGAGTTGCCTATGATGATGCGTGGTGTATCTGCATGCTGTAATCCAAGTACAATTTCTTCATCACTTCCAGCTCTTTTGCTAACACTAACACTGAAGTGAAATATCTTACTTGCCCTGCTGGGAGTTATGCCACGATCCTGGCCCTCCTGTTATTCAGAGTCATTATCTCTTATGTAACTTCATAATGTGTTAATCAGCTCTGATTCTGAGTGACTATATACCCTTTTATTGCATAATCAAGTGAATATTTAATTCGACAAAGCTACAATAATTTGAATGATATTTCAGTATCCTATTAGGATTTGGTGGCAAGCTAACAACCTCAACTTGTACAGTGATCCATTAAGATCTTGAGAAGTACTCCATTTTTCTCATGCTATTTTCACTAGTTCTGTTTATTCATTTGTCCAATTATTTTGCTTTTGCATGAAAAATAATCAGCTTTTTTTTTTGAAATCATGCAATTCCATTTAGATTTCTCTGTGAAGCAATACTTGGAAATTCTGCTTATGCTACCTTATTTCTTCCCAATAAATCATAAAATGAGAACAAGGAATAGGAACTAAATTTATTCCTACCATCAGTTATCTCTTGGATCAAAGTAATAGAGTCTGTAAATGTATCAACGTAAAATAAACCACAGTTGTTTGAATTTTGAATTTTAAGCTGCTTTAGTGTTTCATTAATGTTAAGGATAGGGTAGGACGATTTTCTATGATTCAAATTGACATTTGATTCTTTGGTGAACTTTTCTGCAAAAGATGCTGTTATGTGATTGTCCTGAGTAAAATCAAACATGATTTTCCATTTTCCCGCATTGACTGCAGGAGCAGGAGATCTTCTTTTCTCCCATACATGCAATTCAGTTCAATTGTGACTAAATATGTTCCTTATGCCCACCCATGCAAGTTATCTCTTGACTGAGTAACTCAATGCTTTCTATTCTGTTAATTTCTTGTTGTCCTAGCCCTGAGACATATTATCTTTCTTATAATTCTTGATAACTTGTGTTTTAATCAAAACACAATTCCCACCTCTAGCATGATGTTGTATGTCTGATGTACATAAATGAAGCTCTAATGCAGATCCCTCAGGCATATGATGCTTTGTTTTTATATTTATTTATTTACCTATTTATTTATTTGGTACCAGGAATCGAATTCAGGACCTTGCACTTGCCAGGTAGGCTGTGTCGTGCTGAACTCTGTCCCAGTTAGGTGGCTTCTTAATTCCTTTTATTTTCAGCAAAATGGGTAAAAGTGACAAAATGCCACAATTCCAGTTATGTAATCCCATTGATCTATTACCTTTGAAATTTAACAACCCTATTTTCTCTTGAGCTTTTAAATCTACCAATGGCCAAAGTTCAGTAACTTCATAACTTATGTGGCCTGAAAGACATACTCAGAAATACAGTCCTGCCTTATTTTTCTTTCTGTCCTCCAAGAAAAACTTAGACCATAATTTAGCAATACTTAAAATGTGTGCTGATTTTCATGTATCCTTAAACACTGCTTACTGCATTTATAAATTCTCACAATTGTTTGGTGATGAGTTTCTGTGTGCAAACAGACAAAAATTATATTGTATTCTTTCCTCCTTTGATGTGTTTATTTTTCTCTTATTTACTTTCTCTGGGTAAGATATCCAACACTATATTAAATAAGATTGAATAAATTGATCATAAATTGATCAGTAGTCATCACAGTTCATTAGTTGAAATTATACTACAATGCTACTGTGTTTAAAATTACACAGTACTGATAAATAAAAGACCCGAAGATCAATGTAATAGATAAGATGATGCAGATGTAGCTACAAACACATTGAATCACTTAATCTTTGACAATAGACCCAAACATAGTCACCAGGAGAAATATAGCCTTTTTTTTTTTTTATATGTGATTCTGGAAATATTAGGTTTCCACATGCTGGAGATTAAAATTAGACCAATGTTTATCACCACGCACCGAAATAAAGTCAAAATGATTTAAAGATCTAAATAGTAACACTATTAGAAAAACTAAACACTGTTTGTGCTTTCATTGTTTGATTGCTTCAAAATAACACTAATAGAAAAACTAAATATACTAGAAGACAAATTAAGTAGAAATCTAGAAGATACAGTTGTAGCCAATGAGATCATGAACAAAATGGAAACCGAATCGGAAGTACTTTGAAGCATCAACAACTGGAATCTCCTTTATTAAAAAGGTTTTACAAATAAAAACAAAATATACCAAGTAGTTAAAAGACAATCCACAGAATAGGAAAAATTATAGCCAACTGTCCCTCAAACAATAGAATATAGAATTGGAAAAATATAGAATTGGAAAAAATCAGACCACCACATTCAAAGAACTCATCCAAAATAGTCATCTAAGATCTACACGCATTTCTCAAAATAAGAAATACAAATGGCAAATAAATATTTGACATTTCTGATAATTCAAGAAATACAAATTAAAACAGCACTGAGATATCTTCTGTCATCAAGAAATCAAACAATAAGAAATAGTGGCAAGGCTATGGGAAAAAAGAAACCATTCTGTACTGTTGGTGGGGGTGTGGACTGCAGAAATCAGTGAAATTTTTTAACAAAAATGGGATTAGAGGTCCCATTCAATCTAGCAATACCCCTTCTGGGTATTTTGCCAAAAGAATTGAAAACATCATGCTACAGCAATATATGTGCACCCATGTTATAGCAACACGATTTGTAAAAGCTAAATCTTAGAGAAAATTCAAATGCCATTAATTAGGAATGATAAAAATGATGTGATATTTTTATATGATTAAGTACTACTTGGCTATAAAGAAAGATAAACTTGAGGCTTTTATAGGAAAATGGTTGCAACTTGAGACAATACTCATAAATGAAATGAATGATACTCACATGTGTAAATGTCATATTGTCTCCCTAGTATAAAAAAATGAAAGAGTAAATAATATCCAAAATGTACAACAGACATTGTGAAAATAAAAGGGAAAAAAAATGCTCAAAAGCAAAGAAGAAATTGGATAGATAGGGGTAAGGGGGAAGAAAGAAGTGAAAATAATATATATGTATTTATATTTATTCATATTATACATATATATAAAGAGAGAGACTAGATAACTATACTACTGATCTTTGTTAGTTAATTAATAGGAACTGTTTGTGCTTTCATTGTTTGATTGCTTCAAAATATTTTTATCCCTAAATCTTTTAATCTGAACAACTGCTTTGAAGATAACAATAGACAATGTATTAACCAGTATTAATCTCCTGTAAAGTAAAACTAATAAGGAATCAGGAATAACAATTCAGCAGATGAAATACAATGCAAAGGAAAATAATCAAGTACTGATAGGTGTCAACAAAAAAGCAGGAGTAAACACAAATGACATAAAAAAGAGTATTTACAGAAAAAATAGCCGAAAACTTTTGAAGTATGGGAAAAGGACCTGACAAACAGATAAATGAGGGATATAGAACTCCAATTCGCCATAACCAAAATAAATCTACAGCAAAACATATGATAATCAAGACCCCAGAAATTCAGCTCAAGAACAGCATATTAAAAATGTTAGAGGAAAGAAAGAGATCACTTAGAAAGGGAAAGCCCATTAGAATCATGACAGACTTCTCAACACAGACCCTCAAATCAAAAAAGGCTTGAAGTATTTCAAGTCTTGTAAGAAAACAACTTCCTATCCAGATTGATGTACCTTGTAAAACTATATTCTAAAATTAATAGAGAAATATGATACTTCCATGATAAAGAACTGAAGAAATTCATAACCACTAAACAATCCTGCAAAGAGCATAGAATGATATTCTAACAAGAGATAAGAATGACCACAACTTCATGATCAGCAACAGAAAGAAATCACCAATGGGGCAAGCAATTAGGCAGAAGAAAAAGTAGGGAACCAGCAACAAGAAAATAATATGACAGAGATAAATCAACGCATATAATTATAACTATCACATATGTGGATTCAATTCACTAGCAAAAAGAAATACTGCCAGATTGACTTAAGAAACAAATTCCATCAATATGCTTTATACAAGAAACACATTTAACACAAAAGTAAATTAATAGACTTAAAGTCAAAGAAAGAAAACAACACTCCATGCAACGGAAACTCACAAAAAAAAAAAAAAAAAAAAAAAAAAAAAAAGCATGGTAGCTTACCCATAAACTACAGAATGGATAAGAAAGATGAAAGGGTTGCTGGCCCAGACCCGATAGTTTAACCAGGAGAAGCCTCAGCCAAATTAAGGAGCTCCTGCCTCCCCCGCCCCTTAGAGATTTACCTGTAACCCTATACCCCTGAGCTTAGTAACCTACCTCTGGCGCCAAACATGTGCCAATGGGCTACCTGTGCATCTCTAATACCTCCTAGGTTCCACCCCAGACCAAGGCTACTTATGTGCCTCACTCCACTTCGAGAGAATGTGTTCCAGAGAGAGATCCCTGGCCCCGGGGTGGAGATGCTGTGCCCCGGGGCCGGGGGGTCTCTCCCCGCATTCCCAAAATAGAGGTTACTTATATTTTATATTTCTTATCTTTGCAGCCACCGCCGGCCACTCTCACTCCACTCCTTCCACCACTCCTTCCTCTTCCTCCCCTTCTCAGACCTAACAAAAGATATGGTATTTTTATGCAATGGTGTGCTACTCAGTTACAAAGAAGGATACTCTCTAGGGTTTTGTAGGTAAATGAATGCAACTTGAGAACATATTCATGGGTGAAGTGATTCAGATGCACATGGATAAGTATTATGTTGCTTCCCTAGTATAAAAACTGATGGAATTGTAGAATCTAAATTGTACAGTGGTTACTGTGAAAGTGTTTGACTACCTTTTCATGAATACGTTTGGTAATCTGCACAACTACTTTGAAGATAACAATATGTAACATAACAATCATTATTCATCTTCTATTAATTCTGTTTTGAAATTATATATCATTGTTTTTCTTCTTTTTTATTTTAAAATTTTTTAAAAGGGCATTTTTTCTAGCTATAATTTTATGTATAGAAGCAAAAACAGTACTGGCATTTATGTTTATGTATTTTTCTACTAACAAAAATATCAGCAGCTTTCCCAAGATTCTGCTTCCTATTGAGTATTTTCACTTGGATATCTAATACAGATCACTACTTATTAAGTGCAAAGTGGAAATGTTTTTTTGTTTGTTTGTTTTGTTTTGTTTTCTGAAAGCCTATCTCTCTTTTAACTTTCTGCTCATGATCATATTCTCCTGTTACCTGCCTAACAGTAGACCCCAGGTTACATCTACTCTTGATTTGTTCTACTATTCCAGGAAAATCTGTTCAACACACTAAATGGAACCACATCTCACCAGCCTGTTTTCAACAGTGGACTCCAAGAAGACATCATCATAATTTTTGTTTGGCATTATCAATATTATTATTAAATTGTCTTCTACTTCTTTCTCTTTGAACACTTATATTGTTTTGCAGCATATTATCCCAACATTTGTATAAAGTTAGGTACAAAGAACATGACTCTATTTGCAAAGGAGGTCTTTACCTATGTTCTCAGTTAAGAAACTCAAAATTAATCTCTCTGGATTTAGAGCAGACACTGAATACAGTGGTTTATGTTCTTAAAAGAATAGAAAAGGGCGTAGAGTAACCCTAGGAAAAAGATGACAGTATGAAGATTGAGCTAAGAACTCCATAGTTTTTAAGGCCCTGAATTTGGTAAAAGTGTTTGGTATGTTTTGTCTTTCAGAATTTCCAAAACTAGAAAAACTTTTGGTGCCTTGCGTTTGTAACATAAGCCTGTTGAACTATAAGACCACAGATTTCTGTTGAAGTTTGTTCAGTCACTCCAATTTCAGTAACTTTTCATTCTGTTTCTGGAAACTAATACTATAAGATAAATCTAACAGTATGAGACACAATAAACTTCATTTTTGATGTAGTGTAGGTAAATTAACAAAGGATAATGAACACAAGGAAATAAAGAGAAGAAAAGCTTATTTAACTCTTTATGCAGTGTATACAAGTGTTCCAGTAGGGCTACTGGTATCGGGTTTCCCATGCTGTCTTCTAAGTAGGTAGCAGTAACTATAAGCACAAAGAAAACTGGCCAGAATATCATTATCCAATACAAATATAAAATAAGTTTGGATAATATTAAAACATGATAAATAACTCAGATAAATATTTAAATTCATTTTTATATCCTTTAAATTGAAAAGAGTTAAAAAAAAAAACACTATAAAACCATAAAATATTGCCTGAAGACTTTTCTAAGAACAAACCAACAATTATGTAATTAGCCTTCTTTGCACAGGGTAAAATTCTTTCAGTTTATTCTTCCCAAATATCATATGTAAATTTTAAAACTCTATCAAAGGACCAAAATGGAATTTTCTTCTGTTTGAAAAGTCTCATCTAGTTTATTGTTACATAAATCATGAAGTGGATATACATATCAAAAAGGAACTGAAATTAGTCACAAGAGTTTTTTTACCTTATTTTGGAACAATCCTTTGATATTCTACTAAATATGTTAAAAATTGTCAAAGATTACCAAAGTTTTTTTTTTTTTTTTTTTTTTTTTTTTTTTTTTTTTCTTCTTTTAAGTTCAAATGCCTTAGTAGTTGAAACCTTTACCACACATCTTCAAGTAGGGAAGGAGGCAGAAACATATATTGTTTTTATGACTGTAGTTCTTGAATATGACTTAAAAACCAAATTAAGGAAAAAGTTTGTAGTTTATAACCTAGGAGATTGATATTATGATATTTGATTGAAGTTTATCTATTAGGTCATAATCAGCTTTGCTTTTTCAATGAGTAATCCATTATTGATAACCAAATATGTGTGTCTCTCTCACAGAGAAAGAAGCATAAATTTTTTAAAAGTACATTTTGTGCTCCAGTTTATGACAACTAATATAAATAATATAATAAATAATAATATAATATAGTATAATAAATAATATAATAATATAATATAATAAATAATATAAATAAGCATTTTTGATAACAAAGAAAGATCTTGTGATGACTAGATTAGAAATCCCATCTTCTGTCTCACCAGAAAAGGAAAACTCTATAGAACAATGACAATGTGCTTTGGATTGTGGAAAGTCTGTCTAAGGACTAGCAAATATTTGATGTCTAACAGTGCATTCCATGGCAACAAAAAATGACTGAAATCATCATGTAATTTTCAGGAGATTAAGCACAGTAAAGTCATTAACACTTTCGTAATTTCCTCTTCAGCAAGTTCTCTTTTAATTTATCTAGTACCCAGATTCTTCTATAATTCAAAGCTCTTATATATCCCGCATTCCCCTCAAGTAAGGTATTCTTCCTTATCAGGACAAAGTTTTTTGAAAACATTCTATACTTGTAGTTCTATTTCTTTTCCTTATTGCCATGAATAATGCAATTTTACTTACTCTGATTTATGTCTATACATCCCCTCAAAGCCTCATGCAGTAATGGAGATGTAGGCTTTTGAGAGTTGACTGAATCTAGAGTTTTGTGATTAATTCACGGTCCAATGTCGGGATTAATGGTGTCCTGCACTCACTCTTGGTAGCACAGATACAATCTAAAGGACGGAAAAAAAAAGTCTCTCTCTTTCAGATGTTGATTTTTCTGTTTTCCTCTGCAGTGAATGGCTGCCCCTCTGCCATGTGACACCTGCTTGAAGCCAGATTGTGGACTGAAACCTCTACAAACTGTGATCTAAATGAACCTCCCCACCTTTAATTTTGGGTGTTGGGTGTTTTGTCTCAGAAATGAGAGGAAAGCACCTAAGATATTACTTAAAAATTTAGCTTTTTATTGAAACTTTTCTTACTATCAATGACCTATTACTGCAAAACAAAACTTTATGAGTTCTTTTTATTTTCAATTTATATGTGTGCCTTTACTTTTCTTAGTATCATTCATTCTTTAAATTGGTGTCAAAGTTCTTGGTTTCTATTCTTCTCTAAATGTTTTTCTAATTTTTCTCTGATGAAATTATCTCAGCATAAATAAAATGTTTCATATGTGTTGCTTAACTCTTAACTATTGATGAAATTCTATATTCATGATTTTAATTTCAAAGACCTACTTTCTAGAAAGATATAAATACATTTGGATAGATAGATAGATAGATATAGATAGATTAGACTGTAAAAATTTAGCTACTACCATCTTTTTTCACAAAATAATATTGCAAATAGGCATGCATTCTATATCCACACCCAATTCAACTGCACATTTGTCATTGTGAGAATTGTCATTAGCATTTTTAAAATTCTATTATTTCAAGTGTTTACCACAATGCATTCAGATAATCATTTTCTAAATGTGTGTGTATGTATATATATATATATATATATATATATATATATATATATACATATATATATATATATGTATACACACACAAATGTTATCTAACTACACATAAAATAATTGTAAATTTCATGAACACCTTTGCCTAAGACTTTCTATAAGGTGCATATCACCGATTTTCAGAAAAAATAAAGGATATAGGCAGAAGGAAATTGGTAATTATCATGTAGTATGAAGGAAAATGCAATGAATAAGTAATAATATATATAGAAAATGTGATGGAGATATATATTTCATATTGCACATATATGTGTATAAATGCATATGCACATCTTTTTAATAAGTTCAATGATTTTCAGTGTCCTTTTGAGGTGTTATAGTCAATGTAATTTGATGGAAATGAAAGTTAATAGTCTGACAAGGAAGCAGCACCAAAAGCCTGCCCACGCAACCTTGATCTTGTGTCTCAGTGCTAAGATGGACTTCAAAGAGCATCAGATGGAATCCTTGCTTAGTTAACTTACTTGCTGCTAGAGATATGAGACATGTATATCTGTTGCACAATTTCTAAGATTAATTAAATATCCTGCCTTACTGAATTCCTTGTTTGCATTTACTTCTGAAAAACAAAAATGTCATATAGAACAAATAATGTTTTTCATTCAAGATTCTCAGACCATCTGTCTTGGTCAAAGCTATTCTATTTGGAATATGAGAATTGCAATTTGGGGATCAGTGATTCTGGTATAAACCAGACTATGTTCCTTTATGAATCAGTTTAGAAGACCCTTTTGAGAGGAAATAAAAGAGTTTAAATAGGTAGTTTGTCAAAAATTATATTTAGAAAGTAAATTAACTTCTATAGCTCGCTCTTCCAGCACAGGAGCGCAGAACTTGTCATTATCTTGGGAATGTCTCATTTATCCAATAATCAGGATATCGTCTCTAAGCAAATTACTGTCTTTTGGTATTTCAGAAAGTCTCCAGAGCTGTCACCATTCGCAGGAGGGAGCCTGTGTCATGAAAATGGAGTTAATGCTGTCGACTTTCTTTTACTCATTAAACTACCTAAATAAATAATTAAATAAATTGATATGCTGGTTAATATTTAAGCTCCAGGCTTGCCATGTTTTACTTTTGAATGTTTCCTAGACATCAGGGTTATTCACAACTGGTAGTAAGAGAACAGTGTTCATTTTGAAAGACTGAACTTCCCTGGCCATTCTTGTCTGAAGTACAAAATTGGTCCACGTTGCATCAACATAATGAGAAACTGTGCAGGCACATGTAGCTTTGCATGGAGGATTCTCTTCTCTTAAGGAAATTAAAGTTTTGTAGTGGAGTGGAAATAAAAATAGTGTGGTTCTGGATACTTTGGTTCGTGAGCACGCTTTCCACTTTGTCTTCATTGTGTTCACTTGATGAATTTGCTGTGTGTGATACTTAAGTAATAATTTCGAGTTCTGCATATTCAAATATAAATATACTGAAAATGAGAAATGAGCACCTAGAATGTGTAAAGGAAATATTGGTAGCTTACTAAAAATGGTTTAATGCTAATTCACTGGCCTGAATTTACATCTTTTATTTAGTAGCTAAATGTACTTGGCCTGTAGGAACAGCTATTATGCACCTTAACAATGTTATTCAGCCATAAAGAATCCTAAATATTTTGAGTTGGATCTCTTGCTCCATGGTGCTGTATTTCACCAGCATTTCAACAAGTTCATGAAATATTTGACTTCTACCTACTGATAAGCAAACAGAAAGCAGCTTTTTAAATTCAAAAGCATCCTACACATGAAAAATAAATTTTACAAAGAAAAAATTTATTTTACTCATATAAAATCCCATACTGAATATTTACACTACAGGCTGACTTCAATCTTATAGTAAAAGTTTAGAGGCTATGTAAATTAATGGTTTAAGTAATAAAATTATCAGTCTCGTTCATGTATACAATAAAAACCTGCAAACATATTTTGAGATCTTTAAAGAGATAGTCTCCTTCCAGCTCTGCTGAATGTAGAATAATTGATCATATTTTAAACCTTTTATAGATGCTACTCTAACAAATCCTAAACCATAATGTCCATTTTCTCTGAGATTTTACACAACATTCTTCATCTCTATGGTGAATGTGCAGGACTCTTTTGCTGAAACAAATACCATTTCTCCTAGGAAATTTCTCTTAATTCTATTTGGTCACTCATTAGTGACAATCTTTCTCTCAGAATGCATCATTTTCCAAATTACAAACCATATGTCACCTGCACCACAATCCCCTGGGGCACTGCATAAAGTGCCGCTTCACAGGTCCTAAGAAAGAAAGTAAAGAGCAGACTAGGATTTGTTTTTTTCTTTTCTTTCTTTTTTTTTTTTTTTTTTTTTTTTTTTTTTTGGTTTTTGTTGTTTCTGATACCAGGGATCAGACTCATAAGCTCATGTTGCCAGGAAGGTGCTTACGCCACTGAACTAAATGCCCTACGGTAGTTATCTTAAGTCAACAGGCTTGGTCAAATTTTGCCAAAACCAGATTGAAAGCAAGTGATATGAATTCAATCAATTGATTAATGGTTTTTATAAAAGATGACCATTTAATTGTTGGCATGGTGCTGGTTTCTAAAACATCATTGATTTGGAAACATTTTTAGATTTATCACTATATATTAGTGTTTTAATAATTGGAACCACATTACATGATCACTTTCTTGAGTATATTACCTCTCAGAGGATCAAGCACTTAATTTTTAAGTATACAAATTTTATTATAGAAATTCATCCTTATTGATATTTAGAGGGTATGTTCATTTGGAAAATAATTGGCTCTTTTTGCAAAGTTTGGTAAAAGAAGAAATAATTTGTTGAATGATAGGAAAAGCAAAAGGTCCCTACCTTTATTCTGTTGTCAAGAAATATTTTCTATATAATAAAAGTCACAACAAATAATAACTTAGTCTATATTCTTTTCAAAATCATTACATTTAATGTTTAATAATT
This sequence comes from Cavia porcellus, assembly GCF_034190915.1. NCBI lineage: Eukaryota > Metazoa > Chordata > Mammalia > Rodentia > Caviidae > Cavia > Cavia porcellus. The sequence goes on along the minus strand of NW_026947497.1, from coordinate 31,083,486 downwards.
TCAAGATATGAATAAACATTAATTTGAATATGCCTTTGTGAAATTTTTCACTAAAAATTACAGTGTTATTTATTTGACTTTTCAGTAAATTTATGTCTCTTACATGATAAAGTTTCTATTCCATGAACGTTTAGGGATTTCAACAAATCAGTGTAATAACAACAAGGAAATGCCAATGCAGTATTAAATGCTATCAGTTGATGAGCATTTATGGGTAGAATCTTTCAAATGTGGGGGATTCTATACACATGTCTGTTGCTAAGATTTCTGCTGCTTCAGAGTGTCACACCATCAATTATTTTTCAGTCAATTTAATATGTGCTATCTAATTGTGATTGGCAGACATGTAAATAAGTACAAATATTTGCAAACACACTTAAACTTTATATTTTTTAGAATAACTTTTAACAAATGTTTATCATAAAGCTTGGCAAAATTCACCTTTTTAAATTACTTTATTGCTCATGACCACAATTCAGATTTTAAGTTTTTTTCATAAATTTGGATTCCAAAGACTTTGCAAAGACCAAAGGATAATGAAATACTTTAGGTTATTTTATCTACGTCTGTGACTGTTTCATCTTATGAAAATCAGGTGGGTGAACTATGGCTCACTGTAAGTTGACATTGTGCCCAATATTGACCTACTCATACATACATGTTATTCTGTTTATTCCCTTTTTCAGAAAATTCATGGTATAATGCAAGAATATAACTTCTAAAGATCACGTATATGAATGTGATAATTTGTACATTATTTATTACCTAAAATAATTATATACAAATAGTCATTTTAAAAATATATAACAAACATTAAAATGAAATTATGGAAATCATATACTATAAATATATCAATGTAAATCCAAACATTTAATAAATAACTAAAAGGTTGGAGGTCTGTTCAGTTGAAGGAATAAAAAATGAATCTTACATAAAACTCACTTGGATCATAATATGAACAATTCAATTGTGCCTCCTATAATAAATTAATACTTTTAAAATGTAAGTAAATGAGTCTCACAATAACTGTTACTTCTTTAACACAATTATGAGAGTTTCTACAATGGTACTAGTGACAGCCAATTTATCAAAAATTATAATTTATTATTTTGCTTTGAGAGCTTTTTTCTGACATACAAATACAAATACATACTTTAAGTGAAGCTAGAGTAAATACTGCATATTTTACAGACATATGTAGTCATTTAATATTGATTGCCTTTATTAAATGGAAACTCATTAGATTTCTGTTTTATACATTGAGAAAAAATTATCAATCTTACTGTTCGTGTAATAAATTTGAAATTTTAAGTAATTTATATTAGAGATACATAGGTTACCCAAATAAACTAAACTAATAGTGGTAACTCAACTACAACTGGATAATTAAACAAATTACAATAGATGATTTATATAATATGATTTAAAAATAGTTGACTCTTTACTTAATTATTTGAGAAATATTTGATTGCCTCTGTATACTGTGTTCTCTGCTATATATTGAGAGTACAACAGTCAAAAAATTTTAAGATCCTGTCTCTATGTTAAGTAGAAAAGGGTGGTTTTTTTTGGCCATGGAGTCATTGCATCTCTATTTCACAGAGGTTAAAAAACAATGTTTGAAAGTCAATATAGAATATGTTAAATGAAACTTTTATTTTTTTTTTAAAGCAAGAATATTATGCTCACAATGCACAAGTGGTTTATTCTGAATCTTTAAAAGCCATAATTTAAAAGCCATAAAAGCCAAAAGTTTTCAACGTTTGGTGGTTTGAAATTGTCAGCCTCCTTGAGATGATTTCACACACAAAAACCAAAGGCTTCTGCTTCCCATCCTCCCCACACTCTGCTGCTAAGCATTTATTAGTGGGACAGGAAATGGTGAGGACGGGGGGTGGGCGCTAAATGCAAAGACGGGAAAGTCATATAGATTATCTGGAAAAACTATGAATGAAAAACCTGTTCTGCTATTCAGTTTGTCATCAAGCTACTTTTAGTTTAGTTCTGCTCTGTACTTACGCATGCCAAATATTCACTTAGTCGGAAGGAGCTATTTGTGCAACTATTATAACTGATTCTGAAAGGCCTTCTTTTAACTCTTAATTCCTTTAACTTTTACTAAAATATATCAAAATTTATTTTCTCTCATTCATGAAATGTGCATATTAATGTAACCTATGACAGAAATTTGCTATAATGATTTAATGACTCGTTTTACATTATTTAACCAATGTCAATTATTAATTGCTTTTTTATTATTGTGATCATCATACTTAATAATACACATATTCAAGTATATAGACTTACTTTTTAATTTTTGTCAATAGCTATAAAATATACTTGGGATTTTTAAAAAATAGTAATATTTAACTTTTGGTGTTTAATCAAGTGGTAAACACTTGGAACAAGCATATAAAATGATGAAGTTACACTGTCACACTTTGTCCTTAAAAAAACTCATCAAGATTAGCATTTTTGCTGTTCATATTTTATAAATGAAGAAGCTAAGCTCAAAAATATTGGCATTGCCCCAGTTAAGGATTTCAATTAGATTCTGACAGACTAAATAGGTTCTGTACCTATGATTTACATCATAAGCTATCCTAAAAATAAATTGCTGTAGTATTTTGCAAAATGTCTTAAAAAGTTAAGATTATTGTTTATTAAATAAACTGGAAAGGAAATTGAAATTGAGAAAGTACTTAGTAATATTCACCTTCTATTAAAACATTCTACATTTGTGTATTAAGATATATGGTGTGTTCAATTAAAACTTTGGAGAGTATCCTTTCTGTGCTTAAGTGTAGGAATTCATTACATTACATGTATGATTTGAATATATTTCAGATCTGCTTCTGATTTCCAGGTCAAAGAAATCTCAAAGGCAATATTAAATTGTTTAGGCTCTTCAAAAGCTTCACAAACTTAAATATTCTTTCCATTTCAGAAGAGTTGGCAGCGATGCAGCCATTGTCGAGTGTGGTGGAGTTCCCCTGAAATCCCACTTGGGGGACTGAGACAGGAGGATCACTGTGAGTTCCAAATCAGCCTGGCCTGCATAGTGAGAATTCAAGGAGCGCCTGCACTGCATAGGGAGACCCTGTCTCAAAACAAAACAACAACAACAAAAAAATGTGGCTGCTATGGTCTTTTGTCTCGATGTCTCACAAAGCCCCATAGTAGGGCTTTTTCAGAAGTTGCTGCATTTACAGTGTGTGATGCTGAGATTAACAATGTGTGATTACTAAATTAGTCCACTAATTGGTTTGGCATAGTTCTGGGTGTCAGAATAGATAAAATATAAAGAGACAGAAAGAAGTTGCTATTGTCATTTGTCATTTGTTGGTTGCTTGCTGCTTTCAGTCTGGCCTGCTTTGCCATGAACTGCGGCCTCTCCTCTGTGATGCCCTTCTGCTATGTCGCCCTGCCTTGGAGCTAGTGAACTACGTAGTGAAGCCTCTGCAAACTGTAGGCTAAGTAACCCTTTCCTCTTTTAACTGTGGATGTGAGATATTTTGTCTCAACAATGCAATAAAAATAATTTAAAAAGCAGTTTTATCATAAAAATACTGTTTAAAATGTTCATGCTCATTTTTTTCAATTGTGAAATGCCTGTGAAAAAATATACTACATGAACCAGAATTGAAATATTTTTAAATTAAAATGCTCTATATATGTTTATACACTATAGGATTAATTAAAAGATCAAAGATTTTTTTTTTACATCAAGTATTTTAAGGAAACATTTAGAAATTAAAAAAGCATTAAAATAGCCTTCCTAGTTTGTATATCTTATACTTTGTATTATTTTGGTACACATAGATACCAACTTGCATAAAGTCACACAGAACTTTTCTATTTACCATATCTTTGAAAGATGATATTTTTTCATATTGAATTATTCATAGCATCCTAAGGCTAATTTATACATGAAAGAAAAGAAAAATGTAACTCTTGCTTATAAATCTTTATTTATGAACAGAAATCTAAAAGATTTATAATCACATTATGGCAAGTTTCTATCATGTGATGTATTAACTTGCAATCATACCCTTAAGTCAAGAAAGCTTGTGATTGTATATAAATCACAGGACACGTGGCTTAGTTAAAAATTGCTTGGAGTGATCCTATTTACAACACTGGACCTGGGATGGGTGATTTCAGTAGCTTGCTAAGGTCTCTAGACAGTACTAGTTTTATATATCTGTAAGATACCATCACTGACTCTTCATCTATAAGAAGATCATTATATCTTTATATGTCACTTTTATAGATATTCAAATTAAGAACTAAGATCTGGTTTGATGCACACCACTCATGCATGCAATGGAATTCTCCATGACACTGAACATCAAGAAAAACAGCTCTTTTCCTTTACACAGAATTGAATTTTCTTAGCCTATACCACAGGAATCGCTGGGCATCATAACCACAGTTTTATGCATTTGCTTTTGAATTTTTGTTGTAATTTTGTAGGAGTGCATATTGTGCTTCTATACAATCAAGGTAAATTGGAGAACTTTTTAATTTTTAATTTAGTATGTTTGTTTTAATCTAGGTAATATCTCTGTGCTTCTGTCACTTTCTATGTCTTTTTGGACAAGTTGTATCTCTGTGTGAGTCATTACTATAATTTTATAATGAAAACCATCATCATGTTTTGAGGATTTTATAGATGTGTGTCACTTAATATATGGAAACTAGCATATAAGTTTGGGTTTTGAAGTTTTTGTTGTTTTGGTATTGTTTTTTGATCATTTTTCTTTGCATTGTTTTTAAATGTTTGTTTTGAGATGGGTTCTTGCTGTGTTACTCAGGCTGGAGAGGTCAACTGATCTTTGTAGCTTAGATTCCTTAATAGCAGGATTATAGTCATTCACCCCAGGCCTGACTCAGAAAAAAAATGACATAAAATGTGTTCTGAATAAAATTGCACTGCCAATCCTCAAAACTACAGGAAGGCAAATCTGTAGGAAGCCTTATTCTTCCAGGCTGGAGACTCCCAGACACCCTGGGAGAAGCTTCCAAACTGCTTTCTATCATATTACTTTACATTCCTCCCCCTGGGTCCAAATTTCCTGTTAGTAAGGTTTTTTTATGGTAAAATATTTGTAATACTGTTTATTATATTAACCATTTTAGGTTGACAGACTTGGTGCACACCAGATGGTTGAGGAAGACAATCTCAATTCAAACTCAGCCAGGGGAACTTAGTGATTTAGCACAACCCTGCTTCAAAATAAGAACAGCAAAAAGATCTTAGGGACGTAGCTCAGAACAGAGACCTTCATTTCATCCCAGTATCACATAAAAAAAAAATGTTGTTAAGAAGAATTGTTTTTAAGAAATTTTTTCATGCATTTTTTGTTTGGAGAAAACAAAAGTGTAGCTCATGGTCAGCATTTAATTTTATAAACTTGTTCTTTGAGGTTGAAGCAAGTCTGACTGGTTTTCAATATGAAAATAAAATATATAAAGTATTCTTGGAGTTATTTCTTTGCAGTACCTTGCACCTAATCCTAATATGACAAAAACAGTGCTTTCTAGGATTTGACTTGTTAGCCATGCAGAATTGCTATACATTGTAAATGAAACGACTCACACTAAGAAAAGACTACTACAGGGTTGAGGAGTGGTAGAGCTTTCTAGCCTTCCATACATAAGGCCTTGGGACTGAGTCCCAGCCCACACTCCAAAAAGAGAACACTATAAATAGAATGCCTTTTGCTCCAAAAGACATTTAGTATATTACAGTGATGTAAAGTAAGAATGAAAGTATAATATTTGGTGGCAAATTTTAAAAGTAAGATTAGGATTCTGAAAGTTATGTTGGGATCAATGCTATAAATGTGAAAGCTTCCAGGAGGCATTCTTTGGGGAAGTGGAAAATGGGTTAAATGCTCTAAGAGATACTAATATATAAATGATTTTCAAAAATATAATATGATTGCGTATTCTTAAGTTAGTTCCTAGTTAACAAGAATAAAGGACTAAATAGGCATTTTGGCATAGTTAACATATTGCTTCTCTACAATATAACATTTATTTATATTAACTACATTAACTGTGGAATAAATACAAATGATGTCCTAGGAATAGTCATACGGCAATACAAATATATTATTTTCTTATGTCCTTACTCTTGGTGAAACATCGTTTTTATGATCTTATAAGGTGAAAGACTGAGTATTTTATGATGCACTGACAGAGATTCATTGTTTTAAAGGGTGGAATTTCCATAAAGAGTGACCAGGAATTTCTTTTGATCCTCAGTCCTGTATTGAGCCACTTTCCGGCTCTTAAACCAAACTAGAGGATGGTGTTTGTAGCTTCTGCTTCTTAAAGTTCCTTCTCCTTAACCCTATGTGTCATTCCTTCTTCTGTCTTGTTTGCTCTTTCAAAACTGCAAGATTATTTGAAATAATAATATCAAGATTATTTGAAATCATTTTTTGTGTGTTGTGAGACACTGGGGATTGAATCCTGGTGTTACTGAGCTATTCTTAGCCCATTTATTTATATTTTGTTGTGGAATATGTTCTCCCTAAATTTTCCAGAATGATCTTGAATTTGAGATCCTTTTAGCTTAGCTTATGGAACAGTGGAGATTACAAATATGTGCCAGTTGGACAGACTTATTTGAAGTTCTTTAGTGAAAGACAAAGCTCAGAGGAGCTGCATAGGGGTCACGTGACAGGTAGAAAGATGAGTATAATACAAAACGTTCAAACTTCTCTTCAAATTTCTCCAACCAAGTTGTTTCCTAATTTGGAGACGAGTTTCCTTTTCTCCTTTTGGTACTAACTCTGGGCTTTGCTAGTGTTGACCAGAAGTTTTGGTGTCTCTCTTCTATTTACATGGTCAGTGCCTCTTGCATGAGGGAAACAAAGATTGTTTCACAGTTAAGACGCATTTACATGCTCAAAGACCAAGACAGTTGCCACAGAGGTTCTCAGCTGTTTCCCAAAGAGGTAAATACACTTCCCTAATGAATAAAGAAAGCAACGGGATGAAGAAAAATAATTAAAATGCAATACTCTCCACACAAGGAGGGTACACATTTTGTAATGAAAGCATGTACCAATAAAAAAATGATACAATTTAAAAAATTAAAAAAGAAACCTATTTACCATTTTCTGTAGGGACAGAAAGTGTATAGGCATTTTAAAAGGTAGTAAACAACTTTAGGAGAAATGAATGAGAAGCGAAACACAGAAAGAAGTTTGTGACTAAGCACCCTTAGTTCTAGGGAGGGGATAGAACTGCCTTGGAAGGGAAGGCTGTCAAATTAAGCAGATAAAGCCTCTTAGCTAATCTCCTTGGACTGTGTGGGAGAAGAAGGAAAATGCTACGGAGCAATCGAAAAGTTTTTCTCTTTTTTCCTCAGTGACTAACACTTCCTTGTTATTTGATCAGATTCCTAGGAGGGGGTTTAAGACAGCCAAATGTCTTTTGGAAGAAGATTCCACATCAGATCAGAAAATTTCAGATGAGACCTCTACTTGCACTTCAGTTGCAAAAATAAAAAGGATCAAAGATGATTTGTTGAGATAGGAGTGGGAAGGCAAAAGGAGTCTAAGGACACAGGTCTGATTCTTGAGGTCCCAACAGACCAATGGCCAGAGTAGAGCTGAATGGTGGCAGAGGCAGGAAGGGAAATTATTTCCAGTGTGGTCACACTGGGGAGAAAAGCAGTAGCCTGATGACTTACAGTATGTCACTCTGATGGGTAATAACAGACTTGCAGGTACATAGCAAGGGCACGGCCGACAATTTGGGCTAGTCTTTTTTCTGGTTGAGTGGTATCTCAGGAGAGGTGGGGCACTTTTGGTCTTATGAAAATTGCTGCTGCCTGGGTTGCAGCATATTTATTCATTAAACATTTTGTTCCTAGAATCTGTGGCATGAGAATGGGCGAGGGAAAGGACAAATCAAAATGCAAGATGGCAGGTAGTTAGGCTTTTAGATTTGGGGCAATGACTGTAGACTTCTAGGCACTGGAAGAAGGGCTGGGAACAGACCACTGCAAAAGGCAGCTGAAAATAATTCATTAATCACAAATCTTGAATATATTTTAGATGCTATTCAGCTTCAAAGGGAGAGGATTATCTGTATTGGACAAACAAATGTTTAAGGAATCTCCTTTGGAACTGAACAAGAGTATGAACCAAAGATTAGGGTAGCAAGGAAGACTGAGGCCAAATGAAGATAAAGAAGCCACACTTCTGTCCTGCTTCTAGTGCTTGTTGGGGGCATTGTCAGAACTCAACAAAGAGTGAGAAGTTGTAACAAAAGCAGGAGCCTACGGATGCCACTGTGGGCTGGGAAATAAACATTTGCTATCAATTTGAGTACTGTCTTCAGACACCCAACACACACTCACAGAAAATGATGGAAGAAAATGACTGAAGGTCATAAAATTTGTTCTGCTTCTATCCTATTATTTTTCTTCTTGTGACTTCCTACCTTGTTTATTGTTTAAAAGCATAATTCTGATTATTAGTAGTTCACTTTGATCACTTGTAAATTATCTTTGAAGTGATACACAGTCATCTGCCAACATGTCATATATTTTTCTTCCCTAGTATCAAAAATATTCTCCAGATTTTGATAAATAAGATTCACATTTCTTTTGAATGAACCTGTAGTGAAAAAATATCAACATTTTTTGTGTGTGTGTTTTATGTCGTTGCCATTACAGAAACACCTTCATCTGCACACACAAAGAGAGAAGGAGATAGAGTTAGAGACAGAGAGATAGTAACATGCATATGGTCTCATAAGCAATTGCTCTGCTATATAATGGGTATCTCATTTCTTTTGCATTTTTGTTTTGGAGGGAAGAAAGTTAAGACAGAGTAGTGCAAATTGGCCTTAAACTCACTTACGTAGCCTAGGCTGGTCTTGAACTCATAGCTAGCCTTCTACCTCGGTCTCACGAGTGCTGGGATTACAGGAGTGATCTACTGTGTTCAACCCCATTGCTTTCTTTTATATTTTAAATTTTTCATTTTCTAGACAAAATATTATATAGGATTCATAGTCACTAACTTGTTACAACTTAGTTTGACTACAGAATTCTTTGTTAAATGCTAAAGAAAAATATTCGTGTTGATATAAGTACATAATTGCCCCAAAATTTTGAATCCATAAATTTAAATTCATAAGGATGCCTCATGTATAGGTTAAATATTATAAAGTAATAAATAATATAATGAATGGCTGCATAAATATTTTACTTTATGTCACATTAATATAAATAGTCTAGTCAAGGATAAATGTGCACTACTTTCCTCTAAAAAACTTCTATGGAATATTGAGTTAAAGAAAATTTTGCCATGAGACTTATTATTTTGAGGTTAGAAAACTACAGTGTTAATAATATATCTTTGTTTCTTTGGAAAGTGCATGAGTAACTGGCTTAAGAACCAGAACTGTAGAACCCAAATTGGGGCAAAGTAATATTACTTTCTTGTTCTGTGACTCACCTTCTCTCCTGGTGCATCTCTTACTTATTATTATACACTGAAGAAAAAACGACAGGGGAGTGAATCTAAATTTGTTGTTACCTAGAATTTTGAAAGGATGACCATCAATAAAGTTACAGATTTAAGTGTGACATTATTTGTGCTATATTAAACCAATTTTTGTATTTTTTATTTATATAGCTACTATTTCTGTCATAATTGTACAAATGCTACATCTTCATTAGAAAATCTAACCATGTTAAGTACTACAACAGGAACATCTTGAAAAGTCTGTCTAAATCAATATATGGTACTTCACTATAAAAACCTCTAAAAAGTGTAAATAAAATCTATATTAATATTTCTATGAATTATATGCTAATAAAAATCCAAAGAATGTCAAGATAAAAGTATCATCAAAGAAGATGCTCTAATACCTCCACAAAATTCTTATTGATAGATTTTCAAAGCAGTGAAATCAAACAGATTGTCAATATAAATATGCTTTATTACACTGTATGCTTTTACCAGCTTTGCTGCTAGAGGACTGGTATTATAGTTCTGAAAATAAAATAGATAAATAGAATCTAAAGATAGTTTTTAACAAGACGATTCTTTATGTAGTATTTCAGATTTTAATATTGCATTGTTTTAGGTTTCTGAGCTCAGTGTTTTCTAATAATATTACAGATACAGAACAAAAACTCAGATCACAGGAGCAGAGCATCAGGGCAGAGGCCTGTAATGCCACCACTAGGAGAAGCTAAAGGAGCAAGTTTACAGTTGTGAAGTCGGTAGTGGATTAATCCTGCCATGAGCACAGTGCATTGATGGTCCAATCATCTTCCAGAAGCATTGGCTCCAAGCACATGAAACCTTTGAAGCACATCTTTGATCAAAAGAGTGATTACAGATTAAATCATAAAAGAATGTCAAAGAAAAAAAAAAGACAGACTTACTTTCTCTTGTAACTACAACAGGTGTCTCCTGTAACATGACGGAAAGTTATTTGAGCTTCATTTCAAATCAGAAATGAAGAGTTTTTTGTCTTTTTTTAGGTTCACACTTTAAAAATAGTTGCCAAACATGGGAGTCAGAACTCACCCTCTGTTTTTTCCTGTATAGATGGATAAGATGCAAGAACAGGTAGTATTCCCGTTATGAACCCATTTGTACACTTTTCATCGCATCCTTCTTTCCACAGTGCGGTTCCAAAGAACACCAAAACAAACAAACAAACAAACAAAAAATAGCCTCATGACTTAAAGAACAAATAGGATATTTATGATATATTATTGAATAATATAATAATCCTGACACTGCTGAATTATAGAACCATTCAATCTATCATTAAGGAAAAGAGAATGTAAGACTCATGGCAAAACTTGGTAAAATAATGAAGCCTCACAACTTAGTAATGTGCAGGATCTTGTGGGGAACCCACAATCTCCAGAAAGGCTCTTAGTATTAGAAAGGGCAGGTGACAATACTAGAGATAAAATCAAGATTCTTGTGGCCACAGGGTGACTGGACACATACAAAAGCGATCTCGCATTTCTTTTTTCCTCTTTTGGCTCCACAAGAGCTGGTGTCAGGTCCGGCTGAGAACTCCTATCAACTTCTACAAAGATTGTGATGGGGAAACTCTGAACTAATTCAGAACACATAATATTAAACTAGACTTGACTAAAATTTAATAAGAACATAACCAAAAATTAATGAAATTTACATATTAAGAGGACAACATTTTGGTGCTTAGTGATTCCAAAGAGCACAAAAATTGATTTGAAAATGATATTATTGTGATGCCTCACTAAACTGAAACTGCCTGATAAATTACCAATAAACTGGCAATGTATATTTTGCTAATTCTTGAATACATCTCTGTCTGAGGAAAGATGAATAAAGTGTTCTGTGAATGTCATGCATGGCTGTACAGAAAAGAATGTGATGAAGAGTAAATGCTTTGTACCTACAAGCAAATTTGCCATATTTCATAGACAGTGATACATTTCTTTCAGCTCTAATGATGATGTTAGTTTTTAGCTGTTGCACTGGAATATTGTACTTCTGTAAGTGGAAAAATTACGGGTGATTTATGATAGTTCACATGTTTTAAATCAGTGTACTTCAATTTTGATTGTTTTGCTTATAGTTAGAATTTTAAGTGAATGTTCTATTGTACTATAGCAAATTTATGTTTCTAGTTATATTTTGTCAAAATTTTTCCTCGTTGTGAATTATTTTGCCTGATGCAACTTGCCTCAAATTTTACTGAACTGCTGAACCAACTAAATATGTTATGTTACATTGTGACTAGACATTGTCTTTGTTGAAAAAGATGTTTCTTAGTAAATATTACTTACTGTTTCTCCAAGAACAGGCAGTGCCATTTATATGATATATATATAAAATAATATAAGGCAAAGTTACAAACCTTAAGTTATCTTAGACATTTTACTACTCTCCAGACAACTTATTTTTGATTCACTGTTTTCATTAAGTTCTCTTTCCTGCATAGTGTTTAACTATAATGCCATTTATTTCTACTTCGATCTCTTCTGAAGGGATTCAATTCTATTTGGTGTACAGTCACCTGACAGTTTTATTTTATTTTGTTTTAACTTTACAAAGCATGTTTTTTTTTCTTTCATTTATGTTTTGACAAAAAAGATTACATAAACATATTTTAACACCCAAGTGTATAAAACTACACTATAAGTATAAAAATCTGTGTGGAATACATAATTGTTACTGTAATATTTTGTTCCACAAAAGTTATTAGGAGAAATTTTTCAAGTCAAAAGATAAATTTTGTCTGTTTTCTTAATCTTATGTATTAAAGTAAATTGATAGAAATTGTGAGTTCTTTTAAAAAATAAACAATTATTGCTTAGAACATTTAGTATCTTTGAGCATTTGCTAAGCAAGTTTTATCCTATTTATTATAATAAATGACCTACGATTTTCATAAGTGAGAAAACACAAAAATCAGATTATTATAATAATATACTTGGAAAAATAATGCTGTCTTATAACTTGCAGTATCCACACATTCTGTGTTTGTGATTAGTTTTTAAAATTAAGTGTAGCTTAAAGTGTGTCTTATTAGGACAGTTTAATTACTATACCATAATTAACCCTATTAAAAATTAGCATTATGTTTTCTATTTCTCATTATATCCTTTTCATATTCATTTGTTAAATTTTATTTGTAACAAATTTAAAGATTTACAAATCAAAAGAAAAGCTTACTAATTTAATTTGACTGCATCTAATTCTCATTGTTACAAACATTTCATTGTGATAGAATTTGAATTGATGCTTTTTTTTTTTTTGCTTGTTTTCTTATTTGTTTTTGGTACTATGAATTGATCTCAGGACTTTGTGCTTGCCAGGCATGAACTTGTGCCACTGAGCTATCTACCTTGCCCTGAATTGATGATTTTGTGGAATATGATTCATTTTGTTTTCTAGCAGAAGCTTTCTTTTTTTTTTTTAAGTAGTCAATATAGTCAAGATAGAAAATAACTCTTGCTTTCTAGTCACCTTGAATTATCTTCAGACACTTTGCTAGTTCCTGCCCATGAAATTTAAGAGAAATAATGAAGGGGACAGATTTAGGAAGCTCTTTACTTCCTGATAAAAAATAAATTGAAGTGTTCACTCCTTTTTTATTTTCTTAAAGCAGAAATTTACTAGTTATACAAGCCATGGAGTGACCTCAGGAAGAATGTGATGGTTCACAGTGTGGTGACTTCATTAAAATTTCAGTCAAGAATGGAATGAACTTAGGCATGATTGCTATGAAATCTGGTCCAGTTGGATGCAATTCAATCATACTGATCAGAGATGATTTGAGACCCTCGAAAACACTGTTGAAATGCTAACTTCCAGTATTATAGAAATTGATTTTTTTTTTTTTTTTTTTTTTTTTTTTTTTTTTTTTTTTTTAGAGACAGAGTTTTCAGAGTGGTAATTGAGTTAAAATGAGGTGAATAGGGTAAGACATAATGCAACATGACTGGTGCCCTTTCACAAAGCAGAAAATTTAGAGAGGAATACAGAAGGAATACCATTTATTCAATGAGACTGACATACAATTTTGTAGCTACAAAACAGGAACTACCAGAAGCTTGGAAAGAAAAATGAGACAGATCCTTCACAGTATTTTAGAGGGACCACACATCTACTGATTCTTTGATTTTGGATTCTGACCTCCAGAATCGTGAGAATTTCTTTTATCCTAATTCACACAGTTTGTGTTACGTCATCACAGCAGAAAAGTAACGTAATACTTCAGAAATAAAATACTTTTAATTGAGTAATGTAAACTGAAAAAAAAATTTTGAATCAAACCCTACTAGTAAAAATTGTTTACTTTAGCACATGGTTCTTTGTATAAAGAGGGCAATAGATATAGCAGACTTTCTAAAATAGGGCTCATATTAATTCTGTCTTCAAGAAAGTCTATAATGGAAAATCACCATTTGTTCATTAGATTCCCATAGACTAGGTAGCCATGAAATAACTTCAAATTTTAGTCCATTCATAGTATATCCTTCAGATCAGCTTACTTTGATGTCTTTATAATGCAATCATCTAATCTATTCTCAACCCATGCTTTCTTATTCATTCAGTATAACAATGTCATATGATTTATCTTTTGAAATACGGTCATGCTTTTCTCAAACTGTATATGATTCACAAATTGCATTCTTCAGCAAAGGAAAATGTGAGCTCATTTCCTGCAAAACAGAGTAACTGCATAAAAAGACACATATAAAGATGGTGCAAGTTTTACCTTTTTATGGAAAAGAATATGCCATTAAAGTCATTTTTATTATGAAACTTTAAATGGCAAAATTCTAAGATTCATCCATTTCACAATGACAAGTTAACAGTTAAACATGTAAGTAATGGAGCCACTATATTCCTCACAGCCTTGGCTAGAATTAATTCCAAGACTTTTAACAACAGTTGTATTATTCTACATAAATCAAAATTTTATAGATATTAGTTTTTGAATTCTCTTGGCTGAAAAATTCTATTACATTACGTAAGTTAGTGAGACATATTAAAATTGTTAGACATATTTAAAATATATCATTGTGTGATATCAATAAGTTAGGCAATCAGATACTTTTCAGAACTGGTGTAAGTAACTTTGTAGTCACATTAGTAATACTAAGCTATATTTAAATTGGCTAAATTCTATATTTAACTGTTCTAAAATGCAAAACAAAAATGCATGTCTTCATTGGGCCACATATCTGTTTAAAATTTTCTGTGTTTATTATAATTACTTCTCAAATGGATTCTGCAGAATGTGCTATAATATGCTAAAAATTGTATATTTGAATAAAACTAAAAATATTATGTACACACTCATCCATTGGTAATTTCCAAAATACACTAGCACATTAACATAAGGAAATATTCTGCTGCAGAAACATTGGTGTAACTTTCACAATCCTGTGTTCCCCAATTTCATTCTATTGAGAAACGCTTCTTTCCATGAATCGTTGATATCACTATGCACTGTTACACAAGATGAGAATGGAAAATACAAAGCTTCAAGAAATTAGCATCCAGTAAACTATTATTTATTAATAGCAGATTATTCCCTTAAAATGTACTGTTGAAGAAAAATTAATATTATACTTCCCTTTCACTGGAAAAAGAAGAGACGGTGCCACAATAGACTCTGCTAAGGACAAAGGAACAACAATCATTTTCTTTCCAAAAGTAGAGAGTAGTGCCAGAGATTCAGCTCAGGGGCATAGGCACCTGTCTTGCAAATGCATGGTTGTGAGTTCGATGTCTGGTACAGAAAAAAATATTAAATAATCAGAGAGTAATCAGTTTAGACGTTAGAAGCTATCTTCAATTCACAATTTTATTCTAATATAGTCTACTTATTCATAGGTTAGTAAACATGACACATATATAGTTATATATATATATATATATATGTATAGATATATATGTATATATATACATATATATATATATATTTGCTTAATATACGGCTACTAAATGTGTATTATTTATTCTTTCCCAATGCCACTGTGATTAGTCATTGTGATTTTTATAGATGGTTTTAAAATTAAGTAATATCTGACTTCTGAATTTGACTTCAGGATGGTGTCTGCTCTTTCTTTTCTTTTTTTCATTCTTTATTTTTTTGGTTTCATTTGCTTTTCCATATTAATTTTATGAACAGTTGGCTTTTTTGATAACCCTAAAATATCTTCTTAGGATTTTGAACAATATTGTCTTAAATCTGTACATTTATTTAGAAAGAGTAAATGTCTTAAAATATGAAATATTCTAATCCATAAATACAATAATTCTCTGCAGTAATGTAAAGAGTAGTATTCAAAATTTCAATGTAAGTTATATTTCATTATAAAAACATAGTACATTTTCCTGATAGTTCATTTGTTTTTTCCTATTTTTGAATATTACAAATAGTTTTACACTTTTATACATGTTTTGGTGAACATCATCACTCCCTTGATTATACCCTAAATAATTGTTTGTTAACATACATGTCTACACATGGCAAATATTTACATTTTTAAAAAAATTATTATAGTAAAAATACATTTTTATTAACCTCTCCTATATTTCTGTATTTTTAAGCACTTTTCCTTTTAATTTCTCATTAGTACATGTTTCAGTGGTAGACATCTTCATCACACCTTAACTCTTTTATTATCTCATTCCCCTCTTCTTTCTCACTCATCCTTTCATTTCTTAATCTTTTTCTCATTGGAGAAACAGCTATCTCCCTCTTTCCAATTGTTGTTGATTTTGCTCTTTATTTATATTTTGAAGTTTTCATATAATAGAAACCACTCAATATTTAAAGTTGCACACCTTGTTTATTTCAGTTAACATTATGGCCTCAAGATGCATTAATTTGTTTACAAAGGGTTCAAGTTTGTCCTTCCTTATGGCAGAGTATTACTCCACAGTGTGAAAATGTCACATTTTCTTCGTTCATTCATGTGAGATGGATACATAAGCCACATCCAAGATTCGGGTTTTATTAATCATGATGCTATAAACATGGACATGCATGTATCACTGTATCACACAATGTCCTTAACTCCTTGGAAACAATGTCTTGAAATGGAATGCTGGATCAAATGTAATTTCTAGTTTGTGTTTTCTGAGGAATTTCCATACTGTTTTTTGATGGTAGTTATACTGGTTTACATTCCTGTGAACAAACAGAATGATTCCTTCATATTCAAAGCCTTGCCAACATTAATTGTTGGATTCTGTAATCACAGCCATTCTTCGAGAAGAAATCTCAATGTTCTTTTAATTTAAATTTTTCTAATGGCTGAATAATGAACATTTCTATGTGTATTCCTTGGCCATGTGTACTTGTTTTGAGATATGTCTATTAATATTGTACTGAATTACTTGCCATTTTTGACTGTCACTTTTCTTTTGGGGAGTGTCTAAATTTTTCTAGATTTTTAATGTGTTCTGTCTATTAATTCTCTGAGAATTGGCTAGCAGAATATTTTCTCATGTTATGAAGTTTCCCTTCACTCTGTTGTTTGTTTCTCTTATTTTGGAAAAGAATTTTTCTTTGATATGATCTCACGAGTTGATTCTCAATATTCTTTCCTCTTCCTACTGGTGTTCTGTTCTGAAAGTGCTTAACTATGCCTTTCAAGAGTATTACCTGTTTTCCACCGGATTGTTACCTGTCTTCTAACAGATTGTTTTCTGTTTTAAATTTTAAATGTTCAATTCATTTTTATTTTTGTTTAGTACATAGTTAGAAATGTAGGTCTAGATTCAATCTTATTCATGCAGATAATCAATTTTCCCAGGACCAGTTATTGAATACGTTTGTTCCTCGTGTATGTTCCTTCCTCTATTGTATGTTTTAACAACCATTGTCAAAGATGACATACTACAACAGAGCTTATGATAGTTTCTTCTTCCTTTATTCATTTCCATTAATCCACATCGGTTTTTGTGCCTGTACTATGTTTTTCTTTTTATTTTTAATCACTATAACTTATAACGTAATTCCATATTTTAGGCTGTGCTTTCAACATAATTATCCCACTTCTGGAAGTCATCTTTTGGATCTTCACAAGGTATGTACACAAAGATTCTGAAAGTTGGTGCCAAATGCTATTGAATAGAAAAGTAGGCTCATAAAAATATTACAAGGGTATTATCTCTAATTTGCAAGATTTGGCACCATTCATCTTCTTACTCTTTTCCAAAATCAAAATGATTATGAAAGGTAAAGATTTGGAGTCAGTTCAGGACATAAAGGCAACTAAAATAGTACAACTCAGACTATTGAAAGAGAACTTCCAAACTGCTTCAGAAAGTGACAAGATTATAAGTGACAAGGTATAAGTGTACTCAAAGTATTTTAATGTGGAGATAAATGTATGTTTGTTTTATTTTTTTAAATGAAGCATTGCTGTAACATATCACAATTTGTATGTCCATTGCTCATATATAAATTTAATAAAAGTCTCTATGAATAACATATCTCTTACATAAAATATCATAAATCTCAATTTATGATACTCCAACATTTCAATGGCATTTCTGAACTTACTAGGTACGTTCTTCTTCTTAACTTATAAACTAAATTTACATTCTAATTGTTCGCAATTTACATTTTGAAGCTGAGGTAAGGGTCCTGAAAAGCATGTTTTGCTACCTTGTTTTCCTTAATTATGGCATTTTACTCCTCTGCTAATACGGTTGCTTTCATGCTCTCAATATTAAATACCAGAGCAATTTCTCTTCTTGAAAAGAAAATTTACACTTTGTAGTATCTGCAGAGTTAGATCTTATCACAATCTTATCTTTCTAAAATATAAGTAAATGTAACTTTAAGTATTATGTATCCTTTTATTGAAGTTATGCAACAACACATTTCATTTTTTTTCAAATTTGTAAGTGTTCCAGCAATAAAGTTTGGAATTAGTCAATGAGGAATTGTAAAATTCCCTAGCTAAAAGTATAAAATCAAAACAAAACTAGTTTTCAATCTTAGGGCAAAATATTGTCATATGGCTCTAACATTTTCAGTTCCATTCTTAAATCTAGAATGAAAATGTATTTGGAATGAAATCTTAATATTACAAATATATGTGGAAATGATCATCTCAAATGTATGTACTCTGTAAATTCATGATAACTATTTATAGCAAACTAAAGGAAGGGTAAATACTCATGAGATTATTCCCTTAACAAAACATTTTAGCAGAGATAACTCTCAATTCTATCAGTATCTATTAAATAGGTGGCAGCAGATTATATTAATATAATCACAGAAAAGATAATCAAAGGGGCAAGAAAAAGAATGAGGTGAAAATTAAATTATAAGCATTAATGTGAATGCACTACTATTAATGAGCTTATTAACAAAGACACAAGTACAGTCTTTTGGGGAAATCTTGCCATATTGGTCTTTAAGAGGGTAATAAGAGATCCATGTGAATGTGTTCAACAGGTATTAAATCATATAAATTAATTTTAAAATGTACTGTAATTATTATGTAAGTGTATATTAGATAATCATCTTTGAACATGTAATTTATACACTCCTTAAATATTTAAAATCGTATTTCATGCTTTAATTTTTTTTCTAATTATTGTCTGTAGTACAAAAAATACATAACCAAAGCTCCCAGAACATTGCTGTGACATTTCTATCTTCACAACTATTTAATACAGATTATGAACTAAGAACATCACAAAGAACAGAAAAAAAGGGAAGAATTGTTTGATGGAGAAAATAGAGAAAACATAGAATACATGAAGCAGGTTCAAAAGATTACCAGGAAACTAAAAACTCTATCGAATGCTAGCATAACAGCTTGAAAAAAACTAAGGATAGATTATCTGAATTGGAGGGCAGATTTGTAATATGGGAGCATGAATGAAAAAATTCTTAAAAATAACAAGAAAACAAACAGTAATAATACAAAAGCTAGAAGATGATAAGAGGATCTATAACTTAAGAATTAAGGACATAAAAGAAGAAATAGGGACACAAACAAATGGACTACAAAAGCTATGCACAAAAATAATCCAAGATAATTTCCCTAATTTAGCAAAAGGTAAAGATACTCAGATGTATGAGGCATACAGGACCCAGCCACCTACAACCCAAACAGAGCTACACCCAGGAATATAATAATCAAAATTCTAGAAACCCAATATAAGAACAGAATACTAAAAGCCGTCATAGACAAGAATCAGATCACTTACAAGGGAACACCCATCAGAATTACAGCAGACTTCTCGGCACAAACCATCAAATCACGAAAAGCGTGGACAGAAATAATTCAAGCTTTGAAAGATAACAACCTCCAGCCCAGATTGATATATCGTGCACAACTGTCCCTTAGAAATTGATGGAAAAACAAGGTGTTTCCTGGATAAAGAGGAACTAGGGGAATTTGTAACCACCAATTCAACTCAAAGAAAAATACCAAGACTTCAGGAACAGTGGCAGAGAGGCCACAATGAATGGAGCAGAAAGCAAAATGAAGAAGACAAACTGACAACAAACAACAGAAAAAGAGCTCAACAGAAACGAGGCAAAGAAGGTTGGATGCTAGAAATAGCTATTTTGGAGAAAACAAGACATCATAACAGTTAGTGCTGATTTAATATCATCTTGCTTTGAAGTCCCATCAAGCTTTTATCCTTCTGTCTCCATTGGTCTTAACAGGTTTTATCTTATTGTATTTTATTATATGTGATAATATAAGCAAAACCTTTATAGACAAGGAGACTATACAGAAAACATTGTTCATTTTCTGATAGTTGGTTCTAAATACCCTGTAATACTGTCATTCTCTTGAATAGTTTTACATTGTCTTGATATGTTTGGTGCTACAGTATACAAAGTTATACTCAAAGATTTCAAGTAAAGAGACACTATGGTAACTACTTTTATGTCAGGATATCTTGTGGTGAAACATTATTTTGTTTGAATGGTTATGCTTTGACCTGTGCTGTTTTGTGGTTATGCCTTCTTTTATCTTTCTTTTTTTTTTAAATTATTTACTTTTAATTTTTATCTTTTTAATTAAGGGAAAAATAAAAAAATAGCAGGATACATTATAGTAACCCACTTTGATTTCCTATTAACTTGGTTTGAAACCCTATATAGCCCTCACCATCTTGCTTTGACTGATTTTCCTCTATTCTTCTTTGCTTGATAGTAACAAGTTTGAAAGTATAGGCAACATCTGTGAAGACAATAAGATTCATTATGACGCCCATTCCATCTGACTATTATCTTCTTTTAAAGTCCTGTAATGTCTCCAGTGTTTTGGTTTTATTGGTTTCATTCTTTACTTTTTTGTTCAATTTTATTATAACTAATGGTATAGGCAATCTTTTTAAGATAGCAAGAGGCAGTATGGTAACCATTGTTGATCACCTTGTATTTTGTTTTTACATTATCTATTATGTTCATCCTTTAGATTTGACTGACTCTGTTCTGTTATGTCACGTTTGGTTTTACTCTCTTCAAAAAAAGTAATAAATACTGTGGGAGTAATAAAACCCAAAATATGTAATAGTCATTATACAAAAGAAAGGAAAAAAAAGTGCTCTAAAGCATATAACTGCATATATATTTAAGTGTATAAGATAGATAAGCATATTACTGAGTTTTTGTATCACTGAACAAAACTGGTTGCAGTCTCACTGTTTGAAATTACACTTTATATGCTTTAATTTTGTAACTTGAACAACTATTTCTAAGATAACAATATGTAATCTATTAACTAGTGATTTCCTATTATTTATTTTTCTGAAATTCTGTGTAACTTGTACCCTTTTTCTGTTCTTTTTTTTCTTTTTCTTCTTAAATAAAAAAAGAAAAAAATAATGTCACAAAGACTGAGTTAAACTTTTCTCAAAATATTCTGATAATTTCTTTATTTTGATTTATAATAATGTTCTATTTTTCAAGTTTCTGTTTTCAAAGTAATTTTTTTCCTTATAAAGACTTTTATGTGTACTGGCATGTTCATTTAATTCAACAGAGAATTAAATCAATTTGTGCTTAACTAAGGTAATTATTTCATTTACTTTATAATTATTATTTCTGAGTATGAAATATTCATCATCCAAGAACACGTTAAAGCCCATGAAATTTAATTATCATTCGAGCTCCAAAAAAAACTAGTTAGTGGACTGGGAGTATTTTCTATTTGAGGTATGTGTGTATTTAACTTTGAATTTCATAGCAAATACTATCTTACTGCACACAGTTAATGCTTTCTTTTGTTCTCCTAATGATAAAAAAAATTAATTAGCTTAAAGGAAATGACAGTTTTAAACTATAAATAATAAAGTAAATACAGGGCACAAAATGAACTGTAAAATTTTTTAAATTCTTACTTTGCCAGTGTATTATACTAATCTCTACAGCAGAAAGTAGTCCTGATATAAGAAAGTAAAATTATATGTTGGATACAGTAAAGTAGCAACAACAAAAGCAAACTTTTTTATCCTTTGTACAGTATATACTAGAATTATACAATCCCCCAAAATATACTTTTGGAAAAGCTAATACTCCTTTGATTTTTGTCATAAGTATAAATTTTACTACACTGGCTTCATTCTCTCTACGATTTCCACTGGCTTTGAGTATTCTTTTGTTTTTCCATTTGACTGCTGTAAGAAAAGATACTTCTGTATTGCTTTCAACATCTTGTTTTGACTGATTTTCCTCTATTCTTTTTTGCTTGATAGTACCAAGTTCGAAAGTATAGGCAATAACTGTGAAGACAATAAGATTCATTATGATGCCCATTCTGATTGACGATTATCTTCTTTTGAAGTCCTGTAATGTCTCCATTGTTTTGGTTTTATTGATTTTGCTCTTTACTTTTTTGTTCAATTTTATTATAACTGATGATATAGGCAATTGTTTTTAAGATAGCAAGAGGCATTATGGCAATCGTTGTTCACTTTGTATTATGTTTTTACATTATGTATTATGTCCAACTTTTTGACTTGACTGACTCTGTTCTGTTATGACATATTTGGTTTTAGTCTCTTCAAAAAAAGTAATAAGAACTGTGGGAGTAATCAAACCCAAAATGTGTAATTGTCATTGTAAAAAAGAGAGGAAAAGAAAGTGCTGTAAAAGACATAACTGCATGTTTATTTAAATGTATAAGATAGATAACCATATTACTGACTTTTGTTGGATCATTGAACAGAACTGTTTGCAGTCTCATGGTTTGAATGTCCACTTTATACGCTTTAATTTTGTAACTTGAACAGCTATTTCTAAGATGACAATATGTGATCTATTAACTAGTGATTTCCTACTGTTTATTTTTTTCTGAAATTCTGTGTAACTTGTACCCTTTTTCTGTTTTTTTTTCCTCTTTAAATAAAATTTAAAAAAAAATAGAAAACGTACTTCTTTCTGACTTTTAGAAGTCATTAAGTCAGATGTGAGAAGCTTTTATCTTTCATTACCACACCATTTGTATATGCTTTCTATACATTTTCTTTATGGTCTTTTTATGAAAAATGACTCAGAACACAAAAAAACCATAATTGCTTTTTTCTAAAATTGAGCCTTTGGTGATATCCTTCATCTTTCTATCATCACGCTATTTTTTTATTTTACATTGTTTTTATTTTTCATTTCCTCCCCTTTTCCTACATTCCCATGAAAAATGTTATTGTTGCCTCAGTTTCTACTAAGCCCCCTTTCTCTTTCTATATTTGTACTTGCTTGTAATACATATTTACATTGATTATGGGAAGTTAGTACATTTGCATAGCATTTCTTAACTCTCTATTAGACTTAATGAAATTCCAAATCACTCAATTAGGTAAAATGTTTCCTCTCATCTTTTCATTTTTTTGAACTTTGTATTCAAGCTTGTGGTTATTTTTAATATCACTATAAAATTATCACCCATGGAATGCTAATATATTTTGCTTTCCATGTAGCTTGGATTATGAAGAGCAATTTTGCATGAAGAAATAGTAACACTAAATAATGACTTTACCCTATTTCTTCTGCAGTTGGTTCATATGTATTAAAATTACAACTTATTACTTATTTTTACCACAAATAAAACATTATATATGCAATATAAGACTAGCCTGAATCAATTAAATTAGAACGCATTATACCAGAGTAAAATATTTTCCTCTTCTTTTTTCTGCAGAGGAAGGGAAAATCAGACTGGTTATACAATGAGTTGGCCCCCTAACATAGCTGTTTAGAAGACACACACTTGATTCACCCTGGACTATTAAATTTTACAGAGATGGATTAAACAATACATTTAATAGCCGTGAGTTTCAGACTGAAACAATATTTTAGGCCAACAGTCTGAATGTATGATTTTGCGTCTTACATGAAAAAACTAAAGGCAGATGAGTTTTCTAAGGAGGAAGACACGCAGAGATGCAAGTAGAACAAAATTAGAGGTAGAAAAGAGAACAAGCAACCAAATAGACTCTCTCCATCACTATATTTCCTAGTTTTTATGAGACATCTTTAATTTTTTTTTCTATTATTTAGGGAGAATTTTTCTTAGTTAATATAAATTTCCTCAGCAAGAAAAGTGTTCTGAAAAACAAAATTTGCTGATTGACATAATCCCAGCATTCTGCTTAAAACTGAAAATGATTGCTAAGTGTTGTTAAGTAATACTATTTTTTGAAAAGCATTTGATAAAGAGGAAACATTTCAGAATTAGTTCTCTTGTAATATTCCTGAAAGGTGTCTGCCAATCATGTTAGATTCGGTGATATGTTTCATTCATTTTTTGTGATTCTGAATTTGTATTTTCCTTAAGTTTTTCTAGATGACAGTCATGTCTTTAAAAATGAAAATATATAAGGACATTATTGCTTTGTCAATCTTGGTGATACATATATTAACAATGAAAACTATTGTAATACAGGAATAGAAAAGTACACAGGTCAAAAGATATTATGTAATATAAAAAAAGAAGGCTGGATTCGGTGGCACACTCCTGTAATCCCAGTACTCAGAAGGCTGGGGCAGGAGCATTGTTGTAAGTTTGAGATAGGCTTGGACTACAAAGTGAGCCTAAGGTCAGCCTAGACCATACAATGAGACTCTGTCTCAAAAAGATAAAAACAAAAACAATTCAAACAAGTTATATATATATATATATATATATATATATATATATATATATCCGTAGACATAAATATAAAATTTTATATTTCTAAAAAGAAAACTTGCATAATTTTGTCATTAAATGCAAGCTAATCTTTTACTTTCAAAATTTCCTTATGTTAATTATTAATAATCTGGTGAAATCTACAAGAAAATTTCTACATTGATGTGGTATTGTTACTCTACATAAAAATATTAAGAAATACTATTTTCACAGATAACACACTAAAGAAAATGTTACTACAAGTTGTAGAACTAGAGAAATAAACTAGCCTTGTTCTCATAGTTCGATATAAGATAAAAACTTTTTTTCTCTTTCTGCAGAGTTGAATTTTGATTTTATCATAAAGTGAACCTTAGTTTATCACTTTTTTGTCATTATGTTTCAGTCTAAGAAATGTAACAATGAGTGATAAAGACACAGAAGAGAAAATAGTGGAGTTTGGTATTGATTTTTTTGTGGTATTTTGCCTCCATGTAAATATTAATTTTCCATTCCATCAGGGCCACCTTTTACAGAGGCTTTCTTTAAGGAAAATTTATTCCCTTCCCGATGTACATCTCGTCCGTTTGTATGCCGTGACTTAGACCACAGGCTTGAGTGTGCACTTGTGACTGGGGAGGTGATGTTTGGTTCTCCTTATTTTCTTTCTCTCTGAAATTTCCATATTTAAGCTGCTTGCTCTGCTTTATTCCTCCATGCAGATAATGGGGGACAGAGCTGAAACTGAGCCAGGGTGACCACTCAGTATAGAAAGAGATTATATTTTTACTGATGCACCAATGAGATTATGAATTTAAACTCCAGCTTTATCATAGAGTAAGTACATCGACAAATCTCCCAGTCTAAATAATTAGCTTTATGTTTTAAGTGTTTGATTTAGCAGTCAGTATCTCATCCAATTCAGAACATGTGCTGGAATCCTCCTGGCAAAAGTTTTTGTGCTACAATTAGGAGACAGGAAAGATAAAGGAAATAGCCTCTATCCTTCTGGAGCACTGGGCATAATTCCTGGAACTGCTCTGACCATCTCACATTAATCTGCGGGGGAGAGGAAAGAAACACACAGAAAAAATCAGAGTGAGAGCTCTCATTTGCAAGGCTGGAAATCTATCTTATCTCTAGATAAATTTGAAGTGAAATAATAAATCCTCTTATTTTTAAAGCCAAATTGATTTGAGTTTGACATTTCTTTCTTAGAGTGCCTTAAGAGGATTATATGTATTCTAAATAGAAAGAAGTTTTCATGTATGTACAATAGAATATGTCATTAAAATGTGAGTTTTATGGCTATAATTAATTATAATTTTAAAATAAAAAATCGCAAAATACCATTTAACATCGCTTTTTGCGGTTTAGATTCTCTTTGCTTTTTTATACTTGGTGTCATAAACTTTGGTTATGGGAGAAGCTTAGCAACATCGTGATACAATTTTTTTTAAAATAATGTGAGAGGTGATTACTTCTTTCTTTCTATTGATGTGAAGACTACAGAGATATTTACTTTTCATAATAATAACAGCAAGGCCATTCACTGATGAAGCTCTGTGAAGATTTGCAATTCTTCAACAGGGCATAAGCGGTTTGTAACCCGTGGTACACTTAAAACTTTGAGAACTGACAGTATCCCACCTGGCAGAGACAGGGATACCTCAGAAATTTTTCTGGTGACAAAATATCTCTGCGCGTGTGTGTGTGTGTGTGTGTGTGTGTGTGTGTGTGTGTGTGTGTGTTTGTGTGTGTGTAGAGTGTGTCACATAGCTGTTGACAAATTTCATTAATGTTTTGTATCCAAATACACACACATTCCGTGTAGAGGAGAGAAATGTGAGCGATGTGAGTATTCTTGAAGTCTCTAGTGAAACAGGAAACAGTGAAAGCGAACAAGCCCCAGTTTATTTGGAAATAATTTGCAAGGAAAATACTCCTGGCAGTTAGCACAGGACATCATCAGCCCTGGGAAGTGCCAGCGGCGAGGAAGGAGCCTTTCGCTGTTGAGGCCGCACAGATGATTTCTGTCACTGTCCACACCGCGATGTTGCTATGTCAACAACTTCACAGGCCTGTGAAGCCCGCGTGCTGCCTCAGAGGCGCCCACTCAGAAGTCTCATGTGTGGCTTAATGACCCATTACTGTCACTCTGAAATTCCTGTGCTTTCTGAATATGGTTTTCTGAACTGCATTTTTATTTTGTAGTGAATGCTGAAAATTGTGTAGCTAGTCCTGCTTGACCTTGGTACATTTAAGTTTTAAAGAATAATAATTAGGCATAGGGTCAAACCTTGCGATGAGAGGATATCAATGCATTTAACATTGCCCATTAGCTAAAAGGACAGTCAACTAGTAAGCATAGTCAGTAAGATGTACTATAATCTGTAATATGAACTGTTTGGGTTTTGGTTACCATTCTGATCAAGGTAAGTCATATATTTGTATCAGATACATTGATTTGTTTTTCTTGTTGCATATACTTTATGGTAATAAGGACAGTTTTGTTACAGATATCACTTTTTAAGCAAGGACTGTAGAGCCTCCCACTTTAAAAAAAAAAAAAAAGCAAAGATACGTACAGCATAAAAAATTATCAATGACATATTTACTAAAGGACTTCTATATTAATATCCCAGGGCTTCTTTGACAAAATAAAACAAACTAAGTTTCTTAAGCAACAGGAATTCCTTTCTGTTGTATAAACTAGAAGTGTAAGATCAAGGTGTCAGCTTGCTTGGTTTCTCCGGAGGCCTCTGCTGGATGTGCAGCCTGTGGCAGCCTGTGCGGTCCTCACCTGGTCTGTCCTCCTGAAAGGAAGCCGCTGGGGTCCTGCTCTCTCTGTTGAAATTTTCTCTTTGCATAGGGAGATGTCAGAAAGGATTTTGGTTCAGCTTGAGCAGTACAGGCCCTGAAGCTGAATGAATGTGAGGACCCTCAGTGAGTGTGACATCCCATGGAGCAGTATTTACAGGAGAGGAACAAAATTCCCATTGTGGAAGTTTATAAATGACAGATTTTTTTTGTGATTAAAAATGCACTGCACTCAAAGGAAAATGAAACTGATTATAAAATATAACTTAGAGCTATAATCTGTTCAGAATTTACTTTGTAACAGATTACTTGCTGAAGTTATAAGAACACGTCTATATAGGCAGAAAATCCTAAATTGCAAATGAAACAATTTCACCAAGTTGCTTCAAATTCCACAGGTTAGCATCTGTGGTGAAGAAACCTATAATATATTAAAATGGAAAAAAAAATCAAGGTATGGCAGCATTAATAAGCATTATTAAGCCTATAACACTGCAAAATATTCATTCATTCATTTATTTATTTATTTAGAGGCAGAGTTTCACTTCGTAGTTCAGACTGGTCTTGAACTTACTATGTAACTCAGGTTAGCGCCATATTCATGGCCATCCTCCTGGCTCAGCCTCTCAAGTGCTGAGATTATAGGCACCTCATCTGGCTGTACAATACTTATTAAAATAATTTATTTTATCAGTACCGGGGATCGAACTCAGGATTGCCTGCTTGCAAGGAGGGTGCTTATCCCGCTGAGCTAAATTCCCAGCTCTAAAATAAATTTTTAAGTAACTAAATGACACAAAAAAATTAAAAAAACAGCCTTCATTAAAATCAGATAATGCTGTATTAAACACAAAAACCACAGTGAAGGAACTAAAATGATGGATCACAAACCTGGAAAAAATAACAACTAATTATACATTTTTGAAAATAACAATATTTGTGCAATATAAAAAAATTAAAACGATGATAAGAATGCAAATCCCTTGATTTTTAAAGAAGATGAAGAACCTGGGTAGACAGCTCCTCAAAGAAGATATGCAAATTAGTAACAATCATGGTGGGAGACATTTAATGTCAGTAAAGTCAAGAACAGCTAAGTCAAAGCCACAGCGAGATACACCTCCTCCCGTCTAGTAGATCTGTCTTGAAAATTTCTTCAAAATTCTTCATTGGATAATTTAAACATTTCTGTTGAATATTCTCACCATATTTAGTCAGAGTATAAGATACAGGATGAGCACATCATATGGATTTTATGTGTCAAGGATATGCCATATAAAGATATATGCTAAACGTCAAACCAATATTCATGTTTTCAAACTAATTGCCCATTACTCTTAATTACAACCAGATGAGTGGATGTATATATCCACCTCCTAGTGGAAAGCATATGGAGAAGTTGAAGTTCTCAGAAGTTAGTTGGAGTCACGTATTCAATATAGATATTTAAATTCTTCAAAGTATTACAAATCAAAGGTAGAACCAGGACCGCTTATTCCTACATTGGTATAAATAATAAGAAAAGAATCGACAGTAGTTATTATACTGTTGATAATAGACATTTGAGTATTTGAAGAGATTCTGTAAGGAGTGAAAAAGTTTGAGAACTTGGTAGCAAAATATAAGAAAAAGCAGCCTTTTATTGAATTTTTAAATGGAATTAAAAAAAAATTAGACCCCAGTTTTTAAGGAAAGTTTCCTTGAAAAAAAGTATGTTTTTCCTGAGAGTTGCTCCTCAAATGTGACACTAGAAAGTCAGTGAATGCATATTTCTACAAACTATTCAGCTTTTTATTTGTTTGTTTGTTGGTTGGTTTACTTGTTAACTTTTATCAATGACCCAGAGTTAAAATGCAATAAATAATGAAACATCCTAACTGGGAGAAATTCAATGCAATTATTTATTCAGGTGTTTTTAAAATGAAAGGAAAATTTATTTCCAAAATTGCCCCTTACTATCTTATTGAGTGCCAAGTTTCAGGAAGGTAGAAAATGTCACTTATGTGCACTGAATTTCTGTTATTTCCTCTCCTTTCCTTTTTTAGTGATCATGTTATCAAGTAGTTCTTTTCAAGATTTAAACAATTATAATTATTTCGCGCTTATAACACTTGTTGTATTAGTAACATGCACCATCACACTTGCTGATGCATACTGACCTAAGCAACAGGAAACACACAGTACATTATAAAATATTTTGAAATGAAATTCATCTTGAATTAAACACACACACAAACACACACAAATTCAGTGCCTGAACAAAACTAACCATGCAAAAGTAGAGATAAACTTAGGGTCAGCTTCATGTGATTGTAGCATGTTAATATCCATAGAATTTATCTTTTATTTCTCATCTTAATTGTTTTACGTGTTTTTTTTTATGTACTTAGAAAATAATCTATACCTACTGTATTCTGTAACACTGACAAAAATTAGCCGAATGCTTTTTTTGTTTGTTTGTTTTAGTTTGGTTTGTTTTGGATTGGTTTGGTTTCTTTTTGTTGCTCCATTACTGGAGGTACTGCATTTACCACGTCAATATGTGGAGAAAAACCCACTAATGTATCATCCTTGGATAAAAGACGCATCAGATATTAAACTGATAGGAACAGATAATACACATGATCTTATTCAAAAGTCTGAGAAGCAATAGCTGCAGGTTTTAATAAATAAAATCAGCTCAGAAATGCCAATTTTTAGTGATGGAGTCCTTTAAGCTTTGTAAGACTGATGCTACTCACATGTTTCAAATATTGTGGATATAAAGCATATTCCCCAGCTAGAGTATATAGAATTCATATTAATGGATTTCATGGAAAAATAAGAAATCCTAAATCACTAAATCAGTA
This sequence comes from Cavia porcellus, assembly GCF_034190915.1. Lineage (NCBI taxonomy): Eukaryota > Metazoa > Chordata > Mammalia > Rodentia > Caviidae > Cavia > Cavia porcellus. The sequence goes on along the minus strand of NW_026947497.1, from coordinate 31,053,159 downwards.
TAATTTTTAACACTAATGTCTTAATTTTGTTTTGAGCCATTAATGATACTAGTGACAATATTTGAACACTAAATTTGTATATTTATACTTTTAAATGTAATATTTTACAATATATTTAATTAGTATTTAAAATAAATGAGCAGTTTAGCTCTGTTACTCCAGCATCTAGTACTATATTTTGGCTGCAGGCTATTCTTTTATGTTTTTAACAGGAGGAATGATTGACCTGATTCCAGGCATAACTTTCACCCTAAACATTGAGAAGTTATGCTTTCCTAAAACTGTCAACTTTGTCTTTTCAAATCTTCAGGCCCATGGTGATAGACAGAAGAGAAAAAGTCAAAATTAATCTAGGAAGTAAGTTCTTCAAGGTTGCAAATAAAAGCTGCTTTGTTCTTTCATTCCATCACCCTAGCAGAATTTGCTTCTCAGCCATCACTACAGGAGACCCCATTATATGGACTTACTTCTTTTTGAGCAATGCCATAGGCATTGGATAATTGCTCATAAGGTAAATATCTACATTATGAATACTACATAAATCTTTTGTGTAATATTTTACAAATTATATTTTTACTGTATTATCTTGCAGCACCCTACAGATGTTTTTCAAAACATTTCACTCCCCTTATATTTTCAGGGATCTAAAGTGTATAAAGGCTTCTCTGTTGGATGCCCACTATACAATTCTCATTTAAAAATATTTTCAATTCCTTATTTTGATTTATTTCAAGTCACATATGTATCAAATGACAAGCCGGTTGGTTGCTGACCTTTAAAAAATCCCAGAGCTTTAACAGAAAACCATAGGGAACCTCTTCAAAATACTGCTCATTTTATAATAAGCCTACAGAACTTTTCTCTTGCAAATAAATTAAGAATGTAATCATGTTTAACAAAATAGTATAACAGTAGTTTGTATTATTTTGTTAAAAGATATTGCTATAATGCATATTACTGTCTTCTATATTTCAGGATATATATTACTGATTTAATTTTCTATGATTAAATGTATAAAAACAAATTAATGCTGTGCATTGATAAGCATAAAATGATAAAACAAATCATACTTGACATTTTAAAATACTTTATATATAAAACTAAATGACATCCAGAATGATAAATTGAAGGCAAATCGTCATGAAGCACTCATTTGCAAAAAATTAAAATGTCTTATAAAAGCCAAATTTCCTTTCTGAAATTAATACGATCAGAGAACAAACTAAATAGTCAAAATTGTCTCTCTTCAATAGAACTAATTTCCTTTTATACAGTCTTATAGAGTTTACTTTTATAGAGTTTGTGATGATTTCATTTAGGACAAATTTCATTTATCTTTCCTGCACAGGTTATTGTTGTGGTAAATATGAAACCTCAGCAGTCTCAATGAATTAGAGAATGACTATTTTTTGAGTTTCACTATACTTATCTTCAATCATCAATATTGTTTCCAAACCTTTAACTTTATAAATATTTTTTACTTGGAGGTAAATGTCGCAGATTTAATTCAAAGCTCAACTCAGAGATTAGGAACCCAATCTTCAGAATGGCAGAAACATTTGTGCATTAGTAAAACAATAGCAAGTTCCTGATAAAATGAGAGCTATCAATGGACAGGTCTGATTTCAGCTGGCGAAAATAACAGTTTGCCCAAGAATCTAAAGGTACATATTAATTGTTGGAAATTTTTCAAGCTCTGACATATTACTATAGTACTAAAGTCTGGGTATATATGAAAGGTGATGCTTATGGCCAGGAAGGATCTGGGAAAAAGATTTCACTCACTCTGACTTTACTTAAAGCACTGGGAAAAAGGAATGCTATCCTTAAACCACCTGGATTTTGGAGTCTTGCTTTCTTGCAGCACCTGTAAAAATGCAAGACCTAGACAAGATTCTCAAGAATATCTCACCAATAATTAGCTGACAAAAAGTTATGCTGGTTCCTGCAGAATGGAATCAAAATGTAAAGATGAGAACAATCAGTAACTTTAGAGAAATAGAGCTAAAGATAACTTTGTATCCAAACACTGGAAGAAGCAGAAAATCTATGGAATAAATCTATGAAATTCTATAAGAAAGCTATCATGACCAAGGCAAAATAAAACAGTAAGCCTAATCAGGAGGCCGAACAGTCAAAGCAAATTCTCGACTGTGGCATGTATGATTCAGAGCAGTTCAAAATACAATCTACAATGCTCAGGTTTTGATAGCCAAACTGAACATTTCCGAAATTTCGAAATTAACTGAGAATTGTAAAGTAGGCAAAGAAACAAAAGATGTGATAGATATACAGAATTAAAAGCAAAACAAGCAAACACAGAGTATGTTCCAGAAAGAACTACAGCACTGGATTTAGTAGAGAAAGACTGAGTTGGCAAAGAAAATTATAATTAAAAAATTGAAGAGTGTTATGTCTAAAGAATTAAAAAGTTGAGATTTTTAAAAATAAAGTTAGAAAAACATTAATCATTAAAGGAAAATATAAATTACAGTTTATGTAGCTAAAAAATACTAAAGAAAAATTAACAGAGACCAAAGGTCTATAGTACACCATTAAACACCAAAATTTCCTAAATTTTATGTTGCATATGAATTTACACATTTAGAACATCCAATGTATTACAAAGATAGTAAGTTCAAGAAGATTCATAGCTGATTATGCTACTGTCAAACTGTCACAAGTAAATGGCAAAGACAAATATTCATAGCAATAAGAGAAAGTCATCATTGTGGACAGAAGATTCTCAGCATAATTAACATCAATCTTTTATCAAAGTTTCTGGGAATTGCAGACAGTAGATTGCATCTTCACAGTATGTAAAGAAAGAGATTGCTAAGCAAAACTTCCCTATCCAAAGAAGCTTTCATTCACAGTGAAAGGATTCAATTAATATATTCCCCAAAGAAACACAACTCTGAGAATTTGATACCATAGATTGTTTTTTAACGAAATTGATAAAGAGAATAAAGAGATTGAAAGGAAAAGACAGAATTTTTCAACTCAAATTTATATGCAACATTGAAAAGAATTGATGGAGATGAATATAGGCAAACATAAAAGATACTTTAGATGCTTGTAAGTTTTCTTCTAATTTAAAATATAACCACATGCATCAATAATTCTGTATTGATGGACTTAAAACTGTATAAATCATAAAGATGCCTGAAATATAATAGCACAGCATGAGGAGAAATGAAACCATTAATAATCAAAAATTTTGTATAGTATTGAAATTGCACACTAACTAGAATGTATCTTGTTAAAAGGCCCATTGCATGGAGAACATGTAGGCTGGTTGGTAGGCAGCAGCTAGGGAAAAGTCTTTATGTCCAAGGGACTGAAGCAGGTACATCTCAGTACAGAGAAAGAGAAGCGCACTGAATCAAATTCAAGCTAAGGAGTGGGGGTGGTTAACAGGGGAAGTCCTGGCCCTGGATTGTGGCATTCCTTGTGATCTGGGTCCTCTGTGTGTGCCATTTTAGGAAAGAGTCAGGCTCAAGAAGGACAGCCAGCATGGGTTGCTGATTGAAGAAGTGGCAAATCACTCTTCATTCCCCGGCAGGAAGAAGTACACAGTGAGTGAAATGTTTGTAAACTAGCGCATCAGCCAGACTGAAAGATGCCTGCATCCAGGAGCCCAACACCTCCTCTTGGCTTGACAAGTGGCTGCCAAAAAGAGGGTGCTCAGAGGCTTTACCTAGGTCACAGGTTAGAGAGTGACATGTTGGGGAGAGTGACCTGAAGAGGACAGCTCGTGGGGAGACAGAGAATGGTGCCTGGGAAGGAAGTATCCAAGTAGAGCCTCGCAAAAGAGTTGCAGAGAGAAAGCAGCAGACCGCAGGATTTGCTCTTCAAAGGAAGGAGCAAGGAGAAGGAGCTCTTTGGAGAAGAGAGAGTGTGGTACTAGGCTCTTACAACGCAGCTTTCCTTCCTGAAAGTAATCTGAGAGGTCAGATCTCCAGACAACCAAACCCTACAGTTCACCACAACTGCATGCAGCAGAATGAGGTATCCGAGAGGCACAAAATCGGTGAGCCTCCTGGCTAACAAGCAGTTAAGCAAACCCAAGCTGTAGTGGAGGGGCTGTGAAGGCCGCTGGGGGATGCGCAGTTGATCTCAGACTGCTATACAAATAGGACAATGAGGATGCTTTGTTTTTGTGTTTTCACATCTCTCTCTCTGTGTGTGTGTGTGTGTGTGTGTGTGTGTGTGTGTGTGTGTGTGTATGTGTATGTGTATGTTTTAAACTTGTTAATTTTTATTCCTTCTCTGTCTTTTTTCTCTCATTTTTCCTTTCTCTTTTTTATTTCTTTTCCTCTTTTTTCCCTTCCCTTCATCAGTTCCCTCCTTTCCTGCTTTCATTCATCTCAAATATACTTACCTTACATGTGATAAGAAGAGTGAGAATTAGCGAGAACACTAATACACCGTTCGTGGTTATGTCAGGATAATTCTCACCAAACTTGTGCATAGAAGATTCAAACATAAGCTATCAAGACATTAACAGATCTTAGGAGTTTACAACCTGCAACGATCTCTAATTATATTTGCCTGCACTTTGACCCATCCTCTCACTCCCACAAATAAGCTCTCAACTTCCTTCCATAAGGCAGTGAGACAGGGCTAGGTCCTCCAAGGAGCCAGTGCAGAAGCCCAGATACCTTGCACACATGGGGGAGACAGACACCTCCTGCTGTGGGCCAGGCCTCAAGACACAGAATCAAACAAATGCACTCACATCCTAAGAAATGATATTCTAAATAGTTCCCTATCACACTGAGGAAGCCAGGAGTCACCATTTTGATCCCCTAGGGAAGAGTCATGGCTCTCTAAGAATCCCTCTTTCTACTTGACTCACTTCCCCATTACCCCCAATTTAATCAATTTTATCCAAACAAATCTTATTAGCTAACTATAGCTCTATCGCACCTTATACCCATTTGCCTTGTGAGTTCCCAGTTTTCCCCACCTTGAAACTGTCTCTCCAATGATTTTGTTCTATAAAAGTCCCTAGAAAGAAGTCTTTGGCAACCCACTCGGTACCCCTTCTGTCTCTCTTCAGAAGAAGCTTTCTTTTCTTTCAGTAAATATATTCTAAAACTCCATTGCTCCTAAAATTCATTCTTCAATTTTAGAGAACATGAACTCATGGAAATAGTAGGTTGGCAGTTTCATCCCCTGTATCAATAGAGGCAAACAAACAACAAAATTCTAAAAAATCCAAGATTATTTCACTAAAAATCAGACATAAATTATAGATATTTCTACCCCAGCAACAAAATCTTTCCATGCTAACTGTTCCTCAAATCATAGTGCATGTACACACACACACACACACACACACACACACACATTGAAAATATGAAAAAAAATAAGGCAAGAAAATGTCTCCAAAACGTTGTTTATTTCTCAGATCAGGTCTAAGGGATATCAATAGGAAACCAAAAAAAAAAAAAAAAAAAATTCTGAAATACATAAAGTGATCAAAGAAAAAACAAAAAATGTGGTGTAGCGAAGGATAATAAAACTAAATAAGGATCATCTGAATAAGTAAAATGGTCAGCCACAAGGAGATACAAATAAAAAATAAGAGAGCTAACCAGCATAAATTACAAATTTAGTAAACAAGAGTCCATGCAAAAGAATGAAAGAAAAAATATTAAAAGGACAAAAAATTCTATCTAATTTATGGGAAGCAGATGTGTCCAAATGAGGAATGTCACATGTCAAACACAGGGCTGACGCCTGTAAAGTATACTTAGATTTATCTTTAAAACAAGACATCAACAAGGTGCTTAGTTTGGGGAGTCTATTTTTTTCAAGTGTTTAGATAGTCCTGTTATCAGTCCTCTGTCAAAGGGGAAAAATTTTCCTAATCTGTTACTGCCTCTTCTCTCTAATGTTTCCTTTCTTCTGCAAAATCTTTTCAATGTGATATAATCCTATTTGTTAATTTTTGGTGTTATTTCTTTTGTAATTGAAGTACTTTTCAAAAAGTCTTTAGCATGCCTATGTCTTCAAGAGTTTTACCTATTTTATCTTTTACCAAAGTAAATGTTTACATTTTGACATCCCAGTCTTTCATCCATTTTGGTTTGTTTTTAGTAGATGGTGAGAGATGTAGGTCAAGATTCAGTCTTCTGCATTTGTTATCAGTATTTCTAACACTCTTTGTTAAATAGGCTATTTTTCCTTCAGCAAATGCTCAGGACTCTTTTGTAAAAGACCACATAACTGAATGTGCCTGGGGTTGATTTTGCATCCTTTCTTTCATTCCATTGATCCACATATCTGTTTTTTGAACAGTACCATGCTGCTTTTTTATCATTGTAGTGTTGTAAAGCTTTTCACAGAACCATTTATAGATGATAAATAGATGGAAAATGTTCAATATCATTAGCCACTAAATAAACACAAAGTGCAAGGACACTGAGATTCCCTTTCATTACAGAAAAAAATATATATTATCAAGAAATCAAATGTGGTCTATCATGTGAGGCATATTTCTACACTGTTGATGGAAATGAAAATTCATAAATTAGTATTGACACTATGGAAATTACCCACAAAACCAAAGACACTGATTGCTGTATGAAATGCTAAAAGATCACATGGCATGAGATTTTATCAAGCTTCTTATGAATTATTTTATTCTGAAGATTTGCATTTAATGTTTTGAGCTCTTTTTGCTAATAGATAAAAGAAGCCATGATAGTTTAAAAAAAGGAAAATTACTGTATCTAATTACTTTGTTATTAATACTTGCATCCCCAATAAGTACTGTCATGTATAGCTCAGAAACTGAGCATATGATTTGATAGATTTCGTGATTTTACGTGATAATATTCTTAAATCCTGAAAATATGAAAATATTTTGCATTTTTATTAACTCTTATTAGATGTATTACTAAGATATTAAGAAATAAAAACATTTCAGTAAATGAATTGAAAGGTTCTAAAGTTCTTGAAATTGATGACATAAATTTTAGGTTCATTACTTTAAAACAAATAGCACATTTAGTTTTATGGATATAAAATTATACATATATAATTTTATTTATAAAAATAAATATTATAAAGTAATTATGACAGAAAAATTTAACTCTTCACCTTTCATTGTATTTGAGGAAGTGTGTTCAGAACACTCTTCCACTACAAATTTCACAAGTCAGAAACAGTTTTAAAGTGCATAATACATAATGAGTGTGACTCATAGTCCTAACTATATGTCAGTCTATTTAAACACTTGCAATCATTTTGATAATTTGGAACAAAACCTCTAGCCTACTATATGTTCGATAAGAGTTTGTGTTCTCTAAAATCCAAGAATTTTTGGCATTACACTGGTTAAGAGCAGAATATATTTATTGAGAGAAAGAAAGTTTCTGTCTGGTAGAGAGACAGAATGGATCCTGAGTGGGTTGCCAAGGATTCTTTTTTCTTTTTAGGGACTTTTATATGATAAAACCACAAAGTGAGGCAGGACTAAGGTGGGGAAAACATAGGAACTTGCAAGGTGGGCCTGGGGTGGGACAGAACTATGGTCAACCAGTAAGATTAATCGCTTAGATAAAAATTGATTAAATCAGGGACAAATGGGAAGAGAGTGGGCATGCATACAAACCAGTGACTCTTCCCCTAGGGGCTTGGAGTTGTGACTTCTTACTTCTTCAGGGTGATAGAAATGGATTTAGAATACCAATCTTTTGGAATGATGTGCATTCATTTGATCTTTTGTCTTGAGACCTGCCAACAGTGGAGGTGTCTGTCTCCCTCACAGAAGACTCCTGCACTGGTTCCTTCAGGGATCTAGCCCTGTCTGATTGCTTATAATATTTATATGTAATTCAATTGCCTGTAACAATTTCATGAGGCAGTGATGTATGTGTCAATAAGAAGCCACCTAACCTAGGACTCCATAAGAAACAACCAACCCGCTATTTCATCCCTGTGTAAACAGAGAAAGCTTTCTTACAGTTAAAAACGACTAAATTCAGATTTTTAGTTCATATGCGTTTGGTAGAAAAGATTTCTTGGTGTTGTATTAGAAACATCTTAGCTGACTGAGGACAGTAGCAGTGGTGATAATCTGACTGTTTTCCAGTTTTGGAGTTTGCATGTCTCCTATGATGGCGCTAGATTGTCTTGAGAACTTTTTGAGTACACACACAACAATGGGCACAAAAGATCTATTTTGGTCTTCTTTTAAAATTTGGTTTTGTTGTTTACCTTCAATTATCCAGCCTCACATTTCCTTTTTTTTTTTTTTTTCTATATTTCCCCTCAAACTCTGAGATACCAGGTTTTACCTTTATGTATAGATAAGTCAAAAGAGCGAGAGAAAATTTGAAGCATTAATTAAGGAATTGCAGAAAAAATATTGGAGAATTCTATGAGAATGGAGCAGGATCCAGTCCAGTTTGCAGATAGATAACAAAGCCACAAAGACAATCAAAAGGAATAGAATGTAATATATAAGATGCCCCATAGCTTTCTATTGAAACAGTTTTCTCTATCTCAGTCATTCACAGTAATGTTTAAGATTAGTCATTATTCTTGCTTCCCTTATATTAATAATCAGGATAAACATCATTTTTCAAGCAATTTGGTCTTACCTTATTGTTAGTAGACTTGCCAGAGAATGAAGTTCAAATTCCCCTTGGAAAAAAGAAAGGATCAAACAGTGGAAATCAAGAAGACAAAAATGTCAAATAAAAATATCTATCAGGCTATTCATATAATCATCCAAGTAGGACAATTACTGGCTATTGATTTAAAGACAAAATAAATTCCTTTCTAATATAATCTTATGTTTCATCCAGGAATGCAGTAATTATTTCTGGCACTATACAACTACATTTTTAAAAGTACAGTTACATAGTTCAAGTAACTCAAGCTACAAAACCAAGAAGTCTTCTGTTATTTAACCACAGAAACAAGAGCTAGCTGCCAAAAGAAATCCTAAACCACAAATGCAGACAAAAGAAGCCCTTAGAATACCACCATTTCAGCCATCCCAACTCGCGACCGCAAGCCTCCCAGGACAGATAGCAGCAATGGTCTGTAAGGCACCAACCGCAAAAATGCAGTTCTATTTTCTTAATGATCTGACTCTTTCCAAATATTCTAATCCTGACCCTCAAGGTTATGGCATTAAAAGGTCAGATCATTAGGTGGCAATTGGATAGAGAAGAGCCCCTATTGGGGTTATAAAAATGGCCTTCATCACAGATGACTTTTGAGAGAGACATGAGGCAGAATTTTACTACTATATGAGAACACAGCTGGTAGTAGCCATCTAAACCTGAAAGCAATCTTTCACCAAACTCCAGATATGTCTTCAGCCTAACTATGAACTCCCTGGCCTCCAGTACTATGAGAAATGAATTTATGTTTATTTAATTAATGGTATTTTGTTATAGAAGCTCAAATGCACTTTGATAGGGTACAATACACACTTCTGTCCTATCATAATTGTGGGATACTTTGGCTGCTCACAGATGCAAGTCCAACAGGTTGCAGGTCCTAGCAAGTACAGAAATCCAATCCAAAGTCTCAGGACACCAAATGAGACAAACAGGAAAACAAAAGTTGACACTGGAGGGGAAAAGTCATTAATTAAAGAAACTTAACATGTAATTCACAAAATACAATTTTTAGACATAAGTAAGGTCATTTTGTTATTTTTGTTTGTATTTTAGAGACTATAATTTATATCAAGTGATAAAACTAATGAAATATATGAAAAATTTCATTTATAATTTTTCATTTATATAAGAACCTTTGAAGAATGAAAACTACCTGAGTGGTAATGGATGGATATACAAGCGCATTGTGGATATCTGAGACTATTTATGGGCACCTGAAGTAAAAACATGAGGGCTCTTCGTTTTCTTCTGTAATGTTTTTTTTTTTTTTTTTTGAGACAAAATCTTGCTACCCACGCCAATTTGGCCCTAAGTTTGAATCTTTAAAGCTTAGCCCCACCAGTGCTGAGATGGCAGTTCAGATATACAGCATCATACCCAGCTAAAGTTGAAGCATTTTAACAGATTTAAACAGAACCTATATATATATATATATATATATATATATATATATATATATATATTTTTTTTTTTTTTTTGCAAATGCATTGTATTTGAAGAGCTGATTGCTATCTGAAATCCAATGCTGTGTCAGGTGAAACTTGCAATTTAGCAGAGACCACAATATATGGCATTTCATAATCTCTTCTGAGTTACTTTTGCCTTTACCTTAATGCAAAGAATATTAAAAAGTAGGTATATTGTGGCATAGTGGCACACAACCATAATCCCAGCAGTATGGGAGGATGAGGCAGGAGAATCAAAGTTCCAGCCCAATCTGGGAGCTTAACAACTTAATGACACTTTGGTCAAAATGAAAAATTCAGTACGTAGGTTGTGAATTCAATTCACAGTTGGGGAGCAGAAAACAGATGTTGCTTGGTACATTTTGAATGATCACTGTGTAAAAGTTCCAGAGACCTGGGCAAGAGCTCATTGTAGTGGTGCAGATGATGGTGTTTAACTTCACAATGAAGGTGGTAAAAGACAATTTAGAGCTACTGGTCATAGACTTAGAGTAACTGTGCTTTGTACCTTGTCTGCCTTCCTATAGGTGTAAAATAAAATGAAATTGAAATAGTAGAATCGTGAGGGCCACTTCTGGCTTTGTGTAGCAAGTGTCTAACAGATTGCATAAGGTCTTAAACTTTCATTGTATATAAATATGAGTATTCTCAAATTTTTCAGCTTTTCCTTAGATTAGAATCAAAAAACAGTGCAAAGATTGAATTGACAAAATGCTACTCATAAAGTATGCAGTCACACATATGATTCAGTACTTTCTTTGCTGGCTGTGACTTTGATCAAGATATTGGAGACTGGTAAGAGAATACTACTACTGAGAAAGTGTCGAAATAAATTTAGAGCTGGATAGATGACGTTTCTCTTTCTGAAAGGTGCCTATCAAATTGAACAACAAAGTCTCTGGGAATTCCTTGAAGCATGAACCTCTGTATCAAGCATTATGGGCTGTGCTCTTCACCTCCTATCTAATAGAGCTAACAGCTCTGCTGAAAATGTGAGATGGTTGAATTGGATTGGGGAATTTGAGTTTCAGATATATAAAAGCTATGAAAGAGTACATTGTTAAGGTTTTAAATAGTAAGAAAAGGCACTTAATTGTAAGAGGAAAGTCTAGAAATGGAAATTATTTTACCTAAGACTTCAATATATGAGGTATAGGAACTCTTTAGGCTTTCAGCATGGTGGGTTATCAAGATCAGCAGTAGAAAGAATCTCTTAGGCATAGTATCTAAAGAATTAAGGTCTGCACACCATAGGATACATGTATAGTCATGCATACAGGAATGTGATTCCCAACAGCTAAACTGTGGATACTGTCCACTGTTCATCAACTGATGAACGGAAAAAGAAATCGCAGTAAATACGCACAGTGAGATGTTAGTCATAAGAAGCATAAAATTATGTAATTTTCGGGGAAAATAAAAAAGAATTGAAGATCATCAGTTAAATACAACTATCTGGACTCAGAAAGTCACACATTTTCTCTTGTTTGAGAAAAATGAGTAATTTAATAAATAGGAAAGGGCAAGAAAGTAAGAGTAGAAATGTAAACACTGGAAAAATGTCTCACAGAAAGAAGGAAAGAGAAGAGATAACGGAATTAAAATTAATTAAAATATGTTAAAAGCATGTACCGATTTAACAAAATAAAACCCATCATCATGTAATATTAGCATGTGCTAATAAAATACAAGTTTTTAGGTTTCCTGTAACTAGCTACTAATTTTGAATGTTGAGAAAAGTCTTGAGGTATTATCTTAATATCAATTTTTTATAATTTAAAATATTTCAAAAATTGGTTAAAAATGTCTCATCACACCAGAAGTTCTTTTTGGATGAGAAAGCTATTACTTGGGAAAAGAAGTGGTAGTAAAAATTATAAAATAATTTCAGTACCTAGTGCACAAACGAATCTTAAAGTAAAAAGATCATATGGAAAAAACCAATTTAAACACAATGTTATTATGCCCTAACAAAGAGGAACTAAAAATATGACTCAAAAGAAAAATAACAAACATAGAGGTACAAATATTTAAAGTGGTGATTGGAATTATTATCTTCTGAAATTCGTATATGAACCAATATATAATAGACATATATTACATTGACTGTAAAAAAGTTTATAGGAGTGAAAAGATATATTAATGAAAATTTCACTATTTCTTACACAATTCGAAGCATTTTCATAAAGCTTGAGTGAAAGTCTAATAAAATTAATAATTTTAATTTAATTATTAATAATTTAACATTGAATTTGTTCTTGTATTACCTAACTGAATATCAATTATATAGTAGAATTTGTAAAGATCTTAGTAGACAAACACCACCAATTGTGTAAAAGTCTATTCAGTGTTCATATAGCTGAAAATACATACATTTACATTTCTAACTTTAGCTATGATAGTGTGATATAGTAAATAACACTGATGGAGATCACTAGAGGTTTATAAAAATGTCAGTACCAATATAAGTTTTATGTATATCACACATATATAGAACATCAAATTATATATTCTATATATACATATTTCACAATCACAATTATGACATGACTATATATAGTATATACATTTTCTAAATTCACCAGCTATTGTAAAATCTAATAGTTTTTAAAGTTACTTAGGGACATAGATAACTAAATGATGATTTCATAATGTCTAATTTGGTATATTTTTATTAAATCATGCTTTTTCCACAATTAATTTCTTTTTTCTTGAATATTCTTTGGCTTCCATAAGGTGTTAGCAACCAATAATAATGAAATTATTGTTCATACAGTGATTACATTCAGGTAGATCCTGTTTATGATGGGCAACATTCCATTTCTCAACTTCATTGTTTCCTTAATAATTCTTGCATAATTGCATCAATATTGAGGAAAAAATCATAGAGTGATCAAATTGCCTCCATACCAGTCTTCTGAAGAGACTGAATAAGATACTTAAAGTGCAAGAATAAAATCAGTGCCTCTGGTATGGTGTTCTGGAGGCTGATACACAGGCTATATTCTTTGTAAAGACCTTGGCTTGCCCTATACCACACACCTCAGTTTCTATGATTGGGTACGGAATAGCCTGTTAGAGACAACTTGTTTGCATAGATTTTTAGAAAAGCTTCATTCTGAGTGGTCTAATGTATATTCTTAATATGCATATTGCATACATAAAATAGTTACATGACGTATGCAAATACTAATTAATGCTTGATAAAGTGTGTAAGATGTAACCACAAAAAATGAAACTAGTTTCTTAATTTTAATGTACACTGGAGAAAATACATTTGTCCCTGAGGAGTACTAAAGATCTTTTAAAGGCCATTAACTTTAGCTACAGCATTGCTATTATATTATCATGACTTCTAGAGTCTTAAAAGTTGTGGCCACACTTAAAGATTGTGGTAGAGCCTTAAAGTAACCTTCTCAGGTTTATGATCAACCATTAGCTCCCCTTTATTTTAATTTCAGTTACACTGACTTAGCTTCTTCTGCATGGACAATTCAGTTATTTTTTACTCTCCACTGAGACCTGAAAAACTCTTTAATGTTGTATTTACACAGTTCTTCCGCTTGTCATTTAATTTTAACTTCATATGTCATCTTCATTTACAGACTATGCCAATCTGCATCGTTTCCTTTAATATTGTTTATCATGCCTATTGCTCTCTGAAATGATTTGATATATTCATATATTTCCTATTGAAGCACAAATAGTAATTATACAAAGAAACGGATATTGTCTTTTTTCAGGTGCTAGATATGTCCCTGACACTTAATACTTAATTTATTATCTATTGAATTAGAATATGAGAGTGTTATGCCAGGCAGCAAGTGGCAAATGCCTTCACGTTGGAGTCTGGAATAAAATCCTGCATGAATCCCTGAGGACAACACTCAGTGTTTGAACCCCTAGTGGCCAGGACAAACAGAAAACTGCACCAATAGCCGAGAGGTTATTTCTGGGGTCTAGCACAGAGCTTTTGGGTGTTGGGGGGACTCACTGTTTCTTATACAGCTTAGTGAGAAGTAAATCTGGAACTTTTAAAGACCAAGAACCGCAGCTTCTTTAGGAGGTAGAAATGAGCGATGCCAAGGTCTTCCATACCTGAAGCACTTGGGAAGAATAAAATACCAACTTGGAGCATTTCAGGAGAGAATGACAATCCTTTCATTGCATGAAGTGTGACAAAGAGGGAAATCATCAGAAGGAAGGATAAGTACAACAGAAGAAAATAAGAAAAATTACTAAAAGTCAAGATGAGATAAAACCCCAGCTTCAATCTGAATAACATCGTAATTCTCAGCAATGCTTACCTACTTCAATATTTTTAAAATATCATTCCTGATTCTTCAATAAAATGTTTCCTTTTTTGAACGTTCAAAACAAAGATTTTTTAGAGATAAATACCATGAAAACTGAAATCATATTGGTGTTTTTTTTATTTTGAGTTTCTTTAATCAAATCAACTATAGATGACAACCTGCCTAAATACCGCACATGAGGATCCCTTTGTGTATAAATTCCAAGGCGGTTTCCATGAGACAGTAAGGCTGACACAAATATTGTACCTCATTCTATAAGTTGCCAAAGTTCAAAATTTGGTTTTCGTTTTGTGCTTTCCTCCCTCTCTCATTCTCCATTTTTAGGATATTATCATGTTTTTTGTTTGTTTTGTTTTTTAGGTGTAATGCAGCAATTGTCTTATAGATTGCATACTTTCCTCTTCACCAAACTGGTCTTCTAATTGCTGTTTCTATCAGAAAATTCCCCCCCATCTTTCTCTCTTCACATCTTTTCCTAAGATCATTTTATTAGTGGAGTGATATGAATTTGTCAGGCTTGTGCCACATGCTTTTCGACCTACTGTTCTTCATAAAAAAATAAACTCTCCTTAACATAACATCAGGCTTCCTCATAATCTCTCCCATGCTGATGTTTTCAGCTTGGCTTCCGTCTCCAGCTCTCACATGTGACACTTAATCAAGCACAACTTGTACAAGCAGTCACACAGTGTTCTACTTTTAGAGCTCTGAATGAAAAGCCTAAGGCTCTACCATGATAAAATAGGAAACAAATTATTGTACAGCAGTCACTTGGCTAAACCATATTGATCCTAAAACTTGCCATGAACAGACCACTCTTTGTTTACTTAACTCCCATGCTGTTTCTGCCTCTGTAAATTAAACACACAGAACGTAGAATATTTCCAACTTTTCACAGAAATCCACAATCAAGGGCCCATCATTCTCCATACTTTGTATCAAGAAAGATGAACAAAAATAACAAGTTACATAGAACACAGGCTGATCTACCTTTCCTCAATCAACAAGTGAATTATCAAATTAAAATTTTGTCTGAATAAGATGTTGAGAAAACATCTTGGAAATCCCTTTTTAAACATTTGAATATTATTTGCTATGTAGGAAAACTTTCAAATATTTGCTTGCAGGTTTTAGTCTACTTACAAGGGGAGCATAACTTGCAACATAATGTATGTAAACACAATTATATTCTCAATGTTTGTCTACACTATAGCTTAGGAAAAGCTACCAAATAGATTTTTAGCAAATCAAGTCTATATTTGGAATCTGTCAACTTTAATCACATCTAGAATAAATTATGCAAAATTCAATTTCTGAATATCTGAACAGAGGCACACACATACTGCATCGTGGCCATGACTGTTCTGAGAAGAGAGGAAGCAAGTAATTCAGCCCCTGCTTAGCAACTGTCCGCACTGAAGGAGGCAGCCTGTACTGGAGCATTCAGGCAGCTGGGCTAATAGAGCACCTTCAAGCCTTAATTTCACTGGAATTCGCTGTTGAAATCTTCACTTTCCTTTTTTTGGCCCACAGAGCTCTACTTGTACAATAAGAATAAAACTACAGCTTAGTTTTTCTGTTTATTTATTTATGTTGGATTAAATAAAGTAACTCATACACAATGGAGAATTACTATCCACTCCAGAGCATTACAGTTTTAGGATTATTCCATGGGCATCTAGAAACACACAAATAATTAAAAATCCCAGCTTTCATTGCTTGTCTATCTGAAAGTAAAGTTAGAAATTAAAAATATATCTATACCTACTAATGCAGAATATGAATATTGAAAAAAATTAAAATGTAGATATATGGAAACTTACATTGTGATTAACGAAAATTATGCATTAAAAATTCTATGTTGAGGGAAATAGGAACATCTTAAGAAATTAATTTAATAAATTGGAAAGAAAAAAGTATTTACAGGTACAGATGACTCCATGTAAAATGTTATGGAGTTTGGAGACAAATGAAGGTTTAACTGAAGAAAACATGTTAGCCAGGGAAAAGAGAACTAGGAAGTCTGAAATTTGGCAATTCTAGAAATTAAGGAAGGTACAAGAAATGCCATTTTCAATAGAGAAGTTTTACAAGCTGAGATCTGATATATTTAATGATATGAGTGACTTCCCTGCAGAAAACTGGAAAAGCAACAAGAGAGAATTCTGACCATCGAGGTAGGAGAGTATTATAATGGTCAAAGAAATGGCTGTACTATGAAAATAGGTTACTGCTGCTAAATATGGAAATAATAGGATGAATAAAATTTATTAAGTTGTTTCTTATTGATAAAGGAAAAAAGGGGCATCGATTCTAAATACTGCATAAAAATTAATACCTATAAAAGAGCATAATGAGTTTAACTATTATTTACATCTAGAGATATAAATATTGATACTAATTTACTTTGTTTTTGAATAAAATAATTAGAGTGCATTCTTGGTATATGAGTGTGGAAATATTGGACATGGATTTTCTCATAAAGAATGTGTTTGGTTCCTTAGTCAAGGAGTCAAGAAGCTTGAAAATCAATTATTTAAAAATGAAAGGAAATGAAGTGCTTTTGATATTCAATCAAAAGAATCAAGAGAATCTCACTAATTACTTTACAAATGGCATTCAAATGTGAAGTGAAAGCATATGACTTTAAATATCTGACTCATTTATTTAATAATAATTATGCTCACCATTGTCATGAGTGAGGTACAGAATAAGGGATTACTTTTTCCATTCATTATAATGCGTAGTAACTTCCATTAAAAAACTAAAACAACTTTAGAAGAAATGATTTTAAAGATCTAAAAGCAAGGAATTTGCATCTTACTGTCAGAGTGTGCATTTATCCAGAAGAAAAGTATCTACTCAGGATTTATTATATCTCATATTACATCTAAAAGTAAAGTCTAAATGTAATACATATAGTAATGATTATAATGTTAACATAAAATCTTATAAGTGTCATGGTATATTATGCTTCAGATTAGGAATGGACCCCAAAATTCTCATGCATTCAGCAGTTGGGCTTTTGGAAAGTGACTGAATCATGGGCCAGGATTGCTGAATGTGCTAATATAGGGCCAGAGAGAAAATGTAGCTCATGAGAGCATGAACTAGAAGCATGTAATTCCATCACAGGATCCTCTTTTCTCTCTCTGCTTCCTGAAACCATAATATGGCAAGATTCCTTCTATCACAGACCCTTCCATCAGGATTTTTCTGCATTTGAGCCTGTTAACCATGGACTGAATCTTTTGAGGCTGTAAGCCATGATAATGCTTTCCTCCTATAAATTATGTTGGAGTAATTTGCCTTAGCAGAGAGGAAAGTGACTAAAATACAGTGCTTCATATAAGTCATGTTATTCATTGTCTTATAATAGTGTTAGAAATACTTATTGTATAATTTTGGTGATCCAGAAAAGTAATCCAAAACTAAAATACACCTAAAATAAAAAAAAAAAAAAAGAGTAAATTGTTTCTTGAATTCAAGACTTCTGATTATGGATTTATTGTGTATTTTTATTATATTGTTATGGTGCTTTTGTGATATCAGTGATGTATCCATGCCAACATGATTAAACCCATGATTGGTAGTTTATGAACCTAGCAAATACATGGTTCTACCCTACTCTTGGACATCACTCATTATTCACTATAGGTTTCCCTACTAATCCTGAAATAAACTGTGTCTTCACAATGTTTTTCTATGTAATTATCATAGCAGTCACTTGGACAGAGCTGACATGTGATGAAAATTGTCTTTGACTATAAATAATATTGAGACAATTCCAAGCAATTTGTAAAATTCATCCTTTGTTTAATTAAACCATAGAAGTTTAATAAAAGTTTAAATTGGATTAGGAGAAATTGAAGGAGAACATAGATAAAAACCTTCAAAATGGCTACCATTGATTAACAGAAAGGAAAATCAAATAAAGTCTAAGAATCTCACTTATGATCTTGTAACTATGTAGCAGTAAAGAAGGCACACGCTCAGCTCTGACAGTAAAACTTTATGCATGAATTTATAGTTTACTTTTTAACCCTCATAACAGTAGAAATAGAACAGCATGTCGAAGGCTATAGTAATTTCATATCTTTTTTTTTTTTGTATTCCTCACATTCAGCCTTATCGAGACCTCATAGATGAGACCTACCTTGCCAGCCATGCGGGCACACACCCATCAGGTCAGCTGTCTGAGAGGCTGAAGCATGAGAACTGTAAGTTCAGGCACCTCCTAGCACATCTGGGTACTTTGGGAGACCCAAACAAATTTCTTACAAAATGAAAATTTTAATGAAAAGGTGTGAGTATGTAACTCAGTGAAAAAGTATAGGTTTCAATGATTGTAACCTCAAAAAAAGTATTGGAAGTATTTGACATAGTTATTTTCAACGCAAAATGGAGTATCAAAGCAACATATCCAAACAACAATGTAAGATGCGTTTTTTCCAATAGATACGAAGAAAATCAAGATTTCCCATTTAAACATCTTTAGGAATTCTCTGGTTTGCACTTTATGTGAAGTAATGGGCCAGTTGTAGATTTCAGGTTAAAGAGAAAGCAATGTTTGTCAATATGCTGTTTGTTAACAACAATATTCTTTGTAGAGATTTTGTTATTTCTAAGAATCTATATTAATTCTAGGTGTCTTAATATTTATTACACTAGATCTTTATTTTTAAGCAAGCATAGTAGTTTCTAATGCTTCATATGTGTCTAATGTAAAACAAGTGTAAATGTTATGCTTTTTCATAGATAAATTAGGAAAAAGTGAAAATACCTTACAGCACACCATTTGAGTATCAAAAAACATTTCACACTACAGAAATTGCAAGTAATACTTAAAAATAAATTCTACCTCAGCACTCTGGAATGAACTTTGTTAACTTCATTTTCTTCCTCAAATGATTTCTAGCTGCTGGTACAGGGAAATGTGAAAGTTGCCACATTGCAACCCTTTTTTCTAAAGCTGTCTTGTATGTGGTTACTACTGCTATAATCATTATTAGTATTATTACTCAACGTACTAAAATAAAATGCTTGATGCAACACACATATAATGACCAGTGAGGTTAATCTACTAGCACAAAGATGCAAATGCAAACCCAATCAAAGCAATATAGCTCATATTTTGTATTTTAAAATAATATTGCTGACAATGTTTGAACATGTGCTCACAGGAGTACAATTAGGGACAAAAATACTTATGTGTAAACTCTTTTCCAAGTGCACTGTCCTTTCCAGCAAAAATAAATTATGATAATAATAGTAATACATATATGAGAAAATCAATATCGAGAGAGGTAATGACTGAGAAGGATAATGGGATGGCACAAGGGCTGCTTACAGAGAGAGAATGGGCTGCACATAGAGGAGCTCACGATGAGAAAGGAGAGCATCAAGGAGAAAGAAGCGATAAACTGCAGACTTTCCCTGATGGGCAGGAGGTTTCTACTGAAAGAAAAGTTTGCTTATCTACTGCCATATTTTTAATAAAAATCCTGTTTGTTTCCATTTTACTGCAGTATTTTTAAAACAAAATAAGTATAAATGATTTGATATATTTTGTCCTGTTCCAAATGACACAACTGCAGGGGAAAATTTTATAGTCAAAATAAAAACACAGGTCTCATAACTCTCTTTCATTTTTCAATATGAATTCTTAGAGAAACTGCCTATCATTTTTCTGATTATGACACACATATTTGAACCCCTCTCTCCTGTCAGTGGCATCAGCTAGTTTTCTTTCTCTGGTTTGTGTTGTGCTAGGTTCCAAAATAACACAGTTTGAGTATGAGACTGCTGCTACTGCTGCTGTTGCTGCCGATGATAAGCTGCCATAGACAGACACTGCAAAGAAGTAGGAGGAATCAACAAATTAATGTCACTGTTAGACAACAGAAGCCTTTCACGTTTGATTCATCCTTTCATCTGTTGTGTGCCCCATCATTCACTGAATTTCTCACGTGTAAAATTTCTAGTCACTGTTTCATTCTCTCTTTTTCTTATACTTAAACTTTCCAAATACTTTGATAATTTCATAAGGTATCCTAATATTTTAGTATTAACTCTACTGAATCACACTTCATAGAACAAGTACACTTGAGATATTTGTGTATTGCCAGACATGCCCTGAACTATTCTCTACCTTTTTCAAAGGTTGTTATGACAATTAATAATGTTTTTCAACTTTGCTCACATTGCAGTTCATTAATGGACTTTATTTTTTAGAAAAAATTTAGGTTCACTCAACAATTGCATAGAATTTTTCCTACGTATTTCTGTTTTCAAATCAAATTTTAATTTCTTTTTATTATTTATTATGCTTTATTTCAAAGAATTTAAAATACTTAAGTACAAAATGCAAATAATATCTTCAATTGTTTATCACTGCTTTATTCAGTTAGAATGCTGTTTCCCTTCAATTGCTTTATTCATTTAGAATTGAAAAGTATTACACTTTCTATGTTATGTTGAAAATTATATAAAAAAACTAAATCTTATTCAAAATATTTGCAACGTACTAACATAGAAATAAAATATAAAGTATCTCAAATTTTGATATGTGGTATTTATTAATATAATGATTGCATTTTATATCCACACTTCCAAATCATGGCTATTTGGCATGGATGATTATAGAATGCTTGAAATATTGCTAATAAAACTGAACAAGTGTGTTTCTAAGTGCATTTCATTTCTCTAGTCTTAGTTTAAAATTAAATAGCTACTTGTGGTTTGTGACTATCACATTGAACAACATGAAAACTGGCACTATTTAATTTGTATTTACCATAGAAGTATGGAACACTTATAAAACTGGTATCAGGTTACAGATATTATTATGAACATAGGCATTGAATTTATGTTTGCAAAATTGTAACAAACAAGTTAAATGAAAAGGAAATAATTTTGATAATGAAGTAAATGTCTATAAATAATGAATGCCACCACCTTACAGAGTTCCGTACAGTTATCGGTAGCTTCTGAAAGATGTTGAGGTTGGTGCTTAAAAGCTCTATAATTTGACTCTGAAGTAAGAAAAATAACAATATTAGCAATTATTTTATTCTCAGTCTTCTTGCCTAATTATGTCATTTCAATATTTTTAAGGTATAGAACTTAAATTTTATAAACAACAGCAATTTTAGTATTGCCATTATTTTCCAGTGAATTAAATGCTCATAAAGGCTTTTTATTCTTCCTTCCTGAAAAAATTTAATTCATTCTTATTAAATAGTAGTTTCACTTAGAGTGATTTATGCTGTTACATCTAATAAACGAAATTTTTGAGAAAATGTTTATTGCTCTTCATTTTTAAAACCGTTGCGACTGAATTTGTTACGTAATCATGTCTTGTCTCTCTTCCAAGTTTCCTGATCTTTTACCTGAGAAGATTAAATATAAAGTGTTGTTTCTGTTGTTTTAACAATGAACTATACGTGCCCTCTCTTTAGTCTCCATTAAAAGTAGTCTTTTATGTCAGCCCAGGGACTGAAAATAACGTGGTAACACCAGCCTTTAAGTAAGTGAGACTCAGACTTCAAAAGTTATCACTTCCCTTCTTTTTCCAAGGAGAAAAAAAAGAAGACTATGGAGGGCAATCAGCAGATAAGAGAATGATGATGTTGAACTTTAACAGGATTCCCATGTATACTAATTATATAATAATCTCTGGTCATGTTTCTGCTCAGAAATTGCTAGACCTTCTTACATTTTGTTTTATTTAGTGGTGCTTTAAAATGTTAAGTAAAGTCTAAATCCTATTATCATAACATCCCCTGTATGCATTTGTTTTTCCCTTTTCACATAAGACTATGCATTTGAGGAATTAATCTGTAATCCTTAAAACCTAAGAGGTTAATTAGTAGATTTTTTTTTTATTCTGAAACTCAAAGTGTTCACGTATTCCCAAATTATTTTAATTACATCCTGGAAAAGTTCCCAAAGTTTATCTTAGAGTACATTGATTCCATTACTTGAATTGCTAGAGTAAGCAACAGTTATGTTTATGTTGAATATTACCTGTAAATAGCATTTTTCTTTTTCATATGAATACTGTTAATTATCTTAGACTTTTTCTATCTGATGTGATTGTAGTAGTATTATCTAAGTAACAATTGCCTAATTAAGCTGTATGGCCTATTATGCACACTTTTACAGTATTTTTTATCTGGTTCACATTTTATCTCTTCTAATTATTTTTCATATAAGGTAATGTTTTCATTAAATCACCTGTATCACGCAATGATGTGGGTTTATCTTACCTGCACTGAGCTACGTTCTTTCTAATTTTCATTGTTTGGTTGTTTAGGTGCTGTGTACTTTCTTCTTACATTATGCATGCATAGTTGTTTATTTTCATCTTGCATGAATTTAACTCTTCTCATAGAATCTAGAATCTAGAATCACCTCAGAGTCATACTCAGGTTATAGTTTCACAACAATGACACCCTTTTAACAAATTTCTGTTACCTAAAATTACATGACAGAAAGTGGAAAAAAAAAAACTTGAGTGAAGAAATATACATTTTATCTTGATATTTTGTTACAGTTTGTATGCCAATATTCAGACTATGTATTTAGCAGAAAAATAAAATACTTTTAGAAGAAATACACTTCTACTTAATATTATCTCACCATTCCATTCCATATTCTTAAAATCATATCCATTTGCACATTTATTTCCTCACATAGCTTTTTTTTAGGAATCCTATATGACCCATGCAGTAAAACACAGATAATTACTCAAATGTGTAAAGTTTTAAGTATATGTGAGAATTATAAATATTTTACTCATTTATGTAGACTGAAGTACTAAACAAAGATCATTTCTATAGTATCCACTGTTTAATTTTCTACAGCCTACTTACTAACCTAAAATAACCTTCACTTTCTTTTGAAGCTTTATAGACTAGCTATTGAGGAAGTAGAAGAAGTTTCAACAGGAAGAAATTTTAATTGACTATGTTAGCCCAGACATACTCCCCACATTTCTGGGGAAGATAAATTCTTACCCATCTTTCAGTCATGACAATTTTAGGGTAGATTCTAAATGTCACTGGTTCGTTCTCTCTCTCTCTCTCTCTCTCTCTCTCTCTCTCTCTTCAAATTTTCTCCTGTACATCTTTCCACCTCCACTGAGTCCCCTGTACAACAGCCGGGAAGCCCAATAAGACGGCTGACCCTACATAATAAGGGTCAAGTGGTTCCACCATCAGTCTTTGAGGTCTTTGCATCCAAATTACATTAAATTCATTTTTTGCCAAAGATGATGATTCACCACCTAACTAATAAGATTTTCTTCCAAAAAGTCTCCAGACTAAATTTTGTTTCACTTTGGGGATTTAAAAAGAATGAAATATCAAAAGTCCAAACCAACAAAAGTGTGTTTTAAGCGAGGATCCTGCAGTATTATTTTTTCCTGCGTACAGCAGTAATTCTCCATGAGGAGTCTGCTCAGCCTGTGCACGGAGCTCTCCTGAGCAAGGCAATGGAAGCCCATCCATTGATGTTCCTGTCCCTGACCAAGTCCCTAATGTAAATATGCAGGTGGTAGAAGACAGAAAAAAAAAAAAAAAAAAAAGGTGGGAACATTATTTCCTGTGTTCTTTAAATTGGATTCCAAATTGTGAATCTGCGTACCAGCCCTGAGATGAATCACGCTGCTGTTTGTTTGTTTCTTTTTACCTACTATAAGAAGTTCCAATTTTCAGCTTCCCACTCTGAACCCCAGGCTGGACACACTTTCCCAATGTGAAAATCGCTCTAGAGTTTTCACTCTTGTTACCTAGCAAATCTCTGACACAGAAAAATTCTTGCTGTAGTTGCCAACTGGAGCAGTTGCACTTTTATGAGGAAAACGAATGCTTTCAAATATGCGAAAATGTGACATGCAGATACAGTCTTTGCTCTGCTGACTGGGACAGAATTGCAAAAGGCATTTTTTGCAGAATTTTAGATCTGGGATATAATTATACACGCATAAGTGTCTGACAGAACAATCCCTTGTAAGTAACAATAAATGTCTGGGAATCACTTTATTAACTTTTTTTTTTTTTTTTTTTTTTTTTTTTTTTTTGCCATTCATTGGAAAAGTGACTTTTCCAAAGCTGGTTAATTCATTTAAATTACCATAACTCTGAACAACAGGAAAAAGAATTAAGTTATTATTATAAAATCAATTTGCTAAGCATCAAAATAATTCTCAGGAAAACTTGTGCACCTGAATAAATGTTGTAACCGACATCGTTCTTGCTAATTCTTTAAGAAAATAGTAGTGCTTTTTTTCAAACCATCCTGTGATCCTCATGTCACAGTTCATCATAAAACATAAAATCAATAATAACCCAGAGACAATCTATACAAATACTTTATTTCCTGATTAAACAAAATGGTATCCACACATTTTATAAACCTCTGTGTATTCTTCTCATCAGATCAGAAATCTGTTTAATAAGGTCTCATAATTAGGCTGTGAGATACCTTTTCATCCACTTAGTCTTCTCTCCATTAGCTATTGCACCTCCCTAACACCACTTTGCAAAGTGTCTGCTTTTGGACTGAGCTTGTCTCTTTGTGGTTGCTCACCTGTGTGAGGCTGTGTGGTCTTGGCTTCCAGCTCCAGTGCCATGATGCCTTTAAGAGAGAGAGTGGGGGCAGAGTCAGTGATTGGGGTCCGGCTCTGGAGAAGTTAGGGGATGGTTGCCACAAACTCCAGTTTTTGACAGCTGTATGTAACACTGAAAGTGTTTCTTAAGTAACAAGTGCCTCAGTTTTTTGTTTTTTTTTTTTTATTAGAAACAGTGAAAATCATGTTACCCTTTACACTGAACAAAAAGTTCAATTGAATATATTTTGCGGATGTTTTGTTTCTTATTCCCAGATACAAAACCCCTCTTTTTTTTTTTTTTTTTTTTTCACCCTTGAATTTATTTTGGAGAGCTATCAGTGAATAAGGCTCTTCCTGAGATCCATGCTATATGGCCTGCAGAATTACATATTGCAACATAATTATTTCTCCCATCTAGTCTGTCACATTTGAATGTACCATTTAATTGTAATTCGGAACTCTGGGGCTTATTTTCTCATCCTTTCCACTTTCCCACTCTTTTACCTTCCTTCCTTTTTCATGCTTTCATTTCTTCTCCCCTTCCCTCTTCCCTTTCTGTGTGTCTCTCTCTCTCCTTTTCCTTTCTCCTTTTTGTTCTCTTTCCTTCCGTCCCCACCTGCAGTTTCTGAATCCTGGGGCTGGGGACCGGGAAATGGGAAAATCAAGAAATAGAGAAGAGTCAGAATGCAGAAAGCTGAGGTCAGGTGGCGCCCCCTTTCGGATGGGAGAAAAGCAGTTTCCCAAGGACTGCACTGTATTGTGTTCCTCTAGGGGAACAGCACACTTTCCTGCCAATTTATTATTAAATTACAGATCTTAGTTTTTTTGAAGTTTCTAACATTTTAGTGTTATAGGAATATAATATAACCTGCCTAGAAATGTCCCAGCACTCAAATATATAGGGCAAAATTTCTCATAATATTAATGTAAAGTCAAATCAAAAGTTGAATGCATACATTCCAAGTGAGAATACAAAGAAATTATTTCTTTGAGTTTTTATCTTATTTTGCTGTTTCTATGAATATATTGTTTTGGCTTTCATATAGAAGTTGTTTTTCAGATAAACTTAAAAAGCTACAGATAAAGAAAATGTTTAATTCTTCCTTTTGATGTGATACACCTTAAATCATTATTAAAATTATGTATTTAACTGTATTTCACCTAGTTATACTTCACATTTATAGAATACCCCCTTTTAGCAATGGTTTACATGAATTCTACACCTAGAACAAGTTGTAGTAGGGAAGATTAAAGATCTTGTAGGTTATTCCTGATATAAGTTCAATATATATATTAATGAATTAAACAACTTTGAAAGAATTATGACTCCAGCCTAAAATACTGGAAAAAAAAGTAGATGTTAGAATCTTTTCTGGAAGGAGTAAAAGTTTGTAAAATTGTTTAAATAGCTTTTGGAATCACTGTACGGCTACGGTGGAAAAGTGAACCATTCTTAGAAGATTGACATCAAATCACAGATTGAAAATATTCTTCAATGTCTAGTAGCGATTGCTACTAGAGTATAAATGTTTTGCCTTTACTTCTCACTTTTGAACCTTTCACAAGTATCTGTGCGTAAGTGGCAAACTCTAACCAGCAACTGTAACCGACAAGGAGATCTTGGTAAACATAAACTATCATCTTAGAAGAAAAACTTCATGGTGCCCAACTAACAATGCCCAACATCTGAGTCTGTAACGCCTCAGGCAGTGTCAGGGTAACAGGACAACTAAGCATACTGTGTTTTTCCTTTAGTCAGATGGTTGCAGGTACTCTTCTGTGAATTCCTAGTTACACGTTTAGAAAGAAGCCACAGAAAAACAAACAAACAAATAAACAAAAGAAAAAACATAAGAGGTAATACAGGATTCTGAGCTATTTTTTTAATGCAATTTGTATTTTCAGAAATTTAGTAGGTAAAACTTGGAAATGTCATTTTCACTTGAAGTATTCTTGCTACAAAAGATTAAAACTGATTTGCAGGATTAAATGTGTTGTAAAATAAGTAGATTGCAGAAAAAGGGTGGCAGCTCTTAAAAGTTAAAGTAGGCACATTCTCCGCAGATTTGTTGCTGCTAAAGATCTCACCATAATGCACTAACAAAGTAACTGGCCAAGGTTGTCTGGAAGTTTCTGGAATTTTCAAGTTTCTTTGAGTTTCTTCCAAATAGTGTGTTATCTAAAGTGAAGAAAAAGTTGTTTCTTAAGATGCTGATTAAACAAGATCTTCTGTCGGGCTGAAAATACTTTCAAAGTAAAATGATCGCCACATTTTTGCTTTCTAAATTTCATACACCTTTCTCTCATTGCAAAAGGCTAAATGGTAATTG
Source organism: Cavia porcellus (assembly GCF_034190915.1). Taxonomy (NCBI): domain Eukaryota; kingdom Metazoa; phylum Chordata; class Mammalia; order Rodentia; family Caviidae; genus Cavia; species Cavia porcellus. The sequence continues at coordinate 31,025,781 of NW_026947497.1, read as the reverse complement.
TATGCATAAATGAAAACAGGAAAATCATATTTCTAGATTTGAAGGAAGTAGAGGTGTTTTTTGTGTTGCTAATCAGGCCAATCATGCAATAGGTCTTTTATTTTTATATCACCCTACTTTACTGTTTCATTGCAAGAACTGAATTCTTAACGATGTTTTTAAAAAATGTATATTCTTATTTTTCTGTATCTCTCAGAATTTTGTGGAAATGCACACAGTATAATTTCATAAGACTACCTTTTGAAAAACATGTTAATAACATTTTCATGATTGTTAAATGTATTAAATTTAAATATTTAATACTGAAATTGTTAATTTGAAAGCCCCATAGAGTAATCACTGTAAAAAAAAAAAAAAAAAAAAAAAAAAAGCAGCTTTACTGTATAAGCGCAGGACAGCAGCCCAGAAAAATCTAATCAGAAAATTGAAAAGGAAACACGTACAGTGTTGAATCCTTGTTACTTTAACATTTGTGACTTAATCTGATTCACAGGCTATCTTGATTGGTTCAAGAAAGAAGCTAGCTATGGGACTTCCATAAGATTCTATATTGGAATCATAAATGTAGAGAAAACATTTTATTCTTAATGTTACTCAGGCAACTCACACTTTCTGGAAAAGTCTGGGAAGAGAAAGGGGAGCATCTTATTTTAAAAAGATACTGTTAGTAGACAACTATCAGGCAGCTGCCCTCCTTCTTTTTGGAAATTTTAACCTTTGAAAAACACTGAAGTTTATTAGAAAAAAAATTTCATTCTGGAATTCTCATAACTCTCTTAAAAATCTAATTTAGTAAACTCAGAGACATTAATATCATATAAATTTCCAATATTGTAAATGGTCATTTTTCTTTTCAAAAAAGGAAGCCACCTGGTATGTTGGTGCACACCAGTAAACTCAGTACTAGGCAGGTTCAGGGCACAGGATCGCTACATAGCGAATTCAGGTCCAGCCTGAACTACATCATGAGACTCTATCTCAAGGAAAAAAAAAAAAAAAAAAAAAAGAAACAAAACTATTTTTTTAAAGACAGTGATATACTGCCCATAATGAACCACAAACATTAATTAAACACATTTGAATGCTTACTAGCAACAAAATAGAAAACAACATTCATGAAAAATTAACTTAAAACATTGACATTTTCCTTTTAATTAGCAATAGACTTTACTACAAATTTAATAATTTTTTCAACAATAATATCAAAATATAAGCATTTGCAAAATGCCAACCTTTAATGCATAATATGTGCTGACATATTTACAGTACATTTTAAATGGTTTTCTAACATATTAAAATCAATAGAGCAGTATTATGTTATTTCTTTCTGCCTTCCAACAATTCCTGACTTCTCTGTTAGAATATGTACTAGTATTTTGTAAGGATTCAAAAAGAATCATCTTCTTGTTGTACTTCAGGTATTTTTTAAGGGAAATGAAGTATTAATAGCACACGGGGACAATGCCTATACAAATTTATACAAGGAGAGTGAGCGGTGTAAACAACAAACACGACCTGCAGGTTCCTTTGTCCCTCATGTTGTTCAATACGTGTCAGGTTGTCACAGACACCCCCGGCTCTTTTCTGTCATATACTGGATATAAAATGGTTTTTAAAAGGAGAAAAAAAGACAAAAAATAAGCCATAATAAAATGATAGAAGTTCATTCCCAGGCCATTTCTTCAAAACTTTCCTTGAATGAAAGCTTCTACCTGTGATTAGATGCATCAGAGCCACACTTTCCGTGGATGTGGCCTTAAACCAATGCAACCTGCTGAGGAAGGTGAAGAAAGCTGGTCAGGAGACAATGTGATAAATGCTTTCATGGTGGTCTATGCAAACTTTTACTTAGGAATAAACTTTCAGAGAGATCAGAAATACTTGCACTATGGATCCTATATATGAACTTTATTCATAAAAAATCCATTGCTAAAATAGGAATTATTGTGCATCTGGGTATTATTGCATAATCTCCCAAAATAGTTTCTTCTCAGTGGTTATTTGTTTGTAGTTGACTTAATTAATTATGAAATACAAATTTTTGATATCCATAAAGAAAACAGTAGAGTCTCACTGTCTTTTCTCTGTCTCTCCCTGTTTCTCTCTCTGTCTTTCTGGCATGTCTCTTGTCTCTGTCAGTCTTTCTCAAATTTTGTCAATAATAATGTATATTTTTTCAATTATGTAGAAGTATTTCGAGTATAGCTTTTTTAATGGGATTAATCATTTGCTACATCATTGCTTACAACTGCCCCAGTGTTGTTTGATTTACTTTGTGCATTTTCAATTGAACCACTAATTTATATTGAAATTTTCATTTTTGTTACTACATAAGAAAGCAGGGTTGATTTACATTTTCTTTAATAAATGAACATGCTTAGAACAAATCTTTTTTTTTTCTTTTTTTCTGACCAAATTTTTTGTTCTAGCAATGAAAGAAAACTACACATCAAATATTCTTACTCTATAACACATAGCAAATGATTGAAGATTGTTGCAGGGCCTGTTTTGGTCACTTCTTCCTTGCTAGGACAAAGTATCCAATAGCCACAATTCAAAGGTGGAAAGGTTTACTTTCGGTTAATGGTTTGTAGAGGATTCTGGCCATAGTCAGCTGTATCTAAAACAGGGCAGCATGACAGAGGGGCATAGCAAAGAAGAAGCAGTTTATAGTGTAGCAGACTAGACGCAGGAAGACTCTCTTTTCATCTTTCCCTTTATGTTTCATATAGGCTACAAACTTACTGGTTGGTGCCAAACATACCCAAGTCAGGATTCCTCTCTTCAATAAACCCATCACTCAGGCTGTGCTAAACCAGTCCGTGGAATAACCCAGTTACCAACCCCTTAATCTGCTAAGTGACAGAAATCCTGAAATGCACCCAGGATATGGAGGCAGATTTATTTGATATCAACAGGAATTGACTGGGATCATTTCCAAAATACCAGACGCTGAACAGGGGTGGGGTAGCATTTTTGTAGAGTCTGTAAGCAGAAAGTCCAGAAGCAGATGACTTGGCTATCTTTGATTAATTTGTATATTACACATCATAGTGTCTAACCAGTTCTCGAAGACAGTAGTAACAGGAGCTATAACAGCAGCTGTTACCTTGGCAACCAACAGAAACTGAAGTATACCTGCTGGGGAGCCATTCTGTTTTACAAATCCAATATCAACAGCTCTTTACTCAGTCACCTTCCAAAGCCCCACCTCAAAGGGCATGAAGCTTTGGGCAGCTATCTGTCTTGTCCTCCTCTGGTAAGCCATAACATTGGCTCTTTTACTTTTGTCTTCTTTATTTAAATTTTCTTTATTTTACAAAAAAATGTATATATATATGGTGTATATTATGGAAATTAAACTTATTAATTTAATCAATATTTATGGAGTGGGCTAAATTACCTTTTCATTTTGAAGGTCACAACTGTCGTTTTTATCTATATGTTTCCCTGAAGCCTTGTGTGATCATACTTGGAGCTCTGGGAAGGTGATAGGACTTTGGGAATTAGAGTAGATTTACTATTAGGCAGGGGGCCCTGGTCAGAAGAGGTGGGTCACTGTAGACTGTCCACGAAGGGTCTATCTCCTTCTCCTCCTCCTCTCTTGTCTCCGTCTCCTTCTGTCTACAATGATATGAGTAACTTTCCTTGGTCATTTGCTTGTGCCATTTAGTTTGCTTTGGAGGAAACCAAACATCTGAAGACTGGCACTGCTGAAACATGCACCAAAGTAACCCACACTTCTCCTAAATTGTGAGAGTAGGGTATGGTGAATCATCAAAGACAAGTGACTAAGACAGCCTCTCACAATCTCTTCTATCCCACTTCTTTGTCTTTGTGAAAACTTAAATTTTCTAAGCTGACTTCAACACCCAGGATGTTGAATCTCTACCAAAAACCTGCCTGATAATGATATGATCTCCAAGATGTTATTATAATTAAGATGCTGTGGACGTTTGGGGGAAGACCATTTTGGAAGAAAATTAAATTGTTTGAGGCTTGTGCCCAGAGACCTTTGTGGGATTTCAGCCCTTTTCCTTCTTACTTCCTAGGCACAGAGTGAGTGATTTGCTTAGCCACATGGTACCTGTGCAGTGTCCAGCACAGCAGATCTGCCTGATCTGGCCCTGGAACACACAAAACTGAGCTAAGATTTTTCCCTTGTAGTCAATTATCTTAGGAGGTTATTATAGCAATAATTCTATCTAAAGTGGAAATACTTCATGAAATGAGGTCCTGGTTTATAGAGACAACTTTTCTCCACTATGGTATATATTTCATTTATTATCAAAATTGAACATGTCAGATTAGACCTCAGGAAACCTAATACCATAAATGTAAAACTTATTTCATATATTTTCTCCTTTCCCTTAAAATATACTTATAAAATTTATGAACATAATGATCATGAAAACATGGCTAAAGATAGTTCAACCAAAGGATAGAAATTTTGAAATTCAATGAAATCTTACATAAAGTTTCAGATATTTTTGAAACACTGAAGATGGCAAGTTCTTTTAAGGATTTTCAACAGAAGTTAATAATACTGCTTACTTGTTTTTCTAAATTTTCTTTCCTTTCATTGAAATGCTTATTCCTCTCAGTCTTAATAAATAAAATACATTTATTTCACTTTCCTCCAATTTTATTTGAAAATATATTATATCTCACTGCTACACTGAATAGTTACAAAACATGGATTTCAGGAAACCAACATTGATTGTCTCTATGTCAAAATATGTACAAAAATGCAAGATCCAATCAGCCAAGCCATATGAATGGAAACACAAATCATTAATAAATTAGTTCTATCAGATAACAAGATGATGACTTTTTCAATACTTGGTACACTTAAATCAGTATTATCTTCAGTATATGTTAAAGCAACTAGTCTTATAGTTTTAGACTTAAAAAAGTTTCTTGAGATTCAAACTCTGTTTAATTTAAAATATCATAACAGATTAAAACAATCCAGAAATACTGCTTAAGTGGCCTGCAGGTTTTCTCATCATCAAGAAAATTCCAAATAATCACCATAAAAATATCTAGAGGTCATTATAAAATAACTAAATATAGTGAAAAAAATATAACAGAAAATCCTTCACTTTGAAAGTGAAAATAGGTATACAGCATAGCATGCATTTCTGCATATAAATATTGAGTGTAATTGATCTGCACTTCACATTTCCTATAACAGCAACTATGTATGCTAAGATAGCTATGGTTCTGCACACATTAAGCAGAACGTTGCCTTTCAAAATTGTAAAGAAAATTCTTCAATGTGCTGTTTTAAAAATTGAAAACCTTTTTGATCTCACTTGACTTCTTCATAGTGCTTGGAAAAATGATTTTTCCTTTCCATTCAGATAGCCAACTGAGATAACTTAAAGTCCTTAGGTGATTAGAATCAGTGATTTTGTGATCAATCTTTGATCACCTTACTGGGTCTGATTTCTCTACCAGGAAGTGTCAAACACTGATGGACTTATTTCAGGCAAACTTTCCTGAAAGAAGATAGTTTTTCTAGAGCAGTTCTGCTAACACCTAAGACAGTTGTATAAGATTTTAGTAAATCATTTCTGCTAACACTAAGAACTCCCTGGTCAAGGAAAAGCAATCAGATGACTTCTATATAATTTTTGACTTTATCTTCATCTAGAAAAATAATCAGGCTTTTAAAATTAAAACACGTATGCATACATTAAAATGAAGTTCTAGGCAATGTGTCATTAAATATAATATGGTAAGAAATATTTATTTGGCTTCTGATGTGTTTTTTCCACTGAATCTTGAAACAAACAGGAAAAAGGTTATAATTAAAATGCATTTATTGGACACCAACATATGCTAATTCAGAATTTATTCCCATTGCATTCTCTAATTAAAACACTCCTTTTATCTTCAAAGAGAGAAGAAATCAGAGAAAGGGAAAGAGCAATAAAATATTGAAAACATCATATTGGCATTCAATTGAATTAGTTTTAATGAAAAGAGGAATATTTAATGATAATGAATGTTTAAGAAGAAAATATTGGGTCTTTCTGAACTTTTTACTTCGTGATTTGTTTCTGCTCTGTGAATCCCACTGGTAGTTTGTGATTCTTGAGTTACAACCCACATGGATTTGTGATGCTGTTATATAAGTCTTTTTAAAATTTGTAGTTAACTTTAAACAGCACAGAAGGGCATGGCTTCCTAAGAAAGAAAAGCCTATGATTAGAGTCAAAACTACTGTCACAAACACATCATTAACAATGGTAGTCATATATAAATATCAAGATTAGCTACGAATGGTTAATTTTCAGCACCAATTAAGCTGGTTCATAAGATAGATGTGTAGAGTTTTATTACAAAAAGAACATTTTAGTAACTCATTTCAAAAGCAAAGCAGGGTAAGTTCTAACTTTGATGTATCAATAAATAAATACCAGTGAAAACTTTTTTGTTGTTGCTGTTACTAGGGATCAAACTCACATCACACTTGCCAGGCAGACACTTAGGCTGCTGAACTAAATCCCCAGCCACACCAATGAAAACTTTAATCTTCATCCAATTCTTTGTTTTTTTTTTTTTTTTTTCAGACAAGTATTGTTTACAGTAAATTTAAAGGAATAGGTGTAACACTGCTTTTTAAAAAAAAGTATTTTTCATTATTACACTAAAAAAAGAAAAGTTTGCACAAATGAATTATAATGAATAAGCTAATCAGGTATGGGAAAGAGGAATTTTTACTCAGTGTCGACAGCTGTGCTGCACTCTTGAGGTTTACTGGGTTTTGGGTCATTTCTCTTCAGTTCAAGCCACAATAACTCCTTTTATTTCCCAAAAGTTTGGCAGAATTTAATGATTTTTAAAATTCTTTTTCTGTTCTTACCCACCAATCTCATGAGCATGGCATCATAAATGACATTTTGGAAGCTATTTCCTCTCTCAATTACAACATCAACAGATAATTTCCTGTATTGTCTGCTGTCATGGATCCTGGCAATACTATCCAAAACTCACCCAGTAATTTTAACTTTTAATGAGGGTTTTTGAAAGACTCCATTATTAAACAAAATTACAGTCTAATATGACACTTTATCAATTCATGCCTCCTTCTCTGTCTTCATTTCCTTATGAAGGATCTGATGTCATTTCTCAGTATAAACAAACTGTGAATGGAAATGTGATTACATAATGACTTGCTTTGGTTGGTTTTTTTCATGATTAATTGAAATACAAATAATATATTCTGCATTTTTCTTATTCATAAATGTATTCTAGTGATAGTGTTTGTCTTGTATGGTCCTGACATAATGCAATAGAAGAAATGATGAGCAAAATAATTGAAACAAAATTTTTTCATTGAAGAATTTCATGTCATGTTCCTGATTGAAAATGATCAGTACTTTAATCAGATATATAAAATGTATGTACTTTGATTTGTTTAAATTATATGTTTTTAAATGTAGATACAGTGAATCACAGAATGGTTAAAAACATAAATTTTAATTTGCTATTGAGGTTTTTAACATTTCAAAGGTTACTAGAAAGAATATTGTGCCCTGAAAAAAATATCAGCACCTTTCCTCTTCGAATGTCCTCTAAGGGAAATATTTGCCTTATATGCCAGAGTAAAGCTCTATTCTTTTCAATAAAGTAGAAATGTTTCATGTATATCACTACATTTCTGTTAAAAATTTAGTAAATGGGCCAAATTACTCAGTTCTAGATTTTGGCTTTTTTCAACAACAACAACAAAAAATTCAGTAAGAAGCAGTCACTGTACTATTAGATGCATAAAACACATATTTCCTACAACTAAAATAAATGAACATTTTTTTTATAACTGTTCATTGTATTTAAGGTGAAAATTCTATTCCAGTGCAAAATATTACACCATGATTAGGACGTGCAGTATTGAGATATTTTTCAAAATATATTGACCTAATTTTACAACATATTTATTTTAAAGAATATTTATTTAAATATTATAGAATTACTTAATGACATAATAACCATGGATTAAACAGGTAGATATCATCACCTACTTTTGTAGATCTTGCATCACATTTTTTTTTCCTTTTGTGTCTGAATTTATGTCCTTGTCTATTAACTATCAATGGTGCACTTAGAAATGGTAATGTGATTCCATTTCATTGAAGGAAAACTTTTTTTAAAAATTGTCTTTATACGCTTCCCAATGTGAGTATCTGTGTGTAGCATTTAACTTTTTATTCTGAGGTTCAGAAAAAGGCTTCATTAATTCTACAGTCAGGTCTTCACTTTCATTAAAACTGATTGACATGCCTGCCCTTTTAAGAATGAAAATATTCTTCAAAGAACATTGTGTTTTGTTTTGTTTTGCTTTTTCAGTATCAGTCCCAATATCCACTGATTCTGATCTCAAACTCATTTTGATAGAAGGAGCACTGATTTGCTCAGTGTTACAGAGCAATTTCACATGTTTGTATACTCATTAAGTTGGCCATAGAATTCAGGCACACACACTAGTTTCTTTTCTTATGCTTATTTTTTTTTTCTAAAATATTTTTCTCCTATTGTGGAAAACTTAGCTTCCGATCTTTGGGTATTCTCAGGTGAGAATAGTATCTAGCAACATGACACATAAAGTATTAATTAAAATATACTGGATTTGGTTTCCAAACTCAGATGGTAATAAAATACAGGCTAGTGACTTTGCCATTTATTTTGGCAAAGAAAATCGGAATATTAATTATAAGGTTAAAATGGTCAAGTAGATTTTAAAACTTATGTTAAGAGATAAATTCAAAAGACATTATTAAAATGACCAGATCAATTTTAAGAGTAAATATGTATCAATATTATTCAAACCATTATTTCAGAGCTAATTTCTATTTTTCAGACACTTTGAAAGTTATCTATAATTTAGTTTTAACATTTGAGCAATTTTTCCAATTTGACATTAAATCAGCAAATGTATTTAAAATAATGACAGTAATACATAGAATCCTCCACAATTTTATTTTATTTTATTTTATTTTGATTAGAAATAGTGAAAAATATTTTAATCAAAAAATACCCTGTGTTTAAAAAAAAAATCCAGAAACACAAACCAGAAAAAGTATAGCAAAATTAATATAATTTTCACAAATAGTAATTAGAATCCATATATGCTTTATGAAGTAAATTTCCAAGTAAATTGATTTTAGTTTTGTTGGATTGATAAATGTAAAAGTTTCCTTTTCAGCCATCTTATTAATCAGATTTAAAAATAGTTTTTCCTCTCAAAGAATTTCCTAATCACCAACATTCAACATTATGAAGTGGCATACTTTATGAATGCAGCTGTCAAATGGAATATTGTGATTCTCTGTTTCTTCTTCATTTGATCCTTACTAGTGAATATAACACAGGTAAATGACATTTCATTTATTCCTAAAATAGCTAAAAGCAAAAACTCATTGTTCATGTATTGTAAAAAACTTTGCTAGTTATTTGAAAACTAATGCGTGATTTTGATATTTCATATGATTATTGTACCTAGCTAGTAGTGGGAAAGTGAAAATATTCACTGCTTCTCATCAATCAGTTATTATGAACTTTGGAAAAATTTTGGCTAGTACAAAGAGTCAGATAAACAAACACATTATTTATTATTAAAGTATTTGCTTATACTACTATCTAAGACGTATTAATGGATAAGTAATATATGTAACTTCTATATACTAATAGAGAATGTCAATACTTTATGTAATCATACAGGATAAATATTTATTATATAATATAGCAAGCTATATGCCTACCATAAATAACTATGATCACATATATTTATATTAATAATTCACTTATCGCATACCAAACCTGGGAAAATATTATGTATAATTCAGCAGACTTTATCCATAGTCATCAAATACTTCTTGGGAGTTTCTATTGTTTTTGTCTGTGTGACGTTTGGTGAGGATCTGTTGGCAGATGGCATCATACTTGTAAAAGTGTACTCAGAAAACATCCCATGTCAAGACAGGAAGCCAGAGAGGGCTTCTCCCCCAGAAAGGGTGACTGTATCCCCCAATAACAAGACCAGGCATCAGATTTCTTCTGTTAAATTTCAACACCTTTCAATATCAGCACAGCAAGAAGCAAGTGTCAAAGCACATACATTTTTGTTGAACAACCTTAAACCATATCCAAATCATAACTGTATCTATTCCAATCAGTGCTAAAGACTAACCTTTCTCTGTCAAAACAAAGCAAACAATCCATCCGCTGCCTGGTGTTGCATGTTCCCAAGAGATACAGGCTTTTCTATCTTGATTATCATCACTTGGTTGTGTTAAGACATTAACTTCATCCTGTCTACTGCACTAAGAGAGGCCGCCTCTTCATTGGGAACTGTGTAAATATTTCAGTATTCACAATGTCCTAATTTTTATATCTAATTACCAAGTGCTACAGATGTATCATTCCTATATCTATGTATCACCATGTTATAGTCTCATTTTACCTCTGAACATGTATTCTGACTCCCTATTTTCAGCCATAGGTACAAACTCTCTAACCTTATTTACTTTAGGACTAAAGAAATCACTAAATTAATTTTGAACATCTCTGCCCACTAGCTAGATTTATTACCCTAAAATTAAATCATAGCAAGGAAGACTGTAACACTGTCAGACAGTGTTACAGTTTAATTGTAAGCTTGAGTACTTTCTTCATCTAAGAACATGTTTAGAAAACTTCAGATGACAGTATGGGTTTAGGGATAGGGGTATTTATTGTTTATTTTCCTTGTGGAATTATGAGAACTTTTGTTCACAGAGCTCACATGTGAACTAGAGACAGCTCAATATTAATTTTATGCATACTACTTTTGTTCAGTTTTATTTGTGTAGACTCTGGTAAATACAAAGTATTATGGTTCCAGATGTCAGATTTCTGTTCACATATACAAACTGAATTAATCTCAGTATGCTTTGGTACATTTCATATTAGGGTCAATTAAATTAACCACTATCGAGATCTATTTGTTTCACGTTTTTTTTTTTTTTTACTTAACATTTTACTGGATTTTGGCAATCATGCCCTTTGCAAGTCTGATGGTCACTTGTTACAGTGTGACTTTCTATTGCTCTAGAATTAGGCTGCTTCCATATAACTTAGGAAATCTACTTTTTAGCCTGCATAAAGGGAAACACTTTAGACACAGTACAAAGTTTATAATATATTTAAGAAAGTAAAAGTAGTTTTCTACTTATATATGAAGGTACTATATTTAAAGTAGACTTAGCACATGAAGCTGGAGAAAAGAGAAGACCAGATCATGAAAATCACAACTACTATTTTAAAGGGAGTTAAAAGTATTCAAATTTGAGATCCATATATAAATGTTTTAATATCATGTATAGTGAAAGAAATCATTTTCTTGTTTTTCAACTCAGAACAATAAGTATCTCATGAAACATATGCTAGTGGAGGAAATGAGATCTACAAAATGCACATATATATTACTTTAATTTTGGCTTATAATAACTCTTCACATAAGTCAAATAATTATAAAAATACATATTTTTTACATTGTGGGGTAAAGTTAATACACTTTAGACCTTTATGGATCTCTAATCCTCTATAAACTATGAAAATGAATAATACCATACTAATGCTTAGTACAAAATGATTATTTTTTGTAGTTATATTTTGATTTGAATACTTTGTACAAAATTCATCAATTATAAATTAGTAAAATATGTGAATTTTTACTTTTGTATTCATAGAATATGAGTGCATTTTAAACATTTACAAAGAGCAGCAATTATAAAATTGTCTACATAGGAACTAATGAACAAAACAGTCAAATTCACTAAATTATTGTTTATTTTGAAAATAATGTATTACTATTGCTTGATGGACATCCATTTTTATATAATTAGCTGCTCTACTAGGTACAAGGTGTTTTATTCAAATTGATTCCATGTACAAGAGCGGGATAAAGCATACTTTTGTAAGACAGAATATAGCCTATGACAGAACGTAAGAACTGTAGTTTACATTAGTGTTTAGAATTCATGATTTGTAATGAATTAAGTGCCTTGTTTTATGACATTCTCTCCCCATAACTTTGTACTTTATAGAAATGTTAAATGATTTGCTATTCTCCCCATGACTGCATCTGTTACGTGTGGCTGGAAACATATTTCAAAGACTAGTTAGGCTGAGAGTCGCACAACAAAATTTGCCTCAGAATTATGGTTGAATAAATTCATTTTTGCCATTATTTTCAATAAGTTTTGCTCTAATGTTATAAGTAAATGTGTTTTGAGTAGAATTTTCATTAGAAACACTAACATTTAAATAGAAATCTCCTCAATTAAAGACTCATAATATTTGAGGGGTTGTGATTGGTTTATCTTTCCCAGCATCATTAGTTTACTCTATTCCTGATTACAAGTGCAACTATATATGGAGTGAATTTAAATATAAAATATTAATTGCTGTTTGAATTCAACTATGCGCTTTATGATGTTTGCACTTGTTATCAAATGCTTGTATCCTGTCAACATCTGAAATGAGCTGCAATGTCATACTAAACCAGTGTGACATTTATCACAAGAGCCAAGTAGACAGCCTCTGCTAGATACAGAGTGAGCTTGTGTACATTGCAACCCATTACGGTTACTGAATAAAAGGCTTTGCAATTGGAAATATGTGCATGCTGTCAGTGCCTCTACTTGTGCTTCTTTATATGTGATTCAAAATTATAAAGCAAAGGTTTTGAGTAGCAATACTCAAAAAATGAGAAAAGATGGTTAAATGCAAGCCAACCTTATGTAGAAAAGGAGAAGAGAGGATGAGAGGAGAGGAGGGAAATGCAAATAAAATAAAATAAATCTAAAGTTTAAAAGTAACAAAATGCTAACTGAATGAGAATTTCAGGAGAGGCTCTGGAATCATAGTCTTCTAGATCCAAAACTGTTAACATCATTATTACACTATTATTTATATTTAAATGTATCTAAATTTAGGGGTTTATTCCACTACCTAATATTCCTTATCTTAATCCTGGATTTTCATTTTATAATTCAAACATTAATCTTTAAACAGACCAAATTTATTTAATCTACTTCAATCAATTTCAAATGAATTGTGTTGTAGATTAGTGAGTTCCAGACAATACTAATCTTAATTAAAGTCAGTTATGACAGAGAATCACCTGATTGAATATTGAATATTATCTCACATATGGATTATATAATATTTAAATGTATAAAGACTTTGGTTTATAATCTTTAATTGTGATAGTTAATTTTGCATGAGGTGTATAGAGGGTTCTATGTACTGATTGTGTCCTAAGAGCGTTGAGGCTAGTACTAGGTTTAATATTCAATCCACTTTCTATTTAAAAATTTAATTCTTTTGCTTCTTTTCTACTTTTTAATCTTATTAAGAAGCAAACAATTCTGTTTTATGTATCATTTCTCTTCAATTGATCACATAAATTATTCTTAATTAAACATTTTAGTATTTAGAATAATTTATTTCATATGACACAGAAAGATCCTGCGCTGGTTTACTCAAGAAAATAAAATTAGTCAAACTTTTACATGTATAGGAGTATTAACTTCAATAGAATCTAATAAAAATGTGCTAGATATCATGGTTTCAACTTACCTGTGAAGATAGCTAAACCAATATAGTTTGAATTTTATGGAAAACTGGTTAGCCTCAGTTAAGTGAATTAAGGAATTAATGTGTAATTTCAGTATTTACATTTTGATGGATCATGCAGTAACGCTTAGAAAGTCACTTGAAATATATGCATATACTATATGAACAAGTTTAAACATTCAGAGAAAGAGAAAAAGAGACACATACAGAAAAAGAAAGTTAAGAACCGACAATTTGCAAACATTAATAATATACGAAGATTTTAGGTGTACATACATTGAAATATGAATATGAAATAAATAATGCAGTATGGTAAAAGCAACAAACTTCCTTTTGCTAGTAATTTTCCTATAGAAGAAAAAAATACCGTGTCTTTTCTTTAAAGGACATTAGTTTGAAAAGAGCTATTGCTTGTTAAAATGACAATAAGCATATTAGATATTAGTGAGCTAGTATGACTAAATTAGCTAAATATGTTTTAACTGTCTTTACTAAGGAAATCTTGTATACTAATTTTTGAGCACAACAGACAGACATAATTTGAATAATCTGAATAATTAAAACATTGTTATGTATTTTAGTTAATTCACTGAAGAAATATAAATTTCAGTACTATTCTGGAATAAAACATTTTGAAAAACTTGTAAGCAATTATTTTAAAACATGTGCTAAGCATGCTTAACATCCAAAAAGTCACACTGGCGAGATTTCAGGATTTTAGTACACATTGCATTTTATAAGTAAATAATTACTCTTGGTTACAAGAATCATTTGAACTAATTTTCATTATTTTTCTTGTTTAATATTTTTCAAACTCATGCCAAAAGTGTAAATAGTGAATAAAATATAATAGAGTCTACAATAACTTCTGATTTTTCACTGTTCTGTTTTACTTATTCAAATTAAACAAGTAATGCTATTGTGAGGGATGTGCTCCCCCACTTTCTGTCTTGGAGAGACAGTTTTTTGTGTATAGGAATGCTATTGATTTCAGAGTACTGACTTTGTATCCAGAAACACAATTGAATATGTTTAGAAAACCTAAAAAATTTTTGGTAGAGTTTTGGGGGTCTTCTATATGGGTGGCCATGCCTCTGCAAATGATGATAATTTAACTTCTTTCTTTCATTCACTTTTTCCTTTTATTTCTTTCTCATATAACTGCTCTGGCCAAAGTTTCTAGAGGTATACAGAATAGAAATGATGCTTGTGGAGATGCTTGTTTTTTTCCTTATTAAACTGCAAGATTTTAGTACTGACTAGTCCAAAATTGGTTATAATATTGAGATAAAGACCATCTATACAGAATTTCTGTAGTGTTTTTATCATGAATGAGTGTTGACCTTTGTCAAAAGGTTTTTTTTTTTTTTTTTTTTTTTTTTTATTTTATTTTTTTTTTTTTATTGAAACAATCATGTGATTACTGTCTTTGGGTCTGTTGATATGGCGTATTATGCTGATTGATTTTTGTGTGTGAAGCATTCTTTTATTCCTGAGATGAATTCTACCTGTTCATGGTACATAACCTTTGGATGATTGCTACAGTGTGTTTGCTAGTATTTTAGTGAGGATTTTTGCATCCATGTTCACTAGGAAGACGGCCAATAGTCCTCTTTTTTTGTTGGGTCTTTCTCTAATTTTTGTATCAGAGTAATACTTGCATCCAGGAATGAGTTAAGGAGAATTGTTTCTCTTTCAATTTAATTAATGAATTTGAGGAGTATTGGCATTAAATCTTCTCTAAATTTCTTGTAGATTTCAGTCATGAATCAACCAGAACCTGAGATTTTCTTTGTTGGTGGGTTTTTAACTACATTCTCAATTTCCTGAACTGATACTAGGCTATTAAACATTTTTCTGTCTTCTTGATTGACCTTTGGTAATTCATGCATTTCTAGAAATCTGTCCATTTCTTTTGTGTTTTCCATATTTTAGGAGACAATATTTTCAAAATAGATGTGATGGTCTTCTGAATTTGTACAGGATCCCTGGTGATTTCAAACTTTTCATTCCTCATTGCATGAAACAGTTTTTTCTATCCTTTTTTGATGAGATTGCCTAAGTTTTTATCAATCTTGTTAATTTTTTCAAAAGACCAATTGTTTGATTCATTAATTGTTTCTATTGTTTTCCTAGTTTCAATTGCATTAATTTCTGCTCCTATCTTTGTAATTTCCTCCGTTTTATGTTCTTTGGGCTATACTTGCTCTTCATTTCCTAGAAGCTTTAGGTGGAGTATTAGGTTGTTTATTTGCACTCATTCTGTTTTCCTGTTATGAGAAATCACTATCATAAATTTTCTTCTTAGGACTGCTTTCATTGCTCTCCACAGATTTCTGTAAGATGTATTTGCATTTTCATTTGATTGTAAATAGTGTTCAATTTCTTCTTTAGTTTTTTCCATGAACCATAAGTTGTTCCATGTGTTTACGGAATTTTTACAGTTTAGTTTGTGGTTAATTTTCAATTTTATTGTACAATAATCAGATCATATGCATGTAATAATTTCAGTTCTTTGCATTTGCTTAAGCATGTTCTATGGGTTAGTATATGGTATATTTCAGAAAATGATCCATGTGCAGGTCAGAAGCATGACTACTAAGGTCATTGTTCACAGGTTTGGTTTAAATCTATTTTTTTATTCATTGATATTTTGTTTTAAAAGACCTGTCTCTTTTAGACAATGGGGTGTTAAGATCCCCATTAAAATTATGCTATTTTTTATACTTTTTGGTATATATATATATATATATATAATTGATATTTCTTTCTCTTGAATTTTACTCCCTAACCAGTATGAGGTGACCTTCTTTATTAGTCATGATCATTCTTTGTCTGTCTGATCATTCTTGGTTCGAAGTTCACATTGTCTGGAAATACAATATCTAACCCAGTTTTTTTTTTTTTTCTGGGTACATTTGCATGAAATATTGTTTTTCATTCTTTGACTTTTAGTCTATGAATTTCCTTTTGATTCAAATGTTTCCTGTATATGGCATACCTTTGACTCTTGCTTCTTGATCATTTCTGGCAATCTGTTTCTTTTGATTGGTGAAATGAGGCCATTTATGTTGATAGTAATATGCATTGACAGACTTGTCATGTTAGTTTCCTCCTATTCATTTTACATTTCCCCTTGTTTACGTTTGTCCTGCTTTGTAATTTCTTTCTGTTGTTCCTGAAATTGTGGTCATTTTTGTCTCTGTCTAGAATATCTTTCAGTACTCTTTGTAGTGTTGGTTGATGGTCATGAATTTATTTAGTTGTTCTTTGTCGTGGAATAACCTTATTTCTCCATTAATTTTGAATTTCATTTTTCAGGGTATATGAGTCTGGGTTGGAGGATTTTTTTTTTAAAGAATTTGAAATATTTCACTCCAAATCCATGAAAGTTTGTGCTAAGAAGTCTGCCATGATTCTTGTGGGTTTCCATTTATAGGTGATCTGCTTCATTTCTCTAATAATGTTTAATATTCTGTTCTTGTACTGAATATCAGTGATTGTTTTATACATCTGGTTGCCAATTTATTTTGGTTATGTTCAACTGGAGTTCTCTATGTCTCACTTATCTGCATGTCAGATTATTTTCCCACGCTTGGGAAGTTTTCTGCCATCACTTCTACAAATGATCTTTTTACATCATTTGTGCTGACTCCTGCTTTTGCATTGACAACAATTATTCTTATACAATTTTTCTTTGCATAACCTTGCATATGTCTAATTCTTACTTTCTGATCCCTTGTTATTTTATGAGGTCATTTATTTAATGACTGAAAACTATATTATTGTGTTCAAGGTCTGAAATTCTATTCAATTTCATTCAAAAGCATTTGTCACCTTGGAATGGAATTTTTATTTCCTGAATATCTGTTCCATGCATTCTATGTCATTACAATATTTATCAATCGTGATTTCCTTCATTTTCCTATGTTCCTCTGATTTTTAATCTGCCTGTACTCTGGATTTGTTGGGTATTTTCTTTGTGATTGTTGTCATTTCTTTCTTTATTCTTTCTACCTGAGATATTATTTATGATATGATTCCGCCTTTAACCTCATGGATTTGTTTCTTCATTTCAGTTGCTGTCCTTTCTGCAATTTCTTTTGTGTGTCTGCTACTTTCTTCTATCTCTGTGTTGGACATATGAGGTTGCATTTTGCCTCTACATCTTGTCATTTTCTATATAAAAGTTTTATTTTGTTTTCCATGTTGATCCTTGTGAGTTCTTGTAGAAGACAGCTTTTATTGATATCAAGCCCTTAGAGAAAGTCTGTCCTTTCATGATTTCTTCTATGTGCAGGAGTTTCTTGTTTTATTTATTTATTTTTTAATGTCTTGAGATCTTACCCTTTTGCTCTCTGCACCCTTCTCGGCATTGCTCTGTCGCTTTCAGGGGAGACGGGGGCAGTTACAGTCTCATGCACTACTGGCTTTTCTTGGTCCTTGGGCTTCTATGTTCCTCTTCCATAAGCAAGTTTCTGTCTTTAAGGTCATCTGTTGTCTGGTGGGACAGGATGCTGTGTGGTCCTCAGCTTGTACTGTTGTAGTCCAAAGCTGCTGGGTCCTAATTCTTTACCTGTCTCCTGAGGGGGTATCTTAACTTCTCACTTGCTTTCATCAACCCTCAAACGTCAGCTGTAGTCTGTAGCTTTATTGATGGAGTGCAGGGGTGCAGTGATGTGTCCGCCTTTTCTTGCCCCAAGGCAGTACAGCCTCTTAGTGCAAACTTGTTTAATTTCCTGTGACACTTTAACCACAGTTAATCTTGTATCTAGAGGTTCCTGTTAGCTCTCTGATGAACAAAAGGGAAAGAGAAGAAAAAGAAAAAAGGGAAAATTGATTGATCTTCTGGTGGGGAGGCGCACTATCCTCTGTTTGGAGGAAGGCAAGACTATTCTGTATGGTATGATTTACTAACACTATTTTAGAATACCAATTTTTCATTTTTCTTCTTTTAAGATTTCAATTATGGCAGGTAGTCATCCAGACTTGGTGGTCACTGGTGGCCTGGTTGGCTGGTATGCCTTTTATTAAGGTTTAATCCTTGCTTAATCTATGAGTCTCTCAGACTGCTTTTGGTTTCAGGTGTTTGTCCTCCCCTTTCTTCCAAATGTGGGTTGAGTTTCTCTGAGTAGCTCTGAAGGAGGCTCCTCCTCTGTTCAGTCATGTTGTCTCCTTCCCGCCAAATTCTAATCTTTATAGTAGTTATCTTTTGTGTTACAAATAGCTGTGAACAAACTGTTCCAAATTCTGTTCTTTACATAATAAAGGATTATTACTCATGATGTTACATTGTTTAGGTATTTTCTCTGCTTTGTTTGATGATTTGTAGCAAGAGTTAGATTAGGAGCCATTCTTCCTATGTCAGATTAATTGGCCCTCTAACTCTGTTTGTGTATCTGCCTATTTCTTTTCCTTTTTCTTTCTCAGTTTCTCCCTATCACCTATTGTTGTTTTCTTCTCATTTCCCATTCCCTTTCTCTTTCTCCTCCTTGTCTTTTTCCCTCTTCCCCTCACTTTATCTTGACTGCTTCAAGGTGTCACACACATAGAGTTACATTTAGATGTTAAGATAGTGCGTCAGTCTTTTGGGTCCTCAGCTGCATAACCCAAGGTCTTTTGCACTGTTATAATAGCCAAAGAAAGATTTAGTGATGAGACAGATACAAAAAAGAAATGAACAGGATGAAGAAGTTCTGAAAAAAAAATGGTGATTATGGTGGCTGAGATTTACTCCTGTAAACTAACTATCCTTGTATTAATTTATCACTTGAACTTTTACTTTACTTTCAAAGCTGAATATTGGGACCTCAAGAAGAGACTCTCACTATAGTCAAGATAACTATGTATTTTTCTCATTATGCTTTTTGACATTGTAAGAGACCATATCTGCTTCCTCTCTACATGTGATCCCCTCATTTACAAGAATTTAATTTGCTCCATCTTAGGTTAAGAATCTTAGCCTAAAAACATTTTACAAACTAGGATCTCAGTTAATAATTCGAGTAAGAATAATTTCATTAGATGCTGATTTATCATTTTAAATGTTATTTGGTTAAAATTCAGTTTTATCTACATGTGCTACAAAAAAAAAAAGATGAATATATTGAGTAGGACAATAGTAATTTCCTAAACTCAGACATAAAAGTTTGAGGGAAAAGTTTAACCATACCAAACAAATTCAGTTGCTTCATATGTAATTTCTGAGTAATCAAAAATAGCTTTTGAATAGAAAATGAAGGCTTATTCTTAAAAAAAAATGTATCTTGGTTTTTAGAAAGTAAAACTATATTTAAAATACTATTTTACAACATCAATAACAAATATTTGAAGACAGTAATACTCATTAGTTATATGATTAACTGTATTATTTCATCACACTACCTGATGATTAGGCAAAACGGTTTTTTATAATACTTGTAGCTTAATTCAACTGATAGAGAAAAATGAAACAGAAAATAAGGGTAAGTGACAGAAAATGATATAGAAAATAAGAATATAAAAAATGAATAAATTCCTGTTTTATGGGTTCAAAATAAACAGTGAAACTATATTGTTTTACTATTAAACATTATATATTATGACTAAAATATGACTAACCTGTAAAATGTCTAATGAAAGCAAAATAAAACATTCAAATTCAGAAGTTTTCATATTAATTAAGTTAAACATTTATGTCAGGAATATTATATTTTAAGTAAGCTGCTACCATTTTCTCAGTTAATCAACCACACTGGTTTATCTTAATTGATACAAAATAACTTTAATATGCTTTTAATTCTCCGGATTTCAATATATTTACAAAAATATTTTCTAAAGTAATTGTTACAGCAATAATCCCCAATAAACAAAAATAAATTTCTCTGATTTCATACAATTGACAAATAGAAGAACTAGAAGCTAAATGATTTAATTCAGATCTCAAGAATCATAAATATGATAACTGGAGTGGGTTTTGGATGTATATTTTATACTGTCCTAATACTCAAAAAAAAAGAAGATCCCAAAAGTTTTAATCAAAGAAAAAGTATATAGTATAAGAATAACATATGCAATTTATAAATGTATCTCTCTAAAGATCCAGTGTTCATCAAATTTATAATTAAGTGCATTAATAAGAGTGAAAGTCATAATAACCTTTGAGAAATTAGACCATAGTTCTCAAAATAAACCTCTTTGAAAACTCAAAAATAAACATGAAGTCAATATATAAAGAATACTCATAGCATAATAAATTATATTTTCATGTGTCACAATAATCATTCAGCAAATATGTCTTAAGAATAAAATTTACGAAGACACACTGACCCATGTATTTGGCTTCAAAGAAATGTTTTGTTGTTGTTGTTGTTGTTCTTGAATCTTACATCCTTTTTTAAAAATAAAATATTGTTTTTTAACAACTTGAAGCAGCACTAAGTTGCTTCAGAAGCAGATATTTTAAATGCGCAATGTTAAATTAAGTATAAATTTGCTTTTAATATGTAGTTATAAATTTAAATGACGTTTAATTTTAAATAATTTGTTTAAATTTTTTGAAAATGCCAACATATTACTAACTCAATTTTTTTAAATGCCAAATTATTGCCAAGTCTGACTATTTTTTAATTGTATATAACAGAACTGAGTTGGTTTCTGTAAATGGACTGGATGATATACTCATTCACGCATATGTAAAGTTAGCAAATATATAAAACAATTATGTTATTGGAGTTTACTCTTTTTAAAATTTTTCTTTCATTATAATGAATGTATAGTATATCATATAACAGGAAGAAAGGAAGAACTAGATTAAAATGAAGTATTATCTTGAAGACCCATCAACTGCTCAGTCTCACTAGAGTAGTATTTATTAAAGTCCCTGGAATTAAAAAAAAAAATCCTGAGTTTCAAAAACAAAATAAAACAAAACAAAACAACAACAACAAAAACCTAACCATTTAACTTATCCTCAGTTCTGAGAAACCACGTTCCTGAGAAAAATCTTCTTTATATTTGGTGTAGGATTCAGTGACTTTGGATTTTCTAAAACACATGACACTGCTCAATTTGTATTGTTAAATAAAAAAAATTGTATTTAATGAAAGATAATACAAGGAATTTGTATTGTTAAGTACAAAAAACAATGCCCAGCTTTTCTGTGTCAAACTTGTGGTTTTAAGAAACTAAAAAGGAAACAATAAAAGCTGAGAAAAAATAGTTGATAATACCTAAGCCTATGAAAACATGTATCACAAACATACAGAGGTATACCAATAATATTCACAGGGTAATAACATTATATGCTCAACACAGTAGTTAAAATAAAAGCCTGTCAGGAAGTCATGTTCATTACAATAGGTAGCATCCTGAAATCTAATATAAAAGTGGTGATAACAAAATAAATATAATACTAAATATACAATAAGTAATAAAATTAATATAACAGACAAAATATTGACAATTTTTTCAAGTAAGCATTCAATTTTTGACACACAAATTTAACTACTATATACTTGAAGTGCAGATATGTAAGTATATTTGCATAAAAAGGTTTTTGTTAGTCAACTGTGGCAGCACAAATCTTTGTTACTGGGAATTAGGAGGTAGTAGGACCAAACGTGTAAGTCCAAGCTTGGGAACTTATGAAGACTCTATTTCAAAAACAAAATAAGCAAGCAGGTGATTTAGCTCAGTGGCATAAGTGCCTGCCTAGCAAGCACAAGGATGTGAGTTCCCGGTACCAAAAATAAACAAACAAACAAATAAATAAAAGGTCTGCAGACTTAGCTAAGGACCTCTGTGTAGAGTGCTGCCCTGGCATACATTTGATCATGAGTTTGTTTCCCAACATTGTACAATAAAAAAGGCATACACAAAGTATTCATAAAAACTTCTTCCCAAATAAAATAAATGGAAAAAAGGCAACATATCTACCAACAAAAGAAAGGGGAAACTGTTGTTCTACACTAAGTTGAATTAGCTAAAGGTGGAGGTGGGAAGTTAATCGATAGTGGGAAAAAATTCTAGAAGAGGTTAACCCAAAGCCCGAGAGTGGAAATGGAATTCCAGGCAGGAGTGATTCCTCTCACTTGTAGGAAGGCATGTCTGTGTCACGTAAACTATTTCATCCTTATGTTGACAGGAATGAAAGTTGTACTAGTGGATACGTTTACATGGTGTACATGTTTACATAATGAAAGAGTTGAAATCCATTCATTTCATTACATAACCATATCAGTTTTTACAACAATTGTGTGGAATAGTAAGATGACAGAATTTTAGGTGAGATAATAATATCAAGTAGTGACAATTACAATGTTCAGTGGGTTATAATAGTTCCTTAGTATTTTTTGTAATGTTTGATATTTTCCACATCATCCATAATATAGAAATTTAAATGGTTCAAAATTAAATGAATTACTATAATCTAACTCACGTTTCACTTAACAGCCTTTAAAAATATCAAGGAAATCTGAGTTATAAATGAACAATATAGTGTTAGTATTCGTGTTAGTATATTGAAGCATAATAAATATTGCAATCTGAAGAACTAATTACAACTTTAACAAATTGTATAAGAAATACCAAGATAAAACAGGAACTGACATTGAACATTTAGGTAATTTAAGAAGGCATTTAATTTGTCAATGTATTTGATTTAAAATGTTCTATAAAAATTATTATTCAAATAAAGACAAGTTTTCTCCAAGATTACATAATTATTTAACTGTGATAAAATAATTACTGAATGGAGCAATTAATGTAAAAGTTAAGAAATGGGATTCAGTTCAAGAATGTTAAAAATATGGTCTGGAAAATCAATAAACTGCTAAAATTAAATAAAGAATCATTTATTTATATGTCAATGACGTAGATTTAAATATTTGTTAATAGAAATAATTTTAAGCCAAATCATGATAAATGTTCATTTAAAGTTTAGCATTTATATGTGTCTTTTTTCAACTTCAAGTAAAAATTTCCAAAGCTAAAAAATAAATTATACAAAAGTTTTAAATATTATTGCTTCTCTTTTATGCATCTAGCCATATATTTAATTACTGTTTTACTGAAAATAGAATTTTATCATAAAATGTAAAGCATCAAATTAGGGCAGCTAAACTGACATTTAAAAATAATTTTCATAAATTACATAATAAGCTGTTGCCATTCATATAATTGTATCTTTTTAAAAAACAGAAAAAAAGAAGCATACTAACCATGCAACTACATTTTACAATTTCTGTAGATATTTGACAGTTGGATTTATATTGTGCATAATCATAAATAACATCTTAACCTTATATATATGAAAGTTTCCTCCTTTGAGCAATCTAATGCACTGATCATGGAAGCAAATAAAGATTTTTTTTTTTTTTGCTTTGTGTGTGTGTGTGTGTGTGTGTGTGTGTGGTGATTGAACCCAAGACCTAGCACAGGAGCTAAACCAGGGATCCCTTTTATTTTCAGATAAGGTTGCTCAGGTTGGGCTAGAACTTGTGATACTCCTGCTTGAGAATCCAGACAAGCTAAGGAGTCCAAGCATGCACCATAATTCCTGGACTATTTTTGTGTGTTTTGTGTTTTCAAAGGACTCCACATTGTCAACGTCATAGAGTATGATAGGTTGTATACACAACCATTCTTCTGTTCATCTTGGATTCATGCTGTTTCTCATACATGATGTTATTTTTTACCCACTCCACACATTAAATAGAAATATATGTTCTTAAACTTTTACTTTGAATTCAAAATTAATTTTGAAACTTTTCTTGTGACTTATTTATACTACAAAGTTTTATCCAAATGCATTGTAGTAAACACTCAAAAGAGTACACCCCTGAATGAGTTTATTCCCTTTTTTATTGATTGTTATTTGTTTGTTCATTTGTTTTATTAAAATTCTGTTGGTCTATACCACATTCAAGTTTACTGTGGTGACAGATATTTGATAGATATAGCATAATACTAATTTCTGCTTATAAGTTTTAAATTTAAATAAATATCTGAATTTAGATATGGAATAATTACATGCTAATTTCTCATTTAAAGGGACATTTGCATCCGTCATATAAATCACTTCTATTATGAACCATTGAGTATATGAGGTTGAAGTATACCTGTTTTTCATTTGCTTTGTGCTCTCACACACATCCACCACAGAATAATATAAACGTAGAATTATAATCTCGTTTGCATTGTGAGTTTCTTGAACTTTTTCTTTAAGAAATTTATGTGGAGATTAGGGCATTTAAATATAACTAATGGTTATATTCTTCAGCGTTTATAAACAAAATTCAGGTATATATATTTAATGAAAGCTTTAGCGTTCTTTCATTTTGTATAATACTATAAATGTATAAGAAACAGTGTTCTATCCAGCTCTATAATGTCGGAAGACATTATATTGATTATAGAAATTTTCTTAAGTATCCTTTATACTCATTATAATAGCTGTAGCTTGATAATAATGAATATAAACTCCTAATTTATCCATAAATTTTAGGCATGTAATAATTCCACATACCATTAAGACATAATGTTACAAAACATTATGTTATTTTATATGTGAAAATTTGTCCTTTCAGAAATATGAAGTTTGAAATTGAGAAAATGAAATTAAAAACCTGCTGAAAAATGTATTAAATTTATGCATCAGCATTCATTAAATATATGTGAATAATAGCATGTTAAAATTATATTTTACATATCTAATCACTGATATATTTTTCTGATATTCCCATATATTTTTAATATTTTCACTTTGTTATAGAAGAGCCTCACTTTTAATTCTTCATTTTCAATTTCTTTGAAAAGACAATTAAACACAATTTTAACAGTAATTGTAATATCCTTAATTTGTGCTATTTTGTTGGAGAATTTCACTTATTACTTGATACTTTCATTGTATTGCATAATATTTTAAAACAAGCATGAAAAATTTCTAAAACAAAGAAATGACATTTAACTTTTGAAGAAAATCTTATTTTAATATATACATTATATATACATTCACAATATATAATTATATATTCAATAAAAAATTACACTTAACATCTTAGATCAGAGTCAAATCTAAAATTTGAAATGTAAAAGAATAAATTCTATGTCTTTTCTAATTCCTTTTCATCAAAAGAAATAAATGGGTTTAGAGAAACCCTTCTTCGAATTTTATATTTCCTCATAGGTACTTATAATTCTTAAAAAAAAAAAAAAACCTAGCAGTCAAAATACAGTAACACACAATAAAATATATGCAGTTGAAGAACACAATATTTTAACTTTGTATTTCCTTTTATAAATTTTTATGTTCTGTAATGTCATCAGGTATGAATACACTAAGACCTGCCTTGCTACGTATGTCAATCTAAGAGAGCTTTTGTTCTCTAAGAATTCTCCATACGTTTCATAGCAAAATTTCAAATATATGAAATATATTCTGAAAAATTTCATTATTCTTATGGCTTCTATATTTTACTAAATTTTTGGTTCTGTGGTTTGATATTTCGTTATTTATTCAATAGAACTAAAACCACCCCTAAACAACTTTATATATTATGTATAGAATAAGAAGATTCAGTACGCTTTTCAGTTTCAATGTATAGGAAACATAAAAATAGTATTCTGTTGAAATTAAATGGGGAGTTGGTTCATCTGTAATTTATCATTTCCAAAATAATATATTATACACTACACATTATTTTACATTTAAAAACATATAAATGTGATGTATATGAAAAATAAGATCTTCAGAAACAAAATTCTAGTTGGTAAATAACCTGCAAAGATTCTTGTAAATACGTTCTACAATATTTTCTTCCAATTCCATGGGCTTCAAGATATTTATTTTTAAAAATGGCGCCAATTTGCATTTTCTAAACAAAAAACAGTGATTACCTTCCTGATGGCATAGCCGGCTGGAAGACAGTGACTTTATGCTCTGTGCTTCTCCATTACAACAATAGGACAGGCCAGCAGGAAGACAGTGAGTGTGCTCTCTGTACACCTTCATCACATCCCTGAGGATGGGCGGCTGGAAGACAGTGCGTTCATGCTCTAGGCCTCCCCAGTGACCTCCCCGAATGAGAGGACTGACTGGGAGAGTATGACATCAATAGGAACCACGAAATCCAGGCCAACATCCTGGCACAAACTCATACACAAATTTAGAGGGCAAAATATCATGCAAGTGTCTAGAGCAGCAGTGAAGCTTCACTGACAGAACCCAGTCCCAGCTCCCACATCCAGAGCCCATGATGAGCTTGATACACAGCACATCACTGGGATATGACATGGACAGTATCACAGAACTGAACACCAGAAGGAGGTGTTTCTGGAATACCTATGAAGAGCCAAATACATCTGAAGAATGAACATCCCATTTCCTCCTTGAAAGAGGCCTCAGTGCTAGTAGTAGAGCTGTATCATGAGAGCTTGGAAGAGCATCAACATAGAAGACAAAAAAAAAAAAAAAAAAAAAAAAAAAAGAATAAAAAAGATGGAGTACGGTAGGCTGAAGAGGGGGGGGGGGGCACAGCCAGGCCACTCAGCGAAGGCCCAGACTCAGAGAGATGAATGAAGCAGGAAGTCAAACAATGGAACTTTCTGAAATGGTAACAGACGTGAATAAAGAAGTGGAAAAAAGATACAGAGTAAACGATCTGTCAGGTACAAAGAGAAATGATGCTAAAAGTCAAAAATAATAGAGAAGATACAAATAAAAGAATAGATGAGCTTGGAAAAAGATGAACACAAAACTATGCCCAACATAAGAGAGAAATCAAATCCCTGAAATGGATCGAAACAGAGATCCAGGAGATTAAAGCCTCAATTGAATGTGTATGCAACACACTGAATGAAGGAAAACATAGAATTTCAGATCCTGAAGACAGAATTACAGGCATTGACCATGAAAAAAAAAAAAAAAAAAAAAAAAAAAAGAGTCCACTGTTGGCCTGGAGAGGAAACCGCACCCCAAGGCATGTACCAGTAGCCCAGAGAGAGCCCAACCTGCCCAGTACCAACCTGGGGAAGGATGTCATCAGAGGAACATAGTTGAAGCACAATCCCGCGACTCTCCACCACTCCAGGAACCCGGATGGGAGGAACCCGGGGCCCAGTCCAATCCGCTACACAAGGGCACTGGCAGCCAATGCAGGAAGTACCCCGGATGCAACAGTGGGTTGATTCTGAGGGACAGGAGGAAAGCTGAAATTGAAATGGGAAAATACAGTCTCACACATGCCTACACAGAGCAAATTCAAGGGACGCGCAGTACAAATGAGAGATCACAAACATTACATTTATCAAAATATAACAACTGAAGTCATGAAGCTACTTAGTTCCTATATTGTTTGCTTAATTTTATATGCTTATGTCTGATGGTCTGGACAGTTAACAGATAATAAGAGGCATCATGGTAGCCATTGTTAATTTCCTACTATCTTGTTTTTAAGTCTTGTATCATTTTCATTATTTTGTTTTTTTGTTATTATTTTGCTTAATTTTATTGTTTGATGATATGTGCAGTTATTTTGATGATAAGAAGATACATGATGGTTGCCATTGTTGGTTTCCTGCTATCTTGTTTTGAATCTCTGTATCACTTTCAATGTTTGGTTTTGATGGGTTTATTCTACTTTATTTGCTTTGGTTTTATTCTTCTTAAGATAAAAATAAATAAATAGGAAACATTGTAAGTTGATGTTTTGTGAAAATTCGAATCCACTAAAATTTGTGTGTGACAGCTGTCTAATTTCCACTACCTCAGAATATTGCTGTATGTACACATAGAACCTTTCAACATGTATTTAAATGACAATGAGGATATCCAGTGAGCCCTAGCCCAGTCTCCTAGGTATACTTTAAAACATGAGAATAAGATACCAAGAGAGACACACGGGCTTCCCTTACACAGAGGAATAACCATGTGAAGACACAAGAGGACTGCAGAGGACAATTTATAATCTAAGGAGAGAAGAATCAGACAATTCCGGTGCAAATCTTTCTTAAGATTTGATGCCTACTTCATGCTACTCTAAAAAATAATTTTATTCTGTTAAATTTCTGCAATTCGTGTATTTTTGATGCCAGACTTACCAAACATTCCTAAATAAATTTTTGTAACAGAGTAATAGAAACTAAAAACGCATTGTATCTCTGCAGCTGTAATTCCAAGATGCTCTACTGGCTATAATGGTATAATGAGAATTTCTGACATTATTATTTTGCATTAATCCTTATGTCTCAGAAAATAACACTATGCAGTACAGAGTTATTAATCAGATCAAGTTCTGAAGATAAACATTTCCATGCAATTTTGAATTTCTTATCCATATTTTTATTAATAATATTTTTATACATCTCAAGAACATTGGCATTGTTATTATTTCAGATATCATATTCAGGATAATGTACTCTGAAGTAAAATGATATGATGTATTTCCCAACACAATAAAATAGGAAAAGTCCTTGAAGTAAATTACAAAAGATAAGATAAAAAAGACCAGTGTTAAGTTAAATGTGGTCAATATTTTTAAATATAACTCAGAGCAAAAGTATTTATAATGATGCTCAGTACAAATGCATACTTTAAAATTTGCTTCAAATTAAATATATATTTTTTATAAAATCATGTTTACTTAGAAACTTTCATTTATTTCTAGTATCTCTGATTAAATTTGTGGATTTTGAAACAATACTCTTCAGTAATTTTCATGACATGTACATATTTGTGAATATTGTTTTTAAGGGAGCAAGGAACATGTTTAATCATTACTTTGTTTAGAATAAAATTCAGTGTGTTTTAATGCATGTTTCTGCCTATTTCTCCATGAATCTCAGAGCTACAAAATTTCTCACTTGATTAGCAGTTTTAATAATTTTTATCTATTTAAAAACTATTCCTTTGTCAAAATTGATTCTGGGCAGGAAAAAAATTGTACTGAAATGGATTGAAAGTCATGATAAAACTAGAAATATAAATGTTCCATAGATTAAAACATGCTAAAATAATCTGTCTCAAATCATGCATATTTCACTCTAGTGGGTGCTTTAGAAGATAGCAATCATACTCTCTGCTCTCTGAATAGTAGAAAAAGATGAAGTAAAATAATGTATAAGCAGACATCCCTTACCTCTATTTATGTTTCATTTCATTTAATCTCTTGGAATAATTAAATTAGGTCATTCATAATAGTTTACTTCTTCCTTCTATCATCACTTCTTTTATTTTTATTTTAATTTTGTGTCATACTTAATTGATTGATAATAATTTCAACTTCATCAAGGAAAAATTAAGCAAATTATTATTTTTTGGACAGTCACAGTTATTCTTTAGCTTTTCGTGAGGCTCAGGAATTTCCTCAGAGAATACCTAAACATTTAGAGAAATGTGAAAACACATTAACACATATTTAAGGCCGTAGGTTTGACATCCAAATTATGAGATACATTGCCAACTTGTATTCAATTACAGGATATTCATTTTGTTTTCTCCTGATAGCTAGGTTGGGAATTTTATCTGGATGCCAGATTAAGACAAAGCTTTTGAACAGAATACATTTAGGACAAATTTCATTTTAGTAAATTAAGTCAGTCAGAAGAACAAAGAGAGAGCGATTCAAATCACTTGCATTGTTCACTTATTTAGTAAAGATCTGCCACTCACTTAAAGAAAATATTACATAAAAATCCATACAAGTATGATGGAATGTCTCAATAAACCTACTGGAAATTAAAATGATCATAAATCAAAATACTTTGAATGCTTTAAGCTACTCAATATCATAATGTAACAAGAAATTGGGCTGTCTTCCTTATAGATTTTGTGACATATTTGGACATGTAGTTTGGCTGCTGCCACTAACCAACATTGTCAGAAAATATTGTACTCATACATCCAGACTAGGGAAATTTTGGTACCAGGGATCAAACACAACCTCATGCTTATCAGGCAGGCAAACTTATGCCACTCAGCTAAATTCCTTGCCCAAATCCAAATTTTAAAGTACAGTTTCTATTAAATTTGTATCATTTCAGTGCTGGGAGTCAAACCATGAAGGGTTGGAAAATATTTTAATATGTTTAAAATAATGATCACAGATAAATTTGTAGCAAATTTTAAACAAAAATGACAGCAGTAAATTTATACCTTTTAAAGTATGCCCAATAGAAAATACTGTGACAAAACTTAAGCTAAATGTATTACCTTCAAATATTTTAAGTAAATAAAATTTAATCAAGTTTTTAGAAAAAACTGGATCAAGTGGGCATCACATAGTACACATCTGTGACATTAATAATGATGTTAATGCATATGAATCAGGTTTGAACTGTCTGCTTATCCCTGAAATAGACATATTCTAGGTACACAGGTCAGGCCAGCAATGTTCATAGAACCACATCTGTGATCAAGCACAGTTGTAGTTGCAACCAAAATACATGGGAGCCCTTGAGGGAGAAAAGATTTTAAAGAAAAGAGCAATAATTTAAACATAAGAAGTAAATTGTGTTTGGCTGATCAAAACATTCATGCTTTGTACTAATATCAAAATTTTGAAAAATGATCACTTCAGTTTGAAAGTGAATATAGTACCATCACCTTTCCATCATCCTGTGATGTACAGGCAACCACAGGAAAGAAAACCTGCCCAGCAAGTCTCTGCCCTCAGGGGAATCTCAGTAAGACATGTGGGAGGAGAAAAGCCTTACCCACTGACTCTCCAACATCCTGGGATCCTTTACCATGAGGAACAGGTGCATGGTCTATTCTTCTACACCATGGATTGGGCAGACAGCATGAAAATTATGCTGGATATGACAATAGGCCAGCCCAGATGAATCCAAAGTAAATCCGCTCTAACAAGGGGAAGCACTTTACATATAAACCCCTGATTTATGAGGTTCTGCTACATAGCTATAGAGTAGTAGTTACCACAGTTTGTCAGTTTCTAGATTGTTCCTGATGTTATCATTATTGTTAAATGCACTATAGTAGCTCTGTTGTTATATCTGGTGTTTATGGTTGTTCTTGCTTGTGTAAATAGTATTGTGAAGTTCTGGGGTAATAACTTCAACACAGCCTCACACCAAAAAACCTGGGGACTGAGCCAAATAGAAATCTATGTTCCACTTTTAATTAATTGGAAATGTATGATCTTAGGACAGAAATAAACCAAGACTTTCCTATACACAGAAGTTATCACTAAAGAACAGTCTTTTCTTAGAGAGACCTTGATACTAGTGATATTGATAATTACTAGAAAAACTCAAGGATCATCATAGAAAACAAAATAAAAATTTTTGAAATATAAAATGTCAAAATGAAAACTTGTATCTACCTCCCATCTAAAAAAGTCTAGGATATATCAACATAGAAAAATTTTTGTAAGTTACAGAAATGAAATTTCTGAAATGATATCAACAGAAATAAAGAAACAGCTGCATGAGGTTGTAGAGGAAATCAGATCAGAAATTTCTCTCAGGATAAAAAAAAAATAAATGTCAACCACAATGAAACAATTGCTGAGTATTTTTAAAGGGGCATGGATGAAAAAAAAAATACCAGAGAACCTTGAAGGAATGATATACAAAAGAAGTAGAATGTATGAAACACATTCAAAGACATACCTAGGAAATTAAAAATTCCACTGAGCCTGACAAACTGCTTAAATGAAACTGAACATAGATTTTCAGATCTTGCACACAGGATTGAGGCTAGTGACCATGAAATGAAAGACTTCTTAAAAAGAACAAAGAACCAGGAAATAACTACTCAACAGCTACAAAGCCGATGCAAAGAAAAATAATATAACATTAATTAGTGTCAAAGAAAAAGCATTTATTTTATGTCAAAATAAATGACATAAAAAAGATTATTTGCAGAAGAATAAGCAGAAAATTTTGCAGCAATGAGAAAAGAATCTTATATACAGATAAGTGAGGCATACAGAGCTTCAGTTAGCCATAACCAAAGTAAATCTATACACAGACATATAATAATCAAGATGTCAGAAATTAAAAAAAAAAACAGAATATTAAAAACTGTTAGAAAAATGAAATAGATCACCTGTAAAGAAAAATCCAAGAGAATCATAGCAGACATCTCAATACAAGCCATTAAGTTAGGGCTGGGGATTTAGCTTCAGCGGCATAAGTACTTGTCTTGCAAGCTGGCGGTCATGAGTTCGATTTCTGGTACCAATGTTTAAAAAAAAAAAAAAAACATTAAGTCAAGAAGACCTTGCAATGAAGTCTTTAAAGTCCTGAAAGAAAACCAGTTTCACCCCAGGTTGATGTTCCTTGCAAACTTATCTTTCAGAATTAATGGAAATACGAAATACAAGATACTTTTATGACAAAGAACAACTGAAGAAATTCATGACCACAACCAACACTACAAAGAGTACTTAAATAAAGAGATAAAAATGACCATGATTCCAAAAACAACAACAGAAAAAAAAATCTACTAGGCAGGGCAAGCAATAAAAAAGAGGGGGAAAGTAAAGAACCGAAACCAGGAAGATAGTATGACAAATATAAGCAATACATATCAGTTTTAATCATTGATGTAAGTGGCTTCAGTTCACCAATCAAAAGAATCAGACCAGTAGAGTGGATCCAGAGACAAAGTGCAACAATGTGACATATACTATGAACACATCTTTCTCAAAAGGAAATTCATAGACTAAAAGTCAAAGGATGGAAAACAGTACTCCATGTGACAGGAACTCACAATAAAACAGTGTAGCTATACTTTTTGCAGAAAATGTATACTTAAAACTAAAAATGATCAAAAATATAAAGAAGACTACTATGTACTTATTTCGTGAAATTTTAAGAGGAAGATATGAGTATCATAAATATATATGTACCAACTATGGGAACATAAAATCATATAAGACAAATATTAATAAACTTGGAAAACCAAATAATCAATAGCACAATTGTAAAGGGATAATTTATCAACTCATTGTAAAAAAAGAAATAGATCAACTAGATAAAAATTAGCTAAGAAATAACAGAACTGAATCAAACTTGTAAACAAATGTTCTTAGTAGACATGTAAGAATATATGTCGATGTCCGCTCCCGGCCGGCAGGAAGGACACACGACAAAGTCTGGTAGTGGACAACCTTTTCTTTTTATTTTCCTTCTCCGTACAGCCTGCCCTGGGTTCTCCCAGCTGAAGCCTCCTCTGGTCCGCTCCCCGCGGCTCCTTTTGTGCTTCAGTCTGCCCCAAAGCCTCTACCGGTCCGCTCTCCGCGGCTCCTTTTGGGCTTCTACTTCCGGGCTTCTATCTGGCTTCTACTTCCGCCCAGGGGTGGCACCGGTATATATACGGGTACAGTGTCCAATCATGTTAAAGTAAGCAAGGCAAGCTGATTGGCTAACATCATCAGTTGCCAGGCAGACTATATTGTTGAGCGGGTTGTTTACGCGGTAAGCAGGAAACTAACATATTCGATGGGAGGGGTAACCTACCTCAGGCTTTGCTCTTTACCACAGGCCGCACGTCCGCCGCGCAAGGCGAGCTATCACAGACGCGGCTCCCAACAAATATACCAGCAAACAACGTCAGAATACACATTCTTCTCAGTTGCTTAAGCGACATTCTCTAAAACAGACTATACCAGCCCATAGAATATGCTTAAGTACATGTAAAGGAATTGAAATTACCCTGTGCATGTTACCTGACCATAGTGCAATGAAATTGGAAATTAATGAAAAAAGAATCTACAAAGGTTTCACAAACACATGGAAATCTAATAACAGCTTGTGAACAAAAAATGAGTCAAAGAAGAAAATAAACAATATCTACAATAAAACAGTGCAAATACAACTTACAGAATTCTGTAGGATGCAATGAAAGTAGGCCTCTCAGAAAAATTTACAGCAGTGAATTCTAACCTCAAGACAATTTGAATTGCATATAAATAGTCTAATGGTGAACCTTAAGTAATTAGTAAAAGAAAAGCAAGTTGAACCCAAATCCCAAAATACAGAGGAAATTGTAAAGATCAGTGAAAAAAATTAATGCACTTGAGACAAAGAAAACCAATTCAAAGAACTACATTGTATTATCTCCCTAGTTTAAGAAACTGAAAGATTAAATAATATCTAAAAGGTACAATAGATATTATGAGAGGAAAGTTAATTGCTGAAAAGGAAATAACAACTGGGATGAGGAAAAGGAGAAAAGAAGGAAGGGAAAAATGCAATTATATACATACGACAACTAAGATATACAAAAGACAACTAAGATAATTGTATTACTCATTCTATAAGATCATTGAAAGGAACAGTTAGAGCATATGTTGTTCGATCAAATTTGCATGCCTAAATCTGGTAATCTGAGCAACTACTTTGAAGATAGCAATACACAGTACAATCACCATTGTTAATTTCCCATTATCTTGTTTGAAAATTCTGTATAATTTTTACTTTGTTTTTTTCTCTTAAAAATGAATATAATACTTAATTGTGTAATTCACCTACATTTTAATATAAATCAAACTGAGAAAATGCCATGCTTTATATAGTCCTGCAGAAGCTTAAATATGTCTCTTTTTCAGTTTGATAGCTATTTTCTCCTAAAATTCATTGTGTATTTTAAAAACTGTAGTTACTATCTTTGAATCTTTAATAATTAATAATTTTATATGATTTTCCATTCATTTGCATATCATGTAGCCATAACAGCAAGTCCATTAGTAATTAAAATGCTGATATCACTACTTTAAATGTATATAGTAAAATATTAATACCATAAAAATTGGATTCTATCCACCGTTCAAAATAAACAAAAAACACATAAACCCTTCATAATTATATGGTTTATATTTTATACTAAATCATCATAACACTTTTCCAAGACAGTATTTTGTCCTCATGTTTCAATGTCTTAATATATAAAATATTTTTCCATAAAACAATTGTGTATTTAAATTACAGTTAAGGGATTCTGTCTTTCAGAGAAATAAAATTCTTCATAATAGGCTTAACTTTATAACAGTTTTTAAATATAATACTACATACTATTTTATATTCCAAATTTGGATAGATTTTCATTAATGCAAAATTATATCATAAATGCTTCATTTAATGAGAATGAAACACAGTTACAATGAATGTTTCAATAAAAGAAGCCACTCATATTTCCCACTGTCTTCTTTCAATGACTTTTATGATTTATATCTAGGAGAAATGTATTACAGTACAATTCCAAGTGGCTAACACATGTGAGATTCTCATCTAAGGTCAAAGAAAGGAAATAGAAAAATCAGAGCAATGTGAGGAAAGCATATTTGGAAGTTAACAATAGGTAACTGGTTTATGAGATTCCTTTGAATGATGCTCATGTTTCTTTGAGGGTTACCCAGTATAAAATTTGCTGTTATAATGATGTAATGTATCCAGATGATGTGTTAGTTAATGTGTTTGTTTTTGTGACAAAATACCTGGCACCCAGGTAAAAGGAGGATAGGTTTATTTAGCTCACAGGTTGTAGAGGTTTGAGTCCGTCATAAGCTGGCTCCAAAGTAAGGCGAGGTACCAGTTAGGCACCGCAGAGGACAGAGGGCAGAAGTAACAAAGCAACAAGGCATGACCACAGCTCTTTCTATCCTTTATATCTTACCCAAGCTACTGTGAGGGTGGCACTCTCTCTTTAATCACAGTGATCTTTAATCTAACATCACACCATGAATCCATCCCAGAGTCACACATTCTAGATCAGTCACCTCTGAAAAAGCTGCACCTAAGACTATATAAGGCTTTGGGGTATATCCAGACACAAGCTATAACAGATGAGGAAACTGAGGAATAAATCAGGAAAATCACCCCCAAATAATTGAGCAGTGTAGCTATCATTTAAATTAATAACTATCTGGCTCCCTCCCATGTTAATCTTCCATGTAACCATCAATATACCTTCCTCACTGCACAGCTTCATCATGTATAATTAAGAATGTCACTAAAACAGATTCTTTGCTACAGGAGCTTAAGGACTTGTAATACTACAACAATTTTGAGAAACAACACTATATCCTTGCTTATAAAAGAAAAGCCTGAAATAATTACAACCACTTTCAAGGAAATAAGATGTGGCTGTCAGAATAAGTACATTAGTTCTCTTTAAGATACATTTCTTTTTTTTACTGAACAGTAACAGTAGCAGTTATCACAAAATTATGTTCACAGCATGAATACACAAGGACACACCAGTTGCAGTGCTTTTTTATTCAATACACGAGGACACATCAACATAGCAGACATATATATATATATATATATATATATATATATATATATATTCCAGTTTATAAAAGGAAATGAGAAGGGGAAACTGACCTTAGTATTTTACCTTAATTCCTTGTGTTTTAATATTTTACCATCATAAAAAAATGCAGGAACCTCAGTGGCCATTTTGATTTCTTGTCTGGGCTAGCTGTTTCATAAATCCAGATACAGTACACAAACTGAAAAGTGCACAACCTTCTAGCTTTGCGGTCATAGAGCACTCCCTGGAAGACCATTAATGTGAAGAGTGAGGTAATTAAAGCTGTGGTTCTATGCCAAAGGTTAAATTCTCCAAAGCCCTGAGACTTATTAATGAGCAGTTGGGTGCACAGAAGTGCAACAGTGAGACAAGAGGCAAAGAGACCCAGGATGACGCCAGATTAATGGAGCAGCATTACTAAAGCCAGGGGACTTAACACATTGTTGACAAATATGAGGCATTAGGCATTTTATTGTGTAAGAAGGAAAATCATATAGACTACAAGGAATCTGGAAACATAGATAGAAATAGAAATGAAGGATGACGCAAAGCTGCGAATTTCACATGTCCATTAGCATGTTTAATGAGGGCTATTGTGAGTGAAGCACCATGCAAGAAGCTTAGCTGCAGTCTGTCAACACAAAGACCTTTGTTTTGAAGGCAGACCAAATTAGAAAGCAAAAAAAGCAGTCAACTCCACCACCCTGAAACAGTGAATTTTAGATAAGGTGTGGAAACCTGAATGCATCTTGTAAGATTAGTTTTTGCAGTGATGTTCTGCATATTTTAGGTTAAGTTTGCTAAATATAAGAATAATTGGGCTTTCTGGGATGGGGATTTAGCTCAGCAGTTCAAGCACTTGCTGTTGAGTGCAATGTCATGAGTTCCCTGGTACAAAAAAAAAAAAAAAAAAAAAAAAAAAAAAAAAAAAAAAATGGACTTTCTTTAATGAGACCTTTATGCTAAATTTCAGAAATGTGAATATCATCGTCATGTCATGTCTGAGAATTCACAAATAACTGGATAAGTTTGGAGTGAAAAGTGTTATATGGAACTAAGTCATTGTGTTAATTACGTGAGTTATTTAAATGGTAGCTTTTATTGACTTGTCCATCTCTTATTGAGAATCAGGCATGAATATTAGGTACACATCATTTTAAAATTGTTGTCTGCTGGTGATTCAAAGG
Organism: Cavia porcellus; assembly: GCF_034190915.1. Lineage (NCBI taxonomy): Eukaryota > Metazoa > Chordata > Mammalia > Rodentia > Caviidae > Cavia > Cavia porcellus. The sequence continues at coordinate 30,987,705 of NW_026947497.1, read as the reverse complement.
GATGAAGTATGTCTCGCCCTTATAGCATATCTCACAACTCTTCTGTGCAACACTAATACATATGTATTGCACTGAGACAAATTTCTTGTATTCACAATGCATGGATTGTGCTTCTTGAAGTTTGTGTCTCTCTGTATGCAGTAATGACCAGGGCTTAATTCAACTGACAGACTTAATTTAGTCAACTTTTATCTGATTTTTCTTTTACCTAGTTAAGAGAACAAAAACTTTGAGTTTATAATTGTATAAATTTCATTCTCCATGTGTATTCATTTGGATAAGAATAAAGACATATAGAGACAAATTATGAAAGAAAGCCTTGAAATCACTGGTCTGAGACTGGACAAACAGCATTCAGATCAAAACTGTCAATTGAGAATTCACTTGTCTTCAAATTCCCTGAGATGATAATAGATATGCACAAAAAGAACTATTTCCTAATATCCAAGAACGTGAAAAAAGGTCATAAGGTACACAAAAAATTACATGGCTCTCAGAAGGCATCCACAATCCAGATTGAAGCTGAGGATTATATGGTGTATTTACTGTCTATAGGTAACAGAAATATTTCAAAGAAATTGCAGATTAAATGGAAATATCTTCCAGCTTTCTGACTGAGCCTATAGAAATCTCAGATTTGAAATATATGTACCAAACTTTAAAAGGAAGGAAATTAAATACAATCCAATTCAAATAAATTAAGACTGTTGAATATCTGGCCTAGTCAAGTTCTCCCTTTCTATTCCTTGTTGTTATAACAAGCAATACTTGGGAACATTTCTTTTTTTTTTTTTTTTCACTCAAAAAGAATGGAAGAACTAGTCACTAAAAAATGGAAAGTTTTCTCTGTAGAATATAGCTTTTCTATAATTGAATTTATTATTTGGAGGTTTAAAAATTTCTGTGGGGTATCAAGCAGAAATGGTCTCAGTATCATCACCTGTTCACCATACAGTTATAGCATATTAATCCATTTATGTTGCTGTTAAAAAATACCCAATTTTGGCTGTTTTATGAGAAAAGGCTTTCGTTTGTTCATGAGGACCCAGAACGTGGTACTAGAATCTTTTCTGTTGACTGCTTTCCACATGTGTCACAACAGGGAGGAGCCTGTCACAGTAAGAGCTGAGCGAAACAGCAGAGAGAGAGAGAGAGAGAGAGAGAGAGAGAGAGAGAGAGAGAGAGAGAGAAACAGAGAGAGAGAAACAGAGAGACAGAGAGTTATTAAAGGGTCAGGATTATATTTTTGTAACAAACCTCTCTTGCTGGAACTAATTGGGATCTCAATACTACTATAAAAGTTCCATTCAAGGGTGATGTCCCCAATGACCTAACGACTTTCTACAAGGTCCTACCTCTGAAATATTCAACCACATGAGCACTGTCATCCCAGTGCTCATCCCATAAACATTTCACAACAAACTCAAACATTAGCCAAACTGCAGTAGGCATCTACTAATTCACATACCGCAGACACACACACACACACACACACACACACACACACACACACACACACACACACATTCTTGCTTTGTTTGATGACTTCACAGTGACAGACCTACCCAACTGAATGACACCTGCATCACTCACTGTCCATAAATTTCAGAAGAAAAGCAAGATTCACTGGTCATGTAGGAAAAACGGAAAGCTCACCAAATGCCCTGGATGGCAAAGAAAATCAAATTAGAATTTAAAAATTCTAAATAAAGTTATAACTACCACCTCAAGTAAGATTAAAAGAGACACGTCATCCCCTTCAGAAGAGGGCATATTGCAATACTAAAGAAAAAGAAAATGAACAAGAATCATTTTAAAAAGTAAAATGAAAATCTGAAAATCTGAAATAGTTGATAGATACATTTAAAACCTATAGATGATAACAGCAGCAATACTGGTTATATATGAAAATGATAATCAAAAACTATGATTTATGATGTTAATATTTATGTTGTAGTTGAGCATGAAATTTATTGTCAAGAACAAAAATAGACACAGCATGAAATTTTCACTTAAAATGTTTGAAAATGTCTTCAACATAATTAGAAAAATAATCAACCATTTAAGTTGATCATAGTCTCCAAATAAATAGTTAATGTTAAAAGAAAAAAAAAGCATGTTATGCTAGATATAGTAAAAGGAGAAAACTTTTTATTGTTTATGGAAATGTAAATTGGGAAAATGATTATGGAAAATAAAGTAAAAACCTCCCTCAAATATATCTTGTCTTTAAACTAAATTTTGCCCTTAGGGACTTCTCTCTTAGCATTATTTTTTATCACCTTTTTAAAAAATGAAATTAATTGCAAGCTCACTCGGGTCTATCCAATTAAAGATTCAAATCTCTCTGGTGATTGGATCAAAGAAGAGTCTATTACCAATCATAATTCCAGAGGGAATTATTTACAAATCACCCTCTATTTCACGGGAGCCTAAGTTTAATTTTCCTGAAAATTATTTCACACCCCTCGATTTTGCCTATATGTATAAATTTTGGTTTCAATCCACAGTTTTCAGCTCATAGTGCCTTCCCTAGGCAGGACATAGAAACTAGAATTTCTTTTCCTCAACATGAACTAGTAGAGCCAATTTTCCTTACGTTTCTCTGACATTTTATCTCATAAGAAATGCTAAGACCTCCATTTCAAAAGAGGGCCTGTCCCAACCCTAAGGTAAGGAATGCTGTACAGAAGAGACCAAGACCCTGATCCCAAGGGGCCTGCTGTGTCTCTACAACTCATTTCTCAGCATTGGATCAGCAAATAAACCCCCCCAAAAGACCAGGGTTTAGAGAAATTCCTGAGAACTGAACACATGGACCTTCCTGGATAGGGGCATCTCTGCACGAGGTGGAGCCAGTTATCACACCTCCAGGCCTTGCATTTATCCACTTCTTTTGCAGGATCCTTTTCAGTTAGCTGGTAAATGGATCCCTGAGGCTGTGAACCATACAAACATATTATCTAATCTTATGTGAGGTTGTTGGAACTTTGATCGAGAGCCAGTATGTCAGAAGCAAAGTTAAAACAACCAAGGTCTTTATAGATAGTACCAGAGATGGGGAAGGAGGACATTCCTGTGAGACATAGAGGTCAGTAAGCAACTTTGGTAGTGTAGAATATGACAGAGTTGGCATGATTTGCAGATTTACCTGGATGGTGTCTGCTGCAGAACTGACTGTTTTCTTATTGTAAAGAAAAAAAAAAAAAAAAAAAAAAAAAAAAAGAAAAGAAAAAAAGAAAAAGAAAAAGAAAAGAAAAGAAAAGAAACTACCTATGTCACTGGTGTCAGAAGTAAACTATGAGACAAGCATACAGCAGGGGAAAGAAAGTCTGCTTTATCCACACCTCTGTCCACTATCTCCCTTTCTCCTTTTAAGGAGAAACGGAGACACATAATGAAACACATTAATAGGTTGCAGGTATTTTCTTCTGTTAACGTGTCGATTTTCAGTTTATTTCAGTGAAATGAGAGAGAAGAGGAAAATTTTCCTTGTCAGTACATTATCAGGCTATAAAATGATTGCTGTTAATATATTTTTATTTAATTATCCTTATAGAGACTTGAAATAATATTTTAATACCATTTGGATTTTAAATCCTTATGAAGTATGATAAAGGCAATTAGTTGTACCCTTTACATGTATAAATGCACATATCCACTTCATCACAGAAACTCTGCTAGAAAGTGTATATATATATATATATATATATATATATATATATTTTTTTTTTTAATTTTAAGAAGGTAAAACAAATGATAACAAAGCAGAACAAAGCAGATCAGAAGAAAACAATGAAAGTGACACAGGTTTCAAAGCAAGACAATAGGATATCCACATTGACTACCATAATGTCTCTTATTTTCTTTTAAATAGTATGTCTATATCATCACACACAATGAATTAATACAAAACAACATAGTATAAAACTGATCAAACTGAACAATGAAGCCTTTATAAGCCTTCAAAACAGAAAATAGAAAAATCAACAATGGCTACTATAATATCTTTTGTTCTCTTCAAAAGCAAAATGCAAGGATAGGAGATATGGACATAGAGAAAATGTAAGCCATACACCTGAAACCCTTGAAATGATAGCTCCTGAAATAAACACAAAACTCCAGGTAGCTATAAAAGAACTCAGATCAGAAATAATGTTGTATAATATTTTAAACAACATTATAGAATGGGAGTACAAATCAACTGATTTACAGGTTTAAAATGAGGGGTGTTTTTTTTGGTTTGTTTGTTTATTTTTGCTTTTATTTTTTTGAGACAGTGTCTTCCTATGTACTTTAGGCAGACCTTGAACCTACTATGTAGTTCAGGCTGATTTAAACTTCTGGCAATCCTTCTGCCTCTGGCTCCCAAGAGCTGGGATTATAGGTATGTATTGCCAATCCCAGTCTAGAATAAGTTTCATATTTACAGTGGCTATCAAAAATAATTCTGTCTGACATTATTCTAATAACAAAATATTCAGAGCCATCAATGTAAAACATTGTAGAGTAGAATTTTTAAATTCAATGCTGAAAAGACTGTGAACAATAAAAGTATTTAAAATATCCTGGGAAGTGAAGAATCCTCAGGACAAAGGCAAACATGAACTCATTTCCAAAGAAATGCAAGTATTCGGAGGTGTCTTGGAAAAGAACTGCAGCCAAATATAAATTTATTCGCCAGAAAAAAAGGCCACAAATTAAATATACCAACATGAGTATAAGTAGATAAAACAAACATAAGGATTTATAAATAACTAAAGAAGTAAAAACTGTCTGAAAAAATGCTTGAAAGTCTTACAGTGCCAAATTTCACTTTGAGTCTTGTATTAATCTGTACAGCAATTTAATCATATTTGCTATTCCAGGGGAAAAAGTCATAATTAATGACCTATATTAGATGGAATCCTTTTGGAAAGGAATATTTTTAATTCATCTCCATTGAATAACAGAATTAAATATATAGTGTTTTCATTTTTCCCCTTAAAGCTTTTTATATTGCAAATTATATCACTATCTACTTATGTATCATCTATCTGCCACAAATACATTCAAACACTACATGACAGACTTTCTGATTTCACTTTCTTTTTTAGCTTTTTTAAACTTACTTTCTTGCAACCTTAATGTTTAAAGTCTTTTAAAATATCCTGCATATATTTTAGCTTGTAAACAAAAGATTTGAGACCTGTCATTCAGAAATGCCATATCTGTTGTCAGTGGCTCATGAATAATTGACACTGAGATTATCAAGGGAAATTTGCAATTAGCCTTCTCATTATCATGAGAACGAACAGTAGGCTGCTTGGTGAATGCTAGATTTTAGTTTAAGTATTTGTTCAAGAGATAAAGGGTTTGTAATAGAACATCTAATGAAAAATTCATTACTTCATTGTGATATCCCATGGGTTCTCAAGTTATTTCGTGAATCAATCATTGAAAAATCAAAAATATATATTCAGTTATTAATTTATACATTCAAATAACTGAATAAGCATATGACAAAAGAGTTTGATCTGAAGTTAACTTATGATCAAACAGTGATTTCAATTACAGTGTACTAGTCACATTCTAATTATTGGGACAAAATTCTTGATATTATCAGTTTAATGGAGAAGTGGTTTATCTTAGCTTATAAATACTAGAGAATTCAGTCCATGCTTGGTTGACTCCAAGGCACAAATGGGGTTCTGTAAGAGCATGATATAGGAAAGATGCTCACTCTACAAAAACCCAGAAACAGAGAGAAAAAAAGCAAAGGAGAAGATGCAGACCATTGTAGACCATGCTCCCAGTGATTTACCCCTCCAGTTAGGTACCACCTCCTAACAGTAAATGACCTACTGAGCTCACCAATAGGCAAATCCCTCAATGAGAATAAAAACTATGTGATACAATCAGCTTCAAGTCCTAGAACTTTTGGACTAAATTATAGAAACATTAACATAACATTTAATCCAAGACTTTCTAAAGGTTCATGTCCACTTCACTATACAAAATGTATTCAGTCTATCTCTAAGAGTTATCTAAGTGTAACAGTCTCAGTGCTGATGAAGTATCCAAATACATCTTCCCAGGAACTCTTAGCTATGAATCCCTGTAAAAATCAAAAGGAAATTTTGTTACTTGAAACACACAATAGCACAAGGTAAACAAGACCAAGAGACAGAAAGGTAACAGAACAAAGCAAGACCAAAAATTAACAGCAAATTTATTACTGTAGCTCTGTGACCCACACTGAAGCAGACTGTGGGGAATTATGCAGACAAGGGCTTGGACAAACCCAGGCCTGTGACTTTGCTGGTTTGCAGAGAGGCTCCATAGGCAATGCCTATGGTTTTCCTTCACACACAGTCACATTCTGGGCATTTCCACATTTCTCAGATTTCCACTGTTTCTTCAGCTTCAGACTTACAGTTGGCATCTCAGGAGTTCGATCCCTTGTCTACCAAGATGTCACACATCTACTTGCCTAAGAAACGGATGACATTTGGTGATGCCAGTGTCTTCCTCCCAGTCAAGCAATAGCTGGGGCATAGGAAAGACATGGCTGTAGAAGCCTCCGAGTGCCTGGGGACTGAACTAAGAAAATACTTCTCTAGGTGATCCTGGAATCCTGAGGTTCTCATCTCAAAATAAAAGAACATTGAAGACTTTTCTCTTTACATCATTGACACTGAGGCAGTATAGCATGAGATCTGGAAAATTCCTGACATGCCTTCAATCCATCTTTCCTGTTGTTCTTATGCAAAAATGTTGTCTCTGAACCCAACTTTGTAGACATTTAATATCTGGTAAAATTGACTCCATCTTACTCTAGAAAGAATGTCTATCTTTAAGAAATCAACCAATTTCAAGTGCTAGAGGGCCTATCAGGGAAAAGAAAACCTCTCTACTTTTTGTAGGAGGTTAGATTGGTACAACTACTATGGAAACAAGTGGTGGAATTCCTCAAAAACTAGAATTAGAGGTTCTGTTTGAATCACTTATTCCACATCTTGATATCATCCTTAAAATTAAAAAAAATATTATTTGCAAGTATGGCTTTCATATTAAAAAGGTGAAATAAATACATCTAGTAAGATTGTAAGAGAATGGTTTTCTGGATAGGAACTTTGTTACAAAAAATGTCTTTTTACATACATCCTTATATTTCAAGAACATTGTTTACAGTCAAAATAAGTGAAGTACTGGAAAATAAATATGTTAAAATAAATATTAACCTTTATTGAAATATTATAAAAAAGACATTCAATTTGAAAATTCTTCTTGGGTTAAATGTTATTATTTGTTATGGTTTGTGTCTATATGTCCAGTTAAATTCTCTTGTGCTTGTAGTGTGTTTGCTGAGGGAGATGAATCTTACATTGAAATGCATTGATGGGATTAATGGTGCTAGAATTATGGGTGATTGCTCCATGAGTCCACTGATGGGATTGCTACCAACCTAATCCTAACAGAAAGGATACAATATAAAGGAAATGACAAGACTTTCTTCCCTCCCTCCATTGTTGCTCTTACTGTCTTCCACTGATGTGAATTGTTGGCTCTCTGCCATGCACACACTGCTTTGGACTCAGCAGATTACAGAATGAAATCTTGAAACTGTGTGCTAACTAAATATTTCTCTCTTTAACTTTAGATGTTGGGTATTTTATCGTGGCAAAGACAGAAAAATAACTAAGACAGAATTAAGTATCAGAGAAGTGGGGTCTTTCCTGTGACTGTATAAAACCATGTCATTACCATCATTTTGGGGATGCACTGTGGGAAAAATTTGGAAAAGTTTGGAGATGCCAGCTAAATGAGTAGAGGTAAAATGCATTAGACTCTTCTGTATGGGAGATAGTGTTCAGGAAACCAGAAGACTGATACAAATCCTGACAGTAAATACCAGGCTTGGGATATTTCTGCTGGGAAGAAGGCCTTCATTGAATATTGGACTTTAGATGATGTATGGCATAAGTTGGAAGAAATTTTGTTGGCATTTAGCTCATGTGCAGAGACTTTGCCTGAAATTTACATTAAATGTGGCAGATTAATTTATCTGGTACAAGAAATTCAAAGGCAATTGCATATTGAAGCAGTGGCAGAGCTTCAGCTGGGGGGCTTTTAACCAGACTTATGTTGAAATAACAGGAGCAAAGAGCCCATCAGAATGTTTTAAAACATTGTGAGTTGGGCCAGAAAAGCAGTTTCAGTAAAGCTGTGGACTGCAAAGATAGAGCAGAGATCTTGATTGTTAAGGAGGAACAATGTAATAGAAAAGATGACCTTAGAGTATCCCAATAACCAGCAGGACTCCAGGCTTTGCAGCCTCAAAGTTGCAAAAATTGAAGATTTTGCTTTGAAAAGATATTCCAAGAGTAATTGTTCCAGAATATGGCAACCTGTAGAATATTTTCCTTGGAATTGGATTCAGAGTGATCCAAATATTCAACCCCTGTAGACAAGAGAGAGGAAAGCCTGGTTACTGCCTCAGCTGGCAGAAGACTTCGACAACATGCTGTGGTGCTGGTTTTAGGTGAAGGCAGAATGTAACATTTGTGGGGTTCAGAAGGCTTTCCATCAGATTTTAGAAGTCCTGGGATGCCAGTCAGCATGCCACCGAAAGTGCAATGTGTGAAGCTGTAATTGTGAAGTCAAAGTTAAAGTGGAAACCCTAGAAGTCTGGAGAAGCCAGGAACATAGATTGTCTGAGGAAAACTGCAAGGAGGGAACAAAGTGGGCCTCAGAGAAGCCATGGCAGCTACAGCCACTGAAGTGCTGTAGGGACAACGCTAGCCAAGCCCTCTGGAGTTAACATCTTGGCACAGATTGCCCTGAATGCTGTACGTGACACTAGTGGATCTAACATTTGTCTGCTAGATTTTTGTACATTCTTTGATCACATTCTTTTTTCATCACTGTTTTCTATCTTTTGGAATGGAAAAGTCTATCTTGTTCCATTGAATGTTTGAAGTGTTTAACTTTCTTTCCATTTGTACAGGGACTCACAACTATGAATTTTCCTTAAATCTCAGAGGAGAATAGGGACTTGGAGTTTTTAGCAGTGCTAAAACTGTTAGGATTTTGGCTACTCTTGAAAACGGACTTAGATGCTTTTTGTATAAAGGGATGTGAGTCTTTTGAGAATGGCAAGGGCAAAATGCTTTGGTTTGTATCAAGACGTTCCCCAAAGCCTCATGAAATCATACTGCTTTTTAAAAGGTGGCTGAATCTAAAGAGTGGTATGCTGGGTTTAAAGATGCTGGATTTAATGGTGGGTGCTTGCTGGGCCAGTCCACTAATAGAATTAGCACCATAATCCTAGGAGGCTGGATACAATGTAAGGACAGACTGAGGTTTGCATCCACTTATCTTGGTTTTTTTTTTGCTGGTTTAAACCACCATGAATGATTGCTTCTCTTTCAGGTGTGAACTGAAACCATTACAACAGTGAGCTAAATAAACCTTTCCCTCTCTAACTTTGTGTCTCATATGTCTCAGCAATAAGAAAGGTAACTAAAGGCATTAACAGTTATTTACAGAGTCAACTCACATGGCCAACAGCTTCACACACAAGCATGAACAATTACCAATAAAATGGATAAAATTTATATTTATTGAGTTATTATTAATATTACTACATTTGAACACTAAGGCATATATGGATATAAATGTTTATATTTATATACATACATACATACATATAAACGTGTAGTATTCTGTGTGGACATTAGTATATATAAAATAATTAAGCATTTATTGTTGCATGTAGTACATGTACATATATAGAATATATAATATAATATGCATGTATATATATTTTGACAAATATATTTGCACACACATAGGAATTTGGAGGTGGTATTTTGTAGAACTGTATTTTGTCACCTCTCTTACTAATATTAACACTTACACTAGTTTTTATGATTCTCATGTGTTTGATAATAACAATTCACTTCATCAGAGGTCGATTAAAATTATCTTTTATGCCTCAAACCTTCAGTTTTTCTCAAGAAAATTTAAACCTTGTGTACTGAGAATTTTTTTTTTTTTTTCTTTTTTATCAGTACCGGAGATCGAACTCACGACTGCCTGCTTGCAAGGCAGGCGCTTGTGCCGCTGAGCTAAATCCCCAGCCGAGAATGTTTTCTATACCAAGCAACCTCATTTTGTGTTTAGTTCCTTTCTAATGATGGTGCCTATAACTTGATGATACAGTCTGATTTTGAGTGTATTAAATTAAAGCATTTTATTTTGTGTTAAGAATAACAAGAGAATTATTCACATTATTATTCTAAGACAAAGTTCTTAGACCTCTATGTCACTGCAGTAAGGGTTCTGGGTCCACAGTGAAAAGAGTAGACTGGTTTACCAATGAAAGTGTAATGGTAGAGGACACTGGGAGGGTGTGCATTGTATTTTAGAGTGGTAGAAGCAGGAAGATATTTAATTTAGTTGAATCAAGGGAAGTTTATCAATCTATCAGTGTAAGAGTTTATTGGATGTTGTATCGCTTTCAGGTGAGAAAATTAACATGACAGATCAGAATTCCTTGGGGCATTTTCTTGTGTTGAAGAAATCATTTGCAGCTACAACCTCCTAACTTATTTATAAGTGAATTTGGAAAGATGGCTTTCAGTAGTTATTAATCATCACCTATTCTGCAGATTCTTGCCAGTAGAAACATTACATGACTCACTATCTGATATACTCCTAGATATGTATCATTGGTCTTGTCAAAGAAACAGAAAGATTCCAATAGTAAGCTTGACCCTAAAGCCAGTGAGTTTTATTTGAGAAAATATGCAGAATCAAATAAAAAATTATTGACTTTAGTTTTTAAATGTTTTATGTTCTCTGGGTGTATCCTTCCAGTAAAATTAAATTATAATATTTTTCATTTATCATAAAACAATAAACAAACAATGATCATTTTAGCTGAGCAAAAATAAACTGACAGTGAAGTTAAATGTGACACTGAAATGCATATCTTAACAAAATAAGAATCCAGTAAGTGAAACTCTATTAATGAAATATTTATAATGAAGTATTGTATAAATTACATATTGCCTTAATGAAGTTCTCAAATTAGTAAAATTTGAAAAACATAAATATTAACAAAATTTATTTAGCTGCAGTTATTAAATTGTTATATTAAACTGATTATAAAGAATTTGACAATTCTTTCATTAGCCAAAAATATCTCATCTTAACAGATAGATAGATAAACTAATGACAAACTTCGCATGTTTTAAAGTGCTAGGGGTTTCATAGTTAGTTCATTTATGTCCTGTATGCATGTATGATTCCATATTCCACCTTATCTTCCACTTTTTACTTCTCTGTTTTCCTCTTTGAAAGTGATTTGTCAGGTCCTGGGTCGAAGGCCACTCAGAGATAAGGCCAGACTTTTAAATCTTGCCAGGACACTATTATCTGCTCCCACCATCAAGTGTCCATTGTTCACTGTTCAAACTCAAGATATGCCTCAGAATGAAATTCTAAAGAAGAAAAAGGCTTTACACAGTGGGTGTACTAGTAAAGTTGTTTAAAAATCTAGTCCTTAAGAGGATAATGGAGAAAAGGTGACTAAAACTGTTAACCTAGCAATCAGAGGAAAGCACCACTCTGACTTTGTACTCTGTAAAACGAAAATAACTTAAAAATACCTCTGATTTTTAAAGTGATGTTTTTAGAAGACTAATCGGAGTAACATTCTGATACTGACCTCATTCTATAAGAAGGTGACATATTGGTGTTTTTTATTGTGGAAAAGACATTTCTCCCACAATTTAAAGAAAAAAAAAGGAACAAAATAATATTAACTAAGTTTTATATGAAGGAGCTTAAGCAGCAAGGAGTAAAGAGTCAAATGTATATGAGAACAGAGATATCATCTGAGTGCAAATTATAGGTACCATTAAAATATCTAATCAGGAAAAGAATTAATTTGACCTTTCACATTGACCCAAAATTTTAATAATCTTTCTGGGTTCAATCTATGTAGATAAATTATTTTTAACAATACCACTGTACAAATCCATTGCCTATATCTGTATAGAAGTTATTCTGAGATGTTGAAAAGAAAAATTGTTCTGTATTTATCTAAAATTATGAATGTATGATAATGTCTAAAAGAAAATGTTCTATAAGGAATTAACACATCTGAGGCTTTTTATCAACAGTGTTCTTAAAAAATAAAAACCCAATTTTACTCTTCCTGTTAATATAGAAAAACATAAAAAAATGTTATTTTGTGCTTAAATAAGTTTTATTCTGAAACATTCACGTCAAAATGTAACACAAATGGGTATTTGAATCATCACATCTGAGTGTTCCAAACCTAATCATTAGCAAATGTTACACTGTCCCTCTTTTTGGGGGAGAGGAATTCAGTTTTTGATCCAATTCATTTTGAATCTTCAGTGAAGCTGAATTAATTAGAGAATTTTATCTCAAAAATGTATGTCCCAAGAGTGGACAGAGCATTCCAGTGAAATCCCTCACTGTTTCCTTCACCTCTCTCTCTTGGCTGGCAGGAGTAATTCTTATTCCTTTCTGATGGCGAGATCCAAGCATAGAAGTGGTTGTGACATATGGTCCTGGGCCAATGTTTCTACAGAAGTCAAACAGCAAAGATAAACAGCAGGGAGAAAGGAGGAAAAGAGGGAAAGAGAGAGACACTCGGAAAACATTCAGTGTTTTATATGTCAGTGGTTTGAAATAATAAACTGCATTTTAATTGCAATTTTAAGTAGCAGGAATATTTAAAATTGCAGGTTTTTATTGAAATAATATTAGAGCTCTGTTTTCCTTTTATCTCTTTAATGCTTGATTAATTTACATTTTATAAAACTTTTCCAATCAGAAATCACAATTTCTATCAGCACTTTGGTGTACCCTCAATGAATATAATTTACCAATACAATACTGAGACCAGGAGATGCAGGACTATTAGGCAGATTAGGACAGAGGGCTTGAGTAAACTAACAGAATAAGCTAAATAAACCAACTGTGTAAACTGAAGCTCACAACTTGAATGAGTTTAAATTAAGCTGCAAAATACTAAAGCCCAGAGGATAAAGGATGAATCCCTTGTAAGTTTAGAGTAGCCTAGAACTGGAACACAAAAGACAAAGTACTGGGCTTCACCAAAACATACAAATAGAAACCATAACATTTTCGAGACTCTTGGAAAACAATGACCCACAATGTATTTCAACCAATAATCACATTTGATTTTCAGAAATTCATTATCTACTTGCACTAGACTTTACTAGAATAGTAGAAAATCAGTCATGACTTCTTAGAAATTCTTAGACAAACTCAAACAAGATAAAATTTAACTAAGTGCACATACAGAAGTAAGTGATATATTCTCCTCTAAATTGTAAATTTTGTAAATGGTATAAATATTAATGATAGGCTGAAACATCTCAAATGCTATTTTGACTTTGTTGACTTTGTTCTGCCTGTAATTGTGATGCGCAGACATCTGTAGAATTACTTTGTTTTGATTCAAGTACATATTGGTGTGTTTTATTATTTAACAACTGATTTTTTCAGAAAAGGCTTTATATTATTTTAACGTGTATTTTGACTTCAAAAGAAGATTCTTAACAGTATATTTTAATGAAAATGAAATGTTCACATTTATAGAAATTCAAAATATCCTGAACATTTGTGAGATTTGACAGGATTAAATATTTTAGTTTTCATATGACCTTGAACTGAAGACTATTATTGTAAGAATTTAACCACAATTCTTAAATGAGAAGTAGGTAGCAATTAATTTAAAATGTATAGAAAGTACTTACATTCTTTTCAAAGGAATTTTTAATTAAATTGAGAGGTTCAAATTATATGACCTATGAGAAGACCAATTATTGTATCTTATGGGAAACAGCTCGGGTAAAAATGATTAGGAAAGTATTCTTACAATAATATTTAAATCAATCACAACATTTTTGCAAAAAAAGGAAGAATTCTGATTTATAAGTAATACAGAAACATCAAAATCATTAAAACTAATAAAATCATTTGAAGTTTTCTTGACGATATCTCTGCCTTAAAAGATGACTCTGATATTATACAGTGCTTTTGATGAAATACCTTATTATTGACTGGTTAAATATTTGGAATCAAAGAAAAACTAAGTAAATATCAAATATGACTAAGAAATTATAAATTTACCAACACTTGAGTAAAGTAGTAGAAAGCAGTTCAATTATATTTTAAATATATGACTCAAATGCTGTGAATTTGAACATTTCACTAGCTTTTGTGTATGCTTTGATCTAACTAATTTTAAGAGATAGATATGACAATTTGTGATAAAACATATGAATTTTTCTTTCAATAAGCATAGAGGGATTCTTTTGTTTACTGATTTATTTATTTTACCAACATCTTTTCATTCTCTGTTTTTACCTTGAATTCTATTTAGAAAAATATCCTGCTATTCTGCAGTGTGTGGAAGGACTTTATCAGACTGCCCTGCTTTCCGGATTAGTTGGTCTAGGCAGATATCATCACCTACAAATATGAATCTTTAAGTCAAATGATAACATTTTTCTGAGATTGCTATGACCAATTAAAACAAAATTTTGGCTTAAAACAGTAGACACTTGATCTAATCATGAGATCAATGTGTTAGAAGAGCTGTGCTCCCTGCAGAGAATCTTAAAAATTTAAGTTCTACCAATTCTATTTACTGTTACTAACAACACGTGTAAAGCAAGAGTTAGAGCAGTTAAAACCTACTCAGATGTGTAAGTCAAGCACCGACAAGTCAGTAATCACTTTGTAAGATTGCTTTGGTGAAAAATAATCTCGGATGCATATATGAAATGGCACAGAAATAATGACAACTTTTGAACCACAGCAAGGCTGCTGAATGCTACGATGAGGAAGAAGAAAGTGGAACTTGGAGCCAGCCTTTCCACTAGTAGGAAGCAGAATGTGGGGACAATGACGTGAACTGAATTCACAGCAATGGAAGGACACTCAGGCTTCCAGAGAGGCTCAGGCAAAAGAACCCCTGTTGTTAAATTTAATCTTTCCTACTGATAGCTATAATTTATTTTCAGCGATTGCAGTTTCCAATCCCTGCACCCCCAACCTCTAGATCATGGTCACGTAGTCATTACACTATCACTATTTCATTTGTTATCAGCTTTCTATGTGCTAATTACAGAGACAAAATTATCGTACAACAGATTGTGAAATCATCTCCGGAGTGCTGGATTTTGTTTGTTCCTCATGCATCAGTATTCAGTCTTTTGTTGTGTTATAGGCACTTTCTGTATTCTTAGATTGTGTTATCCTGTTCATTTTGTTTCCTTCTTGAAACCAAAGGCATTGACTTATTCCAAATGCATGGAAGGAAAGACGGATATGAGAGTCATAGGACAAAGAAATGAAGGAAATACTGCTTAGAATTGTTCTTGTTTGTACGTAATTCATTCTCAAAGTTTCAGAGACTCTACACTCAGCTTTTGTATGTTAGAGAAATGGTAAATATGATGAATTGATTTTTATAAGAATTGTGAATTATTTAAAAACGTATGACTTTTTTCCGTCTGATCTTCACTTCTTGTAACTTGTGGGAAAGTGACAGGGATTAACATGTACAATATTTGAGACCTAGTAGAGCAAGTGTACAAGGAATAATATTTGTGATATTTTTGGTGACTGTGATAATGGAAAGTTCCAACAGTTGTAAATAGTAAAGAGATCAACACAGAAGGGACACAGAAGGTAGAAGTTTGAAGATAGACATGGATTTGGCACTGACATGATCAGATAAGATGACTAAAATAAACTGAGGTACACAGAATATTGATTTTTCTTCCCCATGAACCAACAATATATTTCATAAACTCAGGATAAAAAAAGAAAGGAGTTAGAAAGGGCCGCAGGGTGTCTCTTGCTGTGTGTCTTACCGAAGAGAATAGTCACCAGATTGAATTAAGAAACATAAAGTTTTGTATGAAAGATAGTGATACAGTTAATAAATATCAATCATTTAAGGAAGAAAAACAATGCACTCTAATTGTAATCCCCTTAACTAATAGGAGAATATAAATTTTATGTTATCAGTTGTCAGAAACAAAAGAAATTCTTTTATAAATATTGACTGCATACTAGATTTAACACTTAGAAACATACTGTGCAGCTGCTACTCTTATATTGTAGTGATGTTCACCAAAAGACAAATACACAGCTTATATAAAATATAGAATGTCATAAAATATGATATTTTACTTCATTCTGAAAGGAAATTTAATAAACTTGGATTTATTGGGTATCTATTTGCAAGAAATCAACACACTTTCTTAGCTCACACAATATGCATGGATTTGTTATATAGATTATGGGTTACATGTTCTAAATATCAGATATTGATTTAGATAGTTTTATAGGCTTCAATACAAAATATTTCATACAAGATAATAAATAATTTTATCAGAAATCATTTACTCTATATTTTTAGATACACAGTAAATGATAATATGAAGTGAAAGAGTATACATTTGGCAAAAGTACTTTCAAGTACATAATATAAAATGTATATAATGCATACTAATCAAATAAGAGAAAATACTATGAAAAACTTTAAATATTTATTATGTATAAATCATCAAAAGAAAAATCAGTCTTTGGAATGAAATTTTAATCGCATAACAGTCAGGAAGCAAATGAAATCATCACAAAATATTATGTTTTACATATTTAGTTAGGAAAATAAGATAAACTTACAAATTCAAAGCTGTTGAGACAATCCCGTAAGAGGTTTAACTTGTTTAAATTCCAGGAAAAAAAATCTCAGCAATATCTGTTGAAATTAAACAAGCATAATTTCGCTCAGTAATTTCCCTTTAGAGACTACAATTATTAAATGAGATGAATATCTATCATTGGAAGAATATTTAAACAAGTTGTATTATACAAACTATGGGATGTTGAGCAGGAATTAAAAGGAAAGATTAAAATGATGCCTTATTTATTTTGCATAAGTGTACAGAAAATATTTTGAGTGAATATATCATACCTAAGTGTTTAGATCTGAAGAAAAATAAAAATATGTAAATTTGGAAATATGAATTAAAAGTCATGAATTGTATTTAAATGTATACTTTTAATTACTTATAATACTAATATATGGACTATATTACAAAAATGCATTATAAAATATTTTTAAAAGGCAAATATAAAAAGTAGATCTTAGTGAAAGTCTTTCAGAATTGCATCACCAAGTTCTTGAAGAGAACTAAATTAATAACATAAATCCTGCTTTTTAAAAACTTTATCTAAAATAATTAACTATACATTAATGCAATACTGAGATAAAATAAGAGATATGTATTTGATCTTAGCTCTGGGTTTCTGGGACACATGTCTTAAAATACCTGCGAGTTTCTGATTGATACAAGCATGAGAGGAGGCACACCGAAGTTAACCTCTTTCCTACTGTATCAGAATTAGTCTGGCAGGATACCTGTATGTATTTGGGCCACCAGACTGCTTCAGGATTGGAATTGGCTGCCAAATGCACCAAGTATGTGATAAAAGAGTTGGAACTCTCAGCCTCAACTGTGACCTCTGGGTAGACAAAAGTAGCCCTGAATTGAATTCACCCCCAGCCACAAGTGATTAGGTCCACCTTCCAGATACCCTGGGATCTTCCGGACATTCTCAGTGAGAGGTAAAAGAAGACACTCAAGTTTCTAAACACATTGAAGAGGCTAGGAAGACTGCATCCTCTAATCTTTCACTTCCCCAAGCATCACTTCCATGGCACTGGTCCATGTGAATGTGTCCATTGGATAATGTGACAGCAGTAAGTACATGAACTTTTCCTGAGTTCACTGAATGTTTCTACTAAATTGGTGAATTTGAAGTACCAGTTGTGGTCCTTGCCAAACATAGCCAATCTGTTGGAAAGCTGGAATGTCTGGGACTTGTGATTGATGCATAAGGTAGGACAGTTCAGTGCAAATGCACCCTTTATTCATGGGCTTGAATTTAACTATAGGCAGTTAATGTCAAAATTAAATTAAATCACTGGACGTTGAATTGAAGTCCAGAGCACTGGAGTGTTAGTGTGTGGTATGAAAAAGAAATTATACATCTTTTTTGCAGAATTTCACTGTCAATGTGAATCACCTATATATCAGGCTACAATGATATTTGTGTTAGGAATAATGGCCTTTCCAAGATGTTTTGAGCTTCATCTTTGAAATATAAAGCATATTTCCCTTATGCAGCAAAAGGAAAATTGAAGATGTGGTTACATTAGAACTCTCAAGCTGGGTAGATTATTTTGATCACAAAAATAGGCAAAACCTACTCACATGAGTTATTAAAACTGGAGAATATTTCCTTACTTTGATCAGAAAGACACACAACCAATGAATAAATACTAGAGATTTGATTATTTTATATATGAAAATGGCCATGTACCAAATGACAAATTAAGAGTTGTAAGGTGATGAGATTTCCCCGGCAACCCAAGAAGGAAAGCAAGTGATATCAAAATATTGATTTTAGATTAATGGGACCTGTTCTGAAATTCAGACGGACAGAAACCAAAACCAGTATGTGTATATTATTTTAAAACACTCAATTTATGCCAATTGGCTGTAGCAGCTATACAGCTCTATGCAGTTTCTAAGGTAGGTTTTATTTAATCCAAAATCCTTTCACTTTTGTTGCTCAGTTTTACCTTCAGATAGAAGGTTTAACTTGTTAAAGTCCCACGGAAAAATATCCTCCTAATATCTGATAAAATTAGATACATATATTTTTGTTCAGAAGTTTGTCTTTAGATATTATATCCATCAAATGATGCAAATAACATTTATCTTTCTCTCAAATATTCCCTCATTTACCTCAACACAAATATCACATTGCTTGATTTATAGATAATTCTTGTTGACAAACAAGTAAGAAATGTACTTGTCAGTTTTATACAGATGTATTTTTCATTTTGCACAATTCTTCTAACAAATGTATAGATACTCAAAATTAATTTTCCAAACTCTGGACTACATTTGACAGCATTTCTTCCCTCTTTTTTCTTCTCTTTACAATTATTTTGAATTGGATTTGATGTTATGATATTTCTTTAATAACAGACTGGATATATTCGTGTATAAAATATATCATTCTTTTGGCAGAATTATTGCAAATTAGTAGTAAGTTGGTTGTGGAAAATATGACAAGAATTTTATGCTCACTGATATAGTTTAAACATGTGAATATGAGTTTTAGGAATCAGAGATTGGGGCCGTGTGTATTTCCATTAGCTGGCACAACGCCTGGCAGGTGAGAGGCAATAAGAAACAATTAAATTATATGATGGTGAAATTATAATTATTATGTTTATATGTATATCTGCATTTTTACATGTAGATGTATAAATATTATCTATTTTTTTCTTAAATTTTGGAAATATATTATGAAACAATTATTTACAAATATCTCTATGAATTATTGAAAAGAGCATCATACTAACAAAAGTAATTATCTTTTATTGAGCACAGAACTAAAGTCAAGGAAGGGTAGAAAGCAGTAAAAGATTACTAAACCATGGGGCTTAATTTTATATACAGCAGTTAAAATTTGTTTCTCTCTTAAAAATATCCTAGAAAAAAGATTATGCATATTGAAACATTAGAAAGTTGATACCAAAATATAATTCATACTTCAATTCTAAATTTGTACTGCTATATATATTTTTTTGTTTGGGCTGCTGTAAGACCCAAACTAGCATAATATACTGAATTTCCTTTAGTAAAATTAAAATCATCTGTATTAGTAGATGTTTTTGCTAAAGCAATAGCCACTTAAATATATACATTTTACAAGAAGTATTTGTAATAAAAAAAAAAAAAGATTTCATGTGTTCACATATACTCTGTTGGAAAATTAAGAGAAATTTAAACCTATTTCAACAATTTGTTTTCATTTTCACTTCTATTAATGTATCAAATGTATGATAATATAAACTTTCAATGGTGGGTTTAATTTGATAGGCCTACTTAGTCATCATTCAAGGAGTTAACCTAAAGAAAACAAACCTTCATGTTTTGCCTGACTTATTTGTGTTAGAAATATTTATAGATTGGCTTACAGTTTAAAATTTAGTGTCAAATATCAAGAACCTGGGAGTTGACATCCCATATTCTCTTTCTCTTTGCAGTGTTGTTTTTACATTACTTTTTTTCTACAGGACATAAGTGAACTAAAATTACACATGGGAAGAGGCTCAAGAATAACTAGAATGGAAAGATGGTAGGTGGAGTGAAAAGGGCCCCAAATGTACCTCCAGTTCTTTCGCTGTACCATCCAGATGCTCAAAGAGCATTTTTAAACTCAGAAGGGAGCACCTATTCAAGCCAAGTAAAGAGCGTTCCCTTCTTAGTAGCTAAAGGCAACTGGTGTACTTTACAACCCATTCAACTGCTGCTGTAGTGGTTTCGAAAATCTTTGAGGTTTTGTGAGCCTTCTGCATTATACATTAGTACTTGTGTAACAGAAGACAATTTAAAGATTTCTTGAAGCACATGGGGCACAGAATTTAAAGTTCAACTATTCTGAAGCACTGCAGGGGATCTACAGAGGAAAACGGGAAGAGAGACGTGCAAATTTCAGACAACTTTGAAAATACGCACGACTTACCTTTCACAGTATTTGTGTCTGAAGCATTTTCTCAGCTTATCATAAAACAATTTTCTGAAGTAAATACATGTGTCAGTCATAATATTAACTTAACATTTGTGTTTGAATATTAACCATTCACAAAGCGCAATTTAAATAGCACAGATTCAAGTACTTACATTTTCCTCAGGAAAAAAAAAATGATGTGTTCAGAAAAACAATTGTGTTCAGATCGATCTTAAAGACTTTGGACAGAGTTATCTCATTGAATCTTGCTTATTATGTTAAAAATAATTTTGTAGAGTGTTTCATGATTATTTAAAAGTTACTGTAACTAAGTAAATCTTAAAATATTATTATGACATGCTTTCTTAGAGTTCTGTTTATATTCAAAAATTACCCAAAACTTATTTCATCAGGGTGTTTTTAAGAAATTATATTGCAGAATATTCTGTGGACGTGGCCTACTGTCTTTAGAACAAGATGTCACTGGTGTCTAGAGGAGATTAGTTTGAAGCCCACTCATAGTTCCCAAAATCAGTGAATGCTTAAGTTCCTATGTTAAGTTCCATCATATTTGTATATAACGCACACTCATCACTGTGTATACTTTAAATCATCTCTAGATTATTTGCAATATCTAATGCAAAGCAAAGACTATGTAAATACTTTCAAGATTATTTTGCTTAGAGAATGCTAAAAGTTTGTACATGCTAATCAGAGACACAGCCTCTTAAAAGTATTTGCAACTTGAAGTTGATTGAATCTAGACATGATCAATCCAGGAATTCATAGGACAACCATAATTTGATAACTGGATGTTGGGGTTTTAGATAGGGAACAAAATCAAGCTGGTGACTTCTGGGTTTATTGTGGTCATTTCATAATTAAACTGTCCTTTACGGGGCTTAATATTTACCTCTCATTAACGTAAAGAAAAAGGAAGAATCCAACATATTTAATTTCCAAAAAAAAAAAGGAAATGAGATAGATTGAATTTATTGGTCTAAGGAACAGAATTTGTTTTTAAATGATGAGCTAACATTATAGCTGATTGCAACATGTTCATTATTGGAAACAATTTTAAACCATTTCTTCTTACACCCAATATTTGTATACCTAGAATTCTACTAATTGCTTTCAGAGAAAAGTATCATGGAGTTAGAAAATAGTTATTATTCTGGTGGTATAAATTGAATAGCTCAGTTTTATTCATCTGTTATTTAATAAGCCTAAATAATCTACTATGGAAAAAAAGGTAGAAAAACAACAAAAAATTAGAATAAAAATAATGCTATTTGTACATTATATTCAAGTGTTTTACTATCAAAATATTTTAATGAAACGTTCATATTCTTAAACGCTTATTCATACTATAAATAATGCGTATGGAAATTGTTGTTATATTTGAAGTATTTACTAAATATATGAATATATAACTTATATAAAATACTTTTAAAATGCTAAGTATTTAAAATATATGTGAAAAATTTGAATTGTTAGTCAAACGTATCAATTTCAATGTATATTCACATTTATACTAACAATATATAAGAAATGGAAGGTAATTTAAAATTCCATAACCTTAATTTTTTCTTGTAAAATTATTATTATATATGTGTATAATATATATGTATATATACATACATACACATATATTTACACACACATGTATATATCTATATGTGTATGCATACACGTTTATATGTATATGTAGATATATTTCTCTATATATACTATGTATATGTACGTGTACACACACACACACACATATATATATATATATATATATATATATATATACTTCTTTTAAATGAATAAGTGAATGTAGGTTCCAGAATGTAAATAAGTGGTTTGGCAAGGAGATTTAAATTAAAATAGAATAACTGAATCACAATACTAATGCTAGCCACAACTTAATATGACTTATTATATTTCAGATTCCTAGATTAAAATTAAAAATGAGGGAATATAATGAAAATGAAAATGTAAAAAAAAATTTAAATTGTTTGTGTCTGAAATTATTTGTGGAGAAAATATCTTAATTTCAGAGTGATTTAATGAATTCATAAATAATTTAATAATTTTGTTCCATGAGCATAAATATTATACAAGAGAAATAATGTTTATAGGAGCTTTTCAAATGGGTACATGGATCCATTATATATGAATAAATCACAAGATGTATAAATTTCAATATCAGCTCTCTTGGTTTTTCTAAAATATGCCAGATCTCTGCACTATTCTACCTGAAGAATACACATTAGTTTCAGGAACTGATTATGTCTTGAAAATTTCTTTTATAACTTATCAAATCATAATAATTTAAAAGTAGAATAATATATCAATCTGCGCTTTGCAGCACCTGTCATTTATCTGTGAAGAAAATCATACAAACTAGGTAAAAAACCCCTTTCTCTGCCCACACGCAGTTCTGGTAACCTTATAGAAATATTCTGCCTGGATAACGTTATTCTTCAGAATCCATGTTGATGTCAGGGTCACCTACTATCACATGACATGTGTTATTGTTTTGTTGGTTTATTGTGATCAGGATCTCTTAACAGACTGCTTTGAACATTCAAGAACTGGGTTGCAATTATATTTAGACTGTTCCATGAAAGCATTTCATATATCAGAGATTCAATTCATAACGCATTCTGTAGAGAAAGTCCTGCAGCTGGCAGCTCGTGAAAGGTTCCTTCACATTGCCTACTGTGACTCTTGCTCTCCTGGCAAGTCTTAGGCACTGGCTACAAATTTCTCAGCATGGTAAATCATAGACTCCGTTTCAGGTACGTAGTCCTGGAACTATGTGTGCTCTTTTTTCCATCAGATTCCATCAGGCTGTGTTATCAGCAATTCATACAGAAGTTTTTAATTCAGTTAATTGGAATGTAATGACTACTCAAAATTACTAACTCCAAGCCCTTTGTGGTCATGTGTGGAATGGACAGCAAAGATAAATGAATACCAACCACAATGTTTTCAATCATCTCTGCAGTTCCATTCTAAATGTATATTCATTCCAAATACATTCAGTGACATTAAGGAGGCAATATAAAAATATTTCACTGAAGTTTTTAATATATCCAGCAACTGCGTTTTTAAAAGGATCCAACTACATGAAGAATGAAACCAGTGTAGAACTGATGAATTAATGAAATGAAGTTAAATAGCAGTATGTAAAAATAATGAAGTTAAGTATGCTCACCACAGGCGTCTAATTACAAAAGAAATAAAGAAACAAGACGTAGCTGAGTCCTGTGTCTCCCTACAGTGCACAGTGACAAAAGTATCTAACAACATATTTCTTAGAATATAGCCTCATCTTTTACAGTCACATGCCTATGAATGCCTTTATATTTTTCTTCTTAAGTCATGAAACGCCATATAAAATTTAGTTTTATTCCCTAATAAAATCTTTCACTTGAAAATGTGGATTCTAATTTCACTTTCACACCATCTGGCCCATAACAGACTGCTTGAATAACATAGCTGTCTTTCACAGAGCAGGAATTACGCCATGACCTGATTAGCTCTTACAAATTAAGAAATAATAGAATGGATCATTGCTTTGATTAAAATGTGTTGAGAAAAATCCTATGTTCTTGATGATGATAGTTATATATCAATATTTTTAGCAATTTCATTGTCTGATATCAGTTTTTTAAGAAATACTATCATGAGAAAGATAATTTTAACAGAGTCATATATTAGTTTGAACCAGTAAAAATATTTTTTGTTAATATGAAAAAAATTGTATTACCTGTAATGCATAATAAAGAATAGTTGGGTCTTGCAATAATTAAATGTTGTCAACATTAATGAAAATAATCTTTGATTTAACTCATAAAGTAATATATCCTTGATAATCTACCATTAATCTCTTTATGATAAGGAGACTAATCAATAATTCTTGTGTGTGTCTCTGTGTGTGTATGTGTGTGATGCACATTAGATTTATCTTAAATATATATCTGGAAATTATACAGGCCTTTGTAAATCATTACTTTAAAAAAGAAGACAAAAGATTCCAAGGACAAAATCATAGTGCCCTAACAGTTTTGTCAATGAAAGACTATTTTTTCTAGGATAAAAAATACATATTATCCTTTTCTAAACCGTTCATTATGTTGACTGTTTTATATTTCTGCAGTTTACTGAGCAATGGATGTTGTTTTGAATTATAATGCATTGCTAGGAAACCCAGAGAGGCTTACATGATATAAGGTCTCTTTTCGGTAAATAGGATGGCCCAGTGTCATCTCACAGATGGATTGTAATTGCTGCAGGAAATTATCACAGTTAGAATTTATCAATTAAATGTTGTCGACCACATTCTTTGATAGATCTATTCTTCACCTGCTTCCTGCATCATTCAGACACAATGATCTCAATTTTATAAAATACAACAATGGATTATTAATCTCTCTGTTATTATTCTGACTTTTTTAAGAAAAACAAACAGTTGGAGATAATACAAATAAACCCTTTAACTAAATAGGACTGTTTATATGTATTAAAGACATTAATCTCAATAATATTTATCAGCTTCAAAATTTTGGACTTTTTCTCCCTATAATTTGCTTAATGTATATCACGTTTTGTGTTTATTTCATACTCATGAAGGGGTCTAGGTTTTGAGGATGTCATTTCTAAATCCAGAAATTTATCTACATAAATAGGCTTACTAGAAAAAGACAGTTCAGCTGTATGGCAGTTTCTAATGAAAGTATCAGCATTCTGAGGAATTATGGCAGCCAAAGCCTGATGTGACTTTTGGTATGAAATGATTGAGATGAAACAACTCAAAATTTTCTTGGGAAAAAGTTTTAATTATTTCTGGAGTAGAATATTCAGTTCTTTTTTTTAAAACGTGGCTAGGGCACTAACTTGCAAATGGAACATTTGCAGGATTTCAGATGCTGCTAGCACTTAATTCTCAAATTGTCCTAAGCTGAGATTCAATTTTCAATCTTAAAAAAATTCTATATCTTTGGTTGCATTAATTATTTTAAATTTTTATTTGTATGAATAAGCATTACAAATTTCCTTATTAGAATTTATATACTACTCTGTACGCAAACTGAAAGATACAATGTAAAATCATAATCATAATATTCCCCAATCTGAAGCTGTAGATGGGATTCTACCAGCCACAAAGGGGTCCATATGTCCTTTTGATGATCAATATTGTCTTTTCTTGAATTAAAACTGAAGACATCTCTATAACAGGAACTCTTAAGTTTCTAGAAACAAGCTGAAATTATTTAGTTCTATGTTGATCAGTTATCTATTTTGAAATATCATTAAGTTGAAATCTTAAGAGACACTGCTGCAACCCAGATCATTGGTAACTATGTCTAAAGAGAATTTAGAAGAAAAGGATAGAGTCCTAGACACATATTATCAACCAAAACATACAGGAAAAGTCATGAAGTACTCATACAGATACAGCTTGAAGAAAATAGTTAAAGTGTATGTTTTGTTAATATATTAGGACAGCTGCTTGAAGATTTATTTTGCGTGTGCCAAATTTGAAAGCAATCAAGATGCCTTGTAGTTAGTGAAGAGTTTAGTAGGCAAATGAAAAAATAAGCTATGATTCATCCAGTTAAAGAAATATTATTCAGCACTTAAAAATATGAGCCATCAAGCCATGCAGAGATAGAGAGTAACAAAATACATAATACTAAACTAGAAAGACAATCCAAAAAGGATATTATATATCTCCAGACATATGGTAATCTGGTAATGGCAAAATGCAGACATTAAAAAATCATTAAAACAGAGAAGAATTATTAGGACAATAAAACTTCTTTGCACATTACTATCATGATAACATAATTAAACAAATTTCCAAACTCATAAAATGCACAATAGCAAAAGAAATACAGTGAAATCTATTGCATTTGATTGCTAAAATTGTCTCAATGCTGGTTTATGTACTTCTATATAGCAAAGGTACCAAACTGATGGAAAACACCGAGAGGAAAGAGAGAGCATTTATTTATAGAAGGAGAAAAAAACATTAACTTCTGTATTTCCCTGCTTGATTTTGCTGTAAATCAGAAAGCTTATTTTTTAGAAAGTTACTGTATGTCATTAGTTTTTTTAAAATGTATGCCAAACTAATTTAAAATCAATGAATGCCATGAATTTTGTTGAATTCAAAGAAAAGCACAATTCAAGGTAAATAATGTTTTATTTTATCAATTGTGGTTGCAGGTACAATAAAAAAAACCCATCATAATAGCTAGCATGTTATGCATTAGTTGTTAGCACTTCAGGGCTAGCTTTGGCATTTCCACATCATTCCTCTCTGATAATTCTAAATTCTTTATCCTTCTCTTGGCTGCATTCCAAGCTGGATAATCCTGTTCACCTAAATTTTTAATGTAGCTCCAATTGGATGTTGCATACCTCTTTGCTTTCTGTCACGTCCGGTTGTATAGTGTCTAGCATTTTTATTTCTAAGTGTGTTGCAGTAATCCCTTTGTTTGGTTTGTCTTTTAAAATATGCTTGAAAAATATTGCCAAGCTTATTGGAATCTTCAAGATGAGAGGTTATGAAACCATGAATGTCAGTGTCAGAAGTCGTTTTCAAGCAACTTAAGAGGATTATGTTCATTGTGGATAGGTTTAGTTTTTATTGAACCATACAAGAATCACTGTGTACATAAATACACATGCTTCAGTTTGTCAATAAACAAATAAAATACCAAATGTTCACTTTTTGCTTATTTTTCAGGACAGATTAATAATAAGTTTTCTACCTATGTGACTTTAGTCATTATGGATAAACAATAAGAATGTTAAAATAAACAAATCTATATTCAAATAATTTTCTTGCTCTCTGCAGAGAACTTAAAGTGCCTTGAGTAGAAGCACAAGCCAACCTCAAAGGAAACATTTTGTATACACCAATAAAGTTTACTTTTTAGAAGATATATATATATATATATATATATATATATATATATGAAATTTTTATAGATGAAGACAGGTTTTCCTGGGCCTATTTTTACCTCTTGTTCTTAATTTTATATCAGAGGAACAAAATAAATCATTCTCACTCGGATAAAGTAGGCTAAATAGATTTGCTAAACATGATTACTAGAATCTCAAAGATTAAAGTACTTGAATCTAAATCTCTTAGAAAGTTAGAAATCAAAGTAAAAAAAAAAAAACAAACATTTCTTTGGTAAATACAGGAAATTAAATCTTGCGCTAAATAAACAGTAGACTTCCTTGTGTTCTTTATGTAACACATACACAAGAATGGGATTGCCTAAAAGCTATTTTCACTACTGAGCAAAATTTGTAAAGACAATGCAGTAATAATAAGTTTATTTTCAGATAAACATGATTGTGAAAATATTTGTAAGGTTTTCTAAGTCATTTAAGGTAATTTAAAGGATCTAAGAAATATGTCGAAAAGCTTTGTAGGAGGAAATGAATAAGAAACATGTCAGTTCACAAAAAATAGTTATACAAAAACCCATAATCTCATGAAAATATATAATAATTTTCATAATAATAAAAATAAATATAACATATATAGAAGCAATTCAGAAATAAATTCTTACATCTTGTTCAATTAACTTTCAACAAATCAACAAACCGTGCAGAACAATGATTTTTTAACTAACGTTTTTGGAACAATTATATATTTTTATGAAAAAAATGTATGTCAACCATACAGAGATGTAGAAATTCATTGTAAATGAAGAGCAAACCTAACTACAAGAGAAAAAAGGATCTTGATGCAATGATTTCAGAGATATAAAATCAAAAACAAAAGTTCCAAAACAAAAATAGATAAATAAGACATTGTTTTTCAGTTTAGGTCCTACAAGTGAATAAATTTTGAGCTTTTGCACTATGGTACAACCTGAATATACTTTTATCTCCTATTTTGAGACAAGGTCTCAGTAAGTTGTTCAGTCTGGGCTTAAAATTCAGATCCTTATACCTCAGTTTTCCACTGTGCTGGGATAAAAGACAAGTGGGTTTGTCTTTCAAATGAATCATATAAAAACTGACAAGAAAAAAAAAAGAATGAGAGAAAAATTATAAATCATTTAACCAATAGCTATATTCCTTCAGAATGTATAAAAAACTTGTGCAGGTTAACAATTAAAGATGAACAACTATATTTTGTGATTGGTGACAATTATTTTAGAAAGTTCTCCAAAAATGTAGCATCAGTCCTATACATCCATGGAGACTGGTTTCTCAAGTCTCCGTGGAAAGCTCAAGTCCTTTTACAAGATAGCATAGTAGTACATTTAAGTCACATGTATTTTCTGTATATTTTTTTATCAATTCTAGATTACCTCTTCTTGAGACAGTATAGATACTATGTCATTACGATACTGTATTGTATTATTTAAGAAGTTATGATAGGAAACATTCAGGCAGATGCAAGCAACAGAAGCCTTATGATACAGCACACAGATGTCAAATTAGGCACACGGCAGTCAATATGTGATAGAAACAAAGCTTCTGTGAACCAGCAGAGGCTGTAGCAAGGTAGGCTTCTATTTTATTTCCTTCAGATGGATTCAGCATAGTGCTGATAAGGGGAAAATTCATGTTTTGATTTTTGGAGATTTCTCCATGTACTACTAGTCATTGTTGTTTCACTGGATAGTGATGCCCACAATCTAAAAGTGGAGAAGCATATTTGGTTCACGGTTTCAGATGATCCAGTCTGTGGTTAGTTGGCTCCAAGCAGCGACATTTTGCAGAAGGGTGTGGTGACCCGGCCTGCAGCACAGAGACCCTAGAGGGGGAGTGGGGATGAAGAGGGGAAAAGAGACACAAACAGCGGAGACAAGATGAAGTCCAATCAAGTCTCATTTATTCAAGGAAGGAGTATCGAATATATAGAGTACTGGGGAGAAGAGATTTGGGTTCTGAGAGGTTACCAGGTAACTTAGCAACAGTGGCAAGACCAAGGGTTATAGGTCAAGTCAAATTTCCCCGGCTTGGGCTCATAAGGCAGGCTGATTAACATAATTCCTGAGTAGGAACAAGCTAGGTAGGCAAGTTGCTGCTTAACTACCAAACTTAACACCTGGAGGGAGTTAAGGTGGTGGGGCCTGCAGATGTGAAGGTGGTGCGGCCTGAAGATATAGGATGGCAGCCAACTACAGGGCTTCCCACAGTGTGGCACCTCAGCAGAGCTGAAAGAGAGCATCGGAGAGGAAGACACTAGATACAGATTCCTAGATCAAGTCCCTAAGACCACACAAACCATGCCAGAAATGTGTCTTACTAATGTTTAGGAAAATTCCCAAAGCAATCGATGACTGTTTAAGGATCACTTTCAGATTTAAATATATATATATATATAAAACAAGACAAAATATGCCAATAAAACATACACTAATGATATAAATATTGAATATTATTTTACTTGATATTAAATAGTAAAATATTTATATTTAATCCATGGTTTGTAGTTGTCTTCAGATGCAAAGTCCACAGATAAGAAAGGCTCACTCTATATCAAAAACCGACAAGAACATGCAAAAATGGTCATCATTATAAATTAGAATAAGATATTGAAAACTAAAATGAGACATCATTTCATACCTGCTTCAATGTTAAATTAAAAACAGACATAAAATAAATATAAACTAGTATATGAAGAATTGAATCCTTATACATTGCTGGCAGAAAATAAGGTGGTACAGATGTCATTTTAGAAGAGAATTCTTCTGTTCTTAAAAGATTAAACATAAAATTATGATTTGGTGCAATTTTATTCCTGAATAGCATGGTCATCTGTAATTTACGGGGATGCGTTTCAAGACATTTAGTAGTTTTCTGAAATTTTATATATGAAAAACCTATTTTTCTGGTGTTTTACCTATGATACTTTGTTTTAAAATTAGGCCCATTAAATGACAAAAAAATAAATAAAGTCAAACAATATTTACAGCAATGCACTCTAGCTAACATTAGATCTCTCTCTTTCTCTCTCTCTCTCTCTCTCTCTCTGTGTGTGTGTGTGTGTGTGTGTGTGTGTGTGTGTATCTGTCTCTTTCTCTCTCATTTCCTCTCTGAAATTTTACTATGCTTCCTACAATTATGTCAGATTATATATGTGAATGCCTTTAACAAAAGGTTTTTTAGTATTATCATTTCAAAAAACAAATAAACCACAGAAAAATGCTATAACATGGATAGTTCACAAATCACAGATAAATGAATAAAAAATATATTTCTTGGGGCTGGAGGTTTAGCTCAGCGGCATAAGCGCCTGCCTTGAAAGCAGGCAGTCGTGAGTTCGATCCCTGGTACCAATAAAAACGAAAAAGACATATATATATATATATATATATATATATATATATATATATATATATTGGAGTCCTCCTCTACCATAAAGGATAAACTTGAATAATCTGTAGGCTATGGATGCTCCAGAAACTATCGGATACACAAGCATAAATATCACATGGCTTCTTTTATACAAGAAGCTCAAAGTATAAATAAAAGCAAAATGATTCATACATTCTACACAGTAGGGGGATAGTCCTCTCATAAAATAAACAGGACTAAGAGATAGAGGGGAAAAAAAGTTGAGGGAAGGAGATGAATACATATACGTGGCAACTCCCCATGACTAATATAATCAATGTGTACAGGACACATGTACTAGGAAAAAGTAAACATTGAATACTACGGCAAGTGAAAGAAGTCAAGCATTAAGCGTCCATTCACATGAAACACTTCCAATTGGCAAGTCTATTTTATTGGCCCATTAACACAGTAAGTACATCAGCAGTTGCTAGGAAATGGGTTGAAAGGCAATAAGGACTGATTGCCAGGGACTGCAGGATGGTGAAAATTTTGAAAATTAGATGGTAGCAGTGGCCGAATCACTGTATGGATATTGTGTGTGATTGCATGTTGGACCTTAAGTGATAATTTTCATAGTATGTGGGTTAAAGCCAGTGAATATGGTACAAAAATTAAAGATTTTTCTCCATTGCTCACCTCTAATAATACCAGAAGTGCACAGTTGGTGGACTCAGAGAAAACTACTCTCCGATATTATTACTTGGTATAAAAAGTGGTTCAGTTCAGAGAGAAATAGAACAAAGCTAAGAAAACTATAAATTCATGTACAGTTTGGCACAAAATCTCAATTGCAGTTTTTTTTTTTTTTTTTTTTTTTTTTTTTTTTTGTTTGTTTTCCTGGAGAATCACTGAACATGCACAAAATAGTCTATATTTACACCCATCTCACTAATTGTGAGATTATTTATAACAGCAAACCATGGGAAACCTCTTGATTGGTGGCTTGAATGAGTATATTTAAAATAATTATACTTTAAGTATATATATATGCTTAAATAAGAGAACAGTTTGCTACCTATCATTTATGGTGAGTTAATCTACATGATAATGGAGGTTAAGTGCAGGTGACAGCATAATGTCAAAGGCCAAGCCCTTCACAGAGTTTAGAAAGAAATGAGAGGCACTGTAGGAGAATAATCAGATAGTTCCTGGTACTACTTTGACAAAAGGTGCTAGTGGGTTAGGGTTTAATCATTTTCTATTGAGGGATAAACATGGTGTTTATTTTGCAAATCTCTTTCTCCTGTTATAGGTGATTTCTTTTTGACATAAGAGAAGGACCTGTGGTGACATCAGAGGACATAAAAGTGGTCACCGCACCTTTTCCTTATGATAAGGATGGGTAGATAAAGATGAGGATATGTCCACTTGTTGTTGACAAGAGGAAATGGGGAACAAGGAGGATTCTTGCCGTTTTGTAGGTAACAATTCATGAAAAATGGATGAGACTTGTTCCCATAAAGAACACTGCTGTACTTCAGTTGGGACTGAAATAGAAAGCAGGGATAAATAAAATGGTCCTTGTGAACTGGTGATTGCTAGACAGTATTACATGCTTGGTAATAGGAAAACAATGTGTAATATGACACGGATATTTTGTTGTATTTTGTGAAAGAAGAAAATGATACATTATATAAATGTTAACAATTCAAATCCAAATCTCCCCACGTACTGTATTTCTATTACAATCTTTGACAAGTTATTCTTGAAAGTTACTGTTTCACACACTGAATTGACTGAAGTATGAAATAAGTTAAAAGTAATTTTTCCTATAAGATTCTGCCCAACACTGTTAAAGGATAGACATTTTTGCCTACTAGGAATGGAGGCTGATTCTAAGAAAAAGGAATGTAAGATTTTCTCCTGAGTATTCCTAGAAGAGCTTAATGATTATAGGAAACATCAGTCTACTTTTTTTTTTTATTTAAAGAGAAAAAAGAAAGAACATAAAAAAACAAAGCAGTAAAAGAGTACAAGTAATACAGAATTTCAAGAAAAAAATAAGAAATCACTAGTTAATAGGTTACATAGTGTCTTCCTAGAAACAGTTGTCCAAATTATAAAATTAAAGCATATAAAGTGGGCATCCATACAGTGATATTGGAGACAGTTCCATTCAATGATCCAACAAAAGCTCAGTTATATGGTTTTCCATCCTACAACAATAACAATTACACTTTTTGGGGTTTGGTTATTCCCACAGTTCTTTTTACTTTTTTTTTTTTTTTTTTTTTTTTTTTTTTTTTTTTTAAGAGAATAAAACCAAATGTGACTAAGCAAAACAGATTCAGTTAGAACAGAAGGGTGGGAATAGTACATGATGCAAAATTAGAATACCAGGTGATCAAAAGTGGTTACTGTTGTGTCTCTTGCTATTTTTAAATTGAGTTGCCTATATCATCAGGTATAATAGAATTGATCAAAACAGTACAGAACAAGACCAATAAAACCTACACTGGAGACCTTACAGGACTTCAAAAAAAGATAATAGTAAAACCAAAATGGGCATCATAGTATATCTTATTGCCTTCAAAGTGGTTGCCTAACCCTCAAAATTGATATTATCAAACAAAATAGAATATAGAATAATCAGACAGAACAAGATGGGGAGAGTGATACTGGGGTTCAAATCAGATTAATAGGAAAACCAAAACGTTACTATAATATGTCCCGCTATTTTTAAATTTAGTTTTGCCTTAATTAAAAAAAATATGAGAGAAAATAGATTAATTTTAAAAAGGGGGGCAGATTGAGATCAAAGAGGACATTGTAACAGAACAACACAGGTCAGAACTGAACAACTTAAGTATCATTGTTTTTCACCACCATATAATCTAACAGAATAATAGTCGCCATAGTGCCTCTTTCCTTGAATTATTTGAGTGTAACTTCGTATGCTGTAGCATCAAGCATATCAAGATAGTGTTGAAGCCATTCAAGAGAATGAAAAAATTATAGGGTATTTAGAGCCAGCTAATAGAAAACGAACAACAGTTTTTATATTATCTCTTTGCCTATAAAACATTTTATTTATACTAAAGCATAAAGTGAAATACAGTAAGATACAACATGTTAAAACCAGTGGAAACAGATGTAGCACAGCTTGATAATACCAGTTTACTTTAAACACTATACAAAATAATACGTATGTGTGTGTGTTTGCTTTTGTACCATTTAATGTTAGAACTATTAGAATTATGCTTTCTTTTTCTTCTGCCTTTCAAAGTATTATTTAATAATTATTGGAATGATGTCTGTCAATTTATGTAACATTTCACAGCAATAATTGATGTCAAAAGTGTTCTATTCTGTCTTTAAAAGATATTATGAAAATTGAAATGCAGCAGGAAAATCCCATTGCTCAAAAAGTCTACTTTGGTGAATAGAACTGTTACCCAAGCTTCACTTTAAAAGAAGCTTCAGATCTGACGAGAATGAGACAAGTTACAACTTCAAGGTGTGGTTTGCAAGCAGAATGCTGAACTGAAAGTAGAAATTAGAAGCAATGGCTTAGAACGAATAGAAATTCCGGATTTACCCATCAATGTGGGTAATTAGAGCATCAAGACAAGATATTTATTTTGAGATCCCACTAGTTTTTCTTCCCACATCATTTTTACACAACAGAAGCCATTTTCCTGTGTTTCCTGAGAAATAATGCATATAAGTTAAAAAAAGAGGAGAATTGTGAACAATAAGTTTAGTAACAAACATGTATTTAATGAATGTACTTTAAAATATTTTTGTGGTCAAAGCCATTTAAATTCTAATATCAAGCAAGGCTGTTTTCAAAAAGATTTCAAACCATATATAAAATCAAATATAATATATTATTATTTACAACTGAGGGAATGCTATTTCAAGGAAATCAACTGATTTTTATATGTAAATATAAAATATATAAAATGTGATATTTATATGTAGAGAATAGTTATATGTATAATTTCATTAACAAAAAAGCCAACAGAGGGAAACATATCCAATATTACATGGACAGCAGTTTGATAATTAATTTTAGTGTTCTTTTTGTTTGCAAATTCTTCATAACTAACAGTTTGAAATTTTTGTCTTTTTCTTCTCCTCTACTCTTCCCAGCAGCACAAAGACAAACTTCTATCTAGATATGTAATTACATTTGTGTCACATTTCAGAGAAGTACTTCCTACTCCCCCTCACCTCTCTCTCTCTCTCTCCTGTGTCTCTGATTCTCTCCATCTCTGTCTCTCTCTCTCTATCGACCTCCACTCATCAACTAAAAGAAAATTTTGAAATCTTTAAATTGTTAAATATTCTATTAAACATCATATTCTATGGCATAAACATAGACATAGAGAGAGTCATGTAGATATGAATTGTTGTAGAGTTATAAAGAAAAATAAAGGGCTAGGTAAAGAAATATACTTAAGTGTATATATAAATGAAATCAAGAAGTCTCCTATCAAAATTTATCCCAAGTCGTTGTTCAGAAATGGCTTTACTGCAAATTCCTGTTTTTGAAATATAAAGCTTAATATTTATTATTTTTCTGCCTATATTCCAATTCTTTCTCACATAGAGTGTCTTTCCCATTAGATATGGATATTATATATACTTTAAAAACATGAATGAATATGTAAAAGTATTTGACCTTTCAGGAAATATTCATATGTTATTTTTTTTAAATAAACATATGGCACTTCACCCTTTAATATCTTAGTTTTTTAGTTAGCATAAAATAACTTCTAAAATATATTTGTTTTATCATAAGAAAAAGAAAAGCTCACATATATAAATTATTCATTTTTATAACAATGAATAAATGCATGTTAGGCCATAATTTTGCTATTTACGTAAATCCATTTTCACTGTTATTTTATACAGCCTGAGGGTATACTATCTATACATTATGTTTCTAAAATGTAAGCTAGACAAACATACTTTCTGAAAATGTCTCCTTATCCTCGGACTGAAGATGAAGAAGTGTCTGCCAGCATCCTTCCTCACTTTCTGCCTTTGTTCTTCTCATTTTTCCTTAACCAGAATCACTCACTTTTATACATACCAATAAACACTCACACAATACTAGAGAGAAGTTGCTTCTTTTTCCTTTACTATATTTTACTGTATTTTATATTATTCGTATGACTCTTTATCTGTATGGATTTGCAATACATTTAAGATCCATTTCCAATGTTGCAGTTATTCATCTAAATGAGGTGAACAATTTCTTACTTTTGAAAGTGCCAGATGAAATGTATTGAATAACTTTAATGATTTTGTACTTTTATTAATAAGATTTATACTGGAATGACATCATGCTTTTATGACATATAAAAAGAATATTATTTCTGTGTCATGCTTTTATATTTAACTATAATTTTTTCTACTCTTATATCAATATAAATAAAATCAAACCTTTCAAAAAATGTTTTTAAAATTGCCAAGGCCTGAAAGAAGATTTCCAGTTAAATTAAATGTTGAGATAATTGAGTTTTTAATATAAAATTAAATGTTTAAGACATGCAGTTTCAGGAATAATCTTTCGAATCTTTTACTAAACCAGATTTTAACTCAATCTGATAGTCAAAATTATTAATGAGTGTTTTATTGCTTTATATCAATCACCATCAGACACATTTAACCCTTGCTCTCTTTAAATGGCACCAACTATAAAAATATGCTACATGACTTCTGGCTTTTGGAATCAGTGTTTACTTAAAGCTAGTGAAATATAAATGATACAAAAATTATATTGATTTAACACTTGTGTTAAAAATCTTATCTAAGTGACATTTAGTAAAGGAAATAATAGTAGGAGGTCAAATTTATACAGGCATTTCCAAGTCTAGAATCTGCAGGTTTTCTTTTTCTTAAGGTTTGCAAAGCAAAGATACAACCTTGCCACCACAGCAGCTTAAGTTATATAATTACATTCTCCAGAGTTGACACTTTCACCTTGGTATGTATAATAAGGCCACCCCGATACAGACTGACACCAGTAATTTCAGCATTCTGCTTCTGTTCACCTTGATGATAATCAGATATGGCAGTGAAGCATGCATGAACCTCCATTTAATTGTCAGTGAAGTCTTTTATTTAAACAACAAAATAGTTAGCAGTAGGCTTATAAATGTGAAAAGCATGCAAAGCAACAGCGTGTTAACTTTTAAATCACCTCATGCAGAAAAAAATCAACCACTTTAAATGTGTTTCAACCAGACTTTAAAGGAGTCAAAACTAATAGAGAATACATGACAGGGCAAAGATAACTGGAACTCACTTTGTAAAGAATGAAAGCTGTTTGTCACAACGTCTTTAAACATATTTATCTTTATATTTTGAATATATAGTAGAAAGATTGGAAAATCTACACTTCTATTGGCATTTTGATGTACATCATTCCTTAAATTGCTAAATTTCATTTTCTATATAAAACTAGTAGAAAAAGGTGTCTTGAAACATTAGCTACTGTTAACATTCAAAGTGTAAATACGACTAATATTTTTGCTTTACTTTTCAATAGATGATATACTCTTTTTCAAAATTCAGTAACATAAAAATACACCCATTTAAAAGTACTACACTTTCCCTATTTTCTGAAAATCTATAAGCTTTTTTAAAAAACTTAGTTCTTCCTTTATTCTTCCATAAAATTCAAGAGCAATTTTATTTTTAAAATCTTACTCAGATTCTTTATATGCTCTAACGACACTTTTTGAAAAAGGATGGGAAGCCACATATCCAGAGACATGCTATGCCTAGGGAATCAATTAAAACTCAAGCGTAGCATTAGAGGTAGAGAGTAATCTCTGGTGAAGGGACTTCATGTAATAGATTAAGTTTTAATGAGTTTCTTTTCCTGACTTTTCATTTTCTGAATCTCTGAATAACGGAGATTCCAGGAACTGTTCCTCTTTCTATTCTATTTGCTATCTAATCGTAAATGCTGCAAACTCACTCGCTTATGTTTCCAGACAGATTCTCCCCTGTGATGAACATAGACCAGACCATCAAACAGC
This sequence comes from Cavia porcellus, assembly GCF_034190915.1. Lineage (NCBI taxonomy): Eukaryota > Metazoa > Chordata > Mammalia > Rodentia > Caviidae > Cavia > Cavia porcellus. Next base: position 30,949,675 of record NW_026947497.1, on the reverse strand, counting down.
ATAGGTGACCGCTCCACATCTCAAACCTGGCATGTAAGACTAGAGGCTGTTCTAAGTGCAAAAGTAAGTGCAAAACGAGGCACTCTTGCCTGGACTGTTTCAACTCACAGTCTCCATACTTCTTGCTGATCGGCTTTGCAACCCTTGGGGTTATCTTCAACTTCTGCTTTCTTTCTCAGGCAGTACCCTCCTCTGCCCTGTCTAGCCCTGTGGTCTCTCTAACTTCATCACATCCCATGCTTGTGGTTTTCTGATGTTCCCTCCTCTCTGGCCACACTGGCTTTCTCACTGCTGCTTTATTCCAGGTAGTTTCCATTGAAAAGGCAGTTGAAGTCCCCTTTGCCTGAAATGGTCTTTTTACATATATCCACATCACAGTCTACTTCATTTTGTTCAGTTTTTAATTTAAATCCTGTAAGCCTTTTATATGTAGATCAATAATTTGACCATTCCTCTTTACCCTGGTGCAAGCCATATCTGCATTGTCACTTCATGTGTTATTGTAGCAGCTTCTTCTTTAGGGTTCTGTTTCTATCCTTGACTGCCTTTCATGTATCTCCAGCGTAATAACTGGAGTGATCCTGTTAAAATGCAAATCAGGTAGCATCAGAATAGGAGTCAAAGGCCTTTCCATGAATTATAAGTCCTTATATAATCTGGCTCCTACTTCTCTAAGGTCATCTATTGAACCCGCTCACCAATCTGTCAGCAGTTTTACTCAGCTCTGCTTTATCCAGATCTGTTATCCCTCATCGTTCACCTCAGAGCATGTTGTGCCCTCCAATTTGAAATTTCTGTGCTTATTTTCTTTGGGTTCTTATGTATTTTTATTTCATGTGTTTGTGATATATCTCATATTTGTTACAAAGATATGCACAGTGAAATATATAATAAATATAAATATTAAAGTAGATGAGAATGTATACACACCCATATACACATGTATACATAGATGCATAGTAACACATGTATTGGTTTTCAATACTAGAATCAATTGTAGTTAAGATCATTTTTGTCATTTTTCTTCCCTCAGTTCAGTATTTCCAAAAATAGTGTCTTTTAGTTGACACACAATAAATCTTTACTGAATCAAAGATTTTTCCAAACAAACACATATATTTATATGTACATGAAAATGAACCTTATTATGTAATTAGCTTTTCTGCATAACTAATAGCATATTTTGGGTTTATAAGCTCACAAAAATTATGAATTGGCATTTTGCTAAATTTATATTTGAAATTGCAATATTCTGTTGTGAAAATTTTGTGTCTTCACTTGAAATAAAAAGGGCAGATTTATTCGAATGTGTAAACCCATCAAAAATCTGTGCCATCAAAGCAGTTATTCCAAAGGTCTACAGAAATGAGCCATGGTTATTCCCTCTATTTAATTAGCTTTACACAAAATTCAAAAGTCATCAAAAACATCCTAAAGGAAATACAATTTGTAAAATATGGTACAAATGCAGAAATAAGATATTTTCTATTCTGTAAAGATTTATAAAATATAGTTTCAGGCAATGACCTTTTGTTGTTTAATTTTTTTATATTTTTATAAATTGGTTTATGAAATACTGGCAAAGAATAATTCTGAAAATGTCAATAATGTAAAGAAATATAGTTACTGCATAATTAACACAACTTTCTCAATGTATCATGATGGTGCATCTTGCTTACCAGTTGGTAATAACATGCTGAGAGTGAAAAACCATAAAGTTGTGTCCCAAATTGACACCCTATAGATTATTTTGATCTGTCAATAAAGTAACTCAATTGATAAGAATTTGGCAATGATTTGATGCTATTTAAATGTTAACAGATACAAAAGCACCAATGGTAATAATACTGAGTAGGAAGATAAAAGCAAGCCTTTGAATTTGATAAAATTCAATGGGATTTTTTAAAGCAATACAAAGTAAAATTATAACAGTTACTGTAACCCAGCATGGATAGTGTATCTAAAAGCATATCTTGATTTAGTATAATTGTTTTCTATGTTTTTGACCTATTACTGTAGTTGCTAATATCTACATATGATAATTAAGTTTATAAAGACTTACAAATAAGTGAATCTGATGTTGGCAAGAAAAAGAAAAGAAAAAAGGAAAGAGATCGTGAAAAGGAAGTGGGAAAGTAATTAAAATGTGTTATGTATATGCATCAATTTCCCACAATGAATGTAATCATTAGATACTACAAGTACATAATAATAAAAATCAAAACCAACAAGCCAGCAAATAGAAAAAGTGAATACTGAATCACAAGCAAAAGAAAGGTGTAATCCCTACATGTTCAAAATTTAGAAGATCAATCATTCCATATGCCTTACAAAGATCTCATAACATGTTTACATATATAACTTGTTAATATATGCTCACAATACTCTTATATTTATTTGCTATGAACCACAAGTCTTCTCAGTATTTGTTTCTAACAATTACAAAAATGGGTGATAAATGTCTATTTTAAAGTATATACCCCTAAAATTTTCATTTCAGTTTCTAGACTATTCTCTAAATGCAATTTTAAAAATGAAAAGATTATTTATAATTAAATGATATGCATCCCTAAATAGTTCCTCACTCTAATGAGAGTAGTTTACATATCATAAATATGTATACATTACTAGCTTTTGCTTTCTTTAGTTTACTCTCCAAAGAGAAAAAAAATGTGTTCATAACTGTACAGTTACTCACATCTGCTGAGTTCAGTTCACACTCCAGTTGCAACCTCCAATTCAGAGTCCTAAATCTGTCATCTCCTTCTCTGGTCCCTTGTTATGGGAACTGAAATGGGATGGTGAAGTGTTACCTGTTTAATTTCAGATGGAACCCAGAGTATTGGACAACTCAGCTGTCATGCGGTTCTCCACATCTACCAATGATTGGGAAAGAGCATGACTATTGATGTGGTGTTAAAAAATACATTAGTGAGTGGGAAATTTATAAATATAGAAATAATAAGGATACATTGCTTTAATAAATACAAAAACATATGTGTATAATAAGAGATTGATTATGAAAATATTTCAATCCTAAAGTAATGTCCTTAATTCAAATTATTTTTAAAAAATTAAAAAGAAAAGAAAAAACAAATGCTATGGTTGATGGATTTCACTTTCCATTTTCAGTAATTTATCAGATAACTAAGTGGAAATCAACAGTAAAATGGAAATATTGAACAAACTTCTCATTTTATTTGACTTAATTTTCATTTCTAGAATATTCAAAGTAATGAGAAGAAAACTCATGTGTTTTTCTTTTTAACTCAATGATTTTTGATAACAATAATTGGGCAATAGTTTTGCTGTAAAAGAACAGTGGAAATCTGATTGAAAATAGAAAATAATATTTATTGGAAGATGAAGTTTATTATTGTGAAGACCCCTGAATTTCATACTTATAATTGTTCTGCATATTTATAGACTCAGACACATTAAATGATATGAAGCACTGATTAGTCACATGGTATTTATTTAAGGACTAATAACTTCCAAAAAATCACTTCATATTTCAATTATTTGCATTTAGAAGATGAGTATCATTTTTGAAAATTATAGGATAAAAGAAGAAGAATGTCTGGAATTTTTCAGTTAAACTAAAAAAAATGTATCATAAGAGATGAGTCTGGATGTTTATCACCTAAGAACACTAATTGCACATTTTAGATTCAGAAGTTCAGAGATTGACAGTAACTAGGGAGAAAAGCAAGAAGGAGCTAGATTTATGTACATTTTACCCACAAGTCTACTTTGACAGCTATTCTAGTTCAAATTTCTTGAGTTTCTGCCAATTTAATATACTTAATAAAATCCTTGTAGTACCTCAGTTATGCTTCTGCATTATGTCACACTTTTTTTTTAACAAAAAGCTTTGGAAAAATGAATTATCTCCAATATTTTTCTACCTTTTTCTTGTAATTAAATTTCAGAAAATAATACAGTTACAGGAAATCCTACTTAAAGGTCACATTTATCAGCTACTAGTTCAGTTATGCTTTAGTTTGTGATAATATCCTGATAATAGGAAGTAAGAAAAATACTTGAATAGATTTTTTCTGAGTTAAGTAATAGCCCTTTTGCTCATCTTGTATAATATTTCCACTTTTCCTTTGATTACAGACATTATTGTTCAAAGGGTTTATATATAATGGACTGTAGATTTCCACATTAGAAGTCTAGGTATGCTATGAATATCCCCTCACTACGCAGTGCCCATATCAGAGAGAGAGAGAGGGAGAAAAAGGCAGAGAGAGGGAGAGACAGACAGACAGACAGACAGAGAGAGAGAGAGAGAGAGAGAGAAATAGAGACAGACAGACAAACAGAGAGAGATAGAGACAGAGACTCAGAGACAGAGAGATAGCAAAACGGAATATCTAGCTTTCACAATTATTTTTATTTGCAACTTTTGTTGTTACAACAAAGAATCTATTACTAAATAAAAGGACCATAACTTATATTTTGCTAGATTTGGATTTTCTAACCATTTAGCATGACATAAGAAGTATGTCCTTTATTGGTGTGCCTACTATATTTTTTAAATCAATTAGTTATTCATTCAAGCCAGGGCTCTATGCATATTTTTCCAGCTGAATTTTATTACTTTATCTCTTTAATTATTTATCTTTATTTATCTCTTTCTTTATTTTGCCTGTTGATGTTGGCAGTAACAAAACCAGTTTTACAAATACACTTCAGTAGTCAATAGAGGTGTTTTGTTTGATAATGGCCTGTGTTGAACTGCTTAGTATTTCATTCATTTTTAGAATCTTATTAAAAATCCACCATTTTAATATTTTCACATCAAATAAAAATGTAGTCATTTGCAAAAGTGACAGACAAACATGATGGACCAAATATTTCAATAAGATTCTAAACTCACATATTATTATAATTGTTCATAAACATTTCTCACTTGTTACAGCACGGAAGATTTTCTGTATGGTGATGGTGTGCTCTAAGCAGTTATGCCTGGCCAGTCTCCTCATTCAATTTTGCGCATTACTATTTTGGGAGGCATCATGTTCCAACTTTAACTTAAGCTGGATTATTCATATCAGTATTTTGAAATCAACAACAATTTTCCTTATCAAATGGATATTTTAAATACAAGGATTGTATGAAAAGATTTTTCATCTGATTCTATTTACAAAATGCTTCTTGAATGTGCAGTTTAAATTACTTGCATTTTCCTAAAGGCTTTAAGATTTTCTTTTTATTTTTTTTACAGATTATAGTCAATTCCTATATTAATTTTAAAACTATATATTTTCAGAGGAATTCAATAGTGACATTTTTAAATTCTTCCACTTCTACCTCCACTAAGATGTGCTCTCACCTTTACATGCATCACAAAATTTTAATGAATTTTAAAAGTTGATCTATCAAAACACAGACTTTATTTTATGCTATTTCTATCTATGAATTCCTATGAGTAATCTGCACAATCTTGCAAATCGTTTTTAGAAATACTTGTGTTTAAACTGAAGAACATTCGTTGATGGTCACGCAGTAATATGTCTGTGTTTACAACAGAAGCGTATATCACTATCACTTTTTGGCTGCAGCTGAAATTGATTAATGCTTGGACCTCTTCAGACATGAGTTCCTTTAAATAGCAAAGGATAGCAGTTTTGCTGTTTTGTTTTGTTGATGTCTCAGAGTAACCTCCAGACTCCACTCAAGTTTAAAATTAGCTTTTCAAGAATGGATCTACTGTAGACCAAAGAATACAGCTTCTCCAGCCCATGGTATTTTCTATTATGAGCTCAAAACCTGGTACTTCCACTAAAAGTAGGCAGGTGACCAGTGAAGGTGCATGATTGACCCCTATGTCTTAGGAAAAAAATTCTGAATCCTCTCCTGCTCACCACCTAATCAATAAATAAGCAACTTCCTCCTTCTTCTTCTTCTTTTTTTTTTTTTTTTTTTTTTTTTTTTTTTTTTAATTTCTCCTGCTACAAATCAATCTGGGAGACAGGAGCTTTTTCCAGCTTCTGGTCCCCTTGTCACTTGATTATGCAATAAAATGGTTTTGCTGTTTGGAAAAATCTAGGGCCATATTAGTTACTCCTGGGTGTGATGCCGTGAGTCTTCCCACAGTATCACTGCCAGTTAACTTGTACTTACATTTTCTGGAAGACTGTAAATGCAATAGATCATTAGAGGTGCAGTGGACTATTACATTTTAATTGTTGATAGATCTCAGAAAAAATTAAAAATTGATAAGGTCATCTCTTCTTTCTGTTACCTTTATCTTCATGATCTTTCATTTTCTCGTGTCAGTTTGATACAGTGTTACCCTTGCCTTCTAAAATATTTTATTTTTAATGAGTCTAAGTTACAGGTTCTTTAAATAACTTCGAATGATATTTTGATGTTTCTATATAAATAGCACTTTCAAGGTACAGAGAAGCAAGGGGCAAATCTTTTTTGTATTTCTATGATTTTAAAATTCATGACATACTTTAAGTATTTTCCACATAAAACATATATCATCTAAACTGACCAGGAGACTGAGGCAGGAGGAGCCTAAGTTAGAGGCCACATAGCTTGGGCTACATAACAAAAGCCAACTCAGGTTGAACTACAGTCACACACTGTTTCAGACAAAGAAAATCAGGAATCACAATGTCTCTTATTTATCTTAGAACTTATTTCCATTTTTTGTGAATCATTTTTACCATTCTAGGACAATATTTTTTTTAATTTATTGCCATGGTTATGCACATAATAATATCAATGCAATCTCATAATTATGTCAATCCTTTCATTAAAGTATTTATGCAATCTTTTTTCTACTTCTTAATTAAGTTGGCTCATTATTCATTTAAACTTTAAACCTCTTACTATCTTTGAGGAAGTAGAAAATGTTAAGGGCTATTTAAATAGTTAGCTGATTACTTATCACATGGTGAAGCATGGCTTGCTGGTACAGCGCATTTTCTCCCAGTACTTACAATGATGTGATTGATGTCAGAATTGACTGGAATCTACCTCACTTTTGGAGACACTCTGAGGCTACCCACTGAACACTTATAAAAAGTTGCAACCTTACACTCTAAAACTCTTTTTAAACTTTGTAACCACCTATCCTCACTGGAATGTAAACACCATAAGGCCAGCATTTGCCTTTATGACAAATGGTTCCCCAAGGCTGGAAAGAAACGGTTAAAGAAGGATAGGCATTATAGGAATATTCGCTGAATGAAAGAACACTTTTTTTCATTAATTAAAATTTAGTAAAGATGATTTATTTGTGGTTGTTATCTTATTTGACAGTTCATTTATTCTGATTGTTTACTTAAATAACAAAAGAATTTATATATTTGGTTTTCCTTTAGGAGCAGACCTAATATTGTTTCTTATGTTAATATTTTGTTGAAATTATTTTTAATTTCAATACTTTTTTGGTAATTTATCTTTTTCATTCTTATTCTCTCTTTGGGAATATTTCTCAGATTCTGTAAAATAACTTAATTTTTTTTTTTTTTTTTTAGTTTTCTCTTCTTAAAAAAAAGTAATTTGAGAAAATATCTCTAAATTTTGCAGAAATTACTTTTGCAAAATTAAAAATATTGTTTTCTAATAAAAATATGTCACAGGCTATAGAAACATGTTATTTGAAGAATTTATTGATGTCAGTATTCTCCAGAAGATGAAATCTCTATATATTACATAATTCTTTATTATTGAACTCTCTTTAGACTGATTTTTAGGCCATTTTAAAGATATACAAACTTTTATCACTAGAATTGTGTAAATGAATTTATGAGGTTTTTGCTTTTAAAAAACATGAAATTATTTCTAGGAAAGTTGCTTTCTTAAATTAGATGGCATTTTGGTTTTTGTGCAGATATTATAGTTGTCAATATTTTTCTTCTTTCATTATTAAAATTTTAACTGCATACCATTTGTTGCCTGGTTTTATTTCATATTTTAGCTCTAAAGTGCACAATGACCTGTTACATTGCTCAGCCTGAGTTTGAACTTGGAATCCTCTCGTGTTAGCTCCCACAGTAGCTACAATCACAGTTAACACCTGCCAAATACAGCTCCAGCTTCACATTCACTAACACTAGAGTGATTTGGGTAATCGTTCCTTTTCAACATTTCCCCGTTTGACCTTCTAAGAGTGATACAGTCCTGTGTACGTGTCCACCCAACCTAGTGCCTCTGGCTTTTTTTGTAGGCCTGAACTGAAATGCATGCTGAATACACAATTAGTGCAATAATCAATTGATAGAGTTTATTATTTTCATTTTACTTTACATTTCCCCTTCTTTTTATTTTTCCAGTAGTTACTTATATTTTCTTATTTTCAAGATCCCACAGTATAATCTCAAAATAGTTTTCTGGAATTTATTTTAGCTTATATATTTGAAGAGTAACTCTATTTCACTTACTTGGAAGGGAATTGGACATTAATAATTACTGTGTGGATAAAACACCATCACAGTAGTTCAAATGGTCCGTGGTAGTGGCATAAAATGAAATAAGATGGATTAAAATCTTTTGATGGTCAATGACCTGTAAGAAGTGTTTTTTTGGTGAGGAAACCTATTATAAATACAACATTTTCTGATGACTTTGTTTAACCATACTTATGAGGATGAAATCCAGGATCCGACATCAGGCTGCGAAGTTAAAATGGTCCTTTTGGATCTGTCCCATTAAGGAGCATGCACTAGTGATGCGGAGAATTGGAATGAGGATATTTAGGTTGACATTATTTAGGATGAATATTTTGAAGGCATTTTAACTTTGCTTAAAGTTGGAAGCAGTCCAAAATTTTTCCTCAAATAAATAAATTTATGTTCATTTGCCATTTTCATGTAGTTCTGAAATATGTTCAGAAAGTCTTAGAGGCTGAGATTTTTCACTGAGAACACTGCATTCAACAATGGTTAATCCCTCGATGAGTTCTTAACTGAATGTGCTGTTATGAGATGAACTCACTGGAATAGATGATTCACAGGAAGGGTGTTTTTAGACGACATATCTCTCACTGGGTCTCTTTCCTCTGCCTTGCTTCCTACCTGCCACAGAATTAGCAACTATTCGGTGCCTGTTCCTTCATTGTGGAATTTCTGTATTAGAACCATATACTGAATGCTTTGAAATTGTCAGCCAAATAAACCTCTTCTCCTTTAAGCCCTATGTGTCAGAGAATTGGTCTAGTGACAAGAAAAAAAAAAAAAAACAAACAAAAAAACAAACAAACAACAACAAAAAAAAAAAACTTAAGTAATACACTCACAGAAGAAGCTTGTTACTGCATTACCAAATGCAGTTTCCTCTTAAGGAGATGCAAAATATGCATAACAATCCCACAGTATAATTGCAAACATCACAGAAGATCCTACTACAAACAGATGTACAGGGCTGATGCTGGACATAGATGGCTTTCCATAGCAATAACTAAGGAATTTATCAGGTGGTATCAATAGGAATTTGGTAAACTTACAATGGAATGAACAGTATATATATATATATATATATATATATATATATATATATATAATAGACAAAGAAAAATTGGACTTATTTTCAATTTGATGCACATATTTCCTTGAAATCAGTACTTCATGTATTGGAACAAAATAAAATATATACTAGTGGTTAGAATATGTAATAGTTAAATGGACAAATTTGACCTGTGTTTTATAAAATTTCCAAATGACAAGATTTTTTTTAGAGGTTGTTTTTGCTTTTTGAAACAGTGTTTTACTCTAGTTTAGGATGGCCTTGGACTCACTGTGCAGTCTGAGCTGACCTCACACTCTTGGCAATCCTCCTGCTACAGACTCCCAGTCCAACCCTAGTAAATTCTGGGATTACAAGGATGCAACACTGTGTCCCGCAGGAATGAATTTCTTTTTTTCTTTTTCCCTTTTTTTTTTTTTTTTTTTTTTTTGGTACTGGAAATCATACTCACGTCCTTGCTCTTGCCAGACAGGCACTTAAGCCCCATTAAGCTAAATCCCCAGCCCCAAGAATGAATTCCTGAAAGTGTCATCTTTTCCATATTTTATTCCTTTGAAGTTGACTATAAAATTTTCAAATGTAATCTTCTATTAAATTATGCTCATTGAAGATTATTAATTAATATACTTTGTTAAAAATTTCAAAATTTATGTTATTTTGAGAAATAAAGTGAAATGGCAAAAAAGAATAAACTTTAACATTTATTTAACTGATTGCTTTAGACTACCCATCTGATTATCATTTGAAGCTAAAAAATAATGTCTTCCTTTCTTTGCTATTATTTTATAGCTAACATTCTTAGTAATATACAGCAATACTTAAGAACTTTTTGAAAATATGCATATTGTACATTGTTCAAGATTAAATAATACTAACAAATACTGTTTTTGTATTACCTGCTTGGTTTGAAATTTTACATAAGATCAAAAAAATGATGTCTTAGAAATTAAAAACGAAAAAAGAAAAACATCTTACAGGGCAGTGGTGAAAACTGGAGCTAATTCTCTCATGTTTTAGAATATATTAAAATTAAGAAAAATTTTAGATTTTCAAACTTTATCTTCACTGCAAGTATAGCTTTATGCTGAGCACTACGTCTTGTGTAGGAAAATATTTTCTTGATATCCTTATGTTTTGCGATATCTTTGCTTTTTGAGTTGAGAATGAAGAAAATAATTTTTCTACCCATGTTAAAAAATCCACACATAAAAAAATACTTTAAAAGTATGATCTCCAAAATAGAATACATGTGATAATCTTGTTCATTTTGAATGTATTTTATGAAACAGGAATATATAGTACAGTGTGAGTTGAATTTGTTTGAATTAACTTCTGTAGGATATACAATCTAGTTAGTGAATATGTACTAAACTAGAGTAATTTATGTTTTCTTATGTATTACATATTTGTAATTTACACATTTATATAGCAATATATCTATTTGGATTTAAACAAAATTATTTCATATTTGAATATATTTTACTGCAACCAAAAATATAGTAACTGATTACATTTGAGAATGAAATAGTGTTTGCTTTGTTTTGTTTTGCTTTTTCCTAGGAGGAATATATAATCTCTGACATTGTTTCGAGTTAGTGATTCACCCACTCTGGCACCTACTGGCTATTCATTGCTTCCAGCAGCGCAGTTGGCATTTCAACTGTGGCGCAAGATATTTCATAATTGCAAGATGATGTGACTACTGCAAATATTGATGAGATCTATCCTCATTAGGTATTACTGGCCTTTCTGAATTACTCTCTTGAAATGTCTGTATGTGTTCTAGAACATGGAAGATAACCTCTTGAATGTTACTCCAGATAAAAAATTCCTTTAAGTTTACTGAATATGTTTTGTAATGGTACTGTTAAAATTAGCATAAGTGTAAAGCTTCAAATGCTACTACTTGGATTCATGTATCCTGTATAAGTCCTTCCCTGCTTTCTCTGGACAGTTACTTTTTTTTTTTTTTTTTTTTTTTTTTTTTTTTTTTTTTTGGTTTCGCTGGGTACTCATGGAAATCCTCTACAAACACGCAAAAACTCAGAAATGAAAGGTTACTCAGTATGGTGAAATCAAGCAGCAGACACAGTAAACAATCCACTCAAAAAATTAACAAGATATTTTTCTAAGTCAACTTTATTTCTTTTTGTTTTGCTAGGTTTCATAGTTATCAGCATTCTTTGTTACCTCTTTCAGATCACTTGGCCTTTCTACATTTTTTAAATTGCTTTTGTTGTTGTTGTATTTGAGATCAATTCCAGAAGTGCTCTACCACTGAGCCACTAGCCTAATCTATTGGTTATTTATTTATTTTTATGGTTTTATTAATTAATTATATATTTATTCACTGAAATTGGGTCTCCTGAAATTGCCCTCGTGAAATTTGAACTGACAATTTTCTTGCCTGAGGCTCCCTAATTGCTGAGATGTTTTTGATATCTTTACTATAGGATTTTTTATCTCAAATTACTTTCTTCTGTCACCGAAAGGAAACTCTTTCCAGATTTTCTCAAACTAGTTTGTGCTTCGCAACTAAGTAATGTCCCTAATTGTTATCTTCTGTTTGAGTCTGTTGATATAAATTTAGTATCAGTTCTTTTTCACCAATGTGAATAGACTCCTTCTGATATATATTTATAATTATTAAACGCAATATTATATTAAAATGGTCTTTATTTTCCACTCCTAGTCAAGAGACTATTTCCACTGGGGGAAAAAAAAAAAACAAAATAAGAATTATGAAGAGAAATTGCTAACAACACTCTCCTTGATGCTGTAACCAATTTATTCTCTTCAAAGAATTTTTGTCCTGGTTTGAAGATATTATTTATATAAGCTAAGAAACTTTGGATTTAGATGCCGGTAACTGACACATTCTCATAGTAATAAACAATATTTAAATTTGCAATTCTCTTTCTGGCCAAAAAGTACAACATATCATGTGGAAACATGGCTTGCCTTACTGACAATGTATATTTCTGTCTGATGTATTTGAGGAAATTGTTAGAATTTCATATATCTAAAATCAGTGTCAAACATTTTCTTCCATAACATATGAAAAACATCTAAAGTGAGGAGATATCACTTATTCAAGATGCTCCTAGGAATTAATCTCACTCTTTAAATGTAATGTGTCAGCTACATTTTCAATGCTCCAAAAATACACATTTGAAAGACTGTCTAGACTTTCGCCTCAGATTCTAAAAAAAACATAATCACATATCAATGTTTTGGAGAACTCCAAAACTAGATTTTCACATGCGTGTGAAACCTACACACATGTGTTCACAAACTAACCTAAAGACATTGATAAAAATGGCTCAAATGTATTTGGAAGCATAACCTTGTGATGGTGATTTCTAGTGGCTACTCTAGTTTAACCCATCACATGGTTACCTAAACATCTCACTCTTGCAAGTGCATCATAAGGCCAAGGCATCCTGCTGAGACTAGCAAAAATAATGTGTCTTTATAAATAATTCCAGAAGTCATCATATTAAAAAAAAAGAACAAAAAGGAAAATCTGTTCTCTAGATAGATAGCAACCTTCTCAAAAAGAATAACCTGAAATCCAAGTGCATAAGGATTCAACAAATTAAATGCCTATGGGCTGACTTCAGCATGACTTTAGCTGCTTGTACACAGAACAGTTGACTCAGAAAAAAAAAATTACCTGTTATATAATCCAATTGACACCAGGAAGCAAACAGCTAGTGTGCAGTGTTTCTTATCAGATATGAGCAATATCACAGAATGCAAATGTCAGGAGGATTTTCTGTAACCACGATGGAGCAAGAGGTCACAAGTCCCAAACAAGTCCAATATACTTCAATCTATTATCAGTGTAATGTTGCAATGATGTCTTATAATAGCCTGATAAAATTCTACTACTTTCAGACTACATAAGTGCCTTTAATGGGATATATATGTGATTATATTTATATATGCATGCATACCCATGCACTCAGTTGCACATATAACAATTGAATTGCTTTGTTGTTTTCATCTAGAATCTAACATATAATACATGTCTGCTTCCTTCAGTGATCTCCCATGCAGTTTAACAATAGTTTACACTCTCTTCTTGTGATTCATCAGGTGTTTTTTTATTATAAAACAAAATAATAAATTTAAATGTGAATGATGGCTTTTATCTTCTTCTTGGTCTTTGGCCTTGGGTTTTACAAATATCAATTACTAATTGAACAAGATATTCTTGAAACTATAACAAATAAATGTCCTGGTAAGGAGATTCTTAACACATCTGGAAGAAGATATTCAAGTCTAATTCACACTAATGTGAATCATCTCATATTACTGCATACATTTGAGCCAGTTCACATCAAAATGTATATTCAAAAGTAATGCTTCTTTTGAAAAAGAACACTAAAAAGTAGTCACAAGTAAGTTTATTATATCTTCCCTAGAGCATTTGTGACCATTTATTGGAACTGGGCTTATTTATAGAACTAACTATAATTGTTACATGGGGAATTTTCTGTTAAGAAGAAGGTGACCATTTTTTAGCCACTAGAGTAAAGGTATTTCTAATAAGACTTTGCCAGAGGCATTACTTACCCAATGGCATGATGTCCTATTTAAACAGCATGTCTAGTGAAGGGACATATTTTTTAAAAAGGGAGCACAGACAAGAGAGCACACTCACAGAACCATTTTAGCATGTGCTCCAAAATGCAAGAGCAGCTGGTTTGACAGAATTATGTTATGACCCATAGAATGCTCAGTTTCAATTCCAACTGCCAAGCGACTCCTGGTGAGATTGCAGTGCTCTCCTAAATAATTCATTTGTTGACATAACTGTTGAGCAATATATAGTGCTATTTCTCCCACTGCCAGAAATATTGACTTGTAAAACATGACATATAAAGTGAGAATGGCCTTCATACTATGTCACATAATCCACTTGGTTTAATAGGTTCAAAAGTTTCATTTTTTTAAGGGAGACATGCTGCCATTCTGGAATACGCCAATGACACTGTTCCTATGGAAGCTGAACCACGTCTCCACCAGTTAGTGGCTCTGCATGCCACAGAACCAATGAACAAGCATAGAATCGTTAAAATATTTGGCTGGTTGCTCAAAATTTCATGGTAGAAAATTAGCTGCTCAGCTGTACACTAAGATGACCAAGACTGGAGCCTAAAAGATTCATCAGTACACCTCTTATAATTTCTTGCCCTGTATTTCTTGCTAATAAAACAGCACTGAAGGTATGCAAAGATAAAGTTAGTAAGCATTTAGAAGTTACAGCGATATTTGTCAGTTGGCCTAATCCACTCCACCCTAGTACTTGGAGAGGCTAAATTATATATAGGGTGTAGGGTAGGAAAAAAGAGTATGGATACCAGTTTAAGAATTATAATTACTTAAAATAGAGATGGTGTACGCTACTTTCCATTTTTGTTATTGTTATCTACTCTTAGATAAAAGATTTGATATAATATTATCTGATGGTTTATGTTTCCATTGAGAATGAAATCAGTTGCCAAATCCCCACTCAGTGTAGTAGCTAATAGATAGCAAAATACCCTTATTTTATTTTAAAGAGAAAAAAAGTCAGAAAAATCAAGAAGCAGACAACAACAAAAGTCCCAACAAAAGCAAAATGACAACAACAACAAGAAAAAAATGGCAATGAAGGGTTGCAAAACAAGATGATAGGAATTTAGCAATGATTGTTTCATGGAGTGCGGCTATCCTCAAAGTAATTTTCAGACCACCAGATACAGGCATGCAAGACTGATCAAAATGGAATTTCCCTTTGAGCATTTTCTTTGCCCTTGTACTATATCTACTCTAACTTACTCTCTCACTTACACAAGTGAGATGATAGGGTATTTACACATGCTAGTCCGATTTATTTCACTTATGAGTGTGGCTTCTAGTTGCACTCATTTACCTGTAAAAGACATGAGTTTACTGTTATTTACCAGTAAAAGACATGAGTTTACTGTTATTTAGAGCAGAGTAGTATTCTACTATATAAAAACCCAGATCTTTTTCATCCATTCCTCAGTTAATGGTCATTACCAAGATGTAGCTATTACAAACTGTGCTGCCACAAACATGGATGCACACGCATCTCTGTGGTGTGATATTTTCAATTCTTCTGGAAAATACCCAGAATGGGAATAGCAAGGTCACTCAGTGAACGAGATCATTTCTGGAAACATAATGCCAAGACTGAAATGGATATTTTTTGGTTTTTGCTACAGTTTTTGTATCCTATTTTGTGACTGTAACACTGACCCTTTCTGGCCACATCAATTGATTTGACCAGTTTATGAGGAGCTGTGAACAAAAAGAAATACTGACAAAAGATAAAAGAATGGGAAAGGACTTGAGGTAGTCCTCCAACCACCTTTTCCTCTATCCTAATGCTTTGTTTCGACCTTGTTGAACTTATAAAAATGAGACTGTTTTTGCCAAGTAGACACCTTCATATTGTCTTTCACTCTTTTCTTTCTTTCTCTTCGCTGTTTCTTCCTCTCAACACTCCTGACTTTTCTGTTCCTATCATTTATACACTTGTATTTCATACTGTCTGCGCCATTTTCTTATACTCATGCTTAAAATTGGATGCTTTTTCATCTGAATTAATCTTATTTATGCCCTATAAAATGAATCACTTTTATTGTCATTTTCTGTGCTCTCATCATTCCAAATTATTTTGCTGATACATAAAATGTTTTGTTCAACACACTCATTTTATTTTGTTTTAAAGAATATTGATTTTAATTCAAGGTTATCCAAATTTTGTCATCAAAATCACTTTTGTTTATTAAAAATTATTTGTTGTTCCACCCATGAAACAACTTTAGGCTTTGCAAATACAGTTGAAAAATAACATAGTTATAAAAGGCTTTCCCTTTGGGGTTGATGTACTGATAAAGAGAGATACCATAAACCATATTAAACAAATGTAACACTCATTTTCTCTCACTAACATTTTTATATATTTTATTAACTGAATTTAAAAATTACCAATCATGCATTGTGCATTTGTCAAATCCTATATAATATATAAGGCAAAGTATAAGTCAAAACATGAGCTATATGATTTACTTACGATATTTCACTATTGGAGGGGTACCATATTATTCTAAGACATTAATGATAGAAAAATCTGTGATAAGAAATTTTTGAGAAACAAAGGAACTTTGTGTTTTTCCTTTATTTTTGAAAATCGAAATCATATTAATACAGTTTATTAAGTATAAAGTAAATTAATGCAACAGTTTTCTATATTTAACCCCATTTAACTTAGATTTTTATTGCATTATAGTAATACTTTGAGGTGCAAGGCTAAAAATTTTATTCTACAATTACTAACAAAACAGTAATATTAAGATAAACATAGTCTTCTCGCATGGGGAAAAGCTAAAATAAATGACACTGTGCTACAAGAAATATTTGATGATCACTAGGAAACGAGCAGTTCTCCTTCCTCGTCCCTTAAAAGCAGTTTCTTTTTTCACAACCCCCTACCACTCAGAGGAGAGGTTATGTTTAAAGATAAACACCTCCTACTCTGTCACACAAAGGAAGAGAGAAGGAAAAAACCTTCTACCTCACCGATGTTAGCTCCCTTTGGGCAGCCTTCCCAGATGTTGGAAAAACTGCTTCATTTATATTACATTGGCAAGAACTTAATCTTTTGGCAGACAGTTTTGGGTAAAGCTAAGAAATTTATTCTTAAATTAGTGCATGGTTACCCAAAATAAAATTGGATATCTCCTAATTTGGACATCTATTTTGGCATTCTATGTGTATGAATTCTGAAGACACGACAGTAAATTTAACAGATATAGTGAATCTGTTACAACTTTAAGTATGCAGAATATACCCAAGAAAATTTTGTCTCACACATATACGCAGGTACACAATAAATATATAATAATTGTAGTTAATAACAAATGCAATGAACAAAATAGCACACTAGAAAAGAGCTCATCAATTGATGTCTTTACGGTTGACGGTGAAGCCCTTTCTGAAAAAATTACATAGAGTTTAGCCATGAATATTCTCAATTTGAGAAGTATGTACATATGAGTCACAGGAAGCTATTTCCAAGAAAAAATGCAGTAAGTGCAAGGAATTTAATTTTACGAGTTAAAAAAAAAAAAAAAAGGTTAAACAGACCGGAGTGAGGAAGAGGGATGCGAAGCAAAGGAAGTGACATCTTAGTAGTGCACGGCAGCCACATTATGAAAGATTTGCAAAAGAGAAAACTTGGGTTCTCAGAAGAGACTTTGAAAGTTCTTTAGGATGTTTTCAATAACGATGTGCCATGATTTGATTAACCCTTAAGGAAGCTTTCTTTGATTCTATATATGATAGAAAAAATAAAAGAATGGCAAGAGTAGGAGATGAATCCAACACCCTATAGAAGAAATAATGATTCACATGCAAATAGGTAAATACAGAGTTAGGTGTTATGACAGTTTTTGTTTTAATGAAATAGAGTTAATAAAAATTTTAAATGATGACATTATGTTGCCTGTATTCCTCTTTTCTCACCCATTTTAGAAGTGGATGCAATACTATTATTTTTATTTGCTATAAAATAGTAAAATTAAAGTTTTCTTTCACTGTTCTGGGAGCTAAAGTATGCAAAGATCTAGGTTCTTTTTTATAATCTTAAAAAATTATGAAATTTTGTGAAAAGACAACTACAAAGCACACTATAGTGCATTCTCAAGCAATCACTGATGGATTTAAATAAAAATTCGAAAATATAATTTGTTTCTTTAAAACAATTTGACACTTCAAAAATTAGCTGAAGAAAAAAGTATCATGAGTTATAGTTAATCATATATGCATTCTTAGAACAAAATGTCAGAATCATGATCAATAGCAAATTGTAAATCACAGCTTTTTTAGCACCCAGAATATGGAGATTTTTTTTTCCTATTTGTCTTCTTCTTCCTCTTTTTTTTTTTTTTTTTTTTTTTTTTGCTACTGGTATTTAATTCTATGAATTTCCTTTTGCTCATTAATATTATCTGTAATGTCACTTATCTTCCACTGCTTTATTTTCAAATTTTTCTTCTTTCTTCCGTTCACCTCTTCACTCTACCTTAAAGTTATGGTATAAACTTTAGGCTTCATTCATTTTAGATAGTTAATTCTGAGTTATCGCTTTTCATTTATTTTTTGTTAGTGGAGGTAAAATTATTAAATTTAGTAGATATTTTCTGTATGTCAATATTTTATTTGTCTTTTTAACAAATTTTTCTCATACTCCAATAATGAAATTACCTTTTGTATTAATATTTTGCACCATTTCCAGAGAACTTGTTTCTCTTCCATCACTGAAACTATACTATTATACTATATTACTGTAGTTTCAGTGTACTATAGAAATCTTCACACTAAAAGTAAAATTTCTGTATTATAAGAATTTTTAAACCTCCTAACAATAAAACAAAGCAAATATAAAAACAATAGAAACATGAGAAGACAAAATAATAAAATGTCTCCAGAAGTTCCAACATATCCAAAGCAGATACACAGAAAATTAAAGGGAAGGAAATAAAAAGCTGCACAAGTAGATTATTCTGAGGAATAATACATGTAAAAAAATGAATAAAATGCTCAGCAAACCTAAATAAGATGAATTCACCAGATAACAGACTTAACAAAACACACTCTGTGAGTCTACAAAGGTCAGTAATAAAAAGCTTTGTGAGATAAACAAAAGGGTAAAATGAATGATCAGTTTAGCAAAGAATTAGAGTCCATAAAATGTTATGAAAAGAAATGCAGAAGATTAACAATTCCTTTGAAAGCATGAGCAACAAAAATGAACAGTGTAAACACAAAATGTCACAACTATAAAAAGGGATGATATCTGAGACTGATTCTTAAAAAATATATATATAAGCAATAGAACATAACTAGTGGTCCAGAAAGCCAGTTGATGATGCAAGAGACTAATCTAAGATCAACTGAATTTAATGAAAATTCAGAAGGCAGTAATAGTTCATTTAAAAATCCATTTATAAAAAGAAAAAAAATTCCAAATATAGGAAAAATATCCACCAGATATATAAATGGGATATATAAACTCCAGATACCCACCATCATAAAGAACTCAATGTACATCATAATCAAAAGCTCAAAAGTTCAACACAAGGACAGAATCTTAATCAACTGTTAAAGAAAAGCAAGAAAGTGTTTATATCTACAAACTCTAAAATTATAGCATACTTCTCATCACAATCCTTAAAGACCAGGAACATTGGAATGAGATGTATCAAAATCTGAAAGAAAGTAACTTCCTTGCCCTGCAAAATTATCTTTCAAAATTGGAGAAACAAAATATTTTCATGACAAAGCACACCTGAAGAAGTTTATGATTATCAAATCAGTGGTACGAACATTTTTCAAAGCTTTCCTAGAAGGAAACAATGAAGACAACATTACTAAAATTTCTAATACAAATAGCACACCAAATGGAAGAGAGGGTATAAAGCAAAAAGAAAAAGAAAAGAATCAAAAGAAAAGAATCAATAAGAGGAAAATAATGCAATGAGGAGAATAAATCGATAAATTTCTAACTGTCAATGAAAATTATCTCAAATTCGAATCAAAAGCCATAGATAGGCACACTAAATCAAGAAACACAACCTAAAAATATGCTGTATAATTGAAGCACTTTTAACATAAAATGAAATTCACAGACAAAAATCAAAGAATTGAAAATAATTGCTTCATGCAATAGAGCAAGCTTGAGTAGCTAACCAATTTCAGACTAAGTGCCTTCAAAAAAAACTATCCAGATAGAATAAAGGAGGTTTCTAAATATTTGTGAAGAGAGCAATTCAACAGAGAGATGAAACAACTATAAACATATAAACACCAAGCACTAACCCGCCCAAATTCATATATAAACACTTCTGCACAAAAAAGATCAGATAAATACCACACAACTATAACAGATAACCTCAATACACTGCTATTAGAGATACAACTAGGCAAAAATCAACAAAGAAATATTAAAATCAAACCAAACCTTCCCGCCAGTGGACTTAATAGATGCCTACAGAGTGTTCCACTCAACTATAATGAAATCAATATTCTTTTTAGCAGCACATGGGACATAAGCAAAAACAGACACCCACACTCATTCATAAAGCATGCTTCATGAAATGTGAAAAATTAGAAATTATCCCATGCATATTATCAGACCACAGTACAGTGAAACTAAAATTCAATAGTAAAAGAAACTATAGAACTTATATAAAAACATGAATCATGTAAGAATGCCAGGAAGATATTAGTTTCTAAAATTGAATGAAAAAGTTTTTACAACATACTAAAAGCTATAGCAAAAACTAAAAGCCACACTACGAGGAAATCTTATGGCTGTAAACACTCGTATCAGAAAAATCAAGTGATCTTAAATAAATAACCTCGTGATGCTCTCCAATGCCTACAAAAAAAGAAATTAAAAACTAATGGTTGTAGAAGAAAAACATTGCAACTATTAGAGCAGAAATTAATGAAACAGAAACTAAAAACACAATAAAATTATCATGACACAATTGATTCTTAAAAGCATGACTAAAATAGACAAATTCATAGCCACTCTTTCCAAAAATACAAAAGACGCAAGTCAATACTATTGTAAATGAAAAACATGAAATTATAATGGTTAACACTGAAAATATTAGGAACTACTTGAGAATCTGTACTATAGTTGAGATTATTATTCAGAAGAAATGGATACATCTTCAGATACATTACATTAACAAAACAAACTTAAGACATAAACACCTTGAACAATAAAATAATAGGCAGTAAAATTAAAGCAATAATAAAAATCTACCAACTATCTACTAACAAGTCCAAGACCTAATAGATTCCCCAATGAATTATTAGGGAAGCTTTAGGGAAAATGTAATGACAATATGATTCAAATTCTTTAATAAAATTGAAAAGAATACATACTCTAAAAGCATTTCTTACAAGTTAGTATTGCTCTCAATCCAAAGCTAGAAAACATCTCAGCCACAAAAGAGAAACTCATGCCAATCTATTTAATCAATCTGGATCCTTATCAAGATACAGAAAAACAAGGCAACAAATCATCAACAAATACGCAACAAATTATCAACAAGATGCCAAACAAATCAGACACATGCGATTAAATAGAGCCTGGTTTCTCTTATGTGAGAAATCCAAAATATAAATAAATATTAAAATAAAAGTTAATAGATAGTAGGGAGGTGAGTCTTTGAAAAAGGAAAGATCAAGAAATGGGGGACAGGGGAAAGAGCAGAATAAAAGAGATAAAAAATGATAAAATGTGTTATGTGCATGTACCAATTCTTCCCCACAAATATGTAATCATTTCAATAAAAAAATTATGTATATATTTTATACCTGGTATATTGCATATATGGAGTTTTAAGACAATAGCATGTGCATTAATAATTTTGAATACTTCTATATATGCACATGTATTTTATAAACTTTATCTACTTGATTAAAATTTTTCTACCAATTTTGATTTTATGAATTCATAAATGAAAATTCAAAAAAACCTATGTCTAAAATATACATTCAATTTATCATAAACATTATTGATATTAATTATATGTAGCACAAAATTTGAAAATAATAATACTAATACACTTTATTAAAATTCCAATAACTCAGTTTATTTCTGCAATGTTGTTGATCTTAGACAAACTAATATTGCATTTGTCAAGGAGAGATAAAATGACACGTTATATATTATTTTGTTCTTTTGACAGGTAATATGATATCATTAAGAAAAGTATATAAATCTACTTAAAAGAGGGAACGTCACAAGAAATTTAAAGTCAATATGCAAATAAAGTTCAATACTTTATTTACTGAATTAGAGAAAAATAATAAACTCTGAAAATTTGACAAGACAAAGAAATCTTGAGGAAAGTTGATTGGAGAAGTGAACATGAAGATAAGGATTAAGTTATGCAGTCATCTTTGTATAGATTTTCTCCAACCATATTTCACTTTTATAATATTATAAATTCTATTTTTCTTCTGGTATACAAAGAATGTTGTTGAAGAATTTCATCTCTTGATTTATAAAACATGAGTAAAGTGGTCAGAATGTGACCTTGCATCTGCTCCTTTTTCAAGTTCCCTTAACCCAAAGCAGTCAATATGCCAGAAAGGGATATTTGGAGTTGAGACACTGTGAATCCTTCAGTAGGCAACCTATGGTTGTACCAGATGCATTAGCGTAGCTTTAACATGAAAGTTGCTTGATATTTTCTTTACATTAACAAGCAACACTAAAGTGAAATACCAAAGCAATGTGTTAGAACTGTACTTGCTCCTTGGCCATGTGTGTGATTTCTTTGTTGGAACCAATGATGGTTTTCAAATACTGAAAAGAAAATACCACCTCGTATTTTTGTGGTGTTTGCAACATAAGGATTACAGATAAGATATAATTTTGACTTTAATTTGTGTTATTGACGCATTCTTCAGACCCGATTAGAGGAATTTTTCCAAACTCAGGCTGCTAAATCAGCACCAGCAGAAATCAGACTGTGAAAACTAGTACCAGCACTAATCGAGGCTGGCTTAGATAGAGATATGGAACTAAAGGTTCAAGAACTCCCTGGAAGATGAAATTTATTACAGCTGGATGAGCCAACCAACATACATACTTTCCTTTTTGACAAGAAAGTTTTTGATCTTTCACTAGATCTGAAATTATATTATGACTAGCGTCCACACATGCCTTATTTTCTCATTTACTAAATAGAATTTTGCTATTTTCATTAATGTAAAATACATGGAGTTCTCTAAGGAGATAGGCTGAGGGAGTTCATACATAATCAAAGAGCCTGGACACTGAGCTGGATGCTAACAAATGAAGGAAGCTCTGTATTGTTTCATACAAGAAATGACCATGTTTATATTCTTTGCAAAGATGCAAAGATGCAAAGAAGAATGCCAGAAACTTTGAAACAAATTTTATCAGGGGCTATAGATGAAATCCAGCAAGCGTTTTTATTTTTTCTTTACTTAACACCCTCACTTTATAGGGTATATGTTCACCCATGGCATCACATACATGCTATATTCTTTTTTCTACTGTGTCTTGTATGATATGACTGAATAGTGTTCATGGGTGGGAGGCAACTTCCGGGAAAGTGCAAAGTCTCTAATATGATTTTGGTCAGTTAGTGACTGTTCTTCTCCTTCTGTTTAGAACTAACAAGAAAGCAACACAGATCTCGTATCTGAGGTCATCTTCCTGGGGTTGGTTTGATCTTTCAACACTTTAAGAGAAGAAGCAATGAGAGGAGGTTGCTTCCTTGACGTGAATTCCAATAGCTCTGGAGCCTCCCATAAGGAGCTATGACAGAGGATGCCTGAGGGCATTTGATCATTAAATGTTGTCTTCAATATATCAGCCAAGCACAGAATTTGTAGTTCACTGATATTACCTGGAGGAAGCCATCAACTCTTGTCAAAGAGAACATGGAGGAAAGACGAGAAGCAGTCAGTTTTCCTTCAGCTCACCATATTAACTGTACCTCTGAAATCTCTGTTATCTGGCATGCAGAAATTCTATTCCCACCCACATATAAATTCAATAGCATCTTTAATATCCAGTGAGACTTGTCAACCTTTCAGATGCTGTCTGAACTCCAGGAATTCAACTTTGTTTTCCCTCTTGTTTCTATCTTCTCGTCTGTGTTGATTTTGAAGGAGCCAGTAGCCTGTGATAGCTTCTCACTGTCATTAAAGGAGCAAGAATATGAAAGTTTGCATATTTGTTCATTTTTAATCAATACGAAAAAGTTAATTGTTTAAGAAATCAAAGAAAACAGAAGTCAATCATGTTGATATGCAAGTGTATGTTGATATATATGGATATATGTTGATATAACTGGGGTTACCTTGATTAATAGATCTTGACAGGTATTTGAAGTAGAAGAAATAGCTGTCTTGGAGAATTACTTAATAAACACCCCCATGAAATAACCCTCACTGCTTTGAATTTGTCTAACTCCAAAAATACTATAAGCATCCAAGGCAAATATGGCTTTGGGTAGATATTACCTTCAAATATTAATGTAACCTGGCGGTTAGGCTCACAACCCAGAATAGCTAATCTTACTTCTTCAGTGTCTATTTTAGATAGTTTTTTTTTCTTTTAGGTCTAGTGTTCAATTGCAAGTTTAAATTAGTTCTAAATCATATAAGATGGTAAAATTCTATATTGTACTATTTTTCCAGCTAAGAAATCCTGCAAATAATTGATTTTCTTGTAGAACATTTAGGCCTAAGAAGTCTCCATCCCAAGTTAATAATAATCTATAATTAAATGGGCCTAAATACTTTTACATATTTAGATTCACTGCTTTTGCATTACTAGTAGTGTAGAGAGTGAGTAGTTTTTTAAACACACATGAAAGCTAGAGTTTTTCTACCATGAGTCTAAGTCAGAAATAAGAAAGTCAATCACTCTGTGAATGAATTTTCAATTTGGCAGTCTTGCTGCTCAATTGAGATCAGCAGGTTTTGAATATTTCTGGGTGAAGATGCTTAATTAGAAATCCCTGCACTCATGTACATGCACAAAACAATTTATCATTACCCTTTCCATTTGATGAAGTTTTACCTACTGAGAGTTAATTTACTTTACAGAATATGGTTTCATAGGGTCTGAACATTTTGCTCATGAGTTAGTTAACACAAAAGTTTTAGTCGTATTTCTTTGAGCTTCACATTCATGCTCAATTGAATTGAAATGAAAAATTAATTAAGTAAACTACTTGGCTGTTTGAATTAGTATAATGTCTGTTTGTATTTATAATCACACTAGCAGACAAGTATTGTGCAAGTATATGCAAAAAAGACTCCAAAATAAATATAACTAACATGTTTCAATATGTTTAAAGCATACAGAACATATTCTTGATTTTATAGTCCTAAAAACTGAAGACATAGAAAATAGTTCTGGTTTTAGCAGCATTTTTTTTTTCTGTTCAAAAGTCAAATGAATTTGTTAGCAGTTGCTAAATCTTGAATTTAGCGGAATAAATTTTAGTAGAAACTAAAATCATACATTTAATTTTTGTTAAACTGATTATTGTGATAAAGGCATTGAAATGACTACTAATGAAACAGACTGATCTTATTGAATTTTGTTACTTTTCTACACAATAACAACATGCGCTTTTATCTGCCACAGAGTTATGCAGGTTGACTCTATCCATGCAACTGGTAAAGCACTGGGATTTGCAATGACTGGCACACTTAAGTGTTCTCCCATCAAAAATACTTTTCACAACAGGATAAACAATGAAATACACAGGAATCAAACTAAGGAAGTAAAAAAGCTTTACATTGAAAACTAAAGTACTCTGAAAAAGGGCACCAAAGAAGATATCAGAAAATGGAAAGAATATCTCTGGTTCTTGTATAGAAAGAACCAAATTAGTGAAAATAGGACACTCTCGAAATATTTATACAAATTCAATACAATCGCAATCAAAATCCAATATAGCACACAGAGAAAACAGTCCTAAAATTCCCTCAGAAGAGAAGGACCTACAACGACAAAAAAAAAATTCTTGGCAAAAAAAGATGAAGCAGGGGCATCACAATTCCTGACTTGAAATTATGCTGCAAAGCAACCAAGATAAAAACAGGGTGGCACTGCCAAAAAAACAAACAAACAAACAAAACCTAAAAGGGAGCCAATGATCAATAGAATACGTAAGAAGATACAGAAATGACATCAAACACACTCGACCACAAAAGGATCAAACACCTTCCCTGGAAGAAATTCTGCTATGAAAACTGGCTTTGCACATGCCAAAGATGAAACCTAGACACATGTCTCTCATTGTGCACGAAACAAAACAAAACTGGATCAAATATCTAAATACTAAAAGACAAACACTAAATCTGTTGGAAGATAGAGTAGACAGAACTTTTGGAGACATGAGTGTAGGCAAAAACTTTATGAAAAAAATAGCCCCAATTGCTCAGAAAATACTAAAAATAATCAACAGTTGGAATCTCATCATATTAAAAAGTTTTTGCAGAGCAGGGGCGTTAGCTCAGCGGCATAGGCGCCTGTCTTGCAAGCAGGCAGTAGTGAGTTCCAACCCTCCTACCGATAAAAAGGAAAAAGACAAAAAAAAAAAAAAAAGTTTTTGCACAACGAAATCACAGAGTGAAAAGACAACCCACAGAATGGGATTAAAAAAAAAAAACTAGCTGTTACACATACAAAGAACTAATGTATAGAATTAAAAACAACAAATCTTCCAGATTTAAAGACCAAACCAAAAATGGGCATCTGAAATAATAGACATTTCTTAGACAACATTGTATGAATAACAATTACATATATGCAAAAAATTTAACATCATTAGTCATTAAATAGATGTAAATTAGAGCAATACTGAGGTTCCATTTCACTCCAGAAAAAAATGGCTTTTGTCAAGAAATCAACCAATAACAAATGCTGGCAAGGATGTGGGGAAGACAAATCCTTCTCCACTGTCAGTGGGAATGCATGCTGGAACAACCACTGTGGAAATCTGTGTGTAGATTCTTCAAAAAGCTAAAACTAGATGTCTCATTTAATCCAGCTATTTCCATTCCTGGAAGAATTATCTTCCAGAAAAAATTAATTTCACAGTGATATATGCACAGCCATGTATATAACAGCACAATTTTTAATAGCTAAATCTTGGAAACAGTCCAAATGTCCACATGAATGTGCATGTGACGTATGAATGTACAATGGAAAATGTGATATAGGGACATTCTGGGTAAGTGGATGCATCGTGGCACAGAATAATATTTTTAAATGAAATAAATCAGAGACCCATATTTAAATACTGTATTGTTTCATTGACATGAGAAACCAAAAAGTAAATTTAAAATATGAAATAGATACTGGTAAGTGGGAAAAAGTTCGGTTCAAATGAGAAGGGGGACATGGAAAATGGAAGAAGGTAAAGGAAGAAAGAGAAAAGAATAAAAGAGAATCTCATGAAAAATGGAAACAAAACTTTTGTAAATAAGGAGGGGAAGAGGAGCTGAATGGAGGGAAGGGTAACGGAAGAAAACCAAGACAGGAAGAAGTATGTACAGTTGTACATTTCCTACAAGAATGTGATCATTATATATATATATATATATATATATATATATATATATATATATGTCTACATTGAAAATTCTGGGGTTATTTTTTATAAACTTAGGACAATTTTGTATTTATCTAATGTTTAAATTATTACTTTTGTTTATTTCAAAATTTTTAAAAACTTGCATTTCCATTTTGCTAGTGTTTCTACTATTTTCTTTCTATTGTCCCCTTGGTGACACTCTGATGAATCAGTTGTGAACTCCATTGTACTTGGATCAGCCATCAGTTCAGTGTGTCCTCTCCATGTCTACCCTCCAAAATTTTTCAATGTTCAAAATATGCATAATTTTGCAGTCAAATTCAGTGAAAGAGAAAACAAATGAATAAATCAATAATTCCGTTTCTGCTTGTTTCAATTTGTGACTACTCCTAAGGGAATACTTGAAATAGGCTCATCAGCTTCGTTCTTAGCACCCTTGAGCAAAGCAGAGAAATGTGTTATCTTTGGTTGCACACGTATACTAGGTGTGATGGCAGATGTCTACATAACCAGGACCTCAGGGGCTGACGCAGGAGTATCAGTGTGAGTTCCAGGCCAGCATAAGCTACAAGGTGAGTTCAAGGCCCATCAGAACTTTAGAGTGTAACCACAAAATAAACAACAAAAGGAAACAAACAAGTAAACAGAAAAGCATAGACACAAATTTGAAATTTTAAAAACAACCACTATTAGTTTGTATTCTGATTCACCAGATCCTCATGGTAGATGGTCTGTTTCTTTCAACTTGTTCCATTATTTGTATTACTTTCATATTTTAGAAAAAATAACCTTACATACTGACTTTTAACTTACTTTACGTAATTAAAATTTAAATGACAGTTTCTAAGAAATTCATTTAAAATTTTCCTTTAAAATGATAAAGTAATTGACATGTGGTAAAATAAAATTGACATGTTCCCCAAAATGCTAACTGGAGGATCAAAACAATTTCGGTGGCAGGAAAGCCCACCCCGACTGACTACTCCTGGTTAGGGTACTTTTTTAGACAAGAAAAAATGTACCATCAGATCTGATGCAGTTATTTCAAAATTCCAGTACAGTGGATTCAGTTAGTACCTTAAGAATCATGTTAAATTTATTTATAAACAGAAAATCTGTATCAAAGGTTTTGACTCTTAATGTGCCAACTTCATTGGATTGGGAAATACTTGCAGAGGAGTACAACACAATCCTGGATGTGTCTTGGTAGACCTTGGAGGAAGCTGAGCCCTTTACCATAGTACATGACCCTGGCCTTCTCTCTCTCATGTGCCTTACCAGGTCCGTTCCCCAGCCAACAGGTGCTGGACAGTTTTGCTTTCCCTTTTCCTTCCAAGCCAATGTTCCCACCAGGGAGTCAGCTGACATGGACTGAATCCATCCAAACTGTGTGCTAAATTAAGCTTCTTTTTCTGCAGGTTATAGATCTAGGCATTTCGTCCCAGCAATGAAAAAGTAAAGTAAAACAAGGATATACTACTTAAATCAGTTCATGGAGCACAGTATAATTATTCAATAGATACATGTGCTAAAGTGGCTGACTTCTAATCTTATGTCTGCTTCTAATGAACTCTGTGATCTCTATTAAATTTACTTCTTCAAGAACCTATGTCTAACTGGAAAACATTTTATATTACTATAAGTTTCTTTAAAGAATTAAATGAATATCAGGTAATATAAGTCTTGTTTTATAATGCCTAATAAATATATGATGTTACTTTGTTTATGCAAATTACATTATAACAGTAAGCAAACTCCTTTCTCCCTAATTTCTTGAAATTGTCTAAAAGAATAAGATATTTACACTACATTGTACAAGTTCTGTCACTCTATAAAAATACACTTGAGAAACAGGTTCATAAAATTATCTTTCAATGAATACTTGATTCATGGAAGTTGGTTCAAAAAAAAATATGATTGCCTGTTTGATGCCATGTCAGAAAGTCCGTCTCTAAGAGAATAGCATAAATCTTGTACCATTCCTATCATCCAAGTAATAGGCTTGTGTGACAATAAAGAACTATTTGAATCCTTGTACACCTCCATGATAAAGGGACTATGACAGCATGTCAGGAAAGGAAAGTCAGGAAACCCAATGGATGGTGTGTGTGAGATCCCTGTAGGAGTGTGTGCTTCTGTGCATGTGTGTTGTGTACTTGTGTGTGTTATATACACATGTGTGAGTGTTTAAAAAGTGAGTATCCTAATATCTGAGACCACTGGAAAAATGCAGTGAAATATTTGAGATGAATAATTAGAGACTATGTTTAAGAACACCACAAGCATAACAGAGGCTTAGACAGCAGGAAGTCCAATGTTCCTGATTCAATGTCCCTTTCTGACTTTGCCTCTGAATGACTTCAGTCTTCCTCTGAGATATGCAAGTGCAGTGCCAGAAAAGTCCCACTTGGTAAAACCCAAAGGGAAAGTTTATTCTTATAACAACAGCAATGGATTATTCACTCCTATTTTATAAAAACACAGACCTTATTATTTTTAAAAAGTACTTTTTAAAATATCCTCTGTAAGATTGGATCTAAAACTTAGATATAAACTTACTTCTCAGATGAGATAAAAGATATAACCATTTTATTTTCATTTTTTAACTTTAAAGAGATAAAAGAGAAAAAAAACACAGCAAACAAACAACAAAGAAACCCCCAAAACAGTAGCAATATAGAATTTTAAAACATTCTGACAGCAATTTAACAATGGCTGCTATATTGCATTCTGTTATCTTCAAAACAGATGCTCATATTACCAGCTACAGGCGTATAACATTGATCAAACAGTGTGAACACTGACAATTGTTTTCCATGAACTAATGGAATTATTGGCACAATTATCTTAGTATATCTTGTGTATATTTATACAAATTTATATTTGTGTCCTTCCTTCCTTTCCCTTTCTTCTCCCCGAGGTTTTTTTCCCCCCTTTGAGTAGTTGCTTAATCTTTCACAGTATCTATTTTAGACTTTGTATCTTATTTACTGTTTCAGTTTCTTACACTAGGGAGACAATACAGCAATTCCACATGCAAATCTGATTTATTTCACTTATGAGTATGGTCTCCAGTTGCATTCATTTACCTGCAAAAATCCTCAAGTTTGTCTTTTGATACATCCTTTTTATATAATAGATAAATAGGACACAAGGGGGCTGAAATACTAAATACTAAAATGTTGGAAAATTAGATCGAGATGTTACAAAAAGTGTACTAAATATTAATTTAAATGATTAAATTTATTTTAATTCTGAAATAATATATTCTCAAATTTTAAACAATGAAAAAATCTATGCATCTATATCAATGCAATTATTCACCTAATTCATTAATGTTTTTGCTTCTCTGCCTGTGTGTGTGCAGTTGGTCTGTTAAAAACCACCACATATTTTAATTAAATTAGATTGAACTGATTGAGAAAAATGTGACATACTGTTTGTGACTTTTATATTCTACATTTTTATAAGCATCTGACAGCTATTGCTCTCCTTCATACACTTCTCTGAATTTGTGTTATTTGGATACTAATTCTTGGGAGGTTTTTGCACAGTTCTTATTCTTAACCACAAAACACTTCAAGTTTTACACTTTCTCTCTTCTTTCCACATTTTAGCTTTGAAATGTTTTTAATCCAGTCAACAACTCCTGCCAGATCCATTCTTCCTGGGCCATGTTAGAAGCGTTCAATCCTTGCCAAGTCTCCCAAACCAAATTCAGTCCTTCAACACCACCTACCTAGCCAATTCTGCATTTTTCATACAATCTTTTCACTTTCAGTGTCACACTATTCAATAGGAAAATGAGATAAAAACACCATCTGTGTCTCTATAAATAAATTCAATTTACTAGATAGAACTGTGGTTTTATTTTAGTGATATCACTTGTTCCGGCACCATAAGAAGGGGTATAGGGTTGATAGGTTTGATAAATCTTGGCATGCTGTCATTTCTTAGTAAAACAGTTCTGGAAAGGAAGACATTTCCAGATTAGCTTTATGAAGTTCTTATCTCTTAAAATTTTGCAAATTCTGAAAAACTAGCACCTAATTTTGCAATGAGTTTTAGGAGGTGACATCATGGCTTACAATAAAGTAGTAGTTTTTTTCTTATTTTTTCTATTATTGATGCCCTATTTTTTCTTGTATTCATCCTTTATTCTCTGGATATTTTAAAAGATGCACAAAATAAGGAAGTGTATTATCCATTAAATAGGCAGTTAATTCCTACCCTTCTGACATGGTGAATACAATTCCTCTTTCAAAGATAAACAAAGTTTCAGTAATTGTTTTTTTACCACTATTTGATAGCAATCACTTAGAGACAATCACTCTATGGTAGCTAAATGTAGATTAATAACACAATGTAATGCATTATCTCAACACTGTGAAGTGGTGAGAATCACATGGATTTGGCAGTGTAACCCTAAAACCTATAAAAATTGTTTTAAAAGTTTGCTAAGTTCTCTCAATCCTAATTTTCTTATACCTAACAAGGTATGTTGTGTGTGAGTGTGTGTGTGTGTGTGTGTGTGTGTTTACTCAAGTGTTCTTTA
Organism: Cavia porcellus; assembly: GCF_034190915.1. NCBI lineage: Eukaryota > Metazoa > Chordata > Mammalia > Rodentia > Caviidae > Cavia > Cavia porcellus. The sequence continues at coordinate 30,917,437 of NW_026947497.1, read as the reverse complement.
AAAATTAAAATTTTATTTTTGTATCAGTTATTTGGAAAAGTCTGTGCTATGGATTTATTTTTCATTATCAATTTTTTATTAAAAGAAACTAGAATGTTGCATTCCTTGATTTTTTTTAAAGAAGAAATGGTTTGTTTAGCTCACAGTTCATAGAGGTTTCAGTTCATAACTGGCTAGCTCTGAGGCAGAGTCATATGGGTGAGGGGCATCACAGAAGTGAAAACAGTTCATGGTAAGCAGAAGACAACAAAGGCAAACAAGTGACCGTAGCAGCTTCTTTTTGCCCCTTTTATATTCTATCTAGCACACTGGTGGTAGGGGAGATGCTAAACCAATCAATGGACTGATTTAATACCACAAACCCACTTAATTCCAGCATCAGGTACTCTTGATCCAGCCACCTCTACAAAAGTGCTCCATATGACTGCATGGGACTTTGGGAGGACCTCTAGACTCAAGTCATAACAGCATGCCAGCATACACAGTTTCACCTTGTTAATGCATAACGCTTGTTCTGTAGAAGTGAGTGACAGTAATATGCTATCGTATACTGTCACTTTGTTAGCATGGCCCATACTACAGTCTCACCAAGAAATTGAAAAGTAGTGATTCTCCTGCATACCCAAAAGAGAATTTGGATAATTGAGATTACAAAACTAAAAAGATTAAGCCTCTAAAAATAACCTGGAGAGATTACTAAACTTTTTTTTTCTTTCTATGTTTTCAAATATAATTTTAATTTACAAATAACTATATGAGTTATAATATGATTTTTAGATCTATGTAGCCACTGTAGAAAGTTTTTTTTCCTTTGTTTTATTTAAAAAAAGATTGAGGACATAACAAAACAGGTCAGAACAGAACAATTTAAGCAATATAGTGTTTCAACACAAGACAACCCTTCATAACAGTAGCTACCATAGTGTCTCTTTCCTAGAAATATTTGAGTATACCTCCATACACTATAATATCAAAGACATTTCCTTGAAATATTTGAGTATACCTTCATACACTATAATATCAAAATAATAACAAGACAGTGTAAAAAAAATTCATTCCTTGATTTTTTAATTTTAAAATTTTGAAACAAAGTTTGTGTGGAAATGGAACTACTCTAAAATAAATTCTTTGCTAACCATTTTGAATACTTTAAGGAAAAAATGCTCAATACTATGTAATAATTAAAGATGTGAATAATTGTGATAAAATGATATGAGCATCTTAAACATATTCATAGATGTGACCTGAGCCACTAAAGTTTTAGAACAATCAATATTTGCATAAGCTTAAATTGTTACATACTGTTTTTATGAAGACATTTGAAAATATTTTCAGAGAAGAACTGTTATTCATACATTAACATGCATAATGTATATTCATTTGATTAATGATTAGGAAATAAGTTTTATTAATATTTGGAAAAGAGAAACAAATTTCCCAACTCTGTTTTTATGCAAATATTCCTTAAATGATTCAGTTGATTGCTAAAAGCATGGAAAACTATGTAATATATTTATTTTACTATAACCCTATAAATAACACATAGAGAACCAGCTTGATCCTAAAAGTCAGTAATTCTGTTGAAATTTCCAAAATTACTCCAGGCTCTTTCATACCGCTCAGGGAAGTGTAATCTTCAGAAAGGGCATAGAGCATTGATAAGGAAAACTTTGAGTTGCACGAAGGTTGGGAAGAGGTGAAGCTTGGGTCCCATCTAATACTTACTTAACCTCCTGTCAACTCCTAAGTTTCTCTATGATTTTCATATTTAATAAAATGATGCTTATTAGTAGTTAAAGCCAAAATAGAATATGACTTATATAAGATTCCAATCAGGTATTTCTAAAATAATCCAAGATTTTAGAAATACGTGAGAAAACTTAGTGATAAACCAACTTCTTACTTGATGTGAAGTCGACTTTAAAAAGCATCGATAATAATTCTTTGCTTTTTGGGTGTCCTATGTACAATGTCATCCAATATGAAATAGGGTGTGCGAGGAGACACAGAGCTACAAGGGAGAGCTCGCTGTTGTTACTCGCTGATGGTGGTCAGACCATTTGACGTTGCTTCCCTAAAAGGTCCTTGAATCAGATGTTTTACTGTGGCTTGTGAGATGTCCAAAGCTTCTGAGCAATCTGGAGAGAAGAATATGTGATAAAAACAGCTTAGAGTGAATATAGGTTATTTTCAGAGAAAACACAGAAAGTGTAGACCTCATATGCCAATGATTTTTTAAAAATCACTTGTGCTCCGGATAAATTTGATTTTTATTTTATATTTTTGATTGATGATTATATTTTATTTTGCTACAAAGCCTTTGAACAGCCCTCATTTTTTTTAAAAAGGAAGTCGTCAGGTGTATGTTTCATTACTGAACATTTGTTTCTTAGGAAAATTCATTTCAGGTAAGTATGTGGAGACACACGAGTATCTACTTCAAACTTCTACTGCTATTATTTTAATAAAGAGTTCTTAATCCAGAAACAATTGCTTAAAATCACTGGAGGGACATTTCCATAGTATTTTGTAAAACAGTTTTCCTTTATTAAAAACTCACTTTTTTCAATATACATATACCTGCATTTGCAGAAAAGTTGAATATAAATGATTCATTTGGGAACCAGAGAGATAATGTGTGTGGTAGGCAGATTAATAATGTTCTAAAGATGGTCATGAACAAATTGTCAATATTTGAATATTTGGTTATCCTACTTGGTCTGGGAAGAGAGACTTCACATATGTTATTAAGTTTTCTGAGATGTCTTCCAAATGAAAGAATGAGGCAAAGACCATGTTAGAAAAGGCTTTAGAGAAAACCAGGTGATCTTGGAGGAAGAAGCTCATAGCAAAATAAAATAGCAATCTAGACAGGAAAATAAACAGATGAATTTCCCAAGCAAGTGAAAGTTAGTTTTTCAAATTTCTACAGGCCTGAATTCAAGGTGCCTCTGGGATTATTCCCCCCTGAGGCTTGTCATCGTGGATGTCTACTTTCTTTGTTTTCACATTGTCCTTTCTTCATGAGTTAATATCTTCTTGTCATATAAAAACATCAGTCACGGTGGACCACAGTTTACTTTCAAAGATTCCTTTTAATTACCTCTTGAAATCCCTGTCTCACAATAGAGTTACGTTGTGAGGTGGATATTACAACTTAAAACATTTGAACATTGAAGAACACAATTCACCATATACTAAAGGAAGAAGAAAATTGGATAGAAGGACAGAGAGCAACAAGTTTGTTCAGAATAAAAAGGACACCAGAGATTATGTTCAAGTTTGTAGAAATTAATCTAAGGCATAGCACTGCCCTGATGACTGGTGCTTGATTGAGTACTTCTTTGAAGGGCAGTTCTTCACTTCAAATTTGCAGGAGAATCTACAGGATCTAGAAGATGCTTTCTTGAAAGTAAATTTAAATGGTATATTTGACACATGACCACAATTAATTTTAGAATTTTTCTCCTAAACAGATGAATTTTTAAATAATAATTAGAAACAACTTGATACCAATACCAAAATCTCTAAATTTTGCCAATTTGATATGCTACATAATGTACCATTCCAACAGAAAATTCATTAACCATAACACTGGTTTGATATTACTATTGATCTTTCAAACATTTTGGAAGATCATTTTTCAAATGTGAAATAACTTTTTTAAAGTACTGCTGTAAATTCAGTTAAGAAGTATAAATATGAAGAAAAAATTACTTTAAGATGATAATCAAAAAATTGGTGTAATTAAGTACGATAAAATTCTTCTTTCTAAATTAAGACACAAGGTTAACAATCACATAGTTTCTTTTATATGCACAATTTAAAACATAAGAGCAAAATAAATAACATAATGGGCCAAGAGATGGAGGGAAAAGAGAGGGAAAGGAAGGGGACATGAAACATATTAAATTGTTTTTATATGTTTGTATGAAATCCTCACAATGCATGTAATTCTTATGCACATCAAACATGTACTAAAGTTGTTTTTACAAAAGAATCCTATGGAACATAAACATACATTAATACTTGGGATTCGTTATTATAAATACACACACAGATACACACACAAGTGTGAATTCCAACTTGAAACCACATTCTTATACTGAAAAAACGCTACAGTTTAAAAAATATACATTTACTTTCTCAAAAGAATTACTAAACTATAAAATTTGGGCAAATCTCGTGATTACCATAAAAGTATTTTTTTCTTTGCTAACAGCCTCATTGGAATTTAGAAATGTTTGTACCTTTGTAAAAATATTTGCTAATAAACTTAGGCTCTTAATACATAATACTGATTTTTAATGATTTTTCCAAATGTAGATTTTTTTATTCAAAATATATTGGTAAATCAAAATTGTTAGTGAATGCTGCATCTGTAAGTATTTCAATTGTTAAACTTTAGAGAATTATTTACTCACTGAAATTAAAATTTGTAAAAAAAGATATGAACATTTATGCAAAAAGAAGAAATTTGAGTACTTTAAATGACAATATCTGCAATATCACAAAAGTTTTTTAATAACATCTCACTCGTTTAAATTTTTATCCAAACCTTTGGGAAAAAATATTTAGATGCAGTACCCATTTTTTTTGGATAAATTTGTATTATGTCCCTGAAATTAATTAAAATTAGAAAATTTATGATTTTATAGCACTTTAATTTAGTGAATATTCAGAATTCTCAAATATACGCAAGAATTTTAATGAGTTTCTCTTAGCACAAATTTGTATTAAAAGTTTTGTTGAAAGGGGAAACTACAATTACAGTGAAAATATTTATAAAATATTTAATATGCATTTATTAAATAATTCAGTAAGATATTTGCATTAAATAGTTATATATTTCAAAGCAGAAATATAAAAGAATAGATTGATGTCATGACTATAATAAAATTAGAAGTATTTTATCTGTACTACCTTAACATTTATGGTGAGAGATAATACAGAGATTTAACTAAAGATGTTATATTCAAATTATCTATAAAAGAAAACTTTAAATATTATTCCTGGCAAACTGTGTATCAAAAGTGAATGTGTATAAAACACAGCTTTTACAAAATTATCACTAACAAAATATTATAGACAAACATCGATTAAAAACTGAATGAAAAATTTGTAGATAAGTGTAATAATTCTACTTACATGCTGTCTTAATATTTAAAGGTTAATATAAATTTAGTGTTTAATTTGATGTTATTTAAGGTATAGTATATACTAGAATAATATATATGACAATTTAAATTTCAAATTTTTGTTTAGTTATGTAAATATATATCAAAAAAGATAATGTAAAAATGTGTATATCACTAAATGTTTGAAATCTGTATAGTTTAAAATTTTTTTACTGTTCCTTTTCATTCTCAAAAGTGCCTTACTAAAGACTGTAACTTACATGGTCACATCATGCATAAAAATTTTTGAAAAATGTGTTGGTGATGCTTGTAAAATGAAGAAAAAGACCAAATGTCAACATTATGCATAATTAAAAAGTGATTAAATAAGGAAGTTGAATATTTTTTTAGCAGCAATTGACTACAAGTGTTTATTTGATGTCAGTGACCTAACCTAGGTTTGAACACACAAGAAAGTAGGATTCAGAGAGAGTAATGTTTTGCTACCTTTTTAACAAGCAACACTTACAGAAAAAAAAAAATGAATAGAAAATAAAATGGTCACATTTCCGATTAATAAAACACAAGATCGTGAATAGGAGATCCAGAGGCTACTTGTGTTAATCTGAAGTTGTGCTCTGAGGCGCACAGAGTAATTACACCAAATCTGGAAATGCCTCACCCATATTTGATGGTGGATCCTGCTCTGGAGGTTTCTGTCTCAGAAAACAAAGTGAAGAATCACCTCATATTTAGGTATATACTCATCATTGAATTAGTGTAGGGGTTAATATCATCCTCCATGATCTCATCCCAGGTCCAGAACCACGCCGTAGCGTTTGTAGGCCTTCAGAGGGATATTCAAATATAAATCATAACAGGAGATATCATTTAGGACAGGATCTGAAAATGGAAAAGTACTTTCCAGTGATATATCTGGTAGAGAAACTTTCTATATAGAAGTTGCAGTTCTAGAAAATATTCTGGGCAAGTCTAATATTTGGAGAAATGTAAAATCTGGTAGTGGATTTATTTGCCTTTAGTTCTATCAAACTGACTTTAATGTTTTTATTTCTATATTATCATAAATTTATAAGGAAATTTTATTGTTCTCTCCTGTATCTCATATTCTTACCAACACAACACGATGTGACTTCTTTAACTAGAATTCCATGAAAAACATATTTTGCTAGGAAGTATTGAATACTGATGTTTTTCAGTATTTACAGTGATGTCCTCATTTACTATCAATCTATAAAAACATAAAATGCAGAGTCCAATCATCTAATAGAAGTAATCTAATTGTTCAGAAATAGCCCCTTAGTGCTAAATTCATTGTTACAATTTCCTACCAAAAATCTTTACTTCAGTGATGCATTCAACTGAAACTCAGATGTACGTTAATGAAATATCAATTTTGTGATAAATACTATCATTTTCCAACATTATCTGTCTTGATATAAGGCATTGCTTACCACATGCTTTTCCAGTCTTTACAGGTATCGCATTTTTAATTATCTTTTTTTATTATCACACTATCTTCCAACTATCAAGTCTTATCAGTTCTACCTCTAGTATATTTATGGAGTAACTAATGTCTTTTTTTTTTTCTCATTGCTACTTTTCTGACACAATCAACCTATTTCCTTAACAACAATCAATGTACTGGTCCTCAATTAGGTCATTCTTTTATACATGCTATCTATACTCTTGAAAAAAAATATAGTTTTCTCTCTTTTTAAAAGCTGCATGGTGAATGACTATTACCCTTTGGAGATGTCTAAACTGCTATTCTAGCTTGTCGTGATTGTTCTCTTTGAACTCAGCTGCACATTTGTCTTGTTAAATTACCCTCAGGTACTCACAAGGGCTATACACTGTTCTTTAAGATGCTCTTTGCTACAAATACAAATTATCTTTCCTTGCTTCCCAAACAACCATCCTCTCAAACAATATTTTTACTTAATGCTATTCATTCTTCAAATACAAGCTAAAAATTCTTGCTCCCTGCGGAAGTCTCTCTCTACTCTGCCCTCTCATTCTATGATATTCATTGCTTAAAGCAAGCACTTCACTTCCTTATACATTTTTAATTACTATTTTTTTTTCTTAGAGAAACTTATGGAGAAGGTGACATACTTTGACCTTTGTCTTCTGCTTTATGCACAATACAATGCTCAGAATCAGGGTAAGTACTCACTAATAAAGTATTGAGTTAATACGTGATTAGAAATTGATCTCAGTCAATATATTGAGCAAAATAAAAAGTATGTTGCAAATTTTCATTGAAAGCCCTTTTCTTTTCAACATCTTCTTCTAACCTTTTGAAATGTAGATAATTCTGTAATAAAAACCCATTTACACACTCTAGACCTATCCAATGTTAACATTTTAGCTACTTCATTCAAATTAAATAATACTATCAATTACTTCAATTCTCACTGACTGCTTTTCTTTGCCTTCCCTCTACAGAGGTTGCATATTCAAGCTGATGTGCCCTACCTGAATGCTGCTTTTGTGATATACTGTCTGTGTTTATATCATTAAATAATGGCCTGGTAAATCAAACTTTTTACCTTTAACTTTAAGTTAAATTTATATGATAAAAGATTATCTTAAGTTTGTCATTATGTTTTTGAAAGCCAGGCATATTGGCAAATTCATTCTTTAAACATAAAGTTCTATAATGCTTCCCACTTTATCAGTACATACTTTGGAGTGCATTTTTGTAATTTTCAGCAATAACTTATTGGAAAACATTAATTTACATTATTGCATGTTCAATTCCCTCTATAGTTGTAGGAGAGGATGAAATTGCTAGCTAATAGATTTCTAACGCTGCATTAAATTTCATTGTACTTATTTTTAATTGTGTAGCACAAATATCCCTTCCATTAATGGATATACTCCAGATATCTGCTTCTGCAAAAGCTTTGTTAAACAATACTATAAATACATTGACTTGGCGTGTACTTCTGATAGCTTATTATGAGATATGAGAATATATTATTAAGTACAAATCAGAACTGTATATATATATATATATATATATATATATATATATATATTCCATTTTAAATAAAAAGTAACTCTCAAATATGCTAAGCTATATCTTTTGTCTAAATTATTTTGTTTGGCCAAAATAGCACACTAGCTTTTTGGTTACTTTTTCTCAGTATAAATTTCCATAATGTTTCAAATTTACGATACTTAGAGCTTTAATTGTGTCTACTTAACTGTATCGTTAATGTGCTTTAACAATTAAACTGAGTAGATGATCATAAAGATTATTTTTCAGTCTAACACAGCACCACATGTATAGACTGGTGGAACCTACCCCTGAGGTAACATAACATCTATTTAAATTCCAGTAATAACTGATTTTTTTCTTAATTTTCAGCTACAGGTTCCCATGTAATTTTCTTGGTGTGAATCCAGTTCATTCAGTGCATAGTCTTGGGTTACCAAATGATTCCAAGGCATGCATTTCCTCTCCATGACATAAGGAGGTCAGCCCCTTCAGGGCTCATGAGTTTTGTAGGGGATTCATTTTCACCTGCTCACTGGCATGATATTGGTGTAAGAATCTCAGTCTTCTGGAATGACTTTAACACCTATCTGTTCTGTTTGAATTTAATAACTGTTAAATACATTCTATTTGAGTTTCTTCTTTATTTTTGCTCCTGCAGATTTTTCTTTCCTACTTGTGAACTTGTATATACACTAGAAAATATTCTGCTAAGTTTTATCTAGCCTATGTTTATTTGAAGGGCTGGGAGATGTTTTGAAACATATGTACAGAGAAAAGGAGAAAATTAAACATATTCTGTTATTCTCATTGTTCAACAAATAATAAATGAGTCTCGTAGATTTTGTAATGCATTCAAGATGATATTAATAAGTGATATGTAAAATATGGCATTATGCTTTGAAATTTGATAATTATATATTATGCTTGCATTATATTAATATTAATGATAAATCATAAAATAGCACAGCATATCATAATTTTTTTTAGAATTTTAGTGGATCAGTTTGCATTCTTTATCCATTCACCAAATTGATAAATTTTAAAATAGTTATATATATATATATATATATATATATATATATATATACATATGTACATATATTTCTTTTTGTATCATTTTAGAAAAAGAAATAAGAAACCTCTTATTAATCACTGATTGTCCTATTAAATTTTTTGAGTCACTGATTGATTACTGAAAGTTTACAAAAATATGTAGCTGACAGGATTTCTGTGTTCCTCTAAGTGTCTCAAGAAACAATTTTAGGCAAACACTTATGGTCAAAACCATTGACAAACACATAGCTCTTAGGGAAGCACAAATGAGGGAAAAGGAATTTGGGTGGAAGGAGAAAGACAACATGAAAGCAGATGATAGAGACCAGTCACCACCTGGTATCGGCACATGTCGTGTATCTAATATCCCTATATTCTGAAAGCCTGAATATACCCTGTCTCCATGAAAAAAAAAAGTCTTACAGGAAGACTTTTGCTCCCTCTCCATCTCCCCCATAGTGGAATCCTTTCTTTAGAGGGAATTGATGTTTCTGCAATTCTAAGTTGTGCAAGTATGGGTAATAAGTATTAAGAAGGGCCACCAGCACATCTTATATTGTTTCTCTCCTCCACACTTTCTGCAGTAAGGCACATCTATCTGAAAATAAGATGGCTTACATTTACTCTTGAAGATGCTTTTACAAATTGATCCAGAGGGCTTTCATCTCATCTTTAAAATGAGTTAGATAGGAGAGATGCTAAACGGTGTTTTTCAATGTTGAAAAGAGAAGTAATGTTTATTGTTTCTTTGCTCCAATACCACTGTAGATTCCTCGCAGACCTAAGCTGCACACTACACAAATTAATTTGATTTGGGGCCTGTTTTTCTTATTGCATTTCTGAAACATTTATCGCCAAGAGAGTTGAGTCACAACACTGTGGATGCTGCTGTGTTCCCACTTGGCATTATCACTGGGCATTGAACCAAAAGAAAAGAAAGATTCCTTAGTACATATCCTGAGAGACATTCATGTTAATCTGATGATTTCAGAATTGAGGTTTTGCCTTATGATTCACTGGAATAGGTAGTCAAATGATTAGATTATAAATGGATATCTCAAAATTCTCCCTGGCATAACAGCTGTGTTCTAGGAAGGACCTTTCACCAGAATCCCTTCTTTGGTTCTCACAGGCACCACCAGATGTCAGCCATAGGTTCTGTCCTGGTCTTAGCTTGAGATATTTCACATGTGCATGTTATTTAAAAAATGGCAGAGACGGGGAGGAATGAATTGACTCAAGGAAAAGAATACAGTTAATAAAGAATACAGTCAATAAAAAGAATAAAGTCAATAAAAAATATAGTCAAAACAGTCAATAATTATCAAGTTATCTACATATGTAGTTATTTGAATTTGCACTTGACAAGAAAAAGTTGAAAAAATGTCACTCAATTTAGAAAAATTAGGACATTAGAGTGTTAATCCTCTTCACCTTGACTGAAGATTCTTCCCAAAGGTATGGGTTAATTCACAGGGATTATAGCCCTACCTTTCACATAGTTTTGGAGATACTTTCAGGCAAAAAGATAAAGATATTGATAGCTCAGATGTCTAGTGGAGATCAACGGCGGTCACATGATTCAGAAAGTAAACCTAAGACTAACTGAGACTGCTTAAGTGAATACGCTGCTTCCTAGGAAATGACAGGATCTGTCACAAAATTGTTACGGAATTTTTAACAGACCCTCATGCCAAGTTAGTCTAGAGAGTGTTTAAGGTTCATGGTAAGAACTGGATTCCACCGCTACACATACACATTCTCATCAATCCAACTATAAAATGTGTTTAGGCCAGACAAAGTTGTGTGGAATATTTGGGGATTAGATCAAGCATGCCTGATTCATGTGTGACAGAAACACTGCAAGTGGAGAAGACAAACCATGGATCCTGGTTAAGATGAATCATTTCAACCTTATGAAACAAGGAGTGATACTGTGTGCTGGTCATGAATTCCCCCAGACGTGTCCTGTAGAGAGATAGAACTGTGTCAGTCTTTGCTCTTGCCAGGTTGCATATTTTTAGTAACAATAAATGTATTGTTCTGGTGAGAGGTGGTATACCATCTCTACCACCATGGTTATTCTACCCATTAGTAACTGTGAAAATTCTGAAGTAGCATAGGACAGAGGAGACATATACAAGGACTATCACCCTTTAAAGTTGGTCACTGAGAACCGTCTCAGGAGTCATTCATATCTAGTGAGCTTTAGCATGTGACTCAAGAACTTAGGATGCAAGTTCTCTACTCTGAAGAATCCCATATTGACCAACATATGTGCAGCATATCTACAAGATTATTGATACTGTTTCTCCAGATCTCTCCCTGCTTCTACAATTTTTCAATACATGGTCACTTTAAGTTGTGAAATTTCCTCAGCTAGTCTCAATCTTGGAATCACCCTGATTCAATCTCCCAGAATATGAGGAACACAGTTCTGTATCATCACTCTGGTTGCAATTTTTCTTCCTATGTCTTCCATCTACTGACTGATTCAAACCATCTGCAATGCCCAGAAATCTACACAATTAAAGTCACTGATACCTTCATTGAAAACTAAATAACCAAATGTACGTTTTAAAGTTCAGCAACTGGTTTCACCACATTTCTTTAGGACTCCTGAAATGTGAGGCTGTAATGTGGTTAACAAACTGTTTTCTGCTAGTGCCAATAACAGGCACTAAGACATTTGCAACTGAGGTTCAACTGCCTTCCTTCTCTGCCAGTTGATCACAGAGGACTTTTCCTTAGTTGAATGATCATAGGAGAGCGCTGGAAGGAACATAACCAAAGGAAAGATATGAGTGTCTAGCGTGCTGAGCATGATATTTTCATATGATTTTATTCATATATGTAGGGCTCATCCACATTATAGGATTTCCATAAATCATCATTATACACACCCACATGTTTTACTTATTTTTCTCTTTTTCTATAACTTTTGGGTTCTAGGCACAGAGTCACCTGATAGTTCAGGAAGAATCACTTAGGGCCAACATATAGAACTTTTCATATTGTTTAAATCTATTTTAAAAGTGCAGATAAAATACAGAACATATAGAAGACAAATGTACATAAATCCTAAAATACTGCAAGTCTTTACTATAGCAGTTAATTAAACACAACTTTGTAATCTCTCTCTTAATTGCTGCTTATTTCACTGTGCGATTTTCATTTTTTGTCAAATATTAACACATTGATTTTAGCATTTTTCTGCTAATATTTTCTTGAACATTATATTTAAATACTTATAAATCATAACTCATTGGATTCATTTTTAATGTTAATTTACATTTGCAGATTTCATCAAGTCAGTTGACTCCTTACACATGTCATTATTTTTAAACCTCATGTACAGATTTTGTAGACAGCTTTTAAGAAATCTTACTTGTTCACATTATTAATTTCAACAAATTAAATATATTTGAAATCAATACTAGCATTTAGTTTCCAAATATTTTATTTAAATAATTATGCTTCATTCTCATTTTAAAATTAACAAAGATTAAATTTAATAAAGCAAAATCTAAAATTCTGAAATTTTAAAAGCATAAATCATGAATCTATGTTTTAAAATTTGTTCATGGCATAGTATTTATTATTAATCTGTTGAAAATTAATAGGAAAAAATAATGCTCACTTTTGTGTATCTATTTGAGCAATGAAAACGATTCATGCAGTGAATTTTAGGTAACATTAACATGAAATGTTTCAGTTTAATTTGTATGTATTAACAAATGTATCAACTTCCACCTAATTTTTCAATACTTCAAAACTTTCAACATGAGATACTTGCATGCAGATAGATACTAAAGGATAATCCCCACCTATTCTGTATGTGCATATTTTAAAATTGTCATTCATACATAGCTTTCTGTATCTTTTTTGGGTATTTAAAGACTCATTTTCCCCATGAAATAATATACATTATTAAATCAATATTGTAAGAAGTTTATCTACATAGTTTTAAATAATTAACTTAGTTTTACCAAAAAAGTTCAATTTTGTTTTCTTTGAAGAAAAATAATATATAATTACTTCTTATCTAATGAAAAGAGATTGCTCATTTCACTATAAGAGGAATGAAATTTTTTGGTCATTTTGAATAGCTAAACCAAATTTATGAATGATAAGATGAGATTGAACCTGAAAGAAAGTCTCATACCCTGGAGGACTACTCATTTGGTGGTTTTCCATCTTCTTTCCAAGGATCTCTATACTAATTCAAGATTTTACAAAGGATTTTAATATCTCATTACTTTTCTTAAAAACTTACGAGCCTCTGACACCCTTGTTATCTTACTTAGATTTTGAAATGTACTAGAACTTTATTCTACATTTTCTTTCATGTGCAGTGTGGGACCAACAAGTTTAAAAATATTACACTTTATTACAACAGTTAAAGTGAGAGTAAAAGAAGCAGCCTAGATTTATATTATACACAGTAAACATGGGCCTAAATATTCTAAATCCCTCATAGTTATTTCATCTTAGTAACCCTAACAGGTATGTAGATATAAAGATTATCTGCACTTGGATGAGGAAATTGAAACATATAGTAGCATGATCAAAATTGTATACCAGGCAATATGGGGTTTGGAATAAATTCTAGGTAGCTTTTCTTCAAAGTGTAAATCTTAATTATAAGAACTCTCACATTTTATAGAGGGCTTATAGCCCTCAAAGAGTTACAAGATTTCTTTCCTTCTGATTTTATATGTGTGTTTGTGTGCATATTGGAAATGTAATGCTTGACTCATCTAGTTGCTTGTGTCTATGGATTTTTTTAAAATGTGTCCATAAAATGAAGACAGTCCTCTTGGAATCTATGTCCTACCCTGTCCCAGGAAGGAGAAAGAATGAATAGGATATGGTATGATGTATTTCATCATTTATGCATCATCACCTTACAAGTTAATCTCTGAAAATTAAGAGGAAGTTATGTTTTTACTAGTGGCACATTTAGTAGTTCTTGGCCTGACTTTTTGAAGAAGAAATGTAGAATAATTGTAAGATAAAGGTAATTGGATCTATGTACTTTCTTCCTGGTATAAACATCTGTCAGAAAAAATAAATGCTTTCTGATTAGTTTTATATAATTTTTCATGCATTATTAAAAAATAATTAACCAATCCTTATATTTATCACATATGAAAAGTTAATCAAAGTTTTGGTCTTTATTTTTTGCTTAGGTATAAGACTGAAAAAATAGTTTGGGCTATAGCTTAGTAAAAAAGGCAAAAATACCTCCAATTCTTTACATTTTAAACCTAAATAAGGGAACACTTACAATGGCTGTTTGCTGACAGTATGATCATAAGATGCAAAATGAACTGTGTTCTCATGTCAGACTCTCAAGGGATCTTTGACACTGCGTCATCATTTATTCTTTGCTTTGTTTCTATGTATTTTAAAAATGAATTATGAATAAAGGCAAACGGGATAGGGATATGAAGAATAAGATTTCAGATAGAATGGGAAAGTAGTCTATCAGCTTTAAAAATAAAAAACGTTCACGTAATGGTCTCAAAACAATGTACATGTGTATGATTTCTTAAACTTTGCTTGTCTAATACTTAGAGCTATTTTAAAATTAAAATTTCTTTTCTTCTAATCTCTGAACAAAGTCTAGCACAGAAAATGACACACTGCATTCTGTAGCCAAGACCGCCTGAAATTCAGTCATTTTAGAGAAATATGTACAAGAATATTGAAAAAAGTGACAGCGAAACAGATGCTTTTGCCATAATAGGATTATATGTTCTGTGTACATATTTGTATATTCCATATATATATATATATATATATATATAAAGTTAAAATACTTTTGAAAGCTTAACATAATTATATGCATTACTGAAGTGGAATTAAAGAAACAGTAAATCTGCTTTATTACTTAAAAAATGCCAAATTCAAAGTATGAGAAACAAGCAAGATCAATAAATTGCTTGTGTCAAAGTTTGTGGCAGATGAGGAGCCAATGGCGGGAGTGGGTCCTATTCAGTGGCAGCGATTGGGAGATTTCCATTGAGGAAAAAAAAAAAAAAAACATTTCCATTGAGGAAAAAGCACATTGTTTTGTGATTTTACATTCTTATAGGATTTGTACATGTAGATAGTTCTACAGGTATCAGAAGATGTGTGTATCTATTAGCTAAAAATTTACCACTTTCATTCAAGACCGGAATTCTTGCATGCAGAGCCTACCACAGAATGATCTCAACATTTTATAATTTTCATTAATTGTACTGATCTTTTCATACATAAAACAAGATTAATCGAGAGATTACATAAATTTAGATACAATATGCATCACATATAGTCACATATGCAACATTATATAAGATACAATGCACTATATTATTGATAATATATTTCATATTTCATATATCTTATAATAAATACAGAAGTAAATTAAATATAATTAAACTAAAATTTATTTTGTTTTTACTATGCTGGGTAAAGCTAAAGTGTTGTATCTGAGGTGTAATATACTTTTGATAACAGATAATTTTTTTTTTCTTCTTCTACTTATTATTTATCTTTTCGAAGTTCAGGCTGGCCTTGAACTCATGTTTCAGCCCAGATTAGTCTCAAACTCCTAGAAATCCTCCTGCCTCGGCCTTCAGAGTGCTGGGATTACAAGTGCAATCACTCTCCTTATCTCTGGATTTCTTTAATGTTACTACGAGGATATTTAATTAATTGAGTTCCATTAGCAAGAAAAATGAAAGATATAAGCCCTTTGTGATTAAAAAACATGGTATTATATAGCTCATGATAAACTGCAAGATAAACTAACATGTCTACAGATGGAAAAATTTTCATCATACACTTTACATAACATTATTCCAAGATTAATATTTTTTAATAAAATGCAGCATGATACATTATTGGTAATTTACCAATTCTGGTTCCATATTAATGGATAGGTAAAGGTATTTATATTTTATATGTAATAATTTTAGTTGCACTTAAAAATCGTTTAAAGATATATGGTATTATTATTGTTGTTGTTGTTATCATCTTTCTTTCCATAGAGGACAGTCAGACATAATCTACAAGTTTGCAAGTGGTATTTTATTGAATAGTTTTAACCACTTTCCTCCTTCAATGTTTATAATTTCTAATGTATCTATATATACTGTATAGAAAAAGATATAATTAGTTACACTAGCAAGAAGTTAACAGGCTATAAATAAAAACTGTATTGAAATTCCAGCCAAAGTACTTAAATAGGATTTGTGCTAGATCATGATAAAAATTTCTGTTAGAATAAATCTAAGTTTCTCTGCATATCTAGCAGTGTAGAAATAATGGGAAATGGTGTTGAAAGGTAGAAATAAAATTCACAAAAAGAAACTAAATAGAGCCTCAGTGTCTTTACTAGCAGGATAATAAACAGCGAGGTGTTAAAAAGACAAATTCTGTGTCTGAATGACCCATAACAATCTTTTAAAGTCTGTGGTATTATCCTATCAATACTTTAGAAAATCAATGTGCTGAATTCAAAAAGCAGAAAAAAAAAAGGAAACAAAAACAGGAAAATCTTTAGAGAAAAGAAAAACTAATGAAACCAAAGGAAAACATGAAGAAGGGTGGTTGAATAATGCCTTGCTCATGAATGCTTCTGTTTTCAAACAATTCAGTTGGTAAACAGCAGTGGTTGGCAAAATGTTGCTTCTCTTGCAAATTCTGTATCCACTGATAAACACACCCCCATCCATGTTCCCCACACAAACACAACCACAGCCATCTTCCCCACACAAACACAACCACAGCCATCTTCCCCAAACAAACACAACCACAGCCATCTTTCCCACACACCCACAGCCACATTCTTCACACAAACACAACCATCTTCCCCACACAAACACAAATGCAGCCATCTTATTCAAAATAAAAAAAGTAAATTATGAAAAACAGAGGTACCAGTTTATTGTACCTAAAACCCAACAATGTTAAAAATGAATGCAAAAGGATTTTTATGCCCAAGATTCTAGATACCTTAATTGATATTATTTTGAGTAATCAATCCTCTCCAATCCTTATCTAATTTCACTTTAATTGAAAGACATTACTTCAAGAATAAGTGGGTTCTTTTCAATTAAGTTTGTTTCATATTGGGGCTGTTAAATGTAATGAAATCCCTCACTCACAAAAAATATCATAATTTCATGAAAGAATAAGGTGACATCACTTATGGTAATTTTCTATAACTTTGATAACAAATAGCTGGTTGCAGCACTTGTGTGTTAGATTTTCTACAACAGGCATTTAGTGTTACCAGTAGACAAAATTAAGCCACATTTTCAACTGTACCTTTGAGTGTTATAACCAACTTAGAATCAGTAATAGTAAAATATAAAGCAAATTTGGAGGTGTTTGGTCATTGCATCAGTAAGTCTTGGGAAGTGTTCTGATCCAGGGAAAGGAAATATTTTTCAAACGTTTGATCTATTCAGTGCAATAATTATGCTATCATTTATTAAAAATGAACTCATAATTCAAAAGTGTATTAGAAAAGGCTAAAAGATTTTTGAACTTGGATTTGAGTAAATATCTATTAAGTTTTATTCTGGACTTCCCATGGATTAAATAACTAATATATATATATATATATATATATATATATATATATATCCCAATTTTAGCTTTTATCCTTGAGAAACAGGAAAGATAGTAACTACCTTTGTTGAATAGTATAAATTTGCTCTTTCAATATACCTTTTTTTTGCTTAGAAATATTAGAAAATGAACTAAATATGCAAAAATTATCTTTAAGCAAAGAGGTAAGTTGTACTGTATCAATGTCATTTTGTCATGTCATTTGAAAATGAGTCTCATGAAACAGGTGGTAGAGAATTGTACAGATCTTTTTGTGGAACTAATACACACGTGGTAACTGAGAGGAACTTGAAGACGCACATGTTGAAGAGTATTACCACGTGATACATTATATGTACACCTTAAGTGTGAGCACTAAGTAGATACCTTGGACAATCTCTTTATAAGCCATTAAAAAGTCCCCATTACAGATAATATCTAGTCTTGTAGAAAAGACACAATCCTGTGGGAAGAAGATAAATGTGACACATTTTTGGTGTCATCCATTCCCTCCTCAGTAGTAATGATGAGATTCTCATGGAAGATGACAACACTTAACAACAGTTAAATATAGATGCAATGATTATTGAACCAGAAAGCAAAGAAGATAGGATATAATCAGAATTAGGTGACCAACTAAGATTTTGTCAACTGTAATGCACCATATTATTGCTAAAAACTACTAGCCTTTTTAAGACTGTCATTAATTTATTAATCTACAACAAAACAGCAACAGCAAATCAATTCCTCAATGCCTCCAGAAGAGAAAACCCCAAAGGAGATTATCAAATAGAGCTTTGTTGTACCATATCACATTTCTACAGTTGAATTCCTCTTAAAACTGGCATCTTCTGAATGAAGGGAAGGGCATACTGTTAGGCAGTTGAGCTAGTTAGAAATACTATAGGCAGTCAGACAGGGCTAGGTCCTCCAGGATACCAGCACAGTGGAACAAATATCTTGTGACGTTCGAGGAGACACACACCTTGCTGTGGGCCAAATCTCAAAACAGAAAGTAAAACAAATGATACCACATCCTTAAGGATAATAATAATCCTTAGGGATTAGATATGGATCACTTTGAGAGGCTAAGAGTCATCCACCCAGTGCACTAAAGGAGAGTCACTGATCTGTAAGACTGCTCCTTGCTATGTGACTGGCTTTCCCATTTGTCTCTGCTTTGGCTAATTCTACCTGAAAAATTAATTTGATCCATTGACCATAGTTCTGGCCCACCTCATGCCCCTGTCTGCTTTGTCAGTCGCCAGTTTTCCCCACCTTAGACCTGCCTCACCTCATGGGTTTACTCTGTAAAAGTCCCTTAAAGAGTCTAGGCGTTGAGCACAGCGGGTCTGAGTGGGTCTGCAATGGCCTCCCCACTCCTGGCCATGCTTGGCAGACTCTGGAGTTCTAAGAAAGCTGGCACCATCAGTTCCAGAGGCTGGGCAGCCTTGGGTGAGTGCCCCTACATCTTTCACTGAGCCCATGGAATTTGAGATCCTTACTCAGCCCAGCCAGGGAACTTTGCGGATTCCACGTGCACTGGACCAGCTCAGAGGGTCTTGAGTCAGCCTGTCCCACTCCTAGTGACTCTCTATCAATCTGGCGAACTGGGTTTCCAGAGTCCCAGGAGCTGAGGGCATAGAAGAGCATTTCCAACAGACCCTGGGGAAGCCTTGGAATAACACTTGAAACAGAAATATAGGAAAATGACAAAATGAAAGACCAAATTACAATCTCAAACCTCCAGCACTTCCCAAGAAACCTTAGGAGCTATGTACATAGAAGAAAATATATGCCATACACCTGAAATATCAGACACAATAGCAACTGAAATAAAGAAGCAACTATGGGAAGCTATAAAGAAATTCAGACTAGAAATAATCTTCCAGGTAAAAGAAGAAATGATAAAAGTAATGAAGGAGATGCTGAACATATCTAAAGAAGACACAGTTAAAAAATTAGAGGAACTAAACAAAAGATAGGAACCCTGGATTGACAATTTAAGAAACAAGCAAAAGATATAAAGCAGAAGCAAAGAGATATACAGGCAATCAAAAATTCCATTGAAAACTATAAAAACTGCCTAAGTGAAAGTGAAGATAGAATTTCAGACCTCAATGGCAAGATTGCAGCTAGTGAACAGGAAAGAAAAGATCTTTTAAAAGTAACAAGGAATCAGGAAATAACAATTCAACAACTGCAAGATGATGCAAAGAAAAACATAATATTGATAGGGATAAATGAAAAAGAAGAGGACAACAGAAAAGATGTCAAGAGGATATTTAGAGAAGTAATAGCTGAAAATTTCCCAAACTTGAGATTGGAAACTTACATCAGGATCAGTGAAGTACATAGAGATACAAATAGTCATAACCAAAATAAAACTACAAACAGACATATAATAATCACCATCCCAGACATCCAACACAAGAATAGAATATTAAAAGCTGTCAGAGAGAAAAGACAGATCACTTATAAAGGAAAACCTATCAGAATCACAGCAGACCTCTCAGCACAAGCAATAAAGTTAAGAAGAGAATGGAGTTAAGTATTTCAGATCCTAAAGGAAAATGATTTCCAACCTGGACTGATGTACCCTGAAAAACTGTCCTTCAAACTGGATGGAGAAATAAGATACTTGCATGACAAAGAACAGTTGAAGAACTTCATGACCACCAAGCCAACCTTTCAAAGTATACTGAAATATATTTTATATACACTTGAAAAAAACTGCTAAGGAAAGCAGACAATTAAACATAACAGAAGATAAAGATGCAACAGCAGAAAGATAACATGTCAACAATTAACCTACATACAACAGTTATAAACATTAATGTTAATGGTCTCAATGTACCAATTAAAAGAAACAGACAGGCAGAATGTATCAAGAAACAAAATCCAACCATATGCTGTCCATAAGAAACCCATCTAACCCAAAAGGATACTCACAGACTGAAAGTCAAAGGATGGAAAACAATACTTTATGCAACAGAAACCCTCCCCAAAATTGAGAGTGGCTATTCTCTTTGCAGACAATATGAACTTTAAACCAATAATGATTAGAAGAGATAAAGAAGGTCAATACATACTAGTTAGAGGAAAACTTAAAGAGGAAGAGATCATTATCTTAAATATATATGCACCAAATTCCAGAGCACCAAGTTATATAAAACAAGTATTAACAGAAATGAAAAACCAAATTAGCAGGAACACAATTATAACAGGAGACCTTAACATACCATTGACACCAAAGGATAGATCAACCAGACACAAAATCAGCAAAGAAATAACAGAACTGAATCACACTTGTGAACAAATGGACTTGATAGACATATACAGAGTGTTCCATTCAACAACATCAGAATACACATTCTTCTCAGCAGCACATGGGTCATTCTCTAAAACAGACCATATATTAGCTCACAGAACATACTTAAAAATGCAAAAGAGTTGAAATTATCCTGCTCATTGTATCAGATCATAGTGCTATGAAATTAGAAATTAATGAGAAAAGACATTGCAAAAATCCCACAAACACATGGAAATAACACACTCTTGTATAATGAGTGGGTCACAGGGGAAATTAAAGAAATTAAACAATACCTACAAGCAAACAAAAATACAAATACAACTTACCTGCAATCTGTGAGGTGCAATGAAAGCTGTCCTCAGAGGAAAACTTATTGCACTGAGTTCCCACATCAGGAAAACAGAATGATAACAAATAAATAAACTGATGTTACACTCAAACATCTAGAAAAAGAAGAGCAAGTCAAGCCCAAAGCCAAAAGAAGAGAGGAAATTATAAAAATCAGAGCAGAAATCAATGCAACAGAGACTGAGAAAACAATCCAAAGAATCAATCATCAAAGAGTTGGCTCTTTGAAAGAATAAATAAAATTAATAAGCAGCTATACAATCTTATTTTAAAAAGGGAAGAAAAACCTCAAATTCATGTGATTAATGAAACAGGCGAAATCACTACAGACTCTATAGCAATACAGAAGATCATCAACACCTATTTTGAAAACCTCTACTCTCAAAGGTTTGATAACACAGGAGAAATAGACAGATTCCTAGAAACATATGAAGTACCAAAGCTAGCTCAAGAACATGTAAAACTGCTGAATAACTCAATTTCTATTAAATAAATTGAAAATGTAATTAAGTTGTTACATACAAAGAGCCCAGGCCCAGACGGATTCACTGCAGAATTCTACAATAAATACAAACAAGTCTTAATCACCACACTCCTCAAACTCTTAAATGAAATCAAAGGGAATCAATTCTTCCTAAGTCATTCCTGGAAGTAAATATAACGCTAGTACCATAACCTGAGAAAGACCCAACTAAAAAAGAGAATTACATGCCAATCTCCCTAATGAATACAGATGCAAAAATCCTCAATAAAATATTGGCAAATGGGATGCAGCAAATCATTAAGAAGATTATACACCATGACCAAGTGGGATTCATCTCAGGCATGCAGGGATGGTTCAGCATATGTAAATCATTAAATGTAGTCCACCATATCAATAAAGCCAACAGTAAGAATTACATGATCATTTCTACAGGTGTAAAAAAAGCTTTTGATAAGTTCCAACATTCATTTATGATAAGAACCTTACAGAAAATGGGAATAAATCGTCTTTACTTCAATATAATAAAGGCCATCTATAACAAACCAATAGGCAGTATCATACTAAATGGACAAAAATTGAAGGCCTTTACTTTAAAATCTGGCACAATATAAGGATGAACCTTATCACCACTCCTATTTAGTATAGTACTGGAAATACTAGCCAGAGCAATTAGATAGGAGAGAGAAATAAAAGTCATAAAGATAGGAAAAGAAGAAGTTAAGCTATCATTATTTGCAGATGACATGATACTCTATATAGAAGACCCCCAAAACTCTGTTGAAAGACTCTTAGATCTAATAAATAAATTCAGTAATGTAGCTGAATATAAAATCAATACTCAAAAATGAAGAACATTCCTATACACTAACAACAAAGTCACCAAGAGAGAAATAAGAAAAGCCAAACCCTTCACACTAGCAACCAAAAAAAAAATGAAATATTTAGGAATTACTCTCATGAAAGAAGTGAAAGACCTATAAAGGGAAAATTATAATGCACTAAAAAATGAAATTGAAGATGATCTCAGAAAATGGAAAAACATCCCTTGCTCATGGATAGGAAGAATAAATATTGTGAAATTGTCCATTCTCCCAAAACTTTTATACATATTCAATGCAATCCTGATAAAAATACCATCAACATACCTCATAGAACTCGAGAAATCACTCCTAAAATTCATCTGGAGCGAGATGAGACCTAGAATAGCAAGGACAGTTCTAAGCAGCAAAGGCAAGGCAGGAAGTATCACAATCCCTGACTTGAAGTTATACTACAAAGCAAACTAGTAGTAAAATCAACATTGTACTGGAACCAAAACAGAGCCGAAGATCAGTGGAATAGATTAGAAGATACAACCACAACTACAAACACACTCAACCACCTTATCTTCAATAAAGGGGCCAAATATGTTCACTGGAAAAATGACAGTCTCTTCCATAAATGGTGTTGGAAAAACTGGCTCTCCATATGCCGAAAACTAAAACTACACTCATGCCTATCACCACGTACTAAAATAAAATCTAAATGGATCAAAGATCTAAATATTAAAACAGAAACACTAAATCTATTGGAAAACACATTGGGTAAAACCTTGAAGACATAGGAGTAGGTAGAGAATTCATGCATAGGACTAAAACCGCACAAGAAATAGTTCCCAGAGTCAATAGTTTGGATAACCGCTTATTAAAACGTTTCTGCATATCAAAAGAAATCTCCAGCATAGTGAAAAGCAAACCCACAAGCTGGGAAAAAATCAGACAAAGGACTTCTGTCTAAAACATGTAAAGAATTAAAAAAAAAAAATCAGACCCCTAAAATTCAAAGACCCAATTCAAAAAACTATTTTCAGATGAAGAAATACAAACGGCAAAGAAATATAAGAAAAAATGTTGATCATCATTAGTCATTAAAGAAATGCAAATTAAAACCCCACTGAGATTTCATCTCAACCCTGAAAGAATGGCTAAAAACAAGATAACCACCAACAACAAATGCTGGAGAGGCTGTGGGGAAAAAGGAACTCTTGTGCACCGCTAATGGGAGTGTAGACTAGTGCAACCATTGTGGAGGTCTGTCTGGAGATTTCTCAGAAATCTGGGACTGGAAGCCCCATTTGACCCAGCTATACCACTTCTAGGCATATTCCCAGAAGAACTGAAAACATCATACCACAGTTTTATATGTGCACCCACATTTATAGCAGCACAATTTGTAACAGCCAGATCTTGGAAACAACCTAAGTGTCCATCAACGGAAGAATGGATAAAAAAGTTGTGGTATTTTTATACAATGGAGTACTACTCAGCTATAAAGAATGATCACATTCAGACATTTATAAACAAATGGACGCAGCTTGAGACCATACACGTAAGTGAAATAAATCAAACTCACATGTATAAATACCAAATAGTTTCCCTAGTGTAAGAAATGATAAGAATACATAAAAGTATGTGGTAATCGTGATTCCAAATCATTTTGATTTGAATTCATATAATGTTGTCACTCATTAACTGCAATGGTTTTAACCTGGGTGGTTCGATTTTAGTGTCTGTGATAGTACGAATAGCTATTTTGAAGAAAACAACACAACATAAAAGCTAGTGCTGATTTAATATCATCTTGTTTTGAAGTCCCATCAAGCTGTTGTACATCTGTTTCCACTGGTTTTAACATGTTGTATCTTACTATATTTTACTATATGCCATACTATAAACAAAAATTTTTATAGGCAAAGAGATAATATAGAAACTGTTGTTCATTTTCTATTAGCTGGTTCTAAATACCCTGTAATTCTTTTATTTTCTTGAATGGCTCCACACTGTCTTGATATGCTTGATGCTATAGCATAAGAAGTTATACTCAAATAATTCAAGGAAAGAGGCACTATGGTGACTACTATTATGCTAGATTATCTGGTGGTGAAACACAATGATGGTTAAATTGTTCGGTTCTGACCTGCATTGTTCTGTTACAATGTCCTCTTTTACCTCAATCTCCCCTTTTTAAAGATTAATCTATTTTTCTCATTTTTTTAATTAAGGGAAAACTAAATTTAAAAATAGCAGGGTATATTATAGTAACATTTTGCTTTCCTATTAACCTGAGTTGAACCCCAGAATTGCTCTCCCCATCTTGTTCTGTCTTATTATACTATATTCTATTTGGTTTGATAGTATCAAGTTTGAGTGTATAGGCAACCACTTTGAAGGCAATAAGATATACTATGATGCCCATTATGTTTTTACTATTATCTTGTTTTGAAGTCCTGTAAGATCTCCAGTGTAGGTTTTATTGATCTTGTTCTGTACTTTTTTGATCAATTCTATTATACCTGATGATATAGGCAACTCAATTTAAAAATAGCAAGAGGCACAATGGTAACCACTTTTCATCACCTGGTATTGTATTTTTGCATCATGTACTATGCCCACTCTTCTGTAATAACTGACTCTGTTTTGCTTAGTCACATTTGATTTTATTCTCTTAAAAAAAAGTAATAAGAACTGTGGGAGTAATAAAACTAAAAAACGTAATTGTTATTGTAAAAAAGAGAGGAAAGGAAGGTGGACTAAGGTATATAACCGTATGTATGTTTGAGTGTGTAGGATGGAAAATCATATTACTGAGCTTTTGTTCGATCATTGAATGGAACTGAATCCAATATCACTGTGTGAATGTCCACTTTATATACTTCAATTTTATAATTTGGACAATTGTTTCTAAGAAGACAATATGTAACCTATTAACTAGTGATTTCTTACTGTATTTTTTCCTTGATATTCTGTATTACTTGTACTCTTTTACTGCTTTTTTTTATGTCCTTTCTTTTTCCTCTTTAAACAAAAAATGATAATAATAAAAAAAGCTGGGATTGGAAGACCCATTTGTTCCAGCTTTTCCATTTCTAGGCATATTCCCAGACACATAATACCACAGTGATATCATAGTGATATATGTGCACCCATGTTTACAGCAGCTCAATTTTTCTCTCTCTATCTCTCTTTTTTTTTTATTGATAATAGTGATCGAACTCATGACTGCTTGCTTGCAAGGCAGGTACTTATGCCGCTGAGCTAAATCCCCAGCCCCAGCACCTCAATTTGTAATATCCAGATCTTGGAAACAACCTAAGTGTCCATTAACTGAAGGAATGGATAAAACATTGTGCTATTTTTATACAGTGGAGTACTACTCAGTTATAAAGAAGGATCACATTGAGATATTTATAAATAAATGGGCACAGCTTGAAGCCATACTCATAAGTGAAATAAATCAAACTCACATGTATAAATACCAAATTGTTTCACTAGTTTAAGAAATGATATAAAATTATGTGGTAGTCATGATTCCCCATTATATGGCTTTGATGCCTTAAAATTTTTCACTCATTAATTGTAATGGTTTTATTCTGGGCTGTTTGATTTTATTGTCTGTGATGATATGAACAGCTATTTTGAAGAAAACAAGACACCATAATAGCTAGTGCTGATTTAATATCTTTTTTGAAGTTTCATCAAAGTGTTGTTCTTCTGTCTCCATTGGTTTTATCTTGTATCTTATTGAATTTTATTATATGTGATATTATATATAAAATTTTATAGGCAAAGAGATAATATAAAATCATTGTTCATTTTCCCTTAGCTGGATCTAAATACCCAGTAATATTTTCATCATCTTAAATGGTTTTACACTGTCTTGATAAGTTTGATGCTATAGTACATGAAGTTATACTCAAATATTTCAAGGAAAGAGACACTATGGTAACTGCTATTAAGTCGGATTATCTTGTGGTGAAACAATATGTTGCTTAAATTGTTCTGTTCTGACCTATATTGTTATGTTGTTATGTCTTGTTTTATCTTAATCTCCTCCCTTGTTAAAAATTTATTGTTTATTATTTTTTAATTAAGGGATTTTTTTTTTAAAAATAACAAGATATATTATAGTAACTTGATTTCCTATTAACTCGATTTGAAGTCCTATATTGCTCTCACCATTTTGTTCTGACTGATTTTACTCTATTCTGTTTTGCTTGATAGTATCAAGTTTGAGGGTATAAGCAACTACTTTGAAGGCAATGAGATTCACTATCATGCCCATTCTGGTTCGATTATTATCCTCTATTGAAGTCCTGTAATATCTCCAATGTTTAAGTTTTATTGGTTTTGTTCTGTACTCTTTTGTTCAATTTTATTATACCTGATGGCATAGGCATTTCTTTTTAAGGCAGCAAGAGGCCTTATGGTAATCATTGTTGATTTCCTTTTATTCTTTTTTTACATCATGTACTATGTTCATCCTTTGTTTTCACTGACTCTGCTGTTTTGTCACATTTGGTTCTATTCTCTTCCAAAAAAACCAAAACTAATTAGAACTGTAGGTATAATAAACCCAAAATGTGTAATTGTTATTGTAAAAAAGAAAAGAAAAAAAAGTGCTCTAAAGGATATAACTGCAAGTTTGTTTAGGTGTGTAAGATAGATGGCCATATTACTAAGTTTTTGTTGAATCATTGAATACAACTGTTTGCAGTCTCACTGTTTGAATGTCCACTTTGTGTGCTCTAATTTTGTAACTTGAACAACTATTTCTAAGATGACAATATGTAATCTATTAACTAGTGATTTCTTACTGTTTATTTTTTTTGAAATTCTGTATTACTTGTACCCTTTTACTGTTTTGTTTTGTTTTTTCTTTAAATAAAATTAAAAAAAAAAAAGAGTGTAGGGGTTTCGCTTAGAGCACAAGTGCCTGGAAAATGTGAGATCATGTTTTTGATTCCTGATAGAATGATGGAGTTCCTGATGATTTCCTGCCTGGAAAATGTGAGATCATGTTTTTGATTCCTGATACCTAAAAGAAAAAAAAAAATCCTTAGAAAACCCAACCCAACAATGGAAAGGATATGGTTTCCAGGTGGGGATCACTTCCTAGTGAGGCTTTGTTCTCTCCCTCCATAGTTTGTGCATGGTTCTGATTCATGGAGAGGCCTAGGTGTAGCTACTTGTTTGATTATGCTAAATCTGATGGCACTGGCACCAAAAGCTATATTATGGAGCCATTTTGGATTTACTATTGTCTTGTTTTGAAGTCCTTTATTGCATTCCTTTTTTGTGTTTATTGCTTCTATTCTGTTCTGTTTGATTTTTACTAGGTCTGAAGGTATCTGCAGCTATTTGGAAGTAGACAAAAGCATTATGGTAACCATTGTTGATTTCATAAGGTTTTAAAATCCCATATCATTGATACTGGTTTTAAAATAATCCCTAGAAAAGACAGAATCCTTTCCAAAGCCGCTTGGGACCCTTTTGGTCTCTCTCAGGCAGAAGCTTTCTTTCTCTCAATAAATATTTCTGCTCTTAAACTCTGTTCCTCCTAAAATTCATTTTTCAATTTTAGAGAACCCCAAGTTGTACCAGACATACAGTAAATCAGGAATATCATACCTCTGTATCAATATCCTGGTTATAGACTTTCCACATTCATCTGAATTATATTGCACATGTTTCTCCCAGCCTTGCACTAAGAGATTTACTTTGATTTATTTGAGCAAGTAACAGTAGAAAAAGAAAATTATATAGACTTTTTCCAATAATTCAACATTAAATCAAAACTAATTATGTCCTCTTGGATGTAGAATGCCATCATGCTTCATTGATCAGGGAGAAGCCTCGTGACATCAAGTGATATAATTTATTCTGTTTGTGCACCCTAAGTGTGGTTATTTCCCCAGTTCAGCGAATGTGCTTAGAATATAAATGCTCAGATACTGACAAAAATACCTACTGTCCTTTCTTGTGGAATGAATGCATTTGTAACTAATTGGAAGACTTTGTTGCCTTTACTTATCAATATAGTGAATCAAAAGTGATCCTGAAGCACTGGAGGCAGAATATCATAGAAGACAATAAAGAGAAAGAAAAAGTGGCCTCAGTAATGCTTCTTTTTATGTTTCCTTTTTATCTTTGTAGTATACTCCTGAATATACTCAGGAAATAATAAAGTACTATTATAAACTTAGTTTGATACCATATTCACAATTACTTTAATACTTTGTAACAAACTGACATAGTCCATGATACTTCTAATGTAGTTATTGATCTATAAATTTATTTTCTTTAATTCTCATGATCAGAAGAACATTAAGCTTAGCACAAAGCAATAGCTGGTTTCTTGGCCTTCAGTTAGTCTGCAGAGACCTTAAGTCCTACATCACACCACAGAAAGTGACTTTATTTTGTCACAATGTCTGACTGCTAATAGAATCAGTTGATTAGGACATAGCAGCAAAGGATACCAGAATATGGGAGCGTTATTCTACAAAGGCATAGGTATCACAGTTTCTGGCAACTATATTTTTAGAAATATTAAGATATTTCATCCTGAAAAAGGACAAGTTGCTATTACTTCTTTTCTCTACTAATGAGAAAGAATCATATTGGTTGGTGGGCCTCTTTGGATTTTGGAGGGAGCAAATATTGTATTTAATTATATTACCCTGACACATTTACTAAGTGGCTCATCAAACTGCCAGCTTTCTGTTGGATTAAGTGTAAGAAAAGGCTTTCCAGCTGGATCAGATAAGATCTTCTTGAAGACTGCTTCCTACCTAGTCCTTATTAACCGCTCAATGTGATGATGCTTAAAATATCTGTCTGATGAGGGTGATTCATGAAGCGTGTCTTAGGCTTATAAAGTAAGACGGAGAACAGGCTGCTTAGGTTTTGGAGCAAAGCTTGAATTTTTTAAGTGACTGGAAACAATATTTTACTTGTTATTGTACAATAGAAGATATTATACATATAACAAGTGACTCACAAACTTAGATTTTGCATTATGTATGATGCTTTTGATCTAACAGCCAGAATTTTAGACATATGTAGAAGTGCTCCATTGCAAATGGCTGTGATATGTTCAGGAGTCAATCTGAAAAAAAAAATGTTTTATTCTCTTGCTTCCTTTCTCCTGTCATTTCTCCCTGAACCCATAATTATACTCCCATTGGGTTTCCTTCTGGTAGCTAAATAAGTAGAATGAATTTATCCCCAAAGTAGAATACTACAATTGAACACAGAAAAGTTTGGGAACAGAAAATCTTGCCAGCACACAAAACTTCATTACTGTTTTTTTGTTTGTTTGTTTGTTTGTTTGTTTGTTTGTTTTTATTTGATCTGAACTTAGGAATTATTGGAAGTACAAATAGGTAGTGACTCACAACAGTAGTTAATAATTTGTCTATATGGAAGATGGATTTGTATAAAGATCCAAGAATATGCCTGCTAAGAAAATTTATGGCTGATTTCAATGTTCTAAAGAGGAGCACCCATAATCAGATGAGTAAGATACCATGGTTGTAGAATGTCAGTCACTTGCATTGTGCATTCATTCCTGTTTGTTGGTTTCTACAGCCATGGCCTTGATATGAGGAATAGTGATTTCTCCAGAATTCAGTGGTATGGAATATGCCACTTGAGAGCGTGAAAATATATTAGCAATGGTTAGTGCCCAACCTGTAAGGTAAAGAACATTTGTACGGTGCCAACCAGGGAAAGCAGGCAGCTGCCTGTTTTCAAAATGTTTGCATTGAACATTGTTTGAAAGAAATATTAAGGGTTTCTTTCCATATACCAATAAAAAATTTTGAGAAAATATTGGACATTTTCTATCCACTCAGTTGCTGTCAATTTTTTTAATTCATATACTAACAATTCTATTCACTATCAAGTTTTCAGAGTCTTACTCTGATCAATGGCTTTTTTTAAATTACAAAACAGATGAGACTACTGACTGATGCAGGGTTCATTAACCTAACAGATGCTTCTCTGTAAGTAACATCCACTATCCTCAAATAAATGGCTCGGGGAACCTCATAGATTTGGAGTTTCGTGCTATGAGCTAACATTCTTTATTGCCAATTTATATATTCTGGTGTGAAGGGAAGTAATTATTAGAGGGACCTCTCAAAATTATGTGATTTTTAAAGTATTATTGTGACACAATCTTATTCCTCATTCCTTCAAGTTTTATGTTATAATCTGATATTTGGGTACTTAAATATTTGGGTACTCAATTTTCCACAGTGACTAAAAAATGAGACCAGTAAGGTAAAAACCTAAAATTTCCACCAGGTAATTTTGAAAATCACAATCTACTAACTACAATAACATGAAAGAGGTCATTATTTGGTTATTTTGGTGATTGGACATTTAAATTAATAATTGATGTTTGCTATCACAAAGTCAAAAGTGGAATAGCATTTGTCAAATGCAGTAGATTGCCCTGACTATATCTTATTCTTGTCATGTGCATTGATATGCATGAAATATCCCAATGGTTAAAATAAACAAGAACCCTAACCTGTCTACAGTAACTGTTCTGAAAACTTCTAATAAAAATATTAGCAAAATGAGGTGCTAAATAATGTAAAAGGAATGTAGAATTGATGGCATAAAATGAATGTTTTAAATTTAAACCTAGTGGAGAGAATTCTTAAGAGAATGAGAATGCTGTAGTTATCCCAAAGTTTCTCTTTTGTATGTGATTTTGATAAGTTCATAGATGGATAGATGTAGAAATACAGCTATTTTATTACAGTTTCTTTCCCTTTATTTCAGACCTCAGAGATAGATCGAGTGACTAAGGAATAACATATTTCCCCACTTACCAAGATAAATATATATTTACTTTTTGAATAGCAGCATTAATCAAGTAGGATTTTTGAAAAATTTTGTTTGAATGTTCAAGTGTGATTAAAAAGTTACTTCTTGCACTGAGAAGTTGGAATGGTACTTTCTTACCTTTAAACTCTGTTTGTGGACTGTGGAGGTTAAGAATATGTCAAAAGTTAGAATATTTGACTCGGAAGACTGTCGCATGAAAAAAGGGATAGAAAATTTTCTCTGCATACTATGACTCATGCCTTGAGCCCTGAGCAGACATACTGCAAGAAATTCTGGACCAGATGGAGAGGCCATGCCAGAGGCTTTAGTTTATGATAGATACCATTTATGCAGATCTGCCAGCCAGGTTGATATTCAGATTACTATAGTCCCAGCTATATCTGAATACCTCTATTCATACGGCCAAATGAAAATGAGAAGAAAAATAGAATTTTTGTGTGAAGTTACTAAGCTTTGAAATGCTTTGCAATAGCAATTGTAACAGGATATTTACTGGTGCTGACTAAATTGATTTGCAGGTTAATTGGTGTAGGTGACACATTTTCCAATATGCAGTCCACCTTTTCAACATGTAGAGTTGGGACTCTCATTTTATTTTTTATATTATGTTATGGCTAAGGCATTACTTGTGGTTTTGGTCCTATAATTGCATTCACTTTTTATGGGTTTAATTTAATAAGAAATATAATGAGAACAATGTGTTTCTAGATCTGTGACTATAGATGACTTTCTAATTTGTCACAAGATTATGAAACCCGAATAACTTTGGGTTTGCCACAGAAAAAGAGGCATTCTGGAACCTGCAGCTTCATAAACAATCTTTCCTGTCCAAGGCTCCGGGACAGCTCACATCTAAGTTCCCAAAGCTGTTCTGAAGTTTGCATCTCTTTCAGTCAGTGAGACCTTTGTACCACTTACTAAATCTCTTTTTACATGAACCATCTACTTTTGATTCTATTGCATGAGAAGTGTTTCTCTGATGTCCAAAATGAGTTCTTAAGAAGAATCAATGAACATGAAAAAAACAAACACTTGTAAATTGTCTCGAACATACAAGCTCAAGAAAAAGGAATTTCCAATACTGTGCAACTTATAAAGACTTTATTCTTTCATTAATTTCTTAGTTTATCTTTGATCCAACATTCATATTTTAAATATTTATTCTATAGTGAAAAGTAGAATTTTCTTTATGCATTTTAAAGGCATAAAGAAGAGTCTTTATATACCATTTCTGTAAAAGTTCTATTCTTTAAAGCGTATAATTTATGAAAGTAGGTCTTATGAACAAATATGCCTATTTCCTGTACTTCTAATAATGTTCTAATAATGCTGGTAACTACAAGATTAGAATCAAAAGAAGTTGCCTTTTCTGTTTAATAAGAAAGTCATAACCTCTTTTCATTTTTTATTACTAAGGTTTATCTTTAATAATCTTGTTCAATCCTATGGGTGCAGAATAAAAAGATTTGAAGTAGCTAGTACAGGGAAAAGTTCATTACGGAAGGGAACTGATTGTCAATATTGGAAAAATAATCTAACAATAGATGATTATCTTGCATTTTAATTTAACTTGGCTAAGTAGACAAACAGGCCTAAGGATCTGCAAATACTTTTAATATTTGAAGAAGAAAAAGAATCTGAAGGTAAAATCATGTCAGCATTTTGAAGTTGTACATGCACATCCTTTGCTATTTAAAATTTAATGATATAAATTTTATAAATAGAAGTTTAGTTCTAACTACATAAAAGAAAGATAAATGTTACCCAGTCGCTTATGAGATTAAAACCTCCTTCAGTATTTTAAAATTTCTCTTTGATTTTTGAGAACACAATAAGGAAACTTCATAAAAACACCTGCAATAATTACTTTTTTCTATAAAATATTTTAAAGTACTCACATTAACTATTCTTTTTTACAGTTTGGAATACAGTTACCTCATCTTTGTGAAGTTGTTTTTTGAACATTTTTTAATTGTTCACTAGGTCAAGTTAGTGGCTAAAATTTCAGTTTTATAATTTTTCAGTGAGGACATTAATATTACATTTTTGCTGCTTCTTACCTAATGAATCTGTTTAAATTTAAAGCAAAGTAACTTTTTTTTTAGTTTTTAAAGTTTTGTTTCCTCATGTAATGAGTCATACTATATTTATTTGTTGTACCATTCCTGAATCATATAAACATAAAACTGAATATGATTTAAAATGATATCGTATATGTGCTGCTATGAAATATTTAGATGAACAACTTCTTTTCTATCTGGTAACTATTGTGTTCCTCTACTGTCATGAACATTTGGGATTTCTTGAACCTTTATTTTCAGTTGTACATGTATAAGCGCATAAGCACCTCTCCATTAAAAACTTAAAATATGACACTTTAGATTAGTATTGACAATGTCCCAAAGCAGTCCATTGATAAGATATTCTGCATGAACATTAACATTGTGTCTAAATATTTTGTGAGTCTTCTATCCAGTAAACAATGATAGAAACAGTAAAACTTTTCCTTTACACTGCTTATATTCTAATAATTTTAATGTTGTTCAAATTTATTTTGTTAAAGAGAATCTTGGCTATTTGGAAATGAATACTAGATAATAGTATCCTAAGCACTCAGAGAATGTGAACATCAAAACAGTGAACTGAACCTATTTTTTAGATAAAATTCTTATACATTAATTTTTCATTACACCAAAAATATTACAGGCCTTAATAATTCCCAACAAATTTGTAGATGCTCTAGTTGACAGTAAAAAAGGCTTTGAAAAAATAAAATCATTGTATTCGAGAGAGGAGCAGGATATATTATAGTAACCCACTTTGACTTTCCATTACCTCGATTTAAAGCCCTGTATTACTCTCACAATCTGGTTTTTAACTGATGTTCCCCTATTCTGTTTTGCTGGATAGTATCAGGTTCGAAAAGTTAGGCATCAGCTGTGAAGATAATGAGATTCATTATAACGCCCATTCTCGTTGACTTTTATCTACTTTTGAAGACCTACAATGTCTCCAATGTTTTGGTTTTGTCGGGTTTGTTCTTTACTGTTTTGTTCAATTGTATTATAACTAATGGTATAGGCAATTCTATTAGAGATAGCGGGAGGCATTATGGTAACCATTGTTGATCACCTTGTATTATGTTTTCACATTATCTATTATGTCCACCCTTTTGACTTGACCGATTCTGTTCTGTTATGTCACATTTGGTTCTACTCTCTTCCAAAAAAGTAATAAGAACCGTGAGAGCAACGAAACCCAAAATGTGTAATAGTCATTGTACAAAAGAGAGGAAAAGAAAGTGCTCTAAACTATATAGCTGCATGTATATTTAAGTGTATAAGATAGAATATGATATCACAGAGTTTTATTGGATCATTGAACAGAACTGTTTGCCGTATCATTGATGGAATGTCCACTTTACAAGCTTTAATTTTGTGACTTGAACAATTATTTCTAAGATGACAATATGTAATCCATTAACTAGTAATTTCCTACTGTTCATTTTTTTTCTGCAAATCTGTATAACTTGTACCCTTTCTCTGCTTTTTTTTCTTTTCTCCTTAAATAAATAAAATTTAAAAAAATAAATAAATAAATTTATTATAAATTAAAAAAATAAATAAAAAAAAGAGAGAGGAATTAATTTATGTTGTAGGCCATGAGGCACAAAATACATTACACGTCCATCTTCCTTGTATATTCTTCCATGTGGAAGATTATCTATATCATGGACAGACAGACGTCCACATCGCAACCGTGAGCATCAAAGTGAAGCAAAAATGATTCATTGGATCATTAATTAGATGCCAAAGTTTGTTTTGTGACTATTCAACTCCAACTAAGGGTTACTTTTCTCCTCTGCAGAGGTTTAAGAAAATCACAATTCACATATTTGAAGAAGGTGTATTAGCAGTAATGTTCCCAAGTCCAACTCTCTAAAGCATTTGTCTACGTAAATGTCAACTCATTAACAAGCCAGCCACTTTGGTTATCTTTTGTGAATGAGTTAAGGCAAACGCCCAGACAGGGCCAGGTAGTGTCTGCATGTGTGTAACTCTACAATATGGCTACTTTGTTGGCTACATGGCAGAATAGTAATTTATTACTCTCTAGCTACTGTCTTAGGACAGTTGAATAATTACTGCTTTCAACCTACATTGTTACTTCTTTCTAGCTCTCGGGTGAAATCACTTTCTTGTATTAATAAAGTGAATTACTGTTAAAAACATATGTGTATCTTCTATATATGTAAATATATACACATATGGAACATATATACAATGTATGACAGATGTACACATGAAAATATATATATATATATATATATTTTTTTTTTGTAACATTCTTCTTTAAAATATTAAAAATATTTAACTAGTCATTAAAGATAATTTGAAGGCTGATGATATAGTTCAGTGGAAGAACATCTGCCTAGCATATAACCCTGGTTCCATACCCAGCACCACACATGTACACATGCACAAAATCAGACATTTAACTGGATGTGGTGGCCACTGCCTGTGATCCCAGGTAATTGAGGGGAGAGGACAACTTGAGCCTTGAATCTGCAGGCTAGCCCAGAGAAACAGATTGAAAACCTGTTTGGAAATAAAATTTGATAATACAACATGGAAACCATTCAGTTTATCTTTTCCTTGAGGCACAAAAATAAGCCTTATCTATGTACAGAATGGTCATTTCTATTAAATCATTTATAATAAGCTAGTCTATCAGTCTTGTCTTCACTATTATTTTTTATTTTAAAGAGAAAAAATAAAAACAAAACAGAGTTTCCCAAAAGGTTAGTAGAAGGGTCGCAATAATTAACACATTGTATTTTGGTGTCTTTGCAGTAGTAATTCACAATACAAGATATAGACATAATATTTTGTATAAGCAATATTAGCACAAACCTTTCTTTTCTATGATTTCATAGAAACTATAACCGTGTATCTTGTATAACCATATTATCTTGTATTTAAATATATATTTTTGTTTTCTCTTTTTTTCCCTCTCTCCCTTTTTATAGTTTGTCTTTTCTTTTGTAGAGTTTCTTCTCAATTCACAAAAGTCTATTATAAACTTTGGGACTCACTTACTTGTTCAGTTTTTCACACTAGTACGACAACGCAATCCTTACATGTGGTTCTGATTTATTTTACTTGTGAGTACGGTCTCGAATTACATACATTGATTTATAAAAGTATTGTTTATTCTTCTTTATGGTTTAGTAGTACTCTATTGTATGAAAAGTACATCTTTTTTCATCCATGCTTAGGTTGACAGGCATTTTGGGTTTTTCTCATATTTAGCTATTACAAATTATGTTGCTATAAAAATGTGTTTCATTCTTCTGGGAAAATACACCAAAGGGGAATAGCTTCTAATCCTAGATATTGTGGAATTACCACACTGATTTCCAGAGTTGTTGCACCAGCCTAGACTCCCACCAACAGTGCAGAAAGGTTCCTTTTCTGCACAGCCCCTCCAGTATTTGTTGTCAGTTGATTTTTTGATGACAGCCATTCTTTCCAGTGTAAGATAAAATCTCAGTGTTGCTTTAATGTGCATCTTGTAAATGACTAATGATGTTGAAAATTTTTCATGTATTTATTTGTCATTTGTATTTCTTCATCTGAGAAATGTGTCTTCATTCAGATGCCCAGTTATGGACTAGATCTTTAAATTTCAGGGTTTTTTTTTTTTTTTTTTTTTTTCAAGTTTTAATCTATTCTCGATGGAAGTCATTTTTCTGAGTGACAGTTGGCTATAACATTTTCCTACTCTGTCGGTCTCCTTCACTCTGTTACTGATTTCTTTCACTGTACAAAATCTTTCTCATAAGGTAGGATAACATTTGTTGATATTTTGTAATATTTTCCTTGAAATCTGGGCTTTTCGTGAAGCCTTTGCCTAAACCTATATTTTTGAAGTTTCTACCTATTTTTCTTCCTGAAATTTTGGTGTTTCTATGTAAATATTCAGATCTTTGATCCATTTTGACTTTAGTTTAGTGCATGATGATAAACCAAGGTCTAATTTTAGTCTTTAACATGTGCAAAGCCAGTTTACCAGTGCCATACATTAAACAGACTTTCAGTGAACATGTTTGACTCTTTTGTCAAAGATAAAGTGGCTGATTTTGTTTGGGTTTTTGTCTGCATCTTGTATTTTGCTCCACTAATTCTCTTGCCTACTTTTTGGAGTTATGTTTTGTTTTGTTTTGTTTCCCAATACATGCTGATTGTGTCCCCGTAACTTTGTAGTATAATTTCAGGTCTGGGATTTTGAGGTCTGCTGACTTGTATTTATTGTCCAACATAACTTTATTTATTTTAGGTTTCAAATGGTTTCAAATTAATTTTAGGAGTATTTTCTGTAGTTCTGTGAGATATGCTCATGATATTTCAACGGAGATTGCATTGATTCTGTATAGCAGTTTTGGGATTATGACAATTTTCAGTATGCTGTTTCTTCCTATTCAAGAGCAAAGGGTATGTTTCCATTTTGTGATATTCTCTTTGATCTTCCTTTTTAGAGTAGTATAATTTTCACTGTACAGTTCTTTTACATCATTTATTAACTTGATTCATAAATATTTCATTTTTGAAACACATGGTCTTTCAATTTTTCTTGATTTGATTCAATTAACAGCAAAATTCAGTAATGTCTTATTGCAACATAGCAGGAAATTACCATAAATGAATACACGTTAAGGTAAAATTTAATTACATTTTCATTTGCATTGCTGATATCAGATTATTTAGAAAGATTTTATCTTCTTGGTTGAATGTTGTTATGATCATGTCTAGCAATGCGTGCATTTCTTCTGTGTTTTACATCTTATTAGAATATAATTTGTCATGATAGATATTGATGATCTTCTAAATTAATGTTGGGTATATTGTGGTTTCCTCTTTTTCATTTCTAATTGCTTGAATTTTTTGTTTTTTCTTTCCTCTTTTTGATTTCGTTGACTACTGGTTTACTCATTTTATTTATTCTTTCAAAGAATTAACTTTTCAATACATTGACTCTTTTTCCTGCTTTCTTTTTCTCTATTGCATTAATTTCTGCTCCAATTTTTACAATTCCCTCCTTTATATGAGCTTTGGATTTGATCTTTTCATTGTTCTAGAATTTTGAGTTTCAGCATTAAATTGTTTATTTGAGCTCATTTTATTTTCCTGATTTATGAGTTCATAGCTATAAATTTCTCTCATAGGACTGCTTTTATTGTATCCTCTAACTTTCAGTATGTTGTATCACATTATAATTTAACTGTATGTACTGTTTGCTCTGTCACACATTGGTTTTTCAGAATGGTGTTTAAATTCCATTTGTTTATGTATGAATTTTCTTGTGGTTGATTTATAGTTTCTATGGTCAAATAGTACACATGGGATGATTCCACTTCTCCTGCCTTTGTTTTGTCAGCAAATACATGGTCTGTTTTGCAGATCATCCTCTATGTCTCTGAGAAAAAATGTGCATTACAGTGTTTTGAGGAGGAATACTTGTGGGTATCTATCAATTCCATTTGCTCACAGGCTTAATTTAATTCTAATATGTATTGGATTTTTTTTCTAGTCGATCTATCTACTTGTGAGGGTGAGATATTAAGACCCTCACTACACCTCTATTAGGGTTTATTTGGTTTTTCATGTTTGCTAATATTTGTTTTATGTAGTTGGGTGAATCTGTGTATGGCACCAAATATTTATGGCTGTTTTCTCTTCTTATTGGAATTTTCCCTTAATAAGTATTAAGTGATCTGCTTTATCTCTTTTGATAAGTTTTGGCTTAAAGTTTTTGTGTCTGCAAATAGACTAGCTACTCCTGCTTTTTTCTGGGTTCTGTGGCATGGAGAATTATTTTCTGTCTTTTGACTTTTAGTCTATGAAGTTTTTTTTTGGGGGGGGGGTCAAACATGTTTCTTGAATGCAACATATAGTTGGATCTTGCTTCTTGGTCCATTCCGCTAGGCTGTTTCTTTTAATTGGTGAGTTGTGATCATTTATGTTGATGGTTATAACTGGCAAGTGTTGGCTTTTCTTTTAATGTGGTTTTCTGTTATTTTTTCTGTCTTTCTTCTGTTTAACTGATCCCTCTGCCTGATCGCTTTCCTCTATTGGTATTTGTGGTCCTCATTGTCTGTTTTTAATATATCTTTCAGATTATTCAATAAACCTAATTTGTTGGTCATAAATTTCTTCAGTTGCCTGTTTGTCATGGAAGTGTCTTATTTTGCTGTTAATTTTGAAATACAATTTTTTGGGTTATATTAATCTGAGTTGAAGATTGTTTTCCTCTTTGGCTTCAACTACCTCATTCCATGGTATCCTTGACTTGAGTGTTTTTGTTGAGAAGTTTCTTATTATTCTGATGGGATTTCTTTTACATATGATATGTTTTTTTTTCTCTAGCTGATTTTAATATTTTATTCATTTTCTTAGTTCCTAAAATCTTGATTGTTATATGCCTTGCTGTATATTTATTTTGAATATGGCTATTAGGAGTTCTACATGTTTCATCTATCTGTACATCAAATTCTTTATCCATTTCTGGGAAGTTTTCTGCCATTGTTTCTGTAAAGAGATCTTTAATGACTTTGCTCTATCTCCAGCTTTCTCACTGATTCCAATCAAGATTATGTTCTTCTTTTTTGCTTCATCCTGTAGCTGTTGTATTGATTTTTCATAGTTTCTTGCAACTTTTGAATAGCTTTCCTTTCCTGGCCCCTAGCAATGTTCCTGTCTTTTGTATATGATACTCTATTCATGCCTTCATTCAATCTTCTACATACATTTTCCGTGGAGTTTCTGATCTGCATTTGTGGGATCAATTTCATTGATACCATTTCTTGTCTATGTTTGACATTCATGGGTTCCATCATTTTTGTAAGCTCCTCCATGTGTTTCTGTTTTAATGTTTCTTTTTATTTTAATAGTCATATCCTTTTACACCTAGAGATTATTTTTTTTCTGTGGGTTCATCCATTTTTATTTTTAATTTCTGCTGCAATCATTTCAGAGATTTCCACTGGTTGGCTTCTAATTTCCTTTGTCTCTTTGTGCTCTGGACTAGTCCAGAGTGGACTGGGCATTTTGGATTGCATTCTGTTTCTTTGTCTTCTCATTTTTACTTTTACTTTTATTTTATTTTAATTTATTTTCTGTGTTGATACTTGTAAATTTCTTATGGTAGCCTTATCACTGGTTGTGAGGCTTTTTTAGGAGGTGTCTGTTTCTCTGGATATGTTCTAGTTAAGTGGTTTTTGATCTTTATGTGAATTCCAAGAATCTACCTTCCAAGAATAGTAGGTCTGAGGTGTTTCTATCAATTTGACTTAGGACCCGTTCTTTTGATACTGAACAACTGTTATGGTTATCACTCCTATAATAACAATCATACAGGGGTAAAAAATGGTTATAGATATATGACATCCTGGTTAAAGAACTTTAGCAATAGACTCCAATATAGCCAGGTTATTGACAAACTGTGTTAACCTTTAGACTAGTATCTATAACTGTAGGAGAACGGTCTATGGAAATATAATCCAACTTAAATCAGAAAGTTGTATCCAGTGATTTTCCACTTAGTAGAGTTATTTTACCCTGTCATGGGAGGGAGGGTTCAGGAGGATAGTAACATGGAGCAATGAATGAAGTTAAATATAGTCAGAGCATGCTTTGAAGTCACACGATGATTATCCAAGTCTTGGGTAATTGTAGAGCACAGTTGGGAAGAACTGAGTAAGAAAACCTTAGAGTTCTGAAGTGAACCAGAAAGAGAAGATACAATGTTTATGCTCATGAAAGTATCCTAAAGTCAAGCAAGATAGTTGATGACAGAGAGGAAGAGGACATGTGTAATAAAACAAAAAGAAACATCAGAGATTGCCTTTTGACTCATACAACGAATGCTGCATGGAATAATTCTATGCCTCACGTTCCATCTGTCCATCTTGTACACCAAAACTAGCATCCTACTCTATAGCTGGAGTTTCCACAGGTCTCCAAACCTTGAATCCCATCAGGAGAGGGAAGCAGGGTGAGGGCGGATCTTGGAATTCTTTTACCAGCCATACCTGAGCAATGAAGCAAGAGAGGAGCATGAACGCAGCCTTTTCTCTGGGGCAACACCATCCCAGGGCCTGCTTTGTTATTATTGAGTAAAAATAAAGACTAAAATATTACTGCTTTATTTTAAAATATATCACAAATTATTTGACATTACTTCCATTAGACTCTGCTTATCTCTCCCCCTGATTATGGGCCAGCCCTAGTTCCAGGTTTCAACGAGTGGAGTGGAATAGAAGTGATGTATGACTTCTGAGTCCACAGGATGAAGAGAAGTGAACACTTGCCTGTCTCTTCGGCCTATTGTGATTATCTTACTTGGAATCGCCATTACTCTGCTTGGAAGAGATGTGGTCCCTTGTATTACAACATACAGATTTAGGCTGTGCCTACAAACACAGGTCCAAGCTGACAGCAAAAAGCAGTAGACTGCACTTGATAGAGGACCTCAGTGTGTGGCAACCTCCAGGCTTCAAACTGACTGCTCTGGTAGTAGGTAAAGTGGGGTACACATGGTTGATTCTTGACCGCATTGTAGATTGTCTTTAGTTATGCACCAAGAGATAATTGAAATGCAAGCTACTACCATATAATTATTAATATGTTTGAGTTATTTTTCACCAGTTTAAGAATGCATCAGTTTATTCCTTTACCAAATAATTATTATATATCTGCCAAGCATCAAGCAGCATTTTAGTTGCTTTAGAGTGTGAAGCAGTTCACATTAAAAAAAAAAAAATCTTACCTCCTTCAATTTGTACTTCATAGGCAGAGACAGGTGTATAGTTTAACAGTGGTAAATGATATAAGGAAAAAACAATGTATGAATAAAGAGAGATAGAGTGATGCTTTAGATCAAAAGTTCGCAGAAGTCATGACTGTGCAGCTTCCTTCTTTTTTCATGGTTCTTCTGAAATGTCACAGTCTCAAAGATAAAGGGATGAAAGGATACAGATAAAAGGAAAATAGAATGTTTAAGAACCGATAAGGATACAAGAATGGCTAAAGCAGAGTAACAATATGTGTGGTTGAAAGTAAGTGTGACAGAATACTGTGGGGCTCTGTTTTCTAACTTAATTGATACTCTTTATTCAAATTGATACACATAGGTAGGCAATCTAAAGTGAATGAAAAGTCGCTGGAAGGTTTCAGAAGTCAATTAATATGAGAAAATTAATACTCTTGTGATTACAGTGTGGTAAAAATAGATTCTTGGGTTGCAAGTACGAAGTAAATACCCACAAGGAAACCCAGGTGACACCACAAGCAGAGCTGAGCAGGAAAAAAGGAGAATTGTGGCTGATGATAGGAAAATGGAGCATTTAGCCACTGCTGGTGAGAGTGTGACTGGTGCAACCACTGTGGAAACCAGTGTGGTGATTCCTCAAAAAACTAGTGTTTGAAGTCCCGTTTAATCCAGCTATTGCTTTTCTGGGTATTTTCCCAGAAAAAAAAATGAAAATATCATGCCATAGTGATGTATGTACACCCATGTTTATATTAGCACAAATTGTAATAGCCAAATC
Organism: Cavia porcellus; assembly: GCF_034190915.1. Taxonomy (NCBI): domain Eukaryota; kingdom Metazoa; phylum Chordata; class Mammalia; order Rodentia; family Caviidae; genus Cavia; species Cavia porcellus. The sequence continues at coordinate 30,874,196 of NW_026947497.1, read as the reverse complement.
TTAAATGATAGTATATTGTATGACAGATTTGGAAGACAGGGTGAAGAATGTTGAATAGTCAAATGTATTGGTACAAAAACTCAGGAAAGATATTAAGTGATATATGTAATGGGACAGGAACAAAGATGTAAGTGTAAGAATTTCAAAATGTTGTGATTGGTTAAATAAATGAAACTGAAAAGTAATTATAAATGTAGTGAGATAAATAATATTATTATTCAATATTAATGATGTAGACATTGTGTATTAGAATATTCGGGAACTTTATGTTCATAGGGATCAATGGGGTGGGATTTGAATATACGTCTATCATTAACACAAAAAGATAAAATATATTTTGTGTCAATTCAAAATAAAAACAGCAAAGAATAATTTATTACTGTTCTTCTGGTCAACAATATTCTTAAAATTACATATAATCTAAAAGAAATAAACTTATTTATAGTAACTGATATACTGTATAAGGGAAGACGGCGTTGTGCTTTTCCCCGTTTGCCCTTTTGCTCTGGTCATGTGTGGCCGCCAAGAATGGTTCCTCTCCGCCATGTCACTGTACCTCAGAGGCAACTGGGCAGGGACTGAGAACTCAAAAACTGTAAGCTAAATAAACCAATTGTTCCCTTAAAAAAAAAAAAAAAAAAAAAGAAAGAAAGAAAGAAAAGAAAAAGAAAAAAAAAAAAAACGCAAAATGTATGTATATTTTGAAACAATTAAACAACATTCCTGGAAGTGACTTTTTTTTGATATTCCAGAATCTGTTTTTGAATCTTAGATTTTCCAGATGTAACCTACATAAATCTTGGAAAAGGATCTAGATTTTATATATAAATATTTAGTTAAGCATAATTAATCATACTGAAACTACAAATTCACCAAACTAGGGTTAAGTGGATAATAAAAATAAAAGTAAAAAGCAGTATTTGTGTCTAAAATTCTTTCATGTTTAAGGTACCAGACAATCATGACCTGAATGCCAACACTGTTTGGCCATGGTGTCACTCCTGCAGGATAATGCAGTGTGAAGTCCACGCAGCCCACATGTACAAACATTTCCAGAATGGCATAATTAGCCTTTGTCAGAAATTTGAAATAAAATTTGTAAAATTTCTCTGAGAATAACTATTTCTGTTGATAATTCATGCTCTCATTTAAACTCAGTGCAGGATTCCTTAGAATTAGATTCATATTTCATTACTTTTCCTGATTAGCTCCATTTTTCTGATATTTTATAGTAATCTATATCTTACTTTTCACAAATTTATGATTCCTTAATTAAGGAATACTGAACTTCACTCTCTGGCCTGGGCTCTTGCCTAGCTGCTTGTTTAAAACTATTCAAGAGATTATATAGTGCATCTCCAGAATAGAACCAATATTGTAGATTAACTAATTTGTTTGCAATGTTTAACATTTAATATTATAGTTTTTTTTCATAACTAGAAAACATTGTTAATACTTTCCTATATTTTAAAATATCTAATCAAAAACTTAAAATTAAATTCACCTGAATGGCACAACCAGGTAATTATTTTTGATAGTATTTAATTATATTGAAGAAGTATATCATCAAATTAATGGTTCTTAAATTCACTGAAATAATCTTTAAAATTGCTTATAGTAGAAATAGAAAATACATGGCAAAATATAAATGAAATGTTTTAGATTTAAGTATATGTGAAACTTATATTAACATAAAATTACTGAATCAGGTAAATGAATATGTCTGTTTTATATTTTTCAGTGTTTGCTTTTTTGAGAAAAGATTTCAGTATGAAGTTCAGAATGGCTTTGAATCACTTTATGCCCAGGCTAGCTTCAAATTCATATTTCTTTTCCTATCTTAGTCTCCTGAGTGCTGGGATTATAGGTGTGTGCCACCACATCTGACAAAAATATTTTAAACTGTAGTTTCATTTACATTTGCATCATATAGTAAAAAGATGAGGATCTAAAAAAAAGAATTAATTAATTAATTAACAAATAAATAAGACCTCACATTGGCCTGAAACAATGGTTTCAGCCATTGGAATCAAATTATCACTAAGAATAATTATAAATGAGTAAATCTTTTTTTTTTTTTTTTTTTTTTTAAGTCAACAAGACAAGCTCAAAGCAGCTGGGGATGTAGCTCAGTGGCACAGTGCCTGCCTGGCAAGTATGAGGTCCGAAGTTTGAATCCCTGTAGTTAGTAAATAAATAAATGAATGAATGAATAGAATCAGTGGTAATGCAGTAGACATGCATGCCTGAAGACTATATACGTTTTGAGATTATATCCTATATAGTAATATTTTTAGTCTTACTAATTATCTGCCAAATACATCAGTATCATCCAAGTTTAAGAGAAACTACATCATATCACTTTTGGGGGGAAATAAGGTGCATTTTAAAACTCAGAAAAATCTATGTCATACTTATGTGTTGTTTACAGGTGGGTGAAAAGAGATGATGTTGGTAGCAGGATCATCTCATCCCATGTTTTAAGAAATTCTTAAAGAATACAGCAAGAATATTTGAGGGTTCTCATACAATTTATATGGGACAGAACTAGAAGTTTTGCAAACTTTATTACCAGACACCAAAATTTATAATTAGAAAGTAGATCATTTTTCTCTCCATCAACAAGGCAACAAGCTCCATGGGAAAGAGGCAGAAAGAGCCATTTGACCAACCCCAAAAACTGGTCATATGCTGAGGTCAAAACTATACTGGAATCACACACACACACACACACACACACACACACACACACACACACACAGCATAAGTAGATATTATTTTCAAAACATCGTAATAAATAATAAATTTGAGAGTGATAAATGGGAAAATGGAAATTTTCATACATTAGAATATATATAAATGTAAACACAAAGTTTGGAAGGAAAAAATATCCGACAGTTACTTGCATTCGACTAACAGCACCATATTTAATTTTTGAAAAGTCATCATGCAGTCTTTTCCTCATAAGTGTACTGTTTATACTCATGTCATCTCAGTAAGGTTTTCATCTGATTGTCTCTAGGTAATTTTAATATTCATCCTCAAAGGAAATATTCCCTAGGGAACTGTTACATAAAATCAATACACAAATACAAGTTGGAATTTTAATATCTTTATAAGGAACCAGAGGAAGGACCTTTTCTGTGTGCAGTAGGATTAAAACTTACTCCTTTATAAACCCGAAGAAGTGAAAATTTGTTTTTTTGAAATAGAACTTACATAATTAAATTCATTAACCTAGAGATTTGGCAAGTATATTTTCTACTGGTTGTGAGCGGATGTGAAATACATAACACAAGTCCATACTGGAGAGTGCAGATGTGAACACAGATGAGAAATGTTCAGCTAATGCTGTAGCTCCTACAACTCACAACATTCAGGTTCCCATTATTTGGATATTAAAAAAAAAAAAAAAAAAACTAGATTCAGCCATCTTCTTAAAACTCTGACCACCTGAAACTCTGAGGGGGCATCTAGACATAAACCATAACAAATAGTCAACCAGAGTCACTGGGAGTAAAAATGAAGTCATGCAAATTTACAACCCAAATGAATAAAGAGATTACACAGATCATAGTGTGATTGAAATGAAGCTTCAGAAGAACAGATATTTTAATGACCAATTTTACTAGAACTGAATGCAAGTTTTCACCCTTTTCTTCAAGAATGATCACTGTATGGTTGATTCCAAAGAATTCAAAATATAAACAAGGCATTAATATGTCAGCAAGTCTATTTACATGTCCTAAATTTCAAACCTCCAAGAGACTTTATATTGTGAGACAAAAATTAATTTAATTGTGTAAACCACTGTTGATTTTATATTATTTTCAAATGAGAAACATACTCATTGTAAAGTACATTTTTATACTCATATAAGCACAAGAAATGTGTAACAATGAATAAAATTTATTTCTATACATTTTCACATTAACCTTATAGTTCTATTTAGGTAAAGAAATAAATGAAATCATTATTTTCTACAAATTGACAAAATTATCTTGAAGCTGTGTGATGAAATTGATATTTTAGTAATTACTTGCCATCTGAGGTGAAAATACACCTCTCGTTCCATACAGTCACTAATCTTTTCAAGTAAGCCTAAAAGTTCTAACTTAAAGATTTAATTCAGTAACATGCTATCAGCTTTACAGAGTAGCAAATTTCATAAATATTAAGTTTTAAATGTAAGAGTATCATCTTTTCCCTTAACAGACATTCTTTCACAATTTATGGGGATGTTTTAGATATATTTTTTAAAGAATTTGGAACACAGCTATCTTGATCTGAATGATGCACAGAATCAGATGGACATAAAGGAACATCTTCTACATTTATTGTGTTTAAAATAAGAAGTAATTAGCAAATACCTAAATTAAAAATACATCACAAATATCCTGAGTGCAGATGTTCCTCCGTGCAATGGGGTTTTATTCCAATAAAAAGCTCAGAAGTTGAAACTATAAATTGCAAATAGTGAATTTAATATACTTGACCTAGCAAATATTGTAGATGACCTCTGTCCACTCAAACATGCTGAGACCAATTAAAGGCATATTACATTTGGGAAAAATCATTGAATAATTTTATCTTGAATTTAATAACATGTTTAAGATATTCATTATGCTACATTTCATCATAGGAAACTTGTATCTGTATATAATATTTCTTGCCTCTTTGTCCTCAATTCTTTCACCTGGCCTTCTTCCATTCTTCCCCTCATTCTAAAAAAGCTTTATTTCCAGTTTTCCATTCTATTCTTCCTTTTTTTCCACCTCTTCTTTCCTTCCCCCACATTGTTCCCATTCTCATTTGAATATTTTCTTCCCATAACACTTTATTATACGTTTAGGATGCTACACACCTTAGTGCTTTAAACATAGGTGTGAGTATTTTGAATTAGAGAAGATACCAAGATGGAGAATAGCTGGGTCAAATTGAACATCTAGTTTCAATTCTTTGAATATTCTCCACACTAAGTCTCACAGTGGTTGCACCAAGCTACACTCCCACTAACAGTGGAGAAGAGTCCTTTTCTCCTACACCACTGCTGGCATATGTTATTGGTATGGTTCTGGATAAAAAGCATTTTTTTCTGGAGTGAGATGACATCTTAGGATTGGTTTCATTTGTATTTCCAAATAACTGATGATGTTGATTTTTTTCCATGTATTTGTTTGCTGTCTCTAATCCATCTGAAGTATCTGTTCATGTCAGATGCCCAGTTTTGGATTGGGGCTCTAAATTTGAAAGATGTAATTTTTCTGACATTTTTGTCTGGTCCAGATATTAATCTTTTGCCAGCTGATAATTTCTTTTCTTTTTTTTTAATGTGAGTTTTTCTCTTCTCTTTTGGTGTTTTCTTTTGCTGGGAAAAACTTTTGAATAAAATAAGTTCAAAAAGGTTGTACATGCAAAAATATAGACATTTTGTCAATATAAAGTATAAAATACAAAAAATAATAACCCTGAAGTAACAGTAACAGAGGAAATGCTAAGATACTGGTTGTTTACCCTTCTGATTGCAGCATTGATGAGGACCTGTAGTTCACGTACCCCACACAACTGCATTATCATATATGAGTAGTCTAGGAAAGTGTCAAAGCGCAAGTATATTTTCCACTGAATACATGCCAAATTTGCATCAACATAAAATAAAAAAATGTACATTGAGTCATTTGCATTTTTACAGTTTATGAATTTTGTCGTATTAAATTTTAAGTGGTACAAGGTCATCAAACATACTTGTATTAAGGATCAGGGAAGAGAGAGAAAAAATATAGAATGTTTAGCTCATAAACTGGAAAAAGTAGATTCCAAATAAAAATTAAATAAGTACTGAAGATGGAGAGAGAGGAGGAAAAGGAGAAGATAAAGATGAATGAATAACTGGATGCCTTAGACAAAAGATTCTGAGCTCACTTGATTATATCAGAATGTCAAAAAATGCTTCATGGTTAGTAAACAGAAAAAATACTGCTATATTGAAAGCTCTTGTTCCTATGCTGTGCTATTCCACAGAAATTTAATAAGTTAATAACATCTTCCTGGCATTCTATTTTAAACATTTAATTTATAACAATCTTTTGAATTTATTACCATATTTGTAGTCTTTGATACTTAATAGCTATGGACAAAATTAAATTATATTCCTACATTTTTGGAAGTTCAATATACTTTGGTTATTAAACTGTGTCATAATCTTCAAGATTAGATACCTGCTTTTCTGCACAGTCAAATTTAGACTGCATCCAATGCCTCATTGTACATGGAAAACTAAGTCTTCCAAAACCAGGTTTATTCCAATTTTATGTATTTTCACTTTTCTTCAAAAATAAAACTATTTTTGGAAATGAAAGAAATATATATCCATGATGTTGATATGTGCATAACTAATGGTATAAATTAAAGAAGGCAAAATATATAAGGATACATGTATCTGATCATTAATTTTAGCAGAGTAACTAGTTTATTGAAATCATAAACCTAATGGCAGACTTTTATATTAATAACTGAGTTACACTGTGTATTTTGCCTATGTTTTATGGGCTTCAGTTTTTCCACCCATGAAATAAGTAATATATTGTTGAAAATTATTATTGAAAAAATGCTTAGATAATGCTTGATTCTTGATTAGGACTTGCTGATAATTCCAAAGTAATCATTTAAAGTAAATATTTAGTTCATGATTTTGGTTGTATTAAATTTTAATGGGAGAAAAGTTATCTTAAGCATATTAAGGTTCTATTCACAGAAGACATAAAAAGAGAAAGAAAATCCTTCATTGATAGTATACAGACTAGAGTTCAAAGAATTCAAACGTTTAAGGAGAAGAAAGGAGAAGGTGTAAGAGAAAAAGAATAAACTATCAGAAGCTGGGCTGCGAATTTGGCTCAGTGGCAAAAGTTACCTGCCTGGCAAGTGTGAGGTCAGGAGTTTGATCCCTGGTACAGAAAAAAAAAAAAAAAAAAAAAAAAAAAATCAGACCCTGTTAAGCCATAATATATGATAGTGATATTCAATTTATATAACATGTCAACAATTTTTGATTTGAATTAAATATCTTAATAAGCTTATAAAGCTATATTGAGCACTTGAATATCTTTCTTCTTTGAATTGTTATAATTTTCTTTCATTAAAGTTCCAATAATTTTATGTTAATTTCAAATCAATTCATTTATCAAAATAAAAGTGCTACTTTGATTTCCATTTCTCCTTGGAGCATTTCTCACTATTTGCTTTTAAACATACTCTATTTCTATTACTATTCTATTTGTATGTTAGTTGCTCCTGGGAAATATAACCTTTTGAAGATGATGGAAGTATTTGGCACTATAGTTTCCATAATCATTAGCTCATTTATATTTTTCAGTACATCATGACATCTTTGAAACTGTGTACCCTGTCTTAATATGTATCTTTAAAATTCTATTATGCAGCAAATAACTCTCTCTTAAAAGATACATTTGTAAGGAACTGACATATGATTGATACATAATATTTACCCTCTTACTGCTCATAACATGATCCCTCAGCTGAGTCACATTCTGTAAGTGTGCTCTGTATTGAAGTAGAAAAGTAAGCCATGTGTCATTCTAGCCATTTACAGCACACTGCACAGAGGAATAATCACCATGATAAAAGGAGTGAATCTCAACAGCTACGCAGTTTCTCAACGTGCTGCAGATGTATGCTGTAGAAACCACAGTGGACAGCAGCAGGTCATGCCTGGATGTAAAGAGCGTTAGTGCTGATGACGGGCAGAAATTTAACCCATGTTTTATTTTCTGCTCCCCGTGGCATGGTAATATGTAATTCATGGATCCTGATCATTAGCAATCCATCACGCTACATGCTGCATTCTACTTTATGCTAGTGTGAAACAAAAATTTTCAAACACATTGCATCATAAACCACAGGAAAGAGATATATGCATTATTAACTATGACAAACACAGCACACCAGCCCCTCTCCCCACATAATTGAGGAAATATTCAGGAAATAAATAAATCTTTTTACCTATGACTTACTTTGATGTTTTAAAAAGTTCTATTTTATCTATTATTTTCTTGTTACCTATTTCATTTTATTCTAATTTTGAACGTGTTCTGAATACTTACACAGAATTCATCACTCATTGATAGGATGCACGTGGAAATTCATAAAAATCGTCTTGAAGGGAAGAGATCTTTTCTATGGGAAAACTCAATTTTCCCAGTGATGCGCATGATTCTAGTATACTATATAAGTTATATTTTTCTATGACATTCTCAAATTTGGGATAAAATATCTTCAATCATTTCATGTAACATTCAAACTCCCCAAAGGGATGAATTTAACTCCAAGTCACTAATACATATTTTTTACACCAACGTTTTCTCAACTGGAGAACTTAAAACTTTACATAATGTATATACTTACGTGTTTTATAGATCTCATTGAACTGGAATTGAATTCTTTTCCTAAATTTTACTAAGTTGAAAATTACCTTCTTCTATACTAAGAAACAAAGATGATCAATTGTCTTTCATACAAAAGTGAAGGGGATTGAAGGTCCGCTCTCTGTCCCATCTCTCCTGTGTCCAGCCAGGCTGTTATATCAAGGGAAAATCGCTCATTATGATGAATGCAAAAAGCCTGGCTATCTCTGACTGGGAAGCTGTCAATGGAGGGTAAATAGCTAAAGGTCTTTTTTAAGAAAACATAATTTCTCCACAGGAGAGCAAACGGACAGGGGTGTCGCTGGGCAGCTGCTGCAGCCCTGCCCCAATTTGTCTCAGGCTGTGCTTGATTTGACTGCGTCCTGGGGTAGGAAGAGGCACAGAGCCTGGTCTGTAGTGTGCGGCTGATTTCCGATGCATACAGCAAGAACTAGTCCACAATGAGCAAGCAGCATTCAACATCTATCTAATTAATTTCACACAGACCTGCCTTCCCTGAGCCAGGAAGGGGGGGGGGTGTTTGCACAAATCCCTTAAATGACAAATTATATTAATTATAATTGTAAAATTTCAGAATTACAGATATTACGGATGCTATATTTTAAAGCAATTTTTCTTAAAATTTATCAAGTTGCCATGATACTTGTAAAACATATACATGCTCACACATTCCTAAATGTGTCCCCTTTTCATAACAAATCATTTACAAACGTCACAATATCTAGACCAATGTATTGATTTTTAATTCTTTACCCAGTTTTGCATAGAATGATATTTGTAATAAATTTCCAGGAGAGCTGTAAGCAAGGAAAATATTAGGCCAACAAAGGTGACATATTTTAATATTGAGGTCAGCTTTTTATACATTTGCCAGTTTAATTATTCTAAGCTAGGTTTTTTATTAAAAGGAAAGCATAAAATGAAAACCTTCAAAATTTTTAATTTATATTTTATGGTAAAAAATTTAGTAACTACATGTTTATGTGTGATAAAGATGCACTTATGAAAAAGCTGACATTTACTTATGTTCACAAATGACATCTGACTCCTAAAATTTAAAAAGGTCCTATGTCATAAAGCTCATTATCTACATGAGAGCCTTTTATTTCAAACAGATAATGGCAGCAGATAATTTATTTATACATTGATAAATTTTAATTGCTTTTGAATAAGATTTTCCTATTAGCACTTAATAATTATTCATTGAAATAGCCATATTCACATTTAATGGAATAAGAACTAGTTCAAAAAATATATCTTTGTCATCAGCAAAAGTAAATATAGCTCTCAGGATAAACCAGGTAAGTAGTGCCCTGTTATCTGAGCGGAGCAAAGAGGCAGTGACCTACTTTCTTTCACATTTTGCCTACCAGCGCTATTAAATCAAATGGAACACATTAAAACCATCACAAAAGGCAGACAATGGTTTCCCTCTGATTGCCTGCCTCAGCCTTGCAGCACTGTGAAGTTACAAAAATCATTTGTATCAACTTATTACCATGTCACCTCATTTCATGCGACTGCAGGATAAGTGGCAATGAGCCCTGTGTTAGTGGATTCCACATTGTCACCCTGAGAACAAATCCTAATAGCACCCAGCTGTTGAGATTACCCTAGACAGTTATTGAGATTTAGAAGGGGCAGCTTGCAACAGAGTTAGGACATATTCCTGAGGATATTCCGTCATTTATTCTAGAATGAAGAATCAAGCTAATTTTATGAAGAGTACTCATGAATTATTTTCTTCATGCAGGATACTATAATGTTCCCAGTGGAGTACTCTTCTCTCACTTTAATTCAAGGCGATGATGTTGTTGATTCTTATGTAGCCACTCAAAATGCCATTTAATGCCACAGTCACTGACAAACCCGTTGTGAATTCTAAGGACATGAATTAACTGAAAAACTCAAGAGGTAAATGAATAGCTTCAGTGTATTAAATTTTTTCTTTTTTCTTTCAGTATGACAGTGAATTCCAAATTATTCCTATCACATTGTTAGGAAACCCATTTAGTCTGGTAATATATAATAGTGGTCAAAAAGAGCTGAATAAGAAAGAAACAGTTACACAATTTTATTTGTATGACACCTCCATGACACATCTAAAGACTGAGCTTTCAGAGCAAAACCCTCAGCTGTCTGAGCAACCTGCTTACTGTGCAGATAGTTTATGACAAGCTTAACTAGTATTTTAAGATGTAATTTTACAGCAGAGCATCTATTTTTCTTCTGTGTGAATAATGAAAGATCTTATGATTTATCCTTTTTCCTACATAGCAGTTTAATATCAATTTGTCAAGATAGGGAGCAAAAACTAAAACTATGTAGGCAATTAAATTCATCTTCAAGTTTACCTTTTTCTAAGTCACTGCTTAATTCCTAAATGAACATTCAAACATCCGATTTATTAGTGTAGTGTGTATGACACCAAAGTAAAAGTCCGCTATCATGGAATAATTTCTGCTGTGGCTCTGTGTGCTCTGTACAATGGCATGCCATTCCCAAGTGTTTAGAGTGGCAGTTAAGAGGGTTCTTAAGTGAAAGGTCAGGAATCTGGGGGAAAGAAAAAGAGAAAGAGAGAGAGATTGAGTCACTTTATCAGGTCTGCATCAGATGATTTGCATTATGGGCAAAACTTAGAGGTGTTATTAGTATTGCATTACACAATACAAAATTAACAAAAATAACTTGTATTAGAATAATATATTAAAATTTTCATGCACTCTTACCTACTGAATAAAAATTGTGCACTTGACACTTTGAATTTTTGAGTAAATTACTGTCAGTATTGTGTTTACATATTTTAAAGCAATCTGATTTCTATTAATTTTAATGTCCTATTTTCCAAGTTTCCAGTTTGACTATTTACATGTTTTATTTTTGGAGAAATAATGCTTTCATGGTTTTAGAATATTAATGACTCTCTCTCTCTCTCTCTCTCTCTCTCTCTCTGTCTCTCTCTCTATATATATGTGTGTGTGTGTGTGTGTGTGTGTGTGTGTGTGTACACACACACAGTTAAAGTATAAGGGTCAAACTAATGAGTTACTATATGGATCAAAGTTGAATTTAGAGCAGCAAAATCTAGACATTTTAATAATTAGGTAAATTGGGATCCTATGACATTGAGGATGTTTCATGAGACATAAACAGATGAGAAAAATGGTTTTCTATTTCCTAAACTGTTTAACAATTTTTAAATTTGAATGCCCACTAATTATTAGGTATAGAAATTAGAAGCTAGAAGTGCCTACAAGTCACTGATTTCCCTTTCCACACTGAATATAGAAGTGATTCTGTCCCCTAAATATTAAAATAAAAATTAGGATCACAATAGATCAGATTTGAAATAAGGAAAAATCTTCTTAAAATTGACTTGGGAGTCAATCCAAGGTAAGTTCTGCAGCAAAGATATAACTCTCAGTTACTGAGTTCATGTTTATAAATGGATGATTGTAATTGAAATTGCATTCATATTTTGTCTACAATCATTTGTATCCTAAAGAATTTGTATGAAATCTCAATATCATAATCTACAATAGAAATTGAAAAAGTGGCATTTATATCTACATCTGTGAAGTTTCTTCCTAAAGAAAAGTTTCTGTTAATGAGCTAATAATGCAGCATAATGCTCTAAGAGAGACATTTCCAGTATTTGTAAATTCAACAGTTGAATTGTATCTTCTCAAGCGTTCAAACACATAGACTATTGAGTCTGTCCTGACAGAGATTGTACATTCATGTACACATATCTTTCTGTGTAAGATTCCAGCTAAAATGTATATATTGTGAACTTTCCTACCTTGGGGAATTTTCTTCTGTCTTTGCTGTAATTTGATTAAATCTTTTTTAAATTAAAACTTATCCTTTTGTTAATTCAACCAAAATTTCTGATAATGCCATTTTGTAACAAACAGTAATATGTTGAATGGGAAAATGTTTTTTCATCAAAGTAGGTATACATATAGGTAAAAATAGACAAGTCTACATAAGTAAACATTATATCCTAAAGCTTTTAAGAAATGTAAAAACACTGAAACAATTTGACACATCTGCTTTTTAATAAACTGTGTGAAAGGAAGTCAGAAATTCTAACTCTCTTAAAATATCAACATACATAAGTCAGTAAATGTAATTCACCATATCAATAAAGGCAAAAGTAAAAATCACATGATCATCTCTATAAATGCAGAAAAAGCTTTTGATAAGGTCCAAGACACTTTCTTGTGAAGAACCTTACAGAAAATTGGAACAGATGATCTTTACCTCAATATGATAAAGGTCATCTATGACAAACCTACAGCCAGCATCATATTAAATGGTCAAAAACTGAAGGCCTTTTCCTTAAAATCAGGCACAGGACAAGGATATCCCTTATCACTGCTCCTATTTAACATAGTGCTGGAAATACTAACCAGATCAATTAGATAAGAGACAGAAATTAAAAAAGTTTAAAAATGGGAAAAAAGGAAGTTAAATTATCATTATTTGTGGATGACATGATGCTCTACATAGAAGAACCTCAAAACTTCATTGAAAGACTCCTAGATATAATAAATAAATTGAACAAAGTAGCTGGATACAAAATCAATACTCAAAAATCAATACATTTCTATACACTAACAACAAAATCACTGAGAAAGAGAAAAAAGATTTCACACCCTTCACAATAACATTCAAAAAGATGAAATACTTGGGAATTAATCTCACAAAAATAGTAAAAGATCTACACATGGAAAATTATAATACCCTGAAAAAGAAATTGAAGAGGATCTCAGAAAATGGAATACATCCCTTGCTCATGGATAGGAAGAATAAACATAATAAAAATCGCCATTCTCCCAAAACTGTTATATGGATTCAATGAATTCCCAATGAAAATACCATTAACATACCTCATAGATCTAGAGAAATCAATCTTGAAATTCATCTGGAACAAGAAGAGACCTAGAATAGCAAAAGCAACTCTAAGCAGCAAAGGCAAGGCAAGAGGCATCCCAATCCCTGACTTGAAGCTATACTACAAAGAAAGTGTAATAAAATCAACAACGTACTGTAATAAAAACAGAGCCCAAGGTCAATGGAATAGATTAGAAGATAAAATCACAACTACCAACACACTCAACCACCTTATCTTTGATAAAGGGGCCAAACATGTTCATTGCAAGAATGACAGTCTCTTTAATAAATGGTGCTGGAAAAACTGGCTCTCCACATGATGAAAACTAAATCTAGACCATGAATATCACCACATACTAAACTAAAATCTAAATGTATCAAAGATCTGAATATAAAACAGAAACTCTAAATCTGTTGGAAGATAAATTAGGTAAAAATCTTGAAGACACAGGGGTAAGTAGAGAATTCATGAACAAGACTCAAACTGCAAGGAAAATACTTCCCAGAATCCATAGCTAAGATCACTGCTTATTATAAAGTTTCTGCATGTCAAAAGAAATCTCCAACATAGTGAAAAGAAAACCTACAATCTGGGAAAAAAAATGTTAGTGAACTATCCCTCAGACAAAGGACTTCTGTCTAAAACACATAAAGAATTAAAAAAATAGGTCCCCCGAAATTCAAAGACCCAATCCATAAATGGGCATCTGAGATGAATACACACTTCTCAGATGAAAAAATACAAATGGCAAATAAATACATAAAAAAAATGTTTATCAGCATTACTCATTAGAGAAATGTAAATTAAAACCACACTAAGATTCCATCTTTCTCCTGAAAGAATGACCAGGATCAATAAAACTACGAACAACAAATGCTGGAGAGGCTGTGGGGAAAAGGGAACTCTCCTGCACTTTTGGTGGGAGTGTAGACTGGTGCAACCATTGTGGAGGTCAGTCTGGAGATTTCTCAGAAAGCTGGGATTGGAAGACCCATTTGCTCCAGGTATTCCACTTCTAGGCATATTCCCAGAAGAACTGAAAACATCAAACCACAGTGATATATGTGCACTCATGTTTATATCAGCACAATTTATAATAGCCAGATCTTGGAAACAACCTAAGTGTCCTCCAATTGAGGAATGGATAAAAAAGCTGTGGTATTTTTTATACCATGAAGTATACTCATCTATAAAGAATGATCACATTAAGCTATTTATAAATAAATGGACACAACTTGAGAACATACTCATTAACGAAATAAATCACACTCACATGAATAGATAACGAATAGTCTTCCTAGTGTAAGAAATGGTAAGAGTACATAGGAGTTTATAGTAATCATGATTCCCTATTACGTTGCTCTGAAGTCTTATAAAATTGGCATTCATTAGTTGGAATGGTTTCATCCTAGTTTGTTTGATTTTATTATCTGTGATAGTATAAACAGCTATTTTAAAGAAAAGAAGACATTAGAATAGACAGAGCTGATTTAGCATCATCTTTCTCTGAAGTCCTACTATGCTTTTGTTTTTCAGTTGCCTTTGGTTCCATACTGTTATATCTTATTGAATATTATTATGTGTGATAGTATAAACAATTTTTTTATGGAAAATGAGATGATATAGTAGCCACTGTTCATCCTCTGCTATTTGGTTCTGAAAGCCCTGTAATGTTTTCATTCTCTTGAATGGTTTTATACTGTTTTGTTATGCTTGATTCTATTGTATATGAAGCTATGCTCAACTATTTCAAAGAAAGAGACACTGTGGTAGTTACTGTTAATTATGGGTTGTCTTGTGGTAAAATGTTGTGTTACTTGTATTGTTCTTATCTGTTCTGCTTTGTTATGTCCTCTTTTGTGTTAATCTCTTTAAAAATCACTACAACTACATGAAGACTTTGTCAAAGATTTTTTAAAAACTTGTCCTCTCAAATCACAAATGAATATATCTACAGTAATTTGATTATTCCTATGGAATTGCGAGGATAAAAGAGCAGTCTCTAAAAATCTGTCAAGTCTTTTCAGCAGAATTTGCGTTGCCTCAGAATCCTAATGCAAGAATTTTCATCTTCTGGGAAAAAAAATTAATGAATTTGTATTTGTTGATTTGTTTGTAAGAATCAGAGTTACCTTTTGACCTGTTTGTACAATGATTCCTTTAAGCATTTATAACTCATATCTCATTTAAAATACACATTAATAGAAGCCTTCAACATTTCTGTCTTAATTTCTGTTTTGCAACTTTCATACAAAAGAAAAATTGGGTCATACCCATAACACTATATTTTCTTCATTTGATAAAAAAATATATATTAATCATAGTCTTCGGAGCATGTCAAGAATAATCATATAAGTTTTATATAATTTAAAGTAGAGTTCTGAAGCTTTTACATAAATTTATTGTCATTATATTGTTTCTTAGTATTCTTTGTAGATTAATATCCAAAGGAATAGATTTTCACATAGACTTCAATGCATGCGAAGCATCAACAAAGTTTTTCTCATGCATGCATTCAGTCATAAATATTACAAACAAATTTAATGAGAATTAACATTGCCAAGATTAGGAATGGGGAATTTTAAAACCATATTTTGCAATTAGTATCTCTGACAGCTTGCAAAAAAGACCAAATAATTATCTTTCAGCAGTGAAGTGCTTATGATCAGATAGTTCAAAAGTTATTCCATGTTAGGAAAACAAAGATATGAGAAAATAAGCCAAATGAGGAGTGGAAAAGAATCAAACATCTCACCAAATATCTTCCTTAACTTCTTTAGAGTTTGAATGCTTAACTTTGTTATATTTAATAGATTAAACTAATACAAGTAAATATTGCTAGCATATCAACCATTTATTGAAATAATTAAATGCATTCATCACTTAGACTTGTAGTTTTAAACATTTAAGAATCAAATCAGAAAGAACTTTTTGATGTATTTGATATGAATTTTGAGATATAAAGACATAAAGGTTGGATTTCTATTTGCAAAACTGGGTGACTGGGGCCTGGGGATTTATCTCAGCGGCATAAGTACATGCCTTGCAAGCAGGTGGTCGTGAGTTCAATCCCCGGTACCAATAAAAAGAAAAAACAAACAAACAAACAAACAAACAAAAAAACAAAAAAACTGGGTGACTGGTGGTGATTTTCAGAAACAGGATACATTGTAAAACACTATAAGTTATTAGGTGCAAATAGTAAGGCAAAAAAAAAAAGACACTAAACAGAAAGAAAGAGGAAAACAGTGTGAGGACACATGATGACTCCTTGTGCACCTTTACTATTTCATTTCATGATATGGGAGTATCAAATTTTCAAAAACCACTCACTCAACAGAGAGATAAGAGGAATGGGAGGAGATGATAGAAAAGTCATGGATTTCCTTGCAGGAAAGTTGTGTTTTGCAGGGAAGAGGTAGAAAGTTATTTCCGTGTAGACCGGAGACTAAATTTGTGATGTGAAGTAATTAAAGAGTGCGATGAAACAAAGTTGGTAATACAGGATACAAATGGTAACTGGATAAAAATATGAAACTAAAAAAAAAAAAAAGGTTGCAAATGTTAATTTTTTCTTGTTGTTTTTGTGTCTCTTGCTCCAATATAAATGTTTATTATATTTGCTTAAGTTACTGACTTAAGCATAACTAATCACTTCAAAGGAAAGTGAATTAAATTGTGATGATTTGCTACTTTTCATATTCCATGTGTACACATTTGCGGGATTTGCTTTAGAGACATATAGGCTCCACAAGATAAATCAATGGGGTTCATTCAGAGCTATGATGCCCTAGGGACTGTGCTTGGCTTATAGGTAACAGAAGGCTTTACCCTCCTTTGCCACAATAATTGTCCTTTTGAATTTTTCCTTTTCAAAGGATTTAAGTTTGCTTTACTCATAGCTTAGCAGCTGCCTTTTAATGGAGAGTTAAGAAAAACAAAAACAAAAATCTAGTGTACAGCACTTACCGAGATGCTCGTTCTGTCACTTGCTAATGTATCAAATTATCAAAGCAAATCACATGACCAAGCCCCACCAGTGAGACAGGAATGAATAAAGGCTGTGGTCCCAACACAACAGTCACAACATAGAAGAGGGAGAATGAGCTAGGTGGAAATCTCAATATGTAGGAAAGAACCATCAAGTTTTCAGCATTTCAGAGAATGTGGGAATATCTGGGTGAATTACATTCATATAGGAAGAGACAGTTGCTTTGTTGCATATCAAAGAGAAAAGAAATGAATAAGTGGGGATATAGATAAATTTGCATTGTTAATTCTACAAGTCATTTTCAAAAATTCTTTCATTTTTTTCCCTAAGCAAGATGCAGAATGTTCACCTTTGTGTGAGAAAGAAGGAGAAAATAGCTATGAAAATTATTCATGTGAGCTGGAGTAGGAAACTTAGTGGGATTATCAGTCTATCTTGAAGAATTTGGAGCTTTGGTGACAGACTGTAACTTTTATGTATGACTCAGTCTACATTGCTGATATACTTCCAATGATAAATTACAAGTAAGCAAGAAAGAATTAGCCAATAATAGCTCTTCATTTTTTAACCTTCACAATTCTGCAAAATGTTGTCCAGCTTGTCAAAACCTTCTTGTGTTACCAAAAGTTAAATAGGAGACAAGAGGAAAAGTCAGTGCTCTTTACAACACTGGTATCTCCTAAGAATTGAACAAAACCTTTACCGATCGAGCCTCATTGTGCTTCATTGAATAGATGCTATACAGTCAGGTAAGAGTATGATTGGCAGCACTTGTGTGGAAAGTGGAGGAGACTTGATTCAATTTTAATGACAGTGGCAGTATTGCATATATGACGGAATTCTACTCAGCCACAAGAAAGATATATTCCTGTTATTTATAGGAAAATGGATTGCACTTGAGGCCATAATGCTGCATGAAATAAATCTAGACATGGAGAAATAAATACAGCATGCTTTCCCTTATAAAACAAACCCAAAATATAAATAAAGAGAAAAAAAGATAATAGGAACTTGGGTAGTAGATTTATAGTGCAAAGAGAAATCTGCAGAAATAGAAGGAGGTATTTGGAGTAGGTAATAAGTAAAAACAATCCGGATGCAATGTATTTATTTACAAATTTCCTCAGAAGAATGTAATTATTAATATCACAAAGATAAGCCAACACTTAACGAAGAATTTAACCTCTGTTTGCACTTTTTCCCTCAGCTCTTGAAATAGGAATATCATAATATACGGAGTAAGATTAAAAATGTGAAGAATGGTTACTTGTGTAGAGTAAAAGGTACATTGCCACTAAACCTCCTCAAACTACTCTCTCTTGCTTTGAACTTACCGTATTGATCAAACAAACTTATTCCACTGATCTTGCCACTTCTCATGATGTGTTGGGAGTCCTCTTTCATATCTTTACTTGCACTGTACTTGTCACCTTAATATCTTTAACTGATTAGCATTCTTTTTCTTTTCACAGTCAGTTTGGATTTAGGGAACATCTAGAATTCACAAATTTGCCACATCCCATGAATAAGGCATCTGTGGACACTCTGTAAAGTCCTTAGGAGACTGCTGGTCTGTGGACACTCTATAAAGTCCATAGGAGCCTGCTGGTCCTTTGATGTCACCTGCTGGCAAAATTCACTGTAGTTTTTCACAAAGACTGAAACCCAGTGACAGAAGGAAAGGGGTAAGTGTGCTCAATAACAGAATATTTTGAAAGGAATTAATAACAATTTTCTTTACTGTAATTTTTTTTTAATTTAAGTACCATTTATTAATAACCTCTTAAGTGTCCCTATACATTAATCATCTGTTATACAATTTTAGGACTTTATGTAGTAAAATAATAGAGCTTTCTTCCTTTCATTAACAATTTTGCATTTTATGATTTATTTTTGTCCAAAAGATCCAAAAATATTATCTGGAGTGTTCCAGGAATAAACAATTCATAAGTTTCAATTTACATACCTTGGAACTAGATAGGTAAACTCTCAGAGCGCTGACCTTTGTCCCACTGTGGACATGGATCCTCCCCTTGTCCAGCTTGTCAACACCATATACACATCTTCTTCATTAGTCACGTAGAACTTTTTTCAGTTACCACATTGACTGGCATTCTATCTCCTGTTATTATTTAAACAATGTCTACTTAAAATTAATAATAGACCCAAAGCAAAAAGGGCACTCATATTGGTAATTTTACTAAGATATAGCATATAAATTATATGTCATAACCAGTCTATCTTATTTTTTATTATTACTTTACATCTTACCATTTCTAATATGTAAACTAAATTGCATCATAAGTATATGTGAATTGGAAATATCTAGAATTTATAGACTGTAGTACTATCTGTGTTTCTTAATATCCACTAAATGGCTTGGAATATGCTCCACATAAATAAAGGGTACTTAGCTTAGTGCCTTGCATATAGTAATCACACAGTAAATATCAGATATATTGTATTGATTATGCTTAAAAATTGTTTTTAAGATTACCACCAATAAAGATATATTTAATATTTGAGAAAAATTGAATGATAGAAAATGCAAAATAATAGTTGTCAATAGCTATACTTGAAACAATGATCACTACCCAGATTTGTAAAGCACTTTCAGCATATTGTTTAGCCTACTAAGTAGTAGTAGTTGTAAAAATGAAGCATTTCTATATGGTGTGTGTTCAAGTCAATTTTGCTATTTTGCCTCCCCCTGCCTTCTACCATATTCAGGAACTCAAAATTTATTTGATATAACAGAAGCAGAAAATCATTAGTGAAGTATGCAAGTATATCTGCAAACAATTTTCCATTAATGCAGACACAAATAGAAAACTGGTCCACACTGAATCAATAGCTTCATTCCTGAGCCTAGTAAAGACCATAGACAACAAGAAAAATAATTAGAACTGCTATAATTTTCTAAGAAATTACAAAATAAAATTTTAGCTAATTTGGAATTATTAATTTTCAAATACATACCAAATTTTGCAATCTTTTTAGTATTTGTGCATACTATAATGAATGAAAATATTGGTTAGTTTACTAGAGAGTGCTTCATATAACAAGTATATTCATGTTACTTTACTGACCATATAATGTTGACAATGGGATTTTAAATACAAGGTAACCAGGATGAGCAAGATATAATATTTATTTCAAATATAATGTTTGTTTCTATTTTATTTTTATTTTTGCATGTTAAATTGTGGTATCAGAAAGCCACCTTTATATACAGAGAAAGCAAGATTTGATTTAAGGAGATGAGTTTGATTGAGGTGGTTCATAAAATAAAAGAGAGGCAAAAGCAATCATTAGGATAAAGGGAAATATAAGCTATATTTAAATGATGTAAATACACATACCAATATATAAGAAGGCCTTTTAGCAGTTACAAGTATCTGCAGTTACATAGCTTTTAATTAACTTATGTATCACTTTGGTAAGTGCAATAAATTTTAATGGATTGGCATTAGTAATTCAGATCCTAAAGAATGGCAATTCCAATTGATTTCATAAGGAATTATTATTAATAAGTCATAATTTCCTGTGGCAAAATTTTGACATGAGCAGATATACACTAGAGATCTGTGGTTTGTTTTATCATTAAACTATATTCATAAAGAAATTCAAATTAATATTTAATTATGCACTTTTTAAAATTTATTGGACAAAGATATTATGATCATACCATAGCAGTGATAAACATGAAGGAAAGTAGCTTCTTATAAATTGCTTCCTACGTTTTCCAAAAATACTGGGTGAAAATATAAATACTGACTGTACATATATTGCTTATCTAACAGTGAAATAAACAACAGTGTACTGAAGATAGCATAAAGTTCTTGGACTATGCTTTTGCGTGCCAGAGTAATTACTAGGCTGCACATTGCTGGAAAGCAAACCAGTTCCAGCGCCAAGCACTGCGAGCTTTCTAGGAGGTTACGATATGCAATCCCTGCGCACTGCCTCTCTTGGATCTCAGCTCGCCACGGACCAGCTGTTCAACTGTGGGCAAGATACTCACTCTTTCTAAGGCTGAACTGTGTTCTTTTAAACCACAGAAAACAGTAGTCCCTCCTCACAGGTTGTATGCATTTAGGATTGTCATATAGATCATACATAAATTTTGGAGTCACACAATACTTCCCTCCTCACAGGTTGTATGCATTTAGGATTGTCATATAGATCATACATAAATTTTGGAGTCACACAATACTTCAAATGCCTTATACATGTGATTTTATGTAATCTGTTCAACAATCAGATGTGTTAAGTTGTCATTATTGCGATTTCAAAGAAAAATGACTTAAGTAAAGAAAGCATAAAGTTTCATCCTATACGAAATATTTGAGAAGCATATAACAGGGGACCCGCATCCAGGGTCCTCTAATTTAATCTAGCATTTTGCCTTCCTAAGTTTTAGTGGTTATTAAATGTGCTTTGCCAGTAGTCACTGAGAGTACACATCCAAATGGTTTGCGGATGTATAGCTAACTTAAACTCCTTCCCCCTTACCGAAGAAACAAGACCTCTGCAACCACCACCTGCAAAAATAAAATGAATTAGTTTTAAAAAAAACTGGATACTAAAGATTAGAAATCAAAGCCTTAGATAAAAATCAGTCACAAATGTATTTATTTATTTATATAAGAATAGTCATTTTACTGAGCCTCCACTGTATCAAAAAAAAAAAAAAAAAAAAAAAAAAAAAAAAAAAAAAAAAACTGCCCCACCACTTAAACATCTGAATTGATTAGTTTCTGAAGGTTAGGAAAACATAAATTCTAGAGCAGGCATCTCCATCATGAAACTAAGTTTGGTGACCCATCTAGTCTTGGAGAACTGGGACAGGAGGATCACAAGCTTAAACACAGTCTGGGAAACTTAATAAATTAGATGATGTCCTAAAAATATATATGCTTATATTCACTCTTACACAATAATTACATGGGATGTAGCTCAGAGCAGAAGGCCTGGGTTCATCACCACTATATACATATCATGCATGTTCACCATTCTAGGAAGGAAGTTAACACTTGGACAGGAGTAGAGAGAAATCAGTGACATATTTCTAATGTTTCTGCTGTCTAACATTGAGTACATGGATAAAAACGAAGTGTTTCCACATTCTTTGGTACTTTTTTTGTTATTTTTAAGTGAATAACTGGGTCATTGCCTCTTATAGGCTGTTGGTGCTCCATTTGACATCAGAGTTTCCTGGTGCTAAATCTCATCCTGTCTATCCTCCACTGCAGGCTTTCTGACCTAAACACACTGTGTAATTCCTCAAAGCTTCATTTTTTCGCTTCGTAGACAGTGAGAACATCTAACTTAGAAAGTTTAGGAAAAACTTCATAAAATATATTTGAACCACTTTCCACAGTGCCTAACAAGAGTGAGATGCACTGAATTGTGCTGTAACCTATAATCTATAAAGAAGTTGAAGCAATCAGAAGGACCAGAGCTCCGGAGTGCAAATATTTAGAAATGGGCATAAAGCTTGTCAGTTCTTTCCTGTCTTTCTAAGGCTTTTTCAATTTCATGGCTTCAGTTTCCAGTCCTCCATGGTAATAATAGATGCTTACCTCATGTGACTGTTTAGTGGGTTATGCAGAATTACATATGTAAGGCATTTGAAGTAATCTATGACTCCAAAGTTTGCACATAATCCGTTTATGAGAATCACCTCACAAGGGCAGAAGGAATCACACAGCAGTCTGCTTGTCTTGGGCAGGATGGGCAAAAACAGCGGAGATCCTTGGAGAATTTCCTCCCAGTAGGCTCCAGCAATATCAAGAAACGTTATTTATTTGACATTCATTTTTGACAAAGTCAATACTATTTCAAGTGTAAAATTACAAACTTAAATAAACTAGACAAGTTTCAATGAACAAAAACCAAACTCTGAGGAAGAAAAAAGGAGTTATTAAAAAAAAACGTTTGAAGTGCTGGATGCTAAAGAAAGTTAGGTCATTTGATTTTCAAAATAGCTGTAGGAAAAAGCTCATATTAACATTCGAGGAAGGGAGTCTAAAAAGTATAGAAAGTGTGTTCCAGGCCACGTATTTTACAGGTGGCACGGCCGAACTTTGAACCCAGGGATCTGAACTCCAGATTCATTAGATTTAATTGCAATCCTCCCCTGGCTCATTCGCCAAGAAATGTGGCAGACCAGCAAATGAAGAGCTACTTACTATTTTGTGCTGCCTTTTATCTCTTCCTTTTTATTTAATTGTTCTTGGAAAAGAAACAAAATGTACACATTCTGCACCAGCCTCATTTACATTTCTGATTTAATTACATTTATACTTTGATATATGAAATATAAAAATAAACTCTTTTACTTAATCTTGCAGGAAAATCGTTGCATGCTTTGAGTTATGCCTATCTGGCTTATGTATGTACGGAAAGGAGACACTGTAAATAAAGGAATTTTTCAGGTTCTGTACAAGTTGGATTTTCTGAATAGCACGCAACAAAATATTTTGACATTAAATCCTTCAATATAGAACAGAATACCCTCATTTGAGACAAGATTTCAAAGACATAGCTTTTCAGTAACAAATGTGGAGTACAGCAACAGAACCAATTAACACTCAGTTATATTTTCTTTTAACTCACTGGTAATGTATAGAAGAAGGAGGAGGAAATATAGCAAGAAAGGTTTTCAATCTCAGGCAAATTTGTGTGGCCTCCCTATACTTCTTAAGTTCTGTTCCTAGCCAAGAAAATGATCTAGTATTAATATCTGACATAGAGAAAGGCAATGTTGTCTTTTCAGTACCCTTTCTAGCTCTAGAGTTCCGTTTCCCTTCACACATGAAGACAGTGTCAAAAAATTATAATGGCTAATGCAACGCTGAGTTTTAGCATTCGTTCTTAAATCCAAGTTTCTGATGCATGTAGTTTAAGAGGTACAAAAAAGTAACCAGGTTTTAGAAGCTTAAAAATTAACATTATCTGATATTCTCCCTGGGAACATATATTCAATTATATAAAACCATATTCTTAACATATTACATCAGTTTCTTATTTAAAAAATTCAGCTATGTCATTAGGTTGAATTACGATTTATAAAATTAAGTTTGTGCATCAGGGATATGGCTCAGGGTCACAAGTACCTGCCTGGCAAGCACAAGGACCTGAGTTCAATTCCCAGTACAAAAAAACTAATAATAATAATTAACTTTGCTATTTTCAAAATAAAAATCAATCTCATCAGACTAGTAGCCGAAGACCAAAAATGGTGAAGACATGACCTCCAGGATTGGTACTTTCTTGCTTTGGGGAACATACTGAACAATGGAAGTCTAGAGCCTGATTAAGATATCACGCAGATGGATGAAATTTGTTTTTAAGATTTCCTACGTTGTTTAATTAAGCATGGGTGCCTTTATGTTTTCTTTGCTTTCTCTGTTACTAGGATTAATTTTCAGAGACATCTTCATCAATTAGATCCAGAAATAGATGGAATGAGACTTAGAAATTAGCTTATACCTCCTAAATGCCATTTCTTTTAATTTTACAGTTATGTTTGACTTGATAAAGTGTAATTTGAAATGAGTTGAAATGAAATTTGAATTGAATTAGAACTGAGGTTAGATTCACAAATGTCAGGATAGACCTATCTGTCTCCAGTGCGTGATTAATGCAGTCTTGTCTATCTGAAGCATACCGTATTTGGAGAGTTTAGTTTGAGTCATTAAACATAAAGTTTTTTTTTTTAATTTTAATTGCTCAGCAAAATGAAGGTTGTATCTCTAGAAATAATAATCAAGGGAGAATAAAATTGGCATCACCTGAATCCACTCGTCATGTTAAGAATTCCTTAGAAAATAATGCATATGGTATTCATAATGTTTAGCAGAGCATGGATTCGGTGAGACGTGCAAGGTGAGGAACCACAGTGAGTCTGGTTTTTATCGTATTATAGGCTTATAAAGTTTGGGAAGTAGCTAGATTGACCTTTGGAACATGTGCCTTAACTCATGCTTCATTTATGGAAATTTCCTGCTATGTTACAATAACGTTTTTGGATTTTGCTGTTAACTGAATCTGACCAAAATAAACTAAATGACCATGTGTTTCCAAAATGAGGGTGTACTTCTTGAAGATATAAAAATTTAGTTTGATGGATATTTAAAATATATCTCCATGACTATCACAATTAGAAACAGATGTAAAAAAAATATAGCGATTGAATGAAAATGATTGCAACACAGTTATTAAATAATGATAGTTAATTTTAACTTTACAGGAGAATTTATTATGTACATAAAACAAGTGAAGTCACCATGCAATGTACTAACGTATCAGTGTATTTTTTGCGCTAATAAACACTAAGAATTTGAAAGTTCTTAATTTTTTCAACTTTGTCAGGCACCATTGTACCTCATTTATAAGTTTCTTTGACAACCCCATGCAAAGGATTATAAGTAGGAAAATAACAAAAGAGAAGCAGCTTCAGAACAAAAGATTGATAGGAAAGACATTGGTAAAATAATGGAAATGAATTAAAGAAAATGTATTTATTTGCTAAAAATTTAATTCTTCAATATTAATACCATTCATAGCATGTCTTCAAAATAAATATTCCTTGTAAATATTGAATAAGACCAATTTCAAATCTCCCTTTCAGTTCCAAGGAATGATATCAGCTACTTAATCACAAAAAATTTCCCAGCGTGGGACAGTATATATAATGTATAAAACAATATGGTGCATCTATGCAATAATGAGCCAGACATTTATGTACAAAAATAGAAAAGTACATATATATTTTTAAATGATAGAGTGGATTTCCATAACAATACTGCTTCGTTCCTATCCATTACACCAGACTTTGCATGTTCCCACTGCTGTAGCACTATTAAAAAATTCTCATAATGAGGCTTCTGCAGATCTCTTTCCCCCATTGATTCACAGTGTGACAGCTTGTGCAGTTAAATATATCTCCAATGCCTTCTTGCTACAGGGAATTCACACAGCCAGGGAGACATCCTGGGATTCTCCTCCATATAAGCATAAAAAAGAACCTCCCCGGGAAAATGGGGTAAGGAGTCTGAGTTCTGAGCCTGTCATATTTGAATCCTTTGTTAGCAGGTGAGGAGGAGGAACTTTCCGACAACCTGCTGAGTCTGCTTGGATTATTCTGAAATTCTCATTTGGAGAAGAGCTCAGTTGTTTGAAGGATGAAATAATATGAGAATTTCAAACTAGAACATGTAGTGGTTTCTGTCATACACTAGAGTATGTATTATTTAGTTCCATATATTTGTATATACGGCTTAACAAGGTATGTTACTGTGAATCCACTTTTAAAGTCCTCTTTTAACTTGAGATTTACATCTTGCCCTGGGAACCACTAAACTCAGATATGTTTAAAACAAAAGTTGAGTAGTTCTCATATGAAACGCTTCATACCTGAAGTTTTTCGTATTTTGTAAAATTTTTTCTGGATTTTGAAACATTTGCATATGTGTGATGAAATGCCTTGGGGATGGGACTTATTCTAAACAAAAAATATTTATATTTCATTTTTACAGTATATTTTGTGCTTTGTATAATATTTCTACATACTGTGAGTCATTACATGTTGGTTATGTAAGATTCTACCTTTAGTGTCATGTCCACACTTAACAAGTTTCAGATTTCAGAGAATTGTAGTTAGTAGATATTCAGAGTACTAAAGTTAAGACTGTTATTAAGAACCCAGTGCGACCTCTGTATTAATTACCTAAATTATGTGTTAATAAGTCATTCAATTCTGAAACTTGGTTTCACAGCACATGCATTTTGATGTGACATAACTAAAAGGAATCTATATGTCCACTCCCAGAACATTAAAGGTGGGGCTAGGATTATAGCTAAGCATCATAAGTGTCTCCCTGGCAGTTCAAGGTGCTGAGGTCAATTCCCAGTGCAAAAATAAAAATAAATAAGAATAAAAAATAAAATCAGAAAAACAAAGATACATCTCCTTCAGTCAGAGATTAAAACAGAGTGCAGGCAGATGAATAACTGTATATGATTCCAGGGGCTGGGAAAGGAAATAATCTGAATTCATGGACAAAGAGAGACATCCACAGCTACTATTCTAATTTGGAAATTAAGCAGACACTCTAGAAGCAAACACATCTGGTTGATAAATATTAGGGAAAATATTTCTCAACAGTGTTACTAAATTACACATAGAAATAACTCATTCCATTAAGTTCTATCCTACCAATAAATCTTTTTTCTTTTCACACTTATTTAATTATCAATCCGTATAGTGAAGCTAATTGGTCGTGTATTCATTTCACACGATGTTTTAAAGAATACAGATTTGCATTTTATAATCTATATGTGATCACAAGTATGTAATCTGAAAAATAGCTCTTTTCTGTTAGATATCCCTATGCATGTAGTGTAGTTTTAGGAACTCAGATGTTAAAATGATTCCCTTGCCAAGCACAAAAGAACCCCAAATTTCATGACCCACAACCACACCAGGACAGAAAATCTATGAGTTACAGATAATAATATGTACCATGATTTTTACTATTTTCTTTCATTATCAGCTATCATTGCTAAATACAAAGCGTTGGATTCTGTTAAGCCTGATACCTGCTCTCTGACTCACAATAGCGGAAACTGCTGTGATATTCTATAGAGATTTTATGTGGTTGCCTACACTGAAAAGCAATGTACATCATTTTGTCACAGACGGATCAAGGGTCATTGTTAATGTACATTATTTTATGAGAGGTGGATCAAGAGGCATTCTTAATCAGTGATCAAAAAATACATGAAACACATCAAAGTTTTATAACTTATCCTGTTATATCAAAATCCAACTTCAGGACACCTATTCATTTAGCAAATCTGATGGAAAGCCCTCGTTTTGCTATTTAAAATCTGCAAAAAGGTATGTACAATCATTCTATATTATTCTCAGTTGAGAATTCAGAACAAAATGCTTAGTTTATGACTTTATAGATGTTCAAATGGCATTATTATTTTGCCCTGTAATGTGTAAAGTAGAGTTGTCTTGCATTCTAAACCTTACTACATGTGTAAAAGATATTTTGACTTTTTATAACTTGTCTACAGAATTAGAAGAGATGATTATTCTTAAGTCAAAAAATCAAATACGTGTTTCTAGGGAGTTTATATATTTAAATGTAGGTTGATCAGATCCCTTTAATTCTCTGTACATACTTCCAGAATTTACATGAAGCAAAAAACCAATTTTACAATCTTGTTTTCTTGGAACCACTGTGTTTATTTTACATTCTACAGTACTACACTGAGCAAAAAAGTTATGTAATACTTGAATAAACTCCAAATATTTGAAAAACAATTCTGAAAAACAAATGTTATGAACCAGTATAATGCACTCCAGTTGAATAATTACATATTTTTACTAATAGGATTACTCACTTGATAAACCAATTTCATGTTATTAATTGTCACAATAACTGATAATGCATATTTCAATGTAATTGTTCTTTTTGTACTTAAAAGAGTACGCATATATGTATATAATTCATCTTAATTGCAAAACACTTAATGTACAAATTATATCTTCTAAATTCACAGATGTCTAATTATAGTACTGAAGTAGATAAATTTGTGTAATGATGTACATTTTCTTTAGAAATTCTTTCAAGTTGAAGCAATTATTACAGGTTAAAAATCTACATTGTGAGCCATATTAATTTGCTGTTTTGTATGCTGATGCATTCTCAGTTTGCATATCATGTTTCACTATTATATACCAGTTTAAATATTGCATTGCACTTATTATATCATTAGTAATCATACAGCTACTGGAAAGATTATATAAACCATTTAGGAATATTCTATTTATTTCAATAATTAACATGCCAAAGTTCATTTAAACATCAAAGCAACAATATAAAGAACACCTTATTTACATCTCTCGGTAACAAATGAGGAAAATGTGTTAAAAGTCATTAAAAATTTTCTTTAACAAAGCCAGTTGTGTAGAAAGTCAGAATTAGCAAACCTATCTGTATTCAGTGAGACAGCAGTTTCTTTCAACAACATAATATTCTACACGTATATTTTCAGTTTATTTAATAATATAGCTTCTTAGAATTAAACTATGAATATTTCTGTTTACAAATCAATAGGTTATGTGTTTCATATCCAGTCTCTTATGGGAAATGTATACACTTTAAGAATGATAATATGCTGAGTAATGTAGGGAGAACTAAGAGCTGGCTACAAGTTCCATCAAGCTGACTTAATTGTATAACACTTTTCATAGTTTTAAAGAATATTTGATTTACGTGGTTTCACAGTAATCCTGGGGAAGAAGCAAAGTATTCAGCAAATAATATGTGGATAAGAAAGCAAATAATATGTGGATGAGAAAAGTTAAATTCCCTTCTCAGGGAATAAGAATAGCCAGAATTCAGAGCACATCACTTTTTAATAGCCATCATCTTTAAACTTTGGCTCTAAAAACATGAAGAGAATAATTTCAATATAGGCACCAAAATAACCCAAACAGTGCAAATTATCCCTGTCTGTAAACATGTCTGATGTAGCCTTTCAAAAAAATTAAAGATAAACACTAGAATGCCAAAAGGTACAAATGGAGGGATACATTAGAATGAGAACTAAGCAAGTCCAAATTCAGCAGAGCAAACACTAAGACCTCTAATTCCAAGTGGAGCATCTGAGGCAGTCTTTGTCAAAATGTGAATTCCTAAGGATGTGAGTGCTCCAATTTTGTGACACTGCTAGTAAGTTAGTAATTGTAGCTCCCATGGCTTCTCTCTTGGTCTGCTCTGCTCCCTTGCGGTTTTCCTCAGAAGTTCCACATTCCTGGACTTCCCAACCTTCTGGGGTCTCCACTGCACTTTTGGCTTCACAGTTTGTAGAAGTTTCAGTTCATAGTTGGCTGGCTGCAAAGTACGTTGAGAGGGCACGAGGAAATACAGAGGAAAAAGAGAAGCACTGGCTGCAACCCCTTTCTGTCACTTGTATTCTATAAAAGTGATAAGCCCCTACAGCAGGTGATATTCAGAGATCTTCCCATTAATTCTAGAATCATACCATGAATCAGTGCAACATCGCATTCTTAAACCAAGAATCTCACATTCTAGATCCAGTCTCCAAAATGACTCATATATGTTTGTATGAGCCTTTTGGGGGACATCTGGACACAAGCCACAACACATTAATGGCAAAAAAAAAAAAAAAAAAAAAAAAAACAAAACTCTAGAGTAATCCTAGTACATTCATATAAATTACATAATACTAAGATATCCCATGGAGGAGAAATCATCATCAAAGTTTTTTAGAGTTTCTGGCACAATGTCAGCAAAAGTCAGATGGGAATTTCTTACTGGTTTTATAACCATATTGAAGCTTTTGGTATGTCTGGCTTCTACTTCATGCCTATATTGGAGAGTTGGATTTTTATTGTGCTGCCCTTAATGGCAAAGGCTTGAATGTTTAGTAATTATTCAAAGGTATTTAGTGAATGCCTACCAGATGTCAGCTAAAATAATATGAAGTCTGTTAACATGTTAGTAGATGCATAAGTGTTTAAATTGTGTTATTAGTACCTGTTTAGAATACATAACTCCTTGTGTGGAGCTAGTGCATGTATGCAATATATCTTAATTCTGTGAGGGAAGGAGGAAAGGAAGGGAAGAAAAGGAGATGTATATAATTTCTGAGAACAGCTTTTAAAGGCAAGTTCATAATTTAAATATGAATGGATAATTTGGTTCATGAAACAAAAGTAAAGAAGGAAACTATGGAGAGGTGGATTGAGGCACAGGTGCAAAGGAGCTCAGAGCCACAAGTAGCGAGAAACTGAGGAAATCAGGCTTGTCATTTTGAAGTATCATGGGAGGCTACAGAAGGGTTTGTTATTTAACGAGAGAATGAATGTGATATTATTTAAATGCCTGGTTTATTTAGAGAAGGAAATTTTGTGAATCAAGAGATATAGCACTTGGGGAGCACACTTCAGATCGCTCAGCTAAATGTGCTAATGTGTCATGCATGACATAAAGTTAGAAAATAATCAAAAAGAGCAACACAAAGGATCCTAAACATTCAGTGCAAATTAAAGTCTGTGTTATGTCTCATGATTTTTAGATGTTTACAAGCAAAAATTCTTGCAACATAGTAGTCTATATTTTATTACAAGCTTTTCTATATTCAATTTTCTGAAATTATAATTTATGCTAATTTGAGAGAATTGTTAATTGTTTTTAAAGTGTTCTGACATAATATAACTTCTGCATTTCAAGTGGATTTCTTAAAATAAATAATGAATATTTTTCTTGATTTGGAAGCTCATAGGTTAAAAAGAAATGTTGAATATTAATAATAAGAAGTATACCAGAAATAGTATGAATACCAGTGGCCTGATTTAAATATTTCCTATTTTAATCAAATAATTTATAAATGTAAGTCTATGGAAATAACACTATCTCATATGAGTTTCTTGTATATCACTTGATCATTAATTTAACTTCTATATTGCACAGATTTAGACAAGTACAAAAACAATAAATTTGCTTAGCACATATAGTTTTGATATAACAAGATACTTGGACCTTCCCTCCCTGGTAAGTGGCTGTGGTGTGGCAGGCTGCAGCCTCTTCAGTGGGAGAACCACCAGCACCTCCTGAGATCCACGCCATGTTGGAACTTAGAACATTGGGAAACCAAGCAACCTGCCTGCCTCCCTGCTAAGCAATAGTGAGCCTACTGGTGCAAGTGCTGAGAGTCAAACATCCCACTTTCCCTACCTCTCTTCCCGTGCCCCCATTAGCAAATGGGAACTAGAGATCTGAGCATCTCTTGGGAGGTTGACCATAGCAAATAATGGGGCTTTCTTTCTACCATCTCTTTGAAGGCAAATATTTTTATTACTATTTTGCTTTATTCTGATTAAAGGTGCTGCTCTACTCAATACTCTGTTTTGATTAGTTCCATAGTGATTTGTATTTCATTTTATTTTTATATATGTGATTGAAAGAACAACGGTTGTGAAGATAACGAGATATAGTGTGATACCTATTACTGTTATCCTGGTAACCTGCTGTGAATTTCTGTACCAATTTCACTACACTGTCTCAGTTGGCTTTATTCTGTCTTGTTCTGTTGTATTTTACCATCTTCAAAATAAAAAATAAATGTAAAAAAGTAAATAAATGAAATATACATGTAGGTTTCAAAATTGGTTTAAAAAAAAAAAAAACAAGACATTCAGCTCTCTCTTGAGGCTGAGTAAAAATAAGAAATTTGGTTCACAATTCTGATAAATATAAAGTCCAGAGTGCATGGTAATAATGTCATCCCACAATACTTCTGTTTGTTTTATAATTTGATAGAGAAATCTGATAAAAAAAAAACAGTCACAAATAAAATTGGTCAACTTTATAAGGGTAGTCTCATTTTATAATAAAATGTTCTCTTAGAACTTGCCAGAACAATGAGGGAACACTCTCATGGTAACACATTTATCTCTCTTAAGGGTCTCTCTATCCCTTAAGAGATCTTATTTTTTCTCTCTTTATCGCTTAAGAGATTTTATTTTCTTTATCCCTTGAGAACTGCCATCTCAGTACTGGTACACTGAGTATCAAGATTTTAGTACATTAACCTTTGGTGCTCGATTATAATTTAAATATAAAATATTTCCCTAAATTTTCATCTATTGCAAATTTGAAGGTTGATGAACTTTGTGGGTCTTATCTCTTGGTGAATTAAAACATTGATGTATTCAGAGCTGAATGTCTTACTGAGAGGTGGAGTTTGAAGAAGATGAGTCTTTAAGGGTATGACTTGGCAAGATGTATTCTTGTGCAAGGTTTCTCCTGTCCCCATTTCTTATGATATAGAAAAGTTTCTCATGCCTTAGTTATTTGATATGCCTTTATGCATTTTTTAATCAACCAAACATGTGCCAAATCCTCTGAAAACATGAGCTTAAATAAACTTCTCCTTTACTTTGGTTGTTGCTTTTCAGGGAAGAGAAAGCTGATTACTACAGAGAGTTAGTGTCAGAGAAGCGGGATCATTGCAGTGACTGCACTAGACCACGTATTTGAGAAGTTACTTTGGACCTGAT
This sequence comes from Cavia porcellus, assembly GCF_034190915.1. Classification (NCBI taxonomy): domain Eukaryota; kingdom Metazoa; phylum Chordata; class Mammalia; order Rodentia; family Caviidae; genus Cavia; species Cavia porcellus. The sequence continues at coordinate 30,840,753 of NW_026947497.1, read as the reverse complement.
TTGGAGGAAAAGTTTGGAAAGGTTTGCAGATGCGAACTAGGCAAGGTGGATGTAAAAAGAGCTTTATGCAAGTTTCAGATGGGAATGAGTACTTCTGTTAGAAACTGGACTAGGGCCACACTTGTTTCATTACATAAAAAATAAACTTTGTTTTGCTCAAGTTCTACAGTTTTCTGTGAAGATGAATTTAAAGCTTATGAACCATTTACTGTGCAGAGTAAATTGAAAAGAAGCTCAATGTTCACACAGTTGTATGGGCACTGCTACTTTAAACCAGTTACATAATGAAAAAAAAATGCAAAAATGAGAGCTTAATGATTTGAAAAAATGCAGCTTGATCAGAAAGCAAGTACCTGTAAAGTATGAGACAAAGGAGAGTGTCCTTGCTGAAAATAAAAGGCCTGTGAGGAAAACAAAAAGATTCAAATACTTGGCAGTGGAATATTAAGAAAGATATCTTGAGGTTGTTTTAGACAATTGTTAAACAATACCCATCACAGACACAAGAGTGTACCAGAGTAAATCTTTTAGAAAAATTTCCATTTACAAAGAGACCCTAGGGTGCCTTTTCATGTAGCATTGTTTAAAAATTATGTCTCTGAGTTCAGATACTAAGAACCCCTGTACTTCCCAAATGGCTAAGAGTACTGATCAAGCTGATGGAAGACCTGGGCAATGTCTTCTTGGTGCTGGTTGTATAGGAATGAAGAATGTGAGCATTAGGAGTTCATAGCGATTTCCACCAACATTTCAAAGGAAGGTCTAGGCAACTTGACATACGATGGCAATTTGTGACGTTATGAGACTGAAGACAAAGTTGAACTGGAAATTCTAAGAACACATAGATACCAGGAATATGGAGCATCAGCTGAGAAAAACTTCAATCAGCCTGAGAAGCCAGGCCAAAAGAGAGACCTTGTGGTTGGCAAAACTAAGGCCATAATAATACACCCAAGACCTCTGGAACTCGCTTGTGATCACACTGTTTCCCAGATGGTGGACATAACCTGAAGTGTTAGTGTTTCCCCTCACAGTCTCTACTCCCCTTGATGCTTTGGTCTGCATCATGTCTATTCCTCATCCTTCCCTTTAGGGATGTAAATACACATCCTGTACCATCATACATTGGAAGTGTTATTTTTCTTTTCTTTTTCTTTTTTTTTTTTTTCAATTTTTACAGAGGCTTGAAGCTAAGCTTTTCTTGAATCTCTGAAGATACTCTAGACTTAGAATTTTCAGTAGTGCTGAAACTTTTATTAATTCTGACAGCTCTTAATATTGGACTAGTACATGTTATAGGAAATGGACACACACATTTTAAAGACATTTTTCACTAGGCTTGCCAGTTTCTATGAGTTCAACAGCTTTCCTGTACGATATCCTTCTTCTAAAAAAATTATTAGTACATGCTTGCAGTACATAATAACTAAATTCACTGTGGATAGTATCCTGCTGCTATTCCATTTATGCTCAAAATTAACTAAACTAATGAAGTAAACATGAACTAACTCCTCTGAAACTCTGAGTCAAAATGAACCTCTCCCATTTATGTTTCAAGTGTTAATTAAAGTGTCCCAGGGGCAGGGTCAAAGTGAAAACTGCTCCAAAATATCTATGATAAGTCCATCTGTAGATGTATTAATGTATTAATGTCATGAACTTCAATGTAATGTAATTATTCTTGTATTTGTCTTAGTGCAAAATTTGAGATCAATATAATATGATAAATCTTAACAACAATAATATAACTAAATCTGATATTGATACTTATGATTCTTAATTAAATTTACTTACAAAATGTTACAACAGAGAAGAAACAGAGGAGAAAATACAGATTTTCAAGCTACATATAAACACTGGAGAATAATGTTTGTGTTCTGAGTCTTAGTTTCCAAGACGTCTCTGTGATTGTTGGCCTCCTTTAGGTCACCAATCAGATGTCACTTACAACATCACCTGTTTATCTTGCTTGACTGATATTTAAAATGTAAGAAATGTGGGCAATGATTCAAGGAAAATAGAAAGTCAGTATAAGTTTGAGTGTAAAAATATCCGATGGTTTTAATCACTCCAATCGTCCAAGCTTAATCTAGATGATAAAAAGAAAACCAGATCTGTTTTATGGCCTGCATTTCTTATTCGCATCTGCATAAGTGAAAGGATTTAGGCAACTTCGTAAGCTCTTGAAATAATGTAGAATTTAATTGGTTTTAAAACCAAAATGTCCTCTGCTGAAATGATCACACGTTTCCACTCTAACCAACATGATAAGTAGGCACAAGCCACTGTCAATGTGAAATAATGTTATCTGTCTAATTAAATCCTCAGACACTCTAAAATCAGAATAAAGACTAACTAGCATGACAAATTAAAACTCTCAATTTTCTTTACACCAAATACAAGGTTTTCCATTTTCTTTCTTTCTTTCTTTCTTTCTTTCTTTCTTTCTTTCTTTCTTTCTTTCTTTCTTTCTTTCTTTCTTTCTTTCCAGTACTGAGGATGGAACCCAGAGCCTTCGCATCAAGTTACAAGTTAAATCTCAACCTTGTTTTATTTTCCTTTCTTGATAAGAGGAACTCCTTGATTAACTATGTAGGACAAGCTGGACTTGGACTCAAGATCCTCCTTTCTCTGTCTCCCAGAGTACTAGAATTATAAATGTGCATCATAACCCCTGGCTAAATATTTAAAGTTCATAGTTAATTGTAATCTAAGAAGATACATATAATGAACTTTTTGAAAATGTATGTGCTAAATTTGTTTTCTTTCATTAAAGGAATGAGGAGACAGATAACAGATAATAATGAAAACCTAAAGTTTTTTTCTCTTGTGACGTCTAATATCTTACCTTTATTTTTAATAAAATACAATTGGAAGATTTTATGTTTAAAATGTAAATAGTATTATTCTAGGAAATACTAAATTTGCTTAAAGGTTTATATGTTATGACCTTTTTATAAATTATTGTATATAGTATATTGGCAAGAATATTTTGGAAGAAAATGTTTCCTAGATATATACTACAGTGTAGTATATACTAGTCCCTAGTATAAGAAATAAACCTGTTTATTTTCAAATAAAAGCAATGTATATTACTCAAAAATGAACAATTAATGTTACATAAATCTACGTATAAATTCATGGAGGTGAATCACATATTAAAAGGAAAATGCATATCTTGAATATTACTCATACTAACCGAGAAGCAATTATCATTTGGACTTATCATTTGGAAATGGAGCCAGCTTCAGACATCCCTCCATTTATTCCATGAATTATTCTACAAATATTAATATTCTTCCATGTAATTCTTCTGGATATAAATTCCTTCATGTAAGAATCAAGAAGAAAATAAAATGTCATTTACTCATCTTGTCTCTAGTTGGTTCCTATATAAACTTAAAGTACTTAATATCACTGGTGTTTTTATTTTTTTGTTTGTTTGAGGTTTTGTTTTGTTTGTTTGTTTATTTGTTTCTTTGGCGCCAAGGATCAAACTCACAACCTCACACTTTCTCAGGCAAGAACTTGAGCTGCTGACCTACACCGCCAGCCCCTAAGTACTTGTATCTCACACATTTGCATGTTGGATGTGATTATTAGGATTTCGAGGTGCCATTTAGAAACAACTATATATGCATTTTGAATTTACTGCTAAGTACAACAAAAAATGTAGTGTTGATTTTGGGAGGAAATTCTACCTCATTAGGGAGATAGTAGATAGAGGGCAACCAGTTATTAACCAGTTAAATAATTCAAGAATTATTTAACTGCAAAGTTATGGAATCATTAGAAACATTTTAAAAAATCAAAAATATATTTTTTTCACTTGGAACTTGGAAACAAGATCCAGTGATGTGGGTATGACAGAATAAAATCATTGGAGTTATATAAACCCAAGAATTATTCAGTATATATGGAATTGTCCACAGTCACTAATATTATCATATAGAAATACATCTTCACAGTCACATTTCACAGGTAAGCCACAACATGTAATTTATATGTAATAAACTTAATATGGTCTTAACTACAGTGCTTGAAATATCACTAAATAATACTTTAAACTAGGTATGATGGCACATACTTGTATTCCCAGCACTCAGGAGCCTGGGGTTACCAGAAATCTGAGACCAGACTGGACTACACAGAGAGTTTAGGGCTACTCTGAAGTACAAAGTGAGATTCTGTATCAAAATAATAATAATAATAATATCTTAAACAACACACACAAAGTTTTAGGTCTCAACAAATTTTGTTCCTAATCACTATACCAAAAATAATTTTCACTTATATAAACCCACAAAATTTTAAAATGCATATACTTAACTCTATAACTTTCATGCTTTTAAAATTTTCTTATGCAGTGGGATTAATTTTTCTAGTGAAATATTTCATAACAGCCTTAAAAAGTTAAACAAGCGTTGACTCAAAGCCAGGTACACATGGCATGACATGATGGTAAATCTCTTGATTGATTCATTTACTGCTTTGACTATGGACTCAGTACACTTGTGCTTAATAAGGGCAATAAGATGTACGAATACAGTATTCAGTAGAATGTGGCTCATGTTCATATGCAGGTTCAAAGTACCATTTAGAAACAATTATACTGACATTTAGAATTTACTACGACAGGTCAAAAAAACTGTCAATGTTGCTTATGCGAAAAATGCCATTTTCTGAGCAAGTGCTATAGTTAAACATATAACAGGAATTAAGAATGTATTAAAGGAAACAAAGTGGAATACAAAATAGGAAACAATGAGCTAAGGTAAGCAAAAACAGAAGTGACAGGAATTTAACTGGAAGTAATGTGAGTGTGGGAGTCTAGAGAGGGACCCTAAAGTCTGTGAGACTGGCTGAGATCATAGGAAAACTTGTAGGTCACAGTTAGTAGCTTGTCTTTTAGCTTCATGTTAAAGAAGAGCCTTCAGATCCTGTTAAATAGATTTCAAGAACAACAGATTTGGGCTTTACAAAAAGTCACATGTGTATATAGTTCTAGTTTAAGAAACAAATTAGTGCTAAAGACACCTGAATGTTAATATGTCAGCTAGGAAGCACTTTCAACATTCCAGTGAGAAGATCTTTGGCAGCCTGTATGAACTAATTTTAACAGGAAATTGTCATTAAAAAAAGAGTAAAGGGATGGAGAAATAGTAAGGCTTAAAGTGACAGTATTTTCAGCATTAAAAACTGAATTAGACATGGCAGATTAAGAAAAAGTAGGAGTTAAGCAGGGCTCCCTGATTTCTACCTTTGCAATATACTGCAGGAATGTCCTTTAAGAAATAAGACTTGCGAAGAAGTGAGATTTATATATAATGAGAGCATATTTTAAAATTTTTAAGTGTAAAAGTATAGAGATAACAGTATGCATATTAGATAATAATAGAATACATTATATTTTCTCAATCATTTTTGATTAAACACTTTTTTAAAAATTTTATTCCCTATCTCTTTTGTCCAGACTTGTTTAACCCTTTTACTTATGAAAAAAAAAAGATTATTGATAATCTCACAATTCGTAACTATGAGACGTAGGAAGTGGTATCAAGAAATGGATATTTGATTCTAAAGTGCTTTTAAAAACTTGGTAAAAGTAATAACTCAAGTGATGTCCAACAAAAAAAAAAAAAAAAAAAAAAAAGGTTGTAAAAAGCCTAACGTTTTTTTTTCTTTACAGTGGAGTTACAATTAAACTAGGTAGCAGAGTTTTACCAATATCCCAGGTTTCGACTGTTTTCCTCCTAATTCCTCCTTCAATTCCAGTAGGCAACAATATTTCACTGCCAGTACCATTAAGGCATGGAGCAGAGTTTCACTGCTGTCATAGTGAAGCAACCTTTACTAAATTGCTTGGCAAAATGCAGTAGAAATGACTCTGTTCCATCTAAGATCAGAGAGGGGTTTCCAGCTTCTGCCTCTACGCAAAAATGTTTTAATCCAACCTAAAACAAAGTCCTCTCTCTGATGGGCACTGCAGCACTGTAGAAAGCACTAACCGAAGAGGAAATGAAGTTCCTTCCCTACAGTGCTGTTCATCTACTAGGAACACCTAGATCAGCTACTGTTCATGTGAATGAGTCATAGTGCATAGGGACTCTTCCCCTCAGCTCATGACAGAAGGTGGAAAGATAGCAAAGGGGCAGAGCCTTGTTTGAAGTCTTGAACCCGAAAAAACTGAATAGGGTAACATTATTGGTGACCAACAATTTGGAAGGGATTTGGAATAATCCATAGATAATAAGAATATCTCCTCTGCAGTTTGCTGTGTGTTTGGCCAGCATTAGTGAAATGAATTAAGAGATGGATTTACAATATCTGGATCAACAGAACATTTGTTCTTTGAAATAATTTTATACATATGAGTCCTATGAGAAAGAAGGGTGAAATCTGAGATTATCATCATGTGTTATTTAGTAATACAAGATCACTGTCAAGTTCCAAGGAACATATCCAATATAGCCCAGAGAAAATAAAGGATTTCCCCATTTTTCATTAAATATAGAACAAAGAATATACAACTTATATCACAAAGTTTTGCAACTCTAGATGAAAACTAAAATTAAGCAAGTACAGATTCATTGTTGCCTCCCTAACAGAAATAGTTTTGAGAAAGTATTACCTTTAATTTGTTTTATTAAGTCATTTCATAGAACTTGTACCATCTTTTCTGGCCAGAGTCCTCAACCCACAATTATGATGTCTGGAAATGAGACCTAATTTTCCTTCTAGGAACAGCCCCTACACTTCCCTCATTCCAAGCCCTACCTTCTCCACAGCAGAAAGTGACAAAATGAGAATATTGTGGTTATGAGATAGAGGAGAGTCAAGTAAAAAAAGTAACGCAGGTCATAAATTAGACCATCTCTTTTCCTCTATAATACTACCTCTTCTCCTCAAAATCCTTCTCCTCTGTATAAGAACGCTGTAAAACTCTGCAGAATATGCTATGAACTGAATTAGTACTTTACTCATGTATTTATGCTAGAATTTAAATAATTTTTAGAACATTCTGAAATGTAGACTTTGCAAAAATCACAGTAAAGCTAGGAGAAGAGATAGAAGAGATAGAATTATCACACAAGAGATAGAATTATTACACACCTGTATTTTGTCTGGCAAGAAATCCATTTTTTCTAACTTTCTATAAGTATTTTCTCACTGTTTCTTTCTTTCTCTCGGTGGGCTTTTTGCTCATTTTCTTTCCTGAAATACTTTCTACTCTCCACAGAAATACCAAAGTGTAAAATTATGAATTTAAGCCAGGCAATCAATAATAGTCTGAGCATTCATTTCTGTGAACCAAGTGGTAGGTAAAATGTTATATGAATATATGACTTAAACAAAATTACTAAGCATTTTTTTTTTTTTTTTTTCTGAGAGAGGGTCTTGCTACTTAGTACAAGCTGGGGTTGAACTTGCTCTATAGCCCAAACTGGACTTGAACCCACAGCAATCCTCTTGCCTTGGGTTCCAAAGTATTAGGATTATAGGCCTTTGTAACCTATCAACCAGGCCCTAAGCTCTCCCCCTTTTTAAAATTGATGTCAATATTTGAAAAGTATTAGAACTTGTAATCGTGGAACTACTAATAAGCATTTTCTCACCACTGAGGACACACTGAGACTCAAGGAAGCAAACAAGAAAGAAAAAACTGAAAGCTGAATGGAAATAGAGCCTAAATGACAATATGAAAAAGGAATTTGAATATCTTTATCCAACTAAGTCTGTCTTAAATGTTACGATCAGGTTTTCATTGACAATATAAAATTTCATTCTTTTTACATTTTTCTGTATTTGTTTAAACTGAAATCATTTAATTAACTTAGTCTCTAAAGGTGTAATACTTTGTCAGTATTGCTATAGTTTTATTTTTACCTGCAGAAAGCTGTGGCTTGATAATATCTTGCTAACTCTGGAGACAGAGAAGCCCATATACCAGTAAATGTCTCAAGCCTTTTTTGCAGAAATTTGGTAGAAAACTCAAAAGAGTATACACATTTGGAAATCTATGTGAAGTTATTTTAAAGAAAGCAGAGGATTCCTCTGTTTTTTTTTTTTTTTTCTTTTTAAAATTTTATTCCATGTTTTTGCTTTGCTTTGCTAGGGATCAAAACCCAGGGCTTCACAAATTCTACTTAGGAGCTCTGTCTATGACTTTTATTTAAATAGTATTTTTAAGTACTTATATTGAAATTATACATATATATATATATATATATATATATATTTAATTTTATTTAAGAGGAAAAAGCGAAAAAACAAAACAAAACAAAGTGGTATAAGGGTACAATTAATACAGAACTACAAAAAAAAAAAAAAAAACAGTAAGAAATCACCAGTTAATAGATTACACACATTATCATCTTAGAAATAGTTGCTCAAGTCACAGTATCAAAGCATACAAAATGGACATTAAAACAGCCAGACCGCAAATTATATTTTTAAGAGAATCTGCTATAATATATATGGATTGTACCAATAATGAATTTGTCACATAAGTAGTTATAATGGAATCAATGTTTGAGTAGAATAAGCAATATCTAGGTTTAGTTATATGCTCATCACTATAAATTTTGTAAGCATTTCTAATTTTCACAAGTTGAATGATCAGCTCATTTCCAGACATTCACATTATTGCCCATGTCCATCATTTAGGATGAATAAATGTAATGGAGGTATTGAAATCAAGGGCAAGAAATTATAGCCAAATATGTCTTTGTGATGATGTTAGAAGTCCAGTACGTTCTCCTAAATTTGTCTTCAGGTTGGTCAAAAACAAAGTTAAATGTGAGATGAAATTAACAAACCAATTCATTCCTTTTCATTACAGATTGGAGAGTGATGATATCTCGAATAGTTATCGAAAATAGCATTTTCCTGATGATACAGTATTGGGCTAAGACTTGAAGGGTATAAAGGAAAAAAGTGAATGTCAAGAAGGAATTAATCATGCAGATTTCAAAAAGCATGTGAAGGCAGAGTAAAAGCTAATATAAAGTTTCTCAGTCAAGAAAAAATTTGGAATTTTCAAAGAACAACAGTTTTACTACATATTTTGCATAATGAGTCAGGAAAGGAGACAGATGCAGGCAATAAAGTGGAAAGATGACAGAACTCAATCTGTCAATAAATTGCAGACTATTTTGGAGGAGGTAGAGTTTATTGTAAATATAAGGAGCATCCACTGAAACGTCTTAAGGAGAGAGGGTATTATGTAACTTCTTTTGTTTTTGAATACAGACTAGAGCACTCTGTGATGAAAATACAGAACGACAAGATGCAAGCTTGAAGCAAAAGGGACCCGTTAGGAATCACCAGGTGGGCACGAGAGTTTTGCCTAGCGTGAAGAAGGTTGGTGAGATTTCATTACTGTACACTTTGGCAATATTGTAGAGCAAAAAATTTGCTAGTAAGCACTGTAGCATATAATGTGAGAGAAGTCAGTGACGTCTTAAATATATTTCCTGTTAGCAATTCTGAGGTTGTTATGTGCTGAAATGAGGTGCGCCAAGAAGAAAGAGGTTTGTGTACAGCTGTGCATTAGGCAAATTTCATAACAAAATAATAGAAGAAGAATAATAGTTAACACACTGAGTATTGTTATCCTCAAAGTAGTTTTGTTTTGGTATGTTGATTTTAAGATGATTTATATATCAAAAAATATATTTATAAGCAAATACTAGGTAATAACATAGAAAAAAAGGATAAAGACATGAATATTTAGATAATTAAAATAGATATATTACATTTGAATTATTGTAATCCATGCAATAGAGTTAGAAAAAAATAAGTCTATTAAGATTCAAATTGGTGCATAGATTATATTGAGGAAAAAGATTAAAAGACTGTATTGACAATGTGGAGGTCATTATTGTCCTTAAAAATTGCAACTTTAATCATGTATATTAATGCAAAGATGTTTTTAACATTTAAGATTTCATAATGAATTCAATGAGTCTGAGGGCATCACAAATACTGAATTATGGAAAATTAAGATTAAACTCAAAATATTTTTAAAGTAAAAAAATAGTTTGCATTGTATTTAAATCTCTTCTCATATACATTGCATATACTTCATTCATTTAATAATTAATGTTTTTAGAGAAATCACTATGAGTTAAAGTTTTGATCATAAAATTAAAAAATAACCACCAATTATGTGAAATATGTTTTCTGTATTCATTCCCCTTTTAATTTTACAAAAAGATTTTAAATTAAAAGGAATGATCATAGCCACTTCCCTATTTTATGCATATCAAATACCTAGGAAGTAAAATATTTATGTTTTGGTACTCAGAAGTCAGAGGTCATCCTTAAACTATGTCTAATTTCAGATTAAAAGTGTTGTAATATTTGTATTAAAAATTAGATCAGCAATTAGAGAAAGAACTAAGGTTTTATTGCTGATAATGACTGAAATATACAACGTACATTTTTTATTCATTGTTTAAAGTTCTAAGTATTCCAAAGTTCTAAGTGAATATGCAAACTTAGCTCCTGTTTGAGGTGGTCAGCGTGGAGTGTAGAGCCAATTGGCTTGGCATCCATCTGGGGAATTGACATAGCCCCCTTCTGGACAAGTTTTGATGGGTCATGGAGTCTTGTCCTGTTCCTGTCCTTTTACTGCCCTCTTTCTGGCACTCTTTTCCCCTACAGCTTCCTGGCTGCCAATAACTAAGCATCTGCATTACACCTTGGAGTAAGCTCAGTATGCACTGAATGAATCCCCTTGAAATCAGAAGCCAAATGACATCCCATCATAGTTTCCAGATGTTGTTCATTGTGTTGCACTAACAAGAGAGCTTACTACTACACTGGTACCTAACATATTTTCATTGAAACACTTTTCCTCCCTTCTGAAAATGCAAGCTTTTGGTTTTCATCTCCTTTTTCAGCTTTCATTTATACAAACCAGGAGAAAGAAGAACATGTTGGGTGTTAAATTACTCCAGTTGATTTGTTATCCTGGAAAAAAATTAAATGCACTGATTTTTAGCATTACTATTTTCCATATAGGTGGCTGATGGATGAGATATGGGGTAAGCTTTCCAAAGCTATGTGCCAATCAAACTCATTTCCTGTCCTACAGTACATTTTGTCAGGGGCAAGACTGCTAATCCTATCAAACTTCTGCAAATGGTGTTTTCATCCCCATTTTATAATTATTCAGACAGCTCCACATATATTCTGTATTTTTGGTAGTTGCTATTAAGCACCAGTAATTTTAATAGGCACTTGAACATTGACTGCCACCAATATAAATCATAATTTTACTGAAGAAAAGTGAGATATGTAAAATATTCATTTCCTATCAAATACCATTCCAATTCTTCTTATAACTGCAATGAAATAACTAAATTCTATCACTCTCAAGCAGTATGCTTATGGACACAATATATAGAAATATCATGGTTGTCACTATTTCTTAAATGTGACTCTGTCATAGAGGCTTTTTGGTTTGTCACCAAAAGGAATAATGTTCAGACTTTCTGGACAATTAAATTTCCTTCAGATTCACTCTCTACAGCTTTATCCTCTATCAGACAGCAAACTGATTTCTTGTTTTTATGACAGGAAGAAAGTGACTAGTCATCGTTATGGATTACTTAATAATTATTGTTAAGTAGAAAACACATACAAATAATGGAAAGTATAATTTGCATCTACACATGACAAACAAGTGTTTGAAGTATCATTATGAATCTCTTGCAAAATGCAATAATCATATTTTGCTTTGTTCATTTGTAAAAGAGTTGCCAAATTGGTATAAAAAAATTAAAGTCTGTCTGCTGGCACTTTTGAGCCAAAAAGAACTAATATTTTATTCGTTCTTCATTAGAAAAGAAAATAATTAAACAATATTTCCTATGCAAAATTATAATAACTCAGCATGATATGAATCACATCACATTGCAGTGATATTGCTACATTAAATGGATGTCCAAAAAGTCAAATAAAAATACACAGTATTTTATCAAAAGCAATTAATCTTTTTTATCCGGAGTATGACATTTCACTATGTAATTGCACAGGAAATTAAAACTCTTTTCACCGGTTTAATAATGGATGAGATTTGGGCTCTGGGATAATTGTTTCATTGAGCTTTGTCATCAGAAGGCAAGGCTTGCCAGCTGTGACTTACAACTTGCACCTCTGTCAGCTCTGAGATGGATTAAAGAAAAACAAGAAGGGACTCCCATTGGGGCCCACCAGGACACAGGGAGGTGCCAAAAACACAGGCAAATTTGAAACATTTTTGCTTTTCATTTCAAATCAATTTTTCTGCCTGGCACAGTGTATTTTGCTGGCCTGATAGCTCATATGAGAATACTCTACGTTACACTCCTTTTGAAACCTGTATTATGTTGTATATTGCTTTTTATTTTATATGTTTCAGTATATGTTTGGGTGTTTGAAATATCTTTTAAAACCCTCCAAAACCCTGTATTTCAATGTCAGATAACTGAAATACATATTGATGCAAAATTCTATTAAATAACAAACATATGTTTGTGTGTATCCAAGTTCCAAAGATTTACATATTACGTTTCATGTAAGTAGCTAAATTTTAATGATAATAGATATTATATACATATAAAGTTTAAAAGATGCATATATAGTTTATTTGCTTTGACTAAATATCTATTTTCCCTCAACCTTCCTACACTGAATGTTATTATACATCTCATATGTGAGAATTATTTTTTATCATTTAATATTGATGCTACAAGAATAGCAGAACAATTTTGTGAAAAAATATACTTTAGCAAGATAATAATAGAAAAGATAACAGTATCTAATTTAACACTAGATGTTCAGTTTCATCTCACACATTCAGTTGATAAGAAATAAAGATGATTTTCATGGTAAACTTGGTTGAAATACCAATCACATGTTTAATGCCAAAGAGCACTAATGCTACTTCTTTTTCTAGTCCAGTTCCGTTGTATGAAGTAGCTGTACACTTTAAGTTAATGAAAGAAATTGACATCAGGATTTTCTCTCTGTAAAGTTAATAAAAATATTAAACATATTTTAGAAATGTCATAGTTTTGTGGTGAACATCAGTAAAAGAAACTTCCCAGATGTGTAATTTGGGTTTAAAAAAAAAAAAAAAAGCACATATTTATTTAGTACAGAAATTATGCTGCCATGTAGCTCTGGTTTTGAAATCAAGAGTCAAAACATTAATATTTTTCTATTTCCTGTAAGGTTTTCAACTGCATTCCATGATTCAGTTTCAATATCTGCAGCAGTAAATGTGGTTGATAAATATACTCTACACAAACTGCTGAGGCCACGCATTCGAGGAGAGAGACAGTTTAAATTGTAGTCTCGAGGGAGAAGAGGAGGCGATAGAAACAGAGAAACTGAGAAACAGAGAAGAGGAAGGAGGGAGGATAAATCTTGTGGCAGGAGGTGAAAGAAACAGGAAGACAGACAAAAAAAGGAATAGAAATGAGAGACGAATCAGAAGAAGGCATTGTAATTAGAATTAGAAACATTAATGAAAACAAGTTTCTAAAATGTTACATTGTTGAAGTCACAGCAGGAATAGAAATCACCTGAAGAGCATCTATTAAATGAACTCCTTAAAATTCATTTGTCAGTAAATTTTACTGAAGGAAAGTCAGTAAGAATGCCCATTAAAACAAGTGTTCTGGTGTTTGATTCCATTGCCTTAGATTTACATTGTTTCAGTTTCTTTATCTGAAGAAATGTTATAATACTTGCTCAAGACTTTCTATATGAAGAATAGCACATACTATTGCCTTGATAAAGACAAAAACTCTACAAAAATATCTGTCAGTGTTTATGTACTAAAATGATTCATTTTAATATATAGATTGTGTACATATTAAAATGAATTACTATTAAATGAGTCTCTTACAGGGCTAAAGGAAAAGCAATTGAGAATTGGAAATGTTAATTCTATCACCTGCTCAATAAAATAAAATTAATGTTTGTTATGAAGAGATTCACTAAGCCATTTCAGAAATCAGTATCCACATCTATAAATGGATAAGATTATTTTATAATCTAAAGCCATTTTCTTAATTCTTACTTTATAATTAAGCAAACATCATTAGTATACAAAGTCAATACATACAAAATTACCATTCATGGTACATTTTTTCTATTAAAGTAAATTTTATTATATTACAATTTTGTATTCTGTGTCTCTTGTCATTTACAATTTATGCTAATATTTAATTACAAGAACTCTGAAGTCAGACTGATATTAAACTTTGTCTTTGAACTTATTAATTATGCAATCAGAGAAAGTATTTAATTTTCTGTGCTTCAATTTCTGGTAATTTTAATATTTATAGCATTAGAATTGAAATAAGGTTGGACTACACTAAAAACTTAGTGAATGTTTGGTTTGATACATAGCTATATTTTGCTATTGTGATAGCCTATAGTTTGTTCACGGCATTTGCTAACAATTTTCCTATATGATGAGGAGACACCACTGTATACTTAGTTTTGCAGAACAAATGTTCTATAGTCTACTCTCAAATTATGAGCTATCTTTTTGAATCTGTGTATATGTATATGTAAGTGTATATATCATGCGATCCTACTTACCTATATTCTCTCTGCTATTTACATGAACTATTATAGTATCAGTCTGATTTCTATGATAATTAATTACCTTTGATACTTCCATAAAGACTTCCAAGTTTTATCAATATGTTCAGTTCTCTGAGGACCACAGGACTTGACCTCCATTGCTCAAATAATTTTACCTCCAGAGTTATTTTGGAATATTCTACTAATTATGTAAAAATATTCTATTCAGTTATTCAGCAAGATACATTCTAGCTTATCACTGTTTATCTAAATTTCTAAAAATGTTTCTCCTCCACTAGAAACTCTTGTTGATAAATAAATGTTCTTTACAAACACAAGTTATGTACTCTGTTTTTGTTTATTATGAAATAAACGTATCCCCTACCTGACATATTTAATATCCCCTAACAACATAAGCAGTATATCTGTAATTCTTAGAATTCATTTAGTACCATATAATAGTAAAATACACATTTGTCTTAATGGAATAATTGGATCATGAGTTTCATGCTTAAAGTTCTCCATGCTAAACAGAATGTGTATTTTATTTCTGCTGTTTCAAAGAAACTTTAGTTGATAACTTTAATTTCTAGCATCTGTCCTGCTTCTATTGGTTTTGTACCATTGTCAGAATTTTCCAATTTCAAATTTGTAGCATATGGTATAACCTATCACTGCCAGACACTCAGCAAAACCTCTTTGACTTTATACGAACATAATTTTTTGCTATAGACCTAGTTCTCTGTTGTTGCATAAAACAAAGATGACTCATGACAATTCACTTTTAGTGTCTTTCTTCAAACCGTGTTATCTATATATTCTTAATTCTACAGTTTCCTTTTAGAGTATTTTATGTTTCCTTCATATTCTTGCATTGAAATGGTTTAGAAAAAGCAAAACTCTCCCCGATTTTTAATTTTTTCTTTCATGTTTCACTCACTGAATCTTAACAAATCTTATAATTCAGAATATTTTATTTTGATAAATACTAAAATAAATTTGACTTGACTTTCAATACAAAATCTTGGAAAACTTAATTTTTAACAGTCTGCTTCCCAGTTCTACGTCTGTATTTTTTGTGCTGTATTACATTTTTGTAATAAATTGAAAATTTTGGGCTGTGTAGATTTCAATAATTTTTCAAGAGCAGGATATATTTATATAGAGAAAGAAAACATCTGTCTGAAACTGGGTGGGATACCTATAGGTTTTATTTTATTTTATTTTATTTTATTTTATTTTATTTTATTTTATTTTATTTTATTTTATTTTTTGTCTTTTTCCTTTTTATCAGTACCAGGGATCGATCTCACGACTGCCTGCTTGCAAGGCAGGCGCTTATGCCGCTGAGCTAAATCCCCAGGTTTTAATGTTTTAATAACAAAACAAAAACCATTTATGCATTTTCTTATTCAAAATACATCTGTGCTACAATTTCCATTTTTTTAATGCAACACTTCCTTTCACAATAGTTAAGATTGTTTCAAAATATTTAGAATAATTGTCCTCTTGTTTAGAGAACTTCTGCTAAGTGAGAACATTTTAATTTTCTAAGACAAATTAATAATAATGCTGAGAATTGACTTTAAAGATCGAAATATTTATTTTCCTAATTTTGATATAAATAGGGTTTTTATACATTAACTACAGCTTAGGTTTTATTTAACTATATTTTTTTCTATGTTAAATAATACTGTTAATCATCAACTCTTATGCAATAGATAAGCTTTTAAATTTCATATCAGAACACTTTGGGTCCAAAATAGAGTTACATTTAGAAATGTCATTAGAAATGAAGATAAGTTTACGTTTACTTTGACTTACTTTCAAAGTAAAGGAATTTGTAGTTTATATGAAAAACTATTGGATTTATTAACATTTAAATTTAGTATTGATCATGCTCAAAATTTTCACTATCCTGAAGAGTAAGACACCTGTTAATGTCAAAACATTTTCAGCAAATTGAAACATATTTTTGTTATTGTGAGCATTTTGCTTCAGTAATAAGTGAAACAATAATATGTAAACAATGTTTATTTCTGAAATTTAAAAAATTATGATGGGCTTAATAGTCAACTTTATTAATAAAATTATGTTGATTAGCTATGGAGTCTTAAACTTTTAAAGCATTTTTTTTTAATTTCTACTCTTTTAGTAATAAAATCTAGAATAAATTTTTAAATTTTTATTAAGATTTCAATATCAAACTCTACCCTAAATGCATTATTTTTGTAATGCTGTTGTACTCAAAAATATGGAATTATTATACACTTTGTTCATCCTTTAACCCATATAAAAATTTAT
The DNA here is from genome assembly GCF_034190915.1 of Cavia porcellus. Classification (NCBI taxonomy): domain Eukaryota; kingdom Metazoa; phylum Chordata; class Mammalia; order Rodentia; family Caviidae; genus Cavia; species Cavia porcellus. The sequence continues at coordinate 30,823,860 of NW_026947497.1, read as the reverse complement.
AGCAGCATAAATTTATAATTAAATATTTTATTGTAAAAGTCAAAATAAATCATAATTAAACCAGATTTTATTAAATATTACACTTGTATTTGCATGTATCTTTATGTGACATCCTTTTATTTGCAAAATATTTTTAACACTTTTGTTTGCATATATATATATATATATATATATATATATATATATATATATAAATTAGTATAAAATTATGGGTAGACAAAGAGCCACAACTATCAATTAGATGGCTCCCCCACTCTGGAAGTCATTTTGCAGTTTAAATCTCTGATTCAAAATTGTTTTACAAATCTATATTTATGACAGTAATAAATACTGCACAGTCAATGAAAATTATTGACTAACAATTTGCATTTATTCCTAGTATCATTATGTTGCTAGTTAAACACATTTGTCAGCAACATCCTATTACTTTATGATTAGCTTCCAAAACAGACAAATTAATCCATGTCAAAACACAAGTTGCCAAAATGATCCAGCAGAAATTCTAAAACATTAATGCTGACTACCAAACCTTGAGTTTATACAATGCTTTTTTATATACAAAACATCATAGGATAATATAAACAGATTTATGAAGAATATGCTATCAGTTATCTTCATCATGAAAAACCTCAATATCTCTTGATAAATTTGAGCAGAATTTTATAAATTAAGGCAACACCATACTAATTAATTTAAAAATTTCAAAATAAGTAATCTAATTACTAATATGTACTGAAATACTAATATTATATAAGCAGTAAACTTGCACAATTAAAATTTCTTCCATTCTTGACACATACACTAATACATTCTAAACATTTGTAAATGCTTTTAATTCCTTCTGAAAGTAAAGGTATTTTATGAAACATCAGAAGAAAAAGTTAATGAAAAAACCTTTATATGAAGACAATTTTATTAATTTACATTGGATTTTCTTCCACATGCTATGATACATAAAGATACCTGCTGGAAATGAGTCAAATTTCATCAGCACATCAATGATTTTGGTGCCACATTAAAGATAAAAATAAAAGCATTGTTGTTACCTGTTATTGTCAGGGGTTGTGAGGAGAACAATTAGAGTCAGGGCATGGAGTTTATAATACTGTTCTATGATGGTCACCCAGAGTTAACACAAGAAAATGCAGGAAATCTGTCCACAACACCAAAGACATAGAATATTTAGCCAAGGACCTAAATCACACAGCAATGTCCCACATGAATCCAGACGAAGACCCAGAGCTCATGACACTGCCACCCACAAGTTCAATTGGAGGTCTAGAGCCCATGAGAAATCCCGCCAGTATCTTTTATGAATCCATGCTGGGAAGGCCCAAAAGTCAGTAGTGGAAGGTAGCAAGTGTATGCCAGCAGAGTGACGGAGCCATGCTGGTAGGTTGAGGGTTTCTACCTTAGAGCTGAGAAGTCACACTCACAACAAAGACCAGAGCTGTCCTGAATAGCACCACAGCCATCATCAGCAACAGGGAGACCCTAAGCTCCTCCGATGGATGCCAGCATGATGAGTTCATCCTGGGGACCAAAGCGGCATGTCTTTCCCTCCACAACCAGAAAGCACTGCTTGATGTGAGGACCAGAGCTTCTCCAGGAGAACCAACGGCTCAAACAGCAACACATAGTGAACTCACAGTGTCTAAACACCTAGCTTCTCCTTCTCCATGCCTCTATTGATGCTGGCAACTTGCCTCGGGTGGAACATCTATGCTCAGCACCATGCTGATGTAATCCAGCTGGCATTAAGTTGACCACCAGTTTTTAATCCATAACATTATGTGAATTAGTATTTTTTCACTTCTGATTTTTATCGATACATGCTTGCACAATGAATACATTGATTATGAAGGGCTGATACATGTTTGTAACTTCTTATAATTAGTATTTTATTCTTTTTTTCTCTCTGCTTTATCTCCCTCCATCTCTGCTTTGCATGTCTGATTTTATAACAGTTAGTACATAAAGAGCTTATGACAAATGTTTGCATGATATGGGAATACGGCATCTAACTGCAAAAAGAGATCCACGACCACAGTGGAGCTACAGGTTCACCCGTATCCCTACTGGACAAGACACAGATCAAGCAGCACATCTATTACTTTATGCATAAACTAAAGAAAATGAGCTTACTGATATTACTCACAGTGTTGCATTTTGCTTAATTGATATTTTATATTAAGATTTTGATCACCCACAGGAAAACCATTTCCTCGAGAATGATGAGTTTTCTACTTCTGTTAGTTCCATATGCTTCCTTTGAATAGTGAAAGTCTAAAATATTATTTACTTGGAAATTTAAAAATTCTGTGAGGATTCTGAGGCAGGCGGGTGGTATTTTAGAAAACAGGCTAGCCACCTTACAATTTGTTCTCAGAATAAAAATGAAATAGACTGGAATTGTAGTTCAGCTCTGTAGTGTTTGCTAGAACTTAGGAGACCCTGGCTTCAAACAACCACTGCTACAGGAAATCAACAACAACAACAAAATGCAAATACAGATCATGGCAAAATTAAACATTTTTACACTTTTAATAAATATATATATTTTTGATTTTGAAGAGAATAAAATCAAACGAAATAAAACTGAATAGAGTCAATCAAAACAAAACAATGAACATGGTCCACGACTTCAAAACAAAATACAAGGAAATCAATAATGCCTACCATAATGATTCTAGTTAGCTTTAAAATAATTGCCCATACCATCAGACATAGTAAAATCAAACAAAATAGTACAGAATAAAACTAATAAAAACAAAACAGTGGAAGTAGTACAAGGTTTCAAACAAGACAGTAGTAAACCAGCAGTGGCTACTATAATGCCTCTTGTCATCTTCAGAGTAGTTGTCTCTGCCATCAGCCATGTTACACTCAAAAACAAATATAATAAAATCAATCAAAACAACACAATGAAAGAAGTACAGAACTTCAAAGTAAGATATTAGGAAATCAATAACAGCTACCATAATATATTTTGTTAACTTTGAATTAGCTGTCCATGCCATCAGATATAATAAAATTAGACTAACCAAAACAGAATAAAACCAAGCTAAACAAGTACTGAAAACAATATGGGCTTCAAATCAGATTAATAGTGGCCACTGCCTTCCCTTTTTAGACTCTTGCCTCTCTTTAACTTTCATAAGATGTATTGTGCATTTTATATTCCACCATCTCCTTAGTTTTTTATACTAGGGAGACAAGATGATAGTCACCCATGTGACTCGTGAACCATTTCATCCATGAATATGATCCCAGTTTATATCCATTTACCAACAAAATCTCAAAGTTGTCTTTTTTAAAGTTGAGTAACTTTCCATTGTACAGAAATGTCTTGTCTTTCTTATCCACTCTGCAGCTCATGGGGAAGCTACCCCCTCTTCTTTCTGGTACCCTGTCACACAGAGCATTGTTCTCTCTCGTTTCACTTTTAGTTTCTGAACCTCTTTGCAAGTTAAATGTTTCTTGTATAAACCATATTAATGGATCCTGTCTCCTGATCCACTCTGCCTGTATTTGTTTTTATTGGTGAATTGAGGCTCATAGTGGTGGTTGTGGCCAACATGCTCTACCTTGTCTCTGCCAAGCTATTTTCCTGCCATTGATTTTCTACTCTTCACCTCTATTCTATTGTCTGCCCCACTTGATGATCCTACTCTTGCCACTGTTCCTGGAACCATGATCTTTTTTCTTTCTGTAGAATGCCCTTCAGTATTCCTTGTAGGCCTGGTTTGGTGGTCATTGATTCCTTCAGTTATTATCATGGAAATACCCTGTTTATGCATTAATTTTGAAAGATAGTTTTGTAGGTTCCATCAATGGGTTGGAAATTGCTTTCTTTTAGGACTTGACGTGCTTCATTCCAACCTCTCCTTTCCTTGAGGTTTTATGTTAAGAAGTCTGTCATGATTTTGGTGGGCTTTCATTTATAGGTGGTCAGTTTATTTTCTCTAACAACTTTTATATTGTTTTCTAGTGCTGAATTTCTGGGACCTTGATTACTAATATGTCTCAGTGTAGATTTAGTTTGGTCATATCTAAGTGTGGTTATATGTGTCTCACATATTTGTATGAGGGGTTCTTTACTCAATGTTCTTTTAATATTTTCAATAGCTTATAATATTATTTAAAATTCATTTTAATTGGCTTTAACTGACATCCTTTTATTTGCAAAATGTTTTTAACACGTCTGTTCTTGTGTTGAATTTCTGGATATTGATTATTTTATGTATGGGTGGAGATTTATTTTGGCTATGGCTAGGTGGAGTGTTATATGCCTCACTTATCTGAAAGTCACTTCTTTTTCCCATGTTTGGGAAAGATTCTGATATTATTTCTATAAATCTACTTTTAATGTCATTTGTTTTGCCCCCTGCTTTTTCACTCAGACCTACCAATCTTAAGTTATGTTTCTTTGGGTTGTCTTGCAGCCACTGAATAGCTAATTCCTAGTTCCTTGTTATTTTTAAGAGATCTTTCCTGATTGCAACATGTCTTCAAGGTCTGAAAGTCCATCTTCAGTTTCTTTCAAGCAGTTTTGTGAGCTTTCAATGGAGTTTTTTGTTACCTGGATATCTATTTGAGTCTGTTTCATGTATTCTAAATCTTTTTGAATTGTTCCTTTAAGGTTTCCTTCATTTTCCTATGCTGCTCTATTTTTTCATCTATGTCTTCTTTAGAGATGGTAGCAATTCTTTTATTATATTTATTTCTTCTTTTAGCTGAGATAGTATTACTGTTCTAATTTCTTTCATAGCCTCATGAAGTTCTTTACTTCAGTTGTCATCACTTCAGGAACTTCAGGTTTGCAACTCCTGATCTCTTCCATGTTACATCTTCTGACTTTTTCTGCTTGAGTTGGATGACCAGAGTCTGCCTTTGCTACTTCATCTTCACATATTCCTGAGTTCTTACAGACAGGTAAGTAGTGAGGTTCCAGGCATTTTCTGCATTGGCTATCATTTCTCTTAAGTGGGACTTTGGTTTTTGTAGCCAGTGCTAGCTAAGGTATCTGATGGTAGCCATGCGGGGCACTGATACAGGGTTTCCTGCTGCTTTCCCCAGCTTGCGTTGGCTCACTGATAGCTGCCTGAGTACAAGCAGAGGCAAGTCCGGCCTTTGCCTCTGGATTGAGCTGATTACTGGTGGAGGCTCCCCACCATGACTGTTGGAACGTGTGTCGGGGTGAGTCTCAGTCTGTGCAATTTCCACCATTCTGCTCCCAGCTAAGACCTGCTGGAGGGAGACTGCAGATTATCCAGCCTGACTGCAACTGCAGGAAAACTGAGCCCTCTGCACTCACCAATAGAAAAATGCAATCCTCTGCATCTGCCCCTCCCTTCCACCATCTATTTTCAGAGGCCTCTGGGGTTGCCAGCCACCACCATCACAATGACCATGTGTCCCCTTGTTCTAGTAGCGCCTCTAGCACTGTGGATCTGGCTCCAGGCAAATGCATTGCCAGTTCTCACCTTCTTTTCTTTAAGTTTTTCTTTTTCACTCTTTCTGTGGGCTTCAGTTCTCATTTCAGATTCTTCCTGAGTCCAGGAGACCCATTTCCTTCCTTCTTTTCTTCCTTCCTTCCTTCTTTCCTTCCTTCCTTCCTTCCTTCCTTCTTTCCTTCTTGTCTTTCCCATGATGCTATATTCCATCACCTGGACTGTTTCTCTCAGAGAGACTGTGTACTCTGCTGCTTACTGTTCTGTCATCTTCCTGGAAGCCTCTCTATATTCTATTTGATGACAAAAAATGCATTTTTGTAGATGAGGACCTAGGTATATTAGTGTGTTAATGTGTTAAAAGTTTGCATATGTTTAAATTTTAAATAAAAAGCTACTTTTATAAATGACATTCACAACCAGTAGAACTTACAATTTTGACCAATTCTATGTGTTATATTCTTAATAGACTTTCAAATGTTAAAAATGTTATTATAGGGGCTGGGGATTTAGCTCAGCCGCATAAGCGCCTGCCTTGCAAGCAGGCATTCGTGAGTTCGATCCCCAGTACTGATAAAAATGAAAAAGACAGAAAAAAAAAGTTATTATAAATGCCTCCATGAAACTTTGAATCTAAATTTTTTAATATCATTTTGAATTTCTGTATGTTTGTTACAGCTACAGAACTTTTCCTACTTTGATTTTTAGTCTATTATAGAGTGCTTTGTATTTTTGTTCTGTGGCTTATATTTTATAATTTCATATTTTCATGAGCTCTCAAGTAAATTTCATTTAAAATAGTTGCTTTAATGTTCTTCTATGAAATAATACCTGGCTTTCTCTGGATTAGTTTCTATTTATTATTTTATATAAAGGATTTTGATCGTTTTCCAAGTTTCCATATGTTACTAATAGTATTTTATTCTTGATTGGACAGTTCGGATGCCACATTGTTCAAAAGCTGGTACAATGCTGACTTCCTTTAAAACACATAGAGATTTGCTCTTGCTGAGATCAATTTACTGATTTTAGTCTTTACGCCCAGTGTTCAGTAAGAAGTTCTTCACTTTAATAACTTTAATGCACTGCCACTTATTCAAAATGTTCATTTTATAGCTTCTAGGAACTTTACTTGGAGGAAAAAAAAGTAAAGCCCTTAAAGTCTATGTTCATGGCCAGTTGTTTCATATTTGAAAATGATTCAAGAAGACCTGTAATTTTTCAGATCTCCCTATCTCATCAATTCTCTCATTTCTTGCAACTGCCCTGTATATTATCAGTATCTCAGCAGCTCTCAGCTTCATGTTGTGCTGCCTCTGTCCAGTAAGACCTGTGTTGTCAGGGCATCACTTACCTTTAGGAAACTGTTTCATATAGAAAGCAAGTATAAATGTGTAATTCATCTGAGTCTCCTCTCTTTAAAGGACTGTGGACATATACTATAAGATTTTAAATTTCTGAAATTAATTATTTTTTTGTGGTCTAGTTTTAGAATTGTTTTCCACACTGTACTAAGTCATGACCCTGCAACGGTATCACTGGAAATTGTTTTTCAGAATGTAAATCAACCTGACCAATTGTTGAATGATAAACAGGTTATGTTTATCATCTCCTTTATTTTTCACATACACAAGAAAAACATAAGCCTGTGTTGTTTTTACTTGAATGAATTCTGAGGTTCAGAAAAGTTAAGAAAATTCCAAGAGTCATAAATTTAAAAATTCATAAAATCAGAATAAGTCCCAAATCTTCCTTGTGCCAAAGACTTCTTATGACTGATCTTCATAACTATCCCTTTGGTATACTTTGCATCTGAACACTGTCACAGGACCACAAAAAAGAAGTTTGTTTACATTTTCAACACTATTTTCAAAATACAAGCTTCTTTTGAGTCTACTCCGTGATTATTTCCACCAGAGAAAATCAAAGAGTCCTATTTGAAACTCTTAACTTTAAGAAATATTTTTATGTTTAGCTATGGATGTCATATATTCAGGTTAACTAAATGAATCTAGACTTTAAGGTAGAGGGGAATGTTATAAAATGGCTATTAGTAATTCATAATGGAGCTTTGTGTTAAAAGGTGATAGATTCTTTTTTGTACACTAAAAAAAAAAAAAAAAGGAAAGACAAATGATGGATATTCATAATAAATCCTATTAATGTGGCCAAAAAGATCGAGCTAGAATAACTGGGAATTGCTATTTGACAGATTGTAGTCATATGGTATGCTGTATGACAACATTCAAAACACAGAATAACATTTAATGAAAGCTGATACAATTATTGTAAGTCCACAAATGTCAGAAACTTGAAACAGTAGCTTCACATTTAACAACATTTTCAGCATTCAAATTTTGTGCAGAATCACAGAATTCAACTGAATTTTTAATAAGCATTTTATTAATGACAATTCACATTTTTATATTTAAATGAATATATCAAAAATATGTAAATGTAAATATAGCTTTCATAGTCTCTAAATAGTGACTTGCACCAGTTTCTTGAAGAAGACAAAGTGTTATGATATTTTGTTTAATATGGTTATTAATATTTTGAAGTAAGTTTTCACTCCTTAGAGACATTGCATGAATTGTAATTACTAACTCTATTCCATACTTTTTTGTTTTGTTTTGTTTTGTTTTGCTTTGTTGGTATCAGGAATCAAACTGAGAACCTCACGCTTGTGAGGCAGGTGCTGTGTCACTAGGCTATATCCCCAGCCATCTATTACTTATTTTGGCTACTGGCACTGAATCTTTAAACTGTAATTACTGTTCTGGAAGACAAAGCAAAACATCAAATATGCATTAGACAATTAAATTATTTTAATACATTTAGTAAATCTTTAACACACCAACATCTTTCCTGTGTGTTTCCCTCTTCATCTCCAATTAGCACATAAAGAGAAAAAAAAGTGAAAAATGCATCCTCAGAACAGATCTGAACTGCAATCAAAGCCTTTTTCCCAGCCCTCCATGGCAGCTTCGTGACCTGAGTTAGTGAGCCACAAAACAAGAAGACTTCAAAGAACTGCAAAAGGTTGTGCTACGAAAAATGGTTTATAGTTGTAAAGGGTAGAGCAGCATGAGGAACTATAGAGGTGAAGTTAACACTAACTGTAGACTATGGCACAAAAAGAGCATTTAATCTATCAAGGAGAGAAAAAGTATAATAGTGACAATGAAAAGAAACACTACCTGCTGACTAAGAAACTAGAGAGGAAAGCAGAATGAAATGCCTCAAGAATGGCTCTGCCTCTATTAGGCAGCCAAGTGAATTGAGAATCCTTTTTATTCAAGTTAATATTATTATAAAAAGAGAAGAAAAGATGAAATCAAAATACTATCATGGGCAAAGTTGACAGCCATCTTGCACAAGGAGAGACTATAATGACTGCATAAAGGGAATGCTCTCTATTTCTCCTTTATGGTTTCTAAATTTAAAATTTTGAAATCTACACAGTTTGAAGGCAAATATAATAATTGAAAACATCACATTTGTGACTGAGCTGATTATCAAGCATAATGAATAGAGTCAATTTTCAAAAGATGTTAAACAATGTTATTTCTATAAACACGCAAATACACATACAAGAGTAAAATCTGATAACAAAAATCAACTGCCATTTATGCGCAGTGAAAAAGTAGGAAAACCAGGAAAAGTGTCTTAATGGGAGCAATTCTGCTAGATTTATGAATGTGTTGCTCACTGTCATAATATTTTGTAAGTTTCCAAGATCCAATTCAAAGCAAAAGAAAAGTAGCAATAGACTCCTTGCTGGTATTTATTAGCTAAGTGACATCTTTGAACATTTAGTTGTTTAAGTCACACTTTGAGTGAAGGAAAGTGAAAATAAACTTCATAAAGCTAAAGGATAATTTATGGGCAAAGAAGGAAATGAACAACACTCAACAAGAAGCTGAATTTGCTTTTGATTTTGTAATATTCTGTTAAATACAACTAACTTTATAATTATCCCATTGACTCGTTATTCTCAAACCATCAGTATTAAAAAGAACATCTTTCAGAATTTGTTTCATGTATTTGTGTTAACTTTAGTTGAAACTTCCTTTGATTGACCTTTCCGATCACTTTGACCAGGTCAGCAATGGCTTTTACAAGGTGATATAAAGACACACCATACATTAAAATTCTTATAATTATTTACAATAGTAATATATAGCTCAAAATGCAATCTCTTGTGTGTATTAATTATTTTAACTTGTAATCTCTTTAGGATTCAAAAGTAAAGAGAAGTAATATTTATCATTATTTATAATGGCAAGTTTTTTGCTTATTGTTGAATATATAAATTAAGACAAATTCTTGAGCTTACATTTATTACATTGATTTTGTGTTGTTGTTGAGACTATTTTCAAGTGTTGCCCGCTCATGAGTACTGCCAGGATGGAATGCAGTTATGAAAGTCTGTACAATAATAGTCACATATAGCACAGAAAATATTGAATCAAATATCAGCATAGAAGGTTTGTAATAACAATGTTTCAGTCTATCTATGAATGAAATCTTTGTCGCCTTCTTCATGCCATATATTACAATTCTTGACCTTAATGATGTTTAAATATATTCTGTTGTGATATATTTCTTGACATTATTTGTAACTCTTTTTTTTTTCAACCTTTTCAAAAAAATTTCCCCTCAACAGAATAATCATTTTATTATCTTCTACCATGGCCACTATTTCATGAACCCCTCATGTAAATACCAGGGAAGCTGAGCTGATGACATCCAAAGAATGAACCTTATTATCTATCAGACTTTTCATGGACTCCTCGGAAATGGAGGAAATGGCAGTGAAATTTTAAAATATTCATAGTATCTGTATGTTTCATGATCATTCTGAGAAATTCAACCAAATGTTCCTTCATCCATTCTTCTAGTTATTTTATTGGTGTCCGATACTAACTGGTCAAAAAAGACATTGCATGAGATTTAACATACATCATATTTCTCTTATTGCATAAAATGCATAACCAGATATCCTGCCAGAATTATATTCACTCAAGTGTGTTCCTTTATGATTCACTTTCAAGCCCAAAGGACAAAGGGGATAAAGGCCCAAAGGACAGAGTGACTGTCCATTTTGCTTAAAGGCAGAATTTCATATTGATCTGTGAATTTTTGGCTCTTCACTAGATTGTTCACAGTGAACAAGTTATGGGGTCATAACTGTGAATAAAGATGAAAGCAGCTCTGTACAGTTATTGGCAAGAGAGTCCGAATAAAACACTTTCAAAACTCTTTAAATCTTATCCATATGATGCCTCACTTCAATTCCATAATGTAAGGTTTCTATTCCCAGGCACTTTGTGGGGAAAGTTAATAAGAGGCTGCTTTGATTAGCTCTTATCTGTAGTGTAATTAAAGCCTAAATTCTCTAACAAAACCCAGGAATGAGATCTCAGCCACTTTCCTAAGGAATTATTTATCAACAAAGGGAGATGTCCTTCAAAAACTCCACAGATACAGATTGTACCTCTTGCTTTTTAAATAATTTCCTCCCTTAAATTATAATAATAAGAAAATATCAATAGTTATTACATGTGTATCATTATCTTCAAAATAGTTACAACACATAAATCAAATAATTCTGGCAAATGAACCAAATAATATTTGCAAAAAAGAAAGAGATAATAACTTCATTCTTGTCCACAACCAGGATAAACTACTATAAATGAAATTGATTAACATATGTATTGAAATACTTTAAAACAGGAATTTGCAACATAACCTCTAAGCAAATTGTTGTAGAGATTCCTCAAAAAACTAAACAAAGAAATTTCATTTGACCCTACTATTTCCTTTCTAGTTTTCTTTTGAAGGAGTTAAAATCACCCTATTGCATGCCCATTTGTTGAAGCACAGTTTGTAATATCTAGATCTATATACAGTGTGTATTTCCATCAATAGTTGAATGAATAGGGGTTAGGTATTCATACACAATAGAGAACTGTGCTGTCATAAAAAAGATAAAATTGAGACATTCAGTTAAATCGATACAAGAGGAAACTAATATTAAAGGAATAAATCATTTACACAAGCTCAAATATCACATGATTTCTCTTATATGAAAAAAAAAATACAAACGAACAAGAAAGAAAAGAGATGCACAGGAAATAAGCAGAAGTTCTTAGACTTCCCAAACTACTGGTTCTAATGAAACTCTTTCTCATTGGCGAGTGGTACACAATATAGAAACATGTTTTTAAATTTAGAAACTTACTTCTTTCCTCCTTACAATGGAGCTGTGGCGTAACAGGCATTATCTAGTAGCTTGTAATAAACTCAATCTCCAGCCCCACCAGATCTACTGAATTTAAATATTCTTTGTAAGAAATACACAAGCAATTAGTGTGAATGTACATTTAGGTTGAAAAACACTGCCTTTGTCCGTTAGATGGAATCTCCTATTGTAAAAAAAAGGCCTAATATCAAACTTTGCATTAAAACATGTTTGTTGTACCAAAGTATCTAGTTATTTATTATCTTCTGTTCTCTTCAAATTAGGATGTGTCTTAACATAGCAGATAAGAGCGGTCTTTACAAATGGGACATTTTATAGCAATCATGGTTTACTATTCTATTGCTTTGAAGTCTTATAATGCTTTCATTCATTGATTTGATTGGCTTTATTGTTTTATTTGACTTTATTATGTCTGATGGTATGAATAGCTATTTTGAAATAGATGAGACGTTATGGCAGCCATTGCCTATTTACTATTATCTTGTTTTGAAATCCTGCCATGCTTTTGTTCTGTTTTGATCGGTTCGATTTGATTTTGTTTTAATTTATTTTATTATGTATGATGGTAAAAACAAATTTTTTGAGGAAAATGAGATACTGTAGTAGCCACTGTTCATTTCCTGATATTTGGTTTTGAAGTCCTGTGATGCTTTCATTCTCTTGAATGATTTGATACTATTCTGTTATGTTTGATATTACTGTATGAGAAGGTATGCTCAGCTGTGTCAAAGAAAGAGACACTATGTTAGCTACTGTTGATGTCTGGTTGTTTTATGAAGTGCTGTGTTTCTTGCGTTGTTCTGTTCCGATTTGCTTTGTTTTGTTCTCTTTTGTTTTATTCTCTCTAAAATAAAGCAATTTTTTTAAAAAGACATGAATAATCAATAACTTGGCTTAGTATATTTCTACAGAAAGTAGAACAGTTGACATAAATTCTAATCGTAAAAATATGCTACTCTCTCACCCAGTAAATATGAACTACTTCTGGAAGTCCTTGCTAATTTATGTGGAAAGAAATTCAATTACCAAATCAATAGGTTCAGGCTGATGTGATACAAGTATACAACAAGGCTGAGAGAGCTGACACAACTGGAGTTTTCATTTAATTAAGTTTGAGAAAATTTATTGCTATTTTACAGCTAATTAGGAATATAGTACATATCCTTATTTCCACACATTGTTTTTCCTTTTATCCTTTGAAAGGTCCCAGGCCAAATGCTTTCAATTGTCTCCTTCTCTCGATTTGAACACAGAAAAGTGTCTAACAGATACCCCAGTGAATCTCCGTGTTCAAACTCTGGTCCATTCATCAGTGAGCATGGTCATTGATCTTGGTGACTTGTGGAATTTTAGAGTGCTTACAAGAAGACAGCACTGTATTTAGAGATAATCCCCCTGCAGAGTCTCTAGGTGCTGGGACAGAATCTATACAATCACTTTGGTAGTTAGGTCCATTTACAGAAGGGTTTCAGAAGACTTGCAATATAAACTGTGGCAGTAGGTGCAGGATGTTTCTTTACATGAAACCATGGCACTGTAGAAATAGCTTTGGGCCTGAGAAACTCATTTAGATCTGTTTATCTGTAAGAATATTGACTATCGATTCACTCAAGTTAGATACTTACTCATTCACTGTAGGAAAATAAAATATCTGTATAGAAAGTAAGTGCTGCTTTATTACCCTGAATATATTGATACATCTCTGTAAAATATAAGTTGTGAAGATTGTGAAATGCATCTGCTTTACTGTGTCTTTCTGGACTGATGTCTAATTTTACCTTTATCAGGCACATTGGCTGGGATTTTAGTTATTTACCTGGTGTCCAAAAGAGGATGGGTGCACATTGATGAGAATGAGTGCCCACTGAAAGCAGCCTCCTTCCCAATTGCTCTGATGAGGGCAATCTAGATCCTTACAGGATGGAAAACAAAGCCAGACAGGAAGGAAGGGGAAAATCCCCATTACATTCACTTAAACATGGTGATTTATAATCACTTTAGGTGTATGTTAAATGACTTTGTGAAATAAACCAAATGTGCATTCATTAATTTCAATCTTAGACAAAAGATGTAGAGAGAATAAACACGCAGGAATTAATGTTGTCATTTTCCAAATATTTATCTTTGTAAAACTAATTTTGTGGAATTTTAGAGTGCTTACAAGAAGACAGCATGACTTGCTTTTACGTAAGTTTAATGTTTATTAGCAAACCATGAGATATGCTACATAGTCATTCCTTGGCTTGCCAAATGTATTCATTGCATTTTGGAATTAAAATAAGTTTTTTTTTCTCTTCAGATGAAGAGGCTATACTTGGTCAACCACTTGAAATAGACGTAAGAATGATCATACAAGGTAAAAAAATGTTGTTACTTAAAGCACCTATTTATAAATTAAAAATAATTTGATATTGTCTACTAAAAGCTACAAAATTTTGTCAACATACTGTGTATTAAACATGCAAGATTTTCATAAAATGATTTCAGTATATTAACTACATATCTTCATACATTTTTCAATAATTATTTACAAAATGGGGAATAGGTAAAAAGGAAAATAAAACCAAGTGAAATCCATACTTCCAAGGTTAAAAGAAAGTATAAAAAATCCTTAAATTCTCAATTTGCCTGAAAACTTGATGAATGAGTGTCTGAAATAAGACCTTTGCAATCTGAATGGCAGCTGTGTGAAGCACGAGACAGGGCAGCAGGTGCAGGGGACTGTAGGGAACAGGCACGGTCCTCTCCCAGAGTAGGGCACAAATCGACTGCAGAAAGTAGCTGTGCACTGGCTGCGAGGAATTCAAATGAAAGGATTTAGAAAAGCATACAAGCAGAAACACAAGCTTGAAAAAAGCCTTCTATGACAAGGAAGCTGTGACAAAGGAAGGACTGCTTTCCAAAACACAAGGCACACTAAAAGGAAAACGTAAATACAAATTGAGACTTGAAACCATGAAATACCCCAATTGTCTCGCATTCTGCAAATTATTAGCTCCATAATTTGAATAAAACAAAGTAAAGCGAACCAATAAACTGTAATTGTCACATGAGGAAAAAGTAGCTTAGAGTGAAAAAAGAGAAAAAAAAATAGGAATGCAATCCTTTAAATCTTCTACATATAAATGAACATCATTCTTGCCCCCCAGAAGGCCCAAATCAGTTTAAAATAATGATGGATTTTAAGTGAATTACTTTGGTTACACAGACTTACATAATTTTATCCAAATATTCATTATGGCAGTAAATGAATACAGTATTATAGTGAATACAAGATTTTAAAATTTTTTTACCAGTTTCTAAGTAGTCTGAAATGGAACAGAGCATGAATGAGAAGTTACAAATCAAGTTTGGTACTCATGAGAGCTCAAAAAAATCCCATTTAAATTAAATAAAATCAAGGTCTATAATTTTAAGATTTATCTGTAATTCTACTTCAAAAAAGAATCAAAACAAAATCAAACTGATTCAGTTAATGAGATTAATCTCCCAAAATAGCTGTTAATCAGATAATAACTCTAACATGGTACTGAATTTGAATTAAATGTCACTGAACAAGCGTTTATAGACAGAGAAACTTTAATCTGAAATTCAAATTTAAGAAAGAAAGAATAAAAATCTGAATGTGAAATCAAATAATGTGATTAAACAGGAAAAATGAAGAAAAGGCAAAGTCATTTTGGAATTAAAGAAAATAAAAAATCTAATAGATCCAATTATACATAGAAAGCAGTAGAAGACAAGCAGCAGTTAAAGACAATCACTGAAGAAGATATCTGAAAATGAAAGGATATCTCTCACTCATGAAAAGGAAGAAGCAACATTGTGAAAATGGCCATACTCGCAAAAATGTTGTACAAATTCAATGCAATCCCAATCAAAATACCATTAACATACCTCACATACCTAGAGAGAACACTCCTAAAATTCATTTGGAAACAGAAGAGACCTAGAATATCAAAGGCTATTTTGGGCATCAAAGACAAGGCAGAAGACATCACAATCCCAGACTTGAAATTATGCTAGAAATTTGAAAAATTAATAGGTGCAATAATCAGTGATAAAATCACTGAATAAAGAAAAAAAATTAATGAAGTCATTTACAATGGCAACAAAGTTAGATGAGGTCAGGATTTTCATAATCCATGTGTAATAACAAGATCAGAACAATATTTTTAAACAGTGACAGAAAGGATGTATAATCAGTAATTTTAAAATCAGGAAAATTTTATCAAGAGATCAGTGCTAAAGAAAAGTGTATTTAATTAGGGGAAAACTTGAGAAACTTGTAACGAATTTTCGCAACTGCCTGGTAATACACCAGAGGATGAGTTTTATTTAGTAAATAACATCTGAAGAGATTTGGGAAGTGCAGAAGTTAGAATTATTAGCTTAGGTTGATTAAATGTAAATGAGATAATTGTTGGTTTGTGATCAACACGTAAGTCTTGTTGAATTTATCTTTTAAAATTTTGAATATGATTACTATGTTAAGTTAATTAAGTTTCATGAATTGAGTTAGAAATTTTACTATTTTAAGATGGATGGAATTGAACTTTGAAAAATATGTTCTGCCTTTCAAATCAAGGGCAGTCTACATATTCTAGGCTACTACAAGATTTAATGTCAGTCTTAACAGCCTATCAGTTATGTCCAAAATCACAATTCTTGGTAATTTCACCAAGTGAATTTCAACTATGGAAAGTTACAATAAAGTAAACTTACTACAGGCACAAATAATATATTTTAATTATTTTCAGATTTAGTCCTAACTGAAAATTGAGATGCTGTTCATTTCTTAGGAAAACAATCCCAGAAAATAAGTGAGAGAGCAGAAGTGATGAAAAAGAAAACAATAAGCCAACATGAAACCTTCAGTAATTTTCACTGTTGTATGCCATAGTCTTCAGTTTCCTCAGAACTCTCACCCCCCATATCATTGCCCTGAGGCTCTGTAAAGGGTAGGATGCCATTTGTCCTTTAACAGTTATTACCTATTCATTGATAATAAGCCAGAAAACATTGACTGCTCCACACTTAGCTTGGTATCACAGCTGCACTCGACAGTGGACTCCCAAAATCTTAAAATTATCAACCCAGAGTTCATTTCATTTAAACTGAGATTTCTTGAGTATCAATCTTGATTTGTAATTTCTCATTCATGCTCTGCTCCATAGCAAATTACTTAGAACAAGGTACAAATTATTTTAAAAACACTATTCAGTGCAATACTTGTTAGGGTTGATACACTGTGGCAACTGGAGGTTTAGAAGTTTAACTGAGAGACTCAGCAAAGAGCCAGGGATATCTGTAAATATCCTCATGCTGTAGATTTTATGAGAGCTACACCCACTCTGACTGCGAGCTCGTGGCCTGCATACAATATTAGGGAAGAGAAGAAGCTTGTTTGTTCCTTTTTGCTCTGGCTGCCTCTTTGAAGTGTTGTCCTTGAGTATGGACTCAAATCTCCAAAAACTGGAAGATAAATATACTCTTCTTTCCTTCACTGTGATTGTCAGATATTTTGTCCCAGCAATGACAGAAAAATAAAAGTAACCAAGACAATGCTGCATTTATTAAACTAAGAAGCATTTAAAAAATATTTGGATAATTACATAGGTCAGTGTAAGCAGAACAATTGATTTAAAACCCATCAAACCATACATTTATTTTTAAGTTAAAGAACACTATACTTTAGTAAAATTAGCTGTTATTACCCATCTTGGGACAATCAAATGCTGCTATTATGATTCCATTATAAGTTCGATTGGTGCCTTTTAGAGTGCTAGAGTAATTTATGAAACTCACTTCACTTGCAGATAAGTGGAATCACCTCTTTGAACAAAGTTCAACTTATTCAAAACACTAATTATATAAATACAGACAGATTTTTGAACATGACAGAAAAATAGAAAGTAGTTTCAATAGGGAGGCATGTCTTTCGCAAATGAAAAGAGAATAAAGTGAAATGAGGAAAGGAAAAAGAGAGAACAGAAGGGAAAAAACAGAAACAAAATTTTGAATAAGGAAGGGAAGAGGGGTGCACAGACAGAAAGGGGCTGGGAAAAAGAAGAGGCAATTTGTCCAGGCACACGTGCTTTGTGATGACTGTGATTATCAATACCTAAGGTTAACAGGAAAAAAAAAAAAAAAAACTTTTTAAAAAGAGGTGTTATATACACGCACATACTCCATACAAAAGTATAAACATGCATTATAAATGTGTACTAATGGCAATAATATTTAAGATATAATAGTTGTTTATTATAAAAGAATATTGCATTTCATTTATTTATTTTTTAGTTGTCTTTTTTTCAAATTTTATTTAAGGAGAAAAAAGAAAAAAAAAACAGAAAAAGGGTACAAGTTATACAGAATTTCAGAAAAAATAAACAGTAGGAAATCACTAGTTAATTACATATTGTCATCTTAGAAATATTTATTGAAGTTACAAAATTAAAGAATATAGAAGGGACTTTCAAACAGTGAGAACGCAAACGTTTTGTTCAATGATCCAACAAAATTCAGTAATAAGGTTATCTGTCTTACACACTTAAATATATATGCAGTTATATCTTTTAGAGAACTTTCTTTTCCTTTGTTTTGTACAATGACAATTACACATTTTGTGTTTTATTACTCCCTCAGTTCTTATTACTTTTTTTTTTTTTTGAAGAAAGTAAAACCAAATGTGACATACCAGGACAGAGTCAGTCAAATCAAAAGGATGGACATAATACAAAATGTAAAAACAAAATACAAGGTGATCAACAATGGTTACCATAATGCCTCTTGTTATCTTAAAAAGAATTGCCTATATCTTCAGTTATAATAAAATTGAACAAAATAGTAAAGAATAATACCAATAAAACCAAAACATTGGAGACATTAGAGGACTTCAAAAGAAGATAATAGTCAACCAGAATGGGCGTCACAATGAATCTTATTGTCTTCATAGTTGTTGCCTATACTTTCAAACTTGGTACTATCAAGCATAACAGAATAGAGGAAAATCAGTCAAAACAAGATGGTGAGAGCAATATAGAGTTTCAAATCAAGTTAATAGGAAATCAAAGTGGGTTACTATAATATATCCTGCTATTTTTTATTTATTTTTCCCTTAATTAAAAGGATAAAAGTGAAAAAGTAGATAATAAAAAGGAGATTGAGATTAAAAAAAGAGGGCATAACAACAAAACTGTGCAGGACAAACATAGCCATTTAAGCAAAATAGTGTTTCACCACAAGATAATCTCGACATAATAGTAGTTACCATAGTGTCTCTTCCCTTAAATTCTTTGGGTATAACTTCGTATACTGTAGCATCAAACAGATCAAGACAATGTAAAAACGTTTAAGAGAATGACAGTATTACAGGGTATTTAGGATCAACTAACAGAAAATGAACAATGGTTTCTGTATAATCTCCTTGTCTATAAAAGTTTTTGTATATTATCACATATAATAAAATCCAATAAGATACAATACATTAAAACCGATGGAGGCAGAAGAACAAAAGCTTGATGGAACTTCAAAACAAGAGGATATTAAATCAGCACTACCTATTATGACGTCTTGTTTTCTCCAAAATGGCTGTTCCTACCATCCAACCTTCTCTGCCTCATTTCTGTTGAGCTCTTTTTCTGTCATTAGTTGTCAGTTTGTCCTCTTCATTTCGCTTTCTGCTCCATTCATTGTGGCCGCTCTGTCACTGTTTCTGGAATCTTGGTATTTTTCATTTTTTGAATATCCTGCAGTAATCTCTGTAGAGTTGAATTGTGGTTGCAAATTCCCCTCGTGCCTCTTTATCCTGCAAGATAACAACCTCCAGCCAAGATTGATACATCCTGCACAACTGTCCCTAGAAATTGATGGAAAACAAGGTGCATTTCATTTATTGTCTTAAAGCATGGTATTATTGACTAGGTATCATCAATGGAGCAAGCTATTCCTATGAAACTCAAAAACAGTGATTAATTACATGCTTTTGTGAAGTCTAGAATTAATGAACTATATACTAAATCTATGTTTTCTAGTTATATTTTAGGTAATTTCTTCAAAACATTAAACCGATTTAACAGAATGTTGACCACAATTTGGATATACTTGTATATTGTCCTGCACAAATTGCTTCAGAATTGGTGAGCAAATTTACACATAGCACCAGTTGCTTATTGATATTTATATGGCATGTTGTCTGGGCTTCCATTGAATACTTTCATTAGAAGAACTAGAAAGACAATTAAAATCAATTATATTCTTTGCATAGTTTGGTACCAATAAATGAAGGATAAAATTCACACCAAAAAATACCTAAATTGATGCCTTCATGTCAAGTTTTTGTTTTGTTTTGTTTGTTTTGTTTTGAGGCAGGATCTCATTATGTAGTTCATGCTGGTCTTGAGTTTACTCTGTATTCCAGGTTGATCTCAAACTTGTGCTCTTCCTGCCTCAGCCTCTGAAGGGATAGGATCATGGTCATGTGTTACCACACAGGGCTGAAGTCAGGATCTTTGTGATAGGTTTCATGTAATATGGAAGGCCTGCCATAGCCAACCACAGGCACTTAGTGCCCAACTTCTCCAGAATTGGAACAGATGAATATCCCAAAAACTGTACAGGAAATCACTTGTTCTATACTTCATTTCAGACCCCTAGACCCCAAAGATAGTCAAGGAATTGCAACAATTTAGGAGTTATCTTCTAAGAAGGCATTAAGAACCTTATCTTTCTTTGAAATATACAAAGCTTAATACAGATATATTAATTTAATGTGTGATGCATACTTTATAAAAGTTAAGAAAAATTTACTGGCTTAGAACAGACAAATTAATTTATGAGTGTGTATGTTTCCAAATTAAATTAGGTATTAGTGGGTACTTTTCTGTCTCAATTACAAATTAGGATAAGGAGAGTTGACTGTACATCAGCTGATTTAGAATGAAAGAAACGGATGACTACATGTCCTTTCTATTTGTTATGCCTGGGGCATGTTAATTGAGGCAGGAAAATGCCAGGTACAGGAGAGCTGCTCAAGGCTCTAAATGCATTAAACTCTCTAGGGTGGCATTGCAGAAACACGGCTGTTGGGGTGAAGATGTCTCTCAGCAGTAAAGGACATGACTAATATGTGCGAGATAAGAGCCTGGCCTGAATGCCACCACTGCAAAGGGAAAAAATCGAATCAAAGGGTGAAAGCATAGAGTGTTGTCTCTTTAGTAAAAAGAACTATGAAATTGCATGGCGAATATTTAATAAGTATGTGGATGATACACTGTAATCTAAATGTAAAAAATGTGAAATATTCAATTCTTCAAAATATATTTTCTATGAATTAAATAATCATCACATGGATACAAATTTAAAAAAAATCTACAGTATTTTCAAGAATAAATGAATTACCATTAAGGGACCCTAAGAGTATTCTAGAAAAATTTAATTCTTTTTAAATTTAGTTCTGCACTTTTTTATTTATTTATAAACAAATAAATAAAATTTTAGCCAATATATTATATATCCAAATTGTTACACATTTTTCTCAGGTTCATGGATTATGACCTTTATATTAAAGCAAAATTGCTTTGTAGAAGTTTAACATGAAGCCACAAATAAATAGGCTTTTAAAATATAAATTGTAAATACTTTGAAAAATGAATTTGTTCAAAAATTATTTTTAAAGATCAACAAAAGACAACTTTTATTATTTTATTGGCATAACTAAACAATATTTTCTAAATTATATAAATAATATAAAGTATATGAGACAAAATTATAAGCTTGTTTATAATTTACTAAATATTTGAGCTAAGAAAAATTCTTTGCTTTAATAACAGTAAATATTATCAATACTTTTGTTAAATCTCAGGTCCTGTGACTTCAGCATTTTCCTAATATTTTTTCATATTTGTTTTAACAGTATGCTTAATATGGACGTTTAGTAGCAGAATATCTGAGCTCATGTATTCGTGCTTGTGTGTGTATATGTATATATTTATGTGAGTCTACAATGCAAATGAGGGATTTAAATGTTTTGTAAATGTATGATTATTTTCAGAAATGCACATAAAGATTCACTGTAATTCATTATTAATAAGAGAACCAAGCAAATATTATAATGCAGTGCAATGAAAATCAAAGTAACATCACTTTAATAAAGGAATTTTTAAATGCATTCACACAAGGATTCAAATCTCACTTTCTTTCTGAGGAAAGGAAGTGACTGAAGTTCCATCGGACAGCATTCATTTACATACACATAAATGGGAATCCCTTTCTGTTTGGTCTGTTATCTGCAATTCACTCAGTTCTAAACTAGTTCAAAGCAACAAAATAATCAGATATCCCTGGATGGCTGACTTCTATCAATAGTTACTTTTTTTATTATTAGTGATACCACTATCTTTCTCTATGTCAATTTACTTACAGTATTTCTTCCTTCTTATCAATGAAATGCTAATCCTTGTTGGAAAATATTTTACTATGTACTTGTTCAGGTGTCTATAACAATCACAATAACAACAAACAAACAAACAACAACAACAACAACAAAACCTGTGAAGCTTATAAACCACACAAATTGATTTTTCACAGTTCTCGATTCTAAGTTGTCCAAGATCAGAGGAAAAGCAGACTCAGTGTCTTGGGAGGCTATTTCCTATACAGTAAGAGTGTGTATCCCAAGTATATGAGTAATCTTCAAAGTGTTTATAATTGACAGAGTCCCCTAAGAGAGCTCACTGTGACCCCCGTGGCAAATGTCTGGCTTCAACTTCTCTTTCTCTGGGTCAGGGTATCAAAATGAATGCAGGGATCAAAGTGGGCCTGTCTGGTAAGCACTCTAAGAGTGAACTCTGCCTCATTCCTATTCGGAGCATCTTTTATAAGGGCAATAATCCTAATTATAATGCTCTTGAAGATTGTAATTTCTACCTACATATTTTTGAGACACACAAAGATTTAGCCCCTAGTAACCGGATTATTTAAACAAGTATGACAAGAGGACCAACTTATCCATGAGTCTTTAATATTGACTATGCTGAAAGTTTTCATAAGAAAGCTCAGATAATGCTTTCCAAAACATGAGTATGATTTGTTATTACAAAACTAACAAGCAAAATCCAATAAAAGTTTCTTCAGTTTACCCCTCAATGTTTATACTGTTTGTGAATTACTCTCTTCTTGAGATTGCTAAAACCTTCCAAAGTTTTTGACAAGTAAACAAATATCTTTCCCATCTGAAAACCTGAAAACCCTGTGTGCCAGCAATTTTATTTATGAACTCTGTAAATTTTAATTCTATAAAGCCAATGTGAATTTTTAAAAAATCTTTCATTAATTCTGTTTTAATAATAATCACTATTATAAAAAATGATATTCTAAGCAAGCTCATGTGTTTGTCTTATCTTCCACAGATATTTTAGGAAAAAAGAGACAAGATTATCATTATTGAAAAACTGCTATTAATGTATCATTTTTTAAAGAAAACACATTTTTAAAAAATGTAAGTGTTCATGTATAAGTGAGAATGAAACATAGTTGCAAAATGTTTCATGTCAGTTTTCAAAAGCAACCTATTTTGTTGACATAAAGTAGTTTGAAAGGAAATTAAAAGGACTCCATTATACTATACATTCAAAAATAGAACATTAATTTCAACAGTGTCACAAAGAAATTATTTAATTACATTATCTTCACCAGACCATGAGTTTCTATGTAATTAATTCTTGTTCCTCCTAATCTTGGATTAACCTCAACTCTACAATAACAGTGATACGATATCAATTTTTATTGAACAATGCCATCAGAAGTCTGTGTCCAAAAATTTGACTTTGACATATCAATAGCTTGATGTACCTACTCAAGCCAATTTCCATGAAAATGGGCATTCTTTGAGAAAGAAACCGCCTTGTAACTGATTTCAGGGTCCTCAGCTAAACAACAGAATAAAACAAAGTCTGTATGAAAATGACAGATGTTTAATATAGTCATGGAATATTTATTACTGATAATTTTCAAGTGTGAAAAGTCTGAGGGGAGTTCATAACAAGAAAAATCAACTGACACAAAATAGATATTTCTGTGGCATGTAAAGACAAGTTGTCACTAAGGACAATGATTAAGTACCTACTTTCAGATAATTTAGTGGATGCTACAATTGATTTATAAAAGTTGCTGAATGAAATTCTTATACAGAAAAATACTCTTGCTGTATAATGAATGTTGACATACACACACACACAAACACACACACACATTTGTATATGGTGAAGTATGGAATGAAGACTTTAAGACTATCAAATAAATCAACCAGTAAATGTGGAATAGAAAATATACCTACTTTTAAAAGTACAGAAAATAATTTGGATACATGTCCCTGAATAGAAAGAATTTGCTTACAAAATAGCCAAATATAAGTTAAGGAAGTTAGAGGATATAAAGTACACATTTTTAAATATCAACTGGTTATCTCTGGCCAAAAAGTAAACAAACAAACAAACTTAATTTTCTTATATGAAAACAACAGACTGAATTTAACTAAACAGAAAGACCAGACCGTATATCCTGACATAATTCTAGAAAATAATATTGAGATTCATGAAGAGAATGGAGAATTATTCCACTTCCATACCCACGGTTATGAATAGGAGTCCTCTATTCATACAGTCAGCTCAGCAGCCCAAGCAATGGCAGTCCCATGTCTGGGAATATAGTGGGATTGTTACTTCCTGAGACTCAAGGGCAGAGAGCAAAATGTGGTCTCTATTTATATAAAAGAGAGAGGCAGAAATCCATTCTTACCCCTCAATGATGGATGGGCAAGAAGTTTTTACTCTTTTGAGACTCAGAGGAAAATACATTTATCCTCATTGTTATAGAAAAGTTAATACATATTTCTAACAGCTGCACAAATCCTGAGTGCCCCCAGGTTTTCCATGTTTGCTAAACTTCCATCAAAGTCTCCATCTACTGCCCTCCTGGATTCTTAGTGCTTAACCTAGGGACATAACTCACTAGGAGCCACTTGCTTTTTTGGGACATAATCAAAGTTTATTATGCTTCCAGATATAGCAATTAACTGAATAAATGAATATAGTTATGACCTCTAACAGTATGCAAACAATTAGACTTTTGTAGGAAAGAAGATAGTAAATATTCCCTAGCTTTGAATTATATACATTTGCATATCTCAGGACACTAGAACACAACGAAATGGATGGGATTTTATTACCCATAATTTTATAAAAATGCTAATTTCTAAAAGATTTATTTAGATTACACTTTATCTATACAAATTTAACATAGGGAAAGTTGATTATCACTAGCAATTTGATAGATATATTCAATAATAGCATATCATAAAATATATTCAATAGCTCATCAATAATAACATATGAAATAAAATATAATCATTTTTAGCACCTCTAGTTAACGTACTGTATTTGTCTGACATGGATGCTCTGATCATACAACATTAAATAATTCTAATATTCATAATTCTTAGTCAAAGTAATGGACTTTTATTTTTTCAAAGAAAAACAAAAGAAAAGAGATTGATAGATAATTGAGAGGTATTTGCCATGTTCTAGCACTTTAGTACATAAGCATTCCAAATGCACATGACTTTCTATAAACATAAAAGTCTTACATATCACCTCAAGATTCTAAAAATTAATTTTTTAGAATTAATTTTTTAGAACATGTGCCATAGTCATAGGCTGCTTTGCAGCATATATAAAGAAGGAAATTTTGTAAATTATAATCCCGATTATTAATCAGTGTTTCTATGGTCTTACTTTGAAATCATAAGGACAGCCAATGAAAAAAATACCCACTAATAACTTAAACCTGTCATTCCAATGCTGTAAGTTACCTAAAGATCTTAAAAAATCATCTTAAACTGAAATCCAACCATGCGTAATTACAGTTTATCAGAATCATGATTATATCTCGTTTATGCACATAACTATATTTATCTTAATCTTAAACACTGTACATGACCAGTGTTACATTCTGGACCAGCAAATCTTTCCAGTTTAGATAAAATAACTGGTAAGGAGGAAAAAAAAATGTCACACCACCCATTCAACATAAATTTATACATAGGTGTTGACTGAATATTTTAATTAAAACAACATCAGTACAGTTTGAATATGATGCTTAAATGTATTGAGATAAGAAGTGTTACAGATTTCCGTTTTTTGGATTCTGAAATGTTTAGAATCAACACAACAAAATATCACGGGAGGGGAACACAAATCTAAACACAAAATTCATTCAAATTCCATAAGCACTTGTACACATAACCTAAATTTAATTATAAAATAATACTTTTAATACATCTAGATGAAATCAGAGATGTGCAGATATAATCGTTATTCTGATAAACAGTAATTATGCATGATTGGATATCAATTTGCATATATGACTTCCTACTAGCACACAAGAGGTTGTAGATTTTGTAGCATTTTGATTTGTTGTACTCCCATATTACAGATGCTTGACTTGTAATATTTCACCAAAGTTTTACCTATTTATGTAAATGTTTTTCTCATAGACTCTGAAAAACTTTATATGAAAAGAATAACTCATTTTTACAGAATATTTAATTTTTTCTATCTGCCTTCATTATTACCTGTGAATTTTAGAAATTTATTTACATGTGTTTACTATTGTGCATGAATTAATTAAAGTATTACATATTTACTTTAAGGTCTTGTATAGGCTAATATCTTAATGCTTTCCAGGATATAAATATATTTTTCATTCGTATACTGAGAGGTAAAAACTTTTCTAAATGATAGATATGTCTTGATAGGAAAATAACTTACTTTCGAATCTGTAGATTTAGCCTTGTGTCAATAGTAAGAATAACCCAAAATTTTTCACTGGTGAAGATACAAAAAAGTTGTTCTCCTTTCCAGTTAACCAAACTTCCAAGAGATTTGAGTTCCAAGTAAATAGTTTGGTAATAACAAAAGGTTATTGAGATTCTCCATCCCATTATTAGATCATAAGAAGGCCAGACTAGAAATTCAAACTTCTAATGAGTTCTGCCTCGCGTTAGCCATTGAAAATATATATCTATAAAAGAAAACTGAAATTTCAAAAATACATAATAAAATTTACTAATATTTGAACCAGCTCAGTGAGTCAGAAAAAAGAGAAGAGGAGAGAATGGGACGGGAGTGGAGGGGAGGGGAAGAGAGAAAGGGGAGGTGTTGTAGTCAGGAGTTTTGGAGAGAAAAATTACAATCAGGACACGTAATTTATAGTATTATTTTATGATGGTCACCCAGAGTTCACTCAAGAAAATGCAGGAAATCAGTCCACATCACTAAAGACACAGAATATTCAATCATGGGCCTGGATCCTACAGCAATGTCCTGTGTGAGTGCAGATAAAAACCTAAAGCTCATAACAGTGCCTCCCATGAGCCCAACTGGAGGTCTAGAGCCCACAAGGACTTATGCCACTCTCTTTTATGGATCTTTGGGAAAGCGCAAAGTTCAGTGGTGGAAACTAGAAAGTCTATGCCAGCATGGAGAAGGAGCTGTGCTGGTAGGTTGAGGGTTCTACACTGCAGCTGAGAAGTCAAGCTCATAATAAGTACTAGGGCTGCCCTGAAAAGCACCACAGCCATCTTCAGGGACACAGAGGTCCAGGACTTCTCCGACAATGAGAAAATAAAGGACAAGCTTCTACTGGAGATTAAACAGCACCCATCTTCCTCTCCAGAGTCAAGAAGCAGTGCTAGATGTAAGAACCAGAGCTCCCCCAAAGTGAACCACGGCCACCATCATCAACAAGTTCCCAAGCTCCTCTGATGATAGTGGACAAATTCATATCGGGCAAGCTAGCCATAACAAGCTCCTCTAGGAGAACCAATGGCTTGAAACGGAAACACTTGGGAGAAACCACAAAGTCTAGTTCTTCTCCACATCTCTATTTATGCTGGCAACTTTCCATAGGTGGGCCATCCATGCTCAGCACCATCCTGATTAAATCAGCTGGTGTTAAGTTGACCAACAGTTTTTAATCCATAACAAGAGGGGAACGGAAGGGAGAGGAGGAGAGGGGAGAGTAAAGAAGGAGAGGAGATGAGAGAAGAGGAGAAGAGAAGAATAAAATAATTCTATGGCAATGGTATCTATTCAGCTCTATCTGGAGAGTTAATTCATTTAACACCACAGTGAGTTACTTAACTGTTAAAGACTATGATTCTCAAACACTATGTATAAAGTCATGGTTTTCATAAAATAATCCATATTTTTACCTATCCTTATTTTTACCTATGTGTTAATGAAGGGGTAGGGAACTATACAGTCAGTGAAAAGTGACTGAAAGAAACATTTATTTTGGAGAAATAAATATAAAATTAAATTTATACTCTGGTTCAAACCTAGATATTTTAAAAGGATAATGGAGAGAAAAGAAATGATAATTGTAGAATTACTGAACAAGATTTCTTTGCATGTCTATAAGAAGACTTATGTTTAGTAAGTTTCAATTATGTGCAATATACAAAGTTGTAAATAGCTTAGAGCCATGTCTAAAGTCATTTGTTCTTTATTTCTTTGTTTTCCAGACAAGATCTCACTTTGTAGTTCACAAAATCCTTTGCCTAGGCATCTAGAGTGCTGGGACTACAGGCTTGTGCCATATCTGGTAAAAATCTGTTAGTTTTTCAACAGAACGCATACTTATGATGTTGACACATGGCAATCCTTTCTTATTCATAATTTCCTTAATAGATACATAAAAAAAAGAAAATGTTCTTGCACATAGAGACTAGTTGCACTTGATTCTTAAAACTTTGCAAATGTGTTTTTGCTCTGAAGTTCAGCTCTTCTTTCTGCTTTGTATTATTTTTAAAGTACTCACCTTCTTGTTAGTGATCCAGTTCAGAGTAAAACAGGTTGTAGAGTTTTGTGTGTAACTGGGCTCTTTCTGAGGTCTTTCAAACTTCAATTTCCTTTGTTTATTACTTCCCATAAATGCTTTCTTTAAAGTTTTCTATATAAAATTATGAAGGTTTTAGTATTTGAATTTTAGTTCTTATAGCTCTAAACTTTTACATTTAGATTTATATTTTGCTTCAGTTATGTGGAGGAAGTGATCATTCTGTCTCTCTCTTTAATAATGTGTTCATCAGATATACCTATTCATTAATTTCACTCCATCCTCTTTTCCCGAAAGTTATTTCAATTGTTATATTTTCTTTACCAGATATTTTTGGCTCTTTTTTAGTGCTTTTGCGTTTTCTGTAAATTGCTGATATCATTATCTTTCCAATTAAATTGTTTATGCTATTTTAAATTCTAGGCTCATTTAATTCTCTTGATCATTTCCAGTAATATATCAGATTTTTAACTTCCCGTCCCAGACATAGTCAGTCACCATCTGCCCTGCTTCTAATCGTAATGATTTCTGCCTCTCTGTTCTCTATAATAGCAAACTAATCATGATTTACCTCTCTTGCTTTAAAATATTCAATATTTTGTTCCAGAAATTTCCATTGGTTCTTTCTTCAACATAAATCCTCATTCCTTTCTATTATTTTTACTGCTTTTTACTGCTCCTAGAGATTACTATGCCACCCTCCCAATTCTTGTGTCTCCCATATTCCCAGAGGGTCTGTTTCCAAAATCAGAGCTCAAGATAACTTGCAAAAACTGTAGAGTAGAACATTTTATTTTTCAAATAAGTCCCCATTCCGCTCGGAGAAAGCCCTAACATTCTTATAATTGGCTGTTAAAACCCACCACATTTCTGAGAACATAAGTTCTAAAGTTTTGAGCTTTTCTCAGACAGATTCAAAAATACTGGTCTAGCACTGATTATTCCCTGTACTAAACTTGATAGGAGCCATCAGAAGATCTATCTGTGTCCTGCAAGCTGCAAAAGTGAGTTTCTTTAGATAAACAAACTTGTAAATATAAATGGCAGTATGAGGTCACCCTAGATTAAGCATTGACAATTGCTCTTTAAAAACATGAAGTAGGAACTATGAGAAAATGGAATCAAAGATTTGAGTGATGTAGTCTCAAGCCAAGGAACCCCTGTAGTCACCCGATCTGTAAATGTCTCGGTGCAGAATATCCCCTTAGAGACCCTGGAGGAAGGTTAACACCTTGATTTTGGTCTGCTTCCCTCCAGAGATTGAGTTAATAATTGAATGTTTAAAATGTGTCCAGTATGTGATCATTTATTCAGGAGCTTAAAAAAACTAAAGTGCTCCTTGTGAAGCTTCCTCTCCAGTAATTATAAAGGTTTTGCCTAATGCCTCAGATCTTTTTCACCTGTATAATTTTATTCCTTACACACCATGCTTCTTTGACTTAAAACATTTTGTTACTCTCTTCTCCTTATCCGTTTTTTCTTTCCTTCTATTCCTCCTCCTCTCTCTCTCTCCATCTCTCTCTCTCTCCCTTTCTCTCTCTCTCTGTCTCTCTCTCTCTGTCTCTCTCTCTGTCTCTGTCTCTCTCTGTCTCTGTCTCTCTCTCTCTGTCTCTCTCTCTGTCTCTGTCTCTCTCTGTCTCTGTCTCTCTCTCTCTGTCTCTCTCTCTGTCTCTCTCTGTCTCTCTCTGTCTCTCTCTCTCTCTCTCTGTCTCTCTCTCTCTCTCTCTCTCTCTCTCTCCCCTTTTAAATTTTTGTTTCTGTCACAATGGTGGTGATGCTCATGTTGTGGGGAGAATCAATGCCTCATTCATGTTTGGCAAGAGCTTTACCGTTGATCTCTGGGCTAGATCTGCTACCTTCATATCTCAGTGTTTACTCAGAATTCTCCCTCATATTTGGAATGCAAGGAACGATCCATATAAAATTTTAATCTCCATTCTCATTCTCCTAACATCATAACCTTCTTTATTTTTCCATAGTACTTATTTAGTTATTTTACTAACTTTCTCATTACCAGAATGTATGCTCTGGATATAACATTAATTTTGCCTTTAAAATGCTGCAATTAACTCATATAAGGCCACTTTTCTGTGATTGATAAACTTTGGACTACTCTGAATGAATGAATAAATACCAAACAAAGACACAAAATAATTTGCCTCCCCAGCCTAGATAATACAAATGCTTCACACTCAGCTGTAGTTGCCATCACCTCTCCCTCTTTCTGGACCTAATTTTTCAGAGTACTCATGTCTATTTCCACCTTCTCATACTTGCAACATCCCATTTGGAACAAATCCCCTCAGCACTATAATCAATGCGAAATCAAATGGAACATATCAGATCTTACATTATTTTTGACACTGTTGGACCAAGAAGTATTCTCCAATGATATCCCCTTGGCCTTCCCTGCCCTGTGATGAAGTTGTTCAATTTGTGTGAATGTAGATACGCTCTTGGTGGTGATTGATTAGAAGGCGTTGATAATTTCCTGTCTTCATAGACTTTCAGGTGGTCTTTTAGTCAATAAAGTGTTGGTAAAATTTAAGAAAGGGAATAAAGAGTCCTAATTTTCAGTGCTGACTAAGTATTAATACTGAAGATAATTTAAAGGTATCAGAGATATGTTGAGTGTAAAAATACTTGGAATTCCAAAAACCTGCTATTGTTGACTGGGATGACTAGTTCTAGCTGCTCTGACCTTTACCAGTCACATACGCAGATTAGTATTTTGGTTTCTTAAATATCAATGCAAGCCCTGCAAATTCTATGATTTCTCCAGAGTCACTTTGAGGTCAAGGTAGCAGCAGCCTCAACTGCTACTCTTTCAACATTAACTCAAAAGCTAAAACAGTCATTATTCAAGCAGCCATGTGATCCCATAAAAATTAGTAACATAAAAATTGTTCATTGCTTTAAAATATACATCTGCACTATCTTAACATTTAATGAAATGTAACTTTTGCAGACATAAATCATTCCTTCCTGCAGGTCTTCGTGTGGGATGTCAAAAGCAAATATTTTAAGACTGTTTTGACTTTTACTATAATGCTCAGTAGCTGTTCTCAAAAAAAAAACAATCTCTTAAACCACATATACAATGAAACTTAAGATGTCACGAGTAAAGAAAAAGAAAATAGTACTGAAGTATTTATAATTTTATTTCAAGTGCATCACAAAATTCAAGATCCAAACTGAAAGGTTAAAAAAAAATGGTTACATAACTGATTTTCTTTGACTATTGTATAAACTTTACTATGAAGACTTTCAAGACAGACTACTTTTAAACACTGGCACACATTCTTGTTGAGTGAACGTGGAGAATCTCTGTACTTAGTTTTTTATCCTCTAAAGCAAGTGTGAAATTATTAAAACTGATCTCATAGTCTGGTGATAAAAGAAAAAACAGCTCATATGCAAATTGCTTAGAAAAATATCTGACTTGTATCAAATATTGTTAACGTGTGAATTGTGATTAATTTAAGGGACAAGATTATATGGATAATCCTGAAAATTCACTCCTAGATGTGTAATGTACATCCAAAGGAGATTTCTTAGATACAAAAGTTACAGGAAAATAATATTCAGAGTATCCAAGCATGTTAATTACTTGGGAGGAAAAAATTCCATTATTCAATATATTTTAAAATAGAAGTCATACAAAAGAAGAAAACAATCATTATAACTGTTGGGATATTCCTGTATTTTCTTTAAGTTGAAATAAAAGCTATCTAAAACTTTAAAACTGTGAAATTATCCTTGCCCTTTGAAATGGTAGTTTAATGTAAATGTAAGAATTAAAAGGTGACTAACCATGTATTACTTTTTCACATTTGTCAGCTTAATCCAGTTGGGTAGTTTAGAAATTCTGTCACAGATGTCTGAAATTGTTAAAATTAGCATGTTTTATCTGCAGAATACAGAACATTCATTTACATAAAATTGGTTCATTTCTAACACAATGTAGCTATAAAATGTTTTCATAAAATATATTTAAAGCAGTTGAAACAGTTTCTAGGAAAATTATTTGAGGGAAAAACCAGTAACATTTCTGGGGAATTCACCATGATTTATCCCAGGAGGGCCAATATCACTTTCTTATTAGTTGACAGATACTGAACCATGTTTTGAAGGAAAAGATCATTATTACTATAAAACAGAGTGAAGTATTAAGATTTTGTTAGCATTGTAAGTAATTAAATCAGGCTTTCATTTAACTCTTCTGTATCCACAACCACATAATACCCTACAGGATGTTACTGAGAGTTTACTAATTGTATTGAAATACTGCACTTCTATCATCTGACAAGTAATTTGTGAACATCTCTTTTTAGTATCAAATGTAAAGGAATAAAAATGATTGTATAAGGAAAGAAAGAGTCAGTGATTTAGCTCAGTGGTGCAAGCACGACCTTGCCCAGCAGGTCATGAGTTTGAGCCCTGTACAAAAATATAAGGAAATGGATAAGCATAAAGAAAAAATAATTAATTTCACTTAGACTATTTTTATTTAAATATATAATTTCAACAAATAGAAGGAACTTTATGTAGGAAAATTAGTCAAAAGCTTCACAAGGGTGAACAAATAATCTTGTTTGTTAGTGTCAAAAATTTGAAGCCAGAGTGAAATGATAATGCAAATGTTTCCTTTTACTAAGACCTGGGTTACATTTAAAACAAGCTTTCAGCATATTTTTTTTCTTAGACACTGTTAAAATACTAGATTATCAGCTGCTCAGATTTCCTCTTATCTGAAATACTGACTTTCACAGCCTTTATGTGAACTCTTGAAAATATTTTTAAAAATAAAGAATCAAAGATACAGTCATACAGGTGTTTACATATTCAAGTATTTTATAAAACATGAATAAAATATTTTTCATTCATAATAAATTATATTGTTTTGTTAGCAATTTAATATATTGGCAAAACAAATTCAAATTTAAATAATGTGATACATGTTCTGAAAACAAGAAGAAAAGAGGAAAATATGTCAAAAATATTTAAAATAGAGTACATGAAAAATTCAAAAAAATTATACTCCTTGAAATAAAAGATCCAAATGAAAAACAGGCCAGTTACAGGAATAGACACATCACAGAAAGAGTACAAATGGTCAATAAATATATGAAGAAAGGTTCAACATAGGTGACCATTAAACAAATACAAAATAAAACAACTCTAAGATTGCAAAGTAGGACCATCATATTGTAAACCCAAATATCAAGTTCAGTCATCCAAGTACTGTTATCCTTTTTCTAATATTCCTCACAATCCAAAAGGTTATATTTGTAATCCCACTGAGATGTCACTAGAATCATAGCAAGATAATTCCAATCTACCCTCACCAATGCAACCCACAGTGAGAATAAAAACACTAAGACATATTCCAAGTTAAGGGCAGCCAAGGGGTTCTAAATCTAATCTCTTTGAGGACATGTGGATGAAAGCCTTGATCCTAGACCTCTCCCTGAATTTATTATCTTGTGAAGAAGAGGGTGGCTCCGGGATGAGTGACAGTGAGGATGGGGGAAATTACCTGAGTAACTTGAACTGGATGGCCAGTGCCAGATTGGCATCTCTGTAAATTGTAGAGATAAAGATTCGCAGAAGGATCAAGTTACATAATCCAACTAGGGTAGCAATGGAATTGTTTTGGGGGGCTATTAATTTGGTTTCTTATATGCAGACTCTTGTGCCCTGCGAAGTGATAGCCTCTTATCTTGAAGCTCCTACCCAGTTGACATTCCCAGAGCTATCTCCAGTGCTCAATCCTGTAGTGTGGAGAACACTATCTGAGGAAACATGACTGTTTGATGGCTATGGATTTTGCATGTTAGCACCTAAGCTAGCCTTATTTGTAATGCTCAGAGCCAATTGAAGAGAGAAGGAAATACCGTACTCAGCCTTTTATATATCCATATAAGGAAATGAGTCTCCAAGTAAACAAAGTCACAGTAATTCTTTTGGATTCAAAGGAAGTCACTGGAGTTGTCTCCCCCACCATCATCAAGAATCAAAAAATAACAAATACTGGTGAAGCTGAGAGGGAAAAAGAACCCATCTATACTCTAGGAGGAAATGTAAACTAGTGCAGCCTCCATGGAAATCAATCTGAAGAGTTCTTGAAACACTAAAACTAGAAATTTTATTTGCCCCACTTAATCCCCTTTAGGTATCTTCCTGGAAGAGTTAAAGGCATCATATTACAGCAATACATGTATGTCCCTGCTTTCGCATTACATTCATAATACTTAAATGTGGAAAGCAGGTTACTTGTCCATCCACAGATGAATGGATACAGATAAAGTTATATTTCCTCACCACGGAGTACTATTATGTGACAAAAAGGACAATTTGGGTCATTGTAGAAAACAATGCAGCTTGAGAACATAATATTAAATGAAATAAACCAGAAAGACAGATGTAACTATATAATGTTTTCTCTTATATAACATGGATAAAATGCAACTAAAGGAAAAAATAAAAGTAGATTACAGGAAGTTGGAAAATAGCTATTTCTCACATTGGAAGAGGATCATACATAGTTATGAAGGAACAGGAGAGGGAAACAGAATTAAGATGTGTTATGTAAATGTAGCCACTCTCTACAAGGAATGGACTTCAAACAGGTACTGATTAAAAATGGAAAATAAAATAAATTAATTTTGTAATAATTATATTAAAATTGCAGTACCATTAAAGACATTTTAGACTCTTTTCAAAACATGATGTTGAGTTTACTCAACTATTTATATTTCTTTAGTCCATATTCAAATTTGCATACACTTAATATTTTGCAATTGCCTACAAATAATCAAATTTTACCTTTTGAATTCTGACTTCTGCAACAGGAAACCATTAAAGAAAGATTTAAATTTATAGGTGTGGAGATAATAAAGGTGCTTTTCATTTAAGTGAAAACTTTTCAGTTTCAAGCCTTTAAAGTTTATCATTCTTACCAAACTTCCTGCAATATGCCCACCACAAAGCATCAAATATTAAAACACGTTGACAAATGTTCCTCTTGTGCTCTTTCGAGAGACATTGCTGTGATATGATTAAGCCTCATTTTATTTTGTTTTGTTTGTTTGCTTGCTTATTGTTTTGAGACAGAGTCTCAGTATGCAGCACAGATTGTCCTCAAATTCCCAGTCATCCTCCTGCATCAGCCTCTGTAAAGCTGGGGTGTACATGTGAGCACCAAACCCAGCTGCTGTGATGAGTTTCTAGTTGGCTTCCAATAGGTCCAATTTCTTATCTTTTTAAACTAATATCTAAAAATCTAGTCATTACACTTAATTAAGATTATTTAAGTTTAGTGGAAAATTAGAGATTCTACCTAACTTGGATATGAATATTCTTTAGTAAATAATAGACTATCTGGAGCAAATTTTCTGTTAATCCCAGGAAAAGACTGATGGTAGAATTTCTACCATTAACATCATTTATGCTTATGTTGTAACTTATTGTGGGGACTTCACACTATAGACACTTGTCATACTTAAATTTTGACCTTTCTTATAGTAAGCATTCGACATTTGCATCCTACAGATTGAAACTTTTTTTTTTTTCAGTTTCATGTCCAATTGTTTGTCCTTTTCCTTATTTTCGGTATTATCCAATATTATTTTTTTGTTGATATTTATGAAGAAACTCATAGAGCCACCAAAATGGTTCCATTTTCTTTTTATCTACTTTTTTACATTATTAATAAGATTACTCGGTGAGATTCTTCTTTTCAAATAAGATTATAAGACTTTATCAGAGATTTAGCTCTGCTTTGCAAGCACATGCTTGTAAATTTGATTACCCCGTACAAAAAACATATGTATATATATATATATATATATATATATATATATATATATAATTTTATTTTAAAATTATTTTTATCTATTTAGAAGATCAAACTAGACTACAATCTTTATATATATATATATATAACTTTCATAAATGTATATTTTTAAGTGCTGCCATGTTTAGTAGAATAAAATATTAATATGTATATGAAAATATTCATACAGTAATTTTAAATTTTAGTACAATGATAAACAAGGTTACTTTGCTCTGTTAATTATTACAATAAATCATCATATCAAAAACATTTTAATATTTTGAATTGCAATTGGAAAATGATATTCTATTTTTAAGCCTGACTCACATTTCAGTATGCTTAAGTACAGTGGAAAATGAAAGAGAACTATTAAATAATTTCAAATAATTGGATAAGAAAAGAAAAAAACTAAGCTATTATTAATTTCTGTAAGCATAAGTGGCATAGATACATAGGATTAAAAAATACAAGTTTTAAGGGAATAAAAACTATAAAATATTTCCTTTTGAGTTTTTTTAGTGTAAAAGTTGTGCCTTTTTCATAGTTTAAAAAACAAATCTTGAAATTTTCTGGGAAAATGATATGCTTTAAATACCTGTTTTTTAAAACATTGCAACAAACTCACAATTTTTGTAAGGTTAAATACATAAAGTCAGAAAAAAAATTTGAACTTCTAAGATATTATACTGTATCCCCTAATGTTCTTGGTAGAAATATATTTAGAAATATAAAATTACAGTTACATCTATCTCATCAGATTTATGGAACATTACTTTATTACCTATTAACTTTTGGAAATAATGTATGTAGAACACTTTAAAGAAATATGATTTAAATTCTAATTTGCCTTCCAAAAAATAAATAAATAAAATACAATGCTGTAAAGGTGACCAAGGAAAGCTCTCTTGTACTAAAAACATTGACCCTTGTTTGGTTCAGTATCGGGAAATATTTTGTTCTGACTAATGTTGTCTAGGAACTTAGGTTGGGATAAGAAAACAGAGAGAATTTTACAGCAGTTCATAATTAGAACA
Source organism: Cavia porcellus (assembly GCF_034190915.1). Taxonomy (NCBI): domain Eukaryota; kingdom Metazoa; phylum Chordata; class Mammalia; order Rodentia; family Caviidae; genus Cavia; species Cavia porcellus. The sequence continues at coordinate 30,786,369 of NW_026947497.1, read as the reverse complement.
CTCATAAAAGGAAAGTCTGGTACATTGCAGACGACTACAAATTTCCCTTATTTATTTCGGAACTTATTATTAGATTTCTCATAAAAGAGCCCCTTAAGTAACGTAGAATTCTGATATAGTTTCCCTATCTCTATGATATCACACTGTTATTTACATACGCTAATTAATATATTTACAAATGAGAAAGCCGTGCTCACATTCTTTAATTATCTTTCTGATGATTACAAAATAAATATAAATTATTTATATTATAAATGGATGACGATATGAATCACCAGTTGGAGGTGAATTAAAAATATAATACAATTTAGAATGTAATAAAAACCTTATCATAATGTGGAGTTGCACATTAAGAATAAATACCATTGTATTTTAAAGTTTAGTGGTGAGATCTACAGCTTTGTGGTGATGAGTCATTTGGTCAGAAATCTTTTTTTACGACTGCCTGCTTGCAAGGCAGGCGCTTATGCCACTGAGCTAAATCCCCAGCCCCTCAGAAATCTAATAAATAAATGAAAGCTTAGTGAATCTAGTTGACTTTTTCTGAGTAACACAGCGGTTTGTAACTGTAGAATCTCTGTTTTAAGGACGCAGATACAGGCATACGTGTTCACAAATACTTCTTTATAGTCTGTCATTTCACTCTCAGTGTCCCAGGTCCTGTGGTGATGTTGCCTTGAGCCTGGGGAGAGTAAAGGAAAACCAAAGGAATGAGTTTCATGAAAAAATAATTCATTGCAATAACTTCTCAAAAATGAACTGTGGGTGAGTGCAAAGGGTGTTGGAAATATAAATGAAGGAGAACGAGGAGGTCTGTGATGATATAAGATACGCTGAACGTTTAAGCATATAGAAGGTCCAAGAAATAAAAATCCTCAGAAAAAAAGAAGTGTGCACTATGAAATTTAATTTATTTCTGTGTTTTAAAGCTGATTCTAGGCACCTTGTGTGTGAGCGTGTGTGTGTGTGTGTGTGTGTGTGTGTGTGTGTGTGTGTGCATATATATTAACACCAGTGTTTGAAACTGTTCTGGGCAGTACAGATTCAGTAGTGCATAGAATAGACAAAATGTCTCATTGTATGCAATTTACCTTAAAATTATAAGAGAAGAACTCAACGAGATAAAAACACGTACACAGAGAGCCCTGTGGGGGAGGGCAGCCCAGGAAAAAAAAGGGAAGGAGGAAGCATATGAAGAAAACAAGGCAGCAGACAGAATTCAATAGAGAGGAGGACATTGTGAGTATAGAAACACTGATTAAAAAAAGAAACAGAGTAATAGTTGCTAAATTAATTCACCGGGAGCCAGAAGGTCAGTAAGACTGTAGGCCATTGGACAAGAAGAGAGACCCACCACGTGCACCCTCAAGTTATTGTTAAAACTGACTTTCTGAGACCAGATGTAAGTGCACGGAGCGTGCAATGCCAATGGGATGTTACGGTGGTCCACTAGGTGTGAAAGCATCATCTGGGAGTCCCTGAGGACAGACGGACTGCAGACAAGGGCAGCAGAGGAGACAGGGTAGGAATTTAAGGTAATTATCTGGGTAGGAGTTGTCAGTGGCCATTTTACCATGGTAACAATGAACCGAGGAGCAATGACTGAATCCATATGTATAGAAAAGACCCAGAAGAAAACTTTCATTGGTGTGGTGAATATTTAAAATATCAAACTACATATATAAAAAGCATAGTTTTCAATCATAGGATTCATTTGATCAGCAAAACATGTTTATAGGAAATACAACATTTCATTACTTTGAGGGAAATTATGTTCAATTTTTTTTAAATAAATGATTCCTGACAATACATTCCAGTAACATTGTAGGAACCAAAGACACACAGAGATAAAATAGCCTTTTAAAACACTTGTTCATATATTTTCATTTTTGTGGGAAAGAAAACAGCATAAAACAGTGGCCTTAACAAACATTTGGAAATTGACAAACAAGGAACTCTAGGAAAAACTCTATACTTTAAGTTACTTTAAAACTACACAAAAATAAAAGCCTGCTTTATGCCAAATACCTATTTCATACAAATCAACACTCAGTAAGCTTTTCCAATTTATTCTATTTTCTAGATGGGAAATAATTTTTAGGCACCAATAAATACCTTTAAAATAATGTTAACAGAGAGGTAGAAACTGGATAAATCTAAGCATCCTTAATGTGTATTGGAAGGGAAGTCTTAGAATAATAAAATAGATGAGATAAAAGAACTATGGAAATCTTGTAAAAATGGATGGCATTATTCCTATATAAAACAATGCAATCTTCTCAAATCTATGAGTTCACTGATCTCAAGGACTTTTTTCACTGAAGAAAATTCCAATGCACCTATTTGGAGTCAATCTAAAACCTTGTAAATCTTTAATAATTTTTTTTTTTTTTTTGGTCTTTTTCCTTTTTATCGGTACCAGGGATTGAACTCACGACTGCCTGCTTGCAAGGCAGGTGCTTATGCCGCTGAGCTAAATCTCCAGCCCCAAACCTTGTAAATCTTGAAAAGCAAACAAACAAAACAGAAAACAATTTGCCACTTTACCCCTGTCATTTCAAATTCAGAATATTGTGGTGTATTTAAATCAGGTTTTGATTGTGTAATCTGTGAGAACTCTGAGTTGCTTTATTTCATTCACTTTTAAGGCAATCTATTCACCCACCTACCTATTTATCCATCGATTTACCCATCCATTCAAACAGTCCTCCAATATTTTTGAGCCTGTTTTATGCCAAATACCTATTTCATACAAATCAACACTCAGTAAGCTTTTCCAATTTATTCTATTTTCTAGGAATTAGATTGTATTAGGTCACCTAGATTTCATGTGCTGATTCAGATCCTCCTATCGCCTACTTTAATCTGTACTGTTTATACATCCATCAAAATATATCTCTTTTCAGATCACAAATTGAATAACAGCAATGCTTAAGGCATCTTGTCAATTGCATTAATCAGTTTTCCTGTAACCAAATAAATACTTAACATATTTTGCATGTAGAAATTGTTGAAAACTAACATATAATGTTTGTTATGGTGGCCCCCAGACCTCATGAGTTTGCATTGTGCATTTCTGATGTTTCATTGTCTAGTGCTTGGATTGATGGTGTCAGTGGTACACCCACATAGGGGTGAAGCCAGGATGTGATGCAATAGCAGGAAAAGGTGTGTCTCACTCTCTTTTACCATTTTGGGCCTGCTGTTTGCAGCCACCATGAGCTGCGGCCCTGCCATGCCACCAGCCTTGGAGCCAACTGGTGTGAACTGAAACCTCCAAAAACTGTGAGAAATAAATCTTTCCTTTCCCAACTTTGGCTTCAGGCATTTTGTCTCAGCAATGAGAAAAAGTAACTAAGACAATAATTTTTTTTTTTTTAGTATTGGAACTATTACAGACAATTTAAATTGTATAAATTACTAAATAACATATTTAGTATTAAATGACAATATTTGTAAGAAATATAAGATTGAACTAAAAAAATTACCTGAAAAAATACCATGTTAATTTACCAGGTAGAGATATAGATGATATAGACATACAGATCTATAGGTATAGATATACATATAGGCAGATATCAAAGTTCTACCACAAACAAAGATAACTTAGAAAGCAGAAGTTTATTGTCTGAGTTCCACAAGCAGTAAGAATAAAGTTTTGATACTGTTAGTTTCTTCTCTGAGGACCACATAGGAAGAATTTGTTTAAATACAATTTGGTATATTTTTGTAAATATTTGCTGTGAATTCACTTTACATAAGTTGATATATATATATATATATATAGATAGATAGATAGATAGATATAGATATAAAATATGTCAAATATTTTAAGAAAGAAATATTTAAATATTTAAAAAGGATTACATGTATATACATGTGAATATACTGTATACAGAAATATTATGTTTGTTTAAACACGTCATTAATAAATTTAAAGACAATATCAATCTTATTTGCTTCTAGAAATCCATATTAGAAGTTAAAATGTTTATTAAAATGACATTATTGGCATCAAGAGAGTTAAAACACAAAATAGATTTATGAGGTTTTATGTAGGAGAAAAGTTATGCCAAGAGGAAGACATCAAATTCTAAAATAGAAAGTGTACCTTACTCCTCAATAGGCAGAATCTGGATTATCAAATGACCAAACTTCCAAAACTGATATATAGATTGGATACAATTCCAAACAAAATACCAACAGCATTCCTCACAAAACTAGAGAAAATAATCATGAAGTTCTTGTCGAAACAGAAGAGATCCAGAATAGTAAAAACTATTCCAAGCACCAGGAGAAAAGCAGAAAACATGATAGCACCAGACTTGAAGTTGTATTACAATGGTACACTGATTTTAAAACATTTGTTACTGGCCCAAAACAGGAGACAGAATCCATCAAACACAACAGAGGATGTTGAAACAAATCCCAACATATCCTTTGGCAAAGGGACCAAAAACGTAAGCATGAGGGAAGGTGCTCTCATTAACAAGTGGTGCTGAAAAATTTGTTATACACTTAGCAAATACTGAACTAATACTGTATCTCTCTCACTCTCTCATTATATGCAAAAGTAAAGTCAAAATGGATCAAATATCTAAATAGTAAACTGTAAACAGTGTCCTGGAAGATAAAATAGGTATGGGCAAGAAATGTCTAAACAGAATACTAACAGCACAAGAACAAAAATCAAGACTCTACCAATGAAATTACAGCTAGAAATTTCTTCATAGTTTAGGGAGCAACATACAAAGTGGAGACAACTGATTAAACAAAATTTTGCAGCCACTATTTGGACAAAGGATTAATATCTAACATACATAAAGACACCCTCAAATAAAAGATCCAATCAGAAAATGAGCAATTGAATATTGTTGTCAGAAGACTAACCAAATCATGCAAATGCAAATTAAAACAACAGTGAGATTTCATTTTACTCCAGAAAAAATGGTTATCAAAAACAAATTATAAAAATTTCTGATTATGATAAAGGCAAAAAGGAAAACTATATTGCTAGAATAGTTTTCATTGTGTTGAAAATATAGGTAATGTATTCTATTGAAATTATTACTTTAATTGTATGTACGATGATACTTTAATAATACATAATCCAAGTAGAAATGCAGACAATGTTTTCACTGCATGATATCTTGCAATATTGTTTAGCAAAGAGAAGTGATACATTTTCATGGAATGAGGAAGCTCTTTAAAATTGCATGTTTTCCCTAAAATTTAGAGTGATCTAGTATTTGTAAAATGTGATAAAAATGAGAAAAAAAGTTTTAAAATTAAAATACATCTAAAAATAAAATGCAATTACAATGAATTTAAAAGTGTAATTGAAAATTGACCTGTTTTGACTCTCTAGCATTTCTAGATTCACTTTAAGTCTTGAATCACATAATTTTAAGTCTTCTAATCTTCTTCCATTAAACTTAAATTATCATTTGCATTAGGAAAACCTGCTATCTTGGGACCTAACCATGGAAACATAAATATAAATGTATATTTTTCATTTTTCCTACTTGCCTCTGATAGTTTCATTATGGAAGAAAAGATGATTTGAAATAAATAGCATGGTGATATATATTTTAGGACAGTGTTCATTTAATATTTGCAATCCATACATTTGAGAAATGCAAAGTAAAACTGTAGAAAATAAAGTTTGGCTTATTAGTATATTTTGATAAAATTAAGCATGCAAATAATGTTCCCATAGATCTATAAAATGTATTGAAATATTTATTCATCTATTAATTTTTATAGAGTGTATGCACTACTCATGGTTATTGATTTCAAAACAAATTATAAATTGTAAGTATTGTTATCCACTTTCGAGGAAAATGTTAAAAATATATAAAAATTACTATTCAGTAGAGGTTATAGATCTGGTATAATGAGAAGTTGCTAAGAAATATGCTTGGCCAATTTTTTTATATTTTGAGTATTTATTTAAATGTATTACATAAAATTTGCAAATATCCACTTGTAAGTAGTATTCTCTACTGAAAGAGAGATGTGAAAGTGCATTTAATGGATGAAAACTAAAACATTCCTCCACATTCATTTTGAATATTTTCTGAAATGAAGATTTTACACTTCTACTTTTTTAATAGTTTCAATTCTCAAATACAGTGAATTAATGAATCATATTATTTTACAAAAAGAAGATACTTTAAGAAAGAATAACCTAATTGACTTGCATTGTAGAAATATCAGAATGAAAGATTGAATTTTGGTTTTATGATAAAAAGTGTGAAAAATCAGAATATTTTTATCTGACAAAAATCATAATTATTTTCAAATAGTGTTTTTTCTTTTGGAAATTAATTATAAGGAATCTATAAAGCATTTCACCTTCCATTTTTTAAAAAACACACCTATCTGGATATTAAGTAATATTCAAAATAATACTATATTAAAAAGAATAAATTATTTGTCTTTTGACCCCAATGCTTATATTCATTTATCAAATTATAAAGAACGGATTCATTTATTCACATTGTTTTATGTTTGTGAAATAAAATAACTTAGGTTGTTTTTCTTTTCTACACTAAACATTGGAGAAATATCTTTGAAATTTAAAACGATAACTGTACAAGCTTATCATTGAAAACACATCATTTAAATATGATGTTTATGTTACATCTAAAATTTATATTATTCTTATTATTTAATCTATTTGATTTTAGGGCCTGTGATCATGTGTTGCACATTGTTAAAATTATAGTTGAAAATTTTTGTGAGAAACAGATCAATTTTCAAATTTCATCAAAGTTATTTGCTAGCTTTATGACTCTTGTGTTCAATCTCCAAAAATCAGCATTTTCATTTGTAAAAGTGGAATACTTACTTTAGAAATATTAAATTACTATGGAAATGTATTTAGTGAAACAGAGTGGACATATGATAAATGACACCTGTAACATACTATTTTCTCCTTCCAAATGTTTAATGCTATGCTTTTTATTCCTTAAAAATTCTTGTAATAATTAAATGCAAAAATAAGTAATTGTATATGTGCTTGACCAAAAGTTTGCTAATTGATTTTGAAATTATAAAATTGGTGCTCCATCTCCATTGTGAAGTATCTTTTAATTACTTCATTCTTCAATGTACCTTATCTGGATTAATTTCCCAAACACTTAGGCGAAACTCAATTAAAAATTGAAACATAGACTATGCAATCTTTATCAAAACCTGATTTTTGAGCAGTTCTACAAGAGGATATTTCAAGATGGTAAATTGATAAAACCAGTAATTTTCGCTGGCTTTTTAACACAAAGCAACATCAAATAATGTTGGAATTTTTTTTTGTTTTGTTTTGATTTTCATTATCTTGCATGCTTTAAACTAGAAGTCTAATACTCTCACTAAGGCTTTGTGTCCTGAAGTAAAATCATGTGTTTCTTTTCTAGATTACACTCAAGTACCTCATAAATAGTTGAAGATACCATAGATAAAATTACTTTTCTTGCTTGTGTACTTAGTGACATTTTTTGTAATCTTGAGTGTTTATAGCTTTAGCCAAACAGTCTGAGCATTTCTAGCATCATAGGATAGATAGGCTATAATTTATATGTTTTTCAAACAATGTGACATTCATATAAAGTAAGCTGTAGAAATTTTTAGTTGTGTGTTTCACTGCAGACAAAAGCTGAAGAATAAATACAAAGAACATTGAAAATGTATTATAGATGTGCTAAAGATAATCTAAATATTTTGTTTATTTTCTATCTCTAAATGTATGTTTCCTCATTTCATTTTTATTTGCATAGATTTAAATTTTCTTAGTTACTTGATTCAAGAAACATTATGACTGAAACATTCCCGCTAATTTAGTTTTATTAATGAACTTACAATCATTTAAAGTAGCTATTTTAGTATTTATATTTATATAATTTCATTATTCATGTTTTATTTTCTTATGAATACTTTTATCTTCAAAATTGACAAGTACATAACAAAGGATATTTTGATTTATGTTGTAATGTAGCCTCAGTTAAACTTATTAATGTACCCATCCCCTCATCCAACTTTTACTGTTATGAGATTGCTACAAATATATTATTTTTTGTAATTTTAAATATATGTGTTTTAAATATATATTCATTTAAATATATACCTTTAAAATACATATTTTTATTATATATGTGTATATATTCTTCTAGCTAAGTGAAACTTTACATGATCTTATCACCTTTTCTTCCTGTATCCTTGTCTTTCTATCCTAGCCTGTGATAGTAAGCTTTCTATTTTCTTTCTATCAGATCACATTTTTAGATTACATATCTAAATGAAATAATACAGTATTTATTTTTCTGTGCCTCTGTGCCTTAATTAATTTAATGTCATCTTCTTGAGTGCCAGTCAAGGGGACACAAATTACAAAACTCCCCCATTTTAAAAACTTCCTAGTGGTCCATGATGCATTTATATCATATTTGTAATTCTTTTTTTTTTTTTTTTTTTTTTTTTTTGTCTTTTTCGTTTTTATCGGTACCAGGGATTGAACTCACGACTGCCTGCTTGCAAGGCAGGTGCTTATGCCGCTGAGCTAAATCCCCAGCCCCATATTTGTAATTCTTAATCCACTCATCTATTAATGGACAGTTAGGATGCGCCTTTATCTTGACTGTTGTAGCTCATGCTGAAATAAATGTTGATGTTCACATTCTTCTTTTTGCAAAAAGTTTTTAAATATACGCAGATGAGTGTTTGCTAGATAATAGATTTCTATTTTTATCTTTTTATATAATCTCCAGTATTATTAAATAGCTATACTGATTTGCATTCCAATATTTTTCAAGAACTCCATTTTTTCATAGCTTCACAATTACTTCTCTTTTATCATAAACATATATCAACATTCTAGTAATTATTAGATATTATCTGACTAACTTTTTTATATATACGCCAACAAACTATTAATTTTATTTTGCGAATCTTGTTTATCATCTATTGTCGTTCTAAATGTATTTTAAATTTCCACTAAACCACTGATGTTTCCAATAATTAAATTTTGATGGTAATTATGTCTATAATACATTAGACACACAGTTTAAATATAGCATGCTTTAAAATTTAAAGGAGAAACCCAAGTTATCAATAAAGAACAAAATAAAAGTAGGTAATATGAGACAGGGTGATAGATAATTCTCAAATGGGAAGGAAATTAAATGGTAAGTCGAGGATAGAGGAGAGCAGGAAGATGATAAAATGAATCCAAGTTTATATATATATATATATATACATGTATATACACATATACAAATTCTACACAAAGAATGTGAACATAATGCATTGTAAACATGTTATGTCGTGTATCTAGATCTCTCCCCAGTGCTTCATGTCATTAGGTGGGGCTTTTGAGTGGTGAGTGAATAATGGGTATGTCACACTGCATTGGTTCACTGATGGATTTATAGCTAAGTGTGATGTTGGGTAACAGAGAGAGTGGCCTAGAAGGATGTAAATAAATATTATTAGTCCTTTAATGGTTTCTTCTTCCTGCCCTCCATGACATGAGCTTAATTTTCTCTCTCGTGACTCTCTGTGTTACCACTCTGCCTGAAGCCTGCTGACCATAGATTGAAACCCCTGCAATCTGTTAGCTAAAATGGTATTTTTCTTCTGTAACTTGTAGATATCAAGTATTTTGTCCCAATGATAAGAAAGTAGCTAAAACTTGGTTATTAATAAAAATAAATAAATTTCTATGGAAACCTGAAATCTTTTCTAAAGGCAGAAATAGAATGCTTCCAGAATTACCACATGCCTTATGAAGAATGAATAAGTAGATAATAGATAATTAGACAGATAAATAGATAGGTTGCATGTGCTTTCTCATTAACATAATTATCCACAAATAGATCACACTCAATTTTTAAATTACTATTGTGCATGATGATCAAGTAAAATATGTTAATTGGATATTTTCTGTGGTGTGAAAATATACTAAGTCCATTACTATATGGATTATGAGCAGTAAGAAAATATAACATCATAAATTATACCCCAATGCATTTGTGTTAAACATATCAATTAAATATACAAATATATAAATTAAATTACTTACAAAAAATGTTCCCTAAAAAAACCCACATTTATTTTCAATGCATCTCCTTGGAATCATTTCTATGTGATGATTTTCTCCTAGAAGTAATTTGTGCTTTACTCTATGATTTTGGTTTTCATATGCCTTATTAAAAGTTATATTGAATATAAAAGCTCTAGTTGAGATATCATTTACTTTTACAACTATCATTGTATATAATATGTAGTCAGTGCCACTTATGTTTCTTCTTCCAGATCTGTATTTAGGGATTCCAGAATGCTTATTCTTATATCTGTACTTCAGTGATAGTAAACAGTAGTCAGTGTACTGAATCTAATCCATAGATTACTTTGCCTTATAATATATGACCTAACACTTTCACATTTTGTTTGGTTTTCTAAAAAACACATATGCATTATAAAGAACATATATAGTTCATGAAACTGAAAATCTTACTATATGTTACTTCATAGATTTTATTTCATTCTTATAGCTGTGTAGTGATTCATTTCATCAAAAAACATAATCTATTTATTAATTTAATAGGCCAGTTGAGCGATGTGATTATGTATGTTATTATATTTCATTTTCACTTTCTTTTGTGACTCTAGATCCCATGTATTTCTTAATCTATATTTAAAATGTAATAGTTATATATATATATATATATATATATATATATATATATATAATACTTTTTATTTTTATTCGGTACCAGTGTGACAAATTATATGCTCCTAGCACTGTATGTGTTCTCATTCCTATATAACCCCATCAAAACTTAAGACTCTGTTGTTGTACATGTATCTCATTGTGGTTTTATTTTCATTCTCTGATAGTAATGAGATCAGATTACCTTTCATGTATGTAATTCCATGTCATATTTTAATGTCTTTATAATATCAGTAAAATGGTTTGTGATTTTTCAGATTGATTATTGGTCCTCTATGCATTTGGAATGTTATTTTTCTTATTTTATTATAAATGTCCTTATTTTTAACCTCTTATGATTCCACAAACTTATAATTTTATTTCTCAACATACTTTTTTGAGTGTATTCACATTCTTAAAACATTACCTTCATGATTTTAGTGTTTTGCATCTAACTAAAAATAAATTTAAAAATTTTTACCTTAACATAAATACATTTCCTAACTAAAAACCAATCTGCTTATTCTGATCCTGTCATGTAATTTTTTATTGAATTTTATATTTTATGTAGCATCAGAATCCAATTTATTATTTTATGGTAACCAGTTTTTCCACATCATATATCATTCGTCATCTGTCTCCCAACCTGTATGCAATATCATTTCTGACATAAAAATACTTCCATAGTGTCGGTGTCGCTCCCGGCCTGCAGGAAGAACACGCGACAGATTCTGACGGTGTGTAATCTTGCCTTTATTTGTCTCCGCGTGGGCCCCGCGAGGCCTCTGCTCTGCCACCAGCCCTTTCTCGCCGGTGGACTTTCTCTATCTCTCTCTTAGCAGCGTGGGTCACACACATATATACGGACTCATTGTCCAATAGGGCAACAGCAGGCATGTGAGCTGATTGGTCATCATCATTAGTTGCTGGGTAGACGTCTATTGCGCGGGCTGTTTACGTCACCAGGGCAATCAGGGGGCAAGAAGCAGGCGCCAACTTGGCTCACTCGATGGGAGGGGTAATTTAGCTCAGGCTTTGCTCCTTTCTACAGGCCTCACGTCCGCCAAGTAAAGCGACCGGTGTCGGCCACGGCTCCCAACATCTCCCCCTATTTTATTTACTTTGAATGAATGTATGCATCGCAGCCCGCCCTGGATCGAGTGCAGAGGCTTATGCCCTGTGTTGAGGCCCACCATAGGCCCTTGGCTTGGACCCTGGTCGGCCGTCCCCGGGTCCACCAAGGCCTTGAGACCCTCATCCTTTTTCCAGGGCCAGGAGTGAACTGGACAGAACCTGGATGCACATAGGCATGCACTCATGCCCCTCCGTGCGAACCTCTCGGAGAGACATCTAGATCTGGGCAGATTCTAGTAATCCAGCGGCTTTCGTGCAGTATGGGGTAGGGCCTGGCTTAGGTCGAGTCGTGTTGGGGAGGCACGCTCTTACCCGTCATTGACTCACCTACCCTGCTGTGTGGTGTCAATAGGGAAGGAGTGCGGAAGACCCACCACATCTAGACCCGGTCGTAGGCCAGTCGAGCGAGCCATGTGTAAACCTGGGGGTCATTGTGCCCATCACGGGCTGCTGCCAGGGCCGCATGGGCAACTAGGCGTACTTGACGCCGGGCCGCCGCAAGGCGCCCATTAATAAATGATGTGACCCATCGGAGCAAGCATGGTCCTATAAGTAAGAGCAGAAGCAAGGAGCACAGGGGACCTAACAATGGTAAAATATAGGGGAGCAAGCCATTCCAGGCTCCCCAAAAGGGATTGTCTTGTAGTTCTTTTCTTCTCTTTTCTAGGTCTTTTTGCAGTTTCTTTAATCGGTCTCGAACGATTCCGGACTTGTTGGCATAAAAGCAGCATCTTTCCTGTAAGGCAATACAGATACCTCCCCTCTCTACAGTGAGTAGATCTAGGCCCCTTCTATTCTGCAGAACAACCTCTGCAAGGGAATCAATTTGATCTTGTATCTCCTGAAGGGTTCTCTCAACTATAGACATGTCTTCTATCAATTGCTTGGATAACTGAGTATATTTGGTTAATGAAACTCCTAGGCCCGCAGTCCCGGCGGCCAGGGCTCCAGTTATCCCCAGACCAGCCAAGAGAGGTAAAATCAGCACATCTCTCTTATGTCTTTTTATAAAGGTGTCCACAGCTGGGATGGGCATGGGTTGGTCCCCAGGGACAATACCAATGTCAGACAACAAGTAAGCTAGGCCACATAGGCCGGTCCAATTACTGGGCAGGTAAGTATAAGCATGACCATTGCCGCAAGCAAATACTTTGCCAAAGGGGGCACATAGCGGCGAGCTACTACTTACATTGGTTATGGACTCACACGAGGTGACTGCCAGCGCTCCAACAACAATATCATAGCTATTATTTTGTGGGTACTTTTGGAAACAGGATGCATTAAACTGTCCCATAAACTGGACCCAAAATGGAGGCCCGTGTGAGCAACTATAGGGTGCGTTGTAATTGTAAGGTTCACTTTTATTGTCTCTAAACGGCATGGCCAACGGCCATGATTCTCCCATCATCATACACAGCCAACAATCGGAGGCCAGCCCTGGGTCAGTAAGATTGAGTGCTTTGTGGGTAGCCTCTAATATGGATTCAGTAGCGGGGTCAAGGTTAATGCCTCGGGATTTTGGGCGTAGGAGTGGATGGTAATTGACTTCAGGGAACGGATTTAATTGTTCCCATCGCTCGATGACCTGTTCCTGCCGGTACTGGTCTTGGACCCCTCCACTGTCAGAGATGTGAACGGGAGCGGTCATAGACCAACAGACCGTTTCTCCAACCTCTCCATTACAACCTGACTGCATGAATGGAGAACCGCCTACAGCAGCGGGAATATGGTTAGGGACAACAGGGCTTTTAGTTGTAGTTAGCGTTGCCATCCAATAGGTTGTACTCTTGAGTTTGCATTGTTTTGTCTCTGTATAGCATGTAACATGCATGGATTCCTCAAACTTAGTGCAGGGACATGTGGCGAGATCACCAGGCCCTGAGGGACTCACCTTAGGCTTAAGTATGCACTGATAGAATGGTTGACTAAATCCTCCTGCAGTGGAGCTGTACACAACTGAGTAAGCTGTTTTATCCCCACAATCGGTCCCTGGTCCTTTTTTGGCGCTAGGTGGTATACTGCTTACCGTGCCACCTCCGCAATCGCACGGACTGCCAAGAAGGCTCGTGCGAAGATCTATTCCAGAAGCGGGGCCCCCCAGCCCCGCATGTACCATACTTATCCTGAGGAGTGCTAGGACAACGCCCCCAACGAAAAAAGCAGCCTTTTTCGGGTTCATCTGGCTGTCAGGCCTGCTGCTGGTCTCCGGCAGGACAGGATTAGTCTTCAGTCGAAGGGCTTGTCGCACGCGTCAGTCTTTCTGGGACCCACAATGGTTCTCGTCCCGGTTCCTGCGGGAAAACACAAACCGCACCTCTGTTCCAGCTGACTACCAGATCCGGGCCCATCCATTGTCCCGTCAGGACATCTTTCCATTTTACCCATTCCTTATTGCTAGGAGATGGATTACAATGCTCCATAACCGGGGGGTGGTTGTTATTGTTCAGGTTTAAAAAATTGTATGTGAATAGTGCCATGGATAGCCGTGCCTTTGGGGGCAGGCCCTGGCCTACTCCCCCTTTTTGTTTATATAAGATTTCTTTGAGGCTTTTGTGAGCTCTTTTAATAATTCCTTGGCCTTGAGGATTATATGGGATCCCATGTTTTAAGTGTACTTCTATAGTCTTACAGAACTCATTGAAGGCTTTTCCTGTATAGGCTGGTCCGTTGTCTGTCTTTAATATTTTGGGCTTGCCCCACGCGGCCCAAGCCGCTAAGCAGTGATTGATCACATTAGATACCTTTTCACCTGTCTCTGCAGTTGCGAATATAATATGAGAACAGGTGTCCGTGGAGACATGGACATACTTAAGAGATCCAAATTCTGTTATGTGTGTGACATCCATTTGCCAAATATCGCCAGGGATCAACCCTCTGGGGTTAACCCCCATTGATATGGCAGGCGTGTGTGTGGCGCATGAGCCGCACAGTCGCACGATGTCCCGCGCGTCAGCCCTGGAGATGCGGTACTGGTTGGCTAACGTCCTGGCATTGACATGGAATTTGTCATAGAACTGACGGGCTTGCTCTATTGGAGATAACATATTGAAAATCCATAACGGACGAGTGGCCGCGTCAGCAGCCGCATTGCCCTGTACCATGGGCCCTGGTAGGTGTGTATGTGCTCTTATGTGAGTGATGTATATTTTGTCGTGTCTATTTATGAGCAATGTCTGGATAGACAAAAACAAGTTAGTTACTTTGGAGGTTGGTTTAATTGGGCCTGCAGTCTCAAGGACCTGCATGGCATTGACAACATATTTCGAATCAGAAACAATATTAAGGGCCCCTGGGAACTTCTCGAGGACGGTTTGTACAATTTGTAACTCCACCACCTGTGGTTGATCTGGTTCAAACTGTATGTTAACTGGAGGCATGCCCAAGACCACATAGGCCCCTATCCCGGTTTTTGACCCATCAGTATAGACTGTTGTTGCAGGAGTAAGGGGTGCAGGGGCGGTGATTTTTGGAAATATCACCGGATGTTGAGTAATAAACTGTAGTATAGGGTCCTTAGGGAATTGATTGTCTATCTCCCCAAGAAATACACATCTCAGGATGGCCCAAGTATCTATGCAAGCAGTCAGAATTTTTATTTGAGAAGCGGTATAAGGCACCCGAATAGCGTGAGGCGTGGAGCCAAAATGCTGGATGGCTCTACTATGTGCCTCCAGAGCCAGAGAAGCAACTGCTTTCGGGTAATGTTTAATAATCTTGGCAGGTGAAACCTTAGGGTGCACCCACAGAAGTGGTCCTTTCTGCCAAATCACTGCCGTGGGCTGGGAACTGGTCTGCAACAAGCAGACCTCAAAAGGCTGTTCTGGGTCAATTCTCTGTAATGTAGCTTTGCTTAGGGCCTCTTCTATCTTTTTTAGAGCAACTCTGGCCTCTGGGGTGAACTCTCTAGGGGAGGCAATATCCGGATCCCCTCTTAGGAGATCAAACAGGGGCTTTAAGTCCGAATTAGGGATGTGCAAGTAAGGTCTGATCCAATTTATATCTCCCAGTAACTTCTGCATGTCATTTAGGGTTGTAAGATTATCTGTTCTGATGGTTACCTTCTGTGGAGAAATCGATGTAGGGGAGACTTTGGTACCCAAGTAAGTCACTATGTCTCCTCCTTGAATCTTGTCAGGGGCAATATGTAGATTAGCCTTTCTCAGGGCCTCGACCAACTGGCCGAGCATATTATTCAGCATGTCTGGGTCCCTGCCGCTGAGCAAAAGGTCGTCCATGTAATGCACACATCTTATCTTGGGAAAGGATTTCCGTAGGGGGGCCAGTAGGGAATCAAGGTAAATCTGACACATAGTGGGACTGTTGGCCATACCTTGGGGCAGCGTTATCCACTCGTATCTGAGATCAGGGCTTTCTTGGTTAATGGTGGGTAAGGTAAAGGCGAACCTATGGGTGTCCTCTGGATGCAGGGGGATTGAGAAGAAACAGTCTCTAAGATCTATAACATAAATTGGCCAAGACTGAGGGATGGCTGAGAGAGCTGGCAGCCCCCTCTGGACCGCCCCCAGGGGCTGCATCTGCATGTTGACCGCCCTTAAATCATGGAGCAGCCTCCACTTGCCTGATTTCTTTCTAATAACAAAAACAGGGGTATTCCAAGGGGAGGTTGATGGCTTTATGTGCCCTGCCTGAAGCTGGGTTTTGACTATCTCGGTTAACGCTAAAAGCTTCTCCTTGGGTAGGGGCCACTGAGGTACCCAAACTGGACTCAGGGACTTCCAAGTGATCTTAATTGGAGTAGGCAGGAGAACTTTCTCAGCGGCCCCTAGGAAAAACCCAGCCCGTGTCTACCTTCCCTTTTCTCTACAGGTACGGGAGATGTCCGGCCCTGCAGGGCAGAGCCCAGGCCCTTGCCGGGAACATATCCCTGATTTTTAAGTATACCCTTGGCTTGAGGAGAGCAGGTGGATGTAAGAGTGTCATCCATCTGAGTGAGGATGTCTCTTCCCCACAAAGATACCGGCAGCTGTAGAACAAAAGGTTGAAAATGTCCTTGGTGACTCTCCTCATCACACCAAGGCAGGGTCACGGCACTAACCTGGGGGGCAGCCACCATCCCCAACCCTTGGAGTGTGTTGTCAGCTGTATTGGTGGGCCAGCTAGAAGGCCAGTCCCTCTTGGAGACAATGGAGTGGTCTGCCCCTGTATCCAAGAGTCCTGTTATATTTCTACCATTAACCCTGAGCGAGAGCATGGGTCTTTTATCAAGAGTCATATGAAGTCCTTCAAAAATTTCTCCAGAGGAGCCAAAACCCTGATCCCCTCTAACCCGTTGTCTAGACTGGAATCTCTCATGAAGACTGGGGAGCAATAAAAGTTGTGCTATCTTATCCCCCTCATTAATCACCATGGTCCCTACCTGAGATTGGACCATAATCTTAATGTTTCCTGTGTAGTCTGAGTCTAAAACCCCAGGGAGCACGGTAAGGCCCCGGAGGGCTGTGGAGGACCGTCCAATCACTAAACCAACTGACTTTTCAGGTAGCGGTCCCTTGAAGGTGGTCCCGACCACCTGAATGCCCATATCGGGCGTTAATAGGAGTCTGGAGGCGACACAGAGGTCCACGCCTGCTGACCCAGGGGTAGCCCTTGTGGAGGGCTGCCACTTTGTGTTGTCCTGTCTAGGGGGTGGGGGCCCATCCGTAAGGAGGGCCCCCTCTGGCCGTTTTTTGGCTCCTGAATTCCCCTGCCACTAATGCGGTTTCCCTGGGCATCAAAAACTGATCTGCAATCTTTCGCTTTGTGTGTTCCCTTCCTGCATCGTTCGCACACGCCTATTGGCCCTTCCCGTGTATTAACACTGTGCAGACAGTCTCTCCTAATATGCCCTGGTTCCCCACAGCCAAAACATCCTTTGGGCTTACGATCTCGCTTAGGTCTGGAAGCACCCTTAGCTTGTGCTGTCGCGGCTACAAAGGCCGCCGCAAGCTTTGCTGCAGTCATCTGCCCTCCAATCTCCCTACAAATCCTAATCCAAGCATTGAGATCCTTGTTTTTATGTGGGGCAAGAGCCGCTTTGCACTCCGTTGTGCATTGTTCAAAAATGAGTTGTTTGATCAGGGGCTTTGCCACTTCTTGGTCTGAAAAAACTTTATCAGCCGCATCCTGCATCCTAGCCACGAAATCAACAAATGGCTCTGTGGCACCCTGTACTATCTTTGAAAGGCATAATGAGGCCGCCCCCGCACCGTTCACCTGTTTCCATGCGTGGAGCCCAATATTAGAGATTTGGTCATACACCTCATTGGGGAACTCAGTTTGGTCATCCCTATATTGACCTGAGCCCTGGAGCATATCTTCGTTCCACCTTGCATGCCCCTTGTTAACATTCTTTTCTGCTTGCTCGATGGCAAACTCGGCATACCAGGCTCACCAATCAAGATAACTACCCGAAGGAAGGCACGCCTTGGCCAGCTGCATCCAGTCACCCAGTGTAAGAGGCTGAGAGGCAAGATTCTCTAGCATAGCTATGGTATAAGGAGCTGTGGGCCCGAAGGTCGTGACAGCGCTTTTTAATTCTCTGATCTGTTTTATTTCAAACGGTTCCCAAACATTGCGCCCTTTGCCTGGGGCCATTTGCACAGGATATACTCCATAAGGACCGTAATCTAGTCCTTGCATCGGTGGATCCCCTCCGAACCATCGTTCACCCTTCCATAACCGCCCATGAAAATACCGTCCGCCCCACGGCACGACGTCATAGGACGGTGGTCGCGACAGAGTGGAATGGGGCGTCACTTCCTGTGCCGGCTGAGAGAAGGGAGGGTCCCCTGTAGCGGCCTCTCGGCGGGGAGCCGCTTCTGGAAAAGAACCCCAGGGCGGAGCGGATGGCTCTCTATCTCCTCCCCGCCAGAGAGTGCTCGGGGGTCCTTTCTCCTCTCTCTGCTTTTCTCGGGCGGCGCAGGCACACAATTCGCGGCGCAACTCGGCATAGGGGTTTTTGGCCTCTCGGCTTCCTGCCCCACCTTCTGGTTCCTCCTCGCTATCTGAGTCGGAGGACTCCAGAGCTTGGGTGTCCTCTATCTTTCCCTGGATTTTTTCCCCCTGGACAGATCCCTCCCGAGAGCATTCCGACTTTGCCTGCTCAAAAGCCTTGCGTGCGTCTATGATTTCCGCGTCTCTAACTGCCGACGGGAACCCCTTCCCCTCCCCTTCAAGGCACGCATGTATCATTTCCCACAGGGGGCGAATAGCCGGCGAAATATCGCCTTCCAATTCCGCCGAGCCGAGGTCCCCGCCTAACTTCTCCCATGACGGCAGGTTTAAATGCCCCGTGGGTAAAAACCAGGGAGCCACCCTATCTACCTCTGCTATGAATAGTTCCAGTGTTTTTTTACCTACCCTGAGGTCTCTAGCTTTTAAAAGCTTTCTAAGAGCCTTTACCAAGGGCCGCGCCTCCGCGCTCGGTAAATTACCCATCTCTAACCTCTAAGGGCTGTAACTCACCGCGTGTGACTTAAAGAACCCGTCACCTACGCGTGAGCCTGAGGGGAGTCTAAAAGCCCTGTAGGTGCGCGCCACCCAGAGCCCAGGCTTATCCCCCACTCACCTGTCCGGCAGCACCACGCTGGAGCGTTGCACACCACCGCCACGTCTCGGGGTTGATCAGTCCCCGTACGGGCCACCAGATGTCGGTGTCGCTCCCGGCCTGCAGGAAGAACACGCGACAGATTCTGACGGTGTGCAATCTTGCCTTTATTTGTCTCCGCGTGGGCCATGCGAGGCCTCTGCTCTGCCACCAGCCCTTTCTCGCCGGTGGACTTTCTCTATCTCTCTCTTAGCAGCGTGGGTCACACACATATATACGGACTCATTGTCCAATAGGGCAACAGCAGGCATGTGAGCTGATTGGTCATCGTCATTAGTTGCTGGGTAGACGTCTATTGCGCGGGCTGTTTACGTCACCAGGGCAATCAGGGGGCAAGAAGCAGGCGCCAACTTGGCTCACTCGATGGGAGGGGTAATTTAGCTCAGGCTTTGCTCCTTTCTACAGGCCTCACGTCCGCCAAGTAAAGCAACCGGTGTCGGCCGCGGCTCCCAACACCATAGATGTATGTGTGCGTGTGTGTGTGTGTGTGTGTGTGTGTGTGTGTATATATATATATATATATATATATATATATATATATATTAGTTAGCTGTCATATTACTAGGAAGAAACTTGACCTGCACAACTTGAAAGAGAGGTGTATTTTGTCTCATATTTTCAGTCCATGGTCAATCAGCTCTAACCCAAAATAGGGAATAATGGAAGGGTATGACAGAACAAGACAGCTCACATCATGATGACCAAGATGACAGAAAAACTAACAGAGAGAAGAATACACCCTTCCAGGTTCTATGCTCTCTGACCCATCCAACAAGGGCCCAATACATATTAACACATTCTCATCAGTGATCTTATCAGTGTTTTAATACACTAATGACTATAATGCCTATATTATCTCATTGCTATCTAAAAGTACCATATCTGGCATGAAACCTTTGAGGAGCATTTAAAATTTACCCCCAGGCCTCATAAGCTTATATCTACTTCATTAAGCAGAACATTTTATTTCATCTATAAGAGTCATCAAAGTCATCCTAGTTGCAGTACAGTGAAAATAAAAATTCCAAGGTCTTCTCTTAGCCTCAAAGCAAACTCTTAGCTGTAAATCTCTATAATTTTTTTTAAAAAGTTAAACACTTCCAAAATAAAATAACACGTAAGTTAACATTTCTGTCTAAAAGGATGAAATTAGGAGATAGGAATTAGACTCAAGTAATACCAATATTAAGCAGTAGAATCATTAAACCTTACATCTTCACATCTGGCATCTGTGAACTCCAAAGGTCATATTTACTCATATTTTTGGCCTTGCTGGTTAAAATTCATAATGTCTCTCTTTGGTAGGCTCTGTTTGGTGCCTGTGGTTTTCCCCAGCAGATATTCCACATTCCTGGCATCTCCAACATTCCAGCATTTCCAGTGTACTTCAGTTTAACCCATAGAGATTTATCCACTGCCCTTCCTGGAACACACTGCCTGTCCACCTAGGCCTTTCTTTGAAATCTGAATGGAAGTATCCATGACTCCATAACAATTTCATTTTGCACACCTAAAGAGCTGACACCACAAATTTGATACCAAGGCTTGTTATCAAGTAAAGCAGCATCTTCTACAACTTATACTATGGTTACAACAGCACTGAACAAGAGAGAATATTTTCATGTTATAAGCTGAATCATAAGAAACCAATTCATCATGTCTCTTTATACTTTTTCACCCCTTGAAGTTGTGATTAGTAAGTTCTAGGCTTTTTCTCTGTCATCTTCAAGCCATCTTTTCCTTGTTGGGAGCCATTGAAGCTGAATATTGAATACAAATGCAGGGCTGCTACATGGCCAGAGCATGATTGATCCAAAAGCAAAGGAACACCTCAATGGACAATACAATGCCACAGCTGAGCCCACCTGGCTCCAACCCCAGCTAACAAGATGGAGATTGTAGCTGCAAGCATTTCATTCCTATAGTGAAAGTCAATCTGAACACTTTCTCCTAAGATAGTTCTCCTAAATTAACATAGTCTGTTACTTGGAAAAGTCCGTGAACCACTTTTAAGGTCTTGCTCATTTTCCTGAATATTCCACTGTAATCCCTTACTTATTTGAAAACTAAATAAATATGGGCCACCCACAGAAGCTTTTTGTCTCAGCTCCCAGAGTCTCAGTATCTGTTAGAGGGTTTTGATCTTCCTGAAGCCCTAAAATCATGCCACTTGTCTCGTTAAGCTTTTGCTGTATACTTGTTTGAAAGATTGGGGATCTTGGTCAGGTATCCAGTATTTCCTACTGTCCTAATGAAAAGTATTATGCTTCTTTTTAATGTTAATCCTCTTCAGCAACTATATTCTCACATTCCTTGGCCTCAACATTATAGCTGCTTCCTTTCTAGCAAAATTGGGCATTTTCTAATAAAGTTTCTTTTCTGGCTTTTTGTCCCTGATTCTCACTGTAAAAATGCCCAAACCAGCCAGCAGTATCTCTGTCATAGCCTGAATATTGGGCTGCCTTTAAATTCTCTTTGCCAAATTAATTAGTTCTAATCTACTACTCTTACCATTATTCTCTTGAAGTCTCAGGACACAGGCAAATTTTAGACAGATTTTCTGCCACAAGGTAACACATGTCCTCTTGTCCAACTGCCAAGGCAGGCTTGTTACTCATTTGAAATCTCCTGAACCTGGCCTTCACTATCCCCATTCCTATCAGCACTCTTGTCTTTTGAGTTCTGCCCACTATGCCAATGAAGTATCACTCACAAATCCTACAGGTTGTCTAGTCTGAATCTATAACATTTCTCTTACAAATCAGCTCCAAAGTTTTTAAACCACATAATAAGCTATGGAAGTAGCAGCAACCCATTGTCAGTGCCATTTTGTTTAAAATTATTTTAGTATCAATGTATTTTTATTAGTTGGTATTGTAGTCAGGGATTGTACACAGAGAACAATTAGGTTCAAGACATGGAGTTTATAATATTTTTATAATGGTCTCCTGGAGTTAAAATAGGAAAATGCAGGAAATCTATCCACAATACTAAAGACATAGATTATTTAGTCAAGAGCCTAAATCCCACAGCAATGTCCCACATGAGTCCAGATAAAAACACAGAGCTCAAGACAGTGCCTCCCACGAATCTAACTGGAGGTCCAGAGCCTACAAGAAGGCTCTACATGCTAGTCTCTTTTGTGGATCCGTGCCAGGATGACTCGAGGGTCAGTTGTGGAAGACAGAAGGTCTATACCAGCAGGATGAAGGAGCTGTGCTAGTGGGATGAGGGTTCTACACTGGAGCCAAGAAGTCACACTTACAACGAAGACCAGAGCTATCTTGAAAGGCACCAAGGCATCCTCAATGACACAGAGGTCCCAAGTTCCTCCAACAACAAGAAAAGTTGGGTAAATGCCAGGAAGCAGCGTGACAAGTTCATCCTGGAGACCAAGCAGCACAGGTGTTCACCTCTGGAGCCAGGAAGCAATGCTCGATGTGAGGACCAAACCTTCTCCAGGAGAACCAACAGCTCAAACAGCAACTTGTAGGAGAACCCACAATGCCTCAATGTAATAACGCCTTAAAGCCTCAACTCTCAACACCTCCCTTCTTCTTCACCTATTTATCCTGACTGAAATTTGCTTTCTGAGTGAAAGGAAATGTGTTTGGGCATATTCTATTCCAAAATGTACATCTGTCAACATAAATTACTACAAATTTCATTGGATGGAAAGACACATCTTAAAGGCTAAATTATGAACATCTATGTATCCTACTAAAAAACCAATTCTGCATCTATATTTTAATCTTTCTTTAGAAGAAATGAAGTTAAAGTGAAACAGTATTTCTGTTTATATAGAAGTTTACACCAAGAAAATGACTATAACAGTGAATTAATATTTGAAAAAAAGTCTCTGATTTACTGGAGCACCTTGTACATACTACTGGCTAATGCAAATTTTCTAAGGTATGTGGTTTTCACACCAGTATATTTTTAGTGGTAATAGTCTGAGAATATTCTACCCTGTTAAGAATTAGAGGTAGAAAATGGACTAGATACTATTTATACCTAGTAAGTACAGCTCCAGCTAGGTACTCGGTTTCTTACTTTCCCCCTCTCTTCAAAGGAACATCTGACCCAAATTTTAGTAATTCTGAGGTTAGAAAATCCTGTTCGAGCTGTGAAACATTTTTTTTCCTGGAATACATTTCATCTTGGCTAAATGAATCTCATAGGAACACAATACTTAAAGTTGTGTAATCATGTTGTCTCTTACAGACAATATTTACATTTCAAAAGTTGGAACCTAGTCATGAAGGATTTATGTGTCTAAACTTAAATATGATTAAATGTAAAAAAAACAGCATTTGTAATCAAGAGACTTAAAAGTACTACACAAGAGACAGTAAAATACTTTATGATAGAAAAATATGTTTTTAAAAATAAACATTAAAATATCATAAATACAAAATTTAATAGTGGAAACATCTGAAAAATTATTAACATAAAAATTTTAATGCATTAAACTTACATAACTTTTTAAATTTATACTTTTTAGAAATGCAAAACCTTTTGCATTTGTTTCTAGTGTGCTTTGTTTCATAAATTGTACAGCAATTTTAAAACCAAATCTGGAAAATTTTAACATTTCATTGGCAGCAGCAGAAAATACTGTATTCAGGAATTGGGGTGTAATACATTAAAACTATATAGTTACTAGTATTTTATTAATAGATAGTAGGCTCCTGCATATTATTGTATATGTCATATTCTGTAGTAGTAATTTGTATTTAACTGGATAGATAAATATCTTCACAGGAAGCATTTTAAAGCTGGTTTGTGCTTTATTATGAATAATCAATGATAGAGACTAAAAGTACATGCAAGTAGCAATTATTTTGAAAAATAATGGAGAAAACATCTATGTGATGTCCAAAATGAGCTGATTGTAGCTGAATGCATCCCATGTTGAGAAAGTAAATGTGGACTAACAGAAAGTCTTCGGAAATAAACTAGGAATGATTTGCTGTTTATATGTTGTGGTATTAATTCATCTGAAGATAATGTGGTAACACTGAGAGCTAGAAGTCATTACCAACTGAGCATTTTACATATGAAAAACAATGGAAGTGTAAGATTTAGAATTTTGTCCAAAATCAATATTCATTTGAGTCTGGCAATAGAAGACTTGTGTCTCTTGTTCTTGAATATTTTGTAATCAAATGCATTAGATTTGTCTTGGAGATTGTGAAGACCTAGAGATAAACATTGAAGAAAGGTTTTTTACTTACAGCAGGTAGGAAAAGCACCAAAAGTACTTCTCAAAGCTCTGTCCTTTCCAGAGAAAGATGATAAGGGGCTCTTATTGGGGAAATCCATGTATATTCCTATAGGAAAGACTTATCATCTGTAGAGATACACACATTCCTGGACATGCTCAGTTTGAATTCATAGTACACATGTTTACCAAGATAGTGCATTGGAATATACCTTAGGCAAATAATTTAGTATTGTATGAGCAAAATTACCCAAACAACCTGAAGCCAAGTCAGAGCCTTGACAGTTTTGGATTCTGGCTGATTCATTTTAAGAGTCTTTGATGGGCCTTATCTGGAACAAGCAAATAATTTGAAAGGGACAGTATTAGTTATTTAAGTGAACCACACACAAGTGATTGCCCTCAAAAGTACATTTTCTTATGAAATTCATTTGAATATACCATTATTGCAAGTTATTTCATCATTGTGAGTTTTGAGAAACACAGAGTGCAAAGCAAATATTTCTCATGTATTGATTGATTTAGCACCTGGTAAGATTTTATTTGAATACAAAGACATAAATATCTCTGCTTCTATATGTCAACTGTATAAGTTCATGAAAAATAGGATAATAATGTACTAAATTCAGTACAAAAGAAGGAATAAATATGCTCCATAATGGCATAGCATAAGGCTGGAGAACACCAAAATTATTGTTAGAGTTGATAAAGAAAGACATAATATTTGAACCAAATCTGTGGTAGCAAGAGCAAAAAATGTCCCCACTTACAAAATTTAAGCATAGTAAATGAATTGATAGCAAAGATGAAGTAGGGAAAAAGAAAAAGTTGATAAGTAAAAAAGAGTTATAGGTATCCAAGGATTTTTTTCAGTGTCCTTTATTATCTTAACCTTGTTTCTTCTGATATTAGGTCGACAATACATATACAATGCATTTCTACTGAAAATATGTCCATTAGTATAATGGTAGCCAGTTGTGTGTCTCAGTAGCTGAGCGGGGTGAACATCAGAAGCAATCCTTGTGTTCATCGATTTAATACAACAAGCAAGTGTGTGCACGTGTATCAAAGTGTGATTGGATGAGATTTACCCACATTATGCGTTGTTACATTTTGCATATTTGTAATGTTTTTAATTAAAAGTTTTCTTTTGATTTTTCTTGTAGATTGACCCTCAATAAAAAAAATCAGCTTTTATAACTTCAGGAGGTGGAAATTGAGTCATCAAGGGTCTAGGCTATGAGTGATGACTTGGATCATTTAAGATAAAGAACTTAGCAATATATGACAGATATGACAGGGAAGAGTAGTGCAGAATTGACTCAGAGGAAGAAGAAAACAGTTATGTAAATAAATATTTAGCTAGTCAAAATGCTACTAAGTGGTCACATGTATCTGAACAATGTAATTTAGAACTAGGTCAGAAAATGTTACTAGGTTTTGGCCAGAGGTGAAATCTATTAGACAGAATGCCAGTACTCCAAATCAATGTTGGAAATTGTTTGTAATGAATAATATGATATAAGATGTTTTGAAACACAATAATAATAAGGTACAAGAAAATATTTTATATGCATCAGTAGTAATACTCAAAAATATGCTTCCCATGACAGCTCACTGTGTGAACTAAGGCCTTCTTCATAGGACTTTATCATTCTAATCATCAGAATCTGAAGGATTTATGGAGAAGTGACAGATGTGACATTGACATTTTTAGAAGAATAATGACACTCAAGAGATTTGGTTTCCTTCAAAATTGCCTACATTTTGATGACAAAAAGACCTGCCAAGAAAGAAAAAGTTCTAACAAGTTGGCTTATATTCCTTCATTTTTTGAAAGCTCTGTTTCCAACTGTGAATCAATTTATACACTGTCCAAATACCTGACAACTGACGAAGACTTTGAATCATTTCATAGTTGTTGATGCCTTTCAGCAATATATGCCAGATGCTGTGGTAGATGCAAAAACATCTTACACCTTGAATTTAGAAATGTATCCTAAATCTCAAACACCAGGTCTTTCTCTGTCCAGAAACAAATGATATGACTATGTGAACAGCTTGTGGCAGCTATTTCAAAATGTAACCTGAATGTCACGTTTGACAACTGGTTCACTAGTTACACACTGATGTCATATTTGCTAAAAGCACAGATATTTACCAGCACAGAAACACTTCACACAAAAAGTGGAGATTCCTTTAAAAGATGTTGCAAGTTCACTATAGAGAAATGTATAGTGGAATCTTTGGATTTCAGAAAGACATAATATTGGCCTCCTAATAAAGTGAAGAAAAAGTAAATTGACACTGTCAACATTATACCGTAATGGTAAACTAGACAGAAAGGCTGGCATGGTTGTGCATGCTTATAATTCTAGCACTCAGGAGGCCGAGGGAAGAGGATCCAGTAAGTTCACGTTCAGCCTGTAATACACAGTGAGTTCTAGGTCAACCTGGACAATATAGTGAGACTCACAGTGTCTTTAAACAAACAAGCAAACAGACTGATAGTGAATCCTCAACAAAAATGAAGCCAGAAATGGGCACATTGTATAATAAAACAAAAGACCAACAAATGTTTTTGATGAGTTATGCATCAGCTACGATGCCATTTGAAACATAAAGCAGTGGTCAGTGATTTTGTTTTACTAATAATATGTATTTCCTAAGCATATGAGGCATGAACATGTGTTTCATATTTCGCAAAGAAAAATACAAGCACAAAATGTCATGGAAAAATTTCTCTTAGACCATTAAGACTGGAACTGATAAATAATCAATGGCAAAAGAAGAAAAAGAGTATGTATTTATCCAAGAACTCCTCAAAAGAATTGTGAAGAAACTGGTGAACACATGCAATGTGAAGAGAATCTGCTAAAAAGAAGACACTGTGCATTTAACTCAGTGGTGTTAAGTGCCAGCCTGGCAAGCACAAGGTTGTAAGTTCAATCTCCCATACCAAAAAAACAAAAACACAGAAACAAGAAGACAAGCAAGATGGTCAAGTAGCCCCACCAAAAAAGACAGGAAAACAAAACACATCGGTGTAAATGATGCTTGTACAACCGAATAAGCAGTTGTCATGTGTAAAGATTGCCTTGGATAGGATAATTGAAGCAAAGAATATCTCTGTGGTAGAATTTTGTTTGTATTTTCTTTGTAGTTCAAGTAGAAAATTACTTCTGCTGTTGTTTTTTAAATCATGTAATCAGGTTGATGTTTATTCTGCCCACTCTCTAAAATTAGTATGATATTTTATTGATATTTGATTTTCCTCTTAAATATATATAGTTTAATATAATAAAATGCACAACATTAATAATTCATCAATAGAAATATTCCTAGAAGTACACTTGGGCACTATATATTCCCATGACATTCTTATTCAAAAAATTTTCCATGATGCCCTCAGAGCTATAACCATTGGACCAATTCTTGCTCATCACTACATTTAGGTATGGTGATCATTTAAAATGTATATATGACAAAATTTTATGATCCTAAACTTACCTAGTTGATTTCTTTCCACTTGAAGACTGAGAACACCTAGATGAGACTAGTTGAAGCATTTCACCTAATTGCCAGCTTTTAAATCTCTGGTTCCAGATCTCCTTGGAGCAATACTACCTGGAACTTTTCAACCTTATGATCACCTTAGATTTCTGGAAAAGCAGAGCCTCACAGCCAACTCCAATATTTAGATCACCTTATCATGCCAAAACAGTCATTTCATGGTTCCTAAATTGTTCCTCGAGCCATTAAATATTCCTCCTCTGCAGCAAAATCAAAGCAAAGATAGTGATGGGTAATGCCTAGCTGAACTTAGGGAATCTATGAAAGCTGGCATTTTTCTTCAGTGAGGAGGTCCCTCTGAACTCCCTCCTAAGACTGAGATCCATCCAGTTGATTTTAGTCATTTTCCTATTTTCCCTGATTTTCTCTGCCTGAAGATCTGTCTGTGTCTCACATTGAGGGCTCTTCCTGAATGTTTTTTTTTTTTTTTTTTTTTTTTTTTCTGCAATGTGAGTCAAGAATTTTTTTTCAGGAGGAGATGAGGTCCTCATTTCTCCTTTGGGGAAAATATTTGAGACCCTATCCAGTGACAAAGTGACTACATGTTCTAGTTTTGAATAGTTTGAAAGTACAAGTTTAAAAAGGAGGAAACAAAGTATTTAAAGTCATATTGTCTAAGTGTGAGTCAGAAAAAAAATTAGCACACAAGTTGTTAGATCTGCAGAGGGTGTGTGTTAAGATATTCATTTAAGGATCACATAGGACAATTTTCTTATAAAATTTTCAATATGAAACTTGGATGAGGCTATTATCTATTTCAGAAAGATAATGTGATTTCTTTTTAAAATCACAATACGCTCCATTAAGAAGCACTAATTTTGTGCTATAAATATTTCCATAAATCAAGAGTACATGTGACATCAGGGTAATTACATTGCTAACTTGAATATTCAAAATAGTTTTCTGAGTAGTATATAAGCACACCATTTTTGAATCTCATTTTTCAATGGTTGAATCTATGAATTTAGTTATATTGAGAGGTGTCAATGTTCAGTGTTCTTTTACTTAAATTTAGGACCTTATGTTTGTTGATTTGGTGTTCAGTGCTTCTGTAATTCTCTTGTTTGTCATAGATATAGCTCAGAGAATAGCAAAGAAATGAGTTAAATTACAATTAACACTCTACTGTTGTAACATTTGAAGAACTAAAAGAATCAGTAAATGCATATTTTAAATGGGGAATGAAGTACAAATAAAATCTGTGAGCATTAATTTTGATGTATCAACTTGACTTGAGTAAGAACCACCTGGCAGAGTGATTTTAAAGTTCTGAATAACGTAGAAAACTAACAGGTCAGCTGTGACCTGGATGTGGGTGGCAGCAAACAATTAGCCTGGATGGACTCAAAAGAGAAAGAGGAAATCCATTGCTTTAATTTTTGAAAGAGGTTTAATGTTCATCACTTCCTTTGAATGTTTGCCTCTACTTTGTTTAGTTTCTAAGCACAGATACTTTAGCTTTCTGAAGCTGACCTTCAAGGTTTTTTGATAGTCTACTACTGTGGCAGATTCTAAAAGGATTATTAAATTAATTATTTAATTAAATCTAATTTCTTATCTTTGCAGGTATTCATAATTCATTTTGTTTTCTTTCATGTGATATTTTCTAGAAATATACCTATTACTCATTTCTTAATCTTTAAAAATTGAAACAGTATTGATTTTTACTAAAACAAATTGAATTTCTAAATTCCAGAGAACTGTTTTTATGTGAATGTTTAGATTCTTGACATTTTCCTCCAGGTGGAAATTTATGATTTCTTTAAATTTACCATTTATCATTTTTTCATGAATATTATATACCTTGTATAATATTATTTCATAAGAAAATGTAATATATTATTTAACATTTTTAGACTCTTGAACATTTTTTTTTAAACTGAGAAATACAAATGTTTGAGGCTGATTACTCACAATAAACTTTTGAAAATTCCTGCAGGTTTAGGTTGTTTTCAATATACTTAACTTGGAGAAGTTGATGATTTTCCACTGTTCCCCAAAACATTCACAATAACCTATTTTTCATCTCTCTTTTTTGAACACATATTCTAAAAGTTTATTTTATGGATATGTTATAAAATAACGTTTTCAAACTAGCTTAATTTTACAATGGCCACTGTTATTATTTCTCTGACTTGGTCATCATTTACTGATTTACTCACCCTAATGCCATTCTCAATCCTACATTTGGGGGAAAAACAGAGATTTTTTTTTAATCTTTTTTTTTTTTTTTTAATTAGCATCACAACGGGAATTGCACCAATCATGTGGAGTGCACTAAAGATAGCAGGGGTCTGGTTTACAATAGATTAAGTAAGACTGCAGGAAATGTCTAAACTGAGACCAAGATGGAGTAAGACTAAAGGAGAGGAATTAGTAGAAGACAGAAATAGTCACAAATAATAGTTCACATTAGTAATGCAATGTTAGATACTTAAGATGCAAAATATAAATTGGTATGACTCAGAAACTGGATTAACTAAAAACTAAAAGTACTTATAGCAGAAAGAGAAAGCCTCATGAAATAAAAATGATAGAGAAGGGAAAAAAGTCAGAGTTTACATACTGGAGGCTTTGTAAACAACAAGGAGGCAAATAAGCAGTTTTATCTAGGGTGCAGTGTGATCAATGTCTGGGAAACTAACCAAGATGTATTTTAAATTGATACATATCACCTCTGTAATGTCCCTATCATTTTTAATAGAGATTTGTCCCTGTGTCATCTTATAATTTTGAATAGAGGCCAGAACATTTTGCTTAATTTGTGTGAGTTTTTGAGTTCTCTCTAACTCCTGCGGACTAAGTTAATTTGTTTGTTTTGCAAGCAATCTGGCGACAGTTCACAGCTGGCTTTCTGTGGACTGTGGGTCCAGGCTCAGCTCACTTTTTGCAGTTCTCCAGATGCAAATCTGCAGTGTTCCCAGCAGGCTAGACCAGCACCTGCTAGTTCAGTACTCAGAGTCTGATAATTTAGCAAGATCAGGCTTCGGTGTGTGCCTGCAAGCAGGAGTGTGCCCTGGAGTTCTTGAATAGTTCACCACAATTTTTTACACATAGTACTTCATCTCACAGACAAATCCTGATCTTTTGAGTTTCTCAAAAATCTCCTTTCTTTAGGTCTGCTTGTCTAAAAACAAGGATTATTATGAGTTCCTGCAGTGTTCTGAGAAATTCTATAACTTTGCCACTTCTGAGTTCAAGCAGCAGAGGCTAGACAGGATAAATACATAAATAAATGCAAAACAAACAACAGCAACAATCCTGACTCCTCTGATCTAGCTTCTGGACTTGTAGCTTCACAGGACACTGAGGAGAGAGCTCCTCCATCAGACGATTTTTTGTGAGGACTTCCATCACCAGTTTCTGTCACCATGGGATATTTGAAGAATGAAGAAATCCATAAGATTACCAGATTATTTCTGAGCTTTATGTGTTTTTTTTTTTTTTTCTCTAATGCAGCTGAAGAGAGGTATTTTAAAACTCTAGTGACTTGTGCTTTGTTGTTTACTTACTTTCTGGTTTCCCCTACAATGTTTTCAATCTAAGGATAAAGTTTTCAAATATGCTATTAGTAAATTCGGCTCTTCGCTCTCAACTGCCTGGTACAACTTGCCTTTCAGAGCCTATAAATACCTACTCCATTTGTTCTCTTCATGTTCTATAGCTTCATGGCCAACAGCTATGTTCATTCTTTTTTCCACATAATGTCTAACTTTTTAATAACATTTGCTTTTATTGTTCTTGTTTTTTTTTTTTTTCTTCTAGCTATATAGGATTTTATCAGATTAAGTTAAAATGTCAGCTTTTTTTATTTTTCATTGTTATGTCCATTAGGAACAGCATGGTTTTACCTGCCTTTTCTACTTACTCAATTCCCATTTTTTCCTCTTTTTCACCGAAGCTGTTAAAGATCACCTAAGCCACGCTGACCAAATGACTTATCCCAGCTTGTGGGCCTTGTTGCAGTGTTTGAAGCTTCCTCATAATGTCTGCAGCTGACTGGCTAATACAACATTGCCTAGGGTTAATTTGGGCTGGTTTCTAAAAATCAGCTTTCAATTAGTATATTTATAGAGTATATCTTTAATCTGGTGCTGGAAAGCTGGTGGATGCTCATTGGAGACATGGCTGATAGTCCTGAACGTATCATAATTACAGGCCTAGGCATGCCCTTGTATATATCTTACATATCTCAGATAGTCATTTGGTTTCTTGTCCCCCAGTGTCATAATCTCACTAGGGTCCTCCTTGGGCTCAAATAATGCATAAGCTGATTGACTGTCATGCGGTGTAGGCGCGAATACTTCATCATTAGGCTATGTGATTTTCCTATAATCCTCTGTTTTATTGTTGCACATCAGAGACCAGAATGAATTGGTTATCTCACCACATGAAATCAATAGTTATTTATAGAACAAAGATTCTTTCAGCAAATTTCCCACAGTCCTCAGAAAGTTTATTGTTTCTCTTTGCATGGTTGGTACCATCTAAGCCTGCCACTTGTTGAAAGTATTGGATGATGGGAGGCTTAGCTGTTGAATGTCCTGAAACTGAGGCTTTATGGTAATCATACCAGGACCTAGTATTGGATAGACTCAGATGTTATCTTTAACCCCTGGGAACATAAATTGTTCAGGTTAGAATGGGGTAGCCAGTGACAATGAGGATCAAATTTACCCCAGTAACTGAGAATCCTTTTAAGCAGAACGTGAATTGGGACACATGGCGTACATCCCACGCTGCATCTGTGAGAAAAGAGGTAAGATTTTGTCCTGGCTGGCAGTAAGTCCATGGAGACCCTAGAGGGGGAGTGGGGATGAACGGGGACAAGAGAAGTGAGAAATGGAGACAAGACAGGATTCTGATCAAGTCTAGTTTATTCCAAGAAAGAGGAACAAATATATAGGGTATTGGGCAAGGGGCTGGGTTCTGACACGTCAGCAGGTAACTTAGCAACAGCGGAAAGTTCTAATGAGGCCAGGGGCTATAAGGTAATTTGAGTCTCCTGTGTGTGGGCCCATAAATTGCTGTAAGGGCCGAACCACAAAGGCATGTCACAGGCTAGGTGAACAAAGATAGAAACTTAACTACTAAATAGAAACTTGACATTAAGATGTCTGTTGTCTTATTAACATAAGATGATGGCAAATTGCAGGGTTTCTTACAAGATTTGATCTTACAAGCCATACAGCAAGTCCTTTGGCTCAATCGCTAGGCGTTTCAGCCCCACAGTGCTCCCTGAAAAAGCTAAACTCCACAGGTTTTAGATGCCAGTTGACTCTTGCCTTGTGTGGGCACTGGTGCCACTTCTTTTGGAGTTTTGAATCTCCTCCTTTAGCCACAGCCCATCTCCCACATGAGGGTCCAGCACAGGGGCACCCCACAGGATGAATGTCTCTAGACAATTATAAAATCACTTAACCTCATAGTACACCCATCTAAGTAAAAGACATAACTGCTTCCCCTGAAGAGATCTCAATAAAACCCCAATAAATTTCCCTGCATAGGTGCTCTTTGCAAACCAGGTAGACAGAGGCCAGTCAATGGTCATTAGTCATGACCCACTGTACGGTGGAATGAGGCCTCTGGGTCATTATTATCTTAGGAGATGTGGGATTTTGATCCCTGCTACTGTCGTATTCCAGGCAGGACATACACTGAAAAGCCTGACCTCTTATATGATCCCTTTACACCTCCCTACGCCCTTTTTTTCTGTCCCATCTCCCTTGCATTTTCACTAACTCTTGTCATGAAAGGATATGAATTTTCTGGCAAAAGAAAGCTTCAAAATAAGCTTGAGTGGGGTATGATCCAGAGACAAGTTCTCTCCACTCTGTCTCAAGGCTGAGGTTTCCCATGCCATTTGTGAGAAACTACTCTCAAGGCACTGGATGCATCCTCATTATTATTTTGTGTCTTCCTCATTGAGGAAAATTGTCAGAGTCCCATGTAAGCCAGGAAAGGGTGACGATGCCTTGATAGTCTGCTGCATACCCTGAGGAGTCAGTCCCCCAACATCTTTTCCCATTTCTTCTTAGAAAGTGATTGTACTTTGTGATCTTTTGGGCTTTTACGTACAAGAATTCATTTTTCAAAGGACTTAAGACACTCTAGCTACAGGAAAGGAATCCTTAAGCAGCAAAAGAAAGGTTGCACAGCATAATGCTGACCAATACATGGCAGTTTCCTTGTTCCTGGTGAAGACAAAAGTCTGTATTCCATGACTGAGTTATTCTTTCGCAGGGGTTTTCTTGGTAAGTGGCAGACACTGTAATGGCATTGAACTGTCTGATTCACGCATACAATAATAGACCAAAAACATGAAAAATGAAGAAGGGAAGTATAAAGTCTCCCCAAAAAGGAAGTCTTTCCTGGCTGGCCTTACCAAGAGGTTCCCATGTGTGTTGGCGTCCCAGATGAGTTTCAAGGTCCTTGTGTGCGACAAATAGAACTGGACGTGGTGAGCAAAGGTGAAGAAAAAGCAGAAAAATTTTAATCAGGCAACTGCACTCTCACCGTGAGCAGCCTCAGTCTGGTGGAAAGGAAAATGACACAAACACTGAGGAGATCGAGTTTCAGAATTTAAAATGTGACACAGGGCCTAGGACCAGAGGTTCCTCCTTTTGGCTTTACCAGAGCATAATTGACATTGTGACTGAGTGCTGAGTCAGGTCTGCTGAGTCTGCTGTATGTGTCTTTCCCGTAATTGACTCTGTTATAATTGGATGTATGAGATACAACCCACACACATGAAATTTTAATGAGCCCCAAGGGAAGAAAGGCCATAGTGGGCCATGCAGGGGGATCTGGAACACATGTCTTATTTCTATAACCAGGTCGTAGACCACAGGACAAACGGGAAGACTTGGCTCTAGGACACAGCTTCTGTTGAAATGAGTGGGGGCGAGACTTCCCAGACCCCCAAGTGTACCACATCAGTTTCACTATGTATAATATTTTTATATTTTTCTATTACCCAAAATTTTAATAAAGAACCTCATCATATTTATGTAACTAACATCACAGACGCATGCATGAAACATACTCCATATAGATATATATTTTAAAGTTAGTGGGAAAGCATATTTCAAAGGTTAATTTGAAACTCCAACTGACAAACATTTTTGACATCAAGAGCATTTTTAGAAGAGGAAATGAGAAGGATTTTTTTTATATTATTTAACAGAGAAACAAGATACTTTGCTTATCACTTGTGTTTTGAACTTCAGAAAACCGTGCAGGAAATATTTTCTATAACAAATGTTCAAAGAAACAATGTTGTATAGTAAAAAATAATATGATACTTTGTGGAATAATATCGATAATTTTCAGACTTTGAAATTATTTAGTCATTCGATGAATAAATGTTACCTTTTTCCTCTTGCCTTCTAAGGTTGAGAGACTTGAAATTATCAGATATTTGACAGAGACTCAGGTGAGGTGTTTATTTAAATATGATGTGTGGTTTATGCTTCTATCACTTTCTTGCCTTTTTTAATGACTTGTAGGAGTTTTTTTTTTAATTCTGCATATGAGATATATCTATCTAGATCTAGATAGAGATATATAAATATCCAGATCTAAATATCGGTATGTAAATATTCCCTTGCTCTCGGGGTTTGGCTTTACCACTCATTTCATTTTTCTTTTTGAGAAAATATACTTGATTTCAAAATATTCTACTTCATCAATCTTTTAAGATTTGTGTTATTTGGGTCCTGCATAAGAACATTTTATTGATAAATAACAGCAAAACACCTATAACAAACATTGCACCAAAGAATATAAACTAAATAATTCCACTGGGAGCAAGCCAGCAATGTAGCCTTTGACTCTTTCGTTTTCCAATTTGCACTCAAAGCTCCAGTTAGTGTATAACACAAGCAAAAAAAAAAAAATGAGATGTATACAAAATTGGGAAGAAAGAACTAACAATACCTGTGTCAGAAGATGATATGATTGACTATATAAAGTATTCCAGAGAATCACCAACAACAACAACAAACTTTTAATATAATATAGATTCAACAAAGTTGACACTAATGTTACAGTTTTAAATGCAAAAAAAGTCACGGTATTTATTTTCAAAATATTTGATGAAACCCAGGATACATACTGAAATGAAAGCACCAACCTCATTATGTTGTAAAATTAACTAAACTTCTTAGTTAACTGTGCCTTTCCTGAATTTTCTTATGCAACACTTTATATTTGTTAATTGTGTCATCAAATAATTTAAACTAGCAATCTGAAAAAATATACTGTATAACAATAGTCTATGAGCACTTGTTTCTTAAACATGAAACTAAGTATGAATGCATGAATTCTAAAGACTATTGAAAAGCATAAAAAGAGCTACTATATCCAAAGAACCATGGAAGAAAAGAAGATATGATAGTTCCCAAATTCACAATTTGCTATAAAGCTAAAAACATTAAGAAACATAGTATTAGA
The DNA here is from genome assembly GCF_034190915.1 of Cavia porcellus. Lineage (NCBI taxonomy): Eukaryota > Metazoa > Chordata > Mammalia > Rodentia > Caviidae > Cavia > Cavia porcellus. The sequence continues at coordinate 30,749,670 of NW_026947497.1, read as the reverse complement.
CAAAGATAAGACTTATAAAGCAGCGGAACTGAATGCACATAGAAGCTGAACCATACGAAGTAAAAGTAAATAGTTAAAAACAATTTGTCAAAGTGAATGTAGCTTATTGGACAGAGTATGGATTTTTTTGTTTTGTTTATTTAATTTGTTTTTGCTTGTTTTGTTTTTGTTTTTGGTACTGGCGATCAAATTCATGACCTGGCACTTGCTGGGCAAGTGCTTGTGCTGCTGAGCTAAATTTCTGGCCCTAAAGAATGTTTTTTAAATTAATAGTCTCCAGAACTAATCACCTATCTATCTGTCTGTCTGTCTATCTATCTATGTATGTATCTATCTGTCCATCTATGTATCTATATTAAGATATAGTTACATCAATGTTTATAATTATGATAACATAGGTTATCATATGTCCCTTACCTAAATGTAATACTGTGCAATGTATAAAATAAAAAGAGAAATGTTACATGTCTTTAGATTAGTAATAATTTTTAAATAAAATACAATTCATGGTTTAAAAAATAACCTCATTAAAATTAAAAATGTTTCATCTGTGACAGAAAATAGAGAAATGAAAAATGAAAACTTGGAAAACTATTTTCCAAACCTCTATCTAACAAGGGCTGTGGTGGATTAGCTAATGGTCAGCTTGTAACAGCCAGCTGAACTGAGGCAGCATGGTTCTGAGTGTGGAAGATCCACCTGGGGACTGTTTCCAGCAGTATAAAAGGTACTCTGGAGTGGAAGGTGCTAGTGTCAGATGTTAGTGCTAGTGCTCCTGGAGAAGCTTGTTCTGATGATTTTCCTTATATGCACTTGGTTGGTATCATCGGAGGAACTTGGTTTCTCACTGTTACTGTGGTTCTCTTTGTAGGAGCTCTGGTCCTTACCCTGAGCGTCACTTCCTGGCTCGATTGCAGATTCCTCATCCCGCAAGTGCAGACACTCTAGGTTCCATCACTGACCCGTGGACTTTCCCAGTGCAGATCCTTGGTATAGACTTGCATAAGACATTGTCCTGCTTGAGTCCTCCAGTCGGACACAAGGAGGATGCAGCCATGGGATCCAGCCCTCAGCTGGATCCTTTCATGGACACATTTCCCAGATTCCTTTGAGTTTGACTTTTGGGTGAATATTATAAAATAATCTTATAAACTATGTACCTTATGTTAAATCTTTTCCCTTGTAAACCCTAACTACAACAAGGGCCTTTTTTAGCAAATACACAAAAAGTTTTACTTCTCATCAATAAGCAGATAAATCACTATAAACCAGGCAAAAATATGAAGAAAATGTATAAATAACAACTAATTATTTAAAGAAATTTTAAAAACTTTTAATGACAATTCTCAAATTTTAACAGTGAGATCCTTACCATTACACATTAGAATGGTTAAAATTCTCTCTTTTGAAACAAAAACAATGTCAGTCAAAATGTAAAAGAATAAAAATACTCAGATACAGCTGATTGGAATATAAAATGAAGTATCTGTATTTTCTGAATGAAGCTAAAGAAATTTTATCATATTATACAGGTGTCATAGTTTACGTATGTGTCCAGATTATTTAAAAATTTGTTAAAGAGCTTTATTTATAATCAGTCTAAATTGGAAGCAGTGATGTCTTCTTTCAGTGGGGATGGCTAAGCAAACTGTGATCTACCTACAGGGTATGACAGTAAATATAAATATGCTGTTAACAAATCAATCAATCTTAAATGTATATTGGTAAGTGAAAGAGGGCCAACTCAAAAGGCTTCTTGTTCTTTTAATTCAGTAATACATTTTTCTGGAAAATGCATTACTTTTGAAAACTATGTTTTACAGGGCGTAGACAAAGGGAAAGGATAAACATAAGAAGCCAAGACATCATTTTTGGTAATAGAAATATTTTGTTTGATATTGTAATGGTACTTGAACCACAATGGAAACTTATCAAGATCTTTAGAATTTCACACCATAAAGGATGAAACAATGTGTGCAAACTATAAATTTTAGGCAGCTAGGAGATTTTCTTACATTAGAGAAACAATACTGTATTTACAGATGCAAGACTGTTTCATTTCACTAATAACTATGGTTTCTAGATGTATCTTCTTCTCTATAAAAGCCTCAAGTTTATCATTCTTTATAGTTGAGTAGTATTTCATTGCATAAGAGTAAATGATATCCAAAAGTTACAATAGATAAAAAAAGAAAGGAACTGATCAAAGGGAAATTAGATTGTTTGATCAATCACGCATGTCTTTTTCTGGTAATCTGTGTAACTATTTTGAAGACAACAATGTGCAATATATCAACCATTGTTAAATTCCTATCATCCTGTTTTGAAATTCTGTATCTCTATTGTCTTGCTGTAGTTATTTTGCTTTTGTTGCTTTTTGATGGTTTGTTTGCTTCTTGATTTTTCTTTTTTCTCTCTAATATATAAAACAAGGAAGCTAGGAGATGCAAGAATAGAGTGAAAATTATAACAAATCAACCTAATTTTACTAAAGCTACATGAAGCCACATGGTTTAACACAGTGGCAGGAATTTATTGCCCTCAAATCTCTTTGGAAATGAGTAAAATCATAAGAATGTAAATTAAAGTGTTCAAGAAACAGCTACAAAAACATTGTATAAAGAACTAAACACTATTTTTAAAAAGTGTTTTCTACATTACATGTTAACAATTTCATTCTGATTTTATGCAGACACACACTGGTGTTGTATCATTATGCAAATGAATGCAATAGGATGGAAGCCAAGCTTTTCTTAGAGTGGAAGTTGGAGATAAGCAAGGAGAGTCTGGAAAGATTCAGGTAGAAATGCTTTAGAATTGCAGTTGGACACTATATTTGTTTTTTAGAGGAACTAAGGCAACATTCAGGGGCTTTTTGAGGTAGCGTTACAGAACTAAAGGCGGAAGAATCGACAAGCACAATTTGTATATTCGAAATCTGGACAATACACTTGTCACTCAATCAAAAACAGAAACTGCAGAACAAGAGGGATCAAGGATTTAGCAATGGTCAACAATGAAGATGCAGGGGTTCCTGAAAGGGTTAATGGTGCCGATCTACAATGGACAACAGGAAAAGCTGAAGATCAAGGTACAAAGCCAACGGCAAAGGAAAGAAGAATGACGTGTGGCTGGACCCTTTTCAAAATAGCCACACGTCATTCTTCTTTCCCTTTTTCATTCCATACAGGTACCAGTCTACTGGCCATGCCACCCACAATCTGGGTGTGTCTTCCTCACTCCATTTGTTGAGTCATGTGTCAGTCACCCATAGACACACACACACAACCGTGTTTATTGACCTCCTAGGTGATTTAATTCATTCAAGTCCTCATATCCTTACTAATGTTCACACAGATATTAGTATGAATACAGGTTTAGCACACTATATACAGTTCACTTAATGCAGAAATATTTCAGCCACATGAAAGAATTAGCACATGGTCATATATATGGCCAGTTTAGAGACCCTAAATGAAATAACTCTTTGTTAATAATAAGACACAAATTATTTGTGCAGAAAAAGGGCCCAAGTAATTATGTAAATTCTTTTAAAAGAAATAAAGCTGAGTTCCCTTGTCTTTAATGTATGCTGTGCATAATGACTTTATTCCAAATCTTGCAACGTAGACTATAAAAGAAAAATCTAAATATATAAAGGAAAAATGTCAAAAGTATTTCATCAATCATGTGATTAAGACCCAGTACAAGTGGTCATGTTGATCTCAAGTCTGGTATTATGGGAAGAGGATGGTACTTTGGTCTTCTAACAAAAACAAAATAATACAGTCTAATCATAAAGAAAATTTCAAAAAATTACAAAAATACTACAATGTATTATTATTGTTAGCATCTTGGAACAGAAAATGGTACTTAAGGGGTAAGAAATCTGATTAAAATATGAATCTTAATGTTTTGATATTGATTTATTAATTATAGTAAGTATACTCCATCGTGTAATAAATTAATGTTAAGGATAATTGGTTTTAAACTATATGGACAAACATTTCTTAAGTTAATAAACTTTCTCTGAATTTAAAAGCATTATAGAATTATCAAAGTTTACAATTTCTCTTTCAACAAGTTACTGTAAAACTGAAGATGTGTGCTGATCAAAACATCCTACACTTAATTTTACCTTTGTGCTTTTATTGTAAGTTTTTGGGCTTTGTTGTGAATAAAGCTCAAATAATAGCACTGATTTATCTAAGTAAATATTATAGTCAAATTTGAACTTGTAATTAAGCCATTATGTATAATGTTTATTTAGCAATTTGAGTGATGTCTATAATGTGTATATGTTTTTTAACAAAAATTAAAAGCTACTATATTATTGATAATTATTGACAGTACTTTTAGACATTTTAGATATTTTTCTAGAGATAAAGGCATATTTACATGCATCATGTCTTTATATATCTATCTCTATAAATATGGATGTAATAATGAATTTTTAAAATTTTCCTCCACATGCAATACAGTTTCTGGGTAGAGAAAGATGTCTTTAAATAATAGTGAAATGTTTACTATACTATATAGATATTTATGAGATTGTCTTATTGTACTTGTTATAAATGTTATTATTATTTATATGATAATTGGCATTAAACAAGGAACACTATTGATTTGTGAGAAAAATGTTAACAACTAGGAAAGTTTCATCTCACATAAAATAAGGCTGAGGTGCAGAACAGAAGCACAGTGCTTGTTTATCATTACATTGCCCTTGTTTGATCCCGAGCACTGTACACATAAATGCATACACACAAATACAATGTAATTTTGACTTCATCATTTCTTTACTTAAAACTGTTTTGACTAACAATTTTCATACAAAAATCATAAATCCTGTTGATTATTGATTGTTGATTTTCCTACATTCAGAATATTTTATACTTGAATGTTTGCCAAGAAAAATCTAGTTCAAGAGATTGTCAGAGAGGAAGTACTTGAGACTCCTTTCATATGGATTACTATTTATATCTGGTTGCAAAAGGGAAATTGAACTGATGCTCACCTCAACACTACTGATATTTAAATCTTCTGAAAGGCATATTTGTTACGATGATTGACGACATGATTATATGAGCCATTAAGTAGCTGTGATTATTTGGTAATTCTAATGTTTAAAACTTTAAAGTGTTTTTTTTTTTTTAACAATAATAGCCTTCAAAATTTAGTGAGTGCTTGATAACCAAAAAAGTTCTTACGATAAATGAATAAGGTGGAAAGTCTCTCCAGAGATTTTTTTTTTCCATTTTGGTGGCATTTTTTACTCTATTTAATTACCAATATTCTTCTAGAGAAAATATATCTGTATTATTATATATTATGATAGTGAAACTGTAATATTATTTAATATATCCAATATATTCTAAGCAAAGCATAGAATCTTTATTGGTTAAAATAGCACGTTTTGAAAATGTGAATATTATACCCTCCCTTAGCATCAAGGCACATCTATCAAAATTCCAGTGAGTGAGTGAAAGTACAGAGGAAACCAGCACTCAGTAAACTATGCTTGATTCCTTTATGCATATGTGTATGATAAAGTTCACATAGTAAGTTAGACCAATAAGAGATGGACAACTAATACTAAATTAGAGCAATTATAATGTACTAAAATACAAAGTGGATGAATTTGATCTTTCCAACCGCCATATTGTGGTTACTCATCCTTTCTTGTGATTGAGTGAATGTCTACACAATGAGATGCAGTGAGTGGAATGGTTGAGTCTTTGCACCCTAAGAACTGCAGTCCTTAGAAACTCATCTGACCACTGAGAAAGCTGTTGGGCAATCTAGTGTGTCTGTTATACATAATGAAGGAGACCTGGATAAAAGAAAACAGAATAAATGATGTGAGGTTTTATTACGATGTTCAAAATGGCATTCCATTTAAAACTTTTGAATTATCCCTGGGTTTTTCTACTTAATATTGCAATATTTTCATTGGCTTCAGGTGGCAAAACACAGAAGGAAAAAAGAGTCAGGGGCACCAAAGCATTATTGCTCTTTTTGGTAAAATTATGATTTATATTTTAGAAGTTAAATAACAAGTTTACCATACTCAGAACAAAAATTACATTTACTTACTCCCTACTTTAATGTATATACATACAATGTCATTTGAAAATATATAAAAAAATTTAGTTTGAACAAAAGGGTATGCACACATACACACACACACATACGTGCATCTGTGTATCACATGAATAGCTTTCCAGAATTACTAATGTTTGCATCAAAAATTCAGGCAACCACTTTGTCTTGGCCTAAGTAAATGATTTATTGGACTGGAAATCCTTCATAATGTGAATCCTTCACAATGTGAATTCCACAACTATTAATCAATAAGTGAACTTCTTCCATTTTTTTACAAACAATAGGATTGAATAAAATTAAAATGTATGTTCATAATTTTTAATCTACTGAGAGTGAATGATTTTGTTCTTATTGGTTTAATTTTTATGCTGTTTAGATACTTATTGAAACTATACTTTGATTTGGGATCAAAGATGAACTTCCAGTCAACATGAAATATAAGTATATTCTGTAGTAGCCTCTCTAGGTTTTTTGTTTGGTTGTTTGCTTGTTTTTGCACTGATTAACAGCTATATTAATGCTTTTCAATGATTTCTTGCTCTGCATGTAATTATTCCATTCTCTTACCAATTTAATTTTAGAAGGTTGTGATATGCTGGCTTTGAGAATCATGAATAAGGCAGCATTTGAGTGCTGTCTGGAAAGATAAGCAGTATTTAGACATGCAGAGGTGAGATAAGAAGAGAATTCCAAGTTGTCAGGAAAGCAAAAGCAAAAAATGTGGAGAAATATTCAAATCTTAGAGCTCAGAAAGCTGCTGAGTAATTATTTGCAAAGTGTTGAATAGATATGGCCAGATTAAAGGTATCTTCAACAGCTTACATATTTTTATTTATTCTGTAGCCAATTACGAGGCCATGAAAATTTTTGAATATTAAAAAGTGATTAACCTTAGGCTTTAAGATTATTAAAATATATGTGCACTATAAAATCAATCACATTGTGGTTAGAATCAAAAAAGGGAGACAGGATAGATAAAATATGCTTGAGAAACTTTGTGAAAGATTAGGACTTGGGTAATGAGCAAATGATAAGAACATCACAAAATGATTATAAACTGTCTGGTCTACCTAAAATTGAATAAAACAGAGAAATTTCATAATTCCATACTGCTATGATTCATTCAGTTTTGAACACACTAATTTTGAAATCTTCTCAGTACCTAGAAATAAAAATACTGTGCAAAAGTAGAACAAAACAGACAACTGAGAAAAAAAAAAAAAAACACACACGCATTGTTATAAAAAGTTTTTATTTTTAAGTTAATGATCATAAATGGCCCCCATTTGAGCTATCGAAGTGTCATATAATTTCCCTTCCTAATACTTTTATGATTTCTCATTCATTTTAGAAACAAGTATTATCATTCTATGTTTCAATTATTTAAGTATCCTAAACTAACACTCATGAGATGTCATTTTCATAGATATACTCCATCGCTCCCACTTTTCTTTATCTTTTTAATGCATTCATCACATCTCATGTTACACTTTATTTTTTCAGGGGATGTTCCTTTATTCTTTAACAAGCTAAATCCCACAGCATTTTATCTAATGAAGATCTCTATACTTACGTTAATGTAACATTTATTATGCATTATAAATGTTGCCTATTTAATATTTTCCTCCCCTAAGAACTTCCAACTTTGTAAGAACAGGGATCATGCAGGTCTTTATTTGGTGTGTATCCTGACTGTTCAGCACAGAAAGTGGTGCAGAGAAGAAATGCAATAAATATTTATGAAAGAATAAATGAATTACTGATGCTGACTTAAGGCAGATTGAACATCAGAATGCTTTCTGCTGATCAGAAGAATAATTAAACTATGAAAATCGGAAAATGGAATTGCATTATGGGGTGGCAGATGGAACACAAAGGATGACTTGCTAAGAGTCTCAACAGCCTGTGATTCAGCTTACCAAAAGGAATTGAGAATGGGTGCCCATACTCATGCGGACCAGAAATTAACTTGAATTTTCACTTACTAGAGTAAAACAGAAGGGCACGTCTAACACCATGAAAGAATCACTTATAATAAACCTTCACATTGCAAACATATTTCAGATTTTCTTTAATAGATGTTGAAGATTCTCTGTGGTTCTAAAGATGTGCTAGCATTTTCTCTGTTTCTCAATGAAGTATCCATTTTCCTAATATTGCCAATCTTCTTTGATATAAGTATCAATCAGTATAAGATAAATACCCTCTTCTCATATTGTTTATTTAATTACAGGTTTGACCTTGGATAGCACAGCTGTGCCCAAATTACCTCAAGACAATACAAATATGAGCTCAGCACAGAAATCATGGTTTCTTCCCTTCCTTCAGTCATGCTCTTCTTCTTTCTACACAAGTTAATCTAAAATATCTTGCATTTTCTGTGCTGCTATGACATGTATAATACACATATTCTATGCTATATGTTATTGTCCATATAGGGTTTTGTTTATAGCTCTGTCTCATAAATTCTTTACAAGGTGTCCCAAAGAAAGTAGAATTTCTGTTTCCCAAGGTGAACTGTAGCAACTCACCACCTTTCCTGCCTTCCTACAACTCACATTTTCAGGTAGCAGATATTTTTCGAGACTCCCATTTCTAAATTAAACTTGTCACACATCTAGGTGAAAGGAATGCCAGACAGAGAAGCCAAAAAAAATTTGGACGGCATTTGATGGGTTTCTCCAAACAGCCTATTAGCAGAATGTATGCAATGCAATCTAGCTGAAACTCCAAATGACAGGCTTTAGGTCACTGAGCATGCTGGGGAAGGAAGCATGGAAGTTATATGCAGAAAGGGCATAGAAATTATGTGCACTGTTTCCCATAATTCTTCCTCAGCAGTTTATAATTCTTTACCCTTTGGGAAACTCTTTATAAGTCACTAAACGTTATTCTCTGATTTCTATGAGCAAGCTATCAAGTTAATCAAACCTAAAGCAGGCATTGTGGATAGAAAGTTTAGAGCTAGCTGGTCTGAAGTACAGGGAAACTAAGCAGGGGCTGGTGACTGCAATGGAGATGCGCAGATGTGTGAGACTGAGAGCTCACTGGCAGATCTGATGCTATCTCCAGGTAAATGGTGTCACAACTGAATTAGAGTGGAACCATCTCTCTGGTGTCCCCTGTAAAACTGATTTATTGCTTGATGTGTGGGTAAAATGCCCTACACATCTAAAGGCCAACAAGCCATGTGCTGTAAGACAGAAGGAGAAAATGAGCTCATTTTTTCTACAGAATTTCAAAGAGATATTTCTCTTCAGAGCTGATTACCATTTCTGGGTCACTGAAGGTCTCCCTGTGTTTCTCTCTCTGAAGATCTTCCAGTATCTCTCTCTCTCTCTCTCTCTCTCTCTCTCTCTCTCTCTCTCTCTCTCTCTCTCTCTCTGTCCCTGTCTCTGTCTCTCTCTATGTTAATGGCATATTCTCTTGTATCAGGAACTTACAGGACCTTGTCTACATTGGGGCTGGACATCCATCAGTAATCTGAAATGCAAAGACCACAGAAAGGTAAGAAAAAGTGTAGGTAGGAATAAGTGAACAAATAAATCAAACAAAAAGCAAGTAGACAGGTGAGCTAACCTTTGATCACTTATTGATCACATTATGTTTAAAAGAAAAAAAATAGACTGGCTGTCTTGCAGCATTACAGTACAGTATTTGCACATTAAAATAAACTTAAAGGGGAGGATTGTTATTTGTGCACAGCATAAATGAGGCCTGGATTCAACCCTGAGGACTACATGTGCACATATGCATGCACACATACACACACACACACACAAACACACACACACATACACATACATGTACAAACAGATGTACTCATGAAAACAATATCTTTATGATACGTTCTAGTCACCATTCAAGTGTTTTTGGAAGGTATGTTGTGGAATAGGTGAATGATACTATATTTAAATGTATGACTTTGAATCACAAGTTGGACACAGAGGTTGAAACACTATCATCTTATTCCATCTGTAGAAAACTTTCAGGTTTCTTTGTATTTGCATATTTGGACAGAAGCATGTTTACAGCCTACACAATATAGGATTAAATCAAATCTATGTAAGGTATTTAATAATTTTGTTATTGATATAGATTCAGGGAATTTCTGAGCCATATAGAATCATGTAAAAATCAGTGTAGTTATTATTACATGACAAGTGAAAGGTCACATTCTTGACCTTTAAGAATTAAATTTACCTTTATTCTCTTTAGGAATTAAAATACTCTGCTACCTAAATTCTACCGCTTACCTTTTTGCAATATTTAAATCCCTTGCTATACCTACTACAGTTGCCATGTTGCATCTTCCCATCTTTTACAAGACAGCTAGTTAAAAAATTTTTCTGCGTACTTCAAAATTTCTAAAATACAGTCTTTAATTCATAGATTACAAATTTTAATGCTCTAAATCCAATTACCCCTACTTTTTCCTTCACAAGAGATAAGAATATATTCATCACTTATTTTGTTTCCCAGACGGTTTTTTCTTCAGAAACTGCTGTATGTTATTCAAGAGTCAAAAAACATATTTTCCAAGGTTAATGACAATGCCACTGATAACACTGCAATAACATATATGTATGCCAATTAATTTATAATTAGATGTTTCTTAGAGACCCTTTCCACAGTGTCAGTTACCAGAAATGGGTACAGCAAGCTCTCATCTCCTGCCAAGAGTTAATGTGCATGACTGTCTTGGTTACTTTTCTCTCAGTGCTGGGACAAAATACCTGACTCCCAAAATGAAGGAAGGAAAGATTTATCTAGCTTACAGCTTCTCGGAGGTTTCAGTCCATAATTAGCTGGCTAAAAGGCAGGGTGGCATGGCACTGGGTCAATACTTCTAGGCAAGAGCCAGAGAAAAAGGGAGAAACAAGCCTCTTCTCCTCCCTTATGTGATACACAGGCCACCCCTCACCCTACCCAGCCCAAGGTAAGTGTAGCACTCAGAATTTGTGTGCCCTCTTCTTGCAAATATTTACAAAATAAGGATCCTAGCTCCCTGCTGAGTCTCTTAGTTAAACTTCTAAACTTCTCAATTTGGCAGGATCTATCAGCTATCACAAACAATAAGAGACAAAATAGCAAGGCAGGGATCTGGGATGACCAGTTGTTCACAGGAAACAAAGTGTCTAGCTACACCCAGACTCTTGGAATTTACTCATTCTGTCTGAGTCAAAGATGATGACTGAAGGGCAGTGAGTGTTTCCGTGAACTGAAATGGTGACTAGAGTGGGGTAGGAAGATCAAAACATTCTTGCAAGGACCAGGGCAACACAAGGTGGCAATAAGGAAACTAGTTTCTCCAGGTGCTGCATAGTCTCCAGTAGGTCTTATGTTGTACTGTGAGCACCATACAAGTCATTAGCCTTTGAGCTTTCACCATGACTAGAAAAGAGTGGGGACTTTCTCCATTCTCATCCAACTCAAACGCTGCACAAGAGCATGACTTGGATGTCCCATAATTTATAATTTATGGTCCCCAACAGATGTTTGGAGAAAGACGTATAAAAGAACAATGTAAATCATAAGAGTTTGCCTTAGAGTCAGGAGAAGCACTACACATTCAAAACCAGACTATGCTACATAGCAAGATGCTGTCACAAAAGCGTTGTCTTAGGTGACCCTTATTTTAGGAGCAAGGATTAAAAAAGAATCAAGTAATCCAAAAGAAACAGAAATAGCAGAAGAAAAGTAGTGAAGACACATGGCTGCAATATTCAAAGCTTGGGGTATATTTGCAAAATGAATGATATTAAACTATATACCAATGCTATAAAGAAGACCCACCATATTTTTAAATCTATTGTTGCAAGAATGTCTCCTTTACTTTTCAATTTTCCTGCTTGTATTTTATATTTGATTTTTCACTTCTGACCTCATGTTATGTGTAGTCATCTGATACTGAGAGTCATTTGATTTTCTCAAGGTCTCAATGCTTAAATGCAGTTTTGTCAGTATGTCACACCCACTACCCTGAAGTCATACTCACCTCTCCATGGTGTGGTACTTAAAAATAGAAATTCAATAGCAGGCTCTCTGTTTCTCCTTACATGTAAAACTGATGGATATGGCATCAGACTTCTTTGAATGATAACTCTTTAGAAAGCTGTCTGTTGTGTTCCATTAAGCTGTTCTGTGTGCTGTACTTCCTCTTTCCCTGGATTAATTTAGCAATGCTGGGAGGATGGAACTGCCATTGAATCAATACTCCTTTGTTCCTTAGATCTAATGGGATGAATGTTTTTACCTGAGGCTCAGAATGCTGGAGTTGAGAGAAAACAAGCAAAGCCCCTGGCAAAGCTAAATCTCCAGAGGCTCTGCGGCCTAAAAACTCTTCATTTGTAAGAGCAAATGCGATTTGAAAATAAAAGCATTTATTCTTATAGTGGAGATTTTCAGGAGATACTGCATCCCCACTTCTTTTTCCTAGACCATTTATTAGGGGCTCTGGGGCTTATTTAGCTCAGTAGCCTAAGCACCTGCATAGACCATTTATTTCTTAAAAGTTGTAATTGTACTCCCTTTTTATTCCTTAAAATAAGGAGAATTTTTGCAAAACACATATAAGATCTATTGATGGATAAAAGTCCAAGAGAATGTCTTCCTTAAGGATGATATTTAATGTCTTTATCAAGGAAGAAGGTGACACTACCTTGTTGTTCCATAGAATTGTTATCTGACTTCTACAGGCATTTCCTCTACACTGCAAAGCAACTTGGAAAGATGACAGCATCAGACACATCAGACATGTAAGGAGTTTGTTATTCTTTACAGCAAATCTCTTACATCAATATCTAACATGGATAAATGCTTTTAAAGAAGAAAGACAATATTAACTTACTACATTTGACATATATATATATATATATATATATATATATATATATATATATATAAAGAGAAAATGAAAATAAAGTCAGAAATGAGACATAGAAACTCAATAATGCTAATTCTAAAAGATCATTATTTTTTATACAAATAATACCCACACACACATCATTTGAGAGTAAGAGAAATGTCAGGTTAATATAATAAAGCTACAATATCCATACATTTGACTGATTATAAAATTATTGAAAGAAAATATGGCTTTTATTGTATAAAATTACAATTGGAAATTTCAAGATATTCATATTTTCTCTAAACAGTTTGGTACTTGAATTTCATCTACCAAAACAAAGACATTTTAGCAGTGCGTTTACCCCCTAAATTTGATTAGCTTTCTTAAGACATAAATATTAATTTAATGAACCTTCCCTTGCAATTTTATTTATGACTCTAATATTTCAAAGTCACTCATCTAAAATGATACTTGCCTGGGATGCCGAAGGCAAAATGGTTTACCTTCAGGCTTATTAGGCATCACCCTGGAGGACTAATGCAAATTAAAAATTTTATTCCAGTTTGGAGCTTTGATTAGCCTGAGGAAATAATGCAAAAGAAGAAAGAAAAAAAGAACTAGTTATTGAATATCAACTATGTATCAGAGAGCTTTGATTTATGGCTTCAAGTAAATTAATTAATTCTCATGGTTAGAAAAGGTATTTCAGAGTTTTCATTTTTTAGAAATTTTAGTTTCATAGAGAACAACATATTTCAAATAACCCAGTAGACAAAGATAAAATTTCAATTTATTTTGTCTGATATCAAAGACAGACTGTTCTTAATTCTTGATGTGTAATCCATTTTTCCAGAAAAGTATATAGTTAATTCGTTAATTTTATATTCAGGTCAATTTACTTTGTAGATTTTTATTTTCAAAACAGTTTTTGAACCAATACTCAAAAAAATGTAGAGAAGGAAGTAGAAAATCTTTAATCTATGCCTTGCACTAAGAGGTGGATAAATCCCAGGGTAAGAAAGGAGGATTTGAAAATGTATATAGACATTTATTGAGTAACACTTATATATCACATGCTATTACAGTAAGGATAGACATAAATCTTGAATCAAATGAATCAGAACAATAAACCCATATGCTTTAAAGAGGAGTTAAAAGGGAATAATTGTATAGAGTAGAACTACGATGGATGGAGGATGTGATAGTATATAATGAAAAGTAAGTTTCTAAGATGAAGTGACTTTTATATTGAGGCTCAAGCAACAAAAAGGGTCTGGTTTTATAGATACATAAAAAGCAGAGAATTCAAAGTGAAACAGGGAAGAAAATATTACAAATTTGAGTCCATATTTAGCAGATTAAAAAGCCACTAAAGATGGAACAGACTTTATTTTTCCTTTGAAGTTGACTAACACATTTGTTCTTGAATGAAAGATGGAGAAACTCTAAAAGAAGTTGTAACTATTCTATGCACCATTCTATAGAATAGTGGCAAGAAATACAAATTCTCCAGGTTGTAACTGATCTTGTTTTATAAGAGATTCCTCAGCATATTTGCTAAATATATCTTCAAGGGTTAGTGATGGCTGTTTCTTTGACTAAATTATCAATCTAGTGTCTGTATTTTACATAAAGTTTCTCATATCCCCTTTTTCAAAAATGTATGTAAATAGTTCAGCAATATGCACTTTCATTTGTATTTCTCTTACTGCTTTTTTATTCCTTTGTATTGTCAAGTTATTTGGAAATACCTTTAGCATTTTTATGGTTTGTGTCTGCATGTTGGCCCAAAGCTTCATGTGGTCTTGCAGGGCAAGCCTTTTTGGAGGCAGCTGAATCTACACTTTGTGACTGATTCATAGTGCAATGCTGGAATTCAGAGTGCTGAGATTGAGGGTGGGTGATGACTCAATCAGTCCACTGATAGGCTTGAACCTCCCAAATCCCAGCATTGTGGATAAAATAAAAGGGGCAAAAAAAGGCTTGCTCCTCATCTTTTTTCTTGTTGCTTTTGCTGTCTTCACCACCATTAACTATTGCCTCTCTAATACCCACCCTGCTTTAGAACCAGCTCATTATTGAATGAAACCTTTTTAACAAGCAAAGAAACATTTCCTTGTTCAACTTTAAGTGTCAGGTATTTTATTCTAGAAACAAAAAATGTAAATTATGCAAGCATTTTTTGTTAGTTTCATATCCTTAAGATTATGGATCTTAATCACTTTATGAGTTTAAGATTCATTAAATGAATAAATGAATGTTATGCTGTCATGAAATATTTTCCATTTTATCTGGTTTATTTTTCCACCTGGTTCATCTTTGTAGTATTACATCCTTGACTGACTACATTCCATGTAAAAATATTGAACACCTTTAACACTGAACTGGATAGATTAACTAAAAGTTTTGTAATTGGAAGTAGAAATTCATCCTCTGGGAAATACTTTTTGACTTATTTTGTAAAATCAATTTGTAAGAGGAGAGCTATTTTTACAAATCAGACTCCCAGAATTACCAATTTCCACACAGCACCAAAAATAAAACAAAACAAAACGCTAGTGGGGAAAGGTATGATTAGGATAAAATTCATGTCAGTGTATATTTTGAAAAATGCAGTAAATTGAAAACCAAAGATTCACTTGCATGTAGGTTACTCTTTTGTTTTCCTCAAGAGATCTCAATATTTTTCCAGTTACCCTCATGTTATCTCTCCAAGGAAAAGGTCTAATTATTAACTGTTTATCAATATTTTCAGATCTTAAGTCTGCAAATCTGTGTGATAGGCGGTATAGTATTTTGGCTCCAGCAAAATGAAACTATTATGCTCATGGCTTTCAGGGTGTTTCTGTCTTATGGATTAATGAGCTGCATATTACGCCATGGAGGAAGTCATGATGACCCTCAGAGGCATTTTGTCCTAGAGTAGAATTTTTAATTTTGTGTAAAATAAACAATTTAATTCATAGATTTACTTTATTTACTGCCATAAAAATTCACAAGCTGTCCAGTAGAGAACAAAAGCTACAGAATAAGAAATAAAGGTGACCACGTCTATTGGTCATTCTTCAAAATGTAGGAATATATTGGTCAAGATGATCATCGGCTATAACCTCTTTACACACTTGAAAAGTGTAAGTTGTCTAATTATTTCATCTCTGTTAAGAAATGTAAATAAAAATGGAAAAACCTACGTTCCTAATTAAATATCATCTAGATTTTTCCTATGTGCATCTCTTAAAATATTAATTTTACATTGTTGTGGCAAATGTAATTAATAATTTTTGCCAAGTCAGATGAAACATTTTGTTAAAAAAATTCTACCAGCTTGAAATTTGATGTTAGTGCAAACAATAAGACAGGGGACAAGCCAATTATCAATAGCACCTCAAATATTCCTGAAATTATGACTAAGGTCTGACACTACCAATTTTTATCTTATGTTATATGATGTTGTAAAAAGATATGACAGACCTCACCACCCCTAGAGGCCCAAGGTCAGGATTGCAGGGGAAGAAAAACTTCACTCTCTGAAAGTGGAGACAATTTTCTGCATTGTTCATGTAACCACAAAGAAAAAATTCCAATATGGAGTACCACCACCATAGTAACAGTTAATTCATGTAAATCATGAAGATTTCTGTTTTATTAAATTTCTACTGAAGGCTTTTCTCTCCTCTTTTTTACTCCTTTCCATGTTATTTTCAACTATATTTACTGTTCTATAGCCACACAAACCTTTCCTCCAAAGTATCATAGTCCAGGACTTTGGTTTTACTTTTGTATTAATCTTTACGGTCTCTCCTAACCAAATGTTTACACAACTAGTTCCTTCTTTTCAATCAAGTCCCATCTAGAAATCTTTCATTCACTGAGAAAATGGACAAGGAATTGTCTTATCACTCTAGGTGATTTCACATTGAGTAATACTGCAAGGAGCCAGGCAGGCAGAGCACCTGAACTCTTGGCTTATTCATCATATTAATACAGAGCCAATAGATCAATAATCAAATGCATAAGGAAGAAGAATAATTTCATATTTTCATACAAACTTTGAAAAAAATAAAGCAGGGTAATGAGCTAGAGTTCCTCAGGGGTAGAAAAATGATTAACTCGTATATATTACACTTTTTTAAATGAAAATTTTTAATATTAACTTATGAGTAGATCACCTTACAGAATGGCAGTTGTACAAATGAGTTTTGTTTGAAAAATGACCAGATAACACTGAGATCACTTTGTTATGTGTCTCACTCCTCCAAATATAAACACCTAAATGTGTTCACAGGTGCTGCTTAATGTCTCCTACAAGGAAAAAGAAGTGTTTCACTCAATTTCCTGAAAATAGAAAGTATAAAGAAAACAGAGAACTAAACTGCCAATGAATGAACCATTTCTAATTATCCCTTTAACAATTTGTACTTCACTTATGGAAATGTATGGTGAAAGTCTCACAAAATGAAGAGTCTATCTCCTGTCTTTTAAAGAAAATATCAATTTTCTGTTCCCTCTCTGGGAAATAGAAGTTACAAAAGTGCTAGTTTTTCTTGACAAACTACAGAATCATTTTTACTAAATCATGCAAATTTAACCGTCATTCTTATGTTCTATGTTACATCAGATGTCGTAGATTTAATTTTTCTCTGTATCTTTCAGGAATACAGAGAGCACACCTGACCCATTCTTAGGACTGTCCCCATCCCAGCATCTCAAAGGTGCTTACAATGCACCGAGGAAGTTCCTGTTTTCTAGCTGATTTCCATCTTTTGCAAATTGTATTGGCATATTTTGCCTACTTGTTTCTCTTTTTTCATTCCATTTGTTTTGCTTTTCTGGATTTAGTCATCACCTATTTTAATTTCTGTATTATTCACTCTCACAGTGCTGGGACAAATATCTGAAACTAATGACTTATAGGAGAAGGGGTTTATTTTGGCTCACAGTTTTTGTAGGTTCCATCTATGTAATCTTAGTTGGCTCAAAAAAAAAAAATAGCACAGTCAAAGGGCATGACAGAGGGCAGCTGCTCATCCCATGGAAACTAGTAGGAAGAGCAAGACAGAGAGACAGAGAGAGAGGCAGAGAGAGAGAGAGAGAGAGAGAGGGAGAGAGACAGAGAGAGAGGCAGACAGAGAGGGAGAGGGGGAGAGAGAGTCAAACAGAAAGAGAGGGAGAGATTGAGAGAGATCCTTTCAGTTCATATCCCCATTGACTCATCTCTTATGAACAGATCTCAACTCTGAACAACACATTCGGAAGTGTACCCACCACTAGCTTGATTCACTGATTAGAATAGTGACCCTATGATCCAACCACCACCTAAAAGCCCAAACTGTGCATGTGAAACCTTTGGGATACAATTTAAATCTAACCCATCATAGTTTCTCTTAAAAATCCCATGCTCTTGTTTTAATGGTGTTAGGAGAGAAAATCATAAATATATATATGATGGATTTTCTGCCAAATATTTTATAAATGATTAAAAACAGCACCATAATAATTTTAAAGAAATAATGTGTTTATAAATAGATATTCACTTGAAATTTCTTTAATACAGTATTTTGTATTTACACAAATATAACTGGTGACATTTTCACGTTTTAAAAGTTATCTAGTGTTTAAATGAAAGATTTCATGTGTTAAAATGGTCTTGCATATCCTTCCATAAAACTTTTAATATTTGCATATATCAATTCAATTTATTGGCTAAAATAAAACATTTAAATAATAAAAAAAACAATCTTTAAAAATGAACTTTAATGCTCTGAATAAAGTTATACTACCAATGAGTTTTTTTAGCAAAAGTATTATGCTTTTACCTACTTTCACTCTGTAATTTATAGTTATCTCCTGTTGGTAACATGGCATAAATTCAGTAAAGCAATTGACTTCCCATATCAAATGACAAGATGTTTAGATTGGAAATAGAGAAGTGCCAAAGAGTTGTTCAAGGAAATCACAATGGATGCTGTTTTATCATCATTAATTATCAAATTATTAATTAAAAGTGTCTTTTTCTTAAAGTTCATTTGTATTTAGACTTGTTATCCTAACTTTGAATTTGAGAAAGACCTGAACATTGTTATGCATAGTAAAAAGTAAGACTCCAATATTTTACTGAATTATTTTATAAAAAAAGTAAACTACTTCAAATCAAGAAGAGTTCTAGGTGCAACAAAACTAAAAGGAAGCAATACACTTAAACATGGCATCACACAGCAAAAAAGACTAATTTATATGTCAATAATATAAAATTTCTGGAAGCATAGCTTTCACAAAAGATGATTAAATAGTGGTGATTAGCCTATGTAGTAATTGTCCACATTACTATCAAGCTCAATGTGTATGAATCAAATACAATATGTATAATTACTGATAGAAAATTTGTTTTTACTTTCCATAACTAATAAAATGGAATCCATGGGAATAATCAGTGAGTGAAAACTGGTATTACGGCTATGGGACCAAACCTCTAAACTGCTTCATTTATTGATTTAATGTATTTTCTACTCAGTGACAGACACATCAATAAGCACCCCCACACCCCCGCACACAAAAGCCTGATTAAGTTAGAAAGCTTCCCCAGTCTCACAAAGGTTACACACAGATACATATACATTATGAACACAAAAAAGCCTCAAGATTATATTGTGCATTGTTTCATATTTATAGTAAAAATAACTTTTCATATTGTTCCTGTCAAAATTATTTCAAAAGTATCATTATAAATTTACCTTTGAATACGAGAAACTCTGCTTAAGTATGTAATTATTCTTTTATAAACTCTGTTTAAGTATGTAATTATTCTTTTATATATGAGAGTATGTAATTATTCTTTTATAGTACAGTATGGATAGAAATTTATACATACATATTCATATATGTAGATAGATTCAGAAAAATAACTCTCCTCTTAAAATTAAAGTCATTAATTGTTAATTTAGTAGAGCATTTTACTCCAAACCAGTTCTACTAAAGGAATACACCCATATTCTGATTACCTTCTTTCTTATACTAAGTTCACAAGTAAAGAGTTAAGAGTGATAGGAAACACAGTATAAGAGAAAATACTAAATAAAAGAAACTATGTTAAGGATCTGGACCCGGTATAACCGAATAACACTCTTCTTGAGTAATTTTAAGAAAATTACCAATGAAAACACACAGAACCTTTGCATCTTCACAGGTTTGGTTGGTGGAAGATGGACAATCATTTTAACTTCTGGAATGTTCTTGAATGTAGTCAGTGTCTCCTTGGGATGCGAATTTCCTTCAGTGTCTAGGTGATTGATCTGATGACTTGGGGGCAGACTTAGGGAAGCCAGGCCTCTTTAGACTTCCAGCTAGGGGCTACAGACACAATCACACAGAAACACTGAAATGGGCATCAGATATAGGCTTTCCTGCAACTGTAGAACATGGTGGCATTAGTAGTTGGGAATTTGTCTGGCTAGAAATGAGACACTCTGCCAGGAAACAGAGCAAGCTGCCTCTACAAGCAAGAGTTGATAGATGTGTAAGTGGCTAAATGAAATAAAAATTGATATATTATTATAAAGAGAAAACTTTCTTATTCTCAAATCTAGATGACAATAGGCTTTCAAAATAGTAATTAGACTTGTTAAAATCATATAAACATACTTGCTGGACAACTATTTATTAAACTTACAAAACTTGAAGGCATATGTAACCATTAAATAAAATGCAAAACAGGAATCTTATAAATACTTAAGATCTCAGTCAACAATAATTTCCAGTTTTACTTTATGCCATAGAAGAATAATATCATACAAAGGTTTGTATATATCCTTGTCTTATGAAGTGAATTATTCTATGTTTTGGAGTAACTGTACAATTTTAAGAAAACTGTATCAGCAAAAATAACATCATCTCTTACTAAGGTGGAGTCAATTTAAATTTGAAAGACGCATTGGGGGACTCAAATATCCAGTCAAAGAAAATTTTAAGAAGTCTATTCATGAAAGTGTTGGTTGGTTCTGTCAAGAACAAAAAGTCTCAAAACACAAAATACATAATTCACAGCAGAGAAAAACAACTTGAAAAACCATTTGTTGTGTTCCCCAATCAAATAACTCACAATGATTTTAAAGTCATTGTGAGAGTCAGATGAATGAAACTCCACTTCTCAGTAGGAAGTGAATCAAAATTTGACGCCTGCTATTACTGTCTCTCTAAATACAAAATACTTACATTTCTCCATTGTGCAAGCCTCACCTCCTATAAGACCCAAGAATGTTTCACCCTATGACAGCCTCATTGAAATTTCAATGTCTTAGCATCTAAATTAGCTCCAGAACAGGTCCAGATGAGAGAAACTAAGAGTATGGTTCTCAAGTGTTATTCCTCTCAATTTTCAAAAAGCGCAGAGACAAATTATACGCCCTTCTCCTGTGTACCTAGCCTTAGTGTAAAATTATGACCTAAGTAAACACATGATTCCAAAGTGAGAAAATAGTCAAAAGTCATCAATGCACAAGAATTCTGATATCTAGGTAATAAAGAAATTTTAACACAACCTTACTGAGCAGGAGAATCTAACTCTATTTTTCTTCCCTCAGAATCCCATTTGGCTTAAGTAATGTTGTGTATGAATAAGATGGTATAGCTTTGGTGTTTTGGGACTTTAAAAGCTAGATCTTCAGAAGTGTCCCATGTTGTATGTGAGTTTCTTGGTACTATTAGTCTGCAGTGGTTGCATTTAATATAGAGCATCCAACTACTCTGGGTACAGGAAAGAGCATGTTAAGCATATCAGGCAATAGAGCCAACTGAGTCAAGACTTATACTTATCCCCAACAAGGCACTACCTATCTGAGGAAAACTTTCGCAGTTCAACAGAAGGTAATGAAATCCTGCAACACATTTTGAGCAGCAGATGATAACAGAATACGTTGGGAATATGAAATACTTAATATAACTTGAAATGTAAATTTAAATGACTTGATGTTAGTAATATATTTTAAATGTATTAAATATCTTTCATAAAAACACTTTCCTAGTTTTACATTGGAGCTCCAAATTCTTTTAAATAGCTGCAATTTTGATACATGTGTATATCGCCTATTTTCTAAGGTTATCTTGTATTTACAGTATGCAGATTAGTTGCTGCCCAGGAGTTCAGAAATAGAAAACAAATGTGAAAATCTATTCACTAAATCTTGTAAGGAAGCTGTAGATTCTCTATTACTGAGGAGATATTACCAAAAAACCACTGACAAATTATATTTCGTCTTTTACTCTTTTGTATTCATCTGTTGTCTTATTCACAGAAAGCTCATAATATTTACGGCACATCTGTTTTACATATATAAAAGCACAGAATATAGCTTCTTTCAGTTTTCTTTTTTCTACAATCCTTTATGCCTGATGCAATTAAAGCATTTAGTAAGAGGCTAGCAACCTAGGTAAGTGTGTTAGGAGAAAATTAGCCTATCTGCAGCTGTACAATACTTAAACTTTATCATACATACAAATGGAGTTCTCAAGCTCCTGCAGGATGCCAAAACACCTGGTAGATGGAATAGAAATGCAAAGTAGCTTAAATATTTTAATTCACTTTGCTTAGAGATTCAGAATATGCAACTATGTAGTCATAAACTGAATATATGGGTTGCAAAAGATATTTTCCGCTAACATGTTCTTCAGTAAATGGTCCCAAAGCAGTTTTAAATACCTGTCAACCTAAATTTGGAGGTGCTTATCAAGATACATCCACTCACTGCAGTTAATGCTTATAGTGAACTGAAGCAAAATTTCTTTTTTAATTTTTCTTCTGTTAGATTCAAACCAGCATTTCAGGGTCTAGTTTTTCAAAAGAAATTCTGGGAACCATTAAGTGTTCATTTGCTTTTCAGGAGGAAGACAGTGAAAGCTACATCATTAACATTTTCTCTTAGCTTTCTCTACATCAGATATTCAAAAAGCACAAGTATTGGGTCAGATGTACTTTATAATCTCAAAATTTGCTATTTGCTATATTTATGTAGCCAACCTATTTTAACATGCTCAATTTTTCTATTATATAGTGCTACAAAATTCTTTGTTCCATGAAAACCAAGCCAGGCAACAGAGAGAAAATAATGCCAAAGGCCACAAACAACCGTATCTCACATAAGATGATAAAGTTTAGTTATGTAGGTTTCTGGCCTCCATCCAATGGTAATGATAGTGCTTATACTCCAGTTGTTAGTAATATTATTGTTCTATGGTCTCCTAATCCAGGGATGTGTACTTTTTTGTTTGTTTGTTTGTTTTGTTTTGTTTTGTTTTGTTTTTGTGCTCTTCAATGGTTTCAGCAATGATAAACAGATTAAGGTCACACGACTAGTGAATACAATTATTTCATAATGTGTTTGAATCGCCACTCCCTTTAACCTCCCTCTCTTTCTCTCTCCAATTCTGTGCCTTAATTAAAATTATACACAGGGTCCAGAGCTTTACACATGCTAGGAAAATGCTTCACCATGTACCCAGTCGGCTCCTGAATCTCCTGGTGTATGTTGAGAGTAGGTTGGGAATTATAAACAAACAAAAAGTCTGAAATATATTTTATTAGTTACTGTTTCATTTTGAGACGATAATCACAGTCACAGGGAAGCAAAACTAGACAGAATAAGAAAAATGGGAGGGGAGTGGCAGAAGGAATCCCCATGAGAGACACCAGCAGTGGGCTTTGAACTCAGAGGTTAGAAAACAGGTTTCTCCATGACACAGATTATTGCCAGATAGAACACGTGAAACCATGGTATTTTAGAAAAAGGGTATATAGGGAAAAGGGAGGACTTTTTCTCCTAGATCTCTCCTATGCTTGACCCAGGAGGAAACATTCTCCACACTTCAGTGACATTAACAAGCAACTCTGGAGATGTATTGGTGGAGTGAGCTCCTGTTTAATTGGGTGGATCAGATACAGGTGGGCAGCTACCTCCTCTGACTAGCTATACCCTTAGCAGGTCAGTGTTTGGCATGGAGATAACATATGTGACGGCCAGGACTTTACAACCATGGGGCACAGGAAGTTATCCAGGTGGCACCACTATCCCCAAAGCTACATAGATGACTGAGGCCCGACTGCATAATCACAATGCAACGATGTAACACAAATTGCTTCTGTGATGCTCTGCCCTCTAAGATCTTACAAGCTATTTATAGCTCTGATTCATTTGTATTTCTTACTTCTTTGTATTTCCAAGTTTTGCCCTTTAACATTCTACAAAACTAAGTGTTGTAATTAATTTTATATATTAAGGAAATAATATATAAGGGCAGTTGGAAAACATCTAAAATGTTATTAAATCCCTCTACAGTGTCCTATCAAGTAGGTATATCTTAGTCAGTATTAAAGACGATATGGCCGAGACAAAATTTTAACAAATTTGCTGAGTTTATAATTTTTAAAATTTTATGACTCCAAAATTTCTACATTCTTCTACTTCAAAAGCCAAATAGTCTTCTAAAATTTTTATCAAAATATCATCAGTTGTTTTTAATGGAAAGTTTTAACCTCTTTAAGAGGAGCATTGCTTAGATCTGACAAATGGAAGGGACAATCATAATTAACTTGATTTTAGTATGCAATAAGATAGATTGATTAAAAACAATATCATAAAATAATTTTTTCTTACAAATAAAAACATGGGGGTGGGCATTACAGATAATTATAATTTCCTATATTCTTATCAGGAAGAGAAAACTACTGCAGTTAAGAGTTAAAATCACTTAATCAGTGTTGGGTACTTGGTATGCATATTCCATACCAACACTTGTGTCTTGAAAGATGAAGAGATTGGTTTCCGTTTACTTCTTTGAATGAAAGTAAACTATTTTCTGATAATTCAAAATTCATGCTAGGTTTTTTTTATAAAATAGATTCAAAAGCTTTTATCCTCAAATGGTCCCATTATTTGGCTACATACCTAATTGCTCATTAAAATTATGAAAATAATCTAGTGTGAAGCAGAATAAATTTATTTATAAATTCGGTGTGTTTCTTGCTTGCATGCATGTGCATGTGTGTGCGCGCATGCGTGTGCGGGTGCACGCACGTGTGTGTGTGTGTGTGTGTGTGTGTGTGTACATGTGTGTTTTCATTTCAACCTAGGAAGAATCAAAGGATAAATTCATTTATAAAATGATCGTGGGTGTGGAGACACAGATGTGCACTGTGCCCTTTTTAAGAAAATGTCAGAGACCAAGAGTCACAGCCTTCCACACTGGGGAGTTGCCATCATTTTCAGGGAGCAAATATTCAGAGAACCACCTAACTCCCAGTAAGTGATCCACTCCGTCAGTGATCAGTTACCTCCAGATTATCTGCTTAAAGCAGTAGAAAATGACCACTCTTATAAATTTTATTTTAATGACTGTGTAAATCTTTTGCATTTTCCTGTTAAGTGGTACAACTATTTTCTCAAGTGCCTTGAGGAACAACTGAGAACAATGTATATTCCTGACAACACATTTATTGAGTCATTTAATAAAGAAAAACGAACACAATAAGGATAGTGAAGTAGAATATTAACTAGTTAATGTACAATAATTTTAAAGTAAAATGTGAACATTTTAAAGAAAAACAGAAGGAATTATGAGCAACTAAAATAAGTTATACAAATTGTCATCTATGTTTTATTGTGGGTTCTTTTCATAAATAAATACAATAATTGCTTCTCTCAGCTACTTCAGTCAAGCACAGTATTGAGACAATTGTTGAAACAGTTTATTTTTTTAAATGAATCAACTGCATAGATCTTTACTAATTTAAGCATATTTTAGATACATTTTTAAAACATTTTACTCTATTCAAATAATATATTGATTACATAGTTCAGTTGAAATAAAATCACCTTACTTGAAACAACCTTGATTCCAGGATGAATTTAACCCTCAAAGAGAACAGTCCCCAAGTTTATTTGAGGCAATGATTCCTCTCTCCACTGATGCTTCTCCAGTGCCTGCAGGAATGAAAGTACAAGCACCCAAGAGGATTCAGAGTCCCTTCCCTGGCCTGGCTCAGGGATGCACTGGAAATGTGCAGGGCCACACATCAATCAAGACAGGACCAGAAGGAGTGTGTGACCTGATCAGATTATGTCTTAATTTACAAATTTAAATCAGGTAATTTTACATATTATGTACAAAGAAAGATAATCTATATTTTAAATATTATAGCAAAAATAGTTTAAGAATATACTGAATACTAAATTATAATAACTGATTATCCTGTGATTAAACTGAGATTGTGAAACATCTATTTGAATACAATATACAAAATTTAAAACTCTTTAAATATAACTTAAAATAAAAAATGTAACAAATGAGAAAAAGCCTACATTTCCTCCTTTCATCGGTTGTAGGATATTTAATAAAAATGTAAGCTGGAAAAAACAGTATTCTTTATATAATGTGAATAAAGTAAGGTTAAAATAGTGCTAAGTCACTTTTTAAATACAGGTTCTCAAAAATGACTACTCAGAAATTTGAAAAGTCATAATCTTATAAATACATCAATGTACTATATTTTACAAGTATATACATTATTTGCAGTTTTATAGTAAAAAAAAAAAAACGTGGCATGGGCAACAACGATTTTTTTGTTATTTAAATTCCACAAAAGATGGATGAGTGTGCTGTTTTTTAAATTTCTGTTTTGTGAAATTAAAACATACTTTGCATTTATGATGTGAATCTGTGCCTTCAAATTCCAACAAGGTGCTTTCTACTCAGTTGTTATGGTTTGTGTTTAAATGTCCCTCGAAAGCCTCATGCAGTCGTGGAGGTGGCTGAATCTAGTATTTGTGATTAGTTCAATGTCTAGTGCAGGAATTGGTGGTGTGAGTGCTGCACCCGCCCATGGGCTGCACACAGTGCCAGGGAGGGAAGGAGGCATTCCTTCTGATTTTGCCCTTTTCGCTCTTAGGGCCTGCAGCCACTACTAACAGTTTCCCATAGGCACATCACCCTGTCTTGGAACCACCGAAGTATGGGCTGAAACCTTCAAAATACTGTAAGGTAAGTAAATCTTTCCTTCCCTAATTTTGGACATAAGGTATTTGTTTCAGCAATGAGAGGAAAATAAGACATCCGTACTCTAAGATAACACTTAAGAAAGCTGTGTTCATGATAAATGCTTAATTTGTAAAATCTTGGAAACTATTAAGGTAATAAGACTATTTTAGTAAAACATCCTATTTTAAAATATGATTTCAAAGAACACAGTAGCTTACTTTGTGATGAAGAAAAGACTGAGTACAGCTTCTTAGTAACTTTATGGATTAAAATACACCTGAACATTCCTCATGACCCAGATCCACAAATGTAAAGAGAAGCATAATCTGCTCACAACTTCTCACTGTACAAATTCAACATTAGAAAAAAACAAACTAAAGCAACAAATTTAATATTTCATTTCTTCTACTTTCTGTGTAAGACAACATTGTTCTCATAACTATTGGGCAGATAACATTTCAATATTTTGATAAGTTATACATTAGAAATTTTTAGTAGTTCACTATATTTTACTCATTAATTTGTGCTACACACAGTTATAGGATATAAGTGATTTGGAAGAGGCACCCAAACTATGTGGTCACAAATGTGAAACTGAAAAAGTAGCATAAAGATTTCATTACTTTATTAGATAAAGTTTTATTTTTTCATAGCCGTACTAACTGTGTTATACATCTGGGCTGAGGAAAAGAATATGTATTTTGTTAAACTGTAAAATAATTGTGAGAAATTATTAGACAACTGGAAGGAACTAATCCGTAAGTTATCATACTTTTCAGTTTACAGTTAGGCGATTATAACATATATCTTATGAAATCAAAATGATAATATGAACTTGACAAAAACTTGAACATTTCTTATGAATTATATCATTTTTTACATTTTAGAAATCATAAGAATATTAATCAATTGAATAAATACAACACAATTTATGAAACAAAATAAATAAGACTGAGGGCTTTGTTAACTTTTTAGAAGACAAATTTTATAGATACTGTAAAATTAAGTAACACAATATGTGTTAATGTCTCAGAGCCTTTAGTAAATAAATAGTGTTGACAAATAAGAAACATATTATCATTATTAATATTATCCAAGACAATATCCCTTAATTTAAGGGAAATCAGCATCAAAGAAGAAAAAAATAGCTTACTATACAGATAGAAAAGATAAAGCAAATGTGGTAGAAATGTATGTAATAGGAAGAAGTAAAATTTAGGGTAACTTTGAGATACAGAAATATCAAAATCCAAATTGCATCTTTTATTTGATCAAACTGCAATGGAAATTTTGAGAAAGTCCTCTTAAATACTAATTTGAAATGAGGACAGTACTCTTAATTACTTATCCATTATAAATCTGTAACTCTGAAAATCGTATATTGAAGCCTAAATCCAAATTTCTAATCTTGAAGTGATATGTAGTTTATTTGATTTTAAAACAAACATATTCATTGATATCTAAGTGGTAATGGTATATTTTCCTCTTTATTGTTTTATTTCAAAATTGTTTAGTATTATCGAGCTACATTTTGATAGGGAAAAGTGGCCTATTAATATAGACATTGCTATACATTTTCTGATAGAGTGCTATTATTATTAACCAGAAATTTATTTAGAAATTAATTTGATATTTTTAAAACTTTATTTAAAGAAAGACTAAACAAAACAGAAAATGGGTAGAAGTAGTACATACTTTCTAAGAAAATAAAACAGTAATAAATCACTAATTGATGTTTTACATATTGTCCTCTTACAAATAATTGTTCAAGATAAAAAATGGAACATATACATGGGAATTCAAACAAGGAGACTGCAAATAGTTCTTTTCAACTATCTAATAAAATCTTAGCAAAATTGTTATCAATCCTATACACTTAAACATACACATTTATACATATCTTCATTAATGCTGAGATTAAACAAACCAAAGTAGACTAAAATTACTCTGAACAAAGAATAATAATATTGCTGGATTTCACATCATGACACTCTGGAATCAGCTTTGGGTCATGTAGTGCCTTTTTTCCCCTCAAAGTATTTGTTCATTTCATCATGTGTTATAACATCAGTTCTCATAAACTGTTTATAGGTTTTATGCAAGTATGAGTCTTAACATGTATTTCTATCATTTCTATATTAGAGGGAGGAACAGAATAAAGCAGGACAGAACAAAACATATTCCTATAGAAACATAAAACTAAAAAGACATATAAGACTGCTGTACAAGGAGTTCTACCATGGTTACTTGAGTTGCCTCTTGTTATTGTCAATAGAATTGGCTATATCATCAGATAAAGTATAATTGCATATACCAGTACATAACAGTATTAATACAAATACAGCTTTTAAGTAGTGTATAGCTACAAAAACAGATAGTAATCAAACCAGAATGGGTATCATAGTGAATCACTGCCATTTTTGGTATAGTTGTCTATACTCTCTGACTTGATACTACTATCAACCTTTTGAACAAAATCTGTCAATAACAGAATCAAGCAAATCAGATTTACCTAAGATCAGTCATGATATAGCAGTATAAATTATACAGGGATCCAGAGTAAGTTAATAGGAAGTTAAAGATGATTGCTGTGCTATATCCTGATATTTTTGGGATAGCTGTCTGTGCCCTCGGGTATTATGCTTGTATACAAACTGGGATGGAATAAGTTCTATGTAAGGAGAGTGGTAATATGAGTTTTAATTCCTGATACACTATTAGCAATATCTTCTGCTGTCTTTTTTTAAAGATTATTCTTCTGCTTCTACTCCCCCCAGGTTGTACTGTGCATTTTTGGGTCTCCCCAATTCCCCAACATGGTTTTATACTGGGAGGGAAACCTGCTATTTACCTAAGTGTTTCCAAACTTTCTCACTCCTGGACTTGATCTCTAGTTGTATTTCTTTACCTATTAAACCTGTCTTTCCAACTTATCCATAAATACTTGTCCAGTTGCCCCTATTACTCTCTGGTTTCCTATCACATAGAGTTCTGTTTCTCATATTTCATTTTTGGTCCATATACTCTTTTTCAGGGTAATTATATTTCCTATTAAGAGCATCTCAGTGGACCCTAACTCTTGATCCACTCTGCCTGCAATTCTTTTTTCCCTTAATTTAGTGTATCTAGGCCATCTATATTAGAAATTATATCCAACCTTCTCTACCTCATTTCTGTCGTGCTCTTTTTTCCACCACTAGCTATCTGTTTGTCTTCTTCATTTTGCACCATTCATTGGAGCCTCTTAGCCACAGTTCCTGGAATCCTGTGCTTCTCTCTTTCTTTAGAAGGTCCTGCAGTATTCTCTGTAAAGTTGGATTGGTGGCTGTGAATTCTCCCAGTTTCCCTCTATATTAGAAGCATCTTGTTATTCCATTAATTTCTAGGAACAGTTTTTTAGGGTACATAATCTGGGCTGGAGGTTATTTTCTTCCAAGGCTTGGAATACTTTGCTCCATGCTCTTCTTGATATAATGGTTTGTGTCAAGAAGTCTGCCATAATTCTAATGGGCTTTCCCTTGGAGGTAATCTGTCTCTTGTCTCTTACAGCTTTTAGTATTCTGTTCTTATATTGGATTTCAGGGATCTTGATTATTATATGCCTGGGTGTAGTTCAGTTTTGCTTGGTGGCTGGAGTTCTATATGCCTCATATATCTGAATAACTTTTCTTTTCCTAAGTTTGGGAAATTTTCCTTGAATATTTCTGTGAATAGCCTTTGGAGTTCCATTGTTGTAACCCTGATTCTTCATTCATGTTCTTTATTTTTAAGCTATAGATCCTCTTGTCATCTTCTAGCTTTTGTATTGTTATTGCTTGTTTCCTTGCTATTTTTAAGAAAATTTTCTTTTCATGATCCCACATTGCAAACCTATTCTCCAGTTTGAATAATCTAACCTTCGTTTCTTTCAAGCAGTTTTGCCAGCTTTCAATGTAGTTTTTAATTTCCTGGTAATCTCTTTGAATCTGCTACATGTATTCTAGTTTTCTC
Source organism: Cavia porcellus (assembly GCF_034190915.1). NCBI lineage: Eukaryota > Metazoa > Chordata > Mammalia > Rodentia > Caviidae > Cavia > Cavia porcellus. The sequence continues at coordinate 30,718,703 of NW_026947497.1, read as the reverse complement.
TATTTTCTTCATCAAACACTTCTCTTTTTTTGCATTCCTCCATTCTTCCATCTGCTTTTTCTTGAGAGGTGCTTAGCATTTCTTCTATTATTCTATTTGTATCATGCTTTACTTGGTTAAATACTTCACTTTTGAACTTGTCTATAAGGTCTCGAAGATATTGCTGTATGCCCACTAGTACCATGTCTGACATTGCATGTTGGCCATCCTCAGTCTCCTTTGCACTTACCTTTCCTGGATCAATGTTCTCCAGGTTGAGGGCTATGGACCCTTTTTTGTTGGTTCCTCTTCTCATATTTTTGTTCCTTCCATACAGGTGTACATAGGAGGCCCCAGTTTCTTTCTTTGTTGGTTACAGTTCATCTAAACATGCTGACTAGGTGTTCCCCCTAGGTGCAGTGTACTATGGAGGTACTGAATGGGGCAGCCTATGCTAGGCCCTCCCCTCTGGGTCAATCAACCTGCTGAGGGCTTCACTGCATTAGGGTGCACCGCCAGACATAGGGACTTGGTTTAGGCTAGCCTATTGGGTCTCAGTCCAGGGCGTGACCCAGGTTAAGTGCTCCCCACCAATCCTGCTTGAGAAGGGAGCAGCTGATTGAAGTAAGTGCAACTCCTTGTCCTCACCAGTCTGCCCAGTCCCAGAATGTCATCTGTTGGAGCCCCTTTTTTCTTATGGAAAGGTGTTATTCCCATCACTCATTGCAGGTTGATGCAGGTTTCCCACCAGTTAAGTTCTCCATTTGGTTCATTGACTCCCATCCTCAGTGCAAGTGCGTTTCCAGTGAGTTGAAGTGGCAGGATTTCAGACAGCTCAATGTGTCACCACCATGTGAATTCGGGTGCTGCAGTGGGATCCCTGAGCCTTTAGCTGTTCCAACTGTAGCACCAGGACTATATGTTTGATTGGTTCCTCTCACCTTGGGTTGAGAGGATTCATCTCCTTCTGTTCCGGACTCCCCACACTGTATTATGTTGAATTCTAAGTTGACTACCTCAGGGAGCCCCTCTAGCCTGCTGTTATCTATCTGCTATCTTTTTATTTTTCAATTAATTTGATATTTATATAAACCTAACTTGGACTTGTTATAAATATATAAAATTTTTTTAGTAAATTTAATTTTATTTACAAAGAGAGCATTTAATGATAAGTGTTTTATGCTAATTACCAATAATTTTGTTTTTATAAACTGTGAGTTAGGAAAGAAATTAATATCTGTTAGTTAAATTGAAATATTTTAAATATTCATATCTGATAAAGAAATATCTATATTTTACCATACTCTGGCACTATACTTATTGCTATATTAATAAAATATACAGGAAAAAGTCAATCGTCCAAGTCAGTGGATAACATAAAATCATATTTTTTGGGAAAACAAAATATGGCTTTTCTTATATAATCAAAGGCAACATTACACACTCAGAAATCACTCCTGAAATTTGAACACAAAGCAGAAAAAAAAAAGTTAGTTTCTTTTGGGAACCACAAATTCTCAGTGACTGGTTTTGCTTATTTCCTTGTGGGATGAAAGGAAGGAATGGTATTGTTGATACCACCCATCTTGGATTTTTCCATTGACTCTTCCAAGTATAAGATCTTCTACATCTTCTTAAATCATCTCAGGTTTATACTCAAAATATAATAGTTTGAGGCATAAAATCATCTATGACTTCTTAAATCATCACAAAATTATACCCAAATCAAGATACTTCAAACATGAGATTATGCCCTCTGCAGTCAGAGTTTTAGATAAATTTTAATCCTTTGCTAGTCCCACCAATCAATGTATATACCAAATCCATACTGGCTATTTTGAGAGTGGAGGAAGTCAAATCCAAAGGCACTGACTTCCCAGCCACCATTGGAATATATTGGTTGTCTCTGTTTTGTTTTTCTCATGACATTCTTGAGATTGACCATCAGGACTCTTGGTTGGATTCTCAACATTGACAATTTGGACTGTTGGCTAGTTCATGATATGTTTCTGAGATGGATATCTTAATAGTTACACATGTTTTGATGATAACATATATAAATATTTTAAAATAATAATCCCTATTTATCAAATTTAAAAAATTCACTTCTTCAAGGAGGGCAAAATCACTAGAATAAAGAATCTTGATACAAACATTTTAATTGATTTGTGTAGAGGTTCAGATATCATGGAGACATACTATAATAAATAAAAATATAGAAATAAAAATAAAGTACAATATAGACATAAAAATAAAAATGGAAATAAAATTAAAATACAATATTCAAATACAAATAAAAATAAAATCAATATAGAAATAAAAATAAAAACAGAAATAAAAAGTGGTATTATGGAATGTCAGTTTAATTGTTATTAAAAGCATTAAAGTGAGGACAGACTAGAGAAAACTCTAACACTATTACATGGATATAACAGACATGAGGTGATAACATCTTATGCTAGACTAAAAGAAAAAGAGGCAAGGGAATGTATACAAAAATAGTTTAAGGATTTTATTTACAAAATTTGCTCTTCTCTTGGATTTCAGGGTAAATAGTGATAAGAAGACAATCCAACTATTTTGAATGCACTGTTTAAATATTTTGATATTTGTACTATGCACACTGATAGGAAAGCATTAGAAATGAATATATTTACAAATTAATTCACTGCTATGAAGCAGCATAAATTTAAACAATATTTACAATGGATTTCTCCTAAAAATAGAATGTAATTAACATTAAACCAGTATGAAGATATTTTTTGTTAATATGTAGTGTGAGATAGTTAAATACTTACACTCTTTTCTGGTGAGTGACAGAATATTAAAATAGTATGTTCAGTGAAGGATAATAAATAAATGTCTTACACATGAAAAAAATACTGAGTGTAGTGAATTGTATGGTTCATTTTGAGGTGTGATTTCAAGGAACTACATTAGTTTTAAAAATTTTTAAAGTCTTCTCTTCATATACAGTAATTATATCCCCTTCAGTGATCTAGAGCATACTTGATGAGGTTAAAATACAGTAAAAACAGACCAGTAATAAATAACAACAACAAAAAACAACAGCCAGCAAAATTGTAATGTTTATTAGAATGATTTCATCTTCCTCAGTGAATTATCTTTTTTAAGGAAGAAAACTTTTTCCTTAGGCACTCTATCAAATTTTTCTTCAAATTTTATAAGAGAGAACAGAGTCACAATCTTGACTCAAAGCAGTCTTTAACCAAGGATAACAGGATTTAAACACGATGATTTATGATTCTTGTGCTGCAACTCTGAACATTTTCATTTGAATCCTTCAATAATTCTGTGAATGACTGAAAAGAAGAAATGTTCCATGAAATACAACTTATGTTTTCTACTACAAATCTTGTATACAAAATTAAATATTTGGCATGTCCTTACATTTAGTTTACTCTTTGGAGGATAAGTCATTTTTGTCTTTCAGGTCTGAAGTCTATACATTTCTTCTAATTGCTAACAACAATTTAACTTTTTTGGAGCTGGGGTACCAGGAATCAAACTGACAACCTTGTGCTTGCCAGGAAGATGCTTATTCTGCTAAACTGTATCCCTGGTCCCCACAATTTAACTCTTAAGAAATTATGATCATAGTTATGAGAATAAAAATAAATGTGATGAATTTTACTAAACAGCCATGCAGTTATGTATAAGTGGAAGTAAGTAAATTAACTAAAAGTGTATGATAGTTAAATAAATATTTCTCTATATATTTAATAGTACTTACTAACCTCCTTTTTATATCAGTGAGTATTAGAAATTTCCTCTACAAATGCCCAATTGAGTTTTGGAAAAGGAAATATTGTGTGAAATTTTAGTTAATGAATAATCACAACAAGAAAAAATGATGTTTTTATTATATTTCAGATGATAAAATAAATATTCATGAACCTACCTGAAGTAGAATATTGAATAAATATAAACAATATGAACAATAGAAAATTTCCCTGGGAAACAATTCTAAATAATGTTCATACTTATGCTTCTCTATAAGAAAATGGTTCATAAAACTTTGTTCTTAAATTTAAACTATGTGTAAGACTTCCTTTCAGATAGAAAAATATAGAAGAGAAGATGGAAGAAAGTACCTTTTCTTTACAGAAACCTGAGAAATACTCCTTAAGCCAGAAGATCAAGGTTATCATTACCAGTGAAAAACCATGTTGAGAATAGACATCTTTAATATGGTGTGATAAAATGATAGCTTAGCCAAGAGTCTGGCACAAGCCCTTAATTCATGTACTTTGGGATGCTGAGGAAGGTAGATCTCAAGCTAATGATAGAGCAAAACCTTATCTCAAAATAAAAATAAAAATAATAATAAAGGGTGGGTCTCTAGTTCTGTGCAGGACCTGGGATCAATTTCAGTACTAAGAAAAAGGACCTATGAGAGTGAAGCTGGCTCATGAGCTTTTCTATCTTTGGAGTCAGTTGACCATGGACTTAAACCTTTGAAACCATTAACCAAATTAGATTTCTACTTTATGTTGTGAATAACAGACATTTTGTGCCAATTGAAAATTTGACCTATATAATGCTTTAATTCTAAGGTCTTGTTTCCCAAAACCAGGAAGGGTAGAGCTATTATGACTCAGTAGGAAGCATAATCAATAGAAGATTTTGCCAGCCATAGATCTCACCCAGTGCCATTAATAAGGGTAAGCATCAGATAGTAAAATATGTGCTGTTTTTACAAAACAAGGACAATACAGCTATATTGTTTTAAAGACTCTGCTTGAAAAGGAAATCTTAGGAGACATATTAAGATACATACTTAGCTCCCACTCCATAACCAGACACTATCTTAAGAACAAAAACCTGTCATTTTGGAAAACAAATATCCAAGAATGCTAAACATTTTGATAGACATGGAATTTGAATTTTTATCTAGAAAGCACTGTGGATTAAGAACTGTTATCAGCTTTATTGATTTTCAATTTTCTACCTATATGCTAAATATTAGAAGGGCCAGTTTAAGTCATGAAAACAGATAACATTTACTCTTCACATATGAGTTTCAGGGGAAATGCTTGTGCCTTTTCACAATTTATTTTTAGAGTTATTCAAATAACATTTATATATAATTGTGCATTTTCACTTCATTAAAGAATACGCATAAAATAATTTTCTTCTATTGAAAATTTCCACTTTCACTTTTTGCGGGTGTGCCTGTTCCCAAAATTAAACTGTTACAAATTCTGGGATTTTCATTGGGATTGCATTAAATCTGTATAAAAGTTTTGGAAGAATGGCCATTTTCACAACATTTGTTCTTCCTATCCAGGAAGAAGGGATGTCCTTCTACTCTCTGAGGTCCTCTTAGATTTCTTTTTTCAGGGCATTGTCATTCCCCCTGCATAGATTTTTTACTTCTTTTGTTAGATTCATTCCTAAATACTTCATTTCTTTGGATACTGTTATGAGGGTTGTGGCTCCTTTGTCTCTCAGTGATTTTGTTATTAGTGTATAGGAATGCTATTGAATTTTGAGTGTTGATTTTGTATCCAGTTACCTTAATTAATGCACTTATTATACCTAGGAGTCTTTCAATGGAGTTTAGAGGTCTGTTATGTAGAGTATCACGTCATCTTCAAATACTGATAATTTAACTTCGTTTCCCTATATATATTTCTTTTATTTCTCTCTCTTGTATAACTGCTCTGGCTAGTATTTCCAGCAGTATAATGAATAGGAGTGGCCATAGTGGACATCCTTGTCTTGTTCCTGATTTTAGGGTAAAGGATTTCAGTATTTTGCATTTAATATGATGCTGGCTGTTGGTTTGTCATAGATGGCCTTTATCACATTGAGTTAAAAATGGTCTATTCCAATTTTCTGTATGGTTCTTTATCATGAAATGTGATGGACCTTATTGAAAGCTTTTTCTGTATTTATAGAAATGATCATGTGATTCTTATTTTTAGCTTTATTGATGCGGTGGATGACATTTATTGATTTACTTATGATGAACCATCCCTGCATTCCTGGCAAAAATCCCACTTGCTTGTGATGTATACTCTTCTTGATGATTTGCTGCATTCTGTTTGCCAACATTTTATTGAGAATTTTTGCATCTATGTTCATTAAGGAGATTGGCCTGTAGTTCTCTTTTTTGGTTGAGTCTTTCTCAGGTTTTGGTATTAGAGTAATATTTGATTTCAGGAATGGGTTAGGGAGAATTTCTTCCTGTCAATTTCATTGAAGAGGTTGAGGAGTGTCAACATTAAATATTCTTTGAATATCTTGTAGAATTCCAGAGTGACTCCATATGGGACTGGACTTTTCTTTGTTAGTAAGTATTTAATTACATTTTCAATTTGTTTAGTTGAAATTTGGTTATTCAGCAGTTTTACTCCTTATGGACACAACTTTGGTAATTCATGTGTTTCTAGGAATCTGCCCATTTCTGCAGTGTCAGATAACTGCTCCTGCTAGTATTGATAAGAATCTGCTCAAAAGAGAAAAATAATATCTCAGGGAATAGGAAGACAAGCCTATGAGATTAGAAGTTTTAGAAAGAGCTATTGATGATCATCTGTATTTACACAGGATCTGCAGTGGTATCACCCTTGTCATTCCTTATTACATAAATTTGAGATTTTTCTTTTCTTTATTTAAATAAGATTGGGTAGGGGCTTAATAATTTTATTTATTCTTTTGAAGAACCAACTCTTTGATTGATTCTTTGCATTTTCTTAGTCTCTATTGCATGGATTTCTGCTCTAATCTTTATAATTTCCTACCTTCATTTGGCTTTAGGCTTGACTTGGTCTTCTTTTTTCTAGATGTTTGAGGTATAGGATCAGGTTGTTTATTTGTGTTCATTCTGTTGTGGGAATTCACCACAATAAATTTTCCTCTGAGGACTACTTTCATTGCACCCCACAAGTTCTGGCAAGATGTATTTATATCTTCATTTGCTTGTAGATATTGTTTAATATCTTCTTTAATTTTCTCTGCACCAATTGGTTGTTTATACCTCACAGATCTAGAGAAATCATTCCTAAGATTCATATGGAACCAGAGGAGGCCTAGAAGAGCAAAGGTAATTCTAAGAAACAAAGGCAAGGCAGGAGAAATCACAATCCCTCACTTGAAGTTATTCTACAAAGCTACTGTAATAAAATCAGCATTGTGCTGAACTAAAATCAGACCTAAAGATCAATGGATTACATTAGAAGATACAACTACAACTACAAAGACACTCAGCTACCTTATCTTTGATAAAGAGGCCAAACACGTTCACTGGAAGGATGATAGTCTTTCAATAAATGGTGTTGGAAAAATCGGCTCTCCAAATGACCAAAACTAAAGCTAGACGCACGCCTATCACCTTTGATTAAACTAAAATCTAAATGGGTAAAAGATCTAAATATTAAAACAGAAATGCTAAATCTGTTGGAAGACAAAGTAGGAAGAAACTTTGAAGACATAGAATAGGTAGATATTTCATGAACAAAAATCAAACTGCACAGGAAACACTTGCAAGAATCAACAACTGGAATTACACCTTATTAAATAGTTTTTGCATGTTAAAAGAAATCACCAGCACAGTGAAAAAGAAAACCCACAAATTGAGGAGAAAAAAATCTTAGTCAACTGTCCTTCAACCAAAGGACTTCTGTCTAAAACATAAAAATAATTAAAAAAAAACAGACTTCTAAAATTCAAATACCCAATCTAAAAATGGGCATATGACCTGAATACACAGTTCTCTGATGAATAAATTCAAAAGACAAACAAATACATTAAAAAAGTTCATCACTATTAGATGAATGCAAATCATTAGATAAATGCAAATTAAACCAATCATTGGATAAATGCAAATTAAAACCACATTGAGATTCCATCTCACTCCAGAAAAAACGGCCAGTATCAAGAAAACTACCAACAACAAAATCTGGAAAGGCTGCAGGGGAAAAGGAAATTTTCTGCCTGTTGATGGGAGTGCAGACTGGTACAACCACTGTGGAGATCAGTATGGAGATTCCTCCAAAAGCTGGGATTGGAATTCCCATTTGACCCAGCTATCCCACTTCTGGTCTTATTCCCAGAAGAACTGAAAACACCATACCACAGTGATATATGTGCACCCATGTTTCTAAGCAGCACAATTTGTAATAACCAAAATTGGCAACAGCCTAAGTGTCCATCAACTGAGGGATGGAAAAAAGATGTGGTATTTTTATACAATGGAGTACTACTCAGCCATAAGGAATGATTACATTGAGATATTTATAAATAATGGATACAGCTTGAAATCATATTCATAAGTGAAATAAAACAAAATCACATGAATAAATTACATATTGTCTCTCTAGTGTAAGATGTGATGAGAGTTTATAAAAAAAATCCTCAATAGTACAATGAAAGTATAAGAATCTGCTCAAAAGAGAAAAATAATATCTCAGGGAATAGGAAGGAAAATAAAAAAGGAAAGTATCTAAATCTGTATAAACACACTTAGGAGAGCTAAGATGATTGTGTTACAAATTCTATAGCAGCTAACATTCAGAAGATTGGAAGAAATTTGCATGTTAGTGTTAGTGATCTGAGGACCTCTTGAAGATCATTGTATAAAATAGCATCCCTACTTATGCTCTTCCCATGTTGTTTTGAAGGCCTATTTCATCACTGTTTTGGGCACTTTGCTATTATTATTTATTTGTATTTTGTTTCATGTTTTTTATTAATTTGTTTTGTTTTGATTTGTTTTTCCCTCTAATGCAGAAAGGATAGGTATACATGTAGAGGCTTATGAACATGTAGAACTTCCTCTAAACAGTTTATGGAATTGATTACATTATGCATGATGAAATGAACTGCTACTTTGAAGAAAAAAAAAGACATTATGGTATCCATTGCTAATATCAAATCGCCATGCTGTGAAATCCAGTAATGCTATTATTCTGAGTTGAGAATTTTTTAAATCTTTTTTGTATTGTTTAATCTCAACATACTTGAAGGTATGGACAGCTAACTTGAATGAGAACAAGAGCCATTATGGCAGCCATTGTTGATTTTCTTAATGTCTGGCTTTAAAGGCCTGTAATTTCTTAATCACTCTGTTCTGACTAGTTTAATACTATTTTGTTTTGTATGAGTTCATTGTGTGTGAAGATATGGATAAGTATTTGGAAGAAAACAAAAGCTATTATGGTAGCTTTGGTAGATTTCTTGTTACCATGCTTTGAAATTGTGTCACTTACATTGTTTTCTTCTGATCTACTTTGTTCTATATTTAGTTTTACCATCTTTATAATTTAAAAAAATTGGTATTATTTCAAAGCAGTTATTATTATTATTATTATTATTATTATTATTATTATTATTTTGTTTCTCACCTTGCTAGGTTACACTCCTCTGAGTCAGAGATTGTACACAGAGCCTACATACAGCTACAAATCTTTCTCTGATTATCTTTGCATGAATCTATAGATACTTCTTGTCTTGCTTCCTGTCTCCCAGTATTTTCCTGAACTCATTCAAATTTTCCTTTGTTTTACATCTCTTTACAAGTTGATTTTTCACTTGATGGCAATTACAGCAGTCATCCTGAGTTTCAAATAAACCACGTGACCATTTTCTTCCTTTAGTTGTTCTTGTTCCTTTCACTGCATCCTCCATATTCTTGTTCATCAAATTTTACTTATTTATTTTTTGCATTTTATTATTTTAGCTTTCTGCATAATACATGTAGGAAATATAAGGGATAATAATTTACATGATTTGTTCATATTGCATCCTTGAGATTTAGAATAATTTGTAATACCTTTCTACATTCTCAGAAATATTTTTGATTGAATGAATGAAAATAGTAAATGGGTTTAGGAAAATAATACAGCAGAAAGAAAGTTATATGTGGTGTTCTACTATCCCATTCTTACTACTATATTAATCAATAACCTTTTTTTTATTTTTCTAAGATAATCAACTGTGCCTGTGTTATGGATTAAAAACTGGTGGTCAACTTAATGCCAGCTGGATTACATCAGCATGGTGCTGAGTGGAGATGTCCCACCTGAGGAAAGTTTCCAGCATAAATAAGACGCGGAGAAGGAGAATTCTGGCATTGAGGTGTTGAGGCATTGTGGGTTCTTCTACATGTTGTTGTTTGAACCATTAGGTTCTTCTGGAGAAGCTATGGTCCTCACATCAAGCATTGCTTCTTGGCTCCAGAGGGGAAGAAGTATGCCGCTTGGTCTCCAGGATGAACCTGTCATGCTGGCTTCCTGGCATGGACCCAACTGTGCTTATCATCAGAGGAGCTTGAGACCTCTGTTTCACAGAGGATAGCTATGGTGCTATTCAGAAATTCCCTGGTCTTTGTTGTGAGTATATCTTCTTGTCTCCAGCGCAGAACACTCATCCCACCAGAACAGCTCTTTCATCCCGCTGACATGAACTTTCTGGCTTCTACCACTGACTTTTGGGCCTTCATGGAATGGATTCAAAAAGAGACTGGCATGAGTCCTTCTTGTGGGCTCTGGACCTCCAGTTGGACTCATGGAAGGCATTGTCATGAGCTCTGGGTTTTCATCTGGACTCATGTGGGGCATTGATGTGGGATTCAGGTTCTTTACTAGATATCCTATTTCTTTGGTGTTGCTGATATATTTTCTTATGCATTTTCTTATGTTACCTTTGAGTGACCATCATAAAAATAATATTATAAACTTCATGTACTGTTTTTAATTGTTCTTGGCACAACACCTGACTACAAGTCTGTCTTATGTTAGCCAAATGAATTTATGCAAAGGTTTTGAACAGAATAGAATATAAAATGAAAATTAATCATGTAATCTTAAATTTTCTTAAACTAACTCATGATATACCATAAAATAAATATATAATTAAGTAACTGTCTAAACAAACCCCAGAATAACATTCACTTTGCATTTACTTGAAAAATATTTCTAGATTACAGTATCAAAAAAGCATTTATATATTTAATAACTAAGTTTTCTCAGATGTCTTACTGTTTTCTTTGCTGTCAAACCTATAACAGTAAAACTTTCTTTTACATAATGAATCTTTGAATAGTACTCAAAAATAAAGCCAAACAAATCATAATGTTTTTCTTTATTTTTATTTATTTTAAAGAGGATAAAATTAAACAAAACATAAAAAAGCAATGTAGGGGGCTGGGGATTTAGCTCAGTGGCATATGTGCCTGCCTTGCAAGCATGTGGTTATGAGTTCAATTTCTGGCACCGATGAAAAAGACAAAAAAAATGCAATGTAGGAGACATACATTTCAAAGCAAGACAAATTTCAAAGCTGATATATTCACTATATATCATATTTTTTTCTTTTTTTCCTCCAAGTCGTTGTCCATATCTTCACATAGTGAATTCATACAAAACAACATAGTATAAAACTGGTCCAAACTGGATGATTAAGGTGGTTTATGTCTTCAAGACCAGACAATAGGGAAGTGAACAATGGCTGTCATAGTGTCTCTCCTTCTCTTCAAAGTAATTTTCCATACCTTCATGTATGTTGAAGTTAAACAAAACAATACAGACTAAAATCACTCTGAAAAAAGAATACTGGTATTGCTGGGTTTCATATTATGATGCTACAGAATCAGCACTGGATAACGTAGTGTCTCTTTTTCTTCAAAGTAAGTTGTTCATTCCATCATGCATTATATAATCAATTCTCATAAACTGTTTATAAGGTTTACTCATGCATGAGTCTCTACATCTATATCTATCCTTTCTGTATAAGAGGGGAAAACAAAACAAAGCATGACAAAACCAAACAAATTCCTAGAAAAAATGAAATGAAAAAGTCATATAAAACCACAATACAAGGTAATCTACAATGGTTACTATGATGTCTCTTGTTATCTTCAATAGAATTATCTATATCATCAGGCATAGTATAATTGAATATAACAGTACATAACAATATTAATAAAAATGAAACATTGGAGACATTGTAAGACTTCAAAACCAGGTAATAATCAAACCAGATTAAGTGTCCTAGTGAATCTTGTCATCTTCAGTGTAATGGCCTATATCTCAGAATTGATACTATCAGTCATAACAGATTCAAATAAAGTGAGTCATTACAAAACAGCAATCTAGTAAATAGGATTCAAATAAGATCAGTCATAATAAGACCGTATAAATTATACAGGGCTTCAGATTAAGTTAATAGGAAATTAAGTATGATTATCATACTATATCCTGCTATTTTTTTAGAATAGCTGTCTGTATCCTCAAATCTAGCACAAGTAGACAAACTGGACAAGAATATAATCCATCTAAACAGAGTGGTGACAGTAATGTGGGTTTTAAATCCTGATATACTATTAACAATGTCCTCACTGCAAGTGTGTTTACAGGTGTTAAATAGCTGAACATATTAATGTTTTTGGTTGGATCATTGAACACAACTGTTTGCAGTCTCACTGTTTGAAATTTCACTTTGTATGCTTTGATACTGTGACTTGAGCAACTATCTCTAAGACGATAATGTGTAATCTATTAACTGGTGATTTCTTACTGTTTTGTTTTTTTTTTTTTTTTTTTTTTTTTTTTTTTTTTTGTAGTTCTGTATTACTGGTACCCTTGCACCGCTTTGTTTTGTTTTGCTTTTTCTCTTTTTCCTTTTAAATTAAAAAAAAAAAAAAAAAAAAAAAAAAAAAAAAAAAAACCCAGTGTCCTCGCCCTTCCTGTTTTACAAAATCCCTCCCCTTTCACTCCCACAGGGTGAACCACACATTTTGGGTCCCACCAACTCCCTCAGTTTTTAGACTGGGGGCAATGAATGCTATTTAACTAAGCAGTTCCAAGCCTTCTCACTCCTGGACTTTACCTAAAGTTGTAGTCCTTTACCTACAAAAGCCTAGGGTTTTTTTTTTCCTGGTAGCTGAGTAGTTCTCCAATGCACAAAAGCGTCGTATCTTCCCAATCTATCTGCAGGTGCTGTTTGAGTTTGCCCCTATTTCTATCTGGTTCCCTGTCACATACAGCAATGGTTTCTCATATTTGATTTTTGGTTCATAAACCCTCTTTTGGGTTAATTATATTTCCTATACAGAGCATTTTGATGGACTCTACCTCCTGATCTACTTTAACTGACTTTCTTTTTGTTAGTATATTAAGGTCATCTTTGTTAGAGATTATAACAAACTTTTTCTGCCTCATTTATGCTATGCTATTTTTCTGCCATTGGTTTTCTACTTTTCTCCTTAATTCTACTGTCTCCCCCATTCATTGTGGCCTCTCTGCCACTGTTCCTGAAACCTATTTTTTTCTCTCTGTCTAGAACATCCTTAAATACTTTTTGTAGGACTGAATTGGTGGTCACAAATTCTCCCAGTTACTCTTTGTTATGGAATCATCTAGTTTCTCCATTAATTTTGAGAGACAATTTTTCAGGGTACTTCAACCTGTGTTGGATGTAATTTTCTTTCAGGGCTTGGATTACTTCTCCAAGCTCTTCTTGATTTGATGGTTTGGTTGAGAAGTCTGCTGTGATTTTGATGGTTTTTCCTTTATAGGTGATCTGTTTCTTTCCTTTGATGTCTTTTAATATTCTGTTCTTGTGATGAATTTCTGGGATCTTGACTATCATATGTCTGGGTGTAGCTCTGTTTTGGTTGTAGATGGCTGGAGTTCTGTATGCCTCATACATCTGAATATAATTTCCTTTTCCTATTCTTGGGAAATTATACTTAATTATTTCTATGAACAGTCTTGGTATTTCCTTTGTGTTCACCCCTGCTTCTTCACTCACAATTTTTACTCTTAGGTTACAGATGCTCTTGTCATCTTTTAGCCTTTGTATCATTACTGCCTGTTTTCTTGTTATTTTTAAGAGATCTTTCCTTTCACAACCAGACATTGCAAACATATCTTCAAGTTTTGTTAATCTATCTCTAGTTTCTTTCAGGAAATTTTTCCAGCTTTCAATGGAATTTTTAATTTTCTGATAATCTTTTTTGGATGTTTCAAATATCTAGGTTTTCTTTATTTCTTCATTGAACATTTCTCTCCATTTTTGTGTTCCTCCATTCTCTCATCTGTGTCTTCTTGAGAGGTGCTTAGCATTTCTTTTATTAATCTTCTATATCTTGCCTTACTTGAATTAATATTTCAGTTTTGAGCTCATCTATGAGGTTGTGAAGATATCTCTTTATGTCTGCTGATGCTATGTCTGATATTGCATGTTTGCTGCCCTCAATCTCTTCTGTATTTACTTCTCCTGGATCAGTATTTGCAAGGCTGGGACTGGAGGCCTTTTTATGTTTCCTTCTCTTGTCACATTTGTAGTTTCTTCTGTACAAGTGTATAGTGGGGGTTCCAGCCCCTTTCATGGTTGGTTATGGTTCTTCTGAAGCATGCTCACTAGGGATTTCTGCCCTCTCCAGTTTGCTGTTGATCACTGAAGTACAAGCAGGTCTGGCATATGCTGACCCCTCCCCTGCGAGCCAGTCAACCAGCAGGGGCCTTCACCAACTTAGTGTGTGCTGTGTATACAGAATTGGTTTGGGGCAACTTATTGGGTCCTGGCCAGAGGTGTGACCCAGGCCAAGAAGATCCCACCTATCTGCTCTGGGTAGGGGGCAACCAACTGAAGTCACTGCCTTTCCTTGTTTATGCCCATTGTGCCTGATTCCAACATATCATCCAATTTGTTGCCCCTTTCCCATGGAAGGGTCTTATTCCAAGCACTCACTGTGGATTAGTGCAGGTCTCCAAGTGGCTCATTTCTCTGTTGTGCTTGCCACCACTCAACTTCAGCATGACTGAGGCTCTGGTGGTGAGCACACCATGACCGCGAGTTTGGGTGGCTCTAGCGAGAGCACCATGACTACTAATCTGAGCTGCTCTGATGGTAGCTCTGAGACTGTGTGTTTGACCAGCTTTTTTCCCTTTAGTTTCTTCCTGGGTCCAGAGGATCTATCTCCCTCTGTTTGCTCCTCTCCAGGATGTTTTATTCCAGCATCTGAGTTGTTTCTCTCAGGGAGGCTCTGTGTTTTGCTGTTTTCCAATCCACCATCTTTATTTCCTCCAAAATGATTGTCTCAGTTTTAAGATTTATTTTCTATCAGCTCAATGGAAAACCATACATATAGATGGATACTTTATAGAATGTAATACAAATTTCAGTATGGTTTAGCCAATTGAAGGGCTTCATAATTTAGAGAGAGTGGTGACTTGTTTTGAGATTTAAACTAAATTTTGCTTCATAATTTAGAGAGTGATGTCTTTTGTTTAAAGATTTAACCTAAATTTTATTTGCCTTATTATCAGTAACATAAAATGAAACTATCTACAGTTGAACTATTCTTTTTTCTTTACATAAAATGCTGAATTTGTCAAATACTGCTTTTTTCATGAAGCTAAAAAGTATTAAAATATGCATTTCAAAATAAATGGTCCATTGTATTTTGCACACTCTAAGTTTTGTTCTCATTTTTTCTGTATTCTTTTGTTTGTTTTTTGTACTGGAAATCAAATTCAGGGTCTTGCAACTTCCAGGCAGCCAGTTATGCCATCGAGCTAGATCCCTGGTAGCTTATCTTTATTCTATATGACAACAAAATGCAAATTTAAATTTCCCACAAACTAAAAATGAGTTACATTTACATGGATTTTTTTGGTATATCAGACTATATGCACATATTATATATTTATATATGTATGTACATGAACAATTTTATAGACTGTATTTTCACATGCATTATACATGTTATATGTGTATAATGTACATACAAATTATATTTAATGCACATACATGTCCATATATTTACAAATATATATCTACATGAGTGATATATATACACACTTTACATAAGTGTAAACATACCAATTCTTGAGCTTGTAAAATTCAGTCCAATAATTAATGATTAAGAAGAGTGTCTAAATAACTCACCCTCAATGGAACTTAAAGAACTCCAGAAAACACTATGTTGTATTTTAAATGTAATTAAATATTATCAAGAGTTAAACTTTTTCAAAATTCTAGTCCAGACTTTGTTACCTGTAGTTACTTCCAGACTTCCACAGAGCAAAGATCAGCTTGACATAAGGTTCTAGTTGACTAAGCATAACAATGAGCCAGAAGGTAAGTGAAATGCCCTCATGGTTACAAGCAAGAGCGGCCCACCTTTACTGACATTTCCTGCCTTCTTTGGTTTTGCAAGCCTTTTTTCTCTGCTGGGTTTCCTTGCAGTAGATACAAAGTAAAATTTCCCAAGTGATTATATCTTTTTTGAACTGATAGTACAAAAGAGCAACTCTCATTTTTTTTTTTTTAAGCGCCATGAGGTTTTAGCACATAGGCAATGCTGAAAGCATAAATGTCGCTGCAGAAGTCATCTTGTTATGCCCTTTATTGATATGTATCGGCATCCCAGGGAACGTGAAAAATAGGCCATAAAGATTTAGGTGTTCTCAAAGTAAAAGTGCATCCTACTAGCAACTTGCTATGTTATCCTTATCTTACTGAAGAATGAGACCAAGTAGAAAAAAGCCATATAGAGATTCAGCCACTCTTGTTACAGGAAACTGAGTTAGATAGTAATATTATAGGCAGTCAGACAGGGCTGGGCTGTCAAAGAGGCCAATGCAAAAATTGATTTACCTTGCAAATGTGGGGGAAACAGGCACTTCTGCTGTTATCCAGACCTCAAGACAAAAGATCCACAGATTCCTAAAATAAACATCAGGGACTGTTATTTTAAATAGATCTCTATCACCCTGAGGAAGCCAGGAGTCACTAAACCAACCTCTACAGGAAGTCACTGCTCTATAAGCATAGGCACTTGCCATCTGACTCACTTCACCATTTGTCCCCAATTTAATGATTTAATCAGTTTTATCTGAGCAATTAATCTTACTGGTTGACCATAGTTCTATCCCACCTCATCCTCACCTTATGAGTTTCCATATTTTCTGCACCTCAGACTTGCCTCACTTTGTGGTTTTATTCTATAAAAGTTCCTATTAAAACAGTCTTGGTGTCTCACTTGGGATCTCTTCTGTCTCTCTCAGACAGAATTCTTTCTCTCAAAAGATATATTCTGCACTTAATATCCATTGCTCCTAGAATTCATTCTTCAATTTTGGAGACTATGAACTCATAATTGATATCTAGCTGGTTGGGAGATTTTTTTCCCCCTATATCATGCTTAAACTTTAATGTAAGGTAAAACAAAACAGTAAAACAAGTTGATGAAATGTCAAAAGGGCATGAAAATACATACGATATTACATTTATTCTTAAGTGACACTTATTATTGATAATTTTAATGCAGTGGTCGAATACAGAGAATTTCTTCATAAACCTCACAAAATTATTATATATGTATAGATGCAGAGATGTTCCAAATGTTACTCTGATTAGAAATACCTGGGGAATAAAATTTCATTTATGATTTAAAAATTTGTTCCATTGTATTTAAATTTTTCATAATATTTTCCATATTAATATTTTATATACTTAAATTTTAAAGCAAATTATAAATGTATTATGTTAAAAGATCTATATTTAGATCAAGATGATGTTTCCTCCATTTGCTTATTTTACTTTGAATCTTACTGATCAGAAACAATTACATTTGTAATGATTAACTTTGCATTTCTGTTCACACTCTTGGTTGTCACTTCACATCTGAAGAATATGTATTCCGTTGTAATTGAATTTATTCGAGCAGTGGTTATTAAAATTTTTTCATATCACCTCCACAGTTTTAATATGCTTTTTAGAATGTTCATTCCCAGAACATAAAAGTCTACCTGCCAAAATTCCATTAATAACAATATAAACTTTAAAAATATTATTTTGCAGAATATATAAAAAATCATTATTCCTCTCCTTTTTTTCCTTTCCATGTTTCTGTATCAGCCAGTTAATGTGAAAATGATAAATATTTATCAAAGGCAACTATTTATATCTGTACATGATAATTACTTTATTAAATTTTAAAGCTACAAATGTATAAATCATAAAACATAATAAATTTAGATGACAATGACATTTGACATTGTACCAAGTAATTTTTCATGAAAATATTTCATATTCAGTAAATGCAATTCATACCACTCATACACTCATAGTAGATTTTCCTACCACGCAGTTGAATTTTTTAGTTTTCTTATATTCCTTAATTCAACCCAAGTCCTAATATCATTTGTTTACATATAAATTATCTTTCTATGGAGGGCTTTTGTTTTGCAAGTTTTCAGAAACTTTTTATTTTCATTCATTCCATACTGTTATAAGTTACTGCACGTTGGTCATAATTACATTTTCTTTGTCATTGAAGTTTTTATCCTCTTGTGACTGTGCTTGTTCACCTGTATATATACTTTTTACACCCTAGGCCAATGATGGCAAACTTTTTAAGATGAACACCTGAACTACAACCCCAAACCCACTCATTTATCCCAAAGTGACAACAATACCATCAAAGCTGAATACTGAGGTTTTAATTTGAAAGAAACAATTCACATATCAACTCAAGACATCTTTTGTCTTAAAAAGAAACACAATAACACGCATGCTATGGTTGCCAGCACTGCTTTAGGCTTTCCCTGGAGTTCTTCATCTGAATATTCTCTATTTTGATTTTCTCAAACTTCATGGTTCTGTTGGTTCCTGGACACACACAATTCTTCAATGGTGCTTTAACCTTTATTTCACTAGTGCTAGGGTTATTTCCAAAAGAAGAAAAATATTAACAAAAGATGAGAAATATAAAATAAAAAGCGGCCTTTATTCTGAGAACACGGAGAGAGATGACCGGCACCCCCACCGCTGGCGTCTGGCGGGACACGTGGGGGCCTGTAAATAACCTCGGTTTGGGGTGGAACCTAAGGCGGGCATTAGGGATACACAGGTAGCCCATTGGTCCTAGGTTTGGCGCCATATGTAAATTCCCAGGGGCGGGAAGATGGCATCACAGGCAACTTCCTAGGGGCAGGGGAGATGGGGCTTCCTGCTTCCTATTAAGGTTTTCCTGACTACAGGGTCCTATCTGGGCCAAAACCCTTTCAACTAGGCTGAATCATAGGTTAACATCCTGAGAGACAAAAAAAAAAAAAAAAAAAAAAAAATAATAATAATAATAATGCATTGAAAGTAAGATATCTGACTTTTTGCTCACATGAAATATCTTTGTTGCGCTTCACACTTGATTGGTAAGTTGTCTAGATACAAAATAAAAGCTGAAAATTACTTTCTCGAGATTTGGAAGGATAATATTATATTTCTTTTAACAAGTAAACGTTTCATAAAAGTCAGATTTTTTGTTTTTTTGGTTTTTTTTTTTTTTTTTGGTAGAAAGGACACATACATATTTTAGGTTGCAAAGGTGTTTTCTCTGGTCCTTTATGCTGGGTCTTTTCTGTTTTTCACTGGCTTTATTGTACACAGCAGCTATCATTTCATCCAGCTCCTGCTAGTTCCTGCTAGTTCAATATACCGTTGTTTCTTCTTGCCCTTTCCGGCTTTCAGGTGATCATTTTTCCTTTGTGTTGGAATAGAAAAGTACAAAAATATTACTAAGTGGTTTCCATTGGTCTTACCTGAACTATTAAAATGGTCTTTGTGACGGTTTTCACAAGAATACCTTGCCAAGTGCTCACCTACTCAGAGACAGTGCATTTGGAAGTTGTTTGCAGAAAGTACTAGAGCTGGGTGTGGTTAGGAGGCAGGATGTGGTCTGAAGAGCTAAGGCACCAGGATGCCACTCCCACAGGTGGATCTCCCTCCCTCCTGCCTCCCTTCTCTCTGCTTCCTGCCCACCCAGATGTGAGTTGCTGTCGCCTTTCCAACTTGCCATTTCTGCCTTTGAGCCTACGGATCATGGACTGAAAACATAAATCTAAATAAATCTTTCTTTTTTTTAAAGTGTGGGTGTTAGATACCATGTCACAGCCACAAGGAAAGTGACTAAGACAGGCCTTCATTTTACTTTGCTTCATTAGTCTGGTGTGATGCACCATACCTCCTGATTGAATTTTGTTAAAGCATCTATGCAACTTGGCGCCTTATTCCTCTAAAATAAGAAAATCAATTTTTGAAGAGAAGAACTTGTCTCCATATATATTTTTCTAGTATGTTTTTTGGTACCACAATATAATATTTGCCTAGAAGACTCCTACAATACAAGTACATATCTAATGGCTCATTTCCCCTTCACTCTTTTCTTCTTCTCCATGATGCATGCACTCATCCAGGATGGACTCCACAGAGATATGCTTCTAGGTTCACTCTGTCTCATCTTCAACCCTCCCAAGAGCTTTTCAGACTTTGCTTCTGTTCAATAATTATTTGAGTCTCAGGAGGGGTAAAACATAATTGTATTTCTTCTATTTGCTGTATTGAACTGAAAATTTTTCTTCTCCCAGTTAGCTTTAAATAGAAGCAGTCTCCTTTTTTCACTTATTAAAATATATAAAACCCATTTATAAAATTTAATCTGTACAAAAATGTATCCTCTAGGCATTTTTGTTCCTAATTTTTGCTCCTTTCCATCAATTTTACTTAGCTCTCATTAGGAATAATTTCTATTTGTTTGTCATTGGTTCTATTAGTGTTTCTTATTGGAAAAAGTAAAGAAATATATATCTTAAACAAATGTAAACGTGTTAAACATACTCATGTATTTTATAGTTTTAATTAAAGAATTTTAAAATCACTTTCTATGAGTTCATGTTTTATTTTATTTTATTTTTTTATTTAAAGAGAGAAAAAACAAAACAAAACAGTAAAAAGGGTACAAGTAATACAGAATTTCAAGAAAAAAATAAACAGTAAGAAATCACTAGTTAATAGATTACATATTGACATATTAAAAATAGTTATTCAAATTACAGAATTAAAGCATACAAAGTGTGCACTAAAACAGTGAGATTGCAAACAGTTCTGTTAAATGATCCAACAGAAATTTAGTGATATGGTTGTAAGATTGATTTTATTTTTGTAGTTATACACATTTTATTCAGTCCCTCATTGTGAAGCATTTGGGTCCTACATGATAATTTATGTTTCTGTTAAAAACAAATTTGTAGTTTCAAGAGGGTAACTTTAGGATAGATTAATAAAAGTCAGCTTACTGGATCAAATTATATGTTATTTATAGAAAATTACTATTGTCAGATATTAAATTCATCTCTGTAAGAATTCTTTGATTTTAGTTCCCACAGACTCTGAATGAAATTATGCTGCCAAATGTTTGTGCTTATGCCAATGTGATAAGAGATGACATTTTGTATTATCAGTTCAAATCTTTTACTGGTGAGATTATTTCTCATGGTTTTAGAATCATTAAAAAAATAATTGAGAGAAAAATAAATTTACCAAAATTTTAATATCCCTGGTGATACTACAAAATAATGCAGGGATTTTTGTGATGTATTTTTAAGTAGGGAAGAAACTTACAGAACAGCAAATGATTTTTACCTTTTGTTAAATATTATTTTTAAAGAAAATTATGATCACTGTAAACCTTTCATAATAATAGGAATATATGAACACTTGAGGAAGAAAATGAATGTTTCATAAAATTTTATTTATCCTACAAAACCTATGATACTAATAAATTTAAGAAATTGCCATTTATAATGATTGCATTAAATCCACAAGAATACTTTTAGCTGCATTTTTGTATACTCATTTACTTATGTTTAAACGAATAAAGATGTGAACTACAATGTAATCCTTGATTACCCCAAGTCACATGGGTCAAAGAAAGTTTTGTGCTCTTGAGAGTTTAGCTATTATTTTTCTAGCTCTACAATGAATATCTATTTCCTCTACAAAAACTCTATGATTTTATATGTAATCTATGAATTTATAGCAAAGTAATGGTGATAGGAGTTGATATCATTTGTATTGATTTTTTCTTACCATGTCAAATTTTAACTAATCTGTATTACAGTCACTAAATTTTTAAAAAATTCCCTTGTAATTATTTAGCAAAATGCTAATGTTTTAATTGTATGTCTCTCTGTTATGTTTTTTTCAGGTTTACTTTTGATTCTTTTAGAAAGATGATTTACTTCCTGCACAACTACATTGTGGCTTTTCAGTATCCCTTTGATGACAAGGTCAATCACTTTGATTTGTTTAATCGTATGTATTTAAATGTTATGAAGATGGAATAATTATGCTTGAATTAATTTTTATCTATTTATTTATTTTTTGGTAGCAGAGATTGAACTCGTGACCTCACCCTTGCCAGGCAGATGCTTGTGCTGTTGAGTTAAATCCCTAATCCTTGAATTAATATTTAAATAAGCATTTTAAGCAACTGTTTTATCAAGTCATAAGTTTAATCAATCATTTTGTAACTCAAATTCTCATACCAAGAAGAACCAAAAAACGCACAGCTTAGCTTCCTCATAGATGCCATGTAACATCTTTTTTAAAAACTTAATTGCTGTGAATGTATTGTTTATAGATTTCTAAAAGAACCAAATCAACAGTATATATGTATAATTATATGTATATGATTACAAAAATTGGTTTATTTGATTATCTCACAGGACCAGAGGCTTGATTATCTCACAGTGGCCATCTATAAGTGGACAGCTAGAGGGTTCAATAACAACTCAAACTAAAAAGCTAGAAATCTGAGAGTAAGTCTGACCAAGAATGCAAAGCCTTCTCAAGCTGAAGAGCTGGAAGCTCACTGGGGAGATACTGTTGTGTGTTCGCCTCCAAAGGCTGAAGAAAGTGGACTCTGATAGCCATAAATGGTGGCAGAGGCAAAACTGAATTTTCTCAAGGATAATCAAACTTCAATTGCTGGTTACTTTCTTCTTTCTTCTGTTTTTGTTCTATCCAGGCTTCAAACCAACTGGATGGTTTGAACTGCCTACATTCAGGACAGTTCTATGCTTCTCACTTTGTTTGTATACATGCCAGGCCTCTCTGGAAACACCATCAAAGGTGCACCCCAACACACCCAGAAGTGTGTTTTGCAAATCCTCTAGATACCATTCAGTTCAATCAGATTGACAGGATTAATGATTGCAGTGAATGTGTATCTGTCAAACATACATATCACATCATTCATTAAATAACTTTTGACTATTTTCTATTTAATCACTGTATTAGAAAATGGACAGACACACTGAACAAAGCACATATGATTATTACTTTCCTAAACTTTAAATTATAGGAGAGCATACAGTATGAATAAATAAATCTAATGAAAAAAATTTATTTGTGACAAAACAGATATAAATTAGAAAAAAATCAGATGATCTTGATTGGGTGAACTGTGAAGATCACTGAATGGGGACTGTTACAAAACAATATTAAATATATACAGGTAGATTTTTCATAAACATCAAGTTGGTAAATATATCTGTGTGTGTGTGTGTGTGTATGATAGTTAAAATAGCAAAATTAAATTTATATTATGCAATATTATAGCAATTTAAGAACATTTTAAAGATTGTAGTTAAATAAAAAGTGTTCAAATAAGATATCAATTAACAAATAATGACTCATTGGGAAGAATTTGAATAATTTCAATGAAAATTATAATTCTTCAAAGGAAAGGTGGAAGAAACCTATCAAAACTGTTATTAAAAACTGGTAGTAGTTTTCCTTTAACTTTTACTTATTGAAAATTGATAGATACAGGGGCTGGGGATTTAGCTCAGCGGCATCAGTGCCTGCCTTGCAAGCAGGCAGTCGTGATTTCGATCCCTGGTACCCATAAAAACGAAAAAAAAAAAAAAGTTGATAGATACAAAGGTACTGAAATACTTCCCAATTAAACGGGAAAAAAAAAAAAAAAACCTTCACTATTAATGTGTTCAGGTAAATGTTGCTATAATTAGAACTATTAATGTAAAAGAAAAATCACAAGTTGATGTTACTACTTCCTATTGACAGAAATTTTATTGGTAAAATAGCTGCACAACTTATTCATGCATTACAAATGATTTTGTCTAATACTTACCTTAAGAATCTGATATCAAAAATCTGAGATCAAAGATAACAAATTTATCTATTACAGTAGGTGAATACACAGAAAAACTCTTCAAAATTCTGATAAAATCAATCCTTAAAAAGTCAGTTTTTCTTTGTCAATAGTGCTAACCTAAAAATAGTGAACATATTGAAGAAGAAAAAACATATAAAATACATAGGAGTAAATTCAACAAAGCCACGAAATGAATTAAAATATTTCCATAATATTATAAAATCCCTGAAATAGTTTTTAAAATATGTAGAAGATAGTGTTTCATGTGTTAATTATATATTTGAAACAGGATGTTAGCCAGTTTGCATATGCATATTAGAGAGAGAAATAGTTGGCTATAAATAGATAAACAGCTATAAATATATGCAGTAGTACTTCAGTTCACTAATTTAATTTGTTCTACAGTTCTGGGGAAGATCTTGATACCTGTTTGTGTTTGTGTCAGAAAGATGTCCTTGGTCGAGTTTGTTACCTATATGGAGTTCACGAACGGAAGTAAAATTCTGTTTACTGATTGAATTGTTCACAAATAGAAGCATTTGTGAACCAAAGTAGCATTGTACTTGTGTGCATTTAGCACTGTCATTTTGACATTTAGAACATATTTGTTTCACTGTATTGTGTTTATTTGTTTCTAATGCTGTCATAATCCAGATTTGACCATGGCCAAGGACAGGTCAATTCCCGTTCTTGAATAACTAAATCTACACTCCAACAATTTCCCTTAAGGGCGCTCATACTGTCACTATAAATCAGCCCTACTTGTTCCAGGGTAAACACTTACTTGTTCACTAGACACAATTCCTAAGCTCAAGACTGTAACAGTTTATTATAGCCACTCCAGGAAGCCCTGGTCAACTCCAACAACATTTGCATACATAAAATCCTCCTGGGGTACAACCCTGTATGTAATCCCCCATAAAAACCTTGTCTCCTTGGCAGCTGAAACTAGGAATTCTAACTTTCATATATCTTAATAGTGTTGTATTTGACTGAAAGAGAATATTTAAATCTGGTAAAACATTTGGTGATCTGAATAGGATAACCTGGCCATATCCACAAACGATTGAATGCCTTGGGGGGGGGGGGGGCATCTGATTTTGGCTTATGGAAATGGCATAGTGAGGCAGAGTGTTTGGGTTAAATTTAGTAGTGTGTATTTTCCTGGCTTGTGGAGTAGTAAGTCATGCTTTTGTTTTGTCTGTGTGGGCTCTTGGAAGCATGGGGTAATGTTTACAGAGTACCTGGCCTCTGCTTCTTTGGTACTGTTTCCCTGGTCTACCCAGCTGCAATGACTAAGCGTCTTACTCTTCATTGCCCTTCTCCTGTGGTGTTTCTGCCCTGCAGTCTGCTGATCATGGACTTAATATCCTTAAAGCCCAGGTTAAAGGAAATCTGTACTTCTTGATGTTCTGGGTGTCGGGTGCTGTAACCCAGTGATACAAATGCTGAGTGATAAAGCTTACTATTAGGTTCCTGCCCTCCATGAAATCAGCACCAGTTCCATCTGCAGTCTGTTAGTGAGCTTGCATTTGAGCCTTGCTGTTTATTACTCTGTCAGTTTTGTCAGCCTTAGACAGTTTTATAGCTTTAATGTCTCTTCTTTACCAAATGTCCTTGGTTTTGGAATACTCAAAGTGAACACTGTGAATCTGCTAACCTCAGGAAGACACATAATAGCCCAGGAATGGCGAATAAGGATAGTAGTTATCTTCCGCTGCTATTCTTTACCTGGATGGACATTCAGGTTTGTTTATTTCTGATCATAACCTGTGTGTGACAGAGTCTATTACAGAAGTCTGGTTATTTCTTCAGGGTAAATGTTTATATTTATTACTTGGGACAGAACCCTGTTTTGTCTACGTGTTTTGCAGCACCTCTGGGGAAAAAGACTTTTGATGTTTATGACAGTGGAATAACTCTCCACCTTGTGTTCAATATTGTTCAGGTTGAGGGTGCACCCTCAGCTGTCTTCTTAAGTTGATGATGTTGCTAAGCAACCTTCATGCTTTCCAGACCTTCAAGAATGCTGTAGGTTATACACCTCAAGACCGCTAGCCCAAGGTCTCATCCTAAGTGTTAAGGGAAGGATTGTCCCCTTGTACACAACCTTCTCCTGTATCCCTGTATCCATGTGCCTCTCCAGTGCCCGGGGACATTTTGCAGTCATGGAAATACACAGAGCCTTGGCCACTGTGCCTGCTGCAGCCAGGAAGTGCCATTGTTGATCAACAGCTGAAGGAGCGATGCTTCAGACAGAGAGCTAGTGAGCCCTCCTAAAATCACTTTGCTGTCCATATAATAATTTTGTAAAATTATTTAGTGAAATGGAACCAAAAGAAATTTTAATGTTAAATATTGACTTTTATTGAAGGAGGAATATTGTAGCTATAAACTAAAAGTTTGAGTTCTCTCATGCTGTCCACATGGAAGAAAAATGGTAACATATATAGAAAGAAAAATTTAAGATGTCAGTGTATTAAATATTAAGATACATATGAGCCATATGTAAAACTTAATTTTCCAGAAGTGTGATTTAAGAAAATTTTAACTATAATGAGATCTCTGCTTCCTTCATGCACACATATAAATGCTAAAATTGTGAAGTCACTTCCATTGTAAAGAATACTTTGTGAATCTTAATTTCAGAAAGTTGAATCTTTGAATATGAAGATCTCATTTGCATTAAAATAGTTATCTGCAATGCTATTTTTGCCAGCCTAACTGTCAAAAGTGCACTGTTCTGAATGGCTATTTTTTTAAAAGACAATTTGAGTGCACAAGTTTTGTTTAATTTTAACATAATTATATCTCCAATACCTCAAGTACAACACTAGATTTCATGGCAAATATGGATCAATTTATACTAATACAATTATACAGATTGACATAGAAATGGTTTTCTGGGAATTTAATTCACTGCTAACCCGCAGGAAACTTTGGAGGAGAATTAGGGACTTCCCAAATTCAAAGAGATTCATAGGAATAAATAAGGCTGCTTACTGGTGAAAAGTACTTGTCTTTCTGTGAAGGGGTTTTCAAAGCATACTGACAAAAAAACTAAAATTTGCACATATTTATTCAGCTTGAGAGCTCACAAGTGCCAAAACATATGCCATTTCCACACAAATTACTGAGGTATGAAGACTGTTACCACATATAGAATACATGGAATGAACATGTAAGAGCATATGAATGGCATAGATATTATAAAAACTTATAAGACATGAAATGAAAATAAATTGGAAAATACCAGTGTAAAAGTGATATGGTCCCTTTAAAAAATTTGAAGACTTGAACCTGGCTATATTCCTTTCATCACATGATCAGTTACGGATCAAGTATCTTTTGGGCATCTACTATATGTCAATCACTACAGTCCCTGGAGAAAGAGTGGTGAACAAAAAAGACAAGTTGTCTTTTTGCTTGGACCCTTTAATCTAGTGTGACACTCAGATAATGAATCAGCAAATGCATCTCTCAGGTGATGACAAGCGAAGCAGTCACCAAAAAGAGAATGACCCAGTAGTATATCAGTCAAGTGTTTAACCAGTGAGGCTGCACAGATAAAAGCTGCTGGCTGCAGGTCAGGACTTGCTTTACTTGGAGACAATTTCATTGCTTTAGTAGCTCAGTATTTGGGGGGGGGGGACAGGTGCATCAAAGAAATGATAAAGAAACTACCCAAGTATCCAACCTCAGCTGAACAGTGAATACCCAAATCATTTAATTTGTTCTTAAAACTGTCCCAGTAGAACAGTAGAAACAAAGGAGCCAAGTGGGTCATTCCCTCCCCAACATTTAAATCTAAACCATGTCCAATGCTTACTATCGCTTCTTTCAACCGAAGAGAGGTAGAAAATAAAATAACAGAAGCCTAGGAGATTGCTGAAGTTCTAAGGGAAAGCGTGTGTGCCAGAGCGCTGATGCCACAGGAGAACCAGTGGATACACCTAAAGCAGAAGTGCTGGACTTTAAAGTTCGGAAAGCTCAAGCTCTCAGCCCCCTTTTATTACTTCCTTTTTCCAGTCTTTGCTGCCAAATTGTTATTGTCAATAAGCTTAGCTAATTGCCTGTGATCCTCAATAAACGTAGTTACTTAGTAATTACTACTGGTTGGATGTTTGGCATCTCTTTCATCACATAAGAGCACAGTTATACAGATAGCAAAGGCACAAGTATACAATAGTAAACTTACAGACACAGCATCTGCTAGTGGCCTCTGCATGTGCTCCTGCTACCTGCCACATATTCACCCAGGGAAATTCAGTCAGTCTTAACTTTCTGGGTCCAGTTGCCTTTCTTCTGATAATGCACTGACTGAGTCAATTTGACTATCCCCATCTCACGTTTTCTTTAATAAAAAAGAATATGTATTTATTTCCAACTTGCTTCAAAGAGTTTGCTTGAGATAGAGAAGTCCAACCAAGGACACCTTTGCTTTACTTGCTCCCTCACCCTGCCCCTGGGATGTAACTTAATTCATCTAATCAATCATGTAATAATCTGCCATCTGCTTTGTACTTCTTGCTTGCAAATTGTATTTAAACTGAATTCAAAACTGACTCACTGCTAGTGATTTGGACTCTGTTATAGTCTTCCAGCCCACTAGTTTTAAGCTTAATTAAATTGCCTTCTAAAGTCAAAGATTGTTCCCTTTGGTTTGATATTGGGTTTTCTTCAACAATGATACAAAAGAAACTGGACTATTATTGGCTCTTTCAAGTGTAACACCACAGGATCCTAGTATTCTCAACTACTATGATTTTTATAATATATATGGAAGCATACACTATACATTTTATTTAATTTAGGTATTTAGTGGTAAAACAGCCTTTGTTGTTGGTTTCAGAATGATGTACTAAATCAAGTATATGTTGAAAGTAGTTTTATGGAATTTCAGCTATTCCATTTAATCTAGATGTGTAAAATACATCACTGAGGACACAAAATTCCCCACTCTGTCAACTGGATGAGTGAGATAAGTTTATGAAAAAACAAATTAACTTGAAATTGGATAAACACGTTAAAATAATACATTTTTTTAAAGAGTTTTCACAGACTGACTAATGAAACAATAAAATTCCTTATATTCCAAGACAAAAATAAATTATTTCCAGATAGGGATAGATTAATGAGTAGATACATAGATACATACATGGGGATTTTCTTCAAGATTATCAAAAATAGTAATTAAACAATAAAATTCCTTATATTCCAAGACAAAAATAAATTATTTCCAGATAGGGATAGATTAATGAGTAGATACATAGATACATACATGGGGATTTTCTTCAAGATTATCAAAAATAGTAATTCATGTTCGCCATTTAATTTTGGGAAATAAGAGAGCACTGCATGTTAAAATGGTCTGTTAAATTCTTTTAAATTATATGCTTATAATAGAATCATCATTAACATTTGAGAAGTTTTGCTTATTTCTACTGAGCTTTAATTAATATAGAAGTAATGTACTTTTCTTATGGATAGGGTGTGGTAGGCAAAAAATTCCCCCAAATTAGTGAGTACATTCCTATATATTCCCAAAAGTAACTTTGCGGATGTGTGCCTAAATTAGTGATTTTGATAACAGGAAACTATACTGGATCACCTGTTGGAATCAATCTTATCCCCTTTTTATTAATGTCAATAATATTTTTAATTGTATTAACAGTAATGATCTGCTTAGTGTTGTTGATTTAATGATAGAGTTGTGGAGCCACAAAGCAAGGTAGGACAGTGATTTCTGCAATCTTAAAAAAAGTGAAAAGTAAGTATTTTTCCCAGTCTTTCTAGAAAAGATTATAGTCATGTTTAAAACTTGATTTGCGCACAGCAAGACTCATGTCAGACACCTAACCTTTCAAAAACAAGAAACTATTATTTTTATTCAGCAAGAGTTTGATGATTTATTATAATTGCAATATGCGCAGCATGAAACTATTATCCCTCAGGAAAGGATATTTTATATCTTTCCCACTGCCATGGGATATATGAGTAAAAATGTATGAAAAATACTTATTAAAATTTCATAGTTTCTATAAAAGAATCAGAAGTTTCCTTCCAAATTTGCATGATTCCTTATCTCTCTTCATGTTCTTTTCTAAATTAAAAAATATAAAATACATATTACAAAACTATATACCATCATACCAGAGGAAAGACAATATTTTTTCATATAAGTATTGTAAATGGGTAATATAACAGTACAATTTCATATAAAAATCACCTGGGATGCAGCAATATCAATATTTATTTATAATTAGTGGCTTGGGATAAAAATTCAGCAAAATGTACTGATTTTTTTCATGTATTTTTCTGTTAAGTTTATTGACAAACTATAAAGGTGTTATTTTTACAAGATGTAAGCACACAAGCTAAAAGTTTTAACTATGAAACATCTCTTTCATATTTAGCAATATTTCATTTATGTAGTAGTAAACTTGATAGGATTTTCAGCATGGTTAGAAGACAGGAAATGTAAAGTGGTCTTTATTGTAAGGATGTGGAGTGAAACTCCATGACTGCCTGGACATGTGGTGTGGGGAGGCATACCTATAGCTTAGGGTTGGGGTGGTGCCTAAGGGGCTTTGCTGGCACCCAAGCAGGCCACTGAAACTCATTTCGCACCTCAGGTAAATTGCCTAGGGGTGTGGAAAATTACCTCAAGGTAAATGTCTCTTGGTCCCGCCTCTCACTGCTGCAGTGTCCTATCTAGGGCAAAATCCTTTCAAAATTACTCAGATATACTTATTTGTTAACCAATATTAAAACAGACAATGCTGATATATTTCATCCTTTGAGGATGCTATTTTCAACTTGCTCTAGAGATAAGAAATTCTCGTGTACATCACTATGAACCTACATCTGAAAAAATACTTCCATGTTCAACTCTTCATTATGTATTGATATACTCTTTATTTCATAAACTACTAATGATCTTGTATCCTTTCCCAAGCAAACCATTCATCGCCATTAGTAATATGGTACTCAGGCAACAATCACTCAGCTGAACAATGTGATGAAGACCAGAGGACATTTAGAGAAAAATCAGGACTATCGTGGTGGATTTGACAAAGGTTTGAGAAATATTCAGAAAGGAATATATAACTGAAAAAAATGAATTTCATATTACTTAAATAGAAATAATCTAAGGAAGTGGGGAATAAAAGATCTTAAAGAAAAATGAAAAATGGAAGTGGAAAACGTGCTGTTCAAATGCAGTTTCAATAAAAATTTGAAGAGTTGCTCATAGAAACACCTTTTCCAATATCTGAATATGAATGAAGTTTGAATTACACTTTGAATGATGGAATCTGAAGAAAAATGAAAGAGAAGAAAAAAGTTCCATCAACAACTGGAGAATGGAAACAGAACAGATGCAGTAGTGAGCAACTCTTCTTCATCCTTGCAAGCTCTTTGCTATCTTAGTACTAAAAGTTATACTTCAGTTTTCCTAGTGAAAGCCCCAAATTGGGACTAAAATTGTTACATTTCTGCTCATTTTTATGTTTTGCTTTGATTCTACCACTGATTGAGTCACACACAGATTTGCTTTTGAAGTTAGGGGAGTATTTTATGCTTCAACTTCAGTAGATATTTCAAAGTTAACTTGGTTCTATACAGGCAAGGAACAAAGAAAGAATCTGAGTAGAAATTTTAATAAAATAGTTCTCTGTACACAAGTAAAGCATAAATATACAGGAGAATATCACAAATATAAAAGAAATGTCATGCTAGAAAGAACAACTGTTTGATGTAGGTGTCTCAGATAAAAACTTTTCTTGAGAAAAATGTTGAAATGTCTGTGAAACCTTGAGAAAAATATCTCTGTACACTCAGAACTATATTGATGAAAATCTTTTTCATATCAACAAAATATATCCAAATATATCTTCTGCAGAATGATAAACAAACTGCCTGGTTTATAACTACACTGGTTTCAGGTATATGATTCTGTTGAAAATAAATATAAGCACTATGTTTGACAGTGCACTTTTTTATTTCCTCAAAATTATGGTGAAACTCTATATTATAATCTGTATTTAGGTGAGATACACTGTAGGAAGTATTTAGTCCATGGTATGATGTTTACAGAAATCATCGGACAAGCCAAGTAATGAGGTCTTTTTTCCTTCCCTGAGCAGAGTAGCTCTCAATCCACCCATGTAATCATTCATTTGCCTACACTGAAAGCCTTTGCCCTGCTCTGGGATCATTTTTCTTTCAAGATAAAGACAAAAATTAAAGTCAAACAATCTGAATAAAATTTCCTAGTCTGAACTGACTCATAAAATGCAAGTACTCCAGCTTTGTATTCGTGTCCTCATTTTGATGTATTTGTTTCAGACCTGTCTATGGAGTGACAGTATTGATCTTCTCAGGTAAGTCTCTCCATATTGAAATCCAATCTCTTAACTTCTGCCCCTGAAGACAACTCTCTTGAATTTATTTTATACAACATATGTGCTGATTATACCCTTCACAGATAAATCATGGATACCTCCATCCCAGCAATGTCCTTTATCATTTTACTGTCAGTTGTTTCTCTCTTACTTACTGCTCAGTGATGTTAAATGACATTCATACTTTATGACAGTTTCTGTCATGTTTCAGAACCAGAACTGCTGTTAATAACTCCTAATGTCCCAATACAATCTCGATAAATGCAAAGATTTGTTTAATTATTTGCCAGTGTTTATTAGGACATCACTGTCTTACTCAGTTCCTGCTCTTATAGCCAAATACCATTAACTAGGTAATAGCAAAAATGCCTCTGTCACAGAATTAGTAGCTGAGAAATCCAGTTCAAGTTGCCTGAAGATTTGCTGCACAGTGAAGTTCAGCCTCCTCACAGAAATCCCCTTTGTCTTAGATCCTCGCACAGTAGAAGAGCAAGGCATCTTTCTGGGGTCTCTTCCACAGAGGCACGAATTTCCAGCACGAAGGTCTGCCCACCATCTGGTGGCCCAATCACCTCCCAAGGCCACCCACTTCTGCATACCAACATGTTATGGGTTTGGATTACAATATATACATTGTGAGTAGTGCAACCTTTTAGATCAGAGAGTGAGTACACTATCTAGTAAATAGTGTAGTATTTCCATTGTTTGTAGAAATATATTTAAATAGTTTAACTGCTTTAGGAGTGTAATTACAGTAGTCAATATCTGCATATGAAACTTATGTGAATCTATTTAACTTTTTCAAAAAGATATCTTATCAATAAACAACTTATAATACCTATTTTCTAAACAAATCTTCTTCAAATAGGTCAGTTGTTTCCTATAATTTTTAAAATAGAAATACTTAAAATTTTATTTTGTTCCTGGGAATAAGGTTTATAACCTGAGCCCCTACTCACATGAAGAGTCAAGTGTTCAATTTCTAATCCTTGTTTGAGGATGTGTGAAGGTAAAACTGTTTAGAAATGATTGTGCCATATTGAAATGGTAGCTGTCACACAGTAGACTCAGGAAATGAGTTCCTGCCATTCATTTCTCTCTCAAACTCCTGTTCAAGAAATAGATTTGGGAAGCGCTTCACTATAGTTTCATAGATTTGTTTCAAATATTTACATTTGAGTTATCCATTTTCTATACTACTATATCTACTCTAGTGTAATGACTTACTTAATCATCTATTTTTCAATTAGGAGACAAAATACTAAAGCACAATATATACATCCTCATCTACTCCAAAATAACTGCAATATAGAAAGCGTTATTTCTCAGCAAATGAATGATATTCACACACATCTATAAGTCCATCTAAATATCAAGTTAGAAACAGGATAATGACGTTGATATTTAAAGTAAAAATGTATGTATTCATATTAATATGTATACATTTATATGCAATGCATATGTCAGAGCCCATGTGTGTGTCCATATAACCATTAAAATATTGATGAGAGCCCTGAAAATGAATTAGTTATGAATTGCAACTGGTTTACTTTGTGGTTCACACAAACTTTGTGCTATTATCTGCAGATAAAAGTATGTTTTAAGACATGAGACTTCTTTGTCTATTTCACTAGCGTGTGATAAAAATGTTAACAAGCATTCTTACTCCTCTTCATTTTAACTCCCCATCATACATTCTTTTGGACATATTCACAGAATCCAGAACCTTCTTCTGCACTTATGGACATAAGTAAGCATGTGAGGCACTTCTGGGCTCTTCACATTACAGAGATAGTAGAAAGACCAAAAGGTTTGGAGAGGGACCTTTGGTCAGGCTGCCAGCGCTCTTTCCCTTCTCAGTTGCTGAGTTTGTGAGTTAATTGTTTGATCTCAGATGTGCCAACAGCCTGCAAGAGAGCATTTGATTGACAAGAAGATAATTGTGTCTGTCAGCCTCCCACTCTGCAGCCTGGAAAACTTCCTGGAGAGCAAGCGTCTAGTAAAATTTTCAAGTTTCCTTATAGACATATGTAACATTCTTGCTGTATTTTCCCCAGGGATTGAAAATATCTGTGATGCTCAATGGAATACTGAGGTCAAATTGGGAATCATATTTATAGGGTGAAGTAGTTATTCAGTTCTGATCAAGATGTATATTCAGAGGATCCTCTTTCTGTAAGTGAGTAAGTAAGTAAGCAAGCTTAGGACAAACCAAGGAAGATCTTCATTTCCTTTACAATTGGAATTCCTGAATGAACAAAAATTTTGCTTTCACATTGATTTTCTTATTAGGTACACAGCAAATACCACTTGTATCTCAGTGAAAGAAAGTGAGATTTTCTGATAGGCACTACTGTCTACATAAATTGGAAAAAATATTATTCCATCCAATCTTCTAGAAAAGTTAAAAATCTTTTTGAAGAAACTAAAAGAAGTAATTCTATAGTACCACTTTTAAACACCTAATCATGGTTGCTAAAAAAAATGAAAGGTATCTCTCTTTAATTTAAATTGTTCATGGTGAACTAACTTCACACCTACATGCTTCAACATATAATTTCAATAGTTCTCAAAATATTTAAATGTTTTTTATATTGCTTTGACATATAACCATAGCATAAATATCAGTTATAAAAATATGCCATCTGTGTTACACCTACATATGAATATTGGTGATCTGTTCTGGAACTCTTTGTTTGTATTATTTAATTTAATATTGTAGTCATGTAGGTGTCCGCATAAAAAGCAAGAAAGTTATACTGAAAACAGTTAATAAACACAGCAAAGCACCACTAAAGTATTTATAGAAATAAACACAAAGAATAACATTTGATGGATATTCAGAAATACCATTATAAAATAAAACCAGAAACTTCCAATAAAGATGGAAGATAGATAAGAGCAGAATGCAGACACTCCCTGAGACAGACAACTCAGATGCCAAATTAACACATCATGGAGAGTCCCGGACAGATTGAGATGGGTCTTCTCGATCCAGGAAGATACTACAGTGAAAGGAACCAATCAAAAATGCAGTCCCAGGGCTACTATTGAGGCAACTAAGATTCTATGCTCTCTCATGCCCAAAATCTTGGCAAAGCAACTCACTGCCACGCAATTGCACTGAAGTATAGTTGCACTGAAGTTGGAGGTTGGCAAGTCCAATGGAGAATGGAGCCAGCAAGGGACCTGCATTGACTTGCTGTGAGTGCAGGGAATAAAACCCACAGGAAAGGGGCACCAATGGGATGACATTTTGGAATTGGGCAAGACTGACAAGAATAGGATTAGCAGTGACTTCAGTCGGTTGTTCCCTTGCAAGATGAGATTGGTGGGGTATGCTGGGCTTGGGTCACGCCCCCAGTTGAGACCCACTAACTTTCCCAAACCAATTCCCTACATGTGACACACACTAGTGCAGTGAAGGCCTCAGCAAGTTGAGTGACACAGAAGGAAGCAGCCAGCTTACACCGCCCCTGCTTGCACCTCAATAACACACTGGAGTGGACAGGATCATCTAGCCAGCATGCTTCAGAAGAACCATAACCAACAAGGAAAGGGACTGGGACCTCCTCTATATGTCTATATGGAAGAAATAAAAAACATGAGAAGAGGAAGAACAAGAAAAAGTCCCCAGCCCCTAACGCTGAGAAAATTGATCCAGGAGAGGTAAATACAAAAGAGACTGAGGACAGCAAACATGCAATATCAGACACAGCATCAGTGGACATAAAGAGATATTTTTGGGACTTCATAGACAAGTTCAAAAGTGAAATATTTAACCAAGTAAAGCAAGATATAAGTAGATTAATAAAAGAAAAGCTAAGCACTTCACAAGAAGACACAGATGGAAGAGTGGAGGAGCACAGAAAAAGGAGTGAAACATTACACAAAAAATATAAAGAAATCATAGAATACATGAAACAGGTTCAAAGAAATTACCAGGAAATAAAAATCTCCATTGAAAGCTGGCAAAACTGCTTCAAAGAAACTAAGGATAGATTATCCAAACTGGAAGACAGGTTTGCAATGTGTGATCATGAAAGGAAATGTTACTTAAAAATAACAAGGAAACAAGCAGCAATAATACAAAGGCTAGAAGATGACAGGAAGATATATAACTTAAGAATAAAGAATGGGAGAGAAGAAGCAGCAGTACAAACAAAAGAACTACAAAGTGTATTCATATAAATAATTAGTGAAAACTTCCCAAGCATAGGAAACAAAATGATATTCAGATGTATGAGGCATACAGAACTTCAGCCACCTATAACCAAAACAGAGCCACACACAGGCATATAATAATCAAGATCCCAGAAGTTCAATATAAGAACACAATATTAAAAGCCATCAGAGAAAAGAAACAGAACACCTATAAAGGGAAAAAAAAAAGTCTTTCTTTGTTTTGTTTCTCCCTCTAATATAGAAAGATAGATTACATGTTAAGACTCAAGCATGTGTAGAACCTATAAAGTTTATTGGAAGTGATCTTATAACCCATGATGAAATGAACAATTACTTTGAAGAAAAAGAGACACTAGAGTACCCAGTGCTGATCCTGTAGTGACATGATATGAAATCCAGCAACACTATTATTTTTTATTCAGAGTGATTTTAGCCTGCTATGATTTGTTTAATCTCAACATAAATGAAGATATGGATAACTGCATGTATGTTTTAGTGTATAGGATTGATAGTCATATTACTTTTTGTTGGGTAGTTGAACAGAACTATTTTCAGTCTTGCTGTTTGAATCCCCACATTGTATGTTTCACTTTTGCATCTTGAACAACTATTTGTAAGAGGACAGTATGTAATTATCAACTAGTGATTTCTTACTGTTTATTTTTTTCTTTGAAAATATGTATTATTTCTACTCATTTCTATTTTGTTTAATCTTTCTTTAAATAAAATTTAAAAATAAAATCAATAAAATCTTTAAATTAAAATTGAGATTTATTTTCCCAAATATTACTCATAGGTACTTACTCTTTTTTATGTGTGTACCAGGGATTGAACTCACAACCTTGTCCTTGTCAGGCAGGTGCTGTGCTGATGAGCTATATCCACAACAGGCACTTACTACTTGTTACAACTTGGAGGGAATGACTCCTCAATGTACAAACTTGAGATAGGAAAAAGTTCTTTGTGTGTAGAAACAATCTTAATGTCTCACTCTTTCTGAAGAGATCCAAAAGTCATAAACTGAATAGAATGTTATCAGCCAATGATGTTACAGAACAAATACATTTGCTTTCAGGCACTTAGGAGCAAACATCATCAATGAATGTCCATTTTTTTTTTCAGATGATATCAACTAAATACTAAGAGTTCCTCAAACTGTAAACAGAAATTCCTAGTCTGATATTGATTTCTCTAGCATTGAAAGGGAAAATTACCACCCCCCTCCCCCAGTACAACTTTTGCGGGAAACCCGAAGTCACTAGAAGTCTTAGGTTGCCCTTTGAACAAGGGAACAAAGAATCCAGCTCTGAATTTATGTGTTGTGCTCTCTGTCTCTCTGTGTCTCTGTCTCTGTCTCTGTCTCTCTCTCTCTCTCTCTCTCTCTCTCTCTCTCTCTCTCTCTCTCAATTTATGCCAAATCTACTTTGTATTTTATGTGACAAGATCATCACCACTATGGAATCAATGTACATCAGAAGTAGCCTTCAATGAGTATTTAATGAATGCAAATTAATGGATATACTACCCAGATTGTAAGAATAACAAGGAGCAGGAAAATGATAACAGTGGATCTAATACATTTAAGACTCTCCTCCCCCCTTTAGAGTATTACACCTGCTAATTTGTTTTACTACAACCACTCTTCAAGGTAGACATCATATGAGGTAGTAGTTTTTAAATTTTAAAAAACACAATAAACACATTTTGCTATAACTCTTTCTCAAAATGTTTCCATTTGTTCAGAACACACTTATTCCATTGTTCTTGTCACATTCTGAAGCAGTTCTGAAGTCTTCCTTTGGGCCTTCAGTTGTTATCTCATGGCTGCTTCAGTGTCCTGAATGGATTCAAAATATTCACCCTTCCTTGTCGTTTTCACCTTGAGTAAGAGCAAGAAGTTTCACAGTGCCTGGCCCCTGTGAATAAGGTTCATGGCAACTAGTTGGATGATTATGAGCCTGAAATTCCATTGGATGGCTCCAGGCAGCAGCATTTGCCACAATATTGATCAAATTGTTCCTCATAAAAACACTCCTAAAAGAAAAGTGCCAGAATGACGTGATACATGTTTTCAAAGCTAGGGGAAGTATCTTGAGGGCAGAATGATAAAGTGTTTTTAATTTTAATGTATTTTAATGTAAACATTTACTTTATATTTGGGTTTTTTGAGGCAGTATTTCCTCTATGTAGTCAACTAATTTTGTAATCCTATCTGGTAAACACACATAGTGTTCTATCTGGCTTATACACAACAAAAATTTATTTGTATGGCTCTGATGGCTGGAAAATATGTCACCATGTGCCTGAAAATTAGGTGCCCCTTCCTCCCTGATGCCCATGAAAGAAAGTCTTTCTATTTTATATGGCCACATCCCTATTTATTATTTTTCTATTCCCATTACCGAATCAACTACCAAGCAGTCAACCTAATAGCCTCATAGTGATGGATATGATTTCAACATATAAATTTTGTGAGAACACAAATCTGAAGCTACTCCAGTGCTCTGAAGAAATTCTAATGCAGATGAACAGAAATATGATATGGAGAAAATCCATACATGCATGAAACCTTCCTGATGTGAATACTGTTAGTTGACTATGCTCTAAAGTCTGTTAAAGAGTGAAAAGGAAGAGGGTGGATGCCAAGACAAGGGCAGTCTTGATGATCCTGAGAGAGTACCAAGCCCCCCCACCCTGATTTCTCTATAGTTTAATTGTTTCAGCAAAACAGATCACACCTGGTATTATTGTAGTGCACCCTGATCATCCCACAAGATTAGCCACTGACCAGACAGGCATGGGAAATGAAAAGTGCCACTTCTAGAGTAGAGTAAGTGTTCTTTAGAAACAATTAGTCTGATGTAAATAAGACCACAGAAAAAAATTACATATACTGATGCATAAAGATCTTATTATATACTGATACACACACACATACACTATATATATATATATATATATATATATATATCAGTTTAACATCTCTTTTTAGTTCTTCAACATCTTCAATGAATAAATCTCCATCAAATTAAAACATATTGTTAATTTTACTTTCTTGCTTTGAGGTGAAACAAAATCAGAATTTGAATTTATCTGTTGAATTTGTATAAGTAACACAAGCTATCTTTCTTCTACTGTAGCCTTGAAATTCTTTACAAGTTGGCTTCATATTATAAGATAAGAAACTGTTTCACATAATTTCATTCACTAAGCTTACACCCATTGTATATTTCTATTTTTTTAAGATTCTTGCTTATATTCCACAATTTGCAGTAAATTAATCAAGAAAAGGACAAAAAATTGAAAACGGTCACATTTAATGTTGCTCTAACTGGTGTATTCATTTCAGATAACATTATTATATTTTCACTGTAAAAAGTATTAGTTTAGAAAAATATGAGATTTTGAATACATATTATAAGTCATAGTATATTTTTTTTGTCTTTTTCCTTTTTATCGGTGCCAAGGATCAAACTCACAACTGCCTGGTTACAAGGCAGGTGCTTATGCCGCTGAGCTAAATCCCCAGCCCCAGTCATAGTATAATTTCAAGAACTAATGACTTGCTTAGTAAAATTTACACTCTTTCAAATCAAACCAGAAACAAGAATTTATTAAGCATTACATAAATGACTGTTTTGGTTAATGGATATAATAAATGTCTACTCATTCTAGAATTTTTAAAACAATTCTCTGATGTAATTTAAAATATTCACAATTATTTAATTTAATCTTCATATTTCTATGAACTATCTCTTAATGCTTAGTACTATAAAAAAAGGATACTTGTCACCCGCTCAATACATGTAAAACTAACATAGTCCAATAATTTAATATAGTAAAATGAGAAATTATATATTTTAGACAAATGTATATAATGAAATGTGCTGTAAATTATTCACATTAACATAAATTTATAATTAAATAATGTTAAGTACAATTATTTTTTGCTTATATTTCCGAAAAAGATTAGAGAATAAACATGAATTAAAACTTTCTTTTAACCATTTGCAGTAGTAAGAAAAGTCCCTACAGAAACATATGTTGCTTTTTTTCTCTAATACTACAAATTTTACTGTTGAGATTGATGTCTCTTATTTAAGTGGAATCCAGAAGACAACATGCTAGGTGAAAGTGAAGATGGCAACAACTCTGAAGAAATCTAAGTGAGCTTTCTTTCTTTCCTTTTGTTCCATTCAGACTACAAGTATATTGGTTGACACACTCACATCCAGAGTTGGGTTTCTGTCTTCATAAATCCCTCAACCACACTGACCACTATGCTAATCCAGTTCAGTTGGATGTTGCTGAGTGAACTTTACAATCACTTAACGATCACAATACTGCACACCTAGTTAAAAGAAGAGGTGTATTTTGGAACATGTTTTCAGTTCATGGTAAACTGATTCCCAGGGAAAATTTCAGGAAGAAGAATCTGCACATGTCATGGCAACCAGGAAGTGGAGAAAAGTGAGGAGGAGATATGCCCTTTCCAGTCATCACTTAGTGACCCAACTCCAAGTCTTTACCACCTAACAGCACATTTAACTCTGAATTTATCCATGGATTTACCTACCAATGAATACCACATCCTCATGGTACAATAATTTTCCAAGATCCTCAGCAGTGAATATGAAACTTCTAGGGAATATTTTAATATTCCACCTCTGTCACACAATATTTACATGCATCTCTCTCTCTCTCTCTCTCTCTCTCTCTCTCTCTCTCTTTGTTTTGTTTTGAAGGTGGTAAAATACAACAAAACAAGACACAACAAAGTAAATCTAGACAATGCAGTGAAATTGGTACAGAACTTCACAGCAGGTTACCAGGATAACAATAATTGGCACCATAGTATATCTGGTTATCTTCACAATAGTTGTCTACTCAATTAGGTACAGTGAAATCAAATAAAAAACAGAACATTATAAAACAATTTGAAAGAGAATACTGAATAGAGTAAAACAATTAATTGTAGGGAAACAAAACAAAACAGTTAAAAATAATTTGCTTTCAAACAGAAGATAGAAGGAAATGCCCATATTCGCTGTATTGCATATAGCCATCCTCCTAAGAGATGACAGTTCCCTGTCCCCAGTTACCACGGGTTGGGGTGGTTGTGGTTGGGATGTCTGATTTCCAGCCTGTGCACCCGCAGGCTCACCAGAGCCGCCCATGGGTCTCCTCCTTGGTCTCGCTGGCAGAGGTGCTTACCAAGAAGGTGGGTAAATTGTCTTCTTGTGCAGACACCGGGGTTCTACCATGGCCAGTTCTCAGCAGCCACTGTCTGGGTCTCCTTCTGGCTTGTGCTGGAGGAGGGCGCTTACCAAGAGGCTGGGTGAGTTGCCTTCTGCTGCTGCCTGGATTCCACCAGGGCTGGCTTACATCCATCTCTTTATGTAAAATTTTAATACATCTCTGAGTCATTAGGCTTTTTATAATTTTGACATTGTTGAAAAGTACAAGCCCAAAGTCTCCTCCAAGACATAAGGAAACCTTAGTTGTAGCTTGCTGTAAAAATCAAACAGAAAGTTAAATGTCACCAACATAAAATGGCACATTTTGATTCCAAAAGGGAAAAGTATGGGGATCATAACAAATAGGAACAAAGCAAGACCAAAATCCAGCAGGAAAAACATAGTTTTGTAGTTTTGCGGGCAAGTTGTGGTGATATGTAAACGTCATAAAACTGTAAAAGCCCTGTCCCTACCTAATTGCAGGATGAATATGTCATGGCTTCTTTCTTTAGATGTTTTTGCTCACTTATAGAAACATTCATCAATGGGTGTGCAATACTCCTGGCTTCTCTACATTCCTGAGTCTCAACTGCAATTGTGACTCCACTTTTGAAGTTTAGCACTTTGTGATTTCTGGGTTACTGTACCTGGTGTTCAAGGCTTTCTTCTGAAAACTAGGTGAAAGACTCTTGCATTTTGCATGTTCTTAAAACCAGCTTCATATCGATGATAAAGCCGTCATGACTCTAGCTTCAGAGGCTTCTGAATGCCTGGTTAGCTGAATACTCTGAATTTAATCCAGTGGAACAAATTTTCTATGTGGCCATTCTTAAGACATGCTTTCTGTGGTTCTCTTTTCAAATTTACTTCCCTTTTCTACCTTTAAGCCTATGAAAGGCAGCCTTTTGCAGACTCCTGAGATACCCTCAAGGCATCTTTTCAATGATCATGATACATAATATTTGAGTTATTTTAAATGTAAAATTGTTGGTACCCATAGCCTTCTGCATTCATATTCATTTCTGGTGAATATGAAAACATTTTAAAGTTTTTTTTTTTTTTTTTGCTTCCAAGTCTTATTATAAAACTGTTATCCTCATGTCACAGTATAATCATTGATTTTCCTCAAAATTTTCACCACCATATTAAGCAGTCTGTTTCTCTTAATTGCAGTCACACAACTGCAATCTTAGGATATGCACCAAATTTAGAGAATTTTTTTGCTACTACTTATCTAGACATGGTTTCAGTTTGATGCGCAATGGAGTCCTTATTCCAAACTAAACTTCCTGAACCTGGACTTTACTATGTGCATTTCTATTAACACTCTGATTTTGGGATCAAATTAAATTATGTCTTTCAAGTTTGGTTTACACCATTCTATGTCTTCTCTACTAAATACCTCCCAACATTTCAGAACTCCTCCCAGAATTGCTTGCAAAGACTTCTCTACCACATGGTTACATAATCACAAAAATCGTCCCAATTCTGGAACCCAGATATATCTTAGTCACTTTCCTCATCACTAAGACATTATACTCAACACTATCAGGTGAAAGGGAGACACGTTTGTTCTAGTTGATATTTTATGGTTATGGTCAGATAGCTCCAAGGCAGAAACATCAGATTGGAATGGCCTCTTGGAAAAAAGTAGCTCACACTTGGGACAGAAAGAGAAAGAGGGTACATGGAGGGAGATGTACTTTTCCAACTCATCACCCCAGTGACTCACCTTCAACTATTGTCCACAGTCAAACACATTTATCTCTGAATTCATGTATATATTAATCAACCGATGAACACAATAATTGTGTGATTTAATCATATTTTAAAAGCCCCATTTCTGAGGATGAGATCTTTGAGGACATGTTAGTTATAAAACATAATATAGATGAAATATAATAAGATATAATTCTGTTTTATGAAATAATTTCAAGAATTTTTTAAAATTTAGTGAACGAATAATGCATAAGCAAAATTATGGTTTCAATTATGATATGTACTTTTGTACATAGAATATTGATATTTATTTTTCTATATTTAATAATAGTAATTCTTTGACTTTGAAAAAACTGACTATATGACTGAAAATTATTTATTATTTAGGAATTTTTTTGATGTTTTAGTATCAAAGATTAAATAGATAAAAGATTCATGCAAATGCTCTCTAATTTTGTGTGACTTCAACTTTTGGAAGCCACTACTGAGCAATATTCTACTTTAAATTT
Organism: Cavia porcellus; assembly: GCF_034190915.1. Lineage (NCBI taxonomy): Eukaryota > Metazoa > Chordata > Mammalia > Rodentia > Caviidae > Cavia > Cavia porcellus. The sequence goes on along the minus strand of NW_026947497.1, from coordinate 30,674,674 downwards.
TTGCCACCTGCTTGTTAAACGTGATTATACAGTGATGCTTCAGTGTCAATAACTGCTAATGCTCCTGTTCATTTTTCTTGATTAATAAAGGATAATGCTTCATCGAACAACAAAACCATCTCTTTTATACCCTTTAGATCAGTTACAGTGACATTTTGATCCTGACTAGGCAAGGTTAATGACTTGCTCAGCCAGAGGCAGTCATAAGAAGGCAGATTTTCTGACACCCTTCATCCTTTAAAAATTAGGGATCAAAGTCTCAGAAAAACAAAGAAATATTAGAAAAAATGAAGAAGGAGAGCAGGAAACATGGAATATCATATTTTATAAATTGTGCTCTTAAGATTATTACAAGTCAGGATACAAATTCAGATAACATTCTCCACATCTGTACAGCTTAGACTGGTTTGTAATTCTTTTCTTCCAAGTACCTTATACCCAACATCCCTTACCCATATTATAAGTGCATAAATTGGCATAGTTGATAAGCAAAGGGCAGAAGCCCTTTTTTAAGGAAAAAAAAAATTTGAAAAGTGTCAAGGAATGTATTAGGCCAAACATTTCAGATCATCTATTTTTACATAATAATATATATGTTAATCAATATTTCTACATGCATATAAGTCAATTATTTAATGCAAAAATAAAAAGGAGACAAAAATGTCTTCTATTCAAAAAATTTAGATCTTTTACATATATACTCAAATATAAAGGAGAAAAATTCCACTCCATGTGTATAGCATAAAAGTATCCATGTAATACCTGAATATTACTTTTCATGAATCTCAAGATCATTAAAAGCAGAAATACGGAAAACTACCACTGTCCAGGGTAGATTGTCCCATGTATTGTGGTGCCCTGGATTGGATCTTGAGACAGAAAAAGACATTGGAAACAATGCAATAAAAGTGAATAAACTATAGGCTAATTTTCTTTATTTATTTATTTTTAGCTCTTTTTTTATTTTAAAGAGAACCAAAGAAAACAGAATGAAATAAAGAAAATCAGAACAGGAAAATGCAAGCAACACAGCACTTCACAACAAAACAACTGGACAGCAACAGTAGCTAACATAATGTCTCTTTTGTTTGAAATACTTTAGCATACCTCCACATACAATAATATCAAACATAACAATATAGTAAAAAACATACAAAAGAATGAAAGCGTTATAGGACTTAAAAACCAAATACCAGGGAATGAAAAATGGCTGCTATAAAACCTCATTTTCATCAAAAAATTTGTCTGCAACATCACACATAATAAAATCAAACAAACCAAAATAAAATCAGACCAATGAATGAAAGCATTAAAAGACTTCAAAATAATATAATAGGAAATCATGATTATTATATTTCCCATTATATTCAAAATAGCTGCCCTTACCATCTGAATGCATAAACTATAACAAAAGACAGAACAAAGCCAAACCTAATAAAATTGTGTAAACAATGCAAGAGTTCAAAATAAGATAATAAGAAATTGGCAGTAGCTTCCACCGTTCCCTCCCTTTGCTCTTTTTAAATATTTTATTTAAATAAAGGCTAAATAAAACAGAAAATGGGTAGAAATAATACATACTTTAAAAGAAAGAATACACAGTAAGAAATTACTAGTTGATATTTACATATTTTCCTCTTACAAATAATTATTCAAGATACAAAAGTGGAGCATATAATGTAGAGTTTCAAACAGCAAGACTGCAACCAGTTTGGTTCAACAAAAAATCACTTTGAGCAAAGAATAATAGTATTGCTGGATTTCACATTATGATATGCCTGGATCAGCACTGGGTACTGTAGAGTCTCTTTTTCTTCAAAGTATTTGTTCATTTCAACATGTGTCATAAGATGAGTTCTCATAAACTGTTTATTGGTTCTATGCACGCATGAGTCTTAACATGTATTTCTAACCTTTCTATATTAGAGGGAAGAACAAATAAAGGAAGACAAAACAAAACATATTCCTATAAACACACGAAATGAAAAAGACATATAAGACCACTGTACAAGGTGTTCTACCATGGTTACTGTGTTGTCTCTTGTTCTCTTCGATAGAATTGGCTATATTATCAGACAGTATAATTGAATATATCAGTACAACACTATTAATAAAAACACAATTTGTGTGTAATACAAAACTTCAAAAACAGGTAGTAACCAAGCCAGAAAGCGTTTCATAGTGAGTCTTGTAATCTTCAGTGTAATTGCCTAAACTCTCAGACTTGATACTATCAATCGTATGTTTTGAATAAAATCTGTCAATACCAAACAGCAATCAAACAAACCAGATTTAACTAAGATCAGTCATGATAAACCAGTATAAGTCATACAGGGCTCCAAATTAAGTTAATAGAATATTAAATAGTTTTGGGATAGCTGTCTGTGCCCTCAAATCTAATGCAAGTAGACAAACTGGGACAGAATAAAATCTATATAAGCAGAGTGGTGCGAGTAATATGGGTTTTAATTCTTGATACACTATTAACAATGTAGTCTTCCATCTTTTAAAAGACCTTTCCTCCACTTTCACTTTTGCACTATGTATTTTTGGGTCTCACCTAGACCCTCAGTTTTAAATTTGGAGGTGGAGGGGGCAAGCTGCTATTACCTAAGTGGTTGCAATCCTTCTCGCTCCTGGAAATGATCTCTAGTTATATTCCTTTACCTATTAAAGCCTGTATTTCCAACCTATCCACCAATAGTGGTCTAGTTGCCCCTACTTCTCTCTGGCTCCCTGTCCCATAGAGCATAGTTTTCCCATATTTGGTTTTCAGTCCATGTACACTTTTTCAGGTTAATTACTTTTCCTATAAAGAGCATCTCAGTGGACTCTACCTCCTGATCTACTCTACCTGTGATTCTCTCTCTTTTTTTTTTAATTTAGTGTATCAAGGCATCTGTATTAGAGTTTATAACCAACCTTCTCTGTCTCCTTTCTATTTTGCTCTTTGTTTGTCATTAGTTGTCTACTTATCTTCTTCATTCTACTTTCTGTTTCATTCATTGAGGCCTCTCTGACACTGTTCCTGGAATCCTGGTACTTTTCTCTCTCTCTAGAATGCCCTGCAATATTCTCTGTAGAGTTGGATTGATGGTTGCGAATTTCCCCAGTTCCTCTTTGTCTTGGAAGGATCTTGTTTCTGCATTAATTTTTAGAAACAGTTTTTCAGGGTATATCATTCTGGGCTGGAGGTTATTTTCTTTCAGGGCTTGGAATATTTCACTTCAAGCTCTTCTTGACTTGATGGTTTGTGTTGAGAAGTCTACCGTTATTCTGATGGGCCTTCCTTTTGAGGTGATCTGTTTCTTAATTCTAACAACTTTTCATATTATTATATGCCTGGGTGTGTCTCTCTTTGAGTTGTAGGTGGCGGGAGTTCTGTTTGGCCTCATATAACTGAATATTATTTCCTTTTCCTATGTTTGGGAAGTATTCCTTAATTATTTCTTTGAATAGCCGTTGTAGCTCCTTTGTTTGGATCCTTGCTTCTTTATTCACATTCCTTTCTCAAGTTATAAATCCTCTTGTCATCTTCTAGCCTTTGTATTGTTACTGACCCATTCGGGGCACTTCTTACCTCCTGACCTAAAACTGATGTTGATCTTCAGCTCCCACCATTTCTCCCAGAAGCTTGGACTACAGAGGATTAACTGTACTAGCTTGAAGGGAGATTCAGTAGTTGCCTCACCCAAACAGAAGTTCTCAGTGTGCCGTCAGTGTGGTGAGTATGCCCCTAAAATAGAGCTGTACAGTGGATAAATAAGGCCACTAGTAAAGCTTCCTTCAACTAACTGTAAGACCTTGGTGAGTCTAACAAAATAGTGGATGACTCTTCTTTCACACAGAAAACATCAGTCAAGGTGAGGAGTGTGCCAAAAGGAATCCCCCATCATGGAGAAACGCAAAACAGCTTATGAGACACACAGGCATACCATAGGGACACAGCAGGGCCTCAGTCAGTACAAAGAGTATAAACAGGGAGATTTGTTGATCTGGAGTAACGTGAAGGTAAAGTAATAGCAAGAAGTAAAAGTTGACCTATATAAATACTACTAGGCATGTCATCTCAGGAAGAATGTAGAACTCACACAACAGGCCCTAAAATGGGAAGTCAGGTGACTAGCCCACCTATTCAGTGTGGGACCAAGCAATAGGACAAACATCAACATTACATTAGGACCCCAAATACACTCTACCAACAGTTGACACTAGTGGGATTGAAGGATCAAATATTAACTTGAGTGGGAAAAAAATGTCAAAAAGAATGGGAAAAAATGCAAACTCAAACATCTAGTCTACCAGGAGCAAGTACAGGAGACATTGAAATAGAGGATTTCAAAAGTAACACACTGGAAAACTCTGAAAAGATAGCAAATGAAATTAAAAAAAAAAAAAAAAAAACAACTTCATGAGGCTCTATAGGAAATCAAATTAAAAGTAGTCTTCCATGTAAATATAGAAATATAGGAATTGCTTGGCACAGCTAAAGAAATACAGAAAAAAGTACAGGACTATGGGAAACACTGAAACCTTGAATGAGCAATATAGAAAACAAGCAGAATTCATGAAACAAACTCAAAGAGACATCCAAGAAACAAAAAATTCTATTCAAAGCTGGCAAAATGGTTTAAATGAAGGTGAGGATAGGATTTAAGACCTTGAGGACAGGATCCCAGTTAGTGATCATGAAAAGATAGAACTTTTAAAATAACAGAGCAACATGAAATAACAATCCAGCAGCCTTAAGATGATGTCAAGAGTAAAATATAAGATTAAGAGGCACCAGGAATGATGCAGGAGACAATGCAAGTGACATAATTCAAATAATTACAAAAATAATAGCAGAAAATTTCCCAAACATGGGGAAAAATGTGATATGAAGATAAGTGAGGCATATAGAAACCCAAACATTCACAACCAACATATATCTACACCCAGACATATAATAATTAAGATCGCAGACATGTAGCACAACAAAAACAGAATATTTAAAAGGTGGTAGAGAAAAGCCACAGCTCACCTATCAAGGAAAGCCCATTAGAATCTTAGCAGACTTTAGTCAAGATGAGCTTGAGTGAGTTTTTTTTTTTTTTTTTTTTTTTTTTTTTTTTTTTTTTTGTCTTTTTCATTTTTATCGGTACCGGGGATTGAACTCACAACCGCCTGCTTGCAAGGCAGGTGCTTATGCCGCTGAGCTAAACCCCAGACACCAAAGAGTGAGGTATTTCAAGCCCAGAAATAAAACAGCTGTCAACCCAGACGGATGTACTGAACAAAACTTTCTTTCAAATTTAATGGAGAAAAAAAAAATACTTCCATGACAAAGACAATTCATGTACACTAAACCAACCCTAGAAAATGTGTTGAAAGACAAACTAGACAGAGATAAAAATGAACACAGTCCTAAGAAAAACAAAAGACAGAAACTACCTGATAGGACAAGCAATTAAATAAGGGAGAAAAGCCATATAAATATTACTACTGGGTGCATTAGTAGTCAACTACATTAAATATGAGGACTGCTTTCCTAAGAATAATTTGATTTTGAGAAAAAAAAATCCATAAGATAAAAGCAATGATGCTACGGCGTAGTTTTCTCATTGTAACGTGAAATTACTGGTCTACATACTCATTTTGAGTAGGCAAGTTGAATTTTATCCATTTTTGAAGCTATTGACAAACTCTAAATTCATTTTCTACAACGGCTGTTTTACAAGATACACACACCAAAAATCGTCAGTTACTCAATGGATGTAGGAAAGCAAGATGGGTTTTATTTGCCATCTCTGGTAATCAAAACTTTAATGCAAAAGGGTCTGACTCTGAATAATAAGACTGCTTTACCTATCTCTATTTCATACTGTCTGTACTCTAGCAACTAAAATATCAAGAAAGATATCTGAATCATCAATCCTAAAAAACATGGGCTTCCTTAAATTGAATTTGTTCACAGTGTATACCTACTTTTACACTTTCATTAGCCATGCATGCAGTTGGCATCCAACACCCTAGCCGGAGGACAGGGTGTGGAAGAGAACATAGTTTTTCTGTATTTGGTTATTTGAAACAATAGCTCTTGGACAATTGATATTATGAAGTTTTTTAGATGGACTTAGTTCTGAAATGGTAAATTTTGGGTTTATATTAGGGCTGAACAATTATCTTCATGCAGGTTGCTGGGTCCATCAACAAAACAATCTATCATTCTTGTAAGATTTTTTCTTTGAAGTTATAGGATTTTATCTAAGAAACACACTGAGGTTTTTAAAATAGTAAACCAACAGAATACTAAAACTTACCTCACGAACTCTATTGCATATAGAAAATACTGTTGATTCTGAATTTGTGGATTCAGTTACAGAAAGAAATGCAATGTAAAACTTAAAATCAACAGTGTCATACTCCTGGAGATAAGCAGTTTTTGAGAGGGTCCTATATTAAGGGCTACTTCAGCAATTATAAGCATTTTGGCATTATTTTTATGAGACCACTGGTGGGCAGAACAGATGTGACCTTCAGAAGCCTTTCAAATAGACCTAGACTCACAGTATGTAAATTAACTTCAGGGATGAAAATAGCAGTTCTTATTCCATAATTCATATTAAAGTACATGCAGTCATGTTTCTTAAAATAGCCAATGGAAGTAAAAAGTATAATGTCAATCAAAGCCCATAAATAAAAGCTCAACAATATAGAGAGCTTTCAAATATGAACATAAAACTTCTTGTATTTTAAAATTTCTAGGTAATATTAGCACAAAAAAATCTCTTGTGAATTAAAGAAAATCCAAAATTTGTGGATTAAATTCCAGAAGAAAACTCAGTAAATTTATTTCATCAACTTACAATGAAAATATTCAACATAGTTAAAAATTGGTTATTATCTTTATTCAGTTCAATTTTCCTACGCTCCAATCTCTACCACAGTTTGTAGAATTCTAAATAGTTTACTTCTCTACTATGTACGCACTGATTTATCTGTCTCTGATTCAGCAGTTTGTACTACAGAATTTGAATTAGTTTTTTTTCTGATTCTATCTATCAATGCTTTCACGTACCAGAATGTTTTTATTTAATAGAACACCTAAGAATATTGTATGTCTCATACCAATTATTGAAAATGGTTCATTTTCAGCTCCTGGAGTAATGAAACAAAATCCACAATTAATTTTCCAAAAATCATAGCAGGGTTTCAGTTATATATTTTATAAATTTTATATATTTACATATATATATATATATATATATATATATGATAAATTGAGGGGAAAAAAGATTAGTATTAGTTTTACCACTATGCCACTTAGCACATATTAAATTTTTGTAATTCAGATGGGTTTAAACTCCACTGAGAAAGCATGACTCTACAAAAAAATTTGTCTTCAAGCTAATATTATATGTAGTTTACAAATCTTTAATAATAAATTATTTTTCTCCTCCAACTAGTATATATAGTCACACGACTTCACTTTCAGTAACAGCATTTCCAGAGATATAAGAACAGAACTTTCTTGTTCAGGATTATTTAGGAGATTAACTTTATTTCCTATAAGACTAGTTATAGCTATGAAATATTCCTTCCAAATTTTTTCCTTATCACAGAATACGTATATCTGGGAGAATAACATTCAGCTGATTCACGCAACTGAAACTGAAGTTTGAAATTGTAGAGCATTTCTGATGTACCTTAATGAAAATGCAACACTGACCTTCAAATTCCCTCTGACATGCCCTTTCTTCATTCACAAAGACTGAGGTTAGAATAGAAAAGCAGAATCTTGTTAAATTTACAGCTTCCCTTAAAATTGACCAGTATTGTTATGTTGTTATGTCCTCTTTTATCTCAATCTCTCCCCTTATTAATTAAAAAAATATTTAGTTATTTTTATTTTTTTTAATTAAGGGGAAAAATTTAAAAAAATTAGCAGGATATATTATAGTAACTTTTTTTTAATTCCCTATTAACTTGATTTGAAGTCCTGTAATACTTCCACTATCTTGTTTTGACTGATTAAACTCTGTTCTGTTCTGTATGATAGTATCAAGTTTGAGGGTGTAGGCAACTATTTCGAAGGCAATAAGATTCACTAAGATGCCCATTCTGGTTTGACTATTATCTCCTTTGGAAGTCCTGTAATGTTTACAGTGTTTAAGTTTTATTGGTCTTGTTCTCTACTGTTTTGTTCAACTTTATAATACCTAATGAGATACACAATTCTTTTTAAGGAAGCAAGAGGCATTATGGTAACCATTATTGATAACCTTGTACTCTGTTTTTGTATCATGTACTATGTCTATCATTGGTTTTGACTGACAGCTTTGTTTTGCCATATTTGACTTTATTCTCTTCCAAAAAAAATTAATAAGAACTAAGGAGTAATAAAACCCAAAATGTGTAAAATTTGTTGTAAAAAAGAGAGGGGGAAAAGTGCTTTAAAGGATACAACTGCAAGTGTGCTTAGGGGTGTTAAATAGCTGACCATATTAATGTTTTTGGCTGGATCATTGAATACAACTGCAGTCTCATTGTTTGAATGTCCACTTTGTATGCTTTGATACTGTGGCTTGAGCAACTATCTCTAAGATGATAATGTGTAATCTATTAACTGGTGATTTCTTACTGTTTTTTTTTTGTTTTGTTTTGTTTTGTTTTTTGTTTTTTTTTTTTTTAGTTCTGTATTACTTGTATGCTTACATCGCTTTGTTTTGTTTTGTTTTTTTCTCTTTTTCCTTTTAAATAAAAATTTTAAAAAATACAGCACTTATAATTTATGCTGGCTTAGAACCTCCTTTACTAATTCTTTTCTTTTTTAATGCTCCAGATATTTACTATTCTAATATACTACTTTAAATATCCTGTAGCGCAGTGATGGCAAATGTATTAGAGACAAATACACAAACTGCAACCACAAACCCACTTATTTCTTGTAAAGTGTAAACATTGCAATGAAGCCTGTGTGTTGAGGTTTTAGTGTGGAGAAAAACAACTCATACATTTACATTTTTGGTGTTAAAAGAAAAATAACATGCATGCCATTGTTCACCACCATTTTTATGGTAGTTTCTCAAGTAATAAAAAAGTAGAAATTTGTAGGTTTACATAAACAAATATTGTTTAAATTAGAATGGATATACATTCCACCGGGGAGAGCTCTTAATCTAGGACTGGTCCAGTGCTGTGATGGTCTCATTGAATCAACACAGTTTCTCTTGGAAATTCCCTAAAAGAGGGAGTTTTCTTTGTTTTCCTCCTTGCTACCAGGCATACTGATGCATAAAGATGAAAGCACTCTTTGTTTCTTTGGAAATTTTAATTTGATTTTTCTCAAAATTTAACTTTCATATAATTCAAATTAAAAATACACAACATTCAAATAAGATAATTATCATTTTGTCCCATGGTTCTATTGCAATTTTTAGGAAAATATGACTCCCTACAGTTACTTTTAAGAAATCTCAATTCCTGTGGGATCATAATTTCTATTAAAAAAGGTCTCCATTTATTTGAATTGTTTTGTTTCATTATTAATTTCTTATTAAAAACAATCTTTAAAGCATCACTCATTTTCTAAACATTTTTTAAGCAAATATATCTATTGGACCTCTTTATTTCTATAAGTTTAGTTGTTTCTAACCAGTTTATCAATATTTTCTTTCTTCCTTCAAATATTCTACCTGTTAAGATTACAATAATAGGGGCTGGGAATTTAGCTCAGTGGCCTAAGCGCCCGCCATGCAAGTGTGCAGTTGTGAGATTGATCCTTGGTACCAATAAAACAAAAAAATTACAATAATTTTGGCTAAGAAATTGTCTCTCACTCTATCTCAGGCAATATCAGTGTTTGTGTATAACTGTTAAAATTATTTTGTTTTTTCTTCTTTTGATGGAAAGAGCAAAACATCTTTAACCATTTTTGTTTTTTCTTATTTATTGAGAACCCTAAACTCATATAAGCAGAATGTTTTAGACACAGAGCTGTTTAGTTGCTCCTTTAAAATCGGGTTTGCAATATTTTCTTGGAGTTATTTCAATGAAAATATTGCAAATCTTCTCAGTTTAAACTCAAGACATTGCCATATTTTTATTTTCAAAATTTTGATGAGATTTTTCCACTAGTCTGCAGGTGTAACTACGGTTTACTTTGCTGATCATTAGAACTTTAATTAATAAACCTAGGATAAGTAGGAGCACACAGGAACAGAATACTTCTTAAAAAGATCTAGGCAAATGGCATCATTTCAAAGTTAAGCCCTTCTCTTTTCTTCCAATGAACTGATGGCATTTGGGCAAAGAGTTGAAAAGAGCAAAAAGATTTACAGTTTCAGTCAGATGGAATGGATGGTAAGTGACTGCCTCTCCCAGCATTTACCATATAGCTGTGTGTGGGCTGTCAAAATGAAGTACACAATGTGTGATCTTAAAACAAAATTATTTTCTTACAGTTCTTTAAGCTGGGATTTTATATCAAGTTGGCAACCGTCCTGAGTTACAGTGAGGCCTCTTCTGCTACAGAAACTCATCTTTTTCAGGTATTCTTATGTGGTCTGGTTTCTCTCTCTCTCTCTCTCTCTCTCTCTCTCTCTCTCTCTCTCTCTCTCTCTGTGTGTGTGTGTGTGTGTGTGTGTGTGTGTGTGTGTGATATACCAGTGTAAGAGGCCAGCTGTCAACATCACTTGCTGTTTTTAGAAAGACAGTGTCTGACTGCATTAGGAATTTACCCTTATGACTTCATCAAATCTTAATTTCACCCTTTAAAATCGCTATGTCCATTACAATGTTGGAGACAGACATTCAACATGTGAATCTGGGGAAGAGCACAAGTCAGTCTATAACTGTAAGTAGAAAACTAGATTTTTCATGCACTTTAGGGTACATGAAGCAGCTACTTTTCAGATACTGACAATAGAAAAAAAAAGTTAAGAATTCATTACTCTATTGATACACAACACTACTGTGGCACTGAAGAGAAAATTGCTTCAGGTAAAAGACAATTTTTTTTTAAGAGGAAAAAGAGAAAAAAACAAAACAAACCAAAGCGGTGTAAGGGTACACGTAATACAGAACTACAAAAAAACAAAAAAAAAAAAAAAAAAAAAAAAAACAAAAAAAAACAACAAAAAAAAACATAACAGTAAGAAATCACCTGTTAGTAGATTACATATTATCATCTTGAAAATAGTTCCTCAAATCACAGTATCAAAGAATACAAGGTGGACATTCAAATAGGGAGACTGCAAACAGCTGTGTTCAATGATCCAAAAACATTGATATAGTCAGCTATTTAATACCCCTAAACACACTTGCTGTTATATCCGTTAGAGCTCTTTTTCTTTTTTTTTCCCCTCCCTTTTTTACAACACAATTTACACATTTTGGATTTTATTACTCCTTAGTGCTTATTACTTTTTTGGGGGGGAGAGAATACAGTCAAATATGGCAAAACAAAGCTGTCAGTCAATACCAAGGATAGACATAGCACATGGTGTAGAACAGAGTACAAGTTTATCAACAATGGTTATCAACGTTGTCCCTTGTTTCCTTAAAAAGAATTGTCTATCTCATTAGATATTATAAAGTTGGACAAAACAGTAGAGAACAAGACCAATAAAACTTAGGCATTGTAAACATTTCAGGACTTCCAGAGAAGACAATAGTCAAACCAGAATGGGTATCTTAGTGAATCTTATTGTCTTCAAAGTAGTTGCTTATGTCTTCAAACTTGATACTATCATATTGAATGGAACAGAGTCTAATCAGTCAAAACAAGATCATGGGAGTACTACAGGACTTCAAAACAAGTTAATAGGAAATCAAAAAGAGTTACTATTTATATATCCTAATTTTTTTAATTTTTTCTTTAATTAAGACAAACATAAGAAATGACTAAATAATTTTTTTAAAACAATAAGGGGGAGATTGAGATAAAACAGGACATAACAATATAACAATAGAGGTCACAGCATGACTGTTTCAACAAACTAGTACTTCACCACCATATAACCTGACTTAATAGTAGTTACCATAGTGTCTTTTTCCTTGAAATATTTGGATAAAATTTCATATACTCTAGCTTCAAATATTTTCATATCAAGAAGGCCAGAATAAAGCCTTTCTAATTAAACAGTGAAAATTATAATACACTGAAAAAGGAAATTGAAGATGATCTCAGAAAATGGAAAGACATCCCTTGCTCATGGATAGGAAGAACAAACATTGTGAAAATGGCCATTCTCCCAAAACTGTTATACATATTCAATGCAATCCCAATAGAAATACCATCAACATACCTTATAGATCTAGAGAAATCACTCCTAAATTTCATCTGGAACCAGAAGAGACCTAGAATCGCAAAGGCAATTCTAAGCAGCAAAGACAAAGCAGGAGGAATCACAATCCCTGACTTGAAGTTATACTACAAAGCAACAGTAGTAAAATCAACATGGTATTGGAACCAAAACAGAGCCGAAGATCAGTGGAATAGATTAGAAGATACAACCACAACTACAAACACACTCAACCACCTTATTTTTGATAAAGGAGCCAAGAAGGTTCACTGGAAGAACGACAGTCTCTTTAATAAATGGTGCTGGAAAAACTGGCTCTCCATTTGCCGAAAACTAAAGCTAGACCCATGTCTATCACCATGTACTAAATTAAAATCTAAATGGGTCAAAGATCTGAATATTAAAACAGAAACACTAAATCTATTGGAAGACAAATTGGGTAGAAACCTTGGAGACATAGGAGTAGGTGGAGAACTCATGAACAGGACTCAAACCGCAAGGGAAATACTTCCCAGAATCAATAACTGGGACCACTTCTTATTAAAAAGTTTCTGCACGTCAAAAGAAATCTCCAGCATAGTGAAAAGAAAACCCACAAACTGGGAAAAGATTTTAGTGAACTCTCTCTCAGACAAGGGACTCTTGTCTAAAACATATAAAGAATTAAAAAAACTCAGACCTCCAAAATTCAAAGATCCAATCCAAAAATGGGCATCTGAGATGAATACGCAATTCTCAGATGAAGAAATGCAAATGGCAAATAAATACATGAAAAAATGCTCATCATCATTGGTCATTAGGGAAATGCAAATTAAGACAATTTATTTTAAATGACTAAAAGTGCCAGAGTGCTTTAGTTTGTGAATAAGTACAATTTATATTTTGTCTTTATAAAGTTTCTTTCAAAATTACCAAATAAACAAAAAAAAAAAAATGAAGATGCACCATGAAAAATTTGACACATACACAATTCAAACATATGACAAAAATTGCAATCTAGAAAGGATTATAGAAATCAATGCATTCTGCTTTTAGTTGCTGAAAGTAAGTATGAACATATATAATATTTGGAAATACATTCAAATATATATTCAAATAAATTAAAGATACAATTTTTTTAGTACTAGTCACCACTAAGAAAATAAAACACAGAAGTATGAGACAGGAAGAGGAGGAAAAATGTAAAAGAAAAATTCTCTACAAAGACAAGTGCAAGATGATAGATTTAAATATGTCAAATCAATGTACACATTAAATTTAAATGAATTATAATACAGAGTTTTTGTTATTGGATTTAAAAACAATTTTCACATGTTTTCTCCTGCATAAGAAACTCAAAGTAACTTAAAGAGAAAAATAAAAGATAGATGATAAGAAACAAGCAGATATGCTTTGTGGATACAGGAAGACCAGGAGTGAGGGAAGATGAAGAGCTGGAGAAGTAAAATGCATCATGATTCTGTATGAATATATACACATTCCCAGGTGAGAGTATTTATCGTATGTGCGAAACATACTGAAAGAAAGCACTATTCATTTCTGTGTTGTGTGCGAGAAATTCTCCAAAATTTCAAATGCAAAGTGTAAAAATAAACAGGAAACATGTCATGAAACAAGAAACACAAGGACATAACTGTGATTATAATTAGAAGAGAAAAGAGATTTCCTAAGAGCATTATAAAAGACAAAGAGGAAAAATGATAGTCAACATGTAAACTTATCAGAAAGAAAAATAATCCAAATAATATGGCTTAGTCTCTTTGCTATGACAAAATACCTGACACTCAAAGTTAAAGGAAAGGTTTTGAGTAGCTCACAGTTTGTGGGTTTTCAGTTCATAGATGACTGGCTCTGAGACAGGGTGCATGGCAGAGGAGCATCAGAGAATCCATGGTGGGCAGTAGGCAGCAAAACAACAAGCAAAACCAGCAGCTCTCTCTCTGCCCTTTCATGGCATCCATGCCAGGCCTCCTTGGGGTGGGGAGTAGTCACACCCAGGGAGGGCTCCATTCATTCCACACATCCTTAATCTCCACATCTCATAGTACAGACTCAACCACTTCCCCAAATCCCTACCTACGAGCTTATGAGGCTTTGAGGATATATCTAGATATAAACCATAACATAATAGAAGCTTAAAATCAAACTACACATGGTGAAGACTGAGATCTAAAAGAATTAAAAGAAGTATCAAATCATAAATTAATGCTTTAGCATCCATATTTCAGGAAAATATACATGAATGTTGAACAAAATTACCAAACATCCTGATCTCATTAGTATTTAATGAACGCCATATGTAAAAGTTACAAAATAAAGTATTTTCGAGTGTCAATGAGACATTAATCAAGACTGATTAATGTCTCATTAATATGCTCATATGCTGAAGTGTAAGAACAGGTTTAAATTTAAAAATTAAATAAATGAAAGATATTAGTAAAACCTTCAAAATATTTAGTCAGTTTAAAAATGTACTTCTAAATGACTCAGTAGTCCAGTAAAGTAATTATGAAAAAAATAAGAAATTACTTTTGATTGAATAGTAATAAACATATCAAAATTTGTGAAATGAAAGAAAACTAGTGTTTAGAAGGAAGTTTATAGCTAAAATCATTATGTAGCAATTTACATGTTTAAGCTAAATTATATAAGCACGGTGGTGAATTAACAACTGGTGATCTATTTGTAACACCGGCAAGTTCAAATCAGGGTGGTGCTGGGTGTAGAGGGCCCAACAGGGGATAAGAGCACTAATATTGATTAATTCCATACATATTTATCCAGAAAATTTGAAGCTTGGCACAATCTGTTGTATAATCTTCAAGCCATCAAAATTCATGCACATGATCTTTTTGTATATTTAAACTAGTATTTGTGTCTTCAGATTTCTCAGATTTCCCGAGTCAATTATCAGACTCCACACACTGAGACCTGTTTACCATGAAACTTTAAACCACTTGACAGATAAATAGAAAACTATTGGAGATTGAAATTACTATTTCCCTCTTTACTCACAAAAGCTTGGAGAATATGGCTCAAATGTTTTATTGAGGTGAATTTTCTTAAATCTCGTGGCTTATTAAAATAAATACAAGAAAATATAAAGTGCTGGTTCCACAAACACTTGAAGATATAAAGAAACATAAGAACAATATCCATGAAAGAGAAGCAAAAGGTAGTCATGAATTCTAGAATGGTTATTCGTGTCCCTAGACATAGGAAAGTTAGTACAGCAGGGAGAGTTGCTGTGCTCCCAAGCTGCAGAAGTTTGAAAAGGAACGTACTACATTTGAGAACTCTGCCTTGTTTAGCAGAAAAAATAAATATTATATTACAAAACTAATTCTTTTATCATAAATTTTGTTCTATATTTCTAGAAGAAAATAGCATGCCAGGAGAGCCTATTTTCACTCAGGAAAAAAATCATCACATTAGTCATAATATATGACAGAAGGGAACGTACATATTTGTAAAATCATGGTCTTTGTGTAGCTCCCTAATATCTAGTTTTGTTGAAGGTGAAAAATATAAAACTTGATAAGTAAAGATGAATTTGGGAGTGTTAATGACTGTAAGTCAATATTTCTTTCAATTTATTTTTTGTCGGTAGATGCTTATGTGTCATTAGATATGTATAAGGTTTTAACTAGCCTTTTAAAAATTATTACTAGAAAAATGTACCTTCAGATCCATCCACATTCCTGGGTCTCATTTTGGAGAAATGAGATAAATAGCTGATAAACGTCTAGAGATAAATTCAATAAAAGCATTTGATGTTACCACCTGTATTTTCTCCTTTATTCAAATATTGCAATTCTTTCCTTGTATCTAACCAGTGTTTTATTTCCTACCTCTAGTTCAGAAACAATAGTATTAAAGTTTTTCTCATCTCACACCCCTTTGCCCAACACTAAATGAAAAAAGAATCTCTCATCATATCCACTCGGGGTTCTTCTGCAGCTGAACCTCAGAATACATCACACAGATCCTTGACATTTGCATTTCAATATGTTGCATCTAGAAGTTGACCCCTAAATAATCTTAACAGCCTTCCTCTATCTGTACCTATTTCCCTTTTTGAGACACCTAATTTTCTCCTTTCCGTTGAGTATTTCTATGAACCCTCTTTATTTTTGTCGACATTACTTGCAGGCTTATTTGATACCCTTTGCAGTCTCTTTCTCAATGCATCCACGTTCTTGTCATCTGCAAGTATTCAATCACAAATTCTGCATTATTATTTCATAGTCTCTGGAGCTTTTAGTAATTTCCCATCCTTACATTGACCTTTTCATATTCTGTAATGCCTTATTTTTAATCATTCTTTTCATTATACTCATTTGCCCTTTCCTAATCAGAATTCAGGCTTGTAAATTGTGCCCCATAACACAACGTGCAAAGTTTATTTAGTGCTATAATTTCTAGTCTAATGGCAAGAAGGATAAACAATATTCATAATGAAATAATCAACCAAACAAAACCTTCCCTTTGAGATTAAGTTTAATGTTTAATTATCGTTTTCTAAGGTGTGAATGCTAAATTTTAGAGAAGAAAAATAAGTTTTTGGTAACTGTGCTGTATTGTTCTAAAATAGAAAAGCATAATGGTAAGATAAGTATTTATCCAGATATGTGATAATAAAATAGTGCGATACATGTAGTCATGCTCATTGAAATATTGATATGCAGTATTGTGATGATTTCAGTTACATTTATTTCAGAAAATATAATTGAACTTAATTTTGAATTATACATGTGAATATTCTGAATATCTTCCTAGAGCTTTAAGTCAAGGAAGTATTTAGAATTTATATTTTCTATTTTTAAAAGGTATAAAAATTCTGCACACATTTCCATATTCTTACGGACAGCTAATCCATGTAGATCATTTTAACAATAACAACTATGGATCCTTCCAGTCACAAAGAAGAACAGAAATCTGATTGGAAACACTGAATATCAAGTTGAAAGTCTGGGAAATAAATTACCAGCCTTAATTCCAAGGGGGATCTTGGTATATTTGCAAGGGGTAATATTTCTTCACAAAGCTCAAACTCAAAGTCTCTGGGGAGAGCCCAGAAACCTGCATGCGGCATCCAGGTAACACTGAAGTAGGTAACTTGAAAACATTGTTCTAAAAGCTGTCAAAGATCAATGAGACACTAAACTGAGACAAGAAGATTATAAGATTATAATTCATATAGCTACAGATGTATTATCTATGAAAAGGAAAATACAGTTTTACAATAATAACACATAAAATTTTCAAAATTTATGTAGTTATACAAATAAAAGTAATACATTTTGAATTTTTTGTTCACAGAAATTTTAATCACATTTGCTAAAATGTAGGAAAAAGCAAAATGTTCATGCACAGATGAAAAGATAAAAGATGTGGCATCCACATACAATGGAATACTATTAGCTCTTAGAAAAGAATGTATGTCTGATTTATACTACAATATAGATGAACTTGAAATAAAAATAATTCCAAATCTAAAAGACAAATACTATATTATTCCATGATGCTGCCTACCTAGATTAGGCAGAGTCCAAGTCAGTTCCCAGTGTCTATGGGCAGTAAAAGAATGGAGAATTGCTGTATAGAAGGCAGATAATATTTTATTGAAAAAAAAAATGTCTTGAGTAATTCTTTAACTATTTTCATTCTTTCACATTCTCCATAAATAGAACATATTTTCCAATTTAGCTATGTCTTTATACCTATTAATCAATTCATTCTTCTCTTACCATCTCCAATCTGTAGTTACCTTCGTTTTGCTTTTTATTTAATGACGTTTTTCAAGATTGCTTTTGTTATTAGGGCCTTTTGTAGTTCTATGAAGATTTTAGAATTGTTTTCTCAACTTCATGGTAATACTTCTGGTTCTTTGATAAGGATTGCATTAAATGTAGAGCTATTTTAAGTGAGATTGCTTTTTAATTTACATTTATTTTTCAAGTAGTTCATTATTAACGTACACATATACTAGTATCTTTTGTGACTAGGTCGGTGGTTTTACATCTTTCAGTTTTACTAAATTTGTTTATTAATTTCAGTGCTTTTTGGTACAGTCTCTCTCTCTCTCTCTCTCTCTCTCTCTCTCTATATATATATATATATATATATATATATATTCCTAATCATATTGTTCACAACTAGAAAAATATTGTTTCTTTTCAATTTGAATGTAATTTTGTTCTCTTGTCTAGTTATTCTAAAAGTGTATAATAGTCACCTTACCAATAATAAAATAAAATATTAGAGGCAATTACCTTATGATATTTTTTAATATTCTGCAAATTTGAATCCAAGATTGGGTGGGTCCTTTTCTTTGGGGCTCATATGAGGGTTATACTTCATGCCAGTAGTATTTGACAGAGCGAAGTGCTTGCTTAATGAGCTAGGAAGCAGATGTCACAAAGAGGAAGAGTACTAGGTTCCCATAATGCCTCTCTAGGACAACCCTCCAGTGATGGCCATGCTTCCCTCTAAGCCCCACCTGCTATCAACCCACCTACAGTGTTTCTTCCCACTGCAGGATCCAAGCCTTTAACAATCACACTTTTGGAGGCCTTCATATAACGTACACCACATTTCAAGGACTATGAGGAATAAAAGTAGTAAAATTGAGCATGTGTCTTTTTCCAGTTATTAGAGAAAAAAGCTCTCCACTTTTTCCCATTTAGTATGATGATAGCTTTGGGTTTTTCATGTACAGCCGTTTGCGTGTGTGCACATATATATGTGCATGTATGAATGCATCATATGTTCTTATGCGTTTTATTCTACTTATGTGATGTATTATATCTGCGTGTTGTATATGTTGAGCTATCTGGACACCACTGAAATAAATCTCACATAAACTTAGTAGATGACTTTCAATGTGCTATAGAATTTTGTTCAGTATTACCAGGAGTGATCAAAGTATCTGATGGATGTTTGCATATTAAGAATTCAATACAATCGTTAATGTGGTGCTATTACTGCTCCTCAAAATATGCTCCTTGGATTCAAAAATCCTTATTTCATCATTCTTGGCACTTTTGAAAACACTCTGGCCATCCTCAGGGTGCATGTTTTTACTAGGTGTTACCCAAAAGAAGGGAATGGTCCTGCTGAGTGACATCCAATGGAACGGCAGTTTGATAAAAGCATTAAAGTGTGTCTTCATCCATTTCAGTCACCAAGGCTGGCACTGTGAACTTCTGGCTCTACCCCATATTCAATATGATTTTGAAAGGGAAATATTTTAAATCAATTCAGTACATCAGAAGAATAATTTTCCATGTGAAAGATTTAATAAATACTGCCTCATTTTATCTAATTTTTTTCTAGAATAGACATTGAGTGCAGACAGACTTCTCTGGGATATATATATATATATATATATATATATATATATATATATGAGTTATTAAAGCACTTCTGGAAATATTTTTGTGACTGTCTTTACTACTGTGGTCTAAATGAAGAGATTGCTGCTGTTGAGTATCATCCAACGGAAAGGCAATATACAAACACTTAACCCATGTGCTTGCAGGAAAGGAACTGCATCAGACTTAGACCTATCTATTTCTTACTATCTTCTCTTGGATTTTTTAGTACTATTCAACTTCAGAAGTCATTGCAGCCTCAGTTTCAAGTTCTTAAAAAATCAAGGCAATGATATTGCTAGGGAATAATTTTAATTAGAATTGTATGAGAGAACATGGAGGCTCATTGTTTGTAATCTAACATTTTGGAATTGCACTCCTTTTTTAAAGCCAAATAAATATTTAGACTCTAAAAGTTGTAAGAGATGTATTTGGTATTAATTGGCTTTCATGATTTTATTTCTTTGTATGACCCTAGGCAAAAGAAAGGGAATAAAAGGATGAAGGAAAGAAAGAAGGAAGGTGGATTTTCAAACCTCTTGTATTTTACAGGGCATGTCTAAATGCACATAAAGGGTTTAAATAAAGATTTCAAGGAAAACCTATTATATCAATGCTACATAGAAAAGATATAAAAGTGGCTGTGAAATATATAAAAATATAACAAAATTGCAACTAGAGAAATAAAAAGTGTAACAATATTGAGATGCTGCTTCTCATCTATTGCACTGACAAATATTAAAAAAGTGATACAAAGATTAATAAAAAGTTCCTTGGTGATGAGAGAACAAGAGCTCTTGTACACTAGTAATGAGAATAAAAATTGTCCTAAGTCCTCAAGGGATAAAATTGTTGATATTGTTCAAAACTACTTAAGGACGTTTCTATCCCAGAGACTGCACTTCTAGGGAATTACCCAGAGCAGACACTGCCAATATTATAAATATCATACATCTCAGTTGATTCATTCACCACTTTAAATAGGGGCACACACACACTTTATTTTCAATATTTTCCCATTGCAAATGATACAGTATGGAAATGGTCCCCAGCATTTTTAGTACCAGAGAAGTGTTTTTTGAAAGCACAATTTTCCAAGAAACAGGTAAATTTAATTTCAGGATTGTTATAGCTTGTATCTAGATGACTCTTAAAGCCTCATGCAGTGGTGGTTGGTGATATTTGAAGTGGCTAAATATGGTATTTGGACAGACATTAAGGATATAATGTTGGAATTACGGATATGGATAATAGAATTCCCACAATGCATGTGGGTGGCACCAATGAATAAACTTATAGCCTGGAAGGAATATAAAGGAAGATAGAGAAGGCAGGCTTGCTACTGCTGCTTGCTGGTTCACTGTCTTCTGCCTTCTTGCCATGGACTCTTTTTCCTCTGCAGGCAATGCATCTCTCTCATGCCAGCTTGCTCTGGTGTTAGTTGACTATGGACAGAAACTTCCACAGATTATTAGCTGAAAAAAAAAAAAAAAAACTTTCTTCCTTTACCTTGTGGTCTTTGGGTATTTTGTCTAAATAACGAGGAAAGTAACCATGATAAGGAGAATCCAAGTGAGTTAGCAACATACTCCTCTTGCATACATGGTCCACAGAAACCTTTTCATTCCTGTGAGAATCTAATATCCACACTGATCTGACAGGAGGCAAAGCTCATATGGGCATGAGAAATAGAGGCAGCAGCTGTAAATGAAGATTAAACTGGACTCACTCCCGTCCCTGCTGCTCACGTTTTACTCTGCTGTGTAGCCAGGTTCCTCATGAAACCCACTGTCATACCTCCCATTGCCTGGGACTTGGGAACAACACACTACTGTACATTTGTACAAGGGATCATTATTTAGCTATCAAGGGAAAATCCTGTATCAGCTGAATAAGAGATTTAAAATATGTAAGTGACCCACATCTATTTAGCTGGTTAACGTCTTTGGCGTTGTAACATTAAAGTATCAATTACTGTACAAGATAATTACCTTTGGGGTTTTCTTTGTTAATTTTAAGGTCTTTGAACTAGCTAATCATTTATCTATTGGTGTAAATGTTAGTGTTTTAAATAATTGTTGATCTAAGAAAGCTTAAATAAAACATTACTATGGCAGGGAATAGTTTGTACAGATCTTTGTCAAAACATTTTATTAAAGAAGTCCATTCTTTTGAAAAATAGCACATTTTTTAATATTGGTGAATAAAAGTCATAAGGGTCTTTTCTAACAATGAATCAAAATATTTAAAATATTTTTGATCCAGTAAAAGCTTCTCATGGTACACAAAATTGTAAATTTCTGTAGCTTTCATTTAGAGATTAATTTTTCTGAAAATTTGCTTTCTTTTCTCACTGAAAGATCCAACTTTAAGAAATTATAAGTGAAGTGCTAAGCATACCTTTTTGAAAGCATATTTTTCTTCAATAGAAATCACTTTACATGATTTTCAATCACCAAGTGTCTTCAGAGCACTAAAAATTGGATGTCTATCATTTCTCTTCACATATTGTTGTATGTACATCATACTTTCTGTTGTATTAAGTCATTTTAAATCTCCAAACTAAAAATAATAAACATATATTAATTCATTTAAACCTCTAACCATATCTATAAATTTGCAGAATTTTGTACACTACAATTTAACAATATATTTGACACATATACTTATGGGAAAATTTTGGAAACCCTTAAATAAGCACTAGAAGTAATTTATTTTATCCCACATGTAATATGGTCTTTTAAATTAATTGAATATATTTTGAACTTTTAAGTATTTTGCATATTATATCACATTTTTGAATTATAAGTAAATAATCTGATTTAAATATGAAGAGCCCTATTTTAAGCAAGTTTATAAGAGCATTATAAAATACCATTTTGATGTAGGGAAGTATGTGTAACATTATTAATTAGATATTGTTCAAAGCAAGTGATACTATTATAGTTAAAGCAATTTTAAAAAGGAGGGAAAATGGCATATATTTGCCACACTAATAACAAAATTCATTTCCTCAAAATAATTTGCTACTAAAAGCATTAAAAAAAACTTTCATTCAATTGAAAAATTTGTGACCCAGGTGAACAATGCGAGATGGTGACCACTGCTGTTGCTACTGTAAGGAGTAAGGTGAATCTCTTGGAAAGGTCCAAAGACAGTAAGATAAGGCAGAGACACAGCAGCTGACACAGTCCCAACTAAGGCATATTGGATCAACAGTGGACATTAATAGGTTGATGTAACAATCACAAGATGAGCCAACATTTGACTGAGGCCTTGCAGCACTGGAAACAAGTGCAGAAAGAATCCAGAACTTGAAAGAAGACATATTTGAGGAACAGATTTTTCTGAAAGTGGCCCCGATAATAGCTACTTACCACATAAACTTACAAGTATCATCATGTAGAACAAAATAAAAATCTTGAAATACAGAATGACAACATGAAGAAGCGGAATGCAATCTCACACCCCCAGCCAAGTCAAACAAGTCCAGGAGACATCAACATAGGGGAAAATAGAAAATGCATGCGTAAAATTTCTGAAATGATAGTAACCAAAATAAACAAGAAATCCATAAGAATATGGAATAAATCAGATCAGAAATTATCTCTCAAGTAAAAAAAAAAAATTAAGATCAAAATTGTTAAAGGAAATGCTTGACAACTCAAACAAAGAATAAAATAGACCATGATAGGAAGAAGATGGAAATCATAAATGATCAATATAGGAAACAAACAGAATGTAGGAAATGAATTCAAATAGATATTGAGGGAATCAAAAATTCCATTGAAAACTGGCAAAACCCCTTGCATTAAATTGAAGACTGTCTTTCAGAACTTGAAGACAGGATCATGGCTAGCAATTGTGAAAGGACAGATCTCTTAAAAATAACAAGAGGCTATGAAATAAACAATTCAAAACCTCCAAGATGATGTAAAGCAAAATAATATAATACTGATAGGTGTCAATGAAAATGTAAGAGCCAACACAGATGACTCAAAAAAGTATTTGAAGAAGTAATACCAGAAAATTTCCCAACATTGGGTAAAGAACCTGGCATACAAGTAAGACAGTCATATAGGACCACACTTACTCATAACCAAAATAAATCTATACCCAGACATATAATAATCAAGATCCCAGAAATTGACCACAAGAAGAGAAGATTAAAAGTTGTTAGAGAAAGCAAGTGGATCACCTATGAATGAAGGCCTATCAGAATCATGATAGACTTCTTAACACAAACCCTCAAGGAAAGGAAAGCTTGGAGTAAAGTATTTCAAGTGTTGAAATAAAACCCAGACTAATATACTTGGCAAAACTAACATTCACAATTAGTTGGTAAATAAGATACTTCTGTGACCAGGAACAACTAAAGAAATTCATGACTACCAACCAACATGCCTACAACATGCTACTGAAAAATATTCTACACAGAGACAAAAATGAATATAGTTACAAGAATGACAATAGAAGCAAACCACCAAGTAAGGAAAGCAGTTAAACAGAAGGGAGACTAAGGAGTGAACAGTAGGAAAATAAAATGACAAACTCAATGCCTACCAGATGTCACAATCAATAGAAATGGCTTCATTTCACCAATGAAAAGAAGCAGCCTGACAGACCTGATCAAGAAACATGATCCAATGATATGCCATATACAAGAAACATATTTAACTGAAAAGGAAATCCATAGACTAAAACACCAAGGATGCAAAACAATAGTCCATGCAGCAGGAATCCAGAAAAAAATTGGGACAGCTATTTTGTTTGTAGACAATGTGAACTTCAAATCAAGAACGATTAAAACAGATAATGAAGATCACTGCATACTTGTCAGGGGAAAATTTTAAGAAAAAGAAAAATAACAATCAAAAATATATATGCATGAAATAAGGAAGCACACAACTATTCAAGACAAATAGTAGCGGATTTAAAAAAAACACAATCGTAATTGGGGGGCTCCATAATACACATTGTCAAAAAAACAAGTATACAAAACAAAAAAACAACAAAGAAATAATGCAACTGAACCAAACAAGAACAAAATTTATTAGCATACATTCTCCCCATGTGTGCATAACAGATTGTCTAAATTAGAGCATATACTAATTCATAGAACATGCCTAAGTAAATGCAAAGAAATTGAAATTATTTCACGCATAGTATTGGATTATATTACAATAAAATTGGAAATTAATGACAAAAGAAACTGCAAAAACTTCATAAACACATGGAAACTAAATAACACTAGCCTGAACAACCAATGGGTCTTGGAAAAAATTAAAGAAGAAATAAAACGTTGTTTACAGTCAAGGAAAATGCAAATATAACTTAAAGAAACCTGTGGGATACAATCAAATCAGTCCTAAAAGGAAAATTTATGGTGGTAAATCTCCATATCAGGAAAACAGAATGAGCACAAATAAACAACCTTATACCATACCAGAATCTTCTAGAAAACAAAAAGAAGGTCAAGTCCAAAGCTCAAACAAGGGAGGAAATTGTAATGGTTAGAAAACAAATTAACACAATTGAAATCAAGAGAATAAACAATTAATAAATTCAACAGTTGATTCTTCAAAGAATAAACAAGAATAAACCCCTAGCCAATCTCATCTAAAAATGAAATAAGTCTCTAATTCATGCAATAAAATTGAAAGGAACTGACAGATCTTGTGGAAATTCAAAAGATCATCCATATCTGCTTTAAAAATCTTTTTTTCACACAACATGGAATACATAGAATAAGTGAACATATAACTATAAATGTATAAATAACCAAGGTAAATCAAGAAGATTTAAAAATATTTAATAACAGTATCAGTTAAAGGAATTTAAAATATAATTAAAAACTCACCAACAAGGAAAAGCCCGGGTTCTAATAGATTAGTGATTGACTTCTACAAGAAATTTAGACAAGATTTAAAGCCAATAGTCTACAAATTTTTAAAATGTAATTGATAAGGAAGCAATTATCTCCCATTCTTGGAGGCAAGTATTACTCTGATACAAAAATCAGAGAAACACTCAACCAAGAAAGAAAATTACTGACTAGTTTCTCTAGTGAACATAGATGCAAAAATCATAAAATCCTAACAAACACAATGCAGCAAGTCTTTAAGAGGATTGTACACCATGAAAATGTGGTATTCATCTCAGGAACACAAGAATGGTTTACATACACAATAAATAAGCATAATACACTATTTAAACATAATCAAAGCAAAACATACATGATCATATCAACAGATGATGAAAAGCTTTTAACAAAGTCCATCATTCATTTATGATAAAACAAACCCTAAATTATTATTTGCAGGTGACCCAACACTCTACATAAATGATTCCAAAAACACCACCAAAAGGCTTCTAGATTTAACAAACAAATTCAGTGGTATATCTTGATACAAAGACAACACTCAAGAATCAATAGCACATCTTTACACACACAACAGCTTCACTGGAGTTCATTGAAATTAAGGAAATAACACCTTCACAATAGCATCCAAATAAAATACTTAGGAATCAATCTAACAAATAATGTAAAAGATATGTACATTGAAAGTAATAGCATTCTATAAAATGAGATTGAGGAGAATATCATAAAAAGGAAAGATATCCTTTGCACATGAATAGGAAGAGCCAACATAGTGAAAATGACCATACTCCCAAACTGTTACATTTAATGATATCCAATCAAAATGACTTTAACTATACCTCACAAATTAAAGGAAAATAATTCCTAAAATTCACTTGGAAACAGGAGTCCTTTGGATAACAAAGGCAATCCTGGGCAACAAATTAAGACTAGAGGTATCACAATTCCTGATTGAAATTACACTACAAAGTTACCATAATAAAAATTGCACTGTATTAGAAAAATAGCAGATCTGATGATCAATGGAACAGATTATAAGAAGAAGATATAATTCCAAATATAATGAATCACCTTATCTTTGACAAAAAAGCAAAACATATTCAGGAAGAAAGACAGCTGGTTTAATAACTGATGCTAAAAAAATGACGTTGTACATGCTGAAGACAAAAATTAAATCTGTGTTTATCTCCATGCACAAAACTGAAGTCAAATGAATGAAAGATCTAAATATTAAAATATAAACATTCAATCTACTGGAAGAGAAAGTAGATATTGTGATAATTGATACATATATATGTTAATATTTTAATCTGGTTAATGTTTTTCTCCTCAAACATTTTGATTTTATTTATAGTAAGAATGTTGAAACTTCTATCTTACAACTTCGTGGAACATGCTCACTATTTGTCTTTAGTCATTCTATTTTCCTTTAGAAATAGGGATTTGTAGAGGCTGTGTTCAGAAAGTTCTAATGTAACCTAGTTATTAGAGAAGAAATTCAAAAGTATGTATATAAGTAATATTTTTATTGTTTCATGGAATTAGACAAGATATTGATATCTTTATAGGGTTCCTGGAGGGTTGTCATGCTCTCCTAACTAGATCAAGTCAGTATTTTCATACATTTATGCCATTTCCCTTAAGAAAAATACTAATGACAA
This sequence comes from Cavia porcellus, assembly GCF_034190915.1. Taxonomy (NCBI): domain Eukaryota; kingdom Metazoa; phylum Chordata; class Mammalia; order Rodentia; family Caviidae; genus Cavia; species Cavia porcellus. Next base: position 30,647,469 of record NW_026947497.1, on the reverse strand, counting down.
ATACAAGTTATAATGCTGTTAATTGTAAACACATATTCTTTAGGATACCTGAGTTCTTTTTTATGTTTTTTCCATCTATTCTGCATGGAGTGCTAAGTAGCTTATGACCACCATCACATGTATTTACTGCCCATAGAAGCTATTTAAATTCATGTCCCTGGTACAGATGCATCTGCTTATGCACTGAGAAGCAGTGATAACATGGGAAACTATGCTTATATAGTGACTAAATTCACCTAAGAATTCTGAAAGCTTTGTGTTTCAAATGTTATAACTAAAAATTCCTGAAATTTGAGAACACAGTGATTTGCACTGGTTTATTTTTTCCTCATCCTTGAATGACGTAAACAATTGGTAAATGGTTCATAGCTATGATTTCAGATACAAATACAGAAGCAATGGAATATATATTGTATCTTTTGAAGCAGAATTCAAAATAAATTTATAAGTCTAATTTTAAATAAGCTTTTATTGTCATAAAGAATGAGAATCTGAATATAAACAAGAGTAGACACCATATTTATTCTTTCCTGCCCACATGTCATGTAAAATCTTTTAAAAACATAATGGCATTTTCTCCACTTCATATTTCATCTAAGAAGGGATCCAAGAGCATGTATATGCCTGTATCTAGAAATCAAGGTATTATGTCAATGTTATTTAGTGTTACTAATTGAAAACTGTGAGAATTCCCCTGTTGAAACCTCTTGGTTTGGTAACAGTACAAGAAAATACTAAGTAAAAATGCAGCGACATACAGCAAAATGTTAAGTGCAAAGATTTTGCATCAATAAACACTTTCAAATGAAATTACTTTATGGTTAGAACTGTTACACTTCCAGTATGTGGTAAGCCAGTATGTGGTAAGAAGTTCAATGTTCCTGTATGAAATTTGTGTCTGAATGACTTTAATACTTTGGAAACAAATGATATGCAGTTATATTTAAACTGGCAAACACACAATTAGGAATGCGTATGATAGCAGTTGGCAGACTAGGCAGTAGGCACAGCAAAAGCAAAAACCCGAGGTGAAAGAGGTGTTTGCTCGTCCATGGAAAACCTGGAAGATAAGCATGGAAAAAGAAGAAGACACGGAAGAACACTGAAGAGACTGAACAAGAAATGGAGAATGAGCATGAAGTCACATAAGTCTTTGGCTTAAATCTTCCAATGAGAGGCAAAACAAGAAACTCTAAATGAAAGAACTCAAAACATGAGAAACTCTAAAATTGGCATACAGTTTCACAGAATCATTTTAGTTACTTTATTGAAAATACAAACTATAGAAGATGGATCAGGTGTGGAATTTGGGAATTCAGAAAAAAAAGTTGATTTAAGTGAATGACCAGAGTAAAGTAGCGAGAAACACGTTTTCTAAAATGTTCAAGGTACTTGTGAAAGAAATAGCTACATCAAGTGAAAAAAATAAGCAAACAATAATTTATACCTGAAAGAGTAACCAAAGTGCAAATAAATACATGACGTTCTGAAAATCACTGATAATTATAGAGATAAAAGTATCCTTTCATCTAGTCATGGGTTTTTATTACTGATCAAAATATTAGAGGACTGTCAAATGCTAATACTATGCTGTGGGTTCATTCTGATCCTCATCCATTGCCAGTGAAAGCATAGATTCCAGATAAAGAAAACTGAGGACCTGAACCCTTCCAGATTAGGTGGATGGCAACCTGCTTCTTCTGAGCTTAATACCTCACTCAGTCAGAAACTCATCACTAGATCAGTCCATGAGCAACACAGCACCCCTGGGAGCAGATCACTTCCCAAAATCTCACCTATGAACACAAAGGCTGGAAGGAGAATTCCAGACCTAAACTTTCACAATTAAATGATTCCAATTCTGAGTATGCATCCAAAGGAGAGAAAATGAGTGTGATCAAATATACATTAGTAAAGGTAAATTGTATGAGAACTTTGAAGTTTAAGTAATGTTTTATTCTAGAAGAAGGTTATAACAGGAAGAAAATGATATGAACTACAGGAAGAACATAAATTATAAATATGGATATGTCATTGGTTGTACTTAATTTTTAGAGAAGTCACAATTTCAGATGTGCATTTATGAATTGTTTTATCATTTATGCAAATGTCAATTTTTAATGTGTACATTTGAAATGATGAAAGAAGAAAATGAAGATATAAGAAAATACCTCTGGGCTATACAAATTCATATATAGAACAACAGTATTAATTATAATGACTAAAATATTAGCACATAAAGCTGAACTGCTCACAAGGTGATCAAAATATACAGTGAATGTTTCAATCAAAAAATCTGTGTTATTCCTGAAACAGTTCTGAAAGTAATCATTTCTAAAACAAACAGTGGCTGTCTCTATTGACTGCAATCCAATGGAGAGGTAGGTTCTCAAAATAATTATTCTCTCTCCTCATCCACCTTACTCATGGCATCTGTGTGACATCTGGCTTTTCCCCAAATTGAAATGACCAAAAATTTTGAATCAATTCACAACATCAAGGCAGCCAGGACAATGTAAGTATGCAGGAAAGGAGACTTCCAGAATTGTTTCACAGAGTCAAGAAGAAAAAGATAATTGTGGTGCAAAATGAGGGAAGCATTGAGAGGAAGTTAAGACCACGTTTTTGTGCAATAATTTTTAAACATAAAATTTAACCATATTTTCTATAACATTTCATAACTAAAATGAAAATTCAGAAACCAAATTTTATTAATGTTCTCATTTTGCCTGAAGATTATTCTCCCAACAAATTTTATTTATAGAAATATCATCCAGAGTAAAATCCCAGAATGGAATAGAATACACCAAGGGAAAGCAAATCTCATTGCTGTTGTATTTATTAGCTTTGTAGGTACATGTAAAAGAGGTGAAAAAAATTTGAAATTGCTTTTTAAACCAGAGTTATTAAAGATTTTGGCAGTTTCATATAAATACAAGGCATATAAATAATGGCATAGAATAAAATATCTGTTGCATTTCATGTTTGCATAACAACATAAAACAGCATTTGCATGTATGTGTATATGTGTGTGCATTGTATGTGTGTGTTTGTGCACAGAAAAGATTTTGTTGGTCATATGAGACTAGGACTGTGAGTGATATACACCTGAAGTTCACACTAAAAGCACACACTTCTAATCTCAGACTCTTAGGAGGATTGTAAATTAAAAGCCAGTTTGAGCAACATAGCAGACCTCATCTTAAAAACATATGTGTGTGGTTTACTGTGTGAATTGTGAAACTTACCGACTTATCAAAGCAGCCTATTTATGGTAGTTCACGGTAGACCTGGCCCTCAAGAGACTTTAGCTTCTGATAGGAATAGAAACTATGTTTTGCAGTGTAAGAGAAAAAACACATGTATTACTGAAGTACAATAGCAGGACTAAAGATATTTCATGTCCTCTAATTCTAATTTATCAAAAAAAATTTCCTATTCAAATAGAGCTGTCATAACATTTTAATTTTTTAAAATCCTGAGGTCCTAAGTTGTCACTGTTTGCGAATATATTTCCTAAAAAAAGTTTCTCTTTTTATTTATCATCATGTGATAAGTAATTTTAAACATTATGAGTTTCATTTGAAAAATAGATCAATTATAGATATTTAATAAAGCATAAAAGTGCATATGAAATGTACATTATGTTTACTCAAACATCATTTTGTTTTTATTAATTTTGGTTAGTAGTTTATGTTTACAACATTACATTGAACTTTGTACACATCTTTTTATTACAAAAATGATATTTTACTATATGGCATACATGCCTAAAAGTCACTAAATCCACCTGGATTATATTTTATTTTCTTTATTAAACTGATTTCCTATAAGGTATAAAAATCTTCAAATGGTGCCAGTTTATTGAATGTCTTACATTTTCTTTTAATAAATGCATGATGAAAATTAGATTACATGTCTGAAGAGTATTAGATGTGAAAGAACCAAATCTTCAAAAATTGCTTCTCCTGGAAAAACAAAGTAATAGTATTTATAATTCTATGACTAAATTACAAGATAAAATTCTCAGTTTCCTGTAAGTTATATTCTCTTATTTACTGCTTATCTGAATCCCCAATTATGGGAATTTATTATTCAAATGAAGGCATTTATTTCATCCTCTTCTGTCTTTTTTGCTCCTATTGCCACGTCGGGAGACAGAGAAGTCAGCAGCTCTGGGCGGGTAGACTGCCTGTAACTGTGTGGAAATCAGTTCTGCTGCTCAGCAGGGATTCGGTGTACCTACAAACTTTCTGAAATATTAATACAAAATTGTCCTGAGGTTTCTGTTAGCAGAATACTGGCTGCTCTGTGGTTTTCTGATTAGGGGCCTATTGGTGATTCCGAGAAGTCAGTGGCGCCTAAATGGGTTAAGTCTAATGAGTTTTCGAAAGCTGATAGCATAATTTAAGATGACTTTCAATCTCAAAGCTACAGACCTGGCTGACCCCAGTGAAGTATAGTGTTTCTTAATGCTCTGCTATAGACATCTTCCAATCAACCAAAACCAAATATATTAAGTGAAAAAATTGAGTTGTGGTTCTCTAACAAATATTCCTGGCTACATTTTGACAGATCTTCTGATTTGAATTTTTAAAGATATCAGAAGTTTCCCAGTTTTTTTTTAAAAGAATACAATATTAAATGCACACATTCACATACACAGAAGAACACACACCTTAACAATCATTTTATTCCCAGATGAAAAAACAATAATCCCCAAATTTTTTATCATAGTCTTATACTTTATGTTTCCCATTAGAAATGCAAACTCTATTTAAAGAACCATACGGAAGGAAAAACATATAAATATCTGATATAAAGAGGTAGAAAAATAAACAGAATATACAAAATCCTTCTAAACAAAATACATTTAACTTCTAAAATTAAAATGAAAAGACTGATTTTAAAATTATTGAAATGCATGCTTTCCAAAGTCAATGCTAAATCAAAGCAATAGAGAGAGACTAGTACTCTTTTCGAGGTGAGCAGGAGTACAAACATTAAATGATAAGCATTAAAAATATGTATATTTTAAAAATAGAAATTATGAGACATTTCAGAAATAACTATTTATTTGAAATAAGTGATGATTTCTATACAGATTAATACGGTTATTTATAAAGAGAACTCTGCAATAGATTTCCAAAATACGAGAAATTAGACAAAAATCTAATGTTCTTATTGTTAACAATTTTGAATTTTTAAAAAATTAATGATTATTTTACTTTCTTTTCTATTGAATTTAAGATTTAGATCTGTTTAGAATTCTAGACTACACTTAACATGCAAATCCTGAGATTGAATTCCAATAAATTAGAATTAGAAATTGTTTTAACTAAGTAAAAACTTTTGAATTATCTAATGGTGCAAATATTATGAAGTGAATGTTACTTAACATAAAATGATTCTGCAAGCACATTCTTCCCTTGGACTTTGGCCCGCAAAGCCGCGTGCCCCTTGTGCAATTCCGGCTGGCACTAAGGAATGTCATGCTACCCTGGGACCTTGGCCCATGCCACCACACACTTCCTGTGCCCCTGGCACTGGCCCTGAGGTACTCGTGCTGTGTGTAAGGTGTGTGTTCTTCTGTGTATGTGAATGTGTGCATTTAATATTGTATTCTTTTAAAAAAAAACTGGGAAACTTCTGATATCTTTAAAAATTCAAATCAGAAGATCTGTCAAAATGTAGCCAGGAATATTTGTTAGAGAACCACAACTCAATTTTTTCACTTAATATATTTGGTTTTGGTTGATTGGAAGATGTCTATAGCAGAGCATTAAGAAACACTATACTTCACTGGGGTCAGCCAGGTAATTAAGGTCTCAGACCTTCGCCCAATCATCTGCTCATGCTTCTTGCATTACTCCAGGCCGCACTGAGGAAAGCCAAACCACACAGGGACCTTGGCCTATGCCACTGCACCCTCTCTGTGCTACTGGGCCCAGCCCTGGGAAACACTTGCTGCCCTAGGACCTTGGCCCATGCAACTCCGTGTCCTGTGCAACTCACGCCAGCACTGAGGAACACACTCCTAGCTGGGACTTTGGCCAGCCTACAGGAGATGTCCAGAACCAGGACATTTTCTGGCCCTCAGTGACACTCCCTAACTCCTGAAACTCATACTGCTGTTGATCTGCAGCTGCCACCCTTTCTCCCAGAACCTTGGACTACAGTGGATTAACTGTGCTAACTGGAAGATTAATTCAGTAACTGCCTCACCAAACAGAAGATCTCAGCAAGCTACAGTCAGTGTGGTGAGTACGAACCTAAAATAGAGGTTTACACTGGGTGAATAAGGCCAGTAGTAAAGCTCACTTCAAGTGACTGAAAGACCTTGGTGAGTCTGACAAGAGTGTTGGTACCCACCCCTTCCCACACACAGAAAACATCAGGCTAGGTGAGGAGTGTGCCAATAATGACTCCCCAACTTGGGGAAAATGAAAAGGACTTATGAGACATACAGACACACAATAGGGACACAGTAGGGCTCCTGCAGACACAAACACTATAGACAGGGAGATTTGATGACCTGGAATAACCTGAAGATAAAGTAATATGAACTAAAAGTTGATCTACATCAATACTACTCGGCTTGTCAGCCCAGCAAGAATATAGGACTCATCCAACAGGCCCTGCAAGTGGGAAGTCAGGTGATTCACCACCAGTTCATTGTGGGAACCAGCAATTGGACAAAGATCAACCTTACATTAGGACCCTAAGATACACACTACCAAATGTTGACACTAGTGGGACTGAAGGACCAAATATTAACTCAAAGGGGAAAATAGTAAAACAAAAGAGCAAAATGCAATCTCAAATGTCTGTCTAACATGAGCAAGTATAGGAGACATGGAAATAGAGGACTTCAAAAGTAACGAACTGAAAATCTCTGAAAAGATAGGAAGTGAAATAAAAAAAAAAAAAAAAAAAAAAAGAACTCCATGCGGCTATAGAGTAAATCAAATTAAAAGTAGTTTTCCATGTAAAGATAGAAACAACAACCTTAGTAAAGGAGTTGCTGAACACAGCTAAAGAAGAAACAGAAAAAATTATAGAAGCATAGGAAACCAATTGAAAACTTGAATGAACAATATAGAAAACAAGCAGAATTCATGAAATAAACTCAGAGACATACAAGAAACAAAAATTTCTATTCAAAGCTGGCAAAACCATTTAAATGAAGATGAGGATAGGATTTCAGACCTGGAGGACAGGATCACAATTAGTGACCATGAAAGGATAGAACTTTTAAAAATAGCAAAGCAGCATGAATTGACAATCCAGCAGCTTCAAGATGATGTAAAGAGTAGCAATATATGATTAATAGGCATCAGTGAAGATACAGGAGTCAATGCAAATGACATAACTGAAATATTCACAGAAATAATAGCAGAAAATTTCCCAAACATGGGTTAAAATCTGATATGCAGATAAATTAGGCACATAGAACGCCAAACAGTCACAATTAACATAAATCTACACCCAGACATATAATAATTAAGGTCTCAGACACACAGCATGAAAACAGAATACTAAATGCTGTTAGAGAAAAGACACAATACATCTATCAAAAAATCCCATTAGAATCACAGCAGACTTTTCAGCATAAACCCTCAAATCAAGATAAATTTGGAGTGAGATATTTCAAGCCCTGAAAGAAAACAACTTTCAACCCAGACTGATGTACCCAGAAAAACTTTCATTCAAATTTAATGGAGAAACAAGATACATCCATGATCATGCACAACTGAAGAAATTCACATAAACCAAACCAAGTCTAGAAAAAATATTGAAAGTCACATTAGACAGAGATAAAAATGACCACAATACCCAGAACAACAAGAGAAAGTAACCACAGGTAGGACAAGCAACTAAACAAGGGAGAAAAGCAGAAAGGAAATAATAGTAACATAGATGAGCCAGTACATATCAATGATATCCATAAATGTAAATGGCCTCAATTCACCTATAAAAAGAAATAGGCTCATAGAGTGGATCAAGAAACATGATCCCACAACATGCTCTATGCAAGAAACACATCTGACCAAAAAGGAAAGTCATAGATTAAAAGTCAAAGGGTGGAAAACAATATTCCATACAACAGGAACCAAGAAAAAAGCAGGGGTAACTATTCTATTTACAGATGATTTGAACTCCAAACCTAAAATGATTAAATGAAGTAATGAAGGTCACCACATACTGTTAGTGGAAATTTCAAGGGGAAAAACTAAGAATTATAAATATATATGCACCAAATACAGGAGCACCCAACTATATAAGACGGAATAATGGACATGAAAGACCAAATACAAAAGGACACAATTATTTATAGGGAACCTTAACAGCCCATTGTCCAGAGAGATAGGTCAACTAGACTAAAAGTCAGGAAAGAAATAATAGAACTGAATCATACCTTTGAATAATTGTACTTAGTAGATGTTTAAGAGTGTTTCACCCAACCACCTCAGAATACACATTCTTCTCAGCTGCACATGGGATATTATCCAAAATAGACCATATATTATCCAATAAAACATTCTTAATTTAGTGCAAAGTCATTGAAATTATCTCACATATAATATCTGACCATAGCACACTGAAAATGGAAATTAATGGCAAAATAAATTGCAAAACGTGCATAAATACATGGAAATTAAATAACAGTCTACTGGCCAACCAGTAGAGTACAGATGAAATTAATGAAGGGACAAAGCAATGCTTACAACTCAAGGAAAATATCAAAACAACATATCATAATCTTTAGGATGCAATGAAAGTGGTTTTATGTGGGAAGTATATAGCAATAAATTATCATATCAAGAAAACAGAATGAGCACAAAGAAACAACTTAAAGCTTCTATAAATTGAAGCTTCTAGAAAAGGAAGAGTAAGTTAAACATCAAGCTCATAGAAGTGAGAAAATTTTAAAGATTAAAGCAGATATCAATGCAATTGAAACTAAGAAAAATACAAAGAATTAATAAATCAAAAGGCTGATTTTTGAGAGAATAAAAAAAATTGACAAACCTCTAGCAAACCTTATAAAAAAAGAAAGAAAGAAACCAAATTCACACACAAAGAGACTGAAAAAGGGAAATTATTATAGATCCCAGGGAAATTAAAAAGATTGTGAATACCTACTTTGAAAATCTCTACTCACAAAGAGTGGAAAACACATAGGATATGGACAGATTTCTAGAAACATATGAATTACCAATGCTCAACCAAGAAGATATAACAATTTTGAATAACCCAATATCAGCAACTGAAATTGAAAAAGTAATTAAAAATTTCCCAACAAATAAAATCCCAGCTCCTGATGGATTCACAGCTGAATTTTACAAGAAATTTAGAGAAGATTTGATGCCAATACTCCTTAAACTCTTCAATGCAATTGAAAAGGAAGCAATTCTCCCCAAATCGTTCCTGGAGGCAAGTATTACTCTCATACCAATACCAGATAAACACCCAACCAAAAAGGAGAACTAAAGGCCGATCTCACTAATGAACATGGATGCAAAGATTCTCAATAAAATACTGGCAAATAGAAGGCAGAAAGTCATCAAGAAGATTATACATCATGACCAAGTGATATTCATCCAGTAATGCAGAGACAGTTTAACATATGCAAATCAATAGATGTAATACACCACATCAACAGAGGCAAACACAAAAACCACATGGTAATCTCAATAGATGCAGAAACAGCTTTTGATAAAGTCCAAAACATGTTCTTGATAAAAAAAAAAAAAAATCCTCCAGAAACATGGAATTCACAATGTCAGTCTCAATCTTATAAAGGCTATCTATGACAAATCAACAGCCAACTTTATACTAAATGTACAAAAACTGAAAGCTTTTGCTTTAAAATCAGAAACAAGAAAAGGATGTTCACTATCACCACTTCTATTTAGTATAGTTCTGAAGACACTAGCCAGGGCAATCAGGCAAGAGAGACAAATAAAAGGAATAAAAAGACTACTAGAGGTAATAAACAAATTCAGCAGTGTAAGTGGCTACAAAGTCAATGCTCAAAAATAAATAGCATGCTTGTACACAAACAAAACCTCACCAAGAGAGAAATCTTGGAAATATCACTTTTCTCAATAGCATCTAAAAAAATGAAATACCTAGTAATCAACCTAACTGAGAATGTAAAAGACCTATATGCTGAAAATTATGCTACAATAAAAAGAAGATTGAAGAGGATATTAGAAAATGGAAGGATATTCCTTGCTCTTGCCTAGTAAAAACCAACATTGTGAAAATAGCCATACCCCCAAACTGTTATACAAATTTAACACAACCCCAATCAAAATACCATTAACATGCCTCACAGATCTAGAGAAAACACTCCTGAAATTCATCTCAGAACAGAAGAAACCTAGAATAGCAAAGGCAAATCTGGGGAACAAATGCAAGGAAGGAGGCATCTCATTTCCTGACTTGAAACCATACTCCAAAGCTACAGTAATAAAATAAGCATGGTACTGGGAAAGAAATAGACCTGAGGATCAATGGATGGATGAGATTAGGAGATGCAAGCAAAACTACAATGACACTCAGCCACTTGATATTTGACAAAGGTGCTAAACATGTTCACTGAAAGGATGGCCTCTTTAATAAATGGTGTTGGAAAAATTGGCTTTCCTCATGCTGAATACTGAAAGTACAACCATGCTTATCATGCACAAAACTAAAATCTAAGTGGATCAAAGACCTAAATGTTAAAACCAAAACACTAAATCTATGGGAAGACAGGTTAAGCAGAAGTCTTGAAACATAGGGGTAAGCAGAGAATTCATGAATAAAACGCAAACTGCACGGGAAACACTTAAATGAATCAACAACTGGTATCTCATATTATTGAAAATTTTCTGCACTTCAAAAGAAATCCCCAAAAGAGTGAAAAGAAAATCCACAGAATGGGAAGGAATTTTTGCCATCAAACCTTCAGACAAAGGACTTATATTCAGAATATATCAAGAATTGAAAAACATCAAGCCCTAAGTTCAAAGACCCTTTCCAAATATGGGCATCTGAGATGAACACATAGTTTTCAGTTGAAGATACACAAACGCCAAATTAATGCATCAAGAAATATTCACCATCACTAGTCACTCAAGAATGCAAATTAAAACAGCATTGAGACTGCATCTCACTCGGGAAAGAATAGTTGCCATCAAGAAATGAACCAATAACAAATGTTGGCAAAAATGGAAGGAAAAAGGAACGCTGCTCCACTGTTGGTGAGAGTGTAGACTGGTGCAACCACTATGGAAATCAGTTCTCAGAGGAGTTGGATTGGAAGTTCCATTCAATCCAGCTATTCCCCTCCTGGGTATTTCCCAGAAAAACTGAAAAGGTCATAACGCAATGATTTGCATGCACCCAGGTTCATAGCAGCACAGATTATAATAGCTAAATTTTGGAAACAGCCAAGATGCCCAACAACTGCAGGGTGGATGAAAAAGATGTGGCATTTTTACATATGGAATATTACTCAACTATAAAGAGGATGATCTTGAGGCCTTCATAGGTAAATGGAGACAACTTGAGACTATCCTCATTAGTGAATAATTATATTTATAAATATCACATTGTATCTCTAGTGGAAATGTAATAAGAAATGTAGGATTAATAAAACCCAAAATGTGAAAGTGCTATTGTAAATAAGAGAGTAAAAGAAAGTGCTCTAAAGGATATAACTACATGTATGTTTAAGTGTGTAGGATTGATAACCATATTACCAAGGTTTTTTTAGATCATTGACCAGAACTGTTTGCAGTCTCACTGTTTGAATGTCCATTTGTATGCTTTACTTTTGTAACTTGAACAGCTATTTCTAAGATGACACTATGTTATTTATCATCTAGTGATTTACTGTTTATTTTGTTGGAAATTATGTGTTATTTCTACCCTTTTTCTGTTTTGTTTCTTTTTCTTTTTAAATAAATTGTTTAAAAAATGCTTCTGCAATACTTCAGTGAGTTCAGAAAAGTATCTTTGCCCATTAACTAAAATTGAGGCTTCTTTTAAGCTTCACTGTTTAAATAATTTTGATTTTCACTCATTTTATCAATTGGTATATATTTATAAAACACTTCAGATTCCTAAAATAAATACTATGTTCAAAATTATGAAAATTTGAAAATAAGTCTTAGAAAAGGAGATCAGTATTCTGTAACATATTACCTTAGAATCACAGATAATTTATTAATCCTTTAAACTTTAAAGCTAAGAGTGACAGTATAGTTTACTCTTAGCAAATTGAATTTTTGACTAAAAGTTATTTGTTTATATTTTAATTGAGACTGAAACACAACTCACTTTTCACAAAAGGGAAAGTATAAAGAACACTTTTTTCTTTAAACACTGAGATTACCTAAACCTACATATTTAATATCATGAACATAGTTTAATTTTCTCATCTTGAAATATCTATTAACTTTCCAGTCAATTGTTGTACTTCAGCAATATTCCAAGTGTGTTATTCCACTTTGTAGAATGTGTTGCCTTCTGACTACAGTGCACTTAAACTGAATACTTAAAATTACTTTGTCGGTGATTATTGTCACTTGAAGACCTTTTCCTGAGCTGTATTACTTTTATTTGATTGTTTCTAAAAACAAGCCAAAAAGAGTTTAAATACTTCTACATGTTTCTAACATGATTCCAAGGTAGGGCCATTCAAATGTTTTAAATAGATTTATTAGAAGAATTCTCACTGTAATACCCCTGACTGAAGTGGTCTCCCATGACATGAGCCCACGAGATAATAGTCAGTAGTCAGGGACCTGAAGAGGTCATGTACATTTGTATGTCATGACCACTACCATGTGTAATGCTGACTATCTTCATATCAGTTTTTATGTTCAAATAGTCAGTGCTTAATATAAAAATTATGAATACATTATTGCATAATAATCTCAGATACTGATATGCAAGTAAATTAATATTTTCTGCAACAAACAAATATGACCTTTTATTAAAACAGAATGCTGCAGCTGCTTATATCTGATTCAGTAACATAGGCAGGGATTTTTCCCCTCCTCTGGACAGGCCCCATTTAGGGCATCATGTTCTTGAACTTGTATCTTCCTATTTCAGCCACGTGAATACTAGAAACAAGTTTTAGCCATCATGACTTGTTTTGTATTTGAAGAAATTATGTGTAAATGCCTTTTGCATTTGTCTTCCCATTTCCTGTATTTCCTAGTTTTGTCATGTGAATTTAATACAGATTTCTTTAGCATTTATTCAACCAACGCCTGAAAGCCATCTTACTGCAAAACAGAAAGGAATTTAACAGGTTGGTCCTGAGAGGGCTGGGAGTAGAGGATGTGAAATACTTTGGATCTATAATACTGCTTAGATCATTAACCAACATCTCAGCAGAACACTTTCCACAAAGAAAGGGAGATGGATGCTGTTGTCTTTCCTCTCCATTTATTTTTTATGGTTATTTATTCACAGATGATGTGGGCAGACTGTGTGCGGAGATAAAGCTCTGGTAATTTATAGGCAAATGTCGCTCTCCATTGGTTAAGACGTTCAAAGTGCTCTAAGGAATTAAGAGGAAAGTAGGTCATTTGAACCATAAAGATTTTAAATATTATTTTATAAATAAAGATAATATGTACTTATTCTAAAAGTACAGGGGGAAATAGCTTCAAAAAGATACAGAAGAGAGTTGAACAAAACAGAATTATTAAACCATCCCTAGTTGTACACCTCTGAATTCCAGTAGGTGGTCTATCTCTGACAGTGCCCAAGCCAGCAGGAGGCTGCCTAATGAAAGACAAGATACATGTGTTGACATGGCATTAAATGACTGGTTTGTCACTCCCCCAGGATGAGTTGTGGATTCCTTGCTGTAGCAACATCAACTAACTGCTTTTATCTTCCTTTTTATTTTTAACTTTAACTTCTCACACAAATTAATAGCTTTCTGTTTCCCATTTGCATGCCTATTTCATGCCATGCTTGGTTAAAATTAAAATTGGACCGCTAGTTATGCATTTAGTACTTCTTGAAAGACCTCCTGGTGGCTTAATGAGTATGGAATGAAGTTCTCTTTTTTGAATCAAATTAAATATGAGCCGTCTGTGTTCAATAATGCAAGGCCACATTGTGTTTGCTATAAATTGTGAATATTCAATATAAGGGATGGTTTTATGCCATCCATGTCTAGAAATATGTAGTATGATTGGCTGGTTATGCATTTTTACCCTAGTTTACAGTCACAAGGGAATAGTAGAGTTAGAACACTATAGACCTATGCGATTCTTCCCCTAAGTATATATAAAAACAGGACATAAAAAGATCAAAGGCCAAATTCCTTTGCAAAAATTTCTGTTGTAAGAAACAATTTCCCCCATGTTATTATCATGGGGTATATTCGTGTGCTTCAGGGGCAATGTTGTCCATTTAAAGTCAGTTTTTTAAAGTGAAGTAATAATCTAAAGTAGAGCACACTCCTGAGAGTAATGCAATTTACTTACCTGTGGCAGCTCCATAAGCAGGTGAGTGTTAGTGGCCTGCGACATAGATCCGTAGCAGGCAAAACACAAGTAAGAAATCTATTTGTCTTCCTGCATTTTAGAATTCTTATCACAAAAATGACCACCCCTTTTAAATTGCATAGGTTGTTTTAATTAAGGAATACAACATAAGGCTTGTACAGTGTGGTAATATCTTTTTCCATTGCTATTTTTAACATTTTTATTGTGGACAAAGATTGACATAAATTCATTATTCTTCTTGTCATGAATTGACAGTAAAAAAAAAAATCAACAGCTGTATGTTTAATTTACTTGATAATGTGTTTCCCCATATTGATTTCAACCTGTCATCTCTAAATTCCAATGTATTAATATATTATTGAAACAGCATAAACATGAGAAAATGTGGTCAGTTTTAAGACTTCAAATCCCATAAACATATTGAAATTGATTATTATTTAAAACCGCCAGTATTCTGTTTATTGGACATGACGTTTCCAGTTGTATCTGACAGCTATGTTAAAACTAGCTATTTTTCTTTTAGCTACAGCCATATTCCTTGACCCAATTTGGCCATGCACCAATCCAAAATTCAGTGAACGCTGGTAAAAGTAATCCCCACCAATGACAAAGTACAGATGGTGCAATCCAATTAAAGAAAACATTTTGATGATTTAAAAGAAAAAAAATAATTAATATCTCTTCAAATAGAATTAAAATGAACTGATTACTGCTATTGAACTAAGCCTAATATTTTTTATATTAATTTCAAAGTATATATTAAATATTTAGCAACTGCTGAGACAATGTTTAAGGCACTGTGAGACATTCAGACATGAATCATACATGTTTATATTGAAAATCCAATATTCACCCAAGACAAAAACTTTATGGTATGAATCATTTGTTTAGAATTTAAGGGCACTGAGTAGAGATTTGGGAAGAAAGGAGTTAAATTGAGACACTAAGTACGAAATTTTGAATTCTGATTTTGTAGCATTATGCACAATATAGTTAAAAATTTGCTCAAAATTACTGTCTCATTTTTATTGTGGTCTTCAAATATTTCATGAGTTATCAAGTTTACTTTCTGTACATTGCTACAGCACTTTTGCTGTTCTGTTAACTTCCCACAGTTAGAATTTTAAACATAACAATTTAAAATATATATTTACTGTTAATATTATTCCATGCACTTAGCATTTCTAAGTTATTAGAATAGTAATTCATTTAAAAAATCTCAGGCACAGAGTGATTTGAACTTATTTTTGAAACAAAATGTTACTGCCACAATGTAATATTTTCACTCATATTTCTTATTTCCAAATAAGAAACTGAATGGGATGCTTATAATAGGAAAATTAGGTAACATACCAAGTCAAAATTGCAAGGAAAATGAAATTTAATCATTGTAAATTGGCTAAACAGTCCAAGTTTATTCAGAGGATATGTAATTGATGACATGAAAAAGTGTTGGCTAAAGTATACATTGAGCTTTCCAATTTCCATCTTCCTAGAAACAATTAATCAATTTCTTTTTGTCATGAAAAGAGACAATTGGGATAACTAATGCATTTACATAAATTTATAGTTTAGATTAAGATTACCCATCTGAAGTCCTATACTTACATGTTTATTCATTGATTCATGGGTTCATGCAAAAAATATTGTTTATTATCCTATCACTACAGGTATGATAAGCTATCAGAATAAAATAAAACTGGCCAAAACTTCCATTTGTATAATAGTAGATCAATGGGATCTCGATTTAAATTTTTGAGTAAATATGGTGGTATGTATTTTACCGCACTTTTTTTTTTTTTTTTTTTTTTTTTTTTTGGTACTGGGGATCAAACGCACAACTTTGCACTTGCACCCATAATTTGTAAACTCCTTTTTTTCACTTTTCCTATTACACCTGTAGTTCAGGAAGTCTCTAAAATTATTATAACACAATTTTGCCTTCATGGGTAAATGATACCTTGACTTTTAAAATATTTTAACATTTACAGGTCTTTTCTCTCAGTTTAGTGTCTTTTTGATCTTTATTATTGGTAAGGTAATTGGTATAAAAATAAATATTTTTATTCCTTACAAGGTATGTATGACAAGTTTCTTGAAAACATATAGTTAGTTAGAAAAAGATGCTTATAATTACAGCTGAGTGTTGCTGACTATACCAGTGAAGCCATTTGATTCTGTAACTGGCGTTCATTCCAGTTGGTTAGTGACCGGATATGACTGGTTGCTACCCATTTCCAAAATTATTTCGTGCAGGTGGGTGCCTTTTATTACTAGACTGAAGAAATACTTGAAAAAATGTGTTTCCTTTCAGTTTGCTCTGGTACATTTTTTAAAAATTCTATTTAATTATTTCCATTTATTATTTTTTCTCTGGGTAACATAACCAACAACATGTCAAATTTTCACATTCTTTGGGCCCTTCCACCACAGAACTTACGTTTTTCTTCAAACATTTTTTATTCAACCCTCTGTTTTATAGTTTAAATTTTTATTCTTTTGATCTTCTAGGATACTAATTTGAACTAAGGCTGGGTGGGTACTTTAAATTTACTAAATAAAATTTTAAAGCAGAATATATGGTTACTTTTATATGCGTATGTTTATACATATGTGTTTGCTTCATAATTTCTTTATTTCCTTACTTATTATTGGACAATTTTTTATGAAAATTTTCATCTATTTTTAGGAAACTCCATTCCTCTGATATTCATTTCTGTTGATTTCAACCTTTGTGTTTCTCAAGCCACACAATCTATGGCATTTTATTAAACCAGTCCCATGAACGAAGACAAAAAACAAGCTGGACCAATCCAATGGGAAAACAGCATAGCCATGTGATGATGAGAAGAAACATATGACGAATTTGCCATATTGCAACTCAAAGGTGAGTTGCAGAAATACTAACTAAAAAATGAAAGAAAGGAATAGAAAGAGCATAAAATGGAAAAACAACAACAATTTAAAAATATAAAAATGGAGCTGTAAGGTAACATGAGTAAGATGTATACTGATCATGGAAACGCATGACAGGCGGGTGTTTTGCACTATAAATAATAAGAATGGACTCAGGCTAGAAAGTACCAAAATTACAAGTTTTTAGTTCCAGTGTAAGAGAAAATGGGCACTTACCACAAATAACATTAGCGGGATTAATACAAACATAGATTATCAATATCATGTTCAGTTTTAAAAAACTTCAGTACAGGGAATATTTCAATGCACTGGATCACAAGAAGCTTTTCATATCACGGTGAGTATAATAGTTGTGTTTACACTGTACTGTATTCCTAAAGAATGCATCGTGACTAAAAATATTTTTTTTAAAAAGATTCTAGTAATTACTTAAGAGATCGCTAAATCATAATCTTTTTGCTAGTTGGGGTTTCTGCTTTTAAATTAATCGATGCTAACTAATGATGGTGAGGGTTGTGAGGGTTGAGATTACCATGGCAAATTCTTAAAATAAGACAGTTAAGAAATCTGAGGTGTTTGCTGACACTTCCTTACAGAAAACACTTCCCAAGATTCTGTGGAATCCATATAATTGCTTTCAAATTCACAGCTAATCTTCTTGAATTTGACATTTTTTTACCAACATTTATGTAATATTTGAAATATTTTCTTGTCATTTGAACAATATTGATTCATTATCACTAGAAATTATAAAGCTCCTTTCATTGCTCATTCATAAAAAAGAACTACTGATTCTTTTAAAATTTCATGGAGAGCTTGCAACAATTTTAGCCATAATTTCAGGTTCTCCTCTTAACTCTTGCTATCTGGATACTTCTGACTTTTTCAGTTATTTCCTTTGATAAAGTCTTCAACCACTCAAAGACATTCATGAGGGTTGGAATAAACTTTTTCCAAAGTTCTACTCCTGCTGATATTTTTGACATCCTCCTATGAATAATGAATGTACATAATGACCTCTAAAATGAATCCTTTCCAGAAGATTTTCTATTTACTTTGTATAGGAAAATCACTAGCATCACAGTACAGCTTCACAAAATGTATTTCTTAAATGATAAAACTTGAAAGTAGAAATGACTCTTTGATACATGATCCTCAGAATAGAGATTGTGATAGCAAGTACATATAAGAAACACTAAATTGTGAATATTTCCATCAGAGGGTTTGGATGACAAGAAGCATTATTGATGAGCAGTAATATTTTGAAAAGATAGTACTCTAAGAAGCTTATCTCAAAATTTGCCTGAAAATATTCAATATATCAAATTCTAAAGAAATGTGCTATCATATAGCACTTTCTGTTCTATTTATGAAGTACAAACAAGAGGATTTAATATCATTATTAAAAGCTCTCAGATTTTCACAATGATAAGTGAGCATCCACTTCAAATTTAATTCGCCATGTGCATTAATTTCTGATAAGACATTTCGACTTTCCTTTAAAACTTTGCAACCAGATACTGTCTTCCCTTCTTTAGCTGCAAAAATATTAGGTGGCACTTTCTTCCAGAGTAATGCAATTGTGTCTGCATGGAAAATTTGTTTAGTATAGGAACATTAATCAGTGATCTTAAATAGATGTGAATAAATTGCTTTAGTTTCTAGATTAGTACTTTTTGTTCTATTCTGTACTGTTATGTAGTGAAGAAAACTTTAAATTTTTTTTTCATTAAATATGAGCTTGCCTCTGCTAAGTTCATAATTTTCTTCTGTAGATTTCTCACCTCTCTTATGCTTTATAAAACTGGACACACTCAAAACTTGTGTTTTAGTTTGAGGATTGGATTAAGGGAATACTGTGGTTAGTTTCTGCTTTGATCCAGACCATTAACATGTTCTCCATATTGGCAGTTAGATGATTTTGTTTTCCTGACATTCATGGGTTCACTGAGCAGCACACTTCATTTCTCTTAAGAACTTCGACCTGATATTCACTAGTTGGCTAGCCAGTGCAAGTGGGCAATATTTTAACCCATCTCAGCCTTCACGTGCCTTTGTCCCTTAATTTGATTAGTTAATGTGAGAATGTGTAGCTATTCTTTCACTTTAACATTTGGAGGAGTGGTAAAGATATTCATTGTTCTAAATTCGATGTCTAGAGTCTCAAGAAATAGCTATGCTCCAAGAAAAGAAGAGAAACATTGGAAAAGCCCATTCACAAAACAGTCAGGACCGAGCTACCACTTATCAAGCTAGCTTGCTGTCTTTAAATGATACAGTTTGCAGCACCACAAAACAATTACAATAGTAACATCAAGTATTACTAAACACAAGTCACTATGCTGTGTCCTTTAGTGACTACTTTGAAGATAAAGATACACAGTGCATTAACAATTGTGATTTTTTTATTCTTTTGTATGAAATTTCACTTCATTATTTCATAAAAGAAATACAGATAATGAAAACCATTAGATTAAATGATGAAATGGGAATTTTAAATACAGCAAAGATAAAAATCAAGCTACATAGAACAGAAAAGATTGATGGGAAGTGGGGAATTTGGGCATATTGTGTATCAATAAAGCAAAAAATTGATTAAAATAACACTAAAAATTCAGTATATTGATGTGAATTAAATTTGTATTCAACTGAAGGGATAAGAAAATGTGAAGATAAATGTTACAGAAAAAAATTACAATTTGGGGTGCAATTGTGCTTTTTATTGTAATGAAGTTCTCATGGCTGTGCATGAAATCAAAGCCTATCAAATGGTACACTGGCATATTTAAAGAATGTTGTGATTCAGTGATGACTATAAAAAATTAAAATATTTGAAAGTAAAAAGTACAGAAAATATCTAGAATCAAGTGGTAAGATGAAAACCTTTTAAGTACATTTGATTACATGGAAGTGCACTATGATTTATTGAAATAATAGAACTAGCATTTATTTTTCAGAAAGCTGATATGTGAGAGAAAGTTGAAATAATGGTGATAGAAAATTTTAAAAATTCAGTACAGCTGGGTGTGGTGATGCACTTTTGTAATTTCAGTACTCAGGAGGCTGAGATAGGAGGATATTTGTAAGTTTGAGACCAGCCTGGGCTACAAAGTGAGCCTAAGGCCAGCCTGAACTGCATAGCAAGACTCAATCTCAAAAAAGGCAAAATAAACACATAAATAAAAATAAAGTTTAGTGCAATAATTTGCCTCCCTGAGCTCCGGCCTAGAAACTTTTCCAGAAATTTGGAACAGTGATCAATGTCACATGATAATGATGTTTGTATTCTCAGGGAGCATTCTCATTACTTCCTTGAAGTCCTATGTCTTGAAAACTGTTTATGATATTGTCCATTGTCGTATTTGCAGTTATTTCCCACAATTTTGAAATTAAACCTATTTCCCATACTCTCTTTTATCTGAAAACTGAAGTCTCTACTGCCTATGAAATTTTCGATTAATTGAATGTGATATCTAAAAATATGTCAAAAGTCAAGAATGATTCCAAGGTCTTTACTTAAAGTATGAGAAATATAGAGTTTCTATTAACTGAGACAGGAAAGACTTCCTAGTGATGACCCTTTAAGGGTAGTCTCACTCTTTACCCATAGTTCCCAAATGTAACTGAAATAAGGATCGTCCATGAGGCTTCATCAAAATGCCTGGGGTGACCTCAAAGACCAGAAGAGAAGATTTATAATTTAGTGTCAGCACATTGTTGCAAGCAAAATATTTCCAAATCATTCCAAAATTCAGCTAGGAAAACCAGTAATGTACACTATTGTTTCTTTTAGTTTGAAAAGTTTCTGAGTTACTTAGAAAATCTCATATAATTCAAATTCCTATTCACTTTGTCAGGATCATTGTTTTAAAAAGTGTGAAGTTTCTCAAATACTGAAGGGCCATTTTTCACATGGGGAAATATTTCACAGTGAAGTTTAATCCAGTATACCGTGCAAAGCATTTGTGTTAGTTCTCTGCTTAAATGCAAAATAAAATACTCACTTATTAATTACATTTAGTAAACAGTGAGTTAACAAAGGTTAGGGAAATTTCTTTATTGCAGGATTTTTCATCATTAATGCTTTCCTAAATTTATTTCTATTCAAATTGCATTTTCATGAAATGTATTACAGGATTAGAGGATTGCAAAACTTACTATGCTGTGTTAATACAGAGGTTGAGCTATCTACAAATAATCTTTGTTAGTTACTTAAAAGCTTAAAATTGTACTGAAACATCTATTACACTGCTTTGTTTTCAGTTTGCTAATCTGATTTACGATATGATAATCCAAATTTATTTACAAATCCTAATGGGTATCACAAAACACAAATTAATTATGCTTTTGGATTGTCAAATGATTATGTTGCATATGGAAAAGATTCCTTTGTTTGCACTTTAAAATAGTTCAAAGATGAATAGTTTTGACTTCATTCTCTTTATAACAATTGCAGTAACTGTAAGTTACTTTCTTCACACTATTTCCTAGCACACTGATAAATTATCCCTGTTTAGTAGCCTTCTGAGAAATACATGTGCTGTGGTTTACACCTACATGTAAGTTAAGTGCTATGTAATTGCAAGTGGAGCTTTGAGAGTTGATTGGTTCGCGGTTGTGCTATTGGGAGCTTGCTGTGGGGTGGTGGCCTCTGGTCCCCAAGGCAGATCACTGTGACCATGACCTGAAAGGATTTATCTTGTTCCCAGTCTGCTCCCTCAACTCTCCCCATCCACTGTGCCATCACCCAAGGAGCTAGTTCTCCATCACGCTTCTATCGCGCTGCTTCTTGGGAACTGGTGAACCACGGGCTGAAACATGAGGCAAGATGAACCTCTCTTTCCCTTGGTTGTGGGTATGGGCTTATTGTGGCTCATTGCCAAGAAAGTGACTTTGACAATATAAAACACACAAAAATTATATTTTAAAAACATACCTGTAAATTTATTAATAAAAATGTTAATGTACTTTTTCCTTATACTTTAAGTAGAGAATTAAAGAACTTTAGAATTACTATTATAAACTTAATTACTTAATAAGAAACTAGTAATGAAGTTGACATTCCAGGACTTAGCCATCCCACACCTAGACAAAGCCCCTTTAATGAAGCTAAAATGTTTTGCTTTTGCTACCTTGAAATGACTTCAAAACCCTCCCCACACCCTATTGTCTTTTGTTCTATTTCAAACTTCATCAATTTTACTTTTTACTAATTGTTATGACTTGTGCCTAGTGATCCCCAAAATCACATGGGGTCATATATGGGACATTTTTAGAGGTGGCTGTACCTTGCATGTGTGACATTGAAATTGATACATGGAGCAGTGCTAGGCTCAAGGCCAATAGGATCAGTGATGTGAGTGCTACGCATCCTAAGTTATCTGTAAAAGATATAAAGGATAGAAAGACACTGTGAAAGATCCTTGTTGATTTTACTATTTTTGGCTGCCGTGAACTACTCACCTCTGCCATACCTCTCTAGCAACCTTCCCAGATTTGGAATCAGGAAGTTATGGGCTGAAACTTGCATAGATGTGAGCTGTATGAACCTTTTCCTCTTTAATTTTGGGTGTCAAAGATTTTGTCTGAGCAGTGAGAGAGAAGTAACTAAGACAATCTTAAAAAACTAAGTTGTGACATTTTTTTCTATTCCAGCCTCCACACTCTAAGTCTTAACCATTTTATATACCTTTTCTACCTAATTTAGGCAATCAAAGAGACATAAACCATCGGGAACTGTAGTAAGTGAGGGAAGGTGAAGTATATTTATTAAATGTATACCAAAACTATATGAAAATCAATTCTATCAGTGAAATTTACACCTTAAAATCAATGTAACTTTCATAATCTAGCTTATTCATCAATATAATTTTTCTATGATAAGAAATTTCTCTAGGAACATAAATACTTCAAATTCATAAAAACATTCTGAAAGACACTTTAGCTCTTCAAAAGAAAACATGAAATGACCACTGACACCCTCAGACTCAGAATTATTTCCCTTAAATCTTCGCTTTGTTTGTACCAATTCTAAACTGTTATATTGATTATGCTCATCCTAAGTAGTCAACTTCTTGAAAGATTCCCTGAAATCACAGCTTCATATTTATTATATTTATTCAAACTTCCCATTCCCCGTCAGAATCATTACTGATGCACTGCAGAGGTAGATTGTCTTGTTGAGAAATATTGGGAGAATTTTCATTATTTCTGTACAATAGAGACTTTCTTATATAGACAACTGAAAGGCTCCCTATTGCTATAACAGTTACTTCCACATAGTCTACGGTGATGTATCGCAGACTATGAGTTCATATCGCAAAGGCTATTTGAAGCTAAAGTCATTTAATACATTCCAGAGAGGTGAAAAACAAGTAATCTTTACTCATCTTTGCCCTCAAAATTTGCTTACTTTCTAGAGAATAAGGATAAGATCTCTCTCTTTTTTTTCTCCCTGTCTCTCTGCCTCTGTCTCTGTCTCTGTCTCTCTGTCTCTGTCTCTCTCTCTCTCTCTCTCTCTCTCTCTCTCTCTCTCTCTCTCTCTCTCTCCATTTCAGTAGGGCCAACACTTTGCAAGTTTACCAATTTATGTTTGCTGTCCTATAACAGAGGTCCTCTTTGATTTTGTCCTCTCTGCTGCATGATGGATTTGTCTATTTCCACATCCTCCACACACACAAAAAAATGAAGCACAAGTAAATTATATGAAAATATTCTGTAATTTAATAGTTTTCCTTGAATCAAGAAATTTTATATGGATTATATGGATAAAAAAAGAAAATTAAAATATTTTCCTTACAAATGCTTAACTATGGTAATGAACAATAAACAGTATTGTGTTATCAGTAGTTTACTATGGTGACATTTTGTCGACTACTGTTCAATAATGTTCAATCACATTATTTTTTATCAGTACCAGGGATCAAACTCATGACTGCCTGCTTGCAAGGCAGGTGCTTATGCCGCTGAGCTAAATCCCCCGCCCCCATCAATTTCTTAATAGTTTTCTGAGGTACAAAATACACTTTTTCACCCATTAGCTTCATGGGAACTAAAAAATATACAAAAATAAAAGAACAAAACAAATGTGAAACAGTAAAGTAAAAACTTTAAATAGAACTCTAAAGTAAAAGCATTAAAATAAGAGCCTTGATAAAAGCCAGAAAATCAGAAATCCCTGATATGCAATAGATAAAATTTTAACATATACTTTAATTATGGATATTAGTATTTATTTTTCTTCCAATCTCATAAAATTAATAATTTCTCTTGGATAAAATTCAAACTGAAAACACACTTTAAGGCACAGTTTTCAGTGTATGCATAGAATGAACTGGGAATGTTTTTCACTGGATGGCTGAATTTATATTGTAGATAATCTTATGGTGGAAAGTGTCAGTGACTGTGTAATACCTGAGGGGCAAATGGGCTCTGTCAGGCTCCTGAGTGTCATTTATTGTAGCAGAAGACATAACAGAAATGGAACCCCAGTGTCTGGAAGAAGATATTTTCCTCTCATGTGTGAACATCAGAAGCTATTTTTCTCACAGTAGAACTGATTGATCACTGTGACAATTTTGCCTTTATTTCTTTTCATTAAGAGTGTTTGATCACAAAACTGCAGTTGCTATGCTTTGTAAACAGCATAACATCTAAATGTGAAAAGAAAACCAACAGAATCACCAACATGTGGTCACAATCAACATATTGTTAAGCTTCAAACTTAGTGCTACTTGAATTTATTTTTCTTCCACTATTAGGAGAATTTATCAGGGATAGTAAGCCTATATGTGCAGAGATCTGATTATGGTGAAATTCAAGTTACAAAACAAGTGAAATTATTTTCTGTAGCTGAAGAACAACGATATTAAGAAGAAGGAAGTGGAAAAAATAATTGTGCCTTTTTTGGTTGAAGAGACAAAAGTAACATGCTGAAGAACACGGGATACCTTAAGATAGAATGTGAGGCAGCAGCTACCAACTAGCTGCACACACAAGAAGTGATCAATATCACCAATGGATCTCTAGACAAATACCAAGGCTGGCTTATACCTTGGTTTTGACTTTTGAGATCAAAGAGAGATCTGAAGATCTTCAAAAGAGGTAACCAGAAGAAGAAAAACAAAACAAGTTGGTAGCTTCATTTTGAGGTGAGTGAAAATAAGAGAACACAAAAAATCAGCGAGAGAGAGAGAGAGAGAGAGAGAGAGAGAGAGAGAGAGAGAGAGAACGAGAGAGAGAGAGAGAGAGAGAGAGAGAGAGAGAGAGAGAGAAACTAGACCTTTCTCAGACTTGGAGACATGGGACTTCAATACAGAAATGAAAGAAAAAAAAAAAAATGCTTCAGCAACTGCCATTCCAGGTCCTTGCACAGAGAAATGGGTAATTCCCTCTGCAGAGGTAAAGGTGAACAGAAAAGTCGCCAAATCTCCATCAGCATGACCAGTGGGAGTGCTAACTCCTAAGAAGCTTCACAGTCATTGGAGACATTTAAACAAGTTAAGAGAGCAGACTAGAATTTACAGGGTAGCTCTTCTTTGGAGACAAATCTTAAATCATTTCCCCATAACTCCAAGACCCTAAGTTGCTATGGCTAGTTGTCATCTTGAGAAGTGAAATACAATGCAAATTCCTAGCACCGTTAGAGTCAGAATTTCTGCATATGCCCATGTTTGGGATCACAAAGACATTCCTTCAATGTCCTACATTGCAAAAGACTGGTCCTTATGGCTCATATCCCCAGCCTCATATGCTCATAGGTTGGGTTTTTGGAGTGGCTAGATTGTGGGTGTGTGACACTGAAGTTATGGCAGTGTAATAACTAGGTTAGTCTTGAAATGGATTATCAGTGGAGTTCTGAATGTGTCTGAATATAATTAGTGAAGGCAGAAGACCCATCCTGAATGTGAGTAGCACTAACAGATAAGTTCATAGTCTGGATGGAATAAAAAGGAGAGAAAGAAAAGGAAGAGTGAAGCTTCTTTCTGCCTGTTCCCTGTGCCAACATCTACTCTTTCTCCTCCTTGATGACCTTCTCCCATTGTATTTGTCTCAGTGCCAGGTAATTATGGGTAAAAGCACCTGCAAACTACGAGCTAAAACAATTCTTTCTTCTATTATTTTGTGGACATCAGGGATTTTGTCTCAGCCAAAAGGAGTTAAGACATGGGAGTTACAATGAAAAACAGAAGGTGTTGCTCTGAAATCCAGAAAACCAAAGCACCGGTGTTCTGGAACCAAGGTCCTGCCTGCTTATTTACACATGGATGCCCACCAATGCCAGGGATGAAGCAGGGTCCTTGGTGCTTCTGAGTCTGCTCTCCACATATTATTTGGGTGCTCATTGCTGACAGGACTTCAAATGAACACAGCTCTTCCCCACTCGGCACCATATTCAGCTGTGTTGGTAAAGTGGTGGGTGCAAACACAGCAGCTGCACCGCGTGGCCTTCACAGTTTCCCTCCTTCTTGCCCACATTTCAGGGTGTATGCTGCTATTGGGGCTGGAAATGAACGTTTTGGTGTCTGCCACACCTCTTCCTCAACAGCATGCTGCTCAGGGTTGGCTTTCAATGAAACAGGTGCAGTACTGTGGTCCCCCACCCCCACTTCCACTCCCTATTAAGCAGCTAGGACAGTACCGCTGCTGAGTCTGTGACCAGGGACCTCAGCTCACCCTTTGCTTCTGGAGAACAAGATTAAAAGATATGAAAAGAGATCCTGAATCTTTTGATACTCCATTAATCAAATAGCTGCATTTTTTGAGTCCTTGAAGAAGAAAAAAATACATAAAAATATTCAATTCAATAGTAGCTGAAAGCCACAATAATCTTGAAAAATGTAAGGATATGTCTAGGTTCAAAGGAACTCAATTATACATGATCCATGAAGATCTTCACCCTGATATATATGATTCAATTTTGAGATGTGAAAGAATAAAAAATAAATTCTTAAAGTATCAAGAGAAAAGCACCTACCTTCATTTAAGGGAATTCCCTTTAGTTTAAAAGCAGAATTATCAGCAGAAATCTTTTAGGACAAAAGAGAGTAAATGGTAATATTCCAAATTCTGAAAATAAATAGTTAACAATCAAAAATACTATATTCAGTGCTACTCTAAGCATCATATATCAGAAAGAAAAATAAGATGATTACCATCATGGAAATCTAATAAACACAAGAGAACAAACACAGAAACATTAACTGTCATAATTATAATAATTCATTAGGTAACAGAGATAGAAAAGTGAAGAGGACAACAAATGATATTTAAAACAAAAAGAAGAAATTTAACAAAAGGCAGAAGTGTATTCCTTACATATCTATAGTAAACTTGAATATAAATAGACTACATTTCCTGAATAAGAGAAAAAAGCTGAATAAATGAAAAAAAAATCAGTGATATGTTACTATAATCTCTATACATCAGCAGAAAGACATACTCAGGAGCAAAGTGTTGAGAGGAAAAATATTCTACATAATGAAAAGCAAAAGCAAGTTAGAGTTGATATTTTTATATTAGGGAAAGTAAAATTAAAAATAAGTGATACAGAAAGAGACAAAATGGTTATTATGTACATATATTACTCAGAGTTTTGCTAGAGGAAACAGATATAACAAGAGACATACAAATGTGTGAGAAATTGTAAGACTGGCTTGTGATGGTCAGTCAGAGTCAGACGAGGAAGTTTGCAGAGCATGTCCAAGGTCTGGAGTTCACCACAGTGTCCCATGCAAGTGCACACCAGCAGGCCGATGGGTCTGTGACAGAGGGATGAAAGATCCAAAGCAGAAGCCTGGGAGTCTGCACTCGAAGCCAAGAGATGGCGTCCAAGCCAAACTTGAGCTTTTCCGAAGAACGGAACCTCAATCATCTTTCGTCTTTCTCTTTTATACTATCCAGGTGATGAGCCACCCCAGGGTGGATCCTCTATACCCTAGCATGTAGAATTATTAACCAATTGAGTTAAGCTTCTTAATATCTCAGAATGACAATCAACCACTACAACTATATGACAATCAAGGCATCAGTACAAAAAGGATATATAAGGATGGTCAACATTTATCCGTCCAATGTGAGAGCAATACATTTTTTAAAATGACAAATTAATGGATATAAAGTTAGACATATGATCCAAAACAATAATAGACAGCTATTTCAGTATCCCACCTTCATCAGTAAACAGCCATACAGACAATAAATCATCAAGGGCATATCAAAGCAAGTCTATAATTTAGATCAAATTCACTTAATAGATACTTGAGGAGTATTTAAGTGGGAGCTGCAGAGTCCATATTTTCTTCACTGCATGCAAAACTTTATAGAGTAAACCATTTTTATACCACAAAACGAGGCTTAAGATAAAAATTGACAAAATAATACCATATTTCTTCTTTGACTAAAATGGAACAA
The DNA here is from genome assembly GCF_034190915.1 of Cavia porcellus. NCBI lineage: Eukaryota > Metazoa > Chordata > Mammalia > Rodentia > Caviidae > Cavia > Cavia porcellus. Next base: position 30,618,610 of record NW_026947497.1, on the reverse strand, counting down.
AATCAGAAATTCACAAAAATACTTTAAAAAACTACACCAATTTGTGATGATTTAGTATCACAGTTCTGGATAAAAACTGAACCACTGAAGAAGTAAAAAGGAAAATTTTTAAAAATTATTGACATGAAAATTCAAATACAAAATATGAAACGTATGAAAATATCAGGAAAATTACTGAAAAGGAAATTGTTAGCAATACATTCCTACGTCAAAACAGGAGGCGTTTAAAATTAATGAGGCAACTCAAAGATCTACAAAAGCAAATGCAAGCAGAACCAAGTTACTAAAAGGAAAGAAATAAATATTTGAGCATAAATAATCAAAACAGAGATTGAGTAATGAAGTAAGGTTTATGATTTGTAAAAGATATGGAAGATATAGAACATACAGCCTTTTCAGAAAATATAGAACATATAGACTTTTATATGGGGTTTAACTAAGTGGTGTTAAGTGCCTACTTGGCAAACACGAGGTTGTGAGTTCTATCCCCAGCATCAATCAATCAATCAATAAAAAAAAAAAAAAACTTTAAATAGACTTTTACCTGGATAAATTTAAAAAAGAAATTAATTCAAAATAAATAAAATTAGACATGAAGAGAGGAGGCTTTGCAAGTGACTTGACAAATATAAAAGGTCATTAGAAAATACTTTTTAAAAATAGAGCAATCAATTGGGAAGGTGAGGAGAATACATCTAGGGGCATATATAACTTACAAAAATTTAACCATGAATACATCAAACATTTAGACATACCAAAATCAAGTAGTGAAACTAGTTAAGTAATAAAAGTCTCCCAAAAGTAGTGCCTAAAACTAAAGAGCTTCACTGGTAGAACCTGTCAAACTTTAAAAGCAGAACCATTGCAAATTTTCCTTAAAATCTTTCAAAATATTTAAAATAAGAAAAATCTTCCAATTAATTCTACAAAGCTATTTAATCTTGATGAATATACATGTAAAAGCTATCAAAATACAATTAAATTTATTAAACATCAAAATTAATTTACCATGAATAAGTCAAGATTATTTTCAGAATGCAAGAATTATTGAAAGTAAAACAAATAGACGTAAATTTCAATAGATGAGTATAAAGAGCATATGACCTCAACATGTGCAAAAGTCATTTTAAAAAATCAGCAATGTTTTCCAATATAAACTTTAGAAGTTGTTTTACAATTGTTAACTCTAAACCAAATTAAGATTACATATTGTAAATAACCAACTTCCCCTTGAAGGGCGAAAGAAATCACACAAGTTTCCTCTAAGGTTTGGAATATACTGGAAGACTTACCCAGAGCCACTATACAAGACAGATAAATAAAAAACTTAGAGTACAAAACTAAAAGTCAGTTTATCTTCGTTTGCTGATGTTATGACTATTATCTATAAAAAACTTTCATAGAAAAAATGAACACTCAAAAATCACTAGCATTTTATATACCAATAATGCTATTGCTGAGAAAAATATTTACTTATTAGAACACATCTAAACCCCTCTGAAATGTCAGAAAATCTCTCAAAATTATAGTGATTAGATATAGCGTGTCATGATTCTATATCAATATATTTATAACTTGCCAACTGCAAGAGTTAATTTTAAAGCAAAACATTTTCTCCTTTCTATTAACTATTTAAAACTTTTAATATAGGAGAAGATAAATTCTGTAATTTGATAGTATATCATTTTATGTTGATGTTTAACCATAATAATTGTTTATTTCCAAATATATTTAATGTATATTTGAGTTGAAATAATTAGCTGTTTAAAAATGCCTGACCTAAGTGACTGTTTTTAAAACCATTTTTAAAGTTATTCTAAATATTCCTATCCACTTACCCATTAAAAACAATATCTTGTAAATAAATTTTAAATAAATACTTACTTTATTTACTGAATTTTACCAACAACCACTAATAACAAACAGAATTAGCAGTATTAATAAGGAATTATTTCTGTCTTCCCCAGCAATTATGAATATAATTAGAATAATATTTAATTGTGGAGGTGTTTGGAATTGCTTTAAAATTCATTTATATGTTCTTGCCTTCTAATTTTTACTGTAGAATTAGATCTATTGGTGAAACCAAAAAATGAATGCTGAAAACACATATGTAGTTTCATTGAATGTTTACATTGTAACCAATAAATAGCTTAAATTTGATTCTGTGTTTTAAATAAACAAACCAATTTATTGGCAATAATAGTGCCATAAATTTAATCACAATTTTAGCATATTTTATCTGACCAATAAATGCTGTAACAAATGTGAAATCCAAATTAGTTTTTGCTGTGTTTACCTGTTACTATTCAGAATGTTTGCTAATTATCCTATATTATAAGAAACACTATTGGAGGCTATGTATTAAAAAAATCTTTGATGCTCTCAGAAATTCTGATATGCATTATTGTTGAGAAGTTCATTATTGTTGAGAAGTTCGTTATTGTTGAGAAGTTTAGACATGTTGAGAATTTCTTTAAGTTATAGCTACTAGCATTTAAATTCTGTAACATGAATCAGCATATGAACTTAGTTTTCTTATATTGTATTCATAGACATGCTGTTCTTACACTATTTCGCTTAATATGGGCACTCACCAACACTGTGTATAAATATGAGTTAATAAAACTTAAGAAGCATATGAAAATAAGCCACTTATATGCTATGGTGACATGCAAATTAATCCTCTGTCTTATATATCGGAATTTCATCTAGATCTTTTGGACACTCACAGAGAATTTTAGTGTTATTTCTTTGAAAATCACACAATTGAGGAAACAAAAGTATGTGAACTTTAGCAGAAGAAAATCTAATTCACTACACCGAGTTCATTTACCTTCTCTATTCAAAAAATATTTGAGAACTGACAGTGTAGTGAAACTTTAGGTTAAAGATGCAAGATTTATCTGATCAGTAAGTTCTAAATAGTTGTCATTTATATAAAAGATTTTTGATTAGTGAATACATGCAATCAGTATGCCACATATATGACATACACATAAATTTTAATTATGATAAATGTCTGAAATAATTTACTAGAAAGAATAGAAGGAATAATGTGTCAGGATATATTTGATTATAAAGGTTAAATTTTTTTGGTCATTTTCAAATTTGTGGCATTTTGTTTTGGATGGTTGGTAAGAATTTGATTGCTGATATATGCTTACCTTTCCAGTAGATGGTAGTACAGATGTTCTTAAGAAAACATTTGCTAGTATATGTTTCAGTAGTTCAGAACCATTTTCAGACTTGATAATAGTGTATAATAGGAAAAATAATATTAAATATTATAAGATAATGATGAAGGGAATAATAATAGCAGTGGAAGTGTATTTAAAGTGCAAACTTGAAAATGGTGCTCATGTATTTGTGTTGCTTTAAACTGCCTGTACGTGTGGATAACATTTATTTAATACCATTAATTCTAACATAACATTGATAATCATTGCTTAATCTTGTTAAGTAAATGTTCTTAAATATTTTGGGGGCTATTGAATTTACTTGAAAGAAACTCATTGGTATATTTTTTAATCTATAGTTTGGTTATTTATTTATATTGATAAGTCAAATATTCTTTTATTAAAAGTTCAGAGAGCCTGATTATATGATTACATGAGGTAGCATTCTGATTGGAAGGAGGTCAGTAGTATGTAGGAGTCTTTCTTCTCAGTGTGCTTCTTCTCATATTGCCCTTGTTAGGTAGCTTGGTGCAAACCACGAAAACATAAACTAAAGAAAGCAAAGAGAGCCCAGGATCATAATGCCTACTTTTAGTGTTCTGAAATTATAAAAAAAAAACTTTAAAACATTATAAAAGGTAACACAAAAGCAAATTTTAGGAATTAGCATTTAATATATCTTCTCATGAGTATTCATTTATATTCAACAAAATTTCATGAAAATTTATCACTTTTCACTGACCAGTTACTTCTGGGAAACTTTAAATAAACACTACAATTTATTCACAGCCCAAATCAATACAAAGCTAAGTAAAAATACGAAATCCATAGGATTATGCACACATATATGTACAATATGTATAAATAATATATTATATATTGTAAGATGAAGCAATCCTAACAAAATATCTTTAAACATATTTATTTACATTTCCAATAAATGTATTACTATTATCTTACTGTACTTGTTTGCTGATTTTTTTGTTTTTTATTATGTTTTCTTTTATTTAAGGAATCTTCTTCTAGTATGATTTTCTCCACCAACCTTACAGATGGTTAATAAGTAAGCATTTCTTTAGACTGCAAGTTGATCTCAATTGTCTTTTTGTCTCATTTTTAAATTTTATTGTAAAAAATCAAAACAGAAAACAAAGGGAAACGATACAGAATTTCACAAAATAGTAGGAAATTAATGCTAATATACTGCATATTGTTATCTTAGAAGCAGAAGTTCAGGTTGTAGGATTTAGGTATGGAACAACTAGTCAAACAAAGCACCAACTGTTCTTTTGGATGAAATACATTAATAGTATAACTATCTTGTGTGTATATTATATATTGTATATGTATAATATTTCCCTTTTTACTTCTCTCCTGTCACCTATTAGAGTTGTTCTTTCCGTTTGAGCACTTTCTTTCTCTTTCATTATCACAATATCTATTGTAGATTTTGGATACTATTATTCTTTCGGGTTTTTTTTTTTTTTACACTAGGGAGACAATATGATATTTACAAATGTGAGTTTGCTTGATTGCACTTATGAGTATTGTCTTCACACTTCTCAGATGTAATACAAATGGCAAATAAATACATGAAGAAATGTTCAATACCATTGATCACTTGAGAAATGCGAACTAAAACAACACTGAGATTCCATCTCACTCCGGGAAAAATGGCTGCCATCAAGAAATCAACAGACAACAAATATTGGTGGGGCTGTAGAGAAAGAGGAAGGCTTCTCCACTACACTGGGAGTGAATGCTGTTACCGCCACTGTGGAAATCAGTGTGAAGATTCTTCAAAAAAATTGAATTGAAAGTCCTATTCAATCCAGCTATGCTCCTACTGGGTAGTTTTCTAAAAAAAAAATGAAAATGACATGCTACAATGATATATGTAGACTTGCGTTCATAACAGCACAATTTTTAATAAATCTTGGGAAAACTCAGGTGTCCATCAACTGTAGAATGAAAAAAAAAAATGTGTATTTTTATACAATGGAATATTACTCAGCTCCTAGTGTCTCTTATTTCCCTCCATAGTCATTTTATATACACAGCCTGTGCATGTGTGTGTATACACACACACATATATGTATATGTGTGTGTTTATACACATCTATTGATGTATTTATCTTCTCATTTCAGCTGAATCATAATCATCACAAAAGTTTGAAGAATTGTATGACTTGTACTTTCCTACTCTATGAATTTCATTCTAAAGATAGAACAGGTTGGATTTCTTCATCTTCTTGACATTCCCTAGCAAGCCTAAACCCATCTCAAACTAATATATCCTTTGTGCATCCTTTCTACCTGGAATGCCCCATTCTCCACGAGGTAACATTTGGTCCATTTCTTTTTGTCTCCCTCAAAGATGGTTGTTAAGCAGAAAGCTTCACTGAGCAACAACAGTGTAAATGGTTTTTCATCTTCTGAATCCTATGGATGGTGATGTGGTTTTTGTAGTTATTTGTGCATCTTTTTATGTTACAATTTGATCTCATTTAAAGTTCAAGTTCATAGCTATGGACTATTTATCTTGCTATTCTGGATGTTCTGGTATAGTATAAAGGATAAAAAATATGTACTAGCCAAATATATATACTTTTGATTAGAAATTAAGGAAAATAATTTTGGAACCACAGAAGAGGGAGCACAGATAATAATGAAAAAAAGCTGAAAAGACATGTAAATATTTTGACAAACAGTTCTAAAAACAAAGTTTAAATTATAAACATATTCATCTCAATGCTAAATACAGAAAAAACATATATCTATGTGTTAGAGGAGATACAATTGCTCCTTTTTATGTATATTCTAATAAAATATCACCATAACCTTTATTTAATATTTTAGTATTTACAAATCTAGGATGATTTTCTATTGTTTCTCTATCACATATAGTAAATATATGTATACATGTATATTTGTGTGGAAGTTTATAGTATGATGTGGGTGGCAACAGAGATATGGAACTAGTAAAAAAGACTTTATTAGGTAACAGTTGTAATTAAATATTTATTTTTTACCTTTCACCATTTTATTGTTAGCATTTTTGAATGTTTTGTAGGTGTCTCGCTGCTCTTCAGGGTGGAAATGTGTGGCCTAAAAGTTGTATTTATGACACTATGAATGAATTACGAGAAACATGTTTGCAGTTCACTCCATGACAAAAGTGTGGTCAGGGATATTAATCATTTTCATCTTTTTCAATGTGAAATCTTTTTCAACTTCATCTCCATGGGTAATTTCCTGTTGTGATGCTGGTTAACTCTAAAACCACAATATGAGCTGTATTGCTTGAAGGAATAAATGTCTTATTCAAATTATTTAGAAAACATCTTCTTGGGTAATGAGCTGCAACATGTTATCGCTGTGTTCATGGTTACACAGTGGCCCTCAGAAGATTTAGATCTGTCAGCCTCTGCTTTGATGATCAGCTATGTTTCTCTTTATGAGTAGCCATGCCTTAAATATTTATGCAATTATATTGTGCAAAAAAATAGAAAAAAATGACAATAATTCAAAAATAGTATAATAATGTATTTTTAGATGATAAGATGCACTTAAAAACATTTTAATGGGAGAACACTTGAAAATAAAACAATATATCAAAATATTAAAAGATGCACAATGAAGAAATTTTAATATTTATTATTTATTATTCAAGTTACTGTTGGATAAGTGGCACTTTTTCCCCAGTGTCATTTGGATACTGATTGAGCAATAGTATTTATTAAAAAGAAAAACAAATTTGTAAATTTCTATATTTTTAAAGTCATTTATTGAAGAGTATACACAGTGAATTAGGAAAATTACATCTCTCCCTTAGCCTAAAAATCACAAGGACAGATGAAGACAGGCAGTGGTGGTTACCAAACATATGACCTAATAGTCTCACCACCCCTAAACATAGACATAGGATGCAAAGAAACATCCTCACAAAGATGAAGCTGGAGAAAAGTCTTAGAGATGACACTTTGTAAAGACAAAAAAATATCCTTCAGTATGTGACTACAATCCTATGATACCTTAAAGGCAAAAGTCAACTAAGTTGTACTCAGACTTCTGATTTACAGATAAGAAATGATCCTTGACCGTGGCAGATTCATTTGCTGATTCTGTGGTAGTCTTTTATACACCATAGAAAACGAATTCTGTCCCTCTTTGTACCAAGTGTACTCCACTCACAAATCACTTTAGGAAGAAACTCCATTTTATATTTTGCTTGTTGGGAATCTGAATGATAGAACTGTATCACTCAGAAACCTTTATTATTACTGCTGTTATAGTTCATCTAGTACCCAAAAGCCCTCTATGTTTAACCCGTTGACATACATCAATACAGTTATTTTCCATCTACCTGTTGATGTAAGTCACTTATACTTTCTGAGACATAAATCAAATACTCACCTCCAGATCCACTGAAATACACAGAGAGAGAGAGAGAGAGAGAGAGAGAGAGAGAGAGAGAGAGAGAGAGAGAGAAGGGAGAAAGGGAGAAAGGGAAGGAGAGACGGGTGTGCATCAAGTTCAAAGAGTGATCCATTTGAAATGTCTCTCACTAATCATGGGCTTTGGAGGTACTGAATTAGCACTCCGATCATTTGTTTGTGATATTGGGAAAGAAGAAAATAATTTTCTTGAAAGAAAATTTCCTTCTCTAATGTACTTAATTAATTATATCCCAAATCATGGATACTCTTGATGTAGAACACTGAAATCTATAGTGACTCTGTTGTGCGTAAGTCAAACTGTAATTATAATTGTTAGAATTTTCCTTGCCTTTGTGGTTTTGTGTAAAGGATGAGCACAGGAGAAATTTTCATGAGGTTTTATCCAACATCGCACCCATCCGAGTTAAGAACTCTGTGACTGAGCTATACCTCTTAGCCCACGATTTTTCAAGCAATAAATGAATCAGTAGCCATTATATTGTGATGTGTATTATCAGATGCCAGGTGTCACTATGAGTCAATCAAATGTGTGTGCTGTTATTCACTCAGGTTATTAATATGGGTAAACACTCCATAGTCAGGGCAAGAGTGGCTGCCACCAGCCACTTGAGATGTGACAGAGGATTTCTGTCCGTTGCCATCTTTCCTCACAGCCATGCTCAGATTCCCTCAAGGGGCAGAAGAGAATAACAGGACACATACATCCTCCTTCCTTAAATTGGCACTGGGTGTGCAAGGTGTCAGAGGTCATAAGGTGGAGGCAGGTTAAGAAGAGAAGGCCAAAAGGTCCTGGGACATCAAGGGGAGGAAGAAAGCTGTTAAGAACAAACAAACAAACAAAAAAAAAAAAAGAAAGAAAGAAAAAAGAACAACTCCTAAGAAGACACTGTGAGGTGTGAAACTGCGGAACCACTGTCAGCCAAGTAACTAAGCCTCCTGTGCATGTGCCGCCACCCCTTCACACTTCTTTAATAAAGTTAAGGTTGAAAACTGAAAATATTATCATGTTCAGACAGTGAGCAGAGAGCATTTGATGCCAGCATTAGGACCCTTCTGAGTGTGCAACCCTGCACAACTACACTGTAGCATACCAAGGAAACCACGTGTGGTGTTAAAAGGCAAGACCTGTGTATTTTGCTTATAAATAAAATGAATGTTCATAATGTAAGCTATGTAATACATATCTAGAACAATGCATAACTATCTTCTGGTGTTCTATATGTAAGTTAAGAACATTTGAAAGCAAATTTTCAAAATTTCTTATGGAGTAAAAATTATCCAAAAGCTTAATGAGATTCAAAGCAAAATGGAATTTAATAACTTTTCCTATGAAATCAACCTTGAGATAGGAATGATATGATGTCAGTGGCTGAAGCTCAGGAATGGCAAATGTTGTATTACTGAATGTCATTACATTAACAGCTAGTGTAGCGATCCCAGTGCAAATGCAATCACTTTCATAATAGATGGTCCTCAGCTATCTACATGTTATGACTAACTCCTAAGGTAATTTGGCATTGCTGTTACAAAACTCATATTCATACTAATATTTCAGAACCAGATGCCATCATATATATATATATATATATATATATATATATATATAATATTGAGCTTGAATTCTACAAAGTACTTGGTTTCCATTTGGTTTCAGTTTGACCTATTTAACTGAAAACATGAGACACCTTGAGGGGCTATATCTTTATATAAGCAAGTTTGACAAAAGATTTAGGGAGGATCTCACGTCCATTAGATGAAGCAGTGAAAAATTCATTTAAAAAGATCAATCAGGACATAATTAGCCTCAGGGTATTTGAAAGTGAAATAGTTAGAAATTCCAGGTGAGAGAGAAAAAGAGGGTCAAAGTTCCTCACAATGTTCTCTTCTCTAACAATTTTGATTAAGTTTCCAAGGAACAGGACTTGCCTGTCATGATACATTGGAAAAGCCCTTCATGCGCAAAATTTCTTGGTTAGCACCACAAAAACGAGCTTCTTTTTATGTCCTGACTTATGTCAATAAATTGGGAAATCTCTTCAGTTATCGAGTCTATAATTTTACTGAGGGAAAGAACGTAGTAAATCTAGATAAAAGAATATCACTTTAAATTTTATATGACATTTACAAATGGGAAGTGAAGTCATTTAAAAATGGTTTTGATCTAAATTAATATTAACTAAAAAGAACTCTAAGGCTAAATTTATACAAAGTTATACATAGCATATTTGTTTAGCTGTTACAGAACTTTGTAGGATTTTAATTAAAAGAACCTATACAAACACCAGTTAGTATTTTTACAAGTTATGAAATGTTAGAAACATCTCAAATTATCTTTGTTTTCTTTTTTGATACTTTATTATTTTTGTTTATGCCTTCTATTCTTTTGAGATTCTTCATGTATTTTTCTCATTATATGCACATGTATTATTTCACTTTTCTAACCTTTTTCTTTTTCATTCTTTCTTTCTAATTTTTTTTCTTCTTTTTCCTTTTTTTAATAACCAACTGTAGAACTAACTGCCATTAAGCTGTGAGATGGGGTAACTTTCACAAAGGCCCAGAAGTTCTTTTTTTATCAATTGATTTGGATGACTCTATTTTTAATTTTGTTGTTCCTTTACTATTGGTGGATAATTATATTAGATGAAGTAGGATAAAAACAGACAATGACAATATATTTTTATGGTTTTTCTTCTTGCATTCTTACACATCCAAAGAAATTTATGTATACTCAATGATATTCAACACATTTTAGCAGACATTCTATTAATTCTAACCCTTCTCCCATCTCATAGTAAAAAAAGTCTATCTTCAATAAAGGCTGATGTCTTTATTGTCTTGACTCTGAGAAATTTTAAGAGTAATTTTAGGAACAAATAAGTTGAGAGCCATAAATATATCAATTATAAAAACACTGCTTGAACTTGGTTTTCTGTTTCCAAGTCAAATAAATATACATTTAAAATATCATATTTTCCAAAGTCAAGAAATCATGAAGTAAATAATAGAAAAGCAAAACATACAAAAATAAACAGTATATAAGTGTGGCTTAAATTGGAACAATGTAGTTAAGTAGCTCATGGCTGTTGAAAGAGATCTTTAAGAAACGTGTCACATTCTTACATAGAGGTAAGCAGAAATAGCTCAATAATGCTAAGAGGGACATCTGGTCCTTAGAGCCAAGAATAGTGACATTTGGCTCAGTTCTGAAGGATATTTTGGAGAAAATCCCGGGAAGTAAAGGAAAATAATGCTAGGCAGAAGAAGCAACATTTGTATATGACGTAACTGGAAAAGGAATGACCACTCTCGGCAGGCGGTGTGCATACAGAATAGAAGTTGGTGATGCAGAAAGGATAAACAGATAGTGGAAAGGAGTGGTGATGGAGTGATAACATGAATTAGGAATAAAATCTTCAATACTTACCAGAACCCAGTCTTGAAAAAGAAAAAAAGAAACCTCTGCAAACAAAAGCCCTTTTATTCCTATTTTGATTACAAAAAAACAAACACTGAAATAATCTAATGTAATAGAAAGCTATATGAAAATAAAAGATAAACTATTGTCTCTAGAGACGAGTTGATCTTTCTTTGAACTTCTTTGATATGTTGGAGCTGAGAGTCTGCAAAGTGCTTTACTACCTTGAAAACTGACTGCTTGAGTTTACAAATACTGAATGTGGTGAGGATTTGGAAGGTGAACCAGGACAATAAACTTCTCCTATTTACTGGGAAACAGATTTCAGCAGCAGTTACCTGAATATAGTTTCTGATTTTAAGAAACTTTACTAATTTGTTTTTGTTTCTGCATTCCCAGAACCAGCCTCAATTACCTCCCGCAAAGGACAGCAGTACCTTGACCTCCAATTCTGCATAATGTTTTCTTTCTTCCAGAACTGATAAGCTGAAACTTGCCCCATGGTGGTTCCCAGCCTAAGGGCTCCATGCAGTTACTTCCTGTTTAGTGCAGTGTTTTGGTTCTGGTCTTCAGTGGTCTTCAGCATGGTACTAGGCATACATGTATGGTCAAGTTTACTGTCCTTTGTTGAAATGCTTTATAACAATTGTGTCTCCTGGCTCATACAGTAATGTAAACCAAATCTAAATTTTAAAGCATGAAAATGTACAACATAGAAATAAGTTATTCTCAAATGTCATAAAAGTTGCTTTGGAACCAGAAATTTGATTTTTTTAATGTTTATTGATATCAATGTCAATTCTTGTAATTAGGTTCCAAATTTTGCTTCAGATTTTAACCTTGGATTGTTCCAATGGAAGCAGCATTTTACACCCTGCTTCTTTTTGTATGCTTTGTTTTGTTAATATTTATTTCTGATTCATAAAGGAAAAAGTTCCTTGAAACACATCCTGCTGTTTGCTCCACAGCAGAATACTTTAGGCATGTCAGTAAAGACATGATTGCAGGTAGTCTGAGTAATAGGAACACTATTATAGAATGTTTTAAAACTTTTTAAATAACAGTGCTATGGCCATAATTTATTAAGTGTTGTTACTGTTTGAATGTTGTTTGTAATGAAATGCTATTAAATAAAAAGGTAAAAAGTATTAATTATTTACCCAACATTTCCAGGTAAATTATAAATACTACCACATCAAGCTTCATAATAAATCATCAGGGTCTCAAAATATAAATAAAGAGCGAAATAAAAGACATAACTGGAAGAAGGAGATAGACCTTTATTTTTTAGTTTTGCTTTTTGGTACTGGGAATCAAACTTACAATCTCATGCTTGCCAAGTAGGCGCATATGCCACTGAGCTAAATCCCCAGCCCCAAGGTGACAGATCTTTCTCTAAAGGGAAAAAGCTCAAGAGATGGAGCGGGGAAGGAGGAGAAGGAAAGGAAATGAGAAGAGTAGTGAAGTTATGTGATATACACATACCAACTCCATACGAGGGATACAGTGTATACTGAAAACATGCACTAATAAAAAATGTTTCCCCCAAAGTGAAACATATATATTATCCAAAAGACATAACTAAATTCAGAAAATAGTTTTCATAAATGAACATTAGATAATGAATATGTATCAATACAAAACATCATATTCACTCTTAAATATGTAGCATAATTTTGATTAGTAGTTTCTTCTGTATTTCAAATTAATAATGTCAGCAAATTATATTAAATATAGTATATGTAAATTGAATAATGGTCAAAAGTTTTCTATCGTATCGTTGTCTTAAATCATTTCTTATATACTCATGTATAACCTGCTTTTTGTTGTTGTTTATTTGGTTTTTTTTTTTTTTTGTTTTGTTTTGCCTTGTTATTTTTGAAACAGGGTTTCACTATGTAGTTCAGGCTGGCTTTGAGCTTACCTTGTAGCCTAGGCTAGCATAGCAATTTGCCTGCCTCTGCTTCCTGCATGCTGGGGTTACAGGCACACATTACCAAGCCTGACCCCAAATCCTATGTATGCTTAATGTATACTTTCAGATCTATTCAATAAGAAATATGTTTGAGATTGTTCATAGCAACATTGCTTAAAATAATAAAATCTCAGTACCAAAGAGAACTGGGCCAATCTCCCTAATGAACATAGATGTAAAAATCTTAAATGAAGTACTAGCATATAAAATGCAGAAAATAATTAAGAAGATTACACAATATAGCCAAGTGAGATTCATCTTAGAAATGGAGGGATGGTTCAACACACACAAATAAATAAAAGCAATATACCACATTAATAGTGCTAAAGACCAAAATCACATGAACATCTCAATAGATGTAGAAAGAGCCTTTGAAAAATCCAACACTCATTTATGGTAAAAACCATAGAGAGAAATAAAAGGAGTAAGAAGAGAAAAGGAAGAAGTTAAAATATCATCATTTGTAGATGACATGATACTCTACACAGATGACCCCAAACACTCTACCAACATCTAGACTTAATAAGCAAAGTCAGCAGTGTACCTGGGTACACAATCATCACTTTAAAGTCAATAGCATTGTGGTACACAAATAACAAACTCAAAGAGAAAGAAATTAGGGAAACCTCATCCTTTATAATAGCATTTCAAAGAATCAAATTCTTAGGAATTAGCCTAATAAAGGAAGTAAAAGATTTATGCAATGAAAATTATAGTATTCTGAAAAAAAATGGAATCAGAAAATTGAAAGACATTCCTTGACCATTGGTAGGAAGAACCAACATATTGAATGTGGCCATACTCCCCAAATTGTTATACAGATTTAATGCAATCCCAATCAAAATACCAGTAGCATAACTCACAGATGTAGACAAAAAATTCCTAAAATTCATATGGAACCAGAAAAGACCTAGAATAGCAAGGGCAATTCTGGACAACAAAGACAAGGAAAGAGGCATCACCATCCCTGATCTGAAATTATACTACAAAGCCACTATAACAAAATCAGCATGATGCTGGCAAATAAACACACATAAGAATGAATGTAACAGAATAGAAGTTACAGATACACTAAATCACCTTATCTTTGACAAAGGGGCAAAGCAAATTCATGGGAAGAAAGATAGCCTGGTTTAATAAATCATGCTGGAAAAACTGGCTTTCTATATGTTGAAGACGTAAACCAGATCCATGCCTGTCAACATGAACTATACTAAAATTAAAATGGATCAAAGATTTTCATACTGAGACAGAAACACTAAGTCTATTGGAAGACAAAATAGGCAGAAATCTCAAGGATATAGGGGTAAGCAGAGAGTGCATGAAGAAAAAACCAAGCTTCACGGGAAATATTTCAAAGAATCAACAAATGGGATCTCGTCTTATTAAAAAGTTTTTGAATATCCCAGCAAAACATCGCTCACAGTGGGGAAAAAAAAAAAAAAAACACACACACACACACAGTTTGGGAAGAGATTTTTGCCAACTGTCACTCTGAAAAAGGACTTCTACCCAGAATATATTAAGAACTCAAAAAGGTCAGGAACCCCAAACTCAAAGACTCAGTTCCCAAATGGGAATCTGAAATGAATCTTCACCAGTACAATATCATTCCAAATTTACTTCTCTAAAATTGAGAGTGAGAATAACCTTGGTAAAGTCATGTCATGGAATATTGAAAAAAAACTTTTACTAAATGCAAAATATAAACAGATGTTAGTAATATAACTATGAGCAAAAATAGCCTAGGAAGTACACATATTCTTATCGGATTTTAAAAAATCTATACATATCATATATGTACACATACCATTTATAAATATATCTATGTCATGTATATATTTATATAAATATTATAAAACACTATTAGGATTATTAGGTGACCAAAATAAAACAGATTCTCTTGAAGAGAGACTCTTAACTCAGGGCAATTAGGAATTGCTTAATATACTTCTGCATTGCACTTTTAAGATCTACATTAGTAGGCACGGCCAACTTACTGCTGAAAAATACTCAACACAGGATTAATAGATTAGACTCTTCACGAAAAAGAAAAATGCAACTCATTTTAAAGTGCATGAGATCAAAGCATGGCTGAGATAATTATTAGATTAATTTAAAGCAAAGACTGTATTCACTATTGACTTGAAATATGTATAATGAAGTCAAGGTGGATTGAAATAAATTATACACCTTTACTGAAGCATATTCAGAAAAGCATCAAATTTACAAAGTCGCTCTACATCCACCTCCCATCCCAGCTGCACTTGGAGAACTGTGGAGCTTCCAACGGGTGGGCGGGTGCACACTATCCCCAGAGCTCAGCCTGTTTGGGACCCCTGCACCTCACCATGGGTGTGCAGAGGAGGGGCTGGGCGGATCTGGGGCGCCTGCGTCTGCCTCCTGTGTGTCTGGAGGACTGTGGATGTCTCAGCGGGCAGGGGAGCATCGCAGGTTCCAGAGGCCCCACAGCCTGTGGTGAGTGCTCAACGCACTCTGCACAAAGCCCAGGCTGTTCAGGTCCCTCCAGGCTTCCGGGTGCAGTGAAGTGGAGAGGTGGGTTTAAGGCATCTACATCCGCCTCCCCATCCCAGTTGTGCTTGGAAAGCTGTGGAGCTTCCAACAAGCAGGTGGGAACACAGTGTCCCTGCAGCACAGCTTATATGGAATTACTGGGTTCTAAACAGGCAGAAGAGGGCCTTTGGTTCTGCAGGCCCAGTGGCTTGGGGTAACGGGGTGCCAGAGTCTCAGGAGCTGCAAAGAAGGGGATTTCCAACAGACCCTGAGGAACTTTTCAAATAACACTTGAAACACAGAAATATAGGAAAATGACAAAATGAAAGACCAAATTACAACCTCAAACTTCCAGCCCATCTCAAGAAACCCTAGGAGCAATGTATATAGAAGAAAATATACACAATTCACCCTAAATATTGGACACAATAACTACTGAAATTAACAAGCAACTCCAGGAAGCTTTAAAGAAATACACACTCGAAATAATCTCCCATGTAAAAGAAGAAATGATAAAAGAAATGAAAGAGATTCTGAATACCTAAAGAAAACACAGTTAAAAAATTGGAGGAACTAAACAAAAAGATAGAATCCCTAGATGAGCAATATATGAAACAAACAGAATCCATAAAGCAGATGCACAGAGATATACAGGAAATAAAAAACTCCACTGAAAGTTGTAAAAACTGCCTTAATGAAAGTGAGGATAGAATTTCAGACCTTGAAGACAGGATTGCAGCTAGTGAACAGGAAAGGAAAGATCTTTTAAAAATAACAAGGAATCAGGAAACAACAATACAACAACTGCAAGATGATGCAAAGAAAAATAACATAACAATGATAGGGAAAAATGAAAAAGAAGGAGACAACATAAAGGATGTCAAGAGGACATTTAGAGAAGTAATAGCTGAAAATTTCCCAAGCATGAGATGAGAAACCAACATCAGGATCAGTGAAGCATATAGAACTCCAAATAGTCATGACCAAAATAAAACTACACCCAGACATATAATAATCACCATCCCAGAAATCCAACACAAGAATAGATTATTAAAAGCTGTCAGAGAGAAAAGACAGATCATTTATAAAGGAAAACCTATCAGAATCACAGCAGACTTCTCAGCACAAACAATAAAGTCAAGAAGAGCATGGAGTGAAGTAGTCCAGATCCTAAAGCAAAATGATTTCCAACCTAGACTGATGTATCCTACAAAACTATCATTCAAAATTGGTGGTGAAATACGATACTTCCATGACAAAGAACAGCTGAAGAACTTCATGAACACCAAACCAACCTTGCAAAAAATATTGAAAGACAGTTTCGATACACAAAGGAAAAAACCACTAAGCAAAGCAGATAATTAAACAGAACAGAGAGATAAAGATGCAACAGCAGAGAGATAATATGTCAACAATAAACCAGCATTTAACAGTAATAACCGTTAATGTAAATGGTCTCAATGCACCAATCAAAAGAAACAGACTAGCAGAATGGATCAAGAAACAAAATCCAACCATATGCTGTTTACAGGAAACCCATCTAACCCAGAAGGATACTCACAGACTGAAAATCAAAGGATGGAAATCAATACTTCATGCAGCAGGAATCAAAAAAAAAAAAAAAAAAAAAAAAAGCAGGAGTAGCCATTCTGTTTGCAGACAATGTGAACTTTACACCAACAATGACCATAAATGACAAAGAAGGTCACTACATACTCGTAAGGGGAAAACTCCAAGAGGAAGAGATAACTATCTTAAATATATATGCACCAAACTCTTGAGCACCCAGTTATATACAACAACTATTAACAGAAATGAAAACTCAAATTATCAGTAACACAATTGTAACAGGAGACCTTAATATGCCATTGACACCAAGGGACAGATCAACCAGACAGAAAATGAGCAAAGAAATAACAGAACTGAATCACACCTGCGAACAAATGGATTGTATAGACATATACAGAATGTTCCACCCAACAACATCAGAATACACATTCTTCTCAGCAGTACATGGATCATTCTCTAAAATAGACCATATATTAGCTCACAGAACATATTTAAACAAATGCAAAAGAGTTGAAATCATCCCTTGCATGTTATCAGATCATAGCGCTCTGAAATTAGAAATTAATGATAAAAGATACAGCAAAAATCCCAAAAAAACATGGAAACTGAATAACACATTCTTGAGTAATCAGTGGGTCACAGAAGAAATTAAAAAGAAATTAAACAATACCTAAAAGAATATGGAAATGCAGATACAATTTACCGGAATATGTGGGATGCAATGAAAGCCATCCTCAGAGGAAAATTTATTGCACTGAGTTCCCACATCAGGAAAACAGAACAAATACAAATAAATAACTTGATGCTACACCTCAAACAGCTAGAAAAAGAAGAGCAAGTCAAGCCCAAAGCCAAAAGAAGAGAGGTAATTATAAAAATCAGAGCAGAAATCAATGCAATAGAGACTAAGAAAACAATCCAAAGAATCAACAAATCAAAGAGTTGGTTCTTTGAAAGAATAAATAAAATTGATAAGCCCCTAGCCAACCTTATTTTAAAAAGGGAAGAAAAAGCTCTAATTCATGCAATAAGAAATGAAAAAGGTGATCACTACAGACCCAATAGAAATACCTAAGATCATCAACACCTATTTCGAAAACCTCTACTCTCAAAAGTTTGATAACACACAAGAAATAGACAGATTTTTAGAAACATATGAAGTACCAAAGCTAGATCAGGAGGATGTAAAACTGTTAAATAACCCAATCTCTGTTAATGAAATTGAAAATGTAATTAAGCCCACACTTACAAAGAAGAGCCCAGGCCGAGATGGATTCACTGCAGAATTCTACAAGAAATACAAAGAACACCTAATGCCGACACTCCTAAAACTATTCAATGAAATTGAAAGGGAAGCAATCCTTCCTGATTCATTCCTGGAAGAAAATATTACTCCAGTACCAAAACCTGAGAAAGACCCAACTAAAAAAGAGAACTATAGACCGATCTCCTTAATGAACACAGATGCAAAAATCCTCAATAACATATTGGCAAATAGGATGCAGCAAATCATCAAGATTATACACCATGACCAAGTGGGATTTATCTCAGGAATGCAAGGATGGTTCAACATATGTAAATAAATAAATGTCATCAACCATATCAATAAAGCCAAAAGTAAGAATCACATGATTATTTCTATAGATGCAGAAAAAGCCTTCGATAAGGTCCAACATTTATTCATGATAAGAACTTTACAGAAAACTGGAATAGATGGTCTTTACCTTAATATAATAAAGGCCATTTATGACAAACCAACAGCCAGCATCATACTAAATGGTCAAAAATTGAAAGCCTTTACTTTAAAATCAGGCACAAGACAAGGATGTCCTTTATCACCACTCCTATTTAATGTAGTACTGGCAGTACTAGCCAGAGCAATTAGGCAAGAGA
Source organism: Cavia porcellus (assembly GCF_034190915.1). Lineage (NCBI taxonomy): Eukaryota > Metazoa > Chordata > Mammalia > Rodentia > Caviidae > Cavia > Cavia porcellus. The sequence continues at coordinate 30,599,602 of NW_026947497.1, read as the reverse complement.
GAGAAATAAAAGGGGTAAAGATAGGAAAAGAAGAAGTTAAATTATCATTGTTTGCAGATGACATGATACTCTACAAGGAAAACCCCCTAAACTCCATTGAAAGACTCTTAGATACAATAAATAAATTCAGTAATGTGGCTGCATACAAAATCAATACTCAGAAATCAATAGCATTCCTATACACAAACAACAAAATCACAGAGAGGGAAATAAGAGAAACTATACTCTTCAGATTAGCAAGCAAAAAATAAAATATTTAGGAATTACTCTTACGAAAGAAGTGAAAGACCTATACAGTGAAAATTATAATACACTGAAAAAAGAAATTGAAGATGATCTCAGAAAATGGAAAGATATCCCTTGCTCATGGATAGGAAGAAAAAAACATTGTGAAAATGGCCATTCTCCCAAAACTGTTATACCGATTCAATGCAATCCCAATAAAAATACCACCAACATACCTTATAGATCTAGAGAAATCACTCCTAAAATTCATCTGGAACCAGAGGAAACCTAGAATAGCAAAGGCAATTCTAAGCAGCAAAGGCAAGGCAGGAGGCATCACAATCCTTGACTTGAAGTTATACTACAAAGCAACAGTAGTAAAATCAACATAGTATTGGAATCAAAACAGAGCCGAAGATCAATGGAATAGATTAGAAGTTACAACCACAACTACAAACACACTCAACCACCTTATCTTTGATAAAGGAGCCTTGCAGGTTTACTGGAAGAATGACAGTCTCTTTAATAAATGGTGCTGGAAAAACTGGCTCTCCATTTGCTGAAAACTAAAGCTAGAACCATGTCTATCACCATGTACTAAATTAAAATCTAAATGGGTCAAAGATCTGAATATTAAAAGAGAAACACTAAATCTATTGGAAGACAAATTGGGTAGAAACCTTGAAGACATAGGAGTAGGTGGAGAATTCATGAACAGGACTCAAACAGCACAGGAAATACTTCCCAGAATCAATAACTGGGACCACTTCTTATTAAAAAGTTTCTGCATGTCAAAAGAAATCTCCAGCATAGTGAAAAGTGAAACCCACAAACTGGGAAAAGATTTTAGTGAACTCTCTCTCAGACAAGGGACTCTTGTCTAAAACATATAAAGAATTAAAAAAAAAAAAAAAAACCTCAGACCCCCAAAATTCAAAGATCCAATCAAAATGGGCATCTGAGACGAATACGCACTTCTCAGATAAAGAAATACAAATGGCAAATAAATACTGAAAAAATATTCATCATCATTAGTCATTAGAGAAATGCAATAAAACCACACTGAGATACCATCTTACTCCTGAAAGAATGGCCAGGATCAAGAAAACCAACCACAACAAATGCTGGAGAGGCTGTGGGGAAAAAGGAACTCTCCTACACTGTTGGTGGGAGTGTAGACTGGTGCAACCTTTGTGGAGGTCAGTCTGCAGATTTCTCAAAAAGCTGGGATTGGAAGTTCCATTTATTCCAGCTATTCCACTTCTAGGCATATTCCCAGAAGACCTGAAAGCATCATATTTGCACCTATGTTTATAGCAACACAATTTGTAATTGCCAGATCTTGGAAACAACCCAAGTGTCCATCACCTGAGGAATGGATAAAAAAAGTGTGGTTTTTCTATACAATGGAGTATTATTCAGCTATAAAGAAGGATCACATTGAGATATTTATCAATAAATGGGCGCAGCTTGAGACCATACTCATAAGTGAAATAAATCAGTCCTACATGTGTGAATACCGAATAGTTTCCCTAAGGTAAGTAAGGATTCAAATATATAAAAATATGTGGTAATCATGATTCCCCATTATGTGGTCTTGAAGCCTTATAAAGTTTTCACTTATTAATTGGAAAGGCTTTATTCTGGGCTTCTTGATATGGGAATATTTGAAGCTATAGTATATGAAGTTTTATTCAAATATTTCAATGAAAAAGACAGACACTATGGTAACTACTATTAAGTTGGGTTATTTGGTGGTGAAGCACTAGGTTGCTGAAACAGTCATGCTTTAACCTGTATTGTTATATTGTTATGTCCTGTTTTATCTCAATCTCTCCCTTATTCATTAAAAATTATTTAGTTATTTTTATGTTTTTTTAATTAAGGGGAAAAATTTAAAAAATTAGCAGGATATATAATAGTACCTTCTTTTGATTTCCTATTAACTTGTTTTGAAGTCGTGTAATACTCCCACTATTTTGTTTTGACTGATTAGACTCTGCTCCATTCTGTATGATAGTATCAATTTTGAGGGTATAGGCAACTACTTTGAAGGCAATAAGATTCACTAAGATGCCCATTCTGGTTTGACTATTGTCTCCTTGGAAGTCCTATAATGTTTACAATGCTTAAGTTTTATTGGTCTTGTTCTCTACTGTTTTGTTCAACTTTATAATATCTCATGAGATAGACAATTCTTTTTAAGGAAACAAGAGACATTATGGTAACCATTGTTGATAACCTTGTACTCTGTTTTACATCGTGTGCTATGTCTTTCCTTGGTTTTGACTGACAGCTTTGTTTTGCCATATTTGACTTTATTCACCCCCCCAAAAAAAGTAATAAGAACTAAGGAGTAATAAAACCCAAAATGTGTAAATTTTGTTGTAAAAGAGAGAAGCAAAAAAAGAGCTTAAAGGATGCAACAGCAAGTGTGTTTAGGGGTGTTAAATAGCTGACCATATTAATGTTTTTGGATGGATCATTGAACACAACTGTTTGCAGTCTCACTGTTTGAATGTCCACTTTGTATGCTTTGATACTATGACTTGAACAACTATCTCTAAGATAATAATATGTAATCTATTAACTGGTGATTTCGTTTTTTTTTTTTTTTTTTTTTTTTAAGTTCTGTATTTCTTGTACCCTTACACTGCTTTGTTTTGTTTTGTTTTGTTTTCTACTTTTTCCTTTTAAATAAAATTCAAAAAAAGAAAAAAAAATTACAAAGCCATGATATTTCACTAATTTAATTTCACAAACATCTATTTAGAAATTTCCTATCTACATACCATCCGTCTATTTACTTACTAACTTTCCCAGTATGCATTTTATGTTTGCCGAAAATTTTATTTTACATTTAATTGGAGCAGAACAGTATTTTGACCTGACCTGTCAAATAATGACCTGAGAAGTCAAAATATGTGCTTTGCAAAGCCCAGTGTAGATACAAGTGGACTAAATTTAACCTATATTTATCTCTATACTGTTATAGATTCTAATTTTCTGCTATACATGGTAACAAAGATGTGTAACATAATTTGTTCTTAGTATACATTTTTCATAGATTGATACCTTTTGCTCAGGAAAACTTTATTTAAACAAGTCTGTTTTCAGTTTTGTCTACTTTTATTCATTAAAATAATAAAAGTATTAAAATGGCTATAACATATACTGAGAATCTGGAAAGTTACAAAAGACAATAATAGCAGCTCAGATAACAAAATTTTAACACTATACTCTAGATACATTTGCAGAGGTATTGATACTTGAGGAATGTAAATTTCCAAGGACTAATCAAATCTACTGACAACTGGAGTGCATCACTTTCATTCAATGATTTAATAAATATTCACTGAATGCTTATCATGAAGTGGGCATAGTCTCACATCTCTAGATATGTCAATAAATAAAGTAGCTTAAATTTGTGTAGGGTAGGAATATACACAAAATAAATAACAACCATTATGTATAAGTAAATTATTTTGAACATTTAATGGAACAAAAGGAACTTATAAGAATAATACAAGTGTAAGGAGGAGAGGTGTCTGAAATATTTAACAGGATGGCCCGGACTGGTTGGATGTGAAGATAAAAGATGTCAGTGTAGGGTTGTGGGGGTTGTGGATGACAGTTATACCTGGTGGAAACATACACGCACCGGAAATCCACAGAATGAAAATGCAAAAGAACTTAAATCCTGCCTGGTACTTGAACTATAAGGAGCTAAGTTGGAATGAGGCTCAGAACAAAAGGAGGACTAGAGCTGCTGAGAACAAATGAAGGGTTAAAGTGTGCCTGCAGCAGTGCGATCCGCAGCCACTGCTACAGTGGCAGTGCATAGCAATGGACGATGCCTGTCTTCAACCGTGCACGTTATGCAGGGGAGAGCAGCAGCTGTCAGACTTTGGGTACAATCTCAGCTCACCCACTAACGCTGTGTTATTGCCGTGGCACAGTGTTTCTCTCAACTCAGTGACTGAGGTGATGCCTCAGCTCTGAGAGCTCAGTGTGTTCAAACATACAAAGCTTTACAGTGACTCCAAAATAAAATGTTCCTGTGAATCAAATGAAAGAACAAATCCAAAAGGACATGTGGCATCTTGATTTCACCACTCTCTATCTGAAAATTACATATACTCTTTTTAATACATGCAAAAATCTTTTTGTACATTTCAGAGTTTGTGGGCATATAATAGTCGTATTATTCCTATGCTTTGCAATGTTATCTATAATATAATAAAATTTATAAGTCATTGAAATTGATATCGGATAAACAATCTATTAGCATGTTATATCCTGAAGAGATTTGATGATAATATTATTATTTTAAGTATGAAAATGTGGTATTTTGATTATTTTATTTGTTCAAAATCATGATTGAAATGTATCAGCATATATTCTAATGATTCCTGAAATTTAATTTAACTTTTTTTTTTATATCAGGGATCAAACTCACAACCTAGCACTTGCCAGGCAGGTGCTTATAACGCTGAGCTAAATCTCCATCCCTTAATTTAATTGTTTTAAAGTGCTAACTAGTTTCTTTAATTGTAACAGATGTGTTACTCTTTTTGTGAAAAATATGAGAATGTTTTAATAGCTGTTAAATTTCAAAATTTAATAGTCTGATCTTTGTATAGGATAGAATACCTACATGTATTATTTATAACACAATTTGAATACTTTACTCAGTTGAATAGTTTACTCTTTCCTCTGTGTCTTCTTTCATCCCCATTTTTGTGATCTCTTTGTGTTTGTATGTGTCATTTTTTTCTTCATGATATTTAAATAAATATCTTAATTCAAAACATTTTTATGTTTATGCTGTTATGGAAATCCAAAAAACACAGGGTTGAAAACACACTAAAAGTTAAAACATTCACCTTAAACTGAATTATTTAATTGCAATTTTGAATATATATTTTTCTCCTCTACTGATAGAATTTCACGATGAATTAATCACTGTGAAATTCAGCAAGAATGTTCTGAGTAAACTTGCTTTCTATACTTGAAGGGCACATTGTATAAACTAAAATAGTAGAATTCTCTAAATGCCTAAAAAATTACTAATATCTTAAAAAATTACAAAACATGTACTAGATAATAGAATATATGAATATTATTAGCAATAACCAAAGTAAAACTTGACTGAATATAAGCAAAGGTCAAAGAATATTTTAATTGAAAAAACTTGAATTTAAAAAATTTTCTCTAATATCCTATGATCCTTTTATACCTAATACACACATGACACCATGTCAAATTTTTATGGTAAATATTGCTTCCTAGACATTCTTGGCAAGACGTAATTAGTCAAAATATGTTAATTAGTTCCCAAAATTTATCAGACCTCCTGACTGCAAGTAAGTAGAATATAAGCTATTTGTACTATTTTAGCAGAGTTAAAACTCACCTGCTTTGGGAGCTAAACAAGCCAATATAAAGAGTGTGTCATATTTCAGGTGTCTTTATTTGTCATTCTTTTCATAACTACTGAAGTATAATTGTTATCCTCTAGGAAATCAAAAAGTTGAAAGACATTTCCTCAGACTGCAGTACAGCCACAGGCTGTAAACAAAAGCTTATGGGACCATAAGAGCAGAAACTCTGGATTTGACAAGAAATGTGCCTTGCGGGAATGAGCCATTTGAAAAACTAGAACCCAAGAGATGCTGAAATAACCTTTTAACCTTCTGAAAGTAATGCATATCAGGGCATGAGTTTACACATCTTGGTGCCATCTTTAGGTACCATAAAGAAATCTAAAAGCCTGAATAACTAGAATATAGGCATATAAATACATTGGAGAGTTCTACCTATGATATCTTTTTATTTACTAAATTAGTAAAATGATATTAAAAATTCAATAACATTGTTCTTTCTCAGTCAATTGTGGGAAATTCTGGTATTTTGTGTTCCCTAATGTCCAGGGACCTAAATATTATTTGAATATGTTCTGGAGATGTTCAAATAACTTCTGACCAAATTATAATAAGAAACTTTGAAAATCACACAACCTTAAAGTATTTTCTTAAATTAAGCAGTTTTTTTTTTACTCTTAAAATAATCACAAGATAGCTACATGATTAAAAGATATGGTGAGCCAATGCATGAATTTAAATGCAGTGAACTTTTCGAAAAACAAAGTGAAATTTTTTTTAACAAGAAAGATCCATTTTACCCCTATCATTTATGCATTTATGAGGGCAGTTAAATTAGATATACTTCTTAATTATCTCCGAAAATCATCACTATCACCATCCACAGATCATTTCTAAGTGTGGAGACTTGAAATTTGTGGTATAGGCAGTGCTGAAACTGAGTGGTGTTTTTCAGTGCTAGGAACAATGTACTCAGAAAGGAGAAACTTATTCCTGGAAGTCATTTGAATTTATAGGATACAAATTATGAAGGGTTTTAGTTTTCCAGTGTTGTTTCCAAAGCTAGAGAGTACACCCCTACTCTTTCACAAAAACAACATGAAAATTTTTCTAAATCACTTACTTTACACCAGTAAAATTCTTGTGTAGCTCACACAGGCATCATCTATCATTGTGAAACGAACATGACATCAAACTTACATAATAAACATCTCTGGTTTCTCTTCCAAGAATGTGTAATTTAATTCCGTGTGGTTTTGTGTGTGTATTTTCTATTTCTTACCCCACTGTTTAAGATGCAAAATGACTTTTCTTATTTTATTTGTTTCAATGACCATTTATTTCTTTATCTGTTCATAACAGTGGTGGAATAAATGTATATTGAAAAATTATTTTTTTATTTATAGAATTTTTTTGAAATTTGGGAAATTTTCAGATATTTTACTAACAAACTGGTACCTGAACAAACATCATAAAAATGAAAAATAAATTGTTAGTGTAATAAAATGTTTCTAGTAACATAAAATCTAATTGCATAGACATATCAATATACTAAAATGTGGAGGGTACATCTGTTAGAGACAGATAAAACTAAAGATGCTCAAATTATTAAATAAATTTTAGCATCATTCTGGTTAAAACTGACTTGAATGTAAGCACTTTGAGTGGTTTTTTTTCTCCTAGTATGTTTCCTATGGCTAAACGTTTTATCCACTGGACCTTTACCAGTTTTTATTATAAGTAATAAAGTCACACAATTACTGTACACTAATACTTTGAATTAGATTTTATATTCTTTTTTGAGTTGGATAATTTTCCCTAAATTTTTTTGATAATTGAAAAATAGAGAAACCAGTGGCAAACATACTAATGGAAAAGATTGTGTTCTTTCCTTCAAATAACAAAAAGCAACATCATGCAATAGTGATTAAATTTAAACGGAGTACTAAAGGAAAAAGTTACTAAAGAATAATATTTCATATTTCAACATATGGAAACCATGAGTTGTTATATTAAAAAAAAAAACAGGAAAACCTTAAGCAAACAAAAATAGATCATTTAATAGCCATTTCAGTGCATGCCAAAATATTTTCAAAAAATGAATTAACACAAATGTGGAACTATAAATTCTACATATGTGGGTATTTAAAAAGTTAATGGGCATCTATGAGCATTGGAGGTGGAGAAATGTGGGGAGAAATATGGAAACGGGAATTGAGTAACAGGTAAATATAGATACAAGTAACAACTCTATGTTAAAGAGAACAGTGAATAAAGTAAGCTGTGATACAAATAACCTCTACCTAGTTTATGAAAAGCTTGAAGAGGGGAGCTCAAATCTCCAAATACAAAGTCATGATAAGGAAATGGAAATGCTAATAACAGTGATTTTATTAGAATGTACATATTGTATACATGTATGAAATATTTTACAATGTCTCAAATATATGTATATTTTTATTCAAAATGAAAAGAGTAGAAATAGAAATTTTAAATTCTAATTTCCATCCTTTCATCATGATACACACTACACACATACTAGATTATCCTATTGCACCTCATAAATTGACACAAGTTAAATATGATAGCAAAAATAACAAAATTATAAAATACTGTAAAATATCAAATATTTCTGCTCTGAATTTGGAAATAAAAACAAAAGAGGAAAAGGTATCAATGGATCTTTGTGATGATAGCTCTGTTTCATAGCTTTACTATAATGTGGTAATATTCTAGTAGTGATATTTTAATGTATGTTTCCAAAGTGTTATTATAGAAGAATATTGGATAAAGAGAATATAGGATTAATAAATATTTTACTAATTTTCATGTAAATCTGTAATTATTCCAAAATGCAATTTTTCATTAAAAATGAGATATAAAACTATTCACAAAATTTGATATTTTTGTAGCAACTTTATTCTTTCTAAATCCTCTCACAATTTTAGGATCAAAATGATTTTCACATTTCTAGTAAAATTGGATAGAAAATAAAGCTGAAGAAAATGTTTCAGTTCTGTTGCCTAGCAAATTATTTGATAATTCATTTTGTTGAATAACTTTTTATTTTCACCTTAACAAAAATTTTAAGAAAAAATAATTATTCTTAATCCTATTATTATAATTTACTTGTTCATTACTTTTTATTCTAAAATAAAAAAGCCAATTAAACAGAGATATCAGAGCAATTTGAAAGTGGATTATATTAGGATCGCAATCCATGGAGAGATATACATGCCATTTTATTGGTACATGATATGATGTTTATAAGCATTGTCCTTTTCATGCTGTCATGCATTAATTCACACAATTATAGCAGAATTTCAGTGCTGTTCTTTTAGAACCAGGGAGATGTGGATCTACTATTTCTTAGAATTTGTCTTAAATTTCTACTTGTTGGGATGAAATATAACAAACATCCCTTCAGTGAAGAGTTGAACCCGAACGTAAGAAAAATCTGAAGATGGCTGCTTTGAAGCATCTATATTTACAAACCAGTGTTGGATCACTATAATGCTCTGCTACACAGCATGCATGCAATATTTTCTTTCATTTTTGTTTCATAATTGAAAGTCTTAAATTCTCTATATGTATATGATTTACTAATCTTGGCTTTAAACTGTCTTTTGTTGTATTTTAAAAGTAGAATTTTTGATGCTCTACCCAGACAATAATGGATTTCTTATACTGGACTCAGTGCCTAAGCACCATTCTACAACATTTCGATTATCAGTGAAATCGGGAAAATGTAAGCAGGATACTAACCTTGAATATTATAAATAAACCCTACACTAGTAAACATAGATTTACGTTAAAAGTTTCACATACTTTATTTAACTTAGTTTTGAAGTAATAAATACTTGCTTTTTAAATACAGTAACCTACTTCATGAATTCTATCATATTTTAGTTCTTTCAGTTTTGATGTTTGAAATTTGCCCGTCACCAGCAAGACTCTCCAATTAGCAATTTTCCTCTGAAGGAGACTTCTGAGCACTTGCTTGCTGGTCTGCCTCCTTTGTTAAGAACAGGTTTAATTAACGGCCCATGTGAATTTTTAAAGGACAATTCTTTTCACCTTAAATCAGTTTTCTCTGCAACATGAGCATGTCAGAGTCTAAAGTTTAAGTGAATGTTAGGCTGAAAGGTAAATATAAACTGTCAAAAATCAAGTGACTATAGATGAAAGAGAAATGACATGCCCCAGCTCTCAGAATCTTTATTACAAGTAAATCTTCTTAAGTAAACATTTAGTGCATCCACTGAGACAGTATAAAACTGTGAAAGAGTTTGTAATTTGTGATCAAAATTATAAATCAAATCAGCATACGTACTTGCATGTCATTAAAAGGCAGATATAGCATCTGATTTTGAAAAAAAAATCTGTCCATGACTATGTTGTCAAGATATTATAAACATTACCTCCACATTTTGTTTTTATATCAGTTCACAAATTTAACAGAATACCCAGACGTGGATATGTCAATTTTATTTCACAATAAATCTAGTTATACTGCAACTAAAACTTATCTATACAAGTGAAAATTTGATGAGCTGTATTTTGATATAAATACAGTTAAATGTTAAAAAACTTTCATTTACTTCAAATATGTTTTTTTGTCAACTAAATCAACTGCATTATATTGTAAAATAGAGTGTCAAATTGCTCTGAGAAAAATGTAAGTGCAAATTTCAGTATGGGCTCTTTCTGTCACTGTGCTTGCAGGGGACTCACAGTGTAAAACCAGTGAATAAGTTTTCATGGAAGTACTATGCTCTCCAGGTTAGAAAAATCAGATAAAAATATTTTTAAAACATTTCTGATATTAAAATGGCATGCTTCAAGAATTTGCAGAATTGTTCATTGAAAGAAAAAATTAACCTTTGCTGCAAATAAATAAATAAGAAAATAAAATTATTTTTGAATGACTTCTTTGGCGATGAAAGACAAGCGAATATTGCGACTACCTTTACAGGAATTACTTATATAATTAAGAAATAAATTGCTCTATGATACAATGTAAGAGGAGTTTTGTGCTTGGCAGGCAATTTTTTAGAGATGGCATAGATATTTAAAAGAGTAAGAAAAAGGAGGCGTGAAAACAAGGTGAGTAGTCAGGGTAGTTTGGGGAGACTGTAACCAGGCCTTCGGGGTTCTTGAGGTTCCTTCCACCTAGAATGGCTGACTACTGAAACTTTAGACACAGTGACACATAGCTCTCAGTTTGAAGTTACTTCTTGCCTATGTAGTAACTGCCCATTTTTAGTATCAGATACTCTATCATGATCTTACACATAAAATAATATTTTTCAGAGATGTTTTGAGCTACATAGGAATTATGATGGTGGGGCATAAAGCTCTGCTAGGACTCAATAAGGATTTGTACAGAGATCTAACATGAGTAACTGATAGTCACTTAAGGGACAAATAGAAGCAGCTAACTTCTCAGAGTCAATAAACCTTTTCCTCCAAAATACTCAAAAGAATCATAAATGCAAAACACAGAAATTACAGTCTGGCAACATCAGAACAGTGTCTACAAGTATCAATGCATTGCAAAATTCATTACGATTTAATATTACTTCACTAAAGAACCTTGTATTTCTGTTGCCTTATAAAATATTTAGGGAGGTCTGAGTAGTTATAAGAGAGAGATACGAAAGGAATTACCAGTGTGGAAAAATGTATGTGTCATGAAAGGAGGCGAATATTACATTTTCAGTGAAATTATAGATTTTCCTGTGGTTCTCAATAATTTAAAAGAAGAACATATGCAAAATATGCTCCATTTTAAGAGACATTTCAAATAAGTACAATGATATATTTTTGCAAACCAAGTTCAGGCATGTCCTTAATGATTCTTATGCACTTTTAATTTAACTTCCAAGAAAATTAATCACATTACACCATGTTCTGTGCTAAAATAACATGGATTTTTTTATTGCATAATTATTGGGGCTGGCAGGGTAAAGTTGTTTCATCTCTTTCATGACTCTCAGGTGTACAATAGATTGTAACTCTGTACAGCAGCTCTAACTGGAAACACTCCGTGCATTTCTTTATCTTGTCAGGGCATGTTGTCTTTACAAAATCTTTAGAGGATGTATGAGAACTTGGGTGATAGCAAAAGCATTTTCAAAATAAGGTTCATTGATCTTCGCATATAATAACTACAATTCAAAATATCAGAATGATTTTATAGTATCCACTTTCAAATTTGAGATTCTGAGAATATGAACCAGCAGAAGATATTAGATAGGCTACTGATACTGCTTTAAAGCTAATACAAAATACATATCTAGCAATTTTCAAAGTTCAATGAATTCATGGTTATAATGGGAGAAATAAAATAAAATTTGATTCTGTGCTCCAGTCATTGTTACCTTTAACAGCATAGCAATTCAATTTCATGTTTTGTACAGTAATTTGTTATACCTAGATTTCATAATGAGTGTAAAATAGCTAATCATGATCATTAAACATTGTTTTATTTTCTCATTTTAAACTTTAATTGAAACATATTTAATTTTTATTTTTATTAGTACCTGGTACATGATGTTTATTTCCCTTGGGAAGTTGTTGATCCTTTCAACACACTCATGTTATATCTAACTTTTTTTTTAACTTTTCCTTTCCCCTTTCTTTATCTCTGCATCTCAGGGTCCCCTGCACTTTTGCAAAAGGCCTACCTCTCTAACTATTATTTTGCTATTTATTTATAGCTTCGGTTCCTAATCCAGGAGAAGCCAGGGCATCTGATTTATGTCACTTAAGATTAAAGTCTCAAAGTGCATCATTTCCTACAAATAATTCCAGTTTACCCTTATTTATGAAAGACATACGCACTGTTTCATCTTCCTTTTAATTTGAGTAATAAAAAGTAGCTGTTACATGGAGACAAGATTAAGCAGAATGTATGCTTTTAAGGATATTTATCAACAAGAATAAAATCTGACATAGAAATTGATTCCCAGCACAGTAAATAGCTAAGAAGAAAAAAAAAGCACTTGAAATTCTGTGAAGTTTTTTCCGTGTGTGTTCCAAAAAGCACTGAATGCAGCGATAAACTTGGGAAGTAGTAATTCTATTGAAGCAAATGATCAGTCTAATAGGAATTATATTGTACAGCTGGGGGAAGATCTGATATGCTTATTATTTATGAATCAAAAATGTTTCAATAGACATCTGATCCTAAATAATACTTGAATGTGTTTATGCCACACCCAGTTATCACTAATAAACCACATTAACGCAGGGGAGAGTTATTCTAGTATTTGCAACAGAAGTTTGAAGGACAGCAAGGCTATGGGAAGAAGCAGAGAAAAGCAGTAAGGTGATGAGCCAGGTGGACGCATGTGCTTCAGAGAGCACAGGGAAGGAAACAAGGAGAAATGGCGGAGATCAAGGGCAAAACATCAATCGAATTAACAAGTAAACATTAATAATTAATGGGTAATAAAATTTTAAAGCGGGAATTACCTAACCTTAAAGATATTGATTTTTGTAATTTTATTGTTATTGTTGTTGTTTTGGTACCAGGAATCAAATTCAGGAACTTGTCTGGAAGACACTTGTGCTGCTGAGCTACATCCCCTAATGATTTTTGTATTTTTACTACAAGATAGAAGGCAGAAAAACCATATTACCAGCACTTATGTCATTTAAATATCATATTATGCTTGGAAGAAAAAAGATGGTTATCGACATTATTCCACCTGATTCTTAAGTGATCTTTCTCATCTATTATGATTTTAAGAATTTTCAGTTCATTAAGTCATGTGTTTTGGTAATGATCTTAATCAATGAATGCATTTTTCTGTATACATTCATATTCTTCTATTTCCAAAATATTTTTGTATAAACTATAGACTTTTTGTATAGGCTAAATGCAAACATATATGTTTTGTGACTTTTTTCTTTTATGGTAACTTGGCATACATTTTAACATGTAAGTATATTACCTTGTATAAAACTATCAGCATCACCACCAACAACATGCACACAATGAAATAAACTACACTCCACTGGTTGCTTATTGCATTGGATACCATAAGTATATAATCTTGTGTCATTATGTTAATGATTTTTATGTGTAATTTAGAATACAGTTTATATCTCCTTCTTTATATCCCCTTCTTTAAGTTTTTATCAGGAGTTGTTTACCTGAAGTTGAATAAGAGTGTTAATGCTTTGTTTTGTTTTAAACATCATTTTACAGATGTCCTACAATCAATGTATACATTCTATAAATAACTTTCCCCATAAAATTATTAGAGAACTTGTTGACTATCCAATAAATAACACATCCTCTAAGCCTAGTTACACAAGACACATAGTTTCATAGTTGAATATAATTTTTGTAAGGAATAGAAGTAATTTATTAATATACATTCACAAAGAATCAATCATATTCTATCATTTTTCTTTAAGATGTTTAGACTGTTTAATTTTGGGGGCCAAAAATTGCAAATGAGTTGTTAAAATAACTGCTATTATTTTCGCTATATACTTGAGACAATGTTATCTCATTCTAAAAAAGTCTAGAATAGAGAAATAAACCAGATTTTAATATTGACGGAAAGCTCAAGATTTAAAACTATCCACAGTGTTCTGTTTAATAGATTTATTCCTCTCAAAAATGTCATTTGTGTTGTACACTAAAATTTTACTAAGACTCATATGAACTGAAACTTATAAACCAGCCTGCTTTATGTAGAAATTGAAATCTTTTGTTTATCATTTAAAAAGACCATCCTTCTGGAAGCTTCTTTACAGTCACAGAACATTTTAATTTAACCTAGTACATGGTAGAAATGCTTACTTTTCTTTTCTGCACCTGTCATATCACATTTAGTGTACTTATTATTCCGTGCAATTTTCTATCTGCAAAAACCACTCCGCTTTCAAGGAAAACAGCAGACTGGAGGCAGAGTTCCATCCTTGCGCACCATTTGACCTGACAGGCTCACAGATAAAGTAAGTACAGAAATAAGTACCTCGTGTTTCTTACAGGATTTTGGTAAGGACCAAATGGGATAATAAATACAGATGTTCACTGTTCAGCTGATGTACATTTATAAAAGATAAGGATACCTTCAGCAGAAAGCTAACTTCCTGGGGATTTGAACAAAGTACAAGGCTTAGTGAAAATGCATCTTTCTGCTTCAATTTCCTTTGCTACTTACTAAAATAAATTAAATTTCTAAAATACATAATGATCTTTTCAATTAGAAAAAATATGTTTCAAATAGTAGCTATTTCTAAGTATTTGTTATTAAAATAAACCCTGTTGATATTATGTTTCCTAAAAACATTTTCATATACATAATCTTAAATATATATGAAAATGTATACACTACGTATATATGTACATCTGTATATACATATATGCATGTAAGTGTATACATATATACATATATATGTACAAATAGAGCTGAGAAAGATATTATTTGAATTATTCTTCATAAAAATACAAGATTAATAGATATGTATCCTAGCTTATTCATCATAGTAGACATGCTATAAAGGTTTGTACAATTCCACAGAGAGCAATACAGGTTAAACAAGTGATTATTGAGTTTCTGTCATGAAAACCGCTTACATGATAATACACATTGACTTAATCCACAATTGCAAAATGACTGTTCTTTATAACAGTGCATCACAAAACCTGCTCTTTCCCTTTGGAAATATTCACTTTTCTGCCACTATGGCAATACATAAATGTCAAGAGTTTTTGGAAATGTGAAATTGAATAACTGAAACTGGCCTTTCAGTGAACTGTGACTTGAGGTTTTTCCTGAAAGATTCTGAGCATTTTTTGCATGTTAAGGTGCTTGAAGTTGTTATATTCCTAAGAACTGAATGCATTTCATTTCTCTCTAACAGTTTCCTCTGCTTGAATATTTAGAAGCACCATGTTCTTTAATAATTTGGAAAATACTCTTCGTATGTGATGCTTACAACTCAACACATCTAGGTGTTGTTTTGTATCTTTTAAAATAGTTGTCTACAGATTGAAATTTAGAATGGAAATGACAGTAAAATATACAACTGAGGATTCTCTTTAAACTTTCCCAACTCAGCATATCCTGAGTGATAGACAGCTCGATAATGCCTTAAGGATTACCCCTCATGAGTAGTTGAGTAGTTACTTAAATATTGTTCTTTTAATTTTCAGTCCTGAAACAGATTATTTTCGTGTGAGATGTGTATATTTCATTCTCACTCTGCATGAATTTAGGGTTACCATTAGGGATGGAGGAGCTTTATTGCTAAGAAAAACTAGTATAAAACTACATGAGCTTCCAGTATTGCAATACTATTTTAAATACTTTGTGAAGAAATTATCATATAAATTCAGATAGTAAGGTTCACTTTGTAACATTTTACACATGTTGGGTCAGAGCCAAGGATTACATTCATCTATCAAGTGAAGATTTGCAACATTCTTTTACCATACATTTATAAAACAACAACAGCAAAACTTTTGCAGTTTATTTTGTTGGATTGGAGAATGAAAGACATTTGAACTTATTTCAAATATCAGGTTAAGACATACAGAGATTTAGCAGAGGCACTGGAGACTTTGAGATTTAAATATGCCAATTCCTGACTGAAGGCTTACTTTCCTACCCACTTTCTCAGAGAAGCACTGCCCTTTTCATAGGAACTGTAACATTCCCCTGCTCCTCTTTCCTTGTATGTCTTTATCCAAAAAAATTGCAATTGAATTTGTGTCCTATTTTTTGTAACTATGAGATTTTTAATCTTAGCAACCTAAGGAAAATGTTAACTAAATGGTAATATGTTTAAATCCTATTAAGATTGAATAATCTGTTATTAAATATAGGCAGCAAAATAATTTATGATTATAATTATTCATATGTCTACAGAAGCTTTTTAACCTGATATAATTCCATTTGTTAATTTTTGACATTATTTTCTGTATAATTGGGGTAACTGTTCAGAATTTTAATGTGTTAGTTGATAAGTATATCTTTTTTTTTTTTTTTTTGGTCTTTTTCATTTTTTTTATCAGTACCAGGAATCAAACTCACGACTGCTTGATTGCAAGGCAGGCGCTTATGCCGCTGAGCTAAATCCCCAGCCCCAATAAGTATATCTGTTTTATCCTCAATAATTTATGTCATGCAAGATTGGGTTGTTTAAGGTCATTTTATTAGTAAGATTTGCTACTTAATGCACATATAGAAATGATTTTATTCTTACTATCTCAAATACATTAAACAGCATTGTAAAGAAACTAAGAACATTTTCTAATTCTACATGTAACAAAGGTCTTAATTTAGCTAATGGTTCTATGTGATATTTGTCAAAGGAAAAATAAATTTATCATCCTATGCCTCTGAAAAGAAAATCTTACTGACTCAATGACATTAATGGTACAGTAGGAACATTTAGGTAAATATGTATTGATGATCGGTTGGAATAATATGTGTATATGCTATTCTAATTTTTTAAGTGCTTAAGGGAAAGCCTTTCATAGGCCTCTCCAAGGACAAGCCCAGAGGTCTGCGCTGCCCCTGGATTATTATTTGTCTTTTGTATATCTCTTCTTTTCTCTGTGTAAGTGGTCATGCTTTTTAACCACACAAACCATTTCATTTTATGTTATTTTATTTGTCTCTTTTCTCTTTCTCTTTTAGTACCTAGAGCAAATAGTAACCCATGTGATTAGCTTAGCTTTTATTTTCTCTAGTGGACTCAAAGAAAAGAACAAGAGCCACAGCGTGGCAAAACAGTAATCCCTTTACATTTTTATTATGAAATGATAATCTAAATAAGTTGAAAGTTAGAAATGCAAAAGGGTTTTTTATTATTTTTTAATAATCTTAGTGACATTGTAAGTGTGGCGTCTTTGGAAAACGAGAAATTCACATAGGATTAATTCTGCCAGAGATTTATTGTATTACTATACAAGACAATGAAAGGGATTGCAAAAGGGAGAACAATGGTAGTTTGATTATGATTAAAAGAATAAGTAAAAGGGAAAAAGATTAGGCAGAAGCATATGTGGTTCTAAGAAATGGGCACAATGTTGATCTAAGAGGTTAGCGTCACCTGGAACTTAAACCACCCAGCCCAGGAACATTGTGGAGTCTCTGAGGAATGTGAATGCTAGGTATTTTTGCCATGTTCACTCACTGGCTAGGAGTACCTTGTGAGAAAAGTATTCTTAATGTTAATGACTGATGATATTTCATAATTCAGTAGCTGGTGCTTTTGTGCAATTGTTTTCCACAATTACTTACATCAAGCATCATATACCTCTCAATATTTATATAAATATTTTCACAGCATAAAGCAGTTGATTTTTCTCCTTTCTATATGTATATTATTTCCATATATTTGTGTGTTATTACCACATATTCCATATAATTTAATAGTACTGGAATGTCGATTAGTGGAACAATTTTGTGCTTTTAATAGAACAAATTAGCACAAACAAAATAAGCATAACTTGGGAGCAATTGGCCAACTCGTGACTTACTTACTTTGATCCTTTTCAAATAAGTATACCAGAACTATATTCTGCAGTAAAAATTGCTAATTACTAGTTTTCACCTCTTCACATACATAGAAACGTGTACATTAGTGTCAAACATACTAAATTTTAGACCACTATTATTAACCATCTGTAATGGTCAGGTTTTCCACTGCTAAAAATATATTCGACATGCACAATTTAAAAGATGAGAAGGTTTAATTTGGCTCATGGTTTCAGAAGATTAAGTCCATGGTTAGCTTAGCTGCAAGGCACAGTTGTCATTTTGGGAATAAAATGAACAAGATACTAACTTCACAGATGTTGGGAGGCCAAGCAAAAGCATAGTATCACCAGCACACACACCCACCACAGGCCACCTGAGGCATCCACCTTCTTCAAGCGCTTGAGCCACACAGAACTCTCAGCTAGGACTTTATCAGTGGTTAAACCCAAGGGTGAGTTCGAGATCCCCTTGAAGGCTCATTTTCCAAAAGCCCTATCTCTGAACACATGGAATTTGAGGAGACATTTTATATATAAACTGTAATGAATTTTTTAATGTATCTTTTATGTACTAATTTTTTTCTATTTGGGGGGTGTTTTTGTAACTTGTATATTATGTGTCTTCCTAGAAATACATTTAGTAAGTGTGCAATTTTAAATTATCTAAAAATTTGAAAAATATTTTGCATAGCTAAAATGTGTGATAATTGTTTCTCAGAGTAGCCAGCTCAATGGATGATGAGACTAACATTTATCAAAAAATGATATTTTTCAGATCATCAGCTTTCCAAACATTGCTTCAAATAACTATTTCAGAATAAAATACTTGGTGTCATATATGATGCAACCAATTCAACCACTACAAATTTTGTTAGTGTTAATATGTTTCTAGATATAATCTGGTGGAGGAACTTGTTTACTTTTTTCATTTTTCTATGTTTGGGAATCAAATCCAGTGGCTTATGCTTATTACAGAAGTGCTTTACCACTGAGCAATACCACAGGCCTGTACTTGCATTTTTTGGTCCCTACACTATGTTTTGGATCTTTATAAAGATTAAGAAATAAGACCTTGTTCAATCATTGAACACATGATTAATGTGAGAGAAAGAAAATGTATATGGAGAGTTTATGATGAAGGCAGATGCATTAAAATGATAAATAAATAGCTACAGAGGGAATAGGCATGGATTGGAGAAGATGCTAAAGTGAAGAATAATCTGAGTTATAAAAATTATTAGATGAATGTACACAAAAAGTAAATACTCTTGTTCTTCAACAAATGAATAAAATGAAAAGCAAGAGAATACTGGATCCAGACATAGGTAAATTTCAAAGGTATATTGGCAGATGGCAAACAGACATAGAATTAGTTATTTTAACTTTAATTTCAATAAATAAATTGCCTTTACTTGGTTCTTTTAAAAATAACCTTAAGAAATACAAACTGTGAATCAGTGGATCAGAGACTACGAGAGTGAAGATAGTCCTAAGGTGACAAGAGTGTAATCTTTTGAAAGACCTTGAATATAAGACTGAAGTGTTTGAAATTGGATTCAAAATTGTGTTGTGTTATTTGGTATATGAATGGAAACTATAATATCACAGGGTTTTTTTTTTTTTTTCCATTTTTCATCTTTTCTGTTCTCACCTTCACATCCTCTGGGAGTGGTCACAGAAGTATTGAAATACCTGGAATCATTCATCTGGCTTCATGCTTTCCCAGTTACCACATAAAGAAAAAAATCAATAAAGATGTTTCCTTCCCCTTGTAACTATTCTTTACATGGTTTCAATGTGTTTTGTTCTTTTGCACTCACTGGTGGTTATCTAACTCTCAGAAATCTGATGCTCTAACAACTTGCTGTTTGGTCACAATTGCTTTTAAATTAACTTAAAAAAACAAAATTTAAAAGTTGAATTTATAAATAGGTTTTAACAACTTGCCATTTGGTCACAATTGCTTTTAAATTAACTTAAAAAAATTTAAAAGTTGAATTTATAAATAGGTTTAGGTATGAAAGTTTTTTATAATCTTATGTGTATTCTTACTGGAATATCTATAAAATTTTGCTTTTCTTAGAAAAATGTATTTTGAGATTATAATAAATATATATGGTGCAAGAGAAATGATTTTACACATTTAATCTATAATTTTCAAGGTTTAATGCTTTCAAAAATTTAATGTAAATTTTCTCACAAATATTCACACAGTCAGAGAACACTAAAAGTAGGTACTGTAAGTTCTAGTCTAAAAGGTAGCAGGTTTAACATTTCAGTTTGATCAGAAGGCTTACAGAATTCACCACCCCAGATCAATTCAGTAATGCTGACGTATTATTTCTTAATTGAGGGCCAAAGTTTTGTTTTATTTAAGTCTTCAGTTCATAGGCTAAACCCACAAAAATTAGTCTTTCGCCTAATGATTCCCCTAATCCAAAATGATAAACCTAACCAAAACACCCTCACAGGCACACTGAGTACTATTTGACCAAATTTGAGTAGTTTTTATCTATTTACATTTATACATAACACTAAGCACCATTAACCACTGTCAGTTTGACATCACTACATCTCTACTTAAACCACATATAACCTCAATATTTATAACAAGATGATTTTCCTGCTAAATGTTATGAGTATTTTGCATGCAACACAAAAAGTGCTTATTCCTTTCCTTAAAAAGAAGCTAAGCCCATGAATGACCTTTATTCTTCTCTTTAATAACCCCTTATATGACATTATGTGGTTAAAATTAGCAATAATAAACACTAGGATATAAAGTCAACACATTTTATTTTAAATGACAATGAAGTAAATGGAAATAATACATGCATGTGTTAAGAAACACATATAAACTGTAGTCCTCATCTTTTGTAACTTCTCACTTTATTTCCTTCTGGCATATACAATTTCTTTTTTTTTAAGTGTGAAAATAATTTATTGAAAGATAGCATCTATCTAAGAGAGACAGAAGGAGACCCAGAAAATTGGTTGCCCCAAGAATCAATTTCTTTTCAATCTTGAAGCATTTAATCAATTCTTAGTCTTTCTGGATTGGAGTATTTTAGAGTTCTGTTAACCTTAATCACAGGGCATAATATTAAGAAACACAGTAATGGACCTACATATACATATACCTCTACCCTTCATTATACGCCTGCAGAAGAATCAACTTTCCCCCTGGTAGTCACGATCTTTCACAAGAGCCACCACAGTAACTCCTTGGTTTATCTCTGAGTTTGAGGCATAAGAAATTAAAATGATCTGGAACCAGCTTTTATATTCACCTTCAAAAAATCATTGTTTTGTCATAGAGGACAAGTATATCTCTCTTTGGATCTAAGATAGCAGGGTCATCAGAATATGGTGACAAAATAGGGAAATATATTTATAATATACATATATATTAATATATTTCCACTGTATCATTAAGTATAATATTGAATGGTGCCTTCCTCAATTTTATCCTTTAATTTTTGGATTCCTGGACATGTGAAAACTGACTATGGGAGAAACAATAACATATATTATACATTTATTCAAAGTATTTATATCCTTCTAGAGACTCTTGACCCAAATGGACAAATTACTGCCACCTAAGAAACATTGTAATTAAATCATCAAAAGACCATTTCAAGGCCATAAGTGTAGTGGTAGAACACTAAGCTAGCCTTTCTGGGGCCCATTGTTGTACCTTATTTGCCATTACCTAATATCCTGGATCAATATATATGCTGTATGGGAAATCTGGACAGTATACAAGGAACTTGCATGTAAGTGCATAAATAATAGTTTTGTTATAAGCATTCCATGCAAAACAGACAAGTGTGTATCCTTTGGTACTGTCTAACCCAAGAATAACAAAGTTTAATTCTTTCCATGATCTGTAGCCCAGTATAATTAACCAGGTACTAGATAACTGAATATTCACTTTGAAAATGGTGTCACACAGATGATTCAGTATCTGCTCCTGGCACAGAAAGACTGAACGTCCAGGAAAGGTCAGAACCTCGTCAGGCTTGATGTGTTGGAGTTACATTATTGAGTACATGTGTAAACTTAACTCTGCCACCATGACCGCTCTGATCTTGTTTATCAAATTTTTCTGATGAAAGGCATTGAGTGATATCCATGGAGTAGCTATTGTCCTATTTGAATAAATATTAGTATACACTAATCTTTAATATTTTATCAATATAAAAACTTGATTCACCTAATAAAACAACCTAACCTAAATACAGAAATTGTCCACAGGCATTCAACAGTCATAAATACAAATATTTTCACTAATCCTGAAAAATGTACATTCTAAAATTTATGTGCAAATATCATTAAAGCACATGAATTTTCCCTTCTCCTAAAGTAAAGACTATGTTTCCTGATATAAAAGCAGCACAGAATATATTTAATTATTTCTGTCAAATACATTAAGTTAATGCAAATTTGCCCATAAGAACTTGGGCTAATGTTTAGATATAATAAAAGATAATCTTTCAGGCCTGCATCAATTCAATAATCACTATAAAGCACATGTCCAGGATATACGTTAGCCCTGCTGGATAAACTCAACACTTCCTATGCTAAAGTGGGTTGCAGGATACTGTTACATTAATTTCATTTAGTTTCTCTTTGTCTTTTGGTAAAATATAAATTGAATTAATAAAGATGACTCAGAGGAAATCAGAGAAAAAGACATGAATATGTCTGACTGCTCATTCTTCCTCTTTCCTCTCTTGGGGTTTACTGTGGATCTTACTTAGTCTTCTGTGTGAGGAACATTGCATTCCCTGTCAAGCAGCCAAACCATGCAACTGTCTTCCTAAGTTCCGGAAATTTCTTTTCCTTTCAGCATTTTAGCTGTGGATATGGAAATCATGTCCTGTTGTGTTTAGCCCTTCCTTATACATAAAAGTCTTTTGGTTTGTTCTTCTTAAACTACTCAGTTTAAGCATCCTACTTCTCCTGCAGTGACTCTTGTAAGTTTAAAAATTACCTTTCTTTTTTCTTACCTTTGAATTCTGAATACATTATCAATGTGGAGCTAGGAACAGTGTCATCATAATGTAGAAGCAATACTTATCATAACATAGAGATAGCGGTAATTGTGATGGTCACGTGTTGTCAACTTACAGTAACTTGTGTGTTACTGAAACTAAATAAGCAGCAGACACATACAACTTAAATAAGAAAAGGTTTCTCTTGTTTCATGGTTTCAAAAGTTTCAATGTTGCCTAGCTCCCAGGCAGAAATTGCATAGTGGAAGGCATGGGAGGAGGACAAGTAATCATTTCCTGGTAACCAAAAAGTAGTGAGAAAAAGGTTGAGCCCAAGAAGAGATAGAGCCCCTGGCTAGCTTCCTCTGCCTAACAGCCCATTTAGCTATGAACACTATAAGGTTGTTAGCCTTTGATCAATTTAGCAATCATGTTGATAAATCAGCTTCCAGAGCCCACACTCAGGGCATGTGAGAATTTAGGGGGACATTTTAATCTGAATCATTATGGTATGCTAATATTATTTACAATAATAAGACCATAATGTGTGCTACACACTCATTTAAAAGCTTTGCATCTATTAACTCTCTATTTTTTTTTGATGAGATCTCTAAAGTAGAGAAAGATTTTCCACCTCCCCAAAGTCTCACTGACAGTAAGTGTATAGTAAAAATGTACATTGCATAGGAAAAAAAAAACTAAAGAAAGAATCAGGATAAATAATACCCAATATAAAACCAATTTTATATTTACATTCTAATAAAGACAGATATCTATGTAAAAATGTTTAGGTCATTTAAACTCTCACTATCCAAAGATATTTAAAACTCAAATTTTCTCAGTACACCAACTTCATTATGAATAATTTATCTTTCATCCACCTAAAAAGAGAGTATACTTTTATTTATAATACAATACAGCTTAGCCTCTGAAAGGTCTCATTGTCTTAAAACAAATATCTATTTCAGAATTGCTTCAGATGTGGAAATGCATTCCATAAGAGAAATTTTCATTAAGTCTATTGCCATTTTATAAAATACAGATAGGTTTTATCCATGCTTACTTTTTGATTATTCAAATCCTCAATGGAAATATGTTAAGATACGTATTGAAGTCTTTATCCAAAACTGTAATCACTATCTCTTTTACATCACTAACTTATTTTTTCTTTTCCCTCTACTTTCCAGAGAAAACTGTAGACCCACTGCATCCCAGAGATGTACTGCACATTATGTGTTCACCTCGACACAAAAATTAGTCCATCCTGTGCCTTCCAGTATTATTAGAGATGTGAGCTTCCAGGTTAAACTTTCCAGTTAGACTGTAGGGTATGCAGTTTGAGAAGCAAGAGAGCTGAAGGAGGTTGTGGTAGATAACATATCTAATAAATTCTCAGGCTTTTCCTGACCTTTGGTCCTAGTAGCCAGTTATTTCTTCTCCACTAAACACCTCTTGATCTCCACTTTCTTCACTCCATGGGTTCAGTCATTAATACATGTCCAAACATCTTTCTACTCTTTCCAAATCTTTATTCCCTCAACCCATTCCATATTTCTTTAAATCTCTATATGACTGTGAATGGCAAAGTACTGTAGTGTCTGTACATTCCTGACTACATTCAAACATTGTCATTGTATCAGCAGTGGTTTAAAAGAAATTAAGACTTAGGTCTGAGATTGTTTATCTGATTCAGTCACCTTTAAAATTATTGATGACCTCACTACAATTTTTTGTGAAATCAAATGCAGTGTTTCAAACACCATGATTGCTTTGAGAAGGATAATTTTGTGTGGCTTACTGTGTGCTTCATGCAATTCAACCAGCTTTTTTTACTGTTCATATAGGTAGAGAACAGGGTCATTGTATGACCTTAAAAATAGCCATATGTTTGCTGGATAGCAGTCATAAATAGAACAGAAGATGTCTTTGCAATACACATATTATAAATTGATTAGTAGCTATTCAGATGAATCATTAAAACTGCTAACTCGGGAAGTTACATTTGGAAATTTAAAGAGAGAGTGTTAAGTTCCCTTAAAAGTAGAAGTTAGATTAAGCAAAATTTCGAGATTAAAAAAAGAAATAATAATTAGTGGTTAAACTTTTGAAGATGAAATGCACAAACATTCCAACTAGAACTACTGTTGATATATTACATTTACAGATTTCCTGATTCTCTATGAAGCAGGAGAAGATAATTCATTCTCTTCTTTGTCTTTTTCTGGTTTCACAAAAGTAGCTATGCCTACTTTTAGATAATGTATGAGAGGTATACATCCATTCAAATAGAGTTAAATGAAAGTTAAATCACTTTTTAATTAAATTCATATATGGATATTGGCAAACGTTAGAGAATTATAGAAGGGGTAAAATGACTAAACATTTTATGTTTCTATGACTCAAATATGTCCTATATGTTTTCCTTAAATTTAGACTCATAGCAAGTTAAACAAGATGAGTAATATCACAGCTATTATTTCCATTTTAAGTCTGCACACTTTTCTGACTTACTTTTAACTTCACTTTGCAGCTATTAAATAAGGGATTGGAAAAGAGAAGCAAATTCTACTGTTTGTAATCAAAACTTATCCAGAGTAAGCAGTTCCAGTTGTGATTTAGACAACATGAAATGTACTGCTTTATTTGATTTAAAGTTGAAAAAGTTTTTTGGGAAAAAAGTTCTGCTTTATCCATTTATGTCTTAGCCGTCACATAAAATATGGAAGGATCCTAGAAGAAACATTGTGATACTGAGATATATTAGCTAACAAAACATTTGAATATTTCACTTTTGGTTTATTCATGCTTGAAAGGAAAGAAAAGGTATTCTACAGATTTATAGTTTTAGCCACTAGAGGTAGACAATAATATAATTTTAAATTCTGAGAGAAAGCTTCATAAAATATTCATTACAGATATTTATTTTATTATACTTTTTTATTCATTCATTGCATAAATGTCATCTGTTGATAGCTAAACTAGAGCTAAAGATATGATACCCCATAAAATAAACTATCTACCTTCATAAATTATGCTTTCAAGTGGAAGAGACAGACAATATACAAAAATGTGACACATAGCATCAAGACTGTTGTTAGCTGCAGAAGAAAAATAAAGTGCTAAATACAGGCTTTTATATAGAAATGGCATTTACGATGACACCTGAAGTGAAATGAGGGAGCTAAGTATGCAGACGTTTAGGAAAAGTGAATGATAATTTTCCATATATTACTATTAATTTTAATAAAATTTGCATCCAAAAGGTTACATCTAGATATGAGGATGATTACGGAGTCAGAGAGAAAGAAGAATCCAGTGGTTAATATATTTTGTAATATCTACTCATTTCTGAAGATGTAGGTTCAAAATGTATAGTAATTTAAAAAGCTGAAATACACCAAATGTTAATCTGATCATGGAATTATAGATACTACCTGTTTATTGTAAAATCCAGAAGCCATTTGTCTTTTATGATGCCTTCAAAAAATTAAATTCTAAAAATAAACCATAAAGCTTTTATTGCCTCAGAGACATCAGAGTGATATATATTGAGTACAGTTATTATGCAGACTTTAAAAGAACTAAACCTTCCTTGAAAACAATTATTGATTTGAGAAATGGCCATATGATAAGTTCCAGAATATACTATCAGCAGTTGTATTATAACATTTCATTAATATTTATTTTATACTTGCTAGACATTTAAATTTAGTATTTAGATGTTTTTCACTAAGGAATTATATTGATTCCTTTTACATGCTATATTAATTGAAAATTTATGTAATCCCAGAAATCTCAGTGATTTAACCAATACAAGCCTTCACTTTTTGTGACAACTCTTTAGTCTTCTGGTCCACCATGCACCATGTAGGAATTCATCACTAGGCTGAAGGAGGCTGCTCCATTCATTAGCAGTAACACCTGGAATTTATGATGACTTCCTAGGTCTTTAGCAGGAGAACCAATCATTGAAAAAGGTCCCATTCAATCCTGCTTTCATAGCATGGAACCCAGATGGTGATACAGCTATGCTTAACATTGGGGGGAAGGAGTCAACCTGACAGGAGAAAGGATCAGATATAAGTGAGAAAATGTTTATATGAATGGGAAAATATTTTTATGTAAAGCAAGGGATTCATTTTATAGATTAAAACTAGTTGTAGGTATAAATTATGTCTAAAATTTAAAGTGAATACTCATAATCCATTTCCGATACCTTGGTGAAAAATTTAGCCAGCCATGTAATTTTATTTATATGAACTGCGGGTAATGTAGCACAGATCACAGACAGAGTAGAATAGAGTCTCCTTTATGCACTTATAGAGTAATATCATTTAGTTATACAATCTTCATTACGTAATTTAAGAATAGTAATATAATTTAGAATCCAGAGATCTGTGTATTAGATACGTGATTATCTGGCATTTGATATAAAGCCTCATTGTTTTACCAGTCTTTAATTTCTAGCAGAATTTATCCTATAGGAAAATTATTTTGTAATTTGTGGAATCTAAAATTTGTTTATTGAAATGTTTCATGTTCTTCCATATTCCTTCTCTTTTTTCTTTTAGAATAATTCTACAGTAATACTTCATTTCCATTACTCTTATTCATCTTTTAAGACTTAGTTATCCACAGAGGTCTTTCTAGCCTCACAGGCACGGGTATTTCTGATTGTTTTTCCTCATGCTTAGGGAATTAGTAGGCCCTTCTCTGTACTGTAGTCTTCACACTCTGTTTTAACTGTATGTATACTATCTTTGACCTCAACAGAAACTGGAGCGCTTAACAATGAAGACTATTCATTGCCAGCTTTTTAGTTGAGGTTTTTGTAACTACAAAATAATGTGATGAATGAAGAATAAATACTATGGTCACATGATACTTCAAATTTTTGGTCACCCAACCTGTTTATTTCTGAAGTGAAGTTTAGTGAACAGACACACAAACAGGCACTGAAAAATTCATTTTTTCCTTGATTGAGGTCCTTAACAAACCTGAGCAAGCCTCTCAGCAGATAAATAATGGCTTTCCAGAGCCATGACAGAAATAGCCTGGAGATTTTATTGAGGTTAGCCGGAGGTTTGGGGTGAGGATTCATAGAGGAGGAAGCTTGCATGGGAGTAGCTGGTCTTGCTTTTCAGTTCAACTAGATGTTGGCATAAGAAGAAGGGGAAATAAGATTTAAAACTTTTCAATCAAATATCAGAAAACAGAGACACCTCAGAAAACAAAAGCAAATATACAAACAGATAAAAGAATTGGTTTTTTTTTCTACTTGTTACCCAATACAGATAGCACCTAAAGAACAGAGTCTTATGTGAGTTTGACTTCTGATGCTAACATATAATACTGTAGGTTATTTTGAGTTATTTTGCTTTGGTATAATTAAAAAATAAATATGGATACATAATTATTATATAATTTGAATCATTATGTTCTAATGTGCCAATCACTATTCCTTGTTTGCAGAGAAATTTAACTTTTAGAAGGAACAATTAGGATAGTTTAGATTTATACTCAACTGCATGTTAATATTTTGTTATAAACAACTAAATTCTTTTCTTTAACTAATAGCATTCTCATTTGTCCTTACTTAAATAACACTTATAAAAATGCTTTCTGTAAATCATAAACTATCGATTTGTTTTCACTTTGCTTAAAAGAGGTAATAAATTTCTCAGCCCATCTTCACTTTATGAAACATCCGGACCTTAACTTTATTTGGCAAGTGACTGAAGATTTGACTCAACTTCACAAAACATACTCCTAGTTTGGTATGACTCTAAATAATTATAGATACTATTATAATATTTTATGAAATATATATTTAAATGTTATATGAAAATATCACATTAAGAATTGTTTAAGAAACTGAAAGTCTACTGGGAGCAAGAATTTTTTACAAAATTAACATGTTTAGAAACATGACCAAATTTTTACTAATCGCTATTATAATCATAGTAAGGTAGAATTATATTGCTCCTGAAATTTCAAATTAATATAAAGTATCAAGAAGTTTAGCAAAATGAATCCACAAGTAATGACATAGCAATTTACAAAGAAGCAAATAAATGAGAATTTTTATGCAGAAATAGATTGAAACAGATTTTACCATAATGTATAATTTTTTCTCAATTATATGGCTAATTTCTCTTAATACATATGTAATAAGTTATATATCATTGGAATCATGTGCAATAATAACACATTACCACAAAAAAGAAAAAAATAAACAAAACCAGAAGATAGAAAGACAAGCATAAATAATCTTGTTAGAATTGCTATAATGCACATGATAATCCAAATAACAGACCATCCTAATCACTTCATATTTAATGTTTTATATTATGTCTCACAGAATCCTATTTCCCTAGCAATAATTTTTTACTTTCTAGGTAAATATTCTCGTGTCTGTTAAATCTTGAACCCCTTTTCTGTAAAATCTCATGATACATTGTGATTTTTTCTGAAGTTTGCTCATAGAAATATGTCCTGTGAGCCTTTCCCTAAAACTTAGTTATGTTTGTTCCCCACTAACAAAAGACTTTCCAGGAAATATGTTGGTGCTATGCAGGCCTCAAGTCATGAAATGCCATCACTTACATTGGAGATCGCAATAAGAACACAGCTCTAATGACCACTCTCTTGTAATATGTAATAGCATTTTATAAAACATCAATGAAATTTAAACATTAGCACAGATGTATATTCTAAAATCATTTCTAAGTTATAGAACAACTATATTTAGACAGTGTACATGAATGTGTGGCTTCCTATATTTTAATCTACCTATATTTAGATAATGTATATAAATGTGTGGCTTAGTCTGTATACATGTATAAAATATGCAAACTTTAGATGTTAATGGTGCTATTTAGATTTTTAGAAGGTTAAAAGGAATTACTGCATAAACATAATATCTCCTTGCTTTACCATTTATCTTGTTTTGATTTAAATAAAATAAAACAATTTAATTTTCAAGTCTCAGAGAGCATTCAGTTGGTAGTATTTCATGTTAGTCTTACCAATAAAAAAGTCTGTCAGTCTTCTGAATATTTTATTTGAGCAACTACATTTATCGTGATCATCAAAATTATCATTATTATTTTCTTAGTTTTTAAAGCATTCTGAAACTTAGTTAATGCTGCTTAATAAAACTTTCAAATAAATGTTCTGTGTCATTCACTGAATGCTATTATACCCATAGCATTAGCTAACTGAATATGTTGCATAAAAGAGTATACACAAATTACAAACGACTTAAATTAGGAGTAACTTAGTGAAAAATATTATTTGAGATTGTTTACATTTTGAAATTCTTCACATGTAACATGGAAAACAGTAACAACATGGGAAATTTTGGTCAACGTCATACATTTTTATTCTACTTTCATCGCAGAATAAAATATATTAAAGTAAGATTGAGGAACAGAAATGCACCCAGGTATGGCTTAAAGTTTCTTAGCTTCTCTCATCCATTTCTATCGCAATGCTACCTAAACCAAAAGTTTAAGAATGCAGAGGATCATTCACAAATTGAGGCAGGTATTCAGCCTGCAAATTTCAGAGCTGTCAAGGTTGAGTGTTTCAATCAATTCTGACATCTCCTGGCATTTCCTTTCATATTCTAGCTTCTATAAATAATATTATTTCTTAGGTACCATTTTAGGTTCATGAGATTATTTCTCCCGCTAACACTCAGAAAGACCGTATTTTATCTCTTAGCTGGTCTTTTCTTCCTGACTTTCTGTTTGAAAAATGTGAAATACTAAATGAGTTACCTGACCTTGAAATGCAGTAGTTTACAACTATTTATTGTTTGGTGATATACTAATAATAACAACCTAAACCGCACTTTAAAAAATATAACTCATGTATGGTTTTAAAAGTAGGAACTGTTCAATAAAATTTTCAATAAATAGCTTGCTTAGTATTTGAAAGAAAAATTTGGTAATAATTACCACTGCACAAGGGTAGCTATGGAAATACCCACATTATCACATTTTTAAAAATTATCTTTTGCACAATGTAGTTTTGTTTTAGATCTAACAATGGTTTAACTTATTTTCATATAAAGATTTCTTATAAATTGTTTTCAATAAAATGTCACACAACAAATGTTCTAAAAGACATTTGAAAAATTATGTTAGTATTTTCAAAATTAGTCTATTATTGTAGTTACCACTTTCATTTGGTATATTTTTCTAAGGTGAAATTAAATAAGGCAACTTACAACATATCATGCCATATAAAGTACTGTGTCAACTACAAAACTTTGGTCACAGTTTACTGAAAAATAAAACTGATCTTGAAAACTGTAAAAATAAAATTTATCTTTAAAGTTTGTTTTTGCCCACTGAATCTCAGGAATTTAGTGACAGAACCAGAAAAACAAAAGCAAGCTGCTCATTCACAGGGCAGTACATTTTCAGGTCTGCAACTATCTTTATGTGAGGATCCATGAAACTCCTAATGGCACTTAAGAGGCTCATGTCCTTCATACCCAAGCAGAGAACTGAAGAAAACTCTGCTGTGTAACTACAATCCGAATAATCTGGTTGAGGAATATTGAGATAGCTGTGGTCACTTTTTTTTAACAATTTGTTATAAAATGTTTCTTCTTTTTTAAACATTGAAATAAAGAATATTTAAGTCTTTCATAGATTTGATACGAGCTGTGTTACTTTCTATGTTTAATTTTCAAATAAGAGAGAATGAATGTTTTCCTGTTGTCAGCATTAAACGCTGACTACCAATCTATTATTCTCCTCCCCTTTCTGCACAATAACTTGCAGCAACCTTGAAGTTACTAGGCAGTCATGTTGCTATTTGTCAATGCTATGCAATTTCACGACAAAGGGGACTCCTGGGCATCAGGGCAGAGCGATGAAAAGCTTGTATGGGACTGGCAGCTCACCATGGATCACTGTGTTCTGTTTCATAACTGTTAAAATGTTGAGACCACGTCAGAAGCCACGTGGGTCAATGAATTGTCTGGATAATCCAGGAGGGCCAGAATAGAATTGAGTAGAAGAAAACAATCTTAATTGCGTTAAACTCGAAAGAGTAGATGATAAATCCTATTCAATAAAATTAATATGGAAATAAAATCGTAAGTAAGTGAATTACATATAGGTATTTAGTTATTTTAATGAGTATTTTTGCTAGGCTTGTGAAATAAAGTTTGTACTGCTACATGTGAATACCTAGGGTACTAACTGTTTGTTGAAGATAAGTCATTTACTTACAGAGTATTCTTGAAAACTTTGATGCAACTCATTTGTCTGTGAGCACATGGATTTTGTGCTCTATACTCATTTTAATTAGTCTGTTTTATGACACTATCATGCTACTTTGGTTACCATGGCTTTGTAGCATATTTTTAATTCAGGTAGTTTGATACTTCTAGCTTTTTTCTTTTTTGCTTATGATTATTTTAGTTATCGGAGATCTTTTGCAATGCAGGCAAATATGAGCATTTTTTTTTTCCATTTCTGTAGAGAATTTCATTAGTGTTTTGATAAGTGTGTACTCAGGGACTGCAAGGACAAGACACATCATTTAGGGCACTGATTACACTGGTCACCCATGGAGTCAAATACAAAGTGCAGGAAATCTGTCCACTCATTAAAGACCTAGAGAATCTGGCTGACGGCTTGCATTCCATGGTTCTACCCTGCAATCAGTTCAGCAGGAGGTCCTAGAGTACATGACAATGTTGCCCATGAGTGCAACTGAAGGCCTAGAGCCCCAAGACAATGACTCATGCAAGTGTGTTTCACAGATCTGTATCTGTGCTGGGAAGGCCCAAAGCAGTGGTGGAAGCTACAAAGTCTATGCAAATAGGGTAAAGGAGCTGTGTAGCAGGCTGAGGGTTCTGCACTGGGGCCAGAAAGCAATACCCAAAGGAAGAACCAGAGCTTCTCAAAAAGCGCCACAGTCTTCCTCAGCGATGAGGAGGGCCTGAGCTCCTCTGAGACGAGAAGGGCCTTGTTCACATAAAGAAGCCTTTGTTTAGGATTACATTCTTACTCTTTCTTCAATATTTCATTTTTTCAGTGCTACTTGCTTTTCAGTATTACTTTCTTAGCTAAATTTATTCATAATCTTGTATATTTATTTTGATTCTTCCTGCAATTTTACAGAAATTCTTTTAATAATTCCATGAATTGTTAAATGAATTTTTTAGAATTTTTGAAATGAAAGCTGTAATCTGCAAATAGGATTGATTCATCCCCTCCCTTTCCAATTTGCTTGCCTTTCATGCCTTTCCCTTGCCAAATTGTGTTGCATACAGCTTCCTGCACTATGCTGAACAGAATCTATAAACATGGATATCCTTGTGTTGCTTTGAATCTTACAGCTAAAGCTTTCAACATTGCCACAATTAGTATATTGTTTGTTGTGAGTTTGTCAAGTAAGAAATTAATTTAGTTGGAGTAATTCCTTATATACCCATTTTAATTGAGATATAATGTGTGTATATCTTAATGAAATTTACTATGGTGATTTGACACATATATATATATTGTATAATAATAAAATTAGCGAAAAAAGCTTTTCTACCTCTTCACACATTATTCATTTTTATGAGTTAGGAATTTCTTCTTTTACTATTTACTTTGAATTATATCATGTATTTTAACCAATTGTTACCTTGCTGTGCTAATTCCTCTTGTCCATGTTTTGATATCTCATTGAATTTCTTTCCTCCTTTCTTCCCCTTGCTCTTCTCAAGGCCTAGGGAACACTCTACCATTCCAATTGTTTTACAAGATTGTCTTATCAGTTTCCACAATGAGTGACGACATATGATACTTGTTTGTCTACATATGGCTTATTTCACTTAAAATGGAGACTCTCCTTTTAGACCCAATAATAGTTGCTTTATATAAGTTGTTTCATAATCCTTGCATATACATTTATAGTTATATGTGCACAGTATTTATATTATATTCAAAATTATTATTTTCTTGCTTAACTGATCTTTTTTTGATAAATGACTATTTTCACCTTTTTTCCATTAAACTCTGCTTTATATGATATGAGTATAATTTGCCCTGCTAGCATTTATTTTCCATGTAAATGATACATAATTTCCAACACTTAATTTTGTTGTATGTATATCTTTACAATTAAAATGAATTTCTTGTGGCCAATATATAATTGAAAAAATTTTATTCAGCCCGTGTATGTATTTTGACAGCTGAAATTATTTCATTTACATTCAAAGATACTGGGAATACATATTCCCAGTATAGGATTTCTGTGTATATTTCTTTGATGCTAATGTAATGAAGAAAATTTCCTTTCTTTTTTCTTAACTGAGAAATACTTCTTTTTCTCCTTTAATTTTGAAAGACCGTTTTTTTCTGAAGATGCCTTTTTACTTTTTTTTTTTTTTTTTCTTATAGTACTTTAAATATATTATCCACTTTTTCCTACAAACTTGCTGTAAAGCTATTGGGCATTCCCTTGTGTATCTTTGCTTTTGCTGTTTATATGATATTTCCTTCTTGCTATTTTTTGGTTTGCCTCTTTGCTTTACATCTATAGCATTGTAACTATAATGTGCCTCAGAGAAAATCTGCTTTGAGTGAAACAATTTGTGTTCTTTTTTTTTTTTTTTTTTTTTTTTTTTTTGTCTTTTTCCATTTTATCGGTACCAGGGATCGAACTCACAACCGCCTGCTTGCAAGGCAGGCACTTATGCCGCTGAGCTAAATCCCCAGCCCCACAATTTGTGTTCTTTTGAACTTCTGTATTTGTAGTTCTGTATCTACTTATCTACTTAGAAATTGTTCTGCTATTATAATGGGAAGTAGATTGTCAGTGTCTTTTTTTTTTTTTTTTTTTTTTTTTTTCTTTTCATCACTTGTGAAGTTGCCATGTTGCTTGGCTGGATTCCTTTCTCTCTCTTTCCTCCTTCTCCTTCCCCTCCCCTCCTCCTCCCCCTCCCATCCCCCTCCCCTCCCCTCCCCCTTTCCTCTCCCTCCCCCCTCCCCTCTCCTCCCCCTTTCCTCCCCCTCCCCCCTCCCCCTCTGCCTCCTCCTTTTCTCTCTGTCTCTTTTTCTTTTTTTCTTTCTTTGTTTCTTCTCTCTTTGCTATTTCTTTCTCATTTATTTTTATCTAACCAGATTAATTCAAATGACCTAACTTTAAGTGGAGAAGTTCTTTCCTCTGTTTTAGTTTAGTGTGCTCTGCATCTATTTTTTAAATTCAGTGATAGAAAATTTTAGCTTTAAGATTTCCTTTTAAGGATAAACTTGAGATATTTATAAGTAAATGGATCTACTTCAAGATCGTATTCTTAAGTGAAATAAATCGGACCCACATGAATAAGTATTGCATTGTCTCTGTTGTGAGAAAAAAACAGTGTAAATAAGAACCAAAATATGTAACAGATATTGTGAAATAGGAAGACAATGCATAAATAGAGAAGGGAGCTAAAGAGGGGAAGTGAAAAAGAAGAGGGGGAAAAGAAAAAATGAGACAAGAAGGATAAAGTGGAAACAAAATTTTGTAAATAAGGAGAGGAAGATGGCTTGATGAAAGGATAGGACAATGGGAAAAATACTCAGGATATACCAGATGCAACTTCCCTATGAGAGACATGATCATTATATATCTCTAAAATGTACCAATAAAGTTAATTAATGAAAAATTTTTAATATGTCTATCTCTTTGGCTTTTCATAACCCAAATTCTCCCTCAATTCTTTGTATTGCGTATCTGCATTCATTCGCGTCTTACCTAGTTTTTTGGCATCCTTATTTTCAAAATCCTTTACAGAAATTTTATAGATTACTTTGAAATTAAGGTCTACATTTGGAGAATTACTTTTTATTTTTTGGAGGAGAAGATATTATGTTTACTTTCATGTTTCTTTTAAACTTGTGCTGCTATGTGTCTGTCTGGTATAACATTTGACTCTTCAAACTTTATGAATTAATTGTTTTAGGAAAATATATTTTCATTTAAGTGGGATATACAATATCATTTGCATCTTCATTTGGGATCAAATTTATTGAGTCTTCATAGTAAAGCATATTGTATTTTATTAAACTTTCTGTGTTCATTAAAACAACCACACAATTTTTGATCTTAATTCTCTTCCTGTATCATATTTATTGATTCATATATGTTCAGCCATTCTTGCTTTATGGTGAAAATTTTTTAATATGCTATAAGTTTAGCTCACTAGTATTTTGTTAAGTTTTTAAATCTGTATTCTGTAGAAATAGTTCCTATTTTTGTTTTTTTTATTTTTGATATCAAGTAATAGAATAAATTCAATAAATTTATTTACATTTGATTTTTAGGAAGAAATTGAAAGAAATTGACATTAATTCTTAAAATGTTCTATAGAGTTAAAGCACAGGCATGTTTTGAGGCTTTATTGGGAAATGTTTTAATAATGATTCAACCACTACTTTTTTATTTGATCAAAAAATTTAATTCTATCTCAGTAGGTTACATGTGTTAAAGAATTTATTAATTTATTCCTTTATTCCTTGATTTCAATGCATGCCTTTGCATGTTTTCTATCCAGTTGTAATTTTTACTTCATTGTTTTTTTATTTTATTCATTTATGTTCTGCCTCTTTTTAACATAAAATTTTATTGATTCATTATATATGAAAGCTAAATAATAATCGTAACCCTTCCCAGAATCCAGTGCTTTTTTTAATGTTGCGTTGAGGGAGAAAGCACACATCAAATGTAATCAACAGAATGTTGTTACTTTCATAGGAATTTCTTAAGAATGGTAAAATTCCAACAAATGGACCTCACAATGCTGGCAGAAAAGAAGGTTACATGAGGAAAATAAGTTATTTGAAGTTTAAAAGGCTTTATTTAAATGTTTGTGCCACAAGTCTGTTATAAATGTTCATTGTATTTTATTTTATTATATTTTAAGGAACTAATTAATTTTAAATTATGGTTCAGTATAGTTTTTCCCATTTTTGTTTAGTTTTTGAAAGAGTATCTCACTAGAGTCTTCCAAAATATACACACACTTTGGAAAAAGGAAAACTTTACAAATATTTTAATGCTAATTTTATTAAGACATCACAAAGTGGATATGAGTTACCTTTGGTCTCTCCAATTGTAACGGTGCTCAGAGTGGTGGCCATTAGCTTCCAGACATTAATTCGTACAGCAAACTGCTGCTTGGGTAACTTTGATCACTGGGATTGCTACACATACATTTTCAATTTCTTCTCTAATGGCTGGAAGTGTAGTGGATTTTCTTCCATGTACAACATCTTCTAGAGTTTTCTGAATAAGGGCAACACTGTTAAAAAAAAAAAAATAAGGCATTTTTCCTTTCCTGAAATGTGTGTACATTGTTTGGTGGATTCCATATGTTGCAACAATTTAGCTCAGACTGACCTCAAGCTCATGATCCTGCTACCTCAGTCTCCTAAAATCTGAGATTATAGGCTTCAACAATACACCCAGCAGCTCTCATTTTCCATTAAAAAAATAGATAAGTAGCTGATGTTATTTAAATAACAGAAAAGTGACTCTTGACTTTGTGGTATTCAGTGATTGAACATTGATAGTAAATGGAAAAAAAACAACTTTAATGAGAAGCAATTAGGTTTACACAATCTAGAGAAAGAATTAAGATAAACAATGAGTAATAAGTAATTGAAATTTTGCTAAAAGAGTATTTGACCTAAATTTACCGAAGTTCCTGAAATTGAACTCAAGCTAAACATAACTTTGCCTTCATTGTAGTAATATAGATGATAATGATGCCAAATGAAAATACCTAACATGTACAAATAATATGACCTTGAGTAATCCACTTAACTTCTCAAATCCATTTTATAAAGCTTTATTTCATGCAGAAGCCCTTGCTTTAGTCTCTCTTCTTGCGTTTTTTACTCTTGTGGAAATATCTTACATGTAATTGTTCCAGTTGATTTTTTTGAAGAGGAACAATTACTGGAGTTTTACCCAACTATGTTGTTCTGCTTTCGTCTACAGAAGGATTTACACTTGATGAATTATTTTATGTTTTACAACAATCCTCTGAGTCAGTTGTAAATACAATTTTTTCATAAAAGAGAATCAAAATTTTGTTTGTTGTAACATCTTACAGAATTTCTTTTCTCATATTTTCATTGTTACACATTCTAATCAGAGGAAAAATTAGATTTTTCCATAAATTTGACTAGTATTAATTTTTGAACAATAGTAAAAAAGTAACAAAATTTTTTTAAGTGGGAGAATATGTATTTTTTGAAGTACTTGATACTATTTCTCACATTTAAGAATTAATTTGTGGTTTCTGTGGTATGTGCAATAATAATCTCTCTCAAGCTGTCTATATAAAATTTTATGTTTAAGTTATCTCTGGCAATCAAGAAGTGGGCCAATCCTTTAACACATTGCTTGCTCATTTGCGCAGCCAATTTCAAAGCTCACTTGGTCTACATATCACAGAACACTAAGAGACAAACACAACGTAACAAATACTTTAACTCTTTATCAAGTGTAACATTTTCACCATTTCACGACAGCACATTTCTCATTACCATGTGAGACCACATAAAAATGGCTTTTTTTTGTTCACAATTCTACCAGTCTTCTGTTCTTAAACAGATATTACTTTAAAAGATCCAGACTTCTCTTGTTTCTCTCTCTCTCTCTCTCTCTCTCTCTCTCTCTCTCTCTCTCTCTCTCTCTCTCTTTATGCACCTTTTCCAGAATGTCTAAGGACACTCATGACTACACAGCTGATTCTAGCATATGTGTCTATTTTCCCAGCCATTACTAATTTCCAAAAGAGCTTCTATGCATGTAGGTATTTCTAGCAACACTCTTACTTCTCAGTGCCTTGTTTCTTAGCATGTGGTACTATCAGAAACTATCACTAACTAGCACTTACACAATAGAAATTTGTTTTGTATAGGTTTGGAGGCTGAGAAGCCCACAATCATGGTGCTGTCTGACTCGACACCTGGGGAAGGACCCTTTTCTCCTAGGCAGCTACCTTCAGAGTGTAATCTCATATGACAGAAAGGATGAGGGTCACCTCTGAGATTGCCTTTAGATTGGTACCAAGCTCATGTCTTAGAGATGACCTAATCACCTCCTCAAACCTTCATTTCTTCATGCCATCTCCTTTGAGATTAGTATTTCAATACACACATTTAGAAAGGACATAAGCATTCATACCACAGCAGTGCACAAACCCTAGTTCCCCAAACCTGGGGATATATTATGATATATGGCAAAGGGAAATTAAGTTTTCTAGTAAACTATCCTTGAAATAGCACCATTATCTTTTATGATTTAGATGGGAATATTGTATCCACAAGGGTCTGTATAAATGGAATCAGCAAGGAGAAAAGAGGTCTAGAAAAATACATGACTTTGGGATACAGAAATAAAATATGCAAATTTGCTGAAACTAAAGATGGATGAACAAGGTCACGCAGGAAAGAATGCAAATGTTCAGAAAAAACTGTACAGAACAAGAAAACACATTATTCCCCCCACACAAAAACGTGAAAGGACTTCAATTGCTGCTGAATGTTTGACGTTAGCCTAGTGTGAACTGTTTCAGATTAATGACCTATTGAATTATAAAATAAATTTGCATTCTTTAATTTACAATATGTTTGGTAATTTGTTACAGTAGCAGCAGGATACTAATAAAGTACTATATTAATTTGCTTGATGTTTTATGATGATATGGGGAACAATTTTATGATAGTTATTATTTTAAAAGATAACTAATAAGAGTGACTTGAACTCAGTCCGTAAGTTGATACAGTTATTTACAGGTTCTCGTCTGCAAGCATGTTTTTAAGATATAATAATATGTTGTATGAGTTGTTTTTACAATACCAGATGTATCTGCAGAGGGTGCCTGTAGGAAGTGCTCAAGAATAGGCAATTTCGCTACTGCTTCAGCTTTCTTTGACTATTAAAAAAGGGCACAGATTGGAAGAAGGGCTCTGGTGATACATATACATTTAAAGAAAAATTCAGAACCTACGAGTGAAACTAATCAGAAGAATTATTATTTTCATTTGTTTCTTGAATATTTCTTCCCTATGTGAATATATGAATCTTAAAGTAGGTCAGTGTAAGTGTTAATTTGCAACATGTTGGATTTGCACAAAAGAAAACAAAACAGTCCAACTCTAAAGAAAAACAAATTAAATCACTTACTGGAATTCCTACCTCTATTGTAATTTCAAAGTAGAAGACACAGTTTGTTTGACACAAATTTTGACCAGATGTCTAGATATTTGTGTTGCTATTGTATATCATAGAATTGTTCAAATTAGCAGGATTTGTTATGAAGCAAATTTCAAATCTTGGTTACTCTCTCTATTCAGAAAACCTTGGATTATGAGCATAGTTCATTCTGGAAATATGCTTGTAACACAAAGCACCTTAAAAAGCAAATGTTCTCATAATAAATAATACTCATATAAGCATGATGTCATACAATACAAAATCATAAAGAAAATTCTAAATATGAAGAAAATTTAAAAACTTGCACTTATCTTTGAAAATATTTGTGACTGGTGTGACGGAAACAGGAGAGAGGAGGGTTATTGTGTAGTACAGCTTTCACTATCACTAAGGGAATCACTGGGTATCTATTGGCTCAATGGAATCCTTGTCTTTTTTGTAACTTTAACAAGGAACTATCCTATTGACACTTGCTTTTGCCTCCTTTTGGAGATTTTGCAGAAATATGACATTGCATCACCCTTAAAATTTATCCCTCACACTGGTAGCGCCTTATTTAGTTCATGCTTTTCTACAAAGTTTTGCAGTGTATTCCAATTTACACATCCTCCTCATTTTGTTTGAAGTAAGGGATTTCTTAACTTTTCACCCCCTTTGCAGATGAAATTCCCTCTATAACTTTTTATTGGTAGGTAATCAACTGCATTGCCAAAGGGAGAGAAAGAACCATTAACTCTGTTGTGATCATGTGACATTTGGTATCACATGTGAAAGACATTATTCTTTTGTCGTTTTAAAATTTATCAGAAATGTTTGCTTGTGTTTTGGAACAATCATAACAAGTTACTCATAAGCCAAATTTCTACCCTGTTATTATGTGGTCATTAGTTAAAATAATTTCATTAACATTTTAAGTTTGTCCTAAACACTAATTCATGAATATTATTAGATAAAATCTAGTAGTTTTTATTTTTATTTAGTTTTATATCTATGTCCCTTAATATTTTTGTTTTATGTATATTTGCTGACATTTGCCTGATGTCATTATTTACATTGTTGATGGAACATATTTCTTTGCAAAATTAAACTTACAACATAAAAGTAAGTTTGCTTTATTTTAAAATATTCAACTAATAAATGAATAATGCTTCCACAAAAAAATTTCAAGAGAAAATTTCACACACATTAAGGCAAATAATTCTGCCATACTTAAATAGAGACAATCTTTCCAAGCTGAAAATTTGTCTTGATACCTGCCACAATCTTTATATACTACATGTGTGAGGCTGCATAAACCACATCAAAGGACCATGTCTAACCCAGCCCTAGGGACTAACAAAAGCTTTTGGCTTATTTTTCTGCTTTTTACTGCTGATTTAACCTTGTTCCCTGATTCTCATAAAAAAGAATTACTTTCCTTTCCTATAACCAACTTGCTGAGTTACAACCATGTTTTAGTAACATGTCATTGATTTGTCCCTAAATTTTGATTTGTTCATCCACTATGATCATTTTATTTACACTAAGACAGTTGTTGCATTTTTAAAACATAGTTTTAATGAATAAAATCATACTTTTTTATTCATTCATATAAGTTCAAGTAACCACAGGTACAAAGTTTTAATACATTTTATGATCCTAGTATATTCTTGAAAATGTATAGTAGAAGACTCATATTAAAAGTCTACTAATGTAGACTCTTGTGTTTTTATTGCTGAAAATTTTTCTGCCAAAAAGAACAGGTCTTTGAAAAGATATATTCAAAGTTCGGACTGGCTTCTCTTTAAACTAAATCCCAAGGCTCCTACCACTATAAAATGACACATCTCTTGGTTGGGTTTACTTAAATAACGTTGTATACACAAATGTCATATGGAAACATTGCAAATGAATCAGAGACTCAGTAAAAGTGGAATATGCACAGGTCAAGCAGCAATTTGCAAAGAAATATATTAGCTCCTTTAAAATCATCAAGACATTAATTAATAGATAAGCAAAAAATACAGTGAGTGGTTGATCAAAGGTAGTTTTGTGTCAGGCCCTGGGAACTTGTCTTTAATGAGTTAAGAATCTTAGAATATCTCTCATGTACATACTAATTGACTGCATTTTTTCATTTGTTCTGCTTATTACAACTGTGGATAACTTCATATTTGCTTCAGTGATGGAATTCTATCTGAGTGTTCTGACCTTTTACTCAATTCAGAATGCTTTTTTACTGTTTTGCCACAGTCAGAAGGGGATTGATCAGTTACTATATAAGGATCTTACATAGAAGGGTACTTTATATATCTGGGTCAAGACAATTCATAAACAGCTGAACACATTTATTGGTTTAATATTGCAGGTGGTTATATGAGTTTCATAAAAAGGCTTTTACTTTCTTTAATTTCAATGTAGAATCTGGCAAGTAAGCTGATAATCAATCACATTTGTTCTGTTGCTTTTTAAAAGCTTAAACGTTGCACTCTGAAAAGCTGCTCCTGAGTAGACACAGTGGAATTTCACAAGGGTTTTTATTAGACAGACCCTACACTAGCTTAAAAATGATTTAATTTTCAGTGTGCACAGAACACAGATATTACTACTGCAGAAGCAGCGATGGGGTATGAAATACCAATTTACATTTTTCAGGATCCAATCTTTTTAAATAGGTGTTGTGTCTGTGGGCCAATTCACAAGGGAGACAAGAAATGGAATGATAAAACAACAAGCAGGTGCGGCAAGTGAATTCATCTCTCCTAGATATTTGATATCATGAAATTCAAGTAGCATTTACCGTTCTCTTTTATTCCTGCAGCTGCAAGTTGTAATGGAAAGTGCTCTTCTCTGGGACTCAGGAATCTTGGATTCTATACATGGTTCTATGTCTAAATAGAAACAAAATAAGGCTTTCAGGTACTTTAGTGTAAGTGAGGTAATCCTAATTGAAATGACTCCTAGCCAAAAGTCATTCAGCAGAAGTTTTTTGTTACCCTTAAAAGGTCCTGAGTGGAACCTATTGTATTTGATAAGACCTTGCAATGGTCTCTGTTTCTAAAAGCATTCATTATATTTTGGCTAATTTTCAGTAAAGTAAGTGTTATATAGTAAGAATCCAATAAATATTCATTCATTTGTTTCATCTTCATAAATTACGCACTTGTTTTAAGTGGTGAACTGTTAACATAAACTGCCATCAATGAATCTATTCACAAATGTCACTTGCCATTTTAATTCCTTGCTGAGTGGAGGATAAGTGGTAAGAGGTAGAAGAAGTATGCCTTAGCTCTATTTTAGCAAGCTCATTATTGTGATACGGAGACATAATTAAGATTGATATTTACTTAGCGCTCATTTGCTTTTAAGTATTGTAATAGAAATAACTTAAGCCTCATGGAGCTTTGAAACATAGGCACTGTTATTTATACAAGTCAGTATTTGAGCTTACAGGGGAAGATGATTTTACTTATATTTGTATAAGATTAATTGGTGGCATATAGATTAAATGATTCTTTGACTATTTCCAGTGGACTTGAAAGTAAACACTTCAGTAAGGGCCATAGTTTTGGTATGGTTACCCCCCACCTGAAAATATTGTTGGAAGGGGTTAAGAACTTACAGGGGTGGGACCAATTGCATGGTGGTTAGATTTTGCCCATACTGATGAAGTGGTGATGGTCTTGGAAATAGATGAAGTCTCCCATGGTTACTTTTGTTCTTATGAGAGCAAATTGTTATAAATAGCAAGCCCGTGCACACAATGTTCTCTTGATTACTCTTCTCC
This sequence comes from Cavia porcellus, assembly GCF_034190915.1. NCBI lineage: Eukaryota > Metazoa > Chordata > Mammalia > Rodentia > Caviidae > Cavia > Cavia porcellus. Next base: position 30,555,487 of record NW_026947497.1, on the reverse strand, counting down.
ATGTAAATTCTCTTGCACAAACTTCTGCCCCACAGTGCCTCTTTGTGAAGGCATCTCCCATGTTGCAATGTGACCAAGTATCATTGTAAAATGCCAGCACTGTGTTGTTCTGACATTCCAGACACCACAATTGTGAGCCTGTTAACCTCTTTTATTTATGCATTGCCCAGGGTCAAATACTCTGCTATAACTATACAAAAAGCTTTAAAACACTTAGAAATCCTAAATTACAACTGGAAACATTTATTTCACTCTATTTTTTAAGAATTAGTTCTAAAAATGTGCTTATGTTTGAATCTATTTTGATTAAGAAGTTGAAATATTCAATTCGGTGTGTAGTAGATTATTTAGTACATATTTGTTAAACATAAAACTATTTGACACATTTGCTAATGTAATTTGAGTTCATGTTTATAACTTTAATTAAAATCTGGAAAAGATAGCTGTGTCTTCCAGACATATAAAGAAATCTGGAATCCTAAAGACAGCTGCTTGTGGGAACATTGCATTGTTCTCTAAAATCTTCTCAGATCACTGATATAAGAAAATAAAGCACTTGAAAATTTGTGAAAGGTAATCTTTGAACATTCAAGTATATTCCAAAAAGGAGTTGGTATTCATTTTTGAGGTCTTTTCCACTGAAATATGTTTAATCACATAAAATATGTTCTCTGGAAACAAACCAAAGACTAAATGCCTAACATGATGATCCATTGATTATGATGGGTTTGTTTCTTTTTGCTTCACAGACAAGATATCACTGTGGAGACGATCCTTGATCTGGTGATCCTCCAGTTACTAAGATTATAAATATGCACCCCTATACTATAAAACACCAATTCGTATTTCAAAATGTTTGGGACTGAGTCTTTCTGAAAAATAACTTTTTCAGAATAAAGAACAGTGGGCATAAGGGCTATATAATAGAAATATATACTTTGTGGGAGAATTTTTAATTGTTATGGGAAAAATTAGCTAAAACAAAGATAAATGACAAGCAAAATTTATTCCATAACTTCAACACTGTCTATTAAAATCTAATAAATGAACTTTAAAAAATAATGATAGTTTGAGACTCCCCTGTAAAAATGCTAATTGGCTGTCACCTCCAAATCATCCAAAATTTTATAATCATCTGGTTGGTTTGAATGTTCAGCCAGAGAAGACAGACATTTCAATGACACACTACCCTTTCTTTTTTTGCATTCCAAATTTATTGGCTTAAAATATCAGTAATTTATTACTTTTCATCAATTTCCCAGGAAACTAAGTAATGTTGGTTGCTCTATTTTGGTCCACATATTACTGGGTGAGACCATCCACCCAGCTGAATCCAGCAGTCCAATGAACTGAATGTGAAAGTCCAAGAAACTTCTGTGAAGATCTGGGTTTCAGATATTGTCTACCTGACATCTCTCTCTCTCTCTCTCTGTCTCTCTCTCTGTCTCTCTCTCTGTCTCTCTCTCTCTCTCTCTCTCTCTCTCTCTCTCTTTTATGAGTAATCATAAAATCACTCAATTTTTAGTTTCTGAGAATAAATTACTAACTGAGTCAGAAAAATATGTTTAAAACCTCCTAAACAAAATAGCAAAAAGGAATAAGTCAAATGCGTGAATATCCAGACTATCTTGTCTCTGTACATGCATGTGTGTGTATGTGAGTGTGGATGGATGTAACAGAAGTGGAGAATTTTTATCTATTCGCTATTCATGAGTCAGACAGTCATTTTTCTCCCCCATGGGAAGTACACATTGTTTGCTTCCTTTCACTTGCCTGCCTGCTATGTAATTTAAGACTGATGCTTCCCTGTGGGAAACAAAACTTGATCAGAGAGCAGGCTGCACTGCCTCCTAAAGAAATTATGCCTTAGTGACTGCTGATGTTGGCTTTGTCATAATAGAAATGTATAATTAATGCCTTTGTTTCAATAGTTTTGGAAATAGAACCACCTGAAACTAAATCAAAAAGAAGGATTTAATACTGAACCCCATCTCTGTCAAACCATTAATGCACTGGATTGTAAGAACCGCAGTTTACTAAGATGGAATGATTAGATTTTTGATATCTAGATTGGTTATTGTGCCTGCAGTTGAAATACAAAATAGTGGAAGTCTGCCATGCAAAATCCAAGAGGAAAAAAGGCGAACTCTGTACAGGTGAAATGCTTATGGAAGCCTGGGAAACCAAGCAATTAATGAATCCAATACTTCTGGTATTTCAGGTTTAATATATCTTAAATTTAAGAATTGTATCTATTTACATAGTCAAGTTCTGTCATGAAATTTTGAGGTGTATCGTGACCTCGAATATTTCCAGTGAACAATTTCTTTTCTTGTTTTTGAACTCACAGTAGCAGTTGAACATCTGGTAATATGATTCAAATGTCCTCCATCTTCTCACCCCTGAGATTCAGTTTAACTATCTGCTATTTATATTTTGATTCTAATTTTCATATGCCTACTATATTCTGCTACAATATGTACTAAGGGATTTGTAATGAATGAATCCAATTCATCCTTCAAGGTAGATAACTCTCCCGCCCCTCAAAATATTAGTGCTAAATAGAGTAACATTTTTCAAAGGAAAAGAAAGTGTGTAACTGGGAATATGATTTTACTAATGAAATTGTGATACATGTTACTAAGAGGCAATTCAATATAAGAATAAAACTTAAAGTAAGAATTGTATTTTACTAATAATGGCAATCAGAGGTGGTGTATCATCGGGAAGAAGAGATACAGGTATATAGAGAGATAGTGATGATAAAGATACAAATGCAGATACAGATATAGAAATATAGATGATATAGATATATCCTGAAATAAATATCCAAAAAAATAACTATATATAAATCCTTACATAAGTATTTTTACAGGCATTATAATCTATGGTTGTGAGCAACAGTAGTAGTTTTAAGAAATTTATTCCCAGAATAATCGTGAATGTAGCTTTAAATCCACCACAATAAATTAGAAGCATTTACATCATAGAAATTGGTGAACTCTACACATCAGTGCTTTGTTGATTTGTTTTGTAATATATAAGTTAAATGCTTAACAACACACTCATGTCTGAATCCTTGGTTATGTGTTCATAAAATATAAACATAATTGTTCCTATCTCTAACATTTTTTGTTATTTAGTAAAATGACATTTTAAAATAAGCAGAATAGTGATCGATATACAGTAAGTTTTGTATAATTGTTTTTTATTTTGAGAAACTAAAAATGTAAATTAAAACATGAAGCATAATCCAGTGTATTCTGTACATATTCATTGGGTGCTTTGTATTTCTAGGTCTCATTTAAAACCTTAATTCAGGAAAAAAAAAAAAAAGAAGGAGGCCTTTTCACTTTGTGCTTTTATTCCATCTAAGAAAGACAAAAAGTTATACATTTTAGAAAATATTATATAATCTAATAGTTTAGCTGGTATTTACAACTGTTAAAAAAAAACTACAAGATAATGAGAAAAATTTTTAAATACATTAAGGTAGACATCATGTGGGAATTTTGCAAATTGTTGGTGCAAATATGAAAATGTCACAAATTCCTAACCAGACTTTTACCTAAAAGTGCAGAATATTACATTGACATTCTGACTCCACAATCAATGACTCAAATTAGCACCATTTCTGATAGCCTTGTATCTCTCTAGGGCAATGGATACAAATCTGATTGTTTTTGCAAATCAAAATGCTTTGCCTTGATCACTTAACCCTATGACATTTAAGAGTTAGATAAAATATAAATAATCTAAATATACAAGACATTTATTGCCAACGAATAATGCAGTTATAAAATCGTTGCAGTCTGCCAGCAGGGAGCGCTCCTTGGTAATGTAATGAATTTCAGTAGCTAAGGTAAAGGTCCAGGCCATAAGGTGTGGAAATCCTGAGGGACAAGTTGTGGTTAACTATTAACATTTCCCTCAGCTGCTATGGAACCACTTAAACTTCCAGTCATAGAAACACTGATTTTAGCTGAAAATTCTTAACACAGAATATTTTCCTTTCCTTGGAAAAATAAAACTTCTCCTTTCTTGAAAGCGGATTTTTTAATGCAATACAGAAGTTGAGGTGCATGAAGCTATAGAAGCATACAGTTACAAAGACAAAGAATCTTGAAGCAAGAAAAAGGGAAGGCGGAGGGTTAACTGGGTTATAGTTTGGATTTAAATGTTCCACAAAAGACCAATGTGTTCAGTGGTAAGATGTTTAGTAATTGATTAGATAAAAGAATGGCAACTTGATGGATGGACTCACACATTGATAAGCTTATAGTTGAATAGGAGGTGGGGACTTTCAGAAGTAGATGACTGAGGACATGACCCGGAAGGGTATTTTCAAGTAGCCAGACACTTCCTGTCTCTGGCTCTTCCTGGTTCACTAGGTCTCCTGCCTGCCACAACATAAGCAATGAAGCAGCTTTTTTATTCATGCTTTCCACCATGATGCTTCTGCCTTGGAGTCAGTCAACCAAGACCTGAAAACTCTGCAACCAAGAGCCAAATAATCCCTTTCTTCTTCTGAATTGTCCGGGGTATTTTCTAGCAGTAACAGAAAGCTAAAGAAATACAAATTGCAACATAAAGTTTGGTTTTTCGATGAAAGCCATGGGTAATTTTTTTATGAGATTATTAGTTCATATAAATAATAATTGGAAATTCTTCCCAAATCATGCAAGAATGTATAATAAAATAAAACTATTAAAACCTTTTTTGAAAAATCTATCATATTCTTTTAGTAGTAGAATATTTGTAACTAAATGCATAGACATGTATTTTGCTCCTTTGTCTCTACAGCAAAGTAACAGAAATTGAGAACCATTTATATATATATATATATAATATATATATATATAATATATATATATATTATATATATACATACATATGTATATATATAACGTTCTTCTTGAGATTTTTTACTATGTATTACTTAACATAAAATGTTTCTGAATCAAGATAGAACACTTTTGCTTAGTAAAATACAAACATAAATAAGGCTATGAGTTAAAATTAAAGCTGTAAAAAAAACTTTTCCAGTCATATCACAAATAGTTATAATTTTACATATCATGTAGTTATGGGACATTGGTTAAAGAGAAGAACCTAACACATAAACTTTTTACACTTTAATATGAACACACTACATATAGCTATCAGTTCAAGTGTTTGATTCCTTTAAAAATAAAATTAAATCTTAAATTTGACTTAAGTATAGTATTTCACTTCTATTAATTATTATAACAAAATATTATATTTCCATTTCATGAAATTATGGTAATATATTTTTGCAGTATCATAATAAAATTATTCTTTTAAAATACATATTTCCCTTAAATAATGAGAAATTTACAGAAATGAAAATGTAGAAGAACAAGAATGAAAAGGAAAACAAAATATTCTTTTTATTAAAACTGCCATAACAAAATATCACACACCTGATGAACTAATCAAACAAATAAAAAAATGCATCACAATTTTCGATGGTAGAACTAAAAAATCAAAGTGTTGACAGATTGTTTCTTGTCTGTTTGTTTGTTTTGGATTTTTGTATTGTTTTTCTTTTTCATCATTTTCATGGTTTCTTTCTGGCTTCTAGTAACATAAGACATTCCTTGATTTGTAGGTAATACTTTTTATCTGTCTTTATATCATCTTTCCTCATTATTTATTGTGGGTATCATCTTTTTATAAGGAAATAAAGAAATTATAATTAAACTTATTGAACTGATCCTAAATTGATCTTTGGTAAATATTTTATTTCCAAACAACAAGATATTCACTCAACTGAGAATTAGAATATTAATAGTTGAAGAACACATTTCACCCTTCAACGTGAATTACCATAATTGTTTATGGAAACAAACTTTTATTTCCATTAAAGCATGTTCAAACACATCTTTAAAACATCAGTTTGGGAAAATGAAAAGAAATTTTAAAAGAATTTTCTTACTTAGGTTTAAAATGTCATCTTTACCTTGAACAAGTTAAATGAATATATTTTAGTATTCTTTTTAATACTGTTCAACAAGAAGATTGTTAATGATAACCACATATCATCATAAAGAACATTTGTATACTTGGAAAATAGTTTTGTATAAATGGAAATTATACAAAATACATGTAGAGTAAATTTCTTTCTCACTGAAAACATGTATAATTTCAAATAATAGTATTTGTAGATGTTTTGCCTGAGGTCTTGTCAAATAAATTCACTGGTTGTAATTTCTTTTTCTGAATATTACTGATATGATGAGATCTTAGATCAAGATCTTAAGAATAAAAAAATTCATTTGCACAATTACTTAATATATACTTGTTTGTGCTTGAAATATATCATTGTATTTTATGTGTATTTATTTTAAAGAAAGTTGTTCTACTCTTTGAGCAAATCATACTTGTTAATTTCACTAGCACTGTACAATACAATTTCCATTATAATTTTGCACACATACTGATTCTGAATCAACATGGATATTTTCCAGATTAAAAAATAATAGTAGCATTTTAAGTTCTAATGAATTTCCCATTGAATAGCATCCAAGGAATCTTGATACCATATTTTGGATTTTCAAATCAAAGTTGAAGTGAAGTTTTATAAGTTGCATTCTTATACACAAATTTCTACATTCTAGTGGATAAAATGAAGGTCATCTTGTAGCATCATTAGCGGGTACAGTGTTTTTACGGCCTGTACATTAAGTAAACCAAAAATCGGTTAGGTTGAATGGGACAAAATCCATATAATGTGGACTCAGCAGTGACCTTAAACACACTGGGGGCTCAATTTCTTCAAACTCTTTTCAAGAACAAACTCGTTTGCTAATCTCAGGTAAAAAGATAGTAAATGAGTCCCTCAAAGTTACCTCTTCAGGCACACAGCATGCAAGAATTCCTTTGAGGTTCTCTAAGTGCAGTAAACAGATTTCCCCGTTTCACTTGCCTCAGAAAGAGCTATTTTTAATCATCTCTGTAGTTTTAAGGCACTGAGGGAATAATTTAATTTTAATTGTTTTGTTTTGTTTTCTCTTCTGATGAGTGCAGGTTTATAGCCAGAGACTTCTTAGATGTTTACATGAAGCCATTCTGAAAGAATCCACAATTCCCTGAAATGTAATAAAAAATAATTTGGGTCTCATTGGTTAACATGTTGATAGGTTAAACAAATTTAAAATCATACTCCAGTAAGTTGCAAATATGAAACCCTATCAAATGTGCTGTCAGAGATCTTAAGATAAAGGTCCAATATCCTAAAATATATACGTCCATATGAAAGAAGCTGTAAAAAGAAGGAAGCATTATGGTACATTTATCATTAATACTGCATGCGAGGTAAGAACCCTGGGCTTTTATGATGGCTCCACTTGAGTGGTACAAGAATAAATGTACCTCTGCACTCCTTCAGCTGCAGACTTATGGGTTTCTGTTTGTATAACAAGTTTTCCATCAAAAGACACATCCATGCAGGCAGAAATGAAAGATTAGGGTATAACATCATGCTTCTTATATAGAATATTTCTTTGATCGATGCAGTGTGCAGGTTATCTTTTATTTTCATATGTAAACAATAATTCCATAGGTTTCCAGAGGTCCCTCTGGTCTAATGAATATTTGTAGAAACTCACAAGTCAAATTCACCAAATACATCAAACTAAAGTATAGGAGCACTCAATTGATGGCTGGACTTGGGAGTTATTTGATACTATTAGCAGTGATTTAGACATTTTAAATGACCCAGGAAAGCATAAAAAGTCATGAACAGTTTTTGAGAATGGCTGCTAGAAAACAGATTCAATTGTTTTCATCTTTGTTATGCTGCTGACTCTTTTTGGTCTTTCCTAGCAAATGATTTCCGTAAAAGCTCTAGGGATTAGGGGAATCCTCGCACAGAGTGAGCACACCAGGTTACTAAGGGGACTTTCCACCTGACTATTCCCCTAAGGAGAGGAGTCCTCACACTGATGCTTATGAGGAAGTTTTTCCACACCAATTGCATGTTCATTACACATGAACTATCCTGATATGTGTTATACTTTCCATCTGATATATATGGATCTCAGCTCTGTAAAAGTCATGCCTATTGTTACCACAGGAGTTATAGGACTAATTCTTCTTTAATTATGTGAAAATGTGCCTTATGCAAAGTTATTAATGAGACCAGAATAAAAGATGTGACTGGAAAATAATGATCTTTTATCAAGACAAGCTTTCACCAGAGAGTTTTATTTAATTATTGGAGGAGATTGGTTAGACACAATCTTAAGGGTTTAGGGATTACTATTAAGCCATTATGAAGTCACAGTTCAGGGCAGCATAGCTGCTTGGATCAACATAATGATCTTTCTCCTGTAGCAGCCAAAAAGCTCTTTTTTATTTGACAAGTTCAAACGATCTATATTTTTATGTTTGAGAACTACATATAAAAGCCTATATCTTATAATGTGTTCAGTATCCTTTGATAACTTTAGGCTTCACTATGTTCATGAACTTTTGTATATATATATATATATATATATATATATATATATATGTAAAAATACAATTTATTTTAAGTGAATGTCAATTCTTTATTTATGAGGCATGGCCAAAAATACTAAATGCTTAAATTTCTATGAATTATTCTAGTAGAAGACACACTGTCATTAATCCCTCTCAAAATATTTCTCACTTCGAACACATTTATTTCTTCATTCTTGCTGGTTTTTGAAGCAGTTTTGGAACTTCTGTTTCATGAGTAGGATAACTGTGCTCTCCTGGCTGCTTCCTTTCCTGAATCAACTCAAAACAGTTACTCTCATGCTCACTCTGACTCTGAGGAAGAGCCAGTAGTCGCATGTTATCAAACCCAGTAAACAGGTAGATGAGGACACACTAATGATTTAAGTTGGTAGAAATCTTCATGAACGTTGATACATGTGAGATGTTCTAAAACAGGTGAATATTGCAATTTAAAAAATTGAAGTAGAAGACACATAATCATTAAGCCCTTTAAAATTCTCAAAATTCATTTGCTTCTAACATAATTATCCAATCATTCTTGGCAATGTACCTAGTATAATATTTTTTTTAAATTTTAAATGTTCTGTGTATTTTTTAATTAAACTCTGTTTATGCATGGTGAGATTCATATAGATTATATCAAAGAATCTTTTGAGTACAACACTCCACAATTCATTATATTTAATACAAATTAGCCATCTAACAGTTAAGTATCCTTTAATGGTTGATAATAAAATATTTTTCTATCAATTTTAAAATTTTAATTGAAGTTTATAGTCATTTCAAATTGTTAAATGTAAAATACTTAAGTATGATAAATACTTCATATATTTTAGCAAAAATGCTATCTGACAAAGTACATTCCCTTAAAAGGAATTCATTTCTGAGAGTTATTTCAATAAAAAAGCTTGAGATTAATTGACACAAATGTATTCATTTAACTGACTCTAATTTTTATAATGTCAATCCATTATTCCATTTTATCTTTTGATGCACCAAAAATATATAATTTGACATAAACTTATACTTTAGCAAGTATTAAGAATCTCCACTTTCTTGAAAGTTGAAGTCTAGTAAATATTACGGACAACTTTCACAATAGATATGAGCATACTTCAGTGGTGGTTAATAGATTTTTTTTCATCTTTAAACATTTAAAACATATTTTTATATTTTGGGTACTTCTGGACACATACATGTTATTTAAAAATAAGAAATTTAAAATGTGATATAAAGTCATTAAATGAAGTCCTTCTGTTCAACTTTATCCAAATCATCTTCATGCCAACCTTCTGAATTAACTGTTTACTGTTTGTCTAGCCACCCTTAATTCTTCCTTACTCTTTTTTGAAATCAACTTTCATTAAGTCATTTCCATTTTTTTCATAGTAATAAGGCTCTGTCCTACTGAGTTTATACATCATTATCTATTACAGTTCTGAAATTTTATAATTCTTTATTAACAACCTTAAAATGTTTGTTATTTCTTAGGAAACTCATAATGATGGATCCTCATTTCTATTTCTAACATTTTTGGATCATATTAAAATATTTACAGAGGTCTCATGTGATGTGTGTCTCAGTTACTTTTCTTGTTGCTGAGACAAAGTACCCAACATGCAAAGTAAAGGTAGGAAAGTTTTATCTGGTTCACAGTGTGTATGGGTTTCAGTTCACAGTCAGCTGGCTCCAAGCAGGGTGATACAGCAGACAAATATCACAGAGGACAAACAGTTCATGACAAGCAGAAAGTAGAAAAACAAGTAAGGGACAGCCACTGCTCTTTCTGTGCATTTTATGCTGCCCAGATTATTTAAGACAGGTAATATTGACCTGTATTACAAATCAATTCTACACATACTCTAGGTCCAGCCACCTCTACAAAAGTGCCACCTATAACTGCATGAGACTTTAGAAGGACATCTAGTTCTAATCCATAGCAATGCACAACTGAATGTGAACTATGGAGTCATAAGCATTATTTTTAGTACACTATTATTACTATGGTTGTTTATATATATATATTTCCAAACCAAGTAAGCCTTTTCCAATGTTATGACATTTCTTATCAGTCCAAATGTGCCATTGGGTTCCTTAATACAACCTTCATCTTTCTGTTTCTAATTTTGGCTAAAGAGTCCTTGAAATGTGCCACAAACAAACTGCATTGTGGAAGCTAAAAAAGTCAGGAAAACTTTATATCATACTATCATACTATTGCGCTATGAGTCAAGACAACGCAGTCCCACTATATTGAAAGTACTCCAGGATGGTAGGGATGACTAAGGTCAATGTACTTCGGCCATCTTGTTTTCTAAGTGATATGGTACATCCAAGTCTTTCACAGTTATTATGTGAAAGACTTCCCATCTTAATGATTCTAATCCAAAGAGAAAGCTCTCAGGATTTTGAGAAAGGAATCATTGTCTTATAAAACCAACTAGAAGCTTGGAAAAGATTCAGATCTCACAGAGAAAAAAAAATTTGTAATTGCAATTTTTCTAAAATAACTGTTTCAAGAGAAGGGAGATAGGGACCTAGAATCTGAAAGAAGCTTGTCTAAAATTTACTAAAACTGAAGGAAAACTTACCAGCATTTCTCTCCTATTTCCAAATTAATTATATGATTATTGCAAAAGGTGAACTTTCCTTCTCAGATTGTTGAGAATTCCTCTTTTTCTTCAGCTCCCCTAGTCTTCCTTTAGATTTCAAAAGATAGAGGAAGGTTAAATAATGAAAAGAAAACTTTCAATAGTGATGCCATTTGATTTTTATCTAGAATAATTTTCTCACAGATCAAGTAGCTAATTCTGAAATATTCAATAAATCTATTACAATTAATGCTGTTTAAAGTACATTCTGTACTGTAGAATAACATTTAAAATGAAACTTATTTTAAACAAATATTTCTTGTAAAGAAATATGACTATTCTCTAATGCCATAATAAAAAGCTATTTATCAAATTCTTGTCTTCTAATTGTGAATCTTTAAGATAAAGTTTTAATCTACATTTATATGTCATCTGGAATTAGAGTATCACTCTTTGGACATGTGAAGTAAGGAAAATTCAAATTCCAGTGAAGCAAAACATGCAATAAAATAATCATAGGTTAGTACAAGAAAAATATGTATATTTTGTCATAACAGTCCATCTTTTCACAGAATTGAATTTGGACAGTGCGAAATTACTACTTATTGCTTTGCAACCTCAGAGACTTGCTGCATATCTCAACAGCAACTGTGCTAGCAATGAATAAATAATATGTATTGTGAGCTGATTGATTTCCCTTCCCAACAGGGTAATACAAAGCTAATAGAGGTGGTAAAGACCAATGTTAACATAGAAGTGCAATAGAAAAAAGAATAGTTTGAGTATGGAGATATAGCACACAAACGATGTAATTATTGCAAATGTAAAGAACTTGAATTTTGCTCATACATTTTTAGTAAGATAAAAATATATATTACAATAACTTTAGAAGGTCAGGGAGAAATAATCATTTTTTATGTTTTGGATACTGTGACACATGATAAGTCCTTGAAACCTTACAACAAAATTTCATATTACAAATTCGGGGGTGAAGGTTTTGAGGTATGGAAAACCTAAGTCATTTACCAATATTCACACTGCTAGTGCATTTGTAATCACTGTATTTGTATTTGTAATCATCAGTTTAAATGAAATTTGACTACGATGCCAAAGACTTTAATACCTTTCGTATAGAGCATTTATCTTGAAGCCAAGAGTAAATCAGAATAACGTTATTCTTACTTTTATGTCCTACAAATATTTCACTCAAAATTCCTGATTTTGCAACCCAAATAGACTCAGAATTCAAAATGCTTTGTACTATGTCTTCTGCAGTGATCTTATTTAGGCTCTCATTATGCATGTGTGTATGCTGTGTTTCTTTACTTTCGTAGTACTGAAGATCTAACACAGTTTCACTTATGCTAGACAAGCATTAAACACCTGAGTTATTTCACCAGTCATCCACCACCACTACATACATGCATTAGTCTCATTGATAATTGTGTTGCTCTTGCGGTCAGCTGCATAATTTCTGGAGACCAACTGAAAATGAAACTATTATGTAAAGAAGGAAAAAATATCTCTGGACTCTTGGTGAGATTTCCCAGCCAACAAATCATTTGAAGAGACGCATTGGTTCACTGAGATTATGTCATTAAGATGCTATGGTCCCCACACAAATTTGTAAAAAAAAAAAAAAAAAAAAAAAAAAAAATTCAATAAGTACTTTTGTTTTAAATTATTAATTTGAGTAAGTGTTTTTGTGTGTCAATACATATAAGGCAGTGACTTCCTAATTACAAAGGAATCTTTTTTTCCAGAAAAGGCTTTTAAAAATTCCTCCTAATAAAAGTTCTTTTTGATTTATTATAGAACTTGAAAAGTTAGTTTCTTTGACAATTCATCTTTGCTTTAACAAATAGTAATCATTTTTTAAAAAGTGGTAGCAGGAAAGAGAGTAGGTGCTGTGTAAAACCTTTTTTTTTTTTTTTTTTTTTTGATAGCTTTGTATCACTTCTTCCAGTGAGGAGAAAGTTTCCCAGGAACTGAGTAAATGAAACCAAGTACTTTTTCTCTCCTTTGATCTCCCTTAACTACTTCTGTTGAGGAGTGAAATTGTAATTTAATTATTTCATTGTCTGTGGGTTTTTTTCCAGTTTATTTTCAAATAATATGAGATAAACTCCAAACCGAATTGAGAAATCATTTTCCTATGGGTCCTGCATTTTCTAAAAGAAAAAAAAAATCATCATTTTATAAGAGAAAACAATTTTTTAAGCTGACTACGTGATTTCCCTGTGAGAATTGCCCATCACATTAAAATATAGTCAGTAGGTGGCTCTTAGGGTTAGCCCTAGTCAGCATCCACTCTGTTCCTTAATTTCCGTGCCATTTAACAGGCATTATAGAGAACTGGATGAATCATACCCTCAAATATTATTTCAAATGCTCAGAGACTGATTTTGGAAGCATATTATGACATTTCCAATAACTGAGCTCAAAACATCAGTTAACATATACAGATGCATTTATTTATACTTATTTTATCCTTAAAATTAAAATAAAATCTCTACAATTTAAACTTACTTCTACTTATCTCTTGACTTAATATTTACAACTACTTATTATGCTAATTTAAATTATATGAGGCAAGTTATTAAATAATAGGCATTTTCTCCCTTTTGGAGATTCCTGTTTGGGTGCTGGGAATGAAATCAGGGATTTTAGCATTCTAGGCAAATGCTAGGCCAAACATAGCTTCAGTGATAAAGTTTTGAATACATAGTACACAAAACAGATAATCATAAATAGGACTGATATATGTTCTAGATATTTTCAGCAAGGTATATTTCCTTTAATTACATAACATGAATTACTTTAAAATACATAAAAGAAATAGATATTTAAAGATTGTTTAAATGAGACAAGTATTCTGTTAATTACAAAATGCACATTGCATTCTGAAAATGAGCAAGGAGGTTGAGCCATAGAGTTGACTTAATAACCAACAGATGGTAACATTATCCAAATCATTTTTCTCAGAATAACTGTTTCCTCTACTTAAAATTAAGGTATACATATGCAGGATTTCTTGATGTTCAGATCCGTTACAATTTTGAAAAATTAAAAATAAATTGAAGCTGCTGCTTAATGTAGTGGAAGGCAGTTGGCCTCAGATTTTGATGCCAATACCTCGATGGACAAATATTTCTACCCTACTGAGAGAGCATGAAATATCCATTATCATGACAATAGTAGTCATTGAGGTCTAAAAGAACTCACAACCTTACAAATATTGACATAGTTATTATAATTGCAATCATAACTCAGGCTATTCTAGGGTAGAGAGGAGAGATGCTCACACCTTTTATATGTAATCTATGCCATTCATGTTTATCTACTCCATTATTTCATTTTCAGACATCTCTTCTGTATAATAGAGAGCAGACTGTGAATCAACTGAAGCCTGGAGGATTATGCAAAAGATAATGCCATTTTCATGTTTTCTTCTTTCAGATCATAACTGTTGCCCTCAGATTAATCATACATTTATGTGAACATGTATGTGTAAAACATACATTTATGTGATTTGGCTTAAATCTTCAGTACCTGTGCCATTATAGGAACTGCCTGATTACAGGGAGAGATGGCTGTCAAGAATAATATTCAGTATGTAAATTGTAATTTGGACAAGTTTATATGAATAATTGGAAGATAAGAATAGTTACTTCAAGTAAACAGATGCAGGTGCTTGCCTTGACAATTTGACTTTTGTAGTTACTGGCAGGGCTCAGTCCCTGCTAATAACATATTGGCATGTTCAGATCATTCCTGGGAAGTAAGATATGTCATAATGTGTTTTCTAATTTTGCAAAGACTGAGGATTTTACACTTGGATAACACAGCCACCTGAATGGCAGCACCTGCCAACACTGTGAACTTCAAACATATTTCTTAAATAAATGGTTTACAGATCTGTTTAAAAATTGAAGAGATAAATTATTATCCAAAATCTACCTGCAAGAGTCTTAAACATGGAAAAATTACTCTTTATTGTTTCCTTTGATTAAAAGTGAATGTTTTTCATTTTCTAATTCACATGAGTCTTAAAGAAAAACAATATTTTCTAAAAATCATAAGTTTTCAACTCATTAGACAATGTTATATTGTCAACGTAGGTTCATAGAATGCAAATATTGAGCTATGTTAGATCTGTCTTAACTACTTAAAAAGTAACAAAAATTAGTTTTTTCAAAGTGTTAAGTAGGATTCTTATGAACTCCTTCAAGGACATACCCATATTATTATCAAACAAAGAAACAAGAAAGTCTTTTAATTAAGAAGACATTGGATTCTTAGATTATAGTACTTTTCCAAACTGTGTCCCTAACATTCCATAAGCTTGAAAATATTCTGAAATTTGAACTGCATATAATTTTTCAATGCATCTATGTGTAATATTCAATAATTGATAACTTGTATCTAAAACTTTGCAAAATAAAAATGATCTGAATGTGCAAAACAATAGTAATAAAGTTTCAGAATCTTTTCATTTTTGGAGTCTCATTATCAGTACACAGGGATATGTGTAATGTTTATATTTTAAAGATATTTTACAAAAAAGAAAAAAATACAACTCTTTTCCACAAAGATAAACTAATGGTATAATGAAACCATTTAGCATATATATTGAAATACCTTTAAAACACTGAAATTTTGTTACTTTGGAAAGTATTTGAATATACACAGGGTAACAATGTTCTGTTATTCTCTTGATTATAAAAGTTTTATTTTTTAAATAAAAATGTTAAACTAAGAAAAACTAACCATTTATATAAATATGAATATTGTATGTTTGTAATTAAAGGGTAAGGAAAGACATGAAAAATGTATATAGATACTGTCATTTGGTAATATGATTAGTACTAAAGTTTTAAATAATATTAAGTTTTGAAACAATTAATTATACTTCTAAATACCATTAAGGATAATACTGAAAATTGTGAGCCAAAAATCAAAATATGCTTAAAAGTCCTATGAGCACAACTGCTAAAAATCACCATACCGAGCATGGCCCATGGAAAATTTGTAAACAACAGAGCTTTCATGAAATTAGCACTAAATTACGAGGTGCAGCTGTCTTAAACATTGATCAGGAGTTTTAACAATGCTTTATGAATAAAGATTTTTTTCTTTTTCTTTAATCTGTATATGTTTATTACTCTATAATCCTAAAATAAAGAAACGTTACAATTCTTAGTTTGTTACTCTTCTTGACCCAACAATGTTCTTTTCAGAAGTTTTTTAAAGGACAGCCTTAGTCAGATGAGGGCAGCAAAGAGCAGAAAACAAGAAAGGAAATGTTCTGTCCTTTGGGCAGAGCTGCTAGGGAATCCTTTGAAGCAGGACAGACATGGGGGAATAAATTAGACCAGATCTATGTGGCAAGAAGCCTAGGAGATGATTTCGATTTCAGGAGGATTTTGCACTGCAAACAAAGTTGTAAACTGAATAAAGTACGCAGCAATTTGGAGCTGGAGGGAAACATGAATGTTTTTGTTCAGAGTTTTCAAGCATCAGAAATGAAAGTCAGATAAGCAACACAGCATTAACAAGTCATTTGGGCACTGAACATACCTTTGAGTGCTAGCTCATTTTATCAATGGCCCTTCAAAGTCAGTTAGTACAGGTAGATGGTTAGTCTGGGCATAGCGAAGCTGCTTGCAATCAAAGGAAAGGACAAGCACTAGTTAATAGCCAATTATTGTAGCACTTGGTGCCCCCTCTTGTAGCGACACAGCTTATGTTGAGTATTAAGTAAGCAAAGATTGGGCTCAGATACAAAGAAAACAGAAAAGAGAAGTGTAGATTTACAAACCTAAAATAGTGGTACCTTGGCTCACAAACTTAATTCGTTGTACGATTTTGGAAAACATAGCCATGTTTGTGTTTGCATGAGAAAGAGGACCATGGTCTTTTCTCATCTGATGCACAGTTTGCTAAAAAACGAAAAAAAATTGCCAAACACTTCTGTATGTGAACCAAAATGTTTGCAAACAAACACATACAGATACAAGACACCACAGTATGCAATGTTTTGTCTCCCCTCTCTTGAAAAATCAAAGCAAAACTCAAAATTAGAATCTTGTGACATTAAATTTTCCTAAGATTTCAACATAC
Organism: Cavia porcellus; assembly: GCF_034190915.1. Taxonomy (NCBI): domain Eukaryota; kingdom Metazoa; phylum Chordata; class Mammalia; order Rodentia; family Caviidae; genus Cavia; species Cavia porcellus. Next base: position 30,538,268 of record NW_026947497.1, on the reverse strand, counting down.
ACAGTTTCCATAGTGAAGTCAAGTGTATTACTGAAGGCATGATCTCAACTTAGTGAGTCAATCAGATGATCACTTTGGATTCTTGAATATCGATTATCAAAAAATTTCAAGGTGTAAGAAAGGTAACATTTCACTGGAGGAAAAATATAATCATTTTTTAGTACCTTTAAAAAAATAACCACCTCCAAAAGGTTCTGAAATCTTTCTGTTACTGGCATTTACCATTTTAATTGCAAATTACAAGGAGAGTAATTGTAGTGACTGTGGAGAGTGTGTTTTATTCCCAAGCTTATACTAGAGAAGAAAATGTGATAATTTTTTTAAGAATCACCTATATTTCTAATTGGTTAGCATGCAAAATGAATATTTTAAACATAATAAAACATTTCAATGTCTAAATCAACTGCTAAGCTTCAGGTCAGTTTTATTTTAAATCATTATATGTTAACAATGTGATAATATATAACCCACACAGAGGCAGGCTTCATCTTGAAGCATGAAGCCCTATCGCTACTTTTTCTAGTGATCTATTTGAGTGAGTTAACATAAAGGTCTGCATTCATTCGACACAGCCCAGAAGATCAACCATCAAAACCCCCAAAGCTGGATCCACCAAATTATCATGAGCAAAGCAGTCACCCTTGTTTGCTCTCTCAAACTACATCTGAACCTGCATGTGAGATTGTCCTACTTTCCCCAGAAAGTGCCAATATCTGAGGAATATCCTTTTAAAAATATCTTTTTGGTATAGATATGATAACACTTATCTCTGCATCTAAACAAAATTTGAGATATGTAATGGCATCCACCTTCTCCCCTGGAAAATGGTGTTTTATTATTTATTATATGGATAGTATTATATTTATTATACAAATAGTATATTTTGTATTTGTATAAATTGTATAAATTTGTATTTATTATACAAATAGTAAAGTCACAGTTATGGAATAGCAGACATACAGACATACTATAGCAAGTTAAAAATGAAATAGTGAGCTTTGTTTATGACCTTGCTGCCTGCCACATTAGCATCCTGCTAAATTCAAACAGCCTAGACTGTCTGGGTCCAGCTGCTTTTCTTCTGATAATGCACTGGGCCAATTTGACTATTAGCAGCTTCTATTTCCTTTAGTTCACAGAATATATTATTTTCCATTTACTTCAAGGATATTGGTTGGGACAAAGTGGCCCAGTCAAGTACAACTTTAACTTTTCTTGCTCCACTTGAAACCCTCCCCTCATCCCTATGTTTTTCCTACTTTAAGTAAATCTATTTAGCATTACTTTGCCTGAAGATGTATAATTTAATTCAATTCATGTAACTAAGCACGTAATAACCTACTACCCACATTTTACTTCCTGCTTGCAAACTGTATTTGAATTGAACCCAAAACTGCCTCAGTCCTGGTGATTTGGAACTGATTCGCATCAGCTGGCTAATGTAATAAATGTTGCCATCTAGATTCCTCATGCAGAGTCTTCCATCCAGTGTGATATTGGTTTTTCTGCAACAATACCAATGCTTTTCCAGTTTCTCCTATTAATGGGCTACAGGTCAATGGAATTTGTTTACCTCTATAACACTATGAACTGATCTCGGTAGTTCATTTCCTCTAAAAAAATAGACAGACAGACAGAGAGACAGAAGCTATGGATATGGATATGGATATGGATATGGATATGGATATGGATATCCCATAACCATTTAGGTTGTTTTTATCTCAAGATCCCTAATACACATGCTGACGTTGAATTTTCTTCCTTTGCATGAGTAGATTTTCTTTGAACTTGTTTTGAATTTTCTTACATATTGATACCATGTTGTATGTATTGATATTTTAAGCTATGATTTTTAGAAGAAAATAGGAATTCACAGCTCAATATGTGGATTAGCTTGAAATAAGCATATTATTTAAAAATTGTCACATTTTTAACATAATTCCACAGTGTCTATTTAAATATTAAGTTAGCCAAAAAAGTTGCTTTTTAACTGTAAAGGTGCTTTTTTGCTAATATAGTTGTGACTCCTTTTCTCTTTGTATTATTCATATCACCTTGACTAATTCTTTGGTCTTTTTTTCTTAATTTATGTGTCCTTTTGTTTCTCCATAGTTTTCTGATTTCATTGTGTTTGTTTTTATACCTTTTCTTACTTTTCTCCTGAGCATGTATTATTATTTCACCATTTGACTTTCTCATTGTAGATTCCACGGTCCATTTTTCTTTATCATTTGGTTCATTTATCCATTAGCTGTAGTGTCTTGTAAGCCCCAGATATTCTCTTCTATTTCAAACTCCAAGAATGTTTAGACTTGCTAAAATAAGCATTTTTCTTATTTTTCATTCTTTTGCAATTGGCACCTTAGTTTTTTTCAAATTTATAGGCATAAATTTGATGTTAACATAACAAATTTAGAATATGAATAAATTTTATATTAATGACTAACAGAAAATTAACATAAATTATATGTTGTGAATAATTTTATTCTATTACAGATTGCTTAGTAGATTTTAATGTTTAAATTTAATGAAGAAATAGTTATTTTACAAAGCCCAAAATATTCCTAAAATTTTTTATACATTATAGTAGTTATTATAATGCACTTGAGAAACAGTTACTTTAAAATAATATATAATGCCTAGATAAATTTTGATATGGGAGACACTGATTCATGTAAACAAAACAAAACAAAACTGTTCATTCTCAGAGGGGATTACAGCCCTAAAATCTAGTCATAATCCAATGTACTTCAAATTTGATAATAGTTATTATGTGTAATCTTTAAAAAATAGACAATTTTAAAGCTGAATAAAATGAAATCATATTCACATAAATTTGATAACTTTAATTCTGAATAATTTGGACTACTTTCAAAACTTAAGAAATTGTAAGAATGAAGTTTTTATTTTTGGGGTGTGAGATGTAGCTCAGTGGCACAAAACCTGCCTGGCAAGACAAGGCCATTCAATTCCTGGTAAAAATTGAAAAAGAAATTTTTAATTTGTTATTTCAGGGAAACATATTCTCTATAAATATATTATTAGCTAAATATTTCACTTTTTAAATTAAACAGTTTTTCTGAAAAAATGGATACAAATAGATTATGAATCTATATTGATGATCATAAATGAGAAAACCAATTGTTTGAATGTAATGAAATAAAATTAAAATACTTGTTACATTTCTATTACATATTAAGTAAAGCTGTAAATGATGTACATTTTATTAAATTTACAACACAGTAACTGAAAGAAGGTTTAAAAGAGTTTGCCTTCTTTACTGATTTCCAGAAGGAAATGACCCAATAAATGTTTCATTCTTATTTAGTTAATGTATGAAAAAGATAAAGTAAATGGTAATAAATAAGAAGCAATATTCCTCAGTAAACAATTATTCGAGTAAAACATTCTGACTTTCCACTAAGTCTTAATCTCTTTGTAACTCCTGTGTCTCTGGAACTGTTGGGAGGCAGTGAAACTAGAAATTAAACAGAAGTACAGGGCTGTTGCATGGCCAGAGGCAAGAGGCTGAGGACACCTGGCTCCAACCCCAGTTAACTAAATAAAGACTGTAGCCGCAGGCATTTCGCCCCTGTAGTGAAATACAGCATGGAGATCTTTTCCTAAGATACTTCTTGTTAACACAGTTTGTAACTTGTAAAGTCCTTGAACCACTCCCAAGGTCTGTTCAACTTCCTGCATTGTTTGAAAAAAAAAAAAAAAACAATAAATAGAGGCTGCGCAGACCCATTCCCTGGTTTAGCCACCAGAGTCCCAGAACTCTGCAGAGGGTTTTGATTCTTCTGCAGCCATAAAGTCATACCACTTATCTCATTTCTTTAAGCTTTTGCTGTATACTCATTTGGGAGACTGGGGATCTGGACCAGGTCCCCCATAATGGAACTTTTCTGAATTCTAACTTGCTATCTATTGTAAAAAACTACTATGATTTCCTAAATGTATCATTTGGATCAATGATAGAGATAGTCAGAAAAGAGTTATCATTCACTTTACAATATACTCTCACAAATTTGTTGCTACTTTAAGACAAAGAAAAACTTTATATATGAGTAAATGATGTATGACTCAGATTAATTCTTCTGGATATAAGTGCTACTTCCATTTTAAGAAACATTAGCTATGTATCAATATTGTATATCTACATTTATTTAAATTATTAGTTATTATTCTCTATTTCTTGTGGATTTCATGTCCACCAAGCAGAGTCATATTTTCCTGTTCTTTAGGAACAGTATTACAAAAGCAGTATTTTACCTCCTAGTGTATGGAAAATCTCTGCTCCACTAGGAAGTAGTTTTGCTACTCTCTTTAGAACATAAACATAGAACAGGCTACAATAAAACTACAGTTTTGTTTTCTTCTTCTTGATCACAAAAAACGAACTATGATCATAGTGTTGCACTTTACTTTTTAAGAAATAGCTCCAATAATTCATACACATATACACAATAGTTAATATTAAAGTAAATGATAATTTATTTTAATGTGTGTTCATGTATGTATAAAGATTAATTTCCTACATATTTTGGCATTTAAACATGGTCATCATGATGAAGTATTTCATGAATACAGATAAAATGCTTGATACATATTAGGAAACAATTTACTTTCACTCAATAACATAAAATAGAGTAAATATTTTTTCCTCTAAACAATATGCAGCTGATAAATATCCAGTTTTGCTGGATATAATTAATTGTACTACAATTAATTATACACATAATGGAATATCAGACACTCAAAGATACAGATTTAATGGTTTTAAAAATTATTTCTTCATTAAAGATGAGAGGCAATCCAATTTGTCTTACAAAAGTATGAGTGCCTGAGGGTCTCCTTTGGATTTTTGTTTTGTTTTATTTTGTGTTCACTTTATGTGGCCTCTGTTCCCAAGGTCAACTTATTTTTAAAGCAGCAGTAGATTTAATTACATGAACGAAAGATGGGCATTATTTGCCTTTAAAAACTGCAGCACTTTATTAAAAAAAAAACCCTCAATCCAGCAAAAAATAAAATGTTAAAAAAATTCTACATAAATCAAGTCAGACATGAAATGCAGAATATGAAATAAAGGCAAATCTCTATTAAGTAGTTTTGCACAGGATGAATTAACCAGTCTATTTAACTTTTTTCTGACACTGTGGTGTCAAAGGTTGCTTGTGATGAACAAGTCATCTTTGCTTTCCTATTCACTTGTAGCTGTAGCTTTCATTTGCAAATGTTTTTCAGATGAAATAACCACACACACACTGGTACACCACACACACACTGGTACACTATATACCTTGTTAGGCATGGTTTTATATATTGATTCCTACTATCAAGGGCAGATGTTATACACACTTAGTTTCACCATCTTGACATTTTTGTATTACTTAATGCTCACCCATTACCACATATTTCATTAGCTTTGCATCATAGAGCTGAACACAGAGCCCTTTGAGGTCAGATCCACATCAGTGGAGTCTCAATCTAAATTGCTGCATGTTAGATCTAGGAAAGATCATAAAATGTCATTTTGCCCAGCTCCCAATTTTACAAATTGAAAAACAGAGAGCACTAAATTAATTTAAAAGTCTAAATTGACTTTCTGTGTTTCAAGCTCAGTGTATTTTCATGCTCACATAAATTTTATCTTATGGCTAGCCTAGTCTATGGAATCAAAAGCTAAATTTCCAACTGTATTTGGAAAAAATACAAATCAGGCCTATACCACTGTGGAATATTCTAGATTTTTTTTCACTTTTAGAATCTTACAACTTAAATAGTAATTTTATTACTTATACAATTTTATTAAGTGCATATTTGTAATCTTTTCACTGATAAAAGAAGTTATATTTTAGAATTCTGCTAAATACTTTCACTGGTATTTATTTTGTAAAATTGACATACTATATTGCATGACCCTCTCAACATATTTCCGGCTAGTGAAATAACATATGAAATTCCTATGTGTAGTAGTATAGGGTTTTTATTTCTCTTTTTATCTCAGCTTTTCAGTGATACTGTATAGACATACAAGGTAGGTATAATATGATAGGCAGTTAAAGAAGGATGAGGACCAAGATAATCATCAGATCAAGTCCTGGTTAGGTAAGTAGAATTCTGGAGTTAAGACTTAATCAAAATCAAATGTACAGTCAAGACCAGGAATAAAACAAATAAGGTGATAGAGGACACTGTGATAACTTTTGCCACAAGTTATCTAAGAAAACACTGTTGTTCTTCCTCTTTGTTCTTTAATAAGACACTTAGATAAATTAGAGATCAAGACAATACATATCCCCATAGGTTTGCTATACACCTTGACTTCTATTGGGCCCATTTCCAATTGAAGTAAGCTCATTTTAGTGCTATAGTTTGATCTTAATCTGACTCATATTTGTCTAAGCTCTGGATATCTGTACTATAAATACAAACCCTAGATAATGTCCCATGGAAATCCCAATTTTCCAGAACCCCTCTTATTGGGAGCTTTTTCTCAACAAATATTCCTCCTTTGCCCAAAATTTCATCCTTTGAGTTTGTGAGACACCAACCTAGTTTATGCCATTATATTTCTTTGGAGCTTAAATGAGATTCCAAGGATATAAGATGCCGTTTGTAGAACTTTTATAAACTACTATATTTGCTAACCATAATATAGATAACTGGTGGATTTCCTTTGGGGACCTGAATTGGTCATTCTTATTGGTCATCTATGACAACAGTCAATCTCAGAATATATTCTCTATTATCCTACTATAGAATTAGAAAAGCCAGATTGCCAAAGATATAATTATACATGATTTTCTTAATGGTCATCTCATTTCCTGACAACTGCCCTCCCCCTCAGACTATATAAAGATATATTATGGACCAGAACCACTTCCAAAGACTAACTTATAAAGTGAATCGATTGGGTTCTCTGCCCACCAAATCATCATGTACACTGTTACAGAAACTACTGCAGGGCTTAATAGATCCTACACTCAGTCTCTCAGTCATGGATCTGCTTTACTGCCTTTTTCAAAGTACTGACCAGCCTGATTACCGAACTTCTTATGAGCTGAAGCATCACAGTATCAAATTTTATATGAGGATTCAGACTAAGGAAAAATAAAAAAGATTTTGGCTCTGTCCTCACATCATGGAAATCCATAGATTTAAATATGCTTGTTTCTTATGTTTTTTTTATTTAATTTAGTGATGTATTAGACTTGTTAAAAGAGTTTAAATTAAAATAATTCTCTCTAGGATGAAAAACATATAAAAACCCACAGCATAAAACAAGAGTTGCAAAATAGATTCCAGGAAATACCACACAGAAAGAACAGGTATCTGTGTTAGTAAGAGTGGATAGTCCAGTCCAGCCAATTTCTGGAGCACTCCAGGTTGCAGGTACTTGCACGGAATGTGTGAAGATAGGGGACAATTTCTCCAACCAAGTTATGCAAGAGGGAATCATAAAGATTCATTATTTTCCCTTCTTGTGTTTCATAATGGGAAACTCCATAACGACTTTGAATTTCCTCACTCCATTGGAATGTATACTAACTGGGATGTTTTTGAGTCCTAGACATTAAGTAAACATCACTTACTCTTTTTTTTTTTTTTCACTGTTAATGGCTCAATATCCCCTGAATGGGGAAAAGTAAAGCCCTATGATTTATTATTATTATTTTTTTATTTTAAAGAAGATAGAACCAACAGGGAAAAACCAATAAAATAAATCAAAATAAACAAACAGGACTTCAAATCTTGCAAAATCAACAATACATAGCATAATGTCTTTTGTTATTTTCAAAATACCTGCAGATAACTTCATATATAGTAAAACTTGAGCAGAACTGAATAGAATAGAAACAATAAAACATAATAGTGAAACAATAAAGGCCTTTCATACAAACCAATAGTAAATCCAAAATGGCTACCATAATAGGGATTATCTTTTGAAATAGCTGTTCATGCCATTAGATTAAGCATAATCAAACAAAACAAAAGAGAATTAAACCCAATCCAAAAAAGACAATAACACTGATATGGATTGCAGGCTGGGATCACTTCCTGGTGAGGTCTTGTTCTCTCTCTCCACATTCCATGAATGGTGCTGACTCACAGAGAGAGAGTTGGGTCTGGCTCTCTCCACTCTGGCAGTGGCCCACACATGATCATACTCCACAAATTGTTATACAAACTTAATGCAACTTGATCAAAATGCCTTTAGCATACCTCACAGAACTAGAGAAAACATTCCCAAAATTCATTTGGAGCCATTTGAAGCCTAGCGTAACAAAAGCAATACTAGGCCAAAAAAGGCAAAGCAGGAGGCATTACAACCCTTGACTTGAAATTATATTATTAAGCTACTGTGATAAAATCAGAATAGTACTTGCCAAAAAACGGATATGAAGATCAGTGGAACAGATTAGAAGATGAAGACACAACTCCAAACACATCCAGCCACTTTATCTTTGACAATGCAAGCAAACATTCACTGTACAAAAGATAACCTCTTTAACAAAGTAACAAACCAGCTCCTTATATATCAAAGACTAAAGCTAAACCCATGTCTATCACCATTCAGTAAACTAAAGTCAAAATGGATCAAAGATCTAAATAGCAGAACAGAAAGACTCAGTCTTCTGGAAGAGAAATTGGGTAGAAATTTTGAAGATGTAAGTGTAGGCAGAGAGTTCATGAACCAAATCAAAACTGCACAGAAGATACTTCAAAGAATCAACAAGTTGGACCACATCTTATTAAAATGCTTTTCTAGAACATACAAAGAATTGAAAACAATCATACCCCTCCCAAATTATAAAACCCAATCCAAAACTGGGCATCTGAGAAGAATACATACCTCATGTATATGCATTATATATATATATAAATATAATACATGTAATAAATAAGTATATGAAAACATGTCTAAAATCACAGGTCATTTGAGAGATACAAATTAAAACAAAACTGTGCTCTCATCTCACTCCAGAAAGAATGACTATCATCATTAAATCAACCAATAACAAATGCTGGAGGGGGTTTGTTGAAAAAGGAATGCTTCTCCTTTTTTGGTGGGAATGCAGACTTGTGCAATCACTGTGGAAATCAGTATAGAGATTCCTCAAAAAGCCAGCATTAGAGATCCCATTTGACCTATTTTTCCCTTTGTGGAGATCTTGGCAGAGGAATTAAAGATATTATAGCACTCTGACATATGTGCACCATTGTTTACAGCAGAACAACTTGTAATGGCTAAATCTTGCAAACAATCCAAATACCCATTAAGCAAGGAATGAATAAAAAATGATTGGACTTTTCAGACAATGGAGTAAAAAAGGATGAGCTTGGGACTCTACCAATAAATGGATACAACTTGAGATCATGCTTATAAGTGAAATAAATCAGACTCACATGTGTAAACATCATATTGTTTCCCTGGTGTGAGAAACTGAAAGAGTAAGTAAGGTCTAAAATATACAATAGATATTGTGAAATTGGAAAAAAATTCTTAAAAATGAGGAAGGACTAACATCCAGGAAAGGGAAAATGAACGAAGGAAAAGAGAAAAAAGTGCAAGCTAAGTATACTATTGGTGTCTCTTTGTTCATCAAAAAGAAAGGTTTGTAAGTATAATGATTGGAGAATGTTGGTGATAGCTATGAAATGGCTCTGAGCAGGATTCAAAAATAATTAATCATCTTTTTATGTTTATCTGTGAGTCTGTCCTAGGCCTCGGCCCCTTGCCTGGCGATGGGTGCTGATTTATAGTAAGTGAACCTCTATGAATCACTGATTCTGGATGAGGCCTGTAGTGGCCTGTGATGCCAGAGATACCTCAAAGGGCAAGATAAGGCCACAGCTGAAGACAATTTGGCTCCAACACTCATTAAGTAAATAGAAACTGCAGCTGAAGGAATTTCACTCGTGTAGTCATACTCCTACCATAAATGTCATCCTGGGTATGAGATGGTCCTCCTAAATTGGCATAATTTACTACTTGGAGAAATCTTTGAAGTGACTCCCAAGGCCCTGCGCATTTACTGTGTTTTCCTCATTTTCCCCACCCTTTTTTTGGGACTTAATAAATATGGGTTGTTCAGAGAGGTCTTTGTCTTAGCCCTCAGAGTCTGGAACTCAGCTAAAGGGTTTTGACCCTCCAGGAGCCCTAAATCACACCACTTGTCTCATCTTATTTAAGCCTTCACCATATGCTCATTTGGGAGCTTAGGCATCTAGGTCAGGCCCTGATAGGAGAATTGTTTTTGTTTTAGTTTTTGTTTTTGGAACTGGAGATAGAACTCACAACCTCACGATTTCTAGGCAGGCACTGGTACTGCTGAGTTAATCTCCAGCACAATAGAAGAATATTTTATGACCATATCTTATAGTCTGAGTAATCACTCTGAAGATAATACTACACAATGTATTAACTTTTATTATTTTCTTATCATCTTGTTTTGAAATTGTTTTACTTTTTCCATAAAAAAATTAAGTTTTTAATATATAATGAATGTTTACAATAGACAGAAACATTTTCATATCATCTATTTTACTTGCTTACATAAAACCTAAAAGATATTGTCAAAAATAAACTGCTTGGAGAACAACAATGAAAATATAAACAACAATCTATCACAGAAATAATCTTCGCTTCAATTGTCCCATCCAACATAGTCTTCACTCATGAAAAGAGCATGTTCATGACTGTGGACAAAGATCTTATTCTATCCCTCTTATAATGGCTGAGTTTTCTCCTCTAAGCAAAATGTATGGTTGTCTGATAACTGATTCCTCACATAACAAGTCTTTCTCTTAAAGGAACTGGCAGTTCACATAAAAATATGATCCTCCTTAACTGCAGCCACACTGTTGACAGAAAAGCAGAGCAATGCAGAACATACTTATTAGGTCCATGACGATAGATCCTGATTAGGCACATTGTCTTTGGGAATAGCAGTTCATATAGGGAAAATGGAATCAAACGTGTGGACCATGTTGTAATAATGCTGTGGGATATGCTCAAATGCTCACTCTCCATGGGCCCCAAGACAAAGGGAACTCCAGTGAAGATCATTGTAGCAGGATTTAATATTTTCTGGTGTGAGAGGACACATTCACCAACTAAATTGAGGCTTTCTCTTGAAGGTCAGAAAAGATGCAGAAAGGGGAAATGGCCTGGTCTCAAAAATAATTCACAGGCTTCGATTCTCTTAAAAGTCTAAAAAGTGGCAATGGGCCATCTTACGGAGGCAGTTGCTTAGGACCTCTCTCAAGCAGTAGGTATTATTTATCATCTTCATTTTGCTGGAAAGCCTCAATCATCAGGAAAGGTCAAAAAATGAAGCAGACTCAAAATAGGTACATTTGAAAGCTGGCCCAGAAGGCTTATGTTCTATGGCTCACCATACTTTGCTTAGTCTTAATTCAAATGAGAAAACTCCCCTCAAAATCTGGGCCCAAGTTCCTCTGAAATGTTGCATGCATGACTATTTTTAACTAATGATCTCATTCTTGACCAGGAAATGGCTGCACTAGTGAGAAACAGGATCTCACTGACAAAATTTTGGCAAACATTTTAACATCTAAGAAGTTCAGCTTTTTGTACTGGGAATACTTAAGTATTCCACCTAGTTCTGGTAAAGTCTCTCCCTTCTTTATTTCCTTCTCTAGAGCCAACTTGGAAGGGACTGTATATGGTCATTCTTTCAACACCCACAGTAATCAAGCTATCTGGACTGGAGTCGTGAATACACTATTCTCTACTTACACCATCAAAATCTGCAACACTTGTAACACATGACCTGTAAATCAGTGAAAGACTTGTAACTTCTATTTTTTGAAAAGGCTGTTTCCCCAGATGAGTGACTCAAACATCTAAATTCCCATATTTATTGTGGCCTTGCTTATATAACCTATGTCAAAAGAATCAAAGTCCTTGTAGCATGGACTCAAGAATTTGCTTAGACTGTTCAATAACAGACGTGCTCGATTTGTGAGTCACTTTCTTATCTAATGCCTCAAGACTCCCTGGTGAACATCTCTCGAATAAGTTTCAAAATTTTATTGACCAGACATAAAAATTCCCTGGTGTCTTTCATAGCCCATCACATTGAGCTGAGTGGGTGCTAAATCTCATTTTATACAACCCAGGATAACGAAACATCCTCAAGAAACACCAATTAGAGTTCTGTATAGTCAAGGCAGAGTCCTGAGTTTCCATATTCTTGAGTCACAGCTCCAGTAGTTGATTCAGTATTAGAATATATGAAGAAAGATATTTTCAAGTTTGGGATGACTATAAAAAGTTTGCCTCGGGGCTGGGGAATTAGCTCAGCGGCATAAGCGCCTGCCTTGCAAGCAGGCAGTCCTGAGTTTTTTCCCTGGTACTGATAAAAAAAGGAAAAAGGTAAAAAAAAAAAAAAAAAAAAAAAAAAAAAGAAAGTTTGCCTCTACAGCAAGGCACCTTAGTCAAAGAGCTGAGAACAGAAGGATCATTCCTTCCTGATATGACCATACACTGGCGAACATATGTGGTAGACTCACTGTCACCAATCTGTGTTTGTGGTGGTTTTACAGGCTGAAGACTGATTTTTCTCCTGATTGGATTTTGGGATTAGGTGGAGTACATCTAATAGGACTTACAGATTTTATGGGACTACTTTATGAACCTGGTTGCCAGCCATTTGGATTAGGAAGATAAACTGTAGCATTTTCCTGGATGGCTACATGGACCAATCAGTCAGTTTTCCATACCTCCAACACTGGAGGTACTGAAGAATATTTTGCTGACTAGCCTCCACTTCGTCCTTTCTTTAATATTAGAGAATATCATTTTACATGGAGTATCACTGGCTAACTACACTCAGTGAACTCTTAGTGACAACCTAGGTACACTATCTCTTTTAAATAGCAAAGTCAGATTAAAGAAAGCAGGCAGCTTTCAAAATCAAATTGCTTTAGATATTTTAACAGCTGCTAGGACCAAATCTGTGCCATTATTGAAACCGCATGTTGTGTTTAATTGCCTGATAACTCTGACAGTGTTTTGTTGGGCCATCAAGACCTTCACTGACAAGAAAATTCCATACTTAGTCTGGAGACTCCTTGGATATCTTCATGAGGCACTTTCACCAAATCACAGTGATAGAAATTCCTGTTGACTATTGAAGTTATCATTCTTTTGGTGTCAAAATTTGTACCTTACAAAATTTATTGTGTAGAACACTAGGTCTCTTCCAGATGGGAATCTAGCCACTTACAAATGATGGAGATGCCTGATATCTATCAGAGGGGCTTAAATAGACCCTCTGCAGAGCATTCTTGATGGCCAAGAAAAAGTTAGATCGATTGTTCTGCATCCCCTTTCATCCTCTTCAGAGAGTACAACATTACAGACAGGAAACTTAGTAGAAAGTAGTCAGCTAGGGAGGGCCTGAGCTCAAGATAGAATCAAGATGTTCAGGCCCTCGACAAATAAGAAGATCTCTGGTGTTAAGAGTTAGTGAGAAGCAGATGGAAAATTAAGCTCAGGAAAATAACAAAGTAATTAAAGACCACTGTAACAACTACCTGTTTTGAAAATATTTTTGGTCTCCATTTTATTGTTTAATAAATCCATTAGGTAAACTACAGACCAAAAGGAGCCTACAATGTACCTCTACTTATCAAGAACATTTCTAATTTAAGTAAGTTTTCTTTCATCCTATAGTTTGATCATAGCCTGACTAAGTTGTCTGAGCTCTGGTCATTTCTAGTACAAAAATTCTAGACACAGAGTTCTTACACAGCTCACTTCTTATGTTTCCTCTGAACTATGGGAACTATTTTTTTCTTCCTGGAAACATTCCTCCTATGTACTTCCATTTTCCATGATTTCATTCTTCAACTTTGTAAGATAACAATGCAGATTATGTTGTTAAAGTACAACTAATTATAAAAGTGTCTGAATCACTTATAAATAGGGAAATAGCTCTTAGACTTAGGAACATAGGTAGTTTCTTTTAGTATGAAATTAAATATAAAAGTGGTCTACTGGTATAATTGTGTATTACCAATTCAGTTACTAAAGGCTATACAAAAATTGGAACTGAGTTTTAGTATATATATTGCTATATGTATACATACATTATTATAGAACAACATTAGGAATATACAACATTCTGTAAAACATGTTTAAACAAAATTAGCAATGGATTATATATACTTATATAATATGTGCATAAAAATGTACACATGCACACATATACACAAACACATTATTGACTTTACTCCTTTGAGGATTCAGTGTGAAAAACTATTAAAATGATATTTGTACTTATTAGTTTTCTCATAGCTAGGACAAAGTACCTTCCATCCATAGTTTAAAGAGGAGAGTTTTAGGTTGGCTTATGTTTTCAAATGATCCAGATCATTTTACACTGGCTCCAAGCAGGAGCACCATGGAAGCAGAGCGTGGTTCCTTTTGGTTCCAAAGTTGCTTAGTTCATGAATATTGGGAAGCAGACCATCAGTACAATGCCATGAGTCCACGCAGCAACTGGTCACTATAGACTCCAAGGTTACTCCTATGTAATTCATCCAGCTACACCCCAAGTGCCTTTTTGTATCTTCAGAGAAGCTCCCAAGATAATCAAGCTGATGATGATCTAACTTAAGCATCACAATATTTACAAAATCTTGTGTTTAGTTCTTCCTGTAAGTAACTGAATGGTGTTGACACAATAATGGCACTACTATGGCTGTCAAGACTTTACTTAATAATTAAAGTATTAGGCAACTTTTCAATGATACTTGAATCATGTTTAACAATAATCACTAAACTTCTATGAACTCTTTCAATAAATCGAATTCCACAGAAATACAGAAGAATGAACTCTGCCTACTTTTGGCCCAAATAAGGTACATTAGTATTCCACATTGTCACTTTCAACTAAGGTCCATGAGTGTTCTAAAGCGTTGAGGAAAGCTAACACTCTTGGATACACATTGTCATCATAAGTTTCATTTGATAAAGCTGGTAACCATATTTCAAGTTTAGATTTCCAGAAGTTACATTTCATCAGTACAACTTAATATCTCTCAGAGATTGTACTACAAATAAAGTTCAGAGGGTTGATTGATTAATATAAAGAAAAATATAAGCACTAATTTAACCATAGCATTTCATTTAATTTACCCATCTTTTTTTTTTTCCTATTGGAGAGTCTACATGGGAAATTTAACACTATATCCAAGGATTACCTGTTGAAAATGGAAGCAGAGCAATAAAATTATATACACTTTTAAAGTATGTATAATAACTAAAGTAAAATAGTTTCATGAGTTTGTACTTCTCAGATTAGCAGCTCTATAAATTCTTTGTTCCTGCCTCTGATAGGTAAGCAACCTTTGATGTGGTATAAACTGAAATCTCAGTTGCTAACACTCTATTGGTCTGATTGATTTAAATTACAGTTCAAGCTCCTTTCATTATGGTAGAGCACACAAATGTTTGTAGACCATACTTTAGATATCACTAGAACAGAGGACCATTTCATGTGAAGAAATGGAAACATAATGATTATAATTTATTATTTCATTCCTGTTTTTCCACTCTTTGCTCAAAATCTTTTATCTACTAATCAGGTCGTTCATGAAACAGAATACATGAAAATTATTAGTAGTGACATAGTATCATTATATTCACATTTTTAGAGTAAAAATTTTCAAATTTGGTTGATATTATGCAGCAAATATTGTCCCTAACCTCCCATACTCACTTCCATGAAAGGTATCTGAAATTTCAACTTCCATCATTCACATGACTTAACTCGAGTCCTCTGTGGTAAACAAAATTCTATCTGCCAATATGCACTGGAAAGGAATTACAGGATGCATTTGTTTGGGGATTATGGCCCTGTGTGAACCACCTTTGACTAATGACTGCCATTTAGTTGGTGGAAAATGCTAGCTCTCATTTTGTAAGTATTGAGCCTATATTTTAAATATTTTCCTGAAATTCTGTAGTAGAATTGAACTCTGCTTTCCCTAGTGGTATTTTGCTTGCACCATTTATTGCCTTTTTCCGTTTCTTATTTCAGCTTTCTCTGGTGCTGATATATTCACAGAACCACTTTCCAAATAATCCACTTAACTTGTATTGTACGCCTCCAGTTCTAATGCTGGAATAATAAAAATTATGAAACCAACACATTTTCAAATGATCCACTGAAATATTTTTACAAGGTGATTATTTAAACTGTTTTATGTTACTTTTTTCTTATTTAACAAGTTACCATTCAAAGGTATTCACAATAATATTCCTTCTATGGTTTTTAATAGACAATTCAGAAAAGAATAAGCAGAAAGTTCTGAATGACAGTTTTGTGTTCTAAAGATTATGTTTGTAATTTTAAAAAGGTTTTAAAGTTATATACTTTGTAAGAACTAGATCTTTAAAGAACTTTATATTTAAAAAGATTTTAAGATAAACTGGGATTTAAGTAAGGTTTGAAAATAACCATCTATGCTATGTGCACCTGCTTGTATTTAGGAATGAACTCATTGCTGTTGGAATATGTGAGCAATATGGAGTTATATTTAAAAAATGAAGAATGCGTGTTAAGAACAGTGAACAACAGGGTTGAGCATGAAGCAATCTATGAAAACAGAATATTTTAATTGTTTTGTTACATATGGAAGGAAAATAGTTTTAAATGAAACTGTAGTTTAGAAATGCAAATTGTGTATCAGCAGAAGTCACTGGCAAAACAGTGAATAAAAGAAAGTAGGTTTAACTTTAGTGTTAGCACTACTGAGCAGCAGACCTTTTTCCAAGTTACACAATATCTTGGTATATCACATCCACAGTGCAGGCACATTTCAGGAAAAAATGATCATATTTCAAACAGATTATACAGACAAGAAAGATCAAGCAAGGATTATCTTCCAGTAACAGGACACTAAACAAGCAATAAACAGAAACTCAAATATTTGGGCTTCTCATCATTATATATAAACAGAGTCCTCAGGAGCCCAGAAATCTACTCTCATCAAGGTTTAATAGTAAGTAATAAGGATACAGCCTTGAAAATGAAAATTAATCTAAAGATTAATTTGGCAAAGAGTTTCTAAGTTCCTAAGTTAGAATAAAACGGTACTGGGAACTAACTATACAGAACCTAGGCCTGGGAAAGCAGACATGCACTAGAAGCAAAGTGATAAGGTGGAGATGAGAGACTAAATACAGAACAAAATATGTGCACATTTCTTGCATGAAAGAAGAGGCCAGACAGGGTTAGAAATTTAGAAACATAGTCTAGATAAAGGTCGTATTGAGAAAATAACCCCATATTATAAATAAGTGATTTTAGAAAAAAATACATACATATACCATTCATTGAAATATTTTATTCAAAGAATGGATTTTTAAAACAATTGGTTATTCCTCCAGAGAAATTGTTAAGGTTAATGAATTAAATAGATATAAAAATATATCATTATACCATTATGGTAGTACATAGAAAAAATATAGGACAATGATGCTGTAAGTTGAGAACTTTAAGGCTAATGAAGCTTCATGTGCTTACTTGGAAGATTTAAATAAAACATAACACTAGGATGAATCTGTACCACTAAAATCACACGAGGAAGAATCTAAAGTATAACAAAGATAGGATTATGAATTTACCACGGCAAGAGAGGAGTTAGGGAGACCAAGGGGTCAGTTAGTGAAGAGTGCTTAGAGGAGACTTAGAGAGTTGCAGTTTAAAAAGACTACAAACAGAATATTGGTTATAGATTTTATTTGCTCAGAGTGAGGCCAATTTATTGATTATGAATTACAATTTTTATTGAGTAAACAGAAATAAAACACCTATATAGTCAGCACAGTTGAGTAACAGTAGTGTCATCTGTTAGTCAAAGGGGAGCATGATTATTTTTTCTGATTATATTTTAACTGTTTTTTTGCATTTAGAACTGATAACTGCAAAGTTTTGTTCTTGTGCTGTTGCACCATATTCACAGAATGATTCTTTCAAGTATTTGGGATATCTTACACAAATTCTTTATGTTTATCAGTGTGATAGACAAACTTCTAAAGTGCTTACCAGTGATCGTTGTTTCCAGGTATTTATGCCCTGTAGTAATTCCGTTTTAGGTAGGCTGAACTTAATAACTTGCTTCAAAAGAATACAATATGTCAAAAGATATAAAATGTCCCTTCCAGGCTTGGTTAAGAAGAGTATGACTTCTATCTTGTTAGCGTTCTTTTTTTGCAGTCATTCTCTTATCTCTTCCTTTGATTCCTTGGTCTTTTCTCTATGAGAAGGAAGCTGCTAATTTGGAGATTCTCACACGCCCAGGAACTAAAATGGTACCTAGTCAATTGCCAGTGAGAAACAGAATGTCAGTGGAAAGAAACGCAGGGAAAGAAATCTGTCCCACAGTCACCTGAGTGAGATTGGAAATTGGGCTCAGTGAAGCCAGGGCCAGTATCTTTAGCGAACACTACCTTGCTGTGAGAGACCCTGAAGCAAAGGACCAGATCCCTTACACCTGGACTCCTGATCCAAAGTGACTGTGAGGTAACAAATATCATTGCTTCAAGTCAGATTTGAGGCCATGAGTTGCAGATCTAACTTTGTGACTCCTTACTTAGTTCCAAGATTGGACCTCAGAACAGGACGTTGGCTGGCTTCTGACGCATGACTTCTAAGCCTTGCAAGTTTTCTGCCTGATAAACATGTTTGTGTGTATCTGACGCGCACGACCAAACGGTACAAGTCTGATCATGTGCTAACACTGATTTAAGGTACTTATCTGATGTGCTTCCTGGAGCTGGAAAATAAGCAGTCAACAGTTCTGTAGATCTGCACTCCGATATAACTGACCTCTGTACAAATCTTAGGCATCACGGTTCCTGTGAGTTTCCCAAGCAGGTAATTCGCACATTTTCACATTGTATTGCTGTAAGAATAGAAGATTTCTGGTCAATTTCACTGGGCAAGAACCCCTGATAAATTGTGGCTATTTTCTTCTGGATTTCCTACCACAATTTGATAATTTATATGTTTTTGCTGTGATCGTAATAGCTCCTCAGAATCCTGTGAGTCTTTTCAGAAAATAATTGGACCTTAATGTGGCATTGGGAGCCTTAACACAGTTACAGAGCAAGATCTAGGTTCGGCTGTCAGGGTCCTTAGCTTTCTAGAAGCATTTCCTATAACATATAAGTGCACAGTAGACACTAGCATAGTAGTTTTTCAAAGAAATACTCAGTGCTTACTTGAGATATAAAAAATGGCTTTCTAGAAGGAGATGAGTTCTGGGCTGAGTTTTAAATATACACTTAGCAAGCAGCTAAATCCATATTCAGTGAACAGCCATTTCAAAGGAATACATGCAAAGAGAAATGAGGAATATTTATGTAATTACAGCTATTTATATACTGGAGGTACTTCAAATGCATGGCTTCTAAAAGGTCGAAGATATTGTGAGTGGGGAAATTTTGAACCCATTAAAAGACCTAGTTTTTTTTCATTTCATAATTTTTTCTTAACCATTTTTACAGGTTCAGAAGAGAATTATGTTAGGATCCTAAGCCAGAAATTCTCACCCAAAAACTCATTTGACAAGCTTGATTTCCTTTTTCTTTCTCTTATTTTAAATTTTTTAAAATTAGCACACCAAGTCTGATAGTTAAGCATATATAATACCTTATTATGTATTAATGTATTAATATTTTAATAGTTGTATTAAATGTATTAATATTTTAATAGTTGCAAAATATTCTAACATGATGCATATCAATTCCACTTTGTAAATAATTTCTGACTAAAAAAATGACATTTGAATTGTCAGTTTTGAGATGTAATAGTATTGTTTATTCTAAAAATTATTCTCACTGCATCTGCATGAGAATTTTAAATTTCATTAAACATAACAATATATCACACTTTGTTGCAAAAAACCACTATCATTTCTAATATACTTCCTAATTTCTAATATACTTACAAAGTAAAATTTAAAATATAAGGTGTTATTCTGAAAATATTTATAAGCTGTCAAGAGAGTCATATAATTGCTGTTGTATATATTTATTATAATTGAAAAATAATGTTTATTCTAATATGTTCACAGGTAATCCAAAAAGTCTTATTCTAAATTTGTATTTGAGGATCTGGAGCGCCTGCAGAAGCCCCTTCCTTTGTCTGGAGGAGGAGGGATCCCGGGTTCCTGAGGCCCCTCGGCCTGTGCCCAGCCGCACCTAGCCATCGGTGTGCAGAGGAGGAGCTGCGCGGATCCTGAGCGCCTGCAGAAGCCCCTTCCTTTGTCTGGAGGAGGAGGGATCCCGGGTTCCTGAGGCACCTCGGCCTGTGCCCAGCCGCGCCTAGCCATCGGTGTGCAGAGGAGGAGCTGCGCGGATCCGGAGCGCCTGCAGAAGCCCCTTCCTTTGTCTGGAGGAGGAGGGATCCCGGGTTCCTGAGGCACCTCGGCCTGTGCCCAGCCGCGCCTAGCCATCGGTGTGCAGAGGAGGAGCTGCGCGGATCCGGAGCGCCTGCAGAAGCCCCTTCCTTTGTCTGGAGGAGGAGGGATCCCAGGTTCCTGAGGCACCTCGGCTTGTGCCCAGCCGCGCCTAGCCATCGGTGTGCAGAGGAGGAGCTGCGCGGATCCGGAGTGCCTGCAGAAGCCCCTTCCTTTGTCTGGAGGAGGAGGGTTCCCAGGTTCCTGAGGCACCTCGGCCTGTGCCCAGCCGCGCATAGCCATCTGCGTGCAGAGGAGGAGCTGGGTGGATCCGGAGTGCCCGCAGGAGGCCCTTCCTTTGTCTGGAGGACTGTGGATATCTCTGCAAGCAGGGAGGGATCACAGACTCCTGAGGCACTGCGGTCTGTGGTGAGTACCCTAACCAGGCTGCGATCCAAGAGCTGTGGATCTACCAAGGGGCAGGTGGGTGCACAGTGTCCCTGAGGCCCAGCTTGTCTGGAACCACGGAGTTCTGAACAAGCAGAGGAGGGCCACTGGTTCTGCAGGCCCAATGGCCTGGGGTAGAGTGCTGCCAGAGTCTCAGTAGCTGCAAACATAGAAGGGGATTTTCAACAGATCCTAAGGAGGCTTTCAAATAACACTTGAAACACAGAAATATAGGAAAATGACAAAACGAAAGACCAAATTACAACCTCAAACCTCCAGCCCATCTCAGGAAACCCTAGGAGAAATGTATTTAGAAGAAAATATATCCCATCCTCTTCATATATCAGACACAATAGCTACTGAAGTTGACAAGCAACTCCAGGAAGCTTTAAAGAAATTCAAACTCGAAATAATATCCCAGATAAAAGAAGAAATGATAAAAGAAATGAAAGAGATTCTAAATATATCTAAAGAAAACAAAGATAAAAAATTGGAGGAACTAAACAAAAAGATAGAATGCCTAGATGAGCAATATAAGAAACAAACAGAATACATAATGCAGATGCACAGAGATATACAGGAAATAAAAAACTCCACTGAAAGTTTTAAAAACCGCCTTAATGAAAGTGAAGATAGAATTTCAGACCTTGAAGACAGGATTGCAGCTAGTGAACAGGAAAGGAAAGATCTTTTAAAAATAACAAGGAATCAGGAAACAACAATTCAACAACTGCAAGATGATGCAAAGAAGAATAACATAAGAATGATAGGGATTAATGAAAAAGAAGGAGACAACATAAAGGATATAAAGAGGATATTTAGAGAAGCAATAGCTGAAAACTTCCCAAGCATGAGATCAGAAACTGACATCAGGATCAGTGAAGCATATAGAACTCCAAATAGTCATAACCAAAATAGAACTACACCCAGACATATAATAATCACCATCCCAGAAATCCAACACAAGAATAGATTATTAAAAGCTGTCAGAGAGAAAAGACAGATCACTTATAAAGGAAAACCTATCAGAATCACAGCAGACTTCTCATCACAAACAATAAAGTCAAGAAGAGCATGGAGTGAAGTATTCCAGATCCTAAAGCAAAATGATTTCCAACCTAGACTGATATATCCTGCAAAACTATCATTTAAAATAGATGGTGAAATACGATACTTCCATGACAAAGAACAGCTGAAGAACTTCATGAACACCAAACCAACCCTGCAAAAAATTTTGAAAGACAGTTTAGATACACAAAGGAAAAAACCACTAAGCAAAGCAAATAATTAAACAGAACAGAAAGATAAAGATGCAACAGCAGAGAGATAAGAATCCTACAATTAACCAACATTTAACAGTAATAACCATTAATGTAAATGGTCTCAATGCACCAATCAAAAGAAACAGACTAGCAGAATGGATCAAGAAACAAAATCCAACCATATGCTGTTTACAGGAAACCCATCTAACCCAGAAGGATACTCACAGATTGAAAGTCAAAGGATGGAAAACAATTCTTCATGAAGCAGGAATCCAAAAAAAGGCAGGAGTAGCCATTCTGTTTGCAGACAACGTGAACTTTAAACCAACAATGACCATAAAGGATAAAGAAGGTCACTATATACTCGTAAGGGGAAAACTCCAAGAGGAAGAGATAACTATCTTAAATATATACGCACCAAACTCCAGAGCGCCCAGTTATATAAAACAATTATTAACAGAAATGAAAACTCAAATTATCAGTAACACAATTGTAACAGGAGACCTTAATACGCCATTGACACCAAGGGACAGATCGACCAGACAGAAAATGAGTAAAGAAATAACAGATCTGAATCATACCTGTGAACAAATGGGTTTGATAGACATATACAGAATGTTCCACCCAACAACATCAGAATACACATTCTTCTCAGCAGTACATGGATCATTCTCTAAAATAGACCATATATTAGCTCATAGAACATATTTAAACAAGTGCAAAAGAGCTGAAATCATCCCTTGCATGTTATCGGATCACAGCGCTCTGAAATTAGAAATTAACGATAAAAGATACTGCAAAAATCCCACAAACACATGGAAACTGAATAACACACTCTTGAGTAATCAGTGGGTCACAGAAGAAATTAAAGAAGAAATCAAACAATACCTAAAAGAAAATGAAAATGCAGATACAACTTACCGGAATCTGTGGGATGCAATGAAAGCCGTCCTGAGAGGAAAATTTATTGCACTGAGTTCCCACATCAGGAAAACAGAACGAATACAAATAAATAACTTGATGCTACACCTCAAACAGCTAGAAAAAGAAGAGCAAGTCAAGCCCAAAGCCAAAAGAAGAGAGGAAATTATAAAAATCAGAGCAGAAATCAATGCAATAGAGACTAAGAAAACAATCCAAAGGATCAACAAATCAAAGAGTTGGTTCTTTGAAAGAATAAATAAAATCGATAAGCCCCTAGCCAACCTTATTAAAAAAAAGGGAAGAAAAAGCTCAAATTCATGCAATAAAAATGAAAAAGGAGAAGTCACTACAGACCCAATAGAAATACAGAAGATCATAAACACCTATTTCGAAAACCTCAACTCTCAAAAGTTTGATAACACAGAAGAAATAGACAGTTTCTTAGAAGCATATGAAGTGCCAAAGCTAGATCAAGAGGATGTAAAATTGTTGAATAACCCAATCTCGGTTACTGAAATTGAAAATGTAATTAAGTCCTTACCCACCAAGAAGAGCCCAGGCCCAGATGTATTCACTGCAGAATTCTACAAGAAATACAAAGAAGACCTAATGCCGACACTCCTCAAACTATTCAATGAAATTGAAAGGGAAGCAATCCTTCCTAAGTCATTCCTGGAAGCAAATATCACTCTAGTACCAAAACCTGAGAAAGACCCAACTAAAAAAGAGAACTATAGACCGATCTCCCTAATGAACACAGATGCAAAAATCCTCAACAAAATATTGGCAAATAGGATCCAGCAAATCATCAAGAAGATTATACACCATGACCAAGTGGGATTCATCCCAGGAATGCAAGGATGGTTCAACATACGCAAATCAATAAATGTAATCCACCATATCAGTAAAGCCAAAAATAAGAATCACATGATCATTTCTATAGATGCAGAAAAAGCCTTCGATAAGGTCCAACATTTATTCATGATAAAAACTCTACAGAAAATTGGAATAGATGGTCTTTACCTCAATATAATAAAGGCCATTTATGACAAACCAACAGCCAGCATCATACTAAATGGCCAAAAATTGAAAGCCTTTACTTTAAAATCAGGCACAAGACAAGGATGTCCTTTATCACCACTCCTATTTAATATAGTACTGGAAGTACTAGCCAGAGCAATTAGGCAAGAAAGAGAAATAAAAGGGGTAAAGATAGGAAAAGAAGAAGTTAAGTTGTCATTGTTTGCAGATGACATGATACTCTACATAGAAGACCCCCTAAGCTCCATTGAAAGACTCTTAGATACAATAAATAAATTCAGTAATGTGGCGGGATACAAAATCAATACTCAGAAATCAATAGCATTCCTATACACAAACAACAAAACCACAGAGAGGGAAATAAGGGAAACTGGACTATTCACATTAACAAGCAAAAAAATGAAATATTTAGGAATTACTCTTACGAAAGAAGTGAAAGACTTATACAGTGAAAACTATATTACACTGAAAAAGGAAATTGAAGATGATCTCAGAAAATGGAAAGACATCCCTTGCTCATGAATAGGAAGAACAAACATTGTGAAGATGGCCATTCTCCCAAAACTCTTATACAGATTCAATGCAATCCCTATAGAAATACCATCAACATACCTTATAGATCTAGAGAAATCACTCCTAAATTTCATCTGGAACCAGAAGAGACCTAGAATCGCAAAAGCAATTCTAAGCAGCAAAGACAAAGCAGGAGGCATCACAATCCCTGACTTGAAATTATACTACAAAGCAACAGTAGTAAAATCAACATGGTATTGGAATCAAAACAGAGCTGAAGATCAATGGAATAGATTAGAAGATACAACCACAACTACAAACACACTCAACCACCTTATCTTTGATAAAGGAGCCAAGCAGGTTCACTGGAAGAACGACAGTCTCTTTAATAAATGGTGCTGGAAAACCTGGCTCTCCATTTGCCGAAAACTAAAGCTAGACCCATGTCTATCACCATGTACTAAATTAAAATCTAAATGGGTCAAAGATCTGAATATTAAAACAGAAACGCTAAATCTATTGGAAGACAAATTGGGTAGAAACCTTGGAGACATAGGAGTAGGTAGAGAATTCATGAATAGGACTCAAACTGCACAGGAAATACTTCCCAGAATCAATAACTGGGACCACTTCTTATTAAAAAGTTTTTGCATGTCAAAAGAAATCTCCAGCATAGTGAAAAGAAAACCCACAAACTGGGAAAAGATTTTAGTGAACTCTCTCTCAGACAAGGGACTCTTGTCTAAAACATATAAAGAATTAAAAAAACTCAGACCTCCAAAATTCAAAGATCCAATCCAAAAATGGGCATCTGAGATGAATACGCAATTCTCAGATGAAGAAATGCAAATGGCAAATAAATACATGAAAAAATGCTCATCATCATTGGTCATTAGAGAAATGCAAATTAAAACCACACTGAGATACCATCTCACTCCTGAAAGAATGGCCAGGATCAAGAAAACCAACAACAACAAATGCTGGAGAGGCTGTGGGGAAAAAGGAACTCTCCTGCACTGTTGGTGGGAGTGTAGACTGGTACAGCCTTTGTGGAGGTCTGTCTGGAGGTTTCTCAAAAAGTTGGGATTGGAAATCCCATTTATTCCAGCTATTCCACTTCTAGGCATATTTCCAGAAGAACTGAAAGCATCATACCACAGGGATATATGTGCACCTATGTTTATAGCAGCACAATTTGTAATCACCAGATCTTGGAAACAACCCAAGTGTCCATCAACTGAGGAATGGATAAAAAAGTTGTCGTATTTCTATACAACGGAGTATTATTCAGCTATAAAGAAGGATCGCATTGAGATATTTATCAATAAATGGGCGCAGCTTGAGACCATACTCATAAGTGAAATAAATCAATCTCGCATGTATGAATACCGAATAGTTTCCCTAAGGTAAGTAATGATTCAAATATATAAAAATATGTGATAATCATGATTCCCCATTATGTGGCCTTGAAGCCTTATAAAATTTTCACTTATTAATTAGAAAGGCTTTATTCTGGGCTTTTTGTTATGGAAATAGTTGAAGCTATAGTATATGAAGTTTTATCCAAATATTTTAAGGAAAAAGACAGACACTATGGTAACTACTATTCTTTAAAAAATTTATTTAGCTATTTCTTATGTTTATTTTAATTAAGGGAAAAATTTAAAAAATTAGGATATATAGTAGTAACTCTTTTTGATCTCCTATTAACTTGTTTTGAAGTCCTGTAATACTCCCAAGATCTTGTTTTGACTGATTAGACTCTGTTCCATTCTGTGCGATAGTAGCAAGTCTGAGGGTATAGGCAACTAATTTGAAGGCAATAAGATTCACAAAGATGCCCATTCTGGTTTGACTATTGTCTCCTTTGGAAGTCCTGTAATGTTCACAATGCCTAAGTTTTATTGGTCTTGTTCTCCACTGTTTTGTCCAACTTTATAATGTCTAATGAGATAGACAATTCCTTTTAAGGAAACAAGAGACAATGTTGATAACCATTGTTAATAACCTTGTACTCTGTTCTACATCATGTGCTATGTCTATCCTTGGTTTTGACTTACAGCTTTGTTTTGCCATATTTGACTTTATTCTCTCCCCCCCCCAAAAAAAAAAGTAAAAAGAACTAAGGAGTAATAAAATCCAAAATGTGTAAATTTTGTTGTAAAAAAGAGAGGGAGGGAAAAAAAAAAAAAGAGCTCTAACGGATATAACAGCAAGTGTGTTTAGGGATGTTAAATAGCTGACTATATTAATGTTTTTGGATCATTGAACACAGCTGTTTGCAGTCTCTCTGTTTGAATGTCTACTTTGTATTCTTTGATACTGTGATTTGAGCAACTATTTCCAAGATGATAATATGTAATCTATTAACAGGTGATTTCTTACTGTTATGTATTTTTTTTTGTAGTTCTGTATTATGTGTAACCTTACACTGCTTTGTTTTGTTTTGTGTTTTTCTCTTTTTCCTCTTAAATAAAAAAAAAAAAAAAAAACTAAATTTGTATTTGTTTTTTCGGTTTTATATTCTTAGTCTATGCATTTAACACTGTATTTTATACTTAGTATATTAGATATTGCAAGTGTATTCTTAAGTGTGTTTTAAAATTTTTAAGACTTCCACACTCTCTTTACTAACACCTGAAGACCTATTTAATTTTCATGTGCTAAGTAGTAAAATGAAATCAGTATGTGAAGCAGAAGTAAACCACATTATGAAGTAACTTCTAAATAAAACCTTTTGAAGATAACAGTAAATCTGAAGGACTGTAAGTTTTTCACAGAGAAAAATAGATGAAATTTTAAAAATAATTTCAAATCCTGTCCCAGGAAATAACTGGACTGAAAATTTTTCTTTATGCATAAATTTAATTTGGCTTTCTCTTCTTTTTAAAAAATATTTTATTATAAGTTTTAACTTAATTTTACGTTCTCTATATTATCCAGTTCTTTTTTTAGATATTTGTGCGAAGTTTAAAACAAATGCCAAATTTATTTTCTGACAGATTTCATACACATTGTTAGAAGTATAGTTCAATGAAGAAAAACAATATTATATTTCTTTATAATATTTAAAATAGTAACTAAGTAATTAAATTTGTATGACAGCACAGGAAATAATAAACTGATATAATATTAATGAGACAAATATCTCTCTACTTTTGTAATGTATGATTTAATAATATATTCCTCTTTGAAATAAAGCAGAAAAAAGATAAGTTGTTTCTATGCAAATAGGGGCATTAAAATTTTTCATTTGGGGTATAATTTATCTTAACTATCAATAAGTTAAATAAATAACACGTCATAAGGGAAAATATATGCATTTATGTATATACATATACACTATATATGTGTGTGTATATACAATATATATGTATATATATGTATATACAATATGTACATACATGCACACAATGTGTGTGTTGTATGCATATAAATATATTTACAATAAATAAACATACAAATAAATATTTTAAACAATAGTGGTGTTAAAACTAAATAGCAAACTCCTTGGATCCTTTTGGAACTTGAAATCATAGACAGGTTTACTAGTTTTTATGACTTCTCACCTAATTTCTAGTTCCTCCAACAGTAAATAAAATTCTGAGATAACTATACTACTTACATCTGTTAGTTCATGTCACAAAGAACAATTTGTGTGTTCATAGTTTGTTTGATCATTTTTATGTCTATATCTTGTAATCTGAACAACTACTTTGAAGACAGAAGTACTCAACATATTAACCAATGTTTATCTCCTATTATTTTGTTTTGAAATTCTGTATCATCATTTTATTCTTTTTTCATTGTTTTTTAAAGAATGATTTCTGTCATTTTGCCGCTCTTATTGTGAATACACTTCTGTTTCTGTCCTTAGAGTAACATTGTTACTGATGACAGAGTAAGCAGTTTCCTAAACCTATTTCACAAACACATTCTGTCAAAACTAGATTAGAGAGAAACTAATCTGACTGCAAAATTCTGTTGTACATGAATTTATCAATCTTGTTCAAGATTATGTGGCCAAGGATAGAAATTCGTAGTACCAAAAAACACACATCTAACAAAGTGACCAAGCTGCTCAGCTGTGGGCTATAATATATAAAAATCAGGAGCACATTATTTGAGGTACTATCTATATCTATATCTATATCTATATCTATCTATATATATATTTATATCTCCTTCTTACATCCTGTAATTCAAAATTGGAATCATCAGTATATCATGTAGCTAGTTTTTCTTCTAAACATAAATATACTGTTTTAAAAATACATGAAATATATCTCTGAACAAGCTACATACATACTAAATTACATTTAAAGATTATTTTCTATGTAACTGTACATTACAAGTTTTTAAGGAGAAGTTTAATTTTAAATAATTTATGTGACCATGTATTGACTTTCAAGCTTCCATGGAACCTACTGGAAGACATTTAATAAACTACATACCTTATAACCCCATATCTGACTTTCAAACCATTTTCTCTTTTTTGTTCATGGTCATAAAAGTGAAACAAAATTCTTTATTCTTTAAATGGCAAAAATTATTACCGAAAACTCTTGCAAAGGTTAGTCTTATGTAAAAAGAAGTGTCTGTATAGATCTTATTTCATCTATATTTTCACAAACACAAATGACCTACAACTAAGTCAATGTTCCCAACTCGGGGAACTTTGTATACCTGGTTTAATAAACCATCAAAAAAATTAAGATTTTACTGAATTCATTTGTCAAAGATTCAGTCATGATATGAAAGGGAGGCAGGAAATTGAGCCAACTACCATTTTGGAAGGTTTTTTCTGGGGCACTGGGAATCATACTCAGCTCCTTTTACTTCTGCCAATAAACTATATCCCGGACCCTAAAAACCTTACTCTTTTTTTTTTTTTCATGTGCCTCCCTGAAAATATACCCACAGACATATGATTTTCTTGATAAGAGCTTCAATTTTTTAAAACACATATAACTATTTTAAGATAAGATTGAGTTTACTTCCAGAATCATATCTACCTTTTTATATTTTACAAACTATAAGACGAATATAAGAAAGTATCTCTTGCTCTCTTGTCTAAATTACACAATTTATAATTTTAGGTGCTTATAATTCATAAATCATCACCAGAGCATAATAAAATAGCATGCAGAGGTATTTATATGTGTGTTTGTTTATCAAAAATATGCCATTTGCCTTTTGTATCAGTTCTTTTTATGTAACGAGGATTCCTTTTAATCTTTTTTGCAATGATGATCTGATGATAAATTGTTTCAATTTAAAAAAATATGTCTATAAATTTTTGAATGATGATGTTGCCAGTATTTTGTAATGCAAAAGTGTTATCTGACTAACATTAATCTGTTTTACAAATAATGTTCAGCAGCTTTAAAAAATTCTTTTGAAATATACTTTTATACCACCGCCTAAGTAGAATATTGAATTAATTTTTTCCTTTAAATATGAAACTTTTATATCAGAAACCTTTTATGAAAAGTATTCAAACTGTAATTCCACAAGTTACAGTTATTTGAATGACAATACTGATTTTCCCCCACTAGTGAACCTTTTCTAAATACAGCAACATTATTTCTGCATACTATTTCAGGGAATACTGTAACTATTTTAATTATGTAAATTCAGTTTTATGAATAAGGCAATTAAATAAAATTTACTGGCAATATCTCATTAAACTCTGATAACTGAAATAGTGGAATAATTTCAATTATGTGAGGCTCTGTGTTTGGTGCTTTAAGATAAAGAAATGTGGAAGGTAATGTCTCCGCCCTTAGAGAACTCTCCAAGGAAATTATTAGGTATCTTAACATTAAAAGTAATTCTGTTAGTAAAACTGCTAGTTGATGCATCTTATTTAATGTCTACAACAACCTACGAGGCAATAATTGTATTGATGCATAGTGAATATGGAATAGGAGGTTCCAAGTTAAACATGGAGATTGTGCATTGTTCATTGATGTTCACAGTCTACCTTCAGAATCAAAATGTTTAATTTCAAAGTTTTGCACTTCAGCTCAAAGTCCACACACCCTTCAGCAATTTACCTAACCTCCCTGTGCCTCAGTGTCATTTTTAATTAGAATAATATTCTTTATTTATAAGGCTACTCATTTAAGTGTTTAAACGAGTTTATAATTTAAAATTGTTTAAGCAATATTTATATTTGGTTAATGTCCAATAAATGGTTATTATTATTTGAACAGTAAGTAATGGGTTTTTGTAGCTTGATAATTAAATATGACATATGCAAAGTTTACCAGGTTAATTTAAATAGTCGACGTTTCTATCTCAATTAATATTAACTGTATATTAATCTAATTAGAACAGAAGTGAGTCTAGGTAATTTAAAAAATAAGTGTTAATATAGAAATTATGGATTTACATAAATGCTAAATGAGAAGTAAGGAGAGGTTACAAAAGTACTCCTTAACACTCTGATTAAGTAAGAAAGATTATATAAAAGTTCCAGACGCGAACCTCTTGAGTCTCATGTACACACACACACACACACACACACACACACACATACACATTATTTGGCTACATTGAACACAAATTTATTCTTACCCTCCTTGAGATCAGCTATGAGATTCCCACTTGTGAAACAGGACTTTTAAAAATGGAATTAAAGCTAACATAGTTTCTGTCTTTCCTGGAACATTCCAGGGGATATCTCAAAAGCTATGGTTGTCAGGAAACCTTTTTCTCATATGTTCCACTATGAGAATACCATTCTTATTGAAAATATTTGGAAATAGAGTCCAAAAGATAAAAAAATAACTCGCATAAGACCCTCTATAAGACCTCCAGATATTGAGAGAGTCAGTATCTGAACCCAGTTAGGCCTCACTGTAATATCTGTGGGAACTTTCTTTTTGTTTTTTTGTTTGTTTGTTTGTTTGTTTGTTTTGTTTTGTTTTTTGTTTTTGGAGGTAGCAAGCCTCAGGTGCAGCATGAAAATAAGAATATTTACAGATGATCAAAATTTTCTTGGATTTTTGTGTTAGACATATTAATAACATGATCATCATATTTTTATAATGAACCATGTGTTGTAAAGACAATTGAAAGTTAAAAACACGAGTAATTTGAGCACAGAACACAGAATATTATTGCTAGAAAGGAATTCAAATCTGAAAAATTAAAAACTGTGTCCAGAAGAGTATATTATCACTTTGAAGACAGGCCTTAAAAGAGTACACAGTGTTATATTTAAAAATACTTAAAAATAAAATAATTAGAGGTATATTGACATTTATTAATTATATAAAGATGTATTATAGTTCATTAACTGAAATTGTTTGGTAAACTAGAATGCAAAACTCGGAGTTAAGATTCTTAGAGCCGCTGATAATGTCCCTAAAGTTATCTTTTAAAGTATAGAATAGATACGCACATGACTGAAACATTTGTTTTATTCTGTCCTCAGGATGTACATTCGCCTTGTATGCAGAAAACCTTTCAAGGAAAAAGTTCTTCAAGAGGTAGCCAGTATGTAAATTCACTAATTGTATTACTGCAAATACCAATAACACATCCTGGAGTTGTTTCTTTAGGAAAATATTTGTTTCCAAAATGTATTCACTATAATGTAAACTAAATATTTGCCTGACTTCAGAGTAGAATTACTATTACAGCAATTGGGAGTAATATGAATGGTGATGGTATAAGCCGCTTGCATAGCCTCTTATCTTCTACTGACTCATGAACTCAGGGATGTCAGTAATTTCTTTACATGTCTGGAACATGGAGGTAGAGTGAAAGAACTGATAACTAAAGAAATATTTCCTTAACATGTCATTTTTGTTCAGTGAGACAAACATTACAAATTAATGAAAGGAACAATTTTTAATCACCTTTGCATTCTCAACTGAGAGCACATTCATATCCCTAAGATATCAGTCATGTACGTATTTTTTTAAAGAGTTGACACAGAATGTATGAATTGGCAACATAAAACAATTTTCTCAGTTCCCATTATAGTTTACCAAAACACTTTTAGAAATGTTTTTACTTAACTAGTTTTTAAAAATGAAATGCATTCTTAAAGTATTAGTGTGACAAAAAACATTACATTTTGAAAAAAGGAAGACATTATTAATATAACTGGATAAGTTAGATAAGTTTTGTAAATACCAGTTTTCTTACTTCTACAATATAGAAGACACCATACTTTCTACGGTCCATAATTTTTAAAAAAAATTTCTCATGAATAGTATAATATTTGCAATTCTTGACTTATTATCAAGGCAGTTTCCATAACGAATAGAAAATCTTTGCATACCAAAATCACATACAGAAGCAACTTACAGGGTCATTCTTATTCAGATATGATTTCTTAGTATTATTCTCTATATTCATTAGAGTCCTTTAGGGGAACAGAATACATTAGTAAATTGTGTGTGTGTGTGTGTGTGTGTGTGTGTGTGTGTGATTACTGAGGGAATTTATTATATATGCTTACAGGAGCAGAGGTGAAAGTCTACAGTGGTAATCTTGTGGGATCAGAAACAAGAATCTACAATAGCTGTCTTCCACATCCCTGGAGACCAAAGTCTACAGAACAATAAAGAAAAGGATACTGTTATGGTTGGATCTATATGCCCCTGAAAAGCTTCAAGCAGTCATAGGTAGGGCTTTTTTCAAAGGTGGCTGGAGGTAAAGTGTGTGATGATGGGATTAACGATGTGTGATTACTAAATCAGTCCACTGATTGGTCTGGCACTGCCCTAATTCCAACAGCCTAGATACAATAGAAAAGGTAAATAAAAATGCTTTTAATATCCTTTGTTGCTTCGGTGTTTTCTGCCTGCCGTGTACTATTCTTCTCTGCCAAGACATCATGCTTTGCAGCCAGCCAAATATGGACTGAAACCTGTACAGACCATGGGTTCTTAGGGTTCTTCTTTTTTACATTAGGGAATAATATTATTAATTACACAACACTGTAGGTCTACCCATGTGTAGAACATTCCTATCATTGCTTTGTTTCTGCTATTATGATAACTATGTTCATCTTGTCTTTGGTTATGGCACACTATTTTTTGGGTCCTTCCTTCTGGAGCTCATTATGTACATCTCATGTAAGTGGTTTCTGAATCTGTAACTACAGTCCTCACCATAACATCAGACATAGAGAAAATGTCAATGATGGAACACCTTAAGGGGGCTGGTGCTCCCACAAAGATCTATATCAATTTTTTATAATATTTTAATTAAAAGGAAAAAGAGAAAAAAAACAGAACAAAACAAAACAGTGTAAGGGTACAAGTAATTCAGAACTACAGAAAAGAAAAAAAAAAAAAAAAAAAAAAAAAAAACAGTATGCTATCACCAGTTAATAGATTACTCGCTATCATCTTAGAAATGGTGTTTCAGGTCACAGGATCAAAGCACACAAAGCGAACATTCAAACAGTGAGACTGCAAACAGTTGTGTTAAGTAATCCAATCCAAAATATTAATATGGTCTTCTATGTAACATACCTAAACACCCTTGCTGTTGTATCCTTCAGGGCACTTTTCTTTCCCTCTTATATTACAACAAAATTTACACATTTTGGGCTTTATTGCTCCCTTAGATCTTCTTACTTTTTTTTGTAAGAGAATAAAATCAAGCATGATAAAACAAAACTGTCAGTCAAAACCAAGGATAGACATAGCACATAATGTAAAAACAGAGTACAAGGTTATCAACAATGGTTACCGTAATGCCTCGTGTATCCTTCAGAAGAATTGTCTATCTCTGTAGGTATTATAAAGTTAAACATAAAAGTAGAGAACAAGACCAATAAAACCTAAACTTTGTAAATCTTATAGCACCTCAAAAGAGGATAATAGTCAAACCATAATGGGCATCATAGTGAATCTTATTGCCTTTAAAGTAGTTGCCTATACTCTGATACGTGAAACACTATATTGCTGAAAGTGTCATGCTTTAATCTGTATTGTTATGTTGTTATGCCCCCTTTTATCTCATCCTCTCCCTTATTAATTAAAAAATTATTTAATTTTTTAAATTCCTTTTTTAAACTACGGGGAAAAATCAAAACTCTAGCAGGATATATTATAGTAACTTTTTTGATTTCCTATCAACTTGAAGTCCTGTAATACCCCTGTTATCTTGTTTTGACTGGGTAGACTCTATTCTGCTCTATATGAAAGATCTATATCTTAAGGGAATGTTGAGGGGTTTATCATCTGGACCCTAAGAGTGTAAGAAAGCAGGTTCTTCATTTTCAGTGTTCTCAACTTCCTGAAACTTTAAATATCCTCATCTACACAAAGCCAAGTAGTATCAGGAACTTCCAGTTCATTTACAGTGGACCATATCTGATACATTCTTCAACAAATCAACTTAGCACATTCTTTACAATTAAGTGAGTTTGATATTAAATCAAAAATCTCTAGTTAACAGACACATGTAAAAGAACTCAGCATGTGTCAGACTTGTTTCTTCTATCATTATTGCACACTATTAAAATCCATTTTGATACCTATGCTCCAGACTTCTGTTTATAAGAATTAGAAACCTCAACAAGTTCTTTGTGAGTGCAGCTTAATTCCTCAAGAGTTATCTGAGTCTAGTTGTGGGCTTAGAGGCAAAAATGAATGGCAAGCACAAATCTGAGGATGTCAGTGTAGTCTTGCTGCTAAATGCTTCAGGAAGGTATCATTCTACAGGTAACACAGGATTAGTTTCCTGGGTACACTTTGAAAGCCCAGAACCACAGAGTGTGAACGTAGGGATACTTCTGCCACTGGAGTGGGGAAATCTCTCGCTTTGCCTAAAAAATCTTAGGAAGATTTAGGAGTTTAATGCCCATGACCTCGGGAAGATTCTTTCAAATAACTTCATCTCATCCTTTTCTGACCAGCAATTTCACTGGACTGCTGATGTTTTGAAACCTAAGTGTTAAACTTGTGCTATAGTTCAGCCAATTGCATTATGAACATGTCTGTGTTTTGGAAAGCTCAGTCTTAGAGCTAAATGAAAGAGAATTCTCTTTCAGAACAAATTTAGAAGTCTGAGAGCATTTATTTGTCTCTGGACCTGAGAATTAGAAATTTAAATGTACTGTTTTCCTTTATTACCTTGTTCACACACTTTGAAGCTTTTAGAATATTTATGTATGTTTATATTCATGACTTTTCTTCAGCAGTTTCTTCAGACATGCAAATAGCAATCATCCAGCATCACTGTATTTTTAGCTTTTCCAAAAGTGTTCAACAGTATTGCCTATGTAGTCTTTGCATGTCACAAGTGGCTAATTAGGACATTAAAATGACTGTGTTATGTATTGTTTTAAGCAGTATACACTGTGGAATATCCATAGCCTATACGTTATTAGAAAAAGACATCAAGAAAACTTTGAGTTTCATCATCAAATGCCAGGAATCACACAACTGATTAGATAAACTCATCCTGACAATTCTGTTTGCTTACAAATACTCCTAGTAACAAAGTCTGTATTTTTTAGTGTTCTCTAAAGAAAACGAATCAATACAGTGTATAGAAATAATTTTTCAAGGGGATTTATTATTTGGGCTTATGATGTCAGAAGTGGGAGGGTCCACAAATGGGCTCACAGGTGGGACAATTCACAGTGGCCATCTGTGGAATCAGAGGCAGAAGAATCAACAAGAGCTGACTTCCTGTCCTGAGCTAAAGGCTCCAGGCGGTGCTCAGCACGAGAAGATGGAAGCCCCAGAACAAGGGAGATCAAGGGTTTAGCATCAGGCCTAGATATTCACTAGAGCGTTTCCAGGTGAGTCTGACTTGAAAGGCTAAAGAGACTGGAGGCTAGTGTCCAAGGGCAATGGGAAACACCAAGCTCTTCAGGAAGGGGCACACTTCCTTTTGCTTTACATTCTAAACTACAAGCCATTTAATAAGTGTCAACCATACCCAGGATGGGGCCTTGACTGTGCCATAGCTAGGATTCATGCTGCTAAGGACCGTTCTTTACTTTGTCCCCTCCACATATCTGAACATTTTAGCACATTTAAATAGAAACTTTAAATGACCACAAATAAAAACACTTGCATTGTAATGTATTCCAAAATTCACTGTGTTAAAATTGAATAAATTGTTACCCTGTATTTTTCTCTTTGACTAAAGCAATGTTCCACCCCAGTGACCACCCCACCCCTTCCCTGATTACTGTGCCACAGTGGCTTCTCCTGTTTGCTCCCCTGGGTCAGTCATCCACAGGCGCATCATTTACAAATCTGATTGGCATTTTTTAAGCCATTCACACTGATGGTTCATTCTAGGTATACCTCTAACTTTTCATGGGGATAATTCTTCCCGTGCACTTGCAGCCTGCAAAAGGAAGGGCATTTAGTGCTTCTGGTTGTCATAGTAAGTGTCCAATGCTAACTGCAAGCCTGCCACTACAGGCTATTGTAATCATGACAGATGTCTGTGTTTCCAAATGCTCCAGACAAGTAGCAAAGTAGGGCTTCATAGCAGTTGTCACATGAGAGCACTATGCGGGTGACTCAGTTATTCTAGATTCAAAGGCAGGTATTAATGTTTTTGAAAATGGAAACAAGACCGTCTTCAGGATGGCACTACAGAATTCCTTCGAATACTTTTGTACCTGCAGTTAATTATTCATGCTTTGGTTTCTCAATGTTTTACTTAAATAAACATTGTATCCTCATTGGTTCATTTAAGAAATAGGAATTTGCTTTCCTTCATTTCTCTCAGACTCTCCTAGATTGGACACTCTTCTTTGCTAAAACTAGAACTTTGCTGAGAAGCCCTTTAGTATCTCACATAAACTTGAGCATTTTGTACTTCCCTTAGCTTTACTCTTTACTGCGTTCTTCAACATTGTGTCCTGGAAGGTTTTACGTTCTTATTTCCTTTTTTGGTCTTCTTATTTTAATTCTGCAGTAAGGTAATTCACACCTTGTATTTCTACATAATTAGAGTAAGATTCTTGGAGTTTCTTGTGCTGTGTTTGCATTTGTATTCTCAAAATGCAGAGATTTTAAGCTGTATAACAATGCTCCAGTATCCAAAACTTGTCTAAATACTGACAGCTCCGTTTATTACAAACTTTCAGGAATTTTCTGTTAATTCATTTAATCTAAAAAAGCAGGAATGTAACTGAAGGATGACATATCTTCTAATTTAGCATGATTGAAAATAGGAAAGAAAAATAATCAATATAATTGCTTGAAAAAGGCTGCACATATATCATGGAAAAGCATCATGTTCAATTATTTCTTTTTAAATTTTCCAATTATTCTATATATACACATAATTCTTATTTTTCCACATACTTTCCAAGTTGTGCTTTTTTAATATTTTCCTTCACAAAATGACTTATGTTATATTAAAGATAACTAAAGATAAAATGTGATATTAATAAAAACATATTGGTAGATTTTTCAGTTCAACTGTTGATCACCATTTAATCACTTCAGAATTATTTTTAAAATTCTATATTTCACATTAGACTGATGGAGGACTCTTGTAATGAGAATCTGAGGCAGGAGGGTCATAAGTTCTAAAGTTATTAAGTTAATGAGACTTTGTCTCAAAATAAAAATCATTTAAAGTGGTGAAGATGTAGCACATTGTGAAGGTCCTGTGTTCAATCCCTTGTACTTTCAAAATATCCATATTTTAAATTTTTATCTATTTAGTTATAACTTTCTTATTAAAGTCAATAATATCCTAGCTAGCTAGCAAACACTTTTGCATTTACACATGAGTAAATAAACATTAACAAATGACCAACTTTGAGAGATGTGTGATGTAGTTAGAGAATTAAGGAGTTTTAAAATATACATTTGAAAAGCTAACTATTAAAAAATATCTCCAGAGATTATTGCTGTCATGAATTACACATGGTTTTATATAATGAGAATACTAATTTCATTGTTGTGATATCCTCCAAGTGCTTTCATTTTCTATCCTATTGCTTCTTGAATAAAGGAGACTGTTACTGAATGGAAAACAATTTTTTATAAACTATTACTGAATGGAAAAATTTTTTTCATATGATGATATTACATAGAAAGATATCATAGAATTTATGTGTGTATAATTAGTTTTGAATAATCTATTCAGGTTAACATTAAATTGATTTAAATCTTGCAAAGGTTTCTGCAAGGAAAGTGTTATAGAAAATATTATTTTCTTTTGATAAATAGCTTATATCACTGAGTGTGGTGGTGCATGCATGTAAATCTCATCACTGGGGCTTTGAAGCAAGAGAATCCTTACAATTTTGAGGCCATCATGGCTCCGTGGTCAGTTCAAGAACAGCCTGAACTACTCAGTGACAACCTATCTTAATAAACTAGTAAAAATCTTGTATCAAATAACACTACTAAAATTTTACAAAGTAAATGTAGTACTTTTTCTCTCAATAAAAAGAAAGCAACATATGGTTAATAATGCAACACAATATTTCCATATCAGTACCCTTCTTAATTTTCTTATTTTTTGATAATAATGTCATGTGTCAGAACCATTATACATGAAAGCTTTGTAATATTCTTTCGTCTCAAGAACCATATATAGATATATCCTTGTTTAAAAATATATTTTATTTCACCATATGCATTTATAGAGAATTAATTAGTTGCCAGTTGATGCACATTTATCGCATGTGCATCATGTGATAAATGTATTATTCCCTTGGATTCTGACTAACATGATTTTATCATTGTCTTGAGTGCAGAAAATATTATTGCATAAAATAACAACTTCATGAAAAGAATTATTACTAATTTGTAGGATTTACTCAAATGTTTAGATTCTATTTCAATTTTCATTTTTGAATATTTTTACTTAATGTTTTTGTGACTTTTGATTGAAATTTTCAACCTTTTCCTTATAAGGTTTTAGTTAATATTTGCATTGGACATGTAACCATTTTTAATAACATTCATGTCAATAAATAAGATTACAAATTATGTTAAATTGGTTTTCAAATAATTTAAAATATATGTATGTATTTGGATGTGGTTTATTTATACATTGTGATTCTATTGTAATTGATAGGTTTCCTGATATTATTAAAAATTTAATGTATTGTTCTTAAAAATCACTGTAATCAATACTATTTTCTTTTCAATATGGTTTTTCTGAGGATTTAACCCACTAGAGATATTTCCTTTGAGCAGTTATTGTTCACTCACTTGTTATTTTGGTTAAATTAAATAATCATTTTTATGCTGTAATATTTCTAAGAACAAACATATCTCACTACAAAATAAATTTGCACTGCATTATAAGTGAAAGATATTTATTTATGTATGTATATATGTATGTATGTATTTATTTATTTATTTTTGGCATCGTGGATCGAACTCACTACCTCACACTTGACAGTTAGGCAGTATACTGCTGAGCTAAATCCCCACCCAGAATTTTTTTATTTTAAAGGGAATAAAACAACAATAAAATGAAACAAAATGAAAAAGTGATAAGACAGTATGAAATCCACAATAGTTATTAAACTGTACATTGTTATCCTTTAAATATTTGCTCATACTAACAGCTTTAGCCTTGCAAAGCCAAGCAAACAGCATTAAGTTGTTCCTTTACTTAAGTTGTGATCATCTCAGCCTGTGTTCCTCCAAATCAACTGGTTGCTTACAGGAAGATAAGAGAGTTCTACTCTCCCAACCTGTGCACCAACTGTGGGGTGTTGCCTCCTTCCTGGTTCTCCCTGGCCAGACAACAGAGCTGCCACGGACACATGGGAGGCTGTGTAGTCTCCTTCCTGGTTCTCTCTGGCCACCAGGGCCTCCAAAGTCAAAGATTGTTTTAAACCTGAGAATAAGTTGAAGGTTCACAGTTCCTGACATCACTATGAACTTTTAGAGACACTTTGCACCTAGATTCTATTTTAAAATTCAGTTTGATTAAATTCCATAAATAATGGGGAAAAGCATGTAATTTGTGTTTTTAAATTGCTATTAAAGATTATTCCCAATAGAGAACCAGTTTAAGAAATGGAAATCATTTTGATCCCATAGATAGCATTCAAACAATGTTGACACAAATTTAGATTTATATAAGGGAATAATTGCTATTGCTTTTCATATAAAAAATCATGAGATTTATTTCCTTTATTGAGAGCCAAATCTAGGTCTTTGCTCTATTATAAATTAGACCCAGAGCTCTCATGCATTTTGTTTATTGATAACAAGATTATAGTAATATTGTGTTACTTTCATTATTTAATCCATGTTTTTGTAGTCAACATTCCATGGGGAAAAACTGTGCCTCATTATCAAGGGCGCAGGCTGGTTTTTGCTTAAACATGTCCATCTTAAATTCTATTTTGGTTTTATTTTAGACATTATTTTCCCAATAAATAAATATTTATCAGGAAACTACATGACAGAATCTGAACATAACACTAATGTTAATTAGGGTTAGTTTTGTTTTGACTTTTGCAATTTTACTTAAGTAATATTTATCTATTGTTAATAGTATTCCTTACCTTAAAAATTTTAAGTTTTGAAGAATATAGCATATTTTAAGCAAACCAAATAATTTTAGGAAAAGAATTTTCTCCTGTATTCTATTGTCAATTCTTGAAAAAGTAATAATAGGATGTATCAAATATTATTTATTTATATATATATGCTATACAAAAATACTTCGACAATATCATATTTATTTATTTTTGTAATGTTCATTCTATTCAATGTAAATTATATATGGGGAAAACATAGAAATGATTGGTTTAAATTTATATGCACATGGATCTAAACTACTTGTTTGAAGTAATACCAATTTTTGGCACAGAGTTCCTTCAGAAAGTGTTGAAGCTAACTATTGCTTGTTTCAGTTAATTTTAATATTTTTTTGAGAATTTACCCAAAGAATAAACAAAAATATCCATAGTTATTATAGCAATTGAGTTAGATTGACATGATATTTTAGCACACCTATCTCCCTAGTGATACTCTAGTTTGTATAGAAGAGCTTTGCTAGAACAGGTTTTTTGTTCTTGGTCATGGCTATTTATTGCAGTTCTTTTCCAAATGAAAGCATTATGGTTAGCACTTCTCTGTTTTAAAGAAATACTTTACAGAAACTGTGGTCATATTTTTATCTTAGTTTTTAAGTTTTGTTTTTCCTCTGAATATGAGCTCAAGAGAATCATTTCCTCAATCAGAAAATGTGATGTGAATCTGCAGCTGTGGGCATATCAGAAATGCCTGGGATTTTCCTGTCACTATCAATTCTGATCTATACACTTTAAATGGATCCCTGGCTAAATAAATAAAGCATAAACAAAGAGAAAATGCTGAGGCATCTAACTAGGTGTAATGTAAACAAGTGAGTTTCTTTTCAAACCGTATCAGGGGGACGTACCTTGGAAATATGGAAAACCCACTGTACTCTCAGCTACAAGTCTTTGGTGACTTGTAGCACACTTAGCTCTCCTGCTGCTTGATTTCTGACACCACATTCACAGGCTTGTTGTCCTGTATTTTAATAAGCAATTCATTTTGAAGACTTTGTGGTTGATTTGTAAGGTGACAGCAAGCCAACTGCATGAGATACCTGGTTAATATTATCATTCCTACTCGGTGAACTTACCCCTCTCTCTTCTTCTGGGAATAGTTATAGGATAATCAGATTAGATTATTATTAGTTTAAATTCCTATTGAAATATTTTGGAATGATGTTTTGAATAGAACAGGTTACGTTCTCTTATTCTGCAATTTTCAAGTGTCACAATATTTGAATTATACAATAATACACTGGCCTAAATACAATAGCAGTTGTAGAGATGTGTAATACAGTATCTGCCTTCAAGTACCATTGGCTATTAGCATTAGAAAATAGAATTATTAAGAAAAATGTACAAGCGTGGAGGGTCCAGGGTGCCATGGTGAACTTGTGGAGTTCTAAAAAAGCAGGCTGGTGCCATTGGTTCCAGAGACTGGGCTTGAGCCGGCTTGCTCCACGCCCAGTGACCCTCTATGAATCCGAGGAACTGGGTGCCAGAGTGTCAGGAGCTCAGGGCATAGAAGAGGATTTCCAGTAGACCTTGGGAAAAGCCTTAGAATAAAACTTGAAACACCTGAAACACAGAAATATAGGAAAATGACAAAATGAAAGAACAAATTATAATCTCAAATCTCCAGCCCATTCCAAAGAAACCTTAGGAGCCATGTACATAGATGAAAATACATGACATACTTCTGAAATATCGTATATAATAGCAACTGAAATAAAGAAACAATTCTGGGAAGCTTTAAAGGAATTCAAGCTAGAAATAATCTACCAGTAAAAGAAGAAATTATAAAAGAAATGAAAGAGATCCTGAACATATCTAAAGAAGACACAGTTAAAAAATTGGAGGAACTAAACAAAAAGATAGAATCCCTGGATGAGCAATATAAAAAACAAACAGAATACATAAAGCTGATGAATAGAGATATACAGGAAATCAAAAATTCCACTGAAAGCTGTAAAAACTGCCTTAATGAAGGTGAAGATAGAATTTCAGTCATTGAAGACAAGATTGCAGCTAGTGAACAGGAAAGGAAAGATCTTTTAAAAATAACAAAGAATCAGGAAATAATTCAACAACTGAGAGATGACACAAAGAAAAAACCATAAGATTGATAGGGATTAATAAAAAAGAAGGGGACAGGGGACACATAAAGGATGTCAAGAGGATATTTAAAGAAGTAATAGCTGAAAATTTCCCTAACATGAGATCAGAAACTGACATCAGTATCAGTGAAGCATATAGAACACGAAATAGTCATAACCAAAATAAAACTACACCCAGACATATAATAATCACCATCCCAGAAATCCAACATAAGAATGGAATATTAAAAGCTGTCAGAGAGAAAAGACAGATCACTTATATAGGAAAACCTATCAGAATCACAGCAGACTTCTCAGCACAAACAATAAAGTCAAGAAGAGCATGGAGTGAAGTATTTCAGATCCTAAAGGAAAATGATTTCCAACCTAGACTGATGTACCCTGAAAAACTGTCCTTCAAAATCAATGGAGAAATAAGATACTTCCATGAAAAAGAACAGCTGAAGAACTTCATGATTACCAAGTCAACTCTGTAAAGAATGCTGAAAGACAGATTACATACACTTAGGAAAAAACCACTAAGCAAAACAGGCATCTAAACAGAATAGAAAGATAAAGATGCAACAGCAGAAATATAACATGTCACCAATAAACCAATATATAGCAGTTATAACCATTAATGTAAATGGTCTCAATGCACTAATTAAAAGAAATAGACTGGCAGAATGGATCAAGAAACAAAATCCAACCATATGCTGTTTACAAGAAACCCGTCTAACACAAAAGGATACTGACAGACTGAAAGTCAAAGGATGAAAAGCAATACTTCATGCAACATGAACCAAAAAAAAAAAAAAAAAAAAAAAAAAAAAAAAAAAAAAAAAAAAAAAACCAAAAAAAAAAAACAAAGACAAAAAACGGGGGTAGCTATTCTGTTTGCAGACAATGTGAACATCAAACCAATAATGATCAGAAGAGATAAAGCAGGTCACTACATACTGGTTACGGGAAAACTTCAAGAGGAAGAGATAACCATCTTAAATATATATGCACCAAATCCAAAGCACTCAGTTATATAAAACAAGTAATATCAGAAATGAAAAACCAATTAGCAGTAATACAATTAAACAGGAGATTTTAACACACCATTGACACCAATGGACAGATCAACAAGACAGAAAATCAGCAAAGAGATAAAAGAACTGAATACATCTGTGAACAAATGGAATTGATAGACGTATACAGAGTATTCCACCCAACAAAACAGAATACACTTTTTTTTTCTAAGCAGTAAATGGGTCATTATCTAAAATATGCCATATATTAACTCACAGAACATATTTAAAGAAATGCAAAAGAGTTGAAATCATCCCCTGCATGTTATCAGATCATAGCGCTATGAAATTAGTAATTAATGATAAAAGTTACTGCAAAAATCCCACAAACACATGGAAACTGAATAACACACTCTTGAGTAATCAGTGGGTCACAGAGGAAATTAAAGAAGAAATTAAACAATATCTACAAACAAATGAAAACACA
This sequence comes from Cavia porcellus, assembly GCF_034190915.1. Taxonomy (NCBI): domain Eukaryota; kingdom Metazoa; phylum Chordata; class Mammalia; order Rodentia; family Caviidae; genus Cavia; species Cavia porcellus. The sequence goes on along the minus strand of NW_026947497.1, from coordinate 30,493,521 downwards.
AACACAACTTACCAGAATCTGTGGGATGCAATGAAAGCTGTCCTCAGAGGGAAATTTATTGCACTGAGTTGCCACATCAGGAAAACAGAACAAATACAAATAAATAACTTGATGCTACACCTCAAACATCTAGAAAAAAGAAGAGCAAGTCAAGCCCAAAGCCAAAAGAAGAGAGGAAATAATAAAAATAAGAGCAGAAATCAATGCAATAGAGACTAAGAAAGCAATACAAAGAATCAATGAATCAAACAGTAGGTTCTTTGAAAAAATAAATAAAATTGATAAGCCCCTAGCCAACCTTACTTAAAAAATCGAAGAAAAAGCTCAAATTCATGCAATAAGGAATGAAAAAGGTGAAATCACTACAGACCCAATAGAAATACCTAAGACCATCAACACCTATATCAAAAACCTCTACTCTCAAAGGTTTGATAACACAGAAGACATAGACAGATTTCTAGAAGCATATGAAGTACCAAAGCTAGGTCAAGAATATATAAAAATGCTGAATAACTCAATTTCTATTAATGAAATAAAAAATGTAATTAAGTCATTACCTACAAAGAAGAGCCTAGGCCCAGATGGATTCATTGCAGAATTCTACAAGAAATGCACAGAGGACCTAATGCCGACACGCCTCAAACTCTTCAATGAAACTGAAAGGGAAGCAATCCTTCCCAAGTCATTCCTGGAAGCAAATATTACTCTAGTACCAAAACCTGAGAAAAACCCAACTGAAAAAGAGAACTACAGACCAATCTCCCTAATGAACACAGATGCAAAGATCCTCAATAAAATATGGGCAAATAGGATGCAGCAAGTCATCAAGAAGATTATACAGCATGACCAAGTGGGATTCATCCCAGGTATGCAGGGATGGTTCAACATACGTAAATCAATAAATGTAATCCACCATATCAATACAGTCAAAAGTAAGAATCACATGATCATTTCTATAGATGCAGAAAAGCTTTTGATAAGGTACAACATTCATTTATGATAAGAACCTTGCAGAAAATTGGAATAGATGGTGTTTACCTCAACATAATAAAGGCCACCTATGACAAACCAACAGCAAGTATCACACTAAATGGCCAAAAATTGAAGGCCTTTACTTTAAAATCAGGCACAAGACAAGGATGTCCCCTGTCACCGCTCCTATTTAATATAGTACTGGAAATACTAGCCAGAGCAATTAGACATGAAAGACAAATAAAAGGTGTAAAGATAGGAAAACAAGCAGTTAAATTATCACTATTTGCAGATGAAATGATACTCTACATAAAAGACCCCCAAAACTCCATTGAAAGACTCCTAGATATAATAAATAAATTCAGCAATGTGGCTGGATACAAAATCAATACTCAAAAATCAATAGCATTCTGATACACTAACAACAAAATCACAGAGAGAGAAATAAGAGAAACTATATCCTTCACACGAGCAACCCAGAAAATGAAATATTTAGGGATTACTCTCATGAAAGAAGTGAAAGACAAATATACAGGGAAAATTATAATACTCTGAAAAACGAAATTGAAGATATTCTCAGAAAATGGAAAGACATCCCTTGCTCATGGATAGGAAGAACAAATATTGTGAAAATGGCCATTCTCCCAAAACTGTTATACAGATTCAATGCAATCCCGATAAAAATACCATCAGCATACCTCATAGATCTTGAGAGATCAATCCTAAAATTCATCTGGAGTGAGAAGAGACCTAGAATAGCAAGGACAGTTCTAAGCAGCAAAGGCAAGGCAGGAGGCATCACAATCTCTGACTTGAAGTTATACTACAAAGCAACTGTAGTAAAATCAACATGGTACTGGAATCAAAACAGAGCCGAAGATCAATGGAATAGATTAGAAGAGACAACCACAACTACAAACACACTCAACCACCTTATCTTTGATAAAGGGGCCAAACAGGTTCACTGGAAGAATGACAGTCTCTTGAACAAATGGTGCTGGAAAAACTGGCTTTCCATTTGCCGAAAACTAAAACTAGATCCATGCTTATCACCGTTTACTAAATTAAAATCTAGTTGGATCAAAGATCTGAATATTAAAACAGAAACACTAAATCTATTGGAAGACAAATTGGGTAAAAACATTGAAGACATAAGGGTAGTTAGAGAATTCATGAACAAGACTCTATCCACATGGGAAATACTTCCCAGAGTCAATAATTGGGATCACATCTTATTAAAAAGTTTCTGCACATAGAAAGAAATCTCTAACATACTGAAAAGAAAACCCACAAAGTGGGAAAAAAATCCTAGTGAACTCTCCCTCAGACAAAGGACTGCTGTCTAAAACATACAAAGAATTAAAAAAAATTCAGACCGCCAAAATTCAAAGACCCCATCCAAAAATTGGCATCTGAGATGAATAAACAATTTTCAGATGAAGAAATACAAATGGCAAATAAATATATGAAAAAGTGTTCAGCATCACTTGTCATTAGAGAAATGCAAATTAAAACCACACTGAGATTTCATCTCACTCCTGAAAGAATGGCCAAGATCTAGAAAACCACCAACAACAAATGCTGGAGAGGCTGTGCAAATCTCCTGCACTGTTGATGGGAGTGTAGTCTGGTGCAACCTTTGTGGAGGTCAGTCTGGAGATTCCTCAGAAAGCTGAGAATAGAAGCACCATTTGACCCAGCTATTCCACTTCTAGGCATATTCCCAGAAGAACTGAAAGCATCATACCACAGTGATATATGTGCACCCATGTTTATAGCAGCACAATTTGTAATAGCCAGATCTTGGAAACAACCTAAGTGTCCATCAACTGAGGAATGGATAAAAAAGTTGTGGTATTTTTATACAATGGAGTACTACTCAGTTATAACGAATGATCACATTGAGACATTTATAAATAAATGGACACAGCTCGAGACCATACTCATAAGTGAAATAAATCAAATTCACATGTATAAATACCGAATAGTTTCCCTAGTGTAAGAAACGATAAGATTATATGAAAGTACATGGCAATCATGATTCCCAGTCACACTGGTTTGAAGCTATATAATGTTTTCACTCATTAATTGGAATGGTTTTTATCTGGGTTGTTTTATTTTATTGTCTGTGATACTACAAATAACTATTTCGAAGAAAATAAGAGCGCAATAGCTAGCACTGTTTTAATATCATCCTGTTTTGAAGCCCCATCGAGTTGTTCATTTGTTTCCATTGGTTCTAACATGTTGTATCTTATTATATCTTAATGTACGCAATAGTATAAGCAAAAATTTTATAGACAAAGAGATAATATAGAAATTGATGTTCAGTTTCTGCTAGCTGGTTCTAAATACCCTGCAATAATTTCATTCTCTTGAATGGTTTCACACTATGTTGATAAGTTTGATGTTATAGTATACGAAGTTAGACTCAAATATTTCAAGGAAAGAGTCACTATGGTAACTACTATTAATGTCAGGCTATCTGGGGGTGAAACACAATGATGCTTAAATTTTTCGGTTCTGACCAGTGTTGTTCTATTGATATGTTCTTTTTTATCTCACTCTCCCCCCTTTTTTTCTTTCCTTTTTTAAAAATTAATTTATTTTTTACTATCTTTTAACTAAGGGAAAACTAAATTAAAAATAGTGTGATAGATTATAGTAACTTTTTTGTTTCCCTATTAACCTGACTTGAACCCCTGTATTGCGCTCCACATCTTGTTCTGACTGATTTTATTATATTCTGTTTTGCTTAATAGTATCAACTTTGAGGGTATAGGCAACCATTTGGAAGGCAACCAGACATTCTATGATGCCCGTTATTATGTGACTATTATCTTCTTTGGAATCCTGTAAGCTCTCCAATGTGGGTTTTATTGGTCTTCTGTACAGTTTTGTTCATTTCTTTTATACCAGCTGATATATGCTACTCTTTTTAGGATAACAAGAGGCATAATGGTAACCATTGTTGATCACCTTTTTTTTTTTCATTATATGCTATGTCCATCTTCCTGATGTAACTGACTCTGTTGTGCTTTGTCACATTGGGTTTTTCTTTGGTCTGTCTTGTTTTGTTTTTTTGTTTTTTGGCCTTTTTAAAACCTTTTTTCTTTTCCTCTTCAAAGAAAAAGTTATAAAAACTATGGGAGTAATGGAAACTAAAATGAGTGATAGCGTAAAAAAGAGAGGAAGAAAAGTGATCTAAAGGATATAACTGCAAGTATATTTAAATGTGTAGGAGAGAGAACCATATTGCTGAGTTTTTCATGGATCATTGAACAGAACTGACTGCAATATCACTGTATTAATGTCCAATTTGTATGCTTTAATTTTGTAATCTGGACAGCTGTTTGTAAGATGACAATATGTGATCCATTAACTGGTGAATTCTTACTGTATATTTTTTTGTCTTGAAATTCTGTATTACGTCTAGCCTTTTACTGTTTTGCTTTGTTTAGTTTTGTTTTTCTCTTTAAATAAAAAAAAAAAGAAACTGAAGATGATCTCGGAAAATGGAAAGACATCCCTTGCTCATGGATAGGAGGAATATATATTGGGAAAATGCCCATTCTGCCAAAGCTCTTATACAGATTCAATGCAATCCCAATAAAAATATCATCAACATACCTCATAGATCTTGAGAAATCACTCCTAAAATTCATCTGCAACCAGAAGAGACCTGGAATAGCAAAGACAGTTCTAAGCAGCAAAGGCAAGGCAGGAGGCATCACAATTCCTGACTTGAAGTTATACTACAAAGCAACCATAGTAAAATCAACATGGTACTGGAATCAAAACAGAGCTGAAGATCAATGTACTAGATTAAAAGATACAACCACAACTACAAACACACTCAACCACCTTATCTTTGATAAATGGGCCAAACAGGTTCACTGGAAGAATGACAGCCTCTTTAATAAATGGTGCTGGAAAAACTGGCTCTCCATATGCTGAAAACTAAAACTAGATCCATGCCTATCACCAGGTACTAAATTAAAATCTAATTGGATCAAAGATCTGAATATTAAAACAGAAACACTAAATCTATTAGAAGACAAATGGCATAAAAACCTTGAAGACATACGGGTAGGTAGAGAATTCATGAACAGGACTCAAACTGCACAGGAAATGCTTCCCAGAATCAATAACTGGTATCACATCTTATTAAAAAGATTCTGTATGTGAAAAGAAATCTCCAGCATAGTGAAAAGAAAACCTACAAAGTGGGAGAAAAAAACCTTAGTGAACTCTCCCTCAGACAAATTACTTCTTTCTAAAACATATAAGAATTTTAAAACATCAGACCCCCAAAATTCAAAGATCCTATCCAAAAATGGGCATCTGAGATGAATACACAGAGAAAGAAATACAAATAGCAAATAAATACATGAAAAAAGTTCATCATTATTAGTCATTAGAGAAATGCAATTTAAAACCACACTGAGATTTCATCTCACTCCTGAAAGAATGGCCAGGATCAAGAAAGCCATCAACAACAAATGCTGGAGAGGCTGTGGAGAAATAGGAACTCTCTTGCACTTTTGGTGGGAGTCTAGACTGGTGCAACCATTGTGGAGGTCAATCTGAAGATTTTTTAAAAGCTTGGATTGGAAGTGCTATTTGTTCCAGCTATCCTACTTCTAGGCATAATCCCAAAAGTACTGAAAGCATCATACCACAGTGATAGATGTGCACCCATGTTTATAGCAGCACAATTTGTAATCGCCAGATCTTGGAAACAACCCAAGTGTCCATCAGCTGAAGAATGGATAAAAAAAAATTGTGGTATTTTTATACAATGGAGTACTACTCAGCTATAAAGAATGATCACATTGAGATATTTATAAATAAATGGACACAGCTTGAGACCATACTCATAAGTGAAATAAATCAAATTCACATGTATGAATACCAAATAGTCTCCATATTGTATGAAATTATTCAAATACATAAAATATGCGGTAATCATGACACCCCATTATTTTCACTTATTAATTGGAATAGTTTTATTATGCACTGTTTGATATTATTGTCTATGAAGATATGAACAGCTATTTTGAAGAAAACAAGACATCATAATAGCTAGCACTGATTTAATATCATCTTGTTTTGAAGTCCCATCAAGCTATTGTTGTTCTGTCTCTATTGATTTTATCACATTGTATCTTACTGGATTTTATTATATATGATAGTATAAACAAAAATTTTTACTGGCAAAGAGATAATATAGAAACCATTGTTTGTTTTCCATTAGCTGGTTCTAAATACCCTGTAATACTTTCAACCTCTTAAATGGTTTCACACTGCCTTTTTATGTTTAATGCTATAGTATATGAAGTTATACTCAATTCAAGTAAAGAGACATTAGGGTAACTATTATTATCCAGTAATTACTATTATTTTAATTATCTTATGGTGAAACACTATGTTGCTGAAAATTTTCTGCTTTGACCTGTATTGTTATGTTGTTAAGTCCTCTTTTATCTCAATCTCCCCCTTTTTGAAATATTTGTTCATTTTTTACTATTATTTTTTAATTAAGGGGAAAAATTTTAGCAGGATATATTATAGTAAGTTTTCTGATTTCCTATGAACTTGATTTGAAGCCCTGTATTGATCCCACCATCTTGTTCTGACTGATTTTATTCTGTTCTGTTTTGTTTGATAGTATCAAGTTTGAGGGTATAGGCAACTACTTTGAACGCAATAAGATTCACTATGACGCCCATTCTGGTTTGACTATTATCTTCTTTTGAAGTCCTGTAATGTCTCCAATGTTTAGGCTTTATTGGTCTTGTTCTGTACTGTTTTCTTCAATTTTATTATACCTAATGATACAGGCAATTCATTTAAGATAACAAGAGGCATTATGGTAACCATTGTTGATTACCTTGTATTCTGTTTTTACATCATGTACTATGTACACCCTTTGTTTTGACTGACTGCTTTGTTTTGTCATATTTGGTTTTATTCTCTTTCAAAAACTAATAAAATCAAAAGTAATTAAAGTAATATTGGAGTAATAAAACCCCAAATGTGTAAATGTTATTATAAAAAAGAGAGGAACAGAAAGGGCTCTAAAGGATACAACTGCAAGTGTGTTTAGGTGTGTTAAGATAGATGAGCATAATTCTATGTTTTTGTTGGATCATTGAACATAACTGTTTGCAGTCTCACTGTTTGAATGTCCACTTTGTATGCTTTAATCCTGTAACTTGAACAACTATTTCTCAGATGAGTGTATAATCTATTAATAACTGATTTCTTGATTTTTTTTTTGAAATTCTGTATTACTTGTACCGTTATACCGTTTCCTTTAAATAAAATTAAAAAAAAGAAAAATTTACTAAAACTGCTGTGAAAATTCATACAACATTTACAAAATCAGAAACATAGAATATGGAGTGGTGAATATTTTTATAATGATTAAGGTAACCTAATATTTAATAAAAAATAGACTCATTTGACATGACTACACTTCAGCTAAATGTCATTTTTGCATGTTACAGGTTGAATGTTCACATATTGTATTACATATTTCCATAGTTTGAAATTGCTATCAAAAATTTTTTTACTTTTTTTTAAATGCATTGTGACTGTTAATGGTAACTGTCAGTTTAATTGGATTAAGGAACACAAAAAGATTAGTAAAACGCACCTGGAGTGTCCAAAGGGTATTGGCATGTGGACCAGGAAGTTGAATGAAAAACTCACTATGAGCCAGGCTTCCAACATGGACAAGGTAGAGGAGAAGCAGGAAGCAACTGGCTTGCATTTAAAATCCTCCATTTTCCTGGAACTGATGTGTCTTTTGCTTCTGCCATCAATTGTACACATCAGACTCCAACTTCTTCAGCTTCTCGATCTAGACTCTTCCTAAGGAACTTCCGAGAAATTTCTGCCTTTGTTCTCGGACATTCACTACTTCATTGATTAGCCTTGCTCTGTAGCCTCTGGCTTCTTAAGCCTGTCCCCTTAAAGATGCTAACAGATAACAAGCATTATTTCAAATCATTTTAAAATATTAAACACTACTGCAAACAGGGATGTCATTTACATTCTGTAATATGAATCCAACTCACAGAGCTTGCATTTTTCAGAAGTAATTTATGTAATAATGCATGCTTTGTAGAGTTAAGCAAGAGAGACAGCTGTGTCAACAGCAAAACAGGCTAGAAGCACTGTGTACGTTGGTGTGTAAAGGGAGAGGGAGGCGGAGGAGGTTCCTCTGTTATTCACTAACCCCCCAGGCTTGATTCTTCTCTCTTCCAGGACCTCATGTCACTCTCTTCCTCATATTATATTGACAGTTAATCACTTATTGGACAAATATATTAGCACAAATGTTATGGTAGGGAAAAAAGGGCTTCCTGTTGTCATTCAGAAGAGAATTCATGATGCTTCAAAACAAATCATTTTTATGTGTTTATTTTTTTTTAGTTGTGAAAGAATGCCAACACCCCGTTACCACAGTTTTTTCTCTATTCCACTTTATTGTTGTGTCAGTATATTATTGATGAATTACTCAAGAAATATCAGCAATTATCACACATAGTCAGAAATGATTATCTCAAATCAACCTGTGTGGTAACCAGAATTCTAACTGCATTTCCTTGAACAAGCTATGTGTCCTTCCAAGTATTAATTATGCCAGCAAGAATACACTAAGTATATGGTGAAAAAGTCATTAAGTATATAAAACATGTAAGATCCACTTATATATTGTAAATGTTCCTATTTACTAATTCTTGCCAATGTAAAACAACAAATATTATAAAGAAAGCAGTAACTGTTGAACAAAAGTGGTTTTTTTTCATTGGTCTAGAATGAATTAGTTATTATGCTTTTCTGAGGGCAGAAGTTTGTATTGGAAAATCTTTTTTTTTTATATTGGAAAATCTTTAATGATATTTTAACAACTATATTTGAATGATAAAATAAATATATGATTTATATTGATATCATGAAGAGATTCACTGAAGTTTTTTATATAACATGGATAAGGATGTGCATACACAATAAACTAATCATTTTTATGCTGAATGACTATTTACTGAAGAGCTATTTTCTACACTGTGCTCTACTACTTTGAATATTTGAATTACTGAATCTGAATCAAAAAATTTATACCTTCATTTTTTCTGGGATTTTTAAATTTGTAGTTAATACATGTATGTAGTGCATAATAATTTCATTTTTGTGAGAAGTTAGTACATGTGTGTAACTGAGCTTAATTAATTTTTTGTCACCCACCCCTCCAAAACTTGCCTGCTGCTTTCATCTCTTGTACCCTTATTTGCAAAAACTGTATTTTAATTTTGTTTGCTGCAAGTCATTTTTGTTTTAGTTCCATCTAATTCCCCTATAATGCCTCCCCCGTTTCCCCATCTTTTGTTCCTCTTTGCATTGGAAAATGATCTGCTACTTCCTGTTATCTTTCATTTTGCATCCAAAACAGAAATAGAAATTTTCAGTTCCCAGAAATTTCATTAACAGTGTCAAAATATTTTGAAGTGATTTATATTTCTTCGTGATGATGAATAATTCTTTACATTTCTATAATAGTCTATCAATACTCATATTTTCAAAATTGCTATTTATTATTACATAATAAATAGATTCTTATACATAGCATATATTTCTTTTTAATTTCATATTTCCTTCACTATTGACTTTCAAAACCATTAAATGTGCAAAATTATAGAAGATAAAGTAAATAAATACTGTCTTAAATATTTTTTAAGGGAAATGTAGAGATGGGTCCTTCACTAATCTTCTTGAATACAAGAATATAAAAACAAAAAGAATTAGGATTCATTGAAAGTTAGTTTGGATTTCAAAATATCATAACAAGTGGATAATTTGCTTTTCATTTCAAATTAATTACAGTAGCTTTATGACATATATGTAAATAAAATCTGTAAACTTTTTTTCTAGATTATTGTAATAAAATTAGTAAAATTCAAATTCTTTCAAGGAATTGGTATCTGTATTTGGAGCTTATTATTCCCAGTTAGTTTAAATGATTCAGAAACACATGGAAACTCTAAAGTTTTTTTTTTTTTTTTAAATCCAAGGCTGTAGATGATATTTAGTGGGCCTTTACCCCTGAGATACAGACTAATGAAACAACAGCAAGTACAGAACAATTTGTTTTTCAAACACTGCTAGCCATATCGGTATCAATACATGCTCTGTTGTTAACTCAAATAGTTAATTTCCATGCTGGGGAACAATGAAATAGGTGGGTGATGCTTCCTTAACAGAAATGCTATTCTACAAAGATGTCATTTTTATTCTACACAAATGACAGAATCACGGTGAAGTTGGTGTTTCGGAAAATGCTTGGACATATTAAAATATTTATCTACAGCATTCCTAAGCTGCTTTCTTTTCTCTTGTCCTCTCATGAACTGAATCTGCAAGCCCATGTCAACTAAGCACGTGTTGAGAATAGGTTGAAAATGGATTTTTTTCTATGATACTTCTGCCACAAAAGAAATGAATATGCTGCATAATATACGGTATTCATATTATAGAGTTACCCACTTTCTGCTTAATTTTAAGAAACAAATAGCCATTGGATGTGTGCTGTAGTAATGTACCCCACTAGCAGAAACACAGCAACTTTAAAGTTCTTATTCTGGCCGTAAATAATGGCAAAGATAAATATATTGTACTTTCTATTTATTTATATGAATAAAATTTTACTTTTATTCTGTCTTCATGTTTAAAATACCAATATTTTAGTTCTCATGCTTATTTTTGTTAAAATATAATAGAGGTTGATAATATTTAAGTATGTGAAGATAAAATAAACAACCATTGCAAAATAGACACTTTTGCTGTCACAAGAGTACCCTTTTAGCATGTATTAAATCTATTGTAAAGTTTTCAAATCATTTCCCCCGCATATAATAAATTTTTAAAAGTGATTTAGAAATTACTCATAGAAAAGTGAATTGCCTAGCAATACCATGAGTAAAAATGATGTCCTTGAGAAGTCATTTAAAATCAAATAGACTTCATTAAGTGAGAAAAATAAATCCCTCTGTTAAGGTAGCACCCAAACTCTAACAATACAAGTAAGAAATTGCTAGAGTCCTCAAATGATAGAATTACAACCAAGGTTAATTTCTTTAATATTTTGAATACTGAAAAATTATACTCTAGGGAAAAGAACACATTAAGTGACTAAGTTATAAAACTATCATGGGAAAAATAATATATTTATGCTTTTTTCAATTTTATTTTTTTTTCATAAATCCTCACTGAGCTGGCAATAAACTGAGTTGAATAATGCTTCCTAGTTAACTTTGGGAACCAGTGGGGGTATAAAGACTGAATCCTAGTAAACATTTCCTTGAAGATAAAGAAATTTCTTCACATTAAACTATTAAGGAACACACACACACACACACACACACACACACACAACTTTCTCTAACAGATAATTGATTTCTGTTATTGCTCTTTGTGTATTGCTCTTCGTGGTTGTTAAATAATTTATATACAATTGAACATCTTTAGGAAATTCACATTCATATAATTTTACCTCCAGTGCACAAGTGTGCATGGGCATCTTGAAATTTGCAAAACTCTATGCTATGAGTCCCTAAGGGTTGTATGAGGATAAGCACACATAATCTTGTTTGGAAATAAATAGAGGAAGTAAAGTCCAATTCCAAGAAGCAGAACACATCTGGGCTTGGTCCTCAATAGTGGGCATAATGGAAGCAAACCAAAGTAGGTGCTATTTCAGATGCCAAGTAGCATAAAACCCTGCTCTTAATTAGATTTACACAATCAACCTGCACTGAATAAAGGAAGGATAGAGAAGAAGGCAAAGAGATGTTGCAAGGTCCTGTGGATGAAACTTTAACAATCTTGTGGAAGATGTGTGAGTGACAACTGGATTCAATCATGAGTTTAAATGTGGTTAGGAAGTTGTGATAGTGTTTTAAAACATAAAGCAAAAATCCATCCTAGTGATTTGTATTCATAGTGTGAAATAATTTAATTAAAAGAAATACAAAGAAACTAAGAAAATTGTTAAAAATGTCAAGAAAAAATTTATAAATGGCTCTAGTAATTTTATTCAACAAGAATTTTCACTCAATTTTTTGTTGACAAGCTGAAAACTAAAAACTACAACAGCTCAACAAGAGTTAATGTACTCTATTGTTTAAGGTTCTATAGGGAACAGAAATAGTACAAAATGTAATATATGATTACCTAAGAGGGTTGATTAGGCACAGTATGAGAGCTGAGAGAGGCTTCCTTGACTGCCTGTCAACTAGAGAGCTGGAGAATCCAGAAGTTGCTCAACTCAAGAAGAAAGAAGCAAAAGAAGAGGAGGTCTTAGGGGTCCCCATCAAAATTGAGATAGAAGGCCTGGATGTTCACTGGGGAGTTGGTGGTGCAAGCCTATGCTGGAGGTCTGAAGAAACTGAGAATGATGGTCAAAGGAGAAGGCAGCAAAAGCTGCGCCTGCCCAGGAATGCTGGAGCTTTTCCAAATCAGGTACACATACTTGTTCTTTGCCTTTTTTATTCCACCAAGTTTACAGGACTATTGGTTGGTGCTATCTACAGTGAGGAGTAACTTGCACATTAAGTTACTGGCCTCTATAACAGTTATCTCTGGATACCTCACAGACACACTGGAAGTGTGCTTTACTATTTTGCTAGACATTTCTTTCTCTAACTAATTGATGTTTCACAACTAACCCTCACACATGCTGACAAATTTATCAGAAATAATTGACTTCTTTAAAAGTAAACTGAAAATGCTTCCATTATTAGTTTATACTTCAATAGTTACTATCTTCATGCATACTTGCATGCAAATTTTCATGCTACAAGTAATCATTTTAAAAATATCCCATTGTTTATATTGTACCTATTTTCATTTTATTGTTTAAGTTTATTCTACTTTAGAAAAATCAACAAATGACCAAACTTACCATTTTAAAAAAAATATTAATAGATGAGGACCTATTTTCAATAAAGAGAAGCAGTACTTCAGTTGATCCATACATGTCTTTGTCTATTAAAATGTGATTTGATTTGAAAAATAAAACTTTGGAAAAGAGTGTATTTTATGAAAGTGTCATTGCCGTGATGCCACATAGAATAAACTAGCTAAAGGCAGAGGTTCATAGGGTAATATCCAGGTGTTACCTGCAGGTGTTTCATCTCTGTGAGTTGTGAAGACAGCAGGTATTTATCCAAGCAAATATGTGTGACAACTGGCATGACATATTGACAACAAGAAAATCTCATCTGGGCCTTAACATTAGTTCATGGTTTAATTGTTTTTCAGTGCCATAGGCATAGTGAATCACTAACTTTCACTCTCCAAGTTCCCATAGAATAATTTTGTTTGGCACGATCCCAGAGGGTTATTACATAGTACATTCTTAGAATAACCTCTCCGATATGGCTAAAACTCCCCAAGTAGACAATGATTGCTAAAAGGATACACGAAAACCTAAGTTACTGGCCAGCAATCAGTAAATCAACAATTGCTTAATGTGCTGTGTGAATACAATCAAGCCTTGTTACTCATTTACTGTGCAATAGAATTGGCTCTTACACTCTCTCTCTCTCTCTCTCTCTCTCTCTCTCTCTCTCTCTCTCTCTCTCTTTTTCTCACACACACACACACACACATACACACACACACACACACACACACACACACACACATTTTCTTGTAGAGGTTGGAAATACTAAGAAAAGGAGGAAAACATTACCAAACATATTTAATTAGAAGTATATGGAGCTGCCTTAATTTTTAAAAGAGTAAGCTACACTGAATACAATCACGCAGTCACTTTCTCAATGATCATTCATTTTCTCAAGTGAAACCATTTGGTTTGTCTTTCCATTACTCTGAGGAAACCTTCCTAGGACTCCGAAGGACACAGAAATTTGATGACAATTTCAACCTATAATTTTAGACAACTATAGTAAGGTAATACTTTTGATGAATTTTTCAAAATATAAAGTTAGGCCCCTGAAGAAGTGGACACCATTGATTGCAAAGAATGCTACCTCTAATTTGTATTTTGATCAGTTAACATACGTACGCAAAAATCTATACGTTTCACAATTTATACAATAAAGAAATACTGCTACCTCACTAACTTCTAACCTTATGGATAATTAGTGTTTACATTTTCTTCTTTGGTCTGTCCTTCAGACACCATCTCTGCAAAAATATACACCCTCATAAACGCATGCCTGTGTGTCTCCATTACTTACGCCAAGAGGAAAATAAAATATATTAATGAATGTTTTTATTCAAAATTTATTTTACATAAACAAAGTTGAAACTTCTGTATTTTTATCTGTTGTGTAAAGTAAGATATGACTGTAATGTAATTTAAGATATTTAGCTTTTCATATTTATTATTTTAAAGCTAGCATTAGATACATTGAATCTGATCAACTTTATTCAAACATAAGCCTCCATATTTATTTTACTTTTTAATTCTTGCCATCCAGGTTTATTTTCTGTGTTATTGATTTTTGATAATATAATTAATATTGATAATATAATTTCTTTGTATATTTACTAAATCTTAAATTATCTTAAATGATTTAAATAAATACAGCTTTTTCTGTTTCCATCTTCATTATCTTTTGGTATCAGTCCTCTGTTAACCAGTCTGTGATAAATTTCATATTCCTTTTCTTTATAAGTCAAGGTGTTTAGTTTAAAATTTCCACTTGCAAAACTGTAAATATTTTTTGCTTTTTAATGCAGATTTTAGTCTGAACCAATTCTATGTTTGAAATGCATTCATATTTTTGTTGTATACAATCAATTCTTTTAATTATGAAAAATAACACATTAATAGTATGCCTTATTATCTGTTTTAAGCATCCAAAGTAAATAATAAATGTATGTATTATAATCAATTTATTTTTGGACTATAATCTTTCATTGTTTTGTACAAGTTGTTGGTTATGGTTCTCTATCATTATTACTTTTTTCTTATTTTCCCCAATACAGTTATTTATATAATGTTTGATAAATTTACCTAATTAATCTGTTTAATTTAGCCTGCTGTTACTATACATCTTCTATTGTTGTTTCTTTGGATTTTATCTTGTACTGTAGCTTCCTCTATTGTCACACTGATGAGAATGAATGTGTAGGTAGTAATTGCATGATTTTATTTTTTCTGGTTATTTGAAATTTGGAAATTTTTATATTTAAGCTATTGTTGCTAGTGATAATATCTACACTTTTAAGTAAAATTCCTGAGCTTATATTACTAGATATATTAGAATTAAATGCTGTACAAAAATCTTTTTACTTGTGTCACTGATCTTCAGAAATGAAAGAGGTGATCAGTATATGTCTTTAATCACTATACCCATTGTTGCGCTTCCAATTTTGTTTTTCTCATAATTTCATTACTTTTAACATTTTAATTCTATAAATATAAATATTACTAATGTATAAAGAGTGTTCAGGTGTGCTACTGTACAGATTTGTACCGTATGTAAAGAAATTTTCATTAATAATGTGTACCTTCTCTGAATATATATTTTGGTTTCACTAATTTGTTTTGTAGATAGGTAAATAATTGTAAATAGTTTGGGATATAGGTAATACTTCCATTCATGTATAAGTTGTTTTGTGAACAGATCAAGTTATTAGGATATTTGCACGCTGAAAATGGTTAATAAAAATACTCAATTCTGGCTATCTTAATATATCCAACTCTATTGTTAACTGCAGTATTTTCAACCTGTGCAAGAGAACACAGAACTCATTCTTCATCTGACATTGCAATAGTTCACAGAACTTTCACCATGCCCCCAACTTTTCTACTGCCCTAAATCTCTGGAAGCCACTCTTCTGCTTATATTTTTAAAATTCCACATTGACGCTGATCAAGTTTTATTCAGATGTGGTCTATGGCTAGTTTACATAATGTCCTCCAAGTCTCTCCACATTGCTGTCAATAGGAGGATTTATTCCTGTGTGCATGTGGTCCTGGGTGCGCGCCTGTGTGTTAAATATCCTTTGTCTTCATTTCCCTTTTTTTGAAGTATTCTTTAGCAGTAGATCCATAATTGCCTTACTGTTAGTGAACATCTACAATCAACCTGATTTCCTCATTATGTTAAAGATTCATTGAGAATATTGCTGCCCTTACCTTACACATTTCAAGTAAAAAGTTCACCCTTTTTTGGGTGTTGCGATGTACCTTCTAATTCCTTACTAGTTTGAAAGACATTCAATAAAATTACTGAACACCAAGATCAGGAGAAATTCACTAGTCTGTAGTAATCCACAGGTGTGGCCATATAACATTGACAGGAGAAACAGCCCTTCCCTTCATTCAATTATAAACACAACACCACCCCAATTAATATATATATAAATATATATATATATATTTAAGTTTAGGACGTTTGATCACCCATACCAGTGAGAGATGAGTAAGAGGCATCTGGATCCAGTGGTATCTTTAAATACTAAAATTTGAGTTATTGGAGACTCTTCTTCCTCTTCCTTTTTCCTTTCTGCCTCTTCATCGTGCTACTTTCTTGCGATCGTCAATGAATGTAACTACTTACTACTTACTACGAGTGTATGCTTGGCGGTTCCCTGCTTTTGCACAAGGATCTGGACTATTTTTGACCCATTTAACTTTAACAGTGAAAAAATAAGCACTGAGAATATTTTTCCATTTTGGTATATTTTTAATTTTATTATTTTGTTTCAAAAATAACTGAGGAGTTCTTTTAAATACCTCAGTTCTTCTGAAGTATGCTGGTTTGATATGAAGGACTCCTCGATAAATTCAACATTAATTTAAAATGAATACAAATCCCTATTTAAGTACTTCTTCTCAGGAAAAGAAACAAACATTTTAAAAAAATTAGGCATTAAAACTGTATCATAAAACCTATTTGAAACATTTGATAAAGTTCTAGTTTGCTATTCTTTAAGTTTCTTTCATCACAACTTCACATGAGAAGTCTATGTGGCCTCATTTATTCTTCTTGAAGATTGTTACTAGTGAAGCCAAGATTTTGACTTGCCTATATTTTTTCCAGAAAATTTATTTTAATATCCTTTTCCCCTCAACCATGAAGTCCAAAAGTTACAACTGGGTTTAACTCAAAATAATACACTTTTTTTGGGTCAATGTGCAAAATAAATCAACACTGTATCAATAAGGTACTTCATTGGTTAAAGTAGAACCCAAGTTAACAAAGTACACCATTGGACAACCCCATTTTTGTGAAGTTCACTAGCTCCTCTGAAGACTAAAGAAGGTCAGTGTTTCTCTTGCCTATATAGTTAAAGAAACTGTGAGCATCTAAAAACGTTTTTTTACATCAGACCTAGTGAACACTGATAATCCAAAATTGGGAATTGCTTCTAATATTCATAATGTTACTTATATCTATTTTTTCACTAGCAGAAACATTTTTATTGAGTAAGTATATCCTTCACTGTTAAGTAATTTACAAAAATTGAAATGGCTTAATTCTACCTTTACATTATGATGTTTCCTATACAAGAACAGCTAAACAACATCACAGAACATTTTTCCTAACAAGCCACTGATTTTCCTTACAGTAAAAGCTGAAACTAACTAGCACCAACTCGCTACACACATTCTGTAGAAATCTTGAAATAATTTCAAATGGCCTACAGACATTTAAGAAAATCTTCCATTTATTTTTGGAGATAATGGCTAGATTCCTGGTATGTGCTTTCCAGCACCCAGAGTGCCACATGTCATTGCTTTTGGTAGTGCATTTTTCATTTTTTCATATATTATTTATTTAGGTGGCCATTAAATGTATCAAGAAAAAGTGAGTTGCAATTCTTAATTTTAGTATCTTATTTTTTCATATTATTTTTCTACTAAAACTTCATATATTCTCAAAACTTTTCTTTCCTTTCACTTTTTGTATGCTTTTCTTTCCCTCATTGATTGTTTTTGTATTTTTTTTCAGTGCCCTTTAGGTTGACATGATTTTAGTTGTAGAAATATGTGCAAACATACTCTCCAGGTCGAGTATGTATTCAGTAATTCAGACTTGCTTTGATGTTCACAACACTGATATTGTGAAGACTATATGACTGCTAATTTGCAGAAAGCTTCTCCATATGAGTTTGAGTTCATGACCAGGTTCAATTTGCACAAGTTTGCTGAATATTTCTGAATTTTGCATCTTCCCATGTGAGTCATATCAGGAAACATATGATACACATCTATTCTTTTACAGATGGTAACTTTCATCATTAGAATCTTTGAGACCTGGATATCTATTTGAGTCATTTTCTTATTCATCTAAGATTTGAATCACCAAATAAGTTGCCAATTAATGTAATTATCACTTCTAATGACGCTCAAATCCATCTTCCTACTTTTGTCATTTTCTGGTGTATTAAATAAAAAAATCTCATAATTTTATAAGATGATAAAGCTGTGGCATTGTAACTGATCTCTTTAACTCCATTCTTGTCCTTACCTATCATTCTTTCCATGAATAATTCAGGTTCAGTAATCTAGAATATAAACTCCCTGATAGACACCACCCACCTTCTTATTTATTACAGTGATGAAGTATACTTAGAATCTAGTCAGTGTTCCATGAATAAAACAAGCAATACAATTAAAGTCTTAAAATATAACTCCAAAAGTTAAAACTCTATTGTATTTTATGTATCTAGTCATAAATATATTTCACAACACAGTTTTGTATGTGATATTACTTTTGATTTCTCTTTTGGATGGCCTCTAAACATAAGTCTGATTCAAAAATGTTTAATTTTTGTTTTACTACCATGAATTTTCTGTTTTAGTGTAGATACACCTTTTTCTATGTTCCACATAAATATTCCCATCACAGCACTAAATTCACTAAACTACAGTTCTTATTCTCTTTTTCTGGGTTCTTTTGAGTAAAGATAATTTGTTGCATATCTCCCTATCTCTAGTCCACAAATGACTTAAATAACCTTCTATTTCCTGTTGATCATATTTTGCTATTGTAGTTCTACTCATCCTTCAAAAGACAATTATAGTCTCCTTCAGGGAGGTGGCCTAGATTCCTTCCTCAAATTCAAAAATTCCACCTTAGTCTCATTATTCTTGTATTTATCATTGTTAAACATTTAAATGAGTTTGATGCTTACCATAAATGACTATTTGTTTTTATATCTCCCTCAGTGAACTATAAACCCAATAATAACAAAATCTGTATACTAGTTCCCACTAGATATGTTACAATAATTATATAAAGAATAATTACTTCAGAAAAAAAGCAACATTATAGTCATAAGTCATTAGAACTCTTTTACAGATGTAGACCATTGGTGCCAACAGAATAACTAAACACTCTGGGGTAGAGATTTTTAACGACTGAAAAAAACAATATACACTTGTGTAATAAAGCATGGGATGAGTTGATTTGCTAAAATACTCTTTAGATACCATCTTATTGCATTTAATCTTTCCCTTCAGGTTTCAAAGACACATTTCATGCTCATTTTATACATACTGTTTTTGAGAATTATTGGTTTAGGACAAAGTGTGAAAAATTATTATTGCTAGTAAAATTCTTCTCACATTTTATAAATGAGCCACATTTGTGAATTGCATCGTATACATCACACATTAACATTTCATGTTATTCCACAAGCACACATTTGAATCTCCATTGTTGTTGGACTACTGTGCATAGTATTGCAAAGAGCACTGGGACACAGTAGTCCCCTTGACAAAGTGACTTCATTTTCCGTGGATATGTACCAAGTAGGGGGTTCCTGATCACACAGTAGCTCTATTTCTACTCTCTACATACTTTACAATGAGCATACTAATTAACATTTCCACCAATAGTGAGAAAAAGTTTCTGTTGTGCACATTCTCTCCAGCACTTGTTATCCCAGTCTTACAAAGCGTGGATAATCAGCTCATTGTACTTTTCATATGCTCTTCTAGGATATTTAGTTACCGGAAATATTTTTTTTTTCACATGTTTTTTAACCATTTTTAGTGTTTGGGTTTTTTTTGTTTGTTTGTTTGTTTTTGAGATTTATTTATTTATTGAAACAGAGTCTTGCTATTCAGTTCAGTCTGACCTCAAATGTACTGTGTAGCTCAGGCTGGCAATTCTCCCGCGTTAGCTTCCTGATTACTGGAATTCAGGTGTGAGCCATCACGTGCACGTAGGTGATCTTTTGAGAAACATATCTTTGGGGTTAGTGCTTATTTTTAAAATTGGATTAGAGAGAAGTTTTTGTTTGTTTTGTTTTAGTTGTGGAGTTGGCTGTTGTTGTTTGTGGTGTTTTAATAACTTAGTCTTAGGTACCTTATGCATTATTGGAGATCATCCCATTGTCAGATGCAGTTTGCAAATATTTTCTCTCCTGCCTGGATTGTCTTTTCACTTTATTGATGGCTACTTTCTCTGTGCACATGCTTTTCAGTTCAATGTAATCTCATTAGTCTACTTTTATTTTGTGTACTGTACTTTCAGACCATTCTAACATTCTGAAGTATTTTCCACTTATTTTCCTTTAAGAGTTTCTTATTTTGGTCTTACATTAAAGTTTTTAATTTACTTTTTCATTTTGTAAGGATAAAAGACCTGGGTTTAATGTCACTTTTCTCCATATGGAAATTCAAATTTTATGGTCAATTTATTTAGATGACTCCTTAATTGGGGCGTGTCCTCAAATCTTTGTGAAAAGTCACGTGATCGTATATTGCTGAATATAATTCTAAGCTTATATTCTTTTGCATTTGTTTATGTTCCTGTATATCCAGCATTAACATGCTGTATTGGTCACTGAATCTTCGATGCACATTTTGAATTTAGACAATAGAATGTTGAGTGCTTGCTTCAGCTTGCTTAAAGTGGCATTAGCTGTTTAATATTTCAAGTGTTTCCACATAACTTTTAGAATGTTTTGGTGAAATCTGTCACTGGTATTTTTGTAGAGGTTGCATGGAATCTGTAGATCACTTTAGGTGATATAGTCACTTTAAAATATTGATTCTTTTACCACATAGATGCAAAATGTTTTTCCAACTTTTTGTGTGGACACTTCATTTTTATTAATGCCTCAAATGTTCACTGTAGAGATTTTCCACTTATTTGGTTAATTCATTCTATGTATAGACCTTTTGCATGGCTTTTAAATAGAAACATGCCTTCGAATTGTAATTTGGGTGATTGGCATTGGCATATGGCAATGCTATCGATTTTTGTAGATTGGTTTTGCACCTTGCTTCTTTGGCAAATTTATTTATTAGTTTTCTCTATATAACATCATGTCATCTGCAGAGAGTCATAATTTGACTATATGTTTTATCTGGTGGTTCTTGTGGCTAAGATACTAATTTTATGCTAAATGAAACTGGTGAAAATAGGTATCGTTCTCCTATTCGTGATGCACAGAGAAAGCTTTCGGCTTTTTACCTTTGATGACAATGAGAGTTCTTGGTTTATTATAAATAGTCTACATTGTATGGAAATGTGTTCCTCCTACATCCATTTGTTCAGGATTTTTATCATGAAATACTGAATTTTATCAAAATGTTTTCTGTACCTATAGATACCATCTTTTAATTGGTTGTTTTTCATTGCGTTAATGTGATATATTACATTTATTAGTTTGTATATATTGAACTACTTTCTATCCCTGGGGAAAATCCCACTTGATCATGATTAAAAAAAAAAAAAAACACAACTCTTTAATGTTTTGTTTAATTCTATTGTCTAGTACTCATTTAAGTTTTCTATTTTATCATAATTCAGTTTTGATGAGGTGTCCATGTGCTAAAATCTCTTCATTTGTTCTAAATTATTAAATTTAGGGTCACGACTTGTCCATAATAATGTCTAACAATGTTTTATGCTCCCATAATATCATTTGTAATGTCTTGATTGAAGATTTTAAGTTTTCTCTCACACTCTCTTAAGCTAGCTAGAGTTTGTCTAGCACTGTCTTTTCCAAAAACAGACTCAGTTTCATTGATATTTTGCATTATAATTACCTATTTTATCTATTTCTGCTACAATCTTTGTTAGTTTTCTTCTAATTTTGAGCAAATTTTTTTCTAGTTACTTGAAATTCAGCATACATTGAAATTGTTCCTTTTTGATGTATGCAATGATTGCTCTTAGTTTTCTTCTTAGCATTGCTTTTGCTGCATAGATCTGGTATGTTGTCACTTTATTTTCATTTTTTCAGGAATTCAAAATTTTTCTTTACAAAATAATCAAATATAGCTACTATGAATTAAAGAGCCAGATCTTTAGCAGCACGTAATCATTCAGTCCATCCTAGGGAGGTGGTACATGTACAAAACAATCTTATTGTTTTATTTCTCCCTTACTGCTTTCCTCTGTCACTCTTCCAGTTCTTTTTGCAACAAAAAATGATTGTTAATTATTGTATTTATTTTATTTTGCTCTTTAATTAATTATATTTGGGTTTGTTTTTGTGCTAGTTAAGCTTGTGTGTTTGATTCATATTTGTTTGATTCACATAGTATGGTCCCAAAAAACATATTCACAGTTTCATGTTGCAGAAGTTAGTCCTTTGTCAGGCTATAATGTCATCCTTTGTTTCTCTTTATTACTCTGGCTTTCTTTATTTTACCTAAAGGTGCCCACTTTTGCTTTCTTTTGGGTTGCATTTTCATGGAATGTATTATTCCATGGCTTTTTTTAGACTATCTGTGTCTCTGAGATGAAGGTAAGTTTCTTACAAGCAATATACCAGTGTGTTTTATTTCGAACTGTGCTAAAAGCCCTCAGAAGCCTGCTACTCTGTGAGTACAAGGTTGGTGAGGTAGGCACAGGTCTAACTGACCCTGGGCCCATGTTCTTGAATTAGAAATGAGGGCTGCAAATTTAAACCACAGTGTTAATTTATTATCTCATGTGTCAGTATTTCAGGTATAAAATAAAGGAAAAAACATTGCTAATGTAGCAATTGCTGCAGTTCAAACTTCTGTTGTTGATAATTTCCAGATCCCTGGTGATTGTGCTTTATGTAACCATCACAAAAATATTTTTAGCCACTTAAGGTTAACTCCTGATTTCATTGTAACCTGCAAAAACACGCTTTTGTCAAGGTCCTTAGGATTTTTATAAAAGCTTTTGTCACACTTCCAGTTTTGAAACATGACATTAGCTTATAGTAAATTGTTCTATTTTGTCATATAACGCAATATTATCTACATATAACTACTTCTGAATTATTTTGAACTACATGCAATGGATGACACATAATTTTTGTATTCTTATTGTCTATATTATTCTACTCTCATTGTTACCTATCTGATTAGTAAAAGTAATATTCTAAGCAATAGGTCTAAAATTACAGATAGCACATTTTTTTATTCTGGTTAGACTTTCTGTAGCACTACACAATACAACTTCCTTTCTATTCCTCCCTCTGATATTAAGGTTTATTCTTTAATGCCTTTTACTTTTGGACAGAGCTTAACTGTCTTACATTGTGGTTGCTATTTTTTCAAAATATGTGTTATTTTGTTAAGCTTTACTCCTCTCCCTTTACATAAAGAGAAATTAACTTTAAAAATTCCCTTGTAAAACACTGTAGAACATTCTACATTGTAATAGAAAAAAACTGAAAAGCAATTTATAATGACTGTACTGTCACTGCAGTTTCATATTTTAGTAAAGTAACAATTCTAAGCATTTTATTGGTTTAAAATGTCAGGTTGGGAGCTCTGATGTGGCTCAGAAACAGTGACTGACTGGTAAGCATGAGGTCCTGAGTTTGCGTTCTGATACCAAAAATAAAAAAATGTCTGGTTGGATTGAGAACATCAAAAAGGAAAAAAAAAAAATAGAAACTTTAAGAAAAGAAGATAAAGAAGGTAAGAAAGGCTATCAATATAATACTTTTCCTTTTATCATGATTTTCAAATTCATGATGACATACATATATAGAGGTAAATGCTGCAACAAAGCAAGATAGTGATTACTAACATCATTCATTAAATTTGTAACATGTATCTATTTAGTAAAGGAAGTACATTTCAAAATAGGGTTATTATTCCCCATTTTTCTATCACGCATCAAACCAACCCTCGTTTAATAAGAAAATATATTGCTAATTCATTTATTATAATTTTAATATAAAGTGGCATTTAACAAATCACTAAAGATGAAATAATCTATTTCAGAACTGTTAAAAAATCATAGTTTTAAATGGTCCATTTACTGTTGTGAACCATTTTGATAAAATCACAAATATCTCTATGGATATCATAAATGAAAATTTGATTATCGATTCAATAAAAATTACCTTTAGAATGAATATCCAGTCACAATCACTATTCAGATGTAGCATTTTCTTCAATTAAATGATAGATACTCATAATTTGGTTTAGAATGTGCAACATCCAGGGATGGGACCACAGCCATCCTGAAAATTTAGGTATTTCAAGTCATTTTAATTTTTTAGGCTGCAAAGTTTTAATCATTTTTGCCAAAGTACTAGACATGATTCACATTTCTAAATATTCTCTTTCTTCCAGTAACTGAAGTAAGCCTGGATTTTTTAATAATTTAGAATAAAATGAAGCTGTAATCTAATAGCTAGAAACATTCAGTAAATGTTATGATACATCTCTTTACTACCAGGAAATAATAAATAGTATGCTAATTTATTTTACAGTTAATTTTTTAGTATGAATGAAATATTAGTGTAATAATGTACTACACTGCAATAATATATGGAAGAGAAATAGATTTGAATTTATTATCCTTCTTATGGAAATAAGAAATATTTTTTTAATTTCCCTGAAATTTGAAAAATTTCAATTACAGAATATGTTAAAATATGATTTAAAAGTTCTAATTAAACTACAAATTTGAGCAGTAAAATATATCACAATTAAATTTGTAAAAAAAAGAAACATTCCAGTTTAAAATGTCAACCTTAAACATATATAAATATATCTATGAAGATGTGTCAGGTCAAATTGAGGCTATTTTTCTTAAAAGTAAAATTTTCATATTGTCATTCTTAAATTATAGTTTTAATTCTATAATTCAATGCTTAAAATGCTTAGCTCAGTATATGATAGTAATTTAATGCTTAGCTCAGTATATGATAAAAATTGATTTCCTAAGCACCTTCATAATGGCAATGACGCCTCCAAACAACATGTGTGTTTAGTATCCTTTTAACATTCTGAGATGAGGCAAAAGCTAAAGGAGGTAAGAATTTCAAGAGAATTCTTGAGCCTAAAGAATTTACATTTATTGTACAACTTTGTAAAAAATATCAGTGTCTTATTGCAAATACTCAGCATTTATAAAATCACGTGATTACTCCTGACCATATCATGAATCTCAAATATTTTTTAAGATCTACTATAAATTTGTTTTATTTTTTTAATGAATAAGGGAGAGGATGAGATAAAAGGGGGCATAACAACGTAACAATACAGGTTAAAGCATAACACTTTCAGCAACCTAGTGCTTCACCACCAAATAACCCGACTTAATAGTAGTTACCATAGAGTCTTTTTCTTTGAAATATTTGAATATATCTTCATATGCTATAGCATCAAGTATATCAAGACTGTGTAACACCATTCAAGTGGATGAAAGCATTGTAGAGTATTTAGAACCAGCTAACAGAAAAAAATGATCAATGGTTTCAATATTATCTCTTTGCCTATAGCAATTTTGTTTATACTACCACATACGATTAAGTCCAGCAAGTTACAACATAATAAAAACAATGGAAACAGAAGAACCATAGTTTGGTACGGCTTTAAGACAAGATGTTATTAAATCAGCACTAGCTGTTATTATGTCTTATTTTCTTCAAAGTGGCTGTTCATTGCATCACCGGACATGATATTAAACAGCCCGGATTAAAGCCATTCCAACTAATGAGTGAGAATTTTATAAGGCTTCAAGGCCATATAATGGGGAATCATGGTTATTGCGTACTTTTATATATTTGATTCATTTCCTACACTAGGGAAACTATTCGGAGTTCACAGATGCGAGTTTGATTTAGTTCACTTATGAGTATGGTTTCAAGCTGCGCCCATTTATTGATAAATACCTCAATGTGATCCTTCTTTATAGCTGAGTAGTACTACATTATGTAGAAGTACCACAGCTTTTTTATGCATTCCTCGGTTGATGGACATTTGGGTTGTTTCCATGATCTAGCAATTACAAATTGCGCTGCTATAAACATAGGTGCGCATATATCACTTTGGTATGATGCTTTCAGTTCTTCTGGGAAGATGCCTAGTAGTGGAATAGTGGTAACAAATGGGACTTCCAATCCCAGCTTTTTGAGAAATCTCCAGACTGACCTCCACAAAGGTTATACCAATCTACACTCCCACCAACAGTGTAGGAGAGTTCCTTTTTCCCCACGTGATTTATAAAATCACGTGATTTTATAAAATCACGTGATTACTCCTGACCATATCATGAATCTCAAATATTAAGGAGGACAGGACAGGACAGAGGTTGATGAAAGGAATTAAAATGTGTCATGTCCTATAATGACTTCCCACAAGGAATGTAACATGTACTACACACATTACTAATTAAATTTTTTTTAAAAATCCCATAAAACATGAAAAATAGACATTTGATAAATGGTCTTAGATATCTTTTGCAGCCTGATTTTCAATTCCTTTATCAGTTTAATGGACTTCTAACAAAGAAATAAGAGTGAAACACATGAGACAATTGGCAAAAATATACAGCAACAAAAAACAAGTCTGCAGAATAGATTTTAAGTTATGAAGTCCAGCATGAATGAAACGAAAATGGAATGAAAAACAGCACTTCTATGAGAATAAATAAGAGGAAACATTCTCATACTGAGTCAACAAGATTACTTGAGTAAGAAACTGTATGAACCCTTGAAAATAATTGGAAACACAGTTCCAAAGATGAGGTGAAACCAGATGGTGAAGACAATTTCAAAAGTACTATAGCTATCAAAATGAGAAATCGAGTGTGTTTCTTTCTCCAGATACAGACACTCATTACTCCAGTTATGTGTCATTTACTTAAGACGAACTTGGAAACTTTTGAAATTTTTGTTAAATATCTGGCATGACATACTGTCCAATTTAGGAAAAAATAAGATTTGTGAAGCATAAACAAGTACATCTTAAAGAAAAGTAGTAACATTTTCTCCAACGAATAGTTGCTGAGAAAGTTTCAAATTCTCAACGTTTTTCTCAGATATGTGTCAGTTACCAAACTATGAGTCCATGAGACTTTGGGGAACTGCCTTGCTAAAATTGTTTCAGTCTGAAGCAGGAGTGGGGGGAACCTCTGTATTCCCATAACTCTGGAATGTGAGGCAAGGTTATCACAAGTTAAAGACCTGCCTGGGCAGTTTAGCAACTTATTAAGGCTCTGTCTCAAAAGAAAAATGAAAGGCATTAGAGATGTAGCTGAAAAGTTACAGTTGAGCAGGCTTTTCCTCCATAAAGATTGGAGTTTCCCAAAGAGTCAGAGGAAATCTTGGGTCATATATAGAAAAAATAGTATTTGGAGTTGTTTCTTCCTCAGCAATCTTGAATTTGAGGATATCGATAATATCTTCTAGAAATACACCATGGAGAAAAGCTTGAGTTATCAGTAAAATTGTTAATCTTCTTGATATTTTATCACCTCAAAATACTACCATCTGTCATTTGCTAAATGAAAAGCAAAGTTAATTTGCACCTCTGCAATTTCATAATCATCAGCCAGTCCTCTTTTCAAACAACAGCTGAAAACTTGTCTGCATTTTGGACACATTATGTCTTTAAAAAGTGATCAGAAGAATTTCAGTTACTCTTAACTTCTGTAGAAATGAGAGGCCAGTAAGATGAGGAGAGTATGAACAAAAATGTTATGATCTATCTTTCCTCTGTGTATGTGTATACTTGTAAAAATAGCATAAAATAATCCAATTTGTGTCAGCAGTTAAATGCAAACCCGTTCTGTTTATCCTATAAAGATGATTCTAACTCTGCATGTGTACATGTGTATGTTTCTGAAATGTGTGAAAATTCTGATTAAAACATTACTGTTTATACAGGAACCACTGTGTAATAATCTCTGAAAATCTATACATGGAAAATATCATACAAAGGGAAATACTTCATCTTAATATACCAGTCTTATTTCAACCATAGATAAATAATTGCTTTATTATCAACTAAATTTTAAAGCTACATATATAAAACACAAATAATCCTAAATATCCACTAATTAATAAATATTACTAAAATTTATATGATCAAATAATGAAGAATCAGGCTATCTTTTAATGAATAACTTTTGGTGTCTTGATACCTATTTTAGGGAAATAGAATGACATATTGGTAATTAGTAATATATACAGAAGTATAACAACTTTTTCATATTTTACCAAAAAAATCTATTAATTCCTATCCAATTTACAAGGGTTTTTTAAGCATTCACTACAAGTGATACTGATACTTGCGATGATCTAACAATTGGATACTGATTATGGTAGTACTGATCTCAGTCTAATCCACCTGCTCTGAATCTAGGCCTAAGGCTTTTTCCACCAGATATGTCAACTGATATCGATGCTTATACTTCCTCCATGCTATATGCATGGTATTTGCACAATCAACATATTTTACTTCATATTAGTAGTAATTCATTTCACTAAATAATTGCAAAAACCCCATAAAAGTATTTTGATACCTGTTAATAGTCGTTGCATGTGTGAATTGATATTCATGATTATGATGACATACATGCAAATTATTGAAGGGAATTATTTCATTTAAAATCTGTAATTTTATGGTACTAAGTTTATGGCTCAGTGGTAGAGCACATGCTTAATGAAGCCATTCTTGAGACCCTTGCATCAATCCACAGAATGACAAAATACAAAAAATTTCAAAAATCCTTAATTTTGTGTAAATGATGACACAAACCACTTTACACTAAATGAACCACAGGCATGAAAATATATTAACAAATTAAATTTAGATACCTGATAAATATTAATATGAATAAATACATGCAATTATTTAACATTACATGCATACTGGATATGCATACAAAGAACAATCCTTAATTAGGTTTTTGATCTATTACATGTACTTGACAGTATATAT
Source organism: Cavia porcellus (assembly GCF_034190915.1). Taxonomy (NCBI): domain Eukaryota; kingdom Metazoa; phylum Chordata; class Mammalia; order Rodentia; family Caviidae; genus Cavia; species Cavia porcellus. The sequence continues at coordinate 30,464,375 of NW_026947497.1, read as the reverse complement.
TTTTAATGACCAGAAGTGTGATGCACATGTTAACAAAGTTTTATTGTTTTGCATAAAGATTTGTAGAGTCCCATGAATACAAATATCAGCACAGATAATCATAACAAAGAGAATCTACATGTTATTCTCCTCAGGTTTTTCAAGCAATGAACTTACATTTTTGAAGATAAATCCTACTATCCACAACAGTGACAGGCGGGGTTTTTCATCCAATTGACCGGACCTACAACCCTTTTTTTTTTTTTTTCTTTTTTTTTTCTGAAGAGCTCCTTTTTTAAAAAATATTCTAAATCACCACCATGCAATTAATAGATAAAACAAATTTCTATAAATGCTTTTTTGAGTATGGTAGCAAAAAAAAAAAAGTGATCTCCTATTTGGTGAATTAAGGAGAATAACATCATGGTTTGGTTCTGACTTAGAACATATAACAAATCTTACAGGGGCCTGCCTAAGCAAGTGCCACAATTTATCACTTAGCTGGCATTTTGTCACTTCATTAAACCAACTGTTTCTGGATAATGGGGCTCTTGATCTAAAGAATAAATTCTTTGTGGAAGAATAAATTGTTGAGATTTCTGTTATGATAAGGAAGCTAGTTCAATGTCTACAAAATAAGCCTGAGATGGATATTCTTATAAAACTAATTTATATATTGCAACTCAAAAAAGGGAGAACAAACACACAGGGTAAAAGGAAAACCAAGTAAACAAAGATAAATAAATCTCATCTTCAGATCAATCATATGGATCACTTATTTAAAACAGAATCAAAGAGTTTGTTGTTTACCTATTGTAATTAATATAGTTCTATCCCTGGGTGCTGAGTTCAAGTCCCCAAACTAGTTAGCCTTGAGTTAACAACAGAATACACAAATAACTGCTGGATATGTGTGTGCTGCCCAGTGGAGGGTCCTGAGCATGAAGCCCGTAGTGCTCATCACAGAGCGAGTGTTGTATGGAGTGCATGGTGATATATACAGTGATACAAGGTGGATCATGTGGACACTGACTGGACCTGATGACAAATCCGTTCCTGAGATGCTTAACTTTTCCACTGAGGACAGAGTTATAATTAAAATTCATATTAAACTCATTTCCAGTTTTGCTACCATTATAAAATATCATGTACTAGAAATAACTTATCTTCATGCAAGAATGTTGTTGAGTTTTAAAGGTGTGAATTTATTAGGCAAAGAACAGTTACATTTTATAAGTATTCATCAGCATAACCAAAGTTGTAAAAATGACTTTATTATGCATCATTCCAATACATATGCAGTTTGATACCTGTAATTGCTCCCATTTGTTATAATCTTGTTTTGAAAAAATGGATTTAAATTTTGTTTATAATTTCATCAGCTTAGTAAGATTTCACACATACACATAAACATATATAACATTGTCTTCTGGAGATATTTCCTAATGTTGCCCTATTTTATTTTTATGATTTGATTTTAACAGAGCTCTAAGTATATTTGGAGTATTAACTGTTTCTATTTATTCATTTAAGGGTTTTTCAGTTGTTCACTGCAGTAAAACTTTGTATTTATTATTTTATTGTCAAACCCCAAGTACCTGATGGAAATTATTTAAATTCACATCTCATGCTGAAACATGTAAAGAGCAGGTCTATTCTCATATTTTAATTTAAAATTCAGTTTTCTTCATAACTCTGTAGCTTTTTGTAACCATCTTGACATTTATACTTGTGCTTGATAAGTTTTCCCAGTTCATATGGTTCCCAATTTAAGATGATCCAACAAAACAGTTTTCAGCTTTACAATGGTTTGAATATGATATGCATTCAGTAAGAGGCATAAATCGAATTTTAAATTTCTATCTGGTTATCATTTATTCATATAATTTGAAGTATATGGGAGACCGTAAATAAGTTATATGTAAACAATATGGTGCTTTACATAAGAGACTTAATTATAGGGTTACAACAACTCATTCTCAGTACATGCCAACATAAATTTAATATGCATACATTTTATTAGTAACTGAGATGCTGTTTTGTTTCAGAAAAGTTTTTAAAGGATAATCATGAAAAAAAGATAAATCAAGTGAAAAAAAGTTCTAGGAAGTTCTGTCAGTGGTAGAGCTGTTAGTTGGTTAAAGTACGAAATTCTGTTTGCCGAGGGTTTTCTGCCCATTTTGGTGACTACACTAACTTTAAAGTAGTGAATTGGTGTTATAAACATGACTTTTGGGCAACATAATAACTAAGTAACAGTATTTTGATGTGCAAGTTCCCTTCAATCATTTCTCAAGCTTAATTTAAAAAATAAGAGCAATAAAATATTAGCCTAAAATATTATCCCTATAAATTTCAAACAAGGGTGAATATGAAAATAAATTTTAGTTGCATGTTTACTGTCATGTTCTTATTCCTTCTCAAACATTATTGCCAATTCCTTCTCTACAAATAGATGTTAAATAATGTCTGTATTTTTCAGTCTCTGTTAACAGTACAAATTTATAAAATATTTCACTAACACAGTATCACTAAGAAGTGCTCAGTCCATTTATTTGGCTAAAAATTTGTTAATGTTATCTTTATTCACTTTTGTATATGTTTGAGCCAAAATAAATGACAATGTGAAATGTTTAGTTTTAGTTTTATTTCACCTCTTATATAACTATGTCCTTCTATTCTGTAACTTCATGTAATCTGAAGTGGAATTTTGTTGAAATCTTAACGTGAAATTTTCTATGTCCCTAAAGAATTACAGAGATAATATATGAATTATCTGCATTATCTTAAGTAACTTGCTAAATATTTCTCATTCTTTCATGAATTTAAATGTTACAGTAAGTATTTACCATGTACAAGCAAGAGTTAATATTTAAGAAGGTACTATAACAAAGTTCCAGAAATAAATATTTTCATCAAGAGTAGAACATTTGTTTCTAGTGAAGATCACAAATTTCAAAACTGGTTTCAGGACTATGCATGCAAAAAACAGAAAAAATTACAGGTGAGAATTTAGCTTAAAAACAGCGAGAGAGAGAGAGAAAAAGAGAGAGGAGAGGAAGAGAGAAATAGAGGAGAGAAAAAGATAAAAAGGATCCGAGAAACATAATTTCTGGTCAGAGTAGGAACAACAGAATAAAATAGTTGTTTTAAATTCTCTTGGAACTGAGTTAATCAAAGTTAAAAAGTCAATCAATCAGAAATAAATTCGATTTTACTGGTATATATGAGATAGTTTTAGATTTATAATTGACAGAATTATTGATAGTATGGACTGTTTTCTATGACATAAAACAATTTCTTACCTCTAGGTTATATGGTATGGGGAGTAAGGTTTGGAGGTCTGGTTGAGGGCTCTGGCAGAGGAGAGTGTCTGAGCAGACTCAGACCCTGGAAGGTCCTCCGCAGACCGAGTGAGTGGCCCTGCCAGACACCACCCCCCTCGGGCCCGCCCCCAGGCTCCGCCCCCAGCCTTCAGAGATGCCATCTAGGCTCCGCCCCCATCCCGGTCTTTGCCCTGCCTATATAAGAGGGCGTGAGACATGTTACCAGTGGGATTTGTGTCATCAGCCTGGTCTCCGGTGTGATTTATTCCCGCTGAGACTCTGCGCCACTTCCCAGGAGCCAAGGTCCCACGCAGCGACAATATGGGATTTTTATTTTCATTATGGATAAGAAGAAACATGAATGAAACTTCACAATGAAGAAAGCTTAAAGTTTTTAATATGTGAAAATTAAGAAGTCTCATTCCTCAATTTCAAACTGATAGAAAAAATAAAACCCTGAGGCCTAGACAGAACATTATTTTTGGAAAGAAACACAAATACCAAAATATGCAGGATATGTTCATAACTCGTATGCCTTAAAGTACTGCTGCTCTGACATGAAAGGAAGGTGGGGCAGGCGTCAGTGCACCCATGATCTATTTCTTTGCCACAAGCCAAGCAGCTTTCCATTCCACTTCCACTTTCCTTGCCATATTGTTCCTTCTCCATTTTAGGAATAACATACAGGTATCTCAGAGATCCTTTATACTTCGAAAGTGCTTCCAAGATATGAACTCTTTGAAACTTTCTATATTTATAAAATGTTATATTCAGGTACGCTGTTATATTCAGGGCTTAACATATAAGGTGATCTTTTTTACTAAATAGGTCGTGTAGCTCATAGTAGCATTTATTGTTAGCTTTGCTTCTTATATCAGAAATGAGGTAAATACTATCTAAAGTTCATTTAGTCTAACTCAGAGATGATGGACCGTTTAGAACTTGCAGTGGTGTAAACTGCCCACTGCAACACATGTATCTTAAGTTTACCCTACTCATCAACTCACATATTCAAAATTTATGTATTAAATTTCTGTCATGAATATGACAAAAGTTCAACAAATACATAATAGTCATTCTTTGCATTTCTAATGAGATTTGCCACTAAGATTAATAATGAATTTATTGACTAAACTATAATACTTCTTGTTAGTCATCATTATAATATCCATAGTGAATTATTTTTGAATAAATTTTGTTCTAAGTAATTTAACTTGTCAATATCAATAATTTTTTCATGCTTCATCATCCAGAAAACAACCACTGTAGCATTTTTCAATATAGTGGTACCTTGGTTGAAAAGTACTTTTGTTTACAAAGAGTTTGGTTCCCAAACAGAAGTGATGGACAGGATTTTGTTTTTGTTCATAAACTCTGCATCAGGTGACAACCATGACTGCAATCACCATCTTTCCTTCCCAAACACAAATGGGGTCATCTTTTCTAGAATTGTGGCATGAAATAGGTACATGAACTAAGGTACTTCTGCACTCATGATAGACATAGAAAGATCTAAATATCTATAAATTTATTTAATGAAGTGTGCAGTAGCTTTTACAAAATAAAAACCAAATGTAGCTTCAAATGCATAAAACAAATATATTATACTAAATTCAATATAATATTTGACTTCATCTGCCTTGTATTGTTGTCCTTTTTATAGTTACACAGAAATTTCAAAATTATAATGTGTAAAGGGGTGGAATGTGAGGGAATTTGTGAAAAAGAATTATAATAAATTAGTTACTTAAAGTATCAGGCTAAAGTATCCAGATAATCCTATTTGAATACTTCACAAACAATATATTGTATTACAAAATATAATATAATTGTCTCTCACAAACATTGAGAATTGGTATCAATCACTGAAGGATACTAAAACCGACAGTTGTTTAGAGTCCTGTATAAAAATGTTTAATATTTGTATGTAAGCTACAAATATCCTTTACATACTTGAAGTCATTTCTAGAATACTATAATACTCTGCATTTGTAACAAAATATTGTTGAAGAAATAAGGATGAGAAAAAATCTGTTCATCTTCAGTACATTTAATTTTTTTTCAAATACTTTCAATCAAGAGTTGAAAGATTCTGAAACTGTGGAATCTATAAATATGGAGAGCCAACCTACTATAGATGGAGGTATGCATAGATAATCTATTTACATCTTGTGTAATAAATTTGTATCAGTAAGTTATAAATTTAGTCAATCAATAATATATTAAAGGAATATAAGGTTTTTTGTTTATTAGAAGAAATACGTCCATCATAAGACTATCTTGTCTTGAATATATGTGCCTGTGTGGGTGAAAATTCAGAACTATTTGGATCAACTCTCTAGTTTTTAAGAAGCCTGTGGAATTCATCCAAGCATGTATCTGCCTAGAATGTCAAAGAAAGATGAGAAATGACATTTTAGCTCTATTCCTGGATGAAACATGAAAATTCAAAGAGGTGGAAATATATATTTTGATAATGTTGAAGACACTGCATTCCTCAAAAAGTTTTGTTTGCTGTCATTTTGGAGAAAAAAAGCTGTTGTGTCTGTATAGTGCAATAAACAAAATAAGAGTTTTCATTTTTATTCTGAGGAAAGAAGTTTTTGCACTCAAATTTAGGAAACAAATTCTACTCATATATCTGGAAATTAATTTTAATTTTTTTCAAAAGCAAAAGTATAAATTCATTATTAAAAGTAAATTAAATTTCTTATTCCTAAAAAAAAAAAAAAAATATTCAGGCATGATGGTGTAGGCCTATAATTCCAGCTAATAAAGAGGCTGAGAGATGAGGATGACAAGTTTGAAGTCCACTTGGCCAACTCGGTCAGACTGTATCTCAAAATAAAACTTAAAAAAAAAAAAAAAAAATATATATATATATATATATATATATATATATATATATATATATATATTAGAGATGTATCTCATTGTTAGAGCACTCACTTAACATGTATGTACCAACCTTGGAATCTTGAACAATTTCCAGTTCCACTCTCCTCCCAAAATCAAAGCCTTGTATATCTTATTATCACTTGAATATTTCTTTTGTTCATAATTACTAACAGGAGGCCAAGCACCCACCTGTAATCCCAGCACTAAAGAGGTTGACGAGAAGGGTCACCATAAGTTGGAGTCTACCCTGGAATACATAAAGAGTTCAGGGCCAGCTTGAAATGCATAGTAAGACCTTGTCTCAAAAAAACATATATATATATATATATATATATATATATATATATATATAAACTTAAAATTACTAAGAGGAAATTCATGACATCGAACATGTTATGAAAGTAAAATACATGTTATGACTAATAATAATACTTCATTTTCTGAATTTCATTTTAATTTAGATATTTTTCAGAGATGTAAACATATTACAGAGAGATTATATATATATATATATATATATATATATATATATATATATTTCCTAATTCAAATCCTGAAATTGCACTTGCTTGTTTTCAAATGATCATTTCAAAACTAAATGCTATCAGGGGAAATATGTTTTCTCCGGCAAACCATGTATCTTAAAGTGGTTATGGCCCTAACCTATAATAAAAACAAACTACTACACAGGGCAAAGGCTGTAAATGTCTGTTTAAAAGCCACCGAAAGTAGTATTTACTATATTCACAGCAAGAATTGAAGTCTAGTGTAAAGTAAACACCGCAGAGTGAAGAAGGAGTCCACCAGCGTTGAGATGCAGCTGTTTCCCTAAATACCTTCCCCTGTGTTGTGCCAAGAGAATCTGTTTTCCAAGCCTCAAAGTAGGTCAAGGGTGAGTGTCACAGCCTTAGGTGTAAAACCTTTGTCAAATCATTTCCATAACTATGGCCACGAGCACAGCAAGATCTCCTTTGTGTTTTCATCCTGCCTCTTAGTTAAACCCAGCAATCTAGCCCCTTCTTGTCTTTCTGACTCCAGTTGTCTTAAGTTTCTTCATGTTCTCTACTCTAACTGGATTTTCCTGTTTCCATAACTTCGGTAAGCATTTCATTGTGTTCTTCCCGGTTCAAATTCCTTCAGACCCTGTCTTAACATTTTTCAAATTTTCAACCTATTGGAGGCCAACGATTATCAAGTGGCAACCACTTCTCCCTTTCTCTCAAGTGGTGACAATAGTTATTTTTCTCCAGCAGACTTTACACAGCAAGGTAATTGTTGCATCTGGGCATCAAGCAGCACTGCCCTGTTTTGTGTGCAGCCCACAGGGATCATAACTGAGCCTCCAAAATAAATTAGAAGGGAGAACTCTAATAAGATGAAGCACTTTATTTGTACAGAAGAAAAGGCAGGGGGAGCAGGGAGAAAATACATAGCTACCCTGATAAGAAAGAATTAATGTAGAAGGCTCCAAAATATAGGGAATCCGTAGGCTCTTTGTTCTTAGCTATTCATAGTGGAGGTTGAATGACTGTTCCCTTCACCTGGAACTTGCCATAACTGAATTGGCTTCCCGGTGCCTCTGTCTAACAGTGTTGTTTCTGATGGTCCATTTGCAGTGGTTTTCTGTCTACTTGTCCTTGATGTCCGTTTTAAGACTTTTTCTTTGGGAAGGGTGGCTAGTTGGGAAGGGATTGCCTTTCTTTTGATCAGAATTACTTAAGAGGGTGTGTGGTATCTATTATTCTGTATGATCCTACCATGAATAATATATTGACTCTAGAATGAATATACATGGATATAAGTGTATATGTGTGAGTATAAAATACCTTAAACTTAGCCCTCACCTTTATTTCCCCTAAATTTTATTGGAGGTGGAATTGATCTACAGCTGTGAACCTTATTTTCTGTGTCTTGTGTGTCCACTTTTTTTCCAGTCTCTTGGTGAAAGTCCCAGGGTCATTAAGCGCTTGTCTTTATCTCTTTTTTATTTTCTATCTCTGTCTTAGATTTTTTTTTTCCAAAAAGAATCTCTCTAGCAATGTTTATTTAAGTCCTTTACCAGGATTAAATAGATGACCTAAGAAGGTCCCTATTTTATTTTCTTGTCTGCAGGGCCCATGTCCCTATAGCAATGAGATAGAGTATTCCCTTGCTTTACCTTGATACCTCAAAAATTGTCTCTTTTCTTCTTCCCTAAAACTCTCAGCCTGGGTTTCACATGACATTTTCTGATATATCCATAGAACTTCCTTATGGATCTCCCCAGTGTTAGCCACTTTCCTATATCTGAGATACCATGCCAGACATCAACACAAAGGAGATAAGTTTTGTTTGATTCAGGATTTTAGATGATTCAGTTAGTATTTGGTTGGCTAAGGCCAGGGTTGCAGGAGAGACGGTCATGGAGGGCAAAAACGCTACTTCCATCACGATAGCCAGGGAGCTGAGAGATGAGCGCACATCGGGAAGTGGGAGATACATCCTTCCAGGACTTATATTTCATGCTTTCTCTGACTCGCCTTGCTTGACCCAGCCCCATCTACAAAGAATGATAAAAATAAATTTAACAAATCTGCGGATTTTAGGACTGATAAAAATGAAGAATACTTTGGATGTTAGGACTGGTGAATTAAAATTAACTGAAATGAAGAATGATACTGTTTAAAGAGAAAAATACTTAAACTAAAGGTCTGTTTTTTTTTATAATAATTATGACAAATCATTATAAGAAAAGACTAATGAGATATTAATTGTAGAAAATAACAGAATAGAAAAAGTTAGTATTGTAATTTTACTCTTAAGGAATTTTATCATACTTTACCCACTTGTACTCCTAGTTTCCTTCCCTAATTACTTTAAATTTCTTTTTAGGTCATAATTAGTCATTTGTATTTATTATAGATTTCATTACCACTTTCATGTCATCAGTAAATACAGATATCTGCCTATTCCATGCTTTTGTCCACATAATTAACCTGGATAGAATAACACACATAAAAATATTGGATAGCATTTTAAATTCATGCTTAATAGCTTCCAACAAGTCACTAAACTTTGTGGAAATTATTATAGACTTCCTTTGTTTAAATCCCCTAAAAGACTGTTTCATACACTCTCCACACCACACTCCCCCAAATAATAATTTCTTCTTTATTCTCACTTATACCTGGTTCATTTATTTCTTGTTTATATGAGTAAATATTAAAGAATATCCAAATACTGTCACCATCACGGTGTCTAAGTGCTAGTACGACCAGGCACTGAACAACTCCACAGGTCATAATTCCCTTTTTATTTCATGAATATTGTGGTTTGTAGCACAAAACTTCTCTGCCTCTGTACTGACGGTGGACCACGTAGCTCTGCAATTGTGAGCTTCCTCTATCAGTTTCTGCACAACTATACATAATACCCTGTTCACAACTACTTCTGTATGAAAATGAATTGTTTCAGAAAGAAAAGCATTTGGCAATGTTTTATTTCTGTTTAAAACTCCAAATTAGACAAACACTTCCATGACCATCTTCCCTAAAATTGTAAAACAAATTGAATTCATAAACCAAGAAATTGTTGTGTATTCTGATCATGACTTGTGAAGTACTAATCCTGTTCTACAATTTAATCAGATCATTTTGTACATATTCAAAAAACTGCATCAATACTTTCTTCCCTTGCATATGTTACTTACAGTCATACTGTGCATATTTGCCTAACAGTATGTAAACATGTTTTATTCCTTCGCATTTCCTATTTTATTTGGAAAGAAAATATAAACAAATTTCTCATGATTTTCTCTTTCTTCTATAATCTATTTAATCGCCCTCTTTTTTAAAAATTCCAGAAAGTTCCTTTCTACATAGTGTTCTAACTTTCTTCCTCTCATTCTCTTGTAAACCTAGTTGTTGTGATTATGCAGCCGGAGTTGTTCTTTATATCATGCAGACTGCTAAGTGAAAAAGACACTTCTCCATTTTTTCTCTCATTTACAACTTGAGAAGGAAGATTTCTTTCTTCTTTTTGAAATACACTGTTCATTTGGATTACAGGTAACCACGCTGTATTAAATTCCCTCTCATTTCACTAAATATTCCTAAGTCTCTTTACTATGCTGGTTTTTCCCTTTGTCCCATATTTTTTTTTACTGATAAATGACTTCAGGAATCAGTTCTTGATTCAGTCCTGATTTTTGTCTTTACTTACTCACTTGTTTATTTAATCCTGTTGTTAGTTGGGTATTCTATCTATTAATCTGTTCATCTATCCATGTTGTCCTTCTGTCTTTCCTTCTCTTTCTCTCTAGCTCACACATAATATACACATAATATACACAAAAGTGATATATGTATATATACATATATACATTGTTTTTATGGCTTAGTATTATATATTATATTTAACACTACATATTAAATATTGTACTCTATAAATAAGGTTAAATTTTAGGCTCGAAGAAGTAATTTAAACTTATATTCCGTGTTATAAATTTCAAAAATTATTAATCACCCCTTCTTAGTATAAAAACCTGAAAAATGACAATTATGTCCTAATTGGGCAAAGATTATTTCAAATCTACAGCTGTTGTCACAGTAAACATATGTTGTTTTCACTAATAGACATTTCAAATATAAAGTATCATGAACTTCTTCCACAAAATTTAGTTTTCTTGTCATTTTGGTAACCTCAGAAAAGTCTGTTTTCTAGAAATATAAAAGAATACCTTTTAGAAATGTACAAAGTATCTCCTTTTTTCAAAACATGTTTATAATCTGTCAATAAACTGTGCTATTTGCACCTTCCAGACACATTCAGTGATTAATTGTATCTATTTAATTCTATTCATTTTAGCCAATTCCCAGATGCTACTATCTGTCCTTTGAATTACTTCTTTAGCATACTAATTTGTCACCCTAACTCTGTACTTCTACTAAATTTTCCTCTCAAGTCTACTGTGGTAATGATTATGCCTCCTCTTTGTCTCAAACCCCCTAATTTTCTTTCCATATTGCATAAATCAGTCCTTTGAATAACTAACATATTTAAATGAGAATTGAATTTTAAAGATGAGATTATGTAATGCCACTCAGTCTATTATAAAATGTAAACATAAATTTTAAGGGAGGGCAGAAGTAAAATAAAACCTAGCAATAAAATAATAGGTACAAAAATAATATGTCAGACAGTGTCATAAGAGCACTAAGTTCAAGTACTTATTAGAGACACAACACTAGTAGCAACTTAGATTCTGACAGTTCTAATGATCAAGCTCTCATAAAGTAGTTCATGGGAAAACCTTGTGATAAAATCTGAATTAGTGCAGGTTGTGTAATAACTAACCTTTAATACATTATATTTCTGGGACTCAGACTTAGTTTAATATGATCAATGTCATCATAGTCAATTAAATGCTAACTAATGAAAACTCTAAATTGCATTTTAAGAATTTATTTTTAAATTAAGTTTTTTTTTTTTTTTTTTTTTTTTTTTTTTATCCCATAAATGCAAAGCCTTCAGTTTTGTGTGTAATCTCCCTGAAATATACACATAAAGATATGGGTAATTTTGAGTCACCCATTCTAAGACATAGGAGAGGGCAAAATCATTTTCAAAGTTATAAAAATTACTTGAAGTACGTAGTGATTACCTAATGGGAGTAGTTAAAATTAGGAGACCATTTCAAAACACTCATATTTTCTCAAATAAGATGGGAGAAATATTTACTAATAAGAAGTACAAAATTAACTTTATGAGAGTACAAATACAAAATTATAAAACCTAGCCAACATATCATTTGTTAAATAAATGTATAAGAGAAAACTAGCAGAATCCTGAAACAAACTCAAAGAGATATCAAAGAAAAAAGAAATTCTACTAAAAGATGGTAAAACTGTTTAAATGAAGCTGAGGATCAATTTTCAGACCTTGAGGACAGGATTACAATTAGCAATCATGAAAGGCTAGAACTTTTAATAATAACAAAGCAGCAGAAAATGATAATCTAGCAGCTTCAAGATGATGCTAAGATAAAAATATAAGATTAATAGGAATCAGTGACGAGCAAATGCAGGGGTCAATGCAAATGACACAGGTAAACTATTCACAGAAGTAATAGCAGAAAATTTCCCAAACGTGGGAAAAAACTGATATGCAGATAAGTGAGGCATATAGATCACCAAACATTCACAACCAACATAAATCTACACCCAGGCATATAATAATCAAGATCTCAGACATACAGCATAAAAACAGATCACTAAAAGCTGTTAGAGAAAAGACACAACTCACCTATCAAGGAAAACCCATTAGATTCACAGCAGCCTTCAGCACAAGCGCTCAAGTCAAGATGAGCTTGGAATGAGAAACAAAACAACTTTCAACCCAGATTGATGTGCCCAGAAAAACTTTCTTTCACATTTAATGGAGAAACAACATACTTCAATGACAAAAAACAACTCAAGAAATTTATGTCCACCAAACTAACCCTAGTAAGAATATTGAAAGACCTACTACACAGAGATAAGGATAGCCACCAACTCCAAAACAACAAGAGAAAGAAACCACCAGGCAAGAAAAGCAATTAAACAAAGGAGAAAAGAAGAAAGCAAACAATTGGAACATAATGTGGCAAAGTTGAGCCGGTACGTATCAGTTATATCCATAAATATAAATGGCCTCAACTCATCTATCAAAAGAAATACATTGAAAGCATGGATCAAGAAACAGGACCCCACAATATGCACTATACAAGAAACATATCTGACCCAAAAGGAAACTCATAGATTAAAAGTCAAAGGATGGAAAACAGTATTCCATGTAACAGGAACACAGAAAAAAGAAGAGGTAACTATTCTATATGCAAACAATGTGAACTTCAAAACTAAGATGATTAAAAGAGATAACAAAGGTCACTATACACTTGTTAGTGGAAAACTTCAAGAGGAAGAACTAACAATTATAACTATATATGCACCAAATACAGGAGCAACCAACTATATAAGACAAATACTAATGGATGTTAAAAAGCAACTACACAAGAACACAATTATAACAGGGGACCTTAATACCCCATTGTCACAAAGATCAACTAGACAAAAAGATCATCTAGATCAACTAGACAAAAAGTCAGCAAAGAAATAACAGAACTGGATCATACCTGTGAGCAAATGGACTTACTAGATGTTTACAAAGTATTCCACCCAACCACACCAGAATATATATTCTTCTCAGCTGTCCATGGGACATAAATTAAACAGACCATATAATAACCCATAAAACATTCTTAGCAAATGCAAGGCATTCAAATTATCCCATGCATATTATCTGACCATAGGGTACTAAAACTGGATATTAATGGCAAACGAAATTGCCAAACCTGCATAAATACATGGAAATTAAATAACAACCTTGTGAACAACCAGTGGATTGCAGATGAAATTAAAAAAGAAATAAAACAATGCATACAACTCAATGAAAATTTGGAAAGAACATATCATAATCTGTGCGATGCAATGAAAATCATCTTAAGATGGAAATATATAGCAATAAATTGTCATATGAAGAAAACTGAACAAGCACAAGTAAACAACCTCATACTACATTTCAAACTTCTAGAAACAAAAGGGCAAGTGAAACCCAAAGCTCATAGAAAATAGGAAATTGTAAAGATCAGAGCAGAAATTAATGCAACTAAAACTTATATATATATATATATATATATATATATATAAAGAATTAATGAATTGAAAAGCTGCTTTTTGTGAGAATAAACAAAATTGATAAACCGGTAGCTAAACTTATCAAGAAAAAGAAAGAAAGAAAAAAAAATTCAGGCAATAAGGATTGAAAAAGAAGGATATTACAACAGATCCCATGGAAATTCAAAAGATCATTAAGACCTAGTTGAAAACCTCTATTTTCACATAGGATGAAAAACATCGAGGAAATGAACAGATTTCTAGAAACATGAACTACCAAAGCTCAACCAAGAAGATATAGCAATATTGAACACCCCCCAATGTCAGCTATTGAAATTGAAAAGGTGATAAAAAAAAAACCAAAAAAAAACAAACAAAAAAAAAAAAAAAAAAAAAAAAAAAAACACCTTACCAACAAAGAAAAGCTCAGGTCCACATGGGTTCAGGGCTGAATTCTACAAGAAATTTAGAGAGAATTTGACAGCAATCCTTCTTAAATTCTTCAATGAAATTGAAAGGGAAGCAATCCTCCCTAAATCATTCCTGTAAGTAATTATTTCTCTGATAACAAAACCAGAAAAAGACCCAGCCAAAAAGGAGAACTACAGGCCAATCCCACTGATGAAAATTGATGCAAATATTCTCAATAAGATATTGGCAAATAGAATTCAAATAATCATCAAGAAGATTATACATTTTGATCAAGTAGGATTCATTCCAAGAATGCAGGGATAGTTTAACAAATGCAAATCAATAAATGTAATAAAGAACCAAAATCAAAAACCACATGGTCATCTCAATGGATGCAGAAAAAGCATTCAATAAAGTCCAATACTTGTTCATGATAAAAACCTTCAGAATCTCAGAATACACGATGTCTACTGCAATCTCATAAAGGCTTTTTATGACAAACCAATGGCTAACATTATACTAAATGGACAAAAACTGAAAGGTTTCACTCTAAAATCAGGAATAAGACAAGGATTCCTCTATCACCACTCATATTCAATATAGGTTTAGAAATATTAGCCAGAGAAATCAGACAAGAGAAAGAAATAAAAACAATAAAGATAGGAAAGAAGAAGTTAAATCATCACAATTTGAAGATGACATGATACTCTATATAGAAGACCCAAAATTCCATTAAAAGACTACTAAAGGAAAAAAAAAAAAGAAAAAAGAAAAAAAAATCTACTAAAGGTGATAAGCAAATTCAGCAGTGTAGCTAGATACAAAGTCAGTGCTCAAAAACAATAGCATTCCTGTACACAAAAATCTCACTGAGAAAAATTATGGAAATATCGCTTTCACAATAACATCTTAAAAAATGAGATGCTTAGGAATCAACCTAACCAAGAATGTAAAAGACCTATATGCTGAAAAATATGCTAGGATAAAAATGGAGATCCAAGAAGATATTAGAAAATGGAAGGATATTCATTGCTCTTGGCTAGGAAGAACCAACACTGGGAAAATGGCCATAGTCCCAAAACTGTTACACAGATTTAATGAAATGCCAATCAAAGTGCATTAACATATCTTACAGATCTAGAGAAAACACTCCTAAAATTCATTTGGAAACCGAAGAAACCTAGAATAGTAAAGGTGATTCTGGGCAGCAAGGGCAAGGCAAGAGGCATCTCAATTTCTGACTTGAAACTATACAACAAAGCTACTGTGATAAAATCAACATGGTACTGGCAAAGACATAAACCTGAGGGTCAAAGGACAGATTAGAAGATGCAAACACAACTACAAAGACACCTGATATTTGACAAAGGGGTTAAGCATATCCAATGGAAGAAGAATAGCCTCTTTAACAAGTGGTTTTGGAAAAATTGGCTCTCCACATGCTGAAGACTGAAACTAGTCTCATGCTTATCACCATGCACTAAACTAAAATCAAAAAGAGTCAAAGATCTAAATATTAAAATATAAAAACTAAATATATTGGAATACAAGAAGTCTTGAAGACATGTGATAGGCTGAGAATCCATGAACAAAATGCATACTGCAAGGGAAACATTTCAAAGAATCAAAAACTGTGATCTCATGTTATGCAAATGCTTTTTGTGCTTCAAAAGAAATCACCAAAAGAATGAAAAGAACACACATTTCTTAGATGAAAACATAAAAATGGGAAATAAATACATAAAGAAATATTCACCATCACTGATCATTCTAGAAATGAAAATTGAAACAGCATTGAGATTTCATTTCTTTCCAGAAAGAATGGCTGCAATCAAGAAATCAACTGATAACAAATGTTGGTGAGACTGTGGGGAAAAAAGAGCACCGCTCCACTGTTAGAAGGAGTGTGGACTGATGTAGCCACTATAGAAATCAGTATGGAGATTCCTCAGAAGACTAGGATTGGAATTTCCATTCAATCCAGCTATTCCTCTTCTGGATATTTTCACAGAAAGACTGAAAAGGTCATATCATAGTGCTATATGTGCACCAGTGTTTATAGGAGCACAATTTGTAATGGCTAATCTTGGAAACAACCAAAATGCCCATCAACTGCAGAATGTATAAAAAGATGTGGTATTTTTATACAATGGAATATTACTCAGCTATAAAAAGAGTGTTCTTGAAGCCTTTTACAGGTAAATGGAGGCAACCTTAGACTATCATCATAAATGAAATAAATAAGAATCATATTTACAAATATCACATCATAAACATCATCTCTCTGGTGTTCAAAGTATTGAAAACTGTAGGAGTAATGTTTTCTGAAATGTCTAGTAGTTATTGTAAGAAAGAAAAGGAAGGAAAGTGCTCTAAAGTACACATATATGTATGCATATATGTGTACTCTAAAGTATGCATATATGTGTACTCTAAAGTATACATATATGTATGTTTAAGTGCATAAGATAGATAACCACATTACTAAGATTTGGTTGGATCATTGAAGAGAATGGTTTGCACTCTCATTGTTTGATTTCCCACATTCTATGCTCTAATTTAGTAACTTGAACAACTATTTCTAAGATAACAATATGAAATTTATCAACTAGCGATTGTGGGAGACAACTCCAGTGATTCCCCTTGAATGCAAAACAATTACTGTGACTTTGATTATTTGGAGACTCATTTTCTTATACTGATAGGTCAAAGGCTGGCTAGGTTATTTCCTTTTCTCTTCAGTTGGCTCTAAGCATTGAAAATAAGGCTAGCTGAGGTGCTAAAATGTGATCTGTAAGGCCCACAGACAGTCCTGTTTCCTTTAATAGTTTCCATACAGAGTATGAGCATAGCGGTGAGATGTTAGAGCCATCAGCTCCAGGAATGTCAGCTGGGTATGAGCCTCAAGATAAAGAGGCTATGACTTCCCAGGTGCACAAGAGTTTGCATATCAGATATGGAAGTGAAAGCTTCCCAAAACAATGCCATTGCTCCCTGAATTAGATTATGTGAATTGATTCTTATGCATATCTTTACCTCTTGAATTTACAGAGATGCCATTCTTGCACCTGGCCAGCCAGCTCAAGTTACTCATGTAATTCCTGCCGTCCTCACTGTCACTCATCTCTAAGCCACCCTGCTTCTTCTCAAGATAATAAATTCTCAGAGAGGCCTAGGATCAAAGTCTTTGTCCCCATGCCCTGAAGAGGATTGGACTGAGAACCCTTGGCTGCCCTTAAGCTTGAAAGATATCTTAGTGTCTTTACTCTTGCCTTGGATTGCTTTTGTGATGGCAGATTAGAATTAACTTGCTGAGATTCCAATAGCATTTCTGTGGGATTGCAAATGTAACTGTCTGGATCGTGAGGATAACTAGAAAGAGAGTTACAACACTTGGATGACTGAACTCGATATTTGGATTTACAATAACTTCTTAGAATTAATTCTTTTGAAATTATGTATTATTTCTACCTTTTATTCTGTTTTGCTTTTTTTCTTTAAATAAAAAATAATTCAGCAGCAACAAAAAAAAAACAGATAAATGGATAGGTAAGCAGTAATTCAATGCACATATACACACATAAAGCAAATGGAGTGGAGTATAATACATTTTATCTGCTGTAGGCATGTAGTAATACCAAAGGATAGTTTCTAAAATGCAATTTTCTGTTTCTTTAAGTTTGGTAATTAAGATTTTTTTCTGCTTTAAATTAAATATTCATACTGAGGAAAATGTTCAAAAATTGAATAAACAAAAGCAAGATGTTTGTCCCTCCCAACACTCTAATTTTAATGCTTTTTTTTTGTAACCTAAAAACGGACTTTCTACATTGTGAGCATAAGCGACTAAGAGCGGCGTACGTCTGTTTGAGTACCTAGCTGATTTCTATTCGTGAAATGTAAATACCTGTGGTCAGAGATCTACGAATGATGCATGAAAAACATCTGTAAGGATTTAGTAAATTTATTCACCCCTAAATGTGCATGTTATTTATGTGGCATCCAAGTACAACTGACATTAAACAAACATAAAGTTTATTATATTGTTGTACAGCACTTAGGAAATTTGGGGTTACATTTATTTTAGATATATTATGGGACTAAATATAAAGTTTTGTAACACTAAATTTTATTTATTTATTTTTATTATTGCTGTGTTTTTTGATACAACTTAGATATTGTGATCACATTTAACATAGGGAATTTGTACCTGTACATGATATATCTTGATTCTTTTTTTCCTCCCCTTCTCCTCTCATCCCTTTTTTCCTCGTACTCTTCTTATTTACAAAACTTTGTTATCATTTTATTCTTATTTTCTCATTTTTCCTTTTCCTTCTTTTTCTCTTCCTGCTCCCTAGTCCTCTTTCCTTTTAAACAATTTATCCTGTCTCATGATGTCTATTAAATATTTGCTTCCTATTTACACTTTCAGTTCTAACACCAGATAGACACCATGCCTTATTTATAAAAGTAAATGTTAGTCAGTGACAAGTTAGAATAATAATATATCATAGAAATAATTGATGTATTTAATAGTGCATTTTTGGAAGATTTAGAAAATATAAGCATATAAATATTATTAAGTCTAAATTTCTGTAAGTAAAACTTTGAACTTTGTGTTTCCATATTTTAGACCAAGAAAATACTTTTATACAAGCAGGCAATATTTTTCATGTCACTGGTATGTTACACTCATTTTACATTTAATTTTAGTGGCTATGTTCATGACACTATCAAATTATAAACTGATCATTTTATCATTTCAACTTTACCAATTTTTAAAGTAAAAATATACATAATGATTTTTCATACATGATACATTAAGTATACAGCTTGACAATACTTTAAAAATTTGTCCCTGTTTTCTTACAAGGTTAAACATTGTTTATGAAGGGCACAATCTTCCTCTAAATCTCTTGGCTATATAACCCAAGAGTTATGTGTTCCTTCAACAACTTTATCCGACCTTAGAAAAAAAATCCCTGAGTGTCAAAATGTATATCTAAAAGTCAGGTTGCCTCTAACAAGCCAAATGCTTTTCACAGGTTATAAGACAGGGAACGTTCTCCACAACAAAATAAAGGACTATGATAAAAATTCTGAAACAGATAGATTTTGATAGTTTTAATTATGTAATGTAAAAGATAATTCAGAAGCAGGATAGGATTAAGTTAAATAGTATTAAGAAGTCCAGATTTATTTTTATAGGCAAATGATTTAAAAATAAAAATCATTATTTGTCAAGTATTTTTTGAAACACCCACCTTCCCTGAGTGGATATCATGAGTAGATAGGAGAGGAGAGAAGGATACGATTACTCTCAGATTGAAACACCAAATAGTTATATTTTTGTGATCTGTCCTTGTGATCTTACACAGTACTGTCCGCTTCACCTCCTTTTGAATGTCCTGTTTTCCTTAGTGAAATATCTCTCTAAATAGTCCCCTGGACTTAAACTGTATTCTTTTGAATCACCCTCTCTTTGGAAGAGATGAATAAGGCTATTTCACTCCATAAAATGTACTAAAAGGCCTCAATGAATGAGATTTAAACTTCTTGGCACCTCACAGAATCATGAACTGGCAACTTGCAAGTATTGACCTTGAAGATAAATAGTTCTAATTAATACACTGGCTCTTTACACTCTGTGCATAATTTCATGAGATCTTGTTTCAAGTTAGCAACAATGATGTAACTGAACACACACCACCGAATAGATGCTTCATGCGAACACAAATCTGTTCACTACACTACTGAATACAGCATGTTTGTTTGCTGTCTTTTTTTTTTTTTTTAACTTTTTAATCCTAGATACTGCGGTGTCACCTAAAATTTACAGAATGTATGAGACTTAGAAGTCTCTATAGTAGCAAACTTTATCATGGTTCTTTATCTCTTTTACTTTTTTTTTTTGCCACTTTCTGTGCTTTCAATTGCTCTTTGTGTTCTCAACACACACATACACACACACACACACACACACACACACACACACACGCATCCAATTGTGCACACAGGAATACATACACATCATCTCTTTGTTGCCCTAATAAATATTTACTGACTCTCTTTTATGCAGCACTTCTCATTTTGAGCAGTGCCATAATAAGCAAACAAAAATATCATGAGAATAAAATATAAGTTTTCTATAAACCAAACTTAAGGTAGAAGTTAAATGAATCATTGCAGATAAGCATATTAGTAATATAATAACTTTTGATATTATGAATTACAAGCTAAGTGGATATAAGCATAAAAATCATAAAATTTTGATTATTAGATATTTTAAAGTTGAAAAGATTTTGTCCTACATTTATATTGGGTTAGTAATTTTCATCTAAGGCATTTAACTCTATAGAGTGAACTCATATTTAGGCTAGTTACTAACACTAAGCAAAACAGAATCATGTCAACTACACCACTGTTGTAGGTCGTTCTTGTCAAAATTGAAAAATGAGTTATCCTCGGTCCTCTTCCATTAACAGTTCAAGGTTAGAAACTAGTATTTCCTTCATATTTCATTGAGAATTGTGAAGTAAACTTTCACATTGCTATAATATTGCTTCATATTGCTATTTAGACTCAGTAACGTGTAAGTAACAGACAGAAATCTGTAACTCTCAACTATGAAGGCTTTGTAGTGCAAGATCAAGGTACCAGGACACATGAGAGAGCCATCAGGATAGTCTGCTAACTTTTCCAAATGTATCTGTCTACTCTGGGTGTTCTCTTGCCTTTTTAAAAACATGATACCTCATTTATAAAACCAGTCAACTCTTATGACTGGTCACCTTTCAAAGACCTTAGCTCCTAGCATTAACACATTCAAGATTAAATGTTTAGAGGAGCACCAATATTCAGACCATAGCACATGTAAATCTTCCGTTTGAAATTATCCCACGATAGAATAAAATGATAAACACAAATACAAAAAAGTATTAGATTTTAGAGAAAATATGGCATCTAAATATTATCAAAACCTTTAATTTCACAGAATAATGATGTTATAATTGGTAATACAAATAGAATGATGCAGTGATATAATAAATAATCCCTTTGAAAAAAATATTTCCACTTAACATTGCTCAATATCTTTGAATGACATGTAATAAAGTCAAGAAATTTCTTTCAGATATTTGATAAAGTTCTCTATGTCCTTCATGTCACTTATTGCTAAATTCTTGCAATTTACAGCTTCAAAATTAATCTTTACAGTTTTTATACTCTCAGAAACTAAGTTTCCAATAAGAAATTTGAAACTTTCTGTAATATATACAATTTAGTACAGAAAAACTTCACTATTAGTATATGCTGCTAGAGGCTTTACCACTCAAGAAATTGAATGCAAATAAAGGCAAATCATGATGAAACATATTTTGAAACATGCCAATAGTAAACTTATATGAGAGAAATTGAAAGCTAAAATCAGTAAAAATCATGAAAACATTATGCATGTAGATTTCAATGTATTTTTAAAATTGTTTCATAGATGAATGAATATACTTCCAAATAAAACTTTATTATTAAAATTTTATTTTGATTTGAAATAATCAAAAATTTTGTTATTTGTAGGGCTTTAAGATGTACTGACAATTTTTTTGTATTTCATTTTCAGAGATACACAGAATATGTTTAATTTTTCCTCTACTTCAGTTATTATAAATCACACAGAGTAGACAGCAAATATGGCATCAGTCTTGGTTCTTTTAACCACGTTTGCACAGGTTTTGTACAGAGCCTCCCAATTTGTTGTGGCAAATTCTACAAGGCACATCCTAAATTATCTTACAAACTCAATTACACGAGGGAACTTTCCACTGATATGTTTCAATATAAAAGAAAGTAATAAAAGTATTTAAGAAATGTTCAACATTTTAAAAGAAGCAAATTCAAAATGTTATGAACACAGTGTTTAGATATTTAATTTAAATATATACATTTGAATTATGTCAGAATATGATGAAAAATAATGCATGTATACTAATCTTCTGAAAGCAATCATTTCATACAATATTAAAATTGCAGCAATTAAAATCCCTCTTTAAATCTAATAAGGATAGATATACAAAGACATATAACAGCAAAGATATTTAATGGAGTAGTAATATAATAAACTATCAAAATATTCAGGTTGAAAAATGCAATGGACACATTATTTGTTGAGTCATTACACCTACAGATACTCTGTTTTTATCTGCATATCTATGCTCTTTTAGGCATGATTTCTGTCATGCTACCTTGGAAGAAATACATCATAAGAAAAACTATGACAACAAAGGGGATGTCCAGTTTAAATGCAAAATGTACAGGTACAGAATGTTTTGAGGTATTCATGCATTTCAAAATCTTTCACTGCACTGGTTCAGGTAAAAGCAGGTCAGGGCCCTGAGTCTGGTAATAGAGACTGTAACAGGGGAACATGCTAAGCCTGTAGAAGGCGAACCTCAGATCCAGAGAAAAGGGAGGCTTCTGAGGAGGAGGTAAGGCTAAGCGCGGCTCAAACTCTAACTTCAAAACTGTATTAAGAATATCTTTCTGCAGCTGTCAGGAAAACATACGTTTCAAAGTACAAAAATGTGTCAGGGAATTTGTATTTTATAGTAAATGTACAAGGGAAAATCAGTGTAGGGGCTCAATGTAAATAATCTGGTCATTTTAACTGCAGGCAAGGTAGAAACAGCATTGGATTGCAATTTTGTAACAATTTATGGGAATAAATGCCTGCAAGAGCCTGAAATGTACACTTATGAATAGAATTGATACAAAATAGAGTCTGATTGGGTGGCAGTGTTGAGGAGAGACTGATCTCCTGTACACTTCAGCTATTTTAGTGAGGGTATTTTAGTGAAGGTAATATTATACACAAAGATAGAGAGCTCTGGAGGAAAGGACAGTCTGTCTGGAGAAACGATGCAGTTATACAAGATGATTGGAAATACCTAATCAAGAAAGAAAAATATAACTAAAGACTTGTAAACATGTAAATCAAACTCAACAGCATTTTTCTCTAAGTAAGTAAGCAAATCTTTACTTTTTTAAAGCAACTTCTAAATTTCTTACAGTAAATTATACTTCTATATTGTGAGGAAACTAATTTTTTTTTTAAGGACAGAGTAAATAATTTATAAGCACACTTTAAATAGACATTTAACCTGAGATATTGGTAGATATTCTTTTCAATAAATACTTTCAAATAATATTGCTTAATCTCATCGTTCTTATCCTTCAAAAATTTACAGTAAAATAATATTTATTTAGTCCAAAATATAAAAAATAAGGATATGAGAGAATAAGTATACATATACTTTCTTGTTTCTACTACACTATTTTATAGCAGGAATAGAAATTAAGAATTGTAAAACTGCATAAAAAACACTGTGATTTAAATAGAGATTAAATACTGAGGCAAATAATATCCAAAAGTTTTTTAAATGTTTCTTAAAACTAACGTGTTGAGTGTTTAATAAATATTAGTTAACTGAAGAATATGTCCCACATTATTTAGGATTTATTTCTTCACGTACTACATATGTATAAACATATCGCTAAATTTACCACAATAATGTTTGAGGTTAAACATTGAAAGCAAAGTACCAACATTAACCCTTGTCCATAAATTAAACTCAGTTAAAGAATTGAAATCAACTGGCTTATATATCTTTGAAAAATTGTGACTGCATTAAACAAAAACTGATAGTTGTGAGCAATAAATTAATGAAGACATGAAAAACTTATACTAGTGTTTGACATATAGTAAGCACTCACACAATTAACTTAATAAAAATCATGCCAGCATGTTGAGAGTGCTGTTTGCCATTGCTAGATCTATAGAGAATGTTTGGTGCTGTAATACTGCACTGGCACTAGTTGCTCTTTTCCAAGAAGTAATTTTGCTCATATTATGGTGTTTCCAAGGTAATTATACCTTAATTCATAATGGTAGGCTTTTTCTGTGAAGACAAAATGACAAAGGTGTTAGTGCATGATTAAAATATTGTCTAAATGTGAATCAAATTCAACCCCTTAATTCTTGTACAATTTTTATCATGATAATTTAAAAGTGATAATTTATTGGGAAATAATGGCAATAAAATTTGGAAATATGATACTTAAGAAAAGAGAAAAAGTGGTTAAGGTTTAAAGAAACCAAATTTGGCTTCATAATGTTATTCATAATTACCATTTCAATAAGTATATATAACTGCACAATTTAGATTTTACAAAAAGTGTCATTGACAATCACTTAGGAGCAATAGGGAGAAAACTATGTCACATCAAAAAAGTTTATCAGCTTATGCTGTATGGCTTGTGACATCCTGTTGAAAACAGCAAAACTTAGATTCTTGCATTCAGAAATTTTGGAGGGAGAAAACCTTACGGTCTACATTTGAGCCAGCAATATTCTTAAGCTAATGAAAGACCTTAGAGTTTTCTGGAATAAATCTATTTATGCTTCACAACACAGATCAGCTAGGGAAGAACCACTTTTCTGTCTGAATCTGCTTGATTTCTAAATTTGTATAGATTGAGGGACAAATAACTCACAGTTTTGATTTTTATGTCTCATGTACAATAGTCCTCAAAATGGATAAAAGACTAAAGCACTTTTCTCAAAACTCCAAATTAAAGCTCTAAATACCATTAACTCAGAATACCATAGTATAGTGTCCTTGTAGTGAGTTAGTTCAGATGAACTCGTGATGCAGTCATTTATAGTCTAGGGTATCTAACTCTCACCATTACACTTGCTAGGCAAGTGCTGATACTACTGAGCTAAATCCAAGCCCTCATATATAGTCTTAAACCAGTAAGAGTATTGCAAAGATATGGAGACACTCAGGGAAAAGATCACGTGACAAACTAGAGCTGTGTAGCTGTAAGTTAAACGCAGATAAAGCACTCGCAAGGCTACCAGATGTAAAGTCAATAACAGATTCTTCCTGAGGTTTCAGAGGGGAGGAAGCTGCGGAACCCTGTAATTTCAGTCTTTTAGCCTACAAGATTGTAAATTAATACGTTTCGTTTTGAGAATACCAGAGCTCTGGGTCTTTTATTACAACAGTTCTAGGAAGAAAATTACAATGACTTATTTTTTTTTCATAGTTGCTGAGCTAAAGTTACACTAGCATTTATACCCTTATATGAAGACATTTTTTTCTACTGGGTAACACAAGTTATTTGCTTATTCTATTTTCCTCTTATTTAATATGCCTCTTCTAGAGAGAATCAAAGCATAGTCTGATATGATCTGCAATTACTTCAGTTTGAATCTAGGTTCCATTCCAAATCTGTATAAATGTGACCTTAATTAACCTTCTTAAAATGCATTGGCTTTCAGGGATAGTTTCCCTGAAAATGATATTAAGTTCTATTCAATTGTTAAAATAGTATCACTTCATAAAACTATTTATAGAAATTGCCTTTGAATATTAAAACTTCCATTGCTTGGAACTTACATAAATATTGTAACAGAAATGTAACATCTTCTCTTGCAAAAAAAGACCTTCTGAAAGATAGAATATCAAGCTGCCTTTTGATCCTGTGATTTAAGCAGTATAGTGATAAACCTATCAAGTAACAAGACTATGATTCACAAATTTGAAACAAATTTAAACTATATGTGTATCCTGACAATTGGTAGATTGACTTACTCTTAAGGTAAGACACCCCCACTATAACTTATGTAACTCTGCTTGTTACAGCCCACAAGGCCTCTCTTGAGATCTTGGACTCCTCTCAGCCTGCAAACTTCCTTGGCAAACTCTTAGGTCACCTGTGGCTTATTAGAATTTGCATTCATTTTCATGGACAATAGTATAGTTTACCTAGTCTACCTTAAACCTATAGTATTTGCTGCAGAAATTAAATTTCATAAGTAATGCTTAATTTTGAACATTTCTTCAAACTTTCTCATGAGAAATTTAGAGATTCATGTTCACAATATTGGAAATATATTAATACAATTTTATTTGTTGAGGTTTTATATTACTTCCAGTTATCTGAGCTTTATTTGATTAAAAGTGGAAGAATCAACTCTAAATTGGTATTGATCTAAATTAAATTATTTTAGATTTACAGAAAATTTTGAAAGTAGATGAATATATCTTGCGTCTTTTGTTGTTGTTTCTGTTTGGTTTTGAATTTATTGTTTTATTTTGTTTTGTACCAATAATAATGCTACTGAAAAAGTGAGACAGGATTTGAAATTCTATTAGACAGTGACCACAAAATGGACTCAGAAAGCCCAAAATGGAGTTTGCTGAGTCACAACCCTCAGATATCTTACAAAAATACCTTGCAAGTGTCTCTTAGCTGTCTGAGACTACTCCAGAGGGTGATCAAGCCAGCCCCTGGCTGAAGGGCACATGGGGCCTCCATGGACACTGTGTGACTGCACAGACTTGGCCACTCCAAAGCACGTAGGCTCCTCTACAGTGGACATTAAACTGCTAAGCGAAGACCAAAATTCCCTTCTAAATTCCTTAAAAATCTCTATGCAGTGGGGGCCCACATGGATATCCTACACTGATCTCCCTCCCAGCTAGTAGAAACTCTACTTCTTTGCTTTTGTATCTTATACTTTCTTTGCTTTTTATGTTTTTGGGTTTCTGTTGTGGTTATTTTTGCATTTAAATCTTTTAAATAAATTTGCTTGCACCGTTTTCTCTGTCCATGTAATTCCTCATTCCTGTGGGTCAAGAAGCCAACATTCTTGTAAGAATAATAGATATGTTTGACCAATAGCACAAATTAGACCTTCCTGCATCAGTATCTTTTAACACTTTAAATTCATGAAGAAGCATCCCATTTGGAATAGCTTGGTGTCCTCAATATATTTTTATCTTGTGTAATTTTTTATATCCTAGAACACTCTAATGGTTCATTCTTTTTTATTTTCTCATACTTTGTAGTACAAGATTATCTTAAATGAATGACTTTTGACTTTTCCCATGAATTTTTAATTTAATGCTTATATCTTACAAATTATATCTATTTATATACTAATATCAATATTGTATTTAACTTTAATTTTTATATATTAAAACTGTTCCATATTAGGAATAGATATATTTTTATTTCTTTAAATGTCTTTTTATCTCATATACAAAATGTGAGTTTTAATTTTTTTAATGTTTTGGGAACTTATGAACCTTTCACCATATAATTATTATTATTCTGTATAATATTTTCTTTGATATTATTAATAGATGTTTTCATGAACTATATAGATAGAATGTCTTCTTGGGTCCTTTTTAACCCTTTTATATCTAAAACTCTATAAATTGCTAAGTATTATGACTGTTGCCTGTTCTTTTTGTTTGTTGTTAGTATAAAATATTGGACTGAGAAATTTCAGCATGAGATTTAGTGAGGCAGAAGACAGAAAAATGTTTCAATTACATGTCCCATGAATTAATGTGTGCTTGTCACCTGAATGTGAAATATTATCTTCTTATAACACATGGGATCTCTTTCAGTTAATTATGATTAACCAATTTTCAAAGATAGACCATAAGTCTGAAAAGTTGAAGAGATTTTAAACGTTGTGTCACAAAATCTTCATCACATATTTTAAAGTATGGTTTTAAAATAAGTCAACTCATTAAAGAAGTTTTATGGAGTATAATAATACAAATAACAAGGAAAGTTAATATAAAAGAAGTTTATAGAAGATGCCTGACTCAGCATTGCTCATTGTTAGAGTGGTTGCCTGGTATGTACCAGATCATGAGGGTCAGCCTCCAGGAGCACAAATAGAAAAACATGAACAACGCCTTGAAAAGTGCAATTCTGATATGCAAGATTCTGAAAATGTGCTTTAGGATTTTGATAAATTAGAATGTTGGTTCTTAGATTGAGTTTGATTATGAGTGTTTATGTTTTACATGTAGACAATACTTGCTGAAAATTTTTAAGTGAAGTTTTTAAAAATATTTTTATTTTAATGATAGTTCACTGATAAAGGTGGGAAGAAAAAATTATTTCAAAATTTACATGAATTGATATTTTAGTAGACTTTTATGTTGCATGAAATTTGTCATATTATGATCCTTTTTAATTTTTCTTGTGTAATCTTTGTTAGTTTTATAATACATTTAAAAGAAAATAAAAAACATAGTAAAGAGTCATAATTCTAATTAAATAATGCATTATAATTTTAATATATAAAATTGTAACTTTGATTGTGCAACTAAGTAGATAACTAAGGATACTAATAAATGAATAAAAACTGTTATCAGGAATAAGAGAATAAAGGATAACTTCACTCTGTAATAAATTTATTACATTGTCTGTAATAATTTTCCAAAAATTCTATTCAAATCAGTTCAACTGAAATTGAGATAACCATTACTGTCTGTAAAACATTTAGCTGGTTTTTAAACTCATGGAAATAATTTACCATACTTAGGTAACTGCTAATGCAATTTTCAGTTTTCCTATTGTATTTAACTTTTGGGTGCTTAAATCTGCCCTGATGATTTTGTTGTATTTTTCTGAAAGTTTAGCCTACCCACCAACTTACATCAATTTTAAGCTGCACAAAACCTAGATACTCTCTTGCTTCCAAAGTCATGACAATATTTTCAAGGATTTATTATTTGAGACCTCAACCATCCTCAGGGAAAGAGGTACAATATATGAATGTTTTCAGGAAATTATATTGATTGGTCTTTATAGATGCTGGACTATAGTATCTTTTGAATATTGCTCGCCTCTTTGCTTGCTTCAATGTGATGCTTTTTTATGTGGTCACCATTTTTCTGCTTGATAAGACAAGGTCTTTCCTCACATGTTAAGGAATACATGCAAGAGGTAGGCACAGCTGAAATAATAGTGCATTATTGCTGCACTAATAAAGTAAGACTCCACATGCCTTAGTTGTTTGTTGGAAGAAGCAGAATTTATACATAGTTTAAAGCAAAATAATTTAACAACATGCAAGTGTGTTCTTATAACTTGTAATTGATTAATAGGTAAAGTAAAATATTTCTATTAAAATATATTACCTATATATATTAAGGCTAATAAAACACTAAAATTCTATGAAGAAACACCAAAATGTACAAATATTGCAATAAAAAGTAATACTCAACTTTAATCATACAGCTATTAATATTGTACTTATTCTTTGAATGAGGCTTTATCATAAATTTTGTTGAGTTTGCTTTATTATTTACCCTCTTGTAGTTGAAAATGTGTTTTAAAGTTCATAAATTTCAATAACTTTCCCACATAATTCAGATTTATGAAGTGTGTGAAGCTCACATACAGGCATTCTAGATAAAGTTCTGTATTATTTTTATGTTTTCCTTGTGAAGTACTTACTCCTATCCTGAATACAAAGCTTTCTAGTGACTCACTTAAACTGATTAAAACACACGATGACCTTGATAATTATACATTCCCAAACAGTAAGTACTGTAAAATAGGCATTAAGCATCCAGTATGCAATTAATCACTGCAAATAATACTCTGTTATCATGGTCTTGATGGGAAATATGAATATTTCAGCATTAGAAATAAAAATACAATATCATCACTGAAACTCACTTCCTGCTTAAGGAATATTATTTCTTTAAAACATGATTTTATGCTTTCTTTTTCAAACTACTTTAATATAAAAACCTGAACTAAACTTTATTTATTTGGTTTATGATTGAGCTTGCTAAATTAATTGACAATGCCAATGAAAAATTTGGACATTTAATATTGGAATATACTTTTTTGTCCCGAAAATATTTGCAAATAAGCAGCATTAGTTATATATTCTCAGCTAGATTTAGCAGATATCACAGGGAACCGGTGTCTTTTTTAATATAATGTACTACATGTGCCTTAGAATTCTTTTCAGGTTGAGTTAATTAATAACCTAATCATCAGATTTTATTTTTTAAAAAATTAAACTTGTGGGGTTCTATTTTAACACTAATTTTTTTTTAAATCTTCTCGTGGTTTCTCCTTTTTATAAGTAAAATGTGAACACCTTCTACCAAACAGAATATATTAAAGAAGTTCTTTCTAGACTTTGTATGAAAAATCCCTGAAGTACTTTGTTTTAGTAACTCAGTAGCAAAACACTGTGTTCCAACATTATTTTATATCCAAAGAAGCATTACCTAACCCTGTCTGAGCCTCTACAGTTGCTCCAAGCAAACAAAACATGCTATTCTTCTTTATATTTACACTCAGGAGCACCTTTCATACTTCTTTAGTTTCAAATTCTTTTTTTGCTTTTTTTTATTCTGTGGTCTCCTTCAAAAAAAAAAAAAAAAAATACAAAGAAAACCAGTTCATAAGGTGGCCTATCCACCAGCCTTATTTCCTCTTTCCTTATGTACAGTGCCATTTTCTGCCTTTCTTATGCTTTTGTTCAAACGTTATACTTTTATTCCCATTAATTGCATTTGTAAAATTATGTTATACATGCAAGTTTGATTTATTTCACTTATAAGTATGGTTTCTAGTTGCACTCATTTACACAGAGATGCCTTTCAATTTCAATTCAACTCTGTGAGGTTCATCTTATACTTCCCTTTACATGTATGTTAATAATATCTGACAGAGTTGCATGTGTAAACACAGTATTGTCTCAGCATAAGAAACTGAAAGACTAAATAAGATCCAAAAGTTACAATAGATATGGTAAAAGGAAAAGAAACTACTCAAAGGAAAATACATCATTTAATCAATCTTGCACACCTGTATCTGCAGCCTGAGAAATTACTGTGACGATAACAATGTGCAATATAACAACCATTGTTAAATCCCTATCATCTTGTTTTGAAATCCTATATCATCATTGTTTCTTTTTCTGGTTGTTGTTGTTGTCATAACTTTGCTTTTGCTATTGTTTTTTTAATTATTTGTTGCTTGATTTTTCTTTTTTTCTCTTTAAAATAAAATAAAATTATATTATATTTTGTTCCATCATGTTTTTTTTAACTGACGAAATTCTTTAAAAACACAAACAATTTCTTCCTTTTTTGTAGTCAGCCATAATTCCTTGAAATCTGATTCTGAGTTTGTTATGCTAATACAGTGCAGTTGTACATGACTAGGTAACATGTTTCTCTCAAAAAATACCTCAGTTTCTTTAACTTAGCACAATGATTCAATAGGGGAAAAGTCAAACATGTTCTGTAAGTGTGTACATTTTGTTGATCTTCATGAAAACATCATTTGACTCTGTTTTATTGATGATCTTAAAATATGGATGGAGTCTTGTGAAAGCCATGCTATATTTGCTTTGCCTTTATTCCTGGAAAAGCTGTTCTCTGATTGTGCCCAAATATAAACTGTTTTTGTTTCACTGGCTTCCTTTTAAGGGTCGTCTTTTTCTCCTCTGCTTGCCAACCGTCAGCAACGTCTTCTAAAATCATCTGACCACTCTAAGGAGAAAGGTTATGGTGAATGTACCATTATTTTTCTCTTTCTATTTCCTCTTGAACTTATTCAAGCGTATTTTTAAAAATTGCATAATTTTGACAAGTCCTTGTGGAAAAGATTAGTATGAATAACATAGAATTGTTATTATCTGCAGAATGAGATAATTATCTCTTTAACAGTCAATGCATGAGCTTATAATATTTTAAACTTCTGATCCATATTTCTGTCATAAATATCATTTTATTTATCTTTATTTACAACTTTGATTTTTATTTATTTATAACTTCTTTTTAGTATCATGATATGAATAAAGAGTTCTTAGCACATACCGAATAAATGAACAAAATACTTAAACATACGTAAACATGTACAAATTGATAGTTCCACCTGTCATTTTTAAATGTTTTGAGAAAACTACATTATAAAATTCACTTCTCTGTGTAAGTTTTTACCAATGAGAAAAAGCAAATATTAGTTTAAAGGGACTATATTTCAGAATGTTTTTTCAAACTAGTTTTTATTCTGAAATGATATGTGCATATTTTAGGTTTGTCTCAGTAAGTTTT
Source organism: Cavia porcellus (assembly GCF_034190915.1). Taxonomy (NCBI): domain Eukaryota; kingdom Metazoa; phylum Chordata; class Mammalia; order Rodentia; family Caviidae; genus Cavia; species Cavia porcellus. Next base: position 30,432,113 of record NW_026947497.1, on the reverse strand, counting down.
TTCTTATGACTTAGGTAAAGTTTTTCTGAGATTTAAGAAATGTCTAAATATTGAATATGTCTTGTCAATACTATTGACAAGAAAAGCTGATTTTATGAAAAATAAGATAAAATTTATTTTAACTTGCAAATGATTGTTTAAATTTTATGTATTTGTAGGATTATGCGTTCTTTCATTTGTTTTTAAATTATGAATGTTATATTAGTAAATAAGAACAAATAATTTAAAAACAAAACGAAAGTAATCAGTCTAAAATTTTAGTTAAAATTTGAGAAAAAGTAAAAGATACATATATATATATAAATCTATTTAATCACAATTCAATAGATTATTGAGTATCATATATTTCACTATTTATTATCACTAAGTTTATATGGTATTGATATGTGAGTTATTTTATTTTGATAAAATTGTTATCTCTTTCTAATTTAATTGCATGCTGAATTATATGTAATATCACTGAAATTTTTAAATTAATAAATCTAATCTAGTATTTATGGTCTAGTAGGTTACTTTGTTATTTTTTTTTTGTTTAGTAAATCACAAGACAGAATGTTTATTAACAAAAACTTAGATTGATGAAAATATATATTGGTATGTTTGAATTTATTAATCCAAATTATGTATCATTATCACTCCACAGTGTAATTCAATAAACAATGATATGTCACTCCACACAGCAAGATTAGTGTTGCTCAACTGATAAAGTATTTTAGTTGGGTACACTGAACAAATTCTAGAAATCTATACAATACAGTGCCTTCAGGAAATATATCTGTATTACACACTGAAGAATTTCTTAAAAGAATGTATCTTAATTTTTTCTAATGTAACAAAAGTGAGGTGATTTGGTGGAAACTTTTGGATGTGGAGATGTGTTATTTTGATTATGATGATAGTTTCATATATTTGTAGAAATGTTGAAGTTTATTCTTTTTAAAAAAAATTATTTGCTTTTTTTTATCGGTACCGGGGATCGAACTCATGACCACCTGCTTGCAAGGCAGGTTGTTATGCTGCTGAGCTGAATCCCCAGCCCGTCGAGTTTATTCTTGAATGTATGGACAATTTATTCATTTAATAGTTAAAGTCTAAGTATTGAATATTAACAATTTTAATACAAAAACTCCTTAAGAAAGCTATTTTTAAAAGGTAATATTCTTCCTATCAGAAAAACTACAAATAAGAAAAAAAAAAGGAAAGTTGTTATTTGCTTTCATATTTTATAATACAGTTCTTTTAAGAATACCCTTTCCCTTGAGGAAAAAACAAGATTATAAATTACATAAAGCATCATTTCAACTCAGTTGTTGCTGCCTAGATATCTACTGTGTAATTCTGTTTTTAGATTCCTATTTTCAAACCAATTAAAAGTTTTACACACATGTCTTATTATATTTTTTAAGTTTTCAGTTTGAACTTTTGTCTATTGATCATGAAGGATACAAAATTAACTTTAAAGATTGATTCTTAAAGTATTTTAAAGTATCAGAAAGTTTCATATGTCTGTGTTGTTCATATGTAGGCTTTATGTTAAATAAAATATTACTTTAGTGATATTACTTTATAAATAACTTCTTTTTGAAATAGACTTCATGTTTGAGAAGGATGCAACATGTCTGTAACCTCAACACTCTGTGAGGGTGAGAAAGAAAAATTGTAATATTGGCCTAAGCAAACTAATGACAGCAGATGGTATCTCAAAATAAAGATAAAAACATGAAAGAGACAGACAGATAGATAGATAGATAGATAGATAGATAGATAGATAGATAGATAGATGGAGAGGATTAAAAGCAGAAGGGAAGAATAGGCAAATAAAAACCAGAAAGTAAAAACAATTACTGTCTATCGTTATCCGTGTGTAAGTGTGTGTGCATGCGTGTGTGTGTGTGTGTGTGTGTGTGTGTGTGTGTGTGTAGACAGACAGATAGATGAAAATACTGTCATCTAAAGCATGGAATATAATTGGGATCGTTTTATGCAAATGTCTCACAGTTCAGTTAATATTACTAAAAATGTGCAAATGATACAAAAGTATGAGTGAACCCTTGAACAAAAAATGATAATAGAAGACAATGAATGATGCAGTTATAAAAGTTACAGGAGCAACAAGTTAAAAGTAGTGCAATTCATGTTCACACTACAATAGAGAAAAAGATGGACACAGGAGGTAATGAGATGGATAACACCAATTAGATTGAAAATATCAAGTTCCCTCTATAAGGAAATATAAATATGATGCCTACAGTTAATAATTTCTCAGAAAACATTTAACAGAAGATTCCATATGGCACCAAAATACCAATAGTAAACAGAAGGATTAACTGAAGCAGAACAGAAAATACTAAAAAATGCAAAATGGAAAATTGTGAGATTGCAATAAGCGAAACATTCCCCAATCAGCGGCGATGAGGAAACTCCTGACCGGATGGGTCATTTCCCTTTGTTCAGTGGTGTGATCAATGAACTTGTGTAGACATAAATAAGTAAGTAAGATCAGTGTGTGGTGAAGATAACATCTATTATTTCTCCGTGTCCCTTGTCCCATAAAATGTCTAAGGAAGATATGGCAAGTGATAAAAAGGTATAAGCAGCAAATTTTTTTTCTGTAACAGAATGTGAATTTATATTGCAGAAGATCTTTTGAAGTATCCAGTCATACTTAAAGTGAAACAAATTGTGAAATTCCACTATTTTACTTGAACCATGAAGGTAGATTGTTTACTACTTTCAGGTAGATTTCTTCAAGCTACAACCTACTGCAAAACCTTGTATAGCTTCTTCTGTCTTCTTTCTTTATCCAAGGAGGGTCACAAGAATTCTGCCATGACTTGTGTCAGAATGGGATCGATGTCTCCCTCTATTTCTTGCAAGGAATATGTGATGCTGTCATTGAGCTCTTCCCTTTAACAAGATACGAGGAAATGTTATGAAATATAAGCAAATGGATTCACAGAAGGATAGGTCAAAGGACAATAAGAAGCAGCAGTGCTAGTTCAATAACTGCTGAGAATTTCTCAAAACCTTTGTGACAATCAGCACATGAAAGCAACTGTGTAAATTCAAAATAGCGAAAACAGCAGAAGAAAACAATGAACCAAAGCACAAGTGGGCTGGGTATAGTGAATCTCATCAAATTCTAGTATGCATATAAAAGCACAGAGGACACTGCATCGTTTCTTCCTAAAACACACATACAAAATCCCCTCCTTGCTAACTTCACAAAACAATCTAGAGGAATCTAGAGGAAAATTTAGTGCCTTTGTACTAAAATAGCCATATTTAAAATGTTGAGTACTATTTCAGAAATCATTGCTATACAAATTAATTAATAAAATTATTTAATAAATGCATGTAATACATTACATAATGAATATTTTATTGGATTTTTCTTCTATCATTTATTTTACTGAATTCTTTATGTACAAAAGTAATACAAACTTACAATAAATCATGTATAATGGAGCTATTTAAAGATAGTTGACAATCTTAACCTCCACACTAGATCCACTGTACTGACATAACCATGAACAGTTTTATATGAATTCTTAAAGTTCCTTATGTTTATGCATATGTGTAACTAAAATTTCTTGTTAGTTGTTACACTAATTTGCTAAGGCAAAGTCTCACAATTTATACTCTTTTATTCCATATAACATATGTAACTTTATAGAATTTTTAAATATATTTGAATCAAAAATATTTATCATAAATCTAATTGGCATTATCTACATAGAAAGCTTCAAAAATGCAAGAACATGAAAATTCACTAACAAAAAATAACATAAAGCATAAATAACTAGCTCACAATATTCACTGCCTAAATATTAATAGTAATTTCCTAAAATGATATATTAGAATTAAAGTACATGAAAACAGTAGTAAAATAGATAATCTGATGTCACAGTATTATCAGGAGTGCAGGGGAGTAAATGCTTGAATTATTATTCCATTTATATAATTTGCACTGTAACCTCCAGAATAATAGTACAGCATGTTTAAATAAAATACTATTAATTAAAATGAGACAACAAAGACATCTAGGTAATTAGTAATCAGAACATCTTAAAAGGAAAAGTAAAACCAAGGTATTACTGAATTATACAAAACTGTGTGCCATTAAAAATTGCACAAAACTTATTTCATATTGCCACAGAAATAGAATTAAGAAGTGAAACCCTGTATTTGACTTCAGTAAAAGAAAAAAAATTTGAAATGGAAAATAGATCCAAAAACAATGTCCTCGCAGATAATAGTAAATAAATATAAAGTAAAATCAATGACATAATTGAACATACAGAGGCTGAAATAAGCTTAAAAGGAAGGAATTGGCAAGAAAATAATATTGGAAAATGCATTGTTAGAATTATTTAAACTTGAAAAAATATTTACTTGGATTTAATATGTAAATATATTTGTATGTGAGTAATGATATGTGTGTCTACATGTGCATAAAATATGAGAAAATAAATTATAAAGTTAAATAACCTGTAACACTCACCAGGCAGAAAACACGAACTACATAAAATGACTTGCATAAACTAAGATTAAGAGTTTCATAAATGTCAATAAATATAGGAATGTATATCCACATTACTGCAATACAATATCTGCAATAGATATACTATGTATATAATGAAGATTTATTCTTACATTAATGATATAATTGTATAAAAGTATATACAAGAATACACTGTCAAGGCAAATAGAATGCAACATATCATCATAGAAGATTATATATCATGATCAAGTAGGATTCAATCCAGGAATGCAGGAGGGGTTCAATATATGCAAACCAATAAATGTAATACACAACCTCAACAGAGCCAAAGGCAGGTATAACATGATCTTCTCAATAGGTGTAGAAAAGCTTTTGACAAAATCCAACACTCATTCATAATAAAAACCCTACAGAAAATTGGAATAGTTGGTTCTTACCTCAATCTGACAAAAGCCATATATGACAAACCAAAAGTCAACATCTTACTAAAGTAAAAAAAAAATAAAGAAAGAAAGAAAGAAAAATCTGAAAACTTTCAAACTAAAACAAGAATAAGACAAGGATGTCCATTATCATCACTCTTATTCAATGTAATTCTAGAAACATTAGCCAAGAGAGAGAAATTAATGGAATAAGAATAGAAAAAAGTTAAATTATCCTTATTTGTAGATGATAAGATACTCTATGTATAGATCTATACATTGAAAATTACATTACTTTGAAAAAAGAAGTCAAAGAGGATCTCACAATATGGAAAGACATTCCTTTTTCATGGATAGGAAGAATAAACATTGTGAAAATGGCCATTCTCCCAAAATTATTATACAGATTTAATGCAATTCCAGTCAAAGTACCATTTGCCTACCTCATATATCTAAATAAATTGTTGCTAAAATTCATCTCTAGAAGAGACCTAGAATAACAAAGGCAAGGCAAGAGGCATCACAATCCCCATCTCGAAATTAAGCTACAAAAGTACTGTGATAAAATCAACAAGGTACATCAATCAAAACAGACCTGAAGATTAATGGAATAGATTAGAAGATACTGTTACCACTACAAACACACTCAGCCATCTTTTTTTTGACAAAGGGCCAACATGTTACCTGGAAGAAAGATAGTCTCTTTAATAATTGATGCTGGAAAACTTAACTTTCAATAAGCTGAAAACTAAAACTAGGCCCATGTCTATCACCATGCACTCAACTAAAGTAAAAATGGATCCAAGATCTAAATATTAACACAGAAACACTAACTCTTGTGGAAGACAAAGTAGATAGAAACCTTCATGACATAGGAGTAGGAACAAGAGATACTTCCCAGAATCAACAACTATGATCTCATTTTGCTAAAACATTTTGAATGTCAATAGAAATCTCCAACAGAGTGAAAAGAAAATGTATGAATTGGGCAAAATATCATAGCTAACTGTCCCTCAGGCAAAGGATTTCTATCTAGAACATATAAATAATTTAAAAATACCAGGCCCTCAAATTCAAAGACCTAATTCTAAAATAGGTATCTGAGATAAACACACGCTTCTCAGATGAAGAAATACAAGTGGCAAATAAGTATATGAAAAAATGTTCAGCATCATTGGTAATTTGAGAAATTCAAATTAAAACAGCACTGAGATTTCATCTCACTTAGAAAGAGTGACCAAGATCAAGAAATCAACCAAAAGGCTGTGGGAGAAAAGGAACTCTTCTGCAAAGTTGATTCAAATATAGGCTGGTGCAACCACCATGGAAATCAGTGTGGAGGTTCCTCAAAAAACTAGGATCATAAAATCCATTTGACTCAGCTATCCCACTTCTGGAGATTTTCCCAAAAGAATTGAAAATATCATACCACAGTGATACATGTGTACCCATGTGTATAGAAGCACAATTTGCAATAGTCAAATCTTGGAAACAACTCAAGAGCCTTTCAATCGACGAATGCATAAAAACGGTGTAGTATTTTTGTGCAATGGAGTTCTACTCAACTAGAAAGAAAGGTTGCACCAAAGCTTTTATACGTAAATGGCCATTATAAGAGACCATACTCATAAGTGAAATAAGTCAAACTCAACTGCAAATATCATATTATCCCTGCAGTGTAAGTAAACGAAAGAGCAAATGTGATCCAAAATCAACAATAAGTATTGTGTAAGTTAGAAACTACTCAAAGAGGAAAAGTAACTCATATAAGGAAAATGACGAAAGAAGGAAAGGAAAAAAAAAAAAGTTGTATACATATATCACACATCTAAAGTAGCTAAAATGACTATACTACTAACGCTATTAATTCTTGGAAAAGAACAATTAACACTAATATGATCAGATCAATATTGCATGTCTATATTTAGTAACCTAAGCATTCCTTTTGAAAGTAACAGTATGCAATATTACAAACATTGTTAAATTCCTGTCATCTTGTTTTGCAAATCTATACTGTTATTCTTTCGTGTTTGCTGTTGTTATCTTTTGCTTTTTGTTTTTCTTTTCTGCTTTTTTCTGTTAAATAAATAAATGAATTTAAATAAAGAATATCAGTCAAGTGTAAGATTTAATCACCCCAAAGAGATGAATGAAAGCAAATTAAAATGTGTCTGAGAGACACACTAGAATGGAATAGATTAGAAGTTCATGACAGTTCATGACAACAAAACAAAATCACTCATATTTCTATATAAGATGAGATTCATAATTTTATTGTAAAGTTTACCATTACAGTTCATGAATTCAGTTCATGAGTTTAACTTTTCCATGATTCTGGGAAAACTGGCTGCTTTTGAGTGCAGTACACACTGTGGAGTTTGTCACGGGAAGCAAAGTTTGGAGAGCACTTCTGACTGTGAACTGAATTATTCATAAACAGAAGTGTTTGTGAGCCAAGGTATTACTGTATTTTACTAACATTAAATTTAATGTTCCATATTAAATAAGCACAATCCTATAATATTGCAACATTAGAAAGACTACATGTGAAAAATAAATACATGCAGAAATGTAGAAAATCTCGTAGTTCATTAATTTGAATGTATTTACATAATTTCCATGAAAAAAGCTTTCTTTGCTTATTAATAAGGAATAATCTGCTGTTTTGCAAAGGTGCTTTTGATTATTTTTCTCCCTGAAAACAGTTTGCTTTGCTTCTATTTTAACTCTCTTTGCAAACATTTTCTGTATTACTCCCAGTAATACTATATGCTTGTAAAATGTTACAGCATCTTACTTCCTTACATTACTGCATGAATCAAAGAGTAGAATTTTTTAACTCAAAAGGTTGTAAAATTTATCTTATTAAAGAAAATAATACCATTCACTGAGAAACATCAGAGTCACCTGAGGTTTTACAGATCAACATTATTGACTAAGAAATGATTTCACAAGTGAACTAACAGAGAGGGAGAGTCCTTGACCTATTAACTATAGATATGAGAGACTCCTCAGATAATGTATTCTACCGCCAGCAGTTCCAGGTAAATTCAAGAGACTAATTTGGTTCCTCTTCAAATTACATTCAATCAATGGCCCAGTCCATTTGAAAAATCAATATCCACAACTATCACCTTTGAAGAACTACATTATTCTGCAAAACCTAATTATCATAAATACTTGCTCTGTTATAACAGCTCTCCACTCTTGTGTTAAAATTATGAAATAAGATTGTTCTGACATTTTTAGTGAGTGAATCTGTAATAGCAACAGGAAATTAGCTTTCTGTAGTATAATATGCCATTACATTTTTGTATTGTGTTTCTTTTTCTAGTTTGAAGATGTGACTGTTCAAAATTAATTTGGAGCTGTGCAAACCAGCATGTCTTTCAACATTCTGACTTCATTAAAAGAAAAAGGGTTAAAAGGTTGAAAATCTCCTTATTAATGTCAAAACTACTAAAAAGTAGCTACAAATTAAAACTACTTTAAAGCAGAACTATATATACAGCCATTTTTAATATAAATATAACATCAAATGGAATCAGCCTGGATAAAAGAGATGAATAAACTAGAAAATACAACTTGTATGAAATTTTAAAAATCAATTACTAAACTTATTATAAATCTTTTCCAAAAGTATTTTCCAGCTGAGAACACTTCTACAGGCTCTGTTAAATATGGTTATTGCTGACTGCATTAACCAAGTCCAGGGTATATCAAAGAAGTTCTCATTTTATGAAGCACATAAGAGTTACTTTCTAACCACAACCTAGCTTCAGATTAGTCACTGTGATGTAGAAATTGATTCAGATTTGAGGAAACTTTTTCCCAGTTCCCTGAAGGACACTAGAGACTAGATGCTTAATATAAATACTGGTTGGATGAATAGTGAGATGATTTGAGATGTTGAATTGCAAGTTTAAATTAAAATTGTTAAGAACAAATTAAATGTATTTAGGAAACAGATGTTAAATTATTATTGTGACCTTTAACAAACTGACTAGTTAAAATAAAGAAAACAAACTGGAAATATAGTAAAAGTTTCATATGTTTAATTTTAATTCAATCACTTTCTCCTGACTTTTTAAAATGAAATCGTCCAGCTCTTAGTGATCAGCATCAGAAACCTTCTGTTAAATGTTTACATGCTTGGGGTTCTTGTCAGAGTAGCCATTTAGTTATGGTGAAAGTGATACAGAGTTTAAAGAAGAAAAGCAGCCCAGGTAACCAAATTCACCCATAAATAGGAAATTGTAGATTTGTCATCAGTAATGTTCAAATACTGTTCTCATTAAAAATATCTTTAAATATTGAGGAGAACAGTATATTTCTCTCAAAGAACTACCATCAGGTTGAATTACTTTGCTTAAAACTTAAAGAACAACAGTCATTATCAAACTCAAAATTTGGGAAATCAAGCAATGAAATACTCAACTGATATAAATAAAAATAAAGAAATGCATAACATTTGCATATAGAACCCAAGTGAATATGATTTTTTGGACTGATTATAGAGGAACAGAATTTTAAGGATAGGTTTTAGGTTTTTCTTCCAAAAATTTTGACGTTGGTTTTCTATTATTAAATTTAAAGACAGGCTTGTTCCACTTCCTGTAGTAAAGTGAATGTTGTACTCCATGGGATAATCTAACAATAGATATTTGCAAAATATCTCCATTGGATACTTACAGGCATCAGAAGAAAGGAGCTAGGCAATGGGTTTATGGCACTTTCAAATACTTTTAGAAAACTTAAAAAAAATTTAGTTTAAAAATTAGTTGTAAAATGAGTGGATGAAGTTGAGAAAAATAGCTCAACTTCCTGGTGCAAGAAGCCCCAAAATGACCTGAGACCTTCGTGTGTGCCCTGATAGAAATCATCTTGTCCCATAAAAACATGAAGAGACCCAAAAATATCCAATGTAGGATCCCATCCAGTTACCGAGCATGTTGAATGGGTTGCACAGCAGGGTGTCTACTTTGAAGTGAGGGGAATGAATGAGAATGAATTGAATCCTTTCAATTGCATTGAGACAAGCAGGGAAACTTGAGCCTCTAAATACTGATGAGTCTTCTTCTGGAGCAGAAAGTGCTTCGCCATCCTCAGGGACAGTGGACTCTACAAGTCCATCTGAGAAGATTAACCCTGTGCTGCCTATGGAGACTGTCAGTTTCCCTAAGGTTGTTGCCACACAACAGGAGATAATCCTCCACTACATACACTTCACCTACCACCAAGCTCTGTTTCTGAACAATTACACTGATCCACCAGTATGAAGAAGCTGAGGCATGTTATGTGATGGGGAAGAGATGCATCACACTTAAAAAAAAAAAAAAAAAAACCAAAAAACCGAAAAACGAAAAAAACACTGAGTTTTCAAACATAGAGATGGAAAAAATGAGAGGATATGGATATGTGAATATTATTGTATGTATTAAGGGTGGAAAAATAATCTTGTAACCAAAAGGAAAGTAGACTTTCATTTCCCAGTAGAGGAAGAGTATCTCTGAAACAAGGAGAGATTTTAGGCAGCTTTTATTATAACCACGACCTATGACTAAGGTAAATTAGAATGTTTATCACAAATGTGAGCAGTACTGAGAGGGTCCTTCCTGTAGATATAGAATCTTGGCCCATTAAATCATTTTCTAGGGCAAAGGTAATACCGAACAGGTAGTAAAAAGACACTTAGAAATGCCAGATATGATGGTATGACCACTTAAGAAATAACCATAATTGTCATGGGTGCTTTTCTCCATTTTATTACAAATATGTTCATGTACGCATACAGATTATGTTTGTTTATTTTCTCTTATTCTTTAATCATGCATTGTATGTGGTATGCACTTCATGACTTTATATCAACACACTTAAATATTGCTAATATTATATGGTAACATTTTAGTAAAGGGCTATCACAGGGAAATTGATTATCTCTGAAAGATTTTAATTTTTCTTTTGAGGAAGAGATTGGTGCATTTTTACTTGTATTCATTACGATTAAATCATGTTAAGTTGAATTGTTACCTTGTTATTATATTGCTTTGGAGATTAAATATGTTTAAGAAGATATCTAAGTTTGCTGAGGGAACAAACGGTAGATGTAGGATGATTACTTTGGGGTGTCAATTTGGCTCTGTTACAGGGCTCCCAAACTTGTGCATATAATGGTTGTGAGTAGGATTTTAAATGAGATTAACATCTAGTAAATGTATACCTTAGTAGAGGACTATTCTCTCCTGTGTAAATGGTATTATTTAATCTACTGATAGCCTCAATAGGCTTGAAAGATTATGAATAGGCTATGAAAGATTATGAATTCTCATGTTCATGACTGGTTTTGAGCTGAGATACCTATCTTTTAGATATTCCGTGTCCTGCAGTCCTGACCACCAACATCAGGACCTAGGATCTCCAGCCCATGATGCACACTCCAGCAGTTCCACTGCTGCTGTCAGAGAACCACATCCTGGACCTAGTATTGCTGTTGATCGTTGGCTCCCACACCTCTCCCCAGAACCTTGGACTGCAATGGATTAGCCATGCAGTATTCATGGGAGTCTCTACTGTAAACTCTCATCCAAACAGAACTAAGCAAGCTTCCATTGTTAGATGAGTTTGCCCCTAAAATAGGAATAAAGTTTCCCACCTTCAGTGGGTAAACAGGAGCAATAGCAAAGCCCCCTCCAGAAGTAGGCAAGCTTGGCAGTTGGGTAGGTGAGTCTTTCCTGCGCACAGAGAATATCACCTAGATTGAGGAGAGTGTCAATAAGGCCTCCTTCAACCTGGAGAAATTTAAGGGGGCCTGTGGGACCTCCAGAGACATAGTAGGGTCCCAGCTGAGACAAGTACTATAAACAGGGAGATCTGGTCACTCTCAACAATCTGAAGACACAATAACAGCAGTAAGTAGGGGTTGATTTCCTTCAGTACGCCTAGACTTATCAGCCAAGGAAGAACACAGACTCACCCAACAGTACCTGCAGGGGGAATTCAGGTGATTTTCCCACATCTTCATTGTGGGACCCAGAAATTGGACAAACATTAACCTTATAGTAGGACTTCAACATACGCACTACCAATAGTTGACACTAGTGGGACTGAAGGATCAAATATACATATAATTCAGCAATTTTGAACAACCCAATATTGGCTATTGAAATTGAAAGTGTAATTAAAAACTTAGCCAACAAAGAAAATCCCAGGTCCTGATGGATTCACAGCTAAATTCTACAAGAAATTTGGAGAAGATTTGATGTCAGTACTCCTTAATCTCTTCAATGACTTTGAAAAGGAAGCAATCGTAATCCTCCCTAAATCAGTCCTTGAAGAACATACTCTGATAACAAAACCAGAGGAAGACCCAACCAAAAAGGAGAACTATAGGCCAATGTCACTAATGAACACTGATGCAAAGATTCTCAATAAAATACTGGCAAATAGAATGCAGCAAATCAAGAAGACTATACATTATGACCAAGTGGGATTCATTCCAAGAATGCAGGGATGGTTTAACATATGCAAATCAGTAAATGTAATACACTACATCAACAGAGTCAAAAACAAAAACCATATGATCATCTCAATAGATGCAGAAAAAGCTTTTTGATAAAGTCTAACACATATTCATGATAAAAACCCTTTAGAAACTTGGAATACACAGTATCTACCTCAGTCTCATAAAGGCCATCTATAACAAACCAACAGTCACCATTACACTCTTTAGATAAAATTTACTAAAAGAAAAAGAAAGATATCTATAATTATATTTTATTCGGATTTTATTTTGTATACTTATATCTCTATGCTTTAACTATTTAATTACCTTTCAAATCATTTAATGTGATAGTATCAGTGTTGAGTGTTATAGTTTTATGTCAAGTGTCTCAACAATATTTAGTTAATATTTAATAGATTTACAAATGCTTATTTTGTAATACGAAATATTTTATATACTACATATAGTTCTGTTTCTGACTTATTTATTCTCTTCTATTAGTACACTATTACTCAGCATTTTCATATTTTTTTATTTTATATTACCTCATTATTCATTTTTGCAACTGATCAAATTTGTCCAATTTTCTTTTTAGTGTTTTTGAGACAGCTGTCACTATGCAGTTCAGAATGGCCCTGAACTCACCAGATAGCCCAGGTTACTTTCAAACTCTCAAATATCCTGCTATCTCAGCCTCACAAGTGCTAGGATTACAGATATGCACCTCAACTCCTAGTTGTCTGACTTTAATATCAACTACAAGTCATTATTTTTGTCCATCAAAATTCAGTATAGTCTCATCATAGAACTTGCACATTCCTAAAGAGTTTGAAATCCTGAAATGAAATGATGTATAAAAGTCTCATTAAAATTTTGCATTATAGTGGGAATGGATGGATTACATTTATATAACAATAAATAATTTTAAGTACTTTTAATTACAAACACAAGTAAATTTTTATTGTTTATTCACTTCAAAAGAGAATGTATGGGAAAACTATGTTAGATTTAAGACCTTAGAAATGTTGTGTTAGTCTCACGACTTGATCGATTAGAAGGCATTTGGCATGAAAACATGCTAGCATAAATATTTTCAGAGACAAACTCACACATTTAAAAACTCTTATTAAAGAATAAGCTTAGTGTGTAAGCAACAAACAGAAAATGAGTGTGAGTTGCAAATAATAAAAAGGAATGAGCTATTAGTGATGAAACCAGATATCAAAACTTTAATATCATGTAGATCTATATAACACATTCTTGCAGACTGTGGTAGAAATATGTACACTATTTCACTTACAATGGGAAGAAATGCAGCAGATTATGCAAGAAAATATCTTAGAAGAAGAAAGGAAAGAAACCAAAAGGCAACTGCTATTTTTCACTGCATTAAAACCGATACTTAGACAATGCACAAATGGTTGGTTATAACCTGGGAGAATCAGGTTTCCAATAGAGCACATACTTCTTATATTTCGCAGTACAATGAATTTGTGAATTAAAGATACTTTCTTTTATAGTGGGCAGTGGACGCATAACCTTGCACTTGCCAGGCAGGCATTCATGCCACTGAGTTAATCCCCAGCCCAAAAACATACACCTTAAAATTTGTAGACAAAATAAAATGAGGAGAATGGTATTTTCATTTCCTGCAATAAAGAAAAGTCAATTTGACTAATAGAGTGAATTTCAAATATTTGACTAGATCAAGGGAAATTTTGAATCCAAAAGAAACAACAAATCCAGAAATATAAGTTAAAATTCATCAGTATAGTAAGAACAGTTAAATCAAGGGGCCAAGCAGACTTCATCTTTATTGAACATAGTATTTTAAATTGAGTCTTGGGATAGGACAATATGTGGAATTTAAAATGATAAATAGAAATCAGTTAATGATTCTTGGAAGCTGAATACAAATAATTAAAAAATTGTTTCAAGTAAAGATTGGCATTATAGGAGTCATAAGTATTTCAGAAAGGCAAGAGTCAATAATTATTATGATGTAGGGGAAATAAATTATGCACTTGAAACTGAATATTTATTTATTAATGTGAAAGCCATTAGTGATCCTGGAAAAATACATAATATTGGAAATGTAGAAATTATACATAATTATTGAAATGTATTTTGGAGAGAAGGAAAAGAGAAATCAGAGACAAATGATAAAAGGAAGTTATTATATTGTGCGTGCGTGTGTGTGTGTGTGTGTGTGTGTGTGTGTGTGTGAATGGGAATAGAAAAATGGGTAATAGTAAGAGGGAGATGGGAAGCAAAGGGAAAGTTGTATCTTGTTTTAAAGATGAGAGTCAATTTTATTTGTGTGCTGATGGGAATGATCCAACAGGGAGAAGGTATCACAAATAACTTACAGAGACATTGAAATTATTAAGATCTATGACACAAGTAGTCATGGAGACTGGACAAGTGCTTAACATAACAGGAAGTGTTGTAAATAATTTAAAGAAGAGATTGTAGCGGGTGGTGATATTTAATACTGTAAGATGAAAATATTAATGACCTCGAAGTGATCAAAACAGGTAAATAAAATACATACATGAAAACAAACAAAGAACTTGGAGGTGTTACTAATCTCCAGGGAGCAAGTTAAAATGTAAAACAGTGCTAAAAATTTAAATAAAAAGTTGTGAGTTATGAAGCTTTATGTAACAATCGACATAATATAATACAAGAAATGTTAATTCACTACAATGAGTAAAATTTGAAAACTAAGTTTGATATTGGTTTTATAGTATGTTTCTGAATTTGTATTCATTTCATTATAGATCTTACAGTAAAAATTCCATTATAGTGAGACATATGCAGTTCAAAAGTTCTCAGAATTTATTAGATAATTAAAAACTGGCTTAATGGCAAAAATACAATGATGATAATATTGTTGGTATAACTTCTTTTACTTAGAATCAATTTGTAAATATTAGCCCCATCTAGGAAACAAAGCAGCACTTAGGCTAGTGATTGGTTAAATAATTTAGTACTAGCACAGGCAAGTTGACATAAAACTATCACAGATTGCTACAGGAATAGGAGGGAAATAGTGGCAGAATTCTGTATGAACTAAGGAACTATCACATTACCAAGTGCTGCTTAAAACTTGAATACAACAGAATTTGTATTTGTTTTAGTAACTCTAGGTCATTGATACATACTTTAAGACAATACATTATCTCATCACCAACTATCTTAAAATACTAGTAACTAACAGTGAGAGAGAAGCATCCTGCCACATTATTGGTTAATTTTTTTTTTTTTTTAATTTCAGGTTGACAGTGTTCAATATGTGATAAGATATGTATATTTAATGGGGCTGTTTCCAGGAGATATTAGCATTTGAATCTGTACAGTGATAAACAATTCACCCTCATCCATGTGACTGATAGCATCCAAAGTGTTGAAGGCCCAGATGCAGCAAAAAAAGGAGGAAAGAAATGAGATGGGTTTGGTCTCTTTGCTCTTTTGCCTTAAGAAATCTGAGTTCCGAGTTCACAGGCCTTCAGACCTGTTCCTTTACTTACCATCAGCAGCTCCTTGCCTCACCCTACTGTTGGGCCTTCTATAGGGCAGGAAGCTCCTTACTGAGTCCCTTCCCTAACCTTTGGCCTTAAACTTTGGCTTAAACAAAAGCAACAGACCAGCTTCTCCTTTTCTCTATCTTGCAAATAACATATAGTGAAACTTTTGCCTCCAAAATCATGTGAGCCATTCTCATAATACACACAGAGAGAGAGAGAGAGAGAGAGAGAGAGAGAGAGAGAGAGAGAGAGGGAGGGAGGAGAGAGAGAGAGAGAGAGAGAGAGAGAGAGAGGGAGGGAGGGAGAGAGAGAGGTCTGCACATGCAGATACACATGCACATTCTTGACTTTTTCTCAGGCAAATCCTAATATACCTGCTGGCTAACAAGCCTCTTATTCTATCTTGTGGTTCAGACATCTCTTAATCAGAATCCCCACATATCGTCCAGGAGGGCTGTCAAGTCTGCCCTGTCACAGGTACATTCTAGCTGATAATTGGAGACAGGATAATGTAAAACATGTCACTTTATCTAGAAAAATCACATGAAAACTATGCACATCCAGTGTTCTTTTATCATAATTCTGAGCACGAAATGTGCAGAGATGGGCATGGATTAAACTTGTTCTCTAGATGACAAGAGATCTTAAGGGAAAACTGCAACTCCTGCTGATTGGTTGGCCATTCTCTCCTGGAATGGTTAGAGAAGAAAACAGGGTAAGTTGCGAAAGTTCGGTTTTCTACTGAAGGTCTAGCAAAGTGACATCAGTGGATGACGAAACACACAGAATCAAAAACTAAATTTTTCTTCCAATTTTAAAATTTCTATATCTTGTTTTTATGCTGATAGGCATGATCACAAGCACAGGAAAAAATGATGATCAAAGAGAAGGGAAAAGTTAAAACATAACCAAAGCTCTGAATTTGAATGGAAAATTATACGTACTGAAGTTTTACACAACAAAAACATAGTAACATTGCAAGAAAAGTTAACTCATTAAAATATATAAAATTTGAAATATAATTTTAGCATGAAATATGTATAAAATCTTTAAACTCAATGTTAGTATGCAACATTTTAGTATGAAGTAAAGGAATAATTTTCACCAAATACAATTTGTGCATCTTTGCCCTAGCTCATGAAAGAAAACTTTCAAGGCTTTGGTATGCTCTGAACAGCAGGAATATCTTTACATATCTGGGGAATTTGAAACATGAAAAATAGTCCATGTTAATAATGATTGATATTGGGAGGGTAGCACATGAGATCTGCTGATGTTTGCAGGGACTATAGAATGATGTGGGTGATTAGCCACTCAAAATAAGCAATTCTATGGTTTTCAGAGAATCTTAGTATTATACTTGATCCTGTTAAGTATCACCATCATGTATTATTCTGAAAGAAGTAAGCACTGTCCAGGCCACCTCACTGGATCTCAACTGAAAATGTGTCAACTGCCCTCTCTCTTATCAGGCACATCCATCTCATCCTCTATGTGATGATTTTCACTTACATTCTGTCACTGTAATAAACTGAAATCATGACAATAAATGTTTTCCCTTAACAATGTAATTCTTCTGGAAAAGCTTTCCATTTCATAGTGGTCTGAGAGAGTACAATATGTGGGTAGTCCATCTCCTGGTCAAAAGCTTTGTGTGACCCTTCAGGCAGAGGCAGTTGCAGACTTTCCATATCGAACCTCAAGGGCTGGGCTCAGGGGATGCAGCTCACCAGCTTTGATGAACACTGTTTCGCGTTCTTTGGGGAGAGTGGCAGGCATGTCCACAGGGCTCTCCGGTCATCCACGTCTCCGTGTACACTACAGGTGTAACCCAGGTGTCTCTGTTCAGAGATCTTTTCACCACCAAAATTTGAAAGCAGTTTTGTCCTTTGACAGAAATCATCTGGTGACTTTCTCTTTAACCTTTTTCTCTGTCCTTGTCCTAGATCCCAAGTTCATTAAACAGCAAAAAATGTATTTGGGGGGTGTTTTGGTATTGAAATGACACCCACATGACCGTTTAGTACTTGGTCTTGCATTCTCTAAATTTATCTCTTGCTTATGCTATCTTATTAAATGATTGAAGCTTTTGTTCCTCCTTTTTGATTTGTCACGTTGGCTAAGCCAAACCAAGCGCTCAGCTTGTCTGCAGATCTCATGAGCTTTGGCTCTTGACAGTTCAGAGTAGGCAGAGGTTAGAGTGGGGGAATGGACCCCGGAGATTAATCAAGTGGTTAGAGGTGTGGCAGCCTAGAATTTACTATGATTTACTGCTGTGAGGTAGCTGCTTCCTCCTCAGAAATTGTTAATCCTGTGTGCATTAATTCTTGATTTCTAAATTCATTTCATTACCTGTATCTTTTTATTTCCTGTCTCATTTTTCTGGAGATTCCAGTACCTCATTAAGTGAAACATGTATCAGCAGCAACCTTCCTGTGCTATTACTTTTACTGGAAATATTTCTACAGTTTTATCATTTTGAAGTCAATTAGGGAGTTTGGGTGAGTTTTCTACTTTGGGAGCCAATTTCCTGAGTGATTTCTTTGAGGAGGAATTTTTGAATTTCATCGACTGGCTTTTCACCCTTTATTAACAGCATCATTTTATGCATACCCTTTGATTATATACTAATTTACATGAGCACATTTTTTAATGTGGAACTATATGTTGATTTCATGGTACTAATATTTGGTTCCAATATTGGCTTTTCTTTGATAATAATTAACATAAGATTTTCTTTACATGCTTATATTTAGTTTAATTTTTCTACCATTGTCATGACTTGTAATAAAATTAAATAGAAATCTTCCTAATTTTTCCCTTTCTCCAACAAAACTTATGTAATATTTATATCTGTCTGTTTAAGTTGGCAATGTTATTTTTATAATTTGATTCACTATATATTTTCACATCATTTCTAATACTACATACAAATTTGATAAAGCCTTTCAGAGAGTATTAATTTGTTTTATGCAGTGTTTATACAAATTAAATTCTTTTAAATATCCATTATCAAAAGTTGATTTAGTGTCTGGCCACAATTTATGTACATAACAATATTGAGACTTCTTAAATAAATAGACAGTATGTTTCCTTTTTATAGTGCACTTGTGAAATGATATTTCTCATGATTGTGGCTTTTGGGAAGTTTTCTTTGCAAGGGTGACACTTTTATTTGGGTAAAAGCCTATAAAATATTCTGCTGTGTTTTTATATTTCTCAAATTCTCCTTTAAAATATAAATAAATAAGCCTAAATAACTTTGCATTATATTTCCTGTAAATATAATATTTCAGAATTTGATCTTTCTGGATTTTGACATTTAGAATTATGGTATTTGTAATAATGAATTTGGGATTATGACTAATTAGTTGATTACTTTCAAATATTTTTCAAATTAATTTTCATAAAACTGAATGAAATAACCCTTTCTTTTCACCCAAAATAAAATAAATTATATTCACAACTCTTCATTTTTTTCAGGGCCAAATAAAACATTTGAAAAAAGATTCTTTTTACCCCAACATTTCCTTTCACTTTATCCTTAAGTGAGAACTTAATACAATACCCAAACATCCAGTTGTCCATGACACCTTTGTAACAAACATTTCTTCTAGGTAAAATACAAGTCATGTTGTATTTGATGACTATTCTCAGGGGCATAGTTGCTTTCTAAAATGCTTAAAATTGTATAAAAGATATAATAAAAGAAAATCGTCAAATGAGGTTGATACAATAACCATGATCAAATCATTTGAAATGTAGTAATCTTCAAAGACTGCTTAGTTATCTCATGTGCACTTTTCTTAAAACACCGAGGGTCCCCAGTTTTGGCTAAGTGTGCTCTGCTTCTGAGCAGGTGGAGTGACTGCATCCAGAAACTGAGACTTCAGGTGCTGGAAACAGGTAACAGGTGGCAATGCTTAAAATGCAGAAGTTAGCAGATGAACATCTTAGAAAGCTGATGCCAAATTAAGAAATAGTGAAAAATTAAAGAAAATTTTCTCTGCCTTTTTGAAATATCTGTACTTTAAGACTTTTTGCGTTAATTTTATTGTTTTAGTTAGGCTTTGTAAATTGAAAAATCAACCAAATAAAAAAGAATTTTCCTCATTTATAACACAAATGAACTAAGTAATTTCATTTTGCATTTCTGTCCTTTAAAGGAAAACATAGGATTCAAGCAACAAAATAAAAGGTGGAAAGTAGAGATTCTGGGTTCTAAATCTAAACCAAAAAAGAACAGGAGAAACCAATGACTATATTTTGACTATCGGATTATGAATTATTGTGTGAATAACTAAAATTGTCGAAAAGAGTATCTGATACTAACTACGTCAGTTCAGGATATATTGTTATGTTTAACAGTCTTTCACTCTAAGCACCCCAGTACTTTTACAACTTTAATGCTGAATTAACTTATAAACTATCATAATGTTAGGGCTTGTGTCAAGATATCCTACCAAAGACTCATACGGGCATTGGTGGAGTTTTTCAGAATTGCTAGATCTAGACTGGGATGCTAAGGGGAGATTAAAGACAACTGATTACTAAATTAGTCTGCTGATTGCTTTGGTCTAGTCATGAATGTAGATAATGAAGGTGTGAAGGCTACCCCTGCTAAGGGCATGTGGCCTAGATAAAATGTAAGGGACCGAAAAAGGACTGCTGTAGTCACTTGGAGCTTGCTGTTTTGCTTCTTTACTAGTTTACTGCCTTCTGTCTACTGTGAACTATTTCTCTTTTAAGATGCTCCTCTGCTGTGCCACCCTGCCTTGGAGCCAGTAGACTGTGAACTGAAGCTGCTCTGAACTATGAATTAAGTAAATGTTACTTCCTTTAATTTAGGGTGTTGGGTACTTTGTCTCAATAATGAGACAAAGTAACTAACACACATAATATAACTATAAACTGCTTTATTTTTAACATCAGAAAAATTTATTATGCACTATTACATGTATAAAGTATTCAAAGCCTTTTCATTATTTCATTATGAAAAAGACATACGTGACACTGGGAAGGCAGGAGTGTGAATGGTCTCTTGTTAGTTTCTGGGCACTTTCCAGTTTCTCTTTTTACTATCAAACTTCACCATGTTCCTTTGTTTTCCATTATGTTGCATAATTGTAAAACCAGAATAACTTATTGAGAAGTTTAAATATCAGTCAACATAGTGTATCAGTTTATACCTATGACAAAGCACTAAATATACTTACTCTAAATTTCTGCTTCTGAGAAATTATCTTAGATACTGGTTTACTGTTATTTGTAAGATTTATTTAAATTAATATTATTTAATATGGTTTTAATCTTGATTATTTGCAATTTCTTTTCCTGTATGTCAATTTAAAGATATGTGCTTTTTTATAGCACTAAACAAGGTATTATTTTCTTGTATGATGCACATGAGATGTTTTGCCATTTACATTTTCAATTTACTGGCACAAAGTTAACCGTAGACATTATGAACTCTGAGGGCTGGATGAAAGGATCCTTGAGTGATTTAAGTATAAGAAACTAATAGAATATTTAGATGGACCTTTAGAAATAAAAAGGTGATGAACAAGCAAAAGGATTAAAGGAGAAAATGTCAGTCAGAATGAAAACACATAAAAAGTTGGAGATGAATATTACATGGAAAGAAGATGAAAGCTTGACTCCAGCCATCTCCAGGGAATATGCACAAGTAGGAAGGACGTATTATAAAGTCCTTGTGAACAAATTAAAGAGCTCATAATTAACTGGTGTTAATGAAATAAGGTATCAGTGTGAAATTTTTCAAGTAAGTTATTGGAATCATTTGAAGAAGGGAGTCTGTCTCAAGAAGAAATTAAGGCTTGAGATCTACAGGCAGGGGAACAGCTTAATAGTCATGATATCTGTGTATCTTCTGACTTACTAAAACACAGAAACTCATGGATTTAATTATCTTCTCCAGACCATCCAAGATTTTTAGACAGTGATTTTTGAAATGTTCTTTTATATATTTAATTCATAATTTAAGACAAATAGACAAAATATTTTAACCAGTTTGTTAGTTTTTATTTCAATAATCATAAGGCAGGAGAAGAACACAAAGTTGTCCTGAAGTTACTCGGGTGAGTCTATTTAAATGCATAATTCAGAAAAGGATGCCACTTTCCGAGATGCAATTAATAGACCATTTTGATGTCAAGCTGAAATGCGCAGAATATGATTACACTTTCAAAATAAGATTAAAGAGCTAAGAAAATGGATTGTCTCCGTTGGAAAAGTGTGCAATTAATTCTTAGTCACAATAGCATTCTCAGGAAACCCATACGATTTTAATGTTGATGGTATTCTCCAATTCATTAATAAAACTAAAAATATACGGATAACATTACTGTGAAAGTCTGTATGCTAGTATTAAAAACTGAGGGGATTTTATTTTAAAGAACTGATCAAATTGAAAGCAAATACATTCATCTTTGTAAATGAAGGAATGATATGTCCTTTCCAATTACTTTTTACTTTATACCAACAATATACTTATATAAATGTTCACAATATTTAATTAATATAGTATTATAATGTATCTGGTGAGCTAGACAAAGATACTTTGTTCATTAATATCTAATATAACTTACAGTTCTTGATGGTTCCTAAAATTTTTGATGAGTGAGCAACAAAATACTTGGCACTACTAAAATTGATTTTTTCTTGTATCTACTAGAAAACTTCAATGACAAATTTCAAAACCTCTTGACTCGAGAGAAATCTTTATTATGCACTACTTATTTTATTATTAATTATATTTTGTTTCTCTCACTTTCAGTCTTTTCCTTCTTATCTTACACATGGCCAACCTGCTTTCTGAACAATAGTTTTCTGACAATTTTTACTCTATTTGACAGGCATATTTTCTTCGGATTAATGAATGTGTCTTTTACTCACATTCATTTTTGTGTTTTTTTATGTGTGGTTTTTACCATCCCTTCATGGTTGAGCTTTATTAATGAGATAGACTGTTATTCATGCCTGCTATTTTTCACCAAGATTTTTAAATTTTTTAAATGTATTTTTGTCGATAAATGTTTTCAGTATGTAGTGGTTGCATACATTGTGGGAAATTGGTATATGTATATAACATATCACGAGTTTTTCTCCTCTCCTCCACCCACTTTTAAAAATAATTTTGCAGCATCAGATTTATTTATAAGTTCTTATCATGTTAATTATCATAAATATACATTAACAGCCAGGGTAACAGGCCACAAAACACACATGACAATTATAACAAAAACACATATGACAATTATAACAAATCAAGGTATACACTTTTAGATACATTGTACTTGCTGAATTACAGAAAACATTCTCTCTCTCTCTCTCTCTCTCTCTCTCTCTCTCTCTCTCTCTCTTTCTCTCTCTGTTTTCCTGTTATCTGCCTGTTATTTTTCAATTATTTATATATTGGGTTTCATATAAGAGAAAATATACAATAGTCAAACCTCTGTATCTGATTCACTTCATTGAACACTAAAAGGGATTTCAAAAACTGAAACTAGATATATCATTTGACCCAACTGTTCTCCTTCTAGATATCTTCCCAAAAGAGTTAAAGACATCATATCACAGTTATGTGCAGCAGCACAATTCATAATTGCTGTATTTTGGCAGCCACCAAGATTCCATCAGCAGATGAATGGACCAAGAAAATATTTATGTACATGGGGGTAATTGCCTGCCATAAAGAACTTGAGTCATTTATAGGAAAATAGTTGCACTTTGAGACTTAGTTTAACTTATTTAATTTTTCAATCACTAAAAAAAAGAATCCCCCACACCTGTCATTGTAAATATGTAAACGTTTTGAAGTGAAACTTTATTTTCTTTGGTAATTTTGAAAAAGACAATCTCCTGTTCATTGACAGATTTAAATTTGTTTTTATGGGCAAAATTCCACATGTAATGGTCATTTCATTGCTTACAAACTGTGAATGTTTTCCTTTGAACTAACTATGTTGTCAAACAAATCGAACCCTTTCTTTGCATGACACTGCAATATTGTCAAATAGGGTCTGATTTGGTAAAACAGACAAAATAACTTTAAAAAATTTCTTTCTGGGTTATCAGGTGGAATTAAAATGAGAAACAAACAACTTCTGATAACTTTATATTATGTTGAGCATTCTTTAGTATTTGGTACAAAATTTCAATGGACTAGGTTGCTTTACAACATTTTGGTTTAAAGAAAATAAACAATATATTTTTTGCAGGTAAGTGTACTACTTATTAGAACATGAAATGAGATGTTCCCTGGAAACATCATAAACTAGATTGCAGATTAGCACACTTTTCTTTTCTTTACAGATTTGGAATACGATTTGCATTTTTTGCTAACTTACCTTGATACATCTTCTCAGTCCCATGTATCAGCTAAGCCCAGGCTAGTTATTGTTAGTTATCATCTGATTTGCAATACAGTAATTATGCTATTCAAATAGTATAGCCAGAGAAATAAGAGGCCCCTAACAGTTATATTTGTAGTTGCATAATAGGATCTATATCTGATTAGGAACATAGAATTCTCCATGTTTGTTTAGTACAGTATTGACAAAGAAATGATTATTTTTATAGCAATCAAATCACATCGCATTTAGGGTCTTGCATAAAAGATTGTGTGCTGACAGGGACATTAAAATACAGGAAATACAAATAAAAGAGCATAATATGACTATACTGCCATAATGCAGATTGTTCCAGAGCACATAATAATGCTTTATTTGCACCATGCTGTAATTGCCACTTATGCATTCCTTTCTCTGAGAGCCCATTAGAAATACAATTATGCCAAAACATGATGATATATTTCAGCATCATGGAATTGAACCTTTGACTTTGGCAACAGTCCCACAAGGTAAACATAAGCTCTGTGAGCAAAATACTTAACAGAAAAAAAGTGAATGCTCATTTTACTACTGTAGTCTATTACATTTGCTTCTCACATTAGGATTAGTTATAAAAAAAAATAAAAATAAAAAAGTGCCCAAGCACTGATACTTTCCTTCAGTGATCTGTCAGTTACAGATAAGATCATATGAGAACAGGGGCATCCTTGTGATATTATCAGCTCATGATCTTATCAGCTCCAGATAATTATTTTGCAATAGAAAGCAAGCAGTAAGCAATAGCATCAGCTGCTGTTTATCCTAGAAGGATGTGTTTTCTCCACTCATTACGATGAGCCATTCTCCTTGCATTTTTTACTGTCAGAAATGATTCCGATGCAGTGCATTTTTAAACTCTCCACAACACAAGCCTATTTCTTTGTCTAAGACAGATTTGCTAATCCATAACGAAAATGACAGCAAATGTGAGAAAGAGTTATTTGAAGAAAGATTTGGGTAGTGTCTAAAATCAGATTTAATGAAAGGAAACCTCATGTTAGAATATTCTAGAATTGTTTGTTCTTACTTGATAGTGTCTTTACTGTATTAATTCCTTAAATTTAAAATATGCTAAAATTCATAAGGTGGTTCATTTTTAATATTTTAAGGAATGGACACAGGTTATCATGTTCTTTCAGTATAAGATGATGCTTAGCAGTGGTATAAAATATGATTTAACGTATTTTAGGACAAATACGTAGCAGCTTAGTTTCACTCCCTATTGAGAATAAAATCTAAAGTTGAGGCTGTAAAGATTTATGTTTGATGTAGAGAAGTTCTTTCCGATGTTTTATCTCATTGTAGCAGGCTGAAGAAAGGTGGTGCAATTCTTCAACTAGTATATTTATGTTTGATGTAGTTTATACTATTTATAATGCTGAATTACAAGTATAAGTAAACACATTTTGAAAATTCCTTCTGACCTTCCAGAAAAATATTTTAAAGCCTATTTCCTTATTGACAGGAAAATGGAAAGAAAATTAAATTTAAAATTTGGAACAGGTCTTTTTTATATCCTATTTATAAAAATGAATGCAAATGAAAAGACAATATTTCAAAACATTGTAATCATTTTTGATTAAAATGATATATAATTTAAGTGTAATTCTTAGAGAATTATATCACACTTTGGATAATGCCTCTCAGTATTACCCCTCCTTTCTTTCTTAAATAGAATCACACAATTTGCATTAATTTTAATGGTTCAACTGCTTGATTTCTCCCTGCATGAAATTGCATGCTTCAGTACCTTATACCTGCTGATATAATAATTCATATAATCTTAGGAGATGTCAAGAACTGACTTTAAGTAATAGTAAAAAATATGAATTAAAATTAATGACAATTTTCTACCACTTTCTGATGAATAGAGAAACAAGGTCATCCAATTCAGCACAGAGGTTCAGACTTTTTGCTCTTGCCTCGGATGCCACTGGTCCTGACAGTTATTACAACGTTCTTTGGCATTGTTGGGCAGCTGAGCTACACTGTAAATAATCACACTAGGCCTATTCATTGAAAGTAACAAAATCATAATACAGAATAAAATCACAACTTTATTGTAATAAACAATAGTTTCACATGTACTGAAAATATTACTGCCAGATTCAGAAATATGTAGTTTATAGAAAAAAATCATACTTGCTGGGCCATTTGAGGAAAACATCTACAGATACTAGGTGACGCATGCAGATAATTGACATTTCACTATATTTTGAAATACTTAGCTAATGTTTGCACTGTTTTAATTTTCTTTTCTTTGCACCAATTGCCCCAAAATCACCTGCACTACAATATAAAATGTAATATGAATTGTCATTCGTTATCCTAGAACAAGCTGTATTTTCCAATATCATAAAACAGTAATGAGAACATGTCACAGATACTTCTCTTTTTACAGTTTTCCCATTGTTTTTCCTGAGAGGAAGGTGCATAGGAAGAAAATCTATCATCAGTTACCATTACTGCCCCCTTTTAGTGTAATTTCAACACAAAGGAGACTGTAGAATACCCAGTGTTAAAAATGTACCCACTAACCTTTTGTTAAATTTATGTACAGAAGGCTTGTGTTTTCGATGCAGTCTTTCTTAGGCTTATCTGCAGAGTGCCTCAGATTTTAAAACAGATAATTGTCCCAATATTTGAGCATTAACATCACTTTAAAAACTAAATAGCAAAAAAAAATCATTATTTGAACTCAGAAATACTTCAGCTAAGAATTGGGCATTATGCCACCCCAACAGATGGGTAATAGTGGCAGCCACCAAGAACATATACATGTCAAGTGCTGATCCTGACATCAGGTGCTAAGAAAAGACCAATTCACTGCTGCCTTGGTATGAGGTGATACCCATATGGGCACAAGAATACCTCAGACAACTATCAACGTATCAAACTGACTTTGAAACATTATAGACTTGGAAACTATAGAAATAAAAGAAAAATCACATCTCTTTGGTTAGTTGACTTAGCTGATGTGAAACAATACATTTAAAAATCCATATCTCCTTTCATGTTAAATCTCTAGAAGTCTCCTTTTGACAGACTCCTCATTCTCAATTATTTTGTAAGTTGAGTAGTTAATAGATATTTCTAAATGTCACACTCATAAAATCTTTAGTGTTAAAAAGTAACCAGTTGCCAGCCTTCTCATTAAATGGACTCAATCTGTGATTAAGCATGTTATTTTTCACTTTTGATATGAGCACAATTTAACTGGCTATCTCACTGCAATTCACAGTATTCTGTCCTTTATAGCATGTAAATGTATTCGTGATGCAATTTTGTGGAATTTAAGGAAAAAAATA
Organism: Cavia porcellus; assembly: GCF_034190915.1. Lineage (NCBI taxonomy): Eukaryota > Metazoa > Chordata > Mammalia > Rodentia > Caviidae > Cavia > Cavia porcellus. The sequence continues at coordinate 30,404,437 of NW_026947497.1, read as the reverse complement.
CATTGACATATAATTGCCAGTATAATAAAATGGATTTCCTTAGTCAATTAATATTTTCTTTTGTTTCACATTTCAAGTATAATTTTAGTTGACATCTTATGTGTAAGCATATATATCTCAGAACTGAATTGTGACAAGATCCTTGACTGAACTCTGAAATCCATCATAAGTCTTATCAAATCTATTGCTATGTGAACATTTTTATGGCTGTGATTGGTTGGAATCCCATAAGCCTGAAATGTTTACAAAATTTATAGATAGCAATGAACCTTGTTTTTAAGCTCAATTGTGGAAATTTGTTTTAATTCATTGCACAATTTTTATCAAATGATCTATTCAAGCAAACATCAAGGATCAATATGCTCAGCAAACAGATCGTGTTGACCTGCACTAATTTTTGGCAACTTGATTTCAACCTTGAGTGCAACCTTATCAAATCTCCTCTGAAAAACAGAATCACCAGTATTGATGATGTACAAACTAAGAAAACAAGGTCTTCATTAGTATCTCTATTAGTCCAACTATGTTTGAAATTTCTTTTTTATTTTGTCTATAAAAACATTACATAATAAAATTTCCCAAAAATTTGTCTTAATATTTGTTTTTATTTGAAAATTGCCTTTCACATTAGATTAGGTGATACAAATTATATAATATATATATAAAATATATTCATTATATTATATATATTACTCAAATTCCTTGATTTTGTTTAGCTTTCAATCAACAAAAGGACAGATTTTAGGCTGTCTCATAAGCAGTTGCAATGAATTAGTGAGCAAAAGATATTTGCCATTACCTGAACTGTATTCTAACAATGAAAGAAAAAAAAATATATATATACATATATACAAATGATAAATCTTAGAAAAAGTGTGAAATTTTAAAAGTGTTGATAAAAATGAGAATAATGAAATGGGGTGATACAGGAATAAATCTGAAGAGCATTTTAGCAAATGCTATTATTTCATCTTTTGCATCCAAATAGCTTTTTGAATAATTTAGACCACTAATTTTGTCTTCACTTGAGCAAATCCCTCTGTTCTCTCTCTCCAGCCATTTAATTTTCATTTCTTGCTTACAATTTCTTATTCCCATTTCCTACAAACTAAATGTATACATTAAAGTGTTTATTTCTTTGTTTTTGAGATCATTTGAACCTACTTTCCTATGAATTTTTTAATCTATTGAATTGTTGCTCTTTTTATTATTTGGTGCTACCAATTCATTTAATCAGAATGTTATCATCTGGGGCACACGGGCACACAGTTTGTCTTTAGAAACCCATTTTTTTTTTTACCATTTTTAAATTTCTATGTGTAGTAATTTTTGTTGTTTGAAGTTTTAATTTTGTCTCTTGTTAAGCATACTGATGAAATTTTAAATAATTTAGTATTTTGATTTTTTGAATATCTTTTCATTAGTACATGTGTGTAATACATACAGTTTATAATTCGAGGAGTAAGTCCGTGTATAGCTTGATTCTACTTTAACTCCCTTCCCCTTCAACTTTCCCCCACCTCTTACCTTTCTCTCTAAATCCCCTTTCACAATTTTCATTCTTCCTGTTAGGGTTAACTTTATCTCTTTTTATGACAAATAAATGTTTACGTCTATTGAGGGTATCAGGTTCCTGCACATGGCATATCTACTTATTTCCCCTTCCTTTCACTCTCTCCCCTTCCTGTTGGTCTCCTGAACCTCTTCCCATTTGCAAAAGATCTCTTTGTCTCCTGCTATCCATTCTCTGTTGGGTTTTTATACTTTACCTTACTCAAATGAGACAGACTATGTGATACTCAAGTCTATGTGTCTGATGTATTTCCCTCAACATAATATTTTCCAGGTGCATCCATTTTCCTACTAATGTCTCATATTTGTCTGTCTTTACAGCTGAAAAGTGTTTCATCATGTAAAGATGTTAAATTTTCTTTATAAAATTGTCTATTGACGATACACAGCCTGCTTCTAGAATTTAGTCATTGTTAATTTGCTGATTTAAACATTGGTATGCATATATTGCTATTGTGTGATATCATTAGCTCTTTGGGAAGATACCTAGGAGGGAGAATACAGGAATAGGGAAAATTATGATCAAATGAAGACAAAAACCTAACAGGGAAAAATTTAACTCTGTATCTCCATGTCGCATATCCTGAGATGACCCTGGTGGCATGTAAGCTCCCAAGGGCTTGCTTATATATATTCCTATGCTCTTCCTGGCTGCATTCCATGGAGCCTCTCTCTAAGGCTGGTTTCAACCAATGCCTGAGGATATATTTCACATTCCTTGCATCTCTGACTTTCTGGAGTCTCTGAGACACCTTTGTTTTTATTTCCACATCTTCAAACAATAACCCTCCAGGTCTTCCTTGGAAATCTGGTGGAAACTTTCATAATTGGACAACCCTTGCACACAGCATATCTAATACAATACATCACACAAATAATGCCAAGGTCTGCCAGCACCATGAACAGTGGCCTGGACCCTGTGGACCATGGCTTTCTGGGTTCTCACTGGTAGTGTAGTTCATAGTGGTGAAATTACTCCAGGGAATCAATTTCCTGGGAGGGCCAAGAGATCTCTTTTTAAGGGAAATTTAAACATTTGTAGCCCTGCGTCTACCATAATTGGACTTTGACTGATTTTTTATTTATTTATTTATTTATTTTTCCTGCAAAGATTTGTCCTACACAGATGGGCTCAGTACTTCCTGGCAGCTACCTTCCTAATGAAGACCAGAGTTTTGCTGAGCTCCTCACGTGTGGCACAGATGTGCATCTCCACCCTTTTCTTCATGATCTTGAGGACCCATTTGTCCTTGGAGAACCTGAGCAGCTCCAAAGCACGCTACTCATAGGGGCCAAAGCCTCACCACCCCTGGATCATGTCATATACAAACTTAGTTTGCTTGGTGAGGCATCATCAGGAGCCACTGTACCTTGGTTTGCTCATGTTCTTGATCACACTGTGGCCCTTGTTGAGGACCACGGCCATGGGGAAGTGCAGAGCCATGGCTACTGCTCTTCAGTGGTTGCTACTGTGGAAGTTTCTGGTTTTGAAGTGCACCCTTATTTCAGGGTATTTAATTTCTTTTTTGATTGCACCAACTCATTCAGCATTCTTATATCCTTTGGTAACAGCATTACACACATTACATTACATTTTCTGGTCCAAATTTTTGCTCCAATTTTTGCGCTTGATTCTCCCTATAAATAGATCCAAATACGGCCATCGGTACTCATATCATTCCCTGAATGTTGGACTACCTTGAAATTTCTTCTGCTGGATCACTAGTCCACCACTGTCAAATTCAGACTCACATGAAGTCTTGGAACTTTAGCCTCAGACAAGGCCTTTGCCAGAATAGAACACAGCCTCTGAAACAATTCCTAATTAAATCGATTTTGCTAAAAGGGCCACCATAAGCCTAGACTTCCTTGTCTTCATTCTTGCCAACACTGTGATCTCCTGAACCCACTCCGATCAGACTCACCTATCAGTCTGGCCACGGCACTCTTAAGTCTTCTCCAGCCTCAGTCTCTATAAACCTTGTCTGACTCCCCCTACAAACAATTTCCAAAAGCTTCAAACCACATAGTGAGGTACAGTCACAGAAAGCAACCCACTATTCTGGTAGAAGTTTTCTGCATTAGTGAGCTTTTTCTTTTTCTTTTCTTTCTTCTTTTTTTGTTTTTCTCTTAATGTCTGGAACCATATATCTACCATACATAATCCAGAGGATCAAAAATTATTTTTCTTATTACTTACATTGAAAGTTTATTATATATTCAATTTGAAATTATTTTCACAGTGTATATGCTTTACAAATACATTTCCTGGGCTGTGGTTTTAATTTTGTTAGCATATTTTCAGTTATCTAAATGCTTTCAAAATATTTTGTTTTAGAATAATCAAATATCCAATAAATCAAGAAGCCGGTAATATTTTTTCATTAGTGATGATAATTTCATAATTGATTTAATAGTATAGTCCACTTTAATAAAAGTTGTCTCAAGCTATATCAGGTTCTATAATTTTCCAAATCTCAAGTCTAGGCTTATGTTTCAAAAATTCAAATGTTTGCTCTACAATCAGATAAAATATAAATTTTCTTGTGCCAGGAATCAAACTCAGGACATTGAGATTTCTTGGCAGTTGCTTATGCTGCTGAGCTATATCACTCGCCCATAAAATGTGATTTTTGCTATCACTAAGCACTTATTTGTACTCATTAATTTTCACAATATATTAACAAAGAGAGAAGTGGAATATAACTTTTACTTAGAGTGTGGTCATATAACTAGAAAATTTTAAATTAGTCTTGATAAAACTTGATTATGATTGAATATACAGCACTTAGTAAACCTTTTTTCAGCCCATATTTTTAAAACTGATTTAAAAACTACACCCACAATGAAAATTAGAACGATAATCTGGATTTAAAAAAATGAATGTGACAGTTTCTCCTCTTTAACACATGTAACAATATTTCTTATTTACATGTATCTTTTCACATTTGAACCTAAGCATTTCAAAAGTGTGTTTCTCACATTATTTTTCTTAGATAATTTAAATAAGTTATCCATTAGCACATATTTTATATAGAAAAATTGAGATGTTAACTGTATTTCAAACATCAAGACTAAATAATTGTTATATGAATATTAAATGTACATGTGCTATATGTGATAAAGATGTAAAAAGCTTGAATAATAAGTGAAATTAATTCCTGTGTGTATTATACTTTATATATAATATGAATTATATAATTGATATCTGCATTGGACAAGAAAATTGAAATACATATAGTTAATACAAATATAATAAAAATAATTTATGAATCTGAAAGTAATGAAATTTTAGTCAAAGATGAAAGATATCGCAAAGTTGCACATAAAGTCATTCAACTAAATTTCAACTAAATTAGGACAAATCATGTTTTCGTTAAATATAAAGCGTATGAAGAGGATCTAGAGGATACTTCTTCAATCAGAGAATTAAATGTTTCAGGTTTGATGAATCCTGTTTGCAGTTTAAAATTATATGAAATGCTAAAGCAGAAATTAGAAAAATCATTTAAATCAGTACACATGATGCAACTTAAAAGTACTGATCTTTGCATATTTTATCTTCATGTGACAAATTTAATGAAATCTTCAAAATTCTATTGCTTGATAATCAATAGAATAGTGAAGAAAATGATAGATACGCTGATCAATCAGTTGGAGACTTACAATTTCACTGCTTAGGCACAAAATAATTCTAAAAATTCTGCCTTATATGAAGATATTGAAGCAATTTAAGTGGTCATTTAATATCCGCTTTCTGGGAACACATTTTAAAATATCTCATAAATATACTCTAATCAAGTAGGGAGCAGTGGTTCACTCCTGTAAACTTATCACTCAAAAGATAGAGGCACGAGGAGCACTGTAAGTTCAAGGCAAACCTGGGTTATGTGAGTTCAAGAAAGGCCTGAAACTTATAGGAAAACTCTGTCTCTCCAAAAAAGAAAAAAAATTATATATATATATATATATATATATATATATATATATGTCAATTTGGTGAAGAAAATTATATTCTACTCTGTTGACTATATACCCAATGCCACAAAAGAAAGGTGAAATAAAATCTGTCACATTCACTCACAATATCAATAGTTCACATAAGTGTAAATAAATCCTGTAAAAGGACAGTAAAGCACAGCAAAGGTGTTCACTCATGGGAGCCTGGCTGAGTTACTCTTGCCAGCATCTGCCTGTGAAGGGGCCATTTTCTGCTACTGGTTTTGTGCCCTTCAAATTCAGGAAGGACCTGTCTTATTGGAAGTGTTATAAACTCCTGTAATCATGAGAAACTGGAATCACTGCTATACATTTAAGACAGAAAGGAAAATACCTAGATCTTAGAGGATTCACAGAAAGCACTTCTGCGTGCTTGAGCATGAATATGCGAGGATTCTAACTATCTAAAAATGACCAACTGACCAAAATAACACATTTTTGCTTTGTGAAAAACAAAAATCTACAAAATGCCATGGGGATGGAGATAAGGACAATGATTTTCAGTGTTAAGAGCAATTGTGAGAGCATATATGTAAGGTTAATTCTTAGAAACTCCACATAGAAGAGTGCATTTTGAGACCTCATTCTCTGACATGGGGGGAAAAGATCATCGCACTGTCATGAATTCACTCTTGTAGTGCTGAGAAGGGTAAAACTGCAAATGATTGATACGTAAGTATTAGATTACATCAGACAACTTCAAATGTGCTCCTCTTTATTTTTCTTTATCTCTACAAAATAAAGCTCTCTTATTGTAATATTAAACCTTGATAGAATTAGACGCTAATGATGACCAGATCACAGAAATGATCTAATTTCCCTGTCACATACGTTCATTTCTATTTTATTGGCAAACAATCCTCTCTACATAAGAATTATACATAAGGAAGCGTTATTTTGAAGGAAACATTAATTGCATAATACCAACATACAACATAATGCATTGAAATGTTTGAACATACAAGTATGACGGTATATTTGAGTCATTTTTCAAGGTTACATATTTTAATACTTTGTTCTGAGCAACTATTAACTTGATTGCAATTTAAAAATTCTTAACTGTCACTACATACTGCTTATATCAAAAATTAGACTACTGTGCAAGTTAAAGAGAAATTGATAGAGAAGGCATTCTCATAATAGGAAGTAAAATATGGTAAAATATAATTTAAGTTACAATAGAAACTCTAAAGTCTGATTATGTAAATTTGCAATGTTTGCAAAAACATTTACAAGTCAATTTTGAGATACAAAAGCAATAATTTGGGACTTTGACTAGTAAGTGTTAAGACTAATAATATAGATTATGTAATATAGTATAAATATAAAGACATTAATGATCTTAACATATAAAATAGAGCATAATTATGTGGGTTTAGGGACAATATAAGAGGTGAAAATTTTTAAGAGTAAAATGATTTTATTCTATTACCAAACTACTTCCAAAAATTAATGTCAGATTTTTTTCAAGCTGTGGCTTTCATATTTATTTATCTAGCAGTAGAATGAATACTGTTTTAGCACATGGAAAGCGCCACACGTACAAAAAAGTGATTTTCTGTTGTTCAGAATAGATAAAATATCACAGAACACACCTTGAGAACCCTTGTACTGAAAAGAGCATAATGTAAAACAGTGAAGAGATATAAAAAGTCAAACTTCTAGCGTTCATGTCTACAATTATGATACTAATCATAATAAATTTTTTCACCAATCTAAGACCTATTGAAAATTACTACCTTTCATTTGTAATCTTACATTTGTTAAGATTCACAGCCAGACTTATAACTAACAGTGAATATAGAGCTAAAGCGCCCCACTTAACTCTGTCAAGGTTAAGAAAATAATAGTTAAATTGCACAAGCAAAGTCAAGTTGATGTTATAATGCTACACTTTCCCTTTGTTTTATGTGTTACAGATGCTGTTAAATATTTTGGACCAATTCCTTTTATAAATACTAGCCTATTTTTCTACTTTTCTTCCTTTCATGAATCCCTCTTTTCCTTTTCCTTCCATCTCTCCTGCTTTTCTTCTACTCTCTACCCTGTATGCCTGAGTAATTATGCTTTCCCAAGATTTTGGACTATTGCTTAATTTTCTCCTTAAGAAACAAAATAATAAGACTCATTGCCCAAGGAGGTAACAATGTCCTTAACAGAAACCAGACTGTTGTTTTCATGTCCAGGCCATGATCTCATGCTTCACTAAGCAGGCAGTGTGTTCAGGACTCTCACTGTCTCTCTCTCTCTGCCTCACTGTGTCTCTCTCTGTCTCTCTCTCTGTCTCTCTCTCTGTCTCTCTCTCTGTCTCTCTGTCTCTCTCTCTCTCTCTCTCTCTCTCTCTCTCTCTCTCTCTCTCTCTGTCTCTCTCTGTGTGCCTCTGCCTTTCTATCCTCCTTCTCTCCTCTAATGATCCAGAGTAACATAGGTATTCTTTTGTCCAAAGTCCCTTCATTTAATTGAAAGTTGTAACTTGTCTTCTAAGAAGACATTAATAGCTGAATTAAAACTCTACTGATACAAGAGGAGAGAGAAACAGTCATGGGAAGGATACATTTTCTTTTAGAAAATGATTTTCATTGTTCAATGGAGAAAATCCCAAACAAATTAAACAGAAGCTCTGCAGATAAATAACTTATTTGCTTTGGTTTGCTGGTATTTTATTTTTACCTACTTCTTCCTTCAACTCCTTCATGTTAACACTCTGAACTAAAAGCATTGTAATCTGAAAGTCAATATACTGAAAAGTATCTGTTAAAACCTCACCTTAGAGAAAAAGCACTGTAGTTCCCTGAGCTTGCTGTCTCCTGTTTTGTTTATTAGTGGAAGGATTTCCCACACACTCCTGGCTGCTATTCAAAATCTACATCTAAATGCATACAATTCAATAAGATCAAGGCTCTGTCTCTTTTAGGAGTTGTTTACTTCAAATATAAATTTTAACTTCAATTTATAGTTGTGAATATATTTTTTCGTTCTTCTGTCAGTATAAAGTATTAATTGGTTATTTATGAAAGCTTATGAAATTCAGCAAGGCAAAAGAAGCACATTTTGAAATTCATAATAACTACTTTCAATCTTTATAGCAGTATTTTATGGAGAAGAAATGTAACCAGAGACTTGCGAAAATACAAGTGTGCAAAAAAGCCTTACTCTTGCATTTTATATTTATGTTCTGACTATGCAACAATACGGCAAGGAAAGTTAATAAAAAATAAAGTTGAGGTAAACATATGTCTTGGGTATATCTTTTCTGGCAAATTCATTGCACTTAAAGCATTGTTTTATAATATAGAATACAGAAATCTGGAATTACACTTGTTCTTTTTTCTTTAATATTCATAGATATATGCAAAATCTGAAAATAGCTAAATTTATAATGTGTTCACAGTACAATTTAAAAAATACAAAAAATAATAATTTTAGATTATGAAATATTAGCCTCATGTAAAGTACTGTAAATATGATTCTGCCTATGATCGTATACATTTTGACAAGTCAGAAAATTTAGTTCTTATTTTATGTGACATTTTCAGGGCAGGTTGCCATCATGGCAAAGGTAAAGAATCTGATAGCCTCTCAAATCAGTATGACAATTTATGCTTCTTCCAAATGAAAAAAAATAGGGCACTATATTAGTGCTAAGTGTCTTTTAAATATTAAGAAAACTTATGCAATGATTTTTCAATGGATTAAACAGATTATCTGACAGATTACTAAACATTAATTTATAAATTTATCAGCCATGGTTCACATTTGTTTACCATTTCTAAGATACACGTATTGTGCATGTTGTTGGACTGACTACTGTTTATACATTCCTTTCGTATATGATACATAGCCAGTGACATGTTATTTCTCTGAACACTACTTTCATAAAACTCATCTGTAAATTCTTTATATCTTTAATTTTAGTTCATCCTTTTATTATTTTATTTTTAATTTTGCTTTAATCCTGTTTGAGATTGTAAAGAGAATTTATTTTGTCCCATTAGTTTAATTTAATTCACCTACAATGTATGCAATCCTTTAAACGATGTTAATTCCCAGTGTATTTCCCACTACCTAAAAACTTAAGGCATTCATTGAGCTTAGTGTGACAAATGTTAATTAAATTATTTGTTTAAAATGGATACAATACTAATAGTAATTTTGCTATGAGGTTCCATGCAATCATTTTCATATTAAGAGAAAATTTAATGAAAGTGTAATTATTGAAAACAACCATCACTAATATGATAAAAATCATATATATGTATTTATATATATATATGTATATACATATATATATATATATATTCACCAGATTTCTTAAGATCTTAATATATGTCAAAAATACGTAAAATTTTTGATTAAGGAAATATCCATTCAAATCTCACCGATTTACTTTATCTTCTGTCTTATGAAAGTTGAAATATCACTGAGAGTGTTAATTGCAAATGTTTATGTCTAGCTCCTAATTTTCTTCGTTTTAAATATAGTATCAGTAATTAACTGTAAATGCTTTAACGTTCAGAAATCTAAAAAGTGTTAATTACTTGAAAATATTCTTTCAGTCTTCCTGGAAAAGATAACTGTAATCTCACATTTTTGTAATACACAGAAGATGAATACACATTATTTGACTCAAAATTTCTGTATCTTTGAATCAAAGATACCATCATGTAATTTTTAAATGTTTTTGGCTGGCGTGTTCATTTACTTTTTCATATGCATATTTTTTAAGATTTTAATTATTATTACATTGTGTAATAATTATTATGTAATTTGTATTATGTAATTGTTACATGTTTACACTCAATTCGGGAAGCTGGAACATGTATATAACATACCTTACTTCCTTTTTCATCTCCTTTCCCTTTCTTCTCTCTCTCTCCCAAAAACCAATTTCTTGATCCTTTAAATTTTTGTTCTTCTGCACACATGCTGCAAACATAGTATATAATGTTTACATTCCTTGTATGAAGTTAATCCATGTACATAATGCATCAAATGTTTCCAACTCCTTTTCTCCATCCCTCCTTCTGCCCTCCACCTCTTCATCACCTTCCACTTTGAGAAAGATTATCTATCTACCTTCTATTATTGATCTTCTATTTTGCTCTGTATTTTTACTTTGAATTTCTCATATAAAAGAAGTCATGTAATATTTAAGCCTATATATTTGATTTACTTCTCAAAAATGGTCTCCAGTTGAAGAAATTTTCCTACAAATAATTTGCTTGTCTCCATGAAAGACTAATCCTGTAACATGTATCAAAACTATGTTTTTTTTTTTAAATTCATTCATCTGGTGATGGACATCTAGCTCACTCCCAAGTTTTAGCTCCTTTGAGTTGTGCTTGTCCAAGCATGTGTGTGCTTGTATCACAAAATATGCTGATTTTAATTTTTATGGCACATAACTACAAGGGGAGTAGCTGGGTCAAATGGCATTTCCAGTTTCAGTTTATGAGATTTCCACACAGATTTCCATACAATTATTTTAGTAGTTTATACTCCTATCAACAGTGTAAAAGGATCCCTTTATCCCTGAAGTTCCACTGGCATCAGTTATTTGATTTCTTGACAATGGCTATTCTTTTGGAGATGAAAAGTAAAACAGTGTTGTTTTAATGTGCACTTCAAAAATGGCCAGCACTGTTAAGTATTTCTTCATGTATTCGTTGACTATTTGTACTTTTTCTGTGAAATGTGTATTTATTTTGTTTCTCATTTTTTTAGTTTAGTCTATTTTGTAGAGGTATATTTTTTAGACCTTTTTAATGTATTCTAGATATGAGTCATCTCTCTGAGGGATAGCAGACAAATGTATTTCCCCATTCTTTACATTATCTTTTCTCTGTTTTGGTGATTTCTTTTCTTGTACAGAATATTTTTAATTTTATGTGATGCCATTTTTTGACTCTTGTATCTGATTTCCTGAATAACTGAGATTCAGTTCAGAAAGTTCTTCACTGTGCCTATGACTTCAAGAGTTCTACCTCCCAGCAGTTAAATATTTCTGGTTTTAACATGTAGTTCTTTGAGCTATTTTGATTTTATTTAGTATATGGTAAGAGATATGGGTCTAGATTTAATCTTCCGTAGGTAGGTAGCCAATTTTTCTTACATCGTTTATTAAAAGGGTATCTATACTCCAATGTATGGTTTTTGGTGTCTTCATCAAAGATCAAATAGTTGATCCCTGGCGGGATCTTTTTAAAACCTCTGCAAATTCAATGCATAATATTATAACATCCACTGATTTTAAAGTTTCTTGATTCAATACTGATAATTCATTGATAATCTCCATTTCTTCTGAGTTTTCCCATTTATTGTTGTGCATTTTTATAAAATAGTTAATACTATTTTCATTTCTTCAGTGTCCATTATGATTACAAGTGTTTAAGTTTCTAATTGCATTGATTTGGGTATTTTCTATAATTTTTTAGCTTTGCCAGAAATTTGTCCATTTTGCTTTTTTTTTTTTTTTAAGAAAATAACATTTTGATTCATTACTTTTTTTGTATTCTTGGGTAGAATCTCAATTTCATTGATTTCTGCTCAGTTTGGATTTTTCTAGGGTCTTGAACTACATCATTAGGTTATTTGACCTAGTATTGTTTTTGTGAGATGAGCGTTAATAGTTATAACTTCTCTTATGACTCATTTTACATTGTGTCCCATAAATTTTGGTGTTTTACTGGTGTTATCATTGACTTCTGCAAATGGCCTTATGTCTTCCTTGATTTATTTTGTGCACATTGCTTAGTTAATAGTATACTGTTAATCTCCATGTGTTTGCATCATTCCTGTGGTTTTTCTTCTTTCATTTCTAATTTAATTTCCTATGATAATATGATGTAATTTTCATTATTTTACATTTAATTAAGGTATTTATTGGCTGGAATGTTGTATATTTTGGAGAATATTTCATGTGCTGATGGAAACAATGAGTTTTCTTCTGTTATTTGGTGGAACACTGTAGATCTAAAATCATTTTGTTTGAAAGATTTTTTTCAATTCTAGTCTTGTTTATTGTTTTGTCTACTTGATCAGTTTATTTCTGCTAGTGGGATACTGAGGTCTTAAACTATAATTGATGTGGTCTTTTATGTACAGCAATTGTAGTCTTGTTTATTGTTTTGTCTACTTGATCAGCTTGTTTCTGCTAGTGGGATACTGAGGTCTTAAACTATAATTGTGTTTGTGTTTATGTGGTCTTTTATGTACAGCAATATTTGTTTTGTGAAGTAGTGCACACTGTTGTTTGGTGCATACGTGATACTGTTACCTCTTTCTATTTGATTGCTCCTATAACCAGTAAGGGATGGCCACCTTTGCCTCTTCAGTTCTGATTTCAAATACCTCTTGTGTGTATTTCACACACAGCAAACTAAGGAATTTCTGCCCTTTTTTTTAGGTTCTTTTCTTATCGTTTGATTTTGAGTCTTTGAGCTTCTTTTCTGTTTAAATGTTTTTCTTCTTTATTAAACAGCATGACTATGGATTCTGTTTCTTAATCTACTCTGGCAGTTTGTATTTTGATTGGTGAATTGAGACCATGCACACTGAGAGATTTGCTGAAAAGTACTGAGTTATTCCTATCATTGCCTTATTTTTCTGTTGCTGATTCTGTCTTTCTGTCCACTCCACTGTAACGCCTTCCTGGTGAATTCATTCTATTATATCTTCATTGTTAGCTTCATGGTCTGTTCCTAGGGTATGCTTCGGAATCTTTGGAGTGCGAACCTGCTGTTATCATGGAAGCTTCTTGTTTTTCTATGTATTTTGAATAATGGTTTTGCAAAGTATCATCCTGAATTAGAAGTTGTTTGAAACTGTTCACTCCCCAAGATTTCCTGCTCTTAAATTTGTCTAGAGAGGTCCGATGTAATTCTCGTGAGTTTCTTTTCATAAACAATGTGTTGCTTTTCTGTAATTACTTTGAAGAATCTGTTCTCCTGTTGGACTTTCAGGATTTTGACTACAAGGCTTCACAGACAGTTTCTTTTCTAATTCTGGCTATTTAACATATCTGTATGTTAAATTCTTTTAGACTATTTGGAAAGCTTTCACCTATTAGTTCTGTAAACAGTTTTTTTCTTAAGCCATTCATACCATCATTTGATATTTCATTAATTCCAATTTATCCTAGATTTGCCATCTATGAGCTGTTGGATCCTTTGTTTTTCACCTTTCTTGTTTTTAAGATATATATATATATATATATATATATATATTGATCATCAACAACAGCCCTGTCTTTTAGTTCTGAGATTCTGGCTTCTAATCGGTCACTTACATGATGCATACTTGCGGTAGAAATTTGAGTCTCATTAATTTCTTTTGGAGCCACTCCTTTGACTCAGATTGCTTTCTATGATTGTCATGCATTTTTTGCAGCTTTTTGATTATCTCTTCTATTGTTTTAGTAAATGTGTTACTTAGATTCACTGATTATTTGGTTTAATTGATCCAAATATTATTACTTATTGCTTATGTGAGTTTGCAAAAAAACTTTATTGAATTTTGTTTTTCATTTTCCCTAATACAACTTCAAACAATTCAGGTGTAAGAAGTTTGGATCCCTCTCCTTCAATGCACCATGGATCAACTTTGGGAGAATGGGGAGCTTTTGAAAACATTTTTGGATTGTCTTCTGTTTCAATGATTATCTGTTTTGCACTGAAGCTTGTGACTTTATTGTAGTAGAAAGTTTAATTTGAAGTATGGAGTTCTTTTAAATTAATGACTAGGTTTTAGTAGTGTCTCTGTGCATGTCTAACTACTGGCTTTTGCCTCTGTTCTAGGATCTAAAAACCTCCATTTACTTGAAAGTTTTCCTAGCGTTTAGTCCAATATCCAATTCTCCTGTAATAAGCCACAGCACTGTCAGTGATCCCAAGGAAATCTAGATTTGGGATCCTCGGAAAACTAATTAATAACAACAGCGATGTCACTTTGATTAGAGTAATAAAATCTATTATATGACTTAAAACATAATATTCACACCTTGAGGGCTTATATGGTTCCACATTTGTACATAGCAAAGAGTTCAGTAATTAAACCATAAACACTAAGACAAACCAAATATTGGCCTACTACTCATCTGCACTGCATGTCTATAGAATTGAATAACTTTACCTCTACTCACAATAGCATAGTATTCAATAGAAATAATGAAAGGTTCACTATCTGGAGAAAAGTGAAGCTTTGTAATTATACTAGTAAATGTAGAGGTGTTGGGGAGTCACAGAAGAGAAAACATTTGAACATTTAACTGATGGGGAAAGAAAAAAGGAAAGAAAAATGAATAATGGAAGGATATTAATAGTAATCAATCCCTTGCTGAAAACAGTGAACATGAAAAAGAAGAAAAAAAGAGCAAGAACTGTAGATAAAGAAAGTTAAACATTATACCTACTACAGTGATGCATACCTACCTATGTCTGTATCAGTACAATGTGCTCTAGCTGTATCCTGGAAGCAGACTGTGTACCCATCAACAGTTGGTGGATAAACAAAATGTAGTAGGTATACATAATGGAATATTATGGGACATAAAGGAGGACAAAGTTGAGGGATTTATAGGAAAATGGAATATATGGAATATATAACATTGAGCAAAATAAACCAGAAAGAGAACCTTAAATTCCATATGTTTCCTTTTGTTTGAGGAAGGCAAAGTACAAACAAAGAGAAAAATAAAGGATGGATAGAAGAAGACCCGGAGGTGAACCCCTCTCGAATGGGTAAAGGATATCTTTCCCAAATATCAAGGATAATGAAAGAAGGAGAGGACATGAAAGTTAATAGGAAGACAGGCCGTGTACAGAAACCTAACAACCTAAGTGATTATCAACAATGTATGCCACAACCATGATCTAAGATGAATAACACCAACAATAAAAGTAGGGAAAGGAGACTAAAAAAGCAGTGAGGGAAGTGTAGGGAAGGGGATTAACAGAAGAAGCATCCTGTTTTATGTATATGTACCACTCCGGAAGATGACTGCTAACTGCATGTAACACAAACATACTAATAAATGCATTAATAATTTAAAAAAATACCTGAAGAGAGAAGGGGAAAAAAAACAATTGAAATTGAAAAAAATAAAGGAAATTTCCATTGAAAGAGGAAAAAAATTTCCATTGAAAGAGGAAAAAAAAAACTAAGAAAGGTACCAAATGCCAAAAGATCAAATTAAAGAAAGATAAAAATAATATAAAATACAAAAAATGAGAGATATTGAGTCAAAGGAAAATTTTGTATCTATTTGATGAGTGGTTTCTTTGCATGGCCTGCAGTCTTGGAGTCCAGACATCATTTTCTATTCCAAGTGTTAGGAACTGTGGTCTGCGCGGTGCTCTGTCTTTGTTCCCCCTACTGTGGGTTATCATGCAGATTAAGGCGCGTTTTGTCTTTGTCTTTGCTCTTGGTGGAGATGGATGCTGGCATCAGCTCTCTGGTCTCTTGGATGTCGGCCAGGGGGGCCCAGTCGGGGTGGGCTTTTGAACTGACTGTTGTCTGATTGCTCCCTTTCTTCCCCGGGTGTAGTTCTGCTGTGCTCAGTTAGCTAATCTTGTTCCTGCTATCATTCTGTGCTCCCCCAGGAGCAGCCTCCATTCATCTGCTGCTGGTCAGCTATCTGATGTGGGGGCAGGGCGCCAATCCTCTGCCTGAGGATGGGGCGTCACTTCTGGTCAGCTTTGTCACTTGGGGACACTGCACTGTCCTAAGGTACAGGGCAGCTCTCTCACATGGGACTGCATAGACTCTTAAAAGGCTCTTTTAAAATATTTTTGACTCAGAAGTCTGGTTGTTCTGTGTGGATACTACAATAGGTAAAATTGTGATAGCAACCTTAATTCTAAAATCATTCTAAAATAGAATGGGAAAATGGAAATTGTGTCATACTTCAAAGTATTATATATATATATATATATATATATATATATATATATATTTTTTTTTTTTTTTTTACTTTGGATATATTTGTATCTTTTGGTCAATAGAAATCTTTTTGAAAGTTATTCACTTTCTTTAAAACTGTTGTCTGAAATTCAGCGTACTCTTACAGAAGTTGGAAAATATGTGATTAATACCTTCTTGTTTTCTTAGAATAGTTCATAGCTTATTTCTTAGATATTTCATAGCAAATCTCAGGAAATGTCTCAAATCAGTTAAATTTTTGAAATTTTAGTGGAAATAAAATAAAAAGGCTCTGTTTAATATCCTTGAACATTTGTTTTGAAATTCTACCTCTATTAAGAAAAATATAGTATTTTAAAAAATATATTTGATATTTTTATTGTTAAATATATGAAAATACTGATTTCAAATGGGGTCAATAATCTCATAAGAACTTAGTCTTTATCACAGATATGTGAGTTTGAAATAAATAGGTTTTTTAATAAATTATTTTCTATTCATTCATAGTTTGGATTTTGAAGTTATCCCTCAATTTCCAAACAGGCTTCATTCCAGGAATCCCTGCAGAAGCAAAATCTAAATTTACTCAAGCTCCTTATGCTGTATAAAATGGTGCAGTGATTGTATATGACCTGTACATCTTTTCCTATATGCTTTAAGTCATCTCTAGACTACATTTAATATTTAACATGTCAATGGAATGTAAAGAATTACATTATTGTTTAAAATAATGAGAATTTAGGGGCTGGAGATTTAGCTCAGCGGCATAAGCGCCTGCCTTGCAAGCGTGTGGTCATGAGTTTGATTCCCTGTACCAATTAAAAAAAAAATAATGAAAACTTTTGTGTGTGTCAGAGGAGACAGAACCATCGCAGCCTAGATACATAGATGGTCAATGAGACAAATGTGAAATTATTCAAGCAAAGAGCTCTGTTGGACACTGGGCTTCTGGGATGGTGTGAAGTTACGGAGAATGTTTACCCCCCACTTCCTGCATGTGAATGGAGCACTGTGCTCCATGTACCGTCGTCCATCAGAGTCTTGGTTTTTGGAACTTTATGGAATTGTTTTTCAAATATTTATCACCTATGATGGTTTCTCGCCCATGAATGGGGTACCCAAATCTATAAAGGTCTGAGGGTATTCGTATTTATATGGATAAAATTAGAACGAATTTCCAGTCTTTTTCATTAGTATATGTTTGCAACATACAATAATTAAATTGGGTTGTAGAATTGGTTCATTTACACATCACATCTTAATCATTATTACTTCCTGTTCACTCAGTTCTTCACAACAAAGTCTAAAATTCTAGTTCCTATCACCTATCCTTTATTTTTTCTGATTAATTTTCTTTACTTTTTCTGATTAAATTTTTATACTGTTAGTTTCTCATGTAAAAGAAGCCATGAGATGTTTCATCCTTTGTGTCTGATTTATACACTTATCATTTTGATCTTTTTTTTTTCCCAGTGGGAACTCACCATTCCTCAGTTTGCTGATATGTAAAAAATAATACTATTCATCACATAGAGTTGATGTAAACCTTAAAAGTAGTCAGTACATATAAATTCATAGTATATGACACTGAGTAATCTCTCTGGTAAATCTGTAATTCTTAATAATATCATTATCATTACTATTATTAATGTCATTTTGAACAAATTTGATATGTGACAATAATATTACAAAGGAATTCTTACACAGTGATTTAGAAGTAAAAATTACCCCAGAAATAAAACCAGATTTGAGTAAAACTTGGTGTGCTCTGCTATGTGTTATGACAACAGATTAGGCTTAGGATTTTTGATTTCTGTTATGATTAATCTAAAAGAAAGATAAATTTAATGTAAGAAATTTTCTTTTATTTTGGATTTTTTAACAACTCAATTGCAAATAGACCAACAACTTTGAACGGATGTATTTTAGCATAGGTAAATCTAACTATGATTTCATATTAAATCTTAATTAAGCACTATCGATGTTGAATAAATACATGTATTTACATGTTTACAATTAGACTCTGAATATTTGTGTGGTTTGTGTGGCTATTTCAGAGAACAAAATGACATACCAGTGTGAAATAAATTCCTTGAAAGCTAGAAGTAGCACAAATTACTCTCACAAATATTTATTACATTCTAATTTCTGAAGAAGATTATAATTGTAGAACTGTGTCCTGTTTTTATAGGTATTTATTTTTTGGGTTAATTGAGTATAATTCATTATTATCTTCTTACAGTAGCACAAAGTTATTTCTTGCTACGTAATTTAGAAAATAGTGTTAAAAAGTCAACTCAGAAATAAAGGAAACCAAATTAGCTATTCCCAGATTCTATAATTAAAATTATGCACTCTGTTTCTCTTAATTTGCTTTGGATTGTAATAAAGTATATATTCTAATAGAATTGTAAATGCTTAATTTAGAAGGAAATTGAGATACTGACAAAAGGAGGATAAAATAGATTTTAAAAGTTTTTGTTCACCATTTCAGTGATCACAGGCAAGGTTAATTCCCCTTATCTTTCCTGCATCTTAATACTTGCAGTTTAGAGATTTAAGGATGATTACGTATCTTGTGATATGTACTCTGGTAGTAAAAAGGCATGCAGAAGGCTCAGCAAGTGTAGTTCAGGTTTCTCTTCCAAGAAGTGAAATTTTTAATCTTCTGTTAGTTTTAGAAACAGAAAGAATTCTTAGGTTCACAGCAGTGGCCAAGACCAATGCACTGCATTCCCTGCATAATGCAGAAACAAGACTGGGGAGGGTATGATTCAAAACGCTCCCTGCCAAAACTCAATCTTATTTATTTATTTATTTATTTATTTATTTATTTATTTATTTTATCATTACCAGGGTTCAACCTCACGACTGCCTGCTTGCAAGGCAGGCTCTTATGCCGCTGAGCTAAATCACCAGGCCCAAAACTCATCTTTATTGATATCACTACCAAAACTAAAACAAGATAGAGTCAAATGATTCATGGTAGATGACTGCTGATTTTTAATAAAATTGCTGGCAATTTTTATTGAAGCACTTTTAAGCCAACTACATCAACATTTCCATAATATTTAAACAGTCTAATTGTATTCAGTCTCATAGTGGTGAAATCTTGCCATAAACTCAAGTGTTACTCTACAAATGTTTTCATTTTCACCACTTTCATGCAAGTAAAAATTCCATTTTACATTCAAAGGAATTTTAATTGGTTTCCTACCATTCTCGCCATATTTGTGAAATTCTATTATATTTACTCCATAGGAATTTACTTATAGGTAAATTCACAAACCATAAGATCCAATCTTAATTTAAAAGTAATTGAGTTTTATATCTTAGAAAATTAAGCATATTAAATAATTCAAGGTAAAAAAGGTGTCTGTCTCCTTAGGAAGGCACTCACCCCAAATACCAACAGGGCTGGCTGTGGCAGGCGGATCACGAGATCAAGGCTACACTGCATATGATAGTGAGACTATACTGCATATAATAGTGATTAAAAATAAATCAATGAATAAATAAATAAAGAAAACTCTAACAGAAATCCTGCTGTTTTTTTTTTTTAGATAAATAATGTCTGCTACTCAGTGTTTTCTCATCAAGAATTGCTGTAGTAAGAAACTATAAAACATTATGTTGAATTTTAGTGTCATTTATATACAGAAAATGTAAATGTTAAGGGTCTGTTTCCTATAGACTACAAGCTGTGACATGCCATGTGTGAAATGATAGTTTTCTTTTTTAAAAAGAAAAAATACAAGGAAACACTGTAAGTTAAAAAAAAAGTCAGACATAACCTGCATTAGTCTTTTCTTTCTAATTTTCTTTCCTCAGATGATCTTTCAAAGTTCTGAATTTTTCTTCTAAATTATGTTGCTTTTTACTTGAGAAATAAATGATGTGGTTAAGTCAGGAAAAAAGTAGGAGTGTTAAAGCAGAACAGAACTAATCATACAGTTTTAGCATCTGCTTTAAATTTTGTCAACCACACTCCCACTGAATAGTCCTTTAAATTAAAGGTTTCAAGGTGCATGATAGTTTTACTTGATTGAAATTTCTTTTCAAAGAGATTCAAGGGTACACAAATTTGCAAAGCCATATGGTCACGTGGTTAGCAGTATATACTGAAATAAGACTGACCTATCTCAAATTCAATCTCTGACACATCCTTTATGTGTGAACTTGGCAAATGCTTTTAAACTCTCAAACTAAAATTTTTAATTTAAACTTAGACGAATATTTCTCAAAAGTTTGTATGATAATGAAATAAAAGTGCTTTTAAAAATGACAAGCATTAAAGGATACAACTGCAACTGTGTTTAGGTGTGTTAAATAGATGACCGTATTAATGTTTTTGATTGGATCATTCAACACAACTGTTTGCAGTCTTACTTTTTGAATGTCCACTTTGTATGCTTTGATCCTGTGACTTGAGCATCTATCTCTAAGATGATAATGTGTAATCTATTAACTGGTGGTTTCTTACTGTTTTTTTTTTTAATAGTTCTCTATTGCTTCTACCCTTACACTGTTTTGTTTTGTTTTGTTTTGTTTTGTTTCTCTTTTTCCTTTTAAGTAAAAAAAAAAAAAACGTCAACTATTGGGCTGTGGATTTAGCTCAGCGGCAAAACATCTGCCTGTCAAGCACAAGGACCTGAGTCTGATACCCAATACTAAATAAATGACTAAATAAATAAAATAAAATAAATTGCCAAGTACAATGAACATCACCTACTCAAACTTTTATGTTGAAATAATAAATATAACCATAACTTGAAATCATAATGTGTATCTATAGCATTATGTTAAAGATGAAATAAACATGAATGAAGAAGTTATGCATATAGCAACAGAGATTTTTGTGTTTTTTCCAAATCTATATGTTTAAATTTTTTGAAGGTATTTGAATATTGAGTACCCGACTGAATACTAGAAAAAATGCAAGAGCCGTCATAGTCATTAAAAATAAAATTGTAGCAATATTTGTAAACTCACATTGCATCTGTAATTATAGTCAGGGTTTTCTGTAAGCTCTGGGATTTTAAAAAAAGCAAAGATACATTAGAAGTTTGCACTTCACAGTTGGTCTTTTTAGGACAAATTTGACTGCTTTAAGACTTAGAATCTTAGTCTAATTCTTTTATTATTTTACCACACAAATAAACCAATGAAAGAAAAATTACCTCTGTTCCATATTGGATTTTTTTGGTTAGTGCATATATGTACCAATTAATGCCTTGTAGCATACCATTTAAAATAATAATTAAAATTAATCAGTAATAAATGTAAACTTTGGTTTTGTGCTATATATTGATGCTACAATAAACAAGATATGACATACATAATAGTAGTCATATAAGATATTGAAGCTGGAAAAATTCCTATTGCCCACTAATTTCATTGTACTTTTTTCTAACTAGCTAGATTTAAATACCCAAATATTTACCACTGTGCTGTGGTGACCAATGGTATTCAATACAGTAAAATAATGTTTAAGTTTGTAACTGACAAGGAATAGATTACACTATGCATCCTAGGAGTATAGTAGGCTTTATTACACAGGTCTGTATAAGTTCCTTTTATGGTGTTCATGCAATGAATAAATTCCTTAATAATATATTTCTCAGAAGGTCTTCTCCTCATTAAGAGACTCATGACTGTATTCTGAGTACATTCACGGGTAATTATTTTCCTTATGGAACACATTTAAGATACAGGGATGCAATACGTATCAGCATTTAATCAGATAGCATGAAGACAGACATTCATACTGATTCTGTGATGAAAAAATCTCTAGATAAGAATATATCTGTACTGACATATGATGAAGAATGTATTGATTTTTGTCTTTGTAACTTCACAAATAATTATATGTGCCTTTCACTGTGGTCAATAACATGAAACACATGCTTCCATGTTTGAGGTCTAAAATTTTAAAGATTAGTAATAATAATAGGAACAGATTATCTATGTTTTTGACAGAATAGAAAACATTGATGTTATATATAAAATCTTTAGTTTCTTTGTCGTAGCTCAATGGGCTGAAAAGAAAATGTAAAAAAAGAATTGCATTGCATGGGTACACACATTGTGGGGAAAAAAAAAACGAATAAAAACAAAACAAGGAAACAGTATTTTTGGTATTTCATGATGCAGTATAATAAACTAGAAGTAGATGATTTTTCTTTATTGAGGTCATCTGCCCGAAAAAATTAAGGCCATAGAAATATTGATCAAAATATATGAAAAAGTATATTATCATGTTCATAATTCTGTAACAGTTTTGATTGATTTGCTGTAACTGCTATCAAAATTAAAAGTTTTGTGACAAAAAAAGTATGAGCAAAATAGCAAAAAATAAAATCAACTTCACCTTTCATGAGAAGGCTTTTTAAAATTGTCCTTCCACTTAGCTTTCTTCACAGAAAACAATGTGCAACCGTTTTTATTCTTCTTGTTTTTAATAGTGGTGCTGTAATAGTAACCCAGTACTTAAAAGAAGATCCCAAAGGTCCCTCCCTTCAGCCTGCTCTCAGGAATGTTTCACATTGATCTGCTTCAAATGGCCAGCAAGTCAAGCTTGGCTTCTGCTCCAGAAGCTGTCCATGGCAGTCAGCAGGAGCCAGGCTCCAGAAAGTCGCCTGACACCTTGAGAGCTCACTGATTTTATGTCTTACTCTTGTTTTTGTTCTCCATAGGTCGCATCACAGCATCTTTGTTGATTACTGAATATAAAATTGATTGTCCTAAGTGTCTCGGTTTATCTTCAGTAAAATATTCTCTTAATAAAACAGATAGAATTCATTATCCACATCACACAGAAATGCTGGAGACTGTTGTGCTCATGCTTGCTATCACACTTCATTTTTTGTCCACTGTGCTTCTTTACATCGGGTTCAGCATATGGTAATTGCCTGTTTTTGTATGCACTTGAGTCCATTAAAGGAACATCCTGGAGGGCAGAGACTTTGATTTTCTTAACCCAGGATCTTAATAAGTTTTTTTTTTTTTTTAACTATCTAAATAACACTTGTAGAGAACCAGTTTTTGCTACATTTTCTTAATTTAAATATCACAGCAAGTCTATGCAGATGATATTTTGAACAGCATTTTCCAGAGGAAAAAGATGAATTTTATTAGAATTATATAAATTATCCCAATTTCTCCTTCTTGTAACTGGTAAGATGAGGTTTGTATCTACTGAAAATAAATACATAGCTTGATGCAGTAGCTTCTGTATTTTTTGCATTGTATTTTGAGAATTTTAATCAATAAATAATTCTTAAAAATATTAATGTCTTACAATGCAAAATACTGAAAACAAATAAACAAACAAAGAAAAAAAAAACCATTGGTCAGCTAACTTTTAAATTCCTATCAACAGACCAGAAACAATAAAACAACTGTTTGAAATAATTGCACTTATGGCTTAAACTTCAAATATTATCATTTTTTGGACTTTAATGATTCAAAGAAATAATATAGAGTATAAATGTAGGAAAACTGATTAAATAATTTATTTCACCACAATCTTCTCCAGACTTCTGTGTATTTTGAAACTAGCCTGCGCTTCATAGATTCAGAAAACAAGTAATTTTGTTTAACACAAAATTTAATAATTTTCCATAATTATTATTGTACTTTTTTAATTTAAAGGAAAAAAAAACAGGATAGCTAAGCAACAGGGAATATAAACTGTAAGAATGAAATGATACATCTGTAGTTATTTAAATAACTACAAATTTTCAAAGATGTTTTCAACTAAAATTGTCAACTTCATTGTGTCATTATTTCTTAAAGTGTAAAACTATATATGATTATAAAAATATTGAAAGATACTAATATTCAGAATAAAAATTTTCACAGCTTCTTTCTTTAACTATCCAGGGAAATAAATGATAGCTCCACTAAATTTTACCAAAAGTATTTTTGAGGCATTATACAATTAAATAGGGAAAATTAATGTATATGCATAATTTGTATAATAAAATGAAAAGCTTAGGTAAATGGTTTCATTGAAATCTAGAAGGTACTGGCCAATTAACACCCAAAGGTAGTTTAGTTAATCTTTTCTTTGTTTTCATTTTCTATTTTTCTCAAGGAACTTGAAATGAAGAATAGTTTGGTTCTAAATGATTTTCATGTTGCTAAAAACTGGAAAAACAATAAACCATAATAGCATGTCGTTTCTTCATTTACACAGTAAATCACAATAGTTTCACAATGAGCAAATATTTTAGATATTTCATTCACTGATTTAGTCTCAAAATACACAAATATGTCTCTAAAATTTATATTTTTGAATCAAATTGACTAGAGTCTAGGTACTTCATCAAATATGGATGCACACTGTGTATTGCAGATTGTCCTCCATGCATATTCTTTCATTATATGTATGGGACTCCTTCCTCAGTTGAGGGCCTAAATGCAGCAAAGATCAAAACACCTTCCTCCCCTGAGATCTAAGAAATTCAGCAGCAGAGACCTTTGGACATCAAGTGTAATATTCTCCAGCAGCATATCCTCCTCCCTGGGTGTCTAACATGCTTTTTATTACCCTAAAACTTCAGACTTTTCCATCTCCATGATCATGCCAGCTAATTATTAAAGATAAATCTACACACACACACACACACACACACACACACACACACCATGCTTTAGTTTTCTGGAGGACTCTGGGTAATATAGCAACTAGGGGAAAGAGGTGAAAGAAATTAACTGTTCTGGAAACTACATAAACAATTTAATATAAAAGGTAATAGCGCATTATAATTAATCACTATATTCATGTTTCAAAAAATCAGTTCAGGGGCTGGGGGTTTAGCTCAGTGGCATAAGCGCCTGCCTTAAAAGCAGGCAGTCATGAGTTCGATCCCTGGTACCGATAAAAAGGAAAAAGACAAAAAAAAAAAAAAAAAATCAGTTCAGAATTTCAATAGATATTGACATATATTTTTTGTTAACAAAAAGGAATAATGATTATTAAAAGAAATTTACCTCATAAGTTAATTCATTTCTTTTACATAAACTTTGATATGGTGTATAGCAGTATGATACTGATTCAGCTTTTAATTGTATTTGTTTGTCTTTGAGTGTATTACATATTTTTCTGGGTCATTATCTACATTTTCACTGGATATTTAGTATCATACTGAGCAAGATACATGTTGAGGTGTCGCATGGACAATTAACAGAATTCATATATTACTCATACAAATCAAAAAATTAAGCTTTCTAAAAAACTATAAGTATACATTATCAAACGAGTGACGTATATTAATAATTAGAAGTGAATTTTTAAATTTTATAATATTTTATTTTAATTTATGAAAAGTTAGTCTATTTCATAAAAATAAACAATATTATGATTAGCATTTGAAAAACTTCATCTCTAAATTGATTTACAATAGCTGTGAATTTGAAAATATACACATTTCTATGTCAAAACATTCCTCTTGAAATGATTTTTATTTTTTCTGTTTAGGTAATGTGGCAATTAAGGATTTTACATTCAGATATATTTTCCTATGTTCTGCAAATTAATATCAACTTATAAAATCATCATTTCCATATGAGTTTAATATGTGTGTGTAGTACAATCTGCTATAATCCTCATACATTATTATTCTTGCTGAATGTATTTTCTTCCTTGGCCATCATGCATTAAATAAAAGTTCTTGCAATAAATAGAAATCCTTTCATAAAAGCTTTCTACTTATTTGGAGTCAGACTGTCTGGTTCTTCCTATCCAATCCATGACCCATGGAGAGAGTCAACAGTAGAAAAGAATATTAAAGGTGACAATTCACCACAAAATCTATCATGAAAAACAATGACTAAACTAAGTGACATCATATTCAAAGACATTTAATGAGAAGCAGGAATCACTCACAATTGTTTGCCATCCAACTGCTCCACCATTTCTCAAGGAAAATTGTCACAAATATTAACTTAGAATCCTTGCCAATAATTTGAAGGCAGATGTCAACATTACAGGCAGCTGATGCTGTTTCAGAGTAAAATACTGGACTGTCTTTGCAAACTTGCTGATGAGAAAACTTACAAGGAAGTAAAAAGAAATGGCAAAATGAAGATAACTTGGGTCTTACAAAAATGAGACCTTAATTTAATACTGCCTTCATAGCAAGATCAAAGCCACTCAAACTATTCCTATATGCCTGTTTATTTTTCGTCCAAATGGTGCTTTTCAAATAAGGCAATTGTAGAGGACCACATAGATGACTTTTCTTGAAAGAAGAGAAATTATCTCCATTTGGCTAAACCTGGCCTTATGTTTATGCACAAAGCTGGCTAGGACCTTTCCCTATCCAGTCCCTGGATTTAAACAATGCAAACTGATCTAGCTCAGGTACTGATGTGTATATAGTCTTTGAAACAAGGCAACAGGTGAGTGTTGCCCTGCCCTACAGCTCCCAAAAAAACATGTGTGAGACAGATGGGAAAGTGAGGCTCCACAATATTGGCTGGGATTGAGTCTTGAGATAAGAATCTATGACTTCTGGAGGCATAGAAGGTTGCATATCAAAGATGAAGCATTAACACTAAAGCATTAGATAGATACTACCTTTAACTGTATTACACACATTATTCTTTCTATATATCCTCCTTTTTTCGTATTGCAGAGATGATTTCAGGTCAATTACATAAGCTGATGGCAGTCACAGACTTTCTCCATTCTAACAAGTCACTGAACACCAAGGCACTCTCTTTTTCATGAATTAATAAAAGCGGGGTTTGGCCCTGGGTAGGAGCCTTTGTTCTGGCTAGCCATCACTCTAGATGGACTTAGAGTCCCCTTGGCTTCCCACCATCTTGGATATATATTTGTGTCTTTATTCATACCATGGGTTCCACTAGAAGGGATAGATTGGAGTTAGCCAACTAGAATTCCAATAATTTTCCTTAGGATTACAAAAATAAATGTCCCAAACTGTGAAGAGGCCTGGAAAAGGCTTTCAATAGTAGTTATACCATACATTTGAAGTAACTATTTCTTTGACTTTAAAGAAAACAAAATGGAAAATGGATTGCCAAAGTAAAAATGCCAAATGCAAATCACCCAAAAACTTAAAAGGAAGATATATTTACTAGTTTCATTTTTCTAGATAAAAGAGTTTAGGATTGACAGTTTCAGGAACAAGTTAGTGAAACTTGCCTTATAAACAAACTTCCATTCCTGCCTATAGCATTAAAACATTTACTATGTTCCAACTAAATAACCTCCTAATCATTATATTTTTATGTAAACATTATTTTCCTTCTTAAATATTTTAAACCCCTCTAAAGAGACCTATGATTCTATTGTGGAAGAAATACTATCTGAAGAATGAAAATTAGTCTTTGCAATCATAAACAGATATCCAATCTGTTTTCTGAAATGAATGAATGTATAAAAGGTGAAAGATATAAATGAGCTTTGGTTAAATATTCTCAAACAGAAGGTAACATAATATTTCATATTTTACATATACTTTTTATGTAGGGCATTAGCAAGCTTTTCTGCTGCAGAGACAAAGTACTGAACTCAAAAGAGAAAAGTTGAATATTCCTAACAGTTTAAAGGAATTCTGTCCATGCTTGGCAATCTCCAGAGCAAAAATTCCATAGTGGGGCAAAGATTCTTAGTATTTGTAGCCAGTAAAAAGTGCAGGGAAAGAATGCCAGGAAGTAGACATAGGACAGGGAGAAAAGAGCCACAGAACAAACATAGGCCATAAATTTATAGTTCCATGACCCACACAGGCACAACAAAAAACATTATCTGCCCATTTCCTGGATGGATTCCAAAGTAAATAATCTGAGTCCTTAGCTTGACCATCACATTCCACCCCTTGTTAAGCTGACACACAAATTTATTACCTTATATCACATTTAGTCTGCCAATACATACAAAAACAAGACAACTATACAAAAACAAGAAAATAACTCCACCTAGTATATTACAACTATCCTGAGTATAGCTCAGCATGCAAGAATCCTTTCCCCAAAGTTACAACACTTTCAGAGTTGTTTCAAAAATGCAAGTCAATGTCCCATCTGAGATTCAATGCAGAAAAAGAGAAAGTTCAAAAACAAGCTGAAAAGTTAAAAAACCAAGCTACCTATTTTTATGGTACAATGATACAGAGTAAATATTCTGATTTGCAAATGGAGAAAAATGAAGATGGAAAATCATAGGACTAAAGTAAAACCAAATCTCAGCAGGATAAAAGTTAAAACCTGTAGCTCTAGGATATTCTGTGGTAAAGTTTTAATACTAAGGGACAGAATGCACAGATTTAATATTTTCTGCTTTAATTTCCCCCTTGGTACTCATCAGGATAAAAATAAGCCATAGTACCACGCCACAGTCTAAAAATTAGATAACCTTCAGAGAGTTCACAATCACTAGCCTTGGGGACCAAAAGTCTTAGCACGTGTGCTGAATTTAGACACAACTTCTGGGGAGCATAATGTGTAAGAACACAATTTCAACTGCCATTAGAGTCCCTGATACAATCTAAAACTTCCTGGGCCTTATCCTTGCTGTCCACATTCCCATGTGCATTCTGGTTTTCTTAGCTCTAACTGGAATCACCAATACAGCTCTGCTTAAAGCATTCTAGGCTTCTTTATTTGGTATCTCCAAACTTTTCCAACCCTCCTGCAAACTAGTTTCAAAAATTTATAAATCACATGATCAGATGAATCTTGCAACAGTTCCATTCTTAGTCCAAATTTTGTTTTGGTCAGCTATTCCATTACTGATGCAATACAGTCACACTCAAAACTGAGAGGCATGATACAGTTGACTGTTTCAAGGGATTCTAGTCATTGTCAACAAAATCCAAGATTCTTTTATGATGGTGGGAGGGCACTAGAGAGCAAAAAATTCATAATTTGTACTGCATTGGTGGCATAGCACAGAACCAATGGCAGAAAGATAGTGCAGAAGATCATTTATAAAATTCAGGCTATGCTCTAAGACACATTCAGAAGTGTGCTTCAGCAATCTCTCAGGTGGATCATAATGCCAGTCTATTTGATATTCCACTCTAAACTTCACAATTATTGCTGTAGTTTTTCTTTTTCAATTGGCCTTAAGAGCTTGCTCTGGAAAGTGTCCATAAACTCCAAGTACTCCCAAGGAGAAGACTAAAGTGATCTTGGATGTTTATAGTCTTCCCCTCCTAGAATTTCCTCATTTAGAAGACAGCCTAATTCCTATACATACTCAATGGAACAGAAGAAAGAAGCCATAGGCAACTAAAATGAAGTCACTTGATCTTTGCCAAAGGATCACATGATATGTTCATAGAATAAACAAAATTAGAATAAACATAAATACAAATACATATCTTACTAAACAAAATTAGACTAAACATAAATACAAATACATATCTTAAAAATCAGCTCAAAATAAATCATAGACTGTTTCACAGGCAGAAACATCTTTTAAAAGAAAGCAGGAAAAATTTATGTAGAATGGTTTAGTAGTTAGTTTTTGATTGGAACATGGAAATCACAGTTCATACTTTAGAAAACAACTGAAATGTTATATTTCATTGAAATTGCTAACCAATGCTCCATGAAAAATGTTAGTAGGGAAAAAAATTAAACATATGGGTAAGTGAGGTATGTAGCACACCAATTAATGTGACCAAAATAAATCTAGACCAAGACATATAATCATCAAGATCTCAGAAATTCAGCACAAGAACAGAATATTAAAAGCTGTTAGAGATTGTAAACTGACAGATCACCTACAAAGGAAACCCCAATGAAATTATGGCAGACATCTCAATACAAAACCTCAAGTCAAGAAAGTTTTGCATAAGTGTTTCAAGTCCTGAAAGAAAACAACTTTCAACCCAGATTAATGTACCTTGAAAAACTACATTTAAAAATTAATGGAGAAACAAGATACTTCCTCTAAAAAGGACAGAGGAAGAACTTCGTGACCACTACAAAGTATACTGAAAAAAATACTATACAGAGATCAAAATGACCACAATTCCAAGAACAACAACAGAAAGTAACAACCAAGTATGGCGAGCAATTAAGCAGAGAAAAAATCAGATAACCAACAACAGGAAAATAACATGATAAAGATAAACCATTACACTTCAGTATACATCAATGTAAATGGTCTCAATTCATCAATCAAAGGAAAGAGATTCATAGAATGGATCAAAAAGCAAGATCCAACAAAATGCTTTGTACAAGAAAGATATTTAACACAAAAACAAATTCATTGACTCAAAGTCAAAAGTTGAGAAACAATACCCCATGCAACAGGAACCCAGAAAAAGCAAGAATAGCTATTCTGTTTGCAGACAATGTGAGCTTCAATCCTGAATGATCTGTTTTGATAAAGAAGTTCTGTATTTACTTGTTAGAGGAAAACTTCAAGAGGAAGAGTTTAACCATAAATATATATGCACCAAAATGGGAGTACCCAACTATATAACAAATACTGATAGACAAGAAAAATCTAATAAGCAATAACACAGTTGAAATGGGGTGTTTAGTATCCCACTGTCACAAATAGCTGAATCAACCAGACAAAAAGTCAGCAAATAAATATCATAACTGAATGATATCTGTGAATAAACGGACTTAGTAGAAGTTTACAGTGTGTTCCACTCAGTATGAGAATGCACATACATCTCAGCTTCACATGAGACTTTCTCTACAATGGACTACATAACATGCTTAAGTAAATAGAAAGGAATTGTAAACGTCCAATTATCTGATCATAGTATGGTGAAATTTGATGTTAAGGATAAAAGAAGCCACAAAAACTCCATAAACACATCGGAATTAAATGACACCTTCCTGAACAATGAATAGATCATAGATGAAATGAAAGAAGAAATTAAACAATATCTACAATTAAGTGAAAATGAGTAAACAACATAGTAGGACCTACAGGATGCAATAAAAGCAGTCTTAAGAGGGAAATTTATGGTGGTGAATCTGTACATCAGGAAACAGAATAAGAACAGATAAGCTGCCCAAGTTGCATCTCAGGCTTCTAGGAAAAGGAGAATAAATAAGGCCAAAGCCTATACAATGGAGGAAATTATAAAGATCAGAGCAGAAATTAACCAAAATAAGTCTAAGAAAACAATACAATGAATTAATGAATCAGAGATTTGGTTCTTTGAAACAATGAATAAAACTGGTAAACGATCGTCTAACCGTCTCAAAAATAGGAAAGAAAAGACTCAAATTCACATAGTAATCAATGAAAAGGGTGAAATCACTACAGATTCTGTGAAAATTCAGATCATCAGTACATTCTTCAAAAAATCTTGACTCTCATAGGATGGAAACAGAAAAAATGGACAGATTTCTAGATATGTGTGAATCAACAAAGCTGATTCATGAAGATATAAAAATTTGGAATGATTCAATATCAGTCAATGAAACTGAAAATCTAATTAAAAATTTACTAACAAAAATATCCAGATCCTGATGGATGTACAGCTGAATTCTACAGGAAATTTAGAGAGCTAATACCAATACTCCTCATAATGTTTTATAAAATTAAAGGGTACTCAATATTCTGTAATTTATTGCTGAAAGCAAGTATTATCCTGATACCAAAACCAGAGAAAGACCCAACCATATTAAATGTATTGAGAAGTCCAAACGAAAATCTCCCAGTAGACAAATTAGGAAATAATTTTATGAACTAAATCAATAAAATATAACTGGATTATAACTCAATCTATAAAATGAATATACATATGAAATGGATATTCATAAGCTCTTACTGGTATAAATAAATGACTAAACAATAAATACTTAAATAGAAGAGCTCAACTTGTTCTGTAACTGAATTCTAAGTACATGTAGGGATAGATCATCTATACTAAGAAGGCCTGGTATATGACTTCAGATATATCTGCTTACTCTAGTCTCCCAGTTGGTACACCCACTGGCCCACTGGAGAGGATGTTTTGGCTTCTTCATTCTCCTCCCAATCCCTGTGGTAGCTACCTTTAGCTCACCTTATTTGGATACTATGTTCTCTCAGTTGTGTTAATCTTTAAAAATTTAACATCCAATGATTTTTAATTCTATGTGACATAGTTAATATATATATATATATATATATATATATATATATATATACATATGTATATATATACTCATTGATAAGTTTCTCATTTTTTCTCAAGGTTGTTGGAAATATATCCATGTGTACTTATTGAGTCTACCACTTACCTACATTTGTATAGTATTAATAACTGTTTAATGACAGTATTACTGACAGTTTAATGACAGTAAACTGATTAATAACAGTATTAATACTGTTTTAAAAAGACCAGAGATTGTCATAAAGTATTCAGGTCCTTAATCCAGCTATATTTATGGCATGAACTATATTCATTTGTTATATTAAAATATTTCAAAAATATTTATATTTTTATTATTTCAGTGGATAATAAAACTTATCATTTAGTATTTCTGGTGATTTTGACTGATTTATTCTAAAATAAATTTTTGTCAAAACATTGTTTATCACAACATTTGTTGTTGAAATGAAGTAGAAATATTGTATGGGAAGAGATATTTTTATTGTTTCATTTATGAATGTGTGTATCCTCTACTGAGTTAATTATTGAATTTGTGTTAAATTTTGTATTATAATATTTTTTTCTTCAAGGTAGTAAGATTGAATTATCTGTCATAAGGAAAACTCAGAGCCTAAAATTTAATTACTTTTGAGTTAAACTTAATTGACAAGAATATTAATTTGACATACCTAAGTTATTCACAAATAGCATGTTTCTTATAAGTTTATTAAATTAGTTTGATTTGAAGCATGACTAATTTGGAGGTACTCATTATTCAAGAATTCTTCACCAAAGCCACTAAATTGTACATAGATTAGCTAATTAATACTCCAAACACTCGTAACTGACTTTTGGGTAGTTTTTCATATTTTATTTAACTGAACTTTTACCCGTCTTGTTTTTTTTTTTTTTTTTTTTTTTTTTTTTCCGTCTTTTTCCTTTTTATTGGTACTGGGAATCGAACTCACGACTGCCTGCTTGCAGGGCCGGTGCTTATGCCGCTGAGCTAAATTCCCAGCCCGTGCCCTTCTTGTTCTATAAACTTAGCAAATGAAAAACTGCACAAGGCTCAATAATAAAACAGGAATCCAGGAGAACCATGACCTTGTGCAGCAAGATGGAATGTTAGAACACTAAGATAGTGTACTATAAACAGAGACAATTTGAAAATAATAATTTAGGTTTGGAATGATGGATGGTATATAAAAATTGAATTCATCTTACGCATATTCTATAACAAGCCATTAAGGTCCCATTTTTAACACAAAAGAAACACAAATGAGTACTACTTTAATATTTTGAGTAACTCTGAAAATGAATCAAATAGAAGATGCTTAAAGAGAAGAATTTTTTAAAAATGATGTCGTTTCAAAGTGGAGCGGTACACACCTAACTATGGTACTATATTGGAAATGAAATCTGGATAATGGTGAAAATGCAAGTTGGTCAAAGACACTGGATTCCTTATTCATCCAACAGATTCTGTAAAGTGCTACCGCCCAGCAATTGTTCTCTCAGTTTTGGACGCATCAATCAGAGAGGAGGGCAGGGCGTGGAGGGTGAAGTGCCTTTAATTCCACAAGTGTGTTTCTTCCTGACAGTGAAAATTATAGAAAATATGTAGTTTATGTCTTTAAAATATCTGAGCTTCAGAAGAGCAATGAAACTAAGATATTCATGATGAAAACAGAGATAACATTTCAAAACAGAAGAAATTAACAGTAAAAGTATGAGCTAAGTAAAAGTATGAGCTAAGTTTGCTAAAATGTAATATAGCTTAACAAAAAAGATATCAGAATTAAATGTAATCTGTAAAGAATGATCACATTTTTCTGAAAAGTTTCAAAAGTATACTTGTGTTGTTTCTAAGTATCACACTTTACGTACCAGGAAACTCATGCTCTTGTTTTCAGTTATTAGACACTTTCCCAAATGTGTTTATTATAAATACTAAACATGGGCAATGATAACGTGACATTTTGTGGTAATGTTTTCCACATGGCTTTATGAAATTATTAAATCATACAGTAAGTCCTACCTGACTGCATTGATATCCAATGTATGAAAATTAGTTAATATTCTACTAAATTATTTACCTTACCAGTTATTGATGATATCAATTTCATGAGAATATCATGATATAGGCTTTGCAACAGACACAGTTTTCTTGACATAACTCTTAAACATTTATTAGAGGGCATATACACCTCCCATCACTTAAATTAGTACATAAAAAAAAAGCTTTGGGCATAAAGAAGAAAGAATTGAAATGAAATACATATTTCTTATTTGTTCTGAGACCTTTGGTGCATTACTAAACTTATACCTAATAATAATAAGGCCACCTGTTATTCATAATATCTATATATACATGTATAATATGTTTGTATAAACATGTAGGATGATTTGCAGGATATAATAAGGGTTTAAAAATGGTTGCTGTGAGTAAAATTTCTGCACATCAGTCTGAATATTCTGTTTTGTTGACATCAAAACACTTGATGTAATCAGTTACTTAGAGAACATCCGAAGTCAGCTAGCGTTGAAGCAAATTACTATATTGATATTATTACCATGGATTCTCATGTCAAAAAAATCTCGATCTAAAAATCCATGATATTTTTTATAAAATATAGATAAAATGGAAATGGGTTCGAGAAATAAGCACAGTAAGTATCCTTTTTATTCTTCCCTATTCAATTATTTAAACACATCTGCTAGAAGTTGAAAGGGTAAAGTACACTCTAATTCAAGTTACTGGTGTACTATATGCCTGGAATTAGCCAATCATGTTTTTCAAAAAAAATAAGGATGAAAAGGTAAAGCTAGTTTTCCTTCTAAGATTGGGAAAAGCTAATATATTATGTGCTGCTGAATGTGTACATTTAGGTCCTTCATGTTCTGCTGTAGCTGCACAGCGTTAAGCTGTTAGATTTCACTCTCGTAGGAAAGATAACAGCTGGAAGATCTGGCAGACTTTCAGCTGCCAATCATTTAGAGAGCTGCATTTGTCTCGATTAAACAAGCACTAGTTATTAAACCTGAGCCTTGACATGCAGCAAAGTCTGGTTGTATTTAGATGGCAAGTGAAGCCTGTCTGTGCCAGAATAAGGCATCATTCCTGCAGGCAATCTGTTAGCAGTTAAGAGACCAGGGAAAGAACTCTGTTCTTCCCTCTGTGGAAGCACTCTAGAAGCTGAAAAAAAATATCAAGGTGTACAGATACAGATAACAGATACAGATACAGATACAGATACAGATACAGATACAGATACAGGTACAGGTACAGGTACAGGTACAGGTACAGGTACAGGTACAGATACAGATACAGATACAGATACAGATACAGACACAGATACAGATACAGATACAGATACAGATACAGATACAGATACAGATAGATACAGATATTATAACAGTGCCACTCTTAAAACTTTCCTAAAAGACTAAATTATATCTGCACAAAGAAAAAACTGAAAATTTTATTTGTATGTCAAAAATTTGGAAATAATTTTTACACAAAGAGGAGAATGGTTAAAACAGTAGTCGATTGTTTAAATGGAATTTTACTGAACATTAGAAAGAGCCAACTATTGATACATGGAATATGGAAAAATCTCAGAAATAGTCTATTGAATAAGACAAATCATATGTATGAGTCCATGTATGTAATTTCTAAATCACATACACTTTATAGAGAAAAGCAAACTAACATTGTGAACGTCTCTGCAGTATGCAGGAAGTTGTGATGCATGACCTGGGACAGAACATAAAATTCTAAACTAAAAGAAGCAATCTATGTCTTCATTGGCATAGCAGTTCTATAGATATATACCCAAGTTGCTGTCATTATGCTGTCACACTTATTGATGCACATTTCACTCCATGTATATATCATGTGATTTTTTAAAAGTTCTCTTAAAAACTCTGAAAATAAAGCATTACCAAATATTAATATGCCTCTAATATCAACTACCATATTTTATACATTTATTTGCAATTTGCTCAATTATTTTAGAATGAATCTTCACTGATTCCTTTGGTAAAGGTATTGCAGTGTTCAAACAGTAAGAATCATATAGAATATCATCATCTTTTCAAACCTGTCTTTCAATATTTCAATACACCCTCCAGAAGAATCAGTGTTGATGATTTTTCTTTATAACTGTAGATAATTTTACTAGTTTGCAGTAGATAGATGTGATTGTAAAGACTTTGAAACTCCACTTCTCAGGCTTTATAGCCTATGATCTGTTTACTTAAACTTGGGTTTTCTTTAGTAACTGAGTTGCTGCTACTTTTTGAAGTTACTTCAGAAATGGTCGGTGTCCAGCTGGCTTACTTTAAGACAAGTCGTCCCCCACAATCATATGTGTCACTGTCTAAGACCACAACCCACAGAAGCCATCGGAATTACGACCTATCAGTCACCCAAATATCCAGCACCAGGATTCAAGTGTACCTTCCTTCATATTGAGCTCAACACAACTTTCAGATCCCTGTACGCTGCTGACTAACTGCATTTTACATGAGACACCCCAGAAAAAAAATTCAGTATATCTCTTCCTTAAAACCTACATTCAAAAAAGTATGAACAAAATGTGTTTGTTGTTTTTCTTTACATATATGTATGTATATATACATATAATCTTCTGTCTAATTTATATATATATATATGTATATATATATATATATATATTTGAAACCTATATAAATAAGTTGCTATTTTTGCCCAATTTAAAAAAATTAAAGTGAGGTTTAATATTTTGTTATTTTTCATATTCCCTCCAGTGAATTATGAGCACATAGCGATAGGATAAACCCACAAAAAATGACTTACAGAATCAAAGTAAATAATTATTTTAGATTTGCCTTCTTTCAGTGTATTATGCATCTATATTTCAGATGCAATTTTTGAATAGCATTGTTTACCAAAAATTTTTCAAACATTTGTTAGTAAATTTAAATTTTCACCAATCACCAAACTTCTTGTTGAAAAAATTAATATTATTATACTTGTCTTTTTCTGATTCAGTAGTAGGAATATATATTAAGTGGAGTCATGCACCACATAATATTATATGCTGTCTGCTGTGACAGCATATACAGCAGGCAGCATATAATATTATAAAAATCTTAAAGCCTATAGATGTGTAGGATTACTTTGATTTATATAAATATACATTATGTTGTACACAAAATTACAAATAATCTAAGAGTAGATTCCCAAGACCTATTTTTGATGGTAAGCAATGTGGGATTACAATTATCTCTCTGAAAATAGTTTTCAAGATTTTGTTTTTCTTTTTATTTTAAAAATTTTATGTGACTTTATCTTACCTAAATAAATTCATCTATTGTGCATATTTTATAGTACTTAATACTTTATTTTCATATGGACAAGCATTACTATCATATGTTCCATAAAGAAATTTTCCAAATTTTAAAATATTTTAATGCTTATTTTCCCTAAAGTTTTTCATTATGTATCTTTTCATTTGAAGTAATAGTTTAAAATTATGCTTTTTCCATGTGGCAATTCAACATCTTTTCTTAAATGATACATTACCTAAAATAGGTGGAGACAACATATTTATTACACATTTAATTCTCAGATTATTATTTACTTTTAAACCATTTATTTGCTACATATTTTTCATTATGTCACATTTTGTTATTGTAATGTTATGCATTTAAAATTTTTCTTTAGTTTAGTATTAATTTTATTATGATAGGAAAGCTACTTGTTTTATGTATATAAATTTAGTGACTATTTTACTATATAACCTATCATGTTTAACATTGTGTTACTTGGATATATAGTAATTAGTGCAAACCCTTCAGTTTTCTGCATATAGTATAATATCATGTGCAAACCATAAAATAAGGAAAATATTATTTTCCTGATTAATGTTTTATGCTTCCATTTCTTTTGTTATAAACACATTATCTGGAAATGTATAGAAAATATTACTTAATTAAGCAGTAAAGGCCATTCCTGTCTTGATCTAATTCTAGTGCAGACAATCCTTTTGTTCATGTGCTATTACAACAGTGGCACTTTTTGAGCAATAGTTTTTCTTAAAGCTGAGGAAATATTCTTCTATTAAAGTATTTTGAATGTGTGTGTGCACATGTAAATGGATTTGACTTAGAATTATTCCCACCAGACCAATAATTAGTCTAATTATGTTTTCCAAATAGCACCTTCATAGGTCCCCATCTGCTCAAGTCCAGAGATTCAGGAATCAATTAACCTCCTCTACATTTACTTCCTGATTACTGATATCTCCCTGTGGCCTGGTTATGTTTTCACCCACCATTTATTCTATTAGGTTGTATGCGATCTGATTATAACTGTCAACCTCACTGGATTAACAGACTCCTTGCTGATTAGCAAAGCACACTTCTGGTGTATTGGTTGAGGTGTTTTTCAGAAATGATTGGCATGTAACCCTGGAAAGTTAAGTAAGGAAGACCCATCTTGATTGTGCATGGCACCATCAACAGGTTTACAGCTCAGACGGAATGAAAGGGCAAGGCAGAGAAAGTTGGCCTATTTGAAAAGTTCCATTCTGCTTAAAAACATATATTTTTGTCTACTGCCATGTTTTGTGGACATCAGTCACCAGTTTCTGCAAACTTCCAATGCAGATTCATACCAGTGATTCTCCTGATGCAGGTCGTTTTCTAGGGCTGATGCTGTATTGTTATCCCTTTTATGCAGTGGCTTCTAGATTCTGGCCAGAACAGCAACTGGATCCTCTGGTTTAGTGTGTAGGCAGTCACAGTGGAGTTTCTCACCTCTGAGCTCCTAAGCTTATTTAATAATTTCCCTTGCATCTGGAAGGAGGCTCTTCTGTTCGATAAGTGTAGGGTTAATGTTACTAAAAACTAAACATAAACCGTCATTATGTTATTTGCTTTCAGTTATGTTGCAAGTTTAGATCTCAGCCTTGAAGGGTACCTTCAGTTAAAGCAAAGATAGTGACAGTAAAGGACAGGATCCTACAGCTTGAGATGGAGGTGTTAAGGGGAGCCTGGGAACCTGGTAACAATGAGCTACTAACTCTGCTGAGTTTACGCTGCCAGTAATAGCGTCCTGGTCATATTCAGTGTTGGGGCTTCTCCCTTTTTGCCCGTGGAAATAAATCCTCCTAAAAGCAATGCCGTTTTTCCCTGATGTAGTTACTAATCATGAGATTGTGGGTGCAACGCGGGATCCACAATTACCAAGCGCTTAGGTATGCAGGGCTATTCGGAGTCTCTGATGAAATGACACCTTAAAGTGAGCTTCACAGCTTACTCCTTAAAAATCCACACTGCTGTACCAACGTATTGTTTGTGTTTTTTAATTCTTTTTTTTTTTTTTAATTTTTTTTTTTTAAATTTTATTTAAGGAGAAAAGGAAAAAAAGCAGAGAAAGGGTACAAGTTATACAGATTTGCAGAAAAAAAAATGAACAGTAGGAAATTACTAGTTAATGGATTACATATTGTCATCTTAGAAATAATTGTTCAAGTCACAAAATTAAAGCTTGTAAAGTAGACATTCCATCAATGATACTGCAAACAGTTCTGTTCAATGATCCAATAAAACTCTGTGATATCATTTTCTATCTTATACACTTAAATATACATGCAGTTATATAGTACAGAGCACTTTCTTTTCCTCTCTTTTTTACAATGACTATTACACATTTTGGGTTTCATTGCTCCCATGGTTCTTATTACTTTTTTGGAAGAGAGTAAAACCAAATGTGACATAACAGAACAGAATCGGTCAAGTCAAAAGGGTGGACATAATAGATAATGTGAAAACATAATACAAGGTGATCAACAATGGTTACCATAATGCCTCCCGCTATCTCTAATAGAATTGCCTATATTGTTAGTTACAATACAATTGAACAAAACTGTAAAGAATAAAACCGACAAAACCAAAACATTGGAGACATTGTAGGTCTTCAAAAATAGATAAAAGTCAATGAGAATGGGCGTCATAATGAATCTCATTATCTTCACAGCTGATGCCTAAATTTTCGAACCTGATACTATCCAGCAAAACAGAATAGGGGAAAATAAGTGAGGTCTGTGAAACAAGTACATGACTTGATTATGTGGACATGGAGCAGCATGAAACAAACACAAATTTGGATCAGGCTGAATCTCTAGATATGCTCATATTTAGTCAAGATTCTAGATTTAATGTCTCAGCTTAGAGTTTAGCAGCTGGCTGTGGCTGATGG
Source organism: Cavia porcellus (assembly GCF_034190915.1). Lineage (NCBI taxonomy): Eukaryota > Metazoa > Chordata > Mammalia > Rodentia > Caviidae > Cavia > Cavia porcellus. The sequence continues at coordinate 30,363,613 of NW_026947497.1, read as the reverse complement.
CCCCCAAGCGCACCAGAGTCACTAGTGTAGGTCAATGTTGGAAGGCCGCAGAAACAGGAGAGTGGTTTCCATAGCTGATGGTAGCAGAAAATACATTCATTTAATCCAAATGGATCTCTTCAGAGCAGGGGTCAGCTTCCTTCTTCTTTCCTTCTTTTTATTATAATCAGACTACCAAACCTAATAATCGGTGCCATGCACAAATGGGGTGAACCATCAGCGTGTTCTCTCACATGCCAGTCATCTCTGGAAACACTTTATGAACACAGCACTGCATTTTGCTAATCTTTGCTAATCTTATAGGCATTTCTTATTCCAGGTAAATTAGCATATCACAATTAACAGTCACAGAGTTTTCAGAGATAAATGGGGATTCTTCGGGTGGCTCTGGATCCTGAAAGTGTTTCAAAACCATTCTTTAATGATCCAATACTCCTCAAGTGTGGAAATATCCCTTGTAGACTTTCCCTTAGAGTCTGCATCCACATTTATTTCTCTCATGAATTACAGAATCATCGGAGGTTAGGTAGGAAAGCATGGACTATCAAAAGGACCTAGATGAAATGTTTACACTGTTTTGAAAAGTGTTCTAGAATTTACAAAATTACCTGGGGCAACCTATAGCTAGCCAGAAAATTTCTACACTCAAAGGGAAAGGAATTTTGTCACAGAAATCACAACTTTGAAAAACAAAAGTACCTTTCAGCGTATTGGCAAGTACAGTAATAAATTTCCTAACATCTCTCCATCTCCTACGTTTCGTTAGTAGTTTCAGTTTCCCTTCTGAAAGGAAAGCACTTAAGTATGGATGATGTAGTCTATCCATGTAGATCAATACTATCAAGAACCAAGTTGGATGAGGAAGGGAAGGGGAGCAAACAATGTCAGAATATGTATGTAGCACAGTGATTCTCTACAACTGTTTCCTTTTTTGGACACTTGGTCAACTGGTGTTGTAGTTGTGGATTGGCAGAACCATATTCCTTGTGCTGAAAATAAAATTTACGTATGTATTTAGATTCACCCATCTTCATCCTCATTCTGATGACTCTTCCGGTACCTGAGTCATTGGTGAGGATGATTTGTGTGTTTTTGGCCTACTCTCTGCTGCATGCCCCACAGTCCATGTCTAATAACTGGGAGACCCATAGCCCTCTTTCAGGGGATGGATATTATCTGGTTCCTAAATTGTTTCTCATCTTTATCACTATAAAGTTGAGAGATAAATATTTATTTTATACAACTACATTCAGGATGATTATGTTTGCACTAATTGATTTTAGAAACCTTTTACAATTTTGATTATACAATAATGACATAGGTCTTTATTAACATTCTGAATAAGAGGAAGGTGAGAGTCAGAAAGATTAAATGAAAGTCAAGTTCATGAAGTGGTAATGGTCAATTCAGTGTTTATATTCAACTCTCAATTACCTATCAACACATGCTAATTGTCACCTTTCTTGCTGTGAATGCCCTGTATAGTACTTACTACATATAAGACTACATTATTTCATGTATTAGAAGATTTAATTTTTATAAACTTCTAACAATGCAGATATAACTATTATACTATGTATTTAATATTGAAGAAAACATTAAAAACAGTTAATTAACTGGCATAAAGTCTAGAACTAGTATTATATTTATAATAAGTATCCACTCACCATGTGTTTGTAGCATTCTTTTTCTAGATTTTTTTTGGTAGAAGTTCTTTATCATCATGTGAGTGATTTTCACTGTGACATAGTGAAGTTCTGATATCTGAATATTTATCGCTTTCTTTTTCTTACTTTGAATTTCTTATTCCTAATAGAAAAAAATCATTTATCGTCTATTCAAATTTCTCAATATTGAATAATGTGATAAGTACACAGATTAATCAACAGTTAAAGCCGACACAACCAATTCAAATGCACTTTTAAACTGATATGATATTTTATGAAGCTACAGAAATATGTAATAAACTTTATATTATGTACAGTGTCTCTCTATTCATAAACAAGGAGTATTGTGACAGCCTGTGTGTCTTCAGACCATTTTGCTATATTGGTAAGTACATTTCTGTTTTGTTCTGTTTTGAAACTACTGGATTTTTTCAAGGTAAAACGTGTCAGGTATACCAAGTGGCTACAATTAGTTAAGAATGATAAAACGTGTATAATTTACATGAAAAAAACTTATTTTTGATGCTATTAAATATATAAGAATTATATTATATCTTGTGATTTCCATAAAAATAAGTTTATTTATACTTAATGGCAATTTAGAACATTTCATCATTGATGAGATATTGGGAACCAAATTAGTAATTGGGAAGAATTCATCACACTCTGGTTGACAAGATTACACTTTTTAAATGTTTTGTCTTGTGGCTGTTCTTGTTATTTGTTTCTTTGTGGTGCCAGGTGCTTCACGCTGAGCTGCATTCTCCTCCATGGTTTTCATTTTTGAATTCTGAGATGGGAACATGCTAAGAGGCTAGGCTTTCAGGGCTAGACTCGAAGTTATCCTCTTTCCTCAGCCTTCCAGAAAACAAGAATTAGGATAGCAAGCCACCAATCTTGGCTCCAGGATCACACCATTTATTTTATTTTATTTTTTACATATTTATTTCTTCAGGATCATTCATTTTATCAAGCATTTAACTCTACTTCCAGTACAAAATGATAGCCAGTCTTCCTAATGCTTTCTTGTATTGCGTGTCTGCCAAGACTTCTTATAAGTCAGAACTGAGATTACAATACCATCTCAGAAGCTATCCTCCTAACAGGACAATTCACACAAACTGCACTTTCATGACAATAATTTGTAACTGAAAAATTCAATTTTTTTTATGTACAACCAACATATACACAACCATTCTAATATCACCAACATAAGAGGAAGTACAGTAGACAAAAACCATGTGGTGGAAAGACACAATGTTGAAAGCTCTTACTCTTTTAAATATGTTTCTCCAAAGTATATTCATTAAGCAGTATTGTTAAAGAGTTCCCCATTCACAGGAAGGTGACAAAGAAATAGCACAGAAACATAAAGTTCATTGACTAGTAAGTAGACTCCTTCTGATGCATGGATCACTTAATCCTCATTTCATGAACAGTTAAATACAGCTCTCACAGGTGAGTTCTAAAAAGTTTTGCATGAGTAATGATTTAATTGGGAAAACTGCCATCACTGCACATGCAAATATGAAATAATACAAACAGAAGTACATAGTGACATATATACACTTACATATCTATTTATCTGTTATTTTTATTCATTGCAATTTACTTTAAATACAGTTTTCTAATTGCCCTTAGTACATTGCATTTGAGTATTCAATCATCACAATCTCAATTATTTCCCAGGAATTCATTTATTTCAATGAAAACAATCTATATGAAATTCACACTTGATTTGTGATTTTGAACTGTAGAAAAGTTAGAAATAAATTGTCTTCTAAGTGCTCCTTCCCATGTTGCAAGATGGGAGGCAAAAAAATTGAGAAACCAGATACTGAAGAGAATAGACCTGAAGCCAAGAAGGCTGATGCACTGGCACAGGTGGAAAAAGGTATTGTGAAGGCTAAAGTGTTTAAGAAGGGGCAGCCCCATTGTAGCTGAAGCCCTGTCCTGGTTAGAGGAGTTGGTAGGTACTCCTCATCTGCTGTGTAGATGAAAGAAAGTCTTTGTACAAGAGAAAGTACGGAGCTAACTAAATCCAAGGTTGAGGGGAAAATAACAAAGGAGAAGGTTCTCGCTATAGTCACAAAACCAGTTGGTGGTGACAACAATGGTGGCACCTGGGTGGTTAAGCTTCAAAAAATGCCTAATGTGCCTCAAAAGCTGTTGCAAAAAACCCTTCAGTTAGCATGGGAGGACACTGCAAGCTAGCAACACTCCTGCACCAGCTTGATCATCCTCGCTGGCGCCACAGAGGCAAGAGAGTGGGTTTCCTGAAGCAGCTGCCCAGTGACTTGCTACTAGTGACTGAGTTTCTTTCTCCTAATTACATTCCTCTGCTTATGATGCACCAGAAATTTCTCATTGCCACTTCCACAAAAATTGGTATCAGCAATGTGAAAACCCTCTAACACCTCACGGATGCTTACTTCAAGAAAGAGAAGCAGCTTGCAGAAGCCCAGACACTGGGAGGGTGAGAGCTTCCACACTGAGAAAGAGACTCACATTTCAGAGCAGCACAAGGTCCATCAGAAAGCAGTGGATGCACAGGTTTTACCAAAAATCAAAGCTGTCCCTCATCTCAGGGCTACATGAGATCTGTTTTTGTTCTCACAAAAGGAGTTTATCTTCAAAAACTAGTGTTCTGAATTTCTTATCAAGAACCCAGTTAACTGATAACATTTAAAAAATTATCTTCTAAGTGAACTTAAAATCAGGATACAAACACCATTTGTTCTTTATATAGAATATTCCAAATTTTTCTGTCTACATTACTTTCAAATGTCTATTGTATAGTACCTAGATCAAGTATTCTGATATTTGAAACTAAAGTAATTCTGATATCTACAAGATATCATAACATAGCCAAAATAAGATACAAAGACTATTTTACTAAATTTGCCAGTATCCCTCAATCACATATATTGCAAATTAAAATATCATCAAATAGTAGGAGAACGTAAGCATTCATAAAAACTGGCAAAAATACCATTTTCATTCATGGTAAATTTATATTTCTTTACTTCTATCATTTTGTCCTGCATTAATTTCTGCACTCAGCAATAAGCTATTCAGAGAATACCTTTTAGTATTTCACTCGAAATAGAAAAACACTGAGCAAAAATCCTGTTAATTAGGAGACAGGGTGTGGTCTCCGACAGCAGCACACAGAGTGCTCTTGCATGGTATGCGCACTGCCAGAAGCAGAAATAAACATGCTCTGCCCTTTCCAAAGAAAGGCTAAAACTGTCATTCTTTCTCAGCACCAGGTTATTCCTTTTCTGCCTCTCATTGTGTAGCATAGTTGCTTAAATGAAGGGACAACACAGGCCAAGAACACGATTAAGTATGTAAGTATGTACGTGTATGTGTGATTGTTCCTAAATCTGTTCGTTGTCCTTAACTTTCACTGCTTCTTCTTGTACTTCCCATATTATGATAAGAGCTGAGGAAAGGAAAGAAAATGTAAACATTTGGAGAAAACAAACACTAAAAAGAATATGAGGTGAGTAATGCAAAGTAGACCTTTTTGCCATTAAAATGCTAGAAACTCTACATTGAAATAAACAAAACAGTCAAAATGCTACTATGTCCACATATATATATTTTCCAGTGGATTCTGAGGGAAAAAATACATTAATAATAATTAAAACATATATATATATATATATATATATATGTTTTAATAAATAAAATGTGGTTCTACCTCTCCTATTTCCTCAAATGAAACTGGAAACTGATGGAATCTGTGTCACAGGATTTTTTATGAATATTTGTACAACTGTGCAAACACAAATTGTTAGACAAAGCATGACAAATAATCACTTCATAAATATTACCTACAAGGTCTAAAAATTCTCATTAAATACCATATTAAATGCCAGCATTAATAATTAATATAAAAATGAAGTTAATCAATGACATATCTTGGATTATTAAATCAATAAAACAAAGAAAAGAGTTCACCGGAAAGTGATAGAAAAGTTCCATTATGTAATTAGAAAAATATCACATTGCTTAATGGCATACCTCTTACACAGAAGTTTATGGTAATGTGATCCATTCATTTATACATATAAATGAAGAAGAAAGAAAGAAGAAACAAAAAATAAGATTTTAATGTTGAAAATCTATCCACACATTTATTGGCCATTTATATTTCTTCTAAGAAGTATCTATTCATTTTGGTTGCCCATACAATGCTGGGGTCTTTCGCTTTCAGGAAGTCTAATTTTTTTTCTGTTCCTTATGCAAGTCAAACTAACATTGACATCCACTCTTAGCCCAGAAAGAATGGTTATGATCAAAAATGTAAAAAGAAAAAAAAATGCATACTAGTGAGGATGCAGGGAGAAAGGAACTCTTTTAGACTGTCAATGGAGATGCAAATTAGTATAATCACTGTGAAAGTCATTGTAACAGTTCCTCAAAATATTAGGAATAGAAATTTCATTTCATGCAGCTAATTCCCTTTTTATATATCTTTCCAAAAGCGTTAAAATCATCAAATTACAAGGGTACAAAATGACACAACAGAAAGGATGAATGGATAGAGGAAATGAGATATTTGTATACAATACAGTGCTACTTTATCGTAAAGAAAGATGAACAGGGAGCATTTGTAGGTAAAGGGATATAATTTGAGAATAATGTAAAGTGAAATAAATCAGACATACAATATTCTCTTACATGAGAAGTCATATGTAAATAATTAGAGAAAAGTAAAATACAGAGCAAAATAGATGAATAAATAGGAAGCAGGGAGAAGCTGAAAAATTCCCCAAATAACTTCTTTCATTGTTTCAAAATACTTTAACAGTCAATATGCTAATTTCTTTTATTTGTACTACTAGTTGGGCTTAGTTCTTTGAAAAGAAAGTTCTGTGTTTATTTGTTCTTTGTAAGAAGAAACTTTTCTCTGTCTTGTACTGAGTAACTACTTTGAAAATATTGTGTTGACCATCATTATTCTCTTGCTATCTTATGAAATTTTGTTTTTTCATAAAATAATAAAAAAGAAATTTTGAAAGTTCCAGTCTTAGATAAGAATCTGCACTGAATTTTTCAATAATATTAAAAAAAGAGAACAAAGTTTCATGTAAAGATTTTGAAAGCCTCAACTTTTCCTGAATGGCGGGACGGACAGATTTTTATTGGATTCTAAGACTGAATATAAGCAGGGTAGTGACTAAATTTTAAGGATCAAATACTCGAGGATATAAGAAATCACCTAGTTCTTCCTTTTATAAGTTTCTTCCATCAGAATTTTTTTTAATCTATCTATTTTCAAACATCCCAACCAGCATTTCTAAAATTTCCCAAGGGAAATAATATGGACTTAAATTAAAGGCATACAACAATTCTCATATCCAGTAGATTTTTGGAGACTATAGCAGAGGAGGTGATATACTATAAAATGCCTTGGGATAAAGAAAGGAGCAAAAAACAAATTTAGGTTTCTTTTTTAACCATTAACATTCTAGAGAAAAATCCAACATTCTGGTGAAAGTGACAGTCATACATTTTCAATTATAAATTTTTCTCCATTTTCCTTCTCTCAATAATATTATCTCTTAGTGCCCAGTAAAATGAGAAGGATACATTTCCTTTTGCTGTAGAGGAAATAAATAATTTCTGCCTTCATAGATTTCCATTTGAAAGGACCTATGGTCTGTTTCTATGGAGAATTGCCCATTTATATATTAACACGCATTTGGGACCTCATGCAATTACTGTGGTCTGTACAGTGTTCTGTAAAGATAAAAAGAGCACCATTTCAAAGAACCAATATACTTGCCCTCCCCCTGTGTTTTAATGGCATGGAGCCAGCATGCATAGAAATGACCTACCTCTGAAGACTTAAAATTCAGTGGCCAACAATCTTGAGAATTAAGAATCAATTGTGTTGTTGTTTTTAATTCTGCAGTACATTCTAAACAATTCCCTTACCTTACAGATATTGTTCCAAACAATCCTGTTTAGTCAAACTGCACAATGAAATTCCTTTACTCGCACCCTCATCTATCAATGCCGGCATTAATTTATTCATTGCATTTATATTGCTTAGATCTCTAATTTTTCTAGACTTTTTTCTTACTCTTATGCTAAAAATGAATAGATAATTCAGTTAATGCATATTTATACAAAGCTTTACACAGCATAGTTTGATCTATAACTAAAGCCACAGAAAAACTCTTTTAACATGAAAAGATGAAGCAATTTTTTCAATATTTAGCCTATTGGAATGAATGGCTATAGTGAACCTGAGGCTAAAATTATTTCTGTAATGGACGATAAAAATTGACCAGAAACTACTATTTCCTCTAATTTATAAGACTGTGAGGATCTGAATTGTAACTTATGTTAAAAGCACTTTGAAAATTGTAAAACATTCTACATAGCCATTGCTATAAAAAAAAAAAAAAAAAAAAAAAAAACTAGAACTGCTTCTATAAATATCCAATGAAAACAAGAGAAAGGCAAGTTTTAAAATTAAATACATCCTCCAAAACGGGCAGTAATGTTCTCCACAACCTGGCTGTATAATAGGAAAAAAAAAAAAAAACAAAAACAAAAAACATTTATTTCTCCTCTGATACCACTATATTCTGTATCTCATTATTAACATCATATTTAGCAAAATTTATGTGTATGATCTTTTCCTTCCCTTCTGACTTATTGTAGAAGATTTTATTTTATATAAATTAATGAATACGGATATACCTGAAATACAGCTGAGGTTACCAAGATGTTCAGGATATTAAATTCAATAATCCATAAATACAAAAAGCATAATACAGGAAAATATTTTTTAGAAGAGGGAAATAATTTCAAAGCAAGTAATGCAGGTAAGGGAGATTCCAGATGAAATGACTCAAGAAGTAGAGATCTAAAGCACCTGTTAAAAAACAGTTGGGAAATCTGTCCTCCCTGGGGAAAGATATTACAAGGAAGTAAACAAAGAAAACCCTACACAGAATAGTTTCAGCCTAAGAATTCACGATAGTGAACAGGGGAGTCGGTCTCATGTACATGAACACATTTCAGAAGCTATTTTGTAAATGTAGCAATGCATTTCCAAAGGTGCTACTCAAGAATATTTATTTGCTCATATAAAAACAACTAGGATTCCCTAATGCAGGTTATGAAATTTAGAATAACAGGAAACATGACTAATTTCTACATACACGTCCAAAAGAAGAATCAATCAGAAGATTTATATGGACAACCACTTGGGGTTTTTCTGCAAGCCTTTAAAACCTCATGATTCAGTTTCTACCTAAAGGAAGGGAGGTCCTCCAAGGGAATAAACAGTGTGTCAAGCAACTTTGACCACAAGTAAATTTTAAAACTTCCTTCATAGAAAATCCAGGATAAGTGTCTTAAATCTTTGGTTCCACCATTATTACACTGGTGGTTTTAATTTCATGCTAACAAAGTATCTTCACATGGATTATAGAAATTTCCACTAATGAATGAAGATATTGCAAAGAATAATGGATACCATACAATTATCTATAAATTGGCCAAGCAGTATACATTGTCTTCCTCTATTTTTTTATTTAATTTTCTGACTTGAATTTATTGGAATATGTTTTTGTTACTGTAAGTATTTCAACAGTTTTAATTCCATAGATGTGACTTCTGACGGTTTAAAACTCGAATGTTGAAATATTTTAAGATTTTGTAAATGATTCTATTATTTTGATTATATTATGATTTTGATCTACTTCAATCATGTGGAGTTTAAATTCTTTTTATCAGTATGTGCTTTCAAAACACAATAATTTCATTTATCTTGGGCAAGTGCTACTTACACACAGTGCATCTTGATTTTCTCCCCTTTCCCCCCAAGATTCCTTTTTATTACCCCTTGAACTATTTTTGAAAATAAATTTTTGCTAATAAATTTAAGTATTTTTGTGCTTTGCTTGTGTTTATCAGCTTCCTACTAACTTTAATTTTGTTTTAATTATATGAGTAATAAACAGTATTTCTAATTTAAGAATAAAATAAAAGTTAAAATTGTCATATTAGCACACATTACTTTGGGAAAACATTTTAAACATGTTTTGCATCACAATATCAATATCTTATTCTTGAAAGAATAGTTTTAATCCAGCATCATTTCTCAATGTTTTCAAAGTAATAAAATGAGAGAAAGTAATAAAACTTCTATGAATATATAAAATCTTAACTTTGCAAATTGTCATTGATTTAATAGTCATTTAATCAACCAGCATTCTCAGTTGTGATTTGTAAAAAATGAAGCAGCCAAAGAGTCATAGTTGCAAAGCAAAATCAATTTAACTTATATTTTAAAAAATATGATTAAAATTGTTATAAAAAACACTATGTATATCATTAAAACTAGAAAAGAGCACAGAAAAGGTGGTGTTACTCTTTTTCAACTATTAAGATAAGATAAATGCATATATTTATAAATTTTAAAAAGTCAAAATTATATATTGCATATGCCTGAACATATCAACAATGAATAATATATTGATACATAAATATTCAAAATATCAAATGTATATCTATTTATGAATGTCAAATTTATATTCATTTACACAAAATTTTACATATGCATTTTTAAATGCTATAAAGTAGAATTTGGTAAGGCTCCTTGAGAAAAGTAAAATTCCCAAAAGGTTAGTAGTTTATGTAAACGTAAAGTATAAATGGGGTGTATAAAATTATAAATAAGAAAACATCTAGTTAGCAACATATGCTACATAAATTAAATGTTTCAGATAAAACTTAGAAAGACACATACATATAGAACACTTACATAAGTCTAGAGTTTAGTAAATGAGCATATGTGTAATTTTTTTTAGAATTTCTCTTTAGACAAATTGTTCTACAGCATATTTAAATCCTGCAATCCTTGCCTTTGATGAAATTTAACAATGAAAATAATTGCTTTCATCTTCTTAACACATTTTAAAATGCATTTCTGATAAAATGTTTATCATTCTCTCTGTGTTCTGTAGCATCAGGAGGGTCAGCAGATTCACTGTGCAGTACCCACCTTCATGACTAGAATATGCACAGAACAAACAAAAACATTCTGTACATAGTGCTGTAGTGGAAACCAACTCGTAATTTGCAAGTCAAATATTTCTTCAGATCCTTGATAGTCAGTGTGTATAACAATAGTTCTAATTTTCAGTGTATGTTATTTGTTACTAACCACAGTTCCATTTAAAAACTTCTTTGAAGGATAATTCTAAGAGAAGCTAAAAAATAAAAAAAAATAAAACTTTAGAAGTAGTATTTCTCTGGGGACTACCATATCACTTTTCCTCTTGCAGAGGAACCCACCTGAAAAAGTTTCTGATGCGGAAAAAATTCTTTTGAGATTTCCCTGCAGAGAGAGACCCAGCCTTGCACAAATGTCCCCAGTCTACGCGAAAAACCACAGGGAAGAGAAGCTTCTCTCTAGAGATACAACTCAGTTTCAAGAATGAGAGAGTGGAGAGGCTTACACTACCTAACACCAAAATTTAATTTACAAGGAAAGAGATATTTGATACACTTAAGAATTTTTTAAGTTTATATTTTTAAATTTGTATGTTCATTGTTAACACTGTTGAGAACAATCAGAGATTATACTAAAAAGCAGCAGAGAGAGATTATTTTTTCATCTGGAATAATTAACACGAGAAACAAATCATTGTGAGGAAATTCACTTTTATTAAATTAAAAAATTATAAATCGTATACTTTTAAAATAATATTAACTTTTCTTTTTAATTTTACTGCTATAATCCATGGATATAATTAATAATCCTGGTACTCTTGGGGACTACCTCCTTGATCTGGATAATGAATATTTTATAAAGAAAAGAACCCCAGGGAAGTAAATGTAAATCATTTCTCTATGACTAAGAAGGTTTAGACATTTTAGATTAGAATATATTCCTGGTGGGATACGTAAATTCCTAAGGGTATAATACCCTCTAGCTAGACTTGACTGAGCTTAAATCTTTTTAATTAGAATAAGAAATAAATTATAAGAATTTCTTCTAATTTTTAAAATTATATTATTACCATGAACTTTAGAAGCATCCAGAAATAAAATACTAACTTTATCTATTATCACCTTGCCTTGCTATAAGATCAGATAATATAAAAAGCAGTTAGGTTTTCTTCTAGGTAGATTTTTCTTTTTGTAGGAATAGACAAAGAGCTTCATGGTGATTGAAGTTTTTGTATAAAAGCGCTGTGTTTTTATTGTGTAGAGCACCAAAATGCGTGGTTAGTGAAATGATACCATTCATGATTATATGAGCCTTCTAGATACACTCCAAATGTCAATATGAGAAAAACATATTAAACCAGTCCTTAACTTAGAGCCCTAATGACCAGCAAGAAATTCAGGCCTATTAAATGTAAGGGATGGGGAGTGTCAGATGGAAAATCACAATGGAAAGAGACAAAAATCTTGCTGTTCAAATGATCTGATTTTAGTAATTTCTCCAAAAAGGCAGATAGCCATATAAATATGAAAAGGATCTGTAAGTCCTAAGTCTCATTTTATTCCAAGCAACCTAACTTATTGTTGTTATATTAATTGAAACAATTTGGAAAAAATCTCCAGTGGAGAGTATGATATAAAATCAGTAATCGTTTCTTCCCATTTCACAACATACATTGTGAGTTTTGGACCTTATTTACACTTTCTGTTCCTCGTAACAAGGAAGACCATACCACGTTTACACATGTGAGTCTGATTTATTTCACTTATGTGTTTGATCTCCAGGTGTTCAAAAGGAAAAAGAAACTAGGATGGGAGAAAGGAAAAAGGAACTAACAGAAAAGGAAAAAAAAAAAAAAAAATGCAAGATAGTTTTACAACTAATTTTTCTTGTTTTTGTTGAAATCATTTGGGGAATTTTTTAAGCCTATATTTTATGCTCTGATTATCATTTTAAAGATAACAATACTCAACATAATAACTATTGTTAATCTATTATTTTGTCATGTTTTTTTTTTATTTTTCTCTGTGAAATAAAGAAAAATAAATCAGTAGCACCTACAAGAAAAAAAAAATATTCTAGAAAATTTTTCCAAGTCTTGAAAATCTTATTCTATACATTTCACATCATTTGCAGGATTGCTAAACTTTAAATTTTGGTTTTGAAATTTTTTTTGCTTAAATTTTGTTTAAGTATAAATTTATTGCATGATAATTTCTATGATAACCTGAAATTATACAAAAACATTTGCATTAAAGTTGGGTACTCTTTGTATATTTAACCAGTTATTATAAAAATTGCATATATTTACTTATGCAAATGAGTTAGAAAAACAAAAATATGTAAGAATTAATATAAAAATATAAATTTGGGTATAGAAAGGTAGTAACTACAACATAAGGTTGTAAAAATTATAGATATATTTTTAAATCATCATGTTTCTGTCTTTCCTCTATTTTCTTTTAATTTTTTCAGGCAGTAGTTTCTTTATATTTATTTTGGTTTTATTGATATAATCACTTAGGTCAAATTGTGAGAGGCTTTAGCTTCCAATGTCAAAAGTTAGAAGCCCTAAAGAAATGCAATTTAAGAATGCAGTACATTGAAGTAAATGCATAATATTCTAGTTATAAATGTCAACTAGAATGCCTAGAAATTATTTTACCCTGTTATGTTGGTTGTTTTGAATAAGCTAATATATGATTTTGCAAAAACTTTAGGAATTATATGTACTTAGAATAATTTTTATGAGTCCTGAAATTGTTTTGGAATTAGAATTTAAAATCTCAGATATGAAGAAGGCAATACATTTCTCAGATATCTTGAAAATATTGCAAGTCCAGGTTAATTGTATGTTTGGCAAGTGCCACATTGTTCAGTTTATCACTTTTGATATTTAATGTTCCAACAAACTCCAATGATCTTTCATATATTAGTTTTAAAAACTAAATACGAGTAGTTTTTGCTTAGATGGTAATGCTGCAAACACAATCAAATGCATTAATGGCTCAAAATTGTAGTAACTTCTAAAGTAACAGTATCCTTTTAAAACTATTTTCACTCCTCAGAATCAATTATTGCTAAGAGAATTGTAATTATTTCTTGCTCTTTAAAATGCAATGTATGAAACTGATGGCATTTTCATTTGGTTTTACTAACATCACAGATAATTTTATCCCAGTCATTTTGGTGAGTTTTATGAGAATTTTCAGATATTTAAGAATGTAAACTATATAGATTGATATTTTGAGCTGTTGATTTTGTATTGCATTTATAATTTCAGTCATTAATAAATAAGAGCTCTTTTCTTTTCTTTCTTTTTCCTCTTTTGGTCATCACTGTTTGTATTCAAGTTTAATTTCTGATAGCATAGTTATTTCTCTTCTTTTTCCTCCTATCACTTTCTGGCATCAAGTAATTTCTTTGGTCTAGCAATTTGAATAGTCTTTCTAAATTTATTTGTAGGTATTTCTTATAGTACTCTTCTTAAATCGCATTTTCTATAAGGCTTCTAACTTTTGACATTGGAAGCTAAAGCCTCTCAAAAAGCTAGAAAAATGGAAATGTATGCTAACTATTTAAAAAGTGAATAATTTAGAAAAGATACTAAGGAAAGAAATGTTATTTTACATGATATAATGCACTGATACTTGCATATTCAATTTAGTGTAAGAATTTGTTGTGTGTGTGTATATATATATATATATATATATATATATATATATATATATATACAATTCTTCTAGGGCCACTGGTAGGAGAACAAAAAGCTAGCATTTGATGCACCGTGCACTGATTGCCAGGAGAACAACCAGGTGTCAGCCCCTTTTGGCAAGAGCAGAAACACATGAATAGCCAAGGTTCCCTTCCCCTGTCCCTGCCATCTTGAGTGACCAGCCGATCCAGAGAAAAACAGGCTGAGATGATAGCTATTGAAGTAAAATACAACTTAATACTTGTAAAAAATATAGAGATAAATAGTTTTAAAATTAAATGATCCATATGATGTGAAACATCTACATATACATCCTAATACACTCCTTGGCATGCTACAATCAAATCATTACTTAAACTTTAGAAGATGATAAATCAATTCAACCAGGACTCCAAACCCAGAATGTCTTTTCAAATATTCAAAGAATTTTTATTTTAAAGCAATATTACTCCTGTGAATTTCTCACGCCCCATCCCTGGCGAGATGATAAGACCAACTTTTACAGGTGTGAGAACACGTGATGTGTTTAGAAGAAGATCTTATGTCATGGTTGGCAGCCCAAAGTAGTATTTAAACTACATAAACTCCAGAAATAATGGTCTAGAGTCTGATCTCATTGGTGGCATGAAATTTTAAATTTTAATCTGCAATACAAAGTTGATTTGAGACGTATAAATCTTCAAGTGGAAGCCTCAGCTCTATTTTTTCCAATGTGTATCCTAGCACTCCATCTACACGTAAAGTGCCATCATTCTTTCATAAATATAGTATTGATTCACTTTTCTCTGAACATCAGCTTAATGATATGTTCCAGTAGGAACAAGCTTGAAATTTTAAGTTTTCCCTAAAATTGTGTCTGGTATGATTTGGAATTTCCTCCACTGTCAAAAGAAGCAGTGTGGCCTTTTGCCTACAAGTGGAACCCAAAAGAGGAGTAGGGTGGAGCTTAAAAGTTGTCAGCGGTCAGACATCAAAAATTCAGTCACACTCTCTTACAACTTCAATCCATAAATTGTATGAAATACTAATAAGTGGTAATTCAAATTAACATGCAGCCTTTTCCAAGACCTTATGACACTGACATGAAGCTAGCATCATTTAACTGTTTACAAAACCATTTCTTCTGCTCATCAAACTGACATATTAAAGCCCCCCTTACCTTTTCGTATCTGTACAAGAACACTTTAAATGAAAATAAGAAAAATTATTTTAAAGAGCAACATTTTGATTTAAATATCAAGTTATACTTCAGAAAGTGAGGTGAAAATGCACACTCTAAGTACACTATTAAAGACATCATCATAAAAACACCATAAAGACAACATCAAGACAACATCATAAAAAAGTAACCCATTAACTTTTGAAGTAGTGTTGACTCTCCAGCAGATCTGTTCCTGCTCACTATCACTGAGATATTCTAGGTTTTTTCATGACTCCCCAATAGATGACCAATATTTAAGCTATTTTTTTTTGGAAATTATGCTTTTGTCATTAATTTCCTGGGGAAGACAAACCTAATAATTTATTGCTAAGGATCAGTTGTCCTTTTATTGGTATACTG
This sequence comes from Cavia porcellus, assembly GCF_034190915.1. Classification (NCBI taxonomy): domain Eukaryota; kingdom Metazoa; phylum Chordata; class Mammalia; order Rodentia; family Caviidae; genus Cavia; species Cavia porcellus. Next base: position 30,347,684 of record NW_026947497.1, on the reverse strand, counting down.
TGATTATGGGTGTTCCAGTTCCTCACTCCATGGATAACTGAGAGATTGGTCTTGAACATGTCACAAATTTTCTTAAACGTAAGATGAATTTTCAGCTTGTAATTTTTCATGTCTCCTTCTGACTCTATATTGACTGACTTAGTAATGTAGTGTATCAAATGCACTAAGGGAGTCCCTGTACTCTACCCGGCAGTATTCCCAGCAGAGGCAGCAGCATGAGACACTAAAAAGAAAAAAGGGTTTCTGTGTGAGTTCATTTTTTTTTTTCTTTAAAATGAACAAGCAAAATTCTGTTCTTAAAAGACAGATATTAGTGCTCCCTATCAGGATGGCATTCATCCATCAGATTTAAAAAAAAATAAGGCAACCAGAAAGCTTATGCATGTATTTTGCACATTTCACTAGACAAAGCTGTACAGGAAAGTAGACCAAGTGAGGTTAATAAAATCTTACCTTGCTATCTCAGTGCCACAAGGCAACTATCAATACAATATTTTATGCAAATTGAGAAATGCTGCACTAATTATAAGGTAAAAGTCATGCCAGGAAAACAATGTGAAAAGTAGTATTAATACTAGTGCAAAGTGAAGTTCAGGGCACTCTTAAGAGAGTTGGTGGTATTATCATAATGGCAGGTAGACACTGTTTTCAACATAAAAGTCTGCAGTTTGGTTTAGATATTTCAGTGTCAAATTGCAAGTTCAGAGTAAGCACAGCATGGACAACTTAAATGTTTTGCAAGACAATGTCTCAAGGGCTAAGGATGTAGTTCAGTGTCCAGGGACCACACTCACACACACACACACACACACACACACACTTGCACTCTACATCAGGGTATCATGGTGTCAATTTAAAACAGTTAAACTTTGCTAAATAAATTCATTAAGACTATTTGTAAGAACTGAAAAATAAGTGGTGAGTAGTGAAGAAACCAAAGTAGCGGCAAAGTGCTTGCCTGGCAAGTGAGAGGTCATGAGTACAGTTCTTGGTACCAAACAAATAAACAATAACAATAAAACTAGATTTGGAGCAGTAACCTAGTAATGAATAAGTTCTGCAAAAGAATTTCAAATTAATACAACAGTAGTTTTTGTTCTTATTATGTTTAAACTGCAAATATTTGTGAGTTTCAATACATGTTTATTCAGACATTTTTGTTAAGTAATTACATTAACTCAGAAGTTTCTGGTTACATGCCAAACTTTTTTGGACATAGTAGATAAAGTGATTAAAAGTTTGGTCTTGTAGAATTCATTGTATAATGAAATTGAAAACTGTTTATAAGTACAACCATTTTATAAATTTTTAATGCTCCATCAGTAAAAATATTTAAACTCTCTTTAAAATATTTTTACACAACTTGCAAATTCAAACTAAAACCAAAATCACTAAAGTAGAGAGACCTAAGGTCAAGTGATAAAAAGGTGCTATACAGATGTGCAGCAGTGTTCATTTCAAAGAGCTTGGGGAACCTATTGTGTATGGGGTCTAGCCATGAGATTGTGAGCCTTTACTAAAAAGTTTAATCATAAGGCCGTTTTATAGCAGCTGCATTTTTAAAGGATTAATGTGAATTTCTTAGAAAATGTATAGATTTACAAGAGTAATAAAATCAAATAGTAGTTCAAAATATGAAATATGATAGGGACTCACTTTAGGGTTTTGTCAGAGCTGATGTGGAACAGCTTAAATGGCCTGGACTGCAGAACCATCCAAATTAACTGTTTATAATTTGAAGTAGACAGCGTTGAACATGATAACTGTATTAATTTTATTAAGCAGAGAATTAGACATTAACAGAAATGCAGGATGAAGCAGAATTTAAAATGGCTCACTTTGCCAGTTACATTAAGGACAGAAGCAAAGACTTAGCGTGTAATGTATTTAGAGTCATTTGTTTGTCTTAGACTCAAAATGATTCCTCAAAGCACAGTGACATTTTAATGTTATACATTGGGCACATCCGTTGAGGTATCTGACCACTTGACCATCTGTTTCTATAAGAAATCACACAGCACCTCTAGGTACCATGGCCTACTCAGGGATAAGAGAAAGTGGGACAGCCTTTACGCTGAGACCTAAGTTATATTCTTAGATTAGAGCCTCTGAGGTAACAATAATCACTTGGTCAGAATAAGAGAAATATTATAGACAATCAACATTTCAAATAATTTGTCTTGATTGAATTCTTTTATTAAGAACACAAGAAACGAAAAGGACCAAGAAAGTGAGGGACTTGTTCTTCACTGCATCTGGACCTGGGTTTCATAATAACTCTTTGCTGGGATTGAGTGGCTTACACAAAATAAGTGTGTTGAAATGCAGCCCTGGAATTTAAGTGTCCATGGTCTTAGCAAGTATGTTTTCTTTGGAGAGCTGAAAGGGGAGGACCTGTTCTAGGGTACTGTCATTTGACTTCAGAAGAGATACTCTTCTGTTCAGGACTCTTCACATTTTTTTTTTCCTTCCTAGCAGGTCTCTGGTACCTTTACATGTCTTTTTATATGATCACCCTCATACTGATGTGTAGGCTCATCTAATTCCAATAAGACTGTAACATAAATTTACCATGTGCAAATGCAGTATTTTCCAATAAAGTCACATCACGACATACTAGGGTTTCAAAACATAATTTATCAATGTTCAACTCATAACAATATCTAGTCAGGAGAATGTAAGTGGTTCTTGGTATTCATTATTTTGAGTCTCAAGGTTTGGAAAATTAGAACAAAGAAGAGTGTACATTGGTAATTGGTTCAGGAGACTTTTCAGTTGCTTTCAAAGCAAATAACTGTATGTGTGTATATACATATGTGTGTACAGGACTGTGGGTGTATATAAGAAAAAGTAAGCATAAGAAAAAACAGACAATCACTATCTTGTACTATTTTAAGTACAAAGGGAAAAAACAGACCATCATATTTTTTTTAATATTCTGATTATCAAAAATATCAACATCACTCACAGAAAATATGTCGCTGGGTTTGAGGAGATGGGTGAGTTGTAAAGGTTCACTCATGGTTCACGGTTCAGCTCTTGGGTATGAATGAGCACTGGCATGTCACATACACAAAAATGAAAATATTTTACAGAGTAAATTCGTGCAAACCAAATTGACACAGATTTTTTTTTTTTTTTTTTTTTAATTAAAAAGCCTTTGGGTGGTAGCTATTTTCCCTTTACGGAAGGGAGCAAATACTGGAGAATGGAGAGATGTGAAGTTATGAATGGAGAGCTTAGGGCTCTCTAGATTGGAGAAAATTCTACACAGTCATTGAAAGTGTGAAGGTTAGCTGTTTCTTTGCAGTGTTAAATATAACAATGGGCAGAAGCATCCCTGTCAGTAAGGGGACGTTTATGTTCTTTCTGGGAAAAAAATGAACTGAGGGGCTTCCATAAATTTTGTCATTTAAAACAGTAGCTATACCAGCTCTATTCTTGTCTTTGGGTTGCATTTGGCTTTGACATTTTCTTCAGAGGTTGTACAAAACATTTTAGTTACAAAGAAGGCAGCTTTGACATATCGTAATCATCAGTTGTTTGTTTGTGTAACACCTGCACAGAAAGAATTTAACATTTCTGCAAGGGGCAGGATCAAATAAAATAAATCAAACCAAAATATCACAAGTTTTGGCAGCACTGGACTCTTTAATAGCCAAACCCCTGATCTGTAAACTATTTTATTAAAATAGTTGAACTCGAGGGAGTAGAAAAGCAGGAGTTAAAACCAGCAGGCTGAAATCATGTAATAAATCAATCATATTAGCATAAGCTTAAAATACCTACCTTTATACCTTTTGTTCCGTCAAACAAAAGCAGCTATTTAGCTATCTAAAGCGAGGGGGATCTATTTGCATCAATCCCATTTCTTACACATTAAGATTAACTCTCTAAAATATTTTTTAAATTTGTAAGCCACATGCATTCCAGAGACTTAGCCAGTTCCTAAACTGCATTGAATAAGTTTTCTTTATGTTCAAAATATGAAGACAAAGCCAGAAGCTTTATCTAGCTCCTATACTTACAGAAACTAAATGTACAACTTATCTGAGAGGTAAACAGTCCTTATTGATTTTAAAAACTATCATCATTTTTATGTATTTGTTTAACTTCTAGTGAAATGCTGTATTTAATGAAAAATCTCTGTTTATTCAGGCAGTTTGGAAAAGTTATTATTTTGCTATTGTGTAATTCTATTAGAGAAAATAAGATTTTATGTGTATTTTCTACTTATTTCATTTTCAAACTTAATTGCACATTGCTTCTATAGTTATCAAAATATCTCCCAGATCTGGTTTATCCTTAGGTTAGGTGCATCCTTAGGTTAGGAACATCATATTGTGTACTTTTCTATTAGATCACTATGTTGATTTTTGACAATAAGGGTTTTTTTTTTTTCCTAGCTCACTTTTCCTGCAGTGAAAAATAAAATGTCTTAAATTTATTAAAACAAAGCAAAGTAGATGAAAATGTTGAGCTATCTGATTCTAGCCATGCTAGTTACTCTTAATAAATGTATAGTATATCAAAATTGTATCATCTCTGAACAAAACACACTTACACCCACAACTTAAAGGTGGAGAAGATTTATTTGGCTCCCATTTAGGGAAATTCAATCCATGGTTGATTACCTCTAAGAGAGAAGCAATAGCATATTGGAGATAATTTTCTCACCATGTAGGATCAGGGAATGGAAAGAAAGGGAGGGTCATAGGAGAATTCAACCTTCAAGTCATGTATATTGTGATCCACATCTTCCAATCATCCCATACTTATGAATAAAGGGGATCATTTTAGATCTAAACTGTAAGCAGCTGGCAGGGGCCTTAACTCAGTCGCAGGCCCTGAATGTGTACAGGTTGAATCCAAGCACACAGGGAGGCCTTGGAAAGTTGCTTCCAGGGGGTAAGACCACATCCTGCATCTGAAATCACTGGAGGACACCAGAAGGTCCCAAGGGGCCTAACTGGCTCATGTCCAGCAAAATCCAAGCAGCAAACAGTTGCCTGCAGTTTGCCCTGGGAGCCAAAAGTGGGCCAGATGATTCCCAGAGCACTGAGGAAGCTTTGAAACATCACTTTAAATACAGAGATATAGGAAAATGACAAAATGAAAGTGCAAAATGCAGTCTCAAACTTCCAACCCAACACAAGCGACCCTAGGAGACATAGATATAGAAGAAAATATAAGCCCTTCACCTGAAATACCAGAATTGATAACAACTGAAGTTAAGAAACAACTCCAGGAAGCTATAAAAGAACTCAAATCAGAAACAGTCTCTCAGGTTAAAAAAAAAAAAAGATAAATTTAATGAAAGAAATGTTGAACACATCGAAAGAAGGCATAATTAAAAAATTAGAGGAACAATGCAAAAAGATGGAAACTCTGAATGAACAACATAAGAAGCAAACAGAATGCATGAAGCGGATTCAAACAGATATACAGGAAATCAAAAATTCCATTAAGTGTTGTCAAAACCTCCTCAATGAAAGTGAAGATAGAATCTCAGACCTCGAATACAAGATTGCAGCTAGTAAAAAGGAAAAGAAAGATCTTTTAAATATAACAAGGAACCAGAAAATAGCAATTCAACAACTGAAAGTTATGGGAAGAAAACCAACATAAGATTAAAAGCTATAAATGAAAATAAAGGTGACAACATAAATAATATCAAGAGGCTATTTACAGAAGTAATACCTGAAAATTTTCCAAAATGAGAATGAAACTGACCTGCAGATCAGTGAAGCATGTAGAACTACAAGTAACCATAACCAAAATAAAACTACACCGAGACATATAATAATCAACATCCCAGAAATCCAACAGAGGAACAGAATATTAAAAGCTGCTAGAGAGAAGAGACAGATCACCTATAAAGGAGAGCCTATCAGAATCACAGCAGACTTCTCAACGCAAACAACAAGGTCAAGAAGAGCATGGAGTGAAGTATTTTAGAGCCTAAAGGAAAATGACTTCCAACCCAGACTGATGTACCTTCAAAACAGATGGAGAAATAAGATACTTCCATGACAAAGAACAGCTGACGAACTTCATAACCACCAAACCAATCCTGCAAAGAATATTGAAACACATTCTAGGCAGACATAGGAAAAGACCACTGAGCAAGGAAAACAAACAGTGGAAAGATAAAGAATCAACAGCAGAAAGAAAACATGTCAAAAGTAAACCAATTATAACCATTAATGTAAATAGCCTTAATTCACCAATTAAGAGAAACAGACTGGCAGAATGGATCAAGAAACAACATATAATCATATGCTGTATACAGGAAACCCATCTGACCCAAAGGAAGCTCATAGACTGAAAGTCAAAGAATATAAAACAATACGCCACGCAACAGGATCCCAAAAAATAGCAGGGGTAGCTATTCTGTTTGTAGACAATGTGAACTTCAAACCAAGAATGATCCAAAGAGATAAAGAAGGCCACTACATACTAGTTAGGGGAAAACTTCAAGAGGAAGAAATAACAATCTTAAATGTATATGCCCCAAATTTGGGAGCACCCAGCTGTACAAAACAAATATTAACAGAAATGAAAAATCAAATAATAATATAACAGGAGACTTTAACATGCCATTGACACAAAGGGACCAATCAATCAGACAGAACAGCAGCAAAGAAATAACAGAACTAAATCACACCTGTGAACAAATAGATTTAGTAGATGTATACACAGTGTTCCACCAACAACATCAAAATATACATTCTTCTCAGAAGCACATGGAACGTTTTCTAAAATAGACCACATACTAGCCCACAGGACATGCTTAAGTAAATGCAAAAGATTTGAAATTTCCACATGCATGTTATTGAATCATGGGATAATATGCTATCATCATGAAACTAGAAAATAATGACAAAAAAACTGTAAAAAACCCACAAACACATGGAAAATGAATAATACACTCCTGAGCAATCAGTGTGTCACAGAGGAAATTAAAAAAGAAATTAAACAATATTTACAGGCAAATGAAAATACAAATACATCTTACCAGAACTTGTGGGACGCAATGAAAGCAGTCCTTGGAGGAAAATGTATTGCAGTGAACTCTCACATCAGGAAAACAGAATGAACACAAATAAAAAACCTGAAACTACAACTCAAACATCTAGAAAAAGAAGAGCAAGGCAAGCGCAAAGTTAAAAGAGAGGAAATTGTAAAGGTCAGAGCAGAAATCAATGCAATAGAGACTAAGAAAACAATACAAAGAGTCAATGAATCAAAGAGTTGTTTATTTGAAAGAATAAAATTGACAGACGTCTAGCCAACCTTATTTTAAAATAGGAAAGAAAAAAACTCAAATTCATGAAATAAGGAATGAAGAGGGTGAAATCACTACAGACCCTGTGGAAATAGGTCTAAACTGTAGCATATGGGTAATCACATACTATTAATGGCAAGTATACTTTATGTAATTAATACACACCAGGTATTATTTCTATCAACTTATAATCTCATTTATAATTATGTTGATGAATAAAAATATTATTCGTGTTTTAAAAGTAGAACACATATCTAAAGAAATGGACAAAATATAAAGAAGTAGTTGGAAACAAGAAGTGCGGTATTTGCAAAAGAGGTAAAAAGCAATAACACTGAAATTTTTACTGAAAGGAAATGCAAAAGTAACGATCCATACCTCTTGTCTTGCTTTAGAAAAAAAAGCAAACAAAACAAAATAGTCATGCAGTAGTATTTAGAAAAAACATGGAAAAGAATGTATGAACTAAGGACATGCGATCCAGCTAAAATTTCTTCAACTCTCAAAGTAATCAGAACCAACTTTGAATGTGGAAGAACCTTGCTATTTTCTATAGAGATATCAAGTAGTGGATTGGCTTCATTCTACAATAATAACAGCAAAGTGACTATACTGGCTTTAGCGCTGATTATTTTCCAACTTTAATTCTAAAGAATTGTGTGTAAATACAGGTTCTATCATGAAATAGCAAATCTGCAACTAAGATGGAGAGTCAAAATGGAGATTCAAATAAAACCACTGCGTTTGATGAATAATATGTCAGTCAAAAATATCATAAAATCATTGCAAGTGACAGCAAAATGTTAAGCAAAGTATTTTTATAAATGTCAAAGCAAAGTATTTGTGAAAATGAAGACACACACTTTTCAGCACTAAAAGAATTTTAAAGTACAGATAAATAGTAACTGGCAAAACAATTTTGAAAAAAATAGGAAAAATAACAACAAAACAAATACATGTATTACATGACCCAGTTACAACATTAATTAGGATCACATAATTGAGACCAAATAAAATAGCTATGTCTACATATAAATGTACTTAACTAGGTTACAAAACAACAACAACAAAACCAGACGTGCATAAGGAGGTCACCTTCCTGAATGGAGCAATGTCATCGCTTGTGGAGTGCATTGTTATAAAAGAACAAGTTAGGCCCCTTCCTGCTCCTTCTTTCACTGTCTTACTTTTTTCATGTGTTGATGCAGAAAGGTTCCTAACATATCCTGCCATCTTGATCTTGGACTTACCTGTTTTTGTTTTGTTTTGGTTTGCTTTGCTTTGTATCACTACAGAAGATGCTTCATTAAATATGATGATTGTGGTTTTTTATGATATTTTTCCAAGATAAATGTTTCTCTACCTAAGCTCACTCCCTACCTAGATGCATTGTGTGTTCATACACAGATGCACAAAGCAAAGAAAACAATGCACTACTATTTTACAGACCACACTTATTAAGGACCAACTTATTAAGTGAATGAGAGAAGACAATATTCTACCTTATTTTCTTTTAATTTACAACTTGCACAATAGTGGCTCAGCCATGAAAACCTTCATGTGGTTATCAGTCACACAGATGTTCTATAATAGGATTTAGTTGTTCCTTTACTTTGTCACTTTACTTTAGGCTTGTTTGTCTTTGTCTTGCCACATTGTAAGAGAACTTAATATGAGAGCCTTTTAACCTTTTATCACTTGAAAACATTATTCCTTGATTTTACTTCATCTCCTGAGGCTTCATCATAAAAAGTACTGAGCACTTATACTGGCGTAACTAGAACATTGCCCATTTTGTCAGCGTCACTGTTGAAAATCCATTAAAGCAACAAAGATCAGTTTTTCAAACTAGGTGACTGCACATTGCTCATAGTATTCAAATGGGCATTAAAAATCAGCTAAGAAATTTGAATATCATCATAAGAGTGAGATATCATCTAAATTTTTAAAATAAATTTAATTTATGTTACAAAATTTCAATATAAATTAGCACTGAAGGTTTCTGAGGGAATGTAAGCACACAATATACACAAGTGATAAAGTCGAATGTATCTGAGTTTGATACACATGGATTGGAGATATTTCTTATATAGGGGAGTAAATATAACACTTCCTATTCACACCTGTGGCATGAATGATTATTATTTGGATTAAAATTTATTTACCAAAAAGGGAAAGTAAACAAGAAATGGTGGAATAGAGGAGCAAAAGAAGCACAATGAAGAAAACAACACTTTCATTCTCTGATTTTATACATCAAGTACTGATATATACATATATATATATATATATATATATACATATATATACATATATACACATATATACATATATGGACATATTTACACAAACTCAAATGTTAATATGCTTCTCACTTACAAATCATGAAAAAAATTGTACAACTAGCAGATGATTTTTCAGCACTTTGAATAAGTACTAGAAGGTACCCAATACCATTTCCAGTTCCAAACATCCAGAAAGTAATCTAAATGGTTTTGCATATGTACAGGTCCTGATGGCAGATGATTAATAGTGAAACTTCAGTCAGATTTTAGATGTGACTTGATATTTCATTTATCACTTGAAAATCTAATTGTATAAATAGTACTAAATAATTCCTTATTAAAAACAAAGTGATGAAGATAGCATGGTTCATAGCAAAAGTTGAGAGTTCTTGGTCTATAAAGCTAGATTGGCTTGGCGTAATATTTTTGAATTGAAATTTTTCCCATAATTATGTTCTAAAATTTTATGAAAACATTTTCTTTACAGAGATAATGAAATCCAAAATTTAGCAGGGAAAGAAAGAAAGAAAGGAACACTGGACTTGTGTCCCCATGCTGTAATGAATTCAGAGGACAGCGAGCCCTTTTCCTTGCAGGTAGAGTGTGTACCCTGAATTATGTCTGAGTCCCTCCACCCAGAATACTCTCTATTCCCTCTATTCAAAGATGTTTCCTCCAAACCCCATCCTTTGCTAATTAATTGTTTGTTTTGGATACGCATTTGACTTTTCTGTTCTAAGTCTAAGGATCGAAACAGAAATTGGAAGTATGAAATGTGGAGAAATTAAATTTAATGCAAGGAACAAGATTATTTTAGGAAAAATAGAGAAGTTCATTGTTATAATTTCACTTTTCCTAAAACATTGTCCGATTAAATGTTTATTTCTTTAATGATAGATGTGTGGATGGGAGGAAATTTAATTATTTTCTTGAATCTCATAAATTCTTAAGTGAGACAGATTCATGTTCACAAAAGACAGATGAAGAAGGAAGAAAAAACTACTGATTTTATTACACATGCTGCTTGCAATAGCAGGAAGAAGAAAAAGAAATAATATTCTCAAGTCAGTGGACTAAATATCTTATTTAATAGCATTTTACCAAAGAAGAATGGATGTTAGAGAAAATGACAAGACAAGGAAGAGCTGTTTCAGACTTGCAAAAGGTGGAAAAATTGTGAGGATGTAAAATTACCAAAATAAATCTGTTTATAGAATCTGCTGGTGTCTTCTCTGGACAGGTAAACTGCCACCTACAGAAAAGGGCAATTCTTATCCTGTCATTAAGCAAACAGAAAAGGCCAAAAGTTCCACAGATTTAAGTCAACTGATTTATATTCAATAATCCTAAATACTGTAAGGATAATTATTTTGATTTTCCTTGAAAACACTTTGAGGAACCTGAGCATGGTTTTAGAAAACTTTATATAATTTGATTACAAAAAATAATAATAAAGTTTTGTAATATGGAATGGAAGCAACACAAATTAAGATCCAAGAACATTACAGTAGCTATCACTCTTTGGATATACATAATTTTATTAATTTTAGAGACTTTGTTGCTAATTTTATGTCACAAATTTATATAGTTATATCATTAGCAAAAAAGTAAAAAATATATTACTTTATCTTTGAGACTTTTCAAGATCCTCACTCAAAAAATTTAATGTGTCCACACTATGGTGTTTATTTGCAAAAAAAAAAAAAAAGACAGCTTCAAAATCCCTAGACATCCACCCAGCTGTTTCTAGCTTCTGTTATATTTACACTGATTTATTTAGCATGGCATATAATTAGTTGTTTGGGTATCGAATAAAGCCTGGCTGGATTTGATTATGATTCAGAACACATTATTTTTATTGTCATTATGAAGGCAGTTTTAGGCCAAAGTGCATTTCAATGCTTTTTCCTTTGAGGAAAATATGTAGAAAATGTGATACAAGGCCTTTCCTGAAACACTATTAATTATTTTCTGTATATACTTAACAAAAATATTATGTTTTTAATTAAAAATGTTTTTTATAGATTTCTCCTAAATATCCATATTCATAAACAATATCTGCCTGAAAGAGTGTTTTGCATGTTTTGGATTAACTCAAATTCCATGTTTGTGGAAATTGTCCTCCGGAATTTAGTTAAGAAGGAATTAACGTACCTTTCTAATGTATATGGAACATATTTTATTGTTCTAACTACAAGTAATTTGTGGAAGAGCAAATGCAATGGACGAGAGAACAGTGCTGTATGAAATACAAACTTCTGAGAGGAGAAAGTCTGGCTGTCACTGATTTATGCTTCTTGTAGATTGGATTTTAAAGTACGGTACTTGGGAGATCTTAATGTATACCCCAAATCTGAAATGAAAGCTTCTCAATGTTCTCTACTTCAGTTTTCTAGGTAGTTACTAGGGTCAGAAGTTGTTACTCTGTTTCACCCAGTTTCTGGCAAAATACCTTCCAATTCCAAAGCAATTGGAGTCAGTCTTCTTTTAAAAAACAGAAATGATACAGAAGAGGAGACAACCAGCACATAAGTATTTAAGGAAAACTGTCAGTTGTAGTTACCCAAAAAACCCAACTGCAATAGAATAATTTATAAAAGTTGTAAATATGAGACTAAATTTTGTCATAGAGTTTTACCCTCATAATATCATTAAAGAGTTAAATAGTTTAGGAGTGGTAAAAATCTTACATAGCAAAGCCTGCTTCACAGGAGCTAATATGCATGCTAATCACTCCTCCCAGAGCTCATGGTTGACTGAGATGCCAAGACTGATCACCTAACTTGTAAAGGTCAGTTTGTAAGTATATGTTTATATAAACAAAACTCCATGGAAAGGATTAATTGTTGTGATCTACTGTAAATAATTAATGTTTTCACCTATTTATTTTTCACAACTTCAGTGTTAAAGAGTTTTAATGTATTTAGAATATTGTGTCCTTTAGAATGAATGAAACCTGATCTTTTTTTTAGGCAATTTGATTTAGGATTTTCAGCACTGGTACCATTCTTGCTTTTCAAAGACTGTTACAAGGGATTTGACCAACAAGAATCTGGAAATCGTAATACCTAATTTAATACTCTTGAGAAAATTAATCAGAATCTCAAAGAAATGGGCTTGATTTCTAAACAGGTATATTAAATTCAGGGTTATATCAGGTCTTGATCTAGATGCCTGAACTCCCGTACGAGTGTGTGGCAGAGGCTTAAATAAAATGAGACAAGTGGTAGGATTTTTAGGGCTTCTGGAGGGTCAAACCCTTTAGCTGAGCTCAGACTCTGAGGGCTAAGACAAAGACTTCTCTGGACTGTCCACTTTATTAGACCCAAAAACAAGGGGTGGGGAACCTGAGGAAAGTGCAGGCAATGAGCAGGACCTTGGGAGTCATTTCAAAGACTTCTCCAAGTAGTAAATTACGCCAATTTAGGAGAACCATCTTATCTCAGAGTTGAAATTTATGGTAGGATTGAGACTGAGGAGTGAAATTCTTCCAATGGTCCCTATTAATTAATTAGTGTTGAATCCAAGGTGACTTCAGCAGTGCCCTTATCTTGCCCTTTGGGGTAACTCTGCCCTCACAGGCCACTATAGGCCTGTGACCATAGAGTCATAGGGGTTCACTTACTATGAATCAGCTCCCATCGCCAGGCAGGGGACTGAGGCCTATGACAGACTCACAGATAAACACAGAGAACCAATTAGTTTATTTAAAATCCTGCTCAGAGCCGCTGGGTAGTGGTCTCCAACAGGGTTAAGCTTCTTATATCCAAGACATTTATAGCCAAAGATATAACTTAAGAAAACATTCTACAATACACACATATAAAATTGTGCCTCATAACATAGAGCTGAGCCATATTTGATTCCCCAAAATAACATGAGAATACTTTCAGCCTTTATGGATCTCTAAACTGAAGTCAAAAAAACTAGCATCTTTGTTCAAAGTAAGCACAGCTAATGAATTAATAAAAAAATCTCACAATAAACAAAGGTGGGTGTACTGACTCTTACTGTGAGATGTGCCACCCTCCTCAAATCCTACCACTGCTGCCTACTGTCCTTACCTAATGCCTATTTGTTCTAAAGGCATCCCTATGGTGAATAATCAAAGAAATAATCTCTTCTATGAATCCTGCTTTTTCCTCACATTCAAATCTGTCCTTAATTTCAAAATCTTCTAGTTCTTGCAAAACTTAATTCCCAAGCTGAGATTCAGATCAGTTTTTCTCACACAGCAGGGTACACCATTAGTAACCATTATATTAAATTCTCATCTGTGATTACAAATAATGACTAAGGCCTCATATACAATGTCATTTTACCTATTAGGTATTCTAATAAATATTAAATTGGTGAGAAGCAAGAGCCTTGTTATGAGTGGAATCATGCTTCTGAGTAACTACTAAAAGTACAACAGGCAGAGATAGGAGAGCTAGAAAGAAATCAATAAAAGAATGGGTGTCCTTTCTCTTTGGTCAGAATTAGAAGCATGAAAATTTGAGGTTCTAGGAAAAGCTAAATTTTACCATATAAAGTATTCTAGATTTTTTATTCTGCAGCCAATATGCTAGAGTACCCTAATTTCACATTATGTCAATCTTCATACAGACTTCTTGTTGTAAATGCAAAGTATGTGCATATTGATGCATAGCCTAAAAGACTAAGTATCCATGTTCAGGTGGACAGTTAAGGATTTGTTACCAGCAGTAGTTGTTTTTTAACACACACACACACACACACACACACACACACACGCACGCACGCACTCACGCACGTAGTCTCAAATCTCCAATGCAAATAAGGAAGTCATACTTAAGACAAATTTCTCTTCTTTCTCCTGTCTCCCCACTCCCTCCTTTCTCACCCTTTCTCCCACTCTTTTTATCCCCAATTCCCTCTCCTTTTTCCCTCTCCCCCTTCTTTTCCACAAAGCAAAATTTCTTTAGCTCTTTATGCATATATAATAGCAAGAACAAGCATCTGCTGTCAAGATTGATTGACAATTTGTAATAATTAACATCAGGAACAATAGGTTGCTTTCCTTACTCCTCCTCATTCAGCAAAGTATTCAAAGTCATTGAAACTGTTTGAGAGATAATAAGGATTAAAGAACTTGCAGGTGTTACCCCCAGAAGCAGTAAACAGGGCAGTCATTATGCTGCTTTAATTCCAACCAAAACAATCTCCCAAACAGTTGCAGGAAGCTTAATGGTGACTCACTTCCAGGGAAAGGGTCCTTAAGTGTAGCCTTGAGCTATAAACCTTTGGAAGGAAGATTAGTAGGCAATTTTTGGCCTCAGAGTTATAACCTTTATGGCTGATTCCACTTAAAATTTGGATTCTGCCTTGTTACATCCAGTCCTCCTTCAAACACCTGTGTGCCTGAGCTTGGCTACAAGGGTGCCATTGCCATTTGGAGGAGAAGAATTAGGCCAGCTGCTCTGGAATTGATAGGGGATCTATTTAACACAAAGAAAAATCTAGGAAATGAGTGAGCAGGAGAAAACACACATTCTAGTTTAGGAGTCAAGCTTTTCCTGTCACATAGATGAGATTTTCTTTCCCAGGGTTGTCTTTTTCAATTCCTCCATGAAATAGAAGTAATACTGAACCTTGATGAAACAACACCTGTTCCAACCCCAGGGCAGGCTTTTGGGCAGTAATCCTTTTGGATACCAATTCATTGAAGTCTGCTAAATAATTAGTAAGTCAACTTTCCTAGTTGGTTTCCAATCCTAGGGGCAATGTTAACGGTTCTCTAATTTGAATTATTTTATAAGAATTCTAGAATAGAACGTCTTGCAAATGAGATCCTTCATTATCTCAAATTTAAAAACATTTTCACTCTGGTGAAACTTTGATTTTTAATTTTAAATTATTGTATAATTAGAAAATAATCCCCTGTACATGTATTTGTACTATGTGACTTAAAGGGTCATCTTAATCATGGTAGAAAGGAAATACATTCATATCCTTTGAAATCTAAGAGCAAGTTTTTTAATTGACAATGCTTATATTGTTATTTATTTTGTATCTCTTGTATTATTTTAATGCAAACACTTAGGAAGTTTGAAAAAAAACTTGTAGATGATGGTACGTATTTATAGATATTCTGTGAACCCCTTAACTATCTATAACACTGGAATCATATAACCATAAATATTCCCCGTTAGCTCTATATAATTGCATAATTTTAATCAATCAGAAAGTTCACATACACTAATAAATAAAGATTAATTTATGTATTTATAAATCTACCACCAATGAGATTAAGTTTTTCCATGTAAGTTAAATGCTTCTAAAATATTTGATATATAAACTTTACATAATTCAATATGAGGCATACAAGTAATATTAAACCTTTATGTATTCTTAATGTATCTTCAAAATATCCAGAAAGCAAACTCAGAAAAAAAATACTTAGATTCAAATACATTTTGAGGATAAATTTTTGGACTATTTCTAAGAAAAATGATAAAAGTTTTAACATAGATCCAACCAAATTATTACTTTTTTTGCACTATGCTTAACAATCGCACAGTAAGGGGCACAGACTGACTTTCTGGTCCTCTGTCCCTCAGCAATAAATCTCTTGTATTTTTATCAATACTTATCTTAAAGAGATCTTCAGTAGCGTGGTTTTAAAAAAAAAATCCAGTAGAGATGACCTGTGACAGAGTTGAAAAAATGTACTGAGGTTACGTTTTCTCCACCTAAAGGAACATCAGGCAAGTAGAAAACTTATGCCAAAAAATATTTTATTTTTCTTACTGTTTCACTCTATTTGAATTTTTTTCAATCAAATGTACTATATTCACAAAGAGATAACAATAGGAGTAACATTGCATGAAAAAACACTAAGTATAACTAAAGAAAATTTAAAGTGTTATAATTTTTAATTTAATTGTTAACATATAATTAAATTTTAGTATTTCAGACTTCATGTTAAAATGCTGATATTTAATAGAAAGATCATCACTGTGCAAACAGAACAGATTTGAATATCAACTAAAAATTTTAAACACTTAACCAGAAAGTATTAAGATTAATGTCTCTTGTACTTTTATAGATGTTGTCATATTCACCTAATAAAAAATTATAAAGAACTAAATTTTATGAAACATCTTAACATATTTAATATTGCCATCATTGTATTCTTACTATTGTTATTTCTATTTTAGTGCTTTTAAAATAAAAGAATATATACACACTGTTATTAACTGAACTTTCCTGACAACAGATCATAGAAAGTTGTCCTCATCTCAATGTAGAATATTAGTAATATAGAATATTTTTGTTAAATTAACCCCACATGGTCCCTGAAAATTAGTGAAGTATAAGTACATTTTCCTATACCATGAAACTTAAATATTTGGTATTTCATATAACATAAATGTTTAATATAATATTGTAAAAGGATATGTAATGACCTGGTTCATTACACAATGGAAAATGAATAAATTTAATAACTCTTATTAAAATGGTTATTATAATGGTTTAATAAGCAACGATTTATTTATGCTAAGACTTGACAAAAAACGATGACACTTTCTTTTTGATCAAGTGTCTGTCCTTATTTTTCAGTGGATATATTTTCCCTCTTTTGGAGACCATATAGTCACTTGAGGTATATTCTCAGAAGGTTAAAAATATAACATTAGATTTCTATTTCACTTTGATATTTTATTTTATGGCAGCTATAACAAATAACCTAAGGTGGTTCATTTCTGTGACAAGGGAGTATTAATTCCCAGGAACAGATGTGAATTTCTCTGTTTCTGCCAGGTACAATTTGAAAACTCAAGTTGCTATTTTTTTATACAATTTTACTTTTGCTCTTTTGACTCTGCCTGATTATATATCTAGAGAAAGCATACACCTTTGATATAAAAAAATGGGCTGCTCACTTTCAAATTCCATTATTATTACTATTATTTTGTTGTTGTTTTAATTGTTAGCTTATTGCTATTATGTTAAACTGCCAATCAACATTCATTCACCTTGTAACATATTAAATTAAGTATTTCTGAAAGCTATGATGAATTACAAAGTTCAGGGGCAGTTTGCACAAACCTACTCACATTTCTGACATAACTTGTAAATTTTAGAGAAAGGATATTTCCCCTCTTTTTAGATTTGACTTCACTAGAAACCATATAATTCATTTAAAGGTTTTATTTTACTCATGATTACAGTTTCATTTAGAGGAAATAGCCCACATAAAAATCCACAAATATATACAGGTTAAACTCCAAAAGTAAAAGGCTAGACTCCAAAAAGGTGCCAAAACACAGCTTCCATTGTCTAAATCCATAGTCATAGCCAGTCTTTCAAGGCCTCAGTATGCAGTGATACAAACTGAATACTCTTAATCAGTCACTCATTTACCTCTTTTGTATAAGAGCATTTAATAGAGCTCAGTCGCACTGCAACCTGTGTGGCTGACATTTAGTCTCCTTCTTTTGCTAGAGTTTAATATTTTAATTCTCTCTATTCTGTTGCGGGTATACCAAATACCATCTGATCTAAAGATCCCATCCTAAACGACAATTTTTACTGTCCAGTCTCCAAAATTGTCAAGAAACCAAAAAACAATCCTGTAATAGTCCAGTGATTTAGCATTCATTTTCCAGTAGTAAAGACCAAAGCACAACCCCATCCTTAAATAGGATAATTTATCACAACAGAACAAAGTAATTAGAACTGAAATCGAAACTCAGTAGGAGTGTGACAAAAAGATATTTCTCACTATTTGCATCATATTTGGTATTTGTCAAAATTTCTGTGGCTTAACTCACAGAGAAAAACCATTACATAATTTTAAAAAGCCATTTTGAACATTAATGAGACCTTTCACTACAGATTTAGATAGTCTCACTTTTGCATCTTTTCTCAGTTAGAAAACCCAGAAAGAAAGTGTTGTTCCATATTGTTTCCAAAATCAGACCTTTAAATGAAAATGAAATTCTCTTGGGTGCAGCTGTCAAATATCACTTTATAAGGATAGCTATTTATGTGATTTTATGGAAAACACATGATTTTTCCTGTACCAGGGGTACAGAAAAAAGCAAGAACACAGAACAAACTTTATTTTTCAACTCTGTTTTATCTCTCTTTTCTGAAAAAGGATTTTTTCTTTCACATTCATTATAGTTAATTTGGCAACTGAAGTGTATGTTTCATCACTCACAAAAGTTTCACATCAATAAATAAAAAATCACAAACAGAATTAAATACACATTATCAGTTAAATTTGAGATGTCTCCCCAAAATTCAGCTACTGCAGACTTGATGAGGTCTGAACTGCTAATTGAATTACAAGAATGCTGCCCTCATCCATGAACTAATTCATTGATGAATTTATAGCCTAATGGGCCATTAGAAGCTAGAACCTAGATGAGTGAAGAAGGTCACTGGGGTGTGACTGCATGGTGCACTTTTCTCTAGCTCTTCCCTGTGCTCTGCTCTTGGCTACCACGAGGTAAGCCGCTTTCCTCTGCTATGCTTGGCCTTCTTTCAGCCATGGAATTAGAGAGCATGCCCCAAAAACCTCTGAAATGGTGAGCTCAAACCAACCTTTTCTCCCCTAAGCTATATGTTTTAGATATTGTATTTTAACAACAGAAAAATGATTAATAAAGTGCAGAAGTGAAGCTAAGTCATGTCTTATAAAACAAGAAAAAGAGATGTCTCTACACAAGTTTGGAAAAATATGCATAAGTATTTTACAAAAGGAGAAATGCAACCCTGGTAACTAAAAATGATGCTTAGATATATTCAATAAAGACATACAATCACAGAAACAATAAAATTTATGTTTCTTAGAAAAAGAATTTCCAGGAACATGCATTCTAGAGCATAATTATTGAAATGATATCTTAGCTGCTTTTCACTCATTCTTGGGAAAAAATATCCAAAATACCCAAAACGAAGAAAGAAAAGTTTATTTCTTACAGTTCTTGGAGGTATCAGTCAATACTCAGTTGGCTCCAAAGCAGCATGGCATGGTAGGGCAGGCCTTCATGGCGGCTGCAAACAGCAAAGCAGAAAGTGGCAAGACAGACACACCTTCTTCCAGTCATTACATCATATGCTGGCTCTACTCCCAGATGGATGTAACACACCACCAATCTGAGCACTAGATAATGAACCAATCACAAAACATGAGGCCTCAGGAAGACGCCAAAGGAATACATAATCTGTAACGTTCTACCCTGCCCCCATAATGACTCATGTATATCCTTTTACAAAAGACATTTAGTCCATCTCCAAGAGTTGCAAAAGTCCTAAGAATTTCAGCATTGCTAAAAACTCCCAAGTCCCAAGTCTCCTCTGAGATCTACAGCGAACTCTTAATTGTAACCCCTTGTGCAAATGAGACAAGGTTAAACATTTCCAAAATGCAAAGTCATAAGATAAACATTTCCATTCCAAAAGTTGCAAACAGTGGAATACCAAAGATTGGAACAAAAACAAGTTCAAAATTCAAACATTAAGTCCTGGAGTTTCAGACTCAGCCTCTGAAGCAAAATGGTTACAAGCTCCAAAAGGCTTGGGTGATTCCATATCCATGGCACTTTCAGGAATTGTATCTCCTGCAGAGTCTCTCTTAAGACACCTCTGCTTGGCTTTTGCAGTTTTCCTTGGATGATCCACACTCCTGGGTTTTTCAAATATCTGGGTCTCCACTGCACCTCTGGCTTCACCCTTACATCTTTACATAGTGCCCTCTCAGGGGCACACTGCTTGGGTTGCCAAGCCTTTTGTAATCAGGATAGAAGCCATCTTACTCTCAGAATTTGTGGATTTTCCATGCACCTAAAATCAGCACCATGTGGATGCTGCCAAGGTTTGCTCTCAGCTGCAGCAGTAGCCAGGCTTTTCTGTTTCTTGGCTGTAGGGATCAAGTGCCTGGATCGCTGGGCTCTGTGAAGCTAATTGTGAGGAAAAGCTTCTCTAAGTTGCCACCTTTCTGGAATCTGGTGGGGCTGCTGCCATTTTGAAATCTCATATGTTTGCCACCATTTTGGGACCTCATATGGATTTCAACATTTATCATATGGCCTTCATTGCCATTATGGATCATGGTGTTCTGCAGCTTTCAACTCTGAGCAAATTCTTTCACATTTGCAGTTGAGCCTGCAAAGGATGAAGACATACTGCTTCCTGGGATACCCCATGGTCATCTTTCTTATTTCTCTGTTCCTTCTCAGCAGTTGAAGTCTCAGCTCTGTCTTTATAATCCACAGCTTTCCTTCTGGCCAAAATCACAAAATTTTAAATCACTATGCTGGACTCTTTGCATTTGATTTGCAACATACACCTGGCTAAAAGGCCCCAATAATAGCCATGCCACTGACTCTATATTTGACTGCTATGAAATATCCTTTGCCAGATAATCAGTCCTCCATCCCTAATTTCAGTCTCACGTAAAGTCTCTGTATGAAAGCAAAATGCAGACAAACCTTCTGCCAACCCATAATATACATGGTCTGGAGTTCAACAACCAATGTGGTCCTTTTTCCCAGCAGAAACCTCCCAAGCCTGGTCTCTACCAGTAGGCTTTTTATCTTCCTTCTGGTCTCCTAAGCTCTGACCGGAATCTTCTCTGCTGAATAACCTAAGCTGTTCCAGCTTTATGCATTTAGGCAACATCTCTGAACCTTTCCAAACTTTTCCCACAAGCCAATTCCAAAGATTCTCAAACCACATGGTAAAGTACGGTCACAGGAATGACCCCACTCTTCTGGCACCAAATTCTGTCTTAGTTACTTTTTACTCGTTGCTGGGACGAAATACCTGACACCCAAAATGAAGGAAAGAAAGTTTATTTCTTACAGTTCTTGGAGGTTTCTGTCCATACTCAGTTGGCTCCGAAGTAGCATGGCATGGTGAGGCAGCCCTTCATGGTAGGTGCAAACAGCAAAGCAGAAGGTGGCAAGAGAGACACACATTCCTCCTGCTGTTACATCATATCCTGGCTCCACCCCTAGGTGGATATAACACTTGCCCACCAATTCCAACGCTAGACAATGAACCAATAACGAAACATGAGGCCTCGGGAGGGGGCCAAAGGAATACATAATCTATAACAGGTGAGACAGTGAGATTTTTTAAAAATTACTTTATTTGTTAATATTAAGAAGAAAAGGTAAAACAAATTTTCACAACAAAATAATGAAAAAGTAACAATTGTTGATAAATTACACATCATTCGAATGCTAGACAATGAACCAATAACAAAACATGAGGCCTCGGGAGGGGGCCAAAAGAATACATAATCTATAACAGGTGAGACAGTGAGATTTTTTGTGATTTCATGTTTTTGTTTTTGAGGATGCCAACACATTAGTCTACATATGATATTGAGTTAATTGTTAATGAATAAAATTTAAGGTGTAATTATGGAGCAGATATATTTCAAATCTGATTGAAACTAGTTCATAAATTTTAATCATTGACTGGATGGAATATAGTGCTGATGATTGTTATGGAATTTATAAAGAAGTTATCATAGAATTATAGCAACTTTGAAAATCTTCCAGGACTAATAACTCCTTGCATGTAGAGAATTATTTATATTTATGTACATTCAAATAAATTTACAACCAATTCATTATGCTAATCATATCTTGATAAAATTTATAGTATAGGGTCCCTTGCACATACTATGAAAAAATTCAGAAAATTTACTCAAAATCATTTTGTGATATGGTAAAAGCATAATGCATAATGGAACTGGCAATTTGTTAGGCCATTAACTACCAGTCTTAGCATTCTTCTTCTATATCTGTTTTGTCATTTTAATTCTCTTATTTTTGTATTTAACTTTTGAAATCTCAGAATTTATGTTTATACATCCATTGTTACATATAGAAATACTGTGACACTAAAATAATTCAAGCAGAAATAAAATTGTGGTTCATGCCTGTAATCCCAGCACTCAGAAGGATGAGGCAGGAGGATTGTTGCAAGTTCGAGACCAGCCTGGGCTACAAAGTGAGCTCAAGGCCAGCCTGAACTGCATAGGGAGACCCTGTCTCAAAAAGACAAAAAAAAAAAAAAAAAAAAAAAAAGAAAGAAAAGAAAAAGAAAGAAAAAAAGAAAGAAAGAAAATTGTTTCCAGTTATAAATTTTGAAAGTTTTTCCTCTAGATATTCTACACACAAATTTTTCTTAAATCTTATTTAAGGAGAAAAAAAAAAAAAAAAAAAAAAAAAACAGAAAAAGGGTACAAATTATACAGAATTTCAGAAAAAATAAACAACAGGAAATCACCAGGGAATAGATTACACAATGCCATCACAGAAACAGCTGTTCAAGTTACAAAATCAAAGCATACAAAGTGGACCTTCAAACAGTGAGACTACAGTCTTGTTCAATGATCCAACAAAACTCAGTAATATGGTAATCTATCCTATACACTTTATATGCAGTTATATCCTTTAGAGCACTTTCTTTTCCTTTCTTTTGTATAATCACAATTACACATTTTGAATTTTATTACTCCCACAGTTCTTATTGCTTTTTTTTTTTTTTTTTCAAGAGAGTAAAACCAAATGTGACTTAACAGAACAGAGTCAGTCAAATCAAAAGGATGGACATAATAGATAATGTAAAAACAAAATACAAGGTGATTAATAATGGTTACCATACTGCCTCTTGCTATCTTAAAAAATGCCTATATCATCAGTTATAATAAAATTGAACAAAAGAGTAAAGAATAAAAACAAAACATTGGAGACATTACAGGACTTTAAAAGAAGATAATAGTTAACCAGAATGGGCATCATAATGAATCTTATTGTCTTCACAGTTGTTGCCTATACCTTCAAACTTGGTACTATCAAGCAAAGTAGAATAGGGGAAAATCAGTCAAAACAAGATGGTGAGGGCAATATAGGGTTTCAAATCAATTTAACAGGAAATCAAAGTGTGTTACTATAATATATCCTGCTATTTTTATTTATTTTTCCCTTAATTAAAAATATAAAAATAAAAAAGTAAATAATTAAAAATGAGACTGATATAAAAGAGGGCATAACAAAAAACACAGCACAGTTGAAAACATAACCATTTAAGCAAAATAGTGTTTCACCACAAGATATCCTGACATAAAAGTAGTTACCATAGTGTCTCTTTCCTTGAAATCTTTGAGTATAACTTTGTATACTGTAGCAACAAGCATATCAAGACAATGTAAAACCATTAAAGAGAATGACAATGTTGCAGAGCATTTAGAACCAACTATCAGAAAATGAATAATGGTTTCTGTATAATCTCCTTGTCTATAAAAGTTTTCGCTTATATTATCACATATAGTTAAGACCGATGGAGACAGAAGAATAAAAGCCTGATGTGACTTCAAAACAAGATGATACTAAATCAGCACTAGCTATTATGATGTCTTGTTTTCTCTAAAATAGCTGTTCCTACCATCCAACCTTCTCTGCCTCATTTCTGTTGAGCTCTTTTAATGTCCTTTGTTGTCAGTTTGTATTCTTCATTTCTCTTTCGGCTCCATTCATTGTGGCCTCTCTGCCAATCTTTGGAATCTTGGTATTTTCCTTTTTTAGAATATCCTGCAGTATTCTCTATAGAGTTGAATTGGTGGTTGCAAATTCCCCTAGTTCCTCTTTATCCTAGAAGCACCTTGTTTTTCCATCAATTTCTAGGGACAGTTGGTCAGGATATATCAATCTTGGCTGGAGGTTATTATCTTTCAAAGCTTGAATTATTTCCCCTCACACTCTTCGTGATTTGATGGTTTGTGCAGAGAAGTCTGCTGTAATTCTGATGGGTGTTCCCTTGTAAGTGATATGTTTCTTTTCTCTGATGGCTTTTAATATTCTGTTCTTATATTGGATTTCTGGCATTTTGATTATTATATGACTGGGTGTAGCTCTGTTTGGGTTCTAGGTGGCTGGGGGCCTGTATACCTCATACATCTGTGTTTCTTTACCTTTTGCTAAATTAGGGAAATTCTCAGATTATTCTGTGAATAGTTTTTGTAGTCCATTTGTTTGTGTCCCTACTTCTTCTTTTATGTTAATTTTGAGGTTATAGATCCTCTTATCATCTTCTAGCCTTTGTATTATTGCTGTTTGTTTTCTTGTTATTTTTAAGAAGTTTTTCATTTCATGCTCCCACCTTACCAATCTGTCCTCCAATTCAGATAATCTATCCTTAGTTTCTTTCAAGCTGTTATGCCTGCCTTTGATAGAGTTTTTAGTTTACTTGTAATCTCTTTGAACCTGCTTCACATATTCTATGTTTTCTCTATTTTCTCTATCAAACAATTCTCCCCCCCCCTTTTTTTCTATTCTTCCATTCCACCACCTGTTTTTTCTTGGGTGGTGCTTAGCATTTCTCTAACTATTCTACTTAAATCTTGCTTTATTTCATTAAATCCTTCACTTTTGAACTCCTCTATGAGGCCCCCAAAATACCGCTTTATGTCTATTGGTGTCATGTCTGATATTGCATGTTTTATGTCCTCTGCATTTACCTTTCCTGGATAAGTGTTCTCAGGATTGGGGACTGAGGATCCTTTCTTGTTTCTCCCTCTTCCCATACTTTTTGTTCCTTCCATACAAGTGAATATAGTAGGCCCAGTTTTTTCTCCTTGTCCATTACAGTTTGTTTGAATTGTGCCGGCAAGTTGTTCCTGCCCACTGCAGTGTACTAGGGAGACACAGACCTGGGCAGCCTCTGCTGGGGCTGCTCCTCCAGGGCAACCTACCAAAGGCTTCACTGCTAGGGTGCACCTCCAGGTGCTGGGACCTGGTTTGGGCTAGCCTACTGGATCTTAGTCAGTGACATCATCAAGGCCAAGCGCTCCCTGCCAATCCTGCTTGAGAGGGGAATATGTGACTGAAGTCACTGCAGCGTCCTATTCCACTAGTCTGCCTGGTCCCAGTATGTCTTTGCTGGAGCCTCCTACTCTATGGAAGGGTCCCTGTTCCACTCACTCACTGTAGGTCGATGCAGGGCTCCTTGCCAGTCCCGCTCTCAACTCCATTCACCAATACCCACTCTCAGGGTTTACATGTGTCTCTCTCCCTCCCGTGTCAATTTGGACACAGCATCAGCAGGAGGAAATTCAAATTGTGGCTTCCAGTGGCACAGGTTCAAGCTTCCACACTGAAATTTTATGTTTCTGTTATAGCACCAGGATTGCATTTCCAGTTGGTTTCTCTCAGCTTGGTTCATTCCTGGGTCGGCAGGGTATATCTCCCCTTGCTTAGGACTCCTCACACCGCACCATTCCTGGATTCTAAGTGGGGTATCTCCAAGAGCCTCTGTAGCTGCTGTTATCTATCCACCATGTTCTCCCGGAAGTCTCTGTACACAAATTTTATAGCTATTGTTTATAGCTAATATGTACACTGAAAAGTACAATTTATATAGCTAATGTATACATTGGAAAAGAGTAAAACCAACTATTTTATATTTTAAATGCTTTATTGAAACAATGTACTTATTTGGGGTATGAAGAACTAGAAAATTTGACATATGTGTGAAAGGCATAATGACAGAATCAAGGTGATAAGTACTGTGGAATAGAAAATAAAACCTAATTGTTATTGAACAACCTGGTTTTCTGTTATCTAATCTCTATCATTCCCCCTCACTCTTCTTTATCACTTTTTTTATTTTCACAAATAAGCAAGCACATGCCATTTTGTCTTAACATGATAACTACAAATTCAATCCATGATACTGCCAATGGCAGTACTCTCTTCTCTTTAGAAGGATAAATAGTGTTCTATCTGTAAATGTTTCACATATTCCTTCTCCTTTTGTCTGTTGATAAACACTGATTTCAAATCTTGGTTGTTATGAAACTGAAGCATTAAACAGGAGTGTAGCTATACCTTTGATATAATGATTTTCATTCCTCTGAATATATATATATATACAGATATTTAATTAGATCATGTCATGGTTCTACTTTAATTTTTAAATGGATCCACTATTATTTTCTACAATAGTAGTACTAATTTCTCTCTCTTGTATTTTTTGACTTTTTTATAACTGCCAGCCTGTCTTTACATGATACTTAATTGACAAAAGTTTTACTTGTATTTTTCTAATGGTATATGTTGGCAGTTGTAAGATCTTCATTCATAAATGTGTAGTCTTAACCAATTTGCTGTGTTTTAATTAAAGTTTCTAAGTTTCCTATAGGCTAGTATACTATAATCTTCTCAGTGAATGCTTTACAGATATATTTTACTGTTCTGTAGGATGTGTCTTATCTTGTCAACTATTTCCTTTATGGTCATAATCTTAATTTGATATAATTTTATTTGTGAATTTTTATGTTTATTGTGTCTAGTTTTGAGATCATATATGAGAAAAAATGTTTGCTATATGGGACCTGGCCAGTATCTTCATCTTCCTGGATGAAGGTTATGGCAAAGGGTCAAATAAGAAACAGAGACAAATTTAGTAATGCATGATAGGGGAATGGGAGGTCAGTACTTCCAACTGGCAAAAAATCAGATACTATAAACCAGCCACTATTTACTGAGTGTGTAAGATGCAAGTATGCTTCCAGTTATTAGGAGGGGCCAGTTGATCATTCCAAATCAGCAGAAGATTTAGAGATCTGTGACACTACAGGAAAAGAATAATACTTGGATGACTCAAGAGAGTCCTTTATGCTAAGAAAGGTCTTGTTCTGCAGTGTTCTTTTTCATTTTAGGAGTTTTAGTTTAGTCTTTGTGAATAAGAGAGCATGGCCCATCACAAATATTAATGGGAAATATCACAAGGATGATACCGTAATCCCAAATCTCTATTTACCTCTTAAGGAAGTAAGCAAAATTAACCATTTTGAACTCATGGTTCCCAATAGTTTATATCACTGTTTCAAAATAATTTCCTGTTTTCTTGTAAAATCTCATAATAAGTCTTACATTTTGAATTAATTTTATAAGTATCAAAATCTTAGGTAATAGTGTTATAGGGGAATGAAACTCCCCACTGTATGTCCAATAGTAGTTCATGTTCTCTAAAATTGAAGAATGAATTTTAGGAGCAACAGAAGTTAAGAACAAAATATATTTATTGAGAGAAAGAAAGCTTTTGTGTGAGAGAGAAACAGAAGAGATCCCCAGTGTGTTGCCAAAAATTCAGTATTTTCTTGGGATTTCTATAGAGTAAAATCATGAGGTAAGATGGTTCTAAAGGTGGGTAAAACTGGGAACTCCCCATGTTTAGCCAGTAAAATTAATAGTTTAGGTAAAATTGATTAAGTTGGGAACAAATGGGGAAGCAAGTCACATAAAAATTGGGCATTCTTAGAGAGCAGTGACTCCTCCCTAGAGATTAGAATGGTGACTCTTGATTTCTTAATGTGATCCAGACTTAATCCCTGAGGATTATACTTAAGGATGTGGTTGCATTTATTTTGCCATCTGTCCCAAATATGACCTACAGCAAGAGGTGTGTGTCTCCTCCAAATTCATCAAACATCTGGTCCTCTTTGCTGGCTTCTTTGAGGACTGGCCCTGTCTGACTGTCTATAATATTTCTAGCTAGCTCAGCTGCCTGTAACAACAATGTCATACATGTACTGTGTTAGCCAGCAATATTTACTGAAGCAACATTTCCTTCTGCAATCTATATTATTAGTGCCTTTGAAAAAAATTATGTGGTCGTGTGTACATGGATTACATACTGGGCTTCCTGTTGTGTTTCATTTATCTATTTTTTTATGCACATGCCATGCTGTTTTTGTTTCAAGACTTTTTAGATTGTTTTGAAATACAGTAAAATGTTGGCATCTGTGAGATATTTTGCTGACAATCACTCTCACGATTCTGGGTATTTCATGATTCCATATGACTTTTGGAATCAAGTTTCCTATGAAAAATACCACTAATCTTTTGATGGTATTGCATTAAATCTATCGATCACTTTTGTTGTGTGGTCACTTTAACATTTGTCTTCCAGCCTAGGAACACAGGAATCTTTCCACTTTTGTTTGTCATTTAAAATGTTTTCATAACTTCTTGTAGTTTTCATTATAGATGATTTTCACTTAATTAAATTTATTCCAAAACATTCTAAGTATCTTCTCAATTTTTAGAGGAATTTGTTTTATGACTTCTTTTTATAGCATATTCTTTGAGAAGTACATTATATATGTTTCGCATATTTCTTTGAAGGACTGTTATACTGTCTTGCATTATGCTTTTCTTACCAGGGCTTTCTAGTCTTTAATTTTTCCAGTATATACTTTGAATAAAAAGAATATATATGTATATATATTTACAGAACATTGTCACACTCATTTTTTTAAAAAATGAAACTTAAAATGGAAATGGACTCTTATTGAATAAGAATCATAATACACAATATTTTCAGATCATGTAGTATAAAAGAATATATATTGTTTGATCTCTTTTTATGAATATACACATTAACACAGAAAGATGTGTTTTGATAAAGTTCTTTGGCTAATTCTTCCAGAAATTAATACAATTTTAGACAGCAAATTTGAATTAAAAACTCATGATATCATAATGTAGTATGTGTAAAAATGGCTAGCAACTTTTTAAAAACATCATTTTTTCTGGTCTATATGTCTCAGACATTACAGTGTTGTAAAATGAACTATGCATATATTTATATATGTATTCTCATTTTTTCCTCAGGCCAAGCATGTACAGTGAGTTACTGACTTCTATTGTTCTCTACAAAATATTTTGTTGGCCAAAATATGAATTGCTTCACACTATAGCAAAAAACATTTTTTCATTTATGTTATGGGTTAAAAACTGGTGATCAACTAACCACCAGCTGAATTAAAGTGGCATGGGCTGAGTGTTTGTAGATGGCCTACCTGAGAACAGTTGTCAGTATAAAAGGAGACATGGAGAGGAAAAGTGTGGCATTGTGAATTTTCCTCAGTGTTGCTGTTGTTTGGAGCTGTTGTTTCTCCTGGAGGAGCTTGTCATGGTTAGCTTCCATGATATGAATCTGGCAACTATCATCAGAGGAGCTCGGAACCTTGTCATTGACAGTGGCTGTGGTGCACTTTGAGGGATCTCTGGTCCTTGAGATCGCTTCCTGGCTCTGGAGGAGATGTTTGCTGTTTAATCTCCAGGAGAATCTTGTCACACTGGCTGTCCTACAATGATGGACTGTGCGCATCATTGGAAGAGCTCAGGATCTCACTGTCCCTGAGGGTGGCTGTGGTACTTTTCAGGGGAGCCTTGATTGTTATCTTCAGTGTCACTTCTTGGCTCCAGCATAGAACACTCAACCTACTGGCACAGCTCCTTCATCCCATTAGCAAAAACTTTCTAGCATTGCATTAGCTATGGCCAAAATGAAAATGTATGAACTTCAATGTGTTTTTCAATTATGTGTTTTTTTATTTTAAAACTCTGATATAATATTCAATTTATAATACCAAATTGATAAAATACAAAATATGAAATATAATTATTTTTATTGATATGAGGATAGTATAAATAAATTCTTATGTGTCCTGACTGAACCTAGTGAAAATTACAGAATAACTATGTGTGTATTAACTGATATTCTTGCAGTAATACAGCACTCATTGTTATAATAACAATTTTATGAAAACTGCCCAATACATAACTGTCAAATATAATATTTGAAATATTCATTTAATTAGCTCCTATGTGTTTTTAAGCATAAAATAACAAAAAAAAATTATCACATTTTTTGTGAGAGAAATTTATAACAGTAGTTAAAACACAGAAAACAAACATGTACAAAAGCTTAGATTATTGCTGGGTGGAATGTCATAGAAACTGTGGTAGATTGACAACTGGTGGCGAACTGATAACACCTCGCTGGACCCATCAGTGTGGTTCTGAGTGTGGATGGCCCACCTGAGAACTGCAGAGGAAGAAGCAGTGTTTTTGGTTCTCCTGTTGCCATTGGTTCTCCTGGAGAACTTGGTTGAGTTTCCACCCTAATATGAAATTGGTTGTTCTCATTGTCAGAGGAGCTCAGGATCTTATTGCTGAGAATGGCTGCAGTTCACTTGGGGAAGCTGTTACTTACTTTGAGTGTCACTTCCTGGCTTCAGTGCAAATGCCTCAGCCTACAGCACAGATTCTTTATCATACTGGCACAGACTTTTTAGCTTTCACCCCTGAATTTTGGGTCTTTCCAGAGCAGATCTGTGAAACAGACTTGTCTGAGTCAGTGTTGTGGGCACTAGGTCTCCATTTGGACTTCTAAGGGGCACTGTCATGGGTTGTAGGACTTCAGCAGAGATCCAAACCCTCAGCTAAATTATTTGAGTCCTTACTATGCAGACTGATGTTCTGCACTTTGTGTTGATTCCTATGAGTGATTATTATAAAATAATTCTATAAATTATGTGTCCTATATGAAATTATTTTCCTTGTAAACCCCGACTACAACACAAACCCACATGCATTTATGTTTTGAAGATGTTCCTAAGCAAGGGAAGTCCTCACCTACATTTCAGAGGGAAAAATGTAATGATAATTAGAAGGTTTTTTCCCTTTTTTATATACAGCCATTATCCATTTTATCTGCTGCCTGTTTTAGACAGTTTTTCACTGGAATGTGCTCTGAATGATTGTCTGAATCCAAGTTGAGTAAGATAACTTTATTCCCTCAATTTACTCTTATTATTTTGAAATGAATAGTTTATATCCAAGTAAATTACCTTTAGTATTCATCTCCGTCACTTGCCCCTTTTCTTCCTGTCAGTCTTTCTTTATTTCTATCACTCTCCATACAACATGAAACATGGATTGGATATTCAATGTAGCTGTTGATTACTAGTGCCTGATCTGAGCATCAAATACAGGACAGAATTCAAAGGGGAGAGACATTCCAGGTATCGACCCAGAGAAGCTCTCTTACGCTTAAGACTGTTTTCTAGCAGGAGTGGATCAATTAAAATGTAAGTACAAGCACATAATTTCAAATTGAGCATAATATATACATTCTGGCCTTTGCACCCTTTGACAAAGTCCCAATATGCTAAGTGCAATAAAAATACATAAACCTCCTGTTATGGCATATATTTAGAGGTCTCTCTAATGCCTCATAGGGTCATACATGCAGTTCTTCAGAGGTGACTGGATATTATGTGTGTGATGCTAGGATAAGGATATGATGCTGGGATTATTTCATGATGTGATGCTAGCATAAAGGCTGCTCCAAACTGTTGTGCATGCCAACCCACCTAAAAGCATGCAGCTTGGATAAAATACAAGAGAGTGCTACTGTTTACCACTTGTAACTTGCAGCTTTGATGCCTTCTGCCTGCAATGAATAGTCAAAAGTCTTTAGATTTCCTATGGGGTTTTGAGTTCACTGTTTTCATTCACTAGCTTGTTTAGAGATGCTAAGAGCAACCAGATAACATTGTTGTATTTTCCACTCTGCCAAACATTTTCAAAAGTATCATTTATGGAGTCACTAAATTTCTTACATCTCACATGTGGTAAAGTAGGATAAACAAATGATTCTTCATTGCATATTCAAACCAAGGACTACCAGTGTTCCCCACATCAGGAGAGATCAGAGCATCTATAGTCCTCATCAAATTAGAGCACTAGCTCCAGGAACCATAAAAGGCATTAAAGAATTTATCTTTACAATTCCTTTTCTCCAGAGCCACTCGCAGTACCAAAATTTTTATCACTCGGTGCTCACTAAAGAAACAGACTTAATGCAAAATATACAAATATACAAGTATTTACAAGGTAGGCTTACAATAGTCACCCAACAGAGTCAAGTGTGTAAGAGTGAAAAGGGCTGTCTGTATGCTGGATATCTGAAGACCTCAGTCAAAGGTGAAGGTTTGGGAATCCATGCAGCCTTGTGGAAGTCCTTATCAGGAGGTCAGAAGTTCTGCATTGGAAGCCAAGGACAAGAACTAAGGTAAAGGTTAAGACTGGAGTTCCTCCAAAGAAATAGAAGAAACCTTTCCTTCTTTTTTCCCTTTTATTCTATTCCATGGATAAGCCTACCCAGGACGAGTCTTCTGGCTTCAAAAATCCCCTCATCCACACTCAGAGTGTTGTTGATATCATATAGCTGGGCATTTCTTACTCATTGACACTATCACTTAATTATAACAGTTATCAAAGATAATATCACAAAGTGAGATATATTGTGACTTTCCAAAGCTAAAAATGTTTCAAAGAAGCCAGGATGATTTAAAGCAGAAGATACAGACATAGATGATAGCAATAGATATAGATATAGAGATAGACACACACATAGACACATGAAAGAAATATGTTTCTCATTGAGACACACAGACAAATCAGTGTTAATATTTGCCTCCAAGTTTGTGAAATCTACACAAAACAGGGATTTTTTACATATTGGAAAAGAAAACCTACACATCAACCTGCTTTTGTGTGAATATGTGAAAATTTTATTCAACTAAAGTACAAGTGGATAAGAGAGGAATCCATGAAACTTAGACATTCATATCATGATAAGCAATCCCAAGGCTAAAAATCTCTTTTCCGCTATGAACATGATGTCAATCACAATAGTAGCAATGTGCAAAAGGATAATATAATTATTTCTTGAAAGTTTAAGAGAAAATAGGTCTATATACTAACCAAAATGTAATGTGTTATGATTGTGAGGAATCATTGTGTTAAAAAATGTAAAATTGAGAATAAAAGCATAAATCAACACAAAAATATTTAAAGAAATTGTGTCTTGAAAGTTTACCAACTATAGTGTAATTTTTTATAGCTAATTTATTACCTAGAAGTAACTATAAGTTTTTGAGTTGCCTTTAAAGTTCGCATGGCAAATACATCTGACTTTTGCTTTATTATGTGTAGGTAATACAGTATGATACTTAACAGCATGAATGGAACACATACATTATAGTTTCTGATACAAGTCTATATACATTTTGCTAAAAACATGAGATATGCAAACTTTTTTGTAGATAACTCAATAAATTTTACCCAAATGGTATAATATCTTAATATGGAAAATGACATACTCTTACTACAGACTGAAAGAATTATGTGTAATTAGTCAAGGATCTATTCAGCTCAGCTATCTTCTAGCTATCTTCTCAAAAGAGTTAAAAACATCATGTTACAGTGACACATGCATACTAATTTTAGAGTAGCACAAATTTATATCCAAGTTGATAGCTAAATTTTACACATGGCAAATATATTCACAAACAGATAAATAATAATATATGGCATTAGTACACAATGAAATCTTACTGTGCCACAAAGAACGACAAATGAGTCATCTTTAGAAAAATGGATGTACCTATTGATTGGTGCCACCCAGGGGTGGAGCTTCTCAGTACTCATACCCAGAACAATGCTAAAATGCTCAGAGAGTGAATTCATTATGACACCTTTAATCCGTAATCACACAACCTTAACCCACAATCATGCAACCTAGATCCAGCCACCTCAGAAAAGCCATACTTAAGAGCACATGAGGCTTTAGAGAGACACCTAGATACAAGCTATAACATAAAACAGCAGATACAGAAAGATCTGTATGTCTGATTATATAGTTCAGCCATAGGTGAGGGAAGCCTGAAACTGGATGGAGTCATGAGATTCAGACTGATGTGTTCCTAAACCACTGCTTTAAAGTTTACATCAATTTGAATTACAGTTCTTATAATTTTCATCTATAACTAATCTAATATATAAGTTAAAATATATCCAATATTTTAAAGAACCAAGTAAGCATAAAACAATAAGTGGAAATAAATTATTATGAACAGAATGTGGACATTCAGATTCTTCCCATTAAACACGATAGTAACAAGTTTAGAAATACATTTCATTAAATCATTTTTTCTTGCAAAACTTTTTTCTTTTCCAATTTTCATTCAGGCGTGTTAAGTAGAGTTTTTGTAATGTGAGATGATTGTATAATTTTGTTATTATTCAGCTAGTTTTTTTTTTTTTTTTTTTTTTTTCTTTTTCCTTTTTATCGGTACCAGGGATTGAACTCACAACTGCCTGCTTTCAAAGCAGGCACTTATGCAGCTGAGCTAAACCCCCAGCCCCTATTCAGCTAGTTTTATTAATCAATATTTCTTGGTGATTCTTCTTTTGGCATCATTTGCATCTGTGTTGAAAAAGATACTGTCTGGCTAGATTCATGCTTTTGCATTGTGTATAAAAGATTCTGTTGCCAATATCATTTAGGTCTGAAGAACAAACTTGGTGCTCAATCTTCTCCTGTCCTGAAGAAATCCAGTTGACCTGCTGTAAAGACAACTGATGTGGTGAGGAACTGAAGCTAGGAATTACACAGGCAGGTCTGCCCTGAAAGCACGGAGATCCCGGAGAGCCACACAAACAAGCTATTTCAGATCTGAGAAAGCAAAGGGCCCAAGGCTAGGCAGCCAAACAAGTTGCTAGGCAGAGGCGTTGAAATTGAGATCATCCTTCTGAGTGTATAAATAAGCGTGCTAGGGTGGCTGAGCAGTTCCTTTCCTTCCATCAGGAAAGAGGACTCCACTTGACCCCAGCTTCCTGCGTCTGTATTTCTTCACCTTCTCACCACCGTTCTCTGTTCTTACTCCAGGAAGTTCCAGAGTAGTACGGATTGTGGCCAATTGTTATATAGGATGCATTATTATGTTGCACAAATTGGGAAAATTTCATCATTTTTAGGATTTTTCCATGCATTTGAAAGTCTAAGTATGAAAGAAAGAATTATATAGGGTTTCTAAATTTGATGTAGGCTATTTGATATCCTTTTAATTTATTTTTGTTGAATCTAATTAAGTATATGATTAACAGTTTTAATGTTTAGAATAATCACAATGCAGCTATATTTTTACTTCCATAGAACTATTTTTAGCTTTTTTTTTTTTTTTTTTTTTTTTTGCCTTTTTTGCATTTTGGAAATTGAGCTCTTCACCTCACTTGCTAGGAAGGCACTGTACCACTGAGCTAAATTCCCAGCCCATAGATCCATAGAAATATTATTTTATCTCATTTTAATTATTTTTGACTTTTACTTTCTGGGGAATTGTTTGAGGTTTTTTTTATTATTAATTTTTATGCTCAGAAGTTTAGGTCATTAATTTTCTGCCTTTCTCTAATACATGTAGTTAATAATACAAATTCTTTCAATATGGAATATTGACTTCACATAAAATTTTTATTTTTATTATATCATTTAGTTAAAATATTTCTTTATTTGCTTTATTGTTTCTTTTTTGAGTCTGAGGTTACTAAGGCATTCATTATGCCATTTCAAAATATGGATTAATTCATCTTGATTTTTTTTATTTCAGCCAGGGTAATATAAAAGTCTAAATTAATTTTGACATTTGATACTTGCTGGAAAAATTATCAATTGATACATTATATAAATTATCCTCTTTGACTTGAAAACAGATGCACATAAATTTATTTCTTTGGTTTGCATGTATTCCATAGTTACTGAATTTAAAACATGCTTTTTGATCTATTGCTTAAATAACTTATTACTTCAGAAAACAATTGATTTTTTTCTAGTCTGCCTTTAAATTTGTTAAGTTTTCCTCTTCCTTATTCCTAGCTATGTTATTAAGGGCATATGGATTTGGAATTGTTTTTTCTTATCATTTTGCCGTAGGAAACCTTTCTTTATCTAAAACAATGACTATGATTGGAGCTTAAGTAACAATAAAAATAAAATGTTTTTATTTATCAAATATCTTCATTTTAAATTTCATAGTTACATATTAAAACTCTTCTTTGATATCAAACTGTTTTGTTTTGCTATCTTTCAATTGGAGTAGTTTCTATGAGTAGCTATTGTGCATATGTATCATATATGCCTGTTATGGATGTATATTTTAAATGTATCACATATTTAATGTTTATTGAAATAAATTTTTCCCCTTATGGATTTTATTTAGATTATTTTTTTAAATTTTTGTATATTCTTTAGTTTGTTAATTAAAGATAGATAATGATTTAAGTTTGGTAAAGATTTCAAACAATCTACACAGACTTACTAAATGTTTCATAGATGATACATCACTTTCTGAACAAATCACTGGCCATGGACCATTTAGACACATAACATTTATTTATTCCTTCTAGATATGTATTTCAATTTTATATATTAATTTCTTTTATAACTCAATCTCCTCCTATGTCATTCTTTTCTCACTACTCAAGAAGATATAGCACCACATGTACCATTTTAATCATTTTTTTTCTTTTCTCTTAATTTTTTTAAAATTTCTTCCTGCATTACGAACCTTCCAGATGGAACTAATACTTGCACGTGAAGAACAGCTTTTTAACAACTACTATTAGGTAAATTCATTTTATATGAAAATGTCTTTTAAAATACATTTGCCTGGATATTGCTTCTAGATTAGTAATTATTTTCTCCAGCGCATTCAATATATTATGTTGTTTTACACTGGCTTCCATTTTTCAACATCCGATTTAGCCACCATTGTTGCTTTTATTCCTTCACATATTTGTATCCTTTTTCTCTTCTTAGCATTTCTTTTCAGCTCATGAATTTCAAAAGGTATAGTATGATTTGTCCTCATGTGTATGTCTCTGTATTTGTTGACTTACATTTGCTATATCTCATAGTAGTTCTTGAGCTGAAGATTTAAAGCTTGTCACTGGTTTCGGAATTTTCTTATCTCTTCAAATCATTTTTGCCTAAATTCCTTCTGTCTTCTCCTTTACATATTCTAACACATGAATAGTAGACTTTCAAAACATTTTATATTGCTTAGATATTCATCAAAATTTTTAGTTAAGTGAACTTTATTTGTTCTATGATTCTGAGGAAGATGACCAAGGTCATGTTCATCACCCAGAGTGAGTTTGCAACAGGAAACATTTTTTTTTTCCAAATGTTTCTGTTCAAGAAACAAATTATTCATAAAATGAGGTGCTCATGACCTGAGGATTTACTGTGTTGTAATAGACTGTACTGTAGATATTAGCCTTGTTTCTGTCTCACAGTTTGCTTATTCTTTGAAGCTGTGTTTAAACATACCAGTAAACCCATTTTTAAGTCTTTAATTTCAAGATGGTATTTTCAATTCTGTAATTTATATTGGATCCATTCCAATATTTCCTAATTTTCCATCTTCTCAATATTAGTTGCTGAATTATTTTAATCATATTTAAAAATGAAAATGAAAATTCTGTAATTATGTTGCTTATTTTGTCCATTGGATTTAGAAGACATTTTATATTTCTAATGTCATAGGTTTTAGATACTCTTGTTTACTTGACAGTAGATTTTTAAGTGTATGAAAGATATTATTTTTCCATATTTATTGTGATCTTTTGACTGCTGTCATCTCGATGTTATCACAAAGTGTCATGCTATCACAGGTGGGACATCTTGAGTATCTGGGACTATGGTTTGTGATACTGGAATAAGTGTGTTACCAGGGACCTGGCCAAGATCCCCAGTCTCCCAAATAAGTGTATGACAAAGGCTTAAATAAATGCAACAAGTGATATGATTTTAGGGCCTCAGGAGGATCAAAACCCTTTATCAGAGTTCAAGATTCTGGGGACTAAGAAAAAGACCTTCTCTGGGAGGTTTCTGTGGGAGGCTAAGACAAAGAGCTTCTCTTCTTCTTATTAGGTTTTCAAACAAAGAGAGGGGATACTGAGGAAAGCACAGGAAATAAGCAAGACCTTGTCAAAGACGTCTCCAAATAGTAAATTATGCCAAATTAAGAGAAATGTCTTATCTTCATAATGACTTTTATGGTAGGAGTGAGACAGCAGTAGTGAGATGCCTGTAGCTGCAGTCTCTATCTGCATAATTGGGGTTGATGCCAGATGCACTAAGCTATGGCCTTATCTTGCCCTTTGAGGTATCTCTGTCCTCACAAGCCACTAAAGATCTCAGCCAGGACCAGTGATTCATAAAGGTTCACTTACTATGAACCAGCTACCATGGCCAGGCAAGGGGCCTAGGCCTAGGACAGGATAAACACAGAAAGCAAATTCATTAATTTCAGATCCTGCTCAGAGCTGTTTCACTGTGGTCTCCAACAGTGTGTGATGGTGAGATTAAGGATATGTGATTACTAAACTAACCCACTGGCTGATTTGGCAGAGATACGGATGTGGATAATGTGAAGGCCACCCTGGGTGTGGATGGCATCATGCAAAGGGCAGGTAACCTGGAAAGAGTCAAAGAGAGAAGCAGGATGCTGCTGCTGCTTCTGCACTGTTTTACTGCTTTACCAACTTTACGCCTTCTGCCCACCACGAACTCTTTCTCCTTTTTGATGTGCTTCTGACATACCATCCTACCTTCGAGCCAGCCAAATGTGAACTGAAACCTCTACAAACTGTGAACCAAATAAACCTCTCCTCCTTTAAATTTGGGTGGTGCATAATTTGTCTCAACAACTACAAAAGTAACTAACAAAGCTGTTAGTAACACAATGTATATTTAAAGAGTGGTGTGTCTGTCAGGTAAATATTTATGTTTTTTAAATGTGCATAATTTAGTTTATAATTTTAAGTCTAAGTAATTATATCACTGTTCTAGAGACTTTTTTCTTTGAAGCAGAATGATAAAATTTAGAATCATATTGTATGCTTAGTATTCTGTGAGTATAAAAGACTATTTGTAAAAAGCAGTAAAATAGAAGGTGACTGAATAGTACATTTTAAAAATACTGAACTAAGCAAATTTAAACTGACTTATTTTGTTATTGGATTTCTCAGAGATATTAATATGGAAATGAGTTAATAAATCTCTGAGATATTCTTAAACTATCTGATATTGTTCAGATATTTGCTCACACAAAATCATATGTTAATAGAACATCACCCAGAATGACATTTTGTGCCCTACACTTTTGGGTGTTAGATCAGATGAACTTGAGATAAATTCTGCTTTTTCACGATGTGAATTGAAATAATTAAATTTAAGATCAAATAAAGGATCTTGTTAGCAACTGTCTTCTCATGTATGAACAATTTTTCAAAGAAAGATACTGACCATCTGTTCACTTGTTCCACCCACTGAGAATTAAAAAAAAGCATGTGAAACTTATGTTTGAGATAGGTAGAGTCAGGTTAGATGCTAGAAACAATTTACTGACATTAAGGGTTGTTTAGACACAAAAATTCACTACCAAGGGAACATATATGATCTTTTTCTCTGAACATCAATAAGAATAAGACAGACAACCATCTGTTTCCGGGGTTCAGTTTGTAGCCCTACTTGAAATCAAGCCTTGAATTAAAAAGTGTGTGGAAAAATTTCCATTTCATAAAGATAAACATCCATTGCACATTGAAGAAATAAAAACTGTAAGATAAAGAAAGTGATCTAATTAAAGAACATACTCTAAACATACTCTGAATTCTCTCATGAAAATTGGAAGTTAAAATAAAATTTTAATGAAGTGTGGGATAGATTTGTATTAGTAGATTTAACATTAAATGTCTAAATTGAGTCAGGACTTGGTGGCTCATGTCTACAGCTGCAGGTACTGGAAAAGCTGAGTTCAGACATTGCCGTCCAGACCAGGTACACAGGGAGATGTTTTCTCAATATTTACAGAGGTCAAATTGTCTTTTACTATGTAGAATGTCAGCATTTCAAACTGTCTTTATTTAGATTATTCTACTTTGGATATTAATAATTCACAATTTATTTTCTTGAGCTTTATTTTATTCTAAATAACTTTCATTAAATTATAATTCATATGTAAGGAAATCCCTGTGCTTTAATAATATCAGTTGAAGATTTTTGAAAAGAATGTACATCTAAATAAAAGAAATGGATTTTTTTCTTAGGTAATTCAGATTGAACCCAGATCCTTTATACTGAACTACATCTCTTGCCATTTTTTATTACTATTTAAGACAGAATCTTACTAAGTTATCAAAGATGGTCTCGAATTAGCAGTCCTCCTGCTTCAGCCTCCAGGAGTGGGCAGATTATAGAAATCGCCAAAAGACTTTCTTAAGCCAGACAATTTTTTCTTATGCAACCCTATCCTTAATTATTAACTTTCAGTAAATTAACAATCGAAACTAGATCACTTTACATTCATTTAATAGATTACTAGATTTATTAGATTTACTAGATTTCTTTCTAGTTTTGTCCTTCATTAGCAAATCAACTCTAAATAATATATAAATATTTTTATATAGTTGTTCTAATTTTATTTTGTAAAACTGTTAAAAAGGGAACTGCTGGTTGTAAGGTAATTATATTTTTAACAATATAGATAAATACCAGATATTTACAATAATGCTTTTTTACTTTACAATTTCACCTGCAAAATTCAGGAGCTCCCATTTTCCTTGTCTGTGTCATTGTTTTCATCCTCTTCAATTTTATTGTTCTAGAAGAAGGTAGGAGCATGTCTATGTTATGACTGACAACAGCATCTTTTATGCCTTTTTTGGATATTTGTGATTATAATTTTGTGAATTGCCTATTCAATTTCTGACATATTATTTTTACTCATGTTTAGGAATTTTTATGTTGGTATTGAATTATTTTGTTTGATGCAATTAACAGTAATTATTACTACTTCTATTTGGCTTTTTTGATTTCTACTTAATGGCTTTCTTGAGAAATTTCTAACTTTGTTTAAAAGTAAATTATTTATTTTTCTTTTATGATACAGATTTTTGTATCCCCTAGTTATCAATATTTATAGAAGTCACGTTTGACTACCTAAAACATTATGGTAAAATCTTAAAGTATGAATTTGCCTTTGTCTGTCTTGCCTTTTTTTATTAAAATTATCACATTTAATTTATTTTTCTTTCATATTTCATTAGTACACGTTTGCAGTACACAATGATCACATTTACCATAGGGATTTGTATGTAATCATAGCATATCTAAATTTTGTATTTTGTTCCTTTTTCCTCCCCACCACCAGCCTTTGTTTCCCTCCCCATTAACAAAAAAGAATCGAAGAGAAAATAATGCAAATGGAGCTTGGATTTTGCCTTTTAATTTTGTTCTCTATTTGATTAATGTATTCTGAGGTTCACTTGATGAGTGGATATGTTCTTGTTAAGACTTTGACATAAATTTATATGTTTTATTATGATATATTCTCTCATATTTCTGTAATGCTTTGTATTGAACTCTGTTTCATGTGGTACTAATGTAGATTTATATCTTTCTCAGGCTTACCAATGACAGATTTTGTTTTCTTCTCTCATGTATCAATTCTTTATACTGCATGGTGTTGTATGTTGTATTTGCAGATAGCCTGATAATGTGTTGTTGTAGTAAAGTATGTAGTAACTTATGTGTAATATAATTATTGAAATGTTTAATTATGTCTATCATTGCCTGTTTGTTTTTGCCCAAGCAATTTTGTCTTCATTTAATCTTTTAGAATTAACTGTATTTTATATTCAAAATTTTATTTTACATTCATTCCAAATGAATTTAAATTTTTATGAAAAATAACTTTAAGCTCTCTTTTAAACACTGCCTTAGTTAGTTTTTGCTCATTGCTGAGACCAAATATCTGAAGTCCAAATTTGGGAAAGGAAAGGTTTATTTCTTACAGTTTATGGATGTTTCACTCCATACTCAGTTGGCTCCAAGGAAAGGTGGCATGGCTGGGCCGCATATGCATGGGGGCTGCAAATAGCAAGGAGGAAACAGGCATAAGAGAGCGAGACACATCTTCTTCCTGCCATTACAGTACATGCTGGCTCTACCCCTAGGCCATTGTAGCACTCACACCCCAAATCCAAGTGCTAGACAATGAACCAATCATAAATGCACAATGCAAATGCATGAGGCCTGGGGGCCACCAATATAGGCTGTGACAAACATTTTGCTTCCATAAAAGCTGAGGATAAAAATATAGTTTTTATGTTTACCTACATAAGCATAATTTCCAATGTTCTATATATTCTCAATTGTTTGTAGGTGTAGTTATGGTTTTTTATCTAATGTTATCTATTTATTATGTAAAACTAAAATCAAATATAGAGAAATTTCCTTTAGTAGTTTTTCTTTAAAGATATTCTGGTAGGATATTATGCTTCAGTATCTTCTCTCAAGATGACCCACATAATGTCCATTAATAGCACTGTGTATTGTGATGTGGCAAGGCATATATTGCATGTATTTACCTTGTAAGGATATTGCTGATAAGTCTAAGTATTTATATTTGTATGTTGAATTTGGGGCAAAGTTTGAAATTATGCATTTATTATACTAATTCTCCTATTATTATATTTCGTTGTCTCAAACTGAATCTTAAATTGCCAGTAGGCTAGACTACTTATTATTACCTCTCATATTACTGAGAAATTATCATTTTATTTTCCGTATTTTTTATCTTACTATTTAAATTTGAGTAACATTAAGAAAAAACCTTGTTTTTTACATTCACCTCAAAAAAGATGATGAGGACTATGTGTAGCCATAGATATGTCCAGGAGCTCAAAATACTGTCAAGCTGAATAAACAAACAAACAAATAAATAAATACATTTTTTAAAACATTCCATCATATTTACTTCTGAGAGCCAGGCAACTTTTCCATGTCTTATAGAGGCATGTCTTTTTTTTGGCCAATATTATTGATTAATGTGCAACAGGCATTTTGTCAGTCACATAGAACTACTCAGAGCTCCCATCAAGAATTTAAAGGCTACATGGTTCCCCAACATTACTTGCATCAAAAAATTGAGGTATTCTGCTCTGCCTTCAAAGCTAAGATAGTAGGTATTTGTGATTTGGGCAAGATTCAACCATAGAGTACTCACATTTTTAAAATGAGATTACTTCAACAAGTATGCATAATTAGGGAGATGATAACACTGAAGAATTTCTTCAAGTAATTGAAGTCAGCCTGATTTTGAATTGTCAGCTCACACTGTATTGTGTAACATGCTATATAGGAGGAGAATTTGGGTGTCACTTAATACTTATATATGCAGGCTTCATTCATAGGAACAAATGAAAAATTATTTTTACTAGGGACCTTTAAGAAGACTAATCTGTCTATATTTGTACAAAAAGAAGGTGTGTAATTGAAGGGAGAGGGCAGATAGTCTAGTAATATGTATTATAAATGAGAAGAACTTTGTAGAACTGATTTTGAAACTTCCAATGGTGTGAGATATAATGCCTGTGT
This sequence comes from Cavia porcellus, assembly GCF_034190915.1. NCBI lineage: Eukaryota > Metazoa > Chordata > Mammalia > Rodentia > Caviidae > Cavia > Cavia porcellus. The sequence continues at coordinate 30,303,980 of NW_026947497.1, read as the reverse complement.
ATAATTTTTCCACTTCTGCAGCTACTCCAGTCATTCTTTGAGTGTGTCTTAAAATATTTTAACATTTCTATAACTCAGGAATGATAAAAACGTGGGTAATTCATCATATGCCCAGACTGAACCCAGTTGTGATTAACTTGGTCTACCAATCCAGGACCAATAAGCAGGTGCAAATAAACAGGGAAAAACAGTGTGGTCATCTAAAGCAAGGATATTGTGGCATGAGTCAGTGGAATGCACACAGGAGTAGTTAAGCCAAGTTTTTAGATAGCATCAACTGTAGTCAGAATGCAGGAGATTGCACTAAACAGAGTGAGAAGATGAAAGATTTAAGTGCCAAGAAATTCCTAACTTGAGGAATTTGATCAAGGGCAATGCTTTTAGCCTTGGCCAACATTTGACAAGTGGAATAGATTTTCCACACTCTTTCAGGATCCTCAGTGTAATGCCATCCATACATGTACACTCAGTTGGTTATTTTCTTATTAATATTTACATGCTCACAATAAATTAGCATGCACATAGGTAAGAAGAAAACTATTACACACCAGGGCTCTATTTCCAAAGAGGATATGCTTTACATTTTCTTTATGAATCTGACCAATATTGTCTGTTGATCTAGGTTGGCATTTATACAGCCCTTGGTAAAGGCATAATCACTCTCTCAAATTTGATGGCAACTACATTGCATTCCAGAAAAGACTAGAAACATTCAGAGTAGTATGGTTGTAGATTATATTTCATTCTAACTCAAAAGAATTGAATGAGAATAATCTATTAATAAGCAAGCTCCCATGTGATCTAAGAAGTCTGTTCATCTTTGTTCTTGCTGGGATAATATCTGAAGGCATCATGAAATACTTATCAGGACAAAATTCAACCGCACTTCTATGAACTGTTTCTATTCCACTAGCAAAACTGAGGGACTTTCTATCAGCATCCCTTCCACCACAGAAGATGGAAGGCCTCTTATTTTTCTCATTGTTGAGCCAAAGTACCCAGCATCCAAAGTTAAAAAGGAAAGATCTATTGTAGCTCATAGTGCGTGGTTTCACTTCCTGGTTGGTTGGCTCCAAAGCAGGGTGGCATGAGAGAGTTGGCATTCTTCATGGTGGGAAGAAAATAGCAAAACAGCAAAGAAGAAAAGTATAAATAAGCCACTTTGCTTTTGTGCCTTATATTCTAGCCAGACTTCCTACCCTTAGGATGGTTAGTATGTATACCTAGGGTGGGGCATCTTGAATCATGAATCAATGCCAGTGTTATTCATTTAATCCTAATATCACATGTTCCAAATCTAGCCACCTCTGTACAGCCATAGCTATGAGTTCATGTAACTGTAGGGGAACATGTAGACATAAGTCATAACACCCTGTATTCAGACCCATAACATGACTGGATTCTCTTCCCATAAGACACATGAGTCATACATTATACAACCACTACAGTCTAATCATAGGTAAGTATTAGCTCTGAAAATGTCTGTACCCTTATTCAACTGTAGGAGTTTATGAATGGTCCACAAATCCTAGATATATGATGCCAGATATATGATGTTTTGCACTATAGAGTACAATCAGCCAACTGAGAAATTACTGAGACCCATGATTCAAATACAACTTGGATCTCACTGATATCACAGGAAGGCTATTAATTAGATTACTAAATAGAGAGTCTAAAGAGCACCTTGTATTTCAAGGTCCTATTCAAATGAAGCAGCCTTTCTGGTAATTTGATAGATATTATCTGTGTCACCATATGGGGACTATTAAACCCACATTAACTGAATAGTTCCACCAATGCTGGACCTATTTTTGTTGTTGAGACAGAAAAAGCAAAAAGATCACCTAAACTGAAGTATTAGCCACTTCCTAGATTTTTTCCAGTGTTTTCTCTTGCATAACATGCACTCATACTTTGCCTATGTAACAGCAGAATCATGTTATCACTTGTGGTTTAACAGAGCATTCAGTACTTCTTGGGCAGCATCTTACTCTAAGCTCAGCAGGAGAATGTCATCAATGCAGTAGGTGGCACATGGAGTGGAAATTTTTCTTAGTCACAGCCTAACCATTAAAGGTAGATAGGGAATTTATTCAGACTTCTAACAAGACAGTATCATTGTATTGCAATATGCATTGCATAATTTACAACTGACCCATATCATCTACCTAGAAAAAGGTGCTGAAAGGAAATTTTCAATGTCATTTTCTAGATTCTAGATTACTTCAATTTAGTCAATAGCTTCTATGATTAGCACTGCCAGAGCAAAGGGCAGTATAATAGTGTTGATCTCCTAACAACCAGAGTCTCCAGGCACCTGAGGCCTCATAGAGGCCAGTTTAAATATTGAATGAATAAATAACATCATGAAAGGCTTTGGCTGCCTAAAGATCAACAAGAATAAAGGTTGTTTCTTTTTCTTCTTCAGGAAGCTGACACTGTTTTTGAGTCAAAACAAAGCTGTGTGCCTGAGAGAGTCAGGTAAGTTCACAGTCTTACATATCACTGCCCTTGCCACAGCAATTCCTATTAGGGATTGAAAGTAAAGGTGAGTGGGATCATTTCAACCATACATTTAGTAAAAGTGTCCATAACAAGTAAGATTTGTCAGAGCACCCCTATTGTGAGGCTTGGGTAAGGATCTCAGGTTGGGATCTTAGGATCAAGAACTAGTGCATTTTCCGTTTTTTCTTCATCCTGTTAACAGAAATTTTTGGGTTTCCTCATTATAGAGGTGAACAGACTACATTTCAGAAATGTGTGCATCCCACTAATCAAAACATTCTTTGAGGGCTTTACATTAATTTCTCTAAGGGAATGAGTCATAATAACCCATTGGGTCACTGGCTTCCACCTGGTGCCAACCTTGTAAAGCCTACAGTAGTTACTGGGTGTAACTCAATTGAGGCCTCTGACAACCTTCATCTCCACTTCTAGAACTGTGAACAACAATCAGAGAATTATTTCTGAAACTTCTTAAGAACCTATTAATTTGATGTCTTCTTTGGCTTAGAAGTGTGGTGCATATGAAGTATTTGGGGCTAAACCGAAGGATGAATGATCCGGCCCAAAACTCAACAGTTTATGTAGTAAATTTATATGAATAATAGGGGCCCATGGTATTCATTATGGGCAGCATTACTAACATGAACACTTCCCGAGACCCCAAAGCATGGTTATTGAAGTGCAAGGCAAAGTTCTCACTCTTGTGATGATCCTCTATAATTCTCCAGTGAATTATCCCTGGATTCAAATAGAATACTGAATCTTATGTCTTGTGGAATCCTCAAGATTTTTTGATTTTCTAGGAAGACATGTGTTGAATTGAAGCATCATCTCATGGTGCCAGGCTTTTAGAGGTCTCCTAATTGTAGAGATGGTAAGGGAGGACAAGTTAAACTGAGTAGAGCTATAGGACTTTGGCCATTCTCTGTAATACCAAAAAAGGGGAATGTGGTTCCAACTCTTTCAGTGTTCTCACTTTCCCTAAACAGGCACAAATCAAGAATAAACAGGATGGAAATATCTCTTAAAAATAACAAGGAACCAGCAAGTAACAATACAAATGCTAGAAGATGACAAAAGGATCTATAGTTTAAGAATAAATATGAGTGAAGAATAAGGGGTAACTACAAATGAAATACAAAGGCTATTTACAGAAATAATTAAAGAAAACTTCCTGAGCATAGGAAAAGAAAATAATATTCAGATATATGAGGCATACAGAACTCCAACCAGCTATAACAAAAATAGATCCACATCCAGACATATAATAATGAAGATCCCAGAAATTAAATACAAGAACAGAATACTGAAAGCTGTCAGAGGAAAGAAACAGATCATCTACAAAGGAAAATCCTTCAGAATCATGACAGACTTCTCAACACAAACCATAAAATCAAGAAAATCTTGGAATTAAGTATTCAAGCCCTGAAAGAAAATAACCTCTAGCCCAGATTGATGTATCCTGAAAAACTACCTCTCAAAATTAATGGAGAAACAAGATGCTTCCATGACAAAGAAGAACTGGGAGAGTATATGATCACCAAACCAACTCTACAAAAAATACTGAAGGGCATTCTAGAGACAGAGGAAAAAAAAAAAAAAAAAAAAAAAAAAACAACCATGGCTTAAGGTACAGCAGCAAATGGGGCTTACTCTCTTGGAATGAAGGGGAAATGTAGACAGATAATGATAGAAAACAGCATGTCAGAGAATGTTGGCCATAATCGCTAACATGGATGGCCTCTATAAACTAATAAAAAGAAACACAGGGAGAATGGATCAGGAGATAGGCTCCATCAAGATGCTCTAGATAAGAAATGTAATTAACCTGAAAGAGAGTTTACGGACTGAAAGTCAAAGATGATGGAAAAATGCTTTATCTGACAGGGAACCAGTAAAGTGAAGGTAGCTCACCTTTCACCTGCAGATTAGTTGGAAAGACATAACTCTTTTATACAATAAAGAACTACTCAGGTATAATGAAGGAAAACTGTGAGGCTCTTTAGATAAATGGATACAACTTGAAATCAAGCTGAGGGGTAAAAATGTTCAGAACCACTTAGGGAAATAGTGGGTTGGCTCCCTAATCTAAAATATAAAGGAGTTAGTGGGATACAAAATATACAGTGTACCCTGGGAAAGTGAAAGGGAATGAATTGCCTAAAAAGGGAAGGCAGAAGACATTGTTAAACTTGTATCGTGATTTGAAGCCCAAATTGTTTTTATCACTCTGTTTAGTTTGGTTATATTCTGTTCCAGTTTGTCTACTTGTACTAGATTTGATGACATGGACAGCTATTCCAAAGACAGCAGGATATACTACAGTAACCATTTTTAATTTCCTATTAATTTAATCTGAAGCTCTGTATTACTTCAGTCTTGTGTATTTGAATCTGGGTTGTTTTTTGTTTGTTTGTTTTTTTGCTATGTTCAATTTTATTTTGCCTGGTGATATGGGCAATTCTATTGAAGATAACAAGACACATCACGGTAAACATTGTAGATGACCTAGCATTTTGTATTTAAGACACGTACTATGTCCATCCTTTTGTTTTGACTGGCTCCATTTTGTTTTTTTCTCATTTGGCTTTATTCTCTTTTTTAAAAAAAGAATAAAGAGGATTCAGATTTTGATGAGAGTCTGGTGACAGTGTTTTCTCACTGCTGAAGAAACCACAATAATTGATTCCAGTGTTTTTATGGAGAGTACAAAGGAAGACAGATGGGGAAGCAAAAACAAGTGAGAGTGGAGGAGCACTGAGTGAGAGTGGAGAAAGAACCACTGAGGCCCAAGGTGGTGCTTCATGAAGACACCTACGCTAGGTAAAGGCATTGTAAATACCATTTTGCTTTAGCTGTTTGTCAATTATGGAAAAAAAATGTGTGGTAAATATCAGTATGCAAGGTTTTGTTTAAACCAACATTTTAAAGATTGGGGGCAAAATACTGAAGAACCCAACACCTAGCTGATATTTTTACACTGCATCTTTTTTTTTCTTATATGTTAAATTCTTCAAATCTTTATCTCATTCAGTTTTCATTGCAGAAATGAATGAGAGTTCTTGCTGTATATCATTGGTAATATTTGTTATTGTCAAGTTAGAAGAATTTAGCCATTCCAGTAAGTAGTTGTACTTCATTGTAATTTTAATCTGCAATTACTGAATAGTGAATATTAATAAGTAGAATAAATTTCCATATGATTATTTTATATCCATATATCTTTTCAAAATATCTACTCAGATCTTTTACCAACTATTAGTCTATTGCATCTTAACAATGAGTTTTGAGTGTTTTTATTATTTTAAGTTGTTTGGCTACAAGACTTTACCAGATATATATTTACTTATTAAAATACCAGAGTGGCTCATAGTAAACTGGAGTAAAAATACATTGAGTTCATGTATGAACCTTGATTCCATACATGCACACCTTTCCTTACTATCACATCCTGCAGCAGAGTCAAATATTTGTTTGAATCTCCTTGATTTGCCATTATCAATAACTATATAGTTAACATCAGGTATACACTTGGTGTACAGATTCAATATGCTATGACAAATGCATGCTGATATATATGCTCCATCATTACACTGCCATAACAAATAATTTCACTGTCCCAAGCATTCTGTGTCTCTCCTAGTCCTCCAGTCTCTCCATACTTTTTCCATTTCACTGGAATTATAGCATGTGGACTTTGTGCCCTGGCTTTTTTTCCTCCCCTCAGTAGTGTTCATTAAATTACTTCTATGTCTTTTCATGATTTAAAATTTCATTTTTATTTTTCATTCTCAAAAATATTCATTAGATGATTGTACATCGATTTCCATATTCACCTACTGGGGCATATTTTCTATGATTTGGCACTTGTGAATAAAGCTAATAAATTTATGTGAGGTTTTAATATTACATTAGGTGTTTGTTGCTACCAAGTAGATCATGAATATAGTTTTCATGCTTAGTTTTGCCACGTGGATTTACTATTTTGTATTCCTGACCATGACCAAGATGCACCGCCTTTGTTTAACATTTTAGAATTTTGTAGTGTTTTTCTCTGTTCTACTAGTTATGTAATACAAATATATGCTTTTCAAATCTTTCTGCCAATATGTGGTTTGATGTCTTATTCTGTGCCTAGATCCCCAGTTCCCCAAACAGGTGCATGGTGAAGGCCAAAAGGAATGAAACAAGAAGCATGATCTTTAGTGCTCTAGGAGGATCAAAACCCTCCTCAGAGTATGTAACTCTGCTAGCTGGCCAGCCAACTGACCCTGGGGAGCCTGTATTTAATTAGACCAAGCAAAGAGTTGAGTGAAAAATGCAGAAAACCTGAGCAGGACCTTGGGAGGGGTTCAAGGACCCCTCAGAGCAACAAACAATGCTAATTAAGGAAAACTATCCAGAAAGTCTCCAGGTGGGCTCAGCTGTGGCCTGTCTTGCCCTCTCACATCTCCTCATTCTTAGTACAGCCACTCCTGGGCCACACCATAGCCCTGCACGTGTATTCAGCTTCAAATGTTCCTAACAGTTCTGCTAGCAAAATCCATCATGAAAAGTTTTATTTTAAAATATAGTCAATGCATTAATTTTCCTTTATCAATTCTTTTATTATATTCAAGGACTCATCACTAAATGCTGGCCTATTTAGGTTTCAGCCTAGTGTTACCTTTTAGAAGATTGATGACTTGGAATTTTATATTCAACTCTATGACATAGTTTACATTTTGAAAAGGCAAGTTTTGCCTATAAGATCCACTGTTACACAGTTCTTCCCACCTTGGGAAGGAAGAACTTTTCTTCCCTTTGGTTTTTATTCAATGTATTTTTTCAGTGTAGAAATTCAATTAATCCACTGAACCTTGCTGTGAGTATGATCATTTCTCCATCGAATTTCCTTTGTGTTTTTGTCATAGATTTGTTGACTCTATATTGATGGTTTTATTTCTGGACTCTACTTTTGTTTCATTGACATTGTTATTATTTCAGAATGTACCATTTTGATTATCAAAGCTTTCCTGTTTTAATATTATTTCTTGTGGTGCTGGTGATTGAACACAGGGCCACAGCATTCTAGGCAAGCTTTTTACCACTGCAAAGCATCCCCAGCCCATATTCATTGTAACTTTATGTAAGTCATGGATTGAGAGTTTCGGGTCCCTAGTTTTGCTTTTACTGTGCAGTATTGTGGTAATTCTTGATTTTTCCATCTTATATAATTTTAAGACTCAATCAATAATCACACACCTAAATATTGACTGAGATTTTCTTAATTCTATAAATCAGTTTAGTAATAATTGGGCATCTTGCTATAGTTAATTTTTCTATCCATGAATATGGTATATATTTTATAAAGTTTATCAGTTTTTATTGCTGTCTGAATAACATTCTCTACTTATCTAGATTTTGGTAATACGTATGACACCATGATAGTATTTAAATTTCCAACTTTAGTTTCTGGTGTAAAAAATAGCAATTGACTTCCATACTTTTTCCACGTACCTTGTACCATTGTCATACCTGCATAATAGTTATGTTTTATTACTAATTTTTTTTATTTCTTATGTAATCAGGTAACCTATGGAAAAATGCTAGTTTTATATTTCTTTCCTAATCTCTTTACCTTTTATTTTATTCCTTATTTTACTGTATTGGCTAAAACTTCTTATATGATAGTGTATTGTAGGGATGTGTGGGCATAAGATTTTATATAGAAAACATCTTGATTGTCACTATTAAGTATTATGTAAGCAACTGTAAAAGTTTGTAAATGTTCTTTAATAAGTCGAGAAATTTCCCCTCTGTGGTAATTCAGAGGAGAGTTTTTATCATGATTGTATGATATGGATTGGTTAATCAAGTGATAAAATAACATGATATTTTTTGGTTTTCTGTGATTATCTTAATGGACTTTTCAATATTGTATTAGCTTGGCACATAAGGAATAAATCAAACTTTGCATGTATATACACAAATATTATCATGCAAGACACTAGTTTATACTTTAGTTTATCTTATTTTAGTATTACAGTAATATTGGCATCATGAAATGAGCCAGAATTTTTTTCTCTCTGTTTTGTTTTTTAGAAGAGATTGTAGAGAACTGACATAATTTTTTCACTTACCTGTTGGAAAAAATTTACCGATAACTTACAGGTCTAGTGTTTTATTTATTCTAAGTTACTGATTAATTCAATTTCTTCAATTGGTGAGGTCTATTTGGAATATCAATATATAGTTGAGTAAATTTTGGGAATATTTTAAGAAACTGTCTATTTAACTTAAATTATGAATTCTTTTAAATAATCTCTAAGTCTATTTTGGATCATAGCTTTTAAATACAGGGTCATTTGGTAATAGTAGTATTTAACATCTTCATTCTTAATTTTCTTTCACTAGACTCACTGGAGATTTATAACTTTTATTGATATCTACAAAAAAGAATTTTCATTTTTTTGTTGTTTTTCCCTGATTGAATCTATTGTATGCACAGTTTTTATTTCTTTTCTGCTGTTTGACTTGGACTTACATTATTCTTTTTCACTACTTTCCTAAACTAGAAGCTTGCATTATTGATTTCAGATATTTCTTCTTTTCCAGCTCATGTCAGCACACACTCTTGTACTAAAACAGCTTTCAGATGATCCCATAAAATTTGGTAAATTGTATTTCTATTTTTATTCACTTTTAATTTTTTCACTTTGAATACTGTTTCTTTGACTCATGTCTTATTTAGAAATGGGTTATTTAATGTCCTAGTATCTCATGATTTTCCAACTTTTTCTTCTATTGTTTACTAATTTATTTCCACACTTGAGGACACACTGTAATTCTTGTTTTAGAAATTTGTTTACATGTGTATTATCACCAAGAATGCGGTATGATTTAATAAATATTGCAAGTTAGCTTGAATGTATATCCTCCTGATCCAAGGCAAAATATTCTATAAATATAATTTAGATGAAACTGGTCGATGGTACAATTTAGTTTAACTGTATATTTACTCTTATTCTTCTGATGTACATATCATTTCCAACAGTGATACTGAAATTCCCCCTTAAATATTGATTTTTTATTAGTAACTGTACTTGTGTTAATATTTTGTCTCAAGTGTTCCTGTTTTACATGCATACTTACTACATCTTGTTGAATAATCATCTTAAAAACTTGATGTCTGTCTGGGGATTTAGCTCAGCAGCATAAGCACCTGCCTTGCAAGCGGGCGGTCGTGAGTTCGATCCCCGTACCGATTAAAACAAAACAAAACAAAACAAAACTTGATGTCTTTATCATTTTCTCTCTCTTTATACTTTCAAATGTCCTTGTTCTGACAATGGCATTTGCTGAGTATACCTACTCCAACCATTCTTTTGTTTACAGTTAGAAAGTATGCTTTAAACTATGTGTGTATTATTCCCAGTTTGTAACTTTACACTTCAAGGAAGCATTCAATTTGTTTTTTGAGGGAACTTTACGGCTTCCTGATGCACTGGACCAGCTCAGCAGGTCTTGAGCCTGCCTGTACCAACTTCCTGGCTTCTTGCCCTGCTCTGCGGGCTCTAGGGATCTGGCCTGCTGGCATGCTCAATTCCAGAGACCAGGTGGCCTGGAGTGAGTGTTCCCTCACCATCTCCCCGAGCTGCAGGCATTTAAGATCCTAGTCCCACCCCAGCCAGGGAACGTTATGGCTTCCTACTGCTCTGGACCAGCTCAGCAAACTTGGGCCTTCCTGCATCAACTTCCCGGGCTCCTGCCCTGCTCAGTGGACTCTGAGGATTTGGACCTTTCTGTGCCCTCAATTCTGGAAAATAGGCAGGGACCCTTGAGGTGAGGGTCCCTGAACCATCCCAAACCCAGGAGTTTGGGATCATTGCTCGCACCAGCCAAGGAAATTCACAGCTCCCTGCCACACTCAACCTGACCCTTAGTACTTGGGCCTGCCTGCCCCACCCCCAGTGACCCTCTCTCAGTTCAGGGAACTGGGCAGGCAGAGTCCCAGGAGCTGAGGTCATAAAAGTAGATTTCCAGTAGGTCATAGGGAAGCCTTGGAATAACACTTGAAACATGGAACTATAGGAAAATGACAAAACAGAGATCAAAATACAGTCTCAAACCTCCAGCCCATCCCAAGAAACCTTAAGAGATATGTACATAGAATAAAATATATGGCATACACCTGAAATAATAGCAACTGAAATAAAGAAGCAACTCCAGGAAGCTTTAAATGAATTCAAACTAGAAATAATCTTCCAGGTAAAAGAAGAAATGATAAAAGAAATGAAAGAGATGCTGAACATATCTAATGAAGACACAGCTAAAAAATTAGAGGAACTAAAGAAAATAGTAGAATCCCTGGATGACTAATATAAGAAACAACAGAATACATAAAGCAGATGTAAAGAGATAGACAGGAAATCAAAAATTCCATTGAAAGTTGTAAAAACCACCTCACTGAAAGTGAAGATAGAATTTCAGACCTCAAAGACAAGATGGCAGCCAGTGAACAGCAAAGGAATGATCTTTTTAAAATAACAAGGAATCAGGAAATAACAATTCAACAGCTGTAAGATGATGCAATGAAAAACAACGTATGATTGATAGGGATAAATGAAAAAGAAGAGGACAACATAGAGGATGTCAAGGGGATATTTAGAGAAGCAATAGCTGAAAATTTCCCAAACATGAGAATGGAAACTGACATTAGGATCAGGGAAGCATATAGAAGTCCAAATAGACATAACCAAAATAAAACTACACCCAGACATATAATTCACTATCCCAGAAATCCAACGTAAGAACAGAATATTAAAAGCTGTCAGAGAGAAAAGACAGATCACCTATAAAGGAAAACCCATCAGAATCACAGCAGACTTCTCAGCACAAACAATAAAGTCAAGAAGAGCATGGAGTGAAGTATTCCAGATCCTGAAGGAAAATGACTTCCAACCTAGACTGATGTACCCTGCAAAACTGTCCTTCAAAATTGATGGAGAAATAAGATTCTTCCATGACAAAGAACAGATGAAGAACTTCATGATCACCAAGCACTCTGTAAAGAATACTGAAAGACAGATTACATACACTTAGGAAAAAAACACTAAGCAAAGCAGGCAATTAAACAGAATGGAAAGATAAAGATGTAACAGCAGAGAGATAACATGTCAACAATAAGGCCACATATAACAGTTATAACCATTAATGTAAATAGCCTTAATTCACCAATAAAAGAAACAGACTGGCAGAATGGATCAAGAAACAACATCCAATCATATGCTGTCTATAAGAAACCCATCTAAACAAAAGAATAATCATAGACTGAAAGTCAAAGGATGGAAAACAATATTTCATGCAACAGGAACCCCCAAAAAGTGGGGGTAGCTATTCTGTTTGCAGACAATGTGAACTCCAAACCAAAAATGATCAGAAGAGATAAAGAAGGTCATTACATACTGGTTAGGGGAAAACTTCAAGAGGAAGAGATAACAATCTTAAATATATATACACCAAATTCCAGAGCACCCAGTTATATAAAGCAAGTATTAATAGAAATGTAAAATGAAACTAGCAATAACACAATTATAACAGGAGACCTTAACACACTGTTGACAACAAGGGACAGATCAACCAGACAGAAATTCAACAAATAAATAACAGAACTGAATCACACCTGTGAACAAATGGACTTGATAGACATATACAGAGTGTTCCATCCAACAACATCAAAATACACATTCTTCTCAGCAGTATGTGGGACATTTTCTAAAACAGACCATATACTAGCCCACAGAGCATATTTTTAAAAATGTAAATAGTTGAAATTATCCCATGCATGTTATTGGATCATAACACCATAAAATTAGAAATTAATGATGAAAGATACTGCAAAAGTCCCACAAACACATGGAAAATGAATAACACACTCTTGAATAATCATTGTGTCACAGTAGAAATTAAAGAAGAAATTGAACAATATCGACAAACAAATTAAAATACAAATACTACTTACTGGAATCTCTGGGATGCAATGAAAGCTGTCCTCAGAGGAAAATTTATTGCACTGAGATCCCACAGCAGAAGAAAAGAATGAATACAAATAAATATCCTGATGATACACCTCAAAATCTAGAAAAAGAAGAGCCATACAAACCCAAAGTCAAAATAAGGGAGGAAATTATAAAAAATCAGAGCAGAAATTACTGCAACAGAGACTAAGAAAACAATCCAAAGAATAAATGAATGAAAGAGTTGGTTCTTTGAAAGAATAAATTAAATTAATAAGCCCCTAGCCAACTGTATTTTTAAAAGGAAAGAAAAAGCTCAAATTCATGCAATAAGGAGTGAAAAAGATGAAATCACTACAGATTGTGTAGAAATACAAAAGATCATCAACACTTGTTTCAAAAACCTCTACTCTCATAGGTTTGATAACACAGAAGAAATAGACAGGTTCCTAGAAACATATGAAGTACCAAAGCTAGGTCAAAAAGATGTAAAATTCCTGAATAACCCATTTTCTATTAATCAAATTGAAAATGTAATTAAGTCCTTATCTACAAAGAAGAGCCCACTGCAGAATTCTACAAGAAGCACAAAGAAGACTTAATGCCCACACTCCTCAAAATCTTCAATGAAATTGAAAGGGAACCTATCCTTCCTAAGTCATTCCTGGAAACAAATATTACTCTAGTACCCAAACTGGAGAAAGACCCAACTAAAAAAGAGAACTACAGGCCAATCTCCCTAATGAACACAGATGCAAAAATCCTCAATAAAATATTGGCAAATAGAATATAGCAAAGCATCAAGAAGATTATACACCATGACGAAGTGGGATTTATCCCAGGCATGCAGAGATGGTTCAACATATATAAGTCAATAAATATGATCCACCATATCAATTACGCCAAAACTAAGAATCACATGATCAGCTCTATAGATGCAGAAAAAGCTTTTGATAAGGTCCAACATTCATTTATGATAATAACCTTACAGAAAATTGGAACAGATGGTCTTTACCTCAATATAATAAAGGCCATCTATGACAAAGCAACAGTCAGCATCATATTAAATGGCAAAAACTGAAGGCATTTACCTTAAAATCAGGTACAAGACAAGGATGTCCCTTATCACCACTCTTATTTAACATAGTACTGGAAGTACTAGCCAGAGCAATTAAACAAGAGAGAAATAAAGGGGTAAAGACAGGAAAAGAAGAAATTAAATTATCATCATTTGCAGATGACATGATACTCTACATAGAAGAGTATCAAAACCCTATTTCAAAACTCGTTTGAAAGACTCCTAGATATAATAAATAAATTCAGCAATTGTAGCTGGATCAAAAATCAATACTTAAAAATCAATAGCATTTCTATAGATTAACAACAAAATTACAGAGAAAGCAATAAGAGAAGCCACATCCTTCACACTAGCAACCAAAAAAAAAAAAAAAGAAATATTTAGGAATTATTCTCATGAAAGATCTATATAGGGAAAATAATACACTGAAGAAAGAAATTGAAGAGGATCTCAGAAAATGGAAAGACATCCCTTGCTCATGGATACGAAGAATAAATATTGTGAAAATGGCCATTCTCCCAAAACTGCTATACAGATTCAATGCATTCCAATAAAAATACCATCAACATACCTAATAGATCTAGATAAATCACTCCTAATATTCATCTGGAGTGAGAAGAGACCTAGAATAGCAAACACAGTTCTAAGCAGCCAAGGCAAGGCAGGAGGCATCACAATCCCTGACTTGAAGTTATACTACAAAGCAACAGTAGTAAAATCAACATGGTAGTGAAACAAAAACAGAGCCAAAGATCCAATACATTAGAAGATATAACCTCAACTACAAACACACTCAACCACCTTATCTTTGATAAAGGAGCATGCTCACTGGAAGAATGACAGTCTCTTTAATAAATGGTGTTGGAAAAACTCACACTCCATATGCCGAAAACTAAAACTAGACCCATCCCTATCACCAAGTATTAAATTAAAATCTACATGGATCAAAGATCTGAATATTAAGACAGAAACAGTAAATCTGTTGGAATACAAATTGGGTAAAAAGCTTGAAGACATAGGGGTAGGTAGAGAATTCATGAATAGGAATCAAAACACATGGGAAATACTTCCCAGAATCAATAACTGGGATCACATCTTATTAAAATGTTTGTGCATGTCAAAAGAAATCTCCAGCATAGTGAAAAGAAAACCTACAAGCTGGGAAAAAAAATCTTAGTTATGTGTCCCTCAGACAAAGGACTTTTGTCTAAAACATATGAAGAATTAAAAAAAAATCAGACCCCCTAAAATCCAAGCACCAAATACAAAAATGGACATCTGAGATGAATACACAATTTTCAGATGAAGAAATACAAATGGCAAATAAATACATGAAAAAATGTTGATCATCATTACTCATTAGAGAAATGCAAATTAAAAGCACACTGAGATTCTATCTCACTCCTGAAAGAATAGCCAGGATCAAGAAAACTACCAACAACAAATGCTGGAGAGATTATGGGGAAAAAGGTACTCTTCTGCACTGTTGGTGGGAGTGTAGACTGGTGCAGCCATTGTGGAGGTCAGTCTGGAGACTTCTCAAAAAGCTAGGATTGGAAGTCCCATTTGTTCCAGCTATTCCACTTCTAGGCATATTCCCAGAAGAACTGAAAATATCATACCACAGTGATATATGTGCAACCATGTTTATAGCAGCACAATTTGTAATAACCAGATCTTGGAAACAACTGAGGAATGGATAAAAAAAGTTGTGGTACCTTTATACAATGGAGTACTACTCAGCTTTAAAGAATTATCACATTGAGATATTTATAAATAAATGGATGCTAATTGAGACCATACTCATAAGTGAAATAAATCAAACTCACATGTATAAGTACCAAATAGTTTCCCTAGTGTAAGAAATGGTAAGAACACATAAAAGTATGTGGTAATCATTATTCCCCATTATATTGCTTTGAAGCCTTATAATATTTTCATTCATTATTTGGAATGGTTTAATTCTGGGTTATTTGATTTTATTGTATGTGATGATATAAACAGCTATTCTGAAGAAAACAAGACACTATAATAGCTACTGATGATTTAATATCATCTCATTTTGAAGTCCCACTTAACTTTTGTTCTTCTGTCTCCATTGGTTTTATCATGTTGTATCTTATTGGATTTTATTATATGTGATATATATATTACATATGATAATATATTATATGTGATAATATAAACAAAATTTTTATAGATAAGAAGATAATATAGTAACCATTGTTCATTTTATAATAGTTCTGAATACCCTGTAATACTTTCATTCTCTTGAATGGTTTTACACTATCTTTTATGTTTGATGCTATAGCATATGAAGGTATAGTCAAATATTTCAAGGAAAGAGACACTATGGTAACTACTGTTATGTTGGGCTGTCTTGTGCTGAAACACTATGTTGCTTAAATTGTTCTGTTCTGACCTATGTTGTTAAGTCCTCTTTTATCTTAATCTTCTTTTTTTAAATAAATAAAACAATTTGATTTTTTTAATCACCTCTCATAGTTGATGTTTTTGTTTGTGTATTTAAAACATTCTTAATATCATTATGGATATAGCTGGATTAAGATCTGTCATTTTATTATTTTTCTATTTCACTTATTTGGTTTTGTTTATACTTTTTCTTATTTACTACAATTTCTCTTCTAAAGTATTTTGCATGACTCCCTTTTCTCTTTACTATTATCCTATTATTTAAATCTCTTTTTAGGAGTTTAGAGTCATCATTCTAGAATTTTTAGTATGCATTTGCACTAATGTAAACCTGCTTTCAAATGAAAATATACTATCCCACAGGTAGTATGAGACACTAAAACAAACCAGTTTAAATTAATCCTCCCAACTTCTAATAAAACTGTTTAAATTCACTTCACTACTCATAGGTTGCAATCACTCAGTTTATAATTAGTTGTATTATGACTAATAAAAGACTATCTGCTAGATACATTATAAGGAAAAATAAGTTTATTTTACATTTACTTACTGCCTTTCTGAATCTTTTCCTTTATTAATATAGATCTAACTTTCTAAATTAAATCTTTTCCTTTGTCCCTCTAGAGAATTTTTTCCACTATTTCTTGTGGTTAGACTACTGCAAAGAAATTGTGACATTTAATTTTTGTGAGAATGCGCATCTCCTTTATTTGTGAAAAAAAGTACTTTCTTGAATATTGAATTCCACATTCTTGGGACTTTGACATTCAAATTCATAAGTATTTTGCTCCGTCCATGTATTATTGGTTTAATCCCTAAGGAAATTCAATATCATTCATCAAACTTGCTCCATCCACGTATTGCTGGTTTAATCCCTAAGGAAATTCAATGTTATTCATCAAACTGTTCTTCTGTTTGTAAGACATTCATAGAGCCCCCTCCAGTACCACCTTCTTTCATATTTTTACTTTTTCAGTGGTCATTCTGCAATTTGGCTACAATTTGACTATCATTCTTTGTGTCTCCTGAAATTATTAAATATGAGATTGTGTCTGTTGCATTCATTTTGGAAAATTCTCATCATTATTGCTTGAATTACTTTTTCTGCTTTTACTCTTTTATTTTCTAATATTTATGAGAGAAATATGTTGTGATTTTTTAAAATAAGACTATATTGATTGGATATTATATTCCTTTACTTTCATTATTCGTGCTTTGCATTTCAGTTTGCATTGTTGCAATTTTAATTTTTTATTAGTAATATATGTTTGCAATAATTAGTAGTTGCATTCAGTGTGGGGTTGGATAAATATGCATTTATATTTTGGTCATATTTTCTTTCCTCTTTCTCCCTGGTCTTCCTCTCCACCCTTCCACAGATCCCCTTCTTTTCTCTACTAAAACCATTTTGCTGTCTTGGTTACATTTTTCTCCTTGCTGAGACAAAATACCTGTTGTCCAAAAGGAAGGAAGGAAATATTTATTTAGTGGAAAGTATTTGGGAGGCTTCAGTACATTCTCACCTGGTTCCCAAGCAGGGTGCTGTGGCTACGGGGCAGCCATTCATGGTGCAGCAGGTATCAAAAGCAACAAGAACAAAGAGAGAAGAACACGCCTCCTTCCCTTCCCCATATTGTAAGCAGATTAGCTGCCCTTGGGAGGATGCGGCATTCACACTGCCCATCCCAGCATTAGACAATAAACCAATCACGAATACTGAACTCAACCACCTTTGAAAGGCGTGTCTCCTCATGACCACATAAGGTTTCTGGGGGCACATCCAAACTCAAACAGTAACACTCACTATTTGTTATCATGGTTCCTTACTCTGCTCTTTAAATTGATATTTGTGAGTGTCCAATGTTTAGAGATACCATACTACATTTAACCTGAGTATTGTGGTCTCTACATGCATATTTTCTTATGAATGATTCAAAATTATTCTTCTTTTTGGCTGAGTGATACTGCCTTGTGTATATATACTACATATTCTTTATACATTTGTCTGTTGATTGACGTATAAGCCCCTTCCATGGTTTAGTAGTTGTGAGATTGTCATATTTTAATCGCATGGATTTTCTTCCTTTGCTGTGTCCAATGTACTGATGAACATATCAAAGATCTCCACCCACTGAGGTGTAGTTTTTAAAATATGATTTTGAATCTTACCATTTCTTTATCTTTGTCTATATTATACATGTTTGTGAATATTGCCTATTTGTCTTGATAAAGCTAGTACCATACTCATGTCTATTTTAAATTTTCTCTGATAATTTCAAAATCTATATCATATTTGAGGAAGATTTTGATTCTTTGTGTTGTAATATGTCCATCTTTCTTGCTTGTTAGCATGGTTTTCAATTTTATGTTGAAATCTGGACCTGAGGATAAAATGACTGAATTTGATAAAAACAGCCCTTCACTATGAATTTTATTAAAGTGGCTAGAAACTATCATATGGTTAATGTTTACTGTACACATGTGTCCCAGAGACTGTAGGCTTCCTCTGGGTGCTTATTTATTTTTTTCCCTGTTCCATTTCCTGTGGCTTTAACAATGCCACTGCAGCCCTTTAATAGAGTATTTCACAAAACTTTCTGTTGTAAGCTTCAGTTGCTCTAATGCAGATATATTGGTGTGTTCGTACAAGGTGGAAGATAGCAAATTCTACAACTATACATTAGCTCTCTGTTGCAGTTAATGTTCCCAGACTATAATGGACACTATTCTTAGCATTCTTGTTTCTAACCTCAAGTGAGTCAAGTGCCAAGAGGTGAATAGAGTCTGCTTGGTATCTTTCCTGAGGTACATAATGCTCTGGAGGAGACAGTAATATTAAATGAAATAAATAATGTACACATTTCTATATCACATGGTTTCTCTCATACGAAAACCACAAATTATATGAACAGTCACAGATATATAATAGGAAGTAGGGAAGTAGAATTTTATTAAGTTGGAAGGGGAGCAAGAGTTAGAGAGAGGAAGGATGGAGCCAAGGAGGAGGGGAAGAAAATCAAGTATTTAAGAAATGTTCCCTAAATGTGCAACTTCCCACCAAGGATGTAAATACTATGTACTACAAACATATGTTAATAAAAAAAAATTTAAAAATATTATTCGCTGTGCAAAAATGAAGTGTTTTGTCACCATATCTTATGATATAGGCATATGCACAAATGATTTCACATCCCAGAAGCACCAGCAAATGATTTTCTGTAATCTTTACATGTAGGCACTTTATTTACTTGCACTAACATACAAAATGTACTTGTTGAGATTCCTAGAGACAAAATCCACAAAATGTGTAGTTTCTCTTGAGATCAAGCTCACAGATATGCATACTATAGCTCCTGAACAAATATCTCTGAACAAATTACTTGATAAAATATTTATTTGTGAATGTGTAATTCCTCCAGATTTAAATATGATATCCCATCCCAAAGGTTTATGAAATCTATGTGTACATTTTAGTCCCTCAGGAAAAAAATATCTTTGGTTAAACTTCCTGCAGCTCCTAGTGTGTGTGTGTTCCCTTAGGAATATCTCCAAACTACAAAAATGTCCTCTGTCCCAGAAAAGTGCTTATGTGAATCTAAATTTATTCATTTTAGATATAATATCATTGTGTAGAGATCTTTTCAACAACCTTAAAATAATTCTTTGTTGTTCATTTCCTACTATTGAGGCAGATTAGCACTCTTTTACTAATCTCAGCATTCTACATGAGAAGAAATGATTTTATTTTATTATTGCTACTATTTAATATACTACATTTTATGTTTACTTTTTTCATTGACTTCTTGCATTCTATTAGCTGATTTTCTTTGTTTTCTTAATAAAACAAGTTTTGATCAGTAGACTACATTAAGGAGAGGTATGTGAAAACAATTGATTACAAGTTTATTGATGTTAAACGAACTAGACTTCTTTCTTTGATCTTTCTGTTCTAGGAAATGGTTGTTTTCATTATTATATTGAAAATTAATTGCCCTACAACTTGAAGTTTTCCAAGTTTGATGAGTTGTTTTCCAACAAATTAGAAAACATAAAATTAAAACATTAGAGTGTATTTAAAACTCTGTAGCTTCTAGAGACATTCTAATTTACACAAACACTGTGTACATGTCTTTTAGAAATCCATTTTCCATAGTGTTCTGCCAGAGGTGATCAAATATCAATGAATAAGATGGTCAATTTTTTAAGCATAAATTTATTCTTCCTATTTTGGCCTTATTACTTTCACTAGTACAAAATGACTACAAATATTGGTAGACTTAGAAATTATTGATGGTTCTCTAATGTTTTACAGGTGCATAATATATATTCTTATAACTTCTATTTTCTTCTGGATTTCTGTTCAGAAATTATTATTTAATAGCTGTGAAAAGTGATATCACAAGATACTACCTAGGGATGATACTTGAAATACCATGCAATTATTCAAATATTCACTGGATAAATGTTTGGAATCATTTATTTATACATGATGAAGAATAAAGACAGTTTTTACTCTGAGAAAATATATGGCATTTTAAGAACAAAATAGAGAATGGTAGCACACACTGTGATAAAAACTTTGAGAGTACAAAGTAGAATAGATGATTCATCCAACATTTTTGAGTCCATATTACATATTCGATATCTTTGATGACTATAATAAAATTTCACCATTTGAATAGATTTAAACATATAAAATTAATTGATACATTTTTCTGTAGGACAGAGTCAGAAACAAATGAGTTAGCAATGCTGCACTTCCATCAAGGTATCCATGAGAATCTTTCTTTGCCTCTTCCTAGCTGGTTTTATTCGAATCTTTAGCGTTGCTTTGCTTGTAGATTCATCTTTCAATATTCACAAAAGGTTCAGGAAAATTAATAAAAGTAATTTATATTAAAACATGGCCATGTCACACACCTCTAATGAAAAAGACTTAGAATTGAGTTTTGGTACAGTTATACTTTTTTCTGCCTTCTAAATATTAAAAAAGCAATATAGTTGAAATATTCAAATATTTATTCTGTTATGCATACAAATAAGAAATAATCTAAGAGTTTTAAGTGGTTTTAAAACATGTAGATATCAATTTTAAAAATTAATCTTTGATGCGTGCCTTTTTCCACTTTTACAACTAATTTTAGCTTTTGAAGGTACTTGGAATTTAATTTGTATCCACAGAGTATAAAATTATGCATTAACTTGAATATAGACTCTTATTTAGCACAAACAAGGTCGGAAGATCAACAGGATTTGAGACAAATGTTAATTTAAAATGTACAAACTCAACTTCATTGGTGCTTTTAAACCAACTAGCACATTTGTTTCTAATCAAAGGCTTTAATTTAATCATCAAAGGTTGTAAGACGCTTTTCAATTCTGCCTCTCATATGGGTCAGACAAGCATTTCTTGTCACACAATTCAAGAAAAAAAATCCACAGATGAATCTAAAATAGAAATCCAAGAGACCAAGGAGTTTTGATTTAAAATTTACTTCTTTGAAGTGAATGGCATTAGCAGTTGAAAAAAAAAAAAAAGTGAGAACAAAAAGGTTGAACTTGGCATTTTTCTGCAATAAGAAGGGAAAAAAAAACCTTTTACTGTGAAAAGTCATCTATGTGCACACAGTAGTATGTGGTGCTTTGGATACAAAGTCAAAGTGAGCAATATCTTCTACAGATTAAGACAAAAAAGGCAAATCTAGGTCCCCTTTCCTTAGGAGGGACTCCTGCACTCAGCTTTCTTGCTACCTTCTATCACAAAATCTCATTGGCTAGCAAATAGCGGTTAATACATCTTTTCATTGTCTTTTGGTTCATCAGCTTCATCTTGGAATTAGAGTATCGTATTTTATGCCCACTGAATTATCAGACAATTTTGTAGGTGTACTCTCTGAAACTAATTCTATCCTCATATTGATTATACCAAATATCACAATTTTGGAGGTTCAAATACTAGTCAATGACTATTTACATACCCTATCCAATTTGCTATCAAATTAACAGTATGAAATGTTCATTTGTTCAATGAGAGGTGGATACAAAGGATAGCTTGTGGTTATCGACACCCTAAATTTCTGAAAATGCACTCATTAATGCTTCCATGGACTCTTACCAGTGTCTTTACTTTCTGGATTTTGCTAGCATCTCACTTAACTTCTTACAAATTTTAAAACTGTTAACAATCCTTTCAGGAACACCTTCAATCAAGTAGTGTTCTCAAGTAGCCCAACGCTTTTATCATAAAAAATCCCATTTTAGAATTTCCCTTAAAGGACAAAGATTATTAG
The DNA here is from genome assembly GCF_034190915.1 of Cavia porcellus. NCBI lineage: Eukaryota > Metazoa > Chordata > Mammalia > Rodentia > Caviidae > Cavia > Cavia porcellus. The sequence continues at coordinate 30,281,673 of NW_026947497.1, read as the reverse complement.
CCATGCAAAAATTTAACAAAATGTTTTACATGAAGTGTGATGTCTAATGAGATTCAACAGGGCTGGTGCTTTGATTGATACAGAGATTGTTCAGAATAGCATTACAGGAGGAAAGCTTCAGGAACATGCTTCACTTAACAGCTACGCTTCCAATTTCCTTTTCAAGTATTTACATTTATGAATCCTGTTAGAAACAATGACCCTGTGCACATTTGCAATGAGCTCTTTTATTCATTAGTTACATTTGGTGAACACTGTTTTACAGTTTCCATCTGCCACTGACTGCGTTCCCTGAATAAATGGGAAACAGTAGAAATGAGCAAACAGATAAAGAAAATGTAAATACCATCAGAGAAAGTCGTATATTAAAGAATCATCATGGATAAATAACATGGAAAATGCTTAAAGCCTCCCAATGTGTCTAGCTGAGAAGGTTGTTAAATCTTTAACATACTATCCTTTTTTGTACTTAATAAGAGAAACATTTAGGAAAGTAAATTATGCTTTCGCGTTTTCACTTTTAGTTATCTTTAAGTCATATTTTTGGAGAAATATATTGTTCTTGATACCAAAACGTATCATATTTTTAATCTTAAAAGCAGGTGTGTCACAATTTTGGTTACTTGACATTTATAAAAAATTTTTCTTTTATCAGTTAAAAATTGCTGTTATCCAGGGTATGATTATTTTCTTTGTAAGACAACATGTTTTGAAGGAATAGGTAATTATTTGAGCATATTTCAAATTGTAAATACTAACATTACTAACATTTTTTACCTTTCAGGAAACAAATATATACCACTTTAACCATGCCAAACTGGAACTAACGCATCCAGGCAAAATAATTTCTAGAATACAATTTTTAAAACTAACAACATTAATTTAAAATACATCTTTTCACTGAGTTAAAGAGTAAGATCTAGAGTATGAATCCCATGCATGACAAAGTCATTAATAATAATATTTACGGTGTGTCAGGTGCAAAAATGAATTATGAGATAATGTACTATTGTTATTCTATGCATTAAATGATAAATACATGTTCCTATGTATATGAATAAGTGCACTATAGAATGTTCTAACTTCTGCTTTTCTAAAAGTAAAATGTAACAGTAACCTTTTGCATTGGATTCTTGTTATGGAACCCTGTAACACTGCTATTTGGGGGCCAGTAAGTACACTTTCAGTAAGACCTTTGGGAAAAAAGGAGTTTGTAAAGACTGTTACCGACATAGTATACTTATTTTAAATTTCTGATTTCTTAGTTGTCTAGTTTAATTTGCCCAGACATTTACCACCTCATTTTCAACCACCTTCAACATTCTTTGAATTATTAGAGATCCCTTCACTTTGTTTTCAAGCCACAGATTTCCTTTTATACATTCTGTAATAAAAAGTGAACAAAGAGCTCAAAAGAGTTAGTGCTGTTCCAAAAGCTTTCTTGATACACTTACGTCCTCTGAGAATTAGCATAATATAGCCTCAAACGTACAATATAAACCACTAAAAATGAAAATGGAAAATGCAAAGTATAACAATGTGCTCCAGAATGCATTTTTAGTTGGATTTCCTGTTAAAGGCCATCCTTTCCACTGCTATCAATATTGTGTGTAATATCCAGTGCCTATGTTTGGTACAAGAAGAGTATTTAAACTCATGATTTTCAAATTATGACTCACTTAAAACTCATCAAATTACAAAGAAAAATTTAGAAGAATAAGACTTTCTAACTGGTTCACAAACAGCACTATATTCTTTATGGTCACTCCACATAAGGTATGGAAATTTAATTACTCTCCAGAGCTCTTTATAGTTCAGGCTTCCAGATGACACTGTACAAAACAGACCATGTGAGGTCTTTGCTTCACATTTTTCTTCACTATGATTGAATTGATCTACTGTGCTTATAGATGAATTGTATTTCAAATCCAGATACTGAATAGAAAGTTGACATACAAAAATGCAAAATATACTCAAGTAGAGTTTTAAAATATTTAAACATCCAGCATACCTTCATAAAAGAAAACAGGCAAATTTCCAAAGGTGCTTTAAGAAACAAGTGATTTATTTTAGATTGATAATTATACCCAAAATTTGCATAGTATGTAGAGAATGTTTTGGAAATTAAATTAGTTTTACAGGCCACAAAATTATTAGCATGCTATTATGGAGAATACTTCAGTATTTAGTTGATTCTATTCATTGTTCCTGCCCCCAGATACTGCAGTCATTTATGAAAGAACCTAAATCACTTATGAAGCTTGTGGTCCTGTCATTGAAATTATTTGCTGACAAATAACATCAATTCACTGAAGAGGGCTGCAAATTTAAAGGGGGAAAGTTCTTTTCCTATGGTGACTTGTGCCTTTAGTGTTAAGTAGGTAAGTGTCTGAAAGTGGAGAGCTACCTCTGCTAGCAATCTTCTGAGCACAACATACAATAATATTGCTATACAGAAAAGGGCCAGATAAATTCTGTCATTACAAACTAGCCCCTTAAGTACGAAAACAAACACTTTAGCATGGTAGTGTTATGTTTCTGATTTATAGGTTTCTACAACACAAAAAGTTAGCCTCCACCTAAAGAATTTAGGTTGAAGTTCAATTAAATTGCATTGAAAAAATATTAAATACACACTAGCAAACTTTAAATGTAAACTGGAAAACTGCGAAGAATATTCATTCTAATTTTGACATTAATATCTGCATTTTCATCATCACAAATGTAGATAAATTTTTCCAAGTTTAATGATATGTACTACTTCATTTTTTTTCATTCTTTAGAATAATTCCTCTATTCATTTTCTTGACTTTATGTTAGCCACTAGTTTTCCTTTATAAAACTATTTTTAAAAATAACAAGATTTACTAAAGCAAAAGAAAAATGTGTTTAAATAAGACAATTTATACTTAGTTCTGAAAAACTGATAAATGGATAAAAGTAAAAAAGTAAAAACTAAAAGTAAATAAATGAAAAAATCTCTATATATGATACATGTATATCATATATATTATATATAGGTCTCTCTCTCTCTCTCTCTCTCTCTCTCTCTCTCTCTCTCTCTCTGTCTCTTTTAGTGCCATGTAATTGAAAGGTATGATGATTAATGGATAATACAAACAAAACCTATGGAAGGTAAGAATTATTATCAAGTTGTTAATATTTTATACATATATTTTGTCTCCTAATCTATTCTGTAACTCTTCTTTGTGCACAAATTTAATTCATGACATAGAATGGTTTTATTTTCTCCACTGATCAAGTTCTACCTGTTATTCTCTTAACTAGATAATAAGCAAATCGGGTGCACTCTAAAAAATATGCCCACATGATCTGCTTTTGGCCTCAACATTTTCAATGTTCTGCTAAAAACTTTTTACCAGCTCCTTTCTCTGTTCTGGAGTGGCACTGTATAATGATTTTATAGTCAACTCTTCTTTTGGCAAGATATAATTTAATTGGAACTGGCTATACCTTAAAAAACCACCCAACAATGGAGAAGTCACTGATCGGTATTACTTTGTATGTCACATTACAGATTTTCAAACTTCCCTGCTGGCTGTTGCAGGCCATGACTGTGCCATTCAACTAGCTCCCATCTATTCTGTAAAAAAATAATGACCTCTTTGAGTACTTTTGCCATATCTATGATTTTGCCATTGTTATCTCAGTAAGTATAATAATAGAGAATATGGTCTGAAACCTATGTCTAGCTTGTGAAGGGAGAATTTTCAGTAAAACTACACAAGGTAGTCAGTAGACAAAAGGTTATGCTGTATCTGTGTTTTAGTTTTCATTTGTGTTGGCCTGTGACATAAGCACCATGGTACTCACAGGTGCTGCTCTCTGGAATATGTTCGGAATGTGACTTCCTGCCCTGAAGTGCTCCAGCCTTCCCATCTCTAACCAGAAAGATCATACCCATTCTTACTAAAAATATTCTTCCAATGCAAACACAGATATTATTCTTGAGTTCTGCAAAGCCTCCAGCACTTTGAAAGGCTCAGATTCTGCATTATGAAAAGATAGCTCTTCATAACCTGTTTATTATCTATCTTTCAAGCACAATCTCAACCTTCCCTTGATCAGATGTTGCAGGCAGATTGGGACAGTCATCATTCCCATGCTCACCATGCAGATTTAGAATAATAATCATGTGAAGTCCTGCTGTTTTTCTTTTTTTTAAGTGTTTTTCTATTATTCGGATGCTCAATCCCAAATGTTCTAGTCTTTAAATTACAATTTAGTTTCCTCCTTAGATAATCTCACTTATCAATTTTCCTATAGCATCTTTATTTGAAAAAATCTGAATCTATTAGATCAAAATTACTGCATTAGTATTTGTATTTAATTGCTTTGAAGGCAAATATGCACATTCTTTGAATCGTCATTGTCTAATATGCCCTGACTTGGTTCAGTTAAAATTTATTGAGTTGGATATGAAAGCTTATTTTGCTATAACAATAATTTAATTTGTTCTAAGCATTTCTAAATAGGAAGATATGTTCTATATGGTGATACATTAAAAACTAATTTTTATATTTTTGTCAATTTGAGATGTGGGCTATTTGCAGGATAAAAATAGGTTGTGAGTGTTAGTAATAAGACAAAACTGATTGAATATTGAGTAATATAAATTATATGAATTAATTTAAGCTTTTAAATGTATAAATGTTACATTTAATTAAGCAATAGTTTGGTAATTTATTTTAAATAATGCAACATAAAATATACTTGATTATTTTCTATTTTTTTTAATTGTCTCAAAATAGGTGCCAAATGTCAGTTAGGTTTTTTAATTCTCATTCACTACTTTGTTTTTTATTTTCTCTGAATGTCAGGATAACTCTCATTTTCTTGTTATAATTCACTACATGAATAACCTGCCTTGTCTAGTACCAACTCTGAATATGCTAACAATATTTGTGGGAATTGTTCTGAAAGAAATTCTGCCTCACCTTCCCAATCTTGTACTGCAGAATTCTTCACACAACATGACAGCCAAAGCTAAGAACAATATACCAGATTCTCTCACTCAGAAACCAACATAAAGATTCTAAAATAATCTCGGGATTATAATTTCCATATATCTACAAACTAATCATTGTTCTAAGGACTAATCTCATTAAAGAAAAATGGTATAAATAGAGAAACAACAGATTATTTCTTTTTTTAGGTGGAGAATTCTGTGTATGCAGTCCCAAGACTCAAGCTCACCATGTGATAGTCAGCAAAGTAATACAGAAGGTACGACAGACAGAATGGAAGCAAAGTCTATGAACCGATGTTTTGAAAGAGCGTGCTAATAATGAATATGCATGTCGGATGAAAGCAATAATAGAAATATCATGTTCTAAAGCACACATTTTCAAGCATAAATAATGCTTAAATGAATGAGCTATTCAGGATAAACAATGTATCCTACACATCACTTTACTCATTCTGTCATTAGGTCATTCACAGGACAAACCTTTCCTGATTCTTATATTGTAAACATCATACCAGGTGGCAGAATAATTTATGCAAAAGAGATCTTCTCTTGCCTATGTGAATCTTGTACTTAAATGCAAAAGATGTGCAATTACAGCTTAAGAAAATACAAGGAATTTTGATGCAAAATAGAAATATTGCATATCTTTGCCTAGAAATTAGGAAGACAGGACTCAGTGGAAGACATAAGGAGTCTTAGGAAATTTACTTTCCTCCCAAATGATAATTATTATCTTACTAAATGGGTCAAAGGAAATCTGGACAATTTGGAAAAAAATATATTTCAAATTCTTGAATTTATCACAGGTTGAATGTGAGATGAGTATATATTGAATCTGTTCATTTGAACCAAAATACACTATATTAACAAAACCATCTTAACATGGTTTTGTCTAGTTGAAACGTTTGATTTCCCTTAAAGAATTCAAGTTTCTAGTTTCTCTCAGTTGCTTGCTCAGTTGGTTTGGTATACTGCTATACATAAACACACACACACACACACACACACACACACACACACACGAATGAGAAGGAGAAAGAAAGCCAAAAAATGTATACATACTACACACTTCAGGAAAAGACAGTAGGATGGTTTTTCTCAGTGGATATTGTTATTCTCATATAGATGATCCTAGAAGATGTAGTTTATCACACTGCTAACCATCTTGGAGAAGAAATTGCAAATGCATGTGCAGCAATCTAAATGACTGAGTTTACCCAAGCAGCAGTCTGCTGAACTAATAAATGTCTAGAAACTGATGCCTCGGGTAATTGTAGAGGCCAAAGATAATTTGTATTAATTTTAGAATGTCTCAATAAATGTAATACTAAAATTTTATACAAGATTTTTCTTTTATATGTTTTTTGTTTATATGTTTTATGTTTTTTGCACATAGGCTAATTCATGACAAACAAATAGATTAGTTGATAGATAGGTAGTTTGAATACCAGAGTTTGTGATTAAACTACACTTAAACTAAAATGGAGAAACACAGCAGCACTTTGGATATATGGAATTGTCTTATAGGATGTGGTATCACTAACATTAAGCATTTTCAATTTTGAAAAATAAGTGTGACTCAAAAATGTGACCTTTATTTCATAGAAATAAAGAAATTTTAATAATATATTTTCACTGCATAGTCATACTCATCAATTTTGTACATTCAGCTGTATAATTTATGAAATAAAAGGCAATAATAGAATACAAATAAATGAAAGGAACAGAAAAAAAGCAACAGAAGAAAAAGGAGAAAAACCATAAGAAGGAGGAAGAGGAAATGGAGTAAGAGATGGAAACTTGAGAGACAAGGAGAGGAAAAAGAGAAAATAACTGAAATACTGCTTCAAAGGTACCAAAAATATATGATCTGCAGAACTCCTAATGATTGATAATGTAGTTGTAGAAGAGCTTATTCCATTTTTTTTTACAGCATTTTAGAAAGGCTTTCCATAGGTTATTCCAACCTATCATAGACTACTACAAAGTGGCTCTGAGCAGGATTTAGATTTTACTAATTGGCTTTCTACGTTTTTCTGTGAGTCTGTCCTAGGTCTTGGCCCCTTGCCTGATGATGCGAGCTGATTCATAGTAAGTGAACCTCTATGAATCACAGGTCCTTGCTAAGGCCTGTAGTGGCCTGTGAGGCCTGAGATACCTCAAAGGGCAAGATATGGACACAGCTGAAGACACTTGGCTCCAACATTAATTAAGTAAATAGAGAATGCAGCTGAAGTAATTTCACTCCTGCAGGCTTACTCCTACCATAAATGCCATCCTAGAGATAAGATGGTCCTCCTAAATTGACATGATTCATTACTTGGAGACTCCTTGAAGTGATTCTCAAGGTTCTGCTCATTACCTGTGCTTTCTTCAGTCTCCCCACCCTTTGTTTTGGACCTAATAAAAATGGGTGGTCCAGAGAAGTCTTTGCCTTGAGAGTAGTCTCAAACTCAGCTAAAGGGTTTTGTTCCTGTGGGAGCCGTAAAATCATACCACTTGTCTCATTTTATTTAAGCCTTTACTATACACTCATTTGGGAAATTGGGGATCTAGATTTGGACTCAATACCAACCCAACTCTATTAAACCCTATGAAATTGTTTTACCCCCTAAACCCCTCCTTAACATGCCCAATTTGTCCAACCCAAGTTTAGATAGAACAAATATCTGGTCTCCTCGTCCTGTTGTGGGATCACTGGCTGGCCAATCTAGATTTGGAGAGATCAGCTGAAATTTTCTTTGAGTCTGTAGTGCAGTTTAATTCTTTCTCTGTTCAGTGAGGGTTCCTTCTTTATCTAATACTTCTGAAAATGATGATTTCACAAACATTCCTAAATAAATAATTCCTACACGCACTCTTCTATTTCCATCTTAGATTCCCTTTCCAAATAATCCAGTCCATGAGAGATTTCAATGCAGGAAAATTGTAACTACTTTCATTAGAGTTCACTGAAGGAGAAAAATACAGAGCTCCTACACACATAAAGGAAAGCAGAAATTTGAAAATACCTGAAAAGCATAACTAAAATTCCATCCTTGCTTAAGTAAAGAGTAAGACAATTATTTCAGTTCACTTCTTAAAAGTTCTCTTAGTTATTGACAGCTAAGTTCATTCATTAAATAAAAGAAAATGTTCAATTATCATCAATAATAATTCTGACATTATTATAATTCTCTTTTTGCATTAATTTCCTTTTGCTATGACAAACGTGGCATTTATGCAACTTAAAGAGTAGTTTATTTTGGTTCTTAATTTCAGAAGGTTCAATCCATAATCAGGTGGTTTCTAGGCAGAAATAGCATGGTGGACAGGTTGGTCTAAGTAAGGCTTTTCAACCAATGATGACCTAGAAGCAGATAGAGAGAATGGAAGAATCAGAAAGAAGAAATTCCATTTCAGTCACTTCCCCAGGAACCTACCTCTTTCAGACATAATAGCAATCTAACAGGACATTCAGTTTTGAAGTCATGGTAGATCAATCTACTAATGAGTATAGTGCCCCATGATCCAATAACCTTCTAAAAGCACCATCTCTGAACACATGAGACTTTAGGGGGATATTTTAGATCTAAATGCTAATACTTTCCTAATTATTAAAGTAAAATACCAGAAAAATCTCTATTATTAGATTATAACCTTAACTTTTTTTTACCGAGTGGTCATGAATCTCTGAATAAAATTTTTACTATATCTACTATATGTTTACTGAAATCCTCTTTAATTAGCATTTTTAACATTTATTATCAGTACATGAAACTATTAGAGTTGAAATAAACAATCTTAATAAATTGTTTAGTTTACTTTAGCAGAAATTCCAAGTGTTACTATTTCAAAAGAAAAATATAATGCACTCAATGTTTGAAGATTTTAATTACTTGGTTGAAGAGTAATATACAATAAATTATCTGATCTTTTTAAGTATTCGTGATAAACAATTGGAATGATGAACTAAGGTTACATAAAACTCAGTATCCTGGAATTTGAGCTGAAATGGGTAAGGGATAAGGAAGAAGACTGAAATAAATTAGTTGGGCAGAGAGAAAACAAATTCATAGAGAGGTTGTAACACATTGTCAAGAGATAGCTTAAGGCAAAATAGGTGAAAATCACAAAGAGAGGGAGGCTCTGAAAGCCGGAATGAAATTGCAGAGCAGTAAGCAAAGGCTTAATAGTTATTCTGACTGCAACATGTTGACAACATGCCAAAAAAATTAGGATCTAATCAGTCTAGAGGCTGAAGACTATGAGGAAGAGGCCTAATCAGATAAATGGAGTCTATAAAAAAGGCAAGGGAACAAACTGTTTTTGAAGGAAATATTATGTTCCTGCCAAAATCCCTTGACTCAAAAAAGGAAAGACAGATGATCCCTCTTAGTACATGTCAGTTGGGTCATAATCTTGGTTTTATTCACAGATAAGATAGATATTATTTTTAGTCAACTGATTGAAGATGTAGGACACCATCTATCCATCAAGACGAAGTTTGAGCCTTTACTAAAGCAGTCATCTCCAAACAGTAATGTATATATACTATTTCCTTTGAATTAAACAAAAAAGGACAGTAAGATTTACTAAATGAACCTGTTTGTATGTTATTGTAGTATATGTTATCTAAGCAGTTTGGCTAACCATTTGAATTAATGACTTCTTTCATTTGAAATGCAATGAAAATTCACTTAATTGACTTCTACTCACCTGAATTTTCATGAATGGACAATCTTCATTCAGTATACTGGGGAGACACAATTCACCTGTTCTCAACCAACAAACACATTTGTTCTTCCACCAATCAATTTTAGGACCTCCAACAGTGATATTTAACTGACTGTGTCAATTTGTGTAAGAAACACAGAGCTAAATAGGATCAGCATACTTGAGTGTGTAGATTAAGGGATTAACTGAAAACAAAAGACCCACTCTGAGTATGAGTGGCACCGATTGTAGCCTGAATGGAATAAAAAGGGAAATGCAAATGCAAGATTCACTTCTGTTTCTTGGGGCTTCTCCAGTCTTCAGCTTCACCTCAGACATTGTCTCCTGGCTTCATTCTTCCATCGTGGAACCTTTGGCCTCCTGATATTGACTCACAGGAGACACTGCAGTACACTCATAGCTTTCAACCCTTCAGTTCATCCTCCAGGAATCCAGAACATAGAAATCCCTTCTGCACTCCCCACACTGTCCCTGTGGGCAGCCACTGTAAATCTACCATGTAAATCCTCATGTTACAGGCAGATGAGCCAGTTAGAAATATTATAGGCAGTCAGACAGGGCTAGGCCCTGGAAGAAGCTGGCACAGGGGACTAAATGTCTGGTGACCTTGGAGGAGACACATACCTCTTGCTGTGAGCCAGATCTCAGGACAGAAGGCAAAACAATGCAACCAAACCCTTAAGTATAATCCTTAGGGATTAAATGTGGATCACCTTGAGAATCCAGGAGTCACCATCCCAGCTTCCTATAGGAAGAGTCACTGATCCTTAAAGCATGGGCCCTTTCTACAGGACTCGCTTCCCCATTTGTCCCTGATTTGGTCAATTTCACCTAAACAATTAAACTTATTAGTTGACCATAGTTCTGTTCCACCTCATGCCCATCTACCTTGCTAGCTCCCAGTGTTTCCCAACTTTAGACCCACATCACCTCATGATTTTATTCTATAAAAATCCCAAAAAAGATAGAGTCCCTGGCAACCCACTCAGAGCACATTCTGTCTCTTTCTCAGACAGAAGCTTTCTTTCCCTCAGTAGATATATTCTGCTCTTAACCTCCATTGTTTCTAAAGCTCATTTTTCAATTTTAGAGAACATGAACTCCTTCTGGACATATAGTAGATCTGGAGACTCATTCCTTATATCACTTACATGTTTATGTATCTTACATTAAATCTGTTTTTCCAGTGAGCAATCACTGATACACTAACTTTAGTTGCATTTGTTATCAGATTTCATTATGAGGACAATATTTGTAACTGAAACAATGCAGTATTGTAGAATTGTACTACTGTATACCTACTCCAAGCTGATGAATGAAACAGGAATACGGCTGCTTTATTACTAAATATGCCTACCCAAAACAACAACACCCTGAGGGGAAAACTTTCAGGAGTTCACAAAAATGGTGTAAAACAGTACTATTTTTATTACTTACAAAATTAATGAGAAACATAAAATAAACCTTTTAGCAAAGTCATCTGTACCTAGTATAAAACACTGGGGTCTGCTACTTACTAAATTTTTAACCTTGGGTCATTAATATCTAGGCTGTGTTTTCACAGTCTTTAATGAGAATTTAATATTAGTACAATTTTTTTCTTCCTTTTCTCCATGTTCTTTTGACAGTATAACTTGTCTTCCTTGCCTGAAACAATGAATTCAATGCCCTGTCTCCCTGATCCTGAGTGAATCTTTGGATGTACAATAGGTACACAGAATGGTAGATTCTATCATGTGTGACCTCTGGCAAATGAATGAAAATTTGTACATACTTGCTATGGAACCCAGAATAACCCTGTAAGAAATTCCACATCATACCTACCAAGAAAACTAAACAAAGGGAAAATGAATACTAGAATTTAACCCACTGTTAAATGTATTTACAGACATTTTATAGTTAGTAAATTTGTGAAAAATAAATCTTATCAAGGACCAGCATTATTCTGATAATAAAATCTAATGAGGCCAATGACAAAATTCTTATAGTCTTGCCACAGTGTAATGGTGGGTTATTTAGGACTGGAAAACTTCATTTCTCTATATAGTAAGAGTAATAATAACAAAAGGAAAACAAAATTGTTGTTCACTTAGTTATCATATTTGCTTGGAAGTAATATAACATTTAATATTGCATTAAAAATATTCAAAAAGGTAATTTTCTATTATCTCAAAGGAATTTGTTAGCAGTATTATAAAAATCAAAAGAACATAATTAAGTATGTGAAAAATAATCAGGACAATTCAATTACATAGTTTGCACCTACTTGTCAACCCATGCTTTTGTGCATTTGAAGTTGGTCTTTGAGGTACAAAATATTTGCCACTTTCTTTGGCTTTAAAATTTATACACAATTTACTGAAACAAACTTTAAAACTATATTTAAATGGTGTAACCTTAGATACATATGTTTCTTTCAGAAATTAAGTTTTAATTAACTCAGTTTTCTTCTTCAAATGATTCAATCTAGCAAAAATATTCAGCCTATTAAAACAGGCAGTATGTGTAGTTAATTATCATACAAATATGGACAGTGATGTGTTATCCTAAATATTTACTAAGGCTGGTCTCTGTCCTTTAATCTTTATGGCAAGTATAAAAGTAGCACTTCTTTACATATATTCTAGGTAGCAACCTGTCTTTAATGTAGATTTTTCCTAACACCAAGCAATGAATATTGATATTCTCTGCTTGAATAACTTTACTCATCTTTATCCATACTTGTAAAGGCTCAGATTTAAAGATCTCCACTAAGGAAACTGAGAACACTCCCAATGGATTTGCTAATCCCCTCATTGCTTGTTTCATCACTTTCATAAGTTCAATATTCAGTTACTAGAGGAATAATGTGTACCATACGGACAGTCTTCATTTCAGGTCAAAGTGTAATTTTCAAAACACACATAGTTAAAGGATCTCTGAAGTTTCTTAACAAATAATTCTAAAGTAACTCCATTCATAAATACTTTTCAAACAACCTCAAAGTTATACGTAAAACCAATGTTTCAATTTACTGGAAGTAATATCAAAAGGACTCAGTGGCCCTGCTAAATGTAAAAAACCTTCAGAAGCAGATGCAAATAGATGTAGACGCATAAATGAATCAGAAATAAACCACTTCCTTGGTCATTTTGAAGCTTGTAAATTTGTGAAGTTGCTAAAACTAAAGCAATAAACTGCCTAGATATAATGTTAAGCAAATTGCTCAATATTTGAGAAGTAAGTCTAGAAAAAAATCCCCAGATTTACAAATTTTCAAATTAAATTAAATCTATTTACGTTATTTTTTTCTTTTTTGCAACCAAGACTTGAACTCAGGACCTTGAGTTTGCCAGGCAAGCGCCACTAAGCTATATTCTTAGTTCCACTAAAAGCTTTTTACCATGCTATATCATTGCTTCATTAAATATAACCCGCATTATCCTGTGCTTCTCTGTGATGTCCTTTATTTTAATATTTTATTTAGATTTGAAAAAGCCTTATTCTAGCAAATCATTTCATTACTTCAAGGCCTATTAGAGGAACTGCAAACTCATGTTAGCTATGATGTTACATTTCTCCAGAGGCACAGTTTCTCATCAGCTCAGTTGGCAGTAGACTAAAAAGAAACACAGGGGATCCAATTTGCTTGGAGTGAGGAAAGGCAAGATGGCATCCTGTAAAAATGTCCTGTGGGTCATGCATGTTGAGATTTCAAGTACAAAACAGAATGTGAGGATGTTACCTTGGGATGTAATTCAGTGTTAGAATGTTTGCCGAGCACATATGAGGTCTTGGGTTTGATCTCCAGCACTGCAAATAATCACAGTAATAAGCTAAAACTTAAAATTAAAAAGTGAGTATGAATCTTTAGGTGATGCTATAACAATTGTCAAAGTATAAGGCTCCAAAGGACTGGGCACAACTATCTCAAATGTTTCTAACGACATGCTTAAAAACTGACTGAGAAATTCACACCAGACTAGCAAACCTGAAGTTATATTTGAGTCTTGAAAAAATAAAAATAATTAAACTTGCAGGCACAGACTTTAGAGTATACTGAGTTGAGTAGTAAGACAAGAAGATAAAGAATGTAAACAACACTTTCAATGATGGTAGGTGTGAGATTGCAGTTGCAGAGACTTTGTTTTGCTGCTATTGATCCTTTGGTTCATTTACATCAAGGATTGAATGGTGTGTTTCTAGTTGTTAAAGAAGAGTCACTAAAAAGAACTAATTCATTGTAATAGGGAGTATGAAAAAACTTTGTCAATGATGTGGTAATGGAGAAGAGCCCCAAATCACAAAAAAGAAATTATCGTAGACTTGAGAAAATATATCTATTTTATTAGAATTGGAGAACAAGTAACAGGGGTTGCTTCATATATATTTCACAATCAGTAGGAAATTGAAATCAATTTCAATTGTGATTGCCTCAATTAATGAAGGAGAATATATGATTTGACAGTAAATTGGGGTAGGTAGTGTTCTGGTGATTTAAAACAGTCTGGGAAACTCATATAAAGATTTCATAATGCCCTATATATTTCTGGCTTATACTTTATAGCATCCTATATGATTTCTAGAAATGTACAGAATATTTTATTTCCATTTTTTCATAGCAGAGTTTTGAGCCAATTTAATCTTTTAAATAGACCAGTTTTCATAGGAGTTAAAAAACACTAGATTCACACTGAAAAACTGTACATCAATTTAAAACCATGAAAAAATAGGGGCATAAACATAAAGTCATAATGAATATTTGCAACTAATATTTTTTTATTTCTACTAATATCCTGCAAATATTTTCATTCTACTTGAAATTTATGAGTTTATTATAAAAATATCTAAAAAGATGTTCGATATGTCAAAGAAGAACAGCTGATTAGTGCACAATAAATAAAAATACGAAATCTGAAAAAGAAAGATGAAACCTGAAAACCATGGTTAAACAGCAGTTTGTAAAACTGTCAGAAATGGTAACACAGATGGATAAAACTGCTTCTGCCTAAGTTGTCACCTGTAGCCATTATATCAGGTTTGTGTAGTTAGATACTCTCAATGAGTTATCAAGGGATTGCATGCCAAAGCCCTGTGCTGTCTGGGAATTGGGGAAGAGTGACCTGATATACTAAGCATGCTGCTTTGGCTAATGAGCAGAATCTCAGGAAGAAAATACGATCTGTCAGCTTCATGATTCTGAGACAATGTCCTAAACTCACATACGCCAATATCCCTACAAAGCCAGGAGGCAGTTTGGGGGCATTTGATGACAGAGGTAACAATGATAATTAATTTGATTTAGCCTAATTATATATTTTAAGTGATTTTGGCCATATTCACCTATGAAGAATAAATTAGTTTATATATTTTCTATCCATATGAATGAATGTTGCACCCATTCAGAAATATGTATGATTTTTTTCATTAAGTATTTTCAGATTTAACCTTTGTTTAAATTATAAACCTAAATGAAGCAGGATAATTTTACAATCAGAAAAGGTAATACCTAGTTGTCCTATGTAATTTGGCTTGCTAATAAAGTTTGATAGTTGATGTCCACTTTTTCAGAAAAAGCTTTTGTTAAATTATAATTGATACATATGTAATATCTTAGCTGATTCTATAGAACATATTTACTTCCAAAAATTTTGATCTTTATAGTACTAGTAATGTTATTACTATATCTTTATAGTACTAGTAATGCTAATATTCCTATTCCTGTTTTTTGTTATCTTATAACAAAAGTATAATCAATTATATGCTTTCCATTTTACATAAATTTCAAAATACTTTAATACTATAAAGCTTAATTTTGTTCATCTATCTTAATCTTTCAATGCTTGCATTTAATGTCATTTTATTTTTATTCTGCTTAAAATATCCACATATGAAACTCATTTTTAAAATAATATTAGAGTATTTGAATGATAATTTTATTTATTCTACTGTACTTTTACTTTGCTTTTGTTATAAAAATTCTTATCATCTTCTTATAAATATTAGTTATACTCATGGCTTCCTAGCTGAATTTGTTCCTTCTTCGATTTTCTTACAACCATGTAAGAGTGACATGTAAATACAATGATGAGCAATTCCTCCCAGGTCATTAGTCTTGAGTGCTCAATGAGGTTCTGTTTTTCTGGGTTCTGAAATATTTGTTATAATGACAAGGACAACATTGTTACAGAAGGAGATGTAACAACATTCAAAATTTTATGCCTTAGTAAGCTGATTAAGCTATGTATTTCATATTTTGCAAATAGTTGTATGAGAAACAATAAATTTCAGGCTTATGTAAACAATGAATTTTTTCAGGTTCTTTGCATGAGCAATTTAAACAGTACTACAATAATATAATATTTGATTTCAAGAGGAATATGGAAATAAAAGAATTTGAAATAATTTCCAACTTCTACAGGAAATTTGAATATAGGGACTATACAAATTTTTAAGTGGTGGTTTTTTCACATCTTCAAAATTCTCCAAGGCATATTTGACATCTGAGAAGATATCTATTAAACATAAGAGCATCTTGTTGCTTTTGTTTGAATCATTTTCAAAGTGATGAATTGGTATAAGCAACGTTTATTTTGTAGTCAAACAAAATTTAAGTCTTTGTGTAAATTTTGCATAATTTTAGCATTTTCTAGTAAATTAAGACTATTTATTACAATATTAAAATATTTGAAGTGCTGAAAAACTACTTCTATTGAAAAAAATTGTGTACATCTATATGTCAATTGAGGGGATAAAGTCAAATCAGAAAAGAACTTTTATTTAAAAAGAGGGTAAGATCAGGAACATAGCTCAGTGGCATAAGCCTGGCAAGTGCGAGGTTGGGAGTGTGATCCCTGGTACAAAACAAAGAGAGCCAGAGAGATAGAGAGAGAGAGAGAGAGAGAGAGAGAGAGAGAGAGAGAGAGAGAGAAATCAGAAAGATGGATTACTGAAGACTGAGTCATATTTACTGATAAGAAACTTCAGGATTTCTATCCCAAAATAAGGCAAAGATATTTCTTCTGTTTCTATGTAACATTATATTTGAAAGTCCATGTACTAAAATAGAATAAGAAAAGGAAATAATACATATACAAATTAGAAAGCAAGAAGTGAAATTTTCTTTGCTGGTTGGTGTTGGATAATCTATAGTTTGTTAATTTAAAAAAAAAATTCACACAAAAATCCACATAAGAATTTACAGCAAAATTATGGGCTTCAATGATAAGATAATGGAAAGTAATTTAGTGTCATTTACTCTAGCATCAACCAAAAATAAATACTCTATAAATCTGATAAAATATATGCAAGGATATTCACCAAATTTGATGAAAGAAACCAACAACTGAATCAGTAAAAGGATATCTCATTGTTATGATAGGAAAAAAGTCAGTATTTTTAAGTTATTAATATTTCTCTATTTGATTTATAGATGCAATAAAACTCCAATGATAATCTAATCAAATTGCTTCCTAACTACTAATTATAAGTTACTATAAGACAAAAACCATCAATACCGTATTGAAAAATAAACTGTTAGAACACTGTCCTTCGAGGTTTAAAATAAATACTGAATAGTAAATCAATTTGTGTTAGTGAAAAAAGAGACATAATAAATAAAATGAAGAGAGCAAAGATGTTACACTGGATTTGTTCATGTATTTACTACTAATTTTGAAAAAAATAACAAAATAAATTCAATGGAAAAATCGTAGCTTTTTCAATGTATTGGACATCAATAAGCTTCATAAAAAATTTTAAAAAATGCTGGGACAGACTATATCTTTCGCATAAATGGCAACTATATGAATGACAGATTCAATGTAAAATACAAAACTGTAACATTTCTAGGATATCATGTAGAAACGTATATAAATATCTTCAAAATTGCACTAAATTTTTTAGTTTAAACTCAAAGTATACTTCATGAATTAAAAATGTTAGAGTTCATTAAATTAAAAAACTTTACCTTTACAGGTAAGGTCAAGAGAATGAGGAAACAAGCAGCGGAAATCATTGTTAAATCTGTATCTGGAGAGGGATTGGTATTTAAAACACACAGGAACTCTGAAAACTCAACAGTAGGAACCTCCAATTAAGTAATGAAACTGAAAAATGAAATCTGAAATGAAAAATGAATCTGAAAAGACACCATGCCAAACAAATATACAGATGAAAAATATCACATGATGGAATAATACTCTTTTTCATCATAAATTGTTAGTGAAAACAGGCTTCCAGCACCCGTCTATTAGATGAGTTGAAACCCAACAGACAGTATAGAACAGGCAAAAGAAATAAAAGGTAAGAAACTTCATTCATTGTTAGTGGGAAGAAAGAGTGGAACAACTACTTTAAAAGATAGTTAGATAGGGAGGTGCAAAGATGGCAGATAGATAACAACTGGTTACAGAGGCTCCCAGAGATAGTCAACTTAGAATTCAACATAATCAGAGTGGGGAGCCCCAAACAGAGGGAGATGGATTCTCTCTTCCCAAGAAGAAATTAAGGTAAGAAGAACCAACCAAACATACAGTTCCACTGCTATTTTGAAAAAGCTAAAACTCCAGCCACCTACAACCGAAACAGAGCTATATCCAGGCGTATAATAATCAAGATCCCAGAAATTCAATATAAGAACAGAATATTAAAAGCTATTCGAGACAAGAAACAGATCACCTATAAAGGAAGGCCCATCAGAATAACAGCAGACATCTTGACACAAACCATTAAGTCAAGAAGAGCCTGGAGCAAAATATTCCAAGCCCTGAAAAAAAATAACCTCCATCCCAGATTGATATACCCTGATAAAATGTCTCTAGAGATTAATGGAGAAACAAAATTTTTCCAAGACAAAGAGGAACTTGGGAAATTTGCAACCACCAATCCAACTCTACAGAGAACACTGCAGGGCATTCTAGAGAGAGAAAAAAGTACTAGGATTCCAGGAACAGTGGCAGAGAGGCCTCAATGAATGGAGCAGAAAACAGAATGAAGAAGTAAAGCAGACAACTGATGGTGGAAAAAGAGCATAACAGAAATAAGGCAGAGAAGATTTTATTCAAAACTGATATGATTGATAGTATCAAGTCTGAGAGTATAGGCAACTACACTGAAGATGACAAGACTCTACGATACACATTCTGGTTTGATAACTGCTGGTGTTTGAAGTTCTATACTATATACAAAGTTGTGTTTTTATTAATACTGTTATGTACTGATAGATTCAATTATACTATGTCTGATGATATAGCCAATTGTATTGGAGATAATAAGAGACAACACAGGAATCATAGTAGAACTCGTTGTACAGTAGTCTAATATGATTTTTTCATTTCATGTGTTTATAGGAATATGTTTTGTTTTGTCTTGCTTTGTTTTGTTTCTCCCTCTAATATAGAAAGGATAGAAATGTTAAGACTCATGCATGTGTAGAAGCTATAAACAGTTTATGAGAATTGATCTTATGACACATGATGAAATGAACAGATACTTTGAAGTAAAAGACACTAAAATACCCAGTGCTAATCCTGGAGTGTCATAATGTGAAACCCAGCAATATTATTATTCTTCGTTCAGAGTGATATTAGCCTGCTTGGGTTTATTCAATCTCAACATAATTGAAGAGATGGATACTGCATGTATGTTTAAGTGTATAGGATTGATAACCATATTTCTAAGTTTTTGTTGGATAGTTACCCAGAACTGGTTTGCAATCTCACTGTCTGAATCCTCATTTTATATACTCCACTTTAGTATCTTGAATAACTATTTATAAGAAGACTATCTGTAATCATCAACTAGTGATTTTATGATTTTTTTCCTTTGAAATTATGTATTATTTCTACCTGTTTTCTGTTTTGTTTAGTCTTTCTTTAAATTAAAGAAAGTGCTGATCACAGAGTGTCATGATGTGAAATCCAGCAATACTATTATTCTTTGTTCAGAATGATTTTAACTTGCTTTAGTTGGTTTAATCTAAACATAAATGAAGATATGGATAACTGCAAGTATGTTTAAGTGTATAAGATTGAAAACCACGTTACTAAGATTTTGTTGCACAGTTGAACAGAACTGTTTGCAGTCTTGCTGTTTGAATTCTCACTTTACGTGTTCCATTTTTGTATTTTGAACAACTGTTTGTAAAACGACAATATGTAAACATTAACTAGTGATTTGTTACTATTTATTTTTTCTCAGAAGGTATGTATTATTTCTACCTATTTGCTGTTTTGTTTAGTCTTTCTTTAAATAATTTTTTTTAAAAAAAGATAGATAATTTCTTATAAAGCCAATCATAGTCTTATAAGATACAGGGTAAAATCCTATAGATTTCCCTATATATGTGTTTGTTTAAAGTATATGCCTACACCAAAACTTACAAACTTTTATTGCAGTTTTATTCATGGTTGCTAAAATTTGATGATTATTAAGGTGTTCATTATTATATAAAAGGAAAAACAAGTGATAACTCCAATCAATGGAAAATTAATATAAATATAATGAGTTCAGAAGCCAGGAAAGACTTAGAAGCACTGTGAATGCACCTTGTTAAGTGAAGGAGTCAATGTGAAAATGATACAGACCATATTATTTCAAACATATGCTATTGTGAAAAGGCAAAATTTTAGTGATAATAAAAGAATTAGTGGTTTTTTGGGCTTTGGGGAATGAGGAAAATTTTGAATAGATGAGCACAGAAAATGTTAGTGTAGTGAAATTATTCTGTGATACAATTATGACAGATGCATAATGACACACTTGCAAATCTCACATAAGCACACATTACAGAGCGACTTCTCATGTAATCTTCATACTTGTGCAACAATAATATATCAATGTAGAGTCATCATCTATAACAAATGTTCTACATGAGTGGGAAACATTAGTAACAGGTAAAGCAGTTGGTGGTAGAGAGACAGGTGACAGTTCATTGGACTTTGTGTGCAAGTGTTTTGTATAAGTAAAACTGCTTTAAAGAGTAAGTTCTATAAAATTATGGTTGTTGATTTTGAAATACTAAAATATTGACATATTGTAAAACTATCCTTTCATATGCTAGGTCATATTAGTGTTTATATGCACTCATGAAATGCTTATTTTTGCTTTTGTTCTACTTGGAAAATTTAATGACTTGTTTCTCATTGAAATAATATCGCTAAAATATTTACCTTCAATTATTTCTTCACCCTGTCAGTATTAATATGGAAATATCTTTGGAGCAAATGATGATTTCTTCTGGGTGTAGTGGTGCATATCTGTAATCCCAGAACTGGAGAGGCTGAGGCAGAAAGATCACTGTATGTTTAAAGCCACTGTATGTTTAAGTCCAGCCTGCACTACATAGTTAAGTTCTATTTCAAAAAAAAATACATATAAAATGACCATTTCTAAGGTGCTAAATTTATGGAGTCCTATTTAAGGAAGCTAAAATAAGAGCACATTCAATTTCAAAATAGAAGTACAGGTGAAATTTAAAGCAAAAGATTTAAATAAAATTAAAATTAAAATACTAGATGTAATACTGTCTTCTCGTTCTAAGAGAATCCCCAGGAAAGAGCATTTGATGAATTTTAAAGAGATTTTCTATTTTTAAAAGTGGCATGCAAATGTAAAAACTCTCTCTGAAGTGCTTTTATTCTCTTCCACCGGCAATGTCTTTCTGCACCCTTGTTCTGATCTGCTTTTGCTTTCCTTTGGACCACAGTCTACTATGATCCTTTCTGTCTTTGCTACCTTCAGAGTCACGCTTCCTACTGGCTTTACT
Source organism: Cavia porcellus (assembly GCF_034190915.1). Classification (NCBI taxonomy): domain Eukaryota; kingdom Metazoa; phylum Chordata; class Mammalia; order Rodentia; family Caviidae; genus Cavia; species Cavia porcellus. Next base: position 30,260,221 of record NW_026947497.1, on the reverse strand, counting down.
GTTTTCTTGCTTAAAACATTCTCAGACCTTGGTAAATGTTGGACAGAGCAAAATTATTTTTCATTTTGTGGAATATAAAACTCTATCTCATACTTTTTTGAGTATTTTTCATGTGTGTGGGTTAGGGAAGTAGGACAGAAGGGAATCTGTAAAAATTGGGTCAAATCACTTATACAAAATTAATACTAGAGACCTCTAGCTGAAAATATCTGTATGGAAGAAAGATGGAAAATCATGTCCCGTGCGTGCAGGCTTAAGGAATGGAAATTTAGGCCAGGTGTGTTTGCCACTGAAGCAGTAGTGTGAGATTTGAGCTGAAATCCCTGCGTAAGAACTGTGTTTGGCTAGTCATCTTTTTAATCACTCCTAATACTGAACTTTAAACCTAGATGGAGATTTCATTTTCCATCTTCTACTTGACATTTCTATGTCAAGACAATGCTGATTGTGCTCCATTTTCGATGAATATTCACATCTCCCTTATCTCTTAATTTATAAAACAATGTCTTGGTCAACTTTGTTAGTCAACATTAGTCATGATTTCGTTTCATTTTCCTGACTATATACTTAAGCTATAAAGTAGATTAATGTGTCTATCAGACTCTATATGACATGTGCTTTTTAAAATACTGACAAGGAAACCAGGGGACACTGACTTTCTCATTAAATCTCATCTTTTACTTTCTTGATACTTGGTTTTAAGCTTGATTTGGGCTGAAGCCATATAGATTTATATATTGTTGAATGTTCAATACAATTCCTGGAATGTAGTTAGCTTGTGAATATAGTAGTTAGTTTGTGAACATTTCTTGAATGACTTCTTTAAGTAATTAAAAACTATTCAATAAAAGCAAATAACCTCCATGCTTTCAGAGGCTAGGCCACAAGAAGAGGTTAAAAAGAGAGAGCAAATAGAGACCACTTTTGGAAGAAGGAGGGATGTCCTATTTAAAATGTTACATGATGACTCATAAACAGTGCAGGAATGAGGGATCTAATTTACATTGTTGATAATAATACTCTTATACCGATCACAATTCTAGTATACACATCGTTCTTGGGGAAGCTGTAATTATATTAGAGATTAGATTAAAAATATACCTTTCAGAAATTTTAACACATTTATTTAAATCAGAAAAAGATATACCTGGGAAACAAAAATAATATACTTATTAAATATAAATTTCTAAAATTTCAGGGAAGCAAAGATAATTTTTATTTAGAGTTCCTCAGTACTATTTGTCCATATTAAGTGCTGCTAATTCTATACCAATTGACAGACAAAGCCAACCAATATTATCAAGTTGGTTTTCAAATGAATATTTATGTATTATAATACAGTTGAAAGTACATGTTTATTGTTAGTTTATGATGAATTTTGCTTACTACTAAACTACTGTATATGCCATGTTTATATTTATTGAGAATCTAGATGGTGGCTTATTAATATCATAATAATTTCAAGATCTTCCATGAAAGGTTTTATTTTTTTTAACTTTAAGTATAGCTTTTTAAATTGAAGCATTCTTTTTTGGAAACTATTAACCTACACCCCTTAACTAGTAAACATTGTGTTAATTTTGTTATACAAAACACTTATTTTATTAATTAGATGAAATTAATCTAGTGACTCTCCAAAATATTTTAAAATCTATTATAATATTATTCGTCTTTTCATGAGCTATAAGTAAAATCAAGGTGCATAAATATGTACTAGAAACACAGAATAAATGGAAAGGGATATCAAGTAATATAATAGGAAAGAGAGAAGAAAATTGAGACACCCTAAACTGAACTAATTAAAAGCTGTGGGAGAAAGAACAAAATGAACCTGAGAAACAGAGAGCACTATATATAGCTTTACAATTGGCCACTTACCCGCCTCTGCGCCATGTGGAATGATTAATTCTGATTGAAGAACAAAGACTACTGGTTTGATGTGCTTAACTTGCTGAATTCCTAAGAGGCAAATGAGCTGACAACTAAGAAGAGAGTTAAGAGGTTAATTTTAAGTAACTTAAATATGACTTTTAATGGTAACAAAACTACTAAAAAATATATATTTTCCTTTTTTTGTTTTCATATTAAATTGGAAAAGCCAAATATTTTATTGCCAGTAGTAATTTGTAAGCATGGAATTTACTAAATTCCTAAATTAGTTTTATCTTAATTATATTGATTGGCCATTAGTCTAATAGGCATTCTTCCGGGTCCCTCTAAAAAGTTAACGTATATTCACAAGTCTAAGCATATTTCTTTTTCTTCACAGTGTGAAGGTTCTGAAATCATGATGTGACTACACATTAATGTCATAAAACCTTTGGACTTTCCAGGCAGGAGAGTGTATTTAATTTCAGATTCTTACATTACGTGTATATGACTAAACTTAACAGTCTGAAGTGGTGCCGCTGACCTACTTGTCAAGTTTATTGAATTATTTTTATTGGAGGCACAGAAACAGTTTGATTTAAGGTAAGATCCTTCCTTTAACTTAAATTATCTTTAAATGTTTTATAAATCTTTCTAATTTGGTCTTGCGGTGTCTGACTGGAAAATGATTACAAAATCTAAGTCTGTTCTAACTGGGCTTTTGGGGCTTTGTCATGATTACTGTCCGAGAGTCCTTTAAGGAATGCTTTTGAACCCCAGCAGTTACTAAGGTGTGACCCAAGCTGAGCTGTCTTCCTCACAGGGAGCTTTTGTATACAGGTGGAGATCCTTGTGGCTATCATTTGATGTATGATCAGTTCACTTTTGGCATGACAGCAAGGAAGAAAGTTAGTTCCTGGTGTGTCAGGGTGAGATACACAGGAAAAGTAACAGCAAAAACACTGAAGATAAGCAGTTTATCAGGCACAGATCCCCACAATAAAAGGGGTACAAACCAGGAGGAGTATGAGAACAGTATACACACCTAGTGGGTGCAGTGGCAGAGAGAGAGAGAGAGATCCAGCGGATAAGACCTTTACTGGGGCCCAGGACTTTGCCCGAACAGGTTTTCTGCAGCAAATTCTAATTGTTGAAATAGGGGTTCTTATAGGTTGTGCAGTGGTAGAGATAGGTCACTGCAGAATCTCAGCCCAGACCCTATAGGGCATGGAGCAAATGGGCTGAGTTGGGTCATTTGTATCTGTATGTACCAGAGGGACAGGGGTGCCAAGAGATAACTGTGTAAGGCAGGTATCTGAACTGGCCACATATAGAAACTGGGGAGAGAGAGAATGGGAAATCAGTTAAGCGTTACTAAACATACTTCTTCCCTCAGGATTTTTCTCTCATATTTGAAAAGGATGCTGGAGCAAGTTGAAATGATAATAACTCACTAAAAAAACAGCATATTAAAATATCAGTATTGGTCAGAAAAACAAATTTTTTTTATTGGTACTGGGGCAGGTGCTTATGCCACTGAGCTAAATCCACAGCCCCCAGAAAATTTCTTGACATGTGCTAGACAGCATAAATGGATTGTTTATATATCTTCCTAATTGGAACGCAAAGCACTTGGATTATGCTACGGTATTTTCAAGGACAGAAGATACTCTTGTGACTGAATCATGCATTGTATAAGGTCACTAACAGAGTTGAAGTTTACCTATGAAACTAATTTATAACAAACACAAGCACATTAAGTGGAAAAAATAAAACAGTATAGGCATGTAAGATAAAACTGTAGTTTAAAATAACTAGAACAAACAGTGATTATAAAATTATTTGGATTTACTTGGTTTTATGTAGTATAAATCAAGATTAAACTAGAATCATCAACTATCTTACAAAATTGAAGTTAGGAATATCTAGTATATAGCACAACCAGATAATTGAACTCTTGAGAGCACATTTTTTGGTCTCATTTCTGCTTTTCTGTGCAGCTGATTAATTCTTTTCTCTCTTTTATATTTATTCTCTTCACCTTCAATATATATTTAGAAAAAATATCTTAATATTTTGTCCTTTTATTTACAAAGAAATAGAGATAAGAGAGAAAGAGAGAAAATAGAGAAAGAGAGAAAATAGAGAAAGAGAGAAAATAGAGAAAGAGGGAAAGAGAGAGAGAGAGAGAGAGAGAGAGAGAGAGAGAGAGAGAGAGAGAGTATTCCAAAATTATTTGAAAGCTGCAATTCTCTTTAATTTCTTTGGTTTGTCCAAACACAAGCATCTATCCCTAGCCCAAATTTAGTGAAAGGAAAATAAATGTAATTAATCTGAATGGAGCCAAGTTCTGCTCTAAAACTAACTCACTGCTGTAGAAGTGATTTTATTTATGAATGTGACTGATCCTAAATAAAATTCAATGTCGGTGGAAGCAGCCATGATATGAGTTAACAGTCAGCCCCACAGGTTAAAGTGTTCCCCACATTTACTCTGTATCTACAAGATATTCACCTGGTGTCTACAAGAAACCGGAATGGCAATCCCTACAGGTAATAGCGCGCAGCCAGAGAACCAGATTCGTGATGGCCATGTGTTGGGTCACCATGCTCCCGCGAGCCCAGGAAAGCAGCACACTGCTAGAACCCTGCTAAACCCTGCAAACTCACTGAAAAACAAGAACCAGTGCTGCTGCATTTGATGTACACACAAGATTTAATGATGAGAATGAGTAAGGTCAAAAATGAACTGAAAACTTTTGTTGTTGTTGTTTAAGTGCTTTGAATGTAGCTTGGGGGTAATATGTTTGCTTAGCATATGTGAGGCACAATTAGTCAGCACTGCAGGGAAAAATATGACAGGATGAAACAAAGAAAGGAAGGAAAAAAAGAGGGAAGGGGAAGATTACATAAGTAAAAGTAAAGTAAAAATCAGTAATAAATAAAAACTTTAAAACAAATTTATGAAGAATAGAAGTCAAGCAAAGTTTGTTGTAGTATGCCTTTTATTCAGAATTAAAATTTGGATAATGAGGTATATATCATAGATCTTTTTTGCATAATCAGTGAAACTCTAAATAATTTTATAAAATAAAATATAAACAACTAAATGTCCTAAATTATAAGAAAATTATTCCTAGGCAAATTGAGAATTTCACCACAGAAATTGTAAATAAGTATGTGTCAAATAGTCAAATAGTCAACATCTTCTATAGCATAAAACTATGACTCAAATAAGTCATAGGATAAATTGGTGCCTAAGTATTCTAAGAATAAAAAAACAGAACAATAAAACTCAAAATCAGTTATCACCATAAAATGTGACAAACCTCCAAAATAAAACAGCACAATCAGTAGAATGGCAGAGAAATATATTGCAATTGATAAATTAAATCCTAGGTAGCAAGTATGCCAGAATTATAACTAGTACTAATATAATTTATTATTAAATTAATACATTCATAGACAAAAGGAGAACATCTGATTAATTCTATAAGTGCAAAAATCAGGCAGTTCTTTACTGATTAATCATTTAAAGTAACCACTGAGAATGGAAAATAGAAGTGTGCTTCCTTAAATTGAAAGAAGCATCCCACATAAAGAATGACTATGCTTGTTCCATTATTCTTTTGTAATTATAGCTAATGCATTGAATCAAGGAAAAGAAATTAGAGCTATAAAGATATAAAAAGAAATTCAAATTTATCAGACTCAATAATATAGAAGAGTAATTAAAGTTAATCATGTAAATCTGGGTCCAAATTGCCTAATTTCAAAACTTTACTATCTCTCTTATTACCGGTGACCTTGAAAAATCTACTTAACATTGCTATGCCATGTTTCCGCAGCCATACAATGTTGTTAATAATGATAGTGTTAATAAAAACTGCCTTGTTACTCTACAGATATAGCCATAGATCAGGGCCATGTATGCAGTTTATTTTAGTTTTAATATTTACACAAATCATGAAATATCTAATAATTCTACAAGTTCTTGGAAAAGAACAGTTAATACTCATATGAGCAGATCAATTTGCATGTCTATATCTGCTAATCTAAGCAACTCTTTTAAAGATAACAATATGCAATATTACAGCCATTGTTAAATTGCCACCATCTTGTTTTGAAAGCATATATTTTTATTGTTTGGGTATTTTGTTGTTCTTTAGTTGTTGTTTGTATGCCTCTTGCTTTTTTTTTTTTTCTTTTGTGTTTTTTTTCTTTTTAAATAAAAAGCCAAAAAATTTACACGTAATTTGAACAATACCCAAGGAGGAACTAAGATTCATCTGATAAATTTAATCAGGTATTTTGAAACATAGCCAGATGCAATTTGGAAAAGTCAGCTAGCTATGAGCTTTAATTAATTAAGAAGCAACATGGAATAATCCCATTCTTGTATGTCTAACGGCCTTCTTCACCATCACATTATGGTCTCTGCAGCCTTCAACAACAGAGCCCATAATAACGCCATGGACAGTTACTGAAAACTTAAAGTTGTCCTTGAATTCCTTCCTTGCAAACCTAGGACAATCTATTAATCTATTAATCAATTTAGAACAAAAGCATTTCCTCTTTATTTCTGTGCTACCTTTAGGATTCAGGGTAGCATAATTAATCACTGATATTACTTTTATAGAACTTTTATGGGTACCATTTGTTCTTTATTTGATTTGATCTAATTGAGTTTGAGATGCAACATCACCAAGTTGCCTCTGCTGGCTTTGCACTGTGATCCTCCTGCCTTAGCCTCGCATGCCGCTGCAATTGCAGACAGTTCTGTCTTTTAACTATTGTTCTCTATTATTTCATTATTAGCAAAATAGCTAGTTATTTTTTAAAGGAGGGTTGTTTTAAGTAGTCTTTGACATCTTATTTGAAACAGAACCCTAAGACCTTAAGATTTCCAGAAAAGACTTACATAGTTTGCACAGTAACTTCTGTTCTGATCTCATCTCCTGTGTCTCTTCCCTTCTTGTGATCTATTTCAGTCTCACCAGTCTCAAAATTCTTTTAACAAGACAAGCATTTTCTTCCCTCAGAGTTTTACATCATTGCCTCTTATTTCTACAAAAATTGTCCCTTCAATAGCTACATAGTTTTCTTTCTCACTTTAGGGCTCTGCTAAAACACCATTAGACTTCCCCTACCACCCTGTGTAGAAATGCAATCCTAATCTCCACTTCTGCATTCCCTGTGCCTTGCCCAGTTGTGCTGTGCTCATAGCATTTAAAACAATGACATCTTCCTACTCACTCGATTTTTAGTGCTGTTTTCAGTGTCTTCCCATCAGAGTAAACACTGCGAGTTGAGTCATATTTTTGTTCCTATGTTTATCAATTTTCTTTTTGTTTTGTTTCCTGGAGCTATGCCTCTTATGGTTACAGAACTGGTATACATCAGAACATGAGGGGTTCAATGACAAGATTTGAAGGAGAGCTGCAATATGTAAGGAGCAAATCATATTAATAAAATTATAAATATGTCACAGATATTTACATTAATAAACACATTCAGTAAAACCCCCCACTCAATGTGAGTGATTATTCATGGAAGGCAAAATACTAATTATAAGATTCATATAAAAATTTAATGTGTAATTCTAGAAATAAAAAAAGAAACAAGATTAAATATTATCATACTGGGTTAGGGATTTGGCTTAGCAGTATAAATGCCTGCCTGACAAGCATGAGGTCATGAGTTTGATCTCTGGTACAAAAAAAAGAAAAGAGAGAGAGAAAAAAGAAAAAATCATACCAAATATCAAGACATATCAAAAAGTTCAGTTATTGAAATAGTATGAATTGGCAGAACGAAAGACAGACCAGAAAGACGTTGATAGATTGTGGATACTTGGCTTTTTGCAAAAGTGGTAATTTAAAAAGGGACAGCAAAAGAAAGAGCAGTTCTAAAATAAGGCTGAGAAAATATAATTCCAATATCAAAACATGCATGCAAAACATTTTCAGATGATTTAAACATTTATAGTTAAAGTGAGTTTTGTTTTGTTTTTTCCTTTGTCTTTTTCCTTTTTATTGGTACCGGGGATGGAACTCACGACTGCCTGCTTGCAAGGCAGGCGCTTATGCCGCTGAGCTAAACATCCAGCCCCTAGTTAAAGTGAGTTTTAAAACTGTAAGAAAATATATGAAGAGATATTAAAAAAAAAAAAAAAAACCTTCTGGTGGGAAAATCTGAAAAAGCAAAGAATATTTCTAAAAGTATTGACAAATTTCATTTCTCATAAAAATTAAAAGTTTTTTTCAATTATCTTTTATATCAAAGTATATAACAGAAGTTAAAAAATAAATCACAAACTGAAAAAAAGTATTTGCCACTATTTGGAGACTAAGTTGCCTTATATAAAATTATATTTTCCTATAAGGATTATGGAATCATTATTTACAGCAGATCAGTCATTTAGTTGAAGCATTAACATCTGTAGGCAATTTATCTCTCTATGAGCATGAAAAGTACTGCATATAACAGTGAAAAATCAGAAATAATCATTAATAAGTAATCATTAAGGAGAATATAGGTAAATAAAATATAATGAAATATAACACAACAAAATAATTTTTAAACAGAAAATTATATATACTTACACTAAATTGAATATATCAAAAGTAACTTAAAGCAAATATGTGAATCCATATTAATGGTTTAATGTTATGTAACAATGATTTAAATTATTCTTTAAGAATCATTATGCAAAGTATAGAATAACTGAAAGAGATCTGAAAAAAACTTACGTGGCAAACATAGTTACTATAGAATGAGCAGGAGTAACATAAATTTGAGCAATTATGATGTAAAATTTTAAGGCATTAAATTCATGTGTGAAAAGTTACATTTGTGTGCTTAAAGTTAATATTCAAATCAATGATGTGATATGTTAATAAAAAGAAATATCTTAATGTTTAATGTACGGTGTGTCATTTTCTGCAAACGTGTTATTAAATTAATGATGTGCTTTACTTAGAGTCCATGGCATTGTAAAAATAAACAAAATATGAGATTTTATCTCAAAGTTGCTATATGGAAAATGGGAGGGATTACTACAGAGATCTCTGAAGAAGGATTGCAGTAATCCTATTTTTGGATCGGTCTGTCTAACCGTCCTACCACAGCTGTGTATTCATAAGCCACTGGTAGGAGGTTTGACTCAAATCTGCCTACCAATGTAACATATTATTTATATTTACCCTGAAAATTTTTTCTAAAGTGCAATATATTGCACTTCACCTATTTTTGGCCATAATCCCAGTGACAAATTTTTTCCCAGTTACACCCCGTGTCTTCCTTCTCTTTCTCCTCTTCCCTTCTCTTTCTTCCCTTCTTTCCTGTCTTCCTGCTTTCCTGTCTTCCTTTTTCTTCCTTATTTTTAATTTTATCCAATAAGATATAATAAAATAATTTTATTAATTTTATCAAGAATTTTTATAAACCTTGCAAAATCTAATATATATTTCACAACTAATTGGAGTAATGTCTTCTGAGCTAAGTAGTCCAGTATTTTCTACCTGACATATACATTTTCCTTAATTCTATCTACATGTAAAGGGAAACCCATCTGGGTAGTTCTTCGTATCTTTCACCATAGCAGCAATATTGCCAATAATAATAATTAGCAATTGCAATTAAAAGAAGATAGAGAAGCAGTTTCATTCAATTTTAACTATTTTTCCTTGTTTTTACCACAATAACAAGTATAATATTCTGATACATCTTTTGCATAATTTTAATAAATTGCTATGCAGTGTTTCCAGCAAACAGTAGTGGCAAATATAATTGTAGGAACGTGTATTTTCCTACAATTATATTTTAGGGCATGTTTTGCTTTTTTTGGTGGTGGTGGGGGCATCAGGGATCAAACTCACAACCCCGTGCTTGCTAGGCAGGAGCTTTTGCTGCTGATCTATTCCGGGCCCTGTGTTTTGCCTTCTTGTCCTTTGCCCTGCTGTCATTTAATCACACGTCACGCATAGCACTGGAACTCAGGAGTTACTAGCATTAGTGCCCATTTCTTTCTCTTTTAGCCCAGGTGAACAACCTGTGCTCCTAAACAAGGCATTTTTTTTTTTTTTTTGTATTCTACTCAAAAACAGTGGTTCCAGATATTGAACTTTGTTTTCCAAATCATTATATTTATTCTTTACACTCTTTCACATCAGTGTATAAAAATTATGTTTTCTATGTTAACCAACAATTTAACCCAGGTCTTAGTTCTGGCTCAGCTTATACTTTCGGGGTTCTTTAGTTTCCTTCTTTTAAGACAAAGATTCTCTGAAATTGTACATATTTCCTAACATCAATCTCTTCTTCCCTCAACCCACATTTTTTGCCCTCTGGAAGTGGTTCATCGCAGGTTCCGCAGTGACCACAGCCTCCACCTAACAAGCTCCACTACAACTGCTTTTACTGGATTCAGGGAAACTTGTGACAATCTTAGGGTTATTTCCTTCATATCAAGTTCACTTTTATAAAGTATTGTGTATAGAACTATAATTAACTGTAACATTAAATATGCTTTCAGATAAAGTCTACCTGAAGTGAGTTTTTATTTTGTTTAGCTGAATTCTGTAAAATCTCACCATGACACTCTCTCAGTATGCAGGCAGTATTTTGTGAAATATGCATTGGCTGGGAAGTCATTACACAGCTGTGGGGGAAAGCACAAAAATAAAAGAGATTTTCAGGAAGGACAAACAGAACTCAGTGTACTCACTGTCTGTTTGCAGTCTTATTTATCTCACGCCATTTATCACTCTCTGAAATTACCCTGTTAGCTGATCTGTTTACATGTTTATTGCTTCTTTTCCACCATAGAGTGAATGATTAACAGGGCAAAAGTCTCTCTTGGTCATTGTGACATCCCCTGTGCTTAAGCTGGGACTGTCAACTAGGAGACACTAAATAAATATGGAGAATTTTTTCAGTTGATTGTCATTCCCCAGGATAACTAGAGTTGGTATTTAGATCTTTAATAATGGAGATCTGATATACAGTACCATCACATAAGAATTGAGTAACTTCTGTTCCTTTGTCTTTTAGGATATGACAATCAGTGGCTGGCAAGGACAAACGTACTCTTATTCTTTGCAAAATATTTACATTGAACCTTATTGCAGAAATGAGCTATCTATTCCCTTCCTAGAACTCTACACAGGGAATAATTTAACATATGCTTTGTTCTTATAAATCACATGAAATGTTTAAGAAATTTCAAATTTCTAATGTTTTTACGAAGCTTTGTGATTCTAAGTGTTAATGATTTGAAATATAAAAATTAACGATCAGGAATGAGAAGACTGGGGACACTGGTCCTCAAACACTACAGGTTGTCAGAGTTCAAAATTTCATGATCTCACAGTTTCCTCATAAACACTGAGTGGAAGGGATATTAGTGATGATGTCCTCGTAAATGCTTGCCGGCAGTATCATTATTGAAAAATTGTGAAGAGTTATGGCTTTTGGCGCTCATTTTCCATGCTGAAAATATCCCAAAGTTGATCTCAACCTATCTTTGTATCAATGGCTCAAAACTTTGCTAAAATATTAAGAGTATATTTCTGAATTAGTAAGATCCGTGCTATCAAAGTATTGCATATTTTGCCAGTAAGCGACAGAGGAAATGATGCTGATATAAACTTACTAAAATCATACTTGACTTGACAGTTACACCTTCAAGCCTGGAAAGAGTGCTTTGTGTGAAAAAATTTTGTAAGATTTTTACTATTTTAATGAGTCTGAAAACATTTTTTTCTATTAAAGTTTTTTTCCAGCACTTTAAGAAAATCATGATTATAGAGAAGATGGTTCTAATACTCTCAACCATGTAATGATTAAGGAAGTAAATTCTGTGTTGTCCCTTGTTGCTTGATATTGGATGAAACGATGAAATGGAAAGAGCTATGTAGGATTTAAGAAACTTAATTTGAATTCCAGTCTTGTTTGCTGAGTATCTGATGGTTAAATTCGGTCCCAGTCACTGAAGCACTTCTAGTATTCTTATAAATATTTGTTACCCAGCTGAAGGAGAGTGCTGAAGTATATGTTCTAAAATACTCATTTCAATGCAAATCTTTAATGACTGCCTGGATACTTTTCTTGATGAAAAAGAATTAAGAATCTAGGGGAATAGAATTCAAAATATTTTCATAATAGAAATCAGATACCACATATTATTGTTAAAGTTGATAATTCATATGTAATATATAGGTCTTAGTATATATTTAAAATTACAAAATTTTAAGAGAATAAATGCAATTTTTATGTACAGATATGTTAATACATTTAAAAGGGAGGATCTATTTCTTTGTCACAAAAATTGTGATAAAGCAGTTCACCGAGAGATATTAGATAGAAAAAGATATACTTACATGATAACAAAACATCTTTAACAGATTCTGAATCAGTCATTGAAAAAATATTCTAAATATTGCCATGTATCTTTTGATGCTTTATTGGCTTAGTTTTTTAAAAAATTAGTTTTAAATAAAAATTAGTTTTAAATAATTTCTTTTGCTGCCATTGCCCCAAAATAGAAGATTATATTTCTCATTCGCTGAGACTACTTCAAGAAGTAATGCATAGTTTTGTAAAATTTAATTCTTCTAATTGTGCAGAACAGTTTGAGCAAATCTCCTACAGAATAAAATAGCAACTGTAAGAAAAAGTTGTGGCATGAGAAATACTAAAAAGCAAACAAATAGACAGATGGTTCAGTAAAAACAGTGAGATGATAGAGAATGATTTTTAAAGGTTTTATATTTTATCCATTTATCCAGTGCTGGGCAGCTGTGAATAATGTGAATATGCTGTGATGAACATGCATGTACAGATGAGTGAAAAAACAATGTGGAAATATATGCAAATGTGGAAATATAATTAGATCATAAAATGGAAGAAATTCTGTTACCTACAAAATCATGTTTGAATCTGGAGGATATTATGAAAAATGTAATAAGCCAGACAAAGAAAGAGGAATAATCTCTCTTTATATAGAATCTAAGAAAACTTCAAGAGTACAAGAATAAAGATTATCACCAGAGTCTGCTGGGGTAAAAGGGGAAGAAAAGGAGTAATACTAGTCAAAAACAGAGCACCTCACTCCACAGTCAGACCGGAGTCACTGATAGTGGTCTATGGAATAAGAGGTTGAATACAGTTAATAAGAGTACAGAATATACTTCAAAATTGCTGGGGGATTCTATTTTTAAATGTTCTCATCACAAATAAATTCTCAGTATGTGATGTGAGGGACTGATTTAATCTCTCTACAATCTATATACTTACATCATAGCATCTAATGTACACCATGAATACATAGGATTAATAATTGTCAATCTATGTGTTACAGGCAACTGTGTTACATGGCGATATTCTAGGCACTCAGATAGGGCTGGACCGTGGAGGGAACAAGTACAGCTCAGATACCTTACAACTGTGGGGGATACAGACACCTCTGCTGTGGGACAGACCCCAAGACAAAATGTAAAACAAATACACCCATAAACTTCCTAAGCTCAGCATCAGGGACTGGCATTCTAAATAGGTCTCTACCATGCTGAGGAAGCCAGGAGTCACTGACTCAACCCTCTATAAGAACCGAAGCATCACTGCTCTTTAAGCACGTCTGCTTGCTACCTGACTTGCTTCCCCACTGATTTCTGATTTAATCAACTTTAGCTGAACAATTAATCTTCTTGGTTGGCTATAGTTCTGTCTCACCTCATGCCTACCTTACAAGTTCCCATATTTTCCCCACATTAGACCCGCCTCACTTTGTGGTTTTGCTCTATAAAGGTACCTAGAAAATACAGAGTCAGTGGCAACCCCCTCAGGAGCCCTTCTGTCTCCATTTCAGACAGAAGCTTTCTTTCTCTCAATAAATATATTCTGCTCGTAACCTCCATTGTTTTTAAAATTCATTATTCGTGGTAGAGAACACGAACTCATACCGGACATCTATTAGGCTGGAAGTTTCTTTCCCCTATATCACTGAGTAAGTACTTTTAAAAGTTAATTTTACTGTATAATAAATTATAGGGAGTTGGAAAAGGTAGGTTCATTGATTCTGCGATCAAACAGACATTATCAGAAACTTCCTTTTACCTTGAATGTAATCAGTATCTTTTAAATTTAACAATAAGTCAAATTTTAAAGCATTTTAAAATGAAAATCCATGTGAGATTTTAAAGCCACCAAATGTGCAAATTTATGCCTAAGTTTTATTAATATAATATTATCTAATTTAGAAAACTATGTTAAGAAGAATTTAAAGAATGCTTTCTTATTAGAACTGTAAACTTGAATTCACTAGAGGAACAGAAAAATTATTTATTTTGTCTTTTCAATTACAGCAACATGAAAATGATAATAGTAAAATGTTTTCTCACTTTACCTATTTAAAATAAAAGTCATTAAATACTCAAAACATTGCTTTTTACTATCGTGACATTATGTAATCTAACAGTATAATAATTTTTATGCAAATATTGATACCTTGAGTAATATCAGCAGCAATTTAAAAACCCACTAACAATAAAAAAGAAAATTCAACATGCTGTGAGAAAGTAATCACTAGTTATTTTGCATTGAAAAGAATAATCTTTGGTTATTTTAAAGCATATTATATTAAAGCATATTATATTCAAAGTATTATATTACTCTAACGTATCAAGTGACCTATAGTGGACACAGAAATCATCACAAATGGGTAAAAAGCTATTATACTTGTATCAATTCTAAGAATATAGTTTCCAATTAGTTTATTATAGATACATTTATCAATGTGATAATATAGTGGGAATGAGTAGATTAGCAGCAGTAATAATAAATTCCCTTCTTTAAAATTAGAAATTAAATTTTAGGATAAACATATAAATAGCAAATAGTAAAAACACTGAAATCAGTATGCCTGGTTCTGCTAAAGTGTTAAGTATAAATCTATTTTTAATTCTAAAGTCAATTTGTCCTAGCAATGAATGTAACTAATGGCAAAAGTGGAAGATAAAATTGTTTATGGAAGTAAAAGAATTAAAGTTATTAATTTGTAATCTAAATAAAAAATACACTTTCATAACACAGGTCAATGTTTTCCTTTATATTCTTCTGTGTTTGTAGAAGATTCTCTTTCTAGCATGCTCTTTGTGTTGCCTTCATTTTTTTAATGCAGCTAAATACTTTCATTCTACACAGCAGGGGATCAGAAACAGGAAGAGAGCCTCTGAGGAGATGGGAAGCAGATTAGGAGGAAAGGGAGGGTGAGTAAAAAGGATCAAGAGGGATCTGTATATGTACCAACTCCCCACGAGGAACGTAACCGTTAGGAATTGAAAAAAAATATGCTAATACAAAGGGAAGAGGAAAAGAAAATATGGCTTTGACTATCACTCAGATGATTATTTTCTCTTATTTTCTTCTAATCACCTTGACTATTTCCTCTTATAAATCATAATACCTTAGACCAATATCATTAAATAAAACTATCAAGTATATTATGTAATTTCAAAATGCTAAATGTATGAAATAAACAGCAATATTTACTAGGAGACTTTTTGTTTGTTTGTTTGTTCGATCTTTTGAGACAGATTTCACTATGCAGTTCAGGTTGGACTTGAGCTTGCCCTGTAGCCCAGGTTGGTCTGCAGCTTGCAAAGATCCTCCTGCATCAACCTCAGGAATGCTGAGTGCAGGGATTATAGGAGTGCGCCACCACACCTGACCAGGAGACTATTAAGTGAATTATTTTAGAAATTATTTAGCAGTATTTTTTTTGTTTTATAATAATAATAATAAAAGCAATAGAAAGAATCCTATAAAACAACATTAATATTATATTTAATTTAATTCAACATATCTAAACATTTTATTTCTACTTGTAAAAACATTAAAAAGATTAGAGTTAGCCTACATTTGTGTTTTGTTTTGTTTTGTTTTTTGTCTTTTTGTTTTTTTATCCGTACCAGGGATTGAACTCACTACCGCACACTTGTAAGGCAGGTGCTTATGCTGGTGAGCTAAATCCCCAGCCCCTAGCCTACATTTGTTTATTGAGTCTTTGAAGTCAGGTGTATATCTTAAAAAAGATGCAAAATTTCCAATAGTTGAAGCAAAATGCAATCCTGCCAGAATAAAGAAAGTTAAATGTAATATGTATGCATACATATATAATTCAGAGTTTAAATGTAATGTGAGCAAAATGTAAATTCATTCCCTCCATTACCCTTGTCTCATTTAAGTACTTGGTAGGTACCTGTAGCTCCTGGGTTGGGGTATACTCTACACAATAATCTGGGAAGACAATAGAGAGGGAGAAAAGGAAATAGATAGATGTTTATGCTTAGAGTGTTACAGATATACACAAGTTAGATTGCATTCAACTGCATCAGGAAAAGTTAATGCCCATTCTCAAGGGAGTCATGTGGGAATGTAGTTGTGTTGTTTATACTCATGTTTTAAACAAATGCTTTTATTTCACATACTCTTCTTTGTGGCACAAAGTTAACATTTCTTTGTGCAACTTGATTGAACAAAAGTTATATCCTAGTGTGATCACAGGTTTGAAATTGATGTAGAGGAATGTAACTCCTGACATGCTACTTGCACAGCCTAAATTTGTTCTCTAAAATCAAAGAATGAATTTTAGGAACAATGGAAGTTAAGTGCAGAATATATTTATTGAGAGAAAGAGAGCTTCTGTCTGAGAGAAAAACAGAAGGGTCTCAAGTGGATTGTCAGGGACTCTGTCCTTTCTTTTATAGGGTAAAATCATGAAGTTGGATGGGTCCCAGGTAGGGAAAAACGGGAACTCACAAGGTGGGCATAAGGTGGAAGAGAGAGACCTGTGGTCAACCAGTAAGATTTAATTGCTCCGGTAAAATTGATTAAATTAGGAGCAAGTGTTGGAGTGAGTCACATAGTAAGCTGCCATGCTTACCAGTAGTGACTCTTCCTGTAGAGGGATGGCATGCTGACTCTTGACTTCTCAGAGTAATACAGAGCTACTTGGACTGTGGGTTCTTAGGATGTGATTGTATTTGCTTTGCCTTTTGTCTTGAGAGCTGGCCCACGGCAGAGGTGTTTGTCTCTCCTAAGGCTGCGAGGTATCTGGTCCTCTGCACTGGTTCCTTTGAGGGCTCAGCCCTGTCTGACTGCTTATAATATTTCTAACTAACTCAGCTGCCTCTAAAATATCAGATTATCAACAAGAGAGAATAACTATTCAAACAAAAACTCAGCTATAAATATTTTACGGTAATTGGAAATTTTCATTGGATTTGATAAAAATGTGACCATAGTTCATTATTTAAACTTCTTTTCCAGCTGTAAATAAATAGCTTGCATTGTATTGTACTTAATTAAAGAAAGGTTATACATATTCAATGGAATGGATACTAATTGGATATATATGTATATATATGTGTATATATATTCATAAGAATCACGATCTCAGTATTGAACTATTAATCAGAATTTCTCTTGAAGAAAGACGATATGTTTCATTACTTGCTTGTTTACTTGCTATAAGTTGCTACTAATACTCCAATGAAGTCCCACTGCCTTATCTGGACTCAACAGCCACATGTTAAATCCACTATAAATAACATTCTCTTGGCCTCCTGAAACCGTTCCATTTTCTCTTTGAGCTATATTCTTTCTGAGAGTGTAGTTCAGATACCACATCTGGCTCCCTGCCCTGAATGCTGACCAGTTTGCCTCTGTGACATTAACCTGGTGCCAGGGAGTCTGAGTGTCAAGAAGGTTGACTCATTTACAGTTTTCCATTATGCAGTTCTAACATTTTATGTTGTTTCCTAAATAATAGATGGAGTGTAGTTGGTTCAACCTTGGTCCAAATGTTGCTAGTACCTCTTAGTGGCTGGGTGGCAGTGCTCTCCCTGGGTAGCAGGACCATTTTATTCTTTCTTTTTGGTTTTGTGTTTAACTATACTCTTTTATTTTTTAAGGAGAAAAAGAAAAAAAAAATGAACAGTAAGTAATCACTAGTTAATAGATACATATTCTCATCTTAGAAATAGTTGTTCAAGTTACAAAATTGAAGCATATAAAGTGGACTTTCAAACAGTGACAGTGCATAAAGTTTTGTTCAAAATCCAAAAAAACTCAGTAATATGGTTATCTATCTTATACACTTAAACATATAAGCAATTATAGCTTTTAGAGCACTTTCTTTTCTTTTCTTTTGTACAATGACAATTACACATTTTGGGTTTTATTACTTCCACAGTTCTTATTACTTTTTTGAAGAGAGTAAAACCAAATGTGACATATCAGAACAGAGTCAGTCAAGTCAAAAGGATGGACATAATAGATAATGTAAAAACAAAATACAAGGTGATCAACAATGTTTACCATACTGCCTCTTGCTATTTTAAGAATTGCCAGTTATAATAAAATTGAGCAAAACAGTAAAGAATAAAATCAAAGCATTGGAAACATTACAGGACTTTAAAAGAAGATAAGAGTCAACCAGAATGGGCGTCACAATGAACTTATTGTCTTCACAGTTTTGCCTACATTTTTTAACTTGGTACTATCAAGCAAAGCAGAATAGGGGAAAATCAGTCAAAACAAGATGGTGAGGGCAATACATGATTTTAAATCAAGTTAATAGGAAACCAAAGTAGGTTACTATAATGTATTCTGCTATTTTTTATTTTCCCTTAATTAAAAAGATAAAAAGAAAAAAGTAAATAAGTAAAAAAAAAAAGGAGATTGAGATAAAAGAGGGCATAACAACAGAACAGCGCAGGTCAAAACATAACCATTTAAGCAAAATAGTCTCTCACCACAAGATATTCTGACATAAAGATAGTTACCATAGTGTTTCTTTCCTTGAAATCTTTGAGTATAACTTCGTATACTGCAGCACCAAACATATCAAGACACTATAAAACTATTCAAGAGAATGACATTATTACAGGGTATTTAGAACCAATTAACAGAAAATGAACAATGGTTTCTGCGTAATCTCCTTGTCTATAAAAGTTTTTACTTATATTATCATATATAATAGAATCCAATAAGATACAACCTTTTAAGACTGATGGAGACAGAAGAATACAAGTTTGATGGGACTTCAAAACAAGATTATACTAAATCAGTACTAGCTATTATGATGTCTTGTTTTCACCAAAATAGCTGTTCCTACCATCCGATCTTCTCTGCCTCATTTCTGTTGAGCTCTTTTTCCATTTGTTGTCTTCTTCAATTCGCTTTCTGCTCCACTGATTGTGGCCTCTCTGCCACTATTTCTGGAATCTTAGTATTTTCCTTTTTTAGAATATCCTGCAGTATTCTCTGTGGAGTTGAATTGGTGGTTGCAAATTCCCTAGTTCCTCTTTATCTAGAAAGTACCTTGTTTTTCCATCAATTTCTAGGGACAGTTGTTCAGGATATATCAATCTTGGCTGGAGGTTATTATCTTTCAAAGCTTGAATTATCCCCCCCCCACACACACGCTCTTCGTGATTTGATGGTTTGCGCCGGGAAGTCTGCTGTAATTCTGATGGGTGTTCCCTTGTAAGTGATCTGTTTCTTGTCTCTGTTGGCTTTTAATATTCTGTTCTTATATTGGATTTCTGGTATTTTGATTATTATATGCCTGGGTGTAGCTCTGTTTGGGTTGTAGGTGATTGGGATCCTGTATGCCTCATACATCTGAGTATCTTTACCATTTGCTAAATTAGGGAATTCTCTTGAATTATTTCTGTGAATAGCTTTTGTAGTCCATTTTTTTTGTGTCCCTACTTCTTTCATGTTCTTAATTCATAAGTTATAGATCCTCTTATCATCTTCTAGCCTTTGTATTGTTGCTGTTTGTGGGTTTTTTTTTTTTTTTTTTTTTTTTTTTTTGGTTATTTTTAAGAAGTTTTTCATTTCATGCTCCCATATTACAATCTGCCCTCCAGTTCAGATCACCCATCCTTAGTTTCTTTCAAGCTGTTATGCCACTTTTTGATAGAGTTTTTAGTTTCCTGGTAATCTCTCTGAACCTGCTTCACGTATTCTATGTTTTCTCTATTTTCTCCATCAAACAATTCTCCCCTTTTTTTCTGTTCTTCCATTCCACCATCTGTTTTTTCTTGGGCCATACTTAGCATTTCTCTAACTATTCTACTTATATCTTGCTTTATTTCCTTAAATACTTCTCTTTTGAACTTTCTCTTTTGAGGCTCCAGAGATATAGCTTTATGTCTATTGGTGCCATGTCTGATATTGCATGTTTTCTTTCCTCATTCTCCTTGGCATTCACCTTTCCTGGATCAGATCAGTGTTCTCAGGATTGGGGACTGAGGACCCTTTCTTCTTGCTTTTTCTTCCCATACTTTTTGTTCCTTTCATACAAACAAATATAGGAGGCCCAGTTTTTTTTTTTTTTTTTTTTTTTTTTCTCTTTGTCAGTTACAGTTTGTTTGAATTGCACCAGTTAGGTGTTCCCGCCCACTGCAGTGTACTAGAGAAACCCAGACCTGGGCAGCCTCTGCTGGGCCCGCCCCTCCAGGTCAACCTACCGAAGGCTTCACCTCTTGGGTGCACCTCCAGGCGCTAGGACCTGGTTTGGGCTAGCCTATGGGTCTTAGTCAGTGGCATCACGCAGGCCAGGCACTTCCCACCAATCCCGCTTGAGAGAGGAATATGTGACTGAAGTCAGTGCAACATCCTGTTCCAGCTAGTCTGTCCGGTCCCAGGTTGATGCAGCGCTCCTGGCCATTCCCGCTCTCAACTCCATTCACTGCTTCCCACTCTCAGAGCTTTCGCACCTCTCTCCTTGTTGTGCCGATTGGGACACAGCGGCAGCTGCAGGAAATTCAAATCACAGCTTCCAGTGGTGTGGGGTCCAGCTTCTGTGCTGAGACCTTATCTGTCCCTGTTATATCACCGGGATTGCATTTCCAGTTGGTTTCTCTTAGTTTAGTTCGTTCCTGGGTTGGCAAAGTATATCTCCCCTTGCTTAGGATTTCTCACCCAGCACTATTCCTCGATTTTAAGTGCCGTTTCTCAGAGAGCCTCTGAAGCTGCTGCTATCTATTCGCCATGTTCTCTAAGCCAAAGGGTCCATCTTAACTACATTCTTTAAAATATATTGGAATTTCTACAGCTGAAGAGATTCCTAAATTTTTTCACCATTTCTTCATTATTAGATCATGCTAGAGGGAATTTATTCTACTCTGATATATTTTGATACTGATACAGAGTTAATTCAAGTAAAAATGATTGTTGTGATTTTAAATTAAAAGCTATAAAATATCAATTGATCTAGGAAAATAGCTGGCATTCTTTTGTTTCTTTAGTATATTAGTAAATAAATGGTTTTCAGACAGAAAATTTAAATATTAACCCAGATTTTGATCCAAAATCAGATGTGTTCATCTATAGTTATGTTTGTATCAAGAACATATAATTAGGCCAAATCAAAGTAGAAAACAGCAGAATAATGATAAAGCAAAACCATTTGGAATATATATTTTGAGTACTTTTTATTGTTTTTAAATTTAATCCAAAAATAGCTACATTTAGCTAAGCTAAAGATGCCTGTGCACATTTTGTAACTTGAACTTTATTTCTCTGAATTAATCCTAAAAAAGAGATGTTAAAAGTACAAAGAAAAAAAACTTTATTAAACCTCCTAAAATATATAAATTTCATTGCCATTAGCATTCTTCTGGCCATTGCCAGAAGAAAATAATTATTCACACATGGAATGCAGTCCCATCAGCATGCATGGAGATTTGTTCCAGGAACTGCTGCAGATGAAAAAAATCACAAGCCATCTAGATGAAAAGGGGCAGTATTTACCTACTGTTATGGTTTGTGATGAGGTGTCCCCTAAAGCCTTATGCAGTCATGATGGATGGGCTTTTCAGAAGTGACTGAATTTTGAGTTTGTTATTGATTCATCATCTAATGCTGGGATTAAGGGTGTGAGGGCTATACCCACTCTAGGATGGGAGACTGCATACAATATAAGGGGCAAAAAAAGGCTTGTCCCCTCTCATTTGGTTGTTGGTTTTGCTGTTACTCACTGCCATGAATGGTGGTCCCTCTGCCATGTGTCACCCTGGCTAGGAGCCAAGCGATTATGGACCAAAATATCTATACACACTGAACAAAATAAACTTTCCTTCCTCTAATTTTGGGCATTGAATATTTTGGGCATTGAATTGCTCTCAGCAATGAGAGAAAAGTGAAACACCTATGAAGTAGTCATATCCCCCATATTGTTTAAATCTTCTCCAGATTAATCATAATATCCAATACAATTTGAATTCTATATAAAGACTTATCTATTGTTTAGGGACTAATAACAAGAAAAGATGACCATTGAGTATACAGTACATGAATCTTTTAAGAAAAAAACAATCTTTTGACTTAAATTTGCCTGACTCTGAAGATACAGAAACAGTGGCTATGAAGAACCAGCTGTGTCTCATTTTAAAGCTATGATTAAATGTTTTTCAATACATACTACATACTGTGTAAACATAACTATGTATATGCATGTGCATATGTACACACATATGCCTTTATACATTATACGCACATATTCATATACACATGTTTGTGTGCACACACTCATGCCTAGGAGAGACATGCAACTAACTTTTTCTGTAGCAGAAATGTAATAGTTCTGTGTTGATTGTGATTTTTAAGTTCTTAAAATAATGTGACACAGGTAGACAGAATATTAAACTCTTCCTTCTTCAGTACTCAGCTAGGAGTTGACATATCTCTAATGTGCTCCCCTTTAGTTATTGCTTCTTGTCATCACTCGAAAATGTGCCTGAGTATAAAAAGCTATTTTTCAAGAAGACATTCCATTATCAACACTTATTCTATTGTAATTCAAGTTCCTTTGTCTTTTAAGAAAATTACTATTGAATTATAGTCCCAGACCATCTCTCTAATAGCACAGTTACTAAAACTGATTTTTCATACATATTCATAACTAAAACCATAAAGACCAATGCAGATTTCAAAATGATACATCAATCAATGCCAAATTCCTGCTTAGCAACTCAAAAGAAAAGAGAGTATAGTCTAAAATTTTCTTTGCAAAATACTTGCTGGGCACTTTTATGGAAAGCATTATCTAAGCAACAATTTGTCATATACATACAAATATTCTTTACATATAGCAAAAGTACACAAGGTTGAGAAATAAGCAAAATTTTAAAATAAAGAACTGTTTATGCAGCTGTCTGCCCTTCAAAGTTGACACACTGAGAAGCAAAAATAGAGTTCTGATGAAAAAAAAAAAAAACAGTATAATATAACTGCTAGAATATTGTTGAACTTGTAATGTAGCCGTAAGTTAGAATATTGTTGAACTTGATCCAGTTCGAAAGAGTAGAAACAAATGTAATTTTGAGGTGTTTCATATCTTCTCATGATCCTTTGGTAACACATTTTATCTTTCCCATCAACACTAAGACTTGAACCTAATGTAGAAAATTGTAGATTAAAATGTGTTGTGTTGGGTTGAAATACCACAGAATAAATTGCTTTATGGCTTTTTGTTTTATTTTGTTTTTTGGTACCAGAGATCAAACTCATGACCTTCTGTTTTCCAGGCAGACACTGTGCTGCTGAGCTGTATCTGTGGCTGTTTTCCTTTTTATTAGCAAAAACAAACAATTCCTTGAAAATTCAACATAAGTGCAACAATAAAAGAGATATTTAGCACTATGGAAAGAAAATACTGCAGTCACTTAACAATTAAATTGCAATATTATTAACAATGCTGATAAAATATCTATTGTAACATGACCATCTTATTAATATTGAATTTGAATTAGGATTCATCTCTCTGACAAGTGCAGAGGTTTCTTTTGTAACAACATTTTGCTTTTTTCTCTGTTTTTTGAGTAACACATCTTAGAACACAGCATATTATGAAATTAAATCATGACAAATGTTACTTTTCTGTCTTACTGTGAAAAAACACCTGACATTCAAGAAGGAAAGGTTTATTTACCTCCTCCTTTGTTGAGGTTTCAGTGCATGGCTGGCTCCAAAGCAGGGTGGAGTGGCACAGGAGTAATACTTCAAGGTAGCTAAAGACAGCAAAAGCAGCAAGAGCAAACAGATGGGGAGAACAAGCCTCTTCTTTTCTCTTATATTGTAAGCAGGCCACCACCCCCACCCTCGCTACCCCACCCTACCCTACCCCTGCAATGTGGGTGCCGTATTCCCACCATCTCTGTGTCCTCCTCCTGCACAGACTCCAGGTGTTTACAAAATACGGACCCTGGCTCCCTCCTGGATCCCTTAGTTAAATTTCTAAAATTCTCAAGTATACATGGTGTATCAACTATTATAAAGTATTTTCCACATCTTATAGACTTCATTATTAGTAGATTGTCATTTACTAGAGGCTGTTCTGGTGAGTCAGTTAATCCTTCCAATAACTGGAGGGGCTGTGGGGAGAAAAGTAATCCTTCTCCACTGTTGGTGAGAGAGTAAACTGGTGTGACCACACTAGAAATCAATGTAGAGATTCCTCAAAAAACTAGTGTTAGAGGTCCCATTTGATCCAACTATTCCCCTTTGGGTATCTTCCCAGAAGAATTAGAAATAAATCACAGCAATATGCGTACCCTTATGTGTATAGCAGCAGCACAACAGATAATAGTTAAATCTTGGAAACAACACAAATTCACATGAATTGAGGAATGGACAAAAATATGTAGTATTATATTACCAAGCCATGAAGAAGATAAACTTGAGAGTTTTATAAAGTCAATGGATGCAACTCAAGACCATACTCATATGAGAAATAAATCAGATACACATGTGTAAAACTCTTTTTGTATCACTAGTATGACAAGCTAAATGAGTAACTAAAATAAAAAATTTACAATAAATGCTGTGAATTGGGAACAAATTGTTCAAAAGAAAAGAGAAAAGAGATGGGAAAAGGGTAAACAAGGAAGGAAAAGGTAAAACATATGTATGTATATATATATATATATATATATATATATATTTAACATACTTAAATAGTTAACTTCTCTTAGTTCATTGGAAATAAAGGTTTTTACTAGCATTGTTTGGACAATAATTCATGCCTATGTCTTGCACTGTGAGTAATTTATAATAGCATTACACAGTGTATTATTGTTACTCTCCTATTAGCCTCTTTCAAAACTCTTTTTATTTTTATTTTTTAACAAAAAAAATTGTTTACAAACACCTATTACTCTTCCAAACACATTCTGACAATTAAAATGAAGACACTAGATTTCTCAATAATATTAGGTAAAATTATATAAAGATTAAAATGATAGATGCTAACCATTTAAAGTTTCATGTATATAATAGTGCAAGTTCTGCATTCCTCATGTGAAAATCTAAAGTCTGAAAGTGCTCCAAATGTGAGACTTTTTGAGTGGCACCATGATAGTACCAATGGAATGTCCCACTATTGACCTCAGTTAATAGCAGTTGAAATGAAAGGACACAATTGCTGTTAAAAATATACCTTCAGGCTATATGCGTAAGGATTAGAGAAATGCAGTTTAATTTATTACAGTATTTGGACATAGGTTCCATCCATAAGATATGTTATTGTTATGTAAAAGTATTTCAGAACCTGAAAAAAATCTGAATTCTGTAATATTTCTGGATCCATGCATTTCAGATAAGATACATTTAATAACTTATTTATTTATTTTTCTTGTACTGGGTATCGAACTTGTGCTTGCCAAGAAGCTGCTTATGGCACTGAGCTAAACTCCCAGTCCAAGATATATTTAATTTAGATCAGTAATTACACATGTGTAACCGTCAAACTTCTGTGATATGTGAATAATTTATGTATACCTACCAACAGAGTGCCTATATGCAATCATACATAAACACCAAGTGCTGAGAAATGCCTTTTGATGTTAGTTTTTCCCCTGGGAAATTTCAACTCAACAATCTCTGAGAAAAATGTATTTCATATATCTTGTCCTTTCTTCACGTACATGTAGTAGGTGAGGCAACATGGCTTTTGAAAGTGAAAGCATCCCAGAAGAATTAAACTTAGAACTAAAGCATTCTCTGTAGAGTTGGGTAAAGGCCAAATTTTAAAAGTTGTGATGATAGTATTTAAACACAATGAATATTTACAATAGGTTTTGCATCTGGGCCTGGTCCCTTAATTGAATACTGGTATTCTAAAGTGCACTTGCTAATGTTATGATATAGATGTGGTGTGTCCCCGTGCAAAGTGTCATGTGTTCAGAGCTGGACTTTTGGAAAGTGATTGGTTTAGGAGGGAGCTAGAGTCACTACTGGATTAATCCACTATGAGTTCCCAGCTGAATGTGGCTGGGAGAAGTGAATCACTGTGGCCATTCTCTAGAAGAATGTATCCTTGTCTCTGGCTTTTGCCTTCCTTTCTTCCCTGGCTGCCGTGAGGTGAGCAGTTTTCCTCCACCACACACTTGCTCCACACGAAGTCAGCCTTGGAGCCAGATGACCAGGATTGACTTCCCTAAACCCATGCTCTAAATCAAATCTCTCCTCCTCTACGTCATGGATGTCAGCTGTTTTGTCCCAGTGGCTGGAAAGCTGACTTATACTGCCAGCAAACGTGAGGATCTTTATACTAAATTACAATAGACTAATATAATACTAATATTGCTAACAGTTTTGAGAAAGTTTATATTAAATTTATAATAATTGAATAGAATCTCATTCTGTTCATTTAATTTATTTTATGAGCTAACATACCCACAAGCCACTCTAATTTTATGCCTCATTTACTTATTTCTATGTTTATAACTTACCCAAACTGCTTATTATATTCAATATTTCCCCATGATGGTCACTCTGAACATTCCAGATTATTTTTACTGAGGATTTAAGCTCATTTATCTCTCTCTCTCTCTCTCTCTCTCTCTCTCTCTGTCTGTCTCTCTCTCTCTCTCCCCTTCCTCCTTCCCTGTTTTCTCTCTCTCTGTCTCTCTGTCTCTGTCTCTCTCTTTCTCTCTCTCCCCCCTCAGCCCCTTTTCTCTTATTTCTCATGCCTCATTTCATTCTTTCTTCCCTCTTTGTAAAGACAAACAAGGCTTCTATCTCCACTGGTAAATAGTAAACATATTCTAAATACTCTGAGTACTAAGCTTCTAGTATGTAATATTTCATGTATTGTTTCATCTATTCACATTTCTTCAAAATAGTTGGACAGAAGTCGGAAAAATACTCTAAAAAACTTGCTTCAGAACTTCATGTAATATTTATCTAATATAAATTGTAGAAACAAATGTGAAAGAAAGTAAATAATTTCTACTTGTCAAGATTTATATAGAATGTGTGATTTCCTTTGATTTCTAAATTCTAAACTTCTAATGCATTAGTTTGCTATGATTTCATCAATATTCTGGGAAGATTCAAAACTTCCGGCCAGAAAAAAAGGATTTTATCAGCCACAGAAGGAGACAATCCCTGTAATGCCTTAGTGGTTTATTCCACTTACAGATGTCCATGAAGACAAGATGCAATGGAATCATCAAGGGGCCTTCAGATGTAAGAGGCTGTATTTTTATGGAGATACAAACTTGTTTTACATCAAGTTAAAGCAAGTCTACTCTTTGCCTACATTGGTAGTAAAGAAAGAAGGTTCACTTCACCTCTCAGCTTTACTTGCTGGACAGTTGTACCTTTATCTTGGATAAAGCATGGTTGGTCAGGGTCTTCAATTTCTGGTAGAAGAACAAAAACATGAAATGACTCTTTCTTACTAAATTGCATTAGATTTTAGATATTGTATTAAATCAAGTTTAAAATGTATGAACCTTTATGCAGTATCTCGTGAAACTCAACTTGACTTTAGTTCTCTTAACCTTAAAGTTTATAGATCCCAAAATGTTCTAGAAATAAATTGCTATGATTGTGGTCTTTAAATTTTAGGCATATTTTTTTAGCCATTGTTAAAACAAAAATACTAAGAAAAACCTGAGAGGTCATTATGTGCAGAAAGACATTGCTGGCAGCATTCTTAACTAAAGAAAAAAAAAGAGGGAAAGATTTTCCCAATATGGCTACCTGTCTAATACTCAGTGCTATAGGTGATGGTGACAAGATGATTAAAGCTAAACCTTCTTAAATAAAATTTTAGGTGCTTATAAAAGTTGGAGGTATACAAATAAAGATTGTGTGTGCTTTCCATTTAGAAGTTGATGAATAAAAGATACTTATTTTTGAGTTTTGATTAGTTTCTGTGTTTCTTGGGATGGAAGCTAGGCCTCACACGTGCTAGGCAAGTATTATACCACGAATAGGCCATAAGCCATAAAATATATCTTTTTATTTATCTATTAGCATAATCTAATTCATTAAAACAGTTATATGTGTTTCTAAAATAGTACTATTTTTACTTTCACAAGGAAATATTTAAGCAATTTAGTATCAACTTGAGGCAGCACTATTTTCTTACAGTATTTTCTAGCAAGACAATCAAACAATAAAATACCCTTATTCAACACTTGTATCTTTTAAAAGAATAATGCTTTCATCTGTATAAATCCATCCTGTCCCACTTGGCTTATTTCAGGGAAAAATTTTCCTCCTCACACATGGCAAGATAATTTGTCACCTTGGAAATTAAATTACCCTTTCCTGTTTACCTTGAGGAGTTGTACTGTACAACACAATCGCTCTGTTACTACTATTATGACAAAATGTGCTCAATCCTAGGACAACACGTATAATCAAAGTCTATTAAGAAATTTAAATAACACAGAAGTCCTGCAAACTACTCTCAATTGAACTTTACATATATGGGTAGTTTAATAAATTTCAAAAGAAGTACTCACTTAATATTGTAATTTTATGCATTCAATTACCTCTTATGTATCTAAAAAAAGAAAAGAAACAGTTTATCCCACAGCCTCCAATTGAACTTGAGTTCAAAATAGATTACCTTTTGTAAATATTTGTTAGCTTTGTAACATTATATATAAATACAGCACCAGTTATTGCTTTGTTGAATGGAAATATTGAAGATCTACCTGTAAAAAATACTTTCTGTTGTTCTCTCAAAATTTATAAAATGTTATAAACCTTAATCATTCTCCATTTCAATGCTATTTGGAATTCAATCCTATGTAATTTCATCTACTTCATTTATTATTTTAGAAGGCTTTGTAAAAATCTAACGTAGGTGGTAGAGCTTTCAAATTTTATTGCAGGTATAGATGTACAGGGAAACTTCAGTTAAATTATTTTTAATAGAAATAGTTGCAGGTATTTAGTACCATAAGAAAGAAAAATGTAAAAAATGTAAAAAAAATGTAAAAAATTAAAGTGAACAGTACTTGTATCCATTTTCTGTGGGTAACAATGTTTATGAAGTATGAATTGAACATCTCTATGTGATTTCCAGGAAATGGGGGTCAGAGAATATTTTACTCACTACAAAATAAGGAATGATGCAAGATCACTTCTTGATAACGTCATCATCAAGGCTGGATTGTGCCCATCCTCCAAATTGATGTGAAAATCTTAATTTCTTTTATCTCAATACAATCTTATTTGGAAACAAGTTTCTTTAGACACAATTTTTTTAATTAGATACATTGCATGATGCCACAGTCCAAATATGAGCTGGTGTTTCTGAACATGTTTATATATGCACATTTTCTCTTCCAAAGAAAGAAAAAGAAATGATGCTTTTCTTGCTATGATGTCCATTAAGGTTTTTTTTTTTTTTTTTTTTTTTTTTTTTTTTTTTTTTTTCAGGGCTGGGGGTTTAGCTCAGTAGCACAAGTGCCTGCTTGGCAAGCACAGAGTCGTGAATTCAATCCTTGGAACTAAAAAATAGGTAAAAATAAGATTTTTTTTTCATAACAAAGGTAGTTCGCTTTGCATATAGAATTTAATTATAACCTTTTTTGATTAATTAGGACGGAAAAACTTGTTACTATTTGCCTTTTCTCTCTCTAATTTAATTGCTGAGAAGCTTACCTTTTAGGAACTTTGTTGACCATATCAATATTAAAGTCTTGAAAGTGAATCCACTATTATTAACTGAAATGTATATATTTATTAGCTCACCAGTTAATAAGTTTTGTTTAAATATCTTGTGAATAATTATGAAATGTTTTATACATTTTATAAAGTTTCATAATGCTTCTGAATTGCCTCAATTCATGAATATAAATATTAATGAAAACTGAAGAAATTGTTACATTTCTCTATGCCTCTGTGTCTAGTTATATCTATTATCACACTGGGATGCACTATGATCAGAATTTTTATACATTTGAAGAATTCTGGTATGTTATTTATCTAAAAAGTTAATAACTTCCAAAACAATCCTTAGTAAATGTGAATACCTTCCTTTGGAGAGTTTCTATCATCTCTTTAATATTTTTTCTTTAGTTAAAAAAGAAACTTGATTAAAATGTTTCTAAAATACTGTAAACCTTATGTTATCTTTAAAATAAAAATAATAAAAGATACAGAAACCGTTTTAGCCGGTTTACTTAAGCTATATTATAAAAATCACAATTTGACATGTTTAATTACAGAAATTCAGTATACTATAAAGTATGAAACTTAATATATTACCTTCCATTTTACAAAGTAATATGCTTTCATATTTTGATAGGTTTTATTGCTAAAATCAGCTGAGCTGTCCAGCTATGTGAGCTCAATCTAAAGCATTTTTTATTTTGCTTTATGATATTCAGTTAAAGTAACAATTTCAGTATGATTTCAACAGGTTAAAAACAGTCCTATAAAATATCCCCATAAAGGAACTTTTCTTAGCAAAATATAAACAGAGAAAAGTTACTGTTGTTAACAAAAGACGTAAGTTCATAACTGCTTCAATTATTTTTTTTACTTTTTATCTCTACAGGTTAAATGTAAGAGTGAGCAGTTAAAAAAAAATCTAAGCCAAGCAGATGTGGTAGCACACACCTGCGATGCCAGCACTGGAGAGGCTGAAGCAGGAGGTAGGCTCAGTGTTAGAGGCTAGCCTGGGCTATAAAGTGATTTCAGGGCCAATCTGAGCTGCATAGTGTGATCCTGTCATGAAAACACACACACACACACACACACACACACACACACACACACAATTTTTTAAAAATTTTTATCTACTTTTTTCTATACTTGTAAAAACAAAAACAAAGAAAAAACATACACTGTATTCCAGAATTTATAGTAAAAATAGATACCTTGCAGAAATTTTGTAAACCTTTCTACGAGGTTTCTTCACTTTAATGTCACATTCTTTTATACAGTAGGTATCTTTTGAAAGATATTATATCAGGTTCTGTGTTAATTGAGGTTTTTACTTTATCAGCCAGTAATTCTTAAAGAACCAATAGATTATTCCCACATATTTTGATAATTTTTAAACATTTGTATCACCTTGAAGTTTTTGTATTCAAATATTTTAATATTTTTAAGTAGCAAAAATGTTTGCAAGCTCCAAATTTAATCCTCAGTACTGCTTTATTAGAAAGTAATTAAATTTAAGTGTATCATTATTATTTTTGGTAATTACTTATGCATCTGTATGTACTAAGATATTTCTTGTATCAGTTTTGCTGCCATAAATTTTTCCTCCTTTGCATAATTGCCAGAGAAATCAATTGTCATTTAATATTAAGAGAAAATATTTACTTAGTTTGTTAGAAACTGTCATATTATCTTCGCAAATGGCTTTGCCATTTGTCAGTGTCTCCAGCAATGGATGGTAATTCCATTATTTCTGCATATTTACCAGCACTGGATTTGTAAATGTTTTCTGAATTTTGATCTTTTGATTATTATGCATAATCATTGATGTTTTAATTCACATTGTCCGGATATCAAATGGTATGGAAGAAATCTTTCCATGCTTATTTGGCAGGCATGTGTTTAATGAGGTTCCTCTTTGAGTTTCTGCCTGGCTTTCAGTTATGTTTGTGTTCTTTGTTTAGTTTTAAGAATCCTGTACTTTGGACAGTAGATCTTATTAGATACATCGTTCTCAAATACTATCTTCAAATTCTAGCTTGCCTTCCCATTCTCCTGACATTATACTTCACAGAGCTAAAGTTTTTGATTTTAATAAAGGGTGGTTCATTAGTTATTTCATGGAACTTGATTTTTTTAATCTAAAAATCATTACTATATCTAAGCTCCTTTGCAAGTTTTCTATGTTGTCTTGTAGGGGTTTTAGAGTGTATTTTATATTTAGCTCTATGACCATTTGAATTGTTGTGAAAGGTAAGAGATATATATCTACATTTATTTTTTGGCATGTGGTTATCCTGTAATTCTATCACAATTCGTGGTAAGACAGTATTTCTTTGGGTTACAAATGCCACCCTTTGCAAAAAGCATGTACAATAATTATGGTGTTGGGAATATTTTTAATGTATTACTTTGTTTTGAAAAGCATTACTCCATTTGTAAAAAACAAAAAGCTCCTCTTAAGTTTTTGTCTACCATTTTTGAACATATCTTACAATAGTACTATAAATAAGGGGGTTAGATAAATTAACACAACCTAAAAGTAATTTGCTTTTTAATCCTAAACAATTAACTTTAAGTATAGAAATTCAAACTTAAGAAATTCAAACTAACAATTTTATACATTTTAATATTTTCAAAAAAATTGTTTTAATTATCATACTCTTTTAAAACTAAGAATACAGCTTATATCTTAAATGAATAAATCCCTTATTTAATTATAATTAATCTTGTACAAATTTCTGATGACTGTTACCTTCTATTACTGAGATAAATTGTCTATATTAATTCCCATAATAGCTCTAAAAGATAGGTACTATTATTATAATCATTTTATAGCTGAGCAAATTGAAACAATTATTAATGTCACTTCTTAAAATGTATATTATTAAATTAGAATGAGGATATGAACCCTCACACGACTCCACAATTTTATCTTTTAACCACAAACATGCATAAGAATAACCTCTAGTTGAACAGACTTAGAAAAATGTTTCAAAAATTAACTAACAAAAGCAGGGCAGATTTTTTTCTTTAAGATTGTTTCATGAAACCTATATTCTGTGAAGTATTTTAAAGGAACTTTGATAGAAATAAGAAGAATAATTTTAAAATTACATATTAACACATGAAGGCATGACATCACTCGCTGATTTTGTAGCTGAACACTCAGTGTGAAATGAGAGAAGAAAGGAATAAAATCTGTTAAATGCTGGTTTCTCTAAAGTTATGTTGCCAGAAAATGGATGGAAAGGAGAATGAAATGAAGAATAAATAGCTAACGAAAAGTCACCCAAAACTGCCAACTATCCTCTTGGGAGGTGTCTTTAATGGTAGGGCTCTTGCCTAACATGGGCGTGACCCTCGTTCAAACTTTGTGATTGAAGAAATGACTATGAATCAATGAATATTTCAGCTGTCTTTAGTTTATATTTATTATATCCCTTATAGAAGGAAAATTTAAAAGTCCAAGTTAGAGATTTAAAAACAAGAAGTCCAGTTTGATGCATTGATCTTATTTTAAATTGAAACATTAGAGCAGCCACAAATCTGCAAACTAGTAGCTCCCCACCCACTTGATTCTCATTTGATCTCACTATTCTGTTTAGCTTGAAGTTTCAGCTTTCTCATTAAATGAGGTCATAGGGAAGGTGGATAAGATCACATCTGTGCCATGCATGTATGGAAATATCACAGTGAAACTAAATACTTTGTACAATTAATATACCCTAATAATTATGCTCTTTTAAAAGATGACATGCATGCATTCATTTTTGCTGTTTGGGAAGACAAACAACTGATTTTTGTTTAACTGCAGAAAGATCATCAGTTTCACAAATGTCAATAATCTTCATCTTTTATCCTGTGTTCTATATTTTACTAACTAATTGTTGATGATGGTTAAATTACAATCACATCAATATTGAAACAACCACAGTTACAAGTATTTAAACAATGACTGATCTTATGTTGATAAAGCAATGTTTTCTTTTTTTCTTTCTTTGAATATTAGATATAGAGAAACAGACCTGTTTTAAGGGTGAGTCCAGGGCCCGTTGTATGTTGGACAAGTGCTCTGCCACTGAGTGACATAAGAAATAAAGCAATAAATACTAATTTATTCACCAACTTTTCTAAGTAGAATGCATCAATTCTGTTTTTACATATTTTGAAAACCTCAAAAGAACAAATTTTTCTTGCCTAAAAATATTTCTTTCTGAAAATACATAAATGTATAGATATACAAATAGATGTTAATGTGTCTATAGAAACTGTTTGCAAACTATTTTTTTTTTGTCATTTTTGCAATCTATTATATGAATGGATCAAGTTATAAAACCCCTCAAATCCCACTGAGGTGGTTAACCGTATTCCCCCCCCCCCTCCTTCCACATTTCAAACCTTCTTCTCATCCTTTACTGGTTGCAGATCAAAAAAACATCACTGACAAAGATATTTCTGCGGTTAAACAAAAACCAGTTGTTTTCAGTTCCAGTTCAATTTGCTAGGCTTTTGTGTTATTCTTTTTTGGATTTTAAAATGATCAATGCAGCTTCTAAGTGTGTTAGCACTGAAATATATATTTCAAACTATCCCTATCACTTCCTGTTTCATAACGAAAAGCACAAATGTGGCGATGTGTTCTGAATTATTTGCTGCTACTCATTTAAGTAACTATAACTTTCACAACATTTTTCTTGCAATATTCTTTTTTGTTTTATTTATTTATTTATTTTTGTCTTTTTGTGAAAGAGTCTCATTATTTAGTTCAGGCTCACCTTGAACTCATGACAATCTTCCTGTCTCAGCCTCTCAAGTGCTGCGATTACAATCATGCACTATCACACTCAGCTTTAAGCAAACTTTACGGGAGACAAAACTTACAAAAAAGCAAGACATTTGTATTTCCCCTCTGACCTTTGTGAAGTGAGGCCTCAGTACAATGATTATCACTAGCAGGAAGGAGTCTTGTGAGATAGAACATATAAAACGAATTAGGTGAAGCAACATTTTTTATTCCCAGATGGGCAGCAAGGAATCCTAACTTATAGAAACCAGCCTCCAGACATTCACGGAAGTTGTCCAGTGACGTTAGGTCTCAGCGAGTTGTCTAGCGAGGTTAGGGACACTCAGTGTGTCGCTATCCCAGGACACCTTGAGATTTTGCAAGAGCCCCTGGGATTATAGGGCCACAGCATTGCTACATGGCGTATTTCACAAGGAACAGGAACAAAACTGAACTGTTTCAAATATCCTCACCTTGTCTCAAGATGAAACTCCTGAGGCAATGTGCAATTGTCCCAAGAACCACAAGCACAGATGGGAAGAGAAAACTGGGACAACTGAAATCATCTGAGGGCAAATATTTCTTTAGTTTTCTTTTATAATAAAAATCTTCTTTATTGCTCAACATTGGAATTATTGTTTTGGACCTTATCTTTTATTCTCAACTGAATTCATGTTTCTTTGCAGTCCAGGCTTAAACTTACAACTCTTGTATTACAGTGTTTCTTTAAAAAACAACAACAACAACAAAAAACTGCCTTCTTTTCTTTGACTAGAAGAGCAAAATAATAAGAATTATTTTGATTCCATCTCAGAAACTTAAGTATATTTTTCATCTTTCAATCTTACTTTCATTCTTGAATAAGGGGAATTGTGCTTAAATTATTGATGGTGGAATATCCTAAATATTTCTGGACATTGTTCTGGAATATTGTTGTGTTTTCTACATTTCATTCTCAAAGACTTAATTAAATATGAAAACAATGAAAGTATAACATCTAGAAAATGGCAATAAACAACTGGATATTGATCTACCACTTATTAAGTATTATATATGGATGAATTCTTATTTTACAATTGTATTCTTAAAATTAATTTTATTGTGTGTAAAAATATAATAATATTCATATCTCTTCACTTTGAGACAAGATTCCACGTTAGCTGAAGCATAGCAATTGCTAAATAATGTGCTAATGTTTTTATTAGCTCCTACTCTGATCTAACATAACATAAACTTTAGAGTTGTATGAATTCTAAAGCCCATTTTACCCTCTAGTTTATGCTCATATATAGTAGCAGGGTAAGATTCTGCATTGGTTTACATTCATACATAGTAGCAAAATAACATTCTTTGTTATATTCATGCATCTTATCTCTCCAAGAGAAATGTTACACAAAGATTAAAATCTTCTGGAAAAGATCTTGATTTTGAAGATATATACTTAAAAAAAAATAACTTGGGGGATGCTCCTCCCTGGAGAGTCCAAAAATTCTCACTTTTACTTTCGTCAGAAAGACCCAGGTTAGTATGGGATCTCTAGAGCTGTGATCACGATATGTTGATCCTAACTTTTGTCCCCAAAAGGCTGATAGGCTAAAGGCTTGGCCCCCAGCTCATGGTGACCAGAGAAAAGGCGAAAGAAACCTTAGGTGGCACAGCCCAGTGGAAAGCACTTAGGTCACTGGGGCATTTCCGGAAAGGGACCCTGAGCCATCCTTGTTGTGTTCTCTTTGTCTTAGGGCTCTGGAGTAGGCGCCTTCTTCTTACACATCCTGCAGCCACCATGTGTTCTCTCACCGCACTCCCAAGGCAGCTGCGCCAAGTAACTTGTTATTAACACCTCTGAACCTGTAGGCCACAATAAAACTATCTTTTTCTCGGGTATTTTGTTACATCAACAGAGCGCTGTCTAGCACCCATTAATAATTCTACTATATTACTTAGCAGTCGTTATAGTTCATAACCTAAACAGTAGAGATATTTAAGAGACAATATTGTGATTACATTTTTTTGACTTAGCAGGGATCCCTGAGTGAATTTATTGTCAGGGTAAGATGAGGAGCCTGGCTTCCATGACATAACCACAGTGTAAAAGCAAAGATTTAGTAACTGCAGGCAGAGTGGGCACTGCACCCCTGGGAGATAACAGGCTGACTGTTGCAAGAGCTTAACAATCAGCAGCATTTGTTGGGGAACATGGGTGGGTCATTAGTTCACGATCAAGGGACCAGTGGTCTGTTCAAAGGAGAAGTCAGGGAAGCAGGAAGCCCAGAATACAAAGAAGAAAAGTTTCCTCTAAGTTCTTATCACTGGCTGTGGGCTTGAGTTATTTGAGTGTACTAAAGAATCAGAAACTGTCAAAGGTGACTGTGCCTGCTTCTGATACAAAAATAATTAAATTTGTTTCCTGTTATGGATCCCAGGAAACAATTATAAACATTCACTACAGACACTGAAGATGAGAAAGGAAAACACCAATACAAAGCTGTACTAGTGAGTAAGCAGGTCTCATGAGTTATAGGTCCACGAGTTTATATAATATTGGGCAAAATTAGAGGGCAGGGAAGATGAATAACAGTGCTTACCTGTTTAAATCTTGTTTTCATAGACTCTGCTAAAAGTGGGATGCTATATGCACTACCTTCAAACTTACTAGTATTTTTAAAATGTTGCTTATTCAGGATTTATGTGTCATTATAATTAACTAACCAGTAACTATTTTGAGATTATACTAAAATAGAACATAATTTTTCATCCTAGTAACAAAATGAACTTTTTTGTTTTGGAAAATGTTGTGTTTTTTTTTTTTATGTATCAGACAGACAAATCCCAAACTATCAGAATTATGAATGATAACAAGCTGTGGGAAAATTTAAAAATGTTTTTATTACAGTTGCACTTGAAATTGTTTTTCTTTTTGTCACTTTGAGACAGGGTTTCACTATGCAGATCAGGCTGTCCTTGAATTCACTTTGCAGCTCAGGCTCGTCTCAGACTCACAGGGACCCTCCTACCTCAGTCTCCCAAGGGCTGAGATTACCAGCATGTGCCACCATGCCCTTCCTAAAAAATTATTTTAAAAACCACTGCCAAAAAAAAAAAAGGGGGGGGGGGCTGGGGATTTAGATCAGCAGCGTAATCGCCTGTGTGGCAAGCGTGAGGTTGTGAGTTCGATCCCCGGTACCAAAAAAAAAAAAAAAAAAGAAAGAGAGAGAGAGAGAAACAAAATGCTCAGTGTTATTAATTTATAATACATTATAGTAAAATGCATATCTGTTTCCATATGTTTATTTTTAGTGTGAATTTCTCTATTCTTTTGAAGAAAGTATGTTTTCATATAGTTTTGAATGCATGCTATGATGTTTAAAAATTCTGTTACGTACATCTCCAGAGAGACTGTCTATTAGAGAGTATTTGAAACGAAAATTTTATTTCATAAGTATTTAATTTGCTATTTACACTCAGTATAGCCAGTAGCTGGTCCCTTTGGTTTTTGTAGTTGATCTTCCATTCACTTGGATGCGATCTGCATTCTCTATCCCATCTGCTCAGGAATATTTTGATTAACACACACATTGAATTCTCAGTATTCAAAAGGAATTCATTGCACTTGTGAAACTTCGGGTAACTTATATAATGGCTACTTTGTTTTCCATCTACAAACAGGTGATAGGAGTACCATCAAATTTACAGCGTTCTTCTGAGGAGCGAGGGTGTTAATTTAATGAGAGATGAGACTGCCCTGTGTCTGATAGACCCTTCCCTTGTGACTGCAGAATATCAGTGTGCACTGCTGACTTTTCACTGTAGATTTTCTCGTCTGGAGTTATTTGAACTATTAGTAAAATTACCCCTAAACTTATGTTGCCCACACTTATTTTACTTTCTGGCATTGTATTTCTAAGACAGTAAGAACCTACAACTAGTGCCCTCTGATTTCTCATCTTTACTGAAAAATCACACATACCATTAATCTGGGTGACTTTTACAAGTCTCTTTTTGTGTACTTACAGAAAGTCAAAAATTACATATGTCACAGAAGTGCCTGAAAACCAAATGCCACTTTAAAATGGATTCTTTAGCTTATTTTATTTGCCATCATACAATAATTTTACATGTGTTTTAAGCACCTGATTTTATAAAAAATAGTAACTAAGTCAATTTAATCACATGTTGCTTTTTACTAGATGTGTTATAAATTATCTCCAGCGCAGTGAAGTTGTAGTGTATTTTTCTTATTTTTGTATCATTAGAAATTAAACATCTCTAAAGCGCATTCTCATGCAACAGTTTTCTATTTCTGGAAAATAGGTTATTTCATTTCCTAAAGTCCCTAGATGAGATTTCTGTCTCTCATGCCATCTGGAAAGATAATAAGATAACATCTAAAATCAATACTTTAATATAATCCTGACTAAAATATAGCTTCAATGAGAATTAATGACATATGGCTAAATCTTAAGGGAAAAAGAAAAAAAAAAAAAAGAACTGACATTACTTTATAAAATCCATGTCCCAAAAAAGAGCTTAGAATATATACTTTTAAAAGAAAGTAAAAAACAAAGAGGTTATATTTCTCTCCTCTTAGAAAATGATTGAGTGTGCATCTTGAAAATAGTAATAAAGATCTCTTACAGAAAAGATTTTCTTTAGTTTGTAAAGTATGTGGCAAATGTTAGCAAAACTGTTCTAAAGGTGAAATGTGATAAATCTATTCAACAAATACAAATGTATTTTGAGTAAACAATTCCTTAATGAAAATGAGAGTAGAGAACATGAAAACTAAAAGAAACACAAATCCTGCATTTGTATTTTGGTTCCATTTAGGCATATATTTTAACACAAAATAAGAAAAGAAAGTGCTTAAAGCAATTCCTTCAGATAAATCTTAATTTTCTGATACTCTATGTGTTCTTTGGGGAGCAAACAATGACTGGGACTGATATTTTGCTTAATCACATTGTAGTTTGTGAATAAGATCTCTATAATTCTAACTCGTATGCAATTGTTGATTTTTGCTTTATTATCTCCTATGTTGCCAATATTCTAAAAGCTCCCTTTGTAAATGAAAAGATTGTTTCATGCAGCTCATTACTGTGTAATACACTTGTGTAGGAGATCTAGTTTCCCTTTTCTGTTATTCAAGATGCTTATACCTTAGCGAATTTCTTTTATTTGATCAAACAATAAATTTGAAGAGTATGTTAGAGGTTTTAATGAGATTTGTGGCTTTGTCTAAATCTCAAAGTATTGCTGTTCATTTCTGTTTGCAGATTTTATTCTGTACTGTTTATCCACAAAGTTTAGAATTATCTTGCCTTTCTCCATCTATTTTGGGTTATGATTGTCTTTTTCCCATGTGGTAATCTTTACCTGCCAGAATTATGTTGTCCAAAAGCTTTTTCTTTTTTTTTCCCTTTTTGGTTTTATCTTATTGTCTCCACTTTCCATGGTTAATATTTGTTTAATATATTTTTATGTAATTATAGTTTCACACTTGGAGTACTCTTTAGTTTGTATATTTCTTTTTTTATTTTAAAGAGGAAAAACCAACAATAAAACAAGGTTTCAAAACAGGATAGTAGAAGAGTTTCAATATTTAATAGATTGCATATTGTTGTATTCATAGTAATTTTTCAGAGTACAAGATAAAGGCATAAATTTGTCTAACAATTATGTTTTTTATTAAAAGTACATATCTTCATTTGTTTGTCCGTGCTTACTTTATTAATTATAAGCTTTTTATTTTTAAATAAGCATCCTATTTACATTTATTGTTATATAAAAAATTTGAACTTTACAATGCTATCTTTTCTAATTGTTTCACTTGGTCTATTTTACTTTATATGCATGTCTTTTCACCTTGGTTATTTACAAATTTGTGGCCCTGTAAATCTTAGCATGTATATTTATCAGTTAATTTATGTTTTACTTTGGAACACAAAGTATTTTGATACAAATTAAATACTATAAAATCTTATTAAATGACATTATGTTATTTTCAATATTTACCTTTGTTTTAGATTTATGCATCACTAGCAAAACTAACATATATTTATATATGTGTGTATATACACACAGTGAAAAATGTGTTTTAATGTATGTGTTCATTGTGAAATGATTACTACAAATAAGTCAATTAGTGTAGCCATCTGAATTCTTTTATTCTACCCCATGCAATATTATTTTTATTATTTTATAACATTAGGATTTGAACCAAGCTTGTTGGTTATATTCCTAGAACTTTGGGAGACTGAAGCAGAAAGAGCTCAAATAAGAGTCTCAAGAGAGAAAGTAAATGACTTAGAGACTTGTTTGAAAATAAAAAAAAATAAACATGAAATGACTTAGTGTGAAGACTCTGGGTTCAATTCCCAATACTCAAAGAAAAAAAAAAAAGTCAGGCTTTTAGAGATTCAGCTATATGTTAGATATCTTCTTTGATCCTCATGCTTTTTACATTTCAGATTTTTAAGTATTACCATCAGTTGTTTTTGAGACTGTCAGAAGTTAATATTTCTTTTCTCAAACTGTATTCCCCTTGTTATAAATTTTTAGACACAAATATTTATGTCAGGCCATAAAACATATCACTCTACTGTTTTCTGGTCTCAGATACCTTTGAGATATTTATGGGTCTAGCTGATGCTCCTTAAAAGACTACTTTTTTGAAATTTTTCATTTCCTTTTTTCTTAGATGACTTTGTTTTCTATAGTGCTCTGCCTTTTCACTATGCTGTTTTCACCTGGTGTCATGGTTTATGTCTGTGACCCCCCAGGCCTCATGAGTTTGCATTGTTCATTTGTGATGGTTCATTGTATAATGCTTAGATTGATGGTGTCAGTGCTCCACCTACATAGGGGTCGAGCCATGATGTGATGTAATGGCAGGAAGAAGGTGTGTCTTGCTCTTTGCTGGTTCCTCTTTGCTGTTTGTAGCCGCCATGAACTGTGGCCCAGCCATGCCCGCCTGCCTTGGAGCCTAATAAGTGTGGACTGAAACCTCCAAAAACTGTAAAAAATAAACCTTTCCTTTCCCAACTTTGGGCTTCAGTATTTTGTCTCAGCAACAAGTAAAAAATAACTAAGACAGAATTTGGTACTGAGGACTGGGGTCATTTGCTTTGACTATACCTGACCATGTTTTTTGAGAGGCTTTGGAAATGGTTTGTGGGCAGGGTTTGGAAAGGTTCAGACATGTCACCTGGATGGATAGAGCCAGAGCAGCTTAGGCTGTTCTGTAGAGGAGATTCTGGTCAGAGCTCAGGAGACCATAAGGCTAATAGAAAGCCTGAGAGTAAAGGCCAGGCTTGGGAGGTTTCTGCTGGGAAGAAGGACTGCATTGGTTGTTGGACTCCACACGATGTGTGTTATGGCTTGGCAGAAAGTTTGTCTGCATTTTGCTCCTGCCCAGAGACTTTGCTTGAGACTGAGACAAAGAGCAATGGACTGATTAATCTTGAAAAAGAAATTAAAAAGCAATCGAACATTGAGACTGTGGCATGGCTATTGTTGGGGGTTTTCAGCCAGCTATATGTTTCAAATCAAGAGTAAAGAGCCCAGCAGGATAATTTAAAATGCTGTGAGTTTGGCCAGAAGGAAAATGCCAGGAAGGCTGTGGATTGTAAAGACAGAGTTGAGATTTTGATTGTTGGTGGAAAACAGAGAGATAAGAAAGATGGCCCTGGAGCATCCCAAGAAGCAGGTCCCCACACTGTGCAGCCTCACTGCAAAGGTGAAAGAATTTGCTCAGAGGGAAAGGCTTCAGAGCACCATGCTCCAGAATGGCGACAGAGGCCACATGAGGTTCCAGAGAAGCCACATGAGCTACCAGAATGGCAGCAACATAGAGAAGCTTTTACTCACAATCAGGCAAGCAGAGCCCTGCGATCCAGGCAACTGACCCCTACAGCTAAGAGAGAGAAAAGCCTGGCTACTGCTTCAGCTGGCAGCAGACCTTGGTGGCATCCACAAGGTGCTGATTTTAGGTGCAAGGAAAATGCACAATTTCTGAGGGTAAGATGGTTTCCACCTCAATTGCAAAGGGCCTGGAAGGCCAAGCAGTATGCCCCTGAGAGGGCAATTTGTGAAGATGTAAAGGTGAAACCAAAGGTGCAGTGGCGACCCCAGAAGTTTGGAAAAGCCAGGAACGTGGGTGATCCAAGGAAAGCTGCAAAAAGCGAGCAGAGAGGATTTAAGAGACAAGCTGCAGGAGCTAAAATCTCTGGAAGTGCCGTGGGGGTGGAATCACCCAAGCCTTTTGGAGCTTGCAACAAGATTGTTTCAGATGCTGAGCATGGAACTTTAGGACTTAATGTTTGTCCTGCTGGATATTGGACTTGCTTTGTTTCCAATGCTTTATATTCCCCTGTATGTAACTTTTGGAATGGTAATGTTTATCTTGTGCCTTTGCATTTCACAAATGTTTGACCTTGTTTCATTTGTACAGGGAATTACAGTTAAGTTTGCCATAGATCTTAGAAGAGTCTTGGGACTTGGACTGTCCAGCAATGCTGAAACTTAGGACTTTGCAACTCTTGGAGGTGGACTAAATGTCTTTTA
The DNA here is from genome assembly GCF_034190915.1 of Cavia porcellus. Taxonomy (NCBI): domain Eukaryota; kingdom Metazoa; phylum Chordata; class Mammalia; order Rodentia; family Caviidae; genus Cavia; species Cavia porcellus. The sequence continues at coordinate 30,217,015 of NW_026947497.1, read as the reverse complement.
TATAAAGGATGCACATGAGTCCTGGGGACCAGGGGTGGAATGTCATGGTTTATGTCTGTGGCCCCCAGGCCTCATGAGTTTGCATTGTTCATTTGTGATGGCTCATTGTATAGTGCTTAGATTGATGGTGTCAGTGCTCCATCCACATGGGGGTGGAGCCAGGATGTGATGCAATGGCAAAAAGAAGGTGTGTCTTGCTTTTTGCTGGTTCCTCTTTGCTGTTTGCAGCCACGATGAACTGCCGCCCAGCCATGCCCACCTGCCTTGGAGCCAACTGAGTGTGGACTGAAACCTCCAAAAACTGTAAGAAATAAACCTTTCCTTTCCCAACTTTGGGCTTCAGGTATTTTGTCTCAGCAACGAGTAAAAGGTAACTAAGACACCTGGATCTCTCTCTCTCTCTCTCTCTCTCTCTTTTTTTTTTTTTTTTTTTTTTTTTTTTTTTTGGTGCCAGGAACTCAAGATCTTAATCTTGCCAGGCTTCTCCTGAATTTATTTATTCTGATCCTGTTTGGGATTTTGCTAGAGTTCTTGACACTGTGGATGACAAACTTTCTTTAACTTTGGCACTTGTTCTGTCTATATATCGAACACTTTTACTATCACATTCTCTTATTCTCCTTCTGCAACTCCACTTAAACATATTCTGTTATTTTTGTCAATACTTTGTGAGATTTTGTGGGTGTTTTCCACTCATTAACTGCTACTACATGTGATTTTTAAAGTTTTATCATCTAATTCATATATTTTCAGTTATGTCTAATTTGTAACTCAGTATTTTTTATTTTTATGTTATAATGTTTATAAATTCTACTTCATTTGTAATTTTCTAACTTGTATATTAATGTATTCTCTGGTGTCTTGATATACAATTTTACTCTTGTTTCATCATTTAAATACTGAATGTCATTTTGAGTGTTTGTGAGTCTGTGTTCCATTGTTCATGCTGATTCTGCATGATTTTGCTTCATTATCTTATTTCAAGACTGAAAATATTTTCATGTTCATTTCCACAGTATGTTCTCAATTGACATTACTAACAATCTCACATAGAGGTATACATTAAAAGAAATAAGCATAGAAAAACTGTTGTTTCATAACCAATTTTCAGCAATATATGCACATGAATAATTATAATGTAAAGCAGGGTAACACACTTTTATGAGATATATAGCAATAGACTTTGCAGAAAGTATTTTCAATTCCCTTCCTAAGGAATCCCTATGTATTCTAATTTCATGACTAAAATCTTATAACATTTATGCATACATTATACTTCAATATGTTGAATATTATTCTCATAATACATAAAACTTGATATTTCAGTCTATTTTGGGATCAAAGGCAATATTTTTAAAATATATATATATTTGCCATGATGAAAATACATTTCTGTCCTACCATCCTATTGTCATTGTTGTGAAACAGAAACTCTTTAACATAAATCTTTTAGAGTTGAATAGAAAAATAATCATGATGGAGTATAGCTTGCTGCAGTGATTATGCTTTTAATTTCAGTATTTTCAGGCTAGTTGTATGATTAGATCATCATTCGGGAAAACTAATGTTTGTTTCAGTGTGACAATTGTTGAGGTAATACAGTAATAGAAATGGAAATTGAATACCTTGGGCTGGACAATTATGGCAGATCAAAGGTTTTCTAAGTTAAGAATGTGAGTCATTTGGCAACTTACTAAATTGTGAAAACCCACCTTCAGAATTCTCAGTCATTGTAGTTAAAGCAGAATCTTCAGGCGGGCATTTATGTAAAGCTTTTGAGTGTCACTGGTCAGCATGCGAGAGGAGAGCAACCTGTGGGAGACAGACGCCAATTTAACTTTGCTAGGGAAAATTGAAGAATCATAATTGGTACATATGCCACCAAACAGCTGCCCCGTGACAGCCCCTGAAGACAGTGTAATCAGAACCATATAAAGCAGGCATCAATGTAAAGTAAGAATGAATATGCTGGTAAAAACGGAGTGATTGCTGTTTACTGAAAATGGAGCAACAAGAGCTTTATTTCCAGATAAATAACACTGAAGATCAACTAGAGCACTGCGGTCACACATTGGCTGTCTACATGCATGCACTCTGATTGCTTTTAATAATAATAATCTTATACATATGTACAGGCACATGCTCTTGGGTATTTTTCCTCCTTACACACCCAGAAATTCCTGAAGTATTACATTTAAAAAACTATTACCTGAACTCACTTGCTCTGTTCTTCCCATTCTGTGTATTTCTTTTTCTTCACTGTTTCTTTTGTGATTCTTCTTTTGTTTTTCACAACACAGATTATTTCCTTGCGTTGGTTCACGGTGCATATTTCCTAGATAGGTTGGTCCAAATGTTTTGACTTCATAGAAATGAAGCAAGAAAACCACAGCATCCTTTCCTAGCATATCTAAAAAGAGGATATGATTCCATTCCTTCCTTTTCCGAAGTGTAGGTTAGTGTTAAAATTATCTTTATGAAACACTTAGTGCTAGTGGACATAAACAGCAATCTGAAAACTGAGAAGGTAAATGCAAAACCCCTCAAAGCTCAGGGGAAAATCTTCTGCAGAAATGTCTGATTTCTAATTTCAAGCTCAGTTCTAGTCTATCCCACTGTCTCAAATATTATCTTTCTAATCTTCCTAGCAGAATGACTCCAGTCTTTTTTCTCATAGATAAATTAATCCATATTTTCCATTTTTTCCAGACTGATTTTGATGAGAGTGGAAAAGATATGGATACAAATTAATGACCAAGATCACATATACTTTTCGTGGTGAAAGAATTATATTTGAAGCCTCTGGCTGCTTTTTTTCATAAGCATATACCAATGTATTGGAGGAATCCTAATAGAGATTCCATAGGAAATTTGGGTAAACTTCTCAGTGATTGATTCAATTCAATTCACCATTACTTTCAACTCTATATTGTTTTATTCTAGTAGGTTTCCTTTAATGATTTGTGGTTTTGGAATGACCATGAACTATTTTTTCCTCAATGTAAGATGAAGGATCTAGATTGATAGATATAGAGTAAGGCATTTATTCAACTTTGTTATAGTCTAATGCTACTTACATATATATTGCATTCCTCATGAATATTAGACTTCTAAGAATATTCCTCTGCTTATTAGTAGAAAACTCTTCCAAAAATCAAAAAATGTGAACATGGGTAATTAGAGGATATAGTTCTTACTAATGAATAACCAAACCTGAATTTTTTACACTTTATGAGTACAGTTGGCATTGTAATTAAAAAATAAAATTCCACATACATTTAGTTCTCTTTAATTAGAACCACATGTACATGTAACCAACTATGCACAATGAATGCATTCATGAAATACCTCAAATATGTACTGAAAAAAGAGAAGTTTGTGCTATAAGAAACTCACGGGCCTTAGAAGTCTGTCATGATTCTGATGGATCACAATAGGTGATCTGTTTCTTTTCTCTAACAGCTTTTAATATTCTGTTCTTGTGTTGAGTTTTGGAATCTTGATTATTACACGTCTGGATGTAATTTATTTTGGTTATGGCTAGCTGAAGTTCTATATGTCTCTCATCTGTATGTCAGGTCCTTTTCCAATGTTTGGGACATTTTCTGCTATTATTTCTATAAATAGAATTTTAATGTCATTTGTGTTGACTCCTGCTTTTTCACTGACAACTATTATTGTTAAAGTATTTTGCTTTGTATCATCTTGCAATCACTGAATTGTTATTTCCTGGTTCTTTGTTATTCTTCCTTGGTTCCCAGCTCCTTGTTATTCTTCAGAGATGTTTCCTTTCATGAGAGCAAGCTGCACACCTGTCTTAAAGGTCTGAAAGTCTAACTTCAGTTTCTTTCAAGTGGTTTTTCCAGCTTTCAATGGAGTTTTTCATTTCCTGGATATCTCTTTGAATCCATTTCCTACATTCTGTGTCTCTCTTATATTGTTCACACATGGTTTCCCTCATTTTCCTGTGCTCCTCTATTTTTTATCTATGTCTTTTTTAGAGATGCTCAGCAATTTGTATTATGTTTTCCATTTCTTCTTTTACTTGAGATAGTATTTCTATTCTAATTTCTTTTATAGCCTCATGAAGTTGTCTCTATTTCTGTTACCAGCACTTCAGAAACTTCAGATGTGTGACTCCCATTCTCCTCCACATTTTTATCTCCTGGACATGCTCTGCTTGGGTTGGGGTCCGGTGTCTGCCTTTAACTTCTTCATCTTAAAATTTTCTGAGCTTCTTCCAAACAAGTCCCAGGCACTTCCCATGTTTGCTACAATTTCTCCAGAGCATTACTGGCTCTCCTGGGTTCTCCTGGCCAGTGCTGGCTAGGGGGTGTCCAATGGTAGTCACTGGGTACACTTGTGCAGGGTAGGCTGTTGTTTTTCCCAGCCCATGCTGACTACTTCTGGGCAGTGTCTCCTGATGGCTACTGGAGTACAGGTGGGGTCAGGGGTAGCTGCTGTTTCCCTACCAAGCTGGTTACTTAAAGGCAGTGAGCAGGGCAGACAATTGGATGGAGGGGACAGGAAGGCAGCCATGGGCAGGAAAATAGCATGGCAGAGACAAGCCAGTGCATGGCCATAACTATTAATGTATATGGCATTAATTCACCAATAAAAACAAACAGAAGTAGACTGGATCAGGAGACAAGATCCATCAGTATCCTTTATTCAAGTATACATTTAACTCAAAAAGAATTTCATAGACTAAAATTCAAAGGAAAGAAAACAATGCTCTATGTGACAGGGAATCAGAAATACAAGTAAGGGTAGCCTGCCTATCAACTGCAAAATGGTTAGTATTTCTATACAATGGAAAGCTACTCAGCTATAAAGATAACCTGGAGGCTCTTGTAGGTAAATAGATACAACTTGAGATCAGGCTCATGGGTGAAGTGGTTCAGAGTCACATGGGTGAATATCATGCTGTCCCCAAGGTATAAAAAACAAAAGGAGTTAGTGGGATCCAAAATGTACAACAGACAGGGCTGGGGATTTAGCTCAGTGGCATAAGTGCCTGACTGGCAAGTATGAGGTCATGAGATTAATATCTGGTACCACAAAAAAAAAAAAAAAATGCACAACAGAAGTTGTGGAGGTGAAAGGGGATGAGATGTGTAGGGGTGAAGGGAAAGGCAGTGGCATTGTTATTCCTGTTTTGAAGCTCTGCATTGTTTTTATTGTTTTGTTTAGCTTGGTTTTATTCTGTTGTTCTGTTTATTTCATATTTGATGGTATGAACAGCTATTTAAAAAATAACAAAATGTATTATAGTAGCCATTATTGATTTTGGATTATCTTTTTTTTTTGAAGCCCTGTGATGCTTTATATATTTTCTTTTGATTGATTTTATTCTATTTTGTTTTGTTTGATTTTATTATGTGTGATGGTATAAGCAACTACTTTGAAGATAACAAGAGGCCTTATGATAGCCACTGTCGTATTCCTATTGTCTTGTTTTGAAGTCCTATATTGCTCTCATTATTTTGTTTTGATTGATATTATTCTGCTCTGTTTTGTTTGATTTTATTATGCTTGATGGTATAAGCAACTATTTGAAGATAGCAAAAGGCATCATGGTAGCCATTGTTGGTTTGCTATTATCTTGTTTTGAAGACTCATATCACATTCATTGGTTTGTTTTGATTGTATGTATTCTGTTTTATTTCTTTCAGTTTTATTCTCTTCAAAATAAAAATAAATAAATAAGCTTTGTTGAAGAGAAAAAAAAAATGTCACAGGCCTGACATCAGCTTTAAGCCGCCCTGGCAAAGGCACATATAACTAAAACTTTAAAAGTAGCACTTACTGATTGATCCCTTGTCCAACATTTGAAATTGCACAAGTATTTTCTCCTCTATGTTCTGCCCTGTATCCTGGGTCTCCATGAAAGACAGGTCACACTCACTGATAGGTCACACCTACGCCATATTACTACGGTACTATGAAAAATAAACATAGACTGTTTCCTTTTCCAGAGAGAAGAACTCAGGGCTATCTATCAACAGCTGGCTACAGCAACGGCTAAAGCAATCACTACTTAAGCTTGGAAGATTCAAAAACAGGGAGAGGAATGGGAAAATTTTATGCAAAATGTAGAGTAATAAAAGAAAAGGATTTCAGTTTTACCTTAATTGGTGGTTGTTGGCATTGGGAAATGTAGGATGATACTGGAAGCAGATAGTGCAAACTGTAAGGATAATATATATATTTGATTTTCTTTTAATGGTTCAAAGCTCAAAAGAAGGCAAAATATGGGGGCAAAGTCTCCCCCATCATGGCCATTTGGGAAGGCCTGGTACCACCTGCATCACTGTTTTGCTGCTTGTATTGTTCCTGAGATAGAAGATTGACTTCTTGGACTGGCTTGTGTATACAGCAGCATGGATCCTTTGGCTGGTTCTTGTAGGTAGTGGGTCCTTATGGACAACTAGCAGTTTCTTGATGTTTGGGATAGCCATGAGGCCTTTGGAAATTATATGTTGTGATGACTTTCTTATTGTCCAAGTGTCATCTTTTGTCATTTTATTTTCATAATTTCTGTAACATTTCATAAGAATCTCAACCCTCAACTCTGAATTTACAGTGGTCACTTTTATCCATTCATGTGTAGGTATTTATTAAGCACTGAAAAGGAAATCCAGATATTTTTCTGAACATTAAGGTGAGGCACTTTTTAAGATACTGTGCTGGAATTGATCACATTAGTAAGTAGTATAGATAGAAGAGAGAAAATGGCCTAGGATTGGTCTATCAACGTATAGAACCTGATTGAGGGGAAAAAGTCATTTAAAAGAGAGCAGGTCTGTGCAAAAGCAGTGGTACCTTTCTCTATTGCTTAGATTCACCTTTAGAGTAAAGGAATCTCTTGTTTGAATCAAACACTTCAATGGGTCTTCTCCGTGCAGAGTTAAAATCAGGATCCTATTCAGGAATGTTCAATAAGATGCCAACTGCTCTGCATAATAATATAAAAAGATTTCTTTATTGTGTGCCCTGTAATAGGTAACATCTTTCAAATGTGACTGCCTTCAGGAGCTTTTTACCCTTGATATAGATTTGTACTTTGCTGCCTGTGTAAATTGTTATTAGAAGCAATTGTATTCTCACTGGGAGATTAGAAGCAGATTCATAAGAAATGGGGCTTATCTTGAACTCATATTATTTGAGCACAGTGGCATTGATGAGAGTGGTAATGTCAAAGCATACTGGACTTTTCTACTCTGTTTCTCATGTGATAGCAATCCAGAATGAATAACTCAAGCTTTGCAGAATGCACTATTGTCAGGATTCTCTTTTAATGCTCGGCCACGAATGCTCTACCTGTCAAATAAAATTACAAATTACAATTCAGGGTTTGCTTCCTTGGTGGAATAGGCATTTGTTAATGAAACAATATGTACCAGGGTAGAAGCATTTGGGAAGCAGCATACAAGAGAAGGCTGCAAACAGATTTAGGATCTTGTAGTTTTTCCTGAGGCAAAGACTCCAATCTCAGTCTAACTATGAAAAAGTGTTGCAGGGATAAGATGGTGGACCATTTTCCTGACAAAAACAATGGTACATACAATTTATACATGAAGTAAAGCATGATTACCTTATATTGTCCAAAACTAATTATTGATTTCTGTCATCCTTTTCTTTTTCTTTTTCTTTTTTTTTTTTTTTTTTTTTTTTTTTTTTTGCCAGGGATCAAATTTACAACCTTGTCGCTTACCAGGCAGGTGCTTATGCCGCTGAGCTAAATCTCCAGGTCTTTCTTTTCTTTATCTCTATTTTTTTTTAAATTTTTCTCTCTCTCGGTCTCTTTCTCTGTATATATGTAAACTTTCCTGTTGATAGATATCCCTGAGTTCTCCTCTCTGGAAAAGGAAACAGTCTATGTTTATTTTTCATAGTACTGTAGTAAATTAGATGGCACAAAACTAATGCATAGGTGTAACCTATCAGTGAGTGTGACCTGTCTTTCATGGAGACCCAGGATACAGGGCAGAACATAGAGGAGAAAATATTTGTGCAATTTCAAATGTTGGACAAGGGACCAATTAGTAAGTGCTACCAATGAGCAGCAACTAATAATTTTCTATATAAAACTAATGAAACGACTATGTACCTCAAATACTATAAAAATTAATTCAAATAACACTATGCACCCAAATGTAGAACATAAAATTATAAAGCTTTTAGCAGGAAACCCAGGAGGAAAAGTCTCTATGATCTGGGGTCAGGCAACATCTAAATCAAGTTTTCTTAAATAAAATGCTACAATTTAACATCATCAAAATTTGATTTCTGACAAAACATTTAAAATTAAAATAAACAGACTGAAAGATTTATTTGCAGTTCACATATCTGATAAACAACTTATATCTAGAATATTTAAGGAACTCTAAAAATCAATTATTAAGAAATAAAATAATCAAAAACCTTGAGAATATTTAACAAATGCTTCACTAAAGAAAATAGCAAATACATATATAAAGAGCTGCTCCGTATCATTCCTTACTACAGAAATCAAATTACAGCTACACTAAACTGCAATTATATATCCATCAAACAGGGAGGCAAAAACTGGCAGAATCTATTATTCAAGTTTGGAAAAGAATTCTGAACAACTGAAATTCATGAGTTCGGGGATTTGGAACGTTCTACTTAATCAGCTTTTCCAGGCTGTTGGGGACCTGGCCTAGATCCTCAATCTCCCAAATGAGTGTACAGCAAAGGCTTAAGTAAATGAGATAAGTGGTATGATTTTAGGGCTCCAGGAGAATCAAAACCCTCTACAGAGTTCAGGAACTCTGGTGGCTAAGACTGGGAGTGCCTCTGGACAACCTATATTTATTATTCTTTTTCAAACAATACAGGAAACTAAACCGAACAAGGACTTTGCAAGTAACAGATTACATTAATAAGGAGAAGTATCTTAGGATCTCCATGTTGTGTTTCACCACAGTGGTGAAATGCCTGCAGCTACATTTCATTTAGTTAACTGGAGTTGAAGCCAGGTGTCCTCACCCATTATCTCATGGTGCCCCAGCCATGCAGCAGCCTTACATTTGTGCTCAATTTCCAGTTTCAGTAGCTCCCAACACCAGGAATCATTTTGGGTCAATTTGCTTCAATGATGAGTCTGTGATACTGTCTGATATTCTAGCAGTTTATATTGTCACTGCTGTTACAGAAAAGCTAGCAGCCAGCCAATGGCTTTGGACAGATAATAGACAAGTGTTAAGTGATGTCCTAACAATGAGGGTATCCATCTGAAGACCATTCATATAATTTGTAGGATTCTTATTTCATATCCATGTATTCAGTCCAAGTCACTTAATACATGCTTTTCTGTTTGTTTTGTCTCTTTTTTTAGAAAAGTTAAACCTAGGATAGTAAGACTAAGCCTTGTTGTAAGGTTTGCTATCTTTAAGTTTGTACTGAGATGGCCTTGCCACTCAGAGATCCCTGGGATGCATTTGGGAATTCCTGGGTCAGTTTGTGTCACATTGCACAGTAAATGAGACACAGTCTAGGCCCTGCAAGATGATAAATTTTGCTTTGGGGCTATCATTAGTTCCACAGATACAATATGTATCTTAGAGAATAGTACAAAATTCTCAAGTACTAACTGGTCAAAATGAGACAGTATGGAAAACTCTGGCAGTTTCTTAAAAAGGTAAACATGTACTATGTATAACTTGTCGTATTCCACTTCTAGATATTTTCCAAAGAAAGAGAAATCTAGTGTCCAATAGCCATATATACAGGTATAGATACAGGCATAGGTATAGGTGTAGGAATAAGTATGGTATAGGTATACATATTTTTTTTTCCACAAAATTACCCACTGGAAACAACTGAAATATTTCTGGACTGGAGCATGGATGAGAAAAAGATAGCATATACACAATGAAAGCTACTAAGCCTTAGAAATAAAGAAATCATAGCTATACAAAATAAATTGACCAGTGTCATGAATTGTGAAAAAAATTCCCTGAAATAACTAGAGTCTTTTAAATCTCATTTTGGTAAATGTCTGGGATACTTTTTCTCCCATTGCTGAGACAAAACACCCAACACTCAAAATGAAAGGAGGAAAGGTTTTTTAGCTAACTGTTTATGGAGGTTTCAGTCCATAATCAGCTGGCTCCAAGGCAGAGTGGTTTGGTACTGGGGCAACACTTCAAGACAGCAGCCAGAGCACAGAGGGAAATGAACCTCTTCTCCTCACATACATTGTACACAGGCCATCCTTTCTCCCCTCCAGGTCAGGTGCAGCACTCACAAAATCTCTGTACCCTTCTCTTGCATACAATGGGGATATTTAAAAGATAAGGATCCTGGCTCCCTGCTAAGTCTCTCAATTAAACTTCTAAACTTCTCAAGTTGACACAGTGTATCAACCATGAGAGTAAGTGTAATTCTTTTAGTCTCTGATTTAAAAACAAAGAGTCTGAAGTTTCCAAAATTATTCAGAACAGAGAGTGCTGTTGATTATATTAAACACCTCTCTTGCTTAAAAGAGTAAACAAAAAAGGAAACTGATGTACATTTGGGAACTATGTGAATCTAAATTAACAACACTTTTTTTTTTTTTTTTTTTTACTTTTCCAGGATTAATTAACATTCTGTTTTAAATTTGCCTACTATGATTTAAACATTATAATAGGTACACAGAATGTAATCATGTCTATAAAGTTAAATATTAGAATAACTAAACAAGCAAAGAGAGAACTTCACTCATGTCACACCTCAAAAGTAGTGTTTTGTATTGCTATGATCTCTACCATCCAGAGCTTAATAACCAACCACAAGACTAATAGTGAAAGAGTTTTGGCCCAGACAGGACACTGTAGCCTGTGAAGCCAAGGAGCTCCTATCTCCCCCTCCCCTAGGAATTTACCTATGGTGCCAAACAAAGACCAATGGGCTACCTGTGCATCCCTAATGCCCTCTTAGGTTACACCCCAAACCGAGGCTACTTATATGCCTCCACTCCACATGTTCAACGGAGAGTTCCAGGACCCCCCCGGGGGGGATGCCATGCCCCAAGGGATGTGGGGGTGTCTCTCCCCACATTCACAAAATAAAGGTCATTTATATTTCATACTTCTTATCTTTTCAGCCGCCACCGGTCCCCCACAGTTCTATCAATAGGATCCACTTTTTAACACTCTTGCATCTCTTTCCTCTTTGGCACAGAATTACAGAATTATTTGTAAACTCATCAAATGATGAGAATCAGAAAACAACCAGTATTTGTCTTCACATATAAACTAACACTGAAGGGTTGATATTACCTCATTCAATCTATATAACAACTCTATGTGATAAATTTATTACTTGTAAAAATGAATGTTCAGAGATTTTATTTTGTGCAATGCTATGTCTGTAGTCTAAAATGTCCCACAAAACTTCATAGGTTCAGAGGTTGAGCTTTTAAAAGGTGATTGGATTGCAATGGAGCAGTAGTCATCAATGGTTTAACCCACTGATAAGTCCATCACAGAATATGTTAGTCTGTTAAAATGCAGTGGGTCCACACAGGCATGGCCTAGAAGGGTACCTCTCCTGCCCCAGCTCCTCTTTTCATGCCCTGCCTGACACTGATTACTTGAATAATTTTTTTCTGTTGTGCTTTTCTGACATGACATTTCTATGTGAGAGCCAGTTTACTATAAATGGAGATATCTGAATCTGCAAGTCAGAAAAATCATTTCTTCTTTTAAATTATAGGTGTCGAATACTGAGTGCAGGGATTAAGACAGACTGGTAGTGTCAGAAGGGCTATGATTGTATGTGATAATGTGGTTTGGATTTCACTGGGACTAGTTTGCAAGAGGAGTTTGGAAAGGTTGGGAGATAACAGAGTAACTCTAGAATACTGTAAGATGAGCTAGAATTATGCTGAGGATCAGGAGCAAAAGCTTATTTTAAGTTGCCACATTTGCCTGCATGGATGGAGCAAAGGATAGTGTTATTGATGGAAATGTTAGTATTAAAAGTAAATTATTTTGTGCTGGATAATAGTAAAATGGCTTGATGACACCTCAGGACTCAGCAAGATCCCATCTTACACTGGCATAGGCGTGTAGAAGATCAAATATAAATTTCTTAACAGACTTGGCTTTAAGTGAGCATCTAAGTGTTCTACTTAAGAAGGGCAAAGCAATAGGTCCTAAAAGATTCAGTTCATAGTTTTCAGGCATCCAGATCTCTGCAGCCAAGATCCATAGGGACACATATTACTTATTACAAACTTTAGCATCATCCATGTGAGTAGATTCAAGTAAAATGCAAAAGCTCTGACATCATGGAAGTCTCCATACACAGTTTATGTTGTTAAGACACTGCATAAAGCTCTGAGAATGGAGTCAGTGGTTCAGCAGAAACCTTGGAAAGTTAAAGAAGGCAGGAATGTGAAATGTGTAAGTAAAGCCAGAAGCAGTGAGTTGAGCCACCCTGAGTGGCCAATGATGCATGAAAGAGAGGCATCCCTTGGCCCTTGGCACTCACCGCTCACCAAAATTTCCTCTAAATGCTGAATATTAAGCATTAGGATGTAATGTTTGCTTAGCTGATTTTCAATTTTTCATTGCACCAATAGAAATATCTCTATTTCTTTTTTGTATTTGGAATACTTGATCTTGGACAAAATATGCTGAAAGTGCTTAGCTTTGTTTTTGATTTTTTTAGAGCCTAACAGGAAAAGTTTTGTCTTGAGCCTCAGAGAAGACTTTGCAGTTGGACTTTCTATCAATACTGGAACAAAATACTTAGGTGATTCTCACAGATGGACTATATGCATTTTGCTCAGAGAAACAGATGTGAAATTTTGGAAGCCCAGAATGCTATGGTTTAGTTCTGCAATATCATCCAAAAACTGTACGTCCACAGTTTAGGCTTTTAAAAAGTTATTGAATCACGATAATGCTATACTCATCGATGGAATAATGACATAGACAGTTGAATGTGCTGTTAAGAGGTAGTTGGGGCCTGGGTTGGAGGGATTTATGACTGTGGTATGATCTGGAAGGGGATATATCCCTCCTCATTTTCCCCTTTAGTCTGCTTACTGACCGTCACCATAGCTTTGCACTGCTATGCCACTCAGCAATGCCGTTTTGCCTGGAAGACAGAAAACAATGAACTGAAACCTTTGCAACTCTGATTAAAAAAAACAAAAAAAAAAACAAAAAAAAAAAAAAAAAACAAGGCTTTCCTGGTTTAACATGCAGGTGTTAGCTATTATGTCCCAGTGAGAGGAAAATCACTAAGATATCTAAATTCAAACAGCTAATATGTTTTGGAATGTAAGCCCTACATTATATTTGCTAATGTCTCATAGATACTCACTTTAGTTTAAAGACTTTAAAGAATAGCTGTTCCAAGTCAACTTAGTCAAATTTATGTAAATCTGTGCACAATGGTATCAAAGTGAAGTGGTTGAACCTTTTGACAGCCTGAGTACTAAGACTGAGCAAAGCTGTTAACACTTTTTAAGCACATTGTATTTCTAAATATTAGACATAGACTATTTAATCTATATACCTATCTTATCTATGGACAATATACATATGGATATATGTATTAAAACACAAAATATACATGAATTTATACAGAATTGCACAATTTTAAGATGTATCACTTTAAACACTGATTTCAAGTCAATTATTATCCATTGGATGCGTTTCAACAAAAGTTTGAATAATTATGAGTAATTAACAAGAAGCCATCTGATTTAATTTTAGAGCACATTCTATTTTTTGTCTTGTTTTACCACATATTGCTGATATCTGCCTCTCTTTCATAGTGAGAGACTGAGCTGGCTGCCAAGACAAAGAAGAGAGATTATAGAAATAGAATCTTTATAGTCTTATAAACAGCATTTATAAGCTGAATTTAACGTTAGAATGGAGTAATTACCTGCTGGGAATGGAAAGGAGTAATAAAATACATCAAGTAATAACTTAAACCACTATATCTTCTTTTAAAAGTTTATATAGTATGGTTTAGCTAGTTTAAATTTTTATGTAACTTTTCAAAATTGAGGGCTAAATTAGCCTCTACTTAAACAAAATGCCTTTTGGGAAGATAGTCCAAAACTGAGGTACAGATCTTAAATATTTCCAGGTCTATCACATAGTTGAGGTATTTTTTCTTAACTTACAGTTAACTTTTCTTTTGAGTCACAATAGTGACAGAGAGTCTAGTGTAAACATGAATTACATTGTCTCTAGGAAAGTCACAACTCTTATAATAACAAGACCTAGTGAGAACCATGTATTAGGAACTGTATGTGTGACATACATTATTTCATATCTACATCATACTTCTGGGTATACTCAAGTTTAGTGAAATGTATTTATTAGGAAATTGAAGATTGCACAATTTAAATAATTTAGAAGTTAATATTGAGATCTACTTGACTCTAATACTTAATTCCTTGATATGTTATGTCCTCAAATATAGCCCACCTCACCTACAGAGATGTCTTAACAAAAGGTTTCAGAAGTTTTTCTCAAATATCTTTTGTCTATCTAGCTACACTTTCCAAATAGGTGGTTTCTAATTTCACAGAGACAAGATATTTTAAAGATTAACAAAAGCTTAACATATTTGTTACTTCAGTAAATTAATCTGTTCCTTGCATATCATTTTGTGTGTGTGTGTGTGTGTGTGTGTGTGTGTGTGTGTGTGTGTGTGTAGGGGGTGAACTGTGTGCTAGAGTTGAATAGGAGAGGAAAATACTTCACCACTTATTTATATCCATAATCCTGTTAAAACATTGATACACAGACTTGCTAAATCACTCACACTCGCCTCAAGCTTGCAATCATCCTACCTGGCTTAAGAATAGTTGAAACTTTATGTGTGCTACGCATTGCCTAGCTTTGTCCTTTAGTGAAGAGGAAACTGATGGCTACAAAAGCATTGGAACTGTATTCCACATTCACACAGCAAATTTTAGAACCAAGTTTAGAATTTAAATTTCTAACATTAATTAACAATATTATAATTAGTTTTATTATAAAATAAAAAATTATGTATAACAAAAAGGTATATTAATTAATAGGAAAAAGATCACATAACGTTTGTATTGAGAAGAGGATGGTATGTTTTCATACTTAAAAATATAGATTACTACATCAAGAGAGATAGATAAAATAACATTTCTATGCTCGAGGAAAGAAATGATGACTTATGCTGCTTATGGCTACAGGAAACAAGACCAAAAACATCCATCTAAGCTAGACAACTGAGTGCCCTAGTCCTAATGTACTCCAGAGTTCTGAGGTCAAAATCTCAGCATGTGTCCCACTAGGCTGATAAATGTTCAGTATACTTCATACTTTTTGTAGAGGTTCACTTCATAAAAATATCACAATGTTTTTATTCCATTTGGAACTAGAAATACTAGTTTCCAAAATGATCCAAATGCCCCCTCCTTCTCTGGGCAAAATTATTCCATCACAGGTTAAAAAAAAAAAAAAAAAAAAAAAAGGGAAATGCCTATGAGAATTCATTTCCTTGCAGAGCTTCTATTTGTGTCCCAGTATGAGTTCTGGCTCACAGGTTAGAAAATGCGGTGCTAGGAGACTTCTAAGACACCAGGCAGTGCGATGTCCTGCAACATAGACTCTCCATGACCTGGAATTTCAACATCTTGAAAATATCTGCTTAGCAAAAAAGGGGAAAGTATGAAAAGCTCCAGAAATCAAAAGAGAGCTAACAAGAACACTAGAAATCACAGAGAAACTGGCAAGACTGAAGACATCACGGTGAAAATAATAAAGCACACTGGAATGCTAATCACAGCTCCTTGGGAGGAGAATCTGTCTTCACCAACACAAGAGCACCTGGGAGAAACAACAGACTGACAGCAGGAGCCCCGTGGAAAGCCCATTGTTTTGTACACTGCATCCTACGTAGCATCGTATTCAGAAAGTGCCATCTTCTACATGGTGAGATAGAGTCGGAGAGGAATCCAGTACAGCTGCAAACATGTTTGGGGGTGATGAATCAGGAGCCAACTGCAAAGGGGTTATTTGAGGCTGAGCTACTCTGGGAATCAGAAGTCACAAAACAACTGTGCTTCAGTGTTTCTAGTTGCCTACCACAAGGACCACTGAGAGATGGTCACAAGAGACAAAGGGACGTAGTCATAAACTCCTTGAGAAATTTAAGCATTGGAGAGCTCTGGTAAGAAACACATGGTGGCTCTGCCCTTTTTCGTGAGAAGCCAGGCTGGCTGTATTTGTTATGAGGGGGTTGACCCAGTCCCACCTTAACCCAGTCCCACCTTGTCCCACTTCTGCTGCTTACTTCCAGCAAGGGGCTGGTGATCTGTTTACTTTCCACATCTGTCAGTGAGATCAGGAATATGTCTTGGCTTGGGTGGTTTCTTGGGGCTCCGGTGTAAGTGGGACACATCAGTCTAAAGGTATGACTTAGTTACCTTTCTCTCATTGCTGAGACCAAATACTCAACTTCCAAAATTTAAGAAGGAAAGGTTTATTGAGTTCACAGTTTGTGGCAATTTCAGTCCAATCAGCTGGCTTCATGGCAGTGTGGCGTGGTGAGGGGCAGCGTTTCAAGATGGTGGAAGACAGCAAAAGTAACAAACAAAAAAGGCAAAAAGGAAGGCACAATCCTCTTTTGTTCTTTGATTGTATATGTAGGCTACCCACCCTAGGACAAATGTAGTACTCACCTCATCAATCCCAGCATTAGACAATGAACCAAACACAAAATCTAGATTCAGCTACTTCCAAGAAGCCCATGCCCCATGACCACATGAGGCTTCTGGGGACATCTAGACACAAACCATAACAAGACCATAAAGGTAGGTAGGACAGCAATGACTTGGCACACATAGAGATGCACACTAAGAGTCAATGGAGTGAAGACAGGCAGGCTCATCACTGATTGATGAGCTGACCAGGAAAGATGCAGCTGGAATCAGCATACATTCAAAAAGTAGGCATGGAAACAAAATAGTACCTGGTACTTACTCAGCGTCCCTCTAGCACATCTGCTGAATCTCAGCACTACAGCGCAGGAAAGTAATCACTCACCCAAAATAAGTGAATTATTTTAGGACTCATTTATCTTTTGTTGGGTTTTTTTAATTCCTTTTTTTTTCTTATTTCACCTTATGTATAATTCTTTTTTCTTAGTTTTCCTGTCTTACTGTTTTTTTTTTCTTTTCTGTTACTTTTACCTAATTATATTAACTTTCTTTCTATTTTAACTGGATTACTCATCTCAATTGTCTCTCCATCATATCCACTTTTTCTTTCTTTTTTTCAAATATTACTTCATATTTTCCTTTTCCTATTGTCCATTTTTTGTGCAGTGATTAAACCATTACTATGCTATTATTACTGAAGTCTTTCCTGCTATTAATTCGGT
Organism: Cavia porcellus; assembly: GCF_034190915.1. NCBI lineage: Eukaryota > Metazoa > Chordata > Mammalia > Rodentia > Caviidae > Cavia > Cavia porcellus. The sequence continues at coordinate 30,199,609 of NW_026947497.1, read as the reverse complement.
TATAATTTTTACATTAAATAGATATTTATGTCAATATATGATTTGAGTAAATACGTGTCTTTGTATTTATATTATTATTACAGATCTATTTTGCTAAGTATTATATAGCGTTATCTTCTAATGATTCTTATGTTATATCAATACCTTTTTTTTAATTGTCTACTATTGTTTATTTATTTGTTATTGCCAGTGGTGGCATTTGTGTTTTTTTAAATTAGTTTATACTTTATGCCAATATCTGGTCTATCTTTGTGTCATTACTCTTATCATGGTTCATTTTCTCCTCTCTGTGTGGTCCTGGGAACCAGGCTTCCAAGAGAAGACTGGGCACAAAGAAGACCCTCAAACATTATGCTGAGTATGCTGTAGAGGGAAGCAAAGATAACAAAACACAAGAACACATTATACAGAGACAGATTCTAACTGGAGTTCTGCAGAGTAGTGTCAGAGAGTATCTATACAAGCTGATATTCAACTGACAACATGAAAACAATACAAATATGAGAAAATAAAGCAACAAGGTACCTCTTAAAATCCTTAACTCTCCAAAAGCTGATCTTATGTATATAGAAGAGGAGGAAAATACATACAAATACCTGAAAAATGTTCAAAATGTTTGAAGACTTCAAAATCGAAACATGTAAAAAATTCGTAAGATTTTAAGCAAGGTTGAAAAATATTTATTAAACAGTTAAAGGATTTTACTAATGAAATACTCAAGAAGCTTAAAGAAAAACTGAAAATTAAACCATTCAAGCTAAACAACACAAGCTATTAATGATCATGCCAATAAAGAAATAGAATTTAGGTAAATAAACAATCAGAAACATAAGATATTAAAAAGTTAGTGGAAAGTATGAATTTCAGATTTAAATAATATGAGAACAGACTACCAGAAACTGAAGTCAGGGTGGATGTAGTACATCATTAGGAATTCAATAATAAAAACTGATGAGAAAAGCCAGTTTCATGGTTTTTTCCTTTATAAGCCTCACAAAAATCTAACCTAGTTGCATAGTTTTGCAAATTCCAATGCACTGTGCCACTGGGTACCAGCCTAAATAAAGCGTTTTGTTTTTGTTTTTGTTTTTGTTTGTTTGTTTGTTTGTTTTTTTTGGATGTCATCTTGTTTTGGGGGTTCAACACTATAATGATATGAAAGAGGTAGAAATGATCTTCAAGACAATGAATTTTCAAAATTAGCAAAGACAAACAGCCAATGCCTACTGCAGTCCTAAAATATATAACTGATAACTAATATATTTAAACCTGTAGATGTTTTTCAATATTGGGATGTTTAAAAGTTTCATTATTAAAACTTAATAACAATTAACATTAGTATTAAGTATTGTATTTTCATGTTAGAGACTCTAATATTTAGAACACTTTTATGAATAGCAATACCCTGGTAAACATTCAACTTTTAATGCTTTTTGATTGATTGACTGATCAATTAGATGTAATTTTTCTACAGATACTAAAGTGAACAAATCTTTCAGGAAAAAAGAAATGCTAACCATTTGCTCTCATGTGACAAAGTTTATTAAAGCAGGATAATTACAGATTCCTAAAGGGTGGACTGGAAGGGAAATATTTGTAATATTTTCAAAGCTGGGTTCTATTTTGGGATGCTTGAAGCTTAGTCTTCCTGTATGTTCTTCAAGTGAGACAAGAGCAAAGTAAAGAGTTTCCTGCAATTTAAATTTCAAATTTCTAGAATGAGAGACAAAGTAAACAAACAAACAAACAAAAAAGCCCAACTTTTAATTGAAGAGTAGCTGAAAAGTCATGAAAGTAATGGAAGAGTCTTCAATGCAAATCATTTAAATTTCAGTGAAAGCAAAGGCTTTAAGTAAATAAGTGAATGAAGAGAATGTATCCCAAGGAAAAAGACTGGGGGCTGAAGGACAAAATAGAAGATAATTGTGGGAATCAGATAGCTCTGCCCTCAAACTCAGCTGAAGTGGCATTTATGGGCAGTGGAGGGGAGGGGGACTTTGAGGAGGTAGAAGGTCGAATGAACTGTGTTAAAGAGACTCAGCCTGCTGATAAAATAGCACGGTTCTTAAAATTCTTGAACTCTTCCAAAAGAATGCTGCCTTGTCATTCCTGTTATCTGGAATTTCTGTTTTAAAAAGCATTTAACATGGCTTTTTCTATTCACATTCTTTGTCTGGACTTAAGACTTTTCCAGACATGCTTATCAACTGTTCTTTAACCCCAGGAAGAAAATGGCCTCTTCCTCTGTGTGTGTCTAAGAGGGGATATGATCTATTCTTACTTTCTGAAAGATATCTATTTTCTGTTAAATCACATGTGGCTACTTTCCTAATCTTATTTGTCTTCTAAATTCACACTTTTTAAAATCTAATTTCCTTTGAGTAATCCAACAGATTTTTCATTGAACACTTTCTGTATTACAGCTAGCTGAAAAAAGTTGTTTAGGGTTAAATTTATCCATATATGCTTGCAGCAGAAATTTATTGGATGCCCATTTATGACTTAAAGTGTGTTAGCCCTTTAAAAAGCCTTTGTCCTGTTTAAGTAAGGGAACTAATATGTACAGCGGAAGCATCTATTATTCCATCACGATAACAATTTTACCAATATCTTCATCAGAATATTCAGTGTTATTTGGTTGAATAATCATTTATTTTTCTAAAAAACACTGTAGGTACATAGAAAGCTAGTAATAACATAGCTTTTACTTATGTAATAACTACAGTTCTAACTTTCAGTGCTTATTTCAGTATTTTGTATGTTTTGTGCTCACCACCAAATATTTTCTAGCATAAATGAATTCTGCCAATAGTATTAAACTTTGATTTATCTGTCAGTTACATAGATATGAATCGCTTTAAATTTATCTTGTGTATATGTCATATCTTTTGAGTTCATATGGGCTAACAAATTGATGGTAAAAGTCTTAAGAATGTCTTAGTACATTGCTGTGTATGCTGCTATGGTAGCAATTCAGAGTTTTTTAGCTGCAAAATTATCACCAATCAAAACAATGAGAAAATAAAAAAAAAGAAGGAAGTAAAACAAAAAGAAAAGAATAGCTCAGATTCAATTTATGTAAACAAAAAGCTCTATTATAGAGCACAGGGAAGTCACATGTGGTGTAAATTCCAGATACTGCAATTTAAAAATTTTTCAATATCTCCACTTAGTTTAGTATTCATATGGAAGGTCACCTGAATTTGAGGGGCTTAAGATTCTTAGATATAGCCTGTCTGTATCAGATGTAAACTACTGCTGCAGTACAGCTCCAAAGCTGCTCTCAGAAGAAGCAAGGTTCAGAGGCAAGAAAAACAAACAAAAAAATCATTGCAAACATCCTATCCTACTACTAATTCATCTATCTCTCTATTGATTGATCTATCTGAATATCTATCTGTCGCTCATCTATCCATCCATTCATCTATCATCTACTAGGTTTAAAATGTTCCTGCTTTGCCTCAAATACATTTGAACATTCTCTTATCCCATTTATACTAGGAGAAGACTCAAAGTCATTTGGGGCTGTTGTTTTCAAGATCTTACCAATTTCCTGGATTGTATTCATCTTTCTTGTTTTATTTTTAGAGTACCTCATTATTCTACAACTCATGAACTAAATTAAATAAAACATTTTGTTTCATAATGGCCAAAGTTAACAAAAGAGAAAGGACATAAATATATACATATACATATACATATACATATACATATACATATACATATACAGTATGAGGTGCTACAAAACACAACAAATTAGTCTATCTCTGGTCATTTGCTAACATTTGTTTTACATATTTTATCTTTAGCCAAAATCATCTCAGCTCATATTTCTTGTTTATTTATAATTGTTCTTTGGATTGATCCAAATAGATAGCAGATAGATGGATACATGATAGGTAGGTAGATAGATAGTTATTTAAGAAATATATTTTCCAACTTTCTCATTTGCATTTTTATTATGCAAAGGGAATTTGGTAATCCTGGTTTTGCTATTAATTGGAAAAGAGTTTAAAGTAACACGTAAATATTATATTAGAGTATCAGCCTGTGCCTAATCCCCTAATTTGCAAATCTATTATTTTTAATTGTTTATTTTTGGGAACATCAATATTTTGTGACTTATTTCTGAACTACATATTTAAATTAAATTTTTCCTTTTCTTTTATTTTATATAACTTTATTTTTCCTTATACTGTAGATCTTTACATTCTTGCATACTGATGTAGTATTATAAAGGGTCATATCTGCTTTACTGCTGTGAAATTATTGCCTCATATTTTCTTGTTAAAGCTATCTTTCATCATGGTGAACCACATAAAATGTATTTAGATTTTTTCTATATATTTTATGTATTTGTAAAGGAACACCACTAACACTACCAAACTTGAAATATGCTCTTTGTATGTTACACCCAAATGAAAAAGGCCTTTATCTGTCACTAGACAAGGAGGATTATATTCACATTTAGCTCTGTTCATTTATAATCAATATTAGTACAAAATGTATCTTCATAACACCATAGGCTCATTTCTAAAAACCCATTTTACAAAACCAACATTTAGTCATTAACAGAATTTCCGTAGCTATTTGTCTCCTTCATTGTTTCCTATCACAGATCAATTTTGTGGAAGACAATTTTCTACAAAACAGTTGTGTGTGTAGGGATTGTTTCAGCATGATTCAAATGCATTAAATTTGCTGTGCATTTTCTTCCATTTAATAATATGTTGTAATATATAACAAAGTGATCTGCATAAATCACCAAAGTGCAGAATTATTGAGATCCCTGAGTTTGTGGTCCCGCACTTTGATGGTTGCTTCTGACAGGCAGGAGGGACATTGGAAGTCTGTTGCTTGGTTCAGCGAACTCTAATCTTATATAGCTCTGTCATCTTTTATATTAAGTTACTGGAACAATACATGTGTGTAATAAAAAAGACACAAAGCTAAAGTATCGCATGGTTTCCCTAATACGAAAAACTTATAATATGAAAAAAGAGTAATATAAAAGATAGATAATAGGAAGTAGGGAGGATCTTTCTCCAAGAGGAAGGAGATCAAGAAATGGAGGAAGGAAGGAAAGAGAGCGGAGAGAAAGGAGATAAAGAAAGAATTAAGACACGTTATGGACATGTACCAGCTCCACACAAGGAATTCAATAATTATGTACTAAAAACATGTACTAATAATAAAAAAATATGGTAGCCTATTTAGATGAGAGTTTTGTTCACACACTCTTAAATGTACATATGTGTAATCATGAATAGTGGAGGGATTCATCAAATGATAACAGTAATTTCTGGGGAAATAAAATAAAGACTGATAAAATAAATCTTTGAAGATCTTCATAATTTATTAGTGTTTTTGATTCCTAAAGAGATGTTTTTATTATTTTTCTTGTTGCTGAGACAAAATAACCAGATACCCAAAGTTAAAGGAGGAAGTGCTTACTTAGCTCACAGTTTGTAGAACGTTCAGTCCATAATTGAGGTAGTTTCAGCCCATGATGGACTAGTTCCAAGGCAGAAAGAGTGGCATACTAAGGAAGAAACAGTTCTTGAGGGGCAGATGGTAGCAAAGCACCAAGTGACGATCACACCTCTTTCAGTCCCTTATAGTTTATCCAGGTTACTTGGGCAGGTCACACTCACACCCTTAATCCTAGTATCCTTGATTTTAGCACTGCACCATGAATCAATCCCAGTGTCGCACACTTTAGATTCAGCCACCTCTGAAAAAAGACCCTCTATGTCCACATGAGGCTTTGGGAGGACATCTAAACACAAGCCACAGCAGGTATTGCTTTCTTTACAAAATTATTTAAATGTATTCCTTGTTGATGAAAAAGAAGGTGGAAGCATATTTAACAAAATCAAGGTTATCACTTATATCACAAATTTTCCATTGTTTATGAATTAAGGTCCTGAGTGGAATGACAGAAAATGACTGCTACCTAGTTAATCTCTGAAAATGAAATTAGCGTATGATTTAATGATGAGTATAATGTCTTAATGATGCTGAATATTCTTTTATAAAATGTTATTCTTAATGTAATTTGGATTTATTCCAATACTTGATAGCCAAGCATGGTGACACATGATGTAATCCCACCATTACAGAGGCTGAGACAGGAGGATCACTATGAAACTGACTCTGTGGGCTATATGAGCAAATACAAGGCCAGGCTGCACACACAGTGGGACCAAGGTCCTGTCTCAAAAAATGCCAACAGCCCCCCAAAACTAATTCTGGAGAATCAGAGATTCCTCTTTACCTATTTTCAAAGCCTATTACATTTACCTCTGATCTCATAATGTCTAAAATGCCTATTAAACTGATAAAAATATAAAAGACTTAAAAATAATTTATTTTTTAAATAATATTTGTCCAACTATAAAAATTTAAATTGACAGGAGTTGTGACTGTGAAAATATTCATTTGCATAATTGGTATCTAAAAATCTAACAAATATTTAGGCTTCATAAGGAAAATATAGCCTACTCTGAAGGTTTCGGGTTAAATCTTTTTGACATTACTTCAAACTCATTCCTATGGTTTTGACATGATGGATTACACTTGAACCAAAATAATAAATGAAATAATCCAGGAATGTTTATTGCCTATCTTTCTCCAAATCAATTGCCATGCACTGTTTCCAAATTTCCTGTTATTATATGTGTAACAAGAGGCATTATGGTAACCATTGTTGATCACCTTGTATTCTCTTTTTATATCATGTGCTATGTCCATCCTTTTGTTTTGATTGACTCTATTTTGTTATGTCACATTTGGTTTTATTCTCTTCAAAAAAAAAAGTAATAAGAACTGTGGTAGTAATACAACCCAAAGTGTGTAATTGTTATTGTAAAAAAAGAAAGGAAAAGAAAGTTCTCTAAAGGATATAACTGTGTTTATTTAAGTATATATGATAGATAACGATATTTCTGAGTTTTTTTGGATCATTGAACAGAATTGTTTTCAGTCTCACTGTTTGAATGTCTACTTTATATGATTTAATTTTGTAACTTGAACAACTATTTCTAAGATGACAATATGTAACTATTAACTAGTGATTTCCTCCTGTTTATTTTTTTTGAAATTCTGTATTTCTTGTATCCTTTTTCTGTTTTTTTTTTTTTTCTTTTTCTCCTTAAATAAAATTTTTAAAAAATAAAATAAAATAAATGATCTCATACTTGGTCCCTGTACCCTAAATCAATGTAGTTCATGTCAGAAAATAAAAATGACTAATTTCATTTACATAATAATTTTATTTAATTTTTTACTTGAAGTTTCAATTTGGTAACAACTTTAAAGAAATATCTTCACTTTTATAAGCACATATTTTCTTTTTTGGATTAGAAGTAATCCACAATAATGAGGCTGGGGATTTAGCTCAGCGGCATAAGTGCCTGCCTGGCAAGTGCAAGGTTGTGAATTTGATCCCCAGTACCAAGAAAAAAAAGTGACTTATAATTGTAAAGCTTGTGTTTCTTTTTTTTTTTTTTTTTTTTTGTCTTTTTCCTTTTTATCGGTACTGGGGATCGAACTAACGACTGCCTGCTTTCTAGGCAGGCGCTTATGCAGCTGAGCTAAATCCCCAGCCCCAAGCTTGTGTTTCTTAAAGCAGATGCTATTGCCTTTGTATTTGAGGATGTTTTTGTGAATTCCATAGGGTACAAAACAAATTAGCATTTTCAAAAAATTGGGAATAGTGCATATGCCTAACTTCAGATTATTTGTTTCATTAAACAATTAAATCAGAGTGTTTATAGGTTACTTCTTTCATAATAAATGCATTGAATATAGTTTTATTTCCTTTAAAATTAAATAAAAATAAATATGTAATATACTCATAAAGACTGTTAGAAACCACAATAAAATATGTCCATGAGGTTTAAGTTCAAATGGAAAGACTACTCCTTTTGTGTCTGAAGTATTTTTTTTTCTACATACATGTGTTTTCAAATAACCTAAAACATAGTAAAATGTATCAATGAGGTTTAAGTGCAAATAATAAGAATGCTCCTATACAACATTATCATAGTGGATTTATACTTATTTTTAATGATATGTTGCCTAGCTTTACAAGATGATTTTAGTGTATTAGTTAAATGGTCATAAGCATCACTATGTGAACTTTAATCTCTGTTAATGTTTTAAAAATCATCCTAAAATATCTCATTATCTAATATATTAAGGAGGACAACCTGAGTCAATTATAGATGCTCTTAAATAATTTTCGGAAGAAAGTAAGACAATCGAATCTTTTATGAAGTGTAACATTTTCTATTTTATTTCTTTTCCGTGTTAATGCTTAAACAAAATGCTATATCTTGGTCATAAAATATTTTGTTACAATTTTTAAATCCAATGAATATTTGATTAGTAATCACTTATTTAATAGTTATGAAATCATAAAAATAATTTTTTGTATTTCCTTTGGTGCAAGAATACAATAGTAAGTGGAAAACATAAATAATATATTTAGGAAAGATTAGGCACTCTAAAGCAGCATAAAATTTGAAAAGCTGAAAGCTATTGTATAATTACTAAATGATGGAAAAATAGTCTTCAGTTTCATATAAGTAAAAGAATTATTATACAAAACTCAAATTATTGTTTATTTATTGTTTAATGTATTTCCAGACATACTGATACGCTACTCTTGTTTTTTCTTCTCTTTTTTTCCCTCTCTTTCTTCTTCTTTTTTTTTTTCCCCATAACACACTTTTTATCACTGTAGCTTTGTTGTAACTTCAAATCTGAGATTGTTATGCCTCTTTCCTAGCTCTTATATCTCAGGGGTACTTTTGCTATTCTAGGTCTATTCTAGCTCCAAATGAATTTTCAGAATCTTTTCTCTAGTTCTAGATGAATACTGTGGTGTGTTAGTTGGGATAATGTTAAATCATATATAATATTAGAAGCATGGCCATTAGAAGTAACAATATTGGATCTACCTATTCAGGAACAGATGAAACTTTCCATTTTTTAATGTCATCTTGAATCTTCTTTTTCAGAGTTCTGTAGTTTTCATGGTAGAGGTCCTCTGTCCTGTTGGTTTGGTTAATTCCTAAGTATTTGAATTTATGTTATTTATTTGCGTTCACTTTGTTTTTTCAAGGTAGACTTTCACCAATGTAAACTTTCCTATTAGGATTGCTTTCATTGTGTCCCATAGGTTCTTGTGTTTTTGTGCACTAATTATCATTTGATTCTAGGGACTGTGTATCTTCTTTTTCTTTGATCACTCGATTCTTAAGAAGGAATCTTTGATTTCTATGTGTTTGCATAGTTTCTGTGGTTTCTTTTGCCATTGATTCCTAGTTTAATTGTACTCTGGTCTAATAATATGCTTTATATAACTTCTATTCTTTACTTCAGCATGTTACATGGACTAACACATTGTCTATTCTAATGTGCTGCTGAGAAGAATGTTTATTTTGGTGAGCCATTTATTTTTCTTTATGTTCAAAAGTCTGTGAGATTAACCTTTTAGAGTTTTTGTTGCTATTTTTATAATTATGTAAAGTTATGATTGTTAAATATTTATGAAACTTATTATCAGTTTTTTAACTGATATGTGAGATTTAAAGTTAGTTCTTTTAATGTCCCTTTCAAAATAATGATGTAAATAATATTCATCCTGTGTGCATCTACAATGACATTTTCAATCTTTAGGTTATATTTTACAAATGATTTAAAATGAAATATATTTTAATTATTAATTATTTGACATATAAGTTATTAACATTTTTCTATGACTGCATAAAAATCATGTAAAATAAGAATAGTTATCGCATCAAAAGTTGTTCTTTGAGAATTTTTTTCTCAGGTCTTACAAAATTACACTTCATATATTCATAATTGACATTATGAGATACATGTGAAAACTGTTTCAACAAAAAAATCTATTTTTTGCGAGAGCCAGGAGGAGAGTCAGTGCTCAGGAAATCCGGCCATGTTGGAATGTAGGCAGCTTATTCATTCATCCTCTTGGTTAGCACCCCTGGTGTGGGGCATAGAGGAACCAATGGCTCCAGTGAGCCTCCTGCTTTGGGATCTGAGAATCAAATGCTCCCCTCCACTAGACAGCTACTGAGGATAGATGTCTCACCATCTCTTGGGAGGATGACAATATGCAATGGGGGATTTCCTTCTATCTTCTGTTTGAGGGCAAAGACTGTTTGCACTGTTTTGTTACATTTGTTTTGCTCTGTTCAATACTCTCTTTCAATTGGTTTATAGTGTTCTGCTTTTGGTGTGATTTCACTATACCTAGCTGACTGGAAAACTATTGTGAAGATAACGAGATGTAATAAAATTAATACTACCCCAGTATCCTGCTGTCAAGTTCTGTACCAATTTCACTGCATTGTCTCGATTGGCTTTGTCTATCTTGTTCTGAAGTATTCTTACTACCTTCAAAATAAAATAAAGAAAACGAACCCCCCCAAATCCATTTGTTGTGGTAAAGATATTATAAAAATATTTTATAATGGATCACTTTTCAACTCTTTAAATTTTCTCTCATTTTATACAGAAATGTTTGAATAATATTCTCCCAAAATCATAATTATTGAGATGGTTTGTAGAAGTGGAAATGATGCTCTGAAAAAATTAGAGACACATTCACAATTCAAAGGATATATTTTTTTTATTTATTATTTTAATTAATGCCCTTAGGAGAGCCCTTTTTTCCTTGTTGTGAGAGCTATGGCTTTATTTCTTGAGAGTGGGGTACACTTAAAATTTTTCAGAATAAGCAATGAAATTTGACCATATCTAATAGAGATGTTACATTTTAAATTTCAGTCATTTGGGGTTACAGAACACTGAGTTAAGGGGTCCGTTTATGTCATTACTTCTCAGAATTAGTCATAATATGTGACCTCTGAGACAAGAGTTTAGGATAAAAGAAAGCCATTTGTTTTGAAAGAATTGGTTTTTAACAGTTTTTAAAAAATATACATTTACCTGCGCAATCAGCAAGTAAAATATGCTGCTTTCATCTTGTATGAAATAGAGCTCTACACCCATTCACTTTCCATAGGCAATAATCTGTCTAGAATCAAATGTGTGATGAAATCCAGTTATATGTGTGAGTTTTGAATAACGCAAACAAGTTTTCCTAATTGCTTCATAAATCCTCTCAATGAACACTCTACAAAGTAATCAGAGCAATGTGCATTTGCATACTTGCAAGCTACTTTTGTCCCGCAGGGGGGGAAAATGTATTATAAGATGTTAGATTGAACATTTTTACTAATTTCCTATTTTTACTTACATACAATTATGTGTACTTGAGCATTTCAATGTCTAAATGTGGACAGCTATCTTAGAAAGCTAAAGTTCAAGTAGTTAACTATTATTATTATTATTGCTAGTCTTGTATACTGTCTTATAAATATTTTATATATGTTGTATTAGCTCAGTAATCTGGATAATTTGTATCCTTATAGCTTCTACATATACTGAACAATGAAATATTTCGTGTATTTATTTTATGTTACACTTTAAAACTCTAGCACTAGAAATATTGTATTCACTTCTCTATCATAATGTTTCATTTTTCTAACTACTTGGCCTTTCTTTTTCCTTTTCTTTCTGCAATCCCATTTCTTGTTTCTTCTCTTTCTCTGTCTCTCTTAAAGCAATTTTACAGATTTAAATTTTCTGAATTTGGAACAAATACAATTGATGACACTCTACTATTGATGCTTGCCAGAAGCCTTTGTGAAACAGTTGAAATTAACTATACATAGGAAACCAATCATAATATTTCATACTATTTTTACTTTATGTATACTTTTATGTTAACCTTGTATTTCATTATCATTCCATAAATTTATAGAAGACTGCAATTTCCCTGCACAAATGATTACTGAGTAAAGTTATGAAAACGATCAGCAAGTATGTAGTTTGATATATCAGTTAAGAAAAACAAATCAGATAGAGCTGCTATAATGCAGTAATTTCTTTTTTATGCAATAATTTCTTGCAAAGCAACAATATGATTTACAGAATTCAGAGAAAAGTACTGAGTGATAACTGAAACATTAGTGTACTTTATTTATGACATTCCTCTATGGGATACAATCCACTTGGCAAAAAAAGATAAAAAAAAAAAAATTCCATAGAAACTTTTGAAACAATTTCCAAAGCAACAATAAGCTGATTGACAGAGTGTTAGTAAGATGTTGTATCATAGCTTAGTCAGCAGTATGAATATTTATTTTGTACTAGTTCATATTAAAGTCATTTATTTTTCAATTAAAGACACTGTAGATTTGTTAAATTATGGTAACTATTATACACTGCATTTCTAAGTGTTTCCATTAATTTATTTTAATTAAGGCAAAAAATAATTGCAAATCTGTAAGCTCAAGATTGAGTCTATATTTTCTGTTCAATTTGTATTTAACATTGTTTTCCTGAAATTATGAATTATTTAATTTGAAAAAAATATGCCTACTTCTACTTTTTAAAGAAAGCAATTTTAACCATCAATAAAGATTAAAAGAAATTATGACATGGATACTCATATACATAGAGAGATAGATAGATAGACAGACAGCTAGATAGATAGACAGACAGGCAGATAAGCACATTTAGTAGTTCACCTTCTATTTTACTTGGCTTGTGTAAAGATGGGAAAAGACAGTTATATTGCTCTATTTTAAGTCTAAATGGTAGTCCTCATCTCAAACAACCAGTGTACAAGGCCTTAATTTTTAAGTAATATCCAGAATGACCTTCTCAGGTTTCTTTATTATTTCAAAATTACTTTTAAAAATATTACATTGAGCAAAGAAACATCAGTTACTCTTGCTGAATTGAAAAATAGAGGCAGACACACATATGAGCTTTAGGAAAAAATGATTTTGCAGAGCAGTGGAAAAATTGATTTTTTAATCTAATGATACATTTCCTATATTTAACTAGAAGTCTAAAATAAGTTAGCAATATGTGTAGACTCTGTCTCAGATGTTTAACAAACATGAGAAATGAACAGTGACTGCTGTAATCCCAGCACTCTGGGAGACTGAGGCAGGAGGGTCACAAATTCGAGCCCAAACAGTGACTTAGTGAGCACTGTCTCAAAATGAAATGGTTAGGTTTGTGCTTCAGTAGGAAAGACATGGAATTTATCTCTAGTGTGGAAGGGGAAGAAATAAATGGACCAATGCATTCTCTGTTGGTTAAATGAAGTTGTGACTAGTTTTAGACTCAGAACACTAGTCTTAATTTTCGTATCGTGTTTTATTTCATCTCCTTTGTATTCTAGAATTTCAATTCTAAGGCTGAAAAAAAAAATGGGAAATCACTGCTGACCATACACACAGTAAATAAGAGTGTGTAAAAAGTAGTTTGTGAACTTTACTAAAGATTACAAAGGAGAAAGTGTATAGAAAATGAAGGTGTTGAATGCAATTGCTGAAACAGCCACGAGAGAGAGAAACGGTGAATTGTCAGCATCATTAATAACTTTCTTTCATCTATCCAATGCGCCATGATTTGGCAGTTTGTTATACACTGGCTGTGTTGTAAACAAAAAGATACAAACTTCGCTTTTGTGGAGACAATGGCCTTTAAATGGTGGAATGGGGATAGAAAGATACTTTACACACTAGGAGAGATTAAGCTTAAACTCCAGGGGGATGGTAGCAGAAGGAGACTCATGCACAAGGAACGTTCCAAAATGTAGAAGGACTTTCCCATTCAGGGACCTGAGTAAGGCCAGCATAGGTGGATGTCAGCGAAAGAGACAGGGTGAGAGTTAAGCAAAGTTCAGTAATGCTGGCTCATGCTAAATCATTTTCAACCTTTAAAACAGGAAGTGAAAAGCCAATAGATTTTTACATTGAGGCTTAATGCAGTGCCACTTACTTAAAAAAAAAAAAAAAAAAAAAAAACTTCAGCTGATTCACTGATTTTAATAGGATGTGCGTGACGACTAATGTGACCTAGATTTTCTTCAATGAAAAGCAAAAGGAGGAAAAAGTTTAGGGTCAGTTACCATTGAAAAGAAGAGTTGCACCTATGAAATAAAGATTGAAATGTATCTAAGAAAGCAAACACAGCTAATTGTTAAAATGAGCCTAATTTTATAGATAGAATATTAGTAATCTATACATAATATCTTAATTTTAAATGAAATGATCTACTGCACAAAACTTGCGAAAACAAGCAGTACTCTCTTCGTCTCTTACAGTCATTTGGGTACACTTAGTTTTATCTATTTATCACAGAAATATATTTAACATTTTTAAAATGACAGAGGTAAATGACCAGGTTATAATATTCTAATCTTGTTACAGACTACAATTGTTCAGTCTTACGAAAGGCCCAGGACTATTGTCAGTTATTTGAAAGTGACCTAAAATGTTTGTTAATGTTTCATAAATCATGCTCAACTTCTTTTGCTGCTGAGTCCTTGGCAGTTGGAAAAGAGTCCATTGTCAGATGAGATCACAAAGTATTCCTCAAATATATACTTTGTTATTTTCTAACATATATTAATGAACTATAATTTATCGAAATATCAGCAAAACTCAATATCAAAAGAATAGACAAATTACTTATGTTGGAATTAAGACGACATAATTTTTTGTTGAGCTAATAAATATATTAATGAAAATCAGTGAATATTTTCAAAATTTTAACATCTATTTCTTCAGAAATAAAATCAAATTTATACATTTTAATATTAAAAATATTTAGTGTTAATTTTACAACTTAAGGCATTTCATTAATGTTAATATCTGCACATATGTTTATATTGTGTATTGGTCATCACCACATTTCCTCTCTCGCCCTCTGCTCTTTTCCTTCTTTTCCTGATCGCTTCACCATTTACCGTGCTCTAATCATCTATTAATTTGACATTTCCTTTATTTCTCTTTTTTGTCTTTTGGTACCGGGAATCAAACTCATGACCTCACACTTACCGGGTAAGTGCTTGAGTCACTGAGCTATTCTATCTCTGTCTCTGTTCCTTTCTTTCTTTCTTTTTGTTCTCACATGAGAGAAATAATGTAACACTTATCTTTTATAACTGCTTTGTTTTATTTCATATGATATTTTTAGTTCCATCCATATTCCTGAACATAAATGATTTCATTCTTCTTTATGGCTGAATAATACTTGTACATAAAAATGTACACACCACTTTTCTTTATCCATAGCATATTATCTTTATCCATCATCTGTTCACTTGAATATATCCTGATTCTATAACTTAAATATTTTTAGTCATACCACAATAAACTTGCATAAGTTGGTATCATTTTGTGTGGTGAATTTAATTGCTTAGGATATGGTATATAAGCATTATATTATAAGCTGCCAAAACATAAGCATTATATTATAAGCATAATAGAAAGAGTGACTACTTTGTGTTTTTCTTAAAGTAAAGCCATAGACTTGTTGAGACAAAAAATTGTTGACTTTATTTTTTACCTTTTTTGTTTCATGTATAGTTACACCAAACTTACTTACCTGATAAACTGCTACATATTTCAGCTATTTTTGGCTAGGAGGAAAGGCACGAGTGAATAAAAGTTATCGAGTTTCATGCCACATCCATGGAGGGTTTGAACTGCAAGATATAGCATTTTGTAGCAGATGGACCAAATGACAGGTATATTTATAAATTTAGAAGCCTAGAAAAACCTTAACTAAAATACTGTGTTAGCTAATTTTTTAGAAGTGAATTTAACTTCCAATTACTAATTTCTACTTTATAGATTTTGTCTATACACAGTAAAATGAGGTAGGGTATCAAAGAAGCAGGAAAAAGTCTGGCTTTTTTTAGATAAAGGCCATCTAATTATCATATTCAATACATATTCTAAAATTAACTAAAATATAATCAATGCATATCCTATATCTTCTGAACAAATGCTTCAAGTAATTATATAAATTATTTGCAAATTATCAATCTGCATAGTGGAATTCCATTTCAGACATTCATCTTGAACTACCTAAAAGCATTAGCTTGAAATTAGATTGATTCATAGCACTGTTAAGCCCAGGCTTTTGTCATTTATTTAAATGTTAAGAACATTGTAGAAATCCAAAAAGTGGAAAACTATAAATGATTTAAGTGTGCTTTTGTCCATTTAGACAGCTAGAGCTGATGAAGCATACATAAGCAGCTCAGATTTCTAAAGAACCCTAACCTCTGCAATTAGCAGTCTGGCTTATTAAGGCAATCTAGAAATCATTCTCCTTGTCCACCTGAAGACCAAAGGCCACAATTAAAAGAGAAATATTTCTTGTATTTCTATTAGAAAAGACCACCTTAAATTGAAGTAATAAAAACTATTTTTAAGTAAAATATCCATCGTGTGTTGTATGGCACAAAACTAAATATTAAAGTTTAGCAAACATAGGTAATTAAAACAAAGCAAAAATATTATGAAAGACTATTTCAGGGTCAGTGTCATAGCAGAAAATAAGTTAGGGCTTCCAAAATATTGTTGAGTGTAATTAATTTTGGCAGACTATTGAAAACCTTTTTTTCTAAAATATTTATCTGATGTTTTACTGTGGACTTTCATTAATATTCGAATGGTCATTTACCATTTCTGTGCTCTTCTTTTTTCTTGTTGTAGGGTGTAATGCATTTTACATAATGCAAGGTTTAACTCAAAACCGTAACCTGATAAATCTGGATAAAAGATACAGTTCGTTTTAGGCAGCCTCTGCGAGAATACCTATTGACCCCTAAATGCTAATGTCCATTCTAGGCATGACGTAGCGCTGTTTAATCTCCAGGAGAAACATATCACACTGGCTTTCTGGCATGTACTTGATTGTTCTTATCGTCTTATCTAAGATGGTCTGCAGGAGAATGCACTTTCTGATATATGCAGTCCTAGAATACAAATGGACTGCATCACACAAACAGCCCTGAGCCACAGTATGTGACTAAGTCATGCCTAGATTGCTCAACCCACAAAATTCTCAGAATATTTGTTCTCTTAAATTGTTGAGATTTGAAGTGATTGTTTGTATATAGTGTAGAATGTTTAGTCTCTAGACTATATAGCCACCATGAATTTCATAATGTAACATTACTTAGGATAAATTTTATAGGTGTAAAGAATTTGAAAGGATATAAGACGATTGGCATGACATTTGTAATGCATAGAAGTTATCCTTATAATAATAGGAGAAAATCTAGAGATGTTACAAGAAAAAAACATGTAGGATGGAGATTTGAGTGTCACTGAAAAGGCAAGAATCCGCTTAATGGCAAGAATTGTTCCTACTCACTAACTTCTAATAGACAAGGTTCAAGCCTACAAAGCCTGCAGAAACTTTAATTTTGACTTCTTAATCTTAAATCACCAGATCTGTAAAAATGTTTATAGCAGTGCTGAAAATATAATACAGTAATAAATAAATATTACATATTTTAAAAGAGAAATTACCTCCTGTGATAAAGTTTTGAGATACGGTACATGTGCTTGCCAAAGTTTTTACCAAACTATCTTAAAAAAATAAGGAAAATGAATGATTCAAGTAAATACAATAATCAATTTGAAGTCATGAATTTTATCATTATTATAAATGATAAAATATGTTTTCGTCATTTGTTAAAATTATATTTTATCATTAAAATAGCATCTTACTATCTGTTCAGAGCCCAAGGTGGATATAATTTATAGTGTACTAAATATGGTCTCGCTGTGTGTCTATTTTTTTCTCTCTCTCTCTCTCTGTCTCTTTTTCACACACACACACACACACACACACACACACACATACACACACACACACACACACAAGCATATGTAAAGTTCACCAAAACATGTATGTATACTTACACACTTCAGGAAAAAATAAACTGTATACATATTTTAAGATTAACTGTATTGAGACTTCTGAGATTAATACAAGCTATCTTTGGTCTCTATAATTGTAAGAGGTGCTCAGAGTAGTGGCTTTTATTTTCCCGGCATTTACAGTGAACTGCTGCTTAGATATAACCTGGGCAAATCAGATTGCTGCAAATTTATTTTCAATTTCTTCTCTAAGGACCAGCAGTACAGTGTTTTTTTCTGAGATATACGACACACTCTAGGGTCCCTTATAAAAAGGATAGCACCATCTGTTGAGAAAACATCATACTATTTTTTTCATTTCCTGAAGTGTGTATGCACTTTATGGTGGGAGAGAAAGAGAGAGAGAGAGAGAGAGAGAGAGAGAGACAGAGAGACAGAGAGAGACAGAGAGAGAGACACAGAGAAAGACACAGAGACAGAGAGACAGAGAGAAACAGAGAGCATGATCCAGTTCATAAATTATATGTTTTATATATATTTATACTATTTGTGTTACCATTCATTGTTCTGCGATTTTACTGTTGCTTTTTTGCTGTCTATAATCAGAATATCCTCTTTCTAGATTGGGCACTCAGTTTCAGGTATAGGAAGTATTTGGATGGTTTTTAGCAGACTCAAAGAGTTCTGGAAGATTATTTTATGTAAAACACATTCACCTAGAATCTAGAAGGTAGAAAATTAGTCAGAAGCCATGGACTTCTGTGCTTGTCATCCAAATATGACTTTCGAAAAGAGAGCTTCAGAAAGGATTCCACATTTCTCAGTCATCATCCAAGTCTACAGGGAAGGCTAGAAACTGGCTGTGATTTCCCACAGTTTTATGAGTATCGATATTAATAGTCTACATTTAGGGCATCTTGACTATGACAGTGACAGCAATCTAAAAGTATACGTGATCTTAGCAAAAAGGCCAAGAAATGATAGCAGTCTAAAAGCAGGGTTGTTACCACTAAATTTTGTTGTGCTTTTGCCCATGTGTATTAAATTTTCTTCATCTTGAACTATCAAGAATATTTCTATTATCCTTGAAGAATCTTACCCAGTAAAAGTTAAAATTGATTGTGAATATAGAGTATATCCCAGTAAAATTATATAAATATTATTACTGAAAATAATAAGAAGTAAACCAAGACAAACACTTAAAAATAAGATAGATAGACAGATAGACAGATAGATAGATAGATAGATAGATAGATAGATAGATAGATTATAGATTGATTTTGGTACAGGTCCTATGTATAGTAATTCTTGAAAAATAACCATATGACTCCAGCTTCTACTATTTTAAGAAAAATAATGTAGATACTTCAATAGTAGAACTTGGATTTTTTTGCATTCCTTTTACATTTTATCAAATTCTGTGTGGAGTTTACTCACTGGAATTAAAAATAGAGTTATCTTAGTTTAAATTTCCATAACACCAGGCTCTGAAGTCATGACATGACTCCAAATTGTTTCGAAAATTAATTGCAGGAGACAGACATGAAAGCGTCAAAAAAAAAAAAAAAAAAAAGAAGAAGAAACAAGAGTATGGACATTAATTAATGGATCTCTGCAGTAGAACACTAGGACTTAACCTCTTTAGGGTTCCACTGAGAGACTAGTAAAAACTACAGTGGCTCTCACAGTCCTGGCCTTAAGGACAATGGAAACTGCATTGTTTATTTCTCAATCCACCTCCAATCAATTGTTGATGACTTCTGGAGTGCTCTTTGGGCAACTGGATCAAAATTAGGATTTAAAAGGGTGTATTTGGGAGAAATATTAGTTTTCTAGATTGTGTACTATGAAAAGTAGTTAAAGTGAAGAATTAGAAGCATAAAGAAAATTTCTGGAGGCTCAGAGATGTAACTTAAATAGGAGACAGGGAGAAGTTGGTGGTTTTGAAACATTTGGTGGCTTAGTTATGAGATTGGAGGCATTTTTTTTAAGTGATAGAGCCAGTTTAGTTGATACTTATTGTGTTTCTGTCTGTGATGTTCCATGGATGGTAATGTGTTTTATGAAAGAGAAGCACTGGAAAAAGCACAGTAAGTCAATTATCAGGAGTCTGTAATTTGTACTTCCAATGTACAACTCAGAAAGTTACAGTTCCTACATCTAACTGATTCCTTAACATCTCATTCAACAATCTGTCAGCTGTGCTGAATTCATTGAATACAGTAGTTGTCTCATGTTCTTTAACACACTGCTACAGATTCCCTTTCTAAAAAATAGTCTCTGATTTATCATTGTGTTTGGTTTTCAACTTGCAATCCTGTTGATTGCCTTCAGAGGAGAGAGAGAGAGAGAGAGAGAGAGAGAGAGAGAGAGAGAGAGAGAGAGAGGAGATTAGTATCAGAAGCAAGACTACTCCTTTTGGGATCAAGTTTGACATGAATATGAGTTTGTCTGTTTTCACTGATCACTACAGTCACATGATTGCCAGACAACTAATACTAGTTTGCCTGGTTTTTGGACCTTAATTATATGTGACCAAAATGTATTCAATAACTCAGATGAACTGGCAAAGCAATAAATAATCCTAGTCTCTGCAACTGCTATCTACAAATTTAAAACAATGTATAATATTTGGTGTGTGCACAGGTGTGTGTAATGCAAAAACTATTACAAACTTTCTCTTTTTCTATGCTTGCTAATCCTTCTCTTCGTCTTTCTCAAGAGATCACTTCAATTCCTTCCAAAGGGGATACACACACACACACACACACACACACACACACACACACACACACAGAGGCACAAAGATAAAAGCTTCTATTAATATGTGCTGCTCACACAAATCTTAACTATCACCTGTGGTCTCTTTTTGAGACATATCTTTGACTTTAAAAGATCTCAACATGCTTATACATTGTTGTGTATTGCACTGTTACCATTCTCATTACTTTATATGAAATGTGGAATTTAAATGTTGACCATCAGAATATTCTTTTGATGAAAAATACTTAAGATTTTTAATACATTTTACTTTTCTGAGTGTGGTTGTCTGATTCGCTGTATTTCTTTTCCTTAATTAGATATTTCTTCAGGACTTTAAAGACCTATGTAGGACACTATGACTGCAAATGGGTGACAAATTATGTTAAAGGTCTTATGAATGCTAATTGTAAAACTAGAGAATAAAAGGGCAAGGAAAATCAAAATTGAAGAAGAAAACCGTTTGATAATTTTTTCCTGACAAATTTCTTAGAACCAACCTTAGCATTTTCATGGGGAGCAAAGTTAAAAATTTAATAATCACCCCAATTGATAAACTTGAGAGTTTTGTTTTAGTACAGAATTAAAATAGGCTACAATTCATTATATATATGCATTTTAAAAATTATGTTAACTAATTCAACATTCGTGTGATTTGAACATAATTCACATTCCTTCAGAGAAATACTTTTTCCTTATTCTTGATAGAAAGTAATATATAACAAAGACTATTTGAATATAATGTGTTTGATGGTGTAATAGGATAGCTACAATCTGTACTCTTAAACATAAAATTGTAGTTGCAGTTTTAGCTTCTTTGTTCTGAGAATATCAGCCAGTTCTTGAATAAGAGAACAATGGAGTTCATCAGAGCTTCTCAAGAACACCAAATGGCATGGCCGGACCTATTCTTTCTGCTGCATTCACTTAGCCAATCAAAGATATATTTGTTTTGCATTTGAAAATGATCATACTTCAAGAGAAATGGATGATGAATGGCATAAAGAGTAAATGGTCATAAAAATTTTCACTGCCTCTGTATTTGAATAAATCATACTATTCAATTAGCATCACGAAAAATGGATCTGTCAAATTTGATTTAATCTGGACCCTGCATGATTATCAGAAGGAAAAAAAAAGGTGAAACCAATTGAATTACTCCTAAATATTGAATAAAAGGTATATTTAACTGTCAACCAAACAAAAACATCAAAGCAAAAAGTAAATAAATTAGCCTAAACAATGCACCCACATATAGTTGATGCTTCTCATTAGTTATGTTTATTTTTATACATGGAAGGGAGAAAAAGTCCTGTTGTTTCTGTTTCATTTGATTTTCTTTACCCTTTACTCCTGAACAAAGGCTGATGGTGTCATTAGTAGCTTTCTGCCAGTGACATTAACTAACTCCTAACTGGGAAGTGGGCCAATATTTGCTTCTACATCTGCTCATTAATTTCAGGCAATTGATGAGCTTTTCTCCTGTATTTTCTTATAAATTTAAAAAAATTCAAATATCTGGTTCAATGAAACAATGAAACACATATGAAACTCTTTTTTCTGTGTTAAATGAAAAGCATCAGAGTCATACAGATTAATTTTAAGTATTTAATTTTTTATTATTTGTTGTACAAAACTTTTGTCTTGAAAAGTACTTTGTACTTAGTTTAAGCATGCCATTTCCACCCACCTGCACTCTAGAGCTGAAAACTGTGTCAAAATCATTCACACAACAAATACACTTTATTGGCAGCATTTACCCCTTGTGCAATAATGACTTTTCATGTCAAATATATACGGAACTAAAGTCAGTTTTTTGTAATATTTATTACCCATGGAACATACTTATTTTCTTTACTAACTGTCCTTTCCTATAATATTAATAACAAAGAATGTAAAGACTTCTGTCTCAGGAAGGAAGGCATTAGTTTGTAATTAAGTGTAAAGTTCTAGGGGTTAGAAATAGCCAAGTTAGGATAACATCTCTTGTTAAAATTTAAAACACAAAGAAATTATTTGATTCCCAGAGCATCAGCCAATTAACCTATAAAATGATGGTGATATACTTTAAAAAGTTTAAAAGTTCACCTAAGAAATTATCTTGAGCCAACAGAAACACAGAAAACACATAAATCTGGGAATTGTTATTACTGTAATATGTCTGGTTCTAGTGTTTCACAATTACTGTCAAACTGGGTGAACTTGCCCAATACATGTAATGATTCTAAAATCAGTCTTTTCATGTGCAGTGAAATACTGAATTCAGGAAATGTGTGGTGACAATTCCAAGTTCATGAATTAAAAGAATCGACTGTAACAAGTTGATACTATTTCGTGGGGACAAGCTTCTCCAAGGTTTTTGCTTACATTCAGTGTACGAAGAAAACTCCCCACATGTGTCTGTCACTTTCCTTAGGTTACATGAAGCAGAGGTCAGCAAAATTTGCTCTAATAGTCCAGATAATAAGTATTTCAGCAGATACCCAAGTCAGAGATACCCAAGGTCCAAAGATTTCTGAGGCAACTACCCAACCACATTTTTGCAGCACTAAAACAGCAACAGAAAATAAATAAACCACTTTATACAGCCATGATCTAGTCAAATTTTATTTATGAATGCTAATTTTAAAGCTTCTATGATTGTAACATATTAAATATCATTTTTTACAAGGACTCCTAGATTATTGGAAGTACAGAATGGTTGGCAGGCTGGACTTACCCCATGGGCTGTAATTTATTGACCCCTAAATAAGAGCATTAACAGTGAGCCAAGGAAATCTTTTTCTACTGAAAAAATAACAAATTAACTGAGATTTCAAATCAAGTTTCCATATAATGCATATACTTTAGGTGTACATTTTTTGAATTACGTTTTCATTTTTTATACTGATGAAAGTCTAAAACTAGTTGTAAAATTTGCATTTAAAAAAATCAGTGATTCTTTTTCTTGAGGATAGAGTGATTTCCAGGACAGTGAAGTAAAAGAGAAAGGAAAACAATGTTTTAATGCTTCTGTATGTACAGGTAATGATGAGTGTGGTCTGTATCAAGAAGCAGCCATAGAAAATTACACACTGAAACAATGTTACTAATACATGCTACTGGTAGTCCTTGGGAAACCAGCACAAACTACTGTTTTTGCAAATTCACCAGGAGAAAAACAATTGTCTTGATAACAGTGGTTAGCAAATTGTTTTCATGAAGACAAAGAAGTAATGTAATTTTTGGATAAAAGGAATAATTGAATGCTAATTGATGATCCAGGGTATGAAGGTCCATGGTAGTACACCTGCTGCTGGCTTGTTACTTGACACCTCTAGTGTATTAAGACATAAAAACTTGGGGCTGGGGGTTTAGCTCAGCGGCATAAGTGCCTGCCTTGCAAGCAGGCAGTCCTGAGTTCAATCCCCGGTACCAATAAAAAGGAAAAAAAAAAAAAAAAAAGACATAAAAACTTTAGAAGATATCTGTAAATGGATGGAACACTTTTTTTTTCCTCCAGTCCTTTCCAATTACCCCTATTTTTTTCTCATCTTTATAGGGAAACATTAAAATACTCATAAAGGATGGAACATTTTTATTTTATTTTACATTGAAAGAATATTAATACAATACATGACACAGATCAGTGACCAGAGAAAATATGAATGTAACCCTTTCCCTTGCATTTTTTCTATTTAGGCAAAGTATATATTCTGATATCTGTAGTGGAAAATGAAATTAATTTCATGACTGCATGGCAGTGTTAGAATTATCGTCACACAGGTATTGTTGCATTAAAACCTATAGACTATTGTTATACTGACACACATTTTAGCTTAATTGTGCTACACAACGTGCTACTTATAATTATTCCACAAGAAAAGATCCCAACTTTTTCAGCTTTGTAGCAAAACTCTTCTGGAGCTTTTAGACATGTGAATGCTGTTGGCTGCTTCTACCTGACACAAAAATCTGACATATGCACACACTCAGTCACACACAAAAAAAACAAAAATTGAAGAAAGCTTAAGGAATTATCTACCTTCAGTTGAATGATTAGCACCTAATTCTTGTGCATATTCTAATATGTTTCCATCCTTTATATTTAGAACATGGGTATATTTTCTTAAATGAACTACTGCAGAAAACTGGCTATTTGTTGCGAAAATCGTGGGGTATATACACTTTGACTTTTACTTGGTTCTTAGTCTTGAAAGACAGTAAGGGAGAAAAAGGGTACTATTAACAGCCCTTAAACTAAAAGTGCTCACCTACTTTTGCTGATACAATGCAGACCCTAGGAAGTGTAATGGTACAAAAGTAAGGCAACGGTCCCAAGATACATACCTTGCAGCGAACTTACAGAATTTCTGAAGATTAATATGCATCATCATTAAAATAGTGATTGAAAATCATCATCCAGGCTGGGCATGCAGCTCTGAGGGAGATTTTTTGTCTAATCTGCACAAGGCTCTGGGTTCATTCTACAGCATTTCTAAACTAAGTAAATAAATACATAAGTGAAAGTATTGGAAATTTATCCAGTACACCTAGAAGTACATTTTAGTTTTATCAAATCAATTAATTGGACAATATCTAACATTTGTAAACTCACTATTTACTTATGGTCAGTTAATGATAGCATCTAACTCATAGAGCTGTTATAATGATGATATAGGTAATCGTATTTAATACTGGTCTGAAAGTTATGAAACAAAACCCTCTTTTATTCTAGCTTCTTCTTATGATATGCTTAAGTAGCATACTTTAAAAATAAATAAATAAATAGATAGCAGTCAAAATATCAATGGTCAGGCTGGGGATATAGCTCAGTGGCACAGCACCTGCCTGGAAAGCACAAGTTCCGCAGATCGATTTCCAGTACCAAAAAACAAACAAACAAACAAACAAAAAACCTGTAATTGTAGTGAACTGAATTTCATAAAATTGTAAATGCTTCAACTGTGCCTTGGATTTTTAAACTAAAAGAACTCATGGTTCTCTCCCTGAGTTGGTTTTAGTTCTTGCCACTGATCTAAAAATACAATGGTGATATGAGTGAGGTCTTCCACAATCTAGCAGGGAAAGACCAGAATGAGATGACAGAATGAAGACAAGGCACACATGTGACATACACAAAGCCCGATGAAGAGAAAGGAACCAGCAGGAAGAGTCTACTGTATCTGGAGAGTGGCAGAAACTGGCTCGTGATAGTTGAGACTTAAGCATAGTTACCACCTTCCTATAGAAAATATGGCTCAGTAACAAGCCTGCTGTTAGTCCCTGTATGTTTCTGTCTCAAGAAATAGAAACAATCATCTCAGGAGAACAGAGTGTTTGCTTATCTACTGCACTGGTTTGGGTAAACAGTGAAAGGAAATAATTGTGACCAACTACAGGAAACAATATTTTGATTCATTCTTTCCTTCCTTTGGAGTAATATTACCTTTCAGTGCTGTAAATCTTCATTGTAAAACATTCTTTAATAGATATTATTCCTTTATGACCTTATAAAACTACATTGCTAAAATATAAGATATATTATCAGGGAGAAAGGAGATTTCATATACATAAGTATCTGAGAATCTTCACAGTAGGAAAAATACAGTTTTCCTTCTTTAACCATTAGTAGTCAAAGTTAGGTTGGTCAGTGGATAAGTTAGTTCCAACCATAAAAGTGGAACAAGAATATTGATGTTAAATTAACTGAAGGCAATGGAATCTAGGCTACTTAGCTGATCTCAGGAAGACTACAGACTTGGTAGAAGACAACTGTTTGGTTTGAATGTAGGACAGAGGAGACATAAATTATCATAAATTGGGGGACTAAAATCATAAAAAAACTACTTCATACAGTTCTAGAGCCTGGAATTTTAAAATCAAAGTGACAGTGAGCTTCTACTTCTTGATTACCAATAGGTGACACTGAACTCATGCATCATGGAGACCACAAAGATAACACTCACATGTGTCCACTTGCAAAAGCACTGATGTTGACTGTAATGACCTGATTACCTTCCATAGACCATCCTTCTGAATGGTCTCATATTGAGCTTAGCATTTCAGCATTTGAGTTGTGGGAGACATAAACAAATAGTAAATACAAGTGTCTAAAATGATAACAAAGGCCAGCCAAAGGAAATCTAATTGTTCTTGATCTTGGAGAAGTTACAGACTTGTGTAGTAGAATCATAGCAGTTTCACTAAGCCCTAGACTAGGAAGCCATTATTACAGTGGCTACTATTCTGTAGAAAAGTGGGGTAACACAAATCTGTTCTTTGAATTGGGAGGAAAATGACAAGACGGAAAGTCCAATGAGTTGTACTATTTTGAACTAGTTTCAGTTTAATGTATGTCTTACAATGATTTTCATAATTATTGATTCTACAAGTTCCCTTCATGGTTTTAGCAAATCGGAGCACCAAATAAAAGTAGATATTTATGATCACTCCAATTTGGTATGTGAACTATTTATTCTGTCATATTTTGAAAAAAAATAAGATTGTTGTAGTCACATTCTTGTTGCTGGGACTCAATCATAAAATCAACAAATTAAGGATGAGAGGTTAGTTTTAGCTCATATTTTTTAAAGATTTCAGCTCATTGTTGCCTGGCTTTTGGGTAGAAGATATATGGGAGAAGGGCTCATCTCAGAGGAAAGCTGCTTACTTCATAGTGACCAGGAAGCAGGTGCAGAAAGGAAGTCACAGAGGTAAGTACAACCTATCAGCTCACCCTGAGTCACCCACGTCTTCTGATCAGGCCCACCCCCAGGAACACATGAGTTGTAGTACTCTCTTATTATTGAGTCACCTCCTACAATTCCTAATTCTGAGCATATCAGGAATGGGGTGGGTACATTCGAGATCAAACTCCGGTGTTCTACCCCTGCACTAAACAAGGCTCATTCATGCACATCTCTTTATGAAAATTTATTTAATCTATCTCTATGAGTTACCAAAGTTAACAGTTGACATATTCCAGGAAAGTCCAAGTTCAAAGTAGCCTGTGAGACACAAAGCAAACTCTTAGCTGAGAGTCCCTACCAAAGTCAGAAAGTCAAGCTCTGCCAACATATAATGACAAAGAATAAGCACTCCCAAGAGGAAAAATGGAAAAGAAAGATATAGGACAAAGACAATTAAACACTACAGCCTGTAGTTCCAGTATCTAGGGCAAAGACACAAGCTCTGAATGGCTTGGGTGACCTGCCATTAAGGCATTGTCAGCAGCTGCTCTCTTGATCTGGCTTTACTCATTGTCTTTCTTTTCCTCAGATTCCTAAATTCTCCAATTTCCTAAATTCTCCAATTTTCTGGGACTTCATTGTACTGTTGGCTTCTGTCCCACAGCTTCACCCAGTGTCCTCTCAAGAGTATGCAGTCTGGCTTCCTAGTTCCTTTTGAAATCTGGGTGAAAGTCTCATGACCCCATAACTGTTGTTAGCTCAATTGACATTGAAATCCTCTGTCTCATCTTCAACTTCCTGAGGTTGGTCCTTACGATCTCTGTCTCTGTCTCTCTCATGAGGCAAAAGACCCCATCTTTTTCTGGATCTGGCAGTAGACCATGGAGACTAAGAAAGATTCATGCAACCAGGATACATTCCTAGGACTAACTTTTCAGACCAAGCCCTGTCCCCCAACAGCACATCAGCTACAGCACTTTTGTAATGCAGTCTCCTCCTAAAGCTCCACTGCTGAATAGATGAAGGTTTTGGGGGACATTCCAGATGCAAATCATAACAAAGATATTTGTAAAACTTATGCTTCAAGTGTCCATAACAAGCAATTCTTTGGATAGCCTGACATATGTCGAGTACTTACTATAAATCCATTAATCTGTATGCAGTATCTGTAAGAGGGGAATCCTTACATTTAAGGAAAAAATTTTATTTGCAGATCTCATGAAGGAAACAATATAAACATCGAAGTGGATTTCAGGATTATTGTTTTTTAAGTCACATAGTTCAACATTGAGACATTAGTAAGGCAAAAGAAATATCTGCCTTAAGGCTCAAAATTTAAGTTGTTTAAAGTAAAATCTTAATGAATGACTTAGAAAAGTTAAATCTTGGGCTGGGGATTTAGCTCAGTGGCATAAGTGCCTTGGCTGGCAAGTGTGAGGTCATGAGTTCAATCCCCAGTCCAAAAGAAGTTAAATCATAAAGTCATGCTATAAAGAGCAACATTTTAAATAAAGATAAACTTGATATCTTTGTAAATTTCTACCTCACTCACCTTATAATGGTTCATTTTCCGAAAGAACCTATTTAAAAACTGTCATTTAGTTTTCAAATTTTACATAAAATAATATATATTGTGATTACTGAATTTTCATCTCTTTAATTTTTATAAAGACGAATGCTTGCCTGGTATTAAACTGGTCCTGATCTATGAATTAGGAAGATAAAATTTAAAAATAAGAATTAAAGGAATAGAAAAAGAAAAGAAAATGACAATCAGAAAGTAGAATAATGAAGGAGAAGGCAAACTATGATAAGAATTTAAAGAACTATTTAAAAATAAACCAAAAGAATAACACAAACTAAAGACTATGAATAGTTTAAAGTAAAAAGTGGGTTAAATATTACCTCAGTTAAAAGGAGCAGTCTGCTTCCTCCCTTGATGTCTCCTGCTGAGTCAGACACAGCTCCCGAGTGAGAGCCAAGCAGGGAGGTAGGGAGGTTGTAGAAACCTGGAGAGAAGGCAAATAAGAGCTACCTTACCCCCTTGCTCATCTTTTCCTGAGACTCTTTATGCAAAGTGAAGATATATTTTTTCCAAAATAAGAGCTTTGTTGTCAGCTGTCATTTGTGCTCAATTTTAATAGAAATGGAAATTAAATCCAAAACATAAATACATAGGAAAAAGCTTCAAGTATAAAGAGTAAAGATAGAAAAAGATCCCAGCTTAGGTAGCTGGAGGGGACATGCTCTGATTCAGAGGGTCAGGTCAGACCAGCCTGCCTACAAAGGAGAGAATTAGCCATAGGTCAGGGTCCACTTGATCTTTAGCTTGGACTCAGTGTCACAGCTCAGCAGTCATATTGACGGCAGAATGATCTCCTTTCCAAGAAAAGATTGTCTCTGCAGTGGTCTGAATAAGTGTAGGGGGAGGGGTTTCCCATTTTCTGTGACTCCAGGCGCCCACAGTTTCCCAGAAAATGGCTATAAACTTCAGGCGAAAGTTGAATGTCCTGCAAATTCCCATCGTTGTGTTCTCAATTTTGAAGGCACGAGACAAGAACCAAGAAACATTTAGTTAACAGAGAACACACAATGAAAGTCAAAATTTGCACTTCTTAGTTTCCCATTGCACACCTGGTGGCCGAAAGTGAAAAGTCATGGTACAAGTTAAAATGACTTTTCATCCCCAACTGTCCCAGATAAACACACACAAGAATTATTCTGTTGATGGCTAGCAGGTAAAGGACTAGGACTCTGCCTATCTCCTTGCCCCATGGGATGTCCTTGCTGTTCAGATTGCTCTAACTGAACATCTGAGGATTCACTGCTGTGTCCAGCTCCCTTCAGTGTTAAAAACTAGCTAAATTCGTAGGTAAGGATGATGCTATTGAGTTTCCCTAGCTTTGCTAGAAAGAAAATGAAAACAGAAACATGTTGAGATAGAAAGTTGCAGACAATTGCTGCTCTTAAGTACAGGTGCAGCGTTGTCATGAGTTAGTTAATGCCCGTGATTGTCTAATGTCCTCATTGTCATATTAGACTTGCTTTCTCACTCATCATTATACGATCTTTATTTCATTTTTTTAGTTTACTCTCATAAAATTTGGATAACAGTAATTTTTATTTCAAAATTATAATTAATATTATTGGGTTAAAATGTGGAAATTTTACACAGTATCGTAAGTAATGGCATTAATCACATTGAACATTTAAATTTGTTATAAAACTGTTACAATAAGATAAAAAATAAGAATAGTAGAAAATGCATATCAT
The DNA here is from genome assembly GCF_034190915.1 of Cavia porcellus. NCBI lineage: Eukaryota > Metazoa > Chordata > Mammalia > Rodentia > Caviidae > Cavia > Cavia porcellus. Next base: position 30,169,104 of record NW_026947497.1, on the reverse strand, counting down.
TTTTATAATGTGAGAATATTTTTATAAGTCACCACACAGTGGTATGGGGATGGTTGAACAGCTAAACACTAGCTGCAGCTAACGAATCTTTCTAAGGAGGTATTTCTTTGTGAAAAACAGTCCATCTTTCAGCATGTAAACCATTTGGATTTACTATTTTTGCCTAAGAAAATGTAGCATAAAATATAAAATCATTAAAATAGTGTTGGTAGAAGACAATGCAGAATTATAAGAGATGTGATGGAGAGAAAGAGAGTTAAGAAAATTAATTGGCAAAGTAATTTATTTCTCTTACTCTTGAGTAGGAAAGCATTTGCATTCAACTAAACAAATTCATGCACAAATTCATGCAAGAAAAATCTTGCAAGAGATATATAAGTCTTGCCAGAGATATATAAGTGCTGCCTGGCAAGTGCAAGATGCTGAGTTTGATTCCTGATACCAAAATGAATAAATAAATAAATCTGAACTAACATACTATGTCTTTAACAATTCTACAGATAGATAAAATTTAAAACTAGATATTAACATGTATTATAGGATTAAATAAGATTATATTTAAAATGGTATCTGATGATTTTTACAGGATTCCAAACATTTAATAATTGTGTCAATAAGCTAAATGTGTATATCAGTATTTTTATTAATGACCTCTTAAAAATCATTAAATATAAATTATGTGGAGTTATTGGCAAACTATAATGGGCAAAAGTCCGGTGCTCTGAGATGAAGACAAGCAATTAGCATTTCCTACACCAGAGATTCTCAGACTTTCCTAAGCATGCAATGAACCTTCTGGGCTGATAAAATGTGGGATTCTGGATCCTTGCCAGATGATGATTGAGAAGATCTGTGAATCCAGGATTTCACTGTTTTGCTCCTGTAACACATTTTCAGCAATGCTAGAGCTGTTCTTTCCACCACTACAGTTTGGAAGCTACCGTCGCACAGATTAACATATTCATAGCTAGCCACATAGACCACTTCGAAATGTACCTTCACACTTACTTTTCATATTATTTCTGAGAAGTGGAGGCTATCCTTAATTATAGATGACAGCAGAAGGATGCAATCCTGTAACTCAAAGAAAAGCACAACATAAAAATAAAGTTAAAACCAATGTATTTTGCTACTAAGCTACGCTTAGTCCTAAAACTTTGACTTCCTCAGGCATAAATTGTCTAAAGTTTCTAGTTCAACTTACATAGAAGGCAAAGTAATTATCATTCTAGGGTACAGAAGAATGAAGGGAGAACCCACCATGTAGTGAAGTAACTAATGATTCACAACACATTAATTATAGTAAACATCAGGAAGAGTTCTAGATTTATAATGATCTGTTATGCATTAATTTCCAACTTCTTTAAGCAATGAGTAAAGTCATGAAGGCTATTTTTATTTTCAAAAAGTCTATCCTTTCCTTTGGGTCATATTAAAAAACTCACATTAATGACAGAGGCTTTCCATCCATCATAAATGTCCATTTGCTTAGATGTCTTAAAATTTAGCACGTATGTCAGTACATACCAAAATTGATGAAAATCCAGTTATTTTGCTGGACATTTTTGCATAAGAAATAAAAAGTCTAATTTTGACGTGTGCTCAATTTATTTCAGGTTCTTCCTCTACCTGGCAACTTAATTTAGAAAGACTGTAATTACACTTAGTTCTGATTATCTTATCACCGAGGTTGTATTGTTAATCCGTTTAATTAAGAGCTTATTGCTGCAGTTGTTTTCTATTATGCTCTGCCACTTAGTACGTAGACATAACTAGTCTTCTGTAGAAATCAGCAAAACCAAAATAGTGGGCAAATTTCTTCGAGAATAAACTAAAATGCCACATAACAGTAGCAGAGAGACACAATTCAGGACTAGGTGAATGGATTCTGAACTCTTTCCAAGGGGTTGTACTACTACAAACACCAGAGAGCCTTAGTTCCGCTGTTTCTCCATTCAGCTCTCCGAGAACAGCATTATACTAAAACTCTCTTCTTATTATAGGTGGATAATTTTATCCCAGCTATAGAAACATATTTTTAGCTCCTTTTTAATGGGTACGGGAGAATTCACTATGCTCGTCAGAGCTATAAACATCTATGAAAAGGAAAAATTGTCTCCACCTGTTGAACGTTTCCTCTGACCAGTGTTTTTTAGTAGATCTGAAAAGAGAAATGTGAGACCTAGGTTTTCAAAATTAACAACCATTTGGCTTCCTCTGTCTGTTTTGAGATTTGAGTTGGAAATCAAGTATCCTTGGTTTGACTGACAGCTTTGTTTTATCATGTTTGATTTTATTCTCTTACAAAAAAAAGTAATAAGGTCTATGGGGGCAATAAAACCCAAAATGTGTAAATTTTGTTGTAATAAAGAGAGGCGAAGAAAAACTGCCCAAAAGTATACAACAGAAAGTGTGTTTAGGTGTGTTAAATAGATGACCATATTAATATTTTTGATTGGATCATTGAACACAGCTATTTTCAGTCTCACTATTTGAATGTTCACTTTGTATGCTTTGATCCTGTGACCTGAATCACAGTTTCAAAGATGATAGTGTGTAATCTATTAACTGGTGGTATCTTACTGTTTTTTTGTTTTTTATTTTTTTTGTAGTTGTGTATTACTTGTACCCTTACAGTGTTTTGTTTTGTTCTGTTTTTTTTTTTCTCTTTTTCCTTTAAAATTAAAAAAAAAAAGCTACAGTTTGGCTTTTACAATACCACTTAATCAACCTGAATGTGGCATTTATGAATTGTCCCAATTATTTCTGTGCGATATATATATATATATATATATATATATATATATATTATAAGACATTAGGCTTTCTTGCTGACATTACAAGTTAAAATTTATCATTTTTAAGAAAGATGTTAAAATTATTAACAAAAGAAATTCTGTTTTAAGAACTTAGCTATCTTAAACTGTTACACCTTTGAGAAATCATAATATTCATGTTCAGCTACATTAAAATGTTCTTTCTTTTTTTTCACCTAACCAATACTATCCAGTTCTATGTAGCTTGCTAGATGATTTGTCAAAGTTAAGTCATTTACTTTCAACTAAGCAGACATAAGTAAAATGAGTATGAGACAATACAGTGGTATCCATAACTGCAATTGAGAGCTAAAGTGGTTTGATTTTTCAAATATCACAGTGCCATTCCATCTTCTTCGGAAAAAGTCATTGTACACTGTATATAAAAATAAGTAAACTTTATTCACAAATGATACATAAAATAATCAGGTGTTTTAATTATCATGTGTACAACTTTAGACATGGAAATAATTATATGAGTTATCTTTTATTTTATATTTATATACCTATGCTCAGTTTGAGGAAAATTAAAAATATGTGGACTGACCTTATGAGTGCATATTATTTGTATGTACAAATAAGAATTTTGTGTCTAAACTTTATAAATAAAATGTTTTCCTATAAAAACATGCCTAAATGAATTTATGTATCCCTCGTATGGCAGAAAAAAGACAAATGAACACGAAATTGTCCTCGATTATATCATCTTTGGAATGGTTCTTCTAAGTGTCATTCTGCTCAGAAGTTAGCAGGAAGAATAAGCCTGGTTCTGGGGAGCTATTTCTCTCAAAATACATTTGCATTAAAAACTTCTGAATTAATGTATTTATGTAGCAATTCTACTGCACTGTATAACTTGAAACAATCACTGACATCTTTGTGTGCTTTTATTTTCTCATCTATAAAGCCTCTGCTTTTATATTTCTATAATTCAATTTTAGTATGCTGTTGGGATGAAAAATGGTTAATGTCTTATGCAGTACTTCCATTTGTAAGTCTATATTTTGTTACTTTAAAGTACTTACATATGTTTTTAAATCCCTACAGTGTTATTTCAAAATACTTAACTCCCCACTTTTTAGATAAGTACTAATTGCATAACTCTTTTGCTTTTCAGAAAATTATTCTGGCCATGTCCATCTACTTTATGGTGATTCAGTTCCATATTAATCCTTGAAACAACAAAAATCGACATAAATGAATTCTCAGATATCCCCTCATCCCCAAATACAGACATTAATGTTAATTATTTTGTATTTTCCCCTAATCAGTACTTACAAATATTTTAAAAGAGTAGTTGTTGTGCAGTTTGTTTCAAAATACAAACAACTACAAATCTGGACAAAATGTATGAAGCCAAGAAGGAAGAAGCAATAGTTTCATCCACTGGAGAGACATGAATTACAAGATTATGTTTCCTGAGATCCTAAAAAGAGCCCTGGCTTGTTTCGCCTACTGTCTGGAGCTAAGTGTTGGACAGCAGAGCAAAATGAGACAGACAACACAGAGCATGAGAGCTTCCCACTGAAGTGACACAGACTGGAGCCTGCCGAGGCCGAGAATGCAAAAATTTGAAAGCCAGCATAAAGGTAACTCTGAGAGAAGCACAAATATTGCTCCCGCTTTTTCTTAGCTCAGTCTTAGTCTATGCATATTTATTGTAAAAAGTTACTAAGACAAGAAGTATCAGCCACAAATAAATTGTCAGGATATTAATTTCTAGATCACAAGCAACAATGGAATCATTCAAATATTTCCAGAAAAAGCAACTTTTTAAATATGACATAATCTATAAAGACCTCAGAAAGACCAAATTATAATAGTGAGCACTACTCAAGAAACACCTCAATAAAAATAAATCAAACTGACCTCAGGGGAAAAGAAAAAAAAAAAAAAAAAACTACTTTGTTAATGTAGCTGTTTCTCAATTCAAACCATACTACTCTTTGGTGGAAATCAAAACACTCAACATCAAAGCAGTGTCTGGGGCTTAAAAAACCACCAATTTCTGGCCACAGAAGGAGAACTGTGAACCACATGAAGAAAACCATTAGGGATGAAGTTAGAAAAGGAAATTAAAGCAAAGGATTTACTGCTTACAACTGTTACAAATGCAGTACTAGTAGAACCTATACCATGATTAGAAATGGAAATCTTGGAAAGAATATAATTTCTAACAGTTATGGAAATGTATTTATTAGAAATTTTTAAAATACATGCATTGCATAAATGTATGGACATGTAAACAAATACATATGTAATTTTGTGTGTATTTGTCTTTCTAGGGGATCTAATCTTACCTAATTGTTACAGCTAACAAAGCAATCTCTATTAGACAACTGTCTTCATGTTTGATGTGGTAGTTCACGGTCCACAGAGCAGGAAGTCCAGAAGGAAAATAGGATCAGCTAATACTTCTTATAATTCTTGGTGTCTGTGATCTTCACTGGTGAATACTCTGAAAAAGTGGAGCTTTTCATTATAAAACTAAGCATATAGAAATCTGATCTAAGAGGCAGAGGAAATGAAGAAGGATCCCCGCAAAGGCAGTATGATTGCATGTCTGAACACTCCCTGCCCTGGCAGCAGGAGACAGGAGACAGGAGACAAGCAGGAATGCGCATGAGCTACCAAAAGAATACACTTCCCAATTTCTCTCCAGAAAGTATTTTGTTGCCAGCATAGCCGGAAGCACAGGTCAGAAAATTTCAGGAAATGTGGTAGACTTCAGCAAACAAGGTTTATCGCTAAGCTACTGCAATACTGAAGCTTTCAAAGAAAAATATTTAACAAAAAGCATATACACCCACCCACATACTCACACACACACACACACACACACACACACACACACACACTCACACACACACACATATGTGAATCAAATAAAACAGTCAAGGAATAAAATTATGCAATGTGTAAACTATTCATTGGGTGAAGTTAGCAATTGATTAGAATTTAGTGTTAAATAATAGCAGTAAGAATATCTGTAGTTGACAGCTTAGATTGTATCTTATTTTCTTCCTCATTGGGACACATTAATTAATACCTGCAATTTAAGCACGAAAAATGATTTCAGCTCGCCTTCTAGAAGTTTTAGTCCTTCCAGGGCGGCTGGCATGGTGGGAGGCTGTGGCCAGGGAAAGCTGCTCATGCCCTGGTAGCCAGGAAGCAGAGACTGGGGGAAGAGCACACAGGGAGATAACTCTCTTTCAGGTTCTATGCCCACTGACTTTTCTTTAACGACTGGCCACCTACTAACAGCAATTCAAAAGTAATGGCCCAATTCTCGTCCAAAAGCCCTGCCTCTAAGAGCAGGAAGCTCCAAGGTAACATCCAGCTATAAACTATGAATTTGCCCTAATAAAATGCTATGGCGGGCGGGGGAGGGGGCTGAGGACTTCGCTCTGAGCACAAGACCCTCCCTGGCAAGCACAAATGAGTTCACATCCAACCCCCCCCGCCCCCGCCCGCCCCCAAATGCTATGGCCTGAGCAACAGAAATTTAGTTTCTCACAATCCTGGAGAAAGAATTTTAAGATTTGTGCATCACCTTTGGCCAGGTTCTCTTTCTAGCTTGCAGCAGCTAACAAGTTACAGCCTTTCTGCCACATCTGTAGGTAGACAGAGATAAAGCTCTTTAATAGTGCTTCCTAGTGAAAAATGAACCATATGTTAGGACCTATGTACTCAGTTCCCAGCCTCTGGGATACTAGGCCCCCCACCAGCAATTTAAAGGAGGAGACGCTTATTTTGCTCAGTTTCTAGGGTGTTCATTGCCAAGCAACTGATTCAAAGAAAGAAATGACAAGGCAGAAAGCATGGCAGGGGACAGCAGCTGATGCCCATCCAACTGGGAAGCAGAGAAAAGGGAGCAGCCTGGAACAAGAATATACCCTTAGAGTTAACCCTTCTAGTGATGCGCTTGTAACCAAGTCCCATGCTGGTGGAACACGTCCAGCTACCGAACTCATCAAAGGATGAATCCACTGAGAAGCGTAACACTTTCATGACCCAATCAACTTCCAAACATTTAAGAATTTTGGAGACACTTCAGGTCCAAGCAAGGTCACGATCCTGCACTGATGAACTCCTTTCAGAAACTATCTTGAAGCATAATGATAATAGAAATAAAGATGGCAACAAATGAACTGAGGAAGGAGTACCAACATTTTGTCCTCAGAGATACATAAAAGTAGCACAAATGCTAAAATGAAGAAAGAGTTAAGTATTCTTGGATGTGTAGGTCAGTGCTAGAGTGTTTGCTTAGCATGTGCAAGGTCCTGGGCTGGCCAGGCAAGAACAAACAAAAAGTAGACAAATCAAGCAAATCTCAGTGATCCATAACAAGCAATTTAATTCTTATGCAACTGATGTTCAGTAAGGAAGACCTAATGTGAAAACTCTAAAGACTGTACAAAAATATGGCCAAATTACCTAGTTCAGTAAACATATTTTTTGTCAATAATCTCCTTACCAGATTTGTCAATAATATCTTTACCAGAAAAAACTTAGAATCATACCCAGAAACACCAGAATCAAGTGGCTATTATACTATGCAGAAAGGAAATTTTAAAAGCATTCACACTGAATATATCAGAACAGAAAGAAGAGTCATAAACATTTTGTCATAAGCACAGATATCAAGGACTGAAAAAGATTACAAAAATACTGAAGGGAAAAAAAACATTACAATTAAAATGAAGCTGCCATAGTTTTCAAAAAAATCCAAACAAACAAACAAAACCCAAAGATATTCATACTCAGTAGACTTGCATTGCAATGAATATTTTGGATGGTCTCAGACTGGAAGATACCAGATAGAACATAAAACTGTATCAATAATGAAAAACATTGCTTTTGTGAGTGAAAATAAACTATAAAGACTTTTTATTAATCCTAAAATGAGTGTTATTAATAGCAATTTTAAAGAAATGATCATAAAAATGAAATGTATTAAACATTGTAGTGTACTATGAGATCCTTAAATGTGTTTTAGTACAATATATAATCAAAAAATGCAAAGAATGACAGCAGAAATGGAAGTTGAAGATTTATGTATTATATATGTATTGGTATAATGTATATGAAACAGAGAAAGGGCATTTGAAGGACAAATATGATAAGATAAAGGTTTTTATTTTTCCACTGTTGGAAAAATAAAGTAGTATGGCTAAATCAATACTAGTGATAAAATTGGGTGGAGAAATAATTCAGTTATGAGAAAAGAAAAAGGAACACTGGAAAACTAAGATATATAGAAAACAAATAACAAAATTGCTTCAACCAAAGCATTAATAATTATTTTAAATATAAGTATATGATTGGAGTGTATATTATATTTAAAAATATAAGAACCAATTAATGTTCTTTATATGAACAGTATTTTAAATATTGAAAATCAGATATGTTAAAGGTCAGCATGCCAATAAAAGCCCATTAATTATCAATACAAATATCAGTACAGAATTTAAGAATAATTTCAGAGATGAAATGGACATACAATGATATGAGAGTTAACCTACCCAGAATGCGCCGTGAAGCCAGATGTGGTTGGTGGGCAAGTCTGTAATCCCGGCATAGTGAAGCAAGAGGATCACTGCAAGTTCAAGATCAGCTTGGGCTACAAAGTGAGCTCAAAGCCAGCTTGAACTACATAGTGAAACTCTGTCTCAAACAAAACAAAACAAACAAACCAACAAAACAATGGAGCATTATTCTGTTATAAAGAAGGATAAATTTCAAACATTTGCCAGAAAATGTCTGCACCCTGAGACCATAATGTTAAGTCAAGTAAGTCAGAAGTACAATCAGAGATTGTGGTATCTTCTGCTTTGCCTGTATTGCTCAGAATTGCATCAGCTCTTCTGGTCTCTTCAGAATCCAAATGAATTTCAGGAATGTTTTCTCTAGTTCTGCGTGTAGTATGTTACTGGTGTTTTGATTGGGGTTGAATTAAATCTGTATAACAATGTTGGAGTGTACTGTACTGCTGAATTTTAATATTAGTTCTAGGAATCTTTTGGTGGAGGCTTTCCACTGAACATTTTTGTCTTGTTTCTAACTTAAGAAGCAAAGTTTTCAGCTTCTCTTCATTTAGTATATTGACTGTTTGATTGGTCATAGATGGCTTTTAAGAGGTTGAGATGAAGACCTCTTACTAGCATTTTTTCACTGTTTTTGTTAAGAATGGATGTTGAATTTTGTCAAGTGTCATTTCTTCACCTACTGAGATGCCATGATTTTTTTCTTCACTTCTGGTTATGTGGATTATTACACTTACTGAATTTTGTATGTAGAATGATCATCATTTCTACTTTGCATGTATTTAAACATTTTGTATCCCTGGGATGAATTCCAGTTGATTGTTGTGAATGATCCTTCTAGTATACTATTGAATGCTGTTGCTAGTATTTTGTTTTCAACTTTTGCTATATGTTCATTATGGATAATAGCCTAACATTTTTTTTTTTTCTTGTGGTACCTGTGTCTGGCTTTGGTATCAGTTTAATGCTGCCTTTGTAAAATGAAATTGTAACATTTCCTACCCTTTAACTTTGTAAAACTGATAAAGATTAGTACCCATTCTTTAAGTGTTTTATAAAATACAGCCATGAATGTGTCTAACCCCGGGCTTTTATTTAGTAGAAGGCATTTATTATTGATCCACTCTTCCTATTACTTATTGATCTGTTTAGATATTCCATTTTTTGATTCAGTAATAGTTCATTGTATGTTTCTAAAAATTTATTGACTTCCCTTGGGTTATTCACTTTATTGACACATAATTTTTTTCTTAATAGACTCTTTTATTTCTGTGTGTTGTCTGAAATATATGGATTATATTTATATGGTAATATCATTTTCTCAGTTTCATTTAGTCTCAATTTTAATCTTACTTTTTTGGAGATACTTTCAAACATTCTAAAATTATACTTATTTTCAATATAAATGGAAAATATATTTTTCTTTCCTATTTATTTGTTGGTACATTTTCAAGAACAATAGTTTCAGAGCTATCTCAAGACAGAGATAATTTTGTTGATTGTACCTTTAATAGCAGATGGTTCTATCTGTTTATATTGTAGGTTCTAACCATAATTTATTTTTATTTTATCAAATATATTTATTTATATTCCTGCCTTATTACTTAGGCTACTGAATCACAAGGCAGAACAATACTTGAATTGATTATATATTGTTGTATAACAAAATACTTCAAAATTTAAAGCAACTGCAATTACAACTCATACATTAAAAGTTCAGGAAATTTAGCGTACTTCAAAAAAGTATTTTTTTGGTTCAATATTGCAATGATAAATGACTTACTAATACTAAGTTGGTCTAAATTTGTCAGAAAGGTGCAAGTGACCTTCACCTACTTGGGCAGGAGCACTCCAAGCTCAGATTAACAAGGCCCTTACCTTCTCTTGCAGTATTAGGGCCTCTCTCAAAAGCCTCACTAGGAGAGTAGTTCACTATGTGTATATAGTGATTCTTAAACACTAAATCTATAATTGCTGTCATGTTGTTTCTGGAAAAAAAATCACAAAATATTCCAGAAGAGGGAAAGAGAACCCTTTACTCCAACAGAGGTGGGAGAATCAATTTTCATAGTTTTCCTTTAAAGCACCAATGCCATAAAAGGATGATGATTTACAATTTTTAGGTAGATAAAGTTTTATTGCTATGTGTGCAAAAGTAATTGATATTTATAATTTTCTCGTACTTCATTTATTAAACAAAATCAGTGATCTAAAATCAAGCTTTAGGTGCTAGAAAGTATATAAGAACATTTTAATGATAAGTTTTTAATTATTTTGGATGGTTAATAACAAAATAACATTAAAAAATTATAATAACAAAAAGAAAATGTTTTAGAGCTTTCTAACTTTTTGTTTAATTCTTCAATAATTCTTTTTAAAGGTCGCTACTGATATCAACCTGTTTGTATAAATGGAAACTATGAAATAAATTACTTTAATTTTTAAGTCAAAAATAAGTGTTATTTTCAGAACTCTTTCAAAAAGTTGAAACATTCCTTTGTAAATGAAAACAAGCAAATAAAACTAAATAGAATAATTTCTTTCTGGCCTCTTTTTCTTAGTCTAAGGTTTTCTCATTTTACTTCAAATGCCTTACTGTAACTTAATTTGCATAAAATAAAATGTACCACGATGTTAATACAGTTGTATGAGAACTGAAAAAATTATAGTAAGAAAAATATACTTTCAATCAACTGTAGATAATTTCTATTAACTCAAAAATCTTTATCTTTGCAGTCATCTGCCTCTCCCTACGTGCCAGCCAACTACAAATATGTGGTCTGTCACTTACAACTAAGCATTTGTGGTATAGAATGAAATTTTTATATTATATACATTGAATAAAATATTTTAGTCATATCTCTATAACTTTTTGTTTTCAAATACTTTTTAATATTCCATTATGCTGGTGTCTATAACTGTCATTTATTGCCTTCAATATTTGGTAGTATTCTGTTTCATAAATATATCAGACTTTGTCTCACAACTAGGTTGTTGAATTTTTGTGTTGCATCCAGTTTTAGATTACTACTATTAAAAAATCTATTGTGATGTATTTGTGAGCACATATTTTAAATTTTCTTGAAGACATTTTAGGAATCACATTACTGGAATATATTGTAAGTGAGCGTATATATAGCATTGTGAAAAACTATTGAAGTATTTTCCAAAATGATTGTAGCATAAGCAAGTAGGAGTAGTATATAGGACATATAGCTTCTCTACACACTTGGCATCACTTGGTGTGGTCAACATTTTAAATTTAGCCATTTTTTTTAATTTAGCCATTCTAATGGGCTTCTATTGGTAATTCACAGTGACTGAAAATCTTGATTATGTTAGGATATTTACTGATCATTTATTATCTTGATTTTGTGAAGCATTTGTACAAATTATTCACCTACTTGGTTAATTGAATTGTGACCTTATGTACCCTGGTTTTGATAAAGACTGATAACCAGAATAAATAAAGATAAAACACTATATATACAAAGAAAATATCTAAAAAGGGAAGGTGGTAGCTATTGTTAATTTCTTATTATCTTGTTTTGCAGTGCTATATCACTTTCATTGTTTGGTTTGGTTTGGTTTTATTCTGCTGTGTTTTGTCAGATTTTATTATACCTGAGGGTATGGGCAGCTATTTTGCAGACATCTGCAAACTAGAAACCGCAAACTTGCAGACTAGAAGATATCTTCTAGTAGCCATGTTGATTTCTTATTATCTTGTTTTGGAGTCCTACATTACTCTCATAGTTTTATTTTGACTCATTCTAATGCTTCATTTTGTTTTTTTAAACAAAATTTTAAGTTACAAAAACAAAATATTATCATTGACGTGTGGTAAGGATATAGATTCATTTTTTGCTAAGATGATATGTTCTTTCTGGAAACATTCATGAGGGCATTTCTTATATAATTTTGCATATTTGTTGAAAATCAACTACGAAGACATATATTTCTAAGTTTTTTTGTTCAAATCACCTGCCTATCTTTACACAAATATTATCTTTCATGATTATTGGATATTGTTATTTTAGGACTTAGCATCAGTTAACATAAATATTTTGATTTGTTTGCTGGTTTCAATATTGTTTGAGTCTCCTTAAAAATTTGTACATTCCTCTGTATAAACAGCAAGATTTTCAACTTCTGGAAAAATATATATATATATTTTCTTTGTTGTTGTTATGTAACTCTAGATAAATTTTGAAAAAAAATTTCATCTTTACAATACACAATGATCCAATGCATTAACTATTTTTATTTCTTCTCTTATACTAGACATTTTAAAATTCTCTCAAAATTTTGTAATCACTCTACTTTAGTACACAATATAATACTTTTTCTAAGTGTATAAGTAATGATTTTACATTTAATGATATTAATTTTATAGTATATTACTTATGCCAACTCTGTTATTTTATAGAAATTAAAATAACTTCTCCATTGGTTTTAAATCTAGCAATACTGATAATCGTACTGATTAATTCTAGGATACATTTGTGATAGTTTAGATTTTTCACATCAATGATTAAGATATCTAGGTTAATTTGCATCTTAAGTCTATATGCTTCTTCATTTATTTTTCTTGATATTTATTTCTTAGTATCTGCATTTTATCTTTGCCTTGATGAAATATGAAAAAGTAATTCAATATTTCACTTTTAGGAATAATTTTCATTCTTGGAAAACAGTGGATGTTTTATATAAATGTGAAGCGGAAAAAAATACTAGCCAATATTAATTTTTTACAGAATCATATTTTAGTACCTTCTAAATGTCTGAGTAGTGCTCCATTGCATTAAAAAAAACTGTCTTTTTTATTGTTTCTTAAGTTGATGAGCATTTGGCTTTTTCCTAAGATTTAGCTATTACAATTGTGCTTCTGTAAACATGGGTGAATATATATTGCTGTGGCATGTTTTCAATTCTTCTGGGAAGGTACCCAGAAGAGGAATAGCTGGTTTGAATATTAGGTTCTCTAATCCCTGTTTTTTGAAGAATCTCCACACTGATTTCAATGCTGATTGCACCAGTCTACACTCCTACCAGCAGTGGAAAAGAATTCTTTTTTCCCCACAATTTCACCAAAGTTTGTTATTGGTTTATTCTTTAATAATAGCTATACTTCCTGGTCTGAGATGAAATCTCAGCATTGTTTTAATTGGCATCTCTTGAATTATCAGTGATGTTGAAAAAATTTTTTTTTCATTTCTTTATTTGCCATTTGTACTTCTTCATCTGTGAGGTATGTATTTATCTGAGATCGTCACCTTTGGATGCTGTCTTTAAATTTGGGAAGTCTGATTTTTTCAACAATTTATATGTTCTAGATATTAACTCTTTGTGTGAAGAAAAAGAAGTTAAGCCTAGAACTCATATGAGGGAGTTAATTATAAAAATCAGAGAAAAAATTAATGCAATTGAGACTAAGAAAACAATACAAAGAATCAATTAAACAAATAATTGATTCTTTGAAAGACTGAATAAAATCGACAAGCCCTTAGCCAATCCTATCAAAAAGCTAAGAAAAACTGTATGGTGCAATTAGGAATGAAAATGTTCAAATTACATTGAATCATATGAAAATCCAGATTATCAATATCCACTTTAAGAATTTGACTCTAATAAGATGGAAAACATAAAAGAATTGGACAGATTTCTGGAAATGTATGAATTAACAAAGTTAAATCTAGAAGATATAAAAGTTTTAAGTAACCTATATCAGTCAATGAAATCAATAATGTAAATAAAAATTTAACAACAAAGAAAAGCACAGGTCCTGATGGATTCACTACTGAACTCTACAAGAATTATAGAGAAGAAATAACCCCATTTTACTCCTCAAATTTTTTACTGAAATTGAAAGGGAAAGGAAGCAATTTCCCCATGTCATTCCTGGAAGTAAGTTTTACCCTGATCTCCAAACGAGCAAAGGACCTAACTGAAAAAGAGAACTACAGGTTAATTTCTCTAATAAACATAGATACAAAAATCACCAATGAGCTATGGAAAAAGAGAACACAGCAAATAATGAAAAAGATTATACACCATTAATTTCCAAATTAAAACTCAGGCCAAAAACATTAAATGAATTAACAATTTCAACATGAAAAAAAAAAAAACAGCCTACCAATAAACACGTAAAATAATGTTCAATATCTCTGGCCACTCAAGAAATTAAAATAAGAACAACACTGAGTTTCCATCTCACTATAGGCAATAATGTCTATAATTAAGAAATCAACTAATAAGAGATGCTGATGAGGCTCTTGGGAGAAAGGAATCCTTCTCCATTATTTGTGGGACTATAAACTAATGCAAACATTATGGAAATCAGTATGGAGATTTCTCAAAAATGTAAAAATAGAAATTCAGTATTACCTAGTTATTCATTTTCTAGTATCTTCCCAAAAGATTTAAATACAGACCACAATAATGGATGTAAATTGAGCTTTGTAGTAGAATAATTCATAATAGGTAAACCTTGGAAACAATCTGTATGTTCATCAACAGATAAATGAGTTGAAAAAATTATTTGTACACAATGAAGTACTACTCTGCCATAAAAAGGATAAACTTGAGTCATTTGTAGAAAAATGGATGTACCTTGCAACCATAATGTTAAGTGAAATAATTCAGGAAGGCAAGCTCAAATATTGCATGGTTTTTCTAATGTGAAAAATTGGTACTGGAAAAATAAAAGAACATATACATGTAAAGGAAGACAAAGAGGTGAAATAAAGTATACAATGTACATGTACCAATTCCCTATAGGAAAAATATCGATCATTATATTAACAGAATTAAAAGGAAAAACAAATCAATAGATGTAGGACAATATCTTAACAAAATTTAATAACCTTGCATAATAATACCTCTCCAAAAACCAGGCATAGAACAAGTGTCTTCAGGACAAACTTACAGAAAATGTCCTAGTCAGTTATGAAAGTTAGCCAGCTTTTCCTCTGTGATCTGTAATAGGACAGGATGTCCACTCTCCCTCTTTCTATTCAGCAGAGTACTAGATTCCATAGGTAGAAAAATTAGATAAACAAAAAAATTATTTTAAAACAAAAAAGCAAGATGGGACTTTGTCTTTTCTGTTAGCAATACTTTTATATCTAGAAAACAGTAAAAATTTCTGCCATAAAACATTAGAACTGATTTACTCAATAAACTTAAAAGATACAAAATTCAACATGCTAAAATCAGTAGTTTCTACACACTAAGAAAAATTTGCCATAAAGTCATTTTTAAAGAAAAAAAAACAATTTGCATATTATTAAATATTTAAAGTTTAGGTTAAATTATAAATGTGAAAATTTGAATTCTAAAATTATTAAAAATTAATGAAAACATTGAAGACCACACAAAGTAAAGGAAACAACATCTTATGGTCATGGACAGAAAGAATTAATATTGCTAAATGTCTAACCTATCCACAGACACCTAAAGATTCAATTCAATATCTGTCAAAATTCCAAACTAACTTGGACAGGAATTTAAAAATTGTAAGATTAATATGCAACCAATAAAATTTCCAAATAGTCAAAGCAAACTTGAACAAATGTAATAATGCAGGTGGTAACACAGCACATAATTTCAAAATATATTACAAAGCTATGTTAATCAAACATCATAGTACCATCATTAACATTAATATGTCAGGCAACTAAACAGGGTAGAAAGTCTAGAACATACTCATGCATTTTAATCAATTGATGTCTGGTATTGGTGCCAAAGTACAAAATGAGGAAATAGTCTTTGCAATGAATGATGTTGGGGAAAATTGATTATCCACATTTAGAATAATTGTGTCAGATGAATGACACACCTCTTACAAAAATTTTGATTTGAATAAATAAGACGTAAGATTCTAAAAATGCTGGAAGAAAATATATGTAAGTTTTTTGTGGGGTAAAGTACACCCTCAATTTCTCAATGATTTCTACCATATAGTCACAAAAATGCAAATCAGTTCAATTAATAGACAATCTGGATTAAATGTAATGGAAAAATTCCTTCTCACTGAAGGAAACAAAAAAAAAAAAAAATTAAAAAGCAACACCCAGGATGGAAAGAAAATATTTACAAAGTGCACATTTAATGAGGACTTATATCCAAAATATATGAAAAATTACATTCAGTCCAATTAAGGAATGAGTGAATGCTTGGCTAGCCATTTCTTGAATAAAAAGCGAACAAATAATCAAAAATATATGAAAAACTGAGAACTCAAGCAAATATGGGGGATAGATAACAGCTGGCTACAGAGGCTCCCTGAGATGGTCAACTTAGAATTCAACATAATACAGTGTGGAGAGACCTAAACAGAGGGAGATGAACTCTCTCATCCCAAGAAGAAACTAAAGTGAGAAGAACCAATCAAACATTCATCCCAGTGTCATTATTGGAACAGCAAAAAGTTCAGTGCTCCCGCCACAGCAGGCGACTTGCCAAGCCACCTGGTATCCCACAACTTTGACTCACTGGAGGTACAGTCACACTGAGGTCAGGGATCGGCCAGCTGAATGGAGAGCTGAGCTGGTTGGAGCCTTCATTGATCTGTGATGAGTGATGACAGTGGAGTCATTCCAAAGAAAGGGGTCTCTGGTGAATGACATTCTGGGACTGGACAGGAATGGCAAGTACAAGGGGCAGCAGTGACTTCAGTCAGTTGTTCCCTTCCCAAACGGGATTGGTGGAGTGAGCTAGGCCTGGGTCACGTGACCTGGCTGAGACCCAATAGGTTATCCAAAATCAATTCCCTATGGTGGTGGCATACACTACCACAGTGAAGGTCTCAGAAATTTGACTGACCTGGAGGGGAGGGGCCAGCATATGGTGCCCCTGTTTCACTAGCACACTGCAGTAGGAAGGGTCACCTAGCCAGCATGCTTCAAAAGGATTGTAACCAATAATGAAAGAAACTGGGGCCTTCTGGAAGAAACAAAAAAGATGGAAAGTGGAAGCAACAACAAAAAGTCCCCATGTCCCAACCCTGAGAGCATTGACCCAGGACAGGTAAATACAAAGAAGAATGAGAACAGCAAAAATGCAGTATCAGACACAGCACCAGTGGACATAAAGAGATATCTTCAGGACCTCATAGATGGGTTCAAAACCGAAATATTTAGCCAAGTAAAGCAAGATATAAGAAGATTAATAAAAGAGATGCTAAGCACCCTCAAGAAGACAAAGATGGAAGAAGGAAGGAAATTAAACAAAGGAGAGAATCATTTGATGAAGAATATAAAGAAAATATAGAATACGTGAAGCAGATTCAAAGAGATTATCAGGAAATTAAAAACACTATGGAAAGATGGCAAATCTGCTTGAAAGAAACTAAGGATGATTATCCAAACTGGAGGACAATTTTGCAATGTGGGAATATGAAAGGAAAAACTTTTAAAAATAACAAGGAAACAAGCAGTAACAATACAAAGTCTAGAAGATGACAAAAGGATCTATAACTTGAGAATAAAGATTGAGAATGAAGAAGCTGGGGTACAAACAAAGGAACCACAAAGGTTATTCACAGAAATAATAATTAAGGAAAACTTCCCAAACATAGGAAAAGGAAATGATATTCTGATATATGAGGCATACAGAACTCCAGCCACCTACAAGCAAAACAGAGCTACACCCAGGCATATAATAATCAAGATCCCAGAAATTCAATGTAAGAAGAGAATATTAAAAGCTGTTAGAGACAAGAAACAGATCACCTATAAAGGAAGGCTCATCAGAATAATGACAGACTTCTTGACACAAACCATCAAGTCAAGGGGAGCCTGGAGTGAAATATTCCAAGCCCTGAAAGAAAATAACCTCCATCTCAGATTGATATACCTGCTAAACTGACTCTAGAAATTAATAGAGAAACAAGATGCTTCCAAGACGAAGAGGAACTTGGGAAATTCACATACACTAATCCAACTCTTCAGAGAATACTGCAGGGCATTTTAGAGAGAGATAAGTACCAGGATTCCAGGAACAGTGGCAGAGAGGCCTCAATGAATGGAGCAGAAAACAAAATGAAGGTAAGTAGACAACTGATGGTAAAAAAAGAGCATAAAAGAAATGAGGCAGATAAGATTTGTTGTAATCTCTCTTATAGATGGCCTTGATGCACTAAATTAAAAAAAAAAGAACCACATGTGAAGTAGATTAGGAGATAGGATCCACTGAGATGTTATTTTTAGGAAATGTAATTAACATGAAAAAGAGTACATGGACTGAAAATAAAAAATGAGAAAACAATGCTCTATGTGACAGAGAGTAATAGGGGCCACTACACTAGGATTTGTGAATAGGCTTTAATAGGTAAAGGACTACAATTAGAGATCAAGTCCAGGAGAGAGAAGATTCAGAACCACTTAGGTAAATAGCAGGTTGCCACCACTCTCAATTTAAAACCAAGGGTCTTGGTCAGACCCAAAAATGCAGTGTACCCTTGGGAAGTGAAAGTGGAGGGAGAGTCTTAAAAAAGATTGCAGAAGATATTGTTAATAGTGTATCAGGACTTAAACCCCACCTTACTTGCACCACTCTGTTTAGACAGATTTTATTCAGCCCCAGTTTGTCTACTTGCATTAGATATGAGGGCACAGACAGCTCTCTCAAAAACATCAGGATATAGCACAGTAATCATCTTTAATTTCCTATTAACTTACTCTGGAGCCCAGTATGACTTATACTGTTTTATCATGACTGACCATAGTTAAATCTGGTTTGTTTGATTGCTGTTTGTTATTGACAGATTTTACTCAAAACTGATATGATTGATAGTATCAAGTCTGAGAGTATAGGCAACTACACTGAAGATTACAAGACTCTATAATACACTTTCTGGTTTGATAACTGCCTGTTTTTGAAGTTTTATACTACATACAATGTTTTGATTTTATTAATAATGTTATGTACTGATTTATTCAATTATACTATGTCCGATGATATAACAAATTCTATTGAAGATAACAAGAGACAACACAGGAACTGTGATAGAACTCCTTGTACAACAGTCTTATATGCTTTTTTCCTTTCATGTGTTTATAGGGATATGTTTTGTTTTGTCTTCCTTTGTTTTGTTTCTCCCTCTAATATAGAAAAGATAGAAATATCTGTTAAGGCTCATGCATGTGTAGAATCTATAAACAGTTTGTGAGAACTGATCATATGACACATGATGAAATGAACAGATACTTTGTAGAAAAAGAGACACTAACATACCCAGTGCTGATCTTGGAGAGTCATAATGTGAAACTAGCAATAATATTATTCTTTTTTCAGAGGGATATTAGCCTGCTTGGGTTTGTTAAGTCTCAACATAATTGAAGGTATGGATAATTGCATGTGAATTTAAGTGTGTAGGATTGATAACCATATTACTAAGTTTTTTTGGATAGTTGAACAGAACTGGTTGCAGTCTCACTGTTTGAATCCCCACTTTTATATGCTCCACTTTCATATCTTGAATAATGATTTGTAAGAGGACAATCTGTGACCATCAACTAGTGGTTACTTACTATTTATTTTTTTCTTTGAAAATATATATTATTTCTATCCATTTTCGGTTTTTAGTCTTTCTTTAAATATAATTTTTAAAAAAGACATTAAAGTACACAGCGCTGATCTAAGAGTGTCATGATGTGAAATCCAGCAGTATTTTTATTCTTTGTTGAGAATGATTTTCAGCCTGCTTTAGTTTGTTTAATCTCAACATAAAGATATAGATAACTGCATGTACGTTTAAGTGTATAGGATTGACAAACATATTACTAAGTTTTTGTTGGATAGTTGAAAGGAACTATTTGCACTCTTGCTGTATGAATCCACTTTATGTGTTTCATTTTTGTATCTTGAACAACTATTTGTTAAAGACAGTATGTAACATCAACTAGTGATTTCTTACCATTTATTTTTCTCTGAATGTATGTATTATTTCTACCATTTTCTGTTTTGTTTAGTCTTTCTTTAAATAATATATATATATATATATATATATATATATATATATATATATATATGAAAAATCCTAAACAGGTCTTATTATAGAAATAAAATCTCTTTATACCTATTAAAAGGCTTAATCACAAATATAAATTACAATATATATTGGTGAGGATGCAAATAAAAGACACATTTTGTACACTATACTATTTGTTGTAGTCAGGTATTGTGCAAAGAATAAATAAAAATAGGACATGGAATTTATAGTGTTGTTTCTTGATGATCACCCAGAGTTAACACAAGAAAATGCAGGAAATCTTTCCACAACAATGACATAGAATATTCAGCCAATGGCCTGAATCCCACAGCTATGTCCCACATGAGTCCAGATGAAAACACAGAGCCCATGACAATGCCTCCCATGAGTCCAACTGTAGGTCCAGAGCCCACAAGAAGGACTCATGTCAGTCTCTTTTATGAATCCATGCTGGGAAGGCCCAAAGGTCAGCAGTGGAAGACAGAAAGTCTATGCCAGTTGGGTGAAGGAGTTGTGCTGGTGGGATGAGGGTTCTACACTGGAGCCGAGAAGTCACAATCTCAACAAAGACCAAGGTTGTCATGAAAAGCACCACAGACATCCTCAGCAACATGCAGGCCCCAAACTCCTGCACAACAAGCACAGTTGGGTACCTGCCAGGAAGGCAGCATGACAAGCTCATACTGGAGACCAAGCAGCACATGTCTTCCTCTCCAGAGCCTGGAAGCAAGGCTCGATGTGAGGACCAGAGCTTCTTCAGGAGAACCAATGGCTCAAACAACAACACGTAAAGAACCCACAACACGTCAATGCCTCAACACCTTAAGGCTTCAATGCCTCTCTTTCTCCTTCTCCATATCTCCCTTTATGCTGGCAACCTTCCTCAGTGGGAACACCTATGCTTAGCACCATGTTGATGTAATCCAGCTGGCATTAAGTTAACACCAGTTTTTAATGCATAACACTATTGATGGGAATGCACACCAGTACAGCCATTTTGAAAACGACATGGAGGTTTTTTAAAAACTAAATAAAACCTCAGCATGATTCTACCATCTCATTTCTGGGTCTACATTGTAAGGTTCTGAAATGAGCATGCTGAAGAGGTGAAAGCAGTTCTGTGTTCACTGCATCACTGTGCACAACAGTAAAAATATACAAACAACCCATCATTGGATGAACAAATGTATGGAGAATGTGTCCCATATGTCAGCATTCACAATGGAATGCAGATTATTCTTGTAATCTTGGAAGCAAAGAATTTATATGTTTGAATATACTAAACATTTTTATCCTGCTATAAATTTTAAAAATTTTATTTGTACTATAAATTTGAAGATTTCTTTTTAAAGTACTGATGTTATAAGAGGAAATGATCAATATATTGCAAAAGGTTCATAGAAAATTCCATTATATTGTATTTTGATGGTCATTTCCATAACATGCCTGGAGGATTTGAAATATTGAAAATGTCTTTCTGTTGACCATAATATTAATTAATTAAACTAATGTCCAATTCCTTGTTTATATACTGAGGAGTAAATTAAAAGAAATGTACAGAATTTGAAGGTCTGATTATTTTTACTCTCTTTTTTAATGTGAATCAAAAAAAAAAAACTACTTGGTTATTTTTTTCTAAGTTACTCATCAATTATAGCATCTATTATGGAGGAAATTTTGATGATAGACATCTAAACCTGAACTTTCCTCCAATCTTTAAAATATAATTTCTTGACTATGTATCTGAGGCAGTTTAATAAATTGGATTTAAAATATCTTATTTCCCTTTAAATATTCTGACTATAGCCTAAAATTGTACAAACGGGGCCATGAACACAAATTATCCACACTTACACATGTAGATACATTAAATATATATACATATATATCACAAGTACATATGCCTCATTTGAAGCAATTAGTGTTTATAGACAAGTTTTTCAGGGTATCAAATAGAGCAAAGAAAGTACAATTGTAACTTCACTAGAAAAATAAAACTTAAATTTTCAAATATATTCCATTATGTGATTGAATTACATGAAATTTTTACTTTAATCCATATTTGTACTTAGCTATTTAAGTTGTTGAATAAAAAGGTAATGAACTTGGAAAAACAATATTTCAGGAAAATATTATGAGCAAGAAATCTATGAAGAATGTAGGCTCAAAACTTCTCAATTTTGTCATTTTAGTAACAGTCAAAAATGTCAATATTCTGGGTACAGACACATCTCAACTATGTCAGTGTATACTTGGAAAATTTTGAACAATTTTCAAGTCAGGCATAATTTTGTTTAAGACTTTCAACTTTAAATGTAATACAGAAATTAATATATACATATATGTGTGTGTGTGTGCTTTTTTGAAGGAAAATGTACTTTACTTGTACATGTATTTAAGGGAAGGTTTGAGGGTTTTAATATTTTATCAATTTTATTGACTGGTTGTTTCACAGCAAATATTTGCTAATATTGACTGTGAAGCCAAGACTCACTTAATAATTATGATGGTTAGCTTTGGTTATCAACTTGACTTGAGAAATACCTAGAAAACAGGTAAAGTACACTTCTGGTTATGATTATGAGAGTGCTCCCAGAAACAAGTGACCTATGGGACAGCAAACAGTGGGAGATACCGGATCTGAATAGGGAGAGCGCTGACCAGTGTGAGGGCCCAAGATGGACTAAAGAGCAGGCGTGAAAGTTGGCTCGCATGAGCATGCACACTCCTCTGCAGAGGCTGCGGTATTTGTGGCTGCTGCAGCTCGCTGCCATCACACTCTGGACCCTTCAGACTTCAGATTTACTAGTGACTCTAGGGAGTTTCTGTGTCTGTTGTCTTCTTTTCCATGTCACATTGCATTATGACTTTCTCTTGTTCTGAGTCTTTCTGTTGCTTAGGCTGAAGATCTACTGGTGTCCATAGCTCTTGGATACACAGATGATCATTGTAGGATTCTTGCCTGTGATTGGCTAAGCCAATCTCATATGTCCCCTGTTACAATTAAATATTCATTCTTTTGATTCTGATCCTATAGGGAATCTTGACTGATACAACAAGAGATTGGCCATATTTGTTTAAAAAATACACTTATTATACATTATTATGTCTCCAGTTTGCTTTATAGCCTGATGGGTTTGGAAAATATTTTCTTAAAACATGATTTTTTTAAGTTCCCTCTGTTGTACAAATGTATGTTTTTCAATAAGCAAACATGTTTTACAATTTTGAGGAGACAGATATAATTTGAAGCATTTCTCAGATTTATTTGACCATATAACCCTTATACTGCTATTGTCATTATTGCTTTTCCTTATAATACTTTATATAACAGATATTTGGGAAAGTACTTTGGAAAATGATGCAAGGATTCCTAAGGACTCTTGTGATTCTAAATATTCAGCACAGTTAATTGCTTCTGTCAAAATATGATGAAGATTTTATAACTGATTTTGATCAGAAATTATCATACTAAAAATGCATCTCTTTTATTGTTTATTTTTGGAAGAGCTCTGTGTGAAACAGTCATCTAATCATATAAAGTAGAAGTAATTTGGAAGTTTTGAAAGCATTTGGTAAACAACAAGGAAGTATTTAACTTAATATTCTAGGTTTCTAGTCAAGTGGACTCTTAAACTATTATTTTATTCTTGTATTTCCTATATGCCCTACTTTCTTCTCAAAAATTGTCCCTCAAAACTATAGTTGATTAATGATTAATTTTAAAACTTCAATAACATCCTATAAACAAAGTTTTGCTTCTCTTTGAGAATTGTCTTTATTTACTAATTAAGAAATAATGTTTTTATTTATTTTCTCAATGTATTAGTAAAGTTTGAAAAACTTTCAATATCTGATTATCTCATTTTAGAAGATGAGAAAAACAAAGTTCTGTGCACCACACAGAATACTGTTTATTACTGCTTTGATTTGTAAATGAATATAATAGATGTTATTTTGGAATATGTGTGTGTTTGGGTAAGTAGGCATAAATTTAAAATTAATTTTATTCTTGATAAAATTCATTGTTTAATAATATGTTTGATATTTAAGAATTATAAATGAAAAGAAACTTAAATGAAACAGTGCCCTGGGCATGGTGGTACACGTTAATAAGCCCAGAACTCTGGAATCCCAGCACTGATAGGCTCAGGCAGGAGAATCACTGTGAGTTTGAGACCATCCAGTGCTCCACAGTGAACTCAAGGATGGCCTTCACTACACAGCAAGTACTCATCTCAAAAAAATAAAACATAAAAAGCTTTGCACAGTTACTCACTATCTGCTTTTTGAGAATTCTTGCAGCATAAATAATCTTTCTGCTCCTAGTGAGGTGAAACAGTATTGTCTTAGTTACTTTTTACTCATTGCTGAGACAAAATACCTTTAGTCCAAAGTTGGGAAAGGAAAGGTTTATTTCTTAGAGTTTTTTTTTTTTTTGAGGTTTCAGTCCACACTCAGTTGGCT
The DNA here is from genome assembly GCF_034190915.1 of Cavia porcellus. Lineage (NCBI taxonomy): Eukaryota > Metazoa > Chordata > Mammalia > Rodentia > Caviidae > Cavia > Cavia porcellus. Next base: position 30,144,280 of record NW_026947497.1, on the reverse strand, counting down.
CCAAGGCAGGCGGGCATGGCTGGGCAGCACTTCATGGCTGCCGCCAGCAGCAAGCAAAAACCAGCAAAGAGCAAGATACAGCTTCCTCCTGCCATTACATCACATCCTGGCTCCACCCCTATGTGGGTGGAGCACTGACACCATCAATCCAAGTAGGAGACAATGAACCAATCACAAATGCGCAATGCAAATGAGGCCTGGGGGACACACACATAAACCATGACAAGTATTAAGACATGGGAAGGCACTACCACACTGTAAGACAGAAGAAGAACAGGGCTCTACAAAGGCTGAGCTTTGGCCTAAAGGATGAAGTAGCTATGAGGTCCACAACATATGTATCTGAAGAGAAAATGAGCCCTACTCAATTCCTGCAAAAACAATTTCTGAAAATGAGAAGACAGGAGCAGAAAAGAAATCCCAATGGCTGCCAGTAACACAACATTGTTAACACATTGCTATTCCTCATATTCTCATTTCTGAGGAACAGTGTAATTGGCACAAATCTCTTTGCTTACTGTTGTATCAGTAAGCAAGAAGGAAAGTGGGAGAAATATGATCAGACTTCTCTCTCTTTCATACTCACACACAGGACAAAGTTCATGCTCTAAGTACCTGAGTGAAAGCAGATTGAAATAAATTGCTTCACCCAGCTTTTACTTCTTTACCTAATGAATGAACTTTCTAGAATAATTTGTTTATTCAGTTAAAGAATCTGTCATTTCTTGCCAAATAGGTTCACATATTTGTTTACTGTCAGTATTGCATGAATGTTTGATTGTTTGCTTGATATTTATGTTCCTATGTGCCTCTGTTTGGACAACAAATTCCATAAAACTTTCCTAGATAGCTCTCTGGGTCTGGTATTTCAATAGATTGTATTTTACTCTATGCTCCTGGGAGCTGATATTTACAAGGTCTATAGAGTAGATAGAATTTTTTTTTGTGTGTGTGTTTGTGAAAATGTCCTAAAACTTGTGGTCCCCTTTTATAGCTATTAAAGAACTTATAGATGCAAACTCATTTGTTTATTTTTAAGAAAGGGGTTGCAAATGTTTAACAAAGCAGTAAATTTTAAAGTACAATTTTAAAGCTTTTTATGTTAAATTTAAATATGTAAAATGAAAGGTAAGGAATTACATGCATAAACATATAATCTAATGTTAACATTTTTTACTGCAAATTATGTTCATAGCATAGAATATCTTATAAATTACTAAATTAATTAAAATGTTATTTAATCAATTTTTATTATTTACCAAAGTAGATATATTTCCCTTTCTTATTACCCATGTATTTTGCTATTTTTCTTCCTACAGAAGTCAATTATTTAAACATACATATAAATCTTATTGAAACATAAGATTCTTTGTTATAGCTTTTTCTCCAAATATAAAAATAAGAAAATTAATTTCAGGCTTGACTTTCCACTATTACTATTTCAATATTTCTCCGTGTTCCTTAATATTTCTTAAAATGAAGCATTACATCTAAAGCATTCTGAAACACATGCCTTATTGGGAGAAGAATTAGGAAGATTTACACACAGAGGGAAAATTCTATGAAAAGTCTTTGTGCAGTAGTGGCCTGAGACAAATGGCCAATGCTTTAGGTAAAGACATTTACCTTGAGGTTTTCCTAGTAACATAAAAGGAATCTAGGGAGACTATCTTTGTTTTAAAATAGGAACTCACATATGGAGAGATTAGACCTGAGTTAAATGGAAAAAAATGTATTAAATAAGGAAAATTGAGGTAGAGGATAGTTACTGCAATCAGATTTTGATTTAATCCCATGTTTAATGTCATATATTCACTTGAAAGGAACATGGGGAGCGAGGTATACAAAATATTTCTTTTTCCCCACTAATTACTTAGACATGGTTTTCAAAGCAGAAACTATTTTGGCCAGTAATTTCAATCAGAATATTGGCAACTACTTCTATGGAAATTTTCATCATCCTCTAATAACTGAATATTTATAAAGTAACTTTGTTCCAATCAGAGAAAGCCAATAAAAGGATTTTATTAAGCTCTTCAACCACAAATTTGCAATTTCAGTAAATAATTTAGATACATTACTTAAATAAAGATGAGTATAACTGTAAAATAGAAAAAATATGAAGTGATTTAAGATAACCATTTTTTTGTTTAATGGCTATAGAGACTATACAGATGCTAACACAGGTGAGTAGCTGAATTTTTTATTGAAAATATCAATTAAATATTTGTTATTATAAGAAGGGTAGCTGACATTTAATAAGAAAATCAATATGTTAAAGTCTACATGTTATGGGCTAAAACAATAGGGAAAGTTACATGCAAGGATAAAGAATGTAGAGGAATCTAATGAAAATTTAAATTAATCTTTTATTTATAAAAGTATTATGGGGTAATTCTGATTGTATTATTTATAGAGGCATTTCTACTTACTAAAGATAAATTTTAAAAAAAATAGCAAAATTTATCTAAATACAGATAATATCACAGTTTTAGGACAGAAACTATTTTCTTATCATCATGGAACGACTCACCCCCTACCCACCCACACTTCCACTATTGAAGAGAACACACATAATCAAAGCTATGGTGGACATGGGTAATAATCCAGACATAGCACACATCTTCCCTGCTGTCAGTTAATTAAAGGAAGTTAAAAATGTTTAATTGAAAAAAAAATCTAAGTTGAAAGTTAGGGGAAAAGAATATGTTTTTCCAACTGAGTCTCATTTTAGGATTTATTTAAATTTCATTATATTATTTCATTAACAAATGAGTCAGGTCTCAAAGGTTTAATGCTTTTTTTTTAGCATATAGTGATGGCCTGCCTCAATTTATTTGAGATATTACAATTCTGTTTTAGCAATGTGTGAAAAGTTGAAAATGTACCTTGTCATAAGACACACAAACTAATCAAATGGTTTCTGTATGTCAAGCACCAACTAATTGTTTTCACACTGTGTCATAATACAGTCCCGGGGACAGGTCATATCTTGTGAAAAACAATGAGTGACAGACTGACAGATGCTTTGCTCTAGGTTAAAAAACTGGGTTATTCTTTAAAGAATGAGATGGGAGTTTCTTTTCATGAAGAGAAGTTTCAAATGATCATTTTGTTATTACCTTCTCTGCTTTCTCTTTTTAGTTTTAATCTTTATTAGTAAATATTTGAGTACTTAGTGATTTCATTCATCCTGTACATAACACATCCAAATTACTTATTCATCTCCTCTTTCTTCTCTGATTCCTCCATGTCTAGATTCCCTTCCCATTTGTGAAATAGACATCTCCCTATTTCCGATTCTATTTAATTTTACTCTTTATTTATTTATATTTTGTGTTTCTCAGAGAAGACACTTGAGTGTCTGATTTATTTCCCTTAATGTTATAGTATCAAGGTTTATTCATTTACCTACAAATGGCTCAAGCTTATCCTACTTTATGGCAAATTATTACTCAAGATGATGCTAAATCATGTTCATATGATACCAGCAACTTTCTACTGAAGATGTTTTTCTTTTATATTTCAAATGTATGACCACTCAAGATTTTTTTAAATTTTATTTTATTTTATTTTATTTATTTATTTATTTATTTATTTATTTTGGGCTTTTTCCTTTTTTTATTGGTACCAGGGATCGAACTCACAACTGCTTGCTTGCAAGGCAGGCACTTATGCCGCTGAGCTAAATCCCCAGCTCCGACCACTCAGGATTTGTGAATGATTTTATAGTCAAGAGAGGGCTTTCCATAGTTCTTACATTAGTCATAAGGACTCCTTCGGAATTGTTAAAAGTAGGGAGGTGATTTCATCTCTTTTATTTGATTCTCTGTGGAGGAGAGGATGGGTCATTGTGATATTATTGGGTATTTTTGCATCATTCAAGGCACGAAGGATCATGTTTCCTTATCACTCTTAGCAAACACAATTGTTGCACAAAATGCACATAAACCATTGGTAAGCCTTTGAGTACTACTACAAATATTTGAAAAAATAAACTTAAAAACAGAAGTTTTATTTGGTTTTTGGTTTCAAAGGTTTCAATCCAGGGTCAGCTAGTTCCATTATTTTGAGACCTATGAAGAGATACAAATATTATGGCAGAAAGTTGTGGCAAAAGAAAAAGTCAACACATGGTAGCAAAGAAAGGGAAAGCAAAATCACCTCAGGAGAAAGGAACAGGAAGACATAATTCCCTGTGGCAACTGTCTCTAACATTGCTGGCAGCAGGGACTGATTTCATGGAAGACAGTTATTCTGCGGACAGTGTGGGGTGGTTCTGAGACGCTTTGCATGCACAGATGCCTTGTATGCACAGTTCACATTAGGACCAGCGTTTCTGCAGGACTCAGGCAGTGATGTTGTCAATGGGGAGTGCATCTGAATGCAGAGGACGCTTCCCTCACTTCCTCTTGCTAACTTCCTCCTCCTGTAGCCCAGTTGCTAACGGCGTTGGGACCTCTGCCATTTCATACACCCCCAACATCTCCTCTTATCATCTAGAAGTCAACTTTGTAAACTCATTCAGCACCCCCACGGTGAAATGTATTTCCAAGTGTCTCACCTTGAACACACAAATCTTTGAGGGACATCCTAAAAATGTAAAGAAAAATGATCCACTGTACTTTACTTTAGAAAAAATTATTAAAATGTAACAGCTTCATCGTCTTCAAGGACCACGACTGATTATGACATAGGACACGCGTTTAAAAACTTACATGTTCAGGAATGCTTTTTTTGTTTCACACAGGCATTTTTGAACATTCCCATACACCACCCAAGGTCAGTAAAGTTAACTCATAACAAGTAGTATGTCTGAGATGACACTTTCGAATAGAGACTTAGTAATGATTTTTTGTCTTCTTTTATTACCAAAATGACAACAAAGTACAAGATCGTAAGAAATGAGGAAGAATAAAAGAAAGAATATATGCATATTCTTTTATAAAGTTTGAAACCAATATAAGCCATATTCAATGGTAGAAATGTGGGGCTATAACCAGCAGCACAGTGCCTGCGTGGCGAGAGTGAGGTCATGAATTCAGTCCCTGCTAACCCCACTTAAAGGTATCTGAACTGACCTAAGGATATTTTTATTGTTTAAAAAAATACAAAAGAATACAGAAGCAAATTTAACTTCATTCTATTCACTCTAAAATTTACCTTTATATGTACGTCTTGAAAAAAGGGTTTAACGCATACCCAAGGTTTCAGGTGAGTGGAATGCGCACTGCCACTTCTGCTGCTCAATTGCACGAGACCAGGATAAGTAACACGACTGAGCACCTGTTCTCTTCTACAGCAGCTCCCTGTCTGCTCCTCTCTTCTTTAAGCATCATTCAAAGAAGAGGACTTTGGCAATATTTGATGAAAATTTGAATGAATATTTCATATACTTATAATTGAACTTTCAAAGTCTAATTGCTACAAAGTACATCTACTTAAATCTGATCATGTAATTAGATTATTTTAGCTCCAATTATAGGGTGAAATGTATGTGACTTTAATTATTGAAATGCATATTATATGTAATAATAATATTTAAAATGAACAGAAGAGAAGTTGTGTGTCTATTATATATGTATGTTATCATAAACAGAGTAAATGTTGCTTATATTTATAAAAAAAACAAAATTTAGAATTAGCTAAGAAAATGCTCACAAATAAAATTTGAAGGAAGATTTTTTTTAAAAAACATAACTTTTGGAGCAATTACAAAAGGCACTTCCCTGTAAATTGAGGTATGAATGTTCAATCTGAGCTTTAAAACTAATTCATTAGTCTACATATATAAAGTATTATGATATCTTAACATTAGCATTGAATTAAAGTTTTGATATAAAAATAATATTTCACTTGGTTATAAATTTGGAAAAGAAAATGTTAGTAAAGACATACATAGTACTTTATAGGTGAAGTATAAGAGGAATTTATAGGAATTATTCATCATAATAAAAACTTTAATAAATGTGTAAACTCCTCAATTTGAACCTAACAACTTCAAGACCATATCTGTTTCAAAGCCAAGTCAGAAGCCTTTAAGTTCTAGTACTAAGAAGAATGGATAATTTAAGAAATAAAGAAGATGAAAGCCATTTAAAATGTTCCTTTATGTTTATTCTTTTTTCTCATGAACAGGCTCTTTGCTTACTTCAAAGAAAGACTTAGTGGTTGCACAAACCCAGCTGGAAACAGGTTAAGATTTTCATCTGTCATTTCATCCTTGAAATATTTAATTTTTCAGTCTCCTTCTATTTATAACAACTGAAGGGGAGAAGGTACACATGGCTCCTTTGTAGAAAAACACTTTGATAAATATTTTTGTAATCACTACCTGTAGCACAGCATTATGGCCTACCCATTCCAGAAACATATGGTCTCCATTTGAAAAGATGCCTGGACTTCATCAGTTGAAAGACCATGCCTATCTTAATGAATTAATGAATGATGGATAAAACCAGAATCCATCTGAAGTGAATTAAAAGTTTCTGTTTCCCATATGGAGCCACCGTTTTAACTCATTACTGAGTTAAATAAATATTGGATGATTGCCACAGTAAAACATATTGTTAAAACACATTGCAAAATATAATAAAACTAACATGTAGGTATTTTATATTTATTGTGAGTGTACTCTTATATACTATTCATTTTTCTCCCAATACATCAGTGACTAACACTGTGGTTAGCCATATTCTACACTTACGTTAACTGCATATAATAAATTGGTAATCAAATCTATTCTTTAATCACCAAGCTTGTTATATTTTTAATTTTACTTGAAGTATTTTACTTCTATGTTCTGTGTATTTGTTAAATTATTCCATTGTTGAGTAGTCAAATCACTATATATAGAAATAAATTTTCTTTAAGTAGATAATTGTGTTTCATACTGGTGAGATCTAATGAGAATTAAGCTTCACTAACACTTCTATTACGCTGCCTTAATATATGGTAACTTTTGAACTCCAGTAAAAGACACTAGAGAAACTTTGCATAATGGGAAAATAAGAAAAGAACATTAACAAAATTACATTTTTGTGTGTATACCCACATATGTGAACATGTTTATTCACGATGCCTGTCCAAAACAGAGAAACAAAAAATGAGCTACTGTAATTAGAGACTACTCCAATATAATAATAGTTGTGAATATGTTATCCTTGATATGTTTTAAATAAAAAAAATAAAAATAATGAAAGTAAATATTCTTAGCTGCAGTCTTTTAAATTTGAGAATGCCTAAGAGAATTATTTAAGTGATTACAATAGAGAAACCATAAATTAACCATAGTCTCAAAGGAAAATTCAGTTGTAGCAGAAAAAAATAGGCAAAATTTAACTTCGTATGTGAAAATCCAGAAAGAAAGGCTGCAGAGGCAGATAATTAGAGTCAGAAATGAATATGAAAGGAAAAACCATACTAAATAATAATAAAATAATTCAGATAGACTGGAAACTTATCAAAGTAATCTGAGAATAGAATTTTGAAAAGAAGATCTTCCCCTCCTCCCTTTTTGGATTGCTGATCCAATCAAAAAATCAGTAGAAGACAAGTCAAAAATTTTTTGAAAGACTGTCATGTAAATCTATGCAAAAGACATACTCTAGGAATGTTAATGGAAGTAAGCAGACCATTCCCTAAGACTGTTCCAAGATATCCTCATTTGTATGGTGATATTTGGGCAGAGTACTGAAGAGAGCCCCCTTAATTATTTCTGGAAAAGTCCTTGTCAGTGGTAATTGCAACAGTAAAGGTGCTGAGGGTAGAAGATAATCAACATTGCCAATTATCCACCAGATAACAGAGGCTGGAGTGAAGGAGGAGAAAATATTAAGAGATGAGATCAGAAAATTAAGATACATTTTGTATTCAGACACAGAGAAACAAACTTCTAGAAATATCTCAAATTTATCATTTTTTATAGCAGCAAGTAACATTCCATTATATATAAACCCCACACTTCCTTTTTCTAATCATCTTTTGATGTGTATACAGACTGTTTCTCAGATTTAGTTATTACAAATTGTGCTGCTATATACCTTGGTCTTCTTGTATCACTGTCGTGTAATGTATTATGCTTTGGGGGGGAGGTACCTGGCAGGAAGATAGCTGTGTTATACGGAATTTCTAATCTGTGTTGTTTGAAAAATCCCCATACTGATTTCCATGATGTCTGTACTAGTTTAAACTCCCACCACCAACAAAGGAGGGTCCCTTTTTCACCACAGCCATGCCAGCATTTATAATTATTTGATTTCTTAATGATGCATCTGGAAAATATAATTTTCAGTGAAATAAACCAGATACACTAATTTAAATTCCACATGAAACTTTTGATTTGAGCGAGGCACAGTACAAAGAGAATAATAAAAGGTGGACAGGAGGGCACAAGGGGAAGGATCTCTTGCAATATGGAAGAGGACTCGTGTAACAAGGGCGGGGGGTGAGGAGGAGGGGGAAATGACAAGGGGAAGGATATGCCATGAGCAAGAATCTAATAACTCAAAGTAAACATCATATGACATAAGATAAGCTAAGCCTAATAATACCAGTGAGAATGGAAACTGGGATAGGAAACTGGAGGAGGAAGGAGGGAGAGGGGAGGGAAAGGGAAGTGGTTGAAAAAAAAATTGTGGTGTGCACATGTACCCACTCCCTAAGGTGATTGTGAACTGCGTGTACTGCAAATCTTTACTAATAAGATTTTTAAAAAATGTAAAAATCCACACAAACAAAAAAAAATCTTCTAGGACATTATAATTCAGTATAGAAAAGAAGGGTTGAACCTAAAAAGCTGCATGTGGCAGCGTAAATTTATAATCTCAACCCTCTGGAACATTGAAACGGATGATCTCAGATTTGAACTCAGCCTGGGAAATGTATGGAGTTAGGCTTTTTTTTTTTTTTTTTTTTTTTTTAAATCCATCAGTCAATCAGCTAGCCATGTGGCACACACATTTAATTCCAGCACTCCAGAAGCTGAGGCAGGGGGATAACCGCAAGTTTAAGACCAACCTAGGCTATACATAATGAGACTGTGTTTCAAAAACAAAAATAGCTGGAAAAGAACTTCAGTTTTAGTGCAAATGTCCTGTATTCAAAAGGAGGCATCTCTCTCACCCAAAGAAAGGTTGAGATTTGAATAAAAATGAAAGAGGAAAGCCGCTAGAAGTGCTTTCAGAAAATTCATCTGATTCGACTGAACCTTTAAAGAATTATTTTAGCTGCTGGGCCAAGATACACTGAACAATGGCCAAACTGGAAAACAAGCAAGATATATATAATGGTCATTCGAATCAGAACTTTAGCAGTAAGGGTACCTACAGTGAGCACATATGGGTAGATCTTGAAGATAGATGTAACTGTATTTGCTGATAGTTACATAAAGCCCTCAGAAGAAAGGCTAAAACAAGAGAAAGAAACCAAACATATAGTGTATTTTGAGTTTGGTGTCCTGAGAATCTCAAAGATAGTATATTGTGACAAGTAGTGACTCGTTAAAATCAGGCAGCTGAATAAAAAGTAAATTAGAGGCTGAATGTGTTAAGTGTGAAACATCTTAGGGGGAACATGTCATTAACTTTATTTTATATATCTGGAATTCAAAAGCTAAGCCTTGTAAAGATTTAAAATTATTAAAATTTTGTCAAATACAGGATGTTGTGGTTTCGATCTAAAATGGTGCCCCAAACATTCATTTGCTCAGACTTGGTGCTTTTGAAAAGTGATTGGACTGTTAGTGCACTATAATTAGTGCAATAACACATTCATGACTGACAGGCTGTGAGAAGGCGGTGTTTGTCAGAGGAAGTGGGTCACTGAGGCATGACCTGGAAGCCCGTATCTCCCTCCCTGACTTTTCTCATCTCTCTTTACTTCCTGGCTCCCAGGGAATGAACTGCTTTCCTCTGATAGACTTTGCATCATGCCTTTCCCACATTGTAGCCTGCCAACTATGACAAGCCAGTATAAACCTCTCTGTCTTCTTTTTTTTTTTTTTTTTTTTTTTTTTTTTTTGCGGGGGAGTATCTAACTCATGACCTCACACTTGCCAGGCAGGCACTTATACCATTGAGCTAAATCATCAGACATTTATTTATTTATTTATTTATTTATTTATTTAACTTCTCCTTTAAACTGTGGGTATTAGCTCTTTTGTCCCAGTAGTTAGTAAATAAAAAGACAAATTTTGCTATCAAAAGTGGAGCCTTATTACTATTATTGTGACTACACCTCATTTTCCAACTAGGTTGAGGGAGGTGTTTTACTAGATGTTTAGAAATGTTTAGTGAGAGATGCCATAGAATGACATAAGCAGAGTAAGTAAAGACACATAGGTGCAGGAGATTCCATTCAGACCTCATAGAACTGTGCATAGTAAAGACTAGGCTCAGGAGGCTTCAGCTGAAGAGAATTCAATTTACATGTAACACGGAGACCATGATCTAAGGGGGTCTGGCTGTTGCTGGATATGGCAACAAAACTTGGTGCAGTCTACTCAATGCTGATGTTATAGGCATGAAAAATGAAAAAAATTGTCAAGTCAGGGAAGCTTCCTCTGAGAGTTCAGGAGGTGTGGGAAGTCAGTAAAGAGCACCCTTAAAAGTGCAGTGCATACATTTGCTAAAGTGAACCCAAAAGTGCAACAGAAACCCAAGAAAGTTGAAAACAGAAGGAACAGGGATCATCTGCTGAGAAAAGCCACAGACAGTGAGCAAAGCCACTGTAAGAGGGAGGCCAGAGACCTGCTTCCAGCAATACCATAGGAGAAGGGGCCTATCAAGCCCTTTCGACCTCACATCTGACCACAGCTTGCCCAGGTGATGGATATGGAGGTACAAAATTAAACATTTGCCCAGATGAGTTTTGACCGCATTTTATTTCTTCCCTATTATTCTGTTTTAAAATGGTAATGTTCATACCATGTCATCATTTGTTGTAAACATTTAAAATTATTTTCAATTTTTACACAGGCTCACATCTAGAAGTTTGTCTCGATTCTCAAGTCAGACTTTGGACTTTGACTTTTCAGCCATGCTAGAACTGTCAAGACTATGGCAACTCTTAGATATGGAGTAAATGCATTCTGTGTACAGAGATGGACCTAAGCATTTGGGGGATCAAGGGTGTAATGCCTTGATTTAGATCTAGAATGTCCTCCAAAAGCCTAGTATGCTTAGAGGCAATGTTTATAAAACATGACTGGATCACAGGGGCACTATACCTACCTTTGATATGTTTACAGCTGACATGCTATTAGAAAGTGAGGGCCTGTCAGAGGACATGGATGTGTCACCTGAATGAGTCACAGGAGTGTGACCTGCAAAAGTATACCCCCCAGAGTCCTCCCTTCTTTCTCTATTTCCTGGTCACCATGACCTAAGTAGTTTTCCTTTACCAAACCCTACCACCATGTCATACTTTAGAGGCATCCCTCTATGAAGTAAATTCCCCAATGATCATAAAACAAAATAAATATCTCCTACCTCAAATTGAAGGTGCCAGGTATTTTGATCCAGCAATGGAGAAATTAACTCACATAGGATATTTTAAAAGTAATGTTGAGATGATATGCATAAATACTTTCAATCAAAATTATAGAAAGTTTTCAAATATATAGCTATGGGTCAATCTATATTTCAAGTAGAGAGTGAATGGAAGGGAGAAGGAATGAGGTGGGAATAGAAAGTAAATGCTCTTAGAAGAGGATCTGACCAAATATGTGATATGTACCTTTATCTTACACTTACTGGCTATTATTATTTTTCTTTTTATTGAGTTAGATGTAAAATACAAAATTAGGCTAACAGAAGGGGAAATAAGGTCCACTAATGAGTATAGAGTAATATATAGATAATATTTTATTTTAAAAGATCTTTACTAGATGATTAAAATGTAACCCTATCACAGAAAGAGAATGTATACAATTTTAAGGGCCATATAAACTGTTAAATGTTGATTTTCAAAGAAATTTACAAAAAGTAATGATAAGCCTGTGGCCAACTTTCAAAGACTTCTAAATCAGAATGAAAGATGGAGAAAGGCTATTTTAAAGACAGGACATGGATTGTGTAACAGATATAATGGATATATGTTTGAGATGAATGACTTGGTGTGCATTTATGATTATTTAACAGGACACAACAGTCATTGTGACTCTTGGAATTTTGTATTCCACACTAGAAGTAAATTTTAGTTTGTGTTTTGGGAACAGAAATACAGGAGATATTAATGAACCCTTTTACAAGGGTACCTAGATGACTGAAACAAAAATATACTAGGAGAAAAACTACAGAATAAATAAAAATTCAGAATGTATACACTGAGTATGTGATAGCTGTGTGGATTCTCCTTGTTAGGAAACATGAAAGTATCTAAAGGCAAGAACACCTGTCCATATGGGACTCAGAATACACCAAGTATACCAGCAAAAGCAAGGCTCGTATAAATTTTGTAATAGTGTGTACACACACAAATTTGGAATTCTATGATTATATCTGAAATTTAAAATATAGTGATAAAAATAATGCTGGAAATTTGCTACTTATTTGAATGATAGCTTCTAAAGTTTAGAATTCATTAACACTCCAGTAAAACTATTTATGAGCAGGAGTTATTGTCCACTAGAATAAAACTATAGGTCTAGACAACAATAATGAGTTTAAAGACAGGATGAAGAAAAAGAACTACAAGTATTGTAATAATAATTTGTAAGTGTTTTTATCACACACACAAGCACACACACATAAAAGCAAAGTAACTTGAGTAATTAATCAGTTATTTAACCTGATCTTTATAAATATTTCACAAACTCTACATATCAGATCTTCATCGTGTACACCCAAAACATTAAAACCTCTATTGGCAAATCATAACTATGGTTAATTTAAATGATAAAAGAGAAACTAGATTAAAAAGAAACTGAGAAAAAGACCGCAAAAGGGTAATGGAAGTGAAAATACAAAAATATTTCAGGATGAAAAGAATTTCTATAAGAAAAAAGTGTTGAAGTATTAAACATGAGGTCTTATCATTACATAACATCAAAAAAATTGCATAAATACACTATAGCTGTTGTCATGGTTTATGTCGGTGGCCCCAGGTCTCATGCATTTGCATTGCGCTTTTGAGATTGGTTCATTGTCTATCTCTTGGATTGATGGTGTCAGTGCTATACCTACCTAGGAGTGGAGCCAGCATACAATGTAATGGCAGGAAGAATGTGTGTCTCTTTCTCTCTTGCCAGTTGCCACTTTGCTGTTTGCAGCCACCATGAACTGCAGCCCCACCATGCCACCCTGCCTTGGAGCCAACTGAGAGTATGGATTGAAACCTCCAAAAACTATGAGAAATAAACCTTTCCTTTCCCAACTTTGGGCATCAGATATTTTGTCTCGGTGATGAGTAAAAAGTAACTAAGACAGCTATATATAAGTAAATTGTTGGAAGAAGATGAGATTAAGTAAAGTATTTATTGTAAAAAGCTTTTAAAAACTAGGAAATATTTGAAAGAGGAGTTTTAATTTGCAGCAGTGTACTGAGAAACTTTCTACATAAATAATTTAAAAACATACAATTAAAACACATTGTCACTGTACTCTTTGTAATTAATGATGTCTACTGTGGACTAGACAACAAAATATTAGCAATATTTTCTTTAATATGACTTAATGTGGCCATATATAAATACACTTCTAAAAATCATTAATTGCTTTTACTTGAATGTAGTATTACATACATGAGGTGTTTCAAACACGACATTCACAGCACCTTGTTAAATGTAAAATGATCTACTCTTATAAATATTGTGAAAATGTCAAATATTAAAATTATCTCTTCATCATAAAAGAACTTGTCTTTATTCAAAAATTACTCTTGCATTCTATCTAGCAATTTATCACCAATTAATAAACCAAAGTATTTTAGTGAAAGATAAAGCAGAGTAGATTGTTCTTAATTTGGAAGCTGTATGTGTGTGCACATACATGAAAGTGAGCAAGTGTGATTAGACAGAAGAAACTGGTTTCTGGAAAATTATTCAGCAGCTGTACTCTTTTCAGACTGCTTCCTTTTCCATGAATACAAAAGTAGTGTTTAACTTATCATTGTACTCAAGGGCTTATTTCATAAGCCATATAAAAACAGCTGGGAAAATGATTTTGTTATTTTGGATGGTTAGGTAATTAAAATTTTCTGGATTAGAGATATTTGAGTTTTTTTAATGCTGATGATAGTTCTTACTAATGATATTGGTGCAGTGATTTTCCAATTTCAAATGTTACGTACTTTTGTGCGGTTAAGTGGTTTTGTAGAGTCATATAGATAAATTTAGTGTGAAATTGAAGCCATGATAAATTTCAGGAAATTTTTCTCTAGTAAGTCAAGTGGTTTAGCACTTTATTAGAGTCCTCTATTTTTTTCTTTCTTTTTCCATTTTTTTCTTTCTGCTTTTTCAATTTCTTTTTCTTTTTCTTGTTTGGAAAAAGTGGTACAAGAGAAACAGAAAAGGATACTAAATCATATCTTCACCTATAGTCATAGTAACAGTAAATTATGCCAGAAAGAAAGACAGCGTGGTAAAAGGTATGAAACACTGCTCTATCAAGAAGCTAATGTTAAGACTGAAATGCACACTGAGAGCTCAAATATCTAACTTTTCCATGGTTAAGAAATATTTCAGTCAAGGTATATAGAAGAAATACTGCATTAAAACCTTACATGAGAAAACAAAACTTTTAAATGCTACTTACTAGTGATTTCCAGAAATAAAAATTCAACATTATTCTCAAAATCATTGAAATGTGCAATTTTTATATCTTACAGATTTCTATAATGTATGTGAATTCTTTGTAATAGTATTTGATTTTTTTCTAACATCTAAATAATCCTCATTTTTTGAAACCAAATAAATAGCTTTTTTATATTCCTATATTAAGTTAAATTTGTGTGTAATATAGTCTAAATGTATTTAAAAATTTTTATGGGAACTAGGTCTTCAAAGTAGCAGGGATAAGACACTGACACCTTTGCAAGGTGGCTGGGTTAATGAGAGTTCTGACCTGTTGAATGAATTAATCCACTCATGAAAAGTGTATTATGGGAATGACTTTTTACTACACAGTCTTGATATGTTTGATGCTATAGCATATTCAAATATTCAAATATTTCAAAGAAAAAGACACTATGGTAACTACTATTAAGTCAGGGTATTTGGTGGTGAAGCACTAGGTTGCAGAAAGTATCATGCTTTAACCTGTATTGTTAAGTTGTTATGCCCCTTTTTAATCTCATCCTCTCCCTTATTCATTAAAAAAAATATTTAATTTTTTAAATTCCTTTTTTAAACAAAGGGAAAAATCAAAAATCTAGCGGGATATATTATAGTAACTTTTTTGATTTCCTATCAACTTGAAGTCCTGTAATACCCACGTTATCTTGTTTTGACTGATTAGACTCTATTCTGCTCTGTATGAAAGTATCAAGTATCAGAGTATAGGCAACTACTTTGAAGACAATACGATTCACTATGATGCCCATTCTGGTTTGACTATTAACGTCTTTTGAAGTGCTGTAAGATCTACAAAGTTTAGGTTTTATTGGTCTTGTTCTCTACTGTTTTGTTTAACTTCATAATACCTAATGAGATAGACAATTCTTCTTAAGGATACAAGAGGCATTATGGTAACCATTGTTGATAACCTTGTACTTTGTTTTTACATCATGTGCCATGTCTATCCTTGGTTTTGACTGACAGCTTTGTTTTATCATGCTTGATTTTATACTCTTACAAAGAAAAGTAATAAGATCTAAGGGAGCAATAAAGCCCAAAATGTGTAAATTTTGTTGTAATAAAGAGAGGGAAAGAGAGGGAAAGTGCCCTGAAGGATACAACAGCAAGGGTATTTAGGTGTGTTACATAGAAGATCATATTAATATTTTGGATTGGATTACTGAACACAACTATTTGCAGTCTCACTGTTTGAATGTTCGCTTTGTGTGCTTTGATCCTGTGACCTGAAACACCATTTCTAAGATGATAGCGAGTAATCTATTAACTGATGATAGCATACTGTTCTTTGGTTTTTTGCTTTTCTGTAGTTCTGAATTACATGTACCCTTACGCAGTTTTGTTTTGTTCTGCTTTTTTTCCTCTTTTTCCTTTTAAATAAAATATTTTAAAAAAGAAAAGAAAAGAAAAGATTTTCTTTTTCAGGGTTGCCCTGTCTCATGATGTGATGCACATTGCTATGTTACTGCAGGAGAAGACCCTCACCAGAGGCCAGCATTACAGTTTGGACTTTCTAATGTCAAGTAATATGAGCTAAATAAACCTCTTTTCTTTATAAATTCTCTCAACTCAGATATTTTGTTACATCAACAAAAACCTAAGATATTTTATCATGTTTATTTTGAATGATTTAGATTTGTAAGTTGTAATTGAGGTAGTGACCACCCCAATTTGGGTTTATTGTGATATACATTTAATTGTTTGTGCAGCTTGTCTTTATTCAACAAAATTTATGCACAAACAGCTGTGATAATGATAGGAAGAAGGCATGATAGAACCATGTTAATAGGGAGTTAGAGTGGTAGTTCATGCCAGACTACAGAAGCTGACCATTAAATTGTGTTCACAAACAAGCCAAAATAACAACAGAAACACAGATTAAAAGAGAAACAAATGAAATTCACCAGGTGAAAGTTTGTACACTATTACTTAAGCATAGCAGGAAACCCTGCACATTTTAATCTCCATATTTGTGGTGAAATACAAACCTCTGATGTGGATTTACTCACAGAGTTTAGACCAAACTGGAGAGTTAAAAGAGGAATTGGGTTGAAGGTGAAAAACCAGAAAGCATGCTGGTAGTTGAAGAGTAAAAACAAACAAACAAAAAAATCCCACAATAAAATGAATCAGGTTTATTTCAAGAAAATTTTTTACATTGACTCTGAAAACATAAAGATCTATTTGATTGAAGAATAGACTCCTAGCTTTTATCTAAGAAACCAAGAAACAAGCACAGGAGAAAGATGTTCCTTAAGAAGCATGGGGAGAAAACAAGAGGAATGCAAAACTGCTATTGTGATTTTAATCATGGTATGAAAACATGAACTTATTGAGAAACATCTAGCAGACTAGTAAGGCACACTTCCCTCTATGCCTGTGGATGACTCACTCATAGCTCAGCAGACTGAGTCCAACAAACTGAGCAGAGAGGACTCACTCTAGCTGAGGATGTCACTAGGTACACCTAGAGTTATAGCCTGGATGAAATAAAAAGGTAAATAAGAAGTCAGGGTGCTCACTTTGAAAGACTCCAATCTTTCCGAATGGTTGTGTCATTTTGGGTATTGCCTTTGACTATGGGTCTCCTGTTTCATCAGTCATCCAAAGGTAACTTGCACTGATGACCCGCCAGTGAACTTCTAGGTCTTTGACTCAGTCTAGTGCTATGTCCATGTCCCTGGTTCTGTGATTTGCATCTTCTTGAACTGAGAAGCTATTACTTCTTCTGCCTATACAGTGTGCAGGCAGCTACTGTGACTCCTACCTCTGTTCCTTGTAGATTCTCTCACCTCTGGTCTTTTAAGGCTGCCAGATAAATCCTTTGCATAATTAGACAGACATTTTTAATTTGAGTCCATTCTCTAGCCAACCTTCACTAACAAAGATTTGGGTTTCAATAGTGTTTCTAATGACAGAATGGTAAAGCTGAGTTTTTCTACTCAGTTTAGTAGTTTCTGGAGTTGATTATTGGATTAGTTAGTTTCTCATTACTAGTGTGCAATACGCAGGTTTATTTTGGATGACAGTTCCTACAGGTTACAATTCATAGTCAGACAGAGGCAGGGATATGGCAGAGGGGCATGAAAGAACAGAAACAGACTGTGGTGTGACACCAGGAAACAGAGAGAGAGAGAGAGAGAGAGAGAGAGAGAAAGAGAGAGAGAGAGAGAGAGAGAGAGAGAGGAACAGAGAGAGACACAGAGACAGAGACAAAGACAGAGAGATCAAGTGGGATATACATTTCCAGTCCACTAGTCCATTGATAAGTATCACATATCTGTTTCAATTACTTCTCAAAAGCCCCAGCTATATGTGCCTGAGGCTTTGGTGGTCACGTAGGTATAAACCATAGCAGTTACCTTATTTGATAAGATCTAAAGTTCCCATGGTCTCACGCTTTGATAATGTAAGTACTGAGAGCTCATGTTATAAAACATTTAATGTAGTATGCAACACAATCCCAGTTGACTATTTTAATTCATTACACATGAAATGGAAGAATTGTAGTGACTGTATGTATGTTTGAATATTTTGGGAAAATAATGAAATGTTGCTGTGTGGTTGTTCTTAATAATCTGGACAAAATAGTAAAGGTAAATAATTAGCTCAAAGACACAAATTTCCAACCCCAGAAGCATATAGATACTCTAAATGTATCCTGAAGGCAAATCTCTCCTTTAACTATAATGCTAAATTTGCCAGAAACTAAACACTAGCCCTCATAAAACAATTGGCTGAATTACACCACAAGTTTGAGGCTCAGCCATAAAAGCTCTCTGCATTTAAAGTGAAGGCACTGTTTAGAAAGTAATGGGACCCCATAAATTGCAATGGATGTAAACATAACCTCCAAATGGGAGATTCCTGATGAGGCTGGGGATATTGCACTCCTACCTTCTGCTGAGATTCTTTTACCAGAGGAAATAAAAGACTGTCAGTGACAGAGACACCCCTCCTATGATGGCCTGGGATGTTGGCATGTTTATCCTTACCTGAGGAAACAAAAGCTGTGTTACCTGTGGAAACCGTAGTGACCTTCCATGTTGCAGTGGCTAAACTTGCATCCTCATGGATCCTCACGACGCATTCTTACCCCTAGCTTTTGCCTAACCAGACTCAAGCCTTTTAAGGCTCCTAACTATGAAGTACGCAGCATGACACATGAGCAGGTAAACTACACTCTTAAAGGCCATTCTCAGCTTTCTAAGTTTTACTAGGAGAAGTCTGAGAAAAATGGTACAGGGTCTGAGATAACAGCGGGAGAAATGTAAACAGGTAGGCCTGAATGTTTTAGTTTGGACCATCAAATAAATATTCTGGATTAGATGCTGCAGCTCATGGAAACAAAAGAAAGATGCTGCTAGTATATTTGATTTCTTGGCTATGGAAATTAAAAGATGGCCAAGCACAAACCAACTCTCTATGCCTGGTTGTCCTTGATTCACTGTTGACAAGAGTATTTAAATGCTCAAGAAAACAATAATGCTTGGACCAGTTTGTTAAGTAAAATCCACAGATTGAGAGTTGGAGAGTCCATAGAAAGTACCCTTCACACATACCTTAAACACACATTTGGAAGAGAACACCAGTGTCCTTGAGGAACTCTGTCATTGCTCTTCTCTGTATATCAGAAGTTTGGGTGGGGACCATAGTCTCTTAGTTTGAGTACTTGAATGCAGTGTGTATAAATGGATCTTGGAGTGGCAGATGCCAAAGGCCGTACTCAACCACCAAAGGCAAGGAGGGCATGTCTGTTGTAATGGACTGAGGAAGTAAAGCAATGATGGGAAGGAGTGACATTTGTACACCAGGGTGTTGAGTAATTAATGGTATTCTCAGAGGTGAAACCAACAGTATGAATACTAAATTTTTAATGAATTTATATAAGAAAAGAAAAAAAATTTAGGGTAAACGCACAAAAATGTACCTCAATGTATAGAACCTGGAAATCATGGACACTCAAGCAATTCTCAATCTGGCAATTTTGCCAAATCAGTACACCTTGAATGAAGAAGAAGCTGTGAGCTCTTGAGGAAGAATATCAGTCCACTACCAAAAACTTGTACTGTATTTTCAGTCTTTTTCCTATCCTGTCTCAGGTCTTTTACCTGATTAACTATAGAGGAAAAGAAAATGATCATGCCTTCTGGAGACTGCTAGCCATAGGTTCTTAAATAATGCTAAATCCAAACCATCCAAAACAATATTGGGTCCCTATTATAGGTTGCTATGGATAAAAGTTATCCATCATGCTTTTAGTCAAGGTTAAAACATAATAATCTAAGAAATCCCTGAATCTATACTGTGGTCATTATCCCAGCTCCAAAATTCAAATTTAGGATAGATACACTCAGTACTTAGCAGAAGCACGTATTAGTAACTTGAACTCTGGAGTGAAGGGGATGGTGAAAAATGCCAAATGGAAGCCACTAGAAGCGCCTCTTCCTGGGAAAAGAGTAAGTCAAAACAGTATTGTATCATTGGAAGGATTACAGTGATTAGTGCTACTGTCCATGACTTGAGAGATGCAGGACACTGTTTTCCACCAGATCCCTACTTAATTCTTCTATTTGGTTCGTGCATAAGACAGATAGATATTGGAGAATGGCATTAGATTATTGCATTCTTAGTCAATTAATTGCAGTCGCTGTACCAGATATGGCTTCCTCAATTGAGCACATCAACAAAGTTTCTGGTACCTGGCATATAGCTGCTGAAATTTTTTCCTATCTTTATTCCTAAGACCCACTAGAAGTTCTTTGATTTTACCCCAAAAGGCTAGCAATATCCATTCACTTTTCTACTTCAGAGCATATCAATTTTGAAGCCATGTGTCATCATTAAGTTTCCAGGGATCACGATTGTTCTCTTTCATAAGACTGCATGTTGATCTATTACATGGATAGCATTATCCTGATTAAATCCAGTAAACAAGAAGTAGCAGCCACTCTGGACTTTGTGGTAAAGGATTTGTATGGCAGAAAATAGAAAATAAATGAAAATAAAAGTCAAGGGCCATTCTTCTTTCATAAATTTCTAAAAGCTCCACTTTATTGTCCACATGGTAATACCCTTCTCAGGTGAAGGATACATTCTTGCCCTAGCCCCTCCTATAACAACAACAGTAAAAACAGCATAACAACAAAAGACATAATGTCTCAGATGCTTATTGGATTTTGGAGGAAGAACATCATCACTTGCATAAGTTATTCCAGCCCATTTACACACTGACTTAAAATGCAGAGGAATCTCATTAGGACCTTGAACAAGAGAAGGCACTGCAACACCACAGCTGTCTCCGCAACTTAGTTCACACTATCTAGTAGATTAACTGAAGTGTCAGTGAGAGAGGTCGCTTCAAATCATCTAATGATAACTCATAGGTGAATCACTGGAGAGGTCTTTGTGATCTGGGACCAATGTTCTGTCATCAGCTGCAGATGATTGCTTCCCTTATTAAAAACAGCTCCTAAACTCTCATGGAACTTGAATGGTTGAACACAGGACACCATATTCCCATGCAACCCCAGCCTCCCATCATGAATTGAGTGCTGATGGACACATTGAGCAATAAGGTCAGGCAGGCCTGTTAGCAGTCCATCATCAAATGGAAGTGGTACATATGTGGTCAGGCCTGAGGATGTCATATAATGTACAGGCAAATTACCAGAAGAAATGGCCCAATGTTCACGGTTCCTGCTGTTCCTATTCTGAATTCTACTTCCTAAGATGCACCTATAGCCTCATTGGCTGTACTGTATGATCAAATGACAGAGGAGAAGAAAATTAAGTTTCAGTTTATGGATAGATTTTTATGTTACAAAAGCACAGTGGGAAAGGTGGAAAGCACAATTTTCTAGCCTCTTTTAGGATAAGCTTTAATGATTGTGAAGGGAAACATTTACAGTGGACCCTGTGGCAGTGCACCCAACTGTACCTTTTATTTGTAAGAAAAAAAATAATCAGATGCATAATCATATACCAATTTATGGACTGTAATCTGCAATCTGCTTGAATAGTCAGAGGTGTGGAAGAAATAAACGAAAAGTTGGTGAGCAGGATGTGGAGAAGAGGTGTGTAGATAGGCATTTCAAAGTGGGCAGTGAGTGTGACGATATTTGTGTCTCATACAAATTCTTACCAAATATGACCTCAGAGGAGCAAGACTTCAATAATCAAGTGCGTAGGATGACCTAATATGGGAATAGCATTGAACTTCTTTCCTTAACCATCTCTCTTGCTGCCCAATAGGATTACAAACAGTGTCCACAGTGGAAGAAATGGATATCATGAATGGGCAAAGCAAAACTGATTTCCACGCACTAAGGCTGACATGATAATAGCCACTGCTGAATATCCAGACTGCCAAAAAGCAAAACCCAACAATGAGTAAAGTTGTGGCACTCTACAATGATATAATCAGCCTGTGACCTGGTGGCTAGTTGATTATATTGCATGATTTTCATCATGAAAGGGACAATGTTTTGTCCTTACTGGAATAAACATCTATTCCAGGTATAAATTTGTCTTTCGTACAAGTAAGATTTCTCCTACATCTACCATATTTGCACTTACACAAAGTCTCTTACACTGTCATGGTTTTCCACACGGCATTGCTTCTGAGCATGGAACACACCTCACGATCAAAGAAGAGAGACAATGGGCTCACATCATTGAGATTAAGTCTGTCTGCCATGGTCTCCAACATCCAGAAGCAGCTGGATTGATTGACAGAATGGCTTTTTGAACATGCAGTTACAGTGCCATCTAGGTGACAATATCTTGCTGGGATGCGACACAAATTGATATATACTCTGATGTTTGACAAATGGTATTGTTTCTCTTATAGCCAGGATGCACAGGTCGAAGAGTCAAAGGGAGAAAATGGGAATGGTACCGCTTATCATGTGTCCTAGTGACCTGCTAGTGAAACATTTTTCCCTGTTTTCATGTCCTTAATTCCTGTTAGCTTAGAAGCCTTATTTCCACAAGAAGAAAGCTTCTACTAGGAAGTATAACAAGAATGCACTGAACTAGAAGCTGAGACTTCTCCTTGGTCATTTTGAGTTTCTCGAGTTTCTGAGTCAACAAACTAGTAAGGGGAGTTATGGTGTTGGTGAGGTGACTAAACTTAACTATGAAAGAGAAAAAGGACTATTACTCCACAAATGAGATAAAGAAAAATACATCCATGTCTCCTAGTATAACCATGTATCCTAGTATAACCATGTCTCCTAGTACTACCATACTGTTTTTAAGGTCAATGAGAAATGACAACAACCCAATCAGACAGAACATCAATTGATCAGATACTTTGGAAATGGCAGTATGTATCAGCCCACAAAGTAAAGAAGGAAGACAATGAGATATTTTCTGAGGGTCAAAGGAAGTCCAAACTGGTAGTTGAAAAAGCTAGCTATAAATACCAGTGAACAGTCAAACAAATGAAGATTAAAACTCTCATGAATACTTCTTTCATATTGTGTTAATATGTTTATGAATATATACACATACATTAAACAGATATCTTTGTTTTCTTCTTTTGTAACACAATGTTGATTGACTTAATATCAGTATGTAAGTGTTGTTAATTGTGCATTATTACAGTTAAGTTATAGAATGTCAGGAGAAAAGCATACATTATTCAGAGAAACACTTTGCCTTTTGTTCTAAATAGATAATTTATCTCTTCTTGCATGTAGGATTGCTATAACATGTTAGCTACAATTATGAACTTACTGTTACATGTTTAAAATAAATATGGTTTAAGTAGATGATTCTGATTATCAAGTTGACAAGGGTGCATTGGGACATTAATCACATGTCAGCTTGGATGGATTAAGGAATACCTAGCAGATCAGGAGTGCAGAGTTCTGGGTGAGTTCAGAGTAAGTGATTTTCATGCAGGCCAGCAGATCGAGAGAAGAAAGGACTCTGTTGGGGGCAGCATTAACCAATATGCTTGTAGTCTCAGTGGAATGAAAAGGTAAAGGAGAAAATGTGCCCATTTTGAAGAGCTTCTGTCTCTATAAGCACGTATGGCCTTCCCGCCATTGTCAATGGATACTGCTCACCAGGTTTCCAGCGCCTTTGACTTTCCAGTGCAGACTTGCACCAGCAACACTACACTGAGTTCTCGGCTCTCCCATCTTCCAGGATGGGTGCTGCGTCCTGGATTCCTTGTTCCGCAGCTCTGTCTTTGTGTGTCATGCAGCAACTGGGTCCTCTGTCTCTCTAGGGTGCAAACAATCATTGTAGATTCTCTATGCTCTGATCCTGTAAGTTTATCTGAAATATCCCTTTGATATTTATATGTATATTTTCTATTGATTCTGTTTCTCTAGAAAGCATTCACTGCTTTAGGTATTATCAAAATATCAGAAGAAAAAAATGGGGCATAGGTTACTGGAATGAGTATAGTTTCATAAATAAAATAGTCACAAACTAAGCAACATATTATTCAAAATTGCCTGTGTTTCTGCCATACCTAGAATTGACTTTTGCTTTCAGAAAATCTAATAATATTAACAGTACTTTGAATTAAAAGGTTGACTCCATTTGTAAATGGCAAGGTAAGTCTTTAGAGGAG
The DNA here is from genome assembly GCF_034190915.1 of Cavia porcellus. NCBI lineage: Eukaryota > Metazoa > Chordata > Mammalia > Rodentia > Caviidae > Cavia > Cavia porcellus. Next base: position 30,119,897 of record NW_026947497.1, on the reverse strand, counting down.
ATGATTGAATCTATTTCTTCCCTTTTACATGCACGTTTTAGAAAACCATAATGAAATGATAGCCTTAATACTTAGGTCAAAAGTAATGTAAGCAGCAGCAGTGGAAGAATAAATGAAATTAGAAATTCATGATATCAAATTACAAATAACACGACAAAAAGGAAGTTATTACTGACAAAACTCAGGAAATAATATGGGTGAAAAATCCAAAACTGTCTCCAGAATGAAGACTGAATTACAAATATGTTTGTTAGAAAACCATCGAAATGATCTGGAGTAAAGAATATACAAAATATAACTGAAGGGCAGATCTCCTTTTTACGCTTAATAATTCCCCAATATACTGCTCAAAATAGCTATTTTTGAGCATTAATAAATCACAGTATCATCTTCATTCTTGATAGGAAACTAACAGCATTTCACTATTGATCATGTTCATCTCAGTGATGCTGTTTATAATTGGTTGGTTTTGTCCCAACTTGAGCATTTCTTTTCATTTCATTGCTAATTTCTCCTCCTTCCCCTAATATAAACCAGAATGACTCCAGAGCTCAGTTCTTGGAGGCATTTTCTCCTTGCACACAATTTATTTGTTGATCTCATAAAATCTTAGGACCCTAAATAGCATTTTCTTACTGACAAGAATCAAACACCTATGTCCAACCTCAAATTCTCCCTGTAACTACTGTCATTACAGGCTTCTCTGACCAACATATAAAGATTTTACGTTCTGTCCTGCCTCTGAAATTTTATACTCACTATCATGATTTTAGTTACTTCTATTAAACTCATCAGCATTTTACATTTCATATATTTAATTATTTATTTCCTCACTACTTTCTTACTTCATAGTGTAAGTTCTATCCAGTGCATAGTGTTTTCTTGTTTATGAGTTAACTTTTTAAAATATTAAATAAATTAGCTATCAATAAATATTGAACTGTGGGTCAAAACTTTTCTTTGATAAATAAGTATATCATTAAAACACATAAAGATTAATGCAATACATAAAATATTTTTAAGCTGGAAATTTAATTGTTTTCTGTTAAATTCTTTGAAAATAAAGGTTAATAGTATATTAAAATGTGTGTAGTACAGTTTCATATTTCTAGGAGACCATAAGTGATTATATGTTTGGCTAAGCTCCCTTTACAGTTTTAATTTTAAATTTATTAGACTGTGTTCAGTGTTATTAAAGGAAAATATTTCATTTTTTTTTCTTTTAGGCTTCCAGTTGTAAAAATAATTATATGATTCTTTATCATGTGACAGATTGACTTCATATGTTGCTCTTATGATACTCTGATTTTTTAAAAGTCAGATACCACATTAAGCTTTGATATTCATTCATATATATTTTAAGTGACATTTAAAAGAATATTATTACTTCATATAAGGCATTTATAGACTTTTGTGAAAACACAGAGAGGTATACCCGGTTACTTTTTAACATAATGCTATCATTTTATCAGGAGGCTAAAAATGGACATGATGGGCTAATCCAATTAACTTTGTGTCTAATTTTATCAACTAGAATTTTTTAAAGTTACTTTTAACTTATATACCTTAACAAAACTGCGAGTATCACTGAGACAACTTTGATACATAGTATGTAATATTAAATTCACAGTAAACACATCTACATCTCCATTCATGAAATAACAAATAATTTAAATCTTTTCTTCCAGATTTCTGAAATACACAGCATATTTTGCTATTTATACTAAATTCATTGTGCAAAAGTTCACCAGAACCTACTGTTCTTATATCACTATAATTTAGTATCCGTTATTCAATCTCTCCCCTATCATTTCTCCACCTGCTATCTTCAGTCTTTGGAAACCACAATTCTACACTCAACTTCATGGGTTTAGTTTATTTATAGACTATATATAAATGTGATCATGTAACACATTTATTGGAAATTATGACCTCCAGTTCCACCCATGTTGTCACAAATAAAAGGATATTTCAATTAATGAAAATTTTATGTATATGCACATTTTCTTTATTCACTCATCAGTTGACGGACACATCTGTTGTTTCTGTTTCTTGGTTATTGTGAATAGTTTTGCGATAAATATAGGTATGTGAGTGGTTTTTTTGATAGACTAATTTCCCTTTGATATACACCCAGTGTGAGATTACCTTATCAGATGCTAATTTTATTTTTATTTTTTAAAAAACTCTATGCTTCTTTCCATAATGGTTGCACTGATTTCTTTTAGCAACAACAAACTGCAGGGGTTTCCTTTTTTCTCCATCTTTGCCAGTATTTGTTTTCTAAAGTCTTTTTGAAAAGAGCTGTTCTTTTCAAAAAGTTTGAAATATCTTATTGTGACTTTGATTTGCATTTCTTTGATTATTAGTGATATTAATTATTTTTCATAATTTGGATGACTTTCTGTGGAAAATATTTATTTAGCTTTATTGCCAGTTTTTAATTGGCATAGTTTTGGGGAAATATTCTTAAATTTCCTCCTTTTTTTTTTTTTTTTTGCTGGGATGTTTTAGAATATTTTATAATATCAAGTCCTTGCTGGGGGACTCCAAAAATATTTCCTCTTTTTTGTAGATTTTATCATCACTCTGTTGTTTTCTTTACTGTACAAATGATTTTTAGTTTGATGAAGTCCAATTTATGTATTTTTACTTTTCTTTCCTCTGCTTTGGAGCTTTCACTAATAAATACTTACCCAAAGAAATGAACTGAAGGATTTCAACTTTTTTTTTTTTTTCCCCACTAGGATTTTCATAGTTTTATTTCTTAAATTTAAGTCATTCAATACATTGGATTGGGGATTTAGCTCAGCAGCTTAAGTGTTTGCCTGGCAAGTGCGAGGTCATGAGTTGGATCCCCAACAAAACAACACCAAAAAGCAAAAAAAAAAAAAAAAAAAAAAAAAAAAAAATGATATTCAATACACTGATAGGAGGTAGGGAGCTGGTTTCATTCTTCTGGATCTCAACACCCAATTTCCCCAACTATGTTTGCTGAAAATTAGTTGATTACAGATCCATGGGTTTATCTGAAATCTATTAGGTTCCACAGACCTACATGTATTTTGCTGTCAGTATATGTTCTTTTTCCTACAACAGTCTTTATTGTCTTCTCTCTGGTCATCTCACTCCTTCATTGTGATGGTTTAAAGACCTTGTAAATGAGTATGTAAGCAACAAAACAATGTACAATCACTGATTCCTAAATTAATCAAGTTTATTACATAAGCACAGATTAGAAATCCTTTCAGATGCAATCAGTTATCTGCCCAGAGCCTTTTATTTATGCTTCAGTGAATTAGAGCCAGACGTTCAGCTACAAGTGTAGTTTTTTGCTCAGGACCTTTCTCCAGCCACTAGTCCTGCTTCAACTTCTCCCATAAGAATTCAGAAGTTACCAGGAAACTGACAGTTTCTGGATTATTTTTAACCAGATGACTAACAGGAAGTGGTGTACAGGCCGGGGATACTGCTAAGCAGCATAGCATCCGTCTGGCAAGCACAAGTTCCTGAGTTTGATGCCCAGTACCAAAAAAAAAAAAAAAAAACAGAAGAACTGATGCATAAAACCCCAACTTCATCACGTGTTGTGGTTCTTTAAGGTAGAAATATACATTTAAAAATATATTTATTTATTTATTTATTTCAGATTTATTTGATCAAATCAATTTCCATATTCAGTGGTAGTGATTAATAATAACATTTTTTATTTGCCAATTTTTATTTTCCCACTTACATGCCATAGGGTTTACTTTTTTTATTAATCTCTCAATATTTCTATAACAAATTACCACAATATTAGTGGCTAAATAAATGTAAATTTATTATATTAGAGTTCAGGGGATTAGGAATTCAACGTTAATTTCCCTGGGCCAAATTCAAGAACCAGGAAATATCAGTGTATGCTGGAGACTCTAGGAAAGAATATATTCCCTTGGCATTGTTCTGTCAATATTATATGATGATTCCTATGAGTATATCAGATTCACTCACATAAATCAAGGTAATCTCCTGATTCCATGTCCTTCATTTGATCATAGCTTCAAGTTCCCTTTGCCACTAAAATGACATTACAATAGACTCAAGAACATTTTTGAAGTCATATGCAACCTAACACACACCCAACCAAATTAGACATACTGGAGACCTTACTTCAATGTTTCTGCTATCTCCATTTCATCTAGAATGAATTGTATGTAACATTTCTTAGAAATTTTGCCAAATTCCAAATTTTGTGTTCCAAATTTGGGAGAACATAAATGATCTAAATTTTCATTAGATTATGGTTAGAATCTTTGTTTTTTGTGATAGTTTTCAAGTGACTCTGGTAATTTTAATGAGAGTGAAAATGTAAAAAATCAGGGCCGGGAATATAGCCCAGTGGCATAACAGCCTGACTGGCAAGCACAAGGTCCTGAGGTCCTGACTTTTTATGCCAGTAACCAAAAAAAAAAAAAAAATTTGAAAAGAATCTGTGGATTTCTTTGTGTAAGAATTTTCTTGTAGTATTTGAGCAATTGGGTTAGGGAGGGATTCATATATTACTATTTGTTCTGTTAAAGGTTCAGGGTTCTTTTCCTCATTATATTTTAATATTTTTCAGAGTCCAGTTTTTAAATTCCAATATTATAAACCAATTTAAAAACATTGATATATTAGAAGGAGTAGCAATGCTGAGTCACTATATATGGAAATGATAATAAGTCCAATACAGCGTTAATGCTTTGTGAATGTGACATCATTCAATATTCTTAGCAATACTTTGACAAAGATAGAAATTATCTCTACTTAATAAGAAATAAAGTTGATATTTAGGTGTCTTCTGAGGTTCATCTGGATTTGGAAAATAATTGACTGTATCAATAAATATACGCTTGGAGGATGTTAACAGAGTTCACATATTAAAGTCAATGCATTACATCAGAGGTGCACTGATGTGCTAAGGATCAGAGCTGAGAACAAGAAAACACGCTATGTACATCCAACCACAAAAAGATTAGGGTGAGGAGAGGGGTAGGTGATTAAGAATAACGAGGACAGAAATGCAAGCAGTCAAACAGAAAATAAATTTTAATCTAAATGGCCCTTTGTATTGTACCAAATGAGGAATAAGGAGTTATTCATATAATTTAATCAGAGCATGAAATAATAAGATTTACATGCATAAGATAACACTGTTTTGCAGGATGGAAAATGACTTAACAATGAGAGACAATTAAAAAACACTTTAGTTAAGTACCAATAGTTACAGAGGAAGAAAATATTATTAGAAAATTAAAGAAAAGTACAATAGAGTGAAAATATATTAAATTTACAAAATCTCCAGTTTACACTGACGGGATATTAGAGGAAATAAATCATGACTTGACATGAAGAAACATGGAAAAAAATGTATGAACTGTGAAAGAATTTCAAGTACAGTATTAGTGTGATGTGTTTTATACTTAATACTTTGTCCTTGGTGAATTCATGTGAAAAGTGTGACATGAATTCAGATAACTCCTGCATCTGCTAACTATTGAAAATATAGAAATAGGAAAGATGTGGAGAAAGAGAGAGTGAGAAATGGTAGATTTAGGGCAAAGTCCGTTACCAGAGGGCTTTAGCAGTGCAGGAAGCTTGTGCTGTGAGGTAGGGAACCAGACGAAAATCATGAATGGCATTGATTAGAAAGTCAACAGGAAAAGTATCCTAAGAAAGCATGATGAGGGTGAGCAGAGTAGAGGGGGTAGAGGTTTAAGTGGGATAAAGAAATAGACTCAGAAATTACTTCCATTCTTTAAATAGTTTAGCTTCTAAATATAAGAGAGATCCAATGTTGAAGATAAAGCTAGCTTCCTGTTGAGGAAAGGTTTTTTTTTTTTTTTTTTTTTAATAAAAGGATGATGGATATTGGGCTATAAAAGTTAATGTTGTAACTTTTTTTTTTTTTTTTTTTTTTTTTTTTTTTTTTTTCTTTTGGAGTTTTTTCCTTTTTACCGGTACCTGGGATCGAACTCACGACTGCCTGCTTGCAAGGCAGGCCCTTATGCTGCTGAGCTAAACCCCCAGCCCCCTATAAAAGTTAATGAAGATGAACCTGAGACAAGTGAATGATGCAATATGACACATATAATATTTAGTAAAATGTTTAACAACCTTATGAAAGGTGATAGATAGATTTGGAAGAAAAGGTAGAGAGGTTGTTATCAACACTGCAGTTGTGTCATCAAGTGTTTGAGTGCTACTGTATATCAAGTTCAGTTTTATGCATCGCCATTTTAAAAGTTAAAAAAGGAGGATTTTATTCCAGTGATGAGAATGGAAATGCACATTAAAATCAGTAGTAAGACAATAAACAAAATAACAACACATTAATTAGTTACTTTTATGGGAAATTGAAAATCTTAAGGGAACTAGGAAAGCATGAGATGAGTTTGTAATTTAAAAGTGAGCAGTTGTATAATATTCAATGAAAAGACACAAGGAAAGCAAGAGATTTAGTCGTTCAACTCTCTGAGAAAATAATATCTCAAGCACGGGATGTGATTATGGCAAAAGGCCTTAGGGAAGACCCAGCTTGGCTGGAGCAGAAAGAATAAAGTGGAGAGTAAGAAATGAGATTGGAAAAATATAGAATGAACAACGTAGGGCCAGACCTTTAGGTCACTGAAAGATTTTTGGATGGTTTTAAATGAACAACATTATCTGGGTTATATTAATTGGATCACACAGGTTGTTATGTTGAGAATAAACATTTAGAAATAGCTTGGAAAGAGGAGGATCAGAGTAGAGTTCACGATGGTAATGTACATGAGACATGAAGGTGCCCCGGAGTGGGGCGATGGAAATGGCTGGCAGTCGTAGCAAGTGATTGTATTCTGGATAATTTGGGAAAAGAGTAGTAGAACAGAGAAAAAGAGAGAATATTCATAGATAGGGCCCAATAAATATTAAATATACATCAAACTAAGTAAATTTAGTAATGTTGAAATTTAGCAACAAAAGTTCATTTGCAGTTCATCGAAGAAATTTAAGACAGGCAATTTGTTCTTAGGTTTTTCTTTATAATTTCACATTTTTCCTATAAAAAGGAAGTTGCAACTACATTTGAGAGTTTCATTTCACAATGGTTGTTATTTTACTGGTTAGCACTTCAGATAAAATTGGTAAAGGAATTTATGTATATTGAAGATACCATTTTAGTGTTTGGCCACGAAATTAAGCTGCATATGAAAGAAACTGTGTAAGATTTACCTAGATGAGAGCAAGGCATCTATAGGAACAATACACTTCAGGACTTGAGGGGGTGAAAAGGTGGCTCTTACAGTACCATAGTAGAGAGAACTGTTAGGTTTCAGATGTGGAAGAGCTGCATGTAGATAAATCATAGTGATAGCTAAGCTCAGGCTTCCAGGCAGCAAATGGAGATAGACACACTGGGACTCACTCACAAATGTATCCAAAGGACAAAAAAAAAAAAAAAAAAGAATAGAACATGCTTGGTATTTCAATGATTAGTCATTAGCAAGCTAACAATGTCGTAAGGGTCATGGAGTAAGGATACCCATGTATGAAATATTTGTTGTCCAAGTAGAGAAACGACATAAGAAGTTTGCTTGCTAACACCAGGTGTCTCATCAAACTCTGAATTTAATGAAGCCTCAATTTGCTTAAACACAGAATTCTTTTCCCCAGAATAGTCTAAGCATCAATGCAGAGAAAGCAGATATGTAAATTTATGTCATTTGGGGATTAGGACATTGGAAAATCAAATGAAAGCCAATTCAGATATATTGGATGTCCATAGTATTCAAGCCACAAAGGATGTTTCACACTGTGAAGATGTATGATCTAGATGTAATTTTAGGCACAACAAGGGGATACTGGTAAGAATCCTTTGTAATGTGTGGAGTGGGGAAGAATGAACTCCCAGAAAGGGACTGTTAAAATGGACTGCAATTTATTGAAAAAAAAAAAAAAAAAAAAAAAAAAGAAGAAAAAGAAAATGTAGGTAGAAGAAAAATTTCCATGAGAAAGAAGCTGAGGATTTAATTCAGTACTCTGATGGTAGGAGCAGTATTCATGGGAGGGGAGATGTTCTGGAACGAATGTCCAGCATAAAATTTCCTCTAAGTCCTTCTGTTGCAATCCTTACCTCCCTGGTCTGTGTTCAAAGGTGAGCCTTTTAAGAGGTACTTATGTTATAATGGTACAGCTTTCTCAAGGGTGATGAGTGCTCATGAAATATGGGTTTAGCTCCAATTTTTCTATCATATGATGATGCTGAGAAGTTGGCAATCTCCAACAGGAAAGAGAAGCCTCACCAGAACTCAAACATGGTGCTCTTAAAATTCCAGGCTGCAGAACTGAAAGAAACAAATACTATCTCTTTTGCCACCAAATCTATGGTGATTTGTTACAGCTGCCTAAAGTAGGATAGTAAATATTGTAATAGAATGTTGAGTCAGAGAATTTTTCAACCAGGAAGAAGAGCAAGGCACTTAAAGAGTGGGGATGTGGGCACAGTCCTTTCTCTCCTGTCCACATGTATGGCTGGGCAAATGCAAGCTTCAGGGTGCAGCTTGTAGCGGTGAAATGTGTGGAAAATAATCCATACAAAATGTGGAAAAGAGTGTGTGTGGTGTCAGGGAGACCACACCATTCTTTTCTAAATTCTATGGTAACAAAAGCAAAAATATTTTTAGAAAATGTATTATTTATGTATATTAAATGCAGCAATTCTTCAATGGTTGAGAACAGGGAAGCAAAAAAGATAAATATGCACTTGAGTATTTCAGCAAATTCTCTCAGTATAAATTGCCATGTATGTTTTCATTCACCTAACAGATATTTATGAAATCCTATGTTCCTTAAATAAAACTAAATATTTCGGAAATGGGTCTATTCAGCTGAAGCACATGACACAGTCATTTTAGTAAGTAAAAATTGTTTGAAAATAAGTGAAATCATAGAATTCATTATGATTAAAACTATAATTTCCTGCATTAAGATCTCAATATCTTTATAAACCCTGAAAAAAAGAATTATAAAACATGGTATACAGAATACTGTACTTTTTAGAATGATTTCATCCTTATAATTCATTGAAATTTATACGAAGTGCACTGGAGGTCACAATATAAATAAAAGACGTTAAACAGCTCTCTGAAATAGTGCCAGGGTTTATATAATGATGTGCTAATAGAACAAATTACAAAAAATCTTGAGAATTTTTACAAGAACTGGAGTGAATGACTACTTAGTAAATGTTTGATTTTACTCCACAACTGTCCTTTAATAGGAACAAAATTAAATAACATTCATAATTTATGGAATGTTGATTTATAAAGATATTTACCTTCCAGAGAAGTGCTTTTTATTTGGCCATTGGGCATTTAAGAGTCAAATACATATAAATATAAGAGTGTTGTTTTCCAGTAACATATGTTAATTAATGTATTTCTTTCTCTATTTTTCTTTTTCCCTCTCTGTCTCACTGTCTCCAGGACTGCCTCTCTTTTTTTTTTTTTGTTTTTTGTTTTTTGTTTTTTGTTTTTTGTTTTTTGTTTTTTGTTTTTTTCTTCCACATTACCAATACTATTTCTTTCTAACAGATGAACTAATATGGACTTCTGGACCACTCAAAAGAGGAGGAGTGGAACTGACATCTGTTAAACAAATACCTGATACAGTATAAGTAATACTTCTTTTATCCTTAAAGTATAAAATAAAGAGAAGAGCTTAGTAAATGATAATAGGAAGTTAAGAGTAAAAACAGATATAAATCAGAAAAATTATGCTATTTGTCATTTGTTATACTCACGTACATTGTTACATGACTTGTGATTATCATGGGTATAAAAAAATTACACTTTACTAATTCCTTAATACATATTCTATAAGCTTCACTTTCCTGGATTCTGTTTGTGCCCTTTTTTAAATAGCAATTTTACAGATGAGTAAAGAAACATTGCTTGCTGTGAAATCCTGACTTTGAATGTGTTCCCTTTTCAAAATAATTATTCTACCAGAGGGAAAACTCCACAAATGTAGAAGAAGGGGAGGAATAAGTGATGTAGCAAAACTCAAAACAAAATCGTGTATAAATGACATATTCATTTAGAAGAGTCCATTATTTTCTTGAAACAGAACAGTTTTCTGCTATTGAAAGTGAAGAAATAAAGTCATATTATTCTCTTTCAAAAGTCTCATCCAAAATATATTACGTTTTCAAAAAGCCATTAATAATAATCACAAAAAAGTTTATAAGTGAGAGCATGTAACCTCCTATTAATTATGTATATAATTAATTTAAATACAGATATTTACATTTTACTATGGAGTATAGTTCATATTTTGAGGAGGATAAATCATAATTTCATTAGTGAAATTTGAATACTGAACATCTTGCTACAGTGCTTTAGTATTTTAAATTATCATAACACACAATCATTTACAAATATTAAGGTTCATCTGGTTCAAATTAACAAAATCAAGTCACAAGTTTTCTTTTTTGCAAATTGTCTACTTGAAACATAAGTTATGACAAGTAGGAAGTTCTGTGAGATCAAAACTCCTTGCAATTCTGTGTAACACAAACTTTGAATTACTCTATTTGTGCAATAAGTACTTGAGATTTTTTTCATCCATAAGGATATTATTCATTGTAATACCCCTAACACTTCAGAAATTATATCTTGGTAGTAAATAAAATTAAGAGTTTTACTTTATTTTATTTTATCTCTGTATTTTATACTTCAAGGATAATTCAAAGCAGGGTAGAGAGGAAAATATTACAGAAATTATTCTGAGAGTAGAAAATCACAAAAAAGTGCTATAGAGCTTAAAGTTAAAGTAGACTGAGACAAAATAGCATGTAGGATGTTATTCATAAGACAAAGAGAAGTTGCCAACAAGGAAACAACCAGAGAAGATACAGAAAAATGTTACAGATACATAGAACATCAAAAGAAACACTAATTGTTTGACACGAGGGAGAAATGTATGGAAAAATCTGGAAACTAAATTTTGAGGACTGTTTAGAGATTATGTATTGAAAATAAATATGGAGAAAATCAGACTTTTTTAAAAAGATGTTATTTTTGTATTTTGGGCCCAAGAATTTCACTTCTATTATCTTAAATACTAAGAAATTGTCATAATGTTTTTAAAATAAATGCATTACATCAAATTATTACAAATGATAAAATCGAGGTCAATTTATTTATAGTATATGAGATCTAAAAGAAATTCACCAATAATGAATAATACATTCTTTACAAAAATTACATTTTTGAAGAGTACTAATCAATAGAGAACATAGGAATTACACAGAAAATTCAAACTACAGCATATAGTGTTGCACAGGTATTTTTTGATCACATTTATGTCCAAGTAATTTTCTACATTTCATAGCTACATATGGAAAAACTTTAATGACACTCGAGTAAAGTTTCTATGGTTATTTTTAGAAAAGTTAATTTTTAATAACATGTAGTCAGGGATTGCAAGGAAAAATAATTTAATACAAGACATACAATTTATGGAATTATTTTATCATAGTCACCCTAAGAGTAAACCATGAGAAGTGCAGGAAATCTGTCCACACACTAAAGACCCAAAGAATCTAGCTGAGGGTTTGAATCCCATGGCAAAGTCCTGTATGAGCTAGGCCAACAACCCTCAGGTGGGCCCTGAATCCTTAGCACCATGCTAATTCAGTTCAGCTGGGTATTACAAGTTGTCAAGATATCATAGATAACATTTGTTAAACATTGTAATGAATATATTAAACTTTTGTAGTCAAAAGAGAAAAATAGTGAATTATTTTTAGAAAAATTCAATAGTTCCTTAATAATTTGCTTTATAAAATTCAAGGTTTCATTAAAAATAACTGAAAATAGAATTTAATAAATAGATTTCATACTTACCCTTCAGAGACTTGTATAAAATATACCCATGGGCCAGTCTGGAGGTGCGCATTGATAACCCAGCATTCTGGGAGTCAGAGCTAGCAAGACTGCAAATTTGAGACCCATCCCAGCAATGTAACCATTTAATGAGCCCTTGAAATGTAATGATGCAAACAAACAAACAAATAAATAAATAAACATGTTGTCCTTCAGTCCTCGCTGCTGGCTGCTGGGCGTTGATGGACACCAGCTTGGCAGAGCCTTGCTCTCCCAACCTGTGAATGTGGCTCCCAGCAGACGCTGCAGATGGATGAGGTTCAGGACAGGATCCTCAGCTATGTGGGAGGGCAGGTCATGGATGCCAGAACTGATTTCTTGTTCTGGACTGCTGGGCTCCTTGGAGGAGCACCATGGCCAGACTAGAGGAGGAACTTGCCAGCCAGACTTCCCGGGCTCTTCATTCTGTGTCTGCAGAACCCAGCAGAGACTTCAGGTAGGTGACTGAGATGATCCAGGGGACAAGTAAAGACTGATTGAACCCCCTGAGCCCCCAGACCACCCAGACAATTCTAGAGGGTCTCTTTGACAAGGCCAAGGATAAGAATACTGTTCTGGGGACCTCAACAATAGTGATGGTCGACGTGCTGTACAGGAGCTATTTTGGCTCCTACACAGACTGTGGTCACAGCTTCTGGAGCCTTTGGAGTCCTTAGGGAGCACAGTGCAAGCTCTTGAAGATGCTGATGGTGCCATGCCCTGTAGCTGGGTTCAGATCCAACTCTTGGATCACTGTTTTTGTTTTTGAAACTGTAAGCACTCCCTTGAGAAGCTAAAGAGATGGTTTTGTGGGAAGTACTGTATTTCTCTGTGTAAACACAACAAAAGCCTTGAATCAAACCCATGCCCAACTGAAAAAGTCTATGTCCATCTTTCACCCTTCGAAGGGGAGAAGAGAATGAAAAGTGCATGTACAAGCTTTGGTGAGTGGGACCCAGGCTCAGCCCCCCATCTCAACACAGCCGGGCCAGGGATACTATCAGACCCTTCCTCATCAGGTTCCCCCTGACCCAGGCTAGAGCTCTGGTTCAGGAACTGGGGCAGCCAACTTTTGCCAAGATCCTGAATGGGGCACTGAATATCCAGGTGTGGCTCAGCCCTGAGGTATTATGAAGCTGATCAGATATAGCCCCTGGCCTGGGAAGGCAACATCCACCCCACTCTGGCAGTTCCCAGGTTTGGGAGGGAAGAGGGTTATGTCCAGCTCATTGGAATGGGAAATGTTTAGTAAAGGCTTGGATTTAAAGGCAGGGTGGGGGGGGGATAGAGGGAGGCATGCCTATGGATATGGTTTTCTCTAGAGGGCCTTGCCTCAATCTACAGTATTGTTAAGTAATTAACTAATTAAAATGAAAGGTGTGAGAAAAACTCATTATTCTGCATAACAACTATCAATAACTAATAATGCAAAACTATTAAAATAAGATAAAATACATGAAAAAGACTCCCATCAGTTTTTTTCTGCTTTTACAAGGGACACTCTAAAAATTCTACAATAGGTTATTAAATCCTTTCAGATAACAAATGCTGGTGGAGATGTAAAGAAAAGGGAAAGCTTGTGCATTGTCAATGGGGATCTGAATTCTTACAGCCATAATGGAGCACAATATGGAGATTCCTCAAAAGACTGAAATATAGCTCCTGTTGGAGGCAGCAATCCCACTCTTGGGAATATATCCAAACAAAACGAAATCAGCCTGCTGAAGAGACAGCTGCACTTCTAAGTTTATTGCAGCGCCATGCACAAGAGTCAAGAAATAAGAACAACTTAAGTTTCCAACAACTGAGCAATAAAGAAAATGTGGTACATTAACACCATCCAATGCCACTCAACCTTAAAAATCCTGTCAGTTGCAACAACGGATTAAACTGGAGATCATTAAGTCAAACAAACCAGATGCAGATAGGCAAATACTATGTGATCTCTTCACTGTGGATTTAAAATATTTGGTTCTGCAGAAACTGAGGTAACAAAGGAAGTTTAAAGAGGCCAAAGACAATAAGACAGAGAGAGCAACAAGGAAAGGTAGACCGTAAGTACCACGTCATAGTAAGATAGTAGGTAAGTCAGGAGTGCTACTGTAGGGTAAGTATGCAAAATTATAACCTCTACTTTTTAACAAGATAGAAGAAAGGATTGGGAATCTCTTTATCACAAAGAACCTATGCACATTTGAGATAGGTATTATTAACCCAATTAAAACATCGCATAATATGTACATGTATCTTAACATTACATGCTATGCCATTATTATGTGCATTTTTTATAAATTAATGCAAAAAGTAAGAATGGATTTAATTTAAATTTTAAAATTTGATGTGCTTATAATTGTAAATCATTATTTGGCCAAATGTGTCTTATTCCTTAGTAAGTTACTGTGGCACCAACTTTTGATACTGAGGTTAGGAAGGTAAGAAAGAACAAGAGGAAGCATTGAAAGCTGACTTTTATAAACCGTATACTTTGATCCAACACTGTAAGCATGTGTATCATCAATTGACATATAGTGATGTATAATCTTAAAGAATACATGTATTTTCTTTGTCGAACATATATAATACAGGCCCAAAAAGCACTTTTAATTTGGTAAAAAGTGAATATTTCTTGTATATCTTTTTCTTTGTAACTTAGCAAAATGGGCAGATTTGGGTTGCAACAATTTGTCCTTGATTCATAATAACATGTTAAATTACTTTTCTTCCTTATAAAATATGGATACCTTGTTGATAGCATGTGGTTTTAATCTACTGTGAGACTGGCTTAATCACATTTGTCGTATTATTTTGGCGCACACCAGTGATTGCTCCTCTGAGCTCTCAGACGCTCTCTCCTATCTCTTCCTGGGAATGCACTTTAATGTTCACTGTTATCTTCTCACTCTACATTGTCCATTTATATTTATTGCATTTATACAGCCTAATGACTCCCCGTTTCTATTTCTAGCTAAATCCAACTATCAAAATTAAAAGTCTGTCTTATACTGAGTTTAAACAAACAAACCAAAAAAGTTAATATTCTTTCTAGTACTGAAGATTGAATCCAGGGCCTTCCCACTAACTACCTACGTAGGCCCTTTAAAAAAAATAAGTTTGAGACAGAGACTTGGTAAATCACTAGGTTGCAAGATTGGACTCAAACTTGTGATTCTTCTGCCTTGGCCTCCTAAAGTGCTGTGATTGATTACAGCCATGCACAGAAATTATTATTTCTTGAGGAAACAGATCAGCAATCTCATGATTCCTAAGTATAGAATATTCTATACTTAAAGAAGTATACAATATTCATTGAAGTCGTTTCAGTGATGCCCTTGTGTATATTGAAAAGTGGAACTTTCTCAAATCTAATATTCTTATTTATGTATATAAATATTCTATCTCTATTCCAACAAATAAATATTACTTTGAGATAATTTTGACAATTTATAATCCAATAAAAAATTCAAATTACAAGAAATTTCAGAATGAAATTTCTTTCATTTTGGACCATATTTTCACCAAAGGAGAGATTTTTTTGATTTCATATGTTTCTATGTTAAGTTGTCCATATTTATAGAAACTGTAAGATGATAATGGCACAACCAATATTTCATCTAAACTGTTAATAATGAACATGTAAAAATAATGGTACTGATCATGAAAAAAATAAAATATAATTCATTTTTTAAAATTTTATGACAATTTTTTTTTTATCTTTTTCGTTTTTTTATCGGTACCAGGGATCGAACTCACGACTGCCTGCTTGTAAGGCAGGCACTTATGCCGCTGAGCTAAATCTCCAGCTCCCTTATGACAATTTCAATATGGAAATAATCTGCATACTTGAAAAATGAATGAATAGAATCCCCTATGTCCCTATATCAACTGAATTCTCTACATCTTATTTCCTTGTCAGTCATAATCCATTAATTTTGACCTCATTTTAAAATGTCATAAATTTGTTATAAATTTGACCTGTAGATTTCCCACCTCTTCAGTTATTTCTTTGGTCTTTATTTTTTAACATTACTTCTATAAGTTTTTATGATATATTTTAAATTATGTGCAAGCATCTGTTTTCCTTTGGCATTTGCAAATGGTAATAAATTACTTCTGTTCACTGTTTACCATGTCATGATTTTGCAAGTATTTTAATTGATTTTTGACATGAAATATTTCAAACTGTGTTAACCAGAGTATTCCCAGGCCTTCTAAGAAAATTCATTACTTAAAAACTAGTATTTTTAAAACACACCGTTCACATACTTTTATAGTCAATATTATGCTATAAAAAGTGATTATGCTAAGTATTTTAAGCCATTAATACAATATTTTTTATACTTATTTTAACTTACTTATACATAGTTAATGTTTTAAAACTTGCATGCATTTGAAGTATACAGCTTGGTAATCCAATATATGTATATACTTTAAAGCTAATTTACATACCTATCAAATCATACAGGTACCTTTAATTCTGTTTGTGTGTGCTTAAAATAGTTAAAGTTGACTCAGAAAATTTTAAGTACTATGTATTAAATATTCAGAAATTACTTCTTGAAGCTTTTTATTTTTTGAGCAGTTCTCTAGCAGCATCATTGTACCTTTTCTGTGAGTTTAACACCTTTAGAATAGATCCATAGTTATATAGTTATATATGTAAAATATATTATAATTCTTTCATTCATGTTATACTACACACTATATCTTATTCATACATTTTTCAAGTATGCAGATTGTTTCCATATTGTGATTGTCACAAAGTTTTAAAAAAGTGGAAGTGAAGATATTTTGTTACTTGAGTTAATTCACATTCTGTAAATACATACACAGAATTGGGTTTACCACATCATAAGTTTATTTTAATCTCTGAGCTTCCATGCATTTTTTTATAATACCTTTACTAGTTTACACTATCAGCAATAATGAACAAAGATTCTTCTTCTATATCACTCTTATCAAATTGTTATTTTCTTTCTTTCTAATAGCCATTTTTAAGAGAAGTGATATGTCATCTCATGGTTTTGATTTGTTTTTCTGAAGATTACTGAATTTGAGGACTTTTTCACATACCTTCTGTTTTAGTTACTTTTCTCTCTTTGCTGAGACAAAATTCCCAAAGCCCAACATGAAAGAAGGAAAGGTTTATTTCTTACGATTTTGAAGGTTTCAGTCCATATTCAATTGGCTCCAAGGCAGGGTGGCCTGGAAGGGCTGCATTTTGTGGCTGTTGCAAACAGCAAAGCAGAAATAGGCAGGAGAGAGACACCTTCTTCCTGCTCTCATATTGTATCCTGGCTGCATTTCTAGGTGGATGAAACACTCACACCACCAATCTGAGCACTAAATAACCAACCAATCACAAACATTAGATTTAGTGGAATTTATAATTGCATGAGTCTTGGGGGTCACTGACACAAAACATGACATGTTCTGGCTACACTGCATTTAAGAAATATAAATTGTATACTATTAAATAATTTGTTATTTTCTATTTTGTTGCATGAAATTGTTATACGCTGTGGATATTAATTCTCTATCAGATGTGTCATTTGAAAATACATCCACCTCTGCTTAGAAATTGCATTTTTTTCTATGTTGGTTTATTTTCCTTTTTTGTGCAAAATTTTGTTATGCAACCATATTTATTTTTGAAGACCAAGCTCTGCTTTTGCCTAAAATTTTTTGTACATAGATTTATTCTTTACTTGCTCTTTGACTTTTTAATCCTCTGATCTTCTATGTTTTCTTGCTTCTGCTGATTTGGATTCTTGTTTTCATTCTTCTTGAGAGAAAAAAATTGGATGTTTGTGAATTTTTTTTCTTCATTTTAAATGTAGATATTTCTTTACTCAATAAATATATAAGGATTATATATTTTTTCCTTTATTGTGCTGTTGTCTATTTGTCTCTTCAAATCTGTTAATATTTGCTTAATATATTTAGGCCATCTGATTTAGTTTGCATATAGGTAAATTTATATGTTATATTTTCTTACCGATTTGACCTTTTATTTTTGCATTCATTTTGCTAAGCCTGAATAATAATTAGATAATGTGAATAAGCTAGTACCATATTTTAAAAATTGCATCAGTAAACAAAATATTCTCCCTCTTCCCAACAAATCACAGAAAGATAAAAGGTCAGGACCAGATGGCTTCATAAATGAATTCAAACTTTCAAAGAATTTATGTGAATCTTATTAATTGCTTACCAGAAAATACAAGACAAATAGTTTACTCATTTTATGAAGTTATAATCACCTTTATACCAAAATTAAAAATGCATAAATATAGAAAACTACATACCAATATATCTGATGAAAAAAATCCAAAATACTAAAAAAAAAAAGAAATACTAGCAATTCTAATACAATAGGATACTGACAAGGACTAAGTAGGATTTATATCTGGGATGTAAAATGTTGATATGGCTATAAGATTTTCCAAGGGACAGAAACATCATTGCATAATGATCTTTTGTGTTTAAAGAGATAGTTTTAGATATGCAATCTATTTTGGCTAATGTACCAATAAATATTCATGTATTCTTGTGGTTATTATCTGCATAACATATGTTTCTATTCTCTCTTGTTCTTCCCTTTCACAGTAAGCCTACATATGCTTTTAAATTGGAAGTGTTTTGTAGATAGCATTTTGTTCTATTCTGTTTTCTCGGCTACTCTATATTAGTCAGCGTTCATCTTGCCGGACATAATAGTGAACACCCACAACTTAAACGAGGAGAAGTTTAATTTAACTCATATTTTAGTTCTTGCTTTAAGGCAGAAAGTTTAAAGGTCAGAGTGAAACAAAACTGCTTTAGTTCAGGAAATACAGCAAGGGCAGAGGGCTAAAGGTGACCAGGTGGGTGAAGGTATTTGGTACCTGAGACCGTGCCTCTATATCCCATCCAGACCACCTTAGGAGCAGTTTCCACTAATCTACTAGGTTGTTCTTCCTCCAATGAGGTTGACAAGTCAGGATTAATGGTCACAATTCACCCTTGTCCAATTCATATTCAGACAATTCTCCTTAAATGGTACTTAATCTTCAAAGACAAAGAAAGTTTATAATAACAATAATCATAATGCAGTTGTCCCCAAAGAAGTGGAAATGCAGGGATACATTTTGCAAAATCTCAGTATTTCCAGCATTTAAAAAAAAAATAAATAAATTGCTTCTGAGGCTGAAGGCAGACTGTTGACTATGAACGTCTGTAAATGGTTTTGTTAATTTTTAATAAGGTTCAATAGCAAATGATAGGTATTTCCATCTCAAAGAGGAAGATATGGGGATAAAATGAATTGCACAAAACCAGGACTGAAATCCAGCAAGACAAACATTAAATCTTGTAGCTCTGTATCTGCTATCCACTATACCAGCCCTATAGCCTTTCTGATTTCAACCCACTTAGTCTCTTTTTTGGGTTGATTACATTTATGGTCTGCAGTTTTCTTTACCAAACATGCCACAACCTTGGCACCTTCTTCAGATCCCCACTGCACCTTTGGCTTTATTCCCACAGCACCATTTGCCGGACCTTTTAGATCTTCCTTTGAAATCTGGTAGAAGCCTTCTTGACCCCATGTTAGTTTTGTGTCTAGATGTCCCTCCCCCAAACCCTCATGTTAGGGCTTTTTCAGAGGTTGCTGGATCTAGAGTTCATGATCAGGGATTAAGGACATATGATTATTAAATCATTCCATGGTTTGGTTTGGCATAATTCTAGATAGGATTAAAGGTGTGAGTGGCACATTCACCCTATGGTGAGTAGCCTGCATACAATATAGGATGCAGAAAAGTCTTGTCACTTTACCTTGTTGTTTTTGTTATCTTGTGAATTATTGTCCTCTGCCAGGCCACACTGCCCTGGACAAAATCAACTATGGACCGTAATCTCTATAAATTGTGAGTCAAACTTTCCTCCTTTAACTATTGGTGTTGGGTATTTTGTCTCAACAATGAAAAAGGTAACTAAGACACCATCCAATTCTTACATTCTGCATCCTAGGAAAACAGACCTTATGTTGATGATGTTAAGGTCTGCTCTCAGGGGAAGCATTAGCCAGGCATTCTCAGACCATGATTGCAGCAGGCTCTGAAATGTCTTCATAACTGAATATAAAACTTGGAAAGTCAATTCTATGGGAGGTCCTCCTTGAGCAAGTAATAATCCACCAGTATCATATATATGTAATTATATATATATATATATATACACATATGTATTGCATTTTCATGATGTTTAACTCGAGTTTCATAAAAGTCACTTTCACTTTTAAATACCACTTAATGTGAATTAAAATACACTTTTACTTTCCCTTCAAATATATACTTTGTTTCTCTGTAGTCAGTAAACTTTTAAGTTTTACCATTTTGAGGGTCAAGATACATTATGCATCATAAGTATTTTAGCCCATTTTGATACCTATAACTACATACAATAAATTATATAGCTTATGCATTATGGAACCTGGCAAATCTAAAATCAAAGCACAAACAGATTTGGCTTCTGTTGGTGGCCAATTTTCTGGCCCATTGATTGGATATCTTTGCTGTCCTGGGAGCTGCCTAGAAATACAGCTGTCAGAGATATTTTTTTTAATTGCCTCAATCCCATTCAGAGGATTCTGCCATCAGAATCTCATCAAGTTAAAGTCTCCTGATTCACAATCTTCAATTGGCTCCCAGCTCCATCACTCAGCTACACTTGGGATTAGGAGTTCAAGTGATAAAGAAATGCAATAATAAAAAATGGAGGAGCCAAAATCTATGAATTTGTAAATCTGTTGTTTACACTACCCATAAAATTATTTTTGTGCTATGAAACTTTAAACCAAATCATATTCTTTCATATTAATATCATTTCAATTACCCAAAAAGCCTTTATCATTTTTTAACTTCTGTCGCATGCCCTTTACAATATTCACAATGAATGAGTTGGACATTGTTGTAAAACAACTGTGTCTATTCTCAAGGTGTTAAATTTCTAACCTTCTGCAATTTGTCTTATGACCTTTTTAGAAATTAAGTCTTTGCAGAGTTGAGAAGTGGTCATTAGTATGGAGTCAAGTCTAATGTGAAAATGTCCTATTAAAAGACGTTTCTGCTGCAGGGAATGTGCTGTATGAAAATGAGAGAAATGTTGCTACAAAAGGAAAGAGCTGGCAGAAGCTCTAGGAGGAGACCAGAAGCTGTAGGGTGGCCTTGGGATGGCTTGACTCAGGTTTCCGTCCTCTACAGCCATACAGCCATAAATTTCTGTTTTTGAAGCTGCTCAGTTTATAACCTCGAGTTATAAAATGAATACATGATTAAGATTTTATTCATTTACTAAGAATACTGTTAGTATTATTTATTAATATTGTTGATAAGAATAGATACGATTTTATTTTCATGAAAATTATCATTGACAATAACAAAACACAGGATTGACATACAAATCTATAGTGATGAGTGTTAATGATATCCCATACTTTTCTTAGCAGTAAGTCATATTTTCTGACGTGATTAATGTCTACCTTCTCTTGTAAACCATTGAGATATTGCATATTAGTTCTATTACTGATGTATATACATTAATGTTTCGTGGATGCTATGATAAATTACCACAATCTTTGTGATTAAATAAAAAGATTGTATTCCATCAGACTTTTAAAGCAAAGCCCTGGAATCAAAGTGTCAAAAGAGCTGTGGTCCTCCCACTGTCCGTTCTATGAAGGATTCTTTTCTTCTTTGGAATTAAGGTAACTCTTATTTCTGGCTGATGTTAGTATAACTCTAGTCACTGTGCTTTTCATTATTTGGCATTCTGTGAATTTTCCTATACTTTCTCTGACTTTTTATAAAGACAGCTACTATTTGATTTAGAGTTCACCTAAGATAAACCCAAAAGTAAAGATTTTAAGCAATCTAATGATTTTGTTTGCAACGATGAAATAGTAGGGGCTGGGGGTTTGGCTCAGCAGCATAAGCGCCTGCCTTGCAAGCATGTGGTCGTGAGTTCGATCCCTGGTATCGGTAAAAATACAAACAAAACAAAACAATGAAGTAGTAGTAATATAATTCTGCATGTGGAAGGAGAGATGAGGTAAGGTGAAATGGATGTATACTAATTAGACTATGGCATTGTAGAGCTGAATATTTTAGGTGCGTTGTTTGGATCTATGAGATATTATATTCTATACTATGAAAAACATTTTCAAGGTACTATTTGAGCCAGACTTTCATAACCCCACATCTTTACTCCATCTATTAACTGTCTTGCACCACTCGCTGACAATGAAGAAAATCAGGTAGCAGTGAGTTGCTAAAAAGAATGTCAGAGACACTTTTATTTTATTTCAAAATAATGTATTTAAGAATTTAAACTTAGAAGGTAGATGTGGAGTCATAGCGGACAGGACAGCATGGAATATTCTCAAAAGTCTTAAGTAAGAAATCATGTAGCAATACATTTCAGAGTTGTTAAAATATACTTTTTTGAAGGAAACAAAGATAAAGTTGGTTAAGAAGTGTTTTTGGAGAAAAACAATTCATGAGTGTTGCCTTGACATTCCTTGTGAATTGTACTAATGAAATCTAAATGTATTTACTTTATTATATGAGTGTGTTACTTTTAAATTTTTAATCCTCTTCATCAGTATCTTGATTTAGCCCACCTAAAGTTTATTCTTTCTACCACTTTTGAAAACACATATTTTGATCTTGAAATGTATATAAATTGACTTAAATGATAGTATAAAATGAAGATTTAAATATTTTTATGTAGTAGTTTTACTGATCTTGAAATTGTAGACGTTTATTGCTTTGCAATTGAAAGTAAGGAACTGAAAATATTCTCAGTTTTCAGCATAAATGCATAAAGTAACCTTCTAAAAAATGAAGTAAAAAAGACTGAATAGGTAGTGAATAATTAAATAAATGGAAAGAGTAACCAAGCAAGATATTGATTAATGTTATTTCCCCAGTTTGTCACCTATGTGATTATATAGAGTTGTCAGGGCTCCAATAAAAACACGCCCAAAGCATTCCTCTTCAGTAAGTGATGTTTTGATGTCAACTGGAGCTGAATGTCTGAATGTCTGATGTTGTGACATCACTTCAGGCAATCTTTCATGAAGGCCTATAATAACATGGCAGCTTTGTGCAGTTGTGAATCCCCTTAGGAAAACGAGGTGTCAGCGTGATATGCATACAACCAGGCAGTCAGATTATTCTCCTGTCCAAGTTTACCTTTACTAACAAATGTTACGCTAAAAATTCAGGGCAAAGCTGTGCAATGAGTAAGGACATCTTAGAATAATGCAGTATGATAGGTATTTTTTCCTCAGATAGCATCTCATTCTATTTTTAAACTATATTACATTGTAAAAGCCCAGGAGTGTGGAAACAACTATCTAATTCTACCAGGTGGCTATTAAACTAGTTAAAGGCAGAGCAAATTTTCAACCTCAACAAGCTCACAGGGAAAAAGTCATTGTCTACCCCATTGGATACAGAAAATATATTTCTATCTAATATACCTAAAAAGATAAAATTATTTAGATAAAATATAAACAAACAACATCATGTTTAATAATAGAATATAAATACTGATCAAGATTTCCAAGGCAAGGGAAAAAACAAAAAAAAATAAAAACAAATCATTTTTTTTTCTTTAAGAACACAGTGATGCATTTAAATTTGTTTAGGAAAGCCACTTGAGACTTAATTCTTTCTGTCATTTCATTTTTCTCATTTATTCTGCCTGCCCTTGGGCTTTTTGCCTTTGTGTGTTCTACAAAAACTAAAAAGAAATATGACTTGTCTTCCTTACATAAAGTAAAACCTGCCTGCGTAGTTTTAACAATTTCTATTATCTTCTAATCTGCTCTTCCCACAATTATCTACATGTTATTTGAATTGGTTTATATTTTTAAATACTGTTTTTCTTCCAGGGCTTCCATTCCAGCCTCTACAGAAAGACAGGTTCAGCTCACTGTATAAGTGCAAGAATGTTACCTGCCTTCCCTCACAGGTTGTAGCTAAAGAGTCCATCACCACCCTTAACCACTTTGGTTCGCAAAGAGCTACTGCTCCAGCACGCAGATTCAAGACATGGTGACTTTCTGCTAAATTGCAATTAAGGAAACAGCTCTCTGATGTCATCACCAGTCTATATGATGGCCAACACTTCCCCAGATATGTTTGAAGGCAGAAAATGGAAACACACATTCTTCTGACCTGCTTTGTGTAACAGAAGTATTTATCTTGCATCCTGTTTCCTATGACAGATCTCTTTGATAACACTTGCTTTCAAAGTTAATTGCTTTCAAAAAATGATCCTTCTGGGCATGATGGTGCACGCCTATAATCTCAGTACTCTAGAACTGAGGGAGGAGGATTGATGCAAGTTCAAGGCCAGTCTGAACCTCACAGGGAGATCTTGTCCCAAAAATAAATAACTAAATAAATAAATTTAAAAAGCCAATCTCAAAAAATGGCCCAAAACTGCCCTTTTTGTGTTTTAAGTAATATGTTGTTTTGCTTCAAGTTATTTTAGAGCTCTGTGCTACTCAATGATGGGCACTTCCTAAATACAGTGGTGAAAAACTCAGACACATAGGTAGTGGTTTTCCTTAAAATCTAGTGTTTTTAAGACTTACAAGGAAAAATCTCCCTAAACATCCCTTGCATAAAAGCATATAAAGAAGTTGAAATTGCTTAAGGAGCATGTTATATGTTCTGGAAATGGATTTGGAAATTTCTAAAGACTAAGCATAAATTTGTTTCTGAAAACGTATATTGTATTTTACAGATAAAAGTTGATGTATTGTGTGCATGCATAGTAATTAATCTCAACATTTGAAACTTATAATATTGAAAATTTATAGGAGAGCAAGTCTGTTGCATTATATGAGGAGTAGTTAATTGGACATATGTATTTAGATAATTGTTAATGTGCATTCTCTAGTGGTAGTTTTTATCAAGATAACAGGAGTAATGCTTATTCCATTTTAATCTGACAAAAAAAAAAAAAAAAGGATGTTGCACATGAAACTAACTTAAGGACCTTGCTTATCCTGGATTACCAGGTGGATTGTCTTGATGCTGCCAATGCAGACACAATGATCCTTATATAAGGGAGAAAAGAGGCTCAATGAAAAGAAGGAGACAATGATAATGAAAGTGAAATCTGAGTAAGTTTTAAAGATAACTATGTTCTTGGCTTTGAAGATGGGAGGTCATATGTCAAAGAATACAAACAGCCTGTGCAAACTGAAAAAATGTAAAGAAATTTTTACTATACTATAACATCAATGAGTAATGCATCCCTGAGGATTCATTTTTCAAGTAATGTAAGATAATAAATACATGTCATTTTAGGCTACTACATTTGTGGTACTTTTTAAAAAATAAAAGCAGATAATTTATTTGAAGGTGAAGAAAGGGGCAGGAGATAGAGAAACAGAGACAGAGAGATAGAGACAGAGAGAAAGTTACTACTACTCTGTATGAATAGGGAGCACTCAAAAGGGAAATGCTCCCATTTGTAGTAATTTTTGTGGTAACAAGAAGTTGTATAGTATATGTACATATATGTGTATTTAAATTGCATCTCACATAAGTATAGGTGCAAATACAAAGAAAATTAAGTGTTTTTCCCCCAAGGATTTGCAATTCATTGTTTATGCTAAACATAGCTTGTACTCCAAAGAAAATAAGACGTAATTTATTCTGAGCCAAGTATGGATGACCTATGACAGGGAACACACACTGAGGTTACTGTGAGTAACATGCTCCACCATGGAAGAATTCACATTAACCTTCACCACTGCAGAACACAAGAAAGTAATCAATAAATGCATTTACCAAATACATTGATGGGCTTTAGATAGGCAGGATACAGCAAAGTACAAAAAGCTCTCCTATAAATTTTCAAGGCTATAACATTCTTAGCTTTAGTGCTTTAGAAACTGGAGGTCTTCCATGTCTTGGGATACATTATCTAAGTGTTTTTCCTGGCAGTCATGAAGGTATTAGGTCAAACACAGAATTTGATAATGAATAGCTATTAAAGAGACCTAGTATAGCTAAAAATAATTTTGACTTACAATATGAAGCTTTGCATCTGTCTACAATACCAAGCAGTCTATAAGATCGTCAAGGTAGTTTGGTTTCATCTGAAATATTCAGTTCATATTTTCTGTCATTTGAATTTTAACTTATCTGAATTTCCCGAATACATTTAAGCATTAAATTGAAGCAGCAAAGACCAAGAGCAACATAGTGCACTCTACAGAATTTAATAAAACTTCCGTCTGAAAAAGGATAACATTAAAGTTATTTCATTATTGCAAAAATGATTTTTTTCAAATAAGAAGTCCAATAAAAATAGCAACATTCACTGTATGTGCTGCCAAAGCTAGGACAATAGAGACATTCAGAAATATAAAAATTCTCACATTTTAATACATGACAAAGAGAAGCAAGTGATAAGTTAAAACTTTCTTGACTTTAGAAATTACTTTGAGGTCACTTATGTAATATATTTATAACAACTATACAAAATGTAAAATACTTCACTGTTTTGTTTCCCATAAGTTATATCCCCTAAAGTATAATCTTATCTCTCATCAGTTTCAATCTATTTTCTTCAGCATATATTTGGGACATCCTAAAATATTTATGAAAGGTAATTTCTATTCACAAGTATGAGTGAAAATGACTTTTGTTTATTAGCAAACATAAATGACATCTTAAATCAGTTAAAATTTTGAACATCTTTTTATCTTCTTGACTTATTATACTATGTCATTCCGCTTGTTCAGTTCAGGAAGGGAATGTTTGATATTTCCCATTAATCTCTGTTATCTTTAAAAATAGTTTATCAATCTATTGTGTATCTTCACTATAATTAAAGATCTACAGAAATCAGCCACATGATGTCAACTGTTTATTGTCCTATTTTAAGCTTCTAAGATGTTTGTTGAATGAATAAATGAATGAGTGGGTTTTTTTTTTTTTTTCCTTTCTTCACCGCTTACTTCTTGGATGAATGTTCACAGTTGACCTGGTTGACCTGAATAGTTAATTCTTTACTTCAGGAAACCTTACTCATAGTATTTCAGTCTTTTAATGTATATTCAAACTTTCAAATGGCCTTCTAGTCTGAAATACATTTGTTTTACATTTAGTAAACAGTGTTGGTGCCTCTGTAAAAAGTGAAGTATACAAATCTGGAATCCATACAGAGATTGACCCTTTTTCTAATACTTCATTTCAAACAAAAGACCAAACCACTTCCATGGGGCTACATCTTGTTAATTCACTTTTAACCTACAGAGGAGCAGGGAATGAGTCACAGCTGAAATCAATCTATGTCTGATTTTCAACATCTTCGTTATTTGTTTCTTATGGCATCTACCAGTTTAGTGACACAATGACAGTTATTTGCCTGTCTTGTCCTCTTGCAAAAATATGCTATAACCAAGCAGCAATGTATTTTTGTGTAGCAGCACAAATGAGCTGTAAATTTCGAGCAAACAGCCCTTGGTTCAAGCATCTTGTGTATCCTTTGGGTTTCTTTGAAGTTCTTAGAACTCACACTTGAATCTGTGTAGGAACAAAAGCTACTGTCTGCCCTTCTTAATTGGTTCTCGAGAAGACTCTTGTTCTTACATTTTAGTCTAATTTTTGTTTCAAATGCTGATGTCGCATTTAGCTTATAATAAAAAATTCTTTTAAATATGATAAATATCTCAAAGTTTGTGGCATGTGGTTTCTCAGTGATTTCTAGTTAGCATGGAAATTTTTCATGTTTGTTTTTTAAGCCCTAATTATAATTACAATCGACATCCTGTGGCAGCATGTGCTCATGTCAGAAGTAATGAGAAGCAAATGGGAATTTCTCTTCATCTCGTATGCAAGTGTATGAAATTGCCTAATTTAGTTTAAATGCTTGAAAGACACAATCCCAGCCTGCAAAACTATACAAAACCATTTCCTCATAGGCTGACAGTCAGCTTTAGTGAAATTAACTCTGTAACAGAATGTCTAAGTTGTTTTCACTGACTTTACAAACCTCATTAGGTTTTTCTTCTTTTTCTTGTCTGGTAGTACTTGATCATTTTACAAAGTATTTGTACTATCCTCCCCTGTTGCCTGAGACTGGCACCTGGTAGTAAAAATACATTTGCTCTTGTCTTTTCTGCATGCAGATGATCTTTCAATTTATATATATTTACTACAGCTTGAAAATCTAAATTTCCTTCTGGATATAGTAGAGATAAAATAATAACTTTCAATCAGAGATGATAACAAATGTTGAATCAAAGTAGCTGAGTACTAGGTGGCAGGCTAATTATGTAATTTTACATGAATTTCTTAATCAATGGAACTTCAATCTTATACAAAATCAATATATTTAACCAAACAATGACAAAGTTTCAAAAAAGCTAAAATTCTTATGATCTGCTTATCATTCATCAATTTTATTGTTGTTACTGGAGAAAATTAAGCTAAATATGAAATTTCTTTTACTTTCTAACTAAAGAGGTATGGAATTCTTAAGACATTTTAGTGTCTTAAGACATTAAATGAAATGAGACATCAATGAAAATGAGAAAGGAAAAAAAAAGCAATTTTTTTTATCATAAAATACGGTAATACACACGTGTGTACCTGCATACCTGAATTGATATTTAAAGCTAAAACAACTATAAGAACAATTGGGTACTTAATGATTTATGTATTTCTATGCCTCAACAAGTTTCCAATCTTACAACTGAGATAAAAACAAATCAAAACAAGATTAAACAAAAACTTCCACCTGCTAACTTGTCTGTTAGGCCAAGCTCTGTAATCAATCCACTTTCAAGGATTTTATTTAAAGTTAACAGTTTGGGGCTTCAGCAGGAAGGTGGTCAAGTGATTAGTTTCATTCTCACCTTGATTCAAAAAATCATGTTTTATAAATAGACTGCTGTTCTAGAGCCACCAAGTTAGCAAGCACAAACTCCATGTAAATAAAGCCACAAAAACTAAAAATGCATATGTGCGTACCTTAAGAGAAGAAGTAAACAATTTACCTCATTCATAGGAACTTCTGCATTTTACTCAGTGTTAGTTTATAAGAAAGGAGCAAATTTTTCTATGTTAAGACAAATAAAGCAGACACACAACCTTAAATATAGCATGGTTTCTCTTATTAAAAAACCTCTTTCTGTTATATATACACACACACACACACACACACATACATATATGTTCACATTGCAACTGTAAGCAGAGTGTTCTACACCATACAGTAAAACCTGGATTCACAAAAATAGTCCCATATCCCATCTTTAATATTTATTAGAGTCTGTTTTCAGTGACTAATGTAAGTAAACTCTAGAATCACCTACCTATTTTTCTTCTCTGCGTAAAATATACTAAATCATTACTAATAAAATAATTCATTAATTATGTTAGCATTCATCCATTGTGGAGACATAGATGAACATCCTTTTTTTAGGGGGAAGATGTCTTGGTTTTAGTTTTCTGTCTCTGGGACAAAGTATCTAGTATAACAATTTACAGTAGGAAATGTGTTTGTGACTCATGGTTCCAGAAGTTTCAGCCAATGATCTGTTGGCTCCATCACTCTGGACCTATAATAAGGCAAATAAAGAAAAAATAAAGATGAGAAAAGGAGAAATAAGAGGTGAAGAGAGGAGATAAGAGGAGATGAAAGAGAAATGAAGAAAAAAGAAGGAGCCCTGCCTGCAGGATCACCTTCAAGGATGCACCCTAAATATCTGGATTCCTGCCACTGGACTCTTCCTCTCAAGAGCTCTGTTACATCCCAATAATGCTACCGTTTGTCAGCTCTGGCCTCAGTGTATATACTTTGTTAAGATCTAAATCCTAACAGTAGAAAGATATTTGACGGCAGCTTGTCACTTTATTCTTATCCCTTTTTTGGTGATGCCCAGGGAAGCAACAAACTCTGCTCTTACCTGGAGCCTAATTGTTGGCAGGAAGCCCCCTGGGGGTGTGGTGAAACACACTTCCATTGGTGTCAAACAAGCATGTCTCTGAGTTCTGAATTAGTCACCTACCTGTGCCTAATGCAATACTCTCGATGTCTGCAGTTTGAAGGAGAGGGTCGTTCATGGTCTCAGAGATTCATTCCATAGTTGCCTAGGCTTAAGACAGAAAATCATGAGAGAAAGTCCAGGAAGAAGAGGGCTGCTGCTCACCTCATGGCATAAGAAGGTTAAGCTTGGGGACAAAAATGTGCCCTTCTAGGTCACGAGCCCAGAGTCCAACTTGTGTGTCCCAACTCCTAAACACACACTAAGCTCTTAGCTATGAACTCATCAGGGATTTATCCACTGACAACTGGATAATAGTCTCTTTGTGATCCAGTTACGTACCAAAAGTCCCACATTTGAGCACAGGAAACTTTGTGAGAGAAGGTGCACAGAATATGTAGCCCCAGGCCTCCTTCCTCTCTGGCAATCTTCCTCTGCTCTGCTTCTCAGTGGTCAAGAATTAAACAACTTTGCCCTTCCACACAATTCTGGCAAAATATTCCTGCCTTGCAGATAGCAGACTAAGGAATGAATCCTCTCTATGAAATTGTGAATCTAATTAAACACCTTCTCCTTCAATTTGTGAGTGTCAGGTAGCATGCCTCAAATGAGAAAGCTGCCCAATAAATCTACGAAATGTGCACAAAGTAATTTATAAAGAACACTTTTCTGGTTTTCTTAATTTTTCAATTTCACTTAATTTTCTTAATTGAGATGAAAGCCCTTATAACCAAAATCAATCTAAGACTTACTAAATTTGGAATTATGTACTGAATGCTTAAAATGCAAAATACACACCCTTAACATAATCCATATGCTCTAGAAAAATTTTTGAATTCTAGAAACTTAATGAAAAGGTAACAAAGTAAAACCTAGGTATGACTTATGTAGTTTGAAACATAAATTGGAGAGCAAAATCATTCAGAGATGTAGTACTATGTTTCAGAGCTCTTGAACCTGGCCGTGTTGGGTAGATCTTTGTACTTAAGAATATACTCTTTAAATAACATTGGAGGAGGATACATTTTCTGTTATTGACTATAAATTGAACGGGTTGAATCTGTCAGTTCTAAAGATTCTGTCAATGCTAATATTCTATGGTATTAATTTACATAGCACTGGCCTGTTGTAGAATTTAAAAGAAGAAAAATTAAAAAAAAAAAAAAAGAAAGAAAGAAAGTTACCAAGGAAATAATCAATATCCTTTTAAAGACAGAATGGGAAAGATTAAGGAAATATTAAAAGGTATATGGTGAATATTTTATATTATAGGGAATTAAGTCCTTACTGTTTTTCTTTGACTTCTCTGTAACTACTTCTATTACAGTTAAATTGTAAGTTTATAGATACCGATGTGTATAAATGTTGATATATCTTTTCCTCACTACAACAGCATATTCAGTAAGTATTTTTTGGAATAAGAAAACTCAATAAAAGTTAGTCCAGTCAGTTTTTCTTTGAAATAAAATTCTTTGAAGTATTTCTATAACATCCTTAATCACAATCATTCTTAACTGAAAGAATTTTTCTAGTTTTAATCACAATCATTCTTCCTAACTTAAAAAAAATTACTAGTTTTAGTTAATAAGTTTTTTTTTTTTTTTTTTCCAATTGAGATAGCATGTTTTTTGTCTGATAGGTGATTTGTTTTTAAGGTGGAACCTGCAGCAGAGACTTTATATGTATTCTTGGCCAGTAGTGTCTTTCAGTCTCATGCCCTGTGCAGCATTATAGCTGTTTTGGATATTACTTCCAATGTTTAGACAACATTTTTATGCTTTTATCATGAGTTAAAGGTAACAAAAAGAGATTACCTGGTGCGGTAGGCAGAACAGTCCCTCAAAAATGTCTGTGCCTTAATCCCTGAAACTGGTGATTACATTACGTTCCACGACAAATGAGATTTTGTAGATGTAATTTTAGTTACAGACCTGAAAACAGAGAGATTATCCTGGATCATCTGGTTATTCCAATCTAATCACATGAGCCTTCAGTATGACAGAAAAATTTCCAGCTGGAGACACGGGAAAAAGTCAGATTTTGAGGATGGGGAAATTTTAATCCGGTTTTGCTGGCTCTCAGAGGCAGGGTCATATTTTTGTGAATGGGAGAGAGGCATTTACTGGCAAAATGGCTCACTTTTAACAGCCAACGCAGAGACACCCATAGCCTCTATCTTGCACTACTTAGGTAAGGCCAGCATTCAGAATAAGCAAGCAGTGGGCGTCCCCATGGCCGGGTAAAGGAATCCAGGTTGGTTGGCAGCATTCGTCCGGCTTGCAAAAGTCAAGTCAGAGGCCTCAGCTTAGTCATGTTTTTCTTCGACATCTGACCAAAAGAAACTGTAACAAAATAAATATAAATATTTTAACTTACGAAATTTGTGGTAGTTTATTATGGCTGAATAAGAAACTAACACACTTGGTAAAGCAATATTCCAGATACTATGTTTGCTCTTTTGTATGTAGCCTAACATTGTATGTATACCAGTACTATATTGCTTATATTAAAAGTAATAATTACACTTTAACTTCATTCTCAATCACCAATTTATAGAGAATGTAAATGCTATAGTGACTCCTTTTAGTTGAGATTTAAACATTGTAGTGTGAATTACAAAATTTTTCCCTATAATTTAATTATGATTTTACATGAGTATATAAATGTAAAATGTTTAACATGCTATCTCATCTGTGATTATCATGCACCATAGGCTATTAGTTTTTACTGCAATTATGTTGCAAATATTCAATGATAAAAGAATGATCACTGCGAACTCCTGTTTGAAATGGAGTTCTCTTGAACCAGGGTTTAAAATGAACACAAGAAAAACAGGGAGGGTTATGTTGAGCAAATAGAAGGGGCAAAATGCATCTCAAGTTTTAAAAAAGGAATGAGAATGGGAAAGGATGAGTAGAGGAAAGTATATAGCCCTAAGTAAGATGACTCTATTAAAGCTGGAAATTGGCGGTCTATTTCATCATGCAAATTATTTATTTCAGGTTATATTGTATTTACTGTGTGTACTTTGACAAAGGAAAAATATATGAGTCATTTTTATTCCATGCCTTTTGTAGTTTAAAATTCAGTTGTCCCAAGATGCAGGATACAGTTTGTCTTGTTCTATTACAGGCCTTTGTCTCCTGCATGTTAACTATAAGCTCTCATGTTAATAAGTTTCAGACCATTTTGTGGTTCTCAAAATAACTCCCTCTCTTAAGCTACGCCACTCCCAACCAATTCTTTTTTGTTGTCATGTTTTGCTTTGCAAAGAACAGGACCCATCTACAAGAAAATAATGTGATTATTGTTGCCACCTCTCAATTGAAAAGCTGAGGGGTTCAGGCACAACTATGTCTAGCTTTGCAAACAATGATTTTATAAATTATTTTTTTTGTCAATTCTCCTTTCTACATTGGAAGGATTTTATCAAGTTTCTATTTAAAGATACACAAGATAGCTGAAACCATCGGGAACTTTCCATAAAATTCAAGCTCATGATCTCAGAAAAAAAAAAAAAAATGTCTGAGGCAAATCTGATTAATCCATGCAAAAAAAAAATCATTGATTCTTCTAGAATCAGAGATTTGGTATATTTTCATTCCTACTCATCACCAAACACCACCAGGAGCCCACTGTGACTCATACCAGGTCCTCTTAAATTGCTTATTGAAGAAAAGCATGGACTTCTACCTGTAAAATTGTTTTCTTTATTTTCTTTTCATCCTCAGTCTACTTTTTAGTTTCATGACCTCATGCTTGCCAGGCAGGTGCTTAAGTCGCTGAGTTGAATCCCAGCCCCATATTTTCCACCTATTAATACTATTCTATGATTTGCAAAATTATAGGTCCTTAGCAAAGCCCTTATATTAAGCAAGCAGAATTATAAAATATTTGTGTAATATAGTTCAACAGGTAATTTCCACATTTGGGGATATGAGATAATGAAAGTGGAGAGAAAATATAAAATGCCAAAATATTGAAAACAAATCTACAAAGAGAAATAATTTAGCAAATATATTTAAGTGCTTTCTAAATGTTTTAGTTTATGTTACAATTTTGTTTGGCCTATGTTACTTTAGGAAAAGAAAAACATTCTGCAAACAAACCAGTGAATACAAAAAGAAAGTCATGTAAATCTAGAAGAAAGGGCAGTGAATGCTCAGTTATAAATGTATATTTGCATAAATTTTTCTTATTCACACAAGCACATAATTAAAATTATATTTTCCACATGTATTTACTTTGGTTGAAATTATGGCAGCATGAATTTAATCATTTTAAACTTAGATAATTTTCAATGTTTTAGACTACTGGTTTTCAGTTGAAAAGTTGAATATCAAGAAATCTTTCACTACAAAGAAAGTGATAGGAGGGATTTATTCTGAACTCAGACCATATTCACTTTCACCTTCTTCAATTATGCTTATTAGCTTTTTTCTTATGTCTTCAAAAATGTCTGTATGTAGTAGATATACATCAGCTGAACAGGACCAAATGATAATAACTTCCATGGCTGGAAATCTACTAATAATACGTGACATTTAGTATATCCTGAAAATGTGATATTTGCATCCTACACCCACATAAATATCCCAAGCGCAATTACTGCCATTCATTGGTATCCTGGTGTGGTTTTCCGTGAGTATTCGTCCAGAAGTACATTGCTCAGTTTGCCCTTGAATGTCAGGTAAATCACAGTATTACTGCGAAAATAGCTTAGATCAAAGAAAGCCAAAACATTCAAGTCAATTAATTCATGAACTTCAATAGCCAGTGGATGGTGAGTCTCTAATTTATTTTAAAATGTGACAGTTGAAGCAAAAGGATGCTGCTTCAGAAAGTTGTACGTGTGAAGCATTAGTTGAAAGAAGCACAGATTTTGACTGAAGCTCCAATTTTGGAAGACTTTAAAAAACTCCATTCAGTAGCATTAGGGAGATAAATGAACAAAGAATTATAAGTGAAGGCGAAATATAGATTAGGAAAAAAATCTGATAAAGCAGAAGAATTAAGCTTCATTGTTATAATATTTTTAGAATCTATTTTATGTGTATTAGAATAGACAAGAAGTTATATTATTCATCAAACCTGAAAGGGATTGAATTAAAATTAATAAGCCATAATGTTCCTTATTGGGTTCATGCTTTAGAAGTTTAATTCAATAGCAATTGAATGGACATTTTCTATAAATAAAAAGAGTTACTTTTCTAACCCATATATTAAGGGTCTCTGCAGTGCTATAAATTCTTTGCTATGTGCTTAGGAAAGTTTAAGGTAAAGGCAGTAGTAATGATTTTTCATGTAATAATATTGACTGGCCACTTGAAATGTACATGTAAATATTGAATGTCAGGATTTTGAAAATGCATGACTAAAAGAGTGAATGTTATTATTAGAATTTTGAAATATAAAGTTAACAATATGTTTGGTAGCTTAATGTCATTACAATAGATAGCCGAGGTAATTCAATTTATAAAGAGAAAAGCTTTCACAGTTTTGGACATTGAGGAGACACTTAAGAGCTAACCTATTGTATTACCACAGTATCTTAGTTGCTGTACGACCAATAACTAGCTCAAAAGCAGAATTATCAAATTCACAGTGTGAGATGGTGCCAAAAGAGGAAAGCATTAGAATGGTAGGGTTCAGGTAAGATGTGTGTATATGGTTCATAATGAGAGTATAAAAAGCCACTCAACATGGTTAAAAGTTCTAAGAACATTAATACAATCTCTGTCAAACTCCAGATCAAGAATTTTGTAACACCTGCTCAAATTTATTGGAAGGTGGGTTTAGAGCCGAGTAATATAAAAGCATACAATGGCTAGACTCAAATGCTACTCCATCAGACTACATCACGTTCCTGGTTCATCACTCATCAGTGACTGCATGCAAAATAACTGACTTGCCTAACTCTTAGTTTCTTTTCCTAAAATGATAATAAGAAAATTATAGTCTGTGAAGCTTCTTAACAGGCAGAATTTAGCTGTATATCTGTATGTATCTAAATATATATCATATATATCATATCTGTATATATCTATATATATAGTAGAATGAATATATGAATAAAGAATGAATAATAAATATATCTAGACAGTCATATATATATAACAGCTATATTTATATATGATATAGGTTATGTATATATATATATATATATATATATATATCCTAGATCACATTAACTATATATTTGTAATAAAGTATCCCTTCTCATTAAAAAAAATATTTATATTATTTTAATATATTAGCTAATATTGAACATATATTTAAATAGCAAAGATGTGGGAATATTTTTCTCTCAAGTTATTTATTTACTCTCCTTCACTTCTAGGATGTTCCAAGTTGTAATTGCTCACAATCAGTTACTATATATATATATATATATATATATATATATATGTTTTTTTTTTAACTACATTCCATCCTCTCCATATCTGTTAAACACAAAGTCATGTAAGAGCAGCATCTTTCACAGCCAGAGATTCCTATGCCTTCTTCACGTGAAAGAGTGGAACTGGTCTCTTCAGGTAATTGCAACAGTTTGATATATAAATACCTCTTTTTGTAAAAACAGGCACATGGAAAAGATAATCCTAAAACATACACGGATTAATCTGTTTATTCTGCCACAGAATTTTGGGTTAATTCTACTGCTGTGGTCTCCTTTTTTGCACAAAAGTTTTTATGACATGATCCCTGATTAAGTTGAAACTTTGCACTCAATCTAGAGCAGCGCAGAATATTAAAAGAGAGGAGGCAACTACATAAGAGTTTATGAGAGAGTCACCACAAAGAAGGCTGTATGGCTCTCTGCAGACAGAGGCTGGATTTTGCTATACAGAGCTCTGGTGGGGGAAAGGAGTTTGGGGACTGATGCAAGCTATTTTGTGAGAGTGCAGAGGACTGAGTAAATCTTTACACTCATGAGCTTTGGCAAAGACTTTTGGGAGAAAGAAGCCATGGGGCCTTCTGGGAATAAGGAGCTAAGCACCATGATGATTTAGCATTGCACTGCCGCCATGATGACTGTGCAAATCTCACGCAGGGCCCCTGTCAATCCTTACTTTATACATAACCTTTAAGCCAACAACTGAAACTCTGAGGATCTTCATTTTGAAAAGATGGGTAACACTTATATTATGAAACTGGTTTCCTTCTGTGTTGTTGTTTAATGTGTGTTCAGTGTAGCAGTTCTGACCAGTGAGTCTCTAATGATTATTTTGGAGAGTTTGATCTGTTCATTTCTGTCTTAAGCTTAACTCTCAGTGCTTTTTGATAAACAGTACATACCTAATGTCCAAGAAAACTGGTCATATATTTGCTACTTACTACACACTCTACTAGGCAGTACAATGAAGATTTGATAATAAGTTTGACATTCATCCTTTCACTTACTATTTAGTTGGAAAGAAAGACATGGAAGTACTTACCAAGTGTGTGTGGGCACACACGCACGCGCACGTACACACACACACACACACACACACACACACACTTCCAGGTAACTTTCAAAGTTTAAGACACTCATCTGGAATAAATATTTAGTAAAACTTGAGGATCATCTTTTCTCTCCATCGTATCAAATTTTGACCCACTTCAGTGACTAACCAGAAGCACTGGAGGAGTATTGTGACCCAGTTTCCCCCTTTACCACTGGTTCTTTGTCTGGATGTGCCATCTAATGCAGATGCAGGAGAGAAAAGAATAAATTAGGGATGGCGAACCTTTTAGAGCTTTCAGTGATAAAAATAGCCTTTTGCCATACGTGGGTCACAGGTTTACCACCACAGGCATAGACAAAACCTGCCCAGAGGAGATGAACTTGCAATAGTTACCAGTCTTCACGCATCTCCCTTCTGGGTAACAGACTGTTTTTCTTATTTTCTTTAACCTAAACATGGCCCCTAGTACCTTGGCTTCCAAAGTGCTGTTGGCATTCACATTTTGCCTCCTTGTGGATGCGTTTGCTGGTTTCCACACTGTCCCATGGTGCCACTTCCTGTGAGGCTTCCTGAGGAACTCTGAAAGAGTGGAAAGGGTCTTAGTGCTTATTATTATAGCAATTCTTCCATCGCACATCCTCTTGCCATTGATGCTCTGTCTTGCTCACCGTCTCCAATCCCTTGACAAACACGTCTACCACAAGACCTGTGAGTCAGTGCTGCACGCCCAGTGGCCCTGTCTCTGTCTGCATTTTGCATCCCTCAGTCACAACAGATCCATCAGGGTGCAAAAGTTCATCAAAATGCACTGGGAATTTTTGAACTCAGAAGTAAAAGAAAGTGGAGCAGTAATGGGAACATTTGATTTGAGCCATCATTTACCAGAACAATGCCCTAATGCCTAACAAGATGATAGTCTTAAAATGATAATTTTCTCTACTTCCTTCCTAAAAAGCTAGCAAAAAATATGTTTTAGTAGGAAAATGGATGTGGATTATATGGGTCTGGCACTAGAAATAAGAGCATATGGAGTATGATGTCTTTCTTTGCAATTTGGAATTATTTT
The DNA here is from genome assembly GCF_034190915.1 of Cavia porcellus. Classification (NCBI taxonomy): domain Eukaryota; kingdom Metazoa; phylum Chordata; class Mammalia; order Rodentia; family Caviidae; genus Cavia; species Cavia porcellus. Next base: position 30,081,389 of record NW_026947497.1, on the reverse strand, counting down.
TACAATATAGTTATACATTCCGCATGTTCTTCTGACAGGAATGGTAGGAGGGTTGTCTCATTCACAGCCCTACACTTACCCCTCTGACTAGGGTGACAGTCGGTGAGAAGGTGTAGAGAAAAAAAAAAAAAATGTAGTGAGACCCATAGGGAGGGTATAGAAAAAAAACCCAGGGTAGAAAAAGAGTAACTTCAAATGCAGTCATCACATTAAAAAGAGAGAAGATTGATTCCTTAAAAGAGAGGCAAAAGAGAATTGACAATGCTTCGTTATTTATTTGCTATGAGTAGGGATAAAGAGGAAGAATTTAAACTCTCAAGAGTACTGTTTAATGAACTAAGTGAATGAAAGAGCAAATGGTAATCAGATTATAAAGTATTTTAAGATGTGAAACCATATATTGGTTTTGATTGGAAATTGAATTTAAGGGATGAAAGTATATTAGAAAACTGTAGAAAACTTTAATAGAGCAAAACACACCTAGGATCTCAAGCAACTTGCAGTAGACTGCAGCATATGTAGTAGACCTGCTTCACAAGAGCTGAGGTCTAGAATTTAGGAGCACGAAATTAGGAGTGGAACATCTGATACCAAAATTATTTGTTTATTTAATCTGTAACCATAGAAATGGACATGTCTCCTATATTTCAGAGTATTTTATCTTGAAATGTTGTTTTTTAAATATATGAAAATATTTAATGATTATAATTACAGCATGTGACTTATGAAGGAAGCAACTATATTTGTGGACATATATTTCTCTTCAATGGAACACAGCCTGAACACAGTAATTGTTAAAAATGCAGGTTAAAAGCAATATTAATTGTTGACAAGTTAAGAATTATCTATGTTCAAATATAATTATAAAACTTTGAGCTAGAAAATATTACTATCAGGATAATGACAATGATATTTCCCAAGGCTTATAATATATACTACACTTGTGTCTGTGAAACATTTCTTTATCCTGTGTTCCAATAAATGATAACTTTGGAAATTCCTACTCAAATATGTGATACACAATATTTAGTTAACAAATTAATTTGCTTTTATGTTTAGGAATACAAAGAAATGCAGGAAATAAAGCATTGAAAATATATTTTTAAATAATCATTGTGTTTAAAGTATGTTTATAGAATTTATTCCTACAATGTGTTTGTGACTGTTTACTCATACTAATTGATTATAAGGTATTTAATTTTATTATGGACAACCTGTTTAAGAAAGCATAGGTACTTGTCAAAAGAAACAAGTTTAGAAGTCAGAGTAAAGCTCTTATTAATATAATGAAAAGAATTATCTCAAATATTCTACTGTAATCCAAAGAACTATAAGCACGTTATTCAGTGACTTGTTTAAAAGTGCAAAGCAAATGCAAGTTAAGTCAGTTTAGCATTTTGAAGAGCTTAAATTCTTGGCTATGAGAACTAAAAAGAATAAAAGTGTGAGAAATGTCCTCAGAGCTATACACTTTCTAAACTAAGAATGGAGAGGGAGGTTAGGTTGGGGTAGGAGGCAGACAGAGAAAGAGAGAGATGATTTTAATGTTGACAGGCTTTCTATGCCATGAATATAGGAACTATATTAGGCTCTTAGAGCTATTAGAAAATTTGGATGGGGATCAGGCTTTGGAAAATTATATCCTAGCATGTGTAAGTGCAGCAGTTGTCCCCCTTATAATTCTAGAGAAAAGAGAAATGTTTGGGAGGTAGCAAAGATTATCGTTTAATTCAGAAAGCCTTAGTGGGAGGAATTTTTAGGAGACTTAAAACCAGTTATATTATTTTCTAGACAGTAAGTATTCTAGCTTGGTTAGGGAAAGCTTTAGAGGTTTGGTAATTCTAAATCAGTGTTGTATTCTAAAACTTGATAATTCTCTTAATAAGAAATGATTATTGAAGGCTATCAAAATCATTCTTGTAAGAAGACAAATATTTTTCCTGTATACAAATAAATAATTGTCTGACTTTGAAGCATTTCATGCATCACAGGAAGGGATTTTTCTCATTCACTATGAGTACATGGAATAAGCACTTTGAACTCAATTACGTAATAAAAATCCAAGAAAAGACTAAAGTAGAAATTTGTCAACTTTTCTGTTTTCTTTATAATCATGACGTCTAACGGGTCTCCTTTAGAACCATAGTTTTCCTCATCTGACCAAATCACTTTCTCTCCTTTTAGAAAAATCACTTTCTCTCACTTTTAGAAAAAACTACACAAAAGAAACAAAGGAAATATCTTTTTCCTTCATCTAGTTAAAATAAATGAATAAAGAACTCTAAACAAACATGATAAATGGTTACATTTGCTCAAATTTTATGAAATTTGAAACAAAACTGATGGAGTATGACTAGAGGTCATTGGTTAATAATTTTTTCAAATAAATTGATAACCCTAACTGCAGAAGTCAAAATTACTACTTTAAAGGATGATAACTGTAAAGTAATATTTAAGAATTTTGAAGGTGCTGACTGGTATCTACTTCTCTTAAACTATCTCAATAAATACTTGCAGAAATCATATGAATAATGGTTTACCAATGCCCATTGTATAAATGGGAAAATTGAGATTTGGAGAGAAGTAATATATTCCAGGTTATACATCAGGTAAATGGAATTACCTGTGGCTAATTAATACTGACTCTCAAACTTGCGTTCTTAAATTTAATACTTTACAAAGTGTTTACTTAAAAAAAATAAACAAGTACAATTCATACAGGTAAGTAACTATTTTTTAGTTTAATTTTGCTTTGCCATAGATACCAAAGTTACCTAGCTAAATAAAAATAAATATTTCCAAATAAAATGACCATTTAAATTATAAATATCTTTAAACACTTAAAACATAGCAATTACTTCTGTTTAAAGTCCTGATGGCAATCTGGATCCTTAATCGATGCTTCAGTGAGTGTAGATATAATTTCCAGTTAACCAAAAAAAGTTAAACCAGGTCAAACTAAGCATTGAACTACTTCAAAATCCAGATATTTTACACCTTAACTTCTTTCTTGAAGATAATTATTGGTTTTTGCTTAGTTCTTTGCTTTTCCCCTGGACAAAATAATCTGACATTTTAGCTTAAATAGGACAGCCTTATTTTGACTCTTGTTTCTACTCTTGGAGAGCTCAAACAAAGAAACAACAAGTTTCAAATGCCAAATGAAGTAAAAACTACTCATATCATGGAAGCCAGAAAGCAGAGAGAAGGGAAGAGCAACAAATGCACATTCAGTTTTCTACATCTCCACTGACTTGCCCTGACTTGGCCCCACCTACTGACAGGAAATCATCTATAGTGGCCCCTCCTGCCCTGATCAAAGAGCATATGAAGCTTCAAGGAAACATTTAATATCTACACGGTAACACTCTACCACTGGATCTGAGAAGATTCCTGTCTATCTCTTTATGAAAAATCCATTTAGTTCATGACTAAGACTTTCCATATTTTAACAGTTCCAGCATTGTTGAAAAATCCAACTCTAATGTCTCCTGTGAGACTCAAGACAAACTCTTGCCTTTAAGCCCATGTAAAAATCAGAAATACATGTAAATATTCCCAACATACAGTGGAACAAGGTAAACATCCCCATTCCAAAATGGAAAAATAGGCAAAGAGCAAGACATAAGACCAAAGTAAGACTGAAATCCAGCAGCGCAAACATTGACTCCTGTAGTTCCATATCTAGTACCCCGGGAAACTTGTGGAAGATGTGGACCCCAAGGGGCTTGGGCAGTCCCAAACCTATGGTGTTACTCAGTACAGCCCATAAGGCCTCTTGGCCTCTTTCCTCTTTCCATACAGACTTTACTCACTGCCTGCAGCTTTTCTCAGATTTCTGTCTTTCAGTCTTTTCCAACTTCCTGGGCTCTCCACTGTACTTCAACTTTACTCTTACAGCTTCGTGCACCGGCTGTCTTCCGAATTTTTTTCTAAAATACTTTTTAACTAAGTGAGCCTATGACTCTTTCCACTGAATGGTTTTAAACCAGCATTTGAGCCTATGACTCTTTCTACTGAACAGTTTTAAACCAGCATCACATGGATGATACTGAGTTCTGCTGCCAGCTCAAGTGATGGTCTGGCCTGCTTGCATCATTGCTGCAAAGGTTCTGAGTGCTTCAGTGGCTGAGCACTGTAACTGTCCCTTTTTGAGCAAGAAGGGTTGGTTCTATTCTCAAGGCAAAATATTCACTTTTGCTCTCCTGAGCTACAAGAGGCAGAGTTTGGCCAATTCTAGAGATGCCCTCAAGCAGTTTTTCCTATTGTTCTGAAGCCACAGTACTTAGCTTTTTTTTAATGTTAATTTGTTTTTTAGCAACTGTGTTCTTCAGGTTCTGAATGTAGAGGCACTTTCTTTCTAGTGAAACTGAAAACTTTTTAAATTTGGTGCTGATTGTCTGCAAAACATTCTAAAATCTGTTAGTAGTATCCATGCCACAGCCTGACCTTCCAACTGCTTTCCAAATTCCTCCACCACATAGTCAGCTCCCTTTAATGTCAGATTCTCACAAAGACTCAAGACAGGAGCAAAATATAGACTTTTCTGCTAACGAATAACACACACAGCTTCCTGACCAATTGCCAGTGCAGTTCTTATCAACTGAAACCTGCCGAACCTGGCTTTTACCATCTGCATTTCTATCAATTCTGCTCTTCTGAGCTCTCACCAAAATCTCCCTTGAAGTATGGCTTGCAGTCTTCTACAGGTTCTTGAGCCATCATCTCCAGAACTTTCCAAACTCTTCCCTTGAAATAGTCAAAGACTTCTAAACTACATGGCCAGGTATCATCTCAATAAGGGTCACACTCCTGGTACCAAAATCTTAGTCAAGTTCCATGTGACGGGGACAAGATATATGACATCTGCAAATGAAAGGAGGAGTTGTTCACTTCAAGTGTTACAGAAACTTGTACCTGTGATTGCCACCTTCACCTAGAAATGCCATGATGGAAGGGCCAGCAAAGGACACTTAGTCACATTATGGTGACAAGAAAGCATAGAGTCAGAAAGGGAGATGTGTTTTTCCAATCTGTGCCCCACTACCCTAACTCCTAACATGCCTCACCTCCAAACAACAATTCAGATACAGTTCCCCATGATCCAATTTTAAAAGCCTCATCCAGCCTGTTAGCACTTACTACCACGGGCTGTAGGCCCATTTCCTTGACAAAACATTCATAGCCTGGCCTTCAGTCATCAGCATTTCTGGGCATAAACTGTTGTCCACTAGAGCACATTCTCATGATTACCAGCCAAGAGACCCCAGCAATGGAAAGGATCAGAAATACTGGGAATTGCTCTTACAAGGAGATATTTTACCTTGACTTATGGCTATTGTGAGACAGCCAGCAACTCAAGGCGTTATGGAAATACTGAACCCAATGTCCTTACCCTGCCTTCCTTGTTTCCTTCCCTTCCTTACAGCTATGATTCTCGAGGGCATGCCCACTTACCTTTCTTGCATACTTCTCTGTCTCAATCTCTATTTCCTATAGAATCCAATATACTAAGTCTGAGTCTTTTATCAAGAACTCAGAAACACATCTTTTCACAGTTTCTCTAGTGATCATATCATGACCAGTTGGAGATAGACTTTTATCTAAGAAACATAATGTCTGATATGAAAATGACAAAGCTAGAAAAAGCAGGTCATGAATGAACAAAGATACATGGAAAGAGAAAAAGATGAAGTTTAAGTGAACTATACCAAAACTAAAGTTATGATAGAAAGTGAGGGAAAAGATCTGAAATTGTAAGGCTCATTATTTTCCAGTTTTGCATAAGGTGCCTTAAAAAAGAAGCTGTGTTTTAATTGATTATGTCTTCAAAAAAGAAAAGGCATAATGTAGCTTTTCAATCATGTTCTAATTCTGATCAGCTTGTGAATGACAGTTAGAAGGATCCTGGGGATGATTCTGTGAATAGTCAGAAAATGTACAAGATTTCTTAGTGATTATCTCATGGGTGAAAGAGTCAGTTATTGAAGAGGGGCAGGATTTCTGATCTAAAACAATAATGCAAATATAGTTAATCTCTTTTATCTTGGTTTTCTTTAATATGTTTATGATTTGTGACATACCAGAAATATTTTACTCCAGCACACTATATTCTTTGTGTAGATACAAATCATTGCATAGTGGAAAATTTTGTACTCATTACTAAAAATAATATAAATAACTCTACAATATCTGTATGTACATGTTTAGATTAGTGTGTCCTTAAGAATACCATTAAGGAGAACAAATGAGTTTCATACCATAATAAGGAAATCTGCATTTATTAACATCTCCAAAAAGTGATGGTAGTATACAATCCATTTTTACTATAGTTCTTTACTAATTAAAACTACTAAAAGTAGTTTATCAGGTCCAGAAGTTTTATGTCAAAATGAGATTGAAAAATCCAAGCAGCATTACCAAATTATATTGCAAACCAAATGGAAATGAGTATCTTCTGTAGTTTTGACCATTAAGTTCAATAAGTTTATATCTGAACCTAGTATAAATACAAAGACAAGGGAAAATTAAGTCACAAAGGAGAAAAGGCGCTTCTTTATACGAGAGTTTTATTTTTAATAATAAACATTTGGGTACATAAGTGAGTGTTAGCTCTCTATTCCATCATTATGAATCCAGATTCATTAAAGAAAGTTCCAAAAATATACATAGAAGATGATGGCTTTATCTGAGAGTGCAGTTAGGTTTATGCATTTTTTCTTTTTAATCACATGCAATGCGATTTAATAAATAAGACAGGTTATCAGTGCAGCCTCTAAAACCTTTGAAAAATGTTGAGCATATGTAGAATTAGGGTTCACCAATTTAATGAATTAGAAATCTGTGTATCATGTTAAATATCAGTAAAGTGTCATCTTGGTTGAAATGCTCTGCTCAGCAAAGAAAAATTGGTAGCAGAAATATTTTTTTTAAATGGAAATCAGAAGGTACCGTTTCAGAAAGTCCTCTCTTCTTTGCTTTGATGATTTTAAAGTCTTCCCAAAACTTTTATGTGACCGTAGAATGTCAGATGGCATGTTCTGCAGAAAGACCGGTGGTGACAGAAACACACACCAACCTCAGAAAGAAACCTCCTTAGTTTACGTCAATATTTTTCCGGAAAATTGTCCATAATACCATACCAAGCAACACTTTCCTTTATAGTCTCAGGGGATATAGTCTTTAGATCAATGACATTTGTTCTCTAGTAAGCTTAGTGCTTTTGCACACATATTTAAAATGACATAACACCTAGGGAATTTAGCTTGACATCTCTCTATACTGATTATATGCTGAATAAGGACAAGATGACAAAAATAAATAGCTATTACATATCTTTTATGAAGAATCCAATCTTTTCTGTCTACTTAACTCGAACATCTTTAATATGCTAGGTTGAATATCAACAATTTATTTTGCTCTGATTATTGTTGAGGAATATTTTCTATGTATCTCCTTATGTGTTATCAGTGTTTATTTTGTCATTGGAGGCCTTCCATGTCAAGTTTGAAGACCAAGTTTTATTAGATTATTTTGATCCTGGGTTGGGGTTCTAAACAGAAGTAATAGGATACATTTTCCAATATAGTACATCCCCAACTTACAAACATCCTGTTGCAAACTTTCATATCTGTACTGTATAATTTTTCACAAGGGTACTGTATAAGACTCACCTTGTTGGATTATGAACAAATACTACTTTCAAGCAGGTTCCCAGAATGGAACTCATTCATAAGTCTGGGACTTACTGTATATAACTCATAATAATGTAAAATACAAAGGAGAAGGAAAAATGTGACACTTGACTTGGAAAATATATGACCACTGGGTAATGTAGTTGCTGTCTTCCACTAACTGAAGAGCAAGATTGTGAAGAACAGTGTGGTGGGCATGGTGTCCCAGTGCAATCTCTCTGCAAGGAAATGTCTTGGTTTTCCATTTTAAAACAATGCTGTCAGCAGAAAATTATGAGCTGTAGACCCATTCTTAGCATCACTTCAACTGCAAAACCTGCAAAGAATAGTTTCAGTGAAGGTCACCCTCTCTCTTGGAGAGCTCCTGAGCAGTGATCACAAAGGGAGAGGTTTGGTGTCCTGAAGTTTGCTGTCCAACATCACAAAATTCTTGTTGACCATTAGCCTCACATCTTTATGTGAAGTCAACCGAGGCAAGAAAGGGTTGAGTTGTTACCGCCTTCTTCCACCTAATGTTGCATCCCAATCTTCTCTCCAACTCCATTTGCAACCCCCACCCCACTTCTCTAAAATGTACTTCCTGGAGAAGCAGCCTGCAATGGGAATTGCCTCCCTCCCCAAACATTACATTGAATAAATATAATCTACAAGGGATTTATGTTGTAAACTGTGGCCCTTTTAATGATTTTAATTAAAAAGGAATCTTGTTTGTCATATATATTTCCAAATTTTAAAATCACAGATCTTGTGAGATTTATTCTTTTTAAAGCAGTTCAGGAGTGATCCCTGACTTCCTTAATGCTATCTCATCCTACGCTTCTGTGTTCATTAGCACCATGAAAACTGTCTCCAGAACACATAAATTATTGTCAAATGTCTCTTTTAGTACCCTGTGTTCTTCTGTTTAGTCATGATGATTCTTCATTTTTATTTACCCTTCACTACTTAATTCTCTGTTTTTCCTTTATCCAATCCCAAATTGCAATATGCTTCTTTGTCTATCAGATTGCTTTTCTCTGTGCTTGCCCTTGACACACCATGCTGCAGAACACCTCCACAGTATGTGCAAACATAATATGTCTAAGAGATATTTCTCATACGCAAATAACAAAGTGACAAACAGAAAAATTCCAGAGGTAAGTGTGCATGTGTGTGTGTGCGTGAATGTGTGTGTATGCTAAGGAATACTGTTCTTTCGTGATGTTAAATACTAATGTATCAATCCACCTTCTCATATATATTAAATCTTCAAATCTCCATTTTCCCAGTTTTATAATCCTATTGCTTTATTGTTTAGAAAACAAGTTTTATGGAAGAGGTGATCAATAGAAATGCACGAGCTAAACTCCAAACACCTAAGCATGTCAGACAAAGGCAAGTATCGTCTGGTTCCCATTATCTAAACCTGAGATAGTTTAAACTACATTTAAACTATGTATATCTTGCTTCACATTTCTCTGATTTTACACAAATTTTTCCCCATTAGCACTATTTTGGTCCGTCCTCTATTCTCTCTTATCATGTCTTAGAAATCTTACATATGTTTGCCTTGACACTGATCGGATTTTGGTTTTATGTTTTTATTTTTTTCAAACTCCTTTTAACTCTAAGTTTCCTCAGAGAAATACTTTTAGTTTTATCCCTCTTTGCATCCTTACAGCCTAGAGTGGCCCCCATGCTGTTACTTAACCTCATTCGTGTAAAAATGAGATCTAGATCTTACTCATTGCCCCTCAAAGTCTATTTTTGTTTTCCTCTGTGATTTACTGGTTCACTTCAACTGCTGTTGAGGTTTATAGAGAATGATTAACACTTGTTTTCCTCTATCCTTACTTGTATTTTAATTCAAGGGCATTTTTACTTCAATGGATGAAATATTCTAATACCTGTGTGAGGGTCACAGATAGTCTTTGTAGAATTTCTCAAACACAACCCTTCCTTTTTGTTTTATTAATTTCAATTTAAAACCAAACTACTTTGAAGTGACTTTGGCTACAATTGCTACAGCCATAACTTTTTATACATTAACAAAAAAGAAAGACACAAGCAGCCAGACATACTAATTTGTATTTATTTTCTGAAGTTTTAAATGTTTGTTTAATAAAGTAGGCAGAAAACATCATGCTAACCGAATATGCTGTGTTAGTTTCAAACTCAATTAAGAGTTCATCTATTGTGTCTGTCTTGCATGGCATATATTATTCAGATACTTTTGAACACAAAAGATTTATATACAGAATAATGCTGAAACTCTGCATATTAAATTTCCTGAATAAAAGGAGAACCTAATAAAGATGCTTGAAAGAAAAGGAATTTGACATCATTATTACCATTTTATAGAACAAGGTCGACTTGAAAGTTATAGTATCACTTTACCATTCCATCACTATGAAATATAACAACACATTTTTGTTCCGTTTAAACATAAGGTATTAAGTTTCATTTTAAAACATGTGTCTCCCATTTATGATGTCTTAGTTCACTGAGGTTTATCTGTTCATCAAGAGACAAGATCATAACTTGGATCTGTACAAAGGCAAAAGAGTCTCAGTCCTTGGTATTCTTTGTTCCAAGACATCTTTACGACTTTTCTACCATTCATTTTAAGTAATATACAGTAAAAGAGAAGGAAAAAAAAAGAAAAGAAAACCATGTAATAATAAAATGTTGATGCATTCAAGAATGTCCCAGCAGATGTCAGTGATAGATCAGTAAAGGAATTTCAAGATGAAAACATATTAAACACATTGAAAAGATGGAAGAAAACAGTGGTAAAGCAAATACATTCAGTTCAGCTGGAAACGGAATCTGAAAAGAGCTGTGGGATTCAGAACAAACCTGATATCAATTTGGAGATGCCCGCAGGGTCCTGCTTAACCTGCTCTCTACTCTGTTTCTTTTAAGATTCAGTCAATCTTATGAAATAAGACACTCTTAGACTGTTATGTTTATTTTCTTTCTGAGCTCCTGCTATTAATCAGCCTTTAATTACAATTGAAAAACGTATGAGCAAATGATGTGACATTATCAGGAAAGAGAAAAATTAAAACCAAATTCCTTTTTCATTCTCTTTATATGATTTCAATGTTTTGGTTTTACTTTATTACGTATGAATGTATTTGGGACCACTATTATATTTATCTAATTACCTCCTGTGCCAAGTCAATAATTTCATTGATTATGGAGTTTCCATTGCAGGTTTTTCCTTTTAAGTTTTTCTGTTACCACCGAAAAAATTTTGTTTCGTTGTTGTTCTTTTCCTCTTATTTATATAAACCTATGCATGATACCCTGTGAACTCTTAGGGCTGTCTCACCTAAACAGGCAGGTAAGTGTTCTCTTTTCCATTCATATTACTTTTTTTTGAATTTAGGCTTTCAAAATCTGCTAACCCAGCATACAAAAATAGGCTACCATATAGTCTCACAATCCTTAAATCACATTATTTCTGTTAATTGCTCACTTCAAATTGATCATTTTTTTCACATTTTAAAAAATTTTATTTTAAAGAGAATAAAACTGAAAAAAATGAAACAGAATAAAGCTAAGGAAAGCAAAACAGTGAGAATGATACAGAACTTCAAAGCAAGATACTAGGAAATCGACAATGGGTACCATAATGTGTCATATAGATAGTTGTCCACACCATAGGACATAATGAAATCAAACAAAACAGAACAAAGTAAAACAAATCAAACCAAACAATGAAAGTGATACAAGATTTCAAAATCATAACATATTTTAAAGCTTACGTTTCCTATCCTTTGTAATTAATCTGTTTCCAGGACCCTTAAACTAATATTCAAAAAAAAAAAAAATCAATGTGAACAATCTTAAGGGCCTTTCGCATTTCTGAATGACTTATAGAAATCTTCAAGGTAGAAAGAACCAGTGATAGATCATTCACATAAATCTTACCATTTCCAATTTTGCTAAAAATTGTACAGGCTTTTTGAAGTGCGGCACACATGTAATAAAGCATTTAATCAATTCAAATGAAAATTTATCCTCATTCTACCCTACCCTTCCTTATGAAAAAAATGGTAATCATGAAAAGAAGAAAGGGGAGTCAATTTCTGTTTTCCAGATTCTCTACTTAAAACTATCTCATTATTTACATTTGGACACAATGAGAAACTGTCAAAAATGTAAAGTGAGAAGAATGGACCATTTTCTTTAGTGTCAAAGTCTCATAAGTTTGAATCGTGTTGCCTCTCTAGTAAATTTCTGTCAATAGGCCAAACAATACTTTCCAAGTTTCTCAGCCAGGAAAGTATGAATCTTCATCCCTGCACTCTTTCTCTTCGACCTCTCTGGCTACAGTTTCAATTTTTGACTTATTGTCTTATTAACAAGTTGCATACCCATTGGGCTACCTATCATTTGCCTGCTATCACACATGATCTGCCTTGGTACTTTTACATTTTTTCTTTGCCTTTTAGTGCTTTTTCCTTCTTCATTTACCAATATCAAGTCACAGCTACGTGCCTTTCAAAAAGGACTTACAAATCCTTTCATCCAGGAGATATGAATTCATCTACATGAATATATATGTTTCTCGTTGTTTCTATGTACTTTACATTTTCCATAGTGATTTTATAATATATTCATATTTATTCGTATTATAATAAAATGCTACAGCCCAGGATATAACTCAGTGGAATGGCACCTGCCTGGAGAGCGTGAGATCCTGAGTTTCATTCCTGCTATCAAAACACACAAATCAAAAAAAATGGCAAAAAACAAAAAATAAAGTTCCACAAGACATTACAGAATTTACAAAATGTATATTTTAAATGAAAACATGAAAATGTCTTTGCACTAAAGAACATAATTCCTGTAAGCAGATTGTCATTTTTGTGTTATCTATTTCTCAAAAATTCATCTACATTGCAGATTGGAAGTTACTTATTTAAAAGAAATGGTAACTGATACAGTAAACACCCCATGCAAGCAAGATTTTTCAAATCAGTTGAATGGATAAGTATGACTAAGCAAAAAGACAGATGAAGTTTTTAAATTTTTCTCTTCCTGTTTTAGAAATTCAAATACATCAGATACTTCTTACACTAGAAATACTTGACTTTGAACATGGTCTACATTTAATTCATTTTCTTAATTTGAGCTGCACTCCATTATTTATTTATTCATTTATATTTTTTATGTACAGAGGTTTGAATTGTGGTTTTTCATGCCATGCTAAGCCATAGTGATTGAGCACCATCAATGGAAATTTGGGCTTTATTTAAATAGAAAACTTGTTTGCTGATTTATTTAAAGTGCATCTGTTATATTTCAGACTTTTATTTCCTGTTTAAATGTCTTTCATAATGTGACTCAGTCCTCTTTGTTAGAGTTTATTTATTGCTTTTTCCTTCTTTTTTATTTTATTTATTTAATAGAGCTGGAGATCTAATCCAGGATTCCTACATGGGAGGTCAGCTCCACCACTGAGCTACATGCCACTCCAGAAAGCTCATTTTTCCAAGTTCTCCTTGTAGGAGTTCCAGGTGTCTGTGACACGTTCCCATTTTATATTGTATTACACAAACCATTTATTTAATTTGATCTTCTTCCTATGTTTTCTGTTTTCTCACTGACTGTAGATTTTGTCTTTTAAAGTTTCCTTGAAGTATGAAAATGCTCCTCTTCCAGATATTTATGATCTTCTATTATCTATTTTCATTGTTCAGTTATAGCTGTTGGAAAATTGTGGTTTTCTATATCATCTTACGAATTTCATGAGTGGTTTTGTGGATAATCTCAACATGTACTTTGCTGTAACATTACCTCCTCTAAAACAGAGCACTTTCCAAATCAGAATGCTTTTCGTAGATTCAATTTGGTGATGTGTGTCACATAAAATATTTGATTGTACTTCAAATTATATATCATAAGTATCAAAGCCTTCTACTGTATTATACTAAGGCAAGGAAGAGGAGATTTACTTTAATGAAGGGAAAAAGAAGTACAATCATGGTATACACTTTTACCAAATTTACAATTTTTGTTTGTTTCGGAGAATGAAGGAATTATCTGCTAACTGCAAAAAGAATTGTTAGTAACTGATGTATCAAAGAGTAACATCAATAATTTCTAATAAAATACTAGAGTCTAATGGCTCGTTGACAAGTGCAAAATGACTTGATCTGCATTTAATACATTTAAATTTCAGCTGACTTTTTATTTTATCATGATTTAGGAAGAAAGAGAAGGAAAGTAAAATATTACATATTTTATTATCCAAATATTGCATCCAACTTTTTTGCTTTTCTAAGAATAGTTCTTTCATTTTTGTACAAATAAGAGAAACTAAAATGAATTATTGTCATTCATAGTATTTTTCAAACAATGTACGTATTTTCTATTATGAAATATTTGTCTTTATAATAAACTTATATGCACAGCCAATAAATTAAAATACAACATATAATTCTGTATGTCTACAACTATTTTTAAATATAAAACTATTTAGTATTGATAGCTATTTGGAAAATAGGACTTTTTTACAAAAAAAAGTCTTTAAAAAGATTTTTTCTTCCTCAAATAAAGAGATAAAATTTTAAAAATAGAGTACTTTTTTAAAAAATTCATAACATCAGCAAGCAATCCCAGTCTGGAAAACAGCACCATGTGTGGGCCACTGGAGCAGATAGACGTCAGACACTTTTGGTGCAAGGTCTGGCAAATAAGAAGTACTAACCACCCTCCACCGTAAGCGACTGGCTTCTCTGGAAAAACACAGGCTGTGATGATAGCTTTGTAGGTGCAATGCAATTGGATGCCTGTGGTGCTTTGGTATTTCACTAACACTGCAGGTCAGGGGGCAGTACCCTGATCATAGGTTCAGTGGATAGTGGTACACAGTGACACATTTAGGGAGGATCTCCTTCTGAGGGGTGTAGCCATTGTTGATTCCCTAAGGTCTTGTTTAGGAAGTTGTATACCATTTCCATTGTTTTGGGGGGTTAGGTTTTATTTTTGTTGTTGTTGTTGTGTTTGATTATGTTATAGCCAATGGCAAGGGACAGCTGTTTCAAAGATAGCAAGATATATTATGGTAGCATTTTTGGATTTACTACAGGCTTGTTTTGAAGTCCTTTATTGCATTCATTGTTTTGTGTTTATTGTTACTATTTTATTCTTACCTGTTTGATTTTTATTGTGTCCAAAGTTATCTGCAACTGTTTTGAAGGCATCAAAAGGTAATATGTTAACTATTGTTGATTTTGTAATGTTTTGAAGTCCTGTATCTCTTAGCCTGGTTTGTTTTGATTGGTTTTATTCTATTTTATCTACTTTAAAATTTAAAAAAAGTATACAAGTACAGAGATATAATAAATCTATGAAGTATAAATATATATGTCAAGTAAGTTTGAAATATTTAGAATATTAATAAGATCAATTCATGAGAAAACCCTGACCTGAATGTATTTAGCAGTTTTACTCTATGTTATTTATTTTTTTGAGACAGGGTCTCTACACAGTTCAAGCTGGCCTTGAGCTTACTTTGTAGCCCAGGCTCATGTTAACTCACAATGATCCTTCTGACTCAGCCTCCCAAGTGCTGGGACTACAAGCACATGCCACCACTCCCGCTAATAATTGTTGGGAGCAAATATAAATGAGAAACATCAAAAAATTTTTGGCTATATCCATTTCATAATTTTCTTTAACTCATCGTACTTAAATAAACAAAACTTTAAATATTATTTTCTACCTAAAAATTAGTATTAAAAACAAAGATTATGTTTCATCATATATGGCAACACATTTTGAGAGCAGAATTTGCCAATAACCAAAGTTAGAAATGTCATTTTCTTACTGATATTGCATTATTTGTAGTATCAGCAGCTTAGCAATAAAAACTCCTCAATATTTACCCGTCATCCACATATAATACCTTAAGCATGTAAAGCTCTATTCTATGCTTTTGAAATATAGATTAATTTAACTTGCATAATTTAATTTAATTTGCACAACATCAGCAAGTACCTATTGCTGATTTCATAATTTTATGTTTGAATTTGTATACTTTATAGAATTTTCAACGTTTGAATTCATTGAACCCAGGATACATGGTGTTATGGTTTGAGAACTGGTGGTCAACTTAACGCCAGCTGGATTACATCAACATCACTTGAGTGAAGATGCTCCACCTGAGGAAAGTTGCCAGGCTAAATAGGTGGAGCAGAAGGGAGGTGTTGAGGGTTGAGGCCTTAAGGAGGCACTGTGGGTTCTCCGACCAGTTGCTGTCTGAGCTGTTGGTTCTCCTGGAGAAGCTCTGGTCCTCACATCTAGCATTGCTTCCTGGCTCCAAAGGGGAAGACATGTGCTACCTGGTCTCCAGGGTGAACTCGTCACGCTGCTTCCTGGCACGTTCCTGACTGTGCTTGTCAGAGGAGGAGCTCGGGGTCTCCGTGTCGCTGAGGACAGCTGTGGTTCCTTTCAGGACAGCCCCGCTCTTTGTTGTGAGTGTGACCTCGGCTCCAGCGTAGAACCCTCATCCCACTAGCACAGCTCCTTCATCCTGCTGGCATAGACTTTCTGGCTTCCACCACTGATCCTTGGGTCTTCCCGGCACGGATCCATAAAATGGACTGGCATGAGTCCTTCTTGTGGGCTCTGGGCCTCCAGTTGGACTCATAGGAGGCATTGTCCTTAGCTCTGGGTTTTTATCTGGACTCATGTGGTACATTGCTGTGGGGTTTAGGCTCTTGATTAAATAATCTATGTCTTTGGTGCTGCGGATAGATTTCCTGCATTTCCCTGTGTTAATTCCCAGTGACCATTATAAAAATATTATAAACTCCATGTCCTAATCCTAGTTGTTCTCTGTGTACAACCCATGACTACAACACATGGCTTCCTCTTTTAAACTTTGAGGAATTGTTAGATTTACTCTAAACTGAAATTTTTAATGTGTGAACTTAGTCCGTTATTATCTTGAAAACTGTGTCAAGTCTAACACATCATTTACTAAAATAAAAGTATTGATCATTTTATTCCACACCCGGCATTTTGAACTATTCTTTCTGCCCAAGCACTGAGTTTAATGACTCTTTACATACTCAGGTGCATTTGTTTTCCATGGGTCCTAGCATTATTGCTGACTTGCATTCTATGTCAGTAAGCTGACATTTGTCACCATAAGCCAGACTGCTTTTTCACGGACTAATATCAATTATATTTTGAAACAAGGGGTTTGTGAAATCTGAATGTGTGACTAATAATTAGGTGATCTCTACCCCAGGTTTTCTTAGCTTTTGTGGTTCTGAATAATGAGAACAACAGATGACATGCAATCTAAGACCACAGAAAACAGTTTTCTTTGTGATTTAAGGAGAAAAAATTCTAAAAAAGTAGTTAAGCATATTTTCTGGAAGAAATTGTTTAAAAATTTTCACATAAGGCTTTAGTTTGTGGGATCATGAAGTATGACACTACTTTGGATTTTAGAGAAGCATTCTCAAGTTTCTGAATTTACTTTGGTGCATTGTTTTCTCTAAAGACAGACCTTTCATTGGTGAGAATCTGTGAGCTTTCCTTTTTTTTTTTTTTTCCTCTGAAATATATCCAAACTTGATCATCAGTCTTACCTTCAGGATAGACATAAACACATATCATTTCAATTTTGATGGAAGGCTCAAAAAATAGTTTCTTTGTAGAAGAAATACTGTTTCACACTTTATCTTTTGTTAGATTATTGTCTAGAAATATGTAGTTTAGACTTAGTGGCATTTACCTTTCCTGTTTCTCCTAAGTATAACAATATGAAAACACTTTGTCAACTATTTTGAGAAATCTGCTGTTATAAAATGACCATGAAAACAAAAAATCATAATGCAGTTCTGTGTTTCAGCAAGGTAATTTATAAACCAAGAAGTTTTCAGCAAATGTACTTGAAAATGTTCTCTGAAAGTTATCAGAGAATATATTCACAAACACCACTCTGAAAAACTGAGAAACTAATTTCGCTGATAAATTGAAATTTCTGAAATTAACTCCAAGAATAGTTGTGGCACAAACCATTTGGCCTGAGACACAAAGCTCTGATAAATGTTGATGGAAATGATCGTCCGCTTTATTTCAAGTTAATCAGAGAGCAACGCAATTCACTTAGTCAGCACTGAGGACTGACATGCCAATGATGGAATATAGTGCTCTATGCAAATACTCATCTATTACTCAATCATAGTTTGTAGAAGGTGACAGTAAAGATCGATGTGCAGTCAGTGTGCACCTTCCATGCCTAATAGCAGACTTCACACTGAAGGACGGGTCCTTCTGTTCCTAAAAGTTCAATTTGAAAACTCTCTGTGTTTCTGTCTCTCTGTCTCTGTCTCTTCTCTCCTTCCTACCCTCGCTTCTTCCATCCTTTCTCCCTCTTTTATTTATCTTTATTCCCCATGCTGATAACAACCTCATAAACAGAACAGAAAATATTCACTGCAATATACATAATGATGATTTTGAATAAAAAGATATGTGATATGTATCACTTCAACATAGACTCGTTAAGAATGGAAGGAAAGGGCTATATAATTGACCTTCTGCTTGGTGCTAAGCACAATGCTAGCATTTCATATCCATTTAAATTTCTAACCTGTATTACAAAGTAAATGAAGAGGCTGACAGCACGAGCATAGGAATCAGATCTCTGAATTCATTCTCTTCTATGGCACTGCATGCTCTGTGACTTTGAGCAAGGAATTTAGATGATCTCTGTCCCAGATATTTTGTCTGTTAAAAATAGTAATAAAGTAACTGAGTTTCTGTGTTGTTTAAAAATTTAATAAGAAAAGTTTCTAAAATTATTAGCATAACTCAAAATCAGAAAGAATACATGACACAGGAAGTGTTACTATTATTGTCCTCCTTCTCCAGTTAAGGACATTGAACTCTAGCGATGTTAAGCATCCTGCAAAATTAACAAAGAAAATTCTCTAAACTAGAATGCAAGCTAGTGTATTTATTCAGACTCCACAGATTTTCCTTCCTCTATACTTTTGATTATTTTACTGAAGACTTATGAAAAAAGAAAAGCTACTGCATACATAGGTAATGGTAAAAAAATTATGTTTAACTCCAAGGGAAAAACAACCTTCTGCTCACTTCTCCCTTCCTTCACAAGAGCCTGAGCATTTTAGACACTATTTGTTATAAATAAAATACAATGAAATACAAGGGGTAGTAAATTACCAGTGGTAGACTTCACCCTTAAGGGTTTTCATCACTAAAGTCTCTTTTGGAGAGATTTATATATCTGTATTACATACTTGCTCCCAGCTAAAAATCGGCCTACAACTTCTCAGCTCAATTATTATTTGATTTTTCTTTCTAACATCTTTCATTGAATGAAAACATTTATTACAGTGAATATGTAGGAAAATCTATAGTGTAGTCTTTCCTGCACTTCTTAATTATTATCTCCTTCAGGCACTGCTGCTTTTGTAGGTTATTTTTCTGGAATTTATTTCTTTTAGTGACACCTTCATGGCTACATTATCATAAAATAGCAATGTACATGTATGAAACTTCACTGGAGTCCGACCTTTCTAATGGCGAATTTTTCTTTTTCTTTCCTGTATTATGTATTATTTACTGTATATTTCAAATTTTCATTTGTTCTGATGCATGAAGGGTAGAAATAAATAATAACCCTATACAAAAATAATCCAAATTGAAAATGGACTGACTTGATGAGAGTTAACAAAAAAAGAAATATTTTCACTTATGGAAATTTGAGTACACAAATCAGGTTTTTTTTTAATGTGTCAAATGTTAAAATATTTAACAATGTACCAAAGTTTAATAAAACTCTTGCTTTGCTGGAAGGGCAGGAGAAAGAGTGGGCAAATCCTGTAATGTCCTTAGTAGTAACTGGGTCTGCACAGTTAGTTCCTCAGGAGCCTGAGTTCTATACTTGCTCTCAATGTTTGCTCTTACTTTCTGATGTGTCATGTGAAAATAAATGATACACACATAAAGAAAACCAATACGGATGTCTCTCTGAGAGAACTATAGTAATTTAAGGGGGCAACATGCACAATATTTTAAAAATAATATCAGCAACCACACCAAAAAAAAGTAATTCAAGAATTCCAGTGCTCAAAAAATGAAATGAATTATTTGGAGAATGTACAATTTTCCCAACTTTCATCAGGTTCTCCACTGTTTTATAAGCTAAATTAATTACTCCCATTTATCCAGATAATATAAAATATGTACAGAAATACTTTTAGTCCATTAAACTTAATGTTTGGGGTTCAAAAATAACATTTGACTCTCAAATCACTATTCTGAATGTGTTTTGTAATTCATGATAACAGTCAAATTTGTTAGTTGAATAATAAATCTAGACAGTTCATAGTATACACAAACATTAAGCATAGACATTTTTCTTTTAACTGTTACTAAACAATGACGAACTTATGTGCAGAAACAAATAGTATCAAATGTATATTTAAATTTCATATATTGCCAATACAATAATTTTGTTACAAACTCTTAAAAGAACATAGATGCAAAAGTTTCAAATGGTAGATTGAATATATTTTTATCCTTAGCTCATCTGTGTAAAGATGTAACTATGCAATTTCCATACTTAGATAATATATACTTTCATTCATTTGATAAATATTTATTTAACATACAGCATGAGCCTGATTGTACTATTCTCTGGAATTATAGAAGTAAAAAAAATCCTACCTTCTCAGCAGCTAGCATTTATGTTCTACTGATTATGCATTCTAAGACTACCAGTTCATAAATGAGAACTATTAAGATTCTGAGAGTAAAGGGTTAGCTGTTATCTCTATTTTATTTGAAGAATGTAATTCTCCTTCAATTTTGCTTTTAAAATTTGAATAATGAATAATTTTCATCTGGCTTGATTGTCATATTTCAAAAACGTTAATCATCTTTGAGATCTCTATTTAATTTTTCTAAACTTTGTCAGAGTCATAGGGTTGGTGATTATAGCATAAAATCTGAGAATAAAAAGTACCCATGTTAACTTTTGATTGCTCTAGATTTTGTGATGATATGAATTTTGTAACTCTTTACAAGAATTTTCATTAGGGACAAAACATAAAAAACTAAACAAACAAACAAACAAACAGATATTTCCATATTAAGGAAGATTTCCTAAGATATTCCAAAAATATAAAATGTTTACACTACCTACAAACTATCTAATACAGTTTCCGGATATAAATTTCTCCAATTTAGCTGATGGTGAGAATTCCCTGGGTTTCAAGAAGCATCTAAAATCTAATAAATTAAATTCTTTGTTTAAAAAACTGTCAGTAGCATACCACATTGTGGAGAAACCTTTAATCGAGCATGTAACTCTTAAATTTCACATTCAGGAATGTAGCACCCAAAACCTTCCTGAATTCAAAATTGATCATTTTTCCCTTTCCTTCCTATTTGACCAGGCTATTAAAATGAAGAGCAGGTAGCTTGCCTTGGTAACCTCATTACCCACGCGTTAAATCTGATTCGTATAATCCACTATCTATAATACTAGTGTCTAAAACTGCTTTTATTTTTCCTTTGGTCTTTTGATTAAAGTTTTTCCTTCTTTAGAGTGTTTTTTTCCAGCTGAGAAACAAGTTTATGTGAACACTAAACACAAAATTAACAAACAAAAAATCAAACAGACACGAAAATGTTATACTTGAAAGAAATTTTAAGGAAAAATATTTGGTTCATGTTTTTTTCAATATACGGAAAGAATTGAAGAAAGAACTCACTTTGGAACCAAACAGAAATATTAATATTTATGTTCACATTAAATGGCTTTTCAATACTATTTTAATGTGTCTGAATAGCGATGCAATGTGAGAATTTATCCTATCATTCCATTGTTTATGTATATAATCAGTTGATACCCAGACTCATGGGAATGGTTACAAATATTAGCAGTTGCACATGACTTATTCTAATTGATTTGTAAGTGGTTTACATACATCCCATTTCCTGGATTACTACTTCTCACCTCTTGTAGAAATCATAAATGCTCATTTGCCAATTAGCTCTCTATTTTGCACCTCATCCTAATTCCTTGATTGTTTTCTCACCAGTTTTTTTTTTTTGTTGTTGTTGTTGTTGTTGTTTTGTTTTTTTTTTTTTTTTTTTTGGTACTGAATTAGGTAATGGGCTGTCATGAACAAATTTGTTTATGCTCTTAAGATATATTTTAATGGTTTGTTATAAATAGGCTGCTTCTCATGGTAAATGGACTCAGGGATCATTATATTTTTGAAACTATAATGATGATAATAATTTACTTTGTATCAGGACCTGTAATAAATTCAAACTGAATCAGTATACCATCACATTTAAATTTGATGTATCTCTCAGTGTGTCATATATCGAACTTAGAGGTGGGGCCTAGAGAGATGCCTGGATCATGAGGTCGCTGACGTCATTTATGGACTAATCCATTGATAAGTGCGTGGCTGAACAGGCTTAGAGGGGGTGCGACCTAGGAGAAGGTGGAGGGCTGCTGAGAGCGAGCCTTTGATTCCTGCCAAATAGTTTCTTTCTCTTGGCCTCCTCCATGCTCTTCCTGCTTCTAAGCTGCCATGCAGTGAGGGCTTTTTTTTCTGTCTTGCTGTTTGGTCATGAAGTTTCTGCCTTGAACATAGCCTACCATGGTCTGAAGTCTTTTGATCTACGAGCAAAATAAATCCTCCTTTAATTGACATATGCCAAAATTTTGATTTTAACAAAGAACATGACTAGTATTGATGTTTCCCAAAGCTTTTATTGCTTATGCTTGATAGATAAATTCATACATAAGTTGCAATTTATTTTACAACAACCTAATGCAGATACCATATTACTGTGGGATAACCTTCAAGAAAATTAAGAAGTTTCCTTTCAATCTCATATCTAAAACTATTGCACATTCTCACACACAACCACCTCAGCAAGAATGATTATTCTTAGTTATATTTTATGAGCAAAATTAGTAACCAAAATCCAAGAAGTAATGGATCTTGCTTTACCAATAATGACTCGTTAGAGTTTGGAATTGCTCTTAACTGAAATTAATAAATGTTACATGAGTGCAGTGGTATAACAGCTAGAACATTTTGGATGTAAGTTCATATTTAGTTTAGATCTCTCTTTGGGTATATACTGACTAAAACATGGTCAATGAAACGTGGAATCACAGAACAAATATTTCATGTTATTTCCAAACTGCTTCCAGCATATAAGAACAGATGTTAACTTATTGTCCAAGGCTCCAAATGTGTTACCTGGTTCAAAAGCTGCAGATGAGGAAACTGGGTCATAGGTTGATTAAATAATTTTTCCAGAGTAATAAAGAGGCAAGAGGTAGAGCCAATGCTAAAACTCCAAGTTATACTAATTCTTGTGAAGTCATATTTTATATTTAAAAAATACTAAGTAAAAACTCATTTAATAAGCAGATATCAATTTAATACTTAATGTCTTTAGTTTTTACTTAAGGAAAATTTGCTTATCCTGTAGCTGCAGGATAAGCAAAATAATATATGAAACATACATTTTAAAATGGAAGCTTGTAAAATGTATAATTCACATACAAACAACAAATGTTCCATTTTTTCTTATAGTTTATATGAAGATTTTGACTGCATTAAGTTTTTTTTTTTTTTCAGTTTAAAATGTACTTGTTTCTAACTTACACCTTTGGTTCTAATTTTTTAAAAAAATCAATTTTTTAATATTATAAGAGCAACTCTGAGGAACTGGACTCTGAGAAACATTGGACTAAGAAAAAAATAAGATTTTTCAGAGTATCATTGGAATAGTTGGTATGATGAGATCTTCTCAATGAGCAATTATGGTTATAAAAACTTTAGCCTTATTTTTAAATGTGAGGATATTCAATTTCACAGGATGCAAGTGTAATTAAAACATAACTTCTCTATCAGATGCACTTAAATTTAGTTGAAAATCATAATGCAACCAGAAGGATGATGCGTGATTAATGTATTGCTAATGTTCTTCTTTCGGTTCTTCACATAATGAAAACTGCTCACACTGAACAAAAAGTGAAACTAGATTGTCATAGCTAGGTCAAACTAAAAAAGCAAACGAAAACTTCCATGAAAGTACACATTTTTTTATCAAGGCTGACAACTGAACTGAACACAAAATAAGGTACACATTAAAGTGTTAGCAGGAGAGTGAGGAACAAAGTATTCCCTGGAATGTTGTCCAAAACACTCAGAGGGACCAAAGTTTAAAAGCTTCAGAGATGGAGAATAGATGTAAAACACTGTGGGTTGTTAGAAATCGTATATGTGCGTGCACACGCACAACCTGGCATGTGTGTTTTTGATACATGTTTCATGATTAAGAGAATTACTAAGTGCTTGACACAAAGATTTTCTTTGGCACTTGCATGTTGAGCTAAAGACAATAACGTAGTTGAAAGTTTTTCCTGAAGTTACTCTCATTGTGTTTCTTGAATCTGGGCAAGTTACCCAGGCATGGCAGAAACTGTTGCATGATTTAGTTTTCAACTTGAAGTGTTAACTAAAGGTACTTCAAACTTTACTTTCTTTGGTAAGTCATCCAGAAATACTAATTCTAAAACAGCTGCACTCTCAATTCTGAATGAAAGCCAGAACTTAAAGGATATTTTAAAATATTTTGAGAAATTCTGGCACCAGTCTTCTTAAATAAAATGTTCCAATTTGTGTGATATATAGATTACACAGGACAGATATCTACAGCCTTTTAGTCCATTCCATTTCTGAAAGGATTAGTTATTGTAATAGTCCATAAAAGTCTTTTTATATATGACATAAATTAAAATAACCCTACATGACTAGCAAAATAATCAACTGTAATCAACGTAATTTGTATTGTATTACATAAACAAATATTACATGCATAAATGATGGGGGCAATTTTATGTAGATGTAAGTGCAAATTCAATTTAAAGTAACATAGTAGAAAGCAAACCTATATTTATGCTGGAAATGAAAAGAATTAAATATTATCTATATTAGTATTATGAGCATAAGTTTAGCTAAGAGAATGTCAGGAAAGTTTTAACGCACAAGTTAAAGAGTATTCACAGCAATAAATAACTCCATTTTTCTTCCTCTCAAAAAGAATTTTTTACATACGCCAACCAAAGGTTATTGCTGTTCATGTATTAGGGAATAAAATAGTCTATTACAACAGGTGCTACCTGTGAAGATCTGAACTGAACTTCAGAGAGCTGGGATGCTTTGTATCAGAGAAGCTGAATAAAGCATCAAATTCAAGTGGAAGGAAGAGTGAAGTATTTCAACACTGCCATACCATAGACAAGAGACTAAAAGGGGAGACGCTCCTCCTCTGCAAGTCATCCCATTTCCTTCACAGAAACACCCAGAGGGTCCAAAAGGTTTGTGCACTTCGGGTTCAGTAATGAAGGAGCTCAGAAAAACAGCCTGGATGAAGGAGCACTAAGAGGGGAAAGTGCTAAGTGTTGGAGTAGAGTGGAGGAAATATCCTCAGAGTGCCCCCCATTAATCCCACAGCAAGATTAAGAGAGGCACACGCGGAAGACTTTGTCAAAGCCTCCAAGAGGCCCAGAATAGAGACAGTTTGGCTAGGAAGACAGATAACATAAAATGATAGGATCATAAATCCTTGATCCTAACTTTTTCAGAAATTGCACTCCAATTGCTGCATCCCTGTCTGGTGAGGGAAGGGATTTGTGTACCATTGTGCAAGCTTTACTGGTGCCTATAGTGGACCAAGAAAACCCACATAAACCAAAACCTGTGTAGCTTTTGACCTGTGGCCAAACTATCCTTGAGAATCTAAATAATAGTTTTTGCAAGAAAACTATATTTATTTTAATCCTTATGTTTATTTTACTTGATACAATATAAATAATGTCTTATCAAAATAAATTGACAAAAATATACTCTTGCAGTTAAAAATTAAGACTAAAAAGTATGCAATATGTTTCACTTGAGGTTAACATGATAAAAGATACAAAAATTACCGATAAACATCAAAGTGCTGATTAAGTCAAAGCACTGTGGCTGCTTTTATAGATTATTAAGCAAAAATTTTCTCTGTGAATGAAATTTCAGAGATCAAATCAAGTTGATGACTAAAACATTACTAAATTTAATTCAGTATTACATTTACATCCTTGCCATTTCATTAACTTAATCAATAAAAATAAACATAGAAGTGACTGTCACAGTGATCATTAGGTAATGCTTAAAAATGGTAGGTTTTTGATTAGAAAAAACAAAGATTAAGCTTTCAGAAAATAGCATTTAATGCTTTTGTAAAAATAAAAACACTGGGCAGCACAAAAATGAACACTTGGTGACTGTGTTGTTTATGGGAGAAAGATTATGAAATGACAGAAGGAAAAATTTGAAAAATTTCAGTTTTAGCTAGAAAACATAGAGAAGTCCTGATAAATATTTTATGTAAGGAAGTGATATACATTTTTACTAAAATGATTCATGTACCATAAAGTTATTCTTAAAAAGTACAAATTAGTGATTTTTTAATATATTCATAGAATTGTGTAACCATCACCAGCTGCTTCTTTTTAGAAACTTGTCTTTCCTATGGAAGTCTTATTTTAAGAAAGTTAATCCTATAGCAGAATACTTGGGAGAAAAAAAATTATAGCAGATGTCTCCAGAGTGACAGAAACTCAGCTGAATGAGACTTGACAGAATTGACCGTGAAGTGCAAGGAGAGGCTTCAATTTCATGGAAGGAACAGAAATACATTAGGGTTTCAGGATCAACTTCCTCTCTGAGTTCATACTACACCCAGTCTTTGGGGTCTTCACTTCTGTTTGCTTAGTCAAATCCTTTTGGTGTCATTGCTGTGCTGTGGTTTCCTTCA
This sequence comes from Cavia porcellus, assembly GCF_034190915.1. NCBI lineage: Eukaryota > Metazoa > Chordata > Mammalia > Rodentia > Caviidae > Cavia > Cavia porcellus. Next base: position 30,054,810 of record NW_026947497.1, on the reverse strand, counting down.
CTAGGCAGGAATAGCTTCACAACCAGGGCACATATTTCCTGCATCCAATTTCAGTAGAAAAAAAAAAAAAGATGTAATTATCTTTGCTATGGTTAAAAAGAATCAGTGAGAAGATATACTTTAGGTAATGCACTAGTGATGACTGCAGTAGAGATGACTGGACCATCACTGTGGGTATAGCACAGGAATGTAAAGACAAAATGTAAGAAAATGGCAAAACTTGCAAAACTTTCATGGTTGAAGTGAGGAAGGAGAACATTCCCAAAGTAGGATGTCCCTAGTTGAGCGGAGCTACATTTCTGGGGCAAAGACTTGGAACATCAACTCAGAGGAAGAAAAACAAGTGGTGAATAACTCAGATGAAATAGTAAACCAGTCATGTAATGAAGTCCTCAAACTGAGAAATGTGCACAGAACCACAAAATACCATAATTATTTTTGTCTGTCAGAATATTTTATTTGGGGTTTTCAGATTTTCTTGTGAAGAAAACTTGTTACCAATTAATTTCTGCAGTAAAGAAAGTCCTCTCTTAATGTGTCCCATTCCAGAAGGACCTTTTTTAATCTTAAAAAGTAAAACAGAAAAAAAGGATAGAAATGATACAGAATTTCAAAAAAAATAGGGACTTAGCACTAGTTAATACATTGCAAAATTGTTATCTTAGAATTAGTTGTTCAGGTTACAAGATCTAGGCATAAAAAAGCGATCAAACAATGACAACACAAACTGCTCTGTTTAATGAACTAAAAGAAATTAGTAGTATAGTTATCTATCTAGCATACATGTACATACATACATTTATGTATACCTACATACATATAATCCATTCCTTTCTTCCTTTTCTCATTTCCTTAACCCTAGTTGTTATTTCCTTTTGAGCACTTTATTTCCATTTCATTATTACAGTATCTATTGTATATGTGGATCTTCTTACTCCATGTCTATAACAGCACAATTTGTAATAGTTAAATCTTGGAAACAGCCCAAATGCCTATCAACCACAGGGTGGATAAAAAAGATGTGGTATTTTTATACAATGGAAAATTACTCAGCTACAAAAAAGGATAATATTGAGACTTTTATAGGTAAATAGAGGCAACGTGAGACAATACTCATAAGCGAATAAACACATTTGTAAGTATCATATTGTCTGTTAAAAATAATAATAAAAAACAGGAGAACCTTTTTAAACTGAGTTTCTTACTAAGTCTAAGAAAGTGAATCTTACATACCTTTGATACAAAGATACAATAGAAAGCATAAAAACTCAGACACATACAAAAATACAGCCAGTTCCCAGGTGTAATGAATTACTGTACACAATCACTCCGTTACTGTAAGCATACAGTAGCACAGCTATGACAATGCCCTACATATACATGAGCTATCTGCAATTTATTTGCAACTGGAATGCTCCTAACCTGGGGACCTACTGTAGCCAAAGAAGCTTTGATCCCTGAATATAGTACTTTGATTAACTCCAAAGGCCTTTTTCTTTGTAATTTTTGATGGACAATTTTTGATGGGTACCTCTGTGTGGATTTCAGATACACGTTAGATCTAAAAGTCTCATGTGTTTGGAAGGTGAATGGATACGGGGTGAAATATCCATCCACCAAGCTCAGCAGTGCGACGTGTGCTAGGAAGCAGGGAATGATTAGAGGTAGAGCCCTGGGATGTGACCCAGATGGGTGCATTCTTGCCCTGTTTGTCCCTCTGTCTTTCCTTTCTGGCTGCCATGGGTTGAAGTTGTTTTTTCTTTGACAAACCTCTTTATCATCATCTTCTTGCCTTGAAATAAGCCTACCATGAACTAAAAGCATGAGCCAAATAAACCTCTCCCTCTTTGAATGTTGGGCATTATTTTCTTAGAAACAAGAAAGCCATTAAGGCAAGCTCTATCCTTGCATATTGTGTAATATTTAAGTCAAGTAGAACATATGTAAGTCTTCACACATTTGTCATTTCTTTTGGTGGAAACTGAAAAACTTTTCTTCTAGATTTTTGAAACACTGCCCATTCTTATGATCAGTGTCACACCACCGTACTTCGACACTTACATAACTGTAACTTCTTAGTCACTGATCATCTTTTAGTAATCTCTTCCATAATGCCTCCAGTCACAGTAATCTATTATCATTCTACTCTCAAGTTCTGTGAGGTCAGCCTCTGTAGATTCCGTGATCACCACAGGACTGAAGACATGCAGAGTATTTGTATTTTGATGCCAAATCTATATATTTAACAAAATGATTTCAGATGTTTTTTTTTTTTTTTTAAAGTGATAATTTGGACTGTATGAATTTAGAATTTCAGTTCAAAACAATTGAAACAGACTTAGGATATCTGAATAAACACCAATTTCATTTATGGCACAGAAAATGCAAAATTAATGCCATAAAGTTGCATTAAAATAGAAGTCTGTTCACGAACATTAAATATTTGTAGCAAATAATGTTAAAATCTACAAGTTAAATAGTTGCTACTGAATTCAGTGAATTAATTAGAGATATGGAGATACTCGATTTAACATGTATTTAGCAGTCATAGAAAACTTATGAAACAGCACGAAATTTTTCCACAATCAATTCTTAAAATAACTTGTCAGGAACTTAGATGTAGTTTGTTTAGTCATAGCTTTTATTACGTTTCATATGTGAAATATGGTCTTGTTAAATATTTTACATTTATTTTGAAAAATCTAGATTACATTGTAATCTACAAGACTGTAAGGAGATTGGGATATCTTGCAATTTCTGCAAAGTATTGGACTTCCAAGCATATTTGACATTAATTGCATTTCCTACCTAATTTTGTAACACAAAAAACAAAAATGAAACCTATTTCAATAATTAATTTTCTGAAAATTATGTCTAGCACAAAGTAATAACTCAGGAAATATCTATAAATGGGACCTAATAGAATGAATTGATGCAAATTACATGTAAATGTCAGATCTTTAATGGAGCAATTTGACTGCCCTTTTCGAATACTATAAAAAAGCATATATATCTATAAATGAAATCTGAGACAAAAATCCCAAAACACGTGCAATTTATAAATACTAACTTTCAATCAGTGTTCAATAGTTTCATGTCTTTATTTAATAAATAAAAATGAAAGCAGAAATGCTTGCCACTTTGATCATTCTCTGCAAAATATTTAGCTTCTTTTCTCAAATCCTCAATTTACTTCGAGTATTTAAAAATAACAATTTATACATTCTGTTGCTTAGGAAAATATGCTATTATAATTCAGTCTTGTTAAGTTTGTGTTCGCAAGTATTGCTATTTATGTCAAATTTACTTGTTTCCTTAGCACTTCTACATTTAAATAAAAAACAAACAGCTCCTTTTATCTACTTATTTAAATTTTTATCTATGTAACGTCAAAACATAAAAATTTAACACTTTTGAATTGATGCAGGCTGCTTCCAAGTGAAAAATACGCGCATGAGGAGTGATGCAATTTACTCTCAGTTTAAAGAGTTTAAGTGGAGGATAGCTGCGATGGACCACTTTTCCCTTTAGATCCAAATAAGCAATTGGATGGTGTAACGAAGAGCATCCATCACTGTTACACAGTGATCTGGGCAGTGTCTTGCTTAGGACACACACTCTGGTCCTCTTTAAAACAGGGGTGTTTTTGCAAAGATGTATTTTAAAAAAGTGCTCCCAATTTAAAAATCTATCCTTGCTATAAGAATATATCAGTATCATGCAGATTTGACACTTTTCTATTGCTGATTTCATTTCTAGCTGAAGCACTGCTACAGGGACTAAGACAGCTGTATCAGAATTCAAATTACACATCCTGCAAACATGAGGATATTCCTTTTTAAAAGATAAACATCTTGACTTATAAGTTTCTGAGTTGGATAATTTTGGATACACCATAAAAATGTACTTTCCCAACAGTTAAAATACAAAAAAAAAAAAAAAAAGGAAACTTGAAGAGTCCACATGAAATGGCACTATTTTCTCAAATGTACTGTAAAATCATAATTAAGTGCTGTGAATTAGGAGTGAGGATGACAATCATATTGGCTATGATCATGACAAATTATATATTCCAGATCTAAATATTTGCTGATTTAATATTCCAGATCCAAATATTTATTGATTTATTATTTCTGAATATTTTACTCTTTGGATACACTGACTTTGAGCTACAGCTTCAGAGTCTCATAATCAATTCAGGCTTATGCAATTATATATACTCCCAACATTACTTTAGAGTTAATAATAAACCAGAGTTCCATGCTCTCTGTGCACTAAAATTCCTTTAGAAGTTCTGGCTGGAAAAAAAAAAAAGGCTTTAATCAGCTTAGTTGACTTAGATGTTTTTAAAAAGGCAAAAGGCCAAGAGGGTTTTATGAAACTGTTATGTATCCATCTCTAAACGTTTCAGAAATGCTCTGCTCTTAAATATAAAAAGCAGTCACTTTGGTTGCACTTTGGAAGCAAGGCGTTAAAATGTACAGCTTGTATGACTTTTGTTTAATGGGCTGTCAACAGTCCAGGCGGCAGCAGTACAAAGCTGGGGATGTCTTTAATCTTCAAAGAAAAAAAAAGTAAAATGAATAAATTCAGCTATTAGCTTGCAGGCAAAAACAAATGAAAGGAGAAGGTGAAAGCAAACAGTATTAGAGTTACTTAGTTTTCTCATTAGAAATGTGGAATTATATTATCAATGTATATATACGGTATATATAATGTGTAATATATGACAATTTTATTTAAATATGCCATTTTCTAAGAAAGATCATATGCTAAAGTAAATTATTATTACTTTCACAACTGCTTTTAAAATACAGAAAACCCGGCAAAATATTTATTTGGGGCATATATCATCAAGATTTAAAAGTTTGATTTGTACTTATGAAAATTTAATTTTGTAACTTACAGCAGTTTTACATAGTTTTGGTAAAGTCATGATTAATAATTATAACTTAGACATTTCATTGTGCTAGAAACTACTGCATTCTAGTTTTTAGAGTCATTTTGCTCTGCACTATTCATTCAGTGATTATCCTTTTCCTAAAACCATACCTATTTCTAGTCAATGGTATCATTAGATTCTACACATATATTGTGATTACCTTAAGTGTTCAAAATAAAACCCACTTTTAGGGGCTGGGGATTTAGCTCAGCAGCATAAGCACCTGCCTTGCAAGCAGGCAGTCGTGAGTTTGATCCCTGGTACCAATAAAAAGGGAAAAGACAAAACAAAACAAACTCATTTTGGTCAGTGTGCTATCATGAAATACTTTTGTATTGAAGTTCTTGAAATCTTTTAATCTTTTAAAAATTGTGCTCAACATTTAACGTTGTTACCTCTCTGTCACCCTAAATGTGTGTGTGCTGCAAGCAGTTCAATGTGGGTTTTTTTGTTTTGTTTTTTTGTCTTTTTCCTTTTTATCGGTACCAGGGATCGAACTCACGACTGCCTCCTTGCAAGGCAGGCGCTTATGCCACTGAGCTAAATCCCCAGCCCCTGTTCAATGTGTTTTTAAAAAATGTAATAAATAAATGATATGCTGAGATCTCAGCCCGTCCCTTCACATGGCGACTCCTTTCTCTGTGTAAGTTTACGCTGCGAGATACAGCTTCCTTCAACATGTTTAATAGCATGCTTAATAACTTCCGCAGGAGCACATCTTTACAGATTTTCAAACACAGGTAACTAGATGTCTTTTGGCCAAGCTAAAACTTACTTCTTCCCTTGCCTTCAAAAGCCTCACACACCCCACAGCACACACACACACGCGCGCACACACACACACACACACACACCCCACAGCACACACACGCACGCATATACACAGCCTTTTTGTTCCCTATACATCCAGTTCAGTGCATCATAATGTTGCCTTTACCTTAATCTCACCAGTGACTATACAATTGTCTAAATTTTAATTCTTTAATTGTGCTGTATATATAAAATATATGCAACATGCTACTTTATTACATTTAAATAAAAGAGAAATGCATTGGATGAGGTTTTTGAATGAATATAGTGAAGAATATTGTTCAGTTTGAACCATTAAGTTTTCCAATACCCATTATAAATATGTATTGGACAGAGTTAATATGTTTCATGATCTATAAACTTTTACATTAATATTTAAGTACATGCTACTTCTCTCTCTTAAAAATGTTTCAAGTTCCCTATTATGTAAAGTTCAAATAACTTGCCAAAGTATTTGCCATTATAGTTTTTCTGAAATGACACTCAGTTCTTTTTATTTCCCATTCCCCTTAGCAAATAAAGTTATAACCAAACAAGCATAGGGCAGTGCAGATCAAACAAAGACACTGATCAAAAGTACAAATACTTCTCGTCTTCCCTATATTCAGCCCAATATATTTTATATTTAAGCAATATATCAAAATGATGAAAGAAAAATACAACAAAATAATATGTAACAATTGATAATTTAAAGCCTACTTTTAGACTTTTCCCTTACTGTATAACTCTCTTCTCTAGAGTTAACTATTATTAGAACTTTCCTTAAGTTTAACTTATAGACCAGGGACTATCTGTTTACAAGATATGCATATATACATATTAATGTTTTATTTAGGATCTTCTGTCATTTGAGCAAATATGATTTTATACTATGAATTTCTATGTCATTACTGCCCATCTATTTTTTCTCTAACTGTCCTAAAGTATTTCTTACTATGTGCAGAACATACTTTAATTATTTATTTCTTTATTTATGAATATTTAATATTTTATAACAAACGGGAATTTTCAAATTCAGTACTAATTGAAAAATTTGAAACTACATGGTTAAATACTTAAACATTCCTAAATGACTGTGCAATCTTCCCCAATTCTTTTTGCATCCTACATCTTACAAAATAATTTAAACACCTCTCTCTTCCATTCTATTACACATTTATCTATTTATATAGTACCTGAGGGAGTTTCTTCTTTCTTAGTTACTGAGCTTCAAAAGTTATATCTATTTTTAGGAAATATATGCTTGATTCAATGATAAATGAATAAATTCATTTTTCATTATCAAGTTGCCATTATACAACTATGAAGTTATTTGATTGATTCTGTCTTCCTTCCATAATTAAGATTATTAAAATTAATCATTCCTATAACACTTTTTAAACTTTTCCCTTCATATTTTCCTTCTGTATTCTTGTAATTCATTTATATAATTTATTTTTTCAGAATCAACTGAGCTAAATGCATTAGCAAGGTGGTTGATTCAGATCTGTAAGCCCTTTAACTTCATAATCTAAATGTAAGAGAACAGACAAAGAATCTAACATTTATTTATGCACAAACATTACAGTAGTATTTTAATTTATCTTTAGCACATTCTGTACAATCTTGAATGTTAAAATTTTGGTTATGCATCCCTATAACATTGAGATTAACAATGGTATTACACGGATGATATGTTCAGGTTTTAACTTTAAAAGACAACTTTGGCTTTCTTATAAAAAACATTGAAATAAGTAAAAGTAAACAACAGTGCACCAATACATGACAAATGAGAAGAGTGACATCCTGGGTAGAAGTAGGGATACAGTAGTGTTAAGGAGAAACGCTTTCATACGGGAGTGAAACTGGCAAGATTTTATATGAGATTAAATATACTCATGACGTTTAATATAAAGGAGAGAGAACTGCTGACCATAGGCTGTATCCTTTGTATTTAAGTTTCAATATCTGCACAAAGTAAACAGCAAATATTTCTTTGAAAAAAATCACTAGCCCACATACATAGGTAGAGTTTGTATCTCTTGGAGCTGGCCAAATCTGTACGGATTTGGATTCTCTGGTCTGCGATTGTATAAATTCTCATATACTGAAGAATTTCTAAAAGATCAAAGTTCAAGAAGTAAGAAAAAATAGAGTGAAAATTAGTAATGAATGAAGAAATATTAACATTATGAGCAAAATTAGATATGTAATTTTGTCTGCAGTTCCTTCTATTTTACCCAGATGGGCAATTACGAATTTCATATAGAAACATGGAAAGTTAAATAGCTGGTCTAAATTTTTGACAGCAGAAAATCTTCAGTGTTTATTTTTATTTCTTGTGTTTTCAAAATTAGATTTATCCCAGTACACAGTCTGTTCCTTACTTTGTTGCTTTACATCAATGTTGTAAGTTCATAATAATGAAGAACACTTCCCGTGTATGGTGCAATGGTGGAATGCAAGGAGCTAAGAGGATTACAGTGATGATTTTTTTCTAGAAATGTGTGAATGATGCCATTTACATGTTAACTTTTATTCAAGAAAAGAAAAATAAAACCAAAACTTATATTTGAACCCCCCATATAGAGTAGCTCAAAGATAGGCTTATTTAAAGCAGAGCTTTGGTACTTACTCTGAGTTAGCAGAATGGCATTTCTGTAAGAAAATAAATTATGCTTTCACTTGATATTTATGAATCCTGTCTCACAGTCCGATCATACTTTTATATTAGATAATAATGCAAATATATATATATATATATATATATATATATATATATGCTACAAACTCCCAAACAGAGTGACACAAAGCCACATACAAAATGAATATGAGCTTTTAATACTATGTAGTTTTCCAAACTGTGCTCTCCCAGTGTTGCCCAAGTTCCAATAATGTGTTCAAATTTAGGTAAGTTCTTCGGAGCGTGAAGGACTACTCTTTAAAATAAGAAAAAAAAAAATTGTTTCATTCCTTATTTTGTTTGAAAGGAAAACATTTCCCTTTTTAATAGGTAATTTAATTTTAAATTTACATAAAAAATAATTCCAATAAGCTTTCTTCAAAGCAATAGATTTATGGTGGGAAAAGTGTGCCTTGTTTTGAAAAAAATAAGTGTTTTCCTAAAAGTATTTAAATACCTATGCACATATGGTGTATATAATATCTACTATATATCTTGAGAATGTAAAATCTCTGAGAGAGAACATCTTATCTTATCTGAGTCCATAATGTTCTAATTGCAGCTTGCAGCTTGGTTTAAGGCTTTAGTGATTTGAATTGAAAAGCATACGTTTGAGATCCATAACTAAAATTCCAGCGCTGAATATGAATAAGAATAATAGGCCATAATAATTAAAATAAGAATGCTTCCTTTGAATAAAACAAGGAAAAAATCAATCAATTTTGCTTTATGTCTCCCTGACTGTCTAAATATGATACACAGGAGTCACTCTTTTTGAAGAAGTTTGTGAATTTGAAGAATTAGAATTTTAGAAGGGAAAAAAAAAAAAAAAAAAAAAAAAAAAAAAAAACAAGAAACACAAACGTAAGAACCGAGCAACATGATTTGCATTTTGCTTAGATTTAAACCATGTTAACTTTTTAATCTTCTTCCTGTTTTTCAAAACATCTTCCTATATCTGCATTTCTTCTTTTTTAGTGGTTACAAAAACACACCCTAAATTGATATTTAAATTCATCTGTTATATTCACAGCAGAAAATACAGAATGCAAATAAATTGAAAATCTAGAGGAATATAATTTCTAACATCTTGCGTATTACTGGATAAAGCTTGGACTTAACTTATATTGTACTCATTCATTCACTTAACACCCATTATAAGCAAGTTTGATTCCACTTCTTTTTTTTTTTTTTTTTTTTTTTTTTTTGTACCAGGGATCTAACTCCAATCTCATGCTTGCCAAGCAGGTATTTAAGTTGCTGAGCTAAACCGCTACCCACCTACCAGCTCCATTCTAGATACTATTGCTAAATCAGTGAGCTAAGCAATTTGTGCAAAAGTTAACTAAAATTCTAGCATAATATAGAAAAATGCAGTGTGCTGATATTTTTTAGATATATTAAAAGGGGTATATACAGGCAATGGTAAACACAGTAATTACTAGAATGATTACAACATTGCCTTCAGTTGACTATATCTAGCAGTGTCTTTCTGCATCCATGCAGAATTCATCAGTGTTAATGACTGTCACAAGCAAGGATAGAGGGTACATAATGCAACAAATGTATAGTGGATAACATATATTGCCCAAACACAATGTTTCAGTGTACTATAATGTCCAATAACTGTCATTTGGATGACTGTAAATGTTACCTAAATTATTACTTTAGATACCTATGGACTTTTTAAGTATTATTTGCATCTGCATTCATTTGCTGTCATTTCAATTCACAATCAAACATGCAGTGTCTTGCCCTTTGTATATGGGACAGATAATATGATGCAGAGGACAGGAGAAAAATATTTGGCTGTGTATGTTCCTGGGTTCTTCCAGAAGTGTATAGAAATGTCAACATTTCAGATTATGCGAATTGAAATGGGAAAGTGACTTCTCGTTCCATTTTCTTGGCTGTTAAATGTAAAATATTAAAATAATTTCATTCATCAAAGGAATTTAAGCCAATAAGTGTATATAGTAAATAATGAATTTCTGCTATATGGCATGCATGCTGATAACTTAGAAACATTTCTTGTAGAGTTTTATAGATTTTGTATGAGGTAGTATGCACCTCTAACACTCACATTCTGGGAGACTGAGATGGGAACATTTCAAATTCAAGATCAGCTTGGGTAACTTAGTGAGACCTACCTCAGAATAAAATATAAAAGGCTGAGGATTTAGCTTGGTGCAGAGCTTCTGGGTGCTCAATCTAGAGACACACATGCCCTTAAACACGGAAAGAACTTCAGAAATTTGCAAGAAGCAATATATTCTTAAATTATTAATTTCTTCTTAAATGAATCAGACTATACAGAAAAAATATTCCTTTAAAATTTAGAGATTTCTTTTAGAAAAACTCTGTTATTTGATGTTATTAAGTTTTATTGTTTTGTTTGTGAGAGGCAGGTTGGATGGAAGACACTGATGGAATTTGAGTTCCAAGGTTAAATTAACTGGAGAAAAATAGATTTCAGTAATATCAAACAGTAGGACCATGGGTGAAAATAGATTTTAGCTTAAACCATATGCTCACATTATTGAGTCAGTCCTTCTGTATCAAAACACTACCTGTGCCTCTCTTTTCCCAGCTTCTTTTAACATATCTAAAAACATGGAAGGGATTGCACTTAATTCTGAGGGGTTTCCTTGTTACTGCTCTATTGTCTTTTGATTTGATGGGCTATTTTGTTTGCTTTTTGTGGAGGCGTAGGGGTAATACAGGCAAATGACTTAATAACACGTTGCCAGTAAATTTTATAAGTTTACTTCTCCTTTTTTTGATTGGAATTCATGGAAATTTCTCACAATTATCTCCACTTGAATTTCATTACTCTGGAGTTATTTACAGCACTATAGAAAGTTGGACTGAATCTTTAACTCAACTTTTCAAAGCATTTCATATCTATTTATATGCTTATTCAATCATTCAGAAAAAAAAATCTATTTAGTGCCCACTGATTCAAATGCCAAAATAGAAAATGAGAAAGGAAACATAAAAGGTATTCTCCTTAGCTTTACTCACAGCTGAGTGCCAGAAATACACAGGTTTACAAAACAGTGTGCTAAGTGTTATGATTGTCTTGTGTAAGGGACATTACTGAGCTGCACTGGAAGAGAAACAGGAATATTTGTCACCAGTGTAATGTAACAGTTATAAATTAGATGTGCATAGAAACAAATTAAGTATTATGCATGTTTGATTAGAAACTCTTCATGTTTTCTACATAGTGTTGCTTTGGTTACTCTAGTAATGATGTCTCATTTTTCCCCTTCTCTTAACTTTTTAATTAAAACATTAAATAATTTAGTTCATCGATGCATTTTAGATACAATGATGACATCTACCATAGAGAATTGGTGCCTGTACACGAGACACATTGCTTCTTTTTTTTCTCATTCTTCTCCCCTCCTTTCCATCCCTCCCCTCCTCCTTATTTACAAAAACTTTGTGTTCATTTTTTCTTTTCTCTTTTCCTTTTTCTCTAACCCATCCCCAGTTCACTTTCCCATTTGAACATGTTTTTCCTTTCACACAAGAGTGAGGGCTTTGTGAGTTTCATATTTTATTACCTCAGTCCCCTTCCTTCCCACACTTCATTCCCGCTGCCAAAAGAGGAAGACTAAAGGTAGGAAGCCATCTTGGAGTCTCAGGAGGAGATTGGGAGGAGACGGGAGGGTGGGTGTGGCACACCTGCTTGGGGGTTTTCTCCTGCTGTGAACAATCTGACTGAGAGCTCTGAGGGTGCTGCCTTCAGTCACACTAAGTCCTGGGGATTGTGATAGAAGGATTTACAGATTCTGTGTGTGCATGAATTGAATACTCTGTGGGCAAGTGGGTAAGACTGGGATTGTATCCTTGTGCAGTCATTTCTTACTCTGTTGGCATGATTTCTACCTCTTGCTTTGCAATAGAATTAAGTAGGCCCTTATTATTATGCAGTTGGAAACACTGTATAGTTCATTGGGATGAAAGGTTCTAAAATCACAGTCTTTTTGTAGCAGAAATAACAGAATTAACAGATAATACAAGATCCATTCAAAAAACTTTGCACAGCAAAAGAAACTAGTAACAAAGAGAAGAGACAACCTAAAAAAATGAGAAACAAATTTGTCAGTCACTTCTCAGATAAAGGGCTAATATCTAGAATATAGAAACAACTCAAAATATGTAACCCTTCAAATTTGAAGACCCAGTTAAAAATGGGCATCCAAAATGAAAATTACTTCTCAGATGAAGACATACAAATGGCCAATAACACATGAAAAAATGTTCAACATCGCTGACCATTTTTTTGCAAATTAAAACAACACTGAGATTTTGTCTCATTTCCCCAAAAAATGGCTTCCACAGGAAATTAAGCATTAACAAGTGCTGGTGAGGGTGTGGGGGAGAAGAGAGTCTTTCTACATTGTTGATGCAACTGTAAACTGACATAACTACTGTGGAAATCAGTATAGAGAATCTTCAAAAACCAAATAAATACAAGTAGAAATTCCATTTGACCCAGCTATTACCCATCTAGGTATCTTCTCAAAAGAGTTCAAGATATCATATCAAATGACATATGTGAACCCAAGTTTATAGCAGCACAACACATACTAGCTAAATCTTGGAAACATATAGTTCATCAAAAGATGAATGGATTTTAAAAACGTGGTATTTGTACACAATGGAACACTGACCTGCCGTAAAAGATAAATGAGCCATTTGTAAGAAAATGGATGCCCCATGAGGCCTGCTGTTAAGGGATGTAATTCAAACACAGAGCTTAAACTTGTTTTCTTATATATAAAAATTGTGTAAATATTATATATTATAAAAGAATGAAAGACAAGAGAAAAAGAGAAAAGAACAAAAATATTGTAATCCAGCATGGAAAATCTGAAAGTTTACTTAGTAAAATTGTCTCACACTTTTTTATATTTTTTGGCCTATTACTCTTGTTTTCAACCTGTATATGTGGTAATTAATTTCATAAGGTCTTATAAATTAGTGAATGTAATGCTGGAAAATTAAAATGGGTATTGAAGGAGGGAGAGAAATAAGGTAATTAATATATATTATGTACATGTACTGTTTCTCTATAGTTAATAAAGCCATTGTCTATTGCAAATGTACTAATAATTTTTTTTAAAAAAAAATTCTAAAGTCTTATTTGCTTCTGTCTTCCTTCCCAGGAGAATTTTTCACCTCACAGCTTTAGCTTTTAGGGTGCTCTCACTGGGTGACTGGAATACCAATTCAAGCTCCCAGCTACTGTTTCTGACTCAGCTAGCCCTTGGGGAAACTGTTGACATGCATTCTGAATGCTGCTCTTAAACTATGCTTGGAAACTACTTGTGATTTCTCTTTCCTAAACAGAAGTGCCATTCAGCCATCTCTCAGACTCCCTTCTCAAGGGAACGTAAATCAAACCTCTTCACAGCAGACAATGTGACTCACTCTTGTTGTCTCTAAGGACATTTCTTCCTGTTTACTATTTGAACTTCTTTTTCTCTCTGGCCTAAAAGCATTTCAAATCTTATTGATATAGTACTTAATAGAACTCAACATCGGGATTAGGGCATCCTTTATTTAAAAAATCTTGATACAAGAAGCACCAAAATATTTAATGGCTTAAAAGTTTTCCTTATGTTTGTGTAGGTCAGCAAATTCAGTCTGGTTCCTGACAGTCCTGGGACAGCCAGGTGCAGCTGGTTATTAGTTAAACTCACTCATGGATCTGCAGCTAAGTGTTGGGTCAGCCATGACTGGCTGCATCATGATGGCTGGACATTTACAGTCAACTGGGTCACCAATCTATGTAATCTTTTATGATACAGTAGCCATGCCTGGACTCACTCACTTGATGGTCCAGATGCTCCAACCAAATGAGGAGAGAAAACCTCTTTAAACCCCCACTTCTGTTAGTAGGTTTTCTACTACTATAATCTATGAACAAAACATAAAATAGCAGAGGATTAAATGATTTTTAAGTACATAATAAGTCACATTGATGGGATGCAAAGCACTGGGGCTTTGTTTTTATTCTGTCACACTTCCTTGAATAAAAGCCATTTGGAATTTAATATCTTCAGTATCTATTCCCCTGTATTAGAATGTCTTTATAAAGGTGGAACGGGAACTGGATTACTCAAAGTACTGTAACACTCTGGTTCACAAATGTTTCAAAATCATTTGTTTGTGAACAGAAGCATTTGATAGAAATGTTGCTTCTGTTAGTAAACCTCATATCAGATGGTGAATAGGACCACAGATACATTTCCATATGAACACAAATGTAGGCAGCATCCCTAGAATTGTGGGGCAAACTATTGTATGTTAATATAGTCTACACACTATGAGTTTTAGCATGGGCAAAGACACAGAGGAACAGTGTACTATTTGGGGAGATTTTCAAATATTTTGACACTCAAATAGTAAAGGGAAATATATTCGAGTCAGGGGTAAAAGAGGCTATTTTAAACAGAAAGGATTAATGAGGCTCGAAAGAAGTCGAGTCATGGAGAATTTAACAGATCTTACTGAGAGAGCACTTCAAAAGTTCTCTTTGTGTTTTGGAGAACTCAATCCTGTTGCATTATTTGGTTTCAGAGACAGAGGATGTTTAATAAGTAGCAAATATCTTAAGAATTTAATAATTGGAAACAGTAACATAAAACTGATTCTCTCAAATCTAAAGTTATTTAGATTCAAAAATTTAACTTACTTCTTTTTTATTTTAAAGGAAAAATAAAAACAACTGAAATAGAATATCAAAATAGAGTAATAAAATTACAATAACTAATACATTGTATATGATTATCATAATAGTAATTTTTCAGAGTATATAATCTAGGCATAATATCTTACTCAAAAATGTCAGCACAAATCATTCTTTTCAATGAGCTAGAAGAAGCTAGCTGTGTTAACTACTTTAACTATCTGTGTATAAATATACTTTTTCTATTTCCCTTTCCTCCTTTCTCCTTTCTCCCATCACATTTTTTTCCAAAATTCTTCCAAATTCCAGATTCTTCCAAATTCACAGTACTTATTGTACATTGAATCTTATTTACTTATTTGAATCTTATTTCAGTTACTCATACTAGTGAGACAATATGATATTTATACATATGGATCTGATTTATTTCACTTATGAGAATGGTTTTGAGTTGCATCCATTTTATCTATAAGTCTCAACTTTATCCTTCTTCTTGGTTGAGTAGTACTCCGTTATATTTTTAAAAATATATCATTTTTATCTATTCCTCACTGATGGGCATTTGGGTTGTTACCAAGATTTAGCTATTACAAACTGTGTTGCCAGAAATATGAGTGTAAATATATCACTGTTGTATGACATGTTTAATTCTTCTTGGAAAATATCCACAAGAGGAATAGCCCAGTTGAATGGAACCTCTAATTCTAGTTTCTTACGGAAACTCCACACTGATCTCCATAGTGGTTGCCCAAGTCTATACTGGTCACTTTTCACCACAATCTCATCAACATGTTATTGATTTTTTTTATGATAGCCATTCTGGGATAAGATGAAATCTCAGTGTTGTTTCAATTTTCATCTTTCAAATGTGGAATTATGTTGAATATTTTTTCATGTATTCATTTGGCATTTGTATTTCTTTATTTGAGATTTGTATATTCATTTCAGATGTCCATTTTTAGATGAGGGCTTTGAATTTGGGGGCTCAGATATTTTCTTTTATGTGTTCTACATATAAGTCCTTTGTCTGAGGGACAGCTGATTATAAGTCTTCCCCCACGTGGGTTGTGTTTTCACTCTGTGACTTATTTTGTTGTGCAAAAGCTCTTTAACAGTGAGATCTGATTTGCCAATTCTTTGTAATATTTGCCTTGAAGTCTGGATTTTATTTATTGAGTTTGGTTCTTTTACTCAAAAATGTTTTTTCAAAGAACAAATTTTTTAATTCATTTATTCTTTGTATTATTTTCTTAGTCTCTTTTGTAATAATTTCTACTCCTGTCTTCATAATTTCCTCCCTCATACAAATTTTGGATTTGATTTAATTTGTTTTGTTCTAGAAGTTTGAGGTTCAACATTAGGTTATATATTTGAGCTCATTCTGTTTTCCTTTTGTGTGTGTTCATTGCTATAAATTTCCATCATAGAAGGGCTTTCATTGCATCCCATAAATTCACAATATTGTGTTAGCATTATATTTTAATTTTATATATTTTAATTTCACCTTTAACTTCCTCTGTGATCCATTGGTTGTTCAGAAGGATGCTGTTTAATTTCCATATGTTAATGTAGTTACTGTGATTTCCTTCATTGTTGATTTCCAGTTTCACTGCACTATGGACAGACAGTAGGCATGAAATGATTTCATTCCCTTTACATTTACTTAAACATGTTTTTACAGCTTGTATATGGTTGATTTTGGAGACTGTCCCATGTGTAGCTAGGAAGAATGTGTTTTTTGATATGTTGCATGGCACACTCTATAGACATCTAGCAGTCAATTCATTCACAGGCTTAGTTTAATTCTGATATTTCTTTGTTGATTTTTTTCTATTTTATGTATCTATTTGTGAAACTGATATATTAAGGTCTCCCACTACAACTGTACTGGTGCTCACTTGGTTTGTCAAGTCACTTAATATTCATTTTATGTAATCGGATAAATTTGTGTTTGGTCCACAAATATTTATGATTGTGATATCTTCTTCTTGAATTTTCTCTTAACAAGTATGTAGTGATCTTCCTTGTCTCTTTTGATCAGTACTGGCTTAAAGTTAGCATTGTCTACAAATACAATAGTTACCTCTGCTTTTTTCTGGGTTCCTGTGGCATGGAGAATCATTTTCCATCCTTTGACTATGAATTTCTTGTAGCGGTAATTGTGTTTTATGAATGCAGCATATTGTTTGATCTTTCTCCTTGATCCATTCTGCTAGCCTGTTTCTTTTGACTGATGAGTTGAGACTATTTATGTTGCCGGTGATAACTCATATTCATTGGCTTTTCTTTTTCAGTGCTTTCTTGTAGTTTATTGTCTGCCTTTCTCTTCCATTTAATTGCTTGCCCTGCCTGATAGCTTCATTGTCTTGTCTTCATGAGTTTGTGGTCTTTGTTATCTTCCTAATATGTCCTTCAGAGCATTCTGTAGGATTGGTTTGGTGATCATAAATCTCTTCAGTTGTTCTTTGTCATGGAAGTGTCTTAGTTCTCCAACAATTTTGAAACATAGTTTTGTGGGACAAATAAATCTGGACTGAAGACTGTTTTCCTTTAGGACATGAAGTACCTCACTCCAAGCTCTTCTTCATTTGAGGGTTTGTGTTGAAAAATATGCTGTGATTCTTTTTTTTTCTCTAGCTGCTTTTAATGAATACCTGTAATGTTGATTATATATGCCTTGCAATAGAATTATTTTGGTCATGGCTATTTGGATTTCTATATGCTGCATTTATTTGTATGTCAAATGATTTGTCCCTTTTGGGGAAAGTTTTCTGCCCTTGTTTCTGTGAAGATGTATTAATGGCTTTGGTGCTATCTCCAGCTTTCTCACTGATTCCAATCAATCTTATGTTGTTCTTCATTGCTTCATCTTATAGCTGTTTGGTTGATTTTTCAAAGTCTTGAGATTTTTAAGATATATTCCTTTTCCTAGTTGCTAGTCAAATTCCTGTCTTTTAAATCTGATACTATATTCTTATCTTCATTTAATTTGCTGCCTAGATTTTCAGTGTAGTTTCTAATCTCCTGCATTTCTGTTTGGATCAGTTTCATTGATTCCATTTCTTGTGTATGTTTGGAATTCGTGTTTTTCATCATTTTCATGAACTCCTCTATTGGTTTACCTATCACTGGTTTAATGTCTTTTATTTTAATAGTCATTTATTTTTGTACCTTAAAGATTATTTGTTCTATGGCCCCTTCCATTTGTTTTTTCCAATTCAGGCATTACTGTTTCAGAGAATTCCATTTATAGGCTTCCAATTTCCTCCGTTTCTTTGTGCTCTGACTTGTCCTGAATGGGTTAGGTGCTTGAGGTTGATTTTGTCATTGTCTTTTTTCAATTTTAGTTTGTTTTGTGTGTGCTTGTTTATTTCTGGCCTGATCATTGGTGTTTAGACTTTCTTTGGAGGTGCCTGACCCAGCTGTCTTGTAGATGTAGGTAGTTTTTGGTTTTTATGTCTATCTGAAGTATCTACCTTTCCACTATATTAAGACTAAGGAGTTGTTATCTATTGACTTAGGGACCATTCCATTAGTACTGGACTGCACTGATGGTTTTAATCCTTTTCAACTGCAGTGTTGTCATATGGGGGCTAAATTGATTGTATCATGTATGACATCCTGATTAAAGTAGTTCAGCTGGCAGTAACAATAAACACAAGTACAGCCTGGATACTGACAAACTTGTAATTACTAGCCTGATATCTATAACTGTAGGAGGAAAGTTTACAGAAATACAATAACATCCAACTTACATCAGGAACTTGTATGCAATGATTTTCTACTTAGTAGATTGATTTTCCCTTTTTTGGGAGAGGGTGAGGGGAAAGAGGTTCAGGAAGAGAATGGCTAAGATGGAGTAATGAACGCGGTTAAACATGTAGGAGTAAGGTTGGAGAGCCCTGGATGATCATCTATGTTTGGATAGCTGTATGATATGGGCAGGAAGAATCAGCAGAGTAGGTCTAGGAGTTTTGAAGTGATTGAGAAAGAGAAGAGACAATGTCTACTTGTCTGAATGTATTATACAGTCAAGTGAGAGAGATGATGAAAGAGAAGAAGAAATACACAATAAAAGAAAGTTTAGAGGTTACCTGTTGGCTCACATTGCTAATGTTGCACGGGCTATTTCTATGCCTCTAGTTCTGCCTGCCTATTGTGTACAGCTTAGCCAGGGTCATACTGTATCACTAGCATTTATGCAGGTCTCCCAACCCCAAGTACTGCCAGTGGAAGGAGAGGAACAGATCTCAGACTTTTGCCAGCAACACCATTCCGGGGCAGAGGACAAAAGATGTTCTGGGAACCAGACTCCTCTATGCAATATAGCCTCTCAGGGCAATTAAGTCATTTCTTAAACTAACACAACTGAAAAACTTAACAATGTTTTCCAGCAGACTAGTTGTATTTTCTTCTTGGCTAGATTCTATATTTTCTACAAGCTCTAACCTTGTTTGTGTGTCATAAAGATTTCCAATTAGGTCATATTATGGTTATGGTACTTCTGTGTCAAATAATGTTATGCCAAATTGTATATATCAAATGCACATTGTAAAATCATAAAAAATTAAAGTGTATTTATTTGTATTTCTATTCATATCTTTACATACACAAATGTATATGTTAGTATATGAATATATACACACGCATATAAATTGTATGTGTTGTTAAAAGAATATCAACTGCAGGCATACGAGCAACAATTCTTTGTTAAATGGAATGAAGCACTGGTTTAATGTTATTTAGAGTCACATAAATAAAGACAGGCTATTTGCATTGATGAATATGAAATGTGCTAAGATGAACAAACACCAGACATGATTATTAAAAAGGAGTGACAGGAAATAGATTAAAGAAAAACTCAGAATGTTCCTCAGATGCAAGTTTAAACAAAAACAGACATATGCAGCTAAACAAAATGCAGATGAATATCTGTTGCAATTTTAATGTTAGTAAGTTTGTGTCAACATATTTAAACACTAGATGTCAATATTTTAAAACCATAAACTAGTGTTTGCTGAAAGATATATTCAGGATATTTTATTAACACTCAAGTCTACTGCTAGAACACATGAGAGGTAATTTTAATATAATACAGGGGTTTTTGTTTTGTTTTGTTTTATGGTAAGTAATGACACATTGAGAATCTTTTCAAAGCTTGGCACCTGAACACTGGAACTGTCTGAAAATAGCTCGTGCCAGGAAAGTTGTGCTTGAGAACGAGCAGCTTATTCATAGCATTTTCCATCACTGTATGCTTCTCCCATATCAACTACGCAGGCAACTCTTAGAAGAAAGGACTCCTGGATACTGTCTTCTCATCCTCCACTGTCCTTCTAGGGACCAGTTTGGATATCAGCTCTTCTATTCACCCCACCTGCCGCAAGATTGGGTGGGGATGCCCTGTCTCCCTGTACTGCATTATGTTTACCCTGTTGGCAGCTCTCACTTTACAAACAAACAAGCAAACAATGAACTGTGCACCATTTTTCTTTCCTTTGCTTATTCTTCTAATTCTACTTTAGTTTCCTAACCATGTTGTTTATGCATATGAATAACTGGAAGAAAATTGTAAACTTATTTATTGAGTTCATGATTCTGAGACTAGCAAATAAGTTTCCCATTAAAGTCATTTTCTAGTAAAAAAAGACATTTCTGGAGACACATTTCAAATAGACTTTCTCAAAGCTTCAACATAATGAACAGAAACTGAAAGCTAATAAAGTTAATTGACAACCTAACAATTTAAATCCTGATGAGTATAAACAGAGCTGAAGCTAAAATGGAAAAGTAATCACTTATCCATTTCTCATTGAAATCCCTAGTTGAAAATGAAGTTTCTATTATTTCTAGACAATTCTGGGCACATTAAAGAATCTTTAAGTATGATTATATAATGCCTGCTTTTTATAACTATTATTCAATTTAAAAGTATGAGTTTTACATGTACCCTGTTCATTGACTAACGTTTTATTCAGAATTGGAGACCATTTTTGAGTCAGATCCTCATTTTCTTGCTCATGTGTTTTTAGAAGTCCCGAGAAAGCTCCCCACTGGTTCTGTAGAGTCCTCTGCTGCACTTAATAAAAGCAGAAATGGCATGAAGTACCTTTCAAAATAAAAGACAATAGGAAGTAAGGACACAGATAAATTTCAAAATAGAGATCGAGACAGACTAAAGGGAAAAGAAGACAGGGAAGGAGGGAAAGAGGCATTGGGATGTGTGTAGACCGGGACCAACTCAACATGATGAGCCTACTTATTATAGACTGCAAATATGTACTAATAAAAATGATTACACTGAGTTTAACAAACATTTTTATTAGATGATTGTCAATTAACTTATTTGTGTACGGGTTTTCTCGCATGTTAAAATAGGTAGCAATAATTAACTTCAAAATGTGCATTGATGATGAGCCACAGAAATGATATTAAAAATCTCAAAAGAGTTCATCACACAGAGCACCTCAGATAAGCCCCCTCTCTTCCCTTTGTATAACAGCCATAACTAGTTTGCTTTGCATTCAACAAGTTACTGATAAAAATTTTCAACTGTGGAAAATAAATAGACTTACAAAAAGTCAGTTTGCTGCTTGAGACAACTCATTTAAATTGTTTTATCACTTTCACAATCCTTACCAGGAGTGAACAAAAAATGAGAGACAGATGGCAGTGTTAGGGTAAGTTGAAGCTTCCACATCTTTCAAATGCAGGGATTCTACCTGTGGATTCTGATCAATAATTTGCCCTCTTAAAGTTTCAATTTTGAAAGTTTGCCCTGAAGAAAAGTTTACTTCCTACAATATTTATCTTTCCTAGATTTCTTGAAGTATCTCATTTTGTGAAAATGTATAATTGTGACAATAAGTACAAAGCAATGCCAAATCTAGTTGCACATATTAAGTCATTCTTAGTTAAACGAGTCATTCTAGTTAAAGCCCAGTTACAAATAAACACATAGCATCAAATGCCTCAAGTATTTCCACTTAGAGCAACACAATATTATGATACACAGTATTTCCTCATTATTTCACGACACTGTGAATTTATTTTATTTTTTTTTCTTTTTCCTTTTCATCAGTACCAGGGATCTAACTCACGATTGCCTGCTTGCAAGGCAGGCGCTTATGCCACTGAGCTAAATCCCCAGCCCCAGAATAAATATTTTTTTATACTGTTAGCAAACATCTTTTTTGGGTACCCTTGTTCCAAAACTTAACTTTCTATTTATTTATTTATTTAAATTATTTCAAAAGTATTTTGTATGCAGAAACTTCACAAATGCGTCTCCTTTTAGTCAAATGGTTTCGAAACATATTAATGTTTATCTAGGAACCTGAAAGTGGGCTCATACAAGTTTTTCACATTAGTAGATTATTCCCTCCAAAGGATATTCAGAAGTATTTTGGGCTGTGAATTCTGAGGCTACCGGAAGTAGGGCCCAGGTAACCTGGGTCATCAACCATTAGCTGAGGCCGGTCCCCTGGCCTGCAGTGCAGTTACTAGGCACCATGTCTCATTTTGCAAAATTTTGTCTACATTTTCTCAGATTCTCCATCTGGCCAGATTCTTGGACTAGCTTCTTTGCTCTGTTCTGTTGAACACGACTTAAGATTGCAGGGCTGACAACCCCAGCAACTTCCATAAGCTTTCACCTCCATATCTTTGATTGAATTAATTATATATTATAAATTTAATTGCTTTCAAAAGCATCCCTGGTCAACTCTGGTTGTGATGTATTTGTCTCTGCTATGTGCTTCAATTTTTTTTTTTTTTTCTGTCCCTGGAGAAGACACTGACATACCAAGTGTTTTCCTTCAAGATCCATTTCTATCCACATCAAAATTAACATAATCCTGAAAGTTTCACCCAAAATTTACCTAAAGTTTCCCCTGGTCTTTTTGGTATTTCAATGTGTTCATTAAGTTCTTTTTCCTTTCTTTCTAGAAGAGATACAGATTTGCCAATGATGATCTTTTTAGAGCCTTTTGGCTAGCAAATCATGGTTCAGCTGAACAATGTTCCTCGATGACCTTTAGGGTAATGCAGAAGGATATTTCAAGAAGGTTCCAGAGTGCTGGAATTATCCATGTGTGCTACCAAGCAATTCCTCCACATCTTTGCCATTGTTTATCTTCCTTTTTAATTACAGCCATTGTAGTAAAAATGAAGTGCTATCTCATTAAGTTCTGATATGCATTTTCCTGATGTGTTCAGCATCTTTTCATGTACAACCGCCTGTTAATAATTTTTGCTTCTTATGAAAACTGGCAACATATCCATAAACATTTTCAGGACTCAAGTATATTTCTCAGTGCCAAGGCAGTTGTTTTACTGTGCCTTTTTTTGTTCTTCAGGACATACTATGCTCTATCCTCTGAAATTGTGCCATATATATATATATATATATATATATATATATATATATATAAACTTCAAAGCCTTCAGAAAAATGCCAGCATTAAGATTTTACTAATGTAAGTGATTTTTCTAACTCTGTTAGCTATATATTTCCTTGAGTAATTGTCATCCGGATTGTATCTTGTTCTGTGGGACTTTTATTTTATTTGTATTCTTCCCTTGCCCAGTTCCTCAGGTGTTTGTTATCAGACACACTTGGAACTTGCTGAATTGCTTGCAAATCTTTCTGTAGATGAGGACTTGTCTTCTCAGGAACTGGAGGTAAGCGGGAGTTGGGCATGTCAGCTGAACCAGCATCTGTCTCCAAAACTTAACTTTCTTCAGAAGACTATATGATGATCTTGGAAATTCATTTTTCCTCCCCTTTTAAATACTTTTAAAATTTAAGTTATGTTTGGAATACTTTAATTGAAGACTTTGCCAAAAACAATCTAAATGCCAATGACATAAATATGATTATGAAGTGGTCTGAGTCAGGTGTGCTGGTTCATGCCTCTAATTCCAGCGCTGGGATGCTGAGGCAGGAGGACTGCAAGTTCAAGCCCACGTGGGCAGCTCAATGAGACACACTCTCAAAACAAAACAGTTAGAATGGACTGGAGATGTTACTCACTCGGAAAGTCATGGTTTCAACTGCTACTACTGAAAAATAAAAAAAAATAAATAAAAAAAATTTAAAAAGAAAAAAGAACTGGTTATGTTCTCACTTCCTATAATCTTGCAAGGAAGCAGCCACAAATTATTTCATACCATGTTATCATATAATAATAACAGCTAGAAAAGTAACAAAGGAGGTCCCTGGCTTTCAGCTGACTGTGGGAATAAAAGGGTAGGGAATGGATCTAGGGAAGAATTTGGTTTAGTCATGGATAATGTTCTCTCATTTCAAAGACAGCCACTAATTCCTCCCCTCAATGCACTGATCCATCACTGATTCTATCCACACAGAGTTTTGATTTCTCTTACCCTTGAATGAGGGCTGAGATCCTTGTTTTGATTAACAGAAAGTGGAAGAGGATGTACCATCTGACGTTTGGGCCGACAACTGAAAAGACAGAAGTGTCCTTTTGAAAGACAGGTATCATAAAGAAGTCTGATTATGTTGGTGGAGGAGCAATCCTTGGGAAGAGAGAGTGGTTAGATGACAACAGACTAAGAAAGATAAGCCCAGCCAGCTCTTTCATTCATGCAAGTGAGGCCTCAGCCTAGTCAACGAAGCCATCGCAGGCATCCAGTTACAGATGAGTTGTGCCAGACATCACGCGAAGCAGAGATGCACAAATCGGCTCATTGGTTCAGGTTGCAGAATCATGAACAGAAATTTTCTTCCATTGTAAACAACCAATTGTGATGATTTTCTATGTAGCTGTTCAGTGATGTTTTCATTGGTGTAGAGAAAATACTTAACATCGTCTACTTAACAGAGAAATATATTTTGGTTCACATTTTTCAGTGATTCTAGAGTTGCTTGGATCTAGTGCAGAGTGGCATAGTGGAAGGAGATATGATCTAGGGACACTGTTTACTCTATTTTGGCCAGAGAGAAGGAGAAAGCTGGAGCCAGGGATAAGAAAGAATACTTCATTCCAGGTCGCTCGCCTATTGACCTGCCTCCTCTGCTCAGGAGCCATCTCTCAACAGTAAATTGAGTTATGAGAACAATTCCCATGTGACCCAGTCCTCTTTTAAACACATGAGACCTTGGGGAGACATATTAATCTAAACCATAACATTACTAATAGACAAGCAAACAAAATCTATTAGCATTTCATCTATGTCTAACAACAAATAAAATTGTAAAAATTAGGGAAAGTGACAACACTCAGGAAGGAAGGATATTCTAGGAGGAAGAGCAGAGAAAAAGAATAGAAGCATGAAACAGTATTGTGTCTCAGCTTCTTCTGGGGGTGGCCTAAGCAAGGTGACTAGGGATAAACTGATCAAATTGAAAGGTGACTTTTCTAAAATGAATTTTCTAAGAATAAGAGATGATATCCCCAATAATTTCATTGTTCAGGTGGTTTCTGATGCAACAATAATTGATGGAAATACAGTGGTATCTTTATAGTAATGTATGTTTGCCTCTGTGTCCAAATGAGGTAAATCAACTGATTCAACAGGAATTGTAGGGTATAAAGTGTGGACTAAGAACCTACATTTTCAATCAGATTTGTTGTCTAAGTAACTCTAAGCAAATTATTTCATTTTCCTGGGTTTCTACATGAATGAATCCGTAAAATAAAGATTAAATTATTCTTAGAATTGAAGGAATTTTTGAACTGTAAAATTTACAGTGTATGTATACATTACATGACTACTGCATGAGCAGTTATTTGTCTCAAAATATGCTTTTGGATTAACTAGGTCATTCGAACTTGTCATGCAACATTTCAGATAAGCACATTATCTTTTAGCAGATCTGGCCCTGTTTCTCCCTGTATATCCTTTCTGCAGCAGTTTGTAGACAGTTCCCGGTAAAACACATTTGTCTTGAAAGTTTTAAGGTGCTCTGGCTAGGTGTGTTAGAGGAAATAATGTAACATGGATTTGCATTCGAAAATGTTGCCTTGATATCTAATAAATCTAACCTTTCCAAGCGGATGTATGGAGTTAAAGTACTAATTGATCATGTTGGCAGTAAGGTGTTGTTCATTCTAGAAAGGCCACGTTAATTCAAATTGATGTGATTCAAATTAACCTTAATCAGCTCTCCTCAGCCTGTGATTCCATTACAGGATATATTGCAATTAGACTTCTCTTGTGTATAACTGCCCCATGGCCTTATGAAAGGGTTTGCATTTTTTATTTTAGCTCCTTTGATGTAAAATTTTATAATAACCATGTATTTACACATATACTGTTATCATAACTGGCCCCAAGAATGACTTTTTGCATATTTACATTTTAGTTCTGTTTGCTCTGAAAATATCAAAATACCTGAATTAGTGTGACCTGCATTAACTTTAGACATCTTTTCTTTGCTTGAATTATAGTGTACTGTCAGAAAATAAGCACGTAGTAATGTGTACCAGCTTTCATTTTGTGTTAATTAACCAAATGCACTACATTTAGGGAGTCAGATAATTAAGAAATACCTTCAACAGAAATAATACTATGTAATAAATGCACTTTTGAAAACATAATTGTGAGGATATCAAGTTAAATATGGCCTTTGAGAAGTATATCTATTTATATTTTAATTACATAAGATAGACAATTTTTCTTATTGTTTTCCATTTCATTATCACAGAATTTCTCCGTGAATAATTTTGGAAGACTCTCCTTGTGGATAATCAATATTCTTTCAGAAAACAGAAACACTAAATAAGAGGGAGAAAAGCTACTTTGTTATGCATTCCATGATCAGAGTATAAAGGTTAAATCACAGATCCTCAAAGTGAGCTGGTTTCTTTGGAGGTAATTCTATTGTAAGCACAGATACTGAGCCTGTCTTTCCTGTCTGCAAATAATTATAAAAATATGAAACACCCTTTTGAACCTTGTCACAGTCCTGTGGAGCCAACATTTGTAATCCCAGGGAAAAGTTACTGGAATCCCAATAGTAATTCCATGGCAAGAATAAAGAGATATACAAGTAGTTGTGTGGAGCCAAGAGGCTCCTGAGTCCACTTAGAACAATGGTTAATGGGGATGAAGGCCTTAAACCAGGGCCAAACCTGGATTGTATTAATTTGAGAAGAGAGGAGTGACTCCGAGACCAGTGACTGTGAGCATGGTAAGAAGTATGAATGCTGTGAGCTGGGTTAGGTAGGAGGTGAGATAGTACCTGTGCAGTATGCAGAGAGAGAGGTAGGAAGAAAAAGCAATCTGCATACACAGCTTGAGGAAGTGTCTTGTGTTTTGGCATTGGTGCTTCACATTCGATGTGTAGTCTCTGATACCTCAAGGCCTCTTTCTTGAAGCTCAGTCCCAGCTGGCAGCAACATGCCTAGCTCAAACATACTAGTTGGAAGCTATAGGCTGGACATTACTCCGTTGCTTTAAAGGCTGCAAATCAGCCAATTGAGGGGATAAGGAAACACCCTAGCCAGCTCTGTCTGTTTCAATTCACAGAGTCAGGGCCAGGTTTAACCAAAATGGAGACAAATGCTCTTCTTTCAAGGAGAGCCATCCTGGTGGGCCTCCACACAAAAATGCCTCCTTCATAAAACTATTCTAATAATGCAGTAAGAATTTTGCTCATCCTTAATACACTTTTATGCACATATTAAATATTTGAAAGAGTAACTGTGAATGTTTAATGCCTGTAATTCAGATTTTTATCTAGGTTAATTTTTGTTTTTTGGGTCCCTATATTAATTGCCTAACCTTCATAGTTTTATTCTTTTTTTTTTTTTTTTCAGTTAATACTACTGATACACAAAGGGCAATGCAGACAGAATGTGGAATTTTAGGGATAAAGTAATTTTTATGGTGAAAGTTCATGGGAGTCTATAGCAGAAGAAGCTGAGGCCTTTGTTGGAGATGTGGATTCGAACTCCTGGCAAAGAATTTATGGTGAATCTTGTCCACAGGGACCAAGGATTTAGTGAAAAGCAGATGAGGGTATGGTGAAGGAGGGAAGGTTACTGGTTCCCAGGTTAGCAGGAAGCTGAGGAAGAATGTCTTGGGGACCTTAATTACAGGACTTAGCCACCCTCTGTACTGAAGGACCCACTGAACTCTGGAGTTTACAGAAGCAGAATGAGATTAAAATCTGAAAGTGAAAGTAAGAAACAAGACCTAGAACTCTGATTTTGTCAAGAAGCCACTGTTTAATGATAAGCCTGGAACAGAATCAGGAGAGTGGCATTCTCCACAGTTCACATGTTGAAAACATATCTGTACTTCAGAATGAAGCCGCCTTTGAAGAGATGATTAGGATTCACTAAATTGATGAATGCGCCCTAATCCTACTAGTATGGCCAGTGTCCTGGGCAGGAGAGAAGATTACCACACAGGCACACAGAGGGTAACCATGTGGAGACACATGGAGAAGATGCGCATCTACATGGAAAGGAGCTTTCAGGAAGCAAAACACAGCAAAGCCCTAGCAACTCTCTGATGTTGACCTCGCTCCTGACCACGTTAAGCTGTGTTACTGAGCTTTGCTCAAGAACTCTTAGACAGCAAATTTAAGCTGCTCCATTGCTAGTATTTTCTTATGACAACGCTAGAAAATTAAAACACAGCAGAACAAATACTTTCTGTATTTTAGAAAGAAAAAGTCTACACATAGTAGAAAGAAATATGAAAAATAACCTCATGCAATATTTATTTTGTGTCTTCATGTAGGAAAATCTCTTTGCCATACCTTCATCCAAGTACTAGTCTTCCGTTATCTAACATCCACTATCTATAATGTATCATGTTACATGAACATAAAACTTGAAAATTCATGCAATAGTGATAAATTCAGAGCAGCGCAAATTTTCTAGAAAACTATCTTTTGCCAAACATTTTAATGTAGATTAAACGAGGCATGGTGGGTAACATTTATAATCTCCTTGCTAAGGCTAGAAACACAGTGAATTTAAGGCTAGCCTGAGCTACATCGGAAATCATCTCTCAAAGAAACAAAACAAAACAAAACAAAAAGTAGATTAAATATTGCTGAATGAGAAGAGAAGCAAACTAAATAGAGGCAAACTCTTGAAGCCATGGTCAGTGACTTCTCCATTCTCCAGCTGTTGATTCCTGCTACACAATGAATATTTCTCTAAAAAACAAGCCTGGATATAACTGATTATGTGGGTAAAAATTATACAATGCCTTGTATATCAATATCTGGAAAATGTTTGAATGTAGTATGTTTTTAAAAAAATTTAAATAACATTTGTCTAGTGAATTCATTTTGCTAATTAAACTTTTATATGTAAATTTGTTACTATTTATGATCATTAATACCTAAATATGTGGAATAAAAACTTTGCATTGATGATTTATATATGTAAAGAAGACATATTTATATTATTCTCATTTCTATTTATATGAATATTTTTACTAAGCATCATAATCACAGATTAATATTGAGGTACATAGTTTAGTACACATGTTGAATTATTCAAATAAAGACAAAGTATTGTATGTCTCATCATTAAGTGTAAAATAGAGGGTATTTTAAGAACACAAGATATCTTACATGACCTAAAATTGAAATATTTATATATTTAAAACTTTTATTATCGAATGTACTAAATTTAATCTCTTAATTATGTGAGTAAGAACGAAAGAAACAAACAAAACAGAGATGGGGATTGAGCTCAGCGGCATAAGCGCCTCCCTTGCAAGCATGGGGTCTTGAGTTCGATCCTCAGGACAAAAAAAAAAAAGAGAGAGAGAGAGAGAGAGAAAGAGAGAGAGAGAAAGAAAGAAAGAAAGAAAGAAAGAAAGGAAGAAAGAAAGAAAGAAGATGAATAAACAAGGGATCAGAAGAATAGGTAACGTCTAACAAAGTCAAGGACTGCTGCTGTCTATAGAAGGCAGTGAAAAGAAACACACAGACAAGCTTTATTCTGAAATTACATAAAGGTATTCTTTGATTTAGCATAGAGATTATGCCTAGATAATTCCATTAAAAGTTAACGATACCGTAAATTGAAAACATACACTAACTGTCACACATCGTGACTTATCAAAAGAATACCTTGTAGAATCTCAGGAGTTATCTTCCTGATTATGAGGTTGACTGGGAGCTGTGTTTCATTGTTGTTGCCCAGCATTAAAAGCCAAAAATACCACAAATGAATAGCACAGAAAAAATCAAATTCAAAGTTGGAAGTATCACTGAGACTAATTGCATATCAACTTCCTAGTACCATGCAGTAGAAATACGGTAAGTTTGAAGTTGAACCATTCAAAACGTGGGACCATCTGGGTTTCTGTCTGACATAAGCATATACACATATGAGTAATAATTTACGTTGAGAAACTAATCTTCACTTTTTAATTTACATTTTAATAATATTTACATTAACAAAATTGTTCACATTACTAAAGCTTTCACCTTAGTCTGTTTTAAGTTACTATAACAGGATACTTGAGAGTGGGGAATTTGAAAAGAACCTCTGTATCTCTACACAGCTTTTATGTGCTGAAGCCCAGAAAGTTCAAGTCTAGGAACACCAATTAGTTGACAGCCTTCTTTATTAGTCTTCCATTGTGGAAGAGCAAGAGAGCCTGAACAGACAAATGAGAAGAAGCCAGAGTTCATACTTCATCAAGAATTCACTTCTGAAACAATTAACCCACTCTCATGATAATGGTATTCATCGGTTTATAAGCATAGAGGTCCCATGACCTCATCACCTCTTGAAGTTCTAAACTCTCACTGATGCTGGTTTGGGAATGAAGTTTGCTGTTCATGTATTCTGAGCAATATGCTCAAATCACAGTAACCTGGATATTTCTACTGGTTGAAGTAAAAAAAGGACATTTTTGACGTCTTTTCCATGACGAAAACTTAACTTTCAAAAGAATGTTATTGTCTGGATTACATATAAATCATGTATTTAAAACCCAAGACTCTATTTTACAAGTCAAATTACATACAGACAAATTTAACATTAAGGAAATAATCAAGGCAATCTAGCAGAGAAATAAGTTTATGCTGTAAAACTAATATGTAACACCTATTCAGTGCATCTAGAAGCATGGTAATATATTTTTATTTAAATCATCCAATAGCAATATATCAAATATGAAACAAAAATGCATCTCATAATGCACAACATTAAATTATGATTTGTCTTACCTTTTTATAGAGACCTCCAAAGTCATATATTCAATTCCAAATGTAAGAATAAGATAGATGAATATAAAGTGTTATTTTTTTCTGCATAGAGATGATATTTAAGAAGCATAACACATCAGGATATGAATTACGATATAATAATTCATACCCTTTGCATTGTTAGATATAGGACTCTACTGAGATCTGTTTAATGCACAAGGTGTAAATTTCTACCCCAAAATTCACAGCATGGAATGTTTTATTGTGCTTATAAACAAGTCCCTATACAAATATTTTCTTATTAAAAAGGGGAAAATGTTTGAATGTAACATGTTTTTAAAAGGAAATGTGAGAAAGCAATAAGAATGCAAGTTAGAATAACATCAAACGTCTTGATTTTAAACACAGTACTTTTCTTTAACAAAACGCAAAAATACATTTTTTTGTTTTCCTTGACTGATGTTCAGACCCAGCAGGCATTTTAGCAACCACATCAGTTTAACTACCCTGTAGTAAAGAAATTCCCTTGGAAGCATTCTTTTTTCCACAAGTCACTACCCCTGCTATGTCTTTTACCATTACTTGAGAGCTACATAATCCTGTGAAGTTTGCTTGTATGTTTTATGGCCTGCTATTGTGGTTGAGGAGCACAGGAATATCAGGAGAGCCTCCCGGCTTGCCTCTGCAGAGCTCTCGAAAGCAGGAAACTGAAATGGGTGTTTATCTTTGAACTCGGGATTCCTGTGAATGTTCTCTATTATGGACAGTTAGCTACATTGGAAATAAATTTTGTTACCACAAGCCCATAGCTACCTTCCAAGACAGTGGGTTTATAGTGGAAACCACTGGTTTCTTTCAATGAATTTTCATTCAAAAAAGGGGAAAAATGAAAGAAGTAGATAAATACTGATGTGCTTATCAGGTCATAAACAACAGTAGGGCTGCTTTAGATTACTAATCATGGGTTAACGTGAATTTTACAGAACAAAGTCTTGAAGTATTTCTTCAGGTAGTTCCAATACTTTTGAGTACCAAGATTAGAGAATAGAATATAAATTGAAGTTAATAAGAAAAAAAATGCATATAACTTATGTTTTATTAGCCTTTTCTTACTTTGGCGACATCTCCAATAATTCTTCTTTTGATGTTGTGGTTTTACTTATTTTTTACATTTCTTATGGTGGAGATATTATTATATATATATATATATATGTTTTTATCACCAGAAAATATATAATTTAATGTCATTAACTACATTCAAAAAGCTATATAGCCATCATTTCTATCCATTACAGAGCTTGTTCATTGTTTTAAACAGATTGATAATAATTCCCACTTTCTCTCTCTCTTGAGCCTGTGGTAACATTCATTGTACTTTCTGTCCCTTTTAATCATTTTGATAGTAAATGGATTGAGTGACTATTTCTGTGTGGGCAGTTCAAAAAATAATGCTCAATAATTTTTTCTAATGACTGATCACCAGATTCCTATTTGAAAAGTATGAAAATTTTTAAAAGTGATACACGTTTGTGAAAGATAAAATTAATGAGGTAGTAATAGCTCCAGGTAATTTCTACTTTGAGAAATAACGGAAGAAATAATTTGTATTCTTCATGAGCCATGTCATAACAAAGATTGGATGAAGAATCCTCTATTGATTTTAATTATCTGAGGAATTTCTTTTTTCAGATATCTACCAACAGGGACTCTGACTGATATTGAGAGGAATATGATTTGTACATGGACTAATTAGTACAAAGATTAACATTCATTTCTTTACTGAAATCTATTTGACCCTTGGCAAGTCATTTTTCTATTTTTAGATTTTGGAGGGTCTTTTCAATTGAATGTATATTCTAATAGACATTAATTACATAATTTGATTTATAAAATGTATCAGTTGGACAATGCTTTTTGTCTTGAACTAGCTAACAAATATATATATATATATATATATATATATATATATATATATTGTCTTTGTCTTTTTCGTTTTTATCGGTACCGGGGATCAAACTCATGACTGCCTGCTTGCAAGGCAGGAGCTTATGCCGCTGAGCTAAATCCCCAGCCCCCAAATATATATATATATTTTTAATGAGGTATGCAGTCACTATTAACCCCGAGAATGATCTCAAAACCTGGAATCACTTTCCTGTTAGGATGATATTATCACAGTTTGTATTGTTTTAATAGATTAAAACATACTGTATTTGTTTTTTCAAATTGTACAAATCTCATCTATCATTGTCATCAACAGCAGTAGCTCCTCTGAATTTTGGGGTTTTTAAATATTATTTCCATTAATTGATCATTATTGATTTTTTCACTTTAGATTATTATGAAGTTTAACATAGGATTTATTATGAAGTTTAACATAGGATTTAACATAGAAATTATGTTTGAATATCTGCCTTGAGAAATTTTTATTTAACTCTGATATTTGATTGTAGATGAGCTTGGTCGAAGGAGGTATCAAACCACACGTTTAGGGTTGAAATATTCATCTGTGTGTGTGTGTGTGTGTGTGTGTGTGTGTGTGTGTGTGTGTGTATAGCCCTAACTTCCTTATACCATTTTAAATTGTGGCATCATTCTGTGTAGCAAGATGTTTTATGTATCTAAATGTTTTTGAAGAATAACTTAGAGAGGTTGAACAATCCCTCTATATTCCACAAACTAACTTCAAATCTGTATGATTTTATATTATACCATCCCCTCTCCTCTAGCCCTAAAAGACTTGCTATTTGTATATTTTTCACAACTAGAAGCAGTTTAGTAATGTGTTACTGACAGCATTCCTTGGAGTTTGTTTGCTAATTCCTATTCACTTAATCATGATGTTTGTCTGAAACATACCCAAATCGCTATGTTGCCATTCTGGACACTTTTTTAAAATCATACTCTCAAATTTCTTTGATAAACCATTCTTTCTTAATCACTGAACAACTGCCTCACCCTGCCATGTATAAACCATGTATTTTAAGCCTTATTCATGTTTTACTCATAGGATGCAGGAAACAGTCAGCTTATAACTATGCTAACTACAAGCTAAGTGATTATTGACATTGAATTTGATACATTCATGATATGTTTTATATAAATAAGAATATGAATGTCATCCAGTGAGTATGTATCTTGTTTTAAACAATAATCAAGTCTACGTTGCCAGACTTATGTCACTAAAATAAGGTCTAAGTAAAACAGATAGTCTATTTTATCCTAGCAATATTCACTTTAAAAATAAGTAGTAACTATTGTCTTCACAGTTTACTATATAGTTTATCTGGTAAAGTTTTATAATATTTAATGATGTGATACAGTATCTGTTCATATGTGGAAATTATACTCAATATCAATGTCTTAAAATGTCAGACAAAATTTCTGAAAAGACCTATTAATTCTTAAGCAAGAAGGTAAAAATCAATTGTTTACAAAAATAAAAAAGTTCATTGAGCATAGTTAATTTGCCAATGTTTGTCTATAATCAATTACTTATATTCAGATATTTCAGTTGAGGTGTGTAATAACAACTTTCTTTCAATTATTTTAAAACTTTGATTGAATCAAAGTTTTGGTAAGAATCTTTATATTAGACCAAGTTCAATATGTTAGGAATAGGACTTAAAATTCTACAATCTTCCAGATAACTTATCTTCTATAATTATATTAAAATAAATCAAAACATTATTATTCAATAGCAACATTATATTTCAGACAGAGACACCAAAATAGATTGCACTGAATTCCAGCTACAAATAAAATAGCAAAACAGATTAGATTTTAAGATGATCTAACAGGTCTTGGACTTCAATTATTTCCATTAACAATAAATTCACAAGAAATTTATATCCAAAGTCTACTTAGCACTAGAATACTTTCATATCTCAAATTGTTTAATGTGCAAAGCATTGGAAATTAGAACTTACATTTTTCAATGTTACTTTAAATATAAAGAAGTTAAATAAAACAACATTTCCTAATTAAAATATATTGTATTTTAAGAGATTTTACTAAAAAAAATATGTTCTGGTTAAACAGGGACAGCAATACCTGTCTATAACACCTATATCTGCTTTAAAACCATTTTATCAACTGTATTTCCAGACTTATTTATTCCAAATTACACAAAGCAAAAGGGATAGATTGAATAATTCTTGCAAGAATTAACTAATGTTTTGTTTTCAACAATCATGGTACATTAGTATTTAATGCTATTATTTATGATGTTTAAATTTTATTACTGATTCTTTATTTAATATTACATTTTTCTATCCATATCAGGAATACAGAGCAGGCAAATATAAATCACTTAATGTGAAACTTTAAACTTTTAGGGAAAAAAAAAAAAAAAAAAGAGAGAGCAGGCTATACCAGAAGCTCATACAAGAAGGAAATTATAAGGATCAGAGCAGAAATTAACATGCTGGAAACTAAAAAAAAATACAAAGAATCAATGAATCAAAGAGTTGTTTCTTTTTAAGATTAAATAAAATTGACAAAACCTTGGCCAACTTTATCAAAAAAAGAAAGACTCAAGTCTATGCAATTAGGAATGAAAAGATTGAAATTACAACAGATCCTGTAGAAATCCAGAATATCATCTATACTTGCTTTGAAAACTTGTATTATAATAAGTTGTAAAATAGATGCCCAGCAGAGACATGGGCAGAGACAACCAGGAGAGGATCTGCCTCTGCCTGATGGGCCCTGCTGCTGGAAGACCCTTTCCTTCGTATGCCCAGCCTGGGCCAAAGGAGACAGACAGATCCACCTCTGCCCACTGTGCACCACCACCAAAAGGCCATGTCCCACAGGCATCAGTGTGAGCAGAGAGAACCAGCAGATCCACCTTCACCTTCAGGGAACTTCCACCAGAAGGCTCCTTCCTACAGATAGCCAGCAGGAGAAGGGACACACAGCCAGGTAAGCCCTGTGTATCTGTGGGCCACCATTTGAGGCCCTTTGTTCCCTCAGACAGCCATCACTCACTTGCAGAATCAAACAAACACAACCCTGTATGTCTGCCACCATCTTGGGAGCCCCAATGTTGACACATAGGACGAGAGAAGCAGCCCCACCTGCATGCACGCTTGATCATCAGCAAAACCCCAGTGTAGCTGCATAGCTCTAGAGAAGCCTGGTCCACACCCTATTACCACCCTGTAAATCTGGAATTAGAGGAATCCAGGTGCCTGTCTTAGCACCCTACAACTCTTAGGGGAAGCCAATGTAGGAAGTATCTGGGACCCCACAACCAGCTTGTTGGGAAGAACTCAGGAGAATGTCAAGACGAAGGAGCAAAAGGCAAACTCAGACCTCTAGCCACATACAATAAGTCTGGGAGATAGGATCATGGAAGAAAATAGAAGTGACACATCTCAAATCTCTGAGCAGATAGCAACTGAAGAAACATTTTCATGAGATTGTAAAAGCAGTCAAATCAGAAATAATGTCTCAAGTAAAAGAAGAAATCACAAACATACTGAAACAATTGTTCAACAGGTCTAAGGAAGACAGAGACAATAAAGAGGAACTAGGAAAATGATGGAAACCTGAAATGAATGCAAAAAGAAATTGCAATGCATGAAATAGATTCAAAGAGCAGTGCAGGAAATTAAAAATTCAATCAAAAGCTGGCAAAACTGCTTGAAAGAGACTGAAGATAGACTTTCAAACCTTGGAGATAGGATTGCCTCTAGTGATTGTGAGAGGAAAGCTCTCTTAAAAATAACGTGGAATCAGGAAATAACAACTCAATGGCTACAATTAGATGCAAAGACACATAATTTAAGAGTGTTAAGTATCAAGGAAAAAGCAGGTGTCAACACAAATGAAATTAAAAGCATTTTCACAGAAGTAATAGACGAAAACTTCTCAAACATGGGAAATGGATCTGGCACGCAGATAACTGATGCATACAGGACTCCAACTAGCCATAATCAAAGTAAATCTACACCCAGACATATAATAATCAAGATCTCAGAAATTCAGCACAAGAACAGAATATTAAAAGCTGTTAGAGAAAAGAGAAAGAACACAAGCCATCAAGTCAAGAAGAGTTGGAGTGAAGTGTTTCAAACCCTGAAAGAAAACAATTTCCAATCCAGATTGATCTATCCAGCAAAATTATTTTTCAAAATTAATGGAAAAATAAGATACTTCCATGATAAAAAACAACTGAAGGAATTCATGACTACCAAACCAACTATACACAGAATGCTAAAGGATATTCTAGAGAGAAATAATGATGACCGTATTTCCAGGAACAGCAGCAGAGGAGGATTGCCAAACAAGACAGGTTACTGAATGAAGGGGGAAAGTGAAGGACCAACAACAGGAGGACAGCAGGGCAGAGACAACCAATGTGTGCTGGTTGTAAACATTAATACAGATGGCCTTAGGTCAGTAATAAAAAGAAACAGAGAGAGAGTGGATCAAGAAACAAGATCCAGGGGGCTGGGGATTTAGCTCAGCGGCATAAGTGCCTGCCTTGCAAGCAGGCAGTTGTGAGTTCGATCCCCGGTACCGATAAAAAGGAAAAAGACAGAGAGAGAGAGAGAGAGAGAGAGAGAGAGAGAGAGAGAGAGAGAGAGAGAGAGACAAGATCCATCAATATACTGTATACTGGAAAGGAAATTCATAGACTGAAAATCAAAGGAGAGAAAACGATTGTTCCATGTGACAGAAGACAAAACAAACAAACAAAAAAACAAAAAAACAAACAAACAAAAAAAAAAAAAAAAACAAGAATAACTTGCCCATCAACTAGCGAACACATAAGAAAGAAACGATATTTTCATGCAGTGGAAAGCTATCCAGCTATAAAGTAGAATACTATCAAGGCTCCTGTAAGTAAATAGATGCAACTGGAGATCATGTTCAAGGCCAAAACAGTTTGAACTCATACACGTGAATCCTAGCATAAGAAACAGAAGGAGTTAATGGGATCCAAAAGCAAACTAGTAAATGTAAGAGCAAAGGGGAGGGAACACTGAGAGGGAAAGGTAGAAACTACTGTCAATTTCTTATTATCTTGTCTTGAACTCTTGCATTGTTTACACAATTTTGTTAAAGTTTGACTTTGTTCTGTCTAATTTTGTTATATTTTATGCTGTTCGATGGTAGGGGCAGCTATTTTGAATATAATGGGATATTTTATGGGTACTCATCGTTTTCTATTATATTGATTTGAAGTCTTATAATGCTTTCATTCATTGGTTTGATGAGTTTTATTCTGTTTTGTTTGATTTTATCATGTGTGATGATATGAACAACTATTCTGGAGAAAACAAGACATTATGGCACCCACTGCTGATTTACTACCATCTTTTCTTGAAGTCCTACCATGCTTTTGTTCATCTGTTTTGATTTATTCTATCCTGTTGTATTTCATTTGAGTTTATTATGCAAGATTGTATAAACAAATTTTTGAAGAAAATGAGATATTACAGTAGCCATTTTTCATTTCCTATTATTTGGTTTTGAAGTTCTGTAGCGATTTTATCCTTTTGGATGGTTTTATAGAATTTTGTTATGTTTGATATTAATGTGTGTGAAGGAATGTTCAACTATGTTGAAGAAAAAAGAGACATAATGGTAGCTACTGTTGATGTCCGGTTGTCTTGTTGTGAAGTGCTGTGTTGCTTGCATTGTTCTGTTCTGGTTTGCTTTGTTCTGTTCTCTTTTGTCTTATTTTATTTAAATTTAAAAAAAATTAAAAAGTTATAGTGTAGACATCTCAGTGAAATGTAGTGGGGGGAGAAAACAAGAAGCCACCAAGAATCAAACCTTCCCTGTGAATTGGTGCCATGCATGGGCTGCTGGGGAGAGAGCCAGATGTCAGCCCTTTCTGGAGTGCAGGCTGGTAAAAGGTCCAACACATGCCCCATGCCCATCCCAACGCAGCAATAAGCACACAGCTGATCCGGAGACACAAGTTGCAATGACAGCTGTTGCTATGGAATAGTACTTAATGTTGTAATGTTTCGTGTTTCACAGACTGCAGGTCTAAAGCCAGTGGTCTGATCACCTTATTCAGAGGATGGCAATAGGTAGTGTAGCACTGATGGGGGCTCTCCTCCTGAGGGTGATGGCCATTGTTGATTCCCTGTTGTCTTGGTTTGAAGTCCTGTATCATTTTCATTGTTTTGTTGGTTTGGATTTTGGTCTGTTTTATTTTGTTTGATTTTATTATATCCAGTGGCATGGGCAGCTATTTCAAAGCGGACAAGCTATATTAGGATAGCCGTTTTTAGATTACTATTATCTTGTTTTAAAGTCCTGTATTGCATTCATTGTTTTGTTTTAATTTGTTCTATTCTATTCTGTTTTATTTGATTTTTACTATGTTTGAAGGTATTTGCAGCGATTTTAAAGACAGCATGAAGTATTATTGTAATTATTGTTTATTTTGTTGTTATTTTGAAGTCCTGTGTCATTTACACTGGTTTGTTTTGAATAGCTTTGTTCTGTTTTGTTTTGTCTGGTTTTATTTTCTTTAAAATAAAAATTCTAAAAATTTAAAAACTAAGGTAAAAATACAGAAGAGATGAACAGATTCCTAGATACATATGAGTTACCAAAGCTGAATCAAGATAAAATCGATAAAAATGCTAAATAACCTAATATCAACAAATAAAATTAAAAGCCTATCAACAAAGAAAATCCCAGGCCCTGGTGGATTCACTGCTGAAATGTACAAGAAATTTATTGAAGACCTAACACCACTACTTCTCAAACTCTTTAATGAAATTTAAAGGGAAGCAACAGTCCCAAATTCATTCCTGGAAGCAACCAATAGTATGATTCCAAAACTGCAGAAGGACCCAACTAAGAAAGACAGTTACAGGCCAATCTCCCTAAAGAAAACTGATGCAAAAATCTTCAATGATATACAGGCAAACAGATTTCAGAAAATCATCAAGAAGATTGTACACAATGGTCAAGTGGGATTCATCCCAAGTATTTGATGGTTCAACATATGTAAATCCATAAATGTAATACATTATATAAACAGAGCCAAGAACAAAAATCATATGATAATCTCAATAAATGTAGAAAAAGCTTTCGACAACGTCCAGCACCTATTCATGATAAAAATTCTACAGAAAATTGGAATAGATGGCCTTTATCTTAATCTGATAAAAACCATCTATAACAAACCAGCAGCCAACATCATACTAAATGGACAAAATTTGCAAGCTTTCAGTCTAAAATCAGGAACAAGACAAGAATGTCCACTGTCTCAATTCTTATTCAATGTAGTCTGGAAACTTCAGCCAGAGCAATTAAACAAGAGAAAGAAATAAAAGGAATAAAGACAGGAAATGATGAAGTTAAATTATCATTATTTTTCAGTTGACATGATACTCTACTTAGAAGACTCCAAAGACTCCACTAAGACTTCTAGATTTAATAAGCAAATTTAGTAATGTAGCTGGTTATAAAGTCAACTCTCAAAAATCAATAGCCTTTCTATATGTGAATAACAAACTCATTGAGAGAGAAATAATTGTAAAATATCTTTTACAATAACATCCAAAAAATGAAATACCTAGGAATCAATCTAGTGGAAGATGTAAAAGACCTCTACATTGAAAACTGTAGTACTCTGAAAAAGGAGATTGATGAGAATATTAAAAAATGGAGAGATATCCCATGCTCTTGTGTATAAAGAACCAATATAGTGAAAATGCCAAGCTTCCAAAACTGTTATACAAATTTAGTACAATTCCAATCAAAATTCAAATAGCATATGTTACAGAATCATAGAAAACAATCCTAAAATTCAGCTGGGAAAAGGTGAGACTTAGAATAGCAAAGACAATTCTGGGCAACAAAGACAAGACAGGCTGCATCACAATCCTTGACTTTAAATTATACTGTGATTTAAAAAAAAACAGTATGATACTGGCAAAAACACAGACCTGAACATCAATGGAATAGAATAGAAGATGCAGAAATAACTGCACACACAGTAAGCTACCTTATCTTTGACAAAGGTGCCAAAAGCACTCACTGGGAGAGAGAAAGAATCTTTAATAAGTGGTGTTGGAAAAACTGGCTTTTCACATGCTGAAATTAAAACTGAACCCATGTCTTTCACCATATGCTAAGCTAAAATCAGACTGGATTAAAGAGCTTAATATTAAAATAGAAACATTAAATATGCTGGAAGATAGAGTAGGTAAAACTTTTCAAGACTTTGGTGTAGGCAGACTTTATGAATGAAACCCAGAATACACAGGAACTACCTCAAAGAATCAACAAACATCCTATTGTAAAGCTTTTTTTGCACAGTAAAAAAACCACCAACATGAGAAGACAACTTGCTTGCCTGCTGTTTCTCAGATAAAGGATTATTAAGACCATATTAAAAAAAAAAACTAAACAAAAATCAGTCCTTCAGGATTTAAAGACCTAATCCAAAAATGGGCATCTGAGATTAAAACACATTTCCCAGATGAAGAAGTACAAACAGCAAATAAATGCATGAAAAAATGTTCAACAGCACTGGTCATTCGAGAGATACAAATTGAAACACACCAGAAAGAATGGCTACTATTAAGAAATCAACCAATAACAAATGCTTTAGGGATTGTAGGGAAAATGTAACCATTCTCCATTGTTGGTGGGAATGCAGATTGATGCAACCACTGTGGG
Organism: Cavia porcellus; assembly: GCF_034190915.1. NCBI lineage: Eukaryota > Metazoa > Chordata > Mammalia > Rodentia > Caviidae > Cavia > Cavia porcellus. Next base: position 30,012,872 of record NW_026947497.1, on the reverse strand, counting down.
AATCAGTGTGGAGATTCCTTAAAATCTAAGATTGGAGGTCTCCTTCAACCCAACAATTTCCCTTGGGCTTATCTTCCCCAAACAATTAAAAATCACACCACAGTGATGTATGTAGACCTATGTTTGTATTAGTACAGTCTATAATATTGAGATCTTGGAAACAACCCTAAATGCAGATTGATTGAAGAATAGATTTTAAAAAGATGTGGTATTTCTATATAATGGAATATTATTCAGCCATAATTAATATAAAAAGCACATTTTCAAAGGTAAATGGATACATCATGAGAATACACTTATTAGTGAAATAAATGTTGCTCAAGTACAAATACCATATTGTTTTATTAGTATGACAAGGAAAAAAAAAAAACATGTATTTTGTCCAAGAGAGAATGACTTCAGCCAAGCAGTGACTCAGGGCACACCTGACGTGACTTTAACCCACTGTGAGCTATTATATCTTAGGAATGTTTTGATGTGCTGTAAGGTTTGGGTTTTTTGCATGTGAGTATCCAGTTGTTCCAGTGTGTTTACTGAGGGTACAATCCTTTCTGCACTTAATTGCTTTTGTGTCTTTGCCAGAAATCAAGGGTCTGTTGTGTGGGTATCCATTTTGGAACTTTATATTGGTACTTTGGTGCCTTTTCCATCGTGATATCAATGCCACTTTGTCATGATTGGTGCAACTTTGTGGTAAGTCTTGAGATTAGGAGGGTTGGAGCTTTAATTTTCTTCCTTTATCAAAGTTGTTTAGACTATTCTACTTTTCTACTTTTACACAAATGTAAGAATCAAAATGTTAATCTTTATGAAAAATAATGTTGGCAGTTTAATAAGTAATTGTGTTTTTTTATCTTATTTCCTTCTATTTGTCTTTGGTTTCATGCTATCTTTTTTTTAATTTCTCAAGGAAAGATATTAGAGTATTTCTTAATTTTCTTCTTTTTTAATAAGTATAATGGTGTTAAAAAATTACATTTTTCTTAAATCACTTAATTCTTTCATGCAGCTTGTTTGTCTTTCCCATCAATGGTTTATAAGAGCTCTTCTAGTGAAAGCAATTGCTAATACAAATTATTGAAGAAAAATAATTAAAAGTCTTTATGGTTTCCTGATTTTTGGATCTTCATAAATGACTCAAAAATTCTTTTTAGTTTTACAAAAAAAAAATATGTATCTTCACTAAAATGTTATTTTTGATTGAAATAAATACTTTAATGTTAGAGATCTTGGAGAAATTCAGTTGTATAATGTTGCCCCATCTCTTTCTTTCAGTGGGATAACTGTCTGATCAATATAAGCTGTAGTTAGCAACTATCTAAGGGTGAAAACAATGTCCACGCGCCATGATTTTAGTTATCTTCTTAACCACTAATTATTAAAGATTTTTCATTTACTGGATACAGTTAATATTTTAAAAAAACACACATAAATTATAGTTAACAATTCAAAGAAAATAAAATGTCAATGTTTATAGTTATATAATTACAAGACTATAATAAGAGAAGAAAAAATAGTTTTCATTCACAGCATGCATTTTCAACAGCATTTTTTCCTGAGAGTCTTATAGGGAATTTTGGATACATTTGTCATAATTTGCTCTCAATTTTCTCCAACTAGACCATGTAGTTATTTATTATACCAAGTGTGCTAATTTCCATCTTGTTTTCTTTGCTTGTTGCTGTGGATTTCTTTATGTTGTAGCTATGTTGAACCTTTTCAGATCAAGCCATTTTAACTACTTCAATTTCTAGAATTATACATTATACTCAAAATCTAGTGCTTGGGGATGAATAGTACACACTTTTAACTTGCATCATCCTCAAATTATTAATGAGTTGTGAGGTAAGTAGGCATGTCTTCTCAAAATCTCCTAGGCTGTTTCCTTTAACTGTGAGAAAAACTCTATCTGTCCTAAGAGTTCACACAAATATGGAAATGGTAATGCTAATTTTAGAAAATTGTCATAATACTTTACTCAGGAAATAAAAGATGGTTTTGTTAATGAAGTGGAGACAGAGAGAAGACTTGCCAACACATTGTGGCAAGCAAGAAAGAGTGACTAAAGGCATTGAATTGGTCCCTCAATATTGTTGATATAATTATAATTATCATCATTATGGTTATTTAGCTATATACTGCTTATTGATTAATAGGTAGGTTTAACTCATGATGACTATTGGCCCTGATTAAAACTGACAAATTTTCTTCTCCAGATGACTGTACACTTAGTCAATGATGCCATTTTTGTGGTTTTTAAGCGTAATATAGTACCTCATTTAGTATCTCATTCTGTTGAGTTTTATGCTTTTAAAAGTCTCCTACTTTTTACTCTGATTACTTACAAATAATGTGTACTGCACACTTATTTTACAGGAGAAAGATTCATCAGTTGCTCACATTGTTCTCGGTAATTCTTGACAACTATTAAAATGCTAATTCAATACTTGAGAAAGACACTTGCGCTGCTTTTTTGCATACCTACTGCCAATTCCTGCTTCTTTATTGAGTTCTTAAACATTATTTCTAAGGGACAATGAATGGTTATGGATAGATTATATCTGCCTCCTTTTTTTCTTTTGTTTTGAATTATCTGTGTGAGGCATGAAGCATGTAAATTCTAGAATGCAATTGGAGCATATGCCTAATAAAACTTCCATAGTACTAAATTAATTCTGATTTCCCTAAGCATTTCATTATAACAGAACTTTCAAATAGTCAAATTCTTTCTTGCATTCAAAGGATGCAAATCATCAAAATATGATGTTCTAAGAATTTCACTATTATCTAAATTTTAAAGAAAAATGTATGATTTTATCATGCTTACTATATTTAATATGTTCCTATTTCTGTGTAGATGTTTTATTCATAATTCGTTTAACCTTCACATATCACCAACTGCTAAAGCCCTAAATTTATAGAACATTCTTATACACACTGAAGTTACTTAATTTGCCTTCTGTCAATCAACTAAGCAACAATATAACTTGAATTCACATTCAAGTATGTTAGATCCATTTTTTTTCTGTTGATATTTACTGCTAATATTAAAATTACTATTAGGGAAAATATGCTCACTAAATACTTCATGGACTATTGAAATAATTGTTCAAATCTATATTCTAACATTTTCTGTTTGCTTTGTGACCTGAAAGCTTTTCTGTAAATCCTGCATCCATTCAGATTTGGGGATTTGGCCAATGGGAGTGATGAAGAAGATATGAGAGGAGGAGCCTGCTGAGGTCAAAGTATTTATTTCTTCTGTTTCATTCCTGTCATGTCACTATCTGTATCTTACCCCAAGCCAAAGCCAGTGTGTGTGTGTGTGTGCGTAACTGAAGACTGAGAATTGAAGCCAAGCAGACACTATTATGAAGCTACTGATTCATTTCTTGCTTTCGTATGTGTTTCCTATTCTGAGAGGTCTTACTATGCAGCCCAGGCTGAATTCCAGTTTATAATCCTTCCTCTCCAGCCCTCTGAGTAGCTGGGATTATAGTCCTCTGCCGGCACACTTGGCTGTAGTATGAATCTTGCACATCCATCTGTATATAACTCTTCTACTTCCCAGTAATAGCTTCCTCACCTTGCCTGATGACACTTAGTGTTATCTGCAGACCCCCTCACACTCTTTACTAGCACTTGAGTATGGTAACACCACATTCATTTTCTTAAATGTTGTTTCTATACCAGATTTATCAGACTATGAAAATACCCTCCCATCTATAAATGTTTGCCCATTTATGTCCTTGTGCATAGTGTTCAGTATTTTAAGGAATGGAATGGATAATCTTTGAGATTATTACCATCAAATATCAAATATCATATGGTAACATATACGCTACCATATAAAACAGGTTAGAAATTCTTTGTGACAAAATAATGTTAATATGATGTCTATAGATCAAATCATCCTTGTGTTCGTAAACAAGCAACACATATTTAGAATGACTTATACAACAAACATTGTTTTTATTTGGAGGAAATGGTAACTGAAGCCCAGAGATTGCAGAGATGAAATGAATATGAATCTCCACAAAACCGTTTTTCCTCATTTAAGGTTTAATTATATTCTTTGAGATCTCTAAATACTGTTTGATGACCTTCCTAACTAATTCGTTGTTTATAAACACACTTGCAGCACGTAATATTCACACTCCTTATGTGGGGCTGCTACCTGTGCGTGACACACATCTGCCTTCCTTTTTCAACTCCTGCCCCTCCTCTCTTCCTCCTTCCTCTGTATCTCAATCCCCTTCTCAACTGATTTTTAAAAAGTTTTGCCAGTTCATTTCCATAACTTCTGAAGTAATATTATATCTGTGTTGTGAATAAATGTTTAATTTTGCATAACTGACTTTCCAGGACACTGCTTCCCAATGATTTTTCTGCTTTTCTTGCTGTGTTAAAAAATGTAATTCAGAATTAATGTGATCAACTTTACATATGCATATATTCTTTGAAATCGTGTTTATTTTCTTTTGATTTCCTTCTATTTTCATGTGCTAAAATATTTATTTTTTATTCAATATTCAGGGATTTAGAGTCATGAACATAATGCTCTCTCTTATTACTAAGATAGCCCTAATATTGATATAAAAATCTTTTTATTATGAAATCAGTCAGCTTAAGAAATTTGGCATGAGTTTAGAAGTTTTTGAATATTAGAAATTTAAAGTGTGTGGAAAAATATAAAATGTACAAATGTTTACTTGTTTTAAATAAATAAAATTAGTATATCAGTCATAATAATTATTCCATCTCAAATATCTCATTAATTCACGTATAAAGCTTTCTTTAATGCAAATGCTATGCATTCATAATTTGTTTGTGAAATTATTTATAAAAAAGATAACAATAAACTTTTTACAATGAAAATTTCTTCTATGATAGTCACATGGTATGTTAGTGATATTTGTCTTGATAATAATAGAAAATTTTCTAATTTAAAGGTTAAAACTCACAATATTGATAGGAAAATACCATTCATTTATTTTTATTTTGAAACACATTTTTCCTGTTGTCTGAACTGAGTAAGTTGCTTATTTTAGTTTTCTTAGCACATGTTTGCAGTACACAATGATTACACTTACTGTAGGGAATTGATACTTGTATATGACACCTTTCAATTCCCTTCTTCCCCACCCCCCCCGCCACCCCATCTTATTTTTCAGCATCAGATATATTTATTTATCATACCAGAACTTACTTGTGCTAATCGGGCAAAAAACCTGTAAGACTGTTATACTAAGTCAAAGTATACATTTAGATACATTCTTTGTGCATTTTAATAAGTGTGTGCTTCAAATAATGTATTCATACTACCTAAAAAACTCTTTTGATTCACCTCTGATTTGACTATTTCACCTGCATTTGACCCATACCTCTGAAATCTGAAGAAAACAAATACATGGTAACATTTAAATTTTCTTCACATTTATTTTATCAGTAAAGATCATTTTGCTAAATTTTTTAAACTATAGTGGAGACTGAAAACAAAATACATTTGACATTCAAAATATAATTTATTTCTTATCAACTCTATTTATTTTTTATTTCTTTTGATGAAAGTCTCTACCACATCATTATCATTATTTTTTTTGTTTCTTATTCATGTTTATTGGATCATCATTTATATTTCATATTTTGTGCCAGATGCTATAGATCCACAGAAAAAACATACTATTTATTTTCATGTTGTTTTGGTGTAATAAAGGAATATAGATAGATAGGTAGATAGATAGGTAGATAGATAGATAGATAGAGATACATATATAAACATTCAGTTGGAATACTTTCTGACATGTTTAGTAGCACTTGTGTATTCTTCAGTAATCGTATCCAGAGCACATCATTAGATATGATCAAGATCACAGAGATAAAATCCCAAGACATAGGAGCCTGATTCATAGCGTTGCAGTGTTTTGAAGGAGATGGATTAAGAGCAGGAACAGGCTTTATAAGGAACCATCATGCTGGTGATGAGAAACTGAATGATTCTTATCAGGAAACTGAATATAACTCATCACTGTGGGAGGGCAAAGTTCAAGCAGAAGAAGGATAGGAAGGAAATATGAATGCCAGGAAATTCCACGGCCTTTCATCCCACTTTAAGGAGTGTTGGCTTGCTCCACAGGAAATGAGGACTTCGAAAAATTTAAAACAAAGAAGTGACATCAGCAAATTGGTACTTTGAAAAAGTATATGGATGACAGCCTCAGGAGTAAAACTGATGGGAAGTCAAGCTAGATTAAGACCACTTAGAAAATATAATAAGCATTGAGTTTTTCTACAATAGCAGACAGAAAATGGACTGAGTAGAGTTCAGAAATAAATGTTGATTAAGTGCACTGAGATTTAGAAAAAAAGTAAGTGTGTTAAAGTTCTGATGCTGGCCTGATTTCATTTCTGGATAGCTGCATAAAGACAATGTAGAGAATTTTGTGAGAACCTGGGAAATGCACCCAGTTTTGTACAGACTGAGCTGACAGGAGGCACCATGAGTGAGCTTTCTCGAGCATAAGCAATGTTTCAGAAGAAAGAAAAAACTAGACCACTGAAACTCACATTTATAATTGTTGACATACGGCATGTTCAAATGGATAGTAAAAGTCTCTTCAACTGTGTTGTGTAACCTGAGGAGCACAGAGAAGTTTAGTGAGAGCTTCTTAACTTCACTTTATCCCCCTTTGCAGTAACATGAATTTTTGTAAAGGAAGGAAACTGATTATGTTGTACTTTGACTGTAAAACTCTTATACTTTTTCATTGCCAGATAAAGTTTTTAAATTTTTTTTTGAACTCCAGACTACATCTTGCCTTCAAACTTTATCTCTCTTTACTTTTTCCATGTACCATGTGCTACAGCACAAATGAAATACAAGCTAGTTCCTGAATGTCCAGTTAACCTTCACTTTCTGATCCTTTGCCTTTGCCTTAGAATGTAGATTCTCTAAATCCATCAGTAAAACCTATCTCAGACATGACTTCTTTTCTTGGAATGTCTTTAACTCTTCTCAGTTGTACTTGATTCTCCTGTACTTTAGTACAATGTGTATGCAGTACCTCCTCATTATTTATATGTAATAAGACACATTTTATGATTATTTTCCATATTTACTTCATGTTTTTGTTAGCCAACTTAAATATTTTTGAGAAATATATAATTTTCCTCCTTTTGACTTTCTCTTCAACATTTTGCTTATAGCATATCCTCAATAAATATTCAAAAGAGCAGAATAAATATAACATAGGTTACATGGGAATTATACTGCAATATAAACACAAGACACTAATATATGAGTTAAATAAACAAGGTGAGATACTCAAATGGAAACATTTATTTTATAAAAATTAGTATTTACTAAATTGCTTTCCTAGTCACTAGATTACAACTTTTTAAATAAGATATTTTTCTAGACATTTTGCTAACCTATAGAAATATATAATGAAATTGTATTCAAGATGATAAATGACTGAAATTATTAAGATTGTCTTTATGAAATTTAAGCATTAAAAATACACTGGTTTAAAACTAAGGTACTTGATGAAAATAATAACATTAAAGGAAATACTAGAAAATAATATTTAAAAAATAATAATATTAAAGGAAATATTATTATTGAGAATACACTAAAAAGACTTGAGGGAGGAAAAAAGTACAGATATATAGTTAAACAGAAGAGAGTTCAAGTTCTTAAGATATAGATAAGTGTAAACTTTTTAACTTCTTTGAACAAAAGAATCTTCTTGAGTAATTTTATATATTCCTTGCAAGGCTTCCATGAAGGAAAGACAAAGATAATGTAATTGCACATAGCTGACACCTTAAAAATTGGGATTATCACTGGAACAATAAGGTAGAAATATTATCAATAGTCAGCCAGGGACAGGCCCTTGAGGGAGCCTGGGTGGAAGGTCATAATTGTGGACTTAGGTACATCTGTTGAAGGTCAGGCCTCGAGATACAGATGAAATGACCAGGTCTATATACCTCCTCGAGGGATCAGCGATAACCTGAGATTATACTGAAATTGGTACTGGTTCAGTAAAGTCCAGATAGACAAGAGTCACCGAGGTGGGTGCCCATAATATTTGGACCCATCCCTTCCTAAAAATGCCTTTGTTCCTTTCATGTAATCTTGCTTCATTTTCTGCTCCCCTATTGAATCAACATTAGCCGAGCAGCCATACTTGTAATCATACTGGTTGAATATAGCATTATGTTGAACCTACCTCATGACTTTGCTCTATAAAACAGTCTTAGAGAAAAGGCCTCTGAGCCAACCCACTTTTGGATCCCCTCCTGTTTCTCAGGAGCTATAAAGCAATAAATGTTTCCAACTCTTTAGCTCCATTGTTGCTTATAATTCATTCTTTGAATTGAGGGATACAAACTCAACATATCTGTCATCTAGCAAGATGGGAGTTATATTTTCCCTGTACCATTATTACTACTGTTTGTTATTGATATCAATAAATCAGGAGTATTATATTAGTGAAAGTAAGCATACATATTCAAGTGTAAAGAAATATGAAAAATATGTATCCACCAAAATATCAGTGATTAGTATATATCTATTTAGAATTTAATCATCATTCTCATTTTGATATTTCAAGAAATTTCTCTATAGGGCAGGAGATTTAGCTCAGTGGTGTAAAAGCACCTGCTTTGCAAGCATAAGGTTATAAATTCAATCTCTGGTACCCCCCCAAAAAAAAAGGAAATTTCCCTATATTAATATCAGAGATTCATTAAATAATTACATTTATTTGGTTTGCTCTCTAAAATTATATATACAGTAATTTAGGACAATGGTAAGTTAAAATAAAACTGTTTAATGCTATAGCATCACAATTAAGAAATTACATAAATGATTGATATCAAAGCTATGCAATGAAATGATCCTTACCAAATATAAGCAGTATTCAATACACAAGTTTTTATTAAACTGTCAGACTTTGGTATAACATTTATAAATAACCTAAGGAAGTTCGAAAGTCTGTATCTTTGTGTGTTATAAAATGTCCTTCTAATAACCTAGAACCGCTGTTGTATGTCAAAAGACTATCCTTACGAAGACCTCTACCTGGTGAAGCCCTAAGTCAATTGGCACAAGTTAAAGCTACTAGCTAAACTGATACATTTCAATTCATTTAAATTACTGGAGATTATATATATATATATATATATATATATATATATACACATACACATACATGACTTTCCTTTTATTCTTACCTTTTAAGCATTTTAGTAAAGTTCAACCTGTTTTTACTTAAAACATATTTCAGGGTTTGACTTTATCTTGCCTTTTTAGGTTTTGCCCTAACTGATGTTGCAAAATATGTTCAATGCCAAAAATTAGAGAACATGGAAAAGTGTACACTCTAAAAACTCATTCTAACTTCAGCACTAGTTATTTTATCTAACTAAGCATTTTAGTACACTATTGAACATGAAGCAACGTGCTTGGATAAAAAATTAAAATGTTTCATAAGAATGAATTTCCATGACCTCACCTCACATCACTTCTAAAATAAACCAAATTAATGAGACATGGGTAGCAATTGGGTGTCTGCTGTTGCCGAAATTCCATTAGAATAGAGAAATGACACTAATCGGGTATACAATTTTAACTTAAATTATGAACACAGTTATAATACTTTTAGGTACTTATTTAGTATTTAATATTTTTCATATAATTAACCTGTGCTTTCTGACATATACTTTCAAATTTTTAAGGTCTTTTCATAAGGAAACATTTAAATCTAAAATATTTTCTTAAATTGGGTACTATAGTCTCACTTAGAATTCATTGACATGTCTTCTGGCTTTTGTTCTGTGCTGTAATTCTCTTCTGGCAGTCTCTAAAACTATGCATAACATAATGTGGCAAAAATTACTTAGTAAAGACAACGTACGGAGAGTGCTTAGAATCCACGGGTAAATTGGTTTTGAAATTTTGAGTATCGTAAATTTTTGCTACATTTAATCTCTTTGATGTTTGCCTCCCTATCTATGTTAGACCCTGTCTTAAATTTTACCCTGATATATTTTAGATTCTTGATTTTAAACATAGTATTGAATCTTCTCTGCTTATCTGACAAGACTTTTGTGATACTCACATAGTTGCACAGCTTAAAATAACTATGAACACATATAATATATACTAGCAATTATAGTTAAACGTTCCAAAATATTAACTGTTATAGTAGTGATCAAATAAAAAATTGAGAACTTTTATTATACTAAGTCTGAAACTTTGTAAATCTTGATTTAAAAAAATAAAATTTTTATTTTACTAAAAGAATTTCAGAAGGAAAAAACTGGAAAATACTGTATAAAATACAGACAATATTGACTTCTCTAATATGTAAGTTTTCCTTGAAAATTTATAATGATATATGCTTATGTTTGCTTATGAAATATATTTAACCTTAATTTTGAAAAATGGCCAAGAAATAAGAATACAGCTGGATTTGATACTTCATGTAGAGTTTCTAAGAAGCTTCATTCCTTAAAACTATCTCAATTTTTTCTACAACATTTAATATTTCAACAATATACTATTGTGAGTAGATATTGTACGTGTTCATAGTAATTTTAAGATGTGCAACTATGTATCACAAAAGTCTTGTCAGATAAGCAGAGGAGATTTATTACTATTTTTAAAATCAAGAATCTAAAATACATCCAGGTGAAATTTAAGACAGGATCTAACACAGATAGGGAGGCAAACATCAAAGAGATTAAATGTGGCAAAAATTCAGGATACTTAAAATTTCAAAACCAATTTACTCCATGCATCTAAGCACTCTCTGTACATTGTCTTTACTAAATAATTTTTGTCACTTTATGTTACACGAAGTTCTAGAAACTGCCGGAAGAGAATTATAGCACAGAACAAAAGCCAAGCATGTCAATTAATTCTAAGTGGGACTATATTACTGAATTTAAGAAAATATTTTAGATTTAAATGTTTTCTTATGAAAAGACCTTAAAAATTTGAAAATATATGTCAGAAAACAGAGATATTAATATATGAAAAATACTAAATTAAATACTAAATATTAATAATTAAATACTAAATATTAAGTAAATACCTAACATTATTACAACTGTGTTCATGAATTTTAAGTTAAAATTGCGTACCTGATTAGTCTCATTCCTCCATTGTATTGGAATTTCTGCAACCGCAGACACCCAATTGCTACCCATGTTTAATTAATTTGGTTTCTTTTAGAAGTGATGTGAGGTGAGGTCATGCAAATTCATTCTTAAAAAACATGTTAAGTTTTTATCCAAGCATGTTCCTTCACTTGAAAGTGAAAAAACATAAGACTGTTCACACTTTTATGACTTTATTCCCTGTGTTTTTTCAAATGACACTGGAGCAGCATCTCTCTGGCATACATGGAAATTGACATCAGCTACCCACAGGGATGAAATAGACATGGTCTTTTTTAGGATGGAGAAAGAATTAGGGTGTAAAGTTCACTGGCTGAAGAAAAAGTACATTAGCATATTTCTGCCTCATCCTAGATGCCAGGTCTAAAAGTTATACTTTACTTTATGTTGTGATAATGCAAATGTTCCAAACGGATGTTCACATCCAGACAAGACACTGGGCAAGTAATTTCATTTCTCTCATACCCGTATTTGCATCTTTCAAACGGGGATGGTAAAGGTAACTGTTTCAAGCTGTGGTTGTGATGACAAATCGGACTGTGCGTTCCTTAGTAAAATACCTTCCAAGTACTGAGTCATCAGGAAATTTAGATCTTGCCCGTTTCCCTAAGCCTCACCTATGAAATTTAGATCATACTGCAACAGGTTTGGAGATAATCGCCACAGCTACTAAAAAATTATCAGAAGCGAGTAAAGTCTTGGGAGAACAATGTAAAGCACAGGTACAAAGCAGTTATGTTTTATGGATATTCAAATGAAATCTGTTGGATAAGAGAAATAATTCATCTGCTTTATATCCAAGCTCATCCCAATTTGATACTCCTGACTTTGGTTCTAAAGATTCTGCTCTAGGCTTCTGCCAGGTCTCTCAGCCTTTTGGCAACTGAAAATCAAATGACTTTCCTCTGGCAATAGAACTTCCTCACTGATCTATCTTTGATACTTTGATAATATTCCCTTTGTGCTTCACCTACATCTCAGTACAGGAGAAAGCTATTGTCTATCATGTATTCAATTATCATTCCCATACTCGGTTTACAATCAGCCCTGGCCTTTCATGTTTTAGGAGATTTTTGCTATGTGAGCCTTATGATATTCGCAAAGTAAAAGGCAAATGGAGAGAGACTACAGAAGAGGAGACTGTGCTAAAATAGCGATGTACTTTAATCTGTGCATTCACAAACAAGATACACTGCCAAAATATGATATAGTACCTGGGCACAAACACCTTTGAGTGGCAAAGCAAGATCTTTTGCATGAGAAACACAAAATATTAATTAATTAATGAGTAAAATAAAAGGCGAATTTTAGGAAACAGGAATACTTAGATGCATATTTTTCAGAGCAGAATTGAGGAAGCAAAATGAGAGGGCAAAGGCATAAAAAAGTCATACGAAATCAGATATTTATCTCCGTGGTCAGGGTTCTTTTCTCTTATTAATATTTACTTTCCTAATACAATTTCTTCCAAAGGCCATTAAGAAACTAACCTTGCATTCTGGTCTATTTTCAGGAGGTTACATGCTGTATTTAAAAAATGATCACTGGATTATACATAGTAAATTCTAACAGGTTATTTTCTAAAATTACAAAGTAATGCATAGAATAAAACATATTCACCATTCATTTGTAATATGTTATAATTCAATAATTTAAAAAATGTTAAGCTCAGGCACAAGCACAAAACATTATTCCCACCACTCAGGAAGCTGAGGCAAGATGTTTACAAGTTGCCACCTAGCCTGGACAATGTAACTGCTTAGTAAAAACCGTATGCCAAAATTGGAAAATGAAGAATAAGAAGTGCTAGAGATGTAGTTTTTACAAAATCCTGGGTTCATTATTCACTAATACAAAAAATAAAAATTTTTGAAACAGCATAGTGTTAGAAATACAAATGTGATATAGCACTTATTTATGAGGATAAATAGTAATAATTCTAGGAGGAAAATTAGGTAGTGATGTAACACAAAGAGTATTGGGTTCTCTATAAGAACAGATTCAATACAAAATATATGCGTGGTTATAGAAGGGATTTGTGAGACAGGCCTATAGGCAAGCAATCAGAAGATTCCCAGTGACTGTGGCAAGCCAAAGAGTCTGAGTCTATGGTGGAAAACTTGAAGAAGTAGAGACCAAAATCCAAAGCCAAATGTGAATAGTTGAGCTCTTCTGAAGAAAATGAGAGACCTGCTTTTTTCCCTTTTTATTTCATCCAAGCTGCAAGCTATTGATTGGTGCCACCCATGTCTAGAGTAGGCCATTGGGCCTTAGTTTATGGCCTGCATATGCTTCTGAAAGTCCTGGGTTTCTTCATTTTTAAATTTAGCATATAGTTCTCAAACCTTGTACATAGTCAGTCATGCCTGAGAGCACACAAAAAGTGATTTAATCTCATTTTGTATGCAATTAAAAATTCTTTAATGCCATCCAAGCAGAACAGAAAAAACAGTCCAAGGAGAATAGAAAAAGGTAAGAAGATATAACGTAAAGCTCAGAAGACAAAATCAGAAAACATTAAGCTCTGGCTTCCTAAGCCTTATTACTATATGGAACTAATCCTTAAGCAAAATTAATCAGACAAAATATATTTCAAAAATAATCCTCTAGATATGGAAACTATTAAACAATTAATGCTATATATATATATATATATATATATATATATATCATTTAATTAGTTCCTATGTGCCTTGATATTACTAACATATTTTAAAAAAAATCTTTAGTCTATTTACAACCATGTATCTGTATCTCTAAGACATTTGGTTCCTCTAAAATGAGAAATTGTTTTATCTTCTAAGAATTAGTGTAATCAATTATCTTCACATAAGTGAGTCCTCACAGTGGATGTTCTGATTTCACACTTTCCTCCATGTAGGCTCAGACAGGTATTTCAGGTGCTTTGGTAAAGGCCCAGGTGCCTTTGGAAAAAAAGAAAAAAAATCTCATTTTCTGATCTTTTTAAGCAAGAGTTTACTCTGGGCAAGTAATCGGGTCCACCTGCACGAGGGTGCAGACCAAGGAATGTGTGACTGAGGCCCGAACAGGACTAAGGTCAGGCTCCCAGAATGTACTAAGCTGTTAGGTGAATCTTACTCAAGTGAACATATCACAACTAATGACTTCACATATGTCTGTAGCTACTATCCATTCAAATCATTAACTTGTCACTCTACATTTCCTCCCATGTGAGTTGTTTACATGAACCTTATCCAATAATCATGTCACTAAAAAATTATGATTATTAAGCGTGTTTTAATGAAGAATAAATTGGATTCAGATAAAGAAGTTAAATGACACATTCCAGTTGATAGAGGTATAATAAGTCAAAATGAGGACATATGCATGTTTGATCTCAAGTACAATGGTTCTGTCCCTGTGCTTATCATGTTACAATTGTCAGAATAATTAAAGATGTCTCTGGGAAGTCCACTGTAGAATTACCTTTCGTTCTTCTAAAACATGATGTGTGTGTTCTTAAAATTCTCTGTGTAAAAGTTTTCTTCTTTTAAAGTGGTCTCTAAGATTCTGAGTCTTCCATAATAAGTTTTCAGACATTTATGAAAATAAAAAGGAACCTCTTTTTCTGAGCACTCCATGTGGAAACGGGGTCACTATAGTTCCTTTTCTGCGGTCTCGACGTCCCCCTTGTCCTCTCTGTGTCGGTGTCTAGAATACCTCCGTGCACACAGGTCACCTTTGCACACTCGTGAAGGTGAGTGCAGTCACAAGTTCTGCGTCCATGATCAAGACTAACAAGTTTACAAAGCAAAATTGTCAGGAATGTATAAAAAATTACTATATTTTTTTACCCTGAATGAAACTATACAAGATAGACTTTAATACATTGTTATTTTCTTTTTGAAGTAATGATTGAGAAGACAGACCAGGGTATCTTCAGCTAGTCATTCCATATAGACTACTAGAGAATGTACATAAATATGGGCACTCTCTTAGTTTCTTTTTAGAGGAATGATCGGTGACATTACTTACTTCTGTTTGCTTTTTTTGTATTTCATATTTGTCTAAACTAACAACGTATTGCTATAAATCTGCTATTGTTTATAACCAGTAAGAATAGTTTAATATGATTAAATGTAAGATTCAATAGAAATTGTTGTTACCTCCCTCTTAATTTCTGCTTTTCTTTCAAGTTTTCTTTTTAAAACTTTTGTGCTGCTCCTGCCTGACAGTTGAGGAAAATCTCAGTAAAATATGTGATAGATTCATGTAATTAACTACATGAAAAAAAACATGAAAAAATCTCAGTAAGGATAAAGTTATGTTTTCTCTTTGGCACCATATTGATTTAAAAAATATTTTTGATCATGATAACAAAACCAATAATTTTCAGAATAAAAACTTACCTCCTGCAAGAATCTATCTCATTTGAACAATGGCGTATTTTTTTTTTTTGCTTATTTCAAGTTCTCTAGAAACACAATAATAGATACTCTATTTTGAAAATGTATCATGAAATTCATGAATAAGAGTCACTACGTTAAATAATTATATTGTAAAGTATCAAACAGAAAGAGTTGCTTGTGATACAGCATAAAACAATAAAATTCTCAGAACACTAAGATTATAAATGACCAAGAGACAGAAGTTTTATAAACCTAATAATAGGTTACAAATAAATTTCCTTTACTGGTACACCTCTGTTCAAGAGCAAACAAGGAAAACGGTCTTCACAAAATTTAACAAAACAATATAATAAAATATTGCAGAAAGAAAGGACTCTCCTAAGGCTGAAGACAATAAAATTGAGAATAAATCTGTAAAAGATAGTTTGATGCCTAGTGCAAAAAAAACTGTATAAGTAAATGAATTATGAGATTTTTGGATTTATACAATAAATTACCGTTGTATACTCCCAGATTTTGGGCTACATTTTAAATACACTACATATTTTGCTTGAGTGACCAGGTTTGACAAAATATGTAGGGTAATTTAAACAGATAATTGCCGATAATAAAAGTTTATATCTCAATTAAGTAAAAAGGTCATTGAAAGATGCTTTCAGGTACAATCTGCTACCATCTCATTCTTTCACCAATCCAGGTTTTTATGCCTTCTAGAATAAAATGAAAAAAAAAAAAAACCTTATTCTATAATGTTACTATCTATTCATAGGTAAGGAAAAATCTAGAAAAAGTAATTTCCAAAGATTTCTTTTATCTGTAACACAGATCTTATGAATCATCTTACTCAATCTGAAATTTTGTGGTTTTTCTCTAACATCTCCCCTAGCACCTACACTTTTACCTCTAAACCTAGTAATTCATGTTCAGCTCTCTCCAGGATTTACTTTTCTGATTAGGGATAAAAAGGATATAATGTGATATTTATCTTTCTTTGGATTGTTTTTCTTAAGAAATAATTTCTTTAATGATATAATTTTGATATATAATAGGCACTTCGATTTACAAGTTTCCAAAATCGAGGTGTTTTTGCACAATCCATTCCACATCCTTAAATGGTGTGACCATTCCTTTGGTGAGTACAAATAGAAACCTGGAAGGGATTCCTGGTACCTCCTGCACTGAATTAATCATCAATGCCCCACATCTATTATACTGGTTCTGTCTTCCTTTCAGGAATCAATAATATGAAATGGTATCTGGAAGACAAGGTTAATAGATTTTGTTTGTTTATTTGTTTCTTTTCTTTTTGAGACAGGGTCTCACTCTGTAGTTCAGACTGGCTTTCAGCTCACTTTATCACCCAGGCTGGTCTTGTACTTGAAAAAAATCTTCCCCTCCTTCTCCTCTGCTGAGATTACAGATGCGAGCCACCACTCGGGGCTTGGATTCCTAACATGACATAGCTCGCATACTCTTGCCTTACTCCTATATAGGTTCCATGTGATAAATTTAAGCCCTAAAACACTCGCAGTTAAAAATCCTTTAACATATTTCAATAAAGGATCTTACAGTAGTCTGTGCTTACAAGGCCTTAGTTGATTAGGTTTCTCTCTGATGCTGTGTCTTATGATGACCCCATCTTCTCTCCTCTCTCTGTAAAATACCAAGTTTTGTCTTGCTTTCAGCCTCAGTCTTTTCCAGACCTGTGAGTCTCTGAGCCGTGCTAGCTTTCTGTTTCACAATTGCTCTATCAAACTGAATTCTTTTGTGTTGTTTGGTTTAAGTTCCATATTGTTTATTTTAAGCCAAATTCAATGGGTAGCACAACGGCTTTTAAGTCAACTGAACTCCATCAGTGGATAAAAGCAGCATCTCTCATGCAAGAAAATACACTTTTTAAAGAATAAAATAAAATAAAATAAATATTTAGTTATTTCTTATGTTTGTTTTAATTCAGGGGAAAAATTTTAAAAATTAGGATATATAATAGTAACTTTTTTTGATTTCCTATTAACTTGTTTTGAAGTCCTGTAATACTCCCACGATCTTGTTTTGACTGATTAGACTCTGTTCCATTCTGTGCGATAGTAGCAAGTCTGAGGGTATAGGCAACTAATTTGAAGGCAATAAGATTCACAAAGATGCCCATTCTGGTTTGACTATTGTCTCCTTTGGAAGTCCTGTAATGTTTACAATGCCTAAGTTTTATTGGTCTTGTTCTCTACTGTTTTGTCCAACTTTATAATATCTAATGAGATAGACAATTCTTTTTAAGGAAACAAGAGACAACGTTGATAACCATTGTTGATAACCTTGTACTCTGTTCTACACCATGTGCTATGTCTATCTTTGGTTTTGACTGACAGCTTTGTTTTGCCATATTTGACTGTATTCTCTCCCCCCCCAAAGTAATAAGAACTAAGGAGTAATAAAATCCAAAATGTGTAAATTTTGTTGTAAAAAAGAGAGGGGGAAAAAAGAGCTCTAACGGATATAACAGCAAGTGTGTTTAGGGGTGTTAAATAGCTGACTATATTAATGTTTTTGGATCATTGAACACAGCTGTTTGCAGTCTCCCTGTTTGAATGTCCACTTTGTATTCTTTGATACTGTGATTTGAGCAACTATTTTCAAGATGATAATATGTAATCTATTAACAGGTGATTTCTTACTGTTATTTTTTTTTTGTAGTTCTGTATTACGTGTAGCCTTACACCACTTTGTTTTGTTTTGTGTTTTTCTCTTTTTCCTCTTAAATAAAATTAAAAAAAAAAAAAAAAAGAAAATACACTTTTAAGTGCACATCTTCTTTTGGCATACTTTTACACTTATGATTTCCATATATTCTTCACTATGCCCCTCCTAATTTTTAACACTCAATACTACCTTGTTACATTTC
Source organism: Cavia porcellus (assembly GCF_034190915.1). Lineage (NCBI taxonomy): Eukaryota > Metazoa > Chordata > Mammalia > Rodentia > Caviidae > Cavia > Cavia porcellus. The sequence continues at coordinate 29,994,413 of NW_026947497.1, read as the reverse complement.
TCAAACAGAAGAAAAAAACTTAGATATATAACTACTGAGTTCTGGATTTCATCTGAATCTCACTATCATTTACACTGATTTCTTTTTCTGTACTTGGATCTAATCCAGAAAGATGGCATTTACGATAGCATTGATGGAAAGTGACTGTTTTCTGAATTACCCTAATATTTTTTGAATAAGCCTGCAATATGATAATGCAAAAGGATATACAGATGCACCACATTTTTATAACACGAATATATTATTCTCATTATTTTATTGGAACAGATTCTGTTATCACAAAGTATTTTATTTTTATTTCTTAGCTCAATGAGAATTCCTTTTTTACAGAAATAAAAAGAAAATAAATCTCTTTCCTGTAGGCCATTTCCATAGAAAACATCCCTCAGTCTTTTGGAAATATGATTCAGTATTCAATCCTTGCTTCTCTTTTCTTTCCTTTCTTTGTTACTTTAAAAATATTACTTCTTTGTGTTTATACATTTTAAATAAAGCTTAAGCTCCAAACACAATGTATAAAGCAAGGATGTATTTCATTTCAAAGTGTTTATATTCAGCACTTACAATTTAAGAATTTGTATCAATACATCCATGTCTCACATGCACTGATTCTCTCAGATGGGCAAATATTCAGCAGAGCAAACAGGTGTCTGCAGAATCAAATAGCATCTGTTACTAAATGTTACGCCAAACAAAGAATGTTTTCTACTAGCTGAATGTCCATTCAAAGACATCAGAGGAATTCATATATTTTAGAGAAACACAGTATCAGTTCTAAGTTTCTTCCTGCAAAATGCACAATTCTCTTTACCATTTTCTTTTCCCTTAAAGAATGATCTAAAACCAATGAGATGCTTTCTAGTTGTTTAGACAAATATCTCAATAACTTGCAAGGATTTTAGTGTTCTTGTCTAAAACTTAACAACAGTTTAAATCTTATGTTAGACTTTATGCTCAATTAATGCATTTATTGAAATAAAAGAGGTTTAATAGTTCAGCAATATTTTCTAATATGACAAGGAGAAATTATTATATAAACTTAATAAATTCACCTTGTTCCTTTACTAAATAATTTAAAGAAAAGTAATAATTCTTGATAGACTTAAACTGTGTTAAGATTTTAACTGTTTTTAACTACAGATTATGAATATACATATATACATATATGTAATTTGTCTTTTTAAAAAGATTTAATAATCATTATCAGTATATATTATGGAAAAAGTAAAAATTTAAATGGTAATAAAAATAGCACATTTTTATGCCCAGGTGTGTATTTTGTATCACACAGAACTCTCTTCATTTATGGTTAGGAGACACATTTTAAAATACCTAGTGAGTCCCTGAAACTGCAGATAATATTGAACCTATCTATGGTTTTCCTGTATGCATAAAACTATAATAAACTATAATTCATCAATTAGAAGTAGATCAAATTAATAATAAAAACAAATTAAAAATTAATTACCAAATAAAAGTTAATAATATAACTAAAGCATATAACCATATACTTTTAATGAAAACTATATGTATATACTGTCTCTGTGTTGATTTTAGCATATGAGTTTTCTTTTAAAATAACTTTCATCTTTCCAGTTAACGGAAACATATTGAGCTTCTCTTGCAAATTAAAAATGCTAACATTACTATCCTCTGCTTTAGGATCATTTTAAAGTAAAATAAATATATCATTTGAATTGAAGTCTACTAGTATAGTGATAGAACTCCTAACAATCAACATAACTATTTATCAGTGGACAGGTAGCCTATACAGCACAGATACTCTGGATTAAAGGATGCTTCAGGCATTGTGTGGCATGAAGAAGTAGACCATATGTTTCATCATGATACTCAGAGGAGCACAGTATTTGAAACTCACTCATTATGCTTCATGATTTCTGTAATTTTCTGTTTAATATTTTAGATGATGTTTGGGTGTGTGAAACAAAAACCTCAAACAGCTGAACAACAGCTAAAAGGGAATTATTGTGCTGCAAACATTATTTTCTTTTAATTAGAAAACATCCCCCAAATATGACAAAAATAAGATATTGAGAGCTTTAAAAAATGTTTGCACAGGAAACAAAAGTAAATGCATTTAATTAACCCATGTCCATGTTTGACTTTTTAAAATTTTTAAATTTTAAAAAGGGGAGCTACTTCCATATTCATCATATGAGGACAGCATTACCCTGGAAACAAAGACGTAACAAGAAAGTTCTCAGGCAATGTATCTGGTGAATATAGACACAAAAATCCTCAACACATTACTAGAAAACAGAACTAAAACATTTTTAAAAGATCGTATATAATGTTACTAAAGGACTTTTATTTTGTGGGAGTCAAGAATGGCTCAGTATGTTAAAAACTAGCAATGGCATTCTGCATTAGCATAAAATATTGTAAAAATTATATGATAACAGATGTGAAAACCAAACAAGCTTTTGACATAATTTAACAGTTTTTTCTAACAAAATTTTTCAAAAATTATGAATTGAAGAGAATACATCACTATAATAGAGGCTATATATGAAAATCCCACAGTTAACATCATATTCAGAGATGTGAAAATAAATTTTTTTGTAAAAAATAAGAAAGACTTTTATCTACTTTCACCATTTCCCTTTACTATAATATTAGATATAGCAGAAATTCTATCTAGATAGAAATTCTATATACAGCAATAATACAAGAAAAAAGAAAATAAAGCCATTCAAATTAGAAAAAAACAAGAATTCATCTCTATATCCATAAAAGATCTTATATATCAACACTCCCACATATTCATCAAAAATGTTTGAGTTGTTCAATGATTTCAGTAAATTTGAATTATACAAAATCATATGTAAAAATCTGTTGCTTTTCTGTACATTAACAACAAAAAATTGAAAAAGTAATTCTAAAATGAACAAAATGCTTAGGACTAAATGTAAGTGCATAGGCTTATAATATAAATAAAGGTTTAATATTTTTAAAGTATCCCTACTATTCAAAGCAAGTTGTAGATTAAATAAAGCCTACATTTACAATAAAAACATTTATAGAAGATTAAAATTCATGTGGAAATACAAAAGACAGTAAATAGCTAATGAAGTCAATCTTCATAAGTTCAAACAAAACTGGAAGCATCATACATTTTAATTTAAAAAGATATTAGGACATTACAGTAATCAAGAATCAAGGTAACAAAGCAATAAAAAAAATATCCTGGTATTTTTGAACTATATGAGCCAAGAAAGGTTCAGTAGGAATAAATATACCATTAAGAATTTTTAGTAAATCTAATTTTGAATTTTATCTAAAAGAAAAATAATGTAGAGACTCTTAAAAATAACGTGACACTTGTATCTATTTCCTATGATCCAATCACCTATTGTCAGCGAAATATTTAACAAAAATACAGTCCGGCAAAATTTGCACCAAAGTGTCTTTAGCTAGACATTCTAAACGCTAGCATAACATTGCTTTTTTATTAAGTTCATTATTGACACATTTGGCCTCATTCAGTTCGGCTCTTCCTTTTCTAATAAGCTAAGAATATCAATTTGTGTAAAGGAAGAAGCAATTATTTTCTACTCCTTTTGGAGCAAGTGTCAATTTTTCCAGCCCTCACAGGAAAAATAACTCTGACCACATCAATAAGCAGCAATTGTTCTGCTCTTGATCTTTTTGCCTGACCTGAGAGAGTGCTGGGATAATGCTGTGCTCTCTTTTGTGAGTAACACTAGGTGGGCTGAATGGAGTGTGGTGAGCTTGAAGTCAGCCTCGGTAATTTAGCAAACTTAGTGAGACCCTGTCTCAAAATACAAGGAAAGAACTGGTTGTGCAATTCATTGTGAAGGCCCTGGGTTCAACTCTGTATTTGATTTATGTATATGTTATATACATATATATTTATATATTTCATTAAGCAATGACTTAATAAAAGAGGTCATAGAGGATCAGTGTAATTCTGTAATTACTTTTGCATGTACTCGGTTGAATCAAAAAGAAGTTTTCTTTTTCATGTGTCATTAATTGAAAAACAAAAATCGTGTTCCTGAATACAGATGTGTTCACTTTTTAATATTCCAGCAACTGTAGTTTGATTTTTTAAAATGCTTTCCATTGCCAGACATAATGGAAAAGGAAAGTCATCTTCTTTTCTTTCACTTTGGGTTTCTAGAAAATATTGTACACACAATGTACTTTCAACATATACTTTGCAATTAATTGATTTCAGCAGACAAATCTTATTCTGAATAAGATTAAAAGCACTATGCTTGTTCTTTAATGACTCTAGCATCCTTATTGTGATCTTGAGCCAATTTTGGTGTATTTTGGATCATTTATGATTCATGGTATTTATGACAAAGATGGCAAAAAGAACTACACACACACACACACACACACACACACACACACACACACTGCCTAGGAAAAATATTTTACTTTCTTAATTAGAAAACTTTCAATAAGTAATGCCTAAAATTAGAGAGTCAGTATATGTCATTGAGCTTGTATTTTTCATTACATTTTTGTAATTCATAAAATAATGCAATGTGTATCCATAGTCATATACAAGGGTGTCTCTAATAAAATCTATACCAGATTTTGAAGCAAAATAACAATTCTAAATATTATCACATTAAAGCATAATACCCAATGTATATAAATAGTTTTAAAATGTTATCCCAGTTTTTAAAATCAAGTATATTCGTAACTGTAGGGAATTTGAACTTTGAAAGTATTTTTAGAAAAGATGATTTCTTCTAAATATGTCATTTCATTACCACGCATTAGTATTGTGGATATGACAGTATTAACCATTTAGCATTGGGCTCAAAGATTCAGTTTCATATCTCTTTGAAACAAAGTAAAAAAATCTCTACCTTATTATTAATGGTAAGCTGATTTACCACTGTAAATTTTATTTTTCATAAGCAGAGATCATGATATTCATTGAGTTATTCAGACAGATTTTATTTATACTATAACAATAAAATAAACCATTTTGAAAGTATATTAAAAAGAGAAATATGACAAATTTGCCCTGGAGTGGATACAGATATAGTGCCAAACTTAGGGATTAGCTCCATTCTAGGAGAACATTTATAACTTGGATATGTGTGTAAGTCTTACAAGCAACATGTCTTTGATACAAATGTACAATGAAACGCATAAACACACACACACACACACACACACACACACACACACATTAAGAAGTTCCCAACTGCACTGTACTACTGCTGTACACCATCACAATGTTCAGTAATCACACTGCAGTACAGCTGTGACAATGTCCATCAAACATAGGCTATTTGCTCTGTCTGTGCAAATCTATGAATATTCATAAACTGAGGTCCATTCATGTCTATAAACATTTGCAACTCAAAGGTTCATGAGTCAGAGAATCACAGTACTTAATAATGCCTCTGAATTTTTATGGGAAGAATTAAGAAAAATGATCTTTGTAACAATGATGCAAGCCAATGACAGATTTAGAATGAGGAAATAAAATAAAATTTAACTCAGTGTACTTTTTCTAAGAATTTATTTCATATAAACTCTAAAAGCAAATTTAAATAGATCATTTTGCTAATTCTGAATTAAATATCTTCTCATTTATAATATTATTTGTCCTCAGTAACTGCCTTCTAAGTTTTCCTCTTGGAGGTGATGGATTATTTGATTTTTTTTTCTGTTGATAATATTTTATATGTCTGTGACGCTACTTCTAGTTCCTGTCATGCCTTTAGAATTACATCTTTACCAACAAAGTGTCATTTTAATGTGAAACAGAATAATAGATGTAGGTCTCTCCATTTTTTAAAAGATGGTGTTATTCAGGAGCAGAGATCATTACTTCTAGTAATTATTATATTATTTTCTATTTAAATCAAGGAAGCAGATAATATATATTACATGATATTAGAAAATAAAGCTTACAGGATGAAGACTTCTATTTAATTTTAAATTTTAAAGATTTTGTCAACCAATTTAGCTCTTTGATTCACCAGACTTTTTGGAAATTTTATTTTTTTAAGTTTCACGCTTATCATAACTATGATTTTCAGACATTAGGCAATCAGAGCCATTTGATGCATTTTTATATTCTCTTTATTAACTAAACAATTATTGTTCTCATGCTCTTTATTTTTTTTCCCTTTAAAATGGTTAGTTATGGATTCACCTTTAAATTAGGCTACTAAATCTTGAAGTTCTAGGTGGACACATTGCTCTGTTTAACATTTTGTTCATGTCTAACTAAACAAGGCAATAGTTGAGTTACCTTAATAATATCCAGGAGAAATGTCTCTAATCCAATCAGTCACAGGCAGCTATCACCAAAACCAATTTCTATATAATTAAAATGTGCTCCCAGGCACTATAAAAATTTGGAAGTTGCCCATGGATTTGGGGGAAGTGGGAGGATTTTTTCGTAGACAGCAACCACATTGAAACACACTGATAAGCTTTGCTTTTGAATTTACATTGAAGAGCTCAATAGTTGATACCTGTGAGAACAGCTCACGCTTATAAACTGACTCATGTCCTGCAGAGATTAAGGACAGAGGCCTTTAGAAGATTAACACGTCACTTGGTTTAAGTGACACACGATCCATTTTATTGACATAGACTTCTTCCTGAAAAACAAGCACTTTCTGACTGAAACCTAATGAAAATTTGGCGTGCTTTTATAGAATAGCTACAACCCATTTCTACACATTAGTGCTAGGTAATGTAGGCAGTGTCTGTAAATGAAACCAGCAGTTCTCATTATGAATTGTGCATGGGCACATGTTTAAGAATGCTAATTCAATAGAGCATATCTAGGAGGTTTACATTATCTTTTAATTTTACCCAAGTCCTGCCGTGGTCCAGAGTTATTAAGCCATATTCATTGAATTCGGCAGGCTATTACTTTGCATTGCTACCATTCCTACTGCATCTAGGAATTCAATTGCAAAACCAAACAGGCTTTGATTTGATTTCTAATTGTTTGTTTTCAACAACTTGAACTTGCATTTGCTACTTCTGTGTACAGCCAAAAGAACATCAGTAAGTAGGTACAGAGTTCTCTGGTTTTCTTTTAAAGCCTTGCTACCACTGTGGTTTGGATTCTACCTGTTAGGATGGAACTATATAATAGATATGAAACATTTCTGAATTTAATATCTGAAGCTAGCTTGGAGAGTTGACATTTTATAGTGTCCCTGCCAGATACCTAGACACTATTATTATGGGAAAATGAGCTTGTGCTAACGCAGTGGAAAATTATGAGACCATGCTTTCTCTTGTGTTTTTGATTTGTACCATAGAAATAAGACATATCCTGAGATTGAAACAGATTGTAAAACTGGCCTGTTTTGGCATTATGTGAAGATTTCAGGAGAGAAAACAATATACAACATAAAAACTTTCATTTCCACTGACTATATCTACAATTCAAAGATTTTATGTCATTTATACACAAGATAAAAAACAATATATTCAATTTTATATCATTTCAACTTAAAATTTAAATTGTTATAACCTACTGAAAATAGGGTAGGAAAGCAGAATTTGTTATAAAGTTTCTTTTAAAGCATTCATTATTTTTTCAATACAAATAATTGTTTACTTTCATTGTTTTCCACAACGGGAAATATGAGAAACCCAAAATATAAATAAAGACCAAAATACAAGACAGATGACAAGAAGTAGAGAGGTAAAAATGTATAAAAGTGGAAAGGGATCAAGAGATGGAGGGAGGACAAAGAGAAATGGAAATGAAGTATGAAAAAAAAAAAAGAATTAAGATGTGACCTATGCATAAAGTGTCACACAAGAAACATAAGCATTACAGAAAAATACAAGAAGGAAGAAAGGAATCAGGAAGCAGGTAAGAGGAAAAGGGAGAGAGAAAATAAATTATATAAGTAAGCTTAAATATTACACTTTCTCTTATATAAGAAATTTGCTAGAATAAAAATAAAGATAGATAACAGGAAGTAGAGACATAGATTTTTCAAAGGGGAAGAGTATCAAGAGAGGGAGGGACCAACAAGGGAGAGAAGGGATAAAGAATGAAAATAGAAATCATTATGTAGTGCAGACATGTACCAACTTCCTAAAGAAATGTAAATGTTACATAGTACACTCCTGTACCAATAAGCTAATCAAAAACCTTTATTCCAAGATGTACATTAATTCTACAAAAGACAATTACAATATGCGTGCATTCAAGATTTCAGCATCAGATTGTAATTGGGTTCTAAAACCATGCTGTAAAATGAATGTCTTTTTATTTATATAAATATTAAAACAGTGGGAAAATCCCTCAAGATACAGTGTACAGAATCTACCAATGCAAATCTAAAGTGGATAATATGAAGTGTAGAGTCTGTACACCTTCTGTAACATCAAACCTAACATTTCCTCAGCTTCATGCAGTTACATATTGTTCCTTTAGTACTCTATAAGAATTTCTAGCACTTAAAGTCTCTGTTAATCAGTGTAGTGAGTGTAAAATGCTACTTTGTGTTTCTGACTTGCATTTCTGTAACCCATAATATTGATACATTTTCCAGCCTTTTATGAACCACTTGAATTTATACTGTTGATGGAATGTTCTGCCAGGTCCTTTGTTGAAATTTTTATTGCAACTGTGGTTTTCTTCCTTATTTTAGGTATTTTTCTCATTTCTGGATCTGATTACATGGCTGCTGCATATGTTTCAAATATATTTTCAGATTCAGAGACTTTGGTGCTCATTTTATGATTTTTTATGAAACAGAACAGTTACATTTAAAGCATCTCATTATGTCAGTTTTACTCATTAAAACAGGTGACATTAATTTTACCTAAACTGTGAATCTGATTTTAATTTTAAAGAATGTGTATAATCAATTTCTCTATCAGTGTTCAGTGAACAGTCCATTTTCCAGTCCTGCTGATTCACAGACCTCTCTGATATTCCTGTGTCATATATACATAATTCTGTTTCTTAGCTCTCTGTTCTGTTACCCTCCTCTAATTGCATTCTATATCATTCTGCACAGTTCTAAATATTTGAATCTTTGTACAGTTATTATATTTTTAATTGAAATATCTTCTCTTTGTTTCTCTCTAACCAAGAATTCCTTTGTTATTCCTGGTCCTTTGCTATACCAAATTGATTTAAAATAAACTTATCAAGTTGAAAAAAATTCTTGTGATGGTTAGATTCAAAATGAATCTATACCTCACTTTAAAAACAATTATCTTTTAATGTTTTAACCACCAAATGTGATACAATTAATTTGCATTTTTAGTCTTTCAATAAAATCATATTACTTTATTGCAAGTCTCTATAGAACTTTTGTTACATTTCTTTATAATATGGTTTGGTGCTAATTTTATGTTTTTAAATTATATATATATATATATATATATATATATATATATATATAGCTGTTTCTCATAGCTATATAGAACTAATTTGATTTTCATTTTTTAACATCGTATGTGTCAAATTTGCTTAACTATTAATTATGAAGATTTGTCTCTGTAAGCTGGGTTACATTTATGTCTACAAGAAAAAACAGTTGTGAGTGCTGTTTTTTTTTACTTTGCATTTCTAATGAATTTTACTTTTTCCTTTTATGTTAGTGGTTAAAACAACTAAATTTAACTTAAACAAAAGAATTGGTAAGACTTTCAACATTCTGAAACTAAGAAGCAGTACTTTTAAAATATTCCTACAATTTAAAAATGCATTTTTAGTTCTTGGCTTTACTTTTTAAAGTTTGTTGCAATATAATTATAGACTTCTGGGTTTTAAAAATTACTCACATAAGAAATATATTCTTAGGCGTGTTTCAGTGGTAATAACTTGTAAAACCATAACCAAGCTATTGACATTGATGAAATTTGCTTATTACTTTAGGTTCTCCACCGTTTAATTGGGCTTAGTTATTTTCACGTGCATATGTTTGACTTCATTTTAAAACGTGTGCAGTCTTTGTTAGCCATCAACACACTCAACCTGTAGAACAGCTCAAGCACTGACATGATCCCTTTCATTGCTTCATCTTATCCACATTTATTTCCTTCTATTCATTTTCCCCACTTCTAACCGTGACAATAACAAATGTGTTGTTTATTTCTACGATTTGTCATTCTATGAATGCTTCATTAATTGAATCTTCTATGTGTCCTCTTGCTAGTGACATTTTTCACACAGTGCAACTCCCTGGATATCTTTTCACACTGTTGTATTGGTTTTTGGTAATCTGCTCCTTATTGAAGAAGAGCAGCTTGTGTAAAAACTTATCAGTGTGTCTGGGTTACATTCATCTTAAACCATCATGAATAGAGCTGCATTGAACATTTGTACATAGATGTTTTATGAATATAAATTTTCATTTCTCTAAGCCAAAGTATCCAAGAACAAATACTGACTTGCAGTTTCATTTCAAAGTGTATAAGAAACTGAGTAACTGCTTCAACAACAGAGGGTAGTACCATTTTATCTTCCCACCAGTAACTTCAGTGATCACTTCCTGTCCAGGTAACTGCATTAGTCACAGTTGCTCTGTTAGCACTAGTGAAGTTATACATGATAAATGACTACCCTGAAATCTGCATGTTGTGAAAGGCACAAGTCTATGGAAGATGGAGTTTTGGAAAACAGACATCCTGTGGAGAAAGCTAGAGTCTAAGAGAGTACGTAGTTACCAAAATGTGTAGGAACGAGCCAACATGGCTTCAGATGCTATGTCATTTCCTGGATGAGGAATGAGAACATGCAGAGACCTTGCCAAATTCTCAATTCAGCAAATTGCAAACAAAATAATACGAGAACTTTAAACCACAAAGTTTTAGGAGTCCCTTCATAGAGAAGATATGCAACATGTATATAACACATATAAAAGGTATTATACAGAAACACATGTAAAAATGTATTTAATATGATTATGTACAAAGGTTTGTCCTTTTTTTTGGTACCAGGGATTGAACTCATGACCTCACACTTGCCAGGTAGGTGCTTATGCCACTGAGCTAAATCCCCAGCCTCAAAGGTTTATCTTTGATACTAATACTTGTATTATTACTAGGAGACACTTACAAATATTTTAATAACAAATTAAAAATAGACAAATAAAAGAAGCATCATTTTATAAAATGAAAGTAAGATTGGTTTAACAAGCATGATTATGAGCATTTATAATGGATGACAATTAGATATGCAGATCATTGCTACATAACCAATTAACAAAACTAAAATGTAGTAGAATAAAATTGAATTAAAAAAAACAATTAGGTCAATATTGCATACAGTAGTGACAGATTTACTTGTGAAGGTAAGAAAATATGTACCTACATATGTAGGTATACGCATAAACAGCAATACACATATACATGTTGAAACCCATTTAAATACAACAATTTTTTCCCTTAAGTTAGTGTATTTAGGCCATCTACATTAGAAATTCTATCCAACCTTCTTCACCTCATTTCTGTTGTGCTTTTTTTCTGTCATTAGTTGTCTGTCTTTTTCATTTTGCTTTCTGCTCCATTCATTGTGGCCTCTTTGCCATTGTTTCTGGAATCCTGGTACTTTTCTCTCTCTTTAAATGTCCTGCAATATTCTCTTTAGAGTTGAATTGATGGGTGCGAATTCCCCCATTTCCTCTTTATCTTGGAAGCACCTTGTTTCTCCATTAAATTCTAAGGACAATTGTGCAGGATATATCAATCTTGGCTGGATGTTATTGTCTTTCAAGGCTTGGATTATTTCCCTCCATGCTCTACAAGATTTGATGGTTTGTGCCAAGAAGTCTGCTGTAACTCTGATGGATATTCCCTTCAAAGTGATCTGTTTCTTGTCTCTGATGGCTTTTAAAATTCTACTCTTATCTTGGATTTCTGGAATCTTGATTATTATATGCCTGGGTGTAGTTCTGTTTTGATTGTAGGTGGCTGGAGTTCTGTACACCTCATACATCTGAGCATTTTTTCCTTTTCCTATGTTTGGGAAGTTTTCCTTGATTACTTCTGTGAACAGTCTTTATAGTTCCTTTGTTTGTGCCCCTGCTTCTTCTTTCACATTCTTTATTCTTAAGTTATAGATCCTCTTGTTCGTCTAGCCTTTGTATTATTACTGCTTGTTTCCTTGTTATTTTAAGAAGTTTTTCCTTTCATGTTCCCACATTACAAATCTGTCCTCCAGTTCAGATAATCTATCCTTAGTTTCTTTCAAGCTGTTATACAGCTTTCAATAGAGTTTTTAGTTTCCTGGTAATCTCTTTGAACGTGCTTCGTGTATTCTGTGTTTTCTATATTTTCTCCATCAAACAATTCTCCCCTTTTTTCCTGTTCTTCTATTCCACCATCTGTTTTTTCTTGGGCGTTGCTTAGCATTTCTCTAACTATTCTATGTATGTCTTGCTTTACGTGGTTAAATACTTCACTTTTGAACTTATCTATGAGGTCCCAAAGATATGCTTTATGTCTATTGGTGCCATGCCTGATATTTATGTTTTCTGTCCTCATTCTCCTTTGCATTTACCTTTCTTGGATCAGTGTTCTCAGGATTGGGGACTGAGGACCCTTTCTTGTTGCCTCCTCTTTTCAAAGATAGAATCTCAGGCAGAGTGGATCAAGAAGTAGGGTTATGTACTGATATGTTCTGTTATGTACTGATATGTTCAATTATACTTTATCTGATGATATAGCCAATTCTGTTGATGATAACAAGAAACAGCACAGTGACCATGGTAGAACTCCTTATACAGCAGTTTTATATGTTTTTTTTTTTTAGTTTTATGTGTCTATAGGAATATGTTTAGTACTGTCCTGCTTTGTTCTGTTTCTCCCTCTAATATAGAAAGGATATAAATACATGTTAAGACTCATGCTTGCATAAAACCTATAAACAGTTTATGAGAACTGATCTTATGACACATGATGAAATGAACAAATACTTTGAAGGAAAGAAAGGGGCACTGCAGTATCTAGTGCTGATTCCTGAGTGTTGGATCCAGCAATATTATTAATCTTTGTTCAGAAGATTTGTTAAGTTTTGTTAGGTCTCAACATAAATGAAGATATGTCTAAGTGTATAGGATTGTACATGTCTAAGTGTATAGGATTGATTCCCATATTACTTAGTTTTTATTGGATAGTTGAACAGAACTATTTGCAGTCTTCCTGGTTGGATTCCCATTTATATGTTCCACTTTTGTATCTTGAACAACTATTTGTGAGGGGACAATATTTATACATCAACTAGTGATTTATTACAGTTTATTTCTTTTCTTTGAAAGTATGTACTATTTCTGCAAGCTTTCTATTTTGTTTTATCTTTCTTTACATAAAAAATAAATAAATAAATAAAACAATTTTACTATTAACATTTACAACCCATTTTATCTTTCCCTTTCCCTTTTTGTTCCCCTGTGCTGTTATGTGTATACTTTAATTACAGTATACACAAAGTGTAAAATATTTTATTTCTCTCCATTTGCCCTTACACTTTTCTTTAATTATGGCATATTTTATTCCATTAAAACAAATCCTCCACCAGAAATAAATTTAGTTCCATTTGACGCCATTGATTGGATAGCACTGGTTTTCTCTTTGCTCCAGTCATTTATAAGAAATGTGTAGAGACTGTGTTACTGATGTGGCAATGAGCATTGATTGAATGCTGCTGAAGAACAGAAAATATCTTCATACTCGAATAGGCTCTTATAAAGGAACTGGCTTTGAACAACCATTTTCTTCCTTAAATATGCTGTTGTTATTGTGTTACCTGCCAGATGTGATGAATATTAAAATTGTACAAAAAATCTACATAATTTCATACATCACGTTTTAAGCAGCACCATGCAGTGATAGTTCAGTGGTGGAAGTGAGAAGATGCCATGACAAATATTTTATTTTCAATATATGTTAATATCTCAAATGAAATATATCAGAAACAATCTCATGCCCACTATAACTCTTAAAACACGAAGATTACTTTGGGAAGAGTAAAATAGGGAATTTCAGAAAATTTTTCAAATTACAGTATGAAATCTTAGTATGAAATCTAGAGCTTTTACGAATTAAACCTTAGTATAATTATATTACCTTTAAGGTCCCCTTAAAGTTTACTAACTGACCTGTTTCATTAATTGCATACTCACGCTGCTTTTAAATTGTGGTGGTGCACGCCTGTAATCTCAGTACTTCGGGGGAGGGGGGCTGAGGCAGGAGGAGAGCAAATTGAAGCCTGGCCTGGGCAGCTTAGTGACTTAGCAATATCATATTTTGAATTTAATAATAAAGAAATTTTTAAAAGAGCAGGAAATGTACCTCACTGAATACAGTTGATTTAATCTCTTGTACTAGAGAAAAAAGAAATAAAAATGAAAATTTTGTTTTGTGTATTTACATCATTAATGGATAGCAAGTTTTAAATTAATAAAGGATACTAGTACTTATCTTCACTCTAGTCCACAATTTAAATTATTTTGTCACTATAAATATAAAGTTGTAATGGCAATTGCCATAGTTAGGATTCATACTAATTCTATGCATACTCTAGATGTACATGTGTGTATGTGTGTGCTTTCAAATCTCTTTTGGGAGAAATTAAAATTATTATGATGGTCCAATTTCCAAGAAATTATCTTAGCTACTGGTTTCTCTTCATGGTCATTCCTACCTAGAATTACTCTGTAAAAAATAAGTGATTATTCAAAAGTAAACACATAAATTTTTCTACTTAAGCTTAAAACTCCTTAAAGGTTTAAAATAATACAAAGATAAAAGACACTCTGAAACTTTGCCCAGTGGTTTCCATCTCTTGGTAGTCACACTGTAAAATAATCTTTTCCTTTGAAGAACAGACGGGGCTGGGTTTTTATAAATAAACTACAGCAAAAGTGATGACATTTACTTTCAGAGTCTGATTGAAGAAAGATGGTAATACTCATTTGGCATGCAAGTTTCCTCTCCTCCCTCTCACTTTGTCTTATGGAGGTGATAGCTGTGGTAGGAGCTGCCCTGGAGAGATGATACTTCCCACAGGCAAGAAGCCAAGAGAGGAGCCAGGCCTTCCACAAACAGCCCAAACAGCCAATGAGAAACCAAAGCCTTTGTTCAGACATGGGGAGCCAGAGCAGGAGAACAAGGCTATTCATGAGAAAGGAAACACACTCACCTCTAAACAAGGCTGTGCAGTAGCCTCCTGAGTGATTCAGACCAGTAATTCTTGATATGGTGACTCTACGGTAAAGATCACTGCTGAAAGCCACTAAATTTTCCTATAGCTGTTACACAGAAATAGTTAATGGAATAGCGTAAGTGTGGATCCTAAATGCTTGCCTTAAGTCTAACATGCTTAGTAACACTGGATAAAAAAATTAAAAAGTAATTCTAAGTGTCTCAGTGGTATTGAGGGTCTCTACTGAATCCAGGATTCTTAGTACACAAAGATAGAAATCAGAGTGTCAATTGCTCAAAAAGAACTTGTTCACCGTTCCTAAATGTGCCTAAAGTAAGATCATGTCTCTTAAAAGTGGTTAGTTTAGGGTTAAGGTTACAGCTCAGGGGCACAGTGCTTACCTGGCAAGTGCCAGGTCATGAGTTTCATGCTGGGAACAATAACAAAAAAAAAGCAAAAAACAAAACAAGAAGTTAGCTTAAGATCTACACTTCATGTTTAATTATCAAACGGAATATATAGGCTACTTAATAATCAGGAAATTTCTTATCTAAAAGCGTTTTCAGCTAGGAAGGGGTCTCATTACACCTCTAGAAGGATGAGGCAGGAAGTTTGAGTCAGACTAGGAAATTTAGCAACACCCTTTCTCAAAATTTAAAGAAAAGAAAAGAAAAGAAAAAAAAAACCACTGGGATACAGTTAGGGGTTCAATCATTTGTTCTGGCAAAAGAGGAAAATGTGTTTTCATAGCGAATAGCAGAAAACTTCAGTTTTAGTATTTGATTAGCGTGTACGCTATTAATATATCTCACAACCACATAAACCATGTGCATAAACAACCAGTGGTATGTAAAAAATCTGCACATACATAAAAACATCTGTATTATCTCTACTGTTGAAAGAAGAGAATAAAATCTTTTGACAAGAAAGCACCCCATTAGTGTCTGCCATACTGAAACCTCAGAACATTGTCAGCATTTGAGTTGTGAGATTTTACGGAAGTCATACTACAGGTTTATTTTTATACTTAATAAGTACAGTTTTGAGATCCACAATGATCATCATTATAGGGAATTTGTACATGTACATAATATATCCTCATTCTCCTTTTCCTTGATTCTCTTCCCTTCAATCCTTGTTCTCCTCTCCATTCACAAAACTTTCTATCATTTTCCTTCCGTTCTTTTATTTTGTTTTTAATCCCTATTCCTCCCTAATCACCCTCCTTCCAATTTAAACATTTTCTTCCTATGTTATAAGGCACATAGCACACAGAGAATTGATTGTTCAAAATAGTTTTCTTTTGCTGTATCTCATTTTACTGTTATTATCTTTTAAAAAACACTCATTTAAATCTCCTTTAATAACAAATAACTTAAGTACTCTAGTGTTTACATTGTTTTAGGTTGTATAATAAATGCTGTACTAATATAAATACTTGCTATTATGTTATTACTAAGGTGCTACTATTATGTTTTCTATAGTGAAGAAATGAGATATACCTTAGTCAAGATTTTCCATTCATTATGTGGTTGAGTTGTTTTTCTCATGATATATAGGAAAATATACAAATCAAAATATGTAGCAAAAGTGATATAAATTAAATGTATATGTTTGATCAATGAAGCAATTCAAGTTTTTGAAGACACTCAACTAATTGATTCTTTGCAATAATTATCAATGAATAAAAAGTAAGAAAGAATCAGATGGCTTGTTAGAAATGATCACTGTCAGAATAAAAGTGACTGATATACTCAACATAGTCACTTAGAAAATTTTAGTAAAGGAATTATTAAAGACTTAGGGATTCAAGAAAGCAATAACGCTGTGAAGTTGAAGGGGGAAGATTTTATTATTCCCTTCTCTCTGAGGGTAAGAGAATTTAGGAATTATTCCAGCTTGTTAGGCCCTCAATGAGAAGACGGTAGCTGGAGTTGGCACCTTAGTTAAAGAATGCAGAGTGAGGAAAATAAAAAATGTGATGCCTTCCCAGCACCCACTTCACGATCTTTGTTTTTGTTTTCTTCTGGCCTGCCTCTTCCACAAATATGTTGCAAGTAGTATTTTCTTGTCTGGCATATATTTCTGCAGGTAAGTAATTATAGTTAAAATATCTGATACAGAAACAAGTTGTGCCCAAATCTGACATTATGTGCTTCTTGAAATGAGGACATAATGACATTTTTTATATGCTTGCCAAAAATGCAACTTAAATTTACATGTGAGTAAATATCAATTGAACTGAAATTGACAGTCATCCTGCTTTAATAATTTGCTATTTTTCAAACATGTAAAGATGAAGATGATGAATGGTAAGCAAAATATTTTTCCAGATTAAACACTTCTTTTGAATATTTAAGTGATGATTTTTTAGTGCAAATATGCCAGTAAGGTTTTTTTAAATTTATAAGCACATTGATGCCTTTAATATTTTTTGCCTTTTCATACTTCTTCTAATTGTTATTTTTGATAGTTCTATACAATCCCTTTGGGTTCATATTTTTTTAAATGAAATTTTTAATGCAAAAAATAGCTATATTCGTTTCTTCACCCACTTTCTTTAGAAAGAAAAAAAATCACCAGCTTCAGGCAATGCCCCTTCGAGAAGTTACATGATTAAAAATGAAGATACAGTGGATCACTCAATATTATTAGCTTATAAAAGTGAAGCCAATTACTGCAAGCATAATACACTCATTTTGTGATATAAGATGATAAAGACAAAGATAACTTCATATAGATTTTATCAGACAACTGGATTTAGAACAAGTTTTTTCAATAAGCAATGAGCAAAGCCAGCATTCTTCTTAAAATAAAAATGCAAAACAAAAGAAGAACAGAAAAGTTATAGTAATTTATATACTTTATAGATATTAAAGATTATATTGATTCTGAGGCATGAAAGGAAGGTATTACAAAAATTAATATTCTTTCTGAGAGCATTATTGTCTTTTTCTAACACTTGCAATTTGAATTGCATCATTTACATTTTGTTCTGTAAACTTATATTAAGTGTATCAGAATTTTTTATTAACACTAAAAATTAAACTTATTAATTAATATTTATAGTATTATGATTATAAATAGTATTTATTACCAAAACTAATTAATTTAATTGGATTGACTACCATCTGCTTTCTCCTTGGAATTTTTCCAAACTTTATTTCTTATGTTTGTGGTGCTTGCTAATTTTTGAAATGTACTTACTTATTTCTTCTTTATAATTTCAATAACATTAATGTGATCTTTTACAAATGGACTAATTATATAAAACCAGTCTGCTTATTTGAATAAAATTTATTTATATATAATTTTATCTTTATTAATTATCCTACAAAGAAGCAAAAATATAGACTGTGGAAGTATTTATGAAATATTTCATGTTTTCTTTTATAATGCCTCTACCAGGTTCAAATGCACCTTGCCTAATGATCAAAAACAAAAAATGGTAACTCAATTAAAAATGTTTTCACTCAATGAATTATTTTACAAAAGTAATAGCAAATTCAACATATCTAAAATGCCACAAAATTTGTTACTAAGTTCCTGATATTGAGTCTAATATTCCTTACAAAACCTGTCAATTTATTTAGACAGTTAAAAGATACATGCAGAAAATCATTCATCTATTTCTTTCATCCAATTGTTTTCATTAGTTTTTCAAGGACTTCAATTTTCCACTGAAAAGGTGGGCCACAGTGTGAGAAAGTTAAAAGTAAGACAGCAATGGAGATATATGGTAAAGAAAGGCAAGCAAACAGAAAAAAACTAGATCAATGAACATTCTTCAAGTCCCTATGCGCCCAGTGGTTCCAGCAAACTTTATTGATCTGTTGACCTTCACTAAGGGTTGAAGGTAAAAAAAATCAGTTAATATACTAACAGATGTAATATTTTTAAATGATTCATATATAATGCAACATTTAAAAGAAAATCTTAGTAAAACAATTCGGAAAATTTATGTTTAATTTTTTAATCTGTATTAGAGAATGGCTGAGATAGTAATTGACCCAAAAAACCTAAAGCCGTGGTGAAAAATAAACATTGATACTTTTTGAGGGTGACAAAATCTTCATTTGTCAGAGGACCATCACTTGTAAAAGCATATGATAACAATTAGACTGAAGTTTAAATACATTTGCCAGTCAGGTATCCTGGCACATGACTCTAACACCACTTTGGGAGGTTAAAATGGCAGGATCCAAAATTTGACTGTGATTTGGCCAATTTAGGAACACAGTGAAATCCTGCCTCAAATTTTAAAAAAAATACATAAAATATTAACAGTGCTCTGATTTTATGGTCAGTGTGAATGTCCTGAGCATAATCCCCAATATAGCCCCAAACAAAAATACACTTTCAGAGTGTCGATCAATAGGACGTAGATGTATAATTATGCAAGGGCTTTCATCAGGTAGGTTTACAGGATCAGAGGCAAGGGAACACACCATAAGAAGATGGAACCAGGGAAGAAGAGAGATTAAGAATACAACACAATCTAAGATCAAAGGCCTGAAAGCTCACTGTAGAGATCACAGTGTTAAATCTACACCTGAAGTCAAAATAAACAGGGCTCTGATATCCAAAACCTTTGACAAATGAGGAAACTCACAAAATGAGGATACTTCTTTCTTTCTCTTTTTTTATCCTGTCCAGTCTATAAGTCTGTCTGGAGTGGGTCTTCCCCCTCAGTTTTCTTTCCTACTTGACAGTCATACATGCACACAACTGTGCAAAAGTTGGGTCTGAACAATAAACTCTTACCTGGGTACCTGCATGGAAGATTGTAGCAGCTGATAAACCTAGCACAACAGAAAGCAACAGGAATGAGAAAGGGGATCACTTGGGCATAATAAAATTGTACTAGGGTAAGTAGTCAATAAATAAGAATATCTAGAAGGCAAGAAACAGACGCAGACCAGGTAGTGCATCAAATTACACATGTCTCTCAAAAACACGCATCATTTGGTTCATGGGTCAGTGCTTTCACTTTCTCACAATTCCAAAACCAAAGAATTTCTTCTGTCATTTGAAAGATTAAGGGAAGAACAGACAGTGTGTAGTCTGATATACAAACTTCTGAGGGACAAAGTCTTAACCTCTGACTCAGAGATTACATTTTACCCCAGAAAGAACGGCCATTATTAAGAAATCAATTAATAAAAATGTCAGCAAAGATGTAGGGAAAAGAAATCCTTCTGCATTGTTGTGGGAATGTAAACTAGTACAATTACTATGGAAATCAGTGTGGAAATTGTTCAAAACACTGAAGCTAGAGATTCACTTTATCTTAACTATTTCCCTTCTGGGTGTCTTCCTCAAAAATTAAAACACACCATATTACAGAAATGCATGCATAACTATTATAATAGCAATGCAATTTGTAATAACTACATCTTTGACTTGGCCCAAAATGATATCTTTTAAGCATATGAAATGTCATGAAATCAATAATATTTATAGTAAAGATTTGCAAGACCTATAAACAAGAACTATCAGTGATGAAAGTATTTTTTCATGTCTCCTTAATTAATGAAGCCAACTGTAGTGTTAAATGCCTATAAACTCAGCCTAAAACAGGATAATATTAAATTTTTCGTAACATTGGGAAGCTTAGCAAATAACAGCCTACAAGTCCACCAACATATGAACAAAGAAAGTGGTTACACATAATTGAGCACTGCTCTTCTGCAAAAAAGATAATCTTGAGACATTTGAAGGAAAATGGATATATTTTTAAGACCATAATGTTAGGTAAAATGTATCAGGCACAAAAATATAAATAGTACATCATTTATCCTATCTGTGGCATAATCCCCAAGTAAAGAGAAAGAGCAAAATAAAAGTTAGAGGACAGGAAGCAGTGAGACAGATCTTCTCAAATAGAAAGAGGGTCAGGAGATACAAGAGGAGAGGGAGAGAATGGAAAGAGGCCAGAAACTGGAATTAAGAAGTGTGTACATGGACCAGCTCCATACAAGAAATATAAACATTATGCACTGCAAACATGTCCTAAGAACATAAAAAAGTAAACTAAGAAAAGATTAAGGAAATAATTTTTCTACACTCTTGCCCTGCGTGTATACAGGAAGATGCTCTAAGTATGTGTGCTTATTGAACTGAAGAAATGAAGGAAAAATCTAAAACTCTTTTTACTGTCAATGTGCTTTTATTCATTCTTTTTGTTTATGAATATCTTAGTTATTTTGAATCATTTTATGTGGCAGGCAGAAATGAAGATTGTCAGCATAGTTTTTCCTAGGCTTGATAAATTATAATCCATCCATTTATTTGCAGAATTGTTCAGAGCCTACACTCTCTAAAGCTTGGAAAAACCAATTTTAAAAGTTAAGAATCCTATGAGTGAAATAAAATGTCACTGCAGTTTGTTCTCTACTTTTTATTGGGAAAAACTATAAATAAACATAAACACAATAAGTCCAGTGAAGATCTATACACATTCAAAAGTTATTTTGCTAAATATATTTTTCTAAAGTTCTGAACAATTTTAAAGTCAGTAGCTGCTGTTATAAAACTTCACAAATAAATATTTTAATGTACCCCTTTTAAAAACCAAACTATTTACTTGCCTAGTCATATTATCATTGTAAAAGAAAATGAAAAAGATGCCAATGTATTAGTTTTAACTCCATTATCAATTGTCTCAAAAACAATGTCTCGTGCTTATTTAATTGTAGTAAAAATACAACGTCCTCATAATACACTTAATCATGACTTCCGTCTCTTTTAGATAGATGAACTCCTTTATTAATTTTCGGTAGCATTAAATCTTTGAAAGACCTTTCCAGTTTTCCTATAAAATATCGCAAATTGTAGACTTAATGCTTTTCTTCTGATACTTGCTTGTTTCTTTAAACTTTTCTTCCTGTGAACTAAAAGTTAAATCTTAGTCTTTATTTAGGCTCAAAACAAGTTATTTTTGGGGGGTCTTGGATATTTTACGGGTGATGCTCTCTCTTTGTTTTCAACATGACATAAGTATACTATAGGTTTCCTGATTTTGGTTGTTAGGATTAATCCCACTAATCTCAAATTTAAGAAAAAATGAGGCATCATTTCACTTTGAATTTATTGAGATATGTGAGGTCTTATCTTGGCATTAAGGAAATTTTTTACCCTAAAATATGACCTTTTTTGTTTTGGTGTTCATTTAATCTTTCCCTGAATACTTTATTCAAATGTAATTCTTTCTATATTTGTTATCAGGTATTTTTACATTTTAGAATTGTCTCCTAGAATTAAATATAATTTAATTTGTTTTAAAAGCCAAGTAAATGCTTGACAACTATCTTTAATTATTAAATTTCAGGGGAAAATGTAATAATTGTTTGCAGTAGGCATGTGGGAGTTTTGTGTGTTTGTTTATATATGTGGGAGACCATATTACTGTTGATGTATTTCTTCCAGAGGATTTTAGATTCCTGCCATGTGGTATTCACATGCAGTGTCTTACTTTGTATGGTCAGTGAGGTGTGGACATCTTTGCTGTCCCTCAGCTGAAGTAACTAGCAAAGCTTTAGATCTAAGCTATTTTGTCAGCGTGACTCAAGAATAAATGCAATGTAACACATATGATATATGATGGATACTTTGATAATCTGGTCTATCATGAGTGATTAATATGGCCTAACAGAAGTAAACTTTAAAGTGCCAATTTAAATTTTGTTGAGTGTGTATATATCTATGTTTTGTTCTATTTTATAGATTATGAGCATAAGATAAACATATTTTGATTAGTGGTCAAACAAGAGAAGAGAGCAAGAAACATTTGGACAAAAAAAATGGAACATAGTATATAAAATGTGAAAGAAAGAAGTGAAAGAAAAATAAAATTAACAACCGACCACAGAGTCTGTACATGAAGGTTAAAAAATTTTAAAAGATATTTGTTTCAATAGGTGACCTGAGCAGAAAATTGGGGAAAGGAAATGGGGGGTGTGAGTACAAATCACAGTTCTAAGCATTTTTTTTATGAAGCTGAAAAGAGAAAAAGTAACTAGGCAAACTCTTGTCCAAAGTGAGTTTTTTGTTTGTGTAGTTGCTTGGAAATTAAAGCAATATTGTTCACTCTATCAGAATCATGAATGGAGAATTGGTCTTTGGGTTTTGATTTGATTTTTCTTACCGTAATTATGGAAGAAAACATGTTTAAAGTTTGTAAAGTATCATAGCTATGATAGGAAAACAACAACAGAAAAAGGATAGAAATGTCCAAAAGAACTAACTGAAACAAAATTTAAATTAACCACTTTAACATGCTTGAATTGTAAATTTTATAAGTCAATTGTAGTTAAAACCATTTTCTCAGGGAAAAACATGAAGCAAAGGAACAAATGAGAAATAGACCCCCCAATATATGCCGTAAAGGGCTGTTCTGAGTGCACAGGGTTGTGGTCATATAGCGTGGCCTGGCGTATCACGTTCTGGTTTCCAAAGATACCAGATACATAACTCCTCTTTTTAATCTGATCTTACCTGGCACTGGAGATTTCATGGTGACCAAGCATAGTCAAAACATACTGGTTGGAAATATGATATTAAAATGCTTCTGGGCAAATAAACATGAATAGAGAAAGGCAAACCCTAAAAATATTCTTTCCAGAAGCAGAAGAGAGAGAGGAGGAGACGCTATGTTACAATCTGATTATTTTCCAAAGTCCCTAACAGCAATCTTTTTTCTATCCTAATATTCTGACTTGAAAAATGAGCGTACTAGTATGTTTTGTGTTAGGTGTGCTAACCCGCAATCTCAAATTCACTAAAACAATGGTCCATAATATGACTCAAGAGAAGAGATGGCTTTGCTTTGCAGTCTAAGATGAAGTATTGTACTTTATGCATGTTATATCCTAAGAATCAAACCACACAATAGCAGTGTCTGGTACTTATTAGAAGAATCAATGCTTGTTGCACATAGACAAAATTCAAAGCCTAAATCCTCCTTACTATTTTAATACAACAAGGGGGAAGAAATGGTTTTATACATTCTTTGAGATGGGTACCTGGACTGAAAATCTTCTAGGATGAACAGGATAACGAATGGTATGCTTTCCAGTCTCAACCAATCTTTTTCAAGTGCTCAGTTATTTCAGTTCTGTCTGTTCTATCATGGTAGCTTGACCAAACCCTCAAGAGAATCCCTATCCCTTCAAGGTTTTTTCAGCTTCTCTGTACTATTGTTTTCTGTCTTCCCATCACGCCCCACTTTCTACTTCTGCTTCTTCTTTCCTTCTTGTTTTTCATTCTCCCTCTCTTTTTTTCTCCTTTTAAAATTTCCTCTTTCATAATCTACTTTCCCTGAAAACTTAGAACTTCCATATTCTTTTTGAATTATTTCTATCAGAACTAATAAAGGAATCCTGTATGAATAATCAGTTTGTTGCTCTCTGAAGTTCAACTCCTAACTCATTAGTTCAAAGTGCATGAGATAAATAGACTTACACTGATGAAAATGCTTCCTCTTTCCTCTCAACAAAGCTACCTGCTCCTCTTCTCTGTTCACCAAAAATACAGTAGATTATAGGACACTCAGCCATCATATGTTTGGATTTTTCGTGAGATTATGTAATGTCTTAGGGTAACACTCAAGTTAGAAATTTAAATGTTGTATATAAATGTATGTGTATGATAATTCTTTTTCTATCCCAACCATTTCTTACCAACAGTATTGAAGCATGATAATGAATTCTGTTCCTTACTCATTTTGATTAACTAATACTGTTTTACAATCTTGCTAAATACAAAGGTAGTACTTTAGTACATTAGCTGATCATCCAATCAATGAAAAATTTTCCGATGTCTGATTTACCAAAATCTATTACTGAGTATGATTGTGATACACCAAATCAAAATGAAGTATCTAGATAATTCAAGAATGAGTGATGAGAACTACAAGTGAAGATATTTTTTCACACGTTAGTATTTTACTGAAACATATATTTTGATACACATGTGTTTATTTCCTTCCACAAAACTGCAAGCTCTTATATATAAGAACTGTCTGGCATCACTTTTTTTCAAAATTTGAAGCAATTTTTGACACATATCAAAGAAATTTTTGTTAAATCGTGTCTGAGTTGATTATTACCATTTAACACATGCCTTAAAAATCAGCAGAAATAGCATATACTCAAATAAGAGAAAATTTGACATTTGGAGACATTTGTATATTTTCCCTCTCTTCATTGTAAAAATTATATAAACAAACATACAACTATATATAACCAAAATATATCTATGTGTAAAAATAGGGGCACACACAGTTTTGAAGTTTTATAAACCCAGACTCTATACTTGAGAGAATTATACTAATTGCAAAATTCAAGTAGAATATTTACTTAAGTAATTTGACTATATTAAATATATTTTCTGGAAATCTCAGTTATTGACACTCTTCCCCAGTGTGTGGGAAAATGTAGAAATTTGTACAAATTATACTACTGTTTTACTTTAATTTTAATTATAGTTGCCAATTTTAATTGCTTTTTATCAATATTTTAAATAAATAATTATATGAATATGCATCTATAGTTGATCTTTACTAAAAAGAGGATAAACATATAAATTTGGAAATAACAAAGAATAATTCATACTGATTACATCTATAGCACTTTCTTTAAAAAATATATTTCTACTATAATTATTCCAATTATCCAAAATGAAAATGAAGCATCTTGCTATATGACTGTGATTATTAATCATCATATGTTAGCTTCATTGCATTAAGAAACACATGAGATTAGGAAATTTCACTCCTGGCCATCTGTGGTTTGGACAAAGAGATGGGTGTGGCCTTGGGTAAAATAAGTGGTCTCCAGGCTGGGCTACAAAGTGAGCCTAAGGCCAGTCTGAACTGCATAGTGAGACCTTGTCTCAACAAGACAAAAAAAAATTAATAATAAAACAAAATAAATGGTCCCTACTCACCCTCTCGGTGGCATTATTCTCCTGCTGTACTCTCTCCACTGCCATGTACTGAGCACCTTTGCCTCACCATGCCCCTCTGTCATTATCTTCTTGCCTTGATCCCTGCCTGTCATGTAGTGAATATGTTAGAACATGATCTAAGGAAAACTAATGGAGGTAACTAAGAAGTGGAATCACTATTGTTCCTACACTTGATCGTGTAGTTTAGATGCCTTTAGACCTACTTTGCTGAAGGGATTTGGAATGGATTGAATATTCATGCTAGAAAATGCTTTGAATGCAGTGAATACAGCCAACTATATGATTCTGGTCAAAGGTGCAGTCATGGTCAAAGCTGTCATGTTTACTGCTCCAGCTGGAAGATAATCTTACCACTGTCCACATGATGCTAGTTTTACTGCTCTGCAGAATGTAAGAGTTGTGGGGTCACAAAGGCTTCTGTATAGGTTTCAGTGCAAGGCCTGGAATGTCAACCACCTGAGACGGTGGTATACAAAGCTGTGGGAATAAAGTCAGAGGTGCAGTGAAGGAATTTGGAGCTGCCAAGAGCCTGGAATCTCTGCCAAAAAGAGCCACAGCCTGAGAGAGGATCCAGTCCAAAAGAAAGACTGTAAAGCTTGCAAACAATAAATTCATAGAGGAGGGATTTTCCAAGCCATATGGAACTTACATCTCACTACCAAGTGCCCCGTATACAAGATATGAAGCTGCAGCACTTGATGACTTCCTTGTTAGATTTTGATCTTTCTCTGGTCTTACTCTTTTCTATTTCCTATTCCTTCAGTTTGGAAGGGAATGATCGCCTTGTGCCATTCTTCCTTGAGATTTTCACATTTAAATAAATTTTACAGAGATCAACTGCTGAAAGTTTGCCTTGAATCTCAGAAAATTTAGATGTAGAGGTTAGAAAAATACTAGAACTATGAAGACTTTGGGGAAGAGACTATAATATTTCTCATCGTATGTTATGTATTGAATTACACAAGGTGGGATTATAAACTTGCTACTGTCTTTATTCTGAGATTAATTATAGTTTATGGAGATGGTTTTGGGTATAAATTTGACAAGAGGTGAATTATAACTGTTAATCTTGATATGTCAGGTATAATGGACTCAAATATGTAACAGATTAGTCAAGCACTTGGTGTGTCTATGTGGATACTGAAGGACTTTGGGTGCTGTGTGTCATCCTTAGCCAATTCCTCTCTAGAATTCTTCTGCTGTAGTTCCTGGCAGCTATGAACTGAGCAGCTTTGTTGCACCACACCTTTCCAACATGAAATGCAAAGGTTTCTTCCTTGGAACCTGCTGATCATGTACTGAATTTCCTAATTCATGATCTATATTAAACTTTTCCTCCTTTTAATTATGGTGTGAGATATTGTGTTCAGCAATGTGAAAACTAATACAATAGTTTAAACTTTCATTAGTTTTGATCACTGTTTCTAGTTAATTCTTATAAGATCTATTTGAAATTATAAAACATGCCATTAATAATAAAATGCCTAACTCTCAGAGATCATGCATTTTGGACTCCACCCAAGGAATTCCTTTGTGATTGTTTTGTTGTGTCCGTACAGCTTTCACTTATTACCTAAACTTGTTACCATAAAAAACAACCAATTTTAATTTTCAAACTCCTCTATCTTTGAGTGATTTCTCAAACTATGGTAAATGTTCCTCATATAACTGTTACAAGTTTTGATCCTTAACCTGTATATTAAGCTGAAACTCACTTTTTCAAAAATGACAGTATTCTCCATGAATCTCTTGTGTTTCATGCTTTCAAGACAAAATCTCTTGTTTTTCCAAATGTCTTGTAATGTATGCTATTTTTATCTTGTTCTACTGTCATTTATATGTTACAAAGATTAGTGAGTCTAAGAAGAAAATTAACAAAGCAAATTGAAATGTAAATATCAGCTAAAATAATTAGGTTGTAATTTCTATAATGGTGGTTTGGTTTGGTTTGCTCTGTTTTGATTTGCTCCGTTTTGGCATTTGTTTTGTTTTGTTTATTGGCAGCACTTGTACATTTTCTGATGGTCAGGTAGTTATTGTAAATATCTGCTTTGTAAAATAAACCATATTTTGGAGATAAACAAAGTAAAAGCAACGATAGGATTTTAAGAAAGCAGAGGAAATTACAGAAATGCCTAGGTGTCTCTCATTGGAAGTTAAATTACTGACAATATTTTATCACCACAGCAAATGAACTGTAGTGCAGAGCATAAGTTAAGTCAACAATGAAGTAATTCATCTATTTTATGCTTGCTTTCTTCTGATGTGAATAAAATCAACGACCATTTAAAATGAATGCTCTAATAGCTATAAAAAGATTAAAGCATCAATAAAACAAAAGTCCCAACTAACAGTTGATAAAGGAAGACAAAATAAATTGTGCTGTAGTAGAGGAAATGTAGGAAGTGGAAAAATGTTAAAGAAAAAACATGTCATTGAAAGATTAGCTAAAATGTTGGTGACATTTTAAAATGCAGGAGATAAAAAAATCAATACAATAACTTGAAAATTAAAAAATCTATTACAGGATACAGTGCCTGCCAACAGAAATTGCGTCTCTAAGATATCCAGCTATCCACGGTTCCCTGACTGTGAGAAGGACAGAATGTTGGAACAGCTGAGCTACTTTACATTTTACACGAAAGTATGGTCTATACAAGGATAGTGCTGTTGAAACTGAAAATCTGGAATGGTCAGTAAATAGTGTTGAGCTAAGAGAAAATGAGTTTGGCCAAAGTTATAGGGGTTAGAGGGCATAGCTAATATCACTAAGACCAAGGAATATATTCAGTGGAACTTCATTGTAAGTAGAAAACACACATCTAGTAATGGGGGCAGGTCATGAAAGTGGACTAGAGAGCAACAGAGAGAGAAGTCCCCTTCTACAGAGGTGTAAATGAGGCTGGTGTTTGTATCAAAGCCTGATAATTCACACAGGTTACATTTTCAAAGAGAGCTTAGAACATATTAGACACAATCATATTTCTCCAGAAAATGCCTTAAAAAATCTCTGATCAATAGTGTTTGATGTGAGACAATAACTTTTGTATTCCCCAGGAATGAGAACAAAAACAAAACAAAGCAAAAACCAAAAAAAAAAAAAAAAAACAACCTTGGCCAGAATTCAGTATCCACGTAGCCTATGCAACATATTTAAACAATGTAAGTCACTGTCTTCATCACTTGACTGAGAACAGTATCTACAAGATACTAGTTTATAAAAATTAAATGATGTAATTCATAGAACATGCATGCCAGTGAATCAAACTCATAATAAGTGCTTCGTTATATCAGATAGTTTTACATTTATACATATGTCACAGTTTCTTTTTCATGAATGGAACAAAAGCAATTACAGAATATTTTATGAAGTTGATTAGCCTCATATTAGCATGGAAACAACCTTTTTCCTCAGCTGTATTGTCCCACAATACAGCTCTATGAACATTTTTTTAAAAAACTTTATTTAAGGAGAAAAAAAAATAGAAAAAGGGTACAAGTTATACAGAATTTCAGAAAAAATAAACAGTAGGAAATCACTAGTTAATAGATTACATATTTTTTATCTTAGAAATAGCTGTTCAAGTTACAAAATTAAAGCATATAAAGTGGACTTTCAAATAGTGAGACTGCAAACAGTTTTGTTCAATGACACAACAAAACTCAGTAATATGGTTATCTATCTTATACACTTAAATATATATGCAGTTATATCCTTTAGAGCATTTTCTTTTCCACTCTTTTGTACAATGGCAATTACATATTTTGGGTTTTATTACTCCCACAGTTCTTATTACTTTTTTTGAAGAGAGTAAAACCAAACGTGACATAACAGAACAGAGTCAGTCAAATCAAAAGGGTGGACGTAATAGGTAATGTAAAAACAAAATACTAGGTGATCAACAATGATTACCATACTGCCTCTTGCTATCTTAAAAAGAATTTCCTATATCATCAGTTATAATAAAATTGAACAAAACAGTAATAACAAAACCAAAAATTTGGGGACGTGACAGGACTTTAAAAGAAGATAATAGTCAACCACAATGGGTGTCATAATGAATCTTATTGTCTTCACGGTTGTTGCATATACTTTCGAACTTGGTACTATCAAGCAAAGAAGAATAGAGGAAAATCAGTCAAAACAATATGGTGAGGGAAATACAGGGTTTCAAATCAAGTTAATAGGAAATCAAAGTTGGTTACTATAATGTATCCTGCTATTTTTTATTCATTTTCCTTTAAAAAGATAAAAATAAAAAAGTAAATAATTTTTAAAAAGGAGATTGAGATAAAAGAGGGCATAACAACAAAACAGTGCAGGTCAAAGCATAACCATTTAAGCAAAATAGTGTTTCACCACAAGATATCCTCACATAAAAGTAGTTACCACAGTATCTCTTTCCTTGAAATCTTTGAGTATAACTTCGTATACTGTAGCATCAAACATATCAAGACAATATAAAACCATTCAAGAGAATGACAGTGTTACTGTGTATTTAGAACCAACTATCAGAAAATGAACAATGGTTTCTTATAATCTCCTTGTCTATAGAAGTTTTTGCTTATATTATCACATATAATAAAATCCAATAAGATACAACCTGTCAAGACTGATGGAGACAGAAGAATAAAAGCTTGATGCGACTTCAAAACAAGATGATACTAAATCAGCACTAGCTATTATGATGTTTTGTTTTCTCCAAAATAGCTGCTCCTACCATCCAATCTTCTCTGCCTCATTTCTGTTGAGCTTTTTTCTGTCGTTTGTTGTCAGTTTGTCTTCTTCATTTCGCTTTCTGCTCCATTCATTGTGGCCTCTCTGCCACTGTTTCTGGAATCCTGGTATTTTCCTTTTTTAGAATATCCTGCAGTATTCTCTGTAGAGTTGAATTGGTGGTTGCAAATTGCCCTAGTTCCTCTTTATTCTGGAAGCACCTTGTTTTTTCCATCAATTTCTAGGGACAGTTGTGTAGGATATATCAATCTTGGCTGGAGTTTGTTATCTTTCAAAGCTTGAATTATTTCCCCCCCACACTCTTCGTGATTTTATGGTTTGTGCTGAGAAGTCTGCTGTAATTCTGATGAGTGTTCCCTTGTAAGTGATCTGTTTCTTGTCTCTGACAGCATTTAATATTCTGTTCTTATATTGGATTTCTGGAATTTTGATTCTTATATGCCTGGGTGTAGCTCTTTTTGGTTCGTAGGTGGCTGGGGTCCTGTATGCCTCATACATCTGAATATCTTTACCGTTTGCTAAATTAGGGAAATTCTCCTGGATTATTTCTGTGAATACTTTTGTAGTTCATTTGTTTGTGTCCCTACTCATTGTTTTATGTTCTTAAGTTATAGATACTCTTATCATCTTTGTATTATTGCTGTTTGTTTTCTTGTTATTTTTAAGAAGTATTTCATTTCATGCTCCCACATTACAATTCTGCCCTCCAGCAGATAATCTATCCTTACTTTCTTTCAAGCTGTTATACCAGCTTTCGATAGAGTTTTTAGTTTCCTGGTAATATCTTTAAACCTGCTTCATGTATTCTATGTTTTCTCTGTCTTCTCCATCAAACAATTTTCCCCTTTTTTTCTGTTCTTCAATTCCACCATCTGTTTTTCCTTGGGTGGTACTTAGCATTTCTCTAACTATTTTACCTATATCTTGCTTTATTTCATTAAATACTTCACTTTTAAACTCATCTATGAGGCTCTGCAAATATCGCTTTATGTCTGTTGATGCCATGTCTTGATATTAGTTGTTTTCTGTCCTCTGTTGCATTTCCCTTTCCTGGATCAGTGTTCTCAGGATTGGGGACTGCGGACCCTTTTTTTGTTGCTTCTTCTTCCTATGCCTTTTGTTCCTTCCATACAAGCAAATATAGGAGGCCCAGTTTTTTTCTCTTTATCTGTTACAATCTGTTTGAATTGTGCTGACAAGGTGTTCCTGCCCAGTGTAGTGTACTAGGGAGACCTGGGCAGCCTCTCCTGGGCACGCCCCTTCAGGTCAACCTACCAAAGGCTTCACCTCTAGGGTGCACCTCCAGGCTTTGGGACCTGGTTTGGGCTAGCCAACTGGGTCTTAATCAGTGGCATCACCCAGGCCAGGCACTCCCCACCAATTCCGCTTGAGAGGGGAATATGCGATTAAAGTCACTGCAGCATCCTGTTCCAGCAAGTCTGCCTGGTGCCAGTAAGTCCTTTGCTGGAGCCTCCTACTCTATGGAAGGGTCCCTATTCCATTCAACCACCGCAGGTTGATGCAGGGCTCCCTGCCAGTCCCACTCTCAACTCTGTTCCTGATTCCCGCTCTCAGAGCTTTTGTGCGTCTCTCTCCCTTTCTGCTGATTTGGATACGGCAGCGGCAGCAGGAAATTCAAATCATGGCTTCCAGTGACACAGGTTCCGGCTTCCACGCTGAGATTTTATCTGTTCCTGTAATAACACCAGGTTTGCATTTCCAGTTGATTTCTCTTAGCTTAGTTAGTTCCTGGGTTGGCAGGATATATCTCCCCTTGCTCAGGGCTCCTTGTACTGCACCAGACTGGATTCTAAGCTGGGTATCTCAGAGAGCCTCCATAGATGCTACTATCTATATACCATGCTGTCCTGGAAGTCACATTTATTATTTTTCTGGATCATGATTAATTGTGCTAAGCTATCTTACCCTCCCATTCTCTTTCATTATGAAATTTTATAATTTTCATTTTGAAATTTTTCTGAGTAGAGGGCTTTATCTTAATTTAAAATTAGTGTAGGGAGTTCTAAGCAAGCAGGCCAGTGTCACTGGTTTCAGAGGCCCAGTGTCCTGAGGTAAATGCCCCACACACTTTCCCCTAAGCCACGCTTGTTTGGGACCCTCGAGCCTTCTGGGTGCACTGGAACAGCTAGGCAGGTCTGGGGTGCCTCATTCCACCACCCTGTTCCGGCTGTGCTTGGAGAACTGTGGAGTTCTAAGCAAGCAGGCAAGCACCACCAGTTCCAGAGGCCTAGTGGCCTGGGAGAACTGGGTGCCAGAGTCCCAGGAGCTGAGGGCATAGAAGTGGATTTCCAGCAGACCCTGAGGAAGCTTTTGAATAACACTTGAAACACTTGAAACACAGAAATATAGGAAAATGACAAAACGAAAGATCAAATTACAATTTCAAACCTCCAGCCCATCCCAAGAAAGCTCAGGAGTGATGTATATAGAAAATATATGCTATACACCTTAAATATCGGACATAATAGCAACTGAAATAAGCAAATCAGGAAGCTTTAAAGGAATTCAAACTAGAAATAATCTCCCAGGTAAAAGAAGAAAGCATAAAAGAAATGAAAGAGATACTGAACATATGTAAGAAAACAGTTAAAAAACAAAAGGAACTAAACAAAAAGATAGAATCCCTAGATGAGCAATATAAGAAACAAACAAAATGCATAAAGCAGATGCACAGAGATATACAGGAAATCAAAAATTCCACTGAAAGCTGTAAAAGCCACCTTTATGAAAGTGAAGATAGAATTTCAAACCTTGAAGACAAGATTGCAGCTAGTGAACAGGAAAAGAAAGATCCTTTAAAAGTAACAAATAATCAGGAAGCAGCAATTCAACAACTGCCAGATGACACAAAGAAAAACAACACAAGATTGATAGGGATTAATGAAAAAGAAGGGGACAACATAAAGGACATCAAGAGAATATTTAGAGAAGTAATAGCTGAAAAAGTTCCCAGGCATGAGATCAGAAACCGACATCAGGTTCAGTGAAGCATATAGAACTCCAAATAATCATATCCAAAATAAGCTACACCCAGGCATATAATAATCATCATCCCAGAAATCCAAGAATAGATTATTAAAAGCTGTCAGAGAGAAAAGACATATCATGTATAAAGGAAAACATATCAGAATCTCAGCAGACTTTTCAACACAAAAA
Organism: Cavia porcellus; assembly: GCF_034190915.1. NCBI lineage: Eukaryota > Metazoa > Chordata > Mammalia > Rodentia > Caviidae > Cavia > Cavia porcellus. The sequence continues at coordinate 29,960,370 of NW_026947497.1, read as the reverse complement.
ATAAAGTCAAGAAGAGCATGGAGTGAAGTATTCCACATCCTAAAGGAAAATGATTTCCAACCTAGACAAAGGTACCCTGCGAAACTATCATTCAAGGGGCTGGGGATTTAGCTCAGCAGCATAAGTACCTGCCTTGTAAGCAGGCATCTTGAGTTCAATCCCTGGTACCGATAAAAATGAAAAAGACAACAACAAAAAACAAACAAACAAAAAAAACCTAGCATTCAAAATCAATGGTGAAATAAGATACTTGCATGACAAAGAACAGCTGAAGAACTTCATGATCACCGAGCCAACCATGCAAAAAATATTGAGAGACAGTTTAGATATACTTAGGAAAAAAACCTCTAAGCAAAGCAGATAATTAAACAGAACAGAAAGATAAAGATACAACAACACAAATATAACATGTCAACAATAAACCAACATATAACAGTTGGCAGACTGGCAGACTGGATCAATAAACAAAATCCAGCCATATGCTGTATACAAAAAAACCATCTAACCCACAAGGATACTCAGTGTATCACTAGTCAAAGGATGGAAAACAATACTTCATGCAACAGGGACCCACCCCAAAAAAAGCATAAGTAGCCATTCTGTTTGCAGACAACATGAATTTTAAACAAATAATGATCAGAAGAGACAAAGAAAGTCACTACATACTTGTTAGGGGAAAACTTCAAGAGGAAGAGATAACTCTCTTAAATATATATGCACCAAATTCCAGAGCACCCAGTTATATAAAATAAGTATTAACAGAAAAGAAAAATCAAATTATCTGTAACACAATTGTAACAGGAGACTTTAACACACAATTGACACCAAGGGACAGATCAACCAAACAGAAAATCAGCAAAGAAATAACAGAACTGAATCACACATGTGAACAAATGGACTTGATAGACATATACAGAGTGTTCCATCCAACAACATCAGAATACACATTCTTCTCAGCAGTACATGTGTCATTCTCTAAAATAGACCATATATTAGCTCACATAACATATTTAAACAAATTCAAAAGAGTTGAAATTATCCCTTGCATGTTATCGGATCATAGTGTTTTGAAATAAGAAATTATTGATAAAAGATACTGCAAAAATCCCATGAACACATAGCAACTGAATAACACACTCTTGAGTAATCAGTAAGTCACAGGGGAAACTAAAGATGAAATTAAACATACCTACAAGCAAATGAAAATACATATACAACTTACCGGAATCTATGGGATGCAATGAAAGCCATCCTCAGGGGAAAATATATAGCACTGAGTTCCCACATCAGGAAAGCAGAACAAATACAAATAAATAACTTGATGCTACATCTCAAACATCTAGAAAAAGAAGAGCAAGTCAAGCCCAAAGTCAAAATAAGAGAGGAAATTATAAAAATCGGAGCAGAAATCAATGCTATAGAGACTAAGAAAACAATCCAAAGAATCAATGAATCAAGGAGTTGGTTCTTTGAAAGAATAGATAAAATTGATAAGCCCCTAACCAACCTTATTTTTAAAAAGGGAAGAAAAAGTTCAAATTCAAACAATAAGAAATGAAAAAGGTGAAATCACTACAGACTTTATAGAATTACAGAAGATCATCAGCACCTATTTCGAAAGCCTCTACTCTCAAATGATTGATAACACAGAAGAAATAGATTCCTAGAAACATGTATCCAGAGAACCAAGCTAGGTCAAGAAGATGTAAAACTACTGAATAACCCAATTTCTATTAATGAAATTGAAAATGTAATTAAGTCCTTACCTACAAAGAAGAGCCCAGTCCCAGACAGATTCACTGCAGAATTCTACAAGAAATGCAAAAAATGCTGACACTCCTCAAACTCTTCAGTGAAACTGAAAGGGAATCAATCCTTCATAAGTCATTCCTGGAAGCAAATATTACTCTAGTACCAAATCTGAGAAAGACCCAACTAAAAAAGAGAACTATAGACCAATCTCCCTAATGAACACAGATGCAAAAATCCTCAAGAAAATATTGGCAAATATGATGCAGCAAATCATCAAGATTATACACCATGAGCAAGTGGGATCCATCCCAGGCATGCAGGGATGGTTCAACATACATAAATCAATAAATGTAATCCATCATATCAATAAAGCCAAAAGTAAGAATCACATGATAATTTCTATAAATGCAGAAAAAGCTTTATATAAGGTCCAACATTCATTCATGATAAGAACTTTAGTGAAAATTAGAATAGATGGTCTTTACTTCAATACAATAACTGTCATCTACAACAAACCAACAGCCAGTATCATACTAAATGGACAAAAATTGAAGGCCTTTACTTTAAAATCAGGCACAAGACAAGGATGTCCTTTATCACCATTCCTATTTAATATAGTACTGGAAATATTAGCCAGAGCAATTAGACAAGAGAGAGAAATAAAAGGGATAAAGATAGGAAAAGAAGAATTTAAATTATCATTGTTTGCAGATGACACGATACTCTACATAGAAGACCCCCTAAACTCCATTGAAAGACTCTTAGATATAATAAATAAATTCATCAATGTAACTGTATACAAAAATCAGTACTCAAAAATCAAAACCATTCCTATATATTAACAACAAAATCACAGAGAGAGCAATAAGAGAAGCCACACCCTTTACACTAGCAACCAAAAAAATGAAATATTTAGGAATTACTCTTACAAAAGAAGTGAAAGACCTATATAAGGAAAATTATAATACACTGAAAAAGAAGTTGAAGATGATCTCAGAAAATGAAAGAAATCCCTTGCTCATGGATAGGAAGAATAAATATTGTGAAAATGGCCATTCTCCAAAACTCCTATACAGATTCAATGCAATCCCAATAAAAATACCATCAACATATCTCATAGATCCAGAGAAATCACTTCTAAAATTCATCTGGAAGCAGAAGAGACCTAGAATAGCAAAGACAGTTCTAAGCAACAAAGGCAAGGCAGGAGGAATCATTTGAAGTTATACTACAAAGCAACTGTAGTAAAATCAACATGGTACTGGAGCCAAAACAGAGGCAAAGATTAATGGAATAGATTAGAAGATACAACCACAACTACAAACACACTCAACAACCTTGTATTTGATAAAGGAGCCAAACAGGTTCACTGGAAGAATGACAGTCTCTTTAATATATGGCGTTGGAAAAACTGGCTCTCCGTTTGCTGAAAACTAAAACCAGACCATGCATATCACCATGTACTACGTTAAAATCTAAATGGACCAAAGATCTGAATATTAAAACAGAAATACTAAATCTATTGGAAGACAAAATGGGTAGAAACCTTGAAAACATACGGATAAGTAGAGAATTCATGAACAGGACTCAAACCACATGGGAAATACTTCCCAGAATCAATAACTGGGACCACCTCTTATTAAAAAGTTTCTATGTGTCAAAAGAAATCTCCAGTATAGTGAAAAGAAAACTCCCAAACTTGGAAAAACTTAGTGAACTCTCCCTCAGAAAAAGGACTTCTGTCTAAAACATATAAAGAATAAAAAAAAAAAAAATCAGACCCCCAAAATGCAGAGATCCAATCCAAAATGGGCATCTGAGATGAATATACACTTCTCAGATGAAGAAATACAAATGGCAAATAAATACATGAAAAAATGTTGATCATCATTAGTCATTAGAGAAATGCAAATTAAAACCACACTGAGATTCCACCTCACTCCTGAAAGAATGGCCAGGATCAAGAAAACCATCAACAACAAATGCTGGAGAGTCTGTGGGGAAAAAAGGAACTCTCCTGCAACTTAATAGTACCCCCACTGTTGGTGGGAGTGTAGACTGGTGCAACCATTGGGGAGGTCAGTCTGGAGATTTCTCAAAAAGCTGGGGTTGGCAGTCCCATTTGTTCTAGCTATTCCACTTCTAGGCATATTCCCAGAAGAACTGAAAGCCTCATACCACAGTGATATATGTGCACCTATGTTTATAGCAGCACAATTTGTAATCACTAGATCTTGGAAACAATCCAAGTGTCCATCAACTGTGGAATAGATAAAAAAAGATTTGTGGTATTTTTATACAATGCAGTACTCCCCAGCCATCAAGAAGGATCATACTGAGATATTTATAAACAAATGGGCGCAGCTTGAGACCATACTCATAAGTGAAATAAATCAAACTCACACGTATGAATACCAAATAGTTTCCAAATTGTAAGAAATGATTCAATTATATAAAAGTATGTGGTAATCATGATTCCTCATTATGTGGCTTTGAAGCCTTATAAAGTTTTCACTCATTCATTTGAATGGCTTTATTCTGGGCTTTTTGATATTATTGCCTGTGATGAAATGAACAATTATTTTGAAGAAAACAAAACATCATAATAGCTAGTGCTGATTTAATACCATCTTATTTTGAAGTCCCACCAAACTGTTGGTCTTCTGTCTCCATTGGTTTTATCATGTTATATCTTACTGGATTTTTTTATATGTGATAGTATAAAAGAGATTATATAGAAACCATTGTTCAATTTCCGTTAGCTGGTTCTAAATACCCCGTAATACTTTCATCCTCTTGAATGGTTTCACTTTGTCTTGATATGTTTGATACTATAGTATACAAAGTTATATACAAATATTTCAAGGAAAGACACACTATGGCAAATACTATTAAGTTGCGTTATCTTGTGGTGAAGCACTAGGTTGCTGAAATTGTCATGCTTTGACATGTATTTTTATGTTTTTATGTCCTCTTTTATCTCAATCACCCCTTTATTCATAAAAAATTATTTATTTATTTTATTAATTTTTTAATTAAGGGAAAATTTTTTAAAAAGCAGGATATATTATAGTAACTTTTTTGATTTCCTATTAACTTCATTTGAATCCCAGTATTACTCCTACTATCTTGTTTTTACTGATTTTATTCTGTTCCTTTCTGTTTGATAGTATCAAGTTTGAGGATATAGGCAACTACTTTGCAAGCAGTAAGATTCAATATGATGCCCATTCTGGTTTGACTATTATCTTCTTTTGAAGTCCTGTAATGTCTCCAATGTTTATGTTTTATTGGTGTTGTTCTGCACTGTTTTGTTCAATTTTATTATACCTAATGATATAGGCAATTCTTTTTAAGGAAACAAGAAGCATTATGGAAACCATTGTTGATCACCTTGTATTCTGTTTTTACATCATATGCTATGTCTATCCTTTGTTTTGACTGACTGCTTTGTTTTGCATATTTGGTTTTATTCTCTTCCAAAAAAGTAGTAAGAACTATCAGAATAATAAAACCCTAATGTGTAAATTTTGTTGTAAAAAAGAGAGGAAAAAATGCTCTAAATGATACAATTGCAAGTGTGTTTAGGTGTGTAAGAAAGATGACCATATTATGAGTTTTGTTGGATCATTGAACACAACTGTTTGCAGTCTCACTGTTTGAATGTCCACTTTGTATGCTTTAATTCTGTAACTTGAACAACTATTTTTTAAGATGACAATATGTAATCTATTAATTAGTGATCTTACTGTTTTTTTTTTTTTTTTGTAATTCTGTATTACTTGTACCCTTATACTTTTTTGGTTTTTTTTTTTTCCTTTAAATAAAAAAAATTCAAAAAAAAATAAAATTAGTGTAGATCTCTTTGAGAACAGAACAGCTGGAGAGGATTTCAGTGAGTTTGTATATAAATTCCAGAGGACCAGAGAGATCCTTCAGGATTTGATTAGTCCTGTCCATCAAAATGCCCTATCTTCCAGAATCCCAAGACCCTACATTCATAAACTGTTTATTCATTTGTGTACAATGCTTTCTTGACACACTGCCTACTGGAAACTCACTCTGGATAGTCTTGTAAATTCTAGTTAGCTAGCTGAAGGCAAGTATAGGTGTGCTATCGAGATATAAGGGGAAGATATTGAAACAGGAATGAGGGTGCTTCAAATAAAGAGATTGCAAACAGCTAGTAGATCAGGTCAGTGAGGGGAAATACCAGTTAGAATGGAGGAAACTGAAATTTTTCTCTAAGTTTTGTTTTCATAGAATTTTGTTGTGGAAATTCTTCCTGAAGTATTTATAGTATTTTCAAAAAGTTAAAAGTCACTGTCATGTTTGGTGAAATTTCAGAACGTATGTTTAAAGTGATTTCAGTGTAAAGTAAATGACCAAAGCATGAATTTCAAACCTAAATAAAAAGATCTTATGAAATTCTTATTTTCTTTATATTCAAATTATTTGGAGAAACTAAGATTCCTTATAACGTACAATACAGTTTGATAAGAAGTTAGTGTTGTATGGTTCTTAACTTTTGTTCAGTTGGTTTTTTTAACATTTAAGGCATAGAAGATATTCAACACAGTTGTTTTCATAAATTAATTCCAAAACTTTCAATAAAGTAATTTTAAGACAAAATTTAACTTCTCACTATATTCCAGTTTCAACTGTTGCATAAGTAACAACTCTAGAGATTTTAATTCCCAAAGTCACTCTCAGTTCAGGATCTCATAAAATCATTCAAATGACTGTGTGTATGACCCAGGTTCTTTTTCCATTTCAATATTGTTTTCTCATTCTTGTCTCTAGTGAGGAATGATATATATGGAGGCATATAATTACAAATTAATATTAACCATAAGGTATAGTAAACTAGTTTGACATGAAGAGGCAATCGACATCATCTTGGAAAAATATTTTGTTTTACATGATCTCTTATTGGGAAAATATGAGAATTTAGATGAACAGATTTATCTGATCTTGTCCACAAGCAATGATTTAAAATAAGAGAACTTGAGCAAGAGAGAGAGAGTTTGAGAAAGTACTTTCAATAATAATAATAATAATAATAATAATAATAATAAAGGACTCTTGGTTTTCCTTCTAAGCCTGACTCCACATGGCCTGAAAAGTGATTATAATTGGCTGTTGACAGAACTGAAATAAAGGACGTGCTTATGGTTATAACCGTTGTAGGACATGATTGCAAAATTGGATTTTCAAGGTCTCCCTTTTGAAATATTAAATTCTGAAGGAGTAACTGAATCTCCTGAATCATTTTACAATTGTTAGAAACTATTTAAAGAATGGTACATAAGATTAGGCATATGTGTCATCTAAGAAATAATAATCCCCAGCATTTTGGGAGAAAGGAGCATAAAGACACCTATCTGAGCACAAAGACAGCTACAAGAATAAAAGTTTCAAAAAAGCACTTTTTTTTTTTAACAAGAAAGACACACAAGCCTCTATGCCTTTTATAAAGTTCATTATAATCATTCGTAGAGAAAGTTTTCTGTGTGACATATCAGAAGAACATGCGAAGCAGTGCTAAGACTTCAGGCATTGAATAGATTTCAATTTCTCATTCTTAAAGAACTGCCACTCAGGGCAATCTTCAGTGAATGGAAGAACATAGTCTTCCCGGAATTCTATGCTGTTCACCAAGGAACCAGGATTTATAAACTGTAAGAAGAAAATACGGTAAACAATTGAGACTCTCTTATACATTTGCAGCATATAAAGTTCCATGAATTTTTATAAGGCAGTGTCCTAGGTGCTTGACTTCAGAGACTGAAATGAAATGTTTTAGAAACTTAAAGACAACAACAATAACAAGAAAAAAATTATGGAGACTTCAAAGATTTGGTTTTAGACAGTCACAGGTAGACTAAACAACATATTGGACTGCTCAAAAGTAAGTTTCCAATAAAATAAAAAACAAAATACATCTTCCAAATTCAAGTTTTTTTTTTCAATTTTGTTGTGAGGTTACAGATGATTTTATGAGAAGCAATGAGAAGAAAGGGAGTTAATGAAATCCATTGTAAATTCCAAAATTGATAACTTAAAAGATAAAGCAGGATTAAATTCTATAAAAATGCAGCATCTGGTCTTAGTAATGAACATTTAAAGCCATCACCATTCCAATAATTTGGAATAGAGAAATGGTGACAGGGGTGCTAATGAATATGTAATGTTAACTCATATTGAGAGAACAGGGAACAAAACAGAAGCAGCAGGAAAGTATGATCTTCCAGAGTGATGGGAGTTCTGTTCTATATATGGCAGAGATATCCATAATTAATTTACTTCTTTGTTCAATTTAAAAACCATGAATGCTCTGATTGTTTTATCCTCCTTACGATGTAAAAGCCATCATGCAACAGGATCCTGCATAAGGCACCTGTATCAGATACTAAGAACATACCCACTCATGATGATAGCAGTAGCTACTTTCATGTCAGTTCTCAAAGCACAATTCTTAAATGGCCATGTGAAAAGAGATGGATGCAACCTATGTGTTTTATAGGATACATTAAAGAAACAGAATATGAGATAATGGAAGTGAAGATCTTTTATAAGTGATAGTAGAAATATTTGCTCTTTTCCGTGTGGTTTCCAAGATTTTTCACCACATAAACATCCTAGCAAGGTAACGGGGAAAATGACAGTAAGTGTCACTGCCTGCAAATCATGCAGAAACAAAAAAATCCCACTAAGAACGGTCCTCTGCAAACATCCACCTCTTATGTGTATACTGTCTTCTTTTCTAGGAAACATTTTAGTAGATACTTCGTTAAAGAGTGCATGTCTGCTTATTTTTTCATATTTACTGTTGATAATGTTACCATCAAAGAGTCCAAGTAAAAGAGTGAGACAAATCTGTAGTACCGGTCATAGTCATGTTCACTGGAATTCTAGGACCAACCAGATGAAGAGTCCCATAGACCAGAGATGGCGAACCTTCTAGAGCTTTCAATGATACAAAAAGCCCACTGTGGAACACCTGCCATGGGTTCACCACCACTGCTTCAGACTGCTAGAGAGCACCAAGGATGCAGAAAATCTTTCTTCTTATTTTTGTACATTGGTCTTTCAACCTGGCCTGAGGAAACAATACGGGGATAGAAGAATATATCTGGCATTGCGCAGAATCTGCATTGAGTTTCTTGCACAAAATCAAGCCGAATTCTATCATCTGTCCTCACCTTGAATCTCATGGTAAAGTGCAAATGCTTTCCTCTGCCAAAAGGTTGCTCTTGATCACTTCAGGAAAGTTAGAATCAAGTTTGATTTCACTACTTGTAATTGAATATCTCCCATTACATACACACTGCACCCAATAATTATACAATTACACATTAATTATTTTTCTGGGAAGATCATCAAAGGCCTGCCTCACTTTACAGAACTCTCCACAGCGGTACATGATAAATTAGTGTGTTTTCTTAAAACTTGAAAATCTCTTATCACCATTCCCCAAGTGCAAGTTACTATGGTTACAGGGTGACAACAAGTTAATGTTTGGCTGCTAAGCAAATATACAATTCCACATACTACTCTTGCATACAGTTAATAATTGTATTCTTAGAATTTCTGCAGCTCATAGGGGACCTACAACCTTAAGAGTCACATGCTGATAGTTTCCATGATCTGTCTCCCAGCTAATTGTTGCATTGTAGCATTTTCAGCACAGTTCAAACAGAATGGGATTTGAGGGAATGTCTGACACCAGTCAAGTCAACTCATGCTCTTTTGTCTGTGGTAACAGCTGGGTCACATTTATTTACTAAATAATAACCATGGAAATGAGTGTGTGGAAAACATCTGAGGGCTTGACAGTTGTTTTGAATGGGGAATGCAGGAGCCAAGGCCATGCCTGCTGTTTCCAACAGACTGCAGTTAGTTTAAGTCAAACAACCATGTAGTAGAGGACAGAAGACTCACCACACACTTATTCTGTAGTGCTCTCCACATTTGGGAGAGGAACAAATTATGTGCAACTCTCTGAGGTGATTCTGAAAGATAAAGATCATTAACCATCCTGTCTATAGTATCTCTTAAAACTAAGATATCCCCTAGATAATTTGGAGACTGTGCTCTCTTATTTGCCACAATATTCTGTGCCCCATTTCAAGAGCCATAAATTCACGTTTCTCCCACTCATTCCACACGTGTGCCTGTACTTTTATTCATAAGGAGCTGTACATAACAGACAAGAACACTTTATGAAGCTCACCACATCCTCATGTTCTGTATTTTAAACAGCATGAATCACCATGATGAGGCTTGATGAATAGTACCCTGAACAAAAAGTGATCATTATGATGTAGGAACATGTCAATCCAGGAAGACTATCCAGCTGGCCAAATTAGGATATAGTGTGAATCCATTGATTCCTATTTAGCCAAGTTACTCATTTCAGAGCATACTGACCAGTCCAGCAGGGTAAAGACAGTAAAGAAAAGAAAAAGCATTAACCTCCAGAATCAACAGAACAGAATGCCAGATATTATAGTAGGTTTATATACACCACTCTTTTGGTCCAGAATACTATTCGGGAGGCAAAGGGGGGACTAAGGAAATAATTACTTGTGTGGAAAGCCACATGCAGTGACTAATGAATTTTACTAAAGGTATGAACAAGCAAGGTTTGAGGAAGGTGGGGTCAGAATATCTTTGAGTTGGTCTTTAAAAGACTTTCTATTTCTCAATGAAAGTCTGTGGGCAGTGTGGAATATGGAGAGTCTACAGAAAATCTTGGTTACTGGGTCATTTCTGAGTAGGTTTTCTGATAAAAGGTATTCCACTGTCAGATTGCAAATATTCCTGGTTCCAAAAGTCAACAATATAACAATTTGGTCCCAAAGATCACAAGAGTGCAATCACAGTGAACTGGCTGAACTTCAGCAGAGCTGCACTGGAACCTGAAAATGGGTCAAAGGCAATGAGACATTGGTGATAGTTCCTAGGGGAGACAACCAATAGAGGTTGCAAAGTGTGGGCAGAAATCAATGCAATGTGGCTTTTTTTTATCTCAGAAAGACAGGATATGATAGCAATATGAGTGTGGAAATTTCAGTTAGCTTGATCACTTTCCAACTCATGGGTTAATGATCCTTAACATGGGCTCTGAGAGGAAACTAAAATGTTTTTATAAGGAGCAAAGCTGACTACCACAGGTCAGCATACCCAAAAAGGTTGCTCATTTGTAGGTCTGCCAATTTGTAGAATGGACCTACAGCCTACACATAAATTCCCAACACAAACTTAGTTGTGAAATCCATTGTCAGTGAATTCATTTGTAAAATCTGCAAAAGGAGTTTATTGAATTGACCCAAATTATTCACCTGTAAAATCCACTTAGCTTATTTCCTGTGAAGTAGGTAGTGTAGTCTAACAAGGAACTGTAACTTGGGCATCAGTGGCAAACAAACTACAAATATCTGGCTTTTTCATGTGCTGAAATATCCTGAATGGGTCTATAAAATCTGTCTTCCCTTTGGAAACAACAAACCCTTCTTCCTCCAACTGGTGATCCAATGTGGCCACTATTTTTTTCTCTCAAATACTGTAATTTGTTTCTCAAATTCTATAAATCTCCTGGCAAGACCTCTAATGTTTTCTTTCCCAAAAGTCACGTGTGTATCACAATCCCATGTTCATTACTAATATTATGGAGAGCTATGAAGTGTCTGAGAGTTTGTACTATTTGCCATAGTTTCCTAGATGCTATAAGAAAAAATAAACTACTGGATCAGAGACAAGAGCTTTGCTAGTCACAGCAATAGGAGCAGCCACCATTAATATTGTCTGTAACATTTCTTTAGGTGCACATTGCCTCAGAGTGATGGGTAGGAAACCCTACCACTGTCAGTGGACTGCAAAACAGGGGAGTAGTGCAGAGTTTAGAAAGCTTTACTGCTTTGGGGCGAGCAGGAAGTATGCCAGCTCAGTGTTCCAAAGACAGACAATATCTTTAATTGCAATGCTATAAACAAACTTGTACCTTTGCCTTCAGAAAAAAAGCCCTATCTTTATTCTGCAAAGCTACTTCCTATACAAACATTCTTTAAACAGTAGGTCAGAACTAAAACAATGGGGTCGCTATTTATAAAATGAGAAGAAATAGGAGTGATTTATGAAGAATTGTCCACCAATTCCTAAATCATAACGCTTGAAAAGTTATTTGCAAGTTTTTGTTGTTAGCATTGAGAATACAGTGGTGACTTAGAAACAATTCTTGTCATGTTACAGAAAGCACAGATGGCATTAGTATGTTGGGAGTAGTGATGCCCACTAAAAATAAAAGCTAATTATATTTATAATATATAAAATATTCATATATAAAATATATTTATGCATAATATATGTATTTGTATATTATATACATAATATATAAATATATATTTAAATATATTGAAACATAAGATCAGTCCCAAGGCAACAATTGATTAGTTTTTGCAATGTAACTGAAAATGTCCTTCAGTCAGTACACTTCAGTTTCTTAGATGCCCGTGTAATAGTTCCTGTTCCTGTTCCAGTTCCTGTTTTTTCTGTCTCAAAATCAGCTGCTTACTGTGCTGCATAGCTGGTTACTATGATGCACATTGTATAAACCTATCCCTAATTGATCAGCCATTCTGTTGTGTACTTCCTGCTTGGTTATCTCGTACAAATCCTAGACCACCAGAGACTGAGTCCTGATATTCTGGGGCTGATCCTAATCAGTGCCTGTCAAGCAAAATACATCTGCCTCTAAATCCTAGGTGTCATTTCTGCTTGCCATTACACTAGTATGTTACCATAACAGCAAACATCAGAAAATGCAACTACCAAGCAAAGCAGGAACTGTTACCGGAAGAAAGTTTGCCTTGAAAACACAAGGTTAGAAAACACAAGGTTAGAAATCTACAGGGAAGGAAGCGCACATCTGGCATTTGTTGTTGTTGTTGTTTTTGTTTGTTTGATTGTTTTTTTTTGTTTTTGTTTTCCTATTTGGAGTTTGCTATTTGTATCCAGGATCTATGACCTAGTAGCAAGTTGTTGTAGCCTAAAACCTATTTGCCTATCACAAAAATGGGTCTGGAGCTGGACAAGAAGGAGAGTTAAGCTTATGCACAGCTTATTCAAATCACCTGGCAAGGCCTTCGATGGGAAAATGCATGAAATTTGGAGGAAAATGCAAAGATTAGTAATAAATAAGAGACCAGACTCTATACCCGTGCCAATTTGTGCCACTTTTGCTGCACTGACTTTCGCAGACCTTAGCCTAGAAGATTTTGAATTTTAAGTTTATGGAAGCTGGAACTATGTCTTCTACTTAGAATTTGAATAATAATCACAAGTGAATACAGACAAGTTAAAGGTTAAAATGATGAACAGAAAAAGTCTCTGTCAAAAGTAAGGAAGAACTTCCCACTTGAGTGTCAATAAATACCTGTGTGCATGAGCAGTAGTGACATGGGTGTGTATGGGGTAAGTGTGAGCCCTCCTGATATGAAGAATAAGACGTTTAATCCTCAATCCTTCTGTCTCTATCAATGTTGGGGTAATAGGACTCCTTTTTGAAATGGCACATGCGTGCCTTTAGGAAAAGAAAATTGAGCAAGAAGGAAATACCCTGATCCCTTTTGTTCTGTTTGTACTTCTTGAGGCTTATCTGTAGGGAGGCTGATCACTTTCTGTTATAATAAGAAATATGTATGTGTGTTATGAGAGCTTTTCAGCATTGGTAATTGAGAAATCTGATTGTTTCACAGAAACCAAAGAATATGAGAACACAGAGTAAACAGTTTTCCTGCCTTTGGCAATATATAACATACAGCAAGAAGAAACCTTGATCTGGACTAAGTAATAGGATACGGGGTGGGGATTAAGCTCTGTCAGTGGTGCAGTGCCTACCTGGCCAGCATGGCATCCTGAGTTTGATTCCTGGTCCTCCCACCACCAAAAAGTGATAGGGTAGAAGTATAGAGAAAAGCTGATACAATAAAGGTCCCTCTCTAAGTATATATCTGAGGATAGTCAGACTGAAACATTAAATGTTTTCCACATTCAACTGCTTCTGCCTTAGTATTTACCAGATATATTACTGAAACTATTTTATCAATAAGCTGCTAAAGACTTGCATAAAGGAGTAATCAAAATATTTGGTAAATGTTTAAACTTTTAAAGACAGGTATGACTATAATACACACACACACACCATTAAGCCTTTGTGAAGTATCACCACACACACACACACACACACACACACACACACACACACACACACAGAATTTACACATATTTATTCCTTCCATTGTTCTTATCAGTTGCTGAAGAGGTTCTGGAAGTTCTAGCATATGAGTATGATCAAATGCTGAGTCCTCTTGCCATATACCGTCCAATGGAAAGGACAGCTTGCAGAATACATGACAGTGGGTCCCCATGCATCTTTCTCACTGGATCTGGCACCAAGGGACTCTGGCTCTTCTTCAAAGTTAAAATGACCATGAAAGGTAAATTTTTCAGCTCAGGACACTGAAGCAGCCATGAAAACAAAGCTAAACAGACTATAAAGAAAGACTTCAAGAACTGCTTCAGAAAGTGGCAAGAATGGAGGAATAAAGATGTCTTGGCTATGAGAGGGCTTTGAGCCGCAATAATAGAAATATATATTTTATAGTAATAAATTTTATTAAATATTTTCTATCTTTAATATTTCATAGTATTTTGACACCCTATTGCCATCAATATCAATGAATAGAAGTACTAACAATTTTTCTGCATTTCAGCAAAAGCAATTTCATCTCCACTTAATTTTGTGTCATCCATCTAGATTGTTCACTGGAGGAAAACAATCCTGGTGAAAACTTCAGCTAAATAATACGATTAAGCAAAATTACAATATTTTTCCAAATGAGACAAAATAGTGGGTTTAAATTAAATATTTTCAGAATATTGAAAAAAATAAGACCTGCAAGTCGCCAACATAGCTACAACAAGTGGTTAAGGAAAAAACATCACATCGTAAGCATCAAATTTAAAGACATGAAATTTAAGTTCTGCTGCATGAAACTAATGACCACGTGCTTAAATGAAGCGCATGTATGCAATTTATGTATGAAATAAAAGACTTCAGAAAAGTAATCAGTGTCGGCTGGACTGTTAAGACAAAATTTGTAGTACACAAAACAAGGCTGAAAGAAAATAGAATTTGTTAATTACTGGGACAAGGAGGTATTTTTAGAAGAATTAACTGCATATCCATATAAAACAAATGAAAGATTAGCTTGACAAGAGAAGATACATCTAGTTAGAACAGGATTGATTTTGCAACGTTTCAGAAGTCATTTGTTATTCTTTTACTAAAATCTTAGGGAGGAGGTGTTAGTAAAATTATTCTGGCAGCAAAGTACAAATAGCCAGACACAGAGACAGACTGTATAAAAGAAGATGAATGAAGAAGACTTCTGCAGTGGTGCAGGAGAAAATCAGGAAAAGCAGGCAGCCATGGGAAAGTAAGCAAGCCCCAAAGGAAGAAGCCACCGTGCGACAACCAGCAGAAAGGTGAGTTGTAGACAGAGAAAAAAAGTCTCCATTGTTGTTAAGATACAAAAATAAAAACCTAAGTGTAGGATGATAATAAATATGAAGGAGCAAAGTACCGGACCATTTAACAAATTAGGGTATTTGATTTATTCCACAAACATCAAATATCTCATTTCTGCAAATTCCTGAAAATAAGAAGAGTACCGTTTCAACATCGTGAGCGGACAATGTACAGTAATTAGAGCAATTTTGAGAAAGTGCAAGACAGCGTAAACGTGTTTAAGAAGAGAAGCCTACATTTTCAGTAACGTAGGGGCAACTTTATTTGGAAAGCTCATTGAAGCTGACTTCCCAAGGAATGTACTTTGATTTGTTCACAAAGCTGGCCTGACAGCAGGCTTGAGTGTGTGTGTGTGTGTGTGTGTGTGTGTGTGTGTGTGTGTGTGTTGGAGAGCTGGAGGAGCCCCTGAGCAGCAGCTGAGTTTGGAAGGCTGGGGGTCCCGCAGAGCTTAGCAGGAGGAGGTGCAATGCCCGCCCTGGGCAGGGGTGCGTGCACCGCCCCCCGGGGTTGCAGCGCGGAAGCCACAGGCCCTGGGCCGCCCTGGGCCGCGCTCCTGCAGCCGGGGCTCCGGGCCACTCCCCCGCCGCCGCTCTCCACGCCAGTCACCGCCTCCCGCCTCCGGGCTCGGCTTTCTGTAGGGGAGTGGGAAACGGGGGAGGGGCGGAGGAAAGAAAAACGGTCAAAAAAAATATTAAAAAGCAAACATCCCACTTGGCCACGGGCGCGCGGGAAGTTCCGCGCCGAGTTCCGGGTTGGCCCGCGCCGCTCCGTCCGTCCGTCCGTCCATCTGTGAGTCTGTCCGTCCCGCCCGCACCGCTGCCCTCGGGCTGCGCCTGCAAAACCTGATACCGGGGTTCGGGTCCGGCGGGGCGGCGACTGGGGCGCACTGCTCCCCACCACCGGCGCAGCTGGGCCGGGCGCTGCAACTCTACACCGGCCAGCGAGGCCTGCTCTCCTCCGGAGGCGGCCGCCCCGCGAGTCCGCGCGCAGCGGTTTGTCCTGCAAACCTCGGAGATCAATAGGGTCACTTTTGGGGGAGGGGGTTGCATGCGCTGGGGGAGCCGTCTCTGAACCACGGACCCGAGGGGACCCGGAGGGGACCCCAGGCCACCACGATGGACCCCCGGAGCTGGGGTCCGGCCCTGCGCTCGCAGGAGGAGGCCGGCAGCGCCCAGGGCGGGGAGGTGAGCGTAGCCGCCAAGTACCGCCTGGCCTCGCTGTACGTGGGGGACCTGCACGCGGACGCCACGGAGGACCTGCTCTTCCGCAAGTTCAGCGCCGCGGGGCCCGTGCTGTCCATCCGCATCTGCAGGGACGTGGCCACGCGGCGCCCGCTGGGCTACGCCTACGTGAACTTCCTGCGGCCGGCGGACGCGCAGAAGGCGCTGGACACCATGAACTTCGACGCGGTGGAGGGCAAACCCATCCGCCTCATGTGGTCCCAGCGAGACGCCTGCTTGAGAAAATCGGGCGTCGGGAACGTGATCATCAAGAACCTGGACAGATCGGTGGACAACAAGACCCTGTACGAGCACTTCTCGGGCTTCGGCAGGATCCTGTCCTCCAAGGTGATGAGCGATGACCAGGGATCCAAGGGCTACGCCTTCGTGCACTTCCAGAGCCAGAGCGCGGCGGACTGCGCCATCCAGGAGATGAACGGCAAGGTGATCCGGGACCGGCAGGTGCTGGTCGCCCCGTTCCGGAGCCGCAGGGACCGGGAAGCCGAGCTCAGAACCAGAACCAGTGAGTTCACCAACGTGTACGTCAAGAACTTCGGCGAGGACATGGACGACGAGAGGCTGCAGGGTGTTTTCAGCAAATACGGCAGAACCCTCAGCGTGAAGGTGATGACGGATTCCAGCGGAAAATCCAAAGGCTTCGGCTTCGTGAGCTTCGACAGCCACGAGGCCGCCAAGAAGGCCGTGGAAGAAATGAACGGGAAGGACATCAACGGGCAGCTGGTGTTCGTGGGCAGAGCGCAGAAGAAAGAAGAGCGCCAGGCCGAGCTGAAGCAGGTCTTCGAGGAGCTGAAGAGGGACGGCGCGCGCCGGTGCCAGGGCGTCAAACTCTACATCAAGAACCTGGACGACACGGTGGACGATGACCGGCTGCGGAGGGCGTTTTCCTCATTTGGCTCCATCAGCAGGGTCAAGGTCATGGAGGAAGAAGGGCAGCGCAAAGGCTTCGGCTTGGTGTGCTTCTCCTCCCCGGAGGAAGCTGCCAAAGCCATGACCCAGATGAACGGACGCGTCCTGGGCTCCAAACCCCTCAACATCGCCCTGGCCAAGCGCCAGTGAGGCAGACACTTTCTCACCTGCGGGGTTTGCAGCAGGTGCGGGAAAGCGGAGATCTTCACCTGCACTGACTTCAGTGAACCTCGAATTCCACAGTTGACTGCATTTATTTTTGTATTAAACTTTGTAATATACTTTGCTTTATCATACAAATCCAAATTATTTTTCCTTTTGTAGAAAAATAAATGAATCTTAGATTCATTTTACAGGGGTGTGTCTTCTGATAAAATTGTATGTTCTGAGTTTTGATACAGTGTACACAGCAATAAATATAATAATCGTTTATGAACCAATCAGTCAGAGAATTATTTAGGGTTTTTTTTTTTTGCGTATTTTTTGTTTCTCATTAAGATGGTTAGCTTTAGTTTATTTTATGAAAATATGCTCAAATAGACCTCGAAGTAATTTCTTTTATCAATATTTATAACTTTTCTTCAAAGCTTTTGGTAACTCAAAATTTGTTGCTAGTGAACATTAAGTTGAATATTCGGTTTTGTTTTGGATTAATGTTTTTAGCTATACTTGGGTTTCTTATACATTGTATCCTGACATCGTTATTATCTAATGATTTCAATAAACGTGGTGTATGTTTTCAGTACCTCCTACAAACTGACTTCAAGGGATATATTGTTGCTTTACAAATTGATTTGCTGTAGTTCTGCTATTTGCTAGTCATCTAAGTTGTTTACTTGCATAGCACAAACTTACACATTCCAGAAGTTGTAAACCTGTAGCAATTCAGGTGACACAAAGTTGGTTTAAGTTTCTTCATATCAATGGAGCTTAATGATATGCCTTAAAGTTTTGCCGAATACCAATATTATGAAAATAGATATATTTAGAATATAGAAACCAATTTAAACTCTGTGTTTTTGAATCTGCTTTGTAATCATCCATGTTGTGATATTCTCTCGATTTTCAGGAAAGTAAGTGTCTTTATTTTTATAAATTTATACCTCTTGTTATTAGACTGTGAGTACTGTGTGACCCCATTAAGATGGCCTTCCAGCTTTAATTGATCTGAAACTCACACTCACTGTTTGCATGAGTGGCATTGCTTGGACTGTTTTCTAGCACACATTTTATTCTAGTCCCATTCCTATATTTTCTGCCTTGCCTTTAATACCTCTATATTACTTTGTTCATTCAAAGTACTTTATTATATTAGATCATATTATATGCTTCAAATCCATTGAGACAATGAGACAAGAGTTATTTATTTACATTTAAATCATTATTGGATAAACTGTGATTCACTTATACCAAAGGTAGCTAAAAAGTTATTTTATTATCACTGCATTTATTGTATTTGGTTAAGTATTTCTTGTGATTTTATATCCAAATGTGTTCCATTGATTACTATTGCAAAAAATATTAAAATATTTTCCTTGATAATACTTTGTAAATAGCAAAAGTCTGTTTCATTTTATTTTGTTGAAATTATAGCTACATATGTATAGGTATATTCTTTGAATAATTTTTAAATTAAACTCACTTTTAGATGGGCTGAGGGTTTAGTTCAGCAGCACAAGTGCCTACCTGTTAAGCACAAGGTTGTGATTTTGATCCTTGGTGTCAAAACAAAACAAAACAAAAAAACAAAAAACAAAACAAAACAAAAAAAAAACTCTCACTTGGAGGCAGTGAAACAGTGTGGACAGTGAAGAAGATTAAAAGAGTAATGTATAACCTCATGATGAAAATAGATCTTCTTTAACTTTGTAATGTATTCCAGAGTTTTTTCTGTATGAATATACATAACTGATATAAGAAAAATAGAAACTTAAAGATTTTGCTTACCCTTGCATTCTGAATTTAACAGTATTCTAGACTTGACTATCATGTCACAAATAATTATTTACATTACAATTTCAATGACTTTTATGTTTTCTTCATTGACTATTCTATATTACAACTAATTTCTTATTAATAAATATATGTTACTGGATTACTTTTTCCTTTTATTCTTTTTTTCCCTCTATCATAAACAACTTGGATATAATCATCCTGGCCAACTCATTAAGCAGATATGTTTAACTATCTTCTCAAGGGAATGAAAAAAAATAGAATTGATTATTAAAAGAGCAAACAATTTAAAATTATAATTTTGGAAAACAGGGCCTAAGCATGTCCAGAGAGAAAGTGCCAATTGCTGCCTAATGGAGTGCCCATTTCCACGGCCCCTAAGGAGCAAATCATTTTAACATTCTCGCTACTTAACATGGTATGTAAAAGTATTTTATCATTGCTTTATTTTACTTTTTTGTTACTATTTTTTTATTATAAAAGTTAAACAACATTTTTCATATTTATACACCACTGTATTTTCATATTTGCTAATTAATGCTCTGTGATCTTAAACTATTTTCCCAGTGGAGCATTATTTGTTTACGAAAATTTGTTGGCTGTTTCTCCCCAGTATTCTCAGTTTTAAAATTTACTCCAAAAGAAATTTTAAACTCAAAATATTTGATGTTATTTATTTGGCCTTGGCTTCATGTTTCAACACATCCACACAATTCATTGATATTATTGTCTATCTACTATATATTATCTTCCAGAATTTTAAATTCTCAATACTTTCTAACCAAAACTCATTTGCAAATGAGTTATAAAATGAGTTTTTAAAAAATAGGGTAAGTCTTTTAAATATACCTTCCTTTTCAGTCTTTACAGTTTAATGGCACTATAACCATTGTTGTAATGGATCATTTAAGAATTAACAGCATGCCAGCATATGTTATCCAGTGGGTTTCCTTGTTTGTATTATTTACTGTGATTTAGTGTGGATGATAGTTTCACTATCATCATTTTTCAATAAAATTATTTTTTGTGTCCATGTGTCTTGATAAGTAACTTTTCTGATAAGAATTCCAGAAAGATCAAATTGACATAGAAATGCACTGAACTGGTTCTGTCACTCTGACCCTTAATACCCATTGGAAAGCCTGTTAAGGGATACAAAACTGCGTGTTATAGCTGATTTTATAAATATGTACCTTTTATGATTTTAAATGAACATTATTGATAAAAATACAGCTTTTAAAATGGTTTAGCATCAATATTTTAATGCTCTCAACATTTTTATATATTTATAGAGAAAATATTAAATCTAATGTATATGAATAATTTTTATTTCTTTTATTTTAAAATATGTTTTGCTTTCCTAAAGATCAGTCCTCTTATGAATAAACCAAAAACACTGTACATTTTTAAGTGGGAACACTAATATTTCATGCTTTTGAAGGCAAATTTCTATGGGAAGTAGCTTTTTTGTAATTATTGAATTAAAATGCTAGTGTAGATCAAGTTTTCACAAAATGAAATCCACTATGTTAAGGACGCTTCTGAATTTAAAGTTTACGTTCAGTTTTCATTATAACAAAATATCCACTAGAATATTTTACAGACAAATGATTTAATTTGGCTCACACACCAGTATACGGCCATGCTGGTGATGGCCTTCCTGCCAGCAGAGGCCTGATGAGGTAGGGTTCCTAACAGGGCAGGAGGCAGGAAGCAGGGGCTCTGCTCTCCTTGGTTTCTCTTCCTAAAAGTCCCTAGTACCTATTCATGAATGATCCAGTACATCACCTCCTGAAGGACCTACCCTTAAATACCTTAATCAGATTAAATGATGCTTGCTTAATACCTCAAAATAGGGATTCACATACAAACCTTGAGGAACATATACAAGCCATATCCAAACCGTAGCAATTTTTAAGACAAATTCCCCTAACATCTTGAGTATTTACAATGATTTTATTGGTATTATATTTAAAAAGGTTTTACAATATATTTAAAAGGAATAATACAGTATGTAAGATAATTCTTAAATTTATACTTTGAAAACTGAAACATACTAAATACCCTTCTTATAGTTTTAGATTCAAGTGCCAGAAAATACTAACACTGAACGAAGTCTGACAAAATAAAATGCTCAGAGTTAAGGCGTACTCAGACATGGCATGGGATATCAGGGTTTTGCATTCACTTTTGAGTCTCTTGGCTCTTCTTTTCTGTATCTTGTCTCTATCATCAGTCAATGTAGAAAGATGATTGGAAATCAAGAGATGAAGTGGGAGAAAAAGGTAATGAAAAAGGAGATGAAGTTGTGTATGTACCTGCATCGAGTCCACACAGGGAAGCAAAGGTTGTGTCCTATGTACGTGTTCCTAACAAAAGAAAGTTGCAGGAATTCCTGTTATCACAGCGAGGCAAGCAATATTTATCAGGTGATAACTTTCCCACAGACTTCTCAATCTTCCCCATCACTTTTTATTGCTCTATTTTGGTAAGTAAATTTGACAAGTTCTGTTTCTCGAATTGGGGAAAGAATTAACTTTGCAAATTCTGCGCACAGTAGTGTTATGCACAACATAAACAAGGTTAAAGATGGATCCAGAAAAATGCAAACTCTAAACTCTGCAAATAATTCATTATTTATATCTCACTTGGAATTTTACTATTTGATATTTTTCTTTACTCTTTTAAGTCTTGTTTATAATTAATTCTGCAAATCCTGCTTTCTTCTTTCAACACTGAACCAAACTGTTGATTTTTATGTCATTTTTTGCATTCTTAAGGAATAAATTATGCAAATGTGTATGGCTTTAAATATAAATTTGTTTTTGGTTGGTAACTGAATTTGGTTTGCTACACGATATCATACTTTATTAGACCTAAATTATGAACAAAATGAAAACTGCAGCTGAAAAGATCAAACTCATTTTAATCTCTATAGATTTCCACTCTCCAAAAAATTAATAGATTATAAATGGTAAGGAATGTTTCAATATAAATTTTTTAATAAATTACTGATTTCTTGATTTAATTCAGTGTTTTCTAAGCCCAGAATGTTTTCATGCATACTATTGTGTACTACCGGAATGAAGGAAATCTTCATTTATTGTATATATTGCCAACTATTAAATATTATGTATCATGAATTTTAAAAGAGCATCTCCTTTTGCTAATTTAAAGGATACATCTTGAATAAAATCTAAAGTTTCACAACTACACAATGTCTCCAATATATAAAACTCCATAATTAGCACTCCATTAAATTCTGAGTTACAAATACACTTGGATTTGAGATTTTAAAGTCAAATTATCTGGCAAGATTTCCAGAAGAAATATGATAGCAATGTGCCAGTTTTGTCTCATGGTCACATCTTATCTTAGCACTCAAAGAATGTTCTTAACTAAATCAAAATCTTCCTGAATGAACTAATTGTATCTATTTAGCAAGAGAAAAAAAATTACCCTTTTGGTGACATTCTTCACAATAGAGCAGGAACACTTAACTTCTGAGTGACATTGGCAGTTTGTATAACAATATTGCATAATTCTTTATTAATTTGGTTCTATCTACCTAATGTTAAATACTAAAAATATCTCCATTTTGAAGTTCTCCCATGTTCCAGCAGCATATTTTATACCTAAGGGAAATGTCACCAAAATGATGGTTGATATACATTCTTTGTTTTCTTTTACATGCGGTTAATATTGATTGCTATTCAAATTTTGTTTGTATTATTTGAAACAGTACTTTCAGTGAGATTTTCTCATCTTGAGAAACTATCTCTGACATTGTAAATGCATTGTAGTGCATTTTAAGTTTGATTTACATCCCATTTCTCTGTACTTCAGCCAGTGCTACACTGATATACCATAAATTTCATCACTAATCCTTTTTCCTCAGAGTTAAACTAGGCATTTATAACAGTAATTCCTCAGTAATTAGTTAAAGAAATGCCTCATTTTGAGTATAAGCCAGATCTTAGAATTATAATTAGGCTGATTTGACACATCATTATTTTAGTGAGTCACCTGGAGAAACATAAAAATATCATAATCTTGGGTTAGTCACAATTTTTTCACTAATATTTCCTTTGTAGTACTTATATAAATGACACTTATAGATTACAAATGGCAAAAAGCCATCAGCATTGAGGTTACATAAGTATATTTAGTTCTATTATTTTGATATTAACCAAAGTCTTAGTATATTGGTAAAAGAAAATTTGAACATGTCACAACACTTCTTAAAAATCATAGATTGAGGACTGGGTATTTAGCTCAGTGGCATAAGTGCCTGCCTTGCAAGTGTTCAGTCGTGAGTTTGATCCCTGGTACTGATAAAAAAAAAAAAAAATCATAGATTGGCTCCCAATACTTTAAAAGTCATTTGCAAATGTTTACTGTGAACTAGGATATGTTTCCTTCTCTGGTTTTTTGACACATTTTAATTTTATTTTATGCTAGTATGTCTTTTTGCCAACACATTTAAAATAAACTGATTTTGCTTCAGCTACTTTAAAGTGTTAAGATAATCCTACTTCGCTTAAAATTTTAATCTTGGTGTTGTGCTCCACAACTGTTTATGAGGAAAAACAAAAAAAGATTGATTCTTAGAAAATAAATATTCTAAATATACATAGCCAGAAAAGTGTTATTATTCCATATTTCTCAGGAAAAAAATTCATTTTCTCTTTTTGGATGATTTTTTTTTTTCCCTAACCAACCCCAAACACTAAGATAATGAATTTTATTCATTAGCTGGAGTATGTAACATGTTCTTACCTTGACCAAAAATAGCCTTGAGAAGGATAGAAGTTGTTTATAAGCAAAAACTGGAGATACAAATGCCAAGAAAAGTATGAATTATTGTACGGTAATACCTTCCACCCACACACACACACACACCCTTACACACTCCCATCATACACCCAACCAGCAGTTACCGGGAGGAAGCTGTTTATTCATTTCTCGTGTCTGGAGTATTCTCGCCTTAATCCCCCTGATCCTTATCTTTCCCTGCCCATCCTCTAGGTCCTACTTTAAATAGAATATTCTTGCAGAACGTCTAATTCTCAATACTCTACTTCCATTTCATTCTATTCAGCTTGCACAGCACATATTAAAGGGTCAAAGGAAGTCTTACAATCTTCCTAATTCATTGCTAGGAGCTGCCACATTGCAAATTTTTGTTTGTAAGTACAGTATCCATCTCATTAAGTGGTCCTGATGTGGACGCAGTGACCTAATGCATGAATGAAATTCAGGAAATGACCCAACATCTTTCTGGAGTCTAAAGATTTAAGTCAACGTACACACTCTATCTTTATCAAAACTCTTAAATTTATGTTACTGAACACTTGCATAGATTAAAAAAAAATCCACAGTTCTTATCAGACGGATACTTACATGTCTCTCCCTTGTGCACAATTCTGTGACTGGGTCAGTTTGCATTATTATATTTCTGGAACTGCTAACTTTAGAAGCCATACCCAGCCAGACTAGATTAAATATTGATTCTCACCAATAATTTGAGCTCACAGAAGCAATAGACAATTTGGAAGCTAGATCCAAAAATTAAGAGATTTACTTCTGAAAATGTCAAAATTGTTTTTTTATTCTTATTTTTCCTTTTTCCTTCCCAAAGGTCATGGAAAGTTCTTTATAGGATATTAGAGTATGAAAGCAGTAAACTCTTTTTTGATATCCAACAGCATGGCATAGTCTTGTAAGGAGAAAAAGCATCTTTTGGAACAGCTAAGGAGGTTCATAGCAAATATTTTTTAAATTTTAATATTTGAGTTAAATGGTACATATATTTGCCTATTTTCCTTGACTTGGTCTAATATGCTAAAGTTTCATCTGTGTGGAGCGTGTGTCTATGCCTCATTTTTCTGTAGCTATATACATGAATATGCCAGGTTTTGTTTGTTCATTCATCATTTGATAGACACTTAGTTTCTTTCTGCTATCTGTCTATGATGAATATGACTGTGCTGAAGATTAATGAACATACTTTTTGTTTCACTATATATCGTTAGCTCTCTTTTGTATAAAAAGTACATGTTCTCTTTTCATCAATTTTGTTTATCTTTTTAAAAAATCGAATTAGGACTGTTCATTTTTCTCTATGGCATTTCTATTCTGAATTCTGTTCCTTTATGATGTGACCTAATATTTATAAAGTTCTACAAAAACAAAAGATCAAAAAGACTTGATAATCAAACTGTGAAATAAATATTTTCCATGCCAGCCTATATAGAATGCCAGCAGCCATCCTTGAGCATGTTCTTTATACCCTAAGATGTAGAACTACTGAGTTACTTAGTTAAGCTTTTAGACTTCTCAGGTTGACACAAAGTATTAAGTTATGGATGTATAATCCAAAAACATTAGAGTTCTCAAAAGACATATGGATGCAAGAAACTGTATGCATTATCATTAGCAGTCTCATTGTGTTCTCAGGCTCAGAGAACCTTAATACTGTTCAGAAAAAAGTACAGTTTGCTCTCTCAACTTCTGAAGAAAGCTGTTGGCAGGCTCCTACAGATATGGCCAAGTATGAAACACCTGATCATGGTACCTGGAACTCAGGAAAACACTAATGCCATCAAGCTCAAACACATTTATATGTAAAGTGGATAGAGCAAATCATTAGGATCCAAGTTGGAAAGCTTTACTTGCATGTGTGTTTTCTTATTCAGTTTCCATGTTACTGGGACACAAAATTGAACACTCACACTTAAAGGAAAAGAGGCTGACATTTTAGAAGTTATGTTACATATTTGGCAAGCTCATAGAACCACATGGTGGATGAGCTTATATGAAAGAAGACTGCTAATTTCATGGCAGCAGGGAGGCAGAAATGGAAGAGGGGAAGAATTTGGGAGTGAGATATATACTTCCAGGTCATGTCCCTGGCACCTCCACTCTCCTGACCAAAAATATGCAAGTAGGTCAGAGTGCCCCATGATGTAATCCTTTTTCAAAATCTCTGTCCAATAATACATAAAACTCTTGGGGAACATCTAGACAGAAACCAAAACATATTCTTATTCTGGGGATGACACACTGAACCAATCATATGTTGGTACACATAGATCTCATATGGAAGGAAGAAAGAAATTTTGAGAATTACAAAGAAGATAAACAATAGAGTTCAACATACATAATTCATCAAGTTAAACCAAAAATAAGCATAACAACAGACATATTAAGTGATCAATGAGTCACTGGTCCTAATATAATAATTAGTACTGAATCATTCAGTATCTGCTGTGGAAGTTATGGATATATAATCCAAAACAATTGCCAAGGAGATCTATCTGTTGTAGGTGATGTTTGATCTTATTTTAGATTTTACAACCTCAATGACACATTCCTTACCATAAATCAAGTATACAGGTAAAGAAACTTCTATAATTTTTCTTTTCTGTTCTTTCAAAACTTTGTTTTTAGTGTTGCTATTACTAATCTGCGTTTCACAGAAGAATTTAACTTAATGTTTTCAATGATGAATTATATAACTCATTGGTAATGAGTTGTATTAAAGAAGCATGGAATACTAAATGTCTTAGATTATGAGACCAAAATTTCTCCAGATCATTCTGAAATTCTGTGACTTAATGCATGAGAGGAAAGGAACTCAAGAAGTTAGGTTCGACTCAGCACAGCAATTCCCTGCAAATATTCCAAAACATAGGAGTTAAATCTAAGTTGCTAATATCCAAAACAAAAACAAAAAGCCATGTAGAAAAAGTCCATGGAGCATTTTACCAGGAAGAACTGCTCACTGTACGAACACTGGTACAAAGTAGGCTACATGTTTGAATATAGGACCATTATGTTGCTATTACAATGAGTTGAATGTGAATTATGTAGAAGGTAAAGATGCAAGAGGAAAACATACAAAAATCTATTTTCAGAGTTAAAAAAAAGTCTTAGTAATCTATGTAATCACTTTAGAAATATGTGAGGGGAACTCCTAACACATTCTAACTTTCTGCCAGATTTTATGAATTTTAACCAAGATAGACAAGCAAGAAATTGTGGCAAGAAGGTAAGGACTGCAGAAAAATTTTGCAATGCGTTTGCTATCAACAAAACCCCACAGTAAGGAGTAACTCTTGTGTGCTTTAGAATCTAAACTGAGTAAGACAGAGATATTATGGCAACGGAAGAAGAGCAACAGATAAAAAAAAAAAGTTGAAATGGTGAATGGAGACAGATGTCAGGAAATAAGAGGATGTATTTAAATTTTTTCCTGTAACAGTATTTATAGACAATGTTAAGCATTGAAAATGAGAAGGCTATCGTATCTTATTTACATCTTAAAATAGAATTGGAAGCCCTCTCTGTTATGAGTAATGAGTAAATGAACTTTAGTCAAATATAATATCTAAGAGAAAATAATAACACAGTCATACTAGTGTTGGTATTATTTCCTAATGCAGCCATAATATGCTACCAGAAGCATGTTTGGCTGACATAACTTAAACTTCATTTTTCCTAGTTGTAGAGGATACGATTCCACGAACAAGGGGTCAGTAACTTTGCTTTCTTATCCATAGCCACTCTGTGGCTTGTAATGTCCACCTTCCTGGCTCTCACTCCTGGTCTTTCCCCTGTGCAGGCACCTTGCTGATGCCAGGGTATCTGTATTTCCTTTCCTCATCAAAATGCTGTCAAATTGGAGAAAACTCTGCTTAATGGCGTATTTAATCTTATTTTCTTCTGTTTAAATAGGATAACTTTCTCATATATGGAGATTAAGACTTGAACGTGTGAATTTGAAAGAAGACTTAATAGAGGCCCATAAAATTAAAAGAACAACTGTCTTACAAGGTAAGCACAGGAGAAGGACAGGCACACGCAACGTGAAATTTTACTCATTTTGTCAAATAAGAAAATAATGAAAACTATGAAATCTATCCTCAATTAACATTAGAAAAATAGAAATGAAGCAATATGATATCTACTATTAAGATATCTAATTTTATTTTACAAATGAGTGAATTCTAATTCTAATTCTAAAAATATATGGAATTAAAATTTAAACAGGAAGAAAAAATAATGCATAAGTATGTAGATAATGCCAAAGGGGGAAAAAGCACCTATACATAAGTACATACATATGTGCATGTACATATACATAGATATGCTTTTTTCTCTTTTTTGTTTCTTGTGCCTGATATGATCAACATAAAGTTGATAATACTTAGTACTTGGATATATTTTAGCATATATTATACTTTAAAGCAAAATCAAAGAAAATCTTTGAGTGTTCAGACACTAAGTATAAAATACTTATAAAGAAAATAATGACATTGACATCAGCATCTAAACCAGTAATGTTTTGTTCGAGAAAACCATCTAATAACAAACTTAAGATACTGAGGAAAGAAAGGAGGACCAAAATATGTCATGCCCATCTAAATTAATCTTTAATAATGTAAAAAAAAGCTTTTAGTGTATGACAGAACTCAGAGAATGCTGCTTCTGTAAGACCTCCATAATCACTGCAAATTATCTTTAGAAAATGAAAACACTTGAGAGATAAGTATTTAAAATCTGGTATTACCATTGACTATATTTTTATTTATGAAGAGAGAGTAAAAGACAGACATAAAGAAGACTAAGTTTTTGTAGGCTAAGCATTGACCTTTTTGAGGTGAAGGTTCTCTGTCAAAAGTGGTTTAGAAAACCGACAGAGCACACAGAAAGTAGAAATAGCCCACTAATCACCTTGTACTCATTAACTGGAAGTAAAAATTGTTACTGCAAACTAGATCTGGAGAGAGAGAGAGAAAAGTAGGGGAAGAGAATGAAATATTAAAGTCAGCAATGGTCATACAGGGAAACAGTAGACGGAATCCAAAACAGTGAGAAGGCTACAGATATTCTAAAATTCATGAAACTAAAGGTTAACGCTGGTTTAAAATTGTAAATATTTCTAAAAGCCAACATTTATGATATAAGAGAAATACATAAATGGTATATCAGTAATATATCTATAAGTAAATAACATTAAAAACATAAGAATGTTGAATAATATATATTTATATATAAACCCATGGGCTTAAATCACTGACAGTAAAAAAGCATTTTCTTTTTGGTAAACTGTGAAATAAAAATTATGCTGTATTGAAATAAAATTTCTTAAAAAACAACTATCCAAAGCAAATAATATAAAAGTATACACTAATATATACTATCAAATTCAGTTGAAAATAAAATAGGAGTTAATATCAAGAGAGTATAAAATGATGAACTATTGTTAAAAGCTAAAAACAATATTTTAATGATGCTGTCATGAATTTTTATTCCATTAACATAAATGAATTTTGATAAACAGCCATAGCTGAAATTATGCAAAGAAATTAATAAAAAAGAATTGTCACATTTGGTGATCTAAGACAGAATGGGTAGACAATGATTTTGTAAAGATCACAAATTACTATTTCTCATTTATAATCCAACCATATATGTAACCATATGTGTGTGTGTGTGTGTGTTGCGCAAAGCACATATGAAAATTCATCATTTTATTCCACAAAGGAAAATTTTTAAGACTTTGTGATAAATAAAGCTAATATAAAGGTGTGCCACCTCTTTTCAATAGAATAAATAAGTCAGCATCAAACATTTCTCCATCAAACAATTCTCCCCTTTTTTTCTGTTCTTCCATTCCACCATCTGTTTTTTCTTGGGCAGTGCTTAGCATTTCTCTAGCTATTCTACTTATTTCTTGCATTATTTCATTAAATACTTCATTTTTGAACTCATCTATGAGGCTCTGGAGATACTGCTTTATGTCTATAGGTGCCGTGTCGGATATTGTATGTTTTCTGTCTTCCACAAACCATCAAATCACGAAGACCATGGGGGGAAATGATTCAAGCTTTGGAAGATCATAACCTCCAGCCAAGATTGATATATCCTGCACAACTGTCCGTAGAAATTGATGGAAAAACAAGGTGCTTCCAGGATAAAGAAGAACTAGGGTAATTTGCAACCACCAATTCAACTCTACAGAGATTACTGCGGGATTTTCTAAAAATGAAAAATACGAAGATTCCAGAAACAGTGGCAGAGCGGCCACAATGAATGGAGCAGAAAGCGAAATGAAGAGGACAAACTGACAACTAATGACAGAAAAAGAGCTCAACAGAAATGAGGCAGAGAAGGTTGGATGGTAGGAACAGCCATTTTGGAGAAAACAAGGCATCATAATAGGTAGTGCTGATTTAATATCCTCTTGTTTTGAAGTCCCATCAAGCTTTTGTTCTTCTGTCTCCGGCTTTAACGTGTTGTATCTTATTGGATTTTATTGTATGTGATAATATAAACAAAAGCTTTTATAGACAAGAAGACTATACAGAAACCATTGTTCATTTTCTGTTAGTTGATTCTAAATACCCTGTAATACTGTCATTCTCTTGAACGGTTTTACATTGTCTTGATATGTTTGATGCTATAGTATATGAAGTTATACCCAAAGATTTTAAGGGAAGAGACACTATGGTAACTACTATTATGTCAAGATTATCTTGTGGTGAAACACTGTTTTGCTTAAATGGCTATGTTTCGACCTGTGCTGTTTTATTGTAATGCCCTCTTTTTTTAATCTCAGTCTCCTTTTTATTATCTACTTTTTCATTTTTATCCTTTTAATTAAGGGAAAATAAATAAAAAATAGCAGGATATATTATAGTAACCCACTTTGATTTCCTATTAACTTGATTTGAAACTCTGTATTGCTCTCACCATCTTGTTTTGACGATTTTCCTCTATTCTGTTATGCTTGATAGTACCAAATTTGAAAGTATAGGCAACAACTATGAAGACAATAAGATTCATTGTGACGCCCGTTCTGGCTGACTATTATCTTCTTTTGAAGTCCTCTAATGTCTCCAGTGTTTTTGTTTTATTGGTTTTATTCTTTACAGTTTTGTATAATTTTATTATAATGATGATATAGGCAATTCTTTTTAAGATAACAAGAGGCATTATGATAACCATTGTTGATCACCTTGTATTTTGTTTTTACATTATGTATTATGTCCATCCTTTTGATTTGACTGACTATGTCCTGGTATGTCACATTTGGTTTTACTTTCTTCAAAAAAAAAAGTAGTAAGAACTGTGGGAGTAATAAAACCCAAAATGTGTAATTGTCATTGTACAAAAGAAAGGAAAAGAAAGTTCTCTAAAAGATGTAACTGCATATATGTTTAAGTGTATAACATAGATAACCATATTACAGAGTTTTGTTGGATCATTGAACAAAACTGTTTGCAGTCTCACTGTTTGAAAGTCCCCTCTATATGCTTTAATTTTGTAACATCAACAACTGTTTCTAAGATGACAATATGTAATTAACTAGTGATTTCCTACTGTTTACTTTTTATGAAATTCTGTATAACTTGTATCCTTTTTCTGTTTTTTTTTCTTGTTTCTCCTTAAATAAAATTAAAAAAAAAAAAGAAAAAAAGAATAAGAAAGTCAGAACAAAATGTTCATCTGTACCATGGAATACTCATTCCATCAGAATTTAACATAGCGTAAACTTAAAATAGAAAAGAAACAAAACTGTTATATTCTCCAAATTTAAAATAGGGCTTTATCAGAATCTATAAGATAAAAATAAAATCATTGAAAAATGTGATACATTTACATGCAGCCATCAATAAAAATTAGAAAAGTAATATAAAATAAAAACTAATTTTAACTAAGTTATTTAAAGCTAATAGCATAAAGAAAAAAGAGAGGGTACTTGTGAGTACTTTTTTGTAGGCTAGACATTGACCTTTTTGAGGTGCAGTATCATTTGAGGGTAGTATCATTTTAATTAGGTGTCGGTGCTATTGCACTATTATTGAACTAAAACTATTTGTATAAATAAAATCCTACCTTCATGGATATTTTGGACAAGTTATATTTTTAAAGAAAGAATCAATTTGTATTCAAATGCCACTGTTAAAGTATGACTCTTTAGCTGGGCCTGGTAATGTACACCTGTGAACCCAGCACTCAGGAAACTGCAGATGGAGAACCCCTGAAAGTTTATGCCAGCCTGGGCTACAAAGTGAGCTCAGGACCGCCCTGAACTGTGTAGAAAACTGCTATCTCAAAAAGACTAGAAAAACAAACAAGCTATTTACAAAACATGGCCACATTTCGACACTGAATATATGAATTGTAACATTAAAATATTTTTATGTTTATAAATGAAACTAGTACTTTCAAATAGTCACACAGTAAATATTCCATTTCAGCATGATTATTTTATAATAGTATTTCAATTTAATTTATAGAAATTTATAGTAAATTATTTTATAGTGGTACTTTAAGTCAATTTATGGAAATTTGCAGTAAATTTCAGGAATGAAATTTTTTTTCTTTGAAGAACCTATCAAATTTTTTATGTGTATCCACATTGGTAGGAATACTTTCATAGGTATGATGGTTTTGTTTGATCAATATTAATTTAAAGCTGGTGAATATCCTTGGAGAGGTAATCAAGAAGGAAAATTTTCCACTTTAATGTTGTCAAGTGACAGGAGACTTAAGACCTAATGAACATCATTTACCTAATAAGAAAATGTTTTCTTACATACAATTAGTGTTAGAAGAATCGTTAGCCCTAACAAAAGCTCAACAAATCAGCTAAACATATGTCTCATTTTATAATTTATACTTCTTTTAACAGCCCCTGATCCCCTGGGTCAAGATTACATTAGAAATACAAAGAGGACCCTAAAACTAAATAATTTCTATTATAAAATGAACATGTAAATTATCTACTAAATTACTTGTACTTAATTAGTAATTTTGCATAATGACATACATTCTCTTTGGTCTCTTCAGTCTTTGACAGATAACACTACAAATGTTACTTAATTTACAATTACAGTAAAAACCTTGTAGAAATGTGCAGTTAATCTAGCTATTCAAACACGAGCAATTCTGGTGTTCCTTAGGCAAACTGCAGTTGTGCATTCTGCTGAAAGTTACATTGGCTTATTAGGAATGCAGTGTTTCTTTGTTGTTTCTTATAGGAGAGACTTAAACATTTTTAAAGCTTGTAATTGGATAACACATTGTATAATTAGTACTGTGAGTTCTTTTGGTTTTTAGTTCTGAAATTCAAATTACAAACCTATATCTACTGACCTAAACATGTTGTATTTTGGGTAGGTAAGATTAAATTAACTGTGTAAAACAAAGCTACTGCTAATCATACTGTATAATTTTGAGGTGCTTTGATCATGTCATGCTGTAGAGCATGAGGAAAGCCACAATTTCTCCTCTCTCCAAGTTCATTTCAGATAATTTGTGTCTTCGTAGGTATGAATTATGTGTGTGAATATGTAGGTGTCTGTATGGAAAGAGAAGAGAATTAGATAATTGATAGAATGACCAAAAAATAAAAAATAAAAATAAAAACCCACAACACATTATCAGAGCTCAGAAAAGAAAAGTTAAATAGAGAGACGCTTGGATAATCTGTCATTTTAAGCAGAGCATAGACATGTTTTCCATTTTATACATAAATAGGAAATATTTTCCACAGCTTTCATTTTTATGTACCTTGCCTGCTAGGCAAAGTATGGAGACATTGTATTTTTCCTTTGTTTGGAACTTGGCAAAGAGTGGCACAATATTTTGAAAAATCATCTCACCCCGGGAAACATCACTTTTTCCTGTATGAGGCCTTCATTCCCACAGTGTGATATGAAATGATGAACTCAGGTTAGAAAAATTCAACCAAGTATTATTGAAAATTTTTCTGTTTTTCACATTTTTAAACAGGCCCTGAAAACTCACAATGGTTTTACAAATCCAGTCACAGCCTGAAAAAAAATGTATCAATATAGGGCTTGCATCGCCTTCAAATTAATTCAGTTTAAAAAAAAAAAAAAACACAGCAGCCACATCATTGTGAAACTTTAAAGACATATTAAAAAGTACTGTACAGTCACTGGAACATTTCCAGATTTCTAAATAGCACCCCACATGTTTTTCTTCCTAGATAAAGCAGCAATGATGCAAAATATGTTGAACTACTTGATATGGGATAAAATTGATGTTACCAGATATAAAGAAGTTCCTTTATTATGAAAAGGTAATTCAGATAGAGTAATCATTCCTTTTAACTGAGCAAAGATACTGTTTTTAGATTAGTCAATGCGAAGGTGCAAGGATATTAGGTTATAATGAACTCTACTTGCTTTATGTAAACTTCAGAGTGGAAAAAATATGGGAAATGTCCTTTAGAAAACCAACTGCCGTACACAGAGCTTGTCAATATTTGAAGCCTTTAAAATTAGTTCACAGAAAAAAAAAATTCCCTGTTCAATGACACTGCTTGTATAACAGATGGAACACTAACTCAGGTTAGTAGGCAACACAGGTTTATGGCCAACTTAAAAAGAAACACCAGGTGTTTTAGCAAATTATTGCATTATTCATCAACAACACTTAGTTGCCAAGAATTTGTGAAAAAAAAAGATTTCACAAACCAATGGAGTGATTTGGCAGTTAATATATACAGTAATATTTAATGTAATATATAAAGCAGTTTCTACAGTGATAGATTATTTTGGTTATCTTTTATACCCATTTACCTGAACAGATTCTTCAATGGAATGTTTTTATTTTTTTATTAATTCATAGTACTTTATTTAATGCAAAAGCTGAAAATTGAATTTAAAAAATAGCAAAAGGCGCAATACTTTTCTTTCTCATGTGCAAATTTTTAAAAAGGTATTCTTAGACTATATCTAAACACATTATGTCTCTAAACTAGAGAATTTTTAATAATTTAACATACATAAAACAAAATTACATATTATTTGATGTTTCTATACCTTCATATCTTGAGTCATATTAAAATCATGTATAAGGATATTAAAAACTGAAAATGATACAGAAATAAAATCACTCATAAGAATTTTTAGTTTTTCATATTGGTTGAAGTTTAAGGAGGCTGTATTTCAATATGTTAGTTTGGAAATACACTGGGTTTTTTTCTTTTAAAAAATATTATGATTCCAAGATAGCATGAAGTTGGAATATCAAATTGACTAAATCGTCAGTAATAAATGTAAAATATTCAGTGAACAATTGCAAAGAAGAGTATATTGATTTAGAAATGAATAAAGATGTGGTTTTTATACAGTGAGCATTATTTGATAATAAAGAAAGATAAGTTTGAGTCATACTGAGTTAAATGGTTGCACCGAAGACTATACTCTTCAGTGAAATAAATCACACACACACATGTTTAAATACTGCATTGTTTCTCTGGTGTGAGAAAGTAAAAATGTGATTAAAGGCCAAAATGTGTAATAGATATTGGGGAAAAGGGAAGAAGTTATTTAAATGGGAGCAGGAACAAGGGAAGACACGGGAAAAGGAAGGAAGAGACAAACACAAAGACAGATTAGAAGGAAAATGGAAACAAAACTATTGTAAATAAGCCAGGAGAAAAGATTTTAAGGGAGGGGAAGGGAAGGGGGGAAAAAGAAGCAAGATACATCACGTACAAGTACAAATTCTATGATGAAGGTGACCAATATGAATACTGTAGCCCTTCTACAATCTTACTTTGAAATTTTGTACCATTGTTTTTATTGGCTTTTTCTTTAAGATAAATAAATGAGAATCATATAAATAATTGAGTTATAAAGTATTTTGGATCCACTAAGTCTGTCATGGCCTCCAAGAAAGTATTTTGTAGTTTACATTTGCAGCTACTAATTTGGTTGAAAATAATTTTGATAGTGCCGTTACTATCAGAAACCTAACCCTAATGTCAAAAAAGAAACTTTCAGGAAAAAATTTTAAAACATATTATAAGGAAACTGAGACATTTTAAATATCATATATTGAAATTTGTTTACAAAATTACAACCATTATCACTTTCTTCATATTTATGTTCGATATTAATCAGAAATATAAATCCATTTCATGTAAATTACACTGAATTTTCCCTTTTTTCTGTAAATATAAACTGATACCAGAGTTATGTCTCTCAGCAATTTGCTTTACTATTTTTAGTTTTTAAGTTTGCACACTCTCACCTCTTAGTAATGATATGACTTCAAGATCTTTTCTCTCAAATAGTAGTCTTTAAATATTAGAGTTGTTTAGAGACATCCATCACTGTCATGTCTCACATTGACATTGGGGCTAATTCCTGGGCCTTATTCTAGCACTTCCTCATGTGTCCACTTTATAGGTTTGTAATCTGTCTTGACATGTTATATGAATTCTTCTAAGTTTACTTCCTTCTTTTGTTGTATGCAAATAAGTCTGCTGTCTCACTACTTATCCTGGGGCCAGGGTTCCAGCTCAGGGGCAAAGCACCTGCCTGGCAAGCATCAGATCCTGAGTTTGATTCTTTGTACACCAAAAACCCAAAAAACTACTTGTCTTAACACAAGTTTTAATTTAAGGTTCAGTTGTATTTCCTCCCTCTTCATTGCTCTTCTTTTCTTCCTCCCATCCTTCATAGGTTGCTTTGTACAAAAGTCTCTACTATGTAAACCTAAAGTGAAGCTGTTGGGAAAGAAACACAAACTGACCACACCAGAGAGAGCTCTGAATGAAAGGAGGAGTGTTATTTCTAGAACCCAGTCCTGATCTCCTTATTTTTTGACTCTTGTCTTAGAATCTATTTTGTAAGACATTGTAGGGGGAAATTTGCTTACAATTCTCCATAACAGTGAGTGCTTTGTCTTTTTTAAGTTATTCAATTTGGTCTCATTCTCTGCCATGCTGTAGAAATTTGTCAGGTCGGTTTGCTTTCAAATTACTTGAGTTCCATTCTGAAAACTGTATGGTGCTATCATCTCAGTGGTATTTTCAACAGTCTTTTTCCTTGGGGAAAAAATGTTCAATGTGCAAACTTTCAAATGTGATATATGGATTCATTGTATTTCAACTTTATTTAACTAAAATATACTCTTTCCATGGAAAACTGTTTCAGCATTTGGGTAGACACCTACACCAAGCACTATAAGTCATTCAGAGATGTCACAAATATCAGAAATATTAAATTTACATAAGAGATAATGAAGAAAACAATGAAAGAATTAGAATAAATAGTGGGAGTACAGCATCAAATTTCAAAAGTTACTTTGTCTCCTTTAAATAATAATTCAACTTCATGTGAGGAGGGGATTGTAATCTATAAAATGAATATTTGTTGGGCAGAGGTGGAGGAAAGAGGCATTCTTCACGGAAGGGACAACTTAGGCAAGCTGGGGAAGTTCAGTGGAAAAAAGTACCTCCGATAGATTCTTCTAGCATTTTATTACTTATTTTCTGACTTAATTTTACAAACAATTAGAGTCAGAGAAATTACTTTTAAAATACATCAAGATGAGAAAAAAAAGTAATATAAAATAAATATGTTCTGTCATAAGACATTAGGATTAGAGTTAGAGGAAAGTAATTTGTTTCTCAACTCAGTGGTGGTCAAACCTGGAAAGTATGTCCCTTACTTATTTTTTTTTTTTAATGAAAAAGTAACAAAGTATGCATGTAAGTTTTTTATTCTAAAAATATTTATATTCTTTCTATTAACAAAAATCTGTCTTTCTTAATATTATTTTATGTACTATTGGCTCTTACATATTATTATGCAAATAGTGAGGCTGCTTTAAAACAAAATTCAATAGGAGGAATTCTGGGAAGAATGCAAAAATATAGTCATCTGGCAGCCCAGGTTAGCCCGAGTATTGGAATAGGATTTCAGGTATATACAATAGGAGAGGACATCCTTTAAGAAAAGTGTTCTTTCTCATCCTGCAATAAGTATAGGATACAATATAGTTCAACAGTATGAGAATACAAGAAGAGTCTCTTCCACAGCACCCTTCATCCTAAACATGCACTGCAGATGCTTACCTCTGTTCACAGTAGAATTAGTTTACATAGCCAACCTAATGAGTCCCACAGGCTATATGCAAAAATAATACAATGCATAATTTTAACATCCTAATATATATATTTATATTTGTTATATGCGAGCATGTGTGAGATTAATGGCTGAATCCAGAGCCTTTGCACTGAGCCATGTCCACAGCATTTATTTTATCTCATTTTATTTTAATTTTTTATTCTGAGAAATGGTATTGTTAAATTGCTAAATCTGTGAGACTGGGATTGAACCTATGATTTTGCTACTGCTCAAAGTTCTGAGATTATGATCAGTTGATTAATTTCCTGATGAGTACGTTGCACCTATGATTCAATCTGCTCTTCAGGATTCTTTTAATCAGTTCCACTAGAAAATTAAAATTGACACACAGACTTAATTTCATCTGAAGAGACTATCAAATATGCAGAAAGTGGCAAGGGCTCCTTAAAAATAAAGAAATGAGTATTTAAACAAATCAGGGTACTGCATATGGCAGGTAAGGGAAAATACATAAAATTACATGGCCTCTTGCTAAGGTAATTTGTATTCACACTAAATAGATATTATCACATAAGCAATTAAGTTAATTGAACATAAACATAAAGTCTTTGAACATTTGTTGAGCTCAAACTTGTGATTTGTTTTTTACTCATTAGACTAATTAGTAATTTTTTTTTTCTCTAATCTTTTAGAAAAGTTCTGTGGATAATACTGTAGGTGTATCCTACTGAGAAAACTGTGGGTTGCATCTTAAAAAATATAGTCTAAATAATAGCATCTAAATGTTAAGGATTAAAATTGATGATTCAGGTTAGTAAGAGAAAAAAACTAAGAAGGTTGAAGAATCAGTAATTGTATATTACTATTGATAATTTATTCATATGTATGTAATATTGAAAATATGCTAAAAATGGGAGACGTTCTACAATAAAATGAAATTGCATCATGTTAGAGTAAATATGGGTAACTCCTTCTCTTTTATCAATTAATTGAATGTGAAATAGGACTTACAACTTATTAGAATAACTTTTCCCTTTTTAAATTCAATTTTCCAGAAGATGATAGAGTGGTGAGAAGCAGAGAAAGAGTCTCTCCAAAAATTGGTGTCCAGATCCTGGAACACAGCTACATGCAGCACAGAAGGAGGGAAGTGGGTCCCCTAACCCCAGGAAGAATCTAAAGTTGGAATTGAAGCCTACAGGGAGAATAAAAAGAGAAA
Organism: Cavia porcellus; assembly: GCF_034190915.1. NCBI lineage: Eukaryota > Metazoa > Chordata > Mammalia > Rodentia > Caviidae > Cavia > Cavia porcellus. The sequence goes on along the minus strand of NW_026947497.1, from coordinate 29,920,779 downwards.
CTTCAGTGAAGAAGAAAAAGGTGACGAGCAGTGTCTTCTCCGTAAGCCTGGACTCATTGCACTGGAGGAACAGCTCAAACCTGCGAACACATGGTGACTGCTGGCACCCGAGAGTCTTCCATGGAGAGACACACCAGGGAAGGGAATTAGTGGATGCGGAGGATTGCAGTGTCTGGTGACCGGTTCAGGGTTTGGATGTCCTTTGTGAGAGGCTGATGGGCCAGCAAACATCTTGGAGAGGGGGAAACTGAGTTAGCTCTATCTAGTGACCACTGGCCAATTTCAAGCCCACACAAAGCACACCAACTGCTACAAGTTGAAAATGTTTGGTTTCAGCCTCACAGAAACAGCTTCAGGGGAAATAAATGTGCGGTTCATGGGGTTTGTCCATCACCTCACTGTGAGGCTACTGCGGGCTTTCTAGGATCAATCAACATGAGTGTGTGCTCCGCCCAGACTGTCTACTAGTAATGTCAGAGACACAATTTGAAATGGACCTTTTTCTGTTCTCTCCTCTTTTTTGTTGTTTTTGCTTCATTGCTTGTTTTTGCTTTTATATGAGTGTGAATATGGTTTCTGGTTTTTAGGTGGTTTGTTGCTCTGTTCTGTTCTTTTTCCCCCTTTACTCTCTTTCCCTGCTTGTCATCTGTACCAGCTTCCCAAAGTGGCGTAATCTTTCTTTGTTCTACAGCCTTGTTTTTACAGGCTCTTCTTCTATCTCTCTATTTTAACCTCATAATCCCTGTTTTCTTTCCTGAAGATAAATTTGCCATAATGACAGATTGTTTACTGCATACAATTTTCTGATTCATTTTACATTTTGCCATATAACCACAATTCTAGTTCATACAATTAAAGGTGGCAGATTAATAGTAACCTCAGTTTGTCATTTCTAGCCTATGTATGATGCTATTGTTATTGCTGACTGTATCACATTACCCAAGTGACAATTGTTTTAAGCAGTTATTCCTCATAGTATACCAAAACTGAAATTCTCTAATGGTCATAAAAATACCACAGGTCAAGTCTGGTTCTAGTAAGCAGTGACTTCTTATCCCCAGGAAGTTAAAGATGTAGGATCTTGCAACTGACTCAAAGTCCAAAGTCCAGCTGCATCTGGAAGACACTTGAGAGAAGTAATCATTTCCTAAAGTTCTAATATGCCAGCAATAAACCTACTCATACCATAGGCCATTTACAAGCATCACTATGGAATTAAACTTAAAAATTTTTAAAAATATTTAACTTAAAATATTTAAAATAAAACAAAATATTTAAAAATAGAAAAATGAGAAAAATACCTAAACAAGATGCAATCACTGATATCCAACTCACAAAAGGTAAATCCAGGGGAAAAACGAGGTAGAATAGTTCAAAAGCCAGCCACCTGGCCTTGCTGAAGTAGTAACAGCAGAAGTAACAACAAAAAGAACAAATTTCCAGAAAATAATCAAATCAGGAATAGTTTCTCAGATAACCACAGACATGGTGACCACAATAAAAAATGTGTTTAATGACTCTAGAGAAAATATAGGTAAAATATAGGAGATTAAGAAAATAATGGAAACTATAAATGTTCAATATGGGAAAGTAACTGGAATCTATAAAACGGATTCAAAAAGAAGAGATTAAAAATTCCATTGAAAGTAAATACAGTAGGATGAGCCAATGTAAGAACAGAAACTGGAACACAGGAGACAAGATTGTGGCTAGGGATCACGGAAAGAAACATTTCTTAAAAATGTCAAGGGATCACAAGAAATTAAGCTAGCAGCTGCTAGATGATGCAAAGAATAGCATAATTTGGATTGGAGTCAATGAAAAAGCAAGAGATAGTGAAAATGACATAGAACATCTGTTCATAGATGTCATGACAGAAAACATCTAGGTGTCAGGGAAAAAGAATTTAATGTGCAGATAATTGGGGAATAAAGAATGCCAACTGGCCATGATTTTAAAAAAAATCTACACCACGGCATATAACAATCAAGATTCCAGAAATCCAACATAAGAACAGAATATTAACATTTATTAGAGGAAAGAAGCAAACCACTTGTAAAGGAAAGTCCATCAGAATCACAGCTGATTTCTCAGCACACACTCTCAAGTCAAGGAGAGTTCAGAGTGAATGTTGTCAAGCACTAAAAGAAAACAACTTCCAATCAAAATTGATGCACCCTGCAAAAGTACCTTTAAAAACTGACACAGAAATAAGTTATTTCCATGAAAAACTACACCTGAGGAAATTCATGAACAACAAAGCAGTACTCCAAGATATTAGGAAGAACGTTCTACAGAGAACAAAAAAGGATTAGGACTCGATGAACCCCAACATATGAATCCACCTGTCACATCAAGCACAGCTCATGAAACTCTGGAGGGAGAATGGTGGCAAATGACGAAGACAAGAGAAATGTTCAAAAGCTGGCATCAAGTGGAGCCTCTCTCTTGATGGGAGATGCCAAGTGCCTGGTACCTCAACCCACTTATTTATACAATCAGTATATTAATAAGTCCATGGGGAGTTAATAAAGAGGGTACAATTTGGGGTGGGAAGAATGTCTGATCTAGTAGAACAGTCACTGTGTCTTGGCAGTTACATGGGTAACAAGGGAGAAAACTGTGCTATCTCAAGTGAAGGTAAAGTCACTATGTACATCAGCTTCCTGAACTGTGTACACATCTCATGGAGCCCTCTCAAACACAAGAGAGCAGTGGCTTTGCCTTGGATACCTCAGGTACAGACAGCTTCACTCCAGACATCAACCAGGTAAGGCAAACAAGAAAACAGAGTGCACAAAAAGAGCCAATAATAGGAAAATTGCATGACAAGGACAAGTCAATGCATATCAGTTGTAACCATCAAGGTTAATGGTCTCAATTCAACAAGCAAGTGAAACAGAGTGGCAAAATGTATTAAGAAGCAAGATAAAACAATAACCTCCATATAAGACAGACATTTAATTCTTGAAAAAATTCTGAGACTGAAAGTCAAAGGATGGAAAACAATACTCCATGCAACAGGAACCCAGAAAATAGCAGGGTAGACAAAGTGGATTTCAAGACAAAATTGATTAAGAGAGCCAAGGAAGGTTGTGGGGAACCTCCCAGATGACTGTCTTGAAAGAAGAGCCATTATCTCCATTTTGAATAAACCTGGCCCTGTCTCCCTGTATTGATAAGTACAGAGCTGGCTAGAGGATTTCTTTGTCCCTTCAGTTGGCTTTAAGTAAAGTTAATTGGGCTGGCTCAGGACCCCTTATGTTATCTTTGGAGCAAGATAACAGTTAAAAGTCCTTGCTTCCCCACCCAGGGACTCCCAGAAAAACATGGTTGAGCCAAATGGGATGGAGACCCCACTTCACACTGGGACTGAGACTTGAGAAAGAGGCTATGACTTTCCAGGGTAAAAAAGATTGTACATCAGGGCTGAAATATTGGATACCACCTCAGCTGCATTATGCAGATTACTCTCTCTCTCTCGTTCTCTCTCTCTCTCTCTCTCTCTCTCTCTCTCTCTCTCTGTATTTTTTGCTTTCTGCATATAGCAGAGGTGATTTTAGGTCTCCAACAAAACCCAGCATATGACTTTCCACTACATATTTTTTCCACCACTCTCAGTGTCAATCATCCCCAGGCTACCTCCTCATGGAGACTTAATAAAACCTGGTCGATGGTCTTGTTTCAGTGAGCAACCCTCTTGGCCAGACTTAGGACACATTTGGCTCCTCATAACTTTACATTCAAGGCCACTAAATCTTTGTAAGGAAACAATCCAAGGAGAAGAGGTAAAAATTACAAATATATACTCAGCAAATACTAGTGCACATAGTGGAACATGATAAATCAAATAACAGTTGTACTGGGGAACCTCAATATCTTTGTTACGAACAGATAGATCAAGTAAACAAAATATCAACAATGAAATATTAAAACTGAACCAAATTTTGAATAAGAGGTCTTAGTAGATGTCTGCAGAGTATGTAACTCCACAACATTAGAATATGTGTTTTTCTCAGCTGCACATGAGATATGCACCAAAACAGACCACAAATTAGCTGATAGAACACCTTTAAGTAAATGCAAATGAATTGAAATCATCCTTTTTTTTTTTTTTTGGTACCGAGGTTGAAGTCACAACCTCGCACTTGCCAGGGAGGCACTTGTGTCACTGAGTTAAATTCCAGATCCATCATCCCATGTATTTTATCAGACTATATAGAGAAGTAACATTGAAAATCAATGGCAAAAGAAACCACCAGGACTTCATAGACATATGGAAATTAAATAGCACCCTCCTGAATAATCAGCAATTTACAAATAAAGTTGAATCAATATAATTATTCACAATGACAGACATGGAACTCTACATAGAAGATCCCAAAAACTACACCAAAAAAACTTCTAGAATTAATAACCATTTAAAAGTGTAAATGGATACCAAGTCAATGGCTTTCTTGTACACAAATAACTAATTCACTGAGAGAGAAACTAGGGAAACAACACTTTTTACAATAGCATTAAAAAAAATGAAATACCTAGAATCCAGTCTAATGAAGGAAGTGAAAGACCTCTACATTAAGAATTACAGAACTTTGGAAAAGTATACTGAAGAGTATGTTAGAAAATGTAAAGCAATCCTTAACTCTTATACAGGAAGAACCAATATAGTGAAAATGGGCATACTTCCAAAATTCTTGTAGGGATTTAATGCAATTCTGATTACATTTATAACAGCGTATCTTACAGAATTAGAGAAAACAATCTTATAATTGATTTGGAACCAAAAAAGACCTATAATAGCAAAAGTAACTCTGGGCAAATAAGTCAGGGGCACCACAATCACTGATTTAAAATTATACTATAAAACTACTGTGATTAACAACAGCATGGTACTGGAAAAACAACAGACCTGAGTATCAATGAAACAGTTTAGGAGATGTGGGAAGAACTCCACATACTTAGCCACCTTCTCCTTTGAATGTGTCAAACACATTTACTGGAAGAAAGATAGCCTCTTTAATTAATGGTGCTGGTAAAACTGGCTCTCTACATGAAAAGAGGAAGATTAGACCCATAGCTTTCACCATGCACTAACCTACAATCAAAATAGATCAAAGATCTAAATATTAATATAGAAAAACTAAGTCTGCTGGAAGATAGAGTAGTTGGAACCCTTGAAGACATTGGTGTAGTCAAAGATCTTATGACAAAACTACGATCATACAGGAACTATTACAAAGAATCAACAACTGGGATGTCATGTTATGAAAAAGCTTTTGTACAGTAAGAGAAACCACCAACAGAGTGAAGAGACAATCCACAGCATGGGAATTTTTTTTTTTTCAGTTTTTCCTCAGACAAAGGATTTGCTATCTAGAACTCAAAAAATTAGACATCCCCAAATTGAAAGGCCCAGACCACAAATAGACATGAAGCATGAACAGACACGTCTCAGATTAAGAAATAGAAATGGTAAATAAATATATGAAAAAATATTCAGCTTCATTGGTCATTTGAGAAATGCAAATTAAAACAATGCTGAGTTTCCATCTCACCCACAAAGAATGACTATTATCAAGAAATTAATCAATAACAAATACTGATGGGAATATGAGGAAAAAATAACCCTTCACTATTCTTTTTTTCCCAAATTAGGACTGGAAATCCCATTTTACCCAGTTATTCCACTTCTTGGTATCTTCCCAAAATTAAGAGCATCATACCACAGTGATGTTTGTGCACTCAGGTTTATATCAGCATACTTTGTAATAGAAAAAGCTTCACAATGCCCAAATGCTTCAAAAATGCCCAACAACTGGTGACTAGATAAAGATTTTTTATACTATGGAGTATTCCATAGCCATAAAGACGGATAAGACTTAGGACATCTCTAGGTAGGAATGCACCTTGACACCATATTCTTAGGTAAAATAAATCAGACACACTAAACTATGTGTAAATACCACATAGTTTCTATGATGTGAGAAACTGAAAGTTTAAATGAGGAAGAAAATGTATAATAGATATTGTGAAACAGGAAGAAAATGCTTAAATGGAAAGAGGAAGAAGAGAGGTAGAAAAGGAAAGGAAGGAAGGGAAAATTTTTTTAAAAAAAGAAACGAAGAAAAAAATGGAAACAAGTTTTTGTAAATATCAAAGGGAAAAGGGTTAAAGTTAGGGTGAAGAAATAGAAAAAAGAATCAAGTTACATGATCTACAGCAAAAATTCCCTATGATAAATGTGATCATTATGCATACCTAAAATGGACCCATAAAATCATTTTTCTTTGAAAAAAATAAATTCAGATTTTCAGACCTATTAGTTCTCGTTGTTTTCCTTGGATAATTATATTATAACACTGATGTAGAACTCATCTACTAAAACCCCAAAACTCCAAAGACAGTCATTTTAACAATTTCCAGGAAATGTTACATACTATTAAAGATTTTAACAAACAAAAGATTAATTTTATGTTCTTATATTTTAATAGATACGTTTATTTTCTTCCTGTCCCATATATGCTATATAAACCTTGCACTTTAACACACACTAAACAGTAATTTCAGTTAATTTAAATATAAAACAATATAATGTTTCTTTCTGGCAAAACCTACGGGTCAATTAGTTAAACATGCTATAGATTTAAACAACATTTGTTACACAAACACTGTTACCAGCCAACCAGGTCCAGATTGTGCATCACTCCACAGAAACCCTGGAATCTGTTTTTACTTGGGAAGAAAAAAGAGTTGTTAAAATTTATCTCCAAAGACAGGCAGGTCTGGGCTTTAGATCTCTGTCTTACCTTGATCAGCTGTGTAAGGATTTTTACCTCAAGGAAAAGAGGAGAGGAATATAATCAAACAACAAAATGTTTCATCCTCAGACCATTTTGGTGCCTTCTTTCACTGGATCTCAGTCCTCAGGGGCAGCATCTCAGAGTTGGCATTCTTCTTTCAGATTGATGGGTAGTTTGGTGTTTTTTTTTTGTTTGTTTGTTTGTTTTGTTTTGTTTTGTTTTGTTTTTTTGTCACAGAGAGGCATTATCTTTCTGTTTATACTTCTGAGCTGAAGAGAGGAGAGAATGCTGATTTATGTTTTCATCATGAGGAATTGTAAGAAGCAGTTTATGTCTCAAAGAAAGAGAAAACCAAAATTCTCAAAGATCCATTTTATCCTCTTGGTTACAGTGCTTTTTCTTATCCCTATTTGCAAAAACAGATCTTAGTTTATTTTGGTAATCAGTATCATACAATAATCTTCCAATAAAGCAATATACTTTTTCCTTTGTCCATGTAGTTGCATGAAAGACCTGGAAGGCTAATCACAATCTATCAGTTTTGGTTTAGTAGAAATTTTGTCAAATTATTTTGTGAAAACATAAACATATAATGTTTTGTGCTTAGGTTTTAAATAGTAAAGCCTTTGTACAGATACAATCAAATCATTTATGTATCAAAATTATCATCATTTCTTTAAAAAAGAAGTATTTTACCTTGGAATCTATCAATTTTATCATTAAGAGTAAGTCAATGAAATTTCAAGATAATTTGAAAACACTTTATAAAACATCGTTGAATTAGATTACTGCTGCAACAGGCTGTAGTAGAGGCTTGACTGGGGGCTTGAGAGATAGCTCCATGGTGGAGCACTTGCCTATCATGTGCAAGGCCCTGAGTTCAACCCCTGAGAATACAAAACCAAAGCAACAGTAACTTAAACTTTCATAATTCTGGAAGATAACAGTATGAAATCATCCTTTTTTAATGGAGCCAATTTCCTCTGAATATGACAGGGAAAGGTTTTGCCTCTTCTTAGCTTCTGGGAGCCTGTGTATGTGTCTCATTTCTTGGCATATAGTCAGGTCACTCAAGTCTGTACCTTTGCCATCATGTGGACTTTGCCCCTCTGTCTACATCTGTGTGTGCTCTTCTATGTTCATAGGAATCATAGTCACTCAGTGTAGGTCCACTCTAATCCAATATAAACCTGTCCATCACATCACATAAAGACAGTGAAAGGGTTAGAATCTTCTCAAAGGGGAAAAATGGAATCTCTGGGAAAAGGAAGAAAAGGAAACAGAAGGGAAAAGAAAAAATTCCATATGACACTCACTTCTGACGTTCCACAAAGAATTTTGAGAGGACACTACTGTTGTCAATTAACATTTTCATGAAATTATTAAATTTGTAGAATGGAAGACTCATGTTAAAATATAAAGCATTTTAACACTGGATGATGATTTCTGTTTGTACAATATGGGGAGCTGTCGTGACATTTTTAAATTAAGTTTTAAGCAATAGTAAAATTGGGAGCACTCAGAATTTATTGTAGTTTCTCCAGGGACATAAAAAATGCAGCATTTGTGGTATTTTTATACAATGGAGGTCTACTCAACTATAAAGAATGATCACAATGAGATATTTATAAGTGGATGCAACTTGAGACCACACTCATAAGTGAAATGCATCAAACTCACATGAGTAAACACCAAATTGTCTCCCTAGTGTAAGAAATGGTAAGAGTATATAAGATACAAAGTCCTCAATAACATTGAAAGGGTAAGACTCTTGTCAAAGGGGGAAAAATAGTATCTCAGGGAAAAGGAAGAAAAAGAAAAAGGAAGGAAAAAGAAAATATATCTAAATTTGTATAAACACACAGGATAGCTAAGATGATTGTGCTACAAATTCTATAAGTTTGTAGAACAAAACATTTAATATTCATAGGATTGGAACAATTCATATGTTTGTGTCAGGTGACCTGAAGAACCCTTGAAGATCACTATGTAAAATACCAACCTTAGTTCTGTTCCTACAATTGTGTTTTGAAGGCTTATATCGTTATTGTTTAGGGCTCTTTGCTATTGTTATTTATTTGTCTTTTTTGTTTACTTTGCTAGTAATATGTTTTTTAGTAAACAGTTTGTTTTGTTTTGTTTTTTCCCTCTAATGCAGAAAGAATAGGTATACATATAGAGGCTTAAACATGCCTAGAACTTCTCCTAAACAGTTTATGAGAATCAATTATATTATGTGTGATGAAATGAACAGCTACTTTGAAGAAAAACAGACATTATGATATGCATTGCTGGTTCCATATCATCATGCTGTGAAATCCTGTAATACTTCTATTCTTTGAGTCGTTTAAATCTGTTTTGTATTGTTTAACTTCAATGTACATGATGGTATGGACAGATATTTTGAAGAAAACAAGAGACATTATGGCAGCCATTTTAAATTTTCATATTGTCTGGTTTTGAAGGCCTGTAATGCCTTCATTACCCTGTTCTGATCAGTTTTATACTCTTTCGTTTTGTATGAATTGGTTGTGTGTGAAGATATAGACAACCACTTAGAAGAAAACAAGAGACATTATGGTAGCCATTGTAGATCTCCTGTTGTCTTGCTTTGAAATCAGTGTCACTTACTTTATTCTGAACTGCTTTTTTCTGTTTTATTTAGTTTTACTGTTTTTAAAAATAAATAAATAAAAAATGCAGGGTTTCAAAGCAATATAGCAAAACCTTGCTCAATACTTCAAATAGTTGAATATTTGTGAGGTTCTGTGGCCTGATTTCTGCATCTCTGTGCCTGAGGAATTTTCTGGAAACATAGAGGTTGCCCTGTGCATACTCAGAGCACTGAGCATGATTGAGGGGGTCACATTCCAGGGCTGTCTCTCCCAGTTCCTATGTGTTCCCCCATCATAAAGTACTATAATGCAGACTTTGTAATTATTTCTTTTCTCCTTTTTCCCAGCAGTGACATTTGAAATCCAACACAATTATTTGCATTCACATTACCTTAATAACACTATAAAAGAATAAACAACAGAAGTGTACATGCATGTATACATGCACACCTTACAGTTTATCACCACTGGATGTCAAAGAAAGGAATATTTCTAAATCCCACTATCATGCACAATAACGGTCACTAATATAATTTCTTATTTTCAGGATCCCAGTAGAATGATATTGTAAAGCAGACTGCAGATTCTTGTCTTCGTTTTATTTTCTGACTACTAGCCAAGATGGAAGTATATGGTGAGAATTTAGCTAAAATATTTTACAGTAAAAGACAAATTGCAATTAATCCTCCTCAACGGATTCCTGCTGCCTTTGAACGCATTTATGTCATTGCTCTAGCTGCTTTCTGAAGCACTTATAGAAGTCCCCTTCTGTGAGTATGTTTACGAATTGTGATTTTAAAAATATGCTGAATGCTGCTCCCAAAGTATAATTAGGCTCATACCAGACTGTCCAGTTAGTTTTTCTATATCTGGCCCCATGTGATTTCTGGCTCTTCCTCAAAGTCGGAACGATCACAGAAAGTAAATGTTTTGAACAGATTCAGAACACTGAGGCAGCCATCATCACAGCACAACTAAAAACACTCCTGAGGAAAAGAAGAACTTCCTGAACTGCTACAGATTGTGGCAAGAATGATGAAAAAGTCTCAAAGTGAGGGGGTGTGATTTGAGGAAATCAATGACCATGGCCTTGTATTTTACTGTAATACATTTTTACAAAATTCAATGTACTTTTGACAGCATTTCAGATATACAATAAATCTTTTTATGCACCTGTATACATATTATTTTGAGTATGTGTTTGATTACTTCTGTGAAATTAGTTGCCCAGATGAATTTCCCTTCTCTTTTCTCTTCTCTTCTCTTCTCTTCTCTTCTCTTCTCTTCTCTTCTCTTCTCTTCTCTTCTCTTCTCTTCTCTTCTCTTCTCTTCTCTTCTCTTCTCTTCTCTCCTCTCCTCTCCTCTCCTCTCCTCTCCTCTCCTCTCCTCTTCCCTACCCTCCCTTCCCCTCCCCTTTCCCCCTCCCCTCCCCTCCCCTCCTCTCCTCTCCTCCCCTCCCCTGCCCTCCCCTCTCCTCTTCTCTCCTCTTCCCTACCCTCCCTTCCCCCCCTTCCCCCTTCCCCTCCCCTCCCTTTCCCTCCCCTCCCCTTCCCTTTTCTTTTCAGTACTAAGGATTGAGCTCACAACCTCATGCTTGCCCAGATAAATTTCTAAACTTTTGGTTCTACAAAACAAAAATTAACAAAGTTATCAATCCTTTAGTAAATTGTACAGACAAATGTATGATATGAAATAAAATTTTTAAAAGTTTAAGCAAAATGGAACATCTGTTGAGCAATATTGCTTTCTTTAAATTCAAACAGAATAAAATTTATGCAAGTATATTTGCTATGTTTTGCCCAAATTTTAAAATAAAATTCATGAAACGATTGTTCCTATTTTTACCTTTGACTAATTTGTGATTAAAAATATAGCACTGTAACTTGTTGCTTTCTAATTGACATGAGTTGGTATCTGTAATTCAAACATGAATGAAGTAAACACACAAACCTGAGTTACAAAATGCAAAAACATCATTTGATAATGAGTGTGCTTCTCTTGAATTCTTTATCATTATGGAAATATGCAAACTTTACTGATGTGATTATGCTCCTGTCATTTATTCTTTCATAAAGGTTCTTATTTAGAAGAAATATATCCATGTGTTAAATCACTATACTAAAATTTAATTAAAATTTATTTTTTTCATTTATTTTTCATAAGTAGCATGATCAACATTAAATTTGAGAATATTTTGGTTTGAATCATAAACTATAAACCCAAATTTTAAGTAAAAACAAATATTAGATAAACTTTACTTTAATCAATAATTTACATTTTACTAATGTTACCTTTTAGTCATAGTTTTTAGTGCTGAGAAGTGATATGCATGGGTGAGATTAAGCCAAAGTAAAAACTATTCATTTGACAGATGTGACTAACAGAATGGGCATGCATATTTTGCTAATTTTATGCTCCCCATAAGAAAGCATTTTGTCAGTACAAGATAAATTCACAACCACATTGGAATGATTTCTACCATTTTTTATACTGACCACCTGATTATACGTATAATATAATGTGAACATTGTCATGTTATATACATAGTCACGTGGGTGTCATTTTAGAATCACCTTTTAAATTATTTCTTTATCCTGCAGTTTAAATTCCCAACAGTAAATGAGTTCTTATTATCTAATGTAAAGATAAGCTCATTTGGTATGATGAGCATCATGAATATTTATTCTAGCTACAAACAATTACACTGCCTGCAAAACTCTATTGCAGAAAAGAATTTTAGTCATTTTATGTAAACAGACATTTTAGAAAGCACTAGAAGTCTGTCTTCTTTAAATATTAGTACAATTTCTAGCCAATCTCAGAAACCAAAGGGAAGCCACTATCTTTGATCCAATGTGTTTTTCCCATAACGCATATGCTTTATTCCCATGACCCTCAGAGACCTGTCTGATTATTAGCATAACATTTTCCTACCTCTTAGGTCTTTATCTACGCTTCAATGACCTCTTTTGCATTTGGTCTGCTCACTCAGCAGAGCAGTGCTATAGAACTTCATAGAGAGAAACACACTGAAGAGCAACAGAAAATCTCACTGAGAGCTCTTCCTGCCTTTGCTTTTTTCTATTTCACTCCTGTGCACATCTTGACTCTTAGCCTATATTCATTGTTCATGTTAGTTTACTTTTATCCCGCTATATTTATTTCATTATTATTATTATTTACCTTCCCCTACAGGAGCAAGGTCTGCCATCATTTTCACACGGTTTCCTTTCTTTTAAAACCTTTGTTCCATTAAAACATTTATCTGTCAACAGACTATCATTGGAATTAATTTTCAACATCTTCAAACAACTGTCAGATCTGGCAAGGACGCAGTGTAACTGAGTACTGATCATATACTCCGGAAAGGCCAACCGATTTTTTTACTTGGGTCAGCAAACACTTGAGGGCACCGTGGAAAGATAGAGCATTGATGTTAAAAGCATTTCAAATAACTTCAGACTCCCTCCAATGAGGTATTTTATGTTTTGTTCTTCACAGAAGTTTTAATTAGGTGGATCAAAGTTGGTTCTCAAATTATAAATAAAAAAATGGAAAAGAGTCAGCATGAAATTAATACAAACAAGGGCAGAAAGACTCAGATTAAAAGAGAAGGAAAAAATCTCAAAGATGCAATTTAGATAAAAATAATTTTAATGTAATTGAATTCTGACATGCAAATATATTTTGAAAACTGTCTGATGAAAGGGAACCTAAAAACCAGATTCTGAGTCACAACAGAATTCTTAATATAATAGAGAAGCCAATGAAAAAAATTATAACTCCAAATCTATAGTTCACAGCGGATTGAATAAATATTTCTTTCTTATAAACAAGGCTCTCAACTATTTTAGAGTCAGAAGGCAATAGTTTACAGCAAGTGCATTAGGATATTTCATTGTTTTCTGTCTCTGCCTCAGCTGAATGAGAAATTAATTACAAATATAATAAACTGTGATATCAATAAATACATTTTGAAAGTAAATTTGCATTTTTAAACTGTAATTTGTATAATAGATTAGATTAAAGGTGTTACATTCCCAAGCAAAATTTAATTAAAAATTACATTTTATGTGCTAATAACAGGAAAATATAGATCCAATATGAAGATATTACTTTTGCCTACCACAATTATTTACCTGAACTCAATTCTTTATCTTTGTCTCTCGCAAAATTATTGCTAATTAATGTGACCTGATTGCAATGATAAAACAATTTTAGGAATATTTTCATAGTAATCTTAAATAGTGCAAGGGAAAAGATAATCTAACGTGTTTCAAAAGTGAATATATAGGGGCTGGGGATTTAGCTCAGCAGCATAAACGCCTGTCTTGGAAGCAGGCAGTCGTGAGTTCGATCCACAGTACTGATAAAGAGGAAAAAGACAAAAAACAAACAACAAAATGTGAATATATAACTGGTATATCACATGACATTCAAATCTTGTAGTACTATATCAGGCTTTAACTGAGAGGTTACTTTTGGAATTAAAACATATGGTATTTTCTAATAAATTCAATTGTTTTTGGAAGACATACGTGGGATATGTCTTTTTGAGCAATTCTGTTGTCAAGTATAAAGTATGTATGTATAATATATAAATAATAAAATTGTAGACATTCCTTATAGAAGTCAAAATCTCCTATTTTTATGGAGGCAAAAAAATATAAGTCAGATTTGATGGTGCATGCCTGTAATCCCAGAACTCCGTAGGCTATGGCAAGATTATCTTTGTGAATGCAAGGTCTGACCTGTATAGTGATTTGAAGCCTAGTTACAACTACATAGAAAGATCCTGTCTCAAAAACAAAACAAAACAAAACCTTACTTAATAATGAACAGAAATCTAACCACATCAATAAAATTTGATAAGAACAAAAAGAATCATGGTCAAAACATTGAAATTATAATGATCTAGTACTAAAAGCATTTGGCTTCCCTTAAAATTTAGCTGATTAATGCATATACATAATTTACTTATGAGCTTTAATTCAGAACTCGGTAACAATATTTACATGTTTATCCTTAATACTTTTATTTGGTTAGTATTTTTCGGCTTGATAGAGGATGACACAATAAAACTAGGTGTGTAAATGTATTTGTTTAGAAACAATAATTGGTAAATAAATTTAGCTATGATGATTTTAATGTATTTTGATAGAATCAGAAATATCTAGTTAGTTTCTGCATTTGTTTGCCAATTTAGAGTTCCTAATGTCTTGGTAATAGAGCCCCTATGAGCATTTTACATTCTAATTCTTGGCATTTGACACTGGTTCCTATGACTGAGCTCCTAAAACCCATGTTACTTTCTGTGTTCTGGAGGGAAGAGAGGCAGTTTACAGACATCTTTGATCCATTTAGTTTTCTGAGTGGTAGAAAGGATACTTGTACTAATGAGGTAACTACTGGTCTTTAGGATGGGTCTAGATATCAGAGACAACAAGTTTATAATTATAACGAGGAAATAATATAAATTATAACTTGGAAATGCGCAACTTCAAACAGTTCTCTGGGGACAGTGAGAGACAGTATGCAGATTGAAAAGGATGAGAAAGACTCATTGGTTATTCTATAAAGTAAATCATATGTTAAACTATAAAAAGACTTACTATATCTTAAAATACAAAAACACTTAGGGTATCACTTCTACCAGGCATGGTGCTGCACACTTATAATCTCAGCGCTTAAGAGGCTGAAGCATAAGGATCATTGAGTGTGAGTTCAAGGATAGCTTGAACTGCTAAGTGAGACCCTGTCTCAAAAAAAAGTATCATTTCTGATAACAGAGTAATGAAACTAGAAATTAACCAAAGAAATAAAATCAAAAAAATCATAAGCATTTGGAAGTTAAATAGCATTCTCTTAAACATTCAAAGAAAGGAAGAAATCAGAGGGAAAATTAGAAGATATTTTAAAAACAAATCAAAATGAAAAGTAATACCCAAAAATATACAAGACATAATAAAGGCATTATTAAGAGAAAAATTTACATGTGTAAACACTATAAAACATGAAGAAAGACCTCAGTAAAAAAATCAAATCAGCACATCATTTTGAGAACATTAATATGTCAGGACTGTACACTTAAAATGACTAACAGTTGTAAATTTTGTTTACATATTTTATAACAATTAAAATATTTAAAAGTAGAGGAGAAAATGATAAAAATGTAAATGAAGTGATGTCATGGTTATGTTGGTGGCCCCCAGGCCTCATGCATTTGCATAATGCATTTGTGATTGGTTCATTGTCTAGTGCTTAGATTGGGGCTGTGGGTGCTACATTGGCCTAGGGGTGGAGCCAGAATGTAATGTAAAGGTAGGAAGAAGGTGTGTCTCCTTGCTTTGCCAGTTTCTGACTAGCTGTTTGCAGCTGCTATGAACTGCAGCCCCGCCATGTCACCCTGCCTTGGAGCCAACTGGTAATGGACTGAGACCTCCAAAAACTGTAAGAAATAAACCTTTCCTTTCTGAATTTTGGTCATCATGTATTTTGTCTCAGCAACAAGTAAAGTAACTAAGACAAGTGAATTAATATTTTTAGAGAAAATAGACAGGCAATGATCAGATCTTGAAATAAAAAAGAAAAGCAAAGTTGGATAACTGAATAAGATAAAAAAAGGATAAACATGAGTTAAGATACATTTAGAAGCAAAATACAGAGAAGAAAAATAACAGTGTATTGCAAAAATAAAACAAAAAGCCAAAGTTTTCTTCTCACCTCTTTAATTGTGGAAGTGGGACACTTAGAACTAATATGAGATTAATTTTACAACACAGAGATGCAAACTTCTCCAAACAGGTTTTGCCCTCGAGTTTGTGTGTGTGTTTATCTGGTCCACATTGTCCCAGAAGAGACCCTGCTATGACATATTCCAAGCAACAAGAACCTGGAGAAGAAGAAAGGGACAGTGCACTTCACATAGTATTCCAGGAAAGTTCTCAGAAGTGCTTCACAACTGCAACTTACAATTCATCCTGAAATTAAACACAGAATTGAGGGCCTGCAGAGACTGGACAGATTTCTGGTTTAAAAACTCAGGCCAAAGGGTTGACTCCTAAGTGGGAGTGCATCCACTGCACAGGATGCTAGGAATCTGTGTTTTTGTTTTTTTTTTTTTTTTTTTTTTTTCCTTTTTCTTTAGTCTGTGGTTATCTGAAAATTTTATTACAATGAAACAAAATGAACAGATGAACAGATTCTGTCAATTAGAAATGACAAAGATGGAGTTAAATTGGAAATTAGATTTAAAGGTTAATCTATTGAAGTAACTCCAGAAAAAGTCTTACTCTTTATGACAAAAGGCTTCGAGTAATCTGGCTTCTGATTTCCTTTTTGACTTCTCTCTGTTTTCTATTTTAATTGGTGCACCATAATCTTCCTTCTGTTTCTGAAAGCTTATGATTCTTGGTTCTGTGAGCCTGTGTACACGTGTACAGCCCCTAGCATGATCCTTCCTTATTCTCATCCCCAAATTATTTGCAATTCTTTAGTAATTTTCTGTTTTCCTTATTGTTTTTAGATGGGCTTGTCAAATTTAGAAAATAAAAATATGGGCTAACTCATTAATTTAGGTTTCATTTAAGCAGTGCAGCAAATGTCATTCAACATTAAGCCACACACACGCACACACACACACACACACACACACACACATGATTCATGTAAATTTTAAAATGAAAAACCTATACATTGCTTACCTGAAATTCAAATTTTACTACCTATATTTGTATTATTTTGCAGTACTGTCTTTAGAACATCTTAAATTCTCAATTATATCATTTATTTATATGATTTTGTATAACCTTCTTTCCTACCAAAAAGTAAAAATTTATTGGGGTGACAAATTACCTTTGAGCCAAACCAAAGGTAAATCCATTAAATATTTGTTGACTAAATTAAATAAGCTTGCACTGTGCCAGCTATTATTCAGTCAGTTTAACACAAAAGAAAAATTAAAAAATACAGAAAAATGATATTTATATTCTTTCTTTAAGAAAAAATGGTAACTAAAAATACATGATTTATAAAGAAACCAGGGGTTGAAAATAATCAAACATTACTGTATCACTTGCAATCAATCCTGTGAAAGTTAAAATTTACTTGATAAGCAATTTGTGGTTTACTTCAACTAATGTCCTCTGTGAGACTTTTGAGTTTCAAATAAAATGTATTCAAATATCTCAACAGAAAATGTCATGTGTAAAATAATCTACATTTTCCCTCAATATTTTCTTCATTTTTATGATTTCCTCTATCTGTTGTTTATTATAGTGTCATATCTGAATGTCATTGCACGAAATTATGATGAGGATCAATTTAGGAAGTTTATTTTATTGATCAATTGTTACTTAATAACTACTAGTAATGCAACATTCAAAATAGAACGATAGCAGTACAAATAGACAGAGTGGAGAAAATTTTTTTCATTTTTCAGACTATGAAAGAAACTATTTCTTCAAATTGTACTCCACATTTTATTGTCAATAAAAATGTGCAATGTTATCAATTTTTTATCTGTTCTGAGTTATATATGTTTTACCAATTTTATTTCACTTCTATTTATGCCCCTAAAAGTAAATTCAACTGAAAAGAAAGCTACATGTTGTCATATTTATAGGAAACAATCATATATCATATATTTATTTCAATGTTATATGCTCAGGCACACAATTTTCCTGAAATTAAAACTATATTTATTAAATTCAAACAAATATTTTCAAGATCCATCTGAAACAATAAAAAACAGCAAATAGTAAACTAATCAATAGAATATCAATAAAATTGGCATAATAAACTTCAAAATAATGTAACTGTTCGGATAATTATAAATTCCACAGTAACTTAGATCAATGGGATAGCTAGATTAATTGAAACAAATAGAAATCCTAGAAAGGGATGTTGGCAATAATATGAAGCAAGGAAAAGATGCTTATTATTTATCATATATTAGGAGAATATTTATGAGAGCAAGTAATGATTTATATTTTCTGGTAGGCCCTGTACACTTTCCTTGACAAATAATGAAGGAAGATTGAATGTCCAGAAACTGCTATTAGTCAGATGAGTGATGTTCTGGAAAGAATTATAAGGGTGTATGTTTGCAGTGAAGAGCAGGGAATGATGGGAAACTTCAGAGATATTTCAGCATCTGTCTCAGTGAGATACATTTAGAAAGTTAGAGACCTGAATTAATAAGATGTTCTATGAGACTAGAGAAAATCTTTTGAGGAGAATGTGAATAAATTTGTACACTGTTATGATTTTTGGTTTTGATTAGGGTACTTTTCAAATAACCGAGACTGAATCACATAGGGCCTATGGTTTGTTATATATATTTAAAATATCATTGTTAAAATTGTCAAGCAATTTCAAAAATTAAAAGTACCATAAATATTTGAGGCATTAGATAATTTTGAGGAAAACTGAATTCAACTTTCTACCTTAATTAACCACTAAAATTGCCAGGTTTGAAAAGGTAAATATAAAGCAAATATTTCATAGTAAGTAAATATAAATGAAATGGTTACAACATAAGAACTATTTTTCTGTAAGCAACAAAAACAGCAAAATGAATAGAAGTGATTTATAAACTTAAGTAGGTTAAAAGTGATTGATAAATTCAATTAATTGCATTGAAAATGGTGATATTTAAGGATATACATACACCAAATTAAGGGCAAGCAAAAAACTGAGAACCTCTTTCTCCTCTACAGCATGAAGGAATTCCAACAAGAGTAACAAGCAGCAACAAATCAGCTTCTGCAAGATTCAGGACGCAGGCCCTGGAAAATAATAATGTGGGAGGAAAAAAAAGAAAGAAGGGAGTGGAATTCTATGACTGAAAAAAACTGATGGGAACGTTGTGGCCTGCACAGAAACTGAAGAGACAGAACTTCATCTCAAAAAAGGGATGGTCTGCTCTTTTCCTCCAAATACCTGGCTTATGGTTCTTGAGAAAGGAAGGCCTGTTCTCCAAGAGACACTGTGAAAGTGGGGTCCCCAGAAGGCGTCGGAGAGAGGCATTGCAGTGGAACCAGCTGGCAAAAGCTGTGCACTGCCACAGCTGGTGAACGATTCCTTTCCAGTCCCTGGAGAGGACTGCTCAGCGCCATACCAGGGAGGGGGCCATAGCATGTAACTCTAGTATCCAGTGAGCTAATAGGAACTTTACACGTAAAACAAAGAGCAAAAAGAAGCATTCCGATCTAAATGTGGCCAGAGGAAATAAGAGAACGAAGAAATACAGATAGCTGCTACTGTACATGAATAAAAGAAGATGATCTTTCCATAAACAATGACAATTTAGCTTTAAAAATGAAGTAGAAATGATCAGTAGATTAAAATTTGAAAAGAGAAAACATCGCTTGTATCTGAGTAATGTATATTAACATAGATGTTGAAACAATTTGTCTAATCTTTATGGTCAAAGAAAAGCAATGTTATGGCTACTGAGAGAAAGTCGAGCCACACTAGAGATTTAAGGAGCATTCGTGCCTGTCCTGACTCACTCAACTAATTTGTTCCGTATTTTTAAGTTATTTCTTCATAACTTCTAGCAATCATCTCATTCTAGGAAAGAAAACGGCCCTTAAACCCTGGGACCCAGCAGGACTCTGGAAAGCTAAACCTCCAGGTGGACCAAGGCCTGGCAAAGGTTATGTGTACCTCTTTTCTCTCTGCTTCTCTTTCATCTATGTAATCCCGGAGCAAATATACTCACCTGCTCCATAGGTATTTTGCTAGACCAGCAGTCTTCCCGGGTTAGCCAAACCAGAATAAACTTTTGCAGTGTACTCATGTCTTGCCCCCTTTCTCCACTACTGAAATTGTAATTGAAGAGCAAGTGGCTGGACCTAGATGGTTAGGGAGAGTAATAGTACTACATTTGAGACACACTTATTACCACTGATTGCACTGAAAACGGTCAGTTATTTTCTGTGCAGGGGCATGAGAAATTTGTCCTGTAAATAAATTTTAATGTAAAATGTAAATAAATTTTTACATAAGATGTATTTTCCAGTTTATTATTATAGTGAAATCTTAGTGGCAATTTAAATATTCCAAATAATAAATATTAATTTGGTGTACGGACAGGAGGATTCCATAGGCTTCACTGGCTTAGAGTCTTTACCAACATCTAGTCTTTGTCTTGCTAAAGAGAAGTTGATTTTAAGGAAGAACATTTAGGCTACTTTTCATATCATCTGTGCATGCAGTGCCTATTCTCTTTTAATCATAGCATGCATTTTAAATCCTGTTTATCCATACCTCTCAATTTCTCTCAAATCAGCATTTCCCCAGCTTACTAATTTTTTTTTAAGTTTCTGTATTTCTAAACCCTGTATCTTCAGGTAAATGGCATGTGTGGACCTTTGTGTAATGAAAAGACCCCTAATAGTTAGTGGTAGCTAAACACTTGATTATAAAGCATTTCCCACCATAAGCACACTGGAGTACAATTTGCCAGAGTTCCCAAGGAATGAAAGTGATTTATAGATGAATTTGTACCTCTGGCTCCTGTAACTACAAGAAGCATGAGACACAGCCCAGCTCCTAGCCAGATTATCATGAAACCTTTGAAAGGCAGCCCATTTTTTTCAGTTTATAATACCTGGGAACAGCTTTAAAAATACAAGGCAAGCTCACAGAACAAAGAAAAAATATCTGAAGAGGCAAACTAAGCATCTCAATGGCTAATTAAAATATCAAAAATATGTTGATGGTTCATATGTAGACAACATGAAAGAATAAAGGAACATAAATAGAAAGAAGAAAACTCTAACAGGAATCAACAAGAATTACTAGAAGTGAAAAGAAAAGCTTAAATACATAAACAATGTCTCTGATGGACCTGCAGTGGACTAGATGTGTAGGAAGAAAGAATTGAGGAGAATGAAAGTTTATCTGCAGTAACTTGTCAAACAATTCAATGCAAAAAGGAAAAAGTTTGAAAAGTTATAAAAGAACATTTAAAAACTATGAAGTGGTTTCAAAATGTGTAACCTATGAGAGTTAGGATTCTGGAAAGACAAACTAGAAAAATATTTTAACTACTTATGGTCAAGAGTTTTCAAAAATTAAAAAAATGTTGAGTCAGAAACCCAATTTGTTCTGCAGATGAGTAAAAATATAAACACTTCAGTGTTTAGGACTAAGCATTTCATCTTCAAACTGAATAAAACTGAAAAATAAACAATAAAGTCTTTAAAAACTTAAAAGTAGTCAGAAGAAAATACCTTATTTTTAAAGGAAGAAGGTTAAGAACTTCCTCTAAAAGAATCAAGAAAGACACAAATTGAAATTTTTAAAATGAAGAAAGAAAATATAATCTACCTCTTTACAATTCTGTATTTTTCAAAATTATGATTCCAACATCAAATAGAAATATGATTTTGTTAGGGAAAACAAATCTCAAGGAATTCCCCACTGTCATTAAAATGGGTTTGAGAGGTGGAGACAAGCTTTAGGTTCAGAAAATAAATGACTTTGAATATTGTCGTGCTGACCTGAGACAGACTCTAAAGAGTTTTTAATTGTCTTATAATATGAGTTTATTCATTCATTCAATGAGACAGGCACTTTGTAGAATTCAAAAATGTGGCAGTTTCTATTGTGTGATTTTGTTCTACCCTTCTAACAGAAGATGGAGAAAAATCTTCCTCCCAAGAAGACTCTTCTTAGGAGAGGGATATGAAATGGAATTAGTTAATGTTTTTTTGAGTCTTGCTGAAAACATGATATAAAAATGTGAAGCTACAGTATACAGAAACCAAGTATAATGAGGAATTAGCCACGCCTCTGAAAAACATGAGGTTACAAGAATACATGACTGATTTGTAATACAAATAGAATTGCAAATCTTTCTTCCTCTATTTGTCGTTTAGTACTAATTTTCACAGCTCAATGTCCAAAGCTAGAGGAGAAGGAATACAGGAGAGGATCTTAGTAAATATGTCATTTGCTACAAAGCAGTGGGCACATAGTCACAACACCCAAACTGCTTGGGAAGATTAGCAGAACACAGAGCTTGCAAAACAGATGCAACTGAGGAGAACCAAAGTCCCCTGTGCACCAAAGAACACGAATAAATTCAGGCAATGCTTGAATAGGCTTTCAGTGAGATTTTGGACAAAAGCAACTACAAACTTGAATTGTGCAAACAAATGAATATTAGAATATCTTTTGATCTCGACTTTGTTTTGATAACAGGATTATGTAATTCTGTAGATAAAAGAGGTCCTTAATTTGTAGCTGAGAAAGATGGGTTGACAACAGCTGATCATATGTCCTTTGGGTATTGTAGCAGCTATGACTGAAAAGATGTTTAATAACTTGAATTAAACTCTGTCTCAGAGTAACGAATTGTTTTTAAGTGATGCTGTGTTTGTAATGTTATTTTCTGTCAATCTATTTATAGCTCTAAATACTAGTGCCTCTGCATAGTGGACTTCCTACAATTCTATAAGCTTCGGAGAAAACTTTATTTTTCCTTCTCATGATCAAGTTCCTCTAGGTTTTTATACCATGATGATAGATACAATCAAAACACACAAAACATCATCGTAAAGAAATACATATTTGGGGCTGGGGATTTAGTTCAGCGGCATAAGTGCCTGCCTTGAAAGCAGGCAGTCCTGAGTTCGATCCCCGGTACCGATAAAAAGGAAAAAGACCAAAAAAAAAAAAAAAGAGAAACACATATTTTTTTCTCTTACCTGACATCAATTCAATATTTTCTTGGTATTTTCTGGTATTTCAAAAACAGTATGCCTCCTGTATTATGTATGGATGTATGTGTTAAAGGTACACAGTCAGAAGATGTTTACTATCAGTATAACCTGTATATCTGGTAAATAAAATTTTTCAAAACTTAAACAGATGCCAAGTTTTAACTTTCTTTGTGTTTTAGTTCAAAGGCATTTTTATTTAATAAATATCTTTCCACAGGTCATCATATATAAGGTAATAAGTTCTAATTGTAATTGATTACATAAGTAAATTGGTAAATTGTTATATCTTGTATACAAAAATAATAAATGTTTTCTAGTGTCCTGTGAAAGAGGAAGTCAGTCAGTATAATTAGTTTAGAGTAATTGAATATTCAGTTAAATCTCCAATAGATCAGTATCTCTAAATTGTATGTTTCCACTTTATATAAGAGTACTATACTCTGATATCATCTTTTCATATATTTAATATTCCATTCTGTGTTAGAAAGGGATATGTATATATGCACATGCAGCTGTTTGTACTGTATAATATTTATGATATATTATCTAGCATACATCTAATAATATTGAAAAATGATTATTGGATAAATAAAATTTATAAATAAAATAGTTGTAGAGTAGTATAATGGAACTTACTTAAAGATTATGAAGTTTTATAGTATGTGTGTGCTTTTGAGAGTAATATATTTCCTGCGTTTCTTCCATTTATGTGAGCAGGTTCTACGGAAGTTTGTGGTCTGATCTGAAGAAGGAGTTTCTGATTTTTGTCAGTTTACAAAGCTCAGTAAACTGTACCAAAAGCGTGCCCCAAGATGGTAAAGAGAAAGTCACAGACTGGTCCCACAAAAACGGGAAGAAGTAGAAGAAGCTAAGAAATAATGAACAGCCCTTCAGTAGAATTAAATACTAGCTTGCCATTCTTTTAAATTGTTATCTCTTCATTTCTAAATTTTCTGTGTCTTCACTAAAATTATCAGTAGAGGTATGTCTGAATGTCCATGCTAAAGACACTAAGTTCCTTTCTCTCCTACTTACTTCTTAATATGCTTCTTAAATATACCAACAATTACTTGGCATGCAGAATTGTCCATTTTTAAATAAAGTCCATTTGCTTTTAAATTGCAATTTCCTGACAATAAGGAACAGACAGCAGGATTATTACCTCTTACTCTAAGCAATGTGTGGAATAATGCCTTAAATAAAAAGCTTGACCGAAAATAATTCTTTCTTTGGCTATTCTTACATAAAAAATGGTTAAAATCACTAGAAAATTTTGATAATTGCTGAGTAATTTATGTTTTTATGAATAGCCCTCACAGAATTCACAGGATATAAGGAGTTATTTTCAGCATAGCATATGCCCTCATCCTGTTCATTACTCTGTGTGGATGACAATTCTTATTTCATCTACATTCACCTGTACAAAGACTGGCCAAGGGCACCTTTTTGAAAGATCAGGAAAAGTAATTATCGTGGTTGTTGTTTTTAAAAATTTCTTAGTGTCTTCAAAATCAATGAGTTTTTGTTGCTACAGGACAAGAACCACTAATCTTTAAAAAGCTTGAGATTACTTAGTTCACTTGATATTTTAGAGCTCTTCATGTGGAATATAAGAATTTTTATTCTTTGATACCATTATATCCATTTAAAAAATAAAATCGCTTTCTTCTTTTGCATAAACATGAAGTGTGCCTTTCTATCCATATTGTGTGTCTGTTGCTTTTGTGAAGGCAATTGTCAGTATGAGGGAAGACAGATAAGCTAGACAGTTATTTTTCAAAGAAAGAAGTGACAGTCTTTTGTTCTGGAATGCCATTTGCATGTATGAGACATTTTCTGATGTGTCTATCAGAGCAGGTTAGCAGTAAAGCGCTCAGCACTTAAGAATGTACCAAGTTTTCCCTTCTCTGATGACCTTTTGACATGGTCTTTATGTGACTTAAATGAAGAGCTCCCAACTTCCCCATCGCTCTAGTGACTGCCATTTATAACTATATGGAAACATACGGAAAATACACTGGAAACAGACCATCTGTACAATGAATTTAAGAAAAGGAAAGATAACATGAATAAATCTAATGCTTTCTTTCAGGGTCTAAATATTAATTCAGCACCTTTTAAACAATTGATAATACCAAAAAATATTGCATGAAACCTGAAGATTACCCACTTGCAAATTCACCAGTTCTTTAACAGTATACAGAAAAAACAAGATTTAGTGACACATTCATTTATTCAATTAATCAAATGTTTATTTTTCTATTATTTACTTTATATTATTTACTGTATCTATCTAGCTGTCATCTATCTATCTATCTATATCTTTTTTTTTTTAATCTTTGAAAACTATTGCCATTAAGTTGTGTAGAAAAAGCATATTGTTTTTTTGTTCCAGTTTGGGCTCTCAATTTTTGATAACTTTATCACTGAGAGTAAATTTTGCTTTCTAGCTCTTTGCTTTCAACCATATATAATTCAAGAAAGCCACAGGCAGGAGCTTGGATTCTCTGCCCACCTACTTCTGCTCATTATATAGGTATTTGATCTTGTGGGGCTGCATGTCTCAAACTATCTGTAGTTCGATTGGTTTGCATCTCCCATTTTTCAGAAAATTTATATAGCTTTAAGGTTTCTGTGCACTCGTGGTGTAATGTAATTTCCCATTAACTCATGTCCTATTTCCATGAAGAATGAAGTTCACGACTTCAATTTAATTCTCTTTTTCAAGAGTAAAATCCCTTATCCTAATTTAAAATATATGGATGTTTGTTTTGTTATATTAAAGTATTTCAAAAACTAATTTGGGAACTATTATACTTTGAAGTATAATGAACTGTAGTGAACTGAGAAAATTTGGGTCATCTTTTATCCTTTCTTTTTATTTTGTGTTATGAGGACCGACTATCACAGACTGAATAATCTATTTTAAAATTATTTCTCACTCTCCTAAAGGTTGGAAATATTTTATCAAGAACCATGTATTTCTGAAGATACATCTTGCTTTGCCATAAAACATTGGAAGGCAAAAAGGTTGGGGAGGAGAAAGAAGGAGAGAGAGAGAGAGAGAGAGAGAGAGAGAGAGAGAGAGAGAGAGAGAGATTGAACTCATTCTTCTACCAGACAACCACTCCTACAATAATGGCACTCATCCATTCATAAGGGTAAATAGCTCATGACCTGATGGACACTTTGGTTATGTCAAATTTTAACACTGTTGAATGTGGGCTGAATTATCAATAGTAGCTCTTTAAGATGCATATTTAAAGCATAGCCCCTACTCTAATATACCCTTTCTTAAGGATGTATTTTATTTCTAGTGATCTCCAATTAACACTATCCAATCACCTTGCAACTACATTCCATTCTCTAAAACCATAATTGATGTTAAGATTACTATGCAGAATATCTGCATATTGAATCAGCATGGTGATACACATAAATAAATGCATATAAATATTGTGTCTTTACTCTCCAAATTAGACAGAAGCAATGTATTTCAAGATTAGAAATTATTTGATTAAATTGTCTATATGTTTGTGCTCTTATATGAAGTCACTTGTTAATGATATGTGACTAGCTTGAATTCTAATGTCACTATTATACAGACAGCAATAAAAAGATTAAAACCAATGTGGCTGAATGCCATCAGAGCTTGCTTAATTCACATCATCCTGTGTTAAATGCATGAATGGTTAATTAGAAATTTATGTAAAACTGATTATTTGCATCAGTATGTTAAATTTCATCTTGCATTTTAGTTTCAAAAATTTTATATCTATTTTTATTGTTTCTATTTAAAGTATACTACATACATATGCATACATGTACAAATATAAGCATACACACTGAGATAATTATCAGAGTCAAGCATGTGATCATATTGTTAATCTCATTGAGTTATGTTTTTGAGTAGTAAAAGTACTTGTTATCTAGTCTCAGTAAATTCACAATGAAAATACTATACTAGAGTGTTCTTTCTGTACATTAGCTCTTTAGCCTTATTTACTCATTATTTTTAGGCTTATTTATCCTAGATAATTGAAACTTTCTTTCCTTGAATGTCTGAACTCAAAACACTTCTTTAGAAAATGCACTAAAATAGGCCACAAATTCTTTTGCTGTTAAAATTATCATTTTAAACTCTCTTACACTAGGAGATAGAATTGACACAGTATCATGTAATCTGCATTTCTTATTTAATTGAATCATAATCATCAATTCATTTTTTTAAATTACTATAGTTAAAATACATGATCTTTCAAAAAATGCAGATAAGAGATCCGTTTCAAGGTGCAGCATAAATGCTAAATAAAACTTTTCAAGTTTTTCATACCCATAGCATCCTTCTTTTTAATGTCTTTAAAAATGTTGTCTTAAAATAAGGAAACTTAATCCACATCTATTGATTGTAAACCATAGCCTTGAATTCTTAGAATGCATGACGCCACATATGCAGAAATGTCGATGTAGATGAATAAAGCTATGTTAGTTGGAAGCCTTATTACAGAGAAGAGTTATGAAATCTGCACTTTGATAAATGAATATATCCAGTGACTTAAGGACTTGTTGCTGTTTGTGTCTCTGCTTCTTTACTTACAACGTTTCTTGACATGTATGCTCAATTATAACCCTACTGTTGCTTGTCACATTGATTATTGTCAATTTCTAGTGTTCACTGGTAATGCTTTATTTCCTTATATCACAAATCAGTATAAGTTTATTTGATCTCTTCTTCCCATTATAACCCCACTTCTTGGAAATTCTGTTACTGTCGTGAGTTACCAATTATCTAAGTCAGTTTAACTGCAATGAAATAAATATCTTTTCAAGGATAGAATTTAGCCCTCATATAAAAACCCATTGTTCATATTTTAAAACTAATAGGATTTGCACAGTTAGAAAACTTTTGTACAATCAATAAACACAGTATTTTTGGAAAACAGATTTTTCTGTGTTGCATATCGTTCTTTTTTTTTTAAATTCCAAGACTAGAAATCAGCAGATTCTTTCCACATGTATGACTGATAGATGTCGAGAACTGTTTTATTTCATGCTTGGGGCCATGAACTGGTAATGGTCCTGGAGCTGTTGGGAATGAGATGTACAGTAGTCAAATGAGCAAAATGTTGCCTACATGAGGGTCCACTGCCCCTCGCTGGCATTCCCACTTCAGTTTGGTCTTCTGTCACATCAGGGGCAGCATTAGAGTCTCATGGGCACATGAACTGAACTGTGATTTACTGTTGTAGGTGGCGGTTGGAGGACAACAATTACAATCAGGACACAGAATTTATAATATTGTTTTATTATGATCACCCAGAGTTAAAACAGGCGAGTGCAGGAAATCCGTCCACAACACTAAAGACTCAGAATACTCAGCCAGTGGCCTGAATCTCACAGAAATGTCCTGCATGAGCCCAGATGAAAAGCTAGAGCCCATGACAGTGCCTTCCAGGAGTTCAGCTGGAGGTCTAGAGTGCAATCACACCTGGCTGTTTTATACATCTGCATTAAGAAAGCCCAAAGGTCATTGGTGGAAGCCAGAAAGTCTATGCCAACAGGATGGAGCTGTGCCAGTAGGTTGAGGGTTCTACACTGGAGCTGAAAAGGCATGCTCAAAATAATGGCCAGGGTTGTCCTGAAAAGTACCACTGCCATTCTCAGCAAAAATGTGGTCCTGAGCTCCTCTGACAATGAGAAGAGTTGAGTAATTGTCAAGAAGGCAGCTTGAAAAGCTGCTCCCAGAGGGTAAACAGCACACATGTTCTCCTCTGGAGCCAGAAAGTAATGCTCAAAGTAAGGACCAGACCTGCCCCAGAGTGAACCACAGTCACTCTCATCAACA
Organism: Cavia porcellus; assembly: GCF_034190915.1. Lineage (NCBI taxonomy): Eukaryota > Metazoa > Chordata > Mammalia > Rodentia > Caviidae > Cavia > Cavia porcellus. The sequence goes on along the minus strand of NW_026947497.1, from coordinate 29,891,780 downwards.
AGGTCCCAAGCTTCCCCAGTGATAATTGGCGAGTTTATATCAGGAGAACCAGCATAACAAGCTCCTCTAGGAGAACCCACAATTCAAAACAGCAACACTTAGGAGAACCCACAATGCCTAGCTTTTCATCTCCACGTCTCTATTTATGCAGGCAATATTCCTCAGGTGGGCCTTTTACACTCAGAACCATGCTGATTTAAATCAGCTGGTGTTAAGTTGACAACCAGTTTTAAATCATGATATTTACATATGTAAATGATCTTGGTTGACACTCTTTACAATAATCTAATACCTAGTCATGCAAGGTGAATCTATGACAGTGACACTAGGGCTGGGGTATGGCTCCAAGTATAGAGTAACACTAGCAGAAGATTTGACTGTGCTGAGTACAGTAAATAAACTGCCACTGAAAATGCAGTGAGTAGCAAGTGACAGTTAGTTTGCATCTAGTGGTACATTTTTACTCAAGATCAGACACTTCTTTCAGTCTGTGCATGGCCCATATTATTATTATTGTTGTTGTTGTTGTTATTATTTTACCCTTTCTCTTCATGCCTCATTTTCACACTGCACCCTTGTCTCAAGCATGTTTGGGAAGCCCACAAGCTAACTCCAATCAAAATGAAAAGAAACCAACATCACTAGAGAGCTTTTTGGAAAAATGAGAAAGCTCCAACGATGAGACTCTGGAAAATGGTAAGACAAACAGAAGATGCCAACAGACAGAAAGCTGCATTTAAAAGAAAATATTAGGAATCCTTCTTCAATTATAGTTTCAATGTAATGGGTGATTCATATTCTTCAAGTTTTCTTTGAATAATATTTGGAAACCAGCTATCCAAAAGAGCCATGAAATCTATAAGACTAAGTACCTTGGAATAGAAGAGTGATCTTAGGAGGCTTTTAAAGAAAAGAAAATGAATACAAAGAACAGAATTAATTATTGAGGGCCACTATTTCATCAAATGTCTGCAATGAGACTATCACTCTTTGAGAACTGTCTTCATTGCTACAGCTAAAAAAAACTTTTACCATTGGTGCAGAGCTGTCCTTAACTGCTGCTGAAAACATTTGTCATAAACTTTTTAAGAGAAGCTGAATTTGAAAGGTGACATGTGTGTCTGATTTACCCTTGTCTAAATGGCACATTGTTTCTCTTATGTGAGAAGCTGAATGGCTAAATAAGAAGCAAAACATATTTAATACAAACTGGGAGATAGGAAAAAAAGTTCAAATGAAAGGGGGAAAAGGGAGGAAGGAAAGGAAAAGGAAGGAAGGGAAAAGAAAAAGAACAGAAGGAAGAAAATGGAAACAAAGATTTTGTAAATAATCGGAGGAAAGACAGGTTGAAGGGAGGAGAGAGAATTAGAAAAAGAGAAGAACCAAAATATGTCATGTACAGGTATAAACTCCCTCTAAGGAATGTGAGCATTATATACATCTAAAATGTGCCAATAAAATTTAATAAAAGGGACAATGTATTCCTTCTTCAGCTACCATTATATATAAAAAACTGGTGAAATGGAAAATGATGTTGAGGCTCAATTTTCAAAGCAGATTAATGGGTCATGGATTTGAAAAGTCTGCTCAGCACTGACAACAGGACAACATTGCTTGGTTTTACACAATCTATTTTTCAAGAAGGCTTGCATGAGGCTATGTTGTATGCACTTTGGTTGCCAGTCAATACCCATGGCTACAGAATTGTTCAAGTCTTGAAATCACTGCATACAAGGAGAACTGAACTGATCGTTTTTATGTTGGCATATGGAGTGGCTGAAATGACTGCACAGATTTCTAGTTTCACAATTTAGACCAAGGAGGTCACTTTCTGAATGTATGTCTGTGTGTTCTCTTACCCACAGAGAAATGTTGGCTAATCACAAAACATTCCTTACACTTGAAATTATCAAGCAAATTGAAATACATGTCCTTAACTCATGTCTGGACAGCGATCTGAGACTGATTGGAGTATCAGGAGACTGATACTGAACACACACATCTCATACACAAAAGCAAGCAGGCTCTCTAAAGGTAAATTCTCGGCCACTTAGTCATGAGAGCCACTTCAGAGATTTATTTCAGAAAAAAAGTCACCACTCACAGCACATTTCAGTGTCACCAAATGGGTCATAAATCTTGCTTATTTTTGTGATATTTTCAAATGATTCAACAAACTCCTATCACTTCAAAGGGACAACAAGGGCTGTGTTCAAGTTGCCAGATAAAGTGACTGCATTCCAACCAAACTCAAATTATGAAAATGATGACTGAACTTTGGGATGTTTGAAACATTAGCAGTGTGTTTGAAAGAAACTGAAATGGGGTCTTCTTTCTCCCATCTGGGGTGGGGTCACCTTTCTCAACTTTCAAAAGCCTCTGAGAGGCCAATACGGGGCTCCCATTGATTCTGTATTATGGTGAACTGTATAATTATTTCATTATATGTTGAGTATAATAATAATGGAAATACAATATATGAGAAATATAATGTACTTGAATCATCCAACATTATCATGGAAAATTTTTCTTCTAAAAAACAGGTCCTCTTGCCAAACAGCTTAGAGATCTCTACTTTACATCTTGTAAAGGTGATACCCAATCATGTGGACATATATTTTGGAGAGCTTACAATGTGAGTTGAAATTCTTTCTCAACCAATTGGTAGTTGTGCTATTTTCCAATATGCATTGTGAGTTTCAACAGTTTCATCTATGAAATATGGTACTATACATTTGTTTCACTTTTCTGTTTTAAAAACACTGTAAAGGAATTAAGCTCAGCATACTCTTTGTCACACACTTGGTGCTGAATAAGATTAATTTTCTGAGTTTTTGCCATCATCTGATAATCATCACTTCGAATATTTGGACAATAGAAATTCTATTTTAAAAATTTCTATGGCAGAGTGAGTTGGGGTATGTTTACAAAGATGGTATGAAAATTCAGTACAGTGGCCTTATTCAAAGAAAACTGTAGCCCTTAGAAGGACAAGAACCTACTATTCATAAGCTTAAAAAAACTGATCATTGTTTGTTAAAAGAAGACAATTTAATGTTAGAATGAATAATAAAATATAAGGCTACATAGACAAAAACACCTCTAAAATAGGGTACCTATATTCTCTAGTGGGAAACACATCATTTTTATTTAAGCAATTAGGAGAAAAGAGTCAGAAATGTATCAAATTTACCAAATTCAAATTTTAAGAGTCCTCAAGAACATAGTGTAAAATTACTCCTAGTTTTGTTCACAAAATTATTAGGTAATCACTGGATATACTGATTAGAACAACCACAGCAGAGGAAGTATCTCTTGGAATATGAAAATTATATAGCATATTATTTTAATTATTATTGGACTCCCTGGATTCTATTAACAACATACTTTTAAATTTTATTTCCCTTACAAGCAGTCATAACTTCTCAATATTAAAATTTTAAATTCATGTTATGATATAGAATACTGTCATTAGCTAGGTAAAATTTATTTATTTATTTATTTTTATTTATTTATTGTACCAAAGATTGAACTCACTACCTCATGTTTACCAGGTAAATACTTGAACCACTGAGCTAAGTTCCTGGCCCCAACTTTGTAATATTTAAAACCAGAAAAAAGTTATGTCATGATTATCATGATTTTTATTGAGATATCATTTAATATAAAAGCTACGTTTAAAATTGCTCTTAAAGCTCTTTTAGATGTACATTTCTATAATGTGTATGGTATTACGAGTAATGATTAAAATGTAAAGCATTCATCACATATATCAACTGATAAACAGATAATCTTAAACACTGACTGAAGAAATAGATGAAAATGTTCAGATTAGTAGAACTGTTATGGAACTGTCTGTCACATATGGGCTCAAATTCTGGACCTACCCCTGATTATTTCTGTAATTTGAGAAATGTCTGTAGTAACATAAATTCCATAAAATGTTTGAGGTCTAGAGAATAAAAACAAAATGTATTTTGTGACCTGAACATCAATAGGACTCATTTTGTTCAATGTTTTTAAAAGGCAAGCATTTGTGGTTTCAGTTCTGGTTAGGATATTACCTCATAGTGCATTACAGGGAGAATACAGGGTTGAATTCAGGACACCTAATTCAGCAACAAATGTAAATTCAAGGAGAAAAGTATAAGAGTCATGAAGAATATTATGAAAATACATCATGCACATCAAACCCCTATACCAACATGTGTAAGTACAACGAAGGGAGGGAATGGGGTACAAGGGGAGGGGTAACTGAAGTATGCTATGGTAATATGAAATTAGAAAAATGAAATCCATAATAGTATAAACAATACACACTAATAAGCATATTCAAATAGTCATAAAATTGCTTGGGTTTTTTTGGTGTAGAACTCATGCCCTTTGATGGCTTATTGACTATGGCAGAGGAGCCAGAACAAACAACTAATTTTTAAAAACTCCAGGGTTTTATGACAGGGTAGACACTGACATTTTTTTAATTAGTACAAATCAAAACCAGCCTGGGATAAATACTGAGAATTAATGTTTGGAAATTTAGGTTAAGAATGCCATTTGAAGCTGTCTCAGAATTTGACTTCTTAACACTCAGGGACAGCCAATAAACATATCAAAATAGAACACAAAAAGGTAATCAAAGAAAGGAGATGATGCAGTCTATGTCTTGTAATTTTAAACGCTGTATCAAAATGGTGCATGTTTTTCAATAGAGAAGAAAATAATTGTAATTACATAAAAAAACTATTCTCCCATCTCTGCTCTTTACACTTATAGGAATGAATTTCTGCACACATGAATTTCAGAATCAAAGCCATAACCTAGTTATTCTTAAACAGACTGCAGCATTATCTGCTTAGCTGAAATTTTTACTTCCTCTAATCATACATTCTAGTTCTCAAATCACAGCTCAAAGGACAAACCAAGTTAGCTGCAGATATAGGAACAATTTTACTGTCACACAGAATTTAAACTTTACAGTTAGAAAGAATAAAAGGAGGCAAAAATACTAAAATCAAATCAGTTTTATTTTGGAAAAGTTTGATGTGATAATAGTTGTTGCAAATATATTGTAAAGCAGCTAAGGAGGTATCATATTTTCATAATGCAGTGATCCAAAACAGAAAATAAGACATTTTAAATGCATGTGTACATATATGGTTATATTTCCTATAATTTAATAAACTTAACAAAACTGAAACATATTCCATGAAAGCATTTGTTTTTTGGATGATGTAAGAAAGGAAGAAAAGATAATTACTTCACAATCCAGGCAAAGAAAGCAAATTGATATATTGGTGAAAATATCCATACTGATCTAAGATGCCATATAAGCAAAAGCACATCAAACAAACAAAAATATATCTGAAGAATTTACATCAGAAGACAATATAGCAATGATGACAAAATCTGAGAAAATGCTTTGAAAAAATTGTGAACGGCATGGGCGCCATTCAAAGATAGAACTCACTGACAGATTCACTTGAGGTTTTGGAAACGTCTCATGTATTTAATTGAGACTTATGAAAATGTCATGAACAAATTTTATAATTGTACCTACTTAGCATTAAGCCTAGCTTTGAATCTTTACAAACTGTGTTTGGATCAAAATGATTTGCCCCTACCCTCTAGACAAAAGTTCTGTACCAAATCAAATCTTCTATATAAAAATATAACAGCATTTAGAATCTCTATAATTTATCTTACAATGTCTAACACAAAGAAAAATTACAAAACATGACAGAAGCCTTGAAATAGAAAAGGAGTGGTTAAACCAGGTAAGACCCAAATATCTAGACTTCTAAAAGAGTTAAAGTTAATGTAACTGAGAAAAAAGTGATGAAACTGAGAATTTCAAGAGTGAAAATAAACTAAAATAATTTGTAGAATCTAAAATTCTGAAGGTTATTGAAACAAAAAGCTGGAATTACATACTTAAGTATAAGTTTAGCTGCATAACTAGTGAAACGGTTAGTAAGTGGAAAGTAGAGCTCCAGAACATATGCAGAATAAAAACAAAGAGATATCAGACATAGAAGAAAGTACAAAAATAGAATAGAAGACATTTGGAGATATGAATGACTTTAAAATAAATGTAAATGAGATCTCAGAAGAAGAGAGGGAAATAATTTACTAAATGAAAAAATATTAAATGCAATGAGCCACAAATTAAAGAAAGTTTTCAGATGCCAGAAAAGATCAACAAAAAATTACATTTAATAATAAAACAATAGAAACAATACAAGCAAAATAGAAAAAAATTGAAATAAAACAATAATAAAACAACTGAAAAATAAAAATAAAGAGGAATCCTTGCAAAGTGATCAAAAATTGCTAAAAAGAACTCATGGCTTTAACCAAGTAAAATTAGAATGATAGATTTACAGTAAAATGTCAAAAGAAAGAAGATAATGCAATGGTATGTTTATAATCCCAAGAAACTATAACTGTATGCATGACTATGCAAGGCAAAAGCATTCTTCAGAAAGATATTATAGGGGCTTGGAATGTAGCTCATTAGAAAAGCACTAGGCTTTCATAGATCCCTCGATTCAGTCACAGGCACTGAAAATAGAAAAAAAATTCATAATAAAGTTTTTTTCCAGAAATAATCAATAATAATTTTTTAACCAGGAGTTAAAGATCTTCCCATTCAGGCATACATAGAGTAATCTAAGATGGATAGCACACAGTAAAATGAACACTGTAGAGTTTAAATAGGTTAATAAATCTAAATAAGCATTAATTGTTCTTGCAAATATCAAAGAAATTTTAAATATGCATGACATTAAAATAGTTGCCATTTGTAGCCCACTATGTAGGATATAATTTCAAGTTAACATAACAATGAGAAAACATTATTACTTATTAGAATTACTGCATGAAAAAAAAGTCAGAAAAAGCAATAGAAAGCTTTGGAAAGAATTTAGAGAAAGCAGATCACTGTTATAAAACTGAAATTTTATCTTAAATACTAATCTGTGGAAGTGTTTGTCATCACTGACTGTAATGATCTTATTTATAATCTGAGGCTTAGAATTTTCATTCCAAGGTGAAATACTAATAGGAATATTTATATGAACATATGTATCAGACAATATATAAATGAATGTCCAGAACTCTATTCAGAAGGCATCTAATTTAAATGGAACTAACAACATTAAATTGGATTGTATATTGATCAGTCAGAGTATAGTGAAATGTAATATATTCTCCCAGAATATAGCAACAAAAAGTTAAAAATGCTGCCACAAGTACTAGGTGGATATATCTTCCTAATACAAATGTGATCAAATACAAAATATAAAAGAGTGTGAATGGCATGACATCATTAAAAAAAAAAAAACATGAAAAGTAAACTAATGTTGGGGCACTGTCTTAGTTACGTTTCTTTCTCAGTGCTGAGACAAAATACCTGATACTCAAAGTTAAGGAAGGGAAGGTTTATTTCTCACAGTGTGGAGGTTTTAGTCCATACTCACTTGGCTCCGAGGCAAAATGTGAAGACCAGCTATTACACCGTATGCTGGCTCCACCCCTGGGAAGATGTAGCACTCATACCACCAATCCCAGTGCCAGATGACGAACCAATCACAAATGCTAAATTCAGCCATGTCCATGCTTTCATGAGACTTGGGGGCTCATGACATAAGTGATAACATTCCACCTATGGCCCTCCAAAGACTCATGCACATCCTTTATACAAAAGATATTTAGTCCATCTCCAAGAGTTGCCAAAGTCCTAACAGTTTCAGCATTGCTGAAAAGTCCAAGTCCCAAGTCTCCTCAGAGATTTGAGGTAAACTCTTAGCTGCAAGACCAAGTACAAATGAAAACAATGTGAAACACTTTCAAATACAAAGGCACAAGATAAACATTAGTATTCCAAAGGGTAAAAACAAGAGAATATAAAGCATTGGAACCTATGCAAGTCCAAAATCCAGCAGAGTAAACATTAAGACCTGGAGTTCTATCCTCAGCATCTGAAGCAATCTGGTTGCAAGCTCCAAATGGCTTGAGTGAATCCACCTCCATGGCACTTTCAAGGATTTCAGCAACTTCTTTCTTAAGCTCCCCTCTGCTCAGTCTTTGCAGCTTTCCTTGGACGATCCGTGTTCCTGGCTTTTTCAAACTTCTGGGATTTGCACTTCATCTTTGGTTTCTCACTCACAGGTTCACGCATTGCCCTCTCAGAGGCACACTGCCTGGCTTCCCCAGCCTTCTGAAATCAAGGTGGAAGCTGCCTTAACATCAGAACTCATGCATTCTTCATTTACCTAAAACTGGTGCCACATGTGTGCTGCCAAGGTCAGCTGCCAGCTGGAGCAGTAACCAGGCTTTCCTCTCTGTTGGCTGTAGAGGCTAGGTCACTGAGCTCTCTGAACCTGATTGTGAGGCACAGCTTCTCTCTGTTACCACCATTCTGGAATCTTGTGTGGCTGCCACCATTTTGGAACTTACTGTGGCCTCCATGGCTACTCTGGGCCTGATGCTTTGCAGCTTTCTCCTGCAAACAAAGTGCATTACTTTTGCAGTCTTGAGGCTGCAAAACGTGGAGACTCCCTGCTTTGCAAAATGTCCCCAAGCCATCTCATTTATTTCTATGTTTCTTTTCAGCAATGGATGTCTCAGCTCTATCTTTACAGCCCACAGCTTTCTAGTCAAACTCACATTTTGAAGCATTCTTCTCGGCTCTTTGCTCTTTATTTGCAACAAGAATCTGACTAAAAGCCCCCAACAATTGCCATGCCACCATCTCAACATTTCTTCTGCCAGATTAATTAGTCTGTTGCTGTTAATCTCAGGCTTAGGTAAAATATCTCAACATGAGCTAAATGCAGACAAACTTTCTGCCAAGCTATAACACTCATTGTGTGCAGTCCACCAGTCAATACAGTCCTTTTTTCCAGCTAAAAACTCCTAAACCTGGTGTTTGCTTTTTATCTGCTTTATGGTCTCCTGAGCTGTGACCAGAATGTACCCTGCAGAACAGCCTATAGCATTCAAGTGATATCTCCAAATCTTCCCAAACTCATCCCACAAGTCATTTCCAAAGGCTCTTGAATCACAGCAATGACTCCACTCCACTGATACTCCACTGATACCAAATTCTGTCTTTTTACTTTCCTCTTTCATTGTTGAGACAAAAATACCACATACCCAAAGTTAGGGAAGGGAAGGAAGGTTTATTTTTTACAGTTTGGAGGTTTCTCCATACTCATCTGACTACAAGACAAAATGACATGACTGGCTGCAAACAGCAAAAGAAATAAATATGCACCATCTTACACTGTTACACTGTATGCTGGCTCTACTCCTGGTCAGGTGTAGCATTCACACCACCAATACCAGAGTCAGACAATGAACCAATCAATAATGCTAGATTCAGCCACATTCATGATTGCATAAGACTTGCAAGAGTCATTTGACATAAACCATAGCAGGGACAGATCTTAGAGTAGTGAATATATCTAGACAAGCCTAGTGACAGAAAGTGGACTCATGGATGTTATCTGAGCACTTGTGCATGTTTGAAATGGTCACTGGGTGTCAAAAGAAAATATGTATTGATCTGTAAATGTAGCATTTGTATATTTCTTTATATTTTGATAAGAAAGATAACAAACTGCTTTTGAATGAATTGCTTATCCAATATACTTCAAGTAAATCTTTTACAAAAATAGATTTTATGCTCCTTTCTCTCTTGTAGCAGTCTTTCCCTCATTCTAAAGTACACTGTCCTTTCCAGGGAGAGTGATGATGATGATGATGAAGAGGAGGAGGAGGAGGATGACAATGATGGCAATGATGATGATCACGATGATGATGCTGTAAGGCCAATGCAAAACTGTGTGCAAGAGAAAAACATCCATTTCTTCTTTTAAAATTATACAAAATTATATTAGTTGGTATTCAGAACGCTTATGTTTTATATATAGTTTTCCATTTAACTTGTTTTTCATAATGAGAAACAATCATAGTTACTTGTTTTTAATTTGCAAAATGCAAAATAGTCCTATAAAATCATTCAGTTCTCATCTTGCTTTAAAACAATTTAATATCTTGCATATAATTATGTGACAATACTTGTTAAAGAAACATGATATGCCAAATTTTATCACAAGATACTTGCGGGTTTCAGAATACATTCCTAACAAGAAAAAAGTGTCAGTGCATAGTAATTGATAATGTTAGTATTCATCATTAATAATGATGATTACATTTACATATAGTTCCTTAACTGTGAGAAACATGAACTTTAAAAAAAAAGAAACAAATTTTGAGATTCAGGTAATTTACTTGATAAAATTGTCCTTATCCATTTTGTCCCAGTCTACATTTAAGTTGATGAATCATATTATGACACACAAGAGACAACCACGTTCTTTTAAAAACAGATGGTAATTGTCAATTACTAATTGAGAACTTGCCAGTCCACTGAAGCAAACTAATGAACACACTTTTCAAGTGACAGGTAGAAGTTTAGAAAATAAAGAACAAAGAGAAGGCCTTGGTAAATTCTAACACCAACAGATGGAATCTGGCTGCAAATAAACCAAATTTGGAAACATCAGCAATATGGAAATGTTGATTTGTTTTTTGTTTTTTGTTTTTTTGCCTATTGCTTTGAAACACTTGATCAAACAGGATGAAACTCATTTTGCCCCAAAATCTCACAAACTCCAGTTATGACTTCAAGTCTCCTAAAACTGCATTGTAAATCAGTTTCCATTCATTATTTACTTAGGTAGCCTAAATTGACCATAAAAAGAGTATACTGTCTCATGTGGACCTGAAGACCTTGTCATGGTTTATACATTGAGTCAACTTGAGAAGCTTAGAAATTTTAACTGAGAGACTCATCAGGGAGCCAGCGTTCTTATTTTGTAAATATCCTCATCCTGTGCAAGAGGAGGGCACAGAGATTTTGTGAGTGCTACACTTGCCCTGGAGAGGGGGTGGTGGTGGCCTAAATACAATATAGGGAGGAAAAGAGGCTTGTTTTCCTCTTTTGTTTTGTCCACTGCACTAAAGTGTTGCACTAGGGTCATGCCACCCTGCCTTGCAGCTGAGTATGGACTGAAACCTCCAAAAACTGTAAGCTAAATAAACCTTCCTTCATTTTGGGTGTAAGGTATTTAACCCCAGCAATGAGAGAAAAGTAACCAAGACAGACTTCTAGAAAACCAACTGCTATTAAATTATTCTTGTTGCTATTCTTTGAATGGTTTGTCATTTTTCCTGCTGAATTGTTCCTTGTCTTTTGGTAGCACATGGAGGCACCATCCTTGATTGTGTGTGAGGTGTGAAATTTTAATCCATTTAAAAACTAACAGCTAAGCTTTTGCTGTTACATGGAGTTTGTCAGAAGGCAGGACACTCTTACAGACAAGGCTTTATTAGTGATGGCAGAGTAAAGGGCATGAGGACCATGTTTGGCAACATTCCACCAGGACCTCTGAGTCTCAGTGGGCAGCACATGTAGGTGTCTGAGAGTGATTGTATAGGTGGTGTCTGTGTTATGTCACGGAAGTGATGAGCTCTATGACAATCAAGACAAGCATGATTTTCACTTTAGGCTTTTTAATTTTCCTGATTGTTGCTCATGATGTCCACAAACTATAAAGTTCCTATCTGGCACACAAGAGTGATTGAGGTCCATGGCTTCTCCTGATAATTCTTTAGGCTTCCCAATGCATTTGTTTCTCTTTCTTGTTTTACAGCTTGTATTACAAGTATGACAGTGAACTAGCTGTCAAGAAACACCCAACTGAATTCGCATAGTGCTGAGTATGGCTGAGAGGGTTTACTAAAGACAGAAAATCCACCCTGGTCAGGCTTGATACCAGAATGAAATAACAGGCAAATGACGAAGGAAGTCTGCTTCTGTTTCTTCACCTTTGTTTAGACATTTCCTCCTGGCTTCCAGGGCAGACTTTGAACTCTTCCATCACATAATCTTTGGGTTCCAGATACAGATTCACATGGGATATACTACAGTGAGCTTCAGACCTTTGTCTGGATCCTTCAGATCACCAGCCCTTTTGCAGTCTTTCACAAGTGATTCTCCAGGCAGCCATTGTAAGCCAACCTTGTAAATTCCTGTACATTGCCAGATTCCTGTGTATCCTGCATTAAATCTGTTTCTCTAGTGAGCACTGATATAGTCATATTTACTATACTAATGTTTTTCTTTGGATTACATTTTGAAATGTTGCAAGAGAAGATATTCATGTTTGTAAATTAAATACTTACGACTGTTGACACTGGCTTATCATTTCTCCTCCTACTTTATGTCTACCTGATGAATAATCCCAGATTTAGTACCTTGAAACAACAATAATTTCATTAACACCTTTGATCTCCATAGGAAATGAAAAAGGGGCCTGTCTGAGCAGTTCTGGCTGAATATCTCTGAAAAATCATACAGAGATGGAAGGCACAACTTCAGTTTGGAAAGCATGGAGAAGAAAAGGGAATCTTTGAATGTTTCTTACTCCGTGAATGGTAGCAAAGCTTTTCTATGTGGTCTCTATTCACAAGAAAGTTTATGATTTAGCTGCTGTGGGTACATAAACACAATGCTTCCAAGGTGAGTATCGTAGAAAGTGAGGCAGAGAAATTATTTTTGTTTGTTAGCTAGCTTTAGAAATCACTTCCCACACAGCAGGCTACTCAAGCATAAGAAAGAGAACATAGAATCCCCTCAATATGGCAGAGGTGTCAGGATTATATTGGAGGATAACATATGGAATGAGGCATACTGTTATGGCTATGTTTTAAAAATACAAACTGTCACATTCTTTCATACACTATTGTTAAATGAGAAGAAGATGGAAGAACAGAAGCAAAGAACAGAAAAGATAAAAAGAGGACAAGAAGATGAAAATGACTATAGTAACAACAGAAACATTGTAGAAGTATTATACTAGAACAAGGTAAAATTGAAACATTGATATCTTACTCTAAGTGGATGCTTTGACAATTTTAAGTATATACAAATAAGTATATGTAGAAAAAAGTATGTGTAGAAAATTAGAAAATATTAAAAACAGATTATTTTACTAAATTGTTTCAGCAAAAATACAAATCATTGAATTCTAAAATAAATTCACATATTTTACTCATGAAATGTTTTCTTTCCATTGCTTTTAATGTGTTGCTATTTCATAGTTTTTGATACTAAATAACACTAAATAATAGTGTGAATAAAGTGAAAAAATTATCTTATTAAGAGAATAGAAATAAATAAATGAATAAATAACTACCTAGTCATAAGTTTCAATTGTTCACAGGTTTGCCTTTTTCTACCAAACTAAAGAAGATTTTAGTGATTGCAATTGCATTTACTTCTGAACAATAGGTTTTGTGGACTTTGAAATACTTTTTGAGTGCTTGAGAAACATCAGAGCTATAATTTAAGGTAGAAAATATATTTGATAGCTTCTGGCTAGTGGCCTTTTTATCATTTTTCTCTTGACCTTTGCATCATTTCTTCCAGAGTTCTACCACTGTAGGTTGATGGGCAATTTACTTACGTGTAATGTAACTCTTCTACTTGGCCTGTAATTGTAACTTCTTTGAATGCTAGCGGTAAGTAGCTTCACGAATGAATGTGAGTGACAGGTCTGCTGATAATGGAGGTCATGCTCCACGGAAAATGATGTGCTCCTCCTTTGTAGACCTTGACGCGAGTTCTGCCTGTCAAGTGTTCTTCCTGTCTTATTTCTGAGTGTGCAACCCTTAATACGTGAACGGATAATCAACATCTGATACAAATTTCACACTTACGTTGGAAGTCCTTTGAGAGTATATTTAAACCAGTTAGTCCATTTTAAACTAGTAGATTATGTTTTAAAATATAATCAAAAGGAATTTTTCTTTTATAGAAATAATATTTATCTGGTACTGTACAAATATATTTTCCTCCTTCACACCACAGATTAATATTCCTACTATTAATAGATATGATAATAATTACAGATAACACTCTAAATCAGTTGCTTTTACTGAAGGTGGAGCTCTGCTTTAGCGTGTATCTTTGTGTCACAGTGTGGGTTCATAGGGCAATTTTCTCCTTGTTGTATCACCATGCTAATTTTCACATCCTGACAAGTGACTTTCTTACTGCTTCTCTCTCTACCATCTGTTTTCTAGTCAAGTTAAACTTTATTCTAGGAAATTGTCATATTCTTTTCTGCATCAGGCTATTCAAGGAAGTCGTTCTTTCATCCTGAAAATTTTTACATTCCTCAATCCCAGTGGTGTCTGAATTCTTTTTTATATTCTAGATGTCTCCCTTCTCATCATCCTTTATCGTTTATGAAGACCAGCATCTTGCTTTGGTTATGCTGTCCCCATTCTACTGACTCCATAATAGTTCAAAGTCAGCCCCCACCTCTTTCTGCATGCATACCCATGCACACGCACACACACACACAGACACACATGCTCACACACACACACACACACACACACACATACACACACACACACACACACACACACACACACACCACTCACTTCAGCTCTTTATCAAGCTTGCCTCAACACAATATGATCATTAGACTCTTAGATGGGTCGCCACTCACTTAGATATTCAATAAACCGAACGAATACATTCTAAACTCTTTGCTAATATATAATTTCTCAGCCTGGGGTTAGTGACACAGCACCTACCTGGCATGCATGAGATTCTGAGTTCAATTTCTGGAATAAATAAAAAATATGGTGATCCATATAATTTCCTGTTCTCAAGCTGTATTAGCCCTTTAAAAATAAGCTCCATTTCTTGGGTAAATATGAATTAAAAGTGAAAAGAAACAAATGTCAGTAACAGAACAGTGGGCATGGGACAGTTTAGAGCTGACTTAAATGGTTAGGCAGTGTTGTTCCCAAAATAAGGGAAAATATTCACAATTTGAGGGATTGAGAGGAATGTTTAATTATTTATATTTAGCCAACTGTATCTTTTCTATAATTTTATAAAAAATCATTACAGTATTTTTATAACAAAAGGATAGATATGATCTGCTCCAGAGAAACAAAAGGGAATAATTCATGCTAATGGAAATAAGTTTAAGTTTAAACAGGCTAATATTAGAGATATTTATAGTTTTTAATATTGCAAGACATTTCAACACATATAATTCATTGTCCCCACTGTTCCCTGTGTGGTCACTGTGAGAGCCTTGATAGTGGTCTCAGCCTGTGCTTCCGGAGGATTCTTTCTCATCTCACCTTTTCCCAAGCCCACTCTCTCTTTTGTTCAACTCATCCTGGCTCAGCTGAGCTATTTATGTGATTCAGTTTTAAACAGAAGTTTCAAATATTTCCAGATTTTTTCCCAGTTGCTTCTTAACCCACTCCCTATCCTCCAAAGTGCTTCCAGAATGTTCTTCTAAAATTTAAAATTTATCATCACTCCTGGCTTTAAATCTTCCTGTGACTTTCTGTCACCCTCAAGAAAAGGTTGAGTATAATTTGTTGCCTCCTTATTTATATTCCTTTTTCCATTAGGCCTCCCTGTTCTCTCTATACTTTGGATTATTTATAGATGCTTGAAAATGACCTTCTCTCTTACTCCTCTGGGCCTGCATGCAGGTTTCTGCTGTCTAGCATGACTTTCCCCCACACTTTACACTTGGTTAAACATCGCTTATGTTCAGACATACCATTCAAGTGTCATCCTGGCTCCAGAGACTATTGGAATCCCTTTAACAGAATGAATTTTTCTTTCTTTAATGTTTCAAAACATGTAGCATGCCAAGTGTTATAGTATTATAATAATCTGCCTTATCCTGCATGTATTCATCAAGGATACAGACATTTTCCTCATTGTTTACATATTTTGAGTACTTAAACCTGGTCCCCTCCTGTCATATACATCACAGAAAATGATCAGAAACCACAAATTTAATTACTTTTCTAATCTTCATTGGTGTTTTTCCAAGACTGAATTAAAATATCCAATAAATTCCAAATAAAAGTTAAATGATTAGAATTTTAAAGTTCCTTTCTTTAGTTTTCTTTGTTCTTTTTTCCTTTATTCCTCTCTTCTCTTCATGTACCTCTGAGTACACATTGGTTGTGTCATGATGTTATAGGAAACAAGTTTTATTGTATCATATCATTTGATGTTTCATGTTTGCTTTTACATTTGGTTCTTTTCTTTTCAGAATTTCTAAGCCAGTAAGATTTTCTTGCTACCTTTACTTAATGTTCTAATATAGTATGGAAATTTTGACTAGAAAGTTTTTAAATTAATTGATTTTGTATTTTATTGATATAGTATACAGAACAGAAAATTAGTCATATCAATAGTATGCACTGTAATGATACACGTATATTGCATAATGCTTTATCTATAGTCACCTTACTTGGTAATAGTACCTGATCGTCTTTCCCTAATCAAACTATAGTTTAGAATGTGTTGATCACCCATACACCTCTTATTAATGTGCACAGCATTTGATTACCACCATTCAACTCTCAACTTGCTGAGATTTTTGATCCCACTTATTTAAAACTTTCAAGACTTTTTGTGACTAAGATATTATTTGAGGTTCTCAAGGAAAAGAAATCAAAGTGTGTGTGCGCACGTGCGCATGTGTGTGTGTGTGTGTGTGTGTGTGTGTGTGTGTGTGGCTGTATGTGTCTGTGTGTGCATTTTTTCTGGAGAATACTGATCAGTATGTCTTATGCAATAATATATAATATTGCCATGGTTTTAAACATTTGTCCTCTTTAAACTTCGTAGTGAAACTTAACTCCTTTGCAGTAGCATTGAGAGTTAAGCTGCTGAGAGATGCCTGAGTCATGAGAACTCTTCCTTTGTGCATGCCCTTATAAAACAGCTTTATGTAGGCTTTTGCCCCTTTTACTCTTCTCCTTTCTGCCCTATAAGAAGTATGAAGATAGAGCTTCCCCTCCCTCAGAAATACAAAATATTCAGTGAGTTATTTTTGAAGCAGACATGGGATACTCACTAAACAACTGAAACTACCAGCACTTTTATCTTAGACTCCCAGTCTGAGAGCTATGAGAAGTAAACTTCTGTTCTTTATAAATTACCTAGCCTCAGAGATTTTGTTATGGAAGCACGAGTGAACTAAGGTCACTATGCATGGATGGATATACAAACAGATAGGCCCCAATGTAATGCCCTAGTCAATGCTAACTAAAGAAATAGATTTAATGCAAAATGTAGAAATATATAAACATTTGTAAGATTGACTTACAATGGCTATGGTTATAGGATTGGGTTATAGGATGTTGGTTCACTGGAGACCCAAAGGATCCAGTTGGAGGCCTGGAGCTCCATGGCATGTCCTCTGTGAGTCCGTATCTGGAGGAACAAGAATCTGCAGTGGAAGCCAGGAGATGACATCCAAGGTGAAGGGAGAGGCTGGAGCTCCTCCAAGGACACAGCAGAGAGCCGCCCTCCTTCTTCATTTCTCTTTTATAGCCCTTCAGTGACAGTCCTCCATAGTGTCAATCTTCCACTCCAGAACTATCCAAAACCAATTTAGCTGAGTATTCTTACTAGAGTTGACACCATCAGATAACTATCAGATTTACCATGCCTCAACCTCCAATTTTTCTGCTTTACAATGATGTAGAAGTGCAACCATGCAACCACTGTATTTTTTTCATTTTCAATACATTTAGTAAAGTCCATGATTCATTCATTCTTTCATATAAAACAGGCTTTGTATCAGAAGGCTTTGCTCAACCACAGGCAAATTACATGTTCTGAGAGGCTTTAAAGCAAGTGAGGCCAAGCCATGATGTTCAGTAGATTAGGTGCAGTAAGTGATGCTTGGATTATGATTGTTTTCAGTTTGCAATGGGTTTATAAGTCAGCAAGTGTGTGTGTGTAAAGAAAGACACTCTGATTTATAGAAATGTTTTACAAAAGATTGGAGCCCTAGGAAAAGATAATGCAGCAATTAAAGTTGCAGAGGCAGACATATGGGAAGAAGAAACCCTTCTTTCTTGGGGACATCAGTCTTTCTCTCAAGACATTGAACTGATTAGTTGAGGTTAAATTACATTAGAAAAACTCCTCAACTCATGGTGACGTTGCATCACCGTGTATTGCATTGGAAGCACTGTCAGGCAGCAGTGCATTTCATCGATCTAAGCTACCAAATATCTTTGTTTAATGACCCAATAGTACACAGACTAGAGAACCAGTCATTTCCTTCTTTGGAACTGTGCAGCTGCATGGGAGCTGGGGCTCACTGCTATGGCCAAGAATAACAAGGAAGGAAAAACATCTCCAACAGTTTTAACTGAATGTGTATTACATCATTATGAAGTAAAGCACTGTGACCTGAACCATCATGTGCAGAGAATAATTTGCTTTCCTCAAAGTTGACATATTGCCTATTAATCATATTGCACAAGTACCCCTACAGGCAACCTCAGAATTGGTGTTTGACAAAATGTGGGTATTAATTCTTAGTCAAATTTGCATAAAAGTAACCATCACAAATATATGATTGATTTTTTAAAAATGTACATAACAGAAAAAATTATGAGGCAAAGATTCTGTTTTTGTACATATAAACCTTATTTAAATCAATTAGTTCTTTGGATATGTTAATGATTCACCTGGTAGATTGCTTTACATTTGAAATAGCTAAAAATCTATGAGTTATTTTGGATAATTATTTTATAATCTAAAATTTTTAAAGTTATATTTTTGTTTGATTTCCTACTATTTACAACTTTTTATATTTCTGTATGACGTTATTTTGTTTGGAAATTTTATTGTTAAACTTTACCATATCTCATATTTATGTCATGATATATTTGGTTCCTTGCTTTGTTTTTATCATTCTTTACCACTTGCTAGGTTTTATTTTTTATTCTACATAGGACATCAGGATTTATGTAATAACTGATTCATTTGACATTTAGTATAAAATTCAAATGTGCAATTGATTTCATCTTATTTTTCCCAGTACATAGTTATCTTATTTTCGAAAAGAAAATGTAGGTGTAAATTTTTCATATGTGCTTCTTTATACAGCAGCACTCTGTTGTATGTTGTTTCTTTCCATTAAAATTATGAGAATAATTTTGATAAATTTCCTTTTTTTTGACAAACCCTATCAAATCAAAGTGTTCTAGAATTTTCTTAGCTGTAATACTAGTTATTACTCTTTCCTGTACAGAAAATTTTTCTCATCAAAAAGTAGTTATTCCAAAATCACAGTATGTACTCTCTGTACTAAGATGGACTGAATTATGTATACACAGCCATTATGCACGTGCTAAAGTTTATGTCACCACTGACTTCCTTCCTCTGTGCTCACTTTCGCATGCTTGAGGTTTAGTTTATTTTGTTGCTTTTTCAAACATTTTACTCAAATAGTAGAGCTAGTAATATATTTCAATGTATTTTACTTAGTCAAGTGAATAACGACACTACTAAGAACTGGAATCTCTGAATTCTTCTTTTGTTTAAATAACTATGAATATTCCCTGTGATTTCTTAATTCCAGTGTGAATGAAAAGGAACTTGACTTTACTACTTTTTTTAACCTAAATGAGAGTCTTCAGAGCTGTCTTTAAATTGCAGAATTTTCAAAGTTTTCTTTATTCTCATATAACTCTCACCAAGAATAAATTGCAGAATTTCTCAGTTTATTTTCATAACTCTAACCCAGAATAATGACTGCTATTTGCATATTCATTTCATTAGTTATCGCAATATTTTTTTGCTGTTTTACATTCAGCATCTCTTGAATTTATCCATCATTTTTCTTTTTTCCTTTATAGTTATCAAATATTTGAATCTTTGAATTTTTTCCTCCTTTTTGATTCTAATTATTGTTTCTCCTTGTTCTTGAAGGACTACAGTGTAGGTTCATTGAATTAATTCTCCATCAATCATCAAACTATATACAAAAAATCACATTTTTACATATGCTTCCATAAAGTTGCATACATATACAATATTTTTCTTTTACTATTTCCATATGAGAAACATTACAAATTTTATGGATCAATTGATTCAGATATTGAAAAACTTTGGTGGAGATTTGCCTAAAATGCTATTAGCTGTACATGTGCTCTACCTCAATATACCTACACATGTTTTTGGAATAGTGAAAGTTTCTCAACTTGATTTCTTTTTAAAATAGTAAAATATCTGTGACATGAAGTACAGGAATGGATTGAAATATGCCAAAATTTTTGCTATACACAGTATTAGACAATTAAAACTATATTTAAGCAACTATGAAAAATGTGCTCCTTATTACCTTTGTACTGGTAGAAAACAGATCACTTCAAACTGATGGGTTTTCTTGCATGGATAGAACAAGAACAGCATCCTCTAATCAGTGAAAAAATAAAGATCAGTGTTCTAGGTTTTGCTCAAAATCATTGAGAAGGCTCCGGAAATTAATCTCAGAAAAAAAAAAAAAAAAAAAAAAAAAAAAAAAAAACCCAAGGAGGTGTCAGTGAACATCTAAATTCATACTTGGGAAATATGGTTTAAATCCCAAGTTAAATCAGGATGAAAGGAGAAAAGAGTAGTTTTGTCCAATGAGTTTGTTCACATGCCTTTGGAAAGAATTTTTAAATATTTAGAAACTAATTATGAATTCTACTTTCTTCCATGTCTGTAATGTGGTTAGGTGCAGCTATAATGCAAATGCATGCAAGTAACGACAAACTGAAGAGTTCGATTTTCTGTTCTAAGTTATTAAAGTTTAATTCTTATTGGATTTGATCATTAGTCTTTGCCAGTATCAAAAAGAAAAAGGAAAAAAAGTAGGTACTGTTAAGGTAATAGTCTATATTAAAATTTTCATTTCCTCTGTGAATAACAATACAATTACCATTATATTTTTCTTTAATTGGCTCAATAATGTATTTGCAAAAAAATAGTGTCAGTGCATCTTGTTATGATGTAAAACTAGTCTTTGCAGTTTTCTTTTTAAATGCATACTGAATCAGGCTGCAATAAAAAGTTTTGTAAAGATTTTATGGATTGGAATATAAATTTACATTTTGGATTCAAGTCAGTTGAGGATAATTTGCATTTCAATTTTTGTCCAACATGACTACATTGGAGTTTACATACATATGTTTATAAACTGATATAAAACATCTATAATCCACTGTACTAAGTATAAATCCAGTTGTATTTAATGTGAGCATTCATGTAGTAGTAGAAATAGAATATATGTCATTCATAATCAAACATTAGTCTCATGAGACATATAGTCATCTTTGTCTGTGAAAGTCAGTGTAACAAAGAAATCAGTGACATTATCTCACACAACAGTGATATAGATATATAATTCATACCTATGGCCACCAGTCAGATTTTGCGGACTACCAATTTTCTAATATCCTACAAGCTTAGAATGTATTTGCATTTGTAAGTAGTTTAAAAAGCGAAAAGCACAGTATTATTTCATTAAATGTGAAAATTATAGAGAATACAGAATTTAATGTCTACAAATAATGACTTATGGCAACATAACTATACTTAAACCTAAGTATTTTCTATGAATATTGTCATGATATTGTTTTCTATGGGTATTGTCCATGAACATAGAGTTGCCTATTGAAACCAGAAATTGTATAACTTGCACACCCCAGAACAATTTTTCCCTATCCTTTCTGAAAAGATTTGCTGACTTTTATGTTACAAGATACAAAACACAGCTTTTTATTTCACAACTGGAATTATATTTTATCTATAGCTTTCATTTGAATATCTATTGACACTATTGATAATGACTTTGAATTTTCTCTTTTTCTGAATGTGAAATTTGAAATAATTACAGGACAAAGTGTTTGTACAACAAATACAGATTTCAGATCAAATTTAAAAATCAAGCTGGGTACTTGTCAACCTAACACTCTGTGAGTCTGAGATAGGAAGGTCAAAAGTTTAGCAAGACTGTATTAAAAAAGAGAACGTGAAAGAGAGGAGAAAGAAAGAAAGAAAGAAAGAAAGAAAGAAAGAAAGAAAGAAAGAAAGAAAGAAAGAAAAGGAAAATAAAAGAAAGAAACAGAATTCAAGAGTTTTAACAGCTTTAAAACATATAACTTTTGCCAAATATAGTCATCTAGATATAAATGGTGAAAGAGTAAATGAATTTTATGATTTTATTTAAAATATGAAGTTATCTCCTTGCTTAGATTACAATATAGTAAATTCCTAAATTATATCACCTTTATTATAAAAACACAATCTATAAAATGGATGGAAAGCAATTACATGTATCTTTAGATATGTTCAAAATTTAAGATATGTTAAAGATCATTATTCTTAAGTATATTTAATTTTCAAGTGAAGTAACAAATCTTATTCATTTGTAATTTGGTATGTAGGATCTACAGTACTATATCCAATTATGAATTTAAAATTAAGAGATCATTAGAATTGAGACTATCCCATTTATAAGCAAAATCAACTTGGATATATTATTGATAATTAGAAATTTTGTTACCCCAACTCTTAAATTGAGTAGGTACTATCTACCAATAAATGCTGCTGTTCTAAAATAACTGCTCAAAAACTTGATCAATAAAATTAGCAATCTTTTCATTCTGTTTCAAATAGGAGTGATGTTGATACTTGATTTTACAGGATGTGGCCAATTTTTACCTATCATTTCATATAAATATTTCCTTTATTTTATTTATTGAAATATCTTAGACTGCATTGAGACAATGTTATATTATTGATATGTAAGATCATATTAAGTAAATTAATAATTATAAGTAAATTAATAATATTGAGGTTCTTGCATGAGTGAAGAAAATATTAATCACAGTATCCTAAATTTTGAAGAATTCTTAGAGGACAAATATCTTTCTTATCTTTTATGGATGAAGAAACAAAAATAAATTGATCTTTCCCAATTTTTTTATATATTTGTTACATATTTATGAGTTTTATTTTGCATATTTTTAGTTCTGTGACATTCAGAGGAAGTTACAAAAATCAACTTAATTATAGTACAGTTCATAAAAGGATATAGAACTTGTACACAAATTTAAAAATGTTTTTATGAAATGAAAATGTTAACAAAATGATAAGTTTCTCTAACAGATAAACTTCCTCTTAGTCTAGTAAATTAGGTTATCTATTTAGGGGCTGAAAGACGCAGAATCTTTGCTAATATGTTACAGTGTGCATGATATGTAAATGGTGTCAACATGGCTCCTATGAGCCTAGGTTCTCTAGGGTAGGTAGGGAAATAGAGCTCAAAAGCTCATACTAAAATTTTAATATCAAGGGGCAGAGTAAATATTGCGGATAAATAACGCCTGACTGACATAGTCATTTTAAAATTCAACATAATACAGAATGTGGAGCCCTGAACAAAGGCAGATGAATTCTCTTATCCCAAGAAGAAACTAAGGTGAGAAGAACCAATCAAACATACAGTCCCAGTGCTATTATTGGAATAGCTAAAGGTTCAGTGCTCCCACTGCCGTGGGCAACTTGCCAAGCCATCTGAGGTCCCTCGGCTTCGATTCACTGGAGGCGCAGTCACACTGAGATCCGGGGGTTGGCCAGCCAGACAGCTGAGGGAGCAGGGAGCCTGCTCTGACCTGTGGTGAGTGACGGGAATGGAGCCATTCCACAGAAAGCAGGGCCTCTGGTGGACAACATTCTGGAACCAGGCAGGAGTGGCAAGTACAAGGGGCAGCAGTGACTTCAGTGAATTGTTCCCTTCCTGAACAGAATTGGTGGAGTGAACTAGGGCTGGGTCACACGACCTGGCTGAGACCCAATAGGTTATCTGAAATCAATTCCCTATGGCGGCAGCGCAAACTAATGTAGTGAAGCCTCAGAAGTTTGACTGACCAGGAGGGGAGGTGGTGCACAGTAATACAGTGCAAGCCTCAGCAGCTGGACTGATCCAGAGGGGAGGGACCAGCATACGCTGCCCCTGTCTGCAACTCACTAGCATATTGCAGTTGGAAGGGTCACCAAGCCAGCATGCTTCAGAAGAATTGTAACCAACAAAGAAAGAAACTGGCTCTCCTGGAAGAAACAAAAATGATAGGAAGAGGAAACACCAAGAAAAAGTCCCCAGATCCCAACCCTGAGAATATTGACCCAGGACAGGTAAATACAAAGGAGAATGAGAACAGCGAACATGCAATATCAGACACGGCACCAGTGGACATAAAGAGATATATTTGGGACCTCATAGAAAAGTTCAAAAGTGAAATACTTAGCTAAGTAAAGCAAGATATAAGAAGATTAATCAAAGAGATTCTAAGCAACCCTCAAACAGACACAGATAGAAGAAGGGAGGAGCTCAAAATAAGGAGAGGACCATTCGATGAAGAATGTAAACAAAATATAGAATACATGAAACAGATTCAAAGAGATTACCAGGAAATGATAAGCTCTATGAAAAGATGGCAAATCTGCTTGAAACAAAATAAGGATAGATTATCCAAACTGGAGGACAGTTTTCAATGTGGGATTATGAAAGGAAAAACTTTTTTAAAATAATAAGGAAACAAGTAGTAAAAATACAAAGGCTAGAAGATAACAAGAGGATTTATAACTTGAGAATAAAGAATGTGAATGAAGAAGCAGGGGTATAAACAAAGGAACTACAAAAGCTATTCACAGAGATAATTAAGGAAAACTTCCCAAATATAGGAAATGGAAATAATATGCAGATGTATGAGGCATAGAGAACTCCAACCACCTACAGACAAAACAGAGCTACACTCAGGCATATAATAATCAAGATCCCAGAAATTCAATATAAGAACAGAGTATTAAAAGCTATTAGAGACAAGAAACAGATCATCTATAAAGGAAGGCCCATTAGAATCACGGCAGACTTCTTGACAAAAACCATCAAGTCAAGAAGACCCTGGAGCGAAATACTCCAAGACCTGAAAGAAAATAATCTCCATCCCAGACTGATATATCCTGCTAAACTGTATCTAGAAATTAATGGAGAAACAAGATGCTTCCAAGACAAGGAGGAACTTGGGAAATTCGCAACCACCAATCCAACTCTACAGAGAATATTGTGGGGCATTCTAGAGAGAGAGAAAAGTAC
This sequence comes from Cavia porcellus, assembly GCF_034190915.1. NCBI lineage: Eukaryota > Metazoa > Chordata > Mammalia > Rodentia > Caviidae > Cavia > Cavia porcellus. Next base: position 29,866,707 of record NW_026947497.1, on the reverse strand, counting down.
TAGGATTCCAGGGACAGTGGCAGACAGGCCTCAATGAATGGAGCAGAAAACAGAATGAAGAAGATAAGCAGATGATGGCAAAAAAAGAGCATAACAGAAATGAGACAGAGAAGGTTGGTTTTAATATAGATGGCCTTGATACCCTAAATTTAAAAAAAGAACCATATGTGGAGTAGATCAGGAGGTAGGGTCCACTGAGATGCTATTTATAGGAAATTTAATTAACATGAGAAAGTGTACATGGACTGAAAATCAAATATGAGAAAACAATGCTCTATGGGACAGAGAACCAGAGAGTAGCAGGGACAACTACACCAGTATTTGTGGATAGGTTGGAAAGACGGGCTTTAATAGATAACGGAATACAATTAGAGATCAAGTCCAGGAGAGAGATGGTCCAGAACCACTTAGGTAAATAGCAGGTTGCTCCCCACCCTATTAAAAACAAGGATCTTGGTCAGACCCGCAGACACAGTGTACCCTGGGGAAGTGAAGAGGGAGGGGGAGTTTTAAAAAAGATAGCAGAAGATGTTGTTAATAGTGTATCAGGATTTAAAACCCACATTACTCGCAGCACTCTGCTTAGATAGATTTTATTCTGTCCCAGTTTGTCTGCTTGCATTAGATTTGAGGGTACAGACATCTATCCCAAAAACTTCAGGATACAGCACAGTCATCATCTTTAATTTCATATTATCTTAATCTGGAGCCCTGTATTACTTATACTGTTTTATCATGACTGATCTTAGTTAAATTTGGTTTGTTTGATTGCTCTTTGATATCCACAGATTTTATTCAAAACTGATATGATTGATAGTATCAAGTTTGAGATCATAGGCAACTGCACTGAAGATGACAAGTCTCTATGATACACATTTTGGTTTGATAACAGCTGGTTTTTGAAGTTTTATACTACATATAAAGTTGTGTTTTTATTGATACTGTTATGTACTGATATATTCAATTACACTATGTCTGATGATACAGCAAATTCTATTGAAGATAAGGAGACAACACAGGAACTATTGTAGAACTCGTTGTGCAACGGTCTTATATTTCTTTTTCATTTCATGTGTTTATAGGAATATGTTTTGTTTTGTCTTGTTTTGTTTTGTTTCTCCCTCTAATATAGAAAGGATAGAAATACTTGTTAAGACTCATGCATGTGTAAATCTAGAAAGAGTTTATGAGAACTGATGACACATGATGAAATGAACAGATACTTTGAAGAAAAAGATACACTAAAGTATCCAGTACTGATCCTGGAGTGTCATAATGTGAAACCCAGCATTAGGATTATTCTTTGTTCAGAGTGATATTAACCTGCTTGGGTTTGTTCAATCTCAACATAATTGAAGATATGGGTAACTGCAGGTATGTTTAAGTGTATAGAATTGATAACCATATTTCTAATTTTTTGTTGGATGGTTGAACAGAACTGGTTGCAGTCTCACTGTCTGAATCTCCACTTATGATACTCCACTTTAGTATCTTGAATAGCTATTTGTAAGAGGACAGTATGCAAACATCAACTAGTGATTTCTTACTGTTTATTTTTTCTCTGAATGTTATGTATTATTTCTAACCATGTTGTTTTGTTTAGTTTTTCTTTAAATAAAATTTAATAAAATAAAATTTTAATTTCAAACTGCAGAAATAAGTAGTTTTTAACTTTCTTTCTTTCCTCACCCCAGAATGTGTGTGAAACACAAGTTAACACAAAACCTGGGGCCATGGGGTGGGGGAGGCACCCTACCCCATGCTGTACTGCAGTGTTCTCTGACCCAGAAACTCTCCATCCTTCTAGTAAGTCTCAGTACTGAGACACATAAGCATCCTCCCCTTCATAAAATGCTGTTACATGTAAATAATATTTTACTTCATTTTTAAAATACTGGCAACTAATTAAACAAAAATAATGTCATAGTTCACATTACTATTTTCTTGTTCCTGTGAGTGAAAATCTGTCATGAAAAGAATAACTCAGGTTGACTCTCAGGAAAAAAGAAAAACTCTGTTTTGATGCTGTTAGTTTAAAAAGGACCACTTAGTTTATTTTGTCCACAAGGAATTTGTTAGGTGAAAAATATAAGGATATATTTCTTTAAAAACATAATTTCAATTTTCAGTTACAATATCATTCAAATAAAAAAGTGAACATTTACCAAAACGAAAACACGCTTGGAATTGGTGACATTTCAGTGTTGTTGACTTATTACAGATTAATCAGTTACTTATAGGGAAAATGCTTCATTGAAACTTGTATCATCAGTATAATCTTATTTTTAAAATGCATAATAATTATTTTTCAGTTGTTTGTGATATAGCCATGCATGTTTTAAATGCTGTTCTTAGAATTTTAAATCCCATACTGTTTCCATAAGAAAAATTTACTTACTATAGAGATATATTTTAAGATTGAAATACATACATCTATGGAACTTAAAAAATGTCCCTTTTCATATAAAAACAGAAGTGCTCCAGGATCTGTGATATTTGCATTTGATTCCAGTAACAACTTCATTTTTTCACTCTGCAAGTAAAGTGCAAAATAGTCCCATCACTATGATTCATTGATAGAGACCTACTTAATCACCTCATTGTATTAATAATTTTTGTTATGCTTTATACCGTAGTGATTTAAAGAGGCCAACGTTTATCATTCTGCATCTTTTGAGCTTCATTTCTCTGAGAAAAGCTAAAATTGAAATTGATTTATCAACTTTAAGACATGAACACACTGATAATATGTGACTGATCATGCCTGGCTCTCATTTGTGTTTACTTCTCTGTGTTTCTTTTGTGTAGTAGAAGATTTTGCTGCAGACTTCCTTCCTTCCTTTCTTCCTTCCTTCCTTCTTTTACCTTTTCTTTCTTTCTTTCTTCCTTTTTTTCCTCTCTTCCTTTCTCTCTCTCCCTCTTTTCTTTTCTTTCTTTTTTTTTTCTTGGTGTTATATATATATATATATATATATATATATATATATATATATTTCCAGTTTAGTCTGGACGTCAACAAATTAGACAGCACAGACATGAAAATGGCTGAGGTTGGAAGATGTTTGGAAATCCTTATGTGAGAGAAAATTGCTCAAGGAAATAAATGAGTTTGAAAGGAGAAGAAAATTATTAAAGATAATATTACCAAATACTTGAGAAGAATTTAGAGCAGGCATGACATGCTTGGTCTGTGGTTACAGGTGTATTGAAGCTAAGCAGACACCTAGTGGTAAGCAGCAGAGGCAGGGTATGTTCCTCAAACTAGGGCAGAGTTGCAGAGAAGCATTCTGTTCCCTAAGGTTAGAGCTTCCTGGTTGGCCTTGTATGCAGTTACGCAGAGTTATTGCATTAATGCTCATTCCAATTTGGTGAGTTTTGATTTGGACCTGAATTTCTGTGTTTCTGCCAAGCTCTTAGATCATGCCAAGCTGCTGCCCCAGGGAGAATCCTTACATGACTGCCAGAGTCATTTCTTTTGTTCCATCCATTGTGGTCAGGATAAGCAAAGGTAGAGAGAGGTAGGGGCATCTGACAGTGATCGATGTTCTCCTCTGATGGTTCCCCAGAAAGAAAGGAGTCCAGAGGAAGGCAGGTGTGGAGTCTTCTGAGGAGTTCGAACTTGTGTGTACAGGCAAAAGTGGTGCTCTGTTTGATTCTGAAGGTTGGAATTGAAACAGTAAGTAGAATCCGAATTCATGAAGTTTATTTTAGGAATTAGCAGAAACTTGCAGTTTGACGTTAAATGGTACTGATTTAATGAAGCTGGATAATGCAAGAAAGGCAAATATGGAAAACAGCAAGGCCCAAAGTATTCCAGTCAAACAAAATGAAAAGCTTATGATCCTAGGAAAAAAATATCAGGAGGTTTGTCAGTATGGAGTGAAAAACCAAGTTAAAAAGACAGCAACTCAGAGAGGAATTGTGCCTGGTGGAAAACAAATGCCAAGCTTAACTCTGGAACAACTAGTAAAGAGAGTCCCTTTCCCCATACCGGTTATTAAATTAAGTATTTAATTCTCGGTTATTAAATTAAGTATTTGTTTGCTCTTTTTTTTTTTTTTTTTTTTAACTTTTTATCGGTACCAGGGATCGAACTCACGACCGCCTGCTTGCAAGGCAGGTGTTTATGCCGCTGAGGTAAATCCCCAGCCCCAAATTAAGTATTTAATTACTCATTTAGTACTGGAATTTCTCTTTTACAACTAGTAATAAAAATAGCAATGCTTAGGAGCAATAGAAAACTGGAGAAATGTAAATTGAGTTACCTATAATAAATTATTTTTAAAACTTACTATACGTACCTGAAAACTCAAATACAAATCATAGTAGATGGCCGTACATATTGTGTATATTGTACAAATGGTGCATATTGTTATTTTTGAAGTTAGTGGAGACACTCTAGTTTTCATGTATGTTAGATGGGGGTTGCTTGATTTCTATAAAATTAGTATCTTTCAAATCTTTTCCTAACTCAATATGCCATGAAACTAATGCTTTATGTAAAATTTGTGCCCACTATTTGAGTACCTACTCTATTGCATTTAACTAATTTCCACTTACATGCACTAATAATCCAGGTTTATATAAAAACATTTCAGAATCAAATTCATTGTCCTCTCATTCTCAAAGCTACAAAAGTTTGCACACTGCCAAAGTATGTCACAAGCTGTTAATCACTGATATACAATAAAACCAACCCTCCTGAAATTGTCACCAAAGGTTGCTATGTTATTTAAATAATCTCTCAATGGGATAGCTCATCTTTTTTTTCTCCTTCACTCTCCTGTCCAGCTAATCTGTTCATTTAATATTTTCCAAGCTAATTCAGATCTTATGAAGTTATAAGAAAAATGGAGATACTGCTTTTAATTTTCTTTCCCTTTTTTGGTACGGGGGATCGAATATAAGGCCTCACATAAGCTAAGCAAAGACTGCACCTCTGAACTATATCCCCAGTCAGTATCTATTTATCTTTTATGTAGATAGACTCTCACTGAGCTTCTCAGGAGGATAAGGAGTTGCAGTGTTCCTGCTGTCTGAAAAGGAATTGCCATTTCAGGCATGTGACACCATGCCTGGCTCATATCTGGTCTCAAATCTAAATATCTTGCTTTTTCTGAAAATATTCTGTTTCACAATCCAGTTATCTGTTCATTTATTTGATTCTCTATTTTTCTTTGTCACTGGAATGTACTGGCTATGTCCTTCTCTCCCCCACCCCGAGTTTTTTAATTCCTAACACCTAGTGCTTCAGTGTTAATTCCTAACACCTAGTGACTGCACTTAGGGATATTTTCTACAAAGAAATAATTAATTTGAAATGAAGTCATGCAAGGAAAACCTAATCTGATTATGGTGATGATCAAAAGAGGAAATTAGGAGATAGCACACACCCAGGGTCTACTGTGTGACACAGAAAGATGACTGTGAGTGACTTCCTAAGAAACAGAGCCAGGAAACACTTTAATCTTAGATTTCTAGCCTCGAGAACTGTGTTTGTGTGTGTGGTGTGGGGTGGGGTTGTGTTTTTCAAAGCTACTTAGCCTGGTAATTTGGCAAACCTAGAAAATTCATACACAACATCCATCAGTGCAAAAATGTGCTTTATAAAAATCCTTAATTTTAAAAATCTGCTACTCCACAGTGATCCTTTGGTTAATGAACATGCCTGGAGATTGAGAGGGATACAAACATGGTAAAAAGGATATTCCACTGTACTCTAAATTATGATAAATCTTTTCAGTCTTGCAATAGAAGTTAACAGGTCTCAATTTTAGTTCACATAAAGCTGAATGTTCCAGAGAAGAAGAATATCAAAAGTATATAGGGAATTACCAAACATTACTTTATATCTACCAACTAAAATTAAAGAAATAAACAATGTAGCAATAAACCACAGTGCTTTAGTACATTATAAGAAAAATGAAAAATTTAAGTGAAATTTAGTATAATGGACTGAATCATACTTGAAAGCAATTTGAGCACAACTTTGAAAAAGTGAGATATTTTTAATTCTATAAAGTGAAAAAATATTCTAGATGTTGAAAGTTGACATACTCTAAGTTAAAGCATAGGTTAACTGTAACATACATTTTTGTCTGTAATTTAAAATCAGATGTGATGAAGGAATTTTTAAAAAATTTTTAGCTATAATAGAATTCTTGCTGTATATTCATTTGGAAGAGGATTTATTGGCTTTGTTTTATACTTTATCCACACACATAATATATGATACTACTATTTGATCAATAAATCTAATATTCAAATGAGTAATAGCTGCTACAATAAGCCACTGCTGTTTCTCCATTCCTAAACTGAATTATTGTTAATTCCTTGAGCTGTATCTAAATCCTACAATCAAAAATTGACAGGTGGGAGTTTGTTTTTGATTTTGGTGCTGTATTATTTATTTAGTTTGACTTTTTTACCTATGTTTCTGCCTAAAGGTTGAGAACTCTTTTTCCACCATGAATATTTTAAATTTTTATTCAAGTACAATACCTTTAACAACTTCAGGCAAATCTAAAATAAATACTTGTAATAATCAGAATTTGTGATTTTGGGAATAAAAATTGTGAGCAAAATTATCACAAGGGAATGACAAAATTCTTGCCTGAATTATGTTACTTATTTAGCATTAAATATTTCAGTAGGATCAAATTTGAGTTGTAATTGATAGTAAAGATTATTTTGATACAATATAGTACAAATACTGTTAAAGACATGTACCCTACTTTCATTAGCTTTTCATTTCTTTTTGCTTTGCTTTGCTTTTTATTTATTTATTTTTTTCCTGAAGTTTGAACCCAGAGCTTTGGGCACACTAGGTAAACATCGCCAGACTTTTAATGATAATTAGTGCAAGGTGTGTCCAGTTTTCTTTTTGATGAGGTGTGCTGAGGCTTGAACCCACAGCCTCATACATGTCAGGAAATTGCCTTACCACTGAGCTCCATTCCCAGCCCATGATCCTCTACTTTTACACTAGAAAACCTCAATTTTGAAAAGTCATAAAGACTCACCAAAGAAATAGAAATATGCAACTATCATCCTATCTATATTAGTCTCGATTTAAATTTCTTACAAAATTATTTATGCTAGCTGCTATTAGTTTTCTTATCATGCTTTCTGAAACAATTTATATTTAAGAGGAAATATGTATTTTTCTCAGAAGATAAACAGAAAATTATAGGAAATATACCATTAGAAGTCATGTTTTGCCCCAAGAATTCCCCAGTGGTAGACTGCTCATCTAAAATGTGCCAGGCCTGGGTTCAATTTCCAGTACTGCCAGGAAAAAGTTACTTATTGTCTTCATATTGCTTATAAATATACTCCCAATTAAGGCTTAACCATAAGTTCATGACTCTTCCAACGATTACTTGTTATAACTAACAGATAACTCAGTTTGTCCTTCTTTTTGAACTGCAAAAAAAAAAAAAAAAAAAAAAAAAAATCCAATAGAGAACAGTTTGAACTTTAATTTATTAATCCGACATTATAAGCAGAGTCACACTTGGGTTCATTTTGTAATAATAATTCACCCCTAATTGATCAAATAAATGTGAGGAGATACTTTAGCAAGATACCTAGTACTGTTCAACCCAAAGCAGAATTTGATGTATGCCTGAAGGCACATTTAAAAATATTGAAAAAGTCAGCTCCCAGTTTCTTAGCCTTTTTACAAAAAACAGATGAAGTGCATATGCATCTAGGGTACATTATCATATTCATATATGCAGGCATACACATTGAATTCTATGACACTTCTAGATATGAATGCTAAATGACTGAAACAAATTTTTTTTTAAATATAGGTCGTCCAACGTAGTATACTGATTTTGCTTAAATAAATCCCAAATTTTATAAAGCAAAAAATGCACTATTCATTTGCTGAATTTTACTGGGTGTGCACTAAACAATTTAAACATTTTTATTTATAAGCCTAATTTTTGATAAGGGGCAGCTTCAATCTTAATGCAATCAGAATGAATTAGTACTTAAAAGAAAGAGATGGACTGTAATTATAAAGTTGTTTGATGGTCTTAATCCACGTGCTGAGGACTGGAGTTCTAGGCGCATGATTAAAATGTAGTGTCTGAGTCTTGAGTTCTCCAAGCAGTAAGGAAAATCGCAGGACAACAAAGGAATGCGAAAGTAGCAAGTTTGCTGCTGCTGAAATGAATGCAAATGGCTTCTCCGTTCATTTCATTCACAGCAATCTGTCACCTTTTAGTTTCTCTTTCCAGACAGAAATAGGGGATAATACTGGAAATAGTAATGTATAAGTGGACAAGGCCTGACCATTAAAATGTTTACCATTTCCAAAATGATGCCTGCAGATGTTACGAAATTGAAACTGGGTAGGTGTTAGAATTGCTGCCAGCTCCTATTCATTTGAACGGCAGCAACTCAGAACTCTGCTTTATGCTTTCGCGTGGAGGGGCAATCCATTATCTTTTTTCCCCTCCCTGGGATCAAATAGTATTTTTGTGAGGATTACATCCTTGTGGTAAGCAGCAATGCAATGGATAGTATGAGAATTGAATGTCAAGCTTATTTCCAAATGAAACTCCTTTAAAATTGCAGAGTTGACTTAGAAATTGAAATCCCAGTTATGTAATTGATTTTTAAAAAGTTTTGAATAGGCAACTCTTCTTTCAAAATAAGCATTGGAGGGACTCAGGAAACACAAAGTAACATGAGAAAAGAAAAATCTGTGTTTTTGTGTTATTTGGAATTCTTGAAAGATAGTATGAATGCAAAATAACTGACAGTTACATACTAGTTTTGTGCAAGGAATTTTGTCAGCAGTTTTTATGTTAATTGAGAAAATCAAGCACAGAAAGGTTAAGAATATTTTTTAAAGATCCACAAACTTAGTTTTTCTACAGTGATAAAACTCAGTGCTTTTTGGAGACTAGTATATTTCTTTTGAATGACGTACTTAATATAAAACCCATACAAACCAGTTATATTTGTTTTAGAAATATATTTGTTCTGTAATAAAAGATGGAGTGAATGCCATAGTTAAAATTTACAGAATATTATTCTCGGGTATATTTTAATATATTGTAAAATATTATGCTCAGAAAACTCATTAATTCCTATTCGTACAGAAAAATTACATTGTGTGTCAATGGTCCTTGTCTCCAGAAACTCCATTTAATGTAAAATTCTGCAAAGAGTCATCTACTGAAGCTGGTTTCATTTGTCCTTTTCTTCGTTTTAAAACTCATTTGAATCAGGCTTTTATTTCTATACAGAGGTAAATACTCTTGGCAGTGTTATCTAAAGGTTTTGCATTGCAAATGCAATAATAGTACTCAGTTCTTAGCTCACTTGACTTTGCTGTTTTTGATTCAGTAACTTACTCCTTTCACGATATAAGCCTTTCACTAGAGAGAACATTTGGAGAACTTCACAACCTCCTGATAAATAATATTCCCATCACACTGGCATTTTGTTCTCATCTTCTCTGTTTTCCTTTTCTATACCTCTCCACTCTCTGAACAACTAAGTAGATTGGTAGTCTAAGCACCAACTTTGTCTACATTCTCTCTCTAATGATTGACTTTGCTAACTGTAAATGCCAGCCTTATGTTCACAGGATTGAAGGAACTTTAAAGTGCATAAACTTGCCATTAGATGTATATACATAACTAACAGTTTGAATATACTATTTGGGATTCTAAATAGACAACTCAAACTTAATGTATTGAAACTCTAACCAAAATTTAATTTCTGCCTCATCCTCATTACTAGCTTATCTGCTTTCCTATCATAATTCACAATTTAAAAATTACAGGACATTGTTTCCAGGTACATTTCAAGATTTAAAATATATGATGTTATGCTCATGAAACAAATTTTATTCTTATTTGTAGAAGAAAATTAGATTGTGTTTAAGTCAGCAGATCATACCAGTTTTAGGCCTGCCAATAATACTGTTTAAGAGCAATTATGTTTACATAAAAAAACGTTATTGTGAATCCACATACTGGATTCACCGTAGGCAAGTGGAGTTAAAAGCATGTCCCACACCCATTCCAAAGCAACTAATATTCTTCGTAAGTATCATGAAACACATAAAATTGGTACACGTATAAAGAGACTCAAAGTTAATGAGTTTATGTGTTTTTGAAAGTCTTAAAGTGGAATAAGAATGAATGTCATTATTTGAAACAATTAAATACATTTTTTTGACCTATGGGGCACAGGTTCACCCAGACATTAGGTCTATTAGTTATCATGAAAGGGTGTAAGTAAACCCAATGTTACTATCAGTTTCACAGGGAAAATGAAACAAATTTTTTTTTTAATTCATGAAATGGAAATAAGAGAATCATGAAATTTAGAAAACTAAGAAGAAAAAAAAAAAAAAAGAAATATTTAGTGACCTGTGGTTTGAATAAAATGAAGCACCAAAACCTCTTAGAAAAGGAGCTCCGTGTGTATTTTGTCCTGGTAGCACTTAGCGGCCTAAGAAGGATTCTAGACACTTCACAGGCATTTGTGCATTTGCTGAATGAATGAAATGCTGCCGTGATATATTTCAAACTGAATCACACATTCACAAGGCCATTCTAGTTAGAGTTAGAGTAAATGAAACAGACCCTGGAGTTAAAAGCTGAATTATGAGCAAGCTACCTAGAAGGGGGAAGGAATTATGGAAAGTTGGATTATTTGTATCTCTCTCCCTCCACCTGGCTTTCTCCTGCCTCTTCCTGCCTTTCCTCACTTTCTCCTTTTTTGGAGATTCCTATGGGTTTGATTAGTCTGCAAAGGGTAATATATGGCAAAAAATAATTTGCATTTGTTTTTTGCAAGCTATTTCAAACACAAAGCAGCTTGAAAATAAAAAATGCTTTTTCTTTCTCAAGTGTGATGCTAAGCTGTTTAGCGTATGCGATGTAGTTTTCTTTTGAGCTATCTTCTTTCATGTAATCTTTGAATCTTAGAAAGTATGTCAAGAATCCCCAAGATGCTAATTTTAAATTCTCTTCAAACGTCATACACCATTTGAAATTAAGCACTTCCTTGAGTAATAGTCAAAATTTACTATGATATATATATATATATATATATATATATATATATATATATATATGATAACTGCTTTTCTAGGCTGAGGTAGGTAATCAAATTATGGCAAGAATTTTCTCCTCAACTACAAGTAATAAAACACTTACAACACACACTGTTTGCTTCCAGATTGCTCCCATTGAACAGAATGAGGTGATTTTTTTTACCATCTGATGTTTTAAGCATCGTGGATAATTGCTCCATAGTCTTATATTTAAATGATCTTTAGAAGATAACACATTCTAAATCTTCTTCCCAGAATGTTATGCAAGTAGCACTTTTACATAATCAGCTTAAGAATATAGAGCTTCACTAAAAGTTGCTGGATACCAAATGTAATTTAAAACGTGTTAATAAAAATGTAAGCTCAATTTGACAAAAATGTATTTTATAACCTTTCTACTAACCTAGCATATATTTTTATGGATTTTGAAGATCCATTTTCCTTGAGGCTAAACAGAGTCCTTCCTTAGTGATGTAATGAAGTATATGTAATGCTTACCAAAAATATGATCTAAAATCTCAAGGAAGCGTGGTAAATTATTCCCAGAGTCAATTGACATATTATTTTGGAAAATGGCAGAGCTATTATTTTGCCATAATTTTTGATATAATAGTGAAGCTTTAGTAATGTAAAATGTCTGAATGAGATTTGTTATCTGAAAATGACATAAGGCATAAGAATATTCAAGCTTCTAATATTTCCATGAATGCTAACAGCTGCAGTTAGATTCTTACATTTGCTCATCCTCACCTAATTGGAAATTTAGATTTTAGCCCTGTGCTGATCCTATTGCATAAATTTGATTCATCAAAGCCAAAGTTCTACAGAGTAAACCTAATAATTGCACCATTTCATATCAAAGTTTTCATTTACCAGCTGTTGCCCCTACCATAATCACAGTACCTCATATTTCCTACATGTCACCGTTAAACCAGTCACCTCCATCTTCTAACGTACTCTAAACATACCCAACTGTCTCCAAATTATTTTATTTTATTGGCTACTCATATAGCCAATAAAATGATCAAATGGTGACTAGCAAACGTATTTATTAAACTGTATTGGGCACTGGTTTTTGTTAAGAGGATGTAGGGATACTGAAATGAATAAGACTGATAAGGCCTCACAGAGCTTACAGTTTCTTCGGCCTGACTAATAACAGGCATTAAGGAACATTAGTTGGTAACCAGCACATTTAAAAAATAACTACAGGAAATGGCTAAAAAGTGACTAGGAATATTCTTAAACCAGGAGCCTCAAAGGAATTATCTTGGGGAGACAACCTTTGGAGTAATACAGCTATAGTTTGAGAGAATGTATATGTAGGAAGAAAAAAAATGTTCTGTACAGTAACCCATAAGTGGAGAATCTTTATTGGAATATGTGTGAACCTTAGAAGTCACAGGGAGTAAAGAACTAGGAATAGAGGTGGCAGACAATGAAATAGCCACACTGTGTGGCTCCAGGTTTAAGATGAATTTGAATTTTATGATTAATGTTTAGGGACTCAACACAGAAGAATCTGATCTCAACTTTAAATTCATTGATCTGACGCTTGAAAAATGGATATGATTCATCATTTCAATAAGCATTTCCACTTCTACTACATCAAGAATAGTCTTTCCCCATCTTGTATCCTCTGTGTAACACAGAGATTGGCAAGATAAAGTGATTGTAATTAAATGAAAATGTCATATAACAGCATAAAGAAGCAGATAAAATTAATATCACATGAGTAATTTATGAAAAGTGAAAATTTTCCAAGATGATGAAAATCTGACAGCCGTAGATATTGATAATGTGCAGGAATGCAATATATGATCATAATTTTTAGAGTATATGAATCAGAGCTTGTTTAACATTTCATGTATATTAACTGGATAGCATTATTTTAATTTCATGCAATTTTGTACATTGAAGTGTTTAGAGTAACAGAAAAAATCATGTATAAATTTGTATATATATTTTATGTATAAATAATGTTATTTATGATCAATTTTAAATTTATTTCAACCTGTAACTATGTGTGACACCAGATGAACAGTTCTTGTTATGAAATTATAGTATGGGAAATATTTTTGAGAGGTTACAGAGAACTGTTAAGTCTGTTATACATTCAGATGGATATTGTCAGATGGAAGACATCTGGGGTATATGATCAAGCTCTAAACCACAGATCTCTCTTGAAGTCAGAAAGTACTTAGCCAAAAGAGATAAAGAAACATGTTTATTGAAATGAGTTTACCATGAATGTAAATTAAAAAAAAAATATAAGAACAATCTGTTCAGAGAAAAAAGTGTTACCTTGAAAAAACTAACTCTAAAAGGTTATATATTTAATGCACTTTTTAAAAATAATGTTGTTGTTGAATCTAGTGCAAAATGCTAATTCAATTTTTTACATGTAATTCTATAGATTGTTTTACTTATCAGTTTTTTAAACAGGTTAGTAAATTTTGTGTCCAGGAAGGAGGGAATTTACAGAAGAAACATTTTAGTGTTTTAGTTTCTCAGAAACAATTTATATTTCATATTTTCTTAATGTGATTAAAGAAATCATTTACTTTCTTGACTACTACTTCAGGACTAGACAGTGTAATTTACAGGAAACATTATTTCAAAAGAAAAGTGCTGCCTTAGCTATCACTTGATTAATAGCAATTTGTTAAGTGTCTGGTACATATTTTTCAGTTATCTAATCTTAATTTTAGTAACGTGGCAAATGGTGGAAAAATCTGTTATTACAATCATAAATTATACTTATATGTTCTTGGGCTAAAAAACTAAGGATATGATTTTATAGTTGGAAAACAAAATGTTTTAAAATTAATTTAAATCCTCATTTCAACTGAAGTGCTATGAATAGGAATACTGGACTGTGTTACTTTGAATGATAAGAGAATTTATTGCTAAAATTTTTATCATGAATGAATGGTTACATGTGGTACTCATAGACAAAGGTAAAACAAAGGAACAAGCAGAATGATTAATTAAAACTTTCCACATCAGAAGTTGTTTATAGTAACATAATTTTTAGATAATATATTTTATACTATTTTTTTTTTCTTTTTCCTACATGGGCTGGAGTAGATTGAAGTGAAAAAAAGACTTAGGAGTTGAGGAAGACTTTGATAAAAATAGAAAGGAATTAAAATGCATGCAAAATGAATTAAGTCATTGTTAGCATTGCATTAAGCTTGATAATACATTAGTGTTTGTTATTTTATAAATTTTGTTTCCCAAATTTGATTGCAAGTGTAATTATTGATGAAATAATCTTCACACATCTCTCTGAAGTAGCAAAGAAGCTGTTCTTCAGGGTTGAATGTCCAACAGATAACACGTAGGGTAGAATTATTCAAAGGAAAGAGGAAAGCAATCTGAATTCCACTGCTATCCAACAAGGTATTTTTTAAATGTCAGTATCAATTATAGAAACACACATATGTATATATGTAATACTGTAAATTAAATGTCTAAAATTTAAAATGAACTTAACTCTGAAAATATTTTCTAGTTTTCAAGAAATATCAGGAATTAAATATATAAGGAAAAGTAGAAATAAGAAGAAATTGGACTCAAATATTAACTGAGATGAAAGCCATTTCTATGAAAAGAAAAATAATAAACCTTCCAAAGCAATAAAAACATATTATCATTGGAATCAATCAAAATTACTCATTGAGAAAACACTATTTGAATTTTCTAAGATTCTAACGGTGGTCTCAAAAACTGTTTGGAGTAAAGTATTCTATTTTGTAATGGCTTTATATCTCACTAGAGAGACTGAAATACAAGTGAACCATGAAAGAGAGATAATTTAAAAGAACAATATCAAATCCAGAAAAGTTCTGTGAAACAGTTCTTGAATAAAAAGGATTTGACAAACTAATATGAGAATTATACAAATTATGAAATTTAAAGTAGAGATCAGAGAATAAGTTATAAGTATATTTGTCACTAAAGTAAATGAAAATGAATTACTTTGTCAGCTCTGAAACAGAAACAGAGCAATAGATCACAATGAAAGATGATAGAAAAAGAAAACAATATATATGAATAAATTAACAAATAAAAAAAGAATAAACCATATATCAAAATACTACTTTTAAACAAAACCATTTATTAAACCCAGAAAAAAAAGACATCCTGCAGAGAAACAGAAGACATGGCAAAGACAAAACAGTCATCTAAGCAAGAAAACTAAAAAATATTACGCTTTCATGTCTACTTAGTTTGTAATAAACATTTTTTTAGAAAAGTATAGTTGATCATGATGAACCTCTTGCAATTGTTAGCCACATTTCTAGATAAGAAACAATTGTAAAGAATTTATTTACCCCACCTCAGAGAAAAAGGATTGGATCAATATATTTACACAGGAAAATTTTAAAACCTTCCAGTGGTCACAGTCCTAATGCTCTGTTGTCTTGGAAATGTGAAGCAAATACTAAACTCCCTGAAGACAATGCTCACAGAGAACAGATCAATATTTGGGGGCGGGTATAAAAGTGCTACAAAGTGCTAGAGTTATTTCCAAAAGATGAAAAATATTAACAAAAAATGAGAAATATAAAATAAAAAGCGGCCTTTATTCTGAGAACACGGAGAGAGATGACCGGCACCCCCACTGCTGGCATCCGGCGATCTCTCCGGCGGACACGAGGCGTGGGGGCCTGTAAATAGCCTCGGTTTGGGGTGGAACCTAAGGCGGGCATTAGGGATACACAGGTAGCCCATTGGTCCTAGGTTTGGCGCCATATGTAAATTTCCAGGGGTGGGAAGATGGCGTCACAGCTAACTTCCTAGGAGCAGGGGAGATGGGGCTTCCTGCTTCCAGTTGTGGCTTTCCTGGCTACAGTGTCCTATCTGGGCCAAAACCCTTTCACAAAGAATATTAGCAACCAAATTCAATGTTACATTAACAAAGTAATATACATAATTGGCATTTATTTTGTGAATTTGTCTGACTCAATACAAAGAGAAGCATTAATATAATGGACAAGATTAATAAACATATTCATGTTACTGTTTCTGTAGACACTGAGAAAGATTTCCTCCAAAATTACCATTCAATTGATTTGAAAAAAAGAAAAACTCAAGAATGGTTCATCTTTATTCCCCCTGGGCACACACACATAAAAACTTAGTGTGTCTTAGTCACTTTCATCATTGCTAGGATAAAATAATGAACACCCAAAATTTAAAAGAGCAGTTTATTTTTGTTCACATCTCTTTCCACGGTTAACTGGCTCCAAGGGAGGATGGTATGGTAGCGGGGTGTGGCCGAGGAAAGCTGCTCAGAGCATGGCAGAGAGTGAAGTGAGCAGCTGTGGAGGGAAATAATCCCTTTCAACCCACCTCTCCTACCCACAAGCCAGCTCCTAACCTCCAGTCATCTGTAACCCCCCACAATCCAGGCACCTTCCCAAAGCCCTGCCTGTGAGTAAATGAGTCCCTTGGGGAACACATGACTATACATCATAACCTGCTCACATATGTATGTATAAGGCTACTGTCTGTTCTCTATCTGGCTCAGATCACTGAGCATCATCTTACTTAACAGGAAAGTATTGGAAGCATTTAAATTAAATCCAGGAACAAAGGAAAGATCCTCACTATGGCCTCTGCTTTTTCACATTGTATTGTTACACTGGGGATATCAGGTTGATGAAATAATGAAAAAGAGGCATAACAATTGATAAAAAGCTGGGTGTGGTTGGACACACCTTAAACCCAGCACTCAGGAGGCTGAGGCAGAGGATCATTGGAGTTTGAGACTAGCTGGGCCTACAAAGTGAGCTCAAGGTCAGCCTGAACTGTGTAGGGAGACCTTGTCTCAAAAACACAATATAATAAAATGATATAATAAAAAAAGAAAGAAAGAAAAAAGATAATAAAAATTTACATATATTACATAGATCAGATTTAATCTTAATTTGCTGATAAGATGCTAGTAGAAATGAAAACCTCTAAAGTAAATGGTAAAATTATTTCAAATAGTGACAAAAATCAGAAGAGTCAAATACTTCTGAGTACTAAGTAAAAGAACTCAGAAATGATACTGGATTTTCAAGGTTTGCACCTCTAGTTGCCTGTGACACTGTTGGGGAGCAAGCACGGGATGAAAATAGAGTGAGGCTTGGTCAACAGTGCTCTAGGACTCCCCATGTCTCCATGAGATCTGTTCTACTTCCATCTTTTTAGCTCATGAGAGATTTCCTTTGCAGAAGTATTAAATCTCCTCAAACCCAACAATTTGAAAATTGCTGAATACATTATTTTACTTAGAAATGGGGCAAAATTTAGAGATTGTCTATCCAAGCAGTACAAGCTCCTGAAGACAGTGGAAATCTAAGAATAAAACCATGCATGCCATCAAGGTGCTGGCTTCAGGTGAGAGACAGAGTCCTTGAGCAGGAATGCCTGGGTGGATGACACAGAATATGCCCACAAACAAGGAGAAGATAAACATGCAAGGGAACAAACATTTCCTTTCCGTAATTGCTATTAAGATAAAAATAAATAGAAAGTTAAAGATAGTCTCGATTTCTTATGTTATTAGAAAGTGTGAATAAAAATCTCAGTGAACTTCAACTATCTACAAAGGAAAGTATTTTTAAATCAACAATATTTTAATCACTTGGTGAATATATAGGATAGATCACTATTTGGGGAAATAGAATTTGAGGAAATTCTTCCCAGTGAATCACAAAGGTGAACATGCTCATATTCATTCACACAGAAATTCCCTATCTGGTTATGCTTTTAACAGAAAAGGATGCATAGCTACACCAAAAGGGATGCATGTGAATACTCACAGCACAACTATTCATAGTAGTCCTTAAATAAAAACAATCCACATATGAATCAGATGGAGAATATAAATAGTTGTCACATCTACCTACTACAGAGTGAGGCAGTGCAATGAAAATAGATATATGAAAATACATTGTTGATTCTCACACCCATAATGTTGATTGAAAGGACTCACATTCAACACACAACATGCCACATGGTTTCGTTTATAGAACATTAAGCACAAAAGCAAAAACAACATATTGTGTTTGAAGGGGGGGCAGTTGTTCTCCTCAGGAGAGGATAGGGTTTTGGACAAGACACAGAA
The DNA here is from genome assembly GCF_034190915.1 of Cavia porcellus. Taxonomy (NCBI): domain Eukaryota; kingdom Metazoa; phylum Chordata; class Mammalia; order Rodentia; family Caviidae; genus Cavia; species Cavia porcellus. Next base: position 29,848,492 of record NW_026947497.1, on the reverse strand, counting down.
CCACAGTATGTTGATATGGTGGCTTTTTAACGAGTATGTTTTCTTTTGAGTATTAAGAATGGAACAGCTTAATGTACTCAAGATTTATCTTTGTGTGTGTATATTATTAATGTATGAATACATGTATGCTTTATTACATGAGTGTATACACCAATTACATGTACACATTGCTTACATTGGCTCTAATAAAGCCCAAACAATATATGTTCCAGTGCAACATGCTTAAAAATGTATCTGGGACCAATTGTTCAGATCTATCCTTCTTAGCAGTGTTTTTGCAAGATAGTTTGGAAACAATGTCCAAGTATATTTAAATTATTTTTCAATTCTCAATTAGTAAAATTGGTAATCAAGATATGTAATTCATAAGAAGTATATGTTAAAATTCCATTATTTAATTTCAAAGCAAGAGCAGAGGATAAAAGAAGATCTATCTCATCACTCCGTTTGCAGTCAGTGTGAGTCATCCAGAATATTTTTCCATGAAGGCAGGCAAATGAGGTGTTGATCCACTAGCTTGGTTACAGTCATTCTCAGCCTAAATCTAACTCTGTGACATGTCGCTCAGCATTCTAAACCTGGGGAACTTCGAGATAGATTATTTTACATTTTGAATGATATCCCAGGTGCCAGCATTGTCTTATCAAATAACATGTGGTGCTTGTTTGAAGTTCTAACAGGAAAAAATATGTTCACAATGTAATTTTGAAGAATAAAAAAGCACAGTGGAACATAGGTGAGCTGAAAATAAACCAAAGGACAAATGGAAAAAGAGGATAGCTCTGCATATAAGAGCCTGGATTATGTTATTTTCTTTTTTCACATTATATTTACACAATGGTGAATATTAAATATTTATTAATTATAAAATGTTTAATAATTTTAAAATTTGACATATTAGCAGACCAGTTACATGAAAAAGTAACAATTTTTATCGAAATAATAGGGTCCCAAGGCAATTCTTCAACTGCTGGAACAGAAAGCACACATTATCCCAGCAAACTCGCTGCCCTTCAGGGACATTTTGATTTCTCAGGGCCTGTGACTAATACCGGTCTACATGTCCGAATCATAACTTCACACTGAAAGTGCTAAAAACATGTTTTTCCTGAAAAGAAAACCATCACAGACAGATACATCCCTGAGCACCACGCTTAACAGAACTCGAGAAATATCTGAAACAACTTAGAAGATCCTGGAAAATGCAGCACTATTACAAGTTTATTCATAAGAAAAAAGTTAATAAGAAGATGAAAAACAGTGTAATAAGAAATCCTTTTTATTTAAAAAAATATTTTCTGAAAGGCTTTGTTTTGCTGTATGCTTACTTGCTAAAAGGATGACTTCTTTTTACTTAATTAAACCTCTTTTCATGGTTCCTCTTTCAGACCATGCCACTTCACTTTGCTGGGCCTGAATAACATGCATTTAATTTTTAAGCTGAAAGTATACACGGGGAGATTTGAATTTTGTGAATTGTCATTATGATTGTTTTGTCAATTGTCAGTACCCATGTTTTATTCTGATGATGGATATAGGACTTATATTTCAGCACCAAAAATGCAGTTAGATTTATAGTGAGCATCATTAAACACTAATGTGAACCAGAACTGTCTTTTTTTTTAAATCTTTTTCCTTTTTTATAGGTCCAGGGATGGAACTCACGACTGCCTGCTTGCAAGGCAGGCGCTTATGCTGCTGAGCTAAATCCCCAGCCCCTTTAATCAGGATTTTTTTTCAGTTTACTTGTGTTTTAAAACAAAGAATTTTCTTTTTAAATATGGTTTTATCAAGAAGAGCATTGAGGTCTTAAAAATGTATATATAATACATGTTTTTATATACATAAAATGTATATAGTCATATACACTCTGCTAAGACCTTTAAAAAGTTCTAATTCTGACTAGTTAATTCTTAACTTTAGTAGCTTGTAAGTATTCAGCAACAACCCTTTCTAATAATAATTCTTGCTCGTGAGTTAATCTAGTCCTGTGTGACTATTCATTTTTAAATAACACTGTGCATCTGTATGCTTAAATTTGGACTGAAATATTGTTTTAAAGTTTCAGTAAGAGAAGCAAATGGGCTTTCTTTGAAGTCTGACTCATAAAATTAGTGGTTTCTTGATTTTGCCTTAGAATGTAGAACATATGTTCTAAACCTTATGGAAATACTGTAATATGTCTTTTTAGAATAAGCTCTGTATTTGTGACCACTGCCTGCTTTACTGTGCTTTAGAGATTGAAGATTTATATAGATTAAACATGCGGACATCATTATCTGTAATCGCTTCTGATACATTCAACTTTTTAAATCACTACAAGTTGAGAAAGTATATTTTCAAATGAAAAGTAACTTCTTAGAATTGAAGCTTTATGCTTTTTCTGTGCAGTTTCCTACAATATCCGTTTGAAAGGTTCTACTTCTGAAATATGATAAGGACGTGAAGGTAACCAGGAAGATTGAGTAACTCCCTCCTCTTTCATAAGCCGAGGTAGCTGCCTCTCTGCCTTTCACTCACAAATGAAAGCATTACAAATCTCACACTTACTTCGAAAAATTAACTCCAGGCACCTAGCAAATAGATTTCTTGAGGCAATGAAAGAATATAAGAACTCCCAAGTGCACTATCAAACACAGCTCAGACTTTCCAAGTCTGACTGGTGTATTGGGAACAGAAGTGAAAATCAATGCCTGATAAAGTGCCACATGCAAATTACCACGGAGGAGAAGTATTAATCTGGGTAGGATAGCAAAGCCCTGAAAGGTGGCCTTTGAGAGGTGACACACTCATAAAGGACACAGTCTGTCTTTTGAAGTATAAAATTGGAAAAGATGGTTAAGGAACAGATGAGAAATGAACGTTTGATCATAAACACACACTCTGTAATTTGAAATAAAGACAAATTTTTGAACAAAGATTATTTTTCCAAATATAAATTTTAATGTTTAAACTTTAAAAATTTATCTTATATTCAGTTGTAAATGATGCTATGATATTGGAATCATAACTTGTCTGTAGGCTAAAAGCAACTTAAAATAAAAAATAAAAAAGAATAAATGTATTTTAAACTCATACCTAGTTTTATATTCATATTATAGACTATATTTTTCTGATAAATTCATTTTTCTATCTAATTTAACTTTACTGTAAATCTGTTTCTGGCATAGTTATCACAAATAAAAAGCATTTTATTAAGACTGGTAGGTATTAATTTGAGAATTACTGTGATTTCTCTATGGACTCCAGCTTTTATTGTACTCGAAAATTCAATATAAGGTTATTTTATCTCTACTGATGGGTTAAGGGAAAAAAGCCACACACATATTCCACCCTTGTATTTATGCCGATGCTTTTCAAAGCTAAAAAAAACATAAAAATACAAATATCATAAACTATGTTTCAATATGGAAAATCCCACCTATTAATTTTAAGATTGCAATGAATATTTTCTTATCATAAGAGTCCATTTATCAGAGATCAATAACTATGAATGATTTTGTTTTCAAGATTTGGCAACACTAATTCATGGTGGCATTTTTCTCATATTTTCTTTCTTACTTTCCTTTTTAGGTGCAGAACAATATAGCAAGTTTGAGCTTGAACAAAAGTAGTTTCATTTTGTCATTTAAGAGCCACTTTGTTTTTAGATGTCTTTATATATTTAGTATGTGGCACAAAACACAAGTGATGCTAACTAGGAATGAAAGCAGCCCACAACTGTCGTTTTTATACCTATGATTTTGGAGCTCTTTAGTCCACTTATGCGAAAGTTGGGGAACAGTTATGCTGTGTGATTAGGAGAGTGGAATGTACCAACATGACTGAACCAATTCAAATAATTCTTAAACTTGGCATGAGTATAGAGATATTTATGTAAGTCTGTGCTTTCATGTTAAGCATTGAGGGGTCAATTTAAAGCAGTTATCATCTGCTGGAAATCATTGTATTTGTAATTATTTTGGACAAGTATTTTTGTGCTCTTAGTTTATTAAATACTTTTGGTCTTAAATGTGTGAACCTCTGGGTTATTATTTGACTCTCCTTTGTTTTTTCCCAGAATCATTTATATAGATCCTGATATTCTTTAAAACTTGATGAAAGATAAGGGTATAATTGTTTGCCAAACATGACCAAAATCCATATGTCACATAACTGCAGACATAATGAAAGAAACATAAAAACTATTTGAAAATAAATTGAAGTTTTACTTTATAAATAAATTTCCCAAGGCAATAACATTACATAAGAATACTTCAAACAGTGAAAAATAACTGAATGATAAAGGAAGGAAGATGGAAGAAAATGAGGAAAAATACAGATAAAAACAATATATAACTTTTAAAAGCTATCTGTGCATGTTAGCTTTATGAATGATACATATTTATACAAGGGGATTAGATATAATTAAATAGCGTGTATGACTAGGCATATATTATATAAATATTTAACCAAGCAAATCATCATTTCCATCCCCTTTAAGTTTACTGTTTCTTTATTGTAAATATATCCAAAATCCTCTCTTCTAGCTATTTGGATATAGACAACAAGTTTGTGTTAGGCATATTCACGTTACCATGTCATTCACTTTTGCATAGTTCTCAATTTTCTGTCACTATATTTTTAGTGAGGTGATATGTTTGGTCACACTTTGTAATTAATTAAATTTATAGTGGCATTTTTGAACTTCTGATTTCTAGCTATTCTATCAAGTCTAAAAATGATATCTTGTTTATCTCATCAATCATATGATGTGAATCCACATAACACTGGCAAGTAATTCTATGAAAATTCTTGGTTTTCATAATGCAATTCAGTTTCATTTTCTCTCTATCTCAGCAGTAACACACTGAATGAATTAGTGGTTATTATGGTAATGAACCTAAATGCTCAGTTTACACTTTCATCAAAAATCTTAATTCTGGGAAAAAAACTGTAGACATTCAAGTATACAGTATAAGTGTGAATTATTTATAGATATATTGTATATATGAATATAAAGAAGACAATATGCAACATAAAGAACAAAATACGTATTTGTAGAGAACAATTCAGACTTGAAAGTTTCAGATAATTTAATTGTATATGACATAATATTCACACACATACATACACACGTGCTCATATAATTTCAACATTGAATATACAGAAATATATCAAACCTTCCCCTTCCTATAGAATCCTCCTATCACTCAAAAAAACTTGTACACAATGAATGATAATGATATATGATAATACCTTATATAATATATTATACAATATTATATATACTTTATATGATATTATATGATTTTATATAATACCTCATATAATATACCTTATATAACATATAATACAATAGCATTTAGTGATACAAATTGTTACAAAGAGCAATAAAAACTTAGATATGAATACTTGATTAGTCAGTTATGTGAGATAATCTTATCACAGATATATCTGGAGGATAAGTTTCATTTGAAGAACATGCATACACAGATTTACAGACAAGTATATACATTTGTGCATATTTGAAACTACATGTATACACTGAATTCTCTCTGAGCTCTCCACTCATGTGCTCTTAATTATGAGAGAAGTATTTATATCTCACAGGAATCTCATGAGACTGACTTACACCTCCTTCTGATGATCCCCTTCCACCTCATGTACACATTCGAACAGAAAGATCCACTAATTATCCTCAAGACAGAAGCTACATTTCCTTGTCTCCTTCGTTTCCTTAACCTCTTTCAGGTGACAGAACACTACTCTTCTCTCCAACAGAGACATACATTCTCATCAGAGTCAAAATATTTTTATCGTCATTGTTACTCCTGGATCTACCTTGGCTGCACCAATTAGCCCTTTCTGCACTCTCCAAGGAATGTGGCAATAAAGAAAAAAAGGGATTCTGTCACTTGTTACATATTGTACATACTTCCTGCGTTTAGTAAAAGTCCAGACTATGCTTTCTTATTCTCTTCAAATAACTGACTTATGATTCTTAAGTTTCTTGGACAACATTGCACTTTCTAAGAAAGCCTATTATAAGAATCAATCATAGAACCATCTTGTTCTTATGTTATGCAAATTAGCTTTCTTTCTAAATGACAGAGAATAAAAGATCCCCTAATTTTAAACTCCTTCAGTCACACACACACACACACACACACACACACACTCCACTCTGTTACATACAGGATGTTTATTGTAATAAAATACAAATTCTTGCCTACTGTGCACACTAAAACTGAGTATTTCTATTTTGGAATAGTGAAGATAAATTCACTGGGATCGCTGTTAGACCCAAGAGAGATAAGGTCACATGGGAGTGCATGCACATTTTATTCCCTTTTATAGGAAGATTGGGAACATGGGTTCTAAATTTGGATGAGCAATATCAAATTTGAACTTTACATAGTAACTGTGTGATGTTGAATAATTTACCCAAGTGTTCTAAGTTTCAGTGTTTGTAATATGAGATTTTGGCCACTGCCAGTACCTTATATCTTTGTGAAGACATCCTTAATTCACACGAAGTGATGCTTACATGACAGATTAGTAAATCCTAGTTATATTATACAAATTATCTCACAAGTTGTTATAACAGTCTTTCTTAGAAAGTGCAAGGTTGTGTGAGAAACACAAGGATAAGTCATAGAACCTAGTTCGATTTTAATGTGAATGGGAACACATTTTCATAATGACTGATGTATGTAGAAATTAAAGAAGAGATTTAGTGATCAAAACTGCCAGAATACTGCAAAACCAATTAACATAACTTGTCAGAAACATATATTTCTATGTAGTAATGCCTGAGAGGCATGGGAAAGGCAAGCTTGATCTTTATAAAAAGAACGAACTTAAATGATCTATACTCTTCTCCCACAAGTAACTCTAACCCATTATGCCAGCTACAACTTATCAGTTTAATATCAAACAAATGGTTCTTGATTTAGTTTACTACTTCCCCCTTCCAAGTATTCATGGATATAATTAATTATTTTTAGTGCTTAAGATTTTGACAATATAGTATTTCATAAATCCAAATATATGGAATTTGATTTACTTAATAATTTTTTGACATTCTATTCATGGAGCTTTAGCTTAAGTCTTCTACTAGAAACAAGGGAAATTTGTAAATCATTACTTACAGTAAATAAATCAATACTCACTATGTTTCGATATCCTCCCAAAATGTGCATTATGTAATTAATGTAATATATATATATATATATATATATATATATATATATATACTGTCTCTCATAGAGAAATATTTAATTTATTCATTTCTATAGAGAAATGTTTTATTCATTACTTATTGAAGTACCTTTTAAATTTTTGGAATAAGTTAAAAAGCTAGAGAATTAATGCTTCCAAGTGTATGGCTTGTGTCTGGATGATCCCCATCAACAAAGCCTTACGTGACCATAGATGGGGCTTAATACAGAGTACATGATTCTGAGGATAAGGGTATGTCATTACTAAACTGGTCTAACAATTTGTTTGGCATCAGCTTAATCCAGATAACTTCATTAAAATGTGAAAAATGTAGAAAGCATCTGCTAAGGCTCCTTCCTTACTTTGGCACCTTCTTCCCACCATGAACTACTTCTGCTCTGTGATGTCAGTCTGCCATTACATCTTGCCTTGGAGCTAGTCCATTATGGACTTAAACTTTGACAAACTGTGAGTTAAATAAATCTTTCCTCCTTTAACTTTGTGTGTTGGATATTTTGTTTTAGCAACAAGAAAAGTAACTAAGACACCATGCAGTTATTGTTGCTACAGTAATTTGGGGGGATAGTTTTCATGTTTGTTTTTAGGTATGGATTAATAATATCCTGATTAGTTATTGCAACATTGTTAAAATATTACATCTGTTTATGACAAGAATGAAATAGAAAGAAAACATTGTCAAAAGAATTTCTTATTTCATAACTAACAAAGAAATATCAGAAATCAATTTATCAGGATTAAAGATAAGAAGAATAAGAAATTAGATGGGCATGATGGTGCACACCAATTATTCCAACATTGAGGAGTCTGAGGCAAGAGGATCATTGTGAGTTTGAGACCAGCCTGGGAAACAAAAAGATCTCAATGACAGCCTGAACTGTATAGCAAGACTCTGTCTCAGAAAGACAAGAAGAAGAAGAAGAAGAAGAAGAAGAAGAAGAAGAAGAAGAAGAAGAAGAAGAAGAAGAAGAAGAAGAAGAAGAAGAAATTACTTACTAGGAATAAACATCAATTGATTTTTGCTCTTTTTCTACCTAGAATGAATGAATTTTCTACCCAGAATGAAATTTTTAGTCATTTTATCTTTGAAATCACATTGAGATTTTAAAGTATTCAAATATCAGCAATATCCTTTCTAAAGAAATACATGAAGTATATATGTTTGTTACAATTTATATTCTTGACATTTTTTAGATTTACTCTTGTGACCAAGAATCTAGCCAATACTTGAAAGTGTTTGCAGTATTGTTGGCACCAATTTCATTCCTACTTTTCTTTATTCTGATGGAAGTTTTCAGAACAGTTTCTATAAAATGGTAGTAATGGCCAGAATTCTATCACAATGATGCCACTGAATTATTTTTACAACAGAGCTTTGTAGCCAAAAGTCACAGTAAAATATCATAAAAATAGATTTTATGATCTACCACCTGTCAATTTCATTAAAATTTTAATCAGTTTGATTGCAATGTAAAAATTGGAACCTTTAGAATTGTAACAGGATTTGTTATCCTGCCATTACCTTTCACACTGAAAATATCTATTTCCAGTTTCTTTTCTATTTAGTGTCTTTACTCTCTTTCTACCTTGGCACAATGTTCCATATTAATAGATTGGAAAGAGTAAGACTCTGCCTTTCTTTTATAAATGGAGAAGGAAGGTGGCAGGACAGATGGCAAAATACAGATAATATTGACAATTTTTAGGTAGGTCAGATTGAGACAGCAAATATAATTGAGAGCTGAAACTAAACATCACAAGAAATATCTGTGCCTAGGTTTCTCTTAGAAAATTGACAATTATTCTGAGTAATTATTGTCTGCATTTGAAGAAATCTGATATATTTTAAACCTCTGGAAATTCACAGTTCCAATGCTATTTAATTATTTTATCCTCAAGATATTAAAAAAATAATTCTGGCTGGGCCTAAAATCCTTTGAATCAAATAAAAATTTCCATGATTTTTCTCCTTAGTCTCTGTTATGGATTGAAAGCTGATGGTCAATTTAATGCCAGCTGGATTACATCAGCATGGTGCTGAGCATGGATGTCCCAGTTGGGGAAGGTTGCCAGCATAAATAGAGATGTGGAGAAGGAATAAGAGAGATGTTGAAGCATTAATGTTTTAAAGCATTGAGGTATTGTAGATTCTCCTATGAGTTACTGTTTGAGCTGTTGGTTCTCCTGGAGAAGACGTGATCCTTAGATCAAGTGTTTGGCTCCAGATGGGAAGATATATGCTGCTTGGTCTCCAGGATGAACTCATCATGCTGGCTTCCTGGCAGGTACCCTCCTGTGCTTGTCAGAGGAGCTCAGGGCCACCGTGTCGTTGAGGCCCAGGATGAACTCATCATGCTGGCTTCCTGGCAGGTACCCGCCTGTGCTTGTCAGAGGAGCTCAGGGCCACCGTGTCGTTTCAGGACAGCCCTGGTCTTTGTTGGGTGACTTCTCAGCTCCAGTTGAGAATCTTCAATCCCACCAGCACAGCTCCTTCACCCCACTGGCATGGACTTCCTAGCTTCCAGGGCTGACCTTTGGTCCTTCTCGGCATGGATCCGTAAAAAGAGACTGGCATGGGTCCTTCTTGTGGGCTCTACACTTCCAGTTGAACTTGTGGGAGATACTGTCATGAGCTCTGGGTCTTCATCTGGATTCACATGGGACATTGCTGTGGGATTTAGGCCCTTGACTAAATATTCTATGTTTTTGGTGTTTTAGATAGATTGCCTGCATTTTGTTGTGTTAACTCCCAGTGAGCATTATAAAAATAATATTATAAACTCCATGTCCTGATTCTAATTGTTCTCTGCACCAACTCCTGACTACAACAATCTCAACGCACAAAAATTATTTTGTAGGAATTGATACTCAACATATTTAATTTTCCAACACATTCCTGGTTTCATGCTTTGTTGGATTTTTCATTTAAGTTCTTTGCATAGATATCAATAATTAAAACTAGAACAGTGAGTTAAAAGATTCAGGACCTGATTTGATTGATAAGAAACACAGAACTGCATTTTTTATTTTGTTACACAATAAAACAAGAACAAACATTCTTAAATTTGAATGCTTCATTTTTGTACTTAATAGTGAATACTTGTTTAAAATTGTCTTTATTTTATTTTTAACATACTATTTTCACTTAACATATATAGTACTGCCTTCCTGTAGTCAAAGCTGTAGTGTATGTAAGTGTCATAAGTTGAAATAATGCATCTGTTCTATGAAAAGGTTGGTGGGATATAGAAAAGATGTAATTAAATTACATTTTGGGACAAATGTTAAGAACTGGATAAACTGACCTTTTTTATGCTAATGTTTTCCCCAAATATTTTGTAGGTTGGACGGAATTTTCCACATAATGATCTCTGTTCTCTACAGGGTGCTTACTAAGGATTTGGCCCAGTGTTTGTTGATTTTATCTTGCTTGTTTTTATGCCTGTGAAGTCGCTGCATTCTCTGAAGCATTCAAGGCCCATAGGTTATGCTGCCCAGTGACAAGACACTGCTGCATACTAGTCAAAGAGGGCTTGCATCTGCCTTCAACAGCACCAGGCAACTTGAGTAAACAAATAGCTTACAGTTGGGCATACAAAATTAATTTAAAATTGCCCCAAGTTCATTTGTGAAAACTGTTACAGATCATCACTGACTGAATTGTATTTTTCCCACCAGCAGGTTTAGCAAAGAAAAATGTTGAACTAAGTAAAAAACACAGTTGTTCTTATTTAGTGTGGTACAGCTCTAATTTGCCACTAGAAATTCAAGGAAGTTAAGCCCTAATTTGGGTTCGTAATATAGGCCATTAAACAATTCCAAAGTATAGAGCTGTGAATGGTTGAGATGAAGGTATTTTTTTAAAGAAAGGACAAGTGCTTCCAACGGAAATAAATTTTAACAGTTAATTACTTTGTGTCAGTAGACACATGTATATACTTTTATGGTTTCAAATTCCAAACACCCTTCCACCATGCTCATATAATTCATACTATATTAAGTTCATTCTTGTGATGACTATATTCTTTCCCATTTAAGAGTATTAATTGCACGTTTTCTTCGTCAAAAATCTTTTTCAAAATTAGAAATACCACTACATGAACTTTTTATGTAGCTGATTTTGTGTAGGGTTCAGAGTTATTGGTGGTTACTTTACTGTATGTTATTCTTTGCTCTATTTCACATGGTAGGGAGCGGACCTCAGTCTACTTGTGCATCAAGCCAGGACATAGATTATGGAACACATAAATGGCTCAGCTTTCTCGATGATGGTCCCATAGTTTTGAAAGGAAAAATTAATAAAGATTAATGTATTAAAATAGCTGATATTCAACGGTAGTACTTGAAAATATGTTAACTGACACTATTAAATTGCTGACTGTATGGAGTAAAGTCATAAAAATATACTTTTCTGACTATATGCTCAAGCATTTTGCAAAGGAGAATGCACCTTCCTGTGAAGCCAGCTTGAATATGATCTGACAAAGGAAAAAATGACTAATTCTTCTACAAAATATTCATATTTTCATAAAATCATTTACATAACAAAATGAGAGGGAAAGCTAATACTGTTAAATTCATATCTAAGCTTACCACCTGTTTTTATTGGCTCAGTTTATGGACACATAACATCTGAAGACAAATAAACATTAAGAATTTTCTTGGATTCATTAAAAGTCAGAAAAATACTTTAAGAAAATTAAATTATGACTTAACATTAAAAGGTGATATTTCCTTTGTTCCAGGGAGATGATAAAGCTCTATGGTACACTGACAATCAGTTTAAACTTTTGACTTGGAATTTTGCTGCTTCAGGTCTTTTTCGGCTGTGTCATTAGTTGAAATAACTCCCCAAGGTTTATTTACACTTTAAAGATTTTTCAAAGCTTAAAAAGAACATTTTCAAATAAAATTCTCTACCCCAAAGCTTAGGTTATCAGAGCACTGAAGTCTGTTTTGACTACATCTATTATTTAAAATACTATTACCCAGAATGTCCAACTGGCAGTGGAGTCCTCCACGTTGCAAGCAACTCTCATGGATTTAAAGCCTACTAAAGCATCACTTAGGTTGTGGTTATAGTATGTGCTGAAGAATTGTGACAACTCATAATGCCATTTTGTCAAAGTCTTTTCCTATACTGGGATCAGAACAATCATAGCCGAAGTTTAAATGGAAAGGAGAAATGTCAATGTGTAATAAAAATATTAGGCCTCCACTTATTTAATTTTTATTGAAATTTTGAAATATGCTTTGATGTCTACTTTTTGTATTGTCACTGACTGTCTTATTGCACACATGTACTAGCCAAAGTTTTTATAAAAACTGCTGACAAAATTTTTAAATTGGATTTGGATCATATGTAAATGTGTAATTTATTATAACTTTATATGTTTTACTATAATGAAGCATAGTTTCACAAAAACTTGTGAGTATGAACTTGCTTTATTCACTAAATTTCATATTATCTAATTTATGGCCTTTAAAAATTGCAGGTTTTATCATGTTAGCTAGAAGAGCACAAAAGGAATAAATATAAAATAGAATCATTTTTAAAAATAAATACCAAAACACAGCATCTAGCCTTTGGTAAAGAACAATTTTTATGTTTCTAAAACTCACCTGCAAAAATGAGCACAGGGAACAGAAATATTGGTAAATATTTCTGTTATGTGGGACTTGTCAGGTCACATATGCCATTTTTTTTCTGTTCAGCTATTATAATTCTATAAGATCCTGATCCTCAAAGTTCTTACTATAGAGTTATGAAATTGTTTCACCAATGCAACTTGCTGCATTATGTTCTACTAGTTCTGTAGGTTTTGCAGTATCTGTGGGCTTTAAAGTGTCAGAGGCTAACAGGCGAGTCATAATATTCCACCGTCATTCATATGAAACTGTAGGACACAATTTCAGATAAAGCCTATGACTATGATAAGTTTCTTATATTTATATTAAGAAATATCATAGGGAATTTCTGTAATCTCTTAACTAATTAATCTTCTAGCCAATCTCTAGTTTTCATATTTGAAAAACAAAACTGTGGTGTTGAGAAAAAGAACTCACACAACGGTATAATTTCTCTTTTTCCTACTCTTCTCTGCTTAATAATAACTTTAGCATTATAATTCATCAAGTCTTAAGAGTGCACATCAGTTAATCACAACATATCAAAATCTTTAATTAAATTTATCTACAAGACACAGGAGTCTGATCCCACCGGTGAACAGAGATCAAAACGCTGACATTTTATGACTGCACTGATTCTGAGAATACTAAGGTGATTTTTGGCACTTGTGAGATGAGGTACAATTGCCTTTTACAATTTTGTTACAAATTTTACAGTTTTGTTAAATTGTCATAGTCTGGAACTGAATTAAGCTCGCTTACCATTTTCTAACTAATTCTTTTTTTTTTAATTTTTTATCTTATTTTATTTAGAACAGAACAAGATAAAACAAAGCCTATGAAGACAATGTAGGGGCATTGGTATAGAACTTCAAAGCAGGATACTGGGATAGTCATAATAGATCCTATAGTATATCTCATTATTTTCAGAATAATTCTCCAGTCAATTAGGTATAGCAAAATCAAACCAGTAACAGACCATTATAAAACCAGTTGGAGGAGAATATTGAATAGAGCATAACAATCATTACAAACTATAACAATGAAAATAACCTTTGCCTTCAACAGAAGATAGAAGGAAATCCCCTTTATTTGTAATATTGTGTATGGTCATCCTCGGAAGAAATGCTCAGAACTTTGTCCCCAGTTGCCAACTTGGGCGAGAGATTTTGCGCCCATAGGCTCACCAGAACAGCTGACTGCTTCTCCTCCCAGCTGGTGCCAGGGGCACTTACCAGGAGGGCAGCAAATTGCTTTCTTGTGCAGCCCTCCCTAAATCCCAACATGGTCAGTTCTCAGGTAGCGGTTTCTGGTTCCACTTACCATTTTTAGTTCAGGTAGCTGATGATGGTATAAGTGGTTGAGTAATTGGCAACTTCGAACTTTTTTTGAAAGAATGTCATGTAATATATGCTTAATAAAATATGCTATCTTGGTCCCGTGCTGGGGATAAAGTAGAATGTTACTATAAGTGATAACAAACAGTGCTGCTGCAGAGTCAGCCCTACAATATCTGTTTTCAAGTTACACATTCAAAAGTCTATGTCTCTAGAGGAAGATCCTTAAGCTTAGAAATTCACAAGGTTGTACACTTGATTCTATAATAATTATTATATAAGCATGATTTGTTATAGTAAGAGGAAAATACACAAATATTAAAAGAAGGGGACTCTGTGCTGTTGGACAGAATTTCATCTCAGTTGCATGTTTTGTATAAAACAGAGTTTATGTTCTTGTTAACTTGGTAATATCTATGTAACTGATCAAGAAAGGAAAGGCATTTCTGTTTCTGAAAGTGTTGATACTTGTTTTCATTAAGCTACTGTTATTGATGTGCTTAAAAATTATAATTTGTACATTCAGATTCTTTCAAAATAATAACTTTGTTACAATTATTTATTTGACTTGATGCCAGTTTATTTTTCATTATGCTTTCATTTGAAAGCATTAGTTATGTGACTCTTGAACATTAATTCTTACCAAATTGGTTAATTTGAAAGTTTAGCATCAGATACTAGTGTTTGTTTAGTTATCATTAACTTTTTTCTGGAGACCTGAATTGCAATTTCGAAGCTTTCCCTTACAAGTGAAAAATAATTTGATTATACAACTGTGACCCTTAAAATCTAACTCGTGTGACTTACACTTGATTCTAAAATTTGTTTTTAACTTTACACAGTTGCTTTCACAAACAAAAAAGAGAATAAAGATACATTTGAAATTTATTTGGAAAAAAAGAAGTGCACCCAATTTCTAAAAATACAGACTGTTTTGCCTGTGTGATACCTTCTTCTGCTATTATAGTGTTAAGTACTTCACGTAGAAACTCATATAATTAAAGTGCTGATGATAGCATTAATATTGGTTTTCATTTAATTACATTAAAATGATTTAATTTCAAAAGAAAATGTAACCAGGAAAATGCAAATTGAAAGGCAGACCTAGCATTACTGTTATACCTATTATCAAAAAAGAAGAAGGTAAAAGCAAAAATAAGTAGATAAAAAATTAGCCCTAATAGAGCAATTGTATTTTCAGTACTATTGTAGAACTAAAACCAAAACAGTTAGGTAAATATAATAAACACATTTCTGTACAGTTCCTTCTTTTGACACTTGTGACCTACCTTCAAAAGTTGCTTTAAATACAAAGATAAGAGTAAGTTAAAACTAAATACATTAATAAATTCATTCCTTGTAATACCACCTCTCACTTAAACACCTTCAAATCATTTTGGTTTACTGCTGCATTGCACGTTGAAAAATAATTTTTCAGTTGTTATAATTTTTCAGTTATTATAATTCTATTGGGCCAAATAATTGTGTGTATTACTCTTAAACTTTAATCTCCGATTTTAGTATTTACAAAGAATTGACATAGGTATTCATATTTAGATATTTTACTTAGAACACATAAACATTAAATTTATATTGAATGCAAAATATTTAAGGATATATGTTGTATATTAAATTTTGTAATATTTTCCAAATGTTGAATTTTAAATAAATATTTTGCAAAGTAGAGCTGCTTTTCTTTAGACTCTGAGAAGTCCTCTCATGAAAGTTGCAGTTTCTAGTTTTTAATGTAATGGAATTTATGCAACCTGTTTTGTGGTGATTTGGAAAGCTGATATCAATATTGATCTATCTTTGCTGCCAGGAAATTTCAAATTAATGTGGTGATTTGCAGTATGACGAAGTGTACAGTGTTCCATTTTGTGGAAAGATGCTTTTTTACTCTGAGCATGTCCATAGGGGAAACATCCTCTGAGAAGCTTCCCGGAGAACCACAGAGTTGCTGAGACTCCTTTCCTGCCCACCTTAGGCACAAGGCTTCCCGCGTTTCTCTCACAGCCCTCAGGTCCGATGCCACTGTGGAGGCCTCTGCAGACCTGCACTGCTTCCCTGCACCCGGTTGGAGAGAGGAGCCTTTTCCCAAAGCAAAACTCACACTTTATTTGCAGAGCCTTGCAAGCACATTTTAATTTGATAAAGTAAACTGTGGCAGTGTATTAATGAGGGCTGAACCACACGTGTATTTTAATAGTACTATCTTTAAGACCTTTATGTCACCTGAGGTTAAAGCACTGCCTGTAGCTGTGGGAATTTTAGTCAAGATATAAATGATCAGCCCCTGAGTTCATATCTTCTTCACTGTGATTGTTATTTGAAATCTTTGTTCTTTGTTCACGCCTGGGAGTGAGTAAATTTAGGGCCTGGGAGATAATCTGACATATTCTAAAGCACTCTCAGTGCTTTGTGGAAAATACTGACATTGAACTAGAGACTTTAAGGATGACCAGTTCTTTGTTTCTTGAACCATTACTGCAGTGTGAAAGAAGCTCAAATTTAAAGCATAATCAAACCTTTCCATCTGGTTCCAGGCCTCTCCGTCTATCTCAGCAGTGTGTTCACACATGTTTTCAGCAAAATTTAATTCTAAACAGAAAATGGTGATGAAAGACGTACTTACACACAGACTTCACTTTCAACTAATGTAGACTGTCATTTAATTATAAATGAATATGTAGTTCTTTTTGTTATAGCTGAATATAATGAATATTTATAAAATTTAGTGAAATTCAGTATTGGAGGCACTTGAACACTACATTAGTATCTCTGAATAGTTTCAGAACATAGAAATTACATTCTCATGTTTTCTTTCAACAAAAGATTATTAACTTTTTACATGAAATCAGTGCCAGCTATACGAAATGCTTGGTTTAGAGGGCAACATTCTTGGCAGAGGGGGTTCTGTTAAGTTCAAGAATAAAGAGTAAGTACGATAACAGAAAAAAGATAATAGACCTGATACAAAGCTGTGATTTCTGTAACTCTACCTGTGAGGAATAAGTGGAAAGCCAGTCCTACACTGTGTGCTAGAAAGCAAGAGATTCCACTGCAACTACTATCCGAGGGAAATAAAGTACTCCGTTATGTAATCTGTGTGCTCTGGGGCTCGAGCTAACTGCTCTCTAAATAGTTGTAGATGCAGGCATTATGTGGGCATTTCAAATTCATTCTCTCTCTGTCTCTCTCTTTTTCTTCTCTTTCCAAGACAGAGTTTTCAGTATGTAGTTCAGGTTAGCCCTTTGTGGCCCAGGTTGGTCTCAGACTCATAGCAATTCTCTTGCCTCAGTCTCCCAAATGTTGGGAATATAGTCATGTGCCGCCATACCTGACACCCAGATTTGTGTGACATTAAGTTAAAAAGTAATGGCAGCATTGGTGTTCTAGTTTTCCCAGAAATATATCTAAGGATCCCTAATTGCCTATTAAAGTTCCTAACTTCTCCCAGGGCCAGAAGAAACTGTTTCTTCACTTTAGCGATAAGAAGAGTAAAAATGAATATGTATACATGGTTTGTAAATAACTAAAAGAAATGTTTTACATGAAGAATGCAGATTTTCACTCAGGGACTATGTCAAAAAATATTAAACAATTTAGAAAGCATTCATTTTGTTCAAGCTATCAATTATAGTGTTGATATTCCAAAGAATGAGAGGGAATGTATAAGGTGATAACAGTATAAATTTCATATGTGTTACTGCTTTATTTTATATTTTTAGTTTATTTTCCACTGTGATCAAAGAATAAAAGTAAAACTTCATAAATTCAGCTACAATATGTTTAGCAACTTTATGGAAAGCATCGTAACATGTAAAAAGGTAAGCCACAAACTGTGAAAAGTTTCAAATAATATATACATATATATATATAAGCTATATATATATATATTTATATATATAAAACATTCATAGATGTGATGTTAAAATAATTCCTATGAGTCAATGAGAAAGAAGTAATTCAACAGAACAAAAAAACAAATTTTCAGATCTGCTAATGAATATTCAAGCTCCTTACAAAATTATTCCTGTTTTGAAACCTAGAGGAAATCACAGAAATAAATCGCATCAGGAAATCAGGTCAAAACGTATCTGCTAGTGATATCTGAGAAAGAATAACAGAGAAAACAATAAAATATTCTTCAGCAGTTGAAGGAATGAGTAAAGTATTTTTGTTGTATGGTACACTCTAATGCATACATGAATGAACTAAGAACTTCTACTTCAACGTGCTTGTGCCTTTGTAATACCAAATGAAATAAAGACTTAGATGATTAAGAGAAACAAAATGCTAGAACAGTGAGTGCCAACAACTCAGCTTCTTCAGAACAAAATGTCCAGATTCTGAAAGTGATGGCTTGGAGAGAAACCAAACTGCAAGGAGCATACAGGGGAACCACGATGGAACTAACGGAGGAGAAGGAAATTGGATTAAGTGACACAGAACAGGTGGACACACAGCCTAGAAGCGTTACCATGGGAACAACAATACTGGCCAGATAGCTGCCAGCTGGGAGTCAAAGTGAAGTCACCAATATTTCCGCTCACAGAGAACTGGAGAGGAACACTGGGAACAGGAGAACATTATGCAGTTGGAGACAGCAAGAGAAGGGGAGACACACTGCTTTTCAAGTTGCTCTCCAGAGTAAACAGTTGGGGAATGACTGCATGCAAGCAGCAAGGAACAGGAGCTCGTGCAGATGCCATTACAGAGAAGGGCTCAATGTTTGAACCTGAGTTCCAGGGCAGCTCCTCAGCCGCTTCATATTGCCATGTTGCCAGAGTAGATGAAAGAAGGAGAGCCATGGGAGACTGCTGTCAGCTGCAGAGCAGACTCAGGGCAATCGCTCTGACAGGCAAGGACTGGCTATCAGTGATTGGGTATCAGGGTTCAGATACCAAATTCCGCCTGAGTTACACAGGATTGGGAGATCACATTGGTGCTATTTTCCCACTGCTAATGGGAGACCCAAAACAGGGTCTTATGATATGTTACTTCTCAGTTTGCACTTAATGATAACTCTGTTACTGTTTACCATTTTACTGCTGTAGTTTAATTGATTCCATAGAAATAATCCTGACTCAGTAGATAGTTTAGCTCTAGGGAAATTGTCTACTGAATTCACCATCATAACCAAAGAGAAGGACAGCAAGAATTCTTATTCAAGACATTGGACTAGATCAGACTCTGCAAGAATGCCTGGAACCTGAAAGAAAACAGTTCTGAGTCTGATTTAACTTCAGAACTTCAGGGGGTAAACAGATAAGTTAGTAGGGTATGAGTACGCAGGCTCTGTGGTAGAGAAGCTACTTAGGACTCTCATGCGAAATATCTCTTCGAAATATCTGATATATATACCCATTGGATATCTTATTGGTTTAAGTTTTTGTACATTTCTTGATTTATTTAGTAACGTGGTTATGTCATTTTTTTATTTCATATGTTTATTTTGTTTTTGCTCTTGTATATTCATTGTTTTTTTGACAATGACTAAATAAGCATTTAGGTTCTTCATTTCAAATCCCCAGAAAATATTATTAGTGTAATTCTCTATTTTTTATCCAAACACAAAACTCCTGAGTTTTTAAATTCCTTACAATTAGCCCCTCACAATCACTATTATCTTCACTAATATAATTCCTCACCCCGACCCTCCTAAGCCTTTTGATCTTCCATTTATTTCCTAGTGCATTGTCCTCCCTATAAGAAAGTCCTTTAGATATATAGCTTTCTTCAAACATAATCCCATTTCCTCCATGCCTTACCCTTCCCCAATGAAATATGGTCTCAAAGCTCTCAATGCTAAACCTTCAACTCAACTGAAAGTAAAATCCACATACAGTCAAACCCCACAACAATGGTTTCTTTTAATCTACTTCTATTTCTGTTTTCAAACTTGCACCTTAGTGTCTAACAAGCTTCACCCAAACACCTTGTATTTTCTCCAACCCTCCTGACCTACAAGTAACAACCTGCCATAGTGTGCAAAGAGAGTTGGCAAAGGTGGAAAGAGTGATGGCATTTTAAAGCATTTTAAAGATGGCTAGAGAAAAATTTTTTTAAAAAATC
The DNA here is from genome assembly GCF_034190915.1 of Cavia porcellus. Classification (NCBI taxonomy): domain Eukaryota; kingdom Metazoa; phylum Chordata; class Mammalia; order Rodentia; family Caviidae; genus Cavia; species Cavia porcellus. The sequence goes on along the minus strand of NW_026947497.1, from coordinate 29,828,228 downwards.
ACATTTAGAGATAAACCAATTAGAATCAGACATCTCAGCACAAATCCTGAAGACCAAAAATTTAGAGTGAAAGATTTCCAGTCCTAAAAGCAAATAGCTTCCAACTGAGATGAACTTAACCAGCAAGGCTATCTTTCAAATTAGATGAAGAAATGCTGTTTCCATGAAAAATAAAAGCTCAGAAGACACATGGGTGCTAAACCAGCTCATAGAAAATGTTACATAAATTCTCAACAGAAATAAAGATCCAGACACAGCTAAAAACACAGAAGAAAACTGTGAAGTCAATGAATAATCAATAAGAAAAAAATCTGGAAAAGAAAGGGAATTGATGTACCAAGAGATGAAGAAAATACAAGTAAACAGTCAACACATCTCAGTAATACCTACCAGTATTAATAGCATCAAGTTTCTAATCAAAAGACACAGACTGGCAGACTGTATCAAAAAACAAATCCAACAGTCTCTTGCATCCAAGAATCTCATGTAATCAAAAAAGATATGCATAGACTAAGAATTAAAGAATGGAAAATAATGTTGCATGCTCCAGAACACACAAAACAATCAGGAGCAACAATTTTCATATCAGACATGATAAATTTAACTTAAAACTAATTAGGAGAGACAAAGAAAGTCACCTCATACTAGTTAAGGGAAAAATATGATAAGAAGAGATAACATTGATAAATATATATGTACGGACTACTGAAGTACCTATCTATAGGGAACAAAAAGCTTTTGAAAATAAGAGATCAAATAAACATTAACATAATCGTACTAGAGGTTTTTAATGCACCACTTTCACAAAGAGACAGATCAACTAAAAAAAAAAAAAATCAACAAAGAAACTTCAGAGCTGAACCACACCCTCTATCATTCACCTCTACAAAAGAGTATACAATATTTTCATTAGCTCATGGTACATTTTTCCAAGTAGATCACAGGAAATTAGTATGGCAATTTCTCAAAGAACTGAAGTTAGAAATTCCATATGACCCAGCTATCACCCTGATAGGTATCTTTTCCAAACAGCCTAAATTTTCATACCACAGTAATGCATACTTACCAATGTTTATAGAAGCATAATGCATAATAGCCTCAAAGTATCCTGCATACTGACCAACCGACAACTAGATAAAGACAATGTGGTATATATACATGATAAAATACTACTCAGCTACAAAGAATGAAAATTGAGACATTTGTAAGAAAATGGAGACACTATAAAAATGTAATTTTGAGGGAAATAAACCAGATTCACAATCGTAATACTGCATGATATCTATCAGTTGAGTGAGCGAAAATACAAAGAAAAAGAATAATAAAGAATAGGTGGAAGGGGATAACGATATGTATCTCTTACAAAAGGAAAGTCACCGAAGGAAAAATCACAAGGGTTAAGGAGGACTGGAAAGGGAAATGAAAAGAATGAAGATAAATCAGGTAGAGGAACCAAATCACCTCAATTAATGTGATTGCTATGTGCCATTACATGAGCTAAGATTGATAATGTCAAAAGAAATGAAAAATGTGTTACAGGAACTGGAGGAGGAAGGAGGCAGGAGGACAGAGGAGGAAGGGGATTAAAAGAAAAAGAAGCCAGCTCTGCTATGTACTGGTAACCAATCTGAGATGATTATAAGCTTCATGAACTACAAACATGTACTAAAATTTTTGAAAAAAGAAAAGAAAAGCAATAGGAACTGTCCCAGAGAGCAATCACCTGACAGATATACCATATTAAAACTTTAAAATGGTCATAATTACAAGCGAGCCTCAATAAGATTATCAGTGTATTCTGCATTGAAAATTTTGGAAACCAAAATGTGGTGGACTGCTATTAATCAAGCATAAAAGATAAACATAAGATGAATAAATATTTTAGCATTAATCTTCTCCTGCAAAAAATTCCAATGGAATCAGGAGTCTGTAGAATGATTGAAAAGCACAAGACCATAAGTTAAGGCTATATAATGAAGTAAAACCCCAGAAAAGGTAGATCTATTACATGCAGTTATGAAACCCACTACTAGCACAATATTCTGTAATTCTATTCTCTAGTTTCATGTTACTCGTAGTGTTAAGGCATTATTAAAAAACATCAATCTAAAAACTAGTATTTTTGTAACGTTAATGCCATTATTTACTTTCTATACAATTAAAGATATTAATGCATTAAAAACAACCATCAGTTCATATTTTGATCACACAATGTGTAAAAGTTAAAATTCAGTGACATCTAAACTGAATGAGTTGAGAATAGACATCTAAATAAGCAAATTTTTGTCTGTTATTGAAGTCAAGCCGATATAACTCAAATAGAGTACTATAAATTTAGGATGTTGAATGTAATCACCATGGAAACAGCAAAAAATAATTGTATGATGTATGCATGAAGAAATGAGAAGGGAATTGAAATTCACAACAAAAAACCCAGTAACAGAGAAAAGAGACAGTAATTCAGGAAATGGGACACCAAAAATATTATGAGGCCTATGGAAAATAAATAGTAAATTGACATAGATAATTCTTTAATATCAGTAAATATAAACAAGTTATACTATTTAATCAAAAGACAAAGATTCCTGAATGCATTAAAAACAGGAATCCAACTCTATATTGTATACAATAAGTCCTCTATAGATTCAAAACTAGACATGTTAGAAGTAAAATGTCTTGTTTTTCTCATGTTGCTGAGACAAAATATCTGACACCCAAAGGTCTAGGGGGAAAGATTTATCCAACTTACTGTTTGTAGAGGTTTCAGTCCATAATTGGCTAACTCCAACATGGATACTATGTCAGATAGGCATGTCAGAGAAGAAACAGTTCATGGTAAGCAGGAAGTATCAACACAAGCAAGAGGTAAGACAGCCTCTTTGTGTCCCTTGTATTGTATCCAGGTTCCCATGATTAGGGTGGTGCCCAACCAATCAGTGCATTAAAGCAGTAATAACTTACCTATATCCTAGCAGTTTTATTGCCAGCACTGCACCATCAATCGATCACACACTCTAGATTCAACACTTCTGAAACAACCCCACCTATGACTACATGAGGCTTTAGGGGCACATCTAGACACAAACCATGATGTCAAAAATATCTAGTACAAAAAGAATAGAAGTCATTATACTAATGTTAGACAAAACAGATTGTAACTTAAAAATATTACAATACAAAGAAGGATATTACAGTGTAGTAAAAATTTCAATGTAGCAGAAAGACATATTAGGAAAAACATTTACACAACTCCTAGCAGATCATTAAAACAGCTGGTGCAAATAGTGACTGACTTCAAGAAAGCAAGAAACATTTTACAATAATAATTAGAGGATTTGAAAGAGAAATAGTAAAGAATATCAATATGCCAAAAGTTAGTTCTTTCAAAGAAACAACAAAATTGATCAACTTAATTTTATAAATTAGTAAACATGGAGGACTCACTCACATCTGATTTCAAAATTTAATGACATAGTTACAAAAATAAGCAAGTAAAATAAATAGGCTTTTAGGTACACAGTTATGGTAAGTGACCTATCTTGTCAGTTCACTAGGTCTACGATGTCAATAAAAATACTTAATCAATTTAAATCTTAAATTTATTTCTAAAAATAAAAAATAATACTTTCTAATTCAATGTTTTATAAGATTGTGTGACAGACATTAGATTTTATTCAATTTTATTTAGATGATGCATAATAGTTTGACCTCAATTTGTTTTTTGGTTTCCTTAGAGAAGTTTTGTTCCTGGTTTCCCTGTATCAATTCTTTTATCTTATTCTTTTGCTCTAACAGGTACTTTTTGAAACTACACATAACAGAATTAAATTTATTATTAGTGAATTCTCTAAAATGCTTAGGAAATTGATTTTAATGCCTTGATTAATATTTTCTTATTTGAATTCTTCATCTCTGTTTCAATTGCAATTTATACTCATTCAGTTGGTTTTCTTAAATGTGTATCATAATTTTGGACTCATTTTTCATTCTAATTTTGTTTAATATAACTAGCTCTGTCCAGATATTTACTTTGGAATGATACAAGGAAGTTTACTCTAACACTTTTTTACATTTTGTCTGAAATCAATTTACACTGGTGGTAGGAACTTGACCAAGACTTGAAGAAATAAGATGTACTCATGTGCTTAAATGAGGGCCTGGGCTGGTGTGCATAGTGAAATGCAGAAGATTTAAAATTTCTGTTTGTAGATCATTTTCAAAGTGCTGTCTGTGACTTCTCAAATCTTTGAGAATGAGGTTTTTAATCACTTACCAGTCCAATTATGTAAATACAGAGTGACCAAAAGTTGCGTATTTTATGTTATATGAGGATATAAAAGGAAAGATAAAAATGAAAATTCTATCAAATTTATTCAATATATAAATCAACTGGCTGACAATGGCCTGAGTGATGCCTGGATCAGTCAATACATAAACAAATGCATTGCCTAAGTGGTGTTTGAGGTAAACTGTTAAGTGATTAAATGGAAGTTTGATTCTAAGAACATGAAATTGTGAACTGTATCTACCTGGAAACATATAGTACAATATTGACTTTATTTCATTGACTCAGCTAAATATAAGGCCACTGTCATTATTGTATGTATTAGATTTTTTCATCAGTCACTAAGAAACAGTATTTGACATACATAAGTTTAAGGAAATGAGGTTTAACTTGGCTCACAATTTGGAAGATTCAGTCCATTGTTAGCTGATTTAATAGGATGTGGCAGAATAAAGCTGTTTATTTTCTAGTTTCCAAAAAGTAGAGTAGAGGAACAGTACCAGACAGGAATGGACAGGACATAAATTCCAAGTCCATTTCTCCATGATCCACTAAGACACACTGAGAATGGTGCCACACCAAGCTCCTGGGCAGCTGGCAGATCCTAAACTCAATCAAGGTGACATTTGTAACTTCGTACCTAAATACTTCTCCTTAATCATAGTTTTAATCACCAAATAAATATGACATAGCAAGTTCTTCATTCTGCCTAAGATAATACAACTTTTGAATCTACAACAAGAAATACAACAATCCTTTTTCCAAAATTGCAAGATTTCTAGCATTTCTCAGCTATCCAAGTTACACTCTCTTCTGATACAAGGTGCACATTTAGTCATGGACCTCTGTAAACATTAAAACACAAAACAAACAAAAAATATCAGGTTATGTAATTCCAAGGTACAATGGTGGAATATAAATATTCCCATTCCAAAAGGAGGAATAGGGGTAGATAAAATAATCAGACTAACACAAGACTAAAATCCAACAGGGATTGTGCAGTTCCATATCAGCATTGAGGGCACAGAGTGGTAAGGTGTGACTCCCAGAGCCTTTGGGGATTACCTCTAAAGACTTGGTTGTAGCCCGTGTCACCTTTCTCTGGAGCTGACTCCTGTTAGAACCTGCACCTTTGCTCTGTAGCTAGTTCATGTTTTTGGTATCTCCCACTTTTTATGGTCTCCGTTGTACCTTCAATTTTATTTCATATATTTACAAACTGCTTCACATTGCTCAGCCCACAAATATAGGTATGAATTCTGGCACAACAACTTATATTCTTCATGTTGGTAAAATCAGCATTACACAGATACTGTCAAAACTAGCTGCCAGCTCAAGGAAGAGCATACTTACAGCATAGTGTAGCTAGCACCTATTTGTTGAGTAGATGAATGACAATCACTTTACTTAACATAATTTAAGAATATATTTTAGGAGGCAATCACTTCTTTGAACACATTACTATTCTATTATTTTACCATAGATCATCTATTATTATGATAATCAGAATTTATTTTATACAGGGCAAGAAAATTTGCCTTTTAATATTATTTTAAAATAATGTACTATGCTTTAAGTAATGGTACGTAATTCCGCATTAAAAAATAACATTAGTAGCAAGGCATTAAGGAAATGATCTCATTTTTGTGTGCTGTATGTGTACAAAAGATGATGAATATTTTATAGATATGAGGGTAGTGAATTAATATTGTGCTTAATTAGAGAAAACTGATTTTTTGAGAGTTTATTTAAGCTCAAAGCTTTTCCTAGTTTTCTTCAGTTCCTTATCATATACTCACTCATTATCATGATCATTTCCTGTATCGGGATTTCTACAAAGTGTTCTCTTTTGCTCTCCAGAATTTGTTTCCTGGGATATATAAAGAGAGCTTGGGTATGTAAACAAATGTATTGGCTACTTTCTTAGATGGTAACCCTTTTGCTCATTATTTGTTTTTAATCTCTTGTCTTTCTACTTCATATAAACATGCGATGGAAATTTTAGAACAAAAAAACTTGGACAATTCTTTCTTGCTCTTTCTATTCTGTTTTTTATTCTCTGTTTATTGATTGGTGAAATAGACTGTGATGGTGCTGTTTGGTGATTACCCCACTGAGTGAGTAGTGGTACCTCATTGTTTCTCTTCTGCACACTCTGTCCAAAACTGTTTTCACCTCATAGTTGGTGAAGCTACATACAAGTAAGCCTTGGATGCTGCCCTGGGTTAGTAGTTCTCATCTGAGAAATAGGTTTCTGGAATATCTAACCTTGACAAAATACAAGCACAGCTCATTCTTAATTGTTAACAAAGTAATAAATACAAATTTTATTAAATTTCATGTGTTTCATTTCAGTTAGTTGAAAAGAGTTATATTTCACAAGAAATCTGGGAAATGATAGGTAGAGTATGTATTTGTTCCTAAATCCAATGTGAAATAGTATTGATTGATAACTAAGTATATAATAATGCTTTGCAAGAGATGTACACACCTCAAGTTTTATTGTATGTATTTAACAAAAGTTAAGTGATAAAAAATTTCTTTTCTATACTTTCTATCAAAGGTCTACAAAATTAATGGGATACACATATGTTAATATATATATATATATATATATATATATATATATATATATATATCATAGTCTATAAATATGTGAAACATGGAAAGTTTACACAGACTTTATTTTAAAGAAATGGCTTGTGGACCTCAGGATGATGGAAAATCCTTGATTTATAAGGCAAGCTAGCCTCATAGATTCAGGAAAGAGGTTCAATCTTGAATCTGAAGGCTGGAAACTTACGTAGAATACTGATGCTGCAGTCTGGAGACAGAATTTCTCCTTGTGGAAAGCTCACATTTTTCGTTTAATGTCTTCAACTAGTTGGATAAGCCTACTAATGTTATGGAAGATAATTTGCTTTGCTTAAGTTCAGCTGATAGTAAATTGAAGCACATTTAAAAAAGAAATGTCCTTCTAGCAATATCTAGACTAGTATTTTATTAAACAATTGGTTGTCATAGTGTAGACCAGCTAATACATAAAATTAGTCATCGCACTTATCTTCCATTTGATTGTTTGAAATACGTTGTCTCTTCACCAGTCATATTTAGTTTCTGGTCACAAGCTTTAAAATAAAAAAAAAATATCTAATAAATGTATTATTTTGTTTTTAGGAAGTAGTTAATTTAAAATCAAATTACTGAATATGTATCAAAAACCCAATAGAAACACAGTAATCAAAATAATAACATTTGATAAAACCAAAAATAGTTATCAGCAAGAACATTTTTATTTTAAAGAGAAGAAACAAAATCAATGTTACAAAATTTCAAAACAAGACAGTATGAGAATAACAATGGTTATTATATTGTTATCTACAAAGTAGTTGCTCAGATTACAAGCTATATGTTCACATTACCAAGTGAAAAAAAAAGAAAAATTGATCAACTAATATAAGCACAAATATGTCTTTTCAATGAACTAATAGAAAGTAGTATAACTATCTTAACTATCATATATATTCACATTATATTATAATATTATAAAAATTATCTTGCTGATGATTAATAGAAAGGAATAGTGTAGCTATCCTATCATATGTATTTGTATTATATTATAATGTATTATATATTATACTAGTTTATATATTTTTTCTTTTACTTCCTTATTTTCTCCTTTCAGCCTTTTGAGTTTCCTTTCCTTTTGAATAGTGTCTTCTAGTTTCACCATATGTATTGTACATTTGGATTTTATTTATTTAATCTTTCAAGTTCTTACACTAGGGAGACAATACAAAGTTTACCCATGCGAGTCTGATTTATATCACTTATGATTATGGTCTCAAGTTGCATCAATTTACCTATGACAGTCTGAAGGTTGTTCTTCTCTATACCTGAGTAGTACTGAATTGGATAAAAATACCAAATATTTTTTATCCGTTCCTCAGTTGATGAGCACTTGGGTTGTTTCCAAGATTTAGCTATTACAGATTGTGCTGCTATAAACAGGGATGCACACGTATCACTTGATATGATTGAGATTGTATTAAATCTGCTTAAGACCTTCCTTGATCCAGACTGAAATCATTAATATCACAGTAATGAAATATATAGTTAAAAGAATTTAATTATTGAACTAGTTGTAAGAGACAGATTTGAACTAGATTTTCTATAAAATCCTAGTCTGCTAACTTCTATTTCTTTTATTCTATTTTAAGGTCATTATGTACCAAAGTGCATTTACATAGTGATATATAATTAAATAAATCTAGTATTTGAATGCCAAAATTCTGTGATTACTTTTACATAAATCACCAATGCATGTGGCAATGATGTTTATTGTTCAATAAATTTTTACTCAGTGCCTAGTTAAGTGCCACAGAAGAAAGAAGTAGAGATCTTGTGCTAATGGGACTTATAGTGTGGCACAAAGAAAAAATAGTATTCAAATTAACCCTAAAGAATAATAATAATAAGAGTAATAATTTATCAGATCTTAATGAGAAAAAAGATTGTTGTTTGGGAAGGTGGATCAGTACCTTCGGTATAGTGCATAGGAAAGGCTTCAATGACAGATAGCATTCAACTAAAGCTTCTCTGGTGAGAGAATTATGCATGTATCTGATTCAAAAATTTTGACAGCAAGAAGGTAAGCTTTCTAAAATACTCAGAAGTGAATCAAGCCAGAGTTTAAAACTCAGGATCATTTGGGTTGTGTGAGCACAAAGGTCATGGAGATAGGCATAAGGCAGAGTTGGAATGTGAGCAACATAAAACATGTAGAATATTTTAACTCAAAAAGTGCAGCTTGCATGAGTTCTGATGTAATAATATATAGAAGACCTATTATATTTAACAGCAAGTTATGATGTAATAAGAAAAAAAATATAGTCCTTATATAAACAGGTCAGGAAAAGAATCCTTCGCAAAAGAATTGTTGAAATGGTTACAGAATGCAATATTTAGTGTTGGACCAGATGTCTGCATAGATGAATAGAGGTCATTCTTCGTCCACAATGACAGATAGAGCAAGCTCATGGGAATGTAATTTCAATATAGAGAATTGAATGAGTGGAAAATTCCTAAACTACCAATAATAAAAGGACTCAATTCATAAAATGGGAAGGCCAGTCAATTTTAAAAGCCAGACTAGAAAATATTTATGTTTTATGAATTTAAATTATACAACCCTAAAAGCAGTTCAAATTCTCTCTCTCTCTCTCTCTCTCTCTTTCTCTCTCTCTCTCTCTCCCTTTCTCCATCTCTCTCTCTCTCTCTCTTTCTCTCTCCATCTCTCTCTCATCTCTCTCTTTCCATCTCTCTCTCTCTCTCTCTTTCTCTCTCTCTCTCTCTCTCTCTCTCTCTCTCTCTCTCTCTCTCTCTCTGTCTGTGTCTACTTGACAATTCTATGTCTCCTGAATGTATTTCACATGTCAGTGTCTATCCCTAAAGATTTTGGGATATAACTCAAAGCCTCAAGTTTCAAATGTAGCATGATTTTCTAATTAATTATATATTTTTATTGAGTACATAAAGATTACATAGTACTGGGGATATAGCTCAGAGGCACAAGTTGCCTGCCTTGCAAGTGCAAGGTTCTGCATTCGCTTCACAATACCCCGTAATAATAATAGTAATAATAATAATAATAATAATAAATCCTCTAATAATAATAGTAATAAATAAAAACTAAAAATATTACAAATTAGATCCAGGGATAATATTAGTATTAAAACTGGAGAGTAAAATGAAAAGCAGTTAGAAATAAAATTTTAGAGAGTAGAAATCTCGGGCTAACCACCATCAGAAACCTGGTAATGATAGCCTCCCAAAAAATCCTGATAGATTTTACCCTAGACTTTAAATATAATGTAAAAAATTTTCTTTTAATTATTTAAAAATCTCAAATCCTTCTCGTCATTTTGCTATAATTGCTTATTAGTACTCTGAAGAATAAGAACAGAAAAGGCAATAAAATTCAGTTTGTTTTACATCAGTTCTTTACTTACACTAACGGAGCATCATTCAACGGGGAGTTGGATTTGTATAATTTGCAGAACAGCATTATTAAGAAAAAGGCAGAAAAACAAGTCTACAACCGAAAGATGGAAATTGTAGAACCAACATCTAAATGCACTATTTAACATAAATGTGATATGATGTCTCATTTAAAAATATATACTGAAAGAAGTCACATTGCAAAAACTGATGGATAAGCAAAGAGGGTTACTTTGTTTACAATTTGACTGGGAATCTTAATCACATGCCTGTTTCCGGCCTTAGATCGTCTCAAATTACTCCACATTAACTATTTGATATTTGTTTAGAGCTAGCATAACTTGAATGAAGAACCCTTGAATATCACAACCAGCTTTCCACTGGAATTCCTCTGGCGTGAACTACTGTTGCAGTTTACAACTGTGACATGGCACGAAGAGCGAGAGATTACTCACAGTCAGTGTCCAATTCAAACTCCCAAGAAGGCTGAGAGGAGCTGCCCTTAACTGGGACCCCTCAATGTGGTCTTATAAAATCGCTCTGAACTGCAGCATTTGGGCTTTTTTTTTTTTTTTTTTTTTTTTTTTTTTTTTTTTTTTTTTTTTGTCGTTTTTTCATTTTTATCGGTACCGGGGACCGAACTCACGACTGCCTGCTTGCAAGGCAGGTGCTTATGCCGCTGAGCTAAATCCCCAGCCCAGCATTTGGGCTTTTTAATTGTTCAAACCAGAAAGCAAGGACTGAAGAATGGCATTTGTGCGGGAGTTAATATAGGGGGCAGAGGGGGACAGGGTAAGGTCAGAGTGATCTGTTACATGACTAATCTTAGAGCTAAAGTAATCAGCTAGAGTATGGGGAGGATGTAGACCAGAACATTCATTCCTTAAGGCAATGCATTTTGATCCTATTTGGACTTGTGGTCCTGTGGGCTTTCTTTCCATCTCATACATACCTCTGGCTCCCACAATCCATTTGACTAGATAGTTCCAGAAGTGAGCATGCATCTAATTGTATTTCCATGACATTGTAATGCAGGAGATAGTTTGGGTAATCTTGTGGTAGCTAGTACTAATCCAAAGAATATCAGTTCTTACGACAAGAAAAAACATATACATTATGGATACTTCCAAATAGTAGAGTGGGAAAAAAGGCATACAAATTTGACTGTCATAAAAAAGCATTGATTTAAAATGTGAGAACTTCAAACTGATTTGCTTTGGCACAATAACTGCCCCCTTTCGTGGCTTTTACATCATCCCTGAATCTTGAATGATTAGGAAGGACTGGACCTCTACAAATCTGAATATCCATGATAGACATTTAGAATAACTGCAAGATTAATATTTATTACTTCTAAGTAATAATTTGACATTAATTATTGGTAAGTAATAAATTTAAAGCTGCTAAGATTGATGGTTGATTTATTTGCCTAGGATCAAGCAGTCTGATAATGCCTGGATAATTATTTTTGAATGATAAACTAATTGTATTTTCATACTGTTTGAAATTACTAATAATCATATACTTATTTTAGTTGTCATTTTAGTGATCTTTTGGAGTGTTTTCAATACAATAGAAATTATCCTTTCTACAATATTTTCTTAATTATAGTCTCCAAAGTAAATAGTTTGTTTTCGCTTAGTTGATAGAGAACAGTTTACTGGTTTGTTCTAAGTAATAAGCAGGAAGTTATAGAAATATATTTTATATTTTCTATCATATGAACCTAGAAAGAAGAACTAAAATATTGTCTAGAGTTCAACTATTTAGCTACTTATGTGTTTATTCATAATATCATTTTCTTGATAATTACCAAAATATGAATGCTTTGAATTCATTCCTTGGTTATTTAGTAAGGTAAATTCAGTGAACGTTAATGCCCAGTATTGCAATTATCAGTTATGCTGGAAGACGTAATCATAATCTCATTCTTATTTGATTTCATTCACATGGCAGTAATTACCCATGATGTCTTACTTCTCTAAGTTTCATTTAAATCATGTTTCAATGAAAGAATACTTTCATTTAAATCATTTATGCATCCTTTCCAACTCTAAACATTCTCAACAAAAGTAACTGTTCCTTTATACCACTAACTAAAAATCACCCTTGGAAAAGAAATAACACTAAGAAAAGTAAAGAGAGAGTCAAATACTTTATAAAATACTGGAAGAAGGAGAATAGCACTGACCTACTTATTTACTAAGTATTCCCTAAGAAATTAAACTAAAATCACTTTAAGATGCAAATTCTAACTAATCTGTAATTTCAAGAGAAGTTTCCTAGTTTTAACTAAAGAATATCAATTGATAAGAAAATACATATTTTAATTTTATTAATGAAATATTTTCTAAAGATTAAAAATTTTGTATTACCAATGAAAATGTATTTTAAATGAAACTTCAGTAAGCATAAATGGTCTACTTTAAATTAATCAGTAGACTCACCTGACTAGATGGAAATAAAATCCTTAATAATGAATATGTGTGTATATATATGTTTTTTTCTAATAAATTATATACAAAATTTTAAAAAAACAATGTGGTATACCATTGTGTCAATTATAGAACTATAAGTCTGATATCTCTATATTAAGTAACCATTGCTAGTACATGATAATTAATGATTTCTTACCTATTAAGTAAACATGAAGTCTGGAAAATATATTAATATATTTTTTCTCTAGAAATAATGTTACTTTTGTATTTTATTTAGAAACAATTGATACTTACAAATTATTCTGATAAAATATTCTTGAAATTTCTTAACATAATATAGTAATACAACATCAAATGCTTATTAGTGTATTTTTATAATTTTCAAAACCAAACCGTGTTGTTAGCTAATTTCTTGATTGTAGCCATCAATAAAAATTAACATTAGATCTCTAGGAGTTGATGCTACTTATTCTGGGAATCAGTGTAAAGGGATTTAGGGACTGTCTAATATGAATTGATGGTGTCTTTTCTATGCATCTCATTAGAGTCATAAAGTGAGTTGAAATTTAAATCAAGGATAAAAAACACATTAGATCAAAATATACATAGCTCATTAAAATGGAAATTTAAGAACTACTCAAAGGAATACATAATTTGTATCTGAGAGAATAGCTTTTGTGACAATTTTAAGTGCCCTAGAAATAAAAATTTTGAAGTCTATATTTTATTTGTTTATACACTGAACTCATGTTGAACCATATGCAATAAATACCTTAAATTATTCATGTTTACTTTCAAAAGGATGCCTAAATAGAAATAAGTGTGGCAAAAATTGAGTGATTTCTAAGGAGTTCAATTTCCCCCTCCTGAATATCTAAGAATCCTATGCTTCAGAAAACTGCCATTGTCCTGTGGTTCTTCACCTTTTATGAAACTTGTCCAAAATTATATAGCTATATTGAATTTATTTTCTGTCACGACTTGCCTGTACCATATTCTTGGCTCTCCTTCACAATTTATTATTAACTACATTCATTGTAACAAGTGAATAATACTGCAGTAGTTCAAAAAAAATATTGGAGCCAGAGGGGGTGGGTAGCTTGAATTCTTAGATTCCTGTTTCAGGAACCTGTTGGCCTCTGTTGTAAGTAAAATAGAATTTCATGTTAATAATCCAGAAAATAATACTAAAATCATAGAAAGAGACATAGAATAGCAAAGCAATTCTGGGCAACAAACACAAGCTGTAAGTCATATTACAAAGCTACACTGAGAACACAGCATGGTTTTAAAAAAAATTTGTGAATCAATGGGTTGGAACAGAAGATGTGGAAACAGCTCAAGGAACATCCAGCTATGCTGTCTTTCACAAAGGAGCCAAATCCCTTTGCTGAAGGAAAAATAGTGTATAAAGGTATATGCAAAAGACTACAAAACCATGGTTCTGCAAAAATAATACTTAGAATCAACAAATGGATTATGTCCAGTTATAAAGCTTTTGCACAGGAAAGGAAACCACCAACCAAGTGAAGAGACAATATATAGCATGGGAAAAAATTATCAGCTACTCTTTAGATAAAGGAGTATTATCTAGAGTATCTAAAAGAATCAAGATATTAGACTCCTCAGATTTAAAGATCCAATCAATAGTGGGCCTCTGATATGAACAGACACTTCTCAGATGAGGAAACACAAGTGACAGTGAGTACATGAAGAAATGTTCAGCTACCTTGGCCATTTTAGAAATGTGAATTAAAACAATACTATAATTCCATCTCACTCCAAAAACAATGATTACCATTACCAAGCAATAAAAAATGATGGTGAAGTTCTTGAAAGAAAGAAAAACTTCATCATTGCTGACAGTGTGAAGTGGTATATGGAGTTTCCTCAAAACTGAAACTAAAAATTTCATTTGACCCAGCAATTTCTCTTCTAAATATTGTCGGCCAAGAAGTTAAAGACATCGTACCACAGTGATGCATGCCTACCCATGATCATAAAAGCACAATTCATAATAGCTAAATCTGGGTAACAGGTTATGTAGCCATTAACACCTGAATGGATAAAGAAAAATGGTATTCACACAGTGTAGTACTACTCTGTTGTAAAAAAGAATACATTTGAGCCATTTATATACGAAAGCTGTACCTTGAGACTATCATGTTTAGCAAAGTAAATCAGACACACAAGCTTAAAAATATACATACATTAGATCATACATACTTTAGATGAAAATATACATAGCTCATTAAAATGGAAATTTAAGAACTACTCAAAGGAATACATAGCATGGTTTCTCTTTTATGAAAAACAATATATAATTAAATGTATGAACTGTATTACAGATAATAGGAAAAAGAGGGAAAAATGTTACTACAACCCAGTGTGAACACTGTATCTAAAAATTTGCTTTAACTTTGTAGAGTTGTCTTATGTGTTTTATGTTTTTGGTATACTAATTTTTAAGTTAAATACATGATAATTAACTTTAAGGTATTCTAAGTTAAATAAATCTGAAAAAATAAAAGGAGATTGGGAGGGGGAAATTTTCAAATGTATTGTGCACATGAACCAATTTCCTACAATGAACTACCCTGATACCACCTACATATTGGTTACATTGAATAATAAGATATTCAACCATGTGGAAAGTTTTTCTGGAAAAGAACATTTACCAATGCTAGACATTAAATAATGTTATTGAATGTAATCTATTCAAATTTGAGTGATTAAGAGATAAAAAGGCATTAGTATTTAATTGAATAATGTTTCATGGATTTCACATGCTTAAAGCAGTTCACAAAATGTTAAACATATAAATTATATGCAAATTACAAATAACACAAAATAGAAGCAGAAAATATGATTGCCACACTTTAATATTTTATCCTGTTATTACAATTTTAGCATGCACTTGCCTCTGTGAATGACTTTTAATAACGCATAGATGTGATTATCTTTAATATACCTCAGAAATCCATCCAGGGTGATGAAAGCACCCTAAATTGTCCTTGATCATGTATCTGACCACTTAGAAGTGTCTTTATACTGTCACTAGCTGAGAGTCTTCTTTATGGTTTTCTATGTCCTTGTCAAGTAATTGCTTCAGAACCAGATCAATGAGAATCTATAAAAAGAATTAAGATCAAACTCAGCTCAAACATTCTTTTCAATGTGGAAGCGTCCTCTTTGACATTAAGGTATAAATATACATATATATGTAATATTAGCATATAATATTTTAATATGCATAAACATATATTGTCCCCCAAATTTTCTTTGTTTGTCAAAAGAATCACAAAGATTCAAGTTTCTTCACAGAAACCAGCCTATACTTGAAAACAAGGAAACATGCTATTAGGAAATTCACAATTTTATCAATGCATTTCCTCAGAAGGATTAGAAGTGTTTAATGGCTGAAAATCTGCAGAAAATGTTCTGCATGATAGAAAAAAATTAATTAAACTTACTAGAAGTTCCTTTTGCAAGCAGCCAGAGCGAAAACATAGACTTTGCCAAGTTGTGAATAAGATCAAACACCTGTTGAAAATTATCCATAAAAATGGTCAATATATTCAATTCCATTTTACAAATAGAATAATAATTGAGAGCTTAATGTGAGCAGGTAGGATGTTTTTGCTGTTGTTTGCTGAGTTCACAGTCTAATATGTCTATTACACAATGGGTAGAAACAAATAAATTGTGTATATTTGTACAGTATTATTTTGTAGATCAAATGAAACAAATTATCAGTTTTATACTTCATATTCAGGTGCACTTTACAATCATGTGAGTTGTACACCGGAGAAGATGAGTTTGATCATATCCTCACTTTGGGATACATTGCGGTGCATCATAAATGACTATTAAAGACCAATCAAATTACCAAACTGGAGGATAAAGTTTTGGTAAAAGAACAATCCTTTCAGAGTGACTTAGAGAATGAAACACTTCAGCAAGCTGCCATATGCATCAAATATATCATACTTTGAAAATTTCATATGACCTAATGATTAATTGATCTATAAATTCTTAAACGTTTTAAAAGTATAATTGTTTGCCACTGTATAATATGGTTTAAAAGTATTAAAAAGTTTTTGTAATGTATCAAGGTTTTATATGAAAAAATAACATTACTATTCCATCATTAAATTTTTGGATTAATTTTCTTTGAATAGACAAGCAATAGAATTTTGAGTCATACAGCTAGCTGTTCAATGCTGGTGTTTTCTCTAAGCAGCTTCCAAACTAGTTTTCATAATGGTTGCACTAATAAACATTTTTATTGACTGTGCATATGATTTTCTTTTCTCCACATGTTTGTGAATACTTCTTTCCTTTTTACAAAAGCTTTTTTTAAGTGCAGTAAGGTAGTAACTCATTATGGTTTTAATTCACAGTTTCTGGGTGATTAGTCCTAGTAGATATGTTTCCCTATACATTTAGGCCTTTGTCTATCTTTTATTGCAAAATATATACTCAGGTCTCCATTTCAGTCACATTATTTATTTTCTCTGTGTTGACTTACAGAAATTCTATTAATATTAACCAATCACAAATATTTTCTCCCATTTTGTAGGTTGTTAACATTCTATTGATTGTTTTCTGCGCTGTGTAAAGATTTTTTAAATTCCATTTTTCTTTTTCTTCTCTCTCTCTCTGTCTTTCTCTTTCTCTCTCTGTCTCTTTCTCTGTCTCTCTCTCTGTCTCTGTCTTTCTCTCTGTCTCTGTCTCTGTCTCTGTCTCACTCTCTGTCTCTCTCTTTTCTCTCTGAGTCTCTTTCTCTGTCTCTGTCTCTTTCTCTTTCTCTGTCTCTCTCTCTCTCTGTCTCTTTCTCTTTCTCTCTGTCTCTCTCTGTCACTCTGTCTTTCTCTCTTTCTCTCTCTGTCTCTCTGTCTCTTTCTCTCTCTGTCTCTGCCTCTCTCTCTGTCTCTCTCTGTCTTTCTGTCTCTGTCTCTCTGTCTCTGTCTCTCTCTCCTCTCTCTCTCTCTCTGTCTCTCTCTCTCTCTCTCTCTCTCTCTCTCTCTCTCTCTGTTGCTGGTTTTGATTTTTTACTTGAACTTTGGAGGCCATGTTCAAAAACTTTGTCATCAGGTTCTTTTTCTGTTTTTCTTATATTAGTTTTACAATTTTAGGTTTCATGTTTAAGTCCTTAATAAAATTTCACTTCATTTTTGTTTTTGTGACTAGACAAATGTCCAATTGATTCCATCTTTTATGACCATTTATTTCATCATCATGTTGAAAGATTTTTTTATCACACTTAGGTAGAAGCTTAATCTTTCTTCAAGACTTTCATAATTTTGTGTCAATTTTGAACCACTACAATCTACTCTTCAACATTTTAATATTATCAAGATAGTTTTACATGCTCTTGATAGCCCTGAGTTACTGACAGGTGAAATAAAGGGTGTCATTCCATTTTATGAGCAATTATATTTAAAAATATAGCAATTATTTCCACATAGTTAACTATAAACTCCCTTAAGACACTCACAGTTCATTATATACAAGACCTTTCCAGGAAAATAGTACTATACTTTTCAATAATAAATTAATAAAAAATCAATATATTTGTTTCTAAAAGAGACTTTTAAAATTAACTAATTGAAATATTCAATCAATTAGTAAATATTTATGAAATGCCTACTAGTGAATAACTAGTTTTATTGTGCATATGAATGGGACTAATTGAGAAAAAAATGAAATAAAGAAAAAAATCTAGATAAGAACCTTGACCCATGGAGACTTATATTGAGGTACTATTAATGTATCATAAGCAAAATAAATCATAAGATATACAGAATCCTGGAGTATTGTAAGTTCTAAGAGGAAAAAAAAATACCTGTGAAAGGTGCCAAAGGCTGTCTCCAAGCATTGATGCTTCTAATATAGAAGTTTTGATGTTTCTACTATAGATAAGAACATATATATGTACCTGGGAATGATTATGAGGACACACTCTTCCTCCTGAACAAAATAAATTTTCTTATTAATCACTGAAAACACTGTGGAGGTTTTCAGAAAATAGTTTGATACTACATGAGGTCATCTCTTTTAGAATAGTGAGGCTTTATGATTTTTCTTTTTCCTCAATAACTTTACAAAGTAGTGTGAAACCCATGAAAGTGAGTTAGCCCTTCATGTAACACGGTATCTGAAGGAGATGTAACAAGTATTTAGGGTGACTTTACTGCTTTGATAGTCTCCTTCCAGTTGTACTCAGAAGATACAATATGTAGAAAAATATTATGAATCAGGGAATTGGTTTCTCATTTCAGCTGTTCAAATTTTTACACAGTATCATCCTCTCTGAGATAAGATTTCACTCATGACTAAGTTGCACTGAATTTACAATTAAAAACTTTTCCTAAAAGTTATTTTTGTTAATTTAGTTTAAGATAATTAGCTTGAACTGTACTTATATACCTCTTTGTGTCTTCTATTTCAGCTTATTTTTACTCTCAAACATGCATCTAAATCTTTCATTAAATTTAGAGAAAATTGAAGATAAAAAAATAATATTTTCATTCCTCTACAGAAATTTTCACATAATATCTAAAGAGAATATAATTGTAACATTTTGTATTGAGTGTATTGAATTACAAATACCTTGAAATTTTCTCTAGGAAACACTGAAAGTATTCATGAGTTTATCTCCTTTGGGGATGTTTCAATATTCGCCAGATTCAAGTTATTCTTTGAATATTTTTGATGACTCGATAATACATATCTGATTAAAAATGTTATTATGATCCACAGAGATCCACATTTGGGAGCAAAGGTAATCTTTGAAGATTTACTACAACATCAATTTTTTATTATCTTGAATCTGAAATTCAGTTTCCAGGCAGATGCATATGATTAATCAATATCGCATTGCCATTGTATTTTTCAAGAATCTATTAAATTTCATACCTATTCACTTGATCCTAACTCATTAACTTCACTCTGAAACCATGGAAACTATTGAGCTCACATTATCTGATCATTTTTATTTGTTTTCATAAAATTCTGTTAAGCGTGGAAACACATTGTCGTGGTTTAAAATTTTTGATATCTTTGTACTATGAAGAATCAAGTGGCAGGCTATTACTTTAAAGCGGGAACATTTCATACAATGTACATGCCTGCATATTGGTTATATTATTTCCTCACATAGTAAAATTATGCTAAAGTCTTCAGCCCCTATACAAATAACAGAAAATTTGCATCTAACATCTTGAACCCATCAGTTCAGTATCAATCCAAATGACTTCCATTTTCACAAGTACAAAATACAGAGTGAACCCATTTCCAGAGGGGTCATTTCTATGTATATAGATAGCATGTATCCACTAACAAGCTGGTGAAGATTTGTGTTAATAAAATACTTCTCAAGGTACTTCACTAATGCTGAGTTGAAAGCTACCTGACAATAACAAAATGAAGAGCAGGTATTGATTAATTATCTATTTGATTCTCTGAGCACTGTTTGAGGTATGTTATGGAATCACCTATTTGCTTTATTTGCTACAGTCACCAGAGGGGTCCTTCTCTTGAGTTCTAAAGGGCAAACACTTTTGGCCACACTGTTTTTTCTGGGTATGATATTTGCTCACATATCTCAACTTGTAAAAACTATTGTGCTTAAACCTAAATAGATACAAAGTCAAATTCTTAAATGTTAGACAGAATGCAAGCATTTTAGTTCTTATCCTCTATGTATTTGTTGCATGGTATTGAGAAAGTTACATGCTTTCTGTGATGCAGTTTTACTACGTAGGTATTCTGAGGTATTAGAATCAATAGAAGAATACGGATGGGATATTTACTTATTTATTCTAAGGTATTGCCTTGAGATGTTGTGAAGGCCGAGATGATCCACATTCCATTTACTCACTGCAAAAAAGTAAGTCAAGGAAAAATCAGAAGTTTAGTTCAAAATCCTTGGTGTTAATAAGATGTTGCTGCATATTTCTGTCCAAGTCTGAAGGCACCGAGAGCACTGAGGCACAGAGACCAGGAGACACGTGATGATATTAAACAATATAAAGCCAAATCCTGGTCTTTTTCATCTTTCTTTTGTAGCCATGCTTATTTACATTAAGGGAGGCTACTTACATTACAATTTAAACATTTTTAACTTTTCCATCAGTACTCTCAAAGATACACAGGACATAATGTTTAGACAAAGAGTTGTCCATCCCATGATCCAGCTAAGTTGTCAAAGAAAGTTAACAATGACAAGTGTTAAAAGGCTAACATTAAAATTCATTTTGTAGGTTACATTAATCTATCCTCCTATGATGTCAGAATGTTGCTGCTCAGCAAGTGCAAAGCACATAATATACTATCTGTTAAGCAGTAAGTCCCGTGGAGCTGTGTGCTCTATTAATAAGTGTTGACTATTGCAGCCTCCTGTCCCCTTAACATATCACGTCAGCACAATTTCCAGTACTAAGTTTTCATTAGTAATTTTGCAATTTGCAGTATTTCTTAATATTATTACTGGTATCATTTCCTTTTGCATAGCATTTAATTTTTACCCTCAAAACAATTAATAATATAGGGTAATATATATCTCTATATATCTCTATCTATACTAACCTATGAGCTCATTAAGGGCATAAAGTTATTCATTTTCAACGGTGCTTATTTTAGAAATTTTAAATTGCTTATAAATATTTCTGTGTAAAATCCCATGAATCTTCATGGGGATAAGCACTGAATCACTGATTTGTGTTTTCTCTTTAATAAACCTTTCTGAGCCAATTTAGAGAAAAAAGATTTTTACACTGCACTCAAAAGTGCATGTATATTACTTTTTATAAAAAGGGATATAAAATTCAATATTTTTTGAAATCTATCCAAACACTTTGGTTTTTTATACATAATACTTTCCTTCATTGCACAAAAGACTTGAAATTGGAAAAAGTAAATAATTTTCCTTAGCAAAGGAACTGAGAATTCAATTCTCTTTTCAAATGACCAAATATTCTTATAATTTGGGTGAAAGAATGTCAAAGCGAACCCTTTATTTTCCTGTACTCTTTTGGAATTTTTGTGCTTATTGTTCCTGCACTAAAATAAGCTTAGAGAAAATATGAAATACAAATAGACAAGATACATCTCATAAGAAATATATCCATGATGAATAAATAACTTCCCTTATGCAGTAACACTACAAGCACTTTTAAAATGTATTGATGAAACTTACCTGGATACTGAGCAAATTAACTATATAATTTACCTAAATACAGAAAACACTACTTATATATTGTTTGTATTAATATATGTTCAAAAATGAGAAAACCAACAATGTCAAAAGAGCAAACAACAAAAATTATTTTACAAAAAGCAGTAAAATAAAGCATAAAACAAAACCCTGGGCTTTGTTAGTATTAAACATCAATGCTAACATTACATTGGAGACAGTAAGTTTTGCTTCTGTATGGCTATGATTAAGTTGCCTCATGATTAATTTCTGTCACAAAAGATAAATTTACAAGAGAAAATCATACACATTTATTTGATAAAACTGTTTACATGATATGGGAACATCAAAGTTAACAAGAAATAGGAAAATGTGTGTGTTTTTATGCTATGTTTATCAAAGAACTGGATAGTTGTGGAAAATAGTGAATGGACAAAGGGTGTCTGGTTTAATGGTGATAAACTGGGGAAGTCTTGGTGAACACTGCTTGTTGAGTCTTCCATATACTTGTGTCTGATTCCACTCAGGTGTAGGGTAAGCATTTCACATGAAATCTACTTCTATGGACATTATGATCAGAGGATGATTCAGAAAAGTTTTATTAGTTCTAGAGCCAGCTTTAGTAGAGAAGGGGAAGAAATAATGAGACGGTCCCTCCTATATCTGTGGTTTTCTCAAATGGCAAGGTGGCATAATTTTGGGTGATATGACTTGAATGGTCTCATTTCAGATATGACTATATAAGTTCTTATTGGATGACTCTTCCTGCAGATAACAACTTTAAAGTTCAGATAAACAAAACCAGCAAAACACAAATATCAGAAGATATTGTAGAATAATGAAAAACCTAGGTGCCCAGAATAAGGAAGTGGTTTCCAGTGAATTTTCATGCAAGCTAGCCTATGTGCAGTGTAGGATGGAACAGATGATTGAAGAGATGCCCACTGTTTGGATCTAAAGAACCATGTCCCATTGAAGGACAAGAAGAGCCATTTTGTACAGTTGGAGATCTCACAGCTCAGAGTCCAAAATGGTATTCTGAGAATAATCACTGAGCAAATTTCTAAGGAACAATTAAGTTATATACATATGGGGCAGACTCCAACTAGCACAGATAAGAATTAAGAAAATTTTACATGACAGGGTTGATCTGTCATTCAAAATACAAAGATTGTACTGAGTCAGCCAAATTAACTGTCTTATAAAATAAAAGATAAAAGTTAATATAAAATTATTCTCTGAAGGACTGTAACATTATTCAGACTTTCTGTAGTGTATCCCAATATCCTGAAGGAAAATTATTAGGTATACAAAGTAACCAGATTATGTAAACAATTTTTATAGAAGAAAAGTTAGTTGATATCAATATTAAGTTGTGGATAATGACCGGAATTAGTATTAAACAATTATAATTTTGCTCGATGATAGAAACAAAGTTTATTTGAATGAGTATTTACAGACCCTTAGGAGGGAAACATAAAATATAAAAATAAAGAATTGGCGGTATCAGATGGTAATGCTTTTCTAAGCAACCGTGAACAAAGAAGAATTTGAAGCAACTAAAATTGCAATGTTCGCATGAGTTTTTGCTTAATTATGGAGTAATTTACAAAAAGAAAATCTCTCTCTGGAAACAATGAGCCAAAAGAAAACTGTCTGACTTTATTCTGATAGTCAATAGGAAAAATTATAAACACAATTTTATGCACAGAATATTTAAATCACATATCAAAGTCATTTGGTAAAGTATGCAATCTTAGAGAGATTTTACAGTTCAAAAGTATAACAATTACACAAAGGGAATTCAGATAAACACGAGCTTATTTGATAAAAAGAAAATGCAAATCTTTTCTAGAGAAATAAATTTAAAATATTCAAAGTAATTTTCATACTATAGAGTGATCACGCTAAATAGCAGAGATTAAAATACAGTTATAGTGCTGTGAGCTTTGATATTTCCAGTGGAAGGAAAAGTAACTGCTGGAGCCAAACAGATTTCAAGGAAAATGGTACTTTTACATAGACATATGTTATATCAAAGAGATAATATTGCAAGACAGTGAGTAAAGAATTGACTAATTAATAACTATTATAAGAGATTAACTTGTAAATACAAAATAGACTTTGGTTTAAAAATAAAATATGAATAAAGGATTAAATATGAAAACTAAACCTTTCATGTTTAGAAGAAATAAGAAAATAAAACTCAAATTGTATTTGGAATAAAAAATGAATTGTTGATATTTGTGTTACATATGAGAAACATAAAATGTATATTAAAGTGTACATTAAAGTTGAAAGACAATGAGAAAAATATTTTCATCTTAATAACATACTTGTATTTCACAGAAGAGTGAGTTTGACAATAGACACACAATACTAAAGAAATGTATTAACATAACCTTTAGATTAAATTTTTTCCAAATTTTTCAGAGTTTGAAAGTACTTTTAAAACCTGGAAGGGAAAAGGGAACTGTCTTTTCTGTCTACAATAAATATTAAACTGTTTTCATTATGAAAAGAAGTAAAATATGCTTCTAAATGAAGGAAAATAATGTTATAGAGATCTATGAAAAAAAGCATTAATTGTATTGATGCTATTATTCAACACTTTAAAATTTAAATTTCACTACGATTTTTTGGTTATCATTATGGTTTGATATCATTATGGTTTGGATATCATTATGGTTTATTTAGATCGTTATGGTTCCACAAAAGCCTGGTGTCCAGAGATGTTTCTGTAACAAGAAAATCACGGGGTAGGACCTGAAAGGGCATAATTTTATGCATGGTGTTTCCTTTCTCTCTCTATTTCTGTCTGCAATAGATGGAGCTGCTTTCCCCCACCAGGCCTTCCCTTGCTGGCTTTGCCTTGCAACAAGTCTACTGTGGGCTAAACTCTAAGGCAAAATAAACCTCCCTTTCTTTAAACTGGGAGTAGGGAACCTTTTATCTCAATGTTGGTTAAGTTGACTAATAAGAAAACTGATACCAGAAAGGTTGGATTGTTCTTGTGTGTTGTTGGATTGTTGCTGGACATTTTGTCTCAGTCATGGGAAAGTGACTAATCCAGAAAACTGGCACCAGAAAAGTTGTGCTGTTGTCATTGTATATGATCGTGAGATTTAGAAGCCTTTTAACCTATATGCAGGAAGGGTTTGGAAAAGTTCACGGATATGTGATAGAGAATCCCTGGAATGCTATATTCAGAGCTTGATGGGTGATTTATTTTGTGTCATTTAATGTTGGACCTTTAACTTTAAAAAGATGCATAGAGATAAGCTCACAACTAAGATTCTGCCTTGATTCTCAGGGAGGACTTTGGACTTTCATTTTTCAGTGCTTCTGAAACTACGAATATTTTATTGATTCTTTCAGATGGACTAATCATGTTTTGCATAAGATGTGCATGATCATTTGGGTGGTCTGAGGCAGAATATTGTAGTTTAAGACTAATCCTTTCAAAAGTCCTGTGTTCAAAGCTGAACCTCGGTTGAAAGAGGTAAATTACTAGGGCCTGACCTGGAGAATGTGTTCTCTTCTCTGGCTCACCTCTTTTCTCTACATCTTGCTTGCCATATGAGCAGCTGACCTCCACTGTTATGGATTGTGTCTCCATGTTCCAGAAAGCTTCATGTAATCATAGATGAAGTTTTTCAAGGTGACTGTATCTAGACTATTTGATTCTGGATTGATTGTTGGTGCAACACTAGGATTAAGAGTGCCTGAACCTGAGTGTGAATGTTACCTGGCCAAGGGGGGTAGCCTGGAAAAAATATAAGGGACAGGAAGAGGGCTTGTGTTGTTGCTGTTTGTTGCTTGCTGATTCCTGCCATGAACTTTTTCTGTTCTATAATGTCTTCTGTAATGTGTCACCAAGGCCAACAGTTTGCTGGTTAGAGCCAGCACACTTCTGAGCTAAAACCTCTAAAAACTGTGAGCTGTAATAACCCATTAAATTTAAATGTCTCGTATTTTGTCTTAGTATGAGAATGTAACCAATATATCCACGATGCACTTACACCATGTTATTTATTTCTTGGAACTGACTGAAGATTTAAACTGTGAGTTAACATAAACCTTAAGTATTTTATCTCAGTGAGAAGAAACTGACTTATACTTTAAGTGCTAAGGAATACTCACTTAATTTTTTATTTCTCTGTATTTTTGTAAGCAGCTAAATCTTCTATATTTCTGTAAGATTTAGGTCCCCCCAAAATCACTATATAGCTCTGTTGGTTGGTCATCTTGTGTAGTAGCACAATATAATTTTCAGTTTTATTATTATTTATATTTTA
This sequence comes from Cavia porcellus, assembly GCF_034190915.1. Classification (NCBI taxonomy): domain Eukaryota; kingdom Metazoa; phylum Chordata; class Mammalia; order Rodentia; family Caviidae; genus Cavia; species Cavia porcellus. The sequence goes on along the minus strand of NW_026947497.1, from coordinate 29,802,008 downwards.
TTTATTTTACAAGAGAGAAAAAATTGGTAATACAAATTCATTTGCAAACTACATTTGTACTTTGGAGCTGAAATTATATTCATTTGTCACACTTCAGGGACTTCTACCTTTCCTGGTTGAATATCACATTCCATCATAGAGCTTTGGTATTTATGCAACATGCTGTCTTATCAGTATATTTACTGTGATCTACTCACAATAGTCGGCAGACAATGAAAGGTGAGCTCCACTGGCGTGTGTGTGTGTGTGTGTGTGTGTGTGTGTGTTAAAAGAAAAACTTAGCCTAAAAGAAAGAAGAAAGACAACCAAAACAATTATTTAAAATTGTTATAGTGAGCTCATTTTGGAATGTAATCATCACGAGTCAAAAGTTTTCTCACCGAAGTACTACACTTTGACAGAATTGTGAGAATACATCTATGAGCAGCTCTCTTAAATTCTTTCTTTTGTTCTCTCTTTTTCTGAGTTATATTTTCAAACGATTACTTTATGACTATACTGAGCTAAGATTACATTGAGGTGTTTATAAATTGATTTTAGTAAAACATATTTAAACTTACATTATGCTATTTAATCAATAACACATTATAGCCAATCAAAACATTCCCACTTCTCTAGAATTTTCTTCATTACCAATGACAACTGATTAGGAATAAGAAGAAAAAATATAAATAAATAGTTTAAATATTTTAAGTCTCAAAATATTTCTTCCTAGCTTACAGCATAAATTCACCAGTGTATTTCATTTTATTTAATGCATTTGTTTTCTGTTTTATTTTCCCAATTTTATGTTATCTCAGTGAGAAAATAAAGGTTTATATGTATGCAGTTGGTTCAATTTGACAGAAAAGATATAAAAGGGTGAATTTTAGTTATGAATATGAAAATACAGTGGCTAAAAATAAGCTTTCATTACAAGAGACCCACCATAACCCTTGCTACTGTGAGGTAAAGGAATATTGATATCTAATGTTTTAATTATCAAAACTTAAAGACGTTTATACTTGGGAAATTGGTATTTCTGTACAGAAGTACAATTAATGAGATTCTGAGTTGTGACTAATAAACATTTAATAATGACTATATTAAACTTTATTTTCCTTTGAGTGTTCTCTTGATGTGTACAATATAAAGCAGGTGTCATATATTCTACAGGTACCAGAGTTTAATAAGTTTTACTGAGCTTGACATTATTCATCTAAAATCAAGTCACTTGCATTGCTATTGCTTTGGAAAACTTAATTAGGAGTTAGGGAATTTATAGCAAAAATAATATCATTTGGTACACTCATGATGAGAAATTATTTAGATTTATTATGTTGAAATATGAGAATTATACCTTTAGTGTTTTGTGTTTCAAAAATAATTTATTAGAACAGGGAGAGGCAGATTTTATAAAAATAAATACAAAAACAAACTCTATAGAGTTTTCTTCCTTAAATACATTTATTGCTTAACCGGAGATTCCACCTGTCTTAGTTACTTTTCTTTCATTGCAGAGACAAGATACCCAATACCCAAAGTTAAAAGAGAAAGTTTCTTCAGCTCAAAATCTTTAGAGGCTTCTGTTAATAATCATCTGGCTCCAACGCAGACAAGTGTTACAGAGGAGAAACCATTGAAGGAGAGCAGAAAGTAACCAAGCAAGAGGTGAGACAAGCCTCTTTCTGTTCCTCATACTGTATCCAGACTACCAGGATTAGGGCAATGCCAAGCCAATCAGTGTACTGATTTAGTAACCACACAACTTTAATCCCAGCCTTGCACTATGAATCAGTCATGCATTAGATTCAGCCATCTCTGAAAAACCTAATCTATGACTGCGTGAGTTTCTGGGTGATGCCTAGATATAAGACCTAGCACCATCTTTAAAGTTCATTATGATAGAAGCTATAAGGTACAGTTATCAATAAAACTCTAATACTAGAAAACCAGGAGTTTTTGAATGTATTGTGTTTTCCTTCAGCCCAGAATGAAGTATTTTTGTGTAAAAATATGATCATGAAAAATGTCTATATGATTTCTTTTTTGCCTAGCCACAGATTTATTTGGAGCTGTAACCTGGATTAATTTCTTATATTGGAGTCACACTTTTTCCTGATTGCAGAGCAATCTCTATATCATTGGCAAAGTACAGATCCAGTTAAGTAGGATACAGGGAATTGTTTTCTAATGAAATAAACTCTTCTAAACAAAACTTATTTTGCTTTTGTTCTATAAGTCATGTGTTGTGTGTTTAGGACCTGATGTTTCATCACTATCCTGGGACCTGTCTCTGGGATAATCATTACTGTGCTCTTCCTACATTTCTCTGAGTGAGTCCCAGGTTTGTCTTAGTGATAAATGCAAAAGGAGGTCTTGAATCCCGTGTACATAGAAACATAGAGTCCGTTTGCTTAAGGTTTCATTGATTGTTTTTTAAATCTCCAGTTTCATCAATAAACGTTCCATTCTCTGAAAGCAGTACTTGCTACAAATCTGTCCAGCTAGAAGCTATCCTTCCATTTTTCTTATTCCTTGTTTATTTTATTCATGTGCAATAAATATGCAGCATAAAGGCTTATGTTATGAGATTTTCATAACCAATGTAACACAGTTTGATTAAAACCAGCCTCCAAAACCTTCCATTGTCCGGCTGTCCTTCCTTCGGTATCCTTCTTGTACAAAAATTTCTTTTAATTATATGTCATTGTCTCTCAGAATCTGATTATTTCACTTAACACAAAAATCTTCAGTTTTATATATTTTCCTGCAAATGACATTGCTTTATTCTTCTTTATGGCTGCATAATACTCAACTGTGTATATAAGACAAAATTTCTTTTTTCATTCCCTCATTGTCTGGAGCTTAGACTTCTTCTAAAACTTATCATAGAATACTTTGCTATCCCACGACATGCTACATCCCTGGGTCATTTCTAAGAAACTTTGTTATATTATAGACTTTAAAATCTATTCTTCAAAAATAAAACAAAACAGTTTTCTGTAATTAATGTTGGCAACTCTGGTTGCAAGAAGGAAATTAAAGTGTATTCTTAATTCCTCTTTCTTTTTTAAAAACCTTTTAATATTCAAGGAGTCAGGGAGGTTAAAAATAAGATGCATATGATTATTTAAGGTTCCACAGTCATTTATGAAATAATGGGTTATTCACGTGATTTTAATATCCCCAAAGAGATGAAAGGAAATTTCCAGGGCTAGGCCTTTTAGGCCTATGTAACCTGAGAAGCAAGCACCAATAAAGTATTTCAATAAATTATTATTATCTAGACTTTCTTGGCTTGCAGGTATATTATGACTATATCTGCATTCTAGATAAAATCTATTCTAATAATGTTACTAATGATATACAATTACATCTGATCTCAAATAATACTTAGCTAGTGATTAACATTCATTTGCATTTTGAATGAAAACTGTATCATTCTGTAATTTATAACCCTATTTTAGTTTTTGAATAGTAGAGAGCAAAAGAAACAAAAGACAGAATAAAGATAGAGAAATCTGAGATTGCGTCTTTAAAATAACACATCTTATTTTAATTCCAGTGCTGTTTTTTTTTTCCAATACAACTGCAATATTTTTACCATTTCTTAACTTTACTGCCAAATTTTTAATAAATTTGCATAATGTTTGAAGTTAGTAATTATCTTTCATAGATCAATTACAAATACAGGTATATTTTGATGTATCAAAATAAATCATAAGTGTTGATTGCAATATAAAAATTTTTACATTTTTAAAAAAAATAAGTGAATTATTCACCAAATATTTCAGTTTCAGTAAGTCAGGTTCCAGCATCAAAGTAAATATACAGCTTGTATACAATTTTTTTGTATACAAGAATTATGCAGTGTATTATAATTAAGGCTGATAACAACTAGTTAATATTTCAGGGATAATTATATTTCAAATTATCCTGGTATCTTCCAAACAATCATAAATATGTTAGTTTATAGGGAGTATAAAACATATTGTTATTAATACATTTTCAGTATTGTGATAATTGTATTTACTAAAGGGCAAAATCCATTAATATTAGATTTTTTACCCTAAATACACAATTTATTGCAAATTTTATATCCAATTGGTAATCTGAAAGAATGAATTACATTTTTTAAAAATCAAGTCCTAATTAATTTTAATAAACCAAATCTACTGAGCACTATCTAGGTTGAGAACATTGCATATGACCTTGAAGACAGATGTTATTATCTTCAGTTTGATAAAATTTTTGGAGAAGTTGAACCTTACAAAGTCTAAATCATCTACTCAAGATAATCAACATAATTTGAAATTATGTTTATATAATAATTTGAATTTGAATTACATGTTTATATAATTCCAATTCGTGGAATTTTTCCCCAATATTAATATTTTTAAACTATTAAATTTGAGAAATGACAAGCTAAGAACCACTGTCTTATTTAGTCAAATAAGCTATCTAAATTCTTTGTGAACAGAGGTGCTTTCTTTCTTTGAAATACTTGGAAAATGTATCTGTGATAGAATAGCAAAGTATTTCTGGAGGATTTAACTCTTGAGACAAGCTGGTATGTCTTCTGATCCATGAAATATCATGAAACTATTTAGAGAGAGAGTTGAGTGGGTTGCATTTAAAAATGTCTACATCCATAAACCTCAGAACTAAACACATACAAGTGTGAATGTTTATTTTGAATTACAAAAGTGTGAACTGTATGTGATTTAAATGTTTAAAGAAAATGATACTCTTATATAGTTATGAGAACTGAAAATGACTTAAAAATGAGTTTTAGACACACTATGGAATGGAAAAGCAATATTTTTTTATACAATGGACTACTACTCAGCCATAAAGAAAGGTTAAACTGCACAGTATTGAAAGAGATGAGAAATAGGCTGTCTCTTCCTATTCCCTTGACAGCCAGGAGAAGTGATTCAACAGACATGTCATGCTTTTTCTTTTCTCTTCGCATAGTTCCTTGTGAGTGTTCTAGGGCAGCTTGTTCCAGTGTCCTGTGATCATTTCTGAGGTTACTTCTGAATCCCTCCTGGACCACACTGACAGGAGGCCTCCGTAGCTGACTGCTGTGTAACCCTGTCTCACTGCTAAGCTGTTAGCATTGCTACCACTCATAACAAGTACACTGGAAACCACCTCTAATGGAGCAGCAATCAGAGAAGGATTCGGGACCATTGTTCACATTCTTGAACTCCCCAGGTCCCAGTGGGTCCTGATTAACTTGGCTGGCCCTCCTGGAAATTCCTAAGGCTGGCAGCAGTCCCAAAGTTAGTCCCCGTCCCCACTTTTGCAAAGGTGGAGTGGTAGCTATCAAGCAGCAGCTTCTCCCAAATTTTACTGCCATACTGGCCCCTTTACAGCTGTTTCAGATCTCCACAACCCATCCAGGGAGGTCCGACCAGTCTTCAAAAGACCTGAATTTGAAAAACAAAGAACCAAAAAAGCAAAAGTAGGAGAAACACATTTGGACTCCAGTGTTAAAGATGGCATTAAATTATGATCCTGAAACGTTCCTCACTTATGTGTGAGTCACTGTGTTACGTATGTGCGTGTACAACTAACACACTACTCCTTAACGTGCTATAATTTTAAGTTTAAAAGGTCAGCTAAAAGTAATTAAATTTTTTAAAAAAACACGATTTTTATTTACTTTTCTGCATTCAAAGAACTGGTATGAGAACTTCTGTAAAATCAAACTGTATTAATAGTACACTGATAAATCATTTGGAAAGATGTTTGAAATTCATCTTATCAATGACATTAGTGTTCATTTTCTTAGTTTTAACATTGAGCAACACATTTTTTATCTTTGCCTGTATAATTATTTTTCAGCTTCAAATCATGATAAAAGTAATTGATTGAGTACCATCATAGTCTAAGAGAAACAATGAGTCAAATGTTCAACAGACCAAGCTGTCATAATTAAAAGACAATCTTTCTCCTTTAACCTAAAAGTGCTGATTCTGCTAAATAACTGCTTTGAACAAACAGTATTATCCAATTGTACTAGAAATGCATTTTTATGGTGTGTATTGTTTTTTCAGTAGAATTTTTGTTCAAGGTATCTTGTAGGTAAGAGAAACTTAAAACTGATGTTTTAGCTCAGAGATAAAATTTGTTCTCTATCTTTAAACATATTTCCTTACTTATTGAAAGGTATAATGGTCACATTTCTGTATATGCCATATATGCCTAGAGGAGGGTAAAATGTATTTCCCTAATACCTGTCCCCAAATGCAGGTTATGTCAATAGCACACTACCCTGAATCTCGATAACATTTTTTACCATTTCTGAAGGGTTTGGATGAGATCAAAGCACAGTAGGGTCACTATGTGCAGACTAAAAGAGCACAAGGGATGATCAAAAATATGGTGAAAGCTAAATGTAAACAGTCTTCATGTTATATGATTACTCTTTCTGATCAACCATTTATTATGATTCCTATCAAATACAAAAAAAAAAAAATATTTGGTATTTCTTCATGAAAGAAAACTTCCAGAACCATTTCAGAGAGTGACAAAAATGTTAGGATAGTATATTTGAAGTGAAGGGCGGACATTAGAAAAGGGATTAATGGCAATATGTATTTTTTTTTTTTTTGGCACTAGGGTTCAAACTCATGACCTGGCACTTGCCTGGCAGGCACTTGGAGCGCTGCACTAAACCTCTGGCCCTGTGTTTCTTCTAAATTTTTTTCCTAAAAATTTAAATTTAAATTTAATTTCCATTTATTGTATATTCAGATAGTAGCTTATATGTCACCTGTACTTGATTTAACTTTGTGTAAAATCATCCTAATATGTCCTCCGGTTTGAGGTAAACATTTAGTATTTATTTTCATTTCTACTACAGCAAAAAACATTGGCCAACATACTAAAAGTAACACCCAAGTCCAGAGTTTTTAAATATCTACTCTGCCTAGAAGTCCTTGGAAATTCATTTGCACACTCTCATTTCAGGCCAAAGGAAACTGTTTAAAGTCCAGTAATCTTTGATCAAACAAACAAAAGAAATGAAAACACTCCAATGTTTCTCCTGCAACCATTCATACATTTCAGTTTGGTTTAAAAACTCCTTTGAAACATAGCTTTATTTGTAAAGCCAATTAACCCCAGAGATAAAGAATACTTTAAAAGCAAATTATACATGGATATGCAAGTGTCAAAAGGGTCGGGACCCACCTAACAAGACTGGATTTTAGCTAGTAGCAGAAGCTTAGCTCATCAAGACTTCCAGAAATGAAACCTGGAATAATTTAAGGTAGATTGGCATTAGATTTATTAAATAATGTGGGGAAAATTGGAATTTTTTTCTTCTGTCTACCTCACTGAGATATTCTAATTCCTTAGAAAAGTGCCCTGATGGCTCTTTTTGCTGCCCATCTTTCTCACTCGCAAACAAGGCTAATCTCTTAGTTTACTTGTAGAATTTTGTTATTAATTAAAATTCTAGAGAAAAGATCATAAAGCCATCAGTATCTAGATAACACACAACGTTATTGCTAGTATAAATTTATCTTTTCAAATTACATTACATTAACATTTACTGCTGGTTTATAGGTCATATTTGACAAGCTTTCTTCTTAATTTCATTTTACAGATGTTCAGTTATTTCATGTGGAGAAACTTCATTATTTGGTAATAACCATAAATGTGTTCTTTTTTTTTTGCAACTGTGACTCAATCTACTTATTTATTACAACAAAATGTCCCACATTTGGTAATTCATAAAGCTCAAAAGTTTATTTCTTACTGTTTTGGAGATCAATGTGCTAGAGCATTCCAGTGTATGGTGAAGATTGGGGTTAATTTCACCATAATGCCTCTTCCTCCATCTTCCAGAAGAGAAGAACACTGTGCCTTTACCCTGGGGAAGCATGGAAACATACAGAAAGAATTTTCAGTGCAGCAGTGCGATATGTAGATCTGCAATTCAGAGAAAATGCTTCAGCTAACAAGCGCAGATTTTGAGCCATCTCTGCATAATTGGAGACGTAATTATAGACAAGATTGCATGTGGAGAGAAAGCACAGTGAGGAAAGAGGAGAAGAGGGCCAAGCAGCATCTCTTGTGTTCTAATAGGAAATGGCAAAATAAGAAAATGAATCTCCAAAGAACTTTGAAGAACTTGGCCAAAGATGGCAGGAAAATCAAGACTGTAAGAAGTTACATTATGCCAGGAAACAAAATCTTAAAGAAAGGAGGGCATGGTCTGTGAAATCACTATACTATGATGTCAACTGAGCTGAAACCTCAGCCATATTTTTTTGATTTAGTAACGAGAACATTTTGTTTGTCCTTATTCAGAACTGCTTTGGTAGAACAGTTTGAGAAAGATTAGACTAAACTGAAGAAGAAGAAAAAGGAAACAGTGGAGAAAGCAATTTTAAGACATCCCTCCTCTCGAAATGAAGATTCAGGAATGTAAAGGAGATGACAGTAATAAGGTAATGACTGGATAGCCAGATAAAAGGACTCAGTCAAGATACGTGTGCTTGCATGTATGTGTGTGCGTGAGTGTGTGCATGTGTACGTATGTGTATGACTTAGAGAAAGTTTGGAAGGCAGGAAACATCTGTCATTTCAACTTACTCAGCAGCCATTTATTTCTGTTTTGTGCAAAAACACTTTTCCATTTAGGCAGAATCGCTCTCTTGTCATTTTCTTTTAATTTTATTTATTTTTTTGTTGTTTTTATTAGTACAAATGAATATTACACAACGGTTCATTCTTTTGGGGAAGTTGGTAAATGGGCATAACAAACCCAGATTCCTTTTCTCATCCCTTTCCTTTCCTTCCACCCTTCTCTTGATGGTCTTATTATCTGTTCTTGAGGGTGCCCGGCTAATTAAACGATACTAAACCATAGCCACATCAACACAGTCAGTTAGAATCTTGCTTGTGGCCTTACATATGTGCATTTTGAAAGTGAGTTTCTACTTGTATTGTTTTGATGGAAGAATATAATCTAGGTGTATAGGACTTTTGCTAACTACAAAAATCCACAAACAAATAGGGTTTAGGGGAAAATAATTTAGGCTCCATGTTGTTTGCAAGTCCGATCCCTTGAAGTGGAGCTGAGTCCACCCAAGGAAGAGCTATTCTTTCTTTAATAGCTCATGATGCAGCTCCCAAAGCTGGTTCTATGTTTTGGAAATTTGTTCAACATTTCAAATTTTCCAATTCTGCACAAAAGTTCTGTAAGGCCAGTTAATGGCAAGCATCCCTGGCGTTATCTCTATGTGTTTAGATTTAGTGCGCAGAGAGACCTGCATAAATTTTGTATCACATCTACAAAGAGTGAGAAGAAAAACCTATGTAAACATACAAAATGAACAAAGATGAGAAAGAATAATGATCTGAACTTACACTGTTTTTCCCTTTCAACTATGATAATCAATTTTGTATTTTCAATTTGTAACAGTTAATTTACATTTTTAAAATTTCCTTATGTTATACTCTGGTTGAATGTCAAATTTGAGTTATGATTTTGGCATTTTCAACTAAAATCCTCTGTATAATGCACTACATATTTCATATAGTTTAAAAATTACTATATCTCCCTTGACCTATAAAAATCAAATTCTGAATAACTTGAGATAAGATAGAGATTCAAATCAAAATCACCTTTTTATTTACCTTTCCCCTAGAAACATTTTTTTTTTATTTATCAGTTCTATAGTATTATGCTCCCTTCCAAAAGAATAGGGAGGATAAGTTTTCTTCTGAAAAAAAAAAAAAATTGTTATGCGTCTGCCATAACCATTTCTTAACCATGGCCATAAATTGTTCACATTACCCAGTTTATTTCTATTCAAAATTGTAGACATTCAAGTGCCATCTTTATAAATCAAATTATTTTAAATCTCCAGGCTCAAGTGTGTCAGTACTAATAATGAGATTTATTAACTTTTGGACAAGATCTGTGTTTCAGAGCCTTAGGGTGTCCTGAAAAAATAGATTCTTTCTTACAAGTACTCCAATTCAACTAGCTCCATTGTTTATTTTTTGACAATGATTTTATTTCTAACATGTTACCAGGAAGAAGGTCTACTAGAGATTTTTTCCCCAGATTGTCTCCTTTGGTTTTCATAAAGCAGCTTTTTCTAAACACTCAACCTTTAGCCCATTACTGCATGGATTACTTCCCAAGGGACATTCCAGAGACATTCCAGAGGTAAACGGGGAATCCTGAAAGCCAAAGGAAACATATTTTCTGGTTTATTCCACTATCCTATAATCCTATAAATATTAAATGAATCAATACCTTGTGTAGAAAAGTTACAATTTCTCTAGTGATTATATGGTTAAAACTCTCTAATTACATTTTAGTATTGATATCTATTATTTCAGCCCTAATATCCAATCTAAGTTACAAGAAAGTAATTTGTTAAACTTTTCGTGTCCATTCCTAATTTTACAGGGGGTGATGGAAAGTTATAAATAGTGATTGAAATAAGCCAAACACTACAGTGGGAAACACATGGCAAAGAATGATGGGTCAAATTGTTAAAAGCAAGTTAAAGTACTCTGAGAATTCCAAGGAGGTTAGTTGCAATATGTCCTTAATGTAATAAAATTTTTAATTTAAACATTCATTGTATTTTTGACCACCATTCATTGATCATCCATTAGTGGCAATTCATGTCAAATAAAATGATTAAAGTGTGTTCTCACCAGGTTGATTCATGCAGCAGATCTGAACCACGTGACTTCTGGCGTTGATCAAAATTAAAAATGAACATGTGACTATTTGAGTGAAATAGTCCTCCAGAAAGGTAAAAGAGAAATGATAATGATTTGACCCAGGAAGGAGTCCACTTATTTTGGAAAATTAACAACCATGTGTTTAGAGTAAACTATGGAATAAGATCAGATCACAATAAAATAGAAAGTGAATGTGAAGGAGAGATAATGTAGTATCTTCTAGGCCAAGTTTTAAAGTTTAGATAACCCTAAAAGTGCAGTAAAAAACTATGCATATTACTTCAAAAACATGTGAGCAATGCAAACTAGTTGGAGAGCTATTTTATTTTTCCGATGAGAGAATGCCACTTTCATCTCTAATGAATTGCAGTAACAATTGAAATAAGTAAATAAATGTGAAATGTTGGAGACCAATAATGAGATTTAGAAATAGATGTAATTAAACTATTGAAGAGAAGCAAATGCTAATATTAACCTCCAAATTTCCTTTTAATATCGTTGGTGATAAAAGACTGGTAGAGTTAATAACTGCATTCAGGCTGCAGTAGTGAGCTGAATTTACTAGTGTACCTAGATACAAGGTCAACACTCAAAAAGCAATAGCATTCCTATTCAGCAAAAACAAACACACTGATAGAGAAAGTAGGGAAACCACACCACTCACAAGAGCACTGAAAAAAATGAAATACTTAGGAATCAATCTAAGTAAAAGATATATAAACTGAAAATCATAGTAGTACAAAAAAGACCAAAGAAGATATCAGAAAATGGAAAGATATCCTTTGCTCATGGTTAGGAAGGACAAACAGTGAAAATGAGCATTTTCCCGAAATGGTTATGCAAATTTAAAATGCAATCCCAATAAAAATTCCATTAGCATACTTTGCAGAATTAGAGACCTAGTAAATTCACTAGAAGAAAGGTAGTTTCTTCAATAAATGGGACTGGAAAAACCAACTCTCCACATGCCAAAGGGTAAAACTAATCTCATGGTTATCACCATGTACTAAACTAAAGTCAAAATGGATCAAAGACCTAAATATTAAAACAGAAATACTAAATCTTCTGGAAGAGAGACTATGTAGTACTGTTGAAGACATAGATGTAGGCAAAGATTTCGTGAACAAAACCCAGATTGCATAGGAGCTACTATTGGGTGCTGATCTAGATCCCCAATCTTCCAAACTAGTGTACAGCAAAGCTTAAATATGTGAGACAAGTGATATGCTTTTAGGGTCCCGGGAGGATCAAACCCTTTTAGCTGAATTTGAGACTCTGTGGGCTAAGACAAAGACTTCTTTGGACTGTCCATATTTATTAAGTGCAAAACAAAATGTGGGGAAACTAAGAAAAGTGCAGGCAATGAGCAGGAGTTTAGGAGTCACATCAAGGACGTTTCGAAGTAACAAATCATGTGAATTCAGGAGAACGATCTTATCTTCATGATGATATGGTAGGAATGCGATTGTAGTAGTAATTCCTGCAGCTGCAGTCTCTATCTACTTAATTGATGTTTAAGCCAAGTGTCCACAGCCGTGGCCTTGTCTTATCTTTTGAGGTATCTCTGGCTTCACAGGCTACTACAGGTTTCAGCCAGGTCCAGCGACAAATAGAGGTTCACTTTTATAGATTAAAAACTGGTGATCAACTTAATGCCAGCGTAATTAAATCACCATGGTGATGAGTGCAGATGTTTCACCTGAAGAATGTTTCCAGCATAAATAGAGACATGGAGAAGGAGAAGAGAGGCACTGAGGTGTTCAGGCATTGTGGGTTCACCTATGCGTTGCAGTTTGAACCATTGGTTCTCCTGGACAAGCTCTAGTCCTTACATTGAGCATTGCTTTCTGGCTTCAGTGGGGAAGACATATGCCTCTTAATCTCCAGGATGAACTCGTCATGCTGCCTTCCTGGCATGTACTTGACTGTGCTTTATCTTTGAGGAGCTTGGGGCCTCTCTGTCATTGAGGATGGCTGTGGTACTTTTCAGCGCAGCTCTCATCTTTGCTTTGAGTGTGACTTAAACTTTCGAGCTCCCACTGCTGATCTTTGGGTCTTCTCAGAACATATCTGTAAAAGAGACTGGCGTGAATCCTTTTTGTGGCTTCTAAAACTCCAGTTGGACTTGTAGAAGGCATTGTCATGAGCTCTGGGTCTTCATTTTGACTCATACAGGACATTGCTGTGGGATTAAGGCCCTTGGTTGAATACTCTTATGTTTTTGGTGTTGTGGGTAGATTTCTTGTAGTTTCTTGTGTTAACTTTGGGTGATCATAATAAAATAATATAAATTCCATGTCCCGATTTAATTGTTCTCCTCACAATCCCTGTCTACAACATTCGCTTACTATGAATCAGATCTCAGGCCAAGGCCTGGGACAGACTCACAGATAAATATAGAAAGCCAGGTAGTTTATTTTAAATACTGCTCAGAGCCACTTTTTAGTGTCTCCAACAAAATACTACATGAATCAACAATTGGGACCTCAAAACTTTTGTGAACCAAAAGAAATTATTAATGAGTCAGAAGATCATGGACAGAGTGACAAAGATCTTAGCTGTCTGTCCTTCAGACAAATGATTAATATGTAGAACATATAAAGAACTGAAAATAATCAGATGCCCCAATTCAAGGACTCAATCCAAAAATGGGCATCTAAGAGAAGTACACATTTCGCAGATGAAAACATACAAATAGCAAATGAATACATGAAAAATATTCAATATCACTAGTCATTCAAAAGATACAAATTAAGACAATGCTAAGATTTCATTTCACTCCAGCAAGAATGGTAATCATCAAGAAATCAACCGATTACAAATGCTAGAGGGGCTGTGGGGAAAAAGACCCCTTCTCCAATGCTGGTGGATGTGTGGACTCATACAACCACTGTGAAAATCCGAGAGGAGATTCTTTGAAATATAGGATTAGAGATCCCATTTAATCCAGTCCTTCCCCTTATGGTTATCTTAGCAGAGGAATTAGAAATGTCATATCACATTGATATATACACAACCATGTTTATAACAGCACAGTTTGTAATAGCTAAATATTAGAAACAAGCAAAATGCCCATTAAACAAGGAATGAATAAAGAAGATGTGTGTGTGTGTGTGTGTGTGTGTGTGTTTAAACAGTGGAGTATTACTCAGCTGTAAAGACTAGAATTATTTCTGGGTAACCAGATACACCTTGAGAAGATACTATTAGGTGAGATAAATTGAACTCGCCTGTGTAAATGTCATTTATCTGGTGTGAGATATTGAATGTGTAAATAAGAGTCAAAGTGTATAAAAGGTATCATGAAAAGGAAAAAAATTCAAAAGAAATCAGAACTAGAAGACAAGTAGGGGGTAGGGGAAAGAAGGAGGAAAAAAATCTCCCCATTTTTCCTAGTTACTTTTTACTGGTTGTTGAGGCAAAATACCTGATGCCCAAAATGAAGAAAGGAAAGGTTTACTTACTTTTCTTGGAGGTTTCAGTCCATACTCAGCTGGCTGAAAGACAAGATGGCATCAATAGCAAGCTCCAAAAAGAAAGAGAGGGAGGGAGAGAGAGAGAGAGAGAGAGAGAGAGAGAGAGAGAGAGAGAGAGCTTCTTCTACCTTTACATAGCAGCTGGCTCCACCCCTTGGCAGGTGTAGCACTCACACCACCAATCCGAAAGCTAGACAACCAACTGTTCATGAACGAACGCTAGACTTGGTCACATCCAAAATTGCATGAGACTTGGAAGCCACTGACATAAACCATGACAATATTCTTTTTTTTTTTTTTTTTTTTTTTTTTTTTTTTTTTTTTGTCCCAAGGATTGAACTCATGACCTTGTGTTTGCCAGGAAAGCACTTATACACCTGAGCTAAATCCCCAGACCTATGACAATATTCTTACATGAAAAAATATGGCACACATGTTTAAATATCACATTGTTTCTCTAATGGGTGAAACTGAAAGGGTAAATAAGGATCAAAATATATAACAGACATGGGGAAATATGCAGCAAATTTTCAAATGGGCAGGAAAACATGGGGGGGGGGGTCAGGGAAAGAAGGAAAGGAAAAAATTTTAAACCAAATAAGAGAAAGAAAATGGAATCCAAGCTTTTGTAAATGAGGGGAAGGGTTGAGCGAAGGAGAAAGATGAGGGAACAAAAAGAAGAATCAAGAAATATTATGTATAGGTGCAAACTTCCTCTAGTAAATGTGATCATTGTGTGTATCTAAAATGTACAAATAAAACTAATTAAAGAAGATTAATGGTGATAAGATTTTCACAGATTTTAAAAAAGAGCAAGTACACATGCACTTTTTCACACAGCTGCATGAAAACAAAGAGGAGTTTTAAGGAAAACAAATTGAAACACATGCCACTTTTGATGTAAGTTAGAGCAACAGTCGAGAGGATGGAGCTCAAAGAAGTGGTCTTTTTTGTAGAAACATAATTAGTGTTCAATATTTTGAAGATATTTAAATAATCTAAGAAGAAATGCAAAGGCATAAGAAATTTCAGCACAGAAGATGAGCTACTCTAATATTTAGAAGCTGAAAGGATCTAGACAAGGAAATTGAATAAAATTTCCTAGAGGGCCAGGAAAATGTTGAGCCAGTTATTTTGAAGAGAAAGACGTCCAAAGAGACAGCAACATCCTAAAGAACGACTGCTGTTTATAATCAGATAACCTTATGATTAGACAAAATACTGGTATCAGCATGTGGGCAGACATGCAAGACACGGATCAGTTAAAACATCACAGACCTTGGATAAGGCACTAGACTCAAGCAAGAGGTAAGAACTTGATTCTAAACAGCTTTAAAGGACAGGTAAGATTGCTAGCCTAAAAGCCAAGACATTAGTCAGACAGTAGAATGAGAAATCAGAATTTTGAGTTACAGCACAACACTCCTTTTTATTGGCATTGTTTGGCTTCATCTCAACTTTAGGTTTTATCTAACTTGTCAGCTCCTCAGAGACATTTCATGAAAAAGACACTCCATAGTGTTTCACCATTCAGGATTTGTCTTTCATTGTTCTTATTTCAATTTTGAATAAACTATTTCCGTTTATTTATTAGGGTTTTTCCCCCTACCTTTCAGATTGCAAAGTACAAAGTTGGGATTGTGTTTGCTTTAGTGGTTTTATATCCTCAGGGACAGCACAGTGTCTGGCGTAAAATAAGCACTCAAGAATTCTGTCCTGGAGTTAAAGAAAAAAATGCATTTAGGAACAAATTATTTTCATTGTCAAGTTGTACAAATGTATTTAAGAAAGCACATGCAATATGATAGATTTCAAAAATGAATACTTTGGAAAACATAGAAGCTTTGTGTTATTTAAACTGCTCATTGAATAAAAGGATAGTTTTATGAAGAAATACAATTTTAAAAAGTGTTAAAGATCTATTGGTAATAAGAACAAACGTAGTATGTTCTATCCAATTGGTTCTTTTCCATGTTCTGATCTTCAGAGGAAAGTACTATGCTCCTTTACTGTAGGTATACAAAGTGTTCTTTTCACTTAAGAGTCTTAGGACCTGTCTTAAGTGGCAAGGATGAGAGAAGAACAGAATATCTCTCCTGTTTTCTGTGTTTTTCTCAGACTCCAAGGTGCCATTCCTTGGGGGAGCTTGTTGCTAAACCTGTGGGGGAAATGAAAGAGACAAAAGTAGTATTAAATGAAGAAGAGGAAAAAGTGAGCCTGGACCTCCAGTGAGACTCCCTCCCATTGTTTTCCTGTATTACGTTTATCCTATCTCCTTCCCTGTAATTACTTCAGTGTTTTCCCCTCCAAAATATAAGACTTAGGAAAAAACCAATTAATTACAAAAATAAATGTGTACTTGTTTTGGTTATATTGCTAATACACTATCCCTCACTCTTGTGAAAATTTAATTCTAAAAGTACCCTTAAAAGTGTTTTTATTTCTAATAATTAAGTCAAATAAAGAGTTTTCTGCAAAATTAATTTAAATTTGTTTTTCTAAGCTTCCTTTAAAATTAATGAAGAAAAAGCCCTTGTGATTTAAACACTGAAATCCCTCATGAGTTTTTAAATAAGGCCATTTGATTCAATAGGACTTCAAAGATGAGTGAATAAAGATGCAAATTAATTTAATAGATAAGCCACCAAAGGGCTGATTATGAACCATTTATTGACTCTTTAGCTGATTGTAAGATATATCCAATAACCAGGGGTTAACTGGCGGCATAGAGACAACAGGTTTATTTTGTAAGACTCTTGAAAATGAAAAGGGAGTGTAAATGATGACATTTATCTTAATAGTCACTTGGAAGAATGCATTAATAATTAAACCTTTGTGTCCTAAATATACTGGCATAATACTAATGCTGAGACACTGTTAATCAAATATGTATCCTAGAAACTGGCCGCGATTCTTTTGATGAACTATTTCTGATGCTTTACTGTCTTGATATTATTAAATTATCTGTTTTACAAAAACAATTTTTCTCTTTTATTTTGCATGGAATTTCTACTTGCTTTCATGATTTAACTGTATTAGAAATTATGGATTATATATGTTTTAAAGGAAATGCATGCAAAACATGCATTAATTTAATTCATATTTTTTAAAATATACAAGAGATTTGCTAGTAATTAGAGTAAATGTCTAAATCTAAGTTTTTAATCCAAATGGTTATGATCCAATCCAACCAATTAATTATATAATTAATGTTAACATTTGACAATCAGTGTCTTAGCTACTTCATTGTTGAGAAAAAAATATCCAACACCTACAACTTCAGAAATGCATATTTTATTTTGTACTATTATTTGTAGAGGTTCCAGGGAACTGTTGTCTGTCTCCAAATGTGGAAATTAGCTGAGAGGGAGAGAGGAGTATCAAGAAGTCAACCCTTCCAGGCCACACACAAAGTTATCTACCTCTTCCAAGTAGTCTTCAGTTCCCAAATCACATTCATCTATAAACTCATTGGTGGATGAGTCCTCTAAATATCAGGCACCTATGATCAAATTAGCATCCCAAAATCACACGTATGAGTACATGAGACTTTGAGGGATATCTAGATGTGAACCATTTTCCCTTAGCCCCTGTAAGACTCATACATATACCTTTATGCAAAAGACATTTAAAGCCTAACATTTTCAACATTGCTGAATAGCCCATGTCCAGAGTTACTTCTGAGATTTAGTGCAAACTCATAGGTGCCAGATTCTGTAAAAATGGAAAGACAGACACTGCCAATTACACAAAGGCACAGGATAAACATTCCCATTTCAAAAGACAGGAATTAGGCTACAGAAAGGAAGGGATCAAAGCAATATGAAAATCCAATAGGACAATGACTAAATCTCATAGTCTAGCACCCAGGGCAATCTGTGATAAGTTATGAACTTCAGAGGGGTAGTGTGTGCCAGCTCCCATGGCATGGCCAGTGACTGTAGACCACATGGCCTCTCAGCAAAGCTTTGCTCACTCCTGGAAACTTTCCCCAGATGATACACATTCCTGGCTTCTCCAATCATTATTAGTCTCCACTGCACTTTCATTTGCATCTTTTCAGCTTTACTAACTGCTTTCTCAGGAGTGCACAGCCTATGTCTTCTTCAAAACTCTGCATGGAGGCATCGCTGACCCCGTAACTCTTGCCTTCTGCATTCACCAAAATCGAATGCCATGTGGATGATACCAAATTCTGCTGCCAGCTGGAGCAGTAGCTGAGCCCTTTTGCATCTTGCCAGTGGTTACCCATGGCTCTGAAGGCTTGGATGTCTGTGCATAGTAAACTGAATTCCAGAGAGTTCACTTCCACTCTCTCGGTTGCTACTGTTCTAGAGAACTATACCCTGGGACTGTTTTGCAAGACAAAGACCTTCATTTCATAATCTTGAGCATTTGAAGGATAGCGTTACCTTGATTCCTCTGATACTTCAGGCCATTATTTAAGCCTTATTTTACAGGAACTTCCTTTCTGTGAAATTAAACATTTTGAAACATTTATCAGGAACTCTTTTCTCTTGATTCTCAAGCAAGAACTACTTGGCTAAAAGTCCTCAGTAGTAGCTATGCCACTGATTCTACATTAGACTTCCTTGAAAGCTCTTCCACTGGGTCAGTGGTGGTGAATCCAACATCCTTAGTCAAACCCTCCCTCAGGGTCTCAGAAGAGGAGCAAAACAAAGACAAAATTTTCTTCCAGGGTGTAACACACAGGACCTGGCGACCATCTTCCAATGCAGTTCTTGTTCCCAACTGCAAACTTTTGATCCCAGCCTTTACCAGCCATGTTTTTATCAATATTCTAGTCTTTTTAGCTCTAACCAGGATCCCCCAAAAATCTTAGAATACAGCATTTTTGGGCTGCTTCTCTGGAAGCATCTCCAAACATTTCCAAACCCTTCCTACAATCAAGCTCCAAAGCCTGCCTACCCACTTGGTCAGAGAGTCACACCAATGATGCCTCTTCTCTGTTAATGAAATTTGTCTTAGTTATTTTCATTGACATTGGGATACAATATCCAAAAATCCATACCTTACAAAAGGACAGGTTTGTCTTACCCTAGTTGGTCAAGGTTTTACTGCCTAGTTGGCCAGCTCCAGGGCAAGGCAGAATGATAGAGGAAAACAGCTCTTAGCTTGGCAATAGGAAGTAGAAAGAGAAGAATCAAGACAGGAAAAAAGAGGAAACAGATCTTTCCAGACCATGCCCCCAGTGACCAAATCCTAATTTCACCCCTCAAATCACACTTAGCTGTAAATGCATCAGTGGAATAATTCATTGATGGATATCATGCCCCCATAATTCAGTCCCTTTGCATGAGCCCTACCTATCCATGCAGAAGGCTTTAGGAGGTCACCCAGCTACAATCTGTAACAAAAGTAATTTTAAGCAAATCATGTTGGCATATTAAGTTGAATATCCTCTCCCTCCCTCCTTTAGTGTCTTTTCCTAAGTGTTAAAAACGTTTGGTCCTGGCTTGAGATTATTAGGAAGCTGTGGAACCCTTAGGAGATGGAGCCTAGTGAGAGACTTTCAGGTCATTGAGGATACCCTTAAATGAGATGAGGTGAATTCCCATCTTGTTCTTCTTATCTTTCACTTCCTGGCCACAAAATGCACAGTCTTTCTCTGCCAAAAGCCACTCGACATGACACGCTTCCTTGCCACAAGACCAAGTGCAATGGGACACATTAGGCAGAGATATAAATCTCCAAAAGTGTGAACCAAAATAATCCTTTTCTTTCTTCAAAGTTTGTCATCCTTGGTAGCAGCTGCAGGGGCAGAATGCTGACTGACATTGTACCTTGTGCCTAAAAGTTATGTGAAGGGCAGATATCTTTGCACGTCGTGGTTCTAAGGATTGAGTCATTGAAACTCAGACGAGAGGGTCTAATGTAGATAATGAGATTTTGAAGTAAAAATTATGAGGCTTTCAAAGTCTTAAAATGAGGGCAAATTCATTTGTATATGGAAGAGATATCACCAATTGTGGCCAAGAGATAGGACTCTGCTAGGTTTCTTTATGAATCACATTCTTCTCCTCCTCCCTCATACGTATAACTTTCACTCTACCTTCCAAAGGGGAAGGGGAAGTTCGTGGAATGGATTTTTTGGTGTCTTAAATTTGGAGTTGGTTGTATGATTTATTTCATCTAGTTAGGTGTGGGTGGAAGTCTAATTTCAAGCGTAGGTCTTTTTCTGTTTTCCATATGTGTGCGTAATACTGGAGAAAGCACTAAGGGCTTTCGTACTGAGCCACATACCAAGTTCTCTCCTGTCCTATGTTCCCACACTGGCTTTGAAATTGGGATCCCAGAATGCTGGGATTACTGGTACCATTCTGCTTGGCTTCACACTTAGGTCTTAAAAGCACATTTATTTATTTATTTATTGACTTGTCTTCATGTTCTTCTGCCTGAATTAATACTGTTGCTTTTCTTGCTGTCTGATCTCCAAAATGGAAAGGGAGGGACACACTGGAAGAGCTGGATTTAAACTTTGAAAAAGGTGCTACTAAACTATGGCCAGCTTTGGCCAGCCTCCTCCTCCCATGCACCGATAAAGAAGTCTTGACCTGAACTACAGACACAATAAATGCTTTTTCTTGTACATGCTGTAGAAAATGTTTTGCAGAATAATGAGTTTACAAGTTTATCAACCTAACTAACATTCAATATTTTTGTGTCTTTTATTAAACAGTAGTTTATTTCCAATTTGGGCGAATATCAACTCCAAACTTGTAAGCCTATTCTTTGCTTTGCAATTGCATGCCTTGGACATGTAAATCTGCAGTTTTACTTGGCCAGCTGACTCTGGGCAGCTTCCGCTGATATGAGTTGTTAAAGGGAGAGTAGGGTGAAAGACGAAATAAACTTCACCTTTCCTATTTGTTTCCTGCTGCTTTGCATTCTTCTTTGAGAATCAATTTAACAAACGACTACATCTCAGCAACAGAATCCTTTCACATACCAATAGCTGGGTCCACTTTGTAGTTTTATAAAAACTCAGCAAACCTACCTGACTGTGCCTCCTCAAAAACATCAGTGGAGTACAGCGGGGCCTCTTACTCACACCCACGCTCACTCTGGTGCTCCACAGCTCTCAGCTGTAAGTCAGGGATGCGGGTCCTCCACAGGAAACTCTTGAACTTTAAAATCTCCACCTCTTCCACACATCCTCCTTAGACCTCGAGGAGTTAACTGCTTCCTGCGATTTTTATTTTTGTGAAAACTTTCTGTATTCATGTTGCTCTCATGAGTTACCAGTTATCATCTAATGGTAACTGAGTAATAGAATTATACCTGTTTAACAATGTTTTATATTTCATTCTCTCTGTTAAAATAGTAAGCGGGCTCATTTCCAATCCTGTTTGAATTCTTATTTTTTTAAAGATTGCTAGTGTGAAATAAAATCACAAACTAGTTTAAAACTCCCTGAAATAAAATTGGGAAGCCTTGAAGAAACAAAGCCCATGCATTTTCACCACTGTTTTTGACTGAGCCAAAAAACGGGAGACCTCAGTCACACTTGTTTCTAAAACTGCAACACACAGGGCCAGACCTACAGCTCAATAGCTCAATGCCTGCCTTGCAAGGGCGAGGTCCTGAGTTCAAAGAAACAATAAAACAACGAAAACCAACAGACTATTCCATAAACCAACTCTGTGTCTTTAACAATCATAACTGTGCAAAACAATTTGCTCACCTTAGTGCTCACATTTTTTTTTACTTAAAAAAAAAAAAAAAAAAAAAAAAAAAAACTTTGTTTGTATTAATACACGTTTGCAGCATAAGGTTACATTCACTGTGGGAGTCGGTACATGCACATAACATATCTGAACTCTTATTTCCCTTTCCCTTCTTCCTCCTCCTTTCCTTCCATCTCCTTCCCTTAATCACTTCCAAAAATCTGTCTCCCTGTTTCTTTTAACCATCCTTTGTTCTCCTTTTAAAATTAGTTGTGCTTTGGGATTCTCACGTTTTCTTCTCTTAGAACACAGTCCAGGTGACCTGGGCCCTCTGTCTCCTGGTATTGTCAACATTCAAGTGAACGCCACCTGTACCCACACCAATGCTTTATGTGTGCCTCATGACTGATTTCATTTTGATTTGTTGACATTATGAACAGTTTTGAGCATTACTATCAATGCACATATTTAAAAGTTTCCATAGCGTTTATTCCTAAGAGTGGAGTCAGACCACAGACTGTGCACACATTTAGCTTCATGGTATTGCCCGTTGCCTCTGCACTGTGGCTCTGCAGACTGGTGCTTCTACCATAGAAAATGGAAGTTGTAATACTCACCATTCTGCTAACATTTGTTTCTAGTGTTTGTAAAATTACCTTTTCCTGTAATGTACATTCTTTAGACTACTGAATTTGAACACACTCATATATGTGTTCAATTATTTTATATTTTACTGGTGTTTTGATATTAAGTGATGATAAATTCAAAAGAATCATGTCTTTGTTCAAATCATTCCAGCCTTAGTTCAGCAATGATATTGAAATATTCTAGTAGAAATTCAGTGATTTTCTTAGAATTCCATATAGTGCAGCAAATTCAGATGTAAGATTATTATAAAAATCTTTGGTAGGGAAAAATAAAAATAATTATTGAAAAAGAATCTCAGCCAGCTGTGGTGGCGTATGTCTGTATTTCCAGCACTCAGGAAGGTGAGGCAGGAAGGTTACCTTGAATCCAGTCCTGGGCTATATAGTGAGTTCAATGCCAGCCTGAACTACAAAAAACAAACAAACAAACAAAAAAATCCTTAACATGGATCAAGTAAAGATTAAAAAGAGAAAGAAGGGAACAGAATGATAGGGAGAGAGTGAGAGGGAGCTCTAGGCAATTCTCTCAAATGTAAAAGTAGAGGATATTTAAAATTCAAGGAATATAATGGGTTTTCATCCTGAAAGCTGCAACAGAAGGGTGTTGAGTTGGAGGCTAGCCTGGTCTGCATAAAAAGATCTTTATGAAAAAGTTAGATAAAAGCAACTACTCTGAAGATAATAATATGCAATATATTAACCATTGTCAGTACCTTATTATCTTGTTTTTGAAATTCTGTGTTTATCTTTTTATTTTTCTCTTTAAAATAAAAAAGCATTAAGCCTGGCAAATGATAATTGTAGCTAATTTATCTCTTTAAATCTACAGGCAATACCGCCCAGGCTAATGTTTTATGGAAATTTGAGGCAAATAGATTTTGCCTGATTTAACTACTCTTCCTTCAGAATATCTATGCTTCAGGTGTGCCCATACCTACCATTAATAGAAATGCATAAGTAAGTTATAAATAAAATTGTGTTCTACATATACAAAGATAATAAAGTAAGATCATAGTGTCCATAACTTGTCACCTAGTTTACACAACTACATTTTGTGTAAATCCTAAAGATTTTAAGCGTTTTATCACTAAGTTAGTAAAAGACTTACATATTACAAACAGACATTATCAGCACTGTAGATATAGTCACACTATAAATAAAATCATTAAATGTATGTCGTCTATCAATAGCATCCTCTTTGCAAAGTACAAAGGATGAGAAAATGATCCACCCGTGCCTGAGACTAACCTTTATTTGTGAAAAAATACCATTTATTACTTCATACATAATTTCCAAAAATGTACAGGGAAGAAAATGCACAGAGTATCTTGAGATTTACAACATGTTTAAATCCCAACATTTTGGTAAACTTTCTCACAAATCTTTTCTAAGAGGAAAGTTATATTTCAGGAATAGTAACAACAACAACAACAAAACCATTATTTTTGAGCAAATGACTAATGTATTTTAGCAGAAATGTTGACTGTCTTCACAACTGCAAGAAATCATCCAGTGAAACATAAAAGCATTTCTAGATGTAGAGTTTGAATACTGAAAGACATAAAATCAAATTGGGCACTTGTTATTTTCATAATTAAGACAAAGCTTTTCAGTTTGCCAGGTTCATATCTTGCAAATAATACTAAATGTTGAAGCAGTAAAGCTGAATCTTCCCAAAGCAATTTCATCTCCAGAGAACAGCAATATTGCTTTCATTATTTGGACTGGTTAGGCGGCCACGTATTCTTCACATATTGCAGCCTCTTACATCTTTCCCCACCTAATACTTTGTGAAGCTCCCTTGTTTCATGGCCACAGGATGGCTGAGAATGGCTATTTTTCCTTTCCTCATAGAAAACAGAGGTGAGAGTAATTCCCTTCCTCTTTTGAGGAAATCTTTGAAAAAGTGTACGTTTGTCTAGAAACTGATAAGAAAATTCTTATCTAACTGGCAATTTCAGAACACAAATGACATCTAGTTATCTTTCCATTTGGAATGTGACAATTGAATGACCTCAGAATTTATTCTTACTTTTTCTTGACAGAACTATGGTATCCTCCTCATGATCAGCCATTAATGTTTTTCGTCTTTAGAAAAACTCTATAATCAAATTTAAGAAATATTTCCACAAAATATATTGCATGCATTGTAAGTCAATCTAATTTAATTTAAAGTAACAGCTTTAAAAAGTACATTTTTTGGACTATTTGTCATGAGTTGATTCCACACATTTATCTTTCCTGGTCATTTAGACTTTGGGGTGCAACCAGATGTCACATTGCCAGATCCAGTGAACCTGTGGGAAGAGGATACACACTAATGTTGTCATGAGCTTGCTTTTCTGTTGGATAGTGCAGGACAACAGCATTAAACACAGTTGTCATCCCTGTTTTAAGGACAAGGATAAAAGATAATTTCCAGGACAGCATTGGAAATAAGAGATGATACAATAGTATGCTCAAGTGAGGGGATGAAGAAGATTGATGGCAATGTGTCTTTCAAAGACACAATTTCTTTTATTTAAATACATACTGTATTGTCTAATACCTGCATGTTTGTGTTCCTAGTATTTGTGTATTGTAATTATATTTATTAGTGCATAAATATATATGCATATATCAATGTAAAAATGGACCCCATAAAATTACCTGGTCATATATGCACTAATCATTTATATACACTATTTATATTTCATAAAATATTTTATACACTTAAGAGAGCTTCTGAATAATTCTGTTGAGTATGGCATACAATATCTTACAGATGACAAAGCAGGACTGTAAATAGCTGAAGTCTCAAGAACTAACTTAAGGTTAAATTCACTCTTCTTTTGCACACCTAAGATATGACTCTTTAAAATAATAATAATTATCTTTTCACAGAGACATTTTATTATCTGTATGTGTCTTTTTAAGCAAAAGATAATATAATATGTAAATATTAGCACATTACCTTCTATTCATAAATCTCTAAGAAAGATTTAAAACTTATATTCACAAGCTATCATAAAAATATTCTCTAAGCTAAGGATTAAGATCATCTTTACAAAATAAATTCATTGATATGATGATTTTAATAGGAAATATGCATTTGAAAAAACTTCCTATAAGATTTAGAGCTATCTACAGAGAAAATGAGAATATTGCATACTTTTTATTTTAACTAAATAAGGTTAAGATTAACAGAAGTATAAGGAATTCTTATACTTCATGAAAGTATGTTTCATATTCATGAAACTTTTAATTAGGTAATTTTTTACTAGAATTTACTAGAATTGCCTGTCAGTATGTGGCAATACTTATTGCTATTCTTAACATAGCTATGTGAAATATGGAATATTGAAAAATGTTTTTATGAATTAAACAGATTTCATTTTTATAATTCTAGCAAGTTTGAATCATTTACTACTAATTAAGTAATTTTAAAATAAAAACTATACCTAATGAAATTAAAAATGTTTTATAAGCATGTACAATATAAGATCTGCATAGTAAATTTTATACTTGGTACTAAATAACATTCCCTGTCCGTTCATTTGATCACTTCTACATACATAGACAGTTATCACTAAATTAGTAATATTTTAAATATTTAGGACCTTTGGTACCAATTTTCTTTCAAAAATTCACATTTTCTTGTCTGATTTAGGTCTTTAAAATCCAGTTAAACTCATTTAAATTCATAAAATAATCTACATTATTCTTTCAAAAGGGATCATTCAGATGCAAATGTACCTATTACTAAACAAAAATAAAAAGTTTGAATATTTCTTTTCTGGTATTTTAGTTTGAGATTCAGTTTATTTCAAAAAAATTTTTGCATTTACAAGAAGAATTGGTCAGCTATACATGTTAATGATTTTAAAGTTCTTACTTGATTTCACTGACATATGTATAATGAAAAAATATCGATAGCCAGCCCTTTATATGTATTCAGATTCAACAAACTTCAGGTCAAAAATAGTTTTCATAATTTCACCTTTTTTTCAAGTTATACAGAACTTTTCTCATTATAATTCCCTAGCATAATAATATTACAGCTATAAACAATGTTACATTTCATTAGACATTATCGGGCACCAGACTAAGGTCCCTAACGGACTGTCTGAGGGGCATGGCAAAAGGTGAAGTAAGAGACAGAGACAAATTTTGTAATGCACGACAGGAGGCTGGAGAATTAGTGCCTCGGGATGGATGAAGAAAGACAAAGACAATCTGAGCGAGCCACTATTTATTGGGTGCATCGAATCATAAGAGGGCAAGTCAGATGCTCAGGGACAGCAGTGATTTCATGCTGATGAGGAACTTACATTGGTGTGGTTTGTTCCAGATAAGGACGGTGGGATGTGCAAAAAGCACTCTAACAACAGCAGGTGGGAAAAAATACCCGGTGAGAAGAAATTCCAGGTTAATAAGGAGTTCGTCCTTTCAGGTGACCCCCCCCCCTTTTTTTTCTTTCTTACTACTTGGTTGTCAAGGTGGTGTAATCATGACCCAGAGCATCACAGCACCGCGGGACAGTGAGACCTCAACTGTGACCAGAAGCACACAGAGTCACCTTCTTGCACACCATGGCCAGTTCACCACAATTTAAGAATAAAGTGATTTTTCTCCAAAAATTGTATAGATTTGTTCTTAACAAGACATTATTAGTAATCTAGAGATAAGTTAAAGTACATAAAAAGATATATAAGACATGTGTACATAACATACATGTCATTTTATAAAGTGGACATGAGTGCTCCTGATTTTGACATGGGCAAGTGTGTTCCTGGAACCATTCCCCTGTACATACTGCAGCATAACAGTTTTCTGAATATTCGAAGCCATTCTTAGAGTTGATCATAACACCATAAGTTATTTCTGAAATTTGGATATACCGTTAAATTCATGTATACTTCTCTCCCATTTAATTTTAGTTACAATTATCTTATAATCAGTGGTACACAAAGAATGTAAAACATTTATCTTAGAACCAGAGGACATTAGGTGTGTACATCATTTCTGAGCCAAAATTGAAGACCTGGAGGGGTTAATTCAACATAACGTAAGTTCTTATTGTAAAAGTGTGAAATTAGGCCTGCCAGAAAAAATCAAAGAAGCATGAGTCTCCTTTCAAATTTTGGTGAATGTCTAAGTACACATAATACTATGAATCAAAACCATTTTCACAAACAGTTGATTATTTAAAAATACGATGACAGAATTTCTGCTTTTAAGATCATAGCAAAGTATGCTTTCTGATATTCCTTTTAATACAGCTACAAACTGTGGGAATTTTAAAGAAAACAAAGATAAGCTTTTGAATGCTGGGTAGAGGGGGCACAACAGCCAGGAACCTCAGTGCTCAGGGATAACACAGTGGGAAGGTCCTAACTCTTTCTTTTTTCGTTATATATTCCAGACTTTGAAGTGAAGGAGTTGTCAAAATCCAGGAAAACCAATCAGAGCTGACCTAAAATTCCCCCACATTCTACATTCTTTTCTTTCTTGTCAAGGACCATGAAGAAAGCAATTTAGCAATGCAAAAACAGATAGAGAGAGAAAGAAAGAAAGAGAGAGAGAGGGAGAGAGAGAGAGAAAGAGAGCAAAGAAGAAATGTGGGAAAAGTTTGTTGTCACCGTCAACTCTGAAGAAGAAGCCAGACCTCTCTGTGCTTTCTCATTGTGACTAGCCCTCCCACTCCTGGTGGATAGATTAGGAGCCCTGGGTTTTCACTGTGGCCATGCAGGAGTATCTTACTGTGTTAGTGGAGGAAGACAATGGACCAGTAACTCCACCCTGCACTAGGGAGACACTGTCTCTTTTAGTGGGGCTGTTAATTAATAAATGCTGAGCAATTAAGGGTGACTGAACAGGTCTTCTGTCATTTCACTAGAAGCCACCTCTAAGCAGCAAGATATTTTTTATACTTTCGGCTAAAGAGATGTCATTGCAGGTCTCATGAGGAGGCAGAGTCATGTACTGAATGTCAAAAAATGAAAAGGAAAGCTCAGAGGAAGCTAGTTTAATCAGGATTAAATAATACCCAAAGCCTTGCAACATAAAACCCACAGGCCTTAATATCAACTATGAAACATTTTGTATATAAAATCATCAGGAAAACCTGAAATAGAATGAAAAAAAGACAAGAAAATTGCCAACACTAGGAGGACAGGGTTAATACAAAGACTTACAGAGATTGTGCATTAGCCAGGTATAAATGCTATAAAGAGCAATTACAAACATAATTGAAATAAATTAACAAGAGTCCCAAACAAAGGGGGGGGGAATGTCAGTAATTACATAGGAAAAAAATGAATGCAAATTTGAAAACAGCAAATTACAATGATAAGTTGTAAAAAGCTCAATCCTTACATTCAGAAACAGAAGAAAAAGATTAAGAGGAAAGAATCAACGAGATAGTAGGTAAAGCAATAAAGCAAACACTCAAATTGGAAAACAGAAAAAAAAATTAAAAGATAACATAACACCAGTGATCTGTGGGCCTAAATAAAGAATAATATTTGTTATCACAGTTCCTAATATATAAGAAAAATTAAAATGACAGGGCAGAAAAAAAGTTTAAAAAATAATTAATAAAATTTGATGGAAGATAGTAATCTAAAGAGTAAATAAACTGCAAGAAGCACTAACAGGGTAAATTTGAAATCAATTCATGGCAAATCTTTAATGAATAAAGACAAAAGTAAATCTTGTAAGTAGCAGGAGAGAAATGACAGCATATAATAAAAGTTTAAGATCTCCTCAAAAATAATAAAGACCTAGATGAATGGCATAACTTTTTAAACAAAAGGACTATGGATCCAAAATCCTATAGCCACCAAAAATAACTCTGTGAAAAAATGGGAAATCAAGACACTGTAAGATGAATATAAATTAAAAGATTTCACCTGATGTAAACTAAATGAAAGGCTGAGTGAAGTTCTCTAAATTAAGGATAAGTAATCTAGGAGTATCAGGAAACAAGATGGTAAGGCAAAAATGATGTGTATGTACACTATAGACCACAATCATAAATGTTTTAAATTGTGATTGTTGGTGGAAGCAAAAACTAATACAAAATTAGTCATAAGTGTATGTATTTAAGATAATTATAGAAAAAAAGAGAAAGATACAGGTTATAAGGAGAAAAGACACTGGAAATCAAAATTCAAATGAACCCAATACTACAAAAATTCACATAGTATTATATGTAAAAGAATAAAAGCACAAATCAAAGACAGAGATTCAGAATGGATTTAAAAAATATGCACCAAATGTTTGCTATCCACAAGTAACTAAAATTAACATTGACTATAAAAATACAGGCAGGTTGAAATTAATAAATGAAAAGGGTTCATCTTGGAAACCATAATGAAATGAAACCAAGATTTCCTGGTTAGGTAGACTTACAAAAAAATAAATCAAAACAATAAGTAAATCAAATAAAAAATAAACCCAAATAAACAAAACTTTTCCCATGAGAATAGAGAAGATTATTATATTATGAAAACATTGCTTGCCATTCGCCCAGAGGACCAGCAATGAGAAATGTATACATAATAACTTCATACATGCAAAGCAAAAATTGGAAAAAAAATGGAAAGAAGCAATACAAAAGTTATATTTAGAAAGTTTAAAATTCCTCTCTATATAACATATAAGGTAGGTGGATATTGAATTTAAAAGAATAAAAAATAAATTATCATCAATCAATAGATTCTGATTAAAAGTTATGAAATATTCCACCACCAATAGCATTATGAATATATTCATTATGGATTTCTGGAATAAATACCAAAAGAGAGGACTTCCTGGGTCATAAAATAATTCTTAACATATTAAAATATTTGCAGTCATACGTAGTGTGTTCTTTAATCACAATGATTTCATTGTGATTAACAAAATCAAATAGCAAATTAATAACAGAGTAATAGGTCTGTGGTAGTCAGGGGTTGCAAGGAAAACAATTACATACAGACCACATAATTAATAGTATTATTTATAATGGTCACCCAAGTAGTAAAACAAAGAATGTGCAAAAAATTTGTCCACAGCACTAAAGACCTAGAAAATTCAGCTGAGGTCCTGGATCCCATGGCAGTAATCTGTATGAGTTTAGCTGAAAACCTAGAGCCCATGACAATATTTCATGCAACTCTGTTTTACAGAGATGCACTAGAAAGGCCCAAAGGTCAGTTGTGGAAGCTAGAAAATCTATACCAGTAGAATGAAGGATCTATGCCAGTAGTTTGAGAGTTCTGCAATGAAGCCAAGAAGCCACACTCAAAATAAGGACCAGGGCTTCCCTAACATATACCATGCAATCCTCAGAGAAAATGAGGTCCAGAGCTTCTCCAACAATGAGAACAGCCAAGTTCATATCAGGAATTCAGTGTGGTAAGTTTTTCCTAGAGACTGAAGAGCACAAATCTTTCCCTCTGCAGCCAGGAAATGATGCTCAAAGTAAGGACAGAGCTCCCCCAAAGTGAACCGCAGTCATTCTTAGCAACAAGGTCCTGAGCTTCTCCAATGATAACAGCCAAGTTCACATCAGGGGAGCCAGCATGACAAACGGTTCCAGAAGAACCAATAGCTCCAAACCATATCACTTAGGAGAACCCACAGAACTACTCTTCCTCTCCAGGTCTCCTTTTATGCCAAAAAGAATCCTCAAGTGGGCCATCCACGTTCAGTACCATGCAGTTCAGTTCAGCTGGTATTTGAGTTGACCACCAGTTTTCAATCCACAACAAGACCAGTATCCAAATGCTTGGAATAAGATACCAACTTCTAAATAATCCCAACATCAAGAAGAAATCTTAAAGAAAAAATACACCTAACTCCAAAAGAAAAATACAATATATCAAAAGTTTGGGCTACATTTAAAAGTGCTAGAATAAAATGTATAGCTTATATTAGAAAATAAAAGAAACCCTAGAATCTAAATAAAAATAAGAGTAAAGTAAAGTTAAATCGAGGAAGATAAAGAAATAACAAAATAAAAACAGAAAACAATGAAATCACAGCCAATATATTGAGTCAAATAAATGAAAGAAGAGGTGACTTTTTTAATGCTCAACAAATTTGTCAAACTTCTAACACAAAAACCAGAGAAGACAAATTAAGAACAGTATAAATAAAATGAGGATTATTATACAGATATGGGAAGTATTTAAAGGGTAATACCACAAACAACTCTATACACATAAATTGACAGATTAAATGAAGTAGATTTCTAAATACATGCTACAATCTACCATGCAGTATAGTTTACATAATGAAAGAGTCCTATACTCCCACAACTATTAAAGAAACTCAGATTTTTAAAAATACCCCCAGCCCAAAAGAGCATTACTCCTAATGAGTCTCTGCATGTAGGTGGTTTTATTGGACAAACGTTTGGAACAAGAACTAAACTAGTATGGACAAGTATTTTTCATATGTAGAAATAAAAATCTTTCACAAAATATTAGTAAGAATTTTAAAGTATATGAAAAGTGTACACCAAGGGCTAATGAGTTTATTTCAAATTTGGAAAATTGTTCCAATATTTAAAATCAAGATAATCTATAATACTTGTTGGATAAAAAGAAAAACACTATCATTACATTAGAAAATATTCAATTTCTTTTGTCACACAACTCTTAGAATATTAGGAACACAAGAAGGGTTTGTCAATTTGATGTGAGACTGATGAAAAATTCTGTAAGCAATGTAAATTCAATGAAATATTTAGCAATAAATGATTACTTTGTCTTATGATCTCAAAGTAAGCAAAAAATGTTCTGTTCACACTTTTAGTCATTGTTGTACTTTTATACATTCTAGGAATACTACACAGCCTACGAGAAGAAAATCTAGGTCATGCAATCCACGGTGATTATACTCAGTGCAGAGCAAGCCTGGGTCTGCAGGAAGACATAAGCATTGTAGTAGTATACTGTGGTGGTGTGCCTTTGCTTCCATTGGAAAGCCATAAGCAGCTTCTTGAAAAATGCATTGGCTGCTGGAGAATAGAAAACTCTTTCCACAGAAAGGAGTAGTAATTCTGTCTTTCCCCCTGGATTTGAATGGTGAATTCTCTAGGAAAATTTATTTCCTCGAGAAGAGACAGCAGTATTACTAGGGGCTATACAAAAGAAAGGGACTATAGGGAATTTATGTAACTTTTGTATGAGTACTTTTGGGTTATGGAATGCATCATCTGGGATTTTATTAATTCTTTACATCAAGTCCTCCTACTTTTAGCAACTGTCAAAGCAGAATTAGTCTTGTAGTTTTATTTTAACATTTAGATCATATTTTATGGCTTTTATCTAGATGTCTGTCCAAAACCTCAAATGATCATATTATTTTTTCTGAGGTAATTGAATCTAGTGTGTGATTGATTTGTTTGCATGGGGGGATTAAGGGTGCTGGGATTAAGGGTGGTGATTGCTGGATCAGTGCTCTAATGGGTTTGGTCAGTTAATTGTCCTAATCCAGGTAGACTGGATATGGTATAACAGGCAGAAAGAGGCTTGTCTTGTGGTCTACTTGTATTTTCTGTCTTCTCCTTCCATGAAGTGTTGCCCCTTTACCATGTGTCCCCTGACATGGAGCCAGTCAATGATGGATGGAAACCTCTACAAACTGAGTTAAATAAAACTTTCCTCCTTTAATTTTGGGTTTCAGGTTTTTTATCTCAGCAATGAGAGAAAAGTAAGCAAAATACTACATAAATTATGATATAAAAACAAATTTAATCTGATTATCTTCTTGAAGAGACAAGCAGAATTTTGGGTATTTCTATTGGTGACATTTTTATGTCGTTGTTTTGAAGTATTTTATATCCTCCTACAGAAAATCTTGCTTCTGTAGATTTTTATTTCTACATAAAGGTAACTCATAAATAGTCTTCATCTTTTATAATCTTCACAAATGTGAATAAAGCATTCATCAGTGCTCTAAAGATTGCTGTTTAACAGCTGCTGAAAAATGATCAAAGCAAATAATATACACAAGTCAAAAATAATAAAACAAAACAAAGCAAAAACCTTCAGATGCTCAGATGCTCCATGTATTGGGAAGGAGAATTCCCAATATTCCCAATTCTCTGAAAACAATTAAATGAGTAAAAGTACAGTAAAATTCTAGATTGCAACAATCTTGTTTTATGAGTGATCCACAAGACAAGCAAGAACTTCTAATGAAATTTAACTGATAAGCAAGCAATGTCTTGCAATAAAAGTAGTATGTGACATCCGAGGACACATGATCACAACTGAGATGATGGTTTTTCTCCTTCTCTTTTTCTCTCTCTGGTTGTGGGATTGCGGGTGATTCCCTCATTACAGCAAGAGATTATACAAGAGATAATTACAGAGGAGAACAGAAAAAGGTGGAGGAATCCTTCACTTCAAATGGGATTAGGGAGGTGTGGAGAAAACATTACAAAATTTTGTACAAAAGTATCACCTGAATAAGGCTGTAGCAGTGTAAGCCATAAATCTGTTCAATGTCAATGCAATATCACACTTACAAAGAATCCTCGAAAGGAGTTAAAAGAAAGTGTCACTGAATAGGTTTTTTGTTAAAGTTACATGAAAAGAAAAATATTCCAGTGAACCAATATTAGGCAGATTTCATGAGTAACACTGAAAGTTGTCCTGTGAAATAATTATCCTATATCTTATTTCTTCACACCAACCATAAGGGTTTTAAAGCTGACTATAGGTGCATTTGCTTATTTTTCTTTATGTTTTATATTTTCTTCACTATTTTGTATTATGTTGCAAATTATTATGAATTTTAATAATTTTCATATACTTTTTTGATTATGGAATGAATCATCTGAGTTTCCATTATTTCTTATGGGGAAATTCCTTTTGAAATACAAGTTCTTTGGATAATAAACATGTTTCTGAAGCAAATCATGCTTTAAAACCAAGACTTTACTGTACCTATAAAATTGCTGAGTCTCTAGAAACACTGTGTAAATAAAAGAATTATAACATTTTCAGGGTACTATAGAAACACTGTAGAAAAATTTGCATAATTCAAATTTGGATGATACAATGAGGAGTTAGGAAAAAATAGAAATAATTCTACATATTTTTAAATCAATAAAAATAGTGTCATATCAATGAAATGGGCATTGGAAATTTGTAAGTGAAATCAAGAATTGGAGAATAAAAAAAATTAATTCATTTTTATTTTTATCACACTCAAAAGACAACTATTATTCAGGTTAAGTTGATTGCTATTTTGGTAGATAAAATCTTACACAGTGAAACAGCATGCAAAATGAACAGTTAAAATAATGTATTTACATACTGTATATTTATAGTACATATAATATATTGTATATTTTTATGGGAAAATTTAAAATTTAAGCAATGTAACAAACCTCATGATATGGCAGAAATACAAAATATGTATGAAATCATTAAACTTTTAAAAAGGATACCGTTTGTTAAAACATGATTACATACCTAGACATAGAATAATTTTTCCCCCTTCAAATGGTCAATGTGCAACTAGATTTAAGAGATTTATCTTGATTTTTCATTCATTCAGGCATTTTCACACCACTAATCCATGAATGGTCTACTACAGATCATCATCTTCCAAGGAAAAGTGATTTGTAAACATAGCAAAGATAATTTCCATTGCCATGAAATGTGCACTGTATTTGGCAATTCTGACAGAAGCTCTCAAATAAGGCTTCTGTCAAAGTTAAGATTGCATCCTATTTCCCTCTCATTAAAAAGTACAGCAGAACTGAAATTTCTGTCATTATGGGAATCTTTTATTTTGATTCAGTCCATTAGTATTAATAATTTGAAATGGGACAAGACAAAAATTTAAATATTCAGTTTTTATTAATAATTTAAACTTAAATGCCCAAATATTATTTGTGGCTATCACAATGAACTAATCAATGAGACAATGGGAAGGTCAAATGCACAAAGCAGATAGTATGGTGTGGAGCATGTAGGAAGTGCATAATATCACGGAGATATTAGCTTGATGAGAATGGTGATACAGATTTCCTTTAGCAAGATCAAATCATTTGAAAAATGCAAAAACTTCTTACACAATTATATTAAAATGTAAGTTCAGTAGTTAATTGATTTTTAAGTAAGCACAAGAAAAATATTACTTTCAATGCTTATAATCATAGTAATACAATGTAATATACAAATTGTGAGTGTTTAAAAGCCTGCACTAGTGAAACATAACACTCCACTAACCAATTTCTCACATTCAAAACAGGGACAAGTACTGATTCTACTGATGGGACATCAGAGTTTTGTTTTGTTTTGTTTTGTTTTGTTTCATTTTTTCCATAGGACATAACACTATACATTCACATGACATACAATGCAATATTTCATGTTCTAATGTAAAGATATGAATGCATTCAATCATTTAAGAAGTTGTTCCTACCATGACGTAACTTTCTTTGTGCTAGATTTGGTATGTTTTCAGTTTGCACACAATCATAGTAATGGTACTAAATCTTGAACTAATGATATTCAGGAATGTAAATATATCTTTCAAACAGTATCTAGACTAGCTCATACTTTGAAAGAAAACCTTCTTCACATTAAGTCACACTCTGGAAACAATTGTCGCTCTGTATTCTTACATATTATCAGCTCAGAGGTATGTGAAGCAAAATTTGTTGAAAACCTTTTGCAATCTCCTTCAGCTGCACTACTTACTTAGCTCCATCAAATTCAGTACTCCAGAAAAATTTCCATTTGAATTGCATTTAGAAACCTCCTTACACTCTGGTTTATGTTTGAGTTTTGGAAAATGGGATGCTCCAGAAAAATAGAATGGAAAGACTTAATACTTGGTCTCTATTTCCAGAAGCTAAGAGAAGTAAACCTTTTCATCTTTTTTAATATTGACTCAAATTGTTCGTAGTCATAGCCTTGTTTATAACCTTTAATAGTTTTTTTTTAAATTAAATGTGTGCCAAATAACGTTGAACAAATGCCATTTTTGAAGATAGACATGGTGACTAAACATGTAGTCCCAGCACATGGGAGGCTGATGCAAGAGCACTGCCCTGGGTACCAGACAAGCATGGGTACATAGTAAAGTCTAGCCCATTCTGTGTTACTTATGAAGAAGTTGTCTTGTTACCAAACCAATGAATAGATAACGAATACGCAAACGAATACATAGATGCATATATACATAAAGACATACATACAACAAAAATACAACTTCAGGGCTGTCAACTCCTTGATCGATATAAGAACCAATCTTGGTAGGAAATTATGGTTCTTACAAATTAGGAAATGAATAAAATATTAGGTGTACATGAAGAGTTTGAAGACCTATTCCATGGCAGTACTTTTGTTATTAAATGCCTTAACTGAAAAAGTAATGAATTTTAGATTAAACAATTTATGAGATCAAGTAACAAAGAATAAAAATCAAGAAAAAATTATACGAAAGGGAGTGGATTGATCAGTTTTCCATTGCTATAGTAATTATCTGATGTAATAGATTTATAAAGAACAAAAGTTTTGTTTCATAGTTTTGGAAGTTCTGTTTCACAGTCCATGCAGAGTTGGCCCCATTAGTTTCTTGCCTATGACAAAACAGTACGTGATTGCAAAGGGCATGAGAAAGAGCAAAGATCCTTACTTCATGGCCAGAAACCAAAAAACAGGACAAGGAAAAGGCTGAGGTTCCATTTCCCCTTCAGGGTCATGTCTGAGGGCCCTGGAGAACTCCAACTAGGCTCTCTGCTTTAAATTCCCACCCCTACCTTATAGAGGAGAATACACTTTCTCCTTTTCACACATGGAACTGTGGGAAACAGTTCAGACTTAAACTATAATAGAGACTGGATAAGTCACAAGTAGAGATAAATGTTGCAGCAAGACCCTCACCCAGATGGAATAAAGGACAAAGATGTTAATCTATTGAAAATGAGAGAAATAATAACTTATGTATAAAGTAATACAAGACATTTTATTGTTTAAATTTACAATTATCAACATAAAGATAATATGTAAGAGAAAGGTAGAAAAATTAAAAAACAATGCTTATCTGGGCATTGTTAAAAAATAAAATAAAAAACAATGTTTTAGCTGGGCATCATAATACATACATGTAACTGTCACCACTGGCGGGCAGAGGCAGCAGTAATGAAAATTTGAGCCTTCCCTAGGCAATTTAGTAGACTTTGTCTCAAAGTACAAAAGTAAAAATATCTGGTGGTGTAGTTCACCACAAAGACCCTGTGTTC
The DNA here is from genome assembly GCF_034190915.1 of Cavia porcellus. Taxonomy (NCBI): domain Eukaryota; kingdom Metazoa; phylum Chordata; class Mammalia; order Rodentia; family Caviidae; genus Cavia; species Cavia porcellus. The sequence goes on along the minus strand of NW_026947497.1, from coordinate 29,764,246 downwards.
AATCCGCAATACACCTGCAAACTACAGCCTGGATAATTTTATGTATCATTTACTCATATTTCAGACTCTGCCTCATACAGAAAGACAAGTTGTGTGTTATTAAACTTTCTTTGAAAACTTCAAGTAGAAATAAAACAGATGTATTTGCCTATTGGCCTATTTTATGAATCACTAAACCACATAGAAATTAATTTTCTAAATTTAGCATAAATAGAAATTATATGATGATATATTTATATCTGGCATTTCCTATAACTAAAGCAATTATTAATGCATGTCATAATTTTAATCCTGTCATCTCTCTCCACCCAAACATGTCATACTCCTAACAGCCCATCCCAACTGAAAAAATTAACCAGGCCATGAATCAGTGCTGAAGGTCTCTAAATGAATTGTGTTCAAAAGAATGATTCTTTCTTACCTTGCCCTCATATGGTAAGGCATTTTTAACAGACTAAAATTCTATGCACACAGCCTGGAAGCTGATGGCTTGGTTTACATTCCAGTCCCATAATTGCTTATGGCATTGATGAAATTACCTAAACTCTCTTTTTCCTTATTTATAGAAGGGGGATTATTGCAGTCCTAAAGTCTAGTAGATTTATTATGGAAACAAGAACATTTATTTCATATGAAGCCACTTTATTTGCTGTTAGTATGTTGGCACCATAAAAACGGGCTGAATTTCTGAAATAGCACTGTATACAAGGCTCGCTCAGTTCTGAGCTTTACTAATAATTAGCATTTCCACTGTGGAATTCTAATTTTTATGGGCAGCTTTTTAAAACTATTTTTCTCCAAAGGATCTGCTTTTGGTTCAAAGTACTGCATGTGTCACAGTCCAATTGAGCATGGTATAAGTGGGCAGGGGAATCAGTTAGTCCTGGAGCTTTTTATATATTGCTCATCAGAGCTCAACAAGCTATATGATTAAATTTGATTCTCTAGCACAGGAATGGATCAGAAGACCATAAACTGCAGTTTTATTTGCAATAAACAATTCTACACCAAAAATATGTTCTGATAGAAAGATTATTTGTATAGTACTTAGTTTTCAGCAACACTTAGAAAGCTTTCTCTCTCCTTTTATAGCAATAAATATATCAAAAAGAAATATTTGCTAACTTTCACCAAGACACCGCAATATACAAAACAAGTACATTCCATAATAGCTACAAAATTATGATAATTAAAATGTGTACTAATAATTGAATGGAACATGAAATATGGTATATCTTCAGTAGACTGCTACACTGCATGGAAGATGAATGAACAGTGGCAACATATATTGTCAGTGAATGATTGTTGTAAATGCATAAGTTCAGAGAGGAAGAATCAAAACCATACTTACTCTTCAAGTCCATTTACAAAAAAATTTGGAAATGGCCAGAATAAAACTAGCAAATGAAACAAAATCTTACACAGAAAGGTATGACTCATCTATGGGGTTTTCTTTAAGGACAATAATATATTTGATGATCAGGAGAGAAATGGTTCTGGAGCTATAAAAATATGTATTTCACTCTGAGATGATGATAACTTTATTATCATCATCATGAGAACGTTTCTATTTTCTTTCAAGGGGGAAGGTATTCTTTTAATAATTTCCTACACAAAATTGTTATTTTGCCAGAAATTCTTTATTTGAAATGTTTTCCTCAGTAAGAAGTCATAGTATTCTTACGCAAAGATTTTGTGTTTCTAACAAAAATCTGACATGCATTCAGATACAATATTTAGTCATCTATTTCTGATAAGGAGATAGTTTTTGAATTTATATGTGACTACCTATAATAAAGGTTGATATTGAGGAAGATGCACAGTTTATTTGAGGTTTGTTTTGTTGCACTGGTTATCTGTCATATCTACAATAATTGTTTTTTAAGGTTTTGAAAATAATCCACAATAAAATATGTCAGGAGTTTTGATTGGCAAGCTCTCAACCTTGTGTGATTACTTATGTTTAAATATATCTCTGTATCATAGCAAAGAGGTTGCTGTTGACTACCTCCTGATCAGATATTCTTACATTTTTTGAACATGAGTGGGTTAGCTTACACTTCCTGTCCCCCACAATGGGTCAAGCTTGGCACCTCTTCTTGAAAAAGCTACTTCAAAATCTGAACCTAAATTGTGTTAAATAAAATCAAGTCTAAATGTGGAGTAAGATTTAGAGGAAATGAATTTTTCCATCTGGAGAATGTAAGAAAGGCAAGTGAATAATAAATTGAAATACTAATTTTACTACTGCAAGAAAAGTCACCAGTGACTCAAGTGACCCAGCAGATAGCAATTCACTAATGCCATGTGGTCCCTCAGTGTAAACTAGCCCATGTTGTTTCACCAACTGCGAGACCTGAAAATCTCACTTCCATGTACCGTGGTTTTTTGTGAAGATGGGAAGCAAGTAACTAGATCCTTTTTTTTTTTTTTCTTATCACTTGCCAGTGTGAGTTCATTCTCTCTTGTTTGCAACTGATCACATTTTATTGATTTTTAAATTGTTTTCAGAGTAATGAAATTTTCAGGAAAAAAGCATTAGTCTTTATTTACATCTGAATAAAAACACAAAAGTGAATTAGGTTCAAGTGTAAGCAAGCAAATAATAATTTAAAGACCATTGTAAAGAAAATTCTATTCCATAACCAATAATAGATTTTGGCTTGTTTTATTTTTAAGGTATATGATAATTTTGAAAAAAAGAAAATAGAAAGGCACATATAAAATGCCTGTTATTCATGTGGCTATATATGGTTTTCTATGCAATTAAATAATTTCTGGGATGCATATAGTTGTTTATCATGGTTTTATAAAATAACATTCACATTATGTGAAACAAAAAGACAATTATTTATTTCTGCCAGTCCTGACATCTCAGGCACTACTTCTGAAGATGCCATCATATTGTTGACCCCAAATTCCTCTCATTCTCACATTACTCCATCAATGCTCTCAACTTAAAGAGAGACTCTCTCATTTGAGTGCACAATGTTGTTCCCACAAAGAAACTGCCTTTTCAGCATATATCAGTGATTGCTGTCAGAGAAGAGCTTAACAAGAGTGATTTGTAATTGTAGTCATTAAAGTCTTGTTCTTAAAATTGGACCTTCAAGGAAGCCAGAAAAGTAACCAGTAAAGTACCTACAAGCACAACCTTGATACAAAAAGTGGGTAAACATTATCAAGTACACTATTAAAAAAAGGCTCTAATACATTTTGACAGAAACATATGCCCCATCTGAACTGAGAAATTAATTCTAGGATTTGTTAGGTATATAAATTGGTTCAAAGCCGAATTAACATATGAAAAGGAGAGGAAGAGACACTGAAAATAGACTTTGAATTAAAGCAGCAAAAGAAGTAATAGAAATAAACCTTACACGTGACAGCCTGTCACCCCAATAAAATAGGGTTGTACGGAAAAAGGCAGCCACGGCAAGAACTGTGACACCGATATTCAAGAATAGCACCAATGTTGGTTACATAGACATTTTCTTTGCAAATGTTCGTGTCATTAGTCTTCTTTCAAAACTCATTGAAATATAAACACGAACGAGGCTTGTATTAACAAAGGATGCTCTAAAACACAAGTGTGCTGTAATCTCTCTTGGGATACACACACACACACACACACACACACACACATATATATATATATATATATATATATATATATATATATATATATTCAGTTATATCAGGTATCTTTTCTTTTATAAAATCTCTCCCAGAACTGGGATAAATTGAGATTTACATTGTAATAATCCTGGTTAGCTCTGTATTATTTTGTAATATATCATGTCACTTGCATAAACTCATAACATCTTTGGAAAAAGGAAAGAAACTATATGCAAATTAAACATCACCAAATACTATAGCTATAGTAAATACCAATTAATGCAGTAAAAATAGGAAAAGGCTACAAGTTTTAAAGATTATTCAGAGACTAAAGAAGAAAGATTCATCCTCACAAAAATGCACATTATGTAGGAGTCCAAAAATTTGCAATGAAACGGAATCTTGCTGTGATGTTTTTGAGTTGTAAGCAAGGAATTATAGAGGCAGGGATGAAAGATTCCCTTTTAAGGAATGGCAAAATATTTTGTAGACATCTTAGGAGAGAAAAATTGAGAGCAATCAATGTCAAAGGAGTACTGTACAGAATGTATCATAATGTGAGCAGGCTGCTGCATGCAGTTTATTCAAGTCATAGTTCAGTTTGCTTGAAGAGTAAGATGATTCTGCAAAGATTTGCTGGACATTTTCGCAGTTTTCATGCTTCCTGAAGAGTCTAAATGGTCAGAGTAGGTGAGCAACACCAAAAGCACACATTAAACTCACATATTAATGGCATGGATACTGCACTATTTGAAGTAGTAGGGGAAGGTAACAGAGAACCTCTAAATTAGCAAATTCTATTGTAAATGAAATTTGGTGGAGATCTCAGTAAACTCAAGGTAGTGTGAATGAAATAAATAAAAATACTTTAAAAACGTATTTTACTGCTTACAATATTTTGGTAAAGTGCATTTTGTCCTCAAGGGAGACACAGGATTTTAAGATGCTTGAAGTTATCATTTGGATAGTAGAGGGTGAAGGCAAGGAATGCTGAACTTGAAATACTTTTGGAGAACAATTCAAATGTTTTTAAGCTTAAATATCCTCATTTTGAAATGTTTTAGGATACAGATAGTTATAGTCAGCAGAACAGATTTGGTTGTCATGTAAAGATGTTGAAGTTTTTACTATATAAATAAAGAATGATTTTGGTAAATAAAAATAAAGATTTAGTACTATACTTTATGAAAAGTTTTAGTGATTATAAAATTAAAGTCTGTATGGAATAAATTAGATGAAACAATATTGAGATCATATGTGGACAAACAACATTCAAACAGAAAGGTAAAAAGAACAATATAGTTGATATATTTTTATAACATTAATATTAATCTTTTATTATTATTTGGTTTGATTTGATTTCTTTTTGAGTAAGAATTTTCAAAGTTTGACACACCATTTATCAGCATTATCGTAGGAATTATAGAAATTACCATAGAAATCATAAACAACAGTGCTTAGTGAAATACTGACCCTAAATTCTTCAAAAGTCCTCCTATTCCCCATTTAATTGGCCAGACAGAGTTGACAGAAAGGTACCAGGGCATGATGTGCCACTACGTAGATGGTAGATGGATGAAATCAACTCTCTGATTTTAAGTAGATGCCTTGACATGTAAGGGAGAAATTAACTTATATTATTTTTGCCCATCATACATTTTATATGTTGTCAGAAGAATTTATCCAGCATTGGTTAACACATAAAATTAATAAAAGAAAATGTAAAATATTTTGGTGACATTGAAATAAAAAGGAAATATTGAAAGCAGATTTAAAATATAAACCATAATAAAAATATTGGAGGATTTTCCAAGACTCTGGAAGAACTCTATTGATAGTTCTATAAAATTAATTGAAAGTCATTTAGAATACCTTGAAAATATACATTATTTTAAGGGATGTTCCATAAGTATTCTTAGTGTAAGGAGATTGATCTATTCCCAGATTCTTTGATTCAGTCAGTGGAATACCAAGTAAAATTTATTTTTTGCATTTCTGTGAGTATATATGTATTATATTGCCAGAATCTACTATAATTGCATTGAAGGCACATAAATGAATGCATTCTTGTCCCTGAGATGTTACTACATGAAAGAGCCTATCTTGAATATCAACTCTGAGTTTCCTAAAACCGTATGTTTTCTGAATGGAATCAGTCACAAAGTTGGTGTAAGTTTTTTTTGTGTCAAACCACTACTGCATTGGAAGCAGATGAAGATTTAGATCTTACTGAATTGACATTTATTTTATATATTACATTTGCCTTCTTTGCCTTTAATATTTTTACCTAAATACCAGCCATGGTCCTAAAGAATAACTTTCAGCTGTCATAATAGCTCACATAATATTCTTCTGTCCTTTCAAGGGAAAGGAAATAAAACAATGAATGAGTTCATGTTTATGAAGTTCTTTAGTTATTTCATTTATGCCTGTATCTTGATTTGAGAAGTGAAATAGCATTTTAAATGCAATTTCATAGTAATTGCATAGTAATAGCAAACTGCATAGTAAATCTGTACTATGATATCTAAGTGGCACTCCAGGAATAGAATGTGTTCTAAATCATTGCATAAATGTCACTATTCACCCATGACTGGAACTCATGGGTGTATTGATCAAGGAATGAAAATAGAAGTAGTTAATTTTACTATTTACCATAAGGATAAGCTTGCAAATTTTCTGCTTTCTACTCCTAAATTTTGGGCTTTTCTGCTTTAGTTTTCTCAGTTCCAAAGGAAATAAATCATTCTTTCTTTTTTTAATTTTTAAAATTATTTTGAAGGTAGTAAAATATAACAGAAACAAAGCCAATTGAGATAGTGTAGTGAAACTGGTACAGAAGTTCACAGCAGGTTACTGGGATAACACCAATGGGTATCAGAGTATATCTTGTTATCATCACATTAGCTGTTCTCTCAATCACGTATAGGAAAATGAAATGAAGCACAGAACACTATGGAACTTATCAAAACAGAATATTGAATAGAACACTACCATTAATCAGACTAAAGCAAAACAGGAGTAAAAATATTTGCCTTCAAACAATTGGTAGAAGGAAATCTTTATTTGCTATATTGCATATAGTTAACCTCCCAAGAGATGCTCAGATCTCTGGTTCCCATTTGCTAAAAGGAGGCAAGGGAAATGGGATGTTTGACTCTAAGGCCATGCAACAGGAGGCTCACTATTGCTTAACAGGGAGGCAGGCTGATTGCTTGGTTTCCCAGTGTCCTAAGTTCCAACATATTGCGGATCTCAGGAGACACTGGTAGTTCTCCCCTGGAGGGGCAGTAGCCTGCCACACCACAGATGCTTACCAGGGAGGTGAGCTGCTTGCTTGGTTTCCCAGTGTCCTATGTTCCAACCAAAATAAATGTTTCTATCAGGTGATAAGGCAACGATTCCACTGAAGTGGAACATGAAATTGTGGAATGATTTAGTCTTTCATTACTGCAATGAAATACCTGAGGTGATTAACGTATGATGAAAACAATCTTTAGCACAAGTTCTGGAAGTTTGATTCCAGCCTTTGAGTTTTTGGTGAGGTCTGAAAAGGCAATGTTGGGGATAATTTAGCAATAAAACTGCTCACATAATGAGATGCATCAGGCACTTACAGTCTCATAAGTAGTCGTTCCATCAGTGATGTAAAGTCTTCCTACTAGGCTTCATTTCCTTAAGGTACATAGCACTTCCTGATAGCTACTGTCCTGGGGATAAGCCTTTAATGCATGAAGTTTGTAAGATACTATCCATATTTGAATCAGAGTGCCATCTGACACTCTATACTCCCCATCTGAAAAGTAATAAGCAAAAACAAGCTCACTATACCACTCGTGTGTTTGCTTTTAACTCTTAAGGAGAAAGTGAATTGGGATTTATAATAGGTATAAAATGAAGCATGTATGAAATGTCAGAAGTCCAACAGAATGCTTCTTAATTTTTGTTTTGAGAGTGAAGATAGTAGAAATCTATATATTATAGTTCAGATCTGCAATATCCCTTAAAATTCTTATGTGTGAAATATGATTTGATCATGGGAGCAGTATAGTTATTAGTGTTCCATACAATGATGAGTTCATTACCTAAAAGTGCTGTTTGTTTAGAGGTGATTCCTGTTTGGATATGGGTCACTGAGAATGTGAAAAAAATCTACTCTCTGGATCTCTTCACATCTCTCTGCTTCCCTGGGTGCCACGATGCAAGCAGTTTTTCTTCACTGTGCAATTGTACCATGCTGATTCTGCCTTGAAGGCAGCTGACTGTTAAGTGAACACACTGAAACTGTGAGTCAAAATCAGCTTCTTCTTGTTTAAATTGTGTGTATTGTGTATAGTGGTCCGTGATAGGAACATACCCAAGAAAGATGTTGGTACTAACGTTGTGACTATGCCTGCCATATACTTTGAAAGCTTTTTGAAATGATCTGTAGGAAGAGCTTAGGATGCTTTGGAGATGACAACTAGAAAATCTAAGAAGTGCTTTAAATCTACTTTGATGGAAAATTCTTGTTGAAACTCATGAAGACAAGAACACTGGTGGAAATATAGGTAGTAAAGGCTGGTTTCAGGAGGTTTCAGGTGGGAATACAAAACTCATTGGCAGTTTGCCATAGTACAAAAGTTGTCTAGATTTTGCAAGTGTTCAAAGTCATTGCAGGAAACTGATATTAGATATTCGAACTAATTAATATGAAAGAGAAAATTTCAAAACAACCCAATAATCAGGGAACCATAAGTACTGATTGTTGCTTTTAGGAAGATGCACAGTAAGAATCAGGAACAAATGACAAAGCCAAAGATAAAAATTTTCAATTTTTCCACAAAGAAAGTACCTGCAAAGTTGGGCCATAAAAAGCTTGGCTTCTGAAAAGGGTAGTCCTGAAAAGAGAAGCCAAGTAATTTGCATCAGTACAATAGGAAAGATGACATGAAGGTGTTTTAGGAATAAGCAAGACTTCACCCATCACATGCTCAAAGATGCAAAGCTAAAGTTTCCTTTTCAAAATAGAGTCCTGAGGCACCATACTTGGTTAGGGTTTTAGAGGGAAATATTTTTCTGAATTCAGCTATCCAGGTATTCATCAGTCTCTGTAGCCATGGAACAAGTTTGGAAACACATCCCAACATTCTCCATATGGTGGTGATTTTGCAGACATGCAGAATATAAAAGTAACAGAATGAAAGTTTTCACACAGATTACAAGGGAAAGCCTGAAGATGAAGTGATGGCCCTCTGAGAGGATGTTGCATGAATTCGTGAGAGTAAAGACGAAAATGCAGTGGACAATCCAAGAAGTTGAAGATATCAGAAATATGGAACATCTGCTAAGAAAATGTGTGGGTAGAGAGCTATTTCAAGAGAAAGGCCATAAAAGATGCAGTTGGAAATGCTGATGGGCAGAGAAAGCCAAGATTTTGGAGCTCACATCTCAGTACAATTTGTTCCAAGTCCTATACATGGAATGGTAGAATTTAATGCTTACCTTGCCATATTTCTCTTACCCTGGTCACATTCCTTTCTGTTTCCTTCTTTCTCCTTTTTGGAAGGATAATTTTTACCCTGTGCCATTTTATATTAACAGTGTTTAAATTTACTTTTAATTTTTACAAGAATCCACATGTTAAGTGTTTGCCTTTAGTCTCAGAGGAACCTCTGGATTTTGACTTTTCAGCACTGTTGGAAATTGTAAGATTTTGGGGACTTTTAGACTGAATTTATTTTGCATAGTGATATAGCATGAGTACTTTGATGTCCCAGGATGAAATGCTGTGGTTGAACCTTAAATGTCCCCAAAGTTCTTATGTATATAAAATGTGATTGGGTTGTGAGGCTCTAGACTCATTGATGGGTCCAGTGGTGGGTGTGTTGTTAGGAGGTAGAATTTGGCAGGAAGTGTATTCTCATCCGAGTGCTCCCTTTACCCCTGCTTCCTGGCTGCCATGATGTAGTTTTCTTCAATAAAGTCCTTTCACCATGCTGTTATGCCTGGCATCTGACCAACCATGAATCATTCACTGAAGCTGATCCAAAATAAACTTCTCTCTTTCAAAATTGAAAGTACTGAGTATTTTGCTTCACCAATGGGATAATAACTAAGACACTACATAATATAATAAGGAGAATTGTTATCAGTGTAGATGATTCAGGAATGTATCACATCAGCAGATGAATGACAAGGATTTTCTAAAGGAAAATAATTTCCGAATTGGACTTTCATACCTTATCTGTGTTTTTAATGATCTTTAATATATTTTCATATATTCTTTCTAGGAAGATACTTAAGTAGATACTCTAGCTAGCACCACTGAAAGACAAAGTGAGATAAAGTGGGAGGATCTCAAAACATAAAGGATGTGAAGGAACCCAATGAATTCCATAGCATGGTGAATAGATAGCTGGAGAACAGTGAATGATAATCCCAGAATGATGCTGAGTTTAGACGTAAGCCATGTAGACTGGAGGAACCACAAACATTATGGTCATCAGTAGTTTAAGTTCATCATTGGTCTTTCACATACAAAGAAATATCAATAAAAGCATCACTTGTTAAAAATTATTTTCAAAGATGATGTTTGACTCAGGCTGAAAGTTATGCTAATGGACATATATGTCTAACATTCAATTACATAAAAACCTGGTGGTTCATTTTTAAAAAAGTGTCATGCACCAATTTCCCACAATGAATAAAATCATTAGATAATACAATATGTACTGATAATATATATTAATAGGTATATACAGATAGAGAGATCGATCAATCAGAAAGTAACTTGGCAAGTGTTTTCTGAATCAAGTTCTTAACAATACAAAATAGGAGGCAAAATCTGTCCAATATAGAGGAATTCACTTATGTTTCACACATACACACACCAAAAACAAACAAGAAAGCTAAAGATAACACTTTAGTAAAGTAAGATAATGAGCTGTTAGTAGTCTCAAGGATCTGAAAAGGTTTGTTTATTGGTGCAATTTCTGAAAATATTTATCAATAATTTACTTTATCAATTTAAATTATATACTTTCCTGATAGAATTGTATACATGTAAAGTCATTTTTGTCTGTATAAGAATATTCTTTGCAACATTAGGTAAAATATTATATGTAAGAATTAAGCTTATTTCCAATCTACAGATACATTATTAAATAATTAGATAAAGTCAAAACATGATGAATTATGTATTTATATAGACAAAAACATTTCTTTACATTTTGTACTGGAAATGTCTTTAAGATCAACCACAGAGTATAAAAAAATACTCAAAGTACAATCTGAAACTCTTCCCTTAATATTTCACACTTTGAGTAAATATCTAACACATATTTATTTTTATACACTATAAGTCATTTTATCAGGATTCTCAAGGATGTTACTGAATAATCTTCTGGGCAACAATGATATGCTAAAAGAAATGGTTATGATAGGTGCTACATTGTTCTATTCATATGTTATTCAATTAGTATTATGCTAAAAATGAAGGTACAGAATACATGGGAATCAATAAAAGCAGTGTTCAAAAACAAAATTAAATACTTTATGACCATAATTCCCCTTCTAGATATATAATTTTGGGAAAAGACTCAAGGTTTTAATGCAAGAAGATGAGTTTTAAAGATTATGGAACACTCGTCCATATTTAAAGAAACATAGTACTAAGTATACAGTCAGCAAAATTGGCAGGTCTTTAAAACAGGCCATAAGACAAGAGAGACAGGCTGGCATCCATACTCAATAACATTTGTTAAATTAAAAACATTACATATCTTTCAAGGATATTTACTTACCAAAGAATAAATAGCAGATGGTGTCTTGTGTTCCTAAACAGAATAACTGAACCCATTTTTTTAAATGTAAAAATAGGGTTATTGAGCTTAAAAAGTTTTAAAGACAGAAAGTCCAAGATTGGGCAGCACATATGTTTGGCCTCCAGTGAGTTTCCTTGGTTACAGTCACAAGGTGGAAAAACAGAAAGGGAATTAACTACATGCAAAAGGTACAAGAGTGTGATGGTCCTTTTAACATATAATGATTTTGTACCTTACAAGTTAATTCATTTGTTGTCTTAATACTTTCCAAAATCAGTATTCCCAATACACAACACCTTCCAGTAAACCCATCTCTTACCCATTCCACCATTCCATGGTAGCTTCCAGCACATGAACCTGTGGAGTGCACATCATGTTTAAACCATGCAGACGTGTTAGCTTGGCTACCTGACATGAGAAGAAAAATGTCAGTGAAGTATTGCTGCATAAAAATTACTCCAACACTTTTCGATTTAAAACAATAAACATTTATTACTTTACACAGTTTCTGGATGTCAGGAACACAGGAATAGTTTAGCTTAGTAAGTCTTGTTCAGGTTTTTTCTCAAGGCCACAATCAAAATGGAGAGTAGAGTGGAACAGGAACCTAAGCATTTCATTGGCATTAAGAAAGTGACTTTAAAGAATAGGTTGGATACTATATGACCGCTGACTGGTGAGCTCAATTCTTCACCATGTGAGTCTCCTAACAGTTTGCCAATGTGTCCTCACAGTTTTACACAGGGCTGTCCAAGAACAAGTGAAATTAGAGAGAAAAAGGGTAAACATGCTACAAGCACAATGTCTTTTATAATATAATCTTAAAGATAATATACCCTAGTATTTCCTCAATATTCTATTGACTACACACAAGAAGCCTGGCACATGTGGCTACTATAGAAGTTTAAAATGAGGCTCAAAAACAAAGGGAAAGAATGAACATATATATATATGAACATATATATATGAACATATAGACATGATATTTTGTTGTATATATTACAAAATAATAATTTAACTTGTATCGTTTGGTGCTAGTAGGATTAAGTGATATGATTAGGTCAATTATATGTGTCTGAGAACAAAGGAAAATACAGCTATGCATGTTTTATTCATGGACATACACATAACTAACTTTTCATACTTTTGTGAAACTTACTGCTGGTGGTTGTATATTACGAGTTATGATTCAGTGCAAAATCTATGCATATAACACATTGTGTACACATGCAAGTGTTTGGTGAAATATATACACTGTAAGTGAAACTGTAAACTTCTGTGAGTGCATCTCCAATGAATAGTTTTAATTTAGTTGGTGCTAAATTTCTTTCCAATGTGAACATATTGATATTCAGTTCTATCAGCAAGTGTTTCCATGTTTATTATTTTTATTGAATTATAGTATGTCCTTAGTCTCCACAAAGTTGATGACTAGGAAATAAGATATCGCCTTTTCAAATTAGTTTTTATTGTAATTATTATATTATGTTTGTATTTCCAGTTCTGTCAATGGTCTTGTCAAGGTTTTTCCTATTGGTTTATTGGGGTTATACATGAATTTAGGATTCTTTCCATAATTTGATTATAAATATAATTCCACATTGTTTACAAAAATAGTGTTTCCAAGTATTGAGTATGACTTTTATTTTTATTTGCTATTTAGAGTACCTTTCAAGAGACAAACGTACTCATTGCATCATAATTTAATTTCTGCTTTTTTTCATGTTAAAGTTGTATTTTTTTGCATTTGTCTTAAGGAATCTACCCTTAACTGAGATTATAAAAGCTATCCTCTAAATTTTTAGTAAAAGTTTTCATAATTTATTTTCAAATACGTTCTTTAATATGAGTAAACATAACTATATTGTTTTAGTAGGTGCCAGCCTTTGGATTAAAATGTTTCCAAGGGATCATGAATAAAAGTTTTGTTTAGTCTACTTTGTATTACAGGAAGGTGACTGGAGAGACTGAGGGGGGGGGTCTAATAGAAGGCCTCTGAGAACTCCTTGAAGGCATTATGGTTGCCCACCCTACACACCCCTGAGGCTTAAAGCAAAGTACCATAGACTAACATCTCCAAAGCTGTGATCCAAACTAAACTATTTTAAAAAAGAAATAAATTCTTATAAATCCAAGATCCAGAAATGAAAGATTCGAGGAAAGTGAAATACCTATAAGAGAAATACATAAAACCTGACTGAGAGTCAGGCTATATAGTCTGCAATCAGGGAAGAGATAGGACAGGGTGTACAAGTCCCTGGATGCCCACTTCCCGCCCCTCTGTGCTCCAAATATTGACAAAGAGCTGCAGGAATTAATGTCATGACAGCTGGCATGTGGTTTTTGCTTTGGTCTGACTTCTTTTCATTTATTCTTTCCTTCCTTTTGGAATCCAAATCGTAACCCATTGCGTTTGGAAGTGTGTAACTTTCTTTTCGACTTTTACAGGGACTAGCTAAGTTTACATTGAGTCAGAGAAGACGAGACTGAGCAGTGCTGGAAGAGTTAAGGACCTGGGATTTGGGGAAGTTACTAAATGTATTTTATATTGTGTGATTAACATGAATCTTGGACCCTTTTAAGCTGACTATTTTTTTTTTGGGTGTTTTGTTACTGTAACAGAAGTTTAACTCACACAATAGGGTAATATTATATTTTACTGTCTACAGTGATAGGCAAATAACCTACAATGATTTTATGAAGTATATAATTTCCCTAGTGTATTTTTACGTATCTTCTTATGAATTAAATTATAATTCATGATCAATTCTGGGTTCACAAAAATTTCTTTGACATATATATCTAAGATATTACACAGGTAAACAATTGTCTAAATTGCTGCATATATTATTATTCTTTATATTGTTTCATCTCCTGTACCAGTTAGGGTTTACCAGAGAAAGAAATATAACACAAGATATACAAATATATAAAAAAATACAAGATTGGCCTATAATGTCAGTCACAAAGTCAGATGTGGGAGTGTACAGAGGGTGTCTGCACGCTGGAGGATGAAGTGTCCAGCCCAAGCACTGGAGCTTACTGCAGTGCCCCATGCAAGTCTGTGTCAGGACACCAATGAGTCTACAACTGAACACTGAAGAATCTATGACAGAAGCCTGAAGAGACTCAGGAGACGCCGAACAGTCTGTGCCAGAAGCCAGGAGAAAAATGTCCAAGCTGACGGTGAAGACTGGAGCCTCTGAAGAACCAGCAATCGGTCCCTCCTCCTTTGCCTTTTATTGTATGTAGGCTACTCTCCTGGGGTGGGTGTAACGCAATCTGTGTGCCCTCCTTTTGCACTGGTTGGTAATGTTACTAAGGACTTTGGCCCTCTGCTTAAACTTCTGACCTTCTCAAATTGACACAATCAACAATATCCTAGACGTGTAAGGTTTATTAGATCCTTTTTATAGACCTCAGTAGCTTTCCTTATAAATGTCTTAAAATATCTTTTGCTGAATTCATTAGTAGGTAACAGCCATTCTTGCTGTTATTGCAGAATAGTAAAATTGTATTATTAAATTTTAGAATTGGTTGCTGGTTGTGTAGAATGACATTGATCTCTGGATCTTGTACTTTTATTTGGCAACCTGGTGAAATTTCAGATTAATACTTATTGCTTCCAGATTTCATTAGGTTATATGTGTTGGCAATCATGTCATCCTTAAATAAGTAGCTTTACAATTCTATTTCATTATATTTTATTTACTTTTATTGGTTTCTTATAATTTGCAGTAGCAGTAGTGTATTCCATAGCGAAAATACTGGGCATCCTTTACTGGTTCTTATCTTTACTGTTTCTAAAGTTTTATTTTAGGAATGATATGGCTCTCTGTGTCATCATGACAAGAAAATTATTGTCTACTTCACTGAGCTCTGTTTTAATTCATGAATGATGGTACATAATGTTTTCCAGAATCCATTTAAATGATTATTTTAATACCCTGCTCTATCTTATTAAAAATCAGATTTTCTGATGACAAACTATCTTAGAAAAGAAAAATTATGGGCTGGAGATTTAGCTCAGCGGCATAAGCGCCTGCCTTGCAAGCAAGCAGTCGTGAGTTCGATCCCTGGTACCGATGAAAAGGAAAAAGACAAAAATAAATAAATAAATATATATATATATATATATATATATATATATTTACATATAACTTGCTTAAGAGACATTTATGAACATATTTGAAAATAAGATTAATATACTTGTTTTCTTGTTTATTTCACCTTTGTAAAATACATTATTTTGTAAATAAGTTAATGTCAGCTTCACAAAAACTCAGCATGTTTCTGTTCTACTTTTTATTTCTTAAAAACTAAAATACAACAGTAGCTTTCAATTTTCTTTTCTTTTTGTCTTTCTAGTGATAGGGGATTGGAACCATAAAGTACTATGCTTGTCTCCAGGAATTTGATTTTGCTATATTTCTAGATTTTGAGATGAGACTTCACTAAGTAGCCCAAGCTGGTCCCAAACTTCTGATGTTTCTTCCTCAAACTTGCAAGTAGCCCGGATCACAGGCGTATGCCAACATACCTGGCTTATGATAGCTTAAGGTAAAATAAGCTTTTAATAATACTTTCATCTGGTCTCATTCAATGAGTATTTTTGTATCAATTTCATAAATTTTGTTTAGACAATTTTAAATTTATGTTTAGCTGAATTTTTAACAATTTTATTTAAAATGATGGTTTTGACTATATGTTAAAATTTATTAGCATAATTTTATTTCATAAAGTTCTTTCACTTTTAATGCTATAGTTTTTTTTTTTTTTTTTTTTTTTTTTGTCTTTTTCCTTTTTATTGGTACTGGGGATTGAACTCATGACTGCCTGCTTGCAAGGCAGGCACTTATGTCGCTGAGCTAAATCCCCAGCCCCAATGCTATAGAATTTTATTATTATTAGTATATCAGTACGATTTAAATATACAGAATGATTGCATTCATCATAGGGAATTTGTATCTGTACACGATATATCCTGATTACTCTTTCTTTCTCATTCCTCTCTCCTTCCTTCACTCCCTCCTTTATAGTAACTGTTCTTAAAAAATATTTATTATTATTTCAAATTTAATTTATAGTTTTATTTTATCTTAATTATTTTATTTAATCCATTTTCTATAAGTTTATTATTGTAGTTTCATACGTGGAATACTTATTAATTTTCTTGTACTTTTTTAAAAAACAGGTACAAAAAGATATTTTCAAGCACAAAATAATCTGTAATTGTATATACACAAACAGAAAAAAATGAAACCTTAGGTAATCTTTTTTTGGTTACTCTCTTAGTATAGTTGAATCCTTATTAAGATATTAAAGGAAATAAAAATAGGTAGTGAGAGAATTTTCTAAGCAGAGGAAACAACATGAAAGATTTGTGTATGATTTTTGCATTTTTATGTCACAAATATCCAGTCCTTCTCACATTATAATTTTCTTAACATTGTCTTGATTTGAAGGTTTTCAGGAAGAAATAACTACAAATTAAACAAAGGTAAAGAAAGAAAAGAATAATGAGCTTACAATTGAATCTTACCCAGGCATTTCTTATTCATCTAGCTTTAACTTTCCAGCTATTTTTGTGTGGTCAGTGTGCAGCACACCTGTATTGTAGCGGACCTAATTAATTCTTCTAGAGAATTCACAGATCCTTTGGAAACTCAAAACCTGTGCTTTCATTTCCAGTTTAAGATGTCATCTGTATAGCAGCCCTGGAAGCAGTCTCCTCTACCTTTGTACTAAAGTAGTTAGGGGTTTTAAAAAGATGAAATTGCACAAAACTGTGAACTGAGACTCACTGTTAACTTATTGTCAGAATACGAGAGGAATTTCCATTACCTGCAAGGCCAAGGGGAATGGATTAAATATACAATCAGGATGCTGCTGCTGGTGTGCCTGCCTGCCTGCCAGAAAGCAGATAGAAAGACCTTTATTTCTTCTCTTTTTCTTTAATCCCTGGATCTAAAGCAAAATCTGAACCAACAAGAAAATTGAACAGCCATCTTTCTACCATGGGCATTCTAAGTTTAAGACACTGTTACAACTTCCCAAACCTCCCTCTAGCCTGACCTCCAATACTATTGCTTTCTTTTCCCCTTCAGACTCAAGATTCTTTTACAAATTGGACAAGAAGAGGGAAGAATTACTGGAAATGACTTGAAAGCTAAGAATGTGATTTCTACAACCAAAGCAATGGCTGAGGAAGAGAAAACACAATAATAATTGAGACTCTGTTCTGTTTTAATTTTAGTACACTCCGTCTGTTAAGAGTGATAGACACATTAAATATATGTAGACAAGGAACAGCATGAGAAGTGAAAGTGGTCAATATTTGACTTATAAAATTTGGAACTGGGTTGGAAAATATGAACAAAATGATCTGAAACTATACAATTATACAACCTTATTGATTATATTTGCATATACACTCTTTTCAGTGATAGGTGCAGAATATTAATGATAAAGCCTATCTAACTTACTTTTCCCCTCCAAACACATAAGCATTTTGAATCACTCATTTTCCTATTATCCTGCATTGCTTTCTGTGTAATCTCTATGGAATATGTCCATTCAACAATGATTTCTTTCTCTTTGTTTGGCTTTACTGACTATATTATATGATAGTAAGCACTAGATCTTCTGCATTTGTTCTCTCTTTTATTCTCCATTTAGAAAGGCGCCAAATACATAAGGGCTTGAAAAATTTCCAACAGGTGAAATACTGTAAACTGAATGAGAGATTTCTGGGATTTCATAAGAAATTTCACGGAAATTATCAATGCAAGAAGACAATACTTCAGACTGGCATTCTTTTCAGTACACAGAAATGATTCAGATATAATCAAGAGGAACAGACAAGACTCAAATGTCTGTTTAAAAATCTTAAAACCAGTTTAAAGAGAAGTTGAGGGGAAAAAGATTGAGAGATACTGAAATATGTAGATATATAAAGTCATTGCTTGCAAATGATTACCTTATCAACTTTGTTGGGCTTGTGTCTTGTCTACCTGTGTTGAACTGAGATAAGGACTAATTCCATAGAAGATTTATTTGGGAAACTATTTATAAAGACTCTCAAGATACATAAAAACAGTATAAGGAACTTTTGCTCTAAATCTTATGCAGACAGACTTCCTCGTACAGATACACATATAAAAGTGCATGATAAATAAGCATATGATCAATTCTATTCTTGGAAGGCAGAGAAGCTTGTGATGATTTTGATGTGTCTCAAGAACTACATTTTCCTTTTCTTTATGAAAAGAATGCAGATCTTCTAGATCTTCCATCTTCGAAGAACTCTTAGCAAATGCATTTAGCATATTTATCTTGGCACTGAAACTTACATTTTGAATAGATTTCTCTATATTGTGTTCATTTTAAATGGCATACGGGACTTTTGATTCAGAAATTCTGTAGCTCATGTATGCTACGTTTGTAAAACATTCTTGCAACTTTAATATCTTCTGTTGATTATGACTCAATAAAACTTATCTTTAAAGGCATTTATATGGAAACACAAGAATTCCTAACATTATTGTATTTTGTAGAAAATATAAATATAAACAAAAAATTTACATTGATTGTCTTCACTGAACAGAAAACATAGAAAAGAAATGAAAAGAATTAGAATAACTATATGAACTGAAGACAGAAACAAAGATGCCATACAAAAATTAGAAGTGTTTCCCTGAGAAACATGACTTAAAGGAAAATCATTGTAAAAATACAGCTGTGAATTTGCTAGAGTAAAAATAATGTATAAAAAACTGCAAGCTGCAATGCATTTAGTAATAAAATTAGTAAATTCCAAATGGCAATAGTTGCTGTTTGTTAAATTTTTGTTAATTCATGTCTGTGCAAATCAAGGACAATAAAATTATCTTGAAGGATGATTATTTTTCAATGTTTATGTGATTCAATTCAAGTTGCATGCCTGGAAATACATACTGGCATTAACTGTCAGCTAGATCTCAATAATACTAGGGTGATGGTGGAAAATTGCCCAAGGGGAACAGAAATAGTAGTCATCTTAAACATATATGAAATGTATTATTTTAGTCTGCTACCGCTGCCCTAACAAATTCCCAAAGAATGAGTAGCTTATAAACAAAAAATTTAGTTTTCAGAATATTGGAGTTTGGAAAGTTCAAGATTGGGGTGCTACATATGTGGGATTCAGTGTGCACACATCTTCACAGTCTGCTGTCTTTGTCCCTTAACCTCACAAGGTTAGAGGGCCAGAGGTCTCTCTGCAGCCTTTCTGGTAAAAGAAGCTCTGTACTCCCTGACTGAATCACCTCACTGAATCTCTACCTCCTATTTCTGCTACAGTTCCATCACGAGGTTGGGGGACCACAAACAAATTAGACTATGTGACACGCAAATGCTACTTAACCAAGTTAAGTGATTTCTTCAGCAAGTTTCTGGACTTCATACAAGTTTAAGGAAAAATGCACCATGACACCCACGCTGCTGTGAACACTGTATTTGTCCCATGCACTAACCCAAGCCAGGAACACTCTGAGACAGTGTCATTTTCGCTGGGAATTTATAGGCACTAGAGCTACCTGTGCTATCACTGAGAACCTGTATTCTGCTCTTCATATCAGCAGAGGTGGATATTCTAAAGGAGCCTATTTTATTACATTTTTCACTTATGAATTAAATTGTTATTAGGTGATCTAATTGGAAAATTAAATTGTACCCATGTGTTTTAAATATAAAGGATAGTGGATATCACCATGAAAGGACTTAACATGCCAGATGTGTCCAAAAGTTAAAAAGGATCTTAAATAGAGAGGATAGAAACACAAAAAATACCTAGGATATTAGCAACAACAGTAGCAATAACAACAAAGAACAAAATAACACTTGGAAGCAAATTGACTGATTACCATGCAACTATCAAGTACTCATTAAGCAAAATTTGTGCTTATAAACTGAGCCACAAAGCATCAACACTAACATCATTAGCAAGTTGATATTAAAATCTGAACTAGTAAGTGACAGGCACCTATTTTTAAAGCCCTGATTTTGGCTTGATGTATAAATTTAGGTATCTGGAAAGTCCTGACTTCTCAATATGAATTGTACAACCAGAATATGCTGGACTTGGCCTGTCTTCTGACATTTTTCTTTATCTAGTATTGTGTTTCCAAAATTTCCAGAAATGAAGAAAAATATGACTGTATTCCTTTCTTTCAATCTGTAATTTAGAGTGAATTTATTCCCATGAGAAACAATATCTGAAAACAATAATGAATCTTCCATATTTCAGTAGTGATTGAATGATTGATTTCCTTGAGAAACAGTACTATGGAATTACTGAACAAGAGGTTCAGGTGTTAGAATTACTGTAGAAATATTTTTTTCATTCCACAAATGTAACAGTGCATAGAACATCATAATTACTTGGTGCATTTTCAAAAATCTTTAGTAATTATTTTCTCACCTTTTAAACTCTTATTGAGAATGTAATTATTGCATTAAAAATATGTGAAATGGCAGCAACATATGGCAAATATTTGTTACAGTGAGTCCTGCCACTTATCTACTATTTTTAAGGAACAATATCTACCGGCAGCAATCATTTTGCAAATAAAAAACATTAGTAGTTCTTAAGTATAATCTTATAATTCTCTTAAAGAAAATAAAGTAACTGTGAAAATGATATACAAATATTCAAATTCTCAATTTATAACACATAAAAATTTTAATACACCAGGTGGTTGGTTGGATGTGTTCATTATGTTTCAGTTATTATTCAAAAACACTAACTTAATGTAATTTAAACAGCATTTAAAAGTGTATAGAAGAAGAAGAGGTAAAGTATAATGTTTGTAATAGTTATTTCATTGTAGAATAATTATTTCTTTTTTGTACATATACACATCTCACTGTTAATATTCTCCACTTCTAAATATTTATGTAATGATACAAGTGAATATTCCATGGGCTACCATGTCATCAATATTCAATAAATGCTTACTGAACAAACTAAATAAAACTTAACTGACTTCTTGCACAGAAGTATACAATAATTGCTGTGATGCACATTTTTTTTTCAAAAAGTGAAAACTTTAGTTTTAAAACGTGTGATTCCTATTGATCACTAGAGTTTAAAATACACAGATTTCATAGGTAGAGTATGTAGGCATCTCTTAATGTGAGTTTATGGTTCTCAGAATAATCTTAACCCTTCAAGTGGAAAGGAATTCCATTAAGTGAAAAGTCTAGCAATATAGAGAGGTCATATAGTAAAAGCAAACATGAATTTGAATGCTAAAACATTGAGATTTGCATCCCATAAGTAGCCTTTTAGGAAATGTGTAAATATTGTAATGAGGAATAACTATAACAATATTAAATTACAACTTTTAATAATGAATTAGTAGTTACCATGGGAATAGAAAGACTAGTCAGCAAGCATGGTGACAACAGCTCATGTTCGGAATGAGCTTATGAGAAAGTATTTGCAGTCTCATTGTATGAAGAAATTGATGTTCACAGGAGCTGCCCTAACCAATAAAATAAGTTGAGGTACACCAGAATACTGACATTTGTGTAGTTCCAAATGCTCTTTGGTTTCACGCTCCTTGTATGCATTTGCTATCACTAATGTTTTCTTCATCTGTCATTTAAAATTGCGAATTCTTGAACTAAAATGCCATGCTTTAATTGCAGAAGTAAGTATCTAATGTTTCTAAACTTCAAAATATTTCAGCAATTCATCTGTAAACTATGTATGATGGACTACTACAATCCTGGCTATCTCTGTAAATATGCCTGTGTGTCTGCAGTCCTCCATATTTAAAGTGGAAATTAATTATCAACAAGAAATGAGAAAGTTAAATCATTTAATGTAACTCAAGAGTTAAAAAACAAAAAAACAAAAACTGGGCTGGGAAGCTTATAGGCACAGCACCTACCTGGCAAGTAGATGGCTGTGAGTTCAATTTCCAGTACAAAAGACAGAGAAAGAAAGAGAGAGAGAGAGAGAGAGAGAGAGAGACAGAGACAGAGAGAGACAGAGAGAGAGAGACAGAGAGAGAGAGAGAGAGACAGAGAGAGAGAGAGAGACAGAGAGAGAGAGACAGAGAGAGAGAGAGAAAGTTAAAAAAACTGCTGGTCCAGGAGAGGTACTTGGTTAAGATTTTTTTTTTTTTTTGTCTTTTTCATTTTTTTATTGGTACCGGGGATCGAACTCACGATCGCCTGCTTGCAAGTCAGGTGCTTTTGCCGCTGAGCTAAAGCCCCAGCCCTGGTTAAGATACCTTAATCATTTATTATTATGAAAATAAATTTTACTGTCACCTGTCCTATATTTGGTGGTCTTTTTGTGTGGAACTATTATAATATGTAAAATCACATAATAGATTAAAATACATCATAACCAATTATGTAGTCTTCAATAAGAAAGTTTTATACCACTGATATATATTTGCTTTGTGACAATGACCATAATTATTAGCATAGCATTCTAAAATTTTCATTGACATATGCCTTCATAAGTAGATACTGTGAAATGCTTATATTCATAATATCTATAAAACTAAAACTCTAGACATGTAAATCTTTTGCTGTTATATCATGTGGACCATTCTTTCCATGTTTTCTGCCCCAAAGCAAGTGGTACTGTCAAAAATCCTGTAGATCATTAGTATATATCTGTTACACTAAAATGAGTTATTAAACTAGTTCCTGTCATAGTTTAAGTCTAAATGCAATGGATTAATAAAGTGTACATTTTACATTCATGTGTTAGATCACACGCATAGTTTTAACACTAAAGCTCTAAACTCTCATAAAACCATCTCAATGTATGTTCTATACATCTGTAAGTTACACAGTAGAGTTCTACTTGAATTTACTCCTACTGCTACCATGGCACACTTGCAAAGCAAGGACGTTAATGAATCTCTGTCCCCTTTGAGAGATTAATGGGAGAGAGAGTGGATGTCTTCACTGAAAAATTTCCTTTAATTCTTTAAAATGGGATTATGCTCAAGAAATATGACAAATTAAGAAACGAGGTTGATGTGGCAACCAAATTCCTGGTCCTGCAACATTATTTTAATTTTCACAACTCAGATTATATAAATAAGTTTCAGTATTTCCCAGGATTTTCCTGTGTGACTGTCAGTAAAGTGTGTATCAGGGAAGCAAATGCAAATAGAGAAGCCGTGTTCTGAAACACTTATATCCATTTTTAAATGTAATTGCTGGTACTAATTAATTAACAGCATATATCTTTCTATAACTTCTTCCATCACTCCTTATGTTGACTTAATAAAAACTGCAAAATTTGAGGGTAATTTATTTTGTATTTTAAATACAATGTTTTTCCATTCTATATTCATTGATATAAATTTGAAAATTTAATTTTTCCAAGATTTTCTTTCAAAAGTTAAATAGGTTTCATACCAAACTTATTTTTCTTACATGTCTATAAAATTAGAATATAGGGAACTGGAGAATAAAAATTTCTTTGCTATATTCCATGGAAAGCAAAAGGCAAAAGAAAAGAGAAAGAAAGTTGCTATGCATAAATTAAGTAGATTAAATAATATTTGTCAGTAATTATAAATTTGAAAGTAGCTAATTTTATTGAAACACAAAGCTGACGTTTTCAGGAAGGAAAGAAAATAAATAATTTTCTGATTCTCCACGAAATTTAGCTGTGAACACTTTGATAAATGTACAATATTGAGGTTAAAACTGATAGTCGCTTATTATTTTTAGGCAAAATATTTAAGAAACAATTTAAAAGGTTAATTCATTATTTAAAAATTGGAGAAACTTAAGCTTATATATACATAATGAAAAATCCTTCCAATTACATATTGTTAGCCTTTATAAAGATACAGCCATTCATTTATACTCATTCTATAATTATTAATTAGATTTGATATCTTAAATTTGGAATTTAGAAAATGATTTCATTCAAATGGTATAAAACCTACACTTCTTGTTATTTATTCAGAATTAATCTGGAAAGGGCTGGAACACAGAAACATATATTTTGTCTTTTTCTTTCTTTTTGTTTTGATAAATAGCTTAGTGTAGGCCTCAGCAAAAAGATACCAAATTTTAAAATTTATTATTGTCAATAGTCTGCATGACCTTTAGTTTAACTGCATCTTGCCTGTCAGTAATAATCCAAAGCTGTGCCTCCAATGATAAAACGAAAGACTTTGCATATTGAATCTCTGGGTCGCCTTGAAAGTGTTCCGCTATCACAGTCATTTATTCCCACTGTCAGAGCAAGGTCCGTTATGAAAGCCCATTCGTCTTTACTGGAAGAGGAAGCTTGGAGAAACTCTGATTCTGCCTGAGTCAGTGCTAAGTACTCAGCCCTCAGCTACAGGGAGGCTCTGAGCTGCCGGGCTGGAGCTCTCTCCTCCGCCTTCCTGTCCAGGGTCTCTTAGTCTGGGCACTGGCCCTCTGAGAGCTGGTTTCACCTTCCCAATACAAAATTTCCATGCTTCCTAAAATAACACTCTATCTTGCAACTGAGACTTTCACTTCAATTATTTTTGTCTTTTTTTTCCCCTTTCCTAGCTTAAACTGACCACCTAAACTACTAGTTCAATTTAGGAAAAAAAACCAAAAATGCCTGTTTTGTATATGTAAGATACTAATACAATCATGAAAAGAATTCATTAAAAATGTCTAATCTCTTTCATTTTGAAATATGTATACCTTCCTTTCTTCTATGATTTTTATGTATACTTATATGTACATATATAATAAAATCTTAATATTCATATTTAGTAGTTTCTCAAAACCAAAACTGTCTGAATGCTGAGTTGGACTAATCACACAGCTTAGAGATAATGTATGAAATATAAGCAAAATGAAGATAGACCATAAATACAGATACACAGATATCATTAAGTAGTGGTTGTATCCTAAATTCCAATTCTGATAAATATGATAATAGTTTCAATCCAAGAACTTAATTTTAGCCACTTTACTCATTCTTTCAAAGAAATCTTCAAACTTAGATTTTAGTCTGAGGCTTTTTGTGCTGATACAAGGAAGAATAGAATGGAAAAACTTCAGTTCACCCCCACTGCAGAACCCTCCCGCTCTGCACCACCAAATCACAGAGGAGTGCAAGAGAAGAGAAGCCCGGCTCTTTAGAAAAAGAAAGGGCCCTTGGGGTGTTTCCTATGGCTATTGGAACAAATTATCACACGATGTGTCTTTAAATAGCAAGATTTATTCTCTTAGAGCTCCAGAGCAAGGGTGTTCAACTCCGGGGCCTCATGGTTAATGGCTAGCTCTACCTCTTCGCAGGTCCAGAGCAGCATTAGATTCTCACAGGAGCTCTGGCCCTATTTGAATTGCACACTCCAGGAAACTAAGCTGCATTGCCTTGATGCAAATCTAATGCAACAGTAATAGAACTAAAGTGCACAATAAATGTAACACACGTGAATCATCCAGAAAATGCCTCCTCCACTCCATACTCACCAACTTGGGGGGCTGCCAGCACTTCTTGTCAACCCTAACGAGCTTTGTCCTTTGTCAGTCCCATCAGTAGTGCTGGCTTCAAATTCTTTCCCTTCTCTGTGGGTCTAACTACACTGTGCTATGAAGCACATGTGCTGGCCTTGAAAGCCCATCCTGAGATGTACAATGATCTCAAGAACATTAATCGCATTTGTAAAAACGCTTTTTCCCAAATAAAGAGGGTATATTTATGGTTTTTCAATGTATTAAAAGCTGTTTACAATTATTGACCCAAAGGCTCAGAAAAAAGTCACCTCTAAACTGTCACCATTTTACATGGAAGCAGTTATGACAAAAATATACGCATATGTTTTGTGTCAAATATATTCAATCTTTGAGGGAAAGAAAAAAGAATCCCTGAAAACTACTAATCATTATCTTTTTGTTAAAATCAAGTAATCATTGGCCTATATCCAAAGTACCCAATAAGTTCATGATATAGTTATGTAAAGGAACAATTTAAAAAAAAAAAAAAACTACTTGATAAATGCAAGTATTTTGAGTTGTCTCTAATTGATACAAAATAAGAACTGAGAAAAATACTTTACTTCAATTTGTTAAGTTATTAAAACGTTTACTATTTTTATAAAAACAAACAGGTCCAGTGGGGCATCCTGCCTCTAATAGAACTGTCTGACTAGTGCAACAATGTCAGGAGTGGATTCCAGGTAGATTTTTTGAGTGACTTTAATGATGGTTAAATAATTGATTCTTGACAAAGAGAGCACTTGTGTTTGTTTTCCATATGTAATGACAAACCTCTTAAAATGTAGATTAATTTAATTAACTGGCAGCATTTGGTTGTACCTTGGAAAAAGTGTTTTCTGTAAAGCTTTTGTATTTCTGTAAAGAGCCGAACTAACTTACTTAGATGCAAAAATCGGCAAAGAGAACTCATCTGCTAAAATGCAAACTAGGGATGCTTTTCTATAGCTATTCTTGGGCACACTCAAATCAAGCTTTTTGAGTCCTAGATTGGCTGCCTCGAACAACCCCTTATTTACATAAACTCTGGGCTTTTGCAGTCATCGCCATTGTGCAGTGTAGTTTTTTCTGCATGCATTCTGATTAGGCTTGTGCAAAAATGCATAAATTTCTCATCCAATCAAAGGCTAACCTGGGGGAAACTGGCAGGGAGTGGGTAGAAGAGTCGGAGATTACTAAATTGCCAATTCCTTTTTAACTCCAATAGTCATTTGGATGAAATGAACTAGACATTAAAGAGGACAGCAGAATTGGTCTAAACAGAGATAGAAAAGTCCAGATTCTGCAACAAGAAACACACAAAGGATCATTGGGAACAGAAGATAGAGAATGGATATGAGGTTTTTTGATTAAAAACTCCAAACAGAGTCAAGAATGTATATTCTGTGATATAAAAAATACTTGATATTTATGTTTCATTCAGTATTAAATCTTACCACTCTAAATAAAAATTTATTATAATTTTTATTGAATTTCTATCAAATTTATGTGGGATAAAAATATAGATTTTGTAGATCATTTACTTTAATAATCATGATATGTATTGGATAGCACATGGTTATCACGTATACTCTAGAGAAAACTAAACATCTTTGCAATTCTCTGAATTGTATTTGAAATAAATATAGATACTTAAGGTATTTCAAACCACATAATGAGAAAGAGTGGTTACTTTATAAAATGTAGTGAGGAAAATGAGACCACTAACATTAATGTAAGAATTTAAGAAGTATCCTAAAGTTATTCCACAGTAATTCCACTGTGAATGGAAAATGCATATAATATGAAATGGTTGTCTTTCAATCCAATAATAAATACCTCAAATTGACGTTAAGTTAATCAAAATAATAAAGAATTTTTAAAAAAATTCTAAGCATAAAATCTAAAGGTCAACTCAATGCCAAATTGAAAATATAATTGCAAATTCAAGTGAAAGGTGTTGCACATAAAAAGTGTAAGGAGAAATATATATTATATAATATATAATATATAAATTTATAATCTGCTTGAATAAATAATTATTAAATAATGCAACTATTAAAATACAGTTGAAAATTTAAAATTACATAAAAATGTTTTGTTGGCAATATAAGTAAAAGACGATTTAAAAAATTTATAAATGAATCTAAATGTCAGAAGTAGAAGAAGCAAAAGATGGAGCAAGAGAGGACTTAAAATGGCAAAAAAAAAAAAAAAAAAGATTTTATTCAGCTGCTGCAGAGCTCTGGTTACCAGTGCTCGAGCAGGGCTCCAATTTTGACTTCATGGTGAACAGCAAAGAGCATCGTTATGCCAACCGCAAGAAATCCACGTCCAGATACATCTGTTCTTTGCACCTTGGTATCAGTCACCAAGCAAAAATGCAAGACAGTGAAGCACTGGTTAGAATAATACTTTTTTCCCCAGACAAGAAACAAAGGCAGGTCAGCCTCAACAGTGTGAACTCATCCTCCTGGGCTGCTGGATTTCTGTATCTACATCTCACCCACAGCACAACTGGATTGTGAACAGCCCACTTGTGCTACAGTAGAAAGACCCAACCCCTTCCCTGGTGCATGTGAAGTACTGAAAGGTGGGGCATGGTCAAGGGTCACTGGTACACAGATCTAAGCAGAATAGAAAGTTCGAGTCTGAAACAAGGAATGGTATTTCCACATAAGGTGATAGGTTTAGTAAAAGTCTGCACGCTGTCTCTTGGGAAAGTCCAAGGCCATTCTTAAGTGCCTGAGATGGAGAAAAGATCGTATATATGACATTCTATCTACAGGGGCAAAGAAACCTCATTAGAGAACTGTTCAGTTTCAAATACAGTAAGACAAAAGAGAGATGTTTAACCTAGTAAGAAGAATGAGGGGGCCAGAGATGGAAATTACCAAAAGGAAAAATCAAGCATAGATGGGATTGTTTCTAACTGAAAGCGGGTACATGCCATCAGATATCACCTGGATGGACAGTGGAGGAAAAGAAATTGAATTAGATATAGAGCATGATCAGTTAGCAAGTCAGGGATTCTTGCTAAACTGACATGTCCCAATTCTTGCTTAAACTGGATCATATGGGTGTAGCAAGGAGGGTGTCTAATCAAGAAGAGCCCTGTCTAAAATGAGCTTGTCTAAAGACCAACCAGCAAGAGGGACTTGGCCAGGACTCTTTATACTGCCCTCCTTACAACTATCTCACACTTTATGAGGGTGTCTATTCCTATGAACAAAATTAGAAAAATGCCTTAATTTTCAAGTGGGATCGCTCAAAGTACAAAGCAGCTTCTCTAAAAAGGGAGACCACATTAAAATTGGAAACACTGCAAAGGAAACAATGGAACAATAAAACTAACTTCCCTGAAGGACTAATTGGTCCATTAGATGTTCACATGTAACCCGAGACCCTAATTACCTAAGCTTTATATAGAAAAAGCTGCCTGCAAAGCCATCAGTGGATTCTTTATTTAAAGGTATTATTACAAAATATTTAGGTTGTATGAAGAAAAGTACTTTACTTTCCCAGAAAAAAAAAAAAAATGTTAGAAAGCAGAATAGAATACATTATACCTTCTGCTTGTGCTCCATTTAAGTGATTTTTAAAAATTGTTTTCATATACATATATATATATATATATATATATATATATATATATATATATTATTCTCTCCCTCTCCTATTCCTCTTCCAACCTCCCGTCCTCCTTCTCTGTGGAAATAATTCAAATTAAGAAAATAAACCTAAAACAGATGATAAGATAGTCTGAAATTACAGGTTTTCATTAGAAAATGCTGATTTTAGATTTTTCTTTGCAAAAGTCCCCAGCTACATATGACTTCAGTTCCTTTCCTAGTGGTCCACCAAACTAGTAACACTATTTCCAAATAGCCCAAGAAGTAAAAACACTTCAAATGACTCTTTTTACTTGGCATTCTTTTCTTTTTCTCTTTCCTAGTAAAACATAATAAAATTTAGGTTTACTGTTCTTATTTAATATTTTACATGATATCCTTTTAATATAGTAATCATCTCCTATTTCAACAGTTATCAAGACCTGTAACACAAATTTCTGATTTGTTTACTATTCCCCCTTAGTAGCTTTAACCTTGTTGATTTAACCTCTCCTCTTGAAACTTATTTTTTTGTTTTGTCAGATATTACTTTTCTTCTGCCTTTTACACTGTTTCTTTTTATTCTGTTTCGTGGAGTACTATATTTGTCCTTAGTTTTAAGAATCATAGATCCTAATTTGTGTGGAATCTTTTCTCTTCCTAATCTAGATTTATTGCTTTGGTGATTAGAGCAATTGCAGCAGCTTAGTATTCCAGAGGTCATGGGTCAGTTGTTATTCCTTAATAATGTAACAAGGAATTATTTGACTCTTCCAGATTTTCTACTAAACCACAAGGGTTAAATAAGCTGTACTTCCTTATCTAAGCTTCATCTGAAAAATGAAAAGCTGAATCATGATTTGAGGCTCCAAAGTCACGCACGGACCCAGGACTCAATGCAGTAACCCCTTTATGCCTGCTTTTCAGAAAATATTGTCATCATATTCATTACTTTATTTTCACCCAACTAAAATCTGAAGACAGTTGCTTTTTGAAAATACCCTTCATATTCTTCTGGGTAGGGAAAGATTTTATCTTCATAGAAAGAAGAGAAACACTTTCCTGATGTTAGAAAGTTAAAAAATAAGAAATATCAGTTTACTGAATTACCTACCTCCTATATGAATTTTTTGTCACAGGAATAATAAGAAGATTAAAGTAAAAACATGGAAGAATTCAGTGATGCTGGAGGCACCACAGTGATAAGAGGCAAACAGCACTAACGACACAGGGCACGTAACTCACAGAAGGCTTGGAATGAGTCAGTGTCTCTCCTGACCATATGAGGTTTCTGTCAAATACCCAAATCTAGTTCAGTAGGACTCAGTGATACTGTGAATTGTAACTTTCCAATGATTTCTTTTCTCTCTAAGAATGACAACCTTGTTGTTTGAAGAAAACAGAAACAAACAATGATAATCTCTGATGGATTCTATCTCATCTCTCTCTCTCGGGGTAGTCACACATTAAATATTTTCTTCAGTTTTCAAGCTTCCTTACGACACTTATATTAACTATTGTTTTGGATGATTTAGGCAAGGAAATTAGTCAGGGAAAAGAAGTAAACAGTATCCATATGGGATAGGGAAAAATAAAACTATTTTTTGCAGAAGATTACAAGCTTTTACTTATACAAACTGCAAAATATTCACTGAAAAGTATTAGAATTTCTTTAGAGCAACGTCAAAAAATTCTTATGTATATAATTAAAAACAGAAGTATAAAATTTATATGTAGAGGACTACATGATGTTGAAAAAACTGAAAATTTCAAAGAGTAGAAAACATGCAATACTGATGTATTAGAGGATTTAAAATTAAGATGACAATATTTTTCCAAGGAATGCATGTATTTAACACAATCTTCATTACAGTGTAAGATGCTTTTTAAAGAGAAACTGATGTGAGTCTAAAATTGATATGAAAATTTTAAGGTACCAAGTAGCTAAACAAACTGCAGAAAGAAGATTATAATTTGAAGACTTACAGTTTGTGATTATAAAAATTACCAGAAACCTGCAAAACTCAAGACAGTGTGGTACTTCCAAAAGTATAAAAATGTAGATCAAGGAAATAGAACAGAATTCAGAATAAAGCCATAAACCTACAGATAACTTACTTTTAGCATGAATTCCAAGACAATTTATTGAGGAAAGAATAGCTTTTTTTAGCAAATGAGTGGAGTAATTGTAGGTAACATGCAAAGACTCATCTTGGACCTCTTTTTGATGTACATAAAACTCAGAATATGCCACAGATCTAAAAGTAACAGATAAAATTATAAATCTTAGAAGAAAACAGGGCAGACTACCAAGACCTTAGGGAAAACAATTGTTTCTTGACGTGATACAAAAAGTACAAGTGACAAAACATAGATAAACTTGGATGCCTCCCTCTACAGTACAGATGATAATATTAAAGTGAAAAGGCAACCAACAAATTGGACAATTAATACAAACACATAATTGATAAGGACTAGTGTATTAGAAAATGAAACAACTTATACTGCTAAACAATAAATAGTTAAGCAACTCAACTGAAAAAGTAAAAAGATACTTGAATAACCATTTTATTAAAAAAATCTTAAAAAGGGCAAAATGTACATGAAAGACAGCAGATATCATTAATTATCAAGGAAATGCAAATCAAAAGCATGACATTGTATGCCACTTCAAATCATTTTAATTGTCAGTATCAAAACCAAATTATAAATTTGTCAATGGTGGAGATAAACAGGAATTCAGATGTGGGTATTTTTGAAACATAATTTCAAATTTTCCCCAAATGTTAACATATACAACTCAACCTTTCCTAATGGCTATAAACTCACGAGGGCAGATAACTGAGGTCAACATAAAATCTTTATTCAGGGCTGGGAATATAACAGTGGCACAAGCGCCTGCCTGGCAAGCACAAGATCATGAGTCTGATCCCCAGGAAAAAAAAAAAAAAAAAAAACCTTATTCATATATAATACTGGCATCATTCATAATTTTCAAAACTAGAAACAACTGTCATGTTCATCAATTGATAAATGAAATTTGACATAGTTACACATGAATATATTATTCAACTGTACAAAGCAGGTCCTCTACCCTGCCAAAATAAGGATGAACCTGAAAACCTTATGCAGAGTGAAGAAAGACAAAAACAAATGGCCACCTTTTGCATGGTTCCACTTATACAAAATGCTCTTCTATTGGGGCAAACCTATTGAGACACAAAATAGGTTCGTTGTTGTCTAAAGCATATTGGATGGAGTAATTGGAAATAATCACTAAGAGTTATTAGAGGGAAAATGTAATAATATAAATTGTGCTTAAGATTTTATAACTGAATATACAATAATATATTGAATTGTACACTGTAAATGTGGAATTTGAGAAATCTGAATTAAATCTAAGCAAACATTTTAGAAATAAAACCTAAATCATATATATATATATATATATATATAGATAGATAGATAGATAGATACACACACACATTTAAAATTAGCTCGGGGCTGGGGGTTTAGCTCAGCGGCATAAGCATCTGCCTTGCAAGCAGGCTGTCATGAGTTCAATCCCGGGTACCGATAAAAATGAAAACGAAAAAAAAAAAAAAAATTAGCTCATAGTCTTATTACTGAAACAACTATTGTACATTCCAAATAATGATTCTTGTCTTTCACTGTTTTTACTGTAGCTTTTACTGTGTTAATATTTTTATACTTTCATCTAGTAAGAAATCAGTAAACACATTCTTCCTTGGGTTAGGCTTATAACTTTTGAATAATTTTGAATTCATGCATGATTTTCATCCTTTGTTTTTTATAAAAAAAGTATGAGCTTACATACGCTGCCTTAAAAATTTTCCACCTTTCAAATACAATTTGAATCTTTTATTTATTTCCATGCCAAACTTTCTATTTCCATCATTATTATCTTTATTACTTTAAAGTTGAGCTGAATGACTCCACATTTCCTAAATCTTTGCAAATCCCCAGAGTTACGTTTTATTTAGATAATTTTCCATGTTTATCCAGAATTTGGAGTTGAAAATATAGATCAGAGAGTTTTCTTCAAAGTATATTTTAAGCATTTACTCTGCTACTTTCCCTCTAATTGAATGATACATTTTTCCATTTTTGACATGATGGGCAGAACCATAAATGTGAAAGCCTCAGATGAGACATGAGTAAAAAAACAAAAAAAAAAACTGAACACCCAAAGTAAATATAAGGTCACAAATATTTCTATTTATTTATCCACTCATTCAAATTATGAGAAAAAATTTTACACTGCTAGAAATGAAAAAAAAATAAATGGAAGATAGATAATAATAGAAGATTAAAGTAGAAGCAAGTAAGATTTAGTAAGAAAAGCACATGTATTCAAATAAACAAATGCTGAAGTTAAACTTCAACTATGGGCCCAATATTTCTAGAAAGACATGCCAATCTACCAATGATTTTTTCATATTTATTTGTTCCCTAAGTTAAGAGCTAACGATTTGTAGGACATCATTAATTGAGTCATTCAATGAACACTTACTGATTACTTTTATATGTCAATCATGCTTTTAGACTCTTGAGAATTACAAAGAAGAAAAAATGTACCTGCCTTTGTTGAACTAACTTGTTACGGATATAATGTATACAATAAATAAAGACAAGTTTAAGAAGTAACTAAGAATATGGTAAAGAAGAGAGAGCAATGCTGTGAG
This sequence comes from Cavia porcellus, assembly GCF_034190915.1. NCBI lineage: Eukaryota > Metazoa > Chordata > Mammalia > Rodentia > Caviidae > Cavia > Cavia porcellus. Next base: position 29,730,016 of record NW_026947497.1, on the reverse strand, counting down.
AGACAATAAAACTAGCTCAGGGTAAATGAACTGAGGATTTGAGGGGATGTTTCAATGAGGTGGTCAGGTGAGGAGGTCTTCAGGAAACATCCCTTGAACAAGACTGATGGAAGGTAGAGGTGGTCCCAAGAAGAAAAAGCAGGACAAAAAATGAAATGGAGAACCTACAGGTTGCCGAGGATGGGGGTGGTAAAGCAGGTGTGTATAGGTAGTATCAGAGCCTGAATCAGTTTGCCAATGTATCTGGAGATCAGAAAGAGGAAAAGCAGTCAGACATGTGAACAGAAAATAAAACAACACAGGACAAACTAAAAAACAAAGAATTTTAGCTTTTAAAATTTGTGTTACTCTTAGTCAAATGCAGAGGATCTGAACAAAGAGGTAACAGAATTTGAGATATTATTTTGCCACTTTCTGGCTGCTCTGTTTAGAAAGTAAAGCAGAGTGAAATAAAAACATCAGTCAGAAGGCTGAAGATATAATCCAAGCAAGAAATGATGGTGCCTTGGATTTCAAGTAATGAAGATGCAACCAATTGGTAAGTGTACATACCTTATCTATTGCATATGTCTGTGTGTGAGAAAGATGTATGTTTTAATATATGCATATATGTGAATATAACATTAGCACAGGTCTTACATATAAAAATAGAGAGAATGCATATAGTTTGATAAAAGGCTACCTGAGGAAGCTGTTGCCATGCACATATTTTGCTTATACCTAAATTATATTTAAACCATTTAAATATGTAAAACAATAATCATCATAGTCACATAAAAATCCCACTCTCAGTATGTGTTACTGGAAAGCCAAGAGTCAGCCTGGGCTGGGTGCTAGTTTTTATTGCTAAGTGTTCTTGGTTCTCAGATCCTTCCTGAAAACCTTTGCAGGGACATCTACAAGCAGAGTTCAGAAGCAAAGATATAAAGAGTTTAAAACCCATTTTGAGCACCTATTCTGTCTTAGGAGAGGTGAATTCTTAAGGAAGAAGGCTTATCTGAGGGACAGGGAGTAGGATTTCTTTTGAGCTCTTACAATTTGCAGAGAAGCCAAAGAACTACACCTGATGGGGCTCTTTCTGATAGACTGAGTCTCCATGCTCGTGTCAGAAGGAGAAGCCGCTGAATTTATATGGGTCTACTGAGAATGCACATGGTGACCATAGCCCTTGGCAGGGATGGGGGTGGAGATCAAAACTTCAGTGCAGATGAAAACAAATGAGGTCTAATTGGGTTGACACAGAGGTCAACACAGCTTAACACGAAGCTCTTGCTCTAAGGTGTGACTGTGGGATTGAAAGCTGTCAGATGGGGAGGTGTTCACAAGGGGGCATCAGTGTTCTCCTAAGCAAACCCAGGATATTTATACTGCAGGTTTTCCTAGAATCTTCTTGTAGGACCCTGCACTACTTTCTTGGATCCAGCTCATTTTTAACTATCCACACATCTGGAATAGTAGCCATAAAAATTAGTTAATAACTGAGGTAACTTTTTCTCATGTATCAGGCATTGGAGATATGCTCTGGCTCGCCCACTGACACATGGTATGCAAAACTTATACCTTACTGTCAGCATGATCTTGTCTTCAATGAATTTTCCAGTCCTCAATCAAGGTTACATTGTTGGAAAGGTCTTATTGCTGGTTCTGTTGAAGGTGTGAACCCAGGAGAAAAAAAAAAATGACCCAGATGTTTTTCAATGTAGCTGAATAATTCAAGGATAACTATTTTACCCACCCTATGCCAACTGGTTTTCTCTAAAATTCGAATTAAGTAACACAAGGTCAGATATACAGTGATAGATGATATAAAATCAAATTGAGTCAGTGTTAGAGATGGACTAGTGAAATGACAAAACTTTTGTAAAAGAGTAAGAACTTAAATCTCTGAAGAAACATAAAATCGAGAGAGAGAGAAAGAGAGAGACAGAGAGAGAGAATTAAAAAGCAAACAAACCTAGAGACACAGAAACTTAAGGCAAGTTCTTTATCTTTTCAAAATATTTTAGGACATTTTATTTTCCCATTTATTGTGTTTGTGACTATCCAAGGTTTATTCCACTGTAAGCTGTGCCTTTAAATTTAATCAGATATATTTGATTTACATTGCGTCTATTCTTTAATCAATTTATTCAATGAATGTTTGTTCTGATTATTTCAATTTAAAGGAGTTCTATTTTCTAATACTCCCTCAGCTTGCAGTTTTGGTAAGACTTTTCTCAACTTGCTGTTCTCATAATATTTTTTTGTTTTGTTTTTTTTTCCCCCTTCTATCTTGACCCTTTTGAAATAACATAGTCATGTTTGCTGCTTTCAAATCCTCTAGAATCTCTCCCAAGTCTAGTGAACTTTTAAAAATGTCAGTTAAAGGTTCACTGGTTTTCTTGCTCACTTCCTTTAAAATTCATGGGTAGGCGCCATTGAAATCACGGTTCTGTCTGCCTGAAACACAGTGCCTTTAGCGGCTTCACTCTTTATTTGTATCTAATTCTTTCTCTTAAAATCCTCTCAAATGTATTCATGCTTGGAAAGTAACATTTTTTGTCTTGTTTCTGAAAACAATTTAAATTAATATTTTAATGTGCTATAAAATAATGTTATGATTAAACTATTAGGGTAAAAGATTTTAGTATAATGAAATTAAAATGATAGTAAATGCTGTTAAAAACTAATGACTACATAATTATTTCCTTGAAAGTATTATAAATACTTCATTAAAATTATGCTCATGAGGAAAATTTCAGTGAAATTTTTAAAATGCTCCTCTATTTCTTAGATAACATATTTCCAAACCTCTGGATAGCTTTTCTTCTGTGATAAAGTAATGCATTAGAGAAATTGGCATAGACATATAGTCCACTTATTAATGAGTTTTCTAATTTCCAAGCACTATGCATTATGTCAAGTATAGTTAACCATGAATTCCATGAGAATGAAAGAACTACACTGAGATGCCATGTCAATAGGTATATCTATATATATAGGCAAAAGAAGACATTCTCTAAATAAAATTTCCACATATTTTGTCTTGAATGTTAACTTATGGCTTTAGTAAATAGTTTTATAGGTACATATTCAGGAAGTAGCCATCTAGGTAACAAATAGTTGTTTAGAATTAATAAATATGTGGTTTGTTTTGGATGAGGGCAATTGATTATTAGGTAGTCCCAACAAATTCTTTCTTACTAAAGGTTACTTGTCTGATGTTTTATTGTTAGCACATTTTTACAGCATATCTGATTCAGTATTCACTTTTGTGAGTTACAATGTTACAGTTAAGACCTCCTTTTGTTCAGTTGTCAGCCAGGCCTTTTCCATTTTTGGTGTTTATAAAGGTAACTTTTCATGTTTGAAAGAACAATACCTAATATAATAACCCACTTTTTCAAAAAGATAGTTTATTTGATTAGTAACACACGCTTCATAATAAACACATAGCAAAAAATGAGTATGTCATGTAATGTGTTTAAATGACATAACAAGTTTAGGCTGATTCTTTCAAACATGAAAAGTTACCTTTATAAACTTTTTTGGAAGTTTATAAAGGCCTGGCTGACAACTGAACAAAAGGAGGTCTTAACTGTAACATTGTAACTCACAAAAGTGGATACTGAATCAGTCATTCGTACACATTCAAACGAGCCACTCTTTCGTCCTGGAACTGGAAGTGACGCCAGTTCTCCTGTTCCTGTTCCTTGGCATCAGCTCTCAACCAGTGAGGCTCTGTCAGCACCAGGAAAGGTTTCTGTGACCCAGGACCCTTCTAGATAACATCCTGCTCGGAAACCCACTTGCACTATCTGAGGACACCCATTGCTGGTCATTCTGTGCTACTTTTTAATACACATCTACAGTTTTCTGAAGATATTCATTCATGTTTGTAAAAGAGAAGAGCTAACAATATTTTATTTTCCCCCCTTACTTTGGAATTGGCTTCATGTTCTCTAAATTATTAAAAGAAATGTTATTTGCATATGTACCACTTTAGAGAAATTTCGTGAAAATTAGTTTGTTCCTTAAGAAATTACAAAATCTTCAACATTTTTCTTTTCAAGCCAAAAAATTTTATATTACTTATTAGTTGTTTTTAATGATTATGAGCCACTAAAAGAGTTATAATTTTCTCTTTAGTGTGTTTTCCAAGGTTGGGTGTTCTACAAGCTTTTGTTTTTACAGTTAATACTGTTTATTCATTTTTTTCTCAGTTTTGATTGATTTATCCAAATGTTTACCAATTTCAACAGGTTACTTCAAATATTTTTATCAGATTCTCTCTATATTTCTATACTTAAACTTCTTGTTCTCATGCTGATTATTTCATTTGTACTCTTTCATTTGCAATTTTTTACTGTGGACATTTAATGAATCTTAAATGATAGATTTAAGTGATTACTAGTTTTATGTCTTTCGAATACTAAAAATATTTTTTCTTCCCAATTAAATATGTATTATTTTATGATTGTTTACTTATAAAATCTTTCAGAGGTGGGGCATAATTTAGTGCAAAAGTGCCTGTCTAGAATTTGAGAGAACTTGGCTTCAACCTTGTAAACAACAAACAAATAAAGAAAAACAAAATACAAAGAAAAAGAAAACAAAAAAACAAAAGAAAAAAATCCAAAACACCAAAGCACCTTTTATTTTTTTCAATTGGTTTTTGATTCAAGATTTATTTAAAAGTATTTTTAATTTTCAAATGAATACGATGGCTTTATTAATTTAACTCATTAGTTTTTATTCATTTTGGTCTATCTTTAGGACTTTGATTTCATTTAGTACAGAGATTTGCTATTTTGTCAATTCATTTTTATTCTGTACTCATGAAATTATTCTATTACTACTTTAAAATGAATAAAGCAAAATTACACCGATTGAACCTTTGAAGAAATTTTTTGATACTTGTTTTCTGTGTTGGCTCAAGATTTCTAAATTATTACTGTAATTTCATATATTTAGTGCCTGTTTATATTTACCTATAAAGTTAGTATTATTTTTTTGATTACTGTATTTCTTTCATCTCACATTTTTTTTAAACTAAAATTGGTTTTCTTTATCCTGGAATGCATCCTTATGAGTATCTCTCTGAAAAATTATAGTAGTAAATTATACCTGCACATATTTATCCAAAATATTTTAAATATAATCTTATTGCTTAAAATGAATTCATTAAACCATTCTACATCAGCAATCGTTTCTAACTACAGTATATTTTTCACATACAACATTTCATAATCACACTGCAGTTATTCATTGGAATGATGGTAAAAAAACTTTGTATTTTGAAGAACATTTCAGCTGTTCATGTGTTTTAACATTGTTTTTTGTTTTGAGCTGTCTACTTTTTTGAAAATCTGCTAATTTTTCAATGCTTCTTACGTAGTTTGCATTTTATTTTTCTCAACTTCTTTTTTTTGGGGGGGCGGGTACTGGGGATTGAATTTATGATATGGCACTTACCAGGTAAGCACTTATGCCACTGAGCTAAATCTTCAGCCCATCTATTTTATTTTTCCAATTTATATATATATATACATATATATATATATATATATATGTATATATATTTATTTTTGACCATTGACTTTATTCACTTTAGCCTTTGTATTTTGCTAATAATGCAAAAAGAGATACATTTTACTGATCACCTGGTAAATTATTTCAAGATTTTTGATTATTTTTTCCCATTATTTTTAGGAAGTGCCCACTTCTTTTTTGATAGTAAAATCTTTTGATTCTACAATTTAATGTTTTGTGTGCTAATACACATTTGAGTTAGGAAAAAATGTTGTGCATTTATTTTTCAGTATGAAGTGTAAGATTTCTCTTGGAACTTTTCTCATTTCCCTTCTCTGTAAAAAGTAAATAATTGAAAGTTCCATCAACAAAAGAAATTCTAGACATTAATATACACGAAAAAAATTGAGCATTCAGTACAATTGGAAACAGTTGTGCCATAGTTATATGTTGAGGTGTTGAACAGTTAAAGCCAATGTGCATATATTGTAGATAAGTATGGTTAAGCGGTAGTTATCCTAAGGGCACCTGCCTTCAACCTTAGGGTTCAATTGACATTGTTTACCTTTAAGGTTCAGAGCACTGGTGATTTTAAATATATGGTGTCCATTTTTATATTTACCAAGTAAAAAATGTATGATAGAGACTAGAAAGGATCCATGGCAGTGTATTACTACCAACGAAATACTCAGCAGTGGTTTATAGCAGTGACTTGTAGGAACATGACCCATACTAAGATTTGGACAATTGTCCAAATGTAATACGTTCAACCTTGAAAACAGTTACATTTGCTGGTTTTCCCACATTCTGTCATGAAGAGTTTATAAGAATTACAATTCTCTGGGGATCATTATCAAAAAAGGCCAAGAACTTCAATTTTTTTGTCTTCCAGTTGAACTCTAACCTTGACACAGGTCCTCTGGTCCTTCCTGGGTACACAAGGACACGGGCACAGCATCAGGTCTGATTAATTTCAGAAAACTGCAAAGTCTTGTAGACAAAGACTGGCAGGGGCCTCAGATCCGCCTGCAGGCTCACGGGGAGAAGTGAAAATTTTGGCTAGTATGTTGTTAGGGGGGAGGAGAGCATGGAAAGGAAGTTAATGCAGCCCATCAGGACAGGGCAGCCTCTTCTCAGCCAGGATTTGTAACCAACTGTTGCAGCTGCTGCTATTCCTCTTTCTGTTTCCGTCCTGTTATCTTGACAGAGTCAGCATCCGAGCACCAAGAGGATGGTGCTTGTCGTAGTTATGTGGCTTTCACTGTACCACTCTCCCATATTAAACCTAGCAGGATAATTTTCAGATGATCAGCCTCTCTGTGGTTTCTTTGGAGCCTTGAACTAAGCAATTCTTATATCTCAGTCACCATCATCATCCTGTTTACCACTGTCCACCTCTTCTCTTGCTTCATCTTCCTCCTCCCCATCCTCTACCTCTTGCTCCTCCTCCTCCTCCTCCTTTTCTTCTTCTTCTTCTTCTTCTTCTTCTTCTTCTTCTTCTTCTTCTTCTTCTTCTTCTTCTTCTTCTTCTTCCTCTTCTCTCTCTTCCTCCTCTGCCACTTCATCCTTCTCCTTTTTTTCTTCCCCTCTTCATTTCTTTCTTCTTTTCCTTTTTTCTCTTTCCCTTCCCTTCTCCTTTTCTTTTTCTTTTTCTGATGTTTCCACAACTTCTTATATTATAGTGACTTTATAAGCATCAAAAAACTAACAAAGAGTTACTCAACCTTCAGGAGTCTCCCATGTTCTGTAGCCTAACAGTTGGGAGGTTACAAGCAGTAGTTTTAGAGAAAACTCTTCCATTTCATTTATAATCCTCCTCAGCAAAGCAGCTTAGCCTACTGTACTATAAAAATGATCAGATCTTCAGATCTTACTTGGAAGCACAAAGCTCATATAACCAATCTGGTAGCATCTCCAAAAATGATGCACTCGTTTGGTGATCTGTCCCTCAGACCAATCAACGATGGAAAAAATTGCCCCACTGGCTCTGCCAGCAGTGCCTAAGACTCATCTTGTGAAGTGTTTTGAGACCCTCAGACACCAGTTTCTCCAAAAGTACCCCTCATGTGCCCTTTAAATTCCCTTCTGATTCTGCTAGCATCTCTCAAAATAGCAGGATAATCCTTTTTTTTTTTTTTTTTTTTTTTGTTTTGTTTTGTTTTCACATTGGTATTATATTTTATGGACTACTCTAATCAATGAGATAATTTATCAGGAGCTTTGCTAAGCTAGACAGCCAGCCAAGCCCCCAGGCACTGGGGTCGCTGATTATAATGACAAGTCAAAACGGAAGTAAAACTCAATCCTTGAATTGCTCCCAGTGATCCCATAAGCAAGAATTTATGCCTGAAAAAGCGTGAAGTTGCTGTGTTACATTTTCCACTAGGAAAAAGCGGACCAATCCAGAGGCATGTGAATTAACACAGACCTAAGAGTCATCTTACTGCCACAGAAATTCTGAGTGAATGGGCCCTGCAGCATTACTGACCCAGAGCCTGAAGGAGGATAGTGGCCTGGGAGAGATATGGAAACACATTGGATCCTGATTTGGAGTAGGGAAAAACAAAAAAAAGTTTCTTCAAGTTTTTCCTCTCCATCCTCCCTGCCCCAAATAAAGAAGCTTTAGCCTGAGGAAGGTTAAACACCTGAACATTACCAGGAGTTTCTATTTTTTCTTTTGGTACTAGGGATCAAATTCATGAGCTCATGTTCTCAAGGCAAGCACTTAAGCCGCTGAGCTACATCCTCAGCCAGACCCCAACTCAGGACACCAATTCAGTTAGGAGCTTTAACAGTGGTGTAATCCATGGGTGAGTGTAGTGTGCCCATGATCCAATAACTTTCAGACCCAGAGAAGGCTTTAGGGGTTACCCCAGATCACAGCTATACCATCCGTCATAATCCATGCAGGTGATGTGGTGTAAAAAGCATTTCCAAGATTTTTTCTTGATCTTTCATTGTTAGTATTTTTATTAAGTTTTGAATAGGAATTGCTTGCTTTATATTTACACAATTAGTTTTCCTCAGATTATTTGATTTATAAATGTGTAACACTCAGAATTTGGAAATAACTTTCAATGATTTTCTCCCAAATCACTTTCTCCATCGTTTTATTCTTTTTTTTTTTTTTTCCCTTCTGGAATTTTATTTACCATCTGTCAGAGCTCTTATTTTGTTCTCCAGATGAATGGAACACAGTGTACTACTTGAATATATTTTTGTGGCCCATATTTAGAAGGGATGATTTTCATTCATCTACTTTCAGACTCACCCACCGTCAACATTTTCTGCCACAGAATACATCCTAATTCAGCCAACTTATATTAATTTTACAGTTCTAAAATTTCCACCTAGTTCTGTTCAACATTTTCTACTTCTCAAGGGCTTCCTTTTGCTTTGAGTAAATCCTTTTACGTATGAATGATAGTTATGATAGCTAGCTTAATCTTCTCATTTTGTAATTTTAATACTTGAGTCATCCAAAGGTGAGCTATACTGCTTCTCTCTTAAGTCATTTTAGGCTTGTTATACATTGAAAAATTGTGAAATATGACTGGGGCATTAGACATTTATTTTTATGTAGATTTGTGGAGCTACACTATCCTTTTTAAAGTTTCAGATGCATTTGTATTTCCAGGCACATCACTCTGTTAGACTCAATTTGCAAAATTAAATCTTACCCACCATAAGGGACAATTCATCTTTCAGTTAAGACTCATCATAAAGTATCTCTCCCAAAATGCATGGTTTACATGTCAATCCAGTGTAAGTGTAAATAAAGGTTATGCATAGATTGTTATGACTATTTTTGTTGGGTTTCTATTTGAGAATCCCTGCTTCAAGCTCATCTGGGAAACTTGGTTGTCTTGACTCTTTCTCTTTGTAATAAAACAAGAAAGCAAAGCGAGTCTAGTCTTGGGAAACCATAGAAATAAGAAACTTCTTGACTTCTTTCTGTTTATTTTGTGTTATAGAATTGGCCTGTGTTGCTCATTCCACAGAGCCCTCTGGTGGTTCCTTTCTGCTTGTTTTCTTTTCTGTTCCTATTTTGTTTATATTTTCCTAGAAGTTACAGTTGATATACATAGGATGGCAAATTTACTGAGACCTTACTTCACCATAAGGAAAGTAACACCCCAGACTTCAACTCTAAAAACACTGAAAATGTTGGTACATAGAGAACAAAATATAATACAGCCTGGTGCTAATCCAGGTAAAGGTAAGGAGTAGTTTGTGTTACAGCACTAGTGTTAGAAAGGTTCAACTATGTGGGAATTTGGATATATTTCCAAGGTAGAGCTAAAATAATTTGTTAAGGAACTCAATTCTTGTGAAAAAAACATGAGAGTTACTTTGGTTTTTCCTTTGAAGAAATGATTTACTATTAAGTGATATGGGAAAATCAGAAAATAAACTAGTTAGGAGAACAGAATTCAACTTTAATTTGACATGTGAATTTTTGCAAGTGTACTTGGCTTTCAGGGGATTATTCAACTATGTAATTTAGTGAATATGGTGAAATTAAAGGTACCAGTATTGCAGTTATCAGTGTTTAGATATTATTTAAAATTATGACACAAGATGATAACTTTGGAAAAGAAGAAAGAGAAGTCCTTTGAATGAAGAGTAGGTCATAGCCGAATTTCAAAATGGGAAACAAGAATGATTCAGCTCCATGTAAAGGCAAAATGTATTAGTCATTGTCAAATACATGGAAGTTAATGTTTGGATTATAAAATAATAATCAGTAACTTTGGCAGAATAATATTTTAAAAATAAAGTTGATATGAGCCATTGAGGACATTTTTTTCTGTGCATTTTGTACAATTTGATAAATTTATTTCTTTTATACTGGTACTTCTACTCTTATGTAAGTGTAAGTCTCCCTGGTCTACTATCTTGACCTGAAAGCCTCATTTTGCATTTTGAAGATTTTTTGAATTATGAGTTAAAAAGAAAGCTACATCCTCCATGCAACAATCTTTCCCATTCTGTGTATTTTCCCCTTTTTAAAAAAGTGGCTCATTAAAGTCTCATCGTGCAACTGTCCCTTGGTACTTTGTATTAATTGTCTCTGAAAACTGAAGATCATGGCTGTACCATTACTCAAATTACAGACTCCACTGATGTTATGCCAGTTTTTGTTCAGCAAGAATACTATTTAATGAAAGTATAGTCCACAAAGAATCTGAGCGGAATCAGGATGTGTGTTAATTGCAGACAGTTTTGTTAACTAGGCTTTTTGTGTATGTTGAAATATTTTTTCATCGCTAAATTTTCATTTCTAATTTTTTTTTAGAAATTACAAAGCTGATGTAGAATCTGAAGATAACTTCAAGATATAGTCCCAATTATCCATATTTCAGTACAGAGAAGAAATATTTCAATTTTTATGCTTTTTGCTTTGTTTTGTTTTTGGTACTGAGAATCAAACTCAGGACCTCGCGTTGACAGGCAAGCACTTTGCCCCTGAGCTGTACTCCTGGTCCTGACTTTCACATCTTACCTTGGTTTGTTCTACTATTCATTTCTTCTTCTTAGGAGAGTGCAAATTAAAATGACACAGAAATAGATAACCTTTTCCAAAGTTTATACTTCAATACTTTGTGGCATTAAATAACTTCTGGAAACTCCTATGGATACAAAATCCAATACTGAACTCTTATGCTTTAGCCAAGACATATGGAAGTACCTATATAGCATGTTTAACTTATGCATAGGATAAGAAATGGATCATATTTAATACAATTACTGAGGATGAAAGGAAAATAAATACACTGGGCAAACACTTTCTTTTATTTATACACAAATACACTATGCAGTTAAACTGTACATGTAATTGAATTCAGCATCATTTAACTGCAAATTAATTTTGATTGTTTAAATTGATTCTGATTTAGAATAAATAAATGTAATATATGAAATTCTTTTCATTTAAAAATGTAATTCCATCACGTTTTTGACTGAATTGTACTTCAGAAGTTTAACAGTTAACTTGCTACTCCATCATAATGATAGCCAGAGACAAAAATTGTTTTTACCCACATTATTTTTGAAGTCATATGGCCTGACCTTTTCAAATATGTCTAATAATAACTTTCAGTCACATCTAATAAAAATAGTCTGGTACTTAATCATGGAAAAGTTAAACTCAATATGAAATAATTGATCAAATTTTAAGATGGGTGACTTTTCTATGTAATTCTTTGTTTTTTCTAAAAACTTCTGGATTTTTGATCCTCATGAGTAGAAAATATGAGATCAAATGCAGTACAAGTCACCCAGGGAACAAAAGTTCAGGTTTAGTTTGAGGCAGATCCATAGAGAGCACTCTTCCAACACAGGTTCAAAGAGTCTGTGTCCCGTGAGGATAGCGTATGTGTCCTGTAGGCAAAGCCTAACCATTTGTTAGAGCTGATGGCATCTGTTTAACAATGCTTTGTGGTTTCTTTATGTGTCTTTGTGATATTTCCCACTTGTGTTATCTGTCCCTCCAGTGATAGCACTGGGCCCATTTTTCTAGCTTAAATAATGAGATTTTTGAGGTGTTTCTCAAAGTTCATAAAAATACTCCTTGCTTCGACTCCCAATAAACCTGATGTCATTGCATTATTGACATGACCGACACTGTGCTCTTTACACTCCTTAAGAGAGAATTTGCTGTTCAAGTGTAAGTAAGTAGTGTAGTTGATGTCAGTTAGCCATTCATACATTTAGGCTCTGACCTAAATTTGAACTGAGTTCTCATCCTCTGCTGTCAGGTCACAGGCAATTACTAATTACATTAGATATTAAAATATCTTCATTTCTACCAAACTTAGAAAGTTGCTACAATGTTTGTTTTATTTAAAGTTCCCTAATGAGTTGACTGACAATTGCCTGAGCTATACAGATTTCATGGTCAGAGTCCCCGTATTTCCAGTATTGTTCTATCTCTCTTAGTTTTTATAAGCATTATTATCACCAAACTAGCTATTTTCTTAACTCCCTATTTTTACCTTCACAAATGCCATAAAACATACCAACTTGCAGAGAAAAAAAAGAAACCTTAGAATGCCACTAGATACAAAACCTAACCGTGGGTTTATCTACTCTCTCCATATTGTTCTAACAATGTTAATATTTTCCTATAAAAAAGGAGCTAAAACTTACATTGATTGTTGAATTTCAGGTCTTCTTTCAGTCTTGGAAAACTTTACGCATTATATCTATAATTCCATCCATTGAAATCTTTGTCTCTATCACAGCAATTTAATCTGCATCTAAACATTTACTCCAGTAAAATACTCATAAAAACCCACCATAGTGCTGCACTACTTTATGGTTTTGCTAATTTTCAGGACCTTTTTATTTCATCTTTCTTTCATTCCTTACAACCAAATAACCCCAATTTGTTTCCATCATTTCTTGGAAATAGTTATTAATCTCATGCAGACTTTGATTATGCTAAAAACAAAGCCTATTTCAGTTGCGACCTTCCCTTCAGACTAAAGAATCTACCTTCCCGAACGAATTTCCCTTTTGAAAATTTCAAATTACCTCAAATTCTATATATTCTAGGTTTATATTTTTATGGCTTTAGTTTTCAAACTCAGTTCCCCACCCCGCCCTTTTCTCTTCTCTTGGTAAACACCACCTTTTTCCATTCCATGAACTAATATTCCAGGTCTTGGATTTAATGACTTCTAAACCCCTCATTTAAAATTCAGCACAAAGCTCTTTGATGTTAATTTCTCTTAATTTTGTCTCTATCCAGGATCACCACTGCATTATTCTTGCATAGTGATCTACAGCTTTTGAAACTACAATTGTCTCTTACACTGATATTTTGCATCTACTCTATCTTCCTTCTAAAGTTTAAGCATATTGAAACAAATAAATTTTCAAAAAATGCAATGTAGTGAGTGTTACAGTATTCCTTCCAGAAAGAACTCATTTCAACATGTCTTCATTTCTCTTTGAACTGAAGAACAACATTAGAGTGACCTGGTACTCCTGGAATTTGTCCTTGATCCCTCTTCCTGCTTTCATGCAATTTTCATCGCTGCTGTCTAAATTCACATCAATCTGACTTTTTCTTGGCTTTCTAGATGACCATATACGGTTTATATATGACTTGACATAGGAGGCTTCATACATTACTCTAGCTCAGAAAGGTAGCATATTTTTTCATAAAAAACTATCTATGGAATAAATCATTCAGATGAACAACTTAAATGTCTCTTACAGGGCAGTTTATTCCAGCTGAAAAGAGAGACCAAAATTGTGAGTGAAGCACTAATGGACAGGACATCATTGGATATTGGGGTTTACATTCAGTACTTAGGGGTAGGAAGAGTTATAAGTTAATAAAACATAGGAATAAATTTAGGCAGTGTAGATATTTTCAGATATCATCAATGCTGGGTCACAACACACTTTTTGTCTGTATTGAAACCAAGAATGCCTTTAGGAATTTACTAAGTATATACAATTTTTTTTATTTGCTGAATTTGCCCTCCCAAAGTTTTTATTATTTCTGTGCAACAGTTTGAATAGGTATTTATATTTATTCATTTAACAATTTCATAACAATTGATAACCAGTAATCATTTAATAGGAACAGGTCCCTCAACTTTCTTGGAATCAGTACTTGATCATATTTTCATTTTCACATTGTTATGGTGAGGGAATGACTCTTTATAATCATTTCTATTATTAATACCAAAAACTGAGACCCATATGCAGAATGATAATATTTGTACAAAGAGTGCAAAATTATAGTCTAAAAAATATACTGAGTTTTTGCCGATGTTCGTAGCACGTATACTGGGAATGTTTTGGTCCTTTTTTTTTTTTTTTTTTTTTAACATTTTTTTCCCTTTTTTTACTCTTGCAGTATTACTTGACAATTTTTTTTCTATTCTCTAAAAAATGACTGATAATGTGATTATTACTAAGTAGACCTCATATCATTCAGTTTTTAAAGTATTCCTAGATAGTCATAGCAAGTTTAATTCTCAAGGTACATAAGTTTTTGCTTACTTATCATGATGCAGATAAATATAGATATAATTATTTTACATGACAAACTTTTGGAAAAATATTAGTCAAGCCATGTGGGGTGGCACATACCTGTGATCTCAGCAGTTGGGAGCCTGAGGCAGGAGGATCACTTAGTTTGAGGCCAGGTGGAGGACATAATGAAATGTTGTCTGAAAAAAAGAAAAAAAAAGTTATAGAAAAGAAAAATCTTATCCAATATTAAAAATTCTAATAAAAGCAGGGTGCATTTTTTAAAAAAATGGAACAAGTGTATTGCTCTGATGGATAAAATGGAAAAACGAGTATTAAATGTATTATCATTTTATGTAGGCAGCCTTTGAATCAACAACAGCCACTATTTGTACAAGTCTCATATTTTCCCATAAAAAGACATTTTTATTTTTTTAGATTTTTAATCATATTTGTGATTTTAAATCTTAGGGTAATTCATTTAGCAAGTATATACTAATGCATTTATCATGAATATATTAAATCAATATACCTACAAATGCTATATAAGATGAATGTGTACTTATATAAGCAATGCATATGATCATAATTTTAAATCACCATTGTGTATTGAGTCCGTTAAGAACTAGAAAAGAACAAAACTTTTGAAATCTTCTATATACTCTTGCCATTGATTCTTTTCTTCCACCAAACTTTCAAGAAAACATAATCACAAATAGATATTATCATTCCCTTGATGTTAATAAAATTTTAAATGAATTTTATCATGTACAAATGAGTGTTGTTGGGATATTGTTATTTCCAGTTTTTTATTATTAATGTATTTAATGTCAGATATAGATGAATTTGAATGACAATGCTTCAAACATCTTAAAGTATCCTTCTAATTACTTACAAATTTAGAACTGGAAAACTGCTCATAAAACTGATTCCGTCAGTGATGGAGGTTTTCCTAGGAAATCATCATGAGCTTCTGTTCATACTGCTTCAGAGTCAAGCAGTGTCTCTCCCCTATATCTCTTTGGAAGGCATAGCCAGTCCAGGATAAAAAGGAAATAACGCCCAGAAGTTTTTAAATGTAGTAACTGTATAATCACTATTTACTCCAAATTGTGAACAATGAGGAAATATTTAGAAGATACCAACATTGGAGGTACTACTTTTCCTTTTGCCTAAAGAATTATTGTATCTTTTTAGAAATTCAAATGAATTTTCAAACTATGAAATACTATATCAACAATACATTATTCACACATTTAACTGAATTTTCGCAGATACATTGTGCCCATAAATACTATTATTATATTAATTAGAATCATTATACTATTAATGTTTGTAGAGACTAAAATATGAAAGAAAAGATCTATTAAAATGTATACATATTCATTATTATAATTTTCAGTTTATTTGTAAAGCACGAATCTTTAAAACTTAATTAAATAATTGAGTTCAGACAAAATAGCTTCTCAATAGATTTTTTTGTCATATTTCAGTCTGGGCAAGTGTATGTCAAGCTACAAAGAAAGAGAATTTATAATATAGTAGTAAAATTAAAAATGTTGTTTTTATTATAGAAATATATGTGGCCCAAATAGAACATATATATTTCGACTAAAACATAATTTGCAAATTTAACTTCACTGGTTGCAATTTATTTCCCTCATCTTTAAAAGTACAATGCTATTCACAAAGGAGAATTTACAAGATCAATAAGAAAAATTAAGTGGAAGAGCATATAAGCACCAACTTTTTGAAGAATTTTCAGATATTATGCCCATACTAGCTGGATAAAATGTTTAAAAATAGATAAAAATGGGAAAATTACCTTATTCATTGATTGAATTGCCATTCAGTGATCTAATTCTACTGATTTTTTATTCTTCTGCACGGACTACCTATTGGGATTTCTTATTTGCCTTAACCCAGAACTGATGAACAGAAGCTCTCAGAGAGATTACAGCTGACAAGATCTTGGAGCGGGGCACTTCAGGGGTCCACCGTGAACTTGTGTCACCCTTTTATACCTGGTATAATAGTCCAAAGAAAGTTTTTGATGCCATTGTAGCAACAATTGCAGCAACAGCATTAGGGACATTGCCCCAGTGGGTAGTCAAGCGCCAGACTTGCATTAGGAGAGAAGCAATGAGGCAGCCTACTGATACAAGGGCAATCGTACTTGTTATTCAACTTAACTTTTGGGAGCAAAAGTCTCTAGCGACACTTTGCTTTAGAACTTTGCATTTACTTCAAGCATGCCGATGCTTAGTCTTTGGGAAGATTACTTGAAATATTTATTTTCCGAAAAAAATGATACAAAATTGTATTTGCTTAGAACATTTAATACATGCAAACTTGTAGGTATGCAAACTTTCAGAAAATGATTATTGAATGGAGTCAAATCCTCCACTGTGTTTTCCAATGAAACCTTATACATTGTTTTCTTTTGCTTTTTGCTATAAACCAGTGTTAGAAACAGTCATGTATCTGCTTTAATGTTAACTTATGATGGATTATTTATCAAAAATTAATGTTCTAGAAAGATCCTTTGCTAGATATTATGTCTGGATCAAATTTTGCAAGTTATTAAATTTTTACTAATCTTTTATTCATATGACTCATCAACAATCCAATCATGGTAGGTGAAAGGTTGCATGTTTTAGGTTTTATTTGGAAAAACTAACAAAAAATTAAGAATTGCAACAGAGACAATATACAATATACAACTTAACAAGGTAAAGAAAAACTTATGAATTGTATGCATTAAGGGTATTTGTGGCATCAATTAAAGCTGTTTAGTCATTTGTGTATTCTTATAATTCTAAACAGAGTTAGAAAATAGCTGGAAACTTACATTAGATTGTAATGCTTTATTACAAGCATATTATATCCCATTAGTTATGTTGATAGAGCCTTTTAATATAAATCTGCATGAAAAAAATTGTGAATTAGAATGTCATGAAATACTACCTAAGAACTTCCTCTTATATCACAAAGTTAAGTTCTAGTTTTTTGTGCATTAGTAAATGACATCAAAATCTATTACACAATCCATATTCTTAGCTCAGTAATATTTAAGACATATATGTATATTTTAACCAATATATCATATGCTGCTAATGAATATTACCTGATTCTTTTCAGGAAAGGTACAATAGATAACCCAGAAATATTTTTCCCTTCGTGTAAATATATCAAATAATGCATATCTTCCAGTAGACTCAAATATTTGTTTTTATAGTAAATGAATTACAGAATTACTAACATTTTAAAATGGCAGCTAGTTTATTAACTAAATAAAAGCAAAGTACATTTGATCAACAATGTTTGTTATGCAGAAAATATACGAATTTTTAAATGTATAATTGCCGTAGAAAGAGCTATCAAACTGACTTATTTGCTAATAGTGTATAATTTTTTTAAACAGCAATAATCCTCAAATTATTTAATTAAGCATATAAACATACAAAACTGTTTGGTATGATTTTATACTTTGCATATTATGTAACAATTTCTACCCAAATTTGAGTTTGTCCATAGAAATCTCAGTGAAATATATGAATGTTCATTCCAATAAGAGTAATGTATCCTGTGCCAATGTGGGTTATATGTTGCTGCCAAATAAGTTACAAACATATTATTTTTACTTTTTATTTTGTATTCACTTTGTTTCTTGTTTTTAATTTTTGTAATCAGGAATCAAACTGGGAGCCTCACACTAGCCAGGCAGATGCAGTGCTGCTGAGCTGCATCCCCAGCCAACAAATGTCTTATTTAAACAACTTTCCAGTTCAGATTTGCAAGCAATACCTTATAACATTAATAAATTTGAACCCAAAGAAAGAAAATGTAACAAAATATTATTAAAAGTACTATTCACTATAAGAAATAGAGGATCAGGAAATATTCTGCACTATCAATATCTCTTCATGCTATGGTCTTAATTTAGCATAACATCAAGCTTTAATGGTGCAAAAATAATTACATTAAAAAGTTTAGATTCAGACCTCTCCTTTAAAACTGTGGTTATTCCTTTTCTTAGTGCTTTCATGTAAACATTAATATATGAATGTGGAATGTGATATAATATGCTAACAGAAGTTTGATAATGAAATTAGCAGGAAATGAGCATCTACGTGCCTGTACTCCCTCTCAGATACAAATGAGAAAACAATGTCTAATCTAATTTCCTTGGCTATGCAACTGTCTCTATGTTGTATTCTGCACTTGACTATGTTTTATTATCCATCTCTTAAGTTCACAGGTTGGATCTGCAGTATCTCTTAAGGCACTAAATGACTGTTCTGGTTTTCTGTTTCAAAAAAAAAATCTATTTCTAAGTCACTTCTTTGGTATCATTTAAAAAGTATTACATTGCACTGAGATACTTGGTTTTGAGGACCTTTTCATTAGTCAAGTGGCTATTCAGTTCACCAAAGAGCCGTGTACTGAGTGTGAACTAGTGCATTCTGATGAGTATTCTATTGTTTCTCATAACATTTATTATAGTTACCCCTCAAACTCATGACGTGGGATCTGTGTTTTAACAATGTCAAAAAATATCCAGATATAAATCACTTTGTACTGCAGAGTAATGCCTTCTGTAAATTGAACAACCTACAACTTGACAAATAAATCTTTCTATTATTTTGGAAGTCAAGAGGTTCAACAACTACTTCAGTGGCTAGGTGTGGAGCAGCTCATTCTTCTTTAAGGACAGTATTATGCCTTTCATCATTTCAAGTATATGCAGTGCTGAAATCTATTGTTGAATAAATATGAACATACCTTAAATTCCACATGAATTCTATTTCAAATTAAGAAAGAGCAAATCCAACATTATATTGCACCAGTTCTATTAAAACTGTACATGCTACAGTATCTGTCTGAACTAGCTCATGTTTATATTTTATTAATACAAATTAAGCATCTCCAAATAATTGGTATTTTGTTGTATCTGTGGAAATATGCAAGATTAAAGTATTTTTAATGAATTCTTATCATATCTGATTCTAATGTATATTTATTGCTAGTTTATGTAAGGAATGGGTGAATGAGAAAACAAATTGATAAATGGTTTAATAAGTATAAATTGTAGAAAAACTGATACATATGATACATTCTTCATGAAGCTTATTGCTATATCGATTTCATTAATGTATTCCTATAAACATTATGAGGGGCAACCTGAAATAATTCTTGCCTGAAAATAAATAAATAAAATCGATTAGTCTTATACAGTAATTTTAATACACTAAAAATATTTGACTATTGTCCTATAATATTTAGTAGTCAGAGACACTTATATTTCAATATATGTATTTTCTTTTCCATTTAATAATAACTACATAGTCCAGGGATAAATTCAGAGGCACAGTACCTGCCTGGCAAGCTCAAGATCATGAGTTCGATTCCCAGTACAAAATAGAAAATGGCTGCAAGTATTCAGTTTTCAGTTAGAGCACTCTCAGTTAACAATTTTAGTATTATGAAAAGCATTTTCTTTTCTTTTGGTACCGAAAATGAAACTCAAGACCTTGCACTTGCCAAGCAAGTGCTGTTCCACTGAGATATATCCCTCTGGCCTTGTGTCAAGTATTTTCAATACATATGTTATCAAATTCTATATTTTCCTCAGAAAACAGATTTATATTTAAATCAGATAAATTTAAGGAATAAATGGATAACAAAATAATCTCTCACTGTAAGAATTTCACTATTTTCAAATAATTGGATTGTAATAATATTACAATAAGCGTAAAATTGAGCTACAGCTGATTGTTTAAGCACAGAGAGTTTTTGATTTTCTATTGATAAACATAATGAATTCAAACAATGCTTTTTACTCTAAAGAGCTTCCAATCAGGAGGAAGAGAACTTTTGTTTATTTCAACGACATAGTGATAGCCACTCCTAATTTTTACTAAATGCATGATCTTAGCTTACTTCCCTTCTTTAACCTCCCAATTCCTTTTTCATGCTTACTTGGACATAATACTTTAAAAAATAAAAAATAAAAATTAATAATGTGGATAAAGTAACTAACATAAAGCCTGGGACACTGGAGGTTCTCATTAAGTGTTAATAACTATGGAAATAGACTAAAATGTTTTCCAGACTAATTGGGGTCACAGGCCCTTTATCATCAGGAATGCATTTGAGCTGATTTTACACAATCTATATACCAACAGATTCATGTTGATCAGTAGAAATAAAATATTCACAAAATAATTCATCCACAAGTGAAACCCTAAAGTTTTCTTTTAAAAAATACACTGTACTGATTTTTATGGATAATAGTTGCTGATAACTCATGAGAAATATAAAACAATAGAATACCAATTTTAATTCAGCCACAAATACTGAATAAAATCTTCAAGTGCTGCTAGTGCTATAATAGAATACCCTCTGTGAAATGTTTTGATACTGAATAAGGTATGACTTCAGGTCTATCCAACCCTAGTTTAATATGTGCTCATACTTAGGCCTGTGTTGCAGGTGAGTAGATGAGTTTTCTGTTAGAACTGGGCATCTTTGAGAAAGTATCCATCACTGAAGATAAAGTTTTACCCGTGTATTGGAAAATAGATCCAGGAAATCATGGCCTCGTTAAAGGTGTTAGATTCTTGGGCCAATAATTTGACAAGAGTAATGGCTATCCTGGTGATTTAATGACTGTAGAAGAGGAAAGAGTTGTACTTTAGGAAGTGCTCACTTTCTTTGTTTTAGACTTTGATATTTCTCTTTTATGTCACTAGAAACTTGTTCACAAATGCAAAATTTCTATGAGCTGTGTTACAAGCAAACAGGGAAAATACTCCTAGATTTGCAGATATCTGTCATGAAAAAGCTCTGATTTTAATAGAAAACAGATAAAAATAGAAAAATAAATTCATTCCCGTAATGAGTGGTAACAATTACTCAAAAAACTTTGTAGCTCAGAAAATGTTTAATTTCTCTGAGGTATACTTCAGTCAAACAACATAGAACTTTTAATGATTTATCAGCTTTAGGAACTTGAAACTTATTATTGTTAGATTAACTATTTCTAGACTGTCATTTTAAAAACCTTCTTGTTGGGGCTGGGGATTTAGCTGAGTGGCTTAAGTGCCTGCCTGGCAAGTGTGAGGTCGTCAGTTCAACCCCTTCCTCCCCCCCAAAAAAAACCTTCTTGTTAATATCATTATATTAATTAGATTTTATACTCCCTATATATACAATTAACTTGTGAAAAGTTCTGCTACATATTCAGATCTCTGCTAAATAAAATATTTTAAGTTATCACAGAGAAATTATAATTCCTTTCAGCATGTTGAAAGACTATTTTACACACCAAAGTAATTCCTAGGTAGAACTGTAGATCTCCTCTTATTTTATGTTCAAAGTTAGCTCGAAGAATAAATTCTAATTTCATCTAATGTAGTCACACTTCTTTAAAGACTATTGTTACACCTAACAATAAATTCTCATTTCATCTAATGTAATTGGACTTCTTTAAGAAATATTCTCTGAAAGTTGTATCCATCAGGGTTTACTAGAGAGACAGATACAATACAAGATATATACATGTATAAGAAATTACAAGATTTTCTTACAATGGCCAGCCACAGAGTTGTATGAGGAAGCATGCAGAGGGTGTCTGAACGCTAGAGGTTGAAGGCTCCAGCCCAAAGGCTGGAGCTTTCTGCAATACCCTGTGCAAGTCCATATCAGGAGGCTGATGGGTCTGTGACAGTAGGCTGAAGAGAATCTACATGGGCATGTGGAAGAGTCCCAGACAAATGAGGAACAGTCTGCCCTAGAAGCCAGGAGATGACGTGGGCTGGAGCTCCTCCAAAGAACTAGCAGTCAGTTCTTCCTTATTTGCCTTTTATTGTATGCAGGCACTTTAAAAATATTCGTTGAAATTATTTTAAAAATACATCTCTAGCAAAACTGTGATTTCCCTTTTATTAGTAGCCCTATTTCTAAAATATATTAATAAGGCATAAGTGAGAAAAAATTAAAAATCACAGACAATGTCTTTAACAAAATCAGATCATAAACATCTTCACTGCACTCTGGATACTGTTGGTGGGACAGATAACTAATAGCAAGATGTTCCATAGAAGATCAGCATAATAACAAATAACAAGTTGTCATAATTGCTAAAAAATAATGCAGTGGAATTTTTTTATTATCTAAGTAAATGTTTTGCTTCTTGTATGCAAATTATGCTTTGTATTACTTTCAAATGGACAAATCATCAAAATATATATCTACTGTGAATAACCTATTTTAAACTTACTAGAAAAATCAAGAAATGCCTGAACTGTGTAGGTCTCAGAGGTCTGAGGCATGAAGATGGTACCCAGTGCTAAGTGCATAAGATGTGTACTTAAGAAGAATTACCCAAAGCACTCTTCAAGTTAAACAAGATGAGAACACTGCAAATGTAGAGAATGAATTTCAGCATCTAGCAATAAGGAATTTGAGTCAAAATCAAAACTATGGAAACAGTTACCTTCAGAGCCCTAATATTTCTCTTCTTTTATGTTGGGAGGAAACTTCCCTAGAGAAGTAAAGATACACAAATTACTCTGACACAAGAAACTTTCTCTAATATGTAAAACATGAAACATTAGATGACACATGAACAATATAAAAATTTACAAAATTAAAGTCTTTAAAGTTATGACAACACAATTGAAAATACCAAAGCCAGAACTGTTATGACTTAATAATGGGAGGATATAAATTGACAGAACTCAAGAAAACAATCAAAACAACTCAGAAATGAAGCCTAAGCTGGAATGAATGCTGGGCTAAATCAGTATCAAAGGATTTGTGGTAAGAAATTTGAATTAACGAATAGGAGAAAAACATATTTAAGCAGACACAAAAATAGGAAATGGATGTGATGGAAAAAAAATTACTATAGAGATTAGAGATAGAAAATACGGAACAACTGTCCCTGGAGGCACCAAAGAAGGAAACGGAAGCAATAAAATATTTTTTTGTATTTTTCTGTGGGTGCTGGGAGTTGAACTCAGGGACTCATGCTTGCCAGGTAGGTGCTGCAGCATTGAGCTAAATCCTCCACAACTAAAGCAATAAAATATATACAAAGATGGCTAAAGGTCTCGTACATGACATATTGACAGTTTGATAAAAAGTTAAGACAATTTTTCTGCAATGAAAAAAGATTACAACTAAATTGACTTTAAAGTAGAACTATGTTGAGTATATAGTCTCTAGCTCTAAAGATTCACTAAAAATTGAAATAGTTACACTGTAATGATTCATCATATCAATGAATAATACATTTTTAAATAAAAATTACCAGAGCATCAATGAAAGAAGACATTGGAACAAAGCAGGATTTGATATCAAATTCAATAACACTACAGACAATAAAGTAGGGGCATATTTCAGTTACACAAAAAATGAAAAATTGTGAGCTCTTATTTTATATCTAGTTCAGTTTATCCTCAAATAGAAAATATATGCATCCCAAATATCCAAACCAGCAATAATGAATATTAACACAGAAACTATACGTATGCCAAATATTTAAAGATTTTGAAGATGCGTCATGTACCTGTAATAAATACACACAATGTAAACATATGTAATAAGTATGAATTTAAAAATTAATAATAATAATAATAATAACGGAAATGGTGTAAAGTGATCTAGTGATGGAAAGAGGCAGGTGAGTAGGGAGAGTAAGCATATAAAAATGAATTGAGCACATGTGTTTGCTGCCATGATGAATGTAAATTTCAAGAATGACAAACATATTAATAAAATAAAACAAAAATAAATATAATTCTTTTGAGTATTCTTTGATGGGCATATCACAGTACAAGACATGTCTTGAAGGATTCACTGAAGAAACTATGATGTAATTTTTTGTGAAAAGCACTAATACTTTTAATTCCATATACTAAAACTCTTTCTGAAAATAAAGACTAATTTTGCTAATTAGAATGATAACTTCTCTTTACTTATTGGTCCATCAGCACCAGGAGTCCAAAGTGCCAACATGATGGTCAGGTTCAGGTGTAGTGGAGAGAGTATATCCTGGGCTCATGAATGGGAGGGAGGGTCCTTCTGACTGAAATCCAATCTCCAACCAATCAGGACTTGAACTGCTAGGGATCATAACACACATTTGGAAATGGATACAAAGAATGACAGTAAGAAAGGTTCACTCCTATCATCACTCATTATCCCATACTGTCCCAGCCTTTGAGAACCTAGCATCAATGTAAATATGCAAATTTTCTGTGGTAGCTCTGTCCAGCAGGTGAAATTTCCCAAAGTTTATCAGAATCATCTAATTAGAATTACAGTGCAGTGGCTTTTGATTTGAAGCTTTAATAATGCATTAAATAAACCCAGAGGGAAATCTGGTTCAATTCCTTTTTTTTATTAGTATGTGCTTGTAGTGCATAATGATTATATTCATCCCAGCTGGGGAGTTGATGCATATACATGATATTTCTTAATTCTTTTATTAGCCCCCTCCTTGCACCTCTTTGATTACATCATATACTTGCACTGAGTCCCTTCAAGCAATGTGACCTTGCTTTACTCTCCATCTTTCTCTCACTTGGGTCTTATTTTGCCTCCATTATCTTAACTAGTGTGGAGTTACTCGTGGGGAACCATATGGAAAGTGAAGCATTAATACAATAGAGGTAGTAGTCTGAGTTGCATATTATGCTTATTTGTTTTACCTATTTGTTCTCTCTGGATCAGATCAACAATTTATCAATTTGTATAGTGGAGAGATTATTTTTCTTCCCTCAATTTGTTTAACAAAAGACAAATTCACAAGAAAAATACAGTTAGTAACTTACACAGTATCAATCACACAGGAGGAATTTCGGTGATGCTATCAAGGTAACAATAAACAAGTATTACTTTCAATACAAAGATATTAAAAAATTACAATGTCTGTGTAAAGGTCCATGAGGAATATCTTAAAATTAAATTGTTACTTGCTTTTCAAACTTGTATAATAAATGTTAATGATGTGACTCAGTTTTCTTTTGCTTGATTAAACATTGTAGCTATGACACAAACACTAAAATACTCATGCCCAGAACCAAAAAATAGCTCCGATGAGAGTTTGCCTTTCTCAACTTAGTCCCCCTTGGACATCCACCACCAAGCTCAGGGACTTTGAGCCAATAAAACTGTAAATGTTGTTGCTTTTTGTGTAAGACTCCTGCTGCCGCATGACAGCTGTGATTGGTAAGTCTGTGGCTACCAACTACCCTGAGATTATAACAGCATGTTTATCTTCTGTACAACAAAAAAGTTTTGTAAATTAAATCTTCACATTTTGAATCATTTTAATGCTTTTATTTTGAATAAATTTTTAAAACAATAGAACATTGTGTGTGATAATTGTCAAACATATATTATTAAAAGTGACAAGTTATTCTTTGGCTAAAATAAATAAGTAAATAATCAATAAAATACATTATTTCTTTCAATAATTTTCCCCAATACTTAATGTTAAAATTATTCTAACTTATGCTAATTTTTACTGAGACAAGTAGAAAAGAGAAATTATTGAAAAATTATGCTCTTATGTGTCTCATGAAAATCTAATTCACACATTTTGTGTAATTAATTTTTAGTTGGAAGAATAATTTTAACCTCTTAAATGGTTGGATGTTGTTTAAATTATCTTTGTGAATTAGATTTATAAAATAACCATTTAGAGTTTATTTATCTAATGAATAAATATTTTAAAAGATAATATTGGAGTTTTAATGTTCCCAGATAATACATTTTCCAGCAATTAAAGCAATGAAATTGCATATTTGTGCTAGTCTATTTTAGTTTTACCTAATTAGACAGAGAAGAGTTAAACAAATGTTGGGATCCTGATTTTTCAGTGCCTTGTTGATTTATAAACCAGGAAGTTAGGTGCAGTTGCAAATTTATGTCTTTATTACCGATCTCATTAATTAGAATTTTAGAGCTAGGGATTTAGATATCATTTAATCCAATTGTCTTCTTACAAAGACTGAAACATGACATTCTTGGAGGTTAAATAAGTACCCAAGGACCTTACCTTATTAGATGTAGTACTTCCTTCCCATTAGGTAAACTTTTCTGCTGTTTTTTATGATGTCACTTCCATATTTTAATCAATTAATTCAAGATTACTTTTAACCAAATACTTGAAGACAGCTATGATTCTTCTGATTTATTTTAAAATACTCTGGGATGATAAATGCACCCGATAGTAACACTGAAATCACAAGCGAAGAGTGCCTTTTTAAAATCTTTTGTTAGATAATAAGTAAGGAAAATGAAATAAGTAATATGAGAAAATTAATATTTCCAATAAGCACTGTTTGCAAATGTTTCTGAAGTGTGTTTGTCAGTGTTCACATTCAACTGCAAACCAAAGTTAAATTGTATTGCAGAGCCAATTCCAAAGCCACACACGATTAGCCTCAGAAAGTAATTTCCCCCAAACAGCAGACCATGGCGTACTGAGAATTTTACACTGAAGGAAACTGAGAAAAATAAAGAAACAGAAAATGACATTCTCTGGCCTTTTCTCTCCCTCCTTCCATAAATGCAAGATTGAGATGGTAAGTATTGCCCTGTAACCCTGGGGGACACCACCACCTGGTACAAACTCAGAAATCAGAACAAACTTTGCTAATTTTTCTTCCCTTTTGATTACCATCAAATCGCAACCTTTTCCATCCAATCACAATCCCACATACAGGATTATAAAAATAGAAAGCTTTCCCTGGGTTTTGGTTCTTCATTTCTGTAGTTATATAAACTTCTTCTATTATATCTTGCTAATCTATTATTATTATTGTTGTTGTTGTTATTGTCATTATCATTATTATTACAGAGGTCTCAAACATAAACTTTGAAAATAGATAAAAAAGGAATTATGCTTACATCCTTCCAAAATTATAATATGAATGTAATATAATTTTAATATTAATTATAAAACTGTGTGTGTTTTCATCCAAGCATGTACAATGTTAGAATTTCCTCACTACTTTAAACTTTAAATATGGTCATGTAACCTTCTGACAATAAAAAGCAAGGACTATCAATAAAATTAGTTCTAAATTAAAGTTTCATATGCTAGAGTAAGAATTAGCAGTGATAACCCAGATGCTTGCTTTGGTCAGTGTCAAGTCTATGTAAAAACACAATACATAGGAAAACACAAACAACTCTCATTGAAAGTGAAAGCAAACTCTTAACAGGAGGAAAACATGAAAACATGGGGGTTGCTTGATTCTGTAAAGCTGATTGATCTATTGTGATGAAATAATGATTGTGTATAATAAATGATGAGATAAAGCAGTGTAAGTATCGATAGTCCCGGGGGGCTAGATGCAATGGAAATTAATCCCAATCTGGGAAATTTAATCACCTAGCAAGACCATGTCTCAAAATTTAAAAAGTAGAAAATGAAAAAGGGGTTGGGAACCCAGCTTAGTGTGCAACTCCTGTGTACAATGACCACAAACAAGCAGACATATGTCCAAGCCTACATTAAACTTACTAAACCTATACCAAAATAGTCTTGATTTTTAATCCAATTAAAAAAATCATCATTATAAGGGCTGACGATTTAGCTCAGCAGCATAAGCACCTGCCTTGCAAGCAGGCGGTTGTGAGTTCGATGCCCGGTAACAATGAAAGGAAATTAAAAAAAAAAAAATCATCATTATGGAATGAGTTAATTTCTAACATCAAAAGGAGAAATAAAGATATAATAATCACTAACATGATACAGTACTATAAAATCAGGAAAAATAAATACAATTTTCTAAAGAAAGAATATATATGTGTGTGTGTATGTGTGTGTGTGTGTGTGTGTGTGTTTGTATATACATATATACACATATGTACACACACACACACTTAAGGAGAAGAAAAATAGTATGCTTTTTCAACAGATCATGTCACTCTCATACTGGAGGTCCTAGAGGATGCTGTACTTCAGAAAACCCACTACACTGCCTACCGTTAGGGGAAAAAAATTGAAAAAGCATGTGCAGCAATCTCAATCCCCAAGGTCACCTAAGAGCAGTTCACTGTACCCATAAATGTCTGTAAGCTAATGGTCACCAGTTTGAACTATTCTTTTAATTATAGAGGCCAAAGGTAACTTGTATTAGTCTCATGATGTCCCAATATATTTAGTTTTAAAATATTGATGCAAGTTTTTTCTTTTCCTGAAATAATGAGTATACCATTGTTTATGAAGTGTGTGTGTGTGTTTGTGTTTATTCAGATAAAAATGTGTATTTAAAAAGTTGCTGCTTTTGGTTTCTTCTTTAGTATATAAGAAACTTGAAGTCATCTCTCTATCCAATAGAGAAAGGAAGGGAAAGAAAGGAAGGAAGGAAGGAAGGAAGGAAGGAAGGAAGGAAGGAAGAAGGAAGGAAGAAGGAAGGAAGGAAGCGAAAAAAGAAGAAAAAAGAAAAGATAAAGACAAACAGAGCTTCTTAGATCTGTGAAAGAGCTGTGGTGACAAGATAAACTATTGCCCTCAAAATTGAAGAGCAAGAAAGATGGGCAGTTCTAGGTTACTGGAGAGAGATTAATGTGCAGAAGCTCTGTAGGAACCAGTAATGAGTTCCTATTAACCCAGCACGCCATGAATTTCACAGAAATTTAGAAGTCATATTAGATGGTGAAGAGGAAGCAGAAGAGGAAGAAGAAGAAGAAGAAGAAGAAGAAGAAGAAGAAGAAGAAGAAGAAGAAGAAGAAGAAGAAGAAGAAAGAAAAAGAAGAAAGAAGAAGAGGAAGAAGAAAAAGAGGAAGAGAAAGAAACAAAGAAAGAAAAGAAAGCAAGAAAGAGAGAAAGAAAGAAGAAAGAAAGAAAGAGAGAAAGAAAGAAGAAAGAAAGAAAGAAAGTGTCAAGAGACAGCAAAAATCAGAACCAAAATCCAATGGTGGAAATGTTGGTACTATCAGACTAGTGATTTAAAATAACTCTCAATACACTAAGGAAAGACTTTAGTTGCAAAAGTAGCCAAAATGTAACAACAGAAAAGTAATTTAAATAAAGAAATTAAATTTGAAGAAAGAATAAAAGACTGTATATAATTCAACTGTAACAAAGACTAAGGTTGACAGCCTTGTTCATAGGATTGACTTAGTTGCATAAAGAATATAGGAGGCTCCGGATATGATCAGAAAAATACTTAAAAACATGCAACAGTAGGGAGTGAGAAAAATAGAACAGAATATCCAAGCATTTTGAAACAATTACAAAAGTTGTAACATACATATAATTAGAGGAGCATAATGCAAACAGAGAACGGAACAGAAGAAAAATCAAAAGCAATAGTGACTTAGACTATAAACACGTTCCTGTCAGAACCCAAACCATCAATGCACAAGATTCAGAAAACAGCAACTGCATAAATAACCTCAAAAAAATACAGATAGGCATAACATAGCCCACAGTAAGTCCAAATTTAAGAAGTTAGGAACTTAATACTATTTATGCATCAAGCAAAGGATGGTCTTGTGGAGACAGGCAGACCTGAATTTTAAAGAATAGCACAAATGCCATTCCTCCTAAGTGAGATGAACCAGGCACATTGATCTTACCTGTATGTATACAAAATCTATAATAATTCATCTCATTGAAATGGAGTGTAAAGTGATTGTGACCAGATCCTGGAGGGGGAAGAGCAGAGAGGAAGGTTGATTAATGGGAACCACGTTATTTGTAGGTAAGAATGAGGCCGTCACATGCGCTTGTGCAGTCTGATGACGAGGTGATGGCAGAAGGAACAGGAAAGGCAGACAGTAGTTGTTGTTTCAGAAACTTTCCTTTGTTATGCTAGAAAGTAAAATTTGGGGTTAGTAAGAAAAGAGGCAAGGAGGTGGCGCCACTCTGGAGGGCTTGAGAAAGTGGAAAATGTTTTCAAACTTGAATTTTGATGAAAAAGCTTTGATGATATGAAAGACGGTGTGTTTTGGTGAGTTTAAAAGCAGGACATTATATTTAAGAGAAAAACTTCTCCCGTGGTTTTGCTTGTATGCTTGTTTGTTTGTTTGTTTGTTAAATAGAGATGGGCGTGCAGATATAAGATGCAGAAAGCTACAGAACAATTAGACTAACATCAAAAGTAGGAAAGTGACTTGTCATGCAGTAATTTAAAATGTGTTTTCTTGTGTGTGTGTGTGTGTGTGTGTGTGTTTTAAAACAAGCCACTCTTTAATAAAATTGTGCTGTGTAGCTCTTTATGTATAAATACTTGTTATTTTAACTTTAAAAACATGCTTACATATTTTAAATTGTGTACATGTGGACATGTATATTTTATTAATTATTACTTTCATAGAAGTAGATAGCATTTAAATTTCAGGTTTCTACACTTGTAGAAAACAACTGTTATTGTCCTAATTTTAAAACTGAAGAGAATACTTTTCATGTGTATTAATTTTATGCTTTCAGGAGATATTGAAACTTTGACATTTAATGAAAGAATATGGCATAAAATATGAGTTCATTAATAAAAATAATATAGTCTGTCAGTATTTTATCACATACTTAAAAGAAGTTGTTTTTTCTAAATGGTCTAAGAGTAGCAGTGGATGAGATAACTGGGTTCCTAAGATGTCTGATCAAACACAGCAGGATTACTTTAGATGTTAAAAGAGATTAAGAAAAAATACCATAAGAGTATCTCTTTTTATATGATGGTAGCTCTATTCTTCATTATTACATATTATACATCAGAGTAACACTTGAAAAAGATCGATTATAATCTTTGTCAAAATGTTTCACAAAGCACATTTATAATGCAAAATTGTCTTTTAAAATTCACCACAGTATTTCAGGAAAGAGGTATGTTATATCCATCAGTCAAACTATCCTTTATGGTGAGTTAGTACTTCAATACTGAAAATATCAGCAAATGTTTCACTTCAATAGGTAAGTCAATGTTACCTACACTATAAATTCAAATATTAATTATGGAAATGTTTCTTCTTTTTCTTTTCAAAAACACCTTTCTTAGTTTCTTTGGGAAGCTGATACATCCTCTGTAAAAGTAAGCTTTTAAAAGACTCTTTGAAATAGTTCAACCAAATCCATATTTTACAAAGTAAGATTCAGAATTCTTGTCTTCTGTTATTTACAGTGTGGAGGACTTTTATTAAACTTGAAAGGGAAATAATGAAAGTATGTGTACTGACTTCAAAACAGAGTTATTTATCCTTATAAATGTTGCTGCATTGGTTAATGGCATGATTTTTTCCAGCATGATTTAAAGTCTTTCTAAAAGAAAGAAAACAATAAAACAGAATCTTCAATATTATGACAAGTATTAAGTGTAAGTAGTGTTCAGAAAAATACTAAATAATCAGAGAATGCGGTGTCAGTTTAGGAGCTTTATTAAACAAATCTGCCTCATATGCCAACACTTTGATTTTCATTGAGATTTGGGATTTAAACAAAATATATACAATATATGTGACACTGTACTAAATCAGTTGCATAAATGTTCAAAACTTTCAGTAGTTCAGATAGTTTCACTGTTTTAAAATGTACATTTAAAATGATTAACAGAACATGAATAAAGCATAAAGTAGTAAGTTTGTTTATATCTTTTGTTATGTCTTAATAATTTAAGAAAGAAGTCAGAAAACACTTCAAATTAGGAATTTAGAATTCCTTTTACAGTAGTCTAATATATGTTCAGTATCTTCAGATAAAACAAACTGTTTAGCAGATCGTTGTATATTTTATCAAATTTAGAATGATACGATAAGGGAAAGAGAGATCTTTAAAAATTAGTTGATATGTTTTTCTCTTTTGCTAATCTTTTGAGTGAAAGAGCTACAAATGAGAAGAGAAAAGAGATATGGGGTTGACCAATAGGTGTTATGATGCTAAAACTTCAGAGTAACATTCTCAACAGAATTATCTTGATCTCCCAGTGAATTCTTAAGCACAAGTGAAACTCAGCTCTGTCACCTCTCAGTTTTAGTTTAAAAACAGCTGTGCTGTCACAGGGACCCAGAGGAAGCCGCTATGAATAATTCTGAGAGAAGCTTGTGGATCTAGTTTCACTGTGGACCTTGAACTTGCACTCACTGCCATTTGGTACCAGCCTTTCCCAGCTGCCATCTGAGAGAAGCTATTCTTCTCCATCTGGGACATGTAAACAGGTAAGACAGGTGCTAGGGTCTCACTATATAGCCCAGGCTGGCATCGAACTCACAGTGATCCTCCTGCCCCAACCTCCCAAATTCTGGGAGCATAGGTGCATGCCACCTCATTCGGTTTAATTTTGGTGTGGAGCTACCATTGACCATTGTTTTTTAGATTTAAATATGTTCCCCCCAAATTCTCATATGTTTATATGTGGTCCTTTTGAAATCAACTGAGTCATTGCCTTCAATACTCATGGTGGATTAATCCACTGATAACTCATAGGTGAACACGATGCTCACAGATGGGCCGGATTGCAGGTGAAACACTGGGGATGTGCCTTGGAAGGATGTGTCTTGTCCCTGGCTTGCCCCCTCTCTCTCCCTGCTTCCTGGCTTCCATGGGTTGAGCATCATTCCTCTACCATGCCTTGCCCTCATGCCATTTCTGCTCTAGAAGTCACCAAGCATGGACTGAATTCTCTGAAAACCATGAACCAAAACACAGTTCCTCTCTTTCATTCGCAGGTGTTGGTAGCATGTTCAGAAACTTGAAAGCTGACTGATACACTGCCTTACGAAATGGGTTTGGGAATGGTCTTTTCATGTCAATTTATTGGAGAAACTGAGAATGATTGAGGTAAATTCATTTTTCAAATCTTCATTGAACTTCCAATTATAAAGTGATTTATTTTAATTTTTTTTTTGTCTTTTTCTTTTTTATCGGTACCAGGGATCGAACTCATGACTGCCTGCTTGCAAGGCAGGTGCTTATGCCGCTGAGCTAAATCCTCATCCCCAAAGTGATTTATTTTAGGGCTTTTTATGGTGAAGGTTTATGATGAAAAGATAATACTGACCAAACTTTGCCTAGATGATGCAAGAAAGAAGGAAAGAGAAACTGAAATAACATAATAAAAGGTGAGAGGAGATATTATAATTTATGTATCAATAATACAAAAGACCATAAGGAATTAATATGAATAAAATGTGCCACAACCTGTGTGTACCATAAAAGAAGAGGGTAATTCCTTAGAACAAACTACCAAGACTACATCCTGAAAGAACAGTAAAAACAAAGAAGACAATGCAAAGACAAGCCATAGAGTGAATGGAAGTATTTGTAATCTCCATATCCAGCAATAGACTAATATCTAGACTTTATAAAGAACTCTGAAAACTCAAGAGTAATAAAAAAAGATCTCATGATATACCGGGCAAAAACTAAAAGTCAAAAGATGATAGTAATGCAAAGGTTACATAGAAAACCAATCATAAAGCATTGAACGTGGATATTTAAAACAGTACAAGCACTTTGAGAAATAACTTGGTAGCCCTTATAAAAATTACTATCTAAGTATAGATATAGCCCGATGTTTGCTCTTTGGAAACTGATTAACGGGTGAGTAAAAAATATATGTTTGTGCAAAAACCATAAAAAATTGTTTATACTAATTGTTTTGATTGTTTGATTCGGTTTATGCCCAAACTGTAATCAAGTTAGAAGTCCTACAAAAATTGAATGATAAATTATGCTTGGTTGTAACATACTATGAAATATTAATCTATACTAAGTATGAACAAACAATGGGTACATGCAGCATTTTAAGAGAATCTCTAGTAGAGTGACGGCAAACCATTTTGTGCTTTAAATGATAAAAAGACTGCCAGTTGTGGCAGGTATACCACAGGCTCACCACCGCTCTAGGATACTTTGCTAAGAATTTTCCCAAAAATGTCAACTCTAGCTCAAAACATTTTATTTCCTCTGCTACCAAGACATACTCTACACTTAGTATGTTTTAAATGAGAAAATTTTGGAAATGGGCTTAAGAAACAGGAAAGAGATAGGTATGGTTTTAAGAACAATGCCAGTGATATTTGTAATACTAAAACTGCTCCATATGTTGACTGTGGTTGTGGATATAGGAAACTACAGTAGTGGTATGATTTTATAGAGCTGCAAACACACATAAAACAAACATAAGTAAAACTTGAAAAATCTGTGCCTGATTGGTGAATTATATCAATGCCGATATCCTGGTAATAATACTATACTGCAGGGTTGCAGAATGTTACAGTTGGGAAAAAATAGCAAAACATACAAAGCAGTTTTCCTGCTATTTCTTACAACTGAAGCAGAATCTACAATCATCTAAGGTAAAGTTAATTCAATGTATTGTTTTATCTAGAGTCATAGGAGAGGCAGAGTCCACTGTAACATGAATTCTCTTCCACGATTGCTAGAGGGTAACAACCACAGGGAAATGCAGAATTCACCTTGGTGTTCACAATCTTTCCAAAGCAAGAAAAGCTGAAGCAATAGAATTGAAATAAAACTTCCAACAGGAAAAGGCAAGTGTGCCTGTTTTTTTTTTTTTTTTTTTTTTTTTTTTTTTTTTTTTTTTTCTTTTTTTGAAGACTGACATTTTTGGGCACATTTCAACAAAATCTGAAGTGAATACCTGCCCCTGGGGTTTCTTCCTCAGGGAGGCCTCTGCCTTCAACCCCTTACAATCCTTGGCTGCTCACATGTTTCACAGCCCACAGTGCTGACCTTCATGGCAGCTTACTGATGCAGGGCTTCCCTTTATGTTTATCCTCACTGCAGATGAGAAGCCTTAGCTCCAAGTAAACTGCAGTCAGGACTTCTACAAAGCCCCTGTTTGATAACTCAGTGGTAGTGTCTAATCCTGTTTAATTGCTTGAATGGTTCAGGTCATCTCTCCCAAGAACCAGTGAATTATTTAATTGAATTATCTGTTAGAAATTTGCATGTTGTCTGAGGAATGTAACCTTCAATTTATTTTCCATGTACAGTGATGCTAAGGGAGACTTGGAAGGTGCATGTATTAGTCAGTTTGCCGTTATTATAACAAAATACTTGACAAAAACAACTGAAAGCAGGCCCGGGATTTAGCTCAACACCATAAGTGCTTGCCTTATAAGTACAAGGTCATGAGTTTGATACCTGGTACAAACAAAACAAAACAAACAAACAAACAAACAAAAAACCTGAAAGGAGGAACATTGATTTCAGAGGTTCACTCCATGGTCAATTAGTTTCGCTATGTTTGGGCTTGAAATGAGACTTTTACTGGAATAGAAAAGCAGTGGAAATTTGCTTGCCCGATGGCAGACAGAAAGCAGAGAGGCAGAGGAGCAGGGAGCAGAGTGTTCCAGTGTTAGCTGGCTTCTTTCATCCTCTAATTTTGTCCACCTGTCTTATGGATCCTGCAGCCTACTTTCAGGGTGCGTCTCCCCACTCACTTTTCTGTCCCTCATGCCAATCACCTCTGACAGCGCCTTCACAACTACACCTAGGAGAGTTCTTTACCAGTCTCCTAAGCATTTCTCAGCACAATGGAGTTGATAATAAAGATTAACCACCACCTGAAGGAGCTCAGAATTCACAAAAGTGCTAATCTAGTCTACTGAGCATTTTTAATTAAAGGCACTTGAAAAATAACAGATGCCAGAAAGTCACCCTGACCTTCCTTCTGTTTCTTAAAAGCAGAAAAATAATTTCAGTGTAAGCTGTGCCTTCTCTATACCAAAAGAAGCACATCATTCTTACCAAAAACAAAAGTTAGACTGAAAGAAATCCGCACGGCAGTTTAGCCCGTCTTTGTTTTGGTGGCTACTGCTCCTCCCCACCAGGACGGCATGCTGTGTTCTCTTTCATGGTTTTCACAATTAACTTCCATTCAGATCATCATTGCAAGAGTTCAACTCTGTGTCTTTGAGTTTCCTTTCCTTACAAAGGCACTCTGGCTTCATAAAATATGTATTAAATAAATGTATACTTTTTCCTGTTGATCTCTCTCATGGCAGCTTAATGTTCAAGGTTACCTCAAAATCCCTAAGTGCCTAAAGATAAAATTTTTCCTCTGTACAGCGAACCATGATGGTCCAGGTTTAAGGTTTTAGTTCCTAATACAGTTTAAAATAATGTCCTCTTTAAATCCCCAAAGTGCAGCAATTTTGTTGATAAACTATGGTTAGCCTGTTCAGTACCAAGTATTTTTAATGTAATACTTGCAGAATGTGAAAATTAGGTTTTAGGAGGAAAGTTCCAAATTACGCTAAGGAAATGTAACAAATGTAGATATGTAAGACATGGAAGTTTTATTTATTAAGCATTAGAATACAAAATTAATATTTTTAGGAATAAGTAAGACAAAAGTTTTTCCCTACTCTAATATCAAGTCTTATTAGAGAATATTTATAAAAGAAACACATTTATAATTTGTTGTTTATGTGAGATATATAGAAACTGTAAGAACTTTGATAATGCAAACTAAGACAGTATCTTATTTGTACATTTTGTAAATACTGTTTTTTTCCCATCTTTTTGAGAGACAGTTTCACTGTGCAGTTCAGGCTAGCCTTAGACTCATTTTAATTCAGACTGGCCTCATACTTGCAGTGATCCTCCTGCCTTAGCTTCCCAAATGCTGGGATTACAGGCGTGTGCCATTATGCCTCACTATTTTATAATTACTTAATTTGCAGCAGTTCATACAAATCAAGAATCACTGTTTGATAAATACTTTTTTGGAAAACACTTGCATCCATTGCTTTTTTCTCATTATTGGCAAAGTAGTCACAACATAGACCACATGCATCCAGCAAAGTCAAAAAAGTACCTTACTACTTGGATGGATTGCTGACTCCTAGTCTAAACTGTGCTAGTTTCATATAGAAGTGAAATGCTAATGATACATCATTTAGTCTTCTCCAGCTTGCAAAAAAGAAGTTTTAGCATGGACTTCTTCACGTACATGCATATGAGCTGTACGATACGCTCTCATCACTATGTTTGAGGCAATTGTACCTACGAAAAGAACACTCAGATGTGCAGTATGGAAAGCATCCATTGGCCAGTCCCCTAATGCAGATGAGCTGATGCATCTTTCTTTGTTTTTTTAAAAGAAATCATTTGACATTTTATTAGCTTTTGGAAAAATCAATTTGTCAGTAGGCCCAAATACATGATTTATCAATGTGTTCTCTGTAGAAGAGGGGAAAAACAGTCTGTTTGAAAATTAAGAAAAATAACTCTAGCTCTACAATTTATTTTATCTCAAACTATTTTCTACATGTTATAAATACAACATTATGTATAGTTATACACAATCTAGATAGTATACAACAACCATGCAAATGTTCTTGTTTCTTTGATCAGCTTCAACTGTACATATATATATTTATATCCTTATACATGCACTATAATATTTATACTTTTAAAGAATTAGGGTGAAGTTTCATTGACGTCAAGCTAATTAAAGTAAAATCTTTATTTTATATTTTCTAATTATGGTTAATATATTCATTGAGTAAAACTTAAAGTAATAAGGAGTGAAAATATAGCCCTTTTTATTAAAAAATATTTAATCATACTAAAATTTCTGAAACATTTCAATTAAAAACTCAAATTTAAAAATCAAATTTAATTTTGGAAAGAAAGTGAAGTAAAAGAAATGCCGTGAAAAATAAGTTGCCTGTTGTATCCTGATTCATTTGTACTTCAAAATATAGTTAGTAAACTTTAACTTTTAAGAAAACATTTCATGAAACATTTTAGTGACAATATAATTGAAAATTAAGTACATAAAAGAATAATAAAATGTTTTCTACACTTAAGTACATAATCATTATAATTTTTTCATCATCTTTGTTCTTTACATTAGGTATTTATTATAAGTTCTTCATTTTCTTTGTGATTACTGCTCAGTGCATTCTTGAAGGAGGCTTTAACAATTTAGGAAACAGGCTGCATGTGGTAGCTAGCGCCTGTAATCCAGCATTGCAGAGGTTGAAGCAGGAGCACTGCAGTAAGTTCAAGGCCAGTCTGGGCTACACAGTGAAAGTACGTCCAGCCTGGATTAGAGAATGAGTGATATCCTGTCTCAGAAAATAAACAATTTAGGAAAAACCCACTAGTTAGAAGTGGAGAATATGAGAAATATTGCGTTCTTCACAAATACATTATAAAATAATAACAAACTCAAAAACTTTCTTCAAAAATGCAATGTAACTAACTGAAATCACAATTGTCATTCCATATGTGTATAAGTCTGTGAAGAATTAAAATAAACCCAGTAAATATAGTGGAATGACTGAAATCTATTGGAGAATATAACTTTGTTGACCTCTGAATCAGAGCAACTTTAAAAAAAAACGAAAACACATTTACCCCTTGTCAGTTATGTGGCTGAAAATCTCCGTGTGGCATCAATCATAGCAAACACTTATAATACCAGAGTAGACTCCTGACCCTGCTGCAGCTCTGTATTGATTTACATCAGGCTTCTTTCTGTGCATTACCAGTGCACAATATGGCAGCTCAGAATGACAAAGGGTAATAGATAGATGGTGCATAGGAAGATAAATAGATAGATGTTTACTTTACTTCTATGTCATCTAGAAAAAGAAGGATGCCAGTCTTCTTCAGTGTAAGTAGGAGAAATGAGTATTAAAGTCACAGAGTAAGTAGAGGTATTATTTTATTTTATTTTTGGCACCAGGGATGGATGGAACTCATGACTGCATGCTTACAAGGTGGGAGCTTATGCTACTGAGCTAAATTCCTGGCTAGAAGGTATCATTTTAAAAAAAATTTTTTTTTTCTCAGCTGCCTATACCCAAATGATCTTGAGACTCACAGGACATAGTGATATCATTAAGATCAAACTGGATTCAAAGTATGACATAGGTGATCTGGACAAATTTCTTATTCCAGGAAACTTCTGGCTTGGGAGGTACTGACCAACAAAATTACATGAAGAAATAAGAAGAAATGAAGTTATAATTTAAAAATTATTCATTACACATAAAAATTGATGCATTCCTTATCAGATTGGGTTTGAGCAGCCTATTGAAAAACCATTTGCAATAAACATAGAAAATAAAATATTGGATCAAAAATTAAATTGCAATGTAAATATATTTATTCATGTAAGTGAAATAACTAATATGAGTGAAATAACTTTATAAGAAAACATTGTTTTTAAAAATTATAAAAAGGTCATAAATCATTAATAAAAATGCATACTGTTCTTGTGTTTAAAAAGATTTAAGATCGCAGTACATATGTTTTCTTTATACTTTTATGTTTGCTTACTTTGCTTTCACTGATGAAACATAGTTTCCAACATCCAAAATTAAGGATGAAAAGATTATTTAGCTCACAGTTTGTGGAGGTTTCAGTCCATAATCAGCTGGCTCCAAGGCAGGGTAGCATGGCATAGGGACAGCACTTCAAGGCAGCAGAAGACAGCAAAATCAACAAGAGCAAAAAATGTGGAGTGTGCAATTCAAGATCTTTCTGTCTGTTACATTGTATGTAGGCTACTCACTGTGAGGTGGGTGTTGCACTCGCACCAATAATCCCAGCACTGGACCATGAATTAATCAAAAACTCTAGAAACATGTCTCCATGACAGCATGAGGCTTTGGGGGAACATTCAGACACAAACTGTAACAGTTTCTATTTGTAATTCTTTTTCTTACTCAAACAAATCTGAAGATTTATCTTTTCTGCCACTTAGAAAAAGAAAAAAAAAATCATCTCTGTCCAGTACCATGAATTTCTTTTTTTCATCTCCAGTTAATAGAGGAATTCTCTGTCATTTTAACTTCCATATATGGTCTTATGCTTGCAAAAAGAAATTACAAATTTTGGTAAGGTAGTGAGGTAAACCCATGTACTTGTTGTATTTCGTGTTCTCTCTGTCTTAAACTGGGAAGCCTGCCATCAGCTGGGATGCCTATACACAGTTACATCTCTGACTCTCTATCTGTGCATTTTCTTCTAAACTTAATTTCAGAAATTGCTTCCACTTCCTTCATAGCTGAATAATGTGACAGACAGATTGTCACAATATATCTTATTCATTTTACTCATAGTGATAATAATTTTTTTGTTGATCTCATACCCATGGAAATTTGCTATTTTCCTGTGCCAAATGTCTGCTCAATCAGAAAAAAAGATGCTGCCAGTGTTCTGATAGCATCCATAATATAGGATATATCTTATAGACTTTGTTTATCTTGTTTCATGTGTAGTTAACATGATAGAATCAGTTTGTATCTGCAGTCAAAGGGATCTTATGGAATAATGAAATAGCAAGGCTAAAACAGACGGGGATTCTAGAAAAAGGGATCATGCATAAGTCTTTCGAATGACTTTCATATTGGTTACTGAGAGAGAAGGACATTTCTATCTTGCATTATTTTCTGTCTTCAGGAGGCAAGAGTAAACCGTAACTGATAAAGTTGGTAGGATGGTATTAAGGCAGGAGAAGAAGAGTGTTGTATTGGTTAGTCTCCTGTTGCTATAACAAAATACTGCCGAAACTTTAGCATCTTGCCTACCACCCATGCTCGGATCCATGGGGCAGTGACTCACGGAAAGACTATGATTTTTCACCACTGAAAGACACTGCCCAGAACACATCATATTCCACATCTGCCAATGCTGAACATCTGAGAGAGCTTGCAGGATCTCTCCTGCAGGACAAAATCAATGTTGCAGGCTGCACGTACACAGGCTTAACTTTCTTGAAGCAGAAATGTACAATGTTGGCCAGTAATGCTGAAGCAGCTTTATGATCCACAAGAGCAGCTTGTAGAATCAAGCTGCTGTGATCTTTTGGTAATAGTGCTATGACATCAGAGCTTTGTGGTAAACCCCACTGCTCTCCATGCTATCTTAAGAGAGACTATTGTCACTTTTGCTGCTGCTACTATAGAAGTCCACAGCATCACAAGATGAAAATTAGAAGTCAAAGTCAACTGATGCAAAGTATAGAGGAAAGTTCCAGTCTCAGGAAGAGAACTGAACAAGGCAGAAGCCACACAATGTCTATCTAGCATCATAAACACGGAAATTCTAGAGGAGAAGAAGACTAATTACTTTTTCATTTTAACTTTGTTCTCTATCTCACTGTACTGTAATATTTTGGTATAAAAATGCAACATTAGTCTATAGAAAAATACTTGGGTTGCAGTAGCAAATAATCTGATCCTTCAAATTAGGTTGTGCTATGAGTCACTTTGTATTATAGTCAGGCTGCTGGGTTCTGATATGACCAAAGAGAAGCCTGGTATTTTGGTATTGAGTGCTAGGAATTAAACCCAGGTCTTTGAGCATGTGCTGTACCAATAAACTGCATTTATTATTGTTCTTATAAAAGGGTCTCACTGTGTTAACGAGGCTGCTTTGAGCTAGGACCCTCCTCCCTTAGTCTTCTGAGTAACTGGTATGCAAGTTCTTGTCACTAAACCCAGCTCAGAAAAAGACTTGAAACACAGATTTATTTTGCATAAGAACTGGTCAGTACTGCAGTTATCAAGCAGTTTTACTTATATGCCCCAAAAATAATTTTAAGAAAATATGTAAAAGCTTCACATTAAAAAAAAAAAACTAGATATAATTAACATACAGCAAAGTGAGTTGCAGAAATCTGAGTAACCTAAGTTATAGAAAATTCATGCTATTCAAAATATCCCCTGTACCCCCTTTTTAAGCAGCCCTTCACTTCACGCATTTCATCCTAGTTTTCTTTTTATATAATTTTGATATTATATTTTTTAAAAATAGAATTACTTACAAAGGATATATATATCTGTAGTCCCAAAACTCCAGAAGCTGAGCCAATAGGTTGTAAACTGCACATCTTAGCAATGGACCTTTAGAAAAAGAGAGTCAGAGAGAGAGAGAGAGAGAGAGAGAGAGAGAGAGAGAGAGAGAGAGTTTTCTGGAGATGTAACTAAATGTGAAAGCCTGTGTCCTATCCCCTGGATGGCCAAAAGGAAGAAAGGAAGAAAAAAAAAAAAAAAAAGTCTTGCACTCGTACATTTAGATGATTAAAGTTATAAATTTATAGAAAAAGTCTGCTCATGTAATGTGGCAAAGCCTGATCTCACTTCAAAACTAATCTGCAAAATCAGTCTAAATTCTTAGAGAACATTTTAGTATATATGCGAGCATGTATCTCCCTCTCTTTTATCAGGTCTAAAGCAAAAGCATAGAATTTTTAACAAAAACTGTGCCATGTTTCCTTCACCCCAAATAATCATGAAGCCTTCCAAGTTTTTTTTGGGGGGGTGCTTTTTGTGTTCCTGGAGTTCACAGTTTCCGGTAGTGGCCTACGGTAAGATTTAAATGAGTAACAGAATAGGGTGTATGGAATTTGTGAAAAGAAAGATAACTAAAGAGCAAAGAATCTGTATAGTTCTCTTCAGTTGTTTTAGGCCACATCAATTTTAGGGAAATACAGAAATTAATACTGTCCTGACACATACTTCAGACTCAGGTGGCCGCGGCAGAAGGAGCATCATGAGTTTGAGCTCAAGCAGAAGTACAAAATGACGCAGTGTTTCAGAAAGAAAGAAAGAAAGAAAGAAAGAAAGAAAGAAAGAAAGAAAGAAAGAAAGAAAGAAAGAAAAAGAAAGAAAACAAAGGGGGGAAAGGAAGAAAGGGAGTGAGAATTGAAGATCTTGAAGTCGGCTTTCTCATCGCCTTTGTCGTGCCTGCTTTACCCATGGGAAATAGCAGTGTATCCCCAAGAGTATCACTGAGGACAAAAGTCCTAAGAATATTGACCTGGAACAGTAAGAACTCCTATATTCCTGTTAAAAGTGCCCAAATACCCAGAACCTGAACTCCGTCATCCAGGAAGCTCTGTCCTGGAGAGAGTGATTTGCTTTCCTGTTGCTGCTGATTCTAAATAGATACTGGGCAGAAAATGATACCTTGTAATTTTCGCTCCTAGAACAGACGTTTTGAATGGATGTTTCCTTAAAATGTCCTGACCTTACTACTTCAGTGCACTCGCACTCAAGGATGTGGTCCTTCTTTGCCCATGAAGCTGCATGTCACAGTCAGTGGTAGAGGTTTTATCAAGTGTCTTCTCTAGTAAAACTATTGTAAAACTATTTGCTTCTCTCTCTCTCAGTCTCTGTCTGTCTGTCCCCTTCTCTCTTTTTGAGTGGTAAAAAAGACCCCAGGGGGAAAAATAGAAACAAAGCTCAAATAAGAAGATGGTTTGTAGTTTCCTGGGAGTAAACACAAAGGACTGAACGCTGACCCACATCCCCAGCCTCTTTTTTTTCTTTGAGACAAGATCTCACTAACTCAACAGACTGAGTTTAGTCTTGCAGTTTTTTGGTCTCCATCTCTCAGAGAGCTGAGATTAAAACCTTATCAGTTAAATATTTAAATGAAGGGTCTCATCCAATTTGGGAAAACTGATAAAAAAACTTACAATCTATAACTTCTAGTAATTGGTTTTTGGGACTGATTTATAGCCAAAGTACGTGTTAGAGAGAACAATGACTTTTTACATTTTCTGCTAAAGACAAAAACTCTGTAGATGTCATATTTAGCTGATCCGAACATTACTCCCCCACTGTGAGAAGTGAGGGTAACTGAGCAGCCTGAGCATTTTGCCCTGGTTAATGAAACCAAAGTCTTTCTCTTTAGACTTTTAGAGATAGTGTTCTTTTCCAAGTAAGAGAACTATTCCTGTAAATGTTTTGTTAAAACAGGGTGAACACTCTCAATCTTTAGAAAGATTAGTTTCCCCCCCCCCCCCGCTACACTCTTTCTAATGAATAACTCTCAATTTTGTTTCAATGTTTTATGTCAAGAACCTTCCTAAGTGACAAAGGAGTACTGAGTGTGTCGGGAATGTGCAGTGACAACCTGTGATCCTCTGATGTCACTTGCAGTTTTTAAAATAATACTCAAGGGAAATGACACATTTTATTTATATTTATAGGTATTTAATTGTAATTTGGGGATGTCTTTACTTAGCCCATAATCTCCGCAGGTCAATCAGCTTTTTTTCCTTTCCTGCTTTTTAACTGGGTTTCTCACTGTCTCATTTTGTGTTAAATGTTTTGCCTCAAAATTGCTTGGGTCCATTTATGATTTTTTGTTTTGCTTTGTACT
Organism: Cavia porcellus; assembly: GCF_034190915.1. Taxonomy (NCBI): domain Eukaryota; kingdom Metazoa; phylum Chordata; class Mammalia; order Rodentia; family Caviidae; genus Cavia; species Cavia porcellus. The sequence goes on along the minus strand of NW_026947497.1, from coordinate 29,685,387 downwards.
GCTGGAGACATGTGTTTGAGCAAAACCTTATGATTACGCACAGGAAACTTCAAACCATTAGTCCATTTTTGTTTCTGCTTTTTCCCCCTACAGTCTTGAAACTGAGCTAAATGTCTAGGTGCTCTCCATGGCCCCCACCTGTTTTGACACAGACTCATGATAAATGGATAAACTGCTCTTGCTGGGCTTGAATTCGCCTCAGTCTCTCATAGTGCTGGCACTGGAGTCATGTGTCATCACACCCAGCTGGTTTTGCATTGCCGCCAGATTACAGATCTTTTTATGCTCTGTGAAGACAGTAAGTCGCCTTGCTGAAAGCTTAAAAGACTTTACCACTGTAAAATCTCCTACCACTCATCTTTCACCTGTAATCCTGGGGACGCGTTCGTTGGTTTTCTGAAGTCAGTGCCAGTGTGATCCCGTTTGCTAGCACCCTGCTCATTGTGTCACCATCTCACCCTTTCTCTTCCAAAGGCCTTCATTTAGAGATTAAATCCTGTGGCCACTCTGTTCTTGGTAAATCACACTCCAGTTGAAAGCTTGATTCTGAGGAAGAAGTTTTTACAATCAGTGTCTTTAGCGTTCAGGGCTTTCTGCTCCACCATGTCATATACTGAACAATGAAATCACACTAAGTTAGCATTAAACTTCTTATTTTAGATGTCATTTAAATTAGTATTTATGATAGCATTATGCTCCACAAAAGGCTCAGAGAAGAGATGATAAATCAGAAAAATGTTTCCTAGATTACAACAAAAAAGTCTCTTGCCTCACACTGTTCACCCAGTCCTCTCAGAGTATGCTTAACAGTAATTGGGGTGCTTTTATATTTAATACTTAAGTCAGACTAAAAAATCACCTGAAGCTTTAAAAATGGTGTTACTATTTTACCATACTCTGTGTGGGGATATCACAAATTTCCAGTTGGAGGCTTTAGTAGTGCTTTATATTCCAGCCACATCCATCAAGCTTTTGAGGTATTCTGTTGTGTTTTAGTTATAATTGGTGTATAAATAGATATATTGCAGCACATTATTTGCTTTGAATTATTTTTAAAGGACATGAAAATTTGTAACATTTTATGTTTGTTCATTCATTTCATGTGTGTTCATTGGCTCCTTTGAAAAGTCGTGCATGAGAGCTGGTGAATGTTCTTGGATTCTTTTTTTTGTTTTTAGCATTGAACCATTTATTATTAGTTTGTTACTTATTATTCTATATTACTTTCTATGTTTATACAATTTTTTTCTTTTTTAAAATTTTATTTTAAAAAGAGAAAAGTCTGAAAAGAAAAACAAAAAGCAAAAGGCATAAACAATGGCAACAAACTCAAAACAATAACACTACAGGTCTTCAAAACTAATGAAATAAATTTAACAGTGGTTGTTATATTGCATATTGTTCTCTTTTTCTTTTCAAAGAAAGAAAAGAAAATTAAAGAAAATGGAAATCCAGAAAAGAAGGGTAGAACAATACCGAATTCAAAAACATTATCATCATAGAATTGCTTGTTGATACATTTCTCATTGTCATCTTATAACATAGTTGCCAAAGTCACAAAATCAAAGCATAAATAGTGGCCGGAAACTCAAACATTGACAGTGCAAACCCTTCTGTTCAACGTTCCAACAAAAATTCAGTACTGTGGTCATCTATCTTACACACTATACATACTGTTATACTCTTTAGAGCATTTTTCTTACCTTTCACTTTCACAATATCTATTATACTTTGTGCATCCCATTATTCTGCCAGTTTTTATTATTTTCTATACTAGAGAGACAGTATGATATTTACTAATGTGAGTTGTGTTTATTTCATTAATGAGAGTATTTTCAAGTTGCCTCCATTTACCTATAAAGGCCTCATGACCAACTTTTTTATAGCTGAGCAGTATTCCATTGTATAAAAATAGCACATATTTTTGATCCACTCTGCAGTTGGTGGCCATTTGGGTTATTTCTAAGATTTAGCTATCAAAAATTGTGATATTATGAACATGGATGCACATGTATCTCTGTGGCATGATTTTTTAAATATTTCTGGGAAAATACCCAGGAGGGGAATAGCTGGATAGAATGAAACTTCCAATCCTAGTTTTTGTGGAATCTCCATACTGATTTCCACGGTGATTGCACCAGTCTGCACTCCCACTAACAGAGAAGTGTTCCTTTTCCCCTGCATCTAAAAAGCAATTGGTTTGCATTAGGAAAGAAGAAACTCGCTCATCTGTTATATATCTGTTTTTAAATTTTCTTTTCTACAAGAGTTATATGAAATTCTGAAAGTATGTAGCTTTAGATATTATGAATCTGTTATATTTGCTTAGCCCATTAAGTGCTTAAATTGTTCAGGCCCACATTCTAAAAGAGTTCCCTCTGTTAGCTCTTTTCATTTGTGAGTGCGCACATGTGTGCCCATTCATGAGCCAGACTTTCACTTAAAATGGCTCTTGATACAGAACATGATGCCTTTAGAATCTGCACTTCAAAGACTCAGGATCCTAGAAACTCTGCCATGTGCTAAAAGTAAGAGGTACAGTGCTCACAAATGTCAGGAATTTTACCCTTCCATAGGAAATGCTGAGGGACTTTTTGGAATTTCTCAATTTTTTAGGTAGAGAAAGATGAGATTTTGCACAGGAGTAGAAATGTTGAGGACAGGAAGGCTGCATTGAAGTTGAGCACCTTGAGGTAGCCGTCACAATGGCTCCGGAGACCTAATTCCGGATTGTTCTGAGATATTCTCTCTGTTAAGCCAATTTGCCCGTCATTATTTACCACTGCTATATTCTTCCTTTATAGGAGTCACTGTGTCTCTCATCCTGCAAGAGCATTTCATGTAATGAATGTGCAATCCCAAGTACTGTAATTGTTGGTGACTTTGGAGTTAGTAAAATAACTATTATAGGAAGCCTACACTGTGTTCACTGGTTGCTGAGCGCTCTTCAATAGTCTTTGACATGATTGGAAATGTTACAGAAAAAAGTAGAAATTCTATAGAAGGATGTGGCTGATATTTCTTTGTAGGCCATCTAAAATCCACCTTGCCACTTTGTTGGCTGGGTGACAATTCTGTGTGTAGCATCTCCACTTAATGCTTCCCTTCAGGGAGTGCAAGACAGCAGGTAGGATCTCCAGAACCCACCTGTTCCTTAAGATGGAGAAGTAAAATATAAGGGCCACGTAATGTAACTACAGCAAATCCTTTTTCAAACTTGCTATAATTTACTAAATGATTTACTGAATATTAGCATTGCCATTATGCTATTTGAAAATTAATCACACCATTTAAATACTTATCCATGGGTATTCATGTAAAACATTTAATTTCTCACCCACACATATTGTAAGTCCTGTGTTATCAATAGATATTTCACCTTCTCCCTTTCCTTACTGTTCCTCTTAGGTCCTCATGCTTTACTGTTATCTATTTTCTATATGTTGAAATTTTGGAGACAGGTTGTCACTATGTTGTGCAGATGGACTTTGAACTTATTGTGTAGTTTATGTTCACCTCAAACTAGTGGTAAGCCTCCTGCTTCAGCCTCCTGAATTGTGGGAATACAGGTGTGTGACATCATGTGTCTCCTGGTTGAACTTCTGAGCTTCAGTTTTCTCACTTGAAGATCATCAATCACACCTGTCCTTTCACCTAAGAGTTTGCTCAGACCAAACTTGAACTTGTGATCCTGTTGCCTCAGCCTTCCAGTGTGCAGAGATGTACAAGACACACCTCCATGCTTAGCTTGATATGAGGGTCTTCATTTGAAAAAGTTGTGCCTCCAGGTGTTCTGAAAAGAGGATGTATAAATTTGGAGAGCAGATCCTCTACTGTTAGAACTGCTTTGCCGAGAACGTAGTATACAAAGATTCCTTATGTGTACACCTGAGTAAGTGATAGTGTGTAGACAGCATGCAGTTTCCTAAATATTTCTAATGAGACTATTACAGTCAACAGGAGCAGCAAATGAGATTTTCTAAAATGGGAAAGAAAAGGCGATTTAAAATAACTTGGGATAGTGGCCCACTAACTGAATGAGGATAGAGAGACATTTTCATGTGTCTTGCATATTTTTACAAGTGCTATAAAGTCAATCGTTCTATATATGTTTTGGTATTTGTAATATGTAATGCTTTCAACGAGTATTCATTGTGTTGTGTTTGTGAATTAAATATTTTACTTTAAAAAACACATTTACTTTATTATGTTGTTTTAAATGCATGACATTCATATATTATCTTACTTTGGTAAACAATCTCCTTCAGACTTCCATTATCTTCCCTTAAATTATCAGTGATGTTAATTTGATATCCAAAAACTGTTTCCTAGAGTTTTTCTTCTAAAATAGTTAGTACCAAACCATGCATGATGGCACGTCTGCAAAACCAGCTCTCACGAAGCTGAGGCAGGAAAATTGCCATGAGGCAAGCCTAACTTGCTCTGCCTCAGACAACCGCAAACAAAAGTAACAGTAAAAGGGACTTGAAAGCTAGATTATCCCCTAGGCCAGTTGGCAATGGACATGCCATCAATAATGATGGTAGCTGTGCATTGAAAGTACAATAATTCATCTGCCTAGATAAATAAATATCTGAAAGTCTAAGACAATGTACATATGTATATAGACAGATAGATATACAGATAGATAGAAAGTATATGTGACAACCACTGAAATAGCTTTTAATTTTTAAAGTATATGTGATATGCTGGGAGAGAAAAAAATAACTATTAAAATAATTAAAACAAAAAGACACAGAAGAAAAAAAGAAATAACTGGTCAAAGATTGTATATATCAAAAAAGGAAACATTGCAAAACATAGTAGATAATAATTCAAATATATTAATATTCACTTTTAATGTGAATGGTAAAAACAAACAATTAAAATAGAATTTTTTCAAATGATGGAAAAACACGAATGAACTGTACACAAGGAAATTACTTTAAATATACATCTTCAGATAAAAATAGCACATCAAGAGAATGCTAATTAAATGAAAGGTGGAACCATTATGTTATTTTTGGACAAAGTACATTTCTGAACAAGATAAATAGAGACAATAAGGATCATTATGTAATAATATGTAGAAGAGTGAATAGCAATTTATGGATGTACCTAAAAAAAGACCAGCAAAGTACTTGAAGCAAAACTAGATACAACCATAAGGAGAGAGACAAATACATTGTTATACCTGAATCCTTAACTCTCACTAATTGGTTAAGCAGCAAGGAAATCAACTAAGTCCCCTGGATTATCATACATCTACATCTAATCTACACTTTCACAATGCCCCATGCAACTAAAGTAGATTATGTATTCATCTTTAGTTCTCGTGAGATACCAGCCAAAAGCAGTGACATTCTGGTGCATAAAACATACTTTAAAATCTAAAAGAATAAAATATGCTCTGAGATCACAGTGAAATTAAAGAAATCAATTGAGATATATAGCTGGCATATCCCCAAGTGTTTGGCGATGAAGCAGTGTAAATGTAAATTGTGTGTACTTTAAGACAGATATTTCAAGTGAAAATTTTAGAAAAATATTGAAGCAAACAAAGATGAAAATACAGCATCTCAAAACTTGTGAAACAGAGGACACAGGTCAATTTTATCATGAAATACATATACTTGAAACAGAAAAGTTACAAATATAGTAATCAAATTCTCCATTTTAGAAAGCTAGATGAGAAGCTGCAGTTTAAGCCTAAAGCAGACTGAAGAAAAGAAATAATTAAAAATTGAACAGAATTAAATTAAATTATAAACAGAAAGTATACAAAATGAGCAATATGGCATTCTTAAAAAAAAAAAAAGTAAAAAGCCTCAAATCAAGGTAGCGGAAATTAATAGAAGAGGATACAAAAAAAAATAATATTGATAAGAAATGGACCAGAAGTAGCCATCACATGCTTTCCAAAAATAATAAAGCATAATCTGAATAAATCCTAGCCCCAAAATGGATAATGTACATGAAGTAATTGCTTTAAAGGCATAGATTACCAACATTTGTGGAAAGATAAATTTATAATCTTACTAGGCTTAGAACAAAAATTTAATGAATAATTTAAAATGTTCAAAATAGAACCAGCTAACTTTCATTTCAGTGCAAGACATGATACTTATTCTCCACACTGCCTTCCAGTAAATGTAGGAAAAAAGAATACCTCTTTAATTTTTATGAGGTCAGACTTCCATCAGAACCAACATCCTACAGATAATATAAAAAAATACAGACCAAAATTTCACATGGACACAGATCCGATAAACATCACCAAGACATTAGCAAATAAAAAGCAAAACTGACATTGTATTGCAAAAAATGAACAAATGGGATTTATTCCTATGTGTCATACTGGCTCAATATGAAAAGTATTACTTGTAGAAACTACTCAACAAACAGCAAAAATAAGTATCATGCAGTCTTATCAATTGCTATAGGAAAAAATTGACAGGCTGTAAAGGCATTCATGACTGATGTTCTTGAAGCTACAAATCAAAGTGAAGCACTTTATCTCAATAGGAAACATACGTTAAGGGCCTATTACTCTAGCCAGGCAGTACTGTGCGTGCTTAGCATGCTTAGAGTTCTAGGTTCACTCCCCAGCACCAATACAATAGTGAAGAAAGAGAGGAAAAAAGGGGAAGAAAATACAGAAGAAGAAGGTGTCAAAGAAGCAATTTTGAAATATACTAACAAAACTAGTTAATACCATTATTTATAATAGCAAATTGGATACTTTACCCAAGAAATTTCTTACCTTAAGAAATTCCCAAGAAAACAGGGAATATTGTTAACATCTTGTTGAAAATTCTTGCCTAAGGCAATAAAAAAGAAAAATTAGAAAGTGTGTGTGCATGTGTGTGTGTGTAAAACAATCTATATAAATTTGTAAGAACAATGAAATTCTTTCTATATGGTTTTCTGTGTATAACAATGCTTCTTCTACACATTGAATCAGTGAAAAATCCTGACACTAAGAAGTTAGTATAATCAATTCATAAGCTATACGATATATATACAATTCAGTTACTTTCTATACATTAAGGAAAGATGTTTCAATAGGTTAGGAATAAAGCAATATTACTTGGCTTATAATAAAAATTGAAAGTATATTTGTATATAAGATATATATATATATATATATATATATATATATATGTAATGAAGTACATATTCTAAGTAAATAAAATCAAATTTGATGTAGAAATATTCTATTTTTCTATTTTTAAAAATAATATGAAGTGTCAGTTTGTCCTAATTTAATGTATAGATTCAGAATAATCCCAAACAGTTGTAGAATGCTGTTTTTTAGAAATGAATAAACTAATTCTAAAATTAATATTGAAGAACCAATAGAATACTGAAGACAGCAGAGCTGAAAGACTCATACAAGACCTGATTTGAAGTCTCACTATAAAATTAATCAAGGCAAAATCATATTGGTGGAAAAACAGACATTCCTGTATTTATAGATTTCACAAAACAGAAAGATCAAAATTACACTTACAGGGATGGAGATGACTGATCTTTGACAAAGTAGCAAAGAAACAATCAAAAGTTCATATGTAAAAAAAAAATGAAGCTAAACATACATCTTACAACTTTAAAAATATCAATTGCATAAAAATGAGTCATAGACTAAATAAAAGCCACAAAACTAACTAAATAAATAAACCTGAAGAACACATGAGAAAATACATAGATTTGTTCAGATTTGATATTAAGTTTACAGGTACAACACGAGCACATGTCCCATGAAAGAAAAAATTGGTAAGTTGAAGACATTAAACTAAGTGTCTTCAAAATAACTGATAACATTTTTTAAAAAAATCACAGAATGAAAGAAAATATTTGTAAAATCAAACTTCTAATTAAGAGTGTGCTCAATAATATTAAAATTCGATAGTATTAAAGTTCTACAATAAAAAATATTTCAATTAAAATGTAAATGAAAATATGACCAATCATCTCACTAAATATGGAATGCACATATTTTAAAAAGCCACATAAAGTATATTCATGTAACATTTGTTAGTAAGGAATTGAAAATTAACTTTAACTTTCATATTGAAAGCACACATTTATTAAAGTAGCCAAAACTTTTAAACACCAATAAGTGTCATGAATTTGGATAAGTGAGGTTTTTTTCATTGATATGAAAAATGCAATTGTGACAGTTTATGAAACAGTTTTTCATTGAACAATTTTGTCCCTGAATATTTATTCACTTGATTTAAAAGTTACACACACACTCACACACACACACACACACACACACACACACACACACACACACACACTTTTAATATACAGCATACAACATTCCTTTTGTTAAAATGCGAAAGGAACCAAAAGCTTCAAAGCTGGTATATACGTAGAAGGTAGATAAACTTAGTTTGGTACATTAAAACAATGAAATATTATTTAATTGTTAGAAGAAAGGTGATAGAAAGCAAAGAAATAATATGGATGACTCTTACATGCACATTGCTAAGTAAAAGAAGCCCATCTGAAAGACCTACACATGGCAATTTTAATTTTGTTAAATTCTGATGAATGGCATGTGACTAGAGTTAAAAATAATGTACCCTCAATAGGAGAGAATAGGAACTTGTAAGTCAACCTAACTACGTTTTCCTTAGTACTTTTTCTGATTGTGTGAAGTGAATGTCTATAAACTTGACATTCACTTTACAAAAAGAATACCTTATGTTTGAATTTGTTACAAATTTGATAAAAGCTTAAATCTTAGCTGTTGTCACTTCTTCCCCCACAAAAAATCATAACGGTGTGACTCGACAAATACATTAATTAACTTTTTGTATCAATTATGCCCAAGGCATTCTTATATCAATAATATCTTATTGTGTATCTTAAATATATGGAATTATTGGTTTCCAATAAACCTGGAGGAAAAAGTTGTATATGATATCCTTGAAAAGGCCAAGATGGAGAGAGTATGAAATAATACATCTGCTAGTGATTTGGAGCAAAAGTTGAAGGTTGAACAAATGAGGCAGAGAGATATTTTAAAAGGGGAAGAATTTATTTCGCATGGTATTGTATTATGAATGAATATATGATGATACTTGTTTGTAAAATCTCTTACAATAGAAGAGTGCTGTAGCATGAATATGGTTTCAGTGCATGCACTAGACACTCCTGGAGTGGGATTCTGATTCTCAGTGTTAGTGTTGATGTGCTGCACCTCTAAGAGATGCAGCGTAGGGAGAGGCAGTTAGAACACTGAGGGAGCTTCCTTCAAATGAGATTAATGTAGTTCTTTTCTGAAGAATATTTTCTTCCATGAAATATTTGCCTAAAAGTGCAAATCTGGTCCCTGATCTCTTGGCTTCCTGTTTGTAATGCTCTCTCCCTCTTGTGCGGTCTCCTTGTAGCATTATCCATGATGTTGTGATGTAGCCATCATCAGAAGATGAAGGGAAAATGCCACTCAGTCTTCAAATCTCAGCCTAGGAACTTAAGTTAAATCACCCTCTTTAACTTGCAAAGTTCAAAGTCATCGTATCTTACTGTGACCACATGAAGTGAATGGATAAGAACAAAGAAGCATAATTATACAAATTTTAAAAAAAATATTGAAGCATTTTGGATATAATGTTCCACGTGACAAAATAGCCTAAATATATGAAATGAATTCATTGAAAGGGATTGCAAAGAAAGATACTACCTTCCCCTCAAAAAAGAAACCTTTCAAATCAGTTTAAATCAAAGATTAAAGACTAAAGAAATCAAACAAAGATGAATTCTAGTTGATAAAATTGTTTCCAGGAGAATGCCAGTTAACAATTCTTCATACTGTTATATATGTATAATAGAATGAATACTTAAGTGGGTGGCAGATGGTGGGAGGCATGTCTTTCTCTAATGCAGTAGGAGTTTACAGATTTGCAGGGGGAAGAGGCTAGAATGGTCCATGTGGTAATGCATTAGAATTGGAGATATTAATATGAACTCATATTTAGTTCAATATAAGTACAGATGGTTGGACATAGAAATACTTTTAATGTATGCACAAGTTAAGGTGAGGACTCATATGTGTTTTATTCTTCTCTCAGCTAAATGGCCTAGAGGTAAGGCATCCTTGTAGCGTCACATATACAGTACTCAGATCTTAGTTCGTATTGTAATTCTTAAGTGGAAAAGAATGATAGATCTTTGGGAAAATGTCTAAAATAACCAAGATGAGACTGGGTGTCTTTTAGCATCTCTGTTAGTCAAATTTCTGTCATTATTAAAAATGCTTAAGGCATTCGACTCCTATGTGGGAATGATTTTTTTCAACTCACGGTCTGGGCAGATTCATTCTATGGTTTTTTGCCACGATGCTTTTGATACACTGTGGTGAGGCAGTGAATCAATGTAGATGTGCACGGTAGAGAAAAACCACACACTTCACACATGGGGCTCATGGACAGGAGATGAAGAAGAACGAGAAGGAGCCAGGGTCCTACTAGTCCCTTCCAAAACATGTGGCCTACAACCTGAAGACCCCTGCTCGAGAGCTTCCACCTTCTCCGGAAACCACCAAGCTGGAGACAAAAAGCACTGGCTTTTGGGGAACATCCCAGGTCTATAGCCCACCAGAAAGAAAGTGATCAACAAAACTATAGCAAATAACATAAAGTCATACAAAAACTCTCAATACTTGTCATGTGTCGAAGTGAAGCTGAGGCCACACAAACAGGTCCCAATGACGAAATCTGAAGCAATTTTGAGGAACAAAATAAAATAGTACTGAATTACAGACTATACTCTAAAACAAATATTTATACTTATGTGAGAAAAGTAACTGAATACAGTAATAAATGAGGAGGAATAGACAAATCTCCTAATAGATTTCTCAATAATTTATGTAACTATTCTGACCTCAGGAGAGTCGAAACTTAGCTTCCCATCTGTAAATGTGTGTGGTCCTCAATGACTTATTTTTAAAGAAATGATAATTTTTGGAGCATAGTAATGATTATAAAACCCTTATACGGGACCGTGGGGTAAATATTCAGGTGACCAAGATCAAAGTCAAGAGTGATGTGCACCTGATGCAATGACAAGGGCATTTATTTTCCTCTTTGGTTCTCCTCTCCAAAACCTACGACCACCAGGTAGCCAAGTAGAAAGTGTTACAGAAATATCAAGTAAGAGAAAATAATTAAAATAGCTCAGTGTTCTCTTTGACACTGGCAGAATCATCAAAAACAATGAATATTAGAAGTTGGTAAATCAAGACAATTATAAAGAAAGATGGTTGTTAATAGCACATTGTTTATTGGATGAAATGCTGAGGCAGAAAAAGGATATTAGATAGTAAAGAAGAGAATCTAAATATTGTATGGATTTCAGCTAATACTAATATATAGATTGTGCAAAATGATCATATAAGTGCAGGATACTAACAACAGGGGCAACTAGGCATGAGGCATTTGAAAAGCTTTTCTGCAGTACAGTTTTCCTGCAAATTTAACTCTATTTTTAAAATAAAATTTATTTTTACAGTAATAGTAGCACAACTCCAGGTGCAACACTAAAAACGTCATTAAACTAGATATGGGGGAAAAAAGAAAAGCAATAGTCAATAATGTTTAAAGTATGGCAAGAGCCTGTGGTGATATCAATTATGATTTCAATGTGATTTGAGTGTTGACTCTGAGAAATTCATGTATTGGAGGTTTGCTCTCCAGGGTGGTGGTGCTGTGTAGGTGATAGATCCATTACATAGCAGATCCTTGGATTACTGGATGACCTTCAGAGGGATGAAAACTGTTCTTATCATGGACCTTGGATGGTCTCAGAAATGTGCTCTTATAAAAGGTGAGCCTGTAGCTATCCAGTACTTTCTCACTAGCTGATTAGTAATATGCTTCCTCTGACACACACCCTCCTGAAGTAATGTGCTTCTTTGGATATTAGGGTCTCAATTTATCTGAACCAATGTGGCCAGCAATATTGGCTCCAAATTTTCAAAGTTTAAACATCATGCTTTCTTTTATGACTACCTTGCCTCAAATATTTTCTCATAGAAGCCAGGGATTTAGCTCACCAGCATAAGTGCCTGCCCAGCAAGAACAAGGTCATGAGTTCAATCCCAGTTACCAAAAAGAATAACAGTACATACTGTGCATGTATATACTATACTAAATATGAAGGGAAATACAGAAGCTGGAAAAAAAATTCCCTACCACTGGAACAGAGAAGATAGAGCTGTATTTATTAATCTGAATAATGCGTACTATGTTTAAGTAATGGTCCTTAAAATAGTACTTAAACTTTATTCTTAAAATGAAAAGAAAATTAAAAGATCAAACAACATGCAAATACATACATTATTAAATGAGTATTCATTTATCTGAATTTCTGGAAGAAATCTCTTCTTCATTCTGCTTTCCCAAAACAAGTCTTAATATGAGGATGCACTAAGAATTCTGCTAAGGTAGCATGTCTGAGAGAGATACACAACAAACGAGATTAGCTGTTTAAGAGGTTCAGGTCAGCCACAGCCCAGATGTCACATTTGCTTTCCGTGGAGCGTTGGAGGAGCTATGGTTTTAAGTGTGTGGAAAATTCCAGGTAATGAAACTGGGTTTTCATTCATTCCAAGCAGTTTGTTAGTCACTAAGTTGTCTTCACTCTGGCTCTAGGGATATGAATTCCTAGAAAATTTCCTCTGAATGTAATATTGAAAAATCTGTGAAAGTTGTCTGAAATGAATCCGTTATAAAATGCGTATGGAACAAGCACACTGAAGCAGAAAAATGCACAGAAACAGAAAAAGGATCAGGGGAAATCTGGGAAGACACTAATGATATCCCTTGAAATTCTGTGTAACAAAATATCTTCACTTACATCCTGCTTTCTAAAGCAATAATGGCTTAGTAGAGAAAGAGATAGAAACGGAGCCAGTGAGATTAAAAAATGTATGAAAATTGCATATACTTTTTTTGAATAAAGACCTGGAAAATATGCATTCCTCAGTTTAAAAATAAGACAACTAGAGGGAGTTTGTCAAAGAGGTGATAGATCGTAACATAACCCTTCACGAAGTGTAATTTCCTTAGTTTTAGAGACACCACAACAGTCTATCAAAAATTAATCTGTATCTTTCTGTACAAAACTTTTGAAACTTAAGACTTAAACACATAAAATTTAAGACAGTAAATTCTGATAAAAATGAACAACTATATTCTTCCTCCTATTTCTTTTTGTGTCTCTTCCTTCATCTTCCCTTTAAATTTGTGTGTCACACATAGACACATATCCACAATTCAAATAAGAACTTATATTTTAACAACGTATTTAATGTTGCCAGTATTCAAAGAAATGTATAGTAAGTAAATAATAGTTAATTCTAATTTGCAACTAAATCTTAATAATGCTCAGAACCTTTTAGCTTTCATATTACTGGTCACTCAAATGAATTGTCACTGCATATAATTTTTATTCAAGAATTCTGTGATATTTACCAGAAGTTTTAACGTTATCAAACTGATTATAGTAACTAAAAGCATTAAAACAAGTCATGATTGCTACATTTCATCTCTCTATATGAAGAAATTGCCATGTTCAATTATTTCATATTTCAGTTAATTTATGGGTTAGATTAGTGACTATGCATTTGTAAAAAATAAGCCAGGCATGTTAGTCAGTAACTCAGTTGTTATGACACAAGGCTAACACCACTTATTAAAGGAAGAAACAATTACTTCAGTTGATGCTTTGGGGAACTCATTCCATAATTGACTGGCTTGTTTAAAGATCATGGAGGAAGCATATAGCAGACCAAAGCTGTATAGCTCATGGCTGTATATAGCTGTATACAGCTCACGTATAGCTGTATAGCTGGACACAGAGCAGGGGAACAACATAAGCGAGGATGGGCAGTGAACCATTACCCAGGTTAACACCTCCATGACCCACTCACACATACCTAAAAGTATGATTTACTAATGTACCAGGCATTTTCCTAGCAAATCAAAGTGACACAAATAAGAGTACTGATGGCATCTGGCTCCTTGTCAACTTGACCTCTGAACACATCTAAAACCAACACTTATTTTCCACATAAAGACAAAAGAAAGTTTATAATTAAGGCTAAGATGAAAATATTATGAGTACAGCCCAAAATACAATTGCTTTCAAAAAACTCAAATATCCAAGTTAGGTTCTCTGTTGAGATGTAATTGAACTCTTAGTTATAAAACTCTGTAAAAAGATCAAAATCAAACTACATAATCCCAAAGTATAATGGCACAAGGTAAACACCGTATTCCAAAAAAGAGTAAGGGGACAGAAAAGAGTAGACAAGGACCAAAACAGGCACAAAACCCAGCAGGGAGATCATTAAGTCTTGAAACTCTGTATCTGGGATCCAAAGCATATGGTGGTGAATTGTGGGTTCCAGTGGATTCACCCCACATAGCTTCTGCTGTCTCAAGACACATGACCTCTCCCTTGAGCTGAGCCAAGTTGTGATGTTTTCTCTATCAATCATCTTTCCCTTTGTTGGGACAAAATACCTGAAACACAATTTGAAGAAGGAGAGACTTAAAGAAATGGAAAATCAAATATAGATTTGAAATCCTGGTGCAATTTCAGCACAATAAATATAAGACAGTGAGACATCAGTCTATTTTTGCATTGCTGAACTTTAATGTCTCTAAAATATATTTCTGCATTCTGCTGTAACGGGCAAAAAAAAATCTAGGGATTATCTTCTAATTTCACATCCTCATTCACCAATAAATAAAATGCATTTTCATTTAATTCACCATAAACACTTTCTTGTCTACTTCTTTCATTTCTTCCAAATATGACTTGTAATTTTTTACTACTGAAATTTCCTGCACTGATTTTATTAATATCCAGTTTTATTATATCTAGATTAATTCAAATAATATATCTATGGTTTTATTTCTGAAATTTTGCAAGCAGCCATTGTGAGATTTTCATATTTCTCTATCATATTTATCTAATATACATCATGCTTTTTTCTTTTTTAATTGCTTTTTTGGTTATATAAACTTATATGTTCCATAATTTTTTATAAAATTTTTCCTATTTCTCCAGTAGATTCTCATTACCAACCTTAGCATATTCACAAACTATACATGATGACTACTTAATGAGAAAACCAATTGAGGTGCACAGTTAGTAAAATATGCTTTTTGTGTAATCTTCTGACTGATAGTCAAAATTTGATTCTATGTGGCAGACAACTTAAGTTGGAAAGTACTAGTTAGCAGAGATTGTGCTACATACATTAAAAAAATATATATTAGTAGGCTACAGTGCAATGTGAAATACCGATTACCTGGGAGAAAGACAAAAACACTTTTAAAATAATACTTTTCGATTCTTTGGAAATGTCTGAAGTATTTTACACTCTTACAGTGATATACACACCTATGAATATTCTAGTTTGCTGTTGGAGAATGTACGGTACCCATGCCGCAAGGGACACGCAGAGCCCTCCCTGTTCCCACTCCACCAGGTCACCCCAGCAGGGCCGCAACAGCCAAGCATCAGATAGCACTGCTCATAGGGGCAGTGTCGGTGTTTTATGGTAAATGAATTTTGAGTTACAGTGTAGGCATTCAGTCTCTAAAGTTTTGCCATCACTTTTCTAACTACTCTGTCTTTCTTGTTACATCTTTTTATTTATGTAGGTTAATATAAAAATAAACATAAACATGAAAACATAAGAATAAAAAAAATCTGAAATCAAGAACTATAGATCAAAGATTTCAATGTTTGTTAATCATTGCACTGTTTACTATTGTAATGGTTGTAGCATTATGCCAACTTGAGAAGTCTAGAAGTTTAACTGAGCACCTCCGCAGGTGGGCAAGGGTCCTCACTTTGTAAACGCGCTGAGCCTGTGCAAGAGGAGGGCCCTAAGATTGTGTGAGTGCTACAGGTATCCTAGGAGAGGGGTCGCCTGCTTACAGTTTAAGGGAGGAAAAGAGCCTTGCTCTTCTTCCTTTTGCTCTTGTTGCTTTTACTGTCTTTTGCTGCCTTGAAGTGTTGACCCTGTGCCATGCCTTCCTGCTTTGGAGCCAGTTGATTATTGACTGAAACCTCCACAAAGTGTGAGCTAATAAACTTTTCCTTTCTTGATTTTTGATGTCAAGTATTTTGTGAAGGAACAATGAAGGAAAAGAAACCAAAGACAACTATTAATAAATGGTAAATGCATTTTTGGTTTATTGCCTTGCATACATTCTTTTAAAAAAGCAGACAGGCTATTTTTCCATGTACTCTATTATCTGAGGACAAATGATGCTCACTGTTTAACAGTATCTGAAGTCACATTTAAAGGTGCCAATTTTAGTCCTGGGTCCCTAGAACAAAAGGTACACACACATTCAAGCCTATGAAGAATTTTTAAAAATGAGATAGAAGTTAATTTTTCATGCTGTAAATCTCTATTTCTTTCAGCATATTGTAATAAACATAATTTAGTCTATATAGAAATGTAATAATTCCAAGAAATTGCATTTATATTGATATATATGAAAAGTTTATATTATGTTATATTATGATGAAAATTATGAAATCATATCACTCCTACAGGAAACCTCCTTACTTCATGTTGTGTGTCTGTCATTATATGTAAAGCCAATCAACTTTGCATTCAAATATTGTGTTACATTTGTTTGTATTCAAAATGTTATTAAATATTAATTTGTTACTATTTAATTATTGTTATTTTTTGATGTTGGGGCATAAACCTGGGGGCTTTGCACTGAGATGCACCCTCAGCCTCTTCTTCTTTTGTTTATATTTTGTATTGACTGGGAAATCACTGAGTCATCTAGGCTAGGGTTTAATTTGTTATCCTCCTCTCTCAGCCTTTCAGAATGTTGGGATTACAAATGTGCACTACCATGATCAGGTCAAAGTAATTTTTCTATCATTCCTTTCTGGTAATCATACCATACCTTCTTTGTGTCATTTATTTCCTCATGGCAGTGTAAACCTTCACCGAATTCAATCTCATTCAGTCATACATGTATCTGCCAAAGAAGCCTCTGAACACATTTTTCCACTCTCTTGTAGAAAACAAAAATTTTGGTTGGTTTATTATTTGAAAATACTTTAATATCTTTTCTTCAAAAGGAAATATGTTTGAACTCAGTTATGTTGGGTTAAGTATATATGTTTGTACATATTCCTATATGAAATATATTATTTTGAGTATTTGCATATTTTAGTGTTTAAAATGTTCATTAAATCAAATATTGATGACTATTTCATTGCTACAGAGGTTTTAAGTTAGTATAAGAGAACTGTAAGAGTAAGAAATATAAAATCAAATTGTAGTTGAATTTCAAAGTCTTCTTTGTGGTCATTGTGTTTGTTTATTGTGACTAAGATAAAATACCTGGCATTTAATTTAAAGGAGGAAATGTATTAAGGGATAGATACAAGATATTCCCCAAAAGTTTTGTGTCCAGATGTATAACCTGATGAAAACAATCAAGTCACTGGTATTATGACTTGGAATAGTATATTCTTAATGTTGGCATCTACATTCTTTCTCTCTTCCTGGTTGTCATGAGTTAAACAATTTTCCATTTCTATGGTTGTTCCTGATACTTTTTCTCCCTTGGAGCCAACCATGCATGGACTGTACCCATTAGAAACAGTAATCCAAATATACCCCTTCTCCTTAATTAGTGGACATCAGATATTGTATGTAAGCAGTAAAAAGGTAATGTTAATGTACAAAATCGGTACCAAGATTGGGAAGTTGCAGCTGTGACTATACCTAGTGGTAGATTATAGTAGTCTTTGGGACAGGTTTCTGAGAAGAGTTTGGAGTGCTTTTGATATATGGACCAGAAAAGCCCTTGAATGCTTTTAGAATTCAGAATAATGAATGATTCTGGTTATTGATCAGGAGATCTGAACACTGATAGGAATGCAGACAGGATAGCTCATGCTCAAGAAGTTTAAGTTGGAAAGTAGGGCTTCACTGGTCAGCCAACTAGAAGACATGTGTGTTACACTCGGGCAAAAATATTTGTCTACTGTATGCCTGTACTCTGAAATTTTGAAGGCAACTGAGATTAAGAACAGTAGGCTAACTCATTTAATGGAAAAAAAAATCATGTCAACCCAGTATTTAGGCTCTGGAATGGGTACTGTCGGCTGTTTTTGTCAGATCTGCAGTGAGGATTCAGAGAAAGCAGACCTAAGTGATTAGAAAAGCTTGCAATGTCATTAAAAATGAAACCCTGTTAAATTATGGGCCTTGAAGAGCTTGAATGCTGAAAAGAAGAGCATTAAGAAGAAGCCAAGAGCTTTAGATCATGATAACATGAAAGATGGTATCTCAGAAACAGACCATAACTCAGCTGTTGTAGATTCAATGATGTAACACTATAAACTCTTTTTGAAAACTTGTTTTAATAGAAGATATCCCAGAAAGCCCCACTCACTGCAATTAAAGTATTTCCTAGATTACAGCAACGCAAGCACACAGAGGCTGCAACACCCATGGTTCAAGGAGGCCCAGCTACTGCCTTCACTGATAGCAGACCATAGAATCATCCATGTGAATTATCCATAGCAAATTTGTTGTACTGTCATGGAGAGTTCCACTATGATTTCAAAAGAAGTTATGAAATACCAAGCAATGTCACCCTGAGAGTACAGGATTAAAGATAAATGACATGCATTATAAGTACCATCATAAAATAAAAAAAAAATCTAAAAGTTTTCTTGAGATCAATATGTTTAACTATCTGCATTAGGAACAAAATGCTGATAAAGTAGAATTTTTATCACTTTGCTCAGTGTCCTCCTGAATCTTTCTCACTGAATTGAATCTAGTTTTATTGACAGAATCAGAGATATACAAATTCCAAAATATTTAGCGAATACAAACTTTTCCAAAGTGATTTCTCTACAAAAACGTATTACAACCTATTTTTCTCAACTATTTTAAAACTATTTTAAACAGATACATGATAAAAATAGTATCACAACTTCATAGATTAAAAAATAAAGCACATAAATTTCAACTTAAAAATTAATGTGTGTTTTATGAAATTGAGTCAGAAAGAATAAAATTGGATTTTTTTTGCTTATGTCATTTTCTATAGATTTTCTTTCATTTTAATTAATAATTTTAAAATACAAATTAAAATTTCCTTACTGTTACATTCAGTTTCTTGGAGACTATAAGCAGGAGTTGCATCAAATACTTATGTAATAGAGTAGTAGTAATGACTTGTAATTTTTTAAAACTCAAACCATTTTCATACATTTAGCCACAGGATAAGTATAACCAATTTAATTGGATTAAAGATGGTTGAATAACGCAGATGGATAGTTTGTTGAACTGATATTTTTCATCATATAGACATGGCTTGTGAAGTTGAGAAAGGATTTGATTTTTACCATCTGCACAAATTTTTTGTCTTGCATATTTAGCACACTATGACATCTAATTTGGTTATCACAATTTCTCTTCACATTTCTAAATTCAAAGAATTATGATGTACATAAAGTATTCTATATCATAAAATACTATTTCCTTTTAAAAATGGCTTTGAGTGTGTAAAAATAGAATTGTTTTACATTTTAAATGATAATTATGCTGAATTTTTTCAAAAACTAAAAGGTAAACTATGAAATAAAAATACTACATTAATCATCAGATACCAAGTTCTTACCCATAGTTTTCTTCTTGGCTTTGCAGACTTAAACCAGGGCTATAGGCAGGTGAGGCAAATGTCCTACAACTGAGGTATGTTTCACACGTCTTAAAAATAATGTTTAACAGAAGGGGAATATTCTTTTTGCTACACTCTGTATGTTGTGTTCCAAAAAATACATCTTTGAAAATTAAATCAAATTTTGAGTCTGGCTTTTATTTCCACCATTGCCTTCCATTAAAGAAAATCTTTTTGTGGTACGTTTAACATGATAAAAGACAATGTGTATAAAACTGGACTCAGACTCTAAATAATCTGTGTCAAAAGAATCTCCCAGGGTCATAAATGCTTTTCCATTTTATCTGTAATTTTGGAAGAAAAGCATATGCCATGTATATATCCATGAAAACTTTTGCCTTTACTTAGATTGCACATTTGTGAAAACCAAATAAATTATAAGAGAGATAGCATATTTCAATTTATAGGGAACATACTTCTTGTGGATTTAGCATTGTAATTATGTTGAACAATAAATGTTATAAGCAGATATTTCCTTGAAAGTGCACAAAATAAGATTTTTTAATTTATGAGAATGCACACAAAACATTTTTGTGAACCAGGTAGCTAAAATAGGTTATATTATATTCCATCTTGCTTTACCACATTCCATTTCAGACATAACCAAGACATAGCATCATGATTTCCCAAAAGTCCTTTTTCTATCCTTATAAGGCTTGGAGGTACATAAATTCAACTATACAGCTTAGATGTGTACCTCATTATTTATCTAGAGAATGTTACTAAAACTCTGTGAATTTATTTCATCAAAAAATTCTGAAAAGCAAGCAATAGAATAATCTTAGAGAACCATTTTGCACAACAAAATCATTAAGTGAAAAAAAATACCTAAGAGACAATGGAAGAACATAAAATAATTCATTGTCATTATGTAGTTATAATCATGTTCTATAGGCATACGAAGATCAAAATATAACTGTTATGTAACTAGCTGCATTAAAATGCTTAATATTATTTAAGATATAAGGAGATATTTTAAGAGCTTACTGTCTATTATGGGCTAAATGCGCTGATTATCAAATTCATACATTGATTTCTAAGACTGAGTACCTAAGAACGTGGGATTGGGACTTCTATAGTACCAAACTAAGTTCACTAAGTTGGATCTTAATCTTATATGACCTAGTAAGTGTCATATGAAGTGATTAGGACCCAGAAAGCAGACCCTGTGAATAAAAAAGGGCGGCATCTGCAAGACAAGAGAAGTTTAGACACAAAAGTCTTGGTGACACACTCTTTCTGGACTTCCAGTCTAGAAATTGCGGGAAAATACATTTCTGATGTTTAATCTATGAAATAAGTGAAACTTACATGCTGACTGTGACAAATTAAATCATGTCTGATTATTTTATAGATTTATGAGTTTATCTTTTTTCTTGTTAGATATTTTTCTGTTTTACTGGTAGTACTATTTATTTGAGGATATTTTATTTTTTTCTCATTTTACATATTCCTTTATGATAATATGGAGATAAGCATGTCAAGGGGAACCACTTAGTGTATTAGAAGGGAATTACATTGCCATAATTCAGTTCAGTTACTGACAATTGTTAGCTTACAAATTTGAGATTCTTTAAACTACTATAGTTCTCAACAAACTGTGTCTCTGCATTTTTGGAGCAGTGATCATATTCAATTTCTCTTCATACAGACATTGTGAGTATAATTTTATTTGGTTTGAATGTAGGTAAAATCTTACATATATTTGGAACACTTGTGTGTCATTAACAAGGAAAGTAACAAGACAGCATGTCTTGAGACAGCTTTGATAAAAACATTTTATGCATATATACCAATATATTTATAATTCTCAACTTGGTAGGGAAACATGTTAATAGAGAAAAGGATAAGTTAAGCTTAAAATAATTCTGTAAAATATTTGTTCATTTAAAGATTCATTTATAGAGTAAAACCTGGTCTTTATGAAATCATGTTTACGTTACTTCGCATTTTTATAGTTAGTGTTTTTTGTAGCAATTAGTACATTACAGCCATTGTGAAAAAAGTTAAAGAGTTGAGAAAACATACAGATATTAGTCAAATGTTCATCTTATACTGATGAAATTTTATACTTACAGTGTGCTAGGCACTTGAAAGTTTTTAGTTAGAGCACCTAATCAAATATATTTTTGAAACAACATATTTATATGAAATTAAAATACTTTTAGGCTTGAATTTTATAATTATAATATTTCGGAATGTATGATGAACCTATGAGAACTTGAAAGGAGAAATGTTATTCCAGTGAATTCAAATAATTCACATCAGTGAGATTTTTTGAATTAATCATTAGTCTACGTTAGTAACATAATGATTTATTTTTTTATTTCACATATATTTTCAAAAAGTTTTTAAAATATAAAAAGAACAATTAAATTCCTAACTAGACAGCAACACATGGGTGAGGAAGAAGCCTATAGTTTATTGTTTTCTAATATTTATATTTTTCAGTTAAACAAGGTAGTTGAAGTGAAGCCATAGCAACTCCAATTTCTACTGATGTATTATTGACAAATGTCTGAATAACTTGGTAGTGATCTCCAAGTCTCCTGCTCAGCGCAGCCAAGATCGTCTTCTTCAGTCTGTCCAGTTTGGGTGGAGGCCATTCCTGCTTTAGACCTCATGGAGAGATTATAGCATCTCAGAAGTCTACCACTTCAATTGCTGTGATTAGGGATATCAGAAGAAGTTGCAGCACGTGTGAGGTAAAATTGCTTCTTTGCTGTAGATCTGAGCTAGTTTCCAGGTATGGAAAATAAAAGGAGAAAATGCTAATGTAGACAGGCCATTCCTTCAAAGTAGATACACATGCCAGAGTTTCTAAAAGAATGTTTTTGGCAAACACTCGATTAGCTTGTTACAGCAAGTGAAGGAGAATCGTATTATGGGATCTGTGCAGTGGTCTGCCATATAAGGATTCCTCTTACAACAGGATTCTTGGAATAGCCAGGCTGATAAGCCATTTTCTATGTTAAAATTATATAAAGTGTAGTATCTTATCTAATAGTATACAATAGTATATGTGTATACGTACATACACATTAAAAATGTCTATTATATGATGCTTTTTCATCCTTGTGCTTTATATAAATTTAAATAAATCACAATATGAAGTTACCCTAGTTTCTTGATACAGATAAATTAGTGTTAATTAGCTATTAATTTCTATGTTGATACTAGCATTTTATGGAGGCGATGCCATCTGTTAGATTAGTATGAATATTATTGTGAAGGTTTAAGATTAAATCTATTCACAAATGTAAATCTGTAGTGATGTTTTTACTTACTATTCATATCTTTCGGCTTCATTTGCCTCTTTAAAAAAGTTAAGCTTTAAAAGAATATGTCTACAGACAGATGAGCTAGATATAAATTCTGGTATAATCTATTCTAAAAGGGTGAGTTTACTTAGCTAAATATAGAGAGAATTCAAATTCAGTTGCATCGTTCAGTATCTAATTTATTGGTGAGTTCTTATTTGCTTTCCTTCTATTACTTCAGATCAACCTGTGCTAATAATGATTTCAGATTGTATACACTTCAATATTTTGAATGGTTTCTGCTTTGCAAGAGATTAGGATGACAGCGTGCTGAGTAATGGGGCAACCCACATTCACGCCTCCTATATCCTTCCCATATTTTTCTCCTTTACTTCACCTATCTCTACTTTTTCTAACTTTATTTATAATTATCTGTTGTCTTGTTTTGAATTCCTGCATCATTTTCATTGTTTTGTTGGGTTGGATTTTATTCTTTTTTGTTTTATTTGATTATGTTAAACCAGATGACATGAGCAACTATTTCAGTGAAAGCAAGCATTATTATGGTAGACATTTTGGATTTACTATTGCCTTGCTTTGAAATTCTTTATTAAATTCATTGTTTTACTTTTATTGTTTCTATTCTATCATGTTCTATTATTCTACTATTTTTATTGTTTCTAGTCTATCATGTTCTATTCTACTATGTCCAAAGATATCTGTAGCTATTTTGAAGACAACAAAAGGCATTATTGTTGATTTTGTAGTGTTTTGAAGTCCTGTATCACTTACACTGTTTTGTTTTGATTGGTTTTATTCTGTTTTATTTTCCTTGGTTTTATCCTCTTTAAAATAATTTTTTAAACTAGAGGTACCTCTCCATTTAAGAATACATTATATATTTAATTAATACATAAGGTTTAGTGTGACCTGAACTTTATTCCAAATTTCATACTTTTATAAATTAAGACGCACACACACATATTGATTTTTTTTAATGAATAC
Organism: Cavia porcellus; assembly: GCF_034190915.1. NCBI lineage: Eukaryota > Metazoa > Chordata > Mammalia > Rodentia > Caviidae > Cavia > Cavia porcellus. The sequence continues at coordinate 29,661,356 of NW_026947497.1, read as the reverse complement.
ATTTCTACAACTAAATTCTGAATACCTATCAAAATGCTGGAAAATCATTGAAGCTCAAGTTGAACAAAGTGTAAAATGAGGCATTTATCTTATAATAAATGAAACACAATTTGTTCAGTATAAATATAAATCTATTATTAATACACAATACAAAAATTCTGATAATTAGAGGTATGAATAAAAATGTACCACAGTAGGTCTACACTTCAGCAATACATGTATATTGGAGAATGACTCATTCATAGAATTTAAAAGACTGTGATGGATGAAATACAGTGCCTAAATTAACTTTATTTAATCTATTTGAATTAAATTCTAAATACTGTTAATATTAAAATATTGAAAGCACAAAGGATATATTTATCAGGAAGTAACAGAAAATTACCTGCAAAAAACACATTAGCTTCAGTATCAAAAAATTTTTCAGCTTGAATCAACAATTTAATATCTCACAACACTTGGTTCTTTCACTCCTAATCTGCTAGTATCAAATAGGGGGCAATATCACCTCTGAAGTTCAAAAAAAGTATCACTACAGTCTCAAACACTGCATTGACACAGAGGTACACAAAGCATTTTCATGGTCTACATTTTTTATTTCTTCAAAAATTAATTTTTTTTCTTTTGAATTTAAGATAAAAGACTATCTGTTCCATTCTAATATGCCATCTTTAGTTTAAACGTTAAACTGCTAATGTCTTGGGACAATACTGATGCTAATGTCTATCCCCAACAATTTGGAGCAATATTTCCAGGGCATTATTAGTATTTCATAAAACATCCTCATCTGAACACAATGGGCACTTGAGTTGGCTGTTTAGCCTTTAAATATGATTGTAACTCACTACTATATTTGAGAAGGAAAACAACAGAATTATTGCAAGCAAGCAATGAAGAACAAACAACCCAAATAAGAATCCCCAACAAAAGATCGATACAAAATAAATTTACTACTCCTCACCTCAATCCATTTGGTGGGCAGAAAAGAACACTTTAAGAAATGTCTTTGGCCCAAAATAACATAGCTGAAACCTCCCCAGAATACAAGAAAAAATCCTAAAGTAGATTAAATTTAAATCTGGCTTAGTACCATGGGTACTGATTATTTTCTCAATAGTTGCGAGGATTGCACGTTTGAGTATAAATGTGATTTGTGTTTCCTCATACTCAGAAGAGGAAGGCATATTTAAATGGCTATGATTATTTTTATGGACTCATCCTCAAAGACTTGTAATTTAAACAAATATAAGGTATCACTATAATTTTAGCAGTTGTTAAGTGAAAAATAGCACTAAAAATCTTAACTTCTTTTATTTAAAATATTGCCTGGTATGTAAACCTGATTTGATACTTTACGAATAATCATATGATGTAGTAGTTCAAATCTGTACAGTATGTGACATAAAATGATATTTGAGATTTCCATATTCATTACTATTTAAAAACAACTTGCATCTTTATATAATTCTTATGTGATTTGTTGATCCATGCAAAATAAAAACTTTCTTCAATTTTTGAGGAATGAATTATGCTTTATTGAAAATGTAGAAAATGAGTATGAAATTCCAAAAGTACTATGTGGTCTTTTATTGGAAATAAATGTAGGCTACTGAGAAAGTAAACAAAGCAGAGAATTCTTGAAAAGTGAAGCAAGGAAGGGAAACAAAACAGAATATAAAAAGGGAAAAGAGAAAAAAAAAGAATTAAAATGCTGATGATGGATTTACCTCTGTCTATGCAAATGGAGAATCTGATCAACTCCCTGGTTTACAAATGTAATCCAGAGGCAGTTACAGTAATGCCCGAGGCTTGTTTCAAAAAGAAAGAAATTGGAAAGAATAGCAAATCAAAAAAGAAAGAAAAGTCTCCCAATAATAAAGTGTTAGAGTATAATAATAAAAATAAAAGTAGGATAATTTTTCAGTTGTAAATGTATTTTACAACTCATTGTGAAAATCAGTATTGAGGCATCATCGAAAAAAAACATATAGTATGTGCTATACACATATATTTAAATATATAAATATATTTTCATGTATCTGTCACAGGTGCAATGTCAGTTTTCAATGGAGTAAATGTTTTCCCATTAGAATTTGGCAGATGGTCCCAGCTGAAAAACACATCGAAGGAACAGGTCTCAGAGTAGCAGCATCTGTAAGGTTCTCTGGGCACATTTTCATTTAAATCGGTTCTTAAGTCAAACATCTCTGGGAAATATTCACCTGAAGAATTAATGAAATCTCTCATAGATGACAATACCGTTCAAATTGTCCTTCACTTACTTCTTTAAAAAAAGAAGAGAGTATTAAAATATTAAAAGTGAAAAATAGTTATTCTTCTATATAAACACTGGAGCTCCTATTAATATCACTTATCTAGTCTAAAAATCTGTACTTCAAATTGCTTAGCAATACTTTGCATATGAATAAATACTTACATGACACTTTTATTTCTTTATGCAAAATATCCTGATACTGCTGACTCAATATTAAGAAGAAAAGGTAATCTCTTAGAAATTAAAAATAATCTATTATTTAAAATATAAAATGTCAAATGCATAGATGCAAGGATGAGAGATTAAAATTGTTTATACAGCCAGATAAAAGACATTTATATTAATGATCAATTAAAAATCTAAATGGATTGGTGTACTGTTTTAAATGTGATCTAAGATTTAAGAAATACAAATAACACTAAAAATCATAAAACTTTTTTTATAAAATACAGGTAAACACCATTGAGGATTAATAACTCAATATGTTTACTAGGAATTCAGGCATCTTCTTGATATTCTTGCATTTTTGCTAAATAAAATATATCTACAATTGAAAAAGTGAGTATAATCAAATAAAAGTTTACTTGTACTTCAAACAACTTTCTGAAATTCTTCTAGCAATACAGAGATAAAGCACTATAAGAATTGCAATTAATGTTTTTTTTCTAAATTCATTTGTAAACCTTACATCACCATTTTATGTTAATACAAATGTTTTTGTTGGATTTGAATTCTGATGTTATTTGATCTCATTAGTAATAATGTTTCTGTTAATTGTATCCCATATTTTTTTTTGTGTATAATTCAAAAGTTAGAAAAACCATGTTTATGTTAATAAAATTTTCAATTACTGGATGACCAGCACGGGAAAAATTAAATTAGAATATTTTAGATAAAACTATTCTAAACTTTTAATGTCACCATTGTAACTTTGCGTGTCTTCTGTCTATTGATCATTGTCAAATATGTGCAAATTTTCCATGTAAACCTGCTAGAAGTTCCACAGATAGGATCCACAGATTCTGTAGGTAGATATTTGAACATCTCCATCACAGAAAAACTGAAGATTTATTCTGAATAAGTAATATTTCATTGTATCTGTGTGTCTACTTTCTACAACCTTCTTGATAGTTAGAACTGTCTCTATAAAAGTATTGTTCTATTTCACATATTTTGCTCATGGTTGTTATCTATGACCTCTAATTAGTAGTCAGCTTAGTACCCCATCTCAAACAACTTCTTACTTGTTATAAACTACATGTGGTGATTATAAAACATTTAATGGAAATTATTATCTTGACAAAAATCCTAACATGTAACACATGATATACATCATAATATATTAAACATACCATCACAAAAATGAGAACAATTATAGATTGTTGGAAATCGATAAAATATAATATGAATAGTGTAATGCATAATTTTATAGCCAGTCTTCAAGGTGTTTTATTTCTAGTATAGGTTTGATTAAGATGGAAAATACATTGGTATTCAACAGTTTTCAAGCTGGTGGCCCACAATTATGTGAATAATTTGTTTTTTCTGTACTATACATTGTAAATACACATTTGAATTTTATTATCAAATTATTACATTATCTTAATATATATCCTAATTTTTAGGTGCTAATTTGTGGCAACAGAGCGTCAGCACTATAAATACTCACTAAACATCTAGGAAGTTACAATGTAATATATTCATTACTTGACACAATAGAATTAATGCACATATACTGAATACTAACCCTCATAAAATTTCCATTAACTCATGCATGAAGTATCATTTTGGCATAAATATGAAAACAAGTTTCTTATGCTTCTTTTATTCCTTTAAACAAATAGTGTAACTATTTTTAAATCCAAGTATTTGTATAACTTCAAATTGTATCTGAACTGAAATGATAGGAAAAAGGGTTTAGTCGTGAGAGAGGAAAAGTCATATTTAGTACAACAGTTTAGATAATTATTGTATTAATGAATCAAAGGCATATATACATATATACACAAAAAAGATACATAATTATACTACTATTCTCTATTAGTTAATAAAAAGAATGGTTTGTGCTTTTATTTTTTGATCATTTTTATGTCTCTATCCTGTAATCTCAGCAACTAATTTGAAGATAAAAATAGCTACATATTCACCATTGTTAATCCCCTATTATTTTGTTTTGAAACACTGTATAATCATTTTTATTCTTTTTTCATTTTAAAATTTAAAAACACAGCAAAGAAAAGAACTTATAGGCTCTGAAGATACAGCTCAGGAGAGCAGTGCCTGCCTGCAAGCAAGATCCTGAGCTCAGCTCCACATATCACCTATCACCATAAAAAGCTTGTGTTTCCCTAAAGTCATAGAACACACATTTTTCTTATCTCACATAAGTATCTCCATAAGTTGTTAGCTTTTGATATTTTCTTTTGTCACTAAGAAAAGATGGGACTCACTTTATTATTTTCTGTAAGGAATGGCATATCCCTTTAATTCACAGAAGCTAAAGCTATACAGGCTCTTGCCAGCGTTCAAAAACAAATTAATAAACAAACAAACAAAAACAAAAGAAAACATGCATATGCACAAAAGGAGAATACGTTGAACATACTTAAAGAACCTGTTGAATAAGCCATGAGTAGGGAATTCTGGGGAAAGCACAATTGCTTGCTCTATCAACAAAACTACATTTTGCCTCTGGCAAACCTCAGGGCAAACATATCCCATACAGACCTGCAAGTGCTAAATACTATGTAGATGAAAATTTTATTAGATTAAATATCAGAAAAATAAACAAAAGAATGAATGGCTCATATTTAGATTCTGTGGAGTATTAGTATAGGGTTATCTCTTAAGACAGGCAGTCTTGCATTTAGTCACAAAAATGTGATAATTTAGACTTCATAACAATACTTGTGTTCTAAAATATTAATGTCTTGAATACATTTTTGCATAAGCTTTCCCACATAAGCTTGACTTTAAGTCACTTCGTTTTTGTTTATTAACACACATAGCAGATTGCTTATTTGGTGTATGGCTCGTGGAAAGTACTGAGCCTCCTGGATCACAGCTCGCGAAAAAAGCTGCAATTGCCTCCTGTTCGGTCTCATTGCCTTCACAGATACCTTCCCCCTCAGTTGATCGCACTGAAATAAAATTAATCTTTCAACCTGAACGTGACCGTGTACCTCCTCCACGCTGAGCTACTTTCTCTGCTTCAAACATGCTATTTACAATGGAACCCTACACCTATTTCTCTAAAAGAGTACTGTATAAACAAGCATTTTCTTTCTCTAACTTTGAAGCCTGTTCCCTCTACCAGCACCCACATTATCCCATATTTGTGGTTTTTGCTCTGAGTATTCTAAATTATTTGATAGTGTGTCATTTCATGACCGTTTCTCCTGGGGGCATGCATTTGCATCGTGTCCCGTTGTAGAATCTTTCTTTCCTGACGCCTTCTTTTCACCTGAAACACTTTTACTAATTTTCGTTGCTTAATTTGTATGCCAGTTCATCAGTGAACATTTTCCATTGCACGGTTCCTCTTATTCTCATCATGACATTGAATATATCCTCTCTCTGAACTTGCTAATGCTTCTTGATCATCTTAGATGCTTTTTAAGGAGCACTTATCACATTCATATGTCCATCAACTAGAACAGTAACTTGCAAATAATGAAAGCCAAATTTAATAGAGCTCAGGTAATCAGGCAAAAGTTCATACTCCAGTCTAATAGTAATTGCTATAAGATCTTAATATGGAGTGTATATGTACACACATACATATAAATTAAATGGTATATAAGTTATTCATTTACTCCCATGCTTGTATATTGTATAAGCCATTTTGCATTACGAATATACATGGCACTCATTGAATCTCTCTCATTCCTCTTTGTAATAATTTCTGCACCCTCACTGTCATCTTTCATGTAGAGTCCTATCTATCTAAACTTGAGATTGTAGACATATTTTGTATTCTAAGTATAATTTTGCACAGCTATGATTATTCACTTTGTAATCAATTTATATAAAAAATACAATATAATATTATTTATATGTAATTTTGGATGTAACTACTATACCTAGATCTGAACCCAATGCTCCATTTGTACTATCCACGATTGCCATGAAAACAACAAACACATCATCTATCAGTAAAGTAAACCTGTTCTGTTTCATATTGGGCTAATCCCTGCGCACAGTGTCATCAGGAAGTGAACAATCCGACACCTGATGAAATATGCTTGCCAGTGAAGAACCCATATTTTATAATAAGAATTAATATCTAAAAACTGAAAAGAGGCACTGCTGTGGACACTAGACTAATGCTTCCCAGTGATCTCTGTGTTAACTTTTCTGACACCTCCACCTACATTCCCAAAAGTTAGAATTATCAGGACTGTACACTGTCTGTATCTGTACAGAAAAATCAAGATCAAGCCCTAGTGTGCCATTCTACTTGCTCCTGGGCATTTCTGTTTACTTGAGCTTGCTTAGGGATTCTCCATTACTCTTCAGCAGGCACTATCTCTGTCACCTGGGCTTTGTTTAGGTAGTACAGGGGCATTCAGCCCAGATCAATACGACTGTGGATTGGCTTGGAAAACGGAGCCATCTTGAGCTATTCCTTGTAAATTCTATCTAAGAAGATCTCAAAGATTGAACCAATTTTCAGAGTTGACAAGTTGATCAATTTAAATGAGTGTAATGAACAAAGAATTGGAGAAGCTATGATAGCTAAATCTATAAGGAAAATGAGAGTGATAAAGACAAAAGATTAGATGAGTTTCAGGGAGAGGTGGAGATCATAGAAAATGTAATTGGATCATGTCCATTAAACATAGAAAGAATGCTATCCCTGTAAGTAAGCGACTGGACAAATCCTGTAAGTTCAGGCTATAAAATCAAAGTGACTAGTGAAAATAGAAAAACAATTCTTTGTGGTATACCAAAGAATGATATACGAGTTAAAATAATTTAAACATAGAAACACATTTTGTTATTTGAAAATCCAACTCAGAAATAACACATGAAATTGTCATATAAGGGGTCTAATGATAAAATGTTAGAATAAAAATCCCAATAATATACATAATATTCATCACAGAAATTACAAATTCTGTTGACTTTCACTTTTCTTTTACAATGTTTCTTGGAAAATATATGCTAAAGATATATACCTTAGGTTTATGTGCTGGGTTCTGGTGTGTTTGATTTTTAAGCAGAACAGCCATTTGCCTAATCTTTGGAGTTAATATTAAGGAATATATGACAGCCTCTAAACTGTTACTGAACATAAGCATTCCTAATTCTCAGGGGATTGGAATTTGTAATTCTGAGAAAACTAGAATATTATTTTCATATTATTTTAGAAAATGTTAATCTTTTTGTCTAAAAGCCTTCATCTTTTTTGTTTTTGTTTGCTCTGTTTTTTCTTGAATACCATTTTAAAAATTCCAATCAGTAGGTTTTTTTTGTTTGTTTATTTTATAATTGAACACCTGTCCCAAAATTTATTCTGTGCCACCCGAGTTTTGCATTACTAGATAATGTCTATAAAAATAAATGTACACCTATGTGCAATGAAGTGAACAATAGCTCAGTAAACATTTTTTACACCAAAGAGGCAAATTATCTTCAAATGTGATTTCAAAACAAATTCCTTGTTTGTAAATATATGTGTGACAGACAATATGTAATAATTGTTGCAAACTGCATGGAGAAAAAACTCAATTTAGAATTTTGCATCTTAATATTTGTCATAATTTCAGAGTACAAATATATCTAAATTTTCAATGTTAAGAATAAATCAGAGAATTTACCTTTTACAGAGGCCCCCGCCCCCGCCAAAAAAAAAGTAAAAGGGTACTGCAGAAAAAACAAGCCAGAAGTCAAAAAGATGGCTTCTATCTAGGGCACTGCAATTCCTCATCAAAATGACTGCAAATGAAGAAAATGCTTAAACCACAATAAAGACTTTTTGTTAGAAGATGGCAAGTATTAGAGAATCCAAGGATTCTCCTTACCCTAACAAGTATGATAAGCATGACTTTATGGCAAACACACAGATTCTGAGAGTTTCAGAACATCGAAAATGTAACTGTGTATATATCTAGAACCAAAAAGGATTACTGGATATGGATCACACTTCTTTCTCTTCTATATCCTGCCATTGTTAAGAAATGATTGTACCTTATTACCCATTAAGTAGAGGTTGGCAGATGAATATCATTAACTGACAATACCTAAAATAAGTTTGATTTTATGGTACCATTTCAAATCTATTTGTGATAACTAAATCACAAACTGTGGCAACAAAAATTGTTGCAAATATACAAGTAAATAGTTTACTTTCATTAAAAAGACCAAAATTTGTTGCTTTAGTTCTTTCAAGCTATTATTTTTAATCTTATATAATTCAAAATTGTTTTCGTAAATGAGCATAATATTTATAAAATGCAGGTCATGGAATGAGGTAAATATGTATTTCTTCATCACTGAACAAATAAGTATTAATTTTGAATGAAAATGGTATCAATAATAATCATATATGTTGTTAATCTATTTATTGTGTAAAAATTGCAAAATATTGAAAGTGCTTTCTCACTGGGTAGTATGTATAGTCTAATTTTTTTAAGCACTTAGCACTAGACGGGTGTAGCATACACTTCTTTGAAGATCAAAATGGGAAACCAGAAGTGACAATGAAAAGCCTTATGTGTTTTATTATCTTACGATAAAATTTAGCAAAGGATATATGCCTGTGGCAGGCACTTGTACACTGACGATAACTCTAACACGAACTAAAGTATTATACTTGTATAGAAACCAAGTATCGCTTCAGGGATTTAGCACACTGACACAGCATATGTCTGCAAGTACAAGGTCTGAGTTTGGTTACTGATACCAAGCAACAACAACAACAACCAAAACCAAAGTAGTAATTGTAAATCATCTTGAAATTTCATTTATAGTAGACCATACACTGTATCATTAATTAAAATAAAGATGAGATTATATTTAGCACACTATAAAGAACTGGAGACCTATGAATGGAATTACGAATACCGAAGAAAACAATGGGTTTTCATTGAAATACATGTTTCTACTGACATAACTAATGATTCTGAATTACAGAGTCACATATAGTAAAATGCGAAAGTTCAAAACTGGTAATATAACTGCCCTTTAATTATGCTGATCATGCTAGACAAAATATTTGCTCTTGTCATATATTTTAAACGATTGTTTAGCATCAACATTGGAAAGAGAGACATACACACCTGATTTCTGAAAGTGACTTCATTTACTTGTAAATCATTGAGTATTATACTGAATAATCATACTTTGCAGCTTCCATAAAGATAGCTGACTTTTATTTTTCAAAAATTAACCTTTTGAATTTGAAAATTTTAATGTGTTTACTAGGTAAAAAATGTGCTTCAATAGCTGAATTAAATATACTAGAGTTCCTTTTAAAAGACCATTACTATTAATTTATATAAAAACTATTCAAGCTCATGCTCACAATTGCTTCAGTTTTTATATATCCATATAATTATGAACTGCATGTTATATGAGAAATCTTTAAATGTTGACACATGCTCTCCAACATCACCTTCAGAAGTTTTCATTAGGCTTTTTAAAATGTTTTCCTTCTTTTCATTTCCTTCTTTTCATTGCTCATGAGATGATTAGGTTCCTAATTTTTCTTTGGTAACTGATTCTGTAATATACTTGCAGCAAATTTCTCTCTTGAATCTTCTGAAAAAGCAGCAGATATGATAACAAAATCTTTCTTTTTTGCTTTTTCATTTCTGACACCAAAGATTCACAAAAGTCATGATGTATGAGACGTATCTTCTGGTCACCTTTACCTATGTCCCTTGTACTTTTTTGGAACTTAGAAAAACTCCTTATGGCCTGAGGTTTTGCTAACGTTCCAAAACTGAAGGCTTGAAGAACTTTGTTGAGTGCCTCCAGTCTTCAAGACAAAATGTGTGGATTGTTTTTAAAAGTCAAATTTAAAACTTCAGCTCTTGGTAAGAGCTAAATTAAACATAGCTTGAGAATGGTTGAACATGACAAAAAATAGTTTGAGGAGATTTAACAATACTGTCAAGAAGTTATGCTGAAGTCAGAAGAAACTGATTGTTATACTTTAATTCTAATGAACCAAAAAATATTAGGCTAAAAGAGTTAATCTGTATTCCAAACATTCTAATGTGTTAAATAAAAAAAGGTGCAGATCTGATGCAATTTGCAAATGCTGGATTCAGTAATTGTCACATCAACTGAATATTTATCTAATCAGCACTGCTACCTATCTCACTAATACTGATTTTCTTTTTACCACATTATTTATTGACAATTTAGTCAAACTAAGAATTTCCCCTGAATTACTGGGGAAAACACTGTGGAGACGTTACTCATTGAGGGGTTTACCAAGTGGAAGAAAATTATTGTGTGATCACCTTAAAATACACTTATAGTTTGCTTATCAGGAATTATCAGTTAAAAATATTTATGAATGTTAGATGTCTTCTTTCTTCTTCAACCTGGGTTTACATTTAAAACCTTATTTGCACAGCATTTTCCAATACTTTGTTTATCTACAACACATATTTGATAATTTTAGACTTAAGATAATTTATCTTATTATTTTCTTTGGTATATTTCGTCTGAACTCACCACCAATATTCTGTGCATCCTCTACTCCATTTTTAACACCATCAATGTGTTTTCTTTGAATTTATATATAAATAAATTGTATACTCAAATATTGAACTACGCAGTAATGCCTATCAATCACTTTTAAAGTGTTTCCCTGAAAAGTATCTGTGAAATACACAAGAAAGTTTTTCTTGAGGTTTAAAAATGTAAGCAGTCCAGGTTCCAGTAGTCACAGGTGCTCAGAGCAGCACAAAACAAAGGCACCTACCAGCTGGTACAAGTACAAGCCACTTTAACCACAGAGATCAAATGTAACAACTAAACATTAAATTCCTTTCTGGTAAGGCTTAAAATTTTATTTCAACTGAGTTTCTTAAAACTGTTGTGCATATTGTCTGACTTTTTTTCTTAAACTGGAAGACAAATCATTCAACTTATCACTGGTTGGTTTATTTAGATGATTCACATTTTATTTGTAAAAGGTTCGACATTAATTTTATCTTCTTTGCAATCTGTTTCAGTGATGAACTCCTGAAAAGGTTCATAATGCAAAAGAAGTTCCACAGAGAGTGTGGGGAGTAAGAATCTGAGAAGGAAAAGGCGTTTCAAAGTTAAGGATCAGTGTAAAAGAAAGGGTGAGCTTATATTGGTAGAAAATAATTTTCCACTTTGAGTTTATAATGAGCTACCAGTTTTTTTATGAAAATGACCTTTTTTAAAAAATGAAGAGGCGTGCCTTCTCTTTTAGCAAGAATATTGCATTAATAATTGTCAACCTGCAATTAGAAGAAGAGCAGGCTTTCAAATCTTATAACTTTTCTCTAAAACGTTGGCACATGAAAAGAAGTGTCCTGGACAGATGGGAAATTAACATGTCATAAAAATCTATAATAGATTGGCTGTTGCTGTCAATCTGATGCAAGTAATTACATCACAATGACTTTGCCTAAAAATTACCACAGACTTACAAGGGAAAATATTATGGATAGAAAACAAGCAAACAGTAGAAATAAATATCAACCTTTAGCTTAATTTTTAAAAAAATTCTTTGCTAGTACAGTGTGTGTGTGTGTGTGTGTGTGTGTGTGTGTGTGTACAGATAGAAAGTTCAGGAGTGATTATTGGATTGTTCAGGAGTGATTATTGGAGATATTATTCTCAGACACTACTTGGGAAAGTGGACAGATTTTTGTTCCATGATATGGTGCCCTAAGCACTAGACACTTGGAACTAGGGAGGCCTCTCTCTGCAGGATTAGTTTGATAAAAGGATAAAAACTGGGCATTAGAACTCCCTGGGCAACATGCTTGCTGACATTGAAGAAAAATAGTAATTGATTAACAAAGAGAAAACAATTAATGTGTCTTGTTAATGCTCACCTTAATGAGATTCTGTTCTCTGCAAACAAACTCAGTTCACTCAAGCTTCTGTCAACTGCAGAGCTATTGACCCACTGGGTCAGATAATTAGTTCTATATGGTGGAGTCTTGTCTTGTACATATAGAATGCGAGCAGAAGATTTGACCTCTCCTCACTAGATATCAATAACACCCCCTCTTTATCTGCTGTAGCAACCACAAATGACTAAATATTGCAAAGGATTGTCTGACAAAAGGATTTCCTGCAATCTGTATTTTTCATTGTTCATAGAAGTTATTACCTGACTGCTTGAAATACAAAGAATTTCATCTTACAGTTATGCTGTAACTGGTTCCATAGAAACAAATGGCTTCCTTAAGAAAATGGGGATCTCAGAACTAACTGCCTAAATTGAGTAGAGAATAGTGTCTTGGGAATTCAGTTGAAAAATGAAAGAAAAGGAAGCTAACACTTTGAGTGTCTTCCCCCAGATCATGAATGTTTGCATATGGAAAAGAATATGTTAATTACAATTTGAAATGCATGAACCCTTCATTTAAAATACAAAAATAAATTTGTGATATGAATTTTTTGATATGACATAGTTTTGGAGCATGATGACCTTTTCAGTAATTAAAATCTTTTATATAGCTAAAAAGTAAGATGATACAAAGGTTGGAGTTGTTCTACCGAGTTCAGACTAATGAATTAGTAACCTCTTTAGTGTTTCTGCAAAGGGAGAAGGATAGAAAAATACAAATCTTTGTATTTATATGAAAAATATATTCACCGTGTATAAGAAAACCATATACTATGTGCTTACTTATGCATAAAATAACCAAACATTTCACTTGTTTTTACCTTAATAGCACGAATACAATCAGAGATTGAGATGTTTTTCTTTTCTTCTATAAATACCACTAAAAACAGATAAAATTATATCAACAGTTCCTGTATCAAACTGATGTTGCTGGATGATATGGGTTGTGTGTGCGTATCACTTCTGCAACATAACTAACTTTATACTATTTACCTATAACAAATACTATTTCACAGTCTACCCCTACATTTTTTGTAGGACTCTGTGTCAAACACATGGTTTTAAATTTACTAAGTGCAATTTAGGACTTATTTGACTAGTTATTGAGTATACAAAAATGACCATTTTGATATAAGGCATTCTTAGACAACAATAGTGTCTTGAAATTCAAATCACACACACACAAACACACACACACACATATACACATTATTATAATATAATTAATTATATATTACATAATTATATATAATATATAATTACATAATTACTGGATTCATATACCACATTTTAACAAATAATTTCTTACTCTTTTAATTTATGTAAAATTAAGGAAGCTATATGCCCTGTGATAACTAATATTAAAAACAGGTACTCATGTATAGGCAGTTTGGGAGTAAAGCTCTAATTAAAACGAAATGTTAAAAACAGCTTATAGTAAATACAGCATTTTTGATACCTTTAACATTCCTTGTCTTCTCAGAAGCAAAAGAACTGTTATAAAATCACTATGATCACAAGGAAACTCCCACTTGTATCTAAGTTTCAGCTCCCATATGTCCCTGCGACAGCATCTCGCAAGTGATGATGGAACGAAGGACCAGCTCCTCACTCATTTTCACATTATTCCCCTGCCGTAGGAAACAGTCTATGTGAAGACTCCAGGACCTCCTCTTCAATTCGTGTTTCCAAAGATGTATTTAAGGATTTTATTTATTTATTTATTTTACTACTGAACATATGGGAAAGATTTTGTGTTATTTTTCTGTAAAATCACTGTTAAATTCTATAACTTAGGCTTTTTGGTTGTTTGCATGAATATTTTACTGTTTCTCGTACTGTTAGTGATGAATCAACAAGGCAAATGCTTTTCTTTGACATTTGAAAATTAAATTTTGAAAACGGTCTATTTTTGTGATTGGAAGTAAAAGTTTACACAGAATTAATGGTAGGAAATGAAAATATGTGTGTACATGTTTATGTTTTTATATATTTTATATATGCATCTTTGTGGTACATATATTTCTTCATGTTATATTCATTAAACTTGCAATTTTCAAAGTATATTCTAAATTTGTATATTCTAAAATCTTTTCTGAAGCTATTTGGGAGACATTTAGTTTAGAAAAATGATATTTTAAAATGAGATATAAAGTAAATTGTAGAAATGTTCTATAACTTAACTTAGATTTTTTTCTTACTTTAACTCTCCCAAAAACACATTGTTTAGGGGACATGAAAATATTCATGTTGATGAACATGTAATTTTTTTGAGAATTTAATTCTTAACTTATAGATTGAGAATATAAAATTAGTTTCACTAAGACCCCCCCCAAAAAAAAACCACAAAAATATGCAATTATAAAACCACATGTGGTGACTTAGTCCTATAATCCAAGCACTTAGAGTCTCAGACAAGAGGATTGCCATGAGTTCAAAACCAGCCAGCTTGGACTACATAGAGAGACTCTGTACCAAAAAATCAAACAAGCAATCCAAAAATAATGTGATCACAGTTCACTATTCCCTAAACAATGAGAGTTAAGTTAATAATAAAATGAAAATTTATAAGTTATATCTGTTCAAACAATAAATTCTGTTTGAACATATGTGTTCAAACAATAAACAATAAATATATAAGGATTATATATGCTAAAATACTATTTATGTTGCATAAATATCTATGAGTATGTAAATATTAGACTATTACAAGCAAAAATGTATTTTCTACACTTCACAGTTTCATTACATTACTGTGTAAGTATGTTTCTAGTTAAACCCAATTTTATGTAAGATCTTAATTTCCATATTCTGTTTGATTTCTAGACACTTAAATTAATAGAATGGGCCAAGCTAAGGGCATATTTGCAATTTTCCTTTGAAGAAAATGGTGTTAAACCAGGAATAAATTTAAAGCATAAAGCAAGCCAGAGAAACTGCCTTCATTTTGTAAGACTCAGCTAATTAAGGCAATTTTGAAGGTCACTAACACAGATAGCAAGTTGCTACTAAACCAAAGTATGCAGTGTTCACAATGCTCATGATTTCATTACAAATATGAAATGTATATTCTAAAACCTATCGGGAAGCCAGCTTTCCTGAAAAAAAAAATTTAGTACTGTTTTCTTTATTGTGTATTTTATATATCCCTCATGTGCATGCACACTGGATAAGAGTATAATCATATTTGTAAAATCACATTTTAACATATGATATAGGCAAATTTACAAATTTTCATTTATTTATTTATTTATTTATTTATTTGTTTTGGTACCAGAGATCAAACTTGACTACAGGTTTTCTGTTCGCTGAAGATAATGATATTCTCTCATTTAGTCATTAGTAAAGTACATTGTCTTAGCTCCTTTGAAAGTAAAATAATTACTATGATTTGGATGTCATAAAATAGTATTTATTAAAAAATATAATAAGATTTATTTATTTAGAATTTTCTCTCTGTATATTGAAAATCACTGATATTCTCAATGTAGAAAAATATTTTTCTGCATTATGCTTTCACCCCTACTTATTTTATATACAATCTACCACTCTTGTCAATTTTACCTAAAAACCACAGTTTTCTTCTTTAGTTTCCATAACTCCTGCGTTACAGGAGACTTAGGGAAGATCTGAAGCCAACCCTAGCTGCGATGCTCAACTTGAGGATTGTGAATGTATTCTAGTGATCTCAGAGTTTTCAGGAGCTATAATCTGGTTCAGGAGGAAGGTGTAACTCTGTTATAGGTGGTCTTGAAATACCAGTGTTTCAGAAAAACTATTTTTTTGCTGAAGATACATGATCCCTCTCCCTAGATGGGAATAATGCTTACTGTTCCTCAGTCTGTTCTGCAATAGAACCATGTTAGAAACTGTCCTAGATTGAAACATATAAACAGCAAATAGGGACAATATAGCTAACCATACTATGTACTGACTCTGCAGCTGGATGAGGATGGGTGAAAAAGAAGTCCACGATATCAAAGGCTACTCATTGGAAGTTTTCAAAATCTTTGAAATAGATATGGATACACCTTCATATAAATGTATTACTGTTATCAAGAAAAGAATATATGTCTCATAGAATTTTATATCTAGAATGGAAATCTTTTTCCCAACTATAAAAATCAACATTTTGTCATAAAGAAATGAATCAAGTTTATTAGTTAAATTTAAAATTGAAAGTCTTCATCATGTATATACTGACCCTCTTTAAATCTCCTAACACTATGCAGATCACCCAGTTGATTGATTATGCCCAGAGCAGGCTGCAAGCAGTGTGAGCTGTAAATAGCTAACACCACAGCTGACTTGCTTCAAGAAGTGAGTGGGCCTGAAGCCCACCTTATTCATAAGAGCACTGCAGATGTCACACAGGTTAGCATTATCTCCCCACCAGTGGCCACAGCGGAGATCAGAGACATGATATGTGAGTAGTGTGGCTCCTATGAGATCTCCTGGGAGCTGAGGACAAGAGACTCTTCCCTAATTCCTTTCATAGAATTGTAGCTTATTTTATTTGAGAAATGAGTTAATCATTAACCATGATCTATTCCTCATCTCCTCTTTCTTGAAGGAATAACGTTTTGTTCCTTCCTTTACAATCCCTGCCTGGATCAGCATCTTATGCTCAGCACCCTCATGGGACCTCCTCATCCTGTTCTATAGATTGCATGACCACTGAGTACCACGGGTCTGGCTGTTTGCTATCTCAGCACTGAGTATCCCAGCTTTCTCTTTCACTTTTATTTTGTACCCCAGTTTTCTGTGTAGCCTTGTGTTATAGCACCCAACAGGAGACTGTGGTCTTTGCCAGGGTCCTTGATAATACTATCTCTTCTTTCAGGTAGAAGTTTTAATACTGTTATATAGCCAAATATTATTTCATTTCAATCAAATTTCTTATTTTTCTTGTCTTTTTTATGAGTGTGAGAGATGGAATCTAGGGCTTTGTTTATGCTGAGAAAAGCTGTAAAACAGTGTTGTACAACTGAACTATATCCACAGTCTTCATCCCTTTTTAAATGATGTTTTTTTTTTCTTTTTTCTTTTTTTTTTTTTTTTTTTTTTTTTTTTTTTTTTTTTTTTTTTTTGGTACTGGGGGTCAAACTGTGAGGAACTTGAGTTTTTCGGGAAGGTGCCATAGCACTGAGCTATATCCCTTGAATGAGTTTTGAGGCAAGGTCTCACTGCGTATTTCAGGCTGACCTCTAACTCATAGTGATCCTTTATTGTAGTCTCTGGAATGCTGTAACTTTAGGGCTCTATACCTTTTTCTGATACAATTTTTATAATTACTTTAGATGTTGATTGTTATTAATTTATGCTCTTTTAAATTGCATTCCCATTTAGTCTTCCAAATTTTTATTGTAAATTGGTACAATAACTAACTTTAACAATCACAAAGAGTATCATAAAGTTGAATCCCTTCAGAAAATTTGTGTTAACATATACTGATGCACTGAGGTACAACCAATTTGATTCTATTTATTTTAATCTTCTATTTTTTAGATTTTTAAACTGATGTGTATATTTGTACACAAAGTCTTTAAGATAACAAGGCATGGATCTATGTGTGGGTAAAGGTTTTTTTTTTTTTTTTTCTATTTTCTATATTCCTTCCTTCCTTTCTTTCCTTGTTAATTTTATATCCTCCGTAGGTGTTCACGTGGTAAAGTCCCATTCTGATTACATAGCTTCTTCATAATTTAATTTTTCCTGGTCACCATTTCAATGAGCAACATGAAATTTTAAGAATCAAGTCTCTTTGATTCAGTCCCTACTGCTCCATTGGAGTGACCACCTACTTAATTTCCTAATCCCTAGAATGCCACTAAAACCAACGTCTTTAATTCAGTCTCTAAATTAATTCTTGTTTTCATCTTAGGATGGCTTCTTTATTCTGTTTTGTTCAATGTCAAACCTTGATGTCCAGATTAGTGAAATCACCTGCCGTCTCCTTAATTCACAGTTTCACCATGTGGACAGTCCCACGATGAACAGAGAAGAGCACTTCTGCTGGCTCATTCTTCTTCTCTCCTACTCATGCCTTTTTACTACATCTAATTTCCTTTGCTAGTGCTGGAAACTGAAAGACAACCTTTAGGAAGTGTTCAGATTGTGTGTGTGTTCCTTTCTGTAACATATAAACTACCTTCAACAAATTTCTAGAATATTTCAGTCATTGTGAAGTAAACAATCGGGAAAAATGAGTTAATTTAGCTTTACCAAAATCAGTGATTCAAGTTTATAACATATAATACTCAAAGAGGTCTTGATATGAAAACAAAGTTTTTATAATATTGAATGAAAAATTAACACATTTACTTTTAGTATATTAACTTGAAAAAAAACACCTTAAGTATGCGTAAGATTTTGTATCTGTGCATGCTCCCAGTAAATTGAAAAAACATAGAAATAAATTTTCACTCTGTTTTCTTTTTTATTAAAAAGAAAATGGATTTGTTGATCCTTAATGCTGTAAAATTATATGAACACAACTTGTTGCTATAAATATAATTTATTCTTATACTGCAAAGAGGACCTTAATACTTTTTTTTTTTTTTTTTTTTTTGAGGCAGGATCTCACTACGTGGTTCACAATGGCCTTGGCTCACTTTGTAGCCCAGGCTGTTCTCTAATTTGCAACGATCCACCTGCCTCAGCCTCAGGAGTGTTGAGATTACAGGAGTGTGCCACCATGACCAGCCCCTTCTTATTCTATAATAGAGTAAAAAGAGATCCAAAACACTTTAAAATGCAACTCAGTAAGAATAGCTAACTGACATACCATCTGATAAGTAATTCTTACTCAGGTTTTGAGCTATGTTTTCCTTTTCTCCCCACCTTGGTTATTTGAAAATACTATCTGCCTGCTCATCCAAAGATAGGTAAATGATATCATTATGTTAAATTCGTTCTATTTTCTGGAATCTGATATGTAATTAAAATAATAAATAATACATTGGGTTATCCAAATTGATGGGACGGAAGTAAACTCTGCTAGCCCATAAATAAAAATAATCTGACAGTCTTGTTAGTCTTTTGAAATTAACAGAATTGATTATTTCAATATTAAAATACTCATTAACGACTGAATCAGCTTAAGTATGGAGTAAAATTAAATGGTTAAATGGAAGATCAGGGATACCGTTTTGAAAGTAAAAAAATAGTGTTTTAACTATCTGAGAACTGGCGGGAGATGTTCAAAAGTTCACACAGAATGCTCTTTTCTGATTAGTACATATTTTCAGTGCATCTGGCTACCTTGCCCATGTGGAGCTGACACATGTGCACACACATTTTCATCCCTGTTCTCTTCCCTGTCCCGTGTCTCTCTTCTTCCCTCTGCCTATCTGTTGATCCCCATCCTATATGAGAAAGAGCCATCTCCCCACTTCCCATCATTCGTCTTTCATTTTGCTCTTTAAAACTCAGGTGCTTCATGTAAGAGAAACCTTATGGAATATGCTTACTGCTTCTAAGAAAATTGCCAATTTTTACAAAGCAAATTGAATCTTAATGCTCTTGTACTGTATTTTGTTTTAAAAATTTACAGAACCTAAAGTTGAAAACATTTGAGAGAAATGAAATCAGCCGGTCTCGTGTCAATCTTTAAAATTCTGCTTTTCTCTCCTCTGTTTTAAATAATAATTTTAGATTGATGATTAGATGAAGGTATTTCCACATTTTTGGGAAATTTCCCCTAAATATTTTACTGTATTTTACTTTTAGTATATTGTAGCTTAAATTCCATAATACTATGTTATTCTGTGATTTTATTAAAGGTTTATCAACAATTTACTGAGATTCTGGTGAGCTGTAAAGAAACAACATATATGTTTTCTATATAATTGTATTTCAGTAAAATTGAGTTATAAATATATATATATATATATATATATATATATATATATATATATGATTCAAATTACTTTTTATCAAGTAGTAGTTTGAGCTTGGCCTAAAAATGAAAATAGTTAAATGAAAAAATAGTTAAATGCAAGTATTTTATATCTTTTCTTCACAAATAACCAAAAACTAAATAATAAACTTGATAATTATTTTTAAAGTAAGGAAGAAAACAAAATCCAGCATAAAGTAACAAACTCAGCCTGGCAATTAAGTTTTCTCTCTGGTCATTCTTCATCTCTGTCCACATGGAGAGACTCATCATTTTCAGAGTCAGCATTTCAGGCCCATTGGCTCATTTCTGGTTTCTGTCATCCTCAGGCCATGAGTCTGCCCATAACTGTCTCTCAGCTCCATGCTCTGAAGACCGTCTTGTTCTGTTTTTTGCCATCTTCTTGACATTCCTCTGGTTAATGGTTTGAACTGCTACTGCAACAAATTTCACAAACTTAGTAATTTAAAATAAGGCCTACTTAGTATTTTTTAGTTATTGAAATCTGAAATCAATCTCACTTGGCTTAAATCAAGGTGGAGATAGGCCGCCTTCCATTCTGGAGGATCCAAAGGAATAATGCTTTTCTGAGTCCTTCACAAGCAGGTCTGTTCACATTTTCTAACTCAAAAAGTCCTTTCATCATCAAAGCCAGCCCCCTGGGCCATCTTTCTCGTGTCACATTCGTGTGACACTCTTTTTTGTATCTCTCTTTCACTTTAAAAGTCCGTTGATTACATTGTACCCAGTCAGGAAATCCAAGGCAAGCCCTTCATCTCTCCAACCTTAACTTATTGACATATAAAAAACATCTTTTGACATAAAATACAGACACATTCACGGGTTTTGGAGGTTTGGACAAGCTTTTTTTTTTTTTTTTTTTTTTAATCTAAAACCATTATTCTGCCTTACATACCTTTATCCTGGAAACTGCCAACATTTTATTTTTACTAACATTCCCCAATTTATAAAATAATCCTCAAAACAATCCCTAAAGATTCTTTCCCATTCTGTGCATTCTATAGTATTGAAAAGTCTATTATTATTATTATTACAACTACTCAAACTCTATAATCCCACTCTAAGAACTTAGGATTTGAGAACCAAGCATCAAAAGTTATAGACAATTTGTATATTTTGTTCTATCTCCTATCTTTCATGTACAAATGACCGAATGCACAAAGAAAGAAAAGGCAAATGGGTTAGTATCTCAAAATATCATAAAGCCATAGATGTCACAATTTAAGAAAACAAAAATTCTTGAAATCAGAAATAAATAAAAAAGTATACGATCCTGACACTGTAAAATAATAAATAATAAATTTAATAAGGAAAGTAATTTTAATATCTGTTAAAATGGCCTTATTAGTTGAAATAATTGAAAATAAAATACTGCATAGATAATAAATGAGTAATGAACTCCCTCTTATAAATTTACTTTATTATATAAATTAACTTCAATTATAAATTCAGTCTCTTTTCTTAATCATTCTACTCTAATTTGTGCAGTTTTTTTTCTCAGTAAGAACATGTAACTAACATGATAAAAATGGTATTTTCTAAGTGTTGGTGAATTAAATGCTGTGCCCCAATCAAATTGTTTTGGGCACACTATACTACTTTATGCCTTTTATGAAGGGTCAATTATTTCTTCTGTTTGTCTTTATGTTATTTTGAAAACTTATTCCTTGAACCTATCCCTTTGCTACTCAAAGTCTTCTCCTAAGTTACACTGTTGAATGATTTGTAGAAATACAATGAAATATGTATGTGTAAACTCAAAAGTAGGAAATATCTACACAAATGAATTTATATAACAGATTTTTAAAAAATTTAGAGCTTAAAAATAGACTTTCTTCTTTTTATCCCAACCAATGAAATATTTTGCATTCAACTCCAGGGTCACCTCACACAAGTATTATGGAGGGTTTTTAAAAATCAATTCTTACTGAAATACATTTTTTTTCCTGTGAGAAAAACTGTACTGAGACAGGAGAACAAAAAACCCACAGGAAATCACAAATAAATTGGGTCATCTCACTGGATTGCACGTGATATTTGAAGGCTTTTTGAAAACTAATCAGAATAAGATGTGTAAATGTGCTGTTTGTTAATAATAAATTATTGTAATTTATATGTGAGAGGGTTGATCACTACATTAAAAATAAGGTTTATAAATATATCAAAAATTTAAACTTATTTGATTAAATACATGTTAAAATATATCCTTATGTAGTGATACAAAAGGAATAATACTAATAAATATGGAAATTTAGGGAAAGTCTATACTAAAATTATAGTCTGTCATTTAAATTCCATTGTAATTTTTAACCCCCAGTATTTATATAAAACATTTGGAGTGAACTTATAGCTATACAGAATATTTGAAAGTAATGACTAAATCACAAAGCAGAGCATTTTCCTGTCTCCCTTATGTAGCATGTAGAACCTTTCCTTGCTTGAGGCCATTTGTCTCTTTGTCACACGCACTAGAAGTTGTTGGTAGAATTTAAACTGTTTAGTATTATAACTCCTCTAGAATTACTTTTAAATGCTGGTTTCACCAAAAAAAAAAAAAAAAGATTTTTAAAGAATAACATTGTAGTTTGGACTGTCAATGTGAAATCTGAAGTAGAATGTAATGTAAAAGATTTATTTTACCTATTACACTACCTATGACTGATCTTTTTCTATTGTTACAGGAAGTAGTCTCCTGCAGTGAAATATTCTAAAAAGCAATCAGGCCGATACATTTGCAGCTCTGCATCCTATGACATGATATTGATAAATTCAAACCAGCAGTTTTAGAGGTTGGATATAAAATTTAAATCATCCAATGGTAAAAAAAAGTCTCTAGATCACAGTTTTTTTTAACCATTTGAAATCAAATCATTGGCTTGTCTCAATGATCTCTGTGTTGGCTTAGTCATGTATACCTAAACAAAACACCACGGCAGTGTTTCAAGTAAACAATGTAGACCTTTTGTACTTCTTGAACTGATAAAACTTTCTCAGATCACTTTTGTTACTAGTAAGTGTGCAGTAAAAAGTGTTTACATTTCTTCTGGGAATTTAGCACAGATTCAAAATACATCTCAATTCCTTTTTTATATCTTTTCTCTTCTTTCAACTTGCCCTCCACCCATCTCTTGATCCCTTTTCTGTATTTTTTTTACATATGTGTGGTACATAACGCTTACATTAATGACGGAATTTTATGCTTGTGTGTAGTCAACTTTCTTAAGTATAAAGATACCTAATTTAATAGAAAAAACTGATTTAATATGTTTTATATTTCATTATTGCATTCATCAATTTGAACATATTTTTGAGAAGAAATGAACTTAGTGTTTAATAGGGAAAAATATTACATTTAGAATGCTTATTAGTAAAACCAGGAAATGACACAATAAGAAAGATTCAAAGTGAAAATGGGGCCAAAAAATGATTTTTTTGGACATCTATTAAGCAAATTTTAACCAGTGTACTAATCATTAGTTAATTTATTAATACCTCAATATTTATTTAAAAACTTCCAAATTCTATTCAAAAGTTGTGTTTAGCTTACATGGTAAGGTTTTTTCTTTTGTGTAGTCCATGATCATGACTATACAATATTATATTATGTTACATTATATGATTATATCATGATTAATTTTTCATTTTACTGTTTTTGGATATTTATTTTCCTTTCAATGTATAAAGAAATGTTACTGTTTTGTGAATATAATCCAAGTTGTTGAATGTAGCAGTAGATTATTCAGTTCATTTACATTCTTTCATAACACTACACTCCATGATTATTTAGTCATAAGGAATAGCCATTCTTAGCCAGCATTTTGTAGTACTTACGTTGTGTCTAATGATCTAAACAGCCCTAGTATTAACAGTATTTCATATACTTTTCTGTGCACTGCACCTACATTTATTTTGAGCACATATATTGGCATAAAGTAACTGACATGGATTATGCAATTATAAAATATTAATAGAAAATACTAAACTGTTTTTCAAAGCAGCATATACCTTTGCCTTTTTCCAATAGTATATGATTGTCACTTTTGCTCTACTTTTGCTGGCATTGTGTTTTTATTTTTAATCCATTTTAGAAGATACATTTGCAGTTCAATATATATTTAGTGTAATTTCACTTATAAATAATGACACACAAATATGTCATACGTTTTTATTTGGTTGTGCACTTTCCTCTTCGTAGTGCCCTTGTTGGATTACCAGGTTTCATCCTTTACTCCTTGACCAGAATCTCTTCCTGATCTCTTTAATCATATTTGGCAATTTTTTTTTTTGTCTTTTTCCTTTTTATTGGTACCAGGGATCGAACTCACGACTGCCTGCTTGCAAGACAGGCGCTTATGCCACTGAGC
Source organism: Cavia porcellus (assembly GCF_034190915.1). NCBI lineage: Eukaryota > Metazoa > Chordata > Mammalia > Rodentia > Caviidae > Cavia > Cavia porcellus. Next base: position 29,636,724 of record NW_026947497.1, on the reverse strand, counting down.
TAAATCCCCAGCCAGTAATATTTGGCAATTTAAAAAAAAAAAAAAAATTTGAAAACTCGAATGTCTGTATCACCTGTGAATCTTCTATTTGTACTATTTCTATCCCTTTCTTTAGTTTTAAAATTAAGTTTATTGGCACATTTTAGACATTAATGATGATCACTTGATTATGGGGAATTTGTACCATACATGATATATTTTGATTCCTTTTTTAAAATTACATGGTCCCGTCTTCTTGAGATTATTTTTGTTATGTGCCAGAAATTGTATTCTGTAACATTACTGGAAGCATTATCAATCCTATTTCATGATCAATGTTAATTTAAGTATATTTCAGTCCTTGTGAAAACCACATTGTTTTCAATTATTCCCTCTTATTTTAGTGCCTTTATGACATATGAGGAACTATTTTGACTTTTTACCTAATTAGCATACACGGCTATTGAAATATTTTCTTGGTTCCTTTTTTATTTCATCTCTTCTACAATTAGTCTATAACCTCATTGAATCCAAGTGGTTTCTCATATCACTGGGTTTGTCTGTGTCTTTAGGATTGGTCTTCATCTTTCTTAACTGCAACTATAGCTATATAAAATCAGCTAATACATTTTTCTAATATTTTTACGTACATCCCAGATCTCGCGGAACATTTGATTCATGACTGAAAAATATAATGCAATTAATACAACTGAAACTCCACCAAAATTCCAGCTGAACAGTTAACCATCAAATCTGAGCATGAGTTTTAATGATAAACAATATACAAATTTACTGTATATGTCCTGCTTCCATAAATGACCTGGTCATTTATGTAATATTTACGCCAAAATCTTGTGATCATTGGGATTTTTTTAATCTTTTTTATCTTACCTCCAACCAATTATCAAATTCTGTCCATTCTAAGATGAAATATATATCCTAAATCCAACTTTATCATTTTGTGTGTTTATTAACCCCGTCTTGAATATTTTACCTCATCTAAACTACCAAAAGCAACTCCTTAATGATTTATAGTATACTATTCTTATCTTTACATTGGATTTTGTGCAGAGTAATATATGTTCTGAGTATTAACTATATTGCTATCTGTTTGCTACCAAAATTTTGACTTTCTATTTAAAAGAAAATATTAAGTCTTTGGCATTAGGTACATTATGCTTTCTCCCATGGGATGTGTCTTTGGACTCATTTAATACCAACTTTTTCCCTATTTCTATTAGTAACCAAGGTATTTTCTATTAAGCAAATTTTCTTATAGTACAGTAATATAACTTGCTTCATTTTTCCAAGTACTGCTATATAATTCAAGCTACTTAAGGTGATAAACTACTTTGAGGTCCTGACACTTAGAAATCTCTAAAATAGTATTAATTGCTTAAAGTAACATTAATAACCTCTTTAGTATTTGGTGATTTTAACCTCTTTTTGAATACATGATCACTTCTGAGAAATACCATTAAAATTCTTCAAAATAAAAATAATTAGTTTTTTTTTTATTTTTAAAAGGACATTATGGATATAGATTTTTTGAATTAAAAAAATAACCAAAGGCTATGGGTTATTCAGTCTTTTAATTTAGAAACTTCTACTATAGAAATTTCTATTCATTGAAAAATTATAAACATTCAATTGTGTATATTACAAAATATTTTAAATATCTATCTTCTATAAAATGTTCTATTCACATAATATTTAGCCTTATCATTTGTGTAGTCATTATTTACAAAAATGGCAGTCATTTCTTATTTTCAAATGCATCAAATTAGTATCATCAATATATTTGAGGGATATAGAATATTAAAATTGTTTTTAAAATGCATTTATTACTTCTAATATCTTTGACAGTTAATGTATTTTTTTTAAATAGGAGAAAATATTTTTTAAAGTTATGCTTTACTACTTTTGGCTTTTGCTTCATGATACAGAGAGCTGAAAAGAGTTTTTGTTCCATACTTACAGTGAAAACAAGCTGAAGTCATTTCAGATTTCTACCCATGAATCCCCTCCATAAGCTGAAAGTCAACATATGAGAAGATATGTAGCTTCAGGGGACAGAACAAATGTGTATACCATTCCCAGCAATGTAAAAAGTAAGAAAGTTAGATAAAATCTTTGATATACTTTTTAAATAGCTTTTTTTGTTGTTGTTGAGACAAAACAGTCAGAAACCATAAGTTAAAGGCAGAAAAGTTTATTTCACTGCACAGTTTGTAGAGGTTTCAGGCCACAGTCAGCTGGCTCCAAGGTAGGGCATCATAGCAAAGGGGCATTACAGAGGAAAAACAGTACTGGCGTGGCAGGCCGGCACCAGAGAGCAGCAGTGGTTAGTGTCATCCACATCAGAAGTAGGTCTTCCCATTATCTACATACACAGCTACACTAAGCCAGTCCATGGGCTAAGCACGGTATAATAACCGTACCTTGTATCCCACATCCATGATCCAGTCACCTCCCAAAAGCCCCATCTATGAATTCAGAAGTCTTTGAAGGGGACATCCAGACATAAAACATGACAAATACTAAAGGAGTTCACAAGCAGATTGAGAAAACTGTGACTCTCAGAAATGCTACATAAGCAACAGGGAAAGATCTTCACCCTTTTTTCTAGTAAAAATAAATTCTTCTTCGGTGGATCCCAGTCAGATCTGTACATTATGGTGCAGAAACTGAGAAAAACTCCAGGAGAGTTTGATGGGCAAGATACAACCTCTTGAGATTTCCCTGTTATTTCTACTACAGTACATAACTGAATATATGGGCAAATAGCAACAAGTTTCATTGCCTTTTGGTTATTGGTGAGAATTTATTGAAGTCAGAGGCAAGAAGAGGAGGGAGAGAGGAAACTACTCGTAGGAAAAACCAGGATTAAATTCTGAAACACTATAGCTAGAAAAGAACCAGAATTTTCAGAAGATTTAACCTCTGAAACCTAGTGATATTAAATGACTCAGGCTGAGACTTAACCAGGTAAACAGAAAGAGTTCTCTGGTAATATTTTCTATATCTGGAGTAACAGAAAAAAAAATGGTGCCCCATAAGACCAAAAAAATCTGGAAAGTCCTTGATGCTTTGAACCATGTTTGTCTGTTGTGTTCTCCATTTGATTTGTCTTTTTGTTTTTGCTTTTGGAATTGATATTAAATTGAAGCTACATGTTATAATGCAAACTTGCCATCCCCTTCTGTTTCTGGAGGGATTTTATGAAATGGATATTACTGGTGTTGCTAGTTTTGATCGCTTGGCTAAAATATAGTTAGTAAATATTTAAAGGAGAGCTACATAGATAAAATTCAATTTTGCTTCAACTTTTTCAACAATATTATGAATATATTGATAGATATTGCCTACAGTAACTTCAATTGCAAACAACCCTAAATAATTACCTACAGTGTATTTTATTTGCTCAGTCAGCATACACAAAGGTGATAGTTGCAGAATTTCTAAACACATCTCTGTGAGAAACAAATGTTTTAGCTTGGAGTATTATTTAAGGGTCCTTTTAGATCTTTAGCCATATGATATAAATGTGGTATCAATACTAGCACTTGATGATGGACTGACATTTTTTTTTCTGAAAAATAATTTTTTTGTGTTAATATCAAGCTCTAGTGTTGCTTAAAAGATGTTTATGGCTTAAAATATTCTTAATCATTATATTGTCAAATTATATTGCTATTCATTAGATAGTAAGATGTGTTCACGGAGTATTGGAAGGAATAAACTCTTCCAGAAAAATAAGGAAAAGAACTAAACAAAGTTAAATCACCAGACTGTATGTCACATAAAGGGAAGAACAAAAATTAAATAGTGATTTTACACAGATAATTGGGTAGTACAAAAACAATAGCTACTTAAAAGGGCAAATGACACTGTCAGTAAATCACAAGATCCGCATTAAACATGTCACTCTGCTACTTCAGATACAATGAAATGAAACTAGGAAAGTCTAATGTTTAGGTGACTTTTATTCCTTAAATGCATAATTTTTTTGTAGGCTTTTGAAATTCTTTACTGTTTGGAATAACCACTCTTTAGCAATTGGTTCACGTATAAATAAAACATCAGAAAACAATACTGAGATAATGAACTGAACAAAAGTAAATCATTGAACCATGACTAATGGTAGATAAATCTTTCTTAAATAAAACAAAACTACACGATGACCTTTAGTTCCTTTCTTTTAATATTATAACAATTTTGCATATGCTAAAGTATGCACATGGATGAAAGCTATTAATGGAAATGAATTTAAACATTATATGTTCTTTTAAATAGCATTCATTTTTACTTCTTTTCTGTTTCTTTCCTTGTAAAACAAACTGAGAATGAATGAAAGTGGCTTTTATGAAAAATAAGATGTTCTTTTAAGTCTTTACAAGGTTAAAGCACTAAAAATATTTGCTAATGAATAGGCAGGTGTGGGTGACACAACTGTAGGAGATCGGAAATAAAAAACAAAAATATTTAAGGAGATACGAATTTAGATCTCCTCACAAGTGTCTGTGTTCTCACTTCACCTTAAAGTAACTTAAAACAGAAATAGTGAAAGGCACACAGTGACTGTGTTTATGAGGGAAAGGTGATAGATGTCTATCCTCAAAATAGAAAGGAGAAACTCGACCCTGAAAGAAAATATTACATAATAAATATTGTTTTATAAAACTGAAGTTTAAAATGTTAGCATAGTTTATTTTTCCACTTAACACAAAATTCTTATTTCCAATAATAAGAGAGTTGGTGCTCTTTCTGCCATATTCTCAAACGTGTATCACAAAATTTTCACTCTTTATATCATTTATTCTTATAATGAGTTCTCTATTTTATTACCATCAAATAATTGTTTTTAATTTGTTATTGAAGAGGTAATTTTCCAGTGGTAATTCATGTTCCTCACTCAACTAGCTTGTTCTTTTTTGTGATTGCCATGTATGCTTTTTATTATATGTGATATATAGCACTTATTTTTTATTGTATGCATTGAAAATCTTTTTTATTCCTATTTTAGCTTGCCTGTTTTCATTCTTGACTGTCTTTTTCCCGGGTCAATTTCTCTGTAAATATTTCTCAGTCTTTCTATTTTACATGTCTCTAAAACTTTGTGATTTGTGCTTTGTCATTCACATGTAAGAACAGAAAACAATTCTTTCAGTATGACTGAGAGCACTGTGCACATGTGCAGAATTTATGAAATAGCAGAATTCAGTGTAGGATTTAAAAAGAGAGAGTCCACCATGGTAGCATCGCTGGGATATGGGGTGACACCCAAGGGTCAGTATCCTGAGGTTGGCACATTTATTCGGTGGCATTATTGGCAAAAATCGCAACAATGTATTTTATTTAGATATATTCTAGGGCATCAGATTGAAGGAGCACCCCGAGTGGCATGAACTCTAACTATGGCACTGGTCCTATTCTGTTGGAAAAAGATCAGTGCTAACAGTTCTAGGCTGTTTGTCACAATATTTTTTAATACTTGAAAATGATCTACTTTATTATAATGTTTCCTTGTTTTTATTTGCTTGCTTTTCTGTTTGATGTTTTGGTTTTCTGTTTTGTTTTGCTTTATTTAAATATTTATCTGTTTTTGTGCTCCTGCTTTACTGGGTTAGATAGCTTCCTGTTGTTGTTCTGGGGACCAGATTAAAAAAAATTGTTAGGAGGCAAGGCCTGTGGATCCCCTGTTTCTGTTCAATCCAGGCCTCACTATCAAGCATTTTCATTCCTCCACAACTCTCCCCATCACTTAGCTTCAAAATTTGTGCTCATTTCTTTGCTGTTAATTTAGGCTGTTCTCTGGATTGGTGTTATTTTACCTTAACTTTGAAAGAACTACATGAACTACATTAATACTTATCTTATTTTTGTAAAAAACATTCAAATTTCTATATCTACATGTTATAATGTTTGTTTACACAATTTAAAAATACAGTAATACCTCGGTTTGTGATGCTTCTGCTTGCAAATTATTCGGTTTGCAAAAAGAAGCATTCACAAAATTTTTCTTCTCATCGAATGATGAACATTACCACAGTCTTCTCACCGTGAGCACAAACACTCCCATCTTCCCCACTGAGCCATTTGGCTGTGGCTTCCTCTATTCAAGACTGTGGTCACACACAGACTTGTGCACACTACGTGTGAAAGTTCTTTGCACACACATTACCACATAAAGTACTGTACAGTATTCAATCCAGCATTCCTCCAAAGACAGTGCAGAACAAGTGTGGTTGTAAAGGAATGTGAGGCGCGGTAACAAAGATGACCAGAACATGCAGCGTGGTCATGAAGGTGACAAGAATGTGCAGAACAGTAATGAAAGAAATATGAAAGTGCAGAGTGAAAATGGGAAGAAGAAAGTTTTGAAGAAAAGAAACCATGGAGTTGAAGAAGGCAATTGTAGAAAACCATGAGTGTGGTGTTTGTGGGACTGATCTGGCCTTGGGGGACAAGATGGTGAAGTCAGCAATCTTGACTATTTTGAAGAATGAAGATCCATCAAAAGAGATGACATGGCTGAAAGAAGGATGATGTAAACCAAGCAGAGGATGCAGGTGCTGGAGGAGGTGCAAAATCTTTTACTAGTGTTGAATGGGAAGAAGCTGGCAGGTATAGCATTGATGAAGGTGTGATTTGGAAAGGCCAGGAAATTGCAGTGATTTACCACAAGAAGACTCCACTTTATGTGCAAAAAATGATGATTTTAACCCAGTAGAGGGTTGTTTGATAAAGTCTGCAAGAGAAGTGGCATTCACAGTGTGACAAGACATGATGAGGCTTCCAGCTCTGACAAGGCTGCTGAAGAGTCTTACAAGAAAGCTTTCTCGAAATTCACAGAGGCAGGAAGATGCATCCCGTGAGTGTTCAGCTGTGGGGAAACAAGGCTACTCTGGAAGAAGATGCTGAAAAGAACCTAAATCATGCAGGAAGAAAGGGCACTGCCAGGGCACAAGTCCATAAAGGACAGATTGATCCTTTGGCTGAGTGCAAATGTAAGCACAGATTTGAAGATTTAGCCATTACTGGCGCACCATTCCCAAACCCCTCATGCATTCAAGGAACAGGATGTGGACAAGGCCAGACTTTCTGTCATGTGGGGGACTAGTATGAAAACTTGGGCCAACAACCAATTGTTCATGGAGTGGGCATAATGTGTTTGCACTTACCATTAAGAAATATCTCTCTGACAACTAATGCCTTGAAATGTGCCTTCTTCTGATGGACAGTGCACTGCCAGATCCTCCAACCTTGATAGATGACATGCAGGGTGAGTATGACTTTGTAGAGGTCAAGTTCCTCCCTCTCAGCATGACACTTCTTCTGCATGGTCCAGCAGGCGATCTGCAATCTCAAGAAGCAGTACAGAGGGTGCTCTTCACCTGGTGCTTTAGTCACTGAAGAGACGTTCCTGACTCTAAAAGAGTTCTGAAAAAATATTTCAACATCCTCTACTGCATCAACCTCAGTGACAGTATGGGAATGAGTCACATATTTGACCTTGAACACCTCATGGTGGAAACTTTGGGTAGACTGTTTTATGGAGCATGGCTTTGAAGGACATGGAGCACAGGCAGTGGAGGAGACTGTCCATGGCCAAGAATGTCCGTCTGGGTGTTGATGGTGCAGACACAGAGGCATTTGTTGAGGATCATAAGTGGGACTGATGAGGGAGGCACTTGCTGAACTCTAGAGAGAGCAGATGAAGACACTTGTTGAGTAGCATCTGCTGAGGAAGAGGAAGGTAGGGAGTTCCACGGACTGATCAGGCACACAACCTCCCAAACGAGTGGACAACAGTCTTAAATAAAAGAGACAGGTGGCATGATTTTACGACTCTGGGAGAATCAAGACCATCTAGCAGAACCCAAGATTCTCCAGGGGCTGAGACAAAGAAATTCTGTGGGTGGCTCATCTTCATTTGATTTTGAAGCAAAGGAAAGGATTACTGAGGAAAGTGGGGTAAATTGAGTAAAACCTTTGCAGTCTGTTCAAAGACATCCCCATCCCCATCCCCACCCCCTAAATTATGCTAGTTAGCAGAACTATCTTATCTCCAGGCTGACATTCCCCATTCACTGCAAGCGTGAGATGCCTGCAGCTACAGTCTTTACCTAGTTAACTGGGATAGAAGCCAGGAATAATCTGCTGTGGCCTTATCTTTTCCTTTGAGATGTCACAGCATCATGTGCCACTACAGGTCTCAGCTGGGACCGGGGATTCATAGAGGTTCATTTACTATGAATCCCATCGCCTAGGCTTAGGAGAGACTCACAGGTAAACTTAGAAAGTAATTGATTAATTTTAAATCTGGCTCAGAGTCACTCCATAGTGTCTCCATCAATGGAGGAGGTTAGTAGTGATGTGATAAAATCCAATATAGAAGAATGAGTGCTATGATTTCTTTGAGAAGCACCGCCCCCATGTAACTGTAATGAACAGAGTGTCAAATCTGATGAACAATAATAACATGTTCTCTTACATCAAGAGTGTTATGCAGGGAAGAAAAACACAAGGAATGTTGTTGGGAGCCGTGGCACTGTCAAGTCATCAGACGCGGTGATTGCGAGGCCTGTGGGAAAGTACAAAAGCCTGAGCTAGATTACCCCTCTCATCGAGCCCGCCTGTGTGGCACCTGTTTCTTATCACCCCACTAAGTTCCCGCCTCACAGGGTAGTCTGCCTAGCTATTAATCCTATATATAGCCAGTGCCTCCACCCCCGAGAGAGAGAGAAGCACAAAAGGAGCCGCGGGGAGCGGACCGGTAGAGGCTTCGGGGCAGACTGTATAAGGAGAGAATAAAGAAAAGCCTGACCACCGCCAGACCTTGTCGTGTGTCTTTCCTGCCGGCCGGGAGCGACATCGACAGAATGTTAGACTTTTTCATCAAATTTGACCCTATAGCTATGAGACAAAAAAGAGAGGGAACACCTAAGATTATCTTCCTCGTGTCTTAAAGAGGGGTACTCTCCCTCCGAATAATAACCCTCCCATCCATCCCCCTGTCCTCCATGCAGAAGTCAGTACATGCTAGGTTAATATTTTCTTTCTTCATAATGAACTGTACTACATTTAATATTTTTATGGTTAAAAATACATGGGGTTCATAATGAATTAAATTTATTTACGTTGACTATTACAAGGAAATTATATTCAGTTACAGAAGCATAAAATGAATTAAATTCTCAAACTGAGGTACCACTGTGTGAAACCACAAAATTCCAATCTTACTTTACTCTTCTATATACATATTGAATTTGTACCACTGCAGATGGAAAACGACAAGAATGGCTTTTTCTAAGACTTTGAAAATAATACCTTCTGTAAATGAGTAGGAAGATTTTACGTGAAGACTACTTGAAGTTATTGAATTTTGCTTCCTTGATTACAGAGTTTTTGGGGGGAAACACTCAAAACTTGTACATGTGAGCTCATGTTCTCTTAGCAAAACAGACTTGGTATCAATGTGATTAAATGGGTTTTATTTAATATCTTCAGGGAATAGAGTTAAAGATTGAACTCCATTCTGATTTCTTCAGTACATTTTTAAAGGAAGAATGAGAAAGGAAAACAGGAAAAAGGGGGGAGGCTCACACAGAGGCAGAGGTGAATGTTATAAAGGCTCACTCTGTGTTTGATTAGGACAGCCATGCCTCCTCCTTGGGAGTTACTGAAGTTAGTGTTCTACTTTTCTGCAGAAAATGGGTGATGAAGGCCCTATGTATCTCTTGTAAGTCAGCTTTCCATCACTGCAGCAGAACGCTTGGGATAAACAGCTTGTAGGAGGAAAGGTTTATTCTGATTCAGTTTCAAAGGTTTCAGTCATCAATCACTTAGCCTTGTTGATTTGGGCCTGTAGCAAGGCAGTACAACACAGCAGGGACATTACAGCCAGGGAAACTGCCAACCTCATGGTGGCTGCAAGGCAATAGAGAGAGAGGTAGAAGCTGCATGCTAGTATTTATTTCTAGGGAGAGTCCCAAATAACCTTACTTCCATTCCATTAAGCCACAGTTTATAAGAATCCACCACCTCCTATAGCACTAGCGAATAGCTAACTGAAGCAAGCCTTTAGTATGTTTGCCTTTGGGAGTCACCTACAATCTAAAACATAACATTTCCTGATGATTACATTTTTGAAGAAATGGTTTTCATGTCACTGAAGAAATCAGCAGGGCTGTAAAAGATGCACATATAGCTCAAAAGAACAGAGGAAGGATGCACAATTGTGACACCTTTGTAGCAAATTTTCTAAGGGAGGGCAAGGTTTTGTCCTTAGGTGTTAACCAGAATAATCAATACATTTGTTTGATGGCCCTGAGCTTCCCCAATGGGCACAGAAGTCTTATGAACTTGGAGTACAGTATCTAGAGATCACAGTTAGGTAGGTCAAGTGCCATAGTTCGTAAATTGTATCGGTGTCTGTATGTCCCAAGAGATCTTTGCAGTTTTTTGATAGTCTGAATGGTTGTAAAGTCCATATTTATCGTAATGAATGATAAAAATTCTGGTGAACTTGATTGTTGCTGTCCAAATGCTAAGAATTTAACAATAGGCTCCCCAGTCTTACTCACCTGAGCATTAAAACAGAGAAATTCTGTGTAGCAGAAAAGAAAACCATGGTCCGAGACTTCGCAGTTTAAAAACTTGAATTACATGACATTTTTAATAAAATCATCTATTCATATCCTAAATATTAAGAAATAGAACATTTTTCTCTTCTATTCACCTTTTTTGCTTCATTTTTGACATAACTGAATAATTTACATTCTTAAAATCCACCCAGATGTTGGACACTGTTCAAGTATCCTGCCATTATTCTTGTTCATCTGCTCTAAAATTATATGTAGAAAATTATTGTAATCACTGTCAAAAGATGTAATGTATTTAACAAAATCTACCAACAAAGTAATCACCTAATACATGTTAGTTTCAGTCACTGCTATTTTTGTGTGACATATTCCCACTGCCATTCCACAAAGGCTTAATTTCTTCTTATCTTTTTACTCGTAATCTCTTGTTAATAAATTTGACTCTCACAACCAACTGCCAGTGCTCATTATCAGTTGTATGTCACCAAAGCAAAACTGAACCATTTGATTCCCATAACTTCAAACTCATAAAAGTAGCTCACATTTAAGATACTGTTGAACTCAACATCCCTCCACACAGGTAAAATCCACCTTCTAAGTTTCTAATTTCTCTCCCCTCCTGCCCTCCATTGCATTGAATTTTTCAGGAACAACTACAAGCTATGTGCAGGTCCTCTTGGACTCAAAACTTACATTAACCTGGTTCACAAAAAGTGCCTTTGTTTCAGCAAAGCATTCACATTGCTTTCTTTACATTTCTGTTGGTGCTCACTTCAGCATGGGCAAACTTTCATCTTAATAATGCATTATAAGGTTGCTACTTTATCTATCTATATACAGAGTGCCAGAATCGAGAGCACACTTAAAATATTTCTTAAAATGTGGATCAAAAATATGGAGCTTATTAATACCACTGATAACATGTACTTCATAGATAACATCAAAGAAGAACAGTATTTGCATATCTAACTTACAACATTATAATTACTATGTGTGCAGAAAATTATGCATAATTTTGTTATGGCATTAGATATTAAAGATGAGCACATGAATATGTCCTTATTGGAGGTTGTTAAGCATCTATATGATCTCAAATCCATTTTGCATTTTCTCAGCAATCAAAGCTGCTTCTTTTTCTTTTCTTTCTGTCCCAACTGTTCAAACATACAGGTTACCAACTACATTTTCTTACAAGTAGGGTTATCCAAGTGAAACACTTCTGACCAATTAAATAAAAGCGTAAATTTCCAGGAAATGTTTCATTTTTCATCACTTCTGACATGCTGCTTTCTTCTTTCAAAGTGACATAAAGAATAAACAATAAAAACATTTAAAAGCGTCTTTGGCAGCCTTTGAAAATTGTGAGACCCTTTCTGAAAGCATTGTACCTGGAAGACAGAGGCGGTTGGCGCATTTGTGACATTGTGGGGCCTTTGCGGCAGCCGTGGCTCCCTAACCCTCAGGCTTGAAGTGAAAATAAATTTCACTTTTGACAAAGGCACTAACGAATACAAAATACCATGAACTGAATTGATTCATTTTGGCAAATTTTCCAAATACATTGGGAACAGATTCAATAGAGAGAGTATAAATTTCTTAGAGTCTTACACAAAGATTAAAGCAAGATGTCAAACCAATTTAATAATGAATGAAAAATAATGTATGTGCTACTTGCAAATCCTATTAAGATTCCTCAAAAAACAAACTAAATTCGAAAGCAAAAGCTCAAATTTAATCTTGCCAAGTCAAATGTGATACACTCTCTATTAAAGAAATCATTGTAGGGTTTTCTAATAAACAGGAAACTGTCTGATTGGGAACAATTGTCTTTTCCAGAGTCTCCTTAGATGCAAAGTATTTAACATACAAAACCTATTTTTCCATCTTTATAACCTAAAAGAAATATGTCCTAATAGTAAAATAATTTTAGATGAATTACACAGATTTTGTAATTTTAATTGAAAAATACACACATATACATGTATATTATATGTGTATATTTATTGACATTCAAAAACTTATACTTGTTTTGTTTAAGAAATGTTTCAAAATGTATTTCCCTCTTCAAATATTTGATAATTTAGCTGCCATACATACTAAAATTCAATAATTTCTTCATATTTTCATGTTCTTAAATTCAGTATTTTATTCAAATTTTCTTGTTTTCATCATGTTCACATCCAGACCATTTTCTCAGCAACTGTTCTTCTTTTCATTAATTTATTACAATTCTGAGATTTTTCTCTCACTGTGCCCAGCAGCTTTAGTGTGACAGAATTTATACTTCATTCATACAATGCTCTATTACGCATAAATTTCTTTGATGGTATTTTTACTATTCTTTCTTGCTACCTAATGCTTTCCTTCAAATTGGTCTTATATTCTTTCTTTTGTTTTTACCCACTAAATACAAATATGTGATAGGTTTTTAAAAATAGAAATGAACAGATTCTAGAGGGAAAAAAAAAAAAACAGATGAAGAACCAAGACAAATTGTTCTTGATAATGACCCATTTCTGAATAAAAGCATAATTCCTAAAGGATTAAAGTCTTCACTCTTTTGTTTAACCAAGAGCATTGAGCAGAATCGGTAGCTTTCCATTTTATGATAACAGATTAGGATAATTTCAGTAGTTGATAGAGCATCCATATTTTATCTCGCAGTTTTGTAGATCGGAAGTCAATGTAAAGTGTGACACACCTGTACCTCCACTTAGAGTAGCCTAAAGTTGGTATCCAGGTGTTGGCAAGGTTGTGACCCTTTCAACAGGATCAGTGCACACATACAAGGTCACACAGTGTGTTGGCAGAATTCACTTCCTTTCTGTGCTTGTAGAACAGAGGTGCCCAGCTCCATGGCAGCTGTCAGCAGGGGTGCACATAGTCTTTGTTCCCCACTGTCACATTTCTTTCCTGCTTTTCATGTGACCTTTGTCCACCAACAGCATGTACAGTCCCTTTGACATCTTCTGCTGCCCTTCTTTTGACTCACCCAGAGGAAATGTTCACTTTTAAAGGCTCATCTGAGTAGACGGATGTGATTCAGGTAATGCAAGATAATCACCTTAGGTTAAAGTCCATAACCTTAAATTATATATTTAAATCATTTTTAAGGCACAATGTAACACAAGCACAAATTTTAAACAATTAAACATTTGGACATTTCAGAGGAAATGACATTATCCAGTCTACCCCACATATCTGCCAAGTTCTTGGCAGGGAAAAAAATAGAGTCAACCAGTAATTATCTTTAGTTTTCAAGTTCAAGATATATACATACACATTCATACACAAGTGTATACACACACATACATACATACACATACACACACAGTTCCCTTCATAACCTCTGAAAATTCAATGTGGGAAAAATCACATCATAGTCATAAATAAAGTATGTTTTCTTCTTTATGTTTAATTGTTGAAGAAGGTTTGGGGGGTATGTATGTGGTTTCAGAAAAAATTTAATTTGAAATAAAATAACAAGCATAGCTTCTGTATTTGAAGATCATCAAAAAGTTCCATTTTTCTCTGTGTTACTCTACCTTAAACAATGTCACTTCAAATATACTCTAACAGAAGTCCACCAAATTATCATGTACTTAAACAAACTGAGTTTGCCACTCATTGAAGTGACGAAGAACAAACACTAGGATAAACATTGAGTTGTCTTAGTACAGAGATTTTCAAGGGAAGCAGTTATAGTATTTGCAGCTTTTGTTGTTTAATATTGAAGAAAGTCCAAGGAAACAAAATGAGTTGTCCAGCTTTCCCACTGCTGGCCCAAAATAACCAATACCCGCAACCTGAAGGAGAACTTGATTTTGGTTCACAGATTCATAGGTTTAGTCCATGGTAGTCTACTCCAAAGAAGGGGATCTTTTCAGAATGCTGTAGTGAAGCTGCTTACCTCAGGTGTCCAAGAAACAAAGCACAGGGGCAGAGAAATAACCTGGAAAGGTGCAGCCCCATGATCCATATCCAAGGAGACCCTCTCTCCTAATAGCACACACAGTTATGAACACCAGTGTGTACCACCGCCATGATTTTACATGGCCCCTCTCCCTTCCTCTCTTAATCCTGTCAAGGTGACATGGTTACCAGGAACACAAGTGCTGAGTAACTTGGAGGCTCTCAGGAAGTGAAAGCAGCTCTCTCATTAGCTATCTCAAATCTTATCCACACAAAGGGGACTCGGACAAGGATTAAACTGAATTACTTTAGAAAGAGAAGTTTATGATAGTCTTATTTTATTTGTTTTTAGATAAAATTATACATTGACCTCTATTTGTCTCATTTCATCAAGATTTTAGAGCAACACTATCGGATCTATGAGATTTCTGTATCTATGAGGATTTTATGTCTAATAGGAAAATAAAATAGCTTCCATATGTGTGATGACATTTTCTGAATATCAAGGGTATTATTTTGTTACCGTTACTTAATTTCAATATCTTGAGTATCTGCTCCTGAACTCAGAGTAATTTCTCAAGATAAGAAGAATAATCCAGTCTGTTGTATTAAAATGTTCAAACCAAATGATTGTCTGGACCTATTATCTGTTCAACTGCTATTTGAATGGCGATCTAATTTCACGGAGCAACTATAAAACAATGATAATGTTTCCAACCAAATGTTTGCTGAACGAAAACTTCATATGAATAATTTCTATGTCATTCAAGATTGCTACCTAAAGTATCAATCAGCAGGCTGAGTAAAAATAGAAAAAAATAATAGATTATTAATCTAAAATTCTGTACAGTTTCAGAAAATTGCAATATTTGTAAAGAATATGATCTAATTGCTTAACTTCAAATATCAGCAGGTAAATACTAAAAGTTCCATTGGAACAAATAGTTTTCAATATCATAAAGAACATGAAGGTTTTTCCTTCCTTTATGTCATGTATTATGTATTAGAAATTACGTGAATGCCAGATATTGTTTACATAGCAATTGGCATCACATATGATCTCCTATATCAAAACACTCCTAATAATTATAGGAATGATTGAAAGATAACTAAATGAGATTTTGTGTTAAAGATTTTGCTAAAATGATACTACCATTTAGAAATTATATGAGGCCTCAATTAAAGCAGTTTGCAGCTCTTCACTAAGATACTAAAGGATGTGGTATTTTAGGTAAAGAATTACTTTTCATATAATAACAGGGGTAAAAGAGTCAAAGTGGAAAGCTCTTATAATTCTGTATATTTCTCCCTTGGTAGTGATCTCAAAAATTAAAGTAACTTTGTTGTATATTGTATATCATATAGTATGGTTCCTGGAATATGATATACACTAATTTTTGTATTATACTATTTTTGTATACTTCTTTTTATAAGAAAAATGGAAGCAAATTTGATCAAACTTTTAAAAACGTAGTTGGGAATGGTAGTGTACAATTGTTATCCCAGCACTTGGGAGGCTGAGGCAGGAGGATTCTTGTGAATTTGAGGCCAGCCTGGACAACAAAATGAATTCAAGGCCAGCCTGTAGTGCATAGTGATCCCTTGTCTCAAAAAGACAAAACAAACAAAAAAAGCAAACATTAAAAAACTAATCTTTGGTCTTCATGAAATATTTCAGTATTTAAAGAATCTTAGACTAACAAAAGCACATGTAAGATTTCCAAAGAAAGTCACAATAATCTTGCCACATCTCCCAAATAATGATCCGTAATTACTAAAGGTTACTATACTTATAGCTATTTTGCCTCCTAATATTGCCAATCAGAAACCCATTGAATAGAATGTGAATTAAAATATTAGTGACTTATCAGAGACATAGAGAATTTTTAAAGTTTATCGACTACATTGAGTGATCACCAAGAACTAGGCACACCATCAGAAACCGTGGAGGAGGAGATTTGAAAGATCACAGGCAACATCAGTCTCTCTGACATTCTCAGGAGCAACCTAAGGGACAGCTGACAAGTGGATATAAGCATAATTTTAGGGAAAACTAAGAAAACTTGTTTAGAGAAGAAAAATAATAAAATCTCTGAACAACTTCATTATAAGTAATCAATATTCTATTAGGAAATACGTACTGATACAGACGTGTAGATATTCAGACATTGAGAATTTTAAATCTCAGATCACAAACAAATCATTCTCTTTAGTTGAGATTATGCCAACTTAATGCTGCAGTTAAATTAGCTGTTTATTTGTCAAAGTCATTCTCTCTTTAAAAATTTACTCTCAACTTTGGAATGCAAAATAGAGCAGGAGATAAATCCCAGCAGGGAAATTTATTTATATGCCAATGTGGCTGTTTTAGGCTTTACCTCAGAGTTATTCTGGTTGGTGTTAAATTTTCAGGTGAATATTGATTACCCCTAAACCAACAATTTTCCTGTAAATGATGGGTGCTAGGATAAAAGCTTTTACTGAGGAAGGAAAGGCTTAAACCAAGACAACTGAGCCTCTTTCAGCTTGTCTAGAAACCAGAGAAGAACCAGTGATAAAAGGAACAAAAGGGGCAAAAGAATAAAGGAGATGCACTGGCGTCCTTGAGAAGGCTTTGAAATTGACGAACTTCGGAATAATTCCCACTGTAGAGATTCTTCTTACGCACAATTATTTTTATTTTTAAATGTTGTAATAGAGTTTTGCTAATTTTGCAATTCAAAGCTTATTATTTTAATATATGGGGAATTTCAGTAAATGTGTGTGTCTCATACATGTGAGCACGAACCAACAAAAGTTTGAGAAATGGTGAACAGTGAAGAGGAAAAATAATGAACTCAAAGGTATCAGAAAATTCCTTAAATACATAATATGATATAAGGCATTGTGCTTGATAGATGACACTGCAGAGAAAAGAAAAGAATGAAAAAGTTTACGTCTACCTGGATATCTTGATTTGACAGTTCATCACAGTACATTTTAAATACATTGCTTATCTGTCCATGTGGCTTATTTTCATGTACTAGAGAAGTACCTGTTTTCTATATTATCCTTATAGAGTATTTCTAAAGAGTTGAATTTCGCTTCTTACAGTCCACAGTCCAATTAACACTGATGGTCAAATAGATTCTACTCTAGATTTTCATACTAATATTCATGCTCCATTTGTTTCACACCAATATTTATTATGGCAAAAGCTATGCAAGAATGTTTATAAAGACACACATGAAAATTATTTGTCAAGTTCCTCAGAAAAATTCACAATAGTGATGGATAATGTGGAAAAGAAAGCAGATATTTTTAGTTAGTCTTCCAAAAATCAAAATTTGATTTAAAATCGGAAAAAAAGACAACATATGATTTTGAGACGCTTTTAATTTCAATTATCCAAGTTTAAAGTATGTCAACTGTATATTCACCTACACTCTAGTATTTTCATAGATTTACATAATTTGTGTCTATAAAAAAAACTTATTATTTCCCCAGGCATTTTTTTAATGTGAATTTGACGTTTGGCTCTATTGTTAAGTGCTTTTGTGCTGCAGGGCAGGGCAGGGATTTAAATACATCTACATAAGCTAAAAGCAATAATATGTACATTGTAAATTTTAAAAGATTTCATTATGCTAATATTACATCATAGATGGCGAGTTACTTTCAGTTAATCACAAAACAAAATTTAACTTCCAAACTTCCCATTCTATTTTATTTATGTTACTAAAATAGTAATATAGGACATGGGAAATGTGCTATGAATGTTTTGAATTTTAGTGAATTATATTGTAAGTGAAAAATACTGCTTTTATATTGAAAACCATCTTCTAGAACATAATATATACATACTTTTTTTTATTTATACAAGTACTTTTGTGCCAATGGAAGTGTTTCAATTCAGCTAACAATGAATACATAAGCAGCAAAATTAATGCAATTGACAATTACAGATGGAATCTCTGACTCAAAAGAAGTTATATTCAGAGCATTTATCACATGATTAATAAGTTAACATTATAGTTATATACCAGCTAGGTCTGTTTTTCAACTTTACTGCATCAATATTAGAAAAATTAGAAATTTTTGTATTATAGCCATAATTAGTTTGTAGAGTTTTGTTTGATACTTTTTCTTGTATGTTTAAGTATTTTCAGTTCTTCCATTTTTTAATGTATTCTTTAATTATTGTAGATAAATTTGGATTTATTCTGAAGCAAGACATTTGTATGAAAGTATTACACATATATAAAGTACTGATTATATTAATAGCATCACTAATCATAAAGAGTAACTATATTACAGATCACTGTGAGTGTTTTAAGTATAACAAGGAGAGATAAATATCTTCTTATATATAATAGTTAAATAGTATATATTATAAATAACATACAATAATATTTCTATGATTACACACTATATATCATATGTTTATAATTTATTATTATATAATATAGCAAAAATATATAGTGTATATATGTATATATTTACAGTAACTGCTATGGTTTTAATAAATAGTCCCTTAAGGATTTTTATGCAACAGTCCTTTTTCAGCTCAAAGTGTTGTGGAGAGTGATTTTGGAAGCTTTAAGAAACAGCCCATAATTAAAAGTCTTCCCATTGTTTGGGCATCCTTGAAAAAGTTGCTAATCCTCTGGTCCCTCTTACATTTTGTGCTCCCATGTCCAAAAGACAAAGAACTTTTGTACCATGTTCTCCATGACATACTTTCTTTACCTAGGTCCTCAAATAACAGAATTAAGTACTAAACTATCCAAAATTGCAAAACAAATAAAACTGTCTGATTTTTAATTTTATTATTTCAAGTACACTTGTTATAGTAACACACAAGTTAATAGCACAGTAATAGGCACTCATAAATATATACATATGATATAATAAAATTTTAAATAATATTTACAGTATTACTTTGTGAAGCACAATATGGTTATGCAAAATAATATAATCTACCTCATCCTCAAAATGCTACTTGAATTTTAAATAGTATTTCATTTCTGTTATCATTTTAATACACAACTTTTTAACATTCTTATGAAGTTGAATTTTATTGAAGAAACAGTTCCATGAAAAGATCTATATCTATAAAATATATAATAGCATCCTAGTTATTAAAAATGATTATATTTTAGTACAAATTTGTTTTAAAAATAACAACTGTAAATAAATATATATATAACCACATATACATATATATGTCTAAAGAGTGAACATAAGTCCTTTAAATGAAATAAAGTAATATAAAAACATTAATGGGGAAACCTTATGCAAGTTTAAACTTTGACACTACATATTTATATATTTTCTTTACATTTGCAGTGTAATAATTTATATGTAATACCCTTAGCTCCTACTTCCATGTATCCACAAAGCCAGGTAGCTATTCTTCTCCAACAGAAGTAAACAAATTTATCACCATGTTTCAAACTAGGCATGTAATTTTAACATAGCTGAACTATATCAGCAAAATACTTGCTGAGCATTCTGGATTCAGTATATTACATATCCTCATAACTTAAAAATAACTTAAAATCTGACTACTTTAGCTATCCTCTTTTACCATTCCATTTCATTTTCTAAGTCTCTGTTACCTGTGTTTTTCTATATAAAGTTCATAGAGTATTATTTCAAATGCTCTGAACCCAATTGCTTCAAAGCATTATTCATACAATATACTCATCTAGAAGTGCTCTGCTTGAAATAAAAAATATATTTTGGAAGGGATAATTAGCTATGAAGATTATTTCCATTTTAAATCTGTGACACCTAAATTCCATAAAATAATAGGGCCAAGGCAGCCTGTGCTGCTCACGTCCCCTGTCCCTCCCTCTTTCCTCTCCTCTCTCTCTGTCTCTTTTCCCCTTCACTGCATCCCTTCTGTCCTTTACACCTGTCTACTTCGCTTTCGCTGTCTCTCTCTCCATTCCTTTATTCTTCACCTCCTCCTTTCGTTTTTCCTTTTCTTCATAATGATCATTTCAAAATAGCCTTCGTATTCACCTAAACACCCACATAACAGAAATACCGTGGAAAGATTTGTAACAGGAATCCTCCCATTCTGCCTCTGAACCGAGTTCAGTGCTTGCAGCTCTGCGCTCACTATTTATGTTTATTACCACTTATAATGGTTTCTTCTCTTGCTTCTGGGGCAGATTCATCCTACTAAGGCTGTGATTTTTCTTTGCCTCCCGCTTAAGAATCTTATTTTATCAATTACTATTCTCTGTATCTTAATCATTTTCTCTACTGTTTCTCTCTCCTAAGCTTTTAAATATGCTTTAGTCTCTCTCCAAAGAAATAATTAGAAAACTTCTGAGCTATAGAAATGCTGAAACACATGAAAATTTCTCAGAACTCTCCATTTATGTGTACTACTACTATTACGTGTAGGTCTAAATCTACATTGATAAAACCGAAATGATTAATAATTCATTTAAATCTACTCTTATGTTGTTCCTCTTCATGTATTTTCTTATTAAAAATGTTATGATGCTGCACCCAAATGGGTAAGAAAGAGATCAAGTGTGATATAATATTTATGTATATTACAGAATGATGTGAAAGTATACAAAGTTGGATTTTAGCATTGGAAGGATGATTCTAGTTTATTTTTTGGAAAGTTTATTATTATTTTTAGGAAAACCTAAACTTAACAGGCTAATTCTTAAAAATGGACATTTCCTCATATATGAATAGTTTTATAGTTAAACATGTCAGAAACTTAAAGCCTAAAGGCATATTTCTCCATGTGAAATTATTTGCATATGTAATTTTAAAGTTATGTATAAATCTTTACAAAACATTAGTAATATATGCCATGTATATATATAATTTTAAAATACTGAAGTTCACTTGACTATTATATTTCTGTACTATAAAATGCAGCTGGCAAGGTAAAAGCATGAAGTACAAGAAGCCAGAAAGAATGTATGAAGCACAAGATGAGCACATTGATTTAAAAAAAAAATAAGTGAATGAAAATGAAAAATAAGATACCAAGCATAAACAATGGTATAATGTAAGAAAGCTGTGTGACATTACTTTAACACATGAGCTTACACATGGTTATACAATAATCATGTGTATGGAGGATAAACGTAGCTTTTCCAGTGGTTGATTATTTTTTAGACAGTGCAATCCAGAATGATGTTCCCCATTGTTGTTATTCTATTGTTAAGAGAGCAGCGTTGGATTTATCAACAGAAAATATGCTGAGTTAACACATCTAACAATATGCAAAATAGCATGCATACCGAAAAGATTTAGCTGAGTACAGGGAGCAGTAAGCTTCATTCTTTAGCACTAAGTAACCTTAATGAATATGAATAAAAATTTAGTGTCAGAAGTTTGTTTGCAATTGTGTGTTATCAACTTTTTAAATCAATTCACATTTGATATAGTTAATATTAAAAGCATCAAATTCCAGCAGCTGCCAGGAAGCAGATGAGATAAACAAATTAATGTGGTTTCAAATGCAAAGCTACTTATTATTTCCAGAAAAAGACACTGGAAAACATTTAGAGCTTCAACAGTTTTCTAAGAGAATTTAGAAAGGAATGCACAAAGGAGCATTGAGCCAATAAAACTAGTATTGTACTTAGTGTGTAGACAATTCAGACTCTTGTGTTTTTGTTTATTAGTTTATTGGTTTGCTTGAATGCTTGGGATAATACATTGATTACTGTCACGCACATACCTTATTAAACAAAATTGAAATTGTGAAGGCTTTTGTATAAGCTGGCAATGAATATTTAGATAGTTAAAGTTTGAGTCAAATGAACATTATTAAAACCATTAATATGCATTGGATGATAAAAATGATTTACATACATTTTTACTTAAGCAACGTAATTTATAAAAAACAGTTATCAATAATTACCAGACAATAATATGTAACAGTTTCACATAGAAATTAGCTTAAATTATACAAAATAACTTCTTAGGAGAAAAGTTAGGAAGATGCATTTTAGAAGAATTAAAAAAATACGTATGAAGGCATGTAGGCAGGATTGAATATGGAATATTTGGAAAATGTTGAATAGTTAAGAGTGGTCAAGACGTGGCCATGGACATGCCGGCAGAGTAGATGCTAGCATATTTGAGATAATTCATGAAGACAGTTTTATAGCTTCATTCTTCAGAGAATCGCAAGTCACATATAATAGTCTGGAGAATAAAAAACATGCTGTAGTTTGTATTGCAAAGAAACAGTAACATGAAGATTATTTGAAGAGTCAGATTAAACATACAATGAGATTCCTATGAATAGACAAAACAAACAATCTTAGGAATTCTCAGTAAATCCTTGGATTGTAGATGACAAGCAAAGAATTTCAAACAAATATTAAAGTTATTTTTCTTGTCATAGGTACTCTTGTGTATATTTTCTGAGTGCTATACTTAACCTGCACAAAACATAGAAACAAATGTGCATGAATTATATTTTCAAAATGTTACAAAATAAAGACCTGGCAAACCAACTGTCCACGTAAGATATCGGTCGTTTAGATAGCTGTGCCACCCAAGTGTTTCTTAGCTAATTTTCTGTGGCCATTCCTGAATAGCACATGCTTGGCAGCTAATAAAGAACAAAAGTTTATGTAGCTCATAGTTCTAGAGAAGTCGATTCAGGATTGAAGGGCTGCATTTGCTGGAAGTCTTCTTTCTGTGGTCTCTGCAAAGCCCCAAGGTGCCACAGGCCCCCATAAGTGCACAGAGTGCAAATCCACGAATCAGAACAGCTGGCTTCTATGCAGAGCCATTCTTCTGATGATCCCTAACCCATGAGTCCATTAATCCACTAATACATTAAGCCATTTGTGGGGGCACAAATTCTCATAACCTAATCACTCCTTGAAGATCCTACCATATTTTATCCCTGAGTATATTAGAAAGAGGACTGGATTCAATGTGAAATTTGGTAGGGATATTCAAGCCAAAGCCATGTAAATTGTTTTGTACTCCACGTCCAATTGGGGTAATCCTTTGTAAAACATTTTGTGTGTGTGTGTGTGTGTGTGTGTGTGTGTGTGTGTGTGTGTGTTACTGAAAATTGAATTTGGGGCCTCTGCACTGTGCTTCACTCCATCCTCCTTTACTTATTCTATAATCAGTTCTTAATAAATCCACGAAGACTGGATTTGAACTTGCAATTCTGCTTCAACTTCCCAGAGTGTTGGAATAAGATTTGTGTGCCATTGTACTAAGGATTTTTCTAGACTTTTGATGTGAAAATTGTATCTCACAGACAGGAATTTTTTTTTTTTTTTTTTTTTTTTTTTTAACCAAGTCTACTGTCTCTGGACATCAGAATGTTATACAAACTGCAGCCGTGAAAAAGACAAACCTGGAGATTTGTCTTCCACGGTGGCAGAAGGAGGCTCCAACTAAGACCCAACAGAAGTAAGATGAAGACAGAATTCTAAACCCATTTCTAAACCCATACCCAAGCATGTGGATTTTTTCCAGTTTCCTGCCAGCCAAATTAGGCACATTTTTGTGACACATTATTCATGATATCCAATTCTTACGGTATAAGTTTTCAATTTTTCTTCATTATAACACCACTGAAGCGAAGTGTGTCATTTCTGTTCTAGCCAGTTCCTACTTCTATTTGTCCAAGTCTGTTGATGCTGGTATGCATTTCCCCATTTTCCTGCTCTGGACTGTCAATTCTCATTATTAAAACTTTCTTTGTACTTTATAGAGGATATTCATGTCCTGCTTTAGTTTTTGTGCAAATTTGAGAGATTCGATCTTTGCCCAAAAGCTTTGCTTTGGTACATTGTGTGCCATCTGTTTTCTCTGTCAGTCAGAATCTGCTGTCACTACCCTTCCCATCACACCTCTTGATTTTGGGATTGACTCCTATGCTCATTCTTCAACAGCAGTTCTATCAGACACGCTCAGGTCCTCTGCGTATTTGAGAGAGGACACAGTCATTTATCCTCTGCTTTCCAATCAAGTATCATTGCAAATGGATTTCTCATTGTTCTAACACATTGAATTCATTGTAATTTCCATGAAAGTGTAAAAAAAAAATTTCTCCTGCACTGTAGCCCCTCTTTGAGCCTTACTGTGTTAAGTATTTTCCGACCTAGGCCGGTTCACCCCTCCTTAGGCAACCTGGTGGTCCCCCGCTCCTGAACGGTCACCATATTGATGCCGAACTTAGTGCGGACACTTGATCAGCATAGCGCACTGCAGCCCAGAACTCCTGGACTCAAGCGATCCTCCCACCTCAGCCTCCTGAGTAGCTGGGACTGCAGGCGCGGGCCACCACGCCCGGCTGTGTTAAGTATTTTATACCCAGTGGTTTGAGAGGTGTTTTGTGTATCAACACAAAAGAAACAAATGTCCCTGAAGAATAGTGATAGACAAGGTAGTTAGTATTGTAACAAGTACTGTCAACAAACCATATAATGATAATATGAAATACACCTAGGATTGTTATAGTATCCAGACAGCCACTTTATATCACTGAGAATAAAATTAGACATATCTAAAAATAAAAAGATATAGAGGAGTTTGGCTGTCTGCTTGAGGCGTCGTTATTCAAAGTGACAGCAATTATGCCTTGGTTTCACTTTCAATATTTCTCTCCAAGAAGTCCAAATATAAAGATATCTAATGGCTCATTAGTCACTATTATGTTATTTTTGTCAGAATTGTGTGCATCTATAACTCCAGTTCATACTATGAAGGAAAAGGAATATTTTGTTACAAATTAATAAACTTTTAGAAGGAAATGGAGCATTATGTAATAGAACTTAGTATAGATTTCCAAATTGAAATATTTCTGGATCATATAGAATGTTAGAATAATATATCAAATTTACCATAAGAAAATAAATATCAGGTAATAAGTTATTCTTTACTCATTGCTGGGAATATATTTTAAGTATGTAGACCTGTCAAAAGAAATACATGAAGTACATGCTGTCTGACATATTTAAAGAAGGAGGGTTTCAGCTTTTCCAAGACATAAAGTTACCTTATATTAAAATATCATTTATGCTTATTCATATTTAATAATTATTATTAACTAAAAAAGGACTCGAATTACATTGTTTTTTACATTTTTCAAATATTTTGGCAATTCACAAACACAGCTAAATAACACATCATTAAGCAAAATTGAAAGTTATCTTTTGGGGCTGGGGATTTAGCTCAGTGGCATAAGAGCCTGCCTTGCAAGTAGGCAGTCGTGAGTTCGATCCCTGGTACCAAAAAGAAAGAAAGAAAAAGAAAAGAAAGTTATCTTTCAACTATTTCTGATGAAGGTAGCAAGAAAATCAGATTGCAGATATAGTGTACACATGGATCTTAATAAATAACTATAAAATACTTTTAAACAATTTTGTGTATGAATGATCACAGAAAAATCATATTTCATGAAAATAATGCAACAACAGTGTTAAACAGAAATTTTCTGTGTTTCTGTCATATATATATATATATATATATATATATATATATGATTCTGCCAAAAATGTAAGCACACACTTCAGGAAAAGAAGCTTGTATAAATATTTTAATATTAAGTTTATTGAGATATCATGGGGTTAACACAAGTTACCTTTGGCCTCTGCAATTACAAGAGGTAGTGGCCATTAGTTTCCAGACATTTGATAGAATGGTGAAATGCTGCTCTAGTAACCTTGGTCACTGAGATTGTTAGATTACTGTACATGCATTTCCAATTGCTTCTCTAAGGTCAGTCAGTGTAGTTAGCTTTCTGCAATGCACACCATCCTCCAGGTAACAATGTCTGCTGAAAATCATTTTATTTTTCTTTTCCTGAAATGTGTGCGTGTGTATATACATATATATATATATATATATATATATATATATATATATATTGGCAAATATAAATATTATTTAATGCAGATAGTCAAATCACAGTCTTAAACTCTTAGTAGATCATGAACTCAGTATATTAGTTTACAGTTAAAAATGTTAATAAGAAGAGAACTATATATAGTAGAAGAAAGCAGAAACATTTAAAGTGTATTTCAAAATATTAAGGTTAATTACATATTGTGGAATGTTTTCTTGCATTTATTTAATATTCAGCCAGTATGGATACAGCAGCTGTTGGTGTTAGCATACATCTGAGTGATCGATCCATGTATTTTAATCTTGGATTCAATGCCATAGACAATGGTAAATGTCTTCAATATCAACCTTAGATACTATTTATATAAGTTATACACTTATATGCCAACTATATTTCTTATTACAATTCATAGTTAAAATGTGAGAGCAGGCTTGTGACAAATTAAATTTTCTGTGATAATGGAAATTGGCAATGATCTATATTAAATAAACTGCATCAATAAATGGTACCAGCTAAAAAAGAAATTTACTTGTGTGTAAAAAAATAAAAATTATCATAACATTTTTAAAGGTAGTTTTTTTTTATACTGAACACTTAGAAGGCATATTTTCTGCAAAATAGTTTTATATTAAATAACATCGTTTCTCCGCCAATTTGAAACCACTCCAAAAACTTTATGGATGCTGAATATTTCCATTTTCCAGTAATGCATAAGAACATAAACTGTATAAATTATAAATAGATAAAAGTGAGTGGCCAAGAGTATTATCATCTTTACTGCTTCTGCATTCAAAGAGTTGGAAAGTATTTAGAATTCAGGTCAGGGCCTTAACGCAAATTATATCCATTGTGGAGAGGAATTGAGTACTGTCAGCTACTGCATGTACTTATGTATAAGTAGAAAACTGAGAAATAATGTTCTTGCCACAAGAAAAAGCAGCCCGATCCATCTTCCTTTACAGTCAGAGCTGTATAATAATCCTATTTCCTACCATGGTGAGGGGAGACTGATTCTTGTCTACACTACACATTTATAGCTCCATTGAACTTTTGGAATTCTTATACTCTGGCCCTAATTGGTATGTAAATATCAACCTTATATGTGGAAATCAATTCTATAAGGCAACATTGGAAACTAAGGATGTATGTAAAGGTTTATGAATCTTAACTCCTAGTAGAAATAGAATATATTTTGCACGAGAACTTCAACCCATTCTGAACTGTTTAGTTGTAATGATGTTCCTTGAATATCTGGAAAGCTTCTGGAAAAACCAAAGACTGGCCCTATATTGTATAAGATACATTATAAAACTAAGAAATTTCTTGTGTATTTCACGATTTTTTAAGAAAATATTAGTTCTGTATTTACAGTTGCCACATTAAAACTTCATAGTGCGATTTGTTCAATTAATAATAATCCTGAACAGGGTGAACTATGAAATGCATTGTGCTTTTTAAAAAAGCTCTAATATGGAATAAGACAAGCAGTTTGTCCTAATGAATGCATCTAATTGGTGCACTTTATTATAAAACACTGGAGCAGCATTTTTCAAGAGGCAGTTCTATTTGTAACTGGCTGTCTTCAACATGTCATGGTGTAATAAATGTGCTGCAGACTAGAACTGCTGATTAGCATTTCTGGAATCCCAAGAAGTTAGTAAAAGCTATTTGCCATTAAAGAAAGACCTTTTTAGCAGCCTTTAGAAAAAAAGTTATAGTCCAATGACCTATGATTATTTCTCAGTGCAAGTAACTTTAGGAATTTTTCCCATAATCTATTTCGTGATGTAGATGTTATCAAAAATGAAGAAGATGCTAATTACATAATTATATTGCACTGTTGCAGTGTAGTCATATTTCAAGGTTTTCAAAAAAATATGTTCAAAATGTTTGTTACAAAGGGTATTTTATTTTTTAATTCTTAAAATACTTTATTACTATTTTTATATTCCTTATTTTATATTTCCAGAAACAGAATCAAGAGCAAAAGTTAATACACAACTAGTATTAAAGAGAGAGAGAGGCAGAGAGACACGGGGGGGGGATAAAAACTATTTATCAATAAATTATGGAGTAATTATAAGTAAGACCAAACCAAAAGTTTTTTTTTTTAATAACTAGTGTTTGATTGGCACAATGACTTATATCCAGATGTCCACACCAAGCTTCCTGACTTTATAGGTGTGGCTTTTGAGTGGTGATTGGATAATGGATTTGTATTACTATATTAGCCCACTATAGGTTTATAGTTAGATGGTGACGTTGGGATACATATATCATCTATATCTATATCTACCTCTACATCTGTACCTACACGTACATCTATATCATCAATCCTATGTCTATCAATATCTCCCTATTGTCTTGGCAAGATGCCTCTTGCTTGCCACAATATAAACTGTTTACCCTCTGCCATTTTGCCTCAAATGGGAATAAGACAATTACAGACTGAAACTTTTACAAATTGTAACCTGTTGGGAGCCGCGTCTGTGATAGCTCGCCTCACTTGGCGGACGTGAGGCCTGTAGTAAAGAGTGAGGCCTGAGGTAGATTACCCCTCCCATCGAATATGTTAGTTTCCTGCTTACCGCGTAAACAACCCGCTCAACAATATAGTCTGCCTGGCAACTGATGATGTTAGCCAATCAGCTTGCCTTGCTTACTTTAACATGATTGGACACTGTACCCGTATATATACCGGTGCCACCCCTGGGCGGAAGTAGAAGCCAGATAGAAGCCCGGAAGTAGAAGCCCAAAAGGAGCCGCGGAGAGCGGACCGGTAGAGGCTTTGGGGCAGACTGAAGCACAAAAGGAGCCGCGGGGAGCGGACCAGAGGAGGCTTCGGCTGGGAGCGATCCCAGGGCAGGCTGTACGGAGAAGGAAAATAAAAAGAAAAGGTTGTCCACTACCAGACTTTGTCGTGTGTCCTTCCTGCCGGCCGGGAGCGGACATCGACATTTGGAGGCCCGCCCGGGGACTGATCACCCCCGAGACGTGGAAGTGGACAACGCTCCAGTACAGAGCTGCGAGACAGGTGAGTTGGGGATAAGCCTGGGCTCTGGGTGGCGCGCACCTACAGGGCTTTTAGACTCCCCTCAGGCTCACGCGTAAGTGGCGGATTCCTTGGGCCTCACGCGGTGAGTAACATATTAAAAAATGGGAAACATGCTAGGTAGCGGCACTAAGAGCGAGGGTGGTTGTGGAGAAAGCTCTCAAGAGCTTACAAAAGTATGCAGGGTATCTGAGCAGGCCCAGTCAGGGAGCTCCCGAGAGGGGCCCGTCAAGGGGAACAAGGATGCTAAGGAGGAGGACGGGGCTCTAGCCTCGGAGTCGTCTGACTCCGAGGACGAGGGAAAGTTGAATGGCAAGGAGGCCAAAGAGACCAGCTGTCAGGAGCCTAAGTCGCTCAATAAGGAGTCGCAGGGTTCTTTTCCAGCGTTGCCCCGCGAATTGCGCTCTGCTCAACCTGGTCTGCGGAGGAGTAGAGAGCTCCTGAGCGCTCCCCGGCGCGAGAGGGAGGGGATCCCTCGCCACGAGGCGGCCGCCTGGGAGCTCCCTCCCCTTTCGCCAGAACAGGAAGTGATGCACGGGCCCCCATTTTCCGCCCAATCACGGCCGCTGTCTTATGCTCCGCCGCCGGCGGGTCGGTATTTTTACAGGCGGCTTTGGCAGGGGGGACGCTTGTCTCATGAGGTACATCCACCTGGGATAGATAGTGGCCCCTACGGGATATTTCCTGTACAAGTAGCTATGGGCCAGGGACGCAATGTATGGGAGCCTTTTGAGATAAAGCAGATTAGAGAACTTAAAAATGCAGTTACAACCTTTGGGCCGACTGCGCCTTACACCATTGCCATGCTGGAGAATCTGTCTTCTGGGCCCCTCACCCCCGCGGACTGGATTCAGCTGGCAAAGGCGTGTCTGCCCTCGGGCAGTTACCTGGATTGGCGAGCCTGGTATGCAGAGTTCTCTGCCGAGCAGGCTGAGAAAAACGCCAATCAAGGAAACCGGGGGTGGAACAAGGAAATGCTTATGGGAGAAGGTCGGCACGCTGATGACCAGACCCAGTTCCCCGGCGCTGTCTATGAGCAAATCAATGCCATAGGACTCCGCGCCTGGAAGCAAGTAAGTGGTGCTGGAACAGCCTCCTTGTGTCTTTCAAAAATAATTCAGGGTACCACAGAGCCATTTGTTGACTTTGTGGCCCGAATGCAAGATGCTGCCGATAAGATATTTTCTGATCCGGGAGTGGCTCGACCGCTGGTAAGGCAGCTGATTTTCGAACAGTGTACAAAGGAGTGCAAGGCAGCGATAGCTCCTCATAAGAACAAGGACCTCAATGCCTGGATTAGGATATGCAGAGAGATAGGGGGGCCGCTCTCCAACTCGGGAGTGGCTGCTCTCCTGGCCGCGGCTGTACAGCAGAGGGGACCTCGCGGGTTAGAAGGGGAATGTAAGGCTAAAGGGTGTTTTGCCTGCGGGGAGCCAGGACACATTAAACGTCACTGCCCAAACAATGCAGATGCTAGGCCTCGCCCTAGGAATGAAGAACCATATGTTTGTGGGCGATGCAAGAAGGGATCACACAAAGCTGAGGAGTGTAGGTCGGTCTTTGATGCTCAGGGCAACCGTATTTGTGGACGAGATGCTAGAGGGCCAAAAAACGGCCAGAGGGGGCCCCCTTCACAGGCAGGCCCCCGCCCCAGAGACAGGACAGCTCAGGGTGGCAGCCTTCAACAAGGGCCACCCCTGGGTCAGCAGGTGTGGACCTCAGTGTCGCCTCCAGACTTATATGGGTGTTCATCTTGTCATTTGTCACTCAGCACCCTATAATTTTTCCAAAGGTTACTGCCTCTGAGCCATTAGTCCCAGCAACTACAATATACACAGATGGCTCCAAGACGGGGATAGGCGCCTATGTGATCCTAGGCAAGCCCCCGGTTACCATACAATTTGAACCAGATCAGCCTCAGGTGGTGGAACTGCAGATCGTTAAAATGATTCTTGAACGGTTCTCAGAGGCCATTAACATTGTCTCCGATTCTAGGTATGTGGTCAATGCTATGCAAGTGCTTGAGACTGCCGGTTTAATTAGATCCACTTCCACAGTGGCTGGACTGTTCCTGTCTATCCAGACATTGCTTCAGAACAGACACCATAAGGTCTTCACCACCCACATAAGAGCACATACATCCCTGCCAGGGCCCATGGCACAGGGGAATGCGGCTGCTGACACTGCCACTCGCCCGTTATGGATTTTTACCTTACTAACACCAATCGAGCGAGCCCGTGCCTTCCATGATAAATTTCATGTTAATGCCAGGACACTAGCAAACCATTTCCATGTTTCTAGAGCAGATGCACGAGATATCGTGCGACTATGTGACTCCTGTGCCACATACAAACCTGCCATACCGATGGGAGTAAACCCTCGAGGTTTGATCCCTGGTGATGTTTGGCAGATGGACATCACACATATACAGGAGTTTGGGACTCTTAAATATGTTCATGTTTCCACAGACACCTGTTCTCGCGTCATATTTGCAACAGCAGAAACAGGTGAAAAAGTGTCTAATGTGATCAATCATTGCCTGGCAGCTTGGGCCGCATGGGGCAAACCAAAAATATTAAAAACTGATAATGGACCAGCCTATATAGGCAAAGCTTTCAATGAGTTCTGCAAAATGATGGAGGTTCAATTAAAACATGGTATCCCATACAATCCCCAAGGTCAAGGAATCATTGAGAGGGCTCATAGAAGCCTCAAAGAAATTTTACAAAAACAAAAAGGGGGAGTAGGCCAAGGCCTGGCCCCAAAGGCACGATTATCCATGGCACTATTCACACACAATTTTTTAAATTTAAATAATGATAATCGCTCCCCAGCTGTGGAGCACTGCAACCCTTCCCCCAACCATAAAGGGTGGGTGAAGTGGAAAGATGTCCTGACAGGACAATGGATGGGCCCGGATCCGGTAATCAGCTGGAACCGAGGCGCGGTTTGTGTTTTCCCACAGGAATCGGGACGAGAACCACTGTGGGTACCGGAGAGACTGACACGGGCAACAAAGCCCTCGACTGAAGATCAGACCTGCCCTACTGGAGATCCATCACAGACCAACCAACAAGATGAATAGAAATAGCGGTAGCCCAAAATGGACAAGAAGATCCTCAGGCATATGCATGGCTCGCTCGCCTAGCCTACGACCGAGTCTAGGGACGGTGAGCTTCCCACACTCCTCCTCTAAAAAATTATGATATAGCAGGGTAGATGAGTCAATGACGGGTAAGAGCGTGCCTCCCCAGCATGACTCGACCTAAGCCAGGCCCTACCCCATCCTGCACGTAAGCCGCTGGACTGTTAGATGCTGCCCAGGTCTAAATTTCTCTCCGAGGGGATTTCTTTACGGAGAGAGAATGAGTGCAAGCTTGTGTGCATCCAGGTTCCGTCCAGTTTGTGCCTGGCCCTAGAAAAAGGACGAGGGCCTCAGGGCCTTGGCAGACCATGGGACGGCCGACCAGGGTCTAAGCCAAGGACCTACGGTGGGCCTACGCATAGGGCATAAGCCTCTGCACCCAGTCCAGGAAGGGCTACGATGCGCACATTCATAAAAAATAAAATAGGGGGAGATGTTGGGAGCCGCGTCTGTGATAGCTCGCCTCACTTGGCGGACGTGAGGCCTGTAGTAAAGAGTGAGGCCTGAGGTAGATTACCCCTCCCATCGAATATGTTAGTTTCCTGCTTACCGCGTAAACAACCCGCTCAACAATATAGTCTGCCTGGCAACTGATGATGTTAGCCAATCAGCTTGCCTTGCTTACTTTAACATGATTGGACACTGTACCCGTATATATACCGGTGCCACCCCTGGGCGGAAGTAGAAGCCAGATAGAAGCCCGGAAGTAGAAGCCCAAAAGGAGCCGCGGAGAGCGGACCGGTAGAGGCTTTGGGGCAGACTGAAGCACAAAAGGAGCCGCGGGGAGCGGACCAGAGGAGGCTTCGGCTGGGAGCGATCCCAGGGCAGGCTGTACGGAGAAGGAAAATAAAAAGAAAAGGTTGTCCACTACCAGACTTTGTCGTGTGTCCTTCCTGCCGGCCGGGAGCGGACATCGACAGTAACCTAAATAAACCTTTCCACTTTTAAATTATGAGGATCAGATACTTTGTCCAGCAATGGGGAAGTAACTAAGACACACACATGCACACACATGCACACACACACACACACACACACACACACACATACAGTATGCACAGATACAGTTGTCCTTTTTGTTTGTTTGTTTCTTTGAGACGGTGTCTTGTTATGAAGTTCAATCTGTCATTGACCTCACTGTGATCCGGGCTGGGCGGGGCCAGCATGGCACTCCTTATGCCTCAGGGTCTTCAGTACTAGGATTATAGGCATGTGCCACATGTCCTAGCATCAGCAGTTATTTTTGTAGTAGAAAAATGTAATGTTTTGGATCATGCTTTCTGCTTCATCCCATTGCAGTGAAACCCCTCCTCCTACTGAGATTTATATATCATATTTGTAATTTGTGGCTTCCTATTTTAAATCAAAATAAAGGAAAAGAAATTATATATAGTAATATGCTCACAGGTAGTAAATCACCTTAGATAAACTGAAATGTGAAAGCTAATTTAAATGCACCATTTCTGCAGAACAAAGTGCATGTGATAGACACCAGAGAAGAAGGCAGAATAGGAAGTGTCAGGAATCTCTGCCTTCAACTAGATAAGAAGTAAACATTTTGAAGTAACTGTTCTGGAATGCTACATCTGTCTGAGTGCTTGTGGCTTCCAGGTAAAAGCTTGACAGAGAAATTATTTTTAATATCAATCGATTTCAGTCTTCAGTGTGGTAGTAATCACTATCAGCCAACTTTCTGTACTGAGTCAGGCAAGACTAGGACCCTAAGGCGTATTTCAAGCATGGTTTCCTGGATCCAGAGTAACCAGTGAAGGCTTTGCTTTTCAGACACTTGGATTTTGTCTTCTATAGCTGCTATTGATGGATAAAAGTACAAACATCATGGTTTCTACACATGAAACACCTCCCAAAACATTTAAATGAGCAGCACTTTTTGTTTTTCATCTTAATTAGAAAAAGAAAACATTGCAATGCTATGGAATTTGAAAAGCTATGAGCTTTTCAGGGAGCACAACACCAGAAAAGATGCAGTTACAACAGGAGAACTGAAAATGTTTCCTTTGCTGTGTAAAAGCTTCTTAGCTTGAAAGTTCCACTTGCATGTTTGTGCTTGTTGCCTTTGTTTTTGGTGTCATAGCCAATAATGTATTGCCAAGATAAATATCAAGAAGGTTTTTGTTAATGCTTTCTTCCAGCTCTTGTTCAAATTCTTCCAAAAAATTTGAGGAGGAGGAGGAGGAAAGAATCCCTAACTCATTCTAAATGGAATTAATTATGCATATCAAAGCCATTAAAGCTATCACAGACAAAGAGTAACAAAGAAACAGGAGACAGAAATAAAAGAATAAAATTATAAAGCAATATATTTTCAGAAAATATGAAAAAAATTGTCCTAGTCAATATTTGAAAATTGGATGCAGCAGTGAATTCAAATAAAGGATTATTTGCCATAGCCAACTGTGGCTTATCCAAGGAGAGCAAGTTTGGCTTATTTTAAGAAAAAATAAATAAATATAAAACACTAACAAGCAACAACAAAAAAGATTGAAATCATAGTGATCATCTAAACTGACACCAGAAAGTCATTTGAGAAATATAATACTCTAAAATTACAGCAAAGAAAAACACCATAGGACAAGAAACAAAGGAAAAATTTCAACTTGATACATCATATTTATGAAAAATTCAGCTAACATTATAATAAATAGTGCACTAGAAAATTTTTAATACCAATTGACAAATATATCAATTGTCATCACTGTTACACTAGGAATTCTATCTAAAACTGTTAAACAGGAAAAAAATTAAATTGATTCAAATCAAATTGATTCAAATAAATCCAAAGAATCCAAAAACATTTTACCAGAAAAAAATAACCAAATTTAATAAAATTGCAGAGTACAATGGAAACACAAAATTAGTTGGTTGATTTTTGTAAAGCAGAAATAAGTGATTTGAAAGGAAAATTATAGGCATTCACTGTACAATATCCTGTAACATAATTAAATATTTGAAAACAAATATAACATTTAGTTGAACAATTTCTCATTGAAATATTACAGAAATATAAGACATAGACTAATGTAAAGTCATCCCATATTCGTGATACAAAGACTGAAAATATTATTAATACATTAATATTGTACAAGATAGACTCTAGATTTAGCTCAGTCCTGTGAAAAGAGCCATTTTAACTGAAATGGAACGTTCCATTATCAAATTGATGCAGAACTGTAAGTATACTCAAATGATGAAAACTATGTAGGAGGAAAAGTATAAATTTGAAATACATTTTACATCTTGAAAACATACTGCAGTGCTGTGTTGACACAAGCAATATGTTACTAACATGAGGAAAAACATTGGAATAGAATAGAGAATATAGAAATCACACTCACACATGATTAATTGATACCAATAATGATACTTAAATCAGTCAAAACATAAAAAAACAGTGTTTTCAACAAATAATCTTAGAAAGGCAATATCTATATGAGAAGAAATGAAGTTGGAGCCTTCTACTAAATCTTAAAAAATATTAAATTCAAAAGGGTAAAAGAGCAAAATTTAATACCTATAACAATAAAGGTTTTGAAAGAAAACACATAATATGTTTATGACATTAGATTAAGCAAAGATTTAATGTTATTGGTATTTGACAACTAATATCAAGAAATAAAGAAGCCAGAATACTGATAGGACAAAGTATTTGCAAATCATATAACTGATAATGAACTAGTATCTGGATATATAAAGAACTTCTAGAGTTTAATAATATAAAAAAATCGTGGAAACACTTGCCTGAACATTTCTATAGGAATGATATATAAATGGTCACCAACATTTATATGCTTTAATATATTAATATATGTTTTACAAATACATCATGAGATGCTCAATGCTGTCATTACAAAACTGAAATGAAAACTACAAGACGGTACTTCACACTACCAGAATTGATCTTATCAAAACAAAATGAACACTAACAAGTGTTGGGGGATACAGAGCAATTAGAAAACTTCTACTCACTGAAATGTATAAGTAGAAATGTAAAATGATGGACATATTATTGAAACTATTTGGTGGCTTCTTAAAAGATTAATCATCTATCATATTAACCAGAAATTCTATTCTTTGATATATATCCAAAAGAATAAAAGCAAGGACTCAGTTGCCTATGGACTGCTATTCATAGGAACATAATTCACAATAGCAACATATAGAAAACAACTCAGATACCCATCAGCAGAAGAATGAGGTGAATGAAACATGATACACACATACTATAAAATTTTATTTGGCCATGAAATTTTGATTTATGCTACAATATGACTGGACATCGAAAAAATGATGAGTAGCAAAACAAGCCAGACCAAAAAATAAATGCTGTAGGATTTCTCTTACACCTATAATTGTTAACCCCATCGGGAAAGAAAGTAGAATGGAAGTTAGCAGCATCTGTGAGAAGAGAATGAGGAGTTTCTGTTTAACAGGGAAAATAGGTACCACTTTTATGCTGAAGGACTAAAACGTTTTAGGAATAGACAGTGCTCATGGTTATGGGGTTATGTGGTCCTCTTAATTACTTAATATCATTGAACTGTGAACTTACAGAAAGTTAAAATGATAAATGTTATAGAATATATATTTAACATGAGTTAAAAACTCAAGAGTCGACATGATATGATATAAGCATGCTTAGAATTCTGAGTCAGTCAACTTCTGATGAGGTTATATTCTGAAAAACCCATCACAATTGAAAAGTTTTTAAATCAAATATGCATTTATTACCCCTCACCAACCACATGCCAGAGTTTGACAACACCATGCACCTTAAGAAATCTGTTGTCTCTTCTTGTGTCTGTGTGACTGCCTGGTGTTTTCAGCTTGGCACTTCTGCCCAGTATCGTGTAAAACATGGTTTCTTTGCCATCTTTTTGTGGCAGTAGGCATCTCACCTATAGTCTCATGCATGCTGCCCATGTGTGCTACCACTTATGGGCATTCTCAGTCCAGAAGAGATTGTCTTTTGAATAACACTAGTCCTAGGAAATGATCAAAATTCAAAATATATGCCAGTAATATCTGCAGAATGGATATCATTTTCACACGATCATAAATTTGAAAAATCACAATTTCAAATATTGCAATTTGAGGATCATCTTTATTTTGAACTCTAAGTATCAGTGACAGATATGACAATTATAGCAAAATAAGGCATATACATATGTATGTGTTTATAAGCATGTATATTTGTACATAGGTACAGGTATGTGTGTGTATATATATATATATATATATATACATACATGTGTCTGAGTATGTATATTTGTGCATATATTGCATCAGTATATATGTATAGAATACACACATCTATATATGTTTATATTTATAGTATATACACAAATATGTGCACACAGAAGTGCACATAAAGCATTATCACCAAAACTTTTTTTTTGTTTTGTTTTGTTTTTTTGTCTTTTTCCTTTTTATCGGTACCAGGGATCGAACTCACGACTGCCTGCTTGAAGGCAGGCGCTTATGCCGCTGAGCTAAATCCCCAGCCCATCAAAACTTAATCAAACATCTACCTCAGATTAGTTTCACTCAGATAACTGAAATTATTGTCACACTTTCAATTTTTATATTTTCTTCCATTTGTGTAGCTCATGTCATGAATTTAGTTTGAAACACGGATGAAAACTTGCCTTGGGCACTTCAGAAGCAGGACACACAAACAAGGCAGAAATAGACACAACGTATACACACGAACACAGAGCTAAAAGCAGATTTGTGCAATTCATGTGCTCCCAAGTTTATGAATTTGGAATCTTTTACAATGAAAGTTGAACTTCTTCAGGAAATCAAAACACTTTATCTCATATAAATGCAAATACTTACACAGACAAAGATTCACACGTTGTTGATTTCTTAAATATTCTTTTAATTATTTTGGACACACAGTGTTGTACATATATAAGTAAGTGTGACATTTCAGTGTATAACTGATGAGGGTAATTGGCACATTTATCACTTAAAATATCATTTCTTTATTTTGGAAAAATTTGAAATCCTCTCTAACAGCAACTTTAAAACCACAATTAATTGTTTTACCAGTTATCTTATGTTACTGCAGAAACTGTAAATTCTTCCTTCCACCCAATAGCGCTCCTGTGCCCTCTAACCATAATTTGTCTCTCTTTCTCCTGCACCTATTCCAGGCTCTGGCAACCACTATCATCTTTCCCGTCATTTAGATCATTTTTAAAATTTTGACACAAAAGAGAGAATCTGCAATATTTGTCTTTCTTTGCTTTTCTGATTTCTTTCAATAAGAGACCACTAGTTCCACCCATGCTTCACAGAGTCAATTTTTTCTAACTAAACCACAATACATTTTCTTCATCCTACTCTCTGTTGATGGACACACAGGTTGACTGTACATCTTGGTAATCATGAAGAATGCAGCTGTGAGCATAGCAGTGCATTTGCCAGTTTAGGACATTGTTTTCAAGTCCTCTGAATGTCTATGAACTGATGGGGTTGATGGGTCATAGGATAGTTTTGTTCTTAAATTGTCAGGCATAAACTTACTATTTTCTATAATAATGTAGCATATTAAGCATTTGATACTTCATAGTAATATGTTTGTTTTCCCCTTTCTTTTCATTCTCCCTAGTACTTATATTTCAAATAATAACCACTGTCAGTCCTGGGTGTGTCATGATTTTGAGACACCTTTTCTGATTATTAGTAATGTTGAATATTTTTCAGATTCTTGTTCGCCATTTATATAACATTTTGTGAAAAGTCTGTTCAAGTTACTCATCCTATTTTTGGGTTTTGTTTTACTATTGAGGCACACGAATTCCTTTTATATTCAGGAAATTCATGTTTTTCTCTCAAATAGCTTGCATTTGTTTGTTTGTTCCATTGTGCACGTCACTTTCTCATTCTGTTCATTATATTATTTGTTGTCTAGAACATTTTTAGTTGTTTAATTCAATTTTTTATTTTTTTTATTTTGTTGTCTGTTTTAAGAGTCATATTAAAAATAGCTTTGCCCAGACCAATGTCCTATGAAACAGGGAGGGAGGAAAGGAAGGAAGGGGGACAGAAGGAGAAAGAGAGAAACAGAGACAGAGCGACAGAAGTTTAGTTTTTAATCTTTTCCTATGAATAATATCCAGTTTTCTTAGATTTATTTAAGATACTTCTCTTTCTCCAATACGATGTTGTAGAATTATTTGAAAATGTGTTGCCTGTTAATGCTCAGACTTATTTCTATGCTTTCCATTCCATTCCATTACTCCACGTGGCTACTCTTATGCCAGGATTGTTCTTGTTTTTGTTACTATGACTTTGTAATATGTTTCAAATTTAGGTATTGTAATGCCTCCAGCCCTCTATTCTTTTTCTTTTTACTCAGGATTGCTTTGACTCCTGGTGGTCTTTTACAGCTGCTTAAAATTTCTTTATTTTTATGTGTGTGTGTTTGTGTAGAATGTCATTAGAATTTTGGTAGAAACCTCATTGAGTTTATCAATTGCTTTGGGTACTATAAAATTTTTAAGAATATTAACTCTTTCAATTTATGAACATGGGGTATTTTTCCATTTCTTGTGCATGTGTCCTTTCTAATTTCTTTCATGAGGGCTTTTTATTGTTCATTATAGAGACCATTCTGTTGTTGGGTAAATTTATCTCTATGTGTTTAAAATTATGCATTAATTTGTTGACTTTTTGTTAGGCAATTTTATATTAGTGACACATAAAAAGCTACCAATTTTGTTTGTTGATTTTATATCCTACAACTTTACTGAATTATTTACCAGTTGTAAAAGGTTTTAATATATAATTTTCTAGGTACTGTTTAACCTTCATATTCCATTCATGGGGCTCAGGTTCAGAGCTATAAATGATTCTCTCACAAAAAGGCAATGAGATTTTGACCAAGAGTTGTGATAACAAATACATTCAGTGGTGAAAAATATGAATATGGATATATTTTTTCTCCTAGAAATATGATATCCAATTACATTTTCTAATAGTTTCATTGAGACCAATACTGAATTTAGTTCTACTATACATGAATTTATTCATATTTTATGTTTGAAAGAAACATGGAAGTGGATGACAAGGTTGTTTTTTGAGTTTCTTATTAGTTCTGAAATTTAGTAGAAATGGGAACCTCATTGATGATATATTATTTTTAAAAGAACGTTTCATTTCAAGAATTTATGTAACTTGAGTTTTAACTGCCATCTGCACTCTTACATTGAATTGTCCATGATAGTCACATCTTAAACGCCTCCTCCAAAGTTTACCATAATAATTAATATTTGTCAGTAGCATACTCATTCTAAGCACGTTTTATAATTCATTCTATAAATTTGTTCTTGCTATAACTTCCCAGGCAAAATTATCAGTAATTACCCTGCAATTACTCTTGCACTGTATTCTTCACAGATGTCAGTCAGATTTATCAAGTGTAGCACTAGATTCATCTAAACTTTATTGCCATAATGGCAACTACCCAGGGATGTCTTATAGTACAAAGCTATTATCACTAACTGTTCATGAAATTCAGTGCTTTGCACAACCTAATGGCCTTGCAATCCTTTCTTGAAAAGCTGCAACTACCAGTGTGTTTCATGTTCAATTATTTATTTCTAATGCAGTCATTTTTATCTATGAGGATAGTACTACGCAGCTATTTGCACTTTGCAGGGAAGCTAGTCACTTGTACAGCTGTCAAATAACAGTAAAAATTATAATACAGGAACACTTATAATAGGGTTATTAAAACAGGCTGTTACATTCTTATTATTGTTCAATATTAACATCAACATAGTGAATGAAAATAAAATGAATATGCTTCAGAATTTGCAATGAAAGTGGAGAAAAGTACATAATAAAATGTTATGATGCACCATAAGGAAAATAAGTAGTTTTAGGGATGAATCAGTTGAACCATTAAAAATGTGAAAATGATTTCTCAGTCATTTGTGACCAAAATATATTACCAGATAAAACTATGATTTAAAATGTTATGGTGAAAATTAAACTAGTTTATTTCAAAACAAGAAACTATATAAAAGTTTAAATAGAGAAAGATAAATCCAAATTTCTATTGCATTCAAGTAAATTAATGGATAGTGTGCACTTTTCTTAAGCCAAAAATACTGCGTTTGATTATTCTTTTGATAAAATAGTTTGTGGTAAATGGACTTAAAATGACTTATTTGTACATTATTCATAATTATGAATATTGGAGCAAAATTATTTTAAGAGGAAACATGATCTCATACGTTTTAAGTGGTTTCCAGCAATCTGAAATCACAATGGCAAAGGAGGTTCATAGATGGTCAGAAGAAATATCTGTCTAGACCAACTCTGTCAGTCAGCTTTCCACCACTGTAACAAAGCACCTAAGAAAAGCAACTTAATAAAGTAAAAAGTCCATTGTGGCCTATAAATTCACATTTCAGTCCACAGCACTTGGTCCCCTTGGCTTTGAGTCTAAAATGAGGCAAATGCCATGATGGGGATCTTGGTGGAACCACGTTGCTAGTGCCAGACAGCCAGAAGCAAAAGGAGAGAAAGGGGCCAGGATGCCAATTTGTCCTTCACGGACATACTCTCAGTGACTTCATTTGCCTCTACTAGACCTCCCATCAGAGATGCGTACTCTGGAATGGTGTCACCAGCCAGAGAACTAGCCGTTAGCATATGAAATTCTGGGGACATTATAGACCCACTTCCTAACATGCTGCCCCTCGGCCTGACAAACTCACATCACTCCACAAGCCACAATGCCTTTAGCACATCACCAAGAGTTTCCTAAGTCTCATCCCCTTCACCTTTGCTTAGAAGTCCAACATCTGTCCAGTTTTCTGGGTGCGTAGTACCTAGCTTCTTTTTAACAGCTCCCAAACTTCCTTGCCTAAAACTTTTATTTCTTGTGTTAAAAACACTTCTTGTTCTAGAAAATACGTACAGAAAAGAGATTTCTTCTGAAGTCTTCTTTCAGCTCCTCCTCATATAGAAGTTTGTAAAAGGTCCTGATTGGGATGTACTTAAACTCAGTAGCCTTGCATTGCCCAGGTGCGTTATGACAATCACTTACATTTTATAAAGCATGACCTATTTTATTGTTTTAGATTTCTCAGTCCTCATCTTGGGGCATAGTCTGTTGAAAAGATGTCATACATTTCCCTGTGCTTGGAAAGAAACCCACCACCCTGGGTTGCCTGATCCCCGATCCGAGTGTGTGCTCTCCTTGCATTCCGACACGTGAATCACCCACTATGTATGCGTGAACGGTGGACTTCAGGAGACCGCAGACTATGTCAAGGGCGTGGTCAGGCTCATTGTGCATGACCCAGTAGATGCTGTGCTGCTTGCCAAGATGGTTTACCTGGATCCGTGTTGGTTTTAGACACGAGCAAGAGCATCCAAGTGGGCCAGTGTGTGTACTGCGGGTCGCAGACCCAGCTCTGCATTCACAGGGTTCTCTCCCTGTGGGCACGGTGTCCGAGGGTATCACCCTGCAGATGTCAGGTTCCGGAGCAAACAGGCCCCAGGCTGCAGGACTGATGAGCTGAAGAGAATTTTGCTTGACCTGTTAATTATATATTAGAAACATTATCCTACATATACTTATTATTACAATGCAACTACTAGACTTCTTTATACCTAATTTTGCCAGGTTACTTTATCCACTGCATTTCTCTCATCTTTTTTTCTTTTGTATTCGTTTCCCATATGTGCTTTCTCTTAATGAATTTTTAACTATTAGAATCAAATGCCAGAATACATCCCAATTTGACAAAATATTACCTTGAACTGAAGGCAATTGGAAACAGCAGTGCAGAACACTGTGCCTTCTCTTTTTTTGCCTAAAAGCAGGTTGTACGTTTTTGTCTATGGGGCTGTTACTCCACACCAGCACCATCAGGGAGAGGAGAATAGCCTAATTGCTGCAGGCACTGGTATTGTTTTGAAGACTGTAGAAGACTTAGCCTGCTTAAAAATTTAATACAATATATCTTATTTCCATTAATTTCACTTATGCATTTATCTTCCAACAATTCAGAAGCTCAAATGCCCTTTTTCTCTCTTTCCTTATTTATGATATATCATATTCTGTTAAGATGATATATAAAGCCATGAGTATAATCATTGCCTTGGGTTCACATTTCTTTTCTCCAAAGACTTTTCTATGGATGTGTGATAATTTTTTTTTTTTCCTTCTGAGCCTATTTTTGCTTGGTTTAGTGTATGGGTCCCAGATATTGAACATAAGAAGGAAAAATAAATAATTTTTCTGCATCTAATCTGTACATAATCATGTGTTGCATAATAATGGGAACACATTCTGTGAAATGTATCAGGAGGAAATTTGTCATTGGG
The DNA here is from genome assembly GCF_034190915.1 of Cavia porcellus. NCBI lineage: Eukaryota > Metazoa > Chordata > Mammalia > Rodentia > Caviidae > Cavia > Cavia porcellus. The sequence goes on along the minus strand of NW_026947497.1, from coordinate 29,592,805 downwards.
CAAACATTGTTGAATGACTTGCAAACCTTGGTGATGTAAGTCGGTCACTTGACGTGGCCTCAATTTAAATCTGAGATGCATGAGGCTGCTTCCAATGCTGGCTAATACCAGCATAATACAACTGTAACAATTTTTAAAGTTAGTCTTTGTTTTAATGAGTGGACAGAGCCCACTCTAAAATAATTAAATGCATCACAAATACATAAACTATTAGTATTTTATTATCATAGTCAAATACTATACATTGTACATAATTGTACATTCCAAAGTTTTATACAATGGGAAACAGTAGTATGTTCACACCAGTGTCACCACAAACATATATTAATATTTCCCGATATCTATTATTTCAATGTGGAGTTATTAAATTCTTTGTAGTTATTAGAAATGAGTGTCTCTTGGTAGCTTGTTAAATCAAAAATGTATATCATCTACTTTATCCCTACAGTTTGAATAGTGATTGCTATATTTGGTATGGTTAAGTGTTAGTAGTATGTATATTGCTTTGCAATAACTTTTTAAAATATTAATTTTTTTATGTGGAGATTTCTATCTTCCAGCATCTTTGCTTTTATGATGATGACTGTCATGGTTTATGTCTGTGGCCCCCAGGACTCATAGGTTTGCATTGTGCATTTATGATTATTTGTCCAGTGCTTGAATTGATGGTGTCAGTGCTCCACCCACATAGGGGTGGAGCCAGGATGTGATGTAATGGCAGGAAGAAGCTGTGTCTTGCTCTTTACTGGTTCCTGCTTGCTGTTTGCAGCTGCCATGAACTGCGGCCCAGCCATGCCTGCCTGTCTTGGAGCCAACTAAATGTGGACTGAAACCTCCAAAAACTGTAAGAAATAAACCTTTCCTTTCCCAACTTGAGCTTCATGTGTTTTGTCTCAGCAATGAGTAAAAAGTAAATAAGACAGAATTTGGTACCGAGGAGTGGGTCGTTTGCTCTGACTATACCTGAACATGTTTCTTGAGAGGCTTTGGAAATGGCTTGTGGGCAGAATTTGGAAAGGTTTGGACATGTTGCCTGGATGCATAGAGCTGGAGCAGCTTAGGCAATTCTGTAGAGGAGATAGTAGTCACAGAACAGGAGATCAGAAAGCTGATAGGAAGCCTCGTGGTAAAGACCAGGCCTGGGAGGTTTCTGCTGGGAAGAAGGACTGCATTGGTTGTTGGACTCCCCATAATGTGTGTTATGGGTTGACAGAAAGTTTGTCTGCATTTTGCTCTTGGCCAGAGACAAAGAGCAATGGACTGATTGAAAAAGAAATTAAAAAGCAATCGAATGTTGGGTCTGTGGCATGGCTATTGTTGGGGGCTTTTAGCCAGCTTTGTGTTGCAAATCAAGAGGAAAGAGCCCAGCAGGATAATTTACAATGCTGTGAGTTTGGCCAGAGGAAAATTCCAGGAAGGCTGTGGATTCTAAAAGACAGAGTTGAGATTTTGATGGCTGAGGGAAAACAGAGAGATAAGAAAGATGGCCCTGGGGCATCCAGAGAAGCAGGTCCCCACCCTTTGCAGCCTCACTGCAAAGGTAAAAGAAGTTGCTCAGAGGAGAAGGCTGCAGAGCACAAGGTTCCAGAATGGCAACAGAGGCCACATGAGGTTCCAGAATGGTTGCAACATAAAGAAGCTTTTCCTCACAATCAGGTAAACAGAGCCCTGTGATCCAGGAAACTGACCCTTATAGCCAAGAGAGAGAAAAGCCTGGCTCTGCTCCAGCTAGCAGCAAACCTTGGGGATATTCACAAGGTGCTGATTTTAGGTGCAAGGAAAATGCACGTATTCTGAGGGTAAGATGACTTCCACCTCGATTGCAAAGGGCCTGAAAGGCCAAGCAGTGTGCCCCTGAGAGGGCAATTGGTGAAGACGTAGAGGTGGAGCCAAAGGTACAGTGGAGGCCCCAAAAGTTTGGAAAAGCTAGAAACGTGGATGATCCAAGGAAACTCCAAAAAGCGTGCAGAGAGGATTTAAGAGAAAAGCTGTGGGAGCTGAAATCCCTGGAAATGCCTTGAGGGTGGTATCATCCAAGCCTTTTGGAGCTTGCAACCAGATTGCTTCAGATGCTGAGCATACAACTCTAGGACTTAATATTCCTCCTGCTGGATGTTGGATTTGCTCTGTTTCCAGTGCTTTATATTTCCCTGCTTGTAACTTTTGGAATAGTAATGTTTATTTTGTGCCTTTGCATTTGAGAAATGTTTAAACTTGTTTCATTTGTACAGAGATGTTTCATTTGTACAGGTTTGTTCCATTGTACAAAGTTAACAGTTTGCTATAGATCATGGAGGAGACGTGGGACTTGGACTTTTTAGCAATGCTGAAACTGTTAGGAACTTGGCAACTTTTGGAGGCGGACTAAATGTCTTTTGTATAAAGGATGTACATGAGTCCTGGGGGCCAGGGGTGGAGTGTCATGGCTTATGTCTGTGGCCCCCAGGCCTCATGAATTTGCATTGTGTATTTGTGATTGGTTCATTGTCTAGTGCTTTGATTGATGATGTCAGTGCTACACCCACATAGAGGTGGTATCAGGATGTGATGTAATGGCAGGAAAAAGGTGCCTCTTGCTCTTTGCTGGTTCCTGCTTGCTGTTTGCAGCTGCCATGAACTGTGGTCCAGCCATGCCCGCCTGCCTGGGAGCCAACTAAGTGTGGACTGAAATCTCCAAAAACTGTAAGAAATAAACCTTTCCTTTCCCAACTTGGGCTTCAGGTATTTTGTCTCAGCAATGAGTAAAAAATAACTAAGACAATGACTTTTAACATTTATTAAAGTGTGATTAAATTTTGGTTTTAAAAATTAGCCTCTTACTCTTTGACACCAGTCATTCAAATTAGTTTTTTCCTTTATGTAGGTATTTCACACACAAAAAAAATTTAAAACCACTTAAGTTATGTGAAGCTCATAGAAACTATGATAATGGACTGCAGTTTTAAATTTAGTAGATATTCATTTCTTTCTTTGCTTACAGTTTATTATCAACATTACAATAATAATCAATTACAAATAAAAATTAAAAAACAGAACTTAATTTTGAACATTGAATGAAGATACATATATTTAAAATATTTATATTATTCCTTAATATTTGTATGTACTTAACTTTACTAAATCACTTGTTTCACAATTATAATTGTGTCTACAGTTCTGTCTTGACCAGAGAGACATATATAGTAATGCTAATTTAGTACACTATATGTTTTTATGTAACAGTGTCAGAAGTTTCACCTATTCCTATCCTTTTATTAGAGATTTATTTAGATAACATCACACTCTGCTATTGTTTGTGTCTGGAGGTCCCCTAAAAGCCTCATGCCGTCATGGGGCAGGCTTCTAGAATTTGTGATTAATTCAGGGTACAATACTGGGATTATATTTGTGAGTGCTACACCTACCCCAGGGTGGGTAGCCAGCATACAATATAGGGGAGCTAAAGAGTCTTCTCTGTGTGTGCTCCTCCCTTTTCCTCTTGTTGCTTTTGTTGTCTTTTGGCTGCCATGAACTGTTGTGCTGTGCCACATCACCATTCCTTGAAGTCAGCCAGTTATGTACTGAAACCTCCACAAACTGTGAGACAAATAAACGTTTCCTTTCTTCATTTTGGTCATTGGATAGTTTGTCTCAGCAATGAGAGAAAAGTAACTGACACACACCGTTAGTATATATATATATATATATATATATATATATATATATATATTTGCTACCAAGTTCATAAAATACGATTATTTTGAATTAAATTTATGAAGCCATTACTTTTATCTGTCACTCAGTTTCAAAAATTTATACCACATTTGATGCTCTAAACATGTGTCTACTCCTTTGCAAATGTACCTTCCTTCTCCAAATATTAATATCCTGAATGTTGTTTATTCTTCTAGCAGATTTTCTATAGTTGTATTCTATACATCTAATATATACAAACATGTATTTTTACACAGCTGTAACCTCATCTTTTAAAATTTTATATTCTATTTTAAATGTTATATAAAATAATCATACCATATGTATATATCTGTTATTTGTCACTTATTCAGAGTATATTTTTTATGAGAATATATTCATACTGTGGAATGCTAATTTAACTTACTTTTACTGGCCTTGTAATACATTGCTGTATTAATTTGTGCAGCTGAGTTTTTTAAAGTGCTTATAAAAATTTGCCTGATGAGGACACATTTCTTGGCACTTCAGTGGTGGCTATTTAAATGTCTATGTATTTTATGCATTACAAGCCAAATAGTAGTTTTCTTGTTCTATATTTCTGTTAACATCAAACATTTTAAAATTTGAATTTATAGAATTCTTATCTCTTTCTTATCACTTAAATTTTAATTTCTTTGTGACAAAAGAGCATTATAATCTTTCAAAATATAAAGGCTATTATTTTTTCATCTTTTCTGAAATTCTGTGGTCATGGAAACTTTTAGTCTACATTCTTAAGTGTGTTCAATATTTGAATGTTTGATCAAAACTAGAATACAAATAAAAACACATTTACAAGAGAAAATCAAAACTTAATCATGAACTAATATTATAAACTTATATATTAGAGTTCACAAAAAATGTGGCTATGAAGATGAATGGAATTTGGAACTTATATAGAATCTTACCAGACAAAGGAAAGGAGATAGGGCATTGTCATTGCAGAAAATATCTTCTTAAAAAAGCAAATGAAAGAGGATAAAGGGTACTTATAGAAAGATAAATGAGTTTGAGGAAAGATAAAGTCTGATGAGTACGAATAAGAGACACGATAATTTTGTGACAGTGTGTGTATTGTGTGTTGGTGAGTTTTCTCACATAATGTCAATCTTCTCTGGGAATAAGGAAATCTACTTCCTCTTTATATATTTGTTTAATACAAGCTCAAAATTCAGTACATATGAATATTTTGGGAGGTGTGGGGCTTCATTTGATTTTGAATATCTTTCGTGGAAGCTTACAAGGAAACACCCAAAACATCAACTCACTGACTTATTGGTGACTCTAAACTCTGCTCCTTATTATACTGAGTTTTCTTCCCATATGCATTTACACCTGCTGTTTTAATACTAAATTCTCCATCCAAAGGATTTGCATCAGCCAAAATAGAGCTTGCTCAGAAATGAGTCACTTCTACTTGTGATGATGCGTCTTTCCTCTATGAATTTGTGTGTTTCCCCAATAAGAGCTCTTTGAATTTCTCCTCATGGGAAGCATTGCTTTTGGAATTACCTCAAGTGCTTTCCTTACTTGCTACAAGTAATAAACCTCTCTTCTGCTTATGTTTATTGGCTGGCACTTACCCAGATGTGATGCAATTGCACTTATATCCACATGTACATATTTGCTCATTTTGGAACTTCTCTTTCTTTGCACCTATTGTTATTTATTTAATTATCATTGTAGATTTAATGTGACTTTGTCTATTTATCCCTGCATAAATACCATGCAGATTTATATTAAGGTATAGGTAATAGTACTTACCCCATCTTATTCTGAAATATTTTTATATTATTAACCTTTCACATAAATTTTATGACTAGTTTGCCAATTTCTGTGAACCTTTAATTAGATGTTGTAGTAACTATATTGAATTTGCATTAATTAGGAGAAAAATTATTTTAAACATCAATTTCCTTTACGTACATGTCCATTAATTTGTATCTTTTATTCAGCTTAATTTGTCTTTAGTAAAAAGTAGTTCCAGCTGAACATATCAGATATAACTTAACAACAGAGGTCCTTGAGGATTTCTAAAACATAAAAATTGTGGTGTGAAAATTAGAGGAGTTCCTAATTTGCTGTTCTTGGAATACATTTAAGCTATTGCAAAAGAGTCATGTACAGAAAAGATTAGAAACTCACAATGTATAAAACTTGTAATTTGACTTTAGTAGCATTTGGGGTTGTGGCAGAGTTCACTACAGTAACTGAACTGAATTTCTTAATTCTCCTTTAATTCATTCAGGCTACAAGCCTATTGGTTGTTGCCAGGTAAACCCAAGCCTGATCCTCCCTCTTTCGTAAATCTATTCAATCTCTCCAGAACTATGCTAAGCCAATTACCTGGCCATTTCTTACTCAAGCTGACACAATAGTATCACAGGGGTCATTTATGTAACTATATTGTAAAAGTTGTTTACATAATCCTCATTTACAACCACCTTTATGAACTATTTCTTATTCAATAAACACTCTTATAAATGCCACTATTCTTTCTAAAAACATACCTGGCAATTTGTCACTGAGGAGTCACAAATCTTGTTCAAAAATAGTTGCACACAATACAATTTTAGCTATGAGGAAATATGCAGAAGTACAAAATGGTCCCATCCATTATCAAAACTAAACTGAATCTAGGGAGTGTATGTATAAACTGAATGTAGGGATTTTTATGCATAATTGTTTTTCATTAGATTTTATTCCAATTACTCATTAGAGAATTTACTTCCCACATGCTCATCAAGGATTTGTTTTTCTTAGATCTTCCACAAGATTTCTCTTCTCTCTCTCCAAAAGTCAGAGGCAGTTAGAAACACCATAAAGGAAAAAGGCTTACATGTCTAAACAGCCCCTAGAATGAACAATCTCTGGAGAAAAGTGACATTATCTTGCTAATTTCATATTGTATAATAGAAATCTTGCTTTTGTTTGAAAAATCTACTTAGGTCTTTTATTGTTCCATATATATAAATGTGTGATCAACAGTTGAAACTGAATCTGTTGAGAGATAATACGTTTCTTGTGGCAGTCATCTGGTCAGTTAGGTTGACCGACTGATGGGAATAGCAGTAAAAACCAGATCGACTTTAGATTTGAGTGAGATTTTAAAATTTCTCTTAGTGTGATAAATAAGGTGAGTGACTGAAAGTGGTAAACGAAGACACCACTTTCTCTTACCATATTGGAAGAAATCTGCCCATTAGGAAACTTGCCCAAAAGACATTTGAATGAGTAACATGGAAAATCAATTACTACGTTACATAAAGAAAGCAAACTTAACACGAAAAGATATGGAGAATGTTGCTAACTGTGCCTTAGCGTGCAGAGAATGGCAACTATAAATGGGTCCATGGTGTTAATTTGATGGGACAAAAGCACGAAGGAAATGGATGGAAATTATTTAAGCAAAACAAAATGTTTTCTTGCCATTCATCTGTTGGAGTATCAGAGTTAAGAGTCTGTGATGAATCAAAGAAATAGTGGTCCTTGAGGTTTGAGGAGTTGAAATGACATATGTATGGGTAATTTAAGAAGAAAAAATATGCAGGAAACAAATTGTGACATTTAAAACAGAAAAGTGTGAATTAAGATGTCTTCTTAATCACTAATTCTAATAAATATTCACTACCTAATTATTAAAAATTTGCAAGTGTTAATGTTTTCTAAGTTCAAACTGCATTTCACTTATTTATAAATTCAGTTTCTGGTGCAGTGTCTTCTGAACCAGATTACAAAGAATTTACAAATTGTAATGACTTCATATAAAATTTGAATATATAGTAAAATGATGGCTTTGGGAGAGTAATTCTAACCTGATGTGTTTAACACAGTACTTACAATAACATTTACACTGCAGTGTAGTTTTTAAATTTTATTTTATTTTACTTTATTAGTCCATGTTTGTAATTCATGCAGTTTCAGTCATTTTGGAGAGTGGTTGTGTATATGTATTACAGCTTTTTTTTCCTAATCCCTTTCCCCTTCACTTGTCCCCTGTCTCCTCTGGTTTCCCTACCAAGACCTTTCATGTTGCTTATTAATATAATTTGTCTAAACTAATGCTATGCCATACAATATTTACACTGATTGGAGTTATAAGGATCGTCTACATGATATATTTTTATTCCTTTCATTTCTCCTCCGCTTCCTTCTCACAACTTATTCTTGCTCCCTTGGACAAGTTCTTGAAAGCAGAAAACTAAATATGAGGAAGTTGCTACAACTGAGGGTATAAATAAGTTTTATGTGATTGAAATTTTATGGAACAAATATGGAATTTGTATAGATTATGCTATTGTACCTCAAATTTCAAAAATTAACATGTTCTGATCCATTTTGAAACATCTAGTTGGTTGTATTATTTTTAATTCAGAAGCATTTTTTCTGTGAGCAAAAAAATGTACTATTGGGTTTTCACAATGTATAATACTGAACTGTTAGGGCAGATCTTAGAATAAAAGCTTACAAATGATACAGTATTCCTCAAGTTCTACAACCAAGGAATATTGCTTGTTTAAAGGGTTACATATCCACCAGCTGCTGCTCTCAAAACAAAAGCTCTTTGCTTGACATTAAAATGCTCTTTGTTTTGTTGTTCACAAAAAAAAAAAACATTGATTAATGAAAACATCTTTAAGATTGTAACTTCTCTTTTTTAATAGTCATAGAAGAAATAGTCATAGAAGAAAATGTTTTCAGTGTTAAAGTATCATTTTTCAGCCAGCCAGACACTATAAATCCGTATGAACTTACTGGTGAATCCTTATAAAAACGTGCTGTTTCATGTATTGGCTTTTTAAATTTTATCAGTCAGTAATTCTACTAGTATGTCTGAGATAAGTCATTACTATATTGAGAAGACTTTTGGTCTCACAGGTATGAATGAAATGGGTTTTAATTATTGTGTTTAGTTATTTCATTGATTTGGATGAGTTATAATTCTTGTATTTAGTTACATGAATCTGTATAACTTGGTTAGTGAATGTTATAAATACATGTCTTGAATCCAATTAAAAACCTTCCTTGGAAATGTTTTTACCTTCACTTAGAATTTTTAAAATATTTGAAATAAACTGCAGATGTTCTTCAAGTAATGGAGGTAAATTGTGATAAATCCATCACTACACTAAAATATTCCATTTAATAAATCTGATATACCACGCATGGAGTACCCACTGTTTACACTGATTATATGTAGCTGATTACCATCACAAAAGAGTATTTTACAGTACATTCTTAACCTTGATAAGGATCAAAATATAAAATCCAAATTACACCTTCTACTTGAAACTACACTGCTTTTGCACACTGTAAAATGAAAAAAAATCATAAAAATCAATCTCTAACAGTTAAGTACCTTTGATATATGTAAAACATACTATTTAGCTATCAAAACATAAGCATAGTCATCTCTTAGTAATAAGGAAAAAAGAAAAATCTCCAAAAATTTCACTCCATCAATTAAAAACAATGATAGTGATAAAATAATTTTTAAAAAATCTTTCATACCATGTATAAGAAATGGAAAATAATAATATAGAAGAAAATAAAATAAATACATACATTTAAGTGTCAATATATATTTCTGGAGCAACTAATAATTATGGTAACTATCATCATGAAATATTGTGAACAATTTTATACAAGTGATTTTTCCCTAAATTGTAGAATGCTTATTCATTTTTTAAAGCAGAAAGACATAAAAATCACATAAACACAATGTAAAATCTTTATATTTTTTAACCTACCTGGCACTGTTAAATGGGGGCACAAGTTAATATCACCACAAATAAAATTCTACAATAACCATATGTACTTTATTGTTCAAATATCTAAAATCACAAATCTATGCTTTAATACAATTTTTCATTTACTACGATTATAATACTACCTCTCACTAAATAAAATTGTAAGATTTCTTACTAATACAATCAGAAAAACAATAATTACTCTGCTTTATTTGGTTCAAGAATTAATAATATTCAAGTTTTTTTTATATATAAAAGGGCAGTCAAAACTGACAGTATTTTGAAAGTATTTATGTGTTTAAAACTTACACAGTTTATTACAGATACAATCTTGCTGAGATACACAACACTTACGCCTGCAAAAAATAGCAATTCTTATGTATTATATAACTAATGGGCAGTTTATGACACTCAGCTTAACTGGATCAGTGATTCTGGGTGTGCAAGGCCCACCTGAGGAGTGTTGCCAACAGCGTAATAACAGAACAAGAAGGGAAGACAGTGTGCTGTTCATTCTCCCGGGAAAGCTTGTCCTGGTAGTTTTCTCATGGGAACTCAGCTGTTCTCATCTTGGCAGGAGACTGGGTCCTCACTGACCCTGAAGATGGCTGCAGTTCTCTTTCAGGAATTTCTGATCCTTACCTTGAGTATCACTTTCTGTCTCTGGTGCAGATCCTTCACCCACCAGCACAAACTTTCTAGTTTCCACTGCAGACCTCCGGGCCTTACAAGTGCAGGTCCTTGATACTGTTTTGCATGAGATATTGTTCTGTGCTTTGGGCCTCAAGCTGGATGTGTTTCAGACATTCCCAGGCCACAAGTGGATTCTTTGGGTCTCTGGTGCATGCACAGATCTCGCGCATTTGATTTTTTTAGTGAATATTATATAACAATCCTATAAATTATTTATCCTATATTAAATCTATTCCTTGCAAATCCTGACTACAATATCTTTAGAAACAAAGCACATGAACCTTATGTATATTCAAACCAAATTCAAATATATTTGGCAAGAAAACAGAAAAAAAAAAAAAAACTGATGTAAGTATATCATGAACAATTCTAATTAGTAATTAGAATTAATTTCAGATTTTGTTTCTATAAGACTATATATTTTGTTTGAAAATGTTATCATAAAATATAACAAGAAAAATTTTTATATTTTATTGTTGATGGTTTTATAAACCAACTAAATTTTAAAAACTGATATATTGATGTTTAGAAAATAAAAATATGTGGACCCAGTTAACACATCTTAATTCAGGAATAAGTATATTGTTATCTATGACTACAAAGTCTGAAAGAGTGATAGAAATGTATTTTAAGTTCTATTTAGACTTCACTAAATGGGGAAAGAGGAAAAAAGAGGAAAAATTAGTCAAGCAATCAAAAAAAGTGGAAATAACTTCTATGCCTTATAGAAATTAAACAAACTTTCTTTATAGTTAATATCTTGGCACTAGTTCACAAAGTACATCATTCCCACTTGGACCTAAGTAGGCAAAGGTACATTCATGTTCAGGCATGATGGTTTTAGAGTCAAAGATTAATTATAAATTAACATAATTACACATCATTATAAGGAAAGGTAGAAATAAAAGATACAATTAAGAACAATTAGCTTTTGCTTCGCTGAATGCCTGTACAGCCACTTTGCAAGATAGTTTCGCAGTCCCTAGATCTAAATCTATTTTTACCATTTTATTCAGCAATCACATTCCTTGATATACAATCATTTGAGTAGAAAAACTATGTCTATACAGAAACTTACCCAGAGGTTTTCTTGGCAGGTTTATTTGAACTGTCAAAATTTGGAGGCAACAAAGATGTTCTTCATAGGTTAATAAAGAACTATGGAGGATCCATACATTGGAATGCAACCTATTCATTTTGAAAAAAAAGTCTAACACCCCACAGAAAGATATTACATGCAGAAACATAACATGCAGTTTACTAAAAGAAGAAACAAGCAAACAAACAAAAATAGTTTGACAAAGTCACCTAATATATGACTCTGGGTTTATCATCTCAAAAAAGTTGGAAGCCCCCAGTAAAATGAACAGTGGTTTCCTGCTTTAAAGGCAAAGAAATAAAGTCCTTTCCTTTTTTTCTTTTACATAAAATAGTGATGCCTTCTTTTCAGTCAGAAAAAGTAAATAAGAAATTGTGTTTGCTCTTTTTTCTTTCTTTTTAAATTTCTGTTGCTCTCCGTTACCTGTTCATTTGCAGCGGCTGATTCATCTGTTCCTCAGTTATCAATATTTAAACAATTTTATTTACTTAAGTGTTTTCATTTTGTAAAGGATTTTAAAAAGACATAACTCATGTTGGCCCATAGCCACCATGCTCCATATCCCTATAGATCTAATAGCATCTTATCTCTTCTTACAAGGTGTTTATGCCTGATCTTTTGTGTGTGCATGATTTTTGTTGAAGTATAATATAAAAATATGAAATCCTATCTCCAGGCAATATGAAGGAATTATGAGCCTATTTTTGTCCCCAAAGTTCTTGTGATGTTACCTAGTGCTGGTATTAACAGAGAGGGTCTTTAGGAGATGACATGTCCATGAAGGTTAGAACCCTCATGATTGGAATAAGTTCACATATAAAGAAAGGTTAAGGAGGCTTGCTTTCCTTCGTGGTGTCACACCAAGTGAGAATATTTAGCAGGGACAACCTATGATGTGCACTCACTTGGCAAACACCAAATCTATTGATGCATTGATCTTGGCCTTTTAGAGTTCAGAACTATAAGCAGTACATTTCTGTTATTTAATAATTACTTTGCTGAGAGTACTTTTATATCAGCACAAATTGTATAAGATAAAAGGACATAAAAAAAGTTTTACAAGTTGTAGGTTAAACTACAAATGATTAATATCTAATAGGATCACCAAACTTTGATCGTTTCTAGCTCCAGAACAAAAATTAACTCCATGGAAATTTCACAAAATCTCTAAGCTATCATATAATTTTAATAAGTTGGGGAGTTTCACTCAGTAGGAAATAATGAGCTAAGTATAGTCTCAGAAAGTCCTTAAATGGTCTTTGGCCCAATGTGATATTGAAAAGGTAGGCTGCCCATTGCTTGCTTATTTGTTTTACAAATTTTGAATAAATTTTCTGGTATTTTTAACAAGAATTTATTAAAGACCTTTCTTCGTAAACACTGTTGCTCTTTAATATAGATTTACTTTTCTAGAAGATGTAAATTAAATATTGATTGCTTTAATACCTTGCTCCACATTATATAACTTTGATGAGTTAGTATGCAGTTTAAAACTCTGTTTTCCTGTATGAATATTCTTCCCATATGGAGCTCATGTCTTTTACTTTATCAAAGAAATGAATTGGAAATGTGTGACTCTGTAAGGGTTTTCAAAGAAGATTTATCTCCTATTTTCCTTAAATGCTAAATGTCAGAAAATAGAGTTGTAGATTCTACATAAAATAAAATTGCATACAATGTTAACATCAGATATTTTTCAAAAAGTATGAAGATACAGTGGTATCTTAGTTCATGAACTTAATTTGTTCTATGATTTTGGAAAAGATGGCTACTTTGTGTTTGTGTGGGAAAGATGTCCAAGACCATGTTGGTCACTCGATGAAGTTTGCAAATACAAACAAAATTTTCCAAACACTTGTTTGCAAACAAAAGCTTTCATGAATCAATATACCCCTGTATTTAGAAAAACTAATATTATCGTAATAAATTTTTAAAATAATTGTTTACATTTGAAATATAAAAGAAAAAATTTAACATCATAATGTATCTTTGTTAACCATATTTCTGTTCCAATAATAGTTTACTCAAATTAGATCTTTATTAGTATGAAAAATATGATCAGTTGCAGAATGATTATATTGATTCATAATTGATTATCAAAGTCAGATCAAGATACTGCAAAATTAAATTCAGTTTTCATCTTACATTATCATTTTTTGTTTTTTCATAAACCTGCATTATTGATTAGTGAAAGGGAAAACTCTAGTGAATAAAGCTTTACGGATGAAATAAACTCTTAGAAATGATCTATCCTTAGAATATCTGATGATGCTGGACTTTCTTAAATATTCTGTCATAGTCATGCAAGCCTGTCTGATTTAAAATTAAAATTGTTCTGGAGAATTATTTCTTGAGAACTGTTCTAAAATAACATACCATTCAGTTCATTGCCAACTCTTAGATTCTAGTACTTGAATTATCTCAGGACTTCATGTAAATTTATATTTTATATATCTCCAGATGGAGAAACTGTTATTTCTTTTTAATAAGGAGATTCTACGAACTGGGAGTCACCATTTTAAGCTTTCTTTTCTAGGAAAGTAGTTTTGGGATAAAATTTTGACATAGTATAAGGTATCCCATCTAAAAAACTTTAAAATTTTTTTTAAAAATTGACAATAAAATAATTTTATAAGATAATCTATTTTTCTAAATAGTAAATATACTTAAATATTGAAGAATTTTCCATTGTTTTGATGAAAAAAATCAAAATATATTGACACTCAGTTTATTGGAAGAAACAACTTCTTGTTTCATTTCAAATTTATTCATGTTCAGTCATATCTTTTCTCTCAAAACATTAACTTACCTAATATTTCCATACTTTTGAGAATCCTATTTCATGACTTAAGTTGCAATGTGCAAGTTCAAGCTTTTTAAAAAAAGAAATTGCCAATTTACAATTTAAATTAAGGGTTTGAGGTAAAAGATTTGTCTTCTAATTTCAATTATGCTTCAGTTGTTAATTGCATAGTTCTTAGATGTATTATGTAAGCCTTAACTTGATATTTTTTAAATATATTGAAATGATTAACACATTAAAGTGAGTAATGGATTATTTTTCCCAATGTATTAGAGTTGTTAGTGAATAAGGCATGGTTGTGTAAGTAATGATTGCTACTATTTTTAATGTAGCATAGAAAACTATCATTGAGCACGTACAATCTATTTAATTACAAAGGAAGATGTTCTAGAAAATAAATAAAATTTCTTGTTTCTCCAGTCACTAGTTACTTCAAAGTTGCATCAGATAACATGTTCAGTTATGTGAAAAGATAAATAAAAAAAGCAATTGTATAGTAGATGTCAAAATCTATAGAAAATGATCATTATTCTCTTCTCACCTCTAGTTTGCTTTCCACTAGAACAAATTTAGAGGGGATAACTAAGGTCATTAACTAATATCTACTGGTCATTTATTGATTAAGATACTTTAGGGGAGTAGGTAGATTAAAATGACTTATATAGGAGCCTGGGGATTTAGCTCAGAAGCACAAGCGCCTGCCTTGCAAGCAGGCAGTTGTGAGTTCGATTCCCAGTACTAGGAAAAAAAAAAAAAAAAAAGACTTATATGAACATATATTACTCATTGGGTGAGAGTAAATTTTCATTTTGAAAAAAAACATTTTAAGTAAGTTTTTCAAAGAATAAAAAACAATGGAGACCTACATAATGAAACAATATATAGCATTTATAATATAAAAATACATATCAATGTGGAAAAATAAGCAGAAATTTACCCACAATGACTATAAAATGTAATCCTTGGAATTTGGGATGAGATGGGTAAAGTAGAACACAGGAATATGATGAAAAGAATGCATATTAAAAAGAGAGAAATGGGCATAAAGTGATACTCAGCTCCTAAAGACTGACAGCAGCCAAACAAGTAGGAGCAAACTCATAGAGGGTCCTTACCTTGATGGCTCCTTTTCACATGCAATGAGCCTCCTAATGACAATAGCCATCCTTGCCCTACGAGAGGACAGCCATGCTTTTAAACACTGAACTCCCAAACTGGAACCCCAAACCCACTTTTTGAAAAGTGCCAACACTGCAATTACCCCTGAGTACTGACGTTTTAGGTCAGGAAAAAAACAACACTTCCGTTAGTATATTTTGTCTTAAAGGAGAAACATAACGGAGCTTCCAATGACATAAACAGCTCTGAACTGACAAGTAAAGGTTGGCATGCTTTTGTGCAGTTTATGGGATCTTCGTTTTTATATCTATGCTGGTAATTTATCAAAGCTGGGCTGGGGTGATTGGCTTGTACACCAAACAGAGGCTCTGTATGTCCCCTGAAGAACACATGCCAGTCGGTTTGCTATCATTGTTCTAATTACTACATGAGCTGCTACATTAACTCAGTGTAGCAACTGAACTCTTAGAGGACATACTTTTTCAGTAATTAGGATACATGGGTTTGGCGATTTAGTTCAGTGGCATAAGTGGCTGCCTGGAAGCCTCAAGGTTGTGAGTGCAATCCCTGGTATCAATAATAATAATAATAATAATAATAATAATCAGGATATGTGTAAACCCAGTACAAACATATAAGTAGACTGAGGTCCTGAAATTTTCATGTTGCAATAGAATGGCAAGAGATTCAACTGAATAGAATTGAACTGAACATCAACTAATTTTACTAAGGAAAAACTAAAATTAATCTTCCTACATTAGTTTATAAAATTTATTTAACCAAGTGTAATTTCAAAAGTTAAAGATGTGACATTTGCATAAATGCTAGTGAAAGTGAAATTAGAAAATGTAAATTTTATTTGTCTAACATAGTCAAATCGTTTTCACAAATGATGTGGTGAAATTTATTTATTAAAAAATCTATTCCTTCCACATTTCTCCAAAAAAAAAAAAAAAAAAAAATGGCCCTTTTTAACACAGCTATCCTAGTCCTCTGAAATCAGATGTTTACAAAAAATGCAAATTGTACTATTCAGTGGTTCATTAATTACTACTGCAAATCCCCATGGGAAAGTCCAGGAAGGACAGGATATTTAAAGTCAGCCACAGTCTGCTTTGTACTTCCTGCTTCTACTTGCAACTGAGGCTCATGAAAACATTATAAAGCCTCCACATATCAAAAATTCCTTTTATCATGTGCCAAAATATGTACTTACACCACTCATCGTCTTTAATATTTGAAATATTATTGCATAATATATGCATATATAAAGTGCAGAGCCATGTAAGGGACATTAGACGCAAACAATAGAGGTGAAACAGAGAAGAGTCTTAAACATTGGTGTCCTAGCAAAGTTCTCAGAAATGTGTGACATTTCTTCTACCATTATTTGTTTTACACAGTGGCGTCTTGAGATATCTCATTTCTAAGATATTAGGAAGAAGATAAAGGCATTTTTAAAGACAATGAGATAGAACTGTACAGTAAACAGCCTAAAAAAACCCAAACATACAAAATTAGATAAAAACAATAGAAAAACGATATAACAAAAAATGACTGAAATACATCACCAAACATGAAAATTATGATCTATCATTTCAACATGAATCTAGAAAACTTCAATGACATGTGTAACTTTTTCCAAGAGCTATAATTAAACATATAAGCTGATAAATTTTATATTACATTATTCTCTTAAAAATTAATTTTAATAATATTTTAGGTAATTTCTCCCAAAAGACAGCACACAAAGTGATCATGCATTAGTTAAGAGAATCTATTTTAATCTTAAATTTAGCTCAGAATGTGTTAGAATCTGTTTTTTCTTAGTTTATTAGTTCACGTGGGCAATACATAATGTTTCCATTCCCCTTGAAGAAGTGATACATGTACATAGCACATCTTAAATTATTTTTCAATCACTTTATCGTCCCTCTCCCTCCTCTCGTGTTATGCACTTACAAAGGAATACAATTTTCCTTCCTAGTTCAGATGCAAGATCAAAATAATTTATAGCAAGGTTTATATGAGAATGACTTGTACACCTTATAACCACTAACTACTTTAATCAGTTTTCTGAGAATGAGATCAGTAACAATAGTATTACAGAAAGCTTATTTTTAAACAGTATGAAATTGAAGTGAGAAAATAGCTTTGTTTACTGTGATTTATAATATTTCACTTGACTAATAGTCCAAGGTTCAATACTTAAAACATTAAACTATTATGCTTATATTGTAAAATATATTTAACATGTTAGATATTGGGCAAATTTTTAGTAGTCTTTTTCTATTAATGTGGAATAGAACAAAAATGTAATTCAAACTTTAGACATACGAAAGCATTTACATAATTAACTTCAATAAATTAATGATTATTAAGAATACATATGTTTTAAAAGGACACTATTAATTTTACATTTTGTAAATGCATTATTTTCTAAGTTTATGCATAATTCATTTATGTAAATGAGATGTGTGCTAATAGATCAAATTTTTTTTATTTGAATATATGACTCATGGATGATAATATGGCTCTCATGATTTTAACATATTAGTTTCCAAACATCTTGAAATAATTGTCTTCAAATTATAAGTCAAACCAATATGCATTAGGTCATTTTTTGCAATATGTCATTATCTAAAGTTTAAAGACTTATACTGAAAACAGTACTTCCTTTTCAAAATAAATGGAGTTTCTGTCTAAAGAAAAATCACATAGTAATCTCATTTGTATTGTATTTACTCTTTAATAAAACACTAAGCCATTTACAAAATGTCTTAATTTTTATTAGTCATTGACTTATTTTTCATGTCTTCCAAGATGAATTTGACCTAAGCAGCCAACTTGCTGAATGTAATGAACATTTGCCCTAATAATTTAATAATTCACTAGGATAGCCAAGAAGATCCATTCTTAAAATGAATTTCATTGAAAACAACAGTTTTTATGTTACTAAAGAGGCAATACAGTATCTAATAAAGCTGTTATGAAGGCTGGATTTTGAATATCTTACATTTTCAATTGTCTTGCTGTGAACAGAGAAAATAATACTTGAAACATTTAATCAATAACTCTTTGTACATTGGTATGCATGAGTAAATTAATAAACACTAAAATGCTGTAGAATTTTATTAGGAAATGATATGTAATCTTATGATTAAATGATATGGAACTGCCTGCCACATCCTGTGCCTTTATCTCCTTCCTGGATGAATGATCTCAGTTGTCTCATTTCCATTTCTCTCCGTGGAGCATGGCAAGGAACCTAGGTCACAATTTCAGGAAGCTCCTAAACAAAATATAATAGTGAGATGCTTTCATAAGCACGTATCACAGACTAGTCATTCAAAAGGAAGGAGAAAACGTTTCAAAACTTTTATACAAATATTCTGGTCCTCTAGTAAAATATATAAGAAAGGTGTATTTTATTTAAATTTTATACTAAATATGGAAGTAAAGAATAAGTGGAAAAATTTGTAATGTCTTACTTATATTTTGCTTGGTGCCTGAGTTGGAGCACTCAGTGATCCACGGGAAGAAATTTTTCAAGTGAAGGAAGAAAGATATTAGTGCCAAGTGTTGTTAAGAGGACAAATAAATTCTGTTCTGAGATTGGATTTTGTGACCCAGGAGTAATGGGTTACTTTGATTTGTAAGTTTCGGTGGATTAATGGCAAAGCCATGACCAAAGATTTTGAAAAGAAAATGACAGGAGAGGAAAATTTGAGACAGTGAGTGGAAAATGTTATGCAGAGACTTAAACAATAGCAGGTCAGGAGAAACCATGTCAGGCACCGCACAAAAATCTAAGCTGCTGCCCTCGGCTTGTGATTGAACCCTGTTAGTGGGCTTAACTTGTCCTTCTTTTCCATAATCAACAGCTATGGATAAAATTTAAAAACTCTTATGGCTTCACACTTTAGCTCAAGAATGTAACCTCCTCTGGGCATGCTGATAGTGCCCAGAAGCCATACAGAATATCAATAGGACCATGGGGTGAGAGCTTAGAAAAACCTCAAGGTCTCAAAAACTAAATAGAAACAATCTACTGGGAATAAATGAAAGATTTTCCCCCTAAAGATGGTCAAAATAGCTGAATTTAACTTGTAAAAGAACAGTAACCTCATAGAAGGAGAAGGTATTTCTTGAAGACCCACTGAATCCTATAAATGTACCCCGAGTCTTAGTTTATCATACCTGGCAACTCAGTGCTTACTCCTTTGTGCTTGATTTTAGAGTCTTTATCTCTGATCTATCACTTTTTCTATTCTGAAATTTTCTGTGGAAGACAAAAAGCTTTGATAGTTCCTTCCAGTGGGATCTTGTGCTCTTGGCTTCCTAGTGACAGAATGAACACACAAACACACACATGTGCGTGCGCACACACACACACACACACACACACACACACACCTTTTATTTCTAAAGGAAACAAAAGAAACCAATCATAACTATAAAGAAAGCAGGACCAGGAAAGTTTTGCTAAAATAGGAGAAATACACGGTATTTTTGTAAAGTACTAGTGGAAAAGTCTGAGAAGTGATGCAGTCTTCAAAACCTGGTCTATCTATTGCTGTCATTTGTAAGCTATGTTATTTCTTGACTGGGACTCCCTTGCTCCTATCAAGCCAGGATTCTAGGAAGTTCAAGGGGCCTGAAGTCTCCCAGAGCAGCTGTCAGGATATAAAATCAGTGGAGGTTTCATTGCTGTGTAGGGTCCGAGTCAGGCCATGGAACGGAGGAACTTGGGTATATAGAAGGCACATGGCTTTGTCTGCAAAGTTGGCCAGAATGAACTATGTCTCAAAAAGAGATTCGGTTTTTATTTCATCCATGGTTTCTATACAAAGACATCTTTACAAACTAACAATGTTCTGTGCAAGCACTCAGTCTGCCTCTGCTTGGCTGCCCCAGGCTTGTGATTGAACCCCGTCAGTGGGCTTAGCTTGTATTCAGGGCTAGGAAGTGACAGAAGCAGACATGAAATGCATACGTTTTTCTTGTGTCCTTAGAGAAACGACTGAGGTTCATACAGCACAATTCCTCGGCATTCCCTACCTGAACTGAGCCCCACTACTCTGGGCAGGGACCTCCTTGGTTCCTCTTTGCGTGGCTTCTTCCTTTCCAGTGGCTTCTGCTTGCTGTCCTGCGACCTGTGCGCCACTCTCATATGAAGTCCTAGTGCTCAGAACTTTGCTGCTGGCTCTGTTTTGTGAAGCATCTGAAATAGCCAATACTTAGGATGTTAACCCCAACATTACTTAAAATGATGGCAAATGAAACCAGCATTTAAAACAATGCAGCAATAGTTAAAAACTGGGTAAAGCAGTATTAAACACTATGTAGTCATTAATGTATTTTTTCAAGAAATTATAGTTACTCATATAAATGAACTCTAGGAATGCACATGTTGTTGGGTATATTTTATTAATTTTTTGTCATAAGTGGTTTTTAAGTTATTTGTGCCATCTTTATAAATACATGTTAATTATAAAGATAAATACTATCAGCAAAGCATGTTACTCAAAATAATGTCTTATAATCTTTTCCTTAGCTACAGAAAAATTTCACACATGTTTGGGTTTTAAATAGTTTCATAGCTAAGGTAAAAAGAATGAATATATTTATAGAATGTGGTAAACAATGTGGAGGAAAAAACCTTAAGTAATTTTGTGTTTTTTAAAATTACTACTCATTTTTGCTGATCTAAGGGTATTTGTAGTGTACTGTGATTAAAATAAAACTTGTTATTAAAGATATAGCACATATTTATGGAAGTTTATAATATGACTGTCCTCATATAGTCTTTTATATGATTCAGTTGTTTGAACAGGCATCATATTTACTTAATTACACCGGTATTTTTAGACATTTTTATCTTTACTTGGATGCTAATTTAAAAACCATCTATGCATCTAAGTCATTTATACTGCCTCTTTCCATGTGTACTATTTAGCCCTATTCTGTCCCATACATCAAGTTAAAAGTTTTATGAGAGTTCTAGTGCATTACTAAAATTATGACATTAATAAAAATTATAGCATCACACTACATAAATGGGTAATCTCCTATCAACATGTTTATAGTTTAACCTAACAAACTAGACAGTTTGTTAGGCTGATAACTCAAGTATATAAAACCCGTAACTGAGAATAATGAACTATAAGCCAAAATAAATAGTAGGTCAGAGACAGCTATTTAATCATTTTATTTCAGCCTCCAATAAGTTGCTTTCAAAGAGGAATAAGAACATTCTAATAGTAGATATTTTTATTGGGTGTTTGGATTTGACTGTGTCTTTGAGACTTAATCGATATATTGTTCATTTATGACTGCAATGGCCCCTTTGTACAGTTCATATTAAATTCATGGAGATTTAGAATTTCTATGATTTTCTCTAAATTTTGGCTCAGTATATATAAACCATATAAAATATAATTCCTAATTAGTAAAACAATGAAAGATGTTTGATGGCAGTAATAAACACTTTTATTATAGGATTTCATTAAATAATGTAATTCAAAAATATTTTATTTATTTTTTTCTTTTATTCTGCAATCATTTACTCAGCAACCCTATAAAATGCAGGCACAATTCTGCATTCTAAATTACAGCAGAGAACACAACAGGCCAAAGTTATTGTCCTCAGTTTAGTAAAAAAAAAAAGTTCCTCTATAAAAGCAATTAGAAAACATATCACCTGTATGCTGAAGGAGAGAGAGAGAAAGAGAGAGAGAGAGAGAGAGCTTAGTTTTATGTAGGGAGGTTAGATAAGGATGGGCGTGGCTACTGGAGGGTAGAACTATAATTTTAAATGAAGTGGGAAAGAACACGTTTATGCAGTGAAATCGGAGTAAATCTTTGATAAAAAGGAGAGAGCTAGGAATAGGAAAGAATGTGTCAAAGATAGTTGGGAAGCTGTGAGGTAGGAGTTATTGGTTGTTTTGAGGCTAAAGGTGAGGCTCCTGACTGAAGGCATCGGAGCAAGGAAGGAAATAGATGAGTTTGAAGACACAATGACAGAATGTGTTGGATTCTGCAGGAAAATGCACGGTTGGCCTGACCTGTTTCCAGTTGTTATTCAGAGAAGTCAACTCACAGTAGCATCCTTTGCATTTCTAAAATAAGGCCCTGCGTTCTCCATTACTTAAGGACAAAATTCTTCATAAAATTTCAAGTGTCTTGCTTGAACTAGACGAACCAAGTAATCAGACACTCGCAGCATGGTGAATGTCCCTGAGAAATGTCAGTGGTTATACTTGCTTTTGACTACTAGTAAATCACTATTATTTTTTTGAAAAAAATTATATTTGCAAAAAATGTCTGAGAATAAAGAATTTATGTATGTTTCACCCAGTTTTTCCATATTAATAACATTACATTTATTTCTTTACATTTTACCAGCTTTTCCCTGTGTCCTTTTCTGTTCTAGAACCTTTCTACAATAGCATATTGAAATACATGCTCAGCTCTTTTTGCCACCTTCCCAGAGTTCTGTTATTATTATTATTATTTTTTGCTTCTGTTACTTTTAATAACCTTAAATGCTTTGAGGATTTTTGGTAAAAAGATTTGTGTATTATCCCTCAACTGGAATTTGTCTGATTTTGTACGACAAAAATGAGAACATGAGTCCTGGGAAGGAGGACCACAAAATAAACTGTTGGCACCACATTATACCAACTGAGAAGCTAATATAAACTGTGTGATAGCATCCTTACCTCAGTGTCTCGGAATGTGAATTATTTTAGAAACAGTTATTGCGGATAGACTCTCTTTGGTTAAAAGGGATCATACTGGAATAGTGTGGCTCTGCATCAAAAGTGACAGGCACACTTTTCAGAAGAAAGCAGAAACAGAATAAATGTGTAAATACTGCAGCTATAATCTGGAAACACGGGGAATTAGCTGAAATATTAGAAACTAAGAGAAAAATATAGAAGAGATTCTGCTCCAGAGCTTTGGAAAGATTCTGGGCCCTACCGCTTTGACTTTTGCTATTTCAAAATTTCAGGATAATGTATTTCTGTTATTTGAATCTCCTAATTTACAGCATGGTGATTTGTCACAAGAGCCCTTGAAAATTAACAGAGGGAGGTACCATGCACAAGGCTTTTCACTATTGACGTTAACTTTGATCTATGGCCTCGGGTTAAAGGTCTTCACTCTAAAGGCTGCCCCTTGCTACCTCTTTGATAATACATGCTTTCATAGGTAATAACTATGCATAATGCACAATACACACCAAGGAAATGCACGCTCATGGTCCTCCTTTTTGATGGGAGATGGTCTAACTAAATTATTTCAAGTCTCCATGGAGGAATTTCATTATCTTCCATCACTTTACTGATGCATGTTATTACAGACTTGTGGAAATTAGTTTTATGCTGTTATGATTCAACAATAAATTAAATTTTGATGATTTTATGTTTGGCCATTAGATCTGACCCTGTTTCTCTTTGTCACTCCCCCCCCCCATGATTTTCATCACATTTTTTATACAGAATTTCTATTAACACTAAACTACATCCTTTTTTTCCAAACCTCACTTTAACAAATCAAATTTTTACAGGTCTTCACATGCTTCATGTGTCCCTAGTTATGTACCCTTATTCATACTGACTCTGCGATTCAATCTACTCTCTAGCCCACAGCCAAAGTTCTGGATTAGCCTCATATCTGACACTCAGGAAAACATGGACTAAGCTTAACAAAACTTCTCCTCATTGGCCTTGGTAGAGGTACTTTCTGTGTTCTCTGAATCATCTGACAGTTAAGTGTTTCCTCTTCATCACATCATTTTTGATCTTATATCATTGTTATTCATGGATATAAGATTATTGAAAGCAGAATCTATATCTTAGCACATTTAAAAATCCTCTGTAACACCCAACACCACGTATTCCATAGTTAGCTTTACATTTATCATGGATTCATGTGGAATAAGTTTTAAAAATACTTATTTTAATTTGCTATCAAGTTGAAAAAATTTACAATTTTCCATTTAAATCAAATTACATCATAATTTATCTATTTCATATCTAGCTATCCATCTCCCACAAGTCAATTATTGGAGATTCTGTTAGTCCAACTAATCTGGAAAATTAGACAACATTTTAGCCTGTCTCTTTTTTCTATTATTCTCAGAATATTTCTACATCTGCAGTTCTTGTTTTACTGAGTATAGTATCATATCATTAACTCAAATGTAAATGTTAAGTTATTCTTTCATAATCATTCCTTCTCACAGTGAGCTAAAGGAAGAATTTATCCAAGAACTTAGAGCATGGGAAGAGAGTTTTAAATCTACATAAATACTTACAAATGAAACCAGCAGTTTCATACATATGCCCATCCGTTAAGTCAGTCAGCGGCATTTTAAGCATTGGGAAAATAATTTATTTCTAAGAAACTAATATGTAATATACGGCATATATCTTTAATATGATTCATGTAACTATTTCTGACTCTTTCCAAGATTAATCAACATTTCCTCACATTTGTTTCTCTAATCAGATTATTTTTCAAGATTCGTGTTTTCAAGGACTATCCTTAACAGTCAGGGATGTTTTTGACAGAGGCGAGTAGCTACAGTTATGAAGGAAAAACATCCTGATATGTCACATATGCAACAAAACATTCACTGAATGCTTGGTGCTTTCTAAAAAATTTGGATGTCATCCTAATGAATTCTTGTTATACTCCCATTTCATGAGCCTCTTAACGGAATGGGAAGAAAATTTAAAAAGTTTTTATTAGATTTTTAGAATTTAAATTATAATCTTAAGAATCTAAATAAAGTAGATAATATGGAAGGGCGTAAAGAAAAAAGGCCAGTGTGTGTGTGTGTGTGTGTGTGTGTGTGTGTGTGTGTGTGTGTGTAAAACTAACAAGATCAAGAAAGCCTCTATGGTTGTTCTACTTGACCAGGAAATTCTGGTGAATGAAGGAGTAAGCTACATGAATTTCTAACTTTGGTTCTGTTCTTTTTCACTGTGAAGTTTTCAGACTGAAAATAGTATATTGCTTTAAAAAAGGGAAAGAATTTCAGAAAGGCATGGTCTTGTGTTATTTTAAGTCTATTTTGCATATCCGTGTGTTTTACAGCTTAACCCAGAACTTTGTACATCATCAGCATGCACACTGGAGTAAGATATATGGAATAATTTAAGTTTTTGCAGTGAGAATCCCAATTTTTACATTGAGTTCCTGTCAATGTCAATTAAGATCTACTTCAACCCATAGTAACATTAAAGAGTTATTTCTGTAGTTGAAAATCAGAAATTGAAACATAAACTGTTATTCTAAGACAGTATTTTGTTCACATACCACAACACTTTAAAAGGAAAAGTTATAACAATATATTGGGGCTGGGGATTTAGCTCAGCGGCATAAGTGCCTGCCTTGTAAGCAGACAGTCGTGAGTTCGATCCCCGGTACCGATAAAAAGCAAAAAGGCCAAAAAAAAAAAAAAAAAAAAAAAAAATATATATATATATATATATATATATATATATATATATAAAATATGCAAACACTTTATAACTGAAAACTATTGTATTTAATTTTACTACTTGATTTGAATATCACAATAAACGGTGGAGTTAGAATTTTTATTTTTATTTTTATTTCACTTACCTTTATGTTTTTATATAATGATACTCAAAATGATAGAGTTTACAAAATAAAGAAATAATAAATTTATATTATAAAGGAAAAAAATAATCCAAGAAACACAAAAACAACAAAATTTCCAAAATATTTTTCTCATTATATTGTGTATATTTTAAAAATTTGTTTAGACAAAAATTTCATCTTTAATTTATCAAAATACGTTCTCTCAGAATGCATTTTACATCACTATTGTCAAAAATTAGGACAATGGATGCAATATTCCAGGCAAGTGAGGCAATGACATTACAGGTTTGATGCTACCATGGATCACTTAGTAATTCAGCAATAGCTTGTCTCAAATGAAAAATAAAAGTATAAAAATAAATAAGGGGTTGAGGCTGGGGATATAGATCAAAGGAGTGGCCTTCAGTTCAATCCCTAGGACCACAAAAATAAAACAAAATTAAGCTAAACATTTAAGTTAAAATTCAATTTATGTTACTAATACAAACAAGGTAAGTGTGATGATTATCAGTGGAAGAGATCATTTTGAGACTCTGGCTCCACTCTGAAATAGACAAGGAGAACACTGAATAATTCATTCCCTTTAAATATACAAGCTAGTTCTTAAAGTCAGAGACCAGACTGTAACTAGTCTTCTCCTTTTTCCTGAGTACTCCTAGTTGCATTTAATATTTTTAAGAAGCTTCATATGATATGCTTGGTTCACTGTATAAATTTCCCAGTAGTCATGGTCATGCATGTTATTCACAAGGGCCAAATACAACTTTTATACAGAGTGAATACTGGTGTCAGATTGGGTGCCCTCTGCGTTGTTTGTAATGCACACTGTGTGATGCTGAAAAGCAGCTGAGCACCAGTCAATTTGTTTCTCTCTTCTGCAAGTAGAAAGAGAAGCTTGAGAGAAAAGGAAGGGCAAGAAAGGAAGAACAGGAATAAAAAGAATTAAGGTATGTTATGTGTATGCACATACTCGTGCAATGATTATAAGCAACGTGCTACTAACATGTACTAATAAAAACAAATTTAAGATGATTTATCATTGGCCTCATTGTGGTGAGGCCCTACTGCTCCTCAAGGATGAGCATAGCCATGCTTTCAGTGTGGAGGTCTGGTTAGTGCTCAGCCTTGCAGGCTTCATGTTACGTCACTAGACTCATTCAACTTCTCTCCTGGATTTCAGCTTTAACTGCAGCAATTTCTACCTAAAAGAACCTTAAACACTGACACAGTCTTTTCTTTTATCTTTACAAAGATGGCCAATCTACCTGTCGACTTTAATTCTCGAATGAAGTGCAGAATTTCATTCCCCTTCTCCAAACACTCATCCTTCATAGGAAGAAATGCTCAGAGGTTTGTTTGGGTGCAAAGTTGCCTTCCTGAGAGAGTCTTCACTGAGAAACACCTGCTCCTTCCTCTTTTAAAGGACAGTACACTTGGTGTGATGTTTAACTTTGTCAGTTTTTCTGAACTAAAAATTATCCAGACAGCTGATAAAATCTTATTTATGCAAATTTCTAAGAGTAAGTTTAAAGCATTCTCATCACAAAAAAATGCATTATATATTTTTGTGTGTCTGTGTGTACATACATAATGAGTATGCATGTGTATGTACAAGATGCTGATGCCCTGGATAAATGCATGTATATGCACACACACTCACACACATATACACACTGAGTATACTGACTAGTAAGGTATGGCCTTAAATTTATGTTCTTATTAACTAGAATTGTTAAAGAAAAGAAAGAGCAAACACACAGTGTAATCTCCGCCAGAATTTCCCCTCTGATATTTTCCTTACAATGTTTCTGTGCCAAAGGCTTGGCAAATTTGTTTTGGTATCAGTTATAAGACATCCTGATTTCAGAAAAATGTGAAAAATGTACTAGTTAGGTTTTGGCAACATAACATGTAGAGTCATCACTTCCTATTATGTCCTTAAGCTGAATTTAGAACTGTTGAACTACATCCTGGAAAAAAAAAAAACCTGAATGAGAACAATAAGGAATAAATTTTATTCTTGATTAGCATGTTCAGTTCTTCTCTTTCCTTAAGGGAAGTAGCACTGTCATTTACCCATTCGTTTAAGCCAGAAACTATGTATCATCGGACTTCCTCTTTTTCATTTTTCCTGTCACTTATACCTAATCCATTACCTGTTCGTGTCAAGCCTGTATTATAAATATGATTCACATGGGCCCATTTCTTTTCCACTTTCAGTGATATACTTTCATCCACACTACCAGCACCCCTGGCTTGAATCGCTCTGATAGCATCCAATACTGTTTCTGCACCCAGTAGTGTTTGCAAATCAAATCCATTTCCCACACTGTAACCAATATGTTCTTTTAAAAGAACAAGTCTGATAATGTCACATTTCTAGTAAACTACATTTATTAGCTTAACAATGTACCTAGGGTAAAGCTCTGCAAGGCTTACTAAGCTCTTCATGATCTCAGCTTCAACTCTTAGCTCGACTTGAAAAACTCAGTAATATAAGGAATTTAACTTTTCTCCAGATTACTTCACTTGCTGACATTTTTTCTGGACATAACGCACTTCTGGGTTGTCTCTCTATGAAGTCGCAAGTGATCCTTTTAACCCTCAGGTCTGATGCTGTTACTCCAAGAAAGTTCCCCTCAAGTCTTCTCGGTTGACCCTGGCGCATCTGTAGTACATTAGAAATCATTCTGTGATCAGATTGGTCATTTAATAAATGACTTTTATACTTGGACACGCTGGTACATCTCACCGTATACAGAGAAAAATCCTAAATCATTCTAAAACACTTTATTTCTCAAAATCATTTTCCAGTCTTCACCATTGTCTTTCTATTCTGTGTGCTGTACAAGTTTTCATCATTTGCATTTCTTTTAGGAAAAAAAAAATAGTTCTTTTCGTAATATTTTGCTAGCCCCTTCTAAGCACTAATTCTTTGGTGTGTTCTATTGATTAGAATTGTGCCTCCTTTCAGTTTTTCTGGGAATATGCCTGGAAGTGGAATAGCTGGAACAAATG
Organism: Cavia porcellus; assembly: GCF_034190915.1. Taxonomy (NCBI): domain Eukaryota; kingdom Metazoa; phylum Chordata; class Mammalia; order Rodentia; family Caviidae; genus Cavia; species Cavia porcellus. The sequence goes on along the minus strand of NW_026947497.1, from coordinate 29,563,968 downwards.
GGACTTCCAATCCCAGCTCTTTGAGAAATTGCCACACTGACCTCCACAATGGTTGCACCAGTCTACACTCCCATCAACAGTGCAGGAGAGTTCCTTTTTCTCCACAGCCTTTCCTGCATTTGTTGTTGGTAGTCTTCTTGATCCTGGCCATTCTTTCAGGAGTGAGATAGAATCTCAATGTGGTTTTAATTTGCAATTCTCTAATGAGTAATAATGATGAACACCTTTTCATGTATTTATTTTCCATTTGTATTTCTTCATCTGAGAATTGTTTATTCATCTCAGATGCCCATTTTTGGATTGGATCTTTGAATTTTGGGGGCCTGATTTTTTAAATTCTTTATATGTTTCAGACAGAAGTCTTTTGTCTGACGGATAGTTCACTAAGTTTTTTTTTTTTTTTTTTTTTTTTTTTCCCAGTTTGTGGGTTTTCTTTTCACTATGCTGGAGATTTCTTTTGACATGCAGAACTTTTTAATGAGAGGTGGTCCCAGTTATTGATTCTGGGAAGTATTTCCCATGCAGTTTGATTCCTGTTCATGGATTCTCTACCTACCCCTATGTCTTCAAGTTTTTTACCCAATTTGTCTTCCAATAGATTTAGTGTTTCTGTTTTAATATTCAGATCTTTGATCCATTTAGATTTTAATTTAGTATATGATTATAGGCTTGGGTCTGGTTTTAGTTTTCAGCGTGAGGAGAGCCAGGTTTTCCAACACCATTTATTAAAGAGACTGTTATTTTTTCAGTGAACATGTTTGGCCCCTTTATCCAAGATAAGGTGGTTGAGTGTGTTGGTAGTTGTGATTGTATCTTCTAATCTATTACATTGACCTTGGGCTCTGTTTTTATTCCACTACCATGTTGATTTTACTACAGTTGCTTTGTAGTATAACTTCAAGTCAGGGATTGTGGTGCCTCCTTCCTTGCCTTTGCTGCTTGGAACTGTCTTTGCTATTCTAGGTCTCTTCTGGTTCCAGTTGAATTTGAGAAGTGATTTCTCTAGATCCATATAGTATGTTGATGATATTTTTATTGGAATTGCATTGGATCTGTATAGGAGTTTTGGGAGAACAGTCATTTTCATAATATTTATTCTTCCTATCCATGAGCAAGGGATATCTTTCCATTTTCTAAGATCCTCTTAAGTTTCTTTATTCAGTGTAGTATAATTTTCCCTATATAGGTCTTTCACTTCTTTTGTGAGAATAATTCCTAAATATTTCATTTTTTAGATGCTAGTATGAACGATGTGACTTCTCTTATTTCTCTCTTTGTGATTTTGTTGTCAGTATATAAAAATGCTATTGATTTTTGAGTATTGATTTTTGTATCCAGCTACATTGTTGAATTTATTTATTATTTCTAGAAGTCTTTCAATGAAGACTTGGGAGTCTTCTATGTAAAGTATCGTGTCATCCCCAAATAATTATAATTTAACTTCTTCTTTTCCTATCTTTACCCCTTTTATTTCTCTCTCTTGTCAAATTGCTCTGGCTATTATTTCTAGTACTATATTAAATAGGAGTGGTGATAAGGGACATCCTTGTCTTGTGCCTGATTTTAAGGTAAAGGGCTTCAGTTTTTGGCCATTTAGTATGATACCGGCTATTGGTTTGTCATAGATGGCCTTTATTATATTGAGATAAAGATCATCTATTCCAATTTTCTGTAAGGTCTTATCATAAATGAGTGTTGGACCTTATCAAAAGCTTTTTATGCATCTATAGAAATGATAATGTGATTCTTTCTTTGGCTTTAATGATATGGTGGATTACACTGATTGATCTACATATGTTGAACCATCCCTGCATGCCTGGGATGAATCCCACTTGGTCATGGTGTATTATCTACTTGGTGAAACTGAAAGCATCATACCATGGTGATATATGTGCACCCACATTTATAGCAACACAATTTTTAATAGCCACATCTTGGAAACAACCTAAGTGTCCATCATCTGAGGAATGGATAAAAAAGTTGTGGTATTTTTATACAATGGAGTACTACTCATCTATAAAGAATGATCACATTGAGATATTTATAAATATTTGGGCCCAGTTGAGACTATACTCATAAGCAAAATAAATCAAACTCACATGTATAAATACCGAATAGTTTCCCTAGTATAATAAATGGTAAGAACACATAAAAGTATGTGGTAAACATGATTCCCCATTATATTGCTTTGAAGTCTTATAACATTTTCATTCATTAATTGGAATGATTTTATTCTGGGTTGTTTGATTTTATTGTCTGTGATAGTATAAACAGTTATTTTGAAGAAAACAAGACAATATAATAGCTAGTGCTGATATAATATCATCTTGTTTTGAAGTCCCATGAAGCTTTTGTTCTTCTGTCTCCATTGTAGTATCTTATTGGACTTTATTATATGTGATAGTATAAACAAAATTTTTTATAGACAAGGAGATAATATATAAACCATTGTTCATTTTCTGCTAGGTGGTTCTAAATACCCTGTAATACTTTCGTTCTCTTGAATGGTTTTACATTGTCATGTAGTAATTGATGCTGTAATATACGAAGTTATACTCAAATATTTCAAGGAAAGAGACACTATGGTAGCTACAATTATGTTGGGTTTCTTATGGTGAAACACTTTGTTGCTTAAATTGTTCTGTCTTGACTATGTTATTATGTTGCTATGTCCTCTTTTGTCTTAATCTCTTTCTTTTAATTTTTAAATAAAAAATTTTTAAAAATTTTAATAAAAAATTAAAAAAAGAATTGTGTCTCCTATAATTGTCATGTAACTAAATGTTTTGGATAACATTGACTGATTTGAAATATATCATAAATATGAGTTAGTCATTATATTTTTATATCACCTATAATGTGTTAGCAGATAAATTAGTGTGTTCAAAAATGTCAGACCCTAATTAACTATCTTAAATTTTCATTGTGGGTGCAAAGTAATTTATTTAACCACTGATTATGTTTAATTATTTTATACAAGACATAGATTACAAAAGAGAGGCTTCATAGTATTATGGTTGAAAAAAATAAAATATATTTCAAAAGGTATATGTAATGTTGGGAAGATTTTGAAAATATCCTCATTTACTATATGTATAAATAGTAATGTAACAGATTTTCCTTCTATAAATTTGCTAACCAACTATCTGTATCTTTCATACTAAATATAAAACAAAAATGCTTCCTAAAATTTTAACTATAAAATAGTTACTTTGGAAGACTATGTTACTGTTTATAGAAGTTAGCTACCATAAAATTATGTTAAGATAGCTTGTGTTAAAGATTATGCTTGCTTTTCAGAACAGGAATTATTTTGGAGTCTAGAATTTTGTGCATGAATGAAAATTGGAGTAGCATGAGAAACACTTTTTTCTAATATATTGAGAAGTTTTTTACATAACAGTTTTTAGTAAAGATAATTTCTGGAAATCTAATACTCAATAACTTAGCAATTCCTGTTGTCTACTGTCCTGGGTTGAATAGTACTCCAAAATAAACCGAGGTTACTTGGCATCTCAAAGCAGACTTCATTTGGAAATAATATTTTTGAAGATACTTTGTATCTTCAAAGATGTTTCTGATAGAATTATCCTGGTTTTAGAGTTCATTGACCAGAATTATTACACAAGAGTAGATAACCCACAGGGAAACAAAGAACGGTCATGGAAATATGGAGGTGAAGACTTCTAAAACTCAGGAATGCCAGGTGTCACCAGCACTTATGAGAAGCAAGAATAGATCCCAGGTTAGATTTTTTAGAAAAAATGTGATTATGTGGACAATTTTGTTAGTATACTTTAAATTTGCAGATCTCCAAAACAGTAAATTTCCACTTCTTCAAACTAACCAGAATTTTCTACTTTATTATAAAAAATCTTAGGAAAATAACACACCTATCAAGTTCAAAATCCCTCAGGGAATGTATTAATCTATATTAATTTAACTACAGTTTTGAAATTTTCAATTTAAAATCATTGTAGCTTTGTACTATATCAGTGATCCAAAAACTTGCCACAAATTCATTGGCTCATAATTCTCATAACAACTGTATACACAGTAGCACATTCCTTGTTCAATATTTGTGTAAACCGTTGACCAATGTAGTAAATTCATTGTTTAAAGTTGTATAACTACTAAAGCTAGAATATTAAATTGAATATTTTGTTCTTAACTGTTCTTTTTGGATTCAAATGATCTGATTTGTAGTTCATGGTCTAATCTTTCAAAGGCAAATCAACTTACAAATGTTTTATGTATTCTGAAGGTGTTTATAAAATTCACAGAATTTCAAGAGTTGTCTTCCACAAAAGGAAAAAGAGGAAAACTAAAAGCATGTAGAATGAAAAAAAAAAAAAAAGACAAGAAAAGAAGAAATTTAAAGTTAATGAACACTGAAGTAAAAATACAGAATGACATTGAAAATATATTATTTGAAAACAGTGTAGTTACTGTAAGGACAAAAACAAAAAGGTCAGAGCATGTATTTCTGCCAACAGTTGACGTTAAATAGCCCTGTGGGATGACAGTCCCTCCTAAATGCTGCAGACACTCACTTCTCTATATCCTTTCTTGTGTAATTCAGATTGTAGAATGAACTAAGCTGCTTAATACAATTTTACTTCCATTCATATGGAAAAGGAAAGTCAATGAATATAATGGATGGGCAAATTCTATATGGAAATTCATATTAATAAGGTGACATTGGGTAAAGGTCAGAAAATTTGAGAGTAAACAATGAATATCTAGAAGAAAATCACTCTGGGCCTCTGATCAGAACTGCCTGCCCTGAGGCAATCCTTGAAGATTGCCCATTGGATTTTCAAGGAATTGGCCAAGTCCACTAACTCTCTTCATACTGACTTCCTGACTTTCTTCCTACTGTTTCCCTAGAATTTCAAAAGGAGAGGAAATTCCACTGTCCCACTTTGCTAAATGAGCGGTCAACTTTATTATAATCTCATTAAGAAAAAGAAAAAAAAAAGCCCTTTTTTGGTATGAAACAATTTCTTTTCTGCTTTAAATTTCATCAGACTGAAGAACTAGTACTGAGTTTCATTATTACATGCTCGATAAAATCTCTGGATGCTCGTTTTGGCACGTCAATTCATCCTTCAGATCATGCCCTTCAACTTGTCATCACCTAATTTAAAATCTGCCATGTGATCTGTGTTCATTTATTGAACTCAAACATTGCAATTTAGCATATAACAATGTATTGTGTGTAAAAAGAAATTTAAAAAATAAATTAAGAGAGTTATATATTGATTGAATTGTGTTCACCCCAAATTCACATTTCAGGATGCTAACATTTAATAATTCAGAATCTAACTTTATTTAGTTTTAGTTTTTTTCAGATGAGTTCATTTATGTGATCTTTAACTCAATATGCATTTTCTCTATGAAAAGAGATAAGGATGTGCAGACAAAAAAATCTAAGAGAAATACCATGTGAGGATGAAAGAGAAATGGAGTGATTCTCCTACAAACTAAAAATAACACAGATAACTAGTAAACTATTAGAAATTTTTGGTTATGATTGAATGTGTCCTGCAAAATCTCTACATTGAAAGTTAACCACCAGTTAACTGTTACACTGTTGAACAGTGTAACAGCACTAAGTCACAAGGTTTTCAGGGCGTGATTAAATCCCTAGAGAGGTGTCCTTCTCTATGGATTAGTGACCTTATAAATGGGGAATAGAAAATTAATTACAGGAGTCCCCTTATGTCTCTCTATCTTTCCCATGAAGGAAGAGATGAAACTTGTCCCTTCAGAGGAAGAAGTATTGAGAATCCTATATTAGAAGCAAAGACAAAATTCTTATCAGTTACCAAACCCAGCAGTGTGAGAATTAATATCTTAGTTTCATGTATTTGTTAGACACCCAAAAGGACTCTGACACTAAAAAAAGTGGCATGGGACACATTCTTTCCCCTAGCTTTCAGAAGGAACCAAAGCTTTTAATGCTGGGATGTTACATTTCTTCCTTCAACCATTATGAAATAATGAATTTCTATTTTTAAGCCATTCCATTTTTAGTTCTTCCATACAGCAGCCTAGCAAACTCGTACAAGATAGAACAAATTTCAACATAATTTTAACTAATTTAAAATTACTTCAACCTACTCAGTTTAAAGCTAAAGAATGTAGAAACAAATTTGTATTAGTAATTATTTCTTAATCTTTGCTTTCATTTTTTTTCTTGATAGTCTCCAAATAAATCAGGTTATTTTTGTTAGAAGAAAATTACTCAATATGAAATTTGGCAAACCAGTGGCAACAAACTAGTGGATTCAAGCCTGCGGATCTGAAATCATGTTGTTTTTATGGTGACTGTTACATTTATAATAATATCATTATAATTTTGAAGTCAATGAAGTTTAATTATTTACAAAAGATATTAGAACTTTCAATAATAGTTGCAACTCTTGTATTCTGGAGTGTTACTTTGAATCCAGATCCTAAATACTCTATGAAGTTTTAATTATACTTTTTTAATTTATTTTTTTTTATTTAAAGAGAAAAAGGGAAAAAACAGAAAAAGGGTACAAGTAATACAAAATTTAAAAAATAAACAGTAAGAAATCACTAGTTAATAGGTAACATTCTCATCTTAGAAATAGTTGTTCAAGTTACAAAATTGAAGCATATAAAGTGGACCTTCAAACAGTGAGAGTGGAAACAGTTTTGTTCAATGATCCAAAAAACACTCAGGAATACGGTTATCTATCTTATACACTTAAACATATATGCAGTTATATTCTTTAGAGCACTTTCTTTTCTTTTCTTTTGTACAATGACAATTACACATTTTGGGTTTTATTACTCTCACAGTTCTTATTACTTTTTTTGAAGAGAGTAAAACCAAATGCGACGTATCAGAACAGAGTCAGTCAAATCAAAAGGATGGATATAATAGATAAGAAAAAAACAAAATATAAGGTGATCAACAATGGTTACCATACTGCCTCTTGCTATTTTAAGAAGAATTGGTAGTTTTAATAAAATTTAACTAAACAGTAAAGAATAAAACCAAAGCATTGGAGACATTACAGGATTTTAAAAGAAAATAATAGTTAACCGAAATGGGAGTCATAATGATTCTTATTGTCTTCACAGTTATGCCTATACTTTCGAACTTGGTACTATCAAACAAAGCAGAAAAGAGGAAAATCAGTCCCAACAAGATGGTGAGGGCAATACAGGATTTCAAATCAAGTTAATAGGAAATAAAAGTATGTTACTATAATGTATCCTGCTATTTTTTTATCTTTCCCTTAATAAAAAAAAAAAAAAGAAAAAAGTAAATAATTAAAAAAAGGGGATGTCTTGTGGTGAAACACTATTTTGCTTAAATGGTTATGTTTTGACCTGTGCTGTTCTGTTGTTATGCCCTCTTTTATCTCAATCCCTTTTTTAATGATTTAATTATACTTTATCAGAAGAAAAGAAACTTTAGGTGAGTCACAGTCAAAATATGGCTTTTTAAAATATTAGATGATTTGAATTCTACTGATACGTTTGAAATTTCAAAAGTAACAGAAAATGCCAAATGCAAAAAAACAAAAACAAACAAACAAACAAACAAAAAAACACTGACCTTTCGAAAGCTAACTGTAAGCTAATTATTTTGTGCAATGTACATGTAACACAGTTGATCTTTACCATCAACAAAGAGGATTCTTCTCATTTCTCAGGCTAAATGAAGTCAATAGTGATTAAAATGCTTGGATTAGGTCATCCAATTAGTTATACACAATCTAACTTTTAAAATTAGTGGTCCAATGCCAGAATCTGAGAATAGAATATGCCAGTCCAGGAAGATCTGTCATTCTCCCATTAACAAAGTGAAAAGCAAATGAAACCAGTAGAAAAATAACTAAATGGTATTCCATGATCTTTATTATTCCCTCTCTTCACTAGGTTTGATGTTCTTATTTATGATTTAGAAACAAACTTACCAGAATGCATAATGGACAGGATCTATTTAACAGCCATTTTAGTGCTTTGGTATTTACTTTGTGCATAATTAAAATCACTGTAAAGCATCATCCATCCAATATAGGAGTGTAAGACATAAAGAGTTATCAGAGTGAAGTCTTACAATGAATAAACATGAGTGTACAATATTGCAGTTGTACCAGTTTGCCAGAACCATCTTTCTGTCTGTCCTGAATATGTTCCTATTCCTCTCCAGATAAACACCATTCTTATATCTGAATCTTTTTTGTGTATTTAAACGTTTTGTTCAACTTGAAGCAAGCATGAGATATTCTCTCTTGCCAATTGACTTTAATATAATTTTCACAGCAGTGATTCATGCTACCCTTTGTATTTTCTCTGATAAATTTTATCACAATATGATATATAAAATATTAGGAAATTTGATGCTTATAGATTTTAGTTCTTGTGTAGATTGATACTATGAACAAACCTGCGTGTGACCTTGATATGTATGTATTTACATGTTTGTGGTGCACACACTTCAAAGTTGAATGGCTTTGTTATGGGCTACATATATCTTAAAAGTGCATATGACTTCCATGTTTTATAGCATTTATAATCATATGTAGTCAGTACTGTACGAGGGCTCGCCCTTATTCTTGGCACGAACATTTGCTTTTTATTAGCCTTTTTATATTATTCCTTCTAATAGTCATGAATCTATATCTAATTACTTGATCTCACTTTTTTTTCCCATGTTGATACTAAACTATAGATCATTTATGTTTGTTGGTCACTTAAGCATCCTATTGCAGGATGTGGCCTATTTATCAATCTATTTATATGCATCTTTAGTTTTATTTGTAAAATTTCATGATTCATTTTGGATATATTTGAGTGTAAAGTAAAATGATCCTTTGTTGTTGCTTATGTATGAAATATATTTCATTCTATGACTAGACTTTCCTTATCCTTAATCCATAATTGAATCATTAGTATTTCTTAATATGAATGTTGTAATTTAAATATTAGCCCCTTTTTTCAACTTCAGAACACTTCTTTTAAAGATATGAAGGTTTAGTCTTATAATAGTTTTATTAATTAGGCTTTCACATTTGATATTTTATCTTTATCATATGTACAATCCACAGGGGATCTACTGTGGGGAGTGGCAGGAAGCATAGACATTGCATTCATCCAGCACAGTTGACTGTCTAATCCAGTCTCTGCAGACAAACTTGTAATGAATTAAGGATGCAAATGCATCCTAGGCATCAGAACCACCATATATAATTACTGTTGCAATATAATGAGTTTTGATAACTAATTAGAATAATGTCCTAAATCTTTGCTAATCTTCTTGTTTCTCATTGTCCAGGTAAATTCTAGAATGTGCTAGGTTAAATTAAATCTATAGATCAATTTGTAGAAACTTAAAATCTTAACAATATTGAATTTTTCTTGTATTATTTCATTTATGTAGGCATACTATAATTTCCTTTAAAAATATTTACAATTTTAGTTGTCTTAATATCTCATTTTGTTAATCACCATATAGTTCATATGTTAATACCATTCAAGTTACACACACACACAAAAAAAAATTTCTGTGAGTAATACCACATATATGATGACTGTCAAATTCGCTAATTAAATTATTTTAAAATTATGTTTTCTTATTTTATATAAATGTATACATTTACACGTAACAATATATTTATATCTTCTTTTTTCAATTTTTACACAATATTTTTTAAAAAACATAACAGTAACATTATGGTATATTCCTTTCTGGTTTTCATTGTTACATTTGCCATTTCATTGAACATTTCAAATTTATTAACCTAACATTATTCATGATATTTTACTATAAACCAACATACCTTTTCATTGTCAAACATAATATATATCAAAATGATTAAATTACATCTGGATTTTTTATATTATCAAAAAATATACTTATATCCATCATAGTCCATTATATTTAGCAGCACAATGGTCATAAGTTGTGGATATTAATACCCACTTATGAGAATAAGAACTGTTAATCTCCAGAAAGTCTTATACAAAGTTTCAGTGGCTGGGAGTAACCACAATGGTTACCATCTACATGGAGAAAATAATGGAGACTTCATCAACTGATGTGAGAGACTGCTTTTAATGAGACATGAAAGAAACTTTAATCGTGTGATTTGGGAAGAGTTTTCTAGGTGATTACTTTTTTTTTGAGACAGTCTCATTATGTAGCCCCGTGTACTCAGAACTCGTGGCAATCTTTGTGCCTCAGGTTCCTGAGTGCCAGGATTATAGGTGTGTGCCACCATGCTCAGTTTTGGAGACAATTTTTGATTTTCACTATATGATAATTAGTATTTTAACCTTGATTTTTACAACAATGCTGATTTTTTTAGGGTAACTCATTCTGCCATTCACTTACCATTTTTTTTTTTTTTTTAACTAGTAGTGATGCTTCGGTTCCTTTGACAATCAAATAATGTATTAACTATTGTTATTTCTCATCATTTTGCCATCAAATTTTATTTTTCTTCCATAGCTGTAAGAAAAGCATTTACACATTTTCTTTATTATGTACATGTATTACATTAAAGTGAAAAAAATAAGTCTTTACTGATTTGAAATGAATTAATAAATGCATAGATCATTCAAACTAAGTAATTTAGTCATCTTTATTTTACACTTATTGTTCAAATCAAAAACAAGAATAAACTGATGAAGAATCTTTACAACTATTGATGTATCCATGACTTTTGTTTTATATTTTCTCTCACTTATTTTCAAACAGCATTAACACCCTGGACTCTTGAATATAGAATACATTTAAAAGAAAAGTTAACTACCTCAAAATATTATTTCACTTTGGTTCTATTATGGTTGTACTCATCATTCAATTCTGCAGGCACACAGAGTTTACAGAAGTCAGTATAAATGAGGTCCTGCTATTATGCAATAGCTATTCATGGTTAACTGTTCTCTAATACGATAATCTTACTGACAGTAAAAATAAAAATTAAATTAGTGCTTGCTTGGTTATGAAAGAACTTCCATATGTCTCTTCTCATTCTTTCAAACACATCCTTATAAAAATAGATTTCATTGGTACCTGCTGGATTTTGTAAAAAAAATATAGAAACTAAATAAAAGTTGCAAATTAATATGCATTTTCTGATTGATATATCATATATTGATATATACATACTATATATACATATATAGTATGTATTAGAAACTAATTGAAAGTACTGTTCACAATTGCACCTACTAGATACTTGAGAAATGGATATTAAGTATTTCTTTCTATTTTCCTTTGCATTGCCAGGAAAACCAAATGAAGATCTCACTCTGCTGGGTACCCGTAATGTCCACTGTTGTTAAGCTAAGCTTTCGCTGCTACTAACCCACCCTGGACTAATGATTTTAGGGACTGTTCACTTTTTTTTCATTTTTTAATATGATGAGAATAGATTAATAAATATATAAAACACTTACTTCTAATTATTTTTTAAATATTTCTTGAATGTCCTAACAGGCAATTTATTTTTACAGTGATAAAGTAGACTTCATTAAATGGGAATTCTTCTTTTTGTAACTTTCAATCACTCATTGACTATAAGTCAAAAAGACAAATGACATCTTTTAAAAGCCTCATTTAAAATGTTTCCATGAGAATTGATGGGATATTGATGTGAAGATGAGCAAAACGTCTTCGTAGTTAGAACATTTCATCTGTAATTCCGGTTCAACCACTTATTAGCTAAGTGCCTTTTAATGAACTGTTTAATCTCTCAAGTTCAGTTCTCTCATCTGTGAAATGGGGTTGATAATAATCACTTCCTCAGAGAGATTTTGCAAACATAAAATGAAAACAGAAGCAAAATACATTTTATAAGTGTTGCTTATGATCATCGTGCTTTAAAGAGCCTAGTGGAAAGAATGCCCTCTAGAAATTCAATAACTTAGCCCAAATCATTTTGAATATATTTTGCTTCCATAAAGCAGCTTGTAACTGATATCAGTATATCGCAGAGTTAGAGTGTTTGCCCAGCCTGAGTGAGGCCAGGGTTGTATATTTTGGTACACTTTGTCACTTTGTACTCTGTCTGTTGTTCTGGTATTTGAACATATAAATTTTCAGTGGAATTTGAGTAGTATTATTTAAATAATGGTTAAGCTCTCTGTTGAGGCTCTGGTGTGATTTCTTTCTTGGACAATTCAGTTTCCATGATAGCTGACTGTGTTTTATTAATGAGCATCTGAAAATCTGCAATAGGGCTTCATACCCTTTGCATTTACTGTATGGTTTTGATCAACTTAGTTGAGAGAAATTCCAGGAGTTTCTAGAGAAAATTTCTGCCTTCTCTTCATTTTTCATATGGCATTAGTGTTTCAAATGATAAGGCTGAAGCTATGCATGTAGGAGGATGTAAGCAGAATCAATCAATGACTGCAAGACCATGGCGCATAACTGAACTCTCCATGTTCCTTTTTCTTCACACAGATATGAAGCAATTCTACAGTTTGGACAAAAAAATGAGACATTTTGTTTAACATGAGATATTTAGAAAAATTAAAAGAAAATAGTATACACATTATTTATATTTTTCCTGCTCTTATTCTTCAGACCCTGGTTTTCGATCACAGCAGTGCTACAAATGATTGGCAAATGACTCCAACCTCTTGATGATGAGAATAGGTAACATTTTAAGCTAACTTTCCTATTGAAAATGCCTGTCATCCTTGTGTTTTACATATATAATTCTGATATTCTTCAGTATAAGATTGTTTTATTTGATAGGTTCCTGTTGAAAAACTACATACTGTAATTTTATAACAGCAGAGTAACAGTTCTAGCTCATCAAATTTCAATTAAATTAGCAGATAAATCTGATGTTACAGAGTTCTTTATTATGCATTTTTCTGGGGGCTGCTCAAGCCAGCAAACATGGGGGGAAAAAAGGTTTGAAGTAACATTGACTTAAAGCAATGAGAGAAAAAAATTGATTTCTGCAATATCATTTCTGTTTTTCATTAAAATAAACAATATATTTTTCTTGTATTTTTCACTTTCAGTGAGACAACGCAATTCCACCTACTTTTTCAAAATCTGAACGCGTATGTATGCATTCCAGTGGAAAAACTGGTTCCATCAAAGACCATATTTTAGAATAACATTTCATAATGACACATTTTTCTCAAACTACTATATTGGTTCTTTTCAATCACTTCAAATGACATTTTTAAAGGTTAACCACATAGTGCCTGTTGAATCTATCCCAGTTTCAAGTCTTTTATTATTTTCTCGTGGATGGCTTGGAGTCTTTGTAACACTGGTGAAGCTGTTCCTCTGTGATCACTCTACACTGAGCTGTGTCTGTGTCAACTCATTATCCCAAACAATTGCTAATACAGCAATTTTGATCCATATTGTGTTACATGATTCTGAACTTAAAGAAAACATTTATGTGACTTTCAATATGTTGATTCAGATACTGCTATCCTGCCATCTTATTTAAAGAAACATTTTCATTAAAAGTTAGATTTGACTTTGTAATGCTTTGGTCCATACTGTGAGTTCTTTGGGTCTAAGAGTTTCCTGCACTTGTTTTATAACGTTTTGAGTAATAAATCACGACTGCTTAAAATATTGTAGAGAAGTGAGTATCAAATAGATATTATTTCTCTTTACCGTTGGTATGACAAAATATCTGTTGCTGGCAATTTAAGTAGGTTAGACATTTTTTGGCTTATGGTTTAAGGGGGCCCAGTCGTCATCAACTGGCCCCAAGGCAAAAGTGGCATGTTAAAAGGGTGTGGCAAAGATGGTCAACCCATGGCAGCTAGTAAAGAAAGAAAAAAAAAATAAAGGAGAAGTCAGGGACAGTAATAGATCCTTCAAGGCCACATGCCCAGTAACATACCTTCTCCATCAAGGCCCGACTTCCTAATAGCACTTTTGTCTATGGACTCTTCAATGGAATACTCCACTGTTGAATATAACATTCTGAGATCCAATTGCCTTCTAAAAAGCCCTGCCTCTTAATATATTAATCTTTTAGGGGGATATGTTCATCTGAATTATGACAAGTAGGGTGCAAAAAATTCTTTTCTTATGCACCTACAAAATAAAATAAAACAGATTAATAGTTCAGGTGATTATATTGCTTATTTTATTTTGCCTATGGATTTGGGAAGAATGTATATATATAAATATATATTTTTTTGAGAAATTGTTTCAATTACTAGGATATTGATGTACAATAGGTCTTTCACATAGTAATAATCAGTATATTACATCAGTATATATTACAATATATTACATTAGATTAGTACCCTGATTATGAATTACAACTATTTATTATCCTTTCAACTAATGGTTAAAAATATGTAGACTCCGATATAATCTTGATTTCGTCCAATTAGTTTCTGGAAGCTTGAAAGAAATAAGAAATTATTTATTTCAAAATTTACTAAAGTAAATAAATATTCTTTTTGACTGTGAACTATGACATTTTGCTGTTAAATATTTTATATGAGTAAATACAAAAAAAATTCAATATGCAGAGTTGAGAAAGACTGCCTGTCTTCACATATCACTTAATCTAAACTCAACTACTAGCATTTGGCAAGTTCCTTAGTCCCTCTGTGCCCCTTCTCTTTGTCTACTGAGGAGATGTGATGCTTAAACTGAATTCTAAATTTCATTGGCTTGCAATCGTATATGGATTCATACAGCTCATTCTGGATCTATCTGTGTGGATCGAGGAGGTCTGTCTTGCGTGCTGTATCTGACCTCTCGCCTGTGCTCTGGGGCTGTTGATGTACTCTGTTTTGAGGCTGTCAAATAAGAAGTAGATCTGGTGCCTCCTGACCTTCTTCCATGCTGTTCCTGCCTTGGAGCCAGCTTATAATGTACTTTGTGCTCCAAAACCATGAACCAGAATAAACTGCTCTTTGAAGTTGTGTGGGCTATGTATTTGGTCCCAGCAAGAAAAAGCTGAGTTACACCTACACATGTGTTATAAAAGATACAACTATCTTATAAAGGCATTCTGAGTATTAAGTAAAACTATTTTTAAAACACCAGAATGTACATTAACACATAAAATTACATACATAAGTGATTATAAAATAAAATACTTACATAGATAAATATATTATGTTCTTGGATAGAATGGATTGTTATGCTTCCTTGAGAAAAAAATTATAACTTGGTTCAATGTGCTTATAACATGGATGAAAATGAATCATACTGAAAAGACATTAGGAAGCCTTTGTGTGCTGAATATTGTTCTTATAATTGCATAGCTCTGAAGATCTGATGAATATTCACTTGCCAAACATTTTAGAAAATTAACCTGAACTTGACTTTTATGTGCTGCTTTAAACAGTTATATTTAATGTATCTTTTTCTTCCCATGTTCTTTTAGTAGTCAGGTTATAATTCCAACTGTATTCCAGATATTATAATTCAATTATAATTTATTTTTTCAATTAAAAGTTTTTTTATTTGTTATTATTTTGCATTTAAATTGTACAAGATGAAGTTATATAATGCGATGTGCATATATATATATATATATATATATATATATATATATATATCACTCGGCACTTCTGGGCTTACTTGAGCCTATACCCAGCTGTCACTGTCTACTCCAATGCAACACTTGTGAGCCACTCTGTCAGATATCTAGTACCAATTCCCAGGCTGCCCTGATTTACACAGTGCTCCTATCCTGTGCAAGTCTCTGCCTGTTACTGTGGCAGTGCCCAGTCAGCGCCAGGAACACTAGGTCCACTCTGGGTCCACCAGCATCTCCACTCTGCTTTCTGCTAGATTCGCAGGCATATTCCCTGCCTGGCACAATAGGCCAGTTTTCTGTCTGATTAGCAGCAAGGGTCACTGTCTTGCCTGGCACTCAGACACCTGTGACACCCTAATCATCACCCTGTGCCTTCCCTGAAGTATTCCCACATTAGTCTTGGGCAGAACTGAATCTTCTCTGACCATCCCAAAGTAACACGGGCTTTTCCATGGTGCCTGGACCCAGTGCAAAGAAAACCAGAATACACATCGTACAACCAGCATTTGTGCACAACCAGCAGGGATCCAGGAGAGGAGTCTCAGAAGCTGAGGCCCTGCACTTTCCCCCAGCTGGAATCCCCTGCTGGAACAGTTGCCACAAATGGAAGGAGAGAAGCCCATATTATAAATAAGAAGGTGACGTTATTAGCTCTTAAAGAAAACATTCTCTTGGAAATACATAGTAACATTTTTCTCTTTCTAAAAAACCTTTTCTCTTTCTTTTCTTCATTAATTTAACCCATCTTTTTTTGTATTATTATTGATACTTTCTTTTTATTTGTTACTATTTTTTCTTTGGTAAATGTTGCAGTTTTGCCACCCACCGTCCCATTTTAATATTATGTCGTTTTATTTGTTTGATTAGGCCTTGCTTTTACTTTCTCTCTCTGCCTTCTTTTATCTTTCCCTCTTTCAACTTCTTCCTTTAGAGGGTTGCATTACTTACTATGTATCATTTTCCTACTTGGTCTTCCCTGTTACTATTATCTAATACTACTATTCACCCTTTTCTCCTGAGCAGGACCTTTTACACTAATCATATCATATTTTTCACATCTCAGGTAATTCACATCATAGTTATTTTTCGTAATCTCCTTCTTTTCTCTTTCATCTTCATACTTCCATACCTGTGTCTTTTACCTGTATAAATCTGTAAGCAGTTGAGCTTAGCTTACTATGACTGAGTACTGCTCTAAGAGTAAAGGTAAAATTGCTTTATTGAGCAGATACTTAATGCATATAATACATTCACTAGTCTTACATATTTTTATGTAACTACAGATAGTTTAGCTATACATAAAGTTGGCAAAATATTGGGCTCTTTAATGCTTTGTGATCGAGTTCAAAGCACTCATCAATTGACACACTCCGCATCTACAGCCATGACAGAAAGAAGCCTGGCTACCCTTTCAGCTAACAACACATCTTGGCATTATCCGTATGTTGTTGGTGTTGGACTCATGCATAATGTAGGGATTTTGTAATCAGGAATTCTTCCTCTCAGATTTTGCAAGAATTCTCAGGAGGACAGGCCGTGTATCTCTGAAAGAGTAGATAATGAAACCAGAGGTGCAGTGAAGACACAAGAAGCCATAAAAGTGGATTTTCCAAGGAAAACTGAAAGTATAAAGCAAGCCCAAAGAGCAGCTATGTGAGCTACAACCACCAGCAGCACTGAACTCCTTGGAGTTCACATCTTGCCTCTGATTGCCTCAGATGGTGGACAAGAAACTACGGGATTTAATGCTTGCTGGGCTGGATTACAGACTTGTTTTGGTTCCACTGCTTTCTGTTCCTCTATTTGCACCTTTTGGAATGGAAATGTGTATGGCACACACTGGACATCAGAAGTGTTTAACTTTTTTTTTTTTTTTTTTTTTTTTTTTCTACAGGGACTCACAGCTAAAAGTTTGCCTTGAATCTCATAGATTTTTGGACTTGGCCTTTTCAGCAATACTGAATCTATTTGGACTTTAACAATGCTTAGAAATAAATATAAATATCTTTTACATAAAGGGGTGCACATGAGTCCTTTGGGGGCCAGGAGAAAAATGTTAAGATATATATCTAAGGCTGCCCCAAAACCTCATACACTCATGCATGGATCATTTAGAGGGTGGTTGGAGCTAAGATGAATGATAATGGGATTAAAGATGTGTGATAAATGAATGGATTTAGCATAATTCTGAGTGTGAATAATGGAATCCCCACCATGGGTTTGTGTGGCACCATTCAGCAGTCTTATGGTCTGAATGAAATATAAAGAGAGAGAGGGAAGGAAGATTTATTGCTTATTGTTTCTTCCTGGCAGTCTTTCCATGGACTAATGCTCCTCTGTGATACCACTGTACCATGCCATTCTTCCTTGGAGAAAGCAGACTGTGAGCTGGAACCTCTACAAACCGTGAGCTAAAATAAATCTTTCCTCCTTTAACTTGGTAATTCCAGTATTTTGTCTTAGCATCACAGAAAAGTAACTAAGAAATCTTGTAAGAGAAACCCAAATGAAAACAATGCAAGATTTCATCTTACTTCAGAAATAATGGTTATTATGAAGAAATTGGATAATAAAACCTAATAAAGCTGGTGTGGGGGAAGGAACTTTTCTATATTGTTGGTGGAATGTAATCTAGTACAACCACTATGGGAATCAGTATGGAGACTCCTCAAAAAACTAAACATTAAAGTCACATTGCACCTAGCTATTCCTCTTCTAGGTATTAAAAGACTTAAAGACTTCATAGTATAGCCATGCATGTATATCCATGTTTATAGCAGCATAATTTATAAGAATTAAACTTAGATGTACTGTACACATCCTTTGATAGATGAATGGATTAAGCAATTTGATATTTAAGTGAATACTAGTCTATTAAATGAAGGACAAATTTGAAGCATTTATAGAAACATTGATGCACCTTAAGAGCATAATGTGAGAAAAATAAATCAGATACATAAACAAATGTGACGTGATGGGTCTTCTATGAGATATACAATGCATAAATAAATTAAAGAGCATAGTAAGAGATAGACCACAGGAAACATGGAGATAAATGTTTTGCAAAGGGAAGGAAACCAAGAGATATTGGAGGGACGTAAAAAAATTAAGATGAGTCATGTACATGTTCAAACTGACCACAATAAATGTGCTCAGTATTTACCTAAGCCTGCATATTTTTAAAAGGAGACAAAATACTGAATTATATTCCCTTGCATGTACACACACACACACACACACACACACATACACACACACACACACAAATTACTTTATTCATTCATATGTTGACTGATACCTTGTTTCCATATTTTGACTCCCATGAATAATGCTACAATGAGTGTGGGAGTACAGATAACTGGGTGGTGATTTCATTTCCTTTGGATACATATCCAGAAGCAGAATTCTAGGAATATGGTAATCTTAGTGTGAGTCTTTTGAGCCCTTGGCATTCTGTTTTCCATGATGACTGAACTAAACCAAATTCCCAGAAGCAGCAAAGAAGAGCTCCCTTCTCCAAATCCCAAATAGCAGTTGGTTTTTGTATTTCTTTGGGAGGGCCCTTTGCATTTTCTTTACTTGGTTTCACCAATGTATTATGATTTTGGTAAACAGACCTTTCATCACCTTGATTAAATGTATTCATATATTGTTATGCCATTGTAAATTTAATTTGATTTCTTTATGACTTTTTAAAAGATAGTTCCTTGTTATTATATAAAAATACTACTGATTTTAGTATGTTAATTTTGTGTCAAGTGATTTCACACTATTTCCTTTAATTCTACTAGTTTTTAAGATTTTCCTGGTAGAAACTTACGTTATCTATAAGCAGTGACAACCTAATTTCTTCCTTATTTGACTGTCTTTTTTTTCCTGCCTATTTACCTGTGTAAGTGCTGTAGTGAAATGTCCACTTCTGTATATAATAGAAACGGTGAGAATGACCATCTTTTTTTTTATTTCTTACATTAAAGCATAAGCTTTCAACTTTTAACAATTCATAGGATGTTACCTGTGGTTTTACTATAACATTTGAAGTATACCTGAAGATAAAAGGAGTCCTGAAAACAGTTTACTGCATTGTTTTAGAGCCCAAAAAGGTGTGCCCTGAAGTCATTCTTATCTTTGGGATTCATCTTTTCGTGTGCAGGCATCATCATGCAAAAGATGACCTATGGAAAATATACAGAGCAAAGAGTATTTACAACTAAATGTAGAAAAAGTGTAACTTCTAATGCTTACCTAAAGATAATCATTCAAAAAAAAAAAAAAAAAGAAGACTTACACATAAGAAGAAGGAAAATAGTAACTTTTGAGACTTAGAAGACAAGTACAATGTTTTGAGAAGAAGCTCTGCAATCTAATGATGCCTACAGGTCAAATAGTTCAAGAACTAAAATCATTATTAAACTTAATGATATAGAAGTGATTGACAACGTAATCAATAGTTATTATGTCTTTTAAGGGTTTGGGATAAAATCCAACATTATATGTGGTTTTAGAGAAAGTGGAAGTAGAATAATCAGAGATCATAATCATAGAATATTTGTTTGGGGAGTTTGGCTACTAATCCAAGTATTGTGTTGCAGCTGATATAAGATAATAGGGGGATATTATAAATCAATGAATCAATTTTTTTAAGAATTCCACATTAATTTTTAACTGGTTCATTTTATAGATGAGATGAAAAATAAGTACACTGTATACTTTCATTCTTGGGAATGAATTAAAATTTAATTAGCCATATGCAAAATTGCTTCCTTGTTCTCCATAATATTGCCACACAATCTTTATCCATATTATGTAAACAGCATTAAATCACTGCTTAAGATATCAACATCCATAATACTAGCATTTTATTACCATGGCTCATAGCTTCTCTGATAATTACATTAAGTTTAATAAAAAGATAATAAGAATAAGCATCTGACATAATTTGTAGAAATGGCATTCAGTGATTTATATGGATTACTTAAAACTTGCAACATTGCCACTATTAAATAAACATACTTCTCTCAAAACAAATAGTTTAAAATATGGGCAAAATATATAAAATCTGAAGGAAAGGCCACAATTTAAAATAAACCTTTAAAACTATGGTACTGTTGGAAGGCACAGTATTCAGACACTACAATCATGATTTATTTGAGAAGTATTTTAGTAATGCCTCCTAAATAATGTTTTTAGGTCATAAGCTTGAATCAAGATAATAACAGCAAGATGTAAGATATTTTCTAGGACACTATAATATATTTTACAGGAAATTTAATAACAACTGGAAATATTTTTTTCTCTCAGCAGCAAACTTTTTGAAACCTAAAATTATCTGTTTAGATAATTACTTCTCTATTTTTCACCAGTACCTCTCGTAACCACCAAGACAGAGAACCTAGAATATAATTTTCTGAGTAATATAAAGTACTTCTCAACACCTTACACACTGGTAACTATAGAAGGCTGCTGTGCTCTATTATTTTGATACCAATATCAAAAGAAATATCAAGGGAAAAATGCCTTCTGTTTGTAATTCACAGATGGAAGTCCAAAATAAGTGCATAGTGCTAGTTTTTTTCTTAATATGAAGGTCTATAAAAATAATTATAAAGGTTATTCTCATCACCATCACACACTATCTCACAGCTGGCCCCAAGTGATGGGGCCTATTAACCGCAGACTGAAACTTCTGAAACCATGATTCCACAGTAGAAAACTGAAATTTTGTGTGTACAGGTGCGGCCCCTGCATGGTGGATGCGCACATTATGAATATCAAACATACAGAAATGACAACAGAAGACACAGAAAAATCAAATAAATATTTTCTCTATTATCGTAGAGCTTTTGTTATCAGTTTTATTAAAAGTGATATAAAGCTAACACAGAATCTCAAGCAAGATATTAATGAGCGTTAATATTAATTCAAAACTATTAATTTTTAAAATTCCACATTACTTAATTCATTGGGGGAATTATGTGAGTCACCACATTTGAAGCATTTGAATAAATTGTACGCTATAAGATTGTAGTGCATTTAGGTTTTCATATTTGTATTATTATTGCTTTTTTTGTTGTTAGGAAAATTGCTTCTGCCCTGTAGTTTACCATGAAAACGTGAGTCTGGAAACCTGCTGGAAGCAATTGCTGTATTACAGACCACAAAAGAAAATGTGTTTATTATTACTACTACAAAGATTGCAATGTCACTGACAGCAATTACCTTAATTTGTAGAATAATGAATGCAGGAATCATTGTTATGGATTATATGTTATGGTTTCAAATATTAATGCTTTTAAATGTTTTAACAAAAATACAACATATTTTAGACCAAAAATGCTAGTTCATATTTGTAGAAATACGTGGCAATTGATATGACATAGGACATTAAATTTCAGAAGGTACACTCAATAAAACTTGGGGTTATAAATGTACAAGAAATGGAATAAATGATGCTGAAAATTCTCATCTTGAAAAGACCATTGCTGTGTTCCTCTTACTTGTTCATGGCTGTACCTCATAGCTATTAGTTACGGGTATTTGTTTGCTGTCCTCTGAATCCAGGCACTGTCTTACTAATAAGCCAGAATTCCTGCACGGGCTGTCATTCACTCTGTTCTCCATGATAATTTCCCAGTAGTCACACTGTTGGTTTTGAATTCTGCAATTTGCACTCTTTCTCTTCCTTCCTCTCCCTCTACTTCTCCCTTCTTTCCTCCCTCCTGCCCTTTCCCTCTGCTTCTCTCTATGCTTTTCCCCTTCACATAACTTTATAACTTTATAGTAAGCAGGTCAGTGCTGTTAGCTCCCTCCATTTCAGCAGTGTATCGGATTTTAACTGACAACCTTGCTGCTTATTTTACCAAAGTAACAGCAGGAATCAGATCATATCCACAGGTTTTCACCACCAAATCTACTGTGCTAACCAAATGGTGCCTTGTGAAAAATCATATCTTATGAATTAGCTCCATCCCATCTGATTTCAACCATCGTTTCCTCTTACAGCATTTCATTTACTTATCTATTTTTCTATCTATCTATCTATCTATCTATCTATCTATCATCTATCTATTTATCTTTTTGAAACAAGATTTTGCTATGCAGGTCAGATGGCTCAAACTCACAGGAATCCTCTGTCTCCGTCTCCTGAGTGCTGGGTTTATGGGCTTGTGCCACCATGCTCAGCCCTCATTTCTTTTCTTCAATTTAAAAATTTTGACCCCAGAAATATCAGTTCCCTTCCTCCTTCCCAACTCAGTAGTTTTTACCAACATATAAACTTGACATAAGTTCCTGCATTTAAAATGCACATCCAAATATACTTCAAGAAAAAATAGAGGGTCATTACTTACGTAACATTAACATCAAAAGATTTTTTTGTCTCTTTAAAAACCTTAATTTGTCATGTATCCTCATTTGATTTTCACATCCTTAGAGGGAGAACACCCTCTTCTGGACTTCCTCATTCCCTGCCCAATGATCATGCCCTTGTGCCAGGAGCATATTTATATACTACTGTCTACAGCAAAGGAAAATTGTCCAAGGGCATTAATAAGGATTTTAAGACAGGAAAACTGTCATGGGTTACCTGGATGGACAGAATGTAGTCCAAAGGGTCCTTGAAACACCGAAGAGGGAAACAGAAGGTTTAGAGATGCGACTGTGGAGACAGACCTTATATTATTGTGATTATCCACTTTGATGATGAAAGGAAAAGCACCTGGAGGAAAAATGCAGAGCCCTCCTGAAACAGGAACACATCAAAACAAACAAACAAGTAAAACAAAACAATGAAACACAAGATTCTTCCCTCAAGGCATTATAAGTAATGTAGCTCTGTCAATACTGATTTCATTTCAGGAAAATCCAGGCTATATTCCTGTTCTCCAAAAAGGTGCACTAGTGTATTTGTATTGTTTCAAGCTATTAAATGTGTGGTGATTTGTTATGATAGCTACAGGAAGCAGTCGGAAATTCCTTTCTCCCTGGACTCCTCTCCTGTTCTGGTTTTCTCTCTACAACTGTGCAGAGTCATTACTTAAAAGGTAACCAGTAGCACTAAAGCCAACACCTCAGCAGACTCTGACATTAGGGATTGTTTCCAAATGCATTTAATACTTTTGGTTATTGGCTTTTCTTGTTTGAGAAATCATTTATTTTGCCAATGTGTGTGTGTGTGTGTGTGTGTGTGTGTGTGTGTGTGTGTGTGTGTGTGTGTGACTCCTGACTGGTTTTTGTCTAGATCTGAAGAAATAACCCATCTATGAGACACTTTAGTAAAAAATTTCAACTTGAGATTATTTGGGTCACAAAAGATTTCAGACACCTCCTGAGTGATGCTGGTGGATGGTTAGGATTTCTCAAAGGAGAAGGAGGTTCTTTTATTTTGCCATTTTGCCTCTGACACAGAATCATGTGGAGACAGAAAAGTCTCCTTTTGAGGGACATTTTTCCCCTGAATATAACAGTTGGGAGCTCCGATTCTACTTCCCACCAGGAACAGTCTGCAGTTTTTGCCTTTCCTTCTTTGTATCTAGGTGACTATTTAAGATAGATTCCAGACCATTAAGAAAACAATGTTTCAAAAATAAATACCAGCTCCAGTGTTAGTTTATGTTAGAGAACACAGCTTTTTATCTTCTGCCACCTGTTTATTTCTGTAATATTGTCACCTGCTCAGTTTAAGCAACTTTGTTTAAAATACTGCAGGCACCATTAGGAGATATCTGTACCATTCTCTGTACACGTAATGTGCGGTCTTCTGGAGTGAAGAGACCCCCTACTGCTTAAATACTTTATACACAGTGCTACAGAGAAGTCACACCCTAAATTTTTTCCTACTTGTTGCTTTTTCTCAATCTCCTTTACTGGCTTCTCTTTGCATTTTTAATTTATTTGACATTAAAATATTGTATGACTCATTGCAAGGTATAAGTCAGTATAAGTTTTCTATTTTCTCTTAAATAGATTTAAATATTATTATTACATTGTCTCTCCAGTCTAGACATTGTTGCTACGTTCATAATTCTAATACACAATTATTTCTTCAGCAAACCCACTTGATTCATAGATAGGTATCTCTAGATTAACATTCCAAAATCAGCACAACTAGTTCCTCTCTTCAAACTCTTTCTCCAAACCCCAGGTGCTTATGATCTCTGTAATGCAACCACCACCCATCTTTGTCAGGGGAGCACATATCATTAACTCTTCCTTTTCACTCATTTTCCAAAAAAATCATTAGCAAGTTCTCTGTCATAAGTACTTTTCTCTCTTGTTGTTGAGACAAAACGCCTGATGCTGAAAGTTAGGAAAGGGAAGGTTTATTTCTTACAGGTTGGAGGTTTCAGTCCACACTTGGTTGGCTCCAAGGCAAAATGGCATCACTGAGGGGCAGCAAACAGCAAGCATGATAGCAAAGAGAGAAAGACACACCTTCCTCCTGCTGTTATGCTGTATTTGGCTCCACCCCTGGGCGGGTGTAGCACTACACCACCAATCCCAATGCCAGACAATGAACCAGTCATGAACACTAGATCCAGCCATATCCATGATTGTATGAGATTTGGAGGCACCATCTGATATAAACTATAACATTGTCCAGTCTATCTTCTCTTTAACACATCATATCAAAGCACCCCTCCACCAAATCCCAGCTGGAATCAGTTTTTGTCCTCTGGTTTAGTGCAACATCTCAGTATAATCTCTTGGTGACAACAAAGCTTCCTCAAGCCCGATGGTATTACTGTTCCATATGAATGTTAACCAGTGTTTAATGTGAGGTTTTATAAAATATAAAACATCTGCCTTATTTTTTCAAAAAGTTTTTCAATGTAAATATACAAATATACACAAGGCCCAAACTATGCTTAATCAAAACTCTTCCAGCTTAATATTTCTCCTCCCGCCATGTCTGTGTAGCTCTTGTCATACTCACTTTAGAGCAGTCCTCCAAGGTGCCCCCCCTTATTTCATTGTTTACTAACTTGGCACTGAGGTTGGAATTCTAGTTTTTTTTGCACTGAACTACATTTTCAGCCATATTTACAGGATGACTAGGATGGCTTTGAGCCCGTGATCCTTCTACCTCACCCTCCCAAGCAGTAGGGTTGCATGAATGCGCCACTACATTTGACTTCATGATTTCAATTCAGTAGGTTCTAATACAATTTATAGGTACATCTATTTCTGGTACTGTAAATTGACCTCAGTCCTTCACTCTGAGCCACATCCCCATCTCTTTATGAGACATCATCTTATGAAGTCACTAAAGTGCAGAGTCTGAACTCAAATTTGAGACCTTGCAGCCTCAGCCTTCCAAAGTGCTAGGATGACAGACGATATGCCATGGGAAATTCACTCCTCTGTCACTGACCATGTCCCATTTTCTCACTACTCCCCTCATTTTTTGAAATGTCTCTTCTCCTAGGGAGTTTTTATGACTTTCCTATTTAAAATTCTGTTCTTCTCCCTCTGTAACTAACAGCCTACCCAGTTTCACCAAAATTTTAGTACCATATACATATATATTTCATCTCACTTATCACCATATCACTGAAAATGAGAAGAAAGAGTAATAACTGGCATGGACCAAGTACTCCTTGAACTTTTAGGAATGTATAAATTACCAAGTGAATAAATAAGTTTATAGCTGAGTAACACTGGTCACTAAATAATGTCTTATGATCACAGTAACTGAATTTATTCATTGAAATTTGAGGGAAAGTTTTGTAAATTTTACCTTATATATTTTTAGAAAAAACAATTAATGCATGCCTCAAGTATGGTCTCATAATATATTATGAGGGACCTCCAAGGAAAGTAGTTAGACTTTGTTAAGTCTTGTCAAACACAATGGATCTTGGTTAGAAAAATTCCCTTAAGACCTCCTAAAAGAAGTCAGAGATAATTACTGAGACTACAAATTGACACTTTTTGCTTAATTCTTCTGGGAAGAGTCATGAGAAGGGAGCATTAGAATATGACTTCACAGTAAAGAAATGCCCAGAGAGGGCATAACACTGAGCCGACATTAATTATGCTGAGTTTGGAAGACACATTCTTTTTCTGCTTAGCAGTGTTAATTCTCCACACTAGGTCTACTCATGATGTCTCAGTTTCTCTCTGTGTGACAGTGGGTGTTGCAGTTACTTTTTACTCTTGTTGCTGAGACAAAATACCTGACACTTAATATGAAAGAAGGAAAGGTTTATGTCTTACAATTTTGGAGGTTTCAGTCCCTATTGAGCTTCCTCCAAGCCACAGGGTGGCATGGTGGGCCACCATTCATGGCCAGCTAAAAACAGCAAAACACAAACCAGCAAGAGAGAAGACCCATCATTTTACCCCTGTCACATCATTTCATGGATCCACCTGTAGGTGAGTTTAGTACTCACATCACCAATCCGAGCTCTAGACACTGAACCAATCACAAACACTAGATTTGGTTGAGTCCACAATTGCATAAGGCTTGAGGGCCACTAACATAAACCATGACAGTGTGCATTCATATTTACCCTCATCACTAAAGTATTGACCAATCTCTCCCTCTCTTCATATCTGTGTCTCTCTGTCTCTGTATCTGTCTCTCTTCCTCGCTCCTTCTCTCTCTCTCTCTGTCTCCTTCCCTTTTTTTTTGTTCTTTTCCCTTGATTCTTATTTTCCCATTCTTTTATCCTTCCTTTACTTTTATTTAGTTGATGTGTTAATACCAATTCCTAAGTAGCCATTACACTGAAGGCAATAAACCCCTCGCTTTTTTGCACATATACCAGAGTCCTGGCATGCCACAAAATGTTAGAGATATTACCATAAAGAAAAGAGCAGAACACTATATTGTGAGAGTCAATGTAGGATCTTAGTCTCAGAATAAGGCATTAAGACATTAAAGACAAGATAAAAAGTGAAATGATTTAACAAAATACAGTTGTAAAAAAGGGAGAGCCCAGTATAATTCTGAATAGAACTTAGAAAAAGTTCAACATGATTCTCAAATTAAGAATAAAACCTGCTCAAGTTTAATACCAGTAAATCAGTGACATGTTATAAAGACACTATTTTACATATAAGTACATTTTGGTATTACAAGAATGGACTCTGCTAGAAAACAAACAAAACAAATCACATTTAACCTCAAAAAATTATAAGCACTTGTAGACCAACAAATGTTGGCAAATTTTTATGCAAAAACTAATTATATCATACAATTCCATAATGAAAACGAGTTTTATTCCAGTAGCCATTGTTCATCAAAGCAACACTCTCTTACTAGCAGCACAAACAATAAAATATAATAATGCCAAGATAGACTTAATTTACAGATTTTTTTCCCACTCTGAGATTTTGCTACTTACTGGCTTCACAGGGACTCTAGGAGGTTCACTTTGGGTTCCTTCTACCACTGAGCACGCAAAATAGCCATGGCTTGCATATTCCCAGAGATGTGGCTTATAGCAGTCTTGAGACTATAAGGCAGTGTTTAAGGACACATAAGGTATGTATGATTTTCCTGAAAGAAGGTAATAATTAACCCGGAGGCACCACTTGATCCATTCATTCTGGGAGGAACGTTATGTTGTCAAATATGTTGCTCCAAGAATCAGATGTCTGCTGTAACCCCAACTGTCTAACACTTACTACCATTTTGACAGTAGGTAAGCCACTACTTGGAAACTGTTAGCCAAATTTTTCATGTACAGCGTATCTACAGAGGAATTTCTAGAGTGATAGCATATAATTGAAACTTTATTGATATATGCCTGTAAAATCCCTTTCAGTATGTTATAGCTTGTGTTTAGATGTCCCTTCAAAATCTCACGCAGTCATAAGTGGGATTTTTTTCAGAGGTGGCTAAATCTAGACTATGGGATTGATTTATGGTGCAGTGCTAGGATTGTGGTTTGCTAGGATTAAGGACAAGTGCTTACTAAGTGAGTCCACTGATTGGTTTAACCCAGTTTTAATTTTGATAACCTGGATACAATAAAAGGGACCAAAAAATACATTTTATCTCTTGCTTGCTTTGCTACCTTCTTTCCACTAACACCTATTCGTCCTCTGCAATGCCTGTCTGCTATGCCACGTTGCCTTTGAGTCAGATGATTATGGACTGAAACCTCTACAAACTGTGAGCTAAATAAATCTTTCCTGCTTTAACTTTGGGTGTTCAGTATTTTTCTCATCAAAGAGAGAGAAGTAAGATATACGATAATGAGAACATCATAATGCTTTTCAAAACTACCCTTCGTTAAGGGGGAGATTCAAACATCCTTCAAATTCTTACTCTCCAAGCTGGTGACAGAAAGTTCTTGTTTACCATCAGAATGTTTTCTGCTATTAAATGATCACAAATATTTACTTATAATTATGGAGCAAAATGGTTCTTTTAAAATTCCCTCTAATGAATTAATCAATTAATAAAATTTTTATATCTGATTTTAGTTTCATGAAGTATTAAGGGAAAAAAAGACTTGAATGAAATTGCATTAGACATGCATTTTGTCTCATTATGTAAGGGAATACTTTTGATTTCAGCATGGAGGACTTATGCCCATGTTTTAACTATTATGGAAACATAAGGTAGAACTGTTCACCTGGAAATGCTCAGGTCAAGTGGAGAGAAACACCTGCTGTGAGAGGGACCACAAAGCCTTTCTCACACCCAGCAGGTGTTGGCCTCCCTCCCTGCAGCCATGGAAGGAGCAGCAATGGACTACCTTGGGAATCTGTCTGCTCACAAAGAAAAATGACCCAGGTTACAGAGCCCCACTGAGAGCCCCTCTGCTGAGTACAAGCTGAAGCTTTGGATAATATGTTAAGTAATTTTTTTTTTCCTTTGATAACTTCCCACTTTTTGTCATTTACTTACTGGCACTTTAAAAGAAAAAGTAACTTCATTTAAAAAGAAAGTTTTAACTATGTAAGAATAAGTAAGAGAACTAACTGAAACCACATGGTGGCAGATTTAGAGATCAAAAGAAAATGGAGATTCTTGGTCTACGAAGAAGAAATTGTAGTGAAAGCAGTCTAAAAGACTTGAGTATTTGTAATTTTAGGATAAACTCGTATACGAATGTAAACCATAGAAAATGAGAACATGTGTTAATTGAAAACAAGAGTAATAGAATAAGGACAAAAATGATAAACTGACAAAAGCTGTAAGTCATAAAAAATGTTGAGGAAGGACTCTTCCGTCATAAATTATAACCCAGAATTCATTGCAGTAGGCTTCACATAGTGATAGATATGCTTCCTTTAAGGATTTTCAGTGCTTTTTAAAATTTTTTGCAAGGAAATAAAATGATCAGGGAGCATACCAGAGTGGAGGGACTCAAATCAGAACACAAACAATATAATACTTAAGATTCAGGTTAATCTTATCTTAAAATCCTGACTCCTATTTACTGGTCATCCATTTAATAATAAATGCTGAAATCATGTTTAAATCTCCTGACCTTCAGCTTGTGACCTGGCTCTTAGGACTGTTTCAAGTGTTAAATTATTAACTTATATCAAGCACCCAAGGATACAGCAACGCTCAACAAATGATAAAGCTTCACCACATTTTGTCAATTCTCCCTTTAAAATATATTATATAAGCTTTCTGCATTTTGAACTGTATTCCTACTCTGTGCCTTGGAGCACATTCAAAATGTTTTGAGAAAATGAAACAGAACATAAAAAAATGCAAATACTTACACAAGTTTGTGTTTTCATTTTTTCAAATTTTATTTCAAAGAGAATAAAGCCAAACAAAATAAAACAGAATAAAACCAATCAAAACAAAACAGTGAAAATAATACAGGATCTCAAACAGGATAATAAGAAATCAACAATGGCTACCATAAGGCCTCTTGTTATTTGCCTATAGCATCCGAAAAAATGAAATCAAACAAAACAGAACGGAATGAGACCAATCAAAAAAGTACATTGAAGAAAACAAAATAATAAAACAGAACAGAACAAAACTCTGTTTTCAAACTGTCAATAAAATTTGAACATTTAATTTTTAAAAATATTTTAAGTGGTAGAAAAGGTAAATATATTCAGTATTTTTCAAAATAGATTCAGAATTCCTCAAATAGTTTCATTTCTGCTGATACAAAGCATAACAAGTATCAGGTTGCTAAAAAACCCTGCATTTGATATAAAACATTAACATAACTTGTGCTTGAAAATGATAACTTCATTAACTAAAACAAAAATGTCAATGCCTTTAAAAGGATTTGTAAGTAGCATATACCCTGGCGTTGATTTCTCTGAATGATGCTGAACACATACACACTTCTACTACATCTCATAATAATTGTGCTACTTTTTATCTGTAGAATTCATAAAGTTTAATAGAGAGTTTAAATTTTAGTTTTTGTTGTTGACTGTACACCAGAACTTTGATGTCATCCTCAAAATATCTAATGAAACTAATCTTTCGTTGTCTTTCAGCAATCTGTAACAGTAAACACATATACACACCCTCAAAAAAGAATCCAAAATAAGTTTTGTTGCTGCTCTTGCGTTGTCGCTAAAATTGACAAGTTAAAAGACTCACAGGTGCCCACAAAGACACATGTGTCTGAATTGCTGCCTGGACTATTTCAAAGACCTGCTTTTGGCACAGAGCATACTTTAATGCTGTTTGTCTCCAGACTAGCTACTGTACTGTTCAAAGTAACAATATACATCTGCTATACCATCCAATCTGAATTAAACTCCCTTGAAAGTGCACAATACAGTATAAAAAGCTGTTTATTTACAGTAGATTCATGTGTCAAGATTTACTTCTTTAATATGAAGTGCAGCAAATTTTTAATACAATTTCTTATTTATTGAAAAAATAATCATTGCACAAGCAATAGTGAAATATTTTAAGCTATCAGTCGTATTATATTGTCTTTAAATTTTATGTCATCATTTTGTTCATTATTCATTTTAAAATAAAAATTGTGCCTTTTCATTAAATATTCACAAAGTTGTTTATTTTCTTGAGCAAGATCCAAAAGTTATGATGCATGAATCAAATCTAACCAGTGGACTTTTAAATTCTTTTTGTGACTTGATAAGCTAAGAATAGTTTTTATATATTTAAGATCTATGAAATAGAGCCAAGAATTTGTACAGAAAACACATTTTCTGCAAACTCTTAAGTATTTTCAAACTAGATCTATATAGAAAAAAATGTAGATCCCTGTTCTAAAGTTTCTAACTTATCTTTCTGTTTAGAATATGTCTTAACAAAGTATTTCAAAAATAGATGGAAGAGTATTTTCTCTCTTCCTGAGACATTCTGGAAATTTTATACGGCATAACCAAAAGAGATATAATTCTTGCCCATTGACACACTGATCTGTCAAATTACTGCGATTCACTAAATTAGGGGCTTTTAGCTTATTATTTTTGTAGCTATTTCTCTCACTTTGGGTCTAATTTTCTTAGTGCATGTTGTTTTAAGTTTGCAAATTAATGTTGACTCTATGTCTACACTGGTACCAAGTATACAGTGTAAGAGGCTGAATTCAAGCAATAATTTTGCCAAAGGGACTCCAATTAGACATGCCTACCTTCTAATAGATCCAGAGGAATGCTGAAGTTTTATTTATGTCTCCAGGTGACAAGCTGTGATGGATGGCCTGACAAGGTCCCATAGTCCAGTTTCCACGGCCAGCAAATTATCATGGCATGCGCCTGCCAGGTTAGGTGTCAGCGTCTCAGGGCCCTAAAGCAGAACTTTGAAAGTCATTTGTTTGCACTTCTAACAAGTGGATTCCATTATGTAGCTTTTCAAGTAAGCATAATTTTATAACAAGTTGTTAAAAGTCCTTTTGTCACCCATAAAAATTCTTGTCTTGGTATAAACAGGACTAATAAAAAGTGAGTATCTTCAGCACTGTATCACTCTATTTAAAAAAAGAATCAAAGCAAGTATTTCGCTAAATGTTGCTAAAGTAATTAGCGTGGCACTTGTTCGTTATTCTGCCACCAGCGACTGCTTAAGTAACATTTTTCCCTTCATCACAGAGATTGTTCATTTTAAGATGAATTATGAGTCTCCCTCTTATCAGGAGGTGAAGGCTGTCATCCTGCGCTGCTGTCAGGGAATGCATATTTCGAAGGAAGGTATCTAATTTTAGCAGTCACAGCTAAAGACGATGTTACTGTTAGTTGTCAGAGAAGTGATCATTAAAGAGTCTATTTTCTCTTTGATGCAAGCAATTCAGATCAACTTTTCAAGGCACTTAGATTTATCATGAATATTCCTCCAATTTTCACCTCATTTTTGTTACTCTTTCCAATGTCATTTTTATGCATTTAATACATGTAAAAACATTTTCTTGTTTACTTTTTTCAGATATATTATTACTTAAGTCAACTGTGTTTTTACACAACTGGTGACCATTTATTGTTTTAAAAGTACTAACTTTGAAAGGAAATCTGTTGTCATTTCTTCTTTAGAATGTTATGCATTACATATATGGTGACTTTTCTAAATATAAAGCTTGTAGATTTTAATGTCTTTTTATAATGGAAGGAATATTTGGACTACTTTGGTGCCTCCTATGACTATGTATTCAACATAGGAATTAAATAACTGTCAAGTTCTTTTGCTTTTGTTTTCTCAGGAGTTTCAATCTGGGGATCAAATTATAACACTAGGTCTGTGTTGTTTGTAAAATATATCAAATTATAAATTCTTTTATATAGAGTAAACATATATTATATAAAACCAGAAGAAAGCTCAATTGATTTTATAGGGAATCAAACATGTTTGGAATATTTGACATAACCTACTGAAATTAGCAGATAAAAATAATATTTAATATAGAAATAAAAATAATTGTTTTCTCTGTTATATTTTAATAGAAGCCATGAGTATGTATTTCTAAGCCTAAAGTAAGGAATAGCAATTGTTCTCATTGGGCTTCCAATTACAGTCGGCTGTGTGAAAGAATCCCGCACTCATCTGTACAGTGCTTAGCAGCTTCTGTTTCTTTGGATGATGGGTCCCATTGAAGATGCTTTTGACCTGATGATAACACAGCATTTTTTAAAGACCTGCTTGGTAGTAGTAGAACTACAGAGTTAGGAAAGCAGAATGGTCAGTGTTTGGTTTCTGTGTCTCCAAGTCCTCCTAATACACGCTGGGCTACGTATTGCAGTGTCTGTACACATTCTCTGAAAATCACAGGCAGAGTTACTCTGATTTATTTCTTTGTATGGGTTCACATGGAGGCTGACTCTAGGAAGCAGTAAGCGTTCTGCATCTTCATCACCATGTACCCATATATCCTACAGTCGATTTGCCATATTACAAAAGCTCTACATATCACAGAAAAGGTTTCTCTTTTAGCTCAAGCTAAGATGCCAGCTATTTAAAACTTGATTTTAGTTTCTGACTCATCAGCATCTTAAAAAAAAAAAACCTTTGTTTTAGTAATGAGAAATCATATAACTAGCTAGAAGTTAAACTGTTCTTCACCTTGCAAGAATCACTGGAGAGAGTTTAGGATGGAGACAATCTCAGTGATTTTCTAGTTGGGTTGCATGTAGGTGGTAGAACAATTTATAGGTGGCAGCAGAAAGGAAACAGAAATTAAGGAAGTGATAATCAGCAAATGTGTAATAAGTGTAATAAGCAAATGTGCTCCCAAGTAGTGTGAGAATATCACAGCAAGAAAGGATGCTGTGACCCTAAGGAGATAACTAGAGCTAAAGAAACACACTTGGAAGTTCTGTGTTGTACAATAGCCTTACCTTGTGCGGAAGCACAACATGATTTCCATATTTTAACAGATCTCTTTTCTCATTGAGGCAAAAGGCAACTGCTTTTGCTGAGAAACATTTATCAATGAGATGATGTGTTTGTTAAAAGTCTGTATCTGAAGGTTAGCAAAGGTAACATGCTCGTAATACTTAATGTGCCATAAAATTGTGACAGTCACAGGAATGATAGAGAATGCACCCCAAAAATCTCAAAGTAATTCTCTGATTATAAATTAGTTATCTGTTATTAATTATCTGAGTAAGAATAAATGTTAGAGAAAATCCAGAGGTCCCAGAGAGCAAAAGCAAAAGATTTCCCTTCTGTAAAATGTGAAATTTAATATCAGGGATTTTTCATGGAGAAGGAATACCCAGCCGAGACAAACAGCTCAGAAGGTTTAACAGAAGGTGAGAACTACATCTCTATTTCAGGGCTTGTAGCATAAGCATCAGATAAGGACTGTCAAGGAAATTCAAGTTAAATGCTCCCTACATGTAATTCTCCCTTCAACTAGATTGAAGCCAGGATTGTGGTTGTGCTTTATGGAATGAAGGAATGTGCTTTATGTTTCTGCTACTTGCAGTTAAACAAAGACTTGAAATTGTTTTTCCTTAGTCAAAGGTATTTTCTATTTATTTATTACCAAGTGACATATATTTTTTTTTTTAAACTATTGTTCCGCAGGACAAGAATCCAGGCCCTGCTAGGCTGCCTCAGGGTCAGAAAGTGACCTAATCTCAATATGGTGGCAAGAGCAGGAGCCTGACATTTCTCTGTGTTCAAGCTGCCCTAGAACTCTTCACATGGATCTCTCTGTGTAGACGCTAACTGTGAGGATCTGTGTGCATCCTCAGAGCTTGCCCTCAGAAGGGTCTGACTGCTTATATGGTGGCTGAAGACTAGGTTTAAGAATCCAACAGAAAAGAAACACCATAGTACACTGTCAAATCTTAGAAGTTCCTTCCATCCTTCTGTATTGCTTCAGCCAATGCAGGGTACTTCCTTGAAATATCATCTAGATCACATTTCAGAAAAGAATGTGAGAAGGAGACATCACTATGGTTATACTAGGAAAATTTGCCACATAAATTAAATATATATATATATATAAATTATATCATTTATGTTAATAATAAATGCAAAATTTCATTAATTACACAACTGAATTATTTTATAATATGTCATATATTATTTATGATATATGTAACATATATCATGCATATTTCTGTCTTTGCCACCACTGAGTTCCAATAATTTGGACACCATTGCAAGGTGGCTACAGTTAATTCTTCATGTTCATCTAGATTTAGCATCACCTTCTCACAGTTCAAAGGTGGGTCAAGTTTATATCCTACATGCACTGGTAAAAGAAAAGCTAAGAAAATCAGTATTCGATATTTAAACTTCAGTGGTACAATGTGATTTTTAATTCTTAAGAATCCCTAGGACTCTCAATATAGCAATTCCACAAATACCCTTGGTAATAGGTAAGTCAGGTAGGGCCAATAAATTTTTTTCTACTAAAACTAAACTTTCTATAAACTAAATAATTAGTTTAGCCCTATACTAGATACTAAAAATTACTTTATAAATCTGACAGTGATCTATGAAAATTTATAAACCTATATTCTATAAAGGAAATGAACAAAGTATATACATATAACTAGTTTATCATATTTTAAAACTATCGTTTATGAAGTTTTAAATTCTCCAATGATCTAAAGAAGTTGGATATCATAGAAAATGTAAACCTTAGAAAATGTAAACCATAGAAATGTAACATACCTTATGATACATTAAATATATCATAAAATATATCAAAGCCTAAATACAATACATTTAATAAGCTAGAAAATTACCCATTTTTGTTTTCTCTTGAAATTTGTATAGTATTTGTGTACATCCTACATATAAATTATTTATGTGTGTCTGCTTTTATATATTGTTAATATATTTAACTACTTTAAAATAAATACGAAGGGATGGGGATTTAGCTCCGTAGCACAGTCTTGCCTGGTAAGCACGAGGTCATAAGTTAGAGATGTAGTACCAAAAATAAATAAATGGAAAATAAATATGATTAGTACACCTGAAAGACAAATATGTAACAACACATTATGCAAAACCTCATATATTAATATGAATAAATTGTTCGTTTCTATACTGTTTTATTATGAATACAGTTTCCAACATACATTGCTTTATTTTAGAGACATTTCATTAGCAAATGTGTTTCTAACCACATTCAACCTGTAACTATTAAGAAAAAACTTAGCAGTAACTCTGCTTCCTGAATTGTGGGATTTTTTCTGGTTTTTATATTTTCCAATAGAACATCTTTAAAAATTATTGTTATCCTGTGACTATCTTTTATGTTAGCTCATCTTTATAAGTGGCCCTTAGTTACTACTTGGTGGTTGGAGTTTTGAAGTATTTTCATAAATCTTGAGATTAACAATGAATTCTGTAATGCAGCCTTATAAATGTAAAATTATGTTCCTCCCTTTCAGTGCAAAATCATTTTCAACTACACATTCAAAATCTATTTTTAAGATTATGCCTTGCACACATCCATGCAGCTAATCACTTATCACTGTCACAGTTGCTGAACATTTTAACCCGCTGACATATTGATGTATATTAACACAATAAGATGACAAATTCCTTGACCTAGAATCATTTTAATGATTTATAAACACAGACTCATACATCTCCCAGATGAGTTGTGTAAACTCTAGTGAGAAGAGGTATACTGTCGTTTTGTTTACCACTATATGTAAATCTTTCTCACATTGCCAAGGGCAAAGAAGGAACTCCAAAATTAGTTCTTAAATGAATGACTAGATTAATTAGAGAAAAATTTAATGGTTAGACTGAAGAAATGAAAGCCATGAAAACATTCTTGAAAAATTGTAATTTATGACAATTCTTTTTTACTTTAAAGCTATATGAAATCTCCTAAGATAAGTCTTTATTTTGTGGTTTGAAACTAAAAATCATTTCTAAAATTCACACGAAAGTACAAGACCACATGCTTTTCATAGTGCAACTTACTCCCTTTTTATTCCTCATCTTCCTCCTAACCATTGCTCACACCACATTCATCGGTGTGGTATTCATTAAATAGCACACCTATTTTGAATGACGTGCTTTCCAGCTCAAGTCTTTCAAAAATCCCAGCTGATCTATCTCTAAAATGCAAATATATTTATACTTTCCCTTTCTTATGACTTTTTAAAAACGTCCTTCACCCTAATTTGAGCATGGTTATCTTTCATTTATTTTTGAAGTGTTCTCTTCCCATGTCTCTTTATTGTACCTAAACCATTCTTCGCAAAACAGCAAGACAGAGTTTGTAAAACATGAATCACAGTGTGTCTGTCCTCTGTTTCAGGGTTTCACTGCGTATCACGGGTAAAGCCAAAATGCCTGTGGCTGCCTCATAGAACCTGCGGAACTTCCCGCCCAGAATTCTTCAGAGACACCTTTCCTAGGGTCTGTGTTGCTCAGGCAAAATTCTGCTGGACATTTCTTTCCTCTAGTTTACTTTCTTTTAAGATAGCTATTACTGTCATAGGCATTATAATTTGCCTATTTAGTTTTTTTAAAAAATTATCATTGTTCTGGAATCTAAGTTCCCCTAAGACTTGGAACTTTATCTATTTTGCTAACTGAATCCCAACACGTAAAAGAGAAGCCACTCAATAGTTTTTGTATAAATGAAGAATAGTCCTAGCTCAACATCTGTGTCTATCTGCCTCGCTCTGTCTTAACCCTTTTCTTTATTCTTTATTCTTGCTTCCTCTTTTCTGTTCTTCTCTTCTCCTTCTTCTTCTACTCCTCTTCTCCTTTTTTCACTTCTTCTTTCTCCTCCGCCTTCTCCTCCTTCTTATTTTTCTTCCTATCTTTATGTATTTTTATATTTCTCAGAAGTGATAAATTTCTAATGTTTTAAAAACATAATGACCTAATTTTGATTTCTTAGTTTTTAATGATTCTTTTGTGACTTGGTAATTCTTTATCTCCTTGGGCATGTCTAGAGCATTTGTGTAAAATCTTCACAGCTCCTGTATACTCTTCAGTGTTAAAATACCTATATTTTTGTTCTAGTTTCACATTTTGTTAAGCATCTAATCAACTTAGAACCCAATGCATTACTGAATTATTTCCTCCTTTGTGTTTCTTCCAGTAAATACATCTGTTAATTATTTAGCTATTGGAATGTTGAGAATTTTTTCACAATTCCTTTCATGCTTATTATCAAACATGATGTCTTAGTTACTTTTCTCCATGCTGAGATAAAACACTTAACAACCAAAGTTAAATGAGGAAAGTTTTATTTTGGCTTACAGTTTGTAGAGATTTCAGTCCATAATTGCTGGATTCAAGAGAGGATGGCAAGACAGTGAGACATCACAGAGGAGAAAGAGTTCGTGGTAGGCAGAAGGCAGTAAAAGCAATAAGCAGCTAGTGGCAAGCACAGCCGTAGCCTTCTCTGTGTTCTTTAATCCTATCCAATATGCATGTCTTTAGGGCAGTTATCACATATACCCAGGGTGGGCCTTTTCATTAGCCATGCCCAAAATTATGCCACATGTATCCATAAATCAATTTAATAATCACCCTTGACTCAATATCTTGTACTTAAAACCACTATAAATAGACAGAATAATCTGTGAAAAGGCCCAACTCTGACTACATGAGGCTTTGGGGGTACATCTACACACAAATCATAACAGACAGCCAAAAATTTTACACCTAAGTTACATACAACTACCTTCTATCAACATTTAAAATAGCTGACTACTATTAAGTTACAGGAAATGATTTACTAAGTCTGATATTTTAAGAGGCATAAGGTACTTATTAGAAAAAATTATTAAACATGTACACTCAAGGAAATAGTGTGTGGGATCTCAAAGAGAGTGGTATATTGTTTATTTTAAACTGGAAGTACTTATATTTCTCTTGTAAGAGTGGAAACCAATGGAATTTGAGAATATATATGAAGTTCAGTCTTAGGTTTTGAAGAAGGCCATGGGCCATCCACAAAACTGACAGCCTATTTGCATCAGCCAATAACCATCAGGAGTTATGAGGAAAACCCATTCGGCAAGTAAAAAAAAGATAACTGAAGTCCACTTGCTGTAATAGGAATACTTCACAGTTTGAAAGAAAGAAATTACTCATTTTGTTTATTGAAGCTACAGCTTTTTTTTTTTTAATTTATTCTCTTCCTTGTTCTTTTTCTACTTATATTCATTTCATCTATCTTTCCTTTAGGCAGAGACTTTAATCCCTTAATCTTGAGGAGCCCAGAGTAGGCCCAGTGACTGTCTTTTCATAATTGCTTTTAACGGGAGGTGTAAGTTGTTGATCCTTTCTAGTTATGGGTCAAAACTCTTACCCTCATTGATCCAAAGAAAATAAGTAGATGGGTTTTATTTTATGGTCTATAATGCCAGCCATCATAAATGTACCCTGCAAATTCATTAATGAGAACTTACTGTTAGGGAAGTACTTTAATATTTGTAATTAACTTAGTTACTGACAAAATTTAATTCTATTGTTAATTGACTTACGAAATTATTTGTATTCTAACTTATGCACAAATTATAGAAATTATTAGATATCAGTAAAAAATTGCATGTGAATTCCTTTGTTTCAGATACTTGGATAATGCTGTTC
Organism: Cavia porcellus; assembly: GCF_034190915.1. Lineage (NCBI taxonomy): Eukaryota > Metazoa > Chordata > Mammalia > Rodentia > Caviidae > Cavia > Cavia porcellus. Next base: position 29,523,981 of record NW_026947497.1, on the reverse strand, counting down.
ATAAACGAAGTAGTCCCGAATACAGGCCGTGTTTTATATGTGAGTGCACCTTTGTCCCTGTCATGATCTGATATAAGCATATTGTAGTGGATGTGTAGGAAAAGTCTCTCTCCACTTTTTAAATTTTCTCCAAGCCTATAAAGGACATTAGCACGTCATTGACACTTTATCTTATGACCGTGTTAAACATGGAGGAACCAAAAGTTAAAAAATGAATGTTGCATTTTCTTTAATAATACTCTCCAAGTTTTTGAGATGTTTGCCCAAGTACAAATGGAGTGTAAGGGTATATGGACTCTGTTCTGTTAATGAGAAATCTAATTTTTAATTATAGCAACAGCAAATGAAAAGAAATGCGTTATAACATTCCCTCCATCTTTGAGGTTTTCAAGAGCTTCTCTTTTTCTGAAAGAAATAATTCATTAGCTTTTAAAAACAAACTAATACCACTAAGTTACATATGAACTACATAGTCCAGATTGTGTACCTATGTATAAATAAATACTATGAATTATTAGGAAAGTTATTAGTTTTTGTGGATGCACCCAACTTTAAATAGAGAAGTAAACAAATATAGGTAGATAAATAAGTACATAAATATATATATGATGTACATATAGGCAAATAGGAAGGCAGTGAGAATAGACTGATAGGAAGATGAATGAGTGAATGAACTAAAGAATACATTAAAATTTTATTAAATATGTACAGTGATCCCTTGTTCATGAGCTTAATTCATTCCATAATTATGAAAATGATGGTCATATTTGTGACCATGCAGGACACATGGCCATGATCATGTTCATTATCTGATGTAGTTTGCAAACAGAACGTTTTGTCAAATGCTTCCATTTGTGAACCAAATTGTATACAAACCTAAGTGTTTTTAAACTGAGTTAGCCCTGCAATCTGAATTGTAAAGATTCATTTGAAAAAATGTAACAATGTGTGTAGTCACTAATATGTAAAATAAACAAATGATACCATGTCACCTACGAAAGTGCAGTGGAATTAATTGATAGCACATAGTGATACAAGCATATGGCAAAAGTAGTGTTGGCAAACATTATTATGGTGCAATATTTCTTGAGGCAAACTGTTACTAATTATCAAAATATTTTAAATTATCATATGACAACCCAGTAAATAAACTTCTAGCTATTTACCCCCTGCTATTCATCAGCAACCTAAAGATGAATGTTTTATAAATATCTAACATTATGTACATATTCTTAGTGGTGTCCTAACAAATGACACTGTGTAAGTAAAGATCATTAACAGATGATATTACAATTTTTAAAATATTATTTTTAGAATGCATTTCATGACATAGAGAGTAAAGCAATGACTTAGTAGAATAAACGTAGTTGTAAATCTTTATCTAAATTTATGACAATAAAATAATAAACAAGAAAAATACACTGAGACATTAAAGGTGGTTAGTCCTGGATAATACTGTTATTGGTGACTGTAAGTTCATTCTTTCAATACAGCAATTTACCATTTTAAACACAAAATATGTATTACTTTTATAATTTAAAAATCACTGTGTAAATAATTCAACTTTGTATAAAATTGCAATCAAATGATTTGTACTAATAGTAGTAAAATAAATTATCTTTAGCCTTGAAGAAAATTTAAAAAGTGGAGAGAGACTTTTCTTGCTCATCCACTACAATATGCTGATATCAAGTCATGACAGGTACAAAGGTGCACTCACATATAAAAGACAGACTATATCCTTGACTACTTCGTTTATGAACAGCATTATCCAAGTTTAGAAACAAAGGAATTCACATGTAATTTTTCACTGATATCTAAAAATTTCTATAATTTGTGCACAAGTTAGAATATAAACAATTTCTTAAGTCAATTAACAATAGAATTAAAATTTGTCAGTAATTCAATTAATTAGAAATATTAAAGTATTGTCCTATCAGTAAGTGCCCATTAATGAATTTGCAATGTAGGCTTATGATGGCTGGCTGTAGGCCTGCGCCTGCAATCGTGGGAACAGGGTGGCAGGAGGAGAGTGTTTGCGCACCATCCTGAGCCCCAGGTATTTGGGATCATTGCTCTTGTTGGTCAAGGATCTTCCCAGCTTCCTGCCACACTTGACAAATGACCGGCTCTGCAGGTCTTGGACCTGCCTGTGCCCTCAATCCTGGAAACAGGGCAGCCAGAGGTGAGTGTCCCTGCAACATCCTGAGCCCGAAACTTCCCAGCTTGCTGCCATACTCCATTGGCTCCACAAGTCTTGGGCCTGCCTGCGCCACCCCCAGTGACCCTCTCTCAGTCCGGGGAACTGAGTAGCCAGAGTCCCATTAGCTGAGGCCATAGAAGAGGATTTTTAATAGGCCCAGGAGAATCTGGAACAACACTTGAAACAGGGAAATATAGGAAAATGACAAAACCAAAGACCAAGTACAATCTCAAACCTCCAGCCCATCCCAAGAAACCTTAGAAGCTATGTACATAGAAGAAAATATATGCCATACACCTGAAATACCTGAAATAATAGCAATTGAAATAAAAAGCAACTCTGGGTAGCTTGAAAGGAATTCAAATTAGAAATAATCTCCCAGGTAAAAGAAGAAATGATAAAAGTAATGAAAGAGAAGCTGAACACATCTAAGGAAGACACAGTTTAAAAATTAGAGGAAAAAAAACAAAAAGATTGAATGTCTGTATGAACAGCATAAGAAATAAAAATACATGAATACTGTAAGAATACATGAAGCAGATTCAAAGAGATACACAGGAAATCAAAAATCCCATTGAAAGTTGTCAAAACTGCCTCAATGAAAATGAAGATAGAATTTCAGAACTCAAAGACAAGATTGCAGCTAGTGAACAGGAAAGGCAAGATCTTTTAAAAATAATAAAGAGTCAGGAAATAATAGTTGAACTGCTGCAAGATGATGCAAAGAAAAACAACATAGATTGATAGGGACAAATGGAAAAGAAGGGGACAACACAAAGGATATTTAGAGAAGTAATAGCTGAAAATATCTCAAACATGTGAATGGAAACTGACATTCTGATCAGTGAAGCATGTAGAACTCCAAATAGTCATAACCAAAATAAAACTACACTCAGACATACAATAATCACCATCCAGAAATCCAACATAAGAATACAATATTAAAAGCTGTTACAGAGGAAAGACAGATCACCTATAAAGTAAAACAACAGAACACTTTTTAGCACAAACAATAAAGTCAAGAAGAACATGGAATGAAATACTTCAGATTCACAAAATGGAAAGACATCCCTTGCTCATGGATAGGAAGAATAAATATTGTGAAAATGCCCATTCACCCAAACCTGGTATACAGATTCAATGCAATCCCAATAAAAATACCATCAACATACCTTATAGATCTAGATAAATCACTCCTAAAATTCATCTGGAACAAGAAGAGGCCTAGAATGGCAAAGACAGTTCTAAGCAGCAAAGGCAAGGCAGGAGGCATCACAATCCCTGACTTGAAGTTATACTACAAAGCTATTGTAATAAAATAAACATTGTACTGGAATCAAAATAGGGCTGAAGATCAATGGAATAGATTAGAAGATACAAACACAACTGCAAACACACTCAATCACCTTATTTTTGATAAAGGGGCCAACCATGTTCATTGGAAGAATGACAGTCTTTTTAATAAATGATGTTGGAAAAACTGGATCTCCATACACCGAAAACTAAAACTAGAGCCATGCCTATCACCATGTACTAAATTAAAATCTAAATGGATCAAAGATCTGAATATTAAAATAGAAACACTAAATCTATTGGAAGACCAATTGGGTAAGCACCTTGAATACACAGGGTTAGGTAGAGAATTCATGAACAAGGGAATACACCCCAGAATCAAAAACTGGGATCATGTCTTATAAAATGTTTCTGTACATCAAAAAACATCTCCAGCATAGAGAAAAGAAACCCCACAAACTGGAAAAAAAATTTTAGCATACTGTCCCTCAGACAAAGCACTTCTCTCTAAAACAGAAAGTATTTTAAAAAATCAGACCCCCAAAATTCAAAGATCTAATCCAAAAATGGGCATTTGAAATGAATACACCGTTCTCAGATGAAGAAATACAAATAGCAAAAAAAATACATGAAAAATGTCCATTATCATTAATCATTAGAGAAATGCAAATTAAAACCACACTGAGATTCCATCTCACTCCTGAAAGAATGGCCAGGATCAAGAAAACCACAAATGCTGGAGAAGCTGTGGGGTAAAGGAAGTCTTCTCCACTGTTGGTGAGAGTGTAGACTGGCATTGTGGAAATCAGACTGGAGATTTCTCAAAAAACTGGGATTGGAAATCCCATTTGTTCCTTCTATTCCACGTCTAGGCATATTCCCAGAAGAACTGAAAGCATCATATCACAGTGATATATGTGCACCCATGTTTATAGCAGCACAATTTGTAATAGCCAGATCTTGGAAACAACCTAAGTGTCCATCAACTGAGGAATGGATAAAAATGTTGTGGTATTTTTATACAATGGAGTACTACTCAGCTACAAAGAATGATCACATTGAGATAGTTATAAATAAATGGACGCAGCCTGAGACCATACTCATAAGTGAAATAAATCAAACTCACATATATAAATACCAGTCTCCCTACTGTAAGAAATGGTAAGAATACATAAAAGTATGTGGTAATCATGATTCCCCATTATATGGCTTTGAAGCCCTATTATGTTTTCATTCATTAGTTGGAATGGTTTTATTCTGAGTGGTTTGATTTTATTGTCTGTGATGGTATGAACAGCTATTTTGAAGAAAACAAGGCGTTATAATTGCTAGAACTGATTTAATATCATCTTATTTTGAAGTCCTACCAAGCGTTTGTTCTTCTGGTTTTATCATGTTATATCTTAGTGAGTTTTATTATATGTGATAGTATAAACAAAATTTTTTATGGACGAAGAGATATTAACCATTGTTCATTTTCGTTAGTTGGTTCTGAATACCCTGTAATACTCTCATTCTCTTGAATGGTTTTACACTGTCTTGTTATGTTTGATACTATAGTGTATGAAGGTATACTCAAATATTTTACGGAAAGAGACACTGGTAGCTACTGTTATGTCAGGTTGTCTTGTGGTGAAACACTCTTGCTTAAATTGTTCTCTTTTCACCTGTTTTGTTACGTCCTCTTTTATCTTAATCTTTTTTAAAATAAAAAAAAAATGATGGCTGCCTGCAGAGTTGGGTGTGGCATAGTGTGGACTTACACCCAGGCACGTTCATCTTCACTAAATCTCTTTGCCACATTCTGAACTACGTTAAGCCCAACAGCAAGGTGTTTCTTACTCTAGTTGACAGAAAGTTAACCATCACAACTGTTCTATTTTATAAATCAACTTTGTTGATATGCATTCTATTTACAAATTGTATCATTAATTTTGATTGTAAAGTTTGATTAATGTGAGCAGTTTATGCACTTTTAACCATGATCACAATCAACATTCAGAGCTTTTCTGTGATCCTCAAACTTCCTTGCTATTGTTTATCCTCAGATCCGTTCCCTCACAGACACTCATGACAACCTCCCGATGTATGTCCTCTATTTTGCCTTTCCTAAAATTGCACACCAGTGAAACTGGACAAAAGTATTCATTCATAACTGACTTCTTTAACTTAATATTATAGTTTATATATTCATCCAATTTGTTCTAGTGTATTAGTAATTGATTCATTTTATTTCATAGTGTAATGCTATGGTTCACATGTATGATGATTCAATATATATTTATCTGTGAATGGGCACTTGATTTGTTAAAATTTTTTCTATATAAACCAAATAAAAACTGCTATATAAAACAAATCTTTTAAAAATTAATTCAGGAAATTTCCTATGACTCTCTGAGTTCCAGGAAAAAAATGTTTGACATTTTTAATAGAAAAAATAATTTAAACACTAATTTCCAAAGTGCTGACATGCATGTTATTAGTAATACAAATATATATAAATCCAAATTGCTTCATACACTAATTTGATATTATCAGTTTTTAATTTTAGTCACTGTACTAGATGTGCAGTATTTTTTATGTGTTTAATTTGAAATTCCTGAATGGCTAATGGTTTTACAGTGCTTTAAAACAGGTATTTGTTTGCTATCAATATACACTTCAGCAAATACAATATTCTAAAATCCTATCCATATTAAAATTGGATGTTTTTCCTTTTTATTAAATTGTACAATTTAAATACATATTTATATATGCATATTTAACATATGAAGACATTTTGTGAGATTAATGCTACATAAAACCTTGTTTCTAGTTTGTGTTTTTCCTTTTTATTTTCTTAACACTGTATCTTGCTCTTCAAAAAAAAAAAGTAATAAGAATTATCGGAGTGATAAAACCCAAAATGTGTAAATTTTGTTGTAATAAAGAGAGGAAAAATAAGTGCTCTAAAGGATACAACTGCAAGTGTGTTTGGGGGTGTTAAATAGATGACCATATGAATGTTTTTGATTGGATCATTGAACACAACTGTTTGCAGTCTCACTGTTTGAATGTCCACTTTGTATGCTTTGATCCTGTGACTTGAACAACTATCTCTAAGATGATAATGTGGTTTTTTTTTTTAGTTCTGTATTACTTGTACGCTTACACTGTTTTGTTTTTTCTCTTTTTCCTTTTTAAATAAAATTTTAAAAAACACTGTATCTTGAAGTTAAATATTTTAACTCTTTCAATTTTTTCTTCCTTTCTCCAATTTAAAGTTTTTAGAGGCAAAGATTTCAGTTATGTACTTCTCAAGAATGACTTGACAAACAAAAAATAAAATACAATTTTTAAAAATTTTATGAAAGAAAGATAAAGCAAATGTTCCTGATAAAATAATAGAAAATTACAATAGTTAATACCTTGTATGTTGTTATGTTTAAAGAAGTTGCTCAGCTACTGAAACACAAAAACTAACGAAACTGAAAACATTATTTTCCTTCATCATGTTCAAATTTCACCACTAGGAAGAGAGCAATGAAAGAATGGAAATGTGATCTTTCTCCTAAATCCCATCAATGAACTCAGGCTAATCATTCAGAAGTGAAGTCACAGGAACTTTCCTCACAGAGAAAGTCACCCTCCTCTTCAGCTTTTTATTCCGAGTCCAAGACATACCTGTTTGTTAAATCTCCATAATTCTTTACTTACATTTATTTTTTAAAGAAAAACACCCACTTTTACTTTGCATTTAATATTTTTATTAATATTTCTCATCATACCTTAAAGTACAGCATCCACAAGAACTAGACATTATTGATGTCTGTTCATTTTACACTGTGACTAGAACAGTAGGAAATATTATAGCTCTTAAAACATTCTTGATATCAAAATTATGTAGTTAGGGGTCGGGGATTCAGCTCAGTGGCATAAGCACCTGCCTGGCAAACAGTAAGTCTGGAGTTTGATACTTGATACCAAAACAAACAAACAAACAAACAAATCAACAACAAAATCAAAGGTATGTAGTTATGTCTAGTATGAAATTGATGTATTGTGCAAATTAATGCAAATGTGAAACAATATGAATTATGTCCTTGCTATAACATTTATGAATAATAAAATTTAAATTCCTCCTTGTCAATTATGTAATTTTTAAATTTGTTCATTTGAGATACCATGTCTACTTACTCTGAGGTAAACCTCAGTTTTAAAGTTAACCCAGTGTATGACTTCAGAAAAGCCCTAACGGGCCAAGGGCTAGGTCATCCAAAATTCTCACTTTATCTCCTGGGTGCATCTGCCATCTCAGATTTCCCTTCCATTTTTTCTTGCTAAAGGTCATTGTAAACAGAGTTTCAGCTATTTTTGTAACTAGAAAACAAATTTTCCTTTAGATTCATTCTTTAATCTGGGTATTTTTTTTTTTTACTGAGCTTCAAATACATGTCTGTCAAATATGAAGTCTAGATTCACAAAATTTAGCTAGTAATATTAAGCTTTTGGTGTGTGTGGGAGTGATTTTATAATGCAAAGTGCAGTATATTCAGTTGTCTGCTAGATAATGCAAGTGTGCTAAAATAAATTCAAGTTACTGTTTCCTTCTTAGCGAAGTTTAAACTAGAAAAGGGGATTTTTAATATGGTGGTCTCTATTTAAATATGTTTTTGCTTTATGTGGTTTTAATTAACATTAGTGAACCAGGACCCAAAAATATGAAATGGAAAAATTTCAGAAATGAACAGAGCACAATGTCTTACATTGCAGACCATTCCTAGCAACATCATGAAAACTCTTACCATGCTGCTCCATATAGCCCAGAACAAAGGGAATCGCACTTTTGTTCAGCACAGCCACACTGAATGAATCAGCAGGTCAGTAGGCACCTGGTGGCCATCTCTGTTACCAGATTGACTGTCTCAAAGAGAGCACTGCTTGTGGTCATGGAACCCATCTTTTGCTTAATATTGGTGCCAGTATAAAAGATGCTAGTCATTGAGATGTGCCAAAGAGATGCCACAAAGTATTTATTTAAAATGGAAAAGTGAAAGTTCCCCACTTAATAATGGGAGTGACACATTTTATATTCAAACTGCTAAAAGGTGTTCCAAGAATGAATATTCTTCTATCTGTGAAACTTTGAAGAAGGAAAAGGAAATTTGTGTTAGTTGATGGTCACATCCCAAAAGGTGCAAAAGTTATGACCACACTGACAATTGCTATAATAAAGTGGAAAAGGCATTAAACTTGTGCACATAATTGGAGAACATGAAAAAATAAATACCTTGTATCTGGATATCCCAAAAGCTTAATACTGGGTTTGGAGAGATACAGGATGCTGCACCATGGGTGTGTGATACGGGGTTTGTCCACTGTTGGATTTGTAACAAGGTGTGAGGTTGAAGGTGAAGCCTTACCAGTGTAGCTGGGGAGGTCACTGTGAATATGGCCTGGAGAAGCACTCCGTTCTTCCTATCTGCGGTACCTTGGAGCCAGTGAACTGCAGAATGGAACCTCTACAAACCGTAACCTAGAATAAGCCTTTCTTATTTTACTTTGTCAGTGTCTGGCATCATGTTTTAGTAACAAGAAAATGACTTTAAACACACACGCACACGCACACGCACACACACACACACACACACACACACACACACACAGAGAGAAAAAGAGAGACGGAGATACAGAGAGATTTGGTAACTGCAGTTTCAAATAACTATTGTGAATTTAAAACATGATCTCTGAAAACAAATCAGGACTTTGGTACTAAAAATACTGGAAACAGCAGAGTATATACTAATGATGAAAAGTATTAAATTAAAGATAATACTTATCTTGTTTAAAATACTTTATAACATTAAATTGTAGTTGAGCATAGTTTGTACAAATATATGATAGTAATGATGATAAAAGTATAATTTATATTTAGGCTCTAAAATATTCTCGGAATTACAGAATTGATGAGTTGCACATAGATACTTTAAACTAATTATGCTTTATAGTAATAATCATGACCTTATTTCCTTTTTAAATGTATTATTATAAAACCATAATATTGTAATTGCAATGCAAATTGATTTTGGGGGATTATAAGTGTTTAAAAGGATTTTAGTGTATTACACTTCTTAAACTTCAGAGATCATTATTTTCATTACTTTATGTATGAATGCTTTGCACAATTCCAGAATACAATGTATATGGTCCCCTTACATCAGTGAAATTCACCTACATTTGAGGAACTAAATCTATTAAATATACCTGGGTATGGCAACATGGCTAAATCTTAGTTTAAAGGATTCTTATTTTAATACAATGTAAGTAGAGATTAATAAAGAAAGTATTAAGAAGGACTCTTCTCTGATAAAACTAAAACAGAATTTACTTAGCCAAATCTTAAATAAAAAGTTGTTTTTTTAAATAACTCATCCCATCTCGGTACTTCCTTGAATCAGAGAGTAAAAGTTAAACGGAAAGAATAGCGAGGAAATAAAAAGTGTGATATTGCCCAAAGCGGTTAAATATAATTTCCCCCCAAAGTTTCCTAAACATAAAATAAAGCTCATTGAGGCATAAGTATAAAGATATACAGATCAATAGCTAATATAAATTTCAGAGCATAACTATTTCTTGTCATGAAAATGTCAGTTCAAAAAAATGCATTTGAATTAAAAAAATTAAGTGATCCTAGGGGAATTCTTATCTATTGAAAACCTCCGCTAAATATTTATATCTTTTTATCAGGAAGATCATTATTAAGGACCCCAAAATGTATTTCTATTATAATTTAATTTACATGTCTCAATTATAATTCACATGTAGTCATCAAGAACAAATTGCATAATTTATTTTTATCTATCTTACTAAAACTAAACACAGGTTAACCTGTCATAAAGAAGGGTAAACTTGAGACATTTCTAGGTAAATGAATGCAGCTTGAGCTCATACTCTTAAGTGAAATAAATCAGACAGACAAGTTCAAATATCCCATGGTTTCTCAGGTGTGGGAAACCAAAAATGTAAATACGGTTCAAAATATGTATCTGTTATTGTGAAATAGGAAAAAAATATTCATATGGGAAGAGAAACTAAGGAGGAAGAGAGGGAAAGGAAGAAACGGGAAAGGAAAAATATACAAAATATAGAAACAATTTTTTTTTTGTAAATAAAGAGAGAAAGAGTGCTTAAAGGGAGGGTAGAGGACTGGGAAAAAAAGAAGAATCATGATATATAAACACTCAGGTACAAATTCCTTAGGGTGAATGTGATAATACCTAAAATGTACAAGTAAAATCAATTAAAACTCTTATTCAAAACAGCCAGATCTAAAGTCTATATTCCTGTATATGTCAACCTTTTCAGTAAAAGCAATCATCTTTTACTATTCTATAATGTTTACTTTTATTATAGCCAAAGAATATGTTTTAATTTTCAAACTAAATTAGTGATTTAAGTTTGATATCTTCTTTTTTATTTAACCTTTATTGTATTAAATATTTTAAGTGAACACAGGCTAAGTCTACATTACATCAGATAAGTACCTGATTGTCTTTAATAAATTATATACAATTGTTTAATTGTAATTGACATACAAATACAATTGTTTAATTTTCAGAATAGCTAGCACTAATTGTTGGAAAATGACCAACTACCTTCATAATCAGCATCAAAGTGTAAACTCATTATTTACAATGAATTTTGTCAATATTAATGAAAGTGATACAGTGTTTCAAAATACTATTTAGGTAATTGTTAATTGTGATCTCTAATGGTCAAATAGGAATGATTCATGTAATGAATATCTTTCAAGAAAGCATGTTTCACTCTGAGTAGAAGAGGGTGGAATCCCATCCTAATAAGTATATAAATTAAATTGGTTGATTTAGATTATTTCTTTCTTCAATCTACTCTGTTTTCATTTCATTATGTTTAAAATAGCAGCAACAACATAATACCATTCAAGGACAAGATGTAAATGATAAAAACGGCTAATACTATAAGTTTTTTTTTTGTCTTTTTCATTTTTATAGGTACTGGGGATCATACTCACGACCGCCTGCTTGCAAGGCAGGTGCTTATGCCACTGAGCTAAATTCCTAGCCCCCTATAATTTTTCAATATGCCTGTGTAATACGTTTATTCCAAGTGCTGTAATGTTTGTAAACTATTTTGAACAGCACCACAGACTTGAGAGAGATATTTTTATTGTTGCTAACATGTTCCGATGAGTAACATGGAGAAAATTTAAATCACTTAACTTCTATCTCCTGTGTTCGACTGCATCTTAACATTAAATGAGTTTCTCCTGTGTTCGACTGCATCTTAACATTAAATGAGTTAGTTAAAATTATCAGTATCTATTGATTTTAGATATGAACTGAAGAGAAGTTTAGATGATAGAGGTTTTACTTTATGTTCTTCTAGTCTAACCACTCTATTCTAATACATAATCCCATGCATATCATGACACTGACAGTTGGAATATGAAAATAAATGAATCACCAAAAATCTTTCACTTAACTTAATTTGAAATTAGTTCAGTTATAGTCTCTTTTTTTCTAGGTAAATATTAACAGAATTAAAGTAATAGGAGATGGGTATTACCATGCTAATAGGGTAAAATTTTAATATATGAGCCTAATTCCTCCTGGAAACATGCTTGCACCCCAAAGCACTTGTAGGTCAAAGTAAATTTTCCCATAGGAAATAATGGACACTCGGATGATTCATTCCACAATATCCCTATAAAATGATTACAATACTGTACTATAATTCAAAATAATAATAAAAAATACTCAAAGAAAAATAAACAAATTAACTTGAACTTGGCTTTGAAAACATTTGTGGCTGAGTGGAAATAAGAGGAATATTGTGTAGTACAACTTCTACTATCATAGTGGAATCACTGTTATAAATTTGCTTGATGGAAACTTCCTTTGCATGCAGCTTTAATGAAGAACCTCTTCAGTGACACTTGGTTTTGTCTCCGTTTGAGGATTTCAGAGACATGTGACATTGCATTGTCGTTAAACACATTCATCACTCACACTGCTGCAGCCTTATTTCAGCGAGGCTTTTCTACAAAATTTGCACTGTTTCCAATATTTTAACATCTCCCTAATCTCATTAGAAATTAGGGCTTCCTACACCTTTTTCTCCTTCTGCTTTGCTTCCTTTGTTACTCTCCTACACAATCTCTTGCTGTTAGGAGACAATCACCCCAGTCACCCACAATCCTGCAGTGAGGGAAAGAAGGAAAGTGAAAGAAGGAGAGAGAGAGAGAGAGAGAGAGAGAGAGAGAGAGAGAGAGAGAGAGAGAGAGAGACAGACAGAGAGAGACAGAGAGAGAGGACACATTGCTAATCTCAATTTCAGCATCTAGTCCTTGTATTGTAAGACATCACTTGTCTTTCAAGTTAAATACATCAGACAGGTGCATCCTGCAGAACATTTACAGAACAAGTTATAATCCAAGTTATTATACAGTTACAAGTTTATACTGTCCACTCTTATAATTTTAATGTTTATACCAGGAATTTTCCAATAGTTTATGCTGTAAAATTAGGTTAGACAGTAATTATATGACTAGAAAATTATGCCTTAATATAAAAAATACACATTACAAAATATTCAAGAATAATTCCATGCTTTCTGGACCATCATATACTATTCTATTACACGCATACAAATTCATTACCTAAGCTGCTGGACATAATGTCTTATTTACATTTATCTCACTAATTCATAAAGAATGTCATTTGTTTCTTACTGTTTTTCTCTTCAATTTACTGGAAAAAAGCACAGTATACTTGGGACTCTTCTTAGTGGCATAATAAAATGAAACAGGAGGAAAAGGGCTGTGAATTGATCAGAGGCCTTTAGAAAAGAGGAGAAATGATGTCCTCTCAGTTGTCTGTTGGTTTCCATTCCCGAGGGACACACTTACCGGTTCTGTGAGCTCAACTTTCAATTTCTTTGACTTTTCCTTTTAACAGCGAACTCTTCTGTGCCAAGGGCTGCCCTGCAATGCACCTACCGATAGATATGTCACTAACTGACTATGACTTTTATATTTTATTGAATCTTCCTCCTTGCTAATCCATCAACAGCTAACGGTTTATAGGTTTAGTTATAAAATCTCGACTCTTTGGGAAGAAAAACCAATCACAGTAAACTCTGAAGTTCTGCTCGTAGTCCATGTAATGCATGGGAAGGGGCTGAATCTAGCTTTTCCTTTATCCCATGTTCGTGTTGAACTTCTGACTGACCGCTATCTCCATCCCCATACAGATTCCTTTCTGTTGTACATCTCCTTAGTAAGTCACCTGTGCAAGTGTGATCCAGAATATTACAGTACTACATGAATATGTGATGTGGAGTTTGCTCAATGTTGTATACAATTACATTTCATTATATACTTATATTTGTTCTCCTAAAACTGAATCATATATATATATATATATATATATATATATATATATATATCTGATTATATTAAGCCAAATACAAAAAAAGAAAACACCCTAGGCAAAAAGTTTTTCTGTTAACACCGATTGTTACAAGTAGATAAAAAGTGAAGTACATTACTCTGCTTGAAATTACGCAATCATTTTGTTTTCCATCACCTGTGAGTCTTTTCAACACTAAAGCTCTGGAATTGCATATTATGACTCAGAATTTTACACTTATTCCATTTGAAGATGTATTTGATATATTAAATAAAGCTTTTCAAATTATAGCAAGGTGCTTGTGTTCAGAAGTAATGCTATGTATATTGTCACTTTTATAGATATAAATGTTTCATTAGTTCTGTAAGCTACTTAGTGCATACATATATATACCATTTTTCAACAAGCAGTAAATTTGACACTGAAATCAAGACAAATCAACACAACACTCTGTAGTGTGGTCTTGGAATAAGTTAGATTTCAGGTAGTACTCGTTTCATAACTTGTATCTTTCAAACACACAAAATCTCATCATTGTGGTGCGAGAGGAAGAAACACACTGATCTCCATAAATATTTGGAATGTCTTTTGGCAGAAATTTTAAAATCATAAAATGGTATATCTATTAAATACAATTAAAATATAATTTAATAATGAATCAGGTATCTATTTTGATGTATCTTATTGAACTTTTGGTAGCTGTTTAAAAGTTTTGCAAAAGAATTTGGCTGTACTATGACCAGAAATGTAATCTTGTGTGTAGGTGATCAAAAAGAAGCCTTTTCTACAACCTCCTATTCTCTGCAATCTCTCATTTTCCTCTCTGTCAATAAATGTATTTATATGTAATTCAATCTGAGTACAAGGATCACTTAGGAAGGTTATATTAAGAAACAATGTAAGAATTGTTTCTGTCTTTATAAACTATACAACATGCGATCGTTTTATAAACCATATTTATATTTTAGTAGGTTGGTAAGAGTGTTCTGGATCTGGTCCATTCTGAGATTGTATTTTTTGAAGGATTTTACATGTGAAAAAATCTTTGTATGCTTAAGCAAATGCATTTGGAATTTTGGTTTATATTGAACTGCATTCACTGGTAACTGATATTGTAGATATAGAATTAAACTTTGCATTATTTGAGAATACTAGAATAACAAAAAATATTACAATAAATCTGTTGCTTTCTCTCTCTAACTGGTTTGTTATATGCTTTCTTCAGAAACAACAATTTCCTGCTATATATTAAGCAATATAATAGACTGCTACGTTGATAAAATATCCATTTTCCATCTTTTGTGCTCTATAAAGTGTTATTGATGACCTGATATTTTACTATTTGGAAATTTTTTAAAAAAACTAGATAAATCACATGGTCTTTGTGCATGTGTTTTAATCATTGTGCTATGTTAAGAAGCTGATTTTATTGCATTGCATTGAGTTATATATTATAACTTGAGAAGATTTATTTTTTGTAGTTTGTATGCTTTTCATCACAGATACTTGGAAATGTCATCTTGACATCCCAATTAGGGTTTATTTATTTAGTTAGTTATTTTTTGGATAATGTTAGCTCTTCCCCACTGTGAAGGAGTTTTGCATTTATGCTATATCTCAAAGATAAACTGAGATGGAAACAACCATCCAAAGGAAGACCCTCAGCCCCTACAAGATGAGGATGACCATGGCCTCCCCTGCTCTCCTCCCATCACCGCCACTGCTTGTACATGATATGTTAGCCTGTCTGTACTGCTTTGTTTTCCTCCTGTGCTATGTTTTTCTTCTGTGAAACTTTGTACTTTTTTTTTCTCCACAAATTAATGATTCCTTTTTATTTTTTATCTGCATCTTGAATGCTGGCTATTTCATTCCTACATTCTCATTTCAATGATCACCTTCTAAAACATACTCTGCTTGATCTGACCATTTATTAAAAGTAATTTTCAGTGAGGTGTGGAGAAGATGTGTAATTTCATCATTCTGGGAGCTGAAGTAGGAGAATAATGATTTGAGACAAGCCTGAATAACTTAATGTTTTAAAGAAACCCTGTCTCAAAAATAAACGGATATATAGATCATAGATAGACCGATACTTAGATAGACAGCTAAATAGACAAACAACTGGTAATGTAGCTTAGTGGTAAAGGACCTGGGTTCAACCCTAAGTACCACACAAACACACACACAAATGAGAAGATCGGAGGAGAGGAGAGGAGGGGAGGGGAGGGGAGGGGAGGGGAGGGGAGGAGAGTAATTCCTTTTGCCAGCTGGTCACTATGGTGGGTTCATGTTTACTTCTTTCATGATTCAACCTCTAAATAATTAGTTTATTCCTTTGCTGTTTAAATACTTCTTTACTAGTTTATATAATTCACAGTATTATTCTACTTAGACCTGTAGCTATATATACACACATATTTAGTTATATATTTAGTTAGAATGAAATACAGACTGAAATAAAAGAGTTTAGAAATGATTGTTTATTTATATTTTTCTAACTAATATAAATTGAAAATTAAATTACATTTTATAATTTAAAATAAATGTCACATAAATAATACCTTATTTTATATATTATTGTCATTTTAATTTATAAGAATGTGGTCATATATTTAAATTAACAGTAAATTAAATTTTCATATATTAAATATTGTGACAGTCTTTTGTACCTGCATAAATTGTCTATATTTCCATGCGGATCCTCAATAAAGTACAATGCATTATAATAAGTAGTAAATATTTCTCATTAAAATTGTTAATATTGAAAATATTGTGTTATAAAGAACATATACAAATTTAGTTGAAATAAAAATTTATTTTATCTCTTAATCCTATAATCTAAAACTGAGTCACTATGACACACATATAAACTTGTTTATTTTATTTCTTTGTCTTTTGTCTCCATAGAGATAGGTGCATAATTTATATATGTTTTTTCCTAACACATGGTTTGAAATATTTGTTTTTGCTAAGGAAAGTAGACAGTAAGTACCTCCTAAAAACCTTTTAAAGAGTGTTTGTCATGGCCAGTTTTTATGTATCTCATTATACTTTTCAATTATAAACTGTGAAATACTTGGAGAATTGGATAGGTTGAGTTTCATCTGTTTCTTACTTGAAAGGATGAGAAATGGCTTCTTTGGGCTGATAAATGGAAGCCTTTAATGAATTAATTGCTTCCAAAGTCCTAGCTAAATTATTTTGTAACAAAATTCAGTTCTGTAAATAGCTATCTTTAATGCATTGTGACCTCTGGTTTTTGTAAGATAAATTATGTTCCATCCAAAGTTAGTGTCAGTTGTTATTTATTGACCTGGTTACAAATTGGATCTTACACAACAGAATTAATTTTGATCAGAGAAACTCAGTTTGTGCTTGCATACATCTGAAAAATTTGCTTATTTTATTAAGGGACATGCTATTAAACAGTTACACTTTGATTGTCTGCACCAAACTAAAACCTTCAGTTCAAAAATGACTGTTACACCAAAAGGCACATGCTGTGTCGGTCCACCATAAATATCTTGTTTTTGATCAAAACACTGATAGAAATTCAACTTGAAGAGAAACAGAATCAAAGTAATTCTCTCAAACTGAAACAAAACCAATAAATAATGATATACTTAACCTTTCAACAATAAAATCAAAATCATAGTGGGGTACTTTTTTTTTGTATATTTTGCATTGCAGGATTGTAACCAGTGAAAGAGCAAAGATAAATTTAGGAAACAGAATTGTGTTCTAAAAGATTATGATGTCATAGAAATGGGTTCACCTTACTATCCTATCAAGAAAATTTCTAAAAAGTGTTTAAATAAAAAGTGAATCACTCGAGTCTCAAGTATACTTTTTTTATATTTAGAGGACATGATACAAATATTTTGATGCCTATTTACACACTGCAGAATATAAATCTCGAGTATGATCACATTTTAAACCAAATTATCAAAAATTTAATTGAATGTCACTTAATTCACCATTTTTGGAGATCTATTATTGTTTAATATAAAACTGAAATCGAGTAATTTTATGAGTTTTCTTTATATGTAAATACCATTGAAATCACAGTGACCCTCTTTAAATTTACACAGAAATTTGAGATATTGAAAAGGAAGCTGTAAAATCAGCTAAAGAGAATATGAAAATATGAAAATGCTAGCGATTGTTATAAAGTGAAACTAAAGGAAAAGAGCGGCATTTTCCGTTTGTACATCTGCCATTTCTTTATGATTTGTAGCACTTTTATTTCTAAACACATAATTGGAAGAGAAGACTAAGAAAATGTGAATATTTTCAATTTTAATATGTTATCCTACAACTTTTTATAAGATTTGTTTATTTTTTAAAACTTTTCTTGCTAGGTCGAATATTATTTTGGTCTCAAATTTATAGCTCTCAAAGAACATATATAAATTCTACTGATTTAAAAGGCTGCTGTTTATATTTTTCCTGACTTCAGAGATTCAAATATAAACACATCAACCAACATTGAACTTAATATTACATATATAAAATTTTTTGAAAATATTTTAACATTTTTTCTCCTTAACCACTTTATAAACTTTATTTTACAATTAAAGAAAAATAATAGAAAGCAAATAACAAATTTTTAAAAATTATTTTAATAGTTTTTGTTTATCTCCGTATAGACCATTTATTTTATATTTGTTGCAAATTACATGCATATTCATAGATAAAGTAGAAGAGACATTCATAATTGTGAATTAATTGATTTTGAAATTTATTGTTTTTATTATATTTTACAAGTATTTTTTAAATTTTATAATATGACCTAAAAACATGCTATTTTTCTAGTAAATTGCAATATTTTTCTTCTATCTAAATGTAGAGATTTGAGGGGATAACAAAAAAGGGATGCTCCATGGTTGCACATGCAATCCACTTGTAAGTCACATTCCCACCATAAATGAAGCCCTGAGTTGATCCCCAGTACAATACCAGAAGCAAATCATACCAAGAAACCTGGTTTTCCTTTTCCAATTTATTATGTGTAATATTATTTCCTTAACTGTATTTTTTCTAGATATCCATATGAACACTATTGGTGAAATTAGGCCTTCTGTTAATTATTCTAATTTTAATTTAAATTCCTTCAGGGTTTCCCAATGAGATTTCTGCTTTTAAATTACATTATTAATCTGAAATACTTGTGTCTACTTGTGTTAAATATGTATATGTATGCTCATATGTATTGACAGTTTAAGAGAGATTTTTATACTGTAGAAATACACTGTAGCATAGAGAAAGACATTTAAATTCTAAATATCAATATTGGAATTCTTAAGTTTGCTCAAACCTAAATTCAGACTGAATTTCTCACCTTAAAATCTTGAGGGTCTCTGTCAGAGCGGAATCGAAATGGCCAGTAGAACAGGATATAAGGAGTGGTAATTATGTTTACTTTGATGTTGCTATTCTATGGTGTAAAAGAGTTTGGTTTGTATTTGGTCTATCTGGCAGTTTTCCCAGCCACTAAATTCACTTCAGTGGTTTGCTAAAGGACAACAGTGGCTTTTCAATATAGAAGTCTGTGTGAGCTATGTTTAGAATTGAATTCTTTCCGATATTGCATCCTTGGCCTGCTTCCATGCCAGGTGAGTTTCAAATCAGCTATTTTATAAAAGAGTATGTTCAAAAGCATATGCAGCTCATATTGCTACACAGCATTAGAAATATAAACCCAGTATACTCCATAAATGAATTTTAGAATATAAAGACATAAAGAAGTTCATATTTTCTATTGTAAAAGAAATTGTCTTTTTAAAAGGATCTTAGTGAATAAAAGTTTAACACAATCTTTAAAATTTTTAGATGACAATTGTGAGCTCTGTATACACTACACATTATAACATTGACCTTTAAATGTGCATACATACATGATTTTAGTACCAGATCTTTAACGACAAAAATTACAGATTATATTATTTTTATAACATACGCTAATCTCAATCTTAAATTCTATTTCATTAAAATGTCATTTACATTATGAAATGTATTTTATTAGATAAAGTAACTAATAATTTTTATGTAATATGATACATTAAATACACTTCTACTCTTTTCTATGACAATGCATTTTTCACTCATTATTGAAATAATTCAAAGCAGTTATGTATTGTTAATAAAAGAACGAATTACAATTTTGTCCTTAAAATGAATATTATGCAGTGTGCAAGCATCCATGGCACGCGCCTGCCCATTTTCTCGTCACTAATTCTCAGCGCAGCGCACAGCACATCATTTCCTTGAATGCAGATGTAGCCTGAGGGTCTGCTGAGTGAGATCATCAGCTGTCAATATTCATTAAGTGAACGAATGTGAGAAGCAGAATTCTGCTGCTACCTTAACACTGTAGGATAGAGAGGAGATGGGAAACACCTTGCTAGTTCTGTAGACTTTCGGAATGCCAAGGTTACACGAGGATGCGGCAAAGTGCGAGGAAAAATTGATGGCTGGCTAATTTGACATATATGTAAATTTTTAAGGAACCCATGCTTGAATATACATTCTTCAAAATCTTCCATTTCACTGTAAGATCTTTTACATATTTCAGGAAATTTTGCACATCCCTCTAAGACAACAACTCATCATTTCCCCTCTTCCTGTTCTCTGCTTTTATAACACTAAGGCCTCGGTAGTAAAAACTGTATTTGATCCTACAAAATATACAAAATTCTTTCAAGTGGGAAAGTGGGACTGGAAGTGAGACATTTTAGAGTTTCATTGCCTTTCACAATAAAATGAATAGGGAAATCTGGAAATAAGTGAAATGAGAAAAAAGCAGTAATAAAAAAAGTATCTTAAATATAAAAATCATCTACCAAAACAGTAAACCAAGCAGCAACAAGGATCCTGAGCAATTAGTCAGAAACATTCTACATAAAGTATTCAATAACTGAGAATTAAGTTTTCTTCATCAGGAGGCATATATTTCACTTTCTGATATTTTATATTGATAATTTAGGTACTAGTTTAGGTACTAAAGGGTTAGAGAAGAACAAGTCTGAATACTGGAGAAAAGGAAAGTTATTTTCAGTCTATCCTGGAAACACAATAAATATTTGCAAAATATTTCTAAAGATTTCCAAAGAAAATGAACTCTGTGCAGAATATTATTACCCTTCAAATTAGATAAAACATAGACAAAAATAACTAATACATTGAGAACATTTCTGAGTGAATTGATTTGAACAAAACATCATGGCAAACTATAGAACACTGTAACAGTAGGGATATAGCACATCGACATTCAGGAGAAAAATATTTATGTGTTTGGTTGTGTCTAATTTTGGAGGTTACTGGCATGAAATATATTAAAAATTACCTTTGCTTTATGTTGCATAGCATCCCAGATAGTTTTCTAAAGTGTGCTGAAATTTTTGTTCATTCAAAAAAGAAGAGCTTATTAAAAGGATGGGGAAATTTCAATCTAGTGAAACCTGCCTTTCTATAGTTCTGTAATGAGAGTATTTAGACAGAACCTAACGGGAGAAAGATTGTAAAAGTTTGAATCCAGTGTATCATACTGAGGAAGGTTTGTCACTGCATTGCATTGTTTTTGGTCCTCTGACTCTGGAGGTTCCCCTGTTGCTTTTTGTTCCTCAGCATTTTATTTCTCACTCTAAGTTGTACTCAGATGAAAATGAATTATCTGAGCCACACATCTGGTCTTGACAAAAACCAAAAATCAGAAGTGGTGTTGCCATCTTTTCTGTGTGGTCAATGGATAATAATCTATGGGAAATCAAGTATGATGCATGTATCAGTGAGTGCTTAGCACGACAAATTTTACCCAGTTTTATCCAAGACAACTCTGAGTTAATAAGCAAACAACAAAACAACAGAGGACAATGAAGTCATCATTCTCCATATATAAATGCTACTAAACAAATTTACAGTTGTTTTCCTTTCTGACATCAAAGCTAGATGCAATCCTTTGGTCAAAGTTTTATTGGTGCTCCCTATTATACAATATTACAAAACTAGTAAATATATTTCTCCATCTATTTCTTGAGTTAAAAAAGTTTATACATGCTCAGGATCCACTGTTGTTCCAAGGGTTGTTAATAAATTGACCATAAAGAACCCAATTAAAATTAAAAAATTTCTCATCCTGTTGTATCCAAAAGAGAAAATGTACCCAAAATACACAGAGCTCAGTACCTCTATAAAATGTTTATCTATCTATCTGTCTATCTATCTATACTCTGTAATTTTGAATGTGTCTGATACTACATCTACTGTGTTTTCTGGGTACTTGGAATACAGGTTCAAAGTTCAAAAATTGGAACTCAGGGAAAAAAGGAAGGATACTAAGACTGCAAATTTTATGTGTTACTGTTGCCCACTCACAATACTTAGATATTAGTAAAACAATATTTTAGATGTTTTTGTGAAATACTTTTGAGTGGGATTAATATTAAAATTAGTAGGCCTTGAGCAAAACAGACTGTTCTTCAAAATGTTGGGGAGACCTATCCAACCTTTATGAAAGGCATAAGCAAGTTTCCCCAAATGCTGATAGAATACTGCATAAAAGTCTGTCTTCAATGTGACCTGCAGTATCAACTTCTTTTTGTGTCTCTAGACTGTTTTTTTTCCTGCTGACTTGGCACATGCCAGATCTTACTATGATATGAGCTCATTCACTAGAATAGATCACTGTCTTACAATAAGCCTATGCACACCTAGACTATGCATACAAAAATATATACATATACATATACACATACATATACATGGAATCACATATCATATTATTTTCATTATACTGGAGAACTTGAATGACAGAGATTGGTGTTTACAGAAAGAATTAATATGTTAACATAGAACACTATTAAATGAAAAATAATTGTTCTGAAGCTTCAGATAAACTGTCTATAACCTTAGATAACCTTAAGATTAATCTCTACACAGAGATACAAAAAAATGTATTAAAATCCTCAGCAATCATCATTTCCTTATTTTTTGTGATAAATTTTTAATCAAGATCCAATAGCATACATGTTGATATCATGTATCCTATCCTATCATTATCCTATCATTATGTTAACCAGAATATAAAGCTAATTAATGTTGTTCCACAAACAACTTTTGTGTGTAAATGAAGTTTATTATTTCTCTTTTCCATTCTTTTCTTTTCTTTACCTTTTTTTCTTTTTATTCTTATGATACTAGAGATTGAGTCCAAGCCTCCCTTGTGTAAACACTCTATCCCAGAGCTGCAACTCTTAACACTGAACACGCATTTTATTTATTTAATTATCTATTCATTTACGTATTTGGTTGTGGGAATCAAACTCATGACCTAGCACTTGTGAGTCAAGTGCTGTGCCGCTGAGCCATATTCCTGGTTCTGAACATATCTTTTAAAAAACAATTTTATATACTTAGAAGAAAAATATTCAAAAACACTACAGAAAATTCCTGACTACCATATACTAGTTCATTCTATTTTGCATTAATATGGTACTTCTCTATAATTAGCAAGGTAAAATAAACAAATACATTATTATAAAGTTGTATTTTATCTGGAGAGTCTTAAGTTTTAATGAAAGCTCTTCTTGTTTCACAATTCCATACAGGTCATCACATGATGCCTAATTATCATGTTTCCCTAAAATCCTCTTTGTCATGGTGTTTTCTAAGGCTGGAGTTGTTTCCATGAGGTTGGAAGTTTTGAGGAATATTGGTCAATTGTTTTACAGAATGGACCTTTACTGGTTTTTCACTGATGTAACGATAATCTTCAGATTGTAATTATACAGTTGTAGGAGAAAGACTACATGGATCATGTAAATTTCATCACATGATATCAAGTAAAGACTATTGATGTGATCCATCATTGTTGACATTGTTGACTTTTTACATTATTTTTAGCAAGACATCACCTTTCACCTATATCATTTTTTTGTCATGTGTTCTTTTTTTCTTTCCTTTAAACCTCTTTGTTCAGGAATTTCAAGCAATTTTAATACCATAGGTACAACATAATTTTGATTATGCTTTGTTTGCTTGACATTTGTTGAAAGTCATATATATACATCATTTTATAGTTGTTAAAACAACATTAGAAAATTTCATCCAGAATTTATTTCAATGTTTTTCTTTGGTTTAATCCAATATTGCTCCTCTTTTTAAGAAACTATAGTATAATGGATTTTAATTTTTATTCCAACTTAATGATCCCCTCATATATATATGTATATATAATTATATACACATAATTTGTATATGTTTTAGTAATTTTAAATGAATAGAAAACATTTTTTCTTTGTATGAGAAAATTACCAAATTACCTCGCTGCAACCTGGATTTGTAAAGAAAATCATAACAAGTTTATGGTTGAGATTTTATTTTTGTATTATCAATTACTTAATCCCAAACATACACCATTTCAAGCATGTTAAATTGTCTCTACATTATTTTTTAGTATTTAAGTTCACGTTTTGTACCTGTTTTCCTTTATGTTTAAAATAGTAACTAGGGTCAACATAGTGTGATACAGTCAAGCACTGGAAAACAAATAGAACAAGCCTATATTCTATACACTGTGAAAATATTTGAAAAAGTAGAATAAATAAAAACTTTTCAACATAAAATTTTTGGGAAAATTTACCACCAGCATATGCACACTAAGAAACATTTAACAAATAGAATTGAAGTTAACAGTAAATATTGTTAGGGTGGAGCCTCAGTACAAATTGAGTAAAGAACACTGGAAAAGGTAACTTCATGAGTAAATACGTTTATTTTGTATGCTTGAATGGCAGTTTTCATTTAAGTAAAAATAATAGCCAATTTGGAGTAATCACAAATGTGTAAATATAATTCATGACAAAAACGTTGAAAGGACTACAATGTGGAGATCATACTCTGTGACATCAGTTTATTATAACAGTATATATATCCTGAAAATGTGAAATGGAAGTATACTAGGGGAAGTTCCTATGCTACATGTAAAGTTGTATATCATCCTAACATATAATGTGATAAGAAACATTCAAGTGTTCGTGATCTAGGCATATAGAATGCTGAGGTTACAACCATGGAATCCTGCATTATATTCTCAGCTAGTGACTCTTTTTTTTTCTTACAAAGGAAAAAAACAAACAAACAAAAAAAAAAAAAACAGTAAGAAATCACCAGTTAATAGATTACACATTATTATCTTAGAGATAGTGCTCAAGTCACAGGATCAAAGCATACAAAGTGGACAATCAAACAATGAGAATACAAACAGTTGTGTTCAATGATCCAACCAAAAACATTAATATGATCTATTTAACACCCTAAACACACTTGTAGTTGTATCCTTTACAGCACTTTTTTCCCTCTCTTTTTTACAACAAAATTTATACATTTTGGTTTTATTACTCCATAGTTCTTATTACTTTTTTTGAAGAGAATAAAATCAAATGTGGCAAAACAAAGCTGTCAGTCAAAACCAAGGATAGACATAGCACATGATGTAAAAACAGAGTACAAGGTTAACAACAATGGTTACCATAATGCCTCTTGCTTCCTTAAAAAGAATTGTCTATCTCGTTAGGTACTATAAAGTTGAACAAAACAGTAGATAACAAGATCAATAAAACCTAAACCTTGTAAACATTACAGGACTTCAAAAGAAGATAATAGTCAAACCAGAATGGGCATCATAGTGAATCTTATTGCCTTCAAAGTAGTTGCCTATACTCTCAAACTTAATACTATCATACAGAACGGAAGAGAGTCTAATCAGTCAAAACAAGATAGTGGGAGTATTACAGGACTTCAAATCAAGTTAATAGGAAATCAAAAAAGTTGCTATAATATATCCTGCTAATTTTTTTGATTTTCCCCTTAATTAAAAAAATCATGAAGCTTACACTCAAAAGTCTATGAAGCTTACACTCAAAAGTCTTTCCATTATTTGATGACAATTGTCACGATATGGGCCAGACTGAGAAAAAACTGAGATTTGTTTTTATTTCTTTTCCTTTTTTTTTTTTTTTTTTTTTTTCTGTGTTGTTGCTGTGGGTTGAAACTGGGGCCTTGCACATGATAAAGAGATAAAGAATTTATATGTGAAATAAAAGTTTGTTTATTTTATGTGTAGGAAACATGTTTATTTCAACTACTTTTAAAACATAATTACTACTTTATTTATGCCAAATCTAGAAAAAGTGAAGCTATTGTTACTATAATTCAAAGATAATCAATTCAAATAACCATCTGTATGCAACTTGCTGATTCATATTGGTGTTGAATAATTTATTTTTTAATTTGTATTTTAGTAGACAGTTAACAAAGAGGAGAATTAATGAAGTACTGTCACTGGGATATGTTTTCTAGATCATTTCAAATCATAAATCTAGAAAACAATTAGGGACATAAATTCTTACTGAGGAAAAGTAAAGATTGTTTTAATGAGATTAGTGACAAACAGAGCAAGCCATTGAAATAAGATTTACCTGATTTACAGACACATGATCTGTTAAAAACATTTTCTTATATGCTATTAATACATATTCTACCACAGAAATATGTATTATATTTGATCTATAATTTGAAGTTGCCTGCTGTAACTAGTACAGATTCATTCTCAAACAAATAAATTCATGTTCCCACTGTGTGTTGTCTCTTCTTTTGCCTTTATGTAAGATACTACATATATTAACCACCCACAAAGAATGTGTTCATGAAGTACCACAAATATATAGTAATAAAATATTTTGATTTTTAATTTTATTTTTCTTAATTTTAACAACAAATTTTAAAAACTGTTTATAGTGCTTTTTTTTTTTCCATCTGTCCTTATGAGTTATAAGTTCCTTTAGGGAATTATGCATTAGAAGCACCCTAATCAAGGTTATAATAAAAAAACATAAAATCATAAAACACATAAATTATAAAACAGCCATATTGGTCAATTTTTATCAGTTAAAATATTTCATTTTTAAGTAACTTTTAACTCAAGTTAAATAGAATGTAATGATTTTAAAAACAACAATTCTATTTTATACTATAAACCTCAGAAGTCAAAATTCTTTTCTTCTCTTGGAAATATTTTGAATGAGTATGTAATCAATTAAATGTTTTGCTGAGTATATAATCTGTTACATGATCATATTTTATTTATATGACTTTTAATTGTGTTTTTGGAAGATTCACCAAAAGTTTATTAATAACTAGATAAAATTTTATTACTGGGTACATCTCTAATGAGAAATCAGTAAAATGAGAATCTATTTGCCAAGAAAATAATATATGTATTTTTATATCTAATTGGATATGTTGATAGCAAATACATAGTTTCAAACAATTAATAACCATTGGTTATTTGTTAAGACATATCTAATTGAGAAAGGAAAAATTGTTACAAATAAATCTTATTCATTATTAATGAACATATAGGGAGGCAACAATTATTGAAAATCAGTTTTCTTAAACTCATAATAATATGCCTAGAAACATTTATTTGCATGGTTATTAGTATATCAATAGTAACATATGAGTTTCTTTGAATCAAGCCACTGATATATAATTAAAATAAAACTAAAAAAATCAAATTTTGTTATTCTAATTTATAATTGTTTTATAAGGCATACAATTGCAACGTAAGTTTTCACATAAATATTTTGTATTTATAATGTGCTATTAATGTGATTCTCATGTAAAAATCCATACTTTCAAGATACATCAAAAATAAGCTAAAAGTTTTTTTTTTCCTTTTATTTTAAAGAGGCTAAAACTAAGAAAATAAAACAGAATGAAATCAATCAAAATAAAACAGTATAAGTGATGCAGAACTTCAAAACCTTACAAAATCAACAATAGTTACTGTGCTGCCTTTTGTTGTCTTCAAAATAGCTGGAGATACCTTAGGACATCCTAAAACTAGAACAGAACAGAAAAGAATAGAAACAATAAAAACAGAACAATGGATGCATTAAAGAACTTCAAAACAAAATTCAAACTGGCTCCCATAATGTATGTCTTACTATCTTTTAAATAGCTGTTCACGTCATCATATTTAACATAATCAAACAAAACAAAAGATGAAACTGATATGGTTTCCAGGTGGAGACTCCCTCCTGGTGAGACCTCCTCTCTCCATCCATAGTCCATGAATGCTGCTGACTCATTAGAGAGAGACTTGGGTCTGGTGGTCCCCACCGCGGCAGTGGCCCCAGATGGTGCTGGTGTCCAGGTGGGCATCTCCTCCTGGTGAAGCCTGGTTCTCTCTCTCCACTGCTAAAAGATGTTTGTCAGGAATGTTTTCTCCAATTTAAAGCAAGATGGTTATACATAACACAGAACACTAAAATGAACAATTTTAACATGATTTAATGCTAACCTTTTCAAAATAACTTCTAATTAGTAGGTTAATTTTTAAAGAGTATGTTTAGCAGAAGTTTTAACCAACAAATTTTTGATTAATTTTATAAAACCACACTGCCATAGATACCAAGATATGTAAAACTAGGAAATGGTAAAATACCAGCCCAGTCTTAAGCATTTTTTCCTTAATCGTTGGTATTTCACTGCACTGGAAAGGCGTTAAAATCCTTAATGGGATATATTTGATAAAAATTTCAATAATAACTTGTAGGAGATAAAACCACAAAAGCATCTGTCAGAGAAACAAAGAACTAATTTGAACATGTGCCTTGGAAATGGTTGAGTTGATTTGAGCCTTAGAGCAACGAAAGAAAATAAAGACATTTCTGCTACCAAATTACGTTATGTGGTCTAGAAATACTGAATTTTTTTTTAATATTTGAAATGAACATTTTGAAGAAAATAGCTGCTACACCATTTTCAGTCAGTATGCTATTGAAAGCTTGTCTTTGCTCCAGGCTATAAGATTCTGTTTTTCTTCTGTTATCTGCATACAAATTCTATTAAAAAGGAGAATTACTAATTTATGAGGGGATTTCTGAAGTCTGAAAATATGTTTAAGTCTTTAAAAGTTTGGAAATCTTTTACTAAACATAGCTCTGCCTAAAAAAGAAGTTTTGGAGTGGTAATGCAAGTGAAATGTAACCATCTGATCACACATGGCCATTTACAGTTTTGCACACAAAACTGTACCTTTGAAATGTATACATTAGCAAATCCTGTTAATTTATTTTAGTGCCATTCCAACAGTTCTATGGACCAAAATTAAAATCTCTACCATCATTAGAACAATGTTGACTCATTTTCCTTTTAAAACTTTTAAATTAATGCAGTGAGAATAAGACATAAAGTTTTTTTTTTTTTCAACTCGGATAATTTTTTACATTTGAGAAGAATTCATCTTAAAGCATTTGATAGAATTTTTTTAGGTAGAGTTTTTATTGGAGAAATGTACCTTCATCTCATAGAAAATAAAATCCCCAAAGCCACAACTCGATACAAGAAAATTGACAGAAAGGAGGTGGCTTTGCCTCCTCGACTGATATTTGGAGCGAGAGAAATAACGACATTATTTTTATTTGAGGCTCTGTTTCACAAATACGCATGTTGCTATCGTGTAATTTCTCAACATGCCCAGGAAGAAATATCAGCAGAAGTCCACCAAACCCAGCAGGATCTGCTTCTGAAGGCTTGTCAACTTTGCTGCAGGTGGAAATCTGTATTGAGAATTTGTGGCTGACAGATATATTTGGTCTGCTACCACTGAAACTAAAATGTATATGAATTTCATTTCAGTCACTAAAGAGGAAGCATTATTAGAATTTACCAAAATTGATTCTTTTACTTGTAAATAAAAGAACTTATGGAATGTGACTTGACTACAAACAGTTTAGTATCATTAAGTACATAGATCTTAATTTAAATGTTGCTTCTGTAAGAGACTACTACTTTTGTATTCAAGATAGATAATCATATTTTCTTAGAATGATTATAATTTACAAGGCAAAAATATACATCACCAAAACTCGATAGAAAACTACACAGGCTTCATCTCAAAAAAGGAAATAAGCAGCGAAATAAAAGTATATAGCACTGAATTTTTACTGTATCTTTTCTGTTTTTCCTTCTTGCTAGGACCAAGTTTTTAGAGGCAGGTCTTGTGCATGTATATTCGGACTTAGATGTTACAGACCTCAAAGATGAATCACAGAAGCATGTGATGTTGATGACAGAAACTTTAAAGATGAATAAACCTCTATATTTGTTTGTCAGGGGTCTCCAAAATGACATTTGCATTAATATTGCAGGACACACAAGCACTATTTCCATTTAATAAAATGAATGTAGTGAAGAAGTGTGTCTCAACTCGCTTGTGACTCAGCACTGGTAAAGATTAAGCAGACTGCAAATCGTGCCCGTCGATTGTCATTACAAATTATATGACCAAATTTCACACAGAAAAGAAAAGCTTTGGCAAGGATCTGGCAGTGACTTAACTCAGGAACTGAAATGATGATCCCAGGTAAATAATACGATGCTTTAGTAGAGAAATCCCTGGACTCGTGTCCAAGGAGATAGTCTGCACATGGAAAGGGCTTGCATTGGTTCCCATCAGGCGGATGAAGGAGCTTTGTTCTTTGGCTGGCTCAGAGCCACTGGAGTTGCCTGGCTGCCCCAAAGCCAGCGGGATCCCTGGCTGAGGAGCAAAGCCACAGCCAAGGTGGAAATCAGGGGAGGCAGTAACTCAACCTTCCATCTGTGTCCCCAGTATCCCTCATCTGTTGAATTTAACTGAGTTTAAGATCTTAGTTTAAATATTGCTGGTGAGCTGACTGCTTTGGATAAACCATAATGGAAAAATATTTTACAGTCACATACCTAAAAGGAAAACCATCAGAAGAAGTGCTTTTAGCCGGTATAATGCTTGACCTGGATAAGAACACTGACCCCTCAAGCATTTGAAGGGAGGGAGTGGGTAAGAAGAGATTTCATAATTTCTGGAGCTCTGGAGGTTAGAGCTAACAGTGGAGGCTAATTGAAGGCAGATGGGGTTCTGTTTTATATAAGACTCACCTATCCATTAAAGCTATCAAAACATAAATGAGCTAACCTGGGAGTTAATTATTTCCCATCACTAATAGAATGCATGAGACTCGGAGGCCCAGGGATTGAAATTGCTATACAAGGAATTCCAATAAGCGACTAACTACAAGTTTCTTTTTCCTTGGGTTGAAAAGAGTTATTGAAAAATTTTCAAATCCCTAATGCGTTTCTTTAATTCCCTTCAATTCTTTTAGGCAAAAGTTAAATATAACATGCATAGAAAAATGCATAAATCATAGCATACAGCTTGATGAGTTTTTCAATAGCACCTCATAAATGAAAAGTAAGAGATGGCCTTTTACAGTCATCACACTCGAGATATTAATAGAAACTTCTCTTAACATACTTTCAAAAACTAACCATTGTTTTGATTTCTGTCATTATAGATTAGTTATACCAACTCTGCCTTTTTATAAGTGTAAGAATAAAGAACGTATTGTGTTGTGTGTGTGCGTGTGTCTGTGTGTGTGTGTGTGTGTGTGTGTGTGTGTGTGTGTGTGTGTGTGGCTTCTTTGACCACCGTTATGTATACAATTCATCAATGTTACTGAATCTAACAAAGCACTTTTTTTTTTTTTGAGACAGATTCTCACTAAATATCCAGGCTGGCCTTGAATTTGCTTAAACTGCCCATATAGGTTTTGATGTGCAGCTATCTTTCTGCCTCAGCATCCCAAGTCCTGGAATTATAAGCATGCACCACTCTGCCTAGTAAAGTTTATTTTTTCTCTGGTTAAACTGTCTTCTACTACTGCCCCTGTATTTATACACACTGAAGTAGTTCGTAGTTACAGGTAATGATGAACATAAAATGTTTCAGTATACTTTTATAACAATTTATTTATTTTTGATACCAGGGATCAAACTTACAAACTTGGCCTTGCCAGTACACTTTTATATGAATCTTTCTGTTGTATATGTAAAATAGAACTGCTGATTAATTGAATATTTGTGAGTTCAATACTGGCATGTTGTATGACCATTGTCAGTGGGAATATTCATACCTCAAACTTCAGTTATTCTAGGAAGGGAAATGATGATCTTTCTTTCCACCTATATTAATTCATATTTATTGTTAAAGTATGTATACATATATAGACTGCCCTACATGTGAGGAACCAGGACGTCTTCTTGGAATCTGGCCTTGACCTTGATTGAATTATATTTTTTCTCACAAGGAAAAGAAGACCTGCTCCTTAGGACACCATTTCACAACATCTGGCTTCTGACTACCTAAAACAGAGTGTGGTCTGTTCAAAACAGCCCTGAGCCTCCTTCCATTTCTTCTTCCTACTTTTGTGAGGACAGAAACATCACAATGCCCTAGCAGTGCCCTGAGTAGCTGAATGAGGCATTCTGTAACTGGCTTCTAGGGGGACAGGACGTGTGGCCAGGACAGTGTTGTGCAAGCACAGAGACTTGATTGGGGATTGGATAAATCCAGGAATATGGAGGAGCACAGTGTGGCCACAACAGAAAGACTGGAGAGCCCAATAAATATAAATCTTCAACCAAGAAACTCAGGATCCTCAGCTGTAATTTTAAAGGTAGGAGAGAGAATATAGTCTTTTGTTTAAACCTTTAACTTCGCAGAGAATAGGACACAAGTTGCACTGGTTTCTATTTGAACTCCAGCCATAAGTCTACCAAATACTGATTAGGTTGATCTCCAGGCATATTACAACACATAAAAAAGAGGTAAAGAAAGATGGCCTGCAGTGTAAGTTGCTGAAGTGTATTTTTAATATCTATTATAAATATTAATTGATCATCAGGATTCACTTTTGCCATTTAAGTTAAAAAATACAGTCACCTGATACAAATGGAGATATATGAAATCTAGGGTCTGATTACAATTTGGTTTTCTTCTAATTATTCCTTTAAAATAACTGTATACTAATAGTGTTAAACCAAGAATAATAATTATTTTTTATAATATGTTACTTTTAAAGTTTATTTTTAAAGCTGAATTATTCATCTCTGCCTAGGTGTAGGAAAAAAATCTTACCATTCAGCATTTTTCTTTTTTAACTTAAAGTGAAAAAAATAAAAATAAAAACAATTTCAAAACAGGGTAGAAGGAGAGTTACAATAATTAGCCTACTGTGTATTGTTGTCCTCATAGTAATTATACGGAGGATAAGATGTAGGCATGATATCTGGGGCAGTCAGTACTAGCACAAACCTGTCTTCTCAATGAACTAAGAGAAACTGGCTGAATGACTATCATATCTTGTGTATACATAAACTTTTCCCTTTCTTCCCTTTCCCTCATTGCAGTTTGAACTTTCTTTTGAACAATTTCTTCCTGATTCACAGTATCTCATTTACATTTTATGTCTTATTTACTTGTTCAGTTTTTCACACTAGTGAGAAAATATGTTGTTTACACATATGGATCTAATCTATTTCATTTATGAGTATGGTCTCAAGTTGTGTCAATTTGCCCATAAAAGTTTCCTTCTTTTTGACTGAGTAGTACTCCTTTATATTAAAAAAAAACTACCTCTTTTATTTCCATTCCTCTATTGACAGACATTTGGATTTTCCAAGAATTAGCTATTACAAATAACCATCATTGCATATACATTTTTATGGTGTGATGTTTTTAATTCTTCTAAGAAGATATGCAGAAGGGGAATAGTTTGAATGCAATCTCTAATGCTGGTATTTAAGGGAATCTACACACTGATTTCCACAGTGGTGGCCCCAGTCTGCACTCCCACTGACAGAGGAAACTTATTCCGTTTCTGACACAGCCCCTGAGGCATTTGTTTTTGGCTGATTTCTTGATGATAGCCATTCTTTCCGAGGTGAGATGGAATCACAATATTGTTTTAATTTACATTTCTCAGGAAATTGATGATGTTGAACATTTTTAATGTATTTATTTTATCATTTGTATTTCTTAATCTGAGAAGTGTATATTCATCTC
Organism: Cavia porcellus; assembly: GCF_034190915.1. NCBI lineage: Eukaryota > Metazoa > Chordata > Mammalia > Rodentia > Caviidae > Cavia > Cavia porcellus. The sequence goes on along the minus strand of NW_026947497.1, from coordinate 29,490,107 downwards.
TAGTGCCTTTTTTAAAATTTGTCTTTGAATTTGGGAGGGTTATTTTTTCAATTCTTTATATGTTCTAGATATAAGTCCTTTGGGAAACAAGAGGTTATAATTTTTTTTTCACTAGACTGGTGGTCTTATCACTCCATTGATGATTTCTCTTTTTGTGCAAAAGCTTTTTAATAAGGTGAGTTCCCATTTGTCATTTTCCTTGCAGTCTGGGTATTATTGATAGCCTCTGTCTACACCTATGTCTTCAAGATTTCTACTCAGTTTCTCTTCCATAAGTTTAATGCTTGCATTTTGATATTTAGGTATTTGATCCATTTCATATTTAATTTAGTGTGTGGTGGTAGACATAAGTCTTTGACATGTAGAAAGCCAGTTTTTCCAACATCATTAATTAGAGACTTTCTTCCACTGAGGATGTCGGGCTCCTATGTCAAAGATAAGGTGACTGAGTGAATTTGGGGCTGTGCCTGCATCTCCTATTCTGTTCTGCTGATACTTGGGCTTTTTTGGTCAATATCATGCTGATTGTATCACAGTAGCTTTGTAGCATAATTTCAGGTAAGAGATTATGATACCACCTGACTTGCCTTTATTGCCCAGACTTCCTTTTGCTATTTAAGTCTCTCCTAGTTCCAAATAAATTTTAGGAATGCATTCGGTAAATCTGTGATGAATAATAATGGTATTTTGATTGGAATAGGATCACATCTGTATAGTAGTTTGGTGAATAAGGTCATTTTCACTGTGTTGGTTCTTCCTATCCAAGAGCAAGGGATAGCTTTCCATTTTCTGTTATCTTCTTTGATCTCTATTTTAGGATACTGTAGTTTTTATTGTCCAGATATTTTACATCCTTTGTTAGATTGATTCAAAATATTTCCTTTTTTACTTGCAATCATGAAGGATGTGCTTTCCCTAATTTCTCTCTCTGTGAGTTTGTTGCTTGTGTGCAGGAATGAAATTCAAAAATAGAATTATAAATTTACCATCAAATAAATGCTTAGGCTCTGGAGAATAAACTGGAGAATTCTACAAGAAATTTAGAGAAGAACTAAAGCCATTAATGCTGAAACTCTAAAAAAAATGAAAGGGAAGCAGTACTTCCAAAATCATTCCTGGAAGAAGTATTACCCTGATTCCAAAACCAAGGAAGAACCAAACAAAAAAAAAAAAAAAAAAAAAGGAAATTACAGATCAAAATCCCGTAATGAACATAGATGCAAAGATCCTTAATAATACAGTGGCAAATAGAATGCATCAAATCATCAAAAAGATTATGCATCATGACCAAGTAAGGTTTATCCCTGGAATGCAGTAATATTTCAATATAAGCAAGTCAATAAATGTATCATCATGCTAACAGACCCAGAGATAAATCCACATGATCATCACAAGAGATGCATAAAAAGCATTTGACAAAGTTCAACACCTCTTCATGATAAAAGCCCTACAGAAAATTGGAATAGATCATCTTTACCTCAGTCTTATAAATCCATCTATGACAAACCAACAGCTAACATGACGTTAAATAGCCAAAAACTAAAATCAAGAACAAGGTAAGGATGTCCATTATTACCTCTCCTATTCAATATAGTTCCAGAAACATTAGCCAATGCAATTAGACAAGATAAAATAAAAGGAAGAAGGCTAGGAAAGAAAGAAGTTATATTATCATTATTTGCAGATGACATGATGCTCTACATAGAAGGTGCCCAAAGCCCAACCAAAACACTTGCAGATTTAATATCCAAATTCAGCAATGTAGCAGGATACAAAGTCAACAGTTAAGAATAATAACTTAAAATTTTACCACAAGTAACGATAGAACCCAAGAAATCAGAATGGGGAAATAGACAATATTCAGTGGAAAGATAACACATAATACTTAGCTCAAGCTCCAAAACTACAATCTGACATTAACCATCCCAAATAGTATAGTACAGCTATATTTCTTATACAAGTGTACATATAAGTAAAAATTAATTAAACTGTATATCTCAGCCTATGCTTCAACAAATCTTTTGAAGTAAACAATCAAAATTGCTCATTTACTCAACTTACTCAATTGGTGATTTATTGTTAATTGTATTTTTCTTCATAAACAAGTACCTATTTTCAACAGTATTGTCTCTTCAAAATAAGAAACAATTCCCTAAATTTTTAAAATCCCTAAAATTTGAAAACCCTATAAAATATGGAAAACTATAAGTCTATAAATAGTTTTGCTTTCATTTTAACATGTTACAGTACCCCCACTGACTAAAAGAGCAGTTAGGTTAATGGTAGAGTAAATGTTAAGGATTTAATCTTTTCTTTCAAGATAATTATTTTAATGATTACTCTTAAAATTTTGCTTCAGTGGTCTTCTAATTCTGAAATGCTATTCAAATGATGCAAAGTATCATGTTTTTAAGCAAACAAATATATAAAAATTGGAAATGTATAAAAATGACTTATATAAAATGAGTTATAAATATATAAATATATGTTACAAATATGTAAATGCATATAATGAGTTATAAATATATAAAAAAACTGGAATTGTTGACTGAGGTACCGGGTGATTATGAGTTACAATTTAGAAAACACTCCAGGCTTAAATATCCCTCTCTTGCTCCAAACTCCATAGCTATGTCAGCTCTTGCTTCCGGCCCTGCATCTCCACAGTCCCGTGGATAAGAAGTAAAAATTCATTATCCTAAAGCCAAAGAAAACTTGAAGCCAGTTACTATCTGTTGCTGTCGTAGTTTACAAGGAAAAAATGTAATACAGGACACATAATTTATAGAATTACTTTATAATAGTCATCAACGTGTCAAACACAAAATAGTGGAGGAAATCTGTCCACACACTTAATACCCAGCAAATCCAGCTGAGAGCCTGAATCCCATGGCAATGCCCTACCTGAGGCTAGCTGAAGAAAAAGAGAGTGCATAATAAAGGAAAAGACACAAGCTTAGAAAATATTGGAAAATGAGGGTACAGTATATATAAGATTGCTATGAGCACACTGGGAATCATACAGAGTCTGTTTCTTCTTTGTTAAAGGAAGCTACCACATTTTCTATTCTATCATTCCACTGACCCATTTGTCAAAAGAAAGGAAATATCAAATTTCCATACCACAGACATTTGGTGGACATTCAGGATGGCCTCACCAAAAGTCAAATAATGTACTGGATTTACTCTCCTTTTATCTCTGAAACTTTTTATTTCTCCACATGATTTTGAGTTTGAACCATTTATGATTAGTACAAAAGAATATTACTTGTCACTTCAAATATACATTTATATATACAAGATAAATAAGGCAAAAGAGATCATCATATTTGTTGTTGAGCACTTATTTAAAACTCGTAAATTTGAAGTTAATTTTATTGAAATGCTATCAAATCAGTATTAAAGTTGTATTTAATTAATTGCTGACTTAAATCTCATGTAAAAGTAATATAACATTGAAAGTCCAATTTATCAGTCCCTTCTGCTTCATTTTACTCAAGAGGCTATGTAGGATGTCTCCCCAAGGTTCATAGGTTAAAATAGATGGGTTCAGAGTTGGGGGCCTTTCGGAACTGATTAATGCATGAGATGAGGTCTTCATGAATGAGATTAATATCTTTATGAAATAGACCAGAGAAAGATCCTTGGTTCCCTTTGCCATTTAAAGTGAAGAGAGAAAAGAAGCTCTCAAAGGACAGTAAATAAGTCTGACCTCCCACCCTCCAAAATTCTGGGAAACAAATTTTTGTGTTCATAAGATGTTAAGATTATTGTACTTTACTATAGAAGTTCAAACTTTGAAGATGAAGAATACATCAGAGTTCCTGCTCTCTATTTCTAACTATGCAAGCTGTCTCTCCAGCATACTGTGGCAAGCAAAGTCCTACCATATTTTTAAAAATTTTTGTCATATATTTCATTAGGACATATTTGCAGTCCATGCAGTTTAAGTCATTTTGGAGAGGGGTTACACTTGCATACCACTTTTATTTTTAATCTCTGTTACCTTGCCTCTCCAAAAGATGGAGTATTTGAAAGCTGAATATGAGTTTTCTTCTTTGCTTAGCTTTTCATTCCTCCATTCATTGCATTAGTGATTCTGGGACTAAATTTTTTATAGAATGTTGAAGTTATCACTCTTGTGTTTTCTCCTATGGAGCTGAAGATACCCAATCTTGTCACTGCTCCTTTGAAAATAATATTCTATTCTTTAATTCTCTTAAATTTCATTTTTCATATGCATTTTCTGTACTGAGGTTATTCTACCTACATGTTTATTCAAAATTACATTTTTGCTATTCCATAATTTTCTAAATATAACCAAAATATGAGGTATTTACTAAGAAAATTTTTATTTTCATTAGAACAGGTTCTCAGTACATAATGACTTCATTCACTATGGGGAGTTGTTGCATGTATATAACACATCTGAAGTCTTTTTGCGTTTCTGTTCCTCCCTCTTTCTTCCCATTCCTCTGTCTGCAACAGTTGACCCTTTTTAGTTTGCAAACCAGTGATCTCCTTCTTTCTTATAATCTGTGATTTATTTTATTTATTTATATTTTGTTTTCTCATGTAAGAGAAATCATACAGTATTTAATCTTATCTGTCTGACTTATTTCATTTAGTACTATGGTTTCAATGTGCATCCGTTTTCATACACAGGACTAAACTTGTGCTCCATTATGGGAAAACAGTACTCAATTGTGTATGAATAATATATTTTCTTTATCCATTCATATTGTGATTGTTGTATATGTCTAGCAATCATGAGCCATACTACTGAAACATGGTTATTGTAGTACTCTTATAATGATGCCTATAACTCTATATCAAGAAGATACCTACAAGGGGACTAGTTGGGTTGAATAAAATTTCTAGTTTTAGCTATGTGAGGAATTTCAATACATAATTCCATAGTGGTTGCACTAATTTACATTCCAACCTGTAATGAAGGATTCCCTTTTAAGTGTATCCTCCTTGTATTTCTTATTTGATTTCTTGATGATAGGTGTTCTATCTGGAATAAGTTGCAATTTCATTGTGGTTTTAATTTACATTATTCTAGTGGTCAGAGATGTACATTTTTCATGTAATTATTGCTTGTTGGTGTTTCTTCTTCTGAGAAATATTTATTCATTTCAGCTGCCCTTTTTTTTATTTAAAGAAAAGGAAACAAAAGAATACATGGAGATAAAAAAGGGTAGAAATAATACAAACTTACAGAAAAACAAACGGTAAGAAATTGCTAGTTGATAAGTTACACATTGTCATCTTAGAAATAGCTGTTCATGTTATAGAATTAAAGTATTTAGAATGACATTCATAAAGTGACACTACAAACCCTTCTGCTCTATGATCGAACAAGAGCTCAGTAATATGGTTATCAGTCCTACACATTTGTTTTACATCTCAAAGAGGGTAAGATTAAACATATCAAAACAGAACAAAGCAGTTAAAAAAACAATTTAAAGGCTTTTTTTTATTTTGGAGCATCTAAATTTTTAAGTTCTTTATATATTCTTGATATTAGTCAGCTATGTCTGATGTGTAGATGGCAAATATTTTTCTCACTATGTAAGTTCACTCTTGACTCTGTGGATTGTTTCCCTGCTTGTGAAGAAGCTTTTCAATTTGTTACAATTTCATGTCTTGATTCTTGATGTCATTTCTTGTGCAATTGGGGTTCTTTCCAGAAATTCCTTGCCCACATCTATGACTTCAAGTATTTTACCTACTTTATCTTTCAGCAAGTTGTGTTTCTGTTTTAACATTTAGAACTTTGTTCTACTTTCATTTTAGTTTAGAGGACATGGTGAGAGGTATGGGTCTAGCTTCAATCTTCTACGTGCATACAGCACGATGGAGTATTTTGAGGGAGGTTGATGACAAAGTGTCTTTTTATGTAACAACATTCTTTTCTAAATATCCACTATGCCTGGGGATCACATCACATATTTTCCTGAAAATAACTTTTTTTCTTCCAAAATCGTGACTGTGATGTTCAGTCATTTTATATCAGTGGGTTGAATTAAAGCATTTGTTTGTACTTTACCATATTCTATTTTATGTGTATAGCCTAATTTATTTATTGCCTCCTTGATGAAATGTTTGCTTTACATTTTATTCCATTAAAACATGCTCCATTATAAATGTATCCACAGGTTCATGTGCAAAGGAAATAAATGGGAGGACAATTGTTGAGTTACTCAATCCATGGGTCTCGTCTTCCTTATGTGCTCTAATTGATTTTAAATACCTACAAAAATTTATATACTTGCAAGTCATATAGAACTCATTTTCATCAATACATAAAAAGTGGTGTTTTGTCTTTTTACCAACACAGAATATTTGATTGAGTTTTAGTTTACATATTCTTACTATTGAGTTTTATATAGTTTTGTAATTATGCTATTTATTAAATTTATATATTTTATATAATTAATTTGCAAATACACTTTAAAATTCTGTATGTAAAATATGTTAGATACATCATTAATAATTTCTTTCAATATGTAGTTGATGCTTTGACTGTTCATTGATTCTTTTGATGAATAGAGTTTTCAATTTTAATGTGATAGTCATAAATGTCAACCTATGCTTTTGTGCAGCCTTTCCTTTTAAAATATATTTTTCTTGCCTATCCAATACTGCTAATGCTTTCTGGAAATTTTTATAAAATATTTAAATTCTGTCTTCATACTTAGCATTTCATTATTTATTTTATTTGAGGTAGATTCCAACGTGATATGCTGGCATATTGGAGAAGGTCCACATACACACACACACACACACACACACACACACACACACACACACACACAAACACACGCACACTTTTTGTTATACAGATAATCTCTTGAGTGATTGTCATTTATGTCAGTGGTCCCAGGCCTCATGCATTTGCATTACGCATTTGTGATTGGTTTATTGTCTAAAGCTTAGATTGATGGTGTCAGTACTATACCCACATAGGGGTAGAGCCAGCATACAACGTAATGGCAGGAAAAAGGTGTCTGTCGGTCTCTCTCTCTCTCTCTCTCTCTCTCTCTCTCTCTTTCTCTCTCTTTCTCTCTCTCTCTCTCTCTCTCTCTCTCTCTCTCTTGCCTGTTTATGCTTGCTGTTTGCTGCTGCCAGGAACTGTGGCCATGCCATGCCACCCTGCTTGGAGCCTACTAAATATAGACTAAAACCTCCAAAAACTGTAAAAAATAAACCTTCCCTTTCCAAACTTTGGACATTAGGTATTTTGTCTCAGCGATGAGTAAAATCTAGCTAAGACAGTGATCTATGCTTACGTATTTGATTTACATGCTACTGTTGTCTAAAGAGCCAGGCCTATATTTAGGATCCAACTTGAGATTCATGAAATTATCTTGGTTGTACTTTGCATGTTCTTTTTTCACCTGACAGCAGCAAATGCCATTGCTATAAATTCATTTCAGTTGTAAACAAAGATATATTTTGTATAAATATCTACCTAGTTACCTATCCACCTGAAATCTATTAAATGCATTTAACTTGTTCCAACATATTTAGTATGTATAAACATATTTAATATATCCATACATAAAAATGCAATTCTTCAAATCTTTACCTCATAATACTATGGTTTTACATATAGTTTCTTAATATTTCAGGAAATTTTCATCAGTTCCACGAATAGACACCATATCATCAGTGATCATGGGTATTTTTTCCTTTAGTTCTTTTTTTTTAATTTCTTATAATGTGTTTCCTTTTTCTGTATTTGAAAGTTATTCATTAAATGCTACACAGAAATAATAAAAATTGATCACTTCTATTGTCACTTGCATTAAATCTTTGCTTTTCATTTTTCCCATTTTTTATAATGGATGAGTTTTAGTAATATCAATTTTGTATTTCATCTGTCTATTATGTTTTTAATTCTAATGATTGTATTTTATGTGTATAGAAATTTCACTTAACTCTTGTTCAGTCATGGGTAAACCATTTCGATACTTTCATGTTTCTTGATACATTTACAATTTCTTCAGTTTTAATTTTTAGGTATTTGAAAGGTAATTATTATATTTAATATTTTAAGGTAGACATACAAGCTCTTACAAGTTGGATGTATTATTTATGGTGGTTTCTAAACTGTTCATTTGAAAATCTTGAATCTGTACATGTGTGTGTGTATGTGACGGTGTGTGCCCTGATTACGTTCCTTTCACTGTTTATTTCACTGTTTATTTTTTATAGAAATCTGCTTCAACTCTTATTTAGGTATATCTGGACTTATGCCTCACATAAAAATGATTATTTTCTTTAGTTTGTTAAAATTTGGACAGTATCATTGCTACTTGCTTCCTTTATTTGGTATTTATCCTCCCTATGTGAACTTTTCTTTTGCAAAATTAATAACAGTAAAACTGCCATTATAAGCAATCCTCTGACATGCAAGTACAACCTTCTTGCATACTTTGATTTATTCATTACAGCTGAAACAGTGTGGAACTGTGCTCCTCTGCAGACCTGAGTGGCCTAACTTTGAATGAAAAGGGTAGAATGCAGCCGCCTGAAGAGAATCCTTTTTACAAAAATCAAGGTCACTGGCTAAAAGGAAACCTGAGCATCCTTAGAAAATTATAACAATCAATTATAAAGAAAGGGAAAGTAGTATTTGGTTAAATTCTATGTGGGAATTTGAATTTTAACGCTAAATAGATTTACTTTTCTAGTGAAATCAACAAATTTGTCAATTTATTCTGCTTTACCAACTTTTCCTCTCTTACAATATTTTTTAATAAATTGTTTATGAAGTATATTGTTCTTTTAAGAAGATATATGTATTTAAAAATACATGTCTATATGTATATATATATATATGTACATATACATAGATATTCAGATCATATATCCTAAAATAAAACATTTCCAAAAATAATACATGTATATATATACACATAAATATTCCAAATTATATACATGCACATAGGCATGCTTATCTGTGTATGTGTGCACGCACACATATCTATATTTTGGCTATACTCATGCTTCTATAATGGAGAAATTTTTTTTTATTCTGAATGTCAAATTTCAGAATTTCAAATTGGAAAAGTTTTTTTACATATTTACATGATAGTTGGTAGTATTAAAAACAATGAAATTATTTTATGCAAATGCCCCAAATAACTATTATATTACTACAAAAATATTATTATTTTTGCAAAGTGAAAGTTTGGATGCTATTCAACAAGAACATAATATGCTTGGTTGTTAAGACTAGTGCTTATTCATAGAATGAAGCAATGATCAACTGAAAAGCTTTGAATTTCCACTTGCCTTTCACAACACTGACCGAAGAAGACATTACTCCAGACATGCTGCTTGATGATGGCTTTTCAGAGCAATAGGCTGTGCTTCCAGGTTGAATTATCCCTTTTTGAAGCAATAACATGTACTTGAATGTGCGGTTAGTTAATATCAGTATGTGCTCGAGTGCTAAGGTCTAGAAAATCACCCCACTGAAATCAAATAAAATTTACCTGATTTATGTGCCAGACAGTTAAATAAGACTCACAATGATTTTAGCAGCTTTACTGGTGCTCAGATTTACAGACAATTGAATTTGTACAGCAGAATCTCCTGACAATAAAATTTAGTGATAAAGTAGGAAACATTGTTAGCACTAAGAAGGATATTGTTAAGAAGAAAGGGAATTGAAATTTGCTATGGCAGCAACAGTGATGTGGAATTCAGTACTGTAGGTTACGTTAGCCATCTGGAGAGATGCAAAAAGAGTGATAAAGTAAATGTGTAGCTGAGCGTGGTGGCTCATGCCTGTGATGCTAGCACTTGGGAGGCTGAGGCAGGAGGATTGTTGCAAGTTCGCGACCAGCCTGGGCTACAAAATGAGCTCAAGGGTAGCCTGAACAGCATAGTGAGACCCTATCTCAAAAACAAAAAAGAAAAAAAAAAGTAGAGAAAGAAAAGGAAAGAAAATAAATGTGTAGTATAACATGACTCAAGTAAAAATGGCAGGCAGAAAAGAATCAGAAGGTATCATTGCAATTAACAGGCAGAAATTAGAAGTTCAGAATCTAGCAGGTGTAATGAAGGGAAATAAAATCCGAGGATATACACTTTAATAAGCAAGATATTTAAAAGTCAAGCGCACAATAAATATTGTCTTCATAATATGCCACTAATAATCATAATTTTATAAATAAAGTAAATTTAACTTGTGTTTTTATCCTTCCTCTCAGAAGTAAAACATTAAAGGATGGAATTAAAAAGCATCAAAACTGTTTCAGTTACTTTTCTTCTTGAGTGGACAAAAATAATGAATACAAGTTAAAGGTTCATTTTGGCACACAGTTTGTAGAGGTTTCTATAGTTGACTGGCTTCGAGGCAAGGCGGGAAGGCACAGGGACGTGGCAGAGGAGCAGGGCAAGCCAAGGCAGGCAGGAGGCAGCCGCAGCAGAAGGGAGCCTGCCTTCTTTCGGTCCCTGTAAGGTCCATCCAGCATGCAAAATTATTAATTAGTGCAACCCCTTTCTGGGTTGAGGCTTCTACTGTTCTCCTCCTTAAAGCCTTAATCAACCCAACCACCTTAGAAATTCCTACAAGTCATAACAACAACTGTGTAGCGTGAAAGCATGACCATATATGGTGACAGGGATCCTTGAAAAACTATTTCAGAGAATTTACTGTCCTTACAAGAATGGGTTAAGTTTTTATCAAAAGTTGTGTTTTCTTATTAAGTCATGAAATTACTTTTCCTCGATAGTATGATTTTGTTATTCTGCACATTTGACTAATTTTTTTTATTAGTGACACCTCTTCATATTTTAATTACAACTTAGATATAAATAATTTTAGAGATATAAATCATAAACTCCCTATAATCTTTGTACAATATATATGCACTTAATATTTGGGTGAAAATATCTTTCCAAAACACAAACTTATTTCAAGTTATAGCTACTGAAAACAAATCCCAGGTAAAGTTATGGCAGTGAACAGATAAACAGATGAAATTTCATCTTTTCAAAGGACTGTTTTTAGGTAGAGGTTGAATAGAGCGCTCAAGAATAAGGTTTGATTCTATACTGAGGTAATATTTGAATTTCAAGTGAGCTTTCTGTAACTAGTGAATTTGGTCAATTGTTTTAAAACTCTGAGCTTTCTTTTTTTCTTTTATTGATTAGTGGTAGTTAGGATATTAATATCTGCAAAACTAATATGTAATTGCGGTCTAATAAATGATTTTGATGATTTTTTCATTATTTTGATTTTAAAGGCTGCTTCTATATAATGTATATAATGTTCAAGCCTTTAAAATTCTGAGTGTGCAGCTACAAAGAAGTATCACATTGAGATATTTATCAATAAATGGGCACAGCTTGAGACCATACTCATAAGTGAAATAAATCAATCTCGCATGTGTGAATACCGAAGTTTCCCTAATGTGAGAAATGATTCAAATATATAAAAGTATGTGGTAATCATGATTTCCCATTATGTGGCCTTGAAGCCTTATAAAGTTTTCACTTATTAATTGGAATGGCTTTATTCTGGGCTGCTTGAAATTATGGCCTGTGATGAAATGAACAGCTATTTTGAAGAAAACAAGTCATCATACAAGCTAGTGCTGATTTATTATCATCTTGTTTTGTAGCCCAACCAAATTATGGCTCTTCTGTCTCCACGGGTTTTATCATGATGTATCTTGCTGGATTTTATTATATGTGATAGTATAAACAAAAGTGGTTATAGGCAAAGAGATAATACAGAAACCATTGTTCATTTTCTGTTAGCTGGTTCTAAATACCCTACAGTGCTTTCATCCACTTGAATGGCTTTTACACTGACTTGATATGTTTGATGCTATAGTATATGAAGTTATATTCAAATATTTCAAGGAAAAAGACATTATAATAACTACTATTAAGTCGGGCTATTTGGTGGTGAAGCACTAGGTTGCTGAGACTGTCATGCTTTGACCTGCATTGTCATGTTGTTATACCCTCTTTTATCTCAATCTCTGCCTTACTCATTAAAAAATTATTTAGTTATTTTTTATGATTTTTTAATTAAGGGGAAAAATTTTAAAAGCAGGATATATTATAGTGACTTTTTTGATTTCCTATTAACTTGATTTGAAGTCCTGTAATACTCCCACTATCTTGTTTTGACTGATTAGACTCTGTTCCATTCTGTATGATAGTATCAAGTTTAAGGGCATAGGCAACTACTTTGAAGGCAATAAGATTCACTAAGTTGCCCATTCTGGTTTGACTATTATCTCCTTTGGAAGTCCTGTAATGTTTACAAGGTTTAGGTTTTATTGATCTTGTTCTCTACTGTTTTGTTCAACTTTATAGTACCTAATGAGATAGACAATTCTTTTTAAGGAAGCAAGAGGCATTATGGTAACCATTGTTGATAACCTTGTACTCTGTTTTTACATCATGTGCTATGTCTATCCTTGGTTTTGACTGACAGCTTTGTTTTGCCACATCTGACTTTATTCTCTTCAAAAAAAGTAATAAGAACTATGGAATAATAAAACCACACTGTATAAATTTTGTTGTAAAAAAAAAAGAGGGGAAAAAGTGCTCTAAAGGGTACAACCGCAAATGTGTTTAGGGGTGTTAAATAGATGACTATATTAATGTTTTTGGTTGGATCATTGAGCACAACTGTTTGCAGTCTCACTGTTTGTCCACTTTGTGTGCTTTGAGCCTGTGACTTGAGCAACTATCTCTAAGATGATAATGTGCAATCTATTACCTGGTGATTTCTTATTGTTTTTGTTTGTTTGTTTGTTTGTTTTTGTAGTTCTGTATTACTTGTACCCTTACACTGTTTTGTTTTGTTTTGTTTTTTCTCTTTTTCCTTTTAAATAAAAATTAAAATAAAATAAAATTCTGAGTGTGAAGCCCACATACTTTAAAATGAAAATCATATACTACATTCCTAATTTATTGCCTTCCCATTTGCAGATTATATTTTATCTCACATAAAGCAGTTGTTAGTAATTTAAATGACATTTATTACATGCTAACCATTTTATAAAATCGCTTTAACATCTCCGTTGTTATTTCCATGTGTAGAATCATAAAGGACACACACAAGGTTCACTGAAGAAAAACTGAAAATGCATTAAAAAGCATGAGTATTGTAAGTGAATAGATGGAAGAATTTTTGAATCCCAGATATTTAGAACTGGACTTTGAAAAGTACTAGACAAATATTTTCAGATGAACAAATGCTTATCTAGACATGAACATTACTGTGAAGGTTTTCTGTGTTCAAATTTAAAATCACTGAAGGATTCTGAATGTGCTAGGCAGCACCCAGTGACTCAGATCATCATTCAGTCCACCACTGCTGGCACCCTTATCACCACTCTTCCCCAAGTCTTGTCCTTGGGTCCCTCTGTACATTCTCAAGTCTTGCCCTTGGCTCTCCTTCATGACCCTCTGAAAGACTGCATAGCCTTTTGGATAGCACCTGTCTGGTGGAAGTGCCAAGAGAGTCCCTTTCAACCTTTGTCTTAGCTCATTTTCCCTTTGCTGAAACAAAATACCCAGCACCGAGGTTAAAGGAGGGAAGATTTATTTAACTCACAGTATGTGGAGGTTTCAGTCCACATAGCTGGTTCCAAGGCATGGTGGCATTGCAGAGGAGAAACAGTTCCTGTTGGGTAGAAGGTAGCTAGGAAACAAGGGACCTTCCCAGCCTCTTTCTTTCCCTCATATTGCATCCAGGCTTCTGGGATTAGGTCTGTGCCAAACTACTCAGTGGTCTGATTTGGTAATCACTCAACCTTAGTCCTAGTTTTGCACCATGAATCACTCACACACTCTAGATTCATCAACCTCTGACAAAGCCCCAGCTATGACTGCAGGAGACTTTATGCAGACAGCTAGATACAACCTCAACAAATTTGTTCTAAAATAAACATGTCCTGTTGAGCTCATGCCCTTTTTCCTTTTCCTTCTTTTGCCCAACAACCATCATATTGATTCTATAAATTCTTTCTGTATGAATGCTTTGTACACCAAAATTTTATTTCCTACCATTTAATATGGCTATTTATGCACTTGTTAGTAAATATATCTAGAAAGAAATTAATTTTTAAATGGTTAAAAATGTAGTGTATATATGCATGTGTATATATATATATATATATATATATATATGAATAATTCAGCAAAGAAATAGAATAAATTTTTGTAGGAAAATGGATAGATCTTGAATACATAATACTAAATGAGATATATCAGACTAAGAAAGTTAAATATTCCATTATTTCTATGAGACTCTAAAATATAACTAAAGAGCAAAATTTTAGAAACATAAAAAAAAAATAGATGTACATTTTGGAGAAGTAAAGGGATCCAGAAAAGGAAGGAAGGAGAGAACAGAGTGAAAATGACCAAAATAAGATGCTTATGTCTTAATTGCCCAAGATAAATATAACTACTATGTATCACAAACACGTACCAATGAGCAAAAATAAATAACAAAAAATAACTACATAATTATGAGCTTGAGATGAGTAAAAAATAGAATTATAATAAAATTTGATTATTTTTCTATATTTATTTTGACAATATATGTACCATGTATGATCTCTATTTTGTTTTTGTAGATACAAGTAACTTTTACCAAATGTGCCTATAAAAACATATAGTTCTCTTAATAAAATATTATTTTGTTTTTCAGTGTCCTTCATTTTCGTGTACCTCAACATTTAGTGATCTTCACTTAATCATTTTTACTTACACTTGGAAAAATGTAAGACAGCGAAGAGTTATGCACTTGCAAGCTGTTCTGAAAACTAAAAACGATGATTGTCTATTAACCAAGCAGAGTTACTTAAAATTACGAATAACAAAATGGTAAATTTTCCATGAAAACCACACTTATGACTAGTCCTCAAAAGGTCAGGGATTTCTACAAGAAATAGCATTTATTAAAAACAGTACCAGAAACTAAATTCGTTTGGGGTCTCAGAAATTCATACAGGTATTCATCTCAAAATCAAAATGGCAATTTATAACAGAATTATAAGAAAATAGTCAAACATTCTATATGGTGAATTTAGTGCTATATTTGTCCTTCAAATTAAATAATATGGAGAATGTTACCTGGTGAGGAACATAAAATAAATCACATAGGTTTAGTTAGTCAGTTTCTGTTTAAATCACTGCTGTCTAGAATAATAACTACCAAACATTAAGGAAAAGGCAAACCAAGATATAGTGTACAAAGTTTTAGACAAAAAAGAAGCCTTTTGAACTATTGATTTAGGAGTATTCCATCCAAAATTCTGTGAAACAGTTTTGCATTAACTTATAAATAAAAGCAATAAACCTGGGTTTACTGCACCCTGTAAACAGACTTTTAAAGTAAAATCAGAAAAGTCATATTCTTTGGTGCTTTTTAGAGATGTCAGAGATAAGAAATTGAATTTGATCTTTGTCATCGTTAGACCTCTAATCATATTCTAAATTTTTTCCACTAAACTGTAGGGCTAAATCCAAGTGGAGGAGCAAAAACTTCGGAAGCTATTAACGAAAATGCTCCTATTTTTTGTTCCATGTTTATAGAAAGGAATAGCAACTGAGTTATCAAAATATTGCAACATTACACTGAATTAAACTCATATTTTAGCTTTTTAAATTGTTCATCTAAGTAAAAATGCCACAGTTTACCCAGTGATGTTGCAACCAGACCAAAATGTGATCAGAAGAACTCTGTCTAGTCATCCTTATATAATGGTGAATAGATTTTGGAAGCAATCCATTAGAATGCAGATGACTAAACTGTCAGGAAAATATCAGCACTATGTTAAGTATTTTTATATCTTTAACCTTTAATAAAATCTGTACTAGTTAACAAACTAGCATACTTAGAACATGCAAATTAAAAGCAATCAATTGTTTAAAATACCACGAACACATTAAAATATTTTTCTGCTTTGTATAAAAATAGAATTCAACCTTTATGCAACTAAGTTGCCAGACAAGATTGATTAAGCATAATGGTACCATTAGGCATAAATGCAAGACACAGACATGTGACTTGTTTGTGTGTAAAGAGCACAAACTAGAAAGTGCATTGTTACAGTCTACATGTTTAACAATTTATGAAACAAAACTGCTAAATATATATTAATGGGATACATTGGTTTTTCATTGTAATGAAGATGAACAAACAATGACTATAATGCAATTTAAGAAAAAAACACAGTGTTTTCTCTCTTCTTTTTAGTTTGCCTGGTGCAGCTATTTGAGACCAGTTAGGATCAGCATATTCTAAGATAGCAGTGTCACAACCAAGCTTGAGATTTTCATCTCCACTTTAGATTTCTCCCGCTGTAACCTCTTTTTGCCTTATCTGTACAGCTACCAATGGGCTTAGTAAATACTGCTGGAGTGGAGTGTTTCACTCATTTTAGACTGAAAATGTAATTGTTCATGTCCATTTTCAGCACCAAGCCATGCCTGCAAGCTTGTGATAAATCTAAGTAAAGAACAGGTCAGATTTAAGGCTGTATGCAAATACAATATTAATGCACATCTGTAGGCTTTAATGTGGCAAATTCTATTATAAATATTATGTATATAACTTAATTTCATTTATGCTTTACATTGAATGGTCTCATCAAACTAAAAAGTCTTGAACATGTGCTTCTATTAATATGGGTTAGTTTAAACCTGCAAATATTACCATGCCATTGGCAAATTTACTTCTGTCATTTAGATCAAAGGCATATATTGCTACACTCCCTTGCCAGTTCTCAGAAATGCTTCTACTCTTTATTCCCACTTAGCAACTTAATGTCTTGTAATTCTTCAGTATACAGAAAATTACAAAATCAAATTGTCTAAATGATCTTATTTCTCCCCAAATAGTATTTGCCTCTTTGTGCAATTACATTGTTATTGCTCAACCGTACTGTGCTTTAATTCATTTTGATAATTTATTTTCAATAATGTACTATATGAAGACATGATAAAACTTAAAAGAATGAAAAAAGATGCGAAATTTTTATCTCTAATGAAGAGAAACTATACTAAAACATTGATTATGATATAAATATATAATAATAGCTGTATCATTAATAGTAAATTATTCAATCATGGGCAAGTGCTACATTTTAAAAATTAGTGAAATTTGCTTTTTATTATAAATCAAGAAACAAATGAAAAAGAAAAGAAAAAAGCGGGAGTAAGGCAAATCAGGTTCCATCCAGAAAGGAATCAAAACCAAACAAAACACTAAGTCCCATTTTAAATATCTGAAATTACATCTGGGAATATCTTTTATCATAAAAGTTATCACTTTTTCCATGTTGTCAAATGTTTGGGAAACATATGGGATGCTTTTCCCTTTGAAAATTTATTAATACCTCTATGATTGGAGGAAGTTAGACTATTGTCTTCCTAGTTACTAGCAGAAGACTGATACTTCACATCCTGGAAGGGAAGAATTATTGTTTTAATGATCATTGCTTAGTGGATTTTACTAGACAACATTTCTAATTATTATTCTCATTTAGGACAATTGCAATTTTTCTTAGTCATTTCTTGTTTTGGAGCTATGTTCAATGAAACCGTAATGGTATATGACCCTGTTTACATCATGAATACTCTTCATACCTGTGAGACATGCTAAGTATATAAAAGGAAGTATTTTCTTTTATTAATCACTTGTAGATACTACTTCTGAAGCCATCTATCTATGTGGCAGTTTTAATAGTTCCAAAATTGTAAGATTTCACCTTTGCAAAGCAATTTTTCCCTTGCCATTGAAGTTTTATTTCTTTTTTTCTGTTTGATATATATTATATCTTGATGAGGACAATAAAGTATTCTTAGAAGTTCAAAGTTCTTATTGTTTAAGACACAAATAAATTCGCTCAACTTAATAATGTCATGTTTAATCTAGATTAATCACAGGAGCAATCATAGTGCAAAAGTTTGGAATTGAAAAGAATTGACTCTGAATTTGCAATCTGCCTTCAAACTTATCCTATGATGTTGGAAAGAGGACAGGCTTTGGCAATATCGGTTCCATAGACTGCAAGACTTGTGCAATGGTTGATACCTTAGAGGCTGTAGAGGCTAAGTGCGCTTGTGTGATCTTGATTGACTTTGGGATCCATGGCTGGATCAGGGGAGGTGTGTCTCAGTGTCTGGGTGTGCCATGCACTAATGACAGTGGGTGCCATATCTGATTCCAAGCTCCTCTATCTCTGGTTTTGTTTGTCCACTTTGCTTCCTTGCCACCGGGAGCTAAGCAGTTTTGTATTACTATTCTCTTCCACTATGATATTGCTGCCTTGAATCCAGGTGAACATGCATTGCATCCCCTTTGAATATCAGTCAAATTATACTAAAGGTTGAGTTTTCTCCAAATGTGAGTTAGAATAAAACTGTCAAGATTGATTTTACCCTCTAATTCCTTTCTAGATGGAATCTGAATTTGGTTTGGGAAAAATAAAAATTTATCTAATCTACAATCTCTCTCTTCTGACTTTTATAACCCTACAGTGTTAATTAACCGGAAAAAAGTATTCGGAGTAACCTACAGGGCTAAAAGCAGAGAGGGAGAGAGAGAGAAACAGAGAGAGAGAGAGAGAGAGAGAGAGAGAGAGAGAGAGAGAGAGAGAGAGAGCTCTTTGTGTGTGGGAATTCTTTTAGTCTATAAATTGGATAAGTTCCTAGAAAAGTGAGTGGATAAAGCTAATATATGTAACCAAAAAAGGGTTACATTATTAACAGTTTTAAATTTTGATTCTCATTTTTAAAGCACAGTTGGAAATTCCCTACTTTCTGAATTAGATTCTTGTAGCTGCTAATTTCATTAAAGAATTTGGAAGTTTCATTCTCTCCAGAGGATTACTGAATTGTAATATGGATACTACAATATATGCTGATTAAAAGTGTGTGTCTCTGTGGTTAGATTCTAGGTTCTGTAGGTTCTCCAGGTCCTTGGCTTCCTAAACAAACTACTGGATGTGATCCACACAAAGGGAAGTGGAATTTTACATTTATTAAAGGTGAGAAAAGAAATACAATCTGTAGTGTAGGAGTGGACCACTGAAAGAAGTTCATAGGAACTGTGAGGTTAATAGAGGGGATCTCTTGTATCTCTCATTTTGCAGCCTGACTTCAGATGTAGACCATCCTATCAAACACCTGCCTAATTTCACAGCAGAACTGAAGATAGTCTCGTTAGTCCCAGGTGCAGGTCTTGAAAACTGTATTCTGCAGGTGTGTCCTGATCCTCCAGGATTGACAGATCATGCTCATTTGTTCAGCATGTGTGTCATACTCTAATCTCCTGCTATTTCTGTAACAATCTTCTTGAGAAATATCAAACCCTTGCATTATACAAAAATATATTTTAAACATTAAGTTTTTCTATATATGAGTGTGAATTTTCCAGTAACCACAGAGGAAATAATTTTAATACTGACCTATATAGTTTTAGGAGAAATAGATTTTTAACCTATCATTAGAATAAACACAGAGCTTTAAACACTGTAGTTGAGAAAAGTCCACATGAGATCTCATTCATTTACAAATTAATTAGACGTGTTTTTATCAGGAATCAATTTTTCACAAAATATATTGTTACTGTCACCAGACTGAGGAGGTCTCTGACCCTGAAACAAGGAACCTAACCTACGCTTGGTCCAACAAGTTTCCACTTATCATGGAAAAGAATTTTCAGCACATATCAGGAAGAGGCTGAGAGGCATTTAGTAAGCAGAGAAGTGATATGCTCTCTGGAACAGGGAGCATTTATTTTTCTCTGGAGGGAATGAAAACCAGAAGGCAGCAGGCCACCCCAAAGAAGGGTATTAACCGATTATTTATGTGTGCTCCTAGCTGTTGACGTTGTTGTTATTATTTTAACTTAAACACTATCTGGACTCTTTTAACCTGTACTTTTATCTTAGGTTCACGCTCTTGCTCTTCACTTCCCTAGTTAAACTGATGTATGAGCACGGTACTTGTAAGGTTTTTTGGATATGACAGATCAAGTTGGGTAAGGGACCCAAATTTAGCCAAGAGAATGGTGACAAAGATAACCTTAGGTAATGTCAGAGGGTCCTGGAAGTTTTAACGTTCTTAAAAGTAGTTTTTAATTATGATTTACTTGTATCCTTTTTACCCGTTTTGAATCTCTTTTGCCCAATTTATTACCACAAATAGAAGTGCAAGATCTTTCAAAATGTAAATTTCTCTGAATACAATGAAATATCTATATTCTTATAACTTCTTCACCAAAGTATAAAAATCTAAAGAAGAAGACTTTACTTTTATTTTCATTTTTACTTTTCTAACTCTTTTCCTTTAGCTCAACTGCCTCAAAACTCTGGGAGTATATCCCCTGAACTGGCTCATACTGTAATAATGTCGGACCTGTGGCAAATACATTTCAAAGAACCCCCCCATAAGCAAAAAACAAAAAGTAATTTGTCTTTTTATCCAAAACAGGTGCTTCTGGAATGACATTCTTCAAGTCATGCTTCAGTTTGATTCCCACAAACTGTGAGAATATGTCCCAACCAGGTGGCAGATCACTTATCCACTGAACTACCATTTTTCACTTTAAATAATGCAAACATTTTTTTCAAGATCTCCATATCGCTACCTTTGTGTAGTTTTGAATGTTCTTATATAAAAATGCCATGTTGGCTTTACCTTGAAAACTGCATCAGCCAATCTTGGAACACCTAAGGTGCAAAAGCAAACTTGAAACATTTGTTTTTCTTTTTCTATTTCTAAAAGTCAGATTCCTTTCCAGTAACATAAAATGTGAATTGGAAACACGTTGTCTAAATGTTTTGCTGAGAACATATGTGTACCCCGTGGGTCATACATTTCGATGCTCATTTTCTCTTGGGCTCTGGAAGCACCAGTGATAATGATTTCACTTTGAGTATCACCATCACTCCCTGCCTCCATCTCTGTCTTCCTTCATTTCCCTAACACAGATAAAGCCACAGAGCTCTAATATTTAGAAAGACAACACTTAAGGAAAATTTTAATATACATTTCTGATCTATCTAGTGTATATTATTCAACATCGTATGCACCAGACTGGCCCAGCAGGAGACCTGAATGCTGGTTCTCTTGCTTGAGTTAGACTTCTGTGTTCTCATACAGCTGGCGGCTCCTACTCTAAGCTACTATGACTCTACAATGTAATTTCCCTTGCAGACATATGAGAGGAGGTTGGAATTACTAGGAATCAGGTCTCCCTCCCACCAAGCCCCACCTCAACTTCCTCCACTATAGTTTTCAACCACAGTGACTGATGTGGCTTTGGTAAATGGGTCAGTGCTCCACGCGTCCTCGGGGAACAGGCCAGTGCCTCACCTGCTGCAGCAGTGACCTGCTCATTGACACGCTGCATACCGTCTCACCTTTGCTCCTGACAGTCCTCGTGCTGACTGACGATTACGGGGACACTGAGGGAGTAATTGCCCTTCAGGTTTTGTGACTGGATCTTCTTCTGAACATATCTAAGACACTCTGCAAAGTTTTTCTCTTAATTGTGTGGAAAGTTCATTACTTTTATGTGAAGTTACTTTTTTGCAAGCTCGTCTCCATTAATCGCTAAAGCAAATAAACACACACACAAATACACACACACACACACACACACACACAACCAAATGAACACAAAAATTTACTTAGTAAAAAGTTTAAGTACATATACAAACATATTAATATGTGTATACTTATAATGTTGACAAACTATTATATCTGAATATTAATTTCATAATTTTGGAAAACTTTTTTTTTGTAACAAAATATTAGCTTTAGGGTTACCCTCAAGCTTATTCATTCTCATATTTCCTCAATTTTAATAAAATTAAATAAAATAGCTACTTTTCTTTAGAAAATTGACTGCTGAAAATTGCTTAAACATTATAGTGAAAAACACATTTTGCTAAAATAATGTTTCTCTGAATTTATATAACATTGAGATTTTTGTTAAAAGTCCAATGAATAACAGTAGAATTTTAATGCTGTATACTAAAAAGAAAAATATATAATGTGCAATCTAAGATAAGAGAAGATATCTATAAGTAGATTCATAAAAAAAAAGAACAAAGAGATGATTTTCAAATTAAGCATGTCTTTGTTTTAATTTAGTGTTAGATAGACTTTACTTCTGGCATTACCAATCAAAATAAAACCATAGAAAATGCAATTAATGTAAGTATTAACTACACCAAGGTCCAAAAATATGCTTGAACTAATAATCAATTTAATGTAGACATTTTTCCTTTTTCTGCTCAAAATTAGCATCTTTAATAATAAACATATTATTTTCCTATGTTTGATGGCTTTCAATATAATTTGGTGACTAAATTCTCTTTCAAATCCTGTAGGCTTTTGCTGATACATCTGGGAAATCATTTACCACAGTTTCTGAATCCTAGCAGTGATTTTGGAGCAATACTGTTTTAATTACTCACAGAATTTTTTATTATTTTCTCTAAAATAGAAACACACAAGAGGATGTAATCTTTTAGCTTCTTATAATGAGCATATTTTGTAATGAAAAAGAATGATTATGTTTCCACATGTCATTGTTGGTTTATGTATTTCAGCTGTAGTCAAAATGAACATTTAAAAAGACCTTAAACAAGTTTGCACATTATTTTCTGGTATTTTCATGTGTATTATATTTTCATGGCATATATATTTTTAACATCATGCACTTCATTGAAACTATTTATCATTCCATTATCCCTTGAAAACAAGAGCGATTTTCCTAACAGCGTCAATATACATGTTGTACACCGGCAACTTCTTCTTCTGTAAAGTAAAGGGCTGTGTAACATGACCCCTGCCAGCCCTTCTAATTCCATGATTCTAAAGCCACGCGCTTGGATTTCAGAAGCTCTTCTTGAATTTAAACACTGCTATTCCCTGTTGGTCCCTTCACCTGAGAGAACTCCTCTTTACAAACCTGTCTTTTAAAATGAGTAGATATATAATGAATTGAATACTCTTAAGCTTAAATAAGAAGACACAAAGATTGTATACTTTTGTTTACACGTTTTTTTGTGCATGTCTAAGTATAAATCCTGAGAGGCAGAAACTCTATCTGATCTTCACTTGGTATTCACCATTGTTCAAAGGATTAGTGTTCTCTATTGATTTAGCATAATACTTTACAAGTTATTAACATAAACAATGAATATATATTCACTAATTGACTTAATTGCTTTGCTTTTGAATGCTTCAAAAGGATACAAATATAATAGCTGCACAGATCTGAAAATTATGCTTTAGTGGATTTCCAAATATTTGTAGGCACATGCTTTCTTTCGTTGAATGTGTTTAGACAACAGAGCTAGAATTCGGTTTAACACCTGCCTCCAAAGGGAAGGAGGAAGAAAGTGTGAACTTGAAGTGCTGAAAACCATCTTAGGTGTAGGAACCTCATAGCAACACAAGCCTTGGCCTTAGCCCAGTGATGTATTAGTCTTAGTGGATTGTGGGATGGGGCTCACGATACGTCTCAGGCATTTGGTTCAAGCATTGGTGGTCATAGACGTGGCATAGGACCCTGGTTATGGTTGATCAGAGCTGGGAAGAGTCTTGCAGCGTCTAACCACAGGCAGGAGATTTTGACCTAGGTGAAATTTCAGCTCCAGGTAAAGTTTTACAGAGATGGAATATATCCATTTTAGATTCTCTGGTTCATGCTGAGCACAGGTCAACTTGATGTGAACAAAGCTGGGTTTGGATTGGTTTCTGTTGCTGACATAGTAGCAACTCATCAACAGTAGAACTGTGGCCAATCTGAACACAGGAAAGCATATAATGCTAAAATAAAAGAAATGACCGGAGGCTTAGAGAAAATAAGTGAGATAGAATTTGTAGAAAGCCAAGCACAAAATAAACAAGGTCATTGAGGCTGGAATAAATTTCTAATCTTTCAATATCTGGGTGACACTCCACACCAAGAATGAAGAGCTTTCAGGAAATTGTGTCCACATAAAATACTGAAGATGAGGTGCAAGAAACTGCCCAGGTAGTAACCAGGTGGAGAATTAAAGTAACAATTTTAAATAGAACTTCAAAAAGGGGGGGGGGGTCTTTTGGAAAATGTCGATACTTTTGGAAAATCAACACAGAGATGAAAATAATTTAATAAAATCATATGGAAATCATTCAGCTTAAAAATAAATTAAGCAAACCTTAAAATGTGCTGGAAAATTACAGTAGTAAGATAAATCCCACAGGAAAGAAAATTAACAGTTTGAAGACAGTTTATTTGAAAACATAAAGATAGAGAAAAAGAAAAGACAACATGAGAAAAAATGAAGAAAGCTTATAAAAACTTTGGGTCTGTAATACAGTGAAAATACATTGTTGGACTTGAGAACATTAAATGGGTAGAAAACTTATTCTAAGATATTAAAAGAGAAAACTCGACAAGCAGACATTGATACAAACATGTAGGTACAAGATGATCAAGGCTCACTAGTTAGATTTAACCAGCCCTATCCCACAACATCATATAGTCAAGCTAAGAAAGTTCTCAAGGCACTAATAGGAAAGAATAATTAGAGGTGTCTCTGGAGAATCCATACTGTCCCTTCATAGTAATGAAGGAAGAAAATTGCCAACCAAGAACACTGCACCCCACAAAGCCATCCTTAGTGAGTCAGAAAAATATGTAAATGACAGGCAAAGGTAGCTATGCAAATTCAAAATATCCTTATACTGTAAACAGGATGCAGAAACCACTCATGTCCTTAGTATGAGGACAAAAAAAAACTAAGCAATAATGGCTATAGTAATATCTAACAATTAAATGTATAATGCTAGCTTTTCCCTCTGATCCTTCTTATAGAATTTCTGTCTAGATACACAATCAATAACATCCGTTTTCAGCAGGGTTAATGATTTTGAAAAAACAAAAAAAGCTCTTAAATCATTGCTAAAATTTTGAATTTTTTCAAAATCAATAGAAATAAGATTTTACTTATAATAAGAAATAACTTTAATAAAGTTTATGAGCTTACAAGTACCAAAAAAAGGAGAAATAAATTCTACCTACATCCTCCAGAAAAACTATCTCTATTAGTAGCTTATAAGTAATTTGAGGATTGTATGCTCCAGTAATATTTTGGTAGAGCTGCTTGCCTTGGATAAGGTACCCTATTTAGAAAGCATTTATGCTTCAATCATTTTAACAAAATACTCAGAATTAAAAAACAGATCAAAGCCTGTTTATCTTCCATTATGCTGTATTTTAATTAAACAAGAAATAACAAGAAAAAGTAAAATTATTTGTTTTCCAGTTGGGCAATCCTCAAATTTCAGTATAAGCCAGAACTCTTTGAGGTACATGATACACATCTCTGGGAATTATATTTTATGCCTA
Source organism: Cavia porcellus (assembly GCF_034190915.1). Classification (NCBI taxonomy): domain Eukaryota; kingdom Metazoa; phylum Chordata; class Mammalia; order Rodentia; family Caviidae; genus Cavia; species Cavia porcellus. The sequence goes on along the minus strand of NW_026947497.1, from coordinate 29,464,690 downwards.
CACATTGGAAATCTCTATGTTGTGCTCCAGGAATGCACATTTTGAGAAAAAGTTCTGGTGATTCTGACCAAGTGAGCACAGGAACCAGTTCTGAAACTTGCTCTGAGAGCTCCTTCAGGACAGGGCAGGTTTGATCTGTTGACACTTAGATTCTTGATGGCTTAAAGTCCTAACAGGAAAATGCTGCAAACCACATTGAAAGTTTGTAACAATTTCTTCTACATAAAAGAAGTATAGTCTTATATTCCTTGACAATTAATGGAAGTTATAATGTCTGTTCTTACATAAAAATTATTTAATGAATTTAATTTAACAACGTACATGTTGTATATGCCCTAATTTCTACCAAAAGGTATTTGTTCTGTTTATTAAAAATATGCTCTTTTCCCTTGCTTCTTTTCCTTTACTATTGTTATCCATTACTCCCAGTTTAGACTCATAAATAATTTGTATAAATACAATGTTGCTATTTAGATATGCTCATTACTTCTTTAAATTGCTTCTTCTACATAGTTACAAACACAGGACCCAGTGATTTTGAGTCCTGATCAGCCACTTTTTATCAAGGTAACATTGCTCATCAATATGACAAATATTTAAATAAAATTTAGTTAATCTGGTTTTTTTGTCAAAGCTTGTGTATTTTTGAGTCTTACTTTTTTTAACTCCACATTTTCCCGAATATGATTACTTACATACAATTATCAAAAGAAAGGCTAATATTTAAACTTTAGTTTGTATTTCTTTCAAATGTGTGCACAATCTTATATTCATTACGCAGGTTTTTTTGAGACAAGCTCTCATCCTAAATAGCGTAGGTTGGCCTTGAACTCACTATTAGCCCATGCTGGCCTGGAGCTTGCAGTGATCCTCCTGTCTCAGCCTCCCAGGTGCTGAGATTACAGGTGTGTGCTGCTACACCCAGTGATGAGCTGTTTATTTTTAAAATTTATTTTCCATTATTAAAAACTATTTGCCAATGGCTCCATATATATATATATATATATATATATATATATATATATATATATAATTTGTTTTGCTTTCTCTACAAAGCAAGTAGTTTGTGATGTTGGTCACAACTTCTTCCTCTTTGAACTGAAATATTCTTACTTCTAGATAAGGATATAATTGCTTTGAGGTAGAGATTTCTAAACACACCCTAAATATCAAGATGTTAAAATTGTAAACATCCCTCAAGTTAGCTTTTCACTTACTTATTCACTCAAACAGGAACTTCTAGAAACCAAAAATGATTACATTCAAAGAGTAGATGACAGAAGAGCTAAACTGAGCAGGAAATAATCTATGGTTTAAATGCATACACTAAGAATTATTTGGGGGAAAGGGATGGGGAGCCTCCATTACTATGCTGTAAGACTTATCAAGGTAAGAAACCCAAAATGTTTTCTTAATTTCACATACAAATGCAAAAAACATTCAGCAATTAAACATATGCATATGAATTTTTAATTTGAAATCTTTTATTGATTTTTGAGTTTAACAATAAAACAGTGACTGCCTATGAAAAGTTCAAATTGAATAACAGAAACACATACACACAGAACTAATTAATATATATTATAATATACAAAATATTATAAATATGTCTCTGGTACATAAAGCAGACTTATGAATACAATGGTAATTAAACCATTTCTAGTATAAAGTAACACAAAATCAAAATCCCAATCATAGAGTTGAAGGCAGGGAGAAATATGCAAATTATTCAAAACATGCTCATTTTTATGTAATACCTTAAAATAAAAACAGTGAAAGGAAAGGGAACATCTTGTTTTTATTTTTTTATTTTTGGATTGGCAAGTAGGTACAAAGGATGTATCAGGTGACATATAAATCAACTTAATCATAACCTGCGTGGTAAATATGAGCAATATTGGTATACACTCCAAGATACGGGAAGTGATACTGAGATAGAAAAAGACCATTACAAAGAGAAGGCAAACAAATTCCTAGAGCCTTCTTCCTAAGGGAAAACATGGTTTGTGTTTTCTTCTGAGGTATTTGGAACCTAAAAAACATTTTTTAAAGGCTTCTCACTTGGACCTACAGATGTCAGAAAGATAACAAACTGCAGAACAAAGCTGGACCTTCATTCTGCATCTGTTTCCTTTATTACATCAACCTATAAGTCAGTTTTCTGCACAGCTGTGCTACAGGTAGTATAACTCAAACTGAAGGAACACCTCCTCCACGTGCCTGAGTTGGGGCAACGCCCAGAACCATCCCTTCTTTTGTTGTTTTATGGGAAACAGAAATAAAAATAAAATGTCCATGGAAATCTCCATAACTTTAGGCCAGAGCATATGTGTATTATATCCCCTACCCTCACATTAATAGCCTTTTCCCCATTTGAAACTCATTAAAAGTTCACAAATATGGGCTGCATCTCATGCACATCATTGAATCAGAGCGATGCTAAGAGGAGTATCCTTGTTGGAAACCCTTGACATGACTCAGCACCTTGTCAATCATTTCTGTCAGTCTTATCCAAAGACTCAATAAAAGACAACCAGGACAAAGTGCTCTATTTTTACCTTATTGACAACGAGCCATATACTTTCACTGGAAGACAGGTAGCCTCTTTACTGGATCTCTACCTGCTGAAGATTAAGATGACACCTGCATCTTTCACTATGTACTAAACTAAAATCACACTGGATCAAGGATATAAATACTAAAATAGAAACACTGAATCTGCTGGAAGATCAAATAGATAGAACTCTTGAAGACATTTGTGTAGGAAAAGACTTTACAAACAAAACTCCAACTGCACAGGAACTTTCACAAATAGTTAGCAACCAGGATCTCATCTTATAAGAAAGCCTCTGTATAGCAAGAGAAACCGCTGACAGAGAAAGACATAACCCACAGTGTGCAAGTAAAATTGCCTGGCATTTGTCAAAGGACTAAAATGTAAAATATATAAAAAATTGCTAACTTCAGATGCCCCAAATTTAAAAACTCAATCCAAAACTGGGCATCTGAAAAGAATAGACACTTCTTGAAAGCCTATTTTATAGCTTTAAGCTTTTTATTTTCCAGTTACCTAGACATAACTTTTCTGTTCATGTCATATTTTTGTTTCTGCAGACACAGACATTACCCAGTCTAACCTTCCTGTTACCTGCAGTGTATGCAGTAGGTTTCTCCCTTACCATGGATATGTGATTACAATTCTTTGCTGGCTCTATACAAGATTGGGAATCTATCTGTTAGATGTGACCACAAAGTATCAGCCTTCCACATAAGCTTCTTAATTATTTAGGGAGTGTCTAACTAAAAGCTGGCAATACAAAAGGTGATTAGTTCTTCCATTTATAAAAACCTCATTCATACACTGTTAACACTATGGACATAAAGGTAAGGGATTTACAGTGACATTCCACTAGCAATGAGTCCCTAGAAGTCTCTACTCATTACTTTAAACCAATGGTCATCTTGGATTCCAGCAGAATCTCCATAAAATTGAGAATACCCCAAGTTAACATAATCATCTCTTGGAGACTGAATTGTCTCCTCATGCAACAAGTATTTTTGTAGCCACAGGGAAAAACTAGCACCGGAGTAACAATTGCTCACAGCCAAACTCACCTCAGCTAATCTAGAAAACTGATGTTTCTTTCATTAGTGGACCATTTTGAACTTCTTAATCAGAACATTCCCAATTTAGCCTCACACAACAAAATCCCTTTTCTATTTATCGCTTGTTTTCTGATTTTACCTTGTAAATTCATATTTTATGGTTTGCGTTTAAATTCCTCCCAAAGGCTTGTATGGTCATGGAAAATGGTGGCCTTTTGAAGACTGCTGAGTCTATGTGACTGGTTTATTATCTAGCTCTAGAATTGACTGTGTAAGTGCTGCAACCCAATAAGGACAAGTAACTGACATACATGATAAGGAAGGGAAGGAGTTGTGCTTCTCCCTTTTGCCCTTTTGCTCTTGTCACTTACAGTTGCCATGAATGATTGCCCCCTTGGCCAACGTATTCTGCCTTGGAACTAGTTGAGTACGGACTGAAACCTCCACAAACTGTAAACTAAGTAAACCTTTTTTTCTCTGATTTTGAGGTTTGGGTATTTTATCCTAGCAATGAGAGAAAAGTAATCAAGATACCACTCTATGCCTCACATTGACATATTCTGAATTGTTTTATTTGCAACAATGACCCAAGAAGCTTCTTCATGTGTAAGTTGAGGTCTCACTCTTCTCTTTGGAGGTACCACTTTGGACTCCATCTGATTACAAGAGTAGTGAGGAAAGTCCATCCCACAGTAAATAATACAATCATGTTTAAACCCAAGTCTGACTATTTGGCTGCCACAGTGGTAGGCATCTTCATCCTGCACTATGTTAATAGTGTGAATTACAAAGAGGAATTAATGAAATAAAAGTAATGCATAAAAGTTTCTTTACTATTTATGCAAGAATTTTGAAGTTTTAAGGACACAAAAAAGATACTACAGGAGCTAAAATTTGACAAATAAATGTAACTTGATTGATGAACTGCTGTTGCATGTAAGTAAAATAGGATGGGTCTAGTATTCCTTCAGATCTGAGCATAATTAATGGGTTACATTTCCCTAAAAGGGACATTTATCAACTGAGGAAAATGAACATTTGGAAAATGTTCAGACCAGTTTTCTGAAATATTGGTTTATAACCATTTGTGTTTAATGTATATATGGCAAATGTTAAAATACTAATTACCCAGACTTTCCAAATTCCAATTCAATATTGTATTTGTGAATGACTTTCTGGAATCATTACTTTAATAAGAAACATAGAAGATTTTGACAAAGATAGTTTGAAATTACTTTGAGAGACAATGACTTAGAAAAAATAATATCAGAAGATGAAAGACAGTACATGGAGGTATCTGTTAGACTTGTAATAACTGAGACACAATACCTGATATACTCACCTAAGATAACAGAAGTTTAATTAGATTCATGTTTTCAGAAAATTCAGTCCATGACAGCTGGCTACAAAACTAAAACATGGCAGGAGAGTGAAGCAGAACAAAAATACTTAGTTCATGGTGTGTTTTGGATTAAAACCTGGGGGTCAACTTAACATCCAGTGTAATTAAATCACCATGGTGCTGAGTATAGATGATCCACCTGTGAAAGCTGCCAGCATAATTGAGATGTGGAGAAGGAGAAGCGAGGCATTGGGGTTTTGAGACCTTGAGGTATTGTGGGTTCTTCTACATGTAGCTATTGAGTTGTTGGTTCTCCTGAATGAGCTCTGGTCCTCTATCGAGCATTGCTTCCTGGCTCCAGAGGGGAAGATGTGTGCCGCTTAATCTCCAGGATGAACTCGTCATGCTGGTTTCCTGGCATGTACTTGACTGTGCTTATCATTGGAAGAGTTTGGGGCCTCTGCTGAGGACGGCTGTGGTGCTTTTCAGGACAGTCCTGGTCTTTGTTGTGAGTGTGACTTCTAAGCTCCAGCATAGAACCCTCAACCTACCACCAGCACAGCTCCTTCATCCTGCTGGCATGGACTTTCTAGCTTCCACCACTGACCTTTGGGCATGCCCAACATGGATCTGTAAGAATCTGGTGTGAATCCTTCTTGTGGGCTCTAGACCTCCAGTTGGACTCATTGGAGGCATTGTCATTAGCTCTGGGTCTTCATCTTGACTCATGTAGGATATTGCTATGGGATTCAGGCCGTTGGCTAAATAGTCTATGTGTTTAGTGTTGTGGATTGATTTCCTTCACTTTCTTGTATTAAGTCTGAGTGACCATCATAAAATAATATAATAAATTGCATTTCCTGGTTCTAATTGTTCTCTGCACAATCCCTAACTACAACATGGTGTCCAGGAAACAGCAAGAGAATAGTGTCAGAGAGAATAGGTCCCAGGACCCCATATAGTTCTTTAATTAACTCATCCAGACACATCCAAAAATGAGATTGCCTAATCCCTGAGTCCTTCTCAAGTCAATCTAGTAGACACAATAGAGCTTAGACAACACAATGGATGATAGGTAGAGATAGATGAAGGCAGTATTTCTGAACAAAGATTTCAGGAGACATGCATTTAAATGTTTTCCTTGTAATGAAATTTACAAAGTAAGGTGTTTTAAATACTAATGGAAGATGATTATTTAGTCCTGTACATGATGCTAATGAATACAAACTGAAGAAGACTAAGGTTTTCTAGTCTTTTCCGGGACATGTAAAATTTTTCACCACAACTAACATTAAGTTCACCCATAATATGTGTCAGCTGCTGTGCAGAATGCTCCATAGTAAACTGTCTAAGATCACAGCAATCCAGTAAGTTGTCTCTTTACTATCTTATCTTTATAAAATATTTTACTGAGAGGAGACTAGCTGACTTGCCCCCAAAGATAAGAAATTGTGTTAGCTATGCAGAGAGTTCAGTCTTAAATAATACGCTATACTAATTTGATCACTGCAAATTTTTATGAGACGCATTCAAGTAAATATACAGTGGATTAGTTCTGTTAATTGTTTTAATTCAGTAAATAATTCCCAAGTGTTTTCAGTATTTCTACTAAATCCCTAGAAAAGTTTTGAAGTGTAGGTTGGAGTATAAAATGTCACTATAGAAATCATTTCATATCTATTTGACACATATCTTAGTCATTTACTTTACTTCCATCCATCCTTGTCTTAGATGTACAGAAATATGTCCACAAAATTTGGGAAAATAAATGCAAATTCACTTAAATGAGTGGAAAAACCCATAACCAGTGTCAACTGTCAAAGGAATTAGAGGAACTGAATGAGGAATGGCTGAATATATATAATTCTGCTGATGGTGTGAATTTATAGATACATATGTGACATTTGTCCCACAAATAAAGACAGTGAAAAGTGAACTGTTTTAAACATATTAAGTATATCTCTAGGGAATTTATGAGTAATTTTTCTTAAAATAAGTTACTTGAATTTTTATCTAAACATCTTTACACAGCACCCATGCTACAGAGTCCAGTTTGAGATGGAAATAGCAAGGGTTTAATGACTTGTAGTAACACTACTCTGCCAAAAAAAAGTTAAACAAAATATACACATACTGTCACAAATAAAACTATAAATAAAACTCAAATTATTCAGAATAAGTAAAAACTTTAACAAAGAAAACACTTAATGTCTGAGTTGAAAAACTTTACATATTAGTTAGAATGTCTAAGGTCAATTATGAAAGGTGTGATTTTCTGTAAATCACTAGGAAAAAATAACCAGGAATTAGGGAAATAATACAATCCATAAAGTGGAGTTTGCTAACAAAACTGAGTGATCTGGAACAATCTCACTTTACTATTGTTAAAGAGTGACTTCAGGTTAAGTTTTCTCTGTTTCATTAAAAACAAAACTAAGTAAATGATTTCATTCTCAGCACTAAACTTGAAAATATAGGTAGGATAGCTGAATCATGGTAAGATCTTCACCCCTACTTAGCTTTTTTTTTTTTTTTTTTTTTTTTTTTTTGAGATGGGGTCTCACTATGCAGTTCAGGCTGACCATGAGCTAACTTTGTAGCCCAGACTAGTCTCGAACTCACAATGATCCTCCCACCTCAGCCACCCAAGTGCTGGGATTACAGGCGTGAGCCACCACGCCCGGTTTACTTAGCTATTTTCATTATCACTATTTTCTCAATAAAACAAAAATGGCTGAAGTTTTAAAACCGATTGACAAGTTTTCATTGTAATCTTTATATTTTCAAAGAAGGAAATCTTTAACATTGTGAGAGTATTTAACAAATAGAAAACCTCAAATCCTAAAATTTCTAGAATAAAAAAAAAAAATCTATTTGTGTCTTTCGGGTGGATAAAAGTTTACAATAGAATTGAAGAGAAAAGAAAATGGGAATAAATTTACCATAAAATACACAAAATAAAAAAGAAAGTTGAGACCATTTAAACTTCAAATGTAAATACTTTTTTTTCTCTTCAGAGCTCATCAGTAGGATAATAGATAAGTCATAGACAGTGCAAATATTCACTGCGTAAGTATCTGAAAAAATATTTGTATTGAGAATTCTTATAAGTGAATATTGAAAATGCATTAAAAGATGCTTAACATCAATATCCATCAGGAAAATGCAAATCAAACCATAACAAAATAGCCATGCACACCCATCAGACTGACTAAAATTAAGACTGAGAATCTTACTTCAGGTAAGATTGTAAAGTGATACATGTTTTCAAAGAAAATTGTTTTAACAGTTTTCTTTAAAGAATAATTTTTTATCTACCATAAGATCTAGCCAAGGCCAACTATATAATTTGTGCAATTCAGTGCAAAATAAAAGCATAAAATATAAATAAACTAACCCAACATATTGTGTGAATTTCTCAAATAATACCATCAATTATCTTCTGCATTCTCAGCTTTGTTTTAAGACTATTATTTAATCAGTTGAAGAGACATTCCTTTGTTATGTCTACACCCTAAACTATTTCTGAATATCACAAACCACAAGTTCTGTTCTTGTATGATTTTGCAGGTTCGTCGCAAGAGGCACCACAATCTTTATCATGTTTGCTCTCTATTACTTCTCTCTTTGTAGATACTAGTGGAAGCATCTAAGGGTAGTACATACAATGCACTAATTAAAAATGACTAAATATGAAACAGAATAAGATTAATATGCATTTTTGAAGCATCAGTGGATATTTGATATACGTGGTTAATTGCTCAAGGAAAAGATATAAATTTCTCTCACAAGTGAATTTATGTGTTAGGATCTTTCTACTTTACTCATCACCAGTTTTTTATTATCTCATGCATATTTGTGTGCCCACTTCCACATGCATTAGTAAAGCAACAAAACAAACACAGAATAACTTTATTTTTTTCTGCCTGTTAGGACTTGAAACCTTAATAGCTGAGCACATTGAGCCCTTGCATCAGGCCAAAACCAAATTTCATCCAGTAAAATCACTTACTGAGTTACTATAAGTTCATTTCTTTTTCTTACTTAATATTGTCTCAGTTTCCAATATTAAAAACAAACAAACAAACAAACAAACAAACAACAACAACAAAAAAAAAAAACTGTGCTTCTGCGATGGCTATCCCGGGTACTGCAAACCAACAAACAGGAACCAGCAAGGATAGGCATCTCCGATTCTGGACTTGCTCTTTTTACAAATGCTCATCTTACTTGTCTGAGATCTTGAATATGCTGTTGTGAAGATTTATAGCTCATTTTCTCTCTCAAGAAGACAGGGTCTGATCTGATCTGAATGGTATGTCAGTGAGCCCTCTTCTAATGAACAAAGTTTTTTTTTTTTTTTTTGAACACTAATCTAGACAGCAAGTAGAAAAGAAAATAATAAAGTGAAAAATAATTATGGGAGAAAATGATAGTTTCTAAGGCCTTTAAAAAAAGTAGGTTTTTTTTTTCTTTTTCTTTTTTTTTTTTTTTTTTTTTTTGTTCTTTTTCGTTTTGATCCGTACCAGGGATCGAACTCAAGACTTCACACTTGCAAGAAGGCGCTTATGCCGTTGAGCTAAATCCCCAGGCCCTAAATTGTGTTTTGAAATTTTCCATTACTCCTTGCTAAAAGTATGGTTAATCTGATTCAGAGACTTACAAATTTTGGGATATTTGTGTACTTTATTAATCTGCAAAAAATTGTATAAATAACATAATCCATATTTAACATTGTTTTTACCAATTTGTTAACTTGGATTGTGAGAAATCTGGCAGCAGGAGTTCTCAGGATTGGCTGACATATTGATTCACTGGTGGGTCTCAGAGTTTCACAGACCAGTACACTTCATTACCAGTTTGCTAGTACAGGACATGTTTTCTGCACATATGGACACAGATATTGCTAGCATAACTTCTCCAATTCTTTTTGTCAAAGGTGGGATGAATGTATTCTTTCTATCTATTTATAATAGAAGAGAAGCACTTCCCTAAAGTCTTTCATTATATATCACTGCAGTACGGTTCATGACCAGAATTTAATGGCATTCTTATGCTTACGTTAATCATAATGGAAAGGGAATGAGATTGCTATAAACAGATTAGATTTCTTTAGGAGCTTTGGGGATGGGTCCCACTTTCCTGAGCACTGTGACATCTCATTCTCAAAATGAAAGCTCTGAAAGTAAACCGCAGGAGGGAATAGCTTTTAAATAGATGACAAATAAATAGTTTCAAAATAAGTTGAACTTATACTTGAAAGTGTGAAAAGGAATTTAGTTATATATACTTAGACTTCCAAAGAACTGTATATTCATATATGTGTTATAAGAATACCCATTTAAATCAAACCAAGTTGTATTTACTTTTACTATTAACCCACTTTATAAGAACTTTACAAAATATTTGTGCTCATGACACATAAGGCATGTTGCATCTTTCTCTATGAAGGTGATGTATAATGTTAGCAGCATCTATTTACTGATAGATTTCACAAAATGCAAAGTTATGATCCTCAGAGTGTTTGGCATATAGTTTGACATGGGTTCAAAGTGATCCACAATAGAAACTGTCTATATTGTGAAAATGTTGCTCTTTTTATCTTGTATTGATGAATAGGTGGAATATTTGTGAAAAGTTTTGATTCAGTGTCAGCACAGCATGTTTCCACAATAATTTGCAGAAAAACCGCATTTAAAAAACACATGTCTTCCAGAAATAGTAAGTTAAGTGCAATGCATATCAATTTTGAACATTACTTCCCAATAAAAAGAATTGAATCTCAACCTTGCTTATAGAAACTTTTATTGCCAGTACTATTTCTTTACTTTGTCATACTAGTGTAATACTTTACATATATTTTAAAAGAAAGTTTTTTTTACGTGCAATAGTATTTACACAGATACGAATGATGACATAATTTTCAGTTACCTTCACTATAATATATTAAACGTAAGTAAAATAAAAGAGGGTAATTATTTAGTAAAATTTTTGTGTAACTATTCATTAAAGTGTAATTATTTAGTAAAATGCAGATTGCATTGATTTGTTCCAAGTTATTGCAATATAACTGTAATTATTTAGTAAAATTTTATAAATGTAGTTACTTAGTAAAATTATTCAGTAAGTATAATTATTTAGTAAAATTTTTGGCAACTATTAAAAGAAATAAGTCAATATTTTCCAGAATATTCTACTCACTATTAATTTGTAATTTCTTATTATTTATCTCTCTTACTACCATCACATATTTTGGATTTGCTTTAAGTATCTTATCTGCCTTTAATTTACTTCTTATCATTCTCAGGGCAGGCAGACAAGAACTGCTTGTTAGTTAGGCAATCATAGTCATAGACATTCAGAAGACCACTGTCTGAGTAACAATTTACAAGGCTCATCTTTTCATACAAAATAATTGCTATCACAGGAGAATGACTGAAAATCCCTTCAGTTTTTCAAAGAAGGAGTAAAGTACTTGAGAGAATACCAGAACGAAGCACATCTTTATTTTTGAGGCGTCTATATTTAATAAAGTTGTGATTTCCTATTAGCCAAAATTATAAGGAAGGTAAAAAAAATTTAGGACGGTCATAATATCAAGACACCAATATTATGATGATATAATACTCAATCCAGTTATCACTTCTTAATGATGAGATTAAGCAGAGAGCCTCTTTTTGATGAGGAGTCAGGCACTGAAAGAAAAATTCAGTGGAAACTATATTTAGGCTCTGGGAAAGTTTGAAAATGGTGCTTACTTTCAGGCACAAGGGACATAAATTTAAGAATTTAAGGACAGACAACATAAGGTGGTCACAATGGCCACTTCTGTAATGGAGATTGCTGAATATTTCCTGGCACTCTAGGAGACAATGTACTTTAATGTAGATTATATTGATTTACCCTAACATAACTGTTTCCTCTTACCTTGCAATAACTTGGAGCAAATCAATACAATCTGCATTTCAATACTTTGTTTTACTGACTTCTTAATAGAGATAGCTTGAAAAATTTGATTAGAGGACAATATGCCCACACCTACTAATAACCGAGTTGCATACAGGTAGGAAGCTGTACAGCAAAATAAATCACTTTATTTTTAAATCAAGCAGAGTAATTATGGCTTCTATATTTTAGAAACTTTACCCATGATGACATGACCTTGCTAACTTTGTTGCAGTGTTTTGTGACACCTGATTAAAAGCGTTCATAGTATGTTATTAAGGCTAGAAATTATATCATTACTTTAAATATAAGCTGAGAAAAGTATTGGCAATAAGTGTGGGACATATTCACTATCTTTCTCAGTTTTCTTTTTTTAATTTATTTTCTTGTCATAATCTTGTCATACTTTGATAACATTATTACTTAAGAGTATAAGGTAAATGTGTTTCGTAAACTCAGTTTTCATGAAAGTTTTGGATATTTTTATCTATCATATTATACACAGAAGGCAATAGTCAGAAAGGTTAATATCTCTCCTGTCGTTGTTTTATTGGTCAAGGCTTAATGCATTGTAAGTTTGAAAAATAAATCAGAGAGGAACACAAGTCAATAAAGAAAGTTATGTGTTATAATCTGTTCAAAGGGCTTATCCTGATGTAAGTCAATTTAAAAGGGATTGCTCCTAGCTTGACTTTGTCGTGTTCTTAATATATTTTTAAAACATAAAATATGAAATTAAGGTTATAAAATATTTGATAATTATATAAATGGATGATTATATGTGCATATGTATATGCCATAGAGAAAAAGGCAGGTTATCTGAGCATTCCAGCATTAGCAACAATTATAATACATGTAACTAAAATAAGAACAGTTAAAGTTATTTAATAATGCTTCAAATTATTGTTGGATTAAGATAGTCTATAGCCACAAAAGCCATCAACACTTACCCCATCCTTTCAACTATGTCCTTTTTATTTACATCCTAATGTTTAGCTCAACCTTTAGAACTTTCTGGCAAATTCATATGTGTATTTCTCTTTTCTAAAATCTGCTTACGATTATTGTACATTACCATCTTCAATGTCTTTGAATTTTATTTATGCCATTATCTTCTTAGAGATACTTTGAGTACAACACACACCCCTCTGTAAAATTCTTTGTGTCATAAACAGACTCTTTTTGGGTCTTCTTTACCAGTATTTATTTTGATAATATCTAATGAAGCTTAATTAGAACATTTCCATTCTCTTGATCACTAAGTACCAGTAGTGGGATATTTTCAAGAACATTTCAAAATCTATTTTTATGAACCTGAGAAATTGACATTTACAAGAACATTTGCAGTTGACATTCATAAAACAAGCCAGCTAGGACATTTAAAAGTACACACAAGTGAGCATTTATAGTTAAAAGTAAAATTTAAACTTAAGGCATGTTCTTTATTGAATAATGTTATTAAATTTTTATGTATGCAGCTAGTCACAGATAAGTAACTGATCACAAGGGGAAGCAAGTAATCAAAAAGTAGTTTTCATATCCATTCAAATTTAATTTTTACTTTCCGTAAAGAACACAATATTATTTGTGCTTATATTGTTTGATCAATTTTTCATTCCTATATATTGTAATCTGAGCAACAGTTTTGAAGATAGTGATACACAATACATTAAACATTGTTAATTTCCTATTATCTTGTTTTGAAATTCTGTATCATTTTTTATTGTTTTCCTCTCTTTAAAATAGAAAATAACAAGTTTTTATAGGTTGAGGCAGAATTAAATGTGCAATTATATGTAGTCAGACAGGCTGCATTCACCTGTTGTAGTTAAGGTAGTTGAAAATATACCAGCTGGTTTTCACATTGAACTTATCATACACTATTTGTCTCTTTGTTTACTTGTTATCATTAAAAATATTGCTTAAAGTTTGATAGTTTGAAATTTGATGTGTGGGTAGTGGAACTTTAGGTATATGATGCTCAAGAACATTCCTCATGAGAGGTAAATTTCTATTTAAAATGTTATGGTATTAATATATAAAGGAAATTTCATAATGTTCAACATTTTTGAGTGAAAGGAAAGGCTTAGAAAATTTCAGCACAAGGATTGTCCATAACTGAAGCATGGCCAAATACCAAAACCATTCAGCAAACATCCTACTTAATGGAAAACTTAAAATGCTCTCTTTCTGATAGGGAAAACATATGAATATTTAATCTCACTGCCTTGTTTAAAATTATATTGGCTGGTCTTATAAAATAAGAGAAAACAAAACAAATGGCAGGCAATAAATAAAGCTCTCATTAATTAAGGATGCCATAATCATCTTTGTGAAAATAAAACACGATGAACAGACTCTTCAAGTGGTGATGATGGTGATATTTGGCCAAATAGAAAGGAACTTTTCTGCAGAGCAGCAAAAAGAAAGCGTAGTAACAGTCGCCTTCATATGCTAAGTACATAACAATGTTAGCCCCATAAAGTGCAATATGTATTACCACCAAGTAAAAAAAAATAGCTTGACCAATCAGAGTGGGCATGCTACAGTGCTTTCATGATTCTACTGCCTGGTCTACATGATTTGATGACACCAGTGAGAAGGTATATGCTCCGCTCCTACATTTTAGAGAATGCCTTTCAGTACTGTGGCACACACACAGGGCTTCCATAAGGAACAACAGCAATAATTCAAGAGCTATCCAGCAGGATGTTACACATACTCTCATGAAGATCTTGGAACACTGGCAGGAAGAATGTCAAAGACCCCACACCACTCTGTTTTCCTCCATGATTTGCCTAAATTTCCCTAGATTCTTAGCCATCTCCTCAAGATTGTCTCCTCCTGTGGAAACTAATATGCATGATTAATTTTGTCTCATCCTGATTTGTTTGTTTGTTTATTTGTTCCAGGTATCAAACTTAGGACTTCGCGCTTGCCAGGCAAACGCTGTGACACTGAGCTGTATATCTGGCCCCCATTCTAATTTCTGAATAGAGTTTGCTAAGGAAAAACCCCATGTTCTAAGTTCATAGATTTATACCGGGTGAACTAAATGATAATCATATTGCATAATAGAATATCACTTTCCTATATAACACAAAGTAATAAAGTAATAAGATTATAGATAATAACTGACAGCAGTAGGAAGGAAATTGGTACAACTTTTAACAATATAAACAAAGAATAAAATGCCCTGTGTAAAATACTCTGAAACAATAGTTTAATGAATTACTAGATTAGATAACTGATATTAGCCCCTTAAATATGCTAGCAAATAAATGAAATCATATAATCATATAAGGATATTAGTAAAGTATAAAAATACTTATTAGATAAGTATTATTTGACTGGATGGTGGGTCTCACTTTGTTAAATATTATTACACAGTAAGAAGTTATGCATTCCCAATGCAAAATAACAGCTCAGGGAAAATGAGCAAACAAACATAAAACCTGACCCATGTTTATATGCAAGTGAAGAGGTTGTTAAAACCAATGAGAAAAGGTTATTTTTAAATTTATAATCTTGCATAAATTAGATTATCATTTAGAGATAAGAGCCGTTATTTGATCTTAAGGAAACATATCTATTTCAAATGTAGGGAAAATATTAAGGATCTCTAAATTAAGCATGAGGAAGTCTTCTTAAACAGGGCCATTTAGTGCAAATGGACAGGAAGTTGATATTTTGGTCACATCAAAATAAGAAAGGTAAAACATGAAAGTAATTGCTGGCCGGGGATTTAGCTCAGTGGCATAGGCGCCTGCCTTGCAAGTGCATAGTCATGAATTCGATCCCTGGTACAAAAAAAAAAAAGAATGAAAAGTGATTACCAAGAAGGATTTATGGATATATCAAAGTGGGATGTAGTGTTTATCATATATGAATAAAATATGCAAATTGAAGAAAACTACAGAAAATGCTCCCTATAAATAACCAATCACAGTCAAGGATATGTATTTTAGAGAATATTAATTAGGTTCATGAATAGAAGCATAGAAATAGCTATCCCAGTATCCTTGGTGGAGAAATACTTGTATCTCTGTCCACCTCCAGAAATTAAGAAAGTAACAGGAAATGGATTTAACTCCACACACTATAGAATAATAGAAGAAAAACTTCTCATAAAAAGTGATTTATATTGTATGTTTAAAATTTTGAGAAAATGTTTTGAATGTAACAAGCAAGAGACAGAAAAGCTATGCTCTGGCCACTTTGCAGTAATCCAGTGCTCCTCACCAAGCGTTTGCTTACAATGTCACAAATGATTAAGGCATTCTAAAAAGGTTTGCTGGGAATATGAGGGCAACTCCCAAGCTAGTCCCAAAATTGGCTTTAAATAGCAGGGAAGAGAGACGGGCTTAGAGCTCTGTGGGAGCGAGGAGGCTATGGTGCCCCAGCTGGCACGAACAGCGTGAGCTTTGGCATGAATAAGAAAGAAGTGCCACAATTTGGATTGCCCAGTAGCACCAAAGCTGAGAGCACACACGATTTACTATCAGTTTACTCAGCTGTGGACAGAAGGAAAAGGGGAAAGCTGAAGCTTATAATCTGTCTATAAACATCAGAAATACAGTTAGGGTGTTTACTAGAATATCCATAGCACAGTGTCACTTAGGTATCTGTGGACACTGCCCCCACGTACAAGTTACACAGGAACACACAGCCTTGCTCTAAAGAAACAGATTGAACACTTTCAAGTACATAACATTTGAAGTCTGTGTAGGTAAGGGTATATGAAAAGACAAATTAGGAATTTAAACCTTTTCTGAAAACTTTAATTATGAACTATGAGGACAGTATTCCATGAATTGGGCAGTACGTGCAACTTAATACTCCTTATATATAGATTCTCAGACTTTTAAAGAGAAATTTGTAAGCTTCATATTATGAGGATGTCCGTTACTAGGACACCTTTTCCCAGCATCACAATGTATAAGGGAAAAGTAGAAATCCAAAAGTTACATGTTCAGTGTAAAAATACAATAATAGACAACACAAATAGTATGGCAAACCTTGACTCGGAACCTACTATATTTTAAAAGCTTTTTAGACATTATCATATTGAACTGATTTTATGAATAATTCAAAGTAATCAGAGTCATGAGGAAATATACCCACGATATTATACTAGAATGAGGATCATTATCTCTGCCCATTGTAGGATCTGTGTCTAGTGACTCAATTATGGCAGAAATACTATGTCTTTCCCTTAGAGAATATTTTATGGCTCCTGACACATTTCTTGCATATCTCTGTATTTGAATGTTCATAAGTTGTCACTGGAAAATGGTTTGTAGCAAATCAGAAAATGTGCCTAAAAGGAGTTGGTGGTGGTGATCATAATAGAGAACTTATATTTAATAAAATTTGTATCCAGATGTATCTATTATTTTTCCTTTGCTGCAAGATCCTTGGGGAAATAGAGTAAGAAAGTAGCTGAAAGTTTCAATAAATAGTAAAAATTTTTATATGTTATTTTATGCCTCTATAACTGGATCTTGAAAATAAAAAATTTAGGAAAAAGTGAAAATAACATTGTCCGTATGAACTCTTTTACCACTGGCCATTTTCTCTTATTAAAGTCTTATCTAGAAAATGTTACTTATCTTTAATTTTCTTATCTCTTTTGTTTTGGATTTTGCATTTCTTTCTGAGTTGTAAATTTCTGGGACATCTGCAGGTCTCTGGTCAACCATCATCTTCTAAGGAAGGCATAGGTTAATGATTACACAAAAAATAGCAGTAGTCACTCTATAGTTAGTTTATAATATGCAATTTGCCATCAGCCTTTACTTCTAAATTATGAGCTCCATGGATTTTATATTATCTTCCTTCAACTATGTTCTCAGTTGCAGAAAAAAGAGGATTAACTTAATTGAATGACTCATTTTATAACCTGCAACCACTTATTTGTCTTTACAAAGTTAGTGTTCTAATTGTCAAATCATATTGAAATAAATATTTTGTTTAGTAGCAGGTGTGAAAAGAAATATTTTAAGTTTTGTTCATTTTTAGAAGCACTAAAGTTAATATTTACAAGTTTACATATTTTATAAAATATAGCAGTAATTTATATAGATTTTCTTTTTAAAGCCACTATTTATAAATTTAATTTATTTACCAGGAAATTACATGGATTGTGTCTTCATGTGTGCTCATTTCTCTTTATATACTCATTGAAATACGTTTTCTATTTGAATGCTTGCTACTCTTCATTTTAGTATTTTTGAAGGAGTCAACAATTTTCCTTTTCTTCTTGCAAAAAAGTAGCAGAATCTGTCATTTGACTCAGTAGCATTTGTCACAGGGCCCCCCAATCGTTGCATCACAGTTTTTTCTAAGTCCAAATTGCAGTCTCCTCCTCCTGGTAGTATGCCTCCAGAAAAGCCAGCCAAAGGAGTAGGCTCCTTTTGAGTAAAAAATAAGTTTCTATCTTTACAACATAAACTAATTGCTCGTCAGTGATAGGTTTAATCATTAAGTCATTTACCATTGCATTTGGGAACTGGTTAGGGGCAGAGACTTCTGGAAATTTTCTTTTCTTCTTACTTTAACAAGTTCATGAGAGAGGAATGCCTCTTTTATGCCTCTGGACAATGCTCCATCTGAATGCAATAATTGAAATTTTACTGCCACAAAATGATCAGTGGAGGATAAAGCAAACACCAGCAGCTGGACTGAACAGAGGGAGCTGTAGACAAGCAACCAGAGCCTTGGTCAAGCTACAAGCTATCATGGTTTTGAAACTCAGGTGTGTTGCACTCAAATTGTGGAATTACACTCAGCTAATGCCTAGTGCTTATAAGAAAGAAATATTTAACTGCCACAAGATAAAAAAATATTGATGAGAAAACTCAATGGATTCTTCTTAAACATTGGTGATGTGGAGGGTTGGTGAAGGAGTAAAGAAGGGGTCCTCTCCAACTTTACTCATTGGACTGTAGATTGTGTCAGTCACTTTGGGCAGCATGTGTTCACATGCATAAAAATGGACAGTGCACTTCAGGTCTTGTAGCTGTACCATCATTATCTGCCTTACAAGACTATCTCACATGTACACAGAAGGCACATATGAGGTTGATTATCCCCAAGTTGCTCAATAAAAAAGAAAATACTTAAGATTTCACTATTAAGAGAATGGTCTGATGAAAGTGAATATTATTTTGAAAACTTGTATCTTTTCTGTTTTTCCTGGCTCCATTAATCCCATTTCAGTCAAAATTTCTGTCTCTTCCAAGAGAAGTAGAAAATAATACAAATTGCAAACAAGCAAGTAATAATTTCTGCAATGCAAAAATCAGATCACCTACCAGAAATAGAGTTTAATAAGGGGAAAAGCTAAATTCTTTCTTCTCTCCCTTTACTGAGGGTTTTTGTGACACTTTCCTGAATTTTTCCTACAGTTAAAGAAAAATTCTACACTTGACACCCGGGTCACTCTGAGTTCCTGTGAATGTTATGACTTGAGGCAGGTGAAGCAACAGCTGCTTCTTTATTAGACAGCAATTTGGAGGAGAAACAAAATGAGAGAAGCAAAACTTAAAATGATGAAAGATATTAAGACAAATATTATCTCAGGGCTTCACTCTAAAGAGAAAGAAAAAAATACGGTAAAAGAGAGATTAGGGTTTGTTGAAAATTCTCCACTAATACACTATCTACACATTTATCCCATATCTAAGTGATTATGCATCTCTTTTTCTTTACAGCACCTTCAGTTAATTTGCATTATATCTATGAATTAAAGACAAAACTGACTATGATGGCACCTGATTGAGAAGGAAAGAGGAACCTACAAAAGGCAGAAGCTTTGCATGTCTGGGCCAGTGGCTTGCAGAACTTGAAGTGGCGAGATTCAAGTTGCCTTAAGGAGACACACAGGTGTCATTTTAAGAGGCTTTGAGCAAACTGAGAACAAGCATATGAAAAGGTACTTTTTTTCCTTAGATTTCTTCTTGAGTGTCTCTAAGGTGAATGGTGCCTGATTAAACACATGACATTGCTCTAGAGACCAGAGAACCAAAGGAAATGATATAAAGAAGGCCTAATTTTCTCTCATCATTTTTAATTTGTAAAAAATTTATTAATGCATGTTTGTAGTACATAATAATTACAGGTCACTAGCTCAGCCTACTTCCCCTGTCCTCTTATAGTGTATCAAAAGATCCTTCATCATTGGATAAACTATCAGATAATTGATTTAATACAACCAAAATTAAACCTATTTAAATGACATTTCAAAAATTTCTGCTAGGTCTAACTTTTCAAATTGGACTGTGTCACTTAGGAATCAGAAAGCCATCTGGTAATTTGCAGCTGTACCCAACCATTCTGGAAGTCTGCGGTAGGATGACCTCAATTCAAGTCAAAGCACGCTGGGCTATATAGTATGGTACAAGGCCATCTTGGACCATAATGAGACCATGCCTCAATAGATGAAATAAGAAAAAGGGAAAGAGTCATAACATCAAGTATTCACATCCAAAGTATATTGTGAGTTAATTTTAAAGCAGTTTACATAAATAAACATTTCTGAAACAATTTGGTAAGCAGAAAAAGGCAGAACAGTTTGAGGAATATGTAATTTTGCATGCAGAAAAAGATACCTATAACATTAAAAATGTAAATAACTACCAAAAGTACTGAAAAGATGCAGTCTCTTGTATGGTGTCAAATAGAGAATTCAACAAAGTCCAAAAAAACTCGGCCTTAGTGAAATGTTTAACATGTAAGTGAAAGATCCCATTAACTGCACAATAATTTAAACTTTTAAAAGCAAATGAGATCCTAAATTAATAACCATAATATAAAAAACTTCAAAGTAAACCAACTAATTTTTAATGTATGGTTACTGTATACCCCTCATTACTTAGCTAGGTTTTAATTCTAAATTATGTTAGGACAAAAGCAATCAAATATTTGTAGTTATATGCATTTAGTATAGGCAAATAAGCCTTGGTATAGGCTTCAGTATTCAGCATGTATAATTCTGAGTCCAGTGCAATCTCATAAATTTATATATAATTTATTAATATGAAATTTATAATTTGCAAATATATTTTATTTATGTATAAGTATTATATATATATAATATACTATATATATATATATGGCCTGAGCTTGTTTCTTTCACTGTTTAAATAAAACAGACCCACTAAGATCTTCCTTATACACTTGTGTTATACAAATTGCATAATTTTCCCTCCTGCCCCACCACCATCTGTTTGCAATTTCTTCAGCTTTTTCTGTTGCAAACAAACCCCCTTTCCAAAGAGCTATGCAACCTAATTTGGGCATATCATTTAAACACAAATGTTGCAGAATATAATTTCTCTTCATGAAAATGGTTCCCTCTTCACTGGCTTGGCGAATTTTCTTTTTAAGCAATGTAAACTGCACAAATGCAATGTGGTCAATAAATGAACAGGCCAGAAAATCGGGCAAAAAAAAAAAAAAAAATAGACAAAGCATTAACATATAGATTAACCCCATCAAAGGGTGTTAGTTGATGGGATATCCAATGTGATTCATATATCATCAATACAAAAGCAGAGGCTTTACTTTTGAAAAGCCTCTAATGCAGCAGTCGGCCTTGCTTCCTGACATGAAAAGTGTAATGTGAACTCCATATGCATGGTTGCCAATTACCAGGATAAAAGGGAGCTCACGGTGATTAAGAGATTATAGGCCTTTGAAAGATGTAATTAAATGGCAGAAAGATTCATGTCAGTAATTCCTAAACCATAACGTATGGATTCATTCTTTTTTTGCGCTTTTTCATCCTTTTTCTTGATTCATTCCAGTAGTTTACAAGTTTAAACAGCAAATTTCATAGCACAGTGATCGCATTGTTTATATTTCATCTCATGTAGTTCATTCTTTCTTTATTCTTTGAAACTTTGGCCCTAAAATAAGGGCCTTTTTGTTTCACAGATAAATTGAGCCTCTTTGGAGATTAAATTATACAAAAATTATTTGAAAGTCAGGATAAAAATGATGAATAACATAAAATAAAATGAATTTTCACTTCCATTAGTGTATGTTTAATTATATATAAAAACCGGCCTTTGAGTAACTTTTCTGTGTCATGCCTGTGTTAGTTTATTTTTTAAATTGAAATTTCTTTCTGTTTTAAAGGAAAGTTTTTATCCCAGTGACCCTTGATGCCTCACAACCTACTGTGGTACTAATGGCAAATTGTGTTACAGTGGTGTCTTAGTTAATTTTTACTTGTCGCTGAGACAGAATACCTGAAGCCCAAAGATGGGAAAGGAAAGGTTTATT
Source organism: Cavia porcellus (assembly GCF_034190915.1). NCBI lineage: Eukaryota > Metazoa > Chordata > Mammalia > Rodentia > Caviidae > Cavia > Cavia porcellus. The sequence goes on along the minus strand of NW_026947497.1, from coordinate 29,442,507 downwards.
CCTTAGAGTTTTTGGAGGTTTCAGTCCATAGTCAGTTGGCTTCAAAGCAGGCAGGCATGGTGGGGCCGCAGTTCATGGTGGCTGCAAACAACAAAGCATAAACCAGCAAAAGAGTTAGACAAGTTCTTCCTGCCATTACATCACATCCTGGCTCCACCCCTAGGTGGGTGTAGCACTGACACCCCAATCCAAGTGCTAGACAATGAACAATCACAAATGCACAATGCAAATGCATGAGGCCTGGGAGCCACAGACATAAACTATGACAAGTGTTTTGAAAAGTATCTCTGTTCAACATTAAATGTTCACTTGAGTTGGTTAACTGGAATCATCAGTCTTATGGTTATTTGTATGATTTATTGAGATTAATACCAATATCCCAGAATCTGCACAATTTGAATATAATTTGGCCAAAGTGGTTAGTGGTATTCATGGCATGAATTTCTAATGCATATGCAGAAATAATTTCTCTTCAAATTTTCTCTGGGACTCAGGTTTTTTTAAAGTAATCGTATGCTATTTTAAAATTTCTTTCACCAAATACAAGGTTTTATAAAATATCTGTATGAATTACCCACAGTTTGTAAAAACTTACATTTAATGAAATGTTTACAAAATTAAATATAATCAGATTGGATTCATCAGTCATTATCAGTATCTCACTTCTTACATACATGTGTTTTTACAGTATATTTATGTGTATATATGTTAATTTTTATATTAATTGCAGATCTCTATTTAGAAATAATCCAATGATACTTCCCAGATTTATTAATAAGTGATTGCATTAGCATATTCATTAACATTGTAGCTACAAGAATGAAATTTCTTGAATAAATTCCCCTGGGTTATGATTTATTAATTTTACTAGGTCATTAGACTCTGTATACTAATATTGATCTAAATGCCTTTCATCGAAATACCTCACTTTATCTTCTCTCTTTCACAGCTTTAGATGTCTGCTTTATTTGCTGCATGAAAATAATCAAGTTTTAGTATTTTTGAAGTTTTTATACAGAAATATGTCAGTGTAAGCCATCCCAAATTAATATAGGACAATATTTTGTTGGTTTGTCTTTAAAGCTTTATTATATCAAGACATTGCACATATGGATTTTAAGTGGCTGTGCATAGAGTTACAGAAATATTTGTAAGATTTTTGATATTCTAACACTTCTTTTCATTTGTCTGTAGATTTCCATTTACCTTTTACTTTTGCTTTTAAAGACTGGGTAGTGGTTTTTTGGTTTATTTGTTTGTTTGTTTTAGCTTTTGAGACAAGATCTCTCTATGCAGTTTGTCTGGTCTTGAGCTCACTTTGCAACCCAGCCTGGTCTCCAGCTTGCAACAATCCTCCTGCCTTAGCCTCCCTAGTGATAAGATTATAGGTGTGAGGTTCCTATATTTTAAATGGATAAATATCCAAAATTGTTTTGCCTTCATTGAGTATTGTGGCATTTGGTATTTTTAAGTACTTTCACTGGTTATGTGTAACTTCATTCCCAGTTCTACTTCTCAGGCTATCAAGATCACTCCCCCTTGCTGTTCTTGTAATTTGTATTTTCTAATATACATTTGTTCATGACTTGTTATGTACATTTTCTTATGCTTTTAATTTTATGTGTGTCTTTTATATTTTACTTTGGATTGCAATCTGTAAATTTCTTCAGATTGATAAATTGTTACATTTACGTATATTACTTTGTTTGGCCTCAGCTTGATATTACATTATTTATGTTCATTGTTTCTATTATTTTGATGTATAGTATATTTTTATGTCTGCTCCATTTAGTATTCTAATGCTTACTCAGCAAGCCACAATTACAGCTCTAAATGTATGTTTATTTCTTTATAGTTTTTACAGCTTTCTTTATAAGACTGTTTTGCTGAAATTGCTCCTACTAGGTTTACAGCTTTAAATCTGGTTATGTTTAATGATGGGATATCAATGAGATGATGTTGACTTCCCATATTTCCCCCATTTCCCTTTACACATCTTTTTTCACTTGTATACATTTTTAACAACAAATACTCTCTCACAGAACAAGTTTGATGGATGTCTTCATACTTCTTTAGTGCTACATCCACCCGTAAGTATATTTACTGCTAACCCAATATTTGGTATATTTTTCTGGTTATTCTTAGGTAGTCATACTTGCCTAGATCCATCAAAAAATTATGAGTACAGAACCCCCTAAACTCTTTCACTTTTAGCTTCCATGTTGTCTTCATAAGTGGTACAATTTATTTAGCTATTAAATACCTGCTTTGCATTTTCCTTGAGTGTTATGAAACTATAGCTCAACATATAATTCTTTCTACATTGCCATTAAAAATTCTGGTTCCAAACAAATTATCCATCACATGTGTGAATTCTACAATAGAGTAAAAGGACAGTTTTCTTAATTAAAAAAAAATCTACACTATCTCAAATCTGTTCCAGCGCAGGCTGAGATACTCTTACCCTGAGATTTAATTTATCTGTGTGTTAACATGTTTATGCTCTACATAAATATTTGCTTTCCTGTACAGTGCACCACCTAGCTTGACAGGGGCTCCAAAGATTACTGTGATGGCATAGAAATTTTTTTGTACCAGGAATTGAACTCACAACTTCCCACTTGCTAGGCAGACACTGTATTCCCAATCCTGGCATAGAAATTTTTCCGTACCTAAGATGAAACAGGCTGTAGTGCACTCTGTCTGAATTTAGTCATAGAACAGTATTGACTTGAGATTTTCAATTGTCTTCTCATGATTTTGCATTAAGATTGACATTTAGGAATCCACCATTATCCTGGAAGATTCCTCAAAATTGTGTGTTTTTCTAACGATGTATGTAGAAATAGAACTTATTTTTGTTTTTCATAGAAAATATGACACCTAACATACAACTGTACATTTGTACACTTGGTTAAATCAAGAGATAGTGAAATTGCAAAGTACATGAACCACTGCAGGCAGTCATTACTATGTTTCATGTCTAAAATGTTCTCCAGAGATTCATGCTCCTCCAGGTGGGGACTCTGTGAGTGGCTGTATCATGGGCGAGTGGCACTGGATTAAGGGTGTGATGACTGGATTAGTGCACTTCCTGGTTTAACATACTTTTGCGTGTGGATATGGGCAGGTTCACACTGTGTGGGTGTGTACCTGGATGGGAAAAAAAGGGAAGGGGAGGCTCACTGCTTGCTTCTTCCTGGGTGCCAACGGCTTATATTGTTTCTTCTCTGCTATGTGCCTCTGCCATGCCACCTTCCTTTAATGTGTGGGTGCCAGGTATTTTGTTCGAGGGGTGAGGAAAGTAACTAAGATAGTCATAAATGCAAATTTCCTTAAAAGAATTTGGAAAATCACATTATCAAGGGAAAAGTCCATTATCCTCTTCACATGTGAAGTAATTAAGTATTTGTACGGGGCACTAGTTTGCTACTTTCACATTTCTTCCTCCTGGTGCCACCCTGAAATTTAAAGTCATCTTGCTGAATAATTATCATGTTGGTGTCTTATTTCTCTTCTTTCCTTACTATCATATTATCCTTTAAATCTCATCATCCTGCATTAAAGAAAAATGATAAGAACAGCATTCTACAAGTTTAACCACATTTTAATACCAGGTATCTTATAAATGAAAACATTATTCACAGACAATAAAACATTCAGAAATCAACAGGCATGTTAAAAGTAAAAAATGAATAAATGCACTAACAGAAAAAAAGTTAAAGAGCAGTCCAACAATGATTCAGGTAATAAAGTTCTACACTAAGTCAGTAAATTTGTTTTGCTTAAAGTCTTCCTGATACATTCAGCTAACCTCAGAAAAACTCCAAGCTAATGGGCTATATCATGGTTTAATGCCAAACTCATGACCCACTTGGCATCTCTGAAGACAATATTGCCAAAGGCTGGTACTGAAGTGGTTGGTAAATCTAATGTGAGATTTCTAACAATATATTTATATCAGCAGGAAGAACATCAGCTGGACATTCACACTAAAAACCTGCAGCTATCTACAATTAGGAGCATGAGCATGAGAAAGCAAACAGCAAATGCTAGCAATGCAAACTCTAGCAAAAGTAAAAACAAAAGTCACCTCAAATTACAACCTACAGTTACTGCTATGGGAAGGAGCAGATATTGCCATTTGGTAAATCCTGCTAACATGTAAAATATCAAAATAACATCCTTTCCCTGCATCTATTTATGCCAAAGTTGATGGGCTTTGCAGTGAATGACCAGGACATTTTCTGTATTCTGAAATTGTAATATTATTCAAGTTATCCATAATAAATATTTTATAATTATATTTAGTTTTAGAAAACTAAATTCAATCTCAGAAAAAAAAATAGGAATGGGAAGACATGATTCTAGAGATTTGAAAAATATAAACAAACAAACATAGATACAATGTTCAATTCCTAAGGAAATTTCTCTAGTCAAAAACCAATACATGGGCTAGGGATTTCACTCAGCTGCAAAAGCAATTGCCGGGCAAGTGCGAAAACATGAGTTTGATACCCTTTCAAGCAAACAAACAAACAAACAAACAAACAACAAAAAAAAGCCTAACAACAACAACAACAACAACAACAACAACAACAAAAACAGTACATGTGTTTTTGAGAGTAGAATTGAGTCACAGTTCATGAAAACATACTGAGAACTGATTTTACCTGTATTCATCTCATCTTCTCATTGACCTGGAGGGTCATTATTTCTTTCCTTTGTCACTGTAGGATGCAAACTCCTAACGGTTGAACAAATGACATTAGGGCCATTCTAAATCCTCATGGTGATGAAAGAGACGCGTTGGTCAGCTGTCCTAGGCATTGTCTTCTCAAATTCTCACCTTAAACCTTCTGGACTGGTGAAATCAGCACATGGAAAATTAAATTAAAGAATTATGCTCAAAATAGAGACTAAAGGTTTGATCTCTAAATTATTATTTACTTCCATACTGCTCCTTTCAAGGATTTAAAGAATCAAGTGTTGTCTTATTTTACTATGAAATTTCACTTTATTTCCACATGAAAGCCAACTTTGACAGAGAAGTTGCTGTGGAGGGGTAGCTGGTGGGATCCGTGAGCAGCTCTTTCTGCCATGCCCCTTCTCTCATAGTGTGCTGTATGTGGGGGCCTAATGATACAGCCACTGGCCATAGAATTAGCCCTCTTCATATAGGAGCCAAAATAAATGTTCCTTCCTTTTAATTCAGTTATTTATTTTCAGGTGTTTTACAACAGTGACAGAAGACTCACTAACACAAAATATTCAACAGATATTATGAGTAAAGACTGTTTTTTTAAAAGTATATTTCATAGAATATACACAATTTTATCACTAGTTTGATATATTTCATTTATATTTCCATATGTTGACTGTTATAATACAGAATATGTATTGGCTCCACTGACTTAGAGAAAATCTTATTACTAATCATATTATTAAAAAAGGATTGTTTGGGTTTTAAGAAAATAAAATTATATTTCCAGCAGCCAAGGGTGGGTTTTTCACTTCTTTTTAAATATCTGCTCATTATTTATTTCTGTACTTCCGGTGTTTATTGTAACCCTCAGTGATGCTAACAGCAATGATGGGAAAGGGCATTTTAGTGCTTCTTTATTTAAAATGATATTTGCTTTAATTTTTTAAAATGATCTTTATTGCATTGACATAACATAGCATTTATTCTTACTTTATTTAAAGCTTTTATTAGAAATGGCATTTGAATTTCATTAAATGTCTTCTTCTCCTCAACTGATAATATGATGTTATGATGGCTTCATCAAATGAACTTGGAAAATTTCCATCATTTTATGAATCATCAATTTTTACAGTGTGAAAAAATACTATTTTAGAAGAAGAAGAACAAATTCAACCACCAATATGATTTTTATTATTTTAAATTTGATAAATTTATCCAGTTTTTCTGATAATTGATTTACCATGCTGTTTTATGTTTTGTAAGAACATTTTGACAATACATAATTGGATTAAAATTATTCATATTTTTGTGTTTTCATTTTTTGGTTAGGTTTGAATGTTGATATACTTTTTGGAGTTTTAAAATATGAGGTTAGCTCTACTTCCTATTTTCTATTCTTTTCTTTTTTTATAAAAAGGCTCATGAAGATTTTATCTCTTTTAGGTATTATTTAAAGAATGTAGGTTTCAATTTTATGCTGCTATTTTTTATTTCATGCCATAGGAACTTTCACAAAAAATTCACTGGGCCACCTCCTTTCTTACCACATTTAAATACAGAAATAACCTTGAAACAAATAACTGAGAAAACTAGAAAATTACTCCTCATAAAAAGAAATAAAATAGGACCTCAATATTAGGTATTCATCCTTCTTATTCTTTCACAAATTTAGAAGACACAATCAAATTTTGCAAATGAAACTTGTCAAAGAAACATCTTTGTAAACTTATTGAGACAGAAGAATAGATAGGATTATAGGTCATGTATTCAACATGATGAAAATTGGTTATTCTAATCTACATTGCTACTTACACAACATTCTTGCTTTATCACTGAAGTTCTGAAATTGATCAGGGTATCTTACTACTTTTAAATATTCTACATAACTGTAGGCCTTTTGATTACTTTTTGTGCTCTATGCTTTCATTACTGTCTTGTGTATTTGCATAATGTGAAATTTTATGTTGTTTATGGATTTCCATAAAGTATGCTTTTATTGACATTGTATAAATTTTGTATGACTTCATGGCGATCTTTATATGTAATCTCCCAAGAGCAATATTCACATCTATAGTACTTCCTTATAAATATTCTCATAAATAAACCAAATCTTATAAATAAACCAAAGACCACCTGTGAAAAAATCACCATTTTTTTGAAGAAATACATTTATGCTTTTGTTCTGCCTTACACTGTGGTAAAGAGTTTAACTGTTTCCTTTTTATGAGTGAGTAGTGGACATTAATAGTCATTCATATATTTCAGCAAAAAAACAGGTTATATAATTTTTTATTCTCTCAAAAATCTTTAATTATTCACTGATTCTTTTCATTTCTTTATGTTATCTAAGTCTCATCCATATTATCTTTCCTCACAGAGCTTTCATAAGCTCTTTACTATTTTAAAATGTCTTACGAAGAGATCTGGTACCACAAAATTTCTTGAGTCTCTGAGAAAGTCTGAACTCTCTATTTTGAAGGATAACTTCTCTGGATATAGAATTCTAGGCAGTGACTGATTTTTTTTAGTTTCAATTCTTAATATACTTTCTCCACACTTGCATAAAATCCAGTGTAATTTTTATTTTTGTTCATTTACAAGCAAGGTCCTCTCATTCCACTCCGGATTGTTTCAAACACTTTTTGTACAAGTTGTTCTTAAGTTTAGGTGTGATATGTCTAGTTATGTTTATCCTATTACCTAGCTAGGTGTCCTTTGTACTTCCTGGGTTTCTGAACTTGTGTCTATCACTACATTTACAAGTTCTCAGTCACATTTTTCGGTCCCTATCTTTTTTCTTTTTGTTCCAGTCTTTTAATAACAAAATTTAACTTTAGAAATTGTCCCGCATTTGTTGTATATTTGCTTCTGTTTTCCATTTTAATCTTGATTTTCTTTGTTCTAATTTGGGAAGCATCTGTTTACCTATTTTTAAGTTCATGGTTGTCTTTTGTTTTTGTCTACTCTACAAATGATAAGTCTATCAGAGGCATTCTTCATTTCTACTTAAGTGATTTTTATTTCTCTTGTTTACTTTTGACTCTTTCTTGAATAGTCTATTTTTCTATTTATATTATCATTTTCCTTTACAAGCTGTTCACTTTTTCCATTGGTACTATTAATATACTGATAGTTACTTTAATCACAATCATATAATTCTAAAATTACTGTCATAGCTAAATCAGGTTTTATGTATACTTTCTTATTGGACTGTGTTTGTATTGACTTTGAACATGGATTTTAATATTTCTGTAATAAGCTAGGTATAAGGAACAAATAAAATTTTAACAGAGTGTAGGGTCTTCATTGCCATATACTTGTAATTTGGTTTTCGTGGTTGTAACTATACTAACCTGAGGCTTAAAATTTTACTGACTTCATTTTTGTATCTTCTGCTGCTTGCTCTTTAAGTATAAATTTTTAGAAAAGAATCTGTTACCTATACTAAAACATTTAATCTAATTTACTAAAAAAAGGACTATGGATATTCCAATAAGGAAGATTTGGGAGAGCGGAAGTATTCTGCAATCATATGAATAACCCTCATTCTTTTGATTTTTCATAAGCTCTTTACTATTATTTCACCAGAATTTCATAGCTTCTTTTCTCCCATACTTTGGATCAAGAAGGTAGAAGGTGCTAAAAAGAAACAAATAGTAAAGTTATTTTTCTTCATACATGAAATAAGTGCATTTCACATTCATTACTTTCCTCTCTTGCTTCTAGATCTGCAGGGTATTGCTCTTTACCATTCCCAGGAAAACATGAATTATTGTTGATAAAAATGACAGAATTGTGGGTTTCTAATAGTTTTTCACTCTCATATTAAGCCACATTCAAACTCCATCAATTCTTCAAAATTACTATTTGAGTCATCTTACCATTTAATGGCTTCATGATCTCTTTACCCAGTAAGCAGCTCCAAATTTTGAATCTCTGGGTTCTGTCTATCTAGATTTAAGAGTAGCAGTTTGCTCTGTGACCTAAGATTTTTAATGGGTTCAGGACAAGCTGTTGATCATCAGGGTTTTTGTGTTTTTTGTTTTTTGCTTTTTTTTTCAGTTTAGTTCTTGTTATAAGATTGAAAGTGCTGATTTTTGTGTTTTCAGTTTCAAATTGAAATTCAAAGTTTCCTATACCCTCTTGACCCAAGACTAGTATAGCAATATATGACTTAAGACTGAATGTATTAATATATTTCTAACTTTTGCTTCTTTATAAAGGATAGTACTACTAATACTAAAAATATTTAGACTAAATATACCAATATCTTCTTCTCCATTTGAGAATTTTTGGAAGATTAAGACTTTCTGCACTGAAGTGGTCTGCACAAAAAACTGAAAAAGTTATAATGTTTGCATTGTGTTTACAACCTATTGTACTAGGTAGTTGTGAAATTGTCATTTTTCAGTAGTTGCTTATTTATTTAGTTGCCCTGTGGTACAAATATCCCTTTTCCCTTTACCTTGTCCCTGATTTGTGTCTGTTATGCACAGTGTATGTTTCTCTGCATCCACCATGTGTGTGTCCATGTGTACTTAAAGTATGGCACCATATTTAGGTTATAAGTGGTGACCATTAGCATAAGAGTGGCTTCTTTTTCTTTAAGAGGATGTGTTCAGTACAAAGAAATTGCTCCTGCTTTACCTGATTAGAGCTGAGAATAAATTTGACACTTGAATTTAGAAGCTATTCAGTCTCTTTGACAAAAATTAGAAGATCAGTTAGGACACAGCATGTATAAATACAGTCTCCAAGAAGACATGAGATCAAATAATAAAGAATTTATCAACACCTAAACAAGAGTTCTAAACAAAGGTTTCTAAAACAATGAAAATTATACATACTTTGTGCAGCATTTGATGGTCAAGTGTATCTATACCTAGGCAAAAATAATCATGGGATTTAAAAATAAACTTGAAGGAACATCCTGTCTGATTTTATCAAGGATTTAACTTATCTCAGAATACATGCATACAGGTATTGACTCAGATGGCTTTAAAGTTCCCATCAGCTTGGTTAACTTTAGTCAGGTGTCTCGCTGAGCATATGCTCCTGACCTGCCTATTCTCAACCATTTACTTTAGGTAACTAGCAATTTTACATCTTTCCTCTCCTCCAATGGAGATGTAAATCTCCCAGTCTCTTGACAGTTTTACAACTCAAAAATAGATTTATCCATTATGTGGTAGCCATTCCTTTGAAACAGAAATATCGAAGAATATGTTGCTCCTATCTCCCAGCCTCTGAGGAAAAGCAGAAACCTTACAGCATAATCACTGATGTCCACTGACACATGGCCTGACCCTGTCCCCAACACCCTTAGAGTTTTCTGCTGGCTCCTCCTAACATAATTTGCTTCCTCAATCTCCAATGTTATTTTGCAACAAATTGAGTTCAATCTTACCCCTTTTGCATTATTCTTGTGTTACATCTTCCTCATTTGTTTAATTCTATTTGGGACAATTTTGCTTGAAATGTACATATTGTCTCTGAAAGAGAAAGACATCTGGGAAATTGATGAAAAACTCATGATCACAAAGAATGGAGTAAAAATTATTTCAGTGACATACAGACAAAACAGCGGGAACGCAAGTGGTATTTACAAGGAAATTCTAAAGGCATTCTAGAGATGAAATTAAGGTACAAATTTTAAAATATATCCATTATGTCAGAGGACAAATCACAGTCAAGATCTGAGAATGCTATATATAGCCGGGAAATTAGAAGTTCAGACTTTCTCAAGATTAATATGCAGGGCTAAAACAGGTTAAAAGGATCACAGGGCCCTATCACACCAGCAATGTGAAGAACGTTAGGAAGAAACATTAGAGACAATGGTACTGGCCAGAAGTACTTTAAAATAAAATAAGTCTGATTAGAGAAATCTCAATTTGGAAAGAAATTTGTGAATAGAGTCAGATAAAATATCAGAGGCAGAATCAGTGTGCTCGTTAATTTAATGACCAGGGTCAGGGAGAGGATAGAAAAAAGAAAAAAAGTATGCCTCTTGCTCTGCCTTTCATTATTTTGTTTTGCATGTCTGGCAAATGTTGACATGTTCAGTAAGGGCCCACTGTGTTTTCTACACCCTCTGAGACTAGGGTCCTAAACATCGTGTGCATATTTCAGAAAGCACAGGGATTAACATAAGGAAATAATGGAGTCACTAAACAGTTCTTTGGATTACAGTGCCCACAGGACAAAGAGAAACATGAATTACAACAGTTCAAACTGGATTAAGTAAGTACATGAGTTAGTGAGATGCTTCAGGACTAGCAACTGTAGCATCTGATGTGAAAGACTAAAAATGAATTACATGTTAAATACACTCAATTTACCAAGTAAATTCTAACCTCACACTATTATAAATAACATTCAAGGTAACTGCTGCTATTCAAGGTATTATGCTGATATTCAACATTTGAAAATTGAGGCAAAATATGTCCCATGCTTGAATTTGAACCCCTGGTATGCTACATACTAGCTGTGAAACTTTGGAAAAGCCACTTAATCTCTTTTATGCCAAAGGCTTTTTCCTCTACTCTATATTATATCATTTTCTTTTTTCTATATCTTAGAGTTTCCTTTCCATTAATATGAGCTCTGGGCATTAAAAAAAAAAAAAAGATGTGCACTTAGAAAATTTGACCTGGCAGCTTAAGTAATTTGCCCAAGGTCATTCTGTGAATCAGTGGTAGATATAAGGGTAAGAAGCTATAATTCCTACTCTAATTTCCTGCCTGAACCATTAGATAGCTCCATCTGTTTTGATTCCATCATTAATATGAAGTCATATTTCTGTCTCTTAATAGAAATGAACTGATCTACTGGCTAAAAGTGTTAGGTGAAAAAGAATTTCTATAGCTTTAAATGGAGTGTTATGCACAAATGCAAGTCTTAAGGTGGTCCTGTTATAGACCTAAAATTTTAAATGTATTAATATTGGCCTTATACCCATAAAAAGAAAAACCAAATTTTTCATTAACATGAATATTAAATGAACTATTTTAGGCTAAATATTAAGTTACGTTTCTGATGTTCTGATGTCATAGCAACATTTTGAAATGATGGAACATTCATTAATGCCTGCTTAAGTTAAAATTAACACTACATTAACTTGTTCCAATTAATGTTCACACAGTGCACAATGACAGATTGTAATGACTGGCCACTTCTCTTAAGTGTTAACCAGCATATTATTATAAAATAAATGAGTTGGATAGCCTTTGTAATGTCACTGTTCATTGTTAATTTCTTAATTAAACATGTGTTTTACATACCATTAATAGCATGACATTCACATATATTGGATGTTATCAAGTCATTTCACTATAATACAAAGAAATTAAATTTACAAATTCAAATATTTTGTCAGCAGTAACTATTTTCCATGATTAAGCAGAAAGGCTTTCCTTATTTTATTTAGGGTATTAGATGATGATATCTGCTAGATATTTACAAATTTTAAAATATAGAATGACAGTTTATAATTAACTATAATTTACCATTTTAAACCTATTAAGGTGTATTTAAGGTCAAATTGCTTTTATAATTATGGCCATATCTTTCAATTTGGTGTAATATATTTAGGTCATCAAAGCAATTTGAGCTTTATTTCTCCAAGTTAATTATCCATATAATGTTCCATACACAGTATCATTTTATTTTCTAGATGCTTCTAAATGGTATTTAAACACCAGAAATAAGTAAATATATACATTCAAAGAAACAAAATGCAAGTATGTTATTGTATGAAACAGACTTCAAAATTGGACATTTCCTTTGGGTATAAGAATCTAATAGAAAGTTGGAAATATGAGACTTGAGCTGGAGATTGGAGTTTTGCCAGTGTCAGGCTCATAACAAAAAGCCTACTGTGTAAAAGGCTGCTGCTGGGTTAATGAGATGAAGACAGAAGCAAACCATTTACGTGCCAAGAGTTCCTATGGATGTATTTATAGTATAATTACATCTTTCTCATGTTCTTGGAAAGTAAATAGTTTTTTGGATTTAATTCAAGAAGACATGCAATCCCTGGCGTTTAGAGCTCATTGCTATGTGTCCTCTTGAGAACAGATGGCAAATCCTAGGTCTTGTTAATGACATCATGTACTTTTCCCTTTCCTTGATATCAGGAAAACAGTGATGCTATGGAAAATTGCCAAGACTCCAAGATAAATGTTTCATGAGTAAGGCAATAATTCACATTTTTCTTGAGTCTTTTTTGCAATTATTATATCAGAGTTAATTGAAAAAATCATTAAGAAGTTTTTTTCCAGCTGGGTGTGGTGGTGCACACCTGTAATCCCAACACTGAAGAGGCTGAGGCCAGAGGATTGTTGCAAGTTCAAAACCAACCTGGGCTACAATGTGAGCTCAAAACCAACCTGAACTGCATAGTGAGACTTTGTCTCAAGACCAAAAAAAAAAAAAAAAAAAAAGCTTATTCCCATTGTGAAGGTATCAAAGTTTTCAAAGTGCTACAATATGCTGCATTTCAGAAATAAAACAAACATCACTGAGGCTTAGGTTTTCTTTTTCTACCAAGTAGATTTCAAGTGTCTGTTCATCATTTCTAACAAGATGGTCTAGCCATGAGGATGACGTTTTCTTCTAGATGTATGTTCTCTCATTAAAAGTGATACCAGTTTGTGATCAAATATGTCTCAAGATCATTACATGTGGAATTTACTTGTATAGATTACTAAAATCTGTCTCATGACTTTATTACTTGAACATTTTGAAAACTATTATCCTTCTACCTGTAATGTGAATCTTGCTCTCGTCACATATTTTCTCAATACAGCATCATCTTTCTATGTTTCAATAAAATGTGAAATATTTGAGAGATAATTTATTTTTTAAAAAACTTGAGTACTTAACAGTGGGTAAAAAATGCCTGCAAATATACAAAATTTGCTTAATATTAAATTTTTAAGTGAAAAAAATACAAAACAAAAGGTAAAGGAAAAACAGGTAAATTCATTATCCTATTCAAGACACAATATGCAATTTTGAGGTTGTGTATTTGATTGATTTCACTTGATATTACATTCTCAAGTTATATACATTTATATCTGAATGCTTCAAGTTTATCTTTACACTGTACTGCATTTTCCATATCCATTCATCTGTTTATATGCATATACGCTCTTTCCAAATTCCAAGTATCATAAATTATGTTCCTATAAACATGGCTATCTATGTACCACTGTAATATGATGGTTTTACTCCTTTAGGAAGATACCTGGGAGGGGAATTCCTGGGTCAAATGAAATTTCTACTAATTTTTTAGGAATCTTCACACTGGTTTTTGTAGTGGTTGTACTAGTTTGCATTCTCGCCACAAAAATTTAATTAATTAATTAAATGTATAAATATACAAGATAAAGAGCAAAATAGAGATAAGTGAGAAGAAGGAAGGAGTTCAAATACTTCCCCAAATTAAATATTCTATTGTTTCAAAAATGATTCCGTGCATAAGCTAATCTGTTTCATTTATACCACTAGTTACCTTCATTCATTGAAAAGAAAACTGTATCTTTATGTTTTTTTTTTTCCTTGTTCTTGTAGGAAGCTCTTTGGTTTATATGTTGTACTGTAACTACTTTGAAGATAATATACACAATGTATCAGCTTGAGATACTCTTATTTTATGAAATTTTGTTCTGATTTTTCATTAAAAAAGAAAGCTAAAATAAAACATTGTCCACAATGATTAGTGACGAGACTTTAACATACTGCATCAACTATTTGACAAATTGGTACTTCAATTTCTCCTGTTATCTACCAGGAGAGATAAATAGCTTAGGTCAGAGTTTGAAGCCGGAATACAAAAATATGAATTCTGAGTGTGAGCTCTGTACCCCGCATTGAAATGGCAGCTAGACCACATTATTCAGAGCACTTACAAAGTTATGATTAAGCAAGGCAGAAGATGCTCTCCAGATCTACCTAAGCAGAATCTTAATCATGGGATTTGAGTGACTGCATTTTCAACAAGTTCAGCACACTATCATTATATGTGATAAAGTCTGCAAATGACCCTTCTCCAGATGTCTATTAGAGGGTGTTTCATACACAGTATAATTAATTTAATGGCACTCAATAAAATGAATCTTGAAATTCAACAGTCAATTTTCTATTTATTCTAGTGTTATATTTGATGGGACTTGCAGCCTTTTCATTAATGAATAGTTTAAACAAATATTTACTTCATGTATAATATATGTGTGGCAAAGTTTTGCCACAATGCAATAAAAATATACAAAAGAAATAAATGTCCTATGTTCATGGAACTTACCCTTTACTGTTGAATGGGAGTGCAGATCAATATATACAAGATCAACTAGTTTTTGATACAGATTGTTAATGTGGTGAAAAAACATCAAAAGCAGAAAACAGGACCCTCTATTAGTTATCTCAAACACCCAAGAAAAATAAATATTCAAAAAAATTATTCTTTAACCTGATTATAACAATTCAGTACTTTGCTTGATCTCTGAACCTTACTTCAATATGAATGAAAATGAGATACATTTTTCCAAATAACAGTACATGATAATGGATTCACACGCTCACATCATCTTCTTTATGATTTTGGCTGGTCAATAAATGTCTTTTGAACTCAATTTCTTCATTTACAAAAAATAGGAGCAATGCTTTCTGGTCACTTACTATATGGGCCTAGTTTGCACATTTTATTTTCAAGTCAAAAAAATACTTTAAAAAGTCATCTTTTTTTTTTTTTTTTTTTTTTTTTTGCCAAGAACAAATTCTGCCTTATCAATACACAACTGTTGGCTCAAAACTGACCAGACAATATTCTTCTTAGTCCTCTGATAATTTTTTTCTTCCTCTGCTTCTGTATCCATGTCCTTTATTCCCTAGTCTTCTCTAGTAATCTTTAAGCATCCTGTTGTCCTTATCTGAATAATTGAGATACTTGCTAATACCTGTGGGGCAGTGCGCACAATTAAAAGCACCAGGGAGCTGAGGAATCAGGTTAATGTTCGATGGCTCTCTGGTCAGCAAGCATACAGGAAGCCAGGACAGAGGAAAATTCTGCCATCAACCCAATTATCAACCAGACTGCCCAGCACAAAACAGTGGCCTGCCTCACTTCAGGACTGTGTAACTGCCCTCCCCCATGGTGAGCCGCAAACTGACTAATGTAACTTAGAGCTATGTGGCTTCATTACCATAGTGAGCTACATTCCCCTAAGTAGAGATTTAAGATGAGAAGGAACCCACGCAGCTGGATCTCCATTGCATGCCTTGACAGCTGGGGGTCAACTTCCTGCCTACGAGGACTACTACAAAAATATCTTTTCCTGTCCTTTTGTAGGAGACAGCCTGAGATTTCTGCCCTGCAAATATTTTCTTCTTCTTTCCTCGGCATTAGAATGAGGAGCCTAGTTCTTGTGTTACTTATCGCGCTCAGCCTGCTTTTTTGGACAGGAAGTATAAAAAGCTGCAGAATGGGTGACACAGTGCTATTCCACGCTAAGGATTTCTGTGTTCATGCCATGAACAGTCGGGACCATTATCTATTCCACCTGGCATCTAATGAGACAGCCAAAGTCCAGGCATCACATCCGGTCTGTTGTTTTATGCACTCTGTGTTTCATTCTGAGTCCACTGGTTCTCTCTCCCGGGTTTGTCTTGCCCTGCCCACTGATGCTGGCTTAGTATTTTATCTTATATCCCTTTTTCTCAACTTGGATGATAATTTTCACTTCCTTCTTTCATTATCCTTCTTAATTTCTTGCAAGTCCATAAATGGTGAGTTTCAGGCCTATTTGCCTTAAATTTTCCTAGCATTATATCACTTCCCCTCACACACAAATGTACACTCCATGCTTATGAGAGATTTTTCTACAAGACTCACAAATTTTCAGCATATTGATGGCAAAACAGTTGAAGCACTCTCAATTCCTTTTCACAGCAAGTTGTGGGGCTGTACTGTTTCTTAAGGTTTAATGAGAAAACTAATAGATTTGACCAATTTTGTGAAACTCATATCAGCAAATCATTCATTTTCCGTACCTTTTCTATAATTTTATATTCTAATTTTACTAAAACAGTGGGACGCTGGTTTAAAAAAAATAATAATGATGATTAAATGATAAGAGACCTAAACCTGATTTCTTTTGATTTTTTTCTTTTGATATGCAAACACAGATTTTCTGAATTCTAAAACATTTTCTCTCTCAAAAAGATTTGTCCTTGTAAGTCAAAATCCAGTCTTCAACAGCATTTAAATGCTTAAGAGTAAATAAATTGATTTTATTTAAATACATTAGCTCCCTTTAAAGGAAATAATTGCAGAATACCTTAGCTTAAGGTACAGTTTTACAAATTTTGAAGCAACAGATCAAAAAGAAATATATTTTTGTATGTACACAGATTTCTGATCTTACAGCATATCAAAAAAGATTAAGTGCAAAGATGTATATAGAAAGGTACTTCCATAAAAGTAATCTTGAAGTGATTAAGCATTAGGAACCACAGTTCTCACTTTTGATGCTAGGTTGTTTGTTATGAAGAATGCTTTGGAGCTAGGTAAGAATGGGTTCATTATTTTATGCTCTGTGCTAAATAAAAATTTGCTTCTAGCCAAAAGGATTAAAAAGTATTGCACTCAGTTCCATGAAAAGTGAAAGGCAAGTTTTGGAAATACAAATGCAGCCACTAGATAGACTTCTGTCAATCACAGTGATTCAGAATATTCAGAACAGAGAGAAAGAGGTTAAGAAGTACAGCCTCACCATTAAAGACTAAAACAGGAAGTCAGAATCTTGCAGAATGTATCCAAGGGAAGCAAAATTATCTACAGAAAACAATTGGTTAAGATGTGGTATAATATAGGCTGTGCTTTGCCCCAGTACACAAGCAAAATCTAAGACCCCCGGAGACAGACATCCAACCCCACAGCAAGGCAAAAGAATTTTATTTTAATCTTTATGAAAGACACACAAAACCTTGCAAAAGAGACATCAAGAACAAATCAGAAAATAAATTATTTGGATAGTTATCCCAGAACAGTCGTAAGGAAAATTGGAACACAGGAGGAAATTGGAACAGACAGAACCTGCTGCATGTCTGCTTCATTTTTAAAAAATATGCTTAGAAATGTGTGTGCCTCTCATTTCAAATGGTGAAATCAGTTATTTTTTTTAAAAAAATGTATTTTGCAATTTTCAAAAAATTTTAATCTTTCAGTTAATGTTATGCATTGATATTTGGGTGAAAGCACTCTGTCTCCTTCAAATTAATTTTTTTTTTCTCATCTAACATAGGGTAAAACAGTTAATTAACAATTGCTATCTAAAGCAAATTTTACTCTTTATGCTACGCTGAATTAAATATTAATTGTTGAATAAATTAAATTCAATATCCAAAAATAATAATGAATTAAACCAATTTAATATGATGCATTTACTAAAGAGTTACTCTTCAGAGTCCTGTCTAGAAATGCATTAAATCACAAACCTTGTCAGAGTAAAATTCCCAGAAAGTTTGGCAACAGGGTCTTGTTCAGTCTGTCCAGCACTCCTGTATTTTCAGCAGCCTCCTATGATGAAGTTTTGAATGGGCTGTTTCTGGAACCCTTGACCCCATACACTGTAAGGAGATAAAATATTACTACGTCAATATTGTATTGAAATCCTGTAATAAGCAACGCATGTATTGTATTACTTGAATAGGAAGGAGGCCATCTGAGTACCAGGAATTAGCACTGTATGGAGAATAAAATGACATTTGACTCGATGGGTCATTCTTCTTTAAGTCGGAATTTATTTAGTAATAATAAAGTAGAAGGATACACACGAGAGATCAATAAATAATGTACTCTATTTTGACTACAGGAGACACAAATAGGACACAATCAATGGTAATGAAGTTTACTTTTCTAATATATTCTAATTTGTTTTTCAAAAGCAATACCTGAAATGTTAATGCAGAGCAGACTGGGTGTGGGATCTGAAGTGGTGAAGTAATTTCCCTGAGAACCGCTTTGCATATCTATGACTCCAGATGCCAAAGATGAGTTTTCCTTTTTTTTTTTTTTTTTTTTTTTTAAGCAAGGATTTTGCAATGATTAGGATCATTACACAGTTATTTTCCAGGCATAATATCCTTTGTCTTTTTTCTCACAAATAATCTTCACGTTTAAGAAACAAGATCAAATCCTAGTTACTCGAGGCATTTGATTTATTTTGTCTCTTCTGACCTCTAGTGATCGCACTGCTTTTTATGCTGCATTTGAGCATCACATTATTTGCTTTTTATTTTTACATCATAGTCTTTTGAGTTTCATTGCCAAAGTAAAGATTGTATTATTTAATCAATATAACCATAGCCTTTTAAAGTCAGAAAATACGTTTCCTATTTCCTTTTAACTCATGATATTCCTAACAATGATAGTAATATTGAAATTGAAAAATAAATAAATAGCAAAAGTAATTTAATCATATTATAGAAGTTACATATGTCTAACAGTTTGGAGAGCAGAGTCATGAGTCTTAATTCTTCAGATATTTCTGGGCAATATTTTTGTCTTTCTGAATAACACAATTATATCTTTATTAGCATTAACATATTAATGTGTCCATAATGTCCATGTCTTTGATAACAAAACTCAGTGCAAGAATTCTCCTGTAATATCATCATTTAGGAATGTCTGTAACTTCATAAATAGCATAGAAAGAACAACCATTTAAGAATTGTTTGCTTTTGTGCTAAGTGTTGGGTGTTTAGTGACACACAAAATGGACATCTTTTAGGCCTCATGATTCCTACACTTTAGCAAGGAAACTGAAAGAGTTTTCAACATGATAAAATAGAGAGAATATAAAGTAAAAATAGCCTTTACTCCAAAGACGCGGAGAGAACTCCATGACCGCCGTCTGTCTGGCTTTCTCTGCTGAACATGGATTATGAGATACGCATATAACCTCTCATGAGGGTTGGCGCTTAGGGAGGGCATTGATGAGGCGCTAGGAGCTGATGGAGTTTTCTTTGCTTGCAAACAGAAAGGGGAGTTGAAATTAAGGCTGAGGAAGAAGCAGGAAGTGGTAGGTGGTCTTGCTTTGGCCTTCCGCCATGTTAGACCACTGCCATAATTTCTACTAAAGCAAGAACCTTTTGGAAATGAGATTCTTGAAGTAACTCTTCAATGAATGAAATGTGTGATATGTGAAGTGAAGCAACTATCAAACGACCAATTTCTGGATGTTTTGATCCTGGGTGTCCCTATGAAAAACCAAAATTTAAGTTCTGGTTTGAAGAAACAGATGGGGCTAAACAAAAAGATGAAAAACAATATATAAATAAAGGAAATATATGGATAGAAGAGAAGAAATAAAAGGTGAGTGTGACCTTACCAACAGTAGAGTGCAGCTTGACATAGGGTTGCTCATCGGACTGGTGTGTATGAAAGCTGGTTGTGTTTTAGTACTCAGCTGGGTGCTTGCACTAGGAGACTGAAACCAAAGCATACGTTCCCTGACAATGTCATAGGCAGCTGAGCTAGTTAGAAATATCATAGGCAGTCAGACAGAGCTCTGCCCGCTAGGAAGCTGGCATAGAGAACCAGATGTCTAGCAGTGGACCAGATCTCAAGACAAAAGGAAAAACAAGTGCAACCACACCCTAAAGTTAAACCCAAGGGAGTAGGTATGGATCACCTAGAGAATCCAGGAGTCACCATCCCAAACCCCAACAGGAAGAGTCACTGATCCATAAAAATGATCCCTTGCTACATGACTTGCTTCCCCCATTTGTCCCTAATTTAGTCAATTTTACCTGAAAAATTAAACTTACTGGTTGACCACAGCTCTTTCCCGCCTCATGCCTGTCTACCTTGAGAGTTCCCGGGTATCTCCCCTTTAGACCCACCTTATCTCATGGTTTTACTTCATAAAAATCCCTAGAAAATACAGACTATTTGGCAACCCACTCAGGACCCCTTCAGTCTCTCTTTCAGACAGAAGCTTTCTTCTCTCAATAAATACTTCTGTTCCTAAACTCTATTGTTCCTAAAATTCATTTTTCAGTATTAGGGAACACAAACTCATACCAGACATATGGTGGATTGGGAATTTCATTCCTCTATTTCAATAAGACTTTTATTGGTCTATAATCTAATAGTAAAGATAAAACTAATCAAATTATTAATTTTAGTGTAACTCCGCTGTATTCTTTTTAAAGTAATCATTTTATCAAACAGATAACTCTGAAGGGTAAATGTTATAATCATTTTTCACTATAAGACAAAGATAATATTTGCATTAGTAATAACCTCCATACAACAAGAAATGAAAATTTACCCAGTATGGTTGAGTAGAGCAAACAGGATGCAGAATACTTTGGGGCTCAGGTTACGCAAACTCTTCTATATTGCGTGGAAAATATTCTCTTGTATAACATTATGTATATTATATTCTGCATATATTTTGTTCCTTCAGAACATGGAGAAACCATTGTAAGATTTTATTTAGAATTAATAACATAATTAAGTCTATAATGGCCAACTGATAAAGAAAGTGATCCTAAGGGCTGGCTTTCCTATTTGCATGTACAGAAAGTCCAGATGAAAATGAATGTATTGAGAATAATGTAATTTAAACAAGTTCTTTTTCAGCTGGAGAAGGCTTTAAGAGAGACTGTGTTTAGAAGACTATAGTTCTCAGAGAGAACTGATGTTGACTTCTCCCACCCAAAGAATTCAGTGATCAAGGAATACTTTCAAATTTAATATCAGCATCGAAAAATTGTAATCTTTAAGAATGTACATAATTCTTAGTTGACCACACGAAAATACTTCCCAATCATTTCTCATAGAAAAGCAGAATTTTTCTGGCATCAGTGAAGCCCTGACAACACTAGCAATTTAGGAAAATAGGTCATTTCCTTGTGATAGTACCAGGGAGACAGACAAATCTAAATGGGCATGGGAGATGATCAGTTAAAGTGTATGCATGCTTGACTTCTTAAAAGAAGATGAGAAACATCCAATCTAAGACAATCTGAGATAAGTCAATATCCCAGTGTCCTGATTAAGTATAAAGAAAGCAAGGAAAATCCTTATATTGTATATGACTAAAACAAAAGGTTAAGAGAAAACCACTGCCTTAAAGGAACTTATAAAATGATTCTACCATGTATGTGTACTATGACAGGGTACTGTAGTAGGATCCTGGATAATCCAGTGCTAAATATAAGAAGTGCAAGATCATTTTGCTTCCACAGAAATCTTTGTCGAGAAGGGCTTAGTCTACAGAAAGATCTTATGGCAGGTGTTTTACCTCTATCAGATGACACAGCTGTCCTTGGAATGTAGTATTCATCCTGTGACAAATAACAAGGAGAAAGAAAATCTTGAGTGGAGTAAAAAGAAAATAGAAATACAACAGATTGACAGTGAGGCATGAAATACAATAACTATAATCTGTGTCATACTATCTGGGATACAATCTTAATGGATGGAATCCAAATGTGGCTCAAAGGATTGTTAGTGTGAAGGTTTCCATGACAGCAGGTGGGGTTTTAGGAAGGTGATTGGCTCCAAAAAGTCACTCACCTGGCCAGTGGATTAGCCCATGGATGTGTTTATAACTGCAAGTGCTGTAAAGAGGTAGGGCCTGGTCACAGGGAGTAGGTCACAGGGGTGTGACCAGAAAGGACATATCTTGTCCCCATTCTGATCCTCTCTTTGCTTTCAGGCTTCCATGAATTGAGCAGCTTCCCTCTGCATTACACTAATGCCACAAAGTTTCTGCCGCAGAGCTCACCAACCATGGAATGAAACTTCCCTAACTGTGAGTAAAAATAAACCTTCTCCACTTTAAGTTGTTCATGTAAGATATTTTGTCAGAGAAAAGGAAAGCCAATTAATAGAATAGTATAACATTTTCATATGCAATAAAAACAACGTAAATAATTTGGAATATTGACTATAATACAAATGATAGTTGAGTAGGTTTATTGTAGCATCTATTTACAAAGGGATGTGTTCAAGAGTCTCCCCACAGCTCCAGCAGTGCCCTAAAGTTTAGCTGAAGCAAATTGCTTAGTGTTAAAACAAGTCAAAAACACCAAGAAAATTCAGTTCCTAGAAAAAGGGAGAGAAATTTAGAGTTTATTGTCTTGAGAACATCAGTGACCTCGGATAAACACAGCTTAAGACATCCTTTGAAGGGGAGAGTTGAGAAAAAGGTATCTTGATTCTCTTTCCCTCTTCTCTTTTCTTCTTTCTGCCTTCTTGTTGCTGCAGGGACTGGAAAGCATCGAGGCTGAGGAACAATAAATGTGGAGCATAGAGGCCATCCTTTTGGTCATAGCAGGCAGGAGTGGGGCAGACGTTCTACACAGGCAAAAGAAATGGGCATAACCTGCCCTGATAGTCTCTGGAGAACAAAGAAGAGATATAGCACACACTGCCCTCAGAGCTGGGTTAGATGCCAAGAATCTGAACTTTCACTTTTCTAAGCAAATTTCTTAAAGCTTGGTACAGAAACAGTAAGTTGTATGAAAACAAATACTACAGTTAAGTTTGTGCCATAAACAATAGATCTGAGAAAAACACACTTGACAATATGGGATAATTTTTATACTCTAGACTCGATAAACCTTCCTAGGCTAAGGACAATGAATAGATACATTTTGTCCCACAATGACAAGTCTTTCATATCTCAACCAACACAGTGGAGGACAGTTACAGCATTTTAAAGTTAAGGATCCATGAAAAAACACTCTTTTTTTCCATGAAAAGAAACTCTCTGTTTAGAACCAGACTCAGGGAGGGTAACTGTTACTATAGATTATCTGATGTCCTAACTGGGTTTGGCAGGAGAATAGAGAATTTTACATCTAGAATCAGGGCCCATTACATTAACCTGAGTTACCCAGGGCTTTAATAAGAGATGAAGCAGTAGAAATATTACATACCCTAAAAAGGATAAGACAGCTAGAGGAAAAAACTAGAACACAGAGCATCTCAGGATTATACTACTGAGGTTGTAGCTTCAGATATTAAATTAAACCACATAAACGAGACAAGAAGTGCTGATTTCATTGATGTAGCCAACTGCCAACATTTCCAAAATGGAAGAATGTCCACAGCTAAGAACAAGGTATGATGTGCTCTGGAAAGTCATAGAAGGTGACTGTATCAAGCGGGAGACAGTTGTGCAGGAGAATTCCAGAAGCAGTCCAAGTTGGTGTTAAACTGAGAATTTAGAATCTAATTGTCATACAAAAGCGAAGGAAGAAATAAATTTAGAATTTGATGATTTCCAAATATACTGAATAAGAAATAAATATATAACTGTCTTAAGAAATGATGAGATTTTCACTTTGGCACTACATTTGGTCCCAACAAAAACACACTAAGTATAAGAAGTGTGATTAAAATATATTATTGGTTGCATATCTAAATTGAAATAATATTACAGTAAAAGATATTTTGCCATTAATTGTCCTGCAAAAATTCTCCCTCACTTCTAAACATGCATCCTATTGTTCTCCCCACTCTCAGAAGCACTTCTAGAAATCCTCTTGCATGAAGGATTGCCTACAAATTGTGTCCAACTCTACAGTGGATGCTGCTGCAGAGAGCCTTCCGAGTGAAAGGCAGGCTCCTGAAACACTGTACCTCGTAGTACTTCGTTCCACTGGACTTGGCATTAGGGACTTCTGGTTCTTCCCAAACGTCAAAATGGTCATAAAAGATAAGTAGTTTGAATCAGTTTAGGACACTGAGGCAATGACAGCAGTGAAACTAAGGACACTTCAGGAAGGTTATTCCAGGCCTGCTTCAACAAGTGGCAAGAATGATGGAGCCCGTGTGGTGGAAGCAGGAGGGAGACTTTGAGGGTGACTCATGGCAATGCTCCTTTTACTTGCTGTGGGATAATATTTTAAAAATCTAACCATTTGTCATGTTTTAGATCACAACTTGAATCTACATGAAGATGCCACGTTTTGCACACGTTAGTTCACGCTGGCAATTGAATTCATCTGTGAATGAATGCTGAGTTTTGCAGCAGGTCACTGGTCAGGTTCCCTGGGAAGCAGTCTCTGAAGCACATTATGTGTGCAAGAATTTTTTTACACAATTCAAGTGAAGATTTGTGTAGAGAAAGTAATAAGAATTAAACAGAGGAAAAAGTAAAGTTCTGTCTCTCTCAAAGAAAACGTCACCCAGTGCTGTGCAGAGTTCTCAGAGCTATCAGAATTTTCCCCAATGAGAATGTAAAAACTGACTCATTCAACTCTCTTATCAATCAGTAATGGCTATGGATACCTGGGGGAGGAAGTGTTACTTGGACAACAGCAAGAATACCTTCAGCCAAGGCAACTCCAGACGCTGAGATTCGAGTCCTTTTCACTGACAAAATTCACTGTCCTTCATCCCTAAAGGACATCCAGGTTGGCACATCGAGGCATCCATCAGCGTTTAGTCCTGGAGTTGGGCTAATCTACTGGCTACTGTAATGTGCTCATCCAGTGGGAGGACAGTTTCTCTTGGATGCTGGTGGGCCTTTATTTTCTGGAGGAAGTTTGGGTCAGTGAGATTAATGACTGTCTCTGTCAGGTAACGGTTTTAGATATACAACTAATTCTCCATCATTCACTTCAATCTTTCTCTGCTTCAGTCTTCTCCCACCAAAGGATTGCTTCTTCTGGCCTTGATGGCTTGTGGTTCATGGAAGCAATCATCCCTGAAGGGTCAGAACTGCTGCTCATGGCACACCTGTCAGCCTGTAGCAGCCGCACTTGTTTATTTCTTATTAAAACAAGACAAGGAATTACCTAGTCATGTGCAAGAGTATTACTTCTTTGGCAAGTATATATGTCCAGATCCCATTATTTAATAAGAATGTTAATTCTTAATGGTAGAAAAGTCTCTGCCACATTACTTGAATATTAATTAAACACCATCTTTCCTGGATGCTTTGGCATGAAAAACCTAAATTATCATAGTAGTAGCTATAGTTTATATTTCACTGGAACTCCTATTATTTCCCAATAAGGAATTGGAATCTCTAGAATTTTACAGTCCAAAGATGAAGAAATCAGAACCATATATTCCATAAGAGGATCCTTGGCAAGCAGGGTTGTTCATCTTTTACCAACTATCATTGAAACTTGGGCATTAGGAGCAATTTTCTTTACCACATTTTTTTGTCACTCCTGAGTGAGGCTGTAATGTACTTGCTATCTCTTTTCAGGCAACCCATCTATAAACCAGTCTTTACCATTTCCTTTCTTGGCCATTGTAGACATGTCCTTTAGAGCCATTAATATCATCAGAAAGCTAGGCTTTGCTACAGTGATGGATGGCATGGGGCTGTGGGCTAGAAATTTAAGTAGTTTACAACCTAAAAGTAGTTACTTGGCCTTGTGTTTGAATTCTATTGTTATGTTGTCTAAGTTAGAGCTGAGTTCTGTATGTGTAGCCATAAACCAATATCCTCCTGACAGTAGTGAACAGTGGAAGTTGGATTCAGGTGTGCCAGTGAGGTGAGCAATATTAAGGGTGTAAAGTAAAAATGAATGAAACAGGAAAGGAGGGGCTTGAGATTGTGCCTTTATTAAACTTGATAGTTATAATTTTAAAGGTTTTGCTGTGTTGCTTGCAGATTATGTTTTCCCAGTTAGTAGTTCTGGTTGTGTCAGCTTTTGGGTCATGGTAAGTGGAGAACAGGTTTGATATACTGCAAACAGCCATATGGGAAAGGCACACTTTAATTAGGCCAAAAATTACTGACAATGTATGACTGGATTCGCACAATTTAAATCAGGCCTAAAAAGGAAGCTGAACAGCAACCATGTTATATAAATACATGACACTCTGCTCGTACATGATTTTGTATGTAAATTCCATTTTACAGAACATGTAACAGTTGGTCTTCACCAACATTTTAGCACTACAGTTCCTTGGGTTATGTTAGTAGTCATTTTTAGGAGCTCAAAACACAGGGGGATTCTTTATTTAAAGGTATATAAAATTTAACTGTAAATGACATAGTTTTATTCCAGAAATATAACTTTGTGCTTCAGGTTTTGCCCATGGAGCTTAGGAGTACACACATCAGCAGTTCACCATACTAATAAATGTCTGGAAGATAATGGTCACCACTTTGAACACTGATAGCAATTTTAGAGGTGAAAGTTAATTTGTATCAATCTCATTATGACTCTATGAATTTAGTAGTAATATATTTATACAAGTTTTTCTTTTTCTTACATATAATTTTTTGGCAATATGTATATATATATATATATATATATATATATATATATATGCATATTAAATGTATATCATGTTGCATCATATGTGTATCAGCCCCTTTTCTATACATTAAGATAAAGGCCATTTTTGTAGATAGATGATCAGCTGAAAGTGAAAAAAATTAGGGTGTGTATAATAAAAAACACTTAATGAACCATATAATTTTATTTTATTGTAAGAATAATAATTGAGAATTGTACAAAATTTTAAATAAGAAAATGCTATGATACATTATGTGTGTTTTTGTACCTTTATTTTCAAGTACTTTGGCACTGATAATAAAAAGTTTTTTTGTTTTTTGTTTTTTTTTTTGTCGTTTTCCTTTTTATCGGTACCGGGGATCGAACTCATGACTGCCTGCTTGCAAGGCAGGCGCTTATGCCGCTGAGCTAAATCCCCAGCCCCGATAATAAAAAGTTTTAGAAAAATCTCTGTATGTCCCAATTTATGATATAAGATTAGTGTAGTACACTTAAGTGAACTGTACATGTGAGGAGGAGGAGAGTCTAATAGAAACTGCATATTCTAATCAGTATTCAAAAACTTTTCTTTCCCATATAAAAGATTTGAAATCATAGATGAAAAAATGTAACAGTTCAAAAGTAGCTTTGAGAACTAACAGTTCATAGCAAACAAATAATTGTGCTTCCCAAAACTAAGGGGATGATATATATGTTAGGAAAATAGTTTACAGCTAAGGAGACAGATAATTTCATAATCCGTACAACCAACCTAAAGCTTTGTCCTTCCCATATTTTCTTTTTTCAACCTCCCTTCCTCCCTCCTCACCCTCCCTTCCTCCCTTCCTTCCTTTGCTCTTTCTTCTTGTTCTTTTTACGTATGACAGAAAGTTTGTGATGTTCTGCTGAAAATTCTTATGAAGAAATACATATTTAGATTTTGGAGGTTCTAAATCAAGAATTGGAAAAATCAAGACAGTGCTACTGATAGTTATAACTTCATAACAAGAACATGGGTATAAGAAATGAATAATTAGCTCTATAGTTTGTATCAAAGATTTAGATTATATATTTTCTGTAGATTTTACTGCCTGTGTGGTAAATTTCTGCTATTAATTTAACAGCATGTTGGTGGAAAAACAGCAGTTAACAGCAAACATCTTAGAGCTATTGCTAAACAACAATACTATCATAATAACAAAAACAATAACCAACATTAAATTAGCATTTGTTAATATTCACTATGCTAAAACTTTAACCATGTTATTTAACATTTTCTCCACCAAAAAGGGATGCTATAAAAATACATGTTTTATTGAAAAGCAATAGACTAGTAATTTTCAGTGTTAATGAAGGATAGAGTCAAAATGACAACTCTTACCCTGAAAAATATGTGAAAGTGACTTAAAAGCCAAGAGTTCAACCAGTAGTTTTGCTGTTTTATTATGGTAAGGGTGAAAGGCAGAGTTTCACATACATTCCATCAAGACTCTACCCATATGCAAAATTAAGTTCTGAAAAAAATATAAATATTATTATGTTGATATTGGTCAGATAGATTTTGAGCTTGGCAAATTTCACAGTGCTAGTAAAATGAAACATTATATAATTAAAAAAATTAAAAATTAAATAACATCAGGTGGTGAAACAAATATCACCCTTATATGGCTATCAAAACTGGCTTTGTGAATGAATAATAAATAAATGTAAGAGAAATGCTTAAACTTATACAGCAAAATGGGTAATTGTTTGACAGTGATGGCCATACACAAGCACACGCATATGCATGCAAATACAGACATGACGAGACGTTGACGCATTGTAGGAAAGATTTTATTATAATCACTACTGAATTTAACTATTGATTTCTGCTCTACGCTGTCAGAAATTATAATATTTGGAAACAGAATATAATTCCAAATTAGTTGTAGAACCACCTGTAATTGTGCGAATATTCTTGTCTCCCAAATTTAATCTGAAATGTTTTAAATTCACATTATAAGAAAAGATCAACTGTAAAACAAATCTATAAAATTATATGTAAGAAAAAGTACAGTAACACAAAAATTTCATAGAAGAGCAACACTGAACAATTTTATGTGGAGAATTATTTGAGAGCTATACATGAATAATATTGGGGTCTCTTTATAAGAGCACAGACAATAATGGATCATATGTGAATTTGAAATCAGTATCAACCCAAAGAAATAAGTATAGTTAAGAGAAATTATTCAGAATACTGCTTCTTGCGATAAGTATATGACAAAAGAATCATGTGATTGAAGAAACATACACAAAGCAAGAGAAGAATTATTTAGGTAAGAATGAAAAGGAATTAACAGAATTATTACTATTTCTTAGCTATCATGTATGCATATATTTCTTTGCTTCTTTTCTCCTTTCCCTTATCCCAGCTGTTGGTTCCTTTCAAGCAGTTTCTTTCCCTTTCACAATATCTATTGATCTTATTCACTCATTCAATTTCTTACATTAGGGAGACAATATGATGTTTACACATGCAAGTCTGACTTATTTCAGTTTTAAGTATGGCGCCTACGAGAGCAGTTAGTGCTTATGTTGTGTGATCAGTTTTACATACCTGTAGCTGGTAATCTGAGCATCTATTTTGAACATAACAATATATCATATTGTTAATTTCTTATTGTCTTGTTCTGAAATTATTTATCTTTTTAAAATTCTTTTTAAAATAAAAAAAATTAAAAGTAAAGGAAGTCATTGGAATTGAAATGAGTATCTCTTATAGGGAACATAATTCTTAACTCCACTTTTAAGTTACTGAGTCTTTTTATTGTGACAATAACTGTTGGCCTAATAAGCATGTCATCTCTTAAAACAAAAGTGGCTCTGAGTAGCTCTAGTCTTTTTAATAGATGCAATTTTAACACTGCTGGCAAAGTGGAAGAATAATAATGAATAAAAACTTGGAGAGAAAGAGAAAAGGTCTCTAAATGAGTAGCAATGATGTACATACTAGGAAGCCGAGCAAAAAATTTAACTTGACATGACAACATACTAATCGAAGTATCCATTTTTAAGAATTTAGAATCTTTATATATGAATTCACAAGATACAATTTATTCTTTTAAACAATAAATGTACTGTTACTTAAGCCATGCACTCTATTCATTTAAATATATATTACACATTACGCAGACATTTTTACTGAGCTACAATTTTAGCTATCATCTTTTGTGAACTCAGTATCATGGCAAATATTAGCACAAAATGTTGATACATACACATTAGTTATTGCAAATTATAAGTAATTCATGCATTCTGAAAGTACAAAAACAATGCCTCATTTAAAAATAATTTTTAAATGGCCTTTGTTGAAAGATGTCTATATTATATTGAAGAATTTTGTTTTTCTAATCAGTATCATTTGTTGATTCTTTTAGAAATACAGATTTAATACAAGATAAAATAAAACAATTTCAAGGTTCCTGAGGTTCAATATACAATTACTTTGATATCCAAGCAACCCACATGCTTTGTCCTTCATAGTGGTGTAATTTCTAGAGTGCGCGATCCTTCTTTTGGAGTGTTAACATTTCAGGGAGGAAGACACCGTAGGCGGTGATGAGAACATTAAAACATAATGCAGGGTGGCAGGAAGAATAGAGGGTATGAGTCACCGGTGAGCTTTCTGATGTTGAAATTTTCAGTAGAGACTTTATGGAAGAGGAAAATATATCATTCAGATATATTTTGGTGAGAAACTCTGGGCAGAAAGAAGAACAAGAGAAAAAGCCTAAGTGTAGTCATGTCCTGGCGTATATCACAGGGAGAAGTTCTTTATGGCTGGATATTTATAATATGGATTATATATATATATATATATATATATATGCATATTTATTGTCATTTTGTATGTGTAAGATATATATATATTTATATGCCTAACATTTAGTTTTATTTTGATAAAAAGTGAATTAATAAACCTAATATACTTGAAGGATATTGGGTATTTCTAGCATGTGAACTTGAAAAAGAGTCCCAAGAATGTTGTCACAAAAAACAAAACACGACAAAAACATCCCAACTACAGAGAAGCATTTCTATTATCCCAAGTGTTGAGCCCCACAGACTGAGGCTTCAAGCCCAAGAAGTGCGCACTTTGCTGTCCTAACCGTGTCGTGTATCTTCCAAACCTGCTCCTTCCTGGTGGAAATCTGAAACACTCTTTTCCTTTCAGAGAGAAAACTGAATATACACAGATTTCAAAAACTATTTCAGAGTTATTCAATTCCATTTATTTCAAATACCTTTGCCTCGGGGGTAATAAATATGCAACTGTCTGTAGACACAATGAAGTATTTAATCTGGAGCAAAAGGTTGTCGACTTGTTAAACCTGAAAGCTGCAGCAAGTGTTTCTTTCCTCTGAGGAAAATAAAATTTTATTCTGGATATCTGTGTCAAAAAATTAACAAACAGATTAAGGCCAAATGTGGGCTTGGATTAAAGGAATTTCTGTTTTTGTCTTTGTTTTGTATTCTATGATTTTTTTCAGATTGACCTAGTGAAGGTAATGCATTATTTTTCAGAAGCATGATTATTGGAAGAAATAGACATGCAGCAAATATAACTGTACAAGTGCTAATATTCACAAGTATTTTAAGATTGGAGATTGAAAGTGGGATTGCAATATAAATGTTAAATGAGCAGAATCTTTTTCTCTTTATATTCTCATTTTCTGTCAAAATAAAGAAAAATAAATACAAGAAAAAGCCCAAAAGAAAGATATTTACATTGTTTGCTATGTAATCAGCCTTGACATGCCTCACAAATCACATATTTCTTGTGAAGCATACATTCAAGTTTTAGTCCCCCAAATTTACTGCATTGTCAAAACATACTATGAAAAAATATTTTAAAATTATTTTTGCTTTTTCTTGGTTTACCTCAAATACTCATTACAGTGATGATGAAGAGTTCAGGTACATTTTTTTTACTAGCATTCTACTTTTACTTTGCTTTGTTATTTTTAAAATACCGGGACAATGTTTCATATCTGTGTTTTGCGTGCTGAACAACTACCGTGAGTAAAACAACCCACAGTGGGTGGATTATTATTACCCCACAACCAAAGGACCATCGGAAAAAAAATATAAATGATAGAGAGCATATTAAAGAATGTGTATCTACTCATTTTTTTAAAAAATTGCAAATGAAACTTGATTGACAAATCTATCTCTACACATTCTTTATTCATCCATGATTAGGAATAAGTCATCATGAGACTCCTTCTATCTATGAGTTCTATGCTTTTAGGTATAAAGTTTTAAAATACTAGCAAGTAGAATACATACAGAAAGTAAAGACACAGGACTTGTGAATTCTCCTACTAGATCATATAGGCAAGCTCTGCATGATAAAGAATCTAAATTACAATTTCTTTGAAATTAAATTTTTAATACTCTAACATACCCATAATATTATGACAGCTCAAAGGGTTATTAATTATATTTTATGAAAATTGGATATAATTACAACAAAATAGCATAATAATTATGGTGAAATAAAGTAATCTTCAGATTTAGATTTTAATAACTAAGGAAAGGACTGGTGGAATTAGGCAGAATCTTGCAGACTGATACTCAACCTAGAGAAAAGCATTTATCTTTCAACAGTCTGCAAAATGCAACAGTTTTTACCTTCCCTGCACTAACCAAAATAAATAAATACCCTTTAGGAAGCTGAGACTTTATTCTTAGATATATGTAACGTATAAGGTATATTTCCTGTTGGCTGTGTACTGAAATAGTTCTGTTTCTGACCTGCATTTCCCCGGGATACTTTAGCTAATGCTTGGAATACAGCATTCTGAAATAAGGACAGTGTACAAGATTCCCTCTCCTGCTAGAAACATGTTCATCAGTAATTTAGCCCTGCACTTTCTCCTGGGGCATAAAATCCAGAAAAAAAGATGCAAATGGTTATCAGTACACAGTAAAACTGCTTCATAGATGGTCTATACAAGAAGCAAATATTTTCAGCTTCTTGTGGAGTACAGTAAAATTGCCAGGTCTCTGTCACAGGTATTCAACTTTGCTTGTGTAATATACAGCACAGATAACTAGACAATATAAAACTGCTATTGTGTGCAAATTAAACTTGTTTACAAAAAGTAGCTACTCAGTCTGACTTATCCTGAAAACTATAGTTTGTCAATCCCAGTTTTGGATAAATCTATATAATATTGTGAAAAGCGCTTAACCCAAACTAAAACAAAAGCAAGACATGTGAGAGAAAACTACCAAATTAATCACATACACAAAATTATTCAAAAGACATTCGTTTCTCTTTTTATTAGTGGTACAGTGATGAATACTGCAGTAAGAAAATATTATGAGCAATTTTCTATCTATCAACAACTTTAACAGTTTGGATTAAGCACAAATTTCTTGAACACACAAGTTACAAAAGTTCATAGGACACAGAAGAAAAATCTGAATAACACTGTACTTAGTAAGTGAACTAAATTCATTATAAACATTTAAAATAAGAAATTTCCAGGGCCTGATGATGTCATTTCTACATGTTTTAATCACCTGATGAAAAAATAACATCACTATAATTTGACAAAATACAAAAGGAGAGAACACTTCCAAAATCAGAGTACTGAATAAAACAGTACTAGCAACGAACCAATATGCAAGATATTAACAACACTTTAGAAAAATCAAATACAGCATTTTGTAAAAAGAATAATTCATTATCTGTTAAGTTTTCCAAAAAAAGAAAGACTAGATTTCCAAAATAAATTGATGTAATCCACAGTATTAACAGAATGAAGAAAAATGCAAATCAATTTTAATAAATGAAGAGGAATATTTGATAAAATTTACAATTTTTAAAAATAAAAATTTGTAGAAACTTATTGTGATAGGAACTTTCTCTCAGCTTGATAAAGGGTGTCTGTAAGTCCTCGGGCTAGCACTACATTTTGGGTTAAAAATTTAAACATTTTATCTCAAGTCGAGAGCAAGAAAAAATGTGATAAAAGCACAAAGGTAAAGAAAAATGAGGTAAATTTATTTGAAGTTGCATAAAATCTAAAGGAATATACAACACAGTAACTCAGATTTTAGTAGGAACTCATTATAACATTAATATAGCGAAAACTGTATTCTCATATCTTTTTGTCAAATGCCACAAAATACTATAATGAAATTCAGCAAATATTTGCATTGATGTAAAAATGTGAACAACTGAGGAATAAACTTAAGCAAATAAGTGTTCAAACTTCTGTACTAACTTTACAAACTATTTATGAAATTAAGGAGGATCTGAGTAAATAGAAAAATCATCATATGGATT
Organism: Cavia porcellus; assembly: GCF_034190915.1. Lineage (NCBI taxonomy): Eukaryota > Metazoa > Chordata > Mammalia > Rodentia > Caviidae > Cavia > Cavia porcellus. The sequence continues at coordinate 29,408,194 of NW_026947497.1, read as the reverse complement.
GAGCAATTCCATATGGTAAACATGTTAATTCTTATCAAATCAAAATTTCAGTAAGTTTTAAAAAGAAATTAATAATCTGATTCTAAAATAGTATGAAAATACAAAGGTCATGCAGTACTTAAAGTACAACTGGGAAAGAAATCTAGAGTAGTCTGACATACTGTTTTCAAGATTTAATATAAAGCTACAGAAATCCGGAAAAGAATTAGTCTAAGCATAAAACATGCCAAGAAAAGAACAGTATTTATATCATCATTAATTTTCATTTTAGGGACCAAAGGAAAGAAGGAAAGTGGTATAATAAAAAAGTATTTCCAACAATTAAATCATTGGGATCCTATATCAGTATGATGATAATAACAAGCTAGATACTTCTTCTATATTGTACAAAAAATTAAATTGAGAAGGAAATAGGCTTGTATATAAATAGGAAAGTTTATGGAAGAAATATTAGATTGTTTTTGATTTGGGATGGATTGGTGAATATTTCTTAGACACGTCACAGAAATAAAATAAAATTCAATTTTATGTCCTCGGTGTTATAGTTAAATATCATTAAGATTACATTTTAATAAACATTCTGAAAAAATAACAGTATTACAATCTGTTTGAAATTATTCACAAGGGGCAGGGATATAGCTCAGTGTCACAGCACTTATGGCAGGTGCAAAGTCTCAAAACTAAAATTATTCACAAAAACAGAAGTCTGACAAAGTACATATTGGAAACTAAGTATTTAAAGGTACACAAACACTTCTGTCCTCAACATAACATACGTTTTCATCAACAATGAAAACATAAATAGTTCAAGATTATAAAAAGGCAAGAGCTTCTTCAGCAAATAAGACATACAAATGACCAACAAGCAAAGGAAAAAGTGTCAACAGCTTCGTGTCAGTAGACTTCACAGACAGAGACAGAGACACCCGTGTGGTTAGAAAGACTCACTGTTGCAGTCAGTCTTGTTGTCTTGCTCTCTTTGTCACATATAATGCAGAACACACAATTGATGATAATATTTTTATAGTATTATTTTATAATAATCATCCAGAGTCAAACCCAGAAAGTGGAGGAAATCAGTCCACTCGTTAAAGACCCTAAATCGTCCTGGACCACACGGCAATGACCTTCATGATTCCAACAGCAAAAGGAGAACAAACAACACTACTTCTTTCTCTGAAGTTTTCCCTTTTATGTTGGTTAACAGTCCTCAGGTGGGCCCTCCACACTCAGCATCACGCTGACTCAGTTCAGCTGGTTGTTACAAGCTGATCGCCAGTTGTCAATTCACCATACTCACTGAACTTGGACTTAGTGGTACATACCTGTAATCCCAGTACTGAGGAGGCTGAGGCAGGAGGATTGCCACAAGTTCAAGACAATGCGGAAATAAACAAATAAAAGACTCGCAAATCAAGTGCTAGGAAATATGTAAAACAGCTTCCACATATATTTGCTGACACTGCTAAATATCGAAACTACTTTGGAAAAAGTTTAACTGTTTTAAATGAAATTATACATTTGCCTGCTCTATAATTCATCAATCCTGGATATTTACTGAAGGGAAATGAAAATAAATGTCACAAATTTTTAGGTTTGCCCCATTTTTAATAGCTATCTACTATAAACTATTAAATGTCCATTGGCAGGAGAATTACTTTAGTACTATATTTACACAATGATTAGTTTAGCAGTAAGTAAAACTGTCTAAACACTCACCAAAAGTGAAATAATTTAAAAAATAATTCACTGAATAGAGGAAACTTCCACACAAATGTAAAAACCGCATGATCCTTTTATATTTATGAACTTCTAGAACAGGCTGAGTATATAGTGAAAAATAAGCATAATAATATTTGCCTGGAGAAGTGTCTTGAGATTGACTTGAAAAGAATATGTGACAACTTATCAGGGTGATGGGGATTTTCTACATTTTGTTAATGTTTTTTTTTTTTTTAAATAAATGTAGGTCTGTGAATTAATGCACTGAAAATGTTCCCTGAAATGTATATGTTCCCTTCTACATATATTTGCGTCAAAAGAAAAAGGAAACTAAAGAACTACTGAAGTGTAATTAATGATACACATTCTAGAATCTTAAGGGGCATCTGTAACTTCTTTTGAAATGTAGCAGGGAAAAAACGCGTTTGGTCAATGAATAAATAGGGATGAATACATGGATAAGTGTGTCGTAAATCACATATAGTACATTGATAAAATGCAGATGATGGGTATATGGAACGTACGTAAAGTTCTTTCAATAATGAAATCTCACAATAAGGTAATAACATATAATAAATTAGTTGATTATTGAACTGGGTGATTTCATTTTGTTCTCAGATCCTGTGATTTTTTTTTCCTTTTGACAGGTCATAACTTAAGTGCTTTGAATGAGATAGTATTGGATTAACACGCATTAGAATCATGGAATCTTCTGTCCAATTGCTAAGCAAGGCATCTTGTACTTATAAAAACATTTATTATTATTGGCAGGAAACACAGCATCGTTTAATTCCAAAAATGTAGTCTGAACATACTTACTAGTCTGCATAACAGAATCTCCCATGGTTTGAAGAATGTTCTACCACTTCCCTTCCCTAATGGCATAAGTTAGTATGTGAGAAGGAAAGGTTTAATTGAATTTGCGTTTGAGAATTTTTATTGAAAAATGAGTGAAATTATGACCTGTTTACCTTTAGTAATTCATTTATTCAATACTTTTAAAAAGCTAGATATGCTTTTAATAGAGGACCACCTTTTGACATGGAAATACAGCAAGAATTCAAAAGGAAAATCCACCCTCCTAAAAATCTAGCTTGGTGATCTGTCGTTACATCAGTGGCTTTGGGTCTGTGGATAATTCATTCTCATGCACAACATGGAAACAACCTCGGAAGAGTCACTACCCTTAACTGCCTGGCAAAATGCTTTGTCTGGGATTCTGTGTAAGCATACCAAAGTGAACTAAAATTGCTCTGACCATAGAACATGGTACACAGCTGCAAATGATGAGGTAAAATGGACCTTTAAGTGCTGCTTCTGGGCTTTTTAGGAAGGAAGTTCCACAGCTCAGTGAGGTAACAATCACATTATGAATTCCAGAATGGGCCACGGTATGTAATTATTTATCTGCTTAATGTCTGTTGTCAGGAAGATAAACCAATTTTTTTAACTTGACTTTGGCTCCAGGAAAATAAAAGATAATGGAGTTGGTAGCACTTGTCACTATCTGCTTCCCACAGGGTCTGACTTAAGTCAGTTACCTTAATGGAGGCTTACTTTAGTCATCTATAATATGGGAATATTAAAGATCATAATTATTGAGCTAAATTGAGTTTGATGACTTTGAACTTAAAATGCAGCACAAATATAAGGAATTATTTTTCTGAACTAAAATAGAGCACTTAAAAATAAAATAAAATAAAATAGGGCACTTAGAGGATTGTGACATCTGTTATACATTCAAAACCAACATGCACTTTGCACATATTGTTTGAATTGTGAAATGAATGGAACTCAGTGATCTCTTGAATTTTCTGCATCTAGAATCAAAATAACCTGAATATTAGTAATAAAAGTGTATTCTTATGGATATATTAGTATTCCATATGTGAAATCAGAAGCCCCTTAGCATGGGTTTTTATTTTTTAATAAATTTTGTATCCCTAAAAATTTCACATACTATAAAATATTATTACAATGTTCTTGAATTTCAGGATAAAAGTCATTATTGATTAATGTAAGATCTGAATGAAGTTACAACAGAGAGAAATATTAAAGATTACATCCCCAAATTAAAGATCTGGAAAACAAATCTGATTTATATCTAAAAATAAATTTTTATGACATGGTACCGCCGGCGTGCTTTATTTTCTCAATAAATTGAGGTGCATTTCTTTTTGGGTTTTAATTTTACAAACTAAGATTATAAAAAATATGTTGCCATTATATTCTATGGTCTCTTAGTGTGTTCATTGTGCAAGAAACAGCAGACATTGACAAAATGAAGTATGAAAGATCAGAAGATGGGAGGCTTTACAAAATTATCTCAAACTATTCAGTGCTCTAGGGAAAATATTCTTTGGTCACCACAGGGCTTTATCTTTATTTCTTACCTAGAAATTTTGAGGCTGAAAGTTCTATCTGGGAAATTGCATGAAGTGTTACTTTCATATTAAAAAGCAAACTCACTTGAAAAGTGTTTAGACCCACAGCAAAGTAGCCCAGGATGCTCAGTTGAACTGTGTGTTTCCAGCAGCTGATTATTTCTGCCCAGCCTGTGAAAGATGAGGGACCTGGTGACCATTTTGAGTTTCATCCCAGTTCTCAAATCCTAACTGATTTAGCCACAAACTGTTCCATACTTGTTGCAGGAAAATCTAGCCTCATTTCTAAAACGAAGAAGAGTAATGCAATTGTATAGTGCATCTAACAATTATGAATCAATACAGTCCCTTAACCACATAGGTTCTCTATTTTATCCAATAAATATTTGCTTTCAAGTTTATTTTCCAACAATGAGAATTTGAGTTAGGCAAAATGAGTCCAAATGTCCCCACTTTAAGTAAAGAAATATAAACTTTTACTATTCTTTTAGCATATTTTACTTCTCTAACAGGAGTGCCTCCTGAGATTTCAGAAGCTCCATGTCGCCTGGTGTTTGTAAAGAAGTGGGAACGAAATGTCAGCTCTATGTCACGTTATATTAAGTGAAACTAAAGTCAGTTTAATTTTTTTTCCAGTTGAGTTCATTCCTTGTGACCCTTTGTCTTTCCGCTTTAACATGGAGAACAGAGTTAGTTTGGATCAGAAAAACTTCAGAGAAAATTGAGAGTATAAGAAAAACAATAAAATCCTTTAACCATGGATCCAGTATACTAAGTCAGACTGATCTAATCTGATAGTTTTATACCTTCTTGGCATGGTGCACACCAACTAAATTAAAAATCTATGTATAATATATCTTCAAAGCTGAAATAGCTGATTCATATGAAATAATCATAGATGGATTTCTTTGACCTTGTTAAAAAAGAGAGAGAGAGAGACAGAGACAGAGACAGAGACAGAGACAGACAGACAAAGACAGAGACAGAGAGAGACCCAAATAAGACTTCAATCAAAGGCCAAAAATGATTGACAGTAAGCTTCTATCAAAATTAAATGGGAAGGATACAAATTATGTTACATGTGACTGAAGAGTACCACATATGTAGCAAATATTTTATTGTTCATGGTAGAAATAATTAAGAGGTTTCAAAAAAGTCATTTACTTATACATAAATAATTTTTTTTTAAAATCAAGAGTAAGAAAATCCTAAACTATATTATGTATATTAATGTTTAATCCAGTTTTATTTATTCATTTATTATTTTTACTATGTGTTTGTGATACATAATAACTAATTCAATTGTGGATTTTTTTTGTTTTTTATTCATTTTTGGTTTTAGTTTGAGATAGGGTCTCACTATGTATTGTAGTCTGATCTTGAACTTGCGTACATAGCCCAGGCTGGTCTCAAACTCATGGTGAACCTCCTGCCCCAGCCTCTCAAGTGCTGTGGTCATGTATCTCCATACCCATCTCATTGCGGATATTTGGTACATGTTTACACCACATCTTAATTCTTTTTACATTCCCTTTTACTACCCTTCCTCCTCCATCCATATCTTTATTCTCTTATCATTTGCAAAACTCTTGTTTCTACTATCTGCCTTTTAGTTTGCTCTTCAATTTATTTATGTTTTATAGACTTTGGATTTTTCATATATGACAAATAATAAATTTTTAAGCTTATTTAAGTGTCTAAATATTAAATGTTTTTACTTAATATTATTGTTTCAAATGCATCTGTTTTCTTAAAAATGGCTTCAATTTAGCCTTTTGTATAGCTGAGTAGTGCTTCCTTGAGTATATGTTCTTTTTCTTTTTTTAGTATATGTGCTGCCGAAGTGAGCACCCACATTTTCTGTATTCATTCACTTGTTGATGGATATATAGGCCACCTCTAACAGTGACTTATGATGAATTATGCAGGCATAAACATGGATATGCAAATTATCACTGTAGGATGACTTTCAGAATGATATTTAAAAGCTGAGTGGAATGGAATTTGTTTCCTTACATTTTTAAATATTTCTGTACTGATTTTCATGGGGTTTTACTGGTTTGATTTGCCACTAACAATGTTGAAGGTCTCGTTTTCCCCACAATCTCGCCAGTATTTGTTAATATTTGATTTCTTGGTGATACCACTCTTTCTGGGATAAGATGGGATCTCGAGGTTGTTTTAATTTGGATTGCTTTACTGGCCAGGGATTTTGGACATTTCACATATTTGTTGGCATTTGTGCTTCTCCTAAAAAGCATATTTCACTTCACTTGCTCATTTTTTGATTGGGTCCTTTTAAAAATATGTTTTAAATATTAATTCCTTATCTGAATAATAGAATTTTTCTCATTCTGCAGGTTGTACCCTCACTCTGTTATTTCTTTTGTTTTGCAGAACCTTTTTTTTAACTTGGCATAATTCTATTTATTGATTTTGATGTTATTTCTTGTACAATTGGAGTCATATTTAGAGAGTCATTGACTATTTTTAATAACATCAAGAATTTTATTGATTTTTATCTTTCAGCAGTTTACATGTTTTGGTTTTAATATTTTTATCTTGATCCATTTTAACTTTAGCTTTAAAATGTTTTAACAATCAAATACTTGTAATTATTATAACCTAACCTTAACAAAACTAATATTGGCAAGGATCTCTAATTTCTCGTCTTTCAATCAATTGGTTGAAACTCTAAGAAAAAGCATCAGAGACAAAAATATTTTCTAATGATTTTGCTTCTTAACTACATACATACTCATGGCCTCACACAATGTTATTCTATCCCAAATATCTGGAATTTATTGTCATCATATCTAAAGAATTTAGCCCTGTTGCCATTTGCTAATTTGTTTCTTTATAAACTTTCACAAGAGGAAAGTTATAAGTATTTTATACTTGAATGTAAAAAGACTCAGAATGATTAAATAATTGGTTAAAATTGTCAGAGGTAACAGGTTTTGGTTTTACAACTAAATCCAACTGCATTTTCTCCATGCAGGGTAGGCTAATTTTCTCAACTTCTTCAAACATCTCTTTTCATTCATCTGCAATTTTAAGTTGCAGACAATAAAATTTATGCCATGCAAAATAAAAGCTTCTCTTTTGAAATAAGTGGACTTTTATTTACTATTCTTGAGTTCACTGAAAAATAAATGGTAAATATCTTAGAGCTATTAATATCTCCTCTAAACTTTTCATTGTTTATTTTTACTGAATAAAAATATTTCAATATTTATCATTCAAAAGCAATAACAATAGTGAAAAAAAGTCTACAGAGCTAAGAGAGAATTTAGAAAATAAAAAACAACCAAACTGGTCTAAGTGTGTAGCTCAGCGACATCACTTGCCTAACTTACATCAAAGCCTGAGTTCAATTCCCAGCACCACATATATACACAGATATGTGTTAGTTAAAATGTCACACCACCATGTAAAAGTAAGTACTACAAATCAATCAAAATAGGTGTGAAAACTCATTAAACATTTAATGGCTAAAATACGGAACAACATGTATTGAAAACATTGGAATTAAAAAGAAAAATCTAACTCTATGCACACTGGAAATATAAATATGAGGTTGTAGTTCAAAGTTTTAAAAATGGAAGAATATAGTTGGCAAAGAATAATGGAAAAGAATTAGTACTATATAAATTATTCATTCAGCTAGGTTGTTAAGTACTTCTTATATTTTCTGCATAAAACTATGAAAATCTTAAAGAAAGCCAGTATCTGAACAACTAACGACTATGCATAAACAGAACTACTTACAACTGACCAGGCCGCACTCTTGACCACCACTGCACCACACCATGGGATCGCCAAGGCCATGGTGAGCTGGTCCCTTAGCAGCAGAGGTGCTGTCTGGGGACAGGAGGCAGTCTAACACAGGGTGAATCTAGAAGTCAAGTCACAAACTGGTGTTGGCTCAAAAAAAAAGAGGTGAGGTATTGCTTTGGCTAATTCCTAACATTGCAGCAGGACAATGACTTGTCTGTTTATCCCACAAAACTACAGCAATAGCCCAACCATAGAATAAAAACCTTCATGGGGAATAAGAAGTTGGATGTTGATCAAGTGACATAAAAGTATAGTTAGATAAAGAAATGAGTTGTGGTGCTCTGTTGAGTAGTAAGGTGAGTAATATGTATTTCAAAATAAGTAGAAGAGAGGATTGTTGAAGCATTTTCAAAATTACTGTGTTTGGGGCCATATTTAACCCTGCTGACTCAGGGAGCCATCTCAGAAACGCAGGCACCAATGATCTGGGTGATAAACGAACAGGATTGAGACACACAGGGCAAACACTTTTCTCAATCCTTAGATTAAATGAAAAAGTGTTTGATATCTTCTCATTTAGTGAGAAGAAATTGAATTCAAATATTGAAAACACATATTAGCTGTGTATATATGATATTCAAATATTATTAGTTCTTTTAAGGTATTATCATGCATTTCATTAAAATTGTGAAATATCTGGTCAAAGGGAAAGGTTTTTATTTCATTTTATAATGATGGTCTCCCTCACAGTAACATTTTGATCATGCCTTATAATTTATTAATTACTATAGTTTTTACAATTGTTATTTATGGGACAATTATTTCCAAGATTTAATCTAACTATAGTATGTAGGCAAATTTATAATACATTTGGCACATTTTTATAGAAAGATGTCTAAAGATCACGTGTTTGTGTTTGATTGTCACCTCTGTTAGAAGGATAGATGGAACTAAAAATCTTAGCATCAGCATACTTCTATGACAAGTAATTTAAGACAGACTTACTTTAATATAAATGCTAGTCTATAATCTATTTTGATGGCTTCATTGGTGTGTTATTTAGGATCTATTTCTCTTTCACTGAAATGTAAGAGTGTTGTTACTTTATATTTTAAAACATTATGAAAGGTATTTTGTTACAAAATTTTCAATAGAGTACAATGAAAATAAATAACTAAACTCATAGCTAGAAACATATCAGGGAACTGGAAGAGAAAGGAGAGAGAAGGTGAGATAGAGGATAAGAAAAAGTGCAATCTATGATTTGTAAAAGCTACAAAGAGCTTTCAACCCCGAGGATGAGAATAAAAATATTTTTACAAATGACTGCTCTTTTACCATTTACCAAACATCTGCAAAATTTTATTTCCACCCTTCCTACACATAAAGCCGTTGATTTCTAAAATGTTTAGCTGATATCCCTAAAGTTTCTTGACTACCCAATACCCAAGAGCCTGCAATTACAGTTGCGCTTGACTAAGAATGTTCATACCAGCAGCTTAGAAGCCCAAGTGAGATACACAAGCTTGTCTGGATTGCATTATGCCTTTATTATTATTAGAGATCATTATTATCTGGCTTTAAAATAATTAAATATTTGATGATATCCAAAGATATATCATTGCTCTAAGTCTTATTATTCTATTATTTGATTGAATCTGGATCTCTTGTCAAGGGCAAGGGCATCTCCCTTCTGGAAACTTTCTGGTTAGGTACACCAATCTTTCTTCCTATTCCTCCTTAACTTTTTAAATTATTCCATGTTTGTGGCAAAGGCTTTCAGCTTTTCCCTATTTTCCTTTCCTACATTTTTATCAGTGATACCTTTATCAATAATTTCCCAGATAAACGAATTCAGCAGCTAAATGTGTTGTGCTGTCTTCTTTTACCCAGTGTATGAAAATTAATTGCCTCAAAGGAAACACTTCCTTTTCTTCCTTTTTGTCCTCCAGTTGCTGCCAGTTCGCTTTCTTCATCCTCTTCCACTTCCTCTTCCTCCTCCTCTTCCTCGTCTTATTCTTTTATCCTTCTTTTCTTTTACCCTTCTTTTTTATTTTATGCTGTAAAATGCATATGGAAAAATTTCATAGAGTTGTCTCAAATCCTAAATGCTGTTTGAGACTGTCATTCTTTCTAAGTTTTTTTATCCTTTTCCACAGCATGATAGTTTATTTATTCATGTTCAAGAATCTATGCTGCCTCAAATCTAATTTAAGGAAAATCTAGAATCTCTTTGAAAATCTCCCTGGATTAACTACAGACTCTACCAAAGCTGTTTTCTTCTGATAACTCAAAATCAACTCATTAGGTACCTAAATTACATCTTTCCTACTCTTAGAGATGAAAATAGCATCACAGCGTCTGGGAGCACAGAGAACACATGCTGTTTGTACACTACAGAGCTGGCATCCCAAGGGCCGTGTTGGTATTGTGCCTGCTACAAATCTAGCTTTATGGATTCACAAATTAAGCTTTTAAAACAGCCCTGGACTAATGAGACTTGCGTATCTTCTAAACAAGGAAAATTTTTAAAATGTCTTACATATACTATCATTACCTATTTTTGAACACTTAACATCCAAGCTAATTCCCACAGTCAGAGTGATGATTCTGTATTGCAAACACTTAATGACTTCTACCTTTTTTTCTCCTACTGTCTCCTATTTTGTTCATCTTAAAGTCTCCTCCCTGTTATTTGTAGTATAACTCATTCAAGTTGAAAAATTCATATGTAAAATATCCTTCTTTGGGGCTGGGGATGTAGCTTATTGGTGGAGCACTGGAATAGAGTAGAGCCTTATTTTTAATACCTAATGCCACTCCCCCCCCTATAAACAGGCACATGCACACACACACACACACACACACACACACACACACACACACAGGTGGAACTCATTCCCAGTTTGAAATTAGTTTTACAAAATATTTTAGGATTTGCTCTATCTTGACTCTAAGTTATGAAACTTACTATTCATACCATAAAATAATTGGGAAAAATTTTTCACATTATATTTCTCCATCAAATACAGCTGTTCTTTCTCACTTTAATTCCATAAATTACAAGTATATATAGCATGAATTTAACATATTATTTGAATGAAATTTTAGCTTGCTTTTCTATTGACCACTTTTGGAATAATTTGCTGTGTAATTCACAAAAAGTAAAATAAAAATATAAACATTATAAAAATGTATAGGAAAAGGCAGAAAATGTCTTAAACTCCTAGAAGTTTTGAGTATAGTTTCACTGATGATAGTGAGAGATGACAATCTTATTTCCTCGCCTTCTTCCATTAACTGGGATGAGTGAGCACTATTACACTTCTCTGATTACCTCCCTTTGTCTGGGAACTTAATTATGAACTTAATTTTCAGGCATTTCAGCATTTTACTAGTACCTACTATCTCTAAGACATTATCATTCACAAACTTAAGTTTTCCGAATGTCATAATTGATAAGCCTACAACAGCTTTAAATTTGAAAAATAGGAATAGTAATGCATAAAGGCAGCCCCACAACTAACACACATGCATACGTGCAATTCTGCTGCCTGTACTCACTTCTGCAGTCCTCGTATTTGATAGCACAGCTCCTCTGAAGTGCAATAATGAACCCCATCAGGTTTCATCATAAATGAATTGTACACATGCACTTTGAAGAAAAGAAGCTAAAAGTAAAATATGGGAAAGCTTGGTGTAAATTACTTTAAAAATCATCACTCAGAATTCTTAAGAAAAAACATGAAACAATGATTTTGGAAATTATACTGAGTGCAATTAGAAACATTTAGTTAGAAATTTAGAAAAACCAAAAATAAGTAACTGCTCAATGAATTCATGGCATAGAAGCTCTGCTGTTATTTTAACAATAATTATTTCATAATTAGAACTTCACTTAAATGTATTTATTCTATTTTATAGGGTATATAAATCTCAAATTCAGTATTGTTTCAGAATTTTTGAAGATATATATAGTTATATTCGAACAGAATTTCAAAGATAAGGTAAATTCCAGAAAAAGAAAAATATAGAATGCAAAGAATGTGGATTAAATAATAGTTTCAAGGGGCTGGAGGTTTAGCTCAGCGGCATGAGCACCTGACTTGTAAGCAGGCAGTCGTGAGTTTGATCCCCGGAACCGATAAAAAGGAAAAAGACATTTTTTTTTTTTTAAATCATACTTTCAAGACTAAATACCATAAACAGTCCCACATTTTTAATGACTTTATGGTATTTATGAAATTAAACACATTTTCTTCTTTATGTTTAATTATTAATCTATACAGTATCTATGAACCTTTTATATAAAGCAGCTCCACGATTCCTCCTCACCGACTACATCACCCAGGGTTCCAGCATGAAAGCAAGACTATTGTGAGTATTAGGAAATCAAGAACCTATAAAAATTGGTTTTATACAATATTCAAAGAAATTAAAGATCAGAGTGGATCAGAGGAAAAAGTCATACACAGCCCTGGTGTCGATGGATATAATCAGACCTTGCAGAAAGCTGCTCAGGTAGAACCAGAAAGCTGGCAGGTGTTGTGGGCTCCTCGTGGCTTGTGTCTGTGAGTTCACATCTGAATGTGGAGTTGGGCAGTAGAAAGCTGTTCATGGAGCAGGGGAAAGTGAGAACAAATTGGACCTCTGCACCATAATATTGATTTTTGAAAATAAAATTTTGTTTCACTTTCCTTTCCTCAGGCTCACAAGGACATCTCCTGCGGCCTGTCGTCACTCAAATGCTGCAGACAAAGAAACCTGGGAAGTGTCATGTATTTCTAGTTTAGTTCTACACAATAGAAAATCACCCACCCACACTGCGGCTGCCACATTTTCAAGGTAAATTCTGTCATGGATTCCACTGTGTGAATCATAAACATTAGAAAATTAGCTCATATTTCTCAGAATGCCGGTGAGGAAATCCAGCTCTGGAGAGGAAAAGTTACTTTCCCAAGGACACACTAAGTTAGTATCTTAAAAAGTATATCAATTTGATGCCTAGGATAACTGCTTCCTTTCCTAACTCAGCAGTGATAACTTGTACTTAAGGCAGGATTACATCCAATATCACTATAAAACTGATAGCAAAAGTACAGTAAACAAGGTATATTTCAGATTGTTGCATTAAAGATGGTGTGATTTTTCCTATTAACCATTCTGTCTTTCAGAAACAATGTGAAATGCCCTCTTTTCTTCTGTCAAGTTTCCATTTATAACAGACCATTACTAGAATATTCTCTTAAATCATTTTAGGGCATCTCATCATTTTATATTATCCTTGTCCATATTGTACCCTGTGAATTACTGAAGGTTAATGCATCTATAGTCTGAGTGATAAAGCAAAGCCTGATGGTTTTAAATATGAAGTCATTCTTTTCCCCTGGTATAATGATAAATTTACATTATAATTAACAGCCAAAGAATTCCTTTTATGCCATATAATGATGCTTTCCTTTAGCTTTGCTTTTCAGACAGTTCATAATAAATCACAGGGGGAAAATCTTTATTTTTAATATTCACATTTATGTGTTTAACGAACATTATTGAATTTTTCAAGTCCTTATTGGTATAGAGGAGAAATATTTGTGCACTATTATTTTATTTCCATCTGAGAAAATGCAGCATTCTGCTGATGCTAGAATGTTAATAATTAGCACCTCTATTAGAAGTCAGCTCCTGGTTTTCAGCACTATTATGCCGGAAAGCTATGTTTCCCAAGTGAACAGAGAATTATACAGTTTTATTAAAGAAGAGTCTTTCCTTTGAATACAATTTTAAGAAAATCTTCAAAGGAACAAATTTAAAGCCTCAAATAAGAGTGCAGCGCTAATTAGTGTGTAACAATGATTTAGGCAGAAAGCACAGGCCTTGTTAATTTTCCAGAGCCATTCTGTAGTCTCTTTGCTGTATGCTTCCCTTGATGAGTCAATTTTATCTAGGTACAGCTTTTTATATTTTAAATACTGTCATAACACTTTTAAAGTTTTAGAGAATGGTACATACTGATGCTGAAATCTGGCAATTATCTTCTAACTCTATATTCCAGCAACTAATTTTATGGCTCAGGTTAAATTGCTTAATTCAATTGCAAGTATTTTGCATTTATAATATTGCTTTAAGTGGCATGTCTCTGAATAAAATAATGTAACTACCTATTTGTTTATGTAGCGTTCATGCTTAGAAATAAAAATGTGCATCAATCATCAATTATGAATCATGTTATTTAAGATTTAAAGGTGTCAGGAGCATGAGTTCCCTTGATCATATCCTACCTTGCAATGTCTTTTAGGAGTTTAAAAGTTAACCTATCAGCTTCTTAATTTTAAAATGCTATGTACTGCAAATGAGTTATCAGAATCAACCGTTTTCTTCATTTAGTAAATAGGGAAGTATTGATCTCAGCATGTCATGGGAAATTAGAAAACGGTAACACCAGTATGTCATGTAACTATGATTTATGACTTTGCCGATATGAAGGAGAAATTGATTACTATTAAGGTCAATATCAAGATTCATTGACTCAGTTATACATAGTGACTAAAACTAATTGGAGAATCAATGTTTATATCAAGAAAACATATATCTTCTCATGGATAAAAATATGCCAATATATCTTGCAATCCTGTTATTACCTATTATGAGAATTCAATCTGTGAGGCATGATAAATAGTTTTCAATTTAAAATTATCTACTGCTGCTTTTAACTATTGGTCTCTAAGTCATTAATGATAGAATAGTAAATTGTTTCCATTAAAAATTGATATTTACATCAACTATACATGAATCATAACTACAGTTCTGTTCAGAGGTATTGAAAGCTCCAAAATCTTTTATGTCATAAGTTGGAAGAGATGGTTATCACAAAAGTCACAGCACCAGTTCAAACGTATAGATTACCATTCTGGAGTAATTCACAAAATGGGCACAGATCAATGATTATATAAATAAACAAAGTTTTAAAAGTGATAAAGTCAAGTACTAAAGACATTAAAAAAAAAAAAAAAAAAAAAAAAGCCTGAGAACTGGACATGGTGGTACATGGTTACAATTCCAGCTATTCTGAAGGCCGAGTCTGGAGGGTTGTGATTTTGAAGCCAGTTGGTAAACATAGTAATACACCATCTGGAAAAAAAATGTTGTTAGGAAAAGAAATACAATTTGGACCACTTTAAAAACTTCTATCATTTTATCAACCATCGTACCTAACATTCCTTCTGTATATTCATTAAAATCTTAATTAACTCAAAATCTCTTCAATCACTTCCTAATTCTTTTCTCTTTCAATTTCTTAGCTAGCCAATTAATTATTTTCAAATATTGCCTTATCACAAATTATACTTATCAAAGATACTTCTGAATATTTAAAACATCATGAATATTTAATTTTGAGGAATATATTTGTTTTTTATGAAGTGGCTATTTGACCTGCAGATATAGTGTATAAATTGAAACTACACTTACATTTGAAGAGCTTATAAAATATTTCCTAAGCGTTGTCTTGCAAGGCATATAACAGAGCCCAATGTCACACCCTCCGATATCCTGAAAATAGGAGCAGAAGCCATTACACCACAGAAAGAAAAGGGGAAAACGGCCCCTTTCCAAAGGAGCACTTTTTAAGTTGTGGTAGAAGAATCACAAGGATCAGTGAAGATGCTTTGGGAGTTTCCAAGCTCAGGACAGAGCAAGGACATAGGTGAGTAGCAAGCATTCATTACACTCTTCTTTTTCTTCAGCAGTTGACTGGTGAATGCGTGTGTATGAGCATGTGTGTGCGTGCATGTGTGCACGTGTGTGTGCATGTGTGTGTGTGGTGTGATGTGTGTAGTGAGAAGATTGAATTCTATTTTAGATTGAAATTGAAATTAATTTTAAAATGCATAATACATTATTGGTAATTATAGTGATCACGCAAAGTTAAAGCATCAAAATTAATAACTGAAACTGTGTGCTACTTAATCAGCCTCTCTTTCTCCAGCCCGCTTCCCTTTCCCAGTCTCTATGAGTGATTAAGTAGTGGATATGATAATTAGCTGATTAAAGCTTTCTAAAAGGTGCACATACACCAGAACATAAATGTGTATCACATTTTGCGTATCACTTAAATACACAAAAGCACTATTTGTCAATTAAAGATGTATTTAAAAACTCACATCCATGTACTTCCTATGAACACACAAAGGTCCCTGCCTGAAAAGTGTGAGGAATGTTTACTGCTCAGCTGTATCCTTGCTATTTCCTAAGCGTGGAAGCTCCCTAAGGATCTTCACTGTCCCTTGTGATTCTAGCACTATAAGTTTTTTTTAAAGCATTCCCTAAGGAAATTCCCTGTTCTTCCCCCACCCTTTTCTTGCTGTGTTTAATTGATATTCTTGCTGTGTTTAGGCTCTCAGATACAATTACTTTTTTCATATTCCATATATGAATAAGATCAAGTCATGCTTATCTTTCTGTGCCTGATTTATCTCATTTAGCAAATTTTTCAACAATTCCATTAATGTCACAAATGATAGGATTTGTTTCTTTTTAAATTGATATATTATTTTGATGTACATATATGCTACATTTTCTTTATCCGTTCATCTATTGATGAATACTTAGCTTCATTGTGGACAGTGCTATAATGAGCACAGATATCTCTTCAGCATATTGATCTCAATATATATATATATCTCCAAGGTTTCTGTTGTTTTTCTCTAACGTCAATAGTTTAAATTGCACCCATATGATTGAGCATGGTGGCACATTCTTGTAATCCTGGGAAAGCTGAGGTAGGAGGATTGCTGAGTTTGAGGCCAGTATGGGCTACATAGTGAATTTAAAGTCAGCCTGGACTACATAGCAAGACCCTGACAAAAAAAGAAAAAAATATTATATCGATAAAAAAGTGAGAAGAGAAAGCAGCAAACTAGACTTGCATGTGATAAACTTAAGTTGGAAGGAACTAGCCTGGCAGGCTGGAGCTCTATGTGAGCTCCCATTTGGATGGTAGTCTGATGCTGGGAATTTCAAAAACACTTCAATAGTGAAAAATACAGATTATTATTGGAAAAAATAATAGAGCAGAAAAGTATTACTGCTCTATCCATTGACCTTGCACTCAAGTGAATGGAAACTTATAATTGCTATCTCAGTGGCAAGATTCTAAAAGTGTAGCATGAGAAGAGGGATAATAATGCTATTTAATTTTGAATGATTGTTACTAAGTAAAGCTACTGGTAAAATAAATGTTATTACCGAGAGTGGGAAAAAGAACATTATGAGTCTGAAATTATGAATCAAATTACAAAGAATTAGAATAACAAGTGCACTTAAAATTACATTTCTAACACTATATTGAAGTTCATTAAAAGTATAATTGGCAGCAACATCAGAAGTCTGTAGCTTTGCTAATAAATCTGCTCCACTTTCAGACTGACAGTGAGCTGCAGGGATATCTGATGGCATGTTTATACCATAGTATGTAACAGACCTATAGAAAAATGATACAACAATTAAACATATTATTGTAGTAGAAATACAACCATGGTATCTCTTTCAGAATGCTTAGATGGTGAAGAACACGGCAGCTTTTATCACAGAAGCACAGGAATTGTGTGCAATGATTGTTCCTCTCAACCAAGTTTTATACTTGCTTCGGTCCTTGGAGAACAGCTCTCTGAAATCCCATACATATTTAGATTCTAAACTGTAGCAAAAGGTGTAGTTTAAATTATTTAAAACTTCTAGTGAATTCAGTGCTGTGTGCACTCACATCTGTCTTCATAAATAACGTGTTTTTTTCCTCCATGTACTGAATTATAAAAGCCATAACCAGTTCAACTTGAACAGCACTGCCCTTCTTCCTGACACATTATTCAGCTATATTAGTTTGGAAAGATCAACTTACATATCCTCCAGAAATATTCGGGCCCTGGAGATAATATTAGCAAGAAAACATTCCATTAGTAAATTCTGCTGCACTGATGCACATTTTCTACCCTAAACATGTTAAAACTTGTTTACATCACATTATATTCTCATCTCTCCAGAAATAACACTTCTGCAGTTTTCCACAGCATTAGGATCGCTAACCTTGATATGCTTCTCAATATAATAACGATAGGAAATAAAGCGATTCCATATTTTCATCGTGACTTCAAAGGTTTTAATTAATTATGTGAGGCAATTAGTCATATCATGCAAGAAAAAGTCTGAAGTAGAGTTTGGATTTTGGGCTTTGTTTCTTGGATTCCAGTTCCAAGAAAGTTTTTGTTGTTTTTGCTAAGAAAATAAACACTTCAACTCGATGTCTGATGTGTGAACTTTGAATGTTAGCCAAACACTAAAGCACATAACGAAACAAGTGACCTTTTCATTCTTCAGTGAGAGCTGCATGAGATCCAAGATCCCCAGGTTGCATCTTTGGTACAGAGTTATGTCTGATGGTCTCGCTCACAATGTCTCAGCATGAGAATCGTTAGGGGAAAGCTACAACCTTTCTACTTAATCAGCTGATCAATGCCATATAGATCTAGGTTGAAAAATGGTACTATTTTACTAACACAAGTGAAAGAAAATTAATAAAATGGAAATCCCTACTAATTTTTATCATACGGGAGCTTTATCTCTCGCTGCACATGCTTGAATCACCCACATCATGAAAATAATGTTTGCTTTCTGTGCATTTTCAACACTTCTGAAAATTGGAGTTCATAATCTTCATCAGTTATGAAGCTTGATTCCTTTTATTCTTAAAAACTACTGCTGAATAATCTCACATGATGTTTTATTCAATGGTAAATATTTAAAATATAACATATAATGAACTTTCATTATATTAAACTTGGTTTTATTTTATCAAACTTTTAAACTTGATTTACTTTTCTATAATTTTAAAATGCTAACAATGTATTTGTGAAAAAATGTTCTTGAGTATATATCAGTATTGATGATTAGGTCAATTAATTTATTCTTATGTTTTTAAATTTGAAAAGTGAAGCATGCTTAGAATCAAAAAAAATAATTCATATTAATTTTTCTGCCACTAAATTACATTCATACATTACTTATAGTTGTATAATCAAGTTATATAATAACATTTCCCAGATAGATGTTATCAGTACTAAAAATACTTCTCATAATTTATGAGATCTTAGTTTCGACATGTTTAAGGTGGAATGTGAGCATCAGGGCCACATAATTTACTACTGGAATATTTTCTTTATACTTTTGGTTACAACATGTTAGATGTGAAAAATCTGTTTTATTTTGATAGTAACCATTAACAACTACATTTTGATTCACTCATTTTGAGATTATTTCTGGATAAACCTAATAGTTGCTATAAAAAGTCAAATGACAAACTCTAAGTTATATTATGTGTATACTAGACTCCACAATACTGAAAACATCAATTTGAAAAATCCCCAGTACCTATATTATACACAAACTTAGAGACACTCACATCACATACCTGTAAACTGAAAATTTAAAGAATGAGAAATATTTTTCCTTTTTTGTGGAACAAATAACAACAATCAAAACATCAACAGAATAACAGCAATAACAACAAAATGTATAGCTAGAATAAAAGGAATACCCTGTATAGATCCTTGGTAAAAAATAATCAGATAGACAAAAACTCTAACAACATGTAAAAGTAGATTTAACTCTTACTCTTCATATCCAGTAATTTACACACAACCTTTAAGAGTAAATATATAGCATTGAAAACTCTTTTTTTTTCTTCTTTGCTTTTCTTCTGTCAGCAACAAAAAGGCTGACTTGTTTTTCCTCATTACCAAATGTACCTTGGTTTTTCTTTGCATTATGTCTCCTGTTTCTCAGAATTGAACTCTTTATGGCCCTAACTCTTATTTTGATATTCTTCTTTTTTTACCACAAGGCCTCCTTCCCAAACCATAAAGAAAAAAGCAAAAGAAGCTGTAAGTACTGGCCCAAGTTATTCCACATCCAACTAGGAAATTCTAATAGTACCGGTATGCAGACTCGTGCTATAACAAAGCTTTAAACATGAGTAATAAATGACCAGACAAGGTAGTTCTATCCCCAACAGGAAAATTCACAAGTTAGAAAATAGTAATAAAGCTGAACAGCCTAGAAGACAGTAGATTTATGCTTTATAGCTGATAAAGCCCCACACTTAACCAGCCGGTGGGGCAGAATCATTTCCCATGGATCATAAATCACCTGCATTTCTATAGTACTCAGTGTTCACCTTCATGTTACTACTAAGACAAATGCTGCCTTGTAGTTCAAGAAAATTTGCATTATGTGGTAGAATAATATGGATTGCCATCCAGTTCTCCTGAGTGCCTACAGATTGTCATAAAATAACAAAAGCAATACTATACTATGAAATTGCTGTTCACAGCCCTACTCTTGATGGTGAGCCAAAGAACTAGAGAGCTTTAGAGTTTAGTTAGGGCTTTAGAGTTGGGCTATAAAAACACATTTGAGCAAGATATGGCTATTTGAAAAGCTTGTGTTCATTTTTCTATAGACCAAATGAAGCAAAAAATTTGTGGAAACAGTATCAAATACAATGTTTTCAACCTATTTCTAAGCAATTTCTAGTAACCAAGACCACAAACTATCACAAGAACTATAGAAGACAACCAACTTCAGAAAATAACACCAACACTCATGTCAACAGTAAATAAGTAGCAATAAATTCTTTGGAGATATGAGAAATCAAAAACAATTGTGGTAAAATGTCAGAAATGAAGAATAAATTATACTTCACAGAAACTGGCTACATTCAAGGGCTTATGTAATAAGAATGATCACTACCTTCTTCTTCCTCCAAGCATTCATTTTGTAATTAACACTTTCTACAGTATAATAAGATAACACCATCTATTTTTTTCTTATTAAATAATAACAAATTATTTTATATAAAAGATTACACTTAGCATAATAAGATCCAACTTGGGCAAACATATTTATCACTTTCTCCCAAAAAGCATATCGAAATTGAAATAGCACATTTGAATTGAGGAGAGATAGTCTTGGCATAGCCACAATAACCCCAATATTTAGGTAGCTAAAGATGCTGAGAACAACTAGAAAAAGAAGGAAGTCTAACTTTGTTTGGAATGTTTTTTTCCCTCTGTCGAGTTTCAGAAAGCCTTCAAACCTGAGTGATGCTCAAGGAGTTTGAATGTGATGTAGGACACCAATCAGTAACCATATTTGTAACAACTGGATAGATAGTCTATCTCCACTATCAGCAGTACCACACACTCAGAGAGATTAGCAGAAACCTTACTGTTTCCCAACATTAAAACATATCTTACATAGTAAAAAGTGACCTGAGTTTGGATAAAGTTCCAGAAGAAAATGGTAGGGCACAAAGTAAAACTTTTTTGAGCATAGAAGAAGCATGTTGAGGAACAGGAATTTTGCACTGAATTAAATGCTGCCTGTCGATACATCTCACATGTGTATAAAATCCTCATATTCATCCATCACAGTCAGAAGATTCCATAAGGAAAATAAACTTATCTGATAAAAAGGAAAGGTATGGTCACCTATATCTCTCATTCACAAATAGGAGTAAAAAAAAAAAAACTTCAAACAGCTACAAAAGAGAAGGAACAAAATAAAAAAAATAATTATTAACACAAAAGCATTAGAAAATTTAGGGAGGAATAGTTAAATAGAAAAATATGTCCTTTGCAGTGATTTCACAGTGATTTGAAAATGTCCAAAATATAAGGAAATACAACACAGAAAAACACAAATGCTCATATAAGATAAAATTCTTGGTAATGAAAATATAATGAAAGTAAAAATATAGAACTAACTTAACCTTCCAAGTAAAAAAGCTGAAAAATAAGGGGAAGAAAGAATGAAAAAGTTCAAAGACAAGTACACACCCAAGGGGCAAAGCATTACTAATAAGAAACAAATGTAAAAGTTGAAAAGAAATAATAAGTGGAGAGAATTCCTAGTAGATTATTAAAAGATGTATGAAAGTAAAATGTCAGAAAAGACTTGTACAACAATGTTCCAGTGTCTATTATGAGTTAAGCCTCATTCAAACAGCTGGAGCTATCATAGCACATAAAAACCAAATAATTTCTTCACGAATATTTTATTCTACATGAAGGAAACATGACAAAAATGAGTAATTTGACACGGGAAAGTAAGGATTAATGAGGTCATAATGGAAGAATCAACAATTTTAGTTTGGAAACTTAGAGTAATAATCCAAAGAACAAAGTCACAGTCCCAAATATGAGGAAACTAATCATTATCATGACATTGGATTTTCAGAGATCCTAGGTACAAATTCCAGTAAACAAATGTGAATAAATATTTTTTAAACAGAACAAAACCAAGCAAAATTTTAAAAAAAGAATGCATACAACCAGAATAGAGCAATGAAAGTGATATAGGACTTCAAAACAAGATGATAGGAAATCAACAATGGCTACCATAATGCCTCTTGTTTTCTTCAAAATAGCTGTTCCTACCATCAGATAGGAAATCAGTAGGAAATCAATTATAGCTACCATAATATATATTTTTACTTTTTTTTTATTTTAAAGAGAACAAAACAAAAGAGAACAGAACAAAGCAGCTCAGAACAGAATAATGCACAGAACTTCACAAGACAACCAGTCTCTTTTCTTCCACACAGTTGACCATACGTTCACACACAATAATATGAAACATAACAAAATACTATAAAGCCATTCAAAAGAATGAAAGCATTTAAAACCAAATATCAGAAAATGAACAATGGCTACTATAATATCTCATTTTCCTCAAAAGATTTGTTTATTCCATCTCACCTAATAGAATCAAATAAAACACAACAGAATAGAACCAATCAAAACAGAACAAAAGCATAGTAGAACTTCAAAGCAGCATGATAGTAAATCAGTAATGGCGCCATAATATCTTGTTTTCTTCAGAATACATGTTCATACCATCACACATCAAACAAAATCAAACAAAACAGAATAAAATCCATCAAACCAATGAATGAAAGAATTATAAAACTTCAAAACAGTATAATAGGAAACCATAATTACCATAAAATATCCCAGTATATTCAAAGTAACTGCCCCTACCATCTGACAGCATAAAATCTAACAAAAATAAGACAGAACAAAGCCAAACCTTAAAAAAATTGTGTAAACAATGCAATAATTCTAGATAAGACAATAATTAACTGACAGAAGTTTCCACCTTTCCCTCCCAGGTGTTTTCTTCCCTTTGCTCTTACATTAACTAATTTCCTTTAGGATCCCATTAACTCCTGTTTCTTATGCTAGGGTTCACAAGTGTGAGTTTGAACTGTTTTGGGCCATGAACATGATCTCCAGTTGAATCCATTTACTTACAAGAGCCTTGAGATTATTCTACTTTATAGCTGGGTAGCTTTCCACTGCATGAAACTGTCTTGTCTTTTTACTCATTCTGCAGTTGATGGGCAAATTGCTCTTGCTTTTTTTTTTGGGGGGGGGGAGGGGGGTCTCCTGTTACATGAAACAATTGTTTTCTTTCCTTTGATTTTCAAGTCTATGAATTTCCTTTCCAGTTAGATGTGTTTCTTGTATGCAGGACATTGATAGATCTTGTTGATCCACTCTCCCAGTGCTTCTTTTTATTACTAACCTGAGGCCATCTACATGAATGGTTACAACTGGCATAATTTGGTTTGTCTCTGCCTTGCTATCCCTCTTTTATTAGCACTACACTTTTCCCCTTCATTCAGTTGCCTGTCTTGTTTGGCGATTGTCCTCTGCTGATGTTCCTGGAACCACGGTCATCTTTATCTGTCTCTAGAATATCCTTTAGCACTCTCTGTAGGGTTTATTTGTCAGTCATAAATTCCTTCAGTTGTTCTTTATCATGGAAGTATCTTATTTTTCCATCAATTTTGAAAGATAGTTTTCTGTGTAGATCAATCTGGGTTGAAAATTGTTCTCTTTCAGAGTTTGAAACACTTCACTCCAAACTCTTTTTGACTTGATGGTTTGTGTTGATTAGTCTGCTGTGATTCTGATTGGTTTTCCTTTATAGGTGTTCTGTCTCTTTTCTCTAACAGCATTTAATATTCTGTTCTGGTGCTGAATTTCTGGGATCTTGATTATTATATGTCTGGGTGTAGATTTACTTTGGTTATGGCTAGTTGAAGTCCTATACGCTTGACTTATCTGCATGCCTGATACATTTCCCATGTTGGGGAAGTTTTCTTCTATTAACTCTGTGAATATCCTGTTAATTTCATTTGTGTTGATCCTGGCTTCTTTACTTACCCCTATCACTCTTAAGTTATGCTTCTTTGCATCATCTTGCAGCTGTTGGGTTGTTATTTTCTGATTCCACGTTATTTTTAAGAGATCTTTCCTTTCATGATCACTAGCTGCAGTCCTATCTTCAAGGCTTGAAAGTCAATCTTTTGTGTCTTTAGAGTGATTTTGCGAGTTTTCTATTGAGTTTTTCATTTACATCTCTTTCATTTCATTTTCATCTCTCTTTGAATCTGTTTCATGCATTGTAACTCCTTTCTAAATTCATTCAAGGTTTCCATCATTTTCCTTTACTCCTCTTTATAGTCTGTGTCTTCTTTAAACCTGCTGAACAACTCTTTCAGTATGCTTGTGTTTTCTTCTTTTACCTGAGACATTAATTTGACTGCTTTTATAATCTCATGAAGTTATTTGCTTACTTCAGTTGCTATCCTCTCAGAGATTTCAGGTGTGTGACTTTCTTTTGTTTCCATGACTGAGCTCCCAGACTTATTGTGTGTGGGTTAGAAGCCTGAGTTTTCCTTTTACTCCTTCATCTTGACATTCTCCTAAGTTCCTCCCAGCAAGCTGATTGTGGGGTCCCAAGAATCTCCCACATTGGCTGCCCCTAGGCAGTGTAGGGGGTGAGATAGGTACCTGGGTCCCTCTAATTCCAGATTTACAGAGAGGTAGCATGGTGTGGAGTGGGCTTTTCCAGAGCTATGCAACTAACTGGGTCTTCACTGATGATCAGGAGTGAATGCAGATGGAGCTGCTTCTCTCAGCCTGTGTTTCTACACTGGGGTTCCCACAACACTGGCAAACACAAAGGGGTGTGTTTGTCTGATTCTGCCAGTGGATAGTGGCTGTCTGAGGGAACCAAGGGCCTCCAATGGTGGTCTATAGATGTTCAGGGCTTACCTGGCTGAGTGTCCCTGCTCCTCCTGGTTGACTGCAGGAAGGAGCCTTCCAGTGGCAGATCCCTTAAGGTGATGGTGGACCTGTTGATTTTCTCTGCTCATAGTGGCCACCTGCAGGATGTGGCCTTTTGGTGGCAGTGCACAGCAAGCAGAAGTGGATCTGTCTGTCTCCTTCGGCCTGTGCTGGGCATGCTTAGGAAAGTGCCTTTGGGCTGTGGCCCCTGGTGGGCAGAGGCAGCCCTTTTCCTGGTTCTCTCTTCCTAAGCTCAGCACATGGAGGAAGGGGCCTTCTGGAGGCCTACTATACTATAGCTTATCTTCAAAATAGCTGACCATACCATTAGACGTAATAAAAATCAAGCAAAACAAGACAGAATAAAACCAAACCAAACAAAGTAAACAATACAGGACTCCGAAATGAGATAAAAGAAATTAGCAGGGGCTACCACCTTCACTTTTTAGATGTTTCCTCCCTATCACTTTCACACTATTTTGGATCCTACTAACTTCTTCAGTTTTTTATGCTAGGAAAATAGCCTATGTGCGTCTGAACCATTTTACCCATCAGCATAAACTCAACTTGTGTTCATTTTCCTACAAGTGCCTTGATATTATCCTTCTTTATAGCCTTCCACTGTATGAAAATATTATATCTTTTTCATCCATTCAGTGGTTAATGGGCAAGATGCATCTGTTATTTTATGGTTTCTTGTTGCATCGAACATTGTCTTTTCTCCCTTGACTCTAAGTCTATGAATTTTCTTTGGAGTTAAATGTGTTCCTTGTACACAGTATACTGATGAATCTTGTTTCTTGGTCCACTCTCCCTGTGTTTCTTTTTATTGGTGAATCAAGGCCATCTGCATTAATAGTTATGGCTAACATGCACTGATTCATCTTTGCCATACTATCCTCCAACCATTGATCCCCCACTTTCCCCCTCTATTTAATTGCCTGCACTTCCCAGTGATTTCACACGCTGTTGCTATTTCTTGAATTGTGGTCATTTTTATCTCTCTCTAGAATATCCTTCAGCACTCTTTGCAGTATTTGTTTGGTGGTCATAAATTTATTCAGTTATTCTTTATCATGGAAGTATGTTATTTCTCCATTAATTTTGAAAGATTGTTTTGCAGTATAGATTAATCTGGGTTGGAAGATGTTTTCTTTCAGGACTTGAAGCCCTTCACTCCAACCTCATCTTGAATTGATGGTTTGTGTTGAGAAGTCTTTCATGAATCTGCTACATTTTCCTTTTCAGATGATGTTTCTTTTCTCTAATAGCTTTTAATATTCTGTTCTTGTGATAAATTTCTGGCATCTTGATTATTAAATGCCTAGGTATAGATTTATTTTATTTGTGACTAGCTGGAGTTTTACATGCCTCACTTATGTGACTTCCAGGGTCTTTTCCTATGTTTGGGAAGTATTTTGCCACTAATTCTGAAAATAGACATTTTATGGCGTTTGTGTTGACTCCTGCTTTTTTACTGATACTTATCACTATTAGATTATTTTTCTTTGTATCATCTGGCAGATGCTGAATTGTTACTTCCTGGTTTCTTGTTATTTTCAGGAGATCTTTTCCTTTTCTATTGCTAGGTGAAATATTATCTTCAAGGTCTGAAAATCTATCTTTATTGCAGAAAAATTTCCAAGCTAGACTAAACCAAACTAAGCAACAAGGAAGACTCTTGCATGAAGGAGCTGATAAGACAGCATTTAGTTCTGTTTTGAAATCATTCCACAATGGCAATGCCCCCCCCATCTCAAAGGAGTCTAGCCTATATCATATTAGAAGTGATGTTTATATCTCCCAGATTTGTTCTTGTGGCCTGGAGGTCTGTGATTGCCTTTTGCTCCGGTGTCTTAACATTTTTCTGGGTTCCACTGCACAAGCTGGCTGTGGGGCCCCAGGCCAATCCTGTGTTGCCTGTCCCTCCATGACGTAAGCTAATGGGATAAAAAACTAAGTTTCTCTAAATTTGGGTTTCAGAGTGTCAGTGGGGCAGCTGCACTGAAGTTTCCCTGATTGCCATGGAGATGCAATGGCAGGGCTCATTCTTCTCTTCACATGTTTGGCTACACGAGGACTCTCCAGATGGCAAGAGTTTTGCAGGGGTATGTCTGTCTGACTCTCCCAGATCATGCTGGTTACCGGAGGGAAGCATCTCCAGTGGCAGCCTACAGAGCACAGGGCATGTCTCGCTGTTTTTCCTGCCCATGCTGGCTGCCCACAGGAAGAAAGTGCCCTGATGGTGGCTGTGAATAAATATTTTGAAGAGGGAAAGAAAGTAGACGCCTTTTCTAGATGAAGTGAAATGACTGACATGGAAAAAACACATTTTGATTGATGCAAGAGTTCGCATATCTATAAAGGAATTACAACTTACTATCTCATTTCTGTCTGTCCAAATATATTCAGAAATTGCAAAACAACATTTCAAAGAGCACCTATGTTAACACATGTGAAATACATTTAAAATATGTTAACTGTATGTAAAAATATGTACTGGAGTGTCGTTTCCAGAAACTTTGTAAAAATTTCCCTTTCCTTTAATAACTAATTCATTTAAAAGCTTATTATCTCAATTTAATGAACTTAAAAATTCACAGAAAAAATAAGAATTATACCAAAAGTTTTTAAAGCAAGCAAATTCATTGTAAAATTCAGTATCATTTTAAACAATAAAAACAAAACATTATTATTAGCACAACAGAAAGTTATTATTTTTAAGCTTTTAATGATTTACTTATATTTAATTGTGTGCAATTATTAATTTGAATAAATTTTAAATAAGTAAAAGTGTTAGTACTAATATAAAAGGCATTTAACTTAAATTTTAAAAAAGTAAGTTCACCAAAATATGAGAATATAATTTCAGTAACAGAATATCACACAAAAAATGTTGTCACCTATAAATATAGAAATGAAATATATTTAAGAGCATATAGAAATAGTGGTAAGTTACACAAAAATTTCTTGAATTAAAACATTTCTGAGAATGAGTTTAGAATCAGGATTGGAGATAGCAAAGTTATATAAATCAGAGCTTTCTCATTTATCTTAGTTTTGTATTTTAGTAATTATTTGATTAGAACATACTAGTCTTAATTTTTTTTAGGTTTTTGTGTATTTTTGTAGTAAAAAATGATTATGCTCATTTAGGATATTATATTTGTACAAAACACATTTCAATTCTTTTTTTTTACTCCTGATTTATTCTGCCAAAGTCACATTCATTTATTTAACTTTAAAGATTTTAAAAGTTAACTATCACATAGATAGATTAAATACCATACTAATAGGCCAAAAAATGTAAGATAATTTATTAAATCAAGGAATACTTTTAGATGCATTTTGCACACAGGATTATAATAATTTTCTCTCTTATTTTTTGTATTTTTTTCATATATTTTTTCCATAAAAGGAACCACAATATTTAAGATCATATATCTGATTCACTTAAATGAAATGACCTTAAAATACATCCATTTTCCTGCAAGTAATTCGTTTACCTTTCTGTATGGCAAAGTAGTGCTCTGCTGTCTATAAGTAATCACACTTTCTTACCCATCTATCTGCTGATGGACATACAGGTTGTTTCTAAGATTTGGCTATTATAAATTATTCTGCTGTAAACATAGGTATGAATATTTCATTGTGGTATGATGTCTTTAACTCCTTGAAAACATATCTGCGACAGGAATAAGTAGGTCAAATGCAATTTCTATTTTTGTTCTGTTGAGGAGTCTCCATATTGATTTTCACAGTGGTTGTATAAGTTTGCATTCCTACCAACTATGAAGAAGTGTTCATTTCTCCCCACAGCTTCATCAGGACTTGTTATTTGTTGATTTTTTAAATGATATTCATTCTTTCTGGAGCAAGACGAAATCTCATTTTTGTTTTAATAAAAGTAAATGAAAAACATGCATTTGTTTAAACATTGAAATTTTGAGAATTTTTAACTCTTACTTAAGAGGTTAAGCCAATTGAAATTTTACTGCTTAATTGATACCTCTATGTTTGATTGATTTAGAAGGAAGGTAGGTTTTAGTATAACTATTTAGTGGAAATTTCTGTGGGCAATTAGTCATTTCTAAATAATTGATGTAACATATTCAAATGCTGAGCTTTGCTTAGAAAGACCTTATCTATTAGTAACAATTTGGGAGTTTAAACATAGTTGTGAATAGTCTTTCTGCAATTTACGCACTATATACTACTATACCTGAAGAATTTTACATTTCTAATTTATTTTAGTACTGGTTTGCTCAACCAACAATGTCATCTCTAAACTATGTGGACAGTTTGTGGGAATCAATTTAATTTTTTTTAAAAATGAAAAAAATATGCAAAATATGTAAGAGGAAAAATAGTTGCTGAGTCTATTGGTCCCCAAATGAAACTGAAATAAAATTTTAAGGAATATAATCATCATAGAAGACCCTAATTATTCCCTTCACACCCTAACTGGTGATGAAATAGTTTCTTGGATTACTTGTATCACTTTGTTTTGGTCTTTTTTTCTCACAATACATTAGACTCACCTGAAATTTAACAGGTAAACTAGTCCTGTCAAAAGGTATACTTTAAGTTATTATCTGAAAGGAAAGAAAAAGAACAATATACTCTAAACTGTGCCCCAAAATATTAGTCAAACTCTCTTGAATCAAGAGAGTTTTATACTAACATTCCTACCTTCTTTCTTAAGAGTGACATCTAGGCCAATTTAATAGATACGTTTCTTTGTTCTTTGAAATTCAATAATTTCTTTTAAAACTTTTCTCCAATTTAATGCAATTCAGCAAACATTTAATTTGATCTAATTGCTTTTCAAGTTCAGAAAGCACAATCTTGACATAATAAACTTGAAAAATTAGGTACTGATCATGCATGGGCTCTAAAAAGAATGCATATTTTTTCCTCAGGTTATGCAGTAATGATATTTGAAAATAATTTAATTTATTAAACATCATAGAAATGTTCAGGGAATTTTCTCATGTATTTTGATGACAATGTGACATTAGCCATAATTGCGTATTTTGATTAATCTAAAGTTATCCATGAAGCATGCCAATCCAAAATCTTTTACAATAGAAATCACTTTAGATTGGATAGATAGCATCAGTGAAATTCTACATTTGAAAAGTATTTTACTGCTGATTAACCATTTCATGTTCTAAGTTCCATTCTATATTTTCTAACTTCTGCTCCTGAATAAGTCAAATGAAAACATTATCTAACTTTTAAATTTTCACTGAAACATTTTTGAAATGTTCTTCTGACCCCAACCCTAATTAGAACAACTCACATTGCTTGATGAGCACTAAAACCTGTCAGAAAGGGACGACTTCTGTGGTGACAGATAGTGGGAACAAATCTGAAAAGGCGCAGGCTTTGAAAGTCATCTCCATGGGGCTCACAGATACCTTGACCTATGACCTTAAGGATGCCAATATCTCCTCTTATCTAGATTGTTGAACAGTATTTTAGTTGATATCCATTCCGCTTTTTTTCTGTTATAGCTATAAAATCATCTGAAAACACCAGTGAGAATAATTTTAACGAAGAAAAATGTGTTCTTTTTAAAGCGTAAAATCAAAATCCTTCAAAAATTTCCAATTGTGACTCAAATACAAGCCCGTCTGCAAGTCAAAACACATACTTACTCATTGCTCTGACTTCATCCCGTTGTACAACTGCTTCCTACCCCAGACCCTGGTTACTCATTCTGCTAACTTCATGTTTTTGGAGAGCTTCATGGATCTGTGTGTAGGGAGCCACTAACGCTGGAAATTGATCACATAGGTGGGCTTACAGCAAGGCCAGCCCTGAAAACACAGACAGCCCTAAAGAAGCCATATACACAAGCTATTCCAGCTCCAAGAAGGCACGATTCCCCAGGTAAGCCATGCAGACAAGTTGCTAGTCAGCAAGGTTGAAATTGACATCATCCTTCTGAGTGTATAAATAAACGTGCTATTGTAGTTGAGCAGTCACTTCTGTTGCATCAGGAGCGAGGGCTCCACCTGACGTCAGGTTTCATTCTCATTTTTAATTTTCATTCTCTCCCCCAGGGAACATCTAGAGGTACATCCAGGCACTACATCTGTTAATATTATCTTACTCAAGACTGCATGTGGCAACCTTTTTCTCATGTGCTTTCCTTGAACTCAAACATCATCTTCCCTATAACTCTGGCCATTGTAACAAAAGAACTTCCAACTGTTGCCATTCAACCACCCTCATTCTCTATCACATTATATATTTTATCTTTTAATTTAAAGGTGCACGTGCCTGAACTGATCTAATGCATTTTTCTATACTTTATTGCCTGTCTGTTGGTGCTACAAGAACAGTCTTCTTGGTGTGACTGGAGCATCAGTGCATGATTGAGTGACTGAAAGAAAATGGGCAGTTAGCAAATATTTGTAAAGTAGCCAGTTCATTAATATCATTGATGATCTCATTGTATCCCCTTTGGAAATTCTTATTACAGTAATAAATATAGAGACTTCTACGTGTTCCTGATATTCCATTTAAAAGTTTTATGCATATTTGTAGTTTAATGTGTGAGAAAAAAAAAACCCTTAAGCATATTTGGTATGAATCAAGGCCTGTTTTGTGCCTAATTAGATAATATAACTTAAACAGCAAAAATTATCTTTTAATTTTCAAAAATCATTAATTTCTTTTTTCACAGTATCTGCATAGGTTTAATAGATGTGATTTTCACTATTTTTCATGATATTTCAACACTTAATCTTAGTCAAAAGTTTCAGAAAACTTTTGCTAATACTACTATCAGAGTCTTTTTCTATTTGCTTTACTAATCTTAAATTCCAGATTCTAGTGATACATTCTGTGTGTCTAAGTGTTTCCTAATTTTTTATTCTTCAGATTCTATTGGTTTACTCAGTTTACTTTTCAAACCAATAGAATGTGAGGAATAAAAAATTAACTTTTTAAATTTCTGAAAGCAGTAAAACTTGCTTTTACATGTTTCCAAACAAATAATTGAAAAGTTGAAAATACAAGCATGTTTTCAGGAAGATGCCTTCATTTTATTAAGATATTGAAAATAACCATTTCATTATATGAAGAGATGGAAATGATATTTCCAACAAATATTCAGTGTAAAATGGTAATTTATAGTTTTTTAGTTGAATCTCACAGTATGAATCAGATAGTAGGTATATAAATGCTGTGGGGTCTAACAAATTTCAGCAAAGCAAGTTGTACTGTCAATTATTGTTTTTGTCTATGAAATTAACAGATACAAAATCCGAATTTTTGTGTATGGTATACTTCATTACAAGTACCTTGTACAACCAGCAAAACACTTAACTTGTCATGTTATTCTATTATGTTAATTTACACTTCATTTGTTTCTGTTACACAGCCTTGTACTTTATTATTGCTCACTCTTACTAATAGCCACATTCAATAGAGTTCCAATTGAATTTTCTGTCATCTTTCAACTATGAAACTAATGACTGAGGCATATAACAGGTTTAATTATATGTATTGGTGCTAAGAAATTTTTCTCAATGTTTTGTTCCTTAAAAATAATGCAGTTGGCTGTATTTATAATCTATTGCTGAGTTAATTGGATTAATCTTATAAAAGGAAATCTTTAAATATCTCCAGGTGATACATTTAATAGTATTTATGCTATTTCATGCTTGCACAGCACATAACATTATTTTACAATCAAATCTTATTGTCTTCTGTTAGTCTTCGGAGTTCTAATAACGGTAAATAAAATATATATGAATGCATTATTAAACCTTAATGTTCATATGACTTATGTGACCTCAATGAGAAGAAATTAATGCATTGCTCTCTGTCAAATGCTCAGACACACACACACACACACACACACACGCGCGCATAGATATGAAGCTTTATCTCAATTATTATTCTTCCTTTACGTCCTTTTATTCTAACTATATGCGTACTCCAGAATCAATTTATATCAGTTAAACTACCAGATTTAACATTTTTCTTTAAAGTAATATAAAGAGTTATTAATATAAAACATGAAAAATGAAACACTCCTTTGTGAAAAAATAAAACAAAAATCTCATACCATTAATAAGAGACTAACTAATAGTTAATATACTGTGCATCGGGATCTTAAATGTTTAGCAGCAATGTTACTCAGAGTATAAGTAAAAAGGCAGTTTGGTTTCTATCTATGGAACAAGTCAATGTTATAACTGGTACAACTTTACTGAATAAGTGATCTGTTGAAAGCTAATCAAATCTGTGGCTTAAGTACAATGTATAGAGTCTTATCACCATTCCCAAATGTGCCTTGAAACCAAACGTGTTCCCCTTTCTTATCTATTTGATTTTATCAGTATGAGATATACATCACAAAAATGTACCGATAACATTTTTAGAAATTAAAAATCGTTAAAAAGATTAATTATCTGAATAGCCCCACATGGCGACATACACTTCCTTACCTTCTTCTATTACTAAGATAAATCAGCTGTGTTTGGATATTCTCTCTATGCTGAGGTCTAAAAATTCTCTGGATGGTACAATTGGGGATTTTGTAGGCTTGCATCCTCTAATTCCCTTCTTTAAGAAGTCACCTTCATTATTGCTTGCTACACAATGTCTGATAACTATTGTTTCATATTTGTATTCATTTAAAGTATCATAGGTGGGGCCTGAGATAAAGCTCAGTGGTGGAGTGCTGTCTGGCAAATGTGAGGCCCTGAGATCAATTTCTAGTACAAAAAAAAAAAAAAAAAAAAAAAATATATGGATAACAGTTAAGTACATTTTGTGCTGCTCTTTTCTAGGCAATGGCAGAAGTCCATGGCATTAATTATAATTATGGTCAGAATCTTAGATAGACTTGGCTAAATGTGCTGAGGAGAGTGTGACATCTAGAGAATGTGACTAGCTGTCTGAATTTTGCTTTTCTACTACCATGCTTGAACAATAAAATGCTCTAAATGAAGAAATATATTTAGAATTACATTAGTAGTCAGCTTTGTAAAGCACATCCCAACAGGTTTTTCCCATGTGCGAGTCAACATGATGCAGGACAGCACCTCCCTTCTGCAGTAACTTCCTGGTTCTTCTGGCTAACCCAAAAGTTAAACTTGTTTTTCCAGCACAAGCCAATGCTCCCCCAATCAGCTGTCAATACGTCATTCTGCCTGCTCCTTTAACTCCACCCCTGTCAATTCCAAATAAAAGCCCCCAGTTTTCTTTGTTCCCTTCAGAAGGTGCTTGCAGCTCCTCAGCTTCCCTCCCATGCCCACAATAAAAACTTCTTTTCTTTCTTCTCTGTTTTTTTTTCTTTTGTCTTTCTCTCTCTCTCTCTCTCTCTCTCTCTCTCTCTCTCTCTCTCTCTCTGTCTCTCTCTGTCTCTGTCTCTCTCCCTCTCCCTCTCCCTCTCTCTCTCTGTCTCTCTCTCTCTCTCTCTGTCTCTCTCTCTCTCTCTCTCTCTCTCTCTCTCTCTCTCTCTCTCTCTCTCATGCCAGAGGACCAAGCAATCCTATATCCAAGATGACAGTGACCTGTGGCAGGGTTTTAACAGAGGCTTGGAGGGAAAAAGATTTTGCCATATCCTGTGCCTCCAAAATGCCTCCCAATGTCTCATGGTTCCAGCTCTTAATTAGAGGACCGATTAGGAACCCTAGTTCATCCATAAAGCCTCTTCTGAATCCTTTAATTTTTTTTTCTTTTAAGTCTATTATGATTTAAATATTTTTCTCCTCTCAAATACATGTGATAATTTAGTTGGCCATTGAAGAGATGAAATATTCAAGCATCAATTAGGCCATGGAAGATCTAATCTCTTAAGATCAGTAACATTATGAAAGAAAGAGTTTGGGCCTCTTTAGTGCTTTCTCATCTTTTTATCTTCCTCTGTGTGACTGCACAAAAGTCCTCAGGAGGTGGCCACTGTCCTGATATCAAAGTTCTCATTCTTCAGGTGTGTTACCCAATAAATTTAAGTTCATTACAAATTATTAAGTCTTCAGCATGCTGTTATGAGAGTATGAAAGTGACCAAAAGAAAATCCATAACTCTACTTACATTGTGGAATTTGGTATCTTTTAGTGATTATTTACAAATTTAGATTACAGCATGATATTTTGAAATATGAGTACATTATGGACTGACTAAACCAGCCTAGTTAAGAGATGCATTATCTCATTTTTTTTAATGGAGAGAGCAGTCAAACCACCTAAAAGTTTTCATGTTTATAATACATTCTTATTAATTATAATCACCTACAGTGCACAAAAATATCTCATGAACTTATGCTTTACGTATCATATTTTTAAGCTTTTTACTAACACCAATCCCCGAAGCCTCACCCCAAGGACTGGGAATCATCATTTTGCTCTTTGTTCCAATGAGTTTGACCTTTCTTAGATTTACATCTAAATGAGATCAGTCTGTAGGTCCCTTTCTGTGTCTGGCTTATTAAGCTGAGGTCAATGTGAAGAAGGAAGCAGGCAGAAGGCATAGTAAATGCAGAAGCTTGAATACAGGAGAGGATTTCATACATATGAGAAAAACCAAAGTTAATGTGCCCAAAGGACAAAGGGCCAAAAAGGGAGGGAAGTAAAAGGGAAGATCTAACTTAACCAGGATTCAGTTTGCAGTAACTGCAAAACAGAGAAAGGGCTTTGAATCCTATTCCGATGGTGCTATTGAAAAATAGACAATTGAAAAAGAAATTCTATCTTCATTTAGAAAATCAAGTTGTTAAACAGTAAGCCATTGTTAGTGCTGCAATATTCTGGCAAGAGTTGATGGTTGCTTTAACATTTTGCTGGTTGGAAAGGTGAAGTTTGCTAATAATTGTGTAGAAATACAACTTAACAGTAGGATAGCAGAACTAGTTGCTAGACTGGACATATAGTTTGAGAGAGAAAGAGAAGTAAGATTTTCAATGTATTCATGTAAATTTTTGTATTAAAATCTGACTTTTTTGCATGAATCATAAATCGTATAGTCTGGTTATAGTATCGTAAAGTGCATGGAATAAAACAATTCATGTATCTATGATATTTGAAATTTTCTATCACATGATTTGCACATTTATGAAATAAATTTTACTTAGGACAGAAATTAGTTCACTTGAAAGAAAGCAGCAAGATACCCCATCCCTGCAATACCATGCACCCTGATGTGAGAGCAAAATTCAAAATCACTGATGTCCAATTTCATAAGAAATCAATAGGCAGTTCTAGTTTGTGAGTTTTTCTAAGGCTTTCATATGAAAACAAATACAAAAGATGAGACAAGCTTGAATAACTTCACGAGGAATTTCTAGCATATTAAAATGTAAATATTCTCCATATGTCAACATTTTTCTTTGACTGTTTATACTGGTTTTTCATTGTTATATGATGACAAAAATCTACGAAAATCAGTATGTCTGATCAGATGTAATTCCTCCTGTGGATAATTCAACTAACCCCATGCACAGTTGGTCTTAGCACTGCCAATTTTAATCATGACAAGAAGAAACAGAATGTATGAAAGTTGCAGAAAGGATGAAGTATTGTAAGAGTGAGATGTGATTTCAGCTTTTTCATTTATTAGGATTTCTGCATAATAAAATCGGTACCACGATTACAAAAAGTTGTATTTAATCCATATAGCCTCTTCCAAAAGATAAAATTATACAGGTAAGTAAGAGGAATGCCGATTAATTTGTGATTACAAAAGAAAGCTTTCTACTAAAAGTGAATTTTCAACTGAAGTTGCTCCCTTAAATCAACTCAGATTCAAATAAACTTATGACAGGAGACTGACCAAGCAAGCCATCCTAAAATCCATTTATCTGATTTAGTGTATCATGAAAATGGAGAGACAGCCCTTGCTAAGCTTAATTGCATGACATAGATCAGAATATTATCTTCTTGATATATTTATGATTTTTTAGACTCAACCAATTTTACACATAACTCACCTACATGAAATATATTATAAGAAACATCCCATTGACTATTTTAGGTTGCAAATTTGAAATGTCTATTACATAATTTCTGAGTCATTTCCCTATATATCTGTGTCTGATTGGGTGAAAGTCACATTAGAATGTTTGGTCGTAAAACTAAACCTAACCCCACTAGTGCCTGTGAGAAGGATATCATCAATCTTGTGATAAAATCTTGAGGATGACCTTATAATAGGGTATCATGGAAAAAATGAGATTTTCGACTTCCATGTTCTACTTTGGCAAAAAACTCTTATTAACTGGCATTAACATTGAGAATATTTATTAGTATTTTTAATTCAAACTGTGGCTGAGTTTTCTAACAATTGAATTGCTCAAAAAACTGACTATAGGATATAAATGGAGAAATAAAAAAAGTTTTTCTGGTACTGGGAATTGAACACAGAACCTTGCACTTGCCAAGCAGGCACTGTGCCACTGAGCTATATTCCCACCCACCCCAAAAAATTAGAATAGATAACATTTTCCAGACAGTAATTTTTCAAAGTTTCAACACTAGAGATTAAATTTATTTATTAAAAACGAATTTTTATACTTGTCAACTATTAAAGAATAAAAAGAGTAATTATATATCTTCACTGTGCAACATTGCTGCCAAATTTAGGGAGGACGACAATTTTACATTAACAAATTATACATGCCATCAACATATTATAAGAGAAATATCAAGTACTCTCCTATATAAAAGTGACAAATTGAGGACTTTTGATACTCATTCAAATGCCACATGAATGCCAATTTTGAATAAAGTTGATTTTTTACCAAGCAGATTGCCAAGAATTTTAGGACTCACTTTCAGCTTGGATAAAAACCTGTACCTACTAATTTATGGAATATAACCTTCTTTGTCTGGATGAATGTATCAGTCAGAGAAACAGATTTAGTATAAGATCTATATGTTTATATCTATATTCATATCTATGTCTATATCTGTATTCATGTCTTTATCACCTTACAAAATAGGCTTACTATTGCCACCTGGATTTCAGTGCAAAGGTCCATAGGATTCAGTATCTGGAGGTCAAAGGGTCTTCCCTGAAAGTCTGAGGAGTGCGTTTGAAGCTGGAGATGAATGACCAAGGGCAATGGTGAAGGCGGAAGCACCTCTGAAGAAACAGATGGGAGACATCTTTCTTTCCCTTTTTATTCCATCCAAGCTGCAAGCCTATTGGTCAGTAATATGCACAGCAAAGATGGGTATTTGCTCTTCAATAAATCCACCAGAAACACCCAGAACTCTTCTAAACTGATCTACTGGGTGTTTTTCTTACTCAAATTTATAACTCATGTAAGGATTGCAATAATTTACATGATTTCATCTGAAGCATATATACTACTCTAGTATCTCTTTTGTGAGAAAAACACTGATGTTCCTATACTAACATATACAGTAATGCTTTTGTATCCCTCATGTTGATGGTTTTGAGTGTCAGCTTCCATTGTAAAACAATGGGAAGTTCAGTTTCTTACTACTCATTCAGTTAAGACCCATAACAATTTTTGCAAACAAGTAATTTAATTTTTTCCAAGGGTAAGTGGTGAGTATAGCATGTGAGAAATTTTGCTTTTGCTTATCTAAAATATGCATATCATGCAGAGACATGTCATTCACTGTTTCTTCCCATTTGAAGCTTCCTTGGAATAAAATACCCAAGCATCTATGAATTTTCATTAAACATCTAAGTTTATGAACAAGACCAATACAAAGAGCTAATGATGACCGTAATTTCTTGAGTATAAATGAATTTCAAATACCAAAATATTGCATTGGTATGATTAAAGTTTTTCATCATATTTGTACATTAGAAATGTAAAAATAACTATGATTTCAATTAGCATTTATATTTATTCCATCAATTGTTTCAGTAGTAAGCATTTATCTATACAATTGATAAGGAAATATATTTATCACTGTAAAATTTTTTCTTATTTAACAAATTAGAGTGGGAAAAGAAAGTTCTTGATTTCACTATGTGCTTGATGTATTTACTTAAAAAATGAATATTCTGAAACATTATCACATTTACTGAAAACAAAAGAGAAATTCATATGAGCATTGTAGAATAAACTTTTATTTATATCCAGCAAAATATTAATAAAGTTTTCTCAAATATTAATATTTTTATATTAGTTATCTATATTGATCCAATTTTCTTTTCTTTTTATCTTTCTTCTTTCTTTCTTTCTTTCTTTCTTTCTTTCTTTCTTTCTTTCTTTCTTTTGTTTTCTTTCTTTCTTTTTTTCTTTTGGTACAGGAATAGAAATTATGACCTCGTGCTTGCCAGGCAGGCACTGTGCTGCTAAACTATATCTCTCATCCAAATGATATACTTTTCATGTTAAACCTTCAGTAATAACAAAATTAAAGACATTCAACTTAATGTTGTTTGATCAATTTCTATCACACTTGCCCTGAATTTTGTCTAATTTTTGCCCTGAAAGCAGCATTTTAACATTTAATCTGCTGTGTAATGGATGTATTTGCATAAATCTGTAGTTAACATTTATTCTATTGGCCCTTAGAGAAAAACTCAAGTTAACTCTTAGGTCAAAAATATAATATTTAGCCTGAGATATAGCTCAGCAGCACAGAGCCAGTCTAGCTGGTACTAGAAAACAAAAAAAAGATACCAGTACCAGAAAACAAAAAAAGATATTTAAAAATAAACCTGATAGTTCAAATAAATGAAATATTACACACTGGAAATTATGCTTCAGGAAAGTGGCCTCCTCCTAGAAAACAATAAATAATGTCAGCATCTACCTGCTCTGATGATAAGAATGTACACAACTGGTGTTGATAAGGAAATTTATTTATGACTTTGTAACTTTTTTTTTATTTACCAAATTAGAGTGAAAAAAAGAAAGTTCTTGGTGTAGCACGAGATTATAATTATAAGCCTTGTCAGACTTTAAGACTATTCCAACTTCACACTGAGGTTGCATCATAGAAAATCACCAATCTAGTTCTTCTGCATGAAAATATTTACATATGCTTTAACTTTAAATAATTCCAGATCTTAAAATGGTAGTTGTTTTAAATAAATTAGTATTAATTAATTTTTCCCACACAGAAATATGCATGCACATCAATGTCAAATTTCCTATGATCTTAAAATTAGTACTATTAACTCTGATTTGGATATATGTTTCTGAAAGTTTTCATATTTTATTTACATCATATGTGATATTTTAGCTTCATTAATTTATGTATGTTATTGACTTTCAGTGTTGATAATTAAAATGCTTGTTTGGTTTATTTTTCTACTTCCTGCTTCTAACAATGATAGACTGTCAAGTTGCAGTATAGTACAAAAAACAGCTGTGTGTTAGTGCAAGAGGGAATATTGTTGCTGGATCTTTGGTGAATACATACTTGGAGGAAGAGGAAAGAAAAACTGCAGAAAAGTACTTCCTTTCTTTCTAGCTTTTCATCTGAAATTAATTACAACTGGAGTCATAAAACATGGGACAAGGGAAAAGGTAGAACAGAAGCAACTGCAGGAGCAGTAAAACCTGCAAGTGGGAAACTCCCTCCTACAAAGAAGGGAGCAGCAGGGAGAACAGATTCCAAGAAGAGCATCAAAGAAATAGATGAAGTTGCCTAGATGTTGTCTTAGCCATTAAAGAAGTTAAAGGGAATATAGCCATCCTCACTCAACCAACTAAATGATATTAGCAATGATGGAAAAATATGAAGTTTCATAGAAAAATAAAAATAAATGTGATAAATAAGTTAAATCCAATACTGTAACTTGAAGAAGCAAATTCCAAAACCAGAAAACAAAATTTGACACTGTTTAATTATTGCATGGAAATGACAGAGAAATTAGTAAGTTAAACAAAAGAGATATCCCTAGCAATGATCCAATGTAAATGAAAAGAGAATAAATAATTGGGGGGGGCGAGTACCCAGAAAACCATTGAGAAATGTGACAGTTTGACACACATATAATTTATTTAGGAAGACAATAGAAAGGCAAAGGGGAGGGGATATTTGAAAACAAGGCACTAAAATGTCCCAAATTTGATGAAAGCTAATACAAATCTACTTTTAATTGTCTTAACAAACATGTATAAAATCAATTAACTACCAGTTTTAGCTTAGAGGTTATTTTTGCTTTGGTTTT
Source organism: Cavia porcellus (assembly GCF_034190915.1). Classification (NCBI taxonomy): domain Eukaryota; kingdom Metazoa; phylum Chordata; class Mammalia; order Rodentia; family Caviidae; genus Cavia; species Cavia porcellus. The sequence continues at coordinate 29,366,988 of NW_026947497.1, read as the reverse complement.
CTAGGACTGTCCATTCTATTGATTTATGTTTATCAGTATGACAGTATCACATTATATACATTAATTTTTCCAATCAATTTTAAAATCATAAACTGATTTTATTCTTTTGCAAATATGCAAGTATTTTATGCATCTTTAGTTTTCAACATATAAAGTAATAATGATGCTAGCATTTAAGACAGGGTTATTTGGTACTAATTGTTACCCTGCTAAGATCTAAAATTTAACACAAGTGCTACCTATTTATTCAACCTATGTCAGAGGCCTATGGCAGAATAGTTAACAAGGGTGTATTTTTCCTTTTGTATTTAGCTGCATTGATATATCTGATTTTTTTTTCTGAATTTTTAAAGAATGTACTGAGATTTTTTAGGGATTACAGAAGGATTCTATAAAAACAGTCAGTTGACAAATCATATAGCAAAAGCTTTTTTTTTTTTTTTTTTTACCATTTTATTGTAGTGTAATGTCAGGTTTTGATGTGGTAATATTCACCCTGCTCAATATCTGTTAGAAAGTCTCCATATTCTGCTATTTTCTGTACAAATCTACATGACTTGGTATATTTTCACTCTTATATATGTGACCTGATACAACCATCCTGCCTTGAAACTTTCTCACAATATTTTCAGCTATGAATTTCATTTTGATAAGTCATATCAAATAACTGGGCACAGAATTATTGGAAGTATTTTCTTCTTTTAGTATCTGTAGGAACTATAAATAAATTCCCTATCTGACTCTTGATATCAGCCATATGTATCTATTTCCCTTTTTTTCAACTTTGATTTTTTTGTATTACTGAGAATTCAGTTTGGGATTGTTGGCTCTGAGCTATATTCGTAGCGTTTTTTTTTTTTTTTTTTAAATTGATTTCTATGTTTTACTTTTTTCCTTTCACTTTAATTTGTCTTTTTTCTAGTTAAAGTAGAATCTCAAATCATTAATTTGAGATAGTTTTTTTATTATAAATAAGACTTTAAGGCTATAACTTTCCCTCCACTTTGTTCCGCTTTAACTATACATCACAAAAATACGCTGTATTTTCTTCCATTTTTCAGTTCAAAGTATCATCTATTTTTTTCTTGAGATTTCTTTGATTCATGTATTACTTAGAAATGTGTTACAAATTTCATGTTTTTGGAATATTAATTAACTGTATCTTTCAGTTCTAAAAATGATTTCAATGAATACAGAATCCAGGTGGATGTTTTTCTTTGCAACAGTAAATATTTTCTTCTACTTGCTTTCTTCCTGTAAGATTTGTTAGCAGCTGCCTGATGTAATCTTTGTTCTTGTTCCTCTGAAAGTAAAGCACATTTTCTGTCTGCCTTTAGCTTCTTTCATTTTTTTCTCAGCATGAAAATCATATGCTAAGGGAAAGACTGCTCAGTATTTATTGTATATTCTCTGAGCTTCCTGGAAAGGTAGCTTGGTGTCTGTCAGTAACTGAAAAAATTTCAGCCACTTGTACCTCAAATAAGTATTTTAATTTTTCCCCTCTCTCTTCCTCCAGTATGGCTGTTACATGTTGGTTATACCGTTTGTAATTCGATGTCCTGCCCTCCTTTAGTGCTCTTTGTTTTTCTGTTTCATCTTGGGTTAGGACAATTCTATCGGCTACTTCACTCGCACAGATTTTTTTTTTTTTTTCTTTTGCTTGTTGAATCCATGAGGATCTCACCAAAGTTATCCCTCATATTATTTTTGGTTTTTAACATTTCCTATCGATTCTTTCTTAGGCTTTCCAGATCTCACCTCTGCTACCATCTGCTCAGACCTATTGAACTCTTTTTGCATTAGAGCCACAGCATGTGTCTCATAATTATTTTAAACTGTACATCTCATAATTATCAAGTGTGTATTATTTCTGATTCTATTTCTATTGTTTAATTCTATTTATTTGGCCTTTTTGTGTTTCTCTGTTATTTTGTTGAACTGTGGACATGATGTATGGGGTAAGAGAGTTGGACTCAGTAGCACTACTGAGGAACAGAACAGAGGAGAAAGGTCTGTAATGCTATCATAAAGCCCTCCTGTGTTAGAGGGCTCAGACTGTGACCTTCAGGGGCACCTCTCTTTTCTCCTTCCTTCCTTCCTTTTCTTTCTTCCTTTCTTTCTTTCTTTCTTTCTTTCTTTCGTTCGTTCGTTCGTTCGTTCTTTCTTTCTTTCTTTGTTTCTTTCTTTCTTTTTCTTTTTTTTCTTTCTTTCTTCCTCTCTCTCTCTCTCTCTCTCTCTCTCTCTCTCTCTCTCTCTCTCTCTCTCTCTCTCTCTCCCTCTCCTTTCCTTTCCTTTCTTCCTGTTTTCTTCTCTCAGTGTGTCCTTAACTGAGAATAGAACTCCATGGTGGTTGCAGTTGAATACTTCCCTTCTCCTAGAAGGTGAAGTGATGGCTAAAAGTTGAGCATTCCCCTACTTAGGTTAGGATCTGGAAAACATAACTGATTTCCTTTGTTAAAAGGACCGAGCTCTCTAGGCTATTAAAAAACAGCCTTTTACCTGCCAAAATCTGGAGAGGATTTTTTTTTCTCTATCTTTTTCCTGAGAAATTTACACAGCTTTTGAATTTAAAATTCAGTACAGTGTGGTGCTCTCTCTCAAATTCTGGCTTCCTTGAGATTGTATCTCTCGTGGTACCCTCCAGCAACTCCGCAATTGGCCTGAAATTATATTTTTAGTTGCTACCCCATTGATGGTTTTCATGCCGTATACACTATGATTCTTTGCATGTGTGGCTCTTTCAATTTTTGCTTGGCAGAATGCCCTGTAACTTCAAATTCATGATGGATGCAAGAAACATGATTGATTTGAGTATGTTCAGCTTTTTTCTCGTGAGGATGGGAGCAAAGGTTTCTAAACTATTTACATGTCAGCACTGAAATTAATACCATACTTTCACCAAGTGTGTTAGTAACCTTGGAATGATGAAATGTTGTGATTTCTTTCAGTATTAACTATTTTGTAAGTGCTTCACAAAGATGAATGGCCAGTAGCAGTATCTAAGACTATTTGAAAATATTCCTGCTACCCAATGAAGTACTATATTGTCAATGGATTATCAATTGCAGATTGCTCAAACTTCCTACTTTATCCTCTTGCAAAAATGTTGTGTTCTTTTGTCCTAATCACACAATGATATATCTCTTTTTCTTCTGTGAAATCTGAGGCTAACATAAAACCACAGACGGACTCATTTCCATTTCTCTAAATAAAACTTTTAACTTTGTCCTGAGATATATTCATTTTTAAGGTCCAGCTGCTTTGTTTGTGCAATGAAGCTCCAAATGACCAATTTCAGTTTTTTTCAGAACTTACTTTGACTAACCTTTTAATTCACTTGCCTTTCTTGACCTTGCAAATGACAATGAGTTTTATATACAGTAGACTTTCTACTTTTTTTCTTTTTATTTGCAAAGAGGCAGAAGTCCTTTTTCTATAAAATTCTGTACCACAATGTATTTTTGTTCACTAGATTCAGAAATATTAAACTTCTGGTACCACCTGGATGTCTGTCAAATAGATATTACAATGATGGTGTATTTAAGGGACTTAACATCCATTGGACTGCTAAAGGTAAATCCAGGCATCTGAGTGTGGGAGGTAAAATAACTGAAACTTGAAAAATGTTTAGCAAGAAATCTGAAATTAGAAGTCCTTGAGACATGATGTTAACTATAGTCCAGAGAGAAAGCAAAATAAATCTGTGATCTCCAAAATGAAAGATAACTAAAATTTGACTCAACATATGTACTCCAAAAGATAGACTTACAAGTATGTGTTTAATTTATTTTTCAATCTTCTGAAAAGTTAAATTTCTTTTTTTTCTTTTGTAGTTTCCTGGATATCTCACCAATGATCACCTTGTGTGTGTGTGTGCATGTGTGCATGTGCGTGTGTGTGTGTGTGTGTGTGTGTGTGTTTAGGTTGGTATTATGAATATTTACACATTCTTTTGAAAATCAAATTTGGATGTCAGTAGCAGAGAGGAATGCAACTGCACTACACATGAAGGCCACGGCCACTTAATTAGTTATTGCTTTTTCTCTGCCCTCGATCTGACGGCTACACAGCAACAGCAGTAACAATGCGTTGTAACAACCCAATCAGTCTTCAAACTGAAAAGAGCTTTCAAGAAAAAAAAAAAAAAAAAAAAAAAAAAAAAAACTATACACACACACACACATACACACACATACACATACACGTATCTATATAAAATCATCCACAAAACCAAATTTGTAAAAAACTTTTATTAGTATAACATAGATGATTTAAGAATTACACAGTGCTACAACTTGTTTTAGATACCCTGCACAAGAGTCTACACAGTCCAAGAATCTACATTTAAAAAGAATCTTGACTTAGTAAGTTTGCCCCGTAAGAACTATTTTTCTCTTAAGCAAAATTGAAATTTAGGTATGATTCCGAGCAAGTATCTTTCATCAGATCGTGATGCTTATTTTCCCGCTGGATTTAGTACACTATATTTTGACAATACTTTTTTTTGTCTAACAAAAATATGTTATGTATAGTCACAAATTTACATTGCTACTTATAGCAAACATTATAGGATGATAATAACTGAAATTTTGAATACTCTTTTACCACCTGAAATAGCTTTAGTACATAAATTTACAAAATCCGTTAATTAACATGAAAGCTTTCAATATTATAAATAATAAGCAACAACTACAAAATTAGATTTCTCTTTTATAAGTGTTTTAGTTCTTTAATTCAAATATTTCTCTCATTGCTCAGTGACATATATGTGCTCATAAGCACTGAATCATACGGAGTGCTTGAGTACTAAGTACTTGTTTGAAGAATCGGATTCGTTCGGAGAAGGAGTAGCAGTATTCTGTCACCTACTGATATTTCCAATGTATTTCATTAAGAAAGATTCACGCTACTAGATAATTCAAATGAGATATTTATCTTTATGATACTAAGCAAGTTGTTGTTATGCTCATCTTCATTTAGCTTATGGAGTAGTACCTATAAATACTGGTAATTTTCTGGGGCCCTAAATTCATAAATTAGCAGTAAAAAAATCAATAAAATAAACTAAAATTAAAATAAATCACACATGAGCAAAATACATTTTTTATCCTGAAATATCAGAGTTGCAAATTATATCAACACATATACTGGTTCTTCCATGAAGTAATCTTAAAGATCTTTACAGTTTATTGGAAGGTTACATTATTCCCTAGAAATGCAATAGATCATACAGACAGTTATGTTCCTATAGGTCAGGTTATCAACCTTAAGGACCTCTAGAATTTCCTGTCACATTTCACTCAGCAAACATAGGATGTATTTCATTATTATCTTCCTTAACAAAGACAATTATATATAAAAGGAAAGAAGACCTGAGTGTATAAAAGGGATTGACTTACAAATATCCAAGGAGGTTTCCGTATGTATAAATTATCCACATATGCATACAAAATTTACTTTCTCACGTGTCACTCATCCTCATTCCCTTGGGAATATATCTTTTGCAGTCTATGCCAGGATGGTATATAATGAAAATATTTTTTGATAAAAACAATTTTTCTGTATTTTTACCTTTTTTTCTCAACAATATTTCAAGTGAATTTAAATAGTTATCAACCAAGGACACAGGATAAGTACAAAAGGACTTTGGCAGTAGTGAGAGAGGTAATCATCTAATTTAATTTCACTGGTAACAGCTGATACACATTTACGAACTATACACATTTTTGTCTGTCACATTCATGAAGCATTATAGTATGATATTCATGAAGCATTATAGTATGATATCACTGACTAGCATGTAGAAGTAAAGTATATTTTCACATTTGTCTTGAAAAAAGTGTGTGCATGTAAAGAAATGTATGCATGGGATGTATATATAGGTTAATAGATAAAATTCTTCCCTAAATTGTTTAAAATGAAAAAGTGAATCCAAAATTTCTAAGAAAGGAGCATCAAATTCTTAATGTTTATTTTTTCAATTTAGTACATGTTAATTTAAAGGTGACATTGATTTGAAATTTTACTTCAATAAGAATACTCATAAAACATTTTATCCTTTATGTCATATATATTTTTCTGATAATGTATAATTCTTAAAATCAGCACGGAATTTGAGTTTTCTCTCAGGTATATGAAACCTTTATAGTGTTGCCTTATTCTTGAGTGTCTTTCAATTGCTTTTAGCCAGGTTATTTCCTTATCCTATAAATTATCCTAATTGAATAGATGTTCATTTAATTAAATTACAGTATGCTTTGTTCTTCATTCTGAAAGTCTGTACAACTACAGTTTTCTGGTTATCGCTAATGATTTTTTACAATATTAAAAACTGTTTCTCTTCAGAAAAAGATTGATGAAAAACGTAATTCAAAAGAAACATACTAATAGTGCACTGATGCTCATACATCCTCTGCTTCATCAGTACTGCATAGAGATGAAATTATAATCATAAAAGCATAAAAAGACATGCAGATGCCTTTATACAGGAAGCAAGCAATTATTGGTCAACTTCCATTACCTTCTCAGTTTTCTGTTTTATGTACAATCAATAGTGCTTTCCTTTTCCTTTATTTGATATAGCAATTTTTAGTTTTAAACAAATTTCACCTTATTCTTTTCATTTCATCTCTCTCAGCCTCAATTTTTCTGAAGTTATTTATAGTTAGGAAAGGACATGAAGTCAATAGCATAATTTTTTGTTTGGACAGTTAGATGCGATTAATTTTGACTAACCTTACATGTGCCCAAAAATGACAAGCCAGCTCCAAAGAGATGTTAGCGAAAAACAATTGGACACACCTAATTAATATCCACAAGGAAGTTCAAGATGCTTTTAGCAGCATTGTGAACTTTGAATAATGGGGAGTTCTCCACTAAATTCTCTCGAATGAGAAGACAAAAAGAATAACCAGTGACTAGATTATTGAACTACTCTTTAAGACAGGATATTTCTGTTTCGACCACTTACATCTCAAATCACAGATTTATGCAACTCCTGGAATGTATGTAATAAACCTAACACAACTGGAAGACTGAAGACGTTTTATGCTTGATGTAAAATAATTTCAAAAATCTAGTGAAATGAACAAGTACAATATCATTAAGAAAATGATGTAAACACACCATAATGTTAGGCCTACTTTTTTTCCAGTCACCTGAGTTTTAATCTGAATATACAAAGTAGAATATTTATACTTTATTATTCTACACATATAATAGTTTTATATTTCAAGAAAAAAACATAAATACTTATGTGAGAAAATGGGTTTCACTTCTTGAAGAATAATAATATCCTGACAAGGCAGGCTTTATAGTGTTTTTCTTTTTCCAATTACTCTGTACTCTCTTTTGGCAAATTAAAGGTAACAAAATATAAGATGGAAGAGGTTTCTCCTTGATTGAATTATTATGAGTGTTAAGCAAATTAATTTTATTAAGGTGTACTCCTCTTTAATAAGATCATGAAAGTTAGCAAAAAGGGTTCTATATTTGACCATTCTACAAATCATCAGACTGTATAAAACATGCCTCTCACAAATACAAATTGAGTTTCCTTTCTACAACCAATAGTAAGCACTTACAATATTAGAATGTTCGAATTCAATCAGTTTCTTCAGTTTGATGTAAACAAATCAATTTATTGAACAAATTACTGTGGTTTATTGACTTAATTTATTGGATTTGCTATTTCAAATGTAAATATGGGAAACCTGACACACTGTGTCTCCATTTGCTCATTTCCACAGACTGCAACACTGTGACTTCCAGTCACATTTCAGAGTGTCAGCTCAGGACCCAAGCTTGCTGTTTCCCTCTATTACAGAAAGAGATGTCATTTATCATTATGTGAGGCGGAGCTGGAGTCAAAAGATTACCAAATAAATCCCGAATGGCAGTCAATTAGTCATTACTTTCACAGCTTGTCTGTACATCTGTTGTTAAGTGAATGTTTATACACTCATCCTCCCTGAAGGCCTACCAGTAAGTCCGTGAAGCATGATGACATAGCACTGTGACACAGCCCTGTTGCAAAATATGTCTCCAATGGCAGTTAATCAAAGGATGCCATGAGCTCAACAGAACCACAGTAATACCATACAATGAAACATCCACTGCGATTGTTTCTGCTATAAATCGTGTGACTATCTTTTATTTTCTGAGACATAATATTAATCCACTCAATTTGCAGTAAAAATATGCATGTAAGGCAACCCATTTCATGTTGGCTTTTGAGTTTTGTCTCAAATCAGATAATGAAACAACTGTTATTTATTAAATATGGCATTTGCTAATGGAGTATCAGGTTTAGCTTACATTTAAAGAGAATCTCAGCATTATCTAAGTATCATCACACTAATATCACCAGAAAATATCATAATTTGTACCCTAAAAGTACTGAGAAAAACATATAAATGTTTTTCTTTGCCTTCAATGGCAGTTACTTGAGTCTTTCCTTCTGTAACAGAGTAAGAATGAATGCTTGAGACAAGAAAACAAAACTAGTTAGTATCATTTTGTTTCTTTTAGTGATATGTTGTACTTTATTATGCTACATTATATACATATACATTTCATAAATAATCATTGCATATATTGACAAAGTTACTTTGAATCACTTTATATTACTCTGATAATATTAAAATAACATACCTAGACACTTAAAAGTGGTTTCATCTTATTTTATAATTAACAATATAAAATGATTCAGGCACTTATGGAATTGTACAGGAAATAATTGCATTTGTAGCTTTAAATGCTAAATACAATGTTACTTTAAATTACAAATTAAAAGTTGTTATAGCAACTATAATACTCTATGCACTACATCTTATCTTGATGCATAATTTGTAGTTGGCAGCAACAACCACAGTAGAATAATTAAATTATGCCCATGATGGACATGTTATGAAAACTAATATTTTAGGTAAACTGATTCATTGTTTTTGTCTTTCTCTTCTAATTTTGCTATTTTTCTGAAATGTTTGGAGCATATTGATTTTTGTCTAGAAATAAGCATTTCTTATATTCCTATATAAGTGCTGAATTGAAAACTTTTCAACAGTTTGAAAAACATAGCAACCAAGTGCATAATTCACAAATTCAAGTAATTTGGTAATTTTACACTATATGTTACTTGATACTGAAAAGCTTTGGTTTTTGCCTGTACTACTAAGCTAAATATTCTTACTATATAATCATTATTTTTGCCCCCCGGCTTAGTTTTATGTCAGTACAAACCGTACCTGACACACACAACTTAAAGAAGGAGAGCTTTATTGTGGCTCATGTGTTCAGAGGGTTTAGTTCATGGTGGGCTGCTTATAAAGCAGAAGTTGGCCTGGTGAAAGAACATGGCAGAGGAAGGACAGTCAATTTAAGTCAGGCCGCTGGGAAGCAGGGAGAAACCAGAGGAGCACTGAACAAGACTACACAAATTCAGGTCATATTTCCAATAACCCAATCTACTAACCCAACCCAAAACTAAAGACAAGGTTTCTGGGTACATTTTAGTTCTAAACCATAAAAATTTCGCCTTGCTCCCAAAAGGTTCATGTCCATCTCCTTAGGCAAAATGTGTTTAGGTCAACTCTAATAGTCATCAAATAAATGTTTATTTTTGAGACAGGATTTCTCTGTAGAGTCCAGGCATGCATGGAGCCCAAACTGGCTTTGGATGCATGCAAATCCTACTGCTTTGACCTCCAAATTTCTGGCATTATACAGGTGCGCCACCATGGTTGTCTTATTTGTTCAAATTCTAAGCGATCCAGCATTGCTGAAAAGTTTAATTTCAAACTCTCTACAGAGATAAAAGGAAACTCTTGCCTGTAAATCTCCATAAAAATAGTAAAGAAAGTTAAATTCTTCCAATGTACAATGGCACCAAATAAATATTCCTGTGCCAAAAGACGAGAATAGGGAAACAAGAAAAAATGGAACCAATGGAAAACTAAAACTCAAATGGCAATCATTAAATCTATAGCTCCATGTCCACCACCTATTGCAGGTAATGGCCAGATCAAATTCCAAATGGCTCTGGCATCTATGTCTCTAGGGCCTTTCCAGTTGCATTCCACATTGCTTCTTTTCGGACTGACACCTTTTACTGCCTGAAGGTTTCCCTTTGTAGTTGTTCCATACTCCTGAAATCATTCATCTCCTGAAGTCTCCACTGCAACTTTAGATTTCTTTTTGACTGTTTTTTCTTTTTTCTTTTCTTTCTTTTTTTGGCGGGGAGGGGGGCAAGGATCAAGCTTATGATCTCCCCTTGCCAGGCAGTGCCACTGAACTAAATCCTTGGTCCATTTTGGCTTCATATTTATAGTGACACACATGACTTTTTCATGTGACCATTGCCAACCTCCCAGGCTTTTCATTGCAATCAGAATGAAAGTCTTCATAAACCTATTTTTTTTTTTTTACTTTTTGAGACAGGGTCTTTCTATGCAGTTGAGGCTGGTCTTGAGATCACTTTGTAGCCCAAGCTGGTCTCGAACTCACAACGATCCTCCTGCCTCAGCCTCCTGAGTCCTGGAATTACAGGCGTGAGCCACCACACCCAGCCTAATCCTATAATTCTTGCATTCTTCATTCCTGAAAGCCAGCATCTAACTGTAGAATGTAGAATGGCATGGTCTGCCATAATTTTAACTAATAGTCTGATGTCTTGGTAACTACTTTCATTACTGAGACAAAATATCCTATGCCCAAAATTGAGGAAAGAAAAGTTTATTTAGCTCATGGTTTGTGGAAATTTAAGTACATATTCAGCTGGCTCTAAGGCAGTATGATGTGGCAGAGGAGCAACAGGCCGTGGCAGACAGAAGACAGCAAAAGCAGCAGAAGCAAAAGGAGCAGTAGGAGAAAAGACTTTTTCTGTACCTTATATTTTATGCAGGTCACCTAATCTAGGGTGAGTATAGCACTCACACACATGATTCCAGCATTAGACTAAGGCTCAGTCACAGACTTTAGAAGCCCATTCCCATTACCATGTAAGGTTTTGTGGGGACACCCAGATGCAAATCATAACATCTGGTCTTGTACAATGGTTGCAGTTGCTTCTGTGGGCCTGAATGACTGAACTTGGGTATATACCTCTCTAGGCAGCTCTGACAGAGCACACGTCACTAGGCAGCCCAAGTGATCACAGGGTCTGAGATCAGTCCTCCTGAGAAATGTACCCATTTACATCATTGAGCCTATGATGGGTGAGGTCTGTTCATTTCCTAAGATGCCATTAAACTACCTTTTCTATTGCTCTTATGAGAAATATTTAGTTTCATAATAATTCTAATCTCTCAGCCAAGCATGCTTTCTTTAGTTCCAATTTTTGAGGGACTTCTTTTCTTGACAATCTGGGAAAAAATTCACATCTTTATTCTCCTTTTTCTGCTCCTGATTTTCATTGTAAATCTAGCTAAAAGAAGTCAGCAGTACCCACGCTTCAGTATTCATGCTTTGAAATGTTCTTGGCCAAATTAGTTGCCCACATTTTTAAATTCAACCTCAAAGTCTTAAGACAAAAGACAAAACATAGACAAATTCTTGATGAAAGCAGTCTCTAGTTTTGTTTGCAACAGAGTCCTCATTTCTAACCGAAACCTCATTAGCCTGGTCTTTATTGTACATATTGCTAACAGTATTCTGGTCTTAAGAGCTGCCATTAGGATCACATGTCAAGCATTACAACATTCTAGGACTATTCTATCTTATCTTTACAAACTGCTCAAAATTTAGTCAATCTTATTACACTAATGAGTCCCAAATTCCGCTGAACCACATAGGTATGTCACTAGTACCTACTGATACTAACAACTTCCGTTATCAATTTTATTAATCACTTTTCTATTAATGGGACACAATACTTTAACCCTATAACTTAAAGGAGAGGTTGACTTTGGCCTGTGGTTTCAGAGGATTTGTAGATAGTTGGCTATCTTGAAGCCAGAAATGGCATGATAGTCGGGTATGGCAGAAGTAAGCTGTTTTACTTGTGGTATTTAGGAAGTAGAGATAGAAAGGAAGAAAAAGAAATAAGAATACATTCTTCTAGGTCACATCTCCACTGATCTGTCGTTTTTCAGGAAGCCCTATCACTCAACATAAGACTTTTGTGGGACATTTTTAGAACCATAAGAATATATAGCCTTGAACTTTTCAAATATCTGTAGAATTATTACTTATTAAATTACTTTTAAAAATCACGGTTTAAAATTCTCAATTCCTTATAAGTAACTGCCTATGCATTTAAAAATCCAAGGTTAATGATAGTAAAATTAATCAACCCCAAAACACACAAGACTTCATACAAAAATTTTCCAATGAGATAAAATGATATTTTGTCATTCGTCATAATTTTTATGGAAAGATTGTTTTTGTACTTTATGTCAAATGCACCAAAGTGATATTCAATATAATACTGCAGTTTAATAAACTCCTACTAAAATAGAAAAATCACATCCACTGTTATTGTCAAAATAATTTTATAAATAAAAACAAATAATTACTGTAAAATGTATCCTTTAATATAATTCATGTTATGTATTATGATTCTGGTAAAACTTCCACCTGTTTGAACACTTACGATAAATATTGTGTTTTTAAATTAATATTTTAAAGTTATTTACTTTGTTACATTATGTTTTCATATTGATTGTGTATTGAAATTTATGTGTAGTCTCCAATATGGCAAGATATTTGTAGTAGTATCATTCCTCTTTGGTAAGATATGAAAAGTCTTAATGATGAATATAGGTACAAACATAAATGTTAGAAAGATAAAAAAAGAAATGTTAGACATCTATTATGTGGTTCACATTTTACTCCTGCTTAGTAATGCTTGAATTTGCTCAAACATGCATGTGTGAGATATATCTATTTATGCAAGTGTTGTGTGTGTATAGATAAATATAAATATATATATATATATAAATTTTCTATTGTTATTAAAGTGTTAGCAATTTTCTTGATAGATTATTCCTGAGAATATACCTTAATGAATTTTTCTTAAAAAGAGTACTATTTTAAAAGATTCTTTTATACACTTTAGTCTTAAAATTTCTCCATATATCATGCCAAAATATGAAAAGTCAGCTAGTAAAAGAAGTAGCTTTCAGAGCACTGTGCATTAATATTCATTAGTAAGGTCACTTAACCTCTAAAATTAAGTATATCACCAGAAAAGCTACCTCTCTTATATTCCACGTAGGAATTCGTCAGCAAAATCCAGTTTTATGTAATTTTTTCTTACTATATTTGCTTATATTCTAGACAATTCAGCAATGCTATTAAATACATTGACACATTTCTAAATCTGAAATTATAGCTTTATTAATACATTTGTTTTTGTTATCCCTACTTTGCCACTGGAATAAGCTTTATATACTATAATGTGATTTTTGTGTTTTATTATAAAGAATCATGGTAAGAAATAGTAGGTAGAAACATGCTCTCTCCTCTTGTTGAAAAGATTGGAAGTCTAACTGAGCATTAAATAAAAGAACAGCAGATTATCAAGTTTTCCTTATAGCTAGACAGAACCACAAGAGTCAATTCTTCTGGAAAGAACAACAAAATTGTGGTTTGCACAGCAAGATTTCTTTATTTGATGCTGCTATTTTCAGATCTATTTAACTCCTAAGTAATCTGATTTTTAACATAGATTCTACCTAGAACCAAGAGTTCAAGAATGGGTTTATAAAATTGAAAGTGTCTAAATCCCTAGAATAGTGTTTCACACTTGAATTTTATACCTTTATATAATTATCTGACAGAAATAAATCTTTCTAACTTATGCTCCCCTTTTCTATTTTCCACAACCAAATTATTAGAAGAATGAATAGGATAGCTCATGAATATACTTTAAATATACACCCTCAGTCTATTTCACCTCCTCATGTATGTTACTTAAGAACTTTTGATCAAAGATAAACTTCATAGAGGCTTCATTTTGTCTTGCCCATCAGCTAAGGATGATGTTTATATTTTTAAAAGTACTTTGGAGAAATAAAACAAATAGAATTCATGACATGGACTATGTAAGCTGTTAATCTTAGTTCATTATTTTTAAGTAAATAAAAATAGTAATATTCCTAATTAATAAATTGTTTAAATATTTTGAGAATATTTTTCTTTCACTGTTTCACAGTTTTGATCTTCATGATAATATAAAGAAAATAATACTGAATATGCAGACACTAATCATGTAACCAAAGGGTTAAAGAACAACTGGATACTCAGATTCAACTAATATAGCCATCTTGTGGTCATAGAAGCCATCCAAGATAGTAAGTATCTGATCAAAAGTTTCAACAATCTTGTAGGATAACACATGAACCACAAAATGTAGATGATGTGACCCTATGAATGGTAGGTAGCCTAAATCAATAGCATGTATGTGAAGCCTGATGTGTTAGTACAGGAATTGGCTCCTGTGCTTATGGGAGATAGGGAGGTTAGAACTGACTATTTCAAACAGGAGGACCAGAACAACTGGTGGTAGGATTTAGTTAAGGTTTAAATGCTTGAGAATCTGGACCGACGGTTGCTGTCCAAATCAAACTGGCCAGACTGAGAACCTAGAACACTGATCTCAAAAGACAGGAAAGACAGATGGCTCAAGAGGAGAACAAGTTTGCTCCCTTTTGCCTGTTTTATTCTATTTGCTTTCTTTAAAGTTTGGGTGAACTTTGCTGGGGGAATGTCTTTTTTTATTATTTTAAGATTTCAAAAGTTAATGTCTCACAAGCACATACACACACAGACACACAGAAATGATGTTTTACTTGCTATCTTGGAGTTCCATATCAGAGTCAAGTTATCATGCACAAATAAATGAGTTTTTAGAAGACATCTAAAACTAAGAAGAATTTTTTTCTAGAGTGAAATAAAAAGCAGTATATGCAATGATTTGGAAAATAGAAAATTTGAAAAAATTGTTCAATATTGTTCAACAAAGAATAAATAGTGAATATGTATGTGGAGTGACAGCAATAAGAGAAAATTAGTACAATGGGATGGAGATTTTGGATTGGCTCAGTATTTTGATAGAATTTTCATTCTTTTAAAGATACACTAATTTAATATCTACTGTTATCTGAATATTAGATGAGCCAAAGAATAAAATTATTTAGATATTCAAAAAGCTTTTCACTAGTGAAGTAGAAACAGATTAAAATATAACTGTAATCAGCATGAAATGTGAAATTGTGACATCTATTTATTCTGATCTTCTGAGTAATCTTGACCCACTAGGTCAAAATAGTGAAGGTGAGCAAATTATGAAGAGTAAAATACAGTTATACAAAGGTAAGTGAAGGATAGAGCAGTTAGAAAATATAGAGTTCTAGAAGATAACTAGTTCACATGCTGTAAGGAGGAGCTTGGGCATTATCTCTTAGTCAAAAAACAATTCACTGATAAATTTTCAATAAGCTGTTCACATTTAGCCAGATGAATTTCGGTTTTATGAATCGTAAAAGCAATCTTTGCTAAATGAAAATCCTTAATGAACTTTGGCAAACAGTGTCCTGAAGAAGCAAAGACTACCTACGGTTATCAGTAAAAATAAACATGGAAAGAATATGGAAAGATAATACACTTAAGGTTACAATTTGCAGAACTTGATAACCTGTAAGTTTCAATGTGTAAAACAGAAAGAATTAATATACAATTTCAGCACTGAACTGGATAAGACAATGCATTTCCAAATTTTTAAAAAATGAGTAATTTTTAGAAAGATTAATCCTAGATTAATAATAACTCAACCTGAGAGGTTCTTGCCTGGCAAAATTGGCATCCGTGTATGACACACAGAATATGATGCATTGCTCCACTAATGAAGGATACACAATAGAGGAAATATAACAAAGCAAGAATAAATAATACTAACAATGTTTATATATAAATTCTCATATTATTGATTATTAGCCTGACTACCATCCATTCAAGAACTTGTATATTTGGGGCAACCATTTGAAAAATCTCCTCTAAATGTCAAAAACCCAGGCCTTACTCTAAATAAAAATATGTATCCCTGAAAGTGAAAACAATCCTTCACTCTCCATGATCTGCGAGATTTAATCTTTTCTAATTGCAAAAAGACAGTAATGAGCTTCAGTAAACTCTGCCTGACTTTGGATGCCATGTGAGTACACCTCTGGTTACTCTAGCAAGAGATGGCATGCCATGAGAATGACAGTCAGTCTGCACAAAGCAGTTACAAAAATGTTCGGTTCTGCTCCAGGATTCTAGTAAGACTACAATTTCCCTGGACCGCTTCAGTTAATGATGGCTACAGTTATGTTACATCCATTGTTCCAGCAGCATGAGGTGTTTCTAACAGGGAGATTTTGACCAGTGGACTTCTATTGGCATGGATAAAACTTTCTCACAACTGCATCAGAGAATATACTCTTTCCAAGATTTCTTCTTTACTCTTTGCTTTTCACAGGTGTCAAATCTATACTAAAGTTTGGAAAGTCTCCTTGGTACTACTCTCTCTCTCCTTGGAATTCCACAGAGCTTATTCACTATAAATCTTTGTGTCTCAGACTTGGTGTGTGCTTTATGGTACAGCTAGAGTGACACATTGACACTCAGTGTTTAAATAATCACACTGACAGAGTTCTGAATGCAATCTTTGTTCATATATTATCAAAAGTAAATATGGAAAGCAATATTCAAGTAAAAATGAATAAATTTATTTTCTATGGCTGCTCTAACAAATTACAAGAAATAAAAAGCATTTACTTGCTTAAATATTCTGAATTTATTTTGTTAAAATCCAAGACATCAGAAGTCCACAGTGAGTTTATAAGGCTAAAAGCATAGTGTTTCGGGCCCTATGTCTTTCCACAGCCTACAAAGGACAATTCCTTTTCTATCTTGTCAGTTATTCATAGGCATCCGTTTTTCTTAGATTACCAGTCTCTCCAACATGTCACAAAGCCTCACTGCAATCTCAGTTTCAGTTGTCAAATTGTTTTTTTTTTTTTCCCTCTGAGTTAGTTCTTTCTGCTTGGCTCTCAAGAGGACCTGTGGGATCACATTTAAGACTCACATGGATTTCCAGCATCTTTCCATTGCAAAATCCTTAATTTAACTGTCTTTAAAATTTGCCGGATAAAGTACATTTCACAGAGCTATGTGACTACAATGTGAATATTTTGCAGGAGTTGAGAACATTATACAGGTTACTGTGTTATGGCTTACATCTAGATGTTCCCACAAAGTCACATGCAATCATAGGTAGGGTTTCTCTGACCTGGATGTATCTAAATTATATGAAACAGGGATTTAGGGCATGTGCTGTTAAATTAATCCCCTGATTGGAATAAGAGGACTGAATGAATCTGCTGAAGACAGAAATCCCCCTGTGGATGTAGATGACAGCCCCCAAAAGGCTTATAGTTTGGATGGGTTAACAGAAAAAGTCATGCTGTCTGATGTGCTCAGCCTGCCCTGCTATTGTTAGAGACGACCATGCCCCTCCATCTTGCTGCCCTGCCTTGCAGCCAGCTGACTATGGACTGAAATCTTTACAAACTGTGAGCTGAATGAACCTTTCCTCTTTTAAAGCTGGGTGTTGGGTATTTTGTTTCATCAACAATAAATCTAAGACACTCTGTCAAATATGTCATTTCCTTGAGAAATTATGGTGTAAAAACTTGAAGATGAATGAGACCTCAAATATTCTTCCTGAGTACCATACTTGAATGAAACAAACTACAAAGATAGAATAAGAAAATAAACATAAAGGTAATAAATGTGCTTTGACATCAGAGCAATAGTGCAAGAGCTATAAATTTAAGAAAAAGCTATCAATAGTATGACTGCTTATCCCAATTATTTTGAAAATTTTTTATCAAATATGAAAATTTCATTATAAAGCAAATAGAAATTCTTTCTTATCTATTAATCATACATTTTAACTGAAATTATATGGAAGATA
Organism: Cavia porcellus; assembly: GCF_034190915.1. Taxonomy (NCBI): domain Eukaryota; kingdom Metazoa; phylum Chordata; class Mammalia; order Rodentia; family Caviidae; genus Cavia; species Cavia porcellus. The sequence goes on along the minus strand of NW_026947497.1, from coordinate 29,349,032 downwards.
GGTCTATTCTGACTGCCTACAAAATAAAACGAAACCAAATTGATGCCTATTTTGCAGGGAATTTAGATATGATTTTGCCTGACAATTAGCTCAAAACACTTAATAGTAGTATTTGATCTGATTGTTCTCTAAACACCACTACAGAAGTTACTGAAATCATGCTTATTAAAAATGTTTCAATAGTGTTTTCCTTTCTGTAAAGGAAGCAAACAAATTCAACTTTATCCTTCCATATTAAGTGGCTAGATTTTGAATAGTTTCCAGAAATGTGTTTTTCAAATAATCTTAGTTGTTTCATTGATTAGAAAAGAATACCTTTTCATTTCGTTTTGCTTTATTGGTTGACATTTACTAATACAAAATAAACATTGAGTTTACGGTACATGAAAATTACATGCAGCCATAAAATCTGCTCTTTTTTTTTTTTTTCATAAGTTAATCCTATCTCTGTTTTTCCAGGCCATAGTTCACAGGTATGCAATTGCATCTAGCATTGTGTAGATGAGATCAATAGTATAATCCTATTAAATTCTGCAAAACAGCTTACTTTATGACAGAAAGTAGAGTTGTGATTGATTTTTAAAGTAAATAGTAGCTCTATATTCAACTCAGACTAGAATAACTTTTAAAGCAGAAACTTTCTCTTTGTTGGGCCACAAATTAAATTTCATTTTTTGTGACTTTATACATAAATTTTGCCTGTGTGGCCTAATTAAAAGACATTGAAGTCTGGCTTGACTTTTCACTTAAAATTGCCTTGGCTTTATCCCAACTTCTAAGAAGAGAAATTAAAGCCTGCTTTTAAGTATCAACCACTTATTCTGGAAAACTCCTGGCTAATAATAATAGCTGTCAGATAATTGTAATCCTTTGATGATATTTGCCTTTCTTAACTCTGGAGTTACTATAAATATTTAGAGATAAACAATTACTATTCAGCTGCTACACACCTTTACAGTAATACTGGTTATTTATATTCAGTTTCTTTACTGATTAGTTGATATATTCAATAGTTGGTTCAATGCCACATTAAATGCTAAATATTTTGATTACACCCTCCCACACACAAATGCACTTTTTACTGATGCCAATTTTCTAAAGTTTAATGACTGATTCTTTTCATATCATTAAAATCTTAAGATATTACTCCTAAGTATATGATCATATCCTTAAAACGACTTTAAATGTCATAAAACTGTGGAAACATCCATCATAATTTTCCCTGAGCAGAATTGCATGTTGTAAAATAGCTCATTCTTACTAAGACTGAATTGAATGTGTTGTTAACAAAAGAGACAGAATAAATTTTATATTTGAGATTCTTTTTGTGTGTAGAGAGGCAGAGGATTTTCCAAGAATACTTCTAGTTTAAGCTTGACACTCTTGTAGCTCAATCTGAAAAGTACAAAGTTCATTCAACTCAATTCCCATAAAGACAATTTAAGTTCTTGGAAGGGGAGAGATAACAGTTGGTACTGGCTCAAAGTGGTGGACACTTGCTTACTGTCTTTTCAGAAATGAGAGGAATCTCTAAAGAATGCATCGAAGAGGGGAAAAAAAAGTGTCAAAAACAAGATGAGATCATGTCGCAGGCCATGAATTACAATAAGTGACACAAAGACAGTCAAATGAATTGAAACCAAGACAAAAAATATAACTGAAAGCACATACAAAAGGCACCTGCAACACAGAAGCAACCGTCAATCTGCACGAAGCTTAGAGAGGAAGGAGAAATTAGGCCTGAAAACAAACCAACTCCATCTTACATAAACAAAACACATTCTTAAAAGCAAATGATACAAGTAGGTCACAGAAAATATACACTAATATGAAAAACTTTCCCAAGCTATACTACATAGCATCAAAATTAATAGGAGATTTTTAATATAAAAGAAGAAATGGAAATCAAATAATCATAGAAGATGACTATAAGTCTTGACAGATTTATTAAAAGAAGTAATAAAAATTACTTAGAAAGATATGAGCAAATGTCTTTGGGAAATTTGATAATTATTGCTGATAGACTGTGTTTTTAGTACTTGCAATCTATAACAATAGGACATCAGAATTTTCTAACAATGATGTAATATTGACTACAATTATTCTCTTATCTCTGTTTAAACTTTCTACAACTTCAGTTACTTTAAATTAACCATTGTTCAAATATATTTAAAGGGAAATTTCAGAAAGAAATCATGTGTGAGTCTTAAAGATTTAAAATAACCTTATTAAATTATACTACTGAGTGTCAGAATGTAGCTCAGTTGAAAATAATTTGCTTAACATACATGAAGTCCTGAGTTTGACTTCCAGCACCAAAAACACCACAAGAAAAGAAAAAGAAAATTAGATTTGTTATTATTTAATCTCTTTGCCCAGTTAAGCTTTATCAGAAGTATTTACATATAAGAAGCAATATTATAAATATGATATAGAGATGAGGGTTCAATGATCAGCAGAATTTTTTAATATTTTATTGAAATGGAATGAAGGCTCAAAACCAAATTTTTTCTAACCTACTTAATAATAAATAACTCAAAATGTTTATTCACAAAACAATATTAGATATAATTACTATATTACATAAACAACTTACATTTTCAGAACTCCTAAACCCACTAGAAATTTAAAACGTTAAAGATCAAAATAGTATAATACTTTTTCTTAAGAATCCCAAGTCTAAAATAAAAGCAGACAGCCTATGTTTGAGCTCTCATTCATTCAATATTCATATATATATTTTTTCAAAACAATAATGTATTTATTATGCAGTCAAATGTAACTTAAGTATCAATTTTTTAAAAGCTCAATATGATGAATAACAAAATGAATACAGCATTTACATTTATATTTACATATAAAAGAACTCCATTATCTTGAGAACATGAAACGAAATGGTAACCTACATGTTTTGTGAACTATTGACTGAAACATAAAAATTATTGATTGTCCTCATATTGAAGGTGCAGCATGCGTGGTTCAGTCTCCAGGGAGTCCCTTCATGATGCAGCCTATGCTGTTTTGTGCAACTCTGGCGCATTCCTAAGACAGACTGCAAAGTGACCGTGCATTTGGGATTGGTGTCATGAGGCTGCCTGGATACCACTGTACCAGTAGTCAAAAATTCGCCTTGGTTGTATACAAGCCAAAGCACTGCAGACAAACGAATCTAGAGATTTTTATTTTATTCTTCAATGAGTTTTATAGACTGATTCTCTGCCTCTGCTGTACTACAGTTGTGTCCTGCTACCTCAAAGTGTAACAGTCAAGCACTGGGCATGCTTATCAGTGTAAGTCTTCGACATTCAGTCTGAGTCCAATACTTCTTTATACAAAGGGTGGTTTTTATTTGAAAAATTGTAAGAACACATAGGCATCCATATTTAATAAATTAGATAAATACATGTATGTGAATAAGGAAGACCTCATATCAGACTCACACATCTATGATGACTGAATTTTTGGAAAGTTATGTGGTGGACTTTTTCCAAATGCACCAAATAGAAATGGTAAAGTTTTACATTCAGTTTAAGATGTATGTGGAGGTAGAGCACCATGTGTGAAGCCACTTGGATAAACGTCCCAGCCTCCCGCCAGTTTCCTGTCTTGTTTCCTCTTCCTCTGACACCATGGTCACTTCTGACTAGCTGGGGGCCATTCAGTGGACACACAGTAGACAGTGGACAGACGGACTGGAACTCTGGTCTCTTGTTAATATACTTGCCAATGTACAGTGTAATATCTTCATATGAATTTTTGCCAATTTATTTATCATTCATCATATGTTGTTTTAAAGTGAGGTAAGGTAGTATCCTCTCTCATAATTATAAAGCATTGTTTTAAAGCATATGGTAATCTATTTTTCAAAGTCAAAATTAACAGTGAACTAACTTAGTCCTAATGAAATAAAGATTTAATGTTACATTTTAATTACTTTTGCCAGTCTATTTAAATTTTCATCTGCTTTATATAATTTTAGAATACACTAATCAATTAAAGTTATTTGAGAATTCACCAGCAGGGCATCTATTAACATATGCTAACACATTTTAGAAGTAATTCAACAATAATTGTTAAAATATTACAATATATCCTTAACTAAAACTTTATATTAAATAAAATCTTGGAACAAATATTTTATCACTTATGAAAACAGTAAGTTCAAATAAGATAAAGAATAAAAACCCATTCCAAAATCTCAGCACTCTTTTTACTCATTTATTTTAAAAACATTTTATACAGAGAAATCATAAGATCATGACAGTTTTATAATACCCAACTAGATCCACCAATTTGCTATATACAATCTATCACTCACTATTATATACTTGTTCTTATACTGGTTGTTGATTTTGCAGTTACACTGCAAATATTATGACTCTTTATTTCAGCCCCCAATATTTCTAATTTTAAGATATTCTGCTACTGCTTACTTGAAAAATAATGATCAAATTCAAACAAGTCAATACAAGAAAATTAACAGAACATTATGTAATATGTAACGCATTGATTGAAATCAGGATAATACATCTGTTATTTTAGTCTTCAAGAATTTCTCAGCCATTTTGGCTTTAAAATGGAAATGTTGCACCTGGTATGAGAGCTGAAACTTTGGTATACTGTGTTCTGCGTATTTTGTTCTCATGATTATTTAAAATAGAAAATAGTTACTATAGTGGAAAAATCAAATTAAACAACATGTATAGACACAAAAACAGTTAAATTTGCCTAAAATTAACATTGGAATCGCACAACACATTTAAAGCATGGCAAATAGAAGTAACAAGAAAACTTAATACAAAACATATTCAAAAAGAATATACAAACTCAAAGTTTTATTTAACATAAGTACTTAAATTGAAAAAGGAAAATGGGCCAGGGATTAGCTCAGCCACATAAGCACCTGCTTGGCAAACGCGAGGTCGAGAGTTCAATTCCCGGAACAAAAAAAAAAAAAAAAAAAGAAAGAAAGATAGAAAAAGAAAAGTGTTTTATTCAAAATTCCAGTGAAAACACAAAATTTGTGTTCGGGATGTAACTCAGGGGCACAAAGTCTGCATGGAAAGTATAAGGTATTAGGTACAGAATTGAATTCTGTATTAGGTACAGAATTGGATTCCCAGTGCTGAGGAGAAAAAAAAAAAATACAGAATTTATAAAAATTATTTGTACTTCTATATATTACAATGGGTAATGATTATATTCATTGGTAGAAGTTAGTAAGTGTAACTGACACATATTAATTCTTTTTTTCTTCCCTCCCCTTCCATCCCTCCACCTCTCATTTCATCTTTTGGGCCCTTGCCTTTTGAAAAAGATCTATATCTCTGCTTCCTAGTATCTCTCTTTTATTTTGCTCTTTAATTTGTATACTGGGGTTCTTGTATAAGAGACGCTATGTGATCTTTAAGCTTATGTGTCTGGTTTATTTCACTTAACATTGTGATCTCAATGTGTACCTATTTTCCTTCAGATGACCCAAGTTATTCCTTCTTTATGTCAGAGTAACACTTTTGTGTACAAATATCACATTTTCTTTACCTATCTTTCTTTTGGTGAACATGTAGGGCACTCTCAAGATTCACCTATCATAAGTTGCTCTGCTATAAACATGAATAGGCATCCATCACTGAAACATGATGTGTTGGGGATGGTACCTACAAAGGGGAATCGTTGAGTAAAATGGAATTTCTAACATGCTAATTGTACTAATTTACATTTGATCAACAATTTAAAAGTGTTCCTTTTCCTCACAATTAATTTACTACAAAACAAACACACATATATTTGAAAACATTAAAATATGTAACATAGAATTATCTGTAACACAAGAGAAAGACTGACAGTGATAGAAATAGAAATACAAGATCAATAATTTAAGTACCACATGACCCAACACTACCTATAGAATTTCACCCAAAAAGGGACTTCTGCAACCTATTGGCCTGAAGTTTTCCCGAATTTAATATAATCATAACTAATACTGAAACATGTAGATGATGAATTTAATTTAGTTCAAATGGGATAATGGATCTATAAATATCTATTAAATAAATATGAAATAATTATATATATATATATTCTTTCTAATTCTTAAAAATTGAAAATGTTTTCAAAGTTGAACTATAATACATGGTTATTGAAAATATTTAATTGCTCAAAAGGTTATTAGATACTAATTTTGACAAATACAATAAGAAAAATGAAACTTGTTATTTTATGTCTGCTACTCTGTGCATCTAAAGAAAGAACAAAATTTATAGTATATAATAACAACTTCATTAATACACATTGATTTTTTTGTCTGAAGGACATGCATTAGGGTAGTCCCACTCTGTGGGCATGAATATATAGAATAGATTCATTACAATTTTTTCCTTCATTCTTTATCTCTCATATAAACAGCTGCAGTTTTAATATACATTTCTCTCTATCACTGCTGATCTATTATTAGAATGGTATTTATGAAGAAAGTCATTATGGATATTTTAGAATACATACAAGTATTAGTAAAACTTGACTTTTTCCATGTATAGACATATTTAGCCAGAGTTATGGCATTGCTTTTATTACGTGTGATTTTCCATTTAATGTTTATGTTGCTGATGCTCTTTGTTCTATGAAAAGAATACCCTCAGGGAATTTATAGGCCCTTTATTTACTTTTCTTAAGATTCTTATGCAAGTAATAAAAATCACATTGAACATTTTAAAAAGTATGTGTTTATGTGGTAACAAATAAAATATCAGAAAACTTTTTATACACTCCAATAAAAATGAGTTGTTATCTCTTGGCTCACTTCTTTTTACATCCTGTTTTTATCTGCAACCTCTCCTTGCTTTTACTCCTGTGATCCACTTTTAAATGGACAGTCCTAGAGGGTTATACAAGGCTCCCTTCATTTTTGCTAACTCCTCCCTACACATCACATAGTGAATATATATATATATATATATATATATATATATATATATAATACACCTATACTGAGAACTATTATGTATTTTTTCAATATAGTTCTTCACCTTAAATTTATTATTTGCAACTTTCCCAGCATTTTTTAACATATTTTCATCCAAAATTGAGCATCTCCCATCCTAAACTATTATTTTACCTCATTTTCTTCCTGCTAGGCTGCACCGTCAAAAACAAGGGAAATTTCTAAAGTGCCAATTTCCACAGTTACTAAGTTTAGAAATCTAAATTTTGGCTTTTACAACTTTGGGAAAAATTGACTGAAGCAAATAAATAGGTATGATGTACTTTGTTCAGTACTATTAGAGGAGAGAAAATGAATTTAATTTCTTTGAAACTAAAGGAAGTTTCTAAATGATGATACAGAACACACTAAAAAATTACTAGGAGAAGTTGACAGTTGTTGGAGAACGTTATGAAGTGGCTCTGAGCAGGATTCAGATTTTACTAATTGGCTTTCTGTGTTTATCTATGAGTCTATCCCAGGCCTAGGGCCCTTGCCTGGTGATGGTAGCTGATTCATAGTAACTGAACCTCTATGAATCACTGGTCCTGGCTGAGGCCTTTAGTGGCCTGTGAGGCCAGAGATACGTCAAAAGGCAAGATAAGGTCACAGCTGTGGACAGTCTGGCTGCAACCCCAATTAACAAGGTAGAGACTGCAGCTGCAAAGATTTCTCCTACAGTCTCATTTCTACCATGTCTTCATGATAAGACAGTGCTACTGACTTGACTTATTTATTACTTGGAGACACCCTTGAAGTGACTCCCAAGGTCCTGCTCATTGCCTCTGTTTTCCTCAGTTTCTCTGCCTTTTGTCCTTGGTCCTAATAAAAGTGGACTCATCCAGAAAAAAATTTGTCTTAACTCTCAGAGTCTCGAGCTTAAATAAAGGGTTTCAACCCTCCTGGAGGCCTAAAAAAATCATGCAATATGACTCTTTTTATTTAACCTCTGCCATATCCTTGTTTGGGAGATCGGGGATCTAGGTCGATAATTAAAATGATAGGACTACATGTAGTTTTTAAATAATGGATTTTTAATTTAAGTTAAATTACCATTCTACACTCAATAGGAGATGACATTATTCTTTTTATATTTAGGAACATTTTAAAGGAAAGGTTGGAGGATAGTCCTGCAAAAGATATACTGAGTTAAAGGTTTACATCTCAAAGAGAAATAACTTACAAGTGAAAGTTTGATGAAACTCCCTAAGAACAGTGAGGTGAGAAGTGTAATCTTCAAGAAAATCTTTTAAAGAGTGGTCAAACTGAAGGGTTTTAGCACTCTCTCAGAAATTATTCTCTTTTTCTCTAAGCATTTCAGTCATTAAGATATTGTGTTTAATTCATGAGATATCCTTGAAAAATACAGTGAATCATTACTTTCTAAAAATATATTACAATAAAAGGAAATTTGTCAAGTACACTTATCCTTCATTTCTGAAGCTATTTTTCTGAAGCCAATTTCTGAAACCATTTTGAAAGTATTTTTTATGTCTTTGGATGTATTGTTGTTGCTAGAAAATTTCCAAGTCAAACTGATAGAAAGACTCTTTGCACCAACCAGATAAGAAAGCAGCCTTAATTTTTATGCCAAGAAACCAATGCAGGAACATTCCCAAAGGCAACAGCACTGAGTTTATAAAGAGTTTAGTTTATATACCATTTAGAAGTGGAAAGTATAAAACAAGTGACAAAATGTTATATAATCGTCTACATACATTGAGTCATATATTGACAGGAAGCCTAGTGATATAAAGATTTGTGGAAACAAAAGAATTGTTCATCATAATATGGAAACAGTCAGGGAACAAGGGGAAGGGTCCTCACAGAGTGAGCATAGTTCAAGGTGTTACAATACAGAAACATTGACTTCCTTGGCTACTCCAGGGTGCCTCAAGGTACCAACAATTACTCTGACTCAGTGCTTATCAGAGGTATGCAGCTGGGCTTTAGACTCTGTCAAGGTCAATTGAATACAGCAGGGAAACTTTGTCAGAGGCCTCTAACTGCTCTCTAATTTGTATAATGAAATACATATAAGTTTGCTGTTTTGTAAATGTGTACTCATATTATAATTGTGCCTTAACACTGTTGTAGCTATCTCCATGTCCTCTACTGATTCAAAGTTTTTATGTTGCATGGTTATTTAGACTTGGTAGAAGACCGAGAGTAGGCACAATGAGAGATCCAATGAATAAGGTATATGAGGATATGTCTAATATTTTAGGAGCTTGTGTTTTCCTTGAATAGCATTGGCACTGGCATTCACCATTTTCTATATCTTCTAAAAACTCATGAAAGAGGATTTCCAGAACACCGTTACAGAGTAAAGATAAAAATAGGACAGGTATGGTTGAAGGAAAGGCAGTATTTTGGTGAGAATTAATGGCAATATGTGTTTTACTATAATAAAAACTTTAAGTGTAAATATTCACCATATTTTTATCACATTTCATATTTCAAAAGACTAGATTGTTGCATTCTTTAAAAAATCTCATCCAGATCATACTGTTGGGAACCACCAGATAACTCTCCTTGATGTTACTTGAAAAGAAGAGTAACTATCTCCATTTTGGATGAACTTGGACCTATCTCCATGTACTGATACGTACAGAGCTAGCTAGGTTATCTCTTTGTCTCTTCAGCTGACTTTAAGTAATGTAAACTGGGCTGGCTGGGGAACTGATCTCTAAAGCAAAGTAACAGGTCAGTGTTACATCCCCCCCCCCCAGTGATGCCCCAAATAACCCCAAATGGTTGAGCCAGGTGGGATGGAGAGCCATGCTCCATGCTGTTGGCTGGAACTGGCTTGAAAAAGAGGCTATGGCTTCCCAGGACAAAAAGGATAGTACATCAGAACTGAAGCACAAACCCCTAATTATTAGATACTCCCTCAGTTGTTATGCAGATTGACCTTTATGCATTTCTTGCCCACTGTTTATCATAAAGGTGATCTCAGATTTCTGACCTAGTCCAGCTCATGGCAGTCATGGAAGTCACATATTTCCTAATGCTCTCACTGTCACTCAGCCCTGGGCCATTCCCCTCATAGAAAATTAATAAAACCTGGGAAGGGGTCTGGGCAGGGCCTTTGTTCTGGTGAATCAGTCTTGGCTGGACTTAGGACCCCTTGGATCTCCACAACTGGTGTGGTAGATTGGAATTAAATCACTAGAATCCCAATAACTCCTCTGTGAAATTACAAATATAAAAAATTCCTGGACTAGGATCAGGATAGAAAGGGCTCTCTATATCACACCTCTTCAGCACTGATGCAATCATCTCCAATTCTTCTTGTTAAACCCCCACTGTCTGTGATTCAGGCTACTGTTATTAAACATCGTATATCTGATCATACAATCACCCAGGCTAATACTGCATACCAATCCCATTGAAAAGCAGCAATCAATCACTTTTGCATGGTGTTAATGATGTGGTTTGCTACTCAAACTTTATCTGATTTCAAACTACTTGTTCATGTCTTCAAGACTTACTAGTCCTGAAGTCACAAACACACATGTTAGCATCTTGGCTCTCACCCTTCCTGCTTCTGGAACACCTGTCTTCTGATCTTCATATGTAAAATTTGTTCTTCTTGCCATATAGAAGTCAATTTGGATGCTATGTTTTAGGAAAGGCACCCCTGAGAAATAGCCAACTAGCACTTTTTTAAAATCATAGGATCATATTTCAGTAATTTGCATACCACTGTGCACTTAAACATTGTTTTCTTAAAAGTATGTGACTTCAACCAAATAACAAAAATGTAATATTATTATAAATAAATGAAATCTGGGGCTGGGGATTTAGCTCAGCAGCATAAGCGCCTGCCTTGCAAGCAGGCAGTTGTGAGTTCAATCCCTGGTACCGATAAAAACGAAAAAGACAAATAAATAAATAAGTAAATAAATAAAATCTGAAATATAAGTAAATAACTTATGCAAATTAGCTTTTCCTTAATAGTGGATTGGCACTTAAAGTCTTTCTTGCCTGTCTTTATATACAAGTATATATTACTTCAATATTGAATATTTATTTATCACAAATTTAAGGTAACAGCTGGATTATTTCTTGGAGTCTGTTTCATCTAAAGAACTACAAATTAGTAGAGCAGTGTTCCCTGGGCACTAAGGTAGAGTTTGAATATTAAAGTGAAATGGACCTAGACTTATAAATAATCGTCAAAGAGTAAATAAAAATTACTCATCTAGAGTCCCAATGTATTTAATAATTATAGTTATTGCTAACATTGCCTGTGATTAACAGTCAAGTTACTGATACACAGTTACCTACAGTTTACATTGAAATGTACCTGACTTTAAAATTTCGTTTGTTTCACATTTCTTTTGTAAACCTTTCAAGAGCTTGCACATTGAACACTACGAAATATGAATTTAGGGATTAGAATACAATTGTTAATTTATTTTGTTTTAATCACAATTTCTTAAATTTTAACCCAGGAATACAAATATTTAATTGTCTGATTTGGAATGTATGCATCCTTGGGACCATATTCCTTCTTTCTAAAAAGAGTCCACCTTTCAGGAATGTTTGTGCTTCAAAGACTATAGAAGTTTAAATGTCACTCTTGTTATAAGTAGCCATCTGATTATTTAATAAATCACTTATTTTCTACTATCTCACCTATAAAAAAGTTAAAAATATGTAAAGGCAAAAACTACAGTGGTGAAATACATACTTAACCTTGAATTTTTGAGTTTAAAATTGCATTTGTAGTTTCAAACCCTTGTTAAATTTTAAAATCTAAATTCACTCATGTAAACCTTAGAAGTTAGGAAAATCACTAAATAACCCATTCTCATATGATATGTCTAAAAATGCTTTAGGAATTGAATGAGATAAAATATGTAAATACTATGCATATATAAATGCTCTGACACTGAGCTAAGGACATTAAATATGAAGTTCTGCAAAATAACTATTAACTAACATTGAATAATTATCAATAAAACTCTATGCTTCCACATGTTAATTTTCTAGAAAAGCTGCATTGATTTTTTTGATTGATTTTCTCTTGCAAGTAAAACAGAAATTACTGCTACTATGTCTGTGAAAAATACTTATTATTCTGCACAATAAGTAAAATATATGACACCTTTCTATTTAGTAATATAATTACATTTCTATTAATTTTTCAAATTTATAAGATGTATTTTACAAGAAAAGAATTTAAAAAGATTTAATAGTGCTAACTTCTATGACATTTAATAAAAACTGTTTTTTGAAATCTAAGAATTGAATTTTCATTTGAAACAACTGAATGTATAGAAAAATTCTAAATACATCATCTTCTAAAAGCACATGCATTTTACCAAGTTCATTTATTTAAATAGTTATGTATTTGTATGCATTCATCTCTTACATACATGTGTTAATATGTGTCATCACTTATCATTTTAATATATTTTACTTGCATATATATATATATATGGGGTTGGTTAATTTTTTTCTCTTTGCTAGGACAAAATACCCAACAACAAAATACAAAGGAGAAAAGTTTATTTAGCTCACAGTTTGTGAAGATTTCAGACCATACTTAGTTGGCTCCAAGGCAGAGTGATGTGGCAGAGGAACAATGTTTCCTGGCAATAGAAAACATCAAAAGAAGAAGAGAAGGAGTTCAAGAGAAGACTGGTTGTGTTCCTTATATTGTATGTGGGCTACCTACTCTGGGATAGGTGTAGCCCTGACATTCATAATTCCAGTACTAGAAAATAAAACTATCACAATCTCTAGATTCAACCCCTTCCATGACTGCATGAGGTGAGGTTTTAGGGGAACACTCAGACACAAACCATATATATATAAAATAATTTGGGGGAAATTAAATCTTTTCCACTGAAACAGCAGCTACAAAGACAGTTATAATGTCTTCATTAATATTAGCACTAAAAAAGAACAAGCTTTCAAAATAGAATACATTAGTCATGGAAAAAAGATTGAAAAATTATGTTAATATAAGCAAACAGCATGAAGGAAGGGTACATTATATTAAAATCATTTATATAAGTTGATGCTATTTGAATGTGAAAAATAATTTTAGTGTACACTAAAAGGCCAGTATTTTTCAAAAATTTAAAGACAAGTATCTTTGGTGCAAGTGAGACACAATGTTTAGAAATAATGAAATTATACTAAACTGGTCTGCTTATTTTATTGTCAAATAAGTGCTTCCATGGGTTTGAAATATCTGTGTCCATCTATTTTTACTTCCAAAGTATTATATTATATGTCAACACTATCAAAATCAACTGACTTCTTATCTCTTATATTTAGAAGACTTAATTACAACATTGGATGACAGCCTTTTCCAATAACAAGTTCATATAATTGAACAGAGCTAATTACAGGTACAAAATCATGTCAGCATGCTGCTAATATAAAGAGGTTGAGACCCCATGGAAAATTAAGTCAATTGAATTCAAAGTGGCACTACATAAATTAATCAAAATGGAAATTATTTTCTTATGAGTACAAAACAAAGTTATTCCCATAAAAACATACATCAAAATACTTTTGTGAAATGTAATCTTTCAGACTTTCACTCATTTTTTTCTAATCAATAAGAATTTTGTTTCTGTTTGTATTCAATGAAAAACCGTGATAGGTGTATATGAAAGAAAATTGTTAGGAGTCTGGCAAGATGGCAGAATGGTAAGTAGCAGAGAAAGTGCCTCTCTAAGAGTCACTGTCCAGGTGCTGTAATATAGCAATGTGAGGAAGACAGTGAGGAGGAAATTGGGTGCCCTGGCCCCTGAAACAATCTGAAAAACAAATTGAAGCCACGGGGGAGTGTGAAGAGAGAAACTTCAAGAAGGAGGTAACCAGTGGTGCCCTCTCGCTTAGACAGGACTCACTGTGCAAGAGGAGTGGTTCAAAGCTATGGACACACAGCCACAGCAATGGTGATGGCTGGTAATTCAGGTGGCTTCTGTGGAGAGATGCGACAGTGGATGGGGGCAGTGGGTATGGAGGGGAACAGCAGATGTGGAGGACTGTACTAACTGGTGGTGAGTGCAAGGTTCTTGCTCTTGCTGCAGGAGAAAACAACTGGTCTGGAGCCATCTTGGAGGTAAGCAGTCTGAGAACAGAACTTAGAATTACACCTGGCTCCTGCAGAAGTTACTCAGAAGACAGCGAACCAAATATGACTGACTGGTCTCCACTAAAAAGGGAAGGCTTCCTGAGTGAACTCTCTGCACACCGGAAAGCTACTGCTGACTTACTAGGATAGATTCAGTGGATCAGGACTCTGTCTCTTCAGGTTGTCTGCTATTGAAAGCAGAGAAAAACCTGAAAGTAGAATTGTTTGGTTTGGTTTTGGTTTCTGTCTTCTCCCTACTTTCTCTCATGTTTGTCTTTGATTTTTAATGCTTGCTTTCTTTGTTTCTCCTTCATTATTTGATCTTGTTTTTATATAAGTGGAAACACGGTTCCTAGATTCCTTGTGGCTCTCTTCTATTATTTTTATCTCTTCCTTTGCTCTTTTCTTCCAGTCTTCCACACTAGTGTCCCAAAGTTCACTGTTACATCTTTGGTCCTCCAATCTTACTTCTAAACTCTTCCTCTTCTTCCAGTTCCCTATTTTCTCCTTAAACTATATTAAATCTTAATCATCAAGGTCTAAATTGACAAATCAATTGACATATCATTGTACACTGCATAGAATTTTCTGGTTTGGTTGAGATTTTGTTACATAACTGCCAATCTGGTTTATACAGTTAAAAGTGGCAAATTAAGGGTTAGCTCAGTCTTTCATTTTCTAGGCTGTGGTTGATGCTATTGCTACCACGATAGCCAAAATTGACATCATTGTTCTAAACAGCTGTTGGTCCTGGTATTCCATGACTGAGATTGATTAAGAGTCACACAAAATACAGTGACACAGTGTCAATGAACCAGGTAATAGTCCAGACAAACAACAACTTCTCATCTCCAACAAACTAAAGAGGTAAGATCTTCTAACCAACTCAGAACTCCACAACCAGTTACACCTGGAATATATCTCAGAGAAGCAGTCATCATGTAAGGGCTTAAATACTAACAACAAAGCAATCCACCATAGGCAATTTACAGGTATCACCCAAAGAATTAAACTTAAAAAAAAAAAAAAGAACAACACAGAAAAGAAATGAAAAGAAACTGAGAAGACACTTCAACAAAATGCAATCCTAGACATCTATTTTGGCAAAGGCAAATTCAGAGAACAATGAAGTGAGACTATCAAGCAGCCTCCCACCAGGTATCTCTAAAGCAGTAACAATAAAGCAATTGAATGAATCTCTAGAAAAAAATAAAATCAGAAATAATCTCTCAGAAAACTCCAGAGATGATATCCCAAATAAAGACCATGCTTAGTGATACTAGAGTAGATACAAGCAAAACAATAAATGAGCTTAAGAAAATTATGGAAGCTCAATATAGGAAAAAAATAAAATCCATAAATCAGATTCAAGCAGATATCCAGGAGAATAAAAATTTCTTTGATAGTATTCACAGTAGATTAGGCCAATGGGAGAACAGAATCTCAGACATTGAAAACAGGCTTGCAGAGTGTGAGCAGGAAAAGAAACGATTTCTTAAAAATAGCTAGGGACCATGAGAAATCAAACAGCTGCTAGATGAGACAAAGAAGAATAACTTAAAATTGTCTAGAATCAATTAAAGAGCAGGAGATATCACAAGTAGCATAAAGAAAATGTTCACAAACATCATGGCAGAAAACTTCCCTGGTTAAAAAAAAAAAAAAGAGTTTGGCATACAGATAAGTAATGCATATAGAACTCCAATTAGCATCACCAAAATAAATCTATATACAGGCATATCATAGCCAAGAGTCCAGAAATTCAGCACAAGAATAGAATCAAAAATTCGTTAGGAAAAGAAACAAGTCATCTATAAAGGACAGTCCAACAGAATCACAGCTGACTTCTCAGCACAATCTCTCAAGTCAAGGAGAGTGTGGAGCAAGGTATTTCAGGCTCTAAGTGAAAACAGCTTTTAATCCAGATTGATGTACCCCACAAAGCTATCCTTCAAAATGGATGGACAAATAAGATAATTCTATGACAAAGAACAAGTGAAGAAATTTATAACCACCAAACCAGCTCTCCAAAATATTCTGAAGGACATTCTAGAAAGAGATAACGAGGACTACAGGTCCCTGAACCCTAACAGAAGAAATCTGCCAGGCAAGATAAACAATTAGAGGAAAAAGAAAAAAAAAAAAAAAAAAAGAGGAGTGGGGAGCCAAAAACAGGAAAAGTTCTGACAAGAATATATCATATCAATTATACCATCATACATATCAATTATAAACATCAATATTAATGGTCTCAATTCACTAATCAATAGATAGACCAGCAGAATGCATCAGGAAGCAAGATTCAACAGTATCCTAGATAGAAGAAACACATTTAATTCAAAAAGCAATACATAAACTAAGAGTCAAAGGATGGAAAACAATATCCTAAGTGATGGGAACCTCCCTCCCAAACAGGGCTAGTTCTTCTATTTGCAGACAAAGTGAATTTTAAGTCAAGACTGATTAAGAGATATAAAGATCACTACATCCTTGTAAAGGGGATAACCCATGAGGAAAAGATAACAACCATAAATAAATATGAAACAAATACCAGTGAATGCAACTATATAAAACAAATAGTAATAGATGTGAAAAGTAAAAAAACCCTAGTGCAATTGTATTGGGAGATCTCAATACCCCACTGTCACAAAATGACAGATCAGTTAGACAAAAGCCAGTGATGAAGTATTCGAACTGAATTAAAATTTGAACAAATGGACTTAGAATACACATTCTCTCAGCTGCATGTGGGATGCTCCCCAAAATAGACCACATTCTGGCTCATAGAACATGCTTAAGTAAATGCAAAGGGATGGAAATTATTCCATGCTTACTGTCAGACCACAGTACATTGGAAATCCACAGCAAACAAACTACTAGCGCTTGATAAACACATGCAAATTAAACAGCACCATCTCAAAAAACCAATGGATCACAAATTAAATTAAACAAGAAATTATACAGTTTTTACAAATAAATGATAATGGCAATACAACATATATATCCTATGGTACACAATGAAAGCAGTAGTAATAGGAAAATTTTTAACAATAAATATCTATACAAGGAAAACAGAGCAAGAACATATAAACAACTTAATAATGAACCTCAAACTTCTATAAAGAGTAGGCTAAGTCAACATCTTAATATGAGGAAGAAAATTATAAAGATCAGAGCAGATCTTAATGCATTGGAGACTAGAAAAACAATACAAAGAAACAATGAATTAAAGAGTCCTTTAAAAGATGATATAAAATAAACAAACCTTTAGTTAACCTTATCAAAAAAGAAAGAACTCAAATATATTCAATTAGAAGTAAAAGTGATAAAATAAAAATGGACTCTACAAAAATGCAGTATATCATCTATATTTACTTTGAAAATATCTATTATAATGAGAAGGAAAATACAGATGATGTGGACAACTTCCTAGATACATACGAAATACCAAAGCTGAATCAAGAAACTATAAATATTGTAAATAAACCAATACAATCAATGAAATTGACGTTGTAATTAAAAATCGGTCAACAAAGTGAAGCCTGGGCACCAATGAATTTACTGCTGAATTCTATAAGAAATTTAGAGAAAACCTAACATCACTACCTCTCAAACTCTTTAGTGAAACTGAAAGGGAAGTAATACTCCCAACTTCATTCTTGGAAGCTAGCATTACCCTGAAACCAAAACCAGGAAAGGACCCAACCAAAAAATAGGATTACAAGCCAGTCTCCCTAATGAACATAGATGCAAAAAATCCTCAATAAGATACTGGCAAACAGAATACAGCAAATCATCAAGAATATTATATACCATGATCAAGTGGGATTCATCCCAGGAATGCAGGAATATTTCAATATACATAAATCAACAAATGTAATACATTATATTGACACACCAAGGTAAAAAATCGTATGATTGGACATTCTCTCCTAAACCGGGAATCTTAGCTAGAGGTTGGAGTGAGTCTGCACACAACCCTAAACCCCAGGAGACTTTAAGATAATCTCTTCCAGAGCTCAAGGACCTGCCCAGAGCCTAGCCACACTAGGCTGTGTTTGGCATGTTTCAGGTTTGCCCAGAACATGCCCAGTGACCTTCTCCCAAACCGGGAAATGCAGCTGCTGGCTGGGGTAAGTCCGTTCACCACCCTGAGACCTGGGAGACTTTAAGATCATCACTTCCAGAACTCAAGGGCTTGTCCAGAGCCCAGGCACACTAGACTAGCCTTGGGAAGTTTTGTGGACCAGCTATATTACGCCCAGTGACCTTCTTCAATTACGGAACTTGAGAGTAGGTGAAGTGAGTTCCAGGGCATTGGTCTTCACATGGGGAGACTTTAGCACATTATCCAGAGTGGTTAGGTCCCTGCCCAGCTACCTGGAACACTGAAGGTGGCAAAGGAGGGCCTGAGGGCCTAACTGGAACAGGCTCAGCAACCTCCATTCAGTCCCAGGAGCCTAGACCACGCGAGATGATTTCCAACACATCCAGGGGAAGCCTTGGAACAACACTTGAAACATAGAAATATAGGCAAATGACAAAGCCAAAGACCAAAATGCAAGCTCAAACCTCCAGCCCATCCCAAGAAACCTTAGGAGCCATGAATGCAGAAGAAAATATATGCCATACAACTGAAATACCTGAAATAATAGCAATTGAAATAAAGAAGCAACTCCAGGAAGCTTTAATAGAATTCAAACTAGAAATTAATCTCCCAGGTAAAGGAAGAAATGATAAAAGAAATGAAAGAGATGCTGAACATATCTAAAAAGACAAAGTAAAAAAATTGGAGGAACTAAACAAAAAGGTAGAATCCCTGGATGAAAAATATAAGAAATAAACAGAATACATAAAGCAGATGCAAAGAGATATACAGGAAGTCAAAAATTCCATTGAAAGCTGTAAAAACCACCTCAATGAAAGTGAAGACAGAATTTCAGACCTCTAAGACAAGATTGCAGCTAGTGAGCAGGAAAGGAAAGATCTTTTAAAAATAACAAGGAATCAGGGAATAACAATTCAACAGCTGCAAGATGATGCAAAAAAAAAAAACATACGATGGATAGGGATAAATGAAAAAAAAAAATGGGACAACATAAAGGATGTACAGAAGATATTTAGAGAAGTAATAGCTGAAATTTTCCCAAACATGAGAATGGAAAACGATATCAGGATCAGTGAAGCATATAAAACTCCAAATAGACATAACCAAAATAAAACTACACCCAGACATATAATAATCACCATCAGAAATCCAACATAAGAATAGAATATTAAAAACTGTCAGAGAGAAAAGATAGATCACCTATAAAGTAAAACCTATCAGAATCACAGCAAACTTCTCAGCACAAACAATAAAAACAAGAACAGCAAGGAGTGAAGTATTTCAGATCCTCAAGGAAAATGTTTTCCAACCTAGACTGATGTATCCTGAAAAACAGTCCTTCAAAATTGATGGAAAAAGAAGATACTTCCATGGCAAAGAACAGCTGAAAAACTTCATGATCACCAAGCCAATCCTGCAAAGAATAATGAAAGACAGTTTAGATACACTTAGGGAAAAAACCACTAATCAAAGCAGACATTTAAATAGAACGGAAAGATAAAGATTCAATAACAGAAAGATAACATGTCAATAATGAACAAACACATAACAACATATAACATTATGACCATTAATGTAAATTGTCTCAATGTACCAATTAAAAGAAACAGACTGGCAGAATGGATCATATGCTGTCTAAAAGAAACCCATCTCACCCAAAAGGATACTCACAGACTGAAAGTCAAAAGATGAAAAACAATACTTCATGCAACAGGAACCGCCCCCAAAAAAGTGGGGGTAGCATTTCTGTTTGCAGACAATGTGAACTTCAAACCAATAATTATCAGAAGAGATAAAGAAGGTCATTACATACTGGTTAGGCGAAAACTTCAAGAGGAAGAGATAACAATGGTAAATACATATTCATCAAATTCCAGAGCACCCAGTTATATGAAGCAAGTATTAACAGAAATGAAAAACCAAATTAGCAGTAACACAATTATAACAAGAGAACTTAACATACCATTTACAACAAGGGATAGATCAACGAGACAGAAAATCAGCAAAGAAATAACAGAACTGAAACACACACATGAACAAATGGATTTGATAGATATATACAGAGAGCTCCATCCAACAACATGAGAATACACATTCTTCTCAGCAGTACCTGGGACATTCTCTAAAATATGCTATATATTAGCCCACAGAACATATTTAAATAAATGCAAAAGAGTTGAAATTATCCCATGCATGTTATCAGATGATAGCACCATGAAATTAGACATTAATGATAAAAGATACTGAAAAAAAAAAACCACAAACACATGGAAACTGAATAACACCCTCTTGAGCAGTCAGTAGGTCATAGGGGAAATTAAAGAAGAAATTAAGTAATACCTACAAGCAATCGAAAATACAAACACAACTTACCAGAATCTGTAGAATGCAATGAAAGCTGTCCTCAGAGGAAAATTTATTGCACTGAGTTCCAACATAAGGAAAAAAGAATGAATACAAATAAAAAACACGATGCTACACCTCCAACATCTAGAAAAAGAAGAGCAAGTCAAGCCCTAAGCCAAAAGAAGGGAGGAAATTATAAAAATCAGAGCAGAAATTAATGCAATAGAGACTAAGAAAACAATTCAAAGAATCAATGAATCAAGGAGATGGTTCTTTGAAAAAATAAATAAAATTGATAAGCCCCTAGCCAACCTTATTTTTAAAAAGGGAAGAAAAAGCTCAAATTCATGCACTAAGGAATGAAAAAAGGCAAAATCATTACAGATTCTGTAGAAATACAGATGATCATCAACACCTATTTTGAAAACCTCTAGTCTTGTAGGTTTGATAACATAGAAGAAATAGACAGATTCCTAGAAAAATAAGAAGTACCAAAGTTAGGTCAAGAAGATTTAAAGCTGCTGAATAACCCAATTTCTATTAATGAAACTGAAAATGTAATTAAGTCCTTACCTACAAAGAAGAGCCCAGACCCAGATGGATTCATTGTGGAAATGTACAAGAAACACGAAGATGACTTAAAGCCGACACTCCTCAAACTCTTCAATGAAATTGAAAAGGAAGCAGTCCTTCATAAGTAATTCCTGGAAGCAAATATTACTCTAGTACCAAAACCTGAGAAAGACCCACTATAAAAGAAAACTATAGACCAATCTCCCTAATGAACACAGATGCAAAAATCCTCAATAAAATATTGTCAAATAGAATGCAGCAAATCATCAAGAAGATTATACACCATGACCAAGTAGGATTGATCACAGACATGCAGGGATGGTTCAATACAATCATTGTAATCCACCATATAAATAAAGCTAAAGTAAGAATCACATGATCATTTCTATACATGCAGAAAAAGCTTTTGATAAGTTCCAACGTTCATTTGTGATAAGGTTCTTATCATAAATCAGAATAGATGGTCTTTAAAACCTCAGTATCGGAATAGATGGTCTTTACCTCAATATAATAAAGGCCATCTATGACAAACCAAGAGCCAGTATCATACTAAATGGCCAAAAACCAAAGGCCTTTATCTTAAAATCAGGTACAAGACAAGGATGTCTCTTGTCACCACTCCTATTTAATATAGTCCTGGAAATACTAGCCAGAGCAATTAGACAAGAGAGAGAAATAAAAGTGGTAAAGATAGGAAAAGAAGAAGTTAAATTATCATTATTTGCAGATGACATGACACCCTACAAGAAGACCCCCAAAACTCCATTGAAAGACTCCTAGATATAATAAATAAATTCAGCAGTGTAGCTGGATACAAAACCAATGATCAAAAATCAATAGCATTTCTATATACAGACAACAAAATCACAGCGAAGGAAATAGGAGAAGCCATCCCCTTCACACTAAAAACCAAAACACTGAAATATTTAGGAATTATTCTCATGAAAGAAGTGAAAGAACTAATACTCTGAAAAAAGAAATTGAAGAAGATGGAAAGACATCCCTTGCTCAGGGATAGGAATAATAAATACTGTGAAAATAGCCATTCTCCCAAAAATGTTATACAGATTCAATGTAATCCTAATAAAAATACCATTAACATACCTCATAGATGTAGAGAAATAACTCCTCGATTTCATCTGGAACCAGAAGAGACCTAGAATAGCAAAGACAGTTCTAAGCAGCAAGACAAGACAGGAGGCATCACAATCCCTGACTTGAAGTTATACTACAAAGCAACTGTAGTAAAATCAACATGGTACTGGAATAAAACAGAGTCAAAGATCAATGGAATAGATCAAAGGATACAACCACACCTACAAACACACTTAACCACCTTATCTTTGATAAAGGGATCAAACATGTTCACTGGAAGAACGATAGTCTCTTTAATAAATGTTGGAAAAACTGGCTCTCCATATACCAAAAATTAAAACTAGACCCATGTCTATCACCATGTACTAAATTAAAATCTAAATGGATCAAAGATCTGATTATTAAAACAGAAACACTAAATCTATTGAAAGACAAATTGTGTAAAAACCTTGAAGACATAGGAGTTGGTAGAGAATTCATGAACAGGACTCAAACCACATGAGAAATACTTCCCAGAATCAACAACTGGGATCATCTCATACTAAAAAGTTTGTGCACTTCAAAAGAAATCTCCAGCATAGTGAAAAGAAAATCCACAAAATGGGAAAAAATCTTAGTGAACTGTCTCTCAGACAAAGAACTTCTGTCTAAAACAAAGAATTAAAAATAATCAGACCGGGCTGGGGATTTAGCTCAGCGGCATAAGCGCCTGCCTTTCAAGCAGGCAGTCGTGAGTTCGATCCCTGGTACCAATAAAAAGGAAAAAGACAAAAAAAAATCAGACCCCCAAAATTCTAAGATCTAATCCAAAAATGGGCATTTGAAATGAATACACAATTCTCAGATGAAGAAATACAAATGACTAATAAATACATGAAAGAATGTTGGTCATCATTAGTCATTAGAGAAATGCAAATTAAAATCACAGTAAGATTCTATCTTACTCCTGAAACAATGTCAGGATCAAGAAAACTATCAACAACAAACGTTGGAGAGGCTGTGGAGAAAAAGGAACACTCCTGCACTGTTGGTGGGAGTGTAGACTGGTGCAACCATTGTGAAGGTCAGTCTGGAGATTTCTCAAAAAGCTGGGGTTGGAAGTGCCATTTGTTCCAGCTATTCCACTTCTAGGCATATTCCCAGAAGAACTGAAAACATTATAGCACAGTGATATATGTGCACCCACATTTATAGCTGTACAATTTGTAATAGCCAGATCTTGGAAACAATCTAAGTGTCCATGAACTGAGGAATGGATAAAAAGGTATAGTATTTTTATATGTGGAGTACTACTCAGCTATTAAGAAGGATCACATTGAGATTTTTGTAAATAAATGGGTGCAGCTTGAGACCATACTCATAAGCAAAATAAATCAAACTCGTATGTATAAATACCAAATAGTTTCCCTAGTGTAAGAAATGTTAAGAATACATAAAACTATATGGTAATCATGATTGCCCATTATATTGCTTTGAAGGCTTATAATGTTTTCATTCATTAACTGGAATGGTTTTATTCTGGGTTGTTTGATTTTATTATCTGTGATGGTATGAGCAATTATTTTGAAAAAAATAAGGGAATATATTAGCTAGTGCTGATTTAATATCATCCTGTTTGAAGTCCCATCAAGCTTTTGTTCTTCTGTCTCCATCGGTTTATCATGTTGCATCCTATTAGATTTCATTATATGTGATAGTATAAACAAATTTTTTATAGAAAATGAGATAATATAGAATCGATTGTGCATTTTCTGTTAGTTGGTTCTAAATACCCTGTAATATTTTCATTCTCTTGAATGTTTTTACACTGTCATGTTATGTTTGATGCTATAGTATATGAAGTTATGCTCAAATATTTCAAGGAAAGAGACACTATGGTAACTACTATTATGTCAGGTTATCTTGTGGTGAAACTATGTTGCTTAAACTGTTCTGTTCTGACCTGTGTTGTTATGTCCTCTTTTAGGTTAATCTTCTTTTTTTAAAATTTTTTAATAAAAAAATCATATGATCATTTCAATAGATGCAGAAAAAGCTTTTGACAAATTCCAGCACCCATTCATCATAAAAATCTACAGAAAATTAGAATACATTGTCTTTATCTTAATCTGATAGATACTATCTATGACAAACCAACAATCACCATCATACTAAATGGACAAAAATTGAAAGCTTTCACTCTAAAATCAGAACAAGGCAAAGAAGTCCACTGTCTCCACTCTTATTCAATGTAGTCTTTGAAACTTCAGTCAGTGCAATTAGACAAGATAAAGAAAGAAAAGGAATTAATATAGGCAAGGAGGAAGTTAAAGTATGGTGACTTTCAAATGATGAGATACTTTACATAGAAGAACCCAAAAAGTCTAAAAGAAAAAACTGGTAGATTTAAAAAGCAAATTCAGTAGCATAGCTGGATATGAAATCAATATTCAAAAAAACAAAAGTCTTCTTGTACACAAATTACAAACTTACTGAGAGAGGAATCAGGGAAACACTGTACCTAATATCAATTTAACAAAAGTTGTAAAAAGACCATGATGTTGAAAACTACAGTAGTCTGAAAACGGATATTGAAGATCATATTAGAAAATGTAGGTATCCTGTGTTCTTGGGTAAGAACAAATATAATGAAAATGGCCACACTTCCAAAACTATTATACAGATTCAGTGCAACCCCAATTAAAATTCCAATCATGTATCTCACAGAATTGGAGAAAATCTAAATTTTATCAGTAACCAGAAGAATCCTAGAATACTAAAGGCAATACTGGGCAAAAAGGCAAGACAGGAGGTGTTACAATCCATAACTTGAAATTATACTGTAAATCCACTTTGATAAAAACAACATGACACTTGAAAACAAAAACAAGTCCAAAGACTAATGGAATAGATGAAAAGATGCAGAACCAACTCTAGATACACTAAGCCATCTTATCTTTGACAAAGGTGCTACACACATTTAGTTGAAGAAAGATATCCTCTTTAGTAAATAGTGCTGGGAAAACTGGCTCTGCACATGCCAAACATTAAAGTTGGACACATATCTTTCACTGTGCAAAAAACTAAATTCATAGTTGATCCAAAATCTAAATATTAAAACAGAAAAATAAATCTAGTAGAAGATAGGATAGGTAAAATTCTTGAAGACAGTGCTGTAGGCAAAGACTTTATGAATAAATCCCTGATTGCACAGGAATGTCACAAAGAATCAAAAACTAGAATCTTATCTTATTTAAAAACATTTGCACAGCAAAAGAAACCACCAATAGAGTGAAGCAACAATCATATTGTGGTAGAAAATGCTTGCTAACTGTTCCTCAGACAAGACTACTATCAAGAATACACAAAGAACTCTTGAAAATCTGTCCTCCCAAATGTAAAGATCCAACCCAAAAATGGGCAGCTGAGACAAATATATGCTTCTCAAATGAAGGATACAAACTGAAAATAAATATATGAAAAAATGTTTAACACTACGGGTCATTAGAGATGCAAATTTAAAAATATTGAGAAATCAACCAATAACAAATGCTGGAGGGGCTGTGGAGAAAAAGGAATTCTTCTGAATTGTTGGTGGGAGTGTAGACTGGTGAAACCAGTCTGGAAATCAATGTGGAGATTCTTCAAAAAACTAGGATTAGAAGTTCCATTAGACCCAGGTATTCCACTTCTGGGTATCTTCCCAGGAGAATTTAAAACATCTTAACACAGCAGTATATGTTTATAGCCGCACAATTTGTAAAATAGCTAGATCTTGGAGACAATCTAAATGTCCATCAATTGAGGAATGGATAAAAATGTTGTAGTATTTTTATATGACAGAGTACTACTCAGTCAAAAAGAAGACTAAGCTTGAGATTTTATAGATAAATGGATGCAATGTGAGACCATATTCATTAATGAAATATATCAGACATTCATGTGTAAACACTGTGTTGTCTCGCTAGTGTAAGAGGCTGAAAGAAACTATGTACATAATAGATAATTAAGATAATTATACTATTGATTCCCTTGAGAACTTGAAAAAGAAAGGTTTGTGCTAGTACTGTTTGGATAATGAAAACGCAAGTGTCCAGTACTCTGAGTAACTGAACTGAAGATAGTAATACAGAATTTACATGCTATCATTTCCTTCTATTTGTTGTGTTTTGAAATATTTTAATTTTCTTTTTAAAATAAAATAAATCCTTTAAAAAGTGTGCACATGTTTAAAATCTGAAGCAGTGTTCACATGATTATCCCTTCTACACCCACATATGTTACTTTGTGTGTGTATATCTGAAGAAAATATTTGTAAAAAAAATATTCAATAATTACTGCTGTTATCACCCTACTATCTTTTAAAATTTTCTGTGATACATTTGTAAACATCTTATGAATAATAATTAGTAAAAACTATCTTTATTTAGCATAAACATCTGAAGTTACTATCATTTTATTCCCAAAGAGCAAATTCAATTCCTGATATGGAAAATGCATATTCTAATATCAATGGGTAACTTTTTACATTACTACCTTGCTATTTTTCCAAAGGACTATTAAATATAATCATCATGCTTGGTGGATACAATTAACAGATCTTATAGAGATTTATACTACCTCAACAAATAATCTTGCAATGTTCTTTTAATTAATCTGACCATAGAAAATTCCTTATAGAGAAGTTCAGTTGGTTTTATTCTTCATAAGGAACTAAAAGGCACTATATATGTGAATGAATGCATGTTAAGTGCATATGAGAAAATTTTTGAATTATATTTCTCTATTTTGAAGGTTTTTCCTTAACTGAATTTGTATAACAGAAGATTATTTTAAGTATTTTAATTGACTGAGTAGCTGAAGTGTTGGGCTAGTTCAATGACTCATACTAATTCCAGATGCATACATGAGACACTGAGGCAGGAAGATCCATATTCTAGGCCAATCTGGGCAACTTAACAATTAAAATAAAACAAAACTCTAAAATAAAAATTTAAAAAAAAATCCTAGGGGTATATTTCTATGGTAGGGTGATTGTCCAGCAGGAGCTGGTTCGGGGTTTGATCTACCACACTAAAAAAGAGCAATCACAGCAACAACAACCAAAGTAATTCAGTAACTATTAAACATCATGGCATGCAAATCAAGTTAGAAAGGAGGTCTTTAAGGTTAAGGCTCAGGAACTAAGTCAGAAGACATTTCCCAAGTATTACCACTCGAAAGATAAAATTGTCTCCTGTTTACGAACTTTGTATGACATTAATGAAAAGAAAATCACCAAATATTAATTGCTTTATCTTGTAACCTGATTAAAATTTATTTTGTAAAAATGTCCCTCAGGTTCTCCTAATGACTATACTTTCAAATATTTAGTCACAGCATTTAAAAGGATGAAGAAAGGAGTTTATCCTCTAGGGATCAGTGAACTGGCAAAAATCTCAAAGTTCTGCCCAAACTGTGCTAGCAAATGAGGCAGAATTCCAGCCCTATGAAAGGAGCTGAGTTGCTGTCAGGATTAACACAGAAACGAATTCAAAGCCACATACAACTAACTGTTGAGATACTAGAATAAATATTATTCACAGGCTCCACATTGATAAGTGCAGTACACATGCACAGAAGTCCCCTTTGTTTACAAGGGACGCGTTCTAGCACATCCCAGGGGATGCCTGAAGCTGCAGATAGCACCAAGTCCTATATGCAGTTTACTGTATTTCCATATATATATATATATATATATATATATATATATATATATGATAACATTTAATTTTTAAATTAGACACAATAAGTGTTAATACTACTAATAATAATTAGTAAAATCACATCACTGTGGTATAATAGAAGTTATGTGATTTTGTGAATGAAGTTATATGAATCTTTTCTTTCCTTCTCTTTCATTCTTTCTCTCTCTCTGTCTCTCTCAAAAATACTTTAATTCTCCACTGCACAAGAGTTAGGGCTTGTGTCTAGATGTCCCCTCAAATTCACATGTGGTGATAGCTGGGAATTTTTGAGAGGTGACCGGATCTAGAACATGTGACCCTGGAATTCATTCTTGGTGTAACACTAGGCACAAAAACACTAGGATTAAGGGTATGAGTGCTACCCACCCTTCAGTAGTCTGGATAAAACACAAAAGATAGAAAGACTTGTGATTGCCTCTTGTGGCTTTGCTACCTTTTGCCTGCCATGAACTGTTTCCTGTAAGCAAGGCCTCTACCAAACCACCCTCCCTTGGAGCCAGTCGATGATGGATTGAAACATGCACTACTGTGAGCTAAATGAACCTTTCCTCCTTTAACTTTGGGTGTCAGATATTTTCTCTCAGCGATGATATAAAAATAACTAAGACAATAGCCTTAATATTTTTGACTTCATTTGAAAAGGGGTAACTAAAACCATGGTAACGGAAACTGAAAATTAACCCAATGAAAAAGACACAACAGAAAACAAAACCTTAACAGGGTAAAAGGAAACTTCTGTACCCAAATAAATACTCAATACATTTTACCTAACACTAAACAGGTAATATTACAAGTGTGCTTGTCAACAGAAATCAGTTATTATAAGGTAGTTCACAGGGGCAGAGTAAAATAGTGTTTACTATTTGCTTTAGGTTTTAAAATGAGTAAAAAGAAAACATGAGGGCTTTTTTTCCTAAGTGCCATTAATAAACACTAATTTTACAATTTCAAACAATCTCAATTGCTGTTATGTAGCTCAAACATGTTTTCTGCAAAATAGGCTTTGTGTTTCTTGGACAAGTTCAATCTCAATTCAAAACTCCAAGATTATTTGAGTAATTTATTCAGTGTCTATATTACTCAAAATAAGATTTTAAAAAGTATACTTAAAGCCTCTAATAACTCACTGACTGATGTGAATGTAATGTGAATGTAATGGCTTGACTTAATGTTTACCATTTGAAGTCTTAACCTCATGAGTTTGAAATGCTGATTAATTAATAGATAAGATCTGTAGAGAAGTACTGAAGTTAAGGTAATATCAAGAGTGTGCGGCCTAACCTAACCTAACATGATTAATGTTCTCATAAAAGAAGGAAATGTAAAAGCAAACACACATACAAAAGGAATTCTATGTAAGGGAAAAGGCTACTTACAGGGCAAGCAAGGTATGCCTGATCCAGGTCTTTTCTTACAGCCTTGTAAAGAACCAACCCCCTGATACCAGACTTGTAAACATTCCAAAACTATAATATAAATTTCTCTTTAAAAGAGTACCAGTTGTTTGTGAACTTTGTTACAGCAACCCTAGAAAAGTAATGTAGAGAGAAACCAGTGGCGAGTATCTTATACTAAAAAAAAAAAAAAAGAAAAGAAATAAATAAAAGTATAGAGAAGCATAACTTGAACCAACAGTTTTCCAGTTCTAGATGGGGCATAAGTAGCCAAGGCCTCCATAAAGACACACTTGAATAAGGTCATTCATTTGTTAAAGAATATTTAAAACTTTAATGCCAGGTAAGATCACACAATAAGTACAAGGAGCCAGAAAGCAGGTAAGACTCTAAGGTTAAGTTATAGATGTCGAATGGATCACTAAACCAATCAATGTCAGACAGATGAAGAGGAATCAGCAAAGGCCATAAAGAGGTGGTGATCTCTAGGCTAGAAGGAAAACTTGGAGACTAATACATGAGAATTTGGGGAAAAGTGCTTCTGTGTAAGGGAATCATTGCTCTCTAAAAATTGTTAGTAAATCCAATGGGGTGAAAAGAGCCTACCACTGAATTTAGTATTGTGGACATGACTGCAGTGAGTATCTGGGAAGTTCTCGTATTGAGTGGGAAGGACAGAAGGACTGGAAAGGCTTGAAGAGAAACCAGGAATTTAGAGACAATGAGCCATATCTGATCATTTTAGATTTCATTATGGCAAAAATTCTGTCAATTTGAAATATTAGGGAGTTCAAAAGAGAAAAATAGAGTTTGTTTAGACTTGGAATTCATCTGTGCTGTTGTTTTATTTGAAATTTTGTGTTTAAGATTGAAAGGAAATAGTTTGTTTGCTGTGGAGAATGACCTTGTGGAGGTAATGTTGGATGATGCAGAAAGCATCCATACCATTCAGCGGTATCTCACTTAAGGGTTAAGATCTAGTGTACAAATGGAAGATTTGCCTTGGCCGGAAGCTAGCATGGCTCATCCATATGAAAAGATGAAAAGTGTAAAATACTACCGCAGTGGGCCGTAAGTAGAAAAAAGCTAGCAGAAAAAACTGCGTGTCTTCTGCTTCACTTGAAAAGATCAGGAGCCGGGAGAGATGTAGAAATATGACATCTTTCAGAGGGGAAGTGTTGAATTGGTGATTAAGAACAAGAGTGTAATGAAATCATAGGAGAATACAGTATGATTGCTGAGTAGCTTTAATATTTTAGCTTTGAGAGAAGTGATATTTAGTTTTAGTTAAATGATGTCTTTAGTATTGATTTGAATTTTTACCCAGTCATATACCTCTAGTGGGTACAGAGATGCACTACTGGGAAGCAGGTTCACTGTGCACAGAATGGCAACTCATCCAAGTCCACCATAAGGTACAGGAAGCAGATGTACTATTTACAGATAGACAACAAAGGACAAAAAAGTGAATTAAGATGCAAAAGAGAATCGGTCTTTCAAAGCTCAGGAATATTGTCCAGAGTGGAGTAAGTTCACTCTGCAGGTCACATAGGCACTGTAGCTGAGAGAAAAGGAAGCAGCCCATCTGGGCTTCTGTATTTCAGTGTTACAAAATTCACTTGGCTAGAGCATTGCAGGAATCTTGTTTTCTATGGAGGGAACCAGAATAGAGACTGGACTGTATCAGCCAATTTCTCTATCTCTCACAGTGTTCATTCCCAACTTCTTATTGTTGTTCTTTAGGACAAGAAGTGTGAAAGTTGGGGAAAGCCAGATTGCTTGGAGGCCATCCATCAGAACTGCCTTGCAGTTGGTGAATAGTGGTTTTAGCCAGGAACATGGTGTATTCAGTGACATAAAAGATGCATAAAGTCAAGAAATTTAAGGGCACACTCCAGGGAGGACTAAGGCTTTTCTAGAAACAAGCATGGCATGGAGAGAGGTAGGAATGCTAGGGAGTGATGTGCAATGAGACAAGGCTGGAAATGAACGGATAGTGCCTGTGGGATTGCAATGTTACGCCAATTCATGTGAGAGCCAATAACTGCAGGCTATTGAAGATAGTGGTCAGGCTTAGATGTCTGACACTGAAGTTATGAAAAGGTTGTTAGTTGCCAAAAATGACAAGTTTGAAATAAAAATGATGACAGTGGATGAACAACCTAAGTAGCAAAGAATTCATTGTGAGTTTGCCAGAACCTTACTGGCAGAGAGGCAAAAACACCCAAACTTCATAAGACACTGACGCTGACAATATGTCAAATTTTAAAAATTTTGTCACAAAGTTTTCTCAAAGTACACTCTATGTGTAGAATCTGTAGGTGTGCAAAGATTTCTTTTTCATGATAGTGAAAATTTACTTTCTTTCTGGTTCGGTCTTATGATTGATTTACTTGCTCATTTGATTCTGCGTTGCTATTCTCTATTGTGTGCTATTTATGAGTAATGCAATGGTCTATTTTAGTTTTTTTATTAATTGTCTATGTCAAGTATGTTAAATTTCTAATTACTAGGTGCATCCAATATTCAATAATTTCAGAATAGTTGTACAATATTAAGATTTTTTCATCATAAATTTATGGCAGAGAGCCATTTTGTCAAAAAGTATGCATTTGTAAACTCTTACATAGCTTCATACATTCCTAAATTCACTTGAAAAAATACAATAAATCCTCTTCTACTTTAAAAAATGCCATATGAGTCATTACTTGAAAAATAAAACCATTTACTAATATAAACCCCAGTGGAGTTATATTTTTAAGTGATTTTATTGCAATTGAAGTTCAATATTCATTAATTTTATATTTTCTTATAAATTATTTTCCTATGATTGTCCTTTGAGTTATTCATTAATTTTATAGATTTTAATCTTAATAAGACACTTTTAGTATATTACACATTTCCTTTCTGGAATCTAAATCATATGCATTTTCCAGTTTATCATTTACATTTCAATTTTATTTATATGTATGCATACAGAATTTTTAAATTGAATAATCTAATATTTCAGTATCATTTACATTTTCTTTTTTCCATTTTTATAATTAGAGATAACTATTATGCTCTCAATATAATATAAATTACAATCTATGTTTTATATAGAAATTATATTAATTTAAATATGCTATAATTCATTTTAGTATTAAGTCAATTATTTAGCTGTGTTACATTAAGTATTTTGTATTTAATAATGCATGTTCTTTTTGCAGTGTTTAACTGAGGGATAAGTTGCAAATGTTCATTAATTTTAAAGAAGAAGATATAAGTGTAAAATTACCTTTGTAAAAGAAAATACATGAGTATTCTGCCTTGTTCAGATCTAGTACAATAATATAATTAGTTTTATATTTCTTATGACTAATTCATTGATTAATACTGTATAATCATTACTACCTGAGGATAATAACTGTAAAACCTAAACACTAAGCTGTGAAGTAAAAATCCTTAATACATTTTAAAAATAGGAGAGTACAGAAATTATTATTTTATTCAGTACACAGTAAAGCATAAAAAGTCTGTGTGATTTTGTTAACTTTTTCTAGTTTGCTTTTTGTTTTGAAAAGATTGTTCTTAATACATGTAGACAAATTAATTTTTAAATATATTAAGATATACTTATATTATTTTATACTTGTTTACTACTTTAATATTTTATCTGTCTTCCAGATTGTCTGCTACACCATTATTAAGTTAGTCTTTGTTTATGTTCATTTCACTATTGAATTACACTAGGAGGAAAAAAGTGTATAAAGCAAGGAGCTGAGATAATCTCATTTTAAAATGAGACTGTATTTATTCAGGAGACACTAGACTTTTAAAATTCTGAGTTTTTATCAATTGCCTTGTCTGCAAGTTGGAAAAATCATATTAAAAGAAAACCAGTAACAATTATTTTTATCCAAATATTATGCATTGAAAACTGCTAGATGAAACTAAAGATCAGTGAACACACCTACATTTATGCCAAGAAATAAATTTGTCTCTATACTTTATAAATTATTTTGTTGCATTCCAAGATTAAATTGTTTAACTGAGGGATAAGTTGCAAATATTCATTAATTTTAAAGAAGAAGATATAAATGTAAAATTATATTTGTAGAAGGAAAGAGTATTCTGCCTTGTTCAGACCTAAAATAATATTAGTTGTATACTTCTTATACTTGCAGATTAAATTGTAAATAATTTTTTGCTTGAATTACAGTGATCTTGACATTAAAATGTGTGAAAATTTGACCTAAGTCTTACATGACAGGATAAAATTGTTAATGGAAGTTAAAAGTATTAAATGACTAGCTTTTTAAAATGAATTTATGCATTTGAAGCAAAATTTGCTTTAAAATTGCCTGAATGCATTTGTAAATTTTATTGCAAAATATTTCATTTTCCCTATATACCACTAAAAATAGTAATTTTGGGATCATGCACGATAATTTAGTTTTCACATGAAGTTACTTATTGATTGAATATTTTGTTAGGCCTACTTGGTTTGAGAAGTTTTTCAGATTATGAATATTTGGATTTTGGAATCTTTGTATATAAAAAGATATGTTGACAATGGGACCCAAGTATAAACGCAAAATTAATATTTATGCTCTTATTTTTTCAAATATAAATTGAAGGTAATTTCATGTAGTATTTTGAATAACTGTGTGAATAAAACAGAATGTGTTTATATCAACTGAAAGGGCTGGAGATTCCCTCTTTAGAGTTCTAACTAAACTGTATTTTGCCCCTGAGATCTGACTGTGGCGTACACATGAGATTGAGCATGGAATCTGCCATTTCTTGTGTCATGTCAGTGCTCAAAAATTTCAGACGCTTTTGGAACATTTCATATTCAGCATTTTGGACCGGAGATTCTCATGAGTTCTGGGATTTACTTATAGGATATCTCAAAATGGTTATGTCAGCTTTGTGGAACTATTCCTTTGATTTCTGGGATATCATTCTCAATTAGTTCTTTACCTATATTTCTGTACTTCATGCATTTCTTTCTATAACTACCTAGAAATGCGTTAATCAGTGAGAAATTGAGAATACATAGGTAGAGCTTTAAACTCCAAGCTGACAATTTTCTCACTAGTCTACAATGAGAAGACAAGCAACTATTCTATTCTGTATTCTGTTATTTTTCTTTTTTTTTTTTTTTTTTTTTTTTTTTTTTTTTTTTGGTCTTTTTCATTTTTATCGGTACCAGGGATCGAACTCAACGACTGCCTGCTTGCAAGACAGGCGCTTATGCCGCTGAGCTAAAACCCCAGCCCCCTGTTATTTCTCTTGACTGAAACTGCAATTATATTAGTACAAGTCATTTGTTCCTTTACTTGCAGAGTACAATGTATGAATACCTGTTATAAATTTGGAACTGTTTTAAGTGTTACATCAGTGAAATATACAGTAAAACTCCTTGGCTCACTGCAATTTATATACTAGAAGATAGAGAAATGAATAAAGATCAATGAAATCAGACCATGACAATTGATAAAATACATGTCGTGGAAGGATACTTGGTTGTGAAAAAATGCCAAATGGCAAAAGTGGTTGGTGGAAGGCATTAACTCTAATTTTAGAGGCCAGAACAGCGCTCAGTGAGATCACTTTACAATTGAGAAAATACTTGAAAGATGTGAAGACATCTGGTGGAAGAATATTCCAGGCACTGAGAAGAGCTGTGAAAAATTCCTAAGACCCATGAACTCTCAAGGTATTTAAGAAAAGAATACACAGAGCATTGTGAATAGAATAGAATATGGAAGAATTGTTCATACACAGTTTGTGCATTAGTTATGTAGGACCTAGAAGTTAATTACAAAACTTGACTTTTACTGTGAAAGAAATGGAAACTCTTCAAATAATTTTTCCGTATGTGTAGTTAATAATTTCAATGAATAATTTTGCTATTATATTGAAAACACAATATTGATGGAAGCAGAAGAGCACTCGTGTTCTTCAAGTCACCAAAATCAGTCATTGATAAAAAGAGCATGGCAGCATGGCATGTGAGATTCCATCGGTATTTAGATATGGTTTTAACATAATATCAAAGATGCAAATTGCAAGAAACAGGACATCTCCAATTTACTCTTTTCTGTGCAATAAAGAGATGGATTCAGCATAACTGAGGTGAAAAGCTGCATCTTCAAGATATTTTATGTAGGAAACAGAAAGATGATTCTAGGTTCAGGTATTGACATGTTAAGTATGAGATGGCTATTATGACCACGAAGAAATGCACACCTGGAAAACTTGATATAAAGTCTGATTGTCAGCCTGAGTATATGTGATTTAATACTAAATATCAAGAATTAGGAGTGGTCATACTTCAAGTACAAGCATAAAAGTAAAATAAGGAAGAAAACCCAGGCCTGAGTGCATGCCACGACCTCAGTATTTGTCTCTCACATTATGGAAAAGCTGTCATCTCCTTCCAGGACATCTAACCTATTCTCCACATTCTTTACTTTTCTTAAAACACACTCATCATCTCATAACTCCTATAATAGAAGAGATAAACATGAAACTATTACCCTGTTGACCAAGATGCTTAAAAATTAATTTATTTACTTTTTAAAAATTTTTTGGTACCAGGGATCAAACTCACAACCTCACACTTGACAGGCAGGTGTTTACACCACTGAGCTACATCCCCAACCCCAATTCTTAAAAATTACACCCATAGTAATATGCTATTTCTTATTCCTTACCATTCATCCATTTTGACAATCTTCAGTCATATCACACTTACATAACCCAAAACCTTCACATTTCTCCACTTCTTACATGACTCTAATGTGTGACGTTCTGCTTAATAGTTCATTTCATGAAGTTTCATGTCTTTTTCCCATTTATAAATTAAGTCACCGCTATTTTGTAGATTTCCCTAAACTCAGAGAGTAACTTGGTTACTTTCTTTGTACTATAATACTTACAACGAATGTCTGTATCCTTCATTGTACTGAGAATTTTTTAAGATATTTGATGATTAGTATTTTGAGCACCCAAAACACTACACACAGTTCAGACTAAAAGAAGAAATGAATCATTCAATTAGAAAAACTTCCATTAGTATTTACCAGTAATCAATTCAAAAATTACACAAAAATTAGTCATAAATATATGTTAGTTTTTAATCGAATGCTATAATATCAAATGTCATATATCTATATGGTCAGATATATTCATTGAAATATACTACAAATATAAAGTATGTTGCTTTCTCTCTTGCTGGAGAAATGCCCAAAATTAGTTTGAAAATGTGCTCATGCAGGAAAAATTATTTGATATAACAACTATACTGGTTGAGGAAAAATTGATATAGTGAAGGACATTTTTATAAATATCAAGAATTAAAAGTAATAGTGAAATGCAAATAAAAACAGTAATTCAATATAAAAAAACAACATCAGTCTATGTCAAAGAAAGTCTTTAATATAAAGATGTTTTCATCTAGGCTATTTTTTAAATGACAAACTAAAATTTATCATTGGAAAAATAATGACATAAACAATAATTTCTGTCCAACTGAGGATATTATTTTCAAATTGTCCCTGATTAACCATACTGGGGACTATTTGAAGACACTGAAACAATCAATTCATTTGACAAGCGCTGGGAGAAATATAATGTATCTGAAAATGCATTCTGATATATTCCAAACTGTGGGTGGGTCTAATAGTGCTGCAAGGACCTGAGATGAGTTATTTCCTTTTAAAACATTTTTATGCGCCATACCCTACAAACACAAAGAACAATTTACTGGGAAAATGTGTCGCCAATATTTTAGTTCCAGTGACCATCACCACTTTTCAATGTTGTTCTGTTTTCTTTTTTTAGAAAGATGCTCTAGGTTTTGTTATTGAGACATTTCTTTTTCTTTTTTTGAAGACAAGTGTATAAAACCAATGCTTGATAATTTACAATAAGTGCCAATATTGACTTATTATTTTATATAAGACAGGCAGGTGTTTACTTGCTATTTTCCTTCCTCCCTGCGTCTCTTCCTTCCTTCTTTCCTTCCATCACATATTTTATCAGCTACATGCTAACAAAATTTTGAGTGTTGCTTGGTATATAAACAAAATCAACGGCACAGACCTGCCTTGGTAAGGTTATGCTATATTTAAAGACAGCACTATATACATAGATACTAAAATAAGACAAAAGTACACAGTTAAGTGTATAATAATAGCCACAAGACAAATAGGTTCAAATTGCTGTCAATCTCAGTGAATGAAAAGACCAATGTAGGATTAAAGATCCAGGAAAATCTAAGTGATGTGTAACAAAAACATAAAAGTTCTTGAATATTGTTAGAGAACTTGAATGTAGAGATAGCAAAGCTTACCAAAGGAAATTTGAAAAGGGCGTGTTTATGTATGTAAAGTTTCAATGTAAAGTTGAATTTGGGATGAATTGGAGAAGTGGCGATGGAAATTCATTATGCCACCGCAGTGTTTCAAGGATAAAATGAGAGTAGAGTTCCCGTGAAGATCAAAGTATGACTACTCATAATTAAAGGGAAATAACAACACCTAGTTTGAAACCATTTTGAAATTTTTAGCCTAGAGGTAAGAGACACGTTGTGCATTATAATTATTTTTGGAAAGTTGATAGAATGAATTAATGTTTGAAAAGATAAGGCTTAAATCATGATCTTGCATTGGAGAATAAGTGATATTGAAGAATAAATAAAGTGAGCGGGTTTTGTTTTGTATATGTATGCATATGTGCATATTTTTAAAAATAGTTCAGGAATACATACAGGCAAGAAGAAAACTTTCAAAAGGTGCATGACAAAGAAATAATTCAAGAAATATCAATTAAGAAAATAGTCTTTCCTAGTACAAAATAGATTTTACTCTAATATTTTAAATCTTTAATTATATTTAAATCTTTGAAATTAACTTTCCTAATTAAACTTATCTTTTTAAATTTGCTTTGAATTTATTTACTTCTTTTTTCTCACTGCCTAACTTTTTAAAGACTTAACCTAAGGGAACTGATCCATAAATGTTTTTAAATTTGAATTTCAAACTTTAATGTGTTATTCTCACTTTACTGTTTGATAAAACTGAGTTTACTTCAAAATAAAAGATTTATCTTGCAATTATATTGCATTTTAATTTCTGAGAACATTTATCTTATTCGTGTGCAGAGAGAGAAAGAGAAAACATGGTGGTGTCGTGTAATGTACGTGAATCCTACACTCTAATCCTATAGGTTGGTGGTCCACTATTATGATAATTTCAACTTCATTAATTCCTTTGAAGTCTTATAGCTAAAAGCCTCTATTCAGGAAATTTGAGTTCAACTTAAGGAATCTTGATCAAACATAATTCATTCTAACTCAGCTTAGCATCTTGTAAAGCTGTACTTTGAGGGTACTGAAGACTAGCTTTAACTTTTCTTTTCTTTTCTTGAGACAATTCATTTCTTCTTTTACAATTTTCAGATGTAACTGAAATATGTAGTTTCTAGGCTACAGTATTCTGGGACACAAGCAGAGAAAGATCAAAGAAGTATTACCATAGTTCAGCATGTAGAACATTTTAAAATCTTTTAAAACTAGAGAATATTCATAATGTTGGAAAAACATTCCTGTAACTATTCATTACACACTTAGTTTTGTTGTTGTTACTGTGTTTTTAATGGGGATGTATAGAAGAAAAACTGATAATTTAGTTAAAAATCTGTTAATATCAAAGTTAACTATTGTTGTCAGAGAAGGATAAAATATATTCATAATAAAAATACTAAGATATATCCAGATATTTTAATTTATATTTTCATGAAGAAATACGACAATGACTATTAATTTAAAGGTAGTCACAAGAGCTCAGTGAGAAAGGGACAAGAATATTTTTTAAGACTGGAGCATCTGTTTGAGACATCCCAATAATTTTGATTCCTCTAATTTGTGTGTGGTTCTTGTGCTGCTGCATAACGTTACTTTTTGCTATTAGAGAAGTAAGATAAAAGGATATTTATTTAAAAAAATAAAAGTCCTATGATGTTTAAATATCAAATATTGCATTTAATGAGTGTCTAGTGTAATTTAGTATATATACACTACAGCAATATCTCATGAAAACATTCATTACTTCTAAAGTAAAAATAGAACACAAGTATTATCCTGATAATGTGTTAGACATATGATGAAAATGAAAAAAAATCATGTCATTTAAGAAAATAATAGCTGGGGCTGAGGATTTAGCTCAGCGGCATAAGTACCTGCCTAGCAAGCAGGAAGTTGTGAGTTTGATCCCTGGAACCAATAAAAAGGAACAAAAAAAGAAAAGAAAAGAAAAGAAAAGAATAGCTAACCTTCTTAGAAATTAAGTAACTGAGACAATGGCATAATTTTTCAAATACTATTCTAATTCCAACCAAAATAGCATTTGAAAAGCTAAAATAATCCTTATAATGTATATTTTCAAAACATTTACCTAGTTTGCATACTTTCTTGAGAAGTTACTGCATAATAATTTTACTAGGATAAAAGTTTGATGGAGAAGAAATATACACATTCAGGAAACAAAAGAGAGCAAAATGATGTATTGAGAAGAGGAAGATAAGATGGCCATTTGTTACCACTTATTGTGAGTGACACAAGAGCAGGTGGCACTGTTTCGAGGAACGCTATACCCAGTGATAGGCTGGTGGATGCTTATCAAGCAGCAACATTGGGAAAACATAAAATAAAATCCCCATTTGGATCATTTGCTAACTTGTGTGGTCTTAGTGGCCCTAACAGGTATAAGGACAAGAATAAAGACTGAACATTGATGTGGGAAGAGATAGGTACATTCAGTACTCAAGAGAGGTGATTGGAGTCAGCTTCAGCACATCATTCATATCTGAGGCAAAATAATGTTGAACAAGTAAGTTATCTCACCCACTGAACCATTAAGTAAAGTGTTTTATAGTCCATCACTGTTTGAGGATGAATTACAGACATATAGAAAATTAAGCAAATGAGAGCAAGGTAATTAGTAACTCCAAGAATGCTAATGAACACATGTACAACCCAAGAGAGAAAATTCAGTAAATAACTATTGACTCAAGCAAAAACTGGGATAGAACTATGTTGATAGGATATAAAAAGTAGTCTAGATTCTGAAAATGCATTAAATTCATATCTTTTATAGCAGAAAAATTATTGGATAATATTTTATGAAAAAATAAAGGGGATATTAAAAATATAAGAAACACAAAAATAATTAAAATTAGTCCATTTTAAGGAATAAGAAGGGCAGATAATATGATTGTTGTGTATAAGAATTATAGTAAGATATGAATTGTAACCTATATGTATTTTGATAAAGTTAAAACTAACTAAGCATATTGTTTTCTGTTTTATAAATATGTAAAACTATGAAAACTGTCCTTTCATCTTAAAATATTGCTCCAAATTTTTAAAATATATGCAAATAAAAGTACCAAGCGCCACAGGGCAGGATGAGATCCCTCTCCCCACAAATTAATTGAACAATACTGCAGCCCATTTCATTGGTAAGAAACCCATAATCTATTTAAAAGGCGCTTGCATGTCCAGTGAGTATGAACTGGCTGCACCACTCATGGTAAGGAAACATGAGATGCTGCTTACCAATTACTGTAACAAGGGAGGTCTATACAATCAAGACAAAAATCTCCTTCCCCAGAATTCAGCTGCTTTTCAGAGAGGGAAAGAGATCCTCAGTAATTTAAATGCTGCCTTTTTTTCCAGGGCTTTTAATAGATTGGCATCTATCTAGCACTGAAAAGATGGAGGACCCAGGTCACACTACCTCCCCATGGCCTTATGGAAAAGAGATATTGGTTTAGGATGGCTGTCAGTGTAGACTCTTTCACAGGGTCAGGATAGAGGAGATGGGTGAAAACTTAAAACTTCTTAGGAGATAATTTTATTTTAAAATGTCATCTCAAACTGCAAGGATGTCTGTTAACATCACAATTAAACATGACAGAGGAGAAACCATATTGTCAAATGCCCACTTAACCCAAAATAATTTCCGAATGATGACTTGAGCCCTGCCTCTCCATGGGAGAATCAAACTTTCAGAATCAAACTTTTATTTGGAATTGACATTCTCTGTTGTAACTTTGTTGGTTTATTTTTAAAATATTTTTTGTATTTTCACTGGAAAGGAAAAAGTGATGTGCAATTTTAAATGTTCAAAATGTACAAGTTGCTTTGTTACAATAAAATTAAATGTGCACATGCACACATGCACACACAAAAGAAAACCTAAAACTCCCAGTTTCTACTTTGCGAGAAAGAGATTTGTTATGGATCCAACTGTCACAGGGAGCTGAGTTAGTTAGAAATATTATAGGCAATCAGACAGGGCTGGGTCCTCAAAGGAGCTAGAGCAGAGGTCCAGATATCTTGCAGCCTTGGAAGAGACAATCACCTCCTGCTGTGGGCCAGATCTCAAGACAAAGGGCAGAGCAAATATAACCACATCCTAAGGAACCACAGTACAAAAAAATTCCCTATCATTCTGAGGAAGTCAGGAGTCAGCACCCCACTCCCTATAGGAAACACTACCCTACAGGGAGAGTCACTGCTGTTGAGCATCCCCACTTCTACATGACTCCCTCCCTGTTTGCTCCTAATTTAATCAATTTTACTTGAGCAATTAATCTTATCGGTTGATCACAGTTCTGTCTCACCTTATGCCCACCTTGCAAATTCCCATTTTTCCCCAACTTTGACCCATCTAACCTCATAATTTTACTCTATAAAAGTTCCTGGAGAAGACAATGTGCTTGGCAACCTACTCAGGACCTCTTCTGTCTCTCTCAGACAGAAGCTTGCTTTCTCTCAATAAATATATTCTATTCTTAACCTCCATGGTTCCTAAAATTTATTCTTTGATTTTAGAGAACACAAACTCATTCCACTATATGACAACAACTCAACTCATCTGACAGCAGTGTGAGGAATTGGCTTCAGTTTTACCTATCTCTGAGCACTCATGGGATCCATTGTAGTCAGGGTTTGTGCAGAAACAATTAGAATCAGGACATGGAGTTTATGATATTACTTTTATGATGGTCAACAGGAGTTAACACAAGAAAATAAGGAAATCTATCTGCAACACCAAAAACAGAATATTTAGTCAAGGGCCTAAATCCCAGCTCTGTGTCCCACATGAATCCAGATGAAGACCCAGAGCTCATGACAGAGCCTCTCATAAGTACAACTGGAGGTCCAGAGACCACAAGAAGGACTCATGCCAGTCTCTTTTATGGATCCATGCCAGGAAGGCCCAAAGATCAGTGGTGGGAGCCAGAAAGTCTATGCCAGCGGGGTGAAGCAGTTGGTGGGATGAGGGTTCTATGCTGGAGTCAAGAAGTTACACTCACAACAAAGACCATGGTGGTCCTAAAAAGCACCGCAACCATCCTCAGAAACATGGAGGCTCCAAGCTCTTCCAACAATAAGCACAGTAGAGTATATGCCAGGAGGCCAGCATGACAGTTCATCCTGGAGACCAAGTAGCACACATCTTCCCCTCCAGAGCTGAGAAGCAATGTTCGATGTGAGGGCCAGAGCTTCTCCAGAAGAACCAACAACTCAAACAGCAACTTGTAGGACAATGCACAATACCTCAATGCAACAATGCATTAATGTATTAATGGCTGCCTTTTCCTTTTCCACCTCTCTATTTATGCTGGCAACTTTCCTCAAGTGGGATATCTACACTCAGCACCATGCTGATGTAATCCAGCAAACCTTAATTTGACCACCAATTTTTAATCCATAAGAGGATCTAACCATACTCTACATGGCTGGAGGTCACTAAGAACATTGAAAGTACTTTGGCCTAAAACAAAACATGAGAGGCTTCCTCAGAATCCCAGGCCAGACTATTAGTGAGATCTACTTCTGCACAATTCCAGTCTATGAAGAGTAAAGAAGGCAGCTACTTTGTCTAATACGTAAATACCAACACAGAGAAATAAGGAAAATTAAGAGAGTAATTATTTTCCTAAAAAAATAAACCACAAAAACCTCCAGGTGCTGAACTAAACACCATGGAGATGTATAATTTACCTGACAAAATTCAAAACAGTGGTTAGAAAAGTGCTTAACGAGTTTAGATGAACCATGCATGAACAAGGAGAGAATTCTAATAGAAAAGAATTAAAGTAGAGAATAGAGAACATCAAGCTGAAGAATGCAATAAATGAATCGAAAAATTAACTAGTGGGTTCAACAGCAGACTACCAGTTAGATCAAGAAAGAAGACA
This sequence comes from Cavia porcellus, assembly GCF_034190915.1. Classification (NCBI taxonomy): domain Eukaryota; kingdom Metazoa; phylum Chordata; class Mammalia; order Rodentia; family Caviidae; genus Cavia; species Cavia porcellus. Next base: position 29,305,444 of record NW_026947497.1, on the reverse strand, counting down.
CAAACCTGCAGGCAAGTCATTAAAAAGGTGTTCAGAAAAATCAAAACAGAAAATAGCAAAGCAGTCCTTCTGATTTATGGAGAATGACCAAGTGTTCAATACATGCATGCTGTTGTAGTCAGGGGCTGTACAGATAGCAATTAGAATCAGGACATCGAGTTTATAATATTGTTTTATGATGATCACCCAGAGTTAACACAAGAAAATGAAGGAAATCTATCCACAACACTAGAGACATAGAATATTTAGTCAAGGACCTGAATCCCACAGTAATGTCCCACATGAGTCCAGATGAAGATCCAGAGCTCATGACAATGCCTCTCACAAGTCCAACTGGAGGTCCAGAGCCTACAAGAAGGACTCACGCCAGTGTCTTTTAGAGATCCATGCTGGAAAGGCCCAAATGTCAGCGGTGGAAGCTGGCAAGTGTATGCCAGTGGGGTGAAGGAGCTGTGCTGTGCTGGTAGGTTGAGGGTTCTACAGTGGAGCTCAGAAGTCATGCTCACAACAAAGACTAGAGCTGGACTGAAAAGCACCACAGCCATCCTCAGCAACATGGAGGCCTCAAGCTCCTCCAATGATAAGCACAGTAGAGTACATGCCAGGAAGCCAACGTGATGATTTTGTCTGGAGATTAAATGAATACATCGTCCCTTCCTGAGCCAGGAAGCAATGCTAGATGTGAGGACTAGAGCTCCCTCAAAGTGAACCACAGCCACTCTCACCAGCAAGGTCCCAACCTCCTCTGACGACAATGGTCGAACTCACACTGGGGAAGTTAGTCATGATGAGCTCCTCCAGGAGAAACAGTGGCTCAAACAGCAACATGTAAAAGAGCCCACAATGGCTCTCTTCTCCTCCACAGCTGTATTTATGCTGGCAACTTTCCTCAGGTGAAATATCTATGCTCAGCACCATTCTAATTTAATTCAGATGGTGTTAAGTTGACCATCAGTTCTTAAACCATAACACATGCAGACATTCCAGAAGAAAGAACAGAGTTCCAGAAAGTGTAGTCAAGGAAGCAAATCATACATAATTACATGTGTCTATTTTTGCTTTTGTTCCTATAGTTTTATTTCATTTTCAGAAAATTATAACTAACTTAAATATAACAAAAGTTACCCATAGTTTATTCTAAGAGTTTTCCAGTTTTCGCTTTACATATTTCATCTATTTTCATTGAGTTTTGTATGACGTAAACCATATTTTCATTCTTATGCTTGTGAAATTCCAGCTTTCCAAGCATCATGGATTGAAGATATTGTTTTCAACAATATTTATGCTGAATAACTACATTAGTTTGCTTTTCAGTTCAGTAACAAAACACCTGAGTATAGGTATCTTTTAAAGAAAAGAAATGTTTTTACCTATTCACAATTTTAAAGGCTGAAATTCTAAGATCAGGGAGCCCTCCTTTGTTTTGATCTCTGGAGAGACCCTCCATGGTCACATCACTTCATGGCAAATGGCATCATGGGAAAGCATTTCACATGGGAGAGTACATATGGCAATGGAAGAAGCCTCAGTCATTCAACAGAATTGCTCTTTTATAACAACTCACTTCTAAAGAAATGGAGTAGAGTCCTATAGAGATTACCTTAATTCCTACTGAGGGTACTGTTTTTAATTACATAAGCAGCTGCCACCAGACCTCTCCCCTTATGTCATGCAGAAGAATAAACCTACAACATGTGAAAACTAGCAAGACAAAGCACACCCAAAGGGGGCTGGGTTTTAGCTCAGTGGCTCAGTGCCTGCTTTGTAAGTACAAAGTCATGAGTTCAATCCCTGGGGGTGGGAGTGGGAGTGGGGGTGGGGGTGGGGGTGGGGGTGGGCGAGGAAGCATACATAGAGGACAGCAGCACAATGGTCAAAGATCAATTAACTATATATGTATGTATAGATTTATTTATTGGTTTCTGTTCTGTCCTGTTGGTTTATAGTTTGTCTTTATGCAGGTAGCATACTGTTGTGATGTATTTTGTATATTTAGATCAGTTTTTGAGAATTATTTTGGAAATAAAGTTTTCACAATTCTTATTGGTTCTACATTAATTTGAATGCTCAAAAAATGATCAAAAAACATATTTAAGAAAGAAGAAAGTAAAAATACTCAGGTAATGTTTTCTTTTATAAGACAAATATTACAATATAAGGAGGTACTTTGTAAACAAGAGAGTCATATTTCAGTACCTCAGCTTTTGGGGAATTTCATTTCTGTAGGAATCTGTTACCTTTTTACAAGTATCTAATCTATTACCTTTTTAAAAATCTAATCATAGTTAAATTTAATTTTCCTCATTTTTCTTTCGGTGTTTTAAGATCTTAAACATGTTCAAATATTTATGTGCAAATCATTTCTTTCTTTTTTTAGAAAGTCTGTTTTCTGTCCATCTTACATTCCCATATTCCTTAATGTCTTAACATTTAGCTGAAGTGATTTTTGGTTCTTTCTATTGTGTAGAATTAAGCATTCTACATAATATTTATCAGTTAAAATTCAGGGAAAATATGTCCTAAATAAATTATAAAATATTCAAGCAGTGTTGGTCTCTTCTTAAGTACTCATATGAAAAATTAACCATTAATTAACCATTAATTAACCATTCATTTAATAAATATTACTCTAATATTTCCTATACAATGATACCACCCTGGAATTTTGCGGGAGGTTTGGGAGAAAACAAAAACGGTTAGAGGTTTTTCCATCAAGCCCACAGTTAAGTATATTCTTCACATCTGAATTGTTTTAATGGACCCTGACTTTTTTTTTTTTTTACCTCAGTAAAAAATAGTAATTGTTTTGCAATTCTATGAGGTCTCACCAATTAAATTTTTGTTTATAATGTACTGCTAAGAATTACTCAACCTGTCTAATATTAATTATCACTTAAGATAATATAATGCAATTCTGTTTACTTTTTGGTCTGTGGAAATTAGCATTGATTTTAGTACTCTTGTGAATCCAGAAGGATTTATATTGTCTGCGTTACTTCATTTGATGAATTTCAGGTGTGGTTCATAAGTGCAATATAAAAAGTTTGGCTAAGTTGATTTATTTTATTACGTTAGGCTCTCATAGGTTGTGTAAATAACATACTTTGTGTGTCAGTGGCTATATGCATTTCCCAGATCTCAAATGACAGGTACTAAAAGAACCATTTAAGAGATTCTTCTTTTGGTATCAGGAAAAGATGTAGATCAATAATGCAAACATGGGCAAGATTTTTTTTTTCATCTTTTGCAGTGAAGAGGGAATAGCCATAGTTAACTTTCAGCTAGAAAGCACTTTCAGTCTCTTGCAAATTAGGAAAAGCTGAAATTGTATATCAATGACAGCATTTAGAAGTGCCATAGATATAATTCAACATAATGTTTTTAAGTGAGTTTTGTAATTCTTTTTACTTATTTTTATTTTTTCCAGATCATTTTCACACACACAATCATTAGTTCATTTTTGTAGAATTACATTTGAGCAGCTCTCCATGACTCTTAGCAAACATTTCCTTTTGTATATCTAAAGTATTGCTTGAAGTTGTATGGTACCTACAAATAAATATGTTAAGAATTACAGTAACTTAATGCCCACCATAATATAAAAAGCAGTGCTGGATCTGATATAAATAAAAGAATTGTACTACTGATAAAAGGACTAATTAATATTGCAATATTTACTCTCTGGGTCTCCGGTTGTAATCTATAGAATGGATTATCTGCTTTTAAAAAAAAACCCTTCAACATATTTCGAGTTTATATTAAGCATAGACAATCATATATTTTCAATGTACACACATATGAATAGATTTGAAAGAAAATACCAAAATATTAGATTTATAGCATCAAAATTTTGATATGTCTTTTCAGATTGTAGTTAGAACATCAACAATTACAATTAGGTGAATTCTTTTTGCCCCGGGAGGTAGCATAATCCTGTGAGGAAGTGAAAACACCTTGAGAATTAGATTGAAGTTAATTTTTCCATTGTAATAACAAGAATGCAAGGTAGTGGTACTGTTCAACATGCTGAGATATGCAGAGACATTGAACTATTACCTCAAACTGTAGTGCTACTAGTTTTATTATTTCCATCAACTTCATATAAATGAAAAGCTTCAAAACTCCTTGCAAAATTGTATATTTTAACCAGTTTCATTTATTCTCAAGCCTGGAATAGATTACAATTCTTTTAACTACAGAGCTGAGGATACAGTCTCAGCCACAAAATCAGTACAGTTTTACTTATAGGAACTGCAGTAACAAATGTAATATTCTTATTATATAGAATGCAGCTCTTCTAATTAACATGTTTGTTTCCTAATATTTTTAGAGTGTTTCTATCTTTTACATATTTTAAAAATATTTGAACACTTTAAAATTGTATAATTTATCTAAATATATTCAGTTTCACACACCTACGTTCTGAATGATTCAACATTCAAGAGTTGAGCAATCTCATACAGAGTTTTTATACTTCAAAAGAGTTTTGTTCACAAACACTTCTTTCCTTAGTAAAATGTAATATAAACTCAACATTAATAGAAATGGTACAGCTGTGATGGAAAGCTAGCATAGTGGGAGGAGGTAGGTATTATTTCTTTCCAATAACAAAAATGTTGCGCAATATACATCTTAATTCTCAGGTGAAAAATCTCAGTGGCAGTTAAATTTGCATGTCATTACTCAGCCATCAAGTGGTAAAATCTCTGAAGAGTTCTGTATTTCCACTGCTTTGTTGCAGATCTCCACCCTGCTTTGCAATTCAAAGCAGCCATTTTACTTTCTTAAAGATATGCTTCAAATTTCTATGATACCGAATTATATAGAAAATGCATGTATAAAAAATGGATGTAGATGTAACATGGGTAAGAAACATGAACATAGAGTATTGAGCTTTAGCTCTCAGTCATTTAACTGCATATTTTAACTGCATATTTTTCGTGAAAAACCAGAATGTGTATATTTTGAAGAACTTCAAAGGCATGTGTGCAACTATATTAAATATTCATATATTTTATGTATATTTAACGGCTATGTTGTACAACTCATCAATATTGTGATATAAAAATAAGCAACTCCATAAAACTATATACTACTATAATATGTATATACATATGTTTAAAAGAAGCAAAATATGGTATATTTATATTGAAATTTTAAGGTATTATTACTTAAAATTATTTTAATCATAAGTGAGTTAATTTCAATAGTATTTACTATTTAATTCTGTTAAATAATTATTATATAGGTCAGTTCATTAGCATGAAGTTAGAAAAATTCCCTGGTTTATACACTAAATATTAAATCATTAGTAAATATTAAAACATTATGTCTATACCACAGGTATTTCATATTTTAACACTTTTAATAGAAATTATAAACACATTAATAAAAATGTACACACAATACAGTTGTGCAAATAAGAATAACATTTTAATTTAATTCCTTTGGCCATAATATACCTATAAATCTAAAATATTATCTGTATTTTTCTTAAACAGTGTATCTGCTTAATATCGATTTTCTTTAGTCAGTTCAACATACACTGTAGAAGCTAAATCCACAAATTTATAGAATAGTAAGACACAATTCAATTTTATGCATTAATATTCATATTTATTTATCCATAAATATTCATATCATTTGCTTTATAGGAAACATTTATAAGCTGGAAATATAGCTCAGTGGCACAAGAGCCAGCCTGGAAAGCACAAGTTCCTGAGATGGATGCCCAGTTTAAAAAAAAAAAAAAAAAAGAAGAATTATTTACATAACTGCTTGGTGAAAATGCCTGTTAAGTAAAAGAGTGAATATATAAGGTTAAACTATGACAACAGATATCACTGAGGAGGTAAATAAACTTACTTGGCTTTGAAATTATTATTTCAGGATAATCCAGAAAATGTTCACAAGAATTACAGGCATGTTTTTATCCTTTAAGGATCATGCCCCAACAATATGGACTTAATCAAGCAGACATAATCTTGATTTCAAATTTCCTACTGACTGTTCATGTGCCCTGATGTTTAGAAGTGCCCTTTTTTTTTAAACTTAAAGCAGGAATAAATTGCACATCTCTCAATATTGTAGAGACACAAGATTATAATAATCTACTCACTTTATTGCAATGTATGTACAAAAAATCACACTATTACATTTACTGTTGAGGATCTCTAAATACAAATATAAAAATGATGTAGACCTAATGCTTATTGATAAATCTTTTAAGAACTATCATATGTCAGAGAGGAAAAGGAAAATACAGCTCCCTCTTTCATTCATTCATGGGGCTAATAAGTTGTTGTGAAGAGATGATAAATGTCAAGACAGTAACAGTGACACAATTTAAAACAAAATTTAAGTCCTGTGAATAGAATTAATAAGACACTCAGATGGACAACAGCCAGCCAGGGTGGGAAACATCCTTGTCAGATCATAAAGACTTCTCTAAGTTGTTGGCATTTAAACTAACATAAGGGCAAACATTACATATCCAAAAGAAAAAGGATACCCTCCAAGAATATAGGAAGCCTGGAATATTGAAAATGGGGGAAAGCATCCAACATGGGGTGTCTGCTCCAGAAAATACAAATGGCAATTTCTCAGAAAATTAAAAATGGGATTGATATATAATCCAACAGTTTCACTTCTGAATATATGTTCTAAAGATTAGAACCAAAGCCTTAAATATGTATTTGTGTAAGTCATAGTCATATTGTTATTCACAATAACCAAAAATTGGAAGCAACCCAGGTTGCCAAAGAAATATGATTAGAGAGACACAATATATTAAACATATACAATAAAATATCATGAAACCATTAAAAAGGAGGAACTTAAAACACATGGTAACACATAGATGAACCATCAAGACCCAACGCTCAGAAAAATGTACCAGTCATTAAAAAAAGTGCAGCCATCTATATGAAATACTTAGAATAATTGAGTTCATAGAAAAAAATAGAACAGTAGTTGTTAGACACTGATTGAGGGGTAAATGAGGCAATGTTTGGTGGTATAATATTTCAGGTTACAGAATAAAATAGTTGTGGAGATTTGGTAATAACAATGTAAAAGCTTAAAATTACTGAAGTGTGCAGATAAAATGTTTAGAATTTTATGAAATAAGGATAGAAAAGGAAGAAGTTAAATTATCATTTTTTGCAGTTGACATGTTACTATATATAGAAGACCCCCCAAAACTTCATTGAAGGACTTCTAGATGTAATAACCAAATTCAGTGATGTAGCTGGATAAACAGCACTAAAAAATCAATTAACATTCCTGCACACAGACAACAAATGCACTGAGAAATAAAAAAAAAACAAAAACAAAAAAAACCCCTGCATGATTCACAAGAGCCTACAAAAAAATGAAATACTTGGGAATCAATCTAACAAAGAAAGTACAATATCTATTCAGTGAAAATTATAACACTCCGGAAAAGAAATCAAAGAAGATCTCAGAAAATGGAAAGACATTTCATGTTCATTGATAAGAACAATCATTGTGAAAATGGCCATTCTCCCAAAATTGTTATGCAGATTTAATGCAATTCCATTAACATACCTCACAGATCTAGAGAAATCACTCCTAAAATTCTACTAGAACCAGAAGACACCTAGAATATCAAAGACAATTCTGGACAACAAAGGCAAGGCAGAAGGCATCACAATCCCTGATTTGAAATTATACTATAAAGCTACTGTGATAAAATCGGTATGGTACTGGAATAAAAACAGACCTGAAGATCAATGGGATAGATTACAACTACAAATACACTCAGCCACTTTATCTTTGACAAAGAGGCCAAACATGTTCATTAGAAGAAATAGCCTCTTTAATAAGTGGTGCTGGAAAAACTGGCTTTCCATATGCAGAAACTAAAACTAGACCCATGCCTATCACCATGCACTAAATTAAAGTAAAAGTGGATCCAAGATCTAAATATTAAAACAGAAACACTAATCTACTGGAAGACAAAGTAGTAGAAAACTTAAAAACACTGGGGTGGGAAAAGAATTCATGAACAAAAATCACACTGCATGGGATATACTTCCCAGAGTCAACAACTGGGATGTTGTCTTATAAAATGTTTTTGCATGTCAAAAGCAATCTCCAACAGAGTGAAAAGAAAACATATGAAATTTGGTAAAAATCATAGTAAACCATCCCTCAGACACAAGATTTCTATCTAGGACATATAAAGTATCTAAAAAAAATCAGAACCTTTGTTATGGATTAAGAACTGGTGGCCAATTTAATGCCAGCTGCATTACATCAGCATGGCACAGAGCATAGATGCTCCAGCTGAGGAAAGTTGAGGAAAGCACAGAGAGGTGGAGAAGAAGGAAGGCATTAATGCATTGTTACACTGAAGTGTTGAGGTGTTGTGGGTTCTCCTATGTGTTGCTGTTTGAGCCATTGGTTCTTCTGGAGAAGTTCTGGTCCTCACTTTGAGCATTGCTTCCTAGCTCTGGAGCAGATGTGTGCTGCTTTGTCTCCAGGAAGACTCGTCATGCTGGCTTCCTGGCATGTACCCTACTGTGCTTATCTTTGGAGGAGCTCGAGGTCTTCATGTCGCTGAGGATGGCTGTGGTGCTTTTCAGGACAGCCCTAGTCTTTGTTGTGAGCGTGACTTCTCAGCTTCAGCATAGAACACTCATCCCATCAGCACAGTTCCTTCACCCTGATGGCATGGATTTTCTGGCTTCCTCTGCTGGTATTGGGCCTTCCCGACACAGATTCATAAAAGAGACTGGCATGAGTCCTTCTTGTGGGCTCTGGACCTCCAGTTGGACTCGTGGGAGGCATTGTCATGAGCTCTGGCTTTTCATCCAGACTCATGTGGGACACTGAGTTGGGATTTAGGCCCTTCACTAAATATTCTGTGTCTTTGGTGTTACATATAGATTTCCTGCCGTTACTTATGTTAACCCTGGATGACCAACATAAAACAATATTATAAATTCCATGTCCTGATTCTAATCGTTCCCTCCGCAACCCCTGACTACAAACCTGAAATTCAAAGATCCATTCCAAAAATGGGCATCTGAAATGAATACACTTTGCTCAGCTGAAGAAATACAAATGACAGATAAATACTTAAAAAAAAAAATGTTTAGGATCATTGGTCATTAGAGACCAATTAAAACAACATTAGAGAGCAAATTAAAACAACACTGATTTTCTATTACATTCCAGAAATAGCCAGGATCAAGACAACTACCAATAACAAATACTGGAGAGGCTTTAAGGAAAAAGGAACTCTTCTGCACTGTTGGGAGTGTAGGCTGGTGCAAACACTATAGAAATCAGTCTGGAGGTTCCTCAAATAGCTGGGATTGGAAGTTCCATTTGACCCAGATATTCCACTTCTGGGCATATACCCAGAAGAACTGAAAACATCTCCCACAGTGATATATGTGCACTCATATACATAGTAGCACAGTTTGTACCACCCAAATCTCTTGGAAACAACCTAAATGCCCATCAACTAAGAAATTCATTAAAAAGAAGTGGCTTTTTTTGTTGTTGTTACTGTTGTTTGTTTTTGTTTCTTTGTTCCAGGGATTGAACCCATGACCTTATACTTGCCAGGCAGGCATTTAAACCACTGAGCTAAATCTCCAGGAGAAGTGGTATTTTTATACAATGCAGTACTACTCAGCTATAAAGATGGATCACATTGACGTTTTTATAGGTAAATTGATGTGACTTGAGACCATAATGAGTGAAATATATCAAACTCACATGTGTAAATACTGTATTTTCTCTCTAGTATAAGAAGCTGAAAGAGCAAATAAGATACAAAATCTTCAATAAACATTTTGAAAGGATAAGAAACTGCTCAAAGGGGAAAAAATAACTCCAGGAAAAGGAGAAAAGAAGGAAGCTAAACTAAAAAAGACATAAATTTGTGCATATACACTTAACTAAAATGATTACACTACTAATTCTATTCGTTTTTGAAACAAAAATGTTAACATTCATACTTATTAGATCAACTTTGCTTGTTTATATGTGGTAATCTGAGTAACTCTTGAAAATAACTTCAAAATAACAACCTTGGTTATGTTCCTTCCACTTTGTTTTGAAAGCTTCCTTATTGTTTTGGGCTCTTTGTTATAGTTATTTCTCTACTGTTTTTTGTTTTTTTCTCGTATTTTGTTTTTTCCTCTAATACAGAAGAGATATATATACATGTTTAAGTTTACACATGCATAGAATTTCTCCTAAAGAATTTACAATTGATTTTATTATGTGTAATGGTATAAACAGCTACTTTTAAGAAAATGAGACATTATGGTAGCCATTGCTGATTTTCTGTCATCTTGTTTTGAAGTCCAACAATGCTTTTTTTTTTTCTTTGTTTTGATCAGTTTTCGTCTTTTTTCTTTTATTCGATTTCAATATGTGTAAACATATGGACAGCTATTTTGAAGAGAACAAAAGACATTATGGTAGCCATTTTCATTTCTCTATTGTCTGGTTTTGAAGGCCAGTAATACTTTCATTCTTTTGTTTTGATCGGTCTTATACTGTTTCGTTTTGTATCAATTGAGTCTAGGTGAAAATATGGACAACTATTTCAGGGAGAACAGGCGACATGCGGTTAGCCATGGTTAATTTCCTGTTGTCCTGTTTTGGGATTCTGTGTTGCTTGCATTGTTTTGTTCTGATCTGTTTTGTTTTGTTCTGTTTAAAATATAAAGAGATAAATAAATTAAAATGTTTAAGAATTTAAATTATATTTTGCCAGTTAAAAATCTAAAAATAACAAAATACCATCACCAAGTGATACATGTCATAAAAAGGACCAGCATGTGAAACTATTCAGAAGTATGGGAACAAAAACAAAACAAAGTACCCTGGTTCTTTCCCCAAACCAATGGGACATAATGGAGGCCTCATCTGGAGAGATGAGACAGTCTTGAAGACCACTGTTGAGAATTTTTATATCACTTACAGTAAAATGAAAAGACAGCAAGAATTCAACGCTTTAGGAAAATGGCTTTGGTTCCCTAGTCAGATCCTGGCCAATACACAAACTCATCACTGAACTCTTAAGGTGTCCTCCTTTGCTATGGAAAACCAATATTAAATGAGTAAAGTATGTCATGAATTCAAAGAAAGGAACATTTCCATTAACTGTATTTATAAAGGTAGTAAGAGCTTTGTGAAGACCTAGCACACAAAAGATCTTGGCTCACCCTGACAACCATTCCTCCATTCCATACCTGCAGCAGAATCTGCTAGGAAATTTGGGTACAAATATAGTCATAAAATTTAAAATTTTAGACTACAGGAGCAAAGGAAATAGAATTAGAGGTGAAAGGAAAAATAGAGAGAGTGACCTTTCACAGCTATGCGATTGGAGGCAGAATCCAGGGGGATGTCTGATTAGGATGCTACACAGACAGGAAAAGTGAGTTTAATTTTCATTTTTGCATTATTTGTATTGTAACTTGATAAATGTTCTCCAGTTTCATAAAACTTCAGTTAATGTACCATATTACCAACGTCTTTTATAAGTATCGTGAAGAATAAAAATCAAGGCTCACAGGTGAATATCTTGTCTGGGTTAACACAGAACCAAGAAATTTTACTGCCACAGGGAAACGATATGCATTAGAAAGCCACGCACCAAACTGTGGCCTGAGGATGCAGCTCAGTAGTGCAGCACTGGTTCAGCACGTGCAAGGTCCCAAGTTCAGGCCCCAGCACTACAAAAAGGAAAAGAAACAAACCACAGAAACTTTAAACTTTGCAGAAGGAAAACTCACAGGGATTTGGGGCATTTTAAGAAAGGTATTATATTATGCGCGTGATCTTGGTCAGTTGATGTGGAGAGTATGCTCTAGATGACTTCTATTGTAAAAATAATTGACATAAAACGTATGCTCTACTTTCTGGAGTTCTTGAAGTTTCAATCCTATCCTGTTTTATGGACTTCCTGACTGCACATATGTTTTGTTCACCAGCATTTTCTCATGAAATATGCTCCATAAATATTTGTTCAGTAAGTAAGCAAATCCAATACAGCTTTATTTCCAAGTTCTTTCACTTTCTGTTTACCCCCAACCACCAGGCAAGGAGAGCCGACTATTGTTCCCACGAGATTATACAATTATACAGTGACAGCATGAAAAATTGATCCAATTCCTTCCCCTCTTCTCTTTCATCCAGAATTTTCCTTCACAAATACCCATCTTAAAGTGTCTTTTAATTTCTCAACATCCTTCCCCCACCTTTTAATAAAATCATGCATGAATTTCTACGAATATTTTCTGAGAAGTAAACAATAAAACATGCCCTAATTGAATTAATACTTCCAAGTATATCACTTTAGTATCCCTGTAGGGAAACAGAGATTGACAGAAAATGTTATAAGAAATTCAGCTTCTAAATATCTGATAAGAATCACTCCTGTTTTAGATGATCTACTAACTTGATGAGAAATACTAAAATAACTCAATATATAGTTGTTTCATAAGTGATTTGGCACTGTAGAATTTTCAAGAATATTCCCATTATCATGTGATAATTTAGCAACTTCAATAATTAGATTAAATACACGTACTACAGAGAGTTGTCTCAAAAATCTTATGTGTTTATGTGATTGACTGGTCTTTATCTGGCACATATCATTAACAAAAACGGTCCTGTTTGACATTCATGATGCTTATGTAAATCTAGGGAAAATTTACCCGCTAGATTGCTTATCTAAATAATAGAAATTATATGTACTTTATAAGGTTTCAGATGAAGTACACATGTAAATAATCATGTACATAACTGGTATCACCAAAATATAACTATTATCAGTTTATTCTATTTGTCTTTTTCAAACAATTTAAATCTCTGAGTAATGTCTGTTTTCAAAAACATTCGAGGAATGAAAAAAAATTGCAATTTAAAGATAGATAAAAAGTCTCAAACTGAGGGATAGATGATAATTTTCAAGACTCTAAAATTGGAAAGGATATATAAGGGTATTTTTCATAAATTTAGCCTCCAGAGGCAGTAAGAGAAACCCTGATGTATTTAGATGTAAAGAAACAGATTACTATTCAGTTGAAGATCATTTAATTCTGTATGAGATGAACGTGCTAGGAATTCTGATGATTTATAGAGTGAAGGCAACAGGACACTGAGAAAGAAATCACCATGTAGCTGGGCGTCACCTGAAATGCTACATGTGTGGGTATCTCGGCTGCAATCCTTTGTCATTCTTCCCTCTAGTGGCTGCCGTGATAATTACATGTTTGTGGTGGTCGAAGCAAGAGAGGATAAAGGACCGTTTGTTATGTGTTAGTTTTCTGGCATCAGTCCTGCCATTGTAGTATTACTTTTGAAACAGAACATCAATGCATTTGGGCAAAAGCTTCCAAAATCAAAGTAAGACATTCGGAAAGAAGTAAAGAATTAGTTTAAGTTAATTATGGTAAACATTTCTCCCCAAAATGAGATGCTTAAGAGCCGAAATAATTTGTCACTTATATAGGACTCTGTTATATCAAATGTACTGCTATTCTCCCCGTAATGTTTTTAAACTGTTTAAAATTGTATAATCTCAAGTGAGCCTGGCTAAAAAGTAGTATATTGCTAATACTTACATTAAGCAAAAATGTGTTCAGGTCCTTTGTTTACTTGTTAGAAAAGATTTTTAAATGATCATTATTTTGTTTCGGTCAAATATTAGTTTATGACACATAGGAAATAACACAATATAATTTGTATAAAGAAGAGCAGGACATATTTAATTGTAACATTAAAATTCATGTGCTATATCAAACTTAAAATATTAGTAATAACGTACAAAATAACAAATCATATGTCTACATTTAATTCTTGCTAACAGGGATCATTTTAAAAGTGTCAAATCTTGAAATTTAAAGCAATTTTACAAGACAGGATGATTCTGTACTTGATTTTTGAAAGAAAAAATTCACAAATGTATTCTGCATAATTATATTTTAATACATAATTTTCTAAAATGTATGTTTATACTCCACATATGTGATATGAAATTAATATGTTAAAGCATTTCTGAGTTTTTAAATATTCTTTGAAATTGTAAATTATATCATCTGCATGTTTTCTTTCCTTTTTACTCTTGTTTATTGGTACAATTTAGATAAACAGGGGACACAATACCTTTTACCAGTATTTTTAAGCTATATTTTTGGATTTGTTTTAATCTTTCTCTAAAATCCAGCAAGAAAATATCTGATCAAATGCTATAAATGAGATCAAAAATATTCTCCATTCCAATGTTATACTGGCCTTCACAAAATCAAAAGCACTTATCCACCACTAATAAAACCAGAAGGGTAAGTTAAAACTTAAGAGAAAATATTTACAAATCACACGCTTGTGTTTATCTACAATATGAAAGCCACTCTTAATATCAAAAATTTTAAAATAAATCAGTAGAACAATGGATAATAGACACAAACAGATGCATTATCAAGAGATTCAATAATTGACAAAGGAGATCAACAGTATGCTTCCAATAATTAGCCACTTGGAAAATGAAAAGTTTTAACAGATGATGAGCTATCCTGCACATCTACTAAAATAGCAATTAACAAGCAAACATGTAAATATGCAAACAAGTATTGACAATATCAATTGCTAAAAAATTAGAAGAAATTAATTTCTTATGTACTGTGATGCACTTATCCTGAAAACTGTTGAATAAAATAGGTGGCCCTTAAAAGTTAATCCTAAACTTAATTTATCACTCGCCAATCTCAGTCCAATATATTTACTCTACATATGTGAAATTTTCTATTTACATACAAAATGAAGCACAAAAAATGTTTAGAACAACTTTACTAATATCTGACAAAAACTGAAACTTTTTGAATATTCTGTCATGGGTAAATAGATTAACAGATCATGGTACATAAAAATAACAGAATGCTATTCAGCAATAAAACGAACAAACTGCAGATATACACCAAATAATTTAGACGAGTTCTATAAAGAATTGTGCTGACTGGGGGAAGATAGTCCTAAGAGGTTATTTGTTAGATACTTCAGTTATATGACATAATAAAAAAGATACAACTGTAGAAATACACAACATTAGTCATAGTTGTCAGTAGTTACGGGTGGAAGAGAGTAAATATAAAAGAATAGCATGAGGAAGGGTTTTGGAGGAGTGACAAAATTATTCTACTTTCTTATTATGATAGCAGTGATGTAAATCTATGTATTAATGTTTTAATGTATGTATTAATGTATTAATATACATGTATTAAAGTTTACAGAACTTTGTTCCATAAGAGAAAAAGTCAAACTCTTCTATCATGTTTTTTTTAAATATTAAAATTGCAAAACATAATCATTGTTTTAAAACACCAAAACTTTCATGTTTTGTCAATGATGGATCAAGCTTCTATAAACATTCGTGTGCAGGCATCTGTGTGGACATAAGCTTTCTACTCCTTTTGGTAAATACCAAGGGACTTGATTGTCAGATCACGGAGTAAGATGTACATCACAAATAAATGGATAAACAAGCTCTGATTTATCCATCCAGGCAATAGATTATTACTAAAGACTAAGGAGAAAGGAGTTATCGAGCCACAAAAAGGCACAGAGGACATTTGAGTTCATATTAAATGAAAGAATTCAGTGTGACATTTGGGGAAAGCTAACTATGGAGACAGTGGTAACTAGAGAGAGGAGGGGAGTCTGAAGTACGGGGAATTTTATAGAAGGTGAAAATCTTGTGTGTGCCACTATAATGCTGGACACATACTACGATACATTTGTCCAAATGTATAACGTGTACATCAAGAGTGAACCTCAAGAGGGAGTGTAGACTTCACTTGTGAATGATATGTCAGCGTAGTTTCATCAGTTATAACAAATTGCCGCTCCTGTGGAAATTGTTGATAATGATAAAGGCCGGCATGTGTTTGGGAAGGGTGGGCAGGAAATCTTTATACCTTTGTACCTCTCAGTTTTGCTGTGACACTGAAAATACATTCAAATTAAAAGTTTGTTTCCTGTTTTGTTTTGTTAATGTACCAAATGACTTAACTAGCTCTGATGGCCCACATCCGTCATCCCCAAAACTCCGGGAGACTGAGGCAAGAGAATCATGTGCTTAAGCCATGTCTGGAAAATACAGCAATTTTTCAACATCATGTTTCAAAATTAAAAGAAAAAACACTTGAGTTTATCTCTCAGTGTAAAGGTCCTGGGCTTAATTATCAGTAGTTCAACATTATTAAAATTAAATGCCACTTAAACTAAAACTGGACAATCAAAAAACCAGTGTCACATATTAAAAATATGTATATATATATATATATATATATATTTATATATATATATGTGTGTGTAAATGTATATATATTATATATATATACACATATACATACTTCTCATTTTCTACTGTCTGTCCAAAAGTGAAAAGTCAGTGAACAAAAACACTTTATAACTCTTTGAAAGAAATACCTTTAGGAAATCCACATTTAGAGCAAAATAAAATGGCCCATTTCCTATACTTTCTACAACTCTAAACCTCAATATTTAATTTTCACCCAATTTTAAGCAGCTGAACTGTCATTGCTGCCTAAACTTGCATTTATTTGCTTACTCCTGAGACTGATGATTGTTTTCATATTCTAGTCCATTTGTATTATTCCTACTATTTTCTTTCATTCTGCGACATTTTATTAAGAACATTTCCACCCTACAAGAATTTGATAAAACTGATTTGTTTGACACTGCTTTTGCCTCCAGTGGTCAGGAAATTTTAATTTGTTTTCAACCATTCACCAAATGAAGACGTAGAATTAGACTGCTACTTTGAGGACATAACTTCCTGCATGTTATTAGCCGTTTGTCTCTCTCATCTGTTTAGCCTTGAATAACAACAGTGCTGTGCGCTGTCAGTGACTTCTGCACAAGCTGTTAAATTACACGGTGTAGCAAATGTGACTACTGAAAAGACTTTCTACAGGACGAAAGCGTGGATGCCTCTTCACACAATTTTTCCTCATGATAATGACTCATACAGTTGCAGGTCAGTCACCAAGAAGTCTACTAAGAGGTTTAATGAATAAAAGGGCTATGTCACCTGAATGAGCTCTGCTCCAGAGCATTTTAGCACCTGGATCATAATGTGGCATGTGAAATCAGAAATTTAAGTAAATTGATTCACTCTCTTACCTTAGGAGTTAACACAAATTCTGTATTACATATGAGGCTCAGATTATTAGAAAGTTTCCTTCAATTATTTAAAATATATACAATCTTCTGTTTAGGAAAAAATATTAAAAAGTTCCTTGAATGACATTTTGAAAAGTCTAAATTAATCTCACATATTATCTGTAAAGTTTTATTTAAAAATGTATACAAATTGTATATGTGTGGCCTCCTAGGAAAGCTACCACAGAAGCTCTCAGTTAATTTGCTAGTTATATTGACAGTGGGCTCAAGCACAGTTACAATATATAACAACTTCAATTTGGTATATAAATTGATCTTCCTTCTCATGCCAGACCTGTGAGAGGCAGGTACTGTGTAGTAGACATGAGATAATTAATTATCAACAGGAGCGATCCCTCATAATACATCAAGTTCTAACACAGACCCACAGTATTTATTAGTCTAGTCAATTATCACCAGTAACTGGTGATTACATTATCAAAAAATTGAGAATTCAAAAATTTCAGTAATAGAAAATTAGTCAATCTAAGTTTTTTTGTTCATACACAAAAAGTAGTGAAAGACAAAATAGTTAATAAATTATATAAATGTTAAAATGGATAAGCTCATTAAAAAACCATTACTTGTATTGCAATATTAGTAGAAGCTTAATAGGTTGTGATTATGGGCCAATTTTCCAGCTGAAATTTCTTGTTCTTGCAAAATGTAAACAGGAAGAAAAAGCAGTTAGACATAAAAATTGTGGCACAACTAGATCTAATTCTACTTATAATAATAAGCTAAATCTAAGCACATATTTTTCATTAATATTTAACCTACTACACTACAAGGGTTTACAAGAGAAAGAGATATGTTTGTAAACATATATCTGAACATATTCTTACGACAGATGTTTTGCAACTTTGTGGTCTTCATGTAGTGGAATGATTGCAGTATAAATCTTTTCTTTAATTTTTTAGGTATTTTGATATGTTAGCAAGGGTTGAAAGTATTGCTTAAAGCACTTAATGGACACACATTCTCCTTAAGTATTGCTTAGAATACCAATACAAAACAAATAATAAAAAGCTTTCATTTCTTACATTTGTCAGACACAATCAGTTGCTGTAATGTTTTAGACTTTGATATTCTCTTATCTCCAAATCTGTGGAGTTTGATTCATTCTCTCTTTAAAGTACTCTGTCTCCCTAAGTTTTGATTATTCTTGAACCACAGTGTCACAATTCAAGTCCTTATTTCAATATCTCCCAAAATGATATCCCCATCCAAAATTTTTGTATTAAAAATAGTATTTTGGTGATAATAGACTGGCAATGTTGCATAATTTTTATTAGTTACAGTATTTTCACTTAATACATAAAGTTAAGTCTATAAAGAAATATTGAATATATTTCAAGTGCCAAATGCAACATTTATTGCAAAGCTTCACCATATTGATACCTTCATTTTAACTGACACGTGGTGGCAAATGTGATTGTTAATATCCAAGTCTTTTGGATATTTACTTTTGTAATGTTGAATAAAATACTGTGGCATTTAAAAGCCTCTCCTATCACATCTGTAATCACAAAATATAATGGAGATGATTTGCTAACTTGTTAGATTTCTGTTCTGTTATCTCAAGATCCTTGTGAAATTATTGGCATAATGTTTTAAGTCCAGAATAAATTTAGAATGTTATTTGATGAATACGTGGAGATTTTTATGATTTGCATCCGGGTGTCCCCCCAAAGCCTCATGCAATCATGGAGGTGCCTCTATCTAGCATTGTGCTCGGTTCATTGTCTAGCACTGGGATAGGCAGTGTGACTGTAAACTCACCTAGAGGCGAGTAGCTGGCATATAATACAAGGGAAGAAAGCAGACCTATTTCTCCCTTTTGTCCTTTTGCTCTTGTAGCTTCTGGTATCTGACACAGCCAATATCTTGCCCCTCCGCCACACAACTCTGCCTTAAAGACAGCTAAATATGGACTAAAACCTCCAAAACTTGTAAACTAAAGAAACCTTTCTTTCCTTCATTTTGGGTGTCAGATATTCCGTCACAGCAACAATAATCAAGACAGACTTCCCTGAGCATCAGCTGTAGACAAGGTATAACTTTATTAAGTAAGAAATTGGTACTACTTAAGTTCTTTTGATGTCTTGGAAACTATATTAAAAAGATAACTCTCCTAAGCAAATATGCCTATAGTCAATATTTAAAACATTCATAAGTTTAATCAAAATTGACTGGGAATGGATAGCAAACACTGTATGTTGCAATATCAATTATTTGTATTATTATTAGGTAATTACCATACAATATGGATATATATATATATATATTTTTTTTTTTTGAAGAATCAATCTAACAACATATACTCAAAAGAGGTGAAAGGGGGGAAAATACTGAGACCTTGGCTTCACTTGGGTCATGAACATCACACTTGATATTCTCAAAAAAAAAAAAAAAAAAAACAGAATTTAAAACTAAATGTGGCATGTTTTCTATGAAAAATGTTACTAGTCAAAATAATAGGTAAAATCATTCAAAATAATTCATCCCAAGATACAACTCTTAAGGCAAAGACATTTTACACTAGATGTTAGAATCTTAAGATATTTTACAAACCTTGACAGCTTGTAGTAGATGTTAGAAAACAGATGTAGTTATTCACAGAGTAAAATATGTTTTTTTAGTATATACAGAAAAATAGAATACTTATTGTAAAACTTTAACAGTAATGTTTTAGTTTGAAAATCCAATTAGTGGTAGCACACATAGAAAAACTTGAAATACTAAGTTAAAATTTATATACCATAAATGTCTACAAACAGAGATTTAATTTATGACCAATTAATGAGACAAAATAGCATTTGAGGAACAGATTTCTATACAAAACAAGATTTTTATGTTAATGAAAGTTACAATCAACAAAGATGATGTAATATTATGTAATGCACTTTACGAGAAAACTCCATGCTTTAAATTATTAAAACTAAGAGAGGTAACTGTCTTTTTAATTTTTGAATTGGAAAAAGTTGATTGTTGAAAATATCCAATTATGTTGAAGGAAATTAATAGTTTTTTAAATGGACACATCAAATAGAGAGTGGACTGATCATGTAAGATATTGATTAGATGATATTAACGTTTATATAAGAAATAAAACAAAAATAACTGCACATATAACCACTGTGCAAGTATAAATATCTACACATCTATAATATTTAGACAACCACAGAATATATAGCAAGATACAACATTCATACATTGTAAAAGACAGAAATCACTTCAGCCCATTATGTATTTCTAAGTATTGATATTTGAGTTTATTAAAAGAAATAACAATAATAAATTCAAAACCACAAAACTATTTAAGATATTTTTCTGTTAAATTTTTAAGCTGAATGGAAATCAAAATTGTTGGCTGTGGGTGAATATTCCTCCCAACATGGAAGGGGCATAAAGCTATGTTCCTGCTTCATGTTGAGGCACCCTTGGGTTTGAATCTCAAATCTGTCCTTATTAAATGTTCATTTTGGGTAATTTATTTCACTATGTCTGAACCAAAAATATAATTCACTATGTCTGTATAGCACAATGTGTGTACAAGAAAAGCTCTAAGATCATCATTATTAATGCATTTATCAAATGAAAATATATACCCACAAGTCCATTTATTTTAAAATAAAGAAGAGTGAAAATAAATGAAGCAAACTTTCAATTCAGGGACATTTTAAAAATAAATTACAAAAAAAAGTGGAATTAATGAAGATAAAAGTAAGAATCAATGAGAAAGATGAACAAAGAACCCATCAATTCAATCAATGACATCCAAATCTCTTTCTGTAGAAAAATCAGTAAAATTGACAACTAAAAATCTCTTAAATCTAAAAACAGAATTCACTAAGGATATAGTATTAGAAATGAATATATAATGCTTTAGTGATCTTACAAGTCAGTGGTAACACAACAGAGTATGATGAGAAATAAAAGAACATGTTCCCTAGAGCCAAGGCAACTGTAAATTATGCATGATTAATTCTAACAAATAATCTGTAAAACTGATAAAAGAATGTGAAACTTTATCAAGAATACATTACAAGTACTGATTATCTAGAGATACAGGCTAAATTTCAGAACGTAGATTTGAGATTTTTCAAATATTATAATTATACATTAAGTTTATTTATATGATAAAAGCAAACCCAAAAGAATTATTATTAGATGAGTTTAAAAATCATAAAAATATTCAGTAATAACTATAGAGAGACTGAACTGACTCCATTTTGTCCCAGACAAATCCATCCGATTAACAGTGCCTTGGTAGAAAGTGAAAGCCTTCACACATCCCTTTAAGATAAGAGGATGTGGTCCCATAAGGACAAAAAGCAAACAAGTTATATAATCTAAGCATGCACAATATTTTGTTCTGTATCTCAATAAAAGCTGCTTGCTTATGTTGGTCGAGTGACAACCATTTTGCTGACCCTGGGTGTATATCCCTTTATTTTCCCTTTGTTTGCAGAACTAGTACAAATAACATATTGCAAGTTTAAATACAGACTCTGGAAGATAATTTGTTCTGCCACATGTGAAACATGAAATTATTTTATATAGTTATACATACTAAGATATATATATATATATATTGTCCTGAAATAGTGACATAGAGCATAGCAAAGCTATGTTTATTTTAATTTTAGGAATATGGATGACTTAGATTAATGCAAAAGACTTATTTATATTCAACATATGAATCCCTTCAATTTTTGGAAATTTAAAGTCATTATAAACAAAAATAAATGCTTAATTTTTTCACTTAATATAGGTGAAGTGAAAACTGTATCACATATCATTTAAAAACAATTATAAGGCAAACTTTTATGATATTTGTATCAAAGCAAAATATTCAAACACATAAGTATAAATGAGTTAATATACTTAATGGAATTAACAATTCAATTATTCATGTAGCAAAAGATTTCAAAAAAGAAAAAAAATACATAGCCTAAGAAAATGGACCAGAAAATAGAGTGCATAACATCAGCATACACACACACACACACACACACACACACACACAAATACATATCACATAAAAAACACTCTGGTTATATAAATATGGTGCTGTTAGCTGTGATTATTTAAATAATGGGACAGACTTAAAAAGGAGAATGAAGTGAAGAGTGTTTACTTGTTTCATTTATGCTTCATGATTATTTAGAATACTGTGAATATATTATTTTGTAAATTATTTAAAAAAAAAAGTATTCCCCGTTAGAAGTTGTAAGAATTCAGCAAACTTATGGATCTTCTTGCAAAACTAAATCAAACAGCCAAGTTTGTAATATCAAGCTGTAGCATCTAAAAACCGAAGGAAGAGCAGAGGCCTAAAAACAACTATAAAAATAGATTGCAGTTATGTCATAAACATGTCAGTGTGGCTTCCAATCTCATCACCTTGTCAAGACACAATTAGCTCTGTATGATTCAAAATGACCCTGGGAGAGCTCAGGAGTGTAGCAACACAATGGCGAAAAAAATGAGAATAACCACACAGAAAGCAAAATAGATTATTTTTTTCTGTATCATCCCATTGCTAAAGCAGTGTAGCTGAGACTCTAGAAATACCCCAGAATGGATTAACTTCAAAGACTTGAATCTACAAAATTCCTAGAAGAAGAAATAGGCGAAAATCTCCATGACGATGTTCTTGTTAATAATTTCCTGGGTAGGATAATAAAAGCAAAAATAACACGAGAGTATAGTGAGAAAAAAAAAGTTTTCAAAGATGAGAAGTATTCGACAAAATAAAAAATCAACCTTAAAAAAATGAAAGAAAATACTTGAGAACCGTATATCTTCTAAGAAGTTGGTATTCAAAATAAATAGCATACTATTCAATAGCTAAAATCCAAGCAAAAGAGATGAATACATACTTCTCCAAAAAAGACAAATAGATACTCTACATCATTTATCAACAGGAAAATGAAAATAAAAATCACAGTGAACTATCATCCTACATGTACTTGTATGAATGACTATTTAAAAAGTCAAAGGATAGAAAGTACAGAATTAATCATAGAGAAAAGGGAATCCTATTTTTAGTAAGGAGTTAAATTGAAACAACAGCTCCAAAAATAAATACGGACATCTCTCAAAAAATTAAAAAAAATACAATCACTATATGATATAGGAATCTCATATCTGGGAGTATATTTGAAAGAAAGTCCATTGCTGCCCTGAAGAGATGGCACTTCCTCAAAGTATTGTAGCATTGTTACCAACAGCAAATATGGGGAAATGACACACAGAAGAGTAAAGGAGGAAAATGTGCTGCCTCTCTCTCTCTCTCTCTCTCTCTCTCTCTCTCTCTCTCTCTCTGTGTGTGTGTGTGTGTGTGTGTGTGTGTATCTCTGTGTATCTCTCTCTGTATCTCTGTCTCTGTCTCTCTCTCTCTCACATACACACACACACACACACACACACACACATAGGTAAATGACATATTATTTATCCTTAAAAAGTAAGGAAACTCGACAATGTGACCTCATGAATGAACCTGGATAATATTATGCTAATTGAAATAAGTCACAGAAATATAAATCTGCATGACCTTTCAAAGGATACACACCGGTAGATATGTCCTGGAGGCCCAATGTACATCATGATTAAAATAGTTAATATATCTTATGAGGTGTGATCAAACTACATGATGAATATTTAAGTCAAAAAAGAAACTATTGCAAAAAATGCATTATCTCTAATCCCTTTCGACAATACTTTCCTTCACTTTGAACATAGTTATTTCATCCTTTTTGTCACTTTTTGAAGCAGTTCTGAAGTTCACTTTAGTGTCTTTCCTAGATGTGATCAAGAGTGAATGAATGGTGCTGCTGAGTGCCATCTAACAGAAAGTCAAGCTCATGAAAACAACAAAATGTGTGATCATCAACCTTATTCACCAACACTGGCATCCTGTAACACCTGACTTATTCTCAAAATCAAAACCATCATGCAAAGTAAACATTTTAATAGTTTCAGGAAATCGAAGTAGCCAAAGCAGAACAACTGAAGACCCTTATAAAAGAGGACTTCCAGAACTGTTTCAGAAAGTGACAATAGAGTGACATATATGTGTATCAAAACATTACATCATACCACTTGAAATTTTATCAGACTTCGATAATGCTAGAAATAAAATGCTTCCCATTTTTGGTCTGTTTTATGGTTTAGATCTTAATAAAACAAAGCCTTATGTGTTCAGAGCTGGGACTTTCAGAAGGTGACTGGATCATGGGATTTCTATATTTAGCATGATACCAATACACATAGCTGAATGTGCTCTTCAGAGGTAGGGGCCAGAGAGACGAGGTGGAACAATGGAAGCATAAACTGGAAGGATTCATTTGAGTCTCCAGCTCCTTCCTCCTCTCTTTGTTTATTGGCTGCCAGGGAATAATGCAGATTTCCTTGGCGAGTCTTCCACTCTGCTTTTTCTTTTTAACCTCAAAGCGGCCAACCATAGACAGACGCCTCTGAAATCATGAATCAAAATAAACCTCCTTTAAATCATAGGTATAGAGTGCTTTGTTCCAGTGTTGAAAAAGCGGCTGATACATATTGTAAAATGTATATCTATTAATTCATCTTTTCTGTTGAAAAGCTCAGTTTTTGAAAATAGATCCCCAGGCAGACATGCTGCGGTGCAGATTTTGGGTCAAGTTTCCTAGTGGTTTTGGTTGGACATCTTCCTAGAAAATGACAACCAAGAAAGACCTAGAGATTTTTTTTTAGAATAAGTAAGGAAATGTATTGTGATAGAGCCCCTCACAAGGAACAGATTTTGATCATATAAAGTGCTTCCCACATTTTGTTTCTTTATTATATTTAACAAGTGATAGCACATAACACATAAACCAGAAGTATTTACTAAAATGTTAAATTCACATACATGTATGCTTTAATTATCTACTTAAGTGTGGAAATTAAAAATAGTATTTTGGCTGTATGACCTCTTTTTAATATTTGCTGAACACTTTTTGCAAGAAGTATCAGGTGTGTAGATCAGAGAAGTGATAATTAGCAAGGTTTTTACTCTACTTAATCTTACACCTCTGGTGCATAACATGAGGCATTAAGCTTTCTAAATTTATCCAAATGAACCTCAAACTGGGTTATAAAATGGAAATAAAAAATGCCATGGAGAAGTTGGTGAATTGTGTACATTTCTTTGCTAAAATGCAAAGAAATACATATTATTTTATTTTGATTTATTAATGTTTTTCATTTAAGAAATACTTTGAAAGGAAAAACATCTGAGTTTAATGAATTTATATGTGTTTAATTCTTTTGTTCCAAAAACTGTGTCTTGTTCATATAACATCAACTAAACCATATTTTTTGTCAGAAAAATGTTTTGCAGGATATATAGTGGCATAACTTTGAAAATTTGATTATTGAATTTACAAAGCAGGGCTAGTGTAGATTCAATACTACATGTTTATAAGACTAAATACTGAGTGAATTTTATCTAGTGAAAGGTAACTTCTTATTTGCAAAACATCAGTCTGATGTGTTTTTCAAAATATTTTTTGTTGTATGTAGAAAAAGAAAGATCTGAGCAAATAGGGTCACACATTTCTAGACTTATAAATTAAAGACAAAAGGCCTGAAAGAAAGGAGAGAAGAAATTTTACATGTAGTATTAATAGACATTTTCTCCTTTACAGTGTGTTTTAAAATAGGGTGAGTCCAAAACAGCCCTTTGTCAACAGGAGCTTGGTGTAAAGTATATGATTATTATATGGATGTTGAAAATGTAAGTATTATTAATATTTATTTAAACTTAACATCTACTGTTATTTTCCCTTGCATTTTGCAATCAATTAAAGTCAACATAGGTTCTATGCTTTTAGAGACAGGTGAGGGCAAACAAAAATTCTTGGCTGAGATCACCAAACACACTCTGACCAATGTGGTGTGGTCCTAAGTCAAAGTCAAGTAGCTTTCACTGCACAATACTGTGGTTGTGGCAAATGCCATGTTTACCTTCTCTCTTGACTGATGAAGACATGGCTCAGATTCTTCATTACTGGCACCCTTACTCCTGTTCCCTGCAACACTGGCACCTTCACTGAATTAGGAAAATTCTAATCACTGCACTGTCCTCATAATGAAAGTATCTCTCTCTTCACTTCCTTCTTTGTATAACCTGCAAGGATTTCTAAGATAGGTAAATCTCAGCTGTCTGGTGGTGATTGTATACTGATTTCATACACTGCACTAACTATTTTAGTGCAATATTTAGTCCTCCTATCATCTTTAAAGATCTATTAAACATCATTGTTTTCAAATAATGGAAACACATATGTCACTGAAATATACATATACTGCTTTATGTATGCTGAAATATACATTTACTGAAATATACATGCATGTATAACTCTTTCTGCTCTCAGTGTTGATAAGCACTAGTGTCTGCTTCTGCTCTTCTGCAGCACCAAGTTTGACACATCAGTGAGGTGTTGTTAATATATAATAAAGCAGATACTGTTAGAGTCATAATTTTTTTGCTCTTTCCTTGGATATTAATTGTAGTTTTTCACAGTATCTCACTCCTTTCTTTGACTGCAAATAGTACAGTCACTTTAAAATTGTTCTGCATATAAATTTTGTTTTAAAGATGGGAGTGAAAGTAAAAGCGAAAAAGAGTTAAATAATATGACATTTTCTTACCACTTAAAAATGGCAAACACACATGAATATCCTAGGGAAAACTCTTCATCTTTCACTCCTGGGTTCTATGTGACAACAGCTATATTTTTTTTTCTTAAACATAACAGGGAAATCATTTCACTTGTATGCTAGCAAAAATTTAGTATACATAACAGATAGAATCCTGTTTTTATTTTTCCAAGTAGAGAAATGGATTCTCTTTTTTTTTTTTTTCCTGAAGGGAATTTGAATCTTAAGGAAATTGTGTACTATTCCTAAATTCACAGAATATATGATTTTGGACTTACGTTTTTAGAGGGCAAATTGACCATAAGGCTACTCTGAACTATTAACTCCATGCCACACTTTTAGATCATTTCAAAAGGGGTTCTGGTTTATTTTAAATTTTTGTGTACACTTCCCTTATGCTTATTCAAGGTTAAAATTTAAAGTTCTTAGTTTTTGAGATCGGGCATCCTTGGATCCACATACAAACTTTGTACCTATTGTAATTACGAAAAGTCTAAATTTCTTTGAAACTCAACTTGTTGTGTTGCAATTGCTGAATAAAGTAATGTATTGGGATATTTATTGTGCATTCTAGCATATCAGTGAAGATTATATTTAAGTATAATAATCTATTTTGGTTTTTAATCAATTTTGTGCTAAGTTATTTAAGTTATAAATTACATTTGTGAGGTATTATATACTGAGACTCAAAAAATGTATGTTATCTTCATCAAGTCTAGAATATACCTTTAACACTTTCATTTAATATAAATCACTAATCTCAATTTATTATTGTTTATTGGTATTATTTAGATATATATATAATGATCATGTTCATCATAGGGAATTTATACCTGTATATGCACCTGTTTTAAATTACCAATTGCCTTTAACAGCTGTCAATATTTATATAAAACTTGTTTTCTTTTCTAAATTTTAGTTTACTTCCTTAGTAAATCCCTGGGTAAATGCTTGTAAACTGCCTATAATGGGTTGCTTTATTGCTAGCATTTCGCACCTTTAGGAAATGACTAGTTCTCCGAGGTGTCATCCAGATGTAGATTTTTTTTGGGTTTTGAGTTTTTGCAAGTCCTGCCTCTTTAATTTGTTAGAGATGTGAAGTCACTGCCCACTGGCTTCAGGCCCTGGTTCTTTGGCACTGGTCCACAGTATATTCTATGACCATTAGGCAATCTCAATATTGCAAAACCAGGAAGGACAGCTGACTAGAAGAATTACACAAGTTTGATTAAGGTACCATCAGCACAAACAATAGCATTAAACACATTAAAAAATGACAACTGAGGTAACCATTAATTTGCCACCTTTACCCATATGAATTAGAATTGTGGTTATATAACAAAGTCTAGTACAACTCAGAAAATTTTATGCAGTAAATAAAACCTTAAAATGTCAATTTTACACTTGGGTGAAAACTTAAAAGGGCTAAGGAAAAAAAAATAGAAAAGTAGAAGAGATTAGAATCAAGGCTGAAGGACAAAGGAATATCATGCAAACTATGAGAAATTAGTGCAAAAGACAGGAGGGAAAGAAACAGGGAAGAAATAAAAGGAAGAATTGAACAGAACAACCACAAAGGAGCTAGAAACTATGTTCACACTAGTATAAAAACAAGACCAAACAATGAAGGGACAACACACAAAACAAGATAACAACAACAAAAACAAAATGAACAAATGAGAGAGGGGGATCAAAAGAGTCTACTTCTAGGTTTGTCTCTGCTGTCAGTGGTAAACAAGCATGGAGAGTCCAGATCTGTGTTTTGATTTGTTTTTGTACCAGGAATTGAACGTTCTTGCAAGGCTGCCACATGCTTGCAAGGCTGGTGCTTATGCCATTGAGCTAAATCCCCATCCCTCTAGATCAGTTTTAATTTCATCCAGCAAGCCGGCAGTAGTTTTATAGCAGGGTAGTAGATAATCTCCTGCACCTTTATTTCCCCTGAAGTTCAGGCTGTATTCTGGTCATGACGCTGAGATCAGACTCATTTAATCTGCAGCAATCAGTGCACCTTCTGTGGCTTTGACCTCAGGTGAGAGCTGTTAGATGAACCCAGCAGTTGTTCTGAGTTTGTGATCATTTGGGGTCTCTTCAAGACGATACCGGTCCATTGTTCTCTCTCACAGAAAGAGCAAGCCCTCAGCACTGACTGCCAGCTAGTGCAGTCCTTCATATCCCCTGCTTCCCTCTAGGGCTGCATCATTCTGTGGAG
The DNA here is from genome assembly GCF_034190915.1 of Cavia porcellus. Lineage (NCBI taxonomy): Eukaryota > Metazoa > Chordata > Mammalia > Rodentia > Caviidae > Cavia > Cavia porcellus. The sequence continues at coordinate 29,276,301 of NW_026947497.1, read as the reverse complement.
GCTTCTGGGTCATCAGCCGTCACCATGTGTCCTCAGGTTTGATCCTCTCCTCTCACGCAGTGTATCCTGACTAAGGGAGAAGCCTCTACTGCTCCTTCATTGAAGTTTCTCTCTTTGCACTCCCTGTGGGCTAAAGTTCTCACTTCAGATTCTTCCTGGGTCTAAGGGACCCACCACACCCTTTTTTATGTTCCTCACCTTGCTTTATTCCAATGTTTGGATGTCAGCTCTCAGAGAGGCCTTTTCTCTGCTGCTCACCACTCCACGAGCTTCCCAGAAGCAGCAGTCATGAGCCTCAAAAAAGAAAAAAAAAAGGAGTTTCCTTTTCACTGTCTATTGCAGGAATCTCCTGGGTAGAATCCTAGGCTCTGGGACTCAGGCAATATCAGAGCTCTGGAGTCCCAATCTAAAGCTGCATAGGACTGCTCTATATGAAACTTCAAATCAACTCATCTTATTTTTATATTGGTGAGGTAGGTTTGGGCTGCTACCTCTGATTTTATTATTCAATGTTGTTTGGAAGAAAATGAAATTATGCTTTCAATATTTATAACTATGATATCCTGTCCAGATTATTTACAGTATTAACTAATGTTGGCTTTTCTAGAGACAGCTATTATTTGTCTTTTCAGTGAAAATAATGGAAGAGAATGAACATGAATTAGTTGTCACCACACTGCAAAGTCTTATCTCAAGGGCCACAAACCCCCAACCTGTCCAAATAAATTCATTGATGTTTTTCTTTCAACTAGCCAGTTCTATTCTGACAATTTAATTATTTTACACTTAAAAATAGAACTATTACTTTAGAATAAATTAAAGTATTCACGTGTGACAAAAGATCTAAATATTTACACTAAGGAGAAGGAAGGCATTTCCGTCTAAAATAGAAATTAATATTCAATAATTGCAAATGTTTAATAACAATAAGTTAAAATCTAATAATTTTTTTCTTAAATGATATTTTACCATTTGAAGTAAAAAATATGTATATACTATTCAACAGTAATCATAGTTAACTCAAAAGGAAATGAAAATAGATAAGAAACAAGAATGATGATGTATCCACTATGTGAAATAATTTTCACCATGTGAAACTGAAAAACAGCACTTAAGAGAAGAATTGTAATTATGCCAGAATATCAGATTTCTTGGGATAGACTGACCCATCAAGTGTGCGACCACACTTAGGCTGTTTTTCAGCCACTGTGGAATTGGTAATTATTGTTTTCTAAACCAGTATGTATGCCAAAATATATTATCTCATATCACAATAATCTGTAACTATAATTTTTGATAAAGATCCTCTACTATGACATACCATAAATTTTTCAGATATTACGGACACATGGGAGGTAAATGGTGGTGGAATTAACCCTGAAAGCATTACAGTGGGACGTGTAGAGGACTCACATTTTCAACAACCGTGTTGCATACACATAATTACTTATAATTCTATTAAACATTGCCATGCTTTTAAAGACACACTCCAGTATTAATATTTTCTTTCCTGAGGCACTCAATAATTGCAGGAATATGCATAAATTAAATGTAACACTAGACTGAAATAAGCAAAAGCCTCCTTGAGTTTCAAAATTTAATGACCATAAGCTACAGCTTAGTAAAGCTACAAGCCTTTTGAATATTCTGAAATTGGCTCTTATAGTTTGGAAAGTAGTGAGACCTTTTTTCTCCTTTCCTAGAAGACAGACTGTGGACATGGTAGGAGGAGGACATTGTGACCAGATCCTCTGCCATCATATGCATCCCAAAAATCAATTGTAAATTGTAAAATAATTTTAAAATCAGACCAAGCAAAGCTTCACAAAAATGTTCTAAGGACGTATAAGAAATGAATAAGCATTTATTCCAGAAAAACTACTAAATATTCATCAGAAAAGAGAACCTGTGGCAACTGAACCAAGACCCATTCCCTTGGCCTCCCTGGTAACCCCTCCCCTGCATAGGAAAGCATCTCAGCAGGCGCTAACCATATCTCCCCAGGACAGACATGCACCCACATTGCTTCCCACTTCCACCTACATGTTGCTGAGGTTAATTTTAAATCAGTGTAGTCATGCTTTGGTGGTTCCCTTCCCTTGCATATTGTTGCTGTGAAACCATCACCACAATTGAAGAAATACTTATATTCATCTTCTCAAAAACTTTACCTGTGTCATTTCCTTTTCCTTGGTAGGGACACGTAACTTGAGTCTGAATCAACCAACAAAATTTGAAGTGCATGTTATAATATTGTAACTAGATGTTATATGTTTTATGGCAGATATATAGAACTCCTTGATAAATTCATAATGCAAAATAGAAACTGTGCCAATAAACTTCACTTAGGAATAATGTTACAGTGAAAATGGAAATGCAGGTAGCTTTTTGGAATCTTATTTTCAATTGTTTTGCGTACAAACCTACAAGTTGGAGTGTCATAATACCAAACAGTCTTAGATGCAGTTATTCTGAGAAGGCTACACACTTTTTCTGTATTTATATTTCCACTTTACATTCCTAACAATAGAGTTAAGTGTATTCATTAGGATTCTTAGGGGAACTGAATCAATAGAACACATGTGTGCCCATATGGGACTTATTAAGTAGGCTCACAGGGTCAAAGCCAGGAGAATCCACAATAGTTGTGTACAGTGGAGAGCCAGAGGGTCCAGTAATTCCTCAGTTCAAGATGCTGAAAGTCAAGGAACATAAGGCATCAGGAGGCAGTCCAAGACCAGTCCAAGACTAAAGACATGGAAGCTTTCTATAGTCTCTTTTGTGGGTCCATGTTTGATGTCTAGATGCAACAGCTGCAGCAAAAGAGTCACCTGCTGATGCAGAATGGAACTTTACAAATGCACACTAGCTTCCTCCGTTTTTCCATTTTATTCCGTCTATGAATCAAGCCTATTGGCTCTTGCCACTTACAATTAGGGTGGATCTGCCCCTCTCATTTGGCTTCTCAACATGTTCATCATCTCTGGAAACAATCCGAAGACATACCCAGACCAGTGCTTGACTAATCTGCTAGGTGTTTCTTACTCCAGTAAAGTTGACGTATCAGGATTAATAGTCAAAAATAAAAGTTGAAATCTCTCCATGTCTTTGCCAGCATTAATCTTTCCTTAAAAATAGCTATCCTAACAAGTACGAAATAATATTTATTTCTCATTTTGAAGTCTTCTTCTCTGATCATTAGTGAGGTTCAACATCTTAGTATCTATCATTTGATCATTTATAAGTTTTGCAAAAGTGTCTAAGTTCTTTGCTTATATTTTACTCTGATCTTTGTCTTTATTTTCATTTTATGTGTTTTTTTGTAGTCAAGGGGTACAAGGAGAACAATTACATACGGGACACATAATTTTTAGCATTATTTATAATGGTCACCTAAAGAGTGAAATACAAAGAAAGTGCAGGAGATTTGTCTTAACACTAAAGACCTAGAAAATCTAGCCAAGGACCTGGATTCCATGGTAATAATCTACGTGAGTTCAGCTGAATATCCAGAGACCACGGTAATGACTCACACAAGTCTGTTACATGCATCTGCACTGGGAAGGCCCAAAGATTGGCTGTGGAAGCTAGAAAGTCTATGTCAGTGGGATGAAGGAACTGTGTCAGTGGGTTGAGGGTTCTGCAGCAGAGTCAAGTAGTGATGCTTAAAGTAAAGACCAGGGCTCTCCTGAAAAGTACACATCCATCCTCAGTGACAATGATGTCCTGAGCTCCTCCAATGATGAGAATAGCTGCATACTTATCAGGCAGCCAGTGTGACTAGCTCCTCCTGGAGACTGAATGGTACACATCTTCCCCTCCGAAGCCAGGAAGCGATGCTCAAAGTAAGGAGCAGCGCTCCCCCAAAGTGAACTGCAGTCAGTCTCACCAACAGGGCCTGAGATCCTCCAATGATAACAGCTGAGTGCCCATCAAGGGAGCCAACATGACAAGCTCCTCCAGGAGAACCAGCAGATCCAAATAACAACAACACTCATAAGAACCCTCAGTGCCCCTCTTCCTCTCCACATCTCCTTTTTATGCTGGCAACTTTCCTCAGGTAGGCCACCAAAGCTCAGCACCATGCTGATCCACTTCAGCTGGGAAGCTTTGTGTGTATTTTGAATATTAATTCTGTGTCAGATGTATGGATAGTAAATATTCTCTCTCATTCTATAGATTGCCTTTACATGTTGGTTCTCATTTTGTACATGGCACAGAATCTTTGTGGTTTAATGTTGTCTAGTTTAAATATATTTTTATTCCCTATATTTTTAATTTTGGAGCTAAAAAGTGCCTGTGATTTCCAATGTAATTCAAACTTTGCCCCGTGTTTTCTACTGGGAATTTTACATATAGAGCAATATGTTTAAATCTTTAATCACTTTAGCTTATTTTTACTAAAGTTATAAAATTAGGATACAACTTCCTTTCTTTTGTACATAGACAGTTTTATCAACCCTGTTTCTTTAAAAGCGTGTCCTTTTCTGATTCTTGCTTCTTGGCTCTCTTAGCAAAAGTCAGTCAATATCATACATGCGTGTGAGTATTTCATTCTCTTCTGTTGGTCTATATGTCTGTTATATATACGTGTATGTTATATATATATATATATATATGTGTATATATATATATATATATTGCGCAGGATCTTCTTGATAATCACTAAGTTACCCAGAGTACTGTAACTACAAGCATGCATCATTATGCCTGGTTAATGCCAGTATCCTAATGTTTTAATGAGTAGGACTTTGCAGTACACTTTAAAGTGTGGAAGTATGAAATCTTCAGTTTTATTCTTCTTGCTCAAGATTGGTTTGGCTGTTCGCAATCCTCTGTGAATCCCTGTCAAATTTAGTACATTTTCTATTTTTGTAAAAATTTCAAAGAGATTTTGATAAAAATTAATTTGATCTATATGATCACTTTGGCTATCTGAAAAATATATTTTAACAATACTTTCTTCTGATCCACATGTGTGTGATTTTTTCTCATTTATTTGTGTCTTCTTTAATAAAAAACAAATAGACAGAATCAGTATTTATAACCTCTCAACAAAGAAAAACCTAAGACTAGATGTTTTCACTGGTAACAGTCACAGAAGAATTCCAAACCTTCCTGAACTCTTCTGAAAAATGTAAGAAGCAATACTTTTGATGATGTCACTGCTTTGATAACAAACCCAAGCACAGATAGTATAAAAAAGAAGACCTACAAGTCAATGGCCCTAATGAACATAGCCAGGAATATTATAATAGTATACTACAAAACTGAATTAAATAGCATGTTACAAGGGTTACATATATCATGATATGGTTAAATTTACTACAATAATAAAATGGTGTTTCAAAATAAGAAGATTAATTAATATTACATTAAGCATTACATTGACAAAATAAAATGTAAAAAATGTCAAATTCGGAAAAAGAAACTAAGAAAATCTAATATCCATCCATAATAAAAGCAAATCTACCCCAATGAACTTAGTGCAGAGGAATTTATGCCAGCACAATAAAAACTAACTGAAAAACTCACAACTAACATACTTATGGTAAAAAAAATCAAAAATGAAAGCATTTTCTTTAAGATTAGGCACAAGACAAGGGTATCTGCTCTTACAGTTCTAACATAATGATACAGGAAGTCCTACAGAAATCATTATGAAGAGGAAATAAATGACATTCGCATTGGAAAGGAAGGAGTAAAATCATCTCTTCAGTTGACTTGAGGATATATTTCTTTACACACTAAGGACATATATACACCAACATGTACACGCAAACATAGAATAAACAAAAGAATTCAATAATGTCACAAAGTACAAAACCACATACAAAATCCAGCAGTATTTGTGTACAATTAAGAGGACCTTTCCACAAAAAAGAAATTAAAGAAACAATAATATGTATAATACTATATATAAAAATAATATTTTCAGCCAAGAAGTTTAAAAGTGTTCAAGGACACTTAAAATTACAAATCACTGATGCAAGAGTCAATTTATGTACTTTAAACTGGCAAATGAACTACATCTCAATAAAGCAGTCACATAGGAAAAACCAGATCAATATTCTTCTCTCTTGTATTTTGCCTAATTTCAACCTTATTGCTCTTTATTCTTCTCACATATCTTTTAGTGTTGCCCATTTTATGTTCTTGTTAGTCTTTAATATGCAAATCACTTCTTACTGATTGTATTGAGCTTATATCCCTTTTTTATGCTGGCCCTTGAAGGCAGGAATTTTTATTCATGAAGGTATCACAAGCATCAAGATCAGTACTAGACAAATCAATGACATTCAGTTAATACATAAATTACAGAAAAATAAATATATACACAAACGTCTTATTGACCAAAGTTTTTCCTAACATTTGTGTTTCAAACATTTGTGAATATTACTGTTGAATCTTTAGTTTTAATTTTAAATAAAAATTTAAAAATTCTTTGTCTCACAAAATGTTTCAATTAAAACAGCCGCTATGCCTGAGCTACAGAAACCCCCAGGTAGCAAAAAATCATCTAGGTGACCAGTTGTGAAGCACTTCTTTTAAATGTCTCAGCCTCTGCTCTTAAAGCTTTATATTAGTGTTGTGTACTTGTCATGTTCATTTCTGTTGCAGACATGAATTTAGCACTTTAATATAATTAGATTACAATCCAAAATTTCTCATGGTTTAAAAAAAACAACTATATATGCTAATTGATTAGCATTGATTATGAGTGGCCATTTCATCTACAGTACAGTTTATTTGAATGTTTTGACAGCTCACAAACAATTACTCTTGTGTTTGTGCAACAGGCACTGCTGTGAGTCTTTTGGTATTAGCGGGAGCAGATGTACAACTTTAAACACCAATGGGGAACTTCAACTGTGCTTCAAAGTATTACCTGTTATTAATTATAATCTCCTTGCTTGCCTTCCAATAAAAATTTACTTAATGATTAGCATATATAAATTTTTAAATTTTTACATAATTAAAAAATTATAATAAAGATGATGATTAATTTTTATGAAACGTGATAAAAAATATGGCAAAAAGCTCTGCTCCAGTGCCCACCCAATGGAAAGGCAGCTCATTAAAAGCATGAGCCGTATTCTCAGCCATGTTGCTTATGGAATGACCATGAAAGGTAAAACTATTGATTTAACCCAAAACACTGTGGTTGCCAGGACAACAAAAAGAAAGTTAGTCACCAAAATGAACTTCCAGAATGTGGCAAGAACTCTAGGATGTGTATTTTAGGCAAGGGGAGAATTTGAGACTCGTAACAGTGTATCTTTTACTATCAAACATTTTTAAATGTAAACATTCTTCATGTTTTTATCATACTTCATATATTTGTGATGTTGGCCCAGAACAATATTTCCTGTAGGGCCTCTATATTACAGAATATTGATGAGAGTTCTATTCAGTGTTCCTCAAGGGCGTATGAAGATTTAAGTAGAAAACTTTTCTTACTCAATTACATGGGAGATTTCAATGAGCAAATACACCGTTTATGTACACTGCCTAAAACCATGAGTCTTACGGTGTTTAATTCCTTCAATTTTTTTTTCTGATCACATACAATGAAACAGACACTTTCCCATGAAATATAGACAGTAGCAAATATGATAAACAAGATCCTAGCCTTCGAGTAGCTAATTTTTAATGAGTCTATTTGTAGCCAATTCAAAATAGTCTTTCAAAAATTCATGACTTCTCTCATAATATGACTGATCAGATCAGCAAGCATTGACATGTACTTAAAAGAAGGAACGGTTACTACGCAGGAAAAATAAAGGAAAGCATTATGCATGTCACCAAGAGAAGCGGCTGAGTTTTGAGCACAACAAATATCATGTGATTATATGCAATTATTAAATGATTTGGCAGTTTGGAGCATCACGGAGCAGGATTTATTCATCCAAGAAAGCATTTTATTTATAAAACAGGCATCTAAAACTTAATGATCATATATTCCATAATCAGCACCGTAGATTTGACATAAATTTCAAGATTTTAAGCCAAATCTGAGGGGAGTGTAGAGCATACACTTTTCATCTAGTTGCTGTTATTGTTGAATATATCCAGTTAACAATAACGTACAGGTAACTGGTGCTGACTTACTAGTTCTCTCAGTGTAAATACACTTCGTTCTATAAAGTCTGACACATTTAAAAATAGAACGATACAAGCAGCAATCTTATGTGAGTCACTGGTTTGATGAATGATTCACTTTTTAAATAAATGTTCTAGGTGGCTTATTTTCTTTTGCTTTTATAAAAGAAGAGATAACTACCTCCACTTACTCATATATGGTAAAGAAGATGTTCCATGTTATTATTCATTTTCCATCCTAGGAATAAAAGTAGGTAATATATGCAGGAATTTATCCTGTAAATCTCTCTCTCTCTCTCTCTCTCTCTCTCTCTCTCTCTCGTTCTCTCTCTCTCTCTCTCTTCTCTATCTCTGCCTCTCTCCCTTTATCTCTGCCTCATACACATGTACACACACTACCATATGATGCATATGGATAGGGTAGTCAACACCTATAGTGAATATTTAAATTTTTAAAATGAGCATATACAAAGCAATGTGGAATATTTTCAATTTCTTGATGGAGATTAATAGCAGCACTAAGTTTTTACTGTACTAAATTTTTTTTTTTTTTTTGTATTTTTACCGGTACCAGGGATCAAACTCAGACCACAGGCTTGCAAGGCAGACACTTATGCCCCTGAGCTAAATCCCCAGCCCCTGTACTAATTATTTTTAAAATTTAAACAGTCACCATACTTTTATTGTGCTGATCAAATGTTTCCAGGAACTGCTCTCAAGTAGCAACATTGCCATATGTTACATCTGTCTTGTTCACCAGATCGGGCCAGGCAGCTTCCCGCTCCTTCCCAGAGTCAGTGACTGGGAAAGGTAAATGTTTTGAATGAGTTCAGCACATCAAGGCAATAGGAACAGTGTAACTGAAGACAGAAAAAACAATGTCCAGAACTGCTTCAGGAAGAGGCCAGAGTGACAGGGTAAGTCTGTTTGTAATTGTGTGTATATAGTAAATACCTGAAATGTAAAAATTTTGCAAAATGTTCAAACTTTTCACAATGCACATATTTCATAATGTATTTTGTGGGTCTTCAGTAGGACCATCCTATTCGTTGCCCATCTACAAAAATTTTAAATGCAAAATTGTATCATTATAAATAGAATGTTTTTATTGCAAGACTGGACTTGAACCTGAGTTACTATCCCAACTTTACTAGTACTTCTTTTATTACTAAGTATTAGTACTATTACTATTAATACTGTTACTATTAATAATGTTTGTATTCTGTAATCTCTTGATTCCCTTAGTGCCTTAATTTATAAAATATGATAACATTAGAACTGCTTCATGGGAATTTATAAGAATTCAGTAAGTAGAGGTTAAGCTATTAGAACAGAGCAGGACACATAGGAACAATATTATGTGCTTGTTTCTTTTTGCTATTTCTAGTTTTCTTAGATATGACTTAGTGAAAGTCTCTTAACTTCCACGTATATGATTTTGTTACTGTCATTTCTACATCGTTTTTTTCACTTATACTTTATCCAGGTTTTTTTCTCTTATTTCTTTGTGTTAATATTTTCTTCCTCCTAACTCTTCCATGGATATCATTTTAACAGACCTTTCTTTTCCCTCACAACATTTATTTTTCAACCCAGTGTATTCTCTTTTATGCAATTTTATTTGTTTTTTGCTCCGGTTATTTTCAACTTATTTTCTCTTTTTTTTAAATTTATTATTGAATTACTTTCTTCTGAGATGCTGTGAGACAACATTCCTCACAAACCTAAAGATTGTATACCTGTTTTCTGGATTACAACTATTTTGATAAAATATTTGCACATAGACAAGAACCATGAACTCTCTTATTTTCACACAGAAACTGACAAGAAAACCAAACAAACAAAGTAAACAAAAGTAAAGGTCTTCTCAAGAGTAGAGCTCAAGGACATGTTGATTTACACATTCCAGTCTATTTGCAATGCCTACGATTATTGAAGAATTTCACCTATCGTAGTTGAAGATCACCTCCTTGTCTAATTATTTATTTTTGAAAATATATGAAGTAAAATTTGATATATCTGACAAGCAGTTACCTGTCACGGTCTATTTTTTCTGTCATTACAACTTTTTAAAATATTTTACCAGTGGCTGTTGTATTGATATTTTTCAAATGTTTCAAGAATTATCTAACTTCAAAAAGCAGTATTTTTACTGGAAAGAGGCAACAACTAGAATTGATTATATTATGTGTGATAAAATGAACAGCTACTTTGAAGAAAAAGAGACATTATGATATCCATTGCTGATTCCATATCATCATGCTGTGAAATCCTGTAATGTGGCAGGGGATTTAGCTCAATGGTTCAAGCACTTGCCTTTTAAGTGCAAGGTTGTGAGTTTGGTCCCCGGTAGGAAAAAAAAAAAAAAAGAAAAGAAAAGAAAAAGAAATCAAGTAATGATTTTATTCTTTATTCAGAGTGGTTTTAGTCTGTTTTGTATTGTTTAATTTCAACATACACGATAGTATGGAAAGCTATTTGGAAGAGAATAGGAGACATTATGGCAATCATTGTTGACTTCCTTATTGTCTGATCTTGAAGACCTAAAATGCCTTCATCATCCTGTTCTGATCAGTTTATACTATTTTGTTTTTTATGAATGCATTGTGGGTGAAGATATGCACAACTATTTAGAAGAAAACAAGAAACATTATGGTGGGCACTGTAGATTTCCTGTTTTCTTGCCTTGAAATCTGTGTCATTTACATTGTTTTCTTCTGATCTGCTTTGTTCTGTTTTGTTATGTTTAGTTTTACCTCTTTAAAAAAATAAAAATATATACAATAAAAAATCAAGATTTTATAAGAAAAAACAGCTAGAAATTTTGGTTGACTAAAACTCTAGTCTCTGAGACTGTAGGGATACAAGAACCGTAATTTTCCTATGGTTTGCTCTGTTTTGTATAGGATGATAAACCAAAACCAGAAAGCAATGCTCTTAGTGTAACACAACTGGTATTATATTTTTGTACATTCTCCTTTTTGAAATAAATCTGTCATTAGCTTTACTGTCAGAACTGTAGGATTATATTTTTACTTCTTTTCATTCATGGCTATGCCTGTGGTAAACTGAATAAATCTACCAGACCCTCTATCTTGTGCTCATCTATGTATCAAAAAAATCTCAAGAAAGTGTGGACATGTGCATCTGTAATACCAATATTCTGGGATCCTAAACAAGAAAGATTACAAGTTACAGATCAATTTGGGCAGTTTACATCGTAGCCAGACCCTGTCTCCAAAAAATACATCAATACATAAGAAAGAACAGCCAAGGATGTCACTGAAGGCAAAGCTCTCATTTCATTTCTCAGGGCCACAGAAAGAAAATAGTTCTACAGCTATGAGATGAAGTAGCCGGCTAGTAATTGTCTTTTCTTAGCATTACTGTACTTTTGAAAAAATAATATTTCTGCCAGTCCAAGTGTTTTCTCCTCCTAGAAAAAAAAATATTTAAATTTGTTGAAAATAAATGAAATGTTAAAAAGTTTTCACAAAAGTTGTTATTTAGTTGGTTAATTTTTTAGCTTCTTAGTAAATGAAAAATCTTTCTACAGTCATTCACTCTTTCACTTTGTAAGCTTCCAAAATAATCTTTGAGATGTAGATTTCTCTTGCTTTTTTAAGCCATAACATTTCTGAAAACAGAGCAGTCCCATCATCTAGAAATATTTCAGTTCTGCAGTATGGAGAAGGAATGGAGCATTGAATTAAGATAACATATGACTTTCAGGGAGAAAAGGACTTTATCATTTTCACCACATTTTTCTAGATCAAAACTATTATATTAAAGGAAAAAAATTCCTCAAACACAGAAGAGTCTTATTCCATTGATGTTCAAAACCCATATTTTTATTACTTCTATATAAATCTTAAGGACCTAGCGTAGACACTAGAAAAAGTATTTTTCTTTAAAGAAAGAATGAGGTAGGACTTTAGGATATCTTTTGCTGAAAAACTAACTGTGATTCTTTAAGTAAGTTATCTATCAAAAATAGGTAGCCATGGGACATATTCACAAATGCACATATTATTTCTAGCATGTAAAAGTGAAACTCGGTGTTCTATTCATTGAAAATCATGAAGCTGTCATGAGATTGCTTTAAAAGCTCTTTTAGAAAGAGTTTTTTGTTTACTTACTAAAGAAAAAGTGAGATAAAGAATATTTGAGAGGCTAACAACAAATACATTTTTAAAAATCTCCATAATCTTCAAGCTTTTCCCTTGAGGAATAAGACATTCCTGAAGTATTTTACTTACTAAGTTCATATACATTTTTTTACTAAACTACAAACTGCAAAATAAACCATAATGTAGCAGCCAAAGTATCTCAGGTATAAATTGTTTCTTTTATTCCCTGGCAATGACAAGGACTATTGTTGCAATATTACACTTTATATAACACAGACTTCATTACAGGAACAAACTGTACAAAATCATCTGTTTTGTCTATGGATCTTTCTTTCTTCCTGTGAGAAGACATAAAAGACTGATAGGGCCAGGATTTATCTTCTTTGTTATGTAAGAATTCCAAGTTGTGAAGAGCTGCTAATAATCAGAAATATAATAAAACCCTAAACTTAAGAATTTTATCTCAATCTTTATAGATTCCACAAATCATCACACATACCTATCAGAAATCTCACAACTAAAAACCAAAAGCTGACATAAGGATAAGGGGAAGCAGTCTTCTATGTATTTTTCTGCTATCATTGGCCCCATTCCTAAATAAAATGAGCCAAAAGAGAAAATAATTAGTAACAGTTATACATATAATATATACTACAAATTTTCGAAAAAGTCCCGAACTGATAGTCTGTGTCCTGATGTCACTGAAATGACCTTACTATTGAAACTAATGTATCACACAAATAGTATAGGTACTGATTGTTCCAAGACAGTTAAAACTTAAGGTTGGTGCTGGTAGTTGTACTTGTTAAAAGTGGTATTAATATTTAATTGTTGTTTTGAATGATTTGTCCAAAATATGACACTTAAAGAGGAACTGGCCAAAAGATGAGGACATGCCTCTCTAGCCATAGCAGCACAGAAAAATAATTCAGTGTCTTCATCAGGCTTCAGTTCTATGGAATTCTATGACTGGAGGCATCTGCTGGCCCAAGAATGTGGTGCTGTGATGAATGGCTGAGAACATTCAAAGTCAAAGTACTTATATACTCCAGTGAAAATGCTTGAACCTGAAGAAGAGAAGGAATCCATACAAGATGAAAAACTCTTCGGAGTAGTCCAACTGAGATTCAAGGCCAATCATAACAGCCCAAGGTACTCAAGATATTCACAAGTGATCTGCAACTGAACACTGAGAGTGAGCAGCATTGATTACTGAGGCAGATCTCTGGGAATATCTCTGGGAAGTAACAATAAGAATTCCAAGTAATTCATGCAAACCAAACTTTGATACTTACTAGATAAATTTTTTCGGGGCTGGGGGTTTAGCTCAGCAGCATAAGCACCTGCCTTGCAAGCAGGCGGTCGTGAGTTCGATCCCCAGTACCAATAAAAATGAAAAAGAAAAAAAAAAAAAAAGTTTCCCTACAGCCTCTACCTAAGCCCTAAAGGGTTTGTGAAAAGAGAGAAAAGAGCCTCAAAGAAAAACATAATATATTCCCTGAAAAGAAGAGTGATGAAGAGATACATATTTGTCGTTTCAAAAAGAAATGATTGATTTTCTATTAGAACTTTGCTCCTGTCTCCATATGGCTTCCCCTCAAAAGTTTATGTGCCAAAAGTATGGTCTCCACATAACGGTACTGAAAGGTTATGACATTTTATGAGGCAACTAATTCTGGACTTTCACTAGCTAGGTCTCATAAGGGTTGGATAATCCCTATGAGAATTTGTTGCCATAAAAACTAAACCCGCCCTCCCCCAGTCTTACCTCAAGATTTCTTGTATATGCTTCCACTATGTGATACCACCTAGCATGTCCTAATGCAGTAGAAGTCCTCTACTGAAGAAAGGAAGTAAAACTGCCCAATTTAGCCTCTATATTTATGAACAAGAATGCCCCTTTTATTAAAGCCTCAGATATTTTGTCGTAGCAACACACAATGGAGTATGGAGGTGTCCAACTGTGGGGAGCAAATTTATGAACATTGTATATAGGTATCAGGAAAATCTTATCTTCACTATTTCATATAGTTACTGTTAAATTGTTATTTCATTTTGTTTTTATTAAGAGATCCTTTACCTAGATAATAAAAATAGAGACAGAAAGTGGAGAAGAGATCTTCTATGTAGAAAGAGAATTTCAGTTCTGTAGATTCTACTCCAATCTATCCTTAAGATATAAACCAGGTGTCACCTTTTCGATGCAGCTTTTATCTGGAAGGAAGTTGCTGTTTTTTCTGAACCATGCTATCATTTTATCTTGACCTTGCCTATGATCTTATAAGCTGTTACCTGAATTTTTCTCCTAAGATACGTTCTTAAGGCAAACAAACAATACATAGAATTTGGATAAAAGTTTGGATGGAAGAAGAGCTCCTCTTCAGGTCACTGATCACCGGCTATATTCATTAAATTTGAATGAAGGAACCCAAGCCTAGATAGATATAATTCCCTAAGTTAGAGATACGGAACTCTAGAATTATGCATATGGAGGAGATAGGTTGAAAGGAAAATGGGGGAGCTTGTGTTCATAATATTTCTGTCCCAGTATCAGAAAACCTTGGGTTAGAATTGGGAGATGATAAGACAAAGTTAACTCAAGTCTGCCAAGTGGTGTAGAGAGATGGAAATCATCATTACTTCATATTATAGGACCAGGATACCAATAACCCTAAAGGCAAAAGAAAAGTCCCAGAAAGATACAATGTAGTGAGTCAGTTTACCAGATGATAATTTTCAGGCCGTGTGCTGTATAATATTTCACATCTTCAGTATGAGAAATATCACATGAAAATGAGTTTTTAAGCAATTTTTGCTAATTTCAATTCTTCAAAAGCTAAATGTCAGTGTCTGAAGACATAGAACCCAGAGAATTGAGATGACAAAAATAATTTGATATCTAGGCCACTATTTGATTTCTCATTTATTCCATTAAAGTCTTACAAAATTCACCTCTGATTGATCCGCTTTTATACTATTGTTAAAGTATTCAGCAGTATGTATTCAGAGATTGATTGTAATATTCTTATCAGAATATATGCTAAATTAATTTTTGAAAAACTGTTATAAAACAAAGTGTATTTATTCCAAAATTTCTGTTATTCTGCAACCAAATGGTAGAAAATGAAACAAAGACTGTATTACTATACCAATGCCTTATTTTATCAAATAAATGCACAATTAAAAGTTTTCTGAAAATGTACAGTGACTGTTGAATATGTAATACACACATAGATGTAAATGCTACTATCTGTTCTGTTAAACAAATTTAATTTTTAATTCATCATAGTTTGTTCCTTTCTGATCATTTTTGTTAGCCTTATTCAAATGTTATTTCATGTTTTAAAAATATAATAAAACATCACATAAACACAGGATACCACGGTGATAATGCCTTCTTGCTATAGAAGAGTTACGTTCCACTCTATCACTTCATGAATTTTTAAGGCAAATTCTCCAACATAAATTTAAAAAGCAAATAACTGACTTGCAAAGAGTATTGTAATATTCCACTTACAAAGAGTATTGTGTTGAAAAGTCTTTATGTGAGTCAATTATATAGAATGTAGAAAGCTTGAAATTATAAGAAATGATGATTACAGACCAGTGCAAACTCAAAAGCGTTTACAGTGTATAATAAATACTAACGCTATGAATTCAACTCCATTTGTCTAAACAAATTATCTTCATAAGTATTAGAGCATATGGATTTTTTTCATCTTATTTGGACATAAGAAACATATCTTCCTATCACATTCCCATCCCCGGGGGCAGGATTCCTGGAGACAGCAAGCAAAAGAGATTTATCTTTTGTGTTAAATACTTCCAGTTGCCAGTGGCCTATTAATACCTTATTTTCAAAGCAAAGTGGCTTCCTCCATTTCTCTACACACCTACAGAAGAAAAGATACCTTAGCATCAAATTCTGCCTCATGTCTTGCATAAAGCAATTAGCAATAATTTCCAATTAATTCCAAGCACTATGAGTGCAGAAAGAATGGTGACTGTAGACACTGAATATAAGCACAAGGACTAGCATTTTGCCTAATCCAAAATGTATAATCTTATAAATCCACTACATATTTACTGGTTCAACTGATAAGCACATGAAGGAAACCAACAGGAGAACCACAGTCCTAACCTCCTTGATAGAACATGGCTATTGTTAAGTCAAAAACCCTTCACTAGCTTCCTTAAGTCAATATATTTGTCAAATTGTCTTTTGTGAGAGAGGAAAATACACAGACCATTGAAAATTACATCCGTGAGCAAACAAAAAATTAAAGTCATGTATAGTTTTCAAAAATGTTTTGTATCTAGTGTCTTCCTTTAAAGTGTTTGTTACCTTCCTGGCGCCATCTATGTTGCATGTGTTTCACTGATTTCAAGGCTTATTAGTGCTTCAAGTATGCTGTGAGTTGGAAGGATAGATTCCCTAGAGTTTTCAGACTGGTTACACTTTGCATAGCCATTGCAGAATAATGCACAGATAGTGTTTCCTTTCAGATTGAAGGACTGCTATAATGGCCACAGCAGCATTGTTTGTGAATCAACAGTAACAGGAACACTATTGCCATTAGTGGCACAAGGGCTAAAGCAATTAGATTTAAACTTGATGAAATAGCTGTACCACCCATTTACCAGAGCCTGCTGAAACATTTCCGAATCCTTTTGTGTGTAACGGCAGGTGCCCTGTGTGTTAGCTCTGGCGTTCCTCTCTGGCATCCTGACTTGTAGCCATGCATACAAAGAACACATTATAGTCTTGAGAGACTGATTATCTCTATTGTCACATTTCTCTATGGCACTGAGTAATTGTTTCAGCTGCAAGTAGATTCCTAAAATGCTTTGTATTGCATGCTGGATGAATGTCTGCTCAACCTTCCAAAATGCTAGCGATTATACACTGGGGGACAGTGGTCCCTTTAGAGGCATTAGCAGTGGAATGTGTGCTTTATGTGCTGACCTGTGAAAACACAGATGTTGTTGCCCAAAATAATAAGTCAAATGATAGATTCTGAAGAACAAATTCTGACCACATAGTGGAGAAAACTTGTCTTTATGATTAAGATTGCATATCAAAACACAAAGAAATCATTGCATTTGCCACAAATTCCGTATTGTCTGAATAAATAAAAACCAGATATTACAGACAGCACATTTTGAGGATGGGTATTTAGATAGTAGCTTTTATTATATTTATTTTTATTACTTTGCATGAGATAACATACACATTACATTTACTACCTTCTGTTAATTGCATAAAACCTCATGAATGAAATCTTCCTTCTTAAATATATATTTTTTTATATTTTAAATGCTGATACCATATTTGGATTCTCAAAAACTGAAAATCCAAATAAGCAGATGTATTTAGTTTAAAATTAGCAATAGTTAATCTAAGTTTCCGGGAACCTCAATAATTGTTATAAACTTTAAGCTTAATTCCCAAGAATGGTGACACATACCTGAAATCCCAGAACTGGGAGGCTGAGGCAGGAGAACAGCAAGTTCAAACCTATTACGAAAAATTCAGTATCTTAGCAAGACTTGTCTCAACACAAGAAATTTTAAAAGGGCTGGAATATAGCTGAGTACAAATACCTTTGGCTCAGCCCTCAGTGGTACAAAAATGTCATCCATAACAATGAGTGGAAGTAGTGCTAGACAGTGTTGAAAACTTACTATATTTCAATTATCCTGATTTTCTATGTGTCTGATGGCTAGGCCATAGTATCTGTTTCAGAATAAAATTAAGATAGATTGAATAACAGCATGGAAAAGACCAGTACCTCATTAAAGAGTTAAAAACTACATTTAATGAATGCAATTACATTTCTGTTTATATTTTGGAGCTAGAAATAAATCATTCACAGTTACAAAATCCAGTAATGTTCATGATGCCAAAGTCCACTGATTTAAATTTAATCATCTGAGTATCACTTTGTATCCTACAATTGCAGTCAGCATCCTGGGGCTACAAATATTTTAGTAAATATTTCAAAAACAGAGGTATTATGGCACTTTTGATGTTTAATACTTATTTCCATTTAGCAAGCAAAAGCAATGACATCATTTTTGGACAAAACCTACTTTTCTTCCATTCTCCTACTGTTTCTACACTTAAATATTTTCTTTGCAAGCACTAATTTGTATGCCACAGTAGTGCTAGACTGACAGGTAAATTACCCTTTAAAAACATTAAGAATATTCACTAGATAAACTATTATATTAAAATGCATCACAGAAATCACATTTTTCTTGACCTTTGTCATGAAAAATATTACTTTTAACTCTGCAATGGAAATGAGTATAAATTATGGAATCCTGTAAAAAAGAGATTCTCCCCTCTCTTATAATAGTATATATAAGAAAGCCAAACTCTCAAAAAAGAAAATAATTAAGCTCTGATTCTCTCCTTTTGAAATCAGCATGCACAACCTCAAATTAACCGCGGAATCTTTGTATACGGCCATGGCACTAAAACATACACCAGTTGTTACCTTTGATCTTCCAAAGAGTTCTATTTGTGGATTTGGCTGTGGTGTCTGCCAAATATAATTTTGGGTTTGAAATAGAGTTTTTTTCTTGTAGCGTGTTTCTTTGTACTTCCAAAAAGGATTCACAGCCAGACCTTTTCAAGGAAAGCATTAAACTAGCAATTGGAAAACCTAGAACTTTTTTTTTTCCCAATGTTCAGAATTGAACCCAGGACCTTGTCCATACTAAGTGCTCTACTACTAAGCCAAAACCTCAACTTCTGGCAAGTAATAATATTATGTTAAATGAATATATCTTATCTTAGTCACAAATAAAAAAAAATTGAAAGAGAGTCTTCATAAAATATAATATCTGATGAAGTTATGTTACATAAATTATAGAAATAAAATTTTGTGATGTGTTTGAATATAGAGCTCTATAAAATTTTGTTACAGTCTATTTTTATAAAAACACATCTATGTAAAGTCTAAATTACTATTTATAGTGATGATGTTCACTAGATATTTCTCTGGCCTTGGTAGGTGGTTTTTTGCACACTAGTTTGCAAAAAAACAAAGGATTAGTAAGGTATTGTCCTTCCTTTACTAGAGAGAAATTGAGTGTCCAACTGAAGCACAGAAATTAGTATAAATGTTGTCTCATTATATAGTAACAAATAGATATTTTGTAAATATGCTGGAATATGATATTTTATCAATGCATGATAGATTCCATGCCAGGTACCATAAGTCATTTACAGAGATGTCACTCTAAAACCCTTAATTGAAAATTAATGTAATTTGTATGAGTTTATATAATAATTATTTAGTCATTTCAATATTATTTATCTCTTTTTGTTTTATGAATTATAACTTGATATTAAAATAAATACAATCATAGAAATACTGCACATGTTTATTAATTCCCACATTTCCCAAGCATACAAGGCAACACGATGGTCCTGGATATTCCCTGGAGGCTGTGCATAGAGGAGTCGCGGTAAGCCTTCCATATGATGTGTCTGGAGCATCTCACGGGGTGGACATTTGGTACCTATTCGGTTCTGATGAAGAGAGTGAACAGTGTCTTACGATGAGTCGTGGAACTTTCAGTGCATCACTTTGCCCACAATCTATTATTCAAGCAAGTTCCTAAAGCTAAATGAGATCAAGAGGACAGTGATTAGCTTCCTTCTCTTTGTATGGGAAAATCATGCACATATCAATAGGGAAGAGACTAATTGTGTGTGGCTCTGAGTTCAGGGCAGGCTGGGCTACATACTGAGTTCAGCCATCTTGAACTACAGAGAAAGACTCCTGTCTCAAAAAATTTTTTTCTTAATCATGACAAATTAGGCACTAAATAAACAAAGTAACATTCAGAAATTGCAGTACGGCAAGAATTTCTGTAGAAGAAAAGGCACCATTCAGATAATAAAAAGGGAAGCTACAAAATAAGAGGATATAGTTTCCACAATATGTGAAAATTTGTTAGTCAATAAAGCATAGTCAACTAATTAAAAAAAAGAGAACAAAATAATTAAACAAGTGTTTCACAAATAGTATCTCTAGGTGGCCAAAACTACTTGAAAAAAGTTCAATATGTATTAGAAAAACACAAATTAAACCAAACAGATATACATGTAAATACACTGACATGCAAAAGCAAAATAAAAATAAAAACAACAGGACAAAAGTCTGTGCATTGTGTTGACCATATGGATGGAAGCTTCATATGTGGCTGGTGAGCACATCATTGGGATAAAACACTTAGGAAAATTGGTAGTCTACCAAAGTCAACACACTAAAATGCCTAAATATATATCTCCAAAATGGATGAACTTGAAAGTCCAAATATCAAAATACAAGAAATGATGTAAATATTCCTTTGTACTTGATCAACAAATTGTGATATATTCCTACTGTAACTACTACATAATAACAAAATGGATTAAATTACATGTGAAATATGGCAAGCTCTGTGCATAATCAATTTAGATGATTAGAGGCACAGAAAATACTATCTACTATGTTTCAATAGTATCTGAATCTTGACAGAACTTAAAAGACAGGACCACACTTACCTCTGGAAGTGTGAGAATGAATAATAGAAAATTAAGAGCTTTTGTGGGAAAAATGCATGTATATTTAATTTAAGTTGTTAAGAATTAGATCATTTGTTTGCACAATAAGGTATAACTGCTTTATCCATCTTTTACCATCTGCCATTATGTGGTGCAACCTTGATTCTTAGAATGGATCTATATTTAGATTTGTCACTGGCTAAATGTAAGGATATCATTTACAAGTTTAAAAGATTCACTCAATTTACGAATGTTTAGCATATTAAATTTCAGGGGCCTTAGTCTTTTACTTGTGTGATACTTCCCATTAAATAGTTTAAGCTATTAAAAGAATTATCCTTCGGGGGCTGGGGATTTAGCTCAGCGGCATAAGCACCTGCCTTGCAAGCAGGCGGTCGTGAGTTCGATCCCTGGTACCGGTAAAAATGAAAAAGACAAAAAAAAAAAAAAAAAAAAGAATTATCCTTCGGTTGAAACCAAATATAACTTTCATTCATTTTTCCTAATTCTACATTTTGAGAGTCACAGAAAACAACATTCTCAACACAGAAGATGCCCTTACACATGTGAAAAGCAAACTCTTGGCTTTATTTTAGACATTCACATCTCTATGACTTCTCTGTACACCTACAAAATTTGTGCTCAACATTTCTGCTGATGTTTCTGACTAAAATTTTCCAGAAGAATGAAATTTTAGTGAATTTCTTCTAGGAAATGTCAGACCAAAAGGATTAGAACTGCCCCAGGTTCAAAAGTTCAATGTGTTTGTTAAAATGGAAGTGAATGATTCCCTGATGCAGTATCCACATCAGAATAGGCTGTCTGGTTTCCAGAAACCAAAATCTACAGATCGCTCATAAGGTAATATTTATAAATCTATTTTGAAAGGGTCAAGTTTAGGTACAGTGATACAAACTATATTATCAGTAGAAATAGCATACAGGTTCAGCTGAAGGCTAGTGTGGTTAGTTCAGTATGCTTGGTAATAAAGTCTTACCACCTACACTATTTTCACAGTTACTTAGGGCCAAGAGGGTTATTATAATTTAATTATATCTTTTTAAATAAATAAATGATAATTAACTACACACTAACCCACATTGGAATGCATTCAAGTATTCCTCAGAGAAATGAAAAGCACGATCATATTTTAAGGGTTTCTGAATCTCAAAAATATTTAAATTTATGATTAAAATCATACACAATCTAATTATTAAGGCTTGTCACACTGAACCATGTATAAGATCATACTGCCTTCATTTCATAGAGATAGCATAGATCAAATGCATATTTGTAAAGTATTTGTACTTTACATACTTCAAAAAGACTTCCATTTCTGCTATTAAGCAAACTGGACATTGTGACAATTATTCAGATTCAAAGTAATAAAAAACTGGAATGAATGGAAGAAACTTAAAAACATGCAAAAAAAGAGTTGAGCTCATGTATTAAAAAAAAAAAACTTCTGGGCTTCAAATATAGAGGATATTCAAAGGTAGACTGCTGAACTACAGCCATCTTGGGAATATTTTCTAATAGAACAAAAAGTCCTTCAGTTTAACTACTTTTTGGAAAAGATGAGAGAATACTTTGAGTCTACAATAATGTGAGGTTAAAAATGACTCATGCAAAACAAGGCCATCAATCAGGAACAAGTGTACTAGGAAAAATATGACTACAGTGATTCTTTTGGGCTCTGACCAGGGATAATGTAGTCCATGCCTCTTAGTCCATCTTGCATTACTTATACAAAAACACCATAGACTAAATACTTTATAGTGAAACATATCCCTAATGCTTCAGAAGACTGGGAAGTCATAGACTGAGCGCCACATCGATACAGGAACTCTGCTTTGTCACTCATGGTGGAAGAAAGAGAGAACATGCATGCAGAAGAAAAGACACGGCTAAAGTTGCCTTTACTTCTGGTCTCTAGATAACAAGACCAATCCTGTGGTAATGAAATTAGTTTATTCTTGAAGCCTGGATCATTGTCTTTTACTTGCTTTTTAAAGTTACCACCTCTCAACACAGTTGCCTTGGATTAAATTTCCAGTATAAGAACTTTGAGAAGTATGCAGATCCCACACTTGGTGAATACTCTGTCCTGACTTTGTAGCTTTGGATTTTGTGTTTAAAGTATATTAAAACTACTAACTATAAAATTAATTTAAAATGGCATTGAGACATTGTATATCATATCACCCAAAAATGAAACCTTGGTTTGAGAATAATCTTCCAATTTCTAAACTCATATACTGTCTAAAAGTCTCAAAATCCTAAATTAAGGAACACAAAGGGAAGTAATCACAAGTGAGATCACATGAAGCAAAGCACAATAAAATTACTTTATTAAGAATCAAGGTACTAAGTATTCATATGTATAATATAAATTAGAAACACAGCAATGTTTAAATACATGGAAGTGAAGAGTAATACTCATGATAAAAGGAGGAAATAATGTCAGAAAAATCTGATTATTTGATAAAGAATCACATGTACAATAAGAATCTGGTGATAAGTGAAAGGGACAAATAAATATGGGGACAGGAGAATTAATCACACTAGATGCAGATGAAGAAATAACTGAGATTTAACGTGTGTATTGTGTAAGAAGTGGTAATAAGTGGTGATATAAATCACAGATTATAAATTGAAAGCATTCTGCTTACTTTATTGGATTTCAAAAATAAAATAACTAGGATACATAAATATAGTAATAGATAATTATCCAGGATTAGTAAAAAATAACAAAAATAGCAATTTTTTTAAAAAAATCCATAAATCCTTCTATTGAGAAAGGACAGTGTATCCCAAACTAAGCATCTTAAAAAAATGTTTTCTTTACATTGTAATTTTACAAACATGACTTTGAGAATGTTCAATTTTTTTTATTTTTCCTGTAATGCAACCATATCCTGATCTACCTAAGAGAAAATTCAAATTCTTTTCCTCTTGAATGAGGGATGGCTTTTTTAGTAACCAACAGCACATAGACTAAATGAGATGCTGCTACTTGACTTCTATAGTTGGTTCGAAAATGTGACTGCTTTCTCCTCTTTTTAAATTTTTTCCTTTAGGAATTCCTGCTCAGACATCCTCCTGTGAGAACTAAACATCCTATGTGATGTTACAGGTTTTAGTCTAAGCCAAAAGGAAAAGCCACATGAAATTACTCTGCTCAAGTAATCAAGATGAGCTCAGTCTTAGACTCAAGCACCCAAAGGACCAAACATGGAAAGGAGCCCCTGAGGACTCCAGCCACAAGCTCCTTGGTTATTCTCTGCTGAGGCCCCGGACATTTCAAAGCAGACAGAAGCGATCCCTGCAGTACTCTGTCTGAATTCTAGATCCATACAACATTTGTAAATGTAACAAAGTGGTTATTTTATGCTAACAAATGTAGGATTCTTGCTGTGACAATCATCAGGATTTAAGGCCACTGTACTAAAGAGTAATAAAGGAAATGAGAAGATAATGATAACTGACTTGGAAGTTTGCTATTCACATATTAAGTAAAGGACTTGTATCAAGAATATCAGGAAACAAAGCACAAATCTGATAGGAAAGAAATGGACAAAAGACACACAAATTGTCGAAAACTTCACTAAATAGCAGAAGATATCCTATAGGTAGGCAACAAGTACAAGATATTTCATTACATTAAACACTGATGAAACAAATGAAAACCATAGATAATACCCCTCAACACCGCAGTGGTTAAAATAGAAAAGGTACAAAATTCCAAATGTTGATGACGTATGGACCAAATGGAACTCATAGAACTGTTGGTGAAAGTCAAATAGATTGCTAAGTTCTTAAATTCAAAGATTGTCTATCTTCTTCTGTCTCTCCCTCTTTTCTTCATTCCCTCATTTTTTCTTCCTTTTATCTCTTTCTTTCTTCCTTCTTTCCTTTCCTCTTCTTCCCTTTATTCATTCCTCCATCCCTCCCTTCCTTCGTTCCTGAATTGTCTCCTTCCTTCCTTTCTCTTGCCCTCTTTCCTCTCTCATTTTCTTCTTTTTTGCCAGGACCATCTTGGGCATTTCACCTTCAAAAACAATTCAAGCATGGCTTTGTAAATGCGTGTTGGACGGTACACTTGACTTAATTGAATTATTTTTTGGCAAACTCATTTTCTCACTTCAGCTGAAATTTTCTCAAAATTTCTCTATACATGTAATTTTAAATTATTGATACAAGAGTAGCAGTTGCAATACTAATTCCAAGTTTTCGCTTCAAACTAATTAATTTACTTGACCACTCACAAATTCTAAATGAACTTAAATAGATCAGCTCATTCCTTATACTGTTATAGTGTTAGTCTTTTCTTCATAAATTTTGCATAAGGTAATGAATGTATCATTTTTCCATTTCTGAAAGAACGTACCCAACACCAGCAACTGAAAGGAAAAAACGTTGATTTTTGGCTGAATTTCAGAGGATTCAGGCAGTGGTTGTCTGGCAGAAGAAAGACGTGTGGGAGGAAAATTTAACAAACTGTGACAGCCAGGAAGCCCAGAGAGACCGGAGAAAGCCTGCACAAGGACACACCTTGCCAGGGCCCTGCATTTTCCTACCCGACTTGGCCACCTAAAAGCGAATTTAGCAATGAACTCATCAGTGGATTAATCAGCTGATGAGCCTAGCACCCCAATGATCCAAGCACTTCTGAAAGCCCCAACTCTGAACACATGAGATTTGGAAGGAATATTTTAGGTCTAAACAGGGAACCACCTGCATATCGGCAAAAGTGGATGTTTGTACACCAGCACCAAACAGCAACTGACTTTCTTGATTTTCCCAGATCAAGTACCATAATTAAACTTTGCCTCATTTTTTAAATATGAGGACTAGAAGTATTGTGTTAATTATAAAAATTAATTATGTACAAGAAAGAAACTGGACTCTAGGAATAACCAATTAATATTAGTGATTAATAACATTAAAATCTTTGATATTAAATTATGTCTTTCCAAGATTCCTGTTTGAATTTGCTTATGATTTCCATTTTAAATTTTTACATACTTAAAATTCACAAGTTAATTTTATTTTACTTTCTAACAGACTCATTTTCCTATTTGAACATTTATAACTCTGGAGATGTACTCGTGATGGTTAATTTTGCAATTAATTTCAGATTATTCCTTTAAATTTTACAGAATTAAATTCTCCTACTTTTGAAGTCTTTTTATATACTTCAAAAGACCAAAATGCATGCATAAAGCAAGATTTTAAAAAATATCATCCCTTAATTTCTTTTTAAATATAAAATATTTGAACCTCTTGCAAACTACAGTAAACCATTCTTCAGAAATAATGCACAAAAGAGTTATTTTAGATAAAAGATGATGCCCCAAACTTGCCCATTTCTGACCATTAAAAGGATTTGATCAGTTCTCCACTCATGTTTGATAAAAAAAAATGTGAAAAACACTAATTAGGCTTTTCACTGTTACTTGATTAGTCTCTTTTCCTAGATCTTAAGGAATGTGTTTGATCTACAGCAGTTATTTAGAATAAATTCCAATTGAGTACAAGACAGAATTTTTAAAAGGTAATGAATTTAACATCTAAGGTATTCAAAATTCCATGCAATTTTGTATAATATCAAAATATTTCAGAATCAAAAAAAGAAATATATCAAGATAATATATGCTTTTTAAATATCTTACTAATTTCAATGTAATTCTCTGTAAATTTTATTAATTAAAAAGTTATTTATCCCTTTAATGGAAACATTGTAAAATATTTAAAGCATCTTAAGGACAAATTCTTTTAAAACCTTTTCTCTGCATGTTTTGTTCCTCAAGGATTAAATGAAAGCTATTAAATTTTATGAAACATTGCACATTTTGAGAAAGGAAGGAGACCTTAATTTTCTTGTCTTGGTTGAATATGTATTACAATAAAAATTGTTTATGGTTTCTAAAGGTAGGGTTCAAAATCTTTTAAGTAGTAAATTCTCAGGTGAACAATTTTATATTGGTATCATAACCAACAATATAGGAGGTACATTTTCAGATGCTATTACAAATGAAAACACCTTGTTTTCTATAAAAAGTGAGAGCAATCAGTGAAATTCTCATGCTGCCGACCAAACAGATGTAGAATACAAATAAGATAGAATAGACTGCTCAGATGGATTTTTAAAAAGCTAAAAAAACTTCTTCAATTATGGCAAGCAGAAACCACCAATTGTCTTATAAATAGTAGGAAATTATAAATTAGTAGACATTCATGAGGGCATATAGTGAAAATCTAGAGAAATACAGTAAATCTCTATTTAAAAGTAGGAACCCTAAGCAAATAGGGAACTAGAAATTTGTTCAAGATTCAGAACAACATGGATCACAGCACTGTGAACAAACCAACACAGAAAGATGAAACACACAAACGGATACGATGGGCAATGTTTTGTCCTCTTATTATAAAAATATGCATCTTCTGCATGGTACATTTTTGGATTACTCATGCTTTCACATTTAACCAATAATAAATATTATAATAGGCTTCAGTACAACACTTTTTATACACAATTGGTTAGGTACTGTTATTATGGCTTTTCTAGAGATAGGTAAAATGAGTCATGAAATAGTAATCCACAAAAAGCCATATAAAAATAAGCCATGCCTGTTTCTATCAAAATAGAATCTAAATACTATGTTTCTTCATATAAATAAATCATATTGTAAGGGTTAAGATTATTTCCCAGATCTTATACTTTATGTCTTTTGAATCTTTTAAACCTTTTCAACCTTCTTATGTTTACTGTCGGTATTTAACTAAAAGTGATTTAATTGTTAATCTCTTGTGAATCATTTCTTGCTACTTAGGTATTCTTTGTTTTTACATTCTATTAAATTGCTAATAATTTTCTCATCAGATAAAAGAACTATCAGTACCTTTTTTAAGAAAGATCAGAAAGAAGTGCTAAATACTAGGGAGTCTGAAATTTGAATAAATTTTGACCATTGAGCAAATATCACTAAAGAATAAAATAATTTGAAGAGGTAATCAAACCATCTTCAAATGTACTACAATTCATTGACAAGGTACACATGGCATAGCCTTGGTTTTGTACTTTCATCTTCATAAAGAAACAAAATAAAAATTTAATTCTACTCTTATGAAACTTAATTCTCTACGGTCGTTAAAAATAATGTGTATGCCAAGGAAAGAAAGAACATAGCAGACGCTATTATTTTGTTCTATTTGATAAGAGCATTTACAATAAACTAATAATTTGGTACTATCCATCCTATGACATTTACAAAAATGAATCTTTTGCCATGGCTGTAGAGTTACCATGTGAAGAGTACAGGCTACTAATTTAAAAGACTTATGCTTGGAATCTTGTCTTCCAGTGTCAGGCTTCATGGTCCTGGTGTGATACTTCAGCTCGCTGATCCTAACTTTCTTCACTTGTAAAATAGCAAAACTATACTAGTGTGCATCTTACAAGGCTAAACTAGGTAGAATTACCAAGGTAAGCTTCCTGCCATGGAGTAAATTAAAGCCAAAAGACTTAAACAGCAATGGATTAACAAAGTCGAGCCATAAAATAAGTAAATCCAGAACAGCGTATTATTAGGATCACTTCTGAATTTATATAAAATAGATAAACATAATTCACTGATTTATCCAGTATATGTATGCTATCAGTGACAGCTGATCTAAAACTTTATTTATTTAATTTTTCCAGTAATGGGGATTAAAATCAGGAACATCACACAAATCTAAATCCCTGGTCTTTTTTTTTTTTTATTTAAATTTTGAGACCAGGTGGTCTAATTCATTCAGTTGTCAGATTACCTTGAATTTAACTTTTTACTCTCCTGTCTCAGCCTCCGAGAATGCTGAGACTACAGGTGTGTATCACCATGCTTGGCTTTCATCTGACTTCTAAATGCTAATTAAAGACAGTGATCTAAGTATCTATCCACAGACACTTTCACATAGGCCATCAAATGGCACTTGATCTAAATGAGAAAAAACAGGGTTGGGGATTCATGGGCACAGTGCTTGCCTAGCAAGCATGAGGCCCTGAGTTTGATTCCTGATCAATCAATCAATAAATAATAAATAAAATTCTGGTTTAATTTTTTGTACTCTGTTTTCCTGTATTTGAAATATCTTCTATCCTGAATAAAATGCTTTCACTATTCACTAACCATCATTTCAGTGATGTCCTAAAATCTTTAACCAACTCAGACAGTTCTGTTTTCCATTTCAATCATTGTACTATAGAGCTGCAGGAGCTATTCGTAAAACGTAAGACTGGCAGCTGAAATATGGATGTTGTCTTACTAAGGAGACTGATGGGAAATGAATGAAAAATAAAAGTTTGTTTTCTTTCTTTTTTACTTTTTGTTTTTGCGTTTGAAAAAAGAAAATAATAATTTTATTTTTGTATTTCTGAGGCAGGGTTTCACTATACAGTTCAGGTTGACCTTAAACTCACTTTGTAGCCCAGGCTGGCTTCAAACTCTCAGAGATACTTATGCCTCAGCTGCCCAAGGACTAGGATGACAGGAATGTGCCGTTATGCCTCACTTTTTATTCTTTTGCTTGTTTTTTTCTTTTGGTACCTCACACTTTCCAGGCAGGTGCTGCACTGCTGAGCTATATCCCCGGCCCTTACTCATTTCCTAAACATAATATTTTCAAGTGATTAAGAAATTATAGTGCACAGTTAATGAAAATTAAACTACAAATATAGTAAACTATACTTCAATACTTTTATTTTTTGGTTTTATACAGTCTACTACTTTATATTAATATACATTAATTTGCTTCTTTTTTATTAAGTTTATATTAATACAACCTTTATTTCTCCCCAAGATATTAAAATATACAAATTTATGAATTTCGACATACTTGACATTCCAAGTCCTAAAAATCCAGAGTCAAATGAAATGTAATAGCCAATCAATAGATTAAATGCATTTGTTTTTGAACTACTTTACCCCAAAATATCCCTGTTTAGGAAAAGTCATTAAATTACTCTATGTAATTCTCTATGAAAAATGCCTTCTAAAAAATGTATATTTGACTACAACTTTCCGTAGTAATTTAATACTTATATTCCCTGAATTATAGTCTGCTAATATAAGCTTACATTTATTTGCAAGTCAACACATTTTCTTGACAGTTTTAAATTTTGTAAATATACACAAACATCCATGTATTAATACAGTTAAGCACCATATCTATTTAATATTTTATGTAGTATGTAACATGCTATTCAGTGTTCCACATGGACCAGATTAAAGCTAAATACAAAACCTAATATATAATTATCCATCATTAAAAATTGTAATGGAATTAGGTCTAAATTCTCAAGAGAAGTCCATACTAATCATTGATAATTTAAATCTTCTCTCTCCTGCTTTGTAACATTTCAGCTTTCTCTCAGTTGATTCAATGTCAATATGATCTTACCCAAATCAACTTTTACCAAATGATTCAAATTTTCTTTTTAACGATATTTGGAGTTTATGATAAAGAAGAAGTTTTGGGTGTAATAGGTCTTGCTTTCTACAGATGAAACAATACTGGTTATGCATTTTTCAGGATTCTGGGGGATTGTGTTCCCACATAAAGATTGGTTCACCCCCCTGTGTGATCTTTTCCAATCCTAATTATCCATGATTAAATCTACCTGCAATGCTGCACCTTAATTTCATGCTACAGTACGTCAAGACCTGCAGTAGTTATGTCACTTATTCCATGATGATTTGGGGAATTAGTTCTGCGATTCCTGTTTTTATTTTTGATTGTATTGTGTTTTTTTTTTCTTTCTGTAGCTAACACAGATTAATAAAAGACACTGAATTTTAAGCTTAGTATGAGAACTAAAGCAAAACAAACATGCACTGAATAGAGAAAAATACTGATGAAAGTCTTATTGAAGACATTGCGGAGTATTTCTGCCTTGTCTATGTACTACTATATGTCTATGCGTACATGAGAAGTTTAGTTGTCTCAGTTTACTGTAAAATATTTACCTTCCATGTAAGTCCTAGGAAATGCCTACTGACATTGCCTCCAATACACTTCAGTTTTTACTTTCAGTGTTCCTCAGGATGGAAAAAGACACTGTTATCATAAATGTTGAGCTCACTGATGTTTCTGTGTTACTGCCTTTTGTCACATTTACAAATTTGTTTGTATTATGCATGATTTTTCAGTGTTGATTGTTCCTTTCATACTTTGTCCACGAGCCCCACTTCCTCAAAGCCACAATTCCCACACTAAAATCCTTAGACCTAGTACTTTTTGCAAACGATTAAATGCATTCTTTACCCAATGTCCAAGTTATTATAAACTGCCAGTCTTACAAATCTCTTACTAAAACATGTGAGTTGTCCTGATTTAGCTCCAAATTTCTTAATATGATACACATTTTTCATGATCAAGCCCAAGTTTAGCACGCAAAGTACATTTCTGAATTGTTTTCTGTATGGTGAGAGATTCGGGTTTGTCATATTCTAACAAACTTCAAACTTCATTACTTTTGAGAAGGCTGCTGTTTTCTTTCCAGGAAATATTTTCCCTCTACTCTCATCTCCTTAAAAACAAAAAGATTGGCTAAAGCAAAAAGAAAAGAAATATTTTGGTTAAGTAAGAAATAGCTGCTTAGTTATGAATTCCTGCTTCCTTAGTAATAATTAATCTATCTCTCATAATAATGGCACCTTTAATGTAATAAACATTATCATCTACTGAATATGTCACAGAAAGCATGATCACCGATGACATTTTCCATAATTAAAACACAGTTTTTTAAAATTTTTATTTCCATCCAATTTAAAAAATGTGTTGAATTAGACACCATTCACTAGAAACGAAAAGATATTCAATGTGATGAAATTATAATCATAATAGAAAAGTGTAAAACAATTTATTTGATACCTTTTCCTTAAAGTTCTACAATATTTTAACATTCTTAAACTGCCATGTTAAGTGCTATAATCAGATATTTAATTGAACAGAACTGACAAAATATTAAGCATGTAATATGCTTGCTCATTTGTTCAGTAATTTTACTAATTCATGGAGAGTCACATGTAGGTTAGTGATTTACTGCACAATTCATTATATTAATTTGAAAAACTCAGAGAAAGTGAGGATAGGCTGTACAAACACATGAGCTAATTTGTCTTGCTAACAAGAAATTTAGATGAAGTTAGAATATAAGAATCAAAATATGAAAAGCTATTGAAAAATTTTTAAATAACTTTTAAGTCTTTCAGAGAGGCGACAATATATCCAGAAACCTTATTATTCTAACTTGTTTCCAATTTGCTTTTCCCAGGTCAGTGGTTGAGGTAAAAAATTTATGCATGTAGGAAACATTGCATGCCTCTGAAGGTAAAAAATATTTGAAATTAGTACTTAATAATTCTTTGAGACTACACTGAAGTGCATTATATGAGAAAGAAATACATAAATCTTTTCTTTAAAAACATTAGTAAAACTAGAGCATGAAAATTATGGTTGCTATGAAAATTTTTGTATAAATTCCCAAAACTGAGGTGTGATTGTGAAACTTTACCCCACTACTAGTGGTATGAACCTAATTTTGGGAGAATTCACAGACAAAAAAGGGAAATTTCATAGACCCATCTGTCTACCACTGTCTTCCCCTCCTGTCCTTCTCCACCATCCATTCACCTGTTTTTCATTCCCATATTTCTTTCCACTTCCCTGCCAATCTTTTCTCCATTACATGCCATTCATTCATCTGCCACATGTGCATGCTCCTTCTTTATTATGTACAGCAGATTAACCTCTTCAACCGGGTGATGGCCAGGACTATGAAAAACTTTATCTTTTATCTCTACTACGGGAAAAGGAAGAATAAGAAAAACACATTGATTGGTCTACTTTGGGTCAGATGTCATGCCTGGTACATTAGCTTTCCCATCATTGGATAAAATATAGATACTAGCAACTTAAGGGTGGATACATTTCATTTAACCCATAGTTTCAGGGGTGCAATCTCTGACAAGCAGGTTTCAAGGCAGGAACATCATGGCTAAAGGACACAGCAGAATAAAATTTCTTAGTTTGCAGTATGTAAGAAACAGAGAAAGGGAACATTATCAGACAGAAAAGTCAAGAGGCCACACCTAGAGCCCCAGGTGTGGGCTTCACTTCAATGCCCATCCAGTTGACAGTCTATCCTAACTGCCACACCTGGATAAGAGTATTTTGGAGTTGTTGTTGTTGTTTTTTTTTTTTTTTTTTGGTACTGAGGATTGAATTTACAACCTCACGCTTGCCACGCAGGCACTTGTGTTGCTGAGTTAAGCCCCCAGCCCCTTGGATAAGCATATCTTAGATATGGTGTTTATTTTTAAGAAATAATTCCAACAGAGTAAAAGTTCCTATTTGAACCATGTGGTTCAGAATAGTTTCCAGATATACAGAATGCAATTTTTTCAGAAAGTCCCTACACAAAGTGTTCTGCACTAAATAAAAAAGAAAGAGCAAAGAACAGATCTGAGGTGGAATATTTGTATAAGGGGATATCTAAACATTGGTTAAAGAGAACTTGAATTAAGACAGACCAGTGAACAGTAGCAATGCAAAGAAAAACACAGAAAATCCCATGGCATTTTTCTGAGAAATATTTTCTAAAGGTACACAACGATGTCAATATATCAAGGAGAAAGCCAAGGCTCTTCCTCTGTGAAGGATCTAAAATTAACTAGAATTAGTCAATATGTCCATTTAAAGCTTTTCATAAAAGCTGCATCTCTTTCCTCCTTCTATTTTCCCAGTTCTTTACCTGGCAGTGAACTATTATCCTTTGGAAAATTTACTTTCTGGCATTTATGGGGGAGCTGTGTAGAATAAAAGAGCAAAATGTTATGTGTACTCCATTTTTAGGAGGAGTAAAAGCAGGTAAAATGTAGCTTATGGCACAGAGCCCCACGAACCCATTTCAGGCCTGAGGTTTAGCCCAAAGGGGAGTGATGGATAGTGGGCCTGCCTGTTGGTTTGCCTTATTCCATATCAAAAGTTTATTTATTGTTCATGACTCATGATAATATCCATATTCTCCTAGTCCCTGAATTTTAGATCTAAAAGTTCTTACTCTTTAAGTAGTAGGAGTATAGCAGAGGTCAAACCCAGAGCTGCTTTTATACTGAGTCACATCCTGAAATTTTGTTTATTTTTTAAGACAAGATTTCACTAAGTCACTAAGTGGCCCTGGCTGATCCTCCTGCCTCAGCCTCCCAGAGTGCTGGGATTATAGGAATTTGCCACTATACCCCAAAATGTTCTATTTCTGTTCAATCACATGCTAGTATCAGTATTTTGAACATTTTAGGATTTTATGATTTTTATAGACATTGTGCTTAAAGCTCAATTTTTTCAATCATTGTATTAGATTCATTAGGCTTATATTTAAGTTCACTTTTTATAAATAAGACAATAGGGAAAGAACATTTAAAGAAATTCCTCGGGGTCATATAACAGGGAAAAGTTTGTGAGTTTGACTTCCTACTGTGATTCAGTAGCCTGAATTCTTTTAACGGTAATTAACTGCAGCCTTCAAATCTTCTTAAACGCAGTGCTATTGTTCGCTGTAACTCCAGGTCTAACAGCATGAGGATATACTCCTGCAAGTACATTGTTTTACTTTAGGGTTCTACTTACCACAGAGGGTTAGATAATGCTGAGTCCTTATATACTGTATTCTCCTACACATATGTATAGATGATAAAGTTTACTTTATAAATTAGGCACAAAAGGTTTAAACTAATAAAATGGAACAACTTTAATTAACAATAGAAATTAGGGGAACATGCTCTCTCATAATGTATTCTTGCACCGTACTCACCCTTCTGTAATGGTAAAGGGGATACAAAACCAGTTGCAGTGATGGGGTGATCTGGACCCTGAGGTACAAAGTTGAGGTCTCATGGTGCTTCACTGATCCCCAGGACGGCATTCAGAGCTGTACGATGAAAGTTCCTGCCTCCCTGCTTCTTTCTGCCCTGGATGTCAACCAACACTCACTTGACTCAGCGTGTCTATGTTGTGTATCCTGCCCATCTTTAGCCACTTGGTACCATCTCAGAGTGACTGGGTTAGCATCACAGTGCTTGTGTTGGTAGCTCTCAAAAAGGCACGCCTTTTAAAACAGGAATATTTTTTTCTGGAAATTTTTATTTAATATTTTGGACCTTATTTGACCTTTGATAACTGAAACTGTCAGAAAATGAGACTGCTGATAACAAATGAGTAATCCAATTGACATTCTGTTGCACACTGAAATAGACACGTTCTGGAGGCTCCTGTGACTGCTGTCTTTTAATGTTTCCTGTTCTGTTTCAATCAAGAGTCACTGTCGGTTGACTTCTCATGGAACTCACTCAGTACGCTGCATCCCCTCTAGGGTTTTCACGTTTTCCCTTCGAGGGACTAGCTATGTATTTGATCCTTGAGATTAAGTTCTGTGTCTTAACTTTGTCATATACTGAGGACCTTCAGCAATTCTCCTGGACCTAAACCTTCCAATAAATTTTTTAAGCTATTGTTTAAATTTCTCAATTGATTTTAAGTCTCCATTATAATTACAGATCTACGTGTACTGTGCTCTGGGGCGGGGGGGCGGGGATAAAACTTTAACGGTGGTCATTACATAAGAATAAAAGCTTCTATGATTAAAATATAAGAATAGC
Source organism: Cavia porcellus (assembly GCF_034190915.1). NCBI lineage: Eukaryota > Metazoa > Chordata > Mammalia > Rodentia > Caviidae > Cavia > Cavia porcellus. The sequence goes on along the minus strand of NW_026947497.1, from coordinate 29,240,803 downwards.
CAACTACATTTAGATAAGGAATAAAAACCATGGCATTATTACTGACCTTTCTATGTAAGTATTAATTCATTTCTAAAATTTCCTGCAGAGTAATCCCAATATGTTAGAAAATGACAATTAGCAGGTATTAGTCAGCTTTCTGGCACTGTAACAAATCCTTGGAATAATCAACAAGGGAGAAAGTTTATTTTGGCAGAGTTTTGAAAATCTTTGTCCAAACTTTGGATCTGTGGCAGCACATCAAGACTGGTGCAGGCAGCAGAGCAAAACTGTACACTTCATAGCCTGGAAGTAAAAAAAAAGAGAAAGGATCTGGGCAAGCTCACTACAGTGTGCAGACTGCCTACCAGACCCTCCTGTTCAGTATCTCACTGCCTCCTTAACAGCGTCTCTGCGTTTCACGTGGACTTTTGAGGAACACAAGACTCAACATTGTGTAGCGTGTAGGTTTTAAGTGTTTGGAAGGATCTCTTTTACAGCCATCTAACCTCTTCCAAGCTAGGTTGGTTACATTCAAGGCCAGATACACTACTTGTATCGAAATCTTGCTTTACACACTCTCGTTTGATTTATCCTGCCGATTTGAAGAGTTCATAATCTAGAATGTATAAGAAAAAACAAAATGATTAAAGAAAATAATTTTGAGTGTCTTTCATATCTTATTTATACCTTATAGAAATATTTTACAGTGATTTTCATAAAATGTTTTAACATTTATAAGAAGCATTTCACCCAGACTTGTGAAAATAATTTTTTGCTTACAGATCTCACCGTAGAATTTGAGAAATTTACTCCATTGTTTTTGATCCTTCATAATGGTACACAAGAAGTTCATAATTAATACATCAACATGAGTTATTTTTATCAAGTTTGAGAACTTTCCTATCAGAAAACTCATGTCCATATGTTCTGAGAAAATTTCTAAGTGATTTTTGTAATGATACCATTTTTCTTTTTTGATATTTCTTTTCTTTCTTTTTTGCCTTTTTTCTCTCTTTAGTTTTGTGCGCTGGAACTTAAATTTTCTTTTCTTTTTCCTGTTTTATTTTAATTGGCCAAATCCAGCAGCTGTAGGCAATATTTTCTTTCTTTGCTTCCTGCGTCAACATAACAGATTTAATTGACAGACACTCCTTTGGGCACAGACAAAAACAGACAACATTCTAACTCAGGAAAATCGATAGAAGACGCAATCAGTTTTTTGAGACAATAAATTCTAATTTTTTACCAAAATGTACCTACAGTGCTTTTATCTATATACCACTGAAGTGACAGGCTTTAACTATATAAAACTGGCAGCATTCCCGTCGTATACAGAACAATATCCCAAATTCTTATTGTGTAATTTGCTCTATGATTTGTTCCCTTTCTTATTTCAATTTCTGTATTTCCTTAATTATATTTCAACTGTTTTCCCTACAATATTTTAAAATTGCAAGAATCCTATTTTTATAATCTTTTAGATAATACACTCTTCACATTTTAACTTTTCTGACTATTAATTTCACTATTAATTTTTCCTCACAACTTCTATTTGCTCAAAGATGAAGTTTTTGCTTTCTTTTTCTTTGTGTTGATCTCTTCTTCTTTTCACAAGGTACTTTCCTCAAATGTCCATTTAATACTGGATTCCTGTTCATAGTAAAGCATCATAAATTTATAAGCACTTCGCCAGCCTGGTTTCAAAGGTGAACATGTTAAATACAGAATTCATTGTGCAATTATCTACCTAGACAGTTTATTTGGAAACCTTTAAATCGTTATATATAATTCTATAATCTATAATTTATTTGTCACACTGATCACATTGGAGAAAGTTTTCTTTTTTTTTTTTTTTTTTTTTTTTTTGTCTTTTTCATTTTTATCGGTACCAGGAATCGAACTCATGACCGCCTGCTTGCAAGGCAGGTTCTTATGCCGCTGAGCTAAATCCCCAGCCCCGGAGAAAGTTTTCAAAATCTTGCCTACTCCACATATAACTGGAATTGTACAATTTCCAGAGCTTTACGATCAAACAAAACAGAGAGAGAGAATGTCATACATACAGTTTATATCTAAAGTGTCTACACTCATAGAGGGTTTTTTAGAAAGTGATTTGATTTGGCAGGCTAACAGCTGACTTGCTCTTAGGAGAGGTGGGTCACTGGGGGCGTGGTCCAATTCTGTCTCTTCCTCATTCTGTCCATTTCTGTCTCTTCCTCATTCCTCTCTTGATTCTTCTTCTTCCTGCCCATACCATGAGCTCTTTCTCCTCTGCCATGCTGTTTTTCCTGGATCCAGACCATGAACCAAACTTCTACAAACGGTGATCGAAAATAAAGCTTTCCTCCTTAGAGCTGGTGGAGGGCTATTGAGTCTGAGCAACGGGAAAGTCACTAAGAAACCATACTATTTCAGGAGCATGGTTTAACGTTCATCTGCTCTTTGAAAAATCTTTCCTACACCGCTCTCAGATTCAGGAAATAAAGGGGAAGACAGCTGTGCAGGAGGTGGCTGGGCACTCACCAGCCCTGTGGAGAGGAGAGAATCCTGCCAATCAGTTCCTTCTTCTGCAGACACCTTCAGTCTGGCTTTCCTGTTGCAATCTTTTGTTCATCTCGTCTTTGAAAGTAATTTACAATAGCAGTGGCTGAAACTTTAGGCTTTCTGTGGAATAAACTGACTTATTACTATAAATTCTCTAGGGTAGGATGCAATTCTGAAACTTTTTCTTGGGTCTACTAAGTCAACACTTTTGTTTCTTTCTTTATAGATTCAGTTTGTTTTTTTTTTAACTCATCTTGTCTTTTTTTTTTTTACTTGATATTTATAGTTGTAAAGTTCTACTCAAGTGGCAGTATATGGAAGGCACTTTGATAGTCCTACCATTAGGAATTGGTATTTTTAAATGAATATTTAGCAGTGTGCTAGTTCCATGGAATGGGCTTCCTTTCATCTTATTTATATATGCATATGGCACACTGGCCATCTCTGTGTGATGCTATGTCTCTGAGTTTTAACTTTCCGAGTGTTTTTGTTTCTCCATCTCTTCTGGTGACACAGGAAAACTACAGTTGACTGGAATTGGGGATTTCTCCCAGTTGATTAAGTTCTGATAAAATCCCAGACTGTTTCCTGCAAATAGTTTCTCTTAAAGCCAGGTCTGATTAAGAACTGTTATCCTAAATGGTTACTCTTCTTTTTCCCTCGCTAGCAGCACAATGGGACTTTTCTCCCAAATTCCCATTAAGATAATATGTAAGATTTCTGGAAGTAAAATTCATAAAAGTGTGATACTCTGGTAGGACAGAGACTCTCTGAATTTTAAATTTTCAAACATATTGAAATTGAGCCACCAATAATATGCCAGTTCATATGTTTTATCCTTCAGTATGGGCCTCCATGTTCCAATAAATTTCAGTTTTCTATGTGTCCCTGTCTGTTTTGCTGATCTTGGGGCAGGATTTTGCCATATGTGACCTCACTTTTCCCACGGACCTAAAAATGCCTGTTATCCTTCTAACTTATTTTTCTTGATTTATAAATACGATTGATGTTTTCCAAGCTCTGTCCATGCTTTTCTGGAAATCAATAAATTGTATTAAAAATTGCTTACTCCAGATTTAGTGAGATAAGGCCAAACACATCCCTATGTTTTTATTTTTATGAATTGCTTCTATTGTTATAATTCTTTTTATACTGTGACCATAATCCGTTTTAATGGTTCTATTTTGTTAAAGGAAATTGCCAGAAATATACTTTTCTCATAATCAAATTCAACATTTAGATGCTTAAAATTGTTTTTTCTTTTTCTTTTCTTCTGAATGTATTTTTGTTTTTGAAGTATTCATTTTTTGTTTTGTGATGCACTTATTTGAAATATTTATTATTTCCTTTTGTTTTATGAAATGTTTATTTTTTGTCTCGACATAAACTTTTTTCCACTATTTTATTGCTTACATTATTTAAGTATTTATTTTTAGTTATCTAGTTTCATGGAATAAGAATTTTAAAGATAATATATATTATAACTTGTAAAAACTTTCTCTTTTTGAATGGTAATTGTTTGTTTGTTTTTGCTTACTTTTACACACGCTTTCATGTTTTAGATGATCACTTTGTAAAACCATGTGTCCCAAAACTTTAATTTCAACAATAGTTAAAATATTAGATAAACATGACCGCTGTCATGGTTTATGTGTGTGTCCCCCAGGCCTCATGAGTTTGCATTGTGTATTTGTGATGGTTCATTGTCTAGTGCTAGGATTGATGGTGTCAGTGCTCCTCCCACATAGGGGTGGAGCCAGGATGTGATGTAATGGCAGGAAGAAGGTGTGTCTTTCTCTTTGCCAGTTCCTGTTTGCTGTTTGCAGCCGCCTTGAAAGGCGGCCCAGCCATACCTGCCTGCCTGGGAGCCAACTGAGTGTGGACTGAAACCTCCAAAAACTGTAAGAAATAAACCTATCCTTTCCCAACTTGGGCTTCAGGTATTTTGTCTCAGCGAGTAAAAAGTAACTAAGACAACCACATAATGAAAAAAAGATAAGAAGCCAAGTGTAGACACTTCCCTGTCCATGTTAACCTGAATATACACTTAACATTATCTGCAAATTAGGATTTTTGACTAGTTGTTTGTGATCTCATTTAATTAATTATAAGTAATTTCATGAGATTAAAATATGTTCAATAAATCATTTTAATTATCTAAGGTGCCATGACATCCAACTTTCTCCAGTGATTTTTATTTAATTTCAAGAAATGAGAAAAATGAATGCAACCAGGGGGAGGGAAAGGCAGCAATGGCACAGAGAACATCTGTACCAGACAGAAAGAAAGAGTAAAGTACAGCATGTCAATTCCTGGAACAATAGGAAAAAAATGGTGGTGATTGCTGAATGCAATTGATACAATCAAAAACATATATTCTGGATCCTATCCTCTATGATAAAAACTTTAGAAATTCTGATGATGCCTAGTATAACTTAAGAGTACTTGAAGTGACCACTTACTAGAAATTTCTGTACCAAGCCAGATTAGCAGAAGCAAACTGAAAATGAGAGCATAACATAGCAGGCTGAGAGGGGACCTGAGTAGCAAGAACCCTCAAATAACTAATGCTACATCTTTCTAGACTGAGTTGTGATCTATAAGACTGTTGCACAAAGGAGATAAATGACCTCCTTCTGAAGTTATTAATGGAGAGCCTAAGCCAGGCTGCAGGAAGAGGACAAGACTGAAACTGAGGAAAAGGTATCCAGAAAGTGTATGATTAAAATGTTTGACACACAGAAGCACTGGGCACTTGCCCAACAAGAAAGTGGAGGATTTCATCAGTGATCATTTTTACAGATGCATGAGCAAGGCGTTTAAAGACCTAAAGATAGCATAGAGTTTTAACACCGAGCAAAAAGAACCCATAGTGTCTCAACTGATTTTAAAAACAATCCAATGAACTGGCAGAGCAATGTCAAGATATTTAATTGCTTTTTTCTTTTTTTTTGTTACCAGGAATTGAAATCAGAGTCTCACACTTGCCAGGCAGATGCTGTGCCACTGAGGGACACCCCCATTTTAAATGCTTTTTAAAATGAATTATTTTCCTCTGTATTCTTTGGAAGAACCAAACAGTCATGAAATGAAAACCTTTATTAATTATTACAAATAGATATGTTAAAATACAGAATGCAAAAACTGCATGCAATGACCCCCAAAATTGTGTGATGCAGTTAAAGGAAAGGCAGTGCTGGCCACTTGCCATTTTATCCAGGTCTGCTCCTCCATTCAGCCACCCAGAAGGCACTGTAAATTCAAAGCCAGCAGCGGCTTTCAACACAAAGCCCCAAATCAATGCACTTGCGGGTAATAGCATAATGAGCTTACAGAACCCAGCTACCGAAACAGAAGACATTTCCTGACTGATCATGAAAGTTGATGTTTATGGGTTGCTCGCAAAATAACCCTATTACAGAATCATGCACCCACAAACAGATGGCCATTTTTAATGACATTCATGCACCAAAGAGGCTTTCAAACTACATAATGATTAAGTCAATACTAAATTACTCACAAAAAAAAAAAAATCCTGCCATATTTATTAAAAATATCTTTCATCTAACTTCATTTTTTCTCCACTTATATCATGAATTACCAGGCCAAATGTCACCCAGATTTCACCCAGTTATAAGACTACACTGGTTTGGAAATGGTAACTGGTAAATTATAATTACCATGTAAAGTGAAATTTACTATAAAAGTACTAATAGATTTTTTTGAAAAGGTGACATCTGTCAATATACATACTGCTATTTGCAACATAGTACAAGTCCATTCTAATCAGACTATAGCTGATGCAATTTTTGTTTTGTTTTGTTTTGTTTTGTTTGTTTGTTTGTTTTTTTTGTCTGTGTATTTGTTTTCGTGCTTTCCTAAGTCTGGGCACTGTCTTATCTTTATTTGTTTCACAGTTGAATATGAATAAAACATAAAAACTAAGTTATACGTCCAGGTAACATAAAAGTCGCTTGACCTCTTCTTAAATATCATCAAATCTATCAGAGAAACACATTTTCTTCATTGCTAAACTAGCAGGTGGATTTCTTTAGAAATGAGTAGGTCAAAAAGTAGATTACATTCATTTTAAAATATAGATATAGGAAACCACACAGAAGAAAGAGCATGTAGGTCAGGGTAATGATTCTGTGCTTATCACACGCTGATGGAAATCTAGAAATGTTAAAATATTTTTAGATTATTGCCTCTACACAAATTTCAAATATTTGAAACACTGGCACAAAAATGCTATTTACAGGTTGTTTTCTAAACATAGTCCAATTTTCCCTTTGGTGTTAACGTCTGTGAAAAAAAAAATAGGTAAACATCAGGCTTATGACTGCAGGGATTGGAAGAGAAAACTCAGAATGACTGTATCTAGGGAAAAAAGATTTTGTGGGTGAAACCAAAGATGAAATGAACTTTTGGTTAAAGAGAAAAAAAGAGAAAAACATAAATATTATACATTTATAAATTAAACATATTTCTGTCTTAGCAACTTTTGGCACCAAATGAAAAATTATATATACACAAGTTAAAAATTGGAGTTTTTAATGTTTTTATTATTCATATATAATACCTAAAAATAGTTTTAACCAACATTAAGCTTTTTAAAAATTTACTTTTGTACAAAGCCTACCGTTTGAATTAATTTATTGGAAATTAAAGGCATAGCAACAAACAGGAAGACAATAACTGCATTTTGAGTTCTAGCCTGACCTTTATCTTTCAAAACAGTAACTCTCCAAAATTGCTGAAAGGTTAACTAATCTCTTAAAAGGTCACCTGTCTTTAAACTAGCTACAGTGTATAAATGCTTCTCTGCTGTCCTGAAGCAATTTATCAATAACTCATTAAAATAGCAACATTTCTTTCTTAAAGTTTTTACTTTCTTGTAAGGCCATTTCCTCTTGGTCAATATAACATTTAACATATGTCATAATTTGCAAAAATATGATTGCATAAAACTATGTAGCAGCTTTCAGGTGATTAAAACTGTTTTCCAGTCTACACTATGTATACGTGCACTGCTAAGCAGGAATTTTCCTATTTTTGCTTTAATATGAGACTCATGTTTGCAATAATTATATGTTTGCATAAAACTCTAATATTATGGCTGATGTACCCTTTGAAAGTTATTACTCTTATTTTAATATTACTGAAATTGACTTAAGCATTTTTAAGACTGTTTTCTAACTCCTTTAAAAGCCTACAGCACTTCTTGTCTAATATCCATGATTTTAAATATAAATTAATGCAAAAATCTGTCCTCAAATATACAATTGGATTTTTAATGTGATCAAATAGCATTACAAGTTTAACGGGTTCGCTAAGGTACCTATGACTGATTCAAAAGAAACTCCCATTTGTTGACAAAGCTAGGATTCCAAAATGACACACAGTGTGGTTCCTATGTTTGCAATTTGATCGTAAAGATATTTTTTTGCTTGCTTCTTTGTTAGTCCGAAGGAAATAAAAATATTGCCTAAAAAGGAATCTTATTAAAGTCCATTAAAATGTTTTAGCCATTACCCACTCAATAACAAGGCCCAGTATGCCATTCTACTGAAAAAGACAAAAATATGCTTTATAAAAAAAGATCCTTTTCTTCCCCAAAAATGTTTTGTCTATCCTCTGGATGTGCAATTTCAGTTAATGATAAGACCGCAAACATGGTTTAAAAATCCATTTTGCTTAAGAGTCTCATTTTTGTTATTTATTAAATTCCTATTTTGAAACTGTGAATTTGACATGTTTTCACTAGGTTTTGTCCAGCATAGAAGATTATAAACAGAAAATGCATCAGAAAATATTAGTGTATCACACATAGAACCACAAAATACTTCATGAGTGCTGTGTTTCAATTATGTTTATTTCTGGGCTTCTATATATGTATGTACATGTGCCAGGTTGCAGTGCAAACTGCATTTTTTATATAAGGTTTCTTTCAAAGATCGAAAGACACTAAATTAGAATTTAAATTGAAGCAGCTTGAAAGCATCAATAGAAATGTTGTTTGATTGTCATAAGTACACATTAATTTGAGGTCCCTTATTTTCTTACTGAAAGCTTTAGCATTCATGGAGTTGGAGTTGTAAATACTTACATCAATCTGAAAAAAAAAATACAGGACTGAAATCAGAGTTATAGAAGAAAAGGGACCAAATCATCTAAAGCACTTACACAGGCAATCCAAATATAGAAATTCATTCATCAGAACACACAACTTAAATATATCCAAAAATCAAAGGTAAATAATATTGTTTGTTTGGGGAAAATTATTTACTATTACAGATATGGTAATTAATCAAATTATTGTAAGTGGAATTTTATACAATATTTGTACTTAGTATTATATGCATTAGGCTTCTAATTGAAAAAGAAAAATGAAAGTGATACTATTCATGTTGGTAGGGTTATTGTTTCCTTTTTACTACCCAATTTAAATGCCACATACTTATTCAATTTCTTAATTTTTCTTTTAAACTCTTTTGCTTTGGGGTGAATCAGTATATTTCTGTTTCCAGTGAAAGTCAAATGGGCTCTATTCTATTATTTTAGCAGACATTTGTCAAGAAGTCAGAACTTACTATTTCTTAATGACACATCATATACTAATTATAGTAAGAGTAGATATGTTTCTGAATATGAATGTGCTATATGCATGTAACAAACAAACAATATTCATATATCTTTACAATTATTACAAAGATCTCAATATTCCTTCCCAGATGTAGAGGAAGTGAGCATTTTCAGAAATGCTCCCCAGTAGCAATAAACAAGAGTGAATTCTGATGTGAAGTTTGAGTCAATTAACATTTATTTCCAGGTAGATGAGTTATGCATGCTACCATCCAGCTGTATGAGTATTTTAATTCTACTTAACTAGACACTTACTATGCAAATTCTAGACTTCTAGCATTCTCCTAATCCTAATGTGTTTAGCTGATAGTGGGCTTCTCTATCTGAAGTCTTTAACAGATAAGAATTTGATGACAAATTCTTTCTCTGATGCTACAAGTTTACTGAAACTCAAAGACCCTAGTCATCCTCCCCTAGTTCCTCTAAAGTGCTCGCAGCTAATGACTGATTGAATGGAGGCAGTAGTTTCTCTTCTGCTTCCCTTAACAGGGAAAACTTTCTTAAACAATCTATGTGTAGACTGTCTATGTCTATCATCCAAGCCAGTGTTAACCCTTGTCTGAGAAAGCAACTTAATTCAAATTTTCACATTCATTTCAACTACTGAGTTTCTTCCTTGAGATTTTTACTAGCAAATCATTCAATCTAAAGCTCACTTTTGCCCAGCTCTCTGCCTCTTGTTCTACTTTATGGGAATCTAGTCAAAAGCAGTCAGTATTAGCAATGAGCCCAAGGAACATGGCGTTCAGCCCAGATGGCGTAACACAGGAAAGATTTGCTTTCTTTCCTTCCAAACTAAAAATGTCTAAATATATGAAATCCTAGTGTTCAAGACCTTGAATATCGGGCAATAGGGGACAGAAATTCCTGAACGACAGAAAAGAAATGAGATGCATAATATATTTGAGTGTCCAATTGCATTTCTCAGTCTTTGTCAGAACAGAAATTTAGGTGAAGCCTACAACTGAGGAAATGTTTGGAGTCAGTAAAACAAGGTGCCTAGTGTCTCCAGATATGAAATAAGTAAATAAAAGACTACAGAGGGAAAAATGACAATGAGGAATCTGAAGATCTGTACACAGCAGCTCTTCGGTCTGCAGCTGAGTGCACTTCAGCACATGCGTACTAGGAAAAGAGCCAAGGTGGTGTAAAGAACTATCTAAAAAGATTAATAATGGGAACAATACCTGTGTGTCACAGAGAGAAAAGTATAGCTCCTGTTCTCACCAGCTACTACTAAAAGTGAAAAATAAATGAAAAAGCAAAGAAATGAAGACATTATCAATGTGGTGTACAATATCTTTAGTTGACCTCATATGTATATAATTACATTAGATTCCCAGTGGAGAAGAAAGTATAATCACAGGTAAAATGATGGCCAAAAATTTAAACTATAAGGCCACACATCCAACAAAAAATATAAAGAAATCTACATTTAGCGTGTAAAAATCTAATTGCTTAATTAACAACATCAGAATGAGAAACTTTAAACTGAGCATGGTGGCTTATGCTGGTAATCCCAGCTATTTAGGAAGTTTAAGTTAGGAGTTCACAAACTCAAGGCTAATGTTGGAAGTTAAGAGTGTGTCTCAAAAATATATTTTTTTTTTAAATGTCAGAATGTAATTTCATGGTAGAGAATATTTGGTTTGATCTTCAATATACCAGTACTGAAAAAATAAAAATGAAACAATGCAAATCTTATACCAGAAATCATCCAGATAAATGCTTTTTAAAATACTGCACAGCTAGGGGGCTGGGGATTTAGCTCAGTGGCACAAGGCCTTCCTGGCAAGAGTGAGGTTATGAGTTTGATCATTAGTACACCCTCAAAAGTACTCCATGGATGGACACACAGACACACAGCCACGGATGAGAAAAGCAGATTTTATTTTTGTCAGAAAACAAGGGAGTAACAAGTTTTGAATACAAGGTATAAAAAAAAAAAATTATCAAACACCAGAAGCCTGAAGAAAACACCAGCAGCCTGAAGAATACACCAGGATTCCAACAAGTACTAATCACAATGCCATAGAAGAGCTAAGCGTCTGTCACACCCCTGCCCTTGCCGCGTGAGGCACTGTCTCTGTGTCTAGGTGTTGATCAACCTCTTCCAGAATGTTGTACAGTGAAGAACTAGGGACTCTAGAGTTAGAGTTTCTGTTTAGAGCAGAAGGCATATTTCCTTACAGCTTTAAATAATAAGGATGTGTCTCCCTCTGGAAAAAATGGAAGTCTATCTGTGGAATAATAAAAAAAGTTGCATTCACACACATCACTGCAAAGGAATGCTTGCTAACTGTTAAGAAAGATTCAGCGCCACTAAATACAGAATTCCTGGCCTGCAGTGCAGTTCCTCTATTTTCTGCCCCTTGTCATGGAAATGAGGGCTTGGGGAACTAATACAAAAGGGTGACACTCTGGCTACTGCCATTGCTGTTAGTACTAAATCATCTTTTGTCTCTTAACCAACAATATCAAAATATCTGTCAAGGACTACAAAATTGCATTGTCCTAAAGCTTTACTTTGAAAGCATAGCAAAATTGGATGACTTTTTTACAGAACTTCACATTTGAGCACGTGCAATGTGATAATCTATTTGCTCAGTAGGATAATCAGAGTAAACACGGTTAGAAGTTGATCAAATCCTTACATTGGTTCCTTGGCTAGTAGAGTAAGAGATAATAAAATAAAAGATGACCAGTCAGAATCCTTTATACTGAGGGTCTTCACACTTTGACTGTAGCTGCCTGCCTTTCATCTATATTCTATATATGCTTGCATCTCAACATTTCCACTATTAAATAACACTTTTATTTCTGAAATAATTTCATGAGCTCAGATTTTTGTAACAGGCTCCTAAAACTATCATCCCTGGCTCCACTCTTAATCTCAAAATTAGTGGCCAATCAATTCAGAAAACAGAAATGTTATAATTATTCTAAACAAAACAGAAATGATAAAATCCTCTTTGTTTTCAGTCTTCGAAATTTCCAAACTTTTCAGATTTTTAATTTTCGAGCTAGCATAGCAGACAAATTTTGAAGCCAGATTTCTAGATCTGGTTCATTTACACCGTAAAGGGAAACTTGTCAACCACTTTTTGATCTGCAAGTTTCTCTTAATGTTATGTTTAAGTTCAAACGTAGTGGCATTATTTAAGTATTTCATTCCTATTTTTATTGAGATTATTATGAAGTAATAATTTTCTTAGTACATACTATTGATAATATTTTATATTTAAGACTAGCCTAGTCTTATTAATTTAGTTTTAAATTTTTACGAAACTGGGTTTCATTCGGGACTATAGCTGAGTGATAATGTACTTGTTTAGCATATGTAAGGTCATCTGGATTTGATCTGAAGCACAACCAAAAACAATAGAGCAAATGTTAAATCTATCTTTAAAAAAGAAAAAGTGAAAATAGTAATATTAGGCCGGTGAGTAGTACTCACATGCACTAAAAGCAAATATAAACACAAAATGAGTTATTATCATTATTCCAAAAGGTTAGAGAATGATTCAGTGCTCCAGTAGTACTTTTTATAAAGCAGAAATTAAACTTCTTACAAATACATAATAGTCAAAATTAAGGGAAAAACCAAAGATGCAAAAATATATGACTTAGATTTTAAAAAAATGAACACATTCTAAAAGTATTCAAAGGAACAGAAGTATACTAATAACATGGGAAATAAGGATATATAGTAGATATAAATAAGATTTTAACCTAAGCTTGGTAGATGTTTTCAATAAAATATCAAAACATTATAAATAAAATAATACTAAAATTTTACAGAAGAATACTGGAATTGAGAAAAATTATTAATATGTATGTCAGTCTTATTAATGCATCACTGCCAAACAATTTGAAATTCTTTTAGAGAGGCAATCCAAACTGTAGCAATTCATTAACATGAAATAAATTCTAAAAGTGATAAATCATTCACTTATGAATAAATATATTCAGTTGAAATTATTGGAGTTTTAAATTTTGTATACAAAGTCTATATGCTTGGTATTATTAAAAACTGTTGGAGCTGCTAATGATGCATTGTTTCCAGATGATCATACTCTTGTGAGACAAATTCCCTACCACAAAACCACAATATTTTAACAAATTAGCTATATATTTTAAGAGATATATTTTATTGTGCAGAACTGCATATCACTTCAATTTTAAGGGCTTATGATACATATAAGTAGATATCCATAAATTGAAGTTTCCTAAAAGAGATAGTGACACAGTGCAACACAAATGACTGTATATGTTTTCATTGTATGTATATCTTATTTAATTTTTCTTTTCTCTTTTTGATATCAAAGTTTATTTGCGCTTCATGAAATGAGGAAGCATTGAACAATTGTATTTCCATCATGTAGAACCTGTTCCAGCCCATAATATTCAAAAGTCAAAATAGCATAAAAAATGGGAATTTCTAAATTTGAGGACAACACCAAACTATGCATTAAATATATGAATTTTTCTGACATAAGTGTATATAAATGTTTACAAAAAAACGTAAGAGGAGACAAAAATCATAAGCAATGTGCTCTTGTTAAAAACAGTAATTTTCTGATGTTTTATGAAATACATTCAAACTAAATATATATGTTTGAATATATATGTATTCAAAGTGAACATATTTCTTCAGTAAGTGAAAGATTACTCACAAGAAATAAGGTAATACACATCAACAGCATCCAGATACAAGCATAGAAAATGCAATGAATAGCAACAGAGTATTTTGGTTAGTAATTAATTCCATGTTTTACAGGAGTAATAAAGATATAAATGATTACTTCAACTTCCTCTGAAATTATAAATAATATAAAAAGATACAGTATGTGTGTATGTTCAGTTGATGGAAAAACTACTGGTACCAAAAATCAGAGCTGAGAAACAATAAAATACAGGGCTAATTTGCTTCTGTATTGCTATGGGTTGTGTCCCAGGGGTCCCCCAAAGCTTTATGTGGCCATAAGACTTTTTCAGGGATTGAAACTAGTGAGTGATAGAATCATAATGCAATGCTGAGATTAAGGGTTCTGGGATTGAGGGTGGGTGATAGCTGAATCAGTCTGCTGATTGGCTTGCTGCCACCCTAATCCCAGACCCTGCATACCATATAAGAGATAGAAAGAGGCTTCTCTGTGCTTCCTGCCATCGTTGCTTTTTGCTGTCTTCTGCCACCATGAACTATTGTCACTCTGCCATGCCACTGTGTGTTGGATACAGCTGACTATGGACTGAAACTTCTACAAACTTTGAGCTAAATAAATCTTTCCTCTTTTAAACATGGGTGTCAAGTATTTTGTCTCAGCAATGAGAAAAGTAACTAAGACATACATAATTAAATGTAATGACTTTTCTGTCCTAAGCAATGTATTTTGTGTGCATAAAAGACCTAAGTAGAGTATGGAATTATGTCAGAAAGATAAGAAACAACAAAACTGGCAACGTAGGACTATAAACATAAAGATTATAAGAGAGATGAATTGCAAGAAAGGACTTTAAGTAAGACTGTAGCCTATTTCTTTTTCTATTACACTGCCTTCATTGTTTCCTGTGGGAAGGTAGATACTCAGAGCATGCTCCAGTTTACAGGCATGTAAACCTATCCTCTGTATCTACCAGTGCTTACTAGAGTCAGATATCAAAGAGTGCAAGACATCTATCTGAACATTAGAAACCTAAAGGGTCTAGTCAAGGGCTTGGAGCCCAAGGCAACGTCCCTTGCAAGAGGCCAAAGGGTCTGTCATAAAAATTCTCAAAGGTCAGTGCTGGAAGCTGAAGCATTTGTGCCAGAAGGCTAAAGGATTTGCTCTAGACTCCAGGAGACAACATCATAGAGGAAGACAAAGATTGCAGCTCCCATGAAGAAAGACAGTATCCAAAGTTCCTGCAAAGAAAAGCTGCCAAAACTCTCCCAAAGAAAAGAAGCTCTGAGAAAGCCCCTTCAAGAAGAGAAAAAAAAAAAAAAAAAAAAAAAACTGTACAATCACACTTAGGATAGCTAAGATGATTATGCTACAAATTCTGTTTCTTGGAACAAAACAGCTAACATTCATAGGACTGGAACAATTTTGCAAGTTAGTGTCTGGTGATCTGAGGAACTCTTGAAGATCACTATGTAAAATAACAACCCTAGTTATGCTCCTACCACCTTGTTTTGAAGGCTTACATAGTCATTGTTTTGGGCTCTTTGCTATTGTTACTTATTTGTCTTTTTTGTTTGGTGGTTTTCTAGTAATTTGTTTTGTTTTGTTTTTACTTCTAATACAGAAAGGATAGGTATACATGTAGAGGCTAATCTATGCGTAGAACTTCCCCTAAACAGTTTATGAGAATCGACTATATTATGCATGACGAAATGAACAGCTACTTTGAAGGAAAAGAGACATTATGATACCCATTGCTGATATCATATCATCATGCTGTGAAATCCAGTCGTGCTATTATTCTTTGTTCAAAGTGGTTTTAGTGTGTTTTTATCATTTAATTTCAACATACGTGAACTTATGGGCAGCTAATTTGAATAAGAACAAGAGACCTTATGGTAGCTATTGTTGATTTTCCTATTGTCTAGTTCTGAAGGCCTATGATGCCTTCAACCTCTGTTCTGATCAGTTTAATAATATCTTGTTTTGAATGAATTCATTGAATGTGAAGATATGGACAACTGTTTGGAAGAAAACAAGAGGCATTATAGTAACCATGGTACATATACTATTATCTTGCTTTAAAATCTGTGTCACTTACATTGTTTTCTTCTCATCTACTTTGTTCTGTTTTGTTCTGTTTAGTTTTACACTCTTTAAAATAAAAAAAAGAAAAAAAGAAAGATGAGCTGAAATTTTTTCCTCCCATTCTTCTTTTATACCACTCCAGCAACCACCCTGACTCAAATCAGCCAGACATTTCTATTCAGATCGACAGTCAACTAAACCTGAATCCAATGAGCTGATCTCGTCTCTGTTCTGTAACATTGTTTGTACACAAAAGTTTTTATTTTTCTTTGTTTATTTGTTTGGGTTGGGGGAGGACCAAACCCATGACATTTGTCTTACCAGAATGGTGCCTTGCCACTGAGCTATGTCCCCAACCACAAAAGTTTTTAAAAGTTTGTACATTAAAGTAACCCAGTCTTTCACTATTTTATTTGGCATTCTATAATCAAAATATACCTATTTTTTAAAATTTCTATCAAGAAAATTAAATAGAAAATCATGCTGGAGACTCTAGGCATTGCAAAGGGGATTAGTACCTTAGACTGGAGTGTAAGAGGAAAGCTTTTCATAGAGTGAGTGTCATTGGAATTAAGACAATATAATTCTTTCACCATAAAAATATCTAGTGGAGAAATCCAGAGACAATATCCTGAGTATATGAAGAAAAAATTTAGAGTTTGCAGGAAAAAAAAAATAGAGCAGAAATATAGTTAAGGAGATACATAAAATGAGATAAACAGTATCATGTAGTTAAAACCAATCACTCCAAGTGGTAATATAGGAAAAAGCATTGTAGGTACCTTTTGATAAACATTAAAATTAGTTTTCTAAAAAATTGGTTGTATCCTCTGTCGATTTTCCTGGTTAGAAAGCTATCTATTTTGTCTGTACTGAAAGGAGTTCTGCCAATTAGATCCTTTATTTGGAAACAGGAAGCAAAAAGGACACTATTGCCTGCCATTGCTAGATTTTACCAATTAAAAAGTTGGGAATCTTTTGAAAAGTTTTCAATTTGAAGTCTCTTGGGCTTCAGGGCACCAGGGGTAATCTTGATCCAACACCAAACCCCAGTCAGCACATCATGCCCAATCTCCACATTTCCATATTATAGGCATCAATGAGCAGTAATACTTCTCGGAATTTATATAAACTTCAACTCATTATGGGTCATGAAGTTAAATATAAGATGAAAATCTACAAAAATTCAGAAAACAATACTATGAAATTTCCAAGATCTAAGACTAGGCAAATAATTCTTAAGTTATACCACTATAAGTATGCCCTATACATGAAACCAGAAGTTCACAACATCAAAAAGAAAAGACCAAACAAGATAAAGTAGTTGTAAACCATACCTCTGGAAAATGTCTACAATATGTAAAAAAAAAATCCTTACAAACACGAAGTAATAAATATCTAATTAGAAAATAAGCAGAAGAGAAGCAACATTTTTCTTAAAACTATGTAATTGTCAATCAAATTAAAAGATACTCAATGCATTTAACCCATGGGTAAAACAGGAATTAAACTTGCAAAAAATTAAATACATCTATTAAAATTGGTAATAAAAATTGGTGTTACAAACAAGAATTGGTATGTATGCAGAGAAATTATGTCATTATTCCAGTGCTGAGCAGAATATAATATGGTACAGCCTCTCTGGAAAATTGTGTAGTACTTTCTTTAAAAACTAAAAATACAACTATCACACAGAGTTATGAATTTATCTCAGAGAAACAAAATTACATTCATACAAAAACTTATACAAAAATGTTTATAGGGAACTTTGTCAAACACCGTAAAGAGTATAAATACCTTTAAAATGGGCAGTGACTAAACAAACTGTGAAACTTGCATGCAGTAAGGTACAACTCAGAAATAAAGAGAAATGAACAGTTGATACATGACCTAAATTAATCTCCAGAGAACTATGTTGAATGATTAAAAACCAATCTCAAAAGGTGACTACTAAGGAATTCCGTATGTATAACATTCTTAAAATGACATAATTTTAGAAACAGAAATATACTAATAACCACCAGGTGTTAAGAGGTGGTGGAAGAGGGAGAGAGAAAGAGAGAGAGAGAGGAAAACGGGCATGGCTATGGTCATAACAAGGCAAGCACGGGATCTTTTTTTATCTTTGTTTTATTTTATTAAAAAGTAAAATAGAATTTCATAACACAATAACAGTAGGTTAACACATTAAATATTATCATCTGAAAATAGTTACTCATAGTACAACATTTGGGCTCCAAAAAAATCCTGTAATGTGTATAAGCACAGATCTTCCTTCTCAGTGAACTAAGAGACACTAATAGTATAGCTAACTGCATTTTTATCTCTTGCTGTATGAGATCTTTGTGATAACCAAATATGATGGCTAAGCTTAAATTTGAAATCTGATTGGCTTAGCAGTCCTCTGGGAAATAGTAAAACACACTACTGAATATGCCTGGACAGTCAGGAAGTTTGGGATCTAAATAGTATCTTGATTCTGGTTTCTTTGCTTCTGGAACTTTCCTCCTACTATGAATAACATTCATCCCCAGGTTCCTCTGCCTGGTTCCTAACTTGGTGTCAGCTGATCATGAAATGGAATGGCTCAAATCATGAATCAACTAAACTATTTATTACTTTAAATTGTAGTTCTCAAGTATTCAATCCAGTACCAAGAAACCGGAGCAATTCACTAAAGCATTGATGGCAAACTTTCAGAGATTGAGTACCCAAACTGCAACCTAAAACCCACTAATTTATGGCAAAATGATGACGCTGCAATTAAGCCAGAATACTAAAGTTTTAGTTTAGAAAAAAAAAAAATAACTTATATGTCAACACCTTTTATCTTGAAAGAAAAACGGAATAACAGAGATGTCAATGCTACAAATAGCTTTTTTACTGAAAGGTAAACATTTGAACTTGGCTGACTTTCGCACAATCAGTGAGTTGCATGCATGCTGATGACTTGTCAAACTGTGGCTGAGGTGACATGTCTTGCACATTCACGGAGAGGGCTCCTCATGCCTGCTGCACTGTGTTTGCCACAAATTTGGCACCGCAGCATTAAAGTATCCACCGTTGTGACTGTCATTGTCTCTATCTTGGTTATGATACTGTGTGATGGTCTTGCAAAATGTTCACTTTGGAGAAAACTGGATAAAACGTCTGTGGAATCACTTTTGAATAATTTATACAATTTCATCTGAGAGTACAAATATCTCAAAATAGTTTTATTTTTTTTAAGTTAACATTTATAAGGATGCAGAAGAACTCAAGTAGGAATAAATCTAAGAAACAATAAACATGACATCTACAAGTATAGCTGAAGAACATTTGCAAAGAATAACTGAATTAATTGTATAAGATGATTTTCATTACATTGATTTGTGCAATTAAAGCCAGTCAAATAGGCAACATCATGTCTTATGTGGAAACTGAAAATTGGAATTTAAAAATGTATGAAAAAGAAAAGGATAAAGAATTAAGTAAATCATCTTTGAAAGTAATTATTAAGGTCATTATTATCATTTTTCAAAGCTTGTTAAGGAATTATAGTAATTAAGGCAGGTTAAAGTTGCACAAAAAAGATACATAGATTGGCAGAATATATAAGAGATTTTGGAGCAGATTCATTCACATGTGTGCTAATGGCAAAAATTCTCACTGTTGCTCAGTGAAGAAACTTTCTTTTTCCATAAACGCCATTAGATCAGTTGGTTATGTGAAAGTGAAAAATAATCTTGACATCTATCTCACACAGTAATAAGAATTAAAAATAACAATAATACACCAGATGACTATAGGTCTATACAAAGCGAGCTCAACAGTTTTATATATCATGAAAAGAAACTATTAATAAACTATGCTAGGTCACAAGAAACAAATTGTTTACATCAATAAGCATCTTAAAGAGAATGAAAGGCAACCAACACATGGGAGAATGCATTTTCACTTACTCTCTTTGAGGAACAAGTCACAAGAAGAAAATTTTTACAACTCCCTACTAATAACTAGGAATTCAAAGCCCTTCTGAAAAGTGGTAAATCCTTAATAAATGTTTCAGAAAAGGCTATTTACAGATACTATTACTAGTATACATAAAACGGGATGCAACTCATCCAAAAGTTGAAATCAAAACTTTTGTAGATATAAAAACATATAACAGATTAGCAAAATAATCCAACAATTGCAATATCAGCAATGATGGAAGACATCTGAAATTCTCATTTGTCTGTCATCGAGTTCTGTCAGTACCTACTCAGACTGGATTTCTGTAATATAACACAGTGCTGCATGGGACAACAAAGAGGACACAATCCCACAGTGTCTAGTTATTAATCGTCTGTTAAGGAGAACTCAAAAACCTAGGAAACTTGAAGCACGCAGGGCTGTAACACTCAGAAATGAATCCCATCTCAAGAAATTTAGCTGAAAGAGAGAGTCTAAGAAAGGAATACGGCTACGAGCAGAACCCAGTATGATCCACCTAGGTTTGCAGGATAATTTGGAATCATTGTCTTCTCCATATCATGAGATGTATCATTTTACCTAGAAGCCTTTAGAAATGGGGAGGTCACTATCTGATAACTGCAAGAGGTGGCCAGGTATTTACATGTGGACATTTCAAACTGTACCCTGACCCTGATCCTAGTATCAAAAGAACTCTGTAGCTTTTCAAGCAAAAAACAAAAGTTCTAAGCCAAGTGTATTGATCCATGAGACACTATTTTGGTATGCCCTGCTATATTTAATTATTAAAATAAATGTAAGTAGTAATAAAGACATAAAACTAATGATATTTCTTCTAAAATTTTATGTATTAAAATTTTTATAAAAAATAACTTGGAGGATCCAAACTATGCATGAAATAACTATAACCTTTCTATCTAACTCTAAACTACTCAGAAATCAAAGCATTAAATTGTGTTATTGTCATACAATAACTCTAAACGATTGGTGGCAATCACTATAAGTAGAATAAAAAATATTCATACTGTCATGCCATGTATTATTGACTATATTATTGCTCATATAATTATGGAAATAGCATTTTTCATAGCTGTATTTTCCCACTGACATTTTCTAAATAAATGGATTTTCAAAGTGAAATTATCTCAATGTCATGATCGACTAGAAAAGCTAAAATACACATGTAGATCAGCTTTATAAAGTACTGTGTTCACTCTGAAAAATACATCGCTGCCTAGTGAAAATTCAGATACTTCATAATTGCGTTTACCTACAAAAGTTGTTGCTACATACATTTATTGCACTGTAGCAGTAATGTGCTGCATCACAATTGTCTTAGTTACTTTTTACTCATCGCTGAGACAGAATACCTGATGCCCAAAGTTGGGAAAAGAAAGGTTTATTTCTTAGAGTTTTTGGAGGTTTCAGTCCATGCTCAGTTGGCTCCAAGGCAGGGTTGGCATGGCAGGGCTGCAGTTCATGGTGGCTGCAAACAGCGAGGCGGAAACCGGCAAGAGAGAGAGACATACCTTCTTCCTGCCATTACACTGTATGCTGGCTCCTTCCCTAGGTGGATGTAGCACTGACACCATCAATCCAAGCTCTACACAATGAACCAATCACAAATGCATAATGCAAATGCATGAGGCCTTGGGGCCAGCAACATAAACCATGACAACAAGCCTTTATGTCATTATATAAAAACTATTTTAGGAGAGATGCTAGTATCTTTCAAAATCCACCAGTAGAACATAGGAAACTTCATTTTCATTACCTAGCATTGGGTGTAATTGCCAAACTTAAGTTAAGTGGTCATTATCAGATAATCAAATTTTAGAGTTTTGTTTGTCTGTTGTTTTGTTTTGTTTGGTACTAAGAATCAAACTCATGACATTATGCTTATCAAGTAGGCATGGTGCTGCTGAGATATATCCCTGGATCAGAATAATCAATTTTTGAAAAGAAATTATGTAATCAGTAACAAAGAGACAAAATATTGAATGCTTTAAGAGAACTAAAAAGTGATTTTTTTAAACTTTTGAATAGGCATTTTTCTTCTATCTTAATTATTCTGACAGAAACATCATACAAGGTATCTATGAGGAAAGTTACAAATCACATACTGAATACAGTGAAAAACATTTTTTTTTTATTTTTAAGAGAAACACAGATGATAAACTATTAGAATGCCTATTATATAGCACTGCAGAAACAGAATTAAACATAGAGTCATCTTATATTATCTTTCCCCGATAGTATTTCTTGGATTCTCAACTTTTATTCAAAGAAAGAATTACCCAAGAAAGTAATTTAAATTCATTCAGTAAACTATTCAACGTCAATTTAAAGTTGTGGATCATCCTATTAATCAGGTTGCTTTGGACTATAAAGTATAAAACACAACCTCAAATTAATTCAGGATAAAAAAGTTAATCTATTTCACTTGAATACTAAACATTCAATAAATAACATCATCAGTCTTAGAATTCTTCTACGGGCTTAATTTTGCTCGCTTTTAATTTTCTGTGTCTCTTAGTCTCTGTTCTCTCTTCTATAGATAATCCATAGAATCTATAGTCTTCTTGCTGGAGATGGACTTCAGCAACCTCACATTTAGTGTCCTAAACTCCAGGCAATGAGATGCTTTGCAGATAGCGCTACACTCCAGGTCCAGGGTCAACAAACCATAACCCTACGCTGAGGGAACTGAGGAGGAGGCAGAGAGTTATGTAAAAGAGCCACGTTGCTTTCATTTATGAGAAAAATAAAATGAAAAATGGGACTGCTATTTGACTCAATTATTTCTCTTCTCGCTATCTTCCCAAAAGAGTTACATGCATACCCATGTTTACAAAGGCTCAACTCAAAATATCTAAAGCTTGGAAGCAACCTGTATATCCACTAACAGATGAATCGATAAAGAAAGGATGATATTTATACACAATGGAGTTTTGCTCTGCTATAAAGGATAAACATCAGTGGTTTGTAGGAAAATGGGTACTTTGACCATAACGTTAAGTGACATAAATCAAATGCATAAGTTTAATTATCATGTTTTCTCTCTTTCTCTCTCTCTCTCTCTCTCTCTCTCTCTTTTTTTTTTTTTTTTTTTTTTGGTCTTTTTGAGACAGAGTCTTCACTATGCAGTTCAGGCTGGCCTTGAGCTCACTTTGTAGCCCAGGCTGGTCTTGAACTCACAACAATCCTCCTGCCTCAGCCTCCCGAGTGCTGGGATTACAGGAATGAGCCACCACTCTCGGCTCTGTCATGTTTTCTCTTACTTGAGAAATCTATAACATAAAGAGCAAAATAAAAGGTAAACAATAGGAATAAGGGACATTGACCATTTTCAAGAGTAAAGAAGTGGAGGGAGAGGGAAAGAAGACAGAGGAAAAGGGTTGAAAAAGAAGTAATGTGTGCCACGTACATCTGCCAACTCCCCAGTAAATATAGCCATTGTGTATTGCAAACACATACTAGTAAAAATTCAAGTTGAAGAAAATAATAAAATGGATACAGTGCAAAGTAGCAAAGGATTAAAGTAGAGTTGAGAAGAAAGAGATTTGGAAGGAACTTACACAGTCCAGGTTAAAACTGTAAAATATGCTCAATCTGTATTAAGAATGAAACTTTGGTGAACATGCAAGAAAAATAAGTTGATTAATTCTGAACTCTAAGAATTAAATTCAAGTGGAAAAGGAATGTTTCATACAAACACATTCTGATCACGAGGCTGATACTGATGTACTGGATTGCAGATGGGAAAAAATAATAAAGGATGATTCCCAGGTATTTTAAATAAAGAAACTGCGTGGTGGTTTCAGCGAGACAAACAGGAATCAGGTATCTCTAGGTGTTCAAAAAGTTTTCAAGAACTTGGTTTTCAACATGCCATATTTTCAAGTTAGACATGGAAGTGGAGAAAGCCACTTGGTAGTTTTAAAAGTTTGCAATTCTAGGGAAATGTAAAAGGTTGTGTTTCTTTTGCTGTGAATTTGTAATTCAGCAGTGCCTGCGTGATCGTATACAGTCAGTGAACATTTGCTGAGTTAATAAATTAATGAAGCATTTACTTGCCTGATTTTTTATATTAGCTTCCATGTAGCCTTCTAATTATTAATTAACCATCCAATCTTGCACCATATGAGAAATAATGATGACATAAACAGGAAATCTGAATACTTCTCTTACTGCAATCTCCTTAAACAGATTTCTAAATTAAAATATTTCGTATAAATTGAACAGTAACAAAATTTACCTATGACAAGAATATCTCTGGAATAATTAAGAAATTTAAGTTTCTGGTACTAAACCCGATTATTCTGTTTGCCACGATAGGGTCCACCAGTGTTTGGTTTATTTACTCATTTACATGTCATTCCTTCATTGATTTTTGGCAAATATTTACTGAATTTTGCGTCAACCCCAGGAACGCTCCTGTATTAAAGCCATTTGCACAGAAGGCTAATGCATCTGCCTTATAGTCCTGGGCTGGAGCCTAGTCACACTGCAGAAAGAGCAACTAGCATTTGGAATTCAAGAGAATGACAATGATAAATAGTGTAATGATGGAAATACAAAACAATACAATCTAACAACATTCTGGAATTGTTAATAAAATTTCTGTAATATTTTATGTGAAATTGGAGACAATGAATGAAAAGACAAGTCCAGGCAAAGGGAACATCATATTATCTAGTTGGCATATTACCCCCCCCCAAAAAAAAACAAACCTGCAGGTAAACTGAAAATGGTGATTGAAGAGAAAGAAAAGAAAATAAGGAAAAATAAAAGGATGAAGAATTTACACGAATAATCCAAGTGAACTCCCAGAACTGTGGCAGTGACAATTGGGACAGAGTGGCTTCGGAATTTCAGGTTTTGAAATTTGGGAGGCAGACAACACCATTTACCTGGAAGTCTTGAAGTGACCAGAAGCTCAGGGTCATGTACCACGGTGACAAAGAATAAAACCGCAGATGGAGGAGGCAGGGTGCTAGCAAAGTTATGTAAAACAAGGTAAGCCCTAAAGGCCAGACTTAAAAGATATAAAGAAAAGGAAGTAAAAGTCCTGTAAGTCAGAGAGGGCTCTGAGTAGGATACCCAGGAAGGCGTGTCTCTAGATGCCCTCAAGTCTCTTGCAGTCACAGGTGGGAAATTATGCAGGTGCTTGAATGGAGGGTGATGCTAGGATCAAGAATGTGGTATGGGATTGACTCACGGTGGAATGCTGGGATTGAGGTGCCTCGTCCTGGGGGTGAAAATACAACCTCTGCCAAAGGCACACAGCTTAGGTAGAACATAAGGGACAGAAAGAGGGCTGTTTGTCACTGGCTGCTTCTCTGTTCACTGTGCTGCTACCATCTGCCTACCATGAACTATTTCTTCTTTATGATGCCCCTCTTCCATGCCAGCCTGCCTTGGAGCCAGTTAACTATGAACTGAAATCTCTACAAAATGCGAGCTACAGCAAACCTCTCTTCCCTTAACTTTGGGTGTCAGATATTTTGTCTTAGCAATGAGAAAATTAACCAACACAGGGCTTTTTGCTTAGGGGCTTCTAAGCAATTTACAAAGGAGTTTGGGCCTTTGTGAAAGGGACATAATCTATACCCTGCAGAAGATTACATATATTTTAGTATTAGTCTATGTAGTATTTACACAGTTTCCATTCACGGCCCAGATGCCCATGAGCGAATGACCTGCCTAATCATATCTGTGGTGAATATACATAGGAAAATGATCCCTGACAAACATAAAATCTCTGGGTTGAGACAGGTGTGGTGGTGCACACCTGTAATCCCAGCATTCAGGAGACTGAGGCAGGAGGATGGGTGCAGGTTTGAGACCAGCCTGGGCTACAAAGTGAGCTCAAGGCCAGCTTGAACTGCATAGCAAGACCCTGTTACAACAAAGGAAAATAATCCTTGGGTGGACATGGCTCAGCTGACTCCATTTAAGGGTCACTATTCTTAATGCATAATAAAATCTTAAACTCATATTTCACTAATTCCTGTTACATTGAGTGCAAGATGAGAAGGAGATTGGTACTACCAGGCAAAAATGTTTAGTAGGATTCACAGATTTCAGGAAAACTGAGATTTCATCTTTAAACATCATAACACCACTGATAGTTAGGTGTATGACAATGAAAGTAATAACCCAGCAAAAGTGAGAAAATGCTAGGGCAAAGACAGATACTACTAATAGTAATTATTCAGATACAGAGACAAAAGCATGTTTAAGAAATAGTAGAAATAAATATAAAAACAGAAGTAAAGCAATGCAGTTGCATGAAGAGAGAGAGAGGAAGATATTATGAGGAGCTGTGAATTAAGTGTCACATGATACATTTGTATAGTAAAAATGTGTAACATTTTAAACAAATCTTGATGCAGTGAGGCAGAAGAAAGGAAAATATAGTAGCTATCCTGACGTTATTCAGAGTGATTTCCACAATTTTAATAGGACACTGTGTAGATTCTTGAACAATGCAATTCAAGAAAAAGCTCTTAGTGAAAAGTTTGAAAGAGAGTTAAAAAGCTTCAGATTTAGCAACAGGAGATTAAGGAAAGTAGATATCTTCAGTCTATAGAATGGATGAGTTGATGCAGTTTCTCAAGTAGTCATTATCTGAAGGACTCTTAAGTAGAGAGTTTTCTGTGAAGGAAATCCTTGGAAGTCAAGAAGCTGAGACCAAAATATTTCATTGGTAAATGCTATTTTCTACATTAGAAGTCAAGAACATATTTGTGATAAATGGAGCATATGTGTGAGCTTGTTTTGGGTGGGAAAAAAAGTTTAGAAACTAGTGTATCAGGGAACACCAAAGGTTTTCCAACCTAACCTGATATGAGGTGCAGTACAGTTGCAATTTGGCATACTGTTGTTGAAAATCATGAGGTTAATCATTTTTCAATTTAATATGACAGAAATCACACATCATCTACATTAAGGCTGTCATATTATTAGTACTTTGGGAGAATGATCAGTTTACCCAGATTTCAATGCTCAGTTTAAAGGATATCGATATTATCCTTAATTTTGTGGGTTTATTTTCAGAACAAATAAATATGTAAGACTATGTCAGCAGACTACTTACAAGTAACGTCTTATAAGGACTAAGTAATTTTTACTTCTAGTTAGTAAATGAATAATAAAATGCCACTTCAATATTGCTGTGAAGTTTCAACTGTTGTGCACTTTTGTATTTTTAGAAGAAAAAATGGTATGAATAGTATAAACTCTCTTTTCATGTCTGATGGTGTATGAACTTGGACGATAAACTAACAATTAGAATAATTATTTCCTGTTTACCAGGAACTGTGACTTCTAAATTCTGGGAACAAATGAAGAGTGAAGCTCTAATTCAGTAATAAACTTCATCACTAAAGTGCATAGCTATTCTTGTAATCAAAGAAAATTACATAAACTAAACCATCTGATAATTCCGTTGTACTATGTATGTTTACTGACTCCATTAGTACAAAAATTTCAAGAAAATTTTGTCTCATTTGCTATATGTAAACAATTAATCTAGACTGTATAGGAAGATATGATTGATCTTTAATAAATAATGGTTTGTGATTCATTCTTTAACCTTCTTCTATAAAAATGGAATGAGAGAGTGCAGAAGAAAAAGAAACCGAAGGTCTTCCCCCCAGACAGATTTATGATGGACTTTACTATGCTTCCAAGAAAGAAACAAATATCTTCAAGGATGGTCTTCCTGTGTATAAATTTAGACATTATTGATTATATTATGCTCTAGTTGAAGTAACTAATCCCTTAGCTGATGGCAAATGGAAGTAAGACGGTCTGATTATTTCACTTTGAATTTTAAAAGGCATACCGTCAGGATTAAATTTAGCCAGCTAAAAATAAAATAATGGAAAAAGGTGTCATCAGCTGTTTTAATAAAAATAGAAATGTTTTCATTACTTCAAAACTGATGAAAATATGTTTCAGTAAGAAAGGTATCAATATTACATTTTTCAACATTTTTGAAAACATATCATAGAATGATAATATAATCAAACGGAAAACACAGGAAATAAACATTAGAAATTCAAAGCAATTTAGCATAACATATAATAGGGCCTGGAAATTAACTATTTATAAATATTATTATTAATTACACACAAATTTGCCAAAGATTGTTTCCATTAAAGCTTGCATGAAAACAATTGTGGTGTGTATTTAAATCTATACATATATATATATATACTTATGCCCTAAAATATATGAAAATGCAAATCCAATTTATTTATGTTTATTATTGTGTGCAAACCTATTTATTTATAGTGCATATACTTTTTGTAACTTTGTCTCAATGAATTGAACTAAAGAAAATCAGTTGGTGATTTTATAGTTCTAGTAAAAAATGAAATAAACCTTTTATAAATCTTATATGACACTGAATTTAATTAACTATGGCATATTATAAACTTCTACTGAAACACTTGTTACTATGGCTATAAGAAAAATTACTGCAAATGCTGTTTCATTAGAACTTTGTTTTGCACTAAAAAAAAAAAAAATCTAAAGAACAATCGAAACAGAAAAGTGTACTGCCTGATGTGAAGTCCAGCATGAGCTGTAATTTAGCATATTGCTTTTGAAAACTGTATAGCCATTCATTTCCTTTCTGTTCAGTATGAGTAAAATTAATTGTAATATAAACTAGAACAAATGCATCATGAATATTTTGGCTAAACTCAATTGGACCAAATTCCAGTACTCAACTTAAAAATCAGAATCTGTACCATTTTTATATCAAATAATTGAATAAATTTATTTTAAAAAATATTTCCCAGATGTAAAATGATCAAAACTCCATATTTAATGCTAAATCCAAAATTTATTTTGATATCAACCCTAATACAACAATTTAGTTTTTATGTCTTCTTATACAAAACAAAAATTATGAATGAGATATCATGAAAATAGGACTATTGAAAATTAACAGTGGACATTTAAATCTTTAAATAGTATTAGTTATACATAAATCTATACTCAATAAAACTATTATTATTCATGCAATTTTGACCTAAAAGATTTTTTTGAGAATCGCTTACTTATTAAAAAGGATATAATGGAGAACTTTGAAACATTGATGTCAAATGTTACACTTAATACATGCATTTGTTTTTAAAAAATGAAGTTTATAGCTTAGAATCCTGTAAAATACTTAATAGGAAGAGTCATAAAATGTGCTTCTGCAGTCTGAGTGTTCAGGACTCCACACAGATTTCCTCATCTCCCTGCGGTACCTCCAAAGCAATCATCCACGTTGCTCATCTTTCTTCCTCATATCAGGTCACAACAGCTGACCTTGATTCTCCAGATGCATGACGACATTTCCACCTAAGGAGCTTGAAATTTAGGATTCCCAACTTGAGAAACCTGATGTGAAGGGTTCTTCTCTTTCTAGTCGATGGCACCTAAGGTAGTTGCCTTTTCAGTGTACCTGTTTCTGGTCTTACATGCTCAAAGTTTTGTTTCGGGGCAGAGATCATATTTGCATCAAGGAAAATATATTAAAATCAGTCTATACTTTCTTAAAGTTCTTTGCCACTTGAGTGACATAATTCTCAGTTATGAAGATAAAGAGTAAGCAAAAATCTGTTGAGCAGCAAATTAAAGATGCAATTTCTTCACAGAATCTGCTTTAAATAGAGGTGGAAAGAAATTATTGCAGGCAGTTTTGAAAAAGATGAAGGAAGATTCAATCAGGTTAAAAGTGTTTCGGTGAAAAAGGTCAGACATTAAAGACGTATGCAGAGAATCTATTGATAGAAGAAAAAAGACAATAATTTCATGCAAGAATTCCAGAAGAGAAATCACTTTTGGCAGAACAATGAGTTTAGTTTTATTCACATTGATTAAAAGATGCCCATAAAACTGTAAGGGACCAACTGATGATTATTGGGAAATAGTTAACCCTAAGTTGAATTGGATCAAGTAAATTCTTAGAATATGAAAACATATTTAAATACATAGTGGCAAATAAATTTCTTGCAGGTAGAGAACAAGGAGTGGGAAAAAAAAAAGCTTAGGAGACACTTTTAGGAAACTCAAAACTGGAGTAAAGATGGAGAAGCAGGTGAGGAGAAATTACAGCAAAAGATCCAAGAAAATCAGTATAATAATTCCTCAGGTTTCAGGGTATTATTGTATCTTGAGTTATTTTTCTCTTGCTGCTGAGACAAAACACTGAACACCCAAAATTAAAGGGGAAAGGTTTATGTAGTTCAGAGTTTGTAGAGATTTCGGTTCATAACCAGCTGGCTCCAAGGCCAGGTAGCAAAGCAGAGAGGTATCACACAGAGAACAGTTCATGCAGACAAGCTAGGAAAGCAGGCAAGAGATAAGACAAGCCTCTTTCTGTCCCATATGTCATATCCAGGGTACCAGAATTAGGGTGGTGTCAAACCAATAAATGGACTAATCTACTAATCACCTGCTCTTAATCCTAGCAATGCACTAGCTTTTTGAGGCAGGGTCGCTCTATGTAGTTCAGGCTGGACTAGAACTCACTATGTAGCTGAGACTAGCCTTAAACTTGTGGATCCTCCTGCCTCAGTCTTCCAAGTGGTGGGACTACAGGTTTGTGCCACCACACTAAGCTGTTTTTTCTTCTTAATAGGAGCCATCTGTTTCATTGGTGTTATGGCTTGTATCTAGATGTCCTCCCAAAGTTTCATTTAGTCAGAGGTGACTGGATCTAGAGGGCACGATGAGATTAAGGGTATGGATTGCTAAATTAGTCAACTGATTGGTTGGGCATAGTTCTGAGAAGACCACCCTGAGTGTGAGTAAACCTGTCCTAAGGATGTATAGCCTGGATCCAAGGTACAGGACATAAAGAGGGTCATTATTTCCAACTGACTTGCTGTTTGCTTGTTGCCTTCTGCCTGTCCACTCTGCTCCTCTGTGAGGCCACCCTGCCTTGGGAGCCAGCCGACTATAAACTGAAACCTCTCTAAACTGTGAGCTACATAAACTTTTCTTCCTTTAACTTTCAGTGTTGGGTATTTTATCTTAGCCACAAGAAAAATGACTAAGACAATTGATTTTCTTTAGGTTTGTCTTCCTTAGTTGTACATGCAACTATACCTCAACTACATATAGAGATTTTTAAATGTTCTCAAATTTGGACTTTGGTGAATTTGTATAACACCATTTTGGAATTGCTGTGTCCTAAAAGATGCATATGTTGAATTTTGGCTATATTATTTTCTCACAACAGATGAGAGTTTTCCCTTATACCAAATCTTTCTCAAGTACTTACATTATCTGCTTTTAATTTTAGCAATTTAGGGACTTTATAGCATATATCATCGGAGTTTAACCTTACATTTTTTTGATGACAAGTGCAATTCAGTACATTTTCATGATTACTCATATTAACTACTTGGATTTTATTATTTTATTATATGTCCATTTGTTGATATCCATTTATTATATATTCCATTTGTGTATGCCTCTTTCTTTTGGGCTTATGTCATCACTATTAATTTGTAAATGTTCTTTATTAAGCACATAAATTCTGTTTTATTACATCTATTGTATAATGTTCTAACCTGAGTTGCTTTGCATTCTGTGTATGGTATGTTTCAGAGAATGTACACTATTATTCTTAACACATTATATATTATCATTTTTATTTATCGTTACTCAATCTTATATAATCCAATTCATAAAAATACATTTTTTCTAAAATAGTAATTTCATCTGTAAGCGGTTTTTTGTATGTTGTATAGGAGTCTTTACACACACACATACACACACACAAGTTGACCCATTATTTCAGCTTTTTTTTTTTTTTTTTTTTTTTTGTCTTTTTCCTTTTAATCGGTACCAGGGATTGAACTCATGACAGCCTGCTTCCAAGGCAGGCGCTTACGCCGCTGAGCTAAAAAAACATTAATATCGGGCTGGGGATTTAGCTCAGCTACATAAGCACCTGCCTTGCAAGCAGGCAGCCGTGAGTTCAATCCCTGGTACCGGTAAAAAGACAAAAAAAAAAAAAAAAAAATAATAATATATATTTCTTACTATAGAAGTCACTTAAACTTTTGAAACCTTCTCATAATTCTACAAAGGAAATGATATTGCAATAAGTGATGACCATGCCATCCTGAAACTTTCTATAAATAAATAGTTAAAATGGTCCACAGATGATCACTCATTAAATTTGCATTCTCCTTACACAGACCCAGAAAAACAGTGACTCACAAAGAAAACTTACTGTAGATTAAACAAGATATAAAAGTTGTACCAGTCAAGAAACATTTAAAAGAAACGTATTTAGTGTGAGTTTTCTAAAGAAATGAAGTACACTATGTCATAAGATTTTTTGTTTTGTCTATTATTATTTTAGTAAATTTCTCTTTCTTTTTTTTTTTTTTTTTTGTCTTTTTCGTTTTTATCGGTACCAGGGATCGAACTCACAACTGCCTGCTTGCAAGGCAGGCGCTTATGCCACTGAGCTAAATCCCCAGCCCCTATTTTAGTAAATTTCTAACAAGGCTCACATAAATAATAATAGCTTGAAATGATACAAAGTAATTGATCTGAATATAGCAGCTCTATTTGTTTTTCAAATCCTTGTGCTTAATAAAGTGATGTGATCTAAGTGGCCCCAGTAATATTTTTCATATTTTGACTTGTCCTCTGAAAGTGGGCAGCCTACTACAATATCTACAAATAGAATTAAACGTTAAATTAGAAGCAGCATGTTACCAGTAGATTTACATTAATAAATTCAGTAGACTCTTTTATCCAACACTTAAATTAGTCTATAATGTATTTGATGTCTCAAGTTATTTTTATAATAAATAAATTTAGAACATTAAAGGCTTGTTGTGGTAAGTAACATTTGTGGTCTAAGTTATCTATAATACACAAGTAAGTAAAAGGTAAACATTCTCAAAATCTCTTTCTCTAAAGATCCATAGTTAATATTAAAAGAATCAAATGAGTTTAGTAGGCATTTATTTTAACATTTAACAACTTGGAATTTTATTTAACAATATTTTATTTAATTCTATAGATCAGTTAATATTAGTACTTAATTTTTAGCTAGGAATCAACATTTGTAGCCTGAATAATTTAATAAAAATTGTACTAGGTTATTCATATGTTCTCCATTTTATCCTTGATTTCAACAGTGAAAAGTAGTTTGTGTTCTGTGGAGTGCACCATAAACCAAAAGTAGAGAATAGAGAAATATCGTCAGCTCTGTAGTTTGTAAGGAAAATCAGTGAATACACTATTCTTTATTGTAGATAAAAGAAGTTCTTTTAGGATCATGTGCTTATGCTTACATTGTAAGCACAAGGGGT
Organism: Cavia porcellus; assembly: GCF_034190915.1. Lineage (NCBI taxonomy): Eukaryota > Metazoa > Chordata > Mammalia > Rodentia > Caviidae > Cavia > Cavia porcellus. Next base: position 29,207,577 of record NW_026947497.1, on the reverse strand, counting down.
TATGGTTTTATTTATTTATTTATTTGGTCCTACATAATAAAATTTTCTCAGTTCCAAGGTAGTGGTACATTCCTGATTCTGTGGTTTCTAGACTGTGACTGTGGCAGAGAAACAACGTATCTACTTGACATAGAAAAAAACATATTCTCTTAGGTATTTAAGCTTAGCCTTACAGTACAACTTTGAAAGCAATTTTCAACTAAAAATGTCTCTTTAACCCTACCCAAGATTATCTGAGACGCTTAATAACCTGTAATGAATCTCTTTGTGTTTAAAATACTAGAAGGGATGTTTTTTCCTTTCCCATTATTTTCTGAACACAAGCACTGTAGGGCCGGGGTTTAGCTCAGAGGTGAAAGTGCCTGGTTGGCAAACGCTAGGTCATGAGTTTGATCCCCAGCACCAGAAAAACAAAAATCAAAAACAAAAAACACATACTAGTGAGTAGGAGCACTGTAAGAATTAAACACGGTTTAATAGTTTAACACTGTCTTAGTTAATCATTTCTGATTCAAAATACGAACAAGTTAAAGAAAGCAAAGTTCATTTCTGCTCACAGTTTGTAGAGGTTTTAGTCCACAGATGACTGGCTCCAAGGCAAGGTGGCAGGGCAAGGGGGCGTGGTGAGGGGCCATGTCAGAGGCAAACAGTTCATGATGGAGGGAGTACGAGGCAACATAGCAAGTAGTGAATTGCAGCAGCAGCAGAAGCACCCTGCCTTCTTTCTGTCCCTTTGTGTTTTATCTGGGCTACCCACCATTGGACATTGCCACCCACACACAGAGTGGGGTAACCTGAATCCCAGCTTCACACTCTCTGGGTATCACACCCTAGATGTAACCAGCCCTGAAAAGCCCCACCTATGAGTGAATGAGGTTTCAGCAGAACATCTAGATATAAGCTGTAACTAACCACTCACTAACTGGAAAATAGTGTTAGCTACGTTTAGTGAGAATCATGGTTAGAGAGAAGTCTTCAAACATGCTTGAGCCATGAGCTATAGCTCAGTAATTGTAGATGAAATAAGTTTTGAGCAAAAGTGAAGTCAATCTCAATTCCTGGGAATGTTTACATACTACTGGCTAACATTTAAATTTTTATCTTTTAGAATACTTTTATTTTTTTATTCGTACATGTTCATAAAACGCAATGAACACATTCCTCCTGAGGTATAGGTAAAGGACACAGCACATTTAATTCTTCTTTTACCCCTTCACCTCCTATCTCTCCACATTGCCTCCATCTCTTGGTCACTTTCCCACTTGAAAAAGATGTATCTTCTACTTCCTTTGGAACTTAATTTAGTGACAAAGTTGTTATTCTTACTTTAATATTTGAGGCCCTGATGTTGTTTTTCCCTTTCTTGTAATCAGGCAATATCACAACTTCCTTTATGATGGCTGATCTTAAAATAGATCATAGACTATCACCTTTGATGATTGAATGAAAAAGTACAACTCAGCTTCTCTTTGGAAATATCCCAAACGTCTTTATCTCATCATTGACTGAAAGGCAGAAAATATACTCTGTCCTATATAAGGAAAAAGTGAAATTTCCAGACCAGAGGAAGATAATTCATTTCTAGTTCATTCACATCATGGAGTTCTTTACAATTATGAAGACACATTCATACTAGGATTTGAATATGAGGTTGTGAGCATTAGCTCCCCCTTTCTTATAATTGCATAGCATCACCCTAACTAAGATCCTGGTCTGGTGGCTCACAAAACCACCACAGTTTTAAACATTTGTGTTGTCAAAAAAACACACCACAGAGAAAAATGTCTACTGAGTATTGACATTTTATAATTTGCTCATATAACAATGCTTGAGTAAAAGTAGCACAAATCCAAATTTATCCAGGGGTGTGAGATGCATGGTTACGACTATAGCAGATTCCAAAGCCAAACAATGAACCTGGAGTATGGAAAAAAAAACAATTGAATGAGTGAGTAATAGGAAATGTCATTACTATGATTTTTCTTTTTACATTTTACTGTTTTTTGATCTTTTAAAAAAATAGTATGTGGCCAGGTGTACTGTCTCACGCCTCTAATCCCAGCGCTCGGGAGGCTGAGACAGGAGAATCATTGAGAGTTCGAAGTCAGCCAAGGTTACAAAGTAAACTCAAGGCCAGCCTGAACTGCATAGAGAGACCCTATCTTAAAAAGACAAAAAAAAAAAAAAAAAAAAAAAAAAAAAGTACAGGAGTTAAAACTCATGACCTTGCATGTCTAAGTAAGCTGAGCTATACTTCCAACTCCTGAAATACTGGTTTCACTTTGGAATTTCACTGAGTGGTTTCCCCAACCATTTCTGCCGTATTTTCACAAGCTGAGAAAATGGGCATTTCTGATCCTGCTTTTCACAGCTAATGTCATTGTGCCTGATAAAGTCTTCCTTGTGCTCTTCAGAGAAAATAAATGTCCAACAAAAATACCCTGTTTGAAGTCACATTTCTTGCTGTGAGTAATCTGAATAATAGATTTGGAGAAAAAGGTCACTATTAAGAAATGGAGAACTGAGCCCCGCCTGGAAACCAACACCATGCATGGGCTGCTGCCAGAGTGGAGACTGCCACACCCGAGCCTCTCTCCATGAATCAGCGTCATTCATGGACTGTCGATGATGTGGGGAAAGAACAAGGCCTCATCAGGAAGTGATCCCTGCCTAGAAACCATATCATTTTCACTCTTCTGTTGGGTTGGATTTTATTCTTTTTTTGTTTTGTTTGATTATGTTAAATCTAATGGCATGAGCAGCTATTTGAGACGTAGTAGGATATATTATGGTAGCTATTTTGGACTTAGTAATGGCTTCTTTTGAAGTCCTTTATTGCATTCATTGTTTTGTTTTTATTATTTCTATTCTATTCTTTGTTTTTATTTTTACTATGTCAGAGAGTATCTGCAGCTGTTTTGAAGGCATATGGTAACTATTGTTGATTTCATAAGGTTTTGAAGGTCTGCATCATTTATACTGGTTTGTTTTGATTGGTTTTATTCTATTTTCCTTAGTTTTATCCTCTTTAAAATAAAAAAAAGAATAATGGAGAATTGACAAAGAAAAACATTTTCCACATTGTTAATGTAGATTTTATAAGAAAATGACAAATATTTCATGTATTTCTTTTAAATAATCAAATATAACATTAGAATAAAAAACAGTAATTATAGGGGAAAACTCCTGTATGTCTATACAGTTCCATGTACAGGATATATCATTTATTCATAGAATTCATTAAAGATGATTAAGACATGATATGAAGTCAGAATTACAAAGAGTTGAAAAGCTGTCCTGATATCCTTTTGGCTCCAAAGTCAATTTATTTCTACTTTTATAACATGCCAAAAATTATTTCTCAGATTAATGCAGAACATCAACCTGAATTGAGCAGCTTCATTCACAAATCCTTTCAACTTATATTAATCTAAAGTATACTAGCATTGTCATGCAGCCAAAATCCTGGGATAAAAAAATGAATTAGTTTCAGTTCCTGATACTGAGGACATTGCTGTCAAACTAAATTATGGAAATAGAAAATTCCTTTCCTAGTTGTTTAGATTAACATGGAAAAGGAATTTCAAAACATCTTTAGTTTGAATGCTTTAAAATGTCTAGGCATCATTTGGATGACACACAGAGATAAGGGAGTAGCTGATGTTAAGCAACAATAAAAGATTTATTTTTATCAAGTTTAAATTCATTCATGATTTTATATTAAGTTGTTGATTGCATCACCATATTGCTTTCATATGTATTATCAAGTAAAAAGTGAAGTAAGCTCCACAACATTTATATTAAGAATATATATGAATATATATGTATTTATTAGTGATCAATAATAATGGAGATGATCTGTTCATACATCATTAAGGTTCTCTACTTTAATATCCATAAATAAATCCTCTTCAGTAAACTCTACTCATATTTCACTCCACTTGGTTCATGAATACATTTTGCACAATGCTTATATATTATCTCCTATATTCGTAAGCTCTGTGTACAGTTTGAGATGACTCCAAATTATAAATGTCTAGAAGATAGAAGTCTTTCTTCATTTACTTTTGAATCATATTATTCTAGAAGAAATGAAGCAGAATAAAGTAAAAGAAGTGTAGATATTTATCTGAGGAAGTAAAGGTCATCATAGAATAGTCCACTTACAAACCTTTAAGAGGTGAAGGATGAATCTGAGTTCTCCAAATGAAAGGATATCTGAAGATATTCCACATGTAATAAATACCAGGTAGAAGGGGCAAATCACTTGAGAAAGGATTACTCAGTTGGTTGAAAATAGAATTCAAGATTCTTAGACTAAAACATGAAATAAGACAGGGATTTAGCTCAATGGTGTAAGCTCTTGCCTGGCAAGCACGAGGTCATGAGTTCAATCCCTGGGACCAAAAAACAAAATAAAGCAAAGCAAAACAAAGCAAAAAATAAATGTGAAGGAAACTTGGGGAAAAAAGAAGGGTACATGCATGGGTCAGAGTAGGAACTGAAACAATTTATATTTAACCCAATAAGGCAGAGATGTTCAAGGATTTTAGTAGAGAAAATTGTTTTAAAATACATTTGCCATCCTATACATAAAAGAGATAAAAACGAAATTCTAGGAGTTAGAGTGATGAGTCAAATGTACAACTTTTCCTCTTGTAAATTTTTGTGTATCACCCTAGTCACAGTCCAACACAAGTGGCTATTTTTCCTCAAATTAAAGGTTGTGTATGATCCTTGGGTAGTGACTTCACATGCATTTAAAAGCATTAATACATAGACCAGCTTTGGCATTTTTAAAAATTAGCCTTCTCCTTTGGATCTTGAAAAACAGTTTTGAAGATATTTTTCTGCCTCCACGTACAAATGCACTGAACTCTTGGGCAAATATAATTGATGTTCTTTTGCTGTCATGAGTCCTGATTAATACAAACAGTGACAAAATTTTTGCTTTTGAGATGTACGAATAGGTGCAGATGATGGGGAATTATGAGGCTCTTGAAGGATGCAATAGGATCTTCTCTGATGCCTGCATTATTTCTTTGAACTAGGAGGCAATATTATGTACTAGAAGGTGTGGGTGGTGGATGGCACACTTGAGAAAAGTGATAAAAATGATGTAAAATTTCGATAGGAAGGGAGGAAAATAGAATGAAACAACATTGCAGAACAATGCTTGCTCTGTGCAGTAATAGAAATTTAAGCAGAGATGATGATGCCCTCAAGATTATCAAATTTCCTTAAAATCACTCCTCCCTGTATTGTTTTATTATTTAAAATCTATTTTTCTCATATTTTTCGTATCTTCTATTTCTTGAGTTGGGAAAATATTGTTTTATGGTCTGCTATTACTGATAATTACACACATCAAGTATTACACAGGTACATGTTAAAAAGGCTTCTTGTAAAAAAAAGAAAAATCATACTTTCCTCCAATGTTTGTATTCATATCACTATAAAGATATTTTCACTTCTCTTTTAATAAAGAATTAGTGATGGATATAATTTATCAGTCTATAAAATAGTGCTTATTGGCCTTAATTGCAAGCAAAACAACTGAATCAGTTTTTAGAGTATTGCCTTGCACATTACTTCTGAAGGATGGAAGAAACATCACACTTTTAGATGATTAGGTGAAATACCATTATATGAAAATTATGTAGATACAAACCTATATATGTGCTTATAATGGATACATATATATGTATACATATATTTGTAAACACACTCAGCATACTATAATGGTATGCATTTTCTGAATATAACTTTGTAAGAGAATTTAAATTTTCTTGATGTTATAATTAGCAGATATAAAACTATTAAAACATCAAGTAAAAATAAAGTGTATACCTATATTTAATTGTACTTATGTAAAGTAAATTAGTCAAAAATATGTTCCACCACAGTAAAATGTGTGTTTTATCTGTGTAAAGAAAAAGTAGGCACTTACTTAATTTTATTTTCATGTGAGCTATTGAAAAACATTATTTGAAGTCTCTAATTTTCAGAAAAATTCTTAGTAAAAGTGGATTAGATGACTTTTAAACATAAAGAATTTAATTTTCTATGCATATACTTTTTCAAATGTGTTCTCACCATGTAGACTTTGGTTCTACAAGTAGTTTCAAATGTATATGTTAAAAACAGAAAATAATTTTAGAAATGTAAACATTGTCATCAAAAGTTACATCAATTTTCTAAATCTTCCATTATATTGGTATTTAAACACATAGTTTAATAAACTTCAAAATACAGCACTGATTCATAAAACATTGTTCATAATATATAATAAATTTGAAGTCATCTAAAGTGGGCAGTGAAGTTAAGCAATATTTTTCTGAAAAACAAAAGGAATCTATATTGAGAACAAGCATTTAAGTGCTTCAATATTCTTAAAATCACATCATTTTGGATGATACTCTATTGTCAAATATTCTTAAGCTGAAAAATCATTTGATGATCTCTGTGTACATTTAACAATCCGTCTGCTCTTCAATATTTTCCAAGAAAAAATTCAAGTAGGAAATACAAAGAACCAGAGGACCACCAAACTACATAAATGGTCTGATTAACTTTGACTTCTATAATGTAAATTAAAAATGATGATGAAGACTAAGAAATACAGTTTTTATCCAGACTAAACATTCCAGATTACAAATAGATTTATACGGATTTTCAATAGACTTATGAGTATAGTAGTTGATGTCATTATCAATAATGCTGAGTTTAGCTAGAATGTGATGAATTCTGAAGACACATCACCATTTTAAGTATTTCTCACAGGGCATACATGTAATTCATTTATGACAGTGCCCAGAGATTTGCTTTTCTTGAGAGGAAATCTCAACAAGATTGTCTCTTGCTAGCCATGTACAAAAGTGATCCTAAATCTGTGTTTGCAAATCTCAAGAAAAAGATGTGTATAGAACTAGTTGCACATTGTGACAGTATTTCTCCCTTCTTATATAATTCATCTAAACAGATTTAGCATACTGCAACAAAATAGAATAAGTATTATATCTTCCCTTAGTATACATTGTGTTCAATATCAATCCTGTATTAATCATTGGACTGTGCCAATAATCCAATGACGAACGTGAAAGCACTACTCAAAAGTTACCAAAAAGAAAAATAAGGCACAATTTTGTTAGTAATTTTTCTAGACCCAGTGGACTTAGTTCAAATTCTGCAACTGTTTTGGTCACAGTGTTGTAAACCATACTCTTTGGAGCTTAATTTTTCTTCTCTTCAAAATATACTGATTGACATTTCTCAAAACATGTTCTTCCTACCTCATTTTGGATCTTGATTTTACAAGACAAAAAAAAAAAAAAATTTCCCATGGTCATTGGTTAGTAAAAACCTGTTAAGTCACGTTTATTTTTTTCTCCGATTGAAGAGCTTCTGAGAGACTTAGAAAATGCTGAAAAGTTACAAATGTTTCAGAAATGTAAATAGAGTCAAATATCCACTTGGCTGCTAAAGTTTCTATCTGCCAACCCCACCTCAATCCAATCAAAAGGGAACCTCTGTTGGTGAATTTTAGAACAGGAGATCTCTAAATCTCATTTTTCTGCAACTTAATTATACTATACATTTTCTCAATTATTCTTTTTCATTTCCAAGATTGTTACCATTAATTTCCACTGTGTTTTACACAAACAGAAATTCAACATATGAGACATATTCTCATAGTTTGGCAAAGTAGGGAAAGGCATATGATGTACAATTTAAACCTGCAAATTTTTTTATTACTTTCTTTAACTTGAGCCATCCCCTCTCTTTTAATTAGAATACTCTGTGGTTAAAGTGCAGGAGGGATTTGTGTACCTGAAGTAATTTCTCTTTAAATTCCGTATATTGAATATCTATTTTGGATCTCACAAGTGAAGGATTATTCCTTAAGAGTTGGAATTTTACCATGTTCTCCATACTGTCTAAGGGATATAGCACCTAAGGTGCACATGTCAAAGGTCATATCCACGGTCCAATAATCACTAGCCCTTACAATTAAGATATAGGAAAGTTCAATATTCACATAATTGCAGCATTCCTAAATGTGCTAAAGGTATCGTTTTTTCACATGTGTGTTATAAAGATTGGAATAGTGTTTGATACAGATGGAACATGGGATTAATATTAGTTTTCATTATAAGTTTTCCCTTATATTAGTGTAGATTTTAAGATAAATGCTAAAAGTCTATTTATGTTTGTGTATGATTTTTCCTTATATAAAAACTCATTGTAGTTGGGCATAGTGGTACACATCTGTGCTCCCAAGTACTCAGGATAAGAGGATTTCAAGCTTGAGCTCAGCCTGGAGATTGCAGTGATAGTCTATCTCAAAATAAAATTTTAAATAGGGTCTTGGATGTAGATCAGTAGGGGAACATAGAATCTTTTATCTAGTGTGTATAAGGTTCTGTGCTCAATCCTCAGAAGAAGCAAAGGAGGGAGGAAAAGGAGGGAGGGAGGGACAGAAAAAGAGCAAAGGGGACACAGGGAAAAACAGAAAAAGCACGGTAGTGATGCTCTTTTAACTTTAACAAGATAGGGTAACTCATAACACTTACCACAAAAAAGTGGCCATTCTTCATCTGATAATAAGTTAAACCAAATTAGTAGGTCAATAAAAGTGTTGTATGCTTTGGTTTCTTCATTTTTCTTTTATATTTCTACCCAGAATTTCGCATGAATTCACCGAATGGTTATGTCCCCAAATGACAAAATAGTCTTCCTGTAAAATGAAGATTGTCTAGCATCATTGTAACTAAAATCCAATTCATTAAGCATCTGCCTGGCAAATGTGAGGTTGTGAGTTCGATCCCCGGTATGAAAGATAAATAAATAAATAAATAAATAAAACCCAATTGTTCACCAAACTTTAGATGTAAAATTTAATTTGAGGCTCTAAGTTAACTATAAAACTTTGGCCAAGCCGCATGATTTTAAATAGTAAAACTAGTGGATAATCCAGTTGGGAATATGTCAGATCTATCGTGGTATCCTTGATATACTGTCTACATACTTCCTACAGTATCAGTTAACGGGAAGTGATTCTGGCCGATTGTGTATACTGTTACATGTTTGACGTCTTGAATTATTTTCAAATTTATGTCAATTATTTCAGAAAAAAGCATTTTAGTAGATTACAACATTAAAAAGAACTCTATCAGAGCTAATTAAGAATTTTAAGCGGCAAGTTGTGCAAAGCGCCAAACAGTATAAAATTTCTCAGCATAGACTGAATACGTAATTATCACACTCATCAGTTACCCAATTCAACTTGAGTCACTGTTTCAAAATGTGTATTTTCTCTAAATGGTTACCTTTTTCCTCTAATTTTAAAGTTTTCTATTTCATACCTATGTATTCTATAAGCACTGGAATTTAGGGCATTTTTGCCTTGAATTTTAAAATGTTTCTTTTTACTAACAAACTGAGTTGGAGTGGATAGTCCATTTATTTTTTGGAATATAATATCAGAAGAAGATATGCTCTAGACATAGAAAAAGTTTCACTGTCCATAGCTGCTGCAAAAGAAAAACTCTATTATGCACTTGTACTTAATTCAAAACAGTCAGATTAATTGCAGGATATGAAAAATTAATAGTGCCTACGCTTTCAAAATAAAGTTAGATGTTTTAGAATCTATTTTTAAATAAACATAATACTGATTTCAAATTTTGAACATAAAAAAAAAAAATGTTTCTTTGTTTTTTTAGCTCCCTGCTGGTGATAAGAAGCAATGTGTGTGATTTAAATATGCTAGATGTGTCTGTCACTTACAGAGTGAAACTCCTCCTGTGTGGAAAAGACTCGTGTCTGTCACTGGAATCTCTACAGAGCTGAAGATTGCATGTGGCTTTTCTATTGACTTACTGAAATGCAGCCTGATCATCTAGGCTGCCATCTCTCTGGCATGACAGGTTGGGTGAGTGATTCCATCATCAGACCACACTTTGTTTGACCAGTTGGTGCCAGATGTCATCTTTGGGGAAGAGAGGTAAAGCTTTTGTTGGAGAATACTTTTCGTGTTTCATTTAACATGTACCTTTGGTATTGAAAGAATAAAAAAAAAAATACAAACCGATAAGGCTTTCCCCAGGCAGAGTATTTCTGCTATAAGACAGTCTCTGCAGTTACAAAGATCCTTCAATAATCTGTCAAAAACTGACATCACTGTGTAAAGAACTGTTCATTTCTATATCTCATTTTGGATTGATGTACGTGCACTTTTATATCCTTCAGTTCGATATAACATTTGGCCTTTCATGTTCTCAGTTTAAGCTACAGGGAATTCAAAGCTATTTCAAAGTGTAATTATAGGAATCTGCATATAAAAGGCTATATGTCCTACAGAGGGTTCCATGGAAAAGCAAACTCTTTCAAAGAAGAAAATTAGAAGTAATTCCCACAACTGAAACTCACTAAAGTTAATACATCTTTCATCTGATGAGAACAGTTTTATTTTTTAATGCCAAGAGATTAATCCAGAAAATGGTGGGGATTATTTGTGAGGTGGAAGGGAGTAAAGAGAACTGAAAACTGGAGAGAAATGCGAAGGAAAGAGGAGTGTATATTATTCATGTTTTTTGAGACAAGGACAACATCACGCTAATAAAATCAGTTCTTCCTATTACTGTAACACACAATAGTATTCGGAATTACATATTGTATTAGTTATCTGTTGCTGCGTAACGATACTCCCCATAGCATAGCAGCTTAATCCACAACATTTATCTCACAGTTTGTGTGGTTCGGAAATTTTAGCTCAGCTTAGCCGGTGCCTCTGGTTAAAGTCTCTCCTGAGGGTGCAGACAAGCTGTTGGCAGAAGCTGCAGTCTATTCCAAATACTCAACATGGGATGCAGCTAATACGCTCGCTCATGTGGCTGTCGACTGGGCACCATCCCTTGCCACGCAGGCTTCTCCACGAAGATGCCGCCACAACATTTCTGCAAGAATCCAAGAAAATAAAACAGCCATAAGAAGTTGCTCCAGATGGGCCACTTGCCTTTTTTAGACCTGATGTCAGATACTCCCTTCTTTTACCTCTATCACATTGATTTCTTAAGAGCCTTTTATGCTGATATGAATCCCAAAAGGGAGTATTCACTATGCACTATAAGATAGGTCGTCTATCCTACATATTCACATCCAAATTAAATTATCTCTGGTGCTTTTGTATATGACAACTTACATTTCAAACCGCGAGTCTTAGAAAATTCCTTTTTCAACTGAAAGCAATGTTACCCGACTTTTTCAGCTTTGTGCTTTTCCAAATATAATTGTGGTAGTTTAAGAAAGTTTCATAATTTGAAAATAAAGACTTAGAAGTTTAGTTACTTAGAAGTTTAGTCACTGCTTTTATCTTTCTTATGTAAAAACTGGCATTAAAAAGTCACAAACATAATTGTGTAAATTCTCGAGCTAACAAAGTGCTTAGCACAGAAGTTATGTAGCATATGGTTATACTATTCCCAAACAGTAAAGTGTGTCTGTATGTGCCAATTCTTAATTACCAGCTCATTAACACTCAGGTGTCAATTGCTGGTGGCAAAGGCAATACCCACATGGCCCAGTTTCTGTCATGCACTGTGTAATTAAATTGACCTCAAGTACTAGAGCTTGCTAGTTGACTGATACTATTTGGACACTAATTTCAGACACTATTTAAAATGTAGTAATGTGAATAAACCAATGTAACGAGAGGAAAAACTAATTTGGTTTTAAATCTTTCCTTCCTTCCTTCCTTCCTTCCTTCCTTCCATCCTTTCTTTTCTCTTTCTTTCTTTCTTTCTTTCTTTCTTTCTTTCTTTCTTTCTTTCTTTCTTTCTTTCTCTCTTCCTTTTTTGTAACAAGAATTGTGCTTGCCACCCAAGTGCTATGCCACTGAGCTATATCTCTGGCTAAATTGTACTTTCATTTGTAACTATAAAGGTAAAGACAAACGAATAATCATTGCAGCAAACATGGAAATGCACATCATACATTGGATTTTAAAATTATTGTTCTAAAATGCCTTTACATTTCAAGATAATGATAAAATAGTTCCAAAAGAGAAGTGGAAAATACTTTATAATGGTGGCATTTGCGGAAATGATATAGTTTGTGATTTTATTTATTCAAGTGTGATAAAAGAAATGAATTATTTAACTTTAAACATTAGTTAGTAACTACCAGAAATACTTCAGCTTCCCACATATAAATGTTCTATAATAAAGTTTAACAAAATAAAAGCGTATTAACAAGAATCACATATTGAAACTCTCAATAGTGCAAGATTTTCTCTGTTTTCTCATTATGTTAAAACTTGAAATTTCAGCCTTCCGTGTAAAGTGACAAGGGAGATAATACATTTATGCTCTAACTTTTCTTCTAAAGTTTCAATAAAGTGAAAAAATTTAAAGGAAAAACTTACAAGGAATAACAAAAGACAAAAGGAAATAAGTCTGATAACACTTAGAAATTTTGGAGTAGATCAATAAGTTGCAGTTGAATTATTATTATTATTGAAAATATTTACACCTTTGCTGGAAAAAAGGATCCAGTAAAGAAATCCGATTTTTTCCAAATAGAGTTTGAAAGACTCAAGAATTGAAAAGGGAAAAGAGCTCTGCTCTAGAAGTGAGTATAAGATGAAAAGCAGAATCCAACGTGTTGTACAAAGCAGTTATAACTTCTATATGTCTTCAAATACTGCATATGGATAGGTGATCAGCTATTCTGTTTGGTTAGAAGACAGGAGATTTATCCTCTAGTGAATTTAAAGCAAAGAGAATGCCTAGATTAGAAGGCAGTAGCCCTACTTTAATGTACAGTCCACTAAGAAAAGCTTGGATCGCCCCAGATAGACCTCTCCTGATTAGTTTACAGAACAAAAGTGCCCCAGCTTATACTTCTAGACAGAATATCTGAAAATATTTTGCGTCAGTATCTAAACACCTAATGTAGCAATCTTGGAAGTTCTCCAATTAAATGGCCCATTCACAGCTAGACATGGATACTCACAAACCATTTTAGCAGCAGAGATTATCTTTAGCATTGCATAGCACCTTTGCTCCTGATTTTGAGCAGTCAACCAAATACTGCTATTTGTTGCTTGTAGTGCTCAGATCAAACCAGAGCCTCAGGAATGTTAAATGAAGAGCTCTAGTACTGAGCTGCATCCTTAGCCCAGCAATCCAAAAAATCTTCAAAAGATTTCTGGAAAGGCACACTTATCAGCAGAAATAGGTGAATTGAACTATCATCCACATAGCAAGATATGGAAGGAAAAATGATTACATAAAACACATTAAATAAAAATAAATAATAGAAGGTAGGGAGACAAATCTTTTATAAAGTGTGCAGGGACCAAAGATAAAGGGTGGAGGGAGGGAAGGGAGGAGAAGAGCATGAAAAAAGAATTAAAACATGTTATCTTTATGTATCAACCTCCCACAATGAGTGCAATCATTATTCACTGCAAACATATACCGATAAAAAAATTTAAAACCCAGTAAAAGAATTATTAATTTACTGTCTCCACATAATGTATGTTTGAGTTTGGTCAGCTTTTGCAGGTGATCTAGACTTCTGCTCATAAAAGCAGTGATAACATAGCACCTTAAGGTTACACTGGTTCTAGAGTCTCACTTAACCAAGGATAAGCTAGAGACTCTTGTTACTACGTCTAACTTGGTAACTGTAATTAGTGACTTGGGACAGCCAAGTTTATATTATTTGTAATTATGGAACCCATGTACACCAGGAGGAACTCAGGTAATGTATTATAATGTTTGTGGAAAGAAAAGACATAGATATCCTAGGAAGAATTATGGTGCAGAGGTACAGCTATTCTTCAGTACAGGATGATGACTTTTTCCACTCCTATGCAACTGTTTCTCTTGCTGCTGTCTGTCTCACGAGTCCTCCTGACTCCCAAAGATATGAAGGTGCATGTCCACTGTAGCTCACTATCCAAACAGTGATTAAAAAAGATGATGAGGAAAGTTTAGGTGCATTTAGTGTCAGATCCTCCCAACATACTGAAGTAATGCAGAGAATCTAGTGAAAAACCCTGCTGGTGTACTTAGGCTTCTTGTAGCACTGCTGCTTACTTAGCATGACAGAAGGCTGATCTATCACAGGCCTTATCTGCCCCGTAGTCCGAGCGCACACATTTTCTACCTCGATGACATTCAAGTTTCTCAATTTCTCTCACTGTCTATTAAGGGAGATAAGAACCGACTGAAGACTGCCTGACTTTGTAGCCTTCTCTCCCAAGGTTATGTGCCTACTTCACATTCCAAGGAGGCTCTTACATCTCACAAAATTCTCAGTTCATCTTCAATTAATGGCAAGGTTTCAGGGAGTCAACTGTGGTGTAGGGGCTAAAATTAAGACCCAGTATCATGTGTTGACTTTATATCCTACTTACGCAGGCAGTATACGGATGGTATCTCATGTCCTCACACAACCTGGTTTACTCAGCTCTCAAAGATAAGAGTCTCTAATTAGACAACTCTCAACCAGGGGAATCAGCAAGTAGTTCCTTCTTTCCCATTGGCAGGGTTTCTGTCCAGAGTAGCCCCACAGAATTGCTCAAACACTTCAAATCATCTTAGAGCAGAGACCGTTTACTCTATCCAGAGTGCATCCACCTTGTTTGCTAGTCTCTCGCAGGGCATGAGAACATTTGAGACTCGGAGATGGTTTTCATTCTCATCTGTCTTCTTAGTTTTAAGTGTGTGTGTTCCCTGTCCTTGTGACCCTAGGCAGGAATTCCTCACTTTTTATGATGTAAGTAGCTGATAAGCAAAACAATCCTTTACCTCCCTGTACTTCTTTCATTATTTGACTGAATTAATAAAGTAAACTGAGCTCAGTTCAGTGGATTCATTAGGCAGGATGACAGTGATTTTGTGAAGTCAGATTATTTCCTTATACTTACTGAGGCAGCAGTTTATTAAATATGATTTCTGTGTGAGACAGACTCATTTGACTCTAGTTTTGCTTATTCATCGTCAACATAACATGTTGCTGAGCAGGATAAAAATGGACACATTAAAACAACATTAAACTCCTATTTTGCAAATCTATTAAAATATTCAGAACTATCTGGATTTTCTAAGCCAAGTTTAATGATACCTAATATGTGAGAATCATCCCTACAGGAGAACACATGCCATAGGAAGAAAGTTAAATTTTACGTATAGAGTAAGGTTCTGCATGGTACAGTTTTTATGTATGTTTCTGTGTATTTACTCCTGCAATTTTAAATTAAAATAAGACGCAGACGAGAAGCTTACCTGAGACAAATTAAGAATTTAGAGAAAGAGAAGAGTTAGGCAAATTAAGGCTTGTGTTCAAAATTTCCCATGAGTTGGCCTACATGAGTCTCATCTTCTTTGTACATGAGATTATGACTAGAATATTGCAGGCCCTATTCTGTTCTATTATCACAAAGGGCTCATTTTAAGAAAATACAGAAAGTAATAATTTCTAATGAAGGATAGATGACAGTTGATAAATACAGGCACAGATACAAAGGTGTTTTTGATTTTTTAAAAAAACTTGCTAAAATCATTAGAACTCACATGGAAACAAAGGCTAAAGATAAGTTTCTGTAATTTTTGACTGTTATGAATTTTTATTGACATTATTTGTCTTGCTTATGTATTACCATGAGTGTATTACAGAAAACACTACAGGGATTGGCTTAATCTGTAGCCTTTGTATATTGGCGAAGCCACTCTTGCCATACACACTTGTTAAATTTCCTCTAAAAAATGTAAGTATTATAATTGATGTATCATATATTTATAGTTATTGCCAACATAATTGCTGAAAACTTTTAAGAAAAATATTCAAGTAATAAATCTTTAAGTATTATGGAGAAAATAAATTAGAATGCAGAACTGATAATATCATTTGATATTGGAATAAAAATACAAATTTTTCTGGAATTGTTTCAATGTCATGCAGTTTGGGTCCTTCTTGACTGGCAAGCATAGTAATATTTAAGCCACAGGGAAAAATTAGAAAAGTCTTCCACAAACAAGATTAATTCCTGCACAAACTTTTCCCTTTCTTTTACACCATCTTGTTTGAAGGCACCATGTCCTATTTAAGCAAAGAAAATCCTTCGGAGCCACATCTGCTAGCGTCTCTGGCCTCATCGTTAGCCAGCTGACCAACTAATTATCACGGAAATGCTATCTATTTATCCTTTGAAATGGCTCTAGATTTGTCCTTTCCCTTTCAGTTTTTCTAGTCTGGTCTGTAGGTTAATTATGATCAAGTGTTAGCTAGTGAGACATTCACAGCAGTCTTTCTTCTCCCTAATTTCTATTTTGTTTTCTTTAGTGTCATGAGTTATTATCTTACTCAATGTAAATTAGACTTTGCTTAGTTGCTTACATCATTTTTATCTTTTAATTATTGTTATCATATGTGACTCACCCATATAGTGTAAAAAATGTGTTTCTCATATGTAAATATTATATCCTAAACTAAAATTGTGCTTATATCCAATCTTTAAAAATTACTTAATTCACTCTTTTCATTTCCCAGACCGACTTATAGCTAACAACGCGCTTCACATCTCAGCAGAGACATCCTTCACCAAGAATCACAGTGCTGTGATCTCTCAGATCATTTCATGGACGGTTGTGCCGGGGTCACAAGCCTATGGGGGTTCTGAAAGTGGTGCTGGAAATCCTTCCCACTCTATTTCCTCCAATTACCAATCTGTGATCTTGGGACCAGTGCAACATCTTTAAAACAAGTAATATTTTTAAATTTTACTTTTTCATTTTTGCAGTGATAAAGAACAAACCCAAGCCTCCCTGCATGCTGGCAAGTTCTTTACCATTGAGCTATACTGAGCTGCCCTTCGGATCCTGCAAAAGATTTGTTTACTTTGATTTTATCAAAAAAGAAAAAAAAAGCACACATGCATAAGCCATCCCTGTGAAGTTACCTGATATTATATTTTTAAAGAAATATATCTCTTTTCTTTTTTCTTTCTTCTAGGGCATAGCATACCTAACTTTATTTTATTCATCACATTTGAACTAGAATTATTGGATCAGCATGTATTCTTCAGTCTTCTCTTTGTTTTAATTTTAGGTATTAAGATGACATTTTTGTGTCTCTGTCTCTGTTTCTCACACATATGCGTGCACGTGCATGCACACACACACACACACACACACACACACACATCTCTGATTCAACTCGATTTGTTAGGTTTTATTATGATCATTGTGCTGTCTCTCTTGGTGGACTTTCTGATCCTACCTAAGAAAGGAAGGTTTTCACACAATAAAGAAAATACTAATTATTGACTTCATAGTATTAAAAATCCTAAGTTATCATCTTGACAAATAGGTACTACTGCAGTTTTGATATTTAATGTCTAATCTATACAGAGGGTATACAATAGGTGTTTACCTACTAGATGACTGTGTCTTTTCATATCTTCCTTCAAATTTCTACTTTGTGCTTATCAGTACCCTCACTCATCACTCATGAACACTCACACACAAACTTATTTTGAGAGGCTTATATTACAAGATGACCTTGAAATCTGCTGTCCACGGCATTGTTAATTAGGAAAAAAAACAAGAATTAAAAACTCTCTCACTTTTGGAAAAATCAGTGTTTTAGGGTTATTCAATTATCATGCTAATATTTTCAGTCTTCTTTTCATGATCAAGAACTACTCACATTGAGAAGACAAGGCAGAGGATGGAGTTGGTGGTACAAATAAGATGATTATGAAATTAATAAATGTTTCTTACTCAGACAGATTATGCCTACAGATTATCAAAGTCTCAAAAGAAAATGAGAAGTAAAATAAAGCAAAGCAAAACAAAATGTTTCTTGAACCATACAATATTCTCAGTACACATTCTTACATGAATGAATTATATTTAAAATATAAATGCCCCTGTAGGAGCATTAATTTAGTCATAAAATCATATAAACTACCTTATTTTCACTGAAATATTTAAAATTTAAATTTCATGAAAAGGACGTAGAACTTTTAACGGATTGAAAAGGAATAGAAAATTTTAAGAAATATTTTAAGCAGCCAAAGAATAGCTTAAGCAACAAGGACTGCAAACATCAAGCAGTCTAAAATTAGAAGGATTAAAGCAATCCAGTTTTATTGAGAAAATACTAAGTATTGCTCAGTTCATTTCTAAAGTGCATGGTGGCCATAGCAAAAATAATTACAGCATAGTAGTCATTTGAAAACTATCATAACCAAAAACATATGATTCTATATAATATGGAAAGTCCCCCCCCCCAAAATTAATTGTATGGAAATAGATACTCAGAAAAGATATTGGCATCAAGAGAAAAAATTAGGTAAGTGTTTCCAAAGACAATCATGGGAATATGCACCGTTTTCAAATTAGTGCTTTCAAGAGAGGAAGAGGAGGGAGATAACGAGAATATGGGCACCCTTGAGTTGCATTTCTGGGTTTTACACCAACACTGAATGGAGAGTTACAAGTGAGGAGATGCTGTATGAATACCAAAGGGAACGTACTTTCGTCTTAAATTTTGGAAACTAATAGTACTGTTTACACCCACTCTGGAATTGTGAGAAAGGAATTAGTTCCATACCTTAGACTGTATTATATGCACTTGGTACCCAAGAACAGTGGTGAAGAGAAAAGTAGCATTAATAATACCTACCACTCACGTGTTGTTATTATGCTATACATTTCACAAAGTTCAGTTAACTAATTTTGTCTACATCCTACAACTAGCGTATTCATATTTTCCAAAGGAACAAGATATTCTGATGTGAAGCAAACTTTCAGAAATATTTTTCCTAACTTTCCAAAGCATCAAATACATTTAAATGAAAAATAGGGTTTGTAAGCTGTAGTGTTTTTTAAACATTTTGGGAAATGTTTTCCAGTATGAAATATTTGTAAAATGTGATCTGTTTAAACTTGAAAAACTTTTCATGAAGGGTTTACTTTCATATGAATGACATCTTTAATACAGTGCTACCTACTTCTTTATATTACTTCTGTTATCTTCATTTACTAAATTGATCTTATATCCCATTAATGGCTTTTGACCACAGCTTTTCTCACTTAATTATTTAATATTATTGTAGAATTTCTTTGGTCCCCAAAATAAAGCAGAACCTTTTTTTTTTTCTGAAGGCAGATAACATCAGACCTTGTTACATCACCTCACGGTAAGACTTCAACTTGTAATTAATAAAATTTAATTTTACTTCTAAAAATGTAAAATCTTAGTTTAATGAAAGAGTCAATGATGTGGTTCCTTGAAAGTGAGAAACTGACAGGGAGTAGGAGCATACTTGGGAACTGAGATCGTCTGCACTTATAGCTGATGAAATTTCATGAGTATCTTTCATTCTTGTGTATTTTATTCAGATTTTTCCACCAGAAGGTTAGAAATAGTGGATGTTCAAGGCAAAAGAAATACCTACGCTTCCTCTTTGTTGACTTACAGAATAAACATTGCATATGTAGACTGTGTAGTTTGAATGCAAGAAAATTGATTTCACAATTACACATGAGATGAAGAAGCACAGCATTTTTTCTGTTAGCTTTTAGGTATTTTAGAGTCTAAATTGCAGGAGTGGTAATTCAGTTTATATTAACTTTATAAAGACTACTTATACATTAATTTTCATTTTAGTTTTTGAAAATGATACCCAAATGGACTTTAGTTTTTCTTATAGTTCTATCAATTTTGTTTATAAAAAGATATGATTCTAGAATTTCAGATACAATTTTTTATTGCTTGAAGGCATTCATGCATAAACTTATATTAATTTTGTGGAATGTTAGTATTGCTATTAATCAAAAACACCTTTAAAATTATAGTGGAAAAACTAGACACTTAAACTATTCATGTGGGTACCATTGGAATCATATAGAATTAAATGCCTATATGCAAAACTGTAAATATAGTGAAACTCCTCAAAATGCAGTGTATGTAGCTTCAAATGAGAGTCGGTTTTAAACAGATGTCCCCTTAGACCTGTTATATTAAGACTAAAATCAGTAAATCAGCATTAGTTGTTTTTAAGCATAGGGCATTATTTTGCCACTTATTTTTATTCAAAGCTCCTACAGGCGTCAGTGGAAGATCCATCCATGGAAAAAAATGGTATGATATGTATCCTAGTTTTATTTATTTCATATGTATACAGCAGTATAAAATAATATATTACATTTACACTTGTTTTACTAATGTATTATAGCATTCACAGTAACAAACACTATAGTTAAGATTGAAACTCATCTTTTGTTATAATACCCTGTTTTCACTCACAGATAACTGTCTCAAAAGTGTGTTTAGAGCCAAAATTCCCTGCTTAGTTTCAGCTCAAGGATGTATGGATGTATTAGAAGTCTGAGTTCTGCTGTTCCGAAATTTTTGAGTCTAAAGTGAAAACTTTTTTTTTTTTTTTTTTGCATCTTGGATGCAATGTTTTCACACAACTCAAAAATATCTGGAGAGTAAAACTTTAAGCATGTGACAAGTTTTCAAGAAATAAAAGTCAATTTTCCTAGTTATACAAATACTTAGAAAATAACAATGATTAGAAACACATGCATGCACACTAAAGATATTAGAATTTTAGTCATATTATTGCCTGCAATACTCTGGCGGCACCCACCTACCAGCATTCTCACAGAATGCTAAAATCTAAGACCTACGCCGAGTTTTTGAAGAAAAAAATATCCTACTGAACAGTTTCACAAAGTACTGTATAAGGATTTTGTTTGACTCCACAGAGGGATATTCCTTCACCTACTAACAATATATAAAATAAGTTTACTACTCCATGGTGTAAAAAATATGGAATTTTGTTACTTTCTGTTTTTCCTTGTTAAAAAGGAACATAAAAAAGATGTTAAGTGCAAAGCCTTTACCACTACAAAATTAGACTTGAGAAAGATAAAGAACTCAATATATTGTAATATGAAAAATAGATTTTCAGAAAAATCAGGTATACCAACGTTTTGTGTATTTTTTAGTTCCTTGGGTATTAGCACACACAGAGAAATGCAATAGAAAACATATGAGTTGGTGACATAAGTATTGTAAGACAATAACATAAATATTCCCCTTATCCTGCTTAACATTGGTCATGTTCTTGTTAACTGATTGTATCAAAGATCAACTCAACTGGAATAAATAATCTAAGAGAGATAAAATGGTAAAATTAGTTTGCCGTTATGACAGTATGTTGAAAATTGTGAGCCTTTTTCTTGTCACGGGAGAAGCAGTAAGACTGTTAAATTGCAAGTATCTCATGGCAAGTTATAACAAAGTTATGTAAATCTCCTACTATAGTTCTTAATTAGCAAGGTTTGATAAAGGCATTGCATTTAATATCTTCTGAAAGTAAAATGTATGTATTTCCCTAATATTTTCCAAGCAGAGGGGATATACTCAGGTTGTTGACATCATGATACCTTTAAAGTGATTATGATCCAGTATGGTGATATTTGATGGAAAACAATTTCACAAAATTATCTTCACAAGCTTAAAATTAGCATTTTACATGTGGATGAGAGATTTCTAGAAACTGTCATTTGACATACCATTGAAACATTTAAGACACCATTTCCACAGGAAAATTTTTTTAACTTGTACTGTTCTATAACTAATAATGTCAGCAAGTAAACATCATGATTATTATTTCTAAAATAATAATAATATTGATCAAGGAAATGTTTTTAATAAACTGAATATTGTTTTTCTTATATGTGTATAAACATGTAAGATTGTCTATTAAAATGATGAGAACTAGAAAGCTTATACTAAAATTTCTTGACATGCTAACTTAGGAAATGCTTGTTTGGAAAACTTGGTTATTAGTTGACATCTTTCCTGTTTTATAGTTGCATTCACTGATGGATGGCATTTTATCCAGTTCGCTAAGATCATTTTTTTTACTAGAATTTCTGACTCTTTCTGAATACAATAGTTGACCAAAAACCTAATCATTTAGGGTTTTACATTTAAATATGTCTATATCCCCAAAACTAGATAAAAAGTTTCGTTTTTGTTTTTGTTTACAGAGTGATATGTAATTTAAGTAATAAAATGTAAAATTTTACCATGAATTACCAGCATATAGCTTTTAACATAGTCGATACACAAATGTATGATATAATAAGTTTGCTTAAGTGAGTCATACAATGATGTAAAGGAATAAGTAATTAAGGAAAGTGTCTTCATATCAAATGAAGTAATAAAACCTTATTTCGATTCATGTAATAAAAAGGTAGATGTGGATTCCCCCCAAGATTATAAAATGATGTATGAAAGTCCTTAAAGCAGAGTGATTCACCAAGAAAATCATTTTCTTGCTTAAACAGCAAATAGAACAAACAGACTTTTGTAGTTAAATAACATATCAACATTTTCTTACTAAAATAGCCTATCATTCAAAATATTAATGTAGTAAATGCCAGAAGTTTGAGAAAATGTTACTGCACTTAGTGAACATATGTGCTTTTTGTACTACACGATTGATTAGCTTCATCTTTACAGAGTTCCTCAACACATTGCAACATTACATACTTTTTTGTTATATAAACTGACTGCAGTTATGACATGTTATTATCTAATTTGTTAACAGCCAAATGAATGATACCAAGATGTCATTCAAAACATACATCAAGAACTGATGAGTACATTTATGCATTTTAATGTTAAATCTAAGAAGAAAACTGTGATATAAGTTACATAAAATTAGATGGAGAACACCTGTTCCATTTTAGTCTTTTTTTTCCCTTTGTTTTATAGTGCTGCAGATCAAACCCACGTCCTCCAACTACATCCCTAGCTGTAGTCTGTTGTTTAATAAAATTGTGCAGTTCAAACTCCCACTGAACATAAGATTGGTTAGAAAATAAGGACGATACTTCAAAGTACTTCTGCAGTTTGCGCTAGGCAAACATTTTGATGTGATGTTGAAAGCTTTTTTAAGTGGGAAGAGACCTGTTAATATTATTTTCGCTTGGAAGATTACCTCACATTCTCTGATTGTACCTTATTTAAATTGTATTTTAAATAAGCAGTAGACAAAAGTAAAAATTATGTAAAGGACAGGAAGATTTAACCTTGTTGACGTAAAAGTGAAAGCGAAGTTTAAATCCTAGGCTGTCTCATGAAAACTTTTCACCACATTTAAGCTACAAAATTTTCATATAATGATACTGAGACAATAGTGTACCGTGTTCCTATCTCCAAATTTATTTAGTTTAAATTTAGAGATCCTTTATATTTTATATTCTTTGCCAGCTCGAGTATTTATATATCTCTATATATTTATATAGAGTTATAAATATCTTTTATATTCATGTGTAACTGAGGGTCAGAAAACTATGTAAAATAAAATTCTGTGTGAGTTATATGATTGAGGACTTCTTAAAATAATTATCTTCAGTTACATACTTACACCACAAAATGTACAGACACCCAGTTATTTTTTTCTAACAACAAATACAGGTAATTTATAGGCTATAAAATCTTTAAGAGATTCTAAACTTGAAGCCATAGAAATAGAATTAGAATCACGTAGATTGTTAGATACTTTGATAGTACATATTCAGTGCTCCATCAGATAATATGAACAGCTACATCTTTGGCATTGAAAATTCAGTATGAGTTCTTCACAAAATTTTGTAGCTTAGAGCTTTGTTTGCTTTTAAACAAGGAAAAACAAGGTTGAGTAAGAGATGAAAACTGGGAGGAAATATTAATGATTTGTTTCTCAGGAAGTTTATCTTTGGGACCCTGAATTAAGTTTTACTTTATTGTATGATGTGGACTATGAATCCATTTAAAAACCAACTGATTTGTACCACATTTTAGGAAAATTATATAATATAATATATATATTTTATATTTATTTAGAAGCTTTGAAATAGTACAGTAAACACTTTGCAACACGGTGTATAAACTACAGAATGTCTTTGATATTTTGTGGGTCTTCATAATACAACATATTTTATAACCCACATGTGAAAAGAACATAATCACAATCTCTCTTGTAAAGTTGGAATAGTCTGGGGAACACTTGATCACACAAAAATAATATAAAACAGTCAAGTTTAAAACAGTGATATTGCATTTATAATGCACAAATTTCCTTTCTTTATGACTGGCTTCTCGTGGTGAATATAAACATCTAAAGGGCTCAGTGACATTTGGAGAGAGAAAGATATATAGTGCTGTAAACAGGCACACACTGATCGGAGAGGCAAAATCAGCTGCCTCTAAAGTTTCTACAGTTCTGCACATTTCAACTCATTTCTCAGGCCTGCTGAGAGCAATTAGGTCCTATAATTGGCCACGATGACTCCGCCGGAAATCTAATACTCAGTTACACACAACTAACGGGATGGCCAAGATAATGAAGTTGAAAAGTTGATGCTTTTGTTGGTCGACTTTGTGCAAATCATGCTGCTTCAGGTAAGTTCTGTAGAATTGACTAGCATATCCTTTTCCGTGCTGTGAAAAAGAAAGAAAAATACTCTAAGAAAAAAATGGTTGACTTTTGGAGTTTAGAATTGCACATCATTGTACAAGAAATTAATACACTTGAAAATTAGCTCTACTCCCATACCAAACACATGTAGCGTGAAATTAGTTTAGTGCTCCCTTGGTTTGTAGTTTTGCATGGGAAATCTATGTTGTATGTACTAATTACTAATTATAAGGAGAGTAAAGTTATCTACAAAACAATCCCTACCTTACTATTTATGCACAGAGATTAACGGAGAATATATGATTTTTACTTATAGAAGAAATATTTAGAAAATGTACAATTAATTTGTTATATATTTAATATAATAAATTTTAAATAATATACTCATCAATTTAAATAAAATTATACCCAAGTATTTTCATAGGTCAGAATTCAAAGATAACTCGTGTTTTCTAGGTTTACTTTATTTCATCTTTAAAACTACATTACCACATCATTCTATGGCCTAAGATTTTCTTCAGAGTAAATTTATCTCCTAAAAGGAAGCAGGTTCCCCATAAAGAGAAAGCCAAAGGGAAAAAATACATAATTTTTTGGCCCACTCTTGTATTAGTCTTATATTTATGAAGCAGAATGCCGAGATTCAGGGGTTCAGATTTATCATTTAAAATATTTAATGTCTATATAGTAATAAAGGATATTTCTTCCCTACATATATGTCATAAGATCTAACCACGAGTAAAGTGAGAATAAAATTGTATCCTCTGGATCAGTATCTGGTACAAAGCAGATGTATAATTTTTAAAAAGTTTTGGAAATTAAGACAGTTTAATTGACTTAAAAGTCACATATGAATATCTAATTAAAATTTAATGACTACCTTGAACTAATTTAATGTGCTAACAGTTTTTTAATCTTCAAAACTAAGACTGCGTTGATCAGTTTAATCCTCCTCTGAAACTCCTTCGCATTAAATGTAGGTTAATTTAATTATATGGTTTTCATAAATTATTTTACCATACTTCCTCATTTATTATTCTTCAAAAGTTTCAGTTTCTGGTCAATGACACATTTCTTTGTAAGTTCTATATTTAGCAGAAATGTCAACTGAAACTTTAAAAGTCAGGTACTTTTATTACAGATATTAAAGTGAAAATGATTATTTACATGTACTATGTACTGACCAGTGCTGAAAGTAATCAAAATATTATGTTTCATACTATCAGATGCAACAAATTTTAAAACAGATTTGCTAGTGTAGTGAACTATGGGTAACTCTTGTAACGTAATCATCATAAAGCTGTAAAAATTATTCTACAAGTAAATGGAAAGTTTGTTATTTTCACAGAACTAAATCTCATTTGATTATATCCTGGAATTCAAACTCCCTGTTTCACAAAGAGTTTAATTACAAGTAACTCAAATATATGTTTAAATCAATCAGAACTGAAAATTATTCAGTGAATTAGACTAGAATAATCATACAAATTCAAGCATATAAAATAAAAATAATTGCATTGACTAAAATTATGATCCTGATTAAACGCTTTGATGTTTAAAAGGAAACTATTAATAATTATATAAAATTATATGATCTCTTGACTAACCTAGGAAATAGAGTAACTTTACAATTACAAACACTAGTATTTTTTTCAAAATAAGTTAGAGATGTTACTTAATGGTTGAAACTTTTTCTGATTTATAGAACATCAGTTTACTAATTCAAGGACAAAAACTCAAAAGTAATCGGTATTCAATGTATATACTAACTCATGTAAAAAAATGCTGAACATTACACTTCCTAAAATGTAGAAATGGAGCAAACTAGCATGCATTACAATAGTAAAATGTAATTTCTTATTAAGGAGTAAATTAAGGGAAAAGCTATCGACATAGTTATATATTCGTTTAATTCAGTCAAATATAAAAGAAAATTGTATTATTAAAATGGTTTACCACTATGTTTAGAAGTTTATTGCATGTTATACCAAATGCCTTAAATATAAATTTTATTTAATAGATCTATCTTGAATCCTGCTCTGAGGTACATTGTATTGCTTTTGTCTAAAATCTACCTATTTTTGAAGTTGTCTATTAATATAACCACAAATTATAGGCCTCCCAGCTATCTGTCAATTACAAAAAAGCACATCTGAATAATAAAAATATGAAAGCTGAAGTCAAAGGTCAGAAAAATCAAATTAAAGAGAGAAGCTATCCTCTGTCTCAGAAGCTAACATCACATGGGAATATTGCCGAGATAGCAATGCTTTATACTCTTATAAAGTTATTGTCTCACCCACTTTATTTCAATATTGTAAGAGTGTAGTATAAGCACTGAATAATCCTCATGCCTTCAGGGCTAAATGTGTTAATGTTGTACAAATATCAAGCAGTTTATTATACATAAAACCAATGTAATTCCACAGAGTCACTGCCAAGAACAATTATTCCATAGCGTTAAGTGTTATGGTCATGCATTTGCCCACAGACTTAGGCTGGATGGAATGAATCAGATACATTGAGTTACCAAACTTCCTGTTGTAATCTATATAAAATTATCAAAGCAGACTTAGAAAAATTTTACTTCTTTATTTTCAGTTCATAAATGCAGTTTTTCTAGCTATGCACCAGCGTATGTAGGAAATTGAAGAAATGGGTATTTGATATTAGATAAAGATTATTTTCCAGTCAAATTAAAAGCAATCGAAAATGAACTATTTTCCTTTTGAATTCTATTTATTCATTGTATTTTTTCATAGTGCATCACAGAAATGTTAATTTAAAAGATTTATGATAATATCTGAGATATAGTTTAAGTACTCAATGGAAATACATACTCTTATGTCTGTATAATTTAGCATATAGTTTTAATGAAAGCAGTGGTGTCTTTTTCTTGTTATTTTGGAATCATGCTGGCTTTTATAATTTGCAAAGTACATATTAAACTGTGGAAAAATTAAAACATTTAAGTCAATAATGATTTTACATTAAGCTATTTAACTAATGACTTAACTGCACTATAAAATGTTACAAAATAACTGTAAAACATTAATACCAATATACCATTTATACTATACAATTTCCTAGTAAGGCCACCTTTACATGACACATTAAAAATCACAATTTATAATTCAGATATTCACGTTCTCAAACTTGCAAAGAGAGAAACACAGAGATCTCTCTTTATGACAATATAAAACAGAAAAGCTAAAGCAATAGATTATGCTTGTGAAGTAATCTAATTTGTTTCTGCAACTGAAAGAAAGAACAGCCTTCAAATATATCAAATGATTGAGATTCCACTACAGTGAAAAATTTCCAGAGGCTAAGATCAGTAACCTACTCCAGAGCGCATTCAAATGTTTAATGAGCCTCACAGTCAGGGCATTTTTTATACATAAAGTGAATCTAGCACATAAAAATCTGAGCCCATTACCCCCCGTGGAATCCAGAATCACCTGCCCTCTGTTCTCTGTGTAAAAGCTTATCATAAACTTAAAGGTAGTTTGAAAGTAAGCCTCCATTAGAGACTTGCCCAGTTGAATAATCAGTTCTTTCAACTTCCTTGTGTCTTATTCTTGAAACACTTTTGAGGATTCCCTTTAAAATGTTTCCAAGGACTTTTTTTTTCTGCTTAATCTTTTTTCCAGAAATGAGCCCATAATTGTTAAAACTATTAAAAGAAAATAACTACTTTGTCTTGTACCTTCCCATTTAGACGCTTCCACATTAATTTTTAAGATACTGTTTCAAATTTTTCAGACTGGTATGGAAGTCATGTTTTTCACCTCACAAAAACTACAAATTGAGTTAAAATGCGTATGTGTGTGTGATTTCATGTAGATGCTAGTTATGAAACAATAAAAAAAAAAAAACTGAAGCCTTCCCTTAGTATACCAGGTAATCTTCTGCCTAAGAACAGTTATTGTCATGTTAATTTGAGTACTTACTAATTTTTAATGTTCACAGCATCCCTAACGCAAAATTTCTTTCCTCCTTTTCATCACATACTATTCTTTTTTTCTAATTCTACCTAGATATAATATGTATTGGCAACAATAACTATTTGGATGCTGTTGATATTATAGAATATATATTTACATGTTTAAGTCTTTTATAAAGGAAACTTTATGGCATAAATGATACTAACAATTGATTAGACAACTAATGTAAGAAATATTTAGTAAAGCTGTTAGTCTTATTTAATCTGTGTTAGTTTTAGTTTCTATATTTATAAATGCTTACGGCATAATTTTCAATTAACATTTATCAAATTAAAATATAAATTAATGAATATTTTAAAAGATAAAAAAATCGGCAATTATGTTTGTATTTGTGCATGAGAAGATAGTGTGCAAGTAAATAATTTCTCACTAAAACAACAGTAAATGTATAACTAGCTCACTAGCAAATACTGTAAATACTTGGTAATCATATCAACTATCTTTAATATTATTAGCAAGTTTGGTGCAGTTAAAACCATCCAGTTTTTTTGCTTTTAAAATACATCTAGCTATACTAATATAGAATGCATTGGACTATGGAAAAATCTGGTGCTAATACTTGTCTTTTAGACAAATCCTTTAAATAGTACTAGCTAAAGCTAATTTGCACAAGATTTCCAAAAACATATCATAATCATTTTTAACTTTCTCTTTTGAAAAATGAGAACTTTCAATATTCAAAGGAACTTTTTTAAAAACTCAGAGATATTAAATTTTTGAATTGTAAGTTTTATAAATGTTAAGATAATGTGCTTGTGTAGAAGTTTGTAATTCTTCTAGTTAGAATTTCTGTGAAAATGCCCAAAATTATGCCTCAGAAGTTTGAATTTCCAAAAAGGAGGAAAATCCTTTGGCCACCATGGCAATCTCTCTTTAATAAATGACACCCCCTTGCTCCAGTATCCTGAAATCAAATTTGGAGACTGAATTATAATTTACATATATCACCATGTCTTGTTTGGCTAGGAAACAAAATGTAATGTATTTCCCTCTTTGTAAAATATTTTGCCTTTTTTTTCCAAATGCCTGATCATACTTCCCTAAAGTAAAACGCGTGATTCATTCTAGAGCTACTTGAAAACTGCATTATTTGCACTGATAATGTAGAAGTGCACCAGAAACTATTCCAAAAACAATGCACTCAATCATCCCTTACTTTAAAAATGTCAAAGGATAATTTAATTTGAATTAGACAAATATCAGTATTTTATTAGATAACGCCCATATCTGAATTTCTACATGTACTTTAATATTCTTTTAAATAATTTGTTGTTCTTTTTTAAATTAGGGAGTTGATAATATTTACTTACATTTAGATACATCAACCTGTTCCTTTAAAACAACATAAAAAAATCAATTACTTCTCTAAATTGAATTAGCAACAATTTTTCAAAGCAGATAATACATATTACAAATGGCTCCCTGGGATGGGTCACCCTTGTAGAAACAGGGATGGTGCACCTATCTGCAAAACTATACTTGTGTCAGGTGTCTACTTCAGCTTTTCAACAAGCGTATGACTTCATTTTTATAACAAAGGTCCAGCGAAACTTCCAACAAGGTGTGCAGAGAAAGACATCCAGTAATACGAAACAATTTTATCTTAAAAATACAGTCATATCTAATTTGTTGACCACTAAAAACTTGATTTAAAAAGAGTAAGGTTTCCAAATAATTTCACCATAAGTTTAGAGAAATAAGTACTGAAAATCTTTTGAGTTAATAAATAAAATACATGTAGCAGTTTATTAATGCTTATTTGAAAATGGACATAGCACACATGATTAAGAAGCTATGTAAATAAATGGCTATTTTTAAAATATCTTTGATAATATTATTCCCCCAACATAATTCAGTTACTTCTATGTCAAAGCAAGTAAAGATGAAAACCAAGAAGCACAGACTCAGAGAGTTTGAAAACATTTACATAGAATGAGAATTAAGAGAACAAAAGCTTACACTTAAAAGTGGGTTAGAAACTCCAAATCTATACATTTTACTAACCCTCAAGTAGAGTTGCCAGATACAGTGTCCAATAACATTTAAATGTCAGATAAACAACTACTACTCATTAATATACAGGTGCCCATCCACTATTTCAATGTCACATATTTATATTTGTATAGTATGTAAGGGCGCTTCTGTCCCCATGGCATCTGCTTCTTGATAGACACGATAGATGTTACTTACCAGGAAAGCAAGATAAATGCTTTACTATGGTTTCTAGCTACATTTAAGACAATTTCAGTAATATGCTTTCCGTGTATTTCCATTCAAAATCATTTAAATTTTGAGGTGTCTGCTGGGCTATGTCTTACACCAGTCCCAGCACTCTGGCAGGCTGAGGTAGGAGAAGTGAAAGTGTCAGCTAGCCAGGGTAAATGAGACCCTGTCTTCAACTCAAAACTAGAAATCAAACAAGGGCTGGGGAATATAGCTTAGTGCCAAAGCCCTTGGTTCTCTCTCTTGTACCTTGATAATAAAAAAGACAAAAACTAAATGTGTTAGGCTATTATTATTAACTTTTAATGCTGGTTTTTGAGTGAAATCTCTTTTTTTTGGCAGGTGGATTCAACCCATGAAATAAAATGTAATCTTTTTCTCTGCATAATAAACATAGGTTTAATTACTGATTCTACAAAGCTAGATACAAATTTAGCTTGGTTTTATCCTAGGCTCACTTAAGTTACCTTCTTCTTCCTCTATGCCTTAAATCTTTTATCACATAACAAGAGATTTGAAAACTGATGTATGATGAAATGAACAATGATGAAAAATTGAAGAATTCAAAATTCTTGAAGTAATATTATACCATGCTTATTAAAGATTAAATTCATTTTAGTTATACATTAGTTAATTCCAAGATATAGATCTCTACAGGTTATATTATTTTTCATAACTTAAAATTGGGTTCAATTAAGGTTGTTTTTAATTATCACAAATATTAAACCACACAGCAAAGTCAAAAAGTTACACTGTTTTCACAAAATATCACAATAAATTCAATAAAAAGTTCAACTTTTACACAAAGCTTTTTTAAAGGTAGTAAAGAATTTTGGTTAAACAGTAGGGATAATGGTACTGATATCTAAAATATATGCTTAATTATGAAAATCCTACAAATATAGGAACCATGGGTATATCAAAATAATATTCTTGTAAAAATGAAATTTGTAGTATTTTTTAAAAGCAGTGTCCAGGAATATGTATCAGTTAGTATTTTGCCATAAAACAAAAAGCTATCTGAGAAAAAAATTTCAATAGACTCTAAAATAATAATGATAAGAATACTACAGACTTAAAAAATTGTTATGGGAAAAACTTAAAACGTAAAAAAGTTTTAAAAAGTGGCCTCCAGTCATAGTTGCCTATACTATTGACAGCTTTGTATTCATAATGTTAACTTATTTTTATTTACTTTCATTAATATTAATTTATGTTTACTTAACTTTGTATATGCTCATTGATGGAATGGTACAGACCACTGTCTGCACTTCAAAGAAAGAAGTTCTTGAGCATGACAGTGATAGTGAAGCAGAAGGCTTAAGGATTTGTGAAAGAGAAACTAGTACAACAAGTAAAAAAAAAATAAATAAATAAAATGACCACAGTTAAAGTCAGAATAAAAGCATTAAAATTACGTAGGTTTGAAAATGATGAATTCCAGGAGGGACTACCTAGGACAGAAAATGAGGAGGTTTTTCTTTTTTTGCAGTAATGGAGATTGGTCCCAGATTCTTCACACCACTGAGCCATGTTTTCAGCCCTTTAAAAAATTAGTTTTTCTTTGTCAACACAGATTCTCTTAAGATGGAAAATTGCTCAGGCTGGGCTTGAACTTCCAACCCTGCTGGCTCAGTGCTCCAGAGGGGTGGGATTACAGGCATGTGCCTCTATACCTGGCTTCCACGGAGAAGAAATGCTCGCTGCTCCTTGCAGAGTGCTCACTGATTAACACCAATACAGGCTATGAGCATTCAGAGCTGTTCCAGACGCACACACTGCTGCAGACACAGTTCTGGACATGGAACTCTACAGCGAATGCACAGGGCTATTGCCCTAAAAGATTTTTCAGTCTAATGTGCACCTACTTTTTACTATTTCAAAGACAGAAACTATGATAGATTATTATCTATAAGATGTTACAGGAACAAAGTATATATCTCTTTGTCAGGGGAGATTTAAAAGATAAAGTATGCTGAATCTTGTCAGATGAGTAGGCTATGGCCATCCAAATGGGAAGAGCAGTGATGAAAGCATTCATTTTAGAAGTAGAACAGAATGTATAAGCATTTGAGAAAATTACAAAATCAATAAACAGGCAAATCATTAAATGCCATGAAACAGTAAATGTAGTAGTGGCTTAAATAAAAAAAGACTTTAAAATCATATTATTTAGATATAAATATGAATATTTCTTTGGCTATAACAGGCAACCCCTAAAATTCTTTAGAGGGTAATACTGAGTTAGATGTTTTATAGACATATTTGAATTAATTGAAGCAAGGTGGAAACGTAGAGGCGTAATCATTGCTTTCCATGAAGTAGGCAGAGAACCCCAGATTTGGAAATACTATGCATCCCAACGATCTGAATCTTCAAGATATAACAAAATGATCTGTAGCCAAACCCACTGCTGGACTGCTTGGAGGTGAACTTAATCCTAAGGAAAATTGTGAAATAAAAAAATAGCAAAATGAGCTGCTCAAAAAATGATTCTACCCCACTCTCCCAAGCTTTAATGAAGAAAAAAATAAGGCAGATAATGATCACAGTCTAATATTAAATTCATTTTATAACAATGATAGTGAATCTTTTTTATTACAAAAGATTGCTTCTGGGTTTATTCTTTCATACAGCAAAACTTACAAGTAAATCATATCCTATGAAGTTCTGGTCTGTAACTCATAGAATTGTGAAGACATTGAGAATATTTTAATTATAGCATTTCCAATAACATTCAAAGTGATTAAAAATCATACGTATTTGGTCAAATCTATCCTATACAAAATAACCCTTGCTATGTCTCAATCTACTAGTGTTTTTAGTTATCGCCTTTGTCTACTGCTCATTTTCCAAAATTTAAAAAAAAAGTACACTTGTTTTTAATATTGCCTCATAAAAAATCAAACATAATTTGATATCTTTCCCATTATACTGAAATGCATTTCTAAATATGTTCCTAATTGGGTATCAGGTTTTTAATCAGAACTGAGACCATAATGAGTATCCCATTTTCATTACTGTTGTTATTATTAATGCGATCTTTCTTCCATGATACCTTCTCAGGACTACCCTTGATAATTATTTAACTTTGGGTTGCTTTTATAATTCTTTCTATCCTAATACACTAATTCCTTCACCTTGATTCCCCAGCACAGTTATTTTTCTTGAGCTCTCATTGCCACAGTGTTTGACAACTGCAATCATAGTCTTATTAGTAAAACAGAAACACTCTCCCTGAAAACAAATATTTACTGAGTTCTGAATAATGTCCAACTTCATAATCCTGGGATCAAGCAGCAAATTGGTAATAAGCAATTATTCAAAAATTAGATGATCTCAAAAAATTTTTAAACGGTTCTTTTTTGATTTGCCATGAGATTTACAGGGATAAGTGGGGTATCTTTCTTAATTTTTAAAACTCTAACTTGGGGATAGTAAGAATACCTGCATCCTTTGATAAAGTTTAGGTGAATTCATTTCTGAAAAGATCATAAATTAATGTCAGGATCATAACACATTTTCAATCATTATTAGTAAATGTTTCTAAGGGTATTATTATTCACAGCATGTATTCATTTATCCAAAATATAACTTTCAACCCTTAACTCCTCTCTACTTCTGCATTTATCTTGTACTCTTGGTAACCTAGAATAACCACTTTTACATATTTGTTATTTGCTCTTCAGTTCTGTACTTTTCTGGATGTAATTCTCTGCACCTAAAACATCATTTATCTCTGTCAGTTAAAATCATACAGATGATGCTCTAATCTTGGCACCAAAATGAACCCCATAAATCTTGATTCTACTCTAAGAAATATTTACAAAGGATGACTAAACATTCTTTACTCAGATAAAGTAATATCTTGTTCCACTGTGAGATTAGAAACTTTAAAACAACACAGAATCGCCGAAAACTAGTACAGAGGGAGGCAAATCTAATTGTAGTTAAATATGGCAATTTCACCCTCAAGCTAATTAAAGGCAAAACAAATTACATTTGTTTTAAAATTTCATTTCTTTCATAGCATTGTTGCATGCAAGAAGTTTTATCGTTTTTTTCAAAACGAGGAATATTCTTTTCATGAGAATTTAATCAGAAATTAAAAATCAGACTATGATTCTTAAAATTGGCACTGTAACTTAGCTTTAAAATGTGTTTGTTGTTTGAAGCAAAATAATGATACTTAGCAAAACTGATGTAGAAAGTAGAAGACAGAAAACCAAGCGAATCATAAAATCATGAAAATTACATAGCAAGTCCAATGAATAAACCTTAAACAGAAAGTCAAGTTTTTGCAGTGTCTTAAGATTTTTTTCAAATGGGTTACGACACCATTTGCTGGTTCTACTTGATGTTGAAAGAAAATGATACAGAAATACAGACACAAGGAAAAAAGACGTAAGCAAACTGAATTTTTATGTGTTCAAATAGTGATTCTATTGTATACAATGATATCATTTGTATATCTTACAGAAAAATACAGGCTTCATAATAAAAGATTATCAAGTATTTGGGTGATTTTAGGGCATTGTGTCTTTTACACAAGAATATTACATCTCTTTGGGTTGAAAATATCTCCTTAAACCCAGAATTCACACTAATCACCGAGTATAATTGACAAACTATGAATGAGTCAAATTATATATGGATATTTGATTTGTGTAACAGTTTAAACTCTTTACCTGAAAAAATATAAATCCTTATTTTTTACACTCAATAAATATAATATTATATTTCTTATACTGACATACAAATCTGTTGTGTCAAAAATGAGTATTCTTTGTCAGATTATTTCAAGTATCTTTACTCATTAAATATACAAATTAAGAAAAAATAATGAGATTATGAAATTTCAAAAGGCATAATCATGTGTTGTAACTGATATAATCATATAATGAATAAAACTTAATGTTTGCTGTGTATATTGCCTCTGTAATATCTGTCCCACTGACTTTTAATGGATTAAAAAGTAAAAATAGGAATACTGTACTTTTAAAACATATGCCATATGAAAGAATATATTTACTGCAAATGCAAAATAGTGATACATTGTGAAAAAAGAACACTCGGAGCCTCATTTTCTCGGGGAGTAAAAGAGCATAATTCGTTCTTTTTAAGCCCAGAATTTTAATTTTGTCCATACCCAGGCTGACGTCATTGCTCCAATTTTAACTGAATATATGGGCTGCTTTCAGCACTTAATCAGTGCTTCCTCTGAGCCACGCACTCTTTGCTTTAAATACGTTAAATAATTTAATCTCCACAATGAGCTTTTGAGGATCCTTGTCACAGTGAGAAAAGGGTGTCAGAAGAATCCTAAAGAAATTCCAGAGCTCACACAGCCAGCGAGTAGCCAGGTCAGCATCTGACCCACAGCCCGCTGTTCTCCTAAGGAGAGCTCTTCTCTATCACTTCTCAGATGTGGCAGGTGTGGAGTCCACACGTACAAATCAACAGAAGTATAGGAGTTCAAAGAAAGTAAATGCAAGAAAATCAATGATCAAAATTTTAAAAACCAAGTAGGCTGGTGTGGTGACATATACCTACAAGCCCAGGACTCTGGGATGCTAAAGCAGAAGAAGCAAAGTCTGAGTCAAGACTGTGCAAGTTAGTTACTTAATAAGATCTTGTTGCAAAATTTTTAAAACAAACAAACAGGAAAAGAGCTCTGAACGTTGTGGGTTCGATTCTCAGTAGAGGGTGCGGAGGAGTTGAGGTGGGGTAGAGGGATCCAAGTAATAACAAACTCAAAATGAATAAAATTAGTAAGGTTTAAGACAATCTGTTCCAAAAGAAGTAAGATTTTCAAGTATTTAGTAGGATGCCTTATTCCAACCATGTGAGCAGAAAGTGTTTTGTACATTTTAAATGAAACTGAAAACTTAAAAATACTAAACTATGCATCAGAATGGTTGATTCATTTCTACAAATATTACCTCAGAGGAAGCCTGGTAGTTTACATGGGGTCTTCGGTAGAGAAGTGAGATATAATGATAATAATAATAATAATGCTTTTCCACCTTTCTAGGCAGACCCTAAGCAGCTGACACTGACGTGACCAGATCTGAGTACTTTTATCTGGTGGGAGGAATGGCTCACTTATATCAATTGAGGCTACACGAGGCTCTGTGTGATCACCACTAATTAAGTGCATCTAATTTCCTTTACGTTCTCAGCCAGCGTTTTGATAGTATTTTTAATTTTCCCCAGGAGATCTCTCAGGAGTATTTCTGTTTATTTGGTTATTATATTTGTACCTTAATTTAAGTTATTGATCTTTGTATTTACACAGGAGTCTAGTGAGTCTAAAAGCCATGATCATTTTTGTGTGTACCATAGCTTCAGAAAATTACTTTCTAAGATACAGTTTTGGGCCTTACACAGTGAACATCACAGAACCTAGAATACACTGGTGCTCAACACGAAGTTCTTTTTGAACATGATATACACTCTTTTCTTCAGTGTTTTCTGGAGACTTGCTTAAAATATTAGTTACAATTTTTTAAAAAATAATGTTTTTAGTTCTAGGTGCTTCTTTATGCTAAATAATAGTAACAAAAATAATCCGACCCTCTGAAGTTCAATGGAAGTTAAATCATTAGAAAATGGATACAGATTTACAACTGACTTTGCTTTGTTTTCATTAAGGTGAGGTAATCTTTGTGTATATTAGAAGTTTTGGTATACTTTCTATAAGTAAGCATTAGAAAAGATAATATTAATGAAGAAGCAATACAAAACTAACAATTTAGATTATCAAAGTTCATGTTAATAGATCTCAAGCCAAATTTTAATTGGGAGAGATGAA
Organism: Cavia porcellus; assembly: GCF_034190915.1. Classification (NCBI taxonomy): domain Eukaryota; kingdom Metazoa; phylum Chordata; class Mammalia; order Rodentia; family Caviidae; genus Cavia; species Cavia porcellus. The sequence goes on along the minus strand of NW_026947497.1, from coordinate 29,170,031 downwards.
AATTCAATTTTCTATCTCAGTTACTTCCTAAGAATGATTCTAAGCTGAGTCTGAATTAAAAGAATAAGAACAATGAGAACTTTCCCTAGTAATTTCAGTGAGTAAAGAGGTGGTTTTTACAACTAGACAAATAGTGTTCTTCATAAAATTCCAAAAGTGTAGATTCTCAAATTCTTTGATTAATTTAAGCGTTAAGGAATTACAATTGAATTTTTCCACAAAAAAGAGTTTGTACGGTCTACTACCAGACAATCATTTTGATTACACAAAATTAGGTATATAATTACATATTGATATGTAGTACATAAAATATTCACATACTTGTTTCCAAAATTACTTAAAATAGCTTGAGTTTGAGAGGTCTTATTCTATGACCCTTAACTGATGAGATTTGTTACTCTGTAATAATTCATAAGATTAGTGAATTTATTATATTTTATTTCATCTACTCATTCCTATAAAGTGATACTCTATATGTAGTTATCCTTGTTATTATTAAACTTCACATTAAAATACAACTAATACAATTACTCATTTTCTTTTCATCTTAATTTTTCTTAAGTGTGTGATTTAATTCAAACTTCCACATTGCCAAACAAAGACTATATTTTATCTGACTCCCCAAAATATCAATTCAAAATATAATTATGATATATGGCATATTTGACCTGCTTACTATATTTTTCAAAATGATAATTATGTCACATATTACTTTTGGGTTTAACAAGAGCAGGCAATTTGACCTTGAGTATTTCTTTTTTATATAATTCGTGCCATTTCACAGTGCCAGCGTAGATTTTTCTTAAAATTCAGCAGAAGGTAATACAATCTAAAAACTGTAAAAATCTCATAACAGAAGTAACAAAAGACTGGGTATTTGACAATGTAAGATATTTTACATCTCTAACACATCTGCTTTCATTTTATAAACTATTATTTTATTTAGTAACTATCTGAAAGCTTCTTCTCATGCATACTTGTAAAGAATAAAATTTATGCTAATTATCGCACATATACATAATTAACACACGCACACGTAGGTTTTGTACTCTATACAATTTATCCTTGGACATTTTATTCTCCATTTCAACTCCATGAATGAGATGGGGTGAAAAAATGTTAAAAAACCAAAATGTTTTCCTCTTTAGGTGTCTGAAGGGAAAGTATAAAATATCAGACAAACAGACACAGAAAAGAAGGGAAATAGAGAAAAGCCAAGGCTTTCTTAGTGGCTCCCTTTATCCTCTCCTAAGTCAAGTCTCTTCATTCCTTGGCAGATCGGCTTGGAAAAAAAAAAAAAAATTGTGGGAAAAGCAACATCAAAGGCCACCAAGTGTTATTCACCGAACTGCAGGGGCACATGCATACATCCTAGTTAGTCTCTAACACTTTCTAGGCAAAGTGTTTCCCTATCCCCTGGAGTAAATGACAGATCAGGGCCAGGCTACGGTCCCCTACTTGTGTGAGTTCACTCTTTTACAGTTCCAAGTAGATCCTTTTCTTTTCTGCTGTGCTTCAAGGCAGATTAACTGATTACTATCTTATCTGTGTAGCATTTATTTAAATACTTAACATTTATAATGTCATTTCCCCTTTTTTCTTCTCAATTCACAGTTTCTCAATCCTTTTAAACTCTCTTCAGATATGTTATTTCCCAAAATGTTAATCTCTTTAGTCTGTCAAAGACTCTTTAAGTATCAAGGTCACAATTTGTCACAAGGCTCTATAATCTGGCTTCCAAGAAATGGTAAATACAGGCATTTAATTTCCCTATTGTTCTTTAATAATCAAAAGTTATTTATTGACTAAGTACTCAAATTAACTTATTTAGACATTTGATGCTATAAAAACTAGTAAAAAAAAGATCATTTCCATCAATAAGGAACTATAGAGACAAACATCAAGCATTTTTGATAGGTTTAAAACTGAACAGAAATATTTCAAAGATACTAAGAAAACTCGCATCCAGAGTGAACACTCAATAACTAAATTGCCTTTTCAGTTTATACATCATGACGGTTTCCTTATACTATTACATAGATAACTTGGTATTGAATTGTAATGGACCTCAAACGTACTCTATTATTTTATTTATTCTAATAACATAAATTATATAAAGACAAACTAATCTTTGTTTAGAGACCAGAATAGTATTGATGCTTTAAGCCAGGCGTAGGCAGGATGATTCATTTCTTGAAGTACTTCTAATGTTTTGGCTGCTAGACACAGTACCTCGAGATGTTTTGGTCTCTGATAACACAGGTATTCTCATGAAGAGAAGGCTGTTAAAAAATTGGTTAGTATTGGAAGGTTATTTTAATCAAACAACTAAAAGGTAAATAACACGATAAAAGTATGGAATTTGAATAATAACTAAAATATCACTGTGTAAAGAAATTCATTTTGAAGAATAAATATTATTCTTGTTTTGTTAACAATAAACTTTATCTTCAATAAACCTGTGTTATTATATTAATGAATTAATCAATAGCAGTTCAGGATTTGACTGAAAACTTCTGCATTTGTATTTGCATGAAAAAAAATTTAGCCAAGCATTGATGGAAAATAAGGAAAATTTAGTACACCAGCCTCTATATCTGTGTTTTTTTACAATATTCTTATAAGAATGTTTTACAATATAACTTGAACCCTACAGATTCGGTATAATACCATCATTTGTGGCTCTTATTACACTTGAACTTAACCAAAATGCAAAGAAGCAATTTTATCACAAAGATTGATTTAAATTAACAAGCAAGTTACAGATACTGAAACATATCTAGATTTTACACATTTCAGTATAATCATGTGATGCATAATTCTAAAGAAAACAAATTCAAAATGGCATTATTAGAGTTGTATACTAATTTTTCAGATGAATCTCTAGCTTGCATATGCATTTTCTAAGGATACAATATATAGCAACCACAAAATACCACATGAACTCTCATATTTATGGAACTATTTCTAGTGCCTGCCACTCACATTAATTTTATATATAAAACATTGTAGTTTAGAAACAACATTAGATATGTATCATCAGCATAACTTTATCTACTTTGTCTACTGGTGTCATTGTTGACTCTGAAGCTTGTGATATGTCACAGTTTAAGATACAAACCTAATGACAGGTTCAACTTGATCTAAAAAAGGATAAAAAACTCACCATTTTTCTTACTTCCTTATCTAGGGTTCTTTAAAATTTAATCAAGAAACTATTTGCAATTGATTTTACTAATGTATTGTTTTATGTTTAGGTATTTTTAAAAGATATTTATTAGACAATTATGACAAAACACTTATAAGTGTACTGTTATGGAATAAAACACACATTAATTTTCAGGTCCAATATAATTATTAGCATATATGACTATTAAAATGCTTGACAGCAAACTAATTTTCTCTTGTTAGTTGTCTGATAATTAAATACCCAACACAGGTCACACTACAATCTCATGTGAAATTCTGGCTAATACCTACTTTATAAGGGGAAACAAGCCTTGACTACAGCAATATTACTAACAGTTAAAAATAATGTGTTCCTTATAAAACAGAAGTACTAGAGCCACAATCCTATTTCTTCTACAGCATCTTGGTTAATTCACTGCACTGAAACATTTTGAACTTGTCCTTAAAGAGTACAACCAGACTTTAAAAATACAGGAACAGACTAACAAGGATCACGTCACATAACTTTCTCAAGGAGCACCCAGCTGTCACAATAAAAGCTTCTGATGACAAAGTAATCATGATGGAAATAAATTTATTCATGTATGAAACAAAATCACAGTCTTTTCTTTCTATGTAAATAATGGATATACTTAAAAATCAAATTTAATAGACTACAAATACAATGTTTCCTTCTGTGAAGTGTAAGGATGTGTGTGATTGTATCCACAGAACTGAATCATGATACACTCTTCCCACCTAAACAGATGTAAGTCAAGTTTCTAATGCTTACAGAGTATTTTTGGGCCTCAGAAAGCATAAAATTTCAGATATTTTTTGCTCTCTAGATAACTTTAAAATGACTCATGTTATAGTGACTTTAGCTTTCTCTCAGTAATATTATTTAAGTTTAAACAATAAATATCAGAGTCCAAAATAGTTTCCAAACTGCTATCTAAATGACATCAATTCCTACAAAAAATGTCAGAAGATACAGACTCACCCCCCAAAAAAGTCTAGCACATTGAGTATTGCATAATGTTTAATAATTTTTATATGCAGTTCAATTTGTATATTCCACTTTTATTTACAATATTTTTGTAACTTGATGTATTAAAATTTTGACTCATAAATCTTCAGTATGATGAGGCAGGAAAGTAGATATTATTTTTCTCGGGATAACCCTATTTATATTTTAATTTGTAATCTTCCTTTGTTAGTCTCATAGGATGGACAAATGCTTACATGGGTTTACTCCAATGAACAAAATAACAAAGAAGATGAAAATGATCTGTAATATAAAATAAGATATATAAAATATTAACATGCTAAGTATCTTCTCAGTAAAATGAAAGTATACAGATAATAAAAGATAAAGACTGTAAAGTAATAAATAAAAATATAATTTGTCTATGGTTTTCTCTTTATATCCTTAAGCGACAATATTCTGCTTTACTATAAATTTGTCAACTCAAGCATATGATTAAGAGGCATCTACATAGGCATAAAAGTAGAAAAAAGTGAAAAAACCTAGAAGAATATACACATCTACTAGCCTCAAAAAATGCGAAAGGTGAAAGCTAACACGTGGAGTCATTTATATATTAGCTACATAAAAGAAAGGCGGTTTCACACGTTAGGGTTAAAGAAGTAGCAGTTCAAATCCTAAGAGAAGCGAGAAATACAAAGCAATACTTTTTCTGCACAAGATATAAAATAAGCTCTCAGAAAAAATCAAGCTTAAAATTTGAAGATAGCAAAAAATTATCTCATATTTTAAACGCTCATGTTAATGCATTTGAATATCTTGAATTATTTCAAATTCTACTTCCATTATAAAACCCTGTAAGGACTGGTTCCACACCACCCCCCCCAAATTTAAAAGTTAAGAAAAGTTTTGAAAGTAAATAATATATTCAAAGAAAACTGCATTTGTCTGCATGTATTGTCTTGTGTGCTTAAATGAAGGAATGGTGACAGCATTAAAGAAAATCCAGAGACTTTAAAATTTCCCATTCATTCATTACCCATCACACAGTTAGTTAACATTTATAGTATGCATAGCTGGGCAAATGGGTATAAGAGAATAACTGTTTCAAGAAATAACCCATAGTACAGCAGAAATGATTTTGGCAAAATTAATAACTGGTGAAAAAGTACATGCAAAATATGCTCCCTAAAAATGGTCAGGTAAACTTCATTTTTAAAAAATGAAGGTTTGTGTAAACCACCGATCAAACTATTGCAATAAGCTCAGTTCAATTTGATATTATATTAAAATAGCACTTAAATATGGTAGAGAATTAGAAAGTGGGAATGTGGATAAAAGAAAATATGAAACTGTTCCTCAATGGAACAATGGAAAGAACATGAATTTCTTTGGTACTAATTAGTTTCAAATCATCCCAAGCACAACCTTTAAATAAATGAGGTAGGTGATGTCTAAATAAGTTAAACAAAACAAACAGATGGATGGATGGGTGTCTGAATGTAAAGTGAATAGCTCCATTCCATTTCTCATGTTAGCAGGATTCTTAGAGCATAAGTATCACATTAGTTGATTAAATCTTATTAGCTGAGGTGGATCATTACTCAACAACTAAAGAAAAAAGAAAAGCAATATAACATCTTATTTATCTAAAGTTACAGGGAGGCTCCAAGCAACTGCTGTGCCGGATCACTAAAGATAATAGAAGTAGAATACAACACAATTCGGCGAACATTAAAGTCTAACAGTAGATACATAGGAAATATGGTTAGAGTTAGGCTCTTTTCATTTCTTTTTTTTAATGATCCTGAATTATCATTTGTTTGCTTCACACTGAGTTAAAGTGAGTATACTATTTGATGAAGGCTTATTCATAATCTCTCAATAAAGACAGGTAATGGAAAAATAAAATGACTAGTATTATTTTAAACCAGAGATTTGTCACAAGGCGAAAAACTGAAAAAGCAAGGAAATTAGGTTCACAGATCTAGAATGTATACAAAGGATGAGGAAACAGTACAAAGAAAAAAATTTCAAAAATAAGAGAATATAAATAATGGGATGAACTTGAAGGAAAATGAACATAAATTAACATAGTTATTAGAAAAGTAAAAAATAAGATCCTAAAAACTGCTCACTCATTTAATGATGTCTGTATCTAGAGTCAGAATAATTTTTAATAGAACTTAAATAAAAATATTTATTTGGGATGTTTACCATATCTATAATATTAGAGGAAGAGACATATCTCAGGAATAACACTACATAGCTGCTCGTAAATATGAGATTAACATAGCCAGGCACCATAGTAGGTATAACCCCACTGCTCTAGAGGCTGAGGCAAGAAGATTGCAAATTCAAATCCAGCCTGGGTAACTCAGTGAGAACTTGGCTCAAAATAAACCTTTAAAAGAAAATAGAGTTGGCGATATAGCATAGTAGTAAACCACTTACACAGTGTGTACAAAACCCAGGTTCAATCCCCAAAAGGAATAAAGATATTAACAATAAACATGAGAGCAATGTGTATCAATAAAATAAATCATATCCTTGTGAATTTTATATATGCTCTTACCATATTATTGAGCTCAACAAGTTATGAAAACTTATAGAAGCCAAATTGACATAATGAAGAGTTGGGAAGAAACATTACCAAACAAAGCAATCTACAGTTCCAACCAATGAGGGACCTGAAGTGCTCATAGATAAAATTTAGATCGATGTTTCCAACATTATCCCCATAATGAGGTTTATTGAAGAAGTGATCTGGATAAATTGTCAATATATTTAATGCAATTCTTCAAAAATATGATGTACATTTTGTTCTCTTGTGGGTGAGATCTGAAATTTCAAAAGCATTCACAAGCTCACAAAAATAAATATAGGCAACTTAAGTGATTCTTTGGTGTACATAGATTAGTCTCGATGTTAGTTAATATGAAGGCAGAATGGACTGTGACACTATTCAATAATAAATTATTCCCTGTAGCTGTGTGATTCTACAAAATCATGGATTTGGAAATTTTAACATTGTGTCACATTAGTTTTTCCCTTTACTCAGGATCAGTTATTACTGTATAATATTTTATACACCTGAAAAAGTTTCATGAATGTATTTTTGTTGGTAATTTCCTTACTATCTTCAGGGTTGACTATGTTAACTGTCAAGAAATCAACAGATTTCCCAGTAACAATTGCTTATGTCTTTATAATTATATTGTTTAGCCTTACTGGAACTGTGAACATTCATTCACTGTCAAAAATATTGAGATGAAGCTCAAAATGTAAAGAAAAATCATACACCAAAATGACTGCAAAAGTGAGTATGGGTTCAATTATTGGAGCTTTTTAAAATTATATAGATAACTTTTATAAATTATATCACTGAAGCTGCACTTCTTATTTTATGAGACTATTCAGATGTTTTATGTAATACATGATGCCATTTGAAAGATGAAATCATTTTAAATATGATGTCTATAAGTCTAAACAAATCCTAGGCATATTGATGACAAAAATACAATGTTATTTCAAAGCTCCAGAGAATATTCTGTTTCATTTTAAAAGGGCTGCAAACAAATTTTAATTAAAAATTGCAATATTTTACCACCTTTTATTCTAATAAAAATTAAAGGCGAGGAAAGCTAAGATGAACATTTTTATCTAATTTAAATATAATGTTGGGAATATATGGTCATGTTTTATATATTTAAATTTGTTTTCAAATCTTCTCAGTGTATCCTTTTGTTAGAAATTTAAAGCACTGTGCCAAAGATAAGGGAAAGTAAGCTCATAAAATGCCCGTGACTAACTGAGGAAGTACTGACAGATGTGTTCAAAATTACTCTTAATTTTATAAAGGATTTCATAATTAGACACATCATGTATACTTTTCAAAGATCTTTGCTTCTATACCATAAAAAGGAAAAGTGACTCGACATTTTGAGACATTAAGACTTTTAAGCATATTTATGCTTAGTTTTGTGTAAACTTTTATTTTTTGTAGTTTTCAATTTTAACAAATAGTTTAGAAATGGAGAGTTATTGGTATAGACAATGATCTTATTTGTATTTTCAACCGTATTTCCACTTGCTTGTCATCACTGTATGAATGACAGTGGCAGTTTCATTAGGCTTATTCAGAGCTTTCTAAAAGTAACTAAATATACAGCTACTTTCCTGAACATTAAAATGTATATACCATGTTCATTATAAAACTAAATGTATATTTAGCAAAAGAAAAACAGCAACCTCAATAATTATTTAAACATTCTGATTAAAGGCAAGTAATAAGTGTCACTTTTTTAGCTCCTTCAAATACATGAGACGTGCTTTTTAATTTAGAAGTAAGAACATTTCCATTCCTGATGATAAATGACACGAATATTAACAATTATCACCATATGGGGAGGGAGCAAATGGTCAGGAATATTTTTGATTCTCAGTCTATACAATGAGATTAGCAATAAAAGTGACTATGCCTATTAAATTAGAGTGAAGATGTAATTTTAATGATAATTGGATGAGTCCAAAGTGACATTAAATAGTAAAATTTATTTAAAAATTTAGATATGTTTAAAATCATAAACAGAACTAAGGACAGCACAAGTACAAAGAACGTTTTCCTGCTATTTTTTTCATTCAGGTAAGACTCCTCCCCAAAACCTAAATTTTGGGCAATCTTATCTGGCTCAAACAGATAAAAGAAGACAGTTATTTAAAACAAATTTATTTCAACAAATACATCTGGGCAACTGACAAACTAATCTGAATTTATCCGGTAAAAATCAGATACATTCTTTGATTTCTAACAACACACGTATACTGACTAATTTCATCATCTTCGAAATTAAGTCTCCAGATGAATGCACTACATTTTTAAGAAGCAGAGAAACTTGCACTGAAATGTATGTGTCATTATTATCTTATTAATAAATATTGCTGTTTTAATTCTGACTATTTAAAATTCATTCAGTGGAAAAAAATTATAGATGAAGATTCCAGTTAAAAATATGTCAGTGCAATTTACTAAGCTTTGTGTCCACTAAGAATAAAAGAAGGCAAATTCATTTTCTATTATATTTGAAATATTTATCTGATAATATATTCAGAAAATAAGTATTTATATTTATTTAGAATTTTCAACTCCTCTGAATCATATGCTGATCACTGTTTTGTTTTGGAATTATTGATAATATATTTCCACAATCTATGTTCTTATTTTAAGTAAAACAATATTAAAAACTTGGAAAAGTTTTATTTTCAATTACAAGTCAAATCTTAAATCTAGATTTCACCTAAGGGGCATAGAGGTCATTCTAGTCTTCACTGATTGAAATATGATTTTAGGCCATTTTAATTAGGTCATGTACATGAAAATGTGAGTTTAAGACTCTTGTACACAAATTACAAAGTATGGACCTCAATACGACACATAATTGTGTTCTTTGTATAACTCTTTTTTAAGCCAATGAAATATTGGTGATTTATAGAAAATCATCATTATTTGTTTGTGATGTCTTAAATTTCTACGTCATGCTAGGACGATAGTGTTTCTAAATAACTGAAAACGTTAAGCACAATTGTTCACAAAACACAGAATGAACACTGCTGCCCTCACAATGCACACAGCTGATGAAAGCCTCCCTGATTTAATCACATAACACTTTCCTGTTCACATTCTCAACGTCCAAACCAGCAGCCAGGGCCTCCATGAATTCAGCCCATGCCTTTCACATTGTGCATGCACCAGGGCTAAGCTATATGTCTCCTTTGTTTATTTTTTTATGGCTATGGTTTTTCCTTTCCATTTCATCAGTCATAAAAGCAAGGCTTTCTCTATAAATGGTCTCATCACTTGTTTCTACCTTATGCCATTATATTTTTGCACCATATGATGAAAGAAAATATTAAATAGAATGGATTTTCAATACAAAAATCACCTTTTGATTGAGTTGTGATGGGCTTCACCTTTGTCAATTATTATTTTTGTGGTTTGACTAAGACATTGAATTGGAAATAGTCTTTACCCATTAACTAAAAGGAAAGGGTTCCTACTTAGCAGAGAATAAGTGCGATAATTTCATTACCAAGATTCTCAAAGGAAATCTGTTCCAGAACTTGAGACCATTATTATAGTTTATAATGGCTGAAAACTGTAATGCATTCAAACCAATATGTTTCCAAAACTGAAAGATCTGAGTGCAACTATTCCTGTCTCAGAAGAACTCATTTTTGTTGAGAGAGGAATTCCACTTCCCTCATATGCTTCCATCACAAAGCTCCTCTGGCTCTGATCAGAGACGCAAACCCATACAACATGCTATTAATCATGTTGAAAGATAAAAAGATGCCTTCACTGCCTGTTGGACTTGGCATAATGTGTTTAATATCACTGTGGGGTAAGAATGATTAGGCAATAATGTAATCAGCCTTCAGTCAGAAAAATGAGAGCTTTCAGAGACTCAAGGGTTAACTGATACATTATTTCACCTAAATATAACTCTTCAAAACAAACAGAAACCAAATAAGCAAGAGTGCCACATCCTAAGAAAATAGAAAGAACATTTGAAAATGTTCTAAATAAAAGCAAAGTTGTCCTTTATTGCTATGACTATCCTGACAGCAGGCCATCTTATTGTCAAGTATATTCATTTTTTCATATTGAATTGCTACCTGCATCCCAAAGTCACCTTTAGCCTTGTCTCTAAAGTCACCCAGAACTTTGCTTTACCATGAAGAAGGATATATTGAATGTTATTTCCCCAAAAGAAACACTTTTACGTAGCCTTTAGTGCAATACTTACTCAAATATGGTGGTTTGTAAGGCGCTCGTGTATTAGTCAGCAGTCCGTCCAGCTCCTTCCTCTCCAGAGTGCTGTGTAGGGCCTTCTCTTTGCCAAAGGTGGAGAAGGACCGCTCTGCCCCAGGCTGGGCTTCTGGAGCTTCAAACACTTCAGTGTCTGGAACAGAGTCCATGCCAGGAACATGCAGATTGCTGCGATAATCAGCAGCCTGGCGTCCATCAGAAGGGACAAAAGAAGGCATCCAGCACCGATCTGAGTGGCCCAGTGCTTTACATTCCTCAGTGCAGTTGGAGAACAGATCCATACCTGTAAACAACATAGAAAGAAACTACAGATGTGTTTTCACCGACAACAGCTGCTCGGTGGTGAAAGATTGTGGATGTCATCAAGAGTGATGGGTGAATCCGTGTTAACAAATTTCTTTTGTCTTAAACTGAGAAGAACCAAAAATCTCTTTTTATCATTTTCCTCATCGTTTTAAAAAGATAAATGACCTTCAAGTTGCACTGGATAAGATTTTTTTGGCAAAGATGCCTGAGAGAGAGATGATTCCAAACTACTCAGGATACTGGGGGGGGGGGTGTGGAATGCTGGCTCTAAACGATCTTTTTAACTAATATAAAAGGGTGAATAGAAGAAGAATATGTTTAAAAAATTCTCATAAAGTTAATAACAAGAAAAAAGTCAATATGTAAAGTCTTTATGTAGAAAAAATACTAATGATGATACAGATTTTAGAAACTGAGTGGAATTCAATGAAAGTATGACACACACATAAACCAACCAGTAAATAACAGGAATTAAACAGATTTCACTAGGAGCTAAGAGCATGCTTTCTTGGGTCCTGGGAAATGACTTAAAAAGGTACTCCACACTGATACTGTGGTAGTCCATATCATTCATTAGAAATCACTTATTACTTATTACCTTAGACAAATGCAGAGCAAATGACCACAATTAGTGAAGCCAAAGTAAACAAATATACTGTGAATCAGGTATAGATGCTATTGACAAATACCTTATTACTTGTTCTATACTGTAAGTACTCATCTTAGTCAAGGCAAAAATGCTTACTAAACCTAAAATGCCAAGATTTCAAAAGACAACTTCAAATATTGTCTTCTTTAGATTAATAACATTTAGAAATATTTGTTATCTCATTATGATCAAGACATCTCTCCCAGTATCTGGTGCAAGTCTTAACAGTTTTGAAGCACTGCAGAATACTATGTGATCCCATTTCAATATAGAGCAATATACAGAAGAGCAAACAAAGATAACATTTTAGTATTTTTCTAATTTGAGTAACATTTATTGAATATGTTTTGAAACAAGATTGAATTGAAATAACTAAGGTATGATTCATATGTAGAGAAAAAACTCTTGAATATATCCCAGGTTAGGAAAAATTGGAAAGTTTTTTTAACCAACACAATGGTATTTATTTAATGAACATATTTGATTGTTACTTCTATAAATAACATGAGTGATTTGATCTCTGGACCAATTTTTAATTTTTAAACTTCTGATGGTATTGTATATGTACTGATTTATATGAGTTTGTGAGTGCATGTCAATGCTTTTATATGTAAAATAATTTTTCAAACTTAAGAAAATTCTAGTAAGCACCTGCCTAGCAAGCTCAAGGTCTTGAGTTTGATTCCTGTTACAAAAAGTTCTAGATTATACATAAGTATATTTGAGGCAAGAAGAGCTGATTGCATTAATTATTTTTTAAAATAACACCAAGTCTTATATATTAATGTCACTTAGTAATGCCTTTTTGTTTTAAATTAAGTTTTATATAATGTCAGGTCTTCAAGTGTAACATATTTGAAGCTTATAATTGCCATGCATAAGGGTGGATTTGAGTTCCTGCTCAGCGAACCGTTGAGAAGCACAAATGTGTGCCGAAGCTGGGATGAAGGAACCTGAGAACAGCATGTAGAACAAGCAAATATTGCTGTGAACACCAGAGAGCTCAGTCCGTCTTCCCACTCCCGCAAGAAAATATGTAGGAAGAGAAAGAGAAAGGGAAAGTGAAGGCTGGTGAAATGTTTGCACAGTACATAGGGAGACCAGAGAAGAGACTTGTATTTAGACACACTCTGCTTAAACTTTGCCTATTTATTAGTGTGGTGGATGCACAAAGCCTGTTACTTCATAGAAGAACCTGTAAGTAAAATTATTATGAGCAAGTATTTAGCTATTTTTAAAATAAATACAAGATATTTAACTGGAAGAGATGATAGAATTGTTTCATTGGATCCTGGTAAAGTCTGATGGTAATGCAATATTTGTAATCAATACAACTTTTTACATGACTGATACATATTGTTTTAAATATGCTAAATAAGAACATACACAGTATTTCAGGGCATGTTTGCATACATGCTTACTTCTGTAATTCTGAATATTATAATCCTACAAAGAAAGATTTAATAAACTAGTATTGTAACATTAGATACTGCTTCCTGATATGACAGGATACTTGGGTAGGGATTATTTTTATAGGTAGCTTATAATTAATTGTGCCCATTTTATCCTTTTCCAACCAGGTATAATTTTTCTCTAAATTATTATAGGCTTGCAAAAATTTCTTTAGATGATGTAATAAAGTTCAAGTTAAGGGTACATACAAAAATATAGCATGTGTACAAAAAAAGAGTGACGAATATAAAAGATTTTAACTGAAAGAACGATGTCATGTGGAAAAGAAGAAAATTACAAAGTTTTTAATAAGTTTACCAATGGATTTTTCAGAGTAGAATTCTCTCAGCAATAACATAACTAGAGTAAAAAGTAAGATGGTTCCCACTGTGCCTGAATGTTTCACTGGCTTTATTGATAAAATGAGTAGAACTACCTCTTTTGAGGACAAACCAGACACAGAAATGAAAATTAAAAATATAACACAATTGGTATGTTTTAAATAAAACAGACATTGGTTGAATTTTTTTTATTTATAGGTGTATTTTAAACACAAAATAAATGTATGATGCTACTAGTCCTCACTTTAGGGAGTACTATATGACTACCAATACTCTTAATAGTTACCACTAGCTTCTTTAAATATCTTACTTTATTTAAGTAAGTGGAGGTACACCTAAGTCATTCTGTGAAAAATGACTACATGATACATGAGGGTGACAGATGCTACAGTGCCTGTGACAGTTTAAAATGCATTTTTTTTTTTACATTGTCCATGCGATTTCTTAGTGCTTCAAACGGGAGGCTCCAAACTTAATAAGTTTAAATTGAAAAACTTTGTTTTTCTCATTCCGATGTCCTTACTATAAACCTGTGGCATTTATGTAGCAGGAAAAATGCAGAGCAAACCTTATTTTTCAAATTTTGGTAATATTTAAGAAATGTTTCAACCTATATTCTTTACTTGTAATCTCTTTTTCTAGTTATTTATTTTTTCCACTTCTCAGAAATGATCTGTTCTGCAAGGCATGACAGCTGACGTGATAGACTGCCTGTTATGCAAAGATATATTTAGACAAATTTTAAAATATGTATTTTTAAACTTGTCCCTTATAGTCAGAGACAGTTGACATTTCCATTGAGAATAAACTAAAATTTTCAAAATATTAGAATTGTATCCAGTTGGTGCTAGTTTTTGATGTAAATAATAATATATTAAGTATATATTTCTTTTTCATTCAACAAAGCTTTATTAAATTATGATAAATCACCCTTAAAGATAGCAACACTGCATTTTTTGAGCTTTCCAGTCTTTTATTAACTATATAATAATAAAAAATTATGAGATTAATTTTAAGAATTGGTACACATTTTTAAAAAATATGTTTTAGGGGTCAAATGTTTATCTATAAAATTCATTGAAGAAAAAACAAAAATTAAATATCAACATTGTATCCCCACTCATCTTTCAAAATATTTACGGTATTTCCCATTTTCTGTCAGTAGTTTGTCTTACATATTTTTCAACTACAAGTCTCTATACATTATCAAGAGATAACTTTGAGATTCACCAAAAATTTGAATAAATTTTGCAAACAACTGGTGTAAATTCATCTGGAAAATATTAATTCAAGTAATTGTACTTTTTAAGTTTATAGCCAAATTTTCACCAGGCATAATAAAATATCTCATAAATATCTAAGATCCAGTCTTATTTAGAAGATACTGTAACTGAAAAACAATTTTTACAGGAGAAACTTGGCAATTTTCAGTGAAGTACAACAAGTGAATAATTCACTTATCCAATTCTCCTGAACATGGTTTTTTACTAGAATCAGGAATTCAAAACAGAATCATGATTAAATTTCTCATTATTTGTAGCATAGATATTTAATGGAAGATAATATTCTCATTATTGAAAATTTCCTTAAACCTCAAAAAATGTTAAAATATAATGTTAAAATTATTTTAAGAATATTCAGCTAAAATGTTCTCTGCATTCTAAAATAGAAAAATATCTTTCACCTAATAAATTTAACAAATAAGATGAAAAATATATTCTTGGAAAGTCTGCTTTTAGCTCTGTAAACTGTGATTAATTCGTTTTCCCTCCTCTGATGGCTTATGCATGTATTTACCACATCTCCTTGGACTTGTGCCATATCAACCAATACATCAATAGCACACTGAAAAAAACGGAAAGCACCTTGACAAGGCTATAGAAAGAAAAGTGCCACAGAGCAGTGGTCAAGCTGAAGAATTTTACACATGAAGCCAGGTGCAGTGGGAAACGGAAACAGCTTATGTGATTCTCCGTGCAGCTGCCTTGGTGCTTAAAGCCCTTCTGTGCACAAGATTGGTGGCTGCAACTGCAGCTCAGAAAGGAGAGAAGCACAAAGGGGAGAAAAAGCACAAAAACTAAAACTACTCAGAATAAAGAAAAGGCAGAGATAGTAAGTGTGGAGCAATGGGGGAAAAGTGGAAAAACAAACATTTAGGAGGGTTAAACAGGTGAACCACTAAGTTCAATCACGAATATCCTACAGTATGAGACCAATTATAAACTGAGAGAGAGAATGTAGAATGCTTATCTTTTCAATATTATATTCCTTGATAATTTTTAATGTTTCCTTCTAAAATGCAGTTAGGTGAGACTTGCTTATCAGAAAGATTATTTCATAAGCTTAACCTGTAAAGAGATATGCTATGAATAATGCCATCTAATTTGCAAACTTGGAGCTTAATTACTAGCTGGCTTTACAAAGAAATAAAACAGATTTACTTGAAGCAGGCATGACTTCTTTAAAATAGCCTACCTACTTGCTGTAAAGTTTACAACAAATAACATCAGTATGGAATTTTAAAAGTCAGTAATCAATCAAAGACTCTACATTTGGGTTTTATACTTGAGGAAGAAGCCACTTCTTACAGAAAAATTAAGCATACTGGATCTGATTATAATTCAACGCCAAAGGTGCAAATTAATTCTTACCGTAAGTGCTTCACTATAATCCTACAATAGCTATTATTGTGCCTAGCATGTTGCGTTGCTATGTAACTACTAATGAAATAAATAAGTGGGTTAGCAACTCCATGATGCTTTCATGCATCCAAGAATTAGAAATAGGAAATAAATTTCAATATTTTGATTAAGAAAAATGAAAACGAGTTACTTTTTAAAAATGTTTTGCCAGTATACATTTCAGTATTTTAATATTCCTTTAAAGGATATGACATTTCAACTAATTTGAAAGAAATGTTAACAAAACAGCCACACTAAGTACCTGTAAAATAAAATTACCACTGGGAAAGTGCACTGATAGGTATAGAATCCTATGTAGTTTCCAAATTTAGATCTTTGTGCAGATGCTCATTCATTTCTCTTTCTTTAGTTGGACTATTATAGCTCATTATGTCTAAGGACTAAACTAATTGAAATGTTCATTGAGATTAGAGTGCTACAGAAAAAACAAAAGGAGGGTGAGTGAGAAAGGAATCAAATGCATCCAAAGAAACATGTAGCAGTTTTTTTAAATCAAACATTTTGTTTTAAAAGTTTCACAAGGCTGAGAGTTAAATTAGAAACTCTGAAAAAACTCCTAAAATGAACAATTCTACATGTACGGTTTTTAAAAGATAACAATAAATCATATACCATATATAGGCCAAAAATGAAAGGGACTTTGTACTCAGATATAAACTTCTGGCAAGATCTGGTTTGTTGTCAGGTTCCCAGACACTAAATAGATGCTCTGTTCACTTAGCATGAAGGCCCACAAGGGGCAGGGACCTCCGGGGATTCTTGGCAGTTCTCAAGTCTCATTAGGTCTGCATATTAATGACTTGTAGCAATATAAAGAGACCCTTGAGCAGCCTTTTCCCTTCCTCCCGCCTGGGTTTCCCAAAGCTCAGGCAGCCATAGACACAGGGCACATTAGCCAAGGGAGAGGCTTGTGGGGAACACTGCTGACAGATCACCATGGGGTGTAGGCTGCCCTTTGACATAGGGCCACAACACTGTTATACCCAGGGTGCTATGCAGGGTGCTTTGCAAAGAACTTCCCAGTCACTCTATGATGATGCCATTACCGGCAATAAAAGATAAATATTCAGTGAACTGAGTAGAACCCACAGACAGTCTGTTTGAGAACCTACCAAAGTTGACTAGACTGTTGATCTTGTCATGTGTCAAGTAAACACAAATGAATAAAGAAAAAGTTAAAAATTCAGTAAGCATGCCTTCGGAGAAGAAATTTAAAGAAAACTGGAAGTTTCTGAGATTATTTTCATTTTAAGGTACATTTTCAACTTCTTATAGGAGATTTTAGGGTTAGTGGATCTTGTAAAACTTACAGGTTGCACTTACATAGAAAAGTATTAAAGGAAAATAAAGTAAAAAAGAAATCCTATATATACCCAAAAGTGATACATATCGTTGTAATTTTTATCAGCGACTACCAGCATACACACAAATTCACTCATAATTCAACTTCTAACGGATCTTAAATCCTGTCAAAATTATAAAGAACCCTAAAGCTCTAGAAAATATACATCATCTGCTGTTTTTTAGTGTCCTGAAGCCCAAAGACTCATGATGGGAAACTGCTCTCAAGATAGTCATGATTATACTTATCACTCCTGCCTTCACTCAGGACTTTGTGGTATGAAAAACGCATTGCTCTGGAAAGCACACATTTGGATTCCAGTCCCCAATCACTATTTTTTCCCCTGTGCCTTTGGTCAATCAATTTCATTTATCTTCAGTTACTTCATCCATAAATAAGTCTAACAGTGCGAATTAACCAAATGTGTAGGGACTAAAACCAGATTACAGCTCTATAGCTTTTTGTATACAATATCATTCCACTAAAGAATATCGCCGAAAGAAGGTGTATTTCACATTCTTACCTATAACACAAGGAATTTCTAACTTCAACTCTCCAAAGAATCCTGTATCTTTTCAAGACTTAGATCATACTGTTACCTACACAGGATGACACTGTCTTTCTGTAGCGTTGCCAAATTAAACAGACTAGAAAACTACCCAGGATGTCATCCTTTCTAGATTATTTTTTAAAATCCCTACAAAATCAGCACTTAGGATGTCTTTTAATGGCACTTACCAGCTGACTGGCCGCGGTTGGTGGCATCATGGTCACTGTCTCCCTGCTCACTGTCCCCATGACCACTATCCTTAGAGCTTACTATGTCCGCTTCCTGGAATGCAGAACTAGAAGCACAAAAACGGGAATATTAGAATGAAAAAGGTGAAGAAGCAGGCAAAACATTCTTCTGCCACCACATGGTCACAGATGTGCTCTGCAGACTCACAGTCCTCTCAGGTGACTGCATGTCTGCATGAAGCAGTTTTCATAATCCAATGCTACTTTTTTAAAGATTGAGCATTTAGCAGTCAATTTGAATACTTAGACATGAAAAATTTAGGTATTTTTCTGATCAGGACTAAGCATATGTTTATAAGACAAATAAATATATATGGAACAGTTATGACACCTATTAAAATCCATGTAGGAGTATAAACCCACAAAAATTTTATGTAATTTTTGTAAAAATGAAATATACCTTTTAAAATACAGAAAAGACTGTAAATGTTGTAATCTAATTTAAAATATTTTATATACTTTAGCTTGTGCTCTCAAGCATTATACCTGATAAAAAATGTACTTTGTACTTTTACTAGGTAATGAACTGTCTATGCGTCAAGCTAGGGAAATAAAAGAGTTCATACCTGTTAACTCGACGAGGTCTGTCAACTAGATAGCTGAGCTCTGCTCGCTGGTGTTTGGTCTAGGAAAAAAAATAAATATATATCAAGAGCATTTGAATGCTAAAAGTTTCATTTATAATGTTTCTGGTTTTGGAACTACATGTAGTTTAAACTATATGTTTATATTATAAATTTCCAGGCTTTTCTAAGACCTCAGCCTAATGATTGCTGGGTAAAGGCAGGGACTTATGAATTTATTTTTTTTTTTTTTCAGTTAACTGTAAAGGCTTAAACCTATATTGGCAAAATTTAAGTGTGTTTGTTGTTGTTGTCATAAGTTTTAAAGGGAAAATGCTAATAATCCCAGAGCTAAAGCTTCTCAACCACTGTCTCTAAAGAGTCAACCTAATTACATTCTCAGTCTTTTCCTTTGGTGGCCCAAAAAAGTGTTTAGGTGCATACTGGTTGACACAAGAAAAACAGCACGCTCAATAAGCAAAAAGTTTGGATGTTTCATGGAATTATTTTGTTGTTTATTTTCAAAATGTACTTAAGATACAAATGAACTGTACAAATAGTCATGAAAGTCAATGAGTAATATCTAAGACTCAAAGAAATGAGATAAGGAGCTGAAGAGACAGGAGTCCATATTCCTACCCCACAACTCTTCCCCCTTCAAAGGCCCTTGGTGCTCTCCCAACCTCCACCACCCACACACCTTTTTCAGATCCCAGTTTTGTTTCACATAAACCAATTCAGTTCACCATCCCCAATCCAACTTTGCCACTTCTCCATCTTTTAAAAGCAAATTAGAATTGACAAGCCAAATTCTTTGATGTAGGAAGCCAACAGCAGGGATATATCAAAAACAGTGGCAAGAAGGTAATTATTAGCCAAAAGAAATGTTTAAGACAACAATTGTTTAAGCTTTTGGTTATTCTTACAGGGGTCTGTGCCAAAGCAACTTCATTCATATTCACACTGTGTGGGCGTTAGGCTTCAAGAGCTTCTGTAAATGCTGTCCAGAGCAGAACCGAAGGCTTTTTTTTTTTTTTTTCCTTTTTTTTTTTTTGCAACAGGAGTTCAGAGGATAAGGATTTGGTAACTTGTTCACTTACACATGCATTCGAGTTTAAACACTGTGGAAAGTTAAACAGTCTATAGCTTACTTGTACACGGGACTGAAAGCAGCGATCACGAAGCAAAATAGAATAAACTTTATTAACTCCTGGGACAGATGCAGAGAGAACAGGATGCTGGCCAGTGCTGGCAGCCCCTCCCCCACAACTCTCTCCCTCCCCTTATTTTCCCTTCTTCTGTCAGATTTTCTGAACAGGAAAAGGACCCACAGAGAGCTCAGCTTCTAAGGGAAAGATGAGAAGAGAGGAAAGAGGGAGCCTCAAGGTGCCAAAGCACTAAGAGAGGGAAGGAAAATAAATATGGAGGGGTGGAGCCCAGAGGATTAGAAACACAGGAGAGTTAGGTTACACACGAAGGGGTAGGAAAAAGACACCCCACATCCCCGCCCCGCCCCACAATGATACAAATAAGCTAAGATCTTAGAAGTAAATACACAGTGCACCAGAGATACAAGGGCCAGGCTAGAGGAGGCTTTCGGATGGAGGAGATGATAGATGGTGGTCCTTTCGCTTCAGCCTTACCTCGTTGGACAAAATGCTTCCGTTGGAGATGATGTCTGGCTGCTGGTCGCTGTAGCCGGTGACGATGGCCCCGCAGGGATTGTGCTCAGTGTCCGTACTCCGAGAAGGGCTGCAGGGCTTAAGGAACATCAGGTCGGTCTTAGCGGACTCTGGGGTCAGGCAGACCTGGTAGCAGTAATTCTGGTTGTGATGGTGAGAGCCAAAGCCCCCGGACTCCTCCACAGGTACCTGGGCAGGGTTACTCGGGACGTTGGAGCTCTGCACCAGCATAATGTCCGACTTGCTGAGTTTTTTCTTGCGAGCCCGGGCTTGGCGGCCACAGCAGGTCGACCCCCCACTGCCACAGCAGCAACAGCAGAGACAGCAGTCGCTGGCCAGACACGTGTAGATGTTGAGCTTTTTCTCTTTTTGGCAGCGCACAGCCAGCACGATCATGGCCAGCAGGAAGATGAAGGACACCGAGCCCAGCGCTATGATGAGGATGAGGGTGAGGTCCAGCGAGGTTTCCCCGCCGCCCGAGCGGCTGGGGCGCTGGTGCTCCCCTGACCCTCCGCCTCCGCTCCCGCCCCCGCCCTGGGGCTCCACGGCGCCATCCACCAGCTGCACCACCAGCGTGGCCGTGGAGGACAGGGGCGGCTGCCCGTGGTCGCGCACCTCGATCACCAGCTCGTAAGGCCGCTGGGGGTCGCGCTTGGCTGGAACCCGGCGCGCCGTGCGGAGCTCGCCGGTGCGCCAGTCCATGCGGAAGAGGTTCATTTCGTTGCCCCTCACGATGCTGTAGGTGAGCCGGGCGTTCTCGCCGTCGTCCGCATCCACCGCGGCCACGCGAGTGAGCAGGTAACCTGGCTCCGCCGAGCGGGGCAGCACCTCGCGGGCTGGAGTCCCATTGCGCCCGGGTAAGGGCGCCACGATGGCAGGGGCGTTGTCGTTCTGATCCACGATGAGGATGTTGACGGTGGCGTTGCCAGCCAGCGCCTGGGGGCTGCCGGCGTCCCGGGCTTCCACCTGAAAGCTGAAGTCCTTGAGCTGCTCGTAGTCGAAGGATCGCAGGGCGTACAAGTAGCCGTTCTCAGAGTTGATGGACACGTAGGTGAAAACGCTCATGCCCTGGATCTGGCACTCGAGAATAGAGTATTCTATCTTGGCATTGGCCCCCTCGTCGCGATCGGTGGCGCTCACCGCGTAGATGTAGGCGCCTGGCACGTTGTTTTCGGTCACATACACGTCGTAGACCGGCTGGCTGAAGCGCGGCGCGTTGTCGTTCACATCTGACACTTGCACTTGGATCGATTTACTGGTGGAGAGCGCCGGCTCACCCCGGTCCCGCGCCACCACGGTCAGGGTGTAGGAGTCCCCGGCCTCTCGGTCCAGGGGTGCCTCGGTCACGATAGTGTAGTAATTCTTGAAGGAAGACTTGAGGCGGAAGGGCACGTCCCCCAGCAGCTCGCACTGCACCTGCCCATTCTCCTCTGAGTCGCGGTCCGTCACGCTGAACAGGGCCACCACGGTGCCGGGCGCCGCACCTTCACTCACCGCCTCCTTCACGGTGCTGAAGCTGATCTCTGGCGCGTTGTCGTTAGCATCCAACACTCGTACCAGCACCTTGCAGTGCGCAGGCACAGCATTGGGGCCCAGGTCCTTGGCTTGCACGTACACCTGGTACACTGGGCTCTCTTCATAGTCCAGCTCACCGCTCACTTCCAGCCGGCCGGTGCGCGGCGAGAGTCCGAAGAGCTCCCGAGCCCGGGGCGAAATGTGGCTGCTGAAGGAGTACACGACCTCTCCGTTTTGGCCCTCATCCGGGTCGGTGGCGTTGAGCTGGATCACTAACGTGCCCGGGGGCGAGTTCTCGGGTAGGGACACAGTGTAGACGGGTTGGTCGAAAGCCGGCACGTTGTCGTTGGAGTCCAGCACTCGGATGGTGAGTAGGGCCGTGCCCGTGCGCTGCTGCTGGGGGGGCAGGCCCGCTCCCCCTCCGCCTCCCCCTCCTTCGCCGGCGCCTCCCCCTCCTCCCCCGTCCACCGCGGTCAGCACGTAGCGGTGCACCGCTTGCTGTTCTCGGTCCAGTGGCTTCTCTAGCACCAGCTCGGCGAATCGGTTGCCATCCCCCTGGGTCTGAACGTCCAGGGAGAAGTAGCTGTTGGGGGTGATCTCGTAGTCGCGCAAGGAGTTGGTGCCCACGTCTGGGTCGAACGCGCTCTCCAAAGGGAAGCGGGTACCTGGCGTGGCGCTCTCCGAGATTTCCACCGTCAGGTCCGGCTCTGGAAAAGAAGGGGGATTGTCATTTATGTCCAGCACCTCAATCTCCACCCGGAACAGCTCCAGGGGGTTCTCCAGGAAGACTTCTAGGTGCAGGACACAGGAGGGGCTCTGCTTGCAGATTTGCTCGCGGTCGATCTTCTCATTCACGTACAGCACCCCAGTTTCCAGGTTGAGGTCCAAGTAAGGGGTCCGTGAGTTGGGCACTGTCTGAAACCTGCGAGCTGAAAGTTTTGTAATGTCCAAGCCCAGATCTTCAGCGATATTCCCCACGAAAGTGCCATGTTCCTGCTCCTCCTGCACCGTGTAGTGAAGCTGGGAAAAGACTCCTTCCACCATCCAGCGCAAGGCAAAGAATAATAGCACAATCATCTCCAAAAGGAACAGAAGCAGCTTCCCTTAGCCAGTCAGCCACCCAGTCACCTCCCCCACCACCACGAAGAAAATCTCAAAAAAAAAAAAATACAAATAAAAGTGTACTGCATGGGGGGGGGGTTCCTGTAGCTTTGTGTCTTTAAAAATCTTATTCCTTTTGCTTCATTTTAGAGCTTCCTCCAATCCAGCCTCATTTTTCAATCTTAGCTCAGGAAGGGTGACAGATGCCCCTTTCCTCATCTGTAATCTTCCTCTGACCAATTAATAAAATAATGATAATACAATAGTCAGCGTCCTTTATTCCGACAGTCTTGGCGCAACGCGGCGCTGGCAAATCCCAAGGAGGAAATTTCGATGTTTCAAGACTGTCCTCGGTTTGTCTTCTTGCTGATGGGAGGAGAATGAGGAGGAGGGAAAGAAGGAGGAGGAAGACGAAGAGGAAGAGGAGAAGGAAGAGGAGATGCAGCTGGCGCCGCTGAACATGCCTCTTAATGTCAACGGCTGGCAAAGGCAAGAGGGCTTACAAACAGCGAGAGAATACTGTGCCGGAAAAACAAGGAACGGATCTGCAGCATGAAACTTTGGTTCTCTTCATTTCTCCGTTTGAATGTTCTTGACATTGTTTTTCCTTCTTCTTTCGCTCTATTTGTAGTTTTTGGCTTTCACGGTCTTGTTTCTCTCAGTCCTCATCGCCGCCGGTAGTTGTCTCCCTGTGAATGTAACAGGCAACCTTTCTCCTGCTCTTTTCTTCCCAAGCCTATTTCCCTCTAACCTGCCTCTTTTCTTTCCAGTCCTTCCTTCCTCCTGCTTTAGCCTCTGAGCCTGAGATCTCGGCTGGCAGTTTCTGAGCTCAGAGCGCTCGGCTCCTCTGTTTTTGCGCAGCGCCCTCATTCTGCCAACCAATCGCCGGGAAGCACCACCTACTAACCAAGCGCTCATTGGTCAAATATGCTGTCAAACACATACGTCACGCGGCAACCGGGCGGGGCGGGACAAAACCCGGGTCCCGGCTGCCCGGTGAGTGTGAGTGTGAGAGCGTGAACAGCCGCAGGTCCCGAGGCGCCGGCTGGGGACTCTACCGCGGAAAGTTCCCAGTCCCCAGCCGCAGGTAACGGGGAGGGAATTCAGAGGTTCCCCTGTTTGCATCAGCAATTGTGAAACCATAATAGCAACAGCTGCGGTATCCTCTCCCAGGAGCGGGATTTCCAATGATGCTAACGTTCTTTTTCCTTTAAGGTATTTTCCCAGCTACTGATCATGGAAAGAAATCACCAAGAAGGGGAAAAAGTTGCACAAGGGCCACTAATTGGCGGGGGTTACCTAACGTAGGATCTCTCAGCGAGACTGGCAAGAGGACATTTAAAAAGTGGATAGAATGTGACATGTGTCAGTCTAGGAGGGGAGGGATGGGGGGGTCTGCACCGCGAGGAACCAGGCGGTCGGAGCGGGGGACGGGGTGGGTCCTAAAAAGCGGAGGGATTCACGCTAGGAATGTGGGCTGGTAGAGCCTATAGACTTGCAGAGGCGTTAGACGTGCCTATTCCCGCCCTGAACGCACATCCCACCTCTCGCCAAGCAAATGAACTGATTTGGGGACCTGGTTTTGAGCTGTGAGTGCACAGATCAAAGCTCGGAGAGTTTCATTTGTGCTATGCCAGCAGCCCGGCTCTACCGCCCGGGTTCTGAGCAATACCCGGCTTTGCAAGGCGCCTCTGATATCCCTGCGCCTGGTCTGGTCTGGCCGAGTGCCACGCAGCGGCGGAGAGCGTGCGTTATTTTATGCCTTATTATTATTATTATTATTATTATTATTATTATTATTATTGGTGACAGTTGGCTATCCCATCCCGTCCCGCCCCGTGATTGACGAGGGCACCATGCTTGCCCAGCCTCGGGTCAGCTGGCTGGGTGAGGACTGCCTGGCGGCTGCGAACGCGGGAAGGGCACTGATTCGGTTACACACGCGGAGCTCCGAGTGTGCACTGCTGCGGGTCTGTGCCAACACGTCTGCACATTTTCGGTGCCCGCGTTCCCCCATCTGGTCCCAGGCCTCCTGAACGGCGTGCGCCCTGGCAGAGTCGCCCTAACACCGCTGGACGGACGCGCTTGGCCAGCTCTGTGCCCACTGGCGAGGTGCGGGGGCCAAGCGGCACAGCGGCGCAGCCAGTTCCCGTGAAGTTAAAACACAGCGCGAACTCTTCAGTGCTGGAGAGTGGATTGCATGCCGATCTTCCAAGGCAAGATCCATAAATTCATGTACTTAGAGTAATTCATGGGCTACTAGCAAGGAATACGTTGTTTATTCACTAAAGCAGCCCGGGTTCAGTTTTCTTCTTAGGCTAGAGGATAGGAAGGTTTCCTAGCTGCTTTCTGGTAATGAAAGACCCAAGAGTAACACCGCCTCCACCTGCGAGGAAAGCGAGTCCTTTCTGACCCAGAGGTATGTGCAGTGCCATTCCCTCCAGGCAGGGAATTCCGAGGCGCCAGCGTCCACGCACGCGATCGTGGGCCGAGGCGTGCTCCTGCAAGCCCCGCGAGTTCGTGTCCACCGCGACCGCCCCCCACCCCCGGACTCTTCCGGGAGATGGGTCCTGCCTTCCCGCGGGCAGAAGGAAAGGATGCCAGCAAAAATGGCTAATCCTTTCCCAGCTGCAGTAGATTGCCGACTGGGCAAAGCCAAGGGAAAACCGCTGCAGTTAAAATGATTCTAGCGTCACGTCTCTGACTGCGAATGGAGCGGCGGTGCACAAAACGACCTGTGGATCGATGAATAGAAGATTATAGTATACCCGAATATTAATACAGTGTTGCGTCTCTGCTTCCCACCCTTTCCCCTTTTTTCTTTTTCTTCAGATCTGCACGGGGGCAATAAAATGTTTTGTCTTCAAGCTGATTCATCAGAATCATGGAGCCGTGTGAAAATGACGGTAATTTTTTAATATGCTCGTTTGTACGTGTGGAAACACTTGTGTGTGGGCGCGTGAGAGACATGCGGCTGAATGACAATGCAGATCCCGAATTTGTTTGGGAAGGCAGGTTTCTGCATGGAAACTGTACCGAGAGTTTTTGCCGATTTAGGGCGTTTGCTGAAAGCCAGAGAGCTTGCAGAGAGGGTGATGAGAATGTGGAGAGATGGCCAGATTTCCCTGTAAATAATCACTACATCCACTGTAACACTTGAACTGCACGATTTTTTTTTTTTTGTAGCAGATGTGTGTGAATGGTGTCTCTCCCCTCAAACGTAGGTCACAGGCGTCTCCTAGCGGCGAAAACGGCATAGAGCAAGCCGGATCATTTTGCTTTGGAGCTCTCCTCGAGTATGGCTCGCCTGTTGGGGGCTCTGCTGGATTTCTTGGGTCACCGAAGTCTGTGTCCGCGCCAGCGACGCCAGCCCAGGGGCTTCCAAAGATCTACTCTCGTTGACTGTTAGTCTCTGTGGCGCCAGCCCATAGCCGTAATGGTGGGGTCTTCAAGGGAATGACCGGAGCCCAGCCTCCCCCACCACTCCCTGCGAGGCACTCTCCTATGACCGTTGCAGAAGCGTTTTATTTGAAGCCCAGATTTAGATACCGACATTAACAACCCTTTCTGCCTCCTTACTTTTGAGGCATTAACATAACCCACATAACAACCCTGTCACCCACAAAGCAAATCAATTTAAATTTGCATTTTAAAAATTATTTTAAAAATCTTTTTAAAAATACAGCAGGTGTACATTCTCTATGGCTGTGGGGCCCAGCAGCTCCTCCCCACTCCCCCCGCCCCACTTTCCTACTCTTAGACCCTAGAATTTCAGAATTGAGAGGATTCCTGGAGTCACATACAGCACCCTGAGTAGGGAGGTCGATGAGCTGCTTGAATGGGTAGAGTTTCAAATATATCCTGCGTTTGCAGGAAGTGGAAAGGGAGAAGTAAATATACGCATAATCCTTCCCTCCCACACCCCCTCGCACCAGGAGCTCCAGCCTTCTGAGTCAACAGACTGCATCCCAGGACAAGGCGGAAAACAAGGCTGCATCATGTGGACAAAGATTATAAAAATCAGTTTTCATAAAAGTCTTGGTTTATATATGAGAGTGATAATGTACATTCGTCTATATTGGGGGGGGGCTCTAAGTGGAGCAGAAATAAGGGACCATTAAGGTTCTTCCAGTACATTTTACCAACTTTGAAACGAGGTTATGAGGTTGCTTTCTTTTCTCTACCCTTTGCTGAAAAGGGCGGAAGGGAAACAAGTGTGTTAACCAGCTTGTGGATAAATGAGTGTTTGCAGTGATTTAACACGACTCAAAAGCAATTTGTTTCTAAATCCTCTTATTATTGCAGTGTGCCCAGAGCTTTGAGAGAATAAGCTTTTTACCCCTTCTTTTAAAGAATTGGAAGGCAAATTTTTAATTTATTAATAAGAAGCGTTTCAAACTCCAGAGTGGACCAAGATTGAGTTAGATGGTTCCTGGTGCTTCCCATTTCCAGCAGGTGTACCTCAACGTTCAAATGCCAAAGACCCAGATGGACTGTGTGTCCTATGTGTGACCATGAAATGGGTTTACTCGTGGTAATGTAACCCAGCTTAACTGGAGAAAAAGGAAAGTTTTGGAGTCACACAAAGCCAGTGTGTTAGCTTATGTTTATCTGCAGAAAGAGTGAATAACAACTCGAATTCCTGGGAAACTTTTATAACATATGCTCTTATAACTATTCAGGTAACCTAGTTACTGTGTTATAATGTTTTGTATCCCATAAAGAACAATCTTTTTTGAACTGAGAATATTAGATATTCCATTAAGTACCATTGTTTTGGTGTTCAAAGTAGAAATTATTCAAAGCAGAAATGTGCCTCTCCATTTTGTTTAACCTAGCTGATATTGGTGTGGCTTCACGTTTCAGTGTCTTCTCAGTGATCAAACAGGGCCAGCATTTTGTTAAACTCTAAACAGTGAATTAAAAGCACTGAATGAGCTGAAGCAGCCCTCTAATGCAAAATGACAAATTGCACTTAAGCAGTACATGAACAAGAAAATGATTTATGGATTTTTACAATGGCCTGTGCAAATGAAAGCAACATGAATTATACATCCTAATGTTCACGATGTCATTTTCTAATAATACTGTTTCATTTGAGATACTATATCCCTTTCAACAGAAGTTGACCAATGAAAGGTCCAGAAATATTTTTAAAATAGGAAATGGCTTTGACAAGGATTCTGTGTGCATTTGTGTATGTATATAGTATATATTTGTAATTATATGCATAATAGATGTGTGTGTGTGTGTGTGTGTGTGTGTGTGTGTATTTTCCCTGGGTATTGGGATGAGATGAGTAATTAATACTGAATACATACTTGTGCCAGATCCTTTACATATCATATTTTTATAGTAAGTTGTCTCTTGAAAACATAGTTGTTCCACACCATCTTTCAGAATTCAAATGAGTTAGAATGCCAGTCTTTAATGGCTAATGACCTCTATTTCCTGAAAACCACAATGCATTACCTCCTCTTACCATTTCTCCCATTGCTTTAGATATTGAAAATCTTATTTCTCAAATATGCCTTTTAATTGTTTCATATTTTGTTTAACTATTCTTTTCAAAATTTTTCATTCCTTAGTGTATTAAAAATACACGGGTTAATAAAAAGGTTGTACAACTTCTTTTCTCTCCTCTTCCCACTTTTCTTTTACCTTTACTTTTTTACCTTTAGTAGACAAAAAGTATCCTATGGGGTGTCTTTAATTAAAAAAAGTCAGTCTAATAAAATGTATGTGATGCTTGTGTTGTAAACTAGAAAAATACAAAAATGTAGTTATTGCTGTTATAAAAAGCACTTCTAATATTTTTATGTAGCCATTTGTAGTTTATACAGTGGGTGTTTTTCAGAAATATGTACAATTCTAAGTGAAGGTAATACCTTTACTGTGTTGCATATTTGACCACAGGAAAATGCTCATCACCCAGAGGCCTCTTGAGCCGCATTATGAAGCTTAATATTAATTATCCAGTTTTATAAAAAAAAGAAAAAGTGAATCCTAGTTTCAACTTTGACAGCATTAATAACCACTCTTACTGAAAGATACTGGAATCGGTGATGTGATTAGGATTGTAAATGAGACCTGCAAGACATTTAAAAAGCCAGCTGCTTTGCTAACAGGGAGAGGTGGTGAGTTTTACTGATGGAGCCCAGGGTAGAAAATGAAGCTTGAGACATCGAGCTCGATATAGAACAATTTCAAAAATTAATTGCAAGTCCTGATTAACTTTATTTGAGTAGAAAGAACTTGTCCAAAGGTTTTTTGTTTTTTTTTTTTTTTTCCTTCCCCAGTGGTTTCACTTCTTATCTGACAGTTATCCAAAGCCAATGTAGTATTAGTGTTTGTCTGGCAAGTGTAAATTGTTTCCTTAAAGGAAGACCCTTGGTTTCTAATACAGAATTAGATTGTCCAAATTGTAACTGAAGTTACAAGCCATACCAGTTTATAACACAAGTTGTATTAAGAGTTTTAAAATATAATTGGAGACAAGCACTATGGAAAGAATGTCAAACATAAATTGAAAATTGCATTAGTGATTAGAATTAAATTAGAATTATGACAGGAAATTACAACAAACAATAAATAGGTCCTTCAGTTTAGAAAAATCGCTTTTTTATTGTTCAGATATACAGCTCTTTGTGTAAGAAATTTGATTTTCAAGGTACTTTATAGAAATGAACTTATAATATCATAGTATAAATGTTTTATTGCAATTTTAGGTGAAAGTAACCAGTGGTCTTAAACTACTATATGTCAAGAATTCTTTTATGTTATGATACTTGATTTTTCTTATGCCTATAAATATTGTGTCAACATTATAGACAAGGGCACAACTAATGTTTGGAATGAAAGTAACTCATCAGATTCATACAAGATTCAAATCCAGGCCTTTTGGTGTTCCTGTTCAAATTCTTTTTATTACACTATGATGTTTCCTGAGTCTATCTGAATGGACAGTGAGTTGATGTAGACATGTGATCCATCTGCATTTTTGCACTGATAGGAGTACTGATTTTTCTTATCGTCAAAATTGGCTAGAACACCACTAACTTGTGTCTCCAAGGATTTCATAAACA
This sequence comes from Cavia porcellus, assembly GCF_034190915.1. Classification (NCBI taxonomy): domain Eukaryota; kingdom Metazoa; phylum Chordata; class Mammalia; order Rodentia; family Caviidae; genus Cavia; species Cavia porcellus. The sequence goes on along the minus strand of NW_026947497.1, from coordinate 29,139,510 downwards.
TGTTTTATGTTTAAAGCTTTATTTTCCTTTTTTGAGGTTATTATCAACGTACTGAAGCTTGAAGATGGTTTCTTACCAGAGAGTGAGGCTATAAGCAGTCGTGTCTTTCTTGTGCAGAACTACCTGACATGAGAAGCATAACCTTTAATAAAAGAACAAGGAAACGGATAAAACAAACATGACTAAAGGAAGGCAGTTATGTTTCATCCATATCTGCAAATCGTGGTGTTGATCAGTGGTCTCAAAAGTACTTGTAACTTCTCTAAGTTCATCAGGGGGTAAAAGGAAAGAGAAGCAAAAGTATTGTCACTTTCAACAATGCAAATACCAGAGTTTAATCTTCTGTACATTTCTAAACTACTCTTTAAAAGGTGAAGTAGTTTTGTTGAGTGAACCTGCTTATCATTTTATATTAATTTCTTCTTCAATCGTGGTTTAAATTGGCAAGTTTTGTAACGTGAACACATATATTTAAAATTCTCAGAAATTTAGAAAAGTTAAATATATGTATCATGGGGAAAAATGGAACACAACAACTTTGAATTAATTTTAAATTTGGGAAGAAATAATCATAAGAAGATGATAATGACACTATAATTACTCATCATAAGTAAAATTTGATTTAATCTTTTGGCAGTAAAAACTAATGGAAAAAGATTTCTTCGACAGATATACTCAGTAATTCAGAATATATCTAATGTCATCTCAATAGGTAACTTACAAATCTTTCTTCTGAAACCACTCAACGGAGATAGGAGATGATATTATAAGTTATGAAGACCGTAAACTTGAGAATTAAACAAAACTGGGCTTCATTTTTGCTTCTCCAAATATTTGAATATGGACAAATTATTTAACTTCTTTGGAACCCTGATAGAATGTGCCATGTATTCCAAACATCTGCACAAATGTAATGGTATATTGAACTTGTTAAGTCATTGTGAGGTTTAAACTGCAATGATCTCTGTGAAATTCTTTGTCTACAGTGTAAGCTCAGCAAATTTAACTATTAGCTTACAAAATGTTTTTAATGAGGTCCTTAAATGAGCTTTATTGAGAATAAACGGCATTGATTTTCTTGGTGGTTTTACTGCTTTTATCCACACAAAGTATTTACTAGCAGATATAAGAACAATTTAAGATTTTCCCTATTTTACAGGAAATTATATTAGTTTTAAGACTAAATGTAAATAATAAACAAAAAAGACTAAACTAATTATAGGCTTAAAACCATAAAAGCCAATTTTGATCTTTTCTTATAATCATATTGTTATATATTTAACTTTTATTTGCTATGAATTTTAGAAATTTAGTGGTCAAAATTTATGTGATAAACCAATAAACAGATGAAATTTAAAAATGGTTGAGATAGGAAGCTAATTCTTTAACTTCAAATACCATATTCTTATGTCTGTATTTGTCAAAACTTTAGAATTAATGGATTAATTAATTAATTGATGTTCATTTATTTTTCTTCCAGTTCTTTAAGGTAACATTTGTGTTTATGCTGACTAGAAGTAACATTCTCAAATTTAAAAACAAATTGGATAAAATCAGTCACTTGAAAATAAGATGAGTGCATTAGGGTGTCAGGGTCTGAACATGAAGCCGCAGTTGTGTTTGACTTTCTCTTCAGAATAATCTTCGCAGTGTTCGGCCTGTGCTGGTCTTCTCAGCCTTCTCTACCAGCTTTTTACAGCTGAAAAGTGACAACTTTCCAATGCATGCTTTGTTGCTGAAGTGACAGGAGCCCAGCCATAGGAATACTGAGAGTGGAAAGCAAATCAGGGTCACTGTTCAGGGTAGTGTGTTTCTCAAAGATGTCACATCAGTTTCATAAGGAACGCATTCACTGAGCAAAGGTTTTAATAACTTCAGTAATAAGAAGAGATAGTATTTCAGGAAACAATGACTGTGAATGTAAATACGTGGAGCTTAAATGAAGGATGTGAATGAAATACAATAAGCAAATATTTCTAGAGCATTGCAAGTTTTGTTGTGGTTTTAATGGCAATGGCAGCAGATATTGATGGAAAGAAGTATCAGGAAGACTTGAACCATAAAAATATGGAAATGAGGCAACAAGTTTTCTACAGATATCATAGAAACAGCAAATCAATGTTCTCACTTAGACCCAATATCCTGTCTTGACCCAGTATTTTAAATCTTATCGCCGGCCATTATCCTCTGTTGATTTACTGTTTATTTTCACTCTCAGCGTAGCCAAACTTAAAGTCAAAGGAGATAGGTGAGGTCCTCATTCAGCTTTCAGACTTGAATAACAGCTTTGGTGTATCGTGGGCCAGCAGCCAGGGTTCAGTCTTAGGGGTTTGATAAAACCTAATATTATCATTTTCTTACCAATATGTTGGAGATAGTTAACTGCTGCTAATAAAGTGCCTGCTGCTCATTTTCTCCAGCCATTTATATATCTGAACCTTCATATAGCCACACTTTGTAACCAGTTATCTAATGCAGCTAGAATACATGTACATTCTGCTGAACAAGACAAGTAATGAAGTATTGTTTATTTGAAAAAAAAATGTGTAATGGGTTCTTTAGACTCATGGAAACTGTCATTCAGTTGAATGGTTGCTTTATTTTCTTGGATTTTTTTGACCATATAAGCAGTACTTTGTGAAGATTTGCTGAGTGAACAGATATTTAACTTTTTAATTTTCTACTACTATTAATCTTAAAAGATAATTTCTGGGATATTATACTCAATTCCCCAAACTGTGTTTTTAATGATATATATTTAGGAAATGTCTTTTTAACTTAGCTATTTCAAAGAAACCTTACATAATGGAAAATTCTCTGTGTATTACTACAAAAGTGTTAAAACACTTTACCTCTCACAACTTTCTATTAAAATATAACTCACTAGACTACGGTTACTCAAAAGTGACACTTTGTTTTATAATTTTCCTTCTTTTTTTCTTATTTCATGTATACAATTTTTAATGGCTAAATATGGCTAAGACAGATACCATACTCAGTGTTCTGAATTGTTTTTCTCTTTTTATAAGGTCATGATAATATTCTAAGCATGATGCCTTGCTAGGAAAGCATTTCTTTCAGATTGAAATGTCAGATATTAAGAGTACCTATGATAGTAAGCATTCTATGGTAAGACAGGATGTTTGCTAACTGACTTGGAATTGGGAAGTATAATTTTGAAACACGTTGGAGGGCTATGTCAAATGGAAAGAGCTGATTGTAGATTCAAAATGATGTTTGGAATTTAAAGCCAAAAGATACAGTCTCACTGCTAACTTCTCTTTTCCTCATTCTTCTTAATTAGAGATATTTTTGCTCAGAAAGGTGCTGTGGTCATTGTGATATATTTTAATTTTTTTTTCTCTTGAGTTGATGGAGAGCCATAACTTCTTTATTCTGTAACTAAATGACTCACATTGTTTGCAGTGTTGATGTTAAGAAGTTTAGGAATACCTTGGAATTTTGGCTAGTGATTATTTATACATGTAGGATTGAGAGTAATCTTGTGACACTTTTCACAGGCCAAGAGAGTTTAGGTTATTAGGCAAGAATGAAAAGATTAAAGTGGAATAGAAAATACATGTGCACCCACACAATAACATATACCTGGTGGGATTTCGGAGAACATGGCGTACAGATAGCAGCAGCTACAGAGGCTGTCTGAGAGACCCAGCTTAGAATCCAGGAATGGTGCGGAGTAAGGAATCCTAAGCAGGAGGAGATATGCCCTGCTGACCCAAGAATGAACTGGGCTGAGAGAAACCAACTGGGAATGCAATCCTGGTGCTATAACAAGAACAGAAAAGCCTCAGTGTGGAAGCTGGAGCCTGCGCGATTGGATGCCGCAATTTGGGTTTCCCACTGCCGCTGCTGTGTCTACATCGTCTTCGCAGGGAGAGAGACATGCAAAAGCCCTGAGAACGGGAATCGGTGAATGGAGTTGAAAGCAGGATGGGCCGGGAGCTGTGCATTGACCTGCAGTGAGTGAGAGAAACTGGGACTCTCCCATGGTCTAGGAGACTCCAACAGAGGACATTCTGGGACCTGGCAGACTTGCAGGAACAGGGTGCTGTAGTGACTTCCGTCATGTATCCCCCTCTCAATCGGGATTGGTGAGCAGTGCCTAGCCTACGTGACGCTGCTGGCTGAGAACCAGTAAGCTAGCACAACCCAGGTTCCAGTGCCTGAAGGTGACCTGGAGGGGCCGGCTGCCTGGTCTGCAACTTCCTGGTGTGCTGCGGTGGGCGGGAACACCTCACCAGCACAATTCAATCAGACTGTGGCTGACAGGCAAGGAAGCTGGGCCTCCTGTATATGCTTGCATATATAAGGAACAAAGAATATGGGAAGAGGGAGTAACAAGAAAGGCTCCTTGGCCCCCAATCCTGAGAAAGAGGCAATAGCAGACACAGCACCAATAGATATAAAGCGCTATCTGCAGAGCCTCATAGATGAGTTCAGGAATGAAGTAATTAATGACCTGAAGCTAGAAATAAGCAGAATAGTTAGAGAAATGCTAAGCACCACCCAAGAAAAAACAGATGGTGGAATGGAAGAACAGAAAAAGAGGGGAGAATTATTTGATGGAGAAAATAGAGAAAGCATAGAATGCATGAAGCAGGTTCAAAGAGATTACCAGGAAACTAAAAACTCTATCAAAAACTGGGATAACAGTTTGAAAGAAACTAAGGACAGATTATCTGAACTGGAGGGCAGATTTTTAATATGGGAGCATGAAATGAAAAACTTCTTAAAGATAACAAAGAAAAAAACAGCAATAATACAAAGACTAGAAGATGATAAGAGGATCTATAACTTAAGAATTAAGAACATAGAAGAAGTAGGGACACAAACAAATGAACTACAAAAGCTACTCACAGAAATAATGCAGGAGAATTTTCCTAATTTAGCAAAAGGTAAAGATACTCAGTTATATGAAGCATACAGGACCCCAGCCACCTACAATCCAAACAGAGCTACACCCAGGCATATAATAATCAAAATTCCAGAAATCCAATACAAGAACAGAATATTAAAAGCCATCAGAGACAAGAAACAGATCACTTACAAGGGAACACCCATCAGAATTACAGCAGACTTCTTGGCACAAACCATCAAATCATGAAGAACATGGGGGGAAATAATTCAAACTTTGAAAGATAATAATTTCCAGCCAAGATTGATATATCCTGCACAACTATCCCTGGAAATTGATGGAAAAACAAGGTGCTTCCAGGATAAAGAGGAACTAGGGGAATATGCAACCACCAAGTCAACTCTACAGAGAATACTGCAGGATATTCTAAAAAAGAAAAATACCAAGAATCCAGAAATAGTGGCAGAGAGGCCACAATGAATGGAGCAGAAAACAAAATGAAGAAGACAAACTGACAACTAATGACAGAAAAAGTGCTCAACAGAAATGAGGCAGAGAAAATTGGATGATAGGTACAGCTATTTTGGAGAAAATGATGTCATAATAGGTAACACTGATTTAGTATCATCTTGTTTTGAAGTCTTATCAAGCTTTTGTTCTTCTGTATCCATTGGTCTAAAATGGTTGTATCTTATTGGATTTTATTATATATGATAGTGTAAACAAAAACTTTTATAGACAAGGAGATTATACAGAAACCATTGTTCATTTTCTGTTAGTTGATTTTAAATACCCAGTAATACTGTCATTCTCTTAAATGGTTTTACATTGTTTTGATATATTTGATGCTACGGTATACAAAGTTATACTCAAAGATTTCAAGGAAAGAGACAATATGGTAACTACTTTTATGTCAGGATTATCTTGTGGTGAAACACTATTTTGCTTAAGTGGTTATGTTTTGATCTGCGCTGTTTTGCTGTTATGCCCTCTTTTATCTCAATCTCCATTTTATTATTTACTTTTTATTTTTATCCTTTTAATTAAGGTAATAATGAAAAATAGGATACATTATAGTAACCCACTTTGACTTTCCATTATCATGATTTAAAGCCCTGTATTGCTTTCACCATCTTGTTTTGACTGATGTCCCTCTATTCTGTTTTGCTTGATAGTACAAGGTTCAAAAGTTTAGGCAACAGCTGTGAAGATAGTGGGATTCACTGTCAGCCCATTCTGGTTGGCTATGATCTACTTTTGAAGACCTATAATGTCTCCAATGTTTTGGTTTTGTTGGTTTCATTCTTTACTGTTTTGTTCAATTTTATTATAACTGATGATATAGGCACTTCTATTAGAGATAGCAGAAGGCATTATGGTAACCATTGTTGATCACCTTGTATTATGCTTTTACATTATCTATTATGTCCATCCTTTTGATTTGACTGACTCTGTTTTGCTATGTCATATTTGGTTTTACTCTCTTTGAAAAAAAGTAATAAGAACTGTGGGAGCAACAAAACCCAAAAATGTAATTGGCACTGTACAAAAGAGAGGAAAAGAAAGTGCTCTAAACCATATAACTGCATGTATATTTAAGTGTATAAGATAGATAATGATATTACTGAGTTTTGTTGGATCATTGAACAGAACTGTTTGCAGTCTCACTGTTGGAATGTCCACTTTATAAGCTTTAATTGTGTAACTTGAACAACTATTTCTAAGATGACAATATGTAATCCATTAACTAGTGATTTCCTACTGTTTATTTTTTTTCTGCAAATCTGTATAACTTTTACCCTTTCTCTGCTTTTTTTTTCTTTTTCTCCTTAAATTAAAAATAAATAAATAAATAAATAAATAAATAAATAAATAAATAAACCTGGTGGTTAAACCATGCTTTTCACATAAGAAAATATAAACAGATTTGGGAAAAAATGAATCACATAAAGTCAGATGCCAGTAAATACAGAAGTTTACTTGGTTTCCAAAGGAAAACTTGCACATTTGTTGTAAAAGGAAAGGCTTAGTTTAAATGTTATTTTACTTAATATAGAAAAAAATCAATTCCAAATCAAAATTCACACGGTTCCTCAAGTGATGGATGCAATAACAATAAGGAGAGGAAGGAAAGGGAATGGAAAAACTCATTTAGATGTGCTATGTGTGTGTACCAACTTCACATAAGCGATGTAAAGTATTTATTAGCCATTGCAAACGCACAAATAGATAAATAGCCATAACTGTATACTTACAGCATGGAATATTTATTTCATTCTGGAGATGTTTCTAAAAACAGGAGCTAACCTTGTGCCTTTAAGAGATATTCCTGAAAGTAGGAATAACACCCCCCCACACACACACATAAATATATATATATGAAGGACAGCAGAAGTGGCAGATGTTTACCAAAGACACCAAATAAAGCCTTCTTAGGAGTTACTCCTCGATAGCCATTGTCTCCTGATACTGCTGATGATGGTGACTGAGAGGATCTGGACAGGGAGATTGTCACATGAAAATTTTGGAGCTTCTTTCCTAAGAGTCCCTTGCGACCTTGGTACAAGAAGAGACATGATTATTAGCTTTTGGATTTATTTTTATTTAAAGAATTTTTAAAGTCCTTGTTTTTGGTGTGAAAATTCCAGAAAATCTAAAAAGTTTTACTTTAGGTGAAAGAATGTTTACTACTAAGTTAGCTTATACATTTGAGGTGAAGACAATTTCTCTCTCTCTCTCTTTTTTTTTCGATATCTTGAGAGCTTTTACTTCTAACATACATAAATAGATTTTTAAAAAGCATTTTGCTAAGTGGAAAGCCATGTTTGCTAATTTCTTAATGCCTTTTACTGAAATTCCTAGTGGAATTTTAAAAAAAAGTTTTTGTTTCCTCTTTTATTTGTGTATTAGTATATTGATCTTAAAATTTATATATTTAGAATTAAAATAAGTAGGACCAGTTTTCTCAGAAAGTCAAAAAGTAAGCATTCAACTTAGAATATACAATTTAATTAAAAATAAATTGATCTTTATTGTTTTTCTTAGTAGCATGTCAGAGTAAAGCTATGTTGAGGTTGAAATAATATATTAAAACTCCCTACAAAAATGATTTTCTTGTCTACTATGGTTAGAAATTTCAGTATAGGTGATACATTGCTAAATTGTGTAATATTTAAAGTATAGCATGCCTGGGAACATGAGATCTGAGTCTTCATTTGCAAACTGTAAGAACACCTTAATTTATTACTTTATCCTTAAAGTTGATCCTTAAAGTATCTGAGGAAATGTTGTGTATTATAGAACAAAAACGTAGTGAGTCTTGCAGTTTTAAATTTAACTATTGTGAATAAAGTATAGAAAGGAAAAATAAAGCCTTTGATATTTAGTGACATTTAATAATATGGTAAGGTTGTCTTAAACTGTCAATAATGACCCAGTGCCTGAAGATTTTTTTTTTTTATTATATACAGGGGTATTTGTAAATTTCTTACTTAATCTGAGATTAGGTTGCTATATTTCAGTAAATTGTAGGTGGCAGTGTACACAGCTGAATTATATGTGTTGCAGCAGATAGATGAACATTTTTTTCAATTGGTTAACTAGTTTATTTTATTTCATTTTATTTTCTTGGTTCCAGGGTCCTGAAAGTAGAGCTTTGTGTATGTTAAACACTGAGCTGTATTCCCAACGGTGGCTCACAATCTGATGTTGAAACTTAATGTCTTTCTAGCCTCCTTTTCAACTCTTTCCATTTTTGTTGTGAGTGTATAAGAACAACAAAAGAATTCTGTCAAATAAGAGCATGCTCTTGGGAGATGTTTTAATCTGAAGTTTATTCTGAAAGATAGGAATTATTTAAAAACATTTTTATTAAATAAAGACATATTAGAAGTTGCATAATAGTCACTGGCCAGTTGACTTAGTACTAAAATGAGAATTTAAAGCAAAATGACTCTGAACTACAATGCAGTGACAAAGAATTTCTTATTCTGTCCCACTTTCTGATTTAAAAGTAACAAGCAAATGTGATTTGACTGCTAATTTGTAATAATGTGAAGCCTTCCTACTTTACCGCCCTGAGGTGTAATGCATACCTTTGCAAAAGTGAAATACAAAATTGCTATAGTTTATTCCTGATACATACCCTGAAAGCATTATATTAGCGGGAACCATCATAAAATTATATATGATGTAAAGAAATAAAATAAACTGTAAGCTCATAATTGATAGCTTACTGGCATCTCCTGAAAATAAAAATGTCAGGCGTTAGAACAGGATTTTGATAAAAATCCTCCCAGAGCTCGAAGTGCACCTGGTGTTTTACTGGGAGATGTACAGCCTGCAGCGTTGTGGCTCGGGAGAAGAAGTGAGTCACAAAAACAGGTTCAAATATGTGCGCTCCATGGCAGTTTTCCTGCTTTTATTTTTTCCCCTACATATAAACTTTATGGGACATCTCACTTTCTTTTTGCTATTAAACTGAAACACAGATTCATCATGTATGGAGGAGGTAATGGCTCACTACAGAATATTCTCTCTGACAAAAAAGCAACACTCATCCTTGTTTTGTTTGTGTGTTCTTGAATATGGACTTACGTTTGTTTGGCTGTGTTTATCACTTTGCATCATAATTTGTTGATTTGTGTTAACACAGGCAATGTATTAAATTCTTTGCTGTTATCAGCTTATATGTATTTTTTACCTAAAAATGTAAAAATTGCATCTATACATAGGTTACTATGTTACTATGTGAACTTTCAATAAATACATGTATATATCCTCTTCCTCTTTTTTAAGTATTATTGGGAATTGAACCCAAGGAGAGTTGAGCTATGTTGCCAATTTGTCTATATATATATATATATATATTTTTTTTTTTTTTTACTTTCAATGAGGGTCTCACTAAGTTGCGCAGGCTGGGCTTGAACTTGTGATCCTCCTGCTTCAGCCTCCTAAGTAGCTCCGTGCATCCCTGTATCCAGTTTACAGTCTATGTTTAAATTTGGTTAAACCCATCCGTCTCTTTATTTCTTTGTGGTAAAAATATGTAAAATCCTTCTACCTTTTTGAAATATGTTCTACCTTATCAATAATCATATTCTCACCTAGGCACATGCATGCTGGTTAGTAGTTTTGTTTCATTTGATAATTAACACAAGCAGATACATAAAATATTATTAATTATTGTGTAAAAACATTAGACGTAAAATTTTTCACATTGAAAGTATTTCTGAAAACTTCTTTTCTGCTGGTTTTCTAAACCACATATCCTCAAGGCTTATGTCTCTTAAGTACTTTTCAGTGAATTTCACTCAATTCTTTGTTGTTGTTGTTTGTTTGTTCATCATTTGTTTTTTGATAAGTTAGAGTTATATAGCATTTGGAAATCTGGCCACTCTTCAGCATTTGAAGTCTCAGAGGTAGAGATCCAAGGTGACTATGGTTAGCTATAATGAGTTAATTCTAAAAATAAAGTGAAATCATGAAGATCTATTAAACAAGAGAGATCAGTTCTAAGTCTTGCATTTGTGATGGAGACATGCATTTGGCCTCAAGTTTAGTTATCACTATCACTGACTGACTTACACTCCTGGATAGCTGACTCAGTGTGTTGAGAATGAGCATCATTTTAGCTGAAATAGATTTTGTACTTATAGAGTTACCACATTCATGACAGTTATGTCAGCCTAAAAGGTGTGTGTAAATGTACTAGTTGAGATTTTAATTTTTGTCACTACTCAAGCTTATATTTTAATTAAAAATCATATTCAGCAGTGGTGGATATTGGTCGATAAGTGCGATTGAATTCTTTGGAATATTTGATTCTGGCTTAGGGAAAAGTTTATTTATTTAGGTTATGCCTGAATGTACCTATATAATAGTCTAGGTATCAGACATGTTTCCTTTTAGAATTCATTCTTATATTGTATAAAAAGGAAGTTTAAAACTTCTATTTGAAATGAATAATGAGGAGAAATGTTGAATTCCTGATTATTTATTCAATATACAAGTATATATTGAGCATCTTCAATGTACCAAGATATTTATGCTACACTAAATGAACAATAATTTTGCCTCATTTACCTGTATGCATAAAGGTAATAAAGAAAAAGCGTATTAATGAAATAAATCACTTAGCATATTACAAGGTAAAAAGTGCTTGGAGGAATGGAAAATTTTAAATAGATTTAAAAGGATCATTTAATTTAGCACTAAGTACTTTCTCAAATTTGTGAGGATTATAGGGCCCTGGTATGAGGTTGAATGGGAGTATTAGTAAGTGAACTGTAGTTTTTATACTATGGGAAGATAAAGAAACACTCAAAAGACAAAAATTTGGCTGTTCTTTTATCCTTCAGGAGTTGCTTTAAAGTTAATTTCTCATTAACCACTAAATAGAATGTTTTCCACAAGGCAGTTTGCCCCAAACACCAAATTAGTGGAAATGCCACTAAAATAACTCTGTCACTCTGGTTGCAAAAGGCTTTTAAGGTAAAGGAATGTTTAGATGGAGAGTAGGTTGCTGGTTTTTTTTTTTGTTTTTTGTTTTTTGTTTTTTTTCTGTGTGTGCATGCGTTCATGCACACGTGTGTGTGTGTAAGTGTGTGTGTGTGTGTGAGTGTGTGTGTGTGTGTGTGTGATAGTTACTTTAATTTTTGGATAAACATAACATTTTATTTAAGAATTTTCCAGTGGAGCCAAAACATTTGTTTAAGAAGTTGAGCTCCCAGCAGGAAGTTTTTGAGAAATTTCTTATTTAGCCTAACAAAAGCCTTGCTATCAAGGAGACTGGATAAACAAAAGCAAGGTTAAGAAACTGAAAGTAAAGAAAAATCCAGTTATTTTCATTTGGACAGCAAATTTCACATAGACACCAGTAACACTTAACTTCATAAAACTTGACCACCCTGAGTATGCTCTCATGGATTGGCCTTTGCAAAAAGTTAATTTGTCATCAAGTGACAATGAAAGTACTAAAAATATTGAATGTCAATTTTATGGGCTCTTCTGCAATGCACTATGTGTATAGGTTTGCTACCTACCCATTCTTTACAAGGTTTTTGCCATGCTTCAGTTATGTAATCAGGTAAGTAGTGATTTCAGAATTAGTCCAAGTCTCTGTGCCTGAAAAATCTATAACTACAAAGTGCTCATCTCTTGTCCTGCTCTGGAAAATGTGCTGCTGGAATTCATTATTTTATGGGTATGCCTATCTAATAAGCTTACCTATTTGCTTCCTTAATATCTTCATGCACATATTTATCCATTTATCAAAAAATATGAAACAAACACCTATACACTGGAGGTATTACATGCCAAGGTTAGAGACAGTTTTCTTGGATAAAAATGTTCCTGGAAAAGAGTTAAAGTGAGAGAGTGGGTCTGAGTACCTCATCTCGAACTGCCATTCACTTCTTTCTAGGATACAGCTGCACATAGATGAGATGAGGAATGATGTCTGGCAATGAAGATACATGTAGAAATGGCATGTGTGGTATCAAGCAGAAACTGGGATAAAGTCAGGTTAGTGCATTATACTTAGTCCTGTTACCTGGTCTTTGAATTAAGTAGAGGCATTTTTCTGGTAGTTCAGTACAATCATTCCCATGTATCTAGTCAATCACAAATTATATTAATGATCATTTCGGTAGTTTGTGAAGTCTTTGATTAATTACTTTTATGGTTATTTTGTAAAGAATTTTCATGGGTATAGCACATCATTACAGATTATGTGCAATCTAGTTTTTATGTGGATATAGTTAATATACATATTTGCTATACTGACGCTGTGAATCTGATTTTTTAAAAGTAAATATTTATAATATAATATAAATTATGTAATGCATTAATATGTTTATAATTACAATTCATCATCATTCTGATTGTTTCAAGAATCACATTTAAACCATTTTGCCTCTATCTATGAGCTCTAGTTGAGCAGGATGAACTGAGAATTTATACATATATCTGTGTTGTATTGTTTCTCAATTTCATCATAAAAATTGAATGTATACTCATTTCTGTAGAAAGATTTGTAAATGACATTTATTATCTTCCTCCAAGAAAGGAGAATAAAGTAATTAAAAAATAGTGTAACTTAATTAGCCTACTTGTATCCTCAGAAGAATCCTTACGTGTGAAAAGTATAAGATAGCTTGCCTTTAGCTAATTGAACTACAGGAATTTTTTACGCATTTGTATTTCTCCTTACTTATCTGAGTTAGTTTTGTTCACCCCCAAGTTAGCAAACAAATCCCATGCTATAGAGTTGCATCTAGGTAATAGTTTCTTGGCATCTGTAAATGTATAGTCAAATCTGAAGTTAATAATCAACCCCATTTTGTTACAAAACAAAGCAAAAACCTGCTGCACAAACTTTTACAATAAAGGAATTTTAAAAAGGAAAATACAACATACTCACCTATAAAATTTAAAGGTTTAACATTTTGACATCTAAGAGTTTAACATTGAGATTGAGATTGGCTTAATTTTTCTTTACTGTAAATATTACTAAAAATCCACAAGTTTTGGGATCTTGGTTTGCATGCAAATCCTTTCTTCCCAAGGTAATTGTAGTATTTACTAAGCAGAATTTACCTATTTCAGTTTAGTGTTTCTTTGAATTCAAGCCTCTGTTTAGAAGCCAGTGAATAAAAGGCATCATGCCTCTAATTACTTTTAAAAAGAACCTATTCTTTCTTCTTTGAATACTCTAATTAGATTAAACTTTTTGGGGGAGAAACAAAGCAGAGGGGAGCAGCCAGAGAAGAAGTGTTTTAATGCCAAATGTAAGTTACCAGTCCTTTTACGGACTAAAGAAAACTAAGAAAAACAGCCGCTGCCATTTCGGCTCAATAACTCCAGTACCTCCTAGTGAAGTCATTTTGAGATTGCTGAGTAGAAATACTTTAAAGGTCTATTGTAAAAGAAACAAGAATTTTATTCATTAATTAGCCTCCTCAGAGACTGCTTTGAATTTGCAAAATTGAATAACCTTTTATTCTGTGGTTATAGTTAAAACGTTAAGCTCATTTGATTTCCTGTGTCCCATTTGATTTCACTTTAAGGTTTCACCTTTACAAATGCCTTACACCAGCCCAGTTGCATATTGTTTTTATTTCCTTCTCACTTCAGCAAAAAAGCAAAGAGAAACTTTTCTTAAAATTAACACATGGCAGAGGGTATATGAACTGCAGAATTTAAAGTTCTGGATAATACAACAGGCAGCATAATGGAGAAAACACTTTTGTTTATGCTTTTATGCTTCTACCTTAGTTAGATAATGGAGACTCTTCCCTTGGGAAGAAAATCCTAATAGTGACATCCTTTGCTTGTGGTGCTGGTGATCAGGCCCACAGTTTTGCACATGATAGGCATAGCTCTTCGCCTGAGCTGTAGTCCCACCTTTTAACAATGACGTTTTTGTGTTGTAAAATATCAAGTTTTTAGGGAGACCGTTTTCAGGTTTGGTACTTTTGGATTGAAGTTGATTTAAAGGTAGAATGTAAATAGTGTCCAGGGTTTTGCTGCTAAGCTTACACCATACATTACTTCACTGTTTTAGAATTCCTAAACATTTGAACCCCATTGAACTTTTCTGACAATGAAAAAGAGGATTCTATCCCCAGGGGTAAGTACACTGAACTTCATAAGACATTTTTTTCGTATTCAGCATATCCTTGTATCTTTTAGTTTATTTTCTATTTTTATGTGTATCTATTAATATCTGAGAAGAGAAACATTTAACTGCTTATGCATATGGAAGCACATCGTTTTTACTTTCATTATGTCAAGAGTTTTGCTTTGAGTTTTGGGTAAAATACTATTCAGTGTTTATGTTATTATGAGTATGTAAATCTTCTGGTATCCAAATTAAGTATTATATTTTGAATAGAATGTTTTCTTGTGCAACTATTTTTGTCTGAAAGTTATAGCTTGTTTTCTTATGTGTTTAATTTGTGTATAACTATCAACGCAGCACTCCGAAAACATTATGAAACCCTCTCAGTATGAATATATTGGGTAATCAAAGTCCTTCTTCTTTCCTTATTAATTTATTTATTTGCCTGCCAGCATCCTACCATATTCTTCAGCAGTTGGTCTTGAGGTCAGTCAAACAGCTGCCAAAACAAGTCTTCTTTCACCATCATGTAAGGCATTCTTTTTTGTGGTTTTTTTTTTTTCTATGTTCAGTCCTTTTTAAAAATCTATTCTAATTTATTCCATAATTTTAAGTAAATAGGGTGTCATGGTTTGTGTTTGAATACCCCGTCAAAGCCTCATGCAATCATGAGGTCAAGCTTCTAGAGTTTGTGAATGATTCGTGATCCAATGCTGGGATTATATGTATGAATTCTACCCTGAAATGAGTATGGCTTACATACAATATAAGCGACAGAAAGAGTGTTCCTGTGTTCCTCCCCTTTTTGCTCTTGTTGCTTGTTCTGTTGCCCTCTGCCATGTTCCACTTGGCTTTTGAGTCAGCTTATTATGGACTGAAACATCCACAAACAATGAGTTAAATAAAGCTTTTTTTTCTAAACTTTGGTTGTCAGATATTCTGTCCCAGCAGGGAGAGAAAAGTAACAAAGACATAGGGTGATAAAAAACATAGGGGATGTTTAAGTAAAAATATAGTATAGTACACACTGAAATTAATTCCCCAAGAACAGTGGAATAATCTCCATCATTTTTGACTATTTGGAGTTTTGGTTGCTTAAATATTCACCACATGATTCTTTTGTCTGCTTATTTCAATTTTTTGTTTGTTTTTGCTTTTGTTCTATGTGGGGTTTTTTTGTTTGTTTGTTTGTGAGACAAGCTTTTGCTGTTTCGTTCAGGTTGTCCTTGAACTTGTTATGTGTCCAAGGCTGGTAATCTTCTTGCCTCTGCCTCCCAAGCACTGGGATTACAGGCATGCACTACAGCACACTGCCTACCACGTGTTTCAATCATGCCTTGTAAATACATTCACTGGTAACTGGTGAATGGCTTGTGGCATCCCATTGTGGAGATTCTGCAATTCTGAAACAAATTAAAGACTACCATTTTTTTTTTTTTTGTCTTTTTCATTTTTATTGGTACGGGAGATCAAACTCACGACCGCCTGCTTGCAAGGCAGGTGCTTACGCCGCTGAGCTAAATCACCAGCCCCTAGACTATCGTTTTTAACTGAAGATAGAACTATAGTTTAGAAATTGATATTCCTGTGAATGTTGAAGTGTCTCATTTCCTCTACCTTGCAGTGTTTTTCTTGCAAATTTTATGACATGCTGATTTTAAATGCAGACCTATTCATGTTCATTTTTAGAAGAGTGTAGGATCATCTTTTTATCTATGTTATTTTGGAATTTCAAGTTGATACATGTTCCACTCCTAACAAAAGAAAACAAAAAATATTTCCTTCTACTGAGTATTCAACATAACTTTTTCCATTGTAAAAATTGTGTCTCTTATTCTTTGAAAATATTTTAATTTTTTTATTTCCTAATTTCATTTTTTCTATTTCCGTTTTGTTCTGTCTTATTTTTCCCTTGAAATGTCTTCAGTGAAAGAAGTGCACTACTTTTATTACTGTTTTCATATCTATTTTCCAGCTACTTTTAATTTTCCTGGTTTCTAAATTTTTTTCTTTCCTTGATCTTCTAAATTTTCTATTGGATATTTTTATGTATGCTGTATGCTTAAATTGTAAAGGTTTCTTGTTTTACACTAGATTTACTTTTAATATAATCTCACTGTAGTTTTATGCATTAGCTTTATCTCTTTAAAGAAAAATCTAATATTTTCTTTTAAAGATTGTTCTTCTACATTTCTCCTCTTTCTTTAAATATCTTATTTTATGTTTGTTGATTTTTTTCACCACTTTTTTAGAAGATTGCTTTATGTGTGATGCTTATGAACCGTCCATTCGGTTTTAAATACTGAACTAAAATGTCAATTTAATGCTCAAATAAGAAAATAATAAAAAAGAGATCGGTGTACATGGCTGAGTGTGTAAACAGTTGTACCTCACGGGAGGGAGTGTCTATTAAGGGAAGATTCTGTAGTGTCAATTTCTAAAGTTCCTTTATCTTGGGCTCACGCTTATTGAGCAGAATCTTCTAATCTTCTGCAAATCAGTATATAAATGAGCTAGAGAATTTCACTGTTGACTACTCAGACTTTCTTGTTTCCCTCTTATCTTGCTATATGGGTCTAGTTTTCCAAAGTTAAAAGCTTTTTTTGTATAATATCTCCACAAAATTAATGTGTTTTTAGGAAAGAAGCATACTTTTAGAATTGATGGGAAAGTTAAAATAAAAACAAAAAGGTCAGAAATAAAGGCCAGCCCTCTGTTCTGTCTTCAAACAAATTTTCTCAATCTTATCCCTTTTAGTTCTCTATGAATAGCCTGTACCTCCATTTCTGAGCAATTCAGTGATTTCCAAAGAGGTGCTTGAGTTTCCTCATATTGTTTTTCCCTTGAGGGCATTTTGACATTTGCTTTTGGAACTACACTCTGTTAGTGATCATGCATCTATCTACTTTCCTTTAAAAAATTCCGATGTCTCTCATCTATTATAGTTTCCTTTTATTCCTGTGTTTACGTGTGTTAATGTGTGTGTATTCTATAGTCATTCACTTATCAATTGAATGAGGTTTTGCAAAAGAACAGAAAGAAGAGTCATGTTTGAGCAAAACTCAAATAATGCAACTTCAATTTTTAAAATGATTCTATAACTCAAAATTTTCTTTTTCTTTTTTAGGTGTTCATATGAATGATATTCTGCATTAGTTGAACTAGAAAAATGTGAGGAAATGATTATTTGCTGGCTTTGGAATTCAAAACTGATCTTTCTTTCATTGATGCAAGGGTAATCTAAAAATGAGTATATCTGTATCTTATTGAATCGCTTAAGCAGTAAAGAAATATCATGAGCTTACCACAATATTTTCTACAGTAGTCAAATGAGACAGCTTGTTGATAGGATCACCCTCTATATTTGACTAATTGATAGAATTACTGTACTGCTGTTATATAGATTTTAGATATCATTAATGACTATCAAAATCTTGGTATCACTGACCAATCTCATAAAATATTCTAATTAAATATATAGCACTCAGTAAATATATTAATATACAATAATAAATTTCTGTCACCAATATAGGGATTAAAAAGAACATAGTGTTAGCATGGAAGTAAACTCAAAGGGATGAATTTAAAAGTTATTTAATCATAGTATTATTGGCTAAGCTTATATTTCAAATTAGAAAGTGGTTAGGATAATGTAGATTTGCAATAATGTAGATGTGGGCATTATTATTTCATACAGGGAATGTAAGAAAGACAATGTTGGCAGGAGCAAATGTTGAATTTGGTTCTTCTAAACTATTCAGTAGCATCCTTTAATATAGGATTGAGTTCATCAGAGAGGTCTGTGTGAAATACACAGAAATTATTTGATTAGCTTAATTGTAAAGAACAAAATAATTCCTTATTATAAGTGTTTAATTAAGACAGACATTTATTTCACTCTAAAAGAACCCTAGTAGAGAGAATTTAGGTTAATGTGAGCTCTACAGTCAAGCTTCTTGAAGATATGCTCTGTTTTGATACTTTTGTTGATGCTGGGACAAAATACCCAATACTCTAAGTTAGAAGATGAAAGGTTTTTTTCAGCTCATAGCTTATAGAGGTTTCAGTTCATAGTTGGGTGTTTCCCAAACAGGGAGGCATGGCAGAGGTGAAACAGCTCATGGTGTGCCAGGCCCAAGGCAGCCAGCAGCCAGCAGTGGCAGAAAGCCTGCTTTTCCCTTCTGTCATATCCAGGCTGCTAGCCTTTTTGGTGATGCCACTCAGAACAATGCCAATTTCAATCAGTCAACTAGTGCCACACAACCTTAATCTCTGTATCACTTAACTTAGATCCAGCCATCTCTGAAAATCTCCAACTATGAGCACAGTGACTTGGGGAGGACATCTAGGTGTAAGCCATAACACCTTCTCATCGCTGGTGGAGCACTCCCCCCACCAGGTACAAAGTGTCTGAGGTAAGTGCTGTCTCACAGCTCTGCCTTCTGTAGTTAAATGGAGAGGGAAGAAAGAAGTCCTAGTTCTTACTTAACTTGCAAACAGACTTTACTAACTCTCACAACTATCTGTGCTGGGAACCATGAATTATAAATTGACATAGGATCTCTCCTAGGCTCTCCTTATTCTGTGTGCTTGTGATCCGTTTTGGAACCTGGAAATCCCCTCCTTCTATGTCAGTGTAGCATCTAGGTGTGGAGATGGATCTTGGCTTGTTTCTTTTATGATGCTAAACTTGCCCAGTGCGCCACTGCCTCTACTACCCCTCCTTATGTTGGCTAACAAACAGTGGCAAGCTGGAGATTCACAGCCTTTTTGTTCCTAGAGAGCAACCGGTGGTCCCAGATCTCTGCCATGCAGCCCTCTACTTTGTCTCTTGTTCTTTCTTTCCTTTACAATCCTGTGCTGTAACCCAGGCAGGCCACTGGAACCCATTTCTGGGGTCTCCAATAATGATACCGTTGTGAAGTGGGAAGGGTCTCTAACATATTTTCTTGTCAAGAGTTTGTTGTATCCTACCAAGTTACCCAGAAAGGCTGGGAATGTGGTCTTTCATTTTATCTGATAGCACAAAGGACTAAAAATTGTCATTCTGTATTTAGATAAAGATAAGAAGAAGGAGAATGGATTACACACCTGACAGATAAATTAAGTCACTGGTACATAAATTGAATTTCAAAATGTAGATGTACATGAATCATAAGAAGTATATCAAGATCCTTGGTTTTAAGTCTTACTTTATGGGTTGAGCAGAGACTACTAATAAGGAACTAGAAATACAGAGAAATTCTTAAAGAAGCTTAGAGGAAGGATGAGAGAGCGAGGATTATAGCTCAGATGTTTGGGGTTTGAGCATAAGGAAAATGAAATCAGAGAAAGGAAAGTAAAAATTTGAGGATGGTAGTTTATCGGTTAATATTTACAATATTAAATGATTCTTTATATTGATTATCTACTGAAAGATTTTTATGTATACTACTCCTTTGTTATAGATATTATTATCATCTTCATTTCATAAGTAAGCAAACATGCCTGAAATGTTAATTAATTTTAAGTCCAGACAGAGTTGTAAGTACTAGAGTTGAGACTTAACCTATGTTCCTATTACATGTTAAAATCTGATATATTTTACCTTTCATTTTGAACTAAGAATGTCAGTGGAGGTCAATAGATGCTTTTATGATTTTAGTCAGAGTGAACAGTATGTTAGAAGTAAAATTTCAGTAGAAACATCTTAATGGTCACTATTTTCAAAACAATTTTACCTAGAAACAGGATCAGATGCCCAAGGAACATATTGTAATTACATTTCCACAGTAGAAATTGATCATATTTTTCCAGTGAAAGACTTTTTTTATATTTAAAAACATTACCAACCTCCTTCCAAAATATCCCTCAAACAAGAAAGTAGATTCAGTAAAATTTGCAGTGAACATACACCCAGCAAACATCTATTTTTGTGAAACTGGGGCGTCTTTCTTGAACAATTCCCAAGTGTTCTTTGGAGGCCCCTCCAAAGTCTACTCTTTGCTGTTTGGAGACAAAAGACACAGAAAATGTGAGATGGGAAGTCAGTTACATATTTTTTACATTCTGTATGTATAAATATCTTCATTAAGATCAAAATAAGAAAGTAGAACTTGAATGAGAAAATGGAAGGCTAGCCGAGTTTGGCATTTTCAGAATTTACCTGACAAAAAATATGAAAGAAATTAATTCTATGGTGGGACAAAAGATAAGAAATGACACCAAATGAGAATGACAGAGAAACACAGATGCCTACCGAGGGAAAGCAAAGGGACCTTGATGGGAGTCAGTTTATGCTCTGTGATCTGTCACAGGGGTCAACAGGACCCCTCTGTTCTGTTTGCATGCACCAGAACTTTCCCTCCTCATTTTATTGACAGCTGGTTTTAAGTCTGAAGTTTTTGATCACTTGGTGCATGAATGAGTGGTGGAGATTTTAAGGACTTGGAGGGCATTTTAGGTGTGCACAGGGCCATCATGAGAACTAGCCATGGTAGTGGGCAGGGCACAAAGGTCTGCATGGAGCTGGTTCTCAGCAGTGGCACTGTTGTCCTTTTTTTTTTTTTTTTTAATTTTATTAAGGAGAAAAAGAAAAAAAGCAGAGAAAGGGTACAAGTTATACAGATTTGCAGAAAAAAATAAACAGTAGGAAATCACTAGTTAATGGATTACATATTGTCATCTTAGAAATAGTTGTTCAAGTTAAAAAATTAAATCTTATAAAGTAGGCATTCCAACAGTGAGACTGCAAACAGTTCTGTTCAATGATCCAACAAAACTCAGTAATATCATTATCTATCATATACACTTAAATATACATGCAGTTATATGGTTTAAAGCACTTTCTTTTCTTCTCTTTTGTACAATGACAATTACACATTTGGGTTTTGTTGCTCCCACAGTTCTTATTACTTTTTTTCAAAGAGAGTAAAACCAAATATGACATAACAAAACAGAGTCAGGCAAATCAAAAGAGTGGACATAATAGATAATGTAAAAACATAATACAAGGTGATCAACAATGGTAACCATAATGCTTCCCGCTATCTCTAGTAGAATTGCCTATATCATCAGTTATAATAAAATTGAACAAAACAGTAAAGAACAAAACCGGGAAAACCAAAACATTGGAGGTCATCAAAAGTAGATAATAGTCAACCAGAATGGGCATCATAATGAATCCCACTATCTTCACAGCTGTTGCCTAAACTTTTGAACATGGTACTATCAAGCAAAACAGAATAGAGGGACATCAGTCAAAACAAGATGGTGAGAGCAATACAGGGCTTTAAATCATGATAATGGAAAGTCAAAGTGGGTTACTATAATGTATCCTGCTATTTTTTATTTATTTTTTCCTTAAAAAAGGACAAAAATAAAAGTAAATAATAAAATGGAGATTGAGATAAAAGAGGGCATAACAGCAAAACAGCGCAGATCAAAACATAATCATTTAAGCAAAATAGTGTTTCACCACAACATAATAACAACATAAAAGTATTTACCATATTGTCTCTTTCCTTGAAATCTTTGAGTATAACTTCGTATACTGTAGCATCAAATATATCAAAATAATGTAAAACCATTTAAGAGAATGACAGTATTACTTTGTATTTAAAATCAACTAACAGAAAATGAACAATGGTTTCTGTATAATCTCCTTGTCTATAAAAGATTTCCTTATACTATCATATATAACAAAATCCAATAAGATACAACCTGTTTAGAACAATGGAGACAGAAGAACAAAAGCTTGATGAGACTTCAAAACAAGATGATACTAAATCAATATTACCTATTATGACATCGTTTTCTCCAAAATAGCTGTTCCTATCATTCAACCTTTTCTGTCTCATTTCTGTTCAGCTCTTTTTCTGTCATTAGTTGTCAATTTGTCTTCTTTATTTTGTTTTCTGCTCCATTCATTGTGGCCTCTCTGCCACTATTTCTGGATTCTTCGTATTTTTCTTTTTTAGAATATCCTGCAGTATTCTCTGTAGAGTTGGGATTGGTGGTTGCATATTCCCCTAGTTCCTCTTTATCCTGGAAGCACCTTGTTTTTCCTTCAATTTCCAGGGATAGTTGTGCAGGATATATCAATCTTGGCTGGAGATTATTATCTTTCAAAGCTTGAATTATTTCTCTCCACACTCTTCGTGATTTGATGGTTTGTGCCGAGAAGTCTGCTGTAATTCTGATGGGTGTTCCCTTGTAAGTGATCTGTTTCTTGTCTCTAATGGCTTTTAATATTCTGTTCTTGTATTGGATTTCTGGAACTTTAATTATCATATGCCTGGGTGTAGCTCTGTTTGGGTTGTAGGTGGCTTGGGTCCTGTATGCTTCATACAACTGAGTATCTTTACCTTTTGCTAAATTAGGAAAATTCTCCTGCATTATTTCTGCGAGTAGCTTTTGTAGTTCATTTGTTTGTGTCCCTACTTCTTCTTTTATGTTCTTAATTCTTAAGTTATACGTCCCGTTATCATCTTCTAGTCTTTGTATTATTGCTGTTCGTTTCTTTGTTATCTTTAAGAAGTTTTTCATTTCATGCTCCCATATTACAAATCTGCCCTCCAGTTCAGATAATCTGTCCTTAGTTTCTTTCAAGCTGTTATGCTAGTTTTCAATAGAGTTTTTAGTTTCCTGGTAATCTCTTTGAACCTGCTTCATGTATTCTATGCTTTCTCTATTTTCTCCATTAAACAATTCTCCCCTCTTTTTCTGTTCTTCAATTCCACCATCTGTTTTTTCTTGGGTGGTGCTTAGCATTTCTGTAACTATTCTGCTTATGTCTAGCTTCAGGTCATTAATAACTTCATTCCTGAACTTGTCTCTGAGGCTCTGGAGATAGTGCTTTATATCTATTGGTACTGTGTCCGCTATTGCCTCTTTCTCAGGATTGGGGACTGAGGAGCCTTTCTTGTTGCTGCCTCTTCCCATATTCTTTGTTCCTTATATATGCAAGCATATATAGGAGGCCCAGCTTCCTTCCCTGTCAGCCACAATCTGATTGAATTGCGCCAGCTAGGTGTTCCCGCCCACTGCAGCACACCAGGAAGTTGCAGAAGAGGCAGCCTATGTGAAGCTGGCCCCTCCAGGTCACCTTCAGGCACTGGGACCTGGGTTGTGCTAGCTTACTGGTTCTCAGCCAGCAGCATCACGTAGGCTAGGCACTTCTCACTAATCCCACTTGACACGGATACATGACTGAAGTCAATGCAGCACCCTGTTCCCGCAAGTCTGCCCGGCCCCAGAATGTCATCTGTTGGAGTCTCCTAGACTGTGAAAGAGTCCCAGTTTCTCTCACTCACCGCAGGTCAATACACAGCTCCCTGCCCGTCCTGCTTTCAACTCCATTCACCAGTTCCCGTTCTCAGAGCTTTTGCTCATCTCTCTCCCTGCCAATTGGATGCAGATGCAGCGGCAGCGGCGGGAAACCCAGATCGTGGCTTTCAATGACGCAGGCTCCAGCTTCCACACTGAGGCTTTTCTGTTCCTGTTATAGCACCAGGATTGCATCCCCAGTTGGTTTCTCTCAGCCCAGTTCATTTTTGGGTCAGCAGGGCATATCTCCACTTGCTTATGATTCCTTACTCCGCACCATTCCTGAATTCTAAGCTGGGTCTTTCACAGAGCCTCCGTAGCTGTTGCTATCTGTCCTCCATGTTCTCCCAGAAGTCCACTGTTGTCCTTTTCATCTGTGCCCGGAATCTCTTGAGTATCCCTGACCCACTACAGCTTGGCACATTGCATCTCCTATACCAAGGATAAGACAGTGTGTGCTTTTCCTAAGTCACAGAAAGTAGATCCGACTGTTTTTCCCCTGTCTGCATTTCCGTATATGAATTCATTCTGCTTTGATGCATTTAAGCATTCTTGAAGCCAGCAAGGACAGAGGGAATGCTGGTACTAGAATGGCAAACCCAAGAAGTAATAGCACCCAACACCCTGTGCTGGAGTCACAGGTCAGGGGAGCTGTGTGAGGATGCGTGGAACACTGAGTCTTTGCAGACATTGCCGAACCTGCTGAAAAGAGAGCACTGGACACTGAGAAGATGACAGGACAGGAAGTTTCTCATCTGTGTGCTATCCCAGGCCTCTGCCAGGATTGTGAAGTCTGCAGTTTTCTGCTTGTCTTTTCTATACTGTAGTTGTTTCACCACTTCTTGGTTCCTGGATGGGTTGAGGTGTCTCCTAGTATTGTAGGCAGCTAAATTAGATAACATATTATAGGTAGTCAGGTAGGGCTTGGCCCTAGAAAGAACCAGTACAGAAGACAAAATATCTTGCAACTGTGGGGGAGACAGACATCTCTGCTGCAGGACAGACCTCAAGACAAAAGATAAAACAAATGCATCCACATACTCCTTAAGGATAAACATCAGAGATCAATATTCTAAATAGATATCCATCACTTTTAGGAAGCCAGGAAGAGCCAATAACTCAACTCCATATAGGAAAAACCCATTCTATATTCACGCCTGCTTGCTATGTGACTTGCTTCCATATTTGATCCTGATTTAATCAATTTTACCTGAGCAAATGTACTCACAACCTTTTTGGCGGACATTAGTTTTGTGTCACCTCATGCCTTCCTTGCTATTTCCCATTTTCCCCCACCTTGTACCCACCCTCACATCGTGGATTTGCTCTACAAAAATGTCCAGAAAATGGAGAGTCTTTGGTTACCCACTGGGGATATCTGCTGGCTGTCTCTCAGACAGAAGCTTTCTTTCTCTCAGTAAATGTATTCTGCTGTTATCCTCTGTTGTTCCTAAAATTCTTCTTTGATTTTAGAGAACACAAACCTGTACCACACACCTAGCAGGTTGGAAGTTTCTTCCCTATATCGCTACCTCTGAGCTGAGCCAGGGGAGTCACACTGCAATATAGTAACACAAGAGACCTCCCTGCACAAACTGGCTTGCAGGGATCACCACTGGTTGCTGAAAAGGCAGCAGGGCCAAATTTGAGTCATTATTTATTCATAAATGATAAGTCCTTGGAGCTTGCTGAATGACAGGGCTTTGCATCTGCTCCCCTGTAATATTTCTCTGGATGCTAAGTGAGCCCTGTGCATTAGCCATTTTTTCCCCATAGAATGTAGTTGCCCCTGTCCGTTTTTCATGTAGACAGGGACAGGGAGACTGCCTGATCTCTGCCTGCAGTTGCAGTCCAGGGATCTGCTCCTGAGTGCTTCCAGAAGAAGGATGTTCTCAAAGTGGATGCTATGGGTTATAACTAGATGTTCTCCTATAGCCTTAAACATTCGCATGTAGAGCCTTCGCAAGGTGATCAGATTATGAGGACTTATGGCTGCTTTGCTGTTAGAAGCAGAGCCCAGCTGGATGATGTAGGTCACTGTGTATGACCTGGAAGTTTGTACATCCTTTCCTTGCTCCTCTATTGATGCTTTTTGCTTCTTGGATAACATGCAATGGCAACTATATTCTTAACTATACTGTCTATAAAAACTGTAGGTTTTCTCCCACAAGAGAATCAGTGCTTAGATTTATAGAATATTTGTAAGTTTTGTTGGTTTCTCATCATTTAGAATTTACGTTACTGCAAAATTATACTGTGTATAATAGGACAATATTTTCCTTATAATTAATTTTGTTTTTATGTAAAAGTACGAAGGTGTTCAGCATAGTTGACTGCAGACTTGTGTTATTTTTTTTTTTCTTTATATAGTGCTCACAGCTTGGCAGATCAGCTAAGTGAACAGAACATGGAAAGGCTATGGCTTCTTCTTGGAGAGCAGCCAATAGTTTGTTTATGAAAATGTCTTCATTTAAGTGGATTTTTTATGGTCCATGGTTTCATTTTAGAACTTGATATGTTTTAATATATTGAAATTATGTCTTTGTCTGGTATTTTTACTGATAATGAGCACAAAACTGATATATACTAGTAGTGTACTTTAAGTAAAATGATAAATATTGAATTGAGGCCAAAATGTTGAAATATTGTGTTACTCAAAAAGTCTCTTTACTTAGTACGTTAAACCTCTGCCAGGTCCTATTGCTTAGTGTTCTTGAAATGAGACTAAGAGAACTTAATTTATTTTAACATTTTACATGATAAACTAAAATTATCTAATGCATTTATAGTCTATTATTTGTGGCTCATTGTGGGAAGAAAGTATAAGTGTGTATAATTACTTGGGCCATAAATATGTATTGAGGTCTTTTAATACCCTTATTTACTGTTTGGTGCAACATTTTGAAGTTGATGCTAAATTCTCATTTCCCTGAGGTTAAAAAGATTATGATTTGTTAAAGGCTTGTAAATGGTTGAATGTGAATTGTAACCAAGGCCAACTCCACAGCACAAAGTCTAAAAGACTCATTGTAAATTTTGTTCATAGGAATTCTTGTATTTGTTTCCTAGGGCTGCTTTCTCAAATCCACCACAAAATTTGTGACTTCAGGAAGCAAACTTATTTTCTCACTTGAGGAAGTGTGAGGTTTCTGGAGAGGTTCTAGTGAGGAATTCTGTTCCCTCCCTCAGCTGATGGTGTCTCAAGAATTTCCTTGTCTACGCAGCTTCAGTCTCTGCTTCTTCTTTCACAGCTTCTCTGTCCTATGTCTCTTAAAGCTTATTTTTTTTTTTTTGTCTCCTGTAGGGAAACTGGTTATGGGATATACGATGTTTCTCAGTCCAGGATGATCTCTTCCAGTGATCCTTCTTTGTTAGACTTGATGGTAATAACTTCCTTGCTTTTATTTAAAATTTTATAGTTCATTTAATAAAATGACTGCATTTTACACATTTTGGAATTTTATACAATGAAACAGTACTATATATATGACTTTTCAGTGTGCATCCTTCAGTTAATATTTTAAGAAACTTACAGGACTGAAGGTGGCTGTGGTTAATTTTCCTTACAATGTAGCTATACTTTTATATTATGGAATGTGTGTTATATTCTATTTTTGGCTATAGAAAACACGAGTTCTACAGATATTTTTATATATTTTTAAAATACCAAATTAACTGCTCAGCTTCATATGACATATGTAGTCTCTAGATGAAGACAAATGGTTTTTCAAAGTAGTAGTAGCAGTGTACCTCTCATTAGCAGTTTTATGAGAGTTCTCATTTTTCTCACACATTAAATAGCAAACGATATTGGCTGAAATTTCAGTTGCTTACTATTTTTATAGATATGTTGCTATATTTGATGGTCATTTAAATTTAAATCTCCCCAACTATCAAGGTTACTGAATGTGTTCATGGATATACTGAATTTATACTTTTAAGAACTCCCTGCTCAACTGTATTTTTTCTTCTTTTTTAATTTGATTATGTTTTGTTTTTGACTTTCTTCTTATGGTATAATTATGGTTTGGAGTTCATTATTGATTACACATATGGAAACTATTTTTTCTCTCGTGATGTTTATCTTTGTTGTCTTTTTCTTTTATGTTTTGATGAGCAGAAGTTCTTTTATTAGCGTAGTTAATTTTATCCATCATTTACTTTATGATTAATGTGTAGTGCTCTAAAAAATTTCTTTCCTCCTCTTTGCTGCTCATGTTTTTTTGTAATTTTGTTGCGTGTATTGATCACCAGCTAAACTCTTTTCTGATTAACATTTTTTAAGAGATGTTATAACATATAGCTTATAATCAAGCCTTACTTTTTTAGCATAATTCTGTCACTTTAAGAAATATTCTGTAATTAGTGTGCATAATTTTTTTTAGATTAACTTGGGTACCTATCTTAATTTACTCTTTTTTGTCTTCTTAGGAAACTTATTACTGTGAGCCCTAGCTGTCCAATAAGTATGAATGAAAGAGAATTTGTCTTGAAATTGATTTGCTCCGACAATGCTAAAAAAAAAGAATCTCCATAATAGATTTCCTTGTTGATCATGACATGTCATATTAGTCAGGTAATTGACTACAGGGAAAATTTGACCACTACCAAGTATTTTATATGTGACATGTAAATAATTTGTCTGATGAAAGCTGTAAATACAATATAACTGAGATAATTTTATTGTTGAAGACTGAGATTCAGACACTTTAAATAACATAGTCAAGGGCAAGCTAGGAAATTAAGGGATGAAATATGAAGACAAATATGATTATATTTTTGCTTCCCTGTAAGTTCTTTCTTTAAATGCAGTTTCAAACTTTAGAGTGGCAAACTCACTTATTTCAAATATCATCAATTTAAGTAAATGAGAGTTCTGTTTGAATCTAAACTATTCTAGACTTTGCCCTGCGAGCACTTACACGTTATCCAAATTCAAGCAGAATCACTTACTTTGAAATTCTTTTGCAACTTCTTCCTGTTATTTTATGTTTGTAAAATATAAAGGCATTTTTCCCTTTTGGTGAATTTTAGGGTGAGGCATAGGGAAACTTCAGAGACATCTTACTTGTGCAATTGAATTCTTAATGGTTTAGATCTTAGTCTCAAAAAGTCCATGTATTGAAAGCTTTATTGATGGTTGGTGGCGGAATCTTCAGTAGGTGGGGCCTAGTGAAAGAAAGTTACCTTATTCTGCATCCACCTGGGAAGACTGTAGTGGGGCTCTGTCCCCTTCTTTTCTCCTTGCTCTTTGGCCACCATGAGGTAACCTTACTCCCACCATATGCTCTTCATCATAATGCTCTACCTCACCACAGACCCAAAATAATGGAAGTAAAGGACAATGAACTGAAACATGATACCATAAGCCAAAACAAATCTTTCCTTCTTGTAGATTGTATCAGGAACTTGGCCACAGCACTAGAAAGCTGACTAGCATATGGACTTCAATTTTTTATTTAATTTTTCACACATATAACATACATGTGATTTATATCAGTGATTTAAGGAAAATATGGGCAAGAGAAAGGAAAAAAGATCCAATTTGGAGACATTCGCTTACAATTGTTCTGTAGTATTACTTGAAAGTATAGTTGCCTTTTCGAAAACTTATTCCCAGGAAGATAGTTTTTTTTTGTTTGTTTGTTTTTTGTTTGTTTGTTTGTTTTTCCCAGTTACGTTAATATAATCTTAGGAAACATAAATTTCAGTGGTTTAAAACACAGCAAATCATATTTATATGCTTGTAAAGGTCAGATTTCAAACTTCTGTCTCAGAAATTATTTTTTAGAAACAGACTCAGCATTTCCAGAAGCTTCTACTAGCTACAAACTGAACAAATAGATACCTGTGGATCTGGATGGGATAGAGAAATATATAAATGTAGGTCTTCTGACTCTAGTTACAAAACAAGAGGAGAACTTATTAAACAGGGAAGATTGCAAGAAAAAATTTTAAATGCAATGTCAACATTAATATAATACTTGAGGTTTTTTAATCCCTTACTGCCTTTCATCGTAGGATTATGGACATCTTACTTTTTAATTAATTCTTAAAAACTGTAATATCCACATAGTGATGAATTTTTGTGCAACTTTGGATATTCAAATTAAAGCTTAACTTCTCAAGCTGCTGTTAACTACTAGGGAGTAAGCCATTTTTGCAGGTCTTACTTATGATTTATTTTTAGCTATTTCTCACTTTGAAAAATTTCATTTGTTCTGAGATTTGAAATCTTAGCATACATGTGTTGCTTAAATAATTTGTTATGCTTTATAGTGATAACCATATTTTTTAGATGAGAAACAATAGAGACTACAGTCGTGGTATGCCAATCTCAAATGGTCTCAGGATATATAGCTGTTGTCCAAATATATGTGTTAACTGTTGACATCAATGAAAATCTAGATCATTCCACTGAGTGGTAGAGAAGAACAATTTGCTTAAAATCGTACTTTTAAGTTTCTTTGAGTCTATTTGATTCTCTCTCCTAGTACTGAAAGAAGTCCAGAGAGATTGAAATTTCCCAAAACTTAGATAGTTTTATTCAGAACATGAATCCTACATGAATCACTTTTGCCTTTAAAATGTTTATTATAAAGCTAGAATACGGTATGTTTCCTCTGATTTGAGATACAGATGGCAAAAATCTTTAGTCTGCCAAGAAATTTTATTTGTTTCTAAATTCTAACTGTCCATTATATGACTTTGTTATATTAAGATTTTAGTAGTGCAAATAAGGGTCAAGGCTTCTTTGTTGATGAAATATTAAATCACCCTTTGGCTTTTTCACATCTGACACTTACTTTCTACTTAATCTTTAAAAGCGGAAGTTCATGAGCTTTCCCTTAGTGGAGTAGTTGGATTTTATTCATGATCAAACTCATTGAAACCTGCCAACCATATAAAAACAGTTGCCAGTATGGGAGAACTCTTCCTTGTG
Organism: Cavia porcellus; assembly: GCF_034190915.1. Lineage (NCBI taxonomy): Eukaryota > Metazoa > Chordata > Mammalia > Rodentia > Caviidae > Cavia > Cavia porcellus. The sequence continues at coordinate 29,108,763 of NW_026947497.1, read as the reverse complement.
TTGTGATTAAAAGGGTTTCACTGTTTAAAAGTGAACTTAAAATAAATATGTATTCCCCCCACTACAAAGGAGTGCTTGCTGTTTGCCACAGGTGGCTTTCTGTAAGAACAAGAAACAGAGTAGACTTGTGTCACAATATCTCCAGCTATGTTTTCAAATTCTGATTGTGTGCGCATGTTCAGAATAGTATTTTTTTTAATGAGGAATATTTTAGCTGAATCCAAAATAAAATGAGATAGTGACCCATGAAACTTTTTTGGGAGGAAAATGGAAGCTTTTACAAACTTTTGCCTTCTAAGGTTTGTGGGAATATGTTTAATAAGGCCATAGCATTATTAAGCAGTAGCCTTTTATCTTGCTCCAAGGATTTTTGATCTGGGTCCAGAATGCAATCAGAAGCATAGACTATTAAAGCTAGAGACAACCATGCACGTCATCTAATCCATTTCCTAATTCTAAAGGGGAAGTACCTAAGATTTAGATAAGTTAGTTGATTTGTTTTAAATGACGATGTAACATGGCAGTTAGAATCCTAGCTCCTTGTCTCCTACTATTTTCTGTAGGGCTATATTTTCTGAGTATCCAAATAGAAATGAAGAGGACTGATATTAAAATTTTTTAACATTTAATACTTCCTAATTTTCTTTAGAAGGTTTTTAATATTCAAGTCTTGAATAAACCTTGTTTCTTTTCCGCTACCCAATGGAGTCCATTTTGTCATTCAGAGACCTTTTTGTAATAGTTTCACATGAAGATATCATCTCAGTTTTACTCTAATTGTAGGGGGAAACTATTTTTAGCATTAGAAGCATAGCAATCACAAATATCTATAGGTGCATGCACATTTATGACTAAACAAAAGTATTCCTTTGCCCAGTAGCATAAAGTCATGCATTTTCATTGAATTACACCTGTATTTCCTCACTGTAGTCCTGAGGAATCGGTCTGACAACTCAGCAGAAGGTAGCTCAATAATGCATTTTTCTAGAACATATTCAAGTCATGAACTCATTTGCTTTAAGTAAGGACAGTTGTTTCAGTGCTTTATGGGATTCGAGTTCATGGGACATTATTCAAAATTTATAGCATAGCATTATAATTTTATTACAGGCATTATATCATTAATGTATAGTGAGTTTGTCAGGTTAACCATTATTTAATAGTTTTTAAAAATACTTTGAATATTTAAATTGGAGCTGTTGAAAAGATAAACATGTATGTTATTGTACACAATTTTGGAGAAGAAATTATTTTCTTGCTAGAGCAATACTTTTGTTTTCCAGGTATCTTTTGTATTTAATAGCTGCTCCTCTTTAATTTGTTCACAATTAAATCATTAAATGAATTTAATACTGTATATGTTTTGAAATACACAAAAAAATTTTGCCAAAACTTTTAAAAGGCATTCCATGGCGCTAAAAATCTGCTTTTTATGGCTCCCTTTGGATGTGAGCCATGACAGATTAGTTTAGTCTTTATGTCTTAATCATAATTTATCCCTAAGCAAAGTCTTTGTGAACTTTTTATTACAATCAAAGATGCAGCATAATAAATGACTTTTTCAGTAGTTAAGACAGAATACGTGTACAAATGAATGATAATACATTATCAGGGCAAAACAGTCTTTAACTAAAGAAAACATGACATTTTTATCACAAAAAAATTCAGCAGCACTTTTCCCCACAAGTGAAATGCATTTGGAGTGTCCTAAATTTTCATATCATGTATCCTTTCTGCTGCTCTCAGGCTAATGGTTAATGGCACTCTTAGAGGCATGCCTGAGTGCACTATTAAGCTCCAAAAGAAAACGTGGCTGAATAATATATTAAAATACACATGATTGAAATGAAAATGTTTACTTTTCTAAAGCATGAGATTACTAATAGAATGACAGAGTTAAAGGTCAGTTTTGGAGTAAGCTCTCACACGAATTTTATGAACATATCTTAGAAGATATGAGAAAGAAAAATCAACAGTGTAGCAAAGTGGTCCTCTTAAAGAAATACTTTATAGTTTCCTTATAAAAATAAAGAAAAAACATATGAACTTTATTGAGTGCCAGGGTATAGTTATGGAGATTTTAAAAAAATTCTCCCTGTGTAATATGAAGAAAAAAGGAATGAAAAATATTCTAAAAAGGAAAATAGAGTAGAGAAACTTGAGAAAGCTAGGAAGATGATGGGGTGTATATTAAAAAATGCAATCACATGGAATACCAGCAGAGAAAATGGTGAAATGCAGCCTATCCTTTTGTTCCTGGGATCAAAGCCTTTATTCCTGTAGATTGGTGGAATCTTTTTGATTCTCAAGGTCCCTTAACCAACACCTAAAATGAAATTAAACCATATTCTGTGCCATTATAAGCCATCTCTCTTTCTGAGTATGATTTTAAATTTTATTTTTTTAAATATCAAAGAAATTACATGACAGAAATAATTCTCAAAGCACTGCCTAAAGTTTAGCTGTTTCTTTTTTACTAGAATCAGAAGAAACAGAGTATGTGCTCTTATTTATTTTAATGAATTCTTTTATTACAAAATTCGACAGAAGAATCCAAGGAAAGAGAGGGGAGAAAAACCCTCAGAGACTTTTTTATTTTCTTAGCTGACAGGAAACCATATGACTTTCAGTAATTTTTTTTTCCTCTATGTTTACTGAGTGTAAAATCTGTCTGAAACAAGACAATGCAGCAAATGCACATTTAGAGTTGTTGTTTTCATCGCCATCCTCACTGTCCTGTCCCCCCCGCCCCCGAAAGAAAGGGTGTCATTGCAGGTGATTGCCAGGGTAAATTTTTTTAAAGTTGCAAATTCTCTGAGATTTAATGTGCACTGTGACTCTTACTAAGAAGGGAAGGGGTTTGGAAGATGGAGATTCCAAACCGAAGTTTGTGGACCTGGACTCTGGGTGCTGTGAGTTACAAACACTGGAAAAATTGGATGGTAACCTGTTATGAGCACTGCACACTTTACCTGTGTCTGCCTGAAAGCTTGTAGCTCTGAGGATTTATGGAAAAACAGAGAAGGCAGGATGGCATCGCCTGACATAATCCATCTCATTTCCACCACAGTGAAACATATGTTAGCAAAGTAGTGGTATAAAGTTGACAAGTTCGTTTTCAGCAGTGACATTCCCTAGATATTATTCCTCCCAGGAGGAAGCTGGGTAGTTAGCACAGAGAGTGCAGAAATTAGGAATGCAGCTCACTGCTACTGCCTGTTGGATACATAAGATTCTGCTTAAAAGATTGATGCCCAAATTAATATGTTTGTTAAATGAAAAGAAAGAATTCCAGGTAGCCATGACCTGTGTATACACTTCAATAAAGGTGGTGACTTATAATTGAAAATATTTGATCATCCACAGATCAAATCTCTTTGAGGTTGCCAAAGACAGGTTTCTTTTGTTGCTGTTTTCTATAAAACCTTATTTTTTTGATATTTCTTCAATGAAAGTATTATTTTATTTTAACAGTAACAAAATTTCAAATTCTGTACCACTCAAAGCAATCTTGGGAATATTTTGAGGTGAAAAATGACTGCAACTGTGAAGTATACAGTCACATTAGTTCATTTCAAACACTAAAATATAACGTGTAGTCAGGGATTGCAAGGAGAATAATTACATACAGGACACATAATTTATAGCATTATTAATAATGGTCACACAAAAAAATTAAAAACAAAGAAAGTGTAGGACATTTGTCCACACACTAAAGACCTAGGAAATCCAGCTGAGGGTCTGAATCCCATGGCAATAACCTGCATGATTTCAGCTGAAAACCCAGAGCCCACAATAATGATCAATGTAAGTCTGTCCCATGTGTGTGTACCAGGAAGGCCCAAAGGTCAGAGGTGAAAGTCAAAATGTCTATGCCAGCAGGAAAAAGGATCTGTGCCAGTAAGATGAGTGTTCTACACTGAAGCCAAGAAGTGACATTCAAAATAAGGACCAGGACTCTCCTGTGAAGCACCACTGTCATCCTCAGCAACAATGAGGTTCAGAGCTCTCCCAGTGACAACAGTGGAATACATATCATGAGGCTAGCATGACAACCTTCCGGAGATTGAATAGCATGCATCATTCCTTCCAAGACCAGAAAACGATGCTCAAAGAAAAGACTAGAGCCTCCCGCCCTCCCAAGGGAACCTCATCCATCCTCAGTGACAAGGTTCCAAGCTCCTTCAATGTGAATAGCAGAGTTCATATCAGAGGCGCGAGCATGATAAGCTCTTCCTAGAGAACCAATAGCTCCAATCAACAACAACACTAAGGAGAACCCACAATGCTACTCTTCCTCTCGAGGTCTCCTTTTTATGCTGGCAACAGTCCTCAGGTGGGCCATCTACACTCAGTACCATGCTGACTCAGGTCAGCTGGTATTTAGGTTGACCACCAATTACCAATCCATAGTATCACTTATCACTTTATTGAATGTAGGAAATGTGGTGTGTAGTTTTTACATAGATGGTGCACTATTTGCAGCCTTTTCTCTGCTTGTCTTCTGGTGTGCTTTTGCAAATATTTCTTCAATGCATATGTGTAGAAGTGGAATTGTTAGATCAAATGCATGTATTCAAAGATTCTTCAAGAAATGTAGAATTTTTTTTTCTCTTTACCAGTTATGATACTTGTAACCGCTCCACACCATTAGAACCAGCTGGTGTTTTCAGGCTTTCTGTGTTGGAACCAAACTGGTGAGTATTGTGGCATAGCAATTTTAATTTGGAATTTCTTCCTCACCAGTTAGCTTGGGCATCACTTATGTTTTGAGGCCATTTGGATTTTGTCTTCTATAATCTTCTTGCTCCCATCCTTTATCTCACTTTTCAAAATTGTGTAGCTTATGGCTTTTAATTGATTTTTTCAGGTTCACTTCATATTCAGAATATGAATTCTTTATCAGTTTTACATGTTGCAAATATCTTTTTCTTTTCTGCTTCATCTTTTCACTTTATGTTGTCTTTGATGATTTCATTAAAGAGAAAAAGTCATTCATTTTAAAGTGCTTCCTGTATTTGCTTAAAAGTCCTTTTCAAGATTCTGAAGATGCTCTTCTCTAGTTTCTTGTTACCATTTTAATGCTTCTCAAGGTTGTTTCATTTGTATGCTTTTATTTTTTTTAATATCTAAGTCTATAATTCACCAGGTGTCACTTTTTGCTTAGTGTAATTGTTATGTTCTATTTTATTTTTTCCATACATATCCTATGTCTTAATACATCTGATATTTTTCTCAATAATTTCCTTACAAATCTGAATTGCTTTCTTTCATTAATAATCTCTCCACATATGCAATGGTCTATTTGGATTCTCCATTATTTCTCTGGTCCATGGTTATCTTTGTGCCTGTACCAAGTCATCATAATTATGCATCTTTTTTAAAAATTCTATTTAAAAGGAAAAAGAGAAAACAAAACAAAACAAAACAGTGTAAGGGTACAAGTAATACAGAACTACAACAAAAATTAAGAAATCACCAGTTAATAGATTACACATTATCATCTTAGAGATAGTTGCTCAAGTCACAGGATCAAAGCATACAAAGTGGACATTCAAACAGTGAGACTGCAAACAGTTGTGTGCAATGATCCAACCAAAATCATTAATATGGTCATCTATTTAACACACCTAAACACACTTGCATTTGTATCTTTTAGAGCACTTTTTTTCCTCTCTTTTTTACAACAAAATTTACACATTTTGGGTTTTATTACTCCCATAATTTTATTACTTTTTGTGGAAGAGAATAAAATCAAATATCACAAAACAAAGCTGTCATTCAAAACCATAGCACATGTTGTAAAAACAGAGTACAAGGTTATCAACAATGGTTACCATTAATGCCTCTTGCTTCCTTAAAAATAATTGTCTATCTCATTAGGTATTATAAAGTTGAACAAAACAGTAGAGAACAAGACCAATAAAACCTAAACATTGTAAACATTACAGGACTTCAAAAGAAGATAATAGTCAAACCAGAATGGGCATCATAGTGAATCTTATTGCCTCCAAAGTAGTTGTCTATAACCTCAAACTTGATACTATCATACAAAACAGAACAGAGTCTAATCAGTCAAAACAAGATAGTGGGAGTATTACAGGACTTCAAATCAAGTTAATAGGAAATCAAAAATGTTACTATAATATATCCTGCTAATTTTTTATTTTTCCTTTTAATTAAAATAATAATAAAAATAACTAATCTTTTTAATGAATAAGGGAGAGATTGAGATAAAAGAGGACATAACAACATAACAATGCAGGTCAAAGCATGACAGTTTCAGTAACCTAGTGCTTCACCACCAAATAACCCAACTTAATAGTAGTTACCATAGTGTCTTTTTCTTTAAAATATTTGAATATAACTTCATATACTATAACATCAAACATATCAAGACAGTGTAAAACCATTCAAGTGGATGAAAGCATTGTAGGGTATTTAGAATCAGCTAACAGAAAACGAACAATGGTTTCTATATTATCTCTTTGCCTATAACAATTTTTGTTTATACTATCACATATAATAAAATCCAGCAAGATACAACATGATAAAATCAATGGAGACAGAAGAGCCATAGTTTGGTGGGGCTTCAAAACAAGATGGTATTAAATCAGCACTAGCTATTATGATGTCTTGTTTTCTTCAAAATAGCTGTTCATTTCATCACAGGCAATAGTATCAAGCAGCCCAGAATAAAGCCATTCTAATTAATAAGTGAAAACTTTATAAGGCTTCAAGGCCACATAATGGGGAATAATAATTACCGCATACTTTTATATATTTGAGTCATTTCCTACACTAGGAAAACTATTCAGTATTCACACATGTGAGTTTGATTTATTTCACTTATAAGTATGGTTTCAAGCTGCGCCCATTTATTGATAAATATCTCAATGTGATCCTTCTTTTTAGCTGAGTAGTACTCCATTGTATAGAAATACCACAACTTTTTTATCCATTCCTCAGTTGATGGACACTTGGGTTGTTTCCAAGATCTGGCAATTATAAATTGTGCTGTTATAAACATAGGTGCGCATATATCACTGTGGTATGATGCTTTCAGTTCTTCTGGGAATATGCCTAGAAGCAGAATAGCTGGAACAAATGGGACTTCCAATCCCAGCTTTTTGAGAAACCTCCAGACTGACCTCCACAAAGGTTGTACCATTTTACACTCCCACCAACAGTGAAGGAGAGTTCTTTTTCGCCACAGCCTCTCCAGCATTTGTTGTTGGTGGTTTTCTTGATCCTGGCCATTCTTTCAGGAGTGAGATGGAATCTCAGTGTGTTTTAATTTGCATTTCTCTAATGACCAGTGATGGTGAACATTTACCTTAAAATCAGGCACAAGGCAAGGATGTCCTTTATTACCACTCCTATTTAATATAGTACTGAAAGTACTAGCCAGAGCAATTAGACAAGAGAGAGAAATAAAAGGGGTAAAGATAGGAAAATAAGAAGTTAAATTATCATTGTTTGCAGATGACATGATACTCTACATAGAAGACCCCCTAACCTCCATTGAAAGACTCTTAGATATAATAAATGAATTCAGTAATGTAGCTGGATACAAAATCAATACTCAGAAATCAATAGCATTCCTATACCCTAACAACAAAATCACAGAGAGGGAAATAAGAGAAACCACACTCTTTACACTAGCAACCAGAAAAAAAAAAATGAAATATTTAGGAATTATTCTTACGAAAGAAGTGAAAGACCTATACAGGGAAAACTATAATACACTGAAAAAAGAAATTGAAGATGATCTCAGAAAATGGAAAGACATCCCTTGCTCATGGATAGGAAGAACAAACATTGTAAAAATGGCCATTCTCCCAAAACTGTTATACAGATTCAATGCAATCCCAATAAAAATACCATCAACATACTTTATAAATCTAGAGAAATCACTCCTAAAATTCATCTGGAACCAGAAGAGACCTAGAATAACAAAGGCAATTCTAAGCAGCAAAGGCAAGGCAGGAGGCATCACAATCCCTGACTTGAAGTCATACTACAAAGCAACAGTAGTAAAATCAAAATGGTACTGGAATCAAAACAGAGCAGAGGATCAATGGAATAGATTAGAAGATGCAACCACAACTACAAACACACTCAACCACCTTATCTTCGATAAAGGAGCCAAGCAGGTTCACTGGAAAAATGACAGTCTTTTTAATAAATGGTGTTGGAAAAACTGGCTCTCCATGTGCCCAAAGCTAAAACTAGACCCATGCCTCTCACCATATACTAAGATAAAATCTAAATTTATCAAAGATCTAAATATTAAAACAGAAACACTAAATCTATTGGAAGACAAATTGGGTAGAAACATTGAAGACATAAGGGTAGGTAGAGAATTCATTAACAGGACTCAAACCGCACGGGAAATACTTCCCAGAATCAATAACTGGAACCACCTCTTATTAAAAAGTTTCTTCATGTCAAACAAAATGTCCAGCATAGTGAAAAGAAAACCCACAAACTGGGAAAAGATCTTAGTGAGCTCCTCCTCAAACAAGGGACTTCTGTCTAAAACATATAAAGAATTAAAAAAACTCAGACCCCCAAAATTCAAAGATCCAATCCAAAAATGGGCATCTGAGATGAATACACACTTCTCAGATGAAGAAATACAAATGGCAAATAAATACATGAAAAAATTGTTGTATCTTTATAACATGTTATTATATTATCTAAAAGAGTATGTAATTTAATCTTGTCAATATCTTTGATCTTGACTGTTTGATTTCTAGATAAATGTTTCAGTTAAATGACCAAGTATGCTCCCAGTCTCAAAATTCTCTTTTCCAGTTGCATTTTCAGTTTACGTATTAAGATAATACCTCTATCTACAATATAGATATTTTATTCCATGAAAATACTGTATATCTGGATTTATTCAGTGTTTTATTTTAATATCACTCAATAAAATACACAAAATTCTACAGCAGTTTTATAGTCATTACTAACAATTTGATAATGTTATGAATGACATTCAAAGTGGTTTTCACTGGCTTATTGCTGGTACCGGAAAATTCAGTTCAATTTTGCATATGATTGTCTTTCTTGCAATGTTGCTGAAGTCATGCTGACTCAAACATGTTAACTGTATGCTATTGGGTATTTTCTTAGAAACCAATCACATCACCTTCCTTAAAATTTATATATTCTGTTTCCTCCTCTTGTCTTACTTACCAGAGATTCCTATTCAGAGATTACTGCAAACCTTTTCGTATTCCCAATATCAAAGGGAATGCTTTCAAAATTAAATATGGTATTCATGGTAATGTTCTTAATGTATTCTCCTAATTTCAAGGAACTTGTCCCTTAGAATCTGGCCACATACTTGTTGTTAATTAATTTTATATATTATCAAATGCTTTGTCTGCATGTCCCGTATGATTTTTATTTCCCTTTAAAATTTTAAGGTGGCTAACTACACTTTTTTTGGTATAAATCTGAAGTAATCATATGTTATTCTCTTTATATTATCTTTTTCTGTGAATTTTCAAATTTTCTAAATGATTTCTTACTTGTATTTATAGATGGGATAAACTTGACATTTCTTTTGTCAGTTTTTCATATCTAAGCCAGCGGTTTTCTTTGTGGGAGGTTTTCAATGATGTTGCAATTATTAAATTGATTGACTGTAACACAAATATGAAAGATTGATTTACTGGTCATGGGAAAAACAGACTTTGCACTTACTAGATTAGTTTTGTTAAGTTACACTTGACTAAATATTTTTCCATTTTTAAAATTTTAAACGTATTATAATATTTGTCCATAATATTTCATCATTTTGTCATGTGTCTCCAGGTCATTTATCTGTTTGTAAGAGAAAAATAGTTTTAAAAAATCATACCGTTCTAGAAGACACTTTGATTCCTTGTCTCATTTGCTAGAATTTCTTTTCTTTTTTTTTTTTTTTTTTAGTCATATGAAGCTATTTTAGTGAAAACTGCATGATAGTGGTATAACAATAGATGTATTGGTGCATGATAACATTTATTCTTCGTTATCAGAAGCTAATCTTTGCTAAGGATTGTGGGCTTTCTACAGTTGGGTTTCACTAACAGAGGATTTGTTTCTTCCTTGGTGACTTTTGCCGTAAATACTTCAACAATTTGTTTAGTGATACAGAATGCATATCAGATTAGGGAGGGATTGGGGAAGCTGGAAGGGAGGGAGAGAGAAACACAGAGAGAAGGAGACAGATAGAGACAGAGACAGAGAGACACACAGAGAATTGAATATTTTCTAAGCTGATTGGAATTGAAACTGCAACTCTAGTAACTGGAAAACTCTTGATTACTTTAGGAAAATATTCTGACTTCATTTGTTTTTGTTTATAATTTATTTGAATATATGACTTGAGATTACAGTGGTGATTTTAGTTTTTAAGTCCAATTGGGGTTCTCTATAAGTAGAGAAAGATTATATATTGAAGAAATATGCCTTATCTCTACCTAATTTACTCTGAATGTGTATTGACACTAACATAAACCTCTTGTTTCTCTAAGCTATCATAAGGGGATGTTAGTGGCTGTAACAAAAAGCCCAGAAAGTTAATGGTTAATGTAAGAGAGTAATTTATTTCAGCAAGTTTATATGATGTAGATTGGTGCTCAGTTTCCCAGGAGACGAAAGACTATAAAACTGCGACTTCAGACTGGAAGGCATACACATCCCTTTTGCACGCAAACCATTGAAATGACTAACTTTGATTATTTAGTGATACGCCATAGAAGCATAAGGGAGTTTGCAGTATAGTTGACTTCCATATACAGAACATTTCTGTAATTGGAGAGAAGATGAGAATTTATTTTTGGTAGACAGCTTATAGTCTACTATAATGTCAATCATTGTTTAAAATCAGTGTGTATGTCAGAAAAAGAAACACATGTAATAAATCATTTGAACAGAATTTTATGTTTCCAAGAATTTTCTGTGACACTCAAGGTTTATATACGCAAAAAACAATGTTTCTTAGTTTTAAAGAAAACTGAACACTTTTATACCTGAGCAAAAATACTGTTGCACTGTAGTGTGTAAACTATTTCATATGTCCAATTTCTTTCAAGTTTAGAATATATTCTTGGTTTTGATGAGGATGCCAATATTTTATAGCTGGGTGGTCTCTGTTCATTTGATGATTGTAGGAAACATTTCAACGTTCAGGAAACTGCTATTTGACTACCAAGAAATTCCTTGCAATTGATAAATAAATTGACAGGTTTTCAGGCTGTTTTTGCTCTTGGTTTTTTGGTTTTTTTTTTTTTTTTTTTTTTTTTGGTTATTACTCTACATTATAGTGATCGAATGTGGTGAGAATACTTTGATAGATCACAGGTACAATAAAAAGTAGGTAAAATGCATTAAAATTAAAAATGCATTTTGGAAGGAGAAACTGATGACATAACATTCTTATTTGTATTCTGTAATACTTGGTAAATTGTAATGTGTGAAACCCAGTAAAAACAATCTTTCTGTTTGACATGGAAAAGTTTTAGAACAACCCCAGATATATCATTTCACTGTTGACCAAGTACAACATACTGGTTTTGTGATTTACTCTTATTTTTGTGTCATCAAAGTTTTCTCCTAATATGTAGCTTCATATGTTGAAACTACAATTAGATTAGAATTAATTAGATTTAAAAATCTAATCTGTTCTGTGTTTAATTTTGTAACTCATGAGAAATGGGAGGCTACTTTCATTCTTTCAGCTATGAATGTCCAATTGTCCCCATATTATTTGTTAAGACTGTCTTTTTCTCCATTGCACATTAGTCAGATGTAGGATTCATGGCTATTCTTTCAGGTCTTGTACCTGTTCCATTGGTCTGTGCACCAGGTTGGTACCAGTACTATGTTCTTTTGAATGCTTAATCTTTGCTGAATGTTTTAAAGCCAGGTAGCATAATGCTGCTTGCTTCTTTTAGTTTATATTGATTTGTTTATCCAAGGGTTTATGGCTCCATACAAATTTTTAAGGTTTTTAAAATCTATTCTTGTGCATAATATCATTCATATCTGAGTAGATATTGCATTAATCTGTGGATTGCTTTGAGTACAGCAGATATTTTAACAATATTGAGTCTTTGAATCTACGAACATGGGATGTCTTTCCATTTTTGTGCATTTAAATTTTTCCTAAGTGTCTTAAACTTTCATAATATAGACATCTTCCGTGTGGTTAAATTTCTTACTGGGGACTTCTTTTTTATTTTGAAGAGAATAAAACCAAACAAAATAAAATAGAATAGAGTCAATCAAAGCAAAACAATGAACATAACTTCAAAACAATACAAAAGTAAATGATTTATGGTTACCATAATTCCTCATTTTATCTTCAAAATAACTGCCGTACCATCAGATACAATAAAACCAAACAAAATAGTACAGAATGAAACTAATAAAAACAAAACAATGATGCAATACAGAACTTCAAATCCAGATAATAGTGAAACAGCATGGCTACCAAAATGCCTCTTGTTATCTTCAAAGTAGTTGCCTATACCATCACACATAATACAATCAAACAAGACAAAATAGAATAAAATCAATCAAAAGAAAACAATGAAAGCAATACAGGCCTTCCAAACAGGATAACAGGAAATCAATAATGGCTACCATAATATGTTTCATTATCTTTGAAATAGCTGTCTGTACCATGAAATATAATAACATTAGATAAACTGAAATGGAATAAATCCAAACTAAACAAATCGATGAACACATATGATTTCAAATCATGATAGTAGCTTAACAGTGGCCATTGCCTTCCCTTTTAGACAATTCCTCCCCTCTCAGTTTCACAATATCTACTATGCATTTTTAATCCCACAAACCTCCAGTTTTCTACTCTATGGAAACAGCATGTTATTCACCCGCATGACTCTGAATCATTTCACCCATGAGCATGATCTTAAATTGGATTGATTTACCTACAGGAGCCTTGAGGTTATCTATCTTTATAGCTACGTAACTTTCCACTGTATAAAAATCGTATGTCTTTCTTGTCTGCTCTGCAGCTGATAGGCAGGCTACCCCTACCTCTTTCTGGTTCCCTGTCACATGGAGCATTGTTATTTCTTCCCTGACTATCAGTTTATAAACCTCCTTTTGAGTTGAATGTGTTTCTTGTATAAAGTATATTGCTGGATCCTATCTCCCGAGCCACTGTACCTCTGTTCTTTTTCTTGGTGAATTGAAGCCAGCTACTTTAATGGTTATGGCCAACATGCACTGCCTTGTGTCTGCCATGCTATTTTCCTGCCATTGACTGTCTACTTTTCCCCTCCAGGCAACTGTCTGCCCCATTGGGTAATCCCCCTCTGTTGCTGTTCCTGGAACTGTGGTCTTTTTTTTTTTTTTTTTTTTTTTTTTTTTTCTCTCTTTAGAATGTCCTTTATTATTCTTTGTAGGGTTGGTTTGACAGTCATGATTTCCTTCAGTTGTTCTTTGTCCTGGAAGTATCTTATTTCTCCATTGATTTTGATAGATAGTTTTGCAGGGTACATCAATCTAGGTTGGAAGTTGTTTTCTTTCCAGACTTGAAATGCTTTACTTCAAGCTCTTCTTGACTTGATGGTTTGAGCTGAGAAGTTGTAAGACCGGTGTCACGAAGAAGACCCCAAGGACTCAGCTCTCATGTCAGAACAAAGGGGTTTTATTTTCTGCGCGTACAGGGTCCTCCAAACAGGTGGGAATGGAGAACCCCTTACTCGAGCAGGGCTGTGCCTTTTAAGGCCTAAAACTGCAAAGCAAGCAAGTGTTGTTACAGAAGCCAATCATAGAGATTGGAGCTGGGCTAATTGTGAGCTGTCCTCAAGGGATTGGGTTTCTTTGTGGGGCGAGGGGGTCATCTCACAAGAAGGGGTGGCACTTCTTAGGAACAGGCGTTTGTCCCATGACTGAGAAAACTGCCTGTTTATCTCAAATGGCCCGGAAACACTGGGTCCTGTGCGGGTGGAGCTGCACATAGTTTCGAAACTCGCACCACAAGGCCTCCTGAATAGAAAAGTCTAACAGCAATTAACAACCTTAGTTACCTTACTTTAGCACCACAATCATTCTATTTGTAGAGGGCAACAATGGTTAGCATATAAATTAGGTAAGATTTTACAATTCTTTACAGAAGAGAGCATTGATTAACATATCAATCCTTTGCCCAGAGGAAAAGGAAGACATACATTTACAGTAAGGCCAAGTTACAGGTATTGCTATGATATAAATGAAGCTATTTTTGTGAAGAATGTACATCTAATACAATCTGATGCAATTAACACAATTTGTGACGGGGCTACCTGGTAGGGAAGACCCGGGTTGTCAGGAGTTATTACCTCAGGCCTTTGTTTTATGGCCTTTAGGAAGTTAAAACTTAACCTACTTAGATTCGAAGGGAGAAGGGGAGGGGAAGCAGCAGATGGAACGAGCTTTCTTGGTCTCTTCAAAGTCTGTCATGATTCTGATGGGCTTTCTTTTATAGATAATCTGTTTCTTTTCTCCAACAACTTTTAATATTCTGTTCTTATGTTGAATTTCTGAAATCTTGATTATTATATATCTGGGTATAGATTTACTTTGGATATGCTTAACTGGAGTTCTATATGCCTCACTAGTCTGAATGTCACTTCCTTTTTCCTTGCTTGGGAAGTTTTCTGGTATTATTTCTGTAAACAGACCTCTAACGTCATTTTTTGTTGACCCCTGCTTTTTCACTCACACTTATTATTCTTAAGTTATGTTTTTTGGGGTTGTCTTGCAATAGTCAAATTGTTACTTTCTGGTTCCTTGTTATTTTTAAAAGATCTTTCTTTTTGCAATCACAACTGCAAACCTGTCTTCAAGGCTTGAAAGTATATTTTCAGTTTCTTTCAAGCAGTTTTGCCAGCTTCCAATGAATTTTTTAATTATCTGGATATCTTTTTGAATCTGTTTCATGTACTCTAAATCTTCTTTTATAATTTTCATTCAAGATTTCCCTCATTTTCCTATGCTCCTCTATTTCTTTTATCTATGTCTGGTTTAGAGGTGGTTAGCAATTCTGTTGTTGTGTTTTTCATTTTTTCTTTTACTTGAGATAGTATTCTGTTCTAATTTCTTTCATGACCTCATAAAGTTGTATCTTTACTTCAGTTGCCATCATGTCAGAAATTTCAGGTGTGCAACTCTTAATCTCTTCAATGTTTACATTTGATGGATCAGCTCTGCTTGTATTGGAGGCCAGAGACTACCTTTTGTTTCTCAGTCTTGATGTATTTCTGGGTACTTCCAGACAAGTGGATAGTGGGGTCCCAGGCACTTCCTACATTGGCTACAGTTTCTCTGCCAGTCTAGCTGGCTATGGGTATCCGATGGCCATTAGGTGTGCTGGTGGAGGGCTGTCTGCTGCTTTTCCCATCCTGCACTGGCACTCTAATTGCTGCTGAGTGTGAACATGGGCTAGGCCAATTTCCTCCTCCAGACCAAATTGGTTACCTGCAGAGGAGAACCTCCACAATGGCCACTGTAATACATAAATGGGTGGGACTCAGTCTGAGCAATTCCCACCGGCCTGAACCCAGCTAGGAGTTCCAGGAAGAAGCCAGCAGCAGTTCTGGTTTGGGGCTTATCTCGATGACTCCAAAAAGGTTCCTCGCCAGTTGCTCTCTTCAGTGGGGAAACTGAGTCCTCCTCATTCACTGCTAGCCAGTGCACCCTTCCACTTCCTCATTCCCCTCCTCTGCCATGTCTGTCTACAGAGGCCTTTGGAGTCACCAGCCACGACTGTCACCATGACTATGCATCCCCAGGTTCCAACAGCTCCTCTTGTACTGTGAGTCCAGCTCTGGGTGAAGGTGCTACCAATTCCTACTTCTTCTTCAAGTTTTTTTTTTTTTTTAACTCTTTCTGTGGGCTTCAATTCTCACTTTAGAAGCTTCCTGGGTCCAGGGGACCCACTTCCAGCCTTCTTGTCTTCCCCACGGTGCTATATTCTAGTGTCTGGACTGTTTCGGAGAGACTGTGTACTCTGCTGCTGTTTCACCATCTTCCCGGAAGCCTCGGGCACTTCTTTTTTGCAAAGTATTGTAAATAAAGTTGCTTTTCTGATTTTTATTTCATATATTTGCTCTTGGCATATATCAATGTTACTGATTTTTACATTACATTAATTTTTTTTGCCTTTTCACTGTGCTTAATATATTAATGATGTTTCCTTCATTATAAATTTTATTAGGGCATGCATACAGTACATAATGTTTACATTCATCATCATGAATTGGTAGATAACACATCATAATTCATTAATTTATCAAATTATGTATCTCACAAAGGGTTAATATCAAGAAAATATAAGAAACGCAAACAAATTAGCACCACATAATTTAATAAAAAACTGGCAGAGACTATGTAGTCTTTTGCCAAAAGAAGATACCCGCAGGGACAGCAGGGTTATGAAGTGATAATCAATATAAAAATCACTAGGGAAATGCAGATCAAACCACAGTGCACCACTATAGGAATGAGTGCTGCAAGAAAGACAAAAGCTAACAAGTACTGAATGAGGATATAAAAAAAGGAAACACATTGTTACTGGCGATATAAATTAATATATCTAGTTTGAAAAGCACTAGAATTTGCACAAAAAGTTAAAAATTGAAATGGGTTTCAGCAGACCCATTTGTGGTTATATATCCAAAGGAAATGAAATCAGTAAGATGAAGAGACATGAGCATTTCCATACTTATTGCAGAGCTACTTAGAACAGCTATAAAAATGAAGCCAGCAATCATGTCCATCAGTTTAGAAAAGGATAAAGAAAATGTAATATATTCACCTAAGGATGTACTCCTCACCTGTCAAGAAGGATGAGATCTTACCATTTTTAACAAAATAGAACTGAAGATCGTTACATTAAATGAAATAAACCAGGTACTGTGGCTGGGGATTTAGCTCAGTGGCATAAGCTCCTGCAAGTGCGTGGTCATGAGTTCAATCCCTGGTACCAATAAAAAAGAAAAAAAAAATTTTTTTAAAGAAATAAACCAGGTACTGAACTGAAGTATCACATGCTCTCATTGTGGTTGGTCAATTTTCCTTTACTGTGAAAAAAATACCTTAAACAATGAAAAAACTAAAGAAGGAAAAATTTGTTTTATTTAATAATTTCAGAGATTTCAGCTCATGGCTGGTCAGCTGCATTGGCTATGAGCCTGTGATGAGCTTGTTCATTGTGACAGAAGACCACAGTAGGGCAAAGTTGCTCACCTCATGGTGACCATGAAAGAGAGAAAAGAGAGATGTAAACAACTTCCTCCACTTGAACCTCATCTTCTAAAGTTCCAGCCACTTCTGTGGCTGGAATCAAGCCTATGACTCAGGAGGGACTTGCTTCTGTGAGAAATTCCAGAGTTTAACTATAACACTCACTTCTATATGGAATCAAAATTAGCAGATCTCATATCTGTTGATAGAAACATGTTGGTTATCAGAACTTGGGCCTGTGGTGGGAAACGAATGATGGGATGGGCTGATCGGCACATATTAAATTAGAGTTAAAAAGGACAAAGGAGGTCTAGTGTACCATTTCACAGTAACCACAGGCAATGACATTATGTTGTATATTTCAAAAAGGTAGAAGAAAGAAATTTGAGCATTTTCACTATGAAAAAGTGATAAATATTTGGAAGATATATTTAGTTGTATTTGAATATTATACAATGAACATATGCATTGAAAGATCACATGAAATTCTCATAAACATGTGTATTTATATTTTTATATACTGTTAAAAATAACATTTACACATTGTTAAAAATATTTGCATTATAATAAGGAGTTATACATCACTGAGATTTGGTTGCTCTTTAGAAACATTAAAACAAGAATCTAATTTTTTTTACTTGAAGTAATCAAATATCTTTCTTATAAAGTATTTGTTTTTACAAATTTTATGATATATATTGTCTAATTTCATCTCATCTTTATTAAAAATTTATTTTCTCACTTACTCTTGTTATAATTTTCTTGTTACAAGATTGTTTGCAGGAAGATGACCTTATTTCACAGGATGGTAAAATTTACTCTTTATCAAGTTTTACAAGGAGAGAACAATATTTAACTTGGTTGATAAAACTGAGATAAGTGATTCATATTTATTTTAATAGACTTCTGTGGAAGTTTTATGTTTACTGCAAAATTTAGCAGAAATTAAAAGGACTTCCTGTAAAACTTTCAGTACTTATGTATCACTCTCCTCATTAACTTCTCTAACTTGCTACCCATGACAGCTTGACAAACCTAGATTTACTCCAAATTTCTAACCAAAGTCCATATTTTATATTGAGATCACACTTACTATCGTATGTTCTAAGTGTCTGGATGGATTTATAGTGATATTTATCTGTCATTGTAGTATCATGCAGTCATGGTTCATTCCACCAAAACTCCTCTGCCACTTCCTATTCATCCTGCACTCTCCCCTGACACTTCTCAAACACTTTTTTTTCCTTTTTTAATCTCCATGGGTTTACTTTACCCAGGCAGCAAAATAACTGATGAGGAAGTTCACTGAATTTTCTGATCAGTTTCTTTCACTTAGTGATATGCAGGGAAGTTAAAATAAATTTAAATTTCTCCATGTTTTGGCACAGTTTGACAGTTTTTTTCTTCTTAGCACTGAGTAGTATTCTATTTTCTGGTTGTTGCCACAGTTTATCCAATCACCCACTGAAGTACATCTTTGCTGCTTCCATATTTTGTCAATTATGAACAAAATTGCTACAAATACACTTCTGCATGGTTTGTGTGAACATAAGTTCAATTTTTTGGGTAAAAAACAAGGAGCATGGCTGTTGGATTATGTAATTAAAAATAAGACTTTTAAAAACTGCCAGACTGTGTTCCAAAGTACAGTACCATGTTTTATTTGTAGCCAACATGTGTGAATATTTCTGGTTCTCTGCACCTTCATTAGCATTTATCGTTCTGAGGTGTGGCCATTCTAATAGATGTGCAGTGGTATTTTATTGCTATTTTAGTGGACTTCTGAATATTTGTGTAACACAACAGTAAAGTGAACTAAGATTGTTGCTCTCTTGGTTTTTGTTTTAGTATTTTTTTATTTTCTACCATATGTGTTAAATATCTAAAATAATGATATTTCTTCCAAATCAACTTAACTTGCACATTACATTCCTAATATCTGAGTTATAGATTACTTAGTTAGATGTTGTTTGTATTGCTGGACCATATAACAAATATGGCTAGCATTTAAGATATATTTAAATTGCTATCCTAAAGTCAACCAACATTCATGCTTACATTTTTAGGAGTTAATCATATATACTGATTTTACCTTAGTATAAGGTAGTAAAACTTTTCTTGTATTTACTTAGGATTTCCTAACATAAACATTTGGAACAGGCTATTTTTGACACTTTCAGATTCTCCCAGAAGATATTCATTCTGGATGCTAAAATCTAAATGCTTTCTTTACTAATGATTGTTTGTGATACTCAGCCTAATATTTACACATAATATAATAATGCGCAAAAGCTTACCTTGCAAATTTCCTCTTACAAACCCTCCTACTTCTAACACTTCTCTTCCTTTTCTTCTTCTGCATTTTTTCATATTAAGACTTTCATTTAATAGTTGCTTCACTTACTTATTAAATTTTCAGACAGGATCTTGCTAAGTAGGTTTGAACTCTCAGTCCTCCTACCCCAGGCTGCCTAGAGTGTTGAGATTACAAGTGTGCAGCACCACGACCAGCTTTTCTTCTCATTTGGCAAATGTGAGGCAAAAATTGCTAATGCTATGGACCTACTGAAATTAATCTATACCACTTGTCTGTGTTCCCTTTTTTAAATAAAAGGAACACATTATTTCTGCCATATTCTAGTCTCATTTCCACCCGATTACCTACTTTCAAGTCCTACTTTCCTCCACTTTTATGGATTGGTACCTTTTGCCTATGCCAACTCTGTATTCATGATTAAGAACTATATTATGGGTTATATTTTCCACTTTAATTTACATCTTATTATAGGGTTAAGAAACAGGAAGCCTATACCCTTGGACTTTATTCAGTGCTGCAATTTGATGTGTCTTTACACTCTCAAACTCCATCACATTATTAATACTTGGTGAGTAGGCACAGTCGGGTGTGGTGGCATGTACCTATAACCCCAGCACTCTGTGAAGCTGGGGCAGGAGGACAACCAGTTTGAGAATGATTGGGGTAACTTAATGACTTAGCTAAATCTTGCTAATAATAGATAAATAAGTAAATGGCTGGGGATGTAGCTTGATGCAAAATCCCTGGTTCAACCCACAGTAACGTAAAATTAACAAAAAAAAAAATGTGTTGACTCCATCCTCAATTATTTTTATTTTGTTTTGTTTTGTGATATTTAGCTGACAGAATTTGCCACACTAGAAATTAGAACACACATTGTGTTAAATATTTATATGACATGTTCATATATGTAATATAAAATTAATAATTTAAATTAAAAAATTGATATGAGTGGCATTGTTTTGCATTGTCTGTTAATGTCTTTAATATCTGCTTTAACATAAATGAATTTTCATGTCTGCATAGCCATTCACTGTGTAGTGATATCATGTTTACAATGAGAGAAAAAGTGGAAAAGTCAAACAAAATTAAATTAGAAAAATATTTTTTTAACTTCTGTAGAACCCCTGAAACAGTGTTGGAATCTTTGGAAATCCTTTGACTACACTTTGAGAACCACTGGTGTTGAACAACATTATCCTGATCATGCAAAAATGTTTAGATATATCTCACTCCATATCTATTAAAACCAATGATTGTGATTTAATTTTATAGTGCATTACCAATAATCCTAAGGTTCAGGTTAGGGATGTCTCCTGTGGTACAAGCGTTATTCCCCCTGCTAAGGAAGCACTTGCTTAACTTTCAAATACTGCTCAAATGTCACCTCTGTGAGACTTTCATCACTCTTTGTCTTCTTTTTTATGTACTTCACACATACTTTTATTTTTTTCGAAACCAAGCAGATTGTAATTAAAGTCTGCAGCTCAAAATGTGGACAACATGCTCTTTTCTTTTCTTTAGAGCTTAGTTTTACTTTCATTCTTAGCTTCTTAAATTCACAGGAAATTCTATTTCCAGCTTGGTCACATTGGACACAAGGGATGGGGCACAAATCTGCGTGACTTGATGACCTTGCTGACATCCTCACTGCCTGCCCTATGGTGGTCTGATCTCTTTCAGCTTCTCTAACTCCAACTCTGTGCTTGAAGTGTGAAATGTCTGTGTTGGCTGATGACATAGCAAACCACTCAGTTCTTCTCGGAGATCTGGGCCAGCCCCTTCCACTGTCTGTAAAAGTGAAAAATGTGATTTAAGGTGAACTCTAGCATATTTCCTTTTTTCCAAGACACTTATAACATGGCTCTTGCCACTGGAAGCTATTACAAAGTAAATGTTAGGATTTTGGCAGTTTATTTTTCACTTGCAATATATCTACCCTTAGTACATGAGCTATGAGACTTTCTACTTTCTTGGAAGGAAGACAGGCAAGCAAAAATCTTTGATATGGAAAAGATAACAATAATTACTAAATTACTATAGCCAAATGTATATATATATGAAAGGGTTATTTTATTTTTTGGGTTTTATCTCTGTATTTCAGCTGCCAACACACTTAAATTTTATTTCAATGCTAGTTGTGAGGGCCTTAATCGAAGTATAGTCCAACACCAAGCATAGTGACCAACATATTGCAGGTCTCTAAAAAATTTGTTACAGCAATCTGAAAAGTATGACTAAGGTCTTTCAACTATCAAAATTCTGTGTGTTGCCTGGCAAGGGCAAGGTCTTGAGTTTGATTCCCCATACTCCCTCCACAAAAAATTCTATTTTAATCGTTTAAAAAAAGAATATAAGCTTTGTTCTTGTTTGAGTTAAGACGCTGAAGGATTTGAAGACCACTGATAAAATATTGATAACTTTCTATATGAATTTTAATAAACTAACAAGTTCTAATATGCTCAGGACATTCACTGAATATCTGTACATGGCATACTTTTTATTAATGTACTAGAAGAATGAAAATACACTTTTGATCTAGAATTGTTTACCAAGTTTTATTTTCAATTCTGGAAAAATATAGCAATGTAGTATACTTCACTTAGTAGGCACACTACTCTGTCTACTGTGGTTTTTGATAGCATTAAATAAAATTATGTTTTTAAATAACTAGTACAGTAAGTGGTTTGAGTTTGTTGCTACTCAGTAAATGGTGACTGCTTGCTTCTCTTTTTAATTGTTTTCTATCTAGAGACCTTGTGGCAAAGCTAATTAATATTTTATTATGAGCATAACATTTCCTAAGGTTGCTAACATATAATTGATGGATTATCTCAGGAAGTTATACCTTCCTTAATTTTTAGTCCTAAGCTCCTAAAGTTTCAATATAGGGAAAAAAAAAAGTTTAAATTCCCAAGTACAAATGTCATCTTGTAGACTTAGTTTTACCTTACACATTCTTTATATGGGCATCCATTCTTTTAAAAATTTTCTTTTATCTGTTACTAAAACAAGCTGTCATTGTGTTTGTCTGTGTGGTTACATTAAGTATGTGGTAGAAGTGTCTTGCCTTTGAACATGAGATAAATATACTTTTCATTCTTTGATAGTTATAAGAATAGGTGAACTTTTACTATATTTTCCCTGCTAAATGGTATTTTGTTCAATTCCCAGACTTCTACAATTATAAGTATTGTTGAAATTCTGAGATTTATCTCACCTTTTCACTCACAGTTAACTTGCCTTAGTTTGTCTAAGATTATGTGCAGGTCAAATTTGACAAGTCATTTAGAAAGGCTGTCATATTTGACATAGACACTTCTATGGTCATGGATTTTCCACTCTATTAATATTGTCAACTGGCTGTTTTCTGACATTCTAAAATATATGTGAGCTGTATTTACTATCATTCAAAAGAGAGATCATTCAGTTACTTCAAATGAAAAATATTTCACAGTCTGATAAGACTTGTTCTACATATAAATATTATATTCAGAAAGTTCTATGGGATAATTATTAAAATTTTCATCAATTTTATGTGACTAGATATAATCCTTTTGCATATATTTAAATTTAACTGCTGTGTAATTCTTTCTTAGAATAGAAACACTAGTAATTTGTTTTAAAAAGTCAATCTCAGCTATTGTTGTTTTGCTTGTTAAAACAACAAAAGTTTCTTTAGAGGCTGTCATGCCAACTGCAGTGTGACACAAGCTTTCCCTTTCCCTGCTTCTTAGAGAGGGAACTCTCTTCTATGAAGTGTCTTCAAATTAAATGAAGCCCGTTTCCAAAATACAAGATATCTATCAAAATATGTCCAGAAAGGTAAATTGGTTCACAGGGAAGTTAAAGGAGTGGTACATGAATCAGTGTAATGCTAATTATGAACAAATTGTTTTGAAAGCAGATGGTCTTTCTCTGCAGCATTTTCTTAATCAAGTTATTTTACCTCCCTATGCTTCCCTAAGGGTACGATGTGGATAAAGAGGAAGAAAGTGATTTTATTTTTAAAATATTAAGAATTGTGTCAGACTTATATGGCAAATATTATGCAAGAAATAACAATATATGAATGCACAAAGACATTGTCTTAATTACATTCTTATTGCTGGGACAAAATACCTGACACAAGATGAAGGAGAAAAGGCTTATTTCAGCTCCCAATTTGAAAGGTTTCAGTGCCCATTCAGCTAGCTCTAAGGCAGGGCAGCGTGACAGGGACATGGCAGAGGAGAAACAGCTCAATGGCATAGTAGTCAGAGCCTTTCTTCCTCTTTTTCTTTTATTCTACCCAGGCTTCAAGCTTATTGTGTTGTGTCACTCACATCTGGGGTGAGTCTTCCCTGTTCAGTAAATCCGTCATCCATACCTGGAATGGTGCGAAAGCAGTCAGTGAGCTAATCCAACACCACACACCCATGACCCAACCTCCTGCCAAAAGCCCCACCTCAGTACATGAGGTCTCAGAGGGGTATCTAGTTGTAAACCATAAAAACGTTGATTACCATGATGAGCCAAGTGATGAGTTTTTAAAGAAATGAAAGAAACAGCACAGCTCTTCTTCATGGGGAGATGGCAGTAAGAGAAAGCAGTAGATGGGGTAAATTAATAAACTGGAGTGGAGATAGGGAGGTCTGGGATTCCTGCAAGTAGTGAGGCCCTGATTAGGACTCTTTCTGCTCCCTGTGCTAATTCCACGTACTGTGTTCACTTGGCTTCTTAATATACCTGTGCTACAGCTCATGTCTAAAATACACCCAAACAATTCTTATCTGTTCAGAGGTGACACTTTCAGAAGTTAATTGTATCTGGGGAACACTAATGAGTTTGTAGTGGGATATGTTAGGTTGCGTGGCCTAGAAGGAGGATGTAGGTCACTCGGAGGGTATGCATTTGGAGGTTGTGTCTGTCCTCTCCTCTCCTCTCCTCTCCTCTCCTCTCCTCTCCTCTCCTCTCCTCTCCTCTCCTCTCCCCTCCCCTTCCTTGCTCTCTCTCTCTCTCTCTCTCTCTCTCTCTCTCTCTCTGCATCTTCCTGCTCTCTCTACTTCCTGGTTGCCTTAGATTTAACAGTTTTCCTCTGCCAAGCTTCTCTGTTATGTCATTTGAACACGGGACTGACCCATCTTAAACCATGAGGGAAATAAGTCTCTTCTAAGTTTTGAGTGTTTTGTATTTTGGCCAAAACCTGGAAAGCTGACTCATATACCCATAGTTCATTTTTATCACAATAAATAGATTATAATTTTATTACAGTATTACTCATAGGACAGCTGCATAAATTTTAATTCTATTTTTCCATATACTAATGACTGCTAACTTATACAAATGTATGTACATATGTATATGTGTTCAATGCATTTATGAATATGTGTGAATATGACTTTAATAATTATTAAATTGCTACAAAATATACAAAGATAAACAAATTATTTTATTTTGTAAAATAGAACCAAATTTTCCAGAGATGTATAAAACAGTTTTTCAATATATATTAAGGGAATGTTTCTGTATTATTTGTTTTGCCTTAATTTGTTTTAATTACACAGTTTGGCAGGCATGATGGTACACACCTATAATTTCAGTACTTGGGAGGCTGAGGCTGGAGATCAACCCCAACTTCGACTATACAGTGAGTTCTTGTCTATAAATAAATAAATAAATAGAGTAACTGCAGTTTTATAAAATCTCCTGATTACTGAAAGATGCAGATCCCATTCCTACCATTTGTGCTTATTCAGGTGGTTTTAGCTACATTTTTGCTCTTTATTATAAAATTTAGAATTAAATAACCTAGTTATAGAGGATAAGAAACCTACAGGAATTTGAACCTGAAGTTCATTTAATCTACACTTATCTCTGCAGGATATGAATCAACAGTCTTCATGAAGGTTTATCTGTATTACCAAGATCATAAGAAAGATGTCATTTATGAATTCATTAAGTACTTGCAGTATTAACTTATGCTGTATTTTGCTGGTTTACTTATTAATTTCCCTTTTAAAATATTTTCCAATATATATTACTACTTAGAATACCATTTAAATAAGTTATTTAGCTGTTTATTCTTTGCAATGCATTTAATTTTTGTTTAGCTATGTTAGTGAATGAGAAGCACTTTTAGTAATTTATTGGAGCATTCTTTAGTTTTCAATGGAGATAATCATATGATTTTTGAATAATTATGATACTGTTTATTTTCCTTTTCAATTACTTCCTTACCCCTCCTTTCAAGGCGTAAGCAAAGTCTTGTATAAGACACTTGCATAAGACTTTGAATAAAAGTGATGATAATAGATATAATCTCATTTCATATCACATCAAAGTTAATTATAGTAATTCATCCTTAGAAAGAAAAATGTTTGTAAGCATTGAAGCTGGAGCTGAGTGGAGAGGCTTGCAAAGCATGTGTGAGGAGGTGGGTTTGATATTCACAACCTCTAAAAGACAAAAAAAAAGCAAGAGAGACTAAGTTTTTGTATTAGACTTTCCCAAAACACCATTTCTATGTTTATTAAAGTCAATTTCTTTCTTTTAATGCATTTGTCTAATGATTATCATTTATGCATAAATTCTGAACTATTGTCTTCCTAAAATATGTATGCCATTTGTTCATTTTACATTTGTGTATGGTTCTGATTGGCTAGCAGTCATGTTTAGGATTGACAATTGCAGGTATGTTCTTGAATAGTTTTATAGGCAGCTGAGTTAGATAGAAATATAGGTCATCAGACAGGGCTAGGCACTTGAGGGAGCCAGGGCAGAGGATGACTTTGGAGGAGACAGACACCTGCTGCTGTGGGCTACATCTCAAAACAAAAGACAAAACAAATGCAACCCCACCCCAGGTATAAACATCAGGGATTGATATTCTAAATAGGTATGAATCACCTTGAGAAAACCAGGAGTTACTAACCCAGCCCCCTATAGGAAGAATCACTGCCCTTGAAGCATGCCTGCTTACTGTGTGACTTGCTTCCCCGTTTGTCCCTGATTTAATCAATTTTACGTGAACAATTAATCTTACTGGTTGACCATAGTTCTCTCCACCTCATGCTCACTTGCCTTGAAAGTTCCCATTTTTCCCCATCTTGGATCCATCTCACCTAGGGTTTTGTTCTACAACAATCCCCGGAAAAGGCAAGATCCTTGTAAATCCACTTGGGACCCCTTCTGTCTCTGTCTCAGATGTAAATTTTCTTTCTTTCATAAAATATATTCTGATCTTAAACTCTGTTGTTCCTAAAATTAATTCTTTGATTTTAGAGAACATCAACATGGCATTTTGGACATCTAGTAGGTTTGGAGTTTCATATCAATAGGCCAGAGTTTCTGTATTCTTTTGTTTTGTTTATTATTAGATCTATAGTAAACTTGCTTTCATTCATTTTCTTGCCCCTGAAATTTTCCATAATATGGAAATATTTTATCCTTAAAAGATTATTTAAATATTCTGTGAAAACAACCAGGCTTTGTGTTTTGTGGGAATCTTTGTAATTATTATGCTACTTTCTTTAATAGATATATGATGAGTCAGTATTTTTTCCTTTCAATTATTTTGGTAATTTTTAGATGAATTAGACAATTTTGTTTATCTTTACAAAATTGTTGACATAAAAAGTTTTATCATGTTATCTTTGAAAGGATTTTGCCCTAGATATGATATTACGGCAATGGGAGGCGCGGTCAAGGAATGCTTACCTTGAGGTCACTTCCCCCTTCCCCTATGACAACTTACCAGTGTGTGTGTGGGGTCCCCAATTAGCTGCTTGTGCATTAGCAATGACACCACTGTTAGGTCTCGGAGAAGGGGGAGGCAGAGAGAGAAGTCCGTGGGAGGAATGGAGCGGAGTGGACAGCCGTAAAAGTAGTGGTCAGCGGTGGCTTTATTCCGGGAATGCGGGGAGGGGGCCCCCGTCGCCGCCGGCCCCGGGCGCAGCATTGTGCCCGGGGCGGGTGGTCTCTCTCTCTCTCTGGCGAACTCTCTCTGGCGAACTCCCCGGCGAACTCTCTCTGGCGAACTCCCTCTGGCGAACTCCCTCGGACACGTGGCGTGGGAGATCTAAATAGCCTAAGCTTAGGGCAGCACCCTAACGCCATTAGAGATGCACAGATACCTCATTGGCGCACAGGTCCTTAAGGATGGGGATATAGAATTACAATCAAGTCCATAGGGGGCAGGGTGGGGGAGGAGTTTAGCTGCAGCCTTTTCTGGTTACAGTGTTTTATCTGGGCCGGCAACTCTTTCATATCCCGTCTTCTGGTTATTAGGAAAAGGGGCGAAGATCTCTCTCTGTAACTACTTCCTGCTGGCTGAGGGCGCTGTATTGGGGTCTAGGGGAGTTTGACGGGATGAAGGTTGATGCCCAGGTAGACACTGATGCCAGGTGTTTTAGCCAGGACAACTTCACTGGTGAATGTATGTATGTCAGACTGGAAAAACAAAGAGACATAATGTTATTAGGAGACATGGCACTATTATATTTAAGGACCCAGGTGAGGTAGATAGGAAGGTGACTTTGGTTTTGAGATGGTATTTTATCAGGGTGACGTTGAGGTGGCAAGGCAGAATTCTGAAAAATAAACGTGGGATTAGGGGATTAGGAGGAGTGAAGTTATGAGAGGTGTTTACTCCCCCCTACGAAAGCATAAAAGTTAAAAGGTAGGTTGGTAAGGCTTGTCTCTGGTATATATGATGTTGGAGTCTGTAGGCAACCGTGTTAAGGACTCCTGCTATAGAAATGATTATTAATAGAATGTAAGAAATTAAGAATCAAACTGGACAACAAAACATGACAACCTGTGAGTCATAAGGCAGAGATGAGCATCAAAAGGATGGTTAGATTTAGGGCCTGAGTGATGTGAGACCAGAATGGCAGTTTAAAAGGGAATAAAAGCATTTTATGATTTAGGATTGGGGCCTGTATAAAAATGGGCCTGTTTGTAAATGGCATAGGTTGACCATCAATACCATGCCATAGAGATTGATTTAATATAGCAACCTGAATACTCAGGAAGAATCCTGTATATATGGCCTCTATGTCCACAAATATAGAGAATATCTTACCTGAGACTGTAGTGCGACTTGGAATCTGAGACGGACACCCACAAAGGGGGCTGCTGTTGCCCTGAACTTCCTCAGTCTTTAGCAGTGGATTTTCTGTTGGTGACGAATCTGGCAGTGTCCTATGAGGGCTAGAACTTAGGATGGCTTACCCACTCTCTGGTGGCTAGGACAGTCCAGTAGCCCTGGAGTAAGGTCTCAAAGAATGCCAGGATGGGATATTTTTGTCCAGTATCTTCTGCTGCATTTGAGCGTGGTCCATGGAGGGGGCAGGCAGCTCCACCTTGTGTAGGTTTACCTGTCTCAGAACTCCAAGTGTCACAAGTGTTAAAAATATAAAAAACCATATTAAGATTTCTCTAAGGTTTGAAGGTCAAGTTTTGCCTTTTTGTTTGGGATTTGGACTATAGTAGAATTAAGTAAGTATAGGTTTAGCAATCTTATGAATAAATCAAAACTGATCTAATACTGTCAGATTGTGAACACAGTTAGTTTTAAAGTTGTTATTTGTAGTAATATGAACCAAGACAAATAAAATAAAACTTTGAAGAAAACCCTTGTCTTGAAATAGAGCTAGTGGTTTCCAGCAAAAAGGAATTTATAACCTTAGTTGTTAAACAGGAGATTGGTGAAGGCTTTGATAAATAAGGTTGGTAAAATTATTAGGTGGCCAGTAACTTTGATTAAATGGTTTGAGAATTGTAATAAAAAAGCATCTCTTGAGCGGAGCCAAATTGTAAAAAAAAAAGCATGCCTGAGCAGAGCCGCTGAGCTGCTGTGTGTGTGGTGCCGCGGAGAGGTAGGCAAGGAACCGTAGAGTGGGCGGGGCGAACATGGGACACCGTAAGCAGAAAACGGAGGCTTACTGTGATGCGCTAAGTGGTGCAGGGAAATGACGTCGTTTCGCTGCGATCGCGTAAGGGGGTGGGGCTTGGAGGCCCCGAATGGTGATCCCAGTTGACGCCTGGCGCCAATGGGAGCTGCGGCTCGCCTTCGGTCCCCCGGAGGGACGGGGCGACGGCCGAGGTGGGCAGCAGAGATGGTGGCCGCGGCGGGCAGGGGCAGTCAGAGGCAAGGCTTTGCTGATCCCAGTTGGCGCCTGGCGCCAAAGGGAGCTGTGGCCCGCGTTTGGTCCCCCGGAGGGGCGGGGCGACGGCCGAGGCGGGCAACAGAGGGGGGTTGCCGAGTCCCGGAGGGGCGGGGCGGTGGCAGAGGCAGTCAGAGGCACGGCTTGCTGGCTGCGCGGAGCCACGCGCGCGTGGGGCGGGGGGACAGAGGGGGTGGCCGCGTCCCGGAGGGGCGGCGCCGCGGCCAAGGCGGTGGCTGTGCCCCGGAGGGGCGGGGCGACGGCCGAGGTGGGCAGCAGAGATGGTGGCCGCGCCCCGGAGGGGCGGCGCAGCGGCAGAGGCAGTCAGAGGCATGGCTTGCTTGCTGTAAGGAGCCCGGTATGTGGGGCAGGGTGTGGCCACGGGAGAGGCACAGCGTGAAGTTAGGTGGGCTTTGTTTTGAAAGGCTCACAGCCGCGCCAGAGCTGGGCGTGCTGTGAAAGCCACGGCTTTTGGGCGGCTACGGCGGGCGGCGTATGGTGCAGGGACGAAAAGAAAGAAAAAAAGGCTGTTTTTAAAATTAAAAGCAGTTTGATGTGAATTTTAGGTTTGTCTGGTCTTATTTAACTTCGGGAGAATGGCGTAAAGTGGGAAACAAAAGGGAGAGGAGCCAGGCGCGGGCGGAGCCAATGAATGGGAAGGGCCGGGGCTCGAGCCGCTGCGCCGGCGAAATAAACAGAGCTAAAACGTGGTGGGAGGGGGGCGGGAAAGGCGCCTGGTGCAGAGGAGCCAGGCGCGGGCCCCCCCTGGGGTGACCAGGCCCCGCGGGCCACGCGGGAGACCGTCTCATGACCGCGGGACCAGCGGCGCCGAGGCGGCGCGCGGAGGTGGCGCGCGGCAGGGAGGGAGAGGAGCCGCGCTGGGAAAGAAAGCTGCTTTAAAAGTTTTGTAAAGGGCCCTCGCGCCCAGAGCCGCTGCGCCGGCAAAAGAAAGGGAGCTATAACGTGGGGGGGGGGGAGAGGCGCCGGGCGTGGGCCCCCCCCTTGGGTGACTAGGCCTCGAGGGCCACGCCGGAGCGTCTGATGACTGTGGGACCGGCGGCGCTGAGGCTTTGAGCGGGAGCCGGAAGAAGGGCGCGCGGGTCGGGGACACAGGAACAAAAGAGCACACGCTGGGAAAGAAACAGACTGTTTTAAAAGGTATTAGGGGAGTTAATTACCCGAGTGGTAGTGGATTTTTGACTGCAGAAGTAAAGAAATTTTAACAGCAGGGGGACTATAAAACAAAACTGAGAAAAGTATAGTCTCTCACCTGCCGCCGAGTCACGGCACCATCTGTTAGGTCTGGGAGAAGGGGGAGGCGGAGAGAGAAGTCCGTGGGAGGAATGGAGTGGAGTGGACAGCCGTAAAAGTAGTGGTCAGCGGTGGCTTTATTCCGGGAATGCGGGGAGGGGGCCCCCGTCACCGCCGGCCCCGGGCACAGCATTGTGCCCGGGGCGGGTGGTCTCTCTCTCTCTGGCGAACTCTCTCTGGCGAACTCCCCGGCGAACTCTCTCTGGCGAACTCCCTCTGGCAAACTCCCTCGGACACGTGGCGTGGGAGATCTAAATAGCCTAAGCTTAGGGCAGCACCCTAACGCCATTAGAGATGCACAGATATCTCATTGGCGCACAGGTCCTTAAGGATGGGGATATAGAATTACAATCAAGTCCATAGGGGGCAGGGTGGGGGAGGAGTTTAGCTGCAGCCTTTTCTGGTTACAGTGTTTTATCTGGGCCGGCAACTCTTTCAACCACCTCAGTCAGAAACTATATGTATGTCCCCCACCCCACGTTTCCAGCAGAGAAAACCAGGCCCCAGTGGTCATGTAGT
Source organism: Cavia porcellus (assembly GCF_034190915.1). Classification (NCBI taxonomy): domain Eukaryota; kingdom Metazoa; phylum Chordata; class Mammalia; order Rodentia; family Caviidae; genus Cavia; species Cavia porcellus. The sequence continues at coordinate 29,077,206 of NW_026947497.1, read as the reverse complement.
TCTCTCTACCTTCTTAGTCTATTTTTACTTTGTATTCTCCCTTTACTGTGCTGAAAACACTATCAATCTTCAAATAATCTTTTTTTCTCTCCTCCTCCACAGTATAGTTACCTAGGCTTGCTTTTGTTTTTTGTTTTTCTGGATCACTCCAGCTAATACTTGTTTCCTTCATGCTTTGTGGATATTTTTATTTGTTTTCTCTACTGCTCTTAATAAAGAGCCATGGGAAAAGCATCGTTTCAAGAAAACCTTGCTAATTTGAAAAAGAAATAAAGTGAACAGAGAATATCTTTTTTTTTTTTTTTAACTTTTTATCGGTACCACGGATTGAACTCACGACCACCTGCTTGCAAGGCTGGTGCTTATGCCACTGAGCTAAATCACCAGCCCCAACAGAAAATATCTTAAGTTTCATGTGACTGGAAACACCTAATTTTAGATGTAGAAAACTAAATGAAATTGAAAAGATTTAAATAAAAGATGAATTTGAAAATAACACTGAAATTCTGTCTTACTCCACAAAGAAATTCTTTCATGAAATAATAATAATAAAAAAAAAAAGTTGGCAAGGTTGCATGAGGAAAGGAAATCTTTCTATGTTGCTGGTAGCCATATAAGCTGGTGCAATCACTATGCAGATCAAGACACAGATTCCTCAGAGAATTATAGAAATTTCATTTGACTCAACTGTGTATCTACTGAATATTTCCTGAATGAAGTAAAGTCATCATATTACAGTGATATATGGAAGTCCATGTTTATAGAAGCACAATTCATAATTGCTAAGGCTTGGAACCAGCTACATGGCCATCAAAGGATGAATAAGCAAAGGGTGAAACACATGTATGATTGAATAATACTTACTCATAAAGAAGTGCATACATTTGAGTTATTTGTAGGAAAATGAACGCATCTTGAGACTATAATGCTAAGGGAAATAAGTCAGACTGAGAGAGTTAAATATAAGAAACTCAAAAGTAATTAAAAGAACAAAATAAAAGGTACATGGTATAAAACAGGGAGAAAGGCTCTGTGAAGACAAGAATGTGACCTGGGTTTGAGGAGAGAAGGGAGACAGGGTGAGGGAAAGAGAGGTAAAAATAATAAAGATATGTTGCATCAAAGTACCAGTTACCCACAATAAATATATTTATATGTATCACAAACATGCACCAATAGAAACGATAACTTGAGATTTCTTACAAAATGTGATTGACCCTTGTCATAATGATCAGATTTGGCGTGTGAAATTCCCACTCAAGCCTGTTTTCTAAATTGATCTATAAGCTTCATGAGTGTTTGAAATAGTTACCTCCTTAACAATTGTGAAGGGAAAATAAAAGGTAGCATTTAGCATTATGTTTAATGAACTGTGGGATGCTTTACTAGCACATGCAATTGGCTCTAAGGAAGTATGTCCAAAATTACACCTCTAAGTTTAAGAAGGAAATGGTTTCTCAAGGAAATCATGAGTTAGGAAAAAAAAAAAAATGACCTTAGTCTACTTCCACAAGAAAGAGTTGCAAGACAGTGTCCGAGGGTTAAAGGACAAGTATGTTTCAGAAGGCTGAACATGAGGTCACTGAAAACCAAAAGAAGTTACCGTGGCTGGTAATGCAGATCTAAGGACCTTTCCTGCAGCAGAGCAAAGTCTATTTGAGGAAAGGCTGCCTTACAAGACAAGTCACAGAGTGATGCAGGTATTATTGTCATGCATGCGCCTGTCCTCTGAATCAGCAGGTGGCTTTCAAGGAGTGGGGTTGGTGGTGGTGTCCATGCCTCCCAATCTACACACTGGTTGGCTCACAAGGAGAGTAAATTGATTTCTTGTCTGCTTGTTACTCCTCCCAAGTCCAGCATGACTTCTGCCAGCTCACCTCTCCCCAGGACCATCGTGGCTTGACCATCGTGGCTTGCACTGGGTCACAGGAGGGGTGAATTTATTTCTTGTTCTTGTTACTCTTCCCAAGCCCAGCATGTCTTCTCACCCTTTTCATTATTAATTGCATGTATTTCAGTATTTCCTTGTTTAATAAGATTGGTTAAGGGTTTGTCAGTTTCACATGATCTTTCAAAGAAACAACTCTTTAATTCATTGATATATATTTTTTTTCTCCACTCTCTAATCATTATAATTTTCTCCCTCCTGAGCTTTGGGCTTGACTTTTTCTCTTTTTTCTAAGAGCTTGAGTTTCCAAGCTTGTTTACCTGAGTTTGTGTTGTTTTCCTGATACAGGTATTCACTGCTGTGAATTTACCCCATAGCACTGCTTTCACTGTGCCCATAAATTCTGGTACGAGGTACTGGCATTATCATTTCATTGTAGAAAATGTCTAGATTCTTCTTTAATTTCATCAATGACCCATTTATTGTTCAGGAGTGTATAGCTTAATCTGCTTGTGTTTCATGTAGATTTTGTTATCTCTTTTGTTATTGATTTCCAATTTCATTGTACTATAGTATTATAATATGCACATAATAATTTCAGTTCCTTTGTACTATGTGTTCTATTTTGGTGAATGTCCCTGCATAACTGTGAAAAACATTTATTCTGATATTGTGAGACAGGAACACCCTATAGACATCTACTAATTCTATTTGTTCCCAGGTTTGGTTCAGTAGTGAAATTTCTTTCTCCTCCTCCTTATTTATTTATTTTTGTTTCATTTTGTTTTGCATGATTGATCAACTGTGACACTGTCACACTGGGACATTGAAGTTGCCCATTATAATTGAGTTAGAGTTATTTGATTTTTCATGTACATTAATATTTGTTTCAAATAATTGGGTGCCCCCAGGACACCCAATTGGGTGCATAGATATTTATGTTTATTATCTGTTTATTTTGGCATGGTCTCTTAACAAGTATGTAGAGGCCTTCTTCATTTCTCTTTATCAGTCTTAGTTTAAAATCTGCTTTGGCTGCAAATAGAATCACAGTCTCTGCTGGGCAAAGTGGTGGGTTTCTGTTTCATGAAGTATTGTTTTCCATCCTTTCATTTTTGGTCTATGTATTTCTGAGTTAAATGTGTTTCTTGTATGCAGCAAATTGTTGGATTTTGTTTCTTGATCCATTCTGTCAGTTTATTTTTCCCTTGATTGGTGAATTGACATCATTTACAATATTTATAACTGAGATGAATTGATTTATCTGTGTCATTGTTTTTTTTTTTTTTGTTTTTTTTTTTTTTTTTTTTTTTTTTTTTTTTTTTCTGTTTTGGTGTCCTTTCTTTCTCCTGTCCTTAATTACTTCACTTGCCTGGTGAATACTTTTTATTGATGTTCATGGAATTACAGTCTTCCTTATCTCTTTCTAGAATATCCTTCTGTACATTGTGTAGAGCTGGTTTGGTGGTGATGAATTTCTTCAGGTATTCTTTGTCCTTGTTCTATCTTATTTCTGCATAGATTTTGAAAGATTTGCAAGGTACATTATTCTGCGTTGGAGGTTTTTTCTTTTAGGACTTGAACTACTCTCCAATCTTTCCTTGATTTAAGAGTTTGCATTGAGAAGTCTGTGGTGACTCTAGTGGGCTTTCATTTATCGATGATTTGTTTCTGTTCTCTAATAACCTTTACTATTCTGTTCTTATTCTGAATTTCTAGAATTTTGATTATTATATGCTTTGGTGTAGATTTTTTTTTTTTTTTTTTTTTTTTTTTTTTTTTTTTTGGTTATGGCTAATTGGAATTCTACATGCCCCACTTGTCTGCATGTCAGATACTTTTTCTAGGCTAGGGATGTTTTCTTCCATTACTTCAATGATTAGGTTCTTTTTAAAATATATTTTGCACTATCTCCTGCTTTTTCATTGACTCTGATCAATTTTATGTGGTTCTTTGCATCATTTTATAGTTGTTAGATTCATTATTCATGGGTCCTTGCTATTTTTAAGAAATCTTTCCTTTTATTAATTCTGTTTTCTAAAGCTGATATGCTGTCCTCACATTGCCTCATTCTGCTGAGTACACATTCAATATAATTTTTAACCTTGTAGATAGCTATTTGAATCTGTTTTATGGATTTCATTTATTTCCTGTTCGGCATTCATGATTTACATCATTTTCCTAAGCTTCTTTCTATAAAAAAATCTGTATTTACTCTAGATTCTCTAGCCAAGTCCTTCATTATGATCATCATTTCTTTCTTTACTGAGAACTTATTTTCTGATCTTACGTTTTCTATACCTTATTTATTTTTTTTTCCACTTCCAATTCTACTATTTCAGACACAATTCTGGTGGGTAGTTTCTGATTTCCACCTTTTTGACTCCTGAACTTGTCCTGAGTGGGCTAAAAGTCCGAGATTACATCTTACCTCTGTGCATTCTCATGTTCTTTTTTTAAAATTTGTCGGGTGTCAATGCTTGTAAATTGCCTATGACAGGCAGCTTTATTACTAGGACTCAGACATTCTATAAAATTACTTTCCTTCAGAGATGTTTTCTATATCTAGCTGGATTTCCACCTTTGGATCTCCCTCAAAATCCTGGCTTCCAAATTTATTAGAGATGAAAAGTTGCTGTGTATTTTCCATAGCACCCTGTATATTAGTACTGGATTTTGATAATAATTATGGCCTCAGACAACCACCATGTCATCATAGCACCGTAATTTAAGGTGTTATATTTGTTTTTATATAAGGAGCACAGTAATAAGTGTAGCATGAAGCACAACCTAGAAATTGACAAACTGTGGAGCCTATTAATTAGATACCATTAACCATAGAAGCAAGATCTACAGTTGTATATCAAAATCCAACACAAAATGATTTTTTTTTTGAACTGAGTCTCCCTATGTAGTTTAGGTTAGCATTGAACTCTTTATAGAATGTAAAATGGCATTGGATTTGCAATAATCTGCCTGCCTCAGCTTCCCCCGTGCTGGGATTATAAGAATACATCAGCACAGCTGGTTTAAAAACCATTAACTTGTTTGCTATGAATTTCCCCTTGAAATGATTTTTGCCTTAAGTTGGAGGAATTAAGAGGAGTAAAAAGGAATTAGAGAAATAAATGAAGAGAAAGTTATTAAAACAATCTGAAGCACAAAGAAAGAGCACTCATGCTTTAGAAAATTGGAGAAGACAGGAAAGAAAGAATGAGAGTAAAAGTAAAAGCTCAAAGTGAACCACAAAAGGCTAGAGACAATATACACTCACAGCAAAATATTAGAAGATCAGAAAAGACAGTTGAGGGAAGAAAAAAATGAAAAAAAAAAAAAAAAAAAACAACAAAGCCGTACAAAACATCTAAAAAAATAAAAACCCAATCAACCAAAAACTATCAACAACAACAACAAAAAGAAATTTCTGTGACATGAGTCTGTAGCTGTCTTGTGTCCACAGTTCTCTCTGCCTAAGTCAGAGCCAAAATCTGTGTGCACCACCTCTACTCTTTCAGCTCCATAAAACTTGCAGGTGAAACTTTGCATCCAGCTGTGTGGTCCGGGGCCTGAGTCTTCCACCAACTATTCTCTAGCTGTCCCTTGGAGGCCTGCACCAGTCTGCTTAACCTTGGATGTCTTCAATGCCATCACCCAAGGCTGCTCCGAGTTAACTTTCAGTTGGCCTGTCTTACCCGTGCACAGCCTCCTCTGTTCCATTCCACTGGTGCATCTCTCTGCTCTCTCACACCAAGGGGAGCAGTGCAGTTGAAGGATAGTACTGCCATCAGACTCACTATCTTCACTATCGCCATGATCCCTCTCTGCAGTTGCCAGTGTTTCCCTGGGTTCCAACTACCTGTTAGGGCCCCGCGCAGGATTTGCTGCTCTGCTTTACTGCCGTGTTTTTCCTTGTGAGGCCAGGCTTGCTCATTCTCACTGTGACCCTCACACACATAAACTTGGTAGCTGAGTTCAATATTGATGTTTCCCAACTCAGTCAGACATTGCCTTTTATTGTCTCATAGTCTGAGATACAATTGAGAGTCCATTAGGAAGGGGGTAGCTTTCTGGTCATTCTCCTCTGTGTGTGATGATGATGAAATAGGCTGCCAGGTTGCAATGACTTCTGTTTGGATAAGGACAAAAACAGTTGAGTGGACATATACCCCAAGTGTACCCTGGGAGGCTTGATTCTGCAATGCTGTTAGGCTCCATCAATTTTGGGGGGGACTTCCTGGAATGGAGCTTACTGTTCTGCACACAGTTTGAGGTCACTCAGGTGTTTCTGTGGTCCGCTGCATCTTTTAAAAAATTCCTATATATAGGCTTTAATTTACAAGTCTCTTATTTCATATTGAATTGGGATCAAGATGCATGATCCTCCTTTTCTTCAATTACCTGTGTTTTTATTGATTTATCCCTGAGCATCTCCAGCATGACTCCTATTCAGCCGTGTTGGATTCCAAAATTTGACATTCTTGTTTTTCTTATTTTAGTGAGAAAGCTTTCACTTCCCTCATTATATATGGTATTTGCAGTAAGCATTTCACAAATGGTCTTTACTTCCAGTAGTATTTGTGTGTGTGTGTGTGTGTGTGTGAAACTAGGTATACTGCCATATGTTGCATACATATTTGCAGATGTTATCTCTTCATGTGTAATTGTCGCTTTTGTATGTATTGGTCTTTATCATTTCTCATTAGTTTGGGATTAAAATCCACCTTGTCTGTAAATACAATAGATGTTCCTGCTTATCTTATCTCTATGAAAGGTACTATTTTATTAATTGTGTTGTTCAGCTCTTATTTTCCTCTTGACATATACTTTTGAGTTGCTTTCTGCTCTTTTAAAACTCCTGTTGTTCTTAGAGTAGTAGTATTTGAGTCATCCAGAAACTACTCAGTCTAATGACCAAGGTCTATTGTTGTTTTTAAGATATCTGTGTGCATGGACTCAATTTTTATATCTTGGATTTCTGTTTGATACATTGTCAAAATCTCTGATTCTTTGCTGAAGTGCTCATTCACATCTTGTCTTGTCTTGGTTAGTTCATGCAACAATTTGCTTTATGTTTAAGCTCACTGAAGAAGTTTCTTATCTGCTTAGGTGATAAATTCAGTTCACTGAACATCTTACTGATTTTTAAAAAAAATTTCTTCTTTTAAACTTACATACAGTTCAGTTGTCTGGTTTTGACTTCTTCCAAGTCAGCATCCACAGGACCAATTTTGGTGAGTTAAGAATTTTTGGAGACCATTTGATGTATTGTTTTCTCATTTCCTAATGTCTTTTTGTGCTGAGGATTAGGATCACTTTAGGTAGAAAAACTGTCACTAATATGGAACTGTCCTAAATAGTGTATGTTTTCAAAGTAAAAGGTCTTATCTTCTGTTATGTTTTTGTGTTTATATTCTTCTTCAATCTACTGAGTAATAGAATCAGACCTGATTACTGTGTTACAAGGAGTGAAACACTACTGGTTATGTTCCTATCTATAAAGCCAGTCATAAACCAATCAGGTACATTAAAACTTGTTTTAACAATATCACCTCTTCTCAATGGCCCACAAAGTCTTTTATTTATTACTATTGACAGACTGAAAATTGGAAGATGAAGAAAGAGAAAAGGAGGAGGAAATGAAACTAGTGGATCAAACAGGAGTAAAGGTGGCTGGGGATTTAGCTCAGTGGCTTGAGTGCTTGCCTGGTTAAGCGTGAGGTTGTGAGTTTGACCCTTGTTCCAAAACAGAAAACAAAACAAAACAAAACACAGAAGGGGTAAAAAGATAATACATGAAAGCAAAAACACTGAACTTTGTTGGTATTATTTTTATAAGTGGAATGGAGTATTGTTGGAGAGTTTTCAGAGAATTTTTGTGGGCATGGGAAAGGGAGCCATAAAGAGGAATGTGAAATTGGAGATTGAGGTAAGCTGTGAGATGTTTAAAAGCTATTAATGTGCTAATAGTGAGCCTGTTTTTGTATCCCATAAGCACAGTTTTGGTGAGAGTTACTCTGACTTGTCTATGAAAGGTACTATTTTATTAATTGTGTTGTTCAGCTCTCATTTTCCTCTTGACATATACAGAGACTTCCATCCATATACCATGAGAAAGGAGGAAAGGAGAGACAAAGCAAACAAACAAAAAACACAGTGATGACAGAAAACCCTAGAGCCAGAGAAGACAGGGGAAAAAAAGAAAAGCAAAACAAAGCCCAAAATCGCTTGCAGTGATAAGACACAAAATCAAAACATCCCTCAGTCCTATTCATGCTGCAGTCTCAATATCCCCTGCTCTTCCCTTTATGTCGTGAATGAAGAAGCTTTCACTTGTTTACTGGGGATTGGGTAGACTCATGGACCTGGCTCTTTACTGCACCTCCCACTCCACAGACTATCACTGAGACCACAGGTGGCCTTTTCTCTTTGCCCTTGTCAGTCCACAGCCCTCCCCTGTGATTCATGAAAGTTGCTTTTCCACTCTGAGCTGTCTCTAGCTGCCCCCAAGTGAATGCATTAAGATGCCCAGACAGAGCTCTGATCCCACCTCCTTTTTAGGCTGGGGTCTGGTTGCTTTCAGTTTCTCTCTTGTGGCTAAGGTTAGTGGAAGATTTTGGCTTTGTCTTACAATGAGACACTTTGAATTGAATGGGGGAGAAGTGCAGTGTGGTGGATACTCAATCTTCTGCTGATTTCCACAAAGCTTTCTATCAACTTCTGCTCTTTTTCCTCCATGATAATACACACATTTCTCTGAGCTGCTGGGCCAGAAGCACTTAGCAAGTTTTTGTGGGGTGGGGCATTCCCTGTGGGCTGGATATCCCAAGGCCACAGAACTCTCTGGAGTTTGGGAGAACCTTGGGCAAGTGTCTGCTTAGTGCCTCTTGGAGCAACCCTCACCCCCCACCGTTGCTCTAGGTCTCTATAATACATGCCATGCCCTTGTTCATTACAAGCAGAGACTCACCAGTGCTAGCTCAGTCTTCATCATCCCTGATTCTGTGGTTTTCACTTTCTTTGTTTCCCTAATCAGCAAACACCTCATTCACTTCATTACCTCTTGAAGAGAGGTGCAAGTGTATGTTCAAGAAACCTACCTCCTGCTGGCTCTCCTGCACTGGTCCCTTTCCTTAGAGAATGCTAAATCCAGTCCCAAGATGGCTTGCTCACAGGACCTTAGAGGTAAGGTAAGGTGTGCCACACTTCCCTTGCTACCCCTGCCCCATGCTGGTGTTTTTCTGGTGGATTTCTTCTTCCAGTTAACTGTCCCTGCCTGACTTTGTTTTCCTCCTGAATTCCTGAGCATTTGCACTTCCCTCCTCCAAGCTGTCCCCATGCAGCTTTTGCCTCGTGTTGGCCATGATGACAGAATCTTAATAAGTGATGACATATGATATTATCAAATACTTTAAAAAATACTGTGATGAATGTTGGTTTTTAACATGATATGCTATGTTAATTTTTGGCTGTTACACAAACTCCTCATAGCTGAAGACATTATGCTTATCTCTTATGTGACTGACTGAATTTTCAAAATGTTTTTACGGGGGATCAAACTCACAACCAGTGCTTACTAGGCAGGTGATTATGCCACTGAGCTAAATCCCCAGCCCCTAACAAATAGTATTTTTGTTTTGTTTTGTTTTTTAATATAGGATATTTGCTTCTATGTCTACAAGAGATGCCCATCTGTAATATTTCTTTCTTGTAATGTCCTTCTCAGCTTTTTCTATGAGATAGTTACATGTGTTGGTAATCATTCTTATTATTTCAGAAAGAATTATAATAAAGTATGATTTGTCTTAAATATTTGAATTAGTTTATTGGTGGAACCTTTTGATCATGGTCATCTGTTTGTACAATTTTAGAACTAAATTCAGTTTATTGAAACCTGTTAAAATATCAAAATTTTTAAGATATTTTTTCCAAGCTTTATATCTTCAAATGTATTATTGTAGAGTTGTTTATAATATTCTAGTATTATCTTTTATTTCTGAGAAGACCTGTATTATTCATTTTTTTAAGTGCATGAAACTAGTCATTTATTTTTTACAAATTAAGCCAAGTGAATTTTTATTTTCTTTTACAGAAGATAAAGCCAAGGAAAATAAAACAGAATAGAGTCAATCAATATAAACTAGTATAGGTGATACAGGACTTCAAAACTTTACGAAATCAGCAACAGTTAACATAATGCCTTTTGATGTCTTCAAAATAGTTGCAGGTAACTTCAGACTTAGTAGAAATCAAACAAAACAGAATAGAATATAAATAATAAAAACAAAATAATGAATGCAATAAAGGACTTCAAAATAAGCTAATAGAAGGCCAAAATTAATACCATGTCTTCCTATCTCTTAAATAGCTGCTTGCATCATCACATTTAACATTATCAAACAAAACAAAAGAGAATAAAACTTAACCCAACCAAAGAGTGAAAATGATATTATTTCCATTCAGGGATCACTTCCTAGAGAGGCCTTGTTGTCTCCCTCCACAGTTGGCCAGTGGTGCTGACTCACAGAGAGAGGCTTGGGTCTGGATGTCAGCACTGGCAGCGACTCGCACATGGCACCTGTTTCGAGGTGGGGAATCACTTCCTTGTGAGGCCTGATTCTCTCCTTTCAAGGTCTGCAAATCGCACTGACTCAGAGAGGGAGGTTTTGGTCTGGCTGTCCCTACTTCTCCAGCAGGCCAAGTGAATTTTTGAAAACCATATTTTAAAAGAAAAATCTCTCAGAATGTTTGATTTTAATTTATTCTTATTTTAGTGATTTTAATTTAATTAATTATTAAATTAACTTCTTATTTTAGTGATTTTAATTAATTTCTTATTTTAGTGATTTTACTCATGCTTATTAATTCATTCTTTTCATTTGTTTAGAGCTCTCAGAATTCTAGTATTGTGTTAGCTTCAGTCTACAAAATTTAATGTTATGTTTTAATTGACTTTCAATTGAAATAATTTTTTAAAATTCTGTAGGGATTTCTTATTTGACCCTTCCATTATTTCCAAGTTATTTTTTAATTTCCAGTCAGTTGGAAATTTTCTAGTTAATATTTTGTTGCTATTTGCTGGTTTAATTTTATTTATTGTAGTCTAGTTATACACTCAAATGGTGAAAAGTCTCCAGCCTCGATATACAACCCTTTCATCTTTGATTCAATGTCTTTCTTGTTTTCTTTTGAATTTTATTTTTTATTGTTTTATTTTCTCTGTATTACCTTTCCACTGATACAGAATTCATTATAAAGATCTAGAAAAAATTTTACTCACTATCTTTTCAAATGTCACTTCTAATTTTCTCTCTTCTATCTCCTTTTTTTTTTTGGTTTTCATTAAAAATGATTCTTCATGAAAAAAACTGAGCATTTGGCTTTCAACTACAAGAACACATTACTTTTCAGATTTATATCATATTTTGCAATATTTGCACAACATTGCTACAGACAGCAATGCATTACCATAAAATGTATTTTTAAGTGCAGTAATCAAATAAAATTAATACCTTGTGTGATTTCTCATAAGTGAAAATGGCATTTGTCAAACTGAGTCATGAAGCTAGAGATGTAGCTGCATGGTTGAGTGCTTAGTAAGCAGATGTATGGCCACGTGGCCAAGGCCAAGCACTGCAAAAAATAAATTAGGAAGTGAGTGTCTCTTCTTTTATTCTAATGTTGGGTGCAACCCATGAAGACAGTAATGACTATAATGGAATGAATGCTTTTACAGCTCTGTGCCAATTCTCTGATTTGTGCCAAGGCACCAATGCTGTCAACTACTGATGATTTTCCACCATTGCTGCAAATGCCCACAAGCTGGAAAAGGTAAACACCATCTTGTATGAGATGAAATGATTTTCTCCATGACAACTAAATTTTAAGAACTATTGCTTTAAACTAATTAAGGACTGAACTTCTTGCAAGGATGCGATATTTGTGATGATCGTTTTGTCTTTCTTTAGCTATTTGTGGTTGATATCACTACCAGAAGTTGTAATAAAAAAATATGAAAAATTTCTTGGGTCCTTTTCCTTGCTGAGGTAAACTTTTGTCCCATCAGTGCTAAGTGCTAATAGAAAGCACCTTTGTTTTAAGACACTTTCAGCTTCGTAACTTTCTGTGTCTTGTCACTTCAAAATATAAGAAGTGAAGATGAATTTGCAGTGTTTCATGTTATCAGCAATTTTACCTCTGTAGCACAGGTTTGGGTACAGGAGAGAATTTCAAGTTCTTTTGATCACTTTTTGTCCCTTAGCAGTAATCTTCTCTTTGTCTCAGATAATCATGGACTTTCACTCTCATGTGTAAATACCTCTTGGAAAGATGTGGAGGTAGAACACGGACTCAATTTTCTGTCCTGGTCCTTTATGTAGAATCTCTGCTTTTCTAGTTATTTGGGCTTCAGATGCTTTCTGATCCTCTTAAACATTGTTTTCCCACTTTATATGCCTTTTTCCATTAACCTGTCATAGCTCTAATGCAAGCTGTTCCTTTGCACTGTGAAATAGTTCCCGCGTTGGTGGATTTGTTTCTTTTTATTCTACTAAACATTTTGTTAGTTCAATCTTTATATTTCTGTATCTTTATCTATCTGAACTTTCAAAATTATATGTTATAACATTTGCAATTTCCAGGTCACTGTTTCCCTAAAAAATAAGTATAATACTTTACTGAGTCACATTTTTAATGTGAAATCCATTTTGTATTTTAGAAGTTATATTTGTTCTTTAAAAAAAAAATTTCAGACTATAATTTCTCTAAGATATCATTTGTTCCTTACATTTTATGCACTTAAAATACTTCCTATATAATTTCCTTTTTTGGTAATTTATAGTAATGGGATTTCTAAATAACCTTTTGTATACATATCCCTTTCATTTCTTTCCTTGCCTGATTGCTCCAGCTACTGTTTTGAGTACAAGATAGAACAGCTCTGGTAATAATGGACACTCTTGTCTTGTTCCTGATTTTAGGGGGAAAGCTTTAATTTTAAAGAATGCCCACTATTGGTTTATCGTCAATGACGTTTAGAAGTTTGAAATGAAGTCTTTCTATACCTATTTATCTCAAGTTTTTCTTTAATCATAAATGCATATTTAACTTATAACTGTTTTTATTTATTTATCTTTTTATTTCTTCATATAGTTTTTTATTTTATTTATTTTTTACTTTTTGCTGGTACCAGGGATCGATCTCATGACCTCACACTTGCCAGGCAGGTACTTAGATCACTGACCTAAATCTTCAGCCCATTGTAATTTGGATTTTATAAAGGTTTATTCCTGTGTTTATTCAGATGATGCTGTGATTATTGTCCTTGCTTCCTTTTATGATATATTAAAAACTGATTTATTGATATTTTGAATCATTTTTGCACCTGGGGATTGGATCATGAAGTGATTTTTTTAACGATTTGTTGTATTCTGTTTATCAGTATATTTTTTTGAAAATGTTTGTGGTTAGAATCCTTAAAGGGATTGTCCTCAAGTTCTCTTTTATGTTGAATCCTTGTCCAGTTTGGAATCAGGATGATAGTATTTTCAGTAATGAATTTCCAAGTATGCCTTCCTTTTATATTTTATTAAAATTTCAATAATTATTGGTAATAGATCATCCTTGAAATTCTTGTGGAATTGAACTGTTAATTGATGCAGACCAGGACTTTCTTTGTTTGTAGGGACTTTTACATTATTATTGTTGTTTCAATTTCATTGTCTGTTATGGAATTGTTTAAGGTTTCTATGTATTCCTTAGCAATTTATTGATTTCTTATAGATTATTCGATTTATTACAATGTAGGTTTTCAAAGTTGTTACTAATGATTTTGAGTTCAGGAGTCTCTATTGCAATTTTGTCTTTTTTTTTCTAATTGCATTAATTTGAGTGTTTTCTTTTTCTTTATGTTAAGGCTCGCTAAGAATTTGTGTTTGAAGAATCAACTTCAGTTCACTTTATTTTGTGTATTAATTTCATTAAATTTTGTTTTTATCTCTATAATTCTTTATTTTTTTGTACTATTGTTGGATGTAGATTACTTATGTTTTATAGGACCTTAAAATGCATCCTCAGGTTATTTATTTGAACTCACTATGTTTTTCTAATGTGAGCATTCACAACTGCAATGGTTCCTTTTGAACTGCTTTTATTTTGTTTATGTTTCTCCTGGTATGTGTTCTGCTATGTTGTATTTGATTCTATGAACTGTCAATTGTCTTTTTTTAAAATTTTATTTAAGAGGAAAAAGAGAAAAACACAAAACAAAACAAAGCAGTGTAAGGGTACACATAATACAGAACTACAAAAAAAAAACTTAACAGTAAGAAATCACCTGTTAGAGATTACATATTATCATCTTGGAAATAGTTGCTCAAATCACAGTATCAAAGAATACAAAGTAGACATTCAAAAAGAGAGACTGCAAACAGCTGTGTTCAATGATCCAAAAACATTAATATAGTCAGCTATTTAACACCCTTAAACACACTTGCTGTTATATCCGTTAGAGCTCTTTTTTTTTCCCCCTCTCTTTTTTACAACAAAATTTACACATTTTGGATTTTATTACTCCTTAGTTCTTATTACTTTTTTTGGGGGGGGAGAGAATAAAGTCAAATATGGCAAAACAAAGCTGTCAGTCAAAACCAAGGATAGACATAGCACATGATGTAGAACAGAGTACAAGGTTATCAACAATGGTTATCAACGTTGTCTCTTGTTTCCTTAAAAAGAATTGTCTATCTCATTAGATATTATAAAGTTGGACAAAACAGTAGAGAACAAGACCAATAAAACTTAGGCATTGTAAACATTACAGGACTTCCAAAGGAGACAATAGTCAAACCAGAATTTGCATCTTAGTGAATCTTATTGCCTTCAAAGTAGTTGCCTATACCCTCAAACTTGATACTATCACACAAAATGGAACAGAGTCTAATCAGTCAAAACAAGATCGTGGGAGTATTACAGGACTTCAAAACAAGTTAATAGGAAATCAAAAAGAGTTACTATTATATATCCTAATTTTTAAAAATTTTCCCCTTAATTAAAACAAACATAAGAAATAACTAAATAATTTTTTTAAAGAATAAGGGAGAGATTGAGTTAAAACAGGACATAACAATATAACAATAGAGGTCAAAGCATGACTGTTTCAGCAACCTCGTGCTTCACCACCAAATAACCCGATTTAATAGTAGTTACCAATTGTCTTTTTTGATTACTCCCATCATCCATTGATTATTCAAGAGAGTATTGTTCATTTTCCATGCTTTTGCATAATTTCTATGGGGCTTTAGCTACTCATTTTCTCTTTCATTTTGCTATGATCTGATAATATGTATGAGACAATTACAATTATTTTCTACTTTTGTATGCTTAATGAGTTAGCATGTGGTCTCTTTTAGAGAAAATACCATGTGTTGCTGAAAAGAATGTACATTATGTTGTTAGGTAGAATACTGTACATATCTATTAAGTCCATTTATTTGAAGCTTTGGTTCAGGTATGATATTTCTTCACTGATTTTTGTTGTTGTTTATTTGATCTGCCTATTTGTGACAGGGGGAAGTATTAAGGTCCCCAGTTTGATTACACTGATTTTATCTGATCTTTTATATCCTATATTTTTTGTTTTATGAATTTGTGTGCAACAGTTTGTGGTGTATCTATGTATGTAATTTTTATCTCATAATGACACATTTTTCTCCCAAATAATATGTACTGATCATTTCTGATCAGTTAGGCTTGAAGTGTACTTTTTCTGAAAATATGTTAACTAATCTTATTTTCGTTTTTTCAGGTTCTCATTGCCTGGAACGTTTTTTTCTATCCTTTGATCTGTAGCCTTTGAATTTCATTTTTGGTTTAAATATGTTTCTTACATACTGAATAAAGTTGAATTGTGTTTCTTGATCCAAACTGCTAACATTTTGATAGAGATAATTCACATTGAAAATTCTTACTGAAATGTGTTGACTCATTTCTGTCACTGCATTATTTTTCTGTGCTAATTTTCTCTTTTTCTTCTTTTTAATTTCTCATTCTGTCTGGTGTATTGTTATGCTCTGTTGGCATTGTCTCTTTCTAGATTATCTTAAAATCTTTTTGAGTACTGATTTGATGCTTATGAATTTTTAAAGGTGTTCTTTGTCATGGAATTATGTTATTTCTCCATCAATTTTAAATGATAGCTTTGTAGGACAAATCAGTCATAGTGGGAGGTTGTTTTCCTTTATGACTTAAAACACTTCATTGCGAGCTTTCGAGGCCTTTAAATTTTGTGTAGATAAGAATGTTGTAATACTAATGAGTTATATTTGTAAGTGACTCACTGTTTTTCTCCAACAGTTTTAAGATCTGAACTTGTATTGACTCTTGGTATTTTGATTATGATGCATCAATGTTATTTTCCTGTGAGGTCTATCTGAGGTTCTATATGCTTCACATTATTGTATATTTTACTGTTTCTCATATTTAGAAAGTTTTCTGCTATTATTTCTGCAGTTTTTATCCCATTTATTGTCTTTATCCCATTTGTGGCATTTTCTGATTTTTCCTTAGTTCCAGGTAATTTTAGATAAATTTTCAGTTATGTAACAGGTATTGGCTGTATTTTTATGCACTTTATTTCTTCCCCTATCTCTCAAGTAATTCAACACAAGTATCAACCTATTTTCTAGTTCTGATATTCTTTCCTCACTCTGGTCCATGTTCTTGTCTATATTTTCAGTAAAGTTTTCAACATACTAGATTTCCATTTGATGAAGTTTCATGGATTCAAATTCTTTGGTAAGCTCATCATTTATATATCATTTTTCTTAGCTCATATAGATTTTTATTAAAATCTATATATGACTATCATGTATAGTCACTGATTATCTTATTAAGTACATCATCTGTTTAATTGTATGTCCTTTGACTTTGGCAATAATCTCATTGATGTGTTTTTAAAGTCCTTGTATCATTTTGAATAAATCAGCTGTCTTTCCACCCCCTTGATACACAGAGATTAGCTTTAAAGGAATTGAGAGTTTTCAGAGACATATTGTTTCCTTGTCTTCTCATATTTCTAATCATCGTCTGTACTGATATTTGTGGGGAATTATGGTGTAAAGAGCTGGTTCTAGTATGGAGAGCTCTTTAGTTAGTATACTCTGTTCACTCTCAGACATGTATTCCTAGGCATGGCTAACCACGGACCTTTGCCTCTGTCCTACGATCTCACTCCTTCCATTAAGTTTGGAGAGAAAGATACACTGCACAAATACCTAGCTCTCTTGGAAGAGATCCAAGTATTGCTGGGGACACAAAGGCAATCCAGATATTGGCAACTAGAGAAAACTAATAAGTAACCACAGCTCTGCAATTCTGGCAATAGCAACTAAATCAGCAGCAATCAACAATCATGGTTTCAAACACAAACTGGATATAGATTTACCCTAGAAACCAACAGTGTGTCACCTTTAAACATAAAAAACAAAAATTATAGTATAAGCACTCAGAAAATTGGGCACTAAGTCTCCCTAAATACTAGATTCAATAACTTTAACTCAATTAACAACAAAAATGTGTTCAACTCTAATAGCATAGAATTAATTTTATTAATCTTTTGATAGAAAGATTAATAAAATTTACTGATTATGCTATTAAAAAGATTATGAGTAATAGGAAAATATAAGAAGAAATATTTGAAAAATTAAGTAAAGTAAAATAAGGAGAGAACAAAGTGATAAAAGATCCTATTAAGAAGTAAAATGAAATTAATATAATTTGGTAGACAGTTGAAAAGGACAAACAAGAAAAAAGAAAGATATAAAGGAAAAAAGAAAACCCCAAAGCCTAAAATAACCAAGGAAGAAGGAAAGAAGAAGAAGAAGAAGAAGAAGAAACAGAAGAAGAATGAGGGGGAGAAGGAGGAGGAGGAGGAGGAGGAGGAGGAGGAGGAGGAGGAGGAGGAGGAGTTGGAGGAGAAATAAGTTGAAAAAAATCTTTTGTATTTTTGAATACTTGGTTTCTTTGAAGGTTCTGCAGTGTTGGAATTCAGCCAGTTGCCGTTTTTCCTACCTAGTTTCCTACCTTGTGGGTTTGTTAAGTTCCCTCCATTGTAGAGAGTGTCAGCATGTGCACTGTAAGATGTGGCAATTGTCCCAGCTCACTTTGGTGGATGACAAAACAACCTGACCTCTGATCATTGCTGGACAGAGACAGCAGGACAAGGTTGCATGCAGATATTGGACTTATGTCAGCATTTTCAAGCCCAGTCATTTCTATTAGTGACACACACTGAGTCTGATAGTGACACACAGTGTACCTGGCTTCTCACATGGTGGGAGCCATGGCCTTCCTAGGCTAAGCTTAAAGGTCTCAAAGGATGTATGTCCACCTCACTCTCAATGTCTGTTTTTTCATCGCTGTTGCTTTCGTAAACACTGAGGTAACACTGAAAACCCTGAAGTAAGATTTTTGCAGTGGTTCAGTGGCTCAGATTTGAACAATCATCCCTTTCCCAAAATGGCTCCTGATTAAACACTGTCTGAATTTAGTACTTATTTTCTCTTCATTAAGCTGTTAATTTCCTTATGTTTGGACTCCATGGCTCAAATAAGCTATATTGGACTTCTGTTTGCTTCTCTGCCATTTTTTCCCAAATATTTTCTAGATCCTTTTAATATGAATGTTTTGTTTTTACTTTTTCTTATTATTTGAGTCTTTTAATTGTTAGTAAAAAGTACTATATATGTATATTTGTATGGCCAAAGTCTTCATTTACTTATCTTCCCAACTCAATTTTATATTAATTTCATAGAATGATGTTTCAGCATCAATAATATATTTCAGATTTATACTCCAGATTTGCACATAAATGAATGCTTGTGTTATTTCCTCTTGAGTACACTTTGAAACCTACTTGTCTAACCAAAAGTAAGAGAAAGCATTTGTTTTGAATTTTTCCCCATTTTTTTAAAACATAAGGACTAAAGAAAACAGCACATTTGGGCCCAGTCAGTCCCACAGCCAGTGTCTTACCACACGCCAGTGCACAGCACTGCACCCCGTCTTCTCAACTTCCTTGTACGTGAAGTCAACTCTTTATTAGTCATGATTTTGTCAGCTTTCTCTCGCTGAAAGTCTTTGAATTTCCCTCTCCCTTCTGGCCCTTGTTCATTTCTTTCTTTTGCTTTTTCCTATTCTTCCTTTTACTGTATTTCCCTTTCTTTCATTACTCGTCCTTTTATCTTCAGGTACACATTTTAAAACTTTTAAATTGATTTGTATTCAGAATACATGTTTGCATTTGAATTGTGAGGATATTTTTTAAAATTAGCTTAATGTACTATTGCATTAGATAGCTTTCCATTTCTGGACAGAATCACCTTTCATAACTTGAAGAAGAAAATATTTGTCATGGCTTATAGTTTCAGAGGTTTCAGTTCATGATCATCTGGCTCTTTGGTTTTAGACCTATGATGAGACAGCAACATCATTGTAGAAGTGTGTGGCTGCTCACCTCATGGTGCCAGGAAGAAGTGAAGGTAAGAGAACCCTAGAAGAAGTGCCAGGAACCAGATGGAGTCCTCAAGGTCACACTGTGTTCCTGTTACTAAGCCTCCACCTCATGTTTCCATCACTTCCAATATTGCCCTCAAATTATGATCTCATCAGAAGACCAACTAGTTCCCTAATGAAGCTGTGGTCATTGCAATGCAATTACTTTGCCCAAAGCCCATCAGAATCAAGCTTTTATCAAAATGAGTCTCTTGAGTAGACATTTTAGATTCCAATCATAATCACCATGCTTGCAGAAGTTCTATCCATAGCCTTACTTCAGTATTTATTTGCAATGTATCTCATGACTTGGCTGGCCTGAAGTGGTTAAGATTTTCTTATTTGTGTTATTTCTACAATCCACTACTGAAGTACACTGATAATGTTCAGAATTTTCTTTTCGTAGAATTTCAGCTTATGTTCATTGTGTACTTCTACAAATAGTTTCCAGAAAGTAATATTATGTTGTTTTGTAGGCAGAATAACATACCCCTTTCCCAAACACAGATGTCAGCACCTACATTTATAGAATCTGCAAATAGGTGACATGACAAAGAAGAACTATGATTGCAGATGGAATCATTATTTGTTAGGTAACCTTAAATTATGATTCTCTTCATTACACTTCTGAATATACTTCAGTATACTTCATTATCCTAGTGGAATCACATGGTTATTTAAATATGGAAGAAGGAGGTAGAAATGGCAGAATTTCAGTCAGCAAGAGATGTCATGTTGAAATAAGATTGGAGTGATAAGAACGTAGTCATCTCATCATCATTGCTGGCTCTTAAAACATGAAGCAGGCCACAAACCAAGGACTACAGGCAGCATCTAGTAGCTAGAATGGATAAAGAAATGTATTCTACCTCATGGCTTACATTAAGGAATCTGACTCTGCCATTACCTTAATTTTTCAGCCAGTGAAACCTTTGTCAGATACCTGACCTTCAGGAAGTAAGATATTAAATTTGTGTTGCTTCTTTAAGAATATAAATTGCTGATGATTTCTTATAACAGCATTAATAACCTACTATTAGTCAACTCAAATTTTGTCTTTGTCTAACATGCTTTAAATATTAGAGAAATTATACACCTTCATGACATAGAAAACTGAATATCCAAGTAATAGATAGGTGGTATTTCTCTCAAAAATTGACTATTTGTCAGCACTTAAGGGGTTAACGTTTCAGCTTGGAAGGTTCTGCCTTCCTGCAGGCAGCAGAGGAAGGAGGAAACATTTTTCTACCCTCCTCTGTGAAGCAGATTCATTTTAGATTTGAAAAAGAAGCTGGGTATTTTCTTCATTAATTTCTAAGCATTGTAATTATAGGCTAACTTCTTCATATAGTGGCAGTAGTCTTATATTCCAAAAAGACAAATTGTAATATATTTTCCTTTCTTTAATCCTAAGTATTTTGGTTGGAATTTGAAAGATCCTTTCAGAAATGATTTTCATGTAATAATTTTAATTGTACCTTAATGATTTCATACAAACCCCATTAAAGTTACACGACAGACACAGCAGCATGTTTCTATGGATTTGAATAAGCATATCCATGAGACTGGCGCACTCATTTGCATCGGTATCTAATCACAATCAAGGCTTGTTTTAATTTAGATTCTGAAGTAGACAAAATTAGTGCTTAAATTTTGATGTAAGAATGTTTGTAAGTTGTGTTATTCTCCAATGAGAAACCCAGACATTATTACTTATGTATAAAACTGTTTAAAATAAGTGTCACATTTTTATGTTTACTTTGAACAAAACCCTTGTAATTTGCTTCTCTAAAACATTTTCTTACTTCATCTTGGTCTCTTCTTCCATCTCTCTCATTCCTATTTATTAAATGCCTTATGGGAAACTTGGACATGGTCCACCATCTTTAGAAAATTTTTTGTGGAGAACAACTATCAGTTATATTATTTTAATTGAATGTTTGGAGATTTAAGAGAAAACTGACTGTTCTTTGTTATTTCTTATCCCTCCCACCCTGTGTTCAAATATAGACTGAGATGCAGATTGAGAAAAATTCTTCATAGCATTTTCATTGTTTTCTTTATGAAAACTAGAAAGCTGTAAACATTTTTGGTAATATCGACATTATATATAAGCACACATGGAATGTAACATTTATGTATGTCAAAATTCAATAAAATGATGGAATGCTAAAGTTGAATTTATTAGTAGTGTATTCATCTATTACTATCTTTGTGTCAGTAATTCACAAATTTGCAAACATGGTTGTTTTTAAGGGTCTATTTCCTATTTCCAGGTTCATTGACATTGACAATGACCACAATCACCTTCAATCATTTGTTCCCTTTTATGAGCCTTTATTGGCTCAGTGATGAGCAGTATCTTCAACATTCATATTTAAATTCTCTGAACACAGAGTAATTCAAACATTGGACTGGATCCATAGACTTCTTAACAAATATAATTATAATAATTGAAATGTTAAATGATGCTCTGAAATTTTCAATTAAGTTTTCCATTCACAGATTCAGAAAGGTCTTTCTCAAGTTAAAAGTAAACCAAAGGCCTGGTTTCTTCAAATAATAATAAGTAGTAATAACTACAAAAGCTCAGAAGTGTGAAAAGAACAAAAGGGAACTTGGTCATGTCCTATTTTTCCTTAAGTTGATTTAAGTTTTTGATCCAGATGTGAATAAATACAAGTAGTAATTATGAGTATGTTTCAGATTATTAAAACTAAATGTTATTATTACTTTACAATTATGCATTTAAATTTGATTTTATTGCTTAATGATTATTTCCCAGTCCTGCCAGACTAGTAAACTTAGACTATTTGTCATGTTAAAGCCAATTAAATTGTGTGAATTAAATATTAATTTCCACTGTATTTCAACTATAGTAATATTCTAACAATTCTTTATATTCCCCTTAAGATAATCTCATACATAAACCAGTTAATATATAATTATAACACTTTAGAAAGTATCTACTCACATATCAATTTTTCCACATTATATTATTAAATACATACAAATAATTTATTAGTGCATTACAATTTATGGAAAGTTGTTATTAACTACGACTGTTTTCTTCACAAAACATAATCACAGAATGTCAATCTAGCTGTTAAAACAAAGCACTGTACATAATTGTACTTTCATATGTTGAAAGTGAAGATATTTTACTTTTTGGATAGACCTGGGATTAAATTCAAACAGCATATTTTTGTGTCAAAGAAAAAACTATTTATGATGCTTTTTCCCCCCTATTCACTCAGCAGTCTCCTAATGCTTGTTAAATACGGTAAGACAGACTTTATTCACGGTGTTTGTGAGAGACTGCTGCCATAGATATGGGGACCATTGCAATGGTATTTTGCAGTAATGGAGAGAGACAGGTGAAGTCTGAATCCAGTAAGTGTAAACTTTTAGGATAAGCATCACTCAGATGTCCGTGCATTAAAGTTTTGGTCTCTAGAGTGGCACTGATGTGAGTGGTACCTTAAGGAGGTAGTCCCTAGTGAAAGATCTTAGGAGGCTGGTAGCATACACTTGAGAGTGTGTGGGACTCTGGTATTGTTTTACTCTGTTTCCTGGTTCATGAGCTGAGCAGTTCTCATCACCATCACTATCTGGTATGTCCATCACAGATTCAAAACAATAGACCTGACTTACCTTGACCTGGGACCTCCAAAATCATGAGACAAAACATTCCTCTTTGTATACTAATTGTTTCTGATGTCTCGTTATAGTCATGGGAAACTGAGTAATAAAATGCTAAGTGGATGGAAAATGAGTAGGCAGAAACATCACAAGCAAGGAAAGATTCCATCTAACCTATTTACCAGGATCCTTGCTGGGACAAGACTGTTCAGGTATCACTTGGAAGATGGTGAGGAACCAAGAATCAGATCACATGCTGAAAGCAATCAGATATCAAGATCAGAGGCAGAAGGATCTTTGCTCAAATGTTTAAACAGGATCTTTGCTAAAACTGCATTTACAAAGAAATTCACAGATGAATTGGGCAGAAGCTTTAGTACTCAGAATAAAGTTTGGTCAAGCAAAGAATCTCTGCAACTTATGAATAAAAGTTTTGAGCTGTTTTAATGCACAGAGGCAGATTACAGTGTATGTGACTTCTAGTTTTCAAAATTCAAATTAACTCCAGTTACCTTAAATAAAAGAATAGTGTTCCAATGATTTCCAAATTTAGGGGAATTCTCCAGAACTTGCCTTATACAATGTCTTCAGATAAGCCAGAACAATTGCTTGGTTAGAATTTCACTCATCTTCAGTAGGCTCTTATTGTTGCTTCAGTCGTTCTTGTCCCTTGACTCTACTACAAGTGACACAAATGATTTTCAATGTTATATTGTGTATTTGTATAGTTTTCATAGATCTCACAATTTCAGACCCTCAACCAGAGTATACTAGTAGATATTCAGGGGTCAGCTCCTCATTTTTGCTTGTCAAAGAAGGGGAAAATAAAAATACATCTTCTTGGATCCATGTCTCTGGCTATATCTTGTTAAAATTTACCCAGATGTATTGGTTGAAATTCTGTTCCGTAGAACACATTTCCTTTTCCATGGTGTTGTGGAGACGTTTGCACATGGTGGTCCTATCAGGGTGTTTATGTTTGGACAGAATTCACATACACATGGTGTCATCGATAAATTGAGTTTAAATTTCTGGAATTCTATGAACACTGTTGTGATACGAGAGGGAGAAAATTTCACTGAGAATAACAAGGAAATGAGAGTGGGAGCAAGATCTTCATGCTGTCTGTGCTCCCAAGACCTTCTTAGGTTCCAATTGTACATATAACTTCCGTTTGGTGTTGGAGTGTTTGCAATGTATGAAAGGCAAAAAATGTTACTCTTTTCACTCATTTGAGTTTCACTGACTGGAGATTCTGTAGCAAAATATGATCAACAAAAGAAAAGCACACACAGATATTTAATGTAAGTTTTGTGTGACTTGCTTACAAGTCACAAGACACAAGTCACTCAGAAAATTAAAACTTGAAGAAACTGCTAAACCTGAGTTTTTCATGGTTTTTAAAATTTATATATGTTAAAATAAATGTTGTTTGATGAAGCACTGAACATCTTAGAGAAACATGAGACGATGTGAAAATATTAACCAATGTATATACTAAATATAATAAAATAGGGGAAATTTATCAAGGCCTGTTCATTAAGATTCTTCTCTGAGCCTCTAAACTTTGATTACAGAGAGAGAAAAGCCCTCCTGAAAGAGGTTTTATGATTTGGTTCTAAGAGAAAAATGCATGAAGGTGCATAGAAACCTTCCTGCATATGTCTTTTCTCATATCTCTTTAACTTGAGATTTTCAATATTATTGTGCCATATGTTAAGTGCCCTCCTTTTTTTTAAATTTTATTTAAGGAGAAAAAAGAAAAAAAAAAACCAGAAAAAGGGTACAAGTTATACAGAATTCAGAAAAAATAATAGGTAATTACTAGTTAATTACATATTGTCATCTTAGAAATAGTTGTTGAAGCTACAAAATTAAAGCATATAGAGGGGACTTTCAAACAGTGAGACTGCAAACAGTTTTGTTCAATGATCCAAAAAAACTCAGTAATATGGTTATCTATCTTATACACTTAAATATATATGCAGTTATGTCTTTTAGAGAACTTTCTTTTCCTTTCTTTTGTACAATGACAATTACACATTTTGGGTTTTATTACTCTCACAGTTCTTATTACATTTTTTTTTTTTTTGAAGAAAGTAAAACCAAATGTGACATACCAGGACAGAATCAGTCAAATCAAAAGGATGGACATAATTCATAATGTAAAAACAAAATAAAGAAAGGTGATCAACAATGGTTACCATAATGCCTCTTGTTATCTTAAAAAGAATTGCCTACATCATCAGTTATAATAAAATTGAACAAAACAGTAAAGAATAAGACCAATAAAACCAAAACATTGGAGACATTAGAGGACTTCAAAAGAAGATAATAGTCAACCAGAATGGGCATCACAATGAATCTTATTGTCTTCATAGTTGTTGCCTATACTTTCAAACTATCAAGCAAAACAGAATAGAGGAAAATCAGTCAAAACAAGATGGTGAGAGCCATACAGAGTTTCAAATCAAGTTAGTAGGAAATCAAAGTGGGTTACTATAATATATCCTGCTATTTTTTATTTACCTTTCCCTTAATTAAAAGGATAAAAATGAAAAAGTAGATAATAAAAAGGAGATTGAGATAAAAAAGAGGGCATAACAACAAAACAGCACAGGTCAAAACATAGCCATTTAAGCAAAATAGTGTTTCGCCACAAGATAATCTTGACATAACAGTAGTTACCATAGTGTCTCTTCCCTTAAAATCTTTGGGTATAACTTCGTATACTGTAGCATCAAACATATCAAGACAATGTAAAACTCTTCAAGAGAATGACAGTATTACAGGGTATTTAGAATCAACTAACAGAAAACGAACAATGGTTTCTGTATAACCTCCTTGTCTATAAAAGTTTTTGTTTATATTATCACATAAATAAAATCCAATAAGATACAACACATTAAAACCGATGAAGACAGAAGAACAAAAGCTTGATGGGACTTCAAAACAAGAGGATATTAAATCAGCACTACCTATTATGATGTCTTGTTTTCTCCAAAATGGCTGTTCCTACCATCCAACCTCCTCTGCCTCATTTCTGTTGAGCTCTTTTTCTGTCATTAGTTGTCAGTTTGTCCTCTTCATTTTGCTTTCTGCTCCATTCATTGTGGCCTCTCTGCAACTATTTCTGGATTCTTGGTATTTTTCTTTTTTAGAATATCCTGCAGTATTCTCTGTAGAGTTGAATTGGTGGTTGCATATTCCCCTAGTTCCTCTTTATCCTGGAAGCACCTTGTTTTTCCATCAATTTCTAGGGACAGTTGTGCAGGATATATCAATCTTGGCTGGAGATTATTATCTTTCAAAGCTTGAATTATTTCCCCCCCATGCTCTTCGTGATTTGATGGCTTGTGCCGAGAAGTCTACTGTAATTCTGATGGGTATTCCCTTGTAAGTGATCTGTTTCTTATCTTTGACAGCTTTTAATATTCTGTTCTTATATTGGATTTCTGTAATTTTGATTATTATATGCCTGGGTGTAGCTCTGTTCAGGTTGTAGGTGGCTGGGATCCTGTATGCCTCATACATCTAAGTATGTCTACCTTTTGCTAAATTAGGAAAATTCTCCTGGATTATTTCTGTGAGTAGCTTTTGTAGTTCATTTGTTTGAGTCCCTACTTCTTCTTTTATGTTCTTAATTCTTAAGTTATAGATCCTCTTATCATCTTCTAGTCTTTGTATTATTGCTTTGTTTTGTTATTTTTAAGAAGTTTTTCATTTCATGCTCCCACCTTACAAATCTGTCCTCTAGTTCTGATAATCTATCCTTAGTTTCTTTCAAGCTGTTATGCCAGCTTTCAATAGAGTTTTTAGTTTCCTGGTAATCTCTTTGAACCTGCTTCATGTATTCTATGTTTTCTCTATTTTCTCCATCAAACAATTCTCCCCTTTTTTTTCTATTCTTCCATTGCACCATCTGTTTTTTCTTGGGCAGTGCTTAGCATTTCTCTAACTATTCTACTTATTTCTTGCTTTATTTCATTAAATACTTCATTTTTGCACTGGTCTATCAGGCTCTGGAGATACCGTTTTATGTCTATGGGTGCTGTGTCTGATATTGCATGTTTTCTGTCTTCATTCTCTTTTGCATTTACATTTCCTGGATCAGTGTTCTCAGGATTGGGGACTGAGGACCCTTTCTTGTTGCCCCCTTTTCCCATACTTTTTGTTCCTTCCATACAAGCATATGTAAGAGGCCCAGTTTTTTTTTTTTTTTTCTCTTTGTCTGTTACACTTTGTTTGAATCCGCCGGCTAGGTGTTCCTGCCCACTGCAGTGTACTAGGGAGACACAGACCTGGCCAGCCTCTGCTGGGCCCACCCTTCCAGGTCAACCTCCTGAATGCTTTACTGCTAGGATGCACTGCCAGGCTCAGGGACCTGAATGGGCTAGCCTACTGGATCTTAGTCCGCAGCGTCACCAGGCCAAGAGCTCCCCACACTCCCGCTTGAGAGGGGAATATGCGACTAAAGTCACTGCAGTGCCCTGTTCCGGCTAGTCTGCTCGTTCCCAGAAGGTCCTCTGTTGGAGCCTCCTAGTCTATGAAAGGATCCTGATTTCTCTCATTCACCGCAGGTCGATGCAGGGCTCCCTGCCAGTCCTGCTCTCAGTCCGTTTGGTTTGCCGATTCCAGCTCTCAGAGCTTTTGTGCATCACTCTCCCTCTCGTGTGGATTGGGGCACAGTATCTGCAGCAGGAAATTCAAATTGCGGCTTCCAATGGCGCGGGATCCAGCTTCTGCACTGAGATTTTATCTGTTCCTGTTATACCATCAGGGTTGCATTTCCAGTTGGTTTCTCTCAGCTTAGTTCATTCCTGGGTCGGCAGGGTACATCTCCCCTCACTTAGGACTCCTCACACAGTACCACTCCTGGATTCTAAACTGGTAATCTCAGAGAGCCTTCATGGCTGCTGTTATTTGTCCACCATGTTTTCCCGGAAGTCCCCATGCCCTCCTTTTCACCGCCTGATTTATATTTATAGTCAGTGCATCTGATGATACCAGCTTGATGTAAGGAAGCAAGAACTCAAATCAAATTTGTTTGTCTTAGGGATATGGCTTTGTTTTGGTGTCTCAGTTACACCTGCCATGATTCTTTCTTGCATGTGGAGCTCTGTGATTTCATAGCAGGTATTTGGAATGGAATTACTTATAGGTGACAAAGATTAAATCATGGGTTGTGCTTCCAACATAGTCTGGACCCTCTGAAGCAGAGTGTCCAGATCACATGGTCATATTATGTTTTCCAAATGACGTTGCCTATCCTATGTCATTAAGATAAAAAATAATATTAAAAAGTATATACACAAATCTAACGATGAGTATGTAAAGCCATAAATTTTGTTTAATCTTTAAATATTAATTTGGTAGTTTGCGTCAGCCAATTAACTTATTCCTGTGTCTTTGTCGTTTAAGTACGTTTCTTTATCACATGTCTAATGATGTCAGAGTTTCTGGTTTAGCCATCAAAAATTCTGTGAAGTTAGGTGCTATGTTTTTTTTTCCCCCTCCTGATTCATATGCTTAGAGAAAATAGGAATTTGAGGGCAACTTTTATATTAATAAAGATATTTCTGAAAGGTAAACTCTGACTAAGGGAACAAAATGAAGAAAGGGAGCTGACATAGGTTGAATAGCTGCCTTTAATCTACACTACATAAACTATAGCCTTTAGGAACTGTGAGATGATTCTAAAGTGTGTTTTCTTTAGGCACTTTCATGAATAAAATTATACTCTCTTCAGAAATATAATTTTTTCTAAATCCCTTTTGTGTTTTTCCAATGATATATTGGAAACCTTTTAAATTTATGCTAGTGTTCATGAACTGTGTAGAACTAGTGAAGCATAAGAGTACTATAATCCAGAGGGCCACGATTAAGGGAGCTGTCCATTGGCTTTTATGGACAGATCAAGAGGGATCAGAGTTTTTCATAATCATATGTCAGAATGACTGGTCAGCTGTATTAGATAAAACAAGTCTATAATGGAGGCTGAAGAGAAGAGTCATATCCTGCTGAGCTGGAAAGAGTAGATACAGAGAAAATTAAGAGTTTTACTTTTTTGCAAGTGAAATTAGAGGTTTACGATATGCAATTGGTCAAACATAAAGATAAAAATACTTGTTTTTTGGGTAACACAAATAGATACTAGTTATTAGCATCAATCCAGTGCTAATTTTCCCTTAAGGACAAAGAAACACCATTCTAAATGTGAAGTCAAAATTTAGAGCTAATTAGAGAATACCGCCGGGAAATTTGTAAAATATAATTAAAAGGGGGGAGGGTTTTATGACCGTCTAGTACAAATGAGAATTCTTGTCAGAAAGGAACATGTAGTCTAAGAAATGAAGGACAAAATGGGGTATATAATGAAATATTATTGAGACATGTGTATGAATTTTATGATTTATGATAAGATATTTCCTGTATGGAATAGCTTCCGTTTTTTGTTTAAGTGGCCAAATCAATTATTTTTACTAGTTGAAAGGAGAATAAATTTTAAGCTATAGACAGTTAACTATAGACATTCAGACTTCAAAACAGCACGGTAGTGAAAACATTCATTTGAATATTTCTGGAAAAATGGGCAAAGTGCCATACATTTTGTATGAAGCAATAACTTGTGAAAAATAAGTTGTGGCTTTACACAATTTAAAAATTACTTTCCTGCCCAAACAGTATTGCTATTCCTGAAGAGGTATTTTTGAGCTATGTTTATTGAACTTAAAGTCTTTCTCATCTTAAGCTTTTCGTTTCTCCATTTCCTGCTCAGCACCCTAAGTTCTCAGTAACAGTGAAGTTTTATATGTAATATTTAACTCAGCCAAGTTAACATCAACATCAATAGCAACAACACCGCCACGGCAACATTTATTGAGCTTTTTATTAAGTTCCAGTCACTGCGAAAGTGCTTTACAGGAATTTTACTCTTCAGTGTTCACAACAATCCTATGAAGTTATTTCTACTGAAACTGAGATTCAGAGAAAGGGAGTGAATTGTGAAGCTGTGGTCAGTTTAAAGATCAAAAGGACTCTGACTCCAGAGTCGCTCAATGTTAAAAATCAGAGCTGAGTATCTTCTCCTTTTGTGCAGCCAACAATCCCCAACCTTAGTGATTCTAGACAATTATATCATTTGTTTTTCTCTTATGATTTTGTGTATTGGCTCTTTGGCTTGATCTGCTTCACATGTGGTGGATGGAGCAGTAATCAGGCCAGTGTTTGACTGAAGAGGGACTTAGCTGATATCACACATCAAGTGATGGATTTACCATGCGTAATAGCGATGGCTAGATTCTTACCTGAGTCTACCCATTGAACTGCATGGCTTTGGTTCAAATTCCCTCTGTACTTAACTTGGAATTCTCTATGCGTTGTAACTGGGTTCCAAAAGGAAATTTTTTAAACAAATGAAAACAAAAATTGTGGGTCTCTTAAGATTCATTGTAAGCTATACAGTATCACTGCTGTTTTATTCTAATGGTCAGACAAGGTGATGGCTCCGCCTCAAACTCTGCTGAGGGGCAAATGGACTCCATTTCTTTTTGGGGGCTTTGGCTGAGAATATCACAGTCATTACAATTGACTACGCCACTATTTTCCTGGGGCTGTGAGTTACATTGAGTTCGTATTAATATAATGAAGTGAAATTTTTCTTACAACTATAATTAAAATAGTTAACAACTGGATTTTTATACATTCTTTGAAATATAAGTACTAAAAGTTATATAACATTGTTGAATTAAATAAAATTTGTATTATGGTATATTTAATACCATGCTTTGTTTTTGAAAATAATGGGGGCACTTAAACACATCATTTTAAACATTATTTTATAGTGTATTATTGTGTAATATGTTATTTATATTAAACTACATCTTTTCCCCCTGTTTTCGATATGCTTTGGATTACTTTGTCAATTAAAAATTCACATAGTTGCCTATTTTTTTTTTTCAGAAAGAATAAAAGATTGACCACACTTTGTTTCACACACATCTGATTATGTACATGAAAACTCAATAAATAATGCCTGATAATATGCCTCAGTAGTTTTTAATATGTGTAAAATTGATGATAAGACTATTTATTTATGACTTTAATTTTTAATATTTCATGGAATCAGTCTTAAATAATTGAAAACATGCAAACAAAACAGAGCTAACGAAATTATTACATTGTGAGTAATGTGATATAAAAGACTGAAATCAATAGCAATATGTAACTGTGATCAGTATGAAAAACTGTCTCATTTGATTTTAGCATTATTGAAAAAACTCTTGAGGAATAAAAATGCCTGTGAGTACAGCTTAAATAAGTCTTAAACAAGTAGTTAGTATAACATAGGCTTACCATGTCCTAAATTGGGATTACTGTACTCAAATTTTTCAATTAAATATTATTTTTAAAAATCTATTATATCAAGATATAACCAATGATTATTTAGCCTTTTGAGAAATTCATGAAAGAACTGCCTTCCAGCAACTCACTTTACAATATGTGTATTATTAATACATGTAATAATATTTAAAACATTTCCATGCAGGTTTAAAAGTTCCTTACTGAGATTTTATACTCATTGTTGAATTTAAGACACATTAAAGTCTAAAAGGAGAACCATTACTATTCTTAGTATTGAGAAAAGGAAATGAATGCCCAGAAAGTTGAATAAATTGTTTAAATTCACACACAGAAAAAAATAATAGAACCTAAATTTGATTCTATAGTGTCCTGTTTCCAAGCCTGTGCTATTTATCTTATTAAGTCACTTATGTAAATTGTTTAAAAAGTTCACTATGAGATAATTTACATGATACTTATCTGTTTATTCATTTATCTTCTGTGTGTTGGGAAATGTTGGACTGATGAGGAAAGAAAAATGTGCAAAATGGTGTTGTCTTTTTGTTTTTTCACTTTAGTGAAGTAATAAAGCCATTAAGCAAGTTTGCAATCACAGCATGTTAAACACCGCAAAGATAAAAAGAAAAAAACCACTTCAAGGTCAGATTAGAGGAAATCAGGAAAGTCTTTCCCAATTAAGATTCAGTAACATCCAAGATCTGCAAAAAATTTACAAAAGATGAAGGTGGAGCAAGGTAGCAATTGGCATGAGTCCAGACACTGAGGAAAATGTATTAAAAGCATTACTAGAGGAAATGATATTCAAGTAAGGTAAATACAATTGGTGAATATCCAGAGGTGAAAGAATTCAGAGCACGGTGTCTATGGTGACATATACAGGTAAGTAAGGTCAAGACTAAGATTCACATCTTTCTAAATATATTGTAACCTGAGATCATTGAGAGGCTACTGATGTATTTTCAACAGTGGATGGCAAATAAGATTTGCATTTTTAAACCTCTCTTTACTACATCATATAGTACAAAGCAGATGCTTAACAAGTTTGAGATACCTTTGTATATACAATTGATGATGTCAGCTAACAGTGAGTGAGATGAAAATTCAGAGAAAAGCTCTTTTTTTGAAAACACATTAAAATAATTTGGAGTGTAGAGAAGCTAACTGAAGTAAAGGCGTTTGGAGATTATACATGAGAAGAGAGTGGCTGTCTCTAATTTGTTTAAACAACAATGCTTCATGAATGAATTAAGAAAACT
Organism: Cavia porcellus; assembly: GCF_034190915.1. NCBI lineage: Eukaryota > Metazoa > Chordata > Mammalia > Rodentia > Caviidae > Cavia > Cavia porcellus. The sequence continues at coordinate 29,044,509 of NW_026947497.1, read as the reverse complement.
CAGCCAAAACTGGAAAATGAGTGACCAAAATGTTGGGTGGGCTCACTTTGTAGTCACAAAACAGAAAGTGCTCAAGGAACAAAGGAAATACTCTACAGCATTGGATGGTTTTGAGGAGTTAAGCAATACAGAAATGGTGAAAGCACCTGGAATTAAATAATCTACAATGACTTATTTTGAAGGAGTGATTTTAACAGAAGATAGGGCCACAAACTAATTTGACAGGGACAGAGCTGAGCACAGGTGAAGAATGATTTACAGGAAGAAAACATTATGATTCCAAGATGTAAATCCTTGGAAGAAGATAAGTAAATTAAGATTTAAAAGTAAAATAAAGTTTTCTCTCAAGATATTTTTACTATCTTGAGAGATATTTCTTATCTCAAGATATTTATTAATTACATATTTATACTTATTTCCTACCATATTATGTTTTGTGTTTTCGTTATCCCATTGATGAATTTTAAAGAGAAGTTTTTAACATTAATGAAGTACAAATTATGATTTTTTTGTACTCTTCTGCTTTTGACACCATATTAAGGAAATATTGGTCTAACCCAAGTTCATAAATAGTTTCTGTAATGTTCTGTTGCAGAAATTTTAAGATTTCAGCTTTACATTTAGGTGCAAGATTCATTTTTATTTAGTTTTTATGGTACTAGAAATAAGATTGATGAGCCGAGGATGTAGCTCAGTGGCGCAGTGCCTGTGTGGCAAGTGTGAGGCCCTGAGTTCAATTCCTAGTACCCCCCCCCAAAAATGTAGATATAGATTGATATTTTGAAAGAGTCATTTCCCCCCTTGTATTGCCTTTGTCCCCTTTTAAAAATTAAATTGCTTGTCTTAGTGACATTTTTGTTGCTAGGAGAAAATACCTAACACCACGAGTTAAGGGAGAGAAGGTTTACTTTAGCTCACAGTTTGTAGGGATTTTAGATTATAGTCAGCTGGTTTCATTCATCTGCAGTGTGGGTATGGCAGAGAATAAAATATTCATGGAATGGCACAGAGCGACAAAGTAGAAATCTTTCTTACCTCAGACTTACAACACTATTTCAATACTTACAAATTTTAGTGGTAGTTTTAAGGAGATAAATCTCAGCATCATCTCAACTGATTAAAATATTGACAAAATCCAAATATCATTCAAGAGTAAACTTAGGAAGAGGGTACTTCTTCAACTTGAAGTAAGACATCTACAAGCATAAAGCCATCATCATACTCAATAGAACATTTCCCCTTTAACCCAGAAAAAAAAAATTATCCTTACATTAGAAGACTTAGCTAGTGCAATAAGAAAATGGAAGGGTATGATGCAGATTGAAGATGAATAAGAAAAAGTATCCCTGTTTTTAGATGATTCCTGTGTAGAAAATTCCTAACACTTAAAAACTGAAACCTCTGAGAACTAAAATTATAGTTGGAGGTTTTAGAATCCTTAAATTCCCCTGTCTCTCTTTTGCTTAGTCTGTTTCTGGGGTCTTCTCTAATAATTTCTCCTTAAATAGGTTTAATGTCTCAAAGCTCTGGTAGCTAGAATCCAGTATTATTTAAATGTGTTTCAGTAATAAAAGGTGGTAGAGTAGAATGACTCTATAATATTGCAATTAATCTCAGGTTTTTCTGCTTTTTCTCACGTTAAGTGAGATAGTAAACCTAGAGAAGGTGGGAATTCAAGAAACTCATGCCTATGGATAGCCCTGGTAAAGGCTTTTCTTCTCAAGTACACAGTTTTGTTATGGAAAATGTTCTTGGGTTATGTCAAAATGATTACATTTCCTCCAACCTTGTCAGAGTCTAGAGAGCATACTTTTGCCTCTCCAGTTTGAGACTTAGGAGTGCAAGTGTTTCTGGAGGTAAACCCACAAATATGTGTGTGGACTTCTGTAATAATTTGTCTCCTGGAGTTTTCGATCTCATAAGTAGTCCATAGTCAACTTCCAGCATTTAGACAGATTTGAATAACATTAATCTTAACTTATGACTCCAGACATTTCTTTTCTTGTTAAAGAGGCTGAACTGGTGATTCGCTGGATCTATTACTCTTGCCAAATTTCTCTAAGACTTTTTGCTCCAAAATCACTCTTCTCTGATGCATCCAAAAGAGTTTGTTTTCCTTCTTTCTGTACTGTTTTGTTCTTGTTATGATGTCCAGAGTGACAGTTTTCAATCTACTTAATCTACTCATAGGTTAGCTCTGAGTTCAGAAGCTCTGCATTATGATATTTTATGTACTTTAGGTTCTTTGATATATTTTAATTTAGAAAATTACTTGACCATGTATATCTGCAGACTGTTAATATGGGTTTAGCCAATCAAAATTGAAAATATTAGATAAATATTTGCATTTATACTGAACAAGAAGATTTTAGTGTCACTGTAGTTTTCTAAGCAATATAGAAACTATCTTCATACCCTTTACATTGTACTAGGTTGTATGTGATCTAGGGATAATCAAAACTACATGGGAAAGATTCACACATATTATATACAAATACATTATTTTATCAAAGATTTGAGCCTCTCCAGAGTTTGGAATTCATATTGCATCCTGGAATCAATTTTATTAAACCTTTGTAGTTGAAGAAAGAAATAAAGTTAAAACAATCATTATATGTTTAAATGTTTTCAAGCCACAATACACATCAAATAGAGAATGAATAGGTCACTAGATGAACACCACTTCTTAAAGTGAAGATAATTGAATGTTATGTTTTTATTATTTCCAGATATGTCACAATTAACAGATATAGTTTACCTTCCTGGATAGAATATTGGTAAGTTCTCTATTTTGATACTTGAAGTTGCAACGTGCTTGGAAAAGTACATACAGGGCTAAGACTACCATTATAGTCAATGAATACTGACTGAAATAGTACATTCTATTTTAGTATGCTGCCAAAAGACTTCAATTCACAGATAAACACTTTTTATGTTAAGTATTTTAAGAAATAAATCCATACTCTAAATGGAAACCTGGATTTTATTCTCTCAAATCACTCTATCACATCTAATGGATAAAGGTGTTGCTTTTGGCTTGTTTGCACAGGTTGACATTCTATAAAAATTATTCCTGGCACGTTGGATGGGCTGAAATGCCCAGCTTCATATTTTGATGATGTGAATTCCTTTCTACCTGCAAAATTTACATGACACGTCATTATTTTAAGTGTTTAAAATTCAAATTGCTGTTACTTTGGAGGTCTATGAAGCTCCTTGTAATAATCAGTGTTGTGCTGACAACAACTTGAGCACATATCTAACCCTCAGTTTGGACCCCAAATGAAGCAAGAGGTCAAGCAAAATCACAATGACTTCGAGCTCCACAGCTGCATCTCCATAGCAGGCATCTGCAGAACACAGAGCTGTCTTTTGGGATGATGCCAAATGGAAGCTAGTCCTTCTTGGTTGTGACTGAACTTGACATTCACAGAAGAAAAGAAAAGAGAAACAACAGAGCTCAAAACTATTTACAAACTAGCTCTACAGTATTAATAATTTGAGATGATCAGGGTTGGAAACTTACACTCTCATTTAAGTTTGAGACTTTGAGCAAACTAGTGAATAATTAATGACATTCTAATATTGAGATATTATATGTTATTTTGTGGGTTTCACAATAATTGGAATTATATGTAAAATTATTTGAACTTGTGAACATTGTTGTAAAATTCACCATAGTTTAGTTTATGTTTAGTGTTCCATGGACGAGACTTGCTTAAAAAAGAAACTGAAATGATACAATCTTTTATAAAAAATGTGTTAAAACCAGTACTGGAAAACACTGTATAAAAAACAAAATAAATCATTTTTCAAGTTCACTCATACTGACTTTGGATCTTGGATATCTTCAATTTGTATTAAAGGCTTAGTTCCCATTATGGGGTGACTGTGAAAATATTGTTGAAAATATTAAGCGATGGCTGTTAGTAGGAGGTGTTATATTGTTGTGGCCCCACCCTTGAAGGAGACTGAGGTTCATCACCTTTGTCTTCCTTCTTTGCCGTCTTGCTTTGAGGTGAACAATTTTGTCCCTAGTTGCCTCAATGACATGTTACCTTGTCACAGGCACAAAAAAAGATATTTTTCTTTATATTATGATTACTTCACGTGTTCGTTATAGTAATGGAAAAATAAATGACATAATATAACTAACATAACTAGTTTTTATGCACAGTAATAATGATTTGTATCACATCTTTTTTGGGGGGAAATATAGCAAATCTTTATATTTTCTATTCAAAGTAAAAATTAAAATATGAGGCATTTTCTCTCTGATGTTTTTTCTCTCTCTTTCCCTCTCTCTCTCTCCCCTTTCTCCCTCTTTCTCTTTCATTGTTTCCCTCCTTGCCCTTCCTTGACCTAGGTTAGGGAATGATTCATTCTAGGATTTCATTTAAAACCACACACAAAAAAACCCCCAGAAAATATAGTATCTTATTAAGGGTTATCATGTTATGAGAACCAAGATTAAAAATGGCTTTTCAATTAATTCTCTGATGCTTTATCAAATGTCTTCATTTAGGAATGTTATATCTGTTCCTGGATTTAGAATATTTTTTAGTTTGGTTTTATGGGGCTTTCTGTCATTTTCCCCTTGATGTGCACAATGACTGACACCCACAATTTAAGGAACAAAAGATCTACTTTGGCTCACAGATCTGGGAGATTCAGTCCGTGTTTGGCTGGCTCTAATCCAGTTATGCATGGTTGAAGGACCAGGCAGAGGAAAGTTGCTCACAGCATGCCAACCAGTATTAAAGGAAGATAAGGAAGGAACCAGGGAGGGGAAGGAAATATACCCTTTCAGGTCATGCCTCCAGTGACCTACTTTTCTGACAATATCCTACGTCTAAAAAGAGCATTTAGCTATGACTTTATCAATAAATCCTAGTAAGTATACTGTTGGTGCCCCAAGAACAATCCCCTTTTATAAGCACCACCTCTGAGCTCAGGTGTGTATTGGGGGTATAATTTAGAGCTAATCCAAAATAAAAATACTCCACTTCCTTATATTTTCTGTCTTTAATTAGTTAGCTCTTTTACCTCTTTCATTTCTACATAGCTAGCATGTTTGCTACTGCTTTAACAAAAATTTGAGCAGTCAAGTACTCCAAATGAGGAACACAGCAGCCAGTGTTTCAGACTCTTGTTGGGTGGGCTTCTGTCTTTCTGTCGTTACTTCTTAGCAGATAATATACCACTTCAAAAATGAACTCTAAAAGAAATGAACTCAAATTCTATCATTCTCGTACATAATACATTTAATTCAGTGTTTTTGGTGCTTTTATAATATACATGAAAAATGATGAATTTTATGATCATATCTCTAATGAAATAACCACTGTTTGCTTAATGATGCTGACTGTGGGGAGACAATATATTGTCATTTACATGCAGGGAAGGATGCATCCTCAGGATACATGGATGTTTGAAATAACAAAGCTCTGTTTGCTGGAACCCATCATCTTTCATGGAATTCTTGATCTCACCATGTAGTTAGTATGTGCCTCTGACTGACTACTAAATGATTTCTTTTGAGAACAGATCTCAGCAGGGCATGAAGGTTCATGTCTATAATCTCAGTACTCCAGAAGGCCTTGGTGGGAACACCTTAAATGCAAGCCCTACCTGGGCAACATAGAGACGTGTTTGAAATACTGTCTCAAATTAAGAATAAAATGTAAAGAGGCTGGAAAGGTAGCTCAGTGTTAAAGTTCTCAATTCAATCCCCAGTATTGGAAACAAAAAAAAAAAAAAAACCAAACAAACAAAAAACCCAAAACAAAAAACAAACTAAATCTACTTGAATTTTTTGTATGATTTAAAATGAAGAAAATATTGATTATATTTTGCTGACAAAACTTTTAAGAAAGAAAAGAGCATTCCAAGCACTGATTGTTTACCTCAATTTGAAAGCAGGATCTACCTCTAAAAATTTTCATATAGTTAGATAAGGATAAAACCTAAAAATGGCTTTTTAAAATTATCCTACTATATACCCAATCTTGAAAGCCAATAGCCTGGAAAATTCAATACTTGTATATTAAATATAGCTTGTCGGTGTCACTCCCGGCCGGCAGGAAGGACACACAACAAAGTCTGGCAGTGGACAACCTTTTCTTTTATTTTCCTTCTCCGTACAGCCTGCCCCGGGAATCCTCCCGGCCGAAGCCTCTGTTGGTCCGCTCCCCGCGGCTCCTTGCGTGCTTCTCCCTACAGTCTGTCCCGAAGCCTCTACCGGTCCGCTCTCCGCGGCTCCTTGCGTGCTTCTTCTGCTTCTTTTGCTTCTTCTTTTTTTTTTTGGCGGGAGAGGCACTCACTTTTATAGGGTTCAGTTGTTGCTAGGCAGACTATCTTACAGGGCGGGTTGTGAAGCAGGAGATCTTACAGGGCGGGTTGTTTACCAAGCAGGAAGCAGGAGATCTTACAGGGCGGGTTGTTTACCAAGCAGGAAGCAGGAGATAAGCGCCATCTTAGCACACTCGATGGGAGGGGTAATCTAGCTCAGGCTTTGCTCTTTCCTACAGGCCTCACGTCCGCCAAGTAAGGCGACCGGGCTCGGGGCTGTGGCTCCCAACATCTCCCCCTTTTTTATTTTTTATGAATGTGCGCATCGTAGCCCTTCCTGGACTGGGTGCAGAGGCTTATGCCCTATGCGTAGGCCCACCGTAGGTCCTTGGCTTAGACCCTGGTCGGCCGTCCCATGGTCTGCCAAGGCCCTGAGGCCCTCGTCCTTTTTCTAGGGCCAGGCACAAACTGGACGGAACCTGGATGCACACAAGCTTGCACTCATTTCCTCTCCGTAAAGAAATCCCCTCGGAGAGAAATTTAGACCTGGGCAGCATCTAACAGTCCAGCGGCTTACGTGCAGGATGGGGTAGGGCCTGGCTTAGGTTGAGTCGCACCGGGGGAGTACGCTCTTACCCGTCATTGACTCTCCTACCCAGCTATGTCATAATTTTTTAGAGGAGGAGTGTGGGAAGCTCACCGCCCCTAGACTCGGTCGTAGGCTAGGCGAGCGAGCCATGCATATGCCTGAGGATCTTTTTGTCCATTTTGGGCTACTGCTATTTCTATTCATCTTGTTGGTTGGTCTGTGATGGATCTCCGGTAGGGCAGGTCTGATCTTCAATCGAGGGCTTTGTTGCCCGTGTCAGTCTCTCCGGTACCCACAGTGGTTCTCGTCCCGGTTCCTGTGGGAAAACACAAACCGCGCCTCGGTTCCAGCTAACCACCGGATCCGGGCCCATCCATTGTCCTGTTAGGACATCTTTCCATTTAACCCAACCTTTATGGTTGGGGGAAGGGTTGCAGTGCTCCATAGCTGGGGAGCAATTATCATTATTTAAATTTAAAAAATTGTGTGTGAATAGTGCCATGGATAATCGTGCCTTTGGGGCCAGGCCTTGGCCTACTCCCCCTTTTTGTTTTTGTAAAATTTCTTTGAGGCTTCTATGAGCCCTCTCAATGATTCCTTGACCTTGATTGTATGGGATACCATGTTTTAATTGTCTGCCATTGATCTTAAGCAAAAGCATGGGCCTCTTGTCAAGAGTCATGTGGAGTACTGGAACCTCTTATGGAGGCTGGGGAGCAGCAGGAGCTGTGCTATCCTGTCCTCGACCACAAATCGAAAATCAACTGCCTAACCAGCGGTTGAGCCACTTCCCTATCGGAAAAGATCTTATCGGCGGCATCTTGCATCCGAGCCACAAAATCAACGAATGGCTCTGTTGTGCCCTGGACTATTTTAGAAAGGCACAAGGATGCCGTTCCGGCACCACTCACCTGCTTCCAGGCGCGAAGCCCAATGGTATTGATCTGCTCATAAACTGCACCAGGGAACTGAGTCTGATCATCAGCGTGTTGGCCTTCCCCCATAAGCATGTCTCTATTCCATCCCCGGTTCCCTCGGTTAGCGTTTCTTTCCGCCTGTTCGGCAGCGAACTCGGCGTACCAGGCTCGCCAATCCAGGTAACTACCCGAGGGCAGACATGCCTTTGCCAGCTGAGTCCAGTCCGCGGGGGTGAGGGGCCCAGAAGACAGGTTCTCCAGCATGGCAATGGTGTAAGGCGCAGTCGGCCCAAAGGTTGTAACTGCATTTTTAAGTTCTCTAATCTGCTTTATTTCAAAGGGTTCCCACACATTACGTCCCTGAGCCATGGCCATCTGTACAGGATATATCCCATAGGGGCCGCTATCTATCCCTGGGAACGGGTGGTCTTCATTAGACACACGACCCCCACGCCACAGCTGTCTGTGGAAATAACGTTCCGCCGGTGGCGGAGCATCGTAAGATGGCGGCCGTGGCTGAACAGAAAATGGCGGCCTGTGCGTTATTTCCTGTACTGACGGAAGAGGGGGGAGTTCCCATGCGGCGGCCTTGCGGCGAGGGACCGCTTCCGGGAACGAGTTCCAGGGCGGAGCAGAAGGTTCTGTCTCCCTCCCCTGCCAGGGGGCGCTCAGAAGCTCTCTGCTTTTTCGTAAGCCTAGCTGAGCGGAGCGCAATTCGCGGCACAACGCAGCGAAAGAGCCTTGCGTCTCCCCATCAAGCGACTTAGGCCCCTGACAGCTGGTCTCTTTGGCCTCCTCACCATTCAACCTTCCCTCGTCCTCGGAGTCAGACGACTCCGAGGCTTGAGCCCCGTCCTCCTCCTTAGCATCTTTGTTCCCCTTGACGGACCCCTCTCGGGAGCTCCCTGACTGGGCCTGCTCAAATACCCTGCGTACTTTTGTAAGCTCTTGAGAGCTTTCCCCGCAACCACCCTCACTCTTAGTGCCGTTACCTAGCATGTTTCCCATTTTTTAATATGTTACTCACCGCGTGAGGCCCAAGGAATCCGCCACTTACGCGTGAGCCTGAGAGGAGTCTACAAACCCTGTAGGTGCGCGCCACCCAGGGCCCAGGTTTATCCTCTACTCACCTGTCTTGCAGCTCTGCGTTGGAGCGTTGTCCACTGCCACGTCTCGGGGGTGATCAGCTCCCCGTACGGGCCACCAGATGTCGGTGTCACTCCCGGCCGGCAGGAAGGACACACAACAAAGTCTGGCAGTGGACAACCTTTTCTTTTATTTTCCTTCTCCGTACAGCCTGCCCCGGGAATCCTCCCGGCCGAAGCCTCTGTTGGTCCGCTCCCCGCGGCTCCTTGCGTGCTTCTCCCTACAGTCTGTCCCGAAGCCTCTACCGGTCCGCTCTCCGCGGCTCCTTGCGTGCTTCTTCCTACAGTCTGTCCCGAAGCCTCTACCGGTCCGCTCTCCGCGGCTCCTTGCGTGCTTCTTCTGCTTCTTTTGCTTCTTCTTTTTTTTTTTGGCGGGAGAGGCACTCACTTTTATAGGGTTCAGTTGTTGCTAGGCAGACTATCTTACAGGGCGGGTTGTGAAGCAGGAGATCTTACAGGGCGGGTTGTTTACCAAGCAGGAAGCAGGAGATCTTACAGGGCGGGTTGTTTACCAAGCAGGAAGCAGGAGATAAGCGCCATCTTAGCACACTCGATGGGAGGGGTAATCTAGCTCAGGCTTTGCTCTTTCCTACAGGCCTCACGTCCGCCAAGTAAGGCGACCGGGCTCGGGGCTGTGGCTCCCAACAATAGCTATCTCATTGATTCTTATTGTCCTGATTTCAAAGTTAACTATATTCCCTTTCATTAAGCAATGGTAATAATGAATGAACTTGAAACTGCTTATTAATATGATATCATGACTGAACTGTTTTTCTCAAGAAACATAGTTAAGTTTCTTAGGCAGAGCCAGAGACAAAACTATGGCACTTGTGCCACAGCGAGCTGTTTATCATTATTGAAAGCTCTAAAAAGTCCACCCTTGATCTATATTTTTCTTTAAATTGATGCCAACTATACTGGTAAATTAATTATAACATTTTTATCATATATTAAAATATCAGTAGAAGTACGAAGGAAGGGTCTTTTTAATTATTTCATTTTTATTTGATACAAAGTCAAAATAAAGCATAGCAGATTTACAAAATTTGTGGCATTTTTAAAAATTTATTCACAAATATATGATTAACTTAAAATGCTATTCAATTGACCTGAGCTACTTATAGGGCACTTCAGAAAATTGTCAGGAAGTTTACTTCATAGTATATTGAAGATCAAATTGAAACTAGTATGATGAACTCACTCTGGTGGTATATCTAAGATAAAACTAAGAGTACATTTGAGTTCCCAAGACAATTTGAGATATGAGACTTGAGTCTTTTTTATCCCCAAACCTCTAACTTGGAATATGTTTACATATAAACATCATAATTCATAAGTTTTATATATCAGAACTAGGTCAATTAAGTTTTCTAAATAAGTGGTCCCATAATTTGTTGCTCCAAGCTATACTTTGTCAATAATAGTATTTTTCACTCTGTCTGATGATACACTAAATAATTCCAGTATCTCATCTTTTGCAAATGAAAATGAAATCCTACAAAAACAGATCTGCAATTTGGTCAGTGCCTCCAGTTACTTAGCGTAGGAGGTAGAAATAGGATCCGTGAGTGTGGATTGATTTTTTCACATTACCAACTATTCATTTCTCAAATGTCTTACTACTTGAAGTTTACATTTGTCCCACTATAGTTTGATGTCAGGTCACTTATAATTTAGTGCACTTTTAAAATGTGGGCTTTGGATTCAGATCTAGATTTTAATTTACAACTACTACTGAAAGACATAGCTTTCAAGTTCTGAGTTTCACAAAGTCCAACAATATGAAAACAATTAGTAGGAAACAATGGTGGTGCAGGCCAATAGTGTTGGAACTTGGGTGGCTGAGTGAGGAAGGTGGCCGTGTGCTGGTTACACAGCCATGCTACTAAATGTCTGCTGTTCCCCAGTCTCTTTGCTGGCCTTCCATTTTGGATATATATTTGGTTACCATGAATTTTTAGCTTTTGCACAGCAGAGAAAAGTCTCTCTTTTATTCACTAAAATGAAGATAGCTTGTATTATAGGTTTTTTAAACAAATTTATAATTATTTAAATATGAATAAAATATGGGCTATTTGGTGGTATTATAAATATACTCAAAAAACCTTAGTGCATTCATATATATATCTGTATCTGTTAAAGCACTTTTTATATACTACTTGTCTAGCTATGAAGTAAAATATATACAGAGGATATAATGTGTTGTCTATTTTTAACATTTTATTTGTTTGATTTTAACTTTTATTGTGTAAATGTTATTTTATAAACTATATAAATATCCTAATGTAGCCCTGGAAAGTCAAGATTGTGTTGTGAAAGTTGACACTCTTACCCCATCATTCCTTAGTCACCATACACCCCATGCATACCCACACATGCACACACCCACACACACACACCTGCACATACCCACCCACAAAACACACAATTATATAACATTTTAATGGTATAGCATGTAATGTGAGTGTAGGAACACATTTTTTGAATTATGAATTTGGCAATCAAAACTTTTAATAAGTACAGCAATATGTCCTTTTGATGAATAAGGCAATCAAAATTTCCAAATGATATTTGAGACAGCAGCATGTAAAGATGAAGTATATTAATAGTTTGGAAGGATTTCTCCCATGGATAATCCTAACATTGACATTTGATAGCTTTGTGACACTGAGCAAGTACTTTTTCAAATCATGTTTTCCATTTTCCATCTCTATGAATGTTACTGGCTTGTTACAAAGATCAAATCAATATGAAGTGCTGTAGGCTAAATAATGACTAGTTTTTTTTTTTTTTTTTTTTTTTTTTTTAGTAAAAACATCTGTAAAATCTGCTAAAAGCGAAGGCAGTTACTCCAATGCTCCTCTCCACAAATGGAGAGGCATAATAATTTGGTTCTTTTCTATGTTGAGGGTAATTTAGCTGTCTTATATTACACTGTATATAACTTCATCCCATAACCCATACAGGGCCTATTCTGGGTTCTTGGCTTGATTTCTGCTATTTTGTTCCTAAAAAGGAAAACTCCAAGTTCAAATTCTCCTGGGAAAAGTAACTTTAGAATTGAAACTTGAACAATTAAATTATATATAAATATAATGTTTACCTAGACCCTTTACTCATTTTTAAATCAAATGATTTTTTTTTCTTATTTAAATGTTCTATCCTTGAATTTCTCATATATTTTGGATATTAACCCCTTTATCAGAATTCTGGATTTTGCAAACATTTTCTTCCCAATCTAAGTTCTCCCCAGATAATTTTATTTTGTTTATTTCTTCTGTCATATCCAGAAAATTTTAGTTTGATGTAATCCCATTTGGCTGTTTTTGCTTTTATTGTGTATGACTTTAGACTGACAAAAAATTCATTAACTAATTTAAAAACCCTTTCTCCTATGTTTTCTTAAAGTAGTTTTACAGTTGCAGGCTGTACTATAGTCGTTTTTATCATTATAAGAAAATATGTGTGATACAGCACTTAGGAAGGAAAGAGGTTTATTTAGCTCACAGTTTTGGAGGTTCAGGCAGCGTCAGTGCTGGTTAAGTTCCATTCAGCTCAGTCAGTTGCGGGCAAGTGCAGCCCTAGGAACATGGTCACGTGATCTCCATAAACGAAATCACAGAAGCCTGCTGCCGGGCCAGGTAAACGCTTTTGTAACAATCTTCTCATAAAAACTAATCTCTGTGGCATGAGAAATACCTTAATCCCTTGCAAATGCACCTCCAAATGAGGTAGTCACTTCTTTCTAGGTCCCACCCCTTAAAGGTTCTACAACTCAATATTAGCACAGTAAAAAACCCAAATTGTGGGTCCTTGGAGTACAGCTCACATCACAAATACAGCACACGCATTGAGATCTTTAATCCTTGATCCAATGGTCTTACTTTATTCATTTTCATAACAACAATTATTGAAGACTGTTCCTCCCCATCATGTACATTTGGCACTTTGGGCAAAAATCTATTAACTGTAAATGTGTAGATATGTTTGTAGGCACTCTACTCTGTTCCATCGATCTAAGTGTCTGCTTTTGAGTCCGTGTGCTTTTGTGCTTATTGATTACTATACCTGTGCACTGTAGTAATCAGATTAGATAATGAAATTAGATAATGTGATGTCTTCACATTTCTTCTTTTGCTTTCGATTGCTGAGCTTTTCCAGGTTTCTTCTTGTTCTAATCAGTTTTGGAATCTTTTGCTTTATGTTAATAAATGCCATTGGAATTCGGTAGGGTGTATACTGCATCTTTAGGTAGGGGCTGCATTGCTTATTGAGGTTATTTTGGGGAAAATTTGACACTTATAAGTACTAATTCTTGGAATACATGAATATATTGTGTTTATTTACTTGTGTCTTCAATCTGTCTCAATAATATATCATAGTTTACGGTTGATAGTCCTCAGATTTCATTGATTAAATTTGTTCCTAATTTGTACTTTGTATTTTTGATAACATTTCAAAGGAATTTGTTTTTAAGTTTCTGGTTTGATAGTTCATCAGTAATATATAGAAATGCATGGAGATATGCATTTTGACTGCGCATCTGTGACTTTATACTGAATTTATTCATGATTTCTAACAATATTTTACCATAGTATTTATAATTTCCTGTATAAATAATACAGATTCTCAGGCAAAGAGAATTTTACTTCTGTATTTCTAATTTGGGTGCATTAATTTTTTTTTTTTTTTTTTTCTAAAGTCTTCAGCTAGGCCTTCCAGAGACACACTCCTACTAAGGAGAGAGCGGACATTTCTCAGCTGAACATGTTCCTGTTCTTAGAGGAAAAAATCTTTACTTTTAATGATGCTACCATTAGCCTTGTTCTAAATTCTTTTTTATGATGAAATAAAATCACTCTGCCTATTTGTTGAAACACTTCTGTTTTGTTCTGCTTTAGTGAAAAAATACTGAATTTTTTCAAATACTTTTATCATATCCATTCAAGATATCATGCTTTACTGTGTTAATGTTCTGTGTCACATTGATTGATTTGTCTTGTTGGACAATTCTTGCACATCTGGAATAAATCTTTCTTCATTGTGGTGGATGAATGCTTTAATGTGTGATTGAATTCAGTTTGCAAGCATCTGGTGGGTTTTTATATCTATGTTCACAGGGAATGTTGACCTATAAATTTCTTCCATTTTAGTGTTCCTGGTTTTATTATTAGGGTAATATTGGGCTCTAAAAATCAGATTTGAAAATTTCCCTCTTGGCCTTTTTGATGGTAGGGAGTATCTTGCCTCCTGATTCAATATCTTCTCTAATTATTATTCTGCTCATACTGCTGCATATCATAAATTTCCTGTTTTATTTGTCTCAAAATATCTTGTACTTTTAATTTTTTCCTTTGATAGATTGTTTAGAAAAGTGTTTTTTAATTTCCATACATTTGTAAGTTTTCTGAAATTTCTCTTATTACTTATTTCTTGTTTGATACCATTGTGGTCAAAACGGATGTTTAATATTATTTTAATCCTAAATTTATGGGCTGGTTGTGGCCTAACATGTACTGTACTCTGCAGAATGATTCCAAATGTGTTTGTAAAGAATGTTTCAGTCTGGTGCTGATTAATGAAATGTTCTATATATACCTATTTCACCAGTAATGTAGTTTAAAATCAATGCTTCTTTACTGATTTTAGATCTGAATCAATTGCAAATTTTTAAAAATGAATTTTCAAGTCTATTCTTCTTACTGGAGTTTTATCTGTTTCTTTCTTCAGGTCTGGTAATATTTGCTTAGAGGGAGATAGATACTCTGATGGATGTATATATATTTGCTATTGTTATCTTGAGGATTCAATTTCATTATAAATATGTAAAAACCTCTTTCGCTTCTTAAAAATCTTTCTTTTATGTCTCTTTTACATGATGTAAGTAGCTATCCCCGCTTTATGTATTCTTTGAATAGGGTTTGTTTTTCCATCACTTCACTTTAAGTCTTAAAGTAATCTGGGTTTCTTTTATATGTATTTTTAGGTCTTGTTTTATTATCTGTAGAGCCACTTTGCATCTTTTGATTGCATATGGTCAATTACATTTATAAAGTAAATGTTGACATATTTGGGCTCGCATTACCATTGCATAATGTTTGGGCTACTGTGTCCTTTCTTCCTCCTGTGCTGCATAGCGTTGTGATACAGGGATTTCATGCAGTGATATGCCTTGACTCCTTTCTCTTTACTTTTGGTGTACTTACTTTTTTGCCTTTATGTTTACTTTGAGGGATTTATTTTATCTATGGTTATTTTTACTGTTTTTGTCTTTTAAGGTTAGTATTGCAGTTAAAATGGTTTATTTAACAAATTACAATATTAACATTTACTGAAATTGATTATACTCTTACCTTACCTGTTATCAGCTTTTGTAAAGCATACCTTGATTTGTTTCAGGGTGTGCATAAGTGTCAATACCTTTCCTGATTTGTATTTACTCTTTGTTTACTGCTTATTGACAAGACTAGTTTCATATGATCTGTTTGTAGGTTCACTGATTTCTTTTTTTCTCTGCTTGATCAAGTCCATTGTGAAAGTTTTCATTGGCTGTTTTTTTAAACTTTGGTCATCATATAATTCAATTCCACATTTCCCCTTTCATCAGTGTTTGTAATTGGTGTATACCTATTATACATATTTATGAAGTTCAGTGCTGATATTTGATGTGTTTCGTGTACAATGACTAAATTAGGGTAACCAACATTTTCACATTCTTAACATTTATCACTTTTTGTATTGAGAGCCTTCAAACATTTCTGATTTAGTTTTTTAAAAGTTGGTAACAAATTACTGTAAACTATAGTCATACTACTCTGTTAAAGGAAATAGAAACTTATTTTTCTTGTCTGAGCTGTATTTTAGTGCCTTTTATCCCTCTTCTTCATTATCGCCCCCATCTCTAGTGATCACTAGTCTGTTTTTCATATTTTCACTTCCACATATGGGTGGGAGCATTTATCTTTCTGTGTCTGACTTATTTCTCCTAGCAGAATATCCTCCAGTCTTATCCATATTGCTACATATTTCAGGATTTAATTCTTTTAAGGCTGAATAATATTCCATTATGTACACAAACAATTGTTTTATCCATTAATCTTTCAATGAGCACTTCTGTTGATTCTATATATCAGTTATAGTGAATAGTGCTGCAATAAAACTTGGAGTGCCATTACAGCCTTCATATGATAATTTAACTTGCTTTTACTAGTATCCATTAGTGGAATAGCTGGATCATATCATAATTCCTTTTTATGATTTCTTTCTCCTTGCTGAACTTTTTTATGTTTTTGCACTTTTTTCTTGAAACTACTTAAACGTTCACTTGTAGCTCCCTGAACTTCTTTAAAATTTTATTTTAAAGATGATAAGTCAGAATAAAACCAATCAAAACAAATCAGTGTAAAAGATACAGGACTTCAAAACACTACAAAATTTACAACAGTTACCATAATGCTTTTTGTTATCTTCAAAATAGTTGTTGATATCTTCAGACATGGGAAAAATCTAATAGAGTAGAAACAATAAAAACAAAATAATGAATGCTATAAAGGACTCCAAAACAAGACAATAGTAAAGCCAAACTTGCTACCCTAGTATGTCTTTCTATCTTTGAAATAGCTGCTTCTGCTATAAAATTTGGCATATTCAAACAAAACAAAAGAGAATAAAATCCAACCCAACAAAACAATGGAAATGATGTAGGACTTCCAATGCAAGACCGTAGGGAATCAACCATGGCTGCAACCCTTGGAAGGAGATCTCCCCTTGATGTCACACTGTGTACCATTGTCTTGTGATTAGACCACTGGCACTAGATCTGCAATGTTAGTGAAACACCAAAGCACCACAGGCATCCAATTGCATTTCACCTCCATAGGTATTACAGTCTGTGTCTCTCTGGATAAGCCTATCTCTTACTGGGGTGTGGAGAAGTGTTGATACTTTTTATTTGCCAGCCTGTGTGCAGGAAGGGTCCCTGAACTTTTAAAATGGTATTTATTTTCAAATTTTAGCGGGTTATTTGAAGATATCCATTTCTCTTGTGTTAGTCACTGGTTAACAACTTAGCGCTGTTAGCAACTTTTGTAATGCACACATTGATTTGTTTGGTGGTGTCTGATGAGTGTCAAGGACATTCTTGATTCTTGTTTATTTTTTTGTTTTTCCCTTATTTCCAATGGCCTGTCTGTGAGTTCACTGATTTTTTTTTTTTTTCTTTTTACTTCTTTGGTATTACCACATTCTCCTGATAATTCATGATGCCTATGACATTATATGGCATGTCTGATCTGTAAAGAAGCCAGCACGTTTTTCAGACTCTGCAATGGCTTCTGCAGGGAAAGTCATTGAGCCATTGAGAGGCTAAACAAGGTCTGTGGCCAGGTGCGTGTGAAGGCAAGCTTGCTGCTAGTGCCACCAACCAGGATTTCCCGGGGCTTGTGTCAGTCACAGGTTCAGCATCTGTCACTGCTTTCAAATTCAGTCTTTGATATCTGAGAATTAGTTTGGTACCTGGATTCTTGAGGCAAAGTTTAGGCTGGTGTCTCATGAAAGTGAGCCTAGAGCTGCATCCATATGTGTCTTAGTCATTTTCCTTGTTGCTGGAACAGAACAGTTGACACTCACAAGTTAAAGGAAGACAGATTTATTTTGGTTCACAGTTTAAGTTCAAGGTTGGCTCAATTCAAAGCAGAAATGACATGGTGGAAGGATTCGAAGGAGGAAAGCTGCTCACGTCATAGCAGTCAGCAGCAGGGAAATAAGGGAGAAGCCAGTGAGGGCCATGATGCTCTCTTCTGACCAAACCCTGTCTCCTGACAGCATGTTTAGCTAATAAACTGATACATGAGCTAATGCTCTGAGGAGCATAGTGCCCCTGTGACTCAATCTCCTGTGTCCTTTGACTACAGGAGCCTGTGGGAAACCTAGCTTCCTAGGAGTGGCAGCCTACAAACTACAGAACAGGGCCTGTGCAGTGCCGGGGGGTTGGGGGGTAGGTTCTGGAGGAAGGGTAGCCTGAATGGAGGGCTCAGTGTCCATGGCAACATCTCTCACTCTCTTTGCTCCATGAGGAAGTCTTTTTTATCTGCCTTGCTCTGTCTTGGCTTAGAGGTGGGATTATGTGGGAAAGGGAAATTGTCCTGCTTATCCTCTTTGTTGCATATTTTATGTACTATGCCCAGATGCTCTACTCTCTTGCATGAGTTCTTCAGCTTTTGTTACCGTTTACATACATGAGTAGTTATTTAAATTGATTTTTCTGTCTGGCAACAAATATTTGGAAGACCCTGGTCTTCCATCCCCTGAAGCTACTGCTCTACATGAACTTTATATTCTTTTGGGAGGTGCTATATAGATAAATGAATATATAAAATACATTCATATAATAAAATGCTATAATGAAAATTAAAAGTGGTATTTTAAATGAAAAAGACTAAATGTGTAAATATATAATTATGAGCTTCCTTAGTTTTATTTTATCATTACTGGGACAAAATACTCAACACCCACAAATTAAAGAATGAAAGATATATTTTAGCTCAGAATTTGTACAGGTTTCTGTCCATAACTGGATGGCTCTAAAGAAGGGTATCTTGGCAGATGGGAATGGCAGAGGAGAAACAGTCCATGGCATGGTAGGCAAGGGTGTGGGTTATCTATTGAACATCTAAATAAGCATCCGTTATTCATTTAAATATAGAAAAGTGAACTGCCTTAATTAAAAAAGACGTATTTATAATCTAAATTTGGAATTAAAACTTTACCATATATCAACTATGAAACCTTAAACTATGGAAGCAACTTCCATTCTATGATCTTCAGTTTTCTTTCCTGCCATTGAAGATTGATATCAGCAAATTACTTTGAATTGACAATTATGAAATACACGGTTATTTCACTATAGCTGGTAATTGGAAGCCATTGTAACCATCCTTTGTCTATATGCTGGGAATAAAGTTGTGATTCTCTGAGGAGACATTGCAAATGCTTTTATATATTTCTAGTTATAAACAAGATATAATAAAAAATTAGAGAAAAATTACACAAGGGAAGTAAATACAGACATCCAAAGGGCAAGTGAATGGTGGTAATGAATTTGCTGTTGTGGAGAAGGAAGTCACTGAAAGGGAATGCAAGGAAGAATATCCTGAACAATAAAAGATAAAGGACTTGATGAGGAAACTATTGTTAGTTGTCAGAGAAAAGATATAAAAGCAATCTAAATGTATTGGGGATATAATGATACCAATCTTTATTGTCAGTGCTACAAGGGAATATCTCTTCCACTCAGGTATAAAAACAGAGTAATAGGAGCTTGTTTAGTTCAGGTTATTATTTGCAGAGACAAAGTTGAAGTAAATATTTTCTTAGCTAGGATGCTGCTGTGTATGTAGTGAGGAGAAATGAATTTGTTTAGGGAGAGACAAGCGTGCAGTAACTGCAAAGGTAGAAGTCATATTATAAGCTAACAACAGAGCAAACATCATCAAGAGACTACCATGATATATTTGCTTACATTTTAAAAAAATTGCCACTATATCCATATTTATAAGAATATGACATTAAGACTCATTAAAATATAATATTAAAATTAAACATAATTCATTACCTTTACTGTATACTAACTTGTGGTTCATATTTTTTTTTTACCAGAATAGGTCTACTCAGAATGAAAGAATATTTTATATATTTCTGAAGTAGAGACATGCTGTTTCATTAATTAGTGTACAAGGAATTGTTAGGTTTGATGATTATGTTCAATTAAGTATAATGAATATAATTAATGTCATTGCTGTTTTAGGTTCTTGAGTTAATAGTGCCATTAAATGAGGCTGGTTTTGTTGTGGTAGTGGTAATTGTTATGATAGAACAGCCAACTTAAAGATAAAAAAGCTGAAAATTTGACTAATTTTTAATATCAAATATGTGTATATATATATATCTTTATTTTAAAAGTAAATCAGAACTTAAACACATTTATTCAGTGTTAGCTTTCTTAGTCATTACATAGCCATTTCAGAACAGATCTTATCTATTTAAAAAAAGGGGGCTTTAAAGTTGAAATACGGTTTTCAAATTGTACTTGGGTGTGTACTTTTAATATCTGAAATGAGAAGGCATTCATTTACATCCCACCCAAATTTGTTAAGTACTTTAATATGTCTAATATTTTTGAATAATGTAATCTTTCCTTATTAAATGCTTTACTAGTATGCATTTGTGTAGATTTTGCCACAATGTAGCCATCAATTACAATACACAATAAAATGTTCATAATGATTATAATTTTTCCTATCTACTTGTTCTATAGGCAATAATAATGAATATTTAAGTACTAACAAATGAGAATTTTTCTTGTAGCTGCAAGCAGAGCTGTAAAAAGCGTATGATCTACATTTCTTGAATTATTGATAGTATAAAGAACCTAATTAAATAAAGCATTTTAACATGTCAGAAAACTGTCATTGATTCTAAAATATAGCCTTTTACATTGGTAAATGTGAAGAGATTCTCATGAAAATGTAACTTGTCTATGTTCACACTTTATATTTGAAGAAGCATATTTCCATGTATTTTATTTTCTGTCATTTGTCTGTAAGCCTACAGGACTCTTGGCTTTTGTTGTTTAAGTTAGCTGCAAATTTCTACTTAAAAGTGTATGCTATGTGACTATGCACATATTCATTTAAGAGTTTTAGTTATCCGTATTAAGCTGGCTATTTTACTATGGAGTATTCTTGTTCATATTAACTATGCTCAAATTCCTATGGCGCCCAAGGTTGCAATGATACCCACATATCTTGGCTCAGTCCTGTAGCCTTATTAGAGGTGATATCTTGACGGTGGGGTGGGGGAGGTCACAGAGTAAGGTAGAGGAAAAGAATTCCTCTTTGTTGATAGACTGCTCAGTATGTTGGAACAAGCCCATAGCTGGCCGCGGCTGCTTTATAGTCAACACAGAGGTAATTTTGAAAGAGTGGCAATGGAAAATCTTTTCAATAGACCAAACTGAATGGTACACTGAGTCCTTCACTCACTGGAGAAGACATAATGCATTAAGGTTAAAATGCAAATGAGTTTAAGGATAGTGGTAGATGGACAGACTGACTGCTCAAGACCATGAAAAAAATCTCAGAAAATAGAAGTCAAGTTAACTGAGGCAGAGACTTGTGGGTAAACACAGTACATGGAAGGAAAGATGAGCAACTCTTTGTATCGTCATTAGTGACCCTCAAATATAGCCACCATAAAAGTATTAGTGAATACCCAAGTAGAAAAATGACCTTACTAGTTGTTAGTTGAATACTCAAGCGAAAAATTGATTCAGTTATCAGTCTCCTAGTAGAACACTGACTACACTGCAAATCTTCTACTATGGCAGGGTAAGTGGTTTGTTTTTAAAGAAATTGACACCATTTTAGATTGGGGTTTGTCTCTCTTTGTAAAGTGTCAGCATGATTATCTGGAGATTACATAGGTATAGATTCATTAACATTACAGAATTTGAAAAAGGAACCCAATTCACATCAAAAGGGTACAACAGTGGGCCAGTTGTCATGGAACTCAGCAACATCATTTTTTCTGCACTATACAGAAGTTGACAGCCTAGTCGTTTCATCTGGTGGCTGACTAAAGTACAAATGACGGCCACCTCAGAAGGTGCCTCTCACAGAACATGCCACCATACATCTATTCAAGCGGAGACCTCCATTTTGTGCCATATCCACAAAAGGAGTAACTTGTGAATTTAGGAATCAACAGTATGATTCCCTTAAAGTACAAATGATGGATACATTTGTCTGTCAACCTGGCTGAGCCATGAAGCTCAGATGGCTAGTTAAATATTGTTTATGCTATTTCGCTGAGTATACTTTTGGATGTGATCTAAATTGATGGATTTTTTTGAGTAAAGCAAATTTATCCCTGTAATGTAGTGGGCCACATTCTGCCAGTTTAAGCTTAAATTGAATAAAAGGTAGACATCTCCCATGAAAGAGAGAATGCTGCCAGTGGTCTGGGACTTGCCCAGTCTCCATAGTATTATGAACTAATTGTTTAAGTCTCCCTCCTCTCTCTCTCCTCTGTTCCTCTCTCTCTCTCTCTCTCTCTCTCTCTCTCTCTCTCTCTCTCTCTCTGTCTCCTCTCTCTAGTTCTCTTCTCTCTCCACTTCTCTACCACCCTCTTTTCCTTTTCAAAGACTCTGCTCCTTTTCTAGGAGATTTAACTCCGGTCCACTCAACCTCAGACCGCATCAGCTTCTAATGCTTTAGCAGCCCCTTACCTAGGAACCTGGCAAGATGATGAATCACTATTTTGACAGCAGTAATTCAATCAGCAAGAGAGAGAGGCACTTTCACCCAACGGCAGAGAGAGGAGTGTGTAGGAAATCCAGGCTGTCCGCATGGATGACTCCCAGTTCTTCCATTTCTAGATTGTATCAAGCATGATTATCTGGCCTCAGTGCCCAGAATAAAGGAATTCACAGCTCTACGAGAAACAGCCACTCACCTGGAAACTAGGAGACTCCTCTCGCTGCCCTCGCTGTCACAACTCACTGGTGTTTTAAAAAATATATGATTTTAAAAATTCATTAGTTTCTTCTTCTTCGTTCTTACTGCAGGAGTGGCCACCTACAAACTCTTCTGCATAACTGATGTGGAACTGTCATGGTCTTTTTGCTTGTTTCTTTGTTTTTTTTTTTTTTTTTTGTTGTCTTTATATATTTTAGAAACAACTTTGAGACTACATGCCTTTGACTCAGACTGTTCTGAGCTTGTTTCTGTTTTGTACACACAGATACATTCAGATTACCTTTTTCCATTTTATCTTTTGTTCCTCTTTGTCACATTATGTTTTACTTTGTTAGTTTCTACCTTTCTTTAGATTTGATTGAAGTACCCCCCATTTTGCTCTATCTTCTAGTGCAAAATGTGTATTTTCTGCTTCTCTTCTTCACAGTTAAGTTAGTCATTAACATTTGTAACATGCCTACTTATCATATATTTAAATGGTATGGAGAGTTTTAACATATATATGTATATACGTTAAAATATACAGTTACTTTTTATGATTGCCTTACAAACAGAAAAATAAAGAAATTGAGAATTACTGTCTTTTCAACTTACATTGCCAAGTACGTTATATAGAACTCCCTCTTATAGAAATTTACCTTTATTGTCTCTTACATGGGAAATTTAAAGTTATTATACTGTGTTTAGATATGCTCTACTTTTGTTTATAAAACCATCTCTAATTGCTCTCATTTTGATGGAAAGCTCAAAGCAGTTATATTTTTATGTCTAAGGATGGTTTTCTCCTGGTACATTTTATTTCATTTCCATTATTGCTCCTGAGAAAGAAGTCAATTGTCATTTACTACCCTTTCCCATCCCATAAAAGCTTTTATCTTTATGGCTATTATGCGGTTTTTCTCTTTACTTTTATTGTTTAACTACGACTTAATATTTAAATAATTAGGAGTGCATTTATTTTTATTTCCTCTGCTTAAGTTTCTTTAAACATTCTGAATGTAAAATATGGTGATTAGTCCGCTTCGTGCTGCAATAATTAAGTACTTGAGCCTGGGTAGTTTCTAAGAAACAAAGATTTGTTTCTCACAGGTCTGAAAGCTGCAAAATTTAATGCCAAAGTATTTTCTTCTGGTGAGGACTTTATGCAACACTGTCGCATCATACAAGGCAAAAGGGCAAAAGAACATGAAAGAGTATAGGAGAGAGCTACAATTCCTTTTGTTAGGAAGCCACTCCTAGGATAATTAAATGACTCATGAGGGAAAAGCTCTCATGACTTAACTACCTTACTTACCTACTATGCATGTGTGTGTGTTAGTATATGTTTGAATGGTACCAGTATGTGAGCCCAGGGATAACAAGCTACATCCCCAGTCGTTTAGAAAACTTTTTTTGAGACAGGGTCTCCTCACCTTGCCCAAGCAGTAATCCTCCTGCCTCTTCCTCTGTTGCAGGAGTACAGATGTGTGCTGTCCTGCTCATTGCTTAGTCATGGCTATCAACAGCCTTTCATTAGGGATTAAGTTTGTATCACTTGAACATGGGAGGACATATTTAAACCAATCCAGGTGCTAAAAATAATTGATTTTAATTTCTAAAACCTTTTTTCGTAAAAATCTGTACATAACCATGGCTTTTTTCTTAATTTTTTATGTGCCTAATTCCTCTAAGTTTGTTTTTTTTTCCACTGCATAATACTTTCTTCATTACCATTTTAAATTTTCTTATATTTATTTTCAGCTCTACCTAATTTACATTACTTTATTTAAAAATTTGTATGTGTATTCGCTGACTTGTTTCTAAAATTTCTATTTGGCTGTCAAGCTTTATTCACCATTTAAAATAGCACTCAATTTACAGTTTGTTTCTTGTTTACTTAACCATAGGAGGAAGATTATTTTACTTTGCTTTAAAATGTATTAATGCTAGGACTATTGTACGTGAGTTCTCTCAGTAATTATTCCAACTAATGACTAATAGAAGCCTTTTCCGCGTGCTAGCTGTCTTTTTTTTTTTTTTTTTTTTTTTCAGTTCATCACTGTTTTAACTATCTGGGGTGATTCTTGAAGCCAGATTGCATAGTGGTTCTGTCAGGAAGAATTATGCTTGATACTGTAAACCTATTTCCTCTTAAATCAAATTTAATTTATTGAAGTAGCACTCTAAATTCAGGGTTAGTCTGTTACTAAATCATTTCTTCACATCTTCACTTATAATAAGGAAGGAATAAAATTACCTTGTCTTCTTTTCATTGATAAAAATGTATTTTTCTTCATATTTTTTCCAGATACGTTTTTTTTTTTTAATCTTACAGTTAATATTACGTGTGGTATTCTCCAGTCTATTTCATTAGCTTGCCTGTGCCCCTAGTCTTTATATGAGAGAGATTTAGTACCTGAGTTCTACCTGTTCCCTGATGGTATCTGGCAACCTCACTGCTGAATAACATTTCTGTAACCACATTCCATTATCAGCAGTGCCCAATGTTAATTTTCTTTAGGCTTTTATATTACAATGCATATAAAATTATTGTATCCCAGATTATAAATTTTATATAATCTTTTTTAATATAATATAATATCTAAATAAAATGTTAACATAAAATTTTTAAAATCACTGCAATATGTAATTTTAATTTCTCTTCTAATTCTCTAAAATTTATAACTCATTATTTTGTAACAGGTCATTAATAATTAATTAATTGCTTAGGATAAAAAATAAATTCTTTATGCATCAAGCCTACATAAATAGCAAAATAAAACCAATTCCTTACAGTCAATCTAAATTTTTAATGTGTGGACTCATTGACTATAAATGTTTGTTTCCCTCATCTTTACCCACACTACCCATAAAAAAAATTAGGGTTTTTTCTTATTCTGGAAGAATGCCTTATGATTTTGGCTCTATGATAGAAAATATATCTCAAATAGAGCACTATCTCTTTAACAATAAATGTGAACTTGATTCTAATTAGCTTATTAAATATTGGTAAGAAATGTTAATCTTTGTAATACAAAAATTCAAAAATGTTCTGAAGAAAGCATGACACAACATACTTGAAACTAAGGAAAAGATCACTAAAATATTCAGTGTACTATTATTTAGAAGTCCTAATTATTTATCCTTTTATTAAGACCCATGCCAGGTACTAATTATGTCTTATGCTGGTTTTGTGATATTACGTTTTGTATGCTAGAAAAAAACAATATCACTAAAGATGAAAAAGCTGGACATGGGGCTCAGGCTTGTAATCTCAGCACTCGGAGGATGAGGCAGGAAGATCATTTGAGAGTTTGAGACCAGCCAGGGCTACAAAGTGAGCTCAAGGCCAGCCCAAAATGCAAACGGCATAGAGAGACTCTGTCTTGAAAACCTACATATATAATCTGCCCCCCCCAAAAAAAACCTGAAAAGCAAACAAAAAAAAAAAACTCCAAGCCAAACCAACCAACCAACCAACCAACCAACCAAACAAACAAACAAAAACCAGTGTACAGAGCAGTGTAACAAGTGCAAAGATTTTCAGTAGTTGATTTTCCACATCTTATTTTTCTCTCTTTTGTTTTTTACTTTAATACCACCTCTTACTCTGATCTGATGCTCCTATTTCTTTCTACATTATTTTGACTATGTTAATTTGGTTTTAATGTCCTCTAATAAATCTAAAAATTGCCCTACTATTTTATCAACTCAAACTTTTGTCAGTACAGATCAGTATAGACCAGAAATACTTGATAATGACATTAGTTTGTTATTACTCGGTATTATATGCCAATTTAGAATTTATTTTCATTCCTTCCATCCCAACCCTTTACATATAGATGGGCTTTATAAATTTTTGTTAGAAAAAAGATGTTGAATGCTTTACCTAAATTCTATGTCTTCCCCATTGCAAGTGTAAATGTTTACCTATTCTAATATGAAGACAGTGCACTGATCATTTACTTTGAGCTAATATTTAATAGGACTTTATAACTTACAAACTTTTTTGAGAACAGTAATCTAACTTTGTATGTAAACAGTATAACTACCTTCATTTTGTGCGTGGGGAAAATCAAATTCAAAAAGATGAAATGATTTACCTAAAAATATGAAAATTTGAATTTCCAAACTTTTAAGGATGTGTTTAACTAGAACAATTCTTGACTTTTTTAACTGATTGTAACAGTTGCTTCCATCATGAATAAAATAAAAAGACAATGTGGATATATAAAGTTATTTTGCTTGTTTTCTACGTGGTCTTGCACAATTCTCTTTTACCCTGTTTAATTTCCTATATATCAAAATATTGGTATCCTTTTAAAATAATTTCTATGGGTATTAAAAAGAATAATATATGACTTAATGAACAGTAGGTGCTAGATTAATTTAATTTTCTTTTTTATCTAAATAGGTTTTTGTGATCTAGAAAATATGATACTTAGAATTTCATATTTCAACTAAATAATGTATTTTATTTCTTTGCTACCTTCTTTTTTCCCTTGTAAAGGTGAGTTATCATATTTACAGTGATGAAATACAAGATTTGATCTTTTGTGACAAGGTGACCTAACCTTTGCAAATATGTCTATTATTCACAGTCAGTTTAAAAAAAATTGCATTTGCCATATAGTACTTGGGGCCAGTTAAGTCCAAAATTTATTTTTTTAACATAAAGAATGAAATTTACTTAAAATTTGCCTGTTCAGCAAGCACATAAAACACGTAAACTCAATCAATATTCATATTAGCAATATTCACAGTTTTAAAAAGAATTTAAGAGAGAATTAAAAGAGGCATAAATTATAGAGGTAATTTTCCTTAAGATTCAGCTGATAGTCTACTGAAATCATCCCAGAGGTTATGTCTGTGTGCCTTTGCCATTGGGATCTTCAAAATATTTTGTATGGAGAGACTAACATATTTGACATTTTATACTGCAAGGCAACTGCAAGACAACTACAGTGTAAAATTTTATTCTTTTATTTAATCCTACTCATCATTCTGAATACTGAGCCATTCTTGTTTAGGTTTTTATCCAGATTTTCAAATGCTGATTTAATAGCAAAATCATAACCATGTCCAGCACTGAAACTGTCTTCCTGATAATTTCCTTCTTTGTTGGGATTCCTGAAAATTACCTCCAGCTCATGTTGCATAAGAAGCATCTTCCCTGGTCTCTTTGGCTTTTTATGTATCCTTACATACTTTATACCACTTACATGTGCTCCATTTTGTGGCCTTTGTTAGATGTACCAGAGCAAAAGTTTGTATCTCTCAAATGGAGACGACTTATTTTTCACAATCAACTAGTTAATCCTAGGTGACTAGATTTGATCTTTGCCATGTACCCTCAACTACTTCTTACTTATACATCTTTATACTTATTATTGAATGACTATGTTAAGAATGATCATATTCAGTCTTTTATGAAATACTTATTATGTGCTGTAAATTGGATAAACAGTGAGTAAAAAGAAATCAAGAAGACAGTATTCTTTTCTTAAAGAGTTAATGACTACCAAATTCTTGCAATTATTTTCATATTTGGATTCCTTAAATGTTTGGGCATAAATGACACATGTTCAAATATACTTATGACTTTATTACAAGGATGGGTCATGTACCATCAAGAAATGGATTATTAACTAGAATATTTACAATAAAAGGAAATGATTTGCATCAATGACCCTAGAAACCAAATGTACTATAATTTTGGAAAGGTTATCATTTAATAAATACTTAATTCTCTTTCAGTTGTATAAATCTTAGAGTGCCAGAGAGTTGGAGAAAGATAAGCTTAATCCTCATTACTGATAAAAGTTTATCTTGCTTAACAATGAGGCTCTAGAGCAGCTTAATATTATGCACTCACGTGGGAAAATATCCGTCTAATATTTAAGAGTTTATAATAGACTGAAACAAAAAGAAATATATCTTAGAAATCAAGCATTGTAACACAGTGTAATTAATAATACTGAGTCATCAGTTTTTTAATTGTAGTATAATATTACTATTTAAAGTTAGAAAATAGTCCCAGGTGTTAATATACTTGGAGAAACTGTAGATATAATGATGTATAGTAAGAATTCCAAAAGTAATTAATATCAGTGCTAAATTCCAACACACATACCTGTTCCTGTAAAGTGTTTGTTACTTTAGAAACATGAATCCTGGGAAGCAATGTTGGAAACAATTTTAGAATTCCAAGAGGAGAGATAAGGTAATATCCTCTGTGGTCAAGGCAATTTTCTTTATATTTTGATCTTTTTCTACTTTCTTTGTTACTTCTACTTTCTGTGCCTAAATAGCATCCTATGCAGTATTTCACCAAATATTAAACTGAACCAAATGTTTTTGGCTCAGTAGGTTTTCCTATGAAAACACATTGTTTCATTTTTGCTTTGAATTATGAAAACTGATACTTGCATTACATGAGGACTGTAGGTTAGATGTGTTTCTGTGAAGCTTGTCTTGGCCCACATGTCTTCTGTTTCTGGAATATAAGCTAAAGGGCAAACGCTCTTTGGGACCTGAGGGTCTCATGGCAGAAGGTAGGATTGCAATAGCCCAAGCCTTATTCTGCACTCACATTTAAAACATTTTCTTGGATGAGTCTATGGTAAGCATTGTGTCTTTTCATGTTCTTTAGCCAACATTTCTCTTTTGACTATGGCCAATGCCAATGAACCTGGTCATGTATGAATCCTCTGATGCAAAGGCATCATAATGGGTAGAAATGTATAATCTTGCTAGTGGAGAGAAACAACGACAAACTCAGATCCTTGATTTGATCTGTTGTGATGCATTTTGCTGATCTTTTCTCCCAATCTTGTCATTCATGCCTTGGATTATCCTGTGAAAACTCGTAATCATCTTTACCTTATCTTTAATCATCTTCACCAAAAACAGTTAATTAACAAACATTTCATGATGTCTTCTCTTCAATGTCTCTTATCTCCTCCATTGCCCTTTCTGATCACTCCCAAAAGGCTCTAAATTTCACACCATTTATCATATAATAAACCAATTCTTTTCTCCTTAAAGAGACTGAATTAAGGTGCAAGTTTTTTTCAGGCTTCATAAAAATTTTGAATTTAAAGCAATGCATTAGATGTCATATCTTTAAATAACTTTTGCAATTTCCATGATTTAATAGATAAATCTTGGAGACAGGTTATCATGACTTATTAGGTCTTCTCAGTGCTCCAGGCAGTTTTTTCAATTTTACCACTCTTCAATGGGATTTTGTTCTTTTTCAAATTGTACCTTCACGTTAAAGGGGTCTTCCTTCTTTTGTTTATTCAATCAACAATTTCTCTGATTAGGTACTGATTGAACAGAGTATCTGAGGAAGATTTACTGCTACTCCTCTTTACAGCTATACATTGTTTTAATGGTCTTCTCTGTTTCTTTGCAAACTATTCATGTTGCTTTCGGCCTTCGGACTTTACTAAAAGCATGTAATGATGCAGGCGTCTATTCCTCATGAGACTCTAAACATTACAGGAACAGTTTCTGGCATGGACCATAAATTTCACTTGTTTATCTGTTCATAAATTCATATACTGTTTTATTTAATTTTGGCTTCAATATCACTTTTGTTATTGTTATAATGTTGGGCTTTTTCATAGTTTGAAATGTGGCATCTTTGACATAAAGCAAAACTCTCATTTAAGTTAACTTTCCCTGTTATAACACCTGAGCTATAGACAAACTTTCTCTTAAATTGATCTGAATCAAGGTCCAAATAACTTCTTTTTATCTAATTATTATTGTAATGCATCAATTGATGCAAACTTTAACAAATTTTAATTCAAGTCTTTTTATGTTCTGTAAATCACTCTGATAATTATGACTAAACATGTGGCAAATTCTCTAAATTCTGAAGTTAAATATATATTAATAAGATTTAGTTAGCAATGAATATCATGTGATTACCATGGCCAGTTAAAAAATTGGGAAGGTTTAGTATCGAATGTAATTTCTTCATTTTAATTTGATTCAAAAATCTATTTCTTTCATAAGTAGAGCAGTCTGCCATGGTCTGTGGGTGTTCTGAGCCCTCAGTATCACTTTCAGCATGGTCATCTGCTGGCGATGAGCAGTTTCAGTAGCTAGTCCTGTACACAGTTAGGTAGGTCAAGGAAACCACACGTGATTGTGTACCTTCTCATGCTGACTTACTTATTTTTAGGGCTTACATCTGGATGACCCCAAAGCTTCATGTGACCATAGGTAGAATCTCTAAGAGGTGACTAAAATAAGGGGCATTATATCTGACTTGAAGAAGCAGATCACTGTAAGTATGACCCAGAAGCTTAGACCTCTCTTCCTGGTTCTGCCTGTGACTCTCTGTTTCTTGTCTACCTTGCCGGAAGCAGCTTCCTTCTGCCTCTCCACTCTGTTAAAACATCCTGCCTTGGAGCCAGTGAACTCTGGATTGAGACATGAGCCCGAACAAACCTCTCCTGCTTTAAGTTTCAGCACCAGGTGTGGAGTCATCAAGGAATGCAACTAAGACCTTCATTATTAGCTACAAAAAGCTCTGAATCTATATCAGGGCATGGTGCTGCTAGCCTATAATCCTAGCACTCTGAGAGGCAGAGGCAAGAAGATTACAAGTTTCAGTTCAGTCAAGCAACTTAATGACTTAGTGAGATGCTCTTAAAAATGATAGCAGCAATGTGAGTTGAGAAAACAGATCTGAGGATGTAATTCAGTGCAAAGGCCCTGGTTTCAATCCTCAGAACCTCTGGTGTTGGAGGTTTATGAATTGCTGAATCCATAAAGTGGCTTACTCTATCTTGGCATGAAAGCTCTTACGTCTGAGCTCCAACAGGGTCCATTTGTTTCCTCATGAGGCTCTGACTCAGGAAAACCTTCACTACCACACTGAGGTCCTGCTGATGGTGTTAGTATCAGTCAGCTACTTTGCTCCACTCCCAGATTTCAGCAAACTTCAGGGGGGCAAACAACCTTTTTGCTTTTCTTTGTCATATTCTCACTCATTGCTATCTTCCCAGGCTGAAATTCTTCCCTAACAGATTTCTTCCCTTTATAATTAGTTGTTTTTCATATCCAAAAGTAACCATGGTCTCAATGTATGATATTTCTCTTCTAAATGAACACATGAAACTATACAATGTAAAAACATAAGGACAGTACTTTGGCTGCAGCCATGAATTTCTTGAGTCTGGATTTATGACATACGGCTGATATACTCAAAGGTTCCTTTTTGTGCAATTTTTGTTTCTTTATAATTTGAATTTATGCTTCCTTATGTTCTTAAAATATGTGCTCAGTGTAGTCTTTCATAGGGTGGTCCTGCTTTTTTACCCACTTAAATTGACATAATCATTGTAATGTACCCACGAAAATGGAAATTCCATCAAATAAGCTTATTATTTTCTGAAATAAATTTAGTTTCTCTAAATATAAGTTGATTCTAAAAGAGTATTTGGTTCCACTATTCCTAATGTTTCCTTTCTAGGACTTCATGTATTTTAAGTGTCTTACTGAAAAGTTTCTTCTTGCTGGACATTTTCAAATCTTTCAGTGTTAATATACATGTTGAATATTTAAATGGGAAACATAATAGTATTCGTGGTTAGTCAGAATTATCTTACCATGAAGTCTCTACTACTCTGCCTGCAGGAGAAAAAGCTCAGTAAGGACACTTAGTTAAGAATTGGCCCAAAAGAATGATGGGACACACCATTTAGTGGTTCACTGTGAAAATATATTACAGCAAATGGTTTGTCCTCTGGGTTTCTATGTGTTACAGTAGGTTCATGGAGAAGTGTTTGATTCTTTACCAATTTGACGCCATGCATATTTTACAGTCCTGTCAAGCATAAATTGCATTTCTTATATAACTTGTATGATGGAGATGATGAACACTATCGAATCCTGTATTAGCACTGATTTTCTTTTAAAAATATTTTTTCATGTTTTATATGACATAAGGACAATTTTATTAATATTGATTGTTCATTGTAATATGTGTAATATTAATATAAAATATTAACCAGAGTCCCTGGTCCTCCTGTAATTTCAGTCACTTGCTGAGGCAGTAGACACATGAATTTTAAGAGAACCTGGGCAACATAAACAAACACCTGCAGTCTTGTCTCCAGAACACAATTTAAAAATTATGCATTCACTCAATAAGAGTATTGAATACTGATACTGAGCACCATTATCTGTAGTTGTAGGTAGGTAACAGATTCAGAAAATTTAACAATAGAACAAAATGAATGATAGTCTCAAGATTTAAGCTAGATTGTTCTGAGGGAAAAAATCAAAGTATAAATAAATGAGTGCACCACCTTGAAGAAAAAGAATACAGATGTTGGAATGAATTACAGATACTGTCTTGGTTACTTATCTCTCCTTGTGAGGGCTAAACACCTGACATCCAAAATGAAAGAAGGAAAGGTTTATCTAGTTTATAGTTTCTGGAGGTTTCAGTCCATAATCAGCTGGCTCCAAGGCAGGGTGGCATGGAACTGGGGCAACACTTGAAGGCTGCAGCTAGCAAAATCAGTCAGAGCAAAAGGAGAGAGAGCAAGCCTCTTTTCCTCCCTTGTATTGTATATAGGTTGTGCCCCTCTCCAGGGTGGGTGTAGCACTCACAATATTTCTGTATGCTCCTCTTGCACAGGGTAAGGATACTTACAAAGTAAGAATCCTGGCTTCCTGTTGGTGTCTTAGTTAAACTTCTAAACTAGAGTAGACACAATATAACAACCATAAGAATCTACCCTTTGTTAACCAGACACATTTCTTTAAACCAGCCTCCAGATATGAGGGTATGTTTATTCCTAACATTCATAACTTGAACATTATAACACAGGTTTAACAATCCTTCAGAATCAACATTAAGTCTGTCAACATTATATTACATCAGAACCATAATATTATGTCCCTGCCCCGCCAAAGACTCATGCATATTCCTTTATGCAAAAGGCATTTAGTCCATCTGAAAAATTTGCCAAAGTCCTAATAGTTTTAGCATTGCTGAAAAAAAGTTTAAGTCCCAAGTCTCCTCTGAGATATAAGGCAAACTCTTAGATGCATACCCATGTACAAAGCAAAAAAAAAGTTAAACACTTCCAACACGCAATGGCACAAGATAACCATTTCCATTCCGAAAGTTACAAACCGGAGGGTACAATGGATCGACAAAAAAGCAACTCCAAAGTCCAGCAGGCAAAACATTAAGTCCTATGGTTCTATGTGCACCATTTGTGCCTTCTCAGCCGTAAAGTTCTTAGCTTTAACTTTACAGTCTATAACTTTCTGGACAAACGCAATGTTTTAATTCATGCTGCTGGGCTCTTTACTTTTGATATGCAACATAAATGTGGCCAAAAGTCCCCAACAATAGCCATGCCACCACCTCAACATTAAACTGCTTTGAAATTTCTTCTACCAGATTAATCAGCCCTTCACCCTTGCTCTTAATCTCAGGCAAAGTCTGTGGACATGAGCAAAATACAGATAGAGTCTGCCAAGCCATAACATACATCAACTGGAATCCAACAACCAATACTGTCCTTCTTGCCAGCAGAACAATATGGTCTTTACTGGCAGGCTTTCTATCAGCCTTCTGGTCTCCTGAGCTCTGAACAGAATCTCCCACGCAGAGCAGCTTAAGGTGTTCCAGCTCTATACATTCAGGTAACAGCTCTGAATCTTTCCAAACTGTTCCCTCAAGCCATTCCTAAAGGCTCTTCAACCACATGTTCAGGTACAGTCACAGCAACAACCCCACACTTGGTACCAAATTCTGTCTTTGTTATTTTTCTTTCATTGCTTGAGACAAAATACCTGGCATTCAAAATGAAGGAAAGAAAGGTTTAATTAGCTTACAGTTTCTGAAAGTTTCAGCCCACAATAGTTGGCTGCAAGGCAGGGTGACATGGCACTGGGCAACACTTTATGACAGCAGCTAACAAGTGCAGCCAGTGAAAAAAGGAGAGAGCAAACTTCTTTTCCTCCCTTATATTGTGTATAGACCACCATTCTGCCCTCCAGGGTAGGTGTAGTACTACAAAATCTCTGTGACCTCCTTTTTTGCAGGATGGGGATATTTACAAAGTAAGAATCCTGGCTCCCTGCTGGGTCTCTTAGTTAAACTTCTCAAGTCGACACAATGTATCAACCATAATAGCTAAGATATCAGAAAATGAAATAAAATATTGGAACTGTGTGTAAAGTCTCACGTAATATTTCAGTTGTGATCTTCACTTGTTAGTTACAATACTAAGCACATGACACGGCAGGTGTAATCCAAAGGAGATCCAGTCTACATAGTGATAAATTGTCCATACTCATCTTATATCACTGCTTATTCAGATCACTGAATTTTAATTTGTTGGGGGAGTCACTGTAAGTCAATATAAGAATAAAACATTTTAGAGAGTTAAAATTGAGCAATTACACATTTCAGCAGATATGAATTTCAAAACAAGTAGTTTTCAAGATGTCTTGTTATAGTCTATAAACACTACTTGTCTGATTGCTTTTCCTTTACAGATAGCTTAGAACACACAGACAACATCTCATATATATGAGAGAATTTCTTTTCCAAGTACCATCCAAGGTGCTCTCTTTTTACTTTCCAGCCATTCTTTTTCACCATCCTAATTATATGTGTACTTTCCATAGTCTACAGGGGAAAATATTCCTGAAGCAAATGATATTTATAATGAGCAGTAATGAAAACTTGTGTGCATCTAGTTTTGGGAACACAAATCTCAGTCTCAGTCAAAAGATGTTTGCTTTTTTAGGGTGTTACTCTAATTATATGGTTTCAGGGATTTGATTTATCCTTTTATAAATCTATGTCAGTGTAGAAAGCAATTTGGTTGGATTTTCCTATATAAAGAAAACTATCAGTGTATTAATATTTTAAATTAAGCTAGATAACAAGATCTATCTGTGAAAAATTGAATTCACAGTTTTTGGAAATATATAAGGAAGGTTTAATGAGAAAATATTACTTATTGTAAAGATAACTATGTTAGTAAAATGCTTAAACCA
Source organism: Cavia porcellus (assembly GCF_034190915.1). Taxonomy (NCBI): domain Eukaryota; kingdom Metazoa; phylum Chordata; class Mammalia; order Rodentia; family Caviidae; genus Cavia; species Cavia porcellus. The sequence continues at coordinate 29,009,003 of NW_026947497.1, read as the reverse complement.
TGTAATTTATAATTCTTTGATAATATTAAAATGTGATGAATGAGGGAAACTTAATAATCTTTGGGCTATTTAGAGGTTTTCTAATTATATAAAACAAGCAATTAAATTCACTTATGAGGGCATCCTTGTAAAGATAGATAAACTATTTTATTTTTGTGGGTCTCACTGCGACATTCAAATTTGATTTTGCCAATTTTACTTTCCAATTAAGTTTAGAAAATACAAGAATGGGTTGCTGTAATTAAGTGTCATTTATTCTTCATTTCTGTAGTTAGCAATGAATTATTAACCATTTAGTATTTTTGTGGTCCTACATTTAAGTAAGTGGGTATTAAAAGTCAGTAAAACAACCTACACTGACAAGTATTTAAAATAAGAAAAATTCAATTAGCTCCTTTTTAATTGCTTGCCTTCTTTGCTGGAAAACTTGAAGTTTTGTGGCTCTGGCAATTATGTGTCTTTGTTAAAAGCAGGACTTCTGGGTCTTCAGATTTCCTTGTTATCTTTGTGATAACAGTTTGAGGAACATTATATATATCAGAATATGTAAACAGACTCAATCCAGACCAAACCAGGACTAAATCATTATAATCTAGTTGATTTTCATGTTGGATTATGGTATATATAATGATGAACTTCTATTTTTTACTTAAGCAAAGATAAAGTCTCATTATAATTTCAAATAATTTGTAGAAAAGTATGACAATATATGCTACCTAAAAGCAGCAACACTTAGCTGGGATGCTTAAGTATGTGTTTCCTTGGTTCTGAATCTGGTTTTGAAGAAGGTATTTATTTTTGTACACTTATCTACAAACATTTTAAAATTTAGCTCCTCATGGCATTTTTTAGGGCTCAGCATTTGAAAGCTGTGCTCTATTAAATTGTTCACTATGGTCTTTTTTTAATGACACTTAACCATGAGCTGTCCTAAGACTTCTGTTTATTGTGTATTGAAGGCCAAATGGAGTTAACCAAAGAAAAAGAGAAGTTAGCAAAAAGAAAGAAAAAGAAAAAAAAAAAAACTTTCGATTGCACTGTAGTGCACTAAGAGGTCAGTTCTATTTATAAAGGAGGATTAGTATTAACTCACTGAACATTTACAATTCAGATGACAAGAAGATATTTTTAAGAGCTGATTTGCTATTCTCAGGCCAGCGCTCCTGCCAAATGAGCTAAAATCACTTCACCCGCTGAGTAGTAAAAGTACTTAATAAACTCATCTAAGATCTCCACAAGAGTGGCTTTTTGGCTGTAACAAAAGGGCCTGCAGCTGTCAGCTTTCTCCACTGTCACCAGTAGATATCACTGCAATCAATTAGATTTACCATAGAGGACTGAGAGAGACTCGTGCATCTTTGCGTTCTGCCCAGGCGGTTGCCTAAAGGTCAATAATCCATGACCAGAGGGAGGAAGTACGGCAGCACTGTGACTTGCACATTGCCTGAATGGCTGTAATCATCTGTCCAAAGCTCTTGGTGCGGAACATCAGAGTGCTCTCTCAACCAAGGGAAATGAATTTTCTTTTCAAATCCACATGGTTTCTGTCACTGGATTTAAACAAGTTTACCTTATTGACAGTGGCAGCATTCCTATAATTTGAAAATGACCAGATGAAACAAGGAAAATGAGAATGTTAGGTGTTTACATATTAACTGTTTCCAAGGCTGATACTGATAATAATCCTAATAATAATCTTTGTAAGTTCTGCTTTTGAAAGTGTTGTTTCACCGTGGGAAAACATTTGCTAATTTGTAATTCATTAGTTTGCTATTATGTAATTCATAATTTTGATTTAAAGATTTTTGCAGCAATGTAATCTATTGACATAGTATGTCTGGTGTATTTAAAGTGTAATTTTAAATATCCCAGTCCATTTGAAGTTTGTTTTAGAATTCCTTAATTTCCAGAAAGCATGTGAGGGAGTGACAAAAAATATATAAATAACTTCCCTATTTCCAAAAGTTAATCAATTTTTAGACTGTAGTCAGAAACATATAAAAATCAAGGGAGCATTTCAGAGAATTGTATGAAACAAATCATAATGCAAATATAATATTATTATTTTATTTGTATGAAACAAATCATAATACAAATATAATATTAATGTTAGAATTAATTTACGCTAACTATTCACTTCTTACCATGAGCTGTTATACCATTACTGTCAAAAGTAATTAATGCTAACACAGTTGTTTGGAGAAAAAGTTATTTTCAAAGCTAATGCTTATGTCCTGATCCCTCCAAAAATAAAGAAAACTGCACTCTTGATAATTAGGAAGTAATTAGTACTTAGGTAGTAGGAAGCATGAATTTAAGTTTATGATTATATAATATTAAGTGCATTCTTAGTACTAATTTTATAATTTGGTTCAAATTATTTTCTCTTAAATATGTTAAAATAATGATGCATTTAGAGTTCTCACATTCTAGAAAACAAGAAAAAACAGCATTAACTTTTATTATCTTGGTGTTACGTGAAAATTTATTAGCCTATTTGTCTTTATGGCCTCTTATTTTATATGACTGGTGTACACAGAATTCAGTTTATCCATCATTTCCAATCTCAAATCGTCATAAGATGCTGCAGCAACTTCCTTATGCCTTCCCACTAAAATCTCACACAACACACAGCAAACATCTTCTCTTTTTGCAACAGAAGGGATGACATCTTTCACCTCTGTTTTATATTTCTGAATAGAAATCCATCTCAGGAAGATACTGAGGCATTGTTTTTTGACAATGGAATAAAGAGGAGAAAATGTTTTGCAGGGTAGGGAAAACTGTGTGTGTCACATGCATCATATTTATAACAAGAAAAGCTGTCCTGAATCTTCATCTACAACGTGTGAAGTGAGAGCTTTTCTGTTTACATTAGTTTTGCATTGGTGACCCTAGACACTAAGCCGGCAGGAATTTCAGCTTTCAAAATTTGTTGTCTGTGCACAATTGAAAAATTATAGAAAAAATTAGACTGAAAATAAGTTTGATCATCATTTAGAAAATATTTGCCATAATATTAAATAATATAAATTTATGTAATAAAAATATTGTGAATAATAAATTGTTGACATGACTAGTTTTTCAGTTTCATTTTTGACATACATAACATCTGAGTAAGCATAGAATATGGATAAAAAATAATTTAAATGTGTTTTAAAGGATTTTGGTCAAGTCTGATTCCAATTTTTACCTAACAAAGTAAAAACATTGGATTTTAAGAACAGGAAAATGTATTGTCCACTCAGTCACATTGTTTCAGTTTAAGATTAGGGGAAACAGAATTGGGGCTGGTATTTAGTGCCATGACAAATCCATTCTATTTCCTTTCTGTTTTAGTTTTGCTCTTTGATATACTGAAATAGAAAACCGAGACCGCAAGGAAGGGACTTGTCTGTGGAAAAATTGGAAATAAATCCTAGAGCTTTGAAAGCAGACATGTTACTGGAAAGAAATGCCTAGAACTCTTGCCAGATTCAAAGCTCTGAATAAAGAGTTCATTTAATGGAATATGTTTTAAAGAGTTACTGTTCTGCTCTAATTTGTTTCTCGTCGATGCAAAACATTTTAGAAGAATAAGAGCTCTCTGAAGACTATCACTCTCAAAATGTAGTGCATGATTTTATGTTGAAATTAATCTTGCCTACCTACATTGACTTCCTATAGTATCTTAATCTTTTAAGGCAAACTTTTTTCTTACCATATATCACATTATTTTAGAGCTTGAATGTTTCGGGAAGATCGTTGTCATCTTGTTGCCAGTTTATTCACTGAATAAGGTGTTTGATGTGTCCAGGAAAACGTGAAGTGTAAATACCACCTAACTGCATGCATCTGTGTACTGTGGTCGAGATGATAGCAGACTGCAGTCAATCTACCTCACGGTACCTATTTTTCCCTGGACAATCCTGTGTGTTCTAAATCAAGGAAAGTGTTTTATTCATTATTACAAGTGGGATAATCTCATATAGCTCACAAATGTCAAGGGAGTCTTTTTAGACAGTATAGAATTTAAATTTTGTAAACAAAATCACAGTATTAGTTTCATTGATTTATAAACAATTTTTAAAGGTATGTGATTACCTCAACACAAAGTAGATATATGCTGCTTAGTGGAAAATAAAATTAATAAACAAAGGGTTTCATTAAATGGTCTTGCAAATCTTATATGGCTCAACAAATCCATTCTGATGAAGATTATATTTTAAATTATTCATTTCAATGTTTTCTATATTGTCAAACAAAAACTATCAAACAAAATGACTACCTGATTATTTCCCAAAGTTTTTTCTTGCTATAATTTAAAAAATACTCATTGAATAATTACTATATACTAGAAACTACTATATGCTAGATACTTTGCTAGGTACTGAGGTATCCAGTGTACATTTAGTTTTCCTGATGCCTTCACCAAAGAACATGTATCCTTTTTAGTATATTGACTCAGTCATTGCTTGTGATTTTTAGCATACTATCTTGCCTTATGTATTCCTTGTATATTCTGTAACATAGAAGCTGGGTGAGAATCCCGAAGTATATATGGATTTCAGTGCAGGCCTTTTCAAAAGAAAAAAAAAATTCAGCAGCAACCACTATATTACATACTAATTACCAATTATCTTTTCTTTTGGGGGAAGATGTCACAAAATTTCCCTGTAAACGTAGAGTGCTAGCATTTCACTGCAGAGACAAAGACACACACATGCACACTTATACATCCCAAAAGAATTATAGTCTTTAGGGAAGTACTTTCATTTCTTGGTTTTACCCTTACCATGGACATAGAATTAAACAGTCTTTGGATTCTGCAGACACTAATGTGGTAGATGAAGCCCTCGGGGCATTAAGAAGATCAGTGACTCAATTACAGTTACTGATGCATTATTACCTTAAAACGTCCTTTAATTCTCTGATGCCTTTGTTTACTCCTGACTTTTTTCCAGTACTTCCTTGCTGTCTCATTTACTAATGAAACTTACATACACGTCCTCCTAAAAGTTATTTTTCTCTAAATATCTCAAATAAAGATTTAAGATTCAGTTATATGTCTTTTAATTTTTAAGAAGGCAATTTATTATCTTAAGGTTGGTTATTCTATTTAACATGCTCTATCATAAATATTTAATGTAAATAAATATTTAAGAATCAAAATAATTTTATTCTAAATGTAGTATTTAAACATTTTAGCTAACTTTCAAGTTAACATGTTAAATCTGTTACTTCTGATTTATCAACCTCACACTATGTTAAAAACATGCATAACAAACTGCTGCAAAAGATAGATTTTTTTTTTTTTTTAGTTTGTCAGGAAAATCTACAATTCATTCTATAAATAAATTATAATTACCAGGAGTAAATAGAATTTTTTTGTGAATTATTATTTCTGTATTTAAAAAGCATAAACTAGTAAAAAACATGAATTCCTAAGTCAATGTGAATCATTACGAAATACGTTTAACAAGCATGCAGCTGAAGTCACTCAGATTCAAAGAACAGCGGTTCTTTTGAGATCACATGATGAATATTTGTTGTAAAATGAAATTTAAAGTGCATAAAATAAATGCAAGAAATTTAATTTCTTTTTAAATTTCAGTTTCGTTTTTAAGCTGCTTCTTAGGAGGATAAGGAAGGACAGAAACCTCAACGAACCGCGTTCCTGGAACCGTGTTCTGTTTGGAGTCAGTGCCCTTCTTGCCTAGGAGAGGAGGACAGTCGCTGGGCCCCTGAGGAAAAGAGGCGCTGGGTCCTGGCTTTGTCAGAGCTCCAGGGACAGAAACCTTCCAGAGAAGGAAGGCGGACAACAAGAGGCAGCTGGAGAGAACCTGGATCCCTCGTCTCATTCTGTATGCTTCTTCCTGTGTGTATCTTCTTTTGAGACAGGAGTGGAGGGGATGATTTCACTTGAGGTCCAGATTTGGCAGATGACTGCATGTTATACTTTTAGAAGAAAAACTAAGGCACAATAAATATTGAAAGAGCTTATTTGAGCAAATACCATTCATTAGTTGGGAAGCATTGAACCAAAAGAGTTTAGTGTTGCTATGTTGAAGTGTTAAGAGGTGAGGATATGTGGAGTGATCACGAAAATGAAACAAGGGAATTCTTTGATAGGTCACAATTATAAAATTATCTTGTTTGCCATCGTGAGTCACACAACTGTGTTTATCTATTTTTTGATTGACTGAAACTAAAATTTTTCTTTAAGACAAGAGAGTTACCAAAAATAATACAAATTAACTTTCCTTTATATAGGCAGTTTGAAGCAAGGTAGAGCCTGTCTTTGAGGTCTCACAGAATTTGATGGCTCAGAAAACTTTCAAGGCTGGTCTCCATTTTATTTTTCTTAGCAACTCATACAGCTTGGTCTAGGTTATCTTTTCATTTCAATGTCACTACCTTACTGATTAAAATTTAATTCTGTAAGAGGACTGCAGCTGACCAACTTGCATTAATTTTCTAATCACAGTAATTTTAATGGTTAGAATATAGGGATGGAGGATGAACTGTGACATACAAGCCTGGCATCTGGATGAATGCTGGTCTTTGGAGGTAAATGTTGTAATTGGTGCCTTAAACCTGCCAAACCTAGTATTTTAGAGCACAAAACACATGAACTAAGTTGCCCGTTTCTCCTATCATTTACAATTTAACCTTTGATGATTATTTAATCTCTGTATTACTGATTATTTAGTGTTAAAATGGGCATGTTTGATGACTTGCACTGACCACACTTCGTAGACAGCCCTAGGAAATCATCTCTACTGATCACCTCTCAGAGGGTTTGTGCTATGTATATGGTGACCTAGCTCTGGTTGTTGATGAGGAAAAATGAACACCTGAATGCAGCCCAGCTATTAATTGAAGAGGCAAATTTCTCAGCTCCTTTCGCCACTGCTAATAGAGGTACATCTAGGAGGCCCCAAGACAGAACTCTTGAAGTTTTTTTTTTTCCATGAATATTCATAGGGACAAATTTACATTGAGCACTAATTATATGACAGACTATGTTTGAAAAACACATTATGTATTTTACTTAATTCTCCCAATAACTTTACAACACAGGTGGTATAATTAAAACTTGGTATAATTACAAGGAAATGTCCTAAAGCAGCAAATACAGAAATTTGTTAAAACTGGTAAGTTTACATGCACTGATACTAGATTGTCAATCTGCACAGTTTGACTTATAATATTACAAAAAACCAAAAACTACATATTAACCATGTAGTTTGAGTTTAGAACAAATTATATGTTTCATTATATTGTAATATACATTTTTAAGTAAGTGACTTCCTATATCTATATTCAGATAAATATTTATAACACATAAAATTATGTAAATAAGTAGATAGCCAAGGATTTAAGTAGTTGCTCCATGTCCACACAACTAGTTGGTATCAAATAGGCAAAATGAATTCTGAGTCTAACTTCAAAATTAACTTTCCCTATTGTACAAGTTTAAAAGGATGAACTTTGAAAACATTTAGTTTTGAAGATTTAGTTATATGTTTGTAGTGTGAAACATTAGCTAAAATGTTGAATAAACCTGCGTGTCTAAAAGAGATATTCCGTTAGTTATGAATGCTTCCTACTATCACAAATGTTCAGAATAAAATATCAAGAGTCTAGAGATAGCAAAAAGGAGCTCAAATTTTATCTTTGTTTACTGTATATGTTCAGTCGAATCACTTGTCCATTAAGGTGCACATTTTTGGTCATAAACTATTATTACCTTTAACAATTTCCAGGGGAATCTGGGCATGTTTGATTTCAGTGTTGAATATCTTACTTACTTTTTTCTTTGCTGGAATAAAATAATACCCAAAGTGGAAGGAGGAATGGCTTATTTCTGCCCACAGTTTGTAGAGATTTCAGCCCATAGTCAGCAGGCACCAAAGAAAGGTGGCATGCAGGGTGGCATGGCGGAGGGGACATAGTTCTTGGCAGTACTTACAGGAGATGACAGTAGTCAGAAGCAAAAAAAGAGAAGTGGCGGCAGCAAGCCTCTTCCCCATTTATCCATCCAAAACACATTGGATGGTGCCATTGATATTCATTATCCATACACAGAACTATGATAAACTATTTATCATATGCCATTATTGTCTTGTTATTTTTCTCATTGATGAGACAGGATATCTGACATTAAAGTAAATAATGAAAGTTTTATTTGGTTTATAGTTTATAGACATTTCATTTCATAGTTGGCAGGTTCCAAGGCAGGGAGTCACCATTGAGCAGTCAGAGAGAAGGCTGCAAGACACAAGATCTAAGTGACAAACACAGCAGCCTTCTTTCTGTCTCATAGCCTTAGTCTTATTGCAATACCGTGGATCACTCCCAGCCTCATACTCTCTAAATTCAGTCACCCCAGAAAAACCCCACCTATGATCACATGAGGTCTGGGGGTGATATCTAGGTATAAGCCATAACACACACACACATAAGATCCAGCCACCTCCCAAAAGCTAAACATATGAGCACATGAGGCTTTGGGAACACCAGATACAAGCTATAACAGCCTTTCCTTGGCTCCCAAAAGTTTCATGCACATCACTTTGTTCAAAACGCATTTAGTTGATTTCTAAGAGTTGCCAAAGACCTAAAGGTTTCAGCAGTGCTAATAAGTGCAAGTCCAAAGTACTCTGTGAGATTTAATGCAAATTCTTAGCTGTGAGTGGCTGTATAATAAAAAGAAAATCAAACAGTTTCAGCATACAAATTCAATGACAGAAGGTAGACTTTTCCATTCTAAAAGGTAAAAATAGGGGGACACAAAGGAATCTGACTAAGAAAAGTCCAAAATCCAGCTGAGCAAACTTGAGATTCCATTTTTTCACCCAGCATATGTGGTATCCTGTAGCAAGCTGTAAACTCTAAGGGCTTGTTGGCTCCATTAGTAAGACACTGCGGGTGGGTGTGGCTCTCATGGCTTCTCTCTTAGGATGACTCTTTTCTCTCTCTATAGTTTTCCAGAGAAAATCCACATTCCTGTCTTCTCCAACCCTCTGGAGTTTCGACTACGCATTCAGCTTCACAATCGTAGTGTCATACACTGCCCTCATAGGGGCATACTGCCTGACCTCCCCGGCCTTTGAAATCTGTGTAGAAGCCTTCCTGACCCCGTAATCTTGCATTCTTCATGCACCTAAAATCAGCACCATGTGGGTGGTGTCAAGGTCTGATACCAGCTGGAGCAGTAGCTAGGCTTTCTCCTCTCTTGGTTGTAGGAGCTGAGTGGTTGAATTGCTGAACAGTGTGAATCCAATCTTGAGGAAGAAGTTCTCTAGGCCATTCCATTCTGGAACACGGTGCACTTGGGTTCTGTTCTCAAAGCAAGTATTTTTACCTTTGCAATTTTGAGGCTGAAAAGTCTAGAGTTCTGCATGTGCTGTTTTCAAGGCCATCTTTTATATTGTCTTATTTCTTTCAACAATCAAGTTCTGCTCTGCTGTATCTTTGCAGGCTAGTATCCTGGAGTCTTTTTTTTTTTTTTTTTTTCTGGATAAATTCAGAGGACTTTAAATCATTTTGCTGAGTACTTTCCTCTTGATTCTCAACATAGATCTCACTAAGAGCCCCCAAAAGTAGCCATGCAACCATCTCAATATTAGACTGCTTTGAAATTACTCATCCAGATTAATCATTCCACCACATTTAAGTCACCTGCAAGGTCTCTGGACATGAGCAAAATACAGATATATTTTCTGCCAAGGCATAACACTCATGTGCCAGAGTTCAACAGGTGGTATGGAACTTCTTCCCAGCAGAAACCTCCTGAACCTGGTCTTCACGGGCTGTCATTCTACCAGCATTCTGGTCCTCTGAATTCTGACCAGAATTTCCATCCATTTCAGTTATAGTATTATAAGGGTGTTTCTTCAGCCGGCATCTCAATACTTTTCCAAACTGTTCTCACAGGCTAGTTGCAAAGGCTCTTGAACCTTGTGATGAGGTACAGTCACTGTAATGACTCCACTTAGCTTTTTCCAAACTCTATCTTTATTACTTTTCTCATTGCTGGGACAAAATACACTCAGATTTAAAGAAAGAATGGTTTATTTGGGCTCTCAGTTTATAGAGGCTTCAGTTCTTAATGGTTGCCTCCAAGACAGGGTGTCATGGCAGAGGATAAATAGTCCACATTAAGGCAGGCAGGAGCCAGCAGGAAGCCTATCCTTTTATCCCGATCCAGCTTTGAGTAATGCTGCTCATACTTGGCGTGTGGCTTCTCTGTGATTCCATTCAGCCGCACTTAGAACTACACCAGTTCCAATTATTGAACTAATTTACTACCACACCCAGTCCCAGTATCACAAATTGAAGGTCCGGCAAGCTCAGAAAAGCCCCAACTGTGAGCATATGTGGCTTTAGTGAACCATCTAGATACAAGCCATACGTGGCCCTGTGGACAGGGCATGGTTTTCTTATAGCACCCAGGTGCCATTATTTATTAAAATAAGCAGAGTTCACATCATTTGAAATTAGAATATGTATTGTTCATTTGGAACTTCACAATTGCCCTTTACTTATTTTGTAATTTTGTTTCGGATAGCATCACTGGTGCTTTTCAGTGTTTGATGATTCACTTTGATATATTCTTTTACTGAAAATTGTACACAACAGTGTGTTCCTCACTATTAAACTGTATGTTTAAATGGTGCGACTGCAGTTTTTTGCTAAATACATTTCACTACAGTGAAAATAACATACAGAAATTAAAGCATATTATATGTTAAAATATTCATAATCTCTATTATAGCATGTGTCTAAATGGTCTCTAAAGCCTAATGAAGTCATAGTTGGGACTTTTTCAAAGCTGGCTGAAGTGTTGTGATGCCAGGACTAAGGGTAGGTGATTACTAACTCAATACACTGATTGGTTTGGCATCACCCGAATCCTGGTATCTGAAGACAATCTAAGGGGCAGAGAGAGGTTTGTCTTTCCCCTTCCTTCCTTCTGCACTGATTCTCTTTTTGTGTTGCCCTGTGCCAAGCCACCTTGCCTTGCAACCAGCCAATTATGGACTAAAACCTCCACTGTGAGCTAGTTAAACCTTTCCCATTTTATCTTTGGGTGTCAAATATTTTTTTCCCAAAAATGAGAGAAAAGTAACAGTATAAATGTAAATTGCCTACACTCATATTGCAGTAATGCAACACCCACATGGATTTAAATTATTCATGTGTTCTATTAAAATTCATTTAGATGTTAGTAATGTATAGTTTAGAAAGAAGCAAGGTAATTCCAATCGTTGTTTAAAAATTGTGATAATTTATATTATTTGACATTCCCAACCATAACAGTTTTCAGTAAATACAGAATAATCACCAAATTAACTATCATTATTGGGAAAGTTTTGAAAACAGTGAAGCAGGAAACAATAAGACTCTTGGAAGGGGTAATAACGTAGCTCTTGATCAAACCTGAACTTATAGTCATGATCTATATGTAAATAATAAGACTAAAGACCAGATTGATTAAGTGCTAGTTCAAAGAAGTTAAAACATTAAAATAAGCATCTATTTTCTGAAAAAATTAACTAAATCGTATTGCTTTTGTTCTCTTTCAAGGCAATCACTTTCAGAAATAAAATTAGAAAATTGTGAATTGATTTCCATATTGAAATTTTGCCTTTTAATCACACAAGTAGAATAATAATACAAATAATTATACTGGGAAAGTTTTAAAAGATTTTTCATACCTACCATGTTATCAGAAATATTACAACTTGTACATTTCCTGAAAGCTAATATTTATGATGAATCAAAGCTTTGTACTGCTAATTAAAAATATAATAGCTCAGATAACTTTTCATATTGAATTTCCCTTTTGAAACTAAACAATTATACCCAATTAAGAATTATTAAAATGTACCAAATAAAACTAGTATTTTTAACTTAAGTCAATTTCCTTTTACATTATAACATTCAATGGTGACATTAATTTATCAGAGTCTATTGACAGAATAGATAATTTTAGTCTTTTTCAATAAGCTATATAATTCACTATGGTCAACGTACCAAAAGGAACTTGTAATGAAGTTTGTAATATGAAAATGGAGCAGTATAAATTAACTAAGGAATATTTTAATGAATATTAGAAAAAGTATTATTGAGGTACATAATTTCAAAGAGAAATATCTAACATTTTACAATCAGTCAATACTAAAAAATGTAGACTTCAAGTAAAGTCCATTAACTAAGTAATAGAAAAATTTAACAGAATGATCTATTATGGTTATCTTGGCACTAGAATCAGTTTGACACTAAGATATTTCAATGTTTTCTAAATTAGGCATTTCAGGTTCTTATAGATTCTATTAACATAGACAAAAACAGATGCACAGTAAAGTTTTCTAAGTTTATAAAACAATATATTTATTGAAATTTCCTTTTTTAGAACCAGAAATGAAACTCCAGACTTTGCACTTGCAAGGCAAGTGTCATGCTACTTACCTACATTCTTGGCCTTGTTAAAATTTCTTAATGACAACTTCTGTTTTATCTTCATGCTGAAAACTAGATTAACTCACTAGATAATCACAAAAATTGAGCATAAACAACTAAAAGGTACCATAATGGTGCCAAAAATAATGTTATATTTACATCATTCCTTCAGTGAAAATATGCATGGAAAGGTCAATAATTTAGCCAACAGATGATTTCTATAATTAAATCTGTCATAAGCAGAATTATTTTTCTGAGTGCTGTTCTAGCATCTAAGGTTAAGTAATACTTTATTATGTTATGCAGACCAAAAGTAGGTAAAATAAGGCAGAGGAAATGTTTTACAAAGGAAAGACTTTTTCTACTTCTACATAAAGATTTCAGGGAGTCATGAAAGATGAATAAACACACTAGAAATGGGTGGGGGAGGATTCTTAAAGAGTTGCCATACAGACTAAGCCTTCATTACAATGAGGAAGGGAATTAGGCCATGAAAATATAAAGAGTAAAATAATTACTGCTAGATGACAATAAGGATATATAACAGAAAGCTGAACAAAGTTTACTGTTTTGTAAGGAAACAGGAAGGTTTCAGTCATGGAGGATACTTGGTGTCCACAAAAAAGAATCCACTGAACTTTTTTTCTTAATTGTATGGTGAAAACATGAATCTAACTTAACTACCTCGGGATTCTGAAATTGCAAATATTTGCCCAATGATCCAAAACATTGAAAAAGGTTAAAATAATGTGAATTTTGGTTTTAAAACTATTCTTCTACATGACATAACTCAGATAGCCGAGTTCCTACCAGACATTGTGCAAGGTAGACATGTTCACTTGGTGAGATGGGTGGGAATTAATATGACTTTATTCATTCCAATAATTTAAGTTTTAACCTATGAATTTTGTGGAACACATTCACATCGTGGCAAACCCCTCTCAGCTTTTTAAAAAGTTCTGTTTAATCAAAGGGGATAATGATGCCTAATATATTGATCTGTGATAAAAATTTTATGAAATATCTTTTTTAAAGTAATTATTTGAATTCTAGAGTACATTAATTAGCAAATAATTACTAGATCTAAAAGCTACAATTGTCCATTATAATAGCTATAATTGAAAATTTCTGGTGGTTAAGATCATGAAATATTGTACCAAAATAGATATAATCTCATTTAATTCACATGAAAAATTCTTAATCATGAATGTAGAACACATAACATATTATAAAGCAATCATAATAACAAGCAAACCAATTCTAGTTGGAAGTCAAAGATTTCACTAAGTAATGAAAGTTTGGAAGAGTGGAGGCACTGAACTGATAAATATATTAATATTTTTAAGAATGTTATGTTTTGATTAAGCAAAATAATTAAATACACACATCATTGCTTTTTAATTAAAAAGGATAAACATGTTATTTCATAGCCCTCTTAAATCATTAGAAACATGATACATTTATTTGTTCCATAATATTGACTAAAATAAAATATTTTAACAATTAGAAGTATACTGTGTATGTCTCTAAAATACATAAAAGGGAATATATAATTCAATAAATTTATATTTAGCACCTAATCTGTATTGTTTTATGCATATAATCAGTGGTGAAGCAAATTCCTTCCACTATTACTATGACCTTATACATTTATACACGTTAATAATGTTTTGCAGTAGGTTAGGTGAAAGAAAGGTATACAGAAATCAAACTGAAGTATGAGACTTCATCCTGAATTTCACAGAGTGGTTTTAAACACAAGATTTGCACATTTTAGGCAGAGCAGAGAGTATAAGCAAAGACAAAAGAGGGCTTATGTGGGATACTTGTTGTCTACTCCTGCATGAAAGATATAAAGTCTAAATATAAGACTTTAAATGTAGGTAGGAATGAAGTTGCTGATGGTATAATGTAACAAGAGGTTGAACATAAGTAAGTCAAACCCCATAACTGCCTCAACTTACTGCCTGGAGAGACTAGATTGTACTAAGAGGAATTTGCCAGTGGGTAGTGGCCTTCCTCTATGAGCATCTGAAAATCAAGAAGATCAGGGCTGCTATAATTTATGGGGTAGGATACCACAAGCAGAAAGACCACGCGGAGACATTATTTAAGAGATATAAGGACTTTTCTGAGGCATTCAGAATACTAATCAGAGCATACCAGAAAGGAAACTCCTGAGGCAAAGAATCATTTGGGTGGGTTAGACGTAATCCTGTCAGATTCCTACACAGGGGTAGAAGTGACATTATTCCTAAAAGCCCAGATTTAAAAAACAAAACAAAACAAAACAAAACAAAAAACAAAAAACAAAAAACTTATAGCTCAAAGGAACTAGGTAGAGAACTCGGAACCCCTTGCCATTCTAGTGAGGAATAATTAATTCATAGACTAATCACCTACAAATGTTAGCGAAACTTCAAAGCATGAAGTTGCTTCCAAGGAACTCAGCTGCTTTCCAAAACGAAGGTCAGAAATATTTATAGAAACCCCAAACGAGCTATTATGCAACAAGGTAAAAATCTGAATGTCTCACTTCCATTGAAAGAATCCCACTCAAAGAAGTAGGATATATGTTTGATAATACAAGCAATTTACTGAAACCTTGAACTGACACAAGTAATAAATTAGTAAATATAATGGTAAAACATAATACTTCAACTAATTTTATTTAGAAGAAATGATATAAAGTGTTATAAAAACAATGTGAAATTGAAATCAAGATAAAACTACAATGTATTAGTTGAAAACACAGCAACTCAAGTTAATTATATATTAGACATTATGAAAAATAGGAAAATTGAAACTGCATAATGAATCACACACAGGAAAGACAATTTAAAAATAAAACAGTAACATATACATCTTACTGGGCGACAGTAAGATGTATAATAATTTTAATACTAATATAATTCTCATTGTAGTAGATGAGAAAGGGAAACAAAAGCATTAATGACTACTTTTTTCCCAAGTTTAATGAAATTTGTAAGGTTATATATCAAAATTTTTCAATGAGGGGCTCCGGATTTAGCTCAGTGTCATGAGAACCTGTCTGGCAAGCGTGGGTTCCTCAGTTCAATCCCCCGCATCAAGTAAATAAATAAATACAATTTCTCAATGAAATTAATCACCAGACCATATGAAGAATGCTACACTAAATGTACCATATTGAAATTGATTTTAAAAAGTTATAAAGAGATAAGGTAACCAAGAGGCTGAAAATAAGCAAGATGAGCTCCAAAATTGCCCAGTTACTGCCTGAAGATTAGGTCATAGCAAAACAGATGCTACCTATGAAAGATCAAATATAAAGAATATTAGATTAGGAAAAGCTCAAGTAAGAAGACAAACAAAGAACCATGTTAATGCAGTGCAAGAACTAGAGAAATGACAACCTGTAAATTTATGTTCAGTGAACTTGTATTTCAAAAGTAAAAACAATTTAGAAAGATTTTAAAACTTCAATGGCCAACATAGTTTTTCACCTGAAGTTTTGTACAATAGTTTTTAAGAGAAATTGTGTCTTTACAATAAAAGAAAACTGATAACAAAGAAATTTGGTTCTGCTGTTTGTAAAAAACAATAATAAAGAACAAAGGAAACAGTGATATTAGGGTAGGTATAAAATATTTTACAATTAAATTCATTTGAAAGATAATTGTTTGAATATTTGGGATACATGAAATACGTTTCAATAAATATCTACCTGTAAGATACCTAGAAATAAAAAGGTAAGAGAGAAGTAGAGTATCATAGGCTAAGATTTTTTTTTTTACCATGCAAAAATGCTGCATTAGTTGGAGATAGGCTGTATTAAAGTAATAATGAATACCATAAATTCCAAACAAATCTATAAAATTAAAATAGGACTCGATTTGTAATAAGTCAGTAAGGAAGATAAAATACTGCCAGTAATCATAAAGGCAGGGAAAAAGGAACAGTCAAATTAATACAAAATTGACAAGTTAATTGACAAATTAATACAAAAGTGAGATCACCATATTAACACTAATGAGAGTAATAAGTGTATTAATTGTGAGCTCTAGATAAAAAGCAAAAAAGATTATCAGGAAGAATACAAATTCATGTTACAAATGAGATAAATTATTTTCAATGAAAATGCCTGGAAAAGATCTGGGTCCGAAATGTGTGACTCTCAAAATCTAGAAGTAAGCAAGAAAATGTTCAGTGGGTAACAGATTCCAAAACTCTTTATTACCAGCGTGAAGATGCTCAGAAAAGAGACAATGAAAGCATAATGTGTACGGCTGTGCTCCAGTTAGAAAGGCTTTAGAGACTGCCCGTACTGTGTGACAGTAAGGATGAGTAGGAACTGGAAATATACACAACTGGGCACAGTACAAAATGTCAGTTCTTAAAATGATAAGCCAATATTACTTTGAAACTGTCATTTTACATGTAGATCTTTACCCAAGATTTCTTTCATTCAAGCATGTATTATACAAACACTTATACAAATGAGATTATAAGCATTTTGCTTATAAGAATCTCAAACTGGATATTGCTTAGTATCAATCAACAGATCCAAAAGATAAATAATGTGCATTTATGTAACGGAAACTGCTCAGCAATTTAGAGAATTACCTATTTGCATACCCAACAACGTCAGTGTATCTCAAAATAAGTATGCTGGGTGTTAATAGAGTTAACTGCAATGCTGATAAATCCATTTACTTAAACTTTAAGAAACTACAAACTAAAAGATAGTGGATAAATAGTATTTGCTAGGGCAGGTAAGGGAGTTCTGTGAGAGAGATTATGAAGAAACGAGGTAATACTGGGAGGCCGTGCGTGTTTTCTTTCTTGATTACAGTGTTGATTTCACAGGTATATACCTTTGTCAAACATTACCAGTGCTGAAAAACTATGAGTAACTTATGATGTGACAAGTATTCCTCAATAAAGCTGTTATTTTTTAAAAAAATGTAACAATGAGTGAAAAGTGAGAATATTGGTAATTAGCAGTCAATTTATTTTATCCTGTAGAACAATATATTTTTAATGAAAATATCAACTCACAAATCTGTTCTAGGTCTTTTTCCTTTACAAGATAACTCATTGAAACTTTTGAACAACAGATAATCCCATTTTTTTCATATTTCTGGAAAATAAAGACAGGGTTTTACTTTAAATCTCTCTCTCTCTCTCTCTCTCTCTCTCTCTCTCTCTCTCTCTCTCTCTCTCTCTCTCTCTTACTCAGGACTTTGTGCTTGCTTGCCTGGCAGGTGCTGTGCCACTGATTTGAATCCCTGAAGCTTTTTCTGTTTTAATTTGAAATAGTTTTAGGTTTACAGAAGATTCATAAAGACGATACAGAGTTGCTGAATACTTTTCAGTAAACTTCCTCTAATATTATAATTTTTTGTAACTATAGCAAATTTCTTAAAACTAAGAGTATAGCATTGATACAGTATTGTAAACAAAGCTGGATGCTTTACTTGGATTTCATTTGTGTTTTCAATGTATCTTTCTCTCCTATTCCAGATTTCACTCTGTGGCCTCACTTTACATTCAATTTTTATGATCCTTTAGACAGCTCCAATCTTTGACTTTTTTCCCCAGTTTTTCCTTTTGAAAATTAATGGAGACGGACAGTGCTGTTCATTAGTTTTTCCCAAATTCAAATTTTGGTTATTCTCTTATATTTTGTGTTATTTAATTGGGGTTATGAACTCTGCATCAATACAAGAGAGTTAAATTTTGTATTTCATCATCTTATGTCAAAGAGAAAATGGCTTTCTGTAGATAAAATTAATCTTCACTATTTGGATAAACTGATATCACCCAGATTTCCACACGGTACATCTCTTTCCTAGCTTTGTAATTAATATATGTGAAAAGTTACATGGAGATTAAGCATGTGTTCTGTTTACCCACTAATTTTAGTACTTATTAGTAAACTGTGAAATGATGACTGTGGTGACCTAACGGTGTCTTTCTATTTTCCCCAGTTTTTGATTTTTGCATTTTCAAACACGATTCGTTTTGTAAAAATTGACCTTTTAATCCATGCAGCTATTGATTCACTTATATCAGTACTCATGGATATTTACATTGCCCTTTATTTCAAAGCCAATGCTATTACTATTTACACTCATGTACAAAATATTTGTACTTTAGCTATTTAGAAGTTTTGCTTGTCTTCTGTGTATTCTATTTTTTTAATGGTGCTAGGAATTGAACCCAGAGCCTCAGATGTGCTAGGAAAATGCTGTACCACTAAGCAACATCCCCAGCCCAGTCTTTGGTGCTTTTGATATGCTTCTCTCTTTTTGTTTTGTTGTTGGCACCTCCTAAATGGACACATCAGTTGCTTCACGTTTATCTTGTATTTTACCTTTCCCAGATTTAGAATCAGCTATCAGTTCCACGTCCAAGGAGCTCTGTCCTTTCTTTTGGAGATCAGGTATATTTAGTTTGGTGTTAGTTACACTTACTATTACTTGGATGTAATCACATCTTAGCCCAGTCAAGAAGACAGAAGGTAGAAATACATGTTTGTATACGCACACTTGTATACCTATATATCTATATTTTATATATTTTCATATGCATGTATAATATTCTGGAGTGAAAAATTTTTTTCCAGCTGTAGTACAATGGTTTTGTCTAGTTTTCAGCCTTTATCTTTCCAAATCCAACCAGAACAGTTTTCACAACTTATTTAATGTCTCTTTCTTACGCACTTCCTTCAGTATAGTTTTAGCATTTGTTTATATGCTATTCGATAGTTTTTAGAGACATTTCATTCCATGTTCTTCCTATATCATGGTTTGGTTTTATTTCTGTCTTTGAATTTTTGTTAAGTGGATTTCACTATATGGATACAATTCTAGGGGTCTCACAAGTGTGCTGTCATGCGTCCATCACGTGCTACTGTGCAGAGCAGTGATGTCACCTTCAAATGGTTTTCTCTGCTGCTGATTTGTTGATAGACTTTTCTTCCAGCCCCATCCATTGACCAATCAATTGTCTATCCTTAATGCTGTCTTATTCCAGAATATCATATAGATGAAATCATACCATATGTATCCACTGGGAGCTGACTTCATTTACTTAACAAAATGTATTTAAGGTTTATGTACATTGCAGCATGAATCAATGGTTTGTTCTTTTTTATTGCTGACTGGTGGTATTCAATTATATGAATGTTAAATAGTGTGTTTATTCATTTAGCTGTTGAAAAATACTTGGGTTGTCTCCAAGTTTTAGGAATTATTTTTTAAAAAACTGGTATAAGCTATTGCTTTTAGTGATTATAAATAAAATGGCTACAGACTGTTGTATAGAGCTTCGAATCACCAATGTACGTTTCTAATTCACTCAACAAACTTCACAGTAATAACATTTCTGTAAGATGGTAATGGTTCCATTTTTTGTTAGTAAATTTCTAATTCCAAAAGCCTTTTTATTGATATAAAGCTTATATAAAATAATACAGTGTCCATTTAGGGTAGTGTAGTGAGGCCACACTGACCCCATTTTATCCTGCACACATCCGATTGACAGTGTTTTGGTGCAAAGTGCCGGCCTTCAAACATCGCCTGAAGATAAAAACATGAGGTCCTGAAAGGACAAGAAGCAAACAAGTTATATAATCTAAGCATGCACAGTATGAGTTTCTTTTTTCTTTGTCTCAATAAAAGCTGCTTGCTTATGCTGTTTGGGTGGCAGGCATTTTGCTGAACCTTGGTGTATGTCCCTTTATTTTCCCTTTGCTTGCAAAACACCTACAGTGGGTTCATATAACTAACACCGAAATGAGAGTTCAGTCATTTTAGAAAGTTCAATTTCTTTTCCAGTGAACTCTCTCTGCTATGCATACTCAGGACCAAACTATTCTAATTTATTATCACCACTGATTAGTTTTACCAAATGAAGAGTTTCCTAAAACATATGATAATATACAATAGAATTTTTATTTCCTTTTATTTGAAATCATGTTTTATGTTGATTAATTTATTTTGTTAATCATTAAACATTATTTTTATTTTTCTATAAATAGTTATTACAATATATTTATCCACTCAAAAGTTGATGGATTTTTTGTGGATTTTCTCACTTTTCTGTTAGAGGCATAAATATAAAAATTAACATCGTGATATGCACATATTTAATATTTTTGGTTACATTCATAATTATGTAAAGGTTGGGCCACTGAGAGGTATATTTCTACTTTGTAACTAACAAGCAGCATTTTAACGTGCTTATTACATTTCAGATACCAATCTGATGGTGATGTGTTAGAGTGTGATTTACTATTCGTCCTAAATAATGTTAGTTTTGTTTTATTTTCAGTTATTCTAATTGGTGGTATGACATAGTTTCTCGTGATTTTAGTTAGCATTTTTCCAATGAGTAAATACTTTGAACAGCTTTTTATTTCTGTACCGAACATCCAACTGTCTTTCTGAAATATTTGCTCAGGTTTTCCGTACATTTTAAACTGAAGTGTTTACCTTTATATGTGTTAGTAAAAATTATCTATCCATTTTCTTTTTAAGTTCTATGTTAGAAAGATGTTTTGAGCATTTTCTCTCAATCATTGGATTTCTCTTTCCTTTTTTTCCTTGAGTTATCTTTATTGAAATGATACTTTTAATGGAGCCCAATTTTTAATTTGTTTTCCTTTTACATAAATGTACCTATTTTTCTAAGAAATTTTGAGCACTGAGCTTATGAACACATGCTTCTAGCTTTTTTATTTCTAGAGCTTTGACTTTAATACTGGATTTCAAATCTATCGTATCGGCCTTGTCTCCTGCTCTCAAATATATTTAATTAGATCCTGTTGGTTGGTTATTAGCCATTGCTTATGATGAGAACTCGCTCATGCTATTCACAACAGAGTTGAGTTTCTTTTTCAACTTTATGAATTGTTATTCTTTTTTAATTGTTGTTTTCATAGAAAAATTTTTAAGACGCAAGTTGAAATGTCAAGTTTATGGTTTGTTAAGAGCAAACAGTTCAATCAAAGAAGAGATGTTTCTTCTTTTATTTCTGATTTACTGAAAAGTTTTATCTAAACCACATTTTATTTTGGCAAGTGGCGAGTGCTTTTTCTCCACTTATATAGATAGTACCTTTTTATTCTTTTGTAATATATTGATTTATTAAGATTTGTTTTCAAATTTTAAAATAGCCTTTTTTTCCTGAGGCTAGTGGATATAGTCTATTTTAGTCTAGCTGTATTTTTTTATGTACTACAGGATTCAGATTGCTAATGTTTTTTGCATGTATATATAAATATGAGACATACTGTTTTATAATTTAATCTATTAAAAGTTTTCGAGGATTTGGATGACAGGATTGACTATGTTAGAAAATTTTAGGTGCTCTTACATAAGCGTATACTTACACACTCTTACCCATAAGTTTGATTAAGTATTTGAGAAAATTCACCAGTTTATCTGTTCAAAATTTGAAGGGGGTTTTTGAAAGAAGGTTCTAACTTATGAATTCTTTTTTAAAAATATTTTATGCAGACATTAAAAGTTTCTATTTCTTTTTGCAAAGAATTGTCCATTTCTTCAAATATTTTAAGTATGGCTATAAACATTTATAATATTTGTTCATTATATATTTAAGGATTATGGACTGTATCCTAATGATCTTTCATTTCTAATCTCGAAGAGGTTTACATTTTTCTTGAATAGTCTTTTTGTCTATTGATTTCATTTATCTTTGTGTGTGTGTGTGTGTGTGTGTGTGTGTGTGTGTGTTTGAGACAAGGTCTTGCTATATCATTTAGGCTGGACTTGAGTTTATTTTGTAACCCAAGCTGGTCTTGAACTTGCTACGATCATCCTCCCTCAGCCCCCGAGTGCTGGGATTATAGGCATGTGCCACTATGCCCTCCACCAATTACAAATGAAAAACAAAACAAAACAAAACAAACAAACAAAAAAAACTTTCCATTAAGTTTTAGTTATATTTCGCTTATTGTTTTTCTAAAAATTTTCACTGTAACTATTTTATTATCAATAATACTAGAGTATAGTCTAAGTTAAAACAAATTGGCTCAGATTCTTTCCCTTTCTTTAGGACAAGGGAAAGGGAAAAAAAGGAAGCAAGGAAAGGATTATATGTGTATAGGTGCACACATATAACTGTATGCATGTACATGTATGCTAGATAGATAACTATACTATTAATCTCGGTTAGTTCATCTAAAAGAACAGCTTGTGCTGATCACTTTTGTGCTTGGATTTTATAGCCTGAACAATTACTTCTAAGATAACAATATACAATATATTAACTAGTGTTCCCTACTTTTATTTTTATAATTCTGTATCGCTATCCTTTTTTTCTGTTTTGCATTTTAGAATAAAAAAATTTGGCTCACATACTTTAGATATTCCTTCCTCTACAACATAAGCATTTAAAATTACATATTACCCTCTAAGTATCAATTTACTTTCATTCCTTATATCTTGTATTTGAGCTTTAAATCAAATGCAATTGGAACATTTTCATTTGTGGTTTATTATATATCCAAGCCTATTTGTTTTAATATGCTATTGAATTTCCAAATAGTTAGAAAAAACAACATGTTTTAAATTTCCAATTCAATTATGTCGGTGTTTTGGAAGGTAGTTTTAAAACTTCGGAATCTCTTGAGTATGGTTTATGATCCTGGAATTATTTAGCATCATGATGATCTACAAATACCAATTAGTTCAGTTTAGTTGATTGTGTTTTTCAAATATTCTACAATTTATGTTTTGTGTGTTTGCTTATAAATTACTCAAGGAAGGATGCTAAGTGCTAAAGAATGTTTATGGATTTGTACTTTTTCTTCTTTTAGTGATGTTAACTTTCCTGTCCTGAATTTTAAATCTCTTTTATTTAGCACATAGATTTGAATATTCAAGTGATAATTTTGTCTTTCTGCAGTGACTCTCTTTAACTCCTATAAAACCGTCTTGAAGCCTACTTTTTCTGATGTTAATATATGTTAACTTCAATGTTTTGATTTAGATTTTACATGCCATGTCTTTTTACATAGTTTTATTTTAATCCTCTCATAACTATATATATAAAATGCATATCTTAGAAGCATTTGGTTAAGTATAATCTTTTAAAATCTGACAATTTCTGCCTATTTTAAAGATTGAAGCTTGTAGTCTATTTCTTATAATTTAATTTAGTTATGTTTAAATATCCATCTTCTTTTTCCTTCTGCATACTTTCT
This sequence comes from Cavia porcellus, assembly GCF_034190915.1. Taxonomy (NCBI): domain Eukaryota; kingdom Metazoa; phylum Chordata; class Mammalia; order Rodentia; family Caviidae; genus Cavia; species Cavia porcellus. The sequence goes on along the minus strand of NW_026947497.1, from coordinate 28,985,338 downwards.
CACTATTCCTTCTGTTATATTCTCTTGTTCCTCCTTTCTGCCATTGTTTACATTATCACTTTTAATTTTTCTTTCCACATTTGTTTGAATCATCATTCCCCAAGATATCCAAATCAGTAGAACCTTGACATTCAAATGTTACATTACAAAATTCAACCTGTACATATAATTCTTAAAGATCTTTTAGTGGGTAGATTATTTTGAGTCCTTCCAATGGATTTTAAATGTAATCACAAGTGTCTTATCAGACAGATGAAAAATAAGAGTTGATAGCAAAAACAAAATAGAAGATGACAATGTGATCATTGATGTATGACAAAAAATGAAGTAACCATGAACAAGAATGAGAAGAATAATACTCTCGCAGCTGGACAATGCAGTGAAATAGTTTTTTTCCAATATACTTCACAGGTAGGAGTTTGCTGACAGTTTGATTTGAACCCAGTAAAACCTGATTCACACTTGTGATATTTAAATCTGCAAGAAAGTAAATGTGTTATTTTATATCTGTAGGACTGTAAACATGTTATTTTATGTCACTAGGTTTGTACTATTATCTTACAGCAACCATAATAAAAAATATTATTGAATAAGATCTTATCTTCTAGTTTGAAAACATCAAGGAAAACATTTAAATGACATCTTGACTATCATTTCTTACTCTTTCATCTTGAAATATCAGTTTAGATGTGTGCTCCCAGTGTAAAGATATGAAGTCATCATATGTATGAGAAGTTAAAAATATTTTATACAATGAAGGTGTGTCCATTGTATTTCACGATTATAAAGTAATAATATAGTATTGTTATTTTTAAAAGACATAATGTAATTTAATTACAGTAATAAATTTATCAATGATATTTATAGTATTACATGCAATGTTAACTTTCATCATCTGTTCTTTAACTTAACTAATCTTAATGTCCTGGAGTTTCGCAGTGACATATGTAGAAAGGTTACAGGCAAATGCACTCACTTGAAATATGAGATGCCAAAGGCCAAAGGATATAAAATCAGTCACTCTGAATCTAAGGTTAAAAAAAACACAAACCAGTATATTTTTCTCAAATCCTAGCATATGCTTTTTAAATGTCACATTATTTTAATGTGTATTTTTGTGTTCGGTATTCAGTAGAAAAAAATCATATTTCCCTCAGAAAAACCATAATGAATCCAGGATTTCCCAGAAGGAAGGGTTCAAACAGGTCGGTTTAGGATTATGAAACATTGGTGGAACAATTAGGTGAAGAAGTTCAGTTCTGAGAAATACTTTACACACAGACATTCACTGAACCCACAGGAAATGTAACCATTAAGGCCCTGTCTGCGCTTGCTGTGGCCCTTCTGTCCTCTCTGACAGGGCCGTGGATCTGAGTGCTTTCAGTCAGGTCGTTCTTTGCCACCCTTCGCAGTCGACAGCACAAAGCAGGTGAGGCTCCACCACTCATCTTTTTTGCAAGATCTTCCTTCATCTGCTACCTGCCCTAGAGACCTTTATAGCTCCTCTTCAAAAGTGTCACATTGGTTGATCCAGCAGAAGCTCCATCTTTAGAGAAATATGGCTTCTGATTTCTCAGTGCCTCTGTTACTGAACTGGATATAGATATTTTTCTTAAATACTTTGAGGCTTATTAATTTTGATTTGTGTAAAATAATATAGCCTTTGCATAAACAATAAAAAGATTTGCCTACAATTTATGTCAACTATACTGTTTTGGTGGTATTATTTATTTTTTTTTTCCTTTCCTTTTTGCAAATTACATGAATCTTTTGTTAACTATTTGAATTATCTTCAGGAAGGAAACAGCCAATGGCATAGTAGGATCAAAATAGAAACAATTTTAACTTAATTTAATATTAAAATATGTGCACTACTCCTAAAGTATTCATAATGGGTTTCTATGGAGTATTTCAGACCGTCAGCAATTATACTTTCTCAGGCTAAAACCCATCATTTCATCTTTGATGGTTGATGAACTCATCAAACATGTCCCTGGTAATGTCATGGTACTTTCTTTGATCTTGTTGATATTGTTTTAACAGCCTTTATATTATACAGCATCAGTCACCAGGGTGAGTCACCGGGCAGGAGAAACAATGCCCTATAGTATATGTTTTGTCCTCTTACTGCTCTTGAGCCTTATCAAAGTGGCCACCCCAGAGGCACTTTACAAAAACTGCTGGGATAAATGAAGAAAGATGCACACTGCTTCAAGCGACACTATGCTGTCTTTTGAGAATCTCTCATAGCTTATTCTGAAAATAAACTTTAAAAAAATTTACAAGAGAATTATTACAAAAATAGGATAGCTACCCAAGATATCTTATGAGATTTCTGTATTAAGGCATTACATTTTAATGTTAAATGTGTTAAATTTAATGAACCAAAATTAAAACCTTATTTTAAATGATAGTGCACACTTTAATTCAAATTTTAAAATATTCTCCTAATGTCATTATGTTTTACTATTCTAAGCCAAATTTGCATCAAATGTTAATTTTGGTAGCCATGTCTCTGTAAGTTCTTATTGGTTTTGACAGCTTTAAAAATTTTCCTTCTTTTGACTTAATCTTGATGCTTTTGTTCATTACTGGTTAGGAATTTTGTGTAATGACTCTTCATTAGGATTTGCCTGATATTTATTTTCTTCTTATCACTTAAAATTTATGTTTTTCTTTTTTCTAGTCTCCTAAAATGAAAACTAAAATGATTGATTGTAGATTTTTCTTTCTTAATATGTATTTACCACTATTAAATTTCTTCTTGAGTACTATGACTGCACCCAACACATTTTGATAAGTTCTATTTTGATTTTCATTTAATTTTTTAGTGCATATATAATTACCATTATCCTTGTGTTCATTTAGAATTGAATTCTTCACTAATTCGTTTGTGTAATTCAATTCTTTATCTGTGATTTTTTATTCTGAAGTCGTATTTCTCGAAATTTTGTAATGTTACTTCACCTTGTTTTTTTCATTAGTGTTAGCACGGTATACTGTCTTCCATTTTGTTATTTTGAACAAATGTGAACCTTATTGGTTTTAACCTACATTTATATTTTATTTTAATTGATTGAAATAATTTTTTATTTTTTTTTTGTGGCACTGGGGTTTGAACCTATTACCTTAGCATAGGTTACACCTCTCAACCCTTTTATTTTTCAGTATTTTTGAGGCTTATTAATTTTGATTTGTGTAAAATAATATAGCCTTTGCATAAACAATAGAGGATTTGCCTACAATTTATATCACTACACTTCTTTTGATGTAGGCTTTCCCTAAGTTGCCTACATGGACTTGATCTTATTGTTCTTCTGTCTCATCCTCCCAAAGTGCTGTGATTATATTTTAATAGATTACTTATATGTTTTTTCAATAACAATAGTTATTTGTAGCTATTTTTCCTTAATTGAAAGAAGTACTTGTTCTACCTTAATATAAAATTTAGGTAAGTCAATTTTATCTCTTTTCTTATGACTTATCACTAGTTTATGTTAACATTAAACAACATTATTCTGCTCTGTGTGTAGGATAGATACCCTAGAGTAGAATATTCTTAATTTTTCCTAGCTATTCCTTATAACATTGCCCTCTTTAATATCACTTAATCATATGCTATAATCACACACATTGTTATACTTTATTTTCTCAATTAAAATTATGAAATTGTGAAATTATAATATCTTTTTAATGCTTCTTTTTGTACTTCCAAGTTTATGTCCTCTGTAACATATTTTGCCTGAAAAATGTCTTTGACAATTTCCTAGTTATTTGATATAAATGTATTCCTAAATTTTTTGTCATTATCGTTATTGAATTTGTTGTTTTAAGAGTATATCCTGTAGATAACAGAATTTTATTTCCCCTTATACTTTTTAAAAATTTAAACATTTGGTTCTACTTTCCTGATTTAATGATATCTAATGAGAGATTCAGTGTAATTCTTGATCTTATTCTTCTAAAATGAGTTCTTTATATCTCTAATTTCATTTAAAGTATTTGTTTATCTCTTTGTCTTCCTTGATTTGATTATTCAAATTTGAATAATATATCTGTGCTTGTCAGTTCGCATATAGTATACATTGATGTATTTTATTTGTAAATTTCTTGTATTTATCTAAACATTTGGATATTTAGTTTAATGTCTTTCATTAATTTTAACACATTCACATTCACTATTGTTTCAAATAATTCTTGTTTTTCAGTGTTTCTTTCTTTGACTTTTGTTATTTTATCTATGTTGATCACAACTTTCTATATGATTTGAAATTTTCCGTTTTATTTTTCTTCTTGTTTCATTTTTTATTATAATTTTTTTCACTTCATTCCTGAAATTTTTTATTGGTATCACTTCCTGCTCACTGTTTCTTTCTTTGAGCATTTAAAAAGGCTACTGTTGAGTCTATCACAGAGAACCTATCATTGTTACATAAATCTGTACAATATTCTTTGCTTTTTCTCTTAAAATTTTCAGTTTAGTTATATTACACATGTGTTTTTACTTGTCACCATTTTTGGACAGCATTTAACATTTTAGTAATAGTCAGTTTAGAAGTGTGATTTTGATAAATCCAACATCTTTGTTTAAGTTCTCAGGTTGGTTTTGTATTTTCAGGTTTCCTCTACTACCCACCACCTTCTGCTTGTCATCGTTTTTTTGGTGAAAGCAAGATAGGTAGTATCAGAAAATGGGGAATGAGGGTAAAGTTTCAATAATGTGAGAATTTATGTTAATCTGGCATGCAGTTGAATTTTGTCATTTTCTGCAGCTTACAAGCCACAGAGTTTACATTTCCCTGCTGTTCTTTTCATAGATATTCTTTTCTAATAATTTAATTTGTTGGTACATTTTAACAATGATGAGTTTCATACAGCAAATCTGTGCCTTTACATGATACATCTTTGTTCTATTTTTCCCATTCCTCTACCCTCCTTTCAAATCTCTCTTCTCTTTATTTATAAAGCTTTGTTTTATTTCCCTTTTTTCTTCTTTATGATATTTTCAATTGTTTTGGGAAGAAACAAGAAGGAGAATAGCTAGGCCAAATGGAAATTTTCCTGACTTTGGGCATCTCTAACTACTGCTTCTCTGATAGGACATTTATCACTAGCTTTTCCAGTTCTTTCTGTTTCCAAATACAAGCCGTGTAGATATCATGCTAAAATTTCAGGCAGGGAGGCTTTCTAAGATCTTGTAATTTATCTTAGTATTTCTATGATTGGTGTCTCTGGTCTGCGACCTTCATAGCTTTTTCTTCTGTTGCGTAATTTTTTTTCATATTAAATGAAAAATAAAAGAGGGATATGTTGTAGGACAAAGGTTTTTTCTTTCAATCTCTGAAGGAAGATTGTTTTGTCTGAAAGGAGAGTAGAACTTTGTTAGGAAGAATACATGTGACACAATTTTCAGTGCTTAGTCTTTTTTTCTGTTCCTATAGTCTTAAGAAGACTTTTCAGTATCTTTTCATAATGGATTAACATAAATGCTATTGAAGCATGAATATTCCTTGCAATCAGCTGTCCTCATAAGTTTCACAACTTTAAAGTATAAATTTTATAGGTAAATCTTAGGAAAATTATTGATTTTAGGTTACATTAGTTGTTATTTTATTCTTGTAAAGCAGGGATTGATGTCAACCTTCTGTGTATACTGAGACTGAAGCTAGAGGCCCTACAAATTTGTTGTTGTTGTTGTTTAGTTACTTTAGTGTATAACAAGTATATCTCAGAGTAAACTGTTTTTCTGGTCTAGTATTCTGTTAAGGGACACTAGAAAGTAAGTTACAGAAATTTTACTTTTCCAAGGTGACTTAGAAACTTTTGATCCTACCAGTCTAGTAGCTTGCAAGTCATTTTTGCCCTGTTAGAATTAACGTCTACATCTTCAGGTTCTGCATATGCAGTTCTTTTGATAGCATGTGATACAGTGATATCAATTCTAAGTTATAATTTTTTATTTTAAGTTAGAATTTGAAGTTGCTCTGGAGATGAAAGTCAGTATCTGGGAAGGTGATATTTTGAGGGCTAGGACCTCAAAATATTCCACTATGACAAACCATAGTGGAAACACAGTATGGAGAACACTTCTTTATTGCAGTGTGCACAGAGTAGCATTATCCATTTTCTGTCCAACAGTTAAGGACAAGAGTTTATGGAAATGGTGAATAGTATTATAAAAATATGCAAATATAAGATAATTTACTGTGTCTCATTTGACAGTTTTATAGTAAATAGCATTACTATGCTATTGTATTATGTGCATTGTTTAATACAAATGTATTTTGGGTCTAATCATGTTTCATTCACTTATTTACCTAATATTCACAGAAAATTTTAAATATTACCTTCATTTCTAGTAAAATTTAGGCAACTTGCCATATTTCTTTCCTTGAATAATTAAAGGATCCTGATATAGCATTTTTATTTATTCATGGTGCTTGTAACTTTATATGCCTTTTCTAAAACCTCCGCTTGGTAGATATAGCAAGACTGATGTTGACATGAGATCACCTATCACCTGCAACATGATTTTTATTCCCCACTGAATGCATTTTACACCAGGAGGAGAAAAATATTTTGCCTAAAATAGACGCAAAAACTCTTTTCTCAAAGATGCTTATTTTTACTAAATCCCTAGGTTGTCCGGTGCTTACAGAATGATGTTCCTGGAATTTTCCCTTTCATTTCATTTAACATTCAGTTACAAACCCTATCGCAATATATAGTTTCGTTTTCCACACCCATACACCCACATATCTACTAACATTAGTTTTCTGGTGGCATCTTCACATTTTATATAATTGTTGATGAAGCCACTGCTGACACTGAGAATGTCACTGGAAATTCCTGAGACATTTTGGAGGAAAGAAAAGTGTTATGTAATTATTTGCTCAAAATATAGCAACAGCAAGTAACTAAGGAGGCAGTAACTATATAACTTTCAGTTTTTAAAAATTCACAGTCTACCAGTTTGAAGAAATGCATTCATTAAAGGTTTCATTAGACAATTTAAAACTATAAATTATACAGTATTGCTCATTTAGGAGACAAGATGAAAATATCTACTCAGCAGAAAAAAAATGAGGTATGATTTAAATTGGTTGGCTTTGCAATCAGAATGTTGGGTATAGTTGCTGATTTCAGATTATGTTCGGTAGTACTGAGATGACTGTATTCGTAAAAAATATTTTTCATGCGCATCTGTAATAGTTTAGAAATCTACAGTTCTCTAAATAGTCATAACAAAACGTTCTGACCACCGTGGAAAAATAACATTACATGGCATGATATATTCTTCTGTTACACAGTTAACTACAAGTGCTTCAAGTCTATCTAAAATATTATAAAGCTAATTTAAATTTCTACTAAGTGTCCAAGTATATGAAATTATAGCAGTGATCATTAACTCTATGTAGAGGCAATATTTGTTCTGAAATTATTTAATTATTTAATTTTTGTAATTTATGAGTATACCTGGTAATCTTTCATTGTCTTTTTAATAAATTGTTAATATTGTTTACATTTAAGCATTTTTCCTTTACTGCAAAATAAATGAATTCTTGTGTCGTGTTTGACTATTATAATTTGCACTACCAGTTCATGAATTTTAGATTAAAAAGACCGATTGTGCTTGGTAAAACATGTGAAGAAAATATTATTGATGTTGTCATATTCTAAGTTAAAAATATAAGTGGAAAACCATGTCATCTTGGGAAAACTTATGAAGAAAATATTATTGATATTGTCATACTCAGTTAAAAAATATATGTGGAAAACCATGTCATCTGTTAGCTAGGCAAGTTTTTAGAGTTTTATGCATATCTGCTTCAATATTAACATATAAAACCACCTCCAATTTTCATCTAGTGAATTTTGAAGATGAAGATTTTTTATTTACTTATTATAATGCCTCTGTACTTTAGAAAAAGTTTCATAGATTTTTTTGGTACCAGGAAGCAGACTCAAGAGTTTGCATTTACCAGGAAGGCATCACAGATCTATTTTTAAAAAATAATATATTACAAACAATATATTTCAAATATTTGTAAATAAATATAAAATAATACTCTATGTATTTGTGTAGGATACATACATCCTCTATGTATTTGTGTAGAGTATTATTTTTATACTTATTTACAAATATTTGAAATATATTGTTTGTAATATATTATTTTTTAAAAATAGATCTGTGATGCCTGCCTAGTAAATGCAAACTCTTGAGTCTGCTTCCTAGTACCAAAGAAAATGAAAAAAAAAATGTATGAAACTTTTTCTAAAGTACAGAAGCATTATAATAAGTAAATCAGAAATCTTCATGTCACACTACTTTTAACTAACGAAAGTAGTGTTAATGTCACACTACTTTTAAATCTTTATATTTATTGTGATTTAATGACAGTATTATAAGAAATATTATTTCCTTTTTTAAAAATGAGAAGACTATAGCACAGAGAAGTTAAACAAATAACCAATGTCAGAGCAGATTCCAAAGACAGGAAATATACTTCACAGAAGCCAGAATTTTTGTTATTTTTTTTTTTTTTTGAATCAGGAATTGAACTCAATACCTTTCACTTTTCAAGATGAGCTATATCCCTGGCCCAGAAGCCAGAATTCTTAATAACTATTTTATGGTTAACCTTTTATTCCATAATTCTAGTGCTTCAAATAATTTTAGTTAAAAAATTTGTATAAATTATTAAGGCACTATAGCCTCTGTTCTTCATGTATTTGATGAAAGCATTGTTTTGCTCTCTTAATTCATAATTTATTATTACAATAATTTTCTTAAATCTCCAATAAAATCTTAATACGTACACTCTTGAATGTTTGCCATATTTGGAACTTTGCACATACTGCTACCCTTTTTTTCCCAGCTTTTGCTAACCTATTCTTACTTGGTAGCAGAATGGATGAGTAGATAATCTACATCTTGAATGCAGTTTTCCTGTGTAGTGGACATTCTTGTGATATGCAATAGTTAGTTCATATTCTGTATATACTTCCACAGATTGTGCAAGTTGAAAGTGTCTTGGCTAATTTTACTTGTCTCTTCTTTCTCCCTTCTGTCTAGAATGTAGTAAAGATGGCTGGAGCCTGAATATCCATCTGTGACCACGAAGTAACCCTCAGAATGGTGTTAGTGTAGGTGTAAGCAGCATTACAGCAGCAGGCTCAGTCCCTGAGGCTTACACAGCGCAAAGTCTCCATTAAGGCCTGGATTTTCTTCCTTAAAATGTTTATGTGAGAAAGCAATAAACTTCAATCATGGCTAATGCACTATTATTTTGAGTTATTTGTTACTCACTGCCAAACTAGGTTGAAAAGTCACCAAATGTTTTTGCCAAGTTTCTACACAAATAGAAATTGCTACTCTGCTAAATCAAAATTGAGTAATATAGCCCATATTTTAACAGAAAAATTTCACTACCTTTCTCCATATCAAAAATACGTTCATTCTCAGATAATGTGCTTATATATTTAGAGTGATGGTATTATGGGTGGGTTGAAAAGATAAAATCGCGTATTAGGATGGAATTGCTAATACCCCCTACAGCATTGTACCCTTTCCCTATGACCCTGTTCCTATAACTAAGTGTGGCATTTAAGGGGCTGTGGTTCTCCTCAAGATGTTGGACTCATCAATAATGGTTGATATTTTATGAAATCACCTCTCTTGTTTAAGTTGTGTTTGACTAAGTATAGATATAAAAATATTCATCTAATCAGTTCATGGCAATCAGTATTTTGAGCTAATGTTTAAATTAAATTGATGATACCTACTTTTTTGTTATTATAGATGAAACAGGAATAGCAACACAAGAAAATTACTTTTCTCACCTTAAATAACTCATCACAAATTCTCTTGTATAAAATACACATTTTATTTGTTACTAAAACTGATATATGAATATATGTCCTTCATTATTAATAACAGAACATAGGTATTATTTGGCAGATTAATCATTTATCATTATGATGCATTTTCTTGACAGAAAAATACATATCATTCATTATTCATACTGTAGAGTTCCACATGCAAAGAGAAGTGAAATATTTTGGTACATTTTCAGGTATGTTTACATGAATCACACATTTAAAATCTTACTGTAGCAATACGGGGTCATTGGTGTGGCTCATTTTGAATGCACTGACACATTTAAGGTACATTTTAAGGCAGTAGATATAAAAAAGAGAAAGATTTGCCTTCTAAATAACAGGTCAACATATTAAACTAAATGTATTTATCAAAACAGTTAAAACTATTACATACTATCACGTGTGATATTGATAATTTTCTAGTAATTGAAATTGAAAATTAGGTCCAGCAGTGTAGATCACAGAAAGAGCAAGTTCTTAGCACCTGGGAGGCACTTCATTCAATAGCCAAATGAAAATTATTGCAAATTATGCTTTTAATTGGGAGAACTGGTTAGGCAAAAAGTAGTAGCAAGTTGAATAAACAAGAAAATTGAGCTTTTAAATGATAGTGAAATCTCTAGAAATGAGATGCAAAAAGCTCTATGTAGAATAATGAGTGAAATACACAGTGAAAGCTTAATTTTGAAAAAAAAATTACAGTAGAAGACATCGCCACTAACCTTCAAAAATCCTGCTGTTTGCTTGGAACACACAGCCATCATTTTTGCAGCAGTTGTGGAAGTTCTCTTTTGTGTGTGTGGGTTTTTTTTTTTTTTTTTTTTTTTTTTTTGTCTTTTTCATTTTTATCAGTACCAGGGATCGATCTCACGACCACCTGCTTGCAAGGCAAGTGCTTATGCCGCTGAGCTAAACCCCCAGCCCCCTCTTTTGTGGTTTTATAAGATGTGTTGAAACACACAATGAATTTCACTGCCAAGTTCCATCCAAGGAAAGGCAGAGTTTTACAAACATGGTGTAGCTTCATCTACTGTGCTTACCATAGCTAGCATCATATGACATTTGCTTTTTTATCAAAATAAAAATGACTAGGGTAGGTAAGTATTACAAATCCAACAGGACGTTGAATCAACTTGACATTGAATCTCAAAATATGTCACTAGTGCATTTGAAATGAATTAATATTTTGAGGAGAATTAATGGCGGTTTCTCTTCTATTAAAACAGATTTTTAATTTGAACCTTTACCATATTTTTCTATCACATTTTGTATTTTTTTGCTTTTTTTTTTTTTTTTTTTTTTTTAGACAGTGTCGCACTGAGTAGTTCAGTCTGGGCTTGAAGTCACTATGTAGCCCAGGTTGGCCTGGAACTCACTATAATCCTGCTGCCTCAGCCTCCTCAGTGCTAGAATTATACACCTGAACCACCAAGTTTGCCTTAAAAAATCACTTTCAGAAAATCATTAACTTAATGTGATTTTTGTGAAATTATATATATATATATATATATATATATAATTTTTCTTGGTATTAATTTAAAAATTATGCTACTATAAATATTAACTGGGTATGTTAATGAAAATACATTATAGACATATATGTCTCTAGAAGATACTATGCTTAAAGATATTTAAAAAACTTATCCATGTACATTTTACAAAGTAGACATTGAGTGTATATTATGTATTATGATTAATGTGTGACTTGGTCAGCTTTCTCATTACTGAAACAAAATCCTGATTCCCACAAGTTTGATTTTTTTCTTTTCTTTTTTTTTTTTTTTTTTTTTTTTTACTGGAAATTGAACTCAGGACCTCATACATGCCAGGGAGGTGCTGCACCACTGACTGAGCTAAATCCCTGCCCCGGTGCCCACAATTTGAAAGAACAGGGGTTTGTTTCCTTTAGCTCAGGGGCAGAGATTTCATTTCATACAGGATACTCCAAAGCAGAAACATGGCAGAAGGTCACGGTGGATTATAGTAACTCAATTCATGGCATCCGGGAAGCAGAGAGCAGGGAAAGAGGAGGAGCCAGAGCCTGGGGACCAGAATTGCCAGCAGCTTGGCACCTCCATATACCACCTCTTCTAAGAAGATATTGCCTCCTGATAGCCCAGTTAGCCAAGATGAAGGTTTGTGCCTTCACAAGCAGTTATGTCTTCAGGGGCTTCTCAATCCTGTCAAATTGACAACTGGGATTAACTGACTATTTTATTTTATTTTACATGAGGGCAAGATACTTGTTGACATAGGGTTTCAGTAGGGCAACCAACATGACAAATGTACATGGATGGCCCTGCAAGGTGTGGAGCCTAAGGTGCCACAAGTATATGACTGTGTGAAGGAGTCTTTTGTCTTTGGAAAGCCATGGATGGCATAGTTGTCCAGGGGAGGAGTAATGCAGCCAGGCAGCGTCCCCTTAGCAGGGACCTTAAGGGTCCTTAGGGTGCAGGGCACAGTCTGAGTTCAGAAGTTCACAAGCACAGTGGACACTGAAGTGATCCAGGCTCCTGCCAGGGCATGTGTTGGAAGGTGTGAAGTCAAGAGGCACCCCAAAAGCTGGGGTTCCTTTCCTCTTTGGGTTCCTACCTGCTGTTGGCCTGGGTCTTGAGCAACTTCCTGGGCATCCAGGGCTGCAGATGCTCTGAGCCTGAAGTCATCCACCTCCACTGACACCAGCCTGTTTTGCCTGCCTCAGGGTTGCCTGGGGGCCGAAGGTAGCCTCTGCCTCACCTTGAAGGGACTGGAGCTCCTCTGTGGTGCTGGCCACCAGGCCCTGGACGTGGATCACAGCCGCATTTCTGTCATCTGGTTGCTCCACAATGCCTCTACCTTCTGGGTCAGCTCAGTACAGTGGCTGGCCTTAGAAGGAGTTGAGCTCTCTATAGCTCTGGTAGGAACAGTGGCTCAGTGCCTCAAAGTTACCCAGTGCCTGGATCCAAGCCTGTTCTGGGTGCAGGCCCAGTGACTTGCTTGAGTTTCCATGCACCCAGTCTAGCTTCTGCTCTTCCACAGCTGATGCAAGAAGCACCATGGCTGCAGGCCTCCCCAGCAGACCAAGCTGGGAGGGAGGCACCTCCCACCTTGTGACTTAAATTTTCTCAAATAAGCAATCATAATAGAACCTTGGAAGCAGATCCAGTTATTGGTATGGATCTTTGCGGTGAACATGCCTGCCTTTGTTATGAGTGTGCTGGGGTTTGTTTTGTTTTGTGTTTTGTTACCTGAGATCCAACTCAGGACCCCGCGTTTGCCAGGCAGGCAGGCGCTTATGCCACTGAGCTAAGTCCCCGGCCCGGCCCTATGCCTGATCTTTTTTTTTCCCACCTAGACAGTCTTACGTTTGCACAGCTATGGCACCAACCAATACATCTCAAATCCAAATCAAGGACTTGTTCTACCAGAAAAAATTTGACCTTAATGACAGCTTCTTGGCTTACTTAGAGAATCGAATAGAGAAACTCTTACAGTTATCTGCCGCACTGAACCTCACTTGTTCCTTCACTAGAATACTGTGGTGCCACCAAGTAAACTATTAATGTGTGCAAGTGTCTGTTTTGTTTCAAAGGCTGATGCAATTGCTAATTGAATGTTTTCCAGATTTAGGTAAGTGTATTATGATTATTGAGGATATAGCAATGGTTTTAGTGAACATTTCCATGTACTGAATTTCAGTGTGCAAAGCAGATTAAAAAAAAATCATTCATTCCTTTAAATACATATTTTTGGAACCTGTTTTTGTGACATAGCCCTTTATTATAAAATAAAGAGAATACTATTAGAGTTACATAAAGATTCAGAAAACTAAAATTGGCAGTGTGCTACTTTTTATAGTATATTTGTGGAGTTTAGGTGAGACTTATCTTTGCTTTTGGGTTTTGCATTAGCTATGTGTTATGTTGTTCACTACTATTTCTTTCTTTTCTTTTTTTTTTTTTTTTTTTTTTTTTTTTTTTTTTTTTTTTTGGTCTTTTTCCTTTCTATCGGTACCGGGGATCGAACTCACGACTGCCTGCTTGCAAGGCAGGCGCTTATGCCGCTGAGCTAAATCCCCAGCCCCCTCACTACTGTTTCTTTAAAATTTCACTAGAATTTTATTATCAATATTCTTGTCTTCTCATTACATACGTTCAACCTGGCTAATTTCTCTGATTCTTTCTTTTCTTTTTCTGTGTTTAATTCACATATGCAAATATGTAACATTTCCATCTTACTTGAAAAACTGTTTTAAGGAAACTAGTTTCTTTCTGTCTTCCTGACTTGCTAAAATTCATTGTCCTGGCAATTATGTGATGATAAAATTCAATGAACTTTTCCAAAGTTGACTATGTTTTCTTACTACCAAATGCTGTGTATATCATCACTTCCTAATCTGTACCTATGAAAGCACCTGTGCATAGCTGGACATTTTCATTCACAAAAGTGACTGCATTAAGTTTACAAATGAGAAATTATGCTAACTGTGCAACTGGCTGCCTAGACTTCATCAATCCAGCCAATTCATCATTCATGCTTTTTATATATTCATAAAAGATAAATATTTCCCTGCTTACTTTAGTTATCATGTCTTTCCTATTGGTGAAAACCAAAATAGCCAATCACTCTAATTAGAGAGATGTCAAGTTCTGCTTTGATGGGTTTCCTAGTACCATCTGCCACTAAGGTTCTTCTCAATTATCTCTCTCCATCCATATTAAATTACTTGCAGTTCATAAAGTTTATTTTTGCTACAAATATTTTCCCTTTGAAATACTTCACATCACTACACCTGTCTTCCTCCCTCACCATCATCAGTTTCCACATCTCCTGAGCTGAGCAGATAAAACTCATCCATTTTTCATGAGTAAAGTCATACAACATTCTTGGGGAAGTTTCAGGAATATAATTTACTTGAGTTCCAGAAATATAAGGTGCCATTATTTCCTTTGTTTACAAGAGCACTTTTTGTTTCCATTTATAATGACTCCAGAGACTTAATATTGCATTTACAGATTTTGTGTCAATTTTTTCCAAAAGAATGAAGGCATGTTTAGATTATATTAAATTAATTACTTATACCATTTAATGTAAGAGCTTTATTAAATCATCACTGAATAAATTAATAGATCACAAACTATGATGAATTATATGTACTATATATAGTATTTGACCACAAAAATTCATTTATATTGCATTTTAATAAATAAGCCCAAGAAATGTATAACATTAAATACAGTAAAAATCAAAACTTTACATTTGAACACAAAAAAGTAATCCTCTAAAGTATTAACTGTATTAGTAGCAATGTGAGAATGAACATATTAGTGCAGATATGTTTATAAAATGGCTTTATTTCAGTCATCAAATAGAGAAGAATTACAGACAGCTTGTGCTTTGTTTCATCCATGTCACCAGAAGCAGCAGAATTACAGGAAATGACTGGGTTTTTCTGCAATTCAGTTTTCTAAAGAGACCTAGTGACTTATAAATTCATGTTTAGCAATGAGCCTTTATGAAAATTCAGGCTATGATTGTGGGTTTACAGTCTAGATGATCACAAAAGTCATTTTTATAATTAACTTTATTTTAGTAATATGAGCAACTAGCATATTAAAGAAATGAAGGCTTTGATTGAAAGTTTTCCAAAAATTTTCTTCCTACATGATGAGCCATTTTTAAAATATTTTTTAATACAAGTTCCAAGTAAATTTTCCATTTAATGGGTATTCAAGATACTTCAGGGCCAAGGATATAACAGTGGCATGGTGCTTGCCTGGCAAGGGTTAGGTCCTGAGGTCAATTTCTGGTAGTAAAAAAAACAAGATAATTCAAAGTACAATATAAAAATGTGATTTTTTGATTAAATAAAAGTTTTGTTAATACTTGGGAGAAAAATGTTAATATATGTATAAGAAAATAACTTTTATTTTGTCTAGGCAACAAAATTATTTTGCTAAAATCCACATATTTTGTGAGAAAAATACATGTATCTAATTTGTGCTTTGCAAAATAAAATGACTTGCAGCTGTAGCTCTAGTTTTCAAAGTAAATGAAATCCTGATCTCTTCTTGCAGATTACTTCATCAATTAAAATAAAAGAAGGGGAAGCATTCCTTATTGTACATAGTGAAGGGATAACTGGTATTCCAGGATACATACATAAGACAGATTCTTAGTGGCACACTGTATTAAATTTGCTCTTTATTTTATAGTAAAGCATCTTCTCTAACTTCAGTTATGGAACTGTCTCTTGGAGTGTACCTCTCCATTTGGACTTGTCTGATTAGTTTTGTTTTATGCATTGGCGATGTCTCATTTGTGAATAATATTAACTGCTTTTTAGTTTATATGTTATTCTATTATTTTGTTCTTTCCACCATCTAAACATGATTTTTCTTGTTTCTTTGTGTCTTTGTGTGTTTTTCCTTCTGAATTCTGAAGATGTCTGGCAGCCATTTAAGAAACAGCTAGAGAAAATAAGGAATGTATTGGGAGCTGCAGTGCATTGGCTTAGTTTATACTAGTGATTTCTATGCCTTTAATGATACTCTTGCAAAAAAGAACAACATTAAAGAGAAAGTGGTTAAAGAGTCATTTCTGAAGATATTCATAGACATTTCATATACTAAGAGCCTTGCTGAGGGGTTTTTGAACATAAGCTATTTATAGTATATGATCCCAATTGTCAAGGATAGACAAAATATTTGTAACTCAAAAGACAAGAGATATACACCGGCTCATTATTATTAAGATAATATAAATTGTTTGGATAAAATTAATCATGCAGCTGTGATTTCTTGAAGAATCTGAGGATCTGACAAAGTAAGGCAATTCAAATGATAAAGTAGATAGATGAAAAGTGATTTTGTGGAATCCATGTAGCACTGGAAAATATAGCATTAATAATAGTCTATGTCACATTTTTACTATATTTTGGCAATTACCTAAGCTATATAAATGAAGTTTCTTAATTTTCATAAATATTTATAAAGAAATTATTTAAAATTACACAAATATTTGAGATGCAAAAAAAATCCACTTTAAAAATATTATTAGCAAAGTGGCTGGCTCAAAAATAGGTTCATACCCAACAGAATTACCGAGACAATTCAAGTGCTTCATAATTTATTTTTGAGGAAGTGGGAATAGGACCTGAGAAGATGGTGGATTGATAAGTAGCATGGTGAAGAGCCTCTCTGAGCAAAACAGTTCAAATGCTAGAATTTACCATGATGGAGAAGACCAGATGAAAGGAGAGGGATTCTCATGACCTAGGAAGAAACTAATGAAAAAAGAAAAAGAAAAAAAAAAAAGGAAAAAAATGTGGACAGAGAGCTGGTGCTAGACATGCTCTTACTGGAACTGGTCCTGTGCTGTGCTAGGCATCTTGGAGTCAGACTACTTAGATCTCACTGAAGTCAGAGTCAGGCTGAAGTCAGGAGTTGGCGAGCCCAAGGCCCTCAGCAGGAGGATGCATCACAATGGAGAATGGAGCCAGCATGGAAATCTGCACTAACCCAAGGTGAGTGCTCAGAATTTGGTCCTCCCATGGGAGGGGGTGAATGGCTGGACAACATATTGGAATTGGGTAGCAGAAGCCTGAACGTGGATTCAGTTGGCCACTTGTGGCACAGACCCGATTGGTGGGATCTGCTAGGTTTGAGTCATGTCCCTGGTTGGGACCCAATATCCAGGAACAAAATTGCTCTGGAAGTTGTCCCAAATCAGTTCTATCTGTGCGGCACACACTAATGTGATGAATCCCACTAGATGACTGGCTCGGAAGGGAGGGGCCAGCCTCCAACACCCCTGCTTGCACCTCAGTGATCAACAGCAAACTGGAGAGGGCAGCAATCTTTAGCCAGCATACTTCAGAAGAACCACAACCAATATGGAAAGGGGTTGGGACCTCCACCATACACCTGTCTGGAAGAATCCAGAAATGTGACAAGAGAAAGAAATGAGAAAAAGCCTCCAACCACCAATCCAGGCAATATGGGTCCAGGAAAGGTAAATATAGAAGAGATCGAGGGCAGCAAACATGCAATATTGGACACGACATCAGTTGACATAAAGAAATATCTTCATGACATTATGGAAGAACTCAAAATGAAATACTGAAGTAAAGATATAAGAAGATTTATAAAAGAAATGTTAAGCACCTCTCAAGAAGACACAAATGGAATGATGGAGGAACACAGATAAAGGAGGGAAAACTTCAATGAAGAATATTTTAAAAATCTAGAATACATGAAACAGATTCAAAGAGATTACCAGGAAATGAAAATCCCCATTTTAAGCTGGCAAAATTGCTTGACAGAAACTAAAGATAGATTATCAAAACTTGAAGATCGGTTTGCAATGTGTGATTGTGAAAGCAAAGATCTCTTAAAAATAACAAGGAAACTGGCAGTAACAATACAAAGGTTAGACGATGACAAGAGGATCTATAAATTAGGAATAAAAAATGTGAGTGAAGAAGCAGGAGTAAACACAAATAAAATGCAAAGACTATTCACAGAAATAATAAAAAAAAAAAACTTCTCAAGCATAGGAAAAGGAAATGATATTCAGCTGTATACAGAACTCCTGCCACCTACAACCCAAACAGAGCTACACCTAACCATATAATAATCAGAATCCCAGAAATTTAATGTAAGAACAGAATATTAAAAGCCATCAGAGAAAAAAAGCATGTCAACTATAAAGGAAAACCCATCAAAATTGTGGCCAATTTCTTGACATAAGCCATCAAATCAAGAATAGCTTGGAGTGAAGTATTCCAAGCCCTGAAAGAATATAACCACCAACCTAGATTGATGTGCACTGAAAAACTGTATCTCAAAAGTAATGGAGAAACAAGATGTTTCCATGACAAAGAGGAACAGGGGGAGTTCATGACCATCAATCCAACCTTACAAAAAATACTGAAGGATATTCTAGGGAGAGAAAAAAAAAAAAAAAACAGGATTTCAGGAACAGTGGCAAAAAGGCCTCGATGAATGAGGTAGACAGTGGAATGAAGGAGAAAAAAAGACAATCAATGGCAGAAAAATAGCATAGCAGAAATGAGGCACAGAAGGTTGGCTATAATCTCTAACATGGATGACCTTGATACACTAACAAAAACAAACACAGGCAGAGTGGAACAGGAGATAGGGTCCATTGAGATGCTCTGTGTAGGAAATACAATTAACCTAAAAGAGGACCTATGAACTGAAAGTCAAATATGAGGAAACAATGCTCTATGTGACAGGGAACCAGGGAGAAATAGGGGTGGCTCGTTCAGCAGCTACAGACAGGTTGTAAAGACATGACACTTTTGTGCAGTGGAGAACTACTCAGCTGTAACGAAGGAAAACCTTGAGGCTTTTGTAGGTAAAGAAATGCAACTTAAGATCAAGTTCAGGGACAAAAAGGTTCAGAATCACTTAGGTAAATAGTGGATTACCCCCCAATCTAAAAACTAAGGTAGGTAGTGGGACCCAAAATGTACAATGCACCCTATAAAAGTGAAAGGGGAAGAATTGTCTAAAAAAGGAAGGCAGAGAACATAGTTAATAATATATCGGATTTAAAATCCACATTATTCTCATTGCTCTGTTTAGTTTGATTATATTCTGTTCCAGTCTGTCTACTTGTACTAGGTTTGAGGGCACAGACAGCTATTCCAAAAATAGTAGGATATACTAGAGTAACTATTCTTAATTTCCTATTAACCTAATCTGAAGCCCTGTATAACTTGCATTGTCTTATTATGACTCATTGTATTTGAATCTGGTTTTAGATCACTGTTTTGTTTAGACTCATTTTATTCAAATATGTTATATTTTATAGTATCATGTCTGAGAGTATAGGCAACTACTCTGAAGATGACTAGATTCACTAGGATACCCATTTTGGTTTGACTGCTATCTGCCTTTGAAGTCTTATAATGTCTCCAATGTTTTGTTTTTATTAATATTGTTATGCACTGCTATGTTCAATTATAAAATACCTGATGATATAGACAATTCTATTGAAGATAACAAGAGACAGCATAGTAACCATTGTAGATCACCTTGCATTGTGGTTTTGTATGTCTTTCTCATTTCATATTTTTATAGGAATTTGTATTGTTTTGTTTTGTTTTTCCCTCTAACACAGAAAAGATCGATATACATGTAGAGACTCATGCATGTGTAGAACTTCTAAAAAGTTTATGAGAATCAATAATATAATGCACAATAAAATGAACAGCTACATTGAAGAAAAAGAGACACTGAGGTACCCAGTGCTGATTCCATAGCATCATGATGTGAAATCCAGCAATACCATTATTCTTTGTTCAGTATGATTTTAGTTTTTTGTTTGTTTGTTTGTTTGTTTTGTTTAATTTCAACATACGTGAAGGTATGGGCAGCTATTTTGAAGAGAATGAGAGACACTATGGCAGCCGTTGTTGACTTCCTTATTGTCTTGTCTTGAAGATCTAAAATGCCTTCATCATCCTTTTCTGATAAGTTTTACTACGTTGCTTTGTATGAATTCACTGTATGTGAAGATACGGACAACTATTTGGAAGAAAACAAGAGCTACTATGATAGTGAAGACCTCTGGCTGTCTTGTTTGTCTCTTACATTGTTTTCTTATGATTTGTTTTGATCTTTTTTATTCTGTTTAATTTTACCCTCTTAAAAAAAAAACATGGAAATAGGTAGACAGCCAGAGTTTCAAAAGTTCAGTGAAGGGAGGGAGAAGCCCTAGTAGCTCTTTACATTTTGCACAGAGATCAGGAATGAGACTATGCAGCTCCAACTGGTAGAAGACATTTCTGCTACACGAGTCCCTTCTCAGAATGGTATCATCTCTGTTAAATTAAAACAGATACTAAAGTGGTAAGTGGCTTATATACTCTTGCAATAACAAAATGAGTTCACTGAAAAATGAACTCAACTTTGATTTGTGTTATTTTATAGAGAGGATGATGAGACAGGAGAGAGTGTAGATAGGGGCTTCAAAGGTTCAAGGAAGCATAATCTGTACAGAACTTGGAAGTGGAATATTCTGTAGAAATTCATTGGGGTTTTTTAAATGACTTTCATCAAAGTTAAGATTCTGCTGTCATGCAGACATTGAGAAGCATGATACTAGTGACTGTAACAAAGAGTAAAATCTTTTAGCATTCTCAAGTTTTCTCATAGAGGCACTATAAGAGAAGGGGATGTTAATCTTCCTGGGGTTGTTCATTTGAGATATTAAAAACATTCACCTAAAACCAGCACAATATGCATGATGCCAAAGTTTGCCCACAGATAGAACAGTAGCCAGACTTTCTTCTCTACTTGGCTGCATAAACTAAATCTGAAGGGACAACTTGCCTAGGCTGCTGCCATTCTGTAGCATGGTCTTCTGGAGTTCTCATTTCAAAGCGAAGTCTTTTACCTTTGCAATTCTGAGGCTGCCAAAACTGAAGCCCAGTTGACTCTATCATGTCCTCTGATCATCTTTTCTATTGTCTTCTTCTGAAATATTTGGCTTCTTCTTGCTAGTTTTTTAAGAAACCAATGATTCCTCTGTTCTAACTTTGCAGGCTGCAACTTTGCTAGAGCTTTCTTTCTGACCAAACTCATAATACATTGACTCATTCTGCTTGGTTCTTAGCTCTCTATTGCAATATAAATCTGGCTAAAAGCCCCCAACAGTAGCCATACCATCACCTCAACACTAGACTGTTTGAAACTTCTTCTGCCGGATTAATTAGTCTGCCATTCCTAATCTCAGCCTCATGCAAAGTCTCTAGATGTGAGCAAAGAGCAGACAAACTTTCTGCCAAGCCATAAAACACACTGTTTGTATTCCAAAATCCAACGTATTTCTTCTCAGCAGAAACTTCTTAAGCATGGTCTTTACTGAAAAATACCTAGCGACAATTTGTTCTTCTTAGATCTGACTAGAATCTCCCATTAGGTACAGCCTAACACTTTATAGATCTACTTTTTCATACAGATCTCCAAACTTTTACCAACTCTTTCACTTTTCATAAGCAACTTCCAAAGGCTCTTAACCCAGGGCCAGATAATGTCACAGTAATGACCCCATTCTTAGTACCAAATTCTATCTTCATTAATTTATCATTGAGGAGACAAAATACTACCCAAAGTTAAAGGGGAAAAGATTTATTCATCTCACACACTGTAAAGGTTTCAGTCCATAATCAATTGATTCCAAAGCAAGGTAATGTGGCAGACAGGCATTCCGGAGTAGAGACATTCATGGGAGTCCAAGAAAAACAAGCAAGGAAATAACACAGCTCGTTATATCTTACTCAGATTGTTATGGCAGGTAGCTCTCACACTTAATTCTAGTATACTTGAGCCAAGTATTACACCATGAATCAATCCCAATGTTACACATTATAGCCACTTTTCAGAAAGCCCTACCTATGACAACATGAGACTTTGGATGGACATCTAGACACAAATGATAGCAATGGGTTATCTGTAAAATTGTCATTAGATTGATCAGAAATTAAGCTATAAAATTTTAAACCTGTAATGTAAATATGAGTGTTATGGTTTGTGTCTAGATGTCCCCCCAAACTTAATGCAGTCATAGTGGGTGGGCTCTTTGGAGATGGTTAAATCTAGAGTTTGTGATTGGCTTATTTTCTAGAATTGGGGATGTGAGTGGCCTAGAGCAGGTAGGCAGCATATAGTATAAGGGAGGAAAAGAGGCTTGCTCCTCCCTTTTATATTGCTGCTTTTCCTGTTTTCTATCACCTCAACTGCTAAAAACTTGTCCTTCTGCCATGTGCTACCATGTAGAAGAGCTAGTTGAGAATATACTAAAACCTTTACAAACTATATACCAAACAAACCTTTCTTACTTTAACTTTGAATGCTGTGTATTTTGTTCCAGAAACAAAAAAAGTAAATAAGACAATAAGTAGAACAATAATTTCTATTTATCTTATGTATGTATATGAACTAGCAATAATTTTATAAGCTCTGGGTTTATAACTTTACACCCCAAACTAACTATATAGCTTTAATTTTACATTATTGAGCACAATTATTAATATTTAATTCCATTATACTATACATGTATGTTTATTTATATAAAACTGGAAGGTTGATTTAGCAAATATTTAGTGAATATTTATTAAATATTCATCAGGAAGTTTGAGAGGATTGATTATATGTGGTTAAATAATACTACTCATAAAAATGATAAATTAGGTGCTTTCCTGGCATTCTGGTTTTATGGACTCAGAGTATAAAAATTGAGACATATAATTTTTAAAAAATGGTTCAATATATAAGATCTGTTTCCAGGGACATGAATACAATCCTAAATGAAAAGCAACGTGTTGGTGTGGGAAATATTTTATTAAATATATAGATTATATGATACATGGCTAAATTCTTCTGGGGGAGAAACAAATCTCAACATGAGGAAAGAGCATTTGCAAAAACGTGGCTGGTTCCTTTGAGGAATTCAGGCCCAGCAGTAGAACGATGTAATATGTAGTTAAGTGCTGAGATGGAAGATTGCTCGGTGCATGTACAGAACATGACTAGGAGTCTAAGCTATCCTGAGTTAAGTTATAATGTTATCCATGTACCATAAAATCTCTCTGAAGAATTTTAAGCAGAAAATATTAAAGATGCAATTAGTTTTTAAAAAGGCTTGCTGTGTCTATCATGGGGAGATGGGATTAGAGATGGACAGAGCAGGGAAGGACATGGCAGGTGGCTACACCAGCAGTGTAAAATGCTACTAAGCGCAGCTGGAAACAAGGTTGTGCAGTAGCTTGGAAATAGGTTCATGGATTCTGGATGGAATATAACAACCTGGACAGCTCAGATTCATAGTAAAAAAATTCTATTTGAACCAATTATTCACTTTCTAGATATCTTCTCAAAACAAAAACATCATATTACAGTCACACATGGATATCCATGTTTATAGCTAAATTATAATTCAATCATAATTTAGCACAATTCATAATAGCTAAATCTTGGTAGCAGCCTATATGTCCCTCAACATATCAATGGATACAAAATGTGGTATTTACCCACAGTGGAGTACTACTCTGTTATACAGAAAAATAAACTTGAATCATTTGTGGGACGTAGATACAGTGCACCTTGTGACCATAATGCTAGCTAAAGCAAGTCAGGCACACAAGCTTAAACATATGATTTCTCTTGTATGTTAAATCCAAAGAAAAATAAAACCTAAGTAAAACAATGCAGGGAGATAGATCTTTCTCAAATGGGAAGGGTGTCAAGAGTTGGAGGGATGGATTGGAGGAGAGGGAAAGGAAATGAAAAAGGAATTACATTATATTAGGTACATGTTTCAACTACACAAAGGCGAGTAAACCTTATGTGCTGCATACCTGTGTTAACTAAGATTTCATTAAAAAATACATTAGCAGTTTTGAAGATGCTGCACCTTGAACTAATCTGCAACGCCTTTCTCTAAAGGTAATGGCAATCCATGTTTCTTCTCAAGTACCAGTTGTTTACATTGTAGAATGATTGCAATAAAAAAAGTGGAATACGATGTGTCAGTTCCACTGCATGACTCAGCAATTTGAATTCAACTTTGTGGTCTGTTTTTGATAAGAAAAGCCATTTTTTAAATGGAAGACCACAATCCTAAAATGAGATCTTCTAAGATTACTAAGGTCAATTATTTCCAAGAATGTTTTTCCTAGATTTAGAAATTAAGACACTGGTAGAAGGACCATAATTAAAGAAATTGAATCTGAAGGTGACCTTCTATAGTAGTTGTGACTTATTACAATTTCTAAAATTAATGATGTGTCCACAGAATTTTTAATAGATTTCAAATAACTGTCAATGATTGATTGTCTTCCTAAAACTTCATCACTTTCAAAAGTATCTTGAAATTTACATTTGTATTTATTAAGGATTTAAATTTATATATTATCATATATGCATGCATATAAAATTTCATTTAAATATTTACATATAGTGGAACATTAGTACTCATGATTCAATAGCTCCTGAGGCATGACAGTTAAAAAAGTAATATAAAATCGAGACTCACACAACTTGTTTTGGCTGGGAAGGATAATTAGTCACAAAGCCATAAACAATAATAGTTCCTAACTTGCCTACAGACTACTTAAACAAAGGACAAATGCCAGGACAAATTTTCCAAGTTAAAATATTTCTAGTATGAAATTTGCAGAGTTTTAAAGGAGTATGACTTTGTTTCCAGTACTATTATATAAATTAGAGAGAAAATTATAGAGAGATAAAATAAAAGGAATTATTCCTGATTTTGGCCTTTACTGTAAAAGTATGGTGTGCATGTAAAGCATCAGCCATAAAGAGCTTTTACAGAAGAAAAATTCACATGATCCTGAGAGAATATAGATCCACATAGAATATGACAGACAGAGTCACTCACAGTAGAGAGACTGCCCGGAGAGTAGCTGCCTAAGAATCAGGCTGCAATCAATTGCTCTGACTGCAATACCAGCCACATGATAGCTTGTGAGACCGTTAGCATGTGCCATAGAGTCTTCATCTATAAAATGAAGATGATAATAGATATCACAAGAATTTGATGTGAGAAATTCATGAAGAGAGTGCTCATCTTTTGTCAAAAGAAGGAATATTTGACTGTGCATTTGGTATTCTGGAATAGGAATGTCAGTCAATTTCCCAGTAGAAAATGGATGGCATGCACAAATCAGTATAATTAAGGGAAGATTTGATAAAAGGGTAGTCTTTTTTTTTTTTTTTTTAATGGGAAGAGCATAGGGAACCTCAAAGTGCTAGTGGAATATGGCAATCTCACGCCTTAAAATGCAAGGGGAGAAATCCCTGTCAGCTCCTGATGATGGGTGTGGTTAATCTGGAAAGGGAAAGTCAACAACTTTGGTGTCTGACTGAAACAAACCAGCAAACAACAGACAGAGTATATTCTTAGATCGCCTCATCTTCTCTGCTTCCACAGCTGAATTCAGGCTAGCGCTGTGAAGCCCACACCACTGTCTGCAGTTTGCTTCCACTAGACAGAGGTGGAAAGAGGAAGAGAAGCGTGAACGGGAAGGGAAAGAGCAGAGTGACAGATCTCCAGAGGGTTTATCACAGATTGAATGTTCACTTGAATTATTTTCCATTTCTTTTGATCATGTGTCTTTACAATCTGTGCTTCCAACGAATTTCTCATTTTAGCATCTCAACTAATATATAGACCCAGAATACTTATGCATCACTGTACAAAGTGAGATACATGGGAACTGTATTAGGACCAAAAACCTTAAAAATTTAGTTTATTGAGGGAAATTTGCTTACTTATAACTGTCAGATGAACCTTTACAAAGAATGCTTGAAAAGGACTATTTATATCTCCTTAAAAGTAATAATTTAAAAGTTATCAGTTGCAATATCATCACTCTTACTGTATTTATGTCATATTGGTTTTTAAAATTAAAAACCTCAGATTGAAATATCTTCTACCAAATTTTTAAACAGCTCCTGTTTGCCAAGTTGAAAATACTGCATTTCTTGAAATTCTGAGTGAACCAAAGCTCACTGACACTGTGATAAGCAGCTCATCTTGAATTTTCTTTGCAGTAGTCTTGGAATAATCCTGGAGTAATTACAGGCTACAAGTAAAAGATGTTTCTGGACCCCTGCTTGTTTTCACTTATGAATTAATTTTTATATAGTTCTAAAGTAGTGCCTTTAGATTTGAGTGTCTTTGTTGTTAGTAACAGCTTACAATCTGTTAACTTTTGAAACAAGGGTTCAGTTTCAATATCTGTAAAAGAAACAAGTGGAATAGCAACTAATTTGGAGCTTTGCAGAGCGTTAAGTAATGTTATGCATAAAATGAAATTTTTAGAGTAAGAAAATAGTTAAAATGCCAAAGCAAATATTTATTTATTCCAGTGATTCTTGACATGCTTCAATGCACATCAAAAAAAAAAGGAAAACTAATAGGCTGTTAAATACAGATTCTTCAATCTCACCTGTATTTTGGTTCAGTTGGTTTACATGGTGCCCGAGAGTCTGCCCCCACATTGTGTCATTCAATTCTCATTGGGGATCATACTTTGAGAAACAGTATCTGTGCTGTCTACAAGAAAAGACTAAACTTCTTTAGAAGAGGAGAATGATTTAAATATTAAGACCCTGATATCAGCCACAAATTTATGTAAGGACGGTAGTTAACTATTATTGCAATAACGCTGTATAAATAAAAAGCTTAAAAATTACACAAGTATTTTGTTGGTTTCTATTATATGAGATATCAGGTATAGTCTATCTTAGGTTGATATCAAGTGGGTTGGATTAAAGCTTCAGGTACAGTGTATATCACTGGTTCATGCTGGGGTCCTGGCTTGTAGGGACTATAGATACAGATGGCATATCCCTCTCATGGTGGCTCCAAAAATGCAAGAGAACAGCAAAGCACGCAAATATATTTAAACTTCTTGTTCATTTCACATCTGCTATTATTTCATTGGTCAATTAAGTCATGTAAGCATGTTCAGCATCAATGTTTTCATGAATCTTAGCTTTTATTTTAGTTATTTTCTTGTTGATGAAATAAAATACCTGACAAAAGTTAAAAGAGAGTTTTACTTTAATTCACATTTTGTATGGGTTTCAATCCATAGTTTGTTGGCTCCAAAGAAGTGGGTAGAGCCAATGGGCACGGCAAAGGAGAACAGTTAGTTCATGGCATAGCAGGTAGCAGGAAGAGAAATTTCCTTATTTCATGCAGGTTACAAGTAAAGGCAATAATTCAATCTCTTGCAGGAAATGAGAATCTTCCAGACGAGATTGCACTGAAGAGATACAAGTTTCTCTTTAGAAATGTAACACTCAAGGTTTTTTTTTTTTTTTTTTTTTTTCAGAACGTAACTTTGTAAAAAGTGTGGAAATTTTCATATATATTTTCCTTATATAGCAAGGTTATCTTCATTTGAAAAGAAACAACAGTTCACTTGAATCTCATAGTTCATTTGTAAGAAGAGTACAGTCCTCCTTTGAGTTGAGGAGACTGTTGGTTGTGATTCTAATTTTACGACTGGTAGTGTTGGGCACCGTGGTGGTGTTAATAGTAGAATTAACAAACTAAAACATCATGTCACGTTTAGATATACTACTACATTACCTGTAAGTAGTTTCCATGCATCCATGAAATTTCTTTGGAGGTATCTTTGGGATATTTTATACTAGAATACTGGGGAAAGAATCATGTTAATTCTTCCATATACGGTTCAAATGAATATAGACACATTCATTAATTCTATTGTATTTGATATAGTTGGGAAAGAATTGCAACAGTTTCCTTCCTTTAATGCTCCCATTTGACAATCTGCCCAGCATCCTGACTTTACCTTTAAGATATATTCGAAGTCTACAATTGTCACTATTCTACCACAATTTGGCTCAACTTTTTATTCTCTCTCAGCCTAGAGACTGAAATTGTCTCTTAAGTAAATCACTATTTCCTCTCTTGATGCTTTCTTTCTGTTCTTAGCGCTGCTAGAGGAAAGTTATTAAAAATAAAGCTCATAATGGTGCTCACTTCACTCAGAGGAGAAACCGAACGTTTTACCACTGGTTTCAAGATTGTATCTTAGGTATCATTGTTGCCGCCTACCTTGTGTTCTGCTGCTCTCCACCTTCATCAGTTGTAGCTGCCTCTCGGCCTCGGTAGTGGATTTCTGTTGTCAGAAGCATGTTCGCTGCCCAGAGATTCATGTTGTGCTAGGCAGGTTCTTCGCATGATTAGTTTGCTTATTAGCAACAACTGTTACTGGGACCTTCTATGTGAGTCAGCTACGCTTTTTTCTGCTACATTATTTAAAATATCAACACATGCTTCCATCTTCTTCCAATTCTTCTTTCCTGACATTTATCCCCAAGGACATTTATCAGCTTCCTCTATACTCTATAACTTGCTTATTTAACTTGTTTGTTCAAACTATAATTTAATTTAAACTCAGTAAGATTATGAATTTTTCTTTTCTCTTGTTTAAATATTTGTCAGGATTCAGAACTGTTAGTGAAACAGGGTAGGTGCTAACTAGTGATTGTGGAATAAATACAATGCATAATTAATATAAATAGGGTGACAATGTCAGCAAGGAAAATGTTATAACCCAAGTCATCTTGTTTTTGCTAAAAGATGAATTATACATCAGGTATAGAAAAATTCTCAACATAAAGTTGAATGTTGGAACCTAAAGTAGTCACTGATGCTGATAATATTTGCGGTTTTGCTATTTATTCAATGGTAGTTGCAGTTCATATACGATCATTGGTAATCAGTATTAACTTCGAGTCACACAAATAAACCCAATGTAGACAAGAGGAATAGACTGGTACATAGCTTTGTTGATTTTAGGGAAAAAAAAATACAAGCACTGTTCAGTGAAAAACAAGCAGTCTTAATCAAACACTGCTAGATTAATGAGACATTCATGGACTAACAAAAGAAAATTTAATACATATTTCACAAGATCCACAAAAAACAATTCCAAATGAGGCATGGATTAGTTGAAAAAATTAAAACAATAAAACATAACAAAGAAAAACTTTGTGACCTTTATTAACCAAAGAATTCTTAGATGAGAAACCAAGTTGGATAAAAAAAAAAATAGCTCATAAGTGTTAAATGGGACTTTATCATGGTTAAGAACTTTTGGTTTTTTAAAATTTATTTTTATTGTTATATATTTCTAATGCATAATGAGTACATTCATCACAGAGAATTGTGTATATGTGGTATTTTAATTCTTTCGTACCCTTCTCTTTATTTCCTACACTAGATCTTCCTCTCTGTAAAATATCTGGTCTTTGAGAAAAGTCAATAGAAAACCAACGACCTGGGGGAGACCTTGCTTATGAGCTATACAAAAAGAAACTTAAATTTATCTACATAAAGAAGTCTTAAAACTCAAAAATCAGAAAAAAGTGATAAAATTTGAAACATTTTTAAACAGGCACTTTAGCAAAGAAAAATTATAAACAAATAAAATACATTTTAATTATTGGAGTAATGAAATTTAAGTTAACAGTAAAGGATTGGGATGTACTTATTAGAATGTTTAAAATTAAACCATTTGTCCAAAACAATTCATGTAGATTTAAACAAATGGATCTCTCATGTATTGATACTGAAAATAAAAATGTAACTATTTGTCTGACAATTTGCTGTATCTTAAAATGTGAAGCATGCATGTATATATCAACTAGCCATTGCTCTCCCTGTGTACATTCCTGCAAATTTTCATACAAATATTGCGTATGATTATTCTTAGTAGTTTTATGTGCAATAGTCAAAAAGTAGAAATAATTCAAGTGTATATAATCCAACTGAAGTAAAGCAGAGGCAACTTTACTTGTATTTATGGAAAGGAACATTATTCAGAAATAAAGGAATTAATTTTTTGTAGACATACCACTACTTATGGATGAATCTCAAAAATTTTTTTTCAGGTGAAGAAAGGTAAATATGTCCACTTAAAAGTGCATATTAACTAGTAGTTTTATCTAGGAAATCAAAAAAATTGGTATTATCAATATTAATTCTAACTTTATCAGTTTCATGCTTAATTTAGTATTATTATAATATGTATCACTTTTAATTAATTATTACTTATTTACTTTGTTCCCCATACTTGATAGTTACAATATATTTTGTTTTCTCGTTATCAAGCAAGAATTATTTTCAATAAATCCTTGTTTGTTAAATAAGGAACAATGACAACCAAGGACTTTCATTGTGACATTGTTTCTTCTTCTTACCTGTATCACTTGAACATTGCCTCAAGACAGAGATGCATTATAAGATCCCAGTGTGCATATGTATATAGCATGAAGCCCTATATAATATAATATTGTATTGTATTATATTTTTTGCTTCCCTTCACAGTTATACTTTTGAAAAACTTAAATTTATAAATTAGGCATGGTAAGAGTTTAACAAAATAATTGACAAAAACTTAGAATAATTATTAATATTATATTTAACAAAAATCATCCAAATACAACATAGTGTTTCAGTTATGATGCTGAAGGTGGCATATGCAGTACGGATGCTCTAGAGTAAAGAATAATTTAGGTTTTTGGGTGGGATAGAGCAGGATGGTGTTAGGTTCAGACTGCTATTTACAATTATGTACAATTTAAAATATATTAACTGTTTACTTTTAAAATTATCTGTTTGATATTTTTGAACTGCAGTTACCTAGATAATGAAAACCATGGAAAACAATCTTTGGTAAATGGAAAATCTCTGTAATAACTTTTCACAATTCCAATATAAGAAGGGCTATATTTTCAATAAACACATATATTTACAATTTCTTAAACTGTAATGTTTTAAGGCTTATTAAAATATTCTGAGTTAATAGTTAGAGATAATCATTCAAAAAATACACACTCTCTTTAATAAATTTTCTGTAAAAAGTTTCCACAGAATAAATTTAAAGCTGCTGCTTATTTTCTTTCAATAATTTATACAATATTAGTAGCAAATAAATACATTTTAAAAACAAATATAAATGTAATGTTAATATCATGTAATATAAAGAAAAGTAATCATTATATTAACAAGATATCTTGCTGAAATGAGTTCTCATCATGGTATTGAGATAGATGTTTAACCATTAACTCAAGAATCAAAAAAAAATGATAGAATTACTTTCTCTTGCTCTAATATTTCATAGCTTAAATTTACTTTAAAAATTTACTTGTGTCAAATTCCAGGCTTTACATTAGTCAATAATGATTCATTTTTCTTGCTTTTACCTTTTACTCTTGAGTGTCAGAAAAGAGCAATCACTTGTTGATTATTTGAAACAATGACACAGTTTAAATAAAATCCGAACACTTGTTTACCTTAAAGACAGTCAGAATTATAGGTAGGAAGAGCCTTAGAGCTATAATTCTGATGTCAAGTGCATGTAATTTTATTCTAGTTCTTTGAACACTGTTAATCCATGTATGATATATTTGACAAATGTCAATTAACAAGAATGTTCAATTAGCTTAAAGACCCAAATTTTCTGATTATTTTTGCATAAATGGGTGCTCATTAAAATTCCTTTTAAAAATAATTACCATAAATATATATTGTATTATTTACACCCACATGCTTACTGGAAACAAAAGAGCTCTGACCTGGAAATTTTCTGTCATTCAATGATGAATGTAGTTTCCCTTAGTATTTAACTCTTGAAAATTAAAATATGGAGCGAAAGCAAACACAGTATGTATACTATAGATTTTTATATAATATTGAATTCATTAATTAATGTTTTAGGTATTTCAAATATAAGTTATATTAAAATTCGTACTTGCATATTGTTCATGTAATTAAAACTGCCTTTTAAGAAGGAGGGAAAAGGAGTTTCCTTCAGCCTAGCCTAGCAATCTCCTTCTTTTGCTCACAACTTTTAGCTCAAACCTTTAGTTTCTTTCATCCCTCCCAAGTGGAATCCAACTATACCAGTGTTCCAAAATGAGTTTGCTACAATTCCTACCCAATGTCCTGAAAACCGACTCTACAGGTACTTCCCTAATGTCTAAAAATACCAGGATATCCCCTTTCTGTCTATGGTTGTATAGGCAGTTGCCATTTCCCCCAGGTACATCAATGATAATTTATTTCCCTGTTTGTACTTAAAACTCTTCAACACTTAGGTAGATAATTTCCTCTATTAAAATATCTCTGTTGAAATAAGCTCTATAGTTTTCTTTATCCTTACTTGTAAAAAGTCATGTTATAGTTGGTGAATATAATATGCACAAGAACAAAATATCTTTTCAAAACTCTATTTGTCATGGTTCTGCATCAGTATTAGTTTAATAAACTTTCATATGATGCCTTAAAATAGAAAAAAAAAAACCCTCTGCTGTAGAGACTACAATGAGTTGCATTACAAATGCTATTTACAAGTAAATTTTACAATCGATTTATTGTTTCTCTTGATGAAATTTTGCCAATACTGTCAAACTTCCTTTTCTATTGCAGTCACTTTTTGAAGTTTAAAATTCTCACAGGATACACCTCGCTTCTCTGATTTCATTCCCTTTGACTTTGCAGCCCCAGTTTCCTAAACTTAACATTTTTTTGAAGTCAGTTTTTAGGGAGATTCATGTCTACTCTGGAAGCTTTAGTGTTTACTTGACTAATAGTTTTCATAGTTATTGTGACTGCAGGGTAGCTGTGTTTTGTTTTGTTTTCACTGAGTTTACAACAAAATTGAGAAAATGGAGATGGATATAGGGAGAATCCAAATATTACAGACCTTGTGGTTAACAAATGTTTCTTAATAGTCCTGAGATGCTTGCAGACCTAGAGTTAATTTATTAAGGTATAGAAAACCTTTGACAGTGTTAGTCATTCCAAAATGAATTTAAATAGAAGCTCAGAATCACCATGCTGGTCGAACCATACTCTCTGAAAAGCTTTAAGTTATAATTTTTGCTGGTCTCCTCTTGTCAGTATATGGTTCTAGAAATCCTAGAAGTTTTTTGACTCATAAATGTATTACTCCAACCTTTCTCTCTACAATCCTCTGACAGTCCTTCCCATGCCTGCCTGTTCTTAAAATTTATGTGTTTTTAAAAAGTCCACCATCCGTATTAGTACCTTAATTTGATGAAGTCATTCTAGAGTAGGACGCAACATCCAGCTGAAATACCATTCACTAGTACTTGGCAATTATTTGACATTTGAAGGTATACAATCCAACCCATCATCCTGTTTTAGTTATGACATTTCCTTTGGCCTAGTGATTGCTCCATTTTATGATATGATAGGTTGCATTTTCCTTATCATTTAGGTCAAAATACTATCTGATGTCAATTTTAATTTTGTTTCCTAGAATATGCTGCTTAATTTAGAAATAGTTTAGGATTTTTCTATCTTTTAATGATTGATATTTTGCTTTCTCCTTGACTTAAAATTATATTCTATATTACTTCACCTTCTAAAATTAGTTGACATGCTTTATGGTCTATCAAATGATCACTTTGCTAAATATTTCATGTGCACTTAGGAAACACAAGGTTTATTCAGGTATCAGGTACATATGTGTCAATTGGATCAATTTTCTTACAAGTGTTGATCCAATCTTTATATCTCCATACTAGTTTTTGTGCTTGTCATATCTGTTACAGAGTAAAATGATTAGAATCACTTTTGTGGAACCGCCTATTGTAAGTTTTCACTCTGGGAGGTTATGTGCTCAGAACATAAATATAAAAAAAATTGTGAAAAGTTTTGATGTGTGCTGTGATTTATTAGAATGATTGAATTTTAAGGCCCTATATATACGCCACCATTTCAAAGGGCCACTTCTTAGATTTCATTAGTTTCTTAAAATACTGTTTTACATAAAATTTCAAGCTACTAAGGAAAAAATAACAAAAAATTGAATTATCTCTTCTTTTTTTATTCAATGTAAGTAATATAGAAGTAACACTCACTAGAGATCAGAAGGATAGGGATGAGGAAGATGAGAGTAAGGGGAGGCAAAGGAGAATTAAAAGGAATTGACCTGCATTATGCATATATACCAGTACCCCACACTAAATGTATTTATTATGTATCACGAGCATGCAGTAATGAAAAATTTAGCAAATAGAAGTGCCAAGATTTAAATATAACCCCTCTGCTCTCCGCACCAATTTCTTTCCCCACATTGCTTTACGTAACTGGTAAAAGTGACACTCTTCAGTGACTTGAAGTCGATGCAGCTAACTTAATAACATAAACTTTTAGTTTATAATAAAGTTGAATGGGGTCAACTGAATGCCTGTTTAAGTAGAATAAATTCCACTCATTACATTTTTCTTGGGAATAAATTAAGGGATCTTGTTTACTTCTAGTAACAAAAAAAGAAAAAAATAGAATCATATCTCATTCCCTATAATTAGCTTCATTTCTACAAAAGATGCAGAAATATTGGAATGGTTTTCTAGAAAAATCATGTATGAATCACAGTTTGTTAATTCCAAAGGCTTTAAATGAAAAGTGAGAAGATTTTTCAATATAATCTTTGCTTGAGTGAAAAGTACCTACTGTGCAAGTATAGGAGTTTCCCTAAAGATTTCTTGTCCATCTACTAAGACAAATTTCACATGGAAATTCTAAAGTGGATAAATTTCAAGCCTCACAAAAATCAAGCAAGTATTACTGGATTTAACTAACATCACTGTCAAAATTTACTGATGTCACCAAGGAGACTTGTTTTATGGCCACAAATATAATAGGCTTATAATCTATGTGTTCTCTTGGGAAAACTGCTGGTCTTATCTACGAGTGCTACCATGGGTTTCCACATTCACTGTGAATTCATAAAGCCAAACACTGTTGCCTAGGCAAGTGACATCCTTCTCTGTGATATGCTTGAGCCTTGTCACATTTAATTTCAGCTCATTGGATGGATGAACATAAATGTTAGAATCATCTCAACAATAAATTTATCAATCGTTTCTTTATTCAAGATAAATTAGGTAAGGACTGTAGTCTTCCAAGAGTTCCTGATTGTATAACAGATACAATTCTGCTTATAAATGCTGAACTGAAACTTTTGCTTATTTTACAGTACTTTTTGAAACAAATTCCATTTCAAAAATACATGAATGATGTGTTTTAAATATTTTTTAAATTTTATTTTGAAAGTAGTAAATGTACAACAGAACAAGACAGAACAAAGACAATCGAGACAATGCAGTGAAATTGGTTTAGACTTCACAGCAGGATACTGGGGTGGTAATAATAGGTACTATGGTATATCTCGTTATCTTCACTATAGTTATATGGTAAATTAGGTATAGCAAGAACAAACCAAAAACAAAACATTATAAAACCAATTGAGAGTACTGAACAGAGCAAAAGAAACATAACAAAACGAGACAGTGAAAACAACCTTTGCCTTCAAGCAGAAAACAGAAGGAAATCCCCCATGTTTGCTACATTGCATATGGTCATCCTTCTAAGAGATGCTGAGATATCTATCCCCAGTAGCTACGGGGGGGGGTGTTTGATTCTCAGCCCATGAGCGGATAGGCTCATGGGAGCCGCTGGTTCTCCTCTGGGCCCAAGCTGGGGCGCTTCGGAAAGGGAGGGCAAATAAGCTGCCTAAGTCCCACCATGACCCGATCTCAGGAGCACTGGTTCCCCTGCTGGCCCACACGGGGGGTGCTTACTAAAAGGGTTGGCTGAATGATGTGTTAATAATTTAATATTTCCAAAGGTTGATGATCATATTTCAATTTTAATCCAACCTATTTTCCTTATATATAAAATCATTCATTACTCAGTTCCCCTATTACACGTGCCATCACTTCCTACCTCCCTGATTATGCTAGGTGAGCTGGTTTTCTTGGTGTTGGAGGGTATATCAATCTAATTTGAACATCCGTCTACTGTGTTCTTTTTGATTTGAGAATAACTTTGCAATAGCTTCATATGCTTTACATCTTCACCCCATAAAAGTTTTTGTTCAAATCTCTGGTAGTTATTTCCCCAGCTCTCCTTCCTAAAATAGCAGGTTGTGATCTACGTACAAAGTAAATGGATAAAACTGAATGTTGAGTTAAAGATTTACTTGGCTTGTGAGAGAATATTACTTGGTTGTGAGATGAACTGAGAACTAAATGAAATGGAAGAGTCAACTTAAGAAAACAGATTACACGGAGTGTTCAAGAAATGGATAGACTGAAAAATAGGCTACTGCCTTAGACCTTGACATAAAAGATCTTTCCTAATGCTATTAATTCAACCTAAAATGTTCCTTTTATATATTGTCCATGGCTTATCCATATTTCAAAATCCAGCATAAATGACATCTTGCATCTGAATTCTTCCATAGCTCTTT
Organism: Cavia porcellus; assembly: GCF_034190915.1. NCBI lineage: Eukaryota > Metazoa > Chordata > Mammalia > Rodentia > Caviidae > Cavia > Cavia porcellus. The sequence goes on along the minus strand of NW_026947497.1, from coordinate 28,948,593 downwards.
TACTGAAAGGTTTCCTGCATCTTTGTCCTCTATATTTCATTTGGTGAAATATATTTAAAGTACTTTGGCTGTATGAGGAGTATTTGTTGCACGAAGCTTTGCAGAAATTTACGTTTCTTTATTGCTAATAATGGTGGATTTATTTTCATGTTTAACCTGAAACTGAATGATAGAATATTTGTTTCATATATAATTAAAATATGAAGAAAATTTTATGTAAATTAGAAATATTTAATAGTGTTCCTGGATCCAAGGAAATGTTACATTTTTATAGTTACTGTAGATGTAAATTATAATAGAGGACAACAGGGTTACTGCGAGAAATAACTTTTACTCGTGTATGTCTGAATGTATGTATTAACCCTTGAAGCCTAAAAATATAATTATACATAATATCTGAAATGGTAGTCAAAATATAAAAATTAAAATATTTATTTCCATGTTTTGTCTTATTCATAATTAATCTCAAATAAACCCTACCTGGTGTATCCATGTATGCATACATGTGTGAATGCGTGTGGACAGGCCTGCTTTCTGGCTTTACCTGATGATTTACTTTACATAATGTTAATCATGGAACATGTTAATAGATGTACAAAGAAACCAAAGATTCGAGCAAAGCAATCAGAAGGTAATTATTGAGGAATAATAAGTAAAACACTCAAATAGTATTTTTAGTTTTTGATATCAACCTCCCAGAAGAAGAATGGTTAACACTGACATATCAGTTTCTTTTTTTTTTTTTTTTTTTTTGTCCTTTTCCTTTTTATCGGTACCGGGGATCAAACTCACGACTGCCTGCTTGCAAGGCAGGCGCTTATGCCGCTGAGCTAAACCCCCAGACCCGACATATCAGTTTCTTGAACACATGCAAAGACTAAAGGTGACTTTTGTGAAAAGTAAAAAGTCTAGAAGGAGATGTAGTGAGTTCCATGTTGTATGTTGTAACTAAAGGAAACTGCAAAGGCAAATTTTAAATTGCAGTTTAAATGTGGAATGCCGAGAAAGTTGAGCAATATAGAAACACCTTCTTTAGGTTACTAAATTTAGAGAAGTACCAGTTTGTTAAAAGGAAGAATATTATTGTATTTCTGTATATTCTTTTTTAAATTGTCATACAGTAATATATGGTATCTTGCCTAATTTTCTATGTGATCATTTAAAAAGGAGTGTGGAAAGAAAGAAGAAAATGAAGGTCTTTGTTGTTGAGATCAACTATTTCTTTTATATTTGCAAACTTTCTAATAATCCAAACTCTAGTTCATCACTAATAGAATGCTAATGCACATGGCATTTTATGAAGATTACAAGACACTCGCTTGTGCCTTAATTTAGACTGGCTCAATTCCAATCCACATTTTAACATTATAATGCCAAACAAAAACTTTATATTCTTCAGTTCTCATTCTCCAAATATTTACAGTTTGAGTACCCAATATATGCAAATTCATAGTATGATTGTGAGGATTAAATAAGATAATTGGTACTAGTGTCTCACTATGTATGGGATAAATTATGTAAGTATAGATAATTTTTTGTTTTGTATAGATAACTATAGATAATTTTTTTGTTTTGTATAGATAATGTTTTTGTTTCTGTGATCAAATTCTTTACAACAAAAACTGCTAATGGAGGAGAGATTTATCTGACTTACAGTTTCAGACTTTCAATCCATGATCATCTGGCTCCAAGGTTAGGAACATCATAGAAAAATGGCATGATAGAACAGAGCTGCTTGCTTCATGGCAGTGTGGAGGCAGATAAATAGCATCTGAGAGCAGGGATCAGGAGTTGCATACAGGCTCCAAATTAGTGGCTCCATGAATAACCTGCACATACTCAAAATCTTCTGGTACTAACTGCCTATTGGGGTCCAAAGAAATTAAGTTGACAACCAAGTTCAATCCTTATACTTTTAGAATGACTTTGTAATTTCATCCAAAGGAGAACTAAAAAATTGTTAACTAAAGTATACCAATTTAAAGTACTCTATGAAGTAAAGTTTTCTGATATTTATTTAGATTTGTACCCTGAGTACTTCACATGATATCTATTACTTAATGTGTTTGCTCAGTTGGAGATAGAAAAACCTGCCTTTCTGTTATTATTACATGATTGTACATTTAAATGCATAGATTTTTTTAAAAGCCAAATTTTTATTAGTAAACAAAAATTTTATCTGTTCTTATGATGGTTCAGAACTTATTTCTTCTCAGTCTCAGTCTTTGTAGAACCTTTTAAATGCCTTTAGATTTATTGCAGGGGTGCTTCAATTTTGTTAAGAAGAATTTTCTTTGATATTTTGAATTTCATTTTTTGAGAAAATATGATAAAAATATACAAATATTTGGTGATCAGTGAATTTGTAGACATTGTTTCATTATTCATCAGGATTTGTCATTTAAATTAATACCATACTAAACAGTACTACTTAGTTCCAAAAGGAAAGTAAAATTTATTTGTAAACACACTTCAAAACTCATTTCAGATTACTAAAATATTCCATACAAAATCATGTATATGTATGTGTGCATATAAGAGATGATCAAAGTATGCAGTGAATATTTACATTAAAATGTTATTACTGTGATGGGTTCATTGATATTAATCCCTCCCAAAATACTTCCCCTTACTTCAAGCAGACCTGCCATATTTTGAAGTAAATCTGGAAATGTTTCCTGAGTGTCTTCGCTTGTGTTTTCTTGATTACCTCCATGTCCTGAATTGATACAAAATGTTTATCTTTCATGGTCATTTTGACTTTGGAAAGAGCCAGAAGTTCCACGGTGTTAGTGAGCAAGGTAAGTGTGGACAGACTATAATGCTTTTATTGCATAAAAATTATCATAAATATTTTGAACCTGTTTAGGACATCAAAGGATTAACAAAACAGACCAGAAAGTGGATTTCTAACACTTGTTCAGAAAATGGTGAGAATAGTGGGATAAATGTCTTCAAAGAGAAGGGAAGTATAAGGGCATGAATGACAATATGCCCTTAACAGTAATAAATTATTTTTATTTATCCATTCACTGTATGTTTTGTTCAAACCTCATATATTAATATATACATATATAATTACCTATTTTTGTAATGTTATGAAATGAACCTTGTACCTTGTGTATGCTAGGCAAGTGCTTTGCCAGTGAGCTACACCCCCAGCTCTGATGAAACCATGTTCTACTTTGAATTACGAATGTCACCTTCTGCTAAAGTATATCGGGATCCTAAACTGCAGTACCTCATAACATGACCTTATTCAGATGTAAGATTTTTATGGTAGTAATCAAATTAAAATGAGTTCACTAGGATAACTGCATTCCATTATGTCCTCTATCTTTAATAAAAGGAAAACTTAGAGTGATAAATACAGTAAACAACACATGAACATGAAAATAAAGGTCAGGATAATGCATGTATGATTCAATATACATGATTTTGAAAGGAATATTTTAGTAATCTGAAATGAAGTGTGTTTTACAAATAAATTTTACTCTTCTTTTGGAACTAAGTAGTACTGTTTAGTATGGCATTAATTTAAATGACAAATCCTGATGAATAATGAAACGATTTCAACAAATTCACTGATCTCCAAATATTTGTATATTTTTGTCAAATGTTCTCAAAAAATATTTTCAATCAAACGCCTAAAATCTAGAAGACCCTTGTAAAGCAAATTCTTCTCTAACTAGTAAGACAGCCTACCCATTTTACCCCTTAGCCTTTAGAACTCTAAATAGAACAATCAAATTTGGTTTTTTTTTTTTTTTTTTTTTTTTTTCAATTTCTTTGGCCAACCCATTAGGTAGCCATTTAACACATTACCTTGGAATTTTAGCCTTTATAACTCTAAATAGAACAATAAATTTCTGTTTTTAAAGCTGTCCAATTCATGAGGCTTTACTCTGGCACCACCAGGAAATCAATATACAATCTACCTGAAGCTGCATTAAGACCATTAGGGTACAGAAAGCAGGCGTAAGATGGTAAATGCTTTGGGAATAAGTGTTCTCATTGTATGTTTAATCAAGAAAACTAGATGTTAATTTTGGGATCATCATTTTCTTAGATTTTGGAGTTGCATGATTTTTTTGATTATTTCAGCTATAATACATTAAAATTATCTTACATGCATTTTCATGTGTACTTACAATCTTCTGTTGGTTGATCTATAAATCCTCATTTATGTAGTATATGATATAACACATGACCATTATTTGAAAAAATTCCCTAAATGCAATTAAATATTTTATAATATATACGTAGCAGCAGATGAAGAAAAACATGCTTGATTGCTTTAAATCTTGTTGAGAGGAGCAATACAGTCTCCATATTTAAAGGACTGTATTACTGAGCAGAGATACTTTTGCTATAAAATGTAGCTTATTTTTTTAAGAAAGATGAAATTCCCATAGATTATGAATATGAAACTGTGAATAATTACATTTATTATTTTGAATTCATAATTTCTATTGTATAGTACATGGTATTTCAGTATTTTAATCTATTTCTATTATTTTGTTGTTGTTTTTTACAGGATGACCATTTTGTGCCCATTTTATTTTCAATTTTTTATTGTACACCTGGTTTTAGAAAAGAGTACTAATATGATTAATTACATTCTAAGCAATAAAATGTATGTTTATAGATCACTCAAGTGAAACCGAATATTACTTGCAACATAATAGCTAGTTCCCTATATGCTATTTTTTATTGTCCTACAATCAGATTTCAGAAGAAACAACTGCATTGAACTTAGAGTTACACTATGTAATAATTTTAGTGAATTTACATATACATGTAATTCTATCATAGTCTTTATTTTGAATATTCTGTAATGCTGCATGCATTTTTATCAACTTGTATTTTCAGTGTTCCTTGTTTGTGACTTATATAGGAAAGTGAATGTCATGGTAATTTCACTTTTCATCATTGTCTAATGCGCTGATGTACATCTTTTAGTTTTAATTAGCATCCAAATTACTGTCTTTATTTTCTCGTTACCATGCACAATGGTAAGTATAGGCAATCTTTCCTAGCACACATGTGAAAAAACTCTGAGTATATGCCTTGGCAAAATTCACAGAGTCACTGGTTTGAATATGTTTAATTTTATTCGCTAAAGCCAATGTATTTTGCATCAGTGGTTGCATCACTTTCACTGGAAGTAACATGGGATGAGTACTCTAATTTCTCTGTATTTTTCAACATTAAGATTGACTCATTTTATTTTTATGAGTATATGTTTGCAAATATAATAAATGTATTCACCTTGGGGAAATGATTTGTACATAGATCGTGTACTAACTGCTTTTACTGTTCCTTTCCCTACATTCCGTTCCATTTCTCCTCATCCTTGCCTAGAATTTCTTTCCATCTCCACAAAGCCTTTATCTCCACTTCCTGTTATCCACTATTTTGCTTTTGAAGTCACATACAATTTAGTTTTTACTTATAAGGAAAACCATGCAAAATTAACCTTCTGTGTCTGATTGATTTCATTTAGCCATGTGCCTTGACATTATATATTTACACTATCTGTTATATTTCCAAGAAAGTAAAATTTTCTCATAAAAGAAACCTTGAGAAGATGACATTTACATTTGGCTTTGAGCATGAAAAAACATTAAGTTTAGAGAAATAGAGCACAAGATTAGAGAGAGAATAAAATCAACAGAATTAAGGAAATTTTAAAAAATAGGAAAAATATTTAGAAAAATTAGATATCTGAAAGATACCCTATACTATATGGCCAGGTCATTTCCCCTTCATTCTAAATACTTTTCTTGTTTCTTTTATCCTAAATATTTTAAAGGCTTAAAAATATGTATTGTTCATTTGTATTTCTTCTTTTGTGAAAGATCGGTCATATATATGTGGATACATATATATTATTTTGCAGCATGCTGATGTCTGGTTTATCATAAAGCATATCACAGGATAGAAGTGAAGAGATGCATAGTTAGGGCTGAGGGCAACACCATGAAACCTTTGCATTATCTCTGTGTGTACTCCCCTCCAGAAACCTCCAGGTGTTAGGCTGTCCAGAAATTCTCCAGACCCTATATTTTATTGATTAATTAATTAATTGATTAGAAGATAGAGGAACTTATTGATCAATGCCAAGATCTCGCTGGGTATTTAGGGAGGCTTCCGTTTTATTTTCATTATTGTTGTATGGAAAACCATATACAAATACGATTGAACAAAACTGATGAGATCTAGTGTTGATACACTGACTGGGGAAACCCATCAAGGCATGTTTGTCTTTAGTTCGTCTTGGCATCTATGAGTAGCATTCCCTCTTACAGGTTTAGATCTGAGCCTTTCTGGAATTCAGATGATGAATTTACATGATTTACTATAAGACAAAATAATTCGGAATTTTTTACGGCCAGTATTAAGGTAGAAAGGTTACATATTTCCTATGACAGAATTTGAAAAAGCAACAATCTTGTTTCAGTGTACTCCTTGGAGGGAGAGTTGTGAGGCAGGAACAGTGGACAGAAATCAACACACAGACACACACACACACACACACACACACACACACACACACACAGGCATAGAATCCTTCAAATTTCTTTTAATAGATGCTTTCACTTTTAATAAATAACAATGTATAATTATTTTACCTTATGTTTGAATATCTTGTGCCCTAAACAGTCTGTTCTATATTCTCAAATAAAACATACTAACTTTTTATAATTTTTTTTTATTTTATAGAGAATAAAATCAAGCAAAATAAAACAGAATAAAGCCAACCAAGACAAAACAGTGTAAGTGATACAGGATTTCAAAACAAGATAATTGGAAATAAGGAATGGCTAAAATAATGCCTCTTGTTGTGTTCAGAATAGCTGCTCATACAATTAGATATCAGAAAAATGAAAAAAAAAACAACAGAATACAACCAATAAAAACAAAACAATAAATGCAATACAGGACTTCAAAACAAGATAATAATAAATCCAATGACTACCATAATATATTTTGTTATCTGAATGATTTCTAATTTAAAAAAAAATCTTTGAAATCTGTATCTTCAATTCACTTAGAAGTATGTGTTCAAATAGTTAATGTATAGCAAAACATTTTTGAACTTTTTTCAAATACATGAATCTACTGGTCTCCTTGAACTACCAGAATGTAAATTGGATGCTTAACATATAAAAATTTATTCTCCCAGTTCTGAATGCTGAGAGATCAGAGATCAAGGTGTCAGTTTATTAGTTTCCTTAGTCACTTTCACCTAAAATCCCTTCTTCAGATATCATCACACTGAAGACTGAAGATTCAGTGAATAAGTTGTTGATTCATTGTGGAGAAAGTCAAGAACTTGCACGATGCTACAATAATTCTTTTTTTCTGTATAAATCATTAAACAATTATTTGGTTTTTTACTTAACTGTAATTAATGTTCATGTCATAAATAAACATCATGCATATGAATTTCCTGAAATCTAAGTCCTAATTATCTGTATCTGCAATAAATCACATTAGCTTACTTATCATAAATTTTTACTGATTTGATAACTAATGCAAAAATTTCTTTCAACTTATTTTTTATCTACACCAAGGTATTAGCATCTTTACTCTAGAATTTTTTGTTATGTTACATTGCTTTTAGGTTTACTTAATAACAATAATAATTGTACTTGTGATTCTAATTGGGATTATACTGAATTCATAAGTCATCTTGTATAATTATTTTTTTTAAATCACTAAAATATTGACATTTTATCCAAGAAAAAAAATTCATTTGTGAATTGTCTTTTTTATAATATTTCAATTGAATTTGATATTTCTTTAAGGATTTCTGGGTACTTGCTTTATTCTGCTGTGATTGTAAATGTACTTAAATATTAGAGTGTACTTTTGGTATATAAAAATACATTTTGAGTAACAAGCCTCTTATCCAGAAAATTATCCTCTTAAAATCCTAATACAGAATCCTATTACTCTTAACCTTTCCTGTAGAAATCATGTCTATGAATAAAAAGATTCTCTAATCCTTTTGAGAAGATAGCAAGAAGGCAGGTGCCTGGGTAAAGTGGAACTTCTAGGTTTAGATTTTTAAGAGACCTGCACCCTGATTTCCACAGTGACTGCATCACTCTATACTCCCTCCAGCAATGGGGAAGGGTTCCTTTTCCTCAGCATCCTGCAAACATTTATTATAGGTTGTTTTCTTGATAGAAGCCATTTTATTTCTGAAATGTTGCTTTAATTTGCATTTCTCGAATGACCAATGATGTTGAACATTTTTTCACATATTTATTTACTGTTGTTACTTCATCTGAGAAGGATCTACACATTTTAGATGACCATTTTTGGAGTGGGTCTTCCAATTTGGGGGATTTGATTTTCTTGAATTCTTTATGCATTTTAGATCTTAGGCCTTATGAGGAACAACTGGAAAAAATTTTTTCCCATTCTGTGTGTTAACTCTTCACTCTGTTGCTGAATTCCATTTCCCCATGGGAAAGATTTTTTTTTAATTATATGAAATCCCATTTGTTGATACTTTGTGATAATTCCTGTGTGATTGGTATTTTGTTCATAAAATTTTTGCCTACACCATGTCATCTTATAATAGCTAAACCCTGGCAACGTCCAAATGCCCATCAGGTGATGAATTTACAAAGAAGATTTGGTATTTTAATAGGGCGAAGTACTATTCTCCCATAAAGGATAAATTTGAGACATATATAGCTAAGTGGATGAACCTTGAGACCATAATCTTAAGTCAAATAAATCAGACACATATGTTTAAAATTTACATTGTCTCTCCGGTATGAGCAACAGAAAGTGTAAATATTGAACAAAATATATAGTAGATATTGGAAAATGTGAAGCAAATGTTAAAAAGAAAGAGGAACAAGGGCAAGGGAAGGAATGAAAGAACAAGAAGAAGAACAGAAGAATAAGAAAAGTGTTTGTAAATAATGAAAAAGAGAAATTGAAGGGAGGGGAGGAGATGATTAAGAAAGAAGAGGCAAGTTATATCATGTGCAAGCATAAATTCCCTGTAATTAATGTTATAATTATGTATGTCTAAATGTACAATACTTATTTTTTCTTTTCTTTGTGTTGTATTTCATGATTCTTTTGCAACGTTATTTAGAATCTCTAGAGTCTGATATAATATTCATCAAGTAAAGATAACATTTCATCATTAAAAATAACATTTGTCCAAAAGCCTTTATGGATACAGTCTGTGAGTGTAATGAAATTATCAATCATTACTAATTTGCCACAAAGTTTTTAAATCTTTGAAAGTATCCTGAATTTTATCAATCATTCTTTAGAATCTATTGAAAATTTTGTTTATGGCTAATAACAGTAGATGTTCTAATACCTAATATATTTTTCCCTGCATAACAATGATTTAGTCAAAGTGCACTATTATTTTAATTTGCTTTATTGAGATTCATTTCTCAAGTGTACAATATCCATTTATGTGACTACTTTCCATAATATTGTCAAACATAAATACCTTTTTAATATCACTTCAATGAGTACAGAATATCTTTCACACCTTACAGACATTTTCTGTTCTTTTTCCAGTAAATCTCCTCCACACTTCTTTTTTTTTTGTTTGTTTGTTTAAGGTGCTAAATGTTTTTATTAGTAAATGTTTGCAATACATAATGGTTACATTCTTCCTGGGGAGTTTATAACATAGATGGCTTATTTCAATCTGTTTCTAAATTACTTTCCACTTCCATACATCCCAGTCCTTATACTCATTACTGCAAGCAATCATTGATCTGATTTTCATCAATATAAAATGTTTGTTTCCAGAACTTTATATACTGTCATAAACTTTCCTCTTTGTTGTACAGTTTCTTTTGCTCAGCATAATTTATTCATGCAATTTTGTGTACTAAGGACTCCTTAGTATTATAACTGACTAGCATTTTGGTATATTAATATCACATTTTTTTCATCCTCTTGTTTATGAATATATGAGTTATTTTTAGATTTAATGGTTATGAAATCTGCTATAAACACATATATGTCTTTGATAGGCATGTAATCTTTCTTGATTCAATAATTAAGATTTGTACTTCATAAGGTATTAATGTTTTACATTACAAAAAGTAAGCTTCTTTTCCAAAGTATTTGTACGATTTTACATATCCAGTTTTATATATAATATCCTCCAATTTTGTTTTTGTATTTTCTTCCTTTCTTTCCCCTTTCCTTATCATTTTTTTAATCTTTTTTGATTTGCTTAGTAGTGCATTTTTATCAAAAAGGTCTTATTTGTAATGGTTTCTCTAATCATATATTTAACATCTTTCTTTAGATCTCCTATCAAAGATTCTTCTCCTTCTGAGTAGAATTACCTTGTTAAATTTTCTATTTTGAGTAAATTTTAAATTGTCATAGAAAATCTTTATTTTACCCTAGCCTTTGGGAAAACATAGTTTTGAGGGAATACAATTCTAGGCTGACAATATTTTAGCTCAGCAATTAAAAGAAAAACAATCCTCTAAATTTCTTTATTGCTATTGAATAATATGTTGTCTGTTACCATAGTTATTTCTCTTTGCTTTCAATATTCTTTTCTTATATTTTACATTTATTTTTGTTTTTGTATTTTAATATTGTGGATAGTAGCACCGATTATTATTTTTTCTAGTTTATTCTAAAACTTTCTGCACGTATCAGGATCTGTCTTTCATTAATACATCAATTTTCAATCCCAATCATTTTCCTATTATTTTTCAGTTTCAAACATGGAGGAGAATTAAACATTGATCACATATTTTCACTATTTTTATGGCTTCCATGTCTGTGCCTTTTTACGTTTTTGAATAATTTCTTCAGCAATGTATTTTAGCTGAGATTAATCTACAAGGCAGTTTACAAAACTATTAGCTTTTGCATAATTTAAAGTTTTGATTATTGTAGTTTTCAATTTTAGATTTAATTTGGTTTATTACTGAGTTAGGTGTACAAACTTGACTATGTCACCTTTTTTGCCTTGGAAGTTAATGACAAGATTAGTCAGGAACTCTTTTGATTGTATTTGGATGGGTCACAGGAGTATGACCTTGTGTACTGCATGTAGTCCTTTGATTTTTCCTGCATGAGGTTTCAGTCTTGGAGCCAACAGACCATGCAACAAATCCTTTGAAACCATGAACCAAATTAAACCTCTCCTCTTTCAAGTTGTGGGTGATAGGTATTGTGTCCCAGCAGGGAAAGCTAACAATTAAAATTTTCTCAAAAGTTCTGTATTGCCATTAGTTCCTTGACTATACTTCCATAGTTCATTTTTTTTATTTCTCTAGATACAATTAGTCAAGCTCTTAAAATATTTTTTTCTGAAATTTTTATGGCTGAAGTCATCTCTTCAAGTATTTTTAGCTGTTTATGTTACATGCTAGTTTTTTAAAAATATTCTATTTAAGGAGAAAAAGAAAAAAAATAGAAAAAGGGTGTAGTAATACAGAATTTCAAAAAAAAATAAACAGTAGGAAATCACTAGTTAATAGATTACATATTGTCATCTTAGAAATAGTTGTTCAAGTTACAAAACTAAAGCATATAAAGTGGACATTCAAACAGTCAGACTGCAAACAGTCCTGTTCTATAACCCATCAAAAACTCAGTAATGTGTTTACCTTATACACTTAAATATACATGCAGTTATATCCTTTATAGAACTTTCTTTTTCTCTACTTTTTAATGACAATTATACATTTTGGGTTTTATTACTCCCACAGTACTTATTACTTTTTTTTTGAAGAGAATAAAACCAAATGTGACAAAACAAAACATAGTCAGTCAAATCAAAAGGATGGACATAGTACATGATGTAAAAGCAGAATACAAGGTGACCCACAATGGTTACCATAATGCCTCTTACTATCTTAAAAAGAATTGCCTATATCATCAATAAAATTGAACAAAACAGTAAAGAACAAAACCAATAAAGCCAAAACATTGGAGATATTACAGGACTTCAAAAGAAGATAATAATCAAACCAGAATGGGCATCATAGTGAATCTTATTGTCTTCAAAGTTGTTGCCTATACTCTCAAACTTGATACTATCAAGCAAAACAGAATAAAGTCAGTCAAACAAGATGGTGAGAGCAATACAGGGTTTCAAATCAAGTTAATAGGAAATCAAAGTGGGTTGCTATAATATATTCTGCTATTATTTATTTATTTTCCCTTAAAAAGATAAAAATAAAAAAAGGTGATTGAGATAAAAGAGGACATAACAAAACAGCAAAGGTCAGAACATAGTAATTTAAGCAACACAGTGTTTTACCACAAGATATCCTGACATAAAAGTAATTACCAGTGTCACTATGACAGCCATTGTTGACTTCTCTATTGTCTGGTCTTGAAGACCTAAAACACCTTCATCATCTTGTTCAGATCAGTTTTATATTATGTTGGTTTGTATGAATTCACTGTATGTGAAGATAAGGACAACTATAGAAAACAAGAGACAATATGGTACACATTGAAGATCTCTGGCTGTCTTGCTTTGAAATTTATGTCTCTTACATTGCTTTCTTATGTTCTGTTTTGTGTTTAATTTTACCCTCTTTAAAATAAAATTTTAAAAAAACAGTAAAAAAAAAGTAATTACCAGTGTCTCTTTCCTTGAAATATTTGAGTGTAACTTTGTATACTGTAGCATCAACCATATCAAGACAATATAAAACCTTTCAAGAGAATGATAGTATTGTGGGGCATTTAGAACCAACTAACAGAAAACGAACAATGGGTTCTACATTATCTCCTTATCTATAAAAGTTTGAGTTTATCACATATAATAAAATCCAATAAGATACAACATGTTAAGACCTATGGAAACAGAAGAATAAAGGCTTGATGGGACTTCAATACAAGATGATGTTAAATCAGCACTAACTATTATGATGTCTTGTTTTCTCCAAAAGAGATGTTCATATCATCACAGATAATAAAATCAAACAGCCCAGAACAAAACAACTACAATTGATGAATGAAAATTTATAAAGCTTACAAGCAATATAATGGGGAATCATGATTTTCACATAGTTTTATGTATTGTTATCACTTATTACACTAGGAAAACTATTTGGTGTTTATACATGTGGGTTTGATTTATTTCACTTATGAGTATGGTCTCAAGCTGAGCCCATTTATTTATAGATATCTCAATGTTATCATTCTTTATAGCTGAGTAGTACTCCATTGTACAAAAATACCACAACTTTTTGTCTATTCCTCACTTGATGGATACTTAGGTTGTTATCAAGATCTGGCTATTACAAATTGTGCTGCTATAAACATGGGTGTAAACATATCTCTGTGGTATGATGCTTTCAGTTCTTCTGGGAATATGCTTAGAAGTGGAATAGTGGGAACAAATGGGACTTCCAATCCCAGCTTTTTTTGAGAAGTCTCCAGACTAACTTCCACAATGGTTGTACCAGTCTACACTCCCATCAACAGTGTAGGAGAGTTCCTTTTTCCCCACAGCCTCTCCAGCATTTGTTGTTGGTGGTTTTCTTGATCCTGGCCATTCTTTCAGGAGTGAGATGGAATCTCAGTGTAGTTTTAATTTGCATTTCTCAAAGGAGTAATGATGATGAACATTTTTTCATGTATCTATTTGCCATTTGTATTTCTTCATTTGAGAATTGTGTATTCATCTCAGATGCCCATTTTTGCATTGGATCTTTGAATTTTTTGGGGTCTGATTTTTTAAAATTCTTTATATGTTTAGACAGAAGTTCTTTGTCGGAGGGACAGTTCCCTAAGATTTTCCCCAGTTTGTGGCTTTTCTTTTCACTATGCTGGAGATTTCTTTTGGTATGCAGAAACTTTTTAATAAGAAGATGGTCCCTGTATTTCCCCATGCGGTTTGAGTCCTGTTCATGAATTCTCTACCTACCTCTATGTCTTCAAGTTTTTACCCAATTTGTCTTCCAATAGATTTAGTGTTTCTGTTTTAATATTCAGTTCTTAGATTTTAATTTAGTACATGGTGATAGGCATAGGTCTAGTTTTAGTTTTCAGCATATGGTGAACCAGTTTTTCCAGCACCATTTATTAAAGACATTGTCCTTCTTCCAGTGAACATGCTTGGGCCTTTTTGTGTTTGTAGTTGTGGTTGAATCTTCTAATCTATTTCATTGATCTTCAGCTCTGTTTTGATTCCAGTACCATGATGATTTTACTACAGTTGCTTTGTAGTATAACCTCAAGTCAGGGATTGTGCTGCCTCCTGCCTTGCCTTTGCTGCTTAGAACTGCTTAGAACTGCTATTCTAGGTCTCTTCTGGTTCCAGATGAATTTTAGGAGTGATTTCTCTAGATCTATGAGTATGTTGATAGTATTTTTATTGGGATTGCATTGAATCTGTATAACAGTTTTTGGAAAATGGCCATTTTCACAATATTTATTCTTCCTATCCATGATCGAGGGATGTCTTTCTATCTTCTGATTATTCTATTAAATAGGAGCAGTAATAAGGGACATCATTGTCTTGTGCCTGATTTTAAAGTAAACACCTTCAAATTTTGGCCATTAAGTTGAATGCTGAACCATCCCTGCATGCCTGGGTAGGATCCCACTTGTTGGGTTTCTCTCCAGTTTTGGTACTACAGTAATACTTGCTTCCAGAAATGACTTAGAAAGGATTGCTTCACTTTCAATTTCATTGAAGAGTTTGAGGAGTTTCGGGATTAAGTCTGCTTTGTACTTCTTGTAGAATTCTGCAGTGAATCTGTCTGGTCCTGCGCTCTTTTTTGTAGTTAAGAACTTAATTACATTTTCAATTTCGTTAATAGAAATTGGGTTATTCAACAGTTTTACATCTTCTTGACCTAGCTTTGGTACTTCATATGTTTCTAATAATCTGTCTATTTCTTCTGTGTTATCAAACCTATGAGAGTAGGGGTTTTTGAAATAGGTGTTTACAATATTTTATATTTCTACTTTTCATTCCTTATAGCATGAATTTGAGCTTTGTCTTCCCTTTTTAAAGTAAGGTTGGCTAGGGGCTTATCAATTTTATTTATTCTTTCAAAGAACCAAATCTGATTCATTGATTCTTTGGATCGTTTTCTTAGTTTCTATTGCATTAATTTCTGCTCTGATTTTTATAATTTCCTCTCTTGTTTTGGCTTTGGGCTTGACTTGCTCTTCTTTTTCTAGATATTTGAGGTATAACATCAAGTTGTTCAGTTGTATTCATTCTGTTTTCCTTATATGAGAACTCAGTGCAATGAATTTTCCTCTGAGGACAGCTTTCATTGGCTCCCATGGATTCCAGTAAGTTGTACTTGTATTTTTGTTTGCTTGTAGGTATTGTTTAATTTCCTCTTTAATTTCCCCTGTGGCTCACTGATTACTCAAGAGTGTGCTATTCAGTTTTCATGTGTTTGTGGGATTTTTGTAGTATCTTTTACCATTAATTTCTAATTTCATGGCACTATGATCTGATATCATGTATGGGATAATTTCAACTCTTTTGCATTTATTTAAATATGTTCTGTGAGCTAATATATGGTCTATTTTAGAAAATGACTCATGTACTGCTGAGAAGAATGTGTATTCTGATGTTAGGTGGAACACTCTGTATATGACTATCAAGTTCATTTTTTCACAGGTGTGTTTCAGTGCTGTTATTTCTTTGCTAATTTTCTGTTTGGATGATCTGTCCCTTGGTATCAATGGTGTGTTAACGTCTCCTGTTATAATTGTGTTACTGTTAATTTGGTTTTTCATTTCTGTTAATACTTGTTTTATATAACTGGCTGCTCTGGAATTTGGTGCACATATATTTAAGATAGTTATCTCTTCCTATTGAAGTTTTCCCCTAAGCAGTATGCAATGACCTTCTTTATCTCTTCTGATCATTCTTGGTTTGAAGTTCACGTTGTCTGCAAACAGAATAGCTACCCTTGCTTTTTTGGGGGTTCCTGTTGCATGATATATTGTTTTCCATCCTTTGACTTTCAGTCTGTGAGTATCCTTTTGGGATAGATGAGTTTCTTGTAGACAGCATATAGTTGAATTTTGTTTCTTGATCCATTCTGCCAGTCTGTTTTTTCTTTTTTTAATTGCTGCATTGAGTCCATTTACATTAATGGTTATAACTGTTATATGCTGGCTTATTGTTGATGTTATCTTTCTGCTGTTGCATGTTTATCTTTCTTTTCTGTTTAATTGTCTGCTTTGCTTACTGTTTTTTTTCCTAAGTGTATCTAAACTGTCTTTCAGTATTCTTTGCAGGGTTGGCTTGGTGATCATGAAGTTCTTCAGCTTTTCTTTGTCATGGAAGTATCTTATTTCTCCATTCATTCTGAAGGGCGGTTTTTCAGGGTACATCAGTCTAGGTTGAAAATCATTTTCCTTTAGGATCTGAAATATTTCACTCTATGCTCTTATTTGACTTCATTGTTTGTGTTGAGAAGCCAGCTGTGATTCTGATAGGCTTTCCTCCATAGGTGACCTGTCTTTTCTCGTTGACAGCTTTTAGTATTCTATTCTTATGTTGGATTTCTGGGATGGTGATTATTATATGCCTGAGTATAGCTTTATTTGGGTTATGGCTATTTGGAGTTCTATATGCTTCACTAATCCTAATGTCAGTTTCCATTCTCATGTTTGGGAAATTTTCAGCTATCACTTCTGTGAATAGCCTTTGGTATCATCTGTGATGTTTCCTTTCTTTTTCATTTATCTCTATTATCTTACGTTGTTTTTCTTTGAATATCTTGCAGCTGTTAAATTGTTATTTCCTTATTCCTTGTTTTTTTTTTTTTTTAAAGATCTTTCCTTTCCTATTCACTATCCTATTCAAGATAGCTGCAAGCTTATCTTGGATGTCTGAGATTCTATCTTCACTTTTGTTGAGTCAGTTTTGACAACTTTTGATGGAATTTTTGATTTCTTATATATCTCTTTGAATCTGCTTCATGTATTCTGTTTGTTTCTTAAATTTCATCCAGGGAGTCTATCTTTTTGTTTTGTTCCTCTAATTTTTTAACTGTGTCTTCTTTAGATGTGTTCAGCATCTCTTTCATTACTTTCAACATTTCTTCTTTTACCTGGGAGATTATTTCTACTTTGAATTCTTTAAAGCTTCCTGGAGGTGTTCTTTTATGTCAGTTGCTATTATTACAAGTATTTCAGGTGTATGACATATATTTCTTCTATGTACATGGGTCCTAGGGTTTCTTGGGATGGGCTAGAGGTTTGAGATTGCATTTTGGTCTTTTTTTCTTTTGTCATTTTCCTATATTTCTGTGTTTTAAGTGTTTTTTTTTTTTTATAAGGCTTCACCTGGATGTGTTGGAAATCCTCTCCTATTCCCTGGGCTCCTGGGACTGAATGAAGATTGCTGAGCGTGGTACAGTCTGGCCCTCATGTCCTCCTGTGCTACCTTCAGTTTTCCATTAGCTGGGCAGAGCAACTACCCACTGTGGATGATGGGCTAAAGCTCTCACTGGGCAAAGACCAATGCCCTTCAACTCACTTCATCTGGTCTCCACTCCCGTAGTTGAAAAGGTCGTGTGGGTAATCTGTTCAGGCTGAAAATCCTCCCAAGGTGAGTCTAATGTGGCTGGGCTCTGGGTAGCTCCTTGAGCTCTGGGAGCAATGATCTTAACACAATATCCCATGCTTGGGATGACAAGCGTACTCATCCCAGCCACCAGCTGAGCTTCCAGGTTCCTGGTTGCAGAGAAAGTCACTGGGTATGTCCAGGGCAGGCCTGAAACCTGCCATGCAAGGGTAGCCTAGTGTTGCTGGGCTCTGGCGGGGGGGGGGGCGCGGTCCTTGAGGTCTGGGAGCTATGATCTTAAGGCAGTCTCTTGGGCTCTGGATAGGGAGCTGACTCACCCCAGCTGCCAGCTGAATTTCTTGCTTTCCAGTTCCAGAGAACGTTGCTGGGCATATCCTGGGGCAGGCCTGAAACCTGCTAGGCAAGTGCAGCCTGCTGTGGCTGTTCTCTTGGTAAGTCCTTGAGCTCTAGGAGCAATGATCTTAACACAGTCTCACGGGCTTTCTGGATAGGGAGCTGACTCATCCCAGCCACCTGCTGAATTTCCTGGCTCAGGGTTCTGGAGAAGGCCCCTGGATGTGTCTGGGCAGGCCTGAAACCCGCCAGGCGAGCACAGCCTCGTGTGGCTAGGCTCTCATTTTGTGCTAGTTTTAATACACTGTGTCATGTGTCTCCACTGTTAGGCTTTATTTTATTCTCCTCCTTCATTAGGTTCTAGGTTTTATATTTTGCCCTGCTTACAGGATGTGCAAAGTACTAGCTCTGTTTCAGCACTTGGCAGTTACCATTGCAGAGAAGAGAAGCTTCAATGCTCATTTACTTTCCCAGGATACCTGCTCATTCTTTGGCATAGAATCATAAACTCTTCACTACTCAATGCAGGAAGTTTTTGATAAGCAGTTTCAAAGTGTTCCATCCATCATGATAGTTTCTTTTTAAATGATTTGGCTAGAATGTTAGTCACTTTTCTCATCACTGATACATAATACTCAATATCTACTATTTAAGTAAGGAAAGGTTTACTTTGGTTTATGTTTGAGTCTGTGACCCACAGGCTTGAACACAGAATGACAGGGTGGAAAGGACTGTATGGAAGAGAGCTACTCATATCATGGTCACCAGAAAAGAGAAAGGAGACAAGAGCCAGGAAAGGAATGTACCCTTCTAGATCATGCACCCTAAAATGCCTCTTATAATCAGCATCTATCTGCCTCTTAACAGGAAGCCTGCTACATTGCCCTATGATTCAATCAACTTCTCAAATCCCGACCTATGAGTACGTGAGGGTTTGGGAGACATTGTTCTAAACAATAACAGCCAGCTAAAGAGTCTACATGATAAGTGACTATTTTGTCATCTTAATTCACCTGACATGTAATCATTTCATTTATAGAATTTTGATTTTTGAGAAAAAATGTATAAGCTTTTCTATAAAAATCTTTTTCATAAATGAATAACAATCAATGCTAATATTGTAATTTTGATCATATATTTAATTTTATTTTATTATTATTTTTTATTTTTTTATTTTTTTATTTTTTTTTTATTTAAGAGGAAAAAGAGAAAAACACAAAACAAACCAAAGCGGCGTAAGGGTACACGCAATACAGAACTACAAAACAAAACAAAACAAAAAACCATAACAGTAAGAAATTACCTGCTAGTAGATTACACACTATTTTCTTGAAAATAGTTCCTCAAATCACAGTATCAAAGAACACAAGGTGGACATTCAAACAGGGAGACTGCAAACAGCTGTGTTCAATGTTCCAAAAACATTGATAAAGTCAGCTATTTAACACCCCCAAACACACTTGCTGTTATATCCGTTAGAGCTCCTTTTCTTTTTTTTTTTTCCCTCTCTTTTTTACAACAAAATTTACACATCTTGGATTTTATTACTCCTTAGTGCTTATTACTTTCTTTGGGGGGGGGAAGAATACAGTCAAATATGGCAAAACAAAGCTGTCAGTCAATACCAAGGATAGACGTAGCACATGGTTATATATTTAATTTTAGAATAAAACCCACATTTGGTTTTACTCTCTTCCAAAAAAGCAACAAGAACCGTGGGAGCAATGAAACCCAAAATGTGTAATAGTCACTGTACAAAAGAGAGGAAAAGAAAGTGCTCTAAACTATATAACTGCATGTATATTTAAAAGTATAAGATAGAAAATGATATCACAGAGTTTTATTGGATCATTGAACAGAACTGTTTGCAGTATCATTGGTGGAATGTCCACTCTACAAGCTTTAATTTTGTGACTTGAACAATTATTTCTAAGATGGCAATATGTAATCCATTAACTAGTGATTTCCTACTGCGCATTTTTTTATTCTGTAAATCTGTATAACTTGTACCCCTTCACTGTTTTTTTTTCTTTCTTTTCTTTTCTCCTTAAATAAAAATTAAAAAAAAAAAAACACCCTTAGAACTAAGTATTTAGCAGGAAATTTGTTAAAAGATTGAGTTTGGATATTAGTTAAAATTTTTACTTCTGAAAATATGAAATCAATTCATAATTATTGACCAATGATGAGATAATACTAACTTCTATATATCTTTTATTATGTTGAGTTTCACATTAACATATTATTTAATAATGAGAAACAACAGACCCTGATCATCCCTTTAAAGGAACTAAAGCTAAATGGAGTTGAATGTCATGTCAACGTTGTACAGTAATTATGTGGAAAACTAAAGAAACTCCTGTTTGTTTTACACTATATTGTAATGCTATAATACAGTATAAAAGACAGTATGTGACACTAAATGACATGGAGAAGTAACAAGTAATATAAATGTATATCTTAAATATACATACATAGTATGTGTGTCTGCATTAATTGTGTATGTGTTACAGAATTTTCAGAAATATAACACTCATCACAGGTGAATGCCTTAAATAAAATAAATTTATGTTTTCATAGACTCTGAACAAAATTCTAAAATCTTGGTGCTGACATCACTGATTCTTCTTGGGCCTCTCTCCTCGGTCTGTGGATGTCACCTTCTTCTTCGTGCCTTAACATGATGGTCCATGTGAAGTGAATCCTGGATATGTGTGTGACCCTCTTCTGCAGAAGACATAGATCATACTGAATTAACTCTTTTGAGGGGCTCTTGGTACATCCAACTCTATTCACACTCTCACAGAGAGTTAAGTATACATCATATGTATTTTAGACAGAGATAGATTATATTGTAACCACACATAAATACAGACATACCCATCAAAGTAAGTCAGCAATATGAGACCTATAGAAATAAATGAGTTAGAGTTTCTACATACAATTCTTTCTAAGAAGAAACGACTGATAATTTTACAATGTGGCTTTGGACAGTTTCACAAAGAGGCAGCCTGGGATGGAACAAAAGAGATGAGAGGGGCTGTGACGGGAAGGAGAGACATCAGCGCCACAAGAACTCTCTAATGGAGACATTGAAATGGGGAGATAGAGGCTGTATTCAGATGACAGCAACAATGAACATAGTCATCCAACTGTATAAAGAATTGGCTTGTGAAATTGTAAGAGGGAAAGGCAATTTGGTTCCAATTAAGAGAAATCTTGAAATCCACCATAAGGAATGTTTATGTTGTTCTGAAAGAAAATAACATCTTTCACAGTTCTTTAAAATTTGTTTTCAGCTTGTCTTACTGCAAGAAAGAGCTACAGATTTTGTTTCTGCGGGAAATCACTGTATCCCCACAAACTAAATCCTATCCTTGACAGTCACCTCTGAAAAATTCTGATATTAGTTTTATGTTGAATCTTTCTATTCTTCAAATTCTTTCATGTCATTATGTGTTTTCTTCATCCAAAAATATAGCACAATACCTTTCTGGGAAATGTACTTGTTTTGGTTATGTCTCTATTTCTATGGTTTTCATGCTATACACTTTCTAAGAATAAAACAAGATTTTACTTCACACTTTAAGATTTCTTTTAGCCTGCCTCACCTAGACCTGATTTCATCATCTATTACTCATAAATATTAAACCTACCAAGGTCCTCAGTTGTCACACTTCATGATATCTATTTAAACCTCATGAAGCTGAAACCCAGGAAGTTCACTGAACCCTGATCACAGAGATAAAGGGAGGTGTGGAGTTTGAAATCACATACACACTCCAAAATGATCTTGATCAATTAAGTGACCTTTCAGAACTAAAATGCAGTAATGGCATCAAAAATCAATTTTAAAAATAAAATGAGACAGTCCAAGGATATAACTCAGTGGCACAGAGCCTGCTTGGCAAAAACAAGGTCCTGAGTTTGATTCCTGGCACAAATAAAGTAATGATAAAAATAAAATGAGGGACTATTTTAAGGTTTATCACCCTACGTGGCTCAGAGTAGACACTAAATGAGCAGTAGCTGATGTCAGCAAAATCATCGCTCCTCACTGTCATTGATTTTGGTCTTTCAGTGCTTCAGTTTAGCTTTTAATATTCAAGTGTAAAAGCATCCCCCCACTCCAAGTTAATGGTCAGGAGTATAGAGGGGAATTTTTCTCAGAAGGTGATCAAGTATTAGAGAATGATAGAAAATGAAGGAATGAGTTAGGTCACTGGGTTTCCATTTACTGCAGAGACATTGCCAGTGCTATGTGTGGAGGATGTGTGAAGGTCTTCCAATGAGATTCCTTTGCAGAAACCTATACAGATGGGGCTCAGAACTTAAAGTTGTGGGAAGCCGCCTATGATGGCACCCATTTCCTGCTTCCGGGTTCTTCCCGGCCTGAACAAGCCCGCCAAATTGTCATATCTGCCCAGTTACCCGTGACACTAGCCTATCAGCTTGTTAGGCGCGCTTCTCTGTGATTGGATACTGCTTCCCCTTATAAGAGGTTGTTCCTGCCCCCAACGGGCGGAAGAGGAACCAACGTTGAGGGTGGCGGACCTTGTTAGGTCCGGTTCGCTGTACGCAATAAAGTTTGAGAGCTGATCCTGCTCGAGTTTGGTCTCCTGTCTCCCGCGGCTCCGGTCACCTGGTGGCCCGTACGGGGGAAAAAAAGGTAAAAGACTCAGCGACGTGCCTCTTCGGCTGGGAGGTGCGATTGCTGTCACCTGCGGTACGAAGGAGGACCTAGCCCAATAACAACGGAAGGCCCCGAGCACCTCTTCTCTTCACCCTGATCAGCTACGTGAGATACAGCGGTTCCCGGGACAGGTGAGTACTGGGTCACCTGGGTTGGGTGGACGCACCTAACAGATTTTGAGCGCCACACGAGTGGACGCCGGTTTTTTTTTTCTTTTCTTTTCCCTTTGCATCTGTTTTGCTTTCGCTTCCCTAATACAGCCCGACAGGCTTTTGATAGAGCTCGATCGGAATGCTCAGAGGAGCCCAGAGCCACTGCCGATTGTGGGTCTCCGAAGGACCCTCAGGGCTCTAATTCTGATTCGGATTCGGAAGGCTCAGAAGAGGAGGTCGTCTTTGCTAAGCATGACCCTCCTACACCGTTAAAAGAGGAACTTAGGGCTCGGGAAGATAAAAAGGGGAACCAAACACCACCCTGCCCGAGCTACTCCGCCTTATGGGAGGAGCTTAAGCCCTTCCGCCCTTTGGCAAGTTCGCGACCCATGGTCGCCCCCTTCAGGGCGCCAGGCCCCACTGCACCGCCGTGGCCGGAAGAGGAGTTGCTCCCTGGGCTGCCACCACAACCTATGGCACCGCCCTGGTTAGAGGGAGAGCTACTTCCTGGGTTGCCTTCTGCGCCCCCATCTGGGGAGGGAGGAGGACGTTCCTTCCACCAGAGGGTATGGTCGCGGCTTCCCTTTGAGTGTTCCGGTCTCCATGCATTCCCGGTACAAGTAGGAGGCAGGGGAGGAGGAGGATATTATGAGCCCACAACACTTTGGGGTGCCTCCTTCTTCCCTACATGTACCATACACAAGAGAACAAATTGAGACCTTAACAACATGCCTGGATTCCTGGGCGATCCTTCGGTGTACTTTCCAGGGAACCATAGATAATCAATTCCCAAAAGACCCCCTGCTCCAGTTTGTCACCGTGCATCCTGTGATCTTTCCTAAGGTCACGTCCCCACACCCCATAGCTGGAGCTCCAATAATATTTACAGACAGCTCCAAGTCAGGCATAGGCGCGTATGTGGTTATGGGTCAAGAGCCAAAAACTATCCAATTTACTCCAGACCAACCCCAGGTGGTCGAGCTCCAGATAATACAGTAGGTCTTACGTCGCTTTCCAGGCGATGTTAACCTCCTGTCGGACTCCAAGTATGTGGTAAATGCTCTCCAAGTTCTGGAGACGGCGGGTCCCATTAAACCCTCTTCAACGGTAGCCTCCATATTCCTAGGTATTCAACATCAGCTATGGAATAGAACCTCAAAAGTGTTCATCTCACATATCAGAGCCCATACTAATTTACCTGGGCCCTTGGCAGAGGGCAATGCCTTGGCAGACTCGGCCACGCACCCGATATGGGTCTTCACCTTTCCCAACCCTCTGGAAGCAGCCCAAAAATTCCATTCTCAGTTCCATGTTAATGCCTGCACCCTCATGGCGCGCTTCAACATCACGAGAGCACAAGCACGAGAGATTGTACGGTATTGCCCAGCTTGTGTGATCTCTTCACTCCAACAATCTATTGGCATTAACCCAAGAGGACTTCGCCCAAATCATATTTGGCAAATGGATGTTACACACATCCCAGAATTCGGAAAACTTAAATATATTCATGTTTCAGTAGATACCGCCTCCCAGGTTATGTTTGCCTTGGCAGAACCCGGAGAAAGGGCCACCCACGCTATTAATCATTGCCTGGCAGCCTGGGCTGCTTGGGGAAAGCCCAATATACTAAAAACAGACAATGGTCCTGCCTATACCAGCAAAATTTTTATGACATTTTGTCAACAAATGGAGGTCACTCTTAAACATGGCATTCCTTACAACCCCCAAGGACAAGGCATCATTGAGCGATCCCATCGGACACTCAAGGGTGTCTTACAAAAACAAAAGGAGGGAATAGGCCATGGCCTAACGCCCAAAGGAAGAATATCATTGGCACTCTTTACCATAAATTTTTTAAACCTTAATCACAATAATCATTCCCCTGCCATGGAGCACAATAACCCGTCCCCGGCCGACAAAGGGCTGGTGAGATGGAAAGATGTCCTTACAGGACAATGGATGGGCCCGGATCCAGTGATTAGCTGGACCCGAGGTGCGGTTTGTGTCTTCCCACAGGAACCAGGCTGCGAACCGCTGTGGGTCCCGGAAAGATTGACGCGAGCAGTAAACTCCCCACCAGTTCCTGATAAAGCACAGGAGGATAAGCCCGCGGACACAAGTCAACTCGACCCTTCTGGGACTGACGCTCAGCGCCCGAGACCATCTACAAACTAAAATGTCTGGTTTGGAGCTTTTTCTATTCTGTGGGTTCCTATTAATCACCCCTGTTCGCACAAATTTGACCAACACTGTTAAAAATATGACAGCTTGGCTGCAAGACACCTACCTACCTAAGTTTCACAATTTGTCCCTCATATCTTCTGGCCCAACCTGACTACTTGGATCCTGATTGCCGTGGCCATCCTAGTGGGGCTTGTGGTTATTAAATGCTTGTTAGATCGCCTCATACAAACTCAGCAGCAGGTTAAGATCACAGCTATGGCAGCCATGCAAATGGCAGCAGGTGGCCCATCAGGCCAGCAGGCCGCCGCATATCTCCTTCACATTGCAGAACATCAGCTATAAGAGCTGAGTGGGCAAGCCAATGACGGGTAAGACGGGAAAAGCCCTCCCGGTCAACCTAAGACAGGCTCCACTCAGATATACATGGCCTATAAGGCCAGGGGTCCCTCCCGGAGTCAAATTATTGGCATTGAGATGCGAGACCAAGGGTACTGCAGTGCCATCCGCCCCAAAGGTTGGGGGGAAGGCAGGAATGAATGTCTATATGCATCCAGGTTCGGTTCACAAAAGCCTGGCCCTGAGAAAAAATGAACCACTCACCTTGAGCATGGTCCTGGCGCAAGGATATGCACAAAACAGGGTGATGCACAGCAGGGTATAGACCTCTACATTCTCTCATGCCTCGGCCTACAAGGTAGGCCCACTCCTAGGTGTCTAACAGCAACAAGGTCATAGACACCTTGGAGGAACCCACAGACCATCCTATTTTAATAAATAAAAAAGAGGGAGATGTGGGAAGCCGCCTATGATGGCGCCCATTTCCTGCTTCCGGGTTCTTCCCGGCCTGAACAAGCCCGCCAAATTGTCATATCTGCCCAGTTACCCGTGACGCTAGCCTATCAGCTTGTTAGGCGCGCTTCTCTGTGATTGGATACTGCTTCCCCTTATAAGAGGTTGTTCCTGCCCCCAACGGGCGGAAGAGGAACCAACGTTGAGGGTGGCGGACCTTGTTATGTCCGGTTCGCTGTACGCAATAAAGTTTGAGAGCTGATCCTGCTCGAGTTTGGTCTCCTGTCTCCCGCGGCTCCGGTCATAAAGTCACTCATTAAAGACTTCTAGTCCTCCTAGTTCCCTTTTTTCTGTGGTAAATCTCCTTCCAGTTGATGTCCTCGCTCAAGAGCTTTCATTTAATTGTGTCATTTAGTTTTTTTCCTCTATCCATTGAACCTTGGTAGCCCACTTGAATGAGATGGTAGGAAAGATAGAAAATCACAGCTTGATTTAGAAGAAACATCTTAGCTTCCTCACATTTGATGGTCCACTTCAGGTGCATAGACTCTTGCCTTTTTTGAGTTCTTCTACTCATCCTCCTCCTCCTGTTCTATGACAATGGCGTATAAAGTTCCTTTTACATGAGTGATTTGACCTCCCTCACCTTTCTGATCTCAGCTCATCTGTATTTCCTCCTCACATCATTTTCTTTTTCTTATAAAAGAGAATTTTATTTGTTATGTAAATAACTTCTTTTTATGGAACTCACTACAACTGCATTTTCAGTCCTATTTCTGTGATTCGCATTCTTTAAGTTTCATAAACACAGTTTGTTCATTTTAGTTCTTTTCATATCCAAAAACAACATAGCCTGCCACAATGAAGCAGTTTTAAATGAATGGGCTCCAGTTCTTAACACAAGAACTATTTATCCTACTCAGAAGAGAATTGTTGTTTGCCTTTCAAAAAACAATTGATGGTCTACCATTACAGAGATTAGCTGCAAGATTTTATTCCTTTTTGAGTTCTTTGCAGAGATCAAATGTCCACTTTTATAAGGAGATTAAATATTTATCTAATAGAATGATTGAATAACATATTCTCTCATTTTATTCCCATGACTTGTTACATAATTCCAATAATCTCTCAAAAAAGAATAACCTCTTGATGAAAACTCAGTATTTCATCTGTGAGTTGACACTCACACTTAGTCTCTTTTCCACCTCCTTTCACAGAAATTTATTTAACTGCCTTGTAAAAAAAAGTTGTTAATATTATTCTTAAATTAAATATGTGAATGGTGATAAGAATATACTGTGAATGCTTAAATTAAAAAAAAAATCTCATGGTAAAGTACATCACCTCTAATCCAACTCCCTTTTGCAGTGAAACACTTTATCTCACATTCGTCTCCCTTTCTGAAGCAACTCTGAAAATCCTCTTTATTAAGTATATTTATGAGGTGTGATTAAAAAATATAAGGATGCTGTTGCTAAATGCTAGAAAGTAATCATGGTGTGTCCTCACCCACTTTATTCGTCAGAACTGGCAGAGCGAATTTTCTGCCTCTCCTGGTTCTTCTTTGTCACTGAAAAGGTTAACATTTTGAATCAGCTCTGGACACGAAGGAGTCCATGATGTCACAGCTAAATACACTGACAAAGGAGGATGTCTAAAGCTGCCCCAGAGAGTTACAAGAAAAATAGGGTATGTGGGTACAAAGTGGAAAGAACTATTTTGAAAGGGATTAATGGTAGTGTTTCTCTTTCTGTAATAATCATTCTTTAAACATTCACAATATTATTTGTTGACACCCACTAATTTGATTTTTCTCCTCAGTCATTTTAGGGCCTGATTTTATAATTACCCCTATTTTTGTCTGCATTAATCATTACTAACTTTATAACAAAAAAATATTTGGAAATCACACACATAAATATGTATAAACGTAAGTCAGCTATTAAAGAGAATGTATTGACATAATTTTGTTTTTAGAAAAATAGCTGTTTATTTGTCATGTTTATATTTAGAAAGGTATAATTAATCAGTGATGGTAAGAGTGTTACTTTCTTATTAGTTTTGGTCTAATATCCCTAAAAATGGGCAAATAATCTGGCTTAAAGGAAAAAAAAATTGTGTTGTAGGATATGAATAAGAAATGTCAGCTCAATGAATATATTTTGAAAAACATTTTGAAAGGTTTAGCTTTGGGAAGTTCTCCAAATAAACTTCTTCTTCATATGGTAAGCATATTGTAGCAGATTATATATATATATATATATATATTGGGGAAGAATATCTGACAAAATTATCTTTTCAACACTTACATTATTGGATATGTAATAATTTGGAGACCTTCTATACTTCTTAAGGGATTATATCGATAGAAATTTAGAATGAACAAAATCTACCCATAAACCCTAGTAAGATACCTCTTTCCACCCTACATCTGCCACTGAGATGTGTTCTCCTTCTGTCTATTCTATAAAGAATATGCAAAGATAAATACAAAACCAGCACGTCCCTTGAAGTGGTGCTTCTAGAACAGGATTTAAAATCTTTTTAAAATTAAATTTTAATATGGCAGTCCCATATTAAAAATAAAAGAAAGCAAAAACAAACTTCAGTAATATCCTATTGCAACTGAGACATAATATGCGGCCTTTCAATATGTTTAGTACATCATTCCACGGTCTGGTCCAATGATGGTGAGCCTTTCAGAGCTCTCAGTCATACAGACAGCCCACTGTGGGACACGTGTCATACATTCACCACCACTGCGTTCCCAGCAGCCCTGTCTGTCACCATTGTCAGCTTTGTTGTTACTATGTCATTCTAATTGTCCTAAGAGGTCTTTGATGAGTATATGCTATTTCTTTGTTTTGTTTCCCACACAGCTTACTCTCATGACGCCTACACATCATATTTTTGGATGAGAATGATTTATTAAGGGAGGCTTAGGTAATACATCTGTGTATTATACTTTCACATCAGTTGCTTAAACTTTATAGTTTTAATTATGTTTGTGAATATAACATGTTATATTCACAATGATATATTGAATACTAATGTTTGATATTGAATGCAATAACTACTAGGTAAAATGTTTGTATTTATTCATTGATTTGTCTCTTGCACTAGCATCATAAGATAGCCAATAAATATTTCTTTGGGTGCCTGGGCTACCACAGTGATTAATTTATAAACAACAAAATAAGAAAGGAAAAATATTGGCCCAGAAAATTTTAAATTATCAGTATTGTATGTTGGAAAATGATATTTTTAGTCAACTCAAATATTTCTAAATTTTTATGAAGATATGATTCTGAATCATTTGATGTTTGTTTAGTATATTGTGCAATGTATTAAAATTAAGGAAAATAAGATCACTGAAATCTCTCATTATAATGTCTCTGAAAATCTATATTTTGTACTTATAGTCTCTTATATCAGCAATATCAGGATCAGCTCCATAAATTTTCTATTTGAAAAATGAGAAAAAATGATAGACTTTAGTTTTATAAATAATGGATAAAAGCGAAATGACTTCATTTCAATAAATGAAACTATTTTATGTCATGACATGTTCAGAAGTCCATGAATGCAAAGGAAGTTCTTTTCCTTTCTCATGTTACAGAATATTCTTCAGCTAAGTGAACTCAGGTCTTTAACGATTCCCATTAGTACTGCCATAACAGGTACTACTTTTGATTGTAACGTCAATAACTGCAAACATATTTGGTTAATAGGATGATGTATTTCCCAGCAATATCATGGAGTTTAGTTCTTGAATTTACATTAAAATAAATATATTTCAAGAAGTTTAAAAAACATACACACACACACAGACATATATATATATATATATATATATATATATATATATACACATATATATGGCGTATGACAATGTTATAATAGCCATATTTAAAAGGAATAGATATTTTGACAAAACTTTTTCTTTCAGAACAGGAAAAATTTATCATTATTATTACTAAAATGTTCTATACTTTGAAAATCAAGCATATGTAAGTTTTTCCAAAGTAAGATTTTATGTAATGCAAAGCATAAAAAATAGTAAGAAAATTACACTTTGAAGTCATGTGTTTCAAAACATGTTAAGGAGAGCAAATGCTGGCTTACATTCAGACCTGGTATAATAAGCAAGAAAACAAAATAATCTTTAATTGTAACTAATAGTGACCCTCATACTGAACTCAGGGTTGGAAAAATATTGTAAATTCATTAATGCTTGAACAGTACATAAAAATAACTTTCAATTGGCTGATAATTAATTAAGGGCAAGAGTTTCATGTCCCACTGAATGAGTATCTAATTAGAATACTGAGTAGCACTTTTTCACTGTTTGCTGTACAGTCATTCCATTGGCCAGTATTCCCATCCCACTGCTGGGACAATGTATCTGACACCCACATCTTAGAGAAGAAGTTTAATTTGACTCATGGCTTCAGAGATTTCATTCCATTTTTGGCTGGTTCCAAGGCAGGAACATCATGGCCGAAAGGTGCCGTGGACCTGAGACAGCGCAGAGAAGGAGCGCCGGTGATGTGCTCCCAGGGACATAAGTCCAACTGAGCCGCAGCTCCTACATAGGCGTTCAGCGGTGAACACCTGTGGATTACTCCTCAGGAGAGCCTAGAGCCCCTGAGATAAAATTTTATCTCCTGGATGCAATCAAGTTGGAAAATCAGATTAACTAGCAGAGTCATTAAGATGTTATGACTCTGTCAAAGGAACCTAAAAATTAACAATAATAAACAGACTGAACTGTGCATGGTAGTGCACACCTGCAGTCCTGGCACTTTGGAAGTCTGAAGTAGGACTATCACAAGTTTGAACCTAGCTTTCACAATTTAGTGACTTAGCCATATTCTGTCTCAAAAATTTTAAATGTACAATAATTAATGGGCTGGGAATATAATTTAATATAAAGGGTTTGGATTTGAACCTTATTACTCCTAATAAATCTATTAAAATCTGATTAAGTTTTGCTTGTTTCTATCAATCATCTATCTGCATCTAAAGAAACTTTAATCTGCAAATTTTGTAAAACTATTTCAACCTGGGAGAGATCACAGAGTATTGCTCCATGGTAGAATACTTGCCTAGTATGTATGAAGTCCTGGGATCATCCCCAGCACTGCAAAATCAGTTAGTCAGTTGCTGAGATGCTGTGTGATGCCCATTCTTAAAAAAAAAAAAAAAAAAAAAAACACCTTAAAATCTAAGATTCTGAGTGGGCATGGTGGCACAGTCCTATAATCCAGCACTTTGGAGGCTGCAGCAAAGTTGAAACCAGACTGGGCTACACAATGAGTTAAAACCCAGCCTTAACTACAGAGTGACCCCTTTTCTTAAAAATAAAATAAAATAGAATAAAAAGGGGAACTATTCTACAATGACTGGTTTTTATTCTTCATTCAAAAACCTGTTTCTAGAAAATACACCCTTTAGAACTTACCCTTTCAAGTAAAACAAAGTTAACAGCAGCACTCAGGACTTTTATATAAAAATAGATAAACACATCCATTTAAATTAGATAATAGTACTCTTTCATATACTATATAATTTTTCTGTAAGCCCACAATATTAAGGTAAGGAGATTCCATTTATCTCACAGTTCCAGATGATTTGGGCCATGGTTTTCTGGATCTGAGGCAGAATCATCACAGTGCAAATGCATGGCAGTGCAAAGATCCCTGGTTCCTTAAGGCCAGGAAGTAGAGAGACACCATTAGAAAAAAGGGACCATGGACAGTACCCAAGGTTTCTTTCATAGTTTTCCTAGAAACTTCCAGAAGTGTGCTCTACAAATTTTATAGGTAGCTTCCAAACCAGTTGACCATTACGCTTAATCTCAAATTAAAAGATTATTTAAAAGTCCTAAATGCCAAATTTACTACAATAAGCATACCAAGTTTTCCTGTTTCTGGTCCAAAATGATTAAAATATAGAATTGAAGATGAATATTCCCCTTTCCACAAAACTTTGAATGATAACACAAAAGTCATCATCTTTAGGAATGCATATTTACCTGATTACACTAAATTTGGGAAATAAAGGTTGTTTTTATTCTTTATTCTTAGACACACACACACACACATAAATGTAGTAAGGGCCTCTTGTAATTTTTATCTTGTGTTTTTCTGAAAGTTTTAGGTAGTAGGTTAAGATAGAGAACAATGTTAACAGCATCAACTGGTCTACATGAGGCATAGTAATATTTCTTGAATAATCAAGGTAGTAAGTGTTTTGAATCAGTCATGGTGGCATATTCCTATAATCCCAGGTCTCAGGAGGCTGAGGCAGCAGAATTGCCCTGAGTTGGAGCCCAGCTTGGCCTACAGAGTGAGTGCAAACTCAGCCTGAGCTACATGTAAGACCTATTCTGAAAATAAATAAATAAGACTAAATTGTTTATCAAGTATTTTCATAAAGAATGAAGTAGAACTTCATTAGTGGTATCTAAAATCGGGGTGTTGCTTTGAACATGTTAAATTTTGTTTTAAACTGTGGATATAGTTCAATAAGAGATAGTTGACTTGCATCATATAATAAAGGCCTTGAGATGCTTGTTTGTTCTAAGGCAGGGTCTTGCAAGCTGAACTTAAATTTGCTTTTGTAGTGCAGACTAGCATCAAACTCACTGTGATCCTCCTGCCTCAGCCTTCCTAGTGCTGGGATTACAGGCGTGGGTTAGTATGCCCAACAAGGCCTTGAGTTCAATCCTAGCACTGCAATAAATAATAAATAAATTAAAACAATAAATCTTTTCTGTATTTACCTCAATCATTACAGTGTTTGATAGCAGGCATGCTTCTCCTCATTACAAAGATAATGGAAATCACCTTCATAGATGTTAGGGAATTTTGCTGAAGTCAGATGCTTTTCTGGTTGCATAGTAAGAATTTAAGTTATTTTCCAATTGCAAAGCATAACTTGTTTTTCTACAATGAACTACCTATGAATAGAATGATTATCATATCAATTACAATTATGTTTAAACCAAATGGGTACAATTTTATTATAGCCTGTATTTTTGTTGATTTGTCCACTCATTTTTGAATTTAACCAGTGAATATTAATTGATCTTATTACCCAGAAATTCTAGTGTATTTACAAGAAAGTCATACAAAAGAATAAAGAGTTACACTCTAGTCTAGTAATTGTTGACATGCTGACATGTAAGTGTTGTGGGAACTTAGGGAGTGTTATGTATTATGTTGAAAACATCCTGCAATGCAAAGTCAGAAAGATCCTGTGCTTCTATTATTGAAATAAGCCCCTAGACATGATTCTGGTTACGAAACTAACAAGTTCAATTTTGAAAGACTCAAAGACTTTGAAATTTATTCTAAAGTATGTATATGGCAAAGAATTTGATTTTAGAGAATTTTAAATAATATACATCAAGAAACAACTTGTTGTTTTGCAAGGTTTTTTGTACAAATGCCTTGGATAGGGGAGATTAATTGCACTGTTTGTCAACATATGAATGAAAAATTAGGTAAAATAAGTAAAAATAATTAAATAACTGAAACATAAAATGCTTAGTGGTAGATCAAGATAAATTTGCTTAGGAGGGATGTGAAAATATGTAGTAAAGTCAAAGGTAGGACACAAACCATTTTATTTCAGGTCAACCCATATTTTAAACATACTAGAGCATACCCAGTTAATAGAGTGCTAATTTCATAAGACTAACTGACTGCAATTTAGTTAGAGCAAACAAGTGATGGTCTGCTTATCAAGAATGTTTTAAATGTACACAGAGCAAAAGGAGCCTATGAAAGAGAATAGAATTTCAGATCACTAAAGGCTCTTTTTGCCAAAACATGTATAAATCAAACAAAAAATTTAGAAGAAAAATAATTCATTACAAATGTGATGGATAATGTAATGCATTTATAGATATGATGGTCATGTATATTTATAAAAAGGGTGGGGCCAAAGCAGCTCATCAGCAGGCATCCTTTGGCACAGTCTTTTCACATCTCTTCCCTTCCCAGATATCATATGCCCCAACAACAAATTGTAAAATACACATGGATTTTGAAAATTCTCAATGGCAATAAAGAATTTACTCATTTAACAAATTTTAATATTCATAATCATTTGAATACTCGTTACCTGTTGAATGATAACATCGTTGAATTATTGGCTTAAGTAACATGTCTTTTAAAATTAATTATTTTTGTTCCTTTTTATATTGCTTAATATTGCTAGTAGAAATTTTAGAATTAAATTTATGGTATACATTTGTATATTGTACAGTTATATTTGATATTATTTCTTCTGTAGGACTATCTGGTATCTTGCATGTGAATCTGTATGCGTGTGTGTACACACGTGCATATGTTCACATGTGTAAGAAAAAAACAGGAGTTGAGCCAAAATTTACAAAAGCATTGCATGCTTGTCCTTCATTCACTGAAATTAACATAGTTTTACCATTTTAAAAACTGATTCAGTTGCTTGAAGACTAAGAGGAAAGATTTTAAAAAGCATGATTGATGTAGATAACTCAGAAAATGAGCACAGAAAAAAGAGAGGAGGAATCAAACTTTAAGGTGCAAGTTATAATAAGAAATGCTAAGATGTGACTTGTGAAATTTTTGGCACTTCCACTTCCTCAAGAAATTAAATTAAAAAACCAAAGGAAATGCCTAAAAAAATAAACCCAGGAGTCATTTAAGTTCACACGGATAGTAAAAAGAACATAGATATATTTATACAGGCACAGTGCAGCAACATAAATGTGTGAAATGGAATTGAGGACAGTGCGTAAGAAAAAGAGAAATCTAATCTTGCTACTTGTCATCAAATACCAGCTAATATACTTGGAGAAAGAAAGTGTTTTAAATGTTATGCGCAAGAAAATTGTGATATTTTTAAAAAACTCTAAAAGCATGGGCAAATGCTGAACTGCTGTTTCACAGAACAGAATACAGTTTGTGTTATGCCCATTAAGCTACGAATTGCTGAAGAAAGCAAACATCTTATGAGGGACAAAGTCCATTTGAGCTTACAGTGTTGCCTTAGGCTGAAAAGGAAAGGAGAACCCTTTCTAAACTTTCTAACCCTATGTGGTAGTCATCTTGCAAAAAGTGAAATCTTCCTCAAGCTATTCCCTATAAAGAAGTGTCATTATCTCTAGTAGCTCTTTTGATTATTCTGCATATCAATTCATCAGGCAGTTTTCTAGATGCAGATTCTAAGATAACTAGGAATGCCAGTAGCAATTATAAACAAAATTGATCTTGTAAAACCAAGTTTGATATTTATTCCATATAAACTGCTTTTCTATCAGTCACTTGCCATGCCTAAAATTTATAGTAGGCATGAAATAAAATAGACATAAAATAAAATAATCACTTCTACCTGAGGATTTCACCTTTGTAGGCATAAACTGCTGGGCTGATATTTGAAACAGATGCAGTAAAAATCATTTAATAGATACATACATTCTAAATTTTGGAAGACTAATATAAAAAGAAGATTCTCTGGTCTCTAATATATTTTCATCATAAACCTAAATGAGATAAAGACTAGATTTCACTAGATTTCATAAATTTCTTTGTGTTGCTACTTTTTGTTTTATATTTGTATTTACTCATCAATGAAGGAAAAATGTAATTCAGGTCTGAGTTTAAGTAACAAGGCTGAAGATAACTCAGACAATTGAATTTCTAATTGTGCAAGTACTTGTTGAATTAGCTAAGAGACATCTAGCTAAGCACGTGAAGCAACTTTTATTATAGCTTGTCCCACCCATCTGGAGTTACATGAGTCTCACTTTCAAGCACTGGCATAATGCAGACACACAGTCTTCAAAAACAAAACTTGTTACTGTAATAGAATGAGATAAATACCTCTAGGATCTTAAAGCATGTTAAAGAACTAGATGAATTTTTTAAAGTGAATAACAGTTCTTTTAATGTGCCTCATATAATTAGTTCCATCAAAAATAATGCCTTCGACTTCAATTATAATTCTATAGGAATCTAGGTTACCTAAGATAAACCATTTTCTCCACAGAGTATGCATGTGAAAGTAAGCCCGTAGGCAATAAAAGGGCTTTGTACAGAGAAAGTTTAATGTTTAAATTAACTAAACCACCCCTAGTGGTTTTCCTACCGCATGTCTTGTACTCTGCTAAATAGTTTGTTTCTAAAACTAAAGGTAAGCTCTTATAATTCCTATGTTTTCAGATAAGCAAACAGAATGAAACTGAAAGCATGTAGGTAACTGTTCATAGATTTTTTTTTAAAATTACAAAAGAGTACATCTCACTGTTCTCATTCACTAGAAAATAAATGAGAATAAAGGACTAAGTGAATGAAAGCATGAGTGTAGAAATTCATTGAGGTGTATAATTTTAATTTTTTTCATATTTTTGCCAGTATAAATAATGCCTGAGTAAGACTGCTCTTAACATAACTTCTGTCTAATGACATATTAATGGCAACTCTGATATGACATTAATTTTAGTACTTCTAACTGAACTATAATGACATATTAAAAGTAAGTAGTATTTCACTGATTATAAAACTTAAATTGTTACCTTTCTTAAATAAATTAAAACAGTATCTTACGCATTTCTTATATATGCTAAGAAAACAGGAATGTAAATAAAAATAAGGGTTTGTTTTTGATTTATGATTTGACTTACCATGAATTTTGGTGTAACATTGTTAAAGTAAAAGAAAACCTTCACATTTCACATTATGAACAATATTCACCTTCTTTCTTTTCCCAGTTTCTTTGTTTCTAAAATGACAGATACCAATACGTCTAGATAAGTGTTGTTAAAAAATTACTGGAGATAGACAGACTAGTAATATCTCCATAAACAGCCCTCCAGACCCTAAGTAAGGCATTCCTTAGAATACTAGCCACTAGTGTTTAAACAAAGAGAACTAATACTATGACCGCCACGTGGTATGCTCCATGAAGTCCTCCCCCTACCCATTCCAGGGGAGTTGACCAGTAGCAGCTAAACCTGGGTGATCCTGTTGTCTGGCAAGAATTTTTCATAGATTTTGTTGGACAGGGCTGTTGATTGACCCCATATGGAATTTTGCCACTCCCACTCCTATTATCTGGTGCATGCTTGTCATCTTTTTTTTTTTTTTCCCCAGAAAGGAGTGTTTGCCTTGCACACACTTCTTGTAGTCTCTCACTCACTGGTAACTTACAGTTAACCTTACAGTTCCTTGTTTGTGTCGTCAACCTCAGTGAGTCTTACCTTTCACACTGCTGTCTTTGGGCATTTCTTATAGTCTCCAGGAAATCTCCCTCACTACCCCAACACAACTGTATTATTGACTAAACAATTGGTGTGCCATTCAGCAGTCCAGAGAAACTTCATGGGTATGGAGACAAAGGTTATGAAGAAGACTTAAAAAATAGAAAAATGCTGTGAAGATCATTCACCTCAGTGTAGGGAGGGGTAACAGATAATACTTGGAAATACTTGGAAATGCTTGGAAACCACAACTGAAGTACAGGGTTGCCTTCAAAATTGCTCTTAGATTTGATTAAATAACGCTGTAAACAATGTTTATTTATTTATTTATTTAGTTAGTTAGTTAGTTAGTTATGTCTTTTTGAATCACCGCTTCTCTATGTAGCTTAGACTTCCCTTGAACTGACAGTGATCCTCCTACCTCAGTCTCCCCAGTGCTGCAATTAAAGGCTGTGTGCCACTCCACCCCACCTTGCCAATATAAAATATAATTCACAAACTAATTTTAAAACTATATTTGTCATCAGTGGCTCCTATTTGTGGCAAAAACAGAGGGTGATATCCAAACTTAATTTTATGCCAAATTGAGATAAAGCTATTAAAGTACTTGCAAAAGGGGAAAATCATCAAAAAGATAAAAGTACAAAAAAAAAAAAAAAAAAAAAAAAAAAAAAAAAAAAAGGATTGTACCACCACACTAAAACAGTGGCTGGAGTCTCAGTCTGTACTAATGCAGTGAGGAAGTCCAGCTACAAAGCTAAACATTATGCAAACTAAAAGTGGCTATCCAGGTACTAAGGGTATGAACTGAGTGACGGATGGTGACCAGCCTGAAACTGACTCCTGTCTCAGGGTATGACAGTAGGGAAGGAGACTAAATAGCAGTGTGTGGAGTTAAGAGCCCAGTGAAAAATATATTGGTTGACGGGTAAGTTGAATTTTAAACATTGTAGTTTGACATTTTTGCTTAGTTTCAATTTAGCTAAAACATTTCCTATAAAAAATACTTTGATATAGTCCCTACACTACAATTCTAGGGTCCACATATTTTTTACTGCTTTTGATTTGAACTAAGATAATTTTACCAAACTTATATGAAGAATTAAAGATTACCCTAACTAAAATGCAACATCTGAAAGTAATTTGAAAAGAGCAAGAATAACAACAAAAAGAAAGTTAAAATATTAAATTAAGTCAAAGCTGGTTGTGAAATATAAACTATATAGAAATTTATATGGGTAATTAAATTAGTTATAATGAGAGATTATTCTCAGAGTTTTTCTGAAGGCAAAATTTGATATATTTATACAGAACTAAAATTACTTTTTATGTAAAATACTAATCTACTCAAAATAATTTACAAAACTATCTTTAAAATGAAGGTTTTATTCTTTTGATTTTTAAAATTCTACATCTAATAAAACAAAACAGTAAAATTAAAAAAAAATGAGATCATAATGGATTTCCAAAGCAAGATAGAAGGAAATCCTCTGTGGTTGCTATATAGCATATTGTTATCCTCTAAATAGATGCTTAGACTACTGTCTTTAGGCCTGTGATGTCAATGAAACAATACAAGTATTAAGATTTTGTTTGGTTTGGTTTGGTTTTACTTCAGTTGCTATTGTCTCAGCCTGTGTTCCTCTGAATCATCCAGTTGCTTACTGGGGCAGAGTGGGGTGGGATTATTGTTTTTGTCTCCTGGCTCATAATTTTTATTTATTTATATATATTTTTTACTTTTTGTGCTGTTTAGATTTTGATTATTTCAAGAAAAATTGCCTTTTATCATTCTTAACATCTGGAAATGTCCAAACAACATTTGGACAACCCCAAAACCTACATGTTTTTGCTTTGCAAAATAAATTCATTTATGCCTTTGGTTAATTTCCTTGTGGTCATCAACATGGTTACCTACACTTATAAAACTTTAAAAATATTGTTTATTAGAGTGAAAAGCTTTATCTAAACTACACCGTTAAACAAAGAGAACCCTTTGTTCCTAATATACATACTTTTTAACATAAAATAATATGTAATAAGTATTCTAACAATTTTTAAATTCATCAAAATTCTGACTATGCTTAGTTGCTATACATATTTCTGTTTCTGTAAAACAATCAAATTTACAAAAAAGACTAAGTATCAAAATTTGTTTAATTATATTGAATATGAATTTATGTAACAAAATTATTTTTTAGATGAAAACTATTACATAAATTAAATTCTTATATTCTGATTGGATTTTGTTATACTCTAACTAAAGAGCGCAGTCATCCTGTTCTATACTCACCAGTTGCCCTAGTTATTTGCCTTAATTACCCTGTAACTCCCATTTGCTAAAGTAGCTGTTTCTTGCAACTGACCACCCTGGAGCAACTGACCAAAATGCTGTAATTTAACCAAACCACCGCCATACTGTTCTGTATGTGCTGTTACCCTGTTAACCTGTTTGCTGTGTAAACTTTGTTCCCTTTGCGAGGGACAATTGTTGCTGGAATCAGTTGACCTAGAGTTACCTATATTCCTTTCAATCTTTGTCGCTCTTTTGTGAAAGATAGTTGTTCCTGAAATTAGCTGACCACAAGTCACCAAGTTTCTATAAATAAGGAACTTATTGAACACCAGCTGTGAAGATATCCTTGAGGCAACTGACTATGCGAGAAACTGTTCCTAAATCAAATAAGGGAACAAAAGCCTTCCTCATCCTTATTCTCTTTTCACTCCTTACTTTGCAGTTTTTTCCTTTATAAACCTGACCAAAGTTTAACCTGGTTACATAGCTTTGCAAACTCTAACTGCACTGTGTCACTAACAGCTTAAATAAAGTGCTTCTTTTTCTTTTAAAAGACATCTTACCCCACTTTGGACAACAACTTGGGGACTCTTTTTGGGGTACAACAGTTTTGTTTTATGTTTTCTTTTTAAAAATATTAACTGTGTTCTCTCAACATTCTACCAATGTAAAATTCATAAAAACAGAGATTTATTCTAATGTTTGAGAATAATCTTTTATGTGTATTAACTTTTTTCTCTCAAAATTCTACCAATGTACAATTCATAAACAAGGATATTTATTCCAGTGTTTCAAGAATAATACATTTATGTGCTCTATCACAAAAGAAACACACAAAGTTAAGCTTAATAAATTCTTGGAAAGCTTACCCTAAAAATTATTTCTTCTAAATAATTATTGTTACTCAAATATAAGTATTTATAATGCTAATTTTCAACTCATTGATTATATTCCTTCAAAGTAAAACAAAATAACATCAATAGCCAAAAAAGCATCCCAACAACAAATGCATAAAAATATACTTTTAATAAATAATGCCTTCAAAAATATCTCAAAATATTTTTT
This sequence comes from Cavia porcellus, assembly GCF_034190915.1. Lineage (NCBI taxonomy): Eukaryota > Metazoa > Chordata > Mammalia > Rodentia > Caviidae > Cavia > Cavia porcellus. Next base: position 28,908,276 of record NW_026947497.1, on the reverse strand, counting down.
AAAAATTGTTAAGATCAACATAGTCTGTCTAACTGGCCAAAGTGTTCTTTTGCTTGTTTTTAAAATTAAAAAAAAAAAAAGAAATATTTCCCTAGTACATACATGTAATTCCACATTTGGGTAACAGGGGGATGATTTCAAGGCCAGCCTAGGCTATACATGGAGTTCAGTGCAGTCTGAATTACACATTGAGAATCTGTATACAAAAATTTTTTTTACAAATAAATAAAACAAAAATCTAAAAAAAACCCACTAATACAACTAGCACAAAAAATTCTATCAAAATCATGTTTGTTCTGTTAATTTCTGCTTGATGTAAGAAAACTATTAAAAATTTAAATATTGTTTGACCTGATGGTGCAGACCTGTAATCCTGGAATAAGGCATTATAAAGAAGGATGAATGCAAATTCAACTCCAGCCTGGGTCACTTGAATCTGTCTCAATATTTAAAATCTGTTTCAAAATTAAAAAAAAAAAGAAATAAAGAGCTTGTAACACAATGTAAACACTCTAAATTCAATCTCCACATTAATACACACACACACACACACACACACACACACACAACGATATTATAAACCAGAAAAAATACAAAATTTTTTGTTTCTTTTTGGAGTTTTTGGAGACAGGATATCATTAAATATTCCAGGCTGATCTCAAAATCTCACTGATTTTCCTGCCTCAACTTCCTAAGTGCCGAAATTATAAGCACTTACTTCTTACCATACCTGTTTAAAAAAAAAAAACCCACAAAATTCATTATGTAATGATAGTCCAAAACACAGTAACTAAACAAATTACTGGATATACAGTAATCTGACTTTGCCTTTCTCTATGACTGATTGATTTACTATAGTAAGAGTTCAGGGAGTCAAGAAACCATAACATTGGGCTCCACAAACACATTCCTTACATTTTTGTTTGTGTTTGTTTTACTTTAGCTTAATAGTAGCTTGCTGTGTATCTCACTACCTTTGGTTGAGGGATACTGGAAGTGATATTTGTCTTTATCAACCTTGTAAGATGAAAGGTAAAGTTTGTGCCTCTGTGCAAAAGCATCAAACCAGGATTTTCACTGACATTACGCTCCCTGTAACTAGTTTAGCATATTTTTACCTGAGTATCACACAAGGTGTAATACACCCATACCACTCTAGGTTTAGCTTGATAAAGTTTCCTTTTGATTTTTTTGTTTGAAGTCCAAGTCAGGGCAAAGACATTGTGAAAACCAGATTTGTGAGTTTTAGAGAACATCAACTGTGAATCACCAGAGTTCTCATGTGTGGTTGATACAGATGATCTATTATGATAAAATATATGTTTTCAAAATAGAAGAATAATGTGGGTGCATGATGAAGATGGTGCTGTTGTTGCTGAGTCTAGTGCTGGTGCTGCTGATTTTGATGATGGCCATGGCACACAAAGTTCTTGTGAGAGTGAAATTGAAAAGGACCAACTGATACAGACACAGGAAATGCAGACCTGCTTAATTTAGATTACAAAGAAAATATGCTTGAATATTTGACTAGCCAGAATGTTGCAAAATAGTCTTGCAACTAAATGGAATGATTCAATGTTAAAACTAGATCTAATAATATAATGATGTTCTTGGCAGTTATACAATTTATTAGACAGAATTCTAGCACTGGTGTTCAATGTTGGAAATATTTTGATTCAAAATACTGTAAAATACAAAAGGCTAACAGATGAGCAAAACATACTTCATGTACAAACAGCCATGTATATATTATGTATATATATATAAAGAAAGTATATATTATAATATCTCATGAGGTGAACTGAAAGAATTAATAGGTTTTCTGTGCTTGGCAGGGATTTCGCATGGTAATCACAGGAATATAAAAGACCTAAGGAAAAGTAATGGGTCAAAATACAATATAAAATTTATGCTCTTTAGATGTGAAGACTTACACTTTCAATTTAGAAGTTTATCAGCCATCATGTCCTTATACATATAGTAATAAACCAAATGATGTTGTGAATAGATTTGTTGGCCCCATCTCTGAACCTAACCAGAATGTAACCTTTGACAATTAGCTTACTGGTTTCCAATAGATGTTACATTTTCTAATAGAGCACAATGTGAGCAATGTAGGAAATACACAGAGGAACAAAGCAGACATTCCAAATGAAATGTTGCAATTTCAAAACAGAATTGTACAGTAGAATTTTTGCACTTCAAAAGGATTTACTGTGGGCTTGTATTGTGGCAAAGAAAAACAAACTGCTATGGCTGATGTTAACATTACAGCATAATGGAAATATTGATTAGCAAACCTCAACATAATTGAAGCCTGAGGTGAAAACTTTCTACAACAAAACCAAAGAGAGAGTAAAATTTAATAAGTCATGCAGCAGCTATGTTGTCATGCAAAATATAAAACATGGGCAAATGGTTGCATTTTACTCAATTGTAAACATGTGGCATAAATAATTTGATAGTTTTAAAGGAAAATAACAAGTAAAAAATACAACAGGGAAATTTTCTTAGTAGATTGGGACTGGAACTCATAGGAGATCATTTACAGCAGAGGAAAAATAAAATATTTATGCCCAGGTAATTATGCAAATATTTATGGGACACACTGGTAAACTGACAGGTGAACAGGCAAGTATAGCATCCCAAAGCCATACTACAGCAAAAGAAAAATTGAAAGGTGTCAATTGTACCCCACAAAAAAGACAGGAAAACAAAACATATGTGCTATCATTGTAAGCAATACTTGTGTATGGAACCTTCAATTTTTATGTATAAAGGTTGTCTGAGTGTGATAATTGAAGTGAAAATTTTTGTTGTTGTTGTTGAGTTCTATTGGTATTTTAATTTTTCTTCACATAAGTTTTTATTCCTGATGCTATCTCTTTGGTTTTGTAAGCAAGTAAACAGCTAATGTGATAATGTTTATGGCTATCCATTATATATTTGATATCTTATTTAAAATACATTTGGTGTTTTATTTTGGTATTTTATCATTACAAGGTTTAGGATCAGACCAGGTGGAAGAGATGGCACCAGAGAAACTTTGGAAGGCATAGAATTTTATTACATCAGGGGACTGAAAAGCACCTCAGTTTCAAATCTCAGGTTAGTCTTAAGGCTGTCACTTACATAGATTTTCAGAAGGAAGCATAAATGACAGATGGAAAGATATTTTATAATTGGTTACATATACTGGGTCATATGCTGTCAGGCAGATTATTTCTATGTAAGCTAATTGGGTTTACTTTTGTATTATGAGGGGTATCGGGCTTGTTGTGAGCAGGAATAATCACCTGGAGTGTAAATAAAACATATGCTGAAGAATATTTCATCATCACAAAATTATCTTTTCCAATGTAAAGTTCTATAAATATAGCACAATGTTTGGAATTTCATTAAAAATCTAATATTTATGTGTCATGAATTAGTTTTAAATTATATTTTAATAGAAATATTTGCTCATGAATATTTACTAAGGTAATGAATTTTACTAATGTTAAAATTTGTGAGATAAATGGTTATTGATATATCTAAATATTCTGCCATAGTCTAGATGATAAATAGGAATGATACTCTTTTTAAAATATAAACTCTAAAATTTATTTTTATACTATTTATTCTATTTTTATGCTAATTAAGGATGAGACATTTAATAGATTGGAAGCTGTCAAACATATTTGAGTTTTAATCCTTATGATAACATTTATCTTCAATTATGAACTAATCTTTTAATGTTGATGTACTGCAAACTGACTTTCAGTTAATAAAAATAACATTAAAAATTGAAATATTTACTTAAAGCTAAACTATACTGTGGAATGGGCATTATAACCTGATGCAAAGTTAATGTGTCATTTTAAGTGTCACTATATTCCTTTTGAATTGCAGAATATTGTATTAATTATGCTATATCTGAACATAAAATGAGCTATCATTTTATCAGCAAAATAGCTAATGCTTTTCAGGTTAATTAGTGCACAATTTAGTAACTAAATTATCAATTGTTATAATTTAATCTTATGAACTGGTCATTTTCTTACTTGAAAGAGTCTTCATGATTATTATGGATTTTACTGAGTCTAGATCTTATGATAGCTTCCTGCTATAATTATGTATGTGAGGAGGGTATCAGTCTATGTACTTGAATGAGATTGATAATTTGTACTAACAAATTCATCATTCAAAATGTTACTTGTGTTTGTCTTTTCACTTTTTATAAAAGGATGTTTCTTCAAGTTTAACCCGATTTGTTGCTGTGAAATGAATTGTAATACAATTCAAGTTTTAGCAGTAGCATTCAAATTTTTATAGCTTAAAAATTATTTAATTTGTCTTGTATTATTTGGGATCATTAAGGTCCAAAAAACCTAAGGAATGAATACAACTTGTTCTTTCCCACTTCACATATTTACCATTCTTTCATTTTAAGTTTCAATATATGCCTACCTAAGATTTCTACTTTTTTTTTTTTTTTTTTTTTTTATTTAAGAGGAAAAAGAGAAAAACACAAAACAAACCAAAGCGGCGTAAGGGTACACGCAATACAGAACTACAAAACAAAACAAAACAAAACAAAACAAAACAAAACAAAACAAAACAAAAAACCATAACAGTAAGAAATTACCTGCTAGTAGATCACACACTATTTTCTTGAAAATAGTTCCTCAAATCACAGTATCAAAGAACACAAGGTGGACATTCAAACAGGGAGACTGCAAACAGCTGTGTTCAATGTTCCAAAAACATTGATAAAGTCAGCTATTTAACACCCCCAAACACACTTGCTGTTATATCCGTTAGAGCTCCTTTTCTTTTTTTTTTTTCCCCTCTCTTTTTTACAACAAAATTTACACATCTTGGATTTTATTACTCCTTAGTGCTTATTACTTTCTTTGGGTGGGGGGAAGAATACAGTCAAATATGGCAAAACAAAGCTGTCAGTCAATACCAAGGATAGACGTAGCACATGGTGTAGAACAGAGTACAAGTTTATCAACAATGCTTATCAACGTTGTCCCTTGTTTCCTTAAAAAGAATTGTCTATCTTATTAGATATTATAAAGTTGGACAAAACAGTAGAGAACAAGACCAATAAAACTTAGGTGTTGTAAACATTACAGGACTTCCAAAGAAGACAATAGTCAAACCAGAATGGGTATCTTAGTGAATCTTATTGTCTTCAAAGTAGTTGCCTATGTCTTCAAACTTGATACTATCATATAGAATGGAACAGAGTCTAATCAGTCAAAACAAGATCGTGGGAGTACTACAGGACTTCAAAACAAGTTAATAGGAAATCGAAAAGAGTTACTATTTATATATCCTAATTTTTTTGAATTTTTTCTTTAATTAAGACAAACATAAGAAATGACTAAATAATTTTTTTTTGAAACAATAAGGGGGAGATTGAGATAAAACAGGACATAACAATATAACAATAGAGGTCACAGCATGACTGTTTCAATAACCTAGTACTTCACCTCCTTATAACCTGACTTAATAGTAGTTACCATAGTGTCTTTTTCCTTGAAATATTTGGGTAAAACTTCATATACTCTAGCTTCAAATATTTTCATATCAAGAAGCCCAGAATAAAGCCTTTCTAATTAATGAGTGAAAACTTTATAAGGCTTCAAGGCCACCTAATGGGGAATCATGATTACCACATATTTTTATATATTTGAATCATTACTTACATTAGGGAAACTATTCGGTATTCACACATGCGAGATTGATTTATTTCACTTATGAGTATGGTCTCAAGCTGTGCCCATTTATTGATAAATATCTCAATGTGATCCTTCTTTATAGCTGAATAATACTCCATTGTATAGAAATACCACAACTTTTTTATCCATTCCTCAGTTGATGGGCACTTGGGTTGTTTCCAAGATCTGGCGATTACAAATTGTGCTGCTATAAACATAGGTGCACATATATCACTGTGGTATGATGCTTTCAGTTCTTCTGGGAATATGCCTAGAAGTGGAATAGCTGGAATAAATGGGATTTCCAGTCCCAACTTTTTGAGAAATCTCCAGACAGATCTCCACAAAGGCTGTACCAGTCTACACTCCCACCAGCAGTGCAGGAGAGTTCCTTTTTCCCCACAGCCTCTCCAGCATTTGTTGTCGGTTTTCTTGATCCTGGCCATTCTTTCAGGAGTGAGATGGTATCTCAGTGTGGTTTTAATTTGCATTTCTCTAATGACCAATGATGATGAGCATTTTTTCATGTATTTATTTGCCATTTGCATTTCTTCATCTGAGAATTGCATATTCATCTCAGATGCCCATTTTTGGATTGGATCTTTGAATTTCGGAGGTCTGAGTTTCTTTAATTCTTTATATGTTTTAGACAAGAGGCCCTTGTCTGAGAGAGAGTTCACTAAAATCTTTTCCCAGTTTGTGGGTTTTCTTTTCACTATGCTGGAGATTTCTTTTGACATGCAGAAACTTTTTAATAAGAAGTGGTCCCAGTTATTGATTCTGGGAAGTATTTCCCGTGCGGTTTGAGTCCTGTTCATGAATTCTTTACCTACTCCTATGTCTCCAAGGTTTCTACCTATTTTGTCTTCCAATAGATTTAGTGTTTCTGTTTTAATATTCAGATCTTTGACCTATTTACATTTTAATTTAGTACATGGTGATAGACATGGGTCTAGCTTTAGTTTTCGGCAAATGGAGAGCAAGTTTTTCCAGCACCATTTATTAAAGAGACTGTCGTTCTTCCAGTGAACCTGCTTGGCTCCTTTATCAAAAATAAGGTGGTTGAGTGTGTTCGTAGTTGTGGTTGTATCTTCCAATCTATTCCACTGATCTTCAGCTCTGTTTTGATTCCAATACCATGTTGATTTTACTACTGTTGCTTTGTAGTATAACTTCAAGTCAGGGATTGTGATGCCTCCTGCTTTGTCTTTGCTGCTTAGAATTGCCTTTGCGATTCTAGGTCTCTTCTGGTTCCAGATGAAATTTAGGAGTGATTTCTCTAGATCTATAAGGTATGTTGATGGTATTTCTATTGGGATTGCATTGAATCTGTATAACAGTTTTGGGAGAATGGCCATTTTCACAATGTTTGTTCTTCCTATCCATGAGCAAGGGATGTCTTTCCATTTTCTGAGATCATCTTCAATTTCCTTTTTCAGTGTATTATAATTTTCACTGTATAAGTCTTTCACTTCTTTCGTAAGAGTAATTCCTAAATATTTCATTGTTTTGCTTGCTAATGTGAATAGTCCAGTTTCTCTTATTTCCCTCTCTGTAATTTTGTTGTTCTTGTATAGGAATGCTATTGATTTCTGAGTATTGATTTTGTATCCAGCCACATTACTGAATTTATTTATTGTATCTAAGAGTATTTCAATGGAGTTTAGGGGGTCTTCTATGTAGAGTATCATGTCATCTGCAAACAATGATAATTTAACTTCTTCTTTTCCTATCTTTACCCCTTTTATTTCTCTTTCTTGCCTAATTGCTCTGGCTAGTACTTCCAGTACTATATTAAATAGGAGTGGTGATAAAGGACATCCTTGTCTTGTACCCGATTTTAAAGTAAAGGCTTTCAATTTTTGGCCATTTAGTATGATGCTGGCTGTTGGTTTGTCATAAATGGCCTTTATTATATTGAGGTAAAGACCATTTATTCCAATTTTCTGTAAAGTTCTTATCATGAATAAGTGTTGGACCTTATCGAAGGCTTTTTCTGCATCTATAGAGATGATCATGTGATTCTTATTTTTGGCTTTATTGATATGGTGGATTACATTTATTGATTTGCGTATGTCGAACCATCCTTGCATTCCTGGGATGAATCCCACCTGGTCATGGTGTATAATCTTCTTGATGATTTGCTGGATCCTATTTGCCAATATTTTATTGAGAATTTTTGCATCTGTGTTCATTAGGGAGATCGGTCTATAGTTCTCTTTTATAGTTGGGTCTTTCTCAGGTTTTGGTACTAGAGTAATATTTGCTTCCAGGAATGACTTAGGAAGGATTGCTTCCCTTTCAATTTCATTGAATAGTTTGAGGAGTGTCGGCATTAGGTCTTCTTTATATTTCTTGTAGAATTCTGCAGTGAATCCATCTGGGCCTGGGCTCTTCTTGGTGGGCAAGGACCCAATTACATTCTCAATTTCATTAGCAGAGATTGGGTTATTCAACAGTTTTATATCCTCTTGATCTAGCTTTGGTACTTCATATGCTTCTAAGAATCTGTCTATTTCTTCTGTGTTATCAAACTTTTGAGAGTAGAGGTTTTCGAAATAGGTGTTGATGATCCTCTGTATTTCTATTGGGTCTGTAGTGATTTCTCCTTTTTCATTTCTTATTGCATGAATTTGAGCTTTTTCTTTCCTTTTTTTAATAAGGTTGGCTAGGGGCTTATCGATTTTATTTATTCTTTCAAAGAATCAACTCTTTGATTCGTTGATTCTTTGGATTGTTTTCTTAGTCTCTATTGCATTGATTTCTGCTCTGATTCTTATAATTTCCTCTCTTCTTTTGGCTTTGGGCTTGACTTGCTCTTCTTTTTCTAGCTGTTTGAGGTGTAGCATCAAGTTATTTACTTGTATTCGTTCTGTTTTCCTGATGTGGGAACTCAGTGCAATAAATTTTCCTCTCAGAACGGCTTTCATTGCATCCCACAGATTCCGGTAAGTTGTATCTGCATTTTCATTTTCTTTTAGGTATTGTTTAATTTCTTCTTTAATTTCTTCTGTGACCCACTGATTACTCAAGAGTGTGTTATTTAGTTTCCATGTGTTTGCGGAATTTTTGCAGTATCCTTTGTCATTAATTTCTAATTTCAGAACGCTATGATCCGATAATATGCAAGGGATGATTTCAACTCTTTTGCATTTGCTTAAATATGTTCTGTGAGCTAATATATGGTCTATTTTAGAAAATGATCCATGTACTGCTGAGAAGAATGTGTATTCTGATGTTGTTGGGTGGAACATTCTGTATATGTCTATCAAACCCATTTGTTCACAGGTGTGATTCAGTTCTGTTATTTCTTTGCTCATTTTCTGTCTGGTTGATCTGTCCCTTGGTGTCAGTGGTGTATTAAGATCTCCTGTTACAATTGTGTTACTGATAATTTGAGTTTTCATTTCTGTTAATAATTGTTTTATATAACTGGGTGCTCTGGAGTTTGGTGCGTATATATTTAAGATAGTTATCTCTTCCTCTTGGAGTTTTCCCCTTACGAGTATGTAGTGACCTTCTTTGTCCTTTATGGTCATTGTTGGTTTAAAGTTCACGTTGTCTGCAAACAGAATGGCTACTCCTGCCTTTTTTTGGATTCCTGCTGCATGAAGAATTGTTTTCCATCCTTTGACTTTCAGTCTGTGAGTATCTTTCTGGGTTAGATGGGTTTCCTGTAAACAGCATATGGTTGGATTTTGTTTCTTGATCCATTCTGCTAGTCTGTTTCTTTTGATTGGTGCATTGAGACCATTTACATTAATGGTTATTACTGTTAAATGCTGGTTAATTGTAGGAATGTTATCTCTCTGCTGTTGCATCTTTATCTTTCTGTTCTGTTTAATTATTTGCTTTGCTTAGTGGTTTTTTCCTTTGTGTATCTAAACTGTCTTTCAATATTTTTTGCAGGGTTGGTTTGGTGTTCATGAAGTTCTTCAGCTGTTCTTTGTCATGGAAGTATCGTATTGCACCATCTATTTTGAATGATAGTTTTGCAGGATATATCAGTCTTGGTTGGAAATCATTTTGCTTTAGGATCTGGAATACTTCACTCCATGCTCTTCTTGACTTTATCGTTTGTGCTGAGAAATCTGCTGTGATTCTGATAGGTTTTCCTTTATAAGTGATTTGTCTTTTCTCTCTGACAGCTTTTAATAATCTATTCTTGTGTTGGATTTCTGGGATGGTGACTATTATATGTCTGGGTGTAGTTTTATTTTGGTTATGACTGTTTGGAGTTCTATATGCTTCACTGATCCTGATGTCAGTTTCTGATCTCATGCTTGGGAAATTTTCAGCTATTACTTCTCTAAATATCCTCCTGACATCCTTCATGTTGTCTCCCTCTCTTTCATTAATCCCTATCATTCTTATGTTATTCTTCTTTGCATCGTCTTGCAGTTGTTGAATTGTTGTTTCCTGGTTCCTTGTTATTTTCAAAAGATCTTTCCTTTCCTGTTCACTAGCTGCAATCCTGTCTTCAAGGTCTGAAATTCTATCTTCACTTTCATTAAGGCGGTTTTTACAACTTTCAGTGGAGTTTTTTATTTCCTGTATATCTCTGTGCATCTGCATTATGTATTCTGTTTGTTTCTTATATTGCTCGTCTAGGGATTCTATCTTTTTGTTTAGTTCCTCCAATTTTTTATCTGTGTTTTCTTTAGATATATTTAGAATCTCTTTCATTTCTTTTATCATTTCTTCTTTTATCTGGGAGATTATTTCGAGTTTGAATTTCTTTAAAGCTTCCTGGAGTTGCTTGTCAATTTCAGTGGCTATTGTGTCTGATATATGAGGTGGATGGGATATATTTTCTTCTATATACATCGCTCCTAGGGTTTCTTGAGATGGGCTGGAGGTTTGAGGTTGTAATTTGGTCTTTCGTTTTGTCATTTTCCTATATTTCTGTGTTTCAAGTGTTACTTGAAAGCTTCCTCAGGATCTGTTGAAAATCCCCTTCTATGTTTGGAGCTACTGGGACTCTGGCGCCACGCTACTCCAAGCCATTAGGCCTACAGAACCAGTGGCCCTCCTCTGCCTGCTCAGAACTCCGCAGTTCCAGACAAGCTGGGCCTCAGGGACACTGTGCGCCCACCTGCCCCTTGGAAGCTCCACAGTTCTTCAATCGCAGCCGGGTTAGGGTACTCACCACAGGCCGCAGTGCTTCAGGAACCTGTGGACCCTCCCTGGTTGCAGAGATATCCACAGTCCTCCAGACACGCGGAGAGGCCAGTGAGGGCACCCCAGATCTGCCCAGCTCCTCCTCTGCAGACCTGTGGCCAGGCGCGGCAGCTAAACAGGCTGGGCCAGGCTGGTAGTGTGGGCCAGCCCACCTATCGGGAGCTCAGCAGGTCTCCAAATGAAGCCGGGAATGGGGAGGCTGATGTGGAAGCCTTAAACCCACCTCTCTCCTTCACTGCACCTGGAAGCCTGAGGGAACTCCAGCAGTCTGGGCGCAGAAATCCAGAGTCCTCCAGACACGCAGAGAGGCCAGTGAGGGCACCCCAGATCTGCCCAGCTCCTCCTATGCAGACCTATGGCCAGGCGCGGCTGCTAAACAGGCTGGGCTAGGCTGGTTGTGTGGGCCAGCCCACCTATCGGGAGCTCAGCAGGTCTCCAAATGAAGCCTGGAATGGGGAGGCTAATGTGGAAGCCTCAAACCCACCTTTCGCCTTCACTGCACCTGGAAGCCTGAGGGAACTCCAGCAGTCTGGGCGCAGAAATCCAGAGTCCTCCAGACACGCAGAGAGGCCAGTGAGAGCACCCCAGATCTGCCCAGCTCCTCCTCTGCAGACCTATAAGATTTCTACTTTTAATTCAGGTTTCAAAACACTTAGTTGTGCAGGATACACTTTAATTCATTCAATCCAAAACATGCCTCCACATTTCAAGAAGGTCAGATTTCATTTTATTTTGTTTTCTTTTATCTTATCTTATTTTTTTTTTATTATTGTGTTTTTGTCACAGGTTTCACCATGTAGGTCCGGCTCCTCTGCCTCAGCTTCTGGCTGCTAGGATTACAGATGTTCCACACCACACCTGGCAAGAAGGTCAATTTTAATTAATCAATGAAGAGATTTGTTTTAATATTTCATAAAATGTCATCTTTGAGCAGAAAATTTTCCTCATTTTCAAGCGCATATCAACAACATGCTTTTAAAACATATTTTCTGCTTGATTCATCTTGTCTACTGTGACCCCTATATATTCAATTTTTAAAAATTACAAAGGAAAGGTAATTTAATGCCTTGTTTAATTCTTTCATGATAAATTATTTACATAAAATGATGTCACAAAAAACAAATGTAAGATAGATAAAACTGCTCTAAGACCTAGAAGAACAAATGCACAGTCACAAATAATCTGTGAATATCAGTTATCAAGGGGTATAGGTAGTAAGTTTCTGTACTCACCATTTCTCTTTTGAAAAAAAAATTCCTAGTAATATTATACAGAACTGTCACAGGATAGTAATCCATAGAAATCCATTTGCTAAGAATTATAGAGCTTAATAGTGATGAAGAAAGTAGTAACACCTGATAACAGCTATAACTGTGCTTGGAGGCGTGAGTGCATTCAATTAAAGAATTATGCATTTTTTTAAATTTTCCTTTTGAAACAGAGTCTTGATATGTAGTCAAGGCTGTCCTCAAACCTACAGCAATCCTTCTGTCTCAGCTTCCCAAGTTCTGGGATGACAGATAGACATCATGTGGTGATATCCACTTATATGGCTCTTGCTAGAATATGAAGGAATAAATAGAATGTAACTGACATGCTTTCTTGATGTAAGAATTGGAGTCTGTAGCTATTACTATGAAAAGTATAATCACATGCATAATTTTAATTTGATTCATTTTAGATACTGGGCATTCTCTATGCTGCCCAAGCTTGAGTGATCCTGCTGTTGAATCCAATTGAGTATCTGAGAGTACAAGAACATTTTACTGTGCCTAGGTAACGTAACTTTAATACAGTATTATCTACTACATTTTAAGTGATACACTATCACTCTTCTTTTTTTTAGGATATTATATTTATTACATATTACATTGTTACAACACTACAATCATTTTTAACTTACCAGAACTATAAATCCTAAGGCAAAAATAATATATCAAGTGAATTAAACAGATTCTTTAAGACTTAACTTTCAAGTGGAATTGATTCCCATGGAATTAAAATCGGATGGAAACACTATTACTGAAAATGAACCTGCTTAGGTAATAAACTGAAAAGAAACAGTTCACACACACACACACTATCCCTAGCATATAAAAACTTACATTTATTAAAGTACAAAGCAACAAAGCTTGGATTAACAAACTTTACAAAACTGTTTAGAATGGCTGAAAATATGTGAAACAAAATAAACAACAATTGGTAATGTTCCTTTATTTCTAAAAAAGATTTAATTTTCACAGTCCATGTAATGATTCCAGGACTGTTTTATCCTTTGATGGTGTCATAATCAGCTAGCTTTCAAGTGATTAAAATTATTCCTCCCCCACTCTCTTTTCTTTTCTTCCTCCCAGCTGCCAGATGGGGATGTGTGCACTGGGCTCCAGCACAGGATCAGATCTCTGCTTAAATTCTAGTGAGCAGTGAGTGGCCCATTACCCATTGCCTTCTGCCCCATTTGATCCAGGCGCATTTGCCACTTTGATGCCTTCACAGTACAAACAAGGTGCACTCATCAAAGCTTCCCTGTTCCATTCCGAGAGAACCTCTCATCATTGCCAAGGTTTCAGATCTGCTGTACCACATTACCGCTTCATTTTGCTCCCTTTGATCCTATCAGGCTGACACTTTGATCCATGCATTGCACTAACTGGACTCATCAGAGCTTTCACACTTTTGTTTTTGACAGACACTGACAAAAGAGTTTGTCAAGATGAGGAACTGTGTGTTTCTGCTGAATTTCTAGTATCAACTATTTCTTATTTAAAATGTTTGTTACTCTTATCAGTGTTGTACCTGAAATGTATAGTTATGTTTAACTGAGGCTATCAAAAACAATTAAATATATTGAGACTAGAGTTCTATATCTCATTATTGTTTAATCAACATTAGGTGTTTAATCAATGCTTCTAAAATGCCAGAAGATTAATGGACACAGTTAATGATGTGAAAAGCAACAGTACTGACATGAGCTGGAATATTTGAGAACTCCATCTTCAAAAAGTATGCTTTATGTAATGTTCTTATCAGAGAGTTTTTTGTCTTACCATGATACAGTCAGCAAAACTTCTTGTGTGTATTTTAAATATGCTCACTCTCTAAGTAAGAACGAAAGACTTGTGATTAGCAGATTGAATTTCTCCAGTTTTCTTTTTTACATTTATCTGTTTCAAGCCTGATAATATTAATGCATGCACTTGCCTCCATCTTTTTTACCAGTTGTGTTGAATCATGTAACTACTTAATTTATAAAACAGAGCAAAGATAAATGTTTTAGAATGTCAGAGGTAATATTTCTCTTGTGTTAATTATTAAGCACTGCTCATTTAAATTCCTCCACATTGAAAGATTTACAAAGATGATTTTTCATTCCAACACATCAATTTCTATGACATGAAAATGTACAATTAATGGTAAAATTCTCTTGTATAGATACTGTGTAAAACCCTTAGTTAGAAATAGAGATGTTTATTGTTGAATCTGCCATTTACAATATTAGAATAGTGTATACTTTACCAATATCAGCTCCTCTCACAATATCAAAAAATTCACAGGAAAAAAATGATTAGTCTTTGTCTTTAGTGTACACCCTTAAGTGAAGAGAAGAAGGCAGAGATACATATGTTTGATAAAGAAGTGAACAATATGGATTCTGGAATATTCCAGATAATTATTAAGTAATGAATTTATTAAAATCTGAAAGGAAGAGGAAAAAGAGTGTCTAATGGATTTCTTTACTTGGATAAGGGAGTTACAATCTACATTTCTTGACAGTGGCAAGTGAACTTTTGAAATAACAGTATATTTGGAATTTAAAGTCTCAGTCACCAACACTTAATAAATGGTGTTTTTCTGAAGGGTTATTTTTCTTCTTTACAAAATTTTTGGCATATTTGCTTTTCTGATAACTCTGGTAAGGTTTATATACTTATCCTGCAAGATGGGAAACTTGATCAAAGGCAGCCCTATGAGCAAAATAGTTTGGCAGTAGATAATATTTTCATGCAGGTGCAAAATTAATTAATTGGGGTAGCTCGGTATGGTGGTGCATGCCTGTAATCCCAGCAGTCAGTAGATGGAGGCAGGAGGATCATTACAAGTTTGACACCAGTCTGGGCTACAAAGTGAGTTCAAGGCCAGCTCAAACTGCCTAGCAAGACTGTATCCAAAAAAAATGATTAATGACAATTTTGTCTATCATTTTGATCAGGTTATACAAAACCTTCGTGTGTGTGTGTGTGTATGTGTGTGTGTACATTGGAATGTTATCTGAGAGAACACGGTTGGAGAACTTCTATAGTTTGGATGTGGTCCGGTCTAAGGTTTCATGTGTGGCAAATCTGGCCCTTGTATATAGATAAGGGAGGTTGTTAAACCATTATGCAAAACCTATTGGAAGATTGTTGGTAATTGGGAGCTCTGCTCTCAAAAGGAAGTAATGAAGTTCTTGTGAGACCATGGTTAATTCTTCCAATAGAATTGTCATAAAAGACCGCATCTTTCCAAGTCTCTGATTTCCTGTCTTACTGTGTCTTGTCTCTCTTCTGCACAAGCTGGAATCATGATTCTGTCTACCACAAAACCCTCAATAGAAGGTGAAGAAATCTAGTTGTCTGATTTTGGACTTTAAGCTTCAAAACTGTGAACTAACTGAATATCTTTATAAGTAAATTATTCAGACTCAACTATTTGATTATAGCAATAGAGTGTAGTGCAAGAAACTGACCTACAAAATGGAAAACATAGGTAAATGATGTGGCATAAAAGTGATAGATGAAAACTGATAATATCAAATAAATTGTATGCTACTGCTACTAAATAGTGCTGAACATGTTCATTTAAACGATAGAACCATATTCTAGCGTATTATTAGTTGATGATAATTTTAGTTGACTTTGAGCCCTGTGCAGTTGAAAGCATTAATCACCATGGGTAAATCTTTTTTATTTAGGAGAGTTTCGGAACTCATTTTTCATATGTTAGTTCTTTTGTATTACTTTATAATATAAAAATCTGAAAAAGAAAAGGGACTATCATGCTTTCCAACAGAACAAAACATGAAAAGAAAAATAAAATTCAAATTACTGTGCTTATTCAGTGATATTTTTAAAGTAAGTTACATTTTTCTTCTACATATCTATAAATCAAGTACTAAAGTTTGTCACTTTTGAATAATAAACCAGACAATGTTAGTTATCAGGTTTTAAATATAATTAAAATACTTTTAGTTTTGCCATCTGCTTCTATTCTGTAGTCACTCAATGTGCTACTTTCTTATTTTTTTTATAATTCATGGTTGTTCTCATTAGAAAAACACAAATTTATGTGCCAGTTACAAAAACTGAAAATAAAGTAAAATATAATATTTACATATGTTACCACTTAAAACCATTTGAAAATTTTCTATGATTAACATCTATCCTTTCATGTGTAAATATATTTCAGTTCTTTATGAAAAATACAGTGATTTTCTGTATGGAAACCTACTTACATTCCATAAATGTATATAATACTGGTATTCAAACAAAACTAATTAGATACTATATATTGTATCTGTATTATTCATAACTTTATATACTGTTGCATTTATATTTTAGTGTAAACATATATGTATATATTTATTTACCTTACATATATTGTTATTGAATGTGTTTTATATAACTATGGAAACTAAAATTTTACATTAATTAACTATCTATGATCTGGAGAAATGAGAAAGAAACAGACATAAATTTCAATATTTCTCTATGTTTTTTGTACTGTTAGGCCATCAAAAGTTCTGTTGTTGTCCACCTACATTAGTGAGGGCAGTTTTTTTTTTTTTTTTTTTTTTTTTTTTTTTTTTTTTATTCAGCATGATTTAAATGGTAACTTCTTCCGGAAATACACTGATGGACACATTCAAAAATAATACTTTACCACACAACTGGAATCTATTAAATCAGTGAACTGATTAATTATCGCAGCACCATGTTTTTAGATATTATTTTAAAATAAAATTTTTAAATTTTCCAAATGAAAGTAGTGTCTATATATTGTAACTGAATATTTTTTTAATTAGTAAAATTTAATAGTAGTTCACAGGAAGCTGATAATTTCTGGATATTATATTGCATATTTGTATTAATTTTTCTGTTGGTGGATTTAAAAATATTCTAAGTGAATTTTTAAAGGAAGATAATAAAACGTATTTGTTGATATAGCTAACTTTTAGTCCTAATACTGAAACACATCCATTTTTTCATAGTTCCTGTTTTGCATTTTTGTGCTGTTAAATCCTGTTATCCAATTCAGTATTTTGGAAACTACAATACATTTGAAATTTTAGAAGTATTTTAAATATTCAACAATTCCATTAAGCTTGCTTTGCAATTATCTTTGAATAAAACTTTTATATTGCTATATATGTTAATATTTTGTGAATGAGATAACAATATTTTACCATTGAAAACACCATGTTGAATTTATCTCCACATTCTCTATCTTGATTACTTTAATTTGTAGTTTTCATTCACGTTATTGTAACCAGTGATACATAGTTATTGACATTTACTTTGAGAATCACAGTAAGATGACTATTAAAATAATTATTTTGGTTCAGTTTCTTCCATAAGTGATTTATTCCATATTCTTTAATGTCTATTTCTGCTTTATGCTCATGTTGATTGAAAAATGTTGTATTTTGAAAAGTATGATTTTAGGAATGTTATTTGTGTTGTGTTCTTCAAGCTTAAATATGTAACAAATCTGCAAGCTTTGTTTGAAAATGTTGTAATATTTTTTAAAAAGATAATTGTTTAACCATACTTATGAGATATTGCCTATAGATTTTTAATTTATTTATTAAACTGTAATGATATTCATTCAATTTCACTAGAATATGATTTTTATTGGTTATAATTGGGTATTTTAAACATATGTCTAACCTCATTTTCGTTCTCAATATTTCCTTTAGAGTATTGTGGGTTTTTCTATTTATAAACTGGATCTGTTTTTCAATTTTGGTATTCTTTTCTATTATATCCAATGCCATAAAATAGACTAACATATTTTAGGTAAAACAACACTTACAACATATCTGGTTTTGGATAGATGCTTGGTACACATGTATTAAATTAATAAATAAACTAAAAACAAACCTATCTGCAAGTATTAAAGTGAGGAGACAGAGATATTTATAGTTCATCTGTATGCGAACTTGGTAATATTTCTAGGAATTTGAAAATCACTTAAAAGTCAATCTAGAAAATAATTCCTATATATTGCTATACATTATAATGACTTAGAAGCTAGTTTTAGATGTGGGCATGTAAATGTAATATTATTGTCAAGATTCAGATATAAAGGTTTTTCTTGACAGAAGGTACAAACATTATCAATTTATTCTTCCCCTTGAAAACAAATTTATTTCCAAATTTGAAAATACAGACTATTTCAAAGCCTATTTCTTCAAAGACTAGTTCTTCAGTGATTTATAATAATTATAACTGCTAATGTTTACTGGTATACTCAGTACTTAGGTTTCCCATACATTAACTCATGTTCTATTGGATTTTAAATAATGTTGATTTTATGTGATTTATATATAGTCTTAGCTTAATGTCTCATTTTCAACCTCATTCTTCAATTTTACTTTCTTGTTTTGTCAATACCTGCTAGATATTTTTGCAGCTTAACATTTCTTTATAGTATGTAAAAACACAATTATACATAACTACTGGGGACTTGGCCAAGACCCCCACATAAACTTCATTTATGAGGATTCTGGCAAATGATAAAATAAGAATCAGAGACTACTTTAGTAATGCATGATGGGAGGTTGGGAAGGTCAGTCCCTCAGAATGGGAGAAGATACAGCTGTTCTAAACCGGACACTATTTATTTGGTTTATATGATGCAGGGGGCACATACGGGGATAGAAGGGCCTAGCAGAAGGGCCTAGCGGAAGATGCAGAGGTCAGTAACTCAGCAGGCAGTGGATAATACTGGAATGACTCAGAGGGCAGAGATGATCTTATGCTAAGAAGGATCTTGCTCTGAAGTGTTCTCGATTCACTTTAGTAATCTTAGTTTAGTCTTAGTGGATGGGAGAGTACTACGGACCATCCCAAGAGTTAATGTGAAGTCTCAAAAGGATGATATCATAATTCCAAGTCTCCATTTATGCCTTGGGGAAGTATGCAACATTAACCATTGTGAATTTGTAGTTGCCAATAGATAACTATTTCTTGCATTTAAAAATTTTCTGTTTTACGAAGAGGTTGTGACTAAGTATAGTTAATTCTCAGATTTACGCTCCTATTTCTTCTCCTGACACGTCCAAACTTTTCCAGAGGATTTGTTTTGTCATGAAGGAGTAGTGTGTTGAAAGTGTGGGCTCTTGGAGGCATACTCTGTGACCCTTCCTCTGCTTTGTACTATATGTATATTAGCGATAAAGATAACTCTCTGGGGCTTTAACTATCATAAAAGGGCAACTGTCACCTTAGACCCAAAAGGAAAAAAAAATCAAATAAGGCTATCATGTGGCAATTCTACTTCTCATACTTTAACACAAGTTATGCTGAGCTGTTTTTTCTCTAACTATGTACTGAAAATTAATAGATCTGTGAAAGACACAAGGGTAGCTAATGGCTCAAAATTGACCCCTGGGGTGTTTAGAGAGTTACTCAACCCAGAGCACAGCTTCCTATTTTATAATGTGAGACTTGAACATTTCCTATGAGAAGGCATTTAAAATCTTTCTTGATTCTTATACATTTTCTCACTGTTATTGACAGTTTTTGACAAGCTATCACATTAGCTTATCTTGTGACATTAGGTTTTCCAGTGATTAAAATGTGTATTATTTTACCTGTAATGTTTTTTCTTTCTTTCTTTTGGGTACCAGGGATCGAACTCATGACCTCATGCTTGCCAAGCAGGCACTTTGTACTGCTGAGCTATATCCCTGGCTCCTTTCTTGTAGTTTTATATATGCACAGAGTTGGGAATCTTTGGTAGACTCCATACTAAACTCAAAATATCATCTCTAGGATTTTTATAAATACTTCAAAAAAAACCTTTTAAACTACTTTAGCAATTTGTCAATAAAGTACTTTTCTTGTTTGAAGCTGTTTTGCTTTGTGAGATGGATCTCACTGCTTAGTTCTGGCTGGTATTAAAATTACTACGTAGCCCAGCTGGACTTGAGCTTGTAGCAATCATCCCGCTTCAGTCTCACGAGTTCTGGGATTACAGGTGTGCACCACCATGCCTGCCACTCCTTCCTCCCCATCTCTCTCTTTGTCTCTCCCTGTCTCTCTCTTTCTCTCTCTATCTTTTTCATTTATGTAGTCCTTGTTTTCCTTATATGGTAAATCTTTGATAGAAATTAAGCTCCATCTATAATTTAGCATATATCGCAACTCCATTTGTAACATGATTTTAGGCACTTTAAGTAGGTTATTTATAATTCATGATGTTTTATGATTTTTATCATGAACATTAAATTACTACATGTTTTTTCATATTAAAGCACTTCACTTTTGTCACCATATGAATGCAAAATAATGAACATAAAGTGATAAATGTATGATGTTAAAAAACTAAATTTCTTTTTATTGTATGGACAAATGTGAAACAAAATTTCATAAAATACAATAGGAGAATAAAAATAGTATATTACATTTTGTTATCTTTCAAGTAGTTCCTCAGACTGCAAAATATACGCATAAAAATTATCCAATTGATATTGGTGTAAACCTTTCTTTTCCATGAACTAAGAGACACTGTCTCTGTTAACTAACTTGAATTATTTTCCTTTTTATTTCCTTTCTTTCCCCTTTCTAATTCCTTTTCTTTTGAACAATTTCTTCCTATTTCACAATACTTATTGAACATGTTAGACTTTCTATTTCAGTTTCTCACCCCAGGGAGACAATATTATTTTTCCACATGTGAGTCTGATTTTTATTTCACTTATAAGTATGGTCTCAAATTAAATCCATTTACCTATAAAATTCTGAAGTTTATCCTTCTTTAGGCTATGTACTACTCCGTTGTATAAAAAGACCACATCTTTTTTATTTATTCCTCAGTTGATGGGCATTGGTTTGTTTCCAAGATTTAGCTATTACTGATTGTGTTGCTATAAACATGGGCACACGTATATCACTTTGGTATGGTCATTTTAATTCTTCCGGGAAGAAGGGGGATAGTTGGGTCAAATGGAACCTCTATTATTGGCTTTTTGAGGGTACTCCATCCTGTTTTCTACAGTGTTTCAGTCTGCACTCCCACTGAAATGGAGAAGGGTTCCTTTTTCTCAAGAGCCCCTCTAGCATTTGCTATTGATTGATTTCTTGATCATAACCATTCTTTTTAGGGTGGGATAGAATCTCAGTGTTCTTTTCATTTGCATCTCTCAAATGACCTGTGGTTTTGAGTATTTGTTAATAGATTCATTTGCTATTTGTATTTCTTCATCTGAGGAGTGCACATTCATCTCAGGTGCCCAGTTTTGGGCTGGGTCTTTGAATTTAGGACATCTGACTTTTTCAATTCTTTATATGTTCTAGATATAAGTCCTTTGTCTGAGGGACAGTTGGCTGAAATCTTTTCCCGCTCTGTGGGTTGTCTTTTTCATTCTGTTGGTGATTTCTTTTGATTTACAAAAGCTTTTCAGTAAGACAAGATCCAAGTTGTTGATTCTTTGAAGTATTTCCTTGGCAGTTTGTTTTGTTCATGTAGTCTCTGCCTACACTTATGGCTTCATGAGTTTTACGTAGCTTGTCTTCCAGTAGATTTATTGTTGATGTTTTAATAATTAGATATTTGATCCATTTTGACTTTGGTGCATTGTATCTATACAATATAGACAAGTATCTAGTTTTAGTCTTTGGTGATAGACAAGTATCTAGTTTTTCAGCCTCATTTATTAAAGAAGCTATCTTTCTTCCTGTGAAAATATTTGGCCCATGTGTCAAAGAAAGGTAGTTGAATGTCTTTGTAATTGTGTCTTATTCTTCTAATGTTTCGCTGATTGTCAGGTCTGTTTTTTTTTTTTTTTTTTTTTTTTTTTTTTTACTTTTATCAACATGATGCTGATTTTAGCACAGTAGCCTTGTAGTAAAATTTTAAGCCAAGGATTGTGATGCTTCTGCTTTGCCTTTGCTGCCTAGAATTGCTTTGCTGGTCTAGGTCTCTCCTGGTTTCAGATGAATTTTAGAATAGTTTCTCTACTTCTGTGAGATATGCTAATGATATTTTCATTGGGATTGCATTAAACCCATATGACGATTTGAGAGTATGCCCATTTTCACTCTGTTGGTTCTACCTATCCATGAGCAAGTGATATCTTTCCATTTTTTAATATCCTCTTTAATCTCCTTATGCAGTGTGTCATAGTATTCAATTTGTAGGCCTTTCATTTACTTTGCTGATTGATTCTTAATTCTCATTTTTATATGCTATTGTAAAGAGTGTGATTTCCATAGTTTCTCTGTCAGTGATTTTGGAGTTGGTGTATAAGAATGTTATTGATTTTTGTGCATTGACTTTGTATCCAGCCACAATACTGAATTTAATTTTTAAACCTACAAGTATGAAAAGATAGATTCTTTTAACATCTTTTCAATGCCATGATTTTAAAACATTTACAATTAGTCAAGTTATTTAAATATTTGTATAAGATAATAATGAATGTTTTGGTAATTTGTGGGAAAAATGCACTTGTCCATCAATGCATACATAACTTGATTTTGGGACCTGTTTTTATTTAAACATATATAAATGTTTATAATAAAATATTTAATTTTTGCTGTGGGAGGAACTGAACTTAGGTCTTCACACAAACTACACAGAAGTCAACCACTGAGAAATACCCCCAGTCATGCAATGGAATATAAATGCCTTTCAAACTCAGTTGAGAAAAAATAAACACTTTTCTTCTCTGGTATGTATCACTCAGAAACACACTGACAAAATGACTTTTATAATTTACCTGTGAATTGCATGGAACTTAGCAGATATTTAATTCAATACCATCTATAAGAAGAGTAATTTTGAAGAAAATAGATGATTTAGATATTCGAAGGTCTAATTCATAATATTTTTTCTCAGCAGAGAAAATGGAAGTAATCATTTTAGGCAATGCTTCACATTCACCTTGTGATTAAAATGAGCAAATTTGACTCTCTTAAAATGTACTGAGTGACTGCTTTTGTATAGATACGTTAACATTTCCGGAAAAATTGTTTCAGTTCAATAAATAGATTTTAACTTTATTCTTAATTAAAATGTTTGCTTTCATAATTCCTGAATTAGCCATTTAATTACATTTTAGCCATAACTAGACTTAAGTTTCGAAATGAGAGATTTTTATTTATACACCCACACACGACACAGAATATAGTTGATAGAACAGAAATTTTGCATGACTTTCAGAGTGGTAAGATGAAAACCCGAAGACACTGTGTCTTTCTTCTTTCTGTGATTTTGAATTTCTTACATTTAAAATATCAGTCTTATGTGAATACAAGTATTTTCCCTTCTAGCATAAATCTAGATCCCTTTTGATCCTATGTAGAATAAGAAATCATCAGCTTTGAAGTAAAGTGTTCACACAAAAAATTCATAAATAATTTTAAAGATACTATGTGACATTTCATAGGGTGAGGAATGCCTTCAATAAAATCCTAGTTTTGAATTTTTTTTATAATTGATAGTGGGGAATTTACTCCTTTCATAACAGCAAGAAGAAAGTTGATATTTTTGCCATACAATATTTTCTTGGGAGACTGATAATATAATTTTTAATAATTGTGAGGAAAATATATACATGACTTCAGCAGTTTACCACCTCATTTAGTTTTTAAAAATTTTATTTTGAAATGTACATACTAAAGTGTATGCACAGAGTAAAAAGAATAATAATAAATACACATTCCTGGACTGTGACAACTCCGAGTCTACCCCTTAAGAGATGTAATTTGCTTTTCTTAACTTCTGAGATGACCTCTCTCCTGACATTTGTGTTACTATTTTTTTAAACTAGGAGTCTTTACCTATTTGTGTTCATAAGTGTACATTATGTACTATTTACTTTTCAACTTTCCACAAATGGGCTTCACAAAAGCCCCAGCTTAGATTTCTTCTTTCCATCAATATCATAATGAAAATATTTATCCAAGCAAATATATGTAACCGTACTACTTTGATCAGAGTAAAATGTTTCATTGTGTGTACATAAAGATTTTTACCCAGGCTGTTGTTAATATTATTTGATTGATTTTTGTTCTTCAGTATCAAGAACAATGAACTAAGGGATATTCAAGTATCTGTCTCTTGTTTCTGTAGAACAAAATTTCTAAATACTATCTTGAAAACTTAAGTGATAATGTCATTTTATTTGCTAAAATATATGCTAGTTTATACTATCACAATTTAAAGGTTTTATGGTGTCACATCTTCTACAACCAGATAGCTATTTTCTGGCTTTATTTTTATAAATCTGATGATGTCAGTTTCAACATATTATGTATGTAACTCATATATCCCAGAACATTATTTAGTAAACTAGTAATGCACATATTTATGTTATTTGTATATACTTCTTGACATGTATCAAATATATACATAAACATAGTCATTTTCCATCTGTTCTTGCCTTACTATTGAATTTATTTTATCTATTATCCATACATTTTACTAAATATGTGTTGTATATATTCTCCAATATTTAAAGCAATTTTACATTTTGTGGCATATTTTATGATCATGTTTTCTTAACTTTAATGTAATTTAATAAAACAATATTTTGTAATTAGGAAATAATTTATTTCTCCCTTTCAATCTTTTTGTCTATTTTTATTACTTGCAATTTTTTATGCATCATTGGCTTGAAGCTTCAAGTTAAGTACTGACACTTTCGTCTTACTTCTGACTGTAAAATGAATTCTTTGAAGCTTCACTGTTGAATATAATGCTTATGAAAGACTTTTAAAAATGGGTCTCCTAATTGAATATTTCTTATTAGAAATTTGCAGTTTTTCATCTAAATGAGGTTAAAATTTTTTCAGATACAGATATAGTTGTGGTGAGAGTGTTTTGTCTTGTATATTTTTTTTTCCTTTTTAGATTTTTAGCCTCATCTTGTGAACTCGACTTGTTTGAGAGATGCCTAGAAAATTAACAGGTAAGACTTCTAAGTATGTTTATGAGCATTTGCAGATAACTGGCATGCAGGAGAGTGACCTTAAGAGGAAAGAATGTTCTGGATCTGAGGGGCAACCTCCAACAGACAGGAGGTCAGAAGGAACAGAAAGAGGAAGGAGGGAGCAGCTTTCACACGCAGCCTCATCCCACTCTTGAGTAGCTGTGGATTTTTGCTGCTGCTACATTTTTCAGATACTGACTAGGAATACCTCAGCCTTGAATCCTGACCTGAGTGAGTGGTTCCATGGAGCTGTTCAGCCTCTGACTGAGGTCATTGGTTCCTCTTGTTCTGAGGCTTCTAGTTTCTTTCGGTAGCCTTCCAGCCTATACAAAGCCACTGTGGGACTGATTCTGTAAGACAACCTAATAGACCTCCACTTACATATGCATTCTGTCAGCTCTGTTTCTATTACAGCCAAGGCACACGTTTGTCAAACTTAACATATATTTATTCTTTTTTTCATTTCTAGATCCATACATTACATACATACATTAAAGTAAGAAAAGTATCTTCCAGAGAACAGTGCTAGTAAAACTGGATATTCACATGCGGAACAAGCTAAATCCACTCCCAATATCATCTTTCTGTGTTAGTCTGCTTACCATCACTTTAAAAATACGTGAGATAAACAAATTATACAGAGGGAAGCCTAATCATGCTTTACGCTTTCAGAATTTTTACTTCTCATTTGGTTGACTCCAGAATTTGGAGACCTGTGGTAAAGGAGAACATCACAACATGAGCACTGTATGTGGCAGACCAGGCTGCTCATTTCATCATGGCTGGAAAACAAGAAAAAGTGAGAGGAAGTGGCAGAAGTCCTAATATGCCTTTCAGTAGTGACCAATGCACCGGTGACCAAGCGGATGCCATCTCCTAAAAGATGCATTCCTCCCTGGAGACCTACAGGCTGTTGATAAAATTTTGCATGATAGCTAGAGGGGCCAGGGCAGAATGTTACAGTACGGGTCTTAATGTTACTCCAGAGCACGTGTGCTAAAGACTTAGTAGACAGCATCCTGGGAGGTAGTGGAACCTTTGGAAATAGAGGTTTAGGTGGAGGAAGTTAGATGTTTGAAAATATGGAGATCTTTAGTTCTCACTTTGTTTCCTTTTCAGTCTCTCAGTCTCTTTCTTTCTGTCTCTGTCTGTCTCTCTGTCTCTCTGTCTCTGTCTCTCTGTCTGTCTCTCTGTCTCTGTCTCTCTGTCTGTCTCTCTGTCTCTCTCTCTCTCTCTCTGTCTCTCTCTCTGTCTTTCTCTCTCTCTCTCCTCATTTCTCAGCTACTATGGTGACTAACTTCTCTGCCATGCATTCTCACCATGATAATCTGTCTCTTTACGGACCCAAAAGTGATGGAATTAACTAAACCTAAATTGCAACCTCTGAAATCATAAGCCAAAATCAAACCTCCCTCTTTATAATTTTATTTCAGTGTCTTCTCACAGTGATGAACAAGCACAGATTTTGTGATAGTGTTGATTTGTTCCCAAGAGTGACACACGTACCACTATGATCATAATGAAATAAAATTCTACACATTTGCTCTAATTATTCAGTATTAGAATTAGCTTTATTATGCTTACATAAATTCATGAAATTTTCATAATACAAAATAGTGTAAATATAATTTCATAATTACAAAATAGTGTAAATATACATTTTAGTAGCTTTTACCCTTCTTTAATTTATGTTTGTATTTTTACTTGTATTTTTTATGTTACTATATAACAAACAGCTCCAAAATTTAGTAATTTAAAATGGAAGGTGTTTGCGACTTTACAGTTTGTGGCAGGAAATTAATGCCACATCATGTGTGGGTGCCTCACACATGAAGTTTCACTTGAAAATGGACGTGAGGACTGTCCCATTAAAGTTCCTCTGAGATGAAAGTAGAGGCATGTGCCTATAATCCCAGCACTCAGGAGGCTGAGGCAGAAGTATCCTTGTGAGTTCAAGGCCAGCCTGGTTTACATAGTGAGTTCAAGGATTGCCAGAACTGCCTAATGAGATCCTGGCTCATAAAAACAAAGATGTCTAAAAAAATAAAGTTTTGTCTACTAATAAATTCAAAGGCTTAGTAGTTTTTCAGGAACTGTTGACTGATAAACACTAAATTTCTTATGAAATATGCCCTATGGAATGTCTGTCATATGATAACTGACTTTGCCCTATGGAAGTTCCCTCAGTATGGTAACTGTGCAATATGGTAACATATATAATAAGCAAGACAGCAAGAGAACGTTTTTATTAACCTAGTCTAACAAATAGCATCTCATAAGCTTAAATGTATTCCGTTTGTTGGCAGGCAATTGCTAGATCCATCACATAGTCAAAAGCATGAATATGAGACAGTAATTAAAAGCCATTTAGCATTATCCACTGGTGACTTAGTTTCTTTTACTCAGACATGTGCAAAATACTGTAAATATACATATTTAAACTTTTAGAATTTTTAACAATTATAGAAATTTTTATATGATTTATTAATTTGTGTTGCCAAGACTTGTCTAATTTATAGTATTTTTAAAGAAAAAGGATAATTTTGGGCATCTATATTGTATGGAATTATCTATAGTAGGTTGTAATTATATTATTCTTTATTTTCCTCAGTTACTTACTTGTTATTTTTCTTTTCACTTATGAGATGATGATTTCTTGCACCACCATCTGTATTTTTCTTCTGTAGTGAAGCCTATACATTTTTCTTTAAATATTGTTTTAATCTTATCTGAGTTTCAAAATATAGTGTTTGTCACTATCAATCAGATCTAAGAATTTCATAATGCTATCAAGAGTGATTCATATTTTCAGAAGTACATTTTAACAGGTTTGAATAGATGTTTTATAAAAATCTATCATTTTTTATTAGTTGCACTGGAGTCAATGTTTATAATCTGAATATACTGAAATGTATTATTGTATTGCATGCATCACTTTTTGGGGGGTAATATCAGGAACTAAACTTGAGATCTTATGCTTGACAAACAGGCACCTTGCTGCTGACCTATATCCCTGGCCCTGAATGCATCATTTTTATTGAAAATCTGTTTTGAGTCAGTTTGAGACAAACAGATATCCTTCATTTACTAAGCCAAATGTGTTACATGCTTATTAGGTGCAATTCAAAGTATTTCCATATGTGAATTTTTATTTCTATTATATCCATCTAAAAGTTAAGTTAATGCCAGCCAAATATGAAATAAGAGACAGAGTTTGAATCAAAGTAAAGACAAACAACTTCCTGTTGACTAAATTAAGTGCTCTGAATTGTACAAGGTGTAGGTGTTGATACACTAAAAAGAACAACAAAAAAATCACATCAAAACAAACTAATGCTTGTAACTGCAATGATCAATAAGAATAGTGTATTTATTCCTGTAGTTTGAATATAATTTTCAAATTTCATAAATATATATCATTTTTGTTTTCCTCATTCAAGTGATGCTATCATTTTTGCCTGAAGGTGATAACCTGGAATTTTTATCAATTGACTTTATTCTTATAGTTCCTGTAAGAATATAAAGTCATTTTACTTTTATAGTATATTGTAACTCCATTATCAAAGTTTGATAACACAACTCTAAACTTTCCTTTCTCAGTGACATGAGGACATTAAACAGACGAGCTTTAACTTGCAAGCCAGAGCCTCACTGTTCTTGAGTCCAGCCCTTACTCAGGTATGGCTATGCCACACCTTTTCTTGAGAATGATGATTGTCTTCGGTCCTAAGGCATTTCGGCTCATCTTGTTTGCCTTGATACGGAGCACCTGCTAAGATGGCTTTTCCTTTTTTGGTTAAGAAATAGGTTTATGCTTCTTTTGCTAATCTTGACAAACTAAAGGATGGAGCTGAAAAATCCTTCTCTGGCCAAAGAATTTTATGTGTGCTTCCAAGAGTGACCTCAAATAAATATTAAGGTATTCCTGACAGCCTCAAAGGAGAACTCACACTTTTCTTTACAGTTTCTAAAAGGAGTTAAAACCAAGCATTGAAGATTCCTGCCAAGACATCCTTTATATACATCTTCATTCTTAGCCCAGGAGCTTGAATATAGAATCTCACTGAGGGGAGGACAGGGGACATTAAAGACATCTTCCAGCACTTTGGATTGGTACTCAGCACTTTCCCACTTTCAGTCCTCCCTGGGAGCTCCAGGGTTATAAAACTTCAAAAGCTTGCATGAAGACCTTCTTCTACAGAGAGTGCTTTTCCTCCTGACCAGAACTGTGTTACTTGCTATCTAGAAGATGAATGAATGATTTCTCATTAGAGCAACTGAAAATAGAAAACACTGGAATAACAAGTCAGCATGTAGGGGCCCCTGACACTCTCTAGTCCTATGGCTCGCTATTGCTCAGCGGTGGCTGGGAAACCATTCCCCTAACTATTCATGAACCCTATGATAGATCTCTAATGGATCCAGAGTTTATAATATGAATACATTCAGACATTGCCTGGAGAGTCAGCAACTAAGAAGATTAACAAATTGATTTCTCTAAAAATGAAAAGCTTATAAAAACAATTCTTAGCAGTCTCCAAGAAAGATACCAGTTCTTCCACAAGCACTTGTGAAAACACATTGACAGGGTGTGTGAGTTTGCCCTCAGATTCTACTATTAAGACCTAGTGATGAAACACCTCCTGAGATCTTTGGCCTCTTTCAAATAGTTTGTTTGCACCCCTTTAGAATTTCCAAGGATTCTTCAAAAACATCCTAAATGTGCCTCAAGGAACACTCAGACATGTTCTGCTCTGAAGCTTATTCAAATATTCTGTAACTAAACCCGCTTTTCAGGAACTCAGATGAGTCAGGTAGTGTTTTCAGAGCATCCAAGTAATTAGTCAATTTATTCAATTAGAAAAAAAAGAAATAGAACCAACATGTTTCTACATATTTCAGTAGTTTAGAAAGAGGCTAAAATGAGAAAAATTTCTAAATCTCCATTTAGATTTTCCCCATCCAGGAAGTTACATCGGAAGTGATGCAAAAAGTGAATGACCATCTTGGATACTCTTTTTTTTTTTTTTTTTTTTTTGAGACAAGGTTCACTGTGCAGTTGAGGCTTGCCTTAAGCTCACCTGTAGCCCAGATTGGCCTCAAACACGCAATGATCCTATTGCCTCAGCCTCTGGAGTGCTGGGATTACAGGTGTGTGTTACCACATCCAGTTTTGGATGCTCTTTTTCATTCAGAATATGTATCATTTGCCCAGAATCTGAGGTTTTTGAGCTTTATGTACATAGCCCCAAGTGCCAGGAAAATACTCAACAGTTACCACTGAGTCCAGGGGAAGAATCTTCAGAAAGCTTATACATCATATTTTATTGGCAAACCAAATGTGAGTCAGACACAAATCCATCAATATCACCTCTGCATCATGAGAATTCTTCATAAATTTGCATGTCACAAAACACACTAAGCAAAACAGAAAGTAAACCAGTGCTATGGAACACTTCAGCTCAAGTGGACCTACATGAATTTATGCCCAAGTTCATAGGCCGTGAGAGATCAGGAACAACTGTAATATAAACAGCAACAAAAACTCTAAAGTAAATTTAAAATTTTAAAGCTAATAAGGCATCCAGGCCATTTAGAGGGTAGAAATAAAAATTGTCTCATGAATAAAAGACAAAAGAGTCAAAGACCTGTGAATCAAAAAAAAAAAAATGAAAATAAAGAAGCAGATTCCTCAGATACATTAGTTATAGAATGCATCATGGTATAATTATGTTTACTGTATTTAAAAACTAAGAATTAATCTGAAAAATATTGGTGATAAGTGATGTATTTCTAAAATCTCTTTGTGGGTTTGAGAGAAAATTGAATAAGGAAAAGTTTCTTTTTCTATCTTTGCCTTTATTTGATGGGTCAATTATGCCACACATCAGGAACCACTCTTGGGGGAGGCTATCAATGCACACTGTAGTTTCTTTATTGCTCCAATGACTATTATTTCACCACATGGCACTAGTCATTATAGTTACAAAGTAACTATTGGTATTTGACAAGGTTAGTCTATTTCCTTTATTAGTTTTCTAAGGTTTATTAGCTCTTCTAGGTCATCTTCTCTCTTTATAAATTTTAGAAACTGCTCTTTGAGAATGACAAACTTTTATTGGAATTACCTTAAGTATCTCTTAAAAAACTGGTATACGTGAAACATTTGTTTTCCATTATATGAAACTTTATTTGGATTTCTGTAATTTTCTCATACAGATTGTGAGATGTTTTATTTCTCAGGTGCTTCATATTATTTGCACCAATATAGCTGCCATCTGACATGTAGACTGTTGCATCCTATCACTTGATATGGATTCCCTCTGATGAGCTTTGTGAACTTAGCGTTACAGCAGCTTGCTTCACAGTTAACAGGTCTCACAACTGTTATGCTGAGAGGTTGACCCTGGAATAACAGCTTCTTTGCTGATGTGGAGAGGCAGAATTTTGATGCCCAGATGTATATAAGCAAAATCCTAGCATAATTAAATGGGCAATCATACAACTAGCCATCTGCATGATGAAACCTATACACATGTTCAAAACAGTGAATCTTTCAACAAACAAAACTTTGTAAAAATATATCACAAACTACTTGACCTAAAATATATCACTCATGGGCACATACTCAGGTCATAGACATACTCTTGAGGAAGCCATTCCCAGTGCAAAAAAGGAGATGAAATTTTGACCCAGAACATAAGGAATTATATTTTCAATTTTGATATTTTATGTCCTGCTTTGAACACATATGTTTAATTCGGCTCATCATATATACATATAAGAACTCATTTTGAGTTTTCTCCTTTTCTACTTTACAAGAAAATATGCAGGCTTCTAAAATCATCAGACAAAGACCCTCAAAGTTTCTCATTAGGCCACCTCCTAACATTTTCTGAACATTATCTGAAGAGACTCAGTGTTTCTAACATGAGACAGAAGGCCATAAAATTATCACCTCTGTGACTTTGACATTCTCTCTTATTCTCCTTACCACTCTTCAGTTCTTTATAAAATGAAGAAAACTTTCCTGATGAAATTCAGATATGCATTTTATTGATACTGTCTTTGAAGCATTTGGTCAAAGTTAACTTTTCTTTTCTCTCTGTAGCCATAGTATTTGATGTATTCTTCTGTGATAACATTCATTGTATTACATTCATTGTCTGATAGGTGTTCACATCAAGACCAAAACATAGTCATGAAATGACATTCATGTTATAGTATTCTTTGTCTTCTGACTAACAATGAAGTCTTCTAGTATGTTTTTGGATTAATAAGTTTTCAAAATGATAAAATGTTTAACATTCCTATGACAATGATGATATTGTTCACACAAATATACATTTTAAAATACACTGATGACTGCTATGGAAATGTCTGAATAGTGTTTCCCTTACATTCCCTTACATGCTGGTCACCAGCATGTAACTCTGTGTTTGTGTGTGTGTGTGTGCATGTGTGTGTGTGTGTGTGTGTGTGTGTGTGTGTGTGTGTGTTGTGTGTGTTTGTGTATTTGTGTGTGTGTATGGTGAGGATTTGAATGTTACATGTGCTTGTGTGTAGCACGAACACTGCATACTTTCTTCTGAGTGTGGACAGCAAGAAGGAATGGTAGATAATATTTAGTGTCTTTATCAAGTGTAAACTATAAATTGGAGAATTCTCATTTTGCACAAATATATTGGATTTAACACTTATTTAATAACTATAAATGTACATAGAATTGAACTTACAGCTTATATTTTATTTTTCCACATTTGAGAAGTTAAAAAATAAAATAAGAAGTTAACAACATTTTAATCCTTCTTAGGCTCATGGACACAAAAATTTAGGGCCAACTCTAAAAGTTTTATTAGGTGAAGACTATGTGATATCCAACATTAAAAATACATATCAAAAAGTGAAATTAGCATGTGATTTTTGCATTAATTACTGTGTCTCTACTGTGAAAAGTTATTGTCATATTAAAAATGACACATAATACATAAAATACATAACAAAATTCCTAAAAATTGAATACATGGTTTCATTTAGTTACCACAGTTTTTTGCAACAATA
Source organism: Cavia porcellus (assembly GCF_034190915.1). Taxonomy (NCBI): domain Eukaryota; kingdom Metazoa; phylum Chordata; class Mammalia; order Rodentia; family Caviidae; genus Cavia; species Cavia porcellus. The sequence continues at coordinate 28,875,126 of NW_026947497.1, read as the reverse complement.
ACACTATATATAATATGTTGAAAGATATTTTAAATATTTCAAAGAGAAAAAAGCAAAATTCTTTTTAAAAACCTTGTTTCTATATTAATCTCTGCTTTGCTATTATTCCGAATTTAAAACCAACATTGTTAACCTCATAATATTTTATAAGGCTAAGTAAATTTTATACCAAGCTGCGAACCATTATTTTCAACTTTTTATTGTGTTTTTCTGGCCATCTTGGCTGTGGCAACTGTACATGTTTTCACCATTGATGAAGACACAAATCTCATCCTCCCCAAAACATCTGCTGAAACAGATTTGTCTTTAGAAAGGATTTCCAGTTCTGAATTGCACTGTTCAAACCATTGTCAGTATTCAACTAATAGCTAGTTCCATTTCTGGAACTATATTTAAGTGTTCATTCTTGATTCAAGTTGTCTCGTTCCAAATACAGAAGTGAATTTTTAGTTACCCTAGCTAATTTTCAAGTCAAATTTATCATAGCCTACTGGCCAACTCTCTCATAGTTGACCTCAAATACTTAGTACCTGTATACTGAATATAATACAGTACCAGTGAAAATCTGATTGCTGTTACCCCTTCACATATCTTTTGTAAACAAAGAGACTTAGTCCTATTGAAACAAGGGTCCACATTTTATTCCTGGTCAAATCCTCAATATTTATATTGCTATCTGTGAAATTCTGCTATTAAAAATAAATATGTGGGTTGAATTATAATAAAATAGGATAATTATTATAATTATGACCAACAATATTGAGGTACTAAAACCTTACAATAATTCTTTGGACCGTGCCATCTAACTTTATGAAGAATATGTTAATTTTTACCGCATGTTGGACAAGGAACATAGAAGATACAGGTGATAACTCTCACTATGCAAAACGAATATAGTTTAATTTTAACCACGCAGGTTTATTGAGTAATAACATTGTTAAATGTTACATAACCTTCCCTGAATCATATGTTGCCTTTTTAACGAAAGTTATAATCCTAGTAAAAATGCTTTATAATATGCTTCATTTTCGATAAAATTTTGTGTTATTTTTATGTCATGCAGTACGAACTCATAAAAGTATTGCAGAACTCCCATTTTGCTGAATTTTGAAGTTATTTTATCAATACAGGAAAATGAAGACTTAAGTATACGACGGGAGTATTCTTTATTGAACAGTAGTTGTATTAGTTTGTTTCTTGTTATAGCAGCCTTACAAAACTAGTACTAGAGCTAGCAATGTGAGCAACAGGAATGATTTTCTCATAGTTCTGCAAGCTGGGAATCTGAAATCACAGGGTCAGCAAATTTGTTTTTTCCTGAATCCTCTCTTCAGTGTGCAGATGGAAACCTGCTTGCTCTGAACTCTTGTGGGTTTTGCTGTATGTGTTCCTGGTACTTGTGTATCCAGATCTTCTTGATAAGGACACCAAGAGCATTGGCTTAGGGCTTAATGCTTAAAAAAAACCCCTAATATTTTCTTTAATGAACCTGTTTTCAAATATAGCCTCATTCTGAAGCATCAGGACTTATAGTTTCAACACATGAATTTGAAGAGGAACATGATTTAGTCTAACATTATATAGCAGCACATACAATATAAATTTTAAAATTTGAGGAAAATACATAGAGTTGTATATATATATAAATATATAAATTTTAAAAGTATATAAAATTTAAAACTATAAATATATAAATTTTTATATAAAGTATGTAAATTTTATATATAAATTTTATATATAAATTTTTAAATTTGAATAAAATACATAGTGGTGCTTCAAATTTAGATTTGCCTCAAGATTATAAAATTACACTTACATATTTTTCAAGATTATAAAATTTCTTATCTTTATATAAAATAAAATGTCTAGGGAGTAAATGATCATTTACAAAATGAAAATTGTGTTACATTTAAAGATGAACTATTTACATTTATGATTAATGCTTTTGTTATCCTTTGCAGTTACTAACAAGGTATATGAAGAACAGGACTGATTAATGTATCTTTTATATCTATTTTTAAAATGTTAAGTTTTGAACCTCCCAGCTTCCAGCCACACTCGACCAGCTCTGGAGGTCTTGGGCCCGCCAGGGCTACCCCTAGTGACCCTCTCTCAATCCAGGGAACTTGGCGGCCAGAGATGACTGTCTGCACGCCATCCCAAGCCCTGGGAGTTTAAGATCATTGCTCCCAGTGGTCAAGGAACCTCCCAGCTTCCCACCACACTCGACCAGCTCCATAGACTTCTGGCCTGCCTGGGCCACATGTAGTGAACTTCTCTCAATCCAGGGAACTGGGTGGCTGGAGTCCCAGGAGCTGAGGGCATAGAAGATGATTCCCAAAAGGCCCAAGGGAAGCCCTGGAACAACACTTGAAACAGGGAGATATAAGAAAATGACAAAATGAAAGACCAAAATGCAATCTCAAACCTCCAGCCCATCCCAAGAAACCTTAGGAGCTATGTACATAGAGGAAAACATATGCCATACATCCGAAATACCTGAAATAATAGCAACTGAAATAAAGAAGCAACTCTAGGAATCTTTAAAGGAATTCAAACTAGTAATAATCTCCCAGGTAAAAGAAGATATGATAAAAGTAATGAAAGATGCTGAAAACATCCAAAGAAGACACAGATAAAACAATCAAAGGAACAAAACAAAAAGATAAAATCCATGAATGAACAGTATAAGAAGCAAACAGAATACATGAAGCAGATTCAAAGAGATATACAGTAATTCAAAAATTCCATTGAAAGCTGTCAAAACCACCTCAACAGATGTGAAGATAGTATTTCAGACCTTGAAGACAGGCTTGCAGCTAGTGAATAGGAAAGGAAAGATCTTTTAAAAATACAAGAAATCAGGAAATAACAATTCAACAACTGCAAGATGATGCAAAGAAAAACAACATAATATTGATAGGGATAAATGAAAAAGAAAGGGACAACACAAATGATAGCAAGAGGGTATTTAGAGAAGTAATAGCTGAAAATTTCCCAAGCATAAGAATGGAAACTGACATTAGAATCAGTGAAGCATATAGAGCTCCAAATAGTCATAACCAAAATAAAACTATATTCAGACATATAATAATCACCATTCCACATAAATTGACCATGAATTTAAGGTGCATCAGAAAATGGTAAGAACAACCTGAAAGATAGGAATGTATTTCAGCCTTGCTGTTAGATTTAGAACTTTATGTCTATATCATCTTCTCTCATGTTCCCCTTTTTAATCTCTACCTCCTGCTGCCTTCAGTCAGCAACAGAAGGGTTAATAAGCCTCTGGCTGAGGTAAGGATAGCTAAGCAGAATACCAACTGTAAAGTCAAAAAAGAGTAACTGATTAACTCATCTGATCATGCTGGATATTTTGAGTGCTTTCATTCTTTGTAGTAAATCATGTTCACCTGTTCTAAAACTACTTCTCTCTCCTTTTTTCCCCCTTGTTCATTTTCCTTCTCTATAGCAGTAACAGTCATTGGAGAGATAGTCAGTTAGATTTAGAGTGCAACGAAGTAATTTTCCTCTCCTGTAAATGGAAAGGATATCAGAAATTAACAGAAACTTTTGTCTCTATAAGAAGTGATTAATTTTGCAATTGCTAATATCTTCAAATGAGTTTTAGTGATGATAAAGACTCTTCTTAATTGGTTAAGGGGTCTGAGGGTTAAAAATATGAAGATATTTTTATATGAGCGTGAGACAGCAGGTTAGATGCTGTCATAAAAATAAAGTAAAATCATTGACTGTTGCTAGAGGCATAAAGTTTATGGAATAAGTAACTTTCAAAATCTTTAGGGAATGTATGGGAAACAAATTTCAATAATATAAAAAATGAAATAGGAGTTTTTCTAAAAATAGAAAACATTGGAGTAAAACAAAATAAACTGCCAATTTTTTTTTAACCTATGTGAGCTTCTCAGTCATTTCAGGATGCCACAGACTGGCTGTCATAAACAGTTGGAATTTATTTTATCATAATTCTGGAGGCTGGAAGTTGAAGAACAAGCTACCATCCTAGCTCTATTCTGGAGAGAGTTCTTTTCACAATCTATATGTTTTTGAGGTCTCTTTTCATCAGTGTCCCCCTGAGGGGACCACATCATGACATAAACATTCATTTCACAGCAGTCAATACTCACAGTAAGTGGCTAAACTCCAAAGCTAAATAACCCACAATTATGTGATGCGACAAATAATAGAAAAATGTTTAAGGGAGAATTTATAAAGCCACAATTAAATATACAAATTTTAACATATTTCTCAGAAATTCTATTGGATACTATTAAGATTACAGCCATTGCAACAAACCAATAAGCAACTCTCTATCCATAATTCATATATGTATAAATGTGTACTTCCAAAAAGGTGAATGATATATTATAGTGAAGTTATTTCAAAATTAATGAAAAATGTGAAGTAAATTTAAGTTTGTGGAAGGTAGATATCATCAACAAAATGTAGAAATTTGGTGCTCAGTTTTGAGACAACTATTATATGTTATTAAATATTAAAATCATTTAAAATTAAAATATACAATGTAATGTACATTAAATTGATAATTTAGTTATGAGAAATTTAATTCTTCTGCTTAATTGCTATTTCCATCATTGCAGTTCAGATTTATAACATAAAAATAAATTTGTTTTCAGTTGTGGTCATTGGAATGATATCAAACTCAGTGATTACTCTGCTTCATTTTCCCATAGGTACAGACACTATATTTTTCACAATATCTTGGGATCATTGTTTTTTGTTTGTTTGTTTTTTTGTTTTTGTACTAGGGTTATAATTCGCACCCTTGTATTTGCCAGGAAGTTGCTTATGTTGCTGAGCTGTATCCCCAACCCCCAGAATCACTTTTTCATGAAATTGCATTCTGACCAATGGAAATGCACATACATTGATGATCTCCAAGATTTCATTCATTAATTTGTTCTATAGAGAATTTTACTCATCTGTAAAGACACACATTCAGTACATAAATTGGGGAATTTTTGAAGTGGTAAAAATACAGACTAAAATATTACATTACCTACACATTTGAATAATTATGTATACTGTAATATAGTCATACAAGAAAATATTGTGTAGTTTTTATAAAATTAACTAAATTTACACATACCAGAATAGATATTTATGAAAAACATATTATGTTTTTAAAAAGTTCAGCTCAGCATAGTGAAAAATAATTTAATACAAAATAAAAAATAAACACATAAATGTGTTTACCAAACACATATGTCAAACTCTTTCAGTATGAACATATAGTAAAAGAACTTTATAGAAATTTAGTACCTAAAATTTCAACTTGTCATCACTGGAAGAGAGGATGAGGAAAATAAGTTTGTTCTGTTTAATTGATATTTTAAGTTTATCATAATGTCCATTATTTAAATAATTTAAAAGTATGCCAGTGCTATTTTCATAATTAATTTTGATATGATTCAATATCTTTAATTTATAAATAACTTATCATTCTGTAAGTACTATCTCCTGTAAGGCTTAGTCATTTGTAATTTTAATACAATTCCTTGTAGTAAAATATATTTTATTATTACCCTTTATCTTGATACAATTTACAATGTAATATACATTTTCATTTTTCATACAATCTTGTGTTCCTAAAAGATGATGTTATGTGTGCATTTCTCACTGTTATTAAACCATTTGATACCAACAATATTCATCCTTAGGTTAGTGACTGAGGTGCTGGAATATCAGAATCTCTCAGGGTCAAAGAGGATATACAGCATCAAAAATATGGCAAATGTTGTAATTATTATAATGCAAAACTTGAAAAGTGCTAGTTACAAAATATTTCTTAACATAGCCAAATGATAAGCTTTTCTTCAGTCAGGAAATGAACAAATAAAAAGTTTTCTCATACATTATTGTTGCAACTCTTCTGCAGCCTGATAATTGAGAATTTACATCACACTGATGCATGCAGAGTTTGTGATAGAAAAATTCTGTAACATTTTTCCTACAATATTCTGTTTTTCCGTTTTATTTTTTCTTTAGTATACACTTTGTCATATTCAGAGCAAAGATATATTATGCTCCCAATCCGTGTTTTGCTTCTAAAAGTATTACTCATAAGATTCCCTGGTAAATTTTATGTTGTTGAATTCCTCATCATAGCAAAACACACTGTTCTGTTTGAATATGTTTTTTTTTTGTTTTGTTTTGAGACAAGGTCTTGCTCTATTAGTCAGACCAGGCTTGAACTAACTACGTAGCCCAAGTCTGCATCTTGTGTCAACTTTTTGAGTGCTGGAATCACAGGTGTGTGTACTCTCAGCTAGCCTTACTCTTCTTGTGTATTTCTGCACTCTCCATGTTAAAAAGAAAAATTAAATTTAAAACTTAAAAAAAAAAAACAAACAAAGATTTGCTTTAAGAGTAGAAAACAAAACGTTGTTGTTTACATGTGGAAAACAAAACAGTTGTTATATAGGAAGACAAGAATGTAAAATCAACTCCAAACCTCAGACATTCAGTGTGGAAGAGGACAAGTTTATAACCATCTGTGTTTCTTGTGAAAATATTTAGAAAGCTTTTAGATTCATGACTTTGCTTTTCATCTGTATAAAAACGTAATTTTGAATTAATTGGTGTTATGGGTTCATAGGAACTGTCCTGTGAAAACTGCCGGTAATGAATGACATAATTTTGGTTTACACTAGTCCAACACCTGGTCTTCAATTCCATTAATAATACATCAATAAATTGTACAAATACAGATTATAAAGGGTACACAATAAGTAAATCAGACAGTGGTTTATATCTACAGTTAATGATTCAGCTACTTATAAATACACATATGTATCAAATTAAACTAAAAGTAATTACCACTTCATTTTTGAGTCATTTGGCAAAACAGTGTTGGCAGGACCAATAAAAATGATTTTATGATGATTACTTTATGTTTTTCACATAATTTTATTGTACTCATTTTATACATAAATTTCACCCTGTGAATCCATCACTTTAGGTCTCACTGGAAGAATGATGAGTGAAAACACACAGAGCCATCTCTCTGCATACTGTAGTTCCTGCGTGTATTCCACCATGAATTAGATTTTCCTTTACTGGCTAGAACACAGGATATTAACAATTAAAGGAGAAATAGCTCAATTTATTTCACAGTTTGAGGGGATTCAGTTCATAGTCTGCTCATTCCATGGCCGGAACATCATGACAGAAAGACAAGGTTCAACTAATCTTTTTGTTCATGATGGCCAGACAATAAAGCAGGGAAACAGCATCACAGATGAGTGGATGAAAGACCATGACCAGAACCTCCAAGACTGGCCAAGATACATCTAGGATTGTGCTGTACTAATCCGCTCAGGTTTTATTAATCAAAGGAAGTAAGTTGGATTGATGATCACCATTTATCAATTTCTCACCCAAATCCCATTCTTCGTAAATCATTAGACACCAAATGAATACAGTAGTAGTTCATAATCATGCATAACAAAACACATCTATCTGGCACACAAGTGAAAAAGTAATTAACCTTTCCTGCAAATATTCAACAGTTCCAACACTTTTTCAAGACTCCAATTTCAAGTCTCATTTGACAAGGAAACTCTTACCTATGAAGTGGTATAAAAATCACAAACAAGGTACAATGGAACATGGTAAGAATTCAGATTGAAAAAGTGAGTTTAAGGAGGTAGGAAACAATCAAATCAAAGCAGGAACACAACAGCATAGCAAAAATTAAGTTATGTAACTCCCTGTCCATCATGTAGGCAGAAAAACAAAATTTCCAAAGGGCACATATACACCAATCTCAGTGACCTTGCTGGGTACATTTCACAAGGCCCCTCTGGATGACTCTACTCAGAACCTGCAGATTTCTTAGTATCTTTACTGTAACTTTGGCTCCATTCCTCTGTCATGTACTACTCTTTCAGAGTTTCTTGCTGGTCTTTCAATGCCTTCTTTAGAAACCTGATGAGATGTTTACTTGATCCTACATCTCTTATATTTTGTGTCAATAAAACAACATCACATGGAAAATTTCAAATTCTGCTGTCAGTGAAGCAGCAAGTTGACCCCCTTAAGCTATGGTTGCAGTAGCTTTTAAGTGGATGACCAAGTACACTGAACTGAATTATGAGAAATCAGTTCCCTGATGGCTCTTACACAGAGGTCCAGAGAATTCCTTATAAAATGAAAGATTAACACTTTGTACAGCTATTTTGTGGTAGGTGGTCTTTCTGTTTCTTGAGATTCCCTCTAGTCATTTTTCTTCTTGTCTTGCACAAAGTACTTGATTTCTTTTTGATGGTGTTAATTTCTTTAACAGCCAAACCTGCTTTGCCCCTCAAATTTGCACATAGCTCACATTGGGCCACACTTTAAATTGTTCACAATTTTCTGCTATGCCTTTTGCCTTGATTCTCATTATAAACCAGACTAAAAGCATCCAGCAGCACCTATCCCACAAGCTAAATACTGACCTGTTTTAAAAATTCCTCCACCATAGTAGTTAGTCGGCCACTAATCTCAGTTGCCTACAATGTCTTGGAACAAGAGGAAAAGTTAGACAGCTTTTCTGATAAAGAGTAAATTACACATCCTCTAATCCAAATGCCAATAAAGTATTTTTCCCATCTGAAACATGCTGAGCCTGGCCTTCACTATCTGCCTTTCTATCAGGATCATGGTCTTCTGATCTTTGACCAAAATTTTGCATCAAGTTCTTCCCTGTATTCATGGGTTTCTCTGTTCTGTATCTCCAAACCTTAACAGACGCTCCATTCATACTAACTCAAAAGGTTTCTAACCATATGACCAGGAAGAATCATTTCTACAAAAACATTTCCTTGGTACCAATTTTCAGTGTTATCTTTCTCATCACTGAGACGTAACACTAAACATCTAAAACTTAAAGAATGGGGATTAATTTGCTTTTCATTTCAGTTCATGATTGACTGACTCCAAGGCAGATATATTATACTGGAAGCATTTGACAGAGCAACCTTGCTTTAGCTTATAGTGGTCAAGAAGCAGAACAGTGAAAAAATGTCAGAGAGGAAGAAACCAGGGACCATGTGTAGTACCCAAGGCCATGATTTCATCACACACACAGGCAACCTAGAAGTGTGATTCATTTACATGCTAGGGATTGCCAACCCATTGAAATGATATGATGTAATTAAGAGGCACACATTGAGCCTGAAATGGTGGTGCATAGCTGTAATCCCTGCACACAGGGGGCTGAATTAGGAGGATCATTGTAAATTTATAACCAGCCTGGGCTACAAAATGAGGTCATAGCCAGCCTGAACTGCATAGTGAGACCCTGTCTCAGAAAGACAAAAAAAAAAAAAAAAAAAAAAAAATATATATATATATATATATATATATATATATATCACTCATTGGCTTGTTTACTCATGTTTATTTGGCCAAATTTAATATCCACAGGATGTTCTGACTCTATGGAGGAATGTTAAAAAGTCACAGGGCAAACGGTATGAACTCCAGGGAAGAAGCAAAGACTTGTTCATATGAATCCAATCCATCAGAGTGATATATGGGTCCCTAATATATATCTTTCGTCCTCTTACTTCTTCCTCCTTCATGATGAAGGTATTATAGAAGTTAGCATCACTTCATGCAGGAAACGTCTAAAGGAATACTTCCACAATTTGGTGAGAATTACACGTCTCAAATCGAAAGATGCATTATATAGAAAGAGTCAAGAGACAATAGGAAAATATAAAGGAAAAAGTGTAAATTGAATTAAGTTCTCTGATGAAGTGATTTTCTAAAAGTCATTAAGCAAATTTCAAAAAACAGGAATTTTAATGAATCTTTAAATTATTTGGGTTCATCCATTGATTCAAAAATATTGAACAAATGTCTATTATTAAATGTCACCATAGACACCAGGTACAATGGCTAAAGATATAATTGATCTTTGTTTTATTGGAAAGCACAAAGACATATGAAAGCTGAAAAGATAATATTACAATAAATTCAGAAATTTCATTAAAAGTGATATGATAAAGATTGAAGTAATGACGGCAAAATATGGACATGTTATAAATAAAGAGCTAGGGGCTGGGGATTTAGCTCAGCCGCATAAGCGCCTGCCTTGCAAGCAAGCAGTAGTGAGTTCGATCCCTGGTACTGATAAAAACGAAAAAGACAAAAAACAAAACAAAACAAAAACAAACAAACAAAAAAATATAAATAAAGAGGTAGAACTTTTTGCATCCATCAGTTAAGAAGAGATTTCTAGAGCATCTTAAGCAAATGAAGACATGGATGCATAAAGAGTTGTGTATTAGTGGAAGAGGAACAGTTTTGAGAGATAAATTGTAGCTTTCATATCTAAAGGCTGTTAGAGTTGGTTGTAAAGGTACTATACATAAAAATTAATATTCATGCATGATGTGGGACTTCTGAAAAGTTTTGAGATAGGTCTATAGTGCAGTGAGTTGCCAGTATAATGCTGGAATTTGAAGTTGAGAATACATAAAATCTATTTGGCAAAGAATGGAAAATGGCAGTGTAAATAAAACTGCATGGAATTTAAGTCTGGTCCATGAATGTTTACAAGTCAGTTACTACAAAAAGAATATTTAAAAAGTAGCTTAGGAATAGACAGATAAATGTATAACTAAGTTGAACAGTAATTTTCAGAATTGAGAAATAAACAGCTTTTTAAGACACTACTGGAATGATTAGGTAAGCTTGAGGACTAAAACTGATTTAATGGGTTTTAAACTAAAAAAAGAAAAAAAAAATATTAGGTAGACAGTTTCGATGAAGTGGTAGCAGTTCACTGTGACATTTATTTTGTGGCCAATTTAGGATGTTTCAAGTGCTGGGTTTTTATTTATCTATTTATTTAATCCAGTAAACTGTTAATTTGATTTGATATGAGAAATCATTCCTGGGAAATGTGCCCTGATAAGACAAGAAGAGTTATAAATTGTAACTTTTATTTTCTCATCGTGAAAGCCCTTGATAGAAATAAAAGCTGCATTGATCAGAAATAAAATTGCAACATTAAATGTCAGGTTCAGTTTAAAAAAAACTGCTTTTGGGCAGCCAGAAAGGAATAAAATAAAATTGTCTTTGCTAAGCATGCAAATCTCTAGAGAAATATATTTGCCTCAATACTGTGTCCTGTATTTCATGACTCAGATATAGTCGTGCAATTATTTCTAAATATAAAATATTTTGGAGTGACGTTGGAACAACGAAAAATGATTTAAATCTAGGAATGTATAAAATTGTATTGTCAAAATAGGTTTCTTTTGAAAAGTAATTGTCAATTTTCTTCTCTGTTAGAAGGAAGAAATGAGGATATCGATCCACTGTCACAAATGCATAAGCCTCCTTCGCTTGCCCTAAACCGCAAAAACCCAGAGCTGTTTCTCAAGTCAAGCAAGAAAATCCCCAACAATAAATCCAGTCAAAATTATGCACTTATATGTATAGATAGATAGATAGATAGATAGATAGATAGACAGACAGATGTAATTTTCCAGGAATTGTGAAGGAGAAAAATTACATTGTGAAAATGTATTCAGGAGTTTTATCTGAGATTTCTGCTGTTTTCCACTCCCCTCTTTTTTGTTTCCTAGACTGGAATTAATACTGGTTCCCACTGTGAGCTTGCCTTTCTGAGACTGTGCATAGCTGTTCTTCTCAAACTAGTTGTATGTTTCTTAGGAATGGCTTGGAAGCAATCAATTTAACAAAAAGTTTAGATCAATATTCAATAATTAATACAATCTGCCTAAGTTCACAACTATGCATATAAATTTTATGTAATCACAAAACAAAATGAATATTCTGTTAATAAACAGAAGGATATGCTGTGTTCTATAACTTGAATAATTCATTTTTGTATTTTTATGGTATGTATTTATTCATATAAATGTAGCATGGACTTAAAGTTAAGCATTTTTGAATTGTATAAAAATGCAAATGGTAAAAATTAGATGTCTCTCCTCAACATGAATTTCCTATTTCCAAATTCACTACTCTCTGCTCATTCTAAAAATATATTAAGTGATAAATAAAAACTATATATATATATATCAGCATCCAAACAACTCTACATTATGGTATCCAATTAAAAACTTACACATTGTTCTTGAATTTTCTTGAGTTTTTTTAAGTACTAATTTGGACCACAGCTGACCACAAACAATGAAATCCAGGAGAAATGAAATTGTGATTAACAGAGGAGCTATTGTACCCATGGCCCCTAAGATTTCAATTTACTATTTCACTAGACCATTGTGGAGCTAATCTTTTCGTTTATAAATATAGCAGAAGTATCATGTTTCTATTCATTTATTTTTTGTTTTTGTCTTTGGATATCAACGCTCACTTAACTTCTCAGGTGAGTGTCTTGCATTCTCTTTAGGTGACTTCCTTAGAGTGCAATTAGTTGCTTAGTTTCTTCTCTGGAATAGATTGTGAATGCTATAAATTTGTGAACTGTCTCACTTAGTTTTCCTGCCAAAAAGAAATAAGGACCGTCTTATACTCACCACTGAATCTCAGATTAAATGGGAATTTTGAACATTTACAAAATTTATTAAAATACAATATATCATATAAGAGATTTCATCATATTCAAAAATATTTCATTCTTCTGATAGATACCAATCATCATTCCTCATTTAAGCCCTCTGTCTTACACCTATCAATATATTTTTATATTTAGTTCATAGGTGAATTTTAAAATGGTGTTCATTTGTATTCCTTTTTCCTTTAGTCTTAGTGTCATTGTTTTTGTAGATTTGTGAAAATATTAGATGTTTTCATTTTGTTTTATTTAGAAATTTGAAGCATACATAAACAATATTTTTATTTGTATTTTGAAAGAATTGTCTTATGAAAGATCTTAAAATATTCGTTAGTAGGAGACATTGAGTCACTGCAATTTTCTTAATTAAATTTATAGTCTTTAGAATATCTAGCTCTAATTTTCAAAATGAAGAATTCCTATAAAATATTTCTTTTTGCACAAGTAGTCCAAAGTAGTTGCATAGTTTTTAGGAAAAAATAATTTACAATCCTTCATTTCTCCTCTTTACTGTTCTCTAGAAGTATTTGTAACTGCATTTTACTTTTAAATATCTGTATATTATATTAAATTTTAATCACATTTATTAAGTTTTATCTCTAATTCAGTAAAAAAATTTGGTAGAATTTACTTTTTGATTCAAATATGAGGAAACATCACAGCTATAATTTTTCCATTTTTTATTACATTAATACTTTCCCTCTTTTTATTTCAGGAGATTTATCTCTGTCACATACTTTTCATCACTGTTACTATCTTGGTTCTATATCTAAATTAGTTAACTTATAGATGCTTACCCTTTTGTTTTAATGTGTTACTGCCTTAAAAATTTTGTGCATCTAGATTTTATTGCTGTGCTATTTTCAAACAAGGCTCTTTGTCTTGAATTTATATCTGTTTATTGCACTTATCAATGTCAAGAAAATATGAATGATTGAGGAAATTTTCCTTGTAAAATTTATAAGTATTCTTCTATTGCTGCTAAGGAGAGTTCCTGTTTTGTATCTTGTTTGTTTTTTTTAGCAAAACAACAAAATACATTGAGCTTAATATTATTCAGTATTGTCTCTTGCAGTTATTTGTATCTTGTTATCTTCTCTAAATGTTCCATTTTTTAGTGTTATGTATAAATATGAATATTTCCTGAGTTCAATTTGTTCTTGACACATATTTTTTTCTCTCCTAAGGAATCATGTTTATTTCAATCTGCAATTGTGCTTATTTGTTTATTAATACAATGTTATAATTTTTTCCTAACAGGTAATAATAATGATAAACACTAATGAAAATACAAAAATGTTGTTTAAAATTACATTTCAAATACTGTTAATTTAACTGTTTGTTGACTAGGTGATGCCATTAAAAACACTAAATAGAATCTTTAAAGTTAGTTTCAAAATATTTGAAAATTTATTATGTCCTTTTGTAAATTAACTGCAAAAGTTTGGGTTTGAGTGCATCATTACATTGCAGGTATAATAAGAATTCATATTTATACTGTTTGAAATATTGTCTTCCTTATGTCTCTGTGGCATTGACAACCCTTGTATCATTTACAGTAAATTCACACAAATATATTTATATTTTGCATTTAGTAAATTTTAACTAATAAAAATATTTCTTAGATATTTTGTATTTTGTTGAAAATGCTTTCTGAAAAAATAATATTCACATAAAGATATTAGATTTTATTTTAAATATCTATCTTAAAATAATAGTTGTATTTAATGGGATTCCTTTTTAAGCCCTCTTTTTTTACATTTTTAACTTGTTTATTAAGTTTGTGCTTAAAGTCAACATGAAGGAATTTGAAATATACCTGTAATTAAACAATCTGTATGTCAATGGTTTATTTTGATGCACATAAATATTATTAATATTACCTGTACTCAACATTTTAAAGTCTATAAAAAGTGAAAATATACCTTGAGAAAAGTATTGCTGCATAAGAGAAATAATATGCATTTAAAATAACATTCATTGAATTCTAGCACCTGTGAAAATTTCCTGTTCCATATGAGAGTAAAACCTTGTAATTTAAACTATCTTTTCTGAGTATGTCAGCATAAGTAGAATTCATTAAGTTGATATAGATCTTTTCATAACCTTAAACAGACACACAAGTATAAATTTAGTGAAATATTTATATAGTAAGCATATAAGCATGAAACTTCTTTCTTAATATAAAGTACAACTTGTACTATGTGAAATTAACTATTTTTGGTCCCTTTTTTTGAAGAAAGTATCTAATACATCAATCTTCTTTCACACAAGGCAAGTCTACCTTCAATAGTCTGAATTTTGAACTTACAATTTGTACAAAAACCATATATGTATTATTAATAAATGAAAAACAACAGTAGAAAATGAAAGAGATAGTCAATATTATTTTTAAGAATCGTGACAGTAAGAAATTGATGTAGAAATAAGATGAAACTTTATTTGCAGGATCATAAAACATTATAATTCATTATTATTAACAATGGAAATGTGATTTTCAAACTGTTAACTAAGTTCATGTATTGCATTTATAAAGTTATTGGACTACTTCTTCTGCTTCATAATCTATTTGCAACTTTTTCTTCTCTTACATCTCTCAGACAAGTCAAGTAAAACAAACACGACACAAAGCTTCACAAGCATACTCCATTCTTTCCTTTGTCTTGACAATGATTCCCATTTCTTCTACTTAACTTGTAGGGGATTTACACTCATTATTGCACTCCTCTGTGGCTTTTATTATGCTTGCTTAAACATTGTTGTCATTTATGCTAAGTGAATCTTGCAAACTCTTATGAATAAACATTTTGAATGGTATTATTGTGATTTTTTAAAATTATGATTCTTGTCAGTATTTACAATTAATTTGATATATTCTGTAGAATTCACCCATCATACTATTAGATTTTTGATTCAGGACAATAACCGTGTGCTTTGCATTCTGTTAGTGCCAGCACATTCCTCAAACAGATATTTTATTGTTTCATGCTCATAATTTAAAAACTTAATCTTCAAAAAAATATATGATCATTGCTTTTAATCAGTAAATTAATTGAGTCTTCTAGTGTTTCAGTGGCACTTAAACAAGATAGGAAGATGTAGGCATGGCCATTCAAATTTAATCTTAGAGTGAGTTCATGCTTTTGGCTGTAGTAGATGAACCACCTATGACTGCACATATCTGACATAGTAGACAAAAAGGCAGAGACATCTGCATACAGATGTTTACCTCAGTTTGAAAAGTGCTGGAAGCTCATTAGTGTTAAGGGGAGGCTTCTAGACAATCAATAGAAAAATAATCCTCATGTTATTTGCATCTCACCCTTGTTTGTGGAACATTAAAATTTTCCTCTCTCCATGATGCAATACCTGGATATTCATCTTGGTGCTTCATCACTCTGTAAAGATTCATGTTTCAAAATGCATATGGGTTTTATTATTGTTTTCCTCAATTTTATTATTGTTCATAGTGGACTTGAATCTAACTATCACATAGTATTTAAACAGTTATCTGGTATAAAAAAGTTTCATTAAGGCCATCTAATTTTAAAATTTAAAAATAAAATTCTGATTTAATGAAAGACAAGGGTAGAAAAGAATAGAATCTGGGAAGATCAAGTGAGATGGGGGGGTCTTGGTAAATAAACATAATATTTCTTTTAGATAGAAAGAATAATTTCTGGTGCTCCAGTGTACAAATTTCAAAATAGAAGAAAATAATTTGAATATTCTCACCAGAAATGGTATTTAAAGTGATGATATGCTAAATGCTCTGCTTTGATTATTATAAACACACATATATATCACCACATCCCATTCTACCCTATAGGTATATACAATTATTATGTGTTAATGAAAAATAGAAAAAAAATCAAGAAAAAATTTCGAGACTCCAAACTAGCCAGGTATTTACCTAATGTTCTGCAGCTAATTAGTGATGTTTGATTTAACATTAACCTTATTCAAGTCAAAGAGAGCATCACTGAAAATAGTTTGTCTACTGATACCTGAATCTGTTGTCTCTAGCTTGTCTCATCTTATTTCCAACTATAATTCCACTACCCTCTGAAAAGCACACTGGATGTATACATTGGTTACAGCTACAGCTAGAAGAAATGATGCATAGATTTGAAAATGGTATTAAGAAGTTCAAAATAAGTATATTAAAGCCTACTGGCCACATGGCTTATATTAGGTAAGCAACTGAGATAATAATAACAAGAATTGGTTAACTTCTTTGTCATAAGGAATTTTGGAATACATAATTATTTTAAGGGAGAATATCAACAAGGCTGATTTCTTTGTTAACATGCAAATTGAAATTTGAAAGAACTGTAGGAGTGAATGGAGAAAAAGAAATGAAAACCTTTCTAGACAGAATTCAAGTTGAATATTTACTCACACAGGCAAAATTCAGTGGAAAACCTTGTGGTTATCCAAAGGCAGTTTCAGGAGGATTTTGAAGTATGGTTGTTATGGGGATGCTGTAGAATAGGCAAGCTCTCTAGCAGTGCTTGTTCATCCTACTAACCGCTTCTGTAGGCTGTGCAATTTCAATGAAAAATGAATGTGCACAAAATAAAGAGTTGAGTTCAATCAATAATCATGGGAATAGTGGTAGAGGGAAGGGGTAAGCCCAAATTGCAATAGGAACTCTCTGCCCATCAGCTCATCAAATCATTTGTAAAAGCATAAACTAAGGTCTGAGTGTTGGCCAAACACCAACTTGTTATAAATAATGGAAAGAACTGACTTTCATTTGAGATTAAAAAGTAAGATTACACAGAACCAAAATGAGCTATCTAAAAAGAAAAATCACTAGGAAATAGGCCAAAAAAAGATCGAAACAATCTGGAAAAAGAACAAAAAATAAAGCAATAGAGTTTAAAGTATGGTGATTAAAGGAAAATACTTGATAAATAACCCTAGAAAGAACAGGAGATGAAGCATGTAAAGCCTACTTACAACAGAAATACAAAAATACTGAAAAGTAGAATCAAACTGTTAAAAATATTAATGATTGGGTTCCATAATGAATAGAAACATGCAGTTTTTCTCTTAGAGAAGTATATGGTAAGCACGATGAATTTGATATTGAATGAATGTTTTCATAAACTGACAATGCATTCTTGCATATTGCCATCACTCAAGAGATCATATTTTTCATAACTTTAAATTATAACTTTACAGCCTTGTCTCCTTAACAACTACATACACAGATCCTGTTTTTTATTTTTAGTTAAAATTTTCTCCTGTTCTTTGTCAAATAAAAATAATTTTCCATTTGCATGTGTTTGATTTCATTCAACACAATATTTTTGAGATTCATACAAGTTGTGCCAGTGATTAATGCACTTATTTGCTAAGTAATACTTGTTAGTACTGATGTACTACAATCTCCTTATCCAGTCTTGTGTTGATGGAAATTTATGATTCTCATTTTGTGATATTGGTTCTATGTATATTCTAGAATGAGTATAGTTCTTGGTTTAAAAAAAAAATAGTAAGCATGTTTTTTTTTCTCATATACTCACAATTGTTGCATCTACGTGTAACCACTGTCACTACCAACATTCCATGCTTAAATAGTCCATTTGTTACCAGAACATGTCTTATCTGCTTCCACATTTTAGAAATTATGAATAAAGCTGCTATTAACAGCCATGATTGTAGCTCGTACATGCATTTTCTATTCATTAGTATCTTTAAAATTGTCAATGCAAACAATTAATGAGTTTTACTATTCCTCCATATATTCCTATTATTTGTTTTAGATTTTGGCTATACTAATAAGTATATAGAGGTACCATTATTGTTTTGAATGGAAATTCTCTAATGACCTTTTTCAATGAGCATACTTTCATATTCTTATTTGCATCTTTATATTTTTTGTTGTTGTTCTGTTCATTTAAATTTGGATAATTAATACCCACAAAAAAAAACAAACAAAAAAAAAAACCAAAAACCAAAAAACAAAACATCACTGAGACCCTTACTGGGATTTCATGGAATATATAGAACAGTTTGTGAAGAAGTGATATTTTGACAATATTGAGGTTTTTTGTACCTGAACATGAAATATCTTTCTATTTAGTTTGTTATTCACTGATATCTCTTATCATTGTTATAGATGCTACATATAATTTTTTAGATTTTTAATGCAGAATTTCTGATTATAACATATTTGATGTTTTTCATTGTGAATTTCACCTAATCTTTGAAGATCTGCAATAAAGCAATGAAGCCAGATGTGGTGGCACATACCTCTAATTCTGGTAGGTGGGAGGCTGAGACAGGAGAATCACAGGTTTAAGCCTTGTCTGAGAAATTCAGTGAGACCCTGTCTTAAAAAGTAGGGCATGTGGGTGGGGTTGGGAATGTAGCTCTGTGCCAAGACCCCAAATTTAATCCCCATATGACAAGGTTAATTTTGTGTAAACCTTAGAATTTTGTCTCCCCAAATAGAAACATAAATTTGAGGACAAAAGTGATGAATTAGAAAAGCGTTTATTAGAAATAATAAGCAAAAGATATATCTACTAAGAGAGGAAGAAGTTTATGTGCTTTCTTTGTCTTGGTCTTATGTGAATAGGCAGAACACTGGGAGATTATTTTAAATGATGTGGGTTTAACAGAATTGGAAAAGAAAATTATATATCTATTCTTTCCAGATCTGGAGGTAGGGGAAAGCTATTAAAGTTTAACAGTATATATTGGATGAGTGTTTTTTTTCTGGAGGGAATACTTTATCTTTCTGTTTTCATCCCAACCTCTTAACTCTTGTACTTCTTTACTTTGCATCTCTAAACTTGGCTTAGTGCTTGAATTAACCTGGGTGAGCCATTTTATTTTCTTTTACATTTCTTGGTTAACTCTTTCATGAGATCTTATCTTAGGCTTCTTTAACTACCTGCAATTATAGTAGTTAAATAAAGCAACTAGGTTACCTTTCTGAAGAAGTGGGACAGAGTGGGTAAATCTGTTAGAATCTGGCTGCTTTTCTTGAGAAGAATCACTATAAGCACAAGTGAAGTGGGAAACAGAAACATAGAAACGTCATCCAGGATTTGGAGGCAGATTTATTTAACATTGATGGGTACTGATCTCAAGAAGAAAAAAAAAAAAAAAAAAAAAAACCTCAGGCCTTGAAGGATCAGGGAGGGAGTTTTTTATGGCTTTTTCAAGAAAGAAGCAGAGTATTTGGAGCTTATTGATTGGTTCTTGCAATATTCATCATAGTGACCAGCTGTTTCTATAAAACAAAAGTAACAGGAATGGTAACAGAAACTGAAATAAATTTTAGATTAACTGGGCAACTGACAAAAACTGAAGGATACTGATGGGGAGGGGAGTGCGGCTATTTTCTGCTACACTAGCAGTTAATGTCATTTTTCGGAGTTATTCTAAGAAGCCCAAAAAGTGATCAGTTTGGGGTTCAGTAACTATGCACTTTCTTTAGAAGACTTGATGAAAGAGGACAGTGTATCTTTTTTTTGGGGGGAGGGTCGTCTATAGGATCATTTGGCCTTAGTCTTTAGGCATGAAGAAACACATTTTATTCAAAAATAAGCCAACGCTGGAAACTGTTTTTAAGGATTTGGAGTACATATTGTAACCAAATGGGGGCTAGACCTGTCTGTTTTTGGAGATTACCTGTAAGTTTCATGTTTTTATGGTTTTGCTGTCATTTTTAATATCTAATATTAGATATTTATCTAAAAATAAAAGTTTCACTTCTTTGTATGTAACCCTCTCTTGTCCGTAACAAGAACTAGAGCTGTGTGGTTATGAAGGACTATTTTAGTTAAAGAATCTCATTTACCTTGCTGAGCTTTTGCAGCTGCCATTGTAGATTTTAGCCTTGTTGAACCATAAAAGTAATAAGCTGCACTTTCAGCTGAATATTGTCAGCAGACAACAGTGTAGTGTTATACTTTTATACCAAATATAAATGTTATAATTTTGTGTGAGTGCTTAAGGCCAAGTTAAAGTGAAACTGGTGTCTCTCTCTCTCTCTCTCTCTCTCTATATATATATATATATATATATATATATATATATATATCTGATCAGTTAACCTACTCTTGAACTGGGAGCACCAGGATTAACTGCCCTAACCTTATATGAGTATCAAGTACTTCAAAATATAAAGAATAGTCAAGAGTTCTATTCTTTGTTTGTTTGTTTTTTGTTTTTCCAATAGTAGCTGTCTTGGAAGTCTGTTTTCATAGAACTTTACTAGATAATGATTATAAAGTTTTATAGGGAAAATTCGAAAGTAAGAACCAAAAGCATTTTAGCATAAAATTTATGACATTTTAAAACAATGTTTTCATTAGAATTCCCAAGATATATTTAAACCTTTAATTTATTAATTGATTACCTTTGTCTAAAATAAAAACCTTATTTAAATTTGGTACATTTTATAAAATACTTTGTAAGTGGAATGTACTTGTTTACAGAGGTACTCTCCAAGTTACTAAATAATGTCTCCAGTTTCTAATTTCTAATAATTAGAATATTGGGCTGCATATTATATAGTAATAGGTATATATAGTTTGTATATAATTAATCATTAGAATGACATCAAACTGCATCACATTAGGTATTATAGTTCTTATAACACAATTTTATACTAAAGATAAAAACATAAGCATGAAAAAACAGCCATGTCATCAGGTTAGCTGTTTCATGTTGGAATCACATGTATGTTTTGCTATAAGGAGCCAAAATACAGATTAAAAAAAGCCAGATATTTGAGCCTGAAAAAGTTTATCAACATAAAGAGACTTTTACGTGGTCCTCAATAAGACTGAGATAGATGAGGGGTGGCTAAACTAGCTGAGGAAGTAGATCTGACTTGTCAGTTAGAAGAACCCAGAGCACAGGCTCAGAACAGATCTCAGAGCCCTGCACAAGGACTTCTAAGGGAGCTCACCAGGTTTTCAACAGGGTGTCCTCCACCTCATGCCAGCCTGAGCATGGGATCCCAGCACCATCTTCCAGCGCCTGCATGCAGAAGTTCTCATAGATTTTCTCAAGATTTTAACAATTGTTGTGACTTGCTTAATGATAAGGTCATATAGCTTTTTCCAGGGTACATTTTTTTCTTGCTTTTTCCTCTTTTCCTGGACCAGCTCACTGTGCAGATATAGTTACTTTCCCGGTATTAACTTTTACTTTTTAAGTTAACTTTGTCAATGCTTTTGCTCATTTTATGCAATTCTTTGTTTAAGATAAGAAGAACCTATAATCTTAGTTTAGAAGGAGAAGCAAGCAACCCAGAACTTGTTTATTTAGTTTATCTGGTAATGTTGGTAATATTTATCTGTTGAGTCATTTTTAGAAATAGCTACCTCATTAAAAACATAAGATTCCTTTTTACTTTTGTGTCCTTGAAGGTTTGTGCATTTGGGAAACAGAAGTGTATTAAATCCACCAAGAGGTTAGCAATAATTCCCATCTGGATATCTATCACCTATCTATCATCTATCTGCCTATGTCTCTTCTCTCTCTCTCTCTCTCTCTCTCTCTCTCTCTCTCTCTATATATATATATATATATATATATATATATAAAATAAATATAGCATATATTCCCTTGATAGGTTTTAAAATATGTAATTGTACTGATAGGAATTAAAGTATATCTTTAGACCATTTATAAGTTAATAAAACAGTGCTATTGACCACAAATGGATTATAACTCAGTTATTTCTTGTTTTGGGAACAAAATACTCATCACTAACAAGTTAAAGGAGGAGAGATCCTTTATTTCATTTGGCTCACAGTGTCACCAGCCCACAGGGAAGTGGTCAGTAGGGAGATAAATTTGCCCTAGAGAAGCTGTTTTTGCTAACTGTATTATTTCTTGGAAAAAAAAAAACAGGAAAAATAGATCAGAGGATATTAATTCTAACAGGAACTTTCTATGAAAGGGACAGGAACTTTATGGAGAAGAGGCATAAGACTAAAAAACACTCTATCTCATCTACCACTTATTCAAATGGATAAGAGCAAAAGGAAAAAAGGGAAATGCTTTCAGTATCTTAGCTGCTATTAAGCTCTGCTGGATTTACAGTCTATAGTGGTCTCTGTGGCAACTGGAAATATGGCAGAGTTAATTTTATATTTTCCCAAGATATTTTGTCTTCTGAAATTGAAGAATAAATTTGAGGGAAAAAGGGGAAAATTAGGAGAAAATGCATTAGGAGAAAGAAAGAAGGAAGGAAGTAAGGAAGGAAGGAAGGAAAGAAGGAAAGAAAGAAAGAAAGAAAGAAAGAAAGAAAGAAAGAAAGAAAGAAAGAAAGAAAACGAGAGAAAAAAGAATATTCTTTCATGATCTCCTTGGCTTGCCCTTCTGTAGACAAGTACAAAACGGGATTGTTTCTAAGTGGATGGATTCAGAAGCACTCATAAGGAAAACTGTATATTTCTACTCTGGATATCTGGAGGAGAGGAGAAGCTAATAATGACTAATTTAGCATATCTGGAGAAGAGTCTTCTTTCTGGAAGCAAGAGTCCTCATGTCACTATTTTCATCCCAAACTTTTATCCTTTATTCTTTTATTGCATTTGCATCTCTAAATATGGCTCAGATGCTTGAAATATTTGTTAATCTGGATAGACAATGTAATTTCTTTTCCATTTCTTGTTTAATGCTTCCATCCAATCTTATTTTACATTTCTCTTGTAGCTTACTTATACTTCCTCTACATAAAGTGCTCAATGTGCTATTTTTTTTTGTCACAAGATAGAATCTGAGATGGTTACTGTCTTAGTTACTTTTTACTCATTGCTGAGACAAAATACCTGAAGCCTAAAGTTGGGAAAGGAAAGGTTTATTTCTTACAGTTTTTGGAGGTTTCAGTCCACATTCAGCTGGCTCCAAGGCAGGCAGGCATGGCTGGGCCGCAGTTCATGGTGGCTGCAAACAGCAAGCTGGAACCAGCAAAGAGCAAGACACACCTTCTTCTTGCCATTACATCACATCCTGGCTCCACCCCTATGTGGGTGGAGCACTGACACCATCAACCCAAGCACTAGACAATGAAGCTTCACAAATGCACAATGCAAACTCATGAGGCCTGGGGGCCACAGACATAAACCATGACAGTTACTGAAGCCAAGATGTGGAACATACCATATATATATATATATATATATATATATATATATATATATAATTTCTGGATTTGCACACTCTATAATTAAAAAAATTCTACATATGTCAGTGAGAGGCATGGGAAAGGTTATTACATAGAAATTCATTACATACCAGGCCTTCATGAGGATGTATTTTAGGAAGCTGGAAGTGTATTCAACATGGGTGATGTATGATGTGTGTCTACTGTTCGTTACATTACCCATTTGGCTGTGTATACCAGAATGCAAACCTTTGATAAAAGTTTGAGGTTGACATATGCTGCCCACTACATTGTTGCTTCTTTCAGAATGGTGGAAGCATAATTCACTGGTAAAAAGGATGGTTTCACGGCTCAATTCATAGCCTTATCATGTCTTTAAGACCTTTAGAAATATTTGACTGAGTTTCCTTGTGTTCTGAAACTGCAATGATAAAGGCACAATTTAAAAGTCCTACTTTTGGGGGCTTGGGATTTAGCTCAGTGGCATAAGCACCTGCCTTGCAAGTATGTGGTCGTAAGTACAATCCCTGGTATCAATAAACAAGAAAAAGACAAAAAAAAATCCTACTTTCTTTGTATTATATTCTTTCTGTCAATTTTTTTCCTGCGTCTTAGTGAGGCAGGTGATCAGAGCACTGCAAACTAGCTAGGCAAGTAGGTATGACCTGTTAATCAATAAGATCCAGAACATTTCCCCAGGCCTCCACCTGGGACCAATCAGAGAAAATTATCTTCTGTTCTTCTCATGAGACCTCAAGCAGGTTTTTGATAGGACAAGCTAGAGCTAACATGAGGCCTTAGGAGCTGAAGATGCCGAAGAGGGCCACCAATGTGCTCTTGGCCACTGTGCTCTTCTTTCACAGTGGTGCACTCTCACCCTGCAGTGTACACTCGTCTTGCTTTCAGTTGGCCTGTACTCTCTCTGCAGAAGCTATTTCTTTTCCTACCATTAATAAAAACAAAACCTTTGCCCTCATATTATCCAGTTCTTTTTCAAGAGAAGAACCTAAAAAACTTGTAGAAGGAGTCTGAAGTGCCGCAAAAACCAGCAACACTGCCTCACTTCGATTATAATGTGACTTACATGAGTTCAGAAGTTTTTCTCTGACTTTTGAATTTCCTCTTTTCCCAAACTAGCAATAGGCAGTTTCAACATAACCACCTTGATAACTTCATGCAGTGGTGACGAGCTGCAGCTCCCAGACATGAGGAGACAAACAGGATATAATCTATGATTTAGTGCATTTGTTAACAATAACACTTGGTAGATAGGGTATTAAATTTATGTCAAATGTACAATAGTTTCAGCATCACGTGCTGTTTTGGGGTATAATCCATGCATGATACATTGAAGAATATTTGTATAAGCAAAGAGTCTAGGAAATCACCATCACTTATCATTTCCTCAACGAAATGATGTGCTGTAAAGCATTAGAAGGATATAAATTGTGGTTTTATTTTCAGTTTTAAAGAACACTTGAATAGACAAAAAGGTTGTATGCAGGGATTTTGAGACTGGAGGAGTGGTGAGGGTGAATTGCTGGTAGTGGGAAAGAGTCAGAGTTAGGAAAGCATACTGAAATTCCCTCTCAATGCCATAATAAGGAACTTACAACATTGACATCTCATGAAGACTTCTGCCTAAGTCTAGGAATCACTGAAATGAAGACATTGAGACTAGGAATGCAACTATGGAAGAGAATCAGTCATGACAGAGTCCAAATCCTTGCTTGCATCACTTTCAAGGAACTGGAATGCACTTGCTGTGTTATAAGTCTGACATGGAGTGGTCTCTTTTTCTCCAAGTGTCTGGTCTGCCAGGTAGACCCTTTGCAATTGTCTTTGAGGATGCTTCAACTCATGAATTAAGCAGAGCTTTTGACTAGGGGCCTGAATCCTCGTCTGCATTATAACAGTTGGTTCTATTCTAATGTAGAAAATGGGCTGTCAATTGGTTGCTTATTATATATTTTGTTTAATTTTAAATGCAATGTTTTTAATCTAATATTATTTTCACTTAAAGTTACTTCTGTATGGTTTGTTATAGTCATGCCAAGTAAATGCTTGGAAGGAGTCTTGGTTCCCCTGATAAAATCTTCCATTGTGCTAACCACATGAAAATATTAATTACATGGAGTCTGGGGAGAAGTTTCCTGCATCTTTCTTACCTAATTTTGTGACAGAGAATTTAACTCCCAGCCTGTTAGATGTCAGATGTGTGGAGTTTTTAGTCTTATAACATCAAGGAACTAAGTCGAAAAACCAAACAAGGAAGTTAGGAGAGTTCTATTTGAAATAATAATGAGAGGATTAGCTCCTGCAATTACAGGACAGGTTCCAAGTGAATTGTTGTCAAGGCTCTTTATCAATGGTATTTTGTACCATGAAACTACAGCAGGGGAACAATGTGGTCAAAATACAATTAACCTATTGGACTACAACTGCAGTCACTTAACTAATATTGGTGCAATAGAGAGCTGAGCATGTAACAAGGGCTTGTGGTGAGTCAGTTTTATAAACTTTAACTTATCTATTATGACTTATTTAGAAAAAAACAAAGACATTTCTGGAAAGGGATGAGAGTATGGGTACAGATGTTCTGGTCACTCAACTATATTTCTGTTAGGTACCTCTGCTCAGTGGACCAGGTGATGTTAACCACAGTACAATCTCAAGCTGCTGCTTATATCTAGGGAGGCTTGCAGGACTGACTGTTGTATTTCCATCTTGAGGGCTGGCTCTCTTCAGATAAGGTTCCAGCCACAATCTTGATGTGTTACATCTTTTGTACCAACTTCCTCCAGGGCTCAGTTTCTCTCTAATCCCTATTAATTTGTATGTAACTCACCTGTCTGTAAAAATTTAACTGCTATGAATTTCTTATGCAGCTATTTGACATCTTCAATAAATACTTTAAATTGTGTTTGTTTTATTAGAATTTTAGAAAATGTTTTGTGGAGTTTAGGATAAGCTAAATCTAAGGCTGCTAATTGAATACTTTGAAAAACTAAATAAAATTAGATTTATTGTCTAAGGCTTTTCACGTTTAATTGTTTAGGATTCTAAAATATATTTAAGATGTGTATAGTTGCACATGCCTGTAAGCTCAGCACTCTGGAGGCTGAGACAGGATTGATATTAATTTGACATTAGCCTGAACTGCATAGTAAGTGGAAAGCCAATCTGACATAGCAAGCAAGCAAACATACAAACAACAACAACAAAAAATCATATTTAAAGGCAGCCAACTTTGTATTCTGATTGTTTAAAATTGTGTATAACTATTAGTATATTGATACAGAACATCTATAAATGACTACAGTGAAAGAGAAACATTTAAAATCATTTTAATGTTATGGTGTAAATGAGATAATTAAACTTCAAAAAATTTTTGAAGTACATTGCTTTCCATTTATATGCTCAGCAAACTAAGCAGTATTTAACATAATTATTTTTCACAAAATCAACTTGTGGAGAATAAGTGTATTTTGTAGAGGAACAAGATATGATTCACATTTCTGCATTGAGTTAAAATGAAATGTAGCTCAAATATAAATTGAGTCAATAACATTTGAATATTTGCTTTGAAAATATTATTTTAAACAATTTCCAGTTTAATTCTTTATGTGAAAAAATGTACTAATCTGAAGCTAAATAAATACAACAAATATATTCTTGCAATGAACATGGTGTTCTTTTTAATTCCCACAGGTCTTTTCTCTTATGTTATGCCTCAGCATGCAATTAAAGTAAAACAAACAAAACACACTTGCATATAAACAAGTATGACAGTTATACAATACACTGTTTACTATCTTACCTGACATCCTTTGCCAGTTCATCTTTAAATATGCTGATGTGTTTATCTATCTTTATAGTCTAAAATAATTCTCCACATATTAAATGCAATGCTTATTACTTTATGATCAATTAATGCCTTAATCAAAAACTTTTTTACTTTCTCAGAGTGTAATTTTCTTGCTCCCCCCAAAAAATGCATAAAAATATTCGATCATTCAAAAATATCTGTCAGGGGACTGGGGGTTTAGCTCAGCGGCATAAGCGCCTGCCTAGCAAGCAGGCAGCCGTGAGTTAGATCCCTGGTACCGATAAAAACAAAAAAGACCCCTCCCCAAAAAGAATATCTGTCAATTAGACATGTTTAAAAATATCTTTCAATGTAAAAAGCTCCTCTAAATCATTGAAACTTAAAATGTCACTACCTAGAAATGATTTATTTTTTTCTTATTGTGTTCAGTTTTAATGTTGGCATTTTAATTAGGTTTATGACTAATTCATTGTCAGAGATAGTTATTAAAATAAAATATTGCAAGGGGACCATTTTTTTAATAACTGATTTGAGAATGAGTTGATTACTAGATCCATTGATAAATTAGGTAAATGTAACTTTTTGGACTTTATGAAATAGTTGTGATTAAAACTTAAAAATATCCTAATTATATTTCCATAATAATACATAATGTTTAATTACATTATGCACTACACAATTATATTGGAAAATAATGTACATTAAATAATCTGCCATTTTACTTTCTCTCTTCTGAAGGTAACTGTCACTTATGCAATTGTAAGACTTTGAAAGTTATGATTGAGGTGATGGCTTCATTTAGATATATTTGATATTGAAAATTGCTATTTCTATATCTGATGGATGAGAAGAAATTATTTACTGCTTAGAACACTAATTAAATTTCTTTTTTCTACTAAATATATTTCATACTGCAATGTATAAATTCCATCTTTTTAAAATGTCTTATAAATTCTGCCAATTTTCACTAAACTAATGCTTTTGTTTTGGTATATTAAGTGATACAAATGGAAGTCTGGATTATTTTTCTTTTTGTCATTTATATTTTATTTTGCTGGATATATGATGTTTGTGCCACACTTATATAAAAAATCAAAATATACAGAGGAGATTTTTACCAGGGCATATAAAGAGTTTGGTGTTCATTTCTGCTATTATTGCTAAAAGGAAAACATTAGAAAACAAAACAAAACAAAAAAGCAAGAATTCCAGGGCCCATCAAAAAATCAAGTTCCATGGGCAAATCCCCACTCTGGAATCTGGAGAGGTTAAAAAGAAAAGAAAAAAGAAAATCACATTCAAGATTTGCAACATCAGAACCATAAAATGCTAGAAGGAATTCATGTATGATTTTGTGTTCATCTTTGCAAGTGGAACAGCATGAAAATAAGGAATCCTGAAAGTCACAGTCTTAGGGTTACCTCTAAAAAATTACATGTTTTACTTCAAAAACGACCCAGTTTCTCTTGGTTAAGAGGCAGAAACACCCCTTTGTAAATTTAAGAGATAACTGGGAGAGACGAATTATTCGAAATCTATCTACATTTTCCATAGTGAAAGTATGTTCTCCTTAAGTCCTATCACCCCCGAATAGGGACATTTTTCTGTGTCATTATAAAGTACTTCTTTTCTGCCTTATTAGACTTCTAGGGAAAGCTGAGAAACACACGTTTAAAGGCCCAACCCCTGCAAAAGAGTCCCACCAGGGGTCTCTGATTCAATTGTAATATACTACATTTCCATTCCCTTATAACTTATTCCACATCAATGTAGCAAAATTCTAATATGACAGAAGTGAATTACATTTAAAAAGCTTGAAGACACAAACTCTATTTAAGGAGTTCTAAGAACCACAAGTTAAGGGAAGAAAAAAAGTAAAAATATATGCTTCAGAAATTTCAACTGTTTTTAGATGAAATTTGAATCATTGTTAATACCTTATATTTACCTGAATATAGAAACAGATGGTTACATAGAAAAATATTTATAGGTATGTACATATCTGTCTCTGCAGTGAAAAATATAACTAAGATAGAATTGTAATCAATTGGTTGATTGATTTGGTAATCACCCACCCTTAATCTTAGCACACAGTTCTAGCATTGCACCATGAATCAATCACACAATCTACATTGAGCTATGTCTAAAAAAAAATCACAACTTTGGCTTCATGAGTCTTTGGTAGAAATATACACACAAACCATAAATATTAAAGAAATTCGATACAGAAGAAAATTTTCTTTTTTTAATTTCCTAAATGTATTGCATGGAATCTAGAACAAGAAAGGTTTAAAATCATACAAAATAAAGAAATCTGTGCTAAATATTGGTCTGAGTCAATAATACATGTCAGTTTTGATTATTCATAACAAATTAACCACAATAATATTGAACTGTTATTAAGAGAGGAAATTGAGTGGAAGTTATTAGGAAAAATTTTTCTCCTATGTTCTCAATTATTTTGCGAAGTTAAAATTGTTTTAAAAACTAAGTGTTGACAGGTAATTAACTCTGTGCAACTTCTGAGAATAATGTTAAGAGAAACAAGTCAGAAAAACAGGCTCAGATAGCACAACATATTTATAAATGTGCAAATAAAGAGCAAAATAGAAGACAGATGAACAGGAAATAAGGAGAGCTTTAGATACTTTTTCAAACTACACATTTTTCATTTCAAGAATATTTTACTATACAAATTAATTTAATTTATACTACTATTTTTTTTTTTTTTTGTCTTTTTCGTTTTCGTTTTTATCGGTACCAGGTTCGAACTCATGACTGCCTGCTTGCAAGGCTAATTTATTTTAGATAATTGAAAAGAATGCTTTGTGCTGGTATCTGCTTTTTTTTTTTTTTTTTTTTTTTTTAAGAATCTTTTTGGGTTACTTAAGGTACTCCGCGTAACTACTTTGAAGATAATGATACAAGGCTAGTAACTCTTGCTATTCTCATTACTTTTTTTTATGAGATACTGTTTTTAAATAAAATTTTTAAAATGTTTATTTTGAAAATGATAAAGGAAACTGTGAATTTTTCTCTCTGTCTTGGAAGTTTCATTTTAAATGACCTCTGCTCAATCTCTTAAATGCTGGAATTACATATATGTTCCACCATGCCCAACTTCTTTCATCTTTTAAGATGAAAAATTTGTACCATTTACACAATAATGCCTCATCTTACTATACCCACCAGCCCTAGAAACCACCATTCTGTTTTCTGTCTAGTTTTTGACTATTTAGAAAATTTCAAGTGAGGAAGCATATAGAATTTTTTGATTGGATTATTTCATGTAGCATAATGATCTCCAGGGCCATTCAAATTTTAGCATCTGAACAATTCTTTCTTTTTAAGGCAAAATAAAATTTTATTCCATGCATAAACTTCATTTTGCTTATTCATTTATCTCTCAATGAACTTTGGGTTTCTTTCAGACTATGGGTTTCTGCTATCACTATGGGTACACAAACACCTCTTGAAGACCTGCTTTCAATTCTTTTGGTTATTTTCTCTGAAGTAGATTTGAAGAATCTTATGGTTACTCTATTTTTAAATTATATCTTTCTCATATTTTATTATTTTATTAAGATAACTTTGCAGTACATAATTGCTACATTTATCACAGGAGATGTGTAGAGGTATACAACACATCTTAATATTATGTTTTCCTTAGCTCCCTTCAAGCATTCTTTCCCTCCACATTTACAAAAGTTCTATTTCCATATATTTCTTTCAATTATTTTTTATTTAAATTCACTTTTTTTCCTTCTCTGCTACATTTTTATCTTTTTAAGGAATGATGAGCATTATATTTGATTCATCTTCAGTGACTGCAAAAAACCTATCTGTCTTCATAAACACCCTGAATTCTAAACAATCCTGGAATGCTAAAATATCAAATTCAGATTGAGAAGTGTTTAAAAAATAGGAAAAGTAATATACACTTGTAAATTAATTTAAATTTCTTTGCATGTGATTATGAAATAAATTTAGACATTGAATATCATTATTATAACATTAAATCAATCAAGATTTGCTTAATGATGGTTTCACTAACACCAAAATTCTGGACATTTTTGTTCTTTGATTACACAGGAAAAATGAAGTTTAATAACTTCCATTGATAGTCATGGATGATTTTTATAAACTGCATTATGACTTTACAGCATAATTTCAAACTTCCACTCTCAAACAAAAATAATTCGTTCTCAAATATTGTATATTTTTGTTGAGTTATTAACGTACTTTATTAGAAGAGGAATAAAATTTTTCACTAGGAAGAAGCTTTTATCAAAATTCACTTTGCATTTACCATATTCTCCAAGAAAACGAAAGCACTTCAGGGAACTGTGAAGAATTCTGACCGAACCTGGGAATTTACCTGAAAGAACACAATTTCTAAAGTAATCAATACTGGAACTGAAGCTACAAGAGAAATTTTCTCAGTGTAACTTTAAGTTCAATAAACTTCTATATTGATATTTATTCATTTGAGCAGCATTGACTAAAAAATAGAATTTTCTTGTCAATTATAAATACATAAATTGAGAGGTCTACAGAATGAGTAAGAACAAACAAGTATTTCTGATGAGCTACTTGTAATTGTCACTATTACATTGTGCTGAGTGATTATAGCTTGCCTACAGCTGACTGTATAAGCAAGTTACACGAGATAAATTAGGAAACAACGTAGAATTTCCTCTTGTGCCTTCAAATATGGTTTGAATAATCAATATTAGAATTATGAGAAACATGTTAATTTCTAGATAGATTTGTCAAAATATTAATAGAAGTATTTTAAATAAAACAGAATATCAGTACTCAGTGTTAACACTTGAGTTGAGTTTTAATTTTTGACTTGTTTTACTACCTCAGAAGCAAAAGAAAAAATGAAGAAAAAAATTAAAGGTCATTTCCCTTCCCTATGAGTATCTAGCTGTTTGGCAACAGCGTAAACATAATTTTCATTTTTGAGACAGGGACTCAAGGTGTAGTTCAAGCCGGCCTGGATTCATGATGTACCCCAGGCTGGCCTTGAACTGGTAGTGATCCTCCTGTCTCATCCTCCGATGTGTTGGGATTATGGAGGTGCGCCATCACATCAGGCAACAGTGTAAATATCTCTTCAGCTCACTTTTCAGTCTTCTTCAAGGAAGGTTATTTATCCTGTACAAGCTTGAGTTAATTGCCCCATGTTCTAAAGATAGCAGAATTACATGTACTAGTGCACATAAAGTAATTATTACAATGCTTGGCTTAATTAATTATTGTTATGAATGTTAAAGTGTTTTTCAAATATTTAATCTATATCCAAATATTTTAAGATTTGTTGTTATTTCTGATTCACTAACAGAATGAATCAAATTAGGGAAGAATTACTTAGGATTTATCAAACAAATGAGTAAGTTTTATGAACAATTGAAACAATCCTGTCTTAGAGTATATTAAGATTTGTGTCTTAGTTACTTTTCGCTCTCATTGCTGACAAAAAATACCCCATGCTCAACATGAAATAAGAATGTTTCTTACAGTTTTGGAAATTTCAGTCCATACTCAGCTGGCTTAAAGCAGCAGTGTGGCATACGGGCAAGCCATTTATGGGGCTGCAAACAGCTAGGCACAAACTGGCAAGAGAGAAAGATACTCCTTCTTCCTACCAGTATGTCAAACACTGGCTCCACCCCTACATGGGTGTAGCACTCAAACCACCAATCTGAGAGCTAGACAACAAACCAATCACAAACACTAGATTTGGTAGAGCCCATGCTTTCATGAGGCTTGGGAGCCACTGACGCAAATCATAACAATTAGTTGTATAGGAAGTGTGACTAAAACTATGATAAAAGTATAAATTTTAAAAATCTATTATCATAAAAGATGCAGTACTAGATGTACCACTCAAAACAGTGATCTCACATTTTTTCATCAATTTGTGATCAGTACTGACAATCTTGTGCCTTAGTTGCACTACTGTGGATGCTTCCATAATCTAAATTAGTTGAAAAATGCCTGTCCTGGTCATATTAAAGAGCCAGGAATTGCAGGTTACCAGATCTGGTGAATAAGGTAGATGAGGACATGTTTTGTTTATTTGATTTTATTTTGGGCATCAAAGGCACGACCTTGTACTTGTCAGGCCAGCACTGTGCCACTGAGCTATATACCCAGCCCTGAGGACATAGTCTTAATGTTCTTAGTAGCAGCACTGGCTGAATTTTCATCACACATTGGTGTGTGAAAGACCACATCCAGAACTGCTCCAGCAGATGGCAAGAATTATGGGCTGCATATTCTAACATGGGATATATTTTGAGTGGAACTAAAGGCAATTTGTCTTTTACTGTAAATTTTTTCAAAAATTAAACACTCATGATATTCAATGATCATATCTTATATGAACTGAATTAAACAAAGTTGTTATATGACTTTTTGTCTATTGTATATGGTACTGAGATGTCCCTCCTATCCCTTTTTATAGATGTATTATGTATACATACCAACATCTCATAATGAACGAAGTCATTATATTCCACAAACATGTACGAATACAGAGTCAAAATGAAAAACGAGTTGTGTGTTTTATTTATAGTGCTAAGCCTAATTTTCTATTCAGGAAGATTATAAACTTTTTGTCTTCTATTTACAGATATTTACTGTAGTGCTGCTTACCATTAACTATGGTGTGACAGAAGGCTCTGAAAAGGGTATCACCAGCTTGAGAAAGTGTACAATTTACTTTTTTCCGTAATGTGGGTGCAAATTAGTATAATGAAGAAATGAGTATTTAGAAAGATGCTCACTTAGATTAACCGAAATGGCAAAATTTTTTCAAAAAGCTATTTTTTAAAGGTTCCTTGTGTCTCCTGCCTTGTTTAGGATCAACCTAAGTGCCGCTCTTCCTTTTTTTCCCATTATCTTCTGAGAAATGCCTAAAATCTATAAAAATCGAGTACACTTTATGGTTTACTACTCTTCTCTTGTACTTTGATTCAAAATCCATTGAGTTTGGGCTGTACCAATCTATAAGTCAATGATTTCTAGGCTGTAAATGCAATTTACAGTACACAGATTGTCCTGTTGTTTCTTGGTTATATGATCAAGTGTGAGTCAAGTTTCTACAGGTTCAGTTTCTTTTGTTCAGTACTGAAAACCAGCAGACCATAAACTCTGGAATATTCTTAAGAGAAATGGGAAACTTTGAAGGAGGTATATGAATCCATGGTATATTATTGCGCCAGTAGAAAAAAAGTAAATCATAGTAAGAGGTATTTCTTTAGAGAATGTCCAGTTTACCACAAAGAGAAAAGATCGCCTAATTTTCTTCATGCCTTATTTTTGAACTCTTTGGAATAAAAAAAAATAATTATTTTACTCAAAGAGTGTTTTAAAACTATAGTACTCCATATTCTAGATAAATTCAGATTCTTGGTAAATGTTTATGTTCTTCTGTTATGACTTGTATTGATATCTCTTCCCAAAGACTCAGACAGTCATACGGGGAGTTTTGAAGGTAGCTGCTTTAAGACACACGGTGTTGAGATAAGCATGTGGTGCTGGCATTAAGAACAAGATGCTAGGATTAAAGGTGCCCTACCCTGGGTGGCACCACCCGAAATGTGTGAATCCTGCGTGGAACACAAAGGGACACAGAGGAGCTCCTTTGCTGCCTACTGCTTGCTCTTCCTCACCAGGGACTCTCTCTCCTCTGTGACACCCCCTGCTATGCTGCCCTGCCTTGGACCCTGATGACAGTGCACTGAAATGTCTAAAAAAATGAGTCAAAATAAACTCTTCTTCAATTCCTGGTACCAAGAAATAAATAAATAAAATGAATGAATAAATAAGTAAAATACAAATCTCTTTGCCTTTAACTTTGGGTTTTGTATATTTTGTTTTAGCAATGGGAAAAGACAGCCTGTGAGTGAACAAGTAACAATTTTCCAATTTCTAAGAGAAGTTAAAATCACTTCTGGAATCACACACAAATGGAAGGTATGTCTAATTCCTAAATGTTTATTGTGCCCTCAAATGCATACATTTGGGTAGGTAGAGCAGAATTGAAAATATCCACAAGCACAACAAATCATTAAGTAGTGAGTGTGAAAGCATCTCCTGGCCATCAGAGCACACTTTCAGCATTGTGATTATTCATAACACACATATTTCCATCTATCAAGAAAATTCCTTTTTTCTCTCTTTCTTCATCTCACGGGAAATTGTATTCACTCATTCATTTACTGTAGTGTATTTTATTAATGTATGTTTATAATACATAATAATTTCATTCATTGTGGAGAATTTGTACATGTACATTTCTTGGAGTTTCTTCTGGAAAAAATTTACACATATACACAAAGGGAGATATACATTATAGACAGCTATTTAATATATAGTATATATATGTATCTTTAAAAACATTATAATCTAAAAAGTTGATTTACTATCTCCATTATTTATAAGAAATTAAGTATTAACAAGTTTGCTTAACTTGTCCAATTCCTCAGATTCTCTCTAGGTAGTTGAATCAGTATTTTGAGGCCAATTTTGTTAGTAGTCTTCAAAGCCAGAAAAAAATATATCATTATAATACTTGATCCATGCAAATATTTTAATATTGCTGGAACACTCTAACAAATATGTTCAGTCAACTTGCTTAACTCATAGGGAGGAGATTATGGTATCTGAACCTAATATTTTCCAGTTATATATACATGATTTTCAATTCTCCATTTCTATTCATTGTCTGGTAAAAAAATTTTAATAACACATAGACAAATTTATTACTTAAATACCATTACTTAATGAATATCTGCCTTGAGCAAAATTTGGAAAGCATGCTTAGACATGTTCCTACATATTTTCACATGCATCTTTAGGAAAATGATGAACAGCATGGATGATAGTTATTAGTAAATGTATACTTTATCATTTGATAAAAGTGAAGTTAAAATATGTATTTCTGGTCAATAAATAGCCAGAGTTTTGTTGTTTTTCATAGAATTATCTTAGAAAAAATTTAAAATCTGCTTCATAAATTTTCAATAAGCAACACACACACAAAGTTCAAGAAATTAGATTTTCCTTCTACATAACTACTCATTAACCCTCTTTTCATTCTTATTCAGAGAAGACGAATATTTACCAGTTTTAACCGTAAGTAAAAAATGGGTTTTGTTTTATTTGAATTTACTAAAGATTTTAGGATTTGGGAATAGTTTGCCGATGTTAAAAATCTAGTAATATGAAAACACAATCTTTTAAAAAATTAAAATATCTGGTAACCTAAATTTCATATACTGTGAACTAAAAGGTTCAGCGGTGTCAGAGGTTAGATACCAACTCACCTGACAACAAGGTGTAGTTTAGTCAGTAAGCAGGAGGCTGAGATCCAAGTGTGTCAGGCAGTCACCTATAAGATTGCTTTAGTTAGGAGTCTAGTGACTGTTAAAGCCCACAGTTCTCTCTCAGACTGCCAGACCCTAAATCCTAGTCAGTATTTTTGCCCGAATGTATTAAAGGAAGAAAGATATTTTCTGTATTTATATCTCTCAGAAATTAAAGAAGCAAAAACACACATCACAATAAAGGACAAAAAAAAAAGGATAAATAAAAAGGAGACAAGAAAACCATTACTTTTAAGAAGAGTGCAACTCACTGTATCAGTAGGAGTTACCCAGTGTGATATATATCAGTGTCTGTATGGTTAAACTTAGAATTTTTCTTTTTTCTTCCAGTCTCATTGCACCTGAAACCCCTCAAGAAAAATGA
Source organism: Cavia porcellus (assembly GCF_034190915.1). Classification (NCBI taxonomy): domain Eukaryota; kingdom Metazoa; phylum Chordata; class Mammalia; order Rodentia; family Caviidae; genus Cavia; species Cavia porcellus. The sequence continues at coordinate 28,837,803 of NW_026947497.1, read as the reverse complement.
AGTCCCATCAATAGGCTCAATTAAAAAAGTAAATATCATGAAACTAATCCTAAAATAATGGAACAATTTGATGTAATCTGAAGAGTGTTTAAATTTTCTATGCAAACAGGGTTCATACCTGTAAAATGTTAAAATATTGTAAAACAAAATCTTAATGTCCTACATCTATACAGTTGGCTTGCATTACAGCACATTAAAATCACGGTGGGCCTTTCTGCTCTGTGAAATAAAATTTGCTAATATGGTTGTGGAATGTGAAGATCCTGGACTCGGAACAGCTTCTTGGTGTAGGTTAGAGTCTACAGTTCAGTACTGTAAATTCCAGGTTAATTTTCAGAGACCCTTGCTCTTTGTCTCTTCATGTAAATTATGCAGGTGGGAATTTTATATGTTGACATAATTTCTTAAAATTGTTGACTATTTTTTTTTCCTGGGAACAGAGAATCGAAAAAAGGACCTCGCGCTTGCCAGGCAGGCGCTGTGCCGCTGAGCTGTATCCCCACATGGTGACTAATTTTGAAAGCTATTTATGACATTGTTTCTGATGAAATGGTTTTTAGTATGAACATTTTTGTTTACTCAGTTATCCTTCATTTTATGAAATAAAAGTAATATTTGATTGACCAAATAGTGTGATTTAAAAGACATTTAAATTGATTTCATTAGAATTACTGATTACAATAATGCATATGTATTATTTTAAAATATAAAATGTTCCTGTACATTGTACATATAAAATTTACACTTAAAACACTTTGAGTATTAAATTATTACTTTACAATTTAATGTCAAATTTATGTCACTGTTTTATTTCACTCTTTAAATTACTTATATTTTGAGTTTCTCATTTAAGAAAAAAACTTGTGATATTTAGACTTTAGTGTTTGATTTATTTTACTTAGCATTATGGCCTCAAGTTCCATCAATTGTCTTACAAATTAATTTATCCTTCTTTGTAGCTGACAAGAAATCATTATATATAGCTGGACATGGTGGCTCATGCCTGTAATGCCAGCACTCCGGAGGCTGAGGTAGGATTGTTGCATGTTCGAGACCAGCCTGGGCTACAAAGTGATTTCAAGGCCAGCCTGAACTTCATAGAGAACCTGTCTCAAAAAGACAAAAAAAAAAAAAAAAAAAAAAAATCATTATATATATATATATTTAATTTATTCATTCATTTAGTGATCATATAGGCTGTTTACACAATGTAGCTACTGTGAATTGTACTACTATAAATATGTTTATGCCTGCATCACTATTTTTTTTTTTTTTTTTTTTTTTTTTTTTTAACCACAGATCAGGCTCACGACCTTGCACTTGCCAGGCAGGTGCCTGTGCTGCTGAGCTAAGGCCTGGCCCTCCTGCATCACTGTTACATGATATCATTAACTCTTCCAGGAAGATGCCCAGAAAAAGGATACCTGGGCTGACTGGAATTTCTACATTTGGGTTTTTAGAGAGTCACCATACTGATTTTCCTAGTGGTTGGGCTAGTTTACATTCACATCAACAATGAAGAAAGCTGCCTTTTCCCCCAAAACCTCACTAGTATTTGTTATTTTTTCATGATACCCATGCTACCTAGAGTAACATGCAAAGTCAGAGTTTTTTTAACTTGCATTTCATCATTGATTAAAAATGGTTACTTTTTTTTTTTTTTTTTTTTTTTTTTTTTTCTTTTTTGAGACTGCCACTTCCTTAGTTGTCCAGGCTGTACTTTACCAACTGGCTTAAAGAATTCTGCCTTCCCGAGCTTCCAGATAAGTTAGGACTACAGCTGCCTGAAATTATCTGGTTGAGGAGTGTGTTTACCAATAAATTTTTCAGAGTTTTTAAGTAATGCCCATACTTGAATTCAGAAAGACAGTTGAATCTCAGTTTTAAGATAATGTAAATTCATCAAAAAGATTTAATTGCACTGACTCATTACAATATGGTTTTTATATATGAGATTATCTATTTTCTATATTCAAAAATTTAATTTATATTTCATTGATATCTTTAGAAATAGACATGGACCAAATATACAAAACAGAAAAGATGTTAAAAATCTATTCAATAATACTCATTCACTAACAAACTATCATGAAAATTGAGTAAGACTAACACTAATTTTAGTACCTTTCTTTACCTGCATTTATTTGTTATTACATTATATTACAAAGGGAGAAACATTTTCTTTCAATGTGATGACCACAAGAATAATGTGCAATACTTTAGTAACATATTCTAGAACATACTTTAGCACAAGTGATGCTGGGGTATTGCTGAATTTGAATTCAATTATAAAGTAAAAGATACCTTTCTTATCCACGTGATAAAACCCTAAGATGAGCAAATAAAACTAGTCAATTTTTATCCCTCAAAATATTATTTCTCTGTAAGTTCTCTGACTCTTTAAAGCAATAGTTTGGTGAGGTACGTCAGCTCCAGTTGATTTTATATTCTGGTGGAATAAAAAAAAAATCATTCCACACAAAATTTCCTATGTATTCATTACTGGTTTACATGACTAAGGATATATTCCCCTGATCATTATTCTGAGATAATTTTAAAAAGATTTCAAGGTAAGAACTTTGAAAAAGAAAGTAATACAAAATTCTTTGGTATAGAAAAATAAATCAATCATATGCAAATGAATACTTTTTAGTGAAACAATTCTCATTATGAATCATTGCAAAAATAAAAATAAATTTTAATACTTTTTATTCTATACTTATGTTTTAAGCTCAACAATATACCTTATTTGGTCTGAGTGTTTCAAATGTTTAGGTAAATGTGACATGCAGTTACTAAACATTTTAAAATAGTTAACACCTCATTTGCTTTAAAATAAAACATATTGTTAGCTCTTCCAGTCAGTTTTACTTGCTCAAAATGCTGCTTTCTTTATGAATTGCTTCTTTGTTTTGATAACATTAGACCAATTACTCTGCTATCAAATGAATTTTGCATGTTATATTTATCACCCTTACCAATTTATAAGCAAAAAATGCTATGTCATCTGTGTTCATAATTGTTTAAGACGTGCAATAATAGAAAATTGAATGAGATTACAGAGACATCACTCAGACTATAAATTCTTAATTTAGCACTCTAGGAGTTTCAATTGTTTTGCCTTTTATTACTCATTTGCTCCAGTCTCCCACATTGTATGACTAAAAATGAAGTGTTTAAAAGCCTATTTTTCTCACAAATCTTGTTCTCCTCTTTCTAGAATGCAATATTTTATACTGAGCTCCATCTTGTTTTATATATTTCAAAAATATATAAAGAGATCGCTTAAGAATCTCCAGCTGCTTAAGATTGATGGGCTGACAGTAAGTGGCAATTTAAGGCAATAAACATGGGGATCGTTGGATAATAACAAATTATATATTTTAAAATATATATGATGCATAATTTCTTACAATTCTGCAATCTTAGAAAATGTTAAACAGAATATTGGGGAGTTCAGTAAGTAAGAAATGAAATTATGCAGCTCAATAGAGAAGAATTTCCAAGAATGTTTTTATGTAGAAATATATTTCTAGGGAAATATGGGTAGATAAATATAACACATATCGTATATATCTATAAGTAAGATTCCCTACTTCTGCCATCCAACCATAGTAAGAATTTTGTGTGTAAGAATGTTATGAATTTGATAGATGAAATTCTTATGTAAGTTATCTGTTTAAGTATTCATTTATATTTGGTTACTAAAATTATCAGAATTGAGGGAGGGATAGTTTTTTTTATTTGAAAAATTAAATGGCACTGACTGAAGAGTTTCTAAAGAAAGCTGAGAAAACCAATGAGGAATTGTGGCAATGAAGGAGTTGTACCTACAGATCTCCAAAGTTAAGTATGTTGATTTGTTAAGTCATTATAGATAAGCTCAGGACAGAATTTTCTCCAGTCATATTTGAAATTAAAATATAGATTTTATGACATAGTAAATATTAACTTTATAGTTCTGTGGGGATCTATAAAGAGGTGACTTAGAAGAACTGGAATACTTTGGTCCAATATAATTGTGCTGACTAGGGCAAGTATTTTATATCTTCTTTGTCTAGGGTGGTGTTACTTGACACAAGTCACTATTAAATGTTTGAATTATGGTTTATATTGTGCAACTCCGATATTGAAAATTTCATTTGATTAAATTTAAACTATCATAACTTTAAACAGCCACATATTTCCACTGGTAATATGTTAGAATATACACCTCTAAAACATTTGAAATGAATAAGACTTCTACCTTTTGAAAGGGGTTCCAGCAAAGCACCCATATGAATGAAGCAAATTAAAAATTGAATAAATATTTAACTGCTTAGTAATTAGTAATACGTCAACAATTAGATTAACATCAGCAATAAATATAAGACCTGTGTCTCTTGAAAGTTAAAACATGTATGTAATGAGAGAATTTTTTAGCTCAAACTATAGCCCTTCAGTCTATAAAACATATTGGGGGGGGCATGACAGGATGCACCTTGACTTTGTGAAGTTTACATGTGAAATAATAAACTCCAGTTTTATTTCTTGCTTCTGGTTAAAAAAACAATATTTACATGAATACAAATGAATGAAATTCATGTACACAAGAAAAAATAAAATCGTATGTAAACGTTTTCTTCAAGGAATAATCAGCTAATGAAACTCAATACATCATCCTATTAAAGCATCCAAATGACAAAGAATACCTGCGGGAAAGGGATTTAGGAAACACAATGCAGTAAAAACAGTGCACTAGGTGAATATAAGCAAATCAAAACCACACAAAAACCCTGCTATAGTGTCCATATTAACAGACTTCTAGAGCATCTTCTTGCATAGTAGTAGTTAAACAGATTTATCTTTCCAGAAAAATTCTTTTCTTAACCTTTTTGTTTTCCTTTTACTGAAAGCCATTTTGATGTTATAAATAAACGTATTAATCTTTTACCTCAGACTTCCAACATTTTCTAACTCAGTCTCAAACTCAGTATCATTGCTGTAGCATTAAGGCTTTAGAAGCACATACATGTTACTAGACTCCTTGGCCTTGACCTCTGTAACCACAAGTTTTGCCAACTTCCTCCTCATTTATTCTATCCAGCCCATTGTCTATCTTGCATTCTCTTTTATGCATCTGTCATTATCCTTACTCAGGGCTTTGACAATTGCTGGAGAGTCTTCCAGTTGTTTTAAAAAGAAATCTCTAACTTCCTGTACATCCAGCTCTTCCCTGCTATAATCACATGATTGGTTTCTGAATTTGGAACATGAGGAAAGTTTACTTAATTCTATTCATTTAAAATGTGGTTTGCTTTAATATGCACACTAGAAATAAGATTATATATTTAGGAAGGCTTGTACTGATCAAGTGACAATGACGCAGATTTAACATTAGAAGATATCAGCAGGTTGGGGACAGTTAGGTGAGTAGGAAATAAGGTTTAATGTGTTTGAGCTATTATACATTTTGCAATCTACATGTCACTGCATTATAAAAACTAATGTATATCTGTATCTTCATTGTCAAATGATAAATGATTTTGGAGATGATTCAGAAATTTAAAAATTTTGTGTTACATACTTATTAAATAGTAAATATTAAAAACTACTTTGAAGATAAATTTGCAATCAATGTATTCATGCCGCTGAGCTTAATCCCCAGCCCCAATTTGTGAAAGTTTCTAAGAGGAAAGTTCATAAGAAAGAATTATTTACATCTTTTTCCTAAAGTATATTTTGAGAATTCATTGCGACATTTTGCTATCAGTAAAATAGAAAATCCTACAATGGTGTTAGAAATTATTAAAAAGATTAAGTCATGAAAACAAGTACATACTCCTTGAATTTTACACAAAGATTCATAATTTCATTAAGAATTCTTTATGTCTCAAAGGCTCAGCTAGATTATTCTGAAAAAAAGAAATTCTGAATATACCTAAAATTAATTAAAGTACTACTACTGTTTACATTGATTGCAAAATTCTAACCCTAACTTTCACAAATTAGTAGTAAAAAAAGAATTTGCCCATGGTACAATTACAGTAATCCAGCCACCATTAGAAAGATAGTAAGGTTAGTATTTATAATTAAATGTCATCTTATATACTACTATTAGTTATATGTCACATGGAATTTTAATTCATGAAAACAAAGCACGTAAGTGCGTGGTTTTTATTTAAGAATTTTGTTTATATTATTTTTCCACAAGGATGGATATAAAATAAATGTATTTGAAAAGCTGAAAATATTATTTAAATATCCACATGTACAACAATGATATTTCTGGAGCTTTAATTTTTTGAATTATGTAATAATATGAATATACACGTGATACAACTTTCAAATAAAATATTGGTTTATAATTTGGAATTTTTTTGTAAAAACTATTAAGGGGACTCTTAACTATTAAAGCAACATACTCAACTAAATAAAAGCTCCTACAGAAGTAATTCGTTAACATTTTTTTTATTTAGTGTAAGAATAAAGCACATGCCATAATGTTTATGATATTTTAATACTGGCAAAATGTTTTACCACCTTTAGCACAAACATTTGCATACATACTACAACAAAAAGTATTGTGTTATGTAGAAAAATGAGAAACTGAAAGAAAATTAATTCACTTCATAGCTTGAGATTTTGTCAACATAAGAATGTGTAGTATCACTTCACCTATTTGCAGGTCCTTAAGGTATTAAACAATGACATAATAGACATAAATCATATACATGAAAGATCCAAGTCCAAGAATATATATGGAGATATTTAAAAATATGCAAGTAATATTACTAACATTTTAGTCTATGATATCAAACATTTATATATATATATATATATATATATGAGATTTAGTTATAAAGGTACAATAATTTAACTCAGACTCATATATGTAAATATCATATTGTCTTCCTAGTATAATCAACTGAGTCCATGTAAAAATTCAAAGTAAATAAGAGCCAAAAGATGTATAATAGTTATTGTGAAAATGAAAGCAAAAGAAAGTGCTCAGAAGGAAAGAACAACTATGATAGGAGAAAGAAGAAACGAAAAAATGGAAAAGATTGAATATATATGTATGTGTGTGTATATATGTGTATGCATATAAAAGAAGATACTGCACTGCTAATCTGTTAGTTCATCAAAAGGAACAGTTTGAACTTTCATTGTTTGATTGCTTGATCATTTTTATCATGCCCAAATCTTATAATCTGAACAATTGCTTTGAAGGTAACGATATGCAATATATTACCTAGTATTAATTTCCCATTATTTTGTTTGAAATTCTAATTTTTATTTATTTATCAATTTTTGTTTTTCTTTTTTTCTGGTACCGGAGATCGAACTCACAACCACACACTTGCAAGGCAGTTGCTTATGCCGCTGAGCTAAATCCCTAGCCCCTTAATTTTTATTCTTTTTATTGCTGTTTTGGTTTTTAAATTAAAAAACAATTCATTTCAGTATAGTGTTCTAATTTTAAAAAAAAATGTTGAGCACATTTTCATAATTCCACAAAGCTAACAATGAAATTTAGGAAATATGCTGTATCTCCTCAGTATTGTTCTTATTTATAGCTATGATTTTATTTTGAGATTTCTTGAAGATGTGGATCCTTAATGTTGATTTGCATGTTTGACATAATTTTTTTCAGTTCTATGCTTTGTCAATCTGCCATGAATACACTGTGTATACGATCTGAACCATCGGTGGGCTTTAATAGGGTGACTTTTTCCTTTCACATTTCCTTTTCCTCTTCCTCTACACAATAACCATTTGTGCCAGGCTGCAGGGAGGATACACTTTTAATATTTGTTGCCTGGAAAGAACCACAAATATCAAAATATTTTCTCTAGGATTAGTGGTTGTCAGCCTTCACTGCATATTGGAATCTCCTGGAAACTCCTGAATGACATGCCCCAGGATCTTGATTTAATTGGTATGCTGAGTGGCTTGGTCACAGTCATTTTACAAAGGATCACCAGGAACACTGAATGTTAAAAATAATTATTTCTCTAGTGCCTTGCCTTTCCTTAGCACTGCCAAATCTTCTGCTCTGTATGTGCTACAAATGATTTGCTGTTAGGTATCACATGTTTTCAATAACCCAGCGAGAAAATGAGCTAGCCCTGCTGCCAAACCCCTTATTTAAGCAAATATTGTAGATGGCAGCTATTTGCAGCTTCTTTAGTAGGTTATTTTAAAGGAAACTGTCAAAACACTTCAGGAATAAAACAAGAGAGAAAAAACTCAAGTGATGAAAATTGAGAAAGGGCTTGGAGCAAGGGAGTTGGCAGATTTTAGGGAACTAGTACAATGCTTGTGGGGTGAAAAGCAGGAAGACATGGGGTGATAATTGCTCCGGGCATCATAATGTGGAAGGATTCATGTTTCCATTCACAATATCATGATAGAACCCTTGGACAAGAGAATAAGATCTATGTTCACTACTATGATTTTGTAGATCTGCATTTTAAATGGTAAAAAGTGACATAAGTAAGAGTTTTATGATACATTCTCTATTTAGGGCCTTACTTATTCTAATGTGATAAATTATTCCAAATTTATACCAAATTGAGTACATTTTGAAGTTGGGGTTGGATATTTTAAACATCACCCTAGCCTAAGCTTTTTCTATGTATGCAAAAACTGAAACACAGGAAACCTACATTTTTAGTTTTCTTTTTAAATATAAAAATCAAATTTCATTGGCAAAAATCTTTAGAAAAAAACACTAAAATTTCTGCACCTTTATGTCAGAATATGAAATGTTTATGTTGAGACAGCAAATTTGGCACAGAATCTAATTCCAAGGAGATCCGAAGTATCTTAAGTATTTAGCTCTGTTTCAAGACATTAACTATTACTTTCTTGATATTCTATCCAACATATGGTCAGAATATTTTCAAAAATAATTTGGAACTTTCGTTCATTCTCAGTTTTTGAAAAAATTCAGTTTTTCACTGTCACTTAAAATTTGTGAAAGCTGCTGTGTGGATGATTTCTCATACTTTCCCTAAGTTCTTTAGTATTTAAGCTTGAATTCATTTGACTCTTTGCCTGTAATATATTCATATTTGTTTTATACTCTCCATACTCGAGTTCACATCCCTCCCCGAAGAAAATGCAAGAAAAGACTTTTTGAGTATTTTTACCATTGTCATCACCTCTAAAATGACTCCAGCTTTCACAGATGGCACATATATCTATTCCATTTTTATCTTGCTTCAAAAGGGTTTGGCAGTTTTTTTTAAAGCATTCTTTACTGTGTCATCATTATTTCTATAGGTCAACATCAATTTTTAAATTTTTTTCTTAATGCTACAAACCTATCATTTAGGCATGTCTTTTTAAAACTTTTTAACTAAATGGTCCTAAGGATTATTAAATAAAAGAGAATGTTCTTTAATCTTTTAGTGCTAAGAGTTGATAAAAGTGATTATTTTGAGTTATTTATTATTTGGAAACATCATTTTAACACATTTTCTGTTGCTGTCTGACAAACACGTTATTAAGATTAGTTTTATGCCTACTTTCTTTCAAAGTCTTTAAAAGTTTTTTGCACTCATTAAATCTTAAAGTCCTAAAGACCAAAGTAGTTGGGGCACATTGTACTCACCTTATAATCAGATAAATTGGGACATAGAAAAGTAAGTGATCTTTACAACCCCATAGCTTTTAGGGTCATTTCAAGAGGAAAAGAAAACCATTAGTAATGACTTCTAAATGCATTAAATTGAGGATATGGACAATATCATGTTGCTCTAAAACTCATTGTTTGAACTAAAAGTATAATGTAAAAGTAGAAGAGAAAATAAAAAACGAACAAACAAAAGAGACCTTCAGAGCCAAGGTTAACTTGGTCATTTTCTTGAAAATGTTTTGCAATATGAACTATAAACTCAATCTAAGAGGGATATTGAGTTTTCTTCCCTTTAAAAGTCATTTACAATGTCAGTACTGGTCGTTGCCTTAGAATTTTCAAAAATAACATTCTGAAAATGTCTTTTAATGTTTGGTCTTGCTATGAAAACAGGTGGAAAACTATACATGCTGTACAATTGCAGAGTTTCTTTTCCTCATTCATAAAGCACTTGGAAATATTAGTGTTGTATTAGTACCTTAATTTTAAGTACTTTTCTTAAAAGGAAAGCAAAGTTATATTGAAGATTGACAAGCCTTACATATATAAACTTATCCAATAACTTAAGTCAGATGAATATCCAATTTCCTGTTCCATTTGTATAACGGGATAATGAAAGCAATACACAAACCATCTCACTTTGTGAACATCAGTATTATGGTCATTACGAGCATTACAATGTTGTTATATTGCTCTAGGTTTACATGTAAGGAGTTAGATTGCTATTGGATATAATAAATACACTTCTCCGTAAAGCCATTTTATTACCTCGTGAAGAACAAATATAATAAATAAATCATTTTCCATAATGTTTAAGTCAAGAAAAGGTAATTTAATGTGAGAAATCAGAAGAGCAACTGATAACATTTGGGCTTGAAGTATCTATAGAATAAAGAAAACGGCTTGTCTGAGTGAAGCAAATTTTCCATTTACAATCTTGATTCTTTATGCATGGATATGTTCACAGTGGGAAATTCATCAGTACATACAATTGTGATTTTTACATGTGCTTTATGAGTCTGTATCTCACAGAATACACATTATAAAAGTTAAAACCTGTAGTTAATATTAAGAAGGAAGTGCCTCAATCCTATTTGAAGTAGTCAGGGCAAGATTCCCTAAACATATACAGTTAGAATTTAAACAGGGATGACTCAAACATGCAAAAAGGTAACCACGGTTCACTCAGAAAATGTAAACAATTCTGACATTACTTGCAGATCTAAGTCAAAGCATATCTCTTCTGAATTTAAAGAAGAAAAATCCACATTAAAGTCCTCACTTAGTCAGTTCTTTTGGTATTGATAATTCCCTTGAGTTGCTACCAATCTTAGAAGAAATGTTCACCTGAAGAGGCAAAGACAAATTTGATGTACTGGCACAGATGAGTTCTCCATTAAGAATAGTGAGAATTGCTGAGAATATGTTAGACAAAATGCAATTTGGGGATTGACAGAGCTGAAGTTGAAATAGTTATTTGGATTCTGCTATTTCAATGTGAATGTACAAACAGTTGGCAAAATATTATTAAAATACTGTAAACATTGTAAAATCAGTATAACACCAAGGAAATTATAAGAAATACATTCCTTTGGAATTGTGTTATGTCTCATTTTTAAAAACCTGTAGAACAATGTCTGTTTGCTTTCTCTCTCACCAAATATTAATTGGATTTTAGAAATATTTGAGCACTTGAAGAATCCTTTGATAGATGAGTTTTTTTTTAACAATATGATACTTATTTTTAAGTAAAGTGTTTTCTAAATGTTGTGCATCATCATTTACTAAAATCACTGAATAACGGGTACTCTAAAAATTTTGACTTTCATTTTTAATTGAAAATCCTAAAAAATAAAGCTTATGACCTAAAAACAGTAAAATTTATCTTAACTAATGCAAAGTAGGAATTGAAATTTAATTCACACAATTTAGCACTAAGACATACTGATTAGAAAAAACTATTTAAAGCCAGTGCTCTTGTTTTCTGTATCAATTATAAGACAAATAGCACTCCAAGGTATCAAGTACTAACATAATTAAAACTATATTGACATATCAACATTAAGACTTAAAGTCCCATTACATGCACTTGTAAAACATGTTAAATTTTCATGGTTTATGTTTTGAAATTCACAATCATTTCACTCAGAAGTAACTTCAGCCATGAATTGCAAAGAAGGTAATTAGCATTATTTTAACTGAAAGGAAATCAATAGGAAAAAAATTACACTTGTATTGCCTTTGTGTCCATGCATATGTGATGTTTGCATAAATTATTATTCATAAAGATTGTGACAAATTACTTCTATTAAGATGTTACACCGTTTTCCATAGTAAAAAACTGAACCATATTTTGTAATGCTATATACTAATAAAACTTGGGTTGTTTTATCTTGATTAAATCACGATGAATTAACTTCTAAGGACTTTCATATTCATGGTAATCTGGCAAGATTGTTCAATTTAACTCTAAAATTAATGAATGTGTATTAGTAAACTTGAAACTCAGCATTTGAAAACAGTAAAAAAAAAAGTAGAAAATTGTTTCCATTTATTTCCTCAGTAGTCTCTCAAGGTAATGATAATATTATTCAGAATTCTTATTTATATGCATAATTTTACACTTACCTATGTACTTTGTCGTATACTTCTTATAATTCAAATTTCCAAAGACTTGTATTTGTATTCATTATCAGAGAGAACTACTGAATTAATAGAGGTTAATAGAAAGTTTCTTAATGCTTCTGCCTCATATTTATAATCAAGAATATGAAATAATGTTTTGCTCACCTTGTGTAAAATGAAATAAATTTATAAGGGACATGTTTTCATTTTGGTGTTTATGTAGAAATTATTTTAAAGAGAAGACTTTTACAACAATAATTCAATGTAATTTTAGGATTCTGAAAGCATGATGATGTCCTTGAAATATAAAGTAAAAATCTTAGGAAAAATGCACAAGAAAGTCTACTTATGTGATTAATCAAGACCTCATAAAATACAAAAAAGAATCAGTGCATTCAGATATGTCAGCAATATTTTGGTATAGAAATGTCACACTTTAAGAACGTCTTTATATTTTAAATTAATCTACAATGTAGCACAAGAACAATTACTCATCAAAATATTCCTTACCTAACAAAGAAACATCTAAAATATTATGCAAACTTTCTGTTAAAACACAACTCCATTCTTTGTATGGAAGACGTGTTTATGTTTTTTGCTTATTTTGGCGAAGGAAAATTAACACCAAAATTCAGTCTACAGTTTTGAGTATGCAAAAAAAAAATCCTAACACTGTATTTGATCTTTTTGTTTTCTTCTATTTTGTTTGTTTCTTTGTTTTGGTGCTAGGAATTAAACCTAGGCATTTGAACACTTTAGTCAAATGTTCTACACAGAGCTACATCCTCGCCTCTGTACTAGCTGTGAAGCCTAATTAAATAGAGACCTTTTCAAATAAACCAAGAGTAAGTTTCATTTTAGTAGACATTCAGGCAGTGGTATCCTTTTCATTGGCTATAACAAACTTTATCATAAACCAGGTTTTTAGAATTCCTTTCAACCTAAAGAAAACGTTTTCTTATTTTAGAAATCTGCTTCCCAGGCTGATCTTTGATTATGCTATCCATCCATACAAGCTCCTCCATACTCCAGAATTAGCAAACTCTGCTTTTGTGCAATCAACTTTCATCTGCTTTTATCTGAGCTTCATGAGGCAGATATTTGGGTCTACTTCACCTTTTTATATCTGTCTTCATCTGTCTAATGCCTTTTGGTGGGGGACAAGGACAAATGGAAAGGGGAAGCTATAGCTATTTATTGCCAACATAAAAAAAATGGAATAATCATGTGGCAAAGGAACAACTTTTTAATTTAGATAACATAAAAGAAAACTATAAAGAAGAATACAAATCACTTACGTGAACTTTTAGTACACATTTACTTCTGAGATGCTGAGAGTCAGATTTAGTATTAAATAATTCAAGGAAACAAATACTAGAGAAGATATGGAGGAGAGGACATTTATATCTTGTTAGTGGCATGCAAATTGGTGCAGTTGTTACAGAAACATTATGCAGCTCCCGCAAAATATTAAGCATAGAACACTGTAGTATATAACCTAGACATGTCACTATTATTGGGAATGTATCTTGTGGGAAAGAAATCAGGGACAGGGACAGTGACAGGGACATCCTCTCTCCCAGTGTAATTGCAGCACTATTTATGATGGTCTGTAATTACACATGAAACATAATGTGACACCAACGTGTGTATCAACCTAAATGTGTATTCACTCTTTATAGGTAAAAAAGATGTCTATATAGAAAATGAAAGGATATTCAGCCATAAAAGTAAAATCCTAATTAGTGCATATATATGAACAATATTCATGCACAAAAAATGAAATTCCACTATTTGTAATGCACCCAGAATTGGAGGAATTAGTGAAATCAGCCCAACTAAGAAAAAAAAATACTATATTCACTTGTTCATATGTGAAATCTAATTAAGTTGATGACATAGATATTGATGGGAGAGTGGTAGTTACCAGAGGTTGAGGAGAGTACATAGGAGCAAAAGATAAAGAAAGATTGTTCAATGAATAATAAATTACAGTTGAACGGGATAAGTAAATTTTGCTGTTATATTCCATGGTAGAGTGAATATAGATACTAATAATGTACTATACATGTATGGCTTTGTTTGGAGCATAATTTATTCTAACACACTTGTATTTCAAAGGGAATTTCCCCACCAGAAATATTGGAAACTCAGATGATTCATATTCATATAAAATTATTAGAACACTGTAATATACAAAATAATAAATAAAATACAAAATAAAAAAAAATAAGCAAATTAATCTTCACTTAACTTTTAATTTTTATTTTAATGGAAAAAAATCAATAAGAATGGAGATAGAAATTTCAAAACATTATAATACAGTAACAATGCATAATACAGTGTATATTGATACCTTCAAAGAAGTTGCTCAGATTACAAGATACAGGTATAGAAATTTATTAAACAGTATAAGTACAGTCCTTTCATTTCAATGAACTAATAGAAATTCATAGTAAAATCATCTTAGTTATCAAATATATATATATATATATCAAATATATATATATCTCAAATATATATATATATCTCAAATATATATATATATATTTTTTTTTTCTTTTCCCTTCTTACTTTTCTCCATTCCAATCCCAGTTGTTCTTTTCTTTTGAGTAGTTTCTTCCCAGTTTAAAAAAAAAAATCTCTTGTGGGCCAAGGATATACCCCACTGGCATAAATGCCTGCTTGGCAAGCATGAAGTCGTGAGATAGATCCCTGGAGCCTAAAAACAAAAAAACAAAAATAATAGAAAAATAAATAAAATATCTACTCTATATTTTGGATCTTATTTACTCTTTCAGTTTCTTACACTAGGAAGAAAATGTGATGTTTACAAATGTGAGGCTGATTTATTTCACTTGAATATGGTTGCAACAATTTATCTATAAAAACTCTGAGGCTGGGGATTTAGCTCAGCGGCATAAGCGTCTGCCTTGCAAGCAGGTAGTTGTGAGTTTGATCCCTGGTATCGATAAAAACGAAAAAAGAAAAAAAAAAAAAAAGCTTTGAGTTTATCCTTATTTATAGCTGAGTAGTACTTCAATGTATAAAGAATACACCTTTTAAATTTGTTTCTTGGTTGATGAGCATTGAAATTCTTTCCAAAATTTAGTCATTGCAAATTGTGTTGCTATCCACATGGATGCGTATATATCACTGTGGTATGATGTTTTTAATTCTTCTGGGAAAACACCTAGAAGGGGAATAGCTGGTTCAAATGGGATCTCTAATTCCACTCTTTTAGCATAGGGCCAGGAATGTAACTCATTGGCATAACACCTGCCTGGCAAGCATGAGGCCCTGAGTTCGATTTCCATTATGCCAATAAATAAAGACCCAAAATACCGAAAATATGTATAAATATATATATGTATATATATGTATATATATATATATACACATATATTTGTATATGTATGAACACTTAAGTACATATTCTTTTGTATGATTGCATGTATGTACATAAATATGTACACACATATGTACATATATGATTAATGGTTATAGACTTGCAATGAGATTACAATGGTTGTGAAAATTTTTAAAAAGAAAGGAGAGATCTTTTCTTTTTGACTCATGACAGTAGAACAAAGAGGACTAGCACTGTTTAATTTTGATACAAACTAAAAAGGTTGACTCTGAGTAACCTGCTTGGTGAATGCTCCACAGGGTGCATAAACATTTCTAATGAGTTTTAACCTGATAAATGACCAGTGTCTTGCAATGCAAGTACTGCAAGCTGCTGGATGTCATGTGACTGCAACTGAAGCAATGGTTTGTCTCTGTCTCTCCTGCTGTGAGGTTGTGGGTGATCCCCTCTCTCTCCATCTCTCTCTCTCTCTCTCTCTCTCTCTCTCTCTCTCTCTCTCTGTCTCTCTCTCTCTCTCTCTCTCTCTCATTATATCTCTTTCAGTTTTAACTATATTGTTTATTAAATTGTACTTTGGTCTTTACAGGCAAATCATCCTTTGATTATGTACGGACACCTAAGAGCTCGCTTACCAAGTGACATCACACCAGAAACACTCTTGCAATAATATTGGCAAAATATTCTACTTGTTTGCTTCAAAAATTTTATTCCTTAGAGTACAGTCCATGCTTCATTATGATTTTAATTATGATTAATCATAAGATGCATTATAAAGATGTCAAGCTGTCAAAGGAAAAAAAGGGCTAAGCATGCCAATTTCCTTTTTCAGTCATGATGTGGAAAATGATTTATTAACACAAAGAATGAGAAGTGAGAAGAGCTCAGTCTCGCTGCTGCTGCTCATTCACTTTTAGTAGCATAAAACTTCCTTTATCTTTCATATTTTGTGCTAAATTTCAAAGCTTTCCACTTGTGGAACCAGTAAGTAATGATACTTTATATAATAGCAAAGCTGCCTTATTTTAGCATGGGAAAATTTAAAATTTAATTTCATTAATTTTTTGAATATTTCTTTGCATATTATAGGAAATATCAGTGGCATATGCACACACACATTATGACAGCTCATTTTGCTGTTGATTTCCCTGTTGTTTTAATTTTAGAGTAAATATTATTCCTAACTATTCCGTCTTTCTTTGTTGAAACAAAATACCCAACATTGAAAATTAAAGGAAGAAAAGTTTATTTTAACCCACACTTTGTAGTGATTTCAGTCCACAGTCAGTTAGCTTCAAGGTAGAGGGAGCAGCATGTTTTGTTTAAAGTACAATTTAAGTAAAAGTACAATTTAGTAAACACAGTCAGTTAGCTTCAAGGTAGAGGGAGGTAAAGGGGAATCACAGAGCAGAGAAAAAGAGTGCATTCAAGAGCAAGCAAAAAGTCTCAGACAACAAGCCTTTTAAACTTTTATCCCCTCCAGACTACGAATCTATTGGCGAGTGCCACCCATTTCCAGGATGGACCTTCCCACTGTTGACCCCCGCACCAATGTATTAACCAGTTAGTGAACTGACCTTCCACATCCAGCACCATATTGATCAAGTTCAGCTGGTATAAAAAATTGTCAATCAGTTATCAATTCACCACAGTACAATAAAATACTTAAAGACAGAAATGTACTGATTTGATACAAGTGAAGAAACAGGGTGTAAAGACAGAGAAATACTATGTGAGCTTCTTATGACCAAAGTTAGTGTTAACTGAAATTCATTCCTTCAAAAATTCTGTTACTTAAATTTTTTAGATAGATCCTTCCAATTATGAGTTCATAAATTAAGCAGTCTAGTACATTTCTTTAAAATGTGTTTACTGAATTAATCTAAATGCTAGCTACTGAAAAGAAAATAATATTTATTCTAGGCATTTAATCTTCACAAAAATCTTATAGTATTAGAAAATTCTTAAACTAAGACTTTAACTTGGTTTGAAGAATGCAATATACTTACTGTCCTCACTTTCTATAAAGTATATTCCTACAGTAAGCACTAATATCCCCTAGGAATGCAAGTCAAAATGCAAGCTTCTCAGCTTTGCCATAACCAGCTCAGTAGGTCTTTGCATTACGTATCTGACCATCAGTAAGAGCAAATATTTGTCACAAATGCCACAGAGAAATTTATTTAACTCACTGTCTCAGACACAGTCAACAGGCACTGCCTCCAGGGAAGACACATATGGTGTCTTCCACATTACAGACAGACAGACAGACAGACAGACAGACAGAGAGACAGAGACAGAGACAGAGATAGACAGAGAGACAGAGAGAGACAGAGACAGAGAGAGAAAGAGAGAGAGAGAGAGAGAGAG
This sequence comes from Cavia porcellus, assembly GCF_034190915.1. Lineage (NCBI taxonomy): Eukaryota > Metazoa > Chordata > Mammalia > Rodentia > Caviidae > Cavia > Cavia porcellus. Next base: position 28,819,816 of record NW_026947497.1, on the reverse strand, counting down.
AGAGAGAGAGAGAGAGAGAGAGAAAAGAAATCAGAGACAAATACACATTCCTTTATGCCTCAGCCTCAGTGACCTACTCTTCCCACCAGGCTTCACCTCCTAACAACTTATTCAGCTATAAACTCATCAATGAATAACAGATGAGTACAGTACTCTGATTATTCAGTCTCTTTCCCAAATCCTCACCTTTGAACACACTAGACTGCACAGAGCATTTTGGTCTGTAACTTAGCTTTTCACATCTGGCCCCCAAAAGGCTGAGGTTATTTCATTTTGTAAAATATATTTAGTCTACATTTCACTAACATATTAATAGTGGCATTGCTCAAAAGTCCAAATCAGTTTCCACTGAGACTCAAGGAAAATGGTTAAGTTGCTAGCCACTATAAAATTCACTTTATACAGGTAATGGAACAGGGTAAACATTTTCCTTTGGATAGAGCATCTTACAATGAAGTTCTGTTGAGTCTTGAACTCACTAGGTACTTCAGATCGGCCTTGAGCTATCAGTGATCCTGTTGGTTAAGCCTCCTGGGTTCTGGGAACATAGGTGTGCATTGATATGCCAAGCTCCACATATGCATTTTAAAACAGAGGAATAGGGAGCTATAACGAAATTATATCAAAGCCATACAGAAACCCAGCATCAAAAAATTAAATCTCATAATTTTATCTCCAATATCCTGGCCAGGCTGAGCAACCCCACCTCTATTGCCTATTCATGGGTGTGGCTCCTATTGGGTTTTCTCTTACACTGGCTTTGTTTTCTGCCTATGTCTTTTACCAGCTGATGTTTCATATTTTTGTTATGTGTAACTTTTGGAGTCTATACTATAGTTTCATAGCTTTATATGCTACCCATTCATAGTGTCCTGACAGGCACTATAACCATATAGCATGCTTTTATTTGGACTCACAGACCTTGTATTAAAATCTGGGTAGAAGGCTCTATGCTTTTATAAATCTTGCATTTTGTATGCCTGTAAAACTAGTGCCATGTGTGTGGAGCAGGCTGTACCTTGCTGTGAGTTACCTCAAACTACATGGATTTCAGGTTGTGCTTTGCCCCAAATGAATCCATTTTATAAAACAGCAGGTTGTCCCATTCTGAGTACAAATTGATACAGAATAATTGTGCAGCAGTAGATCACTATCAGATATTGGACGTATGAAAATTGTCACAAAAAAGAACTCCCAGCTGTATAACAGAATCATATTAATGAATTAATATTGTAAAAAAAAGTCTCTGCTACCTGTAAACTTACCTATATGTAGGATTCAAGGACTCATTAAATATCTACATTATATCTGAGAAAAGTACTACTATGATGCTTTTGGACACACTAGACAAATCTGGCAACCATTTCACATGGATACTATAAAAGTCGCGTGGTGCTTACCCACTGATCGCTCATCTTTTGAGACCACCTGGTGAATGCATCATGAGGCTGACAGACCAGAAACTTTGGCTCATTTTTCCTTAGCTGCAGCTCAGTTAAATATTCCTGCTCGACTTGGCCCACTTGAACTGCCTGCTGTTCAGAGTCCTGCTTTGAATCAACTCTTCACTCTCAACAAGCCCACACTTCCATGGAGAAACACTGCCTAGTTCGTAACTTCATCTAAACAGCATGGAGACTTAGGACATCCTTGTAGACTCTGGACCTTGGCCTTCAGTTTGTCCACTTCCACTTTGCTGCCACGGCTCACTATTTCTTACTAATTTTTCAATCAATATATAATTTTGTAAGGAAAAATATGACTCGGATATTGTAGATATCAGTAATTAAAATTGGGTTTAAAATAGAATCTTATTGGCTACAGAGTGAACTTTGATTACTGGGCCTGAGAAGTCTAATGCAATTGCTCATGAATTCATCGCCATTCAATAAATTATGACACTGTGGAAAGATAAAATATGTCCAATTTATATTGTTGGCATAACTGACTCATGATGAAGTGGATGACTCCAAGATTTGCTCTTAACAGAGAGAGTTTCTAGACCCCTTTTGATCATGGTTGCAGTGTCTCAGTGGATGGCTGAACTCAGGAACACATTTTCCTAGGCAGCCTTTAGTGAGCAGGATTCACTCAGAGGCCTGAGTTTTTTTTTTTTTTTTTTTTTTTTTTTTTTTTTTTTTCCCTAGATATATTTTTTTCTTCTCAAAGCAAATTCTTTTACATTGCTTCATATTTTTACAAATTTAAGTCTGTCAAGGATGTAGTTTGACCAATTTTTGATATGCTTCAAGGTATTTATTTTTATTCTCTCAGTGTAAAATAATTTTTGTTTGGTTTTGTTTCACCTTTGTTTTTAATGAAGTTTATAAACCACATGCTTTTCACCCTCAGTTTTTACATACAATTCTTTCTGGAAAAATTTGTAACATTTTTATGTTTTTCAGCTCAGTGTTATGTTTTCAATTGTTACTATGTATCTAAGTAAAGGTAACAAGTAGTACTAATACTACAGACTGAAGACTGGGCTGTATGGTTGGTTGATTGACTTTTATTTTCTATTTTTGCTATATCAAATAATCCACCACTCTTAAATTTAATGCATGGGAAAAATATAAAAATCTTTTTTTGAGTAAGATTGTAAAATGTAACCACCAGTTAGTTTTTTTAAAGAGTCCTCTTTCCCCTTATTGCCCTCCTCAGCCTGTCCTTTACTGTCTGCCTTCCTATCAGCATTCAAGTTCTCCATCTCTGTACGTGAATGTCATCACCTATGAAGCTCAATTTATAGCATTCTAAAGTTTCTCTAACTCACATCTCCACATCTTTCCAAACTTCCACCAATCAGAAACAAAGGCTTCTGAACTGTGGACACTGTTGCCAAGTAAATGAGCCAAAGGCAATTTTAAAATAAAAGTCTTGGCGTACAGGCTTACCCTGGGCACATCCGTGGCGACTCAGGGAATTCCAAGAGGTTCTGATGACTATAGATCCAATCAGAAAATGTCTTAAATCAAATCCAGAGGCAAGGTCTGAACTGCGATTAGAGAAAACCCAAGAAGGATCTACTGCTAAAAGCAAATCTTCTAAGTTGGCCTACGATTAATGATTCTCCTTTTCTCAGTTGTTGATGTATAAAGCACCTATTAGCTTTCTTTTTAAATTTTACTGTTGTCTTAGTCGATTGTTTTACTGCTACTTGCCTGTCTTGCTACTGTTCATGGAATAAACTAAAAATCAGATAAAATCAAAACAAGTATAATCAGGTATGTATCAAGCCATATACTTGAATACAAACTTTCAGGTCATAAGCCTGGTGATCCAGCCCTCTAAGGCCCACATGCTAATAACACATTCAGCTTTAAATCCCTTAATGAATAAATATTCTAAGGATTCAGTTCTTTTCACAAATCTCACCTGTAAACACATGAGATGTGACTGAACATATTAGATCTAAATTATGAGAGTGGTACATTTTTGAATAAAACCCATGGGTGATTTTTATGTACAAAGTTTAAACATCATTGTTCCATACAATGCTTCTATAATGGTACATGTTTTTGTGTCCATCAAGAGAGAGTATTCAACTCTTATTGGTTCAAGGACCTTAAAAAATTAAACCATAAGTGTAACCTGTATTTAGACTGTGTATTTTCATCCTCCCAAAATCAATGAAAGAATTGGAAATCATACTGGAGAAACACAGACTTTCCCTAGAGAAGCTAAGAGAGTACAGCATAAATAAAACATCATCCTACTAAAGGTAGACCCCTCTAGTTGACAAATACAAAAGACTCTCCTATGCTGCACTACATTCAGTTACTAAAACAATTTCAGTGGAATCACGCATAAGCAAATGTTCATATCTAATGGAAATATAATATGCAAATGTCAGCAATCCATCCACTCAACTTTTATTTTTAATGACAGTATTAATCCAGTGTGAGAATAGCAGTCCTTCCATAAACGTGTTATAAAAGAATACAGACATAATCATAGCAAAGAAACTATTGATTTGAGAAAGGCCAAAAAAACTGATCAAGAAAATACTGCTGTATTTTGGGGGCGGGGCACAGGGAATCAAATGCAAGATCTTGCGCTTACCAGGCAGGTGCTGTGCCGCTGAGCTGTATCTCAGGCCTCGTCCTTGTAGAAAGTAGGAACTGTAAGAAGTTACCTTCCAGAGTTTGAAGCTAGAAATAAAATCTAAGCATGAGGAACATTATGCTTGTAATCTTTTAGTTTATTTGTATAAAAGGGAAATAAAAATTTGAGAGAGACTTTTTAGAAAATGAAGCACAGTGTAAGTGAATTAGTACCGATTTTCTTTTTTGTTTATATAAAACTTGTGCATTCCTGTGTGGAGTTGTTTCATGTACACAGCACATCTCAGTTCCTTTTTTTCATCTTCTGTCCCTCCCCTCCATCCCCCTTCTGTCTCTTATTCTCACTTACTTTTGCAAAAGACCTAGCTCACTACTTCCTCTTAGCTTTCATTTTGCTCTTTATTTATGATTTGGCTTTCTCTAATAAGAGAAACCATTGGATAGTTAATCTTGAGTGTCTGATTCACTGCTCTTAACTTTATGATCTCAAAGTTCATCCGTTTTCCTAAAAATGATTCATTTTTTATGGTACTGCATTACTACATTATGTGAAAATACCACATTTTCTTTAATCATTCAACTGTTGGTAGACACACATACTGTTTCCAAAATGTAGTTTTATATATTATGTTGCTATAAACATGGATGTGCATGTATCACTACAATATGATGCCTTTAACATATCTAGATAGGAAATAACTGGAAAGTACTCTAGGAAATGGTGTTTTTCTTGACAGATAAAATAAAATGCATCATTATTATTTTAATGTATAGTTTTATTAGAATAATAAATTCCCATAAAAGTAGAAGCTTTTGCATAAAAGGATAATTAATTATCCATTATGTCTAATGTTTTAGATTTTTAAAATTCCAAAGTATCTATGCTCCAGGCAATGAAACATTTTAAAATTTGGATTTTTAAAAGATTTTTTAAAAAAATAATATCCCATACTGTGTCATATTATAAAGTTAAATGGTTGAAATATCATGGAACATTGATTTTCACTGCTGAATAGCTATTGTAGTAAAATGGTGATAATTAATGGAAGTAAATACTTTTATCTGTGATTAGTACTGGTTTTTATGTATGCATCAAATATGATAAAATAGTGATGCAGGTAGGGTCACATCTGATTCTTAGTTATGCGCTTGGTTATCATCACTAATATATAATACTTAATTTAGCTTACTCATCATTGTAAACACTTCTGAGACAACTCAAAATTGGACACAAAAATAATTTATTTTGTACTGTATTTCACCACTTATGCCTTTACACTAACTCTTATTGGCAGAAAATACTTATTAATTATTAACAGGTAAGATAAAAAGACTGGATAATAATTAGAAGAATAAATCACGCCCGAAAACATATCATCACCTTTCCAAAGTAACAAAAAGTGTTTTCAGCATCTTGTGAAGTGATTTGACAGGATAGAAAGTAAGAGATTCAATATTTTGAATTTCATCTAACTTACCCTAGTAATCAGAGTAAAAAACAGAAAACAAAAGCAAGAGAACAATTGACAAAGAGGAAGGGGCTGTGCCTTGGAAGAAAGGATCAAAACAAAGTAGCCTGTAATCTCGCCTCCCTCACATTATCTTTGAGACAGAAACAGAAAAATATCCCTGTTTTATGTAGTTTGGCCCAGTTATAGACCTGAATATTTCCTCAGTGATTACCTGAGGGTATTCCATTTAAACAGTAAAAATTAAATAGAATTTTATTAATACACGCCTCACTAAATTTAAGATTCATTTAAATCTGTTCAGCTATAATGCAACTGTAGAACCACCTCATGTGGCAAAACTGCACCCCAAACCCTCAGGCATCTTTTTGGCCAAAATTCTACTTATATATAACCTATAGATTCCTGCTCTGGTGCTTCTTTGCAAAATGTTAAACATCATATCTTTTTCTCCCTCTGCTTCTAATAGTAGGATTCATGTTCTCAGCAGGAGAATAAAGATTACTGATTGTTTTTCTTTTCTTAGCCAACTGCACATCCTCCTCTTGCCTCTGCATCAGTTCCAAATAGGTTGCTTTGCCTGAAGGAATTGGTTCCTACTTGATCTCAATCATGTCTGACATTGATTTTCTCCCTATGAAGTATGTTCTGAATTCAACATATTATTTGTGTTATATTCTTGATATGAAAAGCCTATAATATTAATAGACTGCAACTCATAATAATCATTGCTATTATAAGCCACCGCTCAGAGTAGTAAGTATTGATTCCTACTTTGTGGCCACATTAACATTCTAGAGGCACAATTATTCTGAGATAGAAAAGGTTTGGCTGAATTTGTTGACTGTGAGCAAACTAGGAAAAAAGTAACTCCATAGAAAGCCACAGATTAGTTATTGAAATTATTTTCAATCCATGAAAAAATGGCTACATCTTTACTATCCATCCTTGCATAATACAGCATACACATTTTCATTAGAATATGGTAATTTATTTGTTCCCTGTCTTAAATTTGATGATAACTGACTAATTTTGTTCCCTTGTCAGGGAAACATTTATAAAGAGAGTATACAATTTCTCTAGGAGTTTTAATTAAAAACTTCATTGCATACTAATTCAAAATATTAGGGAGATTCTGAAAAGAAAATCCCACATGATACTGAACTGAAGGAAAGTAACATCAGTGCTTTGCAGGAATGGCACAAAGAATAAGATAGAATTATGACAGTATTACATCCAAATCATGAAGAAGTAAAATTAGAAATAAACAAAAAAGGTCAACTGGAAAAACTCAAAAGCTTTGAAAATCGTCACTTTGAAAATTGTGAAATAGTAAGACTCAGGAAATTAGTATTTATGTATGCAAAAGACAACAGAAACAAAATTCAAGATATTAATTGTGTGGAATGTAGGTAAAATAGTGTTTAGAGGGAAATGTATAAAATTATAAATCACATATTATCTCAAAGTGAAAAATTTGTCTCTCATAGCAGTAATATTGAGCTGTTCTAAAATTATTTGTAAAATAAAAAAAATAAATGCAAATAGTAAAAACTAGACTTCTCACTCTCAGAAAATATGTTATGTCAATAAAATGTGGAATTTTAAAACAAAACTGCTTTTGGAGCAAGACGGGTAATGGACACTCATTCTGTGCATACATATCTGCCTCTGTGCAATATCTATGTATAGAAGGGCATATAGAGACATGCATTGCCATTTCTAAACTTCATTAAGGATAAAAACCTTCCTGGCTCTTTCAATAGAGAGAAACTGGAATCCAAGATAGTCCTATAGTCCAATTGAAACTAATATGTTTAGCATACAAAATATGGTATAAAAGTGTTATTCTTCAAAAATAAATAGAGATTACACATAGAATTGTCTAGCTTAAAGTCTGAGCCACTGCAAATACTTGATGATCCAGAAGCATCTTGTAATGCCAGTGAGAAGAGAACTGGTCATTGAAAATGGGTTGTAATATATGTATGTTACATAGGGGTAAGCTTGAAAAGCCTCCCAGAAGCCAGTGGAAATAGTTTGAGCATTATACTAACAATGTCTTATTATAGTTTAGAGAATAAAACGAATATGCATGATTATCAATAAATCTCTAAATATAGAATAAATAGGAAGTAATGAGAATTTCTTTGAAGAAATCTGGTTAATGAATGTACAAGAAATGTAATGAAAAATCAAGTACATTGTAATAATGGCTGCGGACAAGATCCACAGATGAGATAAAATCTAAATAACATTGTTGGTAGGTATTTAAGGAGAAATAGAGTTGCAGAGCTGCAAAATGTAAGTCCTGAAGTACTTATTAATTATAATTGCTACTTGGCTTTGAAAGAAACTAGCAGAAATCCCCAAATCAAATAACCAACATTTATATCACCAGGATGAGTCATGTTATTATCATGAATTTTCTATTATAATAATACTTCAGTTCTATGTTTTTCTACTAAAAAAATCAATCAGTGTCTTAAATCTAATTATGAGAAAATATCAGAGAAATCCAGAATAAGAGACATCTCTGAAATACACAGCCAGTACTGTCAAAATTGCCAAGGTCATGAAATACAAGGAAAAGAGAATAAGCTAAGAGAAATTAGACATTAAAACATAATAAAGACTCAGAAAATAACTGGCATATGGGATTCTAGTTTGAATTCTAAAATAGAAAAAGAAAGGTGGAAAATGAAGATAACTTGCTGAAAGTCTGTTGTTTAGTTAACAGTATCACAAGAATGATACTTCTTAATTTTGATGTGGGTTACATAAGACATTATTATTTAGAAAAATTAAGTGAAGTGTATAAAGAATAATCACATCTCCCTTTGTAACGCTTCTGTAAGTTTAAATTATTTCAAAAAATAAGTTACTATAACTTGACACTGAGAAACAAAAAAAGAAAGAAAATAAAAAAATCATCTCAACGATATCTAACAATTCTTTTGATGAGAATTAGGTTTTGTTGTGTTGTTTTGATTTGTTTTATGAGAGGCTATCTGTATAGTCTATATATATAGACTATAGTCTATAGTCTATATATATATATATATATATATATATATATATATATGTATAGGCTCTCTCTCTCTCTCTCTCTCTCTCTCTCTATATATATATATATATATATATATATATGTATGTATGTATATAGATTGAGTGGCATTTGGCTTTTTTACTTAAGTCCAAAAGGGCTAGTTTATGTTACCAAGACACACTTTTGAGCAGTCCTCCACTGTGTATAAATGCCACAATTTCTATGCTCATTCATCACAAAGAGTAAATTGAGTCCTTTACAGGAAAATGGATGCATCTTGAAACCAGGATAAGTGAAATATATCAGACACACAAAGTTAAGTATCACAATTTTTCTTATATGAGAAATCCTAAATATAAATAAAGAGCAAAATAAAACATAGAGAACAGGAAAAGTGGAGCTAGTTTTTTGTAAGTGGGACAGGAACAAAGAAATGGAGGAGGAGACAGAGAAGGAGAAGGAGATGAAAAATATTAAAAAGTGTTATGTATACGTGCCAGAGTCCCCAATGAGTGTAAACATTATGTACTGTAAGCATATACTAGTGAAAAAAATAATTGAAACAAAAAGAAAAATGCTGTATTCATTTCTGATGGGAATGGGGAAGGCTGGGAAAGCAAGGAACTGCATTTTCAGAATGTTTAGTAACAGGATAAGTCAGATAAGATGTTTCCTATGCTACAAAACTCATAAACTCATAAAATGAAAATTTAAAGAGAATTTTAATTTTGAATCATCAGTTCAAACAAATGTCCACTGCCTATATCTTCTTTATGTTTCTTTCCATTCCATTCAGCTAATTCCTACTTACTCCTCCAGAACACATTACGTATCTTTCTTCTGTTTTGAAAGAACACATCCTTTATCATCATTACACTGTACTGGACTATCATATTTTTCTGTCTTCCTAATTAAACCAGGAGTTTGTCAAAGAAAGAGCTCCTAAATCTTTCACACCCATTTTATTCCAATGCTCACCGATTTTCTCAGCACACAATAATAAAGACTACCCAATAGAAAACAAGTTCCTAAAGCAGATCAACTCATTATTATGTAAATTTTATGCCTTTTGTTTTACTTTCATAACTTTTTGGGAATATTTAGTCATTAGGATATGTGACACGCATTAATGGGTTTTAGGATTCTCTGAATACCTTATACTTTATAGAAAAACTATGGAAATGTAACAAGTATGATAAAATACACGGACTGATGTGAGTTTTTCCAAAATGTGTGAGCCAGTTAAGAATACTATGCTCTTGAGAAAACAGCAAAGTGTACATATAGTTGTAGAAGCTTTTTTTTTTTTTTTTGTATTTTTTTTTTCAAACAGCTAAAGCTAAAAATGGTGCAGTTTAGGGAATGTTGAAAAATTAGTTCCATTAAGAGGAAAAGTATCACTAGACGAAGGGAATGAAGTCAAACATGCCCTGCCAGAAAAGAATAATAAATAAAATACATGCATTTTTATAGACTCAGTGTAATAAGAATGATGAGTAGTTATTAAAATACGTATATGTAATCATTATTTGAAAAGTAAAACTACATTAATATTTAAGGAATAAATATAAATTTGATATTAGTAAGAAGTCTGTAAGTGATTTCAAGTTCATTAGAGAAAATACTTTTGAGGAAAAAATCATAATAGAACACACAAACCAATTTTTTAAAATTTATTTAAAGAGAAAAACAAAACTAAATGAAGCAAAACAGTAAAAGGCTAGAAGTAATACAGAATTTCAAGAGAAAAAAATATACAGTAAGAATTCACCAGTTAATAGATCACACATTGTCATCTCAGAAACAGTTGTCCAGATTACAAAATTAAAGCATACAAAGGGGACATTAATACAGTGAGACTGTAGACAGTTCTGTTCAATGATCCAACAAAAACTCAGCAATATGGTTCTCTATCCTACACATTTAAATATACTTGCAGTTATATCCTTTAGATCACTTTCCTTCCTCTCTTTTTTATGCTAACAATCACACATTTTGTTTTCCATTACTCCCACAGTTCTTATAACTTTTTCTTTGAAGAGGAAAAGAAAAAGATAAAAAAAAAAAAAAACCCCAAAAACAGACCAAAGAAAAACCCAATGTGGCAGAGTCAGTTAGAACAGGAGGATGGACATAGTATATAATGCAAAAAAAAAAAAAAAAAAAAAAAAAAAAAGATTACTAGGTGATCAACAGTGGTTACCATTATGCCTCTTGTTATCCTAAAAAGAGTTAGTTGCCTATATCAGCTGGTATAAAAGAATTGAACAAAACAGTACAGAAGACCAATAAAACCCACATTGGAGAGCTTACAGGACTTCCAAAGAAGATAATAGTCAAACAATAACGGACATCATAGAATATCTGATTGCCTTCCAAATGGTTGCCTATACCCTCAAACTTGATACTATTAAACAAAACAGAATATAATAAAATCAGTCAGAACAAGATGTGGAGAACAATATAAGAGTTCAAATCAGGTTAATAGGGAAACAAAAAAGGTACTATAATCTATCGCACTATTTTTAATTTAGTTTTCCATTAGTTAAAAGATACTAAGAAATACATTAATTTTTAAAAAAGGAAAGAAAAAGGGGGAGATATTGAGGTAAAGAAAAAAAAACATATCAATAGAACAACACCAGTCAGAACCAAAAAATTTAAGCATCATTGTGTTTTACCACCAGATAGCCTGACATTAATAGTAGTTACCATAGTGACTCTTTCCTTGAAATATTTGAGTCTAACTTCATATACTATAGCATCAAACTTATCAAGACAGTGTTAAACTGTTCAAGAGAATTAAATTATTGCACGGTATTTAGAACCAGCTAACAGAAACTGAACATCAGTTTCTATTTTATCTCTTTGCCTATAAAAATTTGCTTATACTATTGCATACATTAAAATATAATAGGATACAACATGTTAGAACCAATGGAAACATATGAACAACAACTTGATGGGGCTTCAAAACATGATGATATTAAATCAGCACTAGATATTACACTCTTATGTTTGTCAAAATAGTTATTTGGGGGCTGGGGATTTAGCTCAGCGGCATAAGCACCTGCCTTGCAAGCAGGCGGTCGTGAGTTCGATCCCCGGTACCGATAAAAAGGAAAAAGACAAAAAAAAAAAAAAATAGTTATTTGTAGTATCACAGACAATAAAATAAAACAACCCAGATTAAAACCATTCCAATTAATGAGTGAAAACATCATATGGCTTCAAACCAGTGTGACTGGGAATCATGGTCACCATGTACTTTCATGTATTCTTATCATTTCTTATACTAGGGAAACTATTCAGTATTTATACATGTGAGTTTGATTTATTTCACTTATGAGTATGGTCTCAAGCTGTGTCCATTTATTTATAAATGTCCCCAATGTATCATTCTTTATAATTAAGTAGTACTCCATTGTATAAAAATACCACTACTTTTTTTATCCATTCTTCAGTTGATGGACACTTAGGTTGTTTCCAATATCTGGCTATAACAAATTGTGCTGCTATAAACATGGGTGCACATATATCACTGTGGTATGATGCTTTCAGTTCTTCTGGGAATATGCCTAGAAGTGGAATAGCTTGGTCAAATGATGCTTCCAGTCCCAGCTTTCTGAGAAATCTCCAGACTGACCTCCACAATGGTTGCACTAGTCTACACTCCCACAAACAGTGCAGGAGAGTTCCTTTTTCCCCACAGCCTCTCCAGCATTTGTTGGTGGTGGTTTTCTTGATCTTGGCCATTCTTTCAGGAGTGAGATGAAATCTCAGTGTGGTTTTAATTTGCATTTCTCTAATGATTAGTGATGCTGAACATTTTTTCATATATTTATTTGCCATTTGTATTTCTTCATCTGAAAATTGTTTATTCATCTCAGATGCCCATTTTTGGATTGGGTCTTTGAATTTTGGGGTCTGGTTTTTTAAAATTCTTTATATGTTTTAGACAGAAGTCCTTTGTCTGAGGGGTAGTTCACTAGGATTTTTCTCAATTTTGTGGGTTTCTTTTCACTATGTTAGAGACTTTTTTGATGTGTAGAAACTTTTTAATAAGATGTGATCCCAGTTATTGACTCAGGGAAGTATTTCCCATGTGGTTTGAGTCTTGTTCATGAATTCTCTACCTACCCCTATGTCTTCAAGGTTTTTACCCAATTTGTCTTCCAACACATGGAGAGCCAGTTTTTCCAACACCATTAATTAAAGAGACTGTCATTCTTCCAATGAACATGTTTGACCCCTTTATCAAAGATGAGGTAGTTGAGTGTGTTTGTAGTTGTGGTTGCATCTTCTAATCTATTCCACTGATCTTCAGCTCTGTTTTGATTTCAGTACCACGTTGATTTTACTACTGTTGCTTTGTAGTATAACTTCAAGTCAGGGATTGTGATACCTCCTGCCTTGCCTTTGCTGCTTAGAACTGTCTTTGCTATTCAGGGTCTCTTCTCACTCCAAATGAATTTTAGGATTAATTTCTCGAGATCTATGAGGTATGTTGATGGTATTTTTATCGAGATTGCATTGAATCTGTATAACAGTTTTGGGAGAATGGCCATTTTCACAATATTTATTCTTTCTATCCATGAGCAAGAGATGTCTTTCCATTTTCTGAGATCCTCTTAAACTTCATTTTTTTCAGTGTATAATGGTTTTCCCTGTATAGGCCTTTCACTTCTTTCATGAGAGTAATTAATAAATATTTCACTTTTTTGGTTGCTAGTGTGAAGGTTGTGGCTTCTCTTATTTCTCTTTCTGTGATATTGTTGTTAGTGTATAAGAATGCTATTGATTTTTGAGTATTGATTTTGTATCCAGCCACATTGCTGAATTTATTTATCATATCTAGGAGTCTTTCAATAGAGTTTTGGGGTCTTCTATGTAGAGTATCATATCATCTGCAAATAGTGATAATTTAATTTCTTCTCTTCCTATCATTACACATTTTATTTCTTTTTCTTGTATAATTGCTCTGGCTAGTATTTCCAGTATTGTATTAAATAGGAGCAGTGACAGGGGACATCCTTGTCTTGTGCCTGATTTTAAAGTAAAGGCCTTCAATTTTTGGCCATTTAGTATGATACTGCTGTTGGTTTGTCATAGATGGCCTTTATTATGTTGAGGTAAAGACCGTCTATTCCAATTTTCTGCAAGGTTCTTATTATAAATGATGTTGTACCTTATCAAAAGCTTTTTCTGCATCTATAGAAATGATCATGTGATTCTTACTTTTGACTCTAATGATATGATGGATTACATTTATTGATTACGTATGTTGAACCATCCCTGCATACCTGGGATGAATCCAACTTGGTCATGGTGTATAAACTTCTTGATGATTTGCTGCATCCTATTTGCCAATATTTTATTGAGGGTTTTTGCATCTGTGTTCATTAGGGAGATTGGTCTGTAGTTCTCTTTTTCAGTTGGGTCTTTCTCAAGTTTTGGTACTAGAGTAATATTTGCTTCCAGGAATGACTTGGTAAGGATTGCTTCCCTTTCAATTTCATTGAAGATTTCGAGGAGTGTCAGCATTATGTCCTCTGTGCATTTCTTGTAGAATTCTGCAGTGAATCTGTCTGGGCCTGGACTCTTCTTCGTAGGTAATGACTTAATTACATTTTCGATTTCATTAGTAGAAATTGGGTTATTCAGCAGTTTTACATCTTCTTGACCTACTTTTGGTGCTTCATATGGCTCTAGAAATCTGTATATTTCTTCTGTGTTATCAAACCTTTGAGAGTAGAGGTTTTTGGTAGAGTAGATGTTGATGATCTTCTGTGTTTCTATTGGGTCTGTAGTGATTTCACCTTTTTCATTCCTTATTGCATGAATTTGAGCTTCTTCTTCCCCCTTTTTAAATAAGGTTGGCTAGGGGCTTATCAATTTTATTTATTCTTTCAAAGAATCAACTCTTTGATTCATTGATTTTTTGGATTGTTTTCTTAGTCTCTATTGCATTGATTTCTGCTCTGATTTTTATTATTTCCTCTCTTCTTTTGATTTGGGCTTGAGTTTCTCTTCTTTCTAGATGTTTGAGGTGTAGCATCAAGCTATTTATTTGTATTTGTTCTGTTTTCCTGATGTGGGAACTCTGCAATAAATTTCCCTCTGAGGACAGTTTTCATTGCATCCCACAGATTCTGGTAAGTGTATTTGTCTTTTCATTTGTTTGTAGATATTGTTTAATTTCTTCTTTAATTTTCTCTGTGACCCGCTGGTCTCAAGAGTGTGTTATTCAGTTTCCATGTGTTTGTGGGATTTTTGCAGTATCTTTTATCATTAATTATTAATTTCTTAGTGCTATGATCTGATAACATGCAGGGGATGATTTCAACTCTTTTGCATTTGTTTAAATATGTTCTGTGAGTTAATATATGGTCTATTTTAGAGAATGACCTATGTACTGCTGAGAAGAATGTGTATTCTGTTGTTGTTGGGTGCAATACTCTGTATAAGTCTATCAATTCCATTTGTTCACAGGTGTGATTCATTTCTTTTATTTCTTTGCTGATTTTCTGTCTTGTTGATCTGTCCATTGGTGTCAATGGTGTGTTAAAATCTCCTGTTATAATTGTATTACTGCTAATTTGGTTTTGCATTTCTGATATTACTTGTTTTGTATAACTGGGTGCTCTGGAATTTGGTTCATATATATTTAAGATAGTTATCTCTTCCTCTTGAAGTTTCCCTGTAACCAGTATATAGTGACCCGCTTTGTCTCTTCTGATCATTATTGGTTTGAAGTTCACATTGTCTGCAAACAGAATAGCTACCCCCACATTTTTTTTGGGTTCCTGTTGCATGGAGTGTTGTTTTCCATCCTTTGACTTTCAGTCTGTGAGTATCCTTTTGGGTTAGATGGGTTTCTTGTAGACAGCTTATGGTTGGATTTTGTTTCTTGATCCATTCTGCCAGTCTATTTCTTTTAATTAGTATACTGAGACCATTTACATTAATGGTTATAGTTGTTATATACTGGTTTCTTGCTGACATGTTATATTTCTCCTGTTGCATCTTTATCTTTCTGTTCTATTTAATTGTCTGCTTTGTTAAGTGATTTTTTTTTAAGTGTATCTAAACTGTTTTTCAGTATTCTTTGCAGGATTGGCTTGGTGATCATGGATTTTCTTCAGTTGTTCTTTGTCATGGAAGTATCTTATTTCTCCATCAATTTTGAAGGACAGTTTTTTAGGGTACATCAGTCTAGGTTGGAAATCATTTTCCTTTAGGGTCTGATATACTTCACTCCACACTCTTCTTGCCTTTATTTTTTGTGTTGAGAAGTCTCCTGTGATTCTGAAAGGTTTTCCTTTATAGGTGATCTGTCTTTTCTGTCTGACAGCTTTTAATATTCTATTCTTTTGTTTGATTTCTGGAGTGGTGATTGTTATATGTCTGGGTGTAGTTTTACTTTGGTTATGGCTATTTGGAGTTCTATATGCTTCACTGATCCTGAATTCAGTTTCCAATTTCATGTTTGGGAAGT
The DNA here is from genome assembly GCF_034190915.1 of Cavia porcellus. Lineage (NCBI taxonomy): Eukaryota > Metazoa > Chordata > Mammalia > Rodentia > Caviidae > Cavia > Cavia porcellus. Next base: position 28,803,736 of record NW_026947497.1, on the reverse strand, counting down.
TTTCAGCAATTACTTCTCTAAATATCCTCTTGACATCCTTTATATTGTCTCCTTCTTTTTCATTTATCCCTATCAACCTTATGTTGTTTTTCTTTCCATCATCTTGCAAGTGTTGAATTGTTATCTCTTGATTTCTTGTTATTTTTAAAAGATCTTTCCTTCCCTGTTCACTGGCTGCAATTCTGTCTTCAAGGTCTGAAATTCTATCTTCGCATTCATTGAGGGGGTTTTTACAAATTTCATTGGAGTTTTTGATTTCCTGTATATCTCTTTGCATCTGTTTTATTTATTATATTTGTTTCTTATATTGTTCATCCAGAGATTCTATCTTTTTGTTTAGTTCCTCCAACTTTTAAACTCTGTCTTCTTTAGATATGTTCAGCATCTCCTTCATTTCTTTTATTATTTCTTCTTTTACTTGATAGATTATTTCTAGTTTGTATTCCTTTAAAGCTCCCTGGGGCTGCTTTTTTATTTTGGTTACTATTGTTTGAGGTATTTCAGGTATATGGCATGCATTTTCTTCTATGTACATGGCTCCTAAGCTTTCTTGGGATGGGTTGGATGTTTGATTGCATTTTGGTCTTTCATTTTGTCATTTTCCTATATTACTGTGTTTCAAGTGTTGTTCCAGAATTTCCCCTGATCGTGTTGTAAATTGACTCTTATGTCCTGGGCTATTGGGACTCCTCTGGTAGTAGCTCCCTCTTTGGGCAGCGAGCCCTTGGATTAAAAGAGGCTTGCCAGGCTCCTCTCAGGTAGACCTAAAGCCTCCTCAACTTGCACAGTTTCCCCTTCTGGTAGCAAAGCTCCCCTGAGGGATAGAAGGCCACCTGGTGTGGTCTATGCAATCCCAAATCCTGTTAAGCCCAGTCTAGTGTGACTGCAAGCTCAGTGGGCCCCCAACCCCCTAAAGCAAGGATCTCATAATCTCCCAGGGATTGGATGTTGTGTAACAATCCAGTTCCTTGGATGGCAAAACTCCCCAGGCTGATAGAAGGTTCCTTTATGGCCTAAGTAGGCCTCAAACCTCCTCAGCAGGACTGCTCCTTCCTCCAGGCAGTGGCAGTAGTGCTGGTGCTCTCCAGATCAAAAGAAGGTCCCAGGTGAGGTCAGAGCAGGTTTCAGCGGCTCGTCCCGACTCCCTCCTTCTGTCCAGCAGCTGTGGTGTGCTCCTTGGCCAGATGAGGCAGCAGGCAGGGCTGAACTAGGAGTCCCTCTGCTCAGGTGGCCCCTCACCTTCCAGCCAGCAGTGGTGATGGTGTGCTCCCTGGGTGGGAGAGGCGGTGGGCGGGGCTGGACCAGAGTCCCCTCGGCTGGCTGGGCCCTCTCCTTCTGGCCTTCAGCGGTGGTGGTGTGCTCCCCCTCAAACCAATATTTTTAAGTAAGACACAAGAAATATACTTAGGGCAAAGACTCTCAAAAAATGCTAAATGAATGACAACATGAGGACATCTAAAATACTAAGTATTACAGATTTTGAAGAAAATCATCTTTAAAATGTTGAAATAAATTTGTCATTGAAGAAATAATGAAAAGTATATACACCTTATTTGAATATTTCACTAATATTTAAATGTATCAATGTTCAGTGTATTCCATGTTAAAATTATCTTAGTTCATTAGTAAATCTAAAGTATATATATTTGTGACATAATTCATATTTTATGCATATATACATTGACAATACTTAAACAATATTAAATGTACTGATTTCAAATGTTTATCATTTTTGCTGAAAATATTCAAAATCCTTTCCCCTGTATTTATTTTTTTTCTCTTACATTTCTCAAATACTTGGTATGTTATCACTAGCTGCAGTTATCCTTCCATGTAATAGTTCTCCAGAATGTCTTACTCACTTGTAACACACACCTAGTATTCTTTGATCAAACTCCATTCACTACTATTCTCCTTAGATTTTGGTATCTACTCTCAATCTCTATGAGAATAAATTTTTTGGGTTATACATATGAGTGAGATCACTTGCAAATTGCTTTCAATGCTTATTTCAATTACTTGAATTGATGTACAGTGCATTCTGTGTTTTTCTGCAGTGCTGGTTCCTTAAAAGCTTCTTTATTTGGCTTCTCACCTTGGAAAGTCTGAAAGAAATATTTTTAAAATATTAAGTTACCCAAATTGAGCTTCAACTTTTTTACTGGTAGATATTTGCCACATAAAATGTAAAACTAAAAAGAAAAATGAAGATAGGTTATTTACAGGTACCAATTTTTTTTATGATGAATGTGATCACAGTATATCCATGTTGTTTTAAAAGATTTCATTCTTTATAATGAATAACATTCCATTGATTATATCAGTATGTGGTTCTTACTCTTCATCAGCTGATGGACACAGATGATTCCATTTCTTGGTTATCTTACAAATAGTGTTACAATAAATAAGGAAGTCCAGATTTCTTTTTATATACTGGTTTCCATTTAATCTTGATATATGCACAGGAGTGGATTTGACAGAAAATATACTAATGGCATTTTAAAATTATTTTGAGGAACATCTGTGCTATTTTTCAAAGTGACTACTAATTTGCATTCCCGCCAGCAGTGTTGTATGGATTTGTTTTCTCCACATGTTCCTTGGACGTTACTATTTTTAGGCTTTTTTATTTAAGGCCATATCAACTGGAATGAAAAAATATATCACTGTGCTTTTGATTTGTATTGCACTAATGATTAGTGATATTTGTTGTAAATTATATAGATTTATTTTTAGATGAAATATGCATGTTAATATATATATATATAAATATTTATTAAGGAAAATAGCATTGACAATCCTGAATTTTAGGAATAAAATATATTTTCACAAATATGTTGCATAAAAATAAGGGCATGCAATAGGTTAGATCTATAAGGCTAATCAAAGTTTTGTGTGTTTCAAAGGTAGTGATTAGATCATTAGGATGCTGCACTCATCAGTGGCTGATGAATTAGTAGCTGAATGTGTGTTTCAGCAATGAGGCTTGGTTAGAAGAGACAGCTCATTGGGAATATAATTTTCTCCAATTTGTCCTTTCTCACTCTGCTTATTGCCTCCATGATATGAACAGTTTTCTGCCAGCCATTTCCACTGGGCCAATTTTGTCTTATAGTGATCCAACCATGGACTAAACCCACTGCAGATGCAATCCAGAATAAATGTCTTCTTATTTAAATTGCAGGTATTGGTTATTTTTTCCATTTTTTTTCCATTGGATGGGTGTCTCATCATACCCTTAATTCTAGTATTTGATCATGAATCAATCATAAAATCTAGAAAACGCGCTCATGACTGCATATTTCTTTTCTATAATGTGCCTAAGTCCAGATACTTCTCAGCAGACTGAGATTAAGGCAAAATGACTACTTCCTCTGGTGAAGGAAACTCAAAGGCATCCCATTGGTTAATTAGTGGCTTGGATACTGCTGGGAGTCTTTTAGCCAGATTTTTAAACCGAGACTCAGGAACAAAAAAACAGCATTGAATCATATGAAGCTGGATGAAAATGTCTTGCCTACTAAGGGGCAAAGAAGAATGTGGATACTGAAAAGATTAGCTTTAAAAACAAGCCAACTACTTTGTGTTAAGCTAGCAGAAATGATGGCTTGAAGTCATTTTAGAAATTAAACAGATTCCACCCCTGAATTCTCAAGGCTAGAAAAATGCAAAATTCTTTGAAAAATAACTGCATCGTACACTTGTCCTTCAAAAATATATACATGTATGTAAGTACTTCCCTAAATTCAGTCACTGAGGCAATAAGAAGCTGCTATAGTCATGATGCAAGAAGAATCAGCTATTTTGCAACAAATGGAAGATCTTGGAATCATTCATATGATGTATTCTCTAGCATATAAGATGAAATAATTATAGGTTTATAAATGTTTTTGCACAGATTTCAGATAAAGTTCTGGGAACCCTGGAAAGGTGTCCCTGAGCAGGCAATTTGTGAAACTGTGAGTTTGACATCAAAGGTTCTGACTAGCAACCCCCAAAATTAGAGATGACAGGAATGCAGAATTTCTTTTTGGGAAAACCACTGGCAGAGAATAGAGCCATCTCAAACCTCTTAGTTACTTTTGTCATTGCTGTGCCATAATAACTGACAGTTTAAAGGGGAAAAGGTTTATTTAGCTTGCAGTTTGTGGAGGTCTCAGTCAATAATCAGCTGTGTCCAAGGCATGGGCACATGCATGGCAGAAGGCAATAACTCATGGCAGAAGAAGATGCCAAAGAAACAATAGAGGAACAGAGAGGAAAGGAGGAAGGAAGAGTGAGAGATAAACAGAGAAGCCTCTTTATATTGTGTGCAGACTACTCACCCTAGGGTGGATGTCAGCACTCCCAACCTTAGCCCCAGCATTAGACCACAAATCATTGCCAACTTTAGAAGTTCACCTTATGACTGCAAGACAGAAACAATAACATTCTGTAACAGAACCCCTAAAGGCTCATCCATGTTCCTTTGTGTAGAAGGTATTTATTTTATCTAAGAGTTGTCAAAAACTTAAAAGTTTCACCATGCCAAAACTCCTCTGAGACTTAAGGCAAATTCTTAATTGTGAGCCACTGTATAAATGAAAAGAAAGTTAAACATTTTCAACATTCAATTGCATAAGATAGCTATTATAAACAGGGATACAAAGAAATAGGATCAAAGCAAGTTCAAAATCCAGCAAGGAAAACAATAAATCCTGTAGTTCCATGTGCAGTATCTGAGGTAATCTGTGGCAACATGTGAATTTCAAAAGTGTTAGGTAACTACACTCCTATGGCACTGCTGATGGGTGTAGTTCCTCTCTTGGGCTCATTCTGCTCCCCTTGCAGTTTTCCTCAGATGATCCATGACCCATGATCCTGGCTTCACTATACTGTTAGGTTTTACATTCCACCTATATTTTCACACTGACAGCTTCACATATTGTTCTCTCAGAGGCACATTGCCTGCCTCCTAGACCTTGACAAATCTGGGTGGAAGCCTTCTTAACCTCACAATTCTTGCATTGTGCATGGACCATGTAGATGATGCCAAGGCCTGTTGCCAGCTTGGAAAATAGCCAGGCTTCCATCTGTCTCACCTGAGAGGTAGAGTTACTGGCTCACTGAGCACTTTAAATCCAATTATGAAGATCAAATTTGTTATGCCATTGCCATTCTGAAACATGGTCCTCTGGGACTCTGTTCTCAAAGCAAAGTCTTTCACTTTTGCAATTTTAAGGCTGCAAAGGATGGAATCTTGCTACTTCTTGTGATGCTCTCAGGCTATCTTTTCTTTTTTTAGGTTTCTTCTCAGCAATCAAGATCTCTGCTATATCTTTGCAGTTGGTAGCTTTAGTAGAATGTCCTTTCTGGTAAAGATCACATTTTAAGATCACTGGGTTATTTGCTCTTGATTCTCAATACAGATTAGACTAAATATCCCCAACATTTGCTACATCACAGTATTATCATTTGATTATCTTGAAATTTCTTTTACAAGATTAGATCATCCTCTTCCAGGAATTAGCTCAGTCACATAAGTGACTGCCTGGCAAGCTTGAGGTTGAGAGTTCAATCCCCAATACCAAAAAAATAAAAAATAAAAAAAGATTAGACCATCCTCTTTATCTCAGACAAAGTCTCTGTACCCCATCAAAATGCAGACAAACTTTCTGCTAAGTGTAACACACTCTATCTTGAATCCAACAGCCAATGCAATCCTTCTTCCAAAAAGAAATTCAGGAGTCTGGTATTTTTCAGCAGGATTTCTATCAGCATTTTGGTCCTACCAAAATCTTCCATGCAGTCTAAGGTGTTCTAGCTCTACTTTTTCATCAGGCATCTCTGAATGATTCCAAACACTTCCCACAAAGCCATTACCAAAAGATTTGAACCAAATGGTTAGATATAATCACAACAAGAATCCCAGTTTTCTGGTCTTAGTTACTTTCATGATTGCTGAAATAAAATAAGTTAAAACAGAAAACTTTTATTTAGCTTATGGTGAAGGTTCTGCTCCTAATCAGCTGGCTCCAAGGCAAGGTGGCCCATGTCACAGGGGCAAAATTTCATGGCAGTGGAAGATAGCATATGAAACAATAGAGATAGGGGGAAGGGAGGGAGATAGGGAGAAAGAGGGAGAGGAAAAAGTAGAGGAAGAGGAAAAGAAAAGTTAAACAAGGAAAACAGGAGAGAGTAGAGGATTGGGCAGAGAGGAAGAGAAATAAAGGCAAAAGGAGTGGGAGGAACACAGAAGTAGGAGAGGGAGAGGGATAAGGAAAAGAAGAAGAAGAGGAGGAAGAAGAGAAGCAGAGAGAGAGAGACAGAGAGAGAGACAGAGAGAGACAGAGACAGAGAGAGAGACAGAGAGAGAGAGAGACAGAGAGAGAGAGAGAGACAGACAGAGAGAGAGAGAGACAGAGAGAGAGAGAGAGAGAGAGAGAGAGAGAGAGAGAGAGAGATTCAAGCCTCTTTCAGTCTCTTATATTGTACAGAGCATATCTGCCCCCTTCCCCAGGGTGAATGTAGCTCTCATATCCTTAATCCCAGAATTGGAAAATGAATCAATCCTAACTTTAGAAGTCTTCCTCCATGACGGTATGAGGCTTTGGGGGAACATCTATATGCAAATGTAACACTAACTAAGAGGCCATATAAGCTATAACCTGCAAGACAACAGAATTGAGAAAGCCCACGGCTTTCTGACCTCAAACCTCATCACAACTTGCCATGGAGGCAGGACCCATTTCTACAAAACTAAATGTTTATCAGGTGTTTTTTGGTCTTGCTTTGATCCATTTCTTTCTTATCCCTTATACCTGCTTTTTAGAATGGGAATTCTACTCTTATTCTGTTCCACTGTATGGTCATGTGCTTAACTTCTTTTTTTTTTTTTATGATACAAGAGCTCACAGGTAATAGTTTGCCTTGAGTCTCAGAGGAGATTTAGTGATTGGATTTCTGAGCCTAATGTTGGAAATGTTAAGACCATAACATCTTTTGAAGATGGATTATTTTTGATAATGAAATGGACATGAACTTTTTGGAGATAAGAGTCAGAATGCTACAGGTTAGATCTCAAATGCCCCCCAAAATCATATGTTTCAGACATAGAGATTTAATCATCAGGTCACTGTAGTCAACAGTGAATTGTTGTACTAAATGCTAAAAAACTAAAATAGTTAAAAAATAGCTATTAGCAAAAATAGTTAGTTAAAAGGATAATTTTTGGCAGTATTGTCATTTTGTGCTGTGCTCATTACACTAGTAACCACATAATTGTAGATTATCTGACTGCATTATCATGCTGTTCTGTATACATCATTCCCTGAGTAACCTATTTGCTGTGTCAACCATTGTTCCCTTTGTAAGAGACAAATGATGCTGTGTCAACCATTGTTCCCTTTATGAGAGACAAATGTTCCTGGAATTGGCAGACCAAGGGGTATAAATTGGCTAACGACCCACTGTGAAATGGTCTGACCTCAAGCAAAGGGGAACAAAGGCCCACCTTGTTTCTGTTTCTCATTGCTATGTACTTAATGATCAATGAACTAATCATAAATTAACTATAAAAATCTGTCAAAATACTAACTCAGTTGCACAGCTTTGCAAACTCCATCTGCACTGTTCCACTGGGTGCCAGCTTAAATAAAGTGCTCTTTTACAGACATCTTGTCCCCCATTGTGATTAATATCTTGGAGCCTTGTTTGGGGGTACAATATGAACTAGTCTGATGAATTTGTCTCTGAATGTGCTGATTAGAGTTGATGACAAGTTGGGAAAGATGTGTCCCTTAATACGCAGCCTTTACTGGATTTACTCTCTGCTTCCTTGAAATTATAATATAAGCAGCTTTCCTCTGTCTTCCCCTTTCTCCATGCTGTTTGTGCCTTGCAGCTGGCTTACTATGGAATAAATCAACTGAAACTGAGAAACAAAGTAAACCTCTATTTAACATCAAGTAATTTGTTCCAAAAATGGGAAAACTAATACAGAACACCTCATATCATTTCTAGCTACTTTAATGATAGTTGTATGGCAAGCAAAAGAAAGTTATTGACAGTTTACCTAAAAGTCTTCTAACCTGATAAAATTACAACCACAATGTGTTTAAAGAGAGGAAATTTTCAGCCTTTCAAAGGCTCACAAACATTTTTATGTGTGCAAATTTGTTTTCTGTGTTTATTTTCTTTGGAAATAATTTCTATCCATTTATTTTGAATATTCTAATTGACTTATAGTAAAGTAACCTCTTGATTATCAGATCAAATTTCATGTTACTATAGTGCTTGTTTTAAGTACTGCTTTATCTGTGTACTAGTAATCTCCACATTAATAATGCCTACATCACTCACTTTCTGTGCATTATGTGTACACTGTATTAAAACAAGACAAATAAGGAGCACAATGCAATATTTTGAGATATACACCTATGTAGAGAAAGGCAAAGAGAGAGACAGGGAAGGAGAGACCACATTCATATAATTCTTATTACAATATATTTTTAAATTGCTTTGTTTTTCTATTATTTTATTAATTGCTCATTGCTTTTAATTAAAATATTCATGTTTAACCTAGATAGTATTTATCAGGAAAAATGAGTGTATATAGGATACCAGCACTCTCTGGAGTTTCTAACAGTCACTACAGATCTTAGTGAATATCTTTCACAGTTAAGGCAAGACAATTTTGAATATTTTTCTGAGTAGTATAAGATATGGGTTCAAACTTATTGTTTGCATGTGAAATGTACAGTTTCACAGCCTTATATACTGAAGTGACTATGCTTTATTTACTGTTTATTGTTAGCAATCTTATCAAATAACAATTTGCCATACATTTGCTTCATTAAGGTGTTTAGATTTTTATTCATTGATTTGTATGTATACTTTAATGTAAATATTGAGTCTTTTTATTGCTAAAGTGTTACAATATGCTTTAAAGTCAGGAAGCATGATTAATTCAGCTCTGTTTTCTCCCAAAATTGCTTTGACTATTGAGGTCTGTGTTCCATAGAAATTTTAGAATCTATTTCTTTATTTCTGCAAACAAATATTTTTTTCATTTCAATGAAGATTGAATTTAATCTATAGATCACTTGAGATAGTAGAGTTATTTAAATATATTGATTTTTAAAATTATTGACTTTGGGATATTTTTGCATTTATTTGTGTCTTTATTAATTGTATCAAAATTGTATCAATTTCAATGTGCAGATCTTTCATCTGAATGGCTATCAATGGCTAAGTATTTTATGGGTTTAATGTTATCAGAAATAGGATTGTTGTGTTTTTTTCCTCTAATATTTATTTAATTGTTCATCTGAACCAAGTTTTTTTGTTGGTTTTCTTTTTTTTTTCTTTTTCTTTTTCTTCCTTCCTTCCTTTCTTTCTTTCTTTCTTTCTTTCTTTCTTTCTTTCTTTCTTTCTTTCTTTCTTTCTTTTTTTTTTGTCCCTCCAAAGAGTATCTCTATGTAGTTCAGCTTGGCTTTGAACTCAATGTGTAGCCCAGGTTGGTTTGCAACTCATGGCGATCCATCTGCCTCCTGAGGGCTGGAATTAAAGGCATGCACCACAACACCTGTCTAAATTTGATTATCATATAATGACTTTATATCCTAAGACTTTACGGAACTTGTTAATTCTCTCATTTTTTGTTACCATATTTTCATTGTATTTTTTTCATAAAACATACTTTATATGATTTCATTCATCTTGAATTGTTTCAGACTTATATCTATCATAATCTATGATCTATTTGAGCAAATAACTAATGTATATGTAGTTAATGTATGTGTAGTAAGAATTAATACTCTGTTTGTACCATGTCAAATCTTGTGCACTCTTCTGTTAAGTATATTTTGTAAAACCAATACTATGTTTTTCTGTTAACTTTTCTCTGGGTGATCTATACATTGTTGAATTTACTATTAGTAAATTTTAATATTTATTACTATTTATTTCTTCTTTCTATTCTTTTATTTTTCATTTGTTTAGACATTTTGATGTTAGATGCATAAACATTTGTAATTATTGTATTTCTTGAACAATTAAATTATTTATTAGAAAATAAATTCTCTTCCTTTAAAATTATATTTTTGAGCAAGTGTTTTTGGGCCTAATATCAGTGTAACTATATCTGCTAACCTATGGTTATTGTTTGCGTGAAATGTTTCCCATATATCTAATTTTTTTGATACAGTCTCACTATGTAGTTCCGGCCAGCCATGAACTTTCTGCAATCCTGTTGCCTCACCTTCCTGAGTGCTGCCATTTCAGGTCTGGGCCACCACACCTGGCTCATCACTTCATTTTTAGCACAAAAACTTCCTGAAAGATGAAGTGAATATCTTGTTCAAATTCATATTTTTGGCCTTTTTATATGCAGTCTGTTAATCTGTCATTGACTAGAGAATTTGATCCATATTTTTCTAAAAGAAATTACTAATACATCAAAATTGTTATTACATTAATGTTTGCTTCATTGTTCTCCACATCTTTGTGCAGAGTATTTATATCTTGTCTCTCTAGACTTGAAGGAATTTAAATTGAATAATAATGAAATTATTTTGAGGTTTTCAAACTCTGCCATTTTATAGGGAAAAAATTCATTAATATCAAACTATATCATTTGAATTGCTTTATAGTATTGTGGAGATAAATTTTGTTAAATTTCTTCACTGTTATATCTTTATATCTTTCTAATTATTGAACAGTGCTATGGACCTATTTCAAGGAATTTTAGCATTTATAACCTATAGTTGCAGAATATGTCTATGATTTTTCTGCATTATATTCATAGTTAGGAAATTTGGGAATCTTGTTGTCAAGTATGACACCATGTCATTTTATTACATATCCAGTGCCCCTCACATTAACTCAAATTAGCACATTCGTATGCCCCCTAAACCAGTATGTATCAATAACTGAGAAATGTTGAAAATTCTACGATGTAATTTTCTAATGTTCAAATGAAACATTGAGAAAATTTCAAAAAATAAAATTATAAAGTTTCAAGGGCATAGCAAAGTAATATTTGTTAATCAGCAATTCAAAGTGATAGCATACAGTGATTATTCTTTGTTTAAATTTATCTGTAATCAGTTCTCCTGGTGGTAATAATTGCTCAAATAGAAGAATTTTGCATTCTCATTTTTAATCTTTAAATCTTTAAAACATTTTAACAAGCAAAGCTTTCAAATGTTCATGACTATTAATATTATTATACATACTTATAACTAAAAGTTGTCTTGTCAAGATGTTTAAAAAATAAAATGACAGATAAAATGCCTTTTCTGTATAATTCTTTTAAAATTTTATATGAAGGTACAGAATTGTATCAAATCATGTTCATAGTCAGATCTTAAGCTAACTCTCTAAAGTGAATAGTTACAGATACATAATTTGGAAAGAAAATATACAAGAATAAAAAATTCTAATTGAATATTTTAGAAAATACTTTCTGAAATATATGACAATAAACTATAATAAAGATCTCCAGATTTTTTGGGAGGGTGTGGAAATAGTTTTTTCCTATCTGATGAGTAGGTGTGAAATTTGCTAGTATTGCATCATTAAAAGGAAAATAAGATAAAAAAATGACTAAAACAGAGTAAGACAAAGAATCCTATATATTCCATAATCTGCCTCTTGATAATCAAGTCAATGTACTATGTGTTTCCATAATCTCATAATAGATAGTTTTAATACAAATACAAATTATAATATAGAAAAAGATAAAAGTTATAAAAATATACCACACACGTATATTCATATATGTAACTATTCATTTATATAGCATTATGAAATGTATTAATTTGTATAATTACAAAACAAATGTATTAATTTGTATAATTGTATAATTATAAATTCAAATAAGTGTGCTAAAAATAATTACAAAACATAAAAAGAACTAAGACTTGTATATTATTATGCACTGGAAACTCAGTCTAATAAACCTTACGAATACATACAGAATGCTGGGATATATAAGCGGACTTTATTTTCTCTAGATACAGATATTAATCAGAAAAATAAATAATATAAGCATGTTACTTATTTATATACTTTAGTATTAGTGTTATTTGTTTTATCTGATGCTACTGCTTATATTCATCACTGAGTTAGTCAACATTTATGGGAATTTAAAAAGACACTTTATTGAGGTAATAGACTTACTGAGAACAAAGGTAAAAACATTAACGTATAAATTTAAAGTAAATATACTTGTGTTTGTTGTTATCCATTGTTTCTCTGCTCTCAGCCATCAAATTTAAAGAGGCTTGAATTGTGTGATTTATACTAATGATTGTGAGATTTTCATGTCTTCAGTTGTATGCTGAAAGTTATCTTCAACTCCCTTGTTTTAGGCTTTTTGTATTTGAAAGAACCCTGCCACCATGTTCCATAGATTTGTTGGCAGATGGCTGGCCATAGGAGTTCTCAGACTCTATAACAGTCTGAGCCAATTCTCTGAAAAATATCTGCTCTACTATATAGCCATGCACCAATTTATGTATGTTGTTATGCATCTATTTATATATGTATCTGTTATCCATCTATCAATCAATCAATCAATCTATCATTGGTTCTGTTCCTCAGGAGAATTCTAATATACTTACTCACTGATAACAGAGAGAAAAAACAAGAAACACTTTGAATTGTCTTAATGGCTTTCATATTATCATACATCAAATGTTAATAAGTATAAGGGAGATAAAAAATTCCTATAGACTACTGATACTCTACATAAGGTCATATTGCAATGATTCTTCAAGTTTTTGCAGTGATGCTGGATATTAAAAATATTTGTATTGTAATAAGAACTGTGGGAGTAATAAAACCTAAAATGTGTAATTGTTATTGTAAAAAAGAGAGGAAAAGAAAATGCACTAAAGAATATAACTGCATGTATATTTAAGTGTATAAGATAGATAACCACAATCCTGAGTTTTTGTAGGATCACTGAACAGAACTGTTTGCAGTCTCACTGTTTGAATGTCTACTTTGTATGTTTTAATTTTGTAACTTGAACAACTATTTTTTAGATGACAATATATAATCTATTAACTAGTGATTTTCTACTGTTTATTTTTTTAATTCTGTATTACTTGTACCCATTTTTTCTTTTTCTCCTTGAATAAAATTTAAAAAAAAATTTGTATTTCCAGTCATAATATTATAGCATGTACAATATATGTAGTACATGATAATTGATAAAGATAAGGATTTATTATATATTATTTTTCTTACTATGTTTTTATTATCATACTAAAGCATATTTATTGAGTTCATGAAACAAACTGCGAATCAATATGCTATGTGCTTTGGCAATATCCTCTGGCATGTGGAGAGCCAGTTTTTCCAGCACCATTTATTAAAGTGATTATCTTTCTTACAATGAACATGTTTGACTTCTTTTTCAAAGATAAGCTGGCTGAGTGTGTTGGGGATGCATTTACATTTTCCTGTTTTTCTCCACTGCCCTGTTGATATCACAATAGCTTTGTAGTATAATTTCAGGTCTAGAATTCTGATGCCTCCTGACTTGTTTTTGTTGGCCAGAATTGCTTTTGATATTTGAGTTCTTCCCTGGTTCCAAGTGAATTTTCAATGTGTTTTCTCTAGATCTGTGAGGTATGTTTATAGTGTTTGATTTGGGATTGCACGTAATCTGCACAACAGTTTTGGGAGTATGGGCATTTTCACTATCTTGCTTATTTATATCCCAGAGCAATAAATATCTTTCCATTTTCTAATAACCTCTTCAATCTCCTTTTTTAGGGTACTATACATTTCAGTTACAGATCTTCTATTGCCTTTGATAGATTGCTTTAATATTGTATATGCTGTTGTGAGGGGTGTGCTTTCCCTAATTTGTCTCTGTGAGTTTGTTGCTTGTGTATAGGAATGCTATTGAATTCTGAGCACATGTTCACAGGATGCGTGGAGAAGCTGAAGCTGTAGAGACTGCAGGTGCAGAGCTTAAGCAAGGCTAAGTCTGAGAAGGTCAGAGCCTGGGGCGAGCCAACTAAGCGAACTATTCCGGCTTCAAAAACAAAGGTGCTCAGGTGAGCCATGCAAACTTGCAAAATGTAGGAAATGAAGTTGACATCCACCTCCCACATGAATAAATAAATGTAACGTGGTAGTTTAGCAGCTCCTTAGAAGAGAGGACTCCACCCTACTTCAGCTTTCTGTCTCTTACTTTTATTTCTTCATCCTCTTGCTGTCCTTCCCACCCATGACCATCTAGAGCTGCAACCTAGAGCAACACATGGTACCTGAACAGAGACCAGGACAAGAAAAAAACTAGTGGGTGGGTGAAGGTACACTTCTCATTGTGCATACAAAAGGAAGAGAAGTGGTATTGAAATCATCAGGTCTGAAACCTTGGGAAAGGGAAAAAAAAAGGGGGCTGAAGACAAAGAGAAAAATAGGCTTATGGGGACCAAAGAAAAAAACCACAGAAAGGAAAGGAAGAGAGGTGTATTGATTTTAGTAGATGTTACACAGATTTTCAAGAATCACAAATATATGTGAAAATCCTCGTTTTACTGTTGATTTCTGAATTCATTTTTCTGCTGTGAACCTGGATTAGGGAGTATCTCAATAATTGAACATCTATTAAGACTGTATAGCGTGCTAAATTTCTAGAATTTGTTTGCTTGTTTCTAGAAAAAGGAAATGCAAATTCACATATTTGTGAAGGAGTGGAAAGATGCTTACAGTAAGGAGAGGGGAAACTAAACCATTACAAATCTACTGGACTTCTACAGACTATTAAAAGTTGTTTTATGGGGAAAAAACTGCTGTTTCTGCCTCTGTCACTACTTCTTACAGGCTCTTGGGCAGGAGAGGGAACCAAAGATCTCCACTGAGCATGGCCTAGATAAGAAAGCAATAGTGTTGCTTGTTTTCCTTGTTTCCTTGCTCATTTGTTTACCTGATTGAACTGTGTTTCTGCTGCTGGACAAAATGCTATGGTTTTAAATAATGTTGATAGAGTTAATACTGGTTCTTAAGGATTGTTAAAGCTGTGCTTTATAATGTTCAAGTTGTGAAACGATAAAAAAAATCAGGATATCTTTGTGTCTAGAAATCCATTTTAAAATATGCGTCTATTTGTTAAGGTGACAAGGGGTGGATTGGAATCGTTGATACATCACGTGAATTTGAGAAGTTTAGAACCTTGGCAGAGTCACTCAGCAGGATGCCTGGGTCCTCACTTTGTAAACATCCTCATCTTGTGCAGAAGAAGAGCACAGTGATAATGTGCATGCTGCACCCCCAATCTGGTTGGGGGTAGCCTGCTTGCAGCATAGGGGAGAAAAAGAGGCTGACTCTCCCCCTCCTTTGCTCTTGCTGCTTTCATTCCCTTCTGCCACTACTCTCTGTTGTCCCCTCGATACTATGCAACAGGCTTTTGCCTCCCATGCCACCTATCACCAAAATGTTCCTATCTTATGAAAACAGTTCCATTTAATCCAAAAATAGGCTCAACAAACTGTCAGTGTTCCTCATGCTTAATACATTTGCCCTCACCCTTTATGGGGCTAAACCACCACGATTACACTACAACCATTTCTGGCAAATGGATGTTACTCACATTGTTGAGTTTGACTCTTTATCCTTGTCTCAATAGGCACTTCTTCAGGATATATTTTTGCTTCTGTCTGCAATGATGAGGTGGTTAAACAGGTCAATGGTCATTGTTTGGATGTCTTTAGTACCATTGGATGCCCACAGACACTTTAGAGTAAAAATGGCCTAGCATATACAAGTGTTGCCTTCCAAATGTTTTGTAAATCTTTTCATATTTCTAGTGCTATGGATAGTTATTATAACCCTCAAGGTCAAGGCATTGTTAAATGTGTTCACCATATGCTCAAAATTCAATTGCAAAAGCAAAAGGGATAATTGTTTCCTCCTAAAAAGGCATACACCTCATAATATACTTAACTTGACAGTATATACTATTAACTTATTAAATCCTAGTAGGCATGGAAATACAGTAGCAGAAACACAGTTCAATCCGCTAAACAAATGAACAAAAGACTAGAAAGCGTTCTTTGAAAAGATCTTCAAACTGGACAATTGAAGGGACCCAGCCCAGTATTAATTTGGGGTCAAGAGTATGCTTATATCTTTCCAGAGAATGCCGTATAGCCTATCTGAATCTAGAGCTCAAACCCCAGCTGCATCATGGACCCAGATCTGGAAAAGGACTTGATTAAACCTTACAAAAAGATGATGCTCAGTCATATGACAGTGAGACACACAGAGAGCTATACAGCCAATAGAAAAGGATGGGGATAGACCTGGCCTGTGACCAATTAAAGGAATTGACTCATATTGTCTAGAGATGGTAATCAAAAATAAGTATCAGAGTCTGAGTTGATGATACAATGCTTTAATATAACTGTACTGATAAAAGACCTATGCTAATAAATCTACAAAAATTATGTCTAATATATTTATAATTAAAAATTTCTAAAAGTGTAAGAAAATTGTTAGAATTCAATTTGGTCAAAAATAATTAGAGTGTACTCTGATTTTGTAAGATGTTTGCTTTCCAATCTGTTAACCTGTGTACTTGTTTGTCCATTTGTCCAATAAGAGAACAGCTTTTTTTTATTTGAGTTCAACAATTATTTTCTCTTTCCTTTACTCTTTTGCATTTTTATGTCATTTATATGTAATTTAATTTGGTTTATAGATTTAAAATGAATGCTTCCACCTGGGTTGCCAGCAGGTCAAAGTGATGCTAAACCTGATTGTGTCAATATAATGTATATTTTTCTTTTTGTATTATAACCTGAGAGTCTCTCATTGTTCAAAAATAATGTGTTACATGTTTTTATTGGGTTTTCATAAGTCATCAAAAATTATTAAGATAGTTAAACAAAAGTCTCTTATGGTAGAAAGAAATTATTGGAGTTGGGCATGGCTCATGCCTATAATCCCAGTACTCGGGAGGCTAAGGCAGGAGGATTGTTGAGATTTTGAGACCAGCCTGGGCTACAAAGTGCATTCAAGTTCCACCTGAACTGCATAGAGAGACCTGTCTCAAAAAGACAAAAAAAAAGAAAGAAAGAAAGAAAGAAAAAGAAAGAAAGAAAGAAAAGAAAGAAAGAAAGAAAGAGAAAAAAAGAAAGAAAGAAAGAAAAAGAAATTATTGGACTGGATTCTAATTGATAAGAAAGCAAATGCCTGGATTAACTTTACCCAGTTCTTGTTCTTTGATAGGAGACCCCAATGACCTCCATAGACTTATGGAAGACACTTATCAAATAAATGTTATTTTAAAATATTATTGTAATATGTTTACATTGCCCATTTATCAAAAGATTAACTTTTGTATAAAATAAGGTTTTTGATTTAAAGATGCACTTATAATAAGGTTTTTATATTGCTATGATGGTTGGTTTTTATTTATTTATTTTTTTGTAGTGGATTGAATGCATTCATGCCTGCAGATTTGCACGTCTACCATAGTGTGGAACAAGGATTGCTAACAGTGATATACTTCTTTTTAAGATTCGACATCTTCCTTCAATAAAAACTTGTGTGATATACATCCCATTAAAGATAGTAAGTGTGGTAAATTTTTTCATGTATTAGATAGGGGTGATTGATTAAAAGGTTTATGCTATGTCAAAATGGAAATTTAGATGTGTTACAAAATGTCATCATGACTGTCATGCTGCAATATTATTCACAGCTTTTGATTTCTAATTTTCTGTGTGTAAATCTAACCATTAACATTTTATAGGGATTCAAATACTAGAACATTGATGGCAGCTAGAAAACAATGGTTCTATTTTATGTTCTAAGATACTTGATTCTTAGGGAAGATAGTAATATTAAGTTTACTGCATTCATTGCAGAATAATGTCATTTACTTAGATGTTCAAAAATTCAGGTTTGGAGAACAAAGCATAGAAAGATAGATAGGTAAAGAAGATAGCCAATATTTTGGCCCCAACCTTTTGAGGTCAGTGAGAACCCAGAACATAAAAGAAGCTCTATTATGATATCCTATATAACTCAGTGAGTCCCTGGTTTTCTGATCAGGAAGACTGTGGGATCACAGAAGAAAATGATCAATGATATATATAGTGCACCTAAGGAGAGTCTCTAGTAGACAAAAATCTCCCAAGATTTCACAGAAAATAACTTGGTGAAGCACTGGCCTTGTGTCATCTAGATGGCTGACACTGATAGAAGTATAAAAGGCACTGTGCATGGTTCAAGGAAATTCCTGAGAAGATTTAACAGACCTTCACAGATAGCAAAACATTATGATCAATGCAGTTCTCACCTTATCTTGGTCTTGGACATCGTGCAGAAGAACAGGAAACTGTTTAAAACATGACTGTCACAGTACTATATTAGCTATAAAAGAAACTCAAATATCTAATACCTTCTGACATTTTTCAGCTTTACTAATAACAGACTACTGTTATGGGTCAATGGACTGTGCAGGGTTAAGTTGTTGAATGCAAAGGCTTAAAATCCTTGGGCTGAAAACTGGAAATCATTAGCCTAAATAAGTTCAATTAGAATGGAAAGTGTTCAAGAATGAGGCAGTCTTCTACAAAGTCATCCAAAAGCTGATCTTCTAACTTCAACTGACCACTGGTCACTCACAACTACAAAACAGAAAAGGGGACGTGAGGATCAGCTAAATCTGGAGATAGATTGCACATGCAAGGCTAATGCAAGGCCAGCCCTTAGAACATGAGACCCCCAAGGTGATCCAAGTAAACAAGCTGTTCCAAATCCGAGTAAACAAGCTGTTCTAGTTCCCAGAACATGAGGTGCTCAGGTGAGCCCTAAAAAGTTGTAAAACTGAGAAATTGAAATTGACATCAACCTCCCAAGAGAATAAATCAGGAAAGAGGTGTCCACCTATAATCAAATTTCTGTGCTTATCTGTATTTCTCAATCATATTGCTATTATTTTCCAAGTATGAGATGTTATTTAAAAACTCAGCAATGTTTAAATTTTAAAAAGTTGCAAAAAATACCTATTACCTCTAATTTCCCTCAAAATATCCCCACTTATTTTGAGCACAGTTGCTCTCATTATTCTTACCACTTTCTGAAGCAGTACTGCAAGTTCTCTTTCGTGAGTCTCTTTGCCAAATGTAAAAAATGAGCTGAATGCTGCTGCTGAGTGACATCCAACAGAAAAGCAGGCTCCTAAAAACATGGTGTGTCCATATCCACCTTATTCACCAGATTTATTACAATGAGACTTACAACTCCCCGATGTCAAAATCTTCATGAAATCTACTGTCTTCCGATGTCAAAATCTCAGGAAAAGTATTTCAGTGGATTTCGGGCATCAAAGCAGACACACAGTGCAATTGAAGTTACTTACAAGAGAGGAATTCCAGAACTCCTTCAGAAGATGGAAAGAATGAGGGAGAAATATGCATCAAATGAATCAATTTTCAGAGAGATTAATGGCAGTATGACTTTTAGTTTGACAGTTTTAAAAGAATTAAACATTACTATTTTTCTACCATATCTTGTACATGTTTCTTGCAGAAATAGCTATTTACTAGTAAGTTCACTAGTAAAGGAAATGTTAAAGGTTCAAATTTGCAAGAATATATAAGATTATGTGTGCCAGGGAATTATAGAGTGATAGAGGATGCTGGACCACGGATACTTGAGATCACCCTTGTTTGCAGGTCTCTGTGTGAAAGTGGACATTGCTACTTTTACTTAGCATTTTTAAGGTACAAGATGAAATAGTAGAATTTTTTTTCCTTTTCAGGTAGGATCATGCTCTGTAGTTCAGACTTACTTTAAATTTGACACATAGTCACTCAGGCTGGCCTCAAAGCAGCAACCCTCCTGCCTCAGCCTCCAAATTGCTGGAATATGATGCTTAAAAACAGCAAATTTTATACTGTAGAAAAAGTTGCATTGTGAAAAAAATGCTGAATCATTGTTTTACTGTGTATGTAGAAAACAAATGATGAGAGAAAAAGAGAGAGAGAGAGAGAGAGAGAGAGAGAGAGAGAGAGAACAAATTAAACTATGGGAATGAATATGCTATGACTCTTATTTATCTATGAACATTTTCAGAACAAAAAAATCCCCATTAGTATTTAAAACTTTTGATAACATAGATAAACACCACATGTAGAATCATTTCTGATATTCTTTTTCTTTTGTCTTTTTCAGTTCATTTTAAAAAATAACAAATTCTTCTGAGGTAATGTACTATTTGATATTTATAGCAAAAATATTTAAAGGATGCATACAAATAATTTATATTGGCAAATGGAAATATCTTGTAGCTTTGAAAGATATACTATTTTCAAAGTGGTCAAAGTGATCAAATACATTTAATGAAATGAAATTTGAAAATATATCAAAACAAGAAACAAATAATACACAGATGATTGAAATAGAGCTTGCAAAATGGTAACAAGTACACTGAATTTTGCACTTAAAAAAAGTTAGGCTCAAATAGATAAAGAAAATACAAGTTTTCAATTAAACTATATGTATAGAAAAAATGTATATATATATATATATATATATATATATATATATATATTTCTAATTGAATCACACCTTATTTTCTTCTATCACACTTTATTAATTTGTATTTTTGCTCTTTGGACCCTCCAGTCATTTACATTCATACTCCTCCTTGAAGTCTTTTCTATTCATAAGTAATTACTGGGACTATAAAATCAGACACTCATGAAGGAAATCATCCTCACACTGAATGCTCTGGAGACTACATTCATTTTTGAATTAGTGAAGTAGGTTTATGTTTTCACTGTCTGCAAGTTCACACCATATAAACAAGCAATAATAGTACCTACTACATGTGTATTCTCTGTCAGACCTCTGTAGTGAACTTTCTTATTAGTACTGATTTATGAATAAGAATTCTGATGCATTAACTATTTTATCAATGTATTAAATGTTGGATCAACTATTCTAATGTGTGAACTGCACTTCTCACTGCTTCTCTGTCTGCCCAGTTAGTACAGTGATACATTACCTCATAGCTCCAAGGCCACCTTAGTATTAATCAGACATATCAGTATATCTTCTACCGACTGGGCTTATTGTACAAAATTTAACTCACTTAAATACTGTCAATACATAGACGTATGCTTCTGTTCATGATTTTACTGATAAGAAGACCAAGACACATTAAAGGTAATGACTATTTTACATTCAGATAGTGGAGAAAGAATTCTTTATAATCCAAATTTGAATTCAGCCAGGCTAATTGCAGAACCTGTTCTTAAGAGTTTCCTTAGTGTTCATTTTAAGTCAGTTTGCGTCAATTGTAAGGTAGAAATGTCATAATTGTAATTCTTCTAGGTACTTTTTAATTTTAATCTAGAAGTAAAATTTGCGTAAAAACACATATTTTATTTCATTGCTTTCATCATTGAAGCCAGGCATCAGTTCTGGTTGGAGACAAAAACCAACATGGGTCTATGTTGTTATGCAACCATAGTTAAGTTTCAGATACTGAAGTCTCAGGGTCTTGTAAATAATAGAGAATCTTACGATGACTTTCAGATTATTATTTGCTGATCTGTTTTTATGAAAAACAGGGACAGGGGAAGCCTCTATCAGAAGAAGGAGGACATTTGCATCCAGTTTATATTACCTGTCTAACCCAAGTAAATGCAAAGAAGTAAAATTAGGGATTCAGGATTATCCAGCTGATCTCAGTTTCAGGAGCATTCCATGATTTAGTACTGATAATTCCATACCCCAAACTCCAGGCAAGATGCAGGCAGTTTCCCACTCAATTTTTGAGGATGACAGTGTAATGATTTTCTGCCCAATTTCATATTTGTTGTTATTGTTGTTCATTTATTTGTTTTGTTCTCCCCCAAAGGACAAAGTTTATAATTATGGACAAACTCACGTCATGACCCAGATAAATTACTTATAACTATAAGATCAGATATAACAGACATTAAATCTTGAATGTACTTGGGAGCAGCTTTATAATCAGTGTGTCTTTATATCATGCAATTAAATATTTTAATAGTTTCATAGGCAAGTTTAATAGTTTCATTTCATAGGCAAGATTGTGTGTGACTAGGGTAATGAGATAAACTTATTCAATCCATTTTTTTAAAGTGTTGTTATTCTTGTTTTTGTATAATCATCTTTTATAAGAATATGGAAATAAGTTGAAATATTAAAAATGCTCACAAACAATCAATAACAGCTTATACTATATTTCATATCCTTGGAAATGCAAAAGTAACTGTTAACATTGTATAATACTACAATAACATTAATATTCTAGCCTGTTGTAAATTTTCTTATTTAACATCTCAAATTTATCATTATTACTCTTGAATGACTTTACTTATTGTCTAGGGATATTAAAAATATTTTTAACATACATATACCTACAGGGGCATTTACTTACTGACTCTAACCTGAGTGATATTTTGACACTGATAAACGACTTTTCTAAGAAATAAACCTGTACTTTGAACCATGACGACTCTTAAATCAAAAGTAGCAAAACCTGTAGGGAAAACGACATTTATAGTTGAAAATATTGATTTATGTATACCAGATCTTGGTTTCAAGTGTTATTACATTTCACATGTATGAAATAAGAAAATGAGTTTCCATCAGTGAAACCTATTATTTGGAATGAATTGGACTTGTGGAATTAAAAGAAGATAGTCAATAAACCTTAAACTTGTGCTCTAAAATTCAATCTCAGGTAAGCTTTTGAAAGTGAACTTCGACAAGTAATTTTCTTCAAATCATGGCATCAGGCTCCACAAATAACATGTCTTAAAATGTACCACTGAAATCTATGCACCATGAACGGTTATATTATGTCATATCTCATTCAATGAATTTCAGTTATTCCACATAATATTGATATCTGTTGTTCAATAAACCTTGTATATTAATTTTTTTTGTTTTAGTTTGTTGCTCTGTTTGTGATCAGACATCATACAAAAACCTATTTCATACAACTGAATATGGTTTTCTTTCTAGATATCGTACAAAGAGACCATCTTACTGGGAATAATTAGCATGCTTCAGTTAAGCTCAAGATTATGTGTGCATCGTGAAATGATTTAAGTAAGTAAAAAAAATACAACATTGTCAAAGCCTCCTAATATTTTTAAAATGTGTTAATGATTAAGTATACATTAATTACATAATAGATATTAAATCATAGGTAATTCAGTTATATCTTTCAGGCGCAAGTCAATAGATTTTCAAACTTTACTTTTTATTTTGAGGTCATATTTTTAATAAAAGCTTTACATATATGTTAAGTTGATATTATATATTTATACAATATATATAACAATATATAATGTGCATATTATGTTATGCAAGTCTATATATTACATGTATTTACATAAATATTATATGTATAATATTGAAAACATATATGAATGTAAAATGACTTTTATGATACACACTCATCCAAAATCTTAACCTGCTTGTGTTCTATAATGATGATCATAAAGTTTTTATGAGGTTTTTAAGATTCTTTAGGGTATTCTGTATTACATATTTACTTGGCAACTTAAAACCAGTGAAAAAAGGAAAAAAGGGAGTTATTTTTAATTTATTTTAGAGATTTTACATAGTTGATACCATTTTCAGAGAAAACCATGAAGTCAGGCATATTTTCCTTCCTATAGTGGAATAAATATGTTCTGAAAAACACTTGATGAAACCTATTCTGTCACAATGTGGCCTTGATATAGAAGCCTGAATAGCACAGAGTATAAGGATGTCATGAGGCAAAGGCTACTTCTGGCACATATTGATTATAAGATACATAGAGATGATTTTCAAAATTGGTTGTATATATTGTATAATCACACAGAAGCTGTAAATGATGTATTCTTTTTCATAAACTATTGCTTCTGGAGTCAAACTGAAGAGTAACTTCTACAGGCCTTTTACCAACTAGTAAAGTCAAAGCTTACAGGAAATTCTATCACAGAAATTCCAACTTGTTATAATGCATACAGTCATAATTACAACCTGTGCTCAAGTTGTTTCTGCCTTAGCATCTGCATTTGTTATTAATTATACCTTGATTTCAGAAAAACTGTTACTTATGCAATCTTTTTTTCTCTTTCTCTTACAAAAGAGAAAAGTGTAGTTGAACTACATGAAAATCTTTCTTAGAATAAGTTCGATATTGTGGAAGTACTTCATATGTGAAATGAGCACTGATATATCCTTCAAGATTTCATTATGAGACTTTAATGAGATAATTTATTATAGCACCAAGCCTCAGGGTTGTCACAGAGTATTTCTGTTCCTTAATATAATTTCTACCAACAGGTATATCTCTGAATTTCATTAAAATATACTATTTTAGGTTTTCATATCAAATATTACAGTGGCACATAGTTATAAATGATATTTTATACCTGTTTTACATTGCAGTGTTCAAAATGCATTTATAGTTTAAAAGCTTATTAAAATTTTAAAATAATTATATGATGAGAGAAGTCAGCAAAAGTGTTGTTACTTTCCTTCTGTACAGTATAAATGAGTAAAGATGTTAATATTTAAAAAATATAGTTTGTCAATGTTCCTTAAAAATCAAATGAAGTGCAGTGGTGTGACACTATTTATTTATACTGCATTTTTGTAAATAATCAAGTGTTGATTTTTTTTCAGATCATCAGTATGTCCTAGCTGATATACCTGTAATGAAGAAACCCATTTTAGAAAGGTTCATTTCCACTGTCAAAATGAATTATTATTACAGTATAAAATGATAAAAAGATTACTCACACAATTAATGCTAGCAACAATTGGCATGTTTGCAGATGTCTGTATTCACTGACTGAATAAATTCTAAGAATCACAATTCTATTATCTTCAATAAATCATTAACAATTTTATTTTTGTCATT
This sequence comes from Cavia porcellus, assembly GCF_034190915.1. Lineage (NCBI taxonomy): Eukaryota > Metazoa > Chordata > Mammalia > Rodentia > Caviidae > Cavia > Cavia porcellus. The sequence goes on along the minus strand of NW_026947497.1, from coordinate 28,778,823 downwards.
CTTAATGTATCGTTCTGTGTACTTGTATTACTTAATGATTAATTATAATATTGATTTTTATAAGTTCCTAAGGATACCATTTATTTTCCTACCATAAATTAATATTTCAGATAATTTGCTTTAAATTATACTTTTCTCTCATCTATTCCTAACCATATAGTATATTAATGGAAACAACTCCATAACAAAAAATGTGTAATAATTATTGGCATTGTATTACTCATGAAATACATAAAATAACAATAACATCATCTCATGAATAAGAATGCAGAGAGAATGCTTTACTCTTCATACTTTAGAAAAAAATGAAAAAAATTTCAGGCATGAGAATGCAAAGAGTATGCTACATTATTCCATATTCATATAAAGGATAAAGAGATTTTGTAAAAATGAATTATCAGAAAATGACATAGCAAAGTCTTAAGGTAAAAACACCCTGTTTTCCTCCATGAACAGAATAAGTAGTATTGCAATTGAATGGTGCAATTGTAAGTAAAATATTCTTACCATATCTGTGACATAGTTGCTTTGATAAGTTAACATTTAAAAATTAAATTCTTTCTCTTTTCTAATCTTTTAAATATCTTATAATTTTAATCTAGCTTCAGAATTAACTGTCAGTTTTGCTTTATCATCTCTCTGAGGCTCTGTTATTAGATACTTAGACAAATTAGTTCATTAAATATTCCTGATGAATTAGCCCTGTATCGTGGTGAAGTGGCCCAGTTTTTCCATGGTCATATGTCTTATTGTGAAGATTGGTCTGACTTACATTAATAAATACACTCTAATATTTTTGGATTTGTGCTTATGTGCCACATGTTTTCTCTTTTAGTATTGCCTTATGTATTTAAATTCTTTTTTAAATGAACTAGATGGTTGACTTTATAAAAATTTTTCATAATTGTGCTTCTCTTTTTACTAGTGTATTTATATCTATAATAGATGCTGGTAGTCAGCAGTCCTATATTTTTGCCAAGTTTTTGAACTGTTGTTAGTCTAAATTCATGTCTGAAATATACTATTTAAGTACAAACAATATTCCACATTTTAATTATTTAACAGGTAATATGTCATTATTCTTATATTGAGTACAAGTAGAAATATGTTTAAAGTTCAATAGCAACATTGTTAGTCAATTTTTAGAATATATGAATAATAAAAATTTAAAAACACAATCTTATAATCATATTCTTCTTTCTAATATAACTTATGTTGAATTCTATTCTATGAAGAGTGAAAAATGAGAAATCTAGTTGCTAGGGCCTCTTATAATGATGATACAGTTATAGTAGTTCAGTAAATAGTGCTGTAATTATTGTATTTTAATAAATGAATTTTTAAAGAACATCAGGTGATATAGTTACTATAATTATGACACAATTATAACATTTTAGAAGAAGCAAACATCTATAATTTTTCTCCCTTGCTTTTCAATAGTGAATTTAATTGTGATTTGCATTATGTATGAGTAACTATTTAGAGACAAATAATAACTGGAAGTAAGAACTCCTTTTTTCCTACTCAATGTTCCAATATTTAAATATTATGTCTTAAAAGAGTTCCCTGGCCATAAAGAATTCCATGGACAAAGATGTAGGAATGTTTATTTGGAAATTTAATCACACGAAAGTACAAAAACAAAACTCTCATAAGATAAAAAATTCCCAAAGAGGAAATAGATGCATCATATCAAAAGTATTTTTTTATTTTAAAGTGATTAACATAAAAGAGGACATAACAGATCAGAATGATGTAAGCAACATGGCATTTTACAAGACAGCCCATACTTAACAATAACTATCATAATGTCTTTTTATTTGAAATAGTGGAGCATAACTTCACAAACGATAGTATCAAACATAACAAAATGGTATAAAACCATTCAAGAGAATGAATCTATTACAGGGCATTCAGAACCAAATGACAGAGAATGAACAATGGATACCAAATTATCTGATTTCCATGGAAAATCAGTTCATACTGTAACACATAATAAAATCCAATAAGATATAATATGATAGAACCATTGGAAACAGAAGAACAAAAGAATGGTAGAACTTCAGAGTAAGATAATATTATCAGCATTGGCTAATATAACATCTTGTTTTCTTCAAAATAGCTGTTCATACTATCACAGACAACAAAATCAAACAAATCAGAATAAAACCATTCAAATAATTAATGCAAACACTATACGATTTCAAAGCAATGTAATGGGAAATCTGATTAGCATAAACTCTTACGTGCTCTAACCATTTTGTACACTAGGTAGACTGTATGGTATTTACACACGCGAGTTTGATTTATTTCACTTATGAGTATGGTCTCAAGTTGTGTCCATTTATTTATAAATATCTCAATTGGATCATACTTTATAGCTTAGTATTACTCCATTGTATAAAAATACTACAACTTTTTTATCCATTCCTCAGCGGATGTACACTTAGGTTGACCCCAAGATCTGGCGAATACAAATTGTGCTGCTTTATGTGTGCACATATATTACTGTGGTATGATGCTTTCAGATCTTTTGGTAATATACCTAGAAGTGCAGTAGCTGGGTTGAATAGGTCTTCCAATCCCAGCTTTTTGAGGAATCTCCAGACTGATCTCCACAGCGGTTGCACCAGTCTACACTCCAACCAAAAGTGCAGGACAGTTTCCTTATACCCACAGCCTCTCTCCAACATTTGTTGTTTGTAGTTTCCTAGAACTTGGCCATTCTTTCTGGAGTGAGATTGCATCTCAGTGTGGTTTTGATTTGCATTTCTCTAATGAGTAATGATGATGAACATTTTTTCATGTATTTATTTGCCATTTAGATTTCCTCATGTGAGCACTGTGTATTCATCTCAGATACTCAACTTTGGATTGAATCCTTGATATTTTTTTTTAATTCTTTATATGTTTTAGACAGAAGTCCTTTGTCCAAGGGACAGATCACTAAGATGTTTTCACATTTTGTGGGTTTTCTTTTCACTGTGCTGGAAATTTCTTTGACATGCAGAAACTTTTTAATAAGACATGATTCCAGTTATTGATTCTGGCAAGTATTTCCTATGCGATTTGAGTCCTGTTCTTGAATTCTCTACCTACACTTATGTCTTCAAGATACTTACCTGATTTGTCTTCCTACAGATTTAGTGTTTCTGTTTTAATATTCAGATCTTTGGCCCATTTAGGTTTTAGTTTAGTGTATGGTGACAGGCATAGGTCTAGTTTTAGTTTTAGGCATATTGAGAGCCAGTTTTTCCAGCACCATTTATTAAACAGGCTGTCCTTCTTCCAGTGAATATGTTTGGCCCCTTTATCAATGATAAGGTGGTTGAGGGTGTTGGTAGTTGTGGTTGTGTCTTCTAAACTATTCCATTGATCTTCAAGTCTGTTTTTATTCCAGTAACATGTTGAATTTATTATACTAGCTTTGTAGTATAACTTCAAGTCAGGGATTGTGATGCCTCCTGCCTTGCCTATACTGCTTAAAATTGCCTTTAGTATTCTAGGTCTCTTCTGGTTCCAGAGGAATTTTAGCAGTGACTTCTCTAGATCTATGAGGTACACAGATGGTATTTTTTAAAGGATTGCATTGAATCTGTAAAATAGTTTTGGGAGAATGGCAAGTTTTACAATATTTTTTCTTCCTATTCATGAACAAGGGATGTCTTTCATTTTCTGAGGTCCTTTTCAATTTCTTTTTTCAGGGTATTATAATTTTCCCTGTATAGAATTTTTCATTCTTTCATGAGATTAATTTGTAAATATTTCATTTTTATGAATGCTAGTGTAAAGGGTGTGGCTTCTGTTATTTCTCTCTCAGTAATTTTGTTGTCAGTGTATAGAAATGTTATTGATTTTTGAGTATCAATTTTATATCCATCTACATTGCTGAATTTATTATATCTAGGAGTCTTTCAATGGAGTGTTGGGGGTCCTCTTTGTAGAGTATCATGTCATCTGCAAAAAATGATAATTTAAATTATTCTTTTCCTATCTTTACCCCTTTTATTTATCTCTGTTGTCTAATTGCTCTGGCTAGTATTTCCACTACTATGCTGAATAGAAGCAGTGATAAGGACATCCTAGCCTTGTGCCTGATTTTAAGGTAAAGATCTTCAGTTTTTGTCCATTTAATATGATGCTGGCTGTTACTTTGTCATAGATGGCCTTTATCATATTGAGGTAAAGATCATTTATTCCAATTTTCTGTAAGGTTCTTATCATGAATGAATGTTGAACCTTATCAAAAGCTTTTACTGCATTTCTAGAAATGATCATGTGATTCTTACTTTTGGCTTTATTGATATGGTGGATTACATTTATTGATTTACATAAGTTGAACCATCCCTGCATGCTTGGGATGCATCCCACTTGGTCGTGTTGTATAACCTTCTTGATGATTTGCTGCATCCTATTTGCCAAAATTTTAATTGAGGATTTTGCATCTGTGTTCATTAGGGAGATTGGCCTGTGGTTCTGTTTTTTAGTTGGCTCTTTCTCAGGTTTGGGCATTAGAATAATATTTGCTTCCAGAAATAACTAAAATAATTGCTATCCTTTTGATTTCATTGAAGAGTTTGAGGAATGTAAGCATTAAATCTTCTTTATAATTATTGTAGAATCCCACAGTGAATCCGTCTGGCCCTGGACTCTTCTTTGTAGGTAAGGACTTAATTACATTTTCAATTTCATTGATAGAAATTGGGTTATTCAGCAGTTTTACATTTTCTTGACCTAGCTTTGGTACTTCATATATGTTTCTAGGATCTGTCTATTTCTGCTGTGTTATCGAACCTATGAGAGTACAGGTTTTTGAAATAGGTTTTGATAATCTTTTTATTTCCAGAGTGTGTAGTGATTTCACCTTTTTAATTCCTTATTGCATGAATTTGAACTTTTTCTTCTCTTTTTAAAATAAGATTGGCTAGATGCTTATCAATTTATTCTTTCAAAGAATCAACTATTTGATTCATTGATTCTTTACGGATTATTTTCTAAGTCTTTATTGCATTAATTTCTGCTCTGATTTTTATAATTTCCTCCCTTCTTTTGGCTTTGGATTTGACTTGCTCTTCTTTTTCTAGATGTTTGAGTTGTAGCATCAGTTTGTTTATTTGTATTTATTCTGTTTTCCTGATGTGGGTACTCAGTGCAATAGATTTTCCTGTGAGGACCGCTTTCATTGATTTCCACTGATTCAGGTAAGTATTTTTGTATTTTCATTAGCTTGTAGGTATTTTTTAATTTCTTATTTAATTTTCCCTGTGATTCACTGATTGATCAAGTGTGTATTATTCAATTTCCATGTGTTTGTGGGGTTTTTGCAGTTTCTTTTATCATTAATTTCTGGTTTCATGGTACTATGATCTGATAACATGCATGGCATAATTTCAATTCTTTTGCATTTTGTAAAATATGTTCTGTGAGATAGTACATGGTCTATTTTAGAAAATGTCCCATGTACTATTGAGAAGAATGTATATTCTGATGTTGTGGATGGAACACTCTGCATATGTCTATCAGGTCCATTTGTTTACAGGTGGAATTCAGTTCAGTTTTTTTCTTTGCTGATTTTCTGTCTGTTTGATCTGTCCCTTGGTGTCAATGGTGTTTTAAGTTCTCCTGTTATAATTATGCTTTTGCTAATTTGACTTTTCATTTCTATTAATACTTGCTTTGTACAGCTGGGTGCTGTGGAATGTGGTGCATATATATTTAAGATAGTTATCTCTTCTCTTGAAGTTTTCCCCTAACTAGTATGTAGTGACTTTCTTTACCTCTTAGAATCATTCTTGTTTTGACGTTTATATTGTTTGCATGCAGAATAGTTCCCCCCACTTTTTTGTATCCTGTTGCATGAAATATTGTTTTCCATCCTTTGAATTTCAGTCTGTGAGTTTCCTTTAGATTTAGATAGATTTCTTGCAGACAGCAAATGGTTGGATGTTGTTTCTTTATCCATTCTGCCAGTCTGTTTTGTTTAATTGTTGAATTGAGACCATTTTCATTAATGGATATAATTGTTATATATTGGTTTATTGTTGACATCTTATCTTTCTACTGTTGCATCTTTATCTTTGCATTCTATTTAACTGTCTTGCTTAGTGGTTTTTTTTTTTTTTTCCTATGTGTATGTAGACTGTCTTAGAGTATTCTTTGCAAGGCTGACTTGGTGATCATGAAGTTTTTCAACTGTTCTTTGTCATGGAACTTTTTTATTTCTCTATCCATTTTGAAGGACAGTTTTGCAGGATATATCAATGCTGGTTGGAAGTCATTTTCTTTTGGGATCTGAAATACTTCACTCCATGCTCTTGAGTTCATTGTTAGTGTTGAGAAGTCTGCTGTGATTCTGATAGCTTTTCCTTTATAGGTGATCTGTCTTTTCTCTCCAACAGTTTTAAAATTCTATTCTTATGATGGATTTCTGGAATGGTGCTTATTATATGTCTAGGTGTAGTTTTATTTTGGTTATAACTATTTGGAGTTCTACATGCTTCAGTAATCCAATGTTGGTTTCCATTTTCATGTTTGGGAAATTTTCAGCTATTATTTCTGTAAATAGCCTCTTGATATCGTTTGTGTTGTCTCCTTCCTTTTCATTTATCCTTATCAATCTTATGTTGTTTTTCTTTGCATCATCTTGCAGCTGTTGAATTGTTATTTCCCGATTCATCATTATTTTTAAAAATCTTTCTTTTCCTTTTCACTAGCTGTAATCTTGTCTTCGAGGTCTGAAATTCTATCTTCACTTTTGTTGAGGCAGTTTTGACAACTCTCAATGGAATTTTTGATTTCATGTATATCTCATTGAATCTGTTTTATGTATTTTGTTTGTTTCTGATATTGTTCATCCAGGGATTTTATCTTTTTGTTTTGTTTCTCTAACTTTTTACTGTGTCTTCTTTAGATGTTTCAGCATCTCTTTCACTACTTTTATCATTTCTTCTTTTACTTGGGAGATTATTTCTAGTTTGAATTCCTTTAAAGCTTCCTGGAGTTGCTTCTTTAATTCAGTTCCTATTATTTCAGATATTTCAGGTGTGTGGCATATATTTTCTTCTATGCACATTGATCCTAGGCTTTCTTGGGATGGGATGGAGGTTTGAGATTGCATTTTGGTCTTTCATTTTGTTGTTTTCCTATATTTATGCCTTTTAAACTTTGTTCCAAGGCTTCTCCTGGGTTTGTTGCAAATCATCTGCTATGCCCTGTGCCCCCTCGCTGGTAGCTGAGTTCCCTGGTTTTAAAGAATATCACTGGGCATGGCCCAGGCAGGCCTCAGCCCAGCTGCTGAACCCAGCCTAGAGTGGCTGGAAGCTGGGTGGGTCCTTGACCACTGGGAGTGATGATCTTAAACTCCCCTGGGGCTCAAAATAGTGCACAGGAACTCCCAAAATAATTTTATAGTATAAGGAAAATGTGCTTATATTTTTATCATATAGTAATTTTTTCATACAATGTTAAGATTTTTGGATCTCCTTTAATTCAGTGTTTTTTTTTTTTTCCTTTCTAATCTTGGCATATAGAAATCAAGGTTGTGGACTGACATAATAGTTATTCTTGAATTATCAATTATTTTTGGTTTGGCGAGTTTATTTGAGTTTCATTTGTGTGATTCAAGTTAGAAATAAAGAATAGTATTCTAATTTTTACTAAGAGTATTATCTATATTTGAATATTAATTTTCTTATCACAAATAAGTACTGAAGTTTAGTTATTTTAAATGACTACTCAGTCACAAAAATCAAAATTCTCAACTGAGACACACAGTAATGCATTGGTGCATGAACCCTTTTGTTCTTGAGTAATTCAGTTCATGAAGTTTAGCAAAATTTTGCTTCTGTTTGGGAATTCTGATTTGGATGATGAACAGGATCACTGCCATTCCCCTAAACAAATATGAATGTGGTCATCTTCCTCACTCTGATTAGTTGGTTGTGGGTTCTTCTAGAGTAGACTGTGGTGCCAGACAGGCCTGTGTACACTTGTCAGGAAGCTTCCTTGCATGCTTTTTAGCATGTACAGTACTCTACAGTTTTCTTCAATCCAGCATGCCTCCAAAGACATTGTAGACCAACAGGGCAGTAAAACAGAAAGTGCGGAATGATCATAGAGGTGACCAGAATTTGTAGCACAGTATGGATAAGTCTGAAAAATGTGCAGAGTAATAATGAAGGAGGCAAGAAAGTGCAGAGCAAGATTGGTAAGAGGGTTTTAAGGAAAATAACCACTGAACTGAAGAAAGAACTTGTAGAAAAGCAAGAGCATGGCATTCTAGTGACTGATCTGGTTTCAGGGTATAAACTGGGAAAGTTGAGAATGTTGACTGTTTTGAAGAAGAAAGATTCTACCAAAGGAGATGATGTGTCAAAATGAGTCAAGGTGTTAAGCAAGCAAGCAGAGAACACAAGAACTGGAAGAGTTGAAAAACCTTTTGTTAGTGTGATTGAATGAGAAACAGCTGCCAGTAGAAAGCATTACTGAAGCTCTGCTCTGTGAAAAAGGCAAAAAATTATACAGTGATTTACTGCAACAAAACACCTCTACAGAGGCATTGCTGGGGCACAAGCCCATGAGTGATAGATTGATACTTTTGCTGTTTGTGAATGCAAGTGTTGATCTGATAATTAAATAGTCTGCCATTGCAAGACACCTCACACATTCAAGGAACAGAGGGCCATTGTGAAATCTTGGGTTACAAGGCAATTGCTCATGGCATGCCTGCATGATATGTTCACGTCCACTGCTGGGAAATATCTTCTGACAACCAACTACCTGAAAGGTACCTTTAGTAATGGGCAACCCACTCTCCAGGCTTGGTGAATAAAATAAATCTTGAGTAGAGCCTCATAAAGATCAAGTTGCTCTTGCAAAACCTGATACCTATTCTGTGGCCCATGAATCAGTAAGCGATCTGAAACTACACAAAGCTGTCCTTCACCAAGTATTTTAATGCCTCTGAAGAGTCAACATTTACTCTGAAAAAGTTCTGGAAGTAACATTTCAGTGTTATCATCTACTGCATCAGCTTCCTGGACAAAGCCTGAGGGGATCTCGCATACCTGATTTTAAACTCAGTCTGGAGGAAACTGGGGCCAAAATACTCCACTGAATTTAACTTCAATGGGATCTGACACCAGATAATGGAGGAGATTGTGACCATGGGCGAGAGTGGGTGTCTGAAGGTCAACAGTCAAGAGAGGAGGAGCTTGTTGAAGATGGTAAAGAGGGGCTGATGATGGAAGAATTTACAGAACTTCAGAGTGAGCACCTGCCACAGAGCATCCACTGAGGAAGAGGAAGATAAAAAGGAAGCTAGCAGTGATGTGATAAAATCTTTTATGAAAACAAGGAATGGGTGTCAGGATTTCTTTAAGAAGCACCACTCCAACATCATTGTAATGAATGGTGTTGAATTTGATGAGTGATAATGTGGTCTCTTATTTCCAGAAAGTTATGCATCACAGAAAAAAAAAACTGACATTAGACCTATTTTTCATCAAAATTGATGCTGGAGCTAAAATACAAAGAAGATTTCTAAAGGAGATCACTCTCATCTCCCAATGGAGGGGAGCTCTCCCTCTAAACAATGACTCTGTCTCCACCACCTTCCTGTTCTCCAGGCCAGGAGTCACCTCAACCAAGTTAGTGTTCTCCGTCTTGATAATGTACTCTGCAATACTTTCTCCCCATATTTTTGTGGTTAAAACATACATATAGTTCAGAGTGGATTGACCTTACTGATGCTGTATCTTATGGAGAAATTTGATTTGGTTCATGGCCACTTATGTTTGTGAGCAGAATCATGGAACATGTTAAGTTTATGAACAGAGGTACTACTGTATATATATGCTAGGAACACTATATGATCTTCTGTCTCTTTTTGCCTGGTACAAATAAATAAAATTTAATAATCTATTTTAACTGAGGCATTGATCATATCTATTTGTATTCTATAGCTACTTTTATATCAAACCAATTATTTTGGTACATAGGATAAACTAACAAACAAGACCAATAAATCATTGTCATGTAATTTCACACTTTTAGCTCATCAAAAGTGATTGAAGAGGTCTGCTATCATTTTATATTCTGTGAATTTTGTATATCCATTCACAGAAAGGACCATCGTGAAAAAATCAATCTGAGTAGGTCATTATTTGCCAAATCTATTATTGGGAGCCTCCAATTTCTTCTTAAAACCTACCGGTTGTTGTGCACTCTAATTCTGACTGGGCTCTTATACATTTAGACAGTATTCCTATACAAATGCTACTAACTTTCTGGCTTTGAAGTACTGTCCCTATTTCAACCCCCAACCATTTGCTATAACCAGTGTTGGTGCAAAACTATAAAATGTGAATGCTTAGTCATATAATATCTTAACAGTTCATGAATGCTGGATGACTAGATTGCTTTTATATATCTTAGCTTCCATCAATTCACAAATGTCACTTCCCTTTATTTATTTAAAGTCCACATACTATCTTTTCTTTCTTCTGTCACTTCTAACCAAATTTTCATTCTACTGAGATTCATCTTGTGAATGTATTGGATTGAATAAAGCAAATTAAACAATTACATTAAGTCACATTCAACAATATGGAGTTTTAAAATTCGAACAGATGGCTCTTTGTTATAGTGAATAAAAGAGGGTGTTACAAAAATCTGCAGTTCTCACTTTGGAGAATGTACTATAACATCATTTAATCAGGATCACTGGTGAAGAAGAGATATTTAGTTAGGTTCATCGCTTTAATAACATAGTGAGTACTGATTAAATACAAGCCCTATGCTAGTGCCTCTAACTAGATAACAAGGTAAAGAGCTTATTAGTCATAGAAGTTCAGTGGGAATCAAACAACAAAAAAATTATAGAACATTATAACAAGGGCTGAAAATAAATATAAATTTAAGAGCTCGAAAATGGTTCATGTAACCAGGATTTACCTTAGGAAGGGAAGGTGTTTTTTGAATGTAGCTTAATGAGTCTAGGTTTGCAAAGAAAGTGTGAGCTGCATGTGCTAAAGTGAAAAAAAGAGGTGAGGATGCTAGCTGCTGCAAATACTGTTAGAAAATGTGTGAAAATCTGTAAGAAACCAATGAAAAATTCTGTTCCTCATCATTCCAGTTGATGGACAACATATCTGATGTGCATTTTAAATAAGAGATTTATTTCGGTCCATAATTTCAGAGGATTCAGTTCGTGGTTTGCTAGTTTCCAGAAAAGTAATCATGGCAGGTGACTCTAATAGAATCAAGAGACTCACTTGCTTGTGTCCAGGAAGCAGAGCAGTAAGAAACAGTGCAAGAGAAGAAGAAATCAAGGACCAGAGAAAGTCCTCAAGGTCATGCCTCTCCTCAGAGACATCCCCCCACCCAGAAGTGCATTTTCATACTTTCCAGACAACTAAATTGAAAATTAGGATTATCCAATACATTGTCCTTCAAGAAATTACTCATCATTCCCTCAAACTCAGTTAAAATAAACTGAGACTCTTTTTATAATGTACAATCTAATATCACATAGTCTTTATAGTTTTTAATAAAGCATCTTTATGTATTAAATAAAGATATATAGCTGTAGATATTTTATTATTGCCAGATAGATAAATGACCATAGAAAACCCACAATATCTTGACAGCATAGCCCTAGAATTTATTGTTACTTTGCTGTTTACAATTCTGAAGGAATTTTGAAATTTAAAGTTCACATAATTTATATTATTACTGCCTGAAATTCCACATAGTATCTTTTATTTTTAAATATCTTTGAAGTTTAGAGCAAGTGCAGTCCATCACATGCCTCATATCAGGAAACATGAAAGTATCCCCGTGAGACCTAAGCAGTGTTGCTGCTCCATCAAGTACAGTTGCCTTTAGGCTATGCTAAATACAGTTACTTCTGCTTTTTGACACCTATGATAGTTATATTAGGTACTTTCAGTTTTACTAAAGAATTATTGTGTAGAATTTGCAAATGAATTGAGATGGCAGAGGTCCATAATTATGGAGACAACAGATTTTCATAATAAAGTCCAGATAAATTTATAATTTTAGGATTACACAAAGATAAATTCTGCAAGCTACATTACAAAATTGAGCAGTGTTATAATATCTCCAGCTCAGTCAGAACTTTGTAATTTTAGAAAGCCAGCTTTTGCTACCACAAGGTAAAGAACATCCATCTAGAAAATTATTCCTATCATCACTATGCCTTTTCTTTTTGCTTCATTTCCATTTAAGTAGGTATGAAATAAGTATGGTAAAGGTTTTTCACTGGAAGAGGGCTAGTGACATCTGAAATTATAGTTTTAAGGGACTAATGCACACTTTTATCAATATTTCACCTCTGCAGTTGTAGCATGGTATTCTAGAAATGTGTGATTCGTATTAACGATCCAATAAAATATGTACACACCTTTCTTTTCTATTTACTCTCCTGATAAATCAGTGACAAAAATAAAAACATGCAATATAATGCAACTAAAAGATCTATAAATGAAAATAGATATCCACACACTTCTCATATGGTTCAGCAATTTTTTTTTGTTTTAGATTTGAAAGTTGAGTTTTGATAGTCTATAATTTGTATATTAAATTTCAATTTTAACAACACCAACATAATTGATAAAAACTTGAAACTAAAGGGGAACGTTAGATAAGAAATGGAAAAATATTTAATTCACACATTAAAAAGCAGCATTATGGACATTGTTAATCTGCTTTTTCTTCCAGAATCACCATTTTTTTTTTGGCCTTTAGCCAAGACTTTAAGCTGTTTCTTCAATCCTTGGAGTGACACAAGTCTTTTCTTGAAGTACATGGTGCAATGCTGTTATTCTCAATTAATATCTATCTGAGGACATGACAATTGAAGCAATTACAGGCAGTTTGAGAATTCTATGCCTGTGAGAAAAATTCATGTTGCTGATATAGTGCATAATCTCAATTCCTCACTCTACTGAAAATTGCATGAGCCATTTGATCAAATATTGGGAAGATTGGAAAAATATGCTGACAGAAATCACATTTTTTACATGATTACTGAGATACCATTCTAGAAATAGAATAAAGATATTAAACATTCATATGGACTCAATTATGTTCATAGCGTGAAAGCATTTTGCAAGATTTATTCACATGTCTACCTAATTTTCCTACTAATAATTTATAGCCAGCTCTGATCACTCATGCACATATTTAACTAATGTGTAGCATGAAATGTAGAACTAAACTTGAAGTAGCCTTTCATGACAATGTGGACACTTACATATAGTTTTTGAAATTCTTCTCTGACTGCAGGACTATTTTTTTAGAAAAAATGAATAAGGGCAGCCATTTTCCATCAAGGAATGTTTACACTAAAAGCATCACTTATTTTTATCACTGCATTTACATTTAATTTTAATGCTTTGATATTTTGAATCACTCTCAAAGAAAAAAAAATAGCATTTTATACAAGGTTCTGGTGTATGTTTGCATATCAATTAATTTAGTTATTTTCTATTTTTTTATATTCCCTGATATAGAACAAGCCAAAAGTAATTCTACATCCATTCTCTATTTATACCCACAATAAATGCTATATTATTTCATATTTTATATAGATAAACTTTTAGAAGTACTATTTAGTAATTTGACCTTAGCAACAAGTTGATTTTTGCCTCCAATTTAATTCAGGAACAACTGAAGAATGGTAGCAATGAGGCATGGAAAGACAAAATTTCCTCTTACAGAGGTTCTACAATTCATAAACTCAAGGTGAAGACTGGATTATTTCTGAATGAGAAGATAATAGGAGGCTGGATCTTCAAAGTGCACCAAATCAACCATATATCTAAAATGCCATTATTGCAATTTTGGGATCACCTATTTCTATCTTTCCCTTAAGATACCTGAGAGGTAGAATTTACATTCAAATTTATGAAGTCACAGACTGTTGTATCTTATTTTGTGATACAACAGCCTTGTGGCTATCATTTGTAAAATAATTTTTAAAATGTCAATATCTTATATTTAAACACTTAATTACATTTTAAAAATTATCCTAATAATTTTACTTATGAATTATAAAAAGTAAAAACAGACCATGATACCATGTTCAAGAATCTTTAGGAAGTTATTAGTAAAAGTTGTTATAAAAAATAGCTTCTGTTTGTTGGATGAGAAGGTGGTAAAAGTATCAAAAGTAAGGGCATTAAAAGACACATGAAATACAAAATGCACAGAATAATGAAAAAACAATTAAAAATAATTTTTAGAAACAGGTAAAGCAGAAGGCAAAAAGAAAATGGGAGAAGTAAGATATTTTAAAGGTGGCCTTGTTAATTTATCAATCTGTATAAATAGGCAGAAAGTAAACATTACTTAGAATAAATTACATCTGCCTGCAGATGAAATAAATGCTACATTGAGAAAGCATTGTAAACAAAGGGAAGTATTGAGTTTAACAAATTGCATATGTTTCATACATTACACATGGAGAAATGAGGATTTCTTAGGATAAAATAAGATGAAGAGTTAAGAAACAGCATTATCCTAAAGGGAGACAATTAATTTTGGAGCACTCTGCCACCCTTTTCTCTTTCGTTAGTGTCTTAGTTCCTTTTCTTTCATTGCTGAGCCAAATACTCAACACCCCAAGTTAAAAAGGTAAAGATTTTTGTAGCTCACTGTTTTTGGAGCTTTCAATCCATAATCAGCTGGTTCTAAGGCAGGGCTGCCTGGCAGACGAGCAGCAGCTCCTGGTGGCAGGAGACAACAAAAACTGCAAGAGAGCTAGAGCAAGAATGGGAGAGTGGGAGGGCGGAGAGTGAGGGAGGAGGGGGACACAGGGAGGAGCCTGTTTCTGCTCCTTACGTTGTGTTCCTTGTTGATTATTTGTGGCTCTCAGTCTGAAGCAGTGCGGAGAAAATGAGAGAGATAAGAAGGAGACAGTGAAGGATGCCTTTAATGTGGGCATGGGAGAGTCATAGGGGTGCAGTGGCTCTCAAGAACAAAGAACTGGGACTACTTTTATCAGTTTTGGCTGGGGGAGGAGTTTGGGAGGTGTACAAAACGACATATCAACTGCTGATTTGCAGGAGCATCTGCCTGTGTAAAACGGAAGCAGATTTACTGGGGACTGGGAATGGAGGTTAGGGTGGTTGTGGAGTCAGAACTGGAGAGGGCTCTGTGCATGCACAAAAAAGGGATCCAGTGCTCTCTGGAATGAGAAGGAGAGCACAAAAGTTACTCTTGGGGAAGTAAGTTGTTTCTCCGGGTCGGGTACCAAGCTAGGCAGATGTAATGTTACAGACAGCTAAGCCCCAGGCTAGCAGAACATATCACTTATATTGTGCAATCATACCCTTAACTCCAGCATCGGACCATGAACAAATCACAAACTCTAGGTTTAGCAGTCACTGAAAAGCCTGCCTTTCATGAACGCAGGAGGCTTTCTGGGAACATTCAGACACAAACCATAATGGTTAATTAGCAAAACTATTATGAATTCTTACTGTCCATTTGAGATTGGAATGTATTGTCAGTCTATATTATCAGCTCACATCAAAGCATGCTTTCAACTAGGAATTTATTATTTTCAACAGCAAACTGTCAGTTTTGCTTTAGTATAGATGTAGTATCAGTGAGTATGTGGCACGGTATTTAACGGTCTATATCCAGTTATTAATTATATGATGGGTTGCTCCCTACATGACAATTATGATAAATATCTTCCTATTTTTTTCAATCCCTTTCAAGATATTTTCTCTCATAATTACACTTAGTTCTGTGATCATCAGGTAAGTCTTTCTTATATTACTGATTAAAGTAAAAGAAATTTCCATACTATTCCTTAAGATCTAGTGTATTACATAGCAAAACTGATACCTGCACTTGGTTTTCAAAAAGCCCATTCTCCTTTCATTCCAAAACAGCTCTAATGATTTGTCACAGCCATAAGCATCTGTTTTTCACCAAAAAGACAGAAAGTGAACACTACTAAGAATAATCTATCACTAAACAGTTTTTGTTGTTAAACTTTTTCAGATAATTAGAGTTATAATCACATTTCACATTATTGAAGGATTTTAAACATTGACATAAAAAGTCATTTTAGTTTTCATATTATCTAAATGTACTGTAGACTATATTACTGTAATAAATTTGGAAGAATAAAACAACAAAATTTAATGCAGTTAAGATAATTTTGTTTCTTTAAGAGTAAGTTAAGGGCATTCAGAACCTTTAATGAAAGTTAATATTAACGATTTATAATCTTGGTTTTACCTTTTGCATCATACTTAAAATTTTGACTTCCAACATTACATTTTGCTCTTCTCTTTGCTTCAAGAATTTTTTTTGTAGAAAATTCATATGATTATTAATACTAATATTTACTAATATTGTATACCAGGTTTTTAATCCCAATTTCATTTTATAAATTTTCCCTAAGTGTGTTTATATGTTTATGTTCCATCTTTAGTTTAGGTTGTTTCCTGAATTCAGTGCCTCAGTGAATGTGTTTTGGTCATTTTTGTCACTCGTCTAACAAGGAACTATTGTTCCTTGGGCTTGTTCCCTTGCTACCCCTCTGGTGGGCTCGTGAGTCACTTTTGACTCACTTAGACAATGCTCAATCATTTGTACTCCCTGTTCCTTCAGGCTTTGCAGTGGGACTTTGTCAGTTATTTTTCTCAGTTGGTGGTGCACCGGCATCATTTAGCCTCAGAACACCTTGCTTTTTGTCCGTCTTCCAAGATACAAGAACATTTTCCCCTTTGCTTCCCGCAGTGTGCAGTCCTTCCCTGGTGTTCTGGGCACAATAGCATTCAACTTCTTCCTCATCAGTGCCCCATGTTGGTTTTGGAGGGAGATAAGCCAACGTTCAGCTTGCTGCTTCTAACTCAGTGTAAACCACGTTGACCACTGACTCTGTTAGCCAGGAGCAATCACACTGCCCTCGACCTTAGTTTTAAGAGATTTGAACTCCCAATAAAGATTTGTGAACAGTTTTGAGTAGCTGCAGCTTCTTTTGTTTCAGCTACACTCTGGCCAAACCATACTCATTTTTTGCTAAAACGTCTGCCTACTGCTTCTTAATCACTTACATAGAGTTTGTGGCAAATGAGAATCAGAGGCATTGATTCAGATACATATCTGAGGCATTGAATTGCAACATGTTTTGTCTATATTTTGTTTTTTTTTTTTTTTTTTTTTTTTAGATTTTAGAATAATGGTTTGCCCAAAACCTCAGCTCTCCCTTGGCACCAACACAGCCACAATGTCATTGATCTTGCTTTTACTATTTTGCTAAGTGGCAGTGCAACTATTTACAGCAACCTATGTTCTGAGTGGAAGAGTTAGTTCTTTCAAAAAAATTTGGCAAATCATTAAATCAGAAAAATTTCTTCAAATGTTTCTAATAGTTAATTAGCTAATTGAAATATTGGTTTTAAAATTTCATCCATGTAAAGTAATCAGAAAAAGTATTTGGAACAGCTTTTCTATACAAGAATCACTATTTTGTTACAAAACACAGATTAAAAAGTATGAAAGTAAAAATAAATATATATGATTTTTCCTTTGTAATGTAAAATCTGGTAATGTACATTAAGTAATTTTTTAAAAAAAAACTTCTCTACTACCAATGAAGGACTACTAAAGGTTTGTAACTCAAAATTCAATTCCTCACCCCCAATATTGTAGGTTTTATTAAAGCAGTGGGAATTTATAAATTATTGAAAATATAACTGCATTTGTATTACAGAGATTTATTTAAACATTTAGATTTGAAATAAGATTGAATGTTGTATATAACAAGAAACTTCAGCATTTTGCTGTGGATTTTATTTTATTCTTTTTGTCAGCTGTACAACATGCATATCTGAGGCATTGAAGAACAAGATTACTCTGTATGTGTGTAAGTTTGTGTGTATGTATGTATTATGAATACATTGCAATGCTGGAGGTTGAGCCTAGTGTCTTGCATAAACTAAGGTCATAATGCCACTGAGGTATATATTCAGCTCAGAAAAAATAAGACCAATGTCTTCCCATTGCTGGTACGTAATACCTGACACTCACAATCTCATGGAAGAGAGGTTTATTTTGGCTAACAGTCTCAGAGGGCTCATACTCTGTATAGTTTGGTTGCTCCAGGGGAAAAATGGCACAGTGGTAAGGTCAGGCAGAGGAAAGCTACTTTCAATCTGGTGGTCAGGAATCAGAGAGAAAAGAAGTATGGAGAGGAAAATAAATGATTCCAACTTACAACCCCAGTGACCCGCACATAGTCAAGGACCCAGGTTCTACCAACAAGCCAGCTACATCACTGGAGTAATCCAGTCATGTTCAAAAGCTCCATCTCTAAACACATGAGACTTTCACAGATGTACTAGACCTAAATCATCGCAATTAGATATAAGCATGTGCATCCTACTATTGTATAAAAATGTTGACACTGTGTCACATTTGACATTGACTGAATGTATTTTCAATTTTTAAGAATATTCTTGTTGTCTTATCAAAATTAAATATAGAACTGTATTAAATATGTTCTTTAAATAAGGAAAATGTGGAAAGATATCTGAAAAAGCCTAACATGCTAATATATAATAAGAATAGTTATTCTGATTATTGAATGTTTAATAAGTAAAATTCTCTGATTTGTAAAAATGTACATATTTTAGAAACATTTGATTTATTTTTTTAAAACTTTATTTAAGGAGAAAACGAAAAAAAAAACAAAAAGTGTACAAGTAATACAGAATTTCAAAAAAAACAGTAGGAAATCACTAGTTAATAGATTACATATTGTCATCTTAGAAATAGTTGTTCAAGTTACAAAATTAAAGCATACAAAGTTAACATTCAAACAGTGAGACTGCAAACAGTTCTGTTCAATGATCCAAAAAAAAAAAAAAAAACTCAGTAATATGGTTATCTATTATACACTTAAATATACATGTAGTTATATCCTTTAGTGCACTTTCTTTTCCTCTCTTTTTTACAATAACAATTACACATTTTGGGTTTATTACTCCCACAGTTTTTATTACTTTTTTGAAGAGAATAAAACCAAATGTGATACAACAAAACAGAGTCAGTCAAATCAAAAGGATGGACATAGTACATGATGTAAAAACAGAATACAAGTGATCAACAATGGTTATCATAATGTCTCTTGCTATCTTAAAAAGAATTGCCTGCATCATTAGTTATAATAAAATTGAACAAAACCAATAAAAACAAAACATTGGAGACATTACAGGACTTCAAAAGAAGATAATAGTCAAACCAGAATGGACATCATAGTGAATCCTTTTTTTTTTTTTTTTTTTTTTTTTTGTCTTTTTCCTTTTTATCAGTAGCGGGAATCGAACTCACCACTGCCTGCTTGCAAGGCAGGCAATTATGCTGCTGAGCTAAATCAGCAGCCCCCATAGTGAATCTTATTATCTTCAAAGTAGTTGTCTATACTCTCAAACTTGATACTATCAAGCAAAACAGAATAGAGTAAAATTAGTCAAAACAAGATGGTGAGAGCAATACAGGGCTTCAAATCAAGTTAATAGGAAATCAAGTGGGTTACTATAATATATTCTGCTACTTTTTATTATTCTCTTAATTAAAAAATAAAAATAATAAAATAATAAAAAAAGGAGATTGAGATAAAGGAGGACATAACACAACAGGTCAGAACATGACAATTTAAGCAACATAGTGTTTCACCACAAGATATCCCGACATAAAAGTAGTTACCATAGTGTCTCTTTCCTTGTAATATTTGAGTATAACTTTGTATACTGTAGCATCAAACATATCAAGACAATGTAAAACCATTCATGAGAATTACAGTATTACAGGGTATTTAGAACCAACTAACAGAAAATGAAAAATGGTTTCTATATTATCTCCTTATCTATAAAAGTTTTTGTTTATACTATCACATATAATGAAATCCAATAAGATACAACATGTTAAGACTGATGGAGACAGAAAAAAAAAAAAGCTTGATGGGACTTCAAAACAAGATGATATTAAATCAGCACTAGCAATTATGATGTCTTGTTTTCTCCAACATAGCTTTTCATACCATCACAGGCAATAAAATCAAACAGCCCAGAATAAAATCATTCTGACTAATGAATGAAAACACTATAAGCTTCAAAGCAATATAATGGGGAATCATAATCACTACATACTTTTATGCGTTCTTACCATTACTTACACTAGGGAAACTATTCGGTATTTATACATGTGTGTTTGCTTTATTTCACTTATGAGTATGGTTTCAAACTATGCCCATTTATTTATAAATATGTCAATGTGATCATTCTTTATAGCTGAGTAGTACTCCATTGTATAAAAATGCCACATTTTTTTTTTATCCATTCCTCAGTTGATGGACACTTAGATTGTTTCCAAGATCTGGATATTACAAATTGTGCTGCTGTAAACATGGGTACGCATATACCACTGTGGAAGGACCCTTTCAGTTTTCTGGGAATATGCCTAAGAGTGGAATAGCTGGAACAAATGGGACTTCCAATCCCAGGTTTTTGAGAAATCTCCAGAATGACCTCCACAAAGGTTGCACCAGTCTACACTCCCCCCAACAGTGCAGGAGAGTTCCTTTTTTTCCCCACAGCCTTTTCAGCATTTGCTGTTGGTATTTTTCATAATCGTGGCCATTCTTTCAGGAGTGAGATGGAATCTTGTTGTTTTAATTTGGATTCCTTTAATGAGCAATGATGATGGACATTTTTCATGTATTTATTTTCCATTTGTATTTCTTCATCTGAGAATTGTGTATTCATCTCCGATGCCCATTTTTTGATTGGATCTTTGAATTTTAGATTCTGATTTTTTAAAAAATTCTTTATAGTTTTAGAGAGAAGTCCTTTGTCTGAGGGACAGTTCCCTAAGATTTTTTCCCAGTTTGTGGGTTTTCTTTTCACTATGCTGGAAATTTTTTTTTTACATGCAGAAACTTTTTAATAAGATATGATGCCAATTATTGATTCTGGGAAGTATTTCCCATGCAGTTTGAGACCTGTTCTTGAATTCTCTATCTACCCCAATGTTTTCAACATTTTCACCCAATTTGTCTTCCAATAGATTTAGTGTTTCTGTTTTAATATTCAGATCTTCGAACCATTTAGATTTTAATTTAGTTCATGGTGATAGAAATGGGGCTAATTTTAGTTTTTGGCATATGGAGAGCCAGTTTTTCCAACACCATTTATTAAAGAGACTGCCCTTCTTCCAGTGAATATGTTTGGCCCCTTTATCAAAGAGAAGGTGGTTGAGTGTGTTTGTAGTTGTGGTTGTATCTTCTAATCTATTACATTGATCTTCAGCTCTGTTTTGATTCCAGTACCATGTTGATTTTAATATAGTTGCTTTGTAGTATAGCTTCAAGTCAGGGATTGTGATGCCTCCTGCCTTGTCTTTGAGGCTTAGAACTGTCTTTGCTATTGTCAGTGTCTTCTGATTCCAGATGAATTTTAGGAATGATTTCTCTAGATCTATGAGCTATGTTGATGGTATTTTTTATTGGTATTGAATTGAATCTGTATAAGAGTTTGGGGAGAATGGCCATTTTCACAATATTTATTCTTCCTATCCATGAGCAAGGGATTTTTTTCCACTTTCTGAGATCCTCTTCAATTTCTTTTTTAAGGTGTATTATAATTTTCCTTGTATAGGTCTTTCATTTGTTTTGTGAGAGGAATTCCTAAATATTTCATCATTTTGGTTGCTAGTGTGACGGGTGTGACTTCTCTTATTTTTCTCTCTGTGATATTGTTAGTGTATAGGAATGCTATTGATTTTTGAGTATTGATTTTGTATACAGCTACATTGCTGAATTTATTTATTACATCTAAGAGTCTTTCAATGGAGTTTTGGGGGTCTTCTATGTAGAGTATTATGTCATCTGCAAATATTGATAATTTAACTTCTTCTTTTCCTATCTTTACCCCTTTTATTTCTGTCTCTTGTCTAATTGATTTGGCTAGTATTTCCAGTACTATATTAAATAGGAGCAGTGATAAGGAACATCATTGTCTTGTGCCTGATTTTAAAGTAAAGGCCTTCAATTTTTGGCCATTTTGTATGATACTGGCTGTTGGTGTGTCATAGACATCCTTTATTATATTGAGGTAAAAACCACCTATTCCAATTTTCTGTAAAGTTCTTTTCATAAATGAATGTTGGACCTTATCAAAAGCTTTTTCTGCATCTATAGAAATAATCATGTGATTCTTGCTTTTGGTTTTATTGATATGGTAGATTACATTTATTGATTTACATATGTTGAAACATTCTTGCATTCCTGGGATGAATCCCACTTGGTCATGGTGTATAATCTTCTTGATGATTTGCTGCATTCTATATGCCAACATTTTATTGAGGATTTTTGCATCTGTGTTCACTAGGGAGATTGGTCTGTATTTCTTTTTTTAGTTGGGTCTTTCTCAGCTTTTGGTACTAGAGTAATATTTGCTTCCAGGAATGACTTAGGAAGGATTCCTTCCCTTTCAATTTCATTGACGAGTTTGAGGAGTGTCGGCATTAAGTCTTCTTTGTATTTCTTGTAGAATTCTGTAGTGAATCTGTCTGGGCCTGGGCTCTTCTTTGTAGGTAAGGACTTAAATACATTTCAATTTCATGTTTTATACCTTCTTGATCTAGCTTTGGTACTTCATATGTTTCTAGGAATCTGTCTATTTCTTCTGTGTTATCAAACCTATGAGAGTAGAGGTTTTCGAATTAGGTGTGATGATATGTATTTCTACAGAGTCTATAGTGTTTTTAATTTTTCCATTCCTTATAGCATGAATTTGAGCTTTCTATTCCCTTTTGCCATAAGGTTGACTAGGGGTTATCAATTTTATTTATTCTTTCAAAGAACCAACTCTTGGATTCGTTGATTCTTTGGATTGTTTTCTTAGTCTCTATTGCATTGATTTCTGCTCTGATTTTTATAATTTCCTCTCTCCTGTTGGCTTTGGGCTGATTTGCTCTTCTTTTTCTAGATGTTTGAGATGTAACATCAGTTTGTTTACTTGTATTTTTTCTGTTTTCCTGATATGGGATCTCAGTGTAATAAATTTTCCTCTGAGAACAGCTTTCATTGCATCCTACAGATTCCACTGTTGTATTTATATTTTTGTTTGCTCATAGGTATTGTTTAATTTCCTCTTTAATTTTCCCTGAGACCTACAATTACTCAAGAGTGTGTTATTCATTCTCCATGTGTTTATGGGATTTTTGCAGTATCTTTTTTCATTAATTTCTATTTTCATAGCACTATGATCCGATAACATGCAAGGGATTATTTCAACTCTTTTGAATTTATTTAAATATGTTCTGTGAGCTAATATATGGTGTATTTTAGAGAATGTCCCCTGTACTTTTGAGAAGAATGTGTATCCTCATATTTTTGGATGGAACATTCTGTATAGGTCTATCAAGTCCATTTATTCACAGGTATGATTCAGTTCTGTTATTTGTTTGCTGATTTTCTGTCTGGTTGATCTGTCCCTTGGTTTCAATGGTGTGTTAAGGTCTCCTGTTATAATTGTGTTACTGCTAATTTGGTTTTTCATTTCCGTTAATACTTGTTTTATATAACTGGGTGCTCTGGAATTTGGTGCATCTATATATTTATGATTATCTCTTCCTCTTGAAGTTTTTCCCTAACCAATATGTAATGACCTTCTTTATCTCTTCTGCGAGTTATTGATTTGAAGTTCACATTGTCTGCAAACAGAATAGCTCCCCAGCTATTTTGGGGGAGGTGTTTTCCATTCTTTAACTTTCAGTCTGTGAGTATCCATTTGGGTTAGATAGGTTTCTTGTAGACAGTATATGGTTGAATTTTGTTTCTTGATCCATTCTTCCAATCTGTTGCTTTTAATTGGTGCATTGAGTCCATTTACATTAATGATTTTAACTATTATATGCTGATATATTGTTGACTTATCTTTCTGCTGTTGCATCTTTATCTTTCTGTTCTGTTTAATTGTCTGCTTTGCTTATTGGTGTTTTCCTAGTATATCTAAACTGTCTTTTAGTATTCTCTGCAGGGTTGGCTTGGTGATCATGAAGTTCTTCAGCTGTCTTTGTCATAGAAGTATCTTATTTCTCCATCGATTTTGAAGGACAGTTTATCAGGGTACATCAGTCTAGTTTGAAAATCATTTTTTTAAGGATCTGAAATACTTCACTCCATGCTCTTCTTGACTTCATTGTTTGTGTTGAGAAGTCTGCTAAGATTCTGATAGGCTTTTCTTTATAAGTGATCTGTCTTTTCTCTCTGAAAGATTTTAGTATTCTATTCTTATGTTGGATTTCTGGGATGGTGATTATTATACGCCTGGATGTAGTTTTATTTTGGTGATGGCTCTTTAGAGTTCTATATGCTTCACTAATCCTAATGTCACTTTTCCTATTCTTTTCTACATTCTTTTCTCTATTATACATGATTCAGATTTCCAAACTCTCATTTTGTATTATTCCACTCATCATCTTCCTCTCCGTCATCAACTATCTCACTTGATTTTATGAGACCTTCATGTTGGTAAACATTCTCTCATCCCTTTCTGGTTCACTTCAATTCTCCTAGCCTTTCTCTTCCACTATCTCCCTTTTATAATCAACAATTACCAAAAACTTAAATGACCACCCTCTGCCCACTAAATTTACTCCTACTAAATCTAATTCCATCCATTTTTTGCATCCTATCTTTTACCCCTGTCACACACACCCCTCCCAAGTAGGTTAATAGTACTCTATTGGGTGGAAATCATTGCATACAAGTTCCAGGTATATTAGCTTATGAGATCACAGCAGTGACAACGACCCCATGCTCTATCCAAGAGACAGTGTGTCATTCCACTCTGCTGATGACCCCTTCTTCAATCCAGGGGACCTCAACAGGCCTGATACTGCATTGGTAATCTAGTCCTCTATCCAAGGGATAGCAGCAGGCCTATGAGATTCCCAGGGACATAATAGGGCTCCGACTGAGGTGTACATGGTGGAAAGACTGGACTTGTGGCCTGAAAAAGCCAGAAGCAGAAATAACAATAAAAACAAATGATTTGTTCATATCAGTGCCTCTGGAATAGTCAAACCAGAAAAATCCAGGTCACAGTAAGTAACCCTTCAGTTGGAATTCAAGTGACAGGTTCTTGCCATATACTGCATGACCAGTGACCGGAGAAATGCCAGCCACATAGTAGGTATCTAACTATGATGCACGAGACAAGACAGAACTAGCTAAATTTAAAAGACTGAAATATGAGCCAACAGTTGAAAATGACAAAATGAAAAGGCAAAATGCAGTCTTAGATCTCCAGCTGATCCAGAAAAACTACAGCAGACAACAATGTAGAAGAGATTGAAAGACACACATACTTGAAATATCTAAAAAGATAGCAAATGAAGTAAAGAAACAAATCCATGAGTTTAGAGAGGAAACCAGATAGTAAATATTATATAAGGTAAAAAAAAATGAAATAGTATCCCTAATAAAGGAATTGCTCAGCGTAGCAAGAAAAGACATAACTAAACAGAAGAGGAGCATAATGATGGACACTTTGAATGAACAACATAGGAAAGATTAGAACGTGTGAAATAGATTCAAACAGATATCCAGGAAATTAAAATTCCACTCAAAGCTGGAGAAACTGCTTAAATGAAATTTAAGATAGACTTTCAGACTTTGTGAACAAGATTGAGACTAGAGATTACAAAATGAGAGTTCTTTTAAATAATAAGAAGGAATTATGAAATAACAATTCAAAACTTCCGAGATGATACAAAGAAAAATATTTTAAGTTTGATAGGTATCAATGAAAAAAGGGTCAACAAAAATGACACTAAAAAAAAAAAAAAAAAAAAAACACTTTTTGCATTAGAACATAAAGTTTCTCCCACCTGAGAACAGAAAATGACATACAGATAATTGAGACATATGGCACTCCAAACAGCCTTAACAAAAATAAATCTACTCCCAGGCATATAATAATCAAGATCTCAAAAATTTATCACGAAAACAGAATATTAAAAGTTGTTAGAGAAAAGAAACATTGCCTATAAAGAAATCCTATCAGAATTACCACTAACTTCTCAACACAAACCCTCAAGTCAAAAAGAGTTTAAAGTGAATAATTTCAAGCCCTGAAAGAAAACAACTTCCAATGAAGAATGTTGTAATCTACAAAAATATGCTTCAAAATTTATAGAGAAATAAGATACTTCCATGACAATAAATAACTCAGGAAATTATTGACCATAAAACCAACTCTACAAAGAGTACTGGAAGATATTTTAGATAGAGGCAAAAATGTCCATAATTTTAAGAATAGTATCAGAAAGAAACCACCAGGCAGAGAAAGCAATTAAACAGAGGAAAAAAACCAGGGAAATGACAATATAACATGACCAATGTAAGTGATGTATATCAGTTATCACCATCAATGTAAATGGCCTCAATTCACCAATCAAAAGAAACAGACTGTCAGAATAGATCAAGAAATGGATCCAATACTATGATTTATAAAAGCAACACATTTAAATTTGAAAGAAACTCATAGGTTGAAATTCAAAGGATGCAAAACAATACAGCATGTAAATGCACCCAGAAAAAAAAAAAAAAAACAAAAACAAAAACAAAACAAAACAAAAAAAACAGGGTTAGCTATCCTCTTTACAGACAAGGTGAAATTCAAACCAAAATAAAAGATAAAGAAGGTCACTATATATTTTTTTCTAGGGGAAAAGTTGCAAATATATATGCATCAAATAAATGAACATCCAAATATATGACAAATATTAATAGAAATGAAAAATCACATAAGCAATAACACAATTTTAATGAGAGATCTTAACACCACATTGTCACAAAGAGAGAAATTAGGCAAAAATCAGCAAAGTAATAGATCTGGATCAACTTGTGAATAAATAG
This sequence comes from Cavia porcellus, assembly GCF_034190915.1. NCBI lineage: Eukaryota > Metazoa > Chordata > Mammalia > Rodentia > Caviidae > Cavia > Cavia porcellus. The sequence goes on along the minus strand of NW_026947497.1, from coordinate 28,751,852 downwards.
ACTTAGTAGATATTTACAGAGTTTTCTACCCAACAACATCAGAATATATATTCTTCTCAGTTGCACACTGGACATTCTCTACAGTAGACTATATACCAGTTCATAGAAAATGCTTAACTAAGTTCAAAGGATTGAGATTCTCCCATAGATATTATCTACTATCATACAGTGAAATTGCAAATTAATGGCAAAAGAAGCCACAAAAACTCCTTAAACACATGAAAATTAAATACTACACTTCTGAACAAAAAAAAAATGGATCACAGAAGAAATTAAAGTAGAAATTAAATAATATGTACAATCAAATGAATATGCAAATACAACACACTGGAACATGTGGGATGCAATGAAAGCAGTCCTCAGAGGGAAATTCATAGCAGTGAATACTCATTTCAGGAAAGCAGAACAAGCACAAATAAACAACCTAATGCAGCCCCTCAAATTTCTAGAAAAATAAGAGCAAGACAAGGCCAAAAGCTACAGAAAGGACATTATACAGACCAGATAAGAAATTAATGCAGTTGAGATTAAGAAAGCAATGTAAAGAATTAATGAATTCAAGATTTTTTCCTTGAAAGAGTGAAAAAAATTATAAATGCCTCGCCAACCTTATAAAAAAAGTAAAGAAAATACTTGAATTCATACTTTGGGAAAAAAAAAAGACTACAGATCCTTTAAAAGTCCAGATCATTAATGCCTACTTTAAAAATCTTTACTTGAATAGGATAGAAAACACAGAAGAAATGCACAGATTCCTAGAAACATATGAATTACCAAAGCTGAATAAAAAGATGTACAAATTCTGAATAGTCCAGTATCAGTTAATTAAATTGAAATTATAATAAAAAATTACCAATGAAAAAGGCCCAAGTTCTGATGTATTCACAGGTGAATTCTACAAGAAACTTAGAGAATATTTAATTTTGATTCTCCACAAACTCTTTAATTAAATCAAAAAGGAAGTGATTCTCTCCAACTAATTCCTGGATGCAAGTTTTACCCTCATACAAAAACCAGAAAACACCCACACCAAAAAGAGAACTACAGGGTAATCTTTCTAATGAATACAGATGTGAAAATCCTCAATACAATAATTATAAACAGACTGCAGCACATCATCCAGGAGATTATACACCACAACTGAGTGGGATTCATATTAGGAATGTAGGAATGGTTCAACATATGCAAGTTGATAAACGTCATACATCATATCAACAGAACCAAAGACAAAAATCACAAGATCAACTACATAGATGCAGAATAATTTCTGATAAACTCCAAAAACTCATTCATGATGAAAAACAACCCTGCAGAAAATTGAAATATATGGTTTTCCATCAGTCTCATAAAAGTTATTTATGACAAATCAATAACCAACATCATACTAAGTCATCAAAGAAAAGCTTTCTAGGATCAGGAACAAGCGAAGGATATAGTCTGTCACCATTCCTATACATCACACTCCTGGAAACATTAGCCAGAGTAATTGGAAAAGAAAGAGATATAAAGGAGACAAGAATAGAAAAACAAGAAGATAAACTGTCATTCTTTGCAGAAGATATAATATTCTACACAGAAGACCCTCCAAACTGGGCTAAAATCACTTTTAGATTTAATAAGCAAATTCAACAGCATAGTTGAATAGAAAGTCAGAAATCAATAGCATTTCTGTACACAGACAAGAAATTCACAGAGACAGAAATCATGGAGACAACATCTTTCACACCAGCACAAAAAATGTTAAATACTCAGGAATCAGTCTAAAAAAGGATGTATAAGATTTAAAGAGTGAAAATTTAAGGGGTGAAAAGGATATTAAGAGGCTCTCAGAAAATAAAAAGATATCCTTTGATCTAAGAAAATAAAAAGAATATTCTTTGATGGTTTGGAAGAATCAACATTGTGAAAATGGCCATACTCCCAAAACTTTTATACAGCTTTAATGCAATCCCAGTTAAAATGTCATTAGCACACTTCATGTATCTACAGAAAATATTTATAAATTATTCTGGAAACAGAAGAGACCTAGAATAACAAAAGTGATCCTGGGCAAAAGAGCAATGTAGGAGACTTCAGAATCTTTGAATTGAAATTACACTACAAAGCTATTGTAACAAAATCAGCTTGGTAATGGAATTAAAACCAACTCCAGGATCAATGAAACAAAATGAAAGATACAGGCCCAACTACAAACACAGTCAGGCACTTTATCCTTAACAGAGGGCCAACCATGTTCACTTGGAAGAAAACTTCCTTGATAAATGGTATCGGAAAAACTGGCCTTGCTCACACTGAAGATTTAAACTTGACCCATGCTTATCATTATGCACTATAGTAAAGTCAAAATGAGCCAATGATCTACATATTAAATTAGAAACACTTTATCTACTGGAAAAATTAGATAAAAGTGTCAAAGACATAGGGTTAGGCAGAGAGTTAATGAACAAAATCCAAACTGCACAGAAAGTTCTTTAAAGAATTAAAAGTTTTTGCAGATCAAAATAAATCACCAACAGAGTAAAAAAAATCTCACTTTTTGGAAAAAAAAATTGTCAACAAAAAATTTGTAATGTTTTTTATTAATTTGTCAACTGTCCCTCAGATAAACAACTTGTATATAGAATGTATAAAGAATTAAAAACATCTGGTCCTCCAAATTCAAAGTTCCTATCAAAAATTTGGCAATTGAAATGAATACACACTTCTCAGATGAAGAAATACAGAAGAGAAATAAATAAGAATTAAAATATTTTCAACATCATTGGGCATTTGAGAAATGAAAATTTAAAGAACACTGAGATTCCATCTCACCCTAGAAAGAATGGCCAAGATCAAGAAAACTACCAATAACAAATGCTGGAGGGGCTGATGGGGAAAAGGAACACTTCTCCAGTTTTGGTGGGAATATAGACTGGTATAACCACTGTGAAAATCAGTATGCAGATTCCTCAAAAATGTAGGATTAGAAGTCCTATTCAATCTAGTTATTCCCATTCTCAGTGTTTACCCAGAAGAATTAAAAACATCATACCATAGTGATATATGTGTACCCATGTTCACAGCAGCAAACTTTTTGATAGACAAATTTTGGAAACAAGCCAAACGTCAATCATGGATGGATAAAACTATGTGATATTTTTTTATATAATGGAGTACTGTTCAGGTATAAAGAAGGATAAACTAGAAGCTTTTGCAGGTGAATGGATGCAATTTGAGAACATACTTACAAGTGAAATAAATGAGACTCACAGGTGTAAACAATACATTGTCTCCCTAATGAAAGAAACTGAAAGAGTAAATAAGACGCAAAAGGTACAATAAGTATTGTGAAAAGCAAAGAAACTGATTAAAGAGAAAGAACAACTGGGACAGGGAAAAGGAGAAAAGGAAAAGGAAATATATATATTTACATACACGAAAGGTAGTTAAGGTAATTGTATACTAATTCTATTAGTTCAAGGAAAGGAAAAGTTAGTGTTCATACTGTTTGACCAATTTTACATGCTTATATCTGAGTAAGACTTTTGAAGATCATAATATGTAATGCAGAAACCATTGTTAAATTCCTATCATCTTGTCTTGAAATCCTACATTGCAGTATTTTTGTGTTTATTTTTTATTGTTGCTTATTGTTTCTTTTTTGTTTGTTTTTTCTTTTTAAAAACAAAAAAAAAAAAACTAATACTCTTAGGTTCAACTTTGGTAAGATGTGTATCCATCCATTTACTGCTACATAAACTAAAATTTTGATTTTTTAAATTAAGTTTATTAGTACATTTTAGATATACATGATGATTAAATTCATCATAGGGAATTTGTATCAGTAAATGATATATCTTGATTTTTCTTTTTTCCATATTTCCTTACCCTGCCTTTAATCTCCCTTTCCCTCCTTGTTTGCAAAGCTTTGTTTTGAATTATTTTGCTTTTCTCATTTTTTCTTTTCCTTCCTTCATTTCTTCTTTCCCTCTCTTCCCTTCCTATTTGAATATTTTCTTCCTATTTCACAATATCTACTTTATATTTTGGTCCTTATTTATACTTTCAATTCTTACAGCTGAGAAGTTATGTGATATTTACACAAGTGTCTGATTTATTTCTCTTAAGAGAATGAACTTGAGATGCATCCATTTACCTAGAAATGTCTTGGCCTTTTACTTCTGTATGGGAAAGTAATACTCCCTTGTATAAAATACCACATCTTTTTATACAGTCATTGATTGAAGAGCATTTGTACTGTTTCCAAGATTTAAGTGTTACAAACTGTGCAATTATAAATTTAAACAAAAATTGTATGGGCACTTATTTTCCTTGAGAACTAAATTTGCTCATACAACAGAATATCAGATTATGAATATAAAATATAATTCTTGGCAGATAAGTCTTGTAGTATAAATAATGTAGGATTTAAAGGGCTTAAAAATTATCTGAAAAATGTAATAATGCTAGACAACTGCACTTGTAGCAAATATCAGTGTACAAAATTGAGAATTAAAATATGTGTAAAAGTGTGAAAACTAACTTGAAAAACAGTGGCTATGTTCAATATACAGATCTATGTAGACAAAGGAGGAAACATTTGTTGTTGGGGTATTTATATTTTATTTTATTTTATTTTATACATTAATTTGAATCATAACTGTGATATATTAATATTCAACTCTTTCCTGATTAACCATGATAATTAACTGTAGAAATCCAATGTATGTCAGACAGAAGTGATGCCAGCCAAAAGATGAATCAAGAAGTCTTGAGTCCCATTTCTCCTTACATGAAGTTCAACTAGCAATTTTCTGAGTAGAACATCCTTTAGAAAAACTTAGTATCAATATGCAGGACTAAGATACCATCATAGTAGCCGGATCTGTGTGAAATTTAAATTAGAAGGGGAGGAGGAATGATCTCATTTCTAGTGTCTCCTCTGTCACTTTGGATTCATGCAACAATAGCATAGAAGGATTTCCTTGGATCCTGAAAAACGACAAGAAAGCATAAGAGCCGAAGGCCACCATTCAGCTTGCTTGTCTTTTACAGAAGACTAGCTCAAGTCTCACTTCACAAGGAATATTAAGAAAGAAGCATTATTTCATTTCAGGAGAGTCAGAAAAAACAGGCAAGTAGGTAAGCCTCACTGATACTTTTGAACTGCTGCCTGCATACACCCAGCAGAAATAACAGAATATCTCGCTGTAATATTAAAGCGTTTGGTGTATCAAGAGTGAGGAAGCTAAAATATGCTAATTTTAAAACAGCTAGCTGAATGTCTGTCTACATAAATATAAATATATATTTCTGATTTTCTTAAATATTTAGAAGTGAGATATAGCTAATATGATATCAGAAAAAAAGTGTGACATTTCACATATTTGTCAGCAAAATTTGAATGTCAAACAAATTAACCAGATTGAGTTGAAAAGTCTGACAGCATCTTTCAATTAAAAACAAAACAAACCCAAAACCATGCTAACATGTGTTTCTGTGACAATTTTCTGGTTTCTGATTTCTAACTCTAAAAGAGGGAAGATTAAATTTTTCTATGAATTTGTTATTTGAATGCAATAGGGTTTTGGCACACTCAGTGTTTCTTACTTCGGTTTTCTTTGATTTGTTTCAGGGTAACCTCCTCTGGCATAATCAGTAGGGGATGAAACAAGTGAGATCCTTTAATAAAAGCAGTGGATACACGCACCACACTTCACAATGCGTTGGTGCATGGAAAAGCCACCCTGTTTCAGTGCCCTTGGTGGTATTGCCTATGAACAAACAGAAATTTGCAGGCTTTTCTGGTTAAAGATATTTCTACAACTGTTAATATCTTAAACCACTCTTCTTAGAATTCTAGTGCTTTTATGTACCAAGCATATGTGTCATAAATATTTTTCAGTCAGAAGTAAGGAGTCTAATAAAGTTGACAAGATGATAGAGAAAGAAGACATCCAATGGGTAGAAGTAATGATTTCTGCCTGTAGGTGTGGTCCACAGAAAGTGAGCCTGGTTAAAAACTATGACGTTCAAGGTCTTGAAAAATAATTCCGACAAAACACCTTACCTGTGGAACTACCTAGAATGTGTCCTCTTTTTCTAATTTGAAATAAAGCTCATGATTTTGATCTCAGAATAACACAGTTTGAAGAATTAGAGTGTGCAATTCATATAAACTCAGTTGATTTACTGAAAGCTTTACTCTATTTAACTTAACATAGGCCAATACTGTTAGCAACTCCAAAACACAGCGTGACTAAGAGTGAAAAAGAGTAAATATATTATGTTAATGTTTATATTTTATTGAGACCTGAGGATAACTTTCTTTAAAAATAAGTGAAAGTCAAAATGTAATCTACAGCCCTTCCAGGGGGAGAACCACCAGCAGCTCCTGAGATCTGTGCCATCATGGAACTTAGGACGCTGGGAAACCAAACAACCAGCCTGCCCCCCTGCTAAGCAATTGCGAACCTACTGATGCATGGCCTAGAGTCAAACATCCACTTCCCCTACATTCCTTTTTCTGTCCCCCATTAGCAAATGGGAACCAGAAATCTGAGCATCTCCTGGCTGGTTGGCCATAGCCAATAAGGGGGACTTCCACTAACATTTCTTTGAAGGTAAATATTTTTATCGCTGTTTTGCTCTATTCTGATTAATGGTACTGCTCTATTCAACATTATGTTTTGATAAGTTCTATAATGTTCTGTATTTCATCTCATTTTGATATATGTGATTGAAAGAACAACTATTATGAAGATAACGAAATATATACTTTGATACCTATTACTGTTATTTTGGTAACCTCCTGTGAAGTTCTGTACCAGTTTCACTGTATGACCTTAGTTGGCTTTATTCTGTCTTTTTGTGTTGTATTTTACCACTTTCAAAATAAAATTTAAAAAAAAAAATGTAAGCTACAGTTTACTCTTAAATTCAGATAACACATGGATGTTAAAAAATCATGCTTTATCAAAATAGTAGAACTTTTCTGGAAACAGTCTCTTGTGTTAATATATAAATCATTGAATTTATGGATTCAGAAAATCATGCAATCATTTTCTCAGAGAGATATACTTCATGACTTGGAATTAAAATAGTAATAATTAAAATAATGTTCAAACATTATATATACTATTTATAGATATGTATCATTATATATACAATAATGTCTAAAAATATTTTAAGAAAACAGAAAGTTTTGAAAAGTTTCTATTTCTGTTGGATCAAGAAAAACTTAAAAACAATCTATTATTGGGATATATATCTTTGTTTCGAGAAAATTTCAAATTACCATGGAAAACTGACATATTTGAGATCATGATAGCAGAAGAAATACAAATGATGCATATATAGATGTAGGTATAAGTAATGTGTGAATTTTTATCTAAGCTTAGTTAGAAAGCTAAGACAAAAAAACTAAACAGCTGTAGTAACCATAAAAACAGAAACACCAATAGTTTCTCTTTAATTGTGGCTTAATTTAGTTTATCTGGTGCAATTTATTTCAATGTGATTTTGCTGGTCAGTCATGAAAATATTATAGCAATTACAGCATCTAATTTAAAACTGAAGTCACACTTAAATTATTCATAGAGCAGACTTTTGCAATATAATGAAGTTTGAATGTCACTTGACCTGCCTTCCTGTCCATTAAAGAACTTCAGTCCCAGTCTCAAATTATTTCTTATTAACAATACAAACAGTGAAATAAATGATGTGATGGAGGTATGGCAGAACAAAATATTGTTAAAGGATTCATTTCAATATATGTGTCGTGTTTATTTTGCTTTCATTCCTGGGACAAAAACCTGACAACCAAAATGAAAGAAGGAAAGGTTTATTTAGCTTACAGTTTTTGGAGGTTTCAGTCCATAGTCAGCTGGCTCCAAGTCAGAGCAGGTGGAACTGAGGCAAAACTTCAAGGCAGCAGCCAGAGTAGAAGGGAGAAAACAAGCCTCTTCTCCTCCCTTACGTTGTGCACAGGCTACTGCTGCCCAGGGTAAGTGTAGCACTCAAAATCTCAGGGCCCTCCTCTTGCACAGGGTGAGAATATTTACAAAGTAAGGATTCTGTCTCCCTACTGAGTCTCTCAGTTAAACTTCTAAATTTTTCAAGTTGACACAGTGTATTAACCATAACAAACTGAAATACTTATCAACATTGTCTTATAGTATCTGATATTTTAAATCAATGCAGTATATAAAGATCGTCTCAAAAAATGTTTCAAATCCATATTAAAAAATAAGTGAAATCTTCTGTGGTTGCTGAAATCATTACTATATTTCTAGCATAAATGTTTTTTCATGGAGTGATGTATAAGATGATTTTTGAATTAAATAAAATATTATTGTATTCTCATAATCGTTTCTAGTAAAATAATGTTTTGGGGGAGTTATTAAATGTTCTAGATGAAACCAGGTCACTTGAGACTATGCATGATAATTACTGTGTTTCTTAATGGCCCACTTGCTAAAGGGCTAGTTATCCTCTTGAGAATGATTAAAACTTTGGAGGTGATGGATAATGGGGTGAAGTTAGGACATTGAAGCACCCTTTAGGGTGCTTATTAGGATATCAATTCCTCTTCTTCCACACGCAGTGAACAAAGTGAACCCAAAGTAAATCCTATGAGGACTGCAACTAATGATAAGATAGCCCTGGAAGACTACATCAAAAATAAAATTTACTGACATTGTAGAGTACAATGGCTTAGATAAAATATTGAAGGCACATGTGTGAAAGAAATTAATTGTTAAACTCTAGTTCAATAAAATGAAAAAAAAAAAAAAAACTTCTCTGTAAAAGACAATGAGAAACTATTCTACAAGCTGGAAGAAATTATTTGCAAAAGACATATCCAACAAAAGAGCACTCTCCAAAGTACACAAGAATGCTTAAAACTCCATTTAAAGATCTCATTAAAAGTGCTCAAGAAACATAATGCATACTTTATGATATAAGAACTATAGATGTTCCATTTTGTACATCATCAGAAAAAAAAGCAAGTTAAAATAATAGACCTATCATTATATACTTGTAGTTTACCACAGAAATGTTTACCACAGATAGTACCGGGGGCTGAAAATGATTTTTGGCAACAGAAATACTCAGTTTTTGAGGAGGATTCACAGTGGTATAGCCACTATGAAAAACAAATCTGCTCTTTCTTACAAATCCAAATCATATTCCTAACATATATTCTGTCATGGTTTATGTTGGTGGCCCCCAGGCCTCATGCATTTACATTGTGCATTTGTGATTGGTTCATTGTCTAGTGTTTGGATTGGAGGTGTGAGTACTACACTGGCCTAGGGGTGGAGCCAGGATGTGATGTAATGGCAGGAAGAAGGTGTGTCTTTCTCTCTCTTGCTGGTTTCTGCTTTGCTATTTGCAGCCTCCATGAACTGCGGCCCAGCCATGCCCGCCTGCCTTGGAGCCAACTGAATGTGGACTGAAACCTCCAAATACTGTAAAAAATAAACCTTTCTTTTCCCAACTTTGGGCATCAGGTATTTTGTCTCAGCATTGAGTAAAAAGTAAGACACATTCCAATGATCAATCTTGTTGATATTGATTGATGTTAAAAATTTGTGTTTTTGTCAAAAGTTGTACGTGGATATTTATAGCATATTTTTTGACAATTATCCCAATATGGATGCAATCAAGATGATATTCAATATGTGAATGGACAAATAGGTGGTAGCATATACATAAAATGGAATGTTATATAAGATAAAAATAAAATAACCAGAAAATACTTCATGAGAAACTTAAATCTAAGCTACTAAGCAAAAGATGTCAATCTAAAAATAATTGGATTCTTAATTCAAACTTTGAACTCTTAAAAAATTAACAGTTGAAAGATCAGAGATTTCCAGACAGTAAAGGACCACAGGATAAATGGGCAAAGCAAGATAATCTTTAGGTGATAAAGACGTCTCTAAAAATATTATTCTAAAGATATGGGGACTTTTAGGGTCTCATTTATAGTTTAACTGAAACTACTACCAAAATGATGGATATTGATTATTACTTATTTGTCAAATGCCACAGAGAAAGCACCACCAGGAGCAAATCCTATTTGGATTTTGGATGAGTTGGATCCTCTGAGGGCCTCAGTAGGTCAACTGCAACAGATCTCCACAAGTACAGGAGTGAGACTTTGTTCTAAAGTGGGATCTTATCAATTTTGCTGTTCACCTGTTCTAGAAATAGTTTCAAATTGTCAACCTAAATATCAACTAAACCTCAGGATAAATTTTTTATGTTTTGTTTTTTCCTTAACAGCATCTTTCTTTCTTTCTTTTTTTTTTATTTAAAGAGAGAAGAAAAAAAAAAAAAGGACATAAAAAATACAATGCAGTAAAAGGATACAAATAATACAATATTTCTAGAAAGAAATATATACAGTATGAAATCACCAGTTAACAGGCTACACATTATCTTCTTAGAAACAGTTGTCCATATCACTAAATAAAAGCATATAAAGTGAACTTTCATACAGTGAAATTGGAGACAGTTCCGTTAAATGATCCAACAAAAGCTCAGTTATATGGTTTTCTATCCTACACTCTCGAACATACCTACGGTGGGTTATAAACCTTAGTCCACCTTACTTTCCTCTCTTTTTTACAGTAACAATTAGACTTTTAGGGTTTTATTACTCTCACAGTTCTTATTACTTTTTTGAAGAGAATAAAAACAAATGTGACTAAGCAAAACAGAGTCAGTTAGAACAGAAGGGTGGGCATAGCACGTCATCTTTCTTTCTTATTTCGTTACCAAAATGAGGCTAGTTGGGCTAATTGGTTCATTTCCACCCTGGACGTGATACATACACAACAAATGTGTGATTGTCCTTGTAAGAAGTTGCCTGAGCTCAATTAATATGATGAAAAGCACTAAACATCATACACACTACCAGGCGGAGTGAGGAGTGAGGAAAGCCAAATTCTTCATGTAGCTACCTTGGTAAGCTTTCCTCTTAGGACCTGTCTGTCCACAGAAATGTCCCGGGTTCTGTGTTTGAGGAGGAGACTCCCTTCAGTCTGCATAAATCCAGTAATATCATCATTTACTTGTGTCTCTGAATTAGAGCTCCTTAAACTCCTACCAGCTTTTTGTTCTTTTATGGTTACAAGCCTATTGAATAAACTACATTTTTTTTTCCTTAGATATTCTTATTCAAATTGCTCAGGAGGTGAACTGTGAGAATTTAAGGGAAAGTTTGAGCAATGTACCTTACTGCAAAACATTTTTGCAATGTAGACATTGTTGGTACTTTTTAATCATGCCTTTTATATATCTAAGTATATTTATGACTACTCATGTTTCTGCATATAAATATACATTTATAGAATCTAATTGTTTATATTTCACATTTTATAGAAATATATGCATTCTGAAATGAAAAAAAAAAAAAAAAAGCATATGAAAGATAGAACATGGGCCCAAACACTGCATATGAGTAAACTTCTTACACCCTGGAAATAATACCAATCTGAAGAGGATTATGATAAATTAAAGAACAAACAGTTCAGCAATGGAGAAATTATTAAGAAAAGAATTTGAAAATGTAATAGAAAAAAAAAGATTAATTTAAACTTGGATTATTATCTCTAGGAAATGTCCATTCAGGGTTTGCTTTTCATATACACATCTTGTACAAAATATTCACTTTTAAAATTTAAGTGCAGTTAACAAATGTGTTACTTGTATAATTAATTGATTTGTTTTTGCAATGTTTTTAACATTTTGATGATGTTTTGTACCTAAAATGTCTAGCCTTCTAAATATCTGTTAAATGGATCTGCCACCATTGCCCCTCAGTTGTTCTCCAATTTTTCTATCACAGCATAGTTCAATTAATTTGTTTCGTGGCTTATATCTCCAGGTAGAATTTTAGTAGCTCATCAGGTGGATGATATGATTTTTTGAGTTTTTATGTACCTGACAATGTCTTTAGGTTTTTTGTTATTGCTGTGACTGTGGTGCTATTTTTGACTTGTTCACTTTTGACTTTTTCTTAAACTTATCTTCTAAAAAAATCAATTATGTTCTGCATCACTAATTTGTAGATATTATTTTTACACTGCAATTTTACATTCATAAAAGTCAAGAATTAATTTATTTCCCTGCTGTTTTTCACATAATAAACTTTTTCGGTAAGGAAGTAGACAATTTTTTTTCCTAAGTTTTGAGTTAGTAATTTTTTTATTGTTTTTTTAAAACATAAGCCTTGGTGGATACTTTTAAATATTTAATTTCAGAAGGAAATGTTTATTGCTTTATAAATCATTAAACATGCTTTTTATTATATATTTTTGTTCTTAAGCGTTAGGAACTCAATAATTTGGATACACTTTAGGCCTCAATAACTCTCTACTATATTTGTTTCCACCATAGTTTTTGCAATTGTCTGTCTCGTCTGTGTACAGTTTGACATTTGTCTTTCGTGATATTTTTGCTTGCCTGAAATCTTTTGCATTCTCTCTACTTTTGCTTTAGGTTTTGTTTCAAATCCAGGTAAATTTTGTACACAAATATAAATATTATTAGTGTATATTTAATTATGTTTTAACAAATAAATATAAGCTTTCACATAAGCAATGTATCATCAAAGATATATATATATATATATATATATATATATATTTTTTTTTTTTTCTATTGTCCCAGAAAATTCCCTCAAATCCTAGAAATTTCTTCAAAGTCATATACAATTGTATGGATTCTATCACCACTATTACTTTTAACCCTCTTTGGATTTTATATGCTTGATTTCATACTATATTTGAAGTTGTATTAAATATGTTAGTAAAATGAAGATTTGTTTTATTCTCTGTGAATTGGTATTTTTATCACTGTCTGATTATGGTCTTTATCTCTGGCCATCTTTGTCATCTTGAAGTCAGTTTTGTCTGGTTAACATAGTCAAAAATTATTTCCATCCTTGATCCCACAAAATTTATTTACTTACATAATTTAAATCTCAGTCAGTATTCTTCTCTTATTTAAATTGTTACTAATACTGACAACATAGAAGGAAGACTTGCATCCTTAAAACCTGTTCATCTTTGCCTATTAATTGAAGGGCATCATAGTTACTTTCATGTTGTTGAAATATCAGGCCCAATGTCCACAAGTTAAAGGAGGAAAGTTTTATTTTGGCTCATAGTTTCTGAATGTTCCAATTGATAGTCAGCTGACTGCCAGGCACGGCAACATAGCAGAGGAGAAACAGTCCATGATGGGATAAGCAGGAAGCAGCAAGCAGCAGTAATCACTGAGGCCAGCAGTACACTTCTGGACTTTTACCCCACCCGAGTTATAAGCATTTGAATGAAGCCACTCAAACCAAGGTGGACTTTTCCATTATCTACAGCCACAACTGTGATCACCTAATTCCTGGACTAATTCAGTAGCACACATCCTCAATCCCAGAATCACACATCCTTGCTCCAGCCACATCTCAGAAGGTCCACAGTAAGTAGAAGAGGCTTTGAGGTTTGCAGAGCATGTCCAGATAAAAGCCATACTAGAGTCAACTGACTGAAGCTCATTCCTCGAAATTCGTTCTTTGAAGCTAAAGCTATAGATGGAATGGTATTTTGATATAGAGCCTTGAGGAGTTAATGTCACATGAGATTGTGAAGTGAAGGCCTTATGATGAGATTAACAGATATACAAGAAGGAGAGAGTCATTTTACTCAATCCTGCATGAAGACAACAGTTAGAAGCCAGATATTTTGCAAGCCAGGAAAAGAGCTTCCCCAGAACTGACTGATCAGCATCTCAGTCACAGGCATTCCAGCCTCCAAAGGAATGAAATGTAATTCTTTAAACAATTGAGTGTGCATTTTCTTTTTATAATAGATTGAAAAGACTAGGATAAGAATGTTTCTCATTAGTTATTGATTTAGCATGAATGAATTTGTATATTATCTCCTTAACTTAATCCTATGTTTCACAACTTTTTCTGGTCAATTCTTTGCTCTTCTGTTCCTTTTTTATCCATTCTTTAGCGTAATAAAAATTTAAAATTATCGTATTTATTCATTGGCTTTACCTTTTCGTATTGTACATTTATTTTCTTAGGAATGTGATGCATATTTGTCTCCATGTAATTATAATTAATATTTTATGTTTTCTTATAATGTTACAGCAATATAATTACGTTTCCCAGTTTTATATGTCATTTTAGTCACACAGTTAACTTCTGATATATCTTTTTAATCTCACAACATAATTATATGGGTTTTCCTTTAATCTGTTGATCTTTACTAAAATTCAAAGAAACCAAAAGATGAAGAAAGAGATCACAAAATGGGAGGAGAGATTAAAGAAAGAAAATGTAGTTTGTATATGATCATCATATGTAACATGCATACATGGAAATGTGACAAGAATATTCCAAGATGATTGCAATAAAAATGAAATTATCAACAATCTTTGAAAGATAAAATATTCCCTTTCTCTGTACCTGCAGAAACACAGGCATGATTATATTTTTTCATAAAATCAGCCTTGCAAATTTTATGTCTAACAAGAGAATCTGACAAGATAAACTGGATTTCATGCACTATTGCAATGATCCAGCAAAATAACCTGTAATCTTCAAAAATGTGCAATTTGGTTGCTCATCATATATAACATGTTCTGGAAATAATATTTAAATCAACACTCATTTTCTTTAGGAAGTTAAAAATATGTAAAGTTGAAAAATTTAAGAGTCATCCAAAGTTAGAAGGAATTATTGGTGTTTTTCTCATCTCTCATACTGAGAGAAGGGAAAGATAAAGTCTGTAACGTTTCTTATTTTAAAGCAGAAAATTTTAAAAAATCAATATTTAAATTTTTAACAGTATTATTTTCATTTTATATGTCTGAGATTCTTGCCAATATTATTTCTCTTTAGTATGAAAATTCTTTCATTTACATTACTGAATTTAATCCGTCAGCAATTATATTAACATTTTGTTCATTTGAAATGAACCATTTATGAAAACTTTTTAATAGAATGACATAAATAGGAATGAAATAGGTTAAAGTATATGTTAAATAATAAGACAAAAATGAATAGTAATAAAATAAATTCAAAAATCTCTCTCCACTTCATCCAAAGTTGCAAGTACTTATGACCAACAAAAAAAGAAAATATGACAAATATATCTTCAAATATTTAATATTAGAATTTTATAAAATATGTATTAATGATAGATGTGCATTATCTATGAATTATCTACTTATGAATAAGGAAGGAAAGATAACTGCAGATATGAAATAAAATGAATCAGATGAATTGGAGATGTAAACAGATTCATCAAGCTTGAAAATTTAAATGATTATAGAATTAAATATAAAAGCAAAATAAGGTCTAAGATTGCCTCAGCAAACTATGGATAAGTAATAATTTTCAGAGAAAACACAAAAAATTACAAATGTAAAAGTAAGAATATATGAACTTTATAAAACAAAGATATAAGGAAACGAACAAGAAGCATCTATTGAAATATATGTTAATAAAATAAAAAATTAAGCTACCATAAAAATGTTAATAACATGTACACCTGGAAAACAATTATGTCTAAAATATATGAAGAATACTTGCAAACTAATAATAAATGGACATGGTCAGAATATTTGGATATTTTACAAATGAAATTTTATGGGAGTCAATAAGTAAATAAAGGCATTGAACATCACTAATTATAATTATTTTCACTCATATCACAAAGTATTTTGTTTCATATCTTCTAGAATGATTAAAATTAAAAAGCTCAGAAGATCAAATATTATTGGTATGGACCAGAATCACTTCAAACATTCACTCTTAACTGTTGGATGATTTAAAAAAAAAAAAAAAAAAACAATAATTTTGAAGCAGTGGTGCCTGTCTTGCTTTTAAACCTTAAATTCAATGCCAATCAAGATGGCTAATACCTGTAATTTCATCCTCTGGGAGGCTGGCTCAAGAGGTTGAGGCAGGATGCTGGGGCAGGAGGACTGAGTGTGGCCTGGGGAAATTAGTGATTTAGAAGGAAGCTGTCCCAACATCAACACTTTAAAATGAGTAGGGGATATAGTCCAGTGTGAAAGCCCCTGGTTCTCTTTCCAGGATCACACACACACACATACACACACACACACACACACACACACACACACACACGTTTAAATTCAGATCTAGTGTACGATATAGCAAGTCTAAAGAGAAATCAAAGAGTATTCCCTTAAAAACATGTAACTGTACCAATAGGTCCATAAGCAAACAAAGCAATCAATTCATAATCAAACAAACTCCAATACATAGTCTTTGCAGATTAGATAAGTAGGATATACTCAGTAATAAGGAAGAAATGTAACACTGATATACATGACTACAGTGTTAGCTTAAAAACATTATATTGACTAATGGTAGCTGAGTAGAAATGGGTACCTACTGAGGATACCATTTATATGGGACATAAAAACTGGAAAAATCAATTGAAGAACATATAAAATTAATCTCTACTCATAGATATGAGGTCAGTGATAAATGCACACTGATGGAAAATGGTGAGAAGGAATAGGAAATCTTTAGAAAATTGAAACATTCTGTATACTGCTTGTGATGGTGACTATATGTGCAATAATTTATTAAAACTTATCTGAAGCTTAGGATCTTTGAGTTTTACTCATGTAAAGCCAGTTAAATATAAAGTTAGTAAGAGTAAATACTTACAATTTTAGCTCATTTATCTATTGACTAGAAATGTGTGCTACAAAAAGAAAAAATAACCCCAGTAAAGGTAGATATTCAATAATATTTATTACAATATTGTTTATAGTTACAAAATTGCAGCAGTACAATGAATGTCTCTGGGAAAGAAATAGTGGAATACATCATTATTAAGAAATATGTATAAGATAAAAAAAACCTGACCTGATCAGAGCTACACAAATTTTTTATTGAACTATTATAAATGCATATTAATATATATATATATATATATATATATATATATATATATATAACATAAGTATCCTAAATCTCAATTTTTTTTTCTCATCTAGTTTTGTGTGACACCATGAATTGCTGAAAAGTGCTTGGGCTCTCTAAAGCACCAATTGTATATCCACAATTACCATTAAATCCACAACTTGCCACGAGTAAGAAAAAATATTAGTTCAATCTGTCCTAGAGAGTGAGGCTTCTTTTTGCTTTCTAGGTTTTACTATAAAGGGCATTTTCTGAATTAAAATTATGAAACATCTATGCTTTTAAGGTACATTTTTCAAGGTAGATTTTGGTAATTGAGTAACTGCTGAACAGATTATTATTGGTTAATTTTACTGAAGGCTACTTAAGTTTTGTTAAAAATAAATTATTGTATGAGATAGATTTCTTATAACTTTCAGTAACCAAAAATATGTAATAAAAGATTCTTAGGCAACTTATTTAAAGCCTTAAAATTATATGAAACCCAAATTAACATAGCTAATCACATAATTTAAACGCAATTGCAGTGAAAGAAATTTATATTATAATCTTTTAGCTAGATGTCAAAGATAAATGAAGAAAGACAAGTTACCAAGTGGGAAACTTGAAGCTGAAGAGCAGAGAATAATAAATCCCGTGATCACATACGGAAGAGAAGGAAATAGCAATCTAGTTTAGCGATAGGAGATTTCATTTACTCCACAAACCTGTGAAACTTTTGAGAGAAGTAGGAAAATAAAATATAAAATTATGGATGAAATAAAGAATTATTGACCTTTTGTGTCAGAAATCCTAATAGGATGGGTCCTATCCAATCTTAGAGAAAATGTGCAGTTAGCAGATTAGAAACAGCAAAGCCACTTGGTTCAAGTGACCCCGTGATTAAATTCAATATAACTTAGAACAGTGACCTAAAGGCAATATCAAACCAGAGTTCGAATTTTTAAAGGTGTATTTTCAAGGTGGAAGAAAACGAATAGAGAAATTGGTCTAGGAAATAATAAAATAAAGATAGAGAATTGAGAAGAGGGGTATTAAAGAAGAAAAAGAAAAACAACACTGGCACAGGATCTTTAAAGCAGTCGCTTGCAGCATACTTTGTTTTAAGGTGAATGAACTATTACTGTGTTTTATTTTTTCAATGCTTTATTCTCTTAGTGGTCATCACATATTAGTGCTCCCAATAATTAAATTCCATATTAAACTAAGCTGTATATTCTTTCCCTGAAGAATGAATGCAGGTTAGCAATAACTATTATTGGATCATGAAGCATTTCCTTAAGAAATGGAACAAAGAAATTATTCCCTAAAGCCTATCCAAAGGAAAACCTTACACATTTTATTAAGTTGTTAAATAAAACAGTAGGCAGAATTTGGAACTTCAGTCAATGAAATAGAGAAATTCAGAAATGTAAAAATGTTAACTTCCTATTGAAGGTGAAATTACATTATGATATGCAGGGATGCCTGACTTAACCAATACCTGGCCACGTGAGGAGAAAATAACTGAGGTTATTGTCAAATGAGGCATCTCCAAAGAGAAGTGAGAAAGGCTGTGAATTGCACAGAAGGCACCCGATTCACATGTTTCTTAACTTTTCCTCTAAATACAAATACAAAATATACAATGCTCATGAACTTCTTACTGTAATTGACCAAGTTTCAAAGGGAAGGACAAAAAGTTAGAAGAAAAAGTGTAGACCACCTGTAGTAAAAAATAAACTCAAATGATTATCTTTCATTCCTTAACAACTGCCTGCACCAAAATTAGTAAAGCGTGCTCTCGTGAATGTGTTTCTATCATTTAAAAATCTCTCCTTTATTAAATGCCAGCATTCAACTTTAGAATGACAGTGATACTCCAGCACAAGTTAAATGTGTCATTTATATTGATTTTGCTAAGTATTTTTGCATGCTAATGAAATTTTGATTATGTTCATATTTTTCTTTGCTTTATTCTTTTTAATAGTGAATAGAAACTTATTATTTGGTGATTTTATAGATTTTTCCCAAACATTTTCTACAGTTGAACTTGAGTCCCTTACTGAACATATTAGTAACAGGCTGTTAATTAAGTGTATTAGTGGAAATCATTGTGCAAGTGAAAGACAGTTTTATAGTTTTGAACTCTTGTTTTTCTTTGTTATATGTGTTCCCATAACACTAATATAGACTCTCATTTATTGGGAACGTCACTAATCGAAATACATCATTCTAAATATACTATCAAATGCTCACCATGTATCAGAAATTATGCTTGGAATCTCAAAGCTGCATCTAATTATATCCATATGACAGTTTTGCTGGGTTGGAATGATTACAGGCCCTATATACAGAAGAATAAAGTGAAAGTGATTAAATTGCTCGGGTCCACAAAGCATGTCAGAGAATACAGTTCTGATTGTTTTAAAGCATTTGTTTAAGGAACTGTTAACATTAGAAATGTGGTTATTGCATTATCTGTATTCCACATTCCTGAGTTTTATGGATCATTTATCTGTTTATTGACTTGATATTGTTATTTAGATTGATTCAATTTTATTCTAGTAATTTATATATAAACTTTTCTGATCTCCATTATGAAGATGAAAGAAATATTCCTTGATGTTAACTGAGAGCAAAACTGGGGATTTAGCTCAGTGGCATAAGTGCCTGCTTGGCAAGCACATGGTCATGATTTCATCTCCAATTCCAAATTAAATAAATAAATTAAATTAAATTAAAGCAGAGATAAATGCAAAATCTCTTTATATTTAAGTTCTAAAAGTTTTTCAAATATATGAAAGTGTTTACAATGTTTTCATCAGCTTTATATCAATTTAAAGTAATTTTTACACTTATTTTTAGATCAGAATGTTAAGCTCCAATATTTGAAAAAAAAAAGATAAGTCCATTATAAGAGATTATGGAGAGTTCAGGTACAGGACTTATGGGGTGGAGGTCTTCTGTCCTTGTCTCTGAGATTGTTATTCCAGTGGGCTCTGAAGCTGAAACCTGACTTCGGCTAGGGAACACTTGTTTGCCTTGATTGAGTAACAGTGGTACACACATTATTTCAGAATAAACCTGAATCACCTAAATCCTGAGCATGCTAGCACATTTGGATATTAGTTATATTTTTCAGGATGGAAGGAAAAGGATCTTTTTCTTCTCTAGTGATCAGATTGTAGAAGCATTTTAGAAAGCATTTCAAAAGGTCCCTTGAGGCTTTCTTTTTAAATATCCATAGATTCATCAGATACAAATAACCTGCTCATTTAGACAATGAAAGAGACTAATTTAACACAATCGACATTTGTAACCTTGAGCTCCATACTTCTCCCACATTCTTTCTTTTTGAATGAGGCAGTAATGAAAAACTCTTTTCAGTGGATACACTTAATTTTTTAAAAATGAGAAACCATATTTACAAAATATACAGATATTAAAGTAAGTTCCTTTTATGGATATAGTCTTACATAATTGAAATGTTTCCCAGGGAGAACTGAAGTTCACTTTTGAACTAGAAAATGTAAAGAATTTGGAATAACATGTCTGACACTTTTACTTGAAAAAGAAACTTGTGTAGTCAGTCATCAGCTACAACTTTACAAGCTAAAAAGAAACTTTGCTGTGATGTAAAACAGAATAGTGTCTAAGAAAAGTAAAAGTAAGCGTACTACAAGATGCTGCCATCCCATGAGATACTAGTATTCCCAAGTTCGTTGCAGTATTCATTTCAGCAAGAAGTGAAAACAACTAAAATATTCAATGCTGAGTAGAACACAAGATTGAGTACTAGTCACCTTAAAAATAATAATATTTTGCAATATACAACAATGCATATGAACTTTGGGGATATTATGTTAAATAAACCAGTGACGGAAAAAGCATGTATTTTAGTATTCCATATATATGAGGTATCTAGCATAGAAAATTGATCAAATCAGTGAGTGAAATGGGAAAATGGGAGGCTAAGAAAAGTACCTTGCTTCAGTTAAGAAAAGCGAACAAACTCTGCAGGACTCCTACACAGCGTAGTACTGTGCCAAATGCTCAGTGACAATGGCTTGAGCCCTTAAATATCTGTAAAGAAGGTATGCTTCATGCGATTATCCTTATGAAAGTAACCTTTAAAAGACAATTCCATAGAAATAAAATGATTTAATAATGCTATGTTTTGCTCTGAATCTAGAGGCTAAAATGATGTTGCTACCTAATTGGGGATAACACTATACTGGAACAGAAGAGCTTTCATGTACGGCTTTTTTAAAATCGTAAATTCTCTATGGAGCCCAGGCTGGCCTCAAACTCACAGCGATCTTTCTGCCTCAGTCTCCTGAGGGCTGGGATCACATGAGGCCTCATATACTTCTTATAGGAAATATACCATACAGACCTCATATACTTTTTATAGGAAATAAGACATTTATTTACCTAGACTTTCACTGTCATTTCACAAAGTGTGTATTTACCTATCAACTAATATATAGTGCTAGGTGATTAAGAAGAGAAATAATAATAATAATAATAACAGAGTGTCTGGAGGTGGGTAGGGTTCCAATAGTAATCTTCTCATTTTCTCTAGGTTCCTCACCCTCAGTCCAGCAGAAAATGAGGGAGAGGAGTGCAGAAAATGAGGATATCAGGACTGAAAAGATATAAGGTACAAGTTTATTTTATGGCGTGGCAATGCAGAAAAGCTACCCTAACAGCAAGGTCTGTAAGGTAGGGGTCTCCAGAGAGTTCCCCCTGGCTCTGGAGTGCACTTCACACTTAACGGGGGGTAAGCCGGTTCCTGAGCAGGACATTTTCAACTAGGCCAATCACGATCTTACCCACTGTTTCTAAAGGAAGAAAATGGTCAGTGACTCAGGGTCCCCAAACACACATGCAGTAGTTTCACAAGGAGTGTCCTTCTAGAGCCCATTGCATATAACAAACAGGTAGTACTTTTAGGTTTGCGCCACCCAGGTCCTGCCCTGTGTTTCTCTGCCTATTCCCATCTAATTTGTGGCTACAAAATCTTAAAAAGATTGGGAAAGAGAGGAAGATGTAAAAGGGAAGGGAAAAATTAAAAAAAAAAAAAAAGATTCAGATGCTACCCAGTTGTGTTCCAACTCCCCAAGATGAATGCAATCATTATGTACCACAATCACATACTCAGAGTAAAGAAGCTTAAAATGATATGATTTATCAGGATATGATTTATGATATGATTTAAGGATATAATTTATGATAAATCATCACTTCAGACCATTTCTGAAAAAAGAGTGCCTTTAAAATTATTCCCTTTCGTTTTTTAATCACTCAAAACAGTGTTTTCAATTTGTTTTTAAGCTATATATACTTTAAGTTTCTTTATTGAGAAAAAAAAAGAAGAAATAATACCTGAACTGAAAGATGGTGACCTTATATGGTGAGCAACTTATGTAAAATACATACTTTATTTAATGTAAGTTTCCATGTGTGAAAAAGGCCAGCTATAAAAATCAAGGATTCTGCAAGAGGCTGCATGATTGACTTAGGACAAGAGGGTAGCTTTCATTGACTGTTGAATGAGATTAGTCAAGAAGAATACAAGAAAAAACTAAGGACAGGAGAAAACACTGCACCTACTTATGCTACTAATTGTAGCATCATATATATCTACAGGTCTTGTACTCTAAGAGCAATCCTATTTCACGTGATTAGACAACTATTCTAGTGGAAAATTTTAGAAGAGCTACATTGGCAGAATAGATAAAATTTAGTAATCTTTGGCAATAAGCATTGACAACTGCTGGGCATGAGAGAAGGGTCGATAGCATGGAAAATTTATAAACGCTAAGTATAGATTAATTGGTGGTTTTCCAGGGAGATTGTGAGTGCATAAACAAGACAAAAGGGGAGGAAAGAGCAACTACTCTTTCATCAGCATAATTTCCTCAAACTTAGAAAATTGGCTCTTTCTCTCTTCACATCCCTTAATGCTCTGAACTTCCATATAACGGTAGATTGCTCAAATAGTTCCACATTGTTCAAATCACCCCCTCACTGGTTTGTGTCTTACATGAACTGTAGATGTATCAGGCATAAGATATTTATCATTTCCATTACTTTTCTACATTGTAAGTACTAACACGATGATATGTTTATGATAAGTTGGCACTAAACATTAATCACAGATTTTATTGAAGGGAAAATATTTTGCTTAATGAGGGAACACCACCCTTTACTTCAAAAGCACAAATTTATATAGACCCTGAATAGAGTATACACAGCAATATAGGATTATTTAGACAGCAATATAAGATTATTATATGTACTTAACAACATCTCAATGTATTTTATTTACTTCAACTCTGTAAACTAGGTAGATGCAGAAAAAAAATTCCTTATGATATGATATCTAAGCATTCCAAATTTTCCCTTTTATGTTAATACTTTAGCTTTTATAAAACACAGAGAAATTGATCCCCCCAAAATAAAATCTGAAAGTCACAGTCCATTCGGAGAATATTTGTTGGTTTATGTTACCTTTTTGGAACAGAGAAACTAAAATTATCCCCAATTAGAAAGAATGAAACAATGTAAATGGAACTGATGCAATACAGTTTCATTCAGTTTTTGATCTGGCAGCAGGTAAACAAAATAATTTCATTTACTGAATTTAATTCGCTTTCTATTAAAATGATATAGGTGAATATGATTATCAGTTTGCTATAAATTATGTAATAACCTATGATATTTATAATCAAAAATACAATTGTATTCAGAACCACTGTCAGAAGAAACTGTGTTACTAATGCTTTTATGATAGTATAACCAAGTTAATAAATTTAAACTAATGCTTTGTCAGTGATAGAATGGTTGCTTTCTTTTTCTCTTATTTTTCTTTTTTTTTCCCTTGAACTATTATGTTTATATTTTACAATGATTATTTTTATGTGTCATCATCACAACTCCAAAGGTTGCCCAAACAAGTGGTAAAATATTTCTGCACAGATCTGTGAAGTTGTTCTGGAACAGATTAGCACTTTGAGCAGTTGACTTGGTTCTCTAGTCCAGGTTACAAATAACAGATTCTAGGACTTCTCAGCTATTACACTAATACGAGGGTTTTTTGTTCTTTTTTTTTTTTCTTTTTTTTTTTTGGTACTGGGGATCAAAGTCATGACCAGGCACTTGCAGGCAGATGTTTGTGCCACTGAGCTAAACCTGAGGCCTTAGTGAGCTTATTTCTATAATAAATATCCTCTGTTAAATCCATATATATATATATATATATATATATATATATATATACATGAATAAACTATTGTTTTTTTTCTAAATCCTAATATATATTCTATAAAATAATACTTATCCAGAGAAAAATTGAATCATTAATTTTTTATAACACTTTTTCTCTTCCTTCAAACTTTAAAAAGTTAAAAACAAAGATATTAGTGGAGACTTTAAAAAAGAATGAAGTTATGAAACAGAAATCAGTGACTAAAAGTTGGCTCAAAATTAAATGTCCAAATCACTCTTTGTCACATACCAAAACATAACTTTTGGCTTTGTTTTTCCTTAACGTGTGTGTTTTGTTATCCTGCATTACCTACGGAATTGTGTATTATCAATCAATCTAATTGCTTGCTATTTCACATCTAAAGTGTCTCTTTTTTCCTTCCACGTTTTATATATCATATCTATCTTTAATCGCTCAAATATTTTTTTTTTCTTTGTCCCTCTTTCTCTCTCTTCCCCACCCCTTGGATGTGTATTTTTCTGTGTGCATAATTGCTGAGAAATGTATCCCTAGCCATTTTTGTCACTGTACAAAAATCACATCTATTTACACCAATATAGATGGTCTAAGTAAATCATTCGACCTCTTTTTTTTGATGCATTTTAGGATGTAAAAGGTAAATAGTGCTGCTATTGACATAGTTGGGTGCCTTTTTTAATTTTAAAGAGGTTAAAACCAAGGAAAACAAAACAATAAATATCAATCACAATAAACTAGTATAAGTGATACAGGACTTGAAAACCTTATCAAATCAACAATAGTTACCATACTGCCTTTTGTTGTCTTCAAAATAGCTGCAGATACCTTCAGCTATAGTAAAAATCAAACAACACAGAATAGAGTAGAAACAATAAAAACAAAACAATGAATGTAATAAAGAACTTCAAAATACGCTAACAGTAAATCTAAAATGGCTACCATAGGCCTTGATATCTTTTCAATAACTGCTCTTGCATCAGATTTAACTTAATCAAACAAAACAAAAGAGAATAAAACCCAACCCAAGGAAACAATGAAAATGATATGGTTTGCAGGCAGTCACTCGTGGTGGAGCCTTGTTCTCTCCCTCCATAGTCTGCAAATGGTACCAGCTCACAGAGAGAGGGTTGAGTGTGGCTGACTCCACTCTCACAGGGGCCCACACAAGACCCTGGTTTCCAGGCAGGGTGACTTTAACAGTACACTTGAAAAAGTACTTTCTAAAATACCAAAGTATAATATAATAGATACAAATCCAGTCACAAAGTCATGTATTATCATTTTTATTCTGTGCTACAAGTCATTGAATGCTGTATATTTTTATGCAAACAACATAGTCGTTTCCTTTGCACCATCATCATCACAAACCACAGAGAACTGCATGGTATGATATATTGAAGTTTATCATACCACTGAGTAATAGCAATTTTTCAGTCCCAGCACAATCTTATGGAGCCTTTGGAGTAAATGTGGTCTGTATGGACAAAAATGTCAAGTTTAGGTATTATTTGACTGAATATGTGTGTGAATGTATATATATATATATATATAATTGGAAAGCTGCCTACATTCACAGGTATTGTTGATGTGCTTATATGCATAACTAAATATATGCACACATATTTTCAAAGTCATTGTAATTAATTTGTTTTTTTAAATCTATTTCACATCAATCAAAGAATGTGATAAGAAAACATCATTTTTTTTTCATTCTTTATAAAATAATTCAAAAAATTATCCAGTCCAGTAGTTACAGAATCAAGTAAAATGCTTTTGTTCTTTCTAGGAATTCAGTAAATTATAATTCCTTTAACTTTTGGAGGCAAAAGAGCTACATTACCATAAGCCATAACAGTATCATTTCCCCACAATAGCTATGCCAAAATGTGATAATACTGGGAAAGAGGTTAATGCATGCATTTCGAAAGGTGAAATGAGAAATCTGATTGTTTGTACAGAAGCTTACTCCATGGATGATTTCATGACAGTTTTTTGCTTGCTCTAAAACATCCAGGCTTCTAGGGAAAAGATAGTGAAATGAATACCTGCTTTTTGGCAACCCCTCCATGCTATTTGTCTGTGACTTACGGTAGACTTGCACGTTGACTGTATGTGTTGGAACAGAAGAAATGAGCAAAATAAAAGCATGGGCTAGTCTTTAAATAAGATGTGCAGATAAAATAGATGAATACATAGATTAAAGTAAATTATTTTACCATTCATTATTGTCATAGCTTGCTAATCAAAGGATGGGTTTAGGGATGAGTTCTAAAATAATGCACAACAAATTAGAGCTGAAATTATAAATATTCTAGTAGGATCACACCACTACAAACTTTTCTTGGGTCCTAAACCTTGAATTTACATTACTTTGAGTTTCTAAACTTTTATCAGAATAACCAATACTGAAAGTATCAGATTCACAGTGCATGGTAGTCACACAGAATGTTAATTTAATGGGTGGAATAATGGAAATAGAGCAGATTCTTTATGGATTTGAAAATTTGCAAGACACACTTTGTTGGCTGCGGATACTTACATCCTTATTTTTGGTATTTTATTCAGAGGTGGAGAGGCCACTTCCATTGTTCCATAGCTGTGTCCATCTTACTGCTACATTCAAAGATTATATCCTTCCATTTTAAGACCATTACTATGTTTTGATTTATCTTTTCTGTGCACGATGGCAAGTTTTATAATATTTTAGATTTTCCTTTTGCCCAAATACTATCAGAAATGTAAAAGGATAATTTGTGACTACCTTTAGTTTGAAAGACATTTATAATTAAGTTATTTTTACATATTTTCTGTGTCTTATCAAACACACTATAGAATGCTAGTTGCTCCACTTAAATGAAACAACATTGTTTAAAAAAAAAAAAAAAAAAAAAAAAAAAAAACACTTCTGGCCAGCTATTCTTCCTCTCCTGAGTGAAAGAAAGGTAGGAGAATGTGGAAATAAAGAGGAATGAAGATATAATGTGCACAAGAAGAATTTCCCTATGAGTATGACCCTTATGTATATCAAAATAGCACCAATAAAATTAATTTAAAAAACTGGTGGTCATATTGTTTTAGATACAATTAACAAATACTTTTTTCTTCTTCTTTATGTTGTTCTTACTGCCACAATATTGAACTGATAATTTCCTTACTATGAGATATATACCTTATATCTCTAAAAGTAATACCTGAATTGAAAATAATGATAAAACACATAGACCTGTAAAATACATTAAAAACATCAATTTGTGGCTGAAATTACCTGAAAAAGAAAAGAAACAGTTCATAGAAACTAGAACATGAGTAAATCTGTAAAACAAAGTATTTATAGTAAGATGTGGACATTTAGAAGCTCATTTAATCTCATTTTGTTACCAGTATTTCTAACTGTGAAATGGATTTATCTGTTTTTAACTGTGACATAAATTTCTCCAAGAACAATATTTTGCTATTTGTTGTTAATTGCCTTGAGGCACTCTTGTGAGTCGCACTATGAAAAGGACATATGCATCATCTTTCAAGAGAAGCTATCACAGTTTCTTATTTTAACACTAAAACTGCACAGTTGATTAGTGTGCACGCAGAAGTGGAGATTCATACCACACTTCAGGGCTGATGAATGGTCTTATATTCAAGTAAGATAGAGAGAAATGTTAGAAAGTTCTCAAGTACACTATGAGAAGGGAAACTATTATAACAAAATATAATAACAAAAAAATACATTTTTGTTTTAGAAGCATTTTTTTACTAAAATACAGCTTAAAATAGACAAAATTTTTGAGAACATTTAAATGGGAAAAAGAGTTAATGAAAAGATTACCATTTTTCTTGTATTTAATGACAATATATATTTCTTTGTTAAGTTCAGAGAATTTAGTCAGCTCAAAAATCCACGTTTCCTTAGGATTAAAATATCCAAAAATAATTTAAATAAAAAATTCATCGGAAAAGGAATGCTTATTAACAGTTTGTTTAGGATGACATGTTGCTATTCACACACCTTTCTACAGAAAAGGAAGGTAAAATTAGCTATATTGTCAGTGGGGGAAAAAGCTGTCAAGTCTTAACTTATTCTATAAAAAACGAAAGTCAGAAATAAGTAAGCAGCACCAGTGAAAAGAAATCTTATCACATTTATTGCCCTAAAAGGACAGATAAGAGTAAAGGTCTATTTTCTCTGTTCACAGATAAGTGCACTTCTGATGATTCAATGGTGAGAACTCTTAAGGTAGATAACAAAAATACCATATATGGTAATTCCAGTACGTTTCTGGGACTTATTCAGCTAATACAAAAAGTTGCTAGAATTGCAGAGAAATTTCTGATGTAGCACAAAACAATTACTCTAGGAGCTGAATTACCAAAGCCAGTATTCCAAAGTGGTTAGCCATGCAGAATGGCTAGTTTAAATCCTAGTTCTGCTACCCACTGTTTGTATAACTTTCTAAAGCAAACATCTGTGCTGCACTTTACTTACCAATAAAGTGAGAAAAAAATGCCTTAGTATTGTTGCAATGATTACATAAGCTAGACTATGTAGAGTTTAGAATTAATCTCACTTACAATTATTCAATTAGAATTAGTGTAGGGTAATTTCTGTACCTTAAGTTTTACAGTTCTGTCTTGGTTCACAAACACTGTTAGTTCCACTATTCTGGAGGAAATTGTCACATTTATACATCTGCAGAAAAAGTCTCCAGGGTTGTTTGCCACCCTGTGTAGAGTTGCAAGACAAAACCAGGATTTCCCCAAATAATTCTGTTTGTGAATCAAACTTTGCAAACAAAAACCTTCGTGAACTCAGATATTACTGTAATTTAATTGTTTTCCATATATTTGCTATGTTACAGATCTCCTCAGTTTAAAGGTGTGACTTCTATTGGATCCATACTTTATGTAAGATGAAGATAACTATCTCAAAGATTTAATATTAAGGAAATCTAAAAATCATAAATATACACACACTGACATTTCTTCCTCCAAAACAAATCTATAAGGGAGAAAAAAATTATTCTGTGAATTTATCCTCCTTAAATTTAAAAATAAGTAATGTACATAAATATTTTTTCTTCCCTGATAAAATGCAAATATTTTAGAAAAATGTAACTTTCAATTATATATCAGTATATTAATGTACATCATCTCCCATATATATATATATATATATATATATATATATATATACTAGGATTTACTTATTTAGGCATTCTTTGCTATCTTTTCTCTTTGAATAAGAAGGTCCAAAACCATCAGTGGAAAACATAGTAGATTAGTGACTGATGGTGGGCAGAGTCATAGCTATCCACCCAGAAGCCCAAGAAGATCAAAGAAATTTCTAAGGACTGCACATAGAATGAGGAATTGAAAACTAGAAAAGTGAAGAACTGTGTACCCAGGAGGGTGGTGTACTTGTGGTGTCAGAGCCCAGCAGGAGTGTAGATCACAAGAAATCTAGGGATTTATACAGTTTGGAAGTCAGGGCTGGAAGGAAAAGCAAAAGAGATTCAGTACAGTCTTTCTGAAAGAGACCGGGGATGTGTAGTCAGAGGCCGAGTGGTGAGGGCAGCATCCCACTGGCAATGATACTGAGTTGAGGTGGTTTATATAAACAGAGTTTCATCCAACAAGTTATTATATTAAAGATCATAGAGGCCCAATTTACTTCTTTTGGAGAAGAGTTTCAAATATTTAAAAGTAGAAAATAAGAATGAATGTCTCAGGAGTTCTATAGTAATATGTTTCTCTCTCTCTCTCTCTCTCTCTATATATATATATATATATATATATATATATATATATATATATGTGTGTGTGTGTGTGTGTGTGTGTGTGTGTGTGTCTGTATGGACAGAGGTACTAAAATATAGATTTATATTAGGTTGTAAATATGTGTGTGCGAAACATAACATTTCTTCCTTCCATCTAATGAGAAGTCCTCAGAAATGCTTTTATAGTAATAAGCACATATAATGCTCAGACTTGAGCTCATAAATAATAGTCTATGCTATAAGGACTAAAAGTCCTCTGGAGAAATGGATGATTTTAAAGTAGAGCAAAGGAATATGAATGTGCCTGAAAAATAGTGTTATTTCTGAAAGCAAAAGAGCAAAGGAAAAAGGAAAGATGAAGACTTGGAATCGTTTTTAAAGGGAAGTCATTGATAAAACACAGGCGTGTTGAATCACAATAAAAAGAATGCATTAAAAACTTCTCAATAAAGTGAAATCTATGTTCACTTTTAGATACTTTGAAAGCAATTGAAATATCAGTAAAGGAGAGCATATTTATATTGCTTCACGTACTATTCTGTGA
Source organism: Cavia porcellus (assembly GCF_034190915.1). Taxonomy (NCBI): domain Eukaryota; kingdom Metazoa; phylum Chordata; class Mammalia; order Rodentia; family Caviidae; genus Cavia; species Cavia porcellus. The sequence continues at coordinate 28,721,337 of NW_026947497.1, read as the reverse complement.
GATCTTTATTGGCTACCATAGCAAAAGATTAGCTTTACTTTGTGTAGTAATATCAGCCTAACCAAATTATTCTAATTGATATTATCTTTAACAGGACAAAATAAAACTGTGTACTTCATGATAAGGTGCATTGAGAATAACACATAACTGTTTTTGTATACCTCCAAATATGTATATAGTGCAGCTTAAGGAAATATCAACAAAACACCTATTGAGTGAAATCCTAGAAAACAACCCTCTAGTAATCTTAAAAATGTCACTGTAATGAAATTCAGAAAAACTAAATAACTACCCTCTAATCATAAAAGCCTAAAGAGGAATGATGACTTGAGGAATGATTTGATTTTTAAAATTTCAATATAGATATTATTGTGACAATTTAGAACATTTGATTACCATAATTAAATTACAAAATATGCACAGTAATTTATTGAAATTTAGAGTTTTCTACCACTAGGCAAGGCAAACAATTAAGCAAAGTGAAGGTACAGAATCAATAGCAGAAAGATAACATGTCAAAATAAACCAATATGTATCAGCTAGAACCAGTAATGTAAATGGCCTCAATTCACCAATTGAAAGAAATAGACTGACAGAATGGATCAAGAAACAATATCCAGGCATATTCTGTACACGAGAAAACATCTAACCCAAAAGGAAATACATAGACTGAAAGCCAAAGGATGGGAAAAACACTCTATGCAACAGGATCCCACAACAGGCAGGTATAGCTATTCTGTTTGCAGACAGTGTGAATTTCAAACCAAGAATGATTCCAAGAGATAAAGAAGGCCACTACATACTAGCTAGGGAAAAACTTCCAGAGCAAGAGATAACAATCTTAAATATCTATGAACCAAATTTGAGAGTACCAAGATATACAAAATATATATTAACAGAAATGAAAAATCAAATAAGCAATAACACAATTATAACAGGAGACCTTAACATGCCATTTACACAAAGGGACAGATCAACTAGACAGAATTCAGCAAAGAAATCACAGGAGAATCACACTTGTGAACAAATGAAGTTGATAGACATATACACAGTGTTCTACCCAATATACATTGTACATCACAATATACAATGTACATCACAATATATATTTTTCTCAGAAGCACATGGAACATTCTCTAAAATAGACCATATACTAGCCCACAGAATATGCTTAAGTAAAAGCAAAAGAATTGAAATTATTCCATTCATGTTATCTGATCATAGCCACATGAAACTATAATTAAATGATAAAAAACAGTAAACCCCCATAAACACATGGAAATTGAATAATACACTCCTGAGCAATCAGTAAGTCATAGAGGAAATGAAAGAAGAAAATAAACAAGATTTACAGGCAAACGAAAATACAAACACATCTTAATAAAACCTATGGGTTGCAATCAAAGCACTCCTCAGAGGAAAGTTTACTGCATTGAACTCTCACATCAGGAAAACAGAACGAACACAAATAAACAACCTGACACTACACTTCAAACATCTGGAAAAGGAAGAGCAAGTCAAGCCAAAATCCAAAAGAAGGGAGCAAATTATAAATGTCAGAGCGGAAAGCAATGCAATAGAGACTAAGAAAACAATACAAAGAATCAATGAATCAAAAAGTTGGTTCTATGAAAGAATAAATAAAATTGACAGGCCTCCAATCAACCTCATTTTAAAAAGGAAAGGAAACACTCATATTCATGCAATAAGGAATGAAAAGGGTGAAATCATTACAGACCCTGTGGAAACACAGAAGGTCATAAATATCTATTTTGAAAACCTCTACTCCCATAGGCTTGATAACACCGAAGAAATAGATTCCTAGAAATATGTTAATTACCAAAGCTGGGTCAACAAGGTGTAAAACTTCTGAATAATCCAATTTCAATTAACAAAATTGAAAATGTAAGTAAATCTCTACCAACGAGGAAAAGCTCAGATGCAAATGCACTGCGGTTTTCTACAAGAAATTCAAAGAAAACTTAATGCCGACACTCCTCAAACCCTCAAATGGAATTGAAAGGGAACCAATTCTCCCTAACCCATTTCTGGAAGCAAACATTATTCTAATTCCAAAACCTGAGAAAGACTCAACCAAAAAAGAGAATTACAGGCCCATCTCCCTAATGAACATAGATACAAAAATTCTCAATAAAACTGGCAAACATAATGCAGCAAATCATCAAGATTATACACTGTGAGCAAGTAGGATTCATCCGAGGCATGCAGGGATGGTTCAACATATGCAAATCAGTAAATATAATCCGCCCTTTCAACACAACCAAAAATAAGAACCACATGATCATTTCTATAGATTCAGAAAAAGATTTTAATAAGGTCCAACACTTATTCATAATAAGAACCTTACAGAAAAGTAGAATAGATGGTCTTTAACTCAATATGATAAAGGCCATATATGATAAACCAATAGCCAAAATCATATTATATAGCCAAAAATGAAAGCCTTTACCCTAATATCAGGAATGAGGCAAGGATGTCAATTATCACCCCTCCTATTCAATATAGTGCTGGAAATACTAACCAGAGTATTAGACAAGAGAGAAAAATAAAAGGAGTAAGAATTGGAAAAGAAGAAGTTGAATTATCATTATTTGCAGATGACATAATACTCTACATAGAAGACCCACAAAACTCCAGTGAAAGACTTCTAGGTATAATAAATAAATTCAGCAATGTTGCCAATACAAAGTCAATATTCAAAAATCAATAGCATTCCTAGACACTAACAACAAAACCACAGAGAGAGAAATAAGAAAAGCCACATCCTTTGCAATAGCATCCTACCAAATGAAATACTTAGGAATTAATCTAACAAAGAAGCAAAAGGTCTGTTCAGGAATAATTATATTACCTTTAAAAAAAAAAGAAATCAAAGAGTACCTCAGAAAATGGAAAGGTATCCCTTGTTCTTGGATAGGAAGAACAAACATTGTGAAAATTACCTTTCTCACAAAATTATTATATAGACAATGGAATTCTAATGAAAATGTCACTAGCATACCTCACAGCTCCAGAGAAATCACTTCCAAAACTCATCTGGAACCAGAAGAGACATATAATAGCAAAGGAAATTCTAAGCAACAAAGGCAAGGCAGGAGGCATCACAATCCCTTACTTGAAGTTATACTATAAAGCTAATGTAATATCACACCTATAACCATGTATTAAAGTCTAAGGGGATCAAAAATCTAAATATAAAACAGAAACACTAAATTTGTTGGAAGACACCGTAGGTTAGAAATCTTGAAGACATACGGTTAGGTAGAGAATTCATGAACAAAATCAACCGCACGTGAAATACTTCACAGAATCAACAACTGGGACTGTGTCCTATTAAAGAGTTTTGCATGTCAAAAGAAATCTCTAGCAGGGTGAAAAGACAACCACAAGTTGGGAAAATAAATCTTAGTGAATGGTCCCCCAAAGGACTTCTTTCTGGACATATAAAGAATTAAAAAAAAAAAAAAAAGTCAGACCTCCAAAATTCAAAGACCCAATCCAAAAGTAGGAATCTGAGATGAATATACAGTTGTCAGATGAAGATATCCAAAAAGCAAGTAAATACATGAAAAGATGTTCTGCATCATTATTCATTGGAAATGCAAATTAAAACCTCACTGAGATTCTATCTCATTCCATAAGAATGGCCAGGGTAAAGAAAACTACTAACAACAAATGCTGGAGAGGCTGCAGAGAAACAGGAACTCTTCTGCACTGTTGTTGGGAGTGCAGACTGGTGTAACCACTACGGAGCTCAGTATGGAGGTTCCTCAAAAAGCTGGGTTTGGAAGTTCCATTTGACCCAGCTATTCCACTTCTGGGCATATTCCCAGAAGAACTGAAAGCACCATACCACAGTGATATATGTATATCCATGTTTATCACAGCACAATTTGTATTATCCAGATCTTGGAAACAACCTAAATGACCATTCACTGAGGAATGGATAAAAAGATGTGACATTTTTATACAGTGGAGTACTACTCAGCTATAAAGAATGGTCACATTGAGATATTTATAAAGAATTGATGCAATTTGAGACCATACTCATAAGTGAAGTAAGTCAAACTCACATGTGTAAATACAGTATAGTCTCCATAATATAAGAAATCATAAGTGAACACAAGATACAAAGAACTGAATAATTACAGTGAAAGGATAATAATCTGCTTAATGGGGAAAACATATTATCTCAGGGAAAATGAAAAAGAAAAAATAAGGGAAAAGGAAAAAATCTCTAAAATTATATAGACACACTTAGGAGAGCTAAGATTATTGCTCTACAAAAGCTATAAATTCTTGGAACAAAATAATTAACATTAATAAGGTTGGAACAATTGTGCAACAGTTGAGAAACGCTTGAAGATCATTATTTAAAATAACCGCCCTAGTTATACTCATATCCCCTTGTTTTGAAGGCCTATATTGTCAATGTTCTGGGCTGTTTGCTTTTGAGGTTTATGTCTTATTCATTTCATTTTTTTCCTAGGAATTTGTTTTGTTTTGCTTGTTTTGTTTTCACCTCTAATACAGAAAGGATAAGTATGCATGTAGAGACTTATGCATGTGTAGAACTTCTAAAAAGTTTATGAGAATCGATTATATAATGCACAATGAAATGAACAACTACTTTGAAGAAAAAGACACTAAGGTACCCAGTTCTGATTCTGTAATGTCATGATGTGAAATACAGTGATACGATTATTCTTTGATCACAGTGATTTTAGTATATTTTCTTTTGTTTAATTTCAATATACATGAAGGTATGGATAGCTATTTTGAAGAGAATGAGAATTATTGCATCCATTGTTGACTTCCTAATTGTCTGGTCTTGAAGACCTAAAATGCCTTCATCATCATGTTCTGATCAGTTTTATACTATTTTTTTTGTGTGTGTGAATTCATTGTATGTGAAGATATGGTCAACTATTTGGAGGAAAACAAGAGACAGTATGATAGACTGAACAACTCCAGTTGTCTTGCTTTGAAATTTGTGTCTCTTACATTATTATGATATGTTTTATTATGTTTAATTTAACATTATTTAAAAATAAATTAAAAAAAAGAAATCGATGGTTTTCTGATAGCTATACATACATAATATGAGTTTATTCATATCTTTTATTAGATCTTGTATTAAATAGTTAATTTGTATTACCAGGGGAAGTAATTTATTTTTAAATTGAAAAATCTCCTGAAGTCAAATCTTTCAGTCCTGGGTTTTTTTTTTTTTTTTTTTTTTTTTTTTTTTTTTTTTTGTCTTTGCACGTCTAATTTCTTTTCTTGGAAAATCATAACTAGTTTTCTTGTTATCAAATAACTCTTAGATAAAAAGCATTTTACGAACGTTAGTGAATTGGAAACATTTTCTTAGTTTATAAAAGTTGTTAAAAATGACTTTTTATTGTAGCAACAAATTAGTTATATTTTTCACAATTTTTATAAATAAAATATTTTAAAATATATGTAAGCATACACAAAATGTATTGAAATTATATATATATATATATATATATATATATATACATATGTATGTATACACATATATATTTGACTATACATTTATAGACTTGGTATTACCCCAAAGCAAAAATTATGACACAGGAGAATATACAGTATTTTTATCCTAAGTAATTCTACACTTAATTAACTTACATTACCATTTTCATACAAGGAACAATAATCTGGAAGCGTAGGAGGAATCAGCATATCATATTTTAATATACTGCATTTGAGAAATACCTAGTAAAAAAAAGATGAAAAGCAGAATTAATCCAAATTTCTACAAGAAAGCTAAGAATTGGAGGAAGGACTATGAAATACATCAACACAGTGGGATCTTGACAATTAGAAACCATGTTTAATGAAGAGGATGAAAAAACTGAGATCAAAGGTTTTCTTCCCTTTGTAAAATCTTAGTACTGTGCAATAGAGACAGTATAAGAGTACAGTGTAAAGCTAGGCTTTCGTGAGCTCTTCCGCTGATCTGTCCCCTCTCTATGAGCTCCAGTTTGCTTCGTGGGAAATATTAGATGCTAATAGAACTCTACTAAATGAAAGAATGCTTGCTTCCTCTTTAGCTCCAGGACTTTTATATTCCTTCTTTCTTCAATGTCTCATTACTTGGTCTTTTATTCCAAATGCAAAAAAGCAAATTTTTTAACTTGAAAAAGAATTATCAGGCATCTTTGAGCAATATGAAGTATGTATTACCTAGTTAGGGAACAAAAACAAGCTTATCATGTTAAGAATAAAATGAAAGCTGCAAACTGATATTTTATTTCATCACTTCTATTATTTCTCCTATATTCTACTGTATCAGCGTGCAGTGCAAAATTCTCACACTCAAAACATATTCAAAGTACACAGCATATTGGTAATACAATAAAAAGTATTTTATGATTGATCTAATTAGAGACCCCAAACATGAATCATTAACATTATTTGTAAGTAGATTTAAGGATATTTGCACAAAATGTAGGATTAATATAAAAGAAATGGTTGGAAATTTATTGATTTAAAATTTCTATCTAAAATTTGTTAAATATTTTCCAAACAATTAGAGTTTTATTTTCTGAACTTATTTATTCAATTATTTATTTTGTCATGGATATTATAATCATGCTTTTAAAATACTAGAAAAAAGATTATTCTAATTTGATTTTTAAATCATTAATGCAAAATAGCAAAAAGATTCTATGTCCCTAAAGATTTTTTTCTGGACAATAATATACGTAGAATTTAAAAGATTATGTAGAATTTTCACGAATATTTCTATCATCTTCACAATTTGCATGCTAGTTTTATGCATTAAAGATATAATTTAAATGTATTTTACATTATGTTCTACAATTTATACAGGACAATAATTTGAACACCAAATTATGAAGGTTTCTAGATTGTTTGTGTTCATTATTATACATTACTTTTTGATGTTACTTTCCATGAGTCAACAAATGCTTTAGGACTAAAGGACAAATTTGGGACACAGTACATCTAGCCATATAATTATTTCTCCTACCTTGTCTCATTATTTTTCCTGTGTTTAAAAAAAAAGGGCGATGTGGAAATCTTTCCTGCATTTTGCTTTGGTTCCTCTCATGAAATTAATCTACGTTAGTCTAACCCTTCTCAGTACACAACAGTAGAAACTGAGAATAGTTAAATGGTATTTCCATCCAACTTCAATATTTTGGAAATAATCTACCTGGTTTAGTGTCCAAAGTTCTTAAATAAAGCTTCTCATACATTTATGAAACTTCTCACTGGAACAGTCCTTGCACCTGTCAGGCATGACTGATTTGGCACGGCCAGAATCAGTCTTCACACCCTGCTGGTTCCCATCCCTGAGGATCAGGGAGAAATGAGATTCAGCTGCAGCTGAATGCAGAGTAGCCTGACTATTGATAGCCATCCAGAGGTTGCTGGGTGTTTGTGTGACAAACAGCTGAAAGCATTGTGATTGTCTTACCCATTTCTTAATCTCAAAATGAATTCCAGCCCTTACCCTGGTTATTTTGAACTTTTATTTCCCAACTTAGGTTATTTTATTCTTTCTTTTCTGTCACTCAGATTCTTAGTCTTCTAAAATGGAATTATCCTAAGTCAAGATGGAGAACATTGGTATAGAAGAACATGCAATGCATGAGATTATTCTTGGATGTTTTGAGATTATTAGTCAACAAAAGAAAACTTTGATAAGAATTTGGACTACTTGCATTGTATCATATGAAATAAAATTGAAAATTTTCAATGTTTATATGGCAATTAAATAATATTATATTGAATTAGATAATAAGGAAAGTGAGAATAATAGTAAAGATGATTAAATAAGTGAGCACAAAGTGCTTCTATGGAGGAAAACAGAGGAAACAGCAAAAGAGTGTGATAAAGCAAGAAACTTTAAAAAAATATGTTGTTCTATGAGCAAAAGGAAACAGAAACCATTGTGGAGGAATAAAAAGTGACTAAATGGGAAAATGTCATTAATGAGCATACTTAGAATTTAAATTCATCATTGGGGTTAAATCTGGAGGTCCCAGGATTGAGGAACCACCATATTTGTATCCCAAAATGACTAATAAAGTGAAATGCAAATAGATTACATGTTACAGTTGAAAGACATAGTTCACAAGTGGTGAATACAGGCAAATTCAAATGGTATGGTCCAATTAGAATAAAGCCTGGCTATCACATGGTCAGAGAACAGATTCACCAGCACAGATTTTAAACAACTGTAAGTGGTTTAGGGCACATAGTCTCAGCAAACATATTGAGAACCATTGCATTTGTAATCTTTCTGTGCTTCTGGATATCCTCTTGCTAGAACATTCTGACTCAGACTTGCGAATGAGTGATAATCAAGAACATCTATAAGTGAGTAAGGCTTCCACCAAATGGTACAGCTTTGATAGGCTTCCAGAAAAATCTACCCAATCAGAGCACTAAGAACACTGTATCGGCTCAGTGTTCTCCTCTCCTTGGAGACCATAGGTTTTCTTCTAATTTAGTTGTTATTATGATAAGCAACAAATTTAGTCTTGTGATTGTTTTGAGCTACTGAATGGTGGTATTGACATCTTTTGAGACCTATTTTTCCTTTCACTAATATATTCTGAAATCTATTCATGGCTAACATACCTGAAAAGGATACCTACACTTTATGCCTCCATGCTCAAACATTCTCTTCCTTCTAGTAGTCCATAGGTCCTAAGGTTTATATCCACCTAGTACCTTTTCAATTGCATTGCTGTTGTTTTCATAAGTGTTCTTTAAATTCAGGTAGAGAGATCTCTGGAGTAAAAAACGACCTTCTAAGGAGTTTATCCCAGCATGAAAGCTTTAAGAGAATCAATTTTCAAATCTTCAACTACTATTTGCATTTACTCTTTCCTCAATTGCTGTACTTGAGAAGGCTCTCAGGAGTAACCGTATCTCCACGTTCCTAAATAAAGCTTATCTCTCATTATTCCTGATATTTAATTTGGTACATTTCTCAAGAGATAAAACTTCCAAACAAAAGAACAATTTTAAACATCGATAATCGAGAAACCTAGTCTTCAAAACCAATATGAATTGTGTGGCTTGAATTTTTTCCATGCATCATACAAATAACAGGTCAAAGGAAAGTGTATGATTAGATATAAAGCATTTGAACTGCACATATATTCAGTACACTATAAAATGGAGTCAAGAAACAAAGTTTTAGACAATTATCATTTAGCAACCAATTAGGTTTTCCAAAAGCCAATATTTTAACAGAGTTAATGCATCATTTTTTGCAGAAAGTGAAAACAACAGTAAGAAATATAAAGTATTTCACACATTATTCTCTGCATTTATTTAATCTGTTTATGCATTTATTAGAATAGTCCTAATAAAATACTTTCCATGATAATCAATATAGAAAATATTAAAATATTTTCAATAAAACTACCACTAGATTTGCCAACTATTTGTTACAGATGCCTAATTTTTTGAATATGACTACTCTAGCAAAAAGTGGTATTTATTCATGAATACTTAAAATAATTGAAAGAAAGAAGTTGCATTTATTGATGCATTTCTTGTGTTATCTTGTATTATTTTAATCAATTTCTAATACAGTTAAATTTTGTAACAATTTATCAATAATGTTTATGTTGATTATGTAATTAATGATTTAATATTTAACAGCTTATAGTCCAAGGAAAATTTTTACATATACTAAATTTCAACTTGTGTTTCCAAGCTGTATCCAATTGAATATCAGATTTTTTATTTGTGCAGTCCTTTAGCTGTGGAGCATGGACAACTACACCAGTAAAATTGTTAGGAAAAAAATAGAATGTGCACTTTGAATTTCTAATGAATAATTACTATATACAAACATTTGCTATTTATGTGATAAAATAATATTTTATCTTCAGTCCTCACAATCTTTATCTATAAATATTTACAGAGACAAACACCACTATTAATTTAAGGATCTCTACATCGATATTAATTGTGATTCCTTTCTTGCTCACATGGGTTTTGTTATCAATATTGTTTTTCTTTATAATCACAATGGACATAAGACCTACATGTTTTCAAAAATTAGCCATTGTATACACACACACACACACACACACACACACACACACACACACATAATTTTTGTATCTTGAATAGGCATTACCGTGTATGTCATATTGTTCTCTCTTAAAACTCATTTGAAGGTGTTCTACAGATTCCTGACTTTGTGTTTGGGTTATTTTCCCATCTGTTTATGAACAGCTATGCCTGGGTTTCTTACCTTTTCACTAATATTCATTGAATATACTAAACTTTTCCTTATTGATTTCAAATGAAATCTTTAAGTGTCTATTTAAAAAGTTACTATTGCTATGCTGTACTTTGTTCCTTTTTTCACAAGGACCCATTCACTACATCTTCTCTTTTAGTATGGTTTTCTATCCTTTTTTGTATATAATATGTTTTGTTGGGGAGAATCATCAGACCAAAAATCCTTTCAGTCTTAGTCTTCAACATTGTAATAGAGTTGTGCTTTCTTTTCCTCAGAAATCTTGATATTGTTAGGATTATTTTGTTTTCAATTCAGTAAAAACAAAAATTGCACTAACCACATCTTACAGTTCTGGCATATGCTATTTTGTATCTCTATATGCAGACAGTAATTGTTCTCTTCCCTCTACGATTCTCTAGAAAATCAAAATTTGAATTACTTTTTGTCAGTTTCCATATAAGATTTGTTCAGAAATAATATTTTAAGCAGTAGGAGGCACTTACTTTATTTTTTTTTAAATCTATCTAAATATTTTTATTCTTTCTGAAAATATTTTCAATATTTTTTTAAATTAAGATGATGAGTTTTATCTTCATACTAAGCATTCTCTGAATTTATTTTAGATATTACCTTCATAATGTTTCTTAAATTATATAGAAAATAAAGCTAGTTTAAAAACAAATAGGCAAAATATTGCACTCAAAATTTAAAAATGTCACCTCAAATCCTGTTCTCTGATCCGTGCATATGATTGATCCCCTCTCCTTTATATTCGGATTAAATTTTGGTACTTTTCTGTACATGTATTTCTCAATACTCATATGCTTGTATCATATGTGTATATATTTTGCAATTTTTAGAAAGTATGCTTCAAAAGAATACCATCTATTGAACATTGTATATATATATATATATATATATATATATATATATATATGGAATATATTCATGCTACATTATTTATTGCCTTATTTAATGAATTTAATAACTTTAGAATAATTCCTTTTAGGATTCTTGAAGTTTTGAAGTCTTATTAAATAACCATGGAATTCTGTGCATTGTTATTTTGTCTCTACGTGAAAGCTGCATTATTAGGTTTTTACCCTGCTTCCCGTTGCTGGTTGCTTGCATGACTGTTCATTGCATATATACATTTTGTGATTATGATTGAAAACAAGACCCTAAAATGCACTGTCCACATAGCAAAGCACCTGTCTGAAAAATGCCAAGCCAAATCATGCAGCTGAAAGAAAACTTCAGCTTAGGCATGCCTGAATAATAGCTGTTAGGATTCCCTTAGCGATAGATATAAGTATTCTGTTTCTCTATTTCTATGTATTCAAGTTGTTTTAGAATATCTTTCTCTCTCTCTCTCTCTCTCTCTCTCTCTCTCTCTCACTCTCCCTCTCCCTCTCCCTCTCTCTCTCCCTGTCTCTCTATCTGTTTGTGTGTCTCTCTCTATCTCCCTGTTTCACTTTATTGTCTCTTTTTTCCTCCATCTTTCTCCATTTACTTTTGTTTTGTTTTCCTTTTCCAAGTACAAATCGAAGTAAAAATCCTTATCTGATAGATCTGTGGAGGGGGGAAAGAGGAGAGGAGGAAGGACTGGCAGCAGCTGAAAAGATAAGAAGTATAAAATATAAGTAACCTATATTTTGGAAATGTGGGGAGAGACACCCCCAACCCCCTGGGGCATGGCATCTCTACCCTGGAGCCGGCAATCTCTCCCTCGAACACATGGAGAGAGGCACATAAGTAGCCTCGGCCTGGGGTGGAACCCAAGGGGCATTAGGGTTGCACAGGTAGCCCATTGGTCTTAGTTTGGCACCAGAGGTAATTTCCAAGGGTGGGGGGAGATAGAGGCTCCCTGGCTTTACCAGCTACAGTATCCGGTCTGGGCCAGCAACCCTTTCATAACCTGTCTTATGATTATTAGGAAAAGGGTGAAGATTTCTCTCTTTAACTACTTCCTGCTGGCTGAGGCCATTGTATTGGGGTCTAAGGGAGTCGATGGGATGATGGTTGATGTCTAGGTAGAAGCTGGTGCCAGGAGTTTTAGCCAGGACAACTTCACTGGTGAATGCACGTATATTAGACTGAAAAAACAAAGAGACAAGATGTTATGAGGAGACATGGCACTGTCATATTTATGGACCCAAGTGAGGTAGAGGGAAAGGTATCTTTGATTTAGACATGTAATTTTATCAGGGTAACGTTGAGGTAGGAACATTTTTATGGCAAGGCAGAATTCTGAAAAATTAAATGTGGGATTAGGAGGAGTGAAGTTATGAGAGGGGCTTATTCCCTCATATGAAAACATAAAAGTTAAAAGGTAGGTAGGTAAGGCTTGTCTCTGGTATATATGACATTGGAGTCTGTAGGAAATCCTGTTAAACAGTCCTGATATAAAAATGATCATTAATAGAATGTAAGAAATTAAGAACCAAACTGGATAACAAAACATGAAAACCTGTGAGTCGTAAGGCAGAGATGAGTACCAAAAGGATGGTTAGATCTAGGGCCTGAGTGATGTGAAACCAGGATGGCAGTTTAAAAGGGAATAAAAGCATTTTAAGATTCAGGACTGGGACCTGCACAAAAATAGGCCCTGTTTATAACTGGCATAGGTTGACCTTTAATACTCCATGAGACATTGAGGATTTATTAGCCTGAAAACTCAGTAAGAACTCTGTATATGTGGCCTCTTATGTCCACAAATATACAGAATGTCTTATCTTGAGAGTTTTAATGTGACTTGGACTCTGAGACAGACACCCACTAAGGCAGTTGGCCCCTGCGACCTTGTGAGGGCTAGAAGTTAGGATGGCCCAGCCACTCTCTGGTGGCCAGGATAGCCCAACAGCCCTGGAGTAACGTCTCAAAGAATGTCAGGATGGAGCACCTTGTCCGATGTCTTCTGCTGCATCCAAGCATGGCCCATGGTGGGGGGGTCAGGCAGCTTTACCTTGTGTAGATTTGTCTGTCTCAGAACTGTGTTATTCAAAATATGAAAAACAATATCAAGGTCTCTGTGGAGCTTGAAGGTCAAGTTTTGTCTTGTTGTTTGAGATCTGGACTATAGTAAAAGTTATCTGTAGAATTAAGTAAGTATTTAGGAGGTTAATATAAAAAAATAGCCTCTGTTAAGTGGAACTGAATTGTAAAAAAAAAATGTTTGAGCGGGGCCGCGAGACTTTGGAAATGTGCAGTGTTTAAGGCAGTTTGATTTCTGAGATAGACTGTGTCTGTAGGAAGAGAGCAGAGTTGTGCTTGGGGCGAGATGAGCACTACCACACAACACGCAGGGGCGGGCTGACATGGAACATGCAGAGTGGGCAGGGTGAACGCTGGGACATAGCGTGCAGGGGCAGACAGAGATCTCACCTAGATGCTGCTATGACTTGCTAAGAAGCAGGGAAATAATGTATAAGGTGGCGCCTGGCGCCACAGATGGATGGCGGCGGCAGCTCGTGTCCGGCACCGCGGAGGGGTGGGTGGTGGCGGGGGTAGGAGACGCATAGCCTGAGGCCAAGTGGGCTTTGCTCCCAGAGGCACAAGACTGGCAGCCAGCGAGCGGCAACCTGTAGGAGCCGGCGTGTTTGCGAGGGACGTGTGGCCCAGGGCGTGGTGCCAAAAGCCGAACCCGTGGTGTGGACAGTCTCATGGGTATCTCTCAGCGGGGGAATGAGCCAGCACCGGCATGAATGAGCCAGCGCAGCGTGAAATGGGCTGGATGAGGAGCTGAAACTGTGGGGCCCACAGAATTGGAGCGCGATGTGAGAGCAAAAAGAAAAAAAGCTGTTTAAAATCTAAAGCAGTTTTATGTGAATGTGTTACTGTCTAGTCTCATTTTAATCTCTGCGGCGGGGGATGGGATGGCGCGCATGGAAAACAAAAGGGAGCTGGCAGCGTGGTGGGGGGGGAGAGGAAGCATGTGCTGGGAAACAAAGAGACGCTGGCAGCGCGGTTGGGGGTTTGTCTCCGGGGAGTTGCTCACCTGTGATAAATTGGTGGATGTTGTTTGAGAACCAGTAGCCAAGTGTACAATTGCTAAGTGTAGAAGTGAGGAATTAGAGGATGCAGTCCAGTGGATCTTGAACAGCAGGGGACTCAAAACTGGGAAACAGCCCCAGGAGTCTCTCACCTGCTTTCCCTGAACAAGGCACCATCTGATAGATCTGTGAAGGGGGAGAAGAGGAAGAGGAGTGGCAGTGGTGTAAAGATAAGAAGTATAAAATATAAGTAACCTTTATTTTGGAAATGTGGGGAGAGACACCTCTGACCCCCTGGGGCGTGGCATCTCCACCCCAGGGCCGGTGATCTCTCCCTCGAACACGTGGAGTGAGGCACATAAGTAGACTCGGCCTGGGGTGGAACCCAACGGGAATTAAGAATGCACAGGTAGCCCATTGGTCTTAGTTTGGCGCCAGAGGTAATTTCCAAGGGTGGGGGGAGATAGGAGCTCTCTGACTTTACCGGCTACAGTATCTGGCCTGGGCCAGCAACCCTTTCACATACGTGTTTTATGAAGACATGCTTTATTTCAGAAAAACAGATTTCAAGATCATGAGTATTCAACAAAAACTTTGGTTAACATATTATTTAATATTATATTCAAGATCTAGTCAGATTGATCTGGTTGTTCTTTAATAGTATATTTTTAAAATTAAAGAGAATTTTGTTATTTCTATTTCTTTGTAACTTGTTAATATGCTATTTGCACACTTTTAAAGTTATTTTTTGCTTCTGAATTATTTTTAACAATTTATATTTCACTGTTCCCATGTCAGGAAAAAATACTCAACATCAACAATTTGATGGATAGGTTTATTGTGGGTCACATGTAGTGGAGGATTCGGTCTATGGTGTGAAATGGTGATGGAGCCTGGGCAGAAAACAGCTACTCATCCAACTTCATCCGGGAAGCAAAGAGAGAAGGAGGAATCAGGGAAGGCGATGTATCCTTTCAGGTCACAGACTCAATGATCTGCCTCTTCAGATCAGTTCCCACCTAGTAACACCATATTTAGCTATGAATTCATCAGCGAATTAATCCTCTAATGATCTAATCATCTTCAAAAAGCTACACTTCTGATCTCCTGAGAATTTTGGTGGACATTCTCAATTCCAACTATAACAGAACTATTTATATATTAATGATATTTACAAGTAATTACTTACAATTTTTTGAACCTTTACTATATTGTAAGAATATTGTCATAAATAATAAGCATGTATATATGCTTACACATATGTGTAGAGACACATATATTATTGAAATAAAGCTGTCTGTGGTCATCATTATCCTTAAATGAGAAACCTATAGGGTAATTAATATTTGCATATCATGAAATAATAAATTGATTCATGATATAAATATATGCATTGTAACCTACAGTCTAACCTTTTAATTCTTGGCATGTTACTTTGCATAACAATCTGCTAGACACATAAAAATTAATATTTTTTCTCATTTTGAATTGAAGTTTTTGTTTTAATGGTGGAGCTATTTTCTTTTATTTACTCTACTTAAATGAAAAAGATCTATTCATCTTATTTCAAACAGTTTATGGACTTCCTGCATGTTTTATTAATTTTACATTTAAGAAGCTAGCCATTTTGGAAGTTTCCATAGTGTTAACATAGTTACATTCTGTTTAATTTCTCATAAATATCCAATAAATCTGCAGCATTTTAAATAACCTATCATTTTCCAATCATTAAATAGCATTTTTGTAAATTACAATTTTTAATTTTTGCATTTTTATTATGTAGACATTAATTAGGGCATATTCATTTTTTATTGTTTGAAGTTATTTTTTGAAATTGCAATGTTCTTTTATGAATTGTAAAATTATTGGAAAGAATTTTCTACATGTTTTTTTCAAGATTTTGTAGAAATCAAATTATATAATTTCATTAAATTTGAGGAGAGTTAATTTTTATGATATGAAATAATGTAAGAATATAATGTGTTTGCAAATTTATTCAGAGCTTGTGTTCATTATGGTAATATATGGTAATTTTCATTTTACTTCTATTTTTTAACAAATGCTCTTTTTAAAGTTTACTTATTGACAACATTCTTAATGTAATTAAATTATAATACTATAATTTTAAAAAAAGAGTAAACTGTATATTTGCACAGGGTTCTCTCTGTATTGTAATTCAAAACATCTAAGTATTTTATAAACAACTGAAGCATTTTACAAGTATAATGCATCTATTGTTATAGATATGCATTTCATTTTGCTATCTGATAGTTTTGTGTAGCTGATTTACATGAACATGTCCATACATACCTATGATAATTAACATTAATATTCTTATTTACAGTTTTTATTTTGCAGTATTTGGAAAGAATAGTTCGTTTTCTTCAAAATCAAGGTGGATTCAGTTTAAAATTACTGCCAACTTTGTATCTGGACAGTATTTCTATGTCGTGCTATAATTCCAAAATATAGATTATATTCTTTTTAGAGAAATGAAGGGAAAGTGGGGCCCAACATTTTCTTGATTTGACAAATGAGAAAACGGAGTGTTGGTATTTACAAAAGAAGCCAATATGCAGAGAAAGTAGAGGCACTATCTCCCTTCCTTTTCCCATGTAAATATTTTGTAAAACTACATTATTATATTCTTAGGAAGCACCTGCCTTGTTCTCAACTACTTCTTATAAGAGTTACACAGACTGCTTCTTCACATAAATCTGATCCTAAAAACCTGAGGCATCACTAAGCAATGAATCCACGGGGATGAAGCTGGGAAACAGTGGGCTAAAATATTTTAAATATGTGGACATTCATTATTTATAATTGACATGAAAAAGGAGGGCAATATCATTTTGTTTAAATATTTTTCTTTGTTTCTTTGAACAGAATCTGAGACCTAACAATGGGATAAACATTGAGGAATATAATTTTTAGTGAAAAAGATTAGCTTCTCAATTTTAAGTAACATTGTAAAAGTTTTAGGTTTCCATTGCAAAACCACTTCAAAACTTATAGTTAACAAGAATTTCCTTTCTTCAATAAATAGTTGCATAACATATTGATATTCTTTAGTTTGAATAACTTCAGTTTAATCCCATTTCAGTTTAATCCTATTTCAGTTTAATCCCATTTTTGGTTTAATATCATTTTCTATTTAAATTGTATTTTTTAGATGATAGGACCCAGATACATACATACACATTCAAATACAGAAGTGCAAAGATCTTCATTAATGTTTTTAAAATTGAGTTTTCTATACTAAATCAACAAAAATGTAACACAGCAATCTCATTATTAGTTCTCATCTAGATTGTAGTACTACATGTATTCAATTCAAGCAAATAGTGCAGTTTTTGATAAATATCTATGACAGCCATAAGCATAAAATATATCTACTCTAAATTACCTAAAATGACCTCATAGTGGGTTAATTTACTTCAAATCAGTCATGTTACCTTTTGTGTAGTTTACAAAGTTAAATATAAGTAATTAAGTGATATTTGAAAGGAATTTTGATTAGAAATAGACAGAATTAGTAAGAAAGAGCATCCAAAATTTGTGTTATATGAATCTAGATGTTAGATGACAGCCTATATGACAACCAGCTGTTCTAATTGATGAAGTTGTACCTTTGTGTTTTTTTTTTTTTTTTAATTTCTTGAAGTTAACAGAAGTATGATGTGGGAACTAGAAGGATATAGATATTTTGGTTTCATACTTATGTACTGATGTTTCCCATTTAAAACATACCTATAGATAGAAATCTGTAACTTAGCTGCCACTTCTACAACATGAAATTCAAAATAATGCTACATTAAGAAATTAAGAAGTTAATTTATTCTTTTTTGGTCATAAAATTAAATAAGACAAAGTGAGGGTTTATTAATGTGGAATTTCTTTTGGAATCTGTTTCTGTTATTATGTAACTTTTCATAGCAAGTTGCATTTCTTTAGAAAATAAGTATTTTAAAAGTCATTTCTACTTTAAAAATAATATGCAATCCATTAACTATTATTATTCTCTCATCATGTTATGAAATTTTAATTTTTTTCTAAAAAAATTAAAAATCAAAGTGATTTATTTCTTCCGTGTTGTTAAAGTGTACTAGATGCTTTTATAGTAGCAAATGTCCCTTTTCTATTAAAGACACATAAAATGTTTCTCTGAATATCCCATTGTAACTGAGTTCTTTGGTAGAGGTAAATTTGCTTTAACTAAACTATTTGTTTGGTATTTTTTTTTAAATATCCCAAATTATAGTTGTACTATTTTTATAAGTGATAGTTTTCTAACATTTTTGGTTATGTTTGATGGTTATAATTTTAGATATATAATTCTTAATTCAATCTGTTTTCTCATTTTAAAATTGCATTTGTATTAATTTATATTAAGTATAAATTATCTATAGTGTCCTCAAAATTTTAGTAGTTGGAGGAGTATATTTAAAAAGATACAAATTCAGTTTATCACTGAAAGTGATTTATCTTTCTAATCTACTTTTGAGAACTTTATATATTCACAGCAGCAATTGACAGTGGAGTGGGGTATCCATACAATTGACATATGGAAACCAATAATGTTAAATTTATGTTGTTTACTACTATGTTTATTAATTGCAAAGTGACCACTAAAGGCTACATGTTTTGTACAGCTTTTGAAAACCAGTACCATTGATAAGTGTTAATTTGTTTTTGTTATTTCAAATTCACATATTAAATTTATAAAGCTTTCTTTATGATTTTTTCCAAAACATGATAGATTTTAAATGACATTTGATGACATTTTCAATTTTAAGACATTTTAAATATGCTTTTAAGAAAAATGATCTACTTAAGTTGATTTTCCATTTATAGGATTATAACACATATGTGGTATAGGTGCTGGGTGAGGAATAGCTTAGCCATCTTAGCTGACAGAGGTAATTATACTCTGGGCAGAACCTGGACAAAATAAATTCATGCAACTGAAATAATTAATTAGTTTTTTCCATATGATCATTTCTGTGACTTACAAAAATGCATATATATTTGTATTTCAAAATTGATCACATTTTGACTATTTTTTTTTCTAAATGTATTAGTTCCACATACTAAAATACATAAGGCATTTGTAAAGTAGAAACTGTTACTGAATAATATAGAATTTATCCCATTTCATTATCATTGGGAAGGAATTGGAATGAATATGAATCTAATTTTTAAAATATTTTTTGTTAGGATCAAGATCTAGAAATATATACATGATATTTAATAAATTGTCAAAATTTCTAAAATATAAAAAGGAAAATATAGTGATTCACAATTTTTAGCTGAAATATTTAGAATCAACATTTTACACTAACAAACATGCCTAAGTGATATGCGATTTAATAAGATGTTCTGAAGAAAATGTGGGACATATATTTTGTATAGCATAAAGGTATTTAGTAATATAATGGCAGAGGTGCACATATTCATAACTGGCAGCATTTTGAGTAATTCTTTGACATATAATAAAATATATTATCTACACTAAATTATCATAAATAAAACGATAAATGTATATATAACATACCATATTGTATCATATATAAAATATAACATATTTGTTTACCACTTTTGTTCTCTTCCATTTGTAACAATTTAATTATGAAAATAGCACTGTATGAATAATTTAACATTATATTATTTACAAATTTGAAACACAAATTTGAAGCACAAAAAGTTTAAGTAACTTGCTCTAGTTAAAAGAATTAAACAGTGATACTAAATATCATTAAATGTATGTATACATGCTATGAATTATATAGATGCAATTGACAATGTTAACTATATATTTACAGTTAGTAAAATAGAAGTTAATTGATTGAAATTGGTAAATGATAATGAAGTAAAATAGGTTAGTCTGGTATGTGCTTTAAGAAACTCAGCAGAAATAGGGGAATTATGTTTGCAATGTTAAGAACACGAGGCAAGAAATAATCAGGCCAGAAAAACTCTTACAGTAGTGTTATCTAAGAAGAAGCAAAGTCTAAGGAAAAATGATTGAATTGCAAATGTTTCATAAATATTTAGGGGCTCAAATCTATGGTAGGAGAGACCTAAAATAAATTATATTAATTAAGAGATTTTTATCTGCATTTATTATTTATTTTCATTTTAAATAAAGTCAATGATATTATTTTATTCATTAGAAACAAAAATAAACAATCAAATGGCACCTACTTCATAAACTATGAGTAGTAATTCTTCCTTGCTGACCTACTGGGAACCTCGAGTAAAAATCATAATGCATTGTAGAATTAATTTCTGGAGAAGAATTTGGTCAAATCACTTATAGATTTTACAAAAAATGCTATATAACCTAGTACTGCAGAAAGATGTCATGGAAAATTTCTCGATGAAATAAAAACCTGTGGTTCACTCTATACGGTATCATTGAAAAAAATGGAAAAAATAAAGGAAGATTTCTAGGAATAGGAATTCCTAGATAGGAATCTTTCTCTTTTGTGGGTTTGTTCTGAGAACACAAATATAATTTTTGTATTATGAACAAAACTACTTATATTGTATAACACAATTGTGATTTTACATATATTTCCAAAAGTGTTGAAGTAAAAGACAGATTGGTATTTACACACTTCAAAGTACTCCAAGCTTGAACTCACTTTTGTCCCTCTGCTACTATCTGAAGCTGTTTGTAAGTAATTTTTCCTGAATTTCTTTAGGAGGCGTGATTACAAAATAAAATAGATATCACTGCTACATTCCATCTCATAGAAAACTAAGCATTTAAAACACTAGACTCATCTATTTTATTCACCAGGTCTGGCAGTGTGCAATTTCTAGCCGTTCCATAAAGTCTAAAGGCTCTGAAAGGAAAATGCTTTGAACTGATTCAGGGCATCAAAGCTACAACAGAACAATTAAATACCTGAAAGGATTCCCAGAAGTAGTTCAGAAAATGGCAACAAGGATGGTATATGTGTTGATGAAGCAAAGCAGAGTATTTAGACAGGTACTATGCAATAAGTCTTTTAATATAATACATTTTTAATTAAACATTCACTGTATATTTTGATAATGACGTTGTGAAGAGAACAATTAGAACAAGGACATGGAATTTATAATCTTATTTTATGATGGTCACCCAGAGTTAACACAAGAAAATGCAGAAAATCTATCCACAGCACTTAAGACATAGAATATTCAGCCAAGGGCCTGAATCCCACAGCAATGTCCTGCATGAGTCTAGATAAAGACTTAGAGCTCATGGCATTGCCTCCCACAAGTCCAGTTGGACGTCTAGAGTCCGCAAGAAAGACTCATGCCAGTCTCTTTACCAGTCTGTGCTGGAAAGGCCCAAAGGTCAGTAGTGGAAGCTAGAAAGTCTATGCCGGTGGGTGAAGGAGCTGTGCTGGTAGGTTGAGGGTTCTACACTGGAGCCAAGAAGTCACACTCAAAGCAAAGGCCAGACTGTCCTGAAAAATAACACAGCCATCCTCAGGGACACAGAGGCCTCTGAGCTCCCTGACAATAAGCACAGTCAAGTACATGCCAGAAAGACAGTATGATGAGTTCATCTTCAAGATTAAGCAACACATGTCTTCCCCTGTAGAGCCAGGAAGGAATGCTCAATGCTTCACCAGAAGAACCAACAGCTCAAATAGCAACACGTAGGAGAACCTATAATGCCTCAACACCTCTCTTCTCTTTCTCCACATCTCTATTTATGCTGGCAACTTTCCTCAGGTGGAACATCTATGCCAGCATCATGTTGATTTAATTCTTCTGGAATTAAGTTGATCACCAATTTTTAATCTATAATGCACACACACGCACACACACACACACACACACACACACACACACACACACATCCTCTGGTTGAAAGACCTTTCAATGCCCTTGTCAATTTTTAAGTTATATTCTAAACACTGTTTCTCCAAAACAGATGTTTATGTTTCTCCTCATGCCCCCAGATTTTATTAATTGCTTCATCAATATACTTCTGTAGCTCTTTGTACATTTCCCTCCTGTGTAGAATTTAGTTCAATCAACTATTTACCCAACTTGCCTGTAAGAATACTTTCTTTATGAGACCAACAATAATATCTTCTTTTAATTGTTCTGTTTTGAATATGGGCATAGAAGGCTATAAAGGATATGAATGCAAGAGATATAAGATCTAAATCTAAATGTGGGTTTAATTGCTTTCATAAATATGTGATCCCCATAGGTAATGGAAAGTGAGGGAACTGAAAGAAGCATATGAAACCTGAATATCTTAACTGATGCTCATATATTGAAAATAATAATGAGATTGAAAATAATAATGCTAAGAAATGAATGATAACTATTAACCAACTCCCATGCTCACCTTTTAAAATACATGCAATCTGCAATGCACTAGGAAAAATAATAGGGTTTGCAATTTCATTTTATGCATATGTGAGTTTATGATAAAGTATTTCATTAATTATAGCTGATCTTTTATGATTTCAGGCAACTCTTTGAGTTAAAGCCTGCTTTGGGCCCCATGAGGCTTGGAAAAGAAATTTTCAAAAACCTTCATACCCTATCATTCTACAGTTTAGAGTCTCTTTTTCAGCCTGGAATATGCAACATTTTCCATCACACACGATTGCTATTTTATACAGAATCCTCTTGATCTAATGTTTTTTCCTGAGCTATCAGCTTTTCTCTAATTGACTTTTCTGTGAAGCAGGCAAAAATTTTGTGACAGGATGAGGTATAGTGGCAGAGTATGAGCAAGGTAAATTCTTTAGAGCCATCAAGTACGTATTTGGGACACATGACCGCTGATTCATTTACTTGGTCTTAATGTTGCCATGTGGGGAGAAAGTTGGATTTTTCAACACCTCTCTGGGGACTTAGCTCCTCAAAGTGTAGGTAAGAGAGAATTACTAGGCCGTGTGCCCTGGCTTTGCTGCTTAACAGAGAAGAGTCTATGAGCCCAAGCAAAACTCGATTGTCTAGATATCTACTCCCTGATGCCAGTGTAACAGGTGGATGGATGTGTGATCTGTTAATTATTGGCATGAGCCACAAGCTATTGCAGACAAGAGTAAAAGTTTCCCCACTAGTGGACAAGCTTGAATTTAAATGAACTCAGAAAGTATCATATTTCACTTTAGGAAACTGGAATTTAATGTTCTATCTTCTGAATAATATTTGTACAGAATGATTTCCTGAAACAGTGAATAATACTTTTGACTTTAAACTAGAAAGAAATTTATTATAATTTTTGACTTCTCCACCTCTACAATTCTGCTTACAAAAGCAGTCAGTGACTTGTATAATATTGATGGCATTTAAAAGATAAACAGAAAGAGACAAGAAATAATATTTTAAATGGCTGAATTAGAATCCTGAAACGGATCTTGGCAAATTGGGGTGACAGAATGGATCATATAAGCAAACATTTAGAAAGATTAAATTTTAAGGAACACCAGCTTCTATTGAAAATAAAAGGAAGAAGGGAGGGAAAGGATAAGGCCAAGGCAATAAGAAGAAAGGAAAGGAACAGTTTTCAGTTGCATTAAAGTAAGGAAATGAACTCACATAAAACATTTAGCTTGCTGATATTTAGCAGTTTCCAAAGACACTATAGTGTTACATTCACAAATTCTCCCAAAAGTTGTAATAATAATAGTTGAACTGTCATGAAATGAACAAGTACATTGGATATACTAACAAATAATATCTGCAAATATAATGTTCAGAGGTTTCTAATGGTTTTAAAATGTTTGAGGTCCATTGGACAATATGTTTTTAAAATAATTCATATATTCATGTGTTCTTTAGCTTTGCATGAGTATAATGAGATACCTAGATAGCCTAATTTCATAAAGTTTAATTTAAGCCATAGTTTTTGAGGTTCAAGGGTACGGCACTAACAAGGAGTTTGTCATAGTGATGGCCATTTTGGCTGTTTCACCCAGTGCTGCATGGTAAGAGCAGGATCATGTGAGGGAGAAAGGCAGTATATTTCCAACAAGAAGCCAGAGAATACTGAGGATTTGGGTATTGTTTGTTTGTTTTTAGGAACCTAATTCAGGCTGTTGCATTTGCCAGGTAAGCGCAGGCTCTATCCCTGCCATCGCTGAGGTTTTGATCTTATCTCTTCAATTCTTTTCTTTTTTTATTTATTTCATTTTTTGGTTAATTGTGAAGATTTGGATCACAGTCAGATACAGAGTAAGGTATCTCAGGCCTTCTTGGCTCGGATTTGTATTATAGTCTTCTTAATACAATCACCAAGAGGTCCCATGCAAACCAAATATTTTCTGAAAGGATCAAGCATCAAGAAACCTACTACTTTGCATTTGGTCATATTTCTTAAATGTCTCATCACCTGAATGAGCATGCTAAAGACCACACTTCCAAACCATGGATCTTTAGGGAGCAAACTACATCTAACCACAGCACCTGCTTTGCTTTAGAATAATTGAACTGTGGAATAGGTGAAAATTATTGATAAGGAAGTTATGATTTATTTACTATCTAACTGATATATACATGTTCTTTGCAAATATATATTTTATTTTCACCCATTAATTGATTATAGCCTTCATGGATTTAATTCACACTGACTTTCAGGTCAAATTTTTCAAATCCTGGTAGATGAATCAGTAAGAAACGACTTGTAAGGTATCTGCTCTTGTAGGCAAGAAATTATTTTAGAAACAAACTATGAACTATGTACACAAAAACATTTTCCTCTCTTGATTAACACAATAAAGAAAAATGTACATAAACTAGTAAATAAAGGTATTTAATATTGTGCATTTGAGTGGTGAGCTAATTTAAATAGAAATTTCAGGGAATCTCATTGAAAAGATGAAATTTAATGGGCTGAGGTTGCAAGACAAGTGACTTTGCTATCACAGTTACATGTAGAAAGGAGAAATGCTATAGTCCTAATATAAAAGTTGGTTTAGTGTATTTTGAAAAAATCCCTGCATTTTCTGAATGGCAGTTAATGGATGGTTTCCTTCTATGGAAAGGCCAGAGGAATCCAATTACATAGCATCTTGTAAGCTAAATCAGGATTTTAGCTTCATATTTCATGGTGAATAAGAAAGTCATTTTACAATTTCATTATGTCATGCATTGATTTATAAGTTAAAAGGCTAACTTTTCTTTGTGTTGCATGGACTACATAGGACCAAAATTGTCACATAAAAAAATCAGTAGCCTGGGAGAAGGAATCATTTAAGAACAAAATGATAGAAATAGAAATTCAGCGAAATGAATAAAGCTAGAAACTGGACTATATTCTAAGCAGAAATGAAAAAGAATTTTTTAAATCTGCATATGGTGAAGAAGAGAAGAGATAACATGAAAAACAATTTAGATCCCATGACTTCTATTCACAGAAGGAACAGGAAGAAACCTTTCTGGCAGGACATTACAATGGCAGCCAAAAGAAAGGGAGGAAACATTATATTTGGATTTAAATGGTGCAGAATTGGCATTAAAGGACAATAAAAGAAATAATCAATTATTGTAAAGGCCATACATGGCATTGGAAAACATAATTAAGATACTGATATTCATGGCAATGCATAAGATATCCAGAAGATCATAGTGAAATATAATTTATATCTTCTCCAATTTTTTGAATTTTCTGATCTGTACACCATGAGGAGAAGTATAACAAAACAAGTTTAATTGAATTCTTTCAATCTTTTGTAAAAAAAATCAGGCATTATTGTAGCAGAGGCTTCTTAAAAGTTGGAATATTAATGGAGAACCCAATCATTAATAGTCCAGACTATCTCTATTTTCCTTCTCTCTCATATCCTTCCTTTGAACAATTTCTCCTTCCAGGTAATCACATATTCCAGAAGCTGTGAACTCTGTAGGCTAATCAATCATGACAGGAAGTGAAAGCTTTCCATTAAGAGGTAATAATTTTCTGGAACTATCAAGACTTCACAGGACCAGACCTGAGGTAATGATCAGCTAGACCAGTTTGAACAAAGAAGTTTGACGGTGTGCTTGTTGCCCCCTATCTTTCTCTTCCACTTATATCATCTTCCCACTGCAGCTAACACTTGGAATACACATCTTAGATCATTAGACCCCTCTTACTCCTGGTGTAGACATACTGCAATAAATTCTTTTCCTGTTTTACCATGACTCATCTCTGCTTTTTGGAATTGTGGCAAGAGACAACCTTGGTCTCTTAAAAGTCCATAGTTAGACCATTAGTCTATTGTCAGAGAATGATTTAGTTTATGTCATTCACCTCTACATCCTGATATAATGTGAAACATAAGGTGACACTTTTCTTCTTTCTGATTGTTGATATTTGTAGTATCTAAGCTTGAAATCCTCATTTCCATCAGAGCATCTGATATCTTTTATGAATTGTTGGAAGGAAGTTTAATTACCAGAATTTTGTATACATGCTTTCATAAGCACACTTAATCTCTTCCTTTTTGTAACATCTTTGAGAAGGATTTATTACATATTTATAGAAGAGTGATGTGCCAATACATTTTGATTTAATAATGTTTACTCTTCAGAGTTAAGAGTACAAAACTGTGAAGTTTTGTAATTCTTCCTTTCTAGCAATTCTTCTCTGGTAGTAACTCATCTTTGGTGCTTCCCTGATTCTCTGCACTTACTATCCATATTTTACCCATAAAATCACTTTGGTTGCTTGTAGCTATTCACTAGAATTTCCTTACAGCAGGTCCGCATCTCAGAATTTTTTTTTTATGAGATGGTGATGAAACTGTAACTGGACCATGTGACATTTTGTCTTTTAATTGTTTGCACAGTCTGTGTATGCTTTCCCTGCTTACCAGAGAGTTTTTCTCTTAAGTTCTTTTCGAAGCTAAGCTCATGTTTCTATTTATATAAGACCTGGACATTGTCCATATTTACTTGTGCCTGTTGTTACCATCTGTTCTTACTAAATGGCTGCTTCCCAAAAATAGTTTGATACCACTTTCTTAGGACAAGGATAAAACATCTTGATAGCAACATGTTATAGAATTTAAATCTTTTCTTACCCTCCAGAACTACAAAAACTATTGCTTCAGAAAAATTATGCCCAGTAAGTTTTAACTTCTTTGCTGCAAGCAAAATTGTTTGTTCATTCTGTAGAACTTCTACATATGGCCACAAATCCATCAACAGGATCAGCCTGCAAAATTGTACAAGTCAAGTTACTGGATGGCAGTTTCCTATAATTTTTGAAACAATCTGGATACCAAATGGCAGCAGTTTTATCCAACTCTATAATAATTTGTAATGACCATGGAACCTACGTATCTCCTAGGGATAAAAGATGATAGTAAGAAAAAGCAAATTTTCATAAGCTTTTAGGAACACAAAAACATTTATTCATATAAGACGTGGAAATTTCTTATGGCATCACAAACTTTATTAAAATTATTAAAGAGCTAAATGATATGATAATGGGCTTATTTCAAATACAACATTGAAATATATGCCTTTGTTTAATTATCTTTATTTAAATTCATTTTTTGAAGGCACATCCCTAATCTATAATGATTTTAGTGGCAATGTTGCATAACTAGGCTTTATTAAAACTGTTTTACCTTGGTGACACAATTCAAGCTAATGTGCCAAACAAAATGTAGCCTAATTAATACAAATGAAAGAAAAGAGGCAATTAGCCAAGGGGGAATAATGAGCAAAGGGGACTGGTAATGTGAATATAGACAGTCAGGAAAACTTCCAGCCAGGGGTCAGACAGTTAGATATACTCACATACTATTTATCATACGTCCTGGAAAATGAGGGTCTTAATTCATCCTCCACTTCAGTTTAAATCAGGAATATATATACTCAGGAATATATACTCAGGATTATAGGCTTTTATTAGTAATTGATATGACTAATAGGTCACATAGATTTAAAAGAACTAACTCATGCATGCTATAATAATTTTCATCAAACAACAGATAAAATACACTACAGTATGCTGAGGGGTTTTACTACACATTCAGTATGCAGAATTCACAAAATAGAAATCTGTAGTTTGTTATAATGTGATCTATGTTTAAAGAGAAAACAAAATGTGGAACTATATTACAATTTCTGAAAAATATCTTGTATTATTTCTTTAAAACAATATATTGGTATGATATACTTAATATATTTGAGCAATGGCTCACTTGTCTGTCTTTTATTTCACTGTAAATCTTATAATGTGAACAAAATGAGCATTTGCTGGCAAAGGTAGAAAATTTGAAAGAAGAATTATATGTTTGGATTTTTTTCTTTGGTATGAAAATCCTATTTGAATAAGCATTTAGTAAGCAATGTCTTTATAAGCTAAGGTAATACAATTATAATTTTATATAAAGACCTAAAGGATGTCACCAACTTCTTTAGATATTATTAAAGAGTTACATCTATTTGGATTGTTATAAACAGATTAAAATTATAGAAATGAGCATTATCCTGAAAAACTGGAAAGAAAATTAAATCCAAATATTTTTATTGCATTTCCATTGCAAATGTTAGCAGACTTGAATCATTTCAAAAATATATATTTCTCAGTTGGACCAAGCCTGAAAATGAATATATTTCTTGAATTCATTCAATTTCTGGAATTCATTTTCAACTAATATTCTATTTGGATTCTGTTTTATTTAACATCTTAAATAAATATGTTAAAATTATATTAAAATGTTTTGGTTGAGCAGTAATAAAACCAAATTTTACTATATTAGGGCTCTTTTTGTAAATTAAACACAGAAACAGAATTACTTCTACTTTCACAAAGATTTGTTCAAATATAGATATATATTGTATAGATTTATTGTAATAATATTTTTTGAAAAACTTGTTTTGAGATTTTTAATATTTTATGTCTGAAATTGCAGTAAAATGCAGTTCTTGCAAAGTATTTTGCAGCCATTTTCACAAATGTTAGCATTTAACCAAAAGCTGCTTTACTTCTATTTATAGAGAAATAAGCATTTTAGTGATAGCAGGTTGGAAAATAATGACTGTTTACGGCTATTATTATAGTCTTTGTCTTCAGATTAGTAGTTATAAGTTTACTTCACTTTTTGTTTTTTGCCGCTACAAGTAACGTTTAAATGCTGGTTATTTGTCTAAGTGAACTCCTGCTGTTTTATAAAGACAAACAATTAATTATTCCCAGCCTTAAATACTTTCTTGTCACTATAAAATACACAGTATTTTACTTTTTCAATGCTTATACTTAAAGTAGATTTTGATTACCCTCCCTTTTTCCCTGTAGAGACTTACTGAGCCCAGTAAAATCTATTGGAACTTGTTTCTGTTTCTGCTTCAAGGTGACATGGTACCATATCCAAAGAAAGTAAAAAATATCCTTATTAAAGGTGATCTTTTTTTTAAGCATCTTTACAAAGAAAGAATAGCATTTCACTTAAAGTGCCTATTTTAAGTGTTCAATGACATGAAAATAGGATGTAAAATATTATTTGGATAACGCAAATTTTATCTTCAGCTAGATGAGGTGATATGTCTATCTATTTGAATTCCACAATTTTAGGTATATGTTTGTTTATTCATATTTATGCATTTATTGAATTTGTGCAATAACCTTTTTGCTTCAGCAGCTTCTCCATGGTTAAGCAGGAGAACCACACTGAAAAGCATACAGAAAAATAAAATCTTGCCATAGAAAGTACAGCTGACATCGAATTGGAATTTCAAGCCTCTGAAAGCAAAACCCAAAAAGGAGAGAAACCAAGAGTAAGTGCACAAAACAAAATAGAGCAATCTTAAGTGGCCATAAAACAATTTACAGAAAGCACCACACATACCAGCTATGAAAAGCCAGATCATCTACTATGCTTTGATTCATGCTTTAAAAAAACTTCAAACTTCATAGTTTAATAAACAAATGTTAAATCGAGATATTTGAAATATATCAAATGCAAATTTAGCACTGTAGAATGTGCTAAAAGTCACATACATAAATGGAGATTTCTGTCTAATGGAATATGTATATATGAAAATTTTTCAATGTATTAATTGTACTTCTGTGTAAATTTGAACTCACCTGTGTCACCACTGTCAAGTGCCTTTTAGTAGAGTTGGGAGAGGTTATAAAAGCTTATCCTACATATGTAGTTGTGTGTGTGCTTGTTTGTGTGTATGCGAGAGAGAAAGAGAAAAGGAGAAAGAAAGAGAAAAATTTGAATCAGAAATCCTGAAATATAGTAGGACACAAAAGAGATAATTGAATAGAAAAATTATTTGGAAATAGCATGATGTATTCGATAATATTTTGGTGCCTAACTGAATTGTTAATATTGTTCTAAATTTTCCCTCTTTTAGATTGCATATTAAAAGTTATATATATATATATATATATATATATATATATATATATAGATGTGCTGAACTATACTTTTGGAACAAAAATAACCTTAAGTAGTTGAGTTTCTACTTGTTAAGGGATTGATAGCTGAATTAATTTCAGCTCTTACTCAATATAAGAATTTTCTATGTAGTACATAGAGTAGAATGTTGTTGTGAAAAATATAATATACGTATTAGTATAACATCAAGTGGCAATGATATCATAATTATTTCTATAATGGAACTTAATGTAATACAATTTAATATTAGAGGTAAGAGAAGTGTGAATGTATGTCTATTTAAATAAAAATAAGTTAAAAGCAAAAATTATTTGAGGCAACTTGCAATTTAGATAAGCAATATTAAGTGTCAGAATCATTCCAAGGAATATCATGAAATATATCAATAACTGACTGCTCTGTATACTTTTTTAAAAAAACAGATTTAAAACCAAAAACAGTAAGCAAATTTTTATTGTACAGTAAGTGAGACAACTATTGAGAAACTCAAAATATAATATTTCAATATTACAGGAAAATATTGAGTTATATTGTAGCAGAATTATAATTATCTTAGAAGATATTGTATTAGGAGATGTGTGGTAAGTATTTAGAGATAAAAGTTATAACATCTACAATAACTAATATCGGTGTATGTTAACACAGTGGTTGTTCTACATAACTAAAACACATGCATATTAGAAGCATC
Organism: Cavia porcellus; assembly: GCF_034190915.1. NCBI lineage: Eukaryota > Metazoa > Chordata > Mammalia > Rodentia > Caviidae > Cavia > Cavia porcellus. The sequence goes on along the minus strand of NW_026947497.1, from coordinate 28,690,002 downwards.
ATGTTTTCTGCAATCCGCTGGTAAATGAAATCACATCTCAGCACCATGATATGAAAATCTCGTGTCTAAATGGTGGCAAAATGTTAAAAATAATCAAGTTAGCTAATAGGTATATTTGCACTTTTGTGATGATTATTTAAATTTTTATATGTCCAATTGAATACAAAATTAATTTCCTTCACATATCTCTATTCTGTTAAAATATGACAGGGCATCCCTGTAGCATACAAACATAAAAACACACACACTCGTGTGTGTGTGGGAGGACAAAACTTTGACAGCACTGGAATAATTATTATTAGAGATATAATGAAACTATATTGAAAATTTTATGAATTCACCTTAATAATAGTTTGTATTGATGACTCCAAATAACTTAAATCAATTAGAAATACAGAAAAATCAAGCTTGTTAGAAAAGAACCAGCAATGTGAAACTTGCAAATAGCCATCAGTGAGTCAGTTAGAAATTGTAACTGTTACATAGGGAAGTAATATCTTGATCATTTCAACTATGAAATCTAATATAAAATTACATAAATCATGAAGTATCTAAGAAATTCTTATCTTAAACATGAGTTTGCATTTATACTTCTTCATTTGTGTAAACACATACACATAATTAGGTATGAGTTATAGGATTTTATATTGAACTAGAAATAAATGATATTACAAAAACCCTGGCAATAGTGAAATGCATTTGTTGTAAACAATGATCATTAGTGATTTTGTAGAATAAATATGTTACATGGTGATGGAAGTCATGAACTTTAGAGAATATCAATAGTTGAAACGTATAAAACTCAAGTTAAGTCAAGGAATGCTTGTGTTTCAGGTTAAGGTCACACAAATTTAGAGTTTGAGAAGAAAAATAGTGTGAAGTAATCTATATGAGAGGCAATATTTTGCTGTGATTCTCTGGGTCCTTGATGTAGTCTTTTTATTGTTATTATTAGTGCTTGTGATATGTAACAATTACATGAGTTTGGGGAAATGAGGATGTGTCTATTTATTTCAAATGTCCATTTTTAACTGAGTCTTTTATTTTTTGTTGTCTAATTTTAAATTATTTTTAATATGTTATAGATATTAATCCTCTATCCAAGTACCCGACAGCAATTCTTCTCATTCTTTCTGTGTTGCTCGATTCCTTTGCTGTGCAGATTTTCACTGCTTTTCCCATTTATTAATAGGTGATATTCAATTCTGTGCAATCGGGATTCTGTTCAGAGATGTCCTGCCTACATTTTCCAGATTTTTAACTTTTAAAAAAAATTTTAGCAGATTCATTGTTTCTCTTCTTAGAGTTATGTCTGATTCATTTTTATTTGATTTTAGCATGGGATAAGAGATACAATGCTATTTTCTTTCTACATATATGTGGATAACCTCTTTCTGAAGCATCATCTGTTAGAGAACCTATCACTTTCTCTGAGCATATTTTTATCTTTTTATGATAAGCCAGATGGTCCAAGGTATATTAACAGGTTTCTGTCAACTGAGTTCTGCTCCATTGGTCAATAGCTCTCTTTTGCCAGTACCATTCAGTTTTTCTTACTGTGGCTTTGTGATATAACTCAATCTGAGAATGCAGTTCTCCCAACTTTTCCCATTTGTGCAGGATTGCTTTGATTATCTGGGTCATTCTGGTTCCACAAAAAATTCATGATTTTTTCTAATTCTGTAAAGAATGTTAGTAATATTTTGATGGGAATTATATTAAATCTGTGTATCATTTTTGGTTATAGACCAGTTAGATAATATTGGTTTTGCCAGGAAGATGCAATGTCTTTTCATTTTTGCCTCTCTTTAGTCCCTTTTTTTTTCCAGAATGCTATGTTTTTTGTTGTGTTAAGTTTTTCATTTCTTTATTTGAGCTAGGCCTGTGACATTCCATCATTTGAAGTTACTGAGAATTGTCGGGGTCGCTCCCGGCCGGCAGGAAAGACACACGACAAAGTCTGGCGGTGTGCAACCTTGCCTTTATTTATCTCCGCGTGGGCCCCGCGAGGCCTCCACTCTGCCACCAGCCCTTTCTCGCCGGTGGACTTTCTCTATCTCTCTCTGTGCTTTCTCTGTGCTTCCTTCTCGTGGCGGGAGAGGCATTCACTTTTATAGGGTGACAGTGGCCAATCAGTTCAAAGCGCGCGATGCGGGCTGATTGGCTAACATCAGTTGTTGCTAGGCAGACTATCTTACAGAGCGGGTTGTTTAAGTCGCCAGCGCAATCAGGGGGCAGGAAGCAGGCGCCAACTTGACTCACTCGATGGGAGGGGCAATCTAGCTCAGGCTCCGCTCCCACCCACAGGCCCTACGTCCGCCAAGTAAGGCGACCGGTGTCGGCGGCTCCCAACAGAGAATAGTAATTCTTTCTCTTCTTCTTCCTCCATTGGGTCATTGTTGTACAGAAATTCTACCGATTTTTGTATGTTTATTTCCTATTTTACTACTTTATTGACTATATCAATAAATCTGGTGGAATATTTGGGTTTTCTACATGAAAGATCATTTCACCTGAAAATAAGGATATTTTTATTTATTAAGTTTCATCCACGTGCATTATATTCTTCTTATACTTGCTTACTCTGACTAAATTTTTATGTACTATATTGAATACAAGTGGTGAGAGTGGGCACACTTGTTGCTGATTTTAGAGAATGTTTTTACTTTTTCTCCATTTAGTATGAAACTGACATTAGGTTTGTCTTACCTTTTAACAGTTTCAGTTACAACCTTACTATGCTTATTTTTGTCAGTATTTTTAAATCTTGAATGGATTTGAATTGTGCCCAAGGCTTTTTCTGTGTCTTTCATATTCTTCCGCTAGCACATGATTCGTATTCTTACTCTAGTTTATGAGTTAGATTATATTGATGGATCTATATATGTCGAATTATCCTTGCACATCTGAGGTGAACTTTTCGTGACGTATTATCTTTCCAGTGATACTCTCTGCAAAAATCTTGTTGATGTTGTTTAAGCATCTCTCCTTATATACCATGCACTTAAGTTTATTATGAGTTTTTGTCACCCTATGATCACCAGTATCCACCATTAAGTGCTTGTTCTCTACCATAGCCCTATAAAATTGCAGGAATTATTCTTATGGCATGTGATTTTTCTCCTGCATATTTTACAGCCTTATTCTAAAATTCTATGGATGTATCCTGTGATTCTACCATCTGGTTTGTCAGAATTTCTAAAAAATCATTTATTCTCTGAATATCTGTTTCTCTTCAAATCAAATATTGAATTTTTAATTCTCAATGTTGTATTTTTTAGATATGGGACTTTTAGGAAGTAATTAGAAAATGGAAACAAAAATAGTATCATCGCTTTTCTATACAGATATCAGAAATGTTGGATTTTCATCCAGTCTAATCTCTGCCATTTGATAAAGTACAGCTTTCTACTACCCCAGAGACAGACACTTGATACATGCTGCTTTTCTAGTCTTGGACTTCCCGGATTCCAGAAACTCTGAGACGCATACTTATTGCTAGATCATCTATTCTATGGAAATTTTATTAATTAAGACAAATTATTTTATTTTAGTCACTAATACTTTGAATACTAAAGGGCATGCTGAATCTTAAGGATCACTTGAAAGATTTTCAGTAATGACAAAATGGATATGTATGTCCCTTTCTTGCCCTTGACTTCTATATTAATAATGTTATCCCCCCTATAGATGCTCAGGCCACCAGCCCCATATCTGCAAAGTCAAACAAACAATATAAATATTCAGGTGCTTTTGGTACCTCAGTTGCTATCAACTCAGCCTGTCCTCAGAACTAGCCAATTGCTTACAGGGCAATGGAGCCTGGGTGATTCTCAGCCTGCACACTGGTAGGCTCACCAGAGGTGCTGTCTGACTTCTTTCTTTCTGGTCTCCAATGGCTTGTATAGCTTACCAGAAAGGCTGGTTGATTGGCTTATTGGTGGTCTCCTCTCAGTCCCACCATGGCTTATTCTCAAGAGGCACTGTCTGACTTTTCTATCATGAATTTTCATTTGATTCAAGCTTCTCACTATGTCTTTGACAAATAGACCCTTAAAAATCATACTTATGTGGCTGATTTCTGAAATTTTATGCTTTACTTCCTGATCTTTAAAGTGTATGAATTAAAATTTCCAAAACAATCACTTTTTGTTCCTCTGATGTGTTTTACAATATAATTTATATAGTGGAGGAACATCATATTTCTTGATATGCTGAAAAATCCTAGATGTCTTTACAATGCAAAACTATTTATAAGGGCTTTTTGTTAAGGAAGAATATATATATATATATATATATATATATATATATTTTTTTTTTATTTTGATGAAGAATATATATATATATATATATTTTAATATATATATTTTTTTGTTTGTTTGTTTGTTAAGGAAGGGATTGAAATCCTTAATCATTAGCCATATCCTGTGTACAGTATCAACGATATACATCTTGCAGGCAGTTGTGGTAAGGACTGCTACTTCTGAAGAAGTCAGCTTAGTAAGTTACATGGAGATATGAAAGACACTCTCAATCCTCATTAGCTTTTTTAGTGATAGAATAGCTATCCACTAACTGTGTACCATCAGGATAATATAATGCCGAACTGTGGAACTTGTGTAGATTAAGCTATTTTATGGGTTTCCCTTTTTGTACCCCAAAATATCTTACTCCACAAAACAAGGTCATATTATGGTTGCTGTGTAAAATATCTAGAAACACATGTGTCTTATTAAATAGAAATGACAGTTGACACTACTGGTTCACCTTTGACCTGAATGTTACTCAGAACCTCATTTGTTACTTGGTCTAACATCTCCAAATCTTAAATAGTAGTAATTGAAATTGCCTTGGTTTCTTTTTATATCAGTGCAAACTTGCCTTCTGTAACTAACTGTCCTTGAAATATTGTGACATTTTTATTTTTCACCAAAGAAGTATATAGTTACATGTTTCTGGAAAAGAATTGAGCATATAAAATACACTTATCATGATGATGCACAATTCTTCTGTATTCTGCAAACATATTTGTCTTCTTTTAAAAGCCCAAACTAAGTATTGCCCATTTTACTTCTCAGTCATTTTGTGTCCAGTAAGCCATATTTTTAAAACCATCTCCACAACTCAAAATCCTTCTGTTACAGTACAGCATCCTCCATTCATTTCGCTGGTGATTTAACACTAGAACTTCTTATTTTTTGGCACCTTATTACCTCTGTTGCTAGTTTAAATACCTTTCTTCTGTTATGGTGTCTTACGCAGATAATCCTGCCTTGATTTAGAGCCACCACTCACATCTTTTATAATGTAGTTTACACATTTATCTGCAAATTCCTTATGTTTCATCTAATGATGCATTTTTCAAGTGTTTCCATAAACATTAATAATCTAACAAAACTTCCAGTAAAATATAAAATGTAAATATTAACAAAATACAAATATTATCACTTCTTGGGGCCATTTAATCCATGTTTCTATTCTATAGCTGGCAATCCTGACACTTAAAATCTATTGATGATAATATTACCATAATTTTAGAAGCCATTATAACGGCATGTGCTCATCATCTTCTGCAGCATTTGTTGAAATGCTAAATTCACAATTCTCAGAAAGGGCTTACATTCACTATTTAATCCTTTGTACAATTTTATGTTGATTATGGGAGAATACCTTCAGAAAGAAAATGCAAGTGTTCTTCCTAATCCTAGCTAGTACTGGGATACTACTCTTTGATTATATATGACTCTTGTATGATTTCTTTCCTTATTAGAACACAGTGCAATTGGAATTCCAGGGCAGAGCATGCTCAGCTTATTTAATTTGTGATTTAAACAAAATTATAAACACAAAGCAAGTCAGGACAGATATAGAGGGATGAAATATGTGTTATTGGGAAGACAAAATCTACATGAAGAAATGAAAGGTGTCTATCTTTAACAGGGGAAAGTTTGCTATTTCTATAGGTTCAGGGAATGTAGGAAAAATGGAGAATTAAAATCTTTATTCCGAACCTGGGAGCTGAGGCCGTGTTAGGTGAGTTCCAGCACAGTGGCGTGGGCCTGAGGAGAGTTTAAAATCTTTTTTCCCAGTGATTAAGTGCCTACCCAGGTTCCAGCCACACCAGACTAAGCTCAGCAGGTTTTGTGGGCCTAACTGGGCCATGCCCAGCAAACTTCTATCGATTCAGGAAGCTGATATCACACTAAGTGAGTTCCTGTGCACTGGTGTGGGCCCTGGAAGAGTCTACTATCATTGCTTCCAGCAGTTAAGTGCCTGCCTTGCTTCCAGACACATTGCACTAGGCTCAGGAAGTTTCATAGGCCCAACTAGACTTTGCCCAGCGACCTTTATTCAATCAGGGGAGGTGAGGGCACTCAGGGTGACTTCCCGTGCATTGGTGCTAGCCCAAGGAGAGCTTTGTACCATCACCTACAGTGGTTAGGAGTCTTCCCAGCTTCCTGAACACTGGAGGTGGCACAGGAGATCATGCAGGCCTGACTGAACCACATTCAGCAACCTTCATTTGGTCTCAGGATCTGAGGGCTTAGGAGGCAATTTCCACCTCACCCAACGGCAGCTTTGGAACATCACTTGAAGCATGGAAACATAGGAAGATGACAAGACAAAAGACCAAAATGCAATCTCAAACCTCCTGCTGATCCCAAGAAAGCCTATGAGCCATGTGCATAGAAGAAAATGTAAGCCATACACCTGAAATATCTGAAATAATAGCAACTGAAATAAAGAAGCAACTCTGAGAAGTTTTAATGGAATTCAAATTAGAAATAATCTCCCAGGTAAAAGAAGAAGTGATAAAAGTAACAAAACAAATGCTGAACACATCTAAAGAAGACAGTTAAAAAATAAAGGAACAATGCAAAAAACATAGAATCCCTGGATGATAAATATAAGAAACAAACAGAATTCATGAAGCAGATTCAAAGAGATATACAGGAAATCAAAAATTGTATTGAAAGTTTTCAAAATCACCTCAATGAAAGTGAAGACAGAATTTCAGACCTCGAAGACAAGACTGCAGCTAGTGAACAGAAAAGGAAAGATCTTTTAAAAATAACAAGGAATCAAGAAAAAACAATTCAAAAGCTGCAAAACAATGGAAACAAAAACAACATAAGATTGATAGGGTTAAATGAAAAAGAAGGAGACAACACAAATGATATCAAGAAACTATTTACAGAAGTAATAGCTGAAGATTTCCCAAACATGAGAATGGAAGCTGACATACAGATTAGTGAAAAATATAGAACTCCAAATAGCCATAACCAAAACTACACCCAGACATGTAATAATCACCATCCCAGAAATCCAACATAAGAATAGGATATTAAAAGCTGTTAGAGAGAGAAAAGACAGATCACCCATAAAGGAAAACCTATCGAAATCACAAAATACTTCTCAACACAAACAATGAAGTCAAGGAGAGCACGGAACGAAGTACTTCAAAGAACAACTTCCAACCTAGATGTACACTGCCAAACTGTCCTTCAATATAGATGGAGAAATAAGATACTTCCATGACAAAGAACAGCTGATGAACATGATCACCAAACAAACCCTGTAAAGAATAATGAAAGACATTCTAGATACACAGAAAAACAAACAAACAAACAAAAAAAAAAAAAAACTAAGCAAGGCAAACAATTAAACAGAATGGAAAGGTAAAGATACAACAGCAAAAGATTTCATGTCAGCAATAAACTGATATATAACAGTTATAATCATTAATGTGAATAGTTTCAATTGACCAATTAAAAGAAATAGACTGGCAGAATGGATGAAGAAACAAGATCCAACCATATGCTGTCTACAGGAAACCCATCTAACCCAAAATAAAACTTATAGACTGAAAGTCAAAGGATGGAAAACAATACTCCATACAACAAGAATACCCAAAAAAGCAGGGGTAGCCATTCTGTTTGCAGACAATACCAAGAATGATCCAAAGGGATAAAGAAGGTCACTATATACTAGTTAGGGGAAAACTTCAAGAGGAAGAGATAGCAATCTTAAATATATATGCACTAAATTTCAGATCACCCAGCTATACAAAGCATGTATTAAAAGAAATGAAAAGTCAAATAAGCAATAACACAATTATAACAGGAGATCTTAACACACTTTTGCAACTAAGGGAAATATCAACCAGAGAGAAAATAATCAAAGAAATAACAGAATTGAATAACATCCATGAACAAATAGACTTGATAGACATATAGAGCGTGCTCTATCCAATAATACCAGAATATACATTCTTCTCAGCAGTACATGTGACAGTCTCTAAAATAGACCATATACTAGCCCAAGAGCATATTTAAGTAAATGCAAAAGAGTTGAAATTATCCCATGCATGTTATCATTTCATAGTGCTATGAAACTAAAAATTAATGATTAAAGGAACTGCAAATACCTCCACAAACACATGGAAATTGAATAATACATCTATGATCAATCAATGAGTCACAGGGGAAATTAAAGAAGAAAGTAAACGATACATACAAGCAAACGAAAATACAAAAAAGAAAACTTACCTGGGTCTTTGGATGCAATGAAAGTGGTCCTCAGAGGAAAATTTATTACACTGAGTTTCCACATCAGTAAAACAAAATGAACACAAATAAACAACCTGATGCTACACTTCAAACATCTAGAAAAAGAAGCCCAAATCAAGCCCAAAGCCAAAAGAAGGGATGAAATTTTAAAAATCAATGCAGAAATTAAAGCAGTAGAGATTAAGAAAATAATCCAATGGATCAATGAATCAATACGTTTTCTTTGAAAGAATAAATAAAATTGTTAAGCCCCTAGACAAACTTATTAAAAAAGAAAACAAAAACTCAAATCCATGCAATAGGGAATAAAAAAATGTGAAATCACTACAGAATGTGGATATACAGAAGATCATCAACACCTATTTCAAAAACCTCTACTCTAATATATTAGATAACACAGAAGAAATGGACAGATTCCTAGAAACATATTAAGTACCAAACCTGTGTAAAGAAGATTTAAAACTGCTGAATGACCCCATTTCTATTAATGAAATAAAAAAGGTAATTAAGTCCTTACCTACAAACAAGAGCCCAGGCCCAGATGGATTCACTGCATAATTCTAGAAGAAATACAATGAAGGCTTAATGCCAACACTCCTCAAACTCTTCAATGAAATCGAAAGAGAAGCAGTTCTTCCTAAGTAATTCCTGGAAGGAAATATTGCTTTAGTACCAAAACCAGAGAAAGATGCAACTAAAAAAGAGAACTACAGGCCAATTTCCTTAATGAACATAGATGCAAAAAATTCTCAATAAAATACTGGCAAAAAGGATGCAGAAAATCATCAAGAAGATTATATACCACAGTCATTTGGGACTCATTCCAGGCATGCAGGAATGTTTCAATGTAAGTAAATCAATAACTGTAATACACCATATCAATAAAGCCAAAGTAAGAATCACATGATCATTTCTATAGATGCAGAAAAGCTTTTAATAAGGACCAACACTCACTCATGATAAGAACCATACAGAAATTTGGAATAAATGGTCTTTACCTCAATATGATAAAGACCACTACAAAAAACCAACAACTAGCATCATATGAAATGGTCAAAAACTGAAAACCTTTAAAATCAGACACTCGACAAGGGTGTACCTTATCATCACTCCTAATCAACATAGTAATGGAAATACTATTCAGAGCATTTAGACAAGAGAGAGGGGGAAAAAGGAGTAAAGATAGTAATACAGGAAGTTAAATTATCATTATTTGCTGATGACATGATGTTCCACATAGAAGACGCCCAAAACTCCATTGGAAGAATCCTAAAGACAATAAATAAATTCATCAATGTAGCTGGATACAAAGTCAATACTCAAAAATCAATAGCATTCCTATACACTAATAACAAAATGACTGAGAGAGAAATAAGAGAAACCTCACCCTTCGCACTAGCACCCCAAAAATGAAATACTTAAGAATTAATCTCAAGAAAGAAGTAAAAGATTTACACAGGGAAAATTATAATACTCTGAATAACGAAATCTAAGAGTATCTCAGAAAATAGAACTGTCCCTCAGATTAAAAAAAAAACAAACAAACAAAAAATTCTGTCTAAAACAAAAATAATTTTTAAAAAATCAGACCCCTGAAATCCAAAGACCCAATCAAAAAATGGGCATCCGAGATGAATACACAGTTCTCAGGTAATGAAATACAAATGTCAAATAAATATATGAAAAAATGTTCATCATCTTTACTCATTAGAGAAATGCAAATTAAAACCACACTGAGATTTCATCTCACTCCTGAAAGAATGGCCAGGATCAAGAAAACTACCAACAAGTGCTGGAGAGGCTGTGGGGAATAGCAACTCTCCAACACTGTTGGTGGGAGTGTAGACTGGTGCAACCACTATGGGGATCACTATGAAGATTCCTCAAGAAGCCTGGATTGGAATTCCCATTTGACCCAGCTATTCTACTCATAGGCATATTCCCAGAAGAACTGAAAATATCATACCCAAATGATATATATGCACTCATGTTTATAGCAGCACAATTTGTAATAGCCAGATGTTGGAAACAATCTGTATCCATCAACTGAAGAATGGATAAAAATGTTGTGGTATTTTTATACAATGGAGTAGTACTCAGTTATAAAGAGTGATCAATTTGAGATATTTTTAAATAAATGGATGCAACTTGAGATCATACTCACAAGTGAAATAAATCAAACTCACATGTATCAATATCGTATAGTCTCCCTAGTGTAAGAAATGGTAAGAGTACATAAGACTTTTTGGTAATCATGATTCCTTATTACATTACATTGAAGCCTTATAAAGTTTTCATTCATTAGTTGGAATAGTTTTATTCTGTTTTATTTTGTTGTATGTGAGGGTATGAACAGCTAATTTGAAGAAAAAAGACATTATGACAGCCATTGTTAATTTAATATCATCTTGCTTTGAAATACTACCATGCTTTTGTTCTTCTGTTTCCATTGGTTCTATCATGTTTTTGTCTTACTGGATTTTAATATATGTGACAGTATAAAAAATTTAATGGAAAATGAGACAATATAGTAGCCATTGAACATTTTCTGTAATTTGGTTCTGAATGCCGTATTATGCTTTCATTCTCTTGAATGGTTTTATACTATTTTGTTGTGTTGGATACTATTGTATGTGAAGGTATGTCCAACTATTTAAACAAAAAGACATTATGGTAGCTATTGTTAATATCCAGTCACCTTGTGGTGAGATACTGTGTTGCTTACATTGTCCTGTTCTGATCTACTTTGTTCTGTCCTCTTTTGTCTTACTTTCTTTAAAATAAAATAATTTTATTTTTGTCTTTTTCCTTTTTATCGGTACCGGGGATTGAACCCACGACTGCCTGCTTGCAAGGCAGGTGCTTATGCTGCTGAGCTAAATCCCCAGCCCCTAAAATAATTTTTTTTTTAAATTAAAAAGTTTAAGTCCAAGCATCAGGGATTTAGCTCAGTAGCATAAGCACCATACTGTCTAGAAAGCATGAGGTTGTGAGTTCGATCCCCAGTACCAATTTATGTGTGTGTGTGTGTGTGTGTGTGTGTGTGTGTGTGTATATATTTGTGTATATATATATCATATATATATTGGTGTGTATATATAAGTGTATTAATATATATATATATATATATATATATATATATATATATATATCTTAAAAGTTTAATGATTCCAGGTTCAATAATCTTTAATATCTAGATCTGGTGCTAACCAGCCACTCCTGGTACCCTGTCAATTATGTTCTAAGTATGATCTTTATCATTTCTTTTCTATTGGACCATGATTGGAGGTAACTTTTTTTACATTGCAAAGGAGATTACTTTTCTTTCATGCTTATTTTTCAATTTGTGATTATTCTCCCTCAACTTTTAACTCTATTGTTCTAGAATATCAATCAATTTAACTATAGAAATTCCATTCCATTATTTATGTACCAGAGTTTGGACATGTTTGACTTGCCACATTCACTAATATTTCTACTCGCCAAAAGAAAAAAAAAATGTTAAACAGTTAAAAAGTAAGAATTAAGTCTTAATTGCCAGTTGGATCAGGAAATAAGAGCTTCAATTTATGTCTTAATGTCTACTTTTGACCATAAAAACACCATTTCAGCTTTTTCTGTTTACCTTTGTTGCTAACTGGCACAGGCTTAATAGTTTATATAGAAAATTCACTTGGGATGAAGGTAAGTACACTATCAGCTTAATAAATATACGTGCTTCATTTGAATCCATTCCTATGGAGTAGAGAGGAAGGGAACAGGTTGAGCAGAGGAAGATATAAGCTGCAATGTAGGTTTAGAGGTAACTCTGCCACACCAACAGGGCATTACATATGTAACTAGATGGGTCCATTAGTCATCATTGGTCCAATTGCAATTGAATGATCAGAAACTAATCAGGATCAAATGTGGGTTTCCTTGAGAAGGAACCTGTCACTGAAGAGGTGGCTCACTACTGTCACCTCAGAGGTTATTCACACATGGACACTGCAGGAATCTGGGACCAGGACCCTGAACAACAAAAGTAGCCAATCCTCTGCTGCAGGTGGACTGGGTGATGCATCTATCTCAGCATCCACCACAGGTAAAGGGCAGGGTAAGTGTGCAACTTCTGTAAAATTAAAGTGGAGCCAGGACAGAAGGGAAGTATTAGAGTGTTGCATAATTTAAAAAGCGACTTAATAATTTTTATAGACATAAGCCTGATGATATATTAAAATGATGATACCATCATCATCATTGCCTCATACAGCAGGGAAAGAAAAGCCTTTGGGGCAGAACCTCAAAATTTAAAAGTCATCTTTATCAGTCTTTAGAAGCAAATCTTTTAAATTTGTCTGTGAATAATTTCCCTTTTCTATGAATGCAAAGAATTACATCTCCGTAGCTCTTTGGAAAGTACTGACTATCTCTGAAATTATCTGAAAGTGTTTAGACCTGAATCTATATTATTGTTAACTACTTGTTACCCTTGGAAGAAAATTATCAATATTTTCAACTCAACATGTTAAAAAGTGTGTAATATGAATTTTGTAAAATAAAAAAAAATTAATAATATCATTTTCCCTCAAAACTATAAACTATAATTACATGCATTAGGATGTACTTAGGCCCGGTACCATAAAAATTGCAATATAAAAAATTAAGAACAGCATTAGCATATATAAATATCAAAAATTGGCATTATTTTCTGATTATACAGTGTATATTATAAACAAATAGTTTATGTATTACAAATGCTCCTTTCTTTCTAGTCCCACTGTATTTCTTCTCAAATAGCTTTACTTGAATTATTTTTTAATCAGTGTCTTTCTGTTAAGCTTTATGATAACCTTAATGCTAAGGCTTTCTTGCATTCATATTCAGTCACCTTTGTTTTTGTCCTAAGACACAGTATTTTAATATATTGGTGAGAAATCAAGAGAAAGCATAAACGAATAAATAAAATAACATTAAAATCAAACTTCATTATAACTTAATGAAACCCAAAAGATGTCCTGGAAAGCTATGCCTTGGCAGATAATGAAATACGGATAAAAAGATCAAAGAGCAATGGACGCTAAAAAGGTCATCCTTTGATTCATTGTTTATTTTCCTTTACATACTGTCAGATAAATCAGAGCTACCATAGAAGAAGGTTCTGTACAACTTTAATCCTCAAAGTCTTTTTGCCTGAAAGTTGTTTGGTAATCTTTAAACATTCTAGGAGAAATGAAGGACCAAATAAATTAATAAGCTGCGCGTCAGGACTGAAGACTTAACAGGTAAGAACTCAAAGGGCATGTGAGCAGACAAGTGCAATGACGGGCTTTTACCAGACGAGGGAAGCAAAGGGCAACCGAGCTGCTGGCTTGTGGAGCAAACCGTATCCCTCTGGAAAGTCCTCAAAACAGGGCCTTTTGCAGTGGCAAGCTTTGGTCAACGCTAGAAGAGTGGTTTGTGCAACAGGGACTGTCAAAGAGTCAAGAGGGACGTTGCTTCCCAAAACCAGGTCAAGCTATTAATCAAGACCAAGGGCACTGTAAAACATTGAGAGAGTAAAGACAAAGCATGATACACCTAGAAAGAGCCTTGCACCAGGCTTCACGACAAGCAATAACCAGGTTTTAGAAGAGTCGTCAGGTGGAAAATAGCTAATTCTGACAGTTCTTGAGCGGCTCTGTGAGTCATCTAAATTTCAATCTGTTTATGGGACAAATGTCTGCTTTATTAAAGTGACAAAACCTGATCCAGAAATTATCACATAATAATTTATTCAGTTTTACTTTTAACAGTTTATTTAAATGTTGAGGACAACACGATTTAAAGATTCTTTTATCAGAGATTCATATCCTATGTAAAAAGAGGAGTTGGTGAGTGTTAGCCTTCAAAAATCAATCAGGATATTAGATCATAAATCTATACAAATGAACAATTCCTCTTAATAGTCCTTGTCTCTTCTAGTGGTTCTCAAATGGCATAAATTGATCCCAGAATGTGCTCTAGATGCACCAAAACCAGAGAAAAAGCAAAATAGGTTTATGGAATCTATGTTCCAGCGTAGAACATCCCTTTTATTTTTATTTTTTTAAAATTTTCTTAGTACGAGGTTGCAGTAATTGAAGTTTATGGTCTCCTTAGGGTGTAGGTGTGTGTGCATGGTACACCTTCATTTATTTAAATCCCTTGCCCTTGCCTGCCCACATCACTTCTCTAAAGTCCTTTTTCCTATGTGAGTTCATAGCATTGCTTTGTTTTCAGCTCACATTTAGGACAAATAATATTTACAATCATTGTGAATGACTGCTGTATATAAGTCACACATCTCTGAGTTTCTTAATTAAAACAGAATATTCTGACTCAGTGTTCTACTTTTTACCAAAGCCTCTCTATTTTTAGAACCCTAACATGAAAGATGCAATCTATGTAACCTGAATGTAAACATATTCATCACATGACTAACTTCAGGCAAAAGTTAGAAAATGATAAGAATTAGGACGCTGTTTCCTTCTTGGGTCAAAAGAGATGTTTTAAGTAAAGAAGCATAGATGATACTTCTCTTCACATTGTATCCCATTTTCTTGATTGTTGAACACCACGACAAACATAACCAAAACTTCACTTATCACTTTCACTGTAGATTCTGAATTAAATATGATAAATACAAAATTTCTAAATTTGAATCTTTGTTCTATAATGATTATTTAAATTCCATTATCTTTAATTCACAGGTGGTAAAGATGGGGTTTTAAATGTTGCATAGATATATTATTTTTGTGCAAATGTAAGGTTATAATTTCAAATGAGCCCCCAAAAGAGATGTGAAATCCTAACTCTTAGTGTCAGTAAATGTGATTTTCTTGAAAGTGGGATCATTCCATATTAATAAGCTAAAAATCATCATTATATTGCTTGAGTTACTTTGATTTCAATTTGTTTTTCAGAGACTTGAGTGGAGTGTGTTCAAAGAAGCCCAGTGAACTTGGGAAATATCTGGGAAGACAGAGACACATAGAGGAAAGTAAGCAGCAACACAGGTTGAGATTGGAATGATACTGGTAAAAGGCAAATAATGGAAAAGATTGATGGGCAGGAACTAGTAAGAGGCAAAACTGATTCTACTTGAAAGATAATATTATCTTCTTTTGTACATACACAAAGACACCATCAAAAGCACAGTTAAGGAAGGCATCTATATTAAGGATTCAAGTAATCAAAAGCGAGGAGGTAGTTTCACTATTTACAGACTGATTTAAAAAAAAAGTATTTTTCTATAAACTTGACTCCACTGGCTAATTTAAATAGTTGATATCCCAGTTTAAATTCCTACCTTTTAATTTGCTTCATAAAGGTCTAAAGTAGGATCCCAAACAAATATTTACAAATGTTCAAAATTTGATTAAATAAATCTAGTTCCACCAATGCCAAGTAGTTTGTATCAGACCTACTCCTTGAGAAAAGAATTACAATATCTGGGAAAATGTTCTTACAAATATAAAATCTTCAAAGTTACACAGATACTGGCAAAGTAGCAGTTCTTCCACAGAGATGCAAGCATTGGTTTAGTTTCCCATGTGCTCATGGGATCAGCATGGAGGTAGGGTCAGGTACAACACTTGGTTTTGTAGCGTATTTTAAGTATATTATTTTTTATTTGAGATCACTTGCCTATTGGAAAAAAAATAGAGAGTTTGAGTTCCTGAAACTGAAAAGACACTGAGTATGTAAAATTCACAAGAGGAGAAATAGAGAGGGGAAGTCCCAATTTCCTGTGTAAACTCTAATCATAACTCTAAGTGGCCAACTATCAATGCATAAGCAAAAAGTCTCAAAAAAAATTTTAGGTTAAAATCATTCGATCAAGAGCTCAGCTGCTGCTTATTCCAAGAATACAATTTCTAGTTTAAGCTATTTGATTGGAAAATAGGAATGATTTTCAGAACAATGAAACAGAATTAAGAGTCTTTGTAAAATATACTCCATAATGTTCAGGATAAAAATAAAAAAAAAATTCAATGTGTTATTAAGAAGGTAAAACATCCATTTTAAAGATAATGAATAGATGAAAAATTTGAATTATACTAACTGGTAAATTTTAAATATTTATGACTATTAAACTGTAGGATACATCATCTAGAAACTCATTCAATATAAGATAGATTCAGAAAAAAACCCAGAAGATTATTAAGCTATAACTACATTACGAGATACTAAAAATCAATAATCTAGAGGATATTTGAAAGCAGGATATGACAAATTATACAGAAAGAAACAATGACTCAAGCATCCACTAACCAAGGACTCTAGGTAATACCATAATACTTTAAAGAAAATGATAACAAGAGTCACTGAAATTTGACCTACAACTTTAGATTCTTATGAGAGTCTCATCTCATGAGAAGAAGCCCTCTTGAATCTGGGAACCCCTGGGAGCATGGAGTGTCCATTTCCCAATCCATATTTCAAGTAAAGGAGCAAAGGTCCACGCCAGGCAGAAAGACAGGGAATATCAAGCCTCAAGGGTTACTTGCACACTTTGCTTAAAAAGTATAACTTCCAGGAACACAGAGGCAATCCAAGAAAAGAAGCTGCCTCTTTCCCCAGGGCCCATGTGTAGGATGTGGTTTTCCAGGAAGAGATGACTCTTTCACAAGAGATCTGTTGCAATTATGAACAGTTAAGGCACAGAGTGAGAGGCAGATCTGACTGAGGGAAATAATGCTCCTTCGTAACAAGTACACAAAAATACAAATTTGGGGGTGTTTTCACATTGTATAAAATATTTTCCATAGTATAAAGTGGAAATCTTGGTGGAGGATAATTAATAAGATTAATATCTCCACATTTCAGCACAAACAGCAAGAGAACCAGAAATAAGGGCTGGGAAAAGACATAGAAACAGAGAGATACCCAAGAGATCATATGCAATTATGGGAACTTTGTAGTGAACATGTCCTAGATTGTAAGGATTCATGAGTTAGTATTCAGTAGCAATGGGAATGGGATATGGAAAAACACAAAAGCATTCAATAAGTCATATAGAGAGATATCAGCAGAGAAGAAGCCTCAGAGCAAGAACTTTGTGAACAATAAGCTACTTGAATGAAATGATGACTCCCGGTAAGCAAGGCCTTTTAAAATATACCTATTCTTGCGGCTCACAAAGCTCATGGAATGCTCAAGGCTGTGTCCTTCCGGTTGCAATAGGCAAGGGAAAATAGAAATTACTAGTTCCAGGCTAAAATTGCAGGTAAACACAAAATCTCCTTGAACTTTGCTAGCTGCTTCATGCTATTCACATATCCAGTAGTAGAGGGTGAAGAACTGCTAAGGATAATTGAAGAGAGGTTTAATAGTATGTTTCTTTCCCTGACCCATTGTCACACTGTAGGCAATAGAACTACAGGAAAAGAAAAATCAAGAAAAACTGAGTTAAGACATTAGAAAACAAAAAAATGGGTTGGATAAACTTTGTAGAAAAAATTCATTCAGGTGTCTCATCAGTGTTTTAAATAGTCTATAAACACCAAGTGAAATTTAGCATATAATAAAATATTAAAATATTTTATACTGGTTCAATTAAATCTATGCATAAGCAAAGTAATGATCAACAAATAATAATCAAATATATCAATCGATAATGTACAATAATCTTAGAAAATTCAAATTTTGATAACTATATAAATCTGTATGTGGAGCACAATGAATTCTAGAATAGAGAAGTCTACATCCAAATACATAATGGTTTAAAAAAATTGAAAGCCAAAGAAAATTAGGAAAATAGTAAGAAAAATGGATTCATGGAATACAGAGCCTACTCAGTAAGATCAATCATCAGACAGAATAGAGGAAAAGGCAGTAAAGCAGCAGAGGCAAAGAACTGGAAGTTAAAAAACAGCAACCGACACGTGACCTGTCAATGGAGAAACTTGGGCTGAATAACTACATTTCAAAATGAATATAAAAGAAGTTACATTGAAAGAAAATCATTAGGTTTTCACCAGCAGGTCAAAATCACAAGAACGTAAAGGAAATTTTCAGACCGAAAATAAATGACCTCACAGAATAATGTGAATACATATGCAAACTAAGAGGGCTGGTAAAAATAGCTAAGTAGAAACTTTTAAAATTGGCAGCCTGTATATTTATGCATGCATATTTATTTTCTTTTCTTAATGAAGTAGGATAAACTATGTACAATATATGTGTGTTAGACTAAAACGGCAAACATAATGTACTTAGTATGTATGTTGTCCGTAGCATATGCAATATACATCTTATAATACATAAATATAATATATATGGCAATAGCAAAATAGAAAAGATATACACTAATAAAGCTAAAAAGAGTAGGCTAAGCAAGTGATACCAGATAGTCATTAAAATTCAGAGGACAAACACAAGAATAGGTAAATAAAAAAGTTCATACTTACAACCTATATATTTTCTCTTCTTTTTTTCTTCCAGCTTCTGTAGAAGACATAGGATAGAAACAAGATTGCTTATAAAATGTTATTCACAGTTTTGAGTAAATCCCCTCACCTCCCCCTTCTCTCTCTTTCTCTTTAGTTTGCACAAATGAGGGTTAAGCAGAGCTAAAGAAAGGCAAAATGTCTATATTTCAGTAGAATAACAGCAATAATTAATTAATATACTAAGCTGAAAAATAGTTTACAAGATAAAATTTTTAGTGTAATGCAGTGATAAAAATATTGTATAAAACAATTAATTATAGAACCAATACTTTATATTCTGTCATGTGCACATGATTAAAAATAAGGCAGTAAAAGAGAAAAGAAGACATTTTTGAGAGTGCAAAGAAGAAAGCAAAAAAGAATGAGAGAAAGATCTAGCTAGAATTCTACATTCTTTTAAAATTAATAATATTAAATAAAAATGTCTGCATGAAAATTAAACTAAAAATATATTCAAACTAGTTATGTAAATATACATTAGCTTATATCTTACAGAAACATTGAAATTCGTATTTTGGGGAAAATATTACTTCTTACAATATTTTTTTTGCAAATTGTGTGTGTGTGTGTGTGTGTGTGTGTGGTGTGTGCTGGGACCAGAGCCTTGTGCTCACAATGAAAGATTTCTACTCTGAACCACACCTCCAGCTTTTTAATTAAAGTTATAAAAGTAAAATAAAATTATTTTTGTCTTGTTATGTGTTGTCACTAAGGTCTTAGACTGAGCTTGAACTTATTTTTCTCCCTTTTCAGCCACCAAGTTGAAACAAGTTGTATTCTCAGTAATGACACATTCATGACATCTATATTGTCAGGATGTTATACTGTCCTCACACAGGCTTGAACATCTCATACTTCTTAAATGTATACATTCATTTGCTACATTTACTTAACTATATTTGTCATTGTTTAACCATTATTTTAATATATTTAATTTGTGTATGCTATGTGCTTATTGTTTTCTGTGATTCCTGAGTTTGGTAATTTCAAATTTGTAAATAATAATGGTATATTCTTATCTGCACTGCATAGTCTTAACTCTAGATTTATTTTGTATGTGTAATTGAAAGACTATCTTATCAATTTGCAATATTATGTGTATATTTCTCATGCTCACTATTTGTTATCTTTAGAAAACCTTTTGTAGCCTATCACTAGATTTTATTTTTTAATTTGATATTTTTATGAGAGCCTTTGTTTTTCTATTTTTGTTATAAGCAAATTCAGCAGTTTTTGATCATGTAAGGGATTCTTTAGAACTAAAATATCTCCTTCTTATCTAAAAACACATACTATTTAACTTCCAGATAAAGAACTTGTACCTGTAGTATATTCAGACCTATAAAAGGGGAAAAATAGAGCAATACTGCATAGTCAGTGGTTAACTCAGTGAGCACTGAATGCTGAAAACTACATCTTAAGGGAAGGACTGCTCCTGCTTGCTAGGGTATAAAATTAGACTTGTGAAATCCTCAAAACATCAGTCTCTATAGTTCATTTATATTACCTTTTAATTTATGGTAGATACTTGAGCCATGCCACATACTTAAAGAGAAAATGTTATCAAGTGTACCTGGAAATACAATAAAACTTGAACACTATGGCTCAGGAGAGCTTCACTGACTGGCAGTATTGTGTAAATACAATCACATGTCTTTGTTGTAAAAATTAAGTACTATTTATGCAATTCCATTTGTAGAGATCAACTAGAAGTTCAACTATGCTGTTTCCTGTATTTCACTTAATGTTCTTTTCTTACTTTTGCTAATTTTAATTTCTGTACCTTCACTTTATTGTATCATAACTGAAAAATAATAGCTTGTCTTAAATCAGTTAATTACTGCAGTGAGTCATTAAACTAAAAGTTTGTCTTGGAGACTCATAATCATAACACTATCCAACAAAAGAAAAATAATATATCAAAAGTGTATACATGAGTCTTGCAACCAAGTTTAATAGAACTATCAAATATTAATTAATTTGAATTTAAGTCAAAGAAAAATATAATTTAGAAAAGGAAAAATTGAGTACAAAGGGACACAGAATTGGAGACCACTGGGACAGCAGCAAGTTCACCAAAATAGAAGTAAATAGAGTAAGAGAAGAAGAGAGGAAAGACACACCAAAGGGAAAAACACAACCTTTTATGAAACAATGGCCAAATTGTAGAATATCCTGGAAGTTTAAAAACTCTAGAAGGAAGCACAAGAAAGATGTGCAACTAGCCACATCAGAGTTAAAGATAAAAAGGAGAAAACACAGCAGGCTGTAAGAATCAACTGAACCTCCACACAGGGACAGCTATGCGATGAGGGCTCTTTTTCCGGAAACTAGGGTGGGCGAAATAAACTGGACAATATGTACAAAAGTGCTAAAAATGAAGTGCAAGCAATAATTCTATATGACATAACACATGATTTAAAAATAGTGAAATAATCACATTCCTAGATAACTAAATGATAAGGCAAAAATATTAAACAGCTGTATTTCAGACTGACTAGGACATTAAGATTCACAATAACAAAGAAAAAATAAATAAGAAAGAGAGAAAGAGAGAAAGAAAGAAAGAAAGAAAGAAAGAAAGAAAGAAAGAAAGAAAGAAAGACCAAAAGGTCCATAGCATAGTCCTGAGAAATAGTTGGGACTGGTCTCAAAGTAAAAAATAAATTAGAGAATAAGAAAATAAGTAAATAGCTGTACATATTATTCAGAACAAAATGTCTCGGTTGAATTCTCAATTTTGTCAAAAAAATGAATGAAAACTTTTTATTTCTTTTTAAAAGAAATGAAATAGATAAATTTTAATGTTAATGATTTTAATGTTATTAAATTTATATAGAAAATTTTTATGATATAAAGTTTCTAGAACTTATGAGACATGATTTTTTTTTAATTTTGAAGTAGATACTGAAATAGAGGCTGAAATAGAGACTATATTTCCAGGAACCACTACTTAATATCTTAAAGCTTGTTCAAATATCAATGGCAAAATCAAATCTGTGCACGACATGAAAACTGAATGACTTGATCTAGAAATTAAGCTACATTTATAATGTGAACTTTTAAATTTAATTTTTAGGTGGGTTAGTAAACTTACTGATTAAAATATTTATGACTCATTTTTACAGTTAAGCATGAAATGTCGTAGTGATTCTTTAACACATTTCCTCAAAAATAACTTTGCCAAGAATTATAGCAGATTTCACAGCATAAAACTTAAATATCAAGGAAGCTTGAAGAAAAATTGTCCAGGCCCTAGAAGCAAACTGGAGCTGGGGATTTAGCTCTATGGCATAAGCGCCTGCCTTGAAAGTGCACTGTCTTGAGTTTGATCCCCAGTACAGATTTAAAAAAAAAATGCAAACAACTGTGCACCTAGATTTTGTATCTTATGTTTCTCAAAATTAATGAAGAAATATTTTTTCATAACAAAGAAAACATAAACATACTCATAATCATTAAATTAACATTGCAGACTACGCTTAAAGGAATTCTAGACAGAGGCTGCTGAGTCAACAACACAAAAGTGAAAAAAGAAAAGAAATATTTAACGGGAAAAAATTCTAAAAAAACAAAAACAAAACAAAACAAAACAAAACAAACAAACAAACAAAAAAAAAAAACTAAAAGAATTACCGTGGGAAAATAATGCAATGATATGATTAGTAAATATTTTTCAATAATAACATTTAAGTGCTCTTAATTTCCCAGTAAAATATCATCATTGACAGATTGGAAGCCACAACAAAACTCAATCATATGTAACCTGCAGGAACCACTCTTCTTCCCCAAAGAAACACACAGATTGCAAGGAGGAGAATGGAAAATGATACTTCGAGCAACTGGAGCTTTAAGCAACCAGAGGCAGCTTTCCCATTTTCATAAAAAAGTAAATTTTAAGCCAAAACTGGTGAGAAAAATTAAAGATATCTATATATTGTTAAAGGGATCAAGAGATAAGAATCATAAGATAGATGCAATGAGTGCTGGCACATGCAATTTCATAAATTAAACTACCAAACATAAAATGCAGATATAAACTAATAATATCATAATGTAGGGCTTCAATGTCTCACTCTTACAAATAGATCACGCATGCTAAAATTCAGCAAAGAAATATCAGAATTGAACCACATCATTAGACAAATGAACTGTAAATATTTCTAGTGCTTCATCCAACTCCAGCAGACCATGCTGTTTTCTCAGCAACACTTGAATGCTTTCCAAAATAGACAATATTGTAGGCTATGAAACACACAAATAAATACTAAAATTGAAATAATTTCTCCCATACATCAAATCATAGCATGATGACTGGGAATCAACAATCAAGAGGCCGCAGAAAGTTTGAAGATATAAGGCAGTTAAGTAATATATTATTGAATAATCAAAGGGTTAAAGAACAAACAGAAGAAATAAAAATGTTTTGGGAAGCAAATGAAAGTGACAAAGAACATACTGAAACCTACGTGACACTATAAAAGCAGTGTTAGGAGGAAAATTCATGGTTGTGAATATCTGCAATATAAAAATAGAGCTATCACAAATACATTACCAAATCATACATGTCAGTATCTTTGAGAAGGAAGAAGAATCCAATCCTAAAACATGTAGAAATAAATAAATTATAAATATCACACAGAAAGTTAATAAAATTGAGATGAAAAAAGCCCAAAGGTCAAAAAAATCAAAGAACTGGTTCTCTGAAAGAACAGACACAACTGATAAAGCCATTAGCCAAATGTACCCCCTAAGAGAAAAAAGAAAACCTTCATATCAAAAAAATTAAACTTGTATAAGTGAAAACAGAAAGGATATCCCCAAAATCCAATAAAATTTCAATTCCAACAATTTGGAGAATCTAAAATAACTGGATATGTTTATCATCCATAAACAGAATACTTTTAAACCTTTATTTTCCATCCTATACTAAATCAAAATCAAAAATGAAAGACTTAGTTATTAAAACACAAATACTAAATCTGCTGGAAAATAAAATGCATAAAAATCTGGAATACTGAGACCCAAATAAGCAACTCCTGATCAAAATCCCTGCTGCTCAAGGAAGAATAACAATGAAAACTTCAATTATATCAAATTAAAAAGCTTCTGCTATAATGTTTTCACTCATAAGTTGGAGTGGTTTTATTGTTTTGTTTGTTTTTATTATGTGTGATGGTATGAACAGCTACTTTAAAGAAAACCAGACATTATGGCAGCCATTGCTGATTCATTATCATCTTGCTTTAAAGTCCTACCATGCTTTTCTTCTTCTGTTTCCATTGGTTAAACCATGGTTTTTCTTATTGGATTTTAATATGTGTGATGATAAAAACAAAATTTTTTGTGGAAAAGGAAATAACATAGTAGCCATTGTTCATTTTCTGTTATTTGGTTCCGAATGCCCTGTAATACTTTTTTCCTCTTGAATGATTTTATACTATTTTGTTAAGTCTGATACTATGGTATGTGAAGCTACACTCAACTGTTTCAAAGAAGAGACATTAGGGTAGCTATTGTTAATATCGAATTGTCTTGTGGTGAGGTACTGTGTTGCTTACATTGTTCTCTTCTGATCTGCTTTATTCTGTCCTCTTTTGTCTTAATCTCTTTAAAAAAAAGTTTGAAAAATCTTCTGCTTAGCAAAACAATCAAACAACAGAGTGAACTGAGAACCTATAGCGTGTGAAAAAAGATCTTTTGAACAAAGGACTTACATCTAGAATACATAAAGGAGTAAAATAAAAATAAAAGACTAAATCCAAAATTGGACAATTGAAATGAGTAGACACTTCTCAAATGAAGAAGTACAACTAGCTAATACATATGTGAAAAAATATTCTACATCTTTGACAATTAGAGAAAATAAATTTTTTTAGGAAATTGATATTCAGTAGCATGCTATGACTATTATAAAGGCTTCAAAAAACAACAAATGATGTTGAGGTTGTTGGAAGAAAAAAGCAACATTTCTGCTTGGTAGTTTGGTATATAAATTGTCACAAGCACTATAGAAATCAATGTGGAAATCCTTCAAAGAACAAAAAATATGAATTCCATTTAACTCATTTATTTCTTTTCTAGATAATTTCCTTAAAAGAATAAAAGCTATTTTATTGCAGTGATACATGCATATTCATGATAATGGCAACTCATTTGCTAAATTACTAAAACAGCCAATATGCCCATGAATAGATGAATGGATTAAAAATCATATAAATGTATTAAAACAACTATAAAGAATTTTAAATTTCAATCATTTTTAAGAAAACATTGATTTAGGGACTATAATACTTGTTTAAATAAATCAGACAAAAAGTTAAATATCACATTATTTATCTTATCTGTGAAATCCAAAATGCAACCAATTTGAAGAGAAAAATGAAAGCAAGGTGGTAGAAATGGGGAGCAAGAATTTACGGAGGGGGCTGGGGATTTAGTTCAGTGGCATATGCACCTGCTTTGGAAGCAGGCAGCCGTGCATTCGATCCCTGGTACCGATAAAAAAGAAAAAGACAAAAAAAAAAAAGAATTTACAGAGATGAGAAAGTAATCTAGAGAGTAGAAGTAAGGGATACAGATAAGTAAAAGTGAATAAGTTCCAATATGTGTACCAGTTCCCCAAGACAAATGCAATTGTGTCTCAAATATATACTTAAAAAATCAGAGCAAAGATAAGCAGAAAAGGGGCCTGGGGATTTAGCTCAGTGGCATAAGTGCCTGCCTTGAAAGCAGGCAGTCGTGAGCTCAATCCCCGGTACCGATAAAAGGGAAAAAAAGACCAAAAAAAGATAAGATAATTATCAAAAAATCAATGAAATTAAGGGTTGCTTTTTAAAGCTAATGTCAACATTAAGCAACACTATCTAAAAATCAGGAAACTAAATAAATTATTCTACTGGTGAAAAAATGAATCATTGTTATCCAGAAAGCATAACACTGGGTTCCAAAAACACATGGTTTAATTTTCTACTGTAAAATTTTATGTTACTGTAGTAGTACCCGGCTGTACATTTCAGTATCTTTGCCTGAGTCATACAGGGGAGAACACTTTGTGTTTACCCACTTCATATCACAAAAGCAAGATGAGTTCAAGTATGCAAAAGTGTCAAATCAGAATTTTCACCAACATGATGCTTCATCTAAAAGGATCTGAATATTTTACCTGAACGTCACAGAGGATATAATACAGCCACACCACTCTGAGATTTGTTTAAAAGAATTTTCCATTTTTTTTTTCCTTTCCCTAGTAGAAGTTACCCATTTCCCTACAATGGCCCATGACTGAAAAGCCACATTTCCAAATTTTGGAGGAGGGCAAATGTGAATCATCAGGTTACTCACACATGGATGATGAAGATTATCCATTATGGTAAAATACATGCTTTTGTAACAGAAGATATAAGATAGAGATTACTTAGACACTGATCATGTGAGTCAAATTTTCTTTAACAGTGAAATGCAGCAAGAATCAACTTGTGCTGACGCGAGGAATGCAGAACTTCTAAATTCAGATGGCATAGAAAACAGCAATGTGAGTGAATATTTGACTAGTTGAAATGTTGCAAAATTCTTATGCAACCAAAAACAATGATCCAGTGTTAGCTCTGGGTCCAAAAATGTACTAAGGGTTTTGGCAAGGATGAAATATTTTGAGCAGAATGCCAGCATCTCCAGTCAGTGTAAAAATTGTAACAGATGAAATGTTACAAGATGTTTTGAAATATAAGTAAAACATTCTGCATGCACTAGTAGCCATATTAAAAATGTATTTATTATGACACTGCACTAGTTGAACTGAAAGCATTCATATGCCTTCCGAATTTAGCAGGGATTTCTCATGGTAATCGCAGTAATGTAAAATACTTATGGAAAAGCAGTGAGTTGAAATATAGCATAAAATTTATGCCCTTGTAGATGAGAAGACATATGTTTTCAATTTAGAAATTTATCCTGGAACTCAGCCAAAAAGTCCTTATTTGTATATCAATATGGTAAATGATGTTGTGAATAGACTTGTTCCCAACTTCCAAATTAATCAGAATGTAATATTTATCAATTGGTTTACAATTGATACATTTGCTAACAAAGC
This sequence comes from Cavia porcellus, assembly GCF_034190915.1. Classification (NCBI taxonomy): domain Eukaryota; kingdom Metazoa; phylum Chordata; class Mammalia; order Rodentia; family Caviidae; genus Cavia; species Cavia porcellus. Next base: position 28,662,886 of record NW_026947497.1, on the reverse strand, counting down.
AAAAGTTGACTAGCACAGAAACTGTATGTAGGAACAAAGCAGAAATTTCAAATGAAAAGTTGCAATTTCAAAGCAGAGAACGATATAGTACAATTCTTGGATTTCACAAAGATTTACATTGGCCTCATATATGGCAAAGAAAAAACAAGTGCTCTTGAAGTCAGTATTACACCATGATGAAAATACTGATTGGGAAACCTGAGCAAAAACAAATCCTATAATGGAAACTTTCTATAATCGAAGGCAGAGTAGATGCTGTTGATGAGTTAAGAAGCAAATATGTCACTCTAAACACAAAATATTGGCCAATGATTGTGTTATACTTGATCTAAAGCATATGTGGCATGAATAGTTTGATTGTTTACAAAGAAAATAACAAATGCATAACCCCACAGAGAAAATTCCTGAAAGTATTTGGGCTGGAACTCATAAGATATCATTTAAAGCAGAGTAAAAACAAAATCTTATTTGAACAATGGAACTATGAAAAAATATGCATACACTGATGAACAGATAGATGAAGAGGTACATGCAGTATCTAAAGACCTGCTACAACAATAGAAAAATCAAAACGAGGTCCACTTTGCTCTACAAAAAAAATATAGGAAAAATAAAATGTGCTATCATTGTAAGCAATACTTTTTTAGAAGCATGCAATTTTCATGTATAAAGGCTGTCTTGGGTGTGACAATTGAAGTAAAAATTTATTTCTGTTGTTCAGTTATATTGGTATTTTCATTACAGCTCACATAGGTTTTTATTTCTGATGTTATTCCTTAGGTTTTGTAAGCAAGTAAACAGCTGATGTGATAATGCTGGTATCTGTTCTAAGCACTTGTTACACACTTGATTTTTAATTTACTGATGTATTTTTCCTTGCTAAGTGTATGTTGTACAACATAGTAGGAAGATCCTGACAAAACAGCAAGAGAAAGAAGGTAACAAAGATGGCCTGCCACATAAGAAAGGAAAACTATGCGCATGTTCTGTCTACACATCAAGATGTCTGCATGAAACATGCAGGTGTCTTATGTGATGACTGCCTTGGTTGTGGCAGCTGAAACCAAGGTTATTTCAGTGGGAGATTTTTGCTATGTTTACAACGTAATTTACATAGATCTTTATTTCTTATGTTATCTCAAGTTTTATAAGCAGATACATAGTGGATATGAAAGTGTTGTTGCTTAATGTAAAAGCATAATAAGTATTAATAATTCAATACTTTATTTTATTGATATCTTAGGTTCTTGTTAACTACACACTATATAGTCAAAAAGCCCCTCCTGACCAACAGCAAGACCAGATCAGATGTCAAGTGCGCTCTATAAAAAGCCCAGGGAAGCAAAACAAAACTGTTGTCAGTTTAAGTGATATGCTTGTGTGGTATTCTGCAGTAGTTAAGTGCAAATGCTGCCTTAGGCGTGATAATTGGAGTAGAGATTATTTGTTTTGTAGACTGCTATTTTTATCTTCATTGTAGTTCATTAGAAACCACAACAAAACCAGTCAATGTTGAAAATTTTGATGATTTTTATAAACAGTCAATAAATATTAAAAATACAATATGTCGATGTCCGCTCCCGGCCGGCAGGAAGGACACACGACAAAGTCTGGCAGTGGACAACCTTTTCTTTTATTTTTCTTCTCCGTACAGCCTGCCCTGGGATCGCTCCCAGCCGAAGCCTCCTCTGGTCCGCTCCCCGCGGCTCCTTCCGGGCTTCGCTCCGAAGCCTCTACCGGTCCGCTCTCCGCGGCTCCTTCTGGGCTTCTACTTCCGGGCTTCTCCTTCCCCCCCAGGGGTGGCACCAGTATATATACGGATACAATGTCCAATCATGTTAAAGTGAGCAAGGCAAGCTGATTGGCTAACATCATCAGTTGCCAGGCAGACTATATTGTTGAGCGGGTTGCTTACGCGGTAAGCAGGAAACTAACGTGCTCGATGGGAGGGGTAATCTACCTCAGGCTTTACTCTTTACTACAGGCCTCACGTCCGCCAAGTGAGGCGACCGGGCTCGGGGCTGCGGCTCCCAACATCTCCCCCTTTTTTATTTTTTATGAATGTGCGCATCGTAGCCCTTCCTGGACTGGGTGCAGAGGCTTATGCCCTATGCGTAGGCCCACCGTAGGTCCTTGGCTTAGACCCTGGTCGGCCGTCCCATGGTCCGCCAAGGCCCTGAGGCCCTCGTCCTTTTTCTAGGGCCAGGCACAAACTGGACGGAACCTGGATGCACACAAGCTTGCACTCATTTCCTCTCCGTAAAGAAATCCCCTCGGAGAGAAATTTAGACCTGGGCAGCATCTAACAGTCCAGCGGCTTACGTGCAGGATGGGGTAGGGCCTGGCTTAGGTTGAGTCGCACCGGGGGAGTACGCTCTTACCCGTCATTGACTCTCCTACCCAGCTATGTCATAATTTTTTAGAGGAGGAGTGTGGGAAGCTCACCACCCCTAGACTCGGTCGTAGGCTAGGCGAGCGAGCCATGCATATGCCTGAGGATCTTCTTGTCCATTTCGGGCTACCGCTATTTCTATTCATCTTGTTGGTTGGTCTGTGATGGATCTCCGGTAGGGCAGGTCTGATCTTCAGTCGAGGGCTTTGTCGCCCGTGTCAGTCTCTCCGGTATCCACAGTGGTTCTCGTCCCGGTTCCTGTGGGAAAACACAAACCGCGCCTCGGTTCCAGCTGACCACTGGATCCGGGCCCATCCATTGTCCTGTCAGGACATCTTTCCACTTCACCCACCCTTTATGGTTGGGGGAAGGGTTGCAGTGCTCCACGGCTGGGGAGCAATTATCATTATTTAAATTTAAAAAATTGTGTGTGAATAGTGCCATGGATAATCGTGCCTTTGGGGCCAGGCCTTGGCCTACTCCCCCTTTTTGTTTTTGTAAAATTTCTTTGAGGCTTCTATGAGCCCTCTCAATGATTCCTTGACCTTGGGGATTGTATGGGATACCATGTTTTAATTGAACCTCCATCATTTTGCAGAACTCATTGAAGGCTTTGCCTATATAGGCTGGTCCATTATCAGTTTTTAATATTTTTGGTTTGCCCCATGTGGCCCAAGCCGCCAGGCAATGATTGATCACATTAGACACTTTTTTACCTGTTTCTGCTGTTGCAAATATGACGTGAGAACAGGTGTCTGTGGAAACATGAACATATTTAAGAGTCCCAAACTCCTGTATATGTGTGATGTCCATCTGCCAAACATCACCAGGGATCAAACCTCGAGGGTTTACTCCCATCGGTATGGCAGGTTTGTATGTGGCACAGGAGTCACATAGTCGCACGATATCTCATGCATCTGCTCTGGAAACATGGAAATGGCTTGCTAGTGTCCTGGCATTGACATGAAACTTATCATGGAAGGCACGGGCTCGCTCGATTGGTGTTAGTAAGGTAAAAATCCATAACGGGCGAGTGGCAGTATCAGCAGCCGTATTCCCCTGTGCCATGGGCCCTGGCAGGGATGTATGTGCTCTTATGTGGGTGGTGAAGACCGTATGGTGTCTGTTCTGAAGCAATGTCTGGATAGACAGGAACAGCCCAGCCACTGTGGAAGTGGATCTAATTAAACCGGCAGTCTCAAGCACTTGCATAGCATTGACCACATACCTAGAATCGGAGACAATGTTAATGGCTTCTGAGAACCGTTCAAGAATCATTTTAACGATCTGCAGTTCTACCACCTGAGGCTGATCAGGTTCAAATTGTATGGTAACCGGGGGCTTGCCTAGGATCACATAGGCGCCTATCCCCGTCTTGGAGCCATCTGTGTATATTGTAGTTGCTGGGACTAATGGCTCAGAGGCAGTAACCTTTGGAAAAATTATAGGGTGCTGAGTGACAAATGACAAGATAGGGTCTTTAGGGTATTGATTGTTTATATCCCCATGGAAAACACATCTCAGAATGGCCCATGTATCTATGCAGGCAGCCAGGGTCTTGATCTGGCTGGCGGTATAGGGTACTCGGATGGCTTGTGGTCCTGAGCCAAAATGTTGGACAGCTCTATCATGCGCTTCAAGGGCCAATGAAGCGACTGCCTCCGGGTAATGCTCTATGACTTTTGCAGGTGAGACCTTAGGGTGTATCCACAGTAATGGTCCTTTCTGCCAAATCACCGCTGTAGGCTGTAGACTAGTCTGTAGCAAACAGACATCAAAGGGTCGCCCTGGTTCAATTCTGTGTAAGGTAGCCCCACCTAAGGCTTTTTCCACTCTCTGTAAGGCAGCTCTTGCCTCAGGAGTGAGCCTCCTGTGGGAGGCTATATCTGGGTCTCCCTTTAGAAGGTCGAACAGGGGTTTGAGATCTGAATTTGGTATATGTAAATATGGCCTAATCCAATTAATGTCTCCCAATAGCCTTTGCATGTCATTTAGGGTCCTAACGCCATCCGTCCTAATGGTGACCTTCTGTATAAGTCTGGAGGCGACACTGAGGTCCACACCTGCTGACCCAGGGGTGGCCCTTGTTGAAGGCTGCCATCCTGAGCTGTCCTGTCTCTGGGGCGGGGGCCCGCCTGTGAAGGGGGCCCCCTCTGGCCGTTTTTTGGCCCTCTAGCATCTCGTCCACAAATACGGTTGCCCTGAGCATCAAAGACCGACCTACACTCCTCAGCTTTGTGTGATCCCCTCTTGCATCGCCCACAAACATATGGTTCTTCATTCCTAGGGCGAGGCCTAGCATCTGCATTGTTTGGGCAGTGACGTTTAATGTGTCCTGGCTCCCTGCAGGCAAAACACCCTTTAGCCTTACATTCCCCTCCTGACCCGCGAGGTCCCCTCTGCTGTACAGCCTCGGCCAGGAGAGCAGCCACTCCCAAGTTGGAGAGCGGCCCCCCTATCTCTCTGCATATCCTAATCCAGGCGTTGAGGTCCTTGTTCTTATGAGGAGCTATCGCTGCCTTGCACTCCTTTGTACATTGCTCGAAAATCAGCTGCCTTACCAGCGGTCGAGCCACTCCCGGATCAGAAAATATCTTATCGGCAGCATCTTGCATTCGGGCCACAAAGTCAACAAATGGCTCTGTGGTACCCTGAATTACTTTTGAAAGACACAAGGAGGCTGTTCCGGCACCACTTACTTGCTTCCAGGCGCGGAGCCCTATGGCATTGATTTGTTCATAGACAGCGCCGGGGAACTGAGTCTGATCATCAGCGTGCCGACCTTCTCCCATAAGCATTTCTTTGTTCCACCCCCGGTTTCCCCGATTGGCGTTTCTCTCAGCCTGCTCTGCAGAGAACTCTGCGTACCAGGCTCGCCAATCCAGGTAACTGCCCGAGGGCAGACACGCCTTTGCCAGCTGAATCCAGTCCGCGGGGGTGAGGGGCCCAGAAGACAGGTTCTCCAGCATGGCAATGGTGTAAGGCGCAGTCGGCCCAAAGGTTGTAACTGCATTTTTAAGTTCTCTAATCTGCTTTATCTCAAAAGGCTCCCATGCATTGCGTCCCTGGCCCATAGCTACTTGTACAGGAAATATCCCGTAGGGGCCACTATCTATCCCAGGTGGATGTACCTCATGAGACAAGCGTCCCCCCTGCCAAAGCCGCCTGTAAAAATACCGACCCGCCGGCGGCGGAGCATAAGACGGCGGCCGTGATTGGGCGGAAAATGGGGGCCCGTGCATCACTTCCTGTTCTGGCGAAGGGGAAGGGAGCTCCCGGGCGGCCGCCTCGTGGCGAGGGATCGCCTCCCTCTCGCGCCAGGGAGCGCTCAGGAGCTCTCTACTCCTCCGCAGACCAGGTTGAGCAGAGCGCAATTCGCGGCGCAACGCTGGAAAAGAACCCTGTGACTCCTTATCGAGCGACTTGGGCTCCTGACAGCTGGTCTCTTTGGCCTCCTTGCCATTCAACTTTCCCTCGTCCTCGGAGTCAGACGACTCCGAGGCTAGAGCCCCGTCCTTCTCCTTAGCATCTTTGTTCCCCTTGACGGGCCCCTCTCGGTAGCTCCCCGACTGGGCCTGCTCAAATACCCTGCGTACTTTTGTAAGCTCTTGAGAGCTTTCTCCACAACCACCCTCGCTCTTAGTGTTGCTACCTAGCATGTTTCCCATTTTTTAATATGTTACTCACCGCGTGAGGCCCAAGGAATCCGCCACTTACGCGTGAGCCTGAGGGGAGTCTAAAAGCCCTGTAGGTGTGCGCCACCCAGAGCCCAGGCTTATCCCCAACTCACCTGTCTCGCAGCTCTGTACTGGAGCGTTGTCCACTTCCACGTCTCGGGGGTGATCAGTCCCCGTACGGGCCACCAAATGTCGATGTCCGCTCCCGGCCGGCAGGAAGGACACACGACAAAGTCTGGCAGTGGACAACCTTTTCTTTTATTTTTCTTCTCCGTACAGCCTGCCCTGGGATCGCTCCCAGCCGAAGCCTCCTCTGGTCCGCTCCCCGCGGCTCCTTCCGGGCTTCGCTCCGAAGCCTCTACCGGTCCGCTCTCCGCGGCTCCTTCTGGGCTTCTACTTCCGGGCTTCTCCTTCCCCCCCAGGGGTGGCACCAGTATATATACGGATACAATGTCCAATCATGTTAAAGTGAGCAAGGCAAGCTGATTGGCTAACATCATCAGTTGCCAGGCAGACTATATTGTTGAGCGGGTTGCTTACGCGGTAAGCAGGAAACTAACGTGCTCGATGGGAGGGGTAATCTACCTCAGGCTTTACTCTTTACTACAGGCCTCACGTCCGCCAAGTGAGGTGACCGGGCTCGGGGCTGCGGCTCCCAACAACAATACTTTACTTTTGTGATTTTTTCCACTTCAGCGTTCAGTGTTTAATATAACAAAACTCATTAAATTAAAATTAATAATTCATCATTATAAATATTGTACCAAAAAACATGGACTTGCCACACTCACGTTTATGGCACTTTATGATAAATCATGTGTTGTGCTCTGAATGTAAAAGTACCAGGAATCATATGAGGCTATTTTAACCAAATAGATGCAAACACATTGAAATACACAAATAGTTGAACATATTTCTGGACAAATTTAACCCAATATATTAAATAGTGTCCTATAGAACAGAAAGCATAGCAACATATATAAATTATAAAGGTGATTATTTAGTTTGGTTTAGCCACAGTGTTGTCTGTGGGATCACAGGTGGAAGAATGCACAGTGAATGGGCCACCGTGTTCTTGAGAGCTGAAGGATTAAGTTGCTGTCTAGCTCAAGAAAATGGAAGCTACGGAGGGGGAGAGATGAGCTCCCAGCCACAGTCCAGGGCTGACAGCCTGGAAGCTCACTGGAGAGTTAAGTGCCTGCGGTGGGTGGTGACTGCACTGAGACTGAAGAACCTGGAGAGTTGGAGATGAACGACAATAGGAAAGGATGCACATACTCCAGGAGCCTGGTGCTCTTCTATGAGCAGACCACATCCTTTTGCTTCACTTTTTATTCCATCCAAAACCTAATGACGTTTGCCACTTGCAACTGTGAATCTTCATCCTCTCACAAATCACCATACACAGATCAGTCATCCACAGACACATCTGGAAGTCTGTTTTATTAATGTGCTGAACATTTCTTTGTCCATTCTAGTTGCCATATCTGAACTAGTCAAATGCATCAAAACTGAGCCATAAAGATAGACAGACCTGTAACCAATTATGATATTAAACCAGTAATAAACACATCCCAAAAAGAAGGGTCTAAGACTGGGTTACTTCTCTATGGAAGCTTATCAGATTTCTAAGTAAGAAATAGTGTCCTTCTTTTAAATTGTTTCAAAATAGTTGATGAGTGTGACATCTTTACAATTTAGTTTATACTTCCAGCAATAACTTGACACTTAGATAGGCCAAACTTTTATATTACAAACTAATTAAATATGTATATGTATAAATATATTTACATATATATGTGTGTGTGTGACAGAAAGAGACAAAAGTAAAAAAAAATGTGTTACGTACATTTCCTCACAGTGAATGTAATGTTATGTCTAATTCCTCACAGTGAATGTAAACATTTTGTACAACTGAAATATACTAATAAAAGTAAAAATAAAGAAGAAAATCACAATGAGTAATAGTGATTAAGCTGGTTAAAACATAAAATATATAGGGAGGTTTAATAATATATAACAAAACACATAATTATATCTAATGCTATACAGCACAGTTAAAAATAATCTATAATCTATTTCACAATAACTACATTTGATAATAACTCATATTTTATGAATAAGTAACAGAAGGAGCAGAAATTCTCCAAAAATACAGTGATAATGAGAGAAAAATATGAATTACCTTTCTGTTTGGTATAAACTTTAAGAATGTGTTAACATTTCATGTTATAACTCCTACATATATATAATTGCTATATTAATCTAAAATTTTAAAAATAGTTAAGAAAATGGAAATGTTAACTGTCAATTTTGATTATTATACAGTGAGTAAATGTATCAAATACCCACATTTAATAAAATAAATTTGTATTATCAGGATAATTTTATGTGTATTCATGACTGCCATATATGTCCATATGTGTTTATACACACATATCTATAAATATCTCCCCCTCACATACTCATAAAACTTATCCCATTGGATATAACAGCAAGTAAAAGTTATGATAATTAAGCATTATCTTCAAGTATATTGTTCATATGACTGAAAGAAATAACCTCCTGGAACACCATAAAATTAATGTTCTATGTTAATGGTACACTACTGAGGATCTGAGCTTTACAACAAACAGAAATACACAGTGTAGGAGGAGTACAGAAGTGTAGGGGAGTTGGAAAAAAATAAACACTATAAATGAAAATTATTTAGTGGGGTAACTCCAGAAAACTGTGACACAGTAAGGTAATAAATATGTTTCAGATGTAATTTTCTATGTTTACAAAATTGTACATTGTTGGGATGAGCAAATCAACCAAAGATTTCCAAGTTAGAGGCAATGATACTAAGTATATGGAGAAAACTCTAGTATTTCTAGACAATATAATACACAATTGTGTTCTAGAAACAGAGTCCATAATTCCTCTCTCTTTTTCTATACTTCTTCTGTTGTTGGTGTTACTGGAAACTGAACTCAGGATCCTGTGCTTTCAGGCAGATGAGGTGCTGCTGAGCCTTATCCTCGAGCCCTCCATGTTTAAATGGGCTAATAATGTCACCATTACGTAAACATTCCTTAAAGAATTTTGAGTAGTAATTAATTTTCTATTTTCCTATATTTAGCTTTTGTTTAGATTTCACCTTGCTTAAAAATACTACTTCAAGGGGCTGGAGGTTTAGCTCAGTGGCATAAGCGCCTGCCTTGCAAGCAGGCAGTCGTGAGTTCGATCCCTGATACTGATAAAAAGGAAAAAGACAAAAAAAAAAAAAAAAAAAAAAAAAAAAAAAAAAAAAACAAACTACTTCAACTAGGGGGAATGTAATATTTATAAGTGCGTTTCTCTGTTCTTTTACAATATTTCACTTTACTCTGAAGTTGCTAGGTGAAATAGAGATTGACTCTTATCCAAAGAAAAGTTCCATTTTTTCTAAATTCTTACATATTTATGAGTTTTTGTAGCTATCTCTACCTCATTGTTCCATAGCTTTCAGCTAATGATTTGGAATCATAGATGCCTGGTCTCTTACTCTGATGTTTACATTAATAATAAGGCACAATCTCTGGTAATCAAACATTATTGTGACATTTTCATTTTCATTTTAACTGGTGATTATTCACTACAAATCATTAGGCATCATTATTTTACTTTAAAAGTTAATATTGACATCTTTCAAATCTTTTTCCTTTATAGAGTAATCCAAATTATTAATATTTGTTTTTATAAAATTACCCTGTGATCAAAGGCAGGAGAAAGGCTACTTGAGAAAGTGACTGAATTGCATATATTTTCCAGAATAAAAATCCATAAATCCTTTTTGTGTGCATGGTTCCAATAAACTATCATTTCCCATTTTTTTCACTCTAGGGTATAAATGGTAATGGTCTCAAAGTATGAAGATTTTAAATCTTAAAATAATTATAATATCAAACTAGTGTCTTGTTACATCCTTAAAATTTTTTCATTTTCTTGCACTAAAAGAAGATTCAGAATATAGGTAACTAAAATTAACATGCATATGAAATTTAATGTTATAAAAGTTGAGAAATAACACAGTTATATCAGCAGTGTATCAGCAGCTCTTTACCAATACAAATAACATTGGTAGTGACAAAGATAAATGCTAAGATTTCAATATCTCGAGCTGTGAGATCCTGTCCTATGCACAACATCATGTGAAAAAATTTTCTTTTCTGGATTTCAGAACTGAATTCTGGAGAAGTACTCCAATTCGAGTTAATATTCACAATTGATTTATTCTTAAGACTATTATAGTCTATTGATAATAATGATACTATTGTAAGTTTAGAATATTTACTTTGGCCATTAATTATATTACAAGTATTTTCTCATGATATTTATTATGAAATATTATGATATATACATAGTAGTATAAGGATTTTTTTAAGGAAATTATTCCATATTCTCCATTTTATACTATATATTCCATATTCTACAATTTATAAAATTATTTTAATGGTCTGTAAGACTACCAAAAGAAAAAATAAAATGCTGTCTTCTTTCACTTTCCAAGTTGTTTTTATTGGATGTGCTTTTGGGGCAATGTAAGAAGAAAACAGAGAAAACAAACATAAATCTAATTTTTCTGTGTTCCAGGTGACCTCCACCAGGTGGCAGATTTTCAATAGTAACTTTCACTAATACATTTCATTCCTAGTCTGTCTTAACATTTCTTAACCAGACTGGTGTGAATATAGTAGATTTATAAATGATTTATTGTGTATAGATAATCCTGTGTAATGTAGAATTATAGAAAAACTAGTAAATAAACTTTCTTCCACTATGCAGTTCAGTAGTTAACTCTATAATAAAAAATGTCATTGAATAATTTTATGATTTTCAAGTTTTAAGTTATTAAAACTTTGTTGGTTTTTATTATCACATATAAAAATGATATAATACTTAACTCTATAGAACAATGAAATTTATTTTCTGTTCTACCCATAAAGAAGGCACAAATACTTTTGAGTCTGTTCTAATTACAGCAAAGAAATATTCTACTGAATGTGTCAACCTATATTTATTCATAAACATAATGTAAGTATGTTCTGTTCCAATACATTGTAGACTAAATTGCTTTCTTAAAAACACTTGAAACTTCTTGTGTCATTTCTTGGCGGTATTTCCCTGTATTCCCAATTCACAGATCACTTTCAAGATTTTTGTAATTGTTTGTATGGCTCTCCTTATATTTTTCTACAAATTCCTCTCTCTATCATAAACACATTAGTGTGGAACATGGTGTGAATATTTCCAGTGTCTAGAGACAAAATTGCAACAAATTTAGTTATGGCTCTACTCATCTTTTGTTTCATATTTATGAATTTCTGCAGGATTTGTTCGGCAAAATAAAAGGATAGCTCACTTTGGGCAATGACAGAGCAATAAATAAGGAAAAAGAAATTGGTGAACATCATAATACTTTAGATTATTTTTCTGTAAAAAGTAGAGAAGACTTCTGTATGTTTCAGTCTCGGGTAAACTGGAACAAGCTGTTTTTCAGGAAAAACTGATCTGATTTAGGATCTTACCTTCTTTTTTTTTGTTTGTTTTTTTTTTTAATTTTTTTATTTATTTAAGGAGAAAAGAAAAAAAGTGAAAGGGTACAAGTTATACAGATTTACAGAAGCAAAAAATGAACAGTAGGAAATCACTAGTTAATGGATTACATATTGCCATCTTAAAAATAATTGTTCAAGTCACAAAATTAAAGCTTGTAGAGTGGACATTCCAACAATGATACTGCAAACAGTTCTGTTCAATGATCCAATAAAACTCTGTGATATCATTTTCTATCTTATACACTTAAATATACATGCAGTTATATAGTTTAGAACATTTTCTTTTCCTCTCTTTTGTACAATGACTATTACATATTTTGGGTTTCATTGCTCCCACGGTTCTTATTGCTTTTTTGGAAGAGAGTAAAACCAAATGAGACATAACAGGACAGAATCAGTCAAGTCAAAAGGGTGGACATAATAGATAATATAAAAACATATTACAAGGTGATCATCAATGGTTACCATAATGCCTCCCGCTATCTCTAATAGAATTGCCTATATCATTAGTTATAATACAATTGAACAAAATAGTAAAGAACAAAACCGACAAAACCAACACATTGGAGACATTGTAGGTCTTCAAAAGTAGATAAAAGTCAACAAGAATGGGCGTTATAATGAATCTCATTGTCTTCTCAGCTGATGCCTAAACTTTCGAACCTGATACTATCCATCAAAACAGAATAGGGGAACATCAGTCAAAAACAAGATGGTGGGAGTAATATAGGGCTTCAAATAGAGATAATAGAAAGTCAAAGTGGGTTACTATATTATAGCCTGCTATTTTTTCCCTTTAATTAAACGGATAAAAATAAAAAAGTAAATAAAGGAGTGGAGACTGAGAAAAAAGAGGGCATAACAGCAAAACAGCGCAGATCAAAACATACCCATTTAAGCAGAATAGTATTTCACCACCAGATAATTCCGACCTAAAAGTAGTTACCATATTGACTCTTTCCTTGAAGTCCTTGAGTACAACTTCATATACTGTAGCATTAAGAATATCAAAACAATGTAAAACCATTTAAGAGAATGACAGCATTACAGAGTATTTAGAATCGACTAACAGAAAATGAACAATGGTTTCTGTATAATCTCCTTGTCTTTAAAAGGTTTTTGCTTATACTATCGTACATAATAAAATCCAATAAGGATCTTACCTTCTTATATTTCAATAAAGTTATGTGACATTAAGCTTGAGGGACTCTGGTATGGTATAGTTTGTTATGGTTTGGTTTGTTGGAGACTTGTACTATATTTCAGTCTGAAAAAATGACCTTCCATAATTGCATTTAATGCTAGACATGGTTTGCATTGTTTAATGCAAACAAAGCTCTTACAAATTCTTTATATGTGTCCTTGGGTCCACAGGCACAAATTTTCTAAGTCATAGGTTATGCATATCTTCAATTTTGTGGGATACTACCTATTAGTCTCCTGAGATAGTTGTGCAGATACATGCCCCCATTAGCAATTTAGTAGTTTCACACCGTGAAGTCAAAACTTCTTTTAGACTTAATGGTTGTCAACCAAGTATTCCAATTTTTCACTGATTGTTAATAATATCCTGTTCTTTTGCTTAAATTTTATGTATTACTCATAGATTGGTTTTTTCGGTGTAATTTTACATATCCCAGATATCACAATATGAATGAATTGTACACATGACCAATTTCTTCACTCAGTATTGGCCATTCCCCAATTTTATGTTCTGATTATGAAATAAGGATTGTCAGAAAATGGCTCAAAGATAAATCCTGAATTTTTGTTTTAAAGTGGGTGGTTCTAAAAAACCGTGGTATGGCTTGTATACAGTCTCCACTGCCAACAGATAGAAATGAAACTCCACCCACATCTTTCTGGTGGTTGGTTTTACATTTATTATTATTATTATTATTATTATTATTATTATTATTATCTACAGAAAACTAAGTTTGCAAAGTGCTCAAGTCTCTGACCTCAGGTCATGGTCATGGTCACGCATAGAATCAGAAGGCCATGCGATGGGCTCGTGCTGTGAAGAAGCGAGGGGGGCCTTCTATGATAGCCAAGCCGTTTTTCGCTGCCCGTGCCCACTCACTATTGTGTCTGTGCAGCACACCTCAAAACCGGAGGAATCTACACAGAATGTCAGCAGTGTTTCTCATGTCAGATATTTTGTAATTAATGTTTACCATCTTCTCTCCCTTTAACATGAGTTTTAGAGCCAGTATCCTCCATTTAACAAATCCCATTGTTCTCCTATTGAAATTTACTACCTGCACGAATAACTGTAATGTCCTCAATCTTAGAGTTATAATGTAATTTTCATCTGACAGAGTTACTGTTTCTTCTGTTTCTGTATTTACTTTTTTCTTAGTACAGTATTTTTTTTCTTTCCAAGGAGTTGCTGTTCTTCAGCTTTGTTGTGTTTAAAGTTAAGAAATATGTGACAGATATTGAAAATTTTAATGCAAACAGATGGTAGTTGAAATGAACCTGTTAAATAGGGTCTTTCTAGCTAAGTACAAACAACTACGGCCGCATTTTTAAAAAGGCAGGCCAAACAGTCACAGTCACAGAATTATGCAATTTTGACACTTCGTTTCATGAAACAAAGAAGTCAAGAAAGTACGGATTCATCAGCACTGTAATGAATCATAAAATTTAAGTATAATATTCAGGATCCCATAACTCTGAAATAGTTCTCATGAGCCAATGTGTGTTACCAAACTGAATTTGTAGTTTTCTGTTTTCTGCCAACAGTGTCTCTCTCTTTGAACTTACTAATTTTTTGACATTTTAAAAGTACCCAAAAAGATCAGATGTGGTGGAAAATGCCTGTAGAAGTGACCGCAGAGGATCACTTGAACTCAGTGTTTTGAGAAGTAGCCTGGACATGATACTAAAAGCCAACCCAATAAAGCAGTCTTTAAAAGTACATGAAAAATGTCCACAAAATTTCTGTAATTGTATTTAAAAGTATTGATGTATGGCCAAGAAAATAGGTTTTTTAAAAACTGAGTTTGGCTGTGTCTATAATTTCAGCATTCTAGGAGGCTGAGGCAGGAGGATCACAAATTTAAATCCAGCCTGAGCAACTTTATAATTTAAATAAGAATCAAAATAAAAGCAGAAAAGGAGCTGAGGTGTATCTCAGCAAGAAGGCCTGGCTATAGTTCCTACTTGTACACACATACACACAAGCCTCTTGCTCTTCATATAGCTCTATAATATATTGATTAAATTTAAATAATATTTTGTGATGTTATGATTCAATCTGCCACCTATATATACTTAGAAGCAGTCATTAATATGAATTAATTTTACTAGCAAATCAATTATAACAGTAGTTTACTCAGAATTTATAACAAACATATTACTATTTTAAGTATTGGGTAAAAATTATTTTAATAAATATTTTAGTATACTATATATTAATATATATTTTAACTTCTACAAAATTAATTATTCTCAATCTTATTTTAATTCTATTGGAATGAAAACAACTGAAATGTATATATTGCATGGATGCGATTTCATACTTAGCACAATAGTTTTGGAGGCATATACTTTTATTATTGTACTTTTTAAATTTTATGTAAAAGAGATAAAATTTCATAAAAGGAAGAGAATTACAATAGTTAATACATTTCACGTTGCCTTTAAAGTAGTTGCTCATGGTACAAGATATGGGCATAAAAATTTCTCCAATTGGTATTAGCACAAACTCTCCCCTTAAGTGAACTGAGAGATACAAATAGTACAACTGACTTGGAGTTTTCCCTTTTCCCTTCCATCCTTTCTCCTTTCACCCATCCTAGTTCCTTTTGCTTTTTGAAGAATTTCTTCCCATTTGAAAAAATCTATTGTACATTTTAGAACTTATTTACTCTTTCAGTTTCTTACACCACAGATACAATATTTACACGAGAATCTGATTTATTTCACTTATCTATAAAAGTCTCAAGTTTATTATCTTCATGACTTAGTAGGACTCCGTTGTAGAGAAATATCATGTCTTTTTTATCTATCCCTTGGTGGATGGACATTTGGGTTTTTCCCAAAATTTAGCTACTGTCAATTGTACTAATATAAACATGGGTGCACATAAATGAAGTGGTATGATGTTTTTAATCTCCTGAGAAGATAACCAGAAAGGGAGTATATGGGTAAATGGAGACCTCTAATCCTAGTTTTTTGAGGAATCTCCACACTGATTCCAAAGTGATTTTAGTTACAAACTAATTGTCCAAATTTTTACAATACAAACTTTTTACAATTTTTACAATGTATACTTATATATTGAGTAATGACTGAATCAGGCTACAGTTCCTCCAATATTGAGATTCTATCTTATGAATAAATACTATTATATTATGTACTTATACCACATTTTAAAAATTCATCTGTTGATGGACACCTGGATTGACTCCATATCTTTTGGCTATGATGAATTATTTTGCAATAAACATGAAGCAGATATTTCTTTGGATATTGATTTCATTTTCCTTTGGATATGTATCCAGTAGCAGGATTGCTATGTCATCTGGTAGTTCTATTGTTAAATATTTGAGTAACCTCTTTTATTTTTTCATTATTTATCAACTAATGTACATTCCTTCCAGCAATCTGTAAGTGTTCCTGTTTGTCTACATGCTTGCTAGTACATCTTGTCATTTGTGATTTTGATACTAGCCATTCATATTAAAGTGATGTCTCACTGTGGTTTTAATTTGGATTTTCTGATAACTGGCAGTGGAAATATTATATGTACTTGTGGATCATTTGTAAATTTTTTGATAAATGTTTATTCAAAACAGGCATTAGTCAGATATTTTTGTTATCAATGATTTGATACATAATTCATATATACATATATATATATATAATATCAGTCTGAATATTAACTACTTAGCAGATAAATGTTATATTTCATCCCCAAAGTACAATATCAAATAGTAAAAAACATAAATGTTCTCACATTAAACTAAAAGCTTCTACATAGCAAAATAAACCATTAAGAAAGAAGAGTCAATTTATGGGATGGGAGAAAATACTTGCCAAAACTTTTTGTGTATTAAAAAAAATCTTCACAGAATTTTATAAATTGACAATAAGTAATCAATGGATTATTAGGATCCTAGTGACCAAAAATGGGCTCAAGTGGCCTATTTAATTAAGATTAAAAGATATGAGAGATTAATGATAGATATGAAGGAAAAATCAAAGATTTAATAATAGCTAAATATGAAATACAATTTTTAATGAAATCTAAGTAATAAAACACACTTCATATATTTAAAGTTAAGAACTAAAATTAATGAAAGCATTTTAAATTCTTCATAAAAATATACTAAATATTGTTGGAAATTAGAAAATAAAGACAATTAAAAGTCATTTACCTACTTACATATAATCTTTTCCTTTCTTCCTATATAAATTTATGTATGTATATGTATGCTAGATAAATAACTATACTACTAATCTCTTTTAGTTCATCAAAAAGAACAATTTGTGCTCATTGTTTATCAGTTTTGTATCTAGATTTTGTAACCTGAACAACTAGTTCTGAGATAACCATGTGCAGTATATGTTAACTAGTGTTAACTCCTTACTTTTGTTTTCCTTTTTGGAAATAGTGTATCATTTCTATTCTTTTTCTTCTGTCTTGATTTTTAAAATAAAAAGGACAAAAATCATTTAATAAAGAACAAGTAATTTTTCTTGAAATTTATCTAATCTGATAAAGTTGGCCTAATGAGAGACCACACAAGTACATTATTAGAAAGGTGGTTCAGTTAGTTACAATTAAATTATGGATTTTATGCTAACAATTAAATAGAATAGTTGACAATTTCGTACTTCAGTGCTAGCTAACCTTATCTATTTGGACAGTACTATTGGGGGATGCTCTATGAACAGTCTTTAATTTTATGATGTTCGCCATTGGTAGTAACACGATGATGACTAAAAACAGTATATTTTGATTTTCGGAAATAAAGAGGTAAAATTAGAGCTAGATAATAGAATTACAAATTTCCAACTTTTACTAAATTTGAAATGTACTTTCATTGCCAATATTTCATACTCCAATCGTTTCCCTCCAAGTAGCTGTATCTTCAGATATTACACATACACAATCACACACATTCTAGTGCTTAGCTTAATTCATATTTAACACTTCCATTCCTTGTTTTGAAATTCTATTCATCCAATTTGTTTGTAGATCTAAAGAGAGATGCCAGCCACTGCTCTGAGTAGTATGAACCATTTTTACTTTATAAGTCAGACATATTTGAATTGGATAAATCTAATCTGAAGACAAAATTTTCCCAAAACTAAATGGGTGCTGTTGAAGTGCATAATGCACTCTCTTTATTTCTAAAATCTCAAAATTGGGGAATCAGTGACTTACCGTAGACCTCTGTTCTTTTGTTTAATTTGCTACTGTTTGCTGCAAGAAATGCTTATATCCACAGCCTTAGGACAGGGAGATACTTTCTTAGGTCTGCCTGGCCCTCCAGTTTGACCAGCTCTGTCTGTCTATGAAAACCTTGTGCCCGTATTTCTTTGTAAGATGGATTGGGTAATATCTACCATTAGTCTATGTTCTTTTCTATTATTATTTTGCAGTAAATATGTTTAGTGTTTCAGTACTACATTGCTTTATTCAAATTACATTGACTACTTTTGGTGCTTTTAAATGTGTTGCTGAAGTAAAATGGCTTTAGAGGTCAGGTGAGTCAGATGAGTATTACAAATACACAAAGTCGAGTAGAGAGTGCTCGTTCCACCTGATTTCTCAAAATTCAATAAATTCAATAATTTACGTTGCTCCCTGTGAGGAGAGTGGCCTTTCAACTTACCTATATTTTACACTACTTATGCTGTTTTAGGATTCTGTAGGTTGCTCTTGCTGGAGTGCCTTTCCTTCCAACTGTACATGTACAGATGGAAGATGACTCAACTAGGCTTGGCTTGGCTGCATGCATTAATTTTTAAAAATATTCTTTAAACAAAAAAAGTTATTTCTTCTCTCTCTGTTTTCTGATCTTCTGTCTCTGTCTGTAACACACACACACACACACACACACACACACACACACACACACCAGAGGAAAGAGACTACATGTTTTTTTAGTAGCTCTATATTCATTAGGGGCCTAATCTTTCAGTGATTTAGAGCTATCAGCAGTATGAATCTTCAATTTAATTTGCTTTATAAAACAGTTGTCCACATCATTCATAGGCATAAAGAGGTGTTGTCAAACTTGTATTCTGCTTAGTTAGAATATATTCAAGAAAGGTTCCTCTAAATCTCACTCTAAATGCAATGATAGGATGTAAGATGTAGCCCTAATCTGGGTAATTTGCTGTGTAAAATAAAGTATCAATTCAAGTCCTAAAAAGAAGAGGGTTCTTAAACAGCTTAAACATGTTCTTAAACAGCTAGTATTATCTGTGATGGCAAAACTCTAGCTACCAACATCCATGTACATAGTACTCTTTTTGGAATTTCTCTACCAGACACTACAGGATAATGAATAGTAATGTCTCATTTGTGAGAATTTCATCACAGCTTCATCATTTCTGGTCTACCATCCTCTGCTTTCACAACTTAATTCATGACTTCATTCACAATTCTTTTCAGAACAAATCATAGATAACATTTCCTGAACATTAAACATTTAAGTATATTAGGTATGTTTGTATTATAAACACAAAACATAGGCAGTTTTTAAATAGTAATTATAAATTGGTTACTTAGGACATCTTGACTTTTTTTTTCTTAGAATATGCTCCAAGGTTCTATTTATTATGCAATTAAAAATTGTATATGTTTCTGTTAGCTATGTTAAATTTAGAATAACAGAATCTATTATACTTGATCACATTTCTCAATGCTCATATATCATAGTTAAATAGGATCTTTTTTTAAAAATCGGTACCAGGGATCAAACTAACAACCGCCTGCTTGCAAGGCAGGTGCTTATGCCACTGAACTAAATCCCCAGCCCTAAATAGGATTTTAAAATTGCCATCATTTATACTGAGTGAACTTTGTGCTACTCCAAGGTTGGAGAAATTTAATTCACAATATTACAATTCAAAAATTTAAAATTATGAAGAGTATTTACAAGTAATTAATGCAAGCAAATGACTAATATGGTAACACAAAACCACTTTGAAAATTAAGACAATTTAAAAGTAGCATATAAGTCTGATTTAAAACTTCTATCATTCTACTAAAACAAAATGTGTGCCTTTTTCTTTTTTGAGGTGGGGAAACATTTAAAACTTTTAACACTGCTTGTTTAGATGAAAATGCACAGTGAAATTTGTAGCATAATTCTCTATGTCTACAATGTGCTATGTTCAGATCTGAATTGTAGGATGCTACATAATTAGTTTTATAAGGAAACACATTATAAAGATCTGTTCTATATACTTATCATCTTTAGAATTGACATCAACTTAGAATTTCAATTATTTTTGACAGGTATTTTAAAAATCTCTTTATTTCCCATGTCCCAAGAAAAATATTTATCAATTTAAACTTAACATACATTGTATTCTCAATTAACTTCCTTTTTTCAAAAAGGAAATCTTAAATGTTTCAGAAAAGTTTAAACTGAATTCATTACATATCATTAAACTTTTGAAATTATTATAAAATGTGGTTTATACAGAAAATTTAGGTATATAAATCCATGCACTTCAATATTTCTCTGTAACATTAAACAGAAAGAAAAGGAAAACGCCTGTTAAAACAAGAGCATTAGAATAAGACACAAAATAATAAATAGCAAAATATCTGTAATATTTGAAATTTAAAATATTAACATAGCTAACATAAAATAGAAACTGATTTTTTTGTACCGAATATTGAATTCATGACCTCGCGTTTGCCAAGAAGACACTTATGCCACTAAGCTAAGCCCCTGATCCCCTGAAACCAAAACTTTTAAAACTGTTACAAAATGAATTACTTCCAACTGCAATTAAAATTTCAAAATTAATGATAACAACACATGTCTTATCACTTGATTTGTTCAAAGATTCCTGTGTTTTGCTTGTTTTATTTAATAAATTTTATTCATAGAGTAGTTTATATTCATAAAAATTGAGAGTTAAGTACAGAAAGTTCTTGTATTATGCATCTAAACACATGCCCAACTGCTTGGAAACCCAAATTCTAAGTCACAGTGCTACACATAACATCATGAAGGTTTAGATACATTACTATTATGCGAAACTCGTAGTTTACTTGAGGTTTCATCCTTAATACTGTCCACTCTATAGGGTTAAAGGAATGCAGAATGACATATACCTACTTTTTTATTAGCATGCACAGTAGCTGTTGTCCTTAAGGTACACAGTGCTCTGCTACTCATTCCCCAAGCTTCCTGGCAAATAATAATTGTTTTATTATCTTCTTAGTTTTATCTTCCAAAATTCACTTAGTTGCAATCATTCAGTGTCTAACCACTATTTGTCTAAAGTCAATGAAAAATAAACACTTCACTTTCATTGGCAGGTGTTTTATTTCAATCTTTATTTATCCCTCTTTTCTCTACTCCACATATCCCAATTCATGTGTCAGACCCTCTCACAATTGTTAACTTACCCATCTTCGGGTGTTTGGCATTAATCTATGAATGCAGCATGCCTTCAAATAAGTTAGATTTAAAATGGATATAAGTGAAATATATATATGAGCATCCACATCCACAACCTATCCTTTCTTTCCTTGTGATAAACTCATTCTCTAATTTAAGAATTGCATTTGCCTTTCTGTTTGGAGCATCTGTTAGTATAAAATCAACTGCATATAAATGTACTTTAATTAACCTTTCATATATTTAAAAATTTAAAGTTCAAGTCACATTTTTTTCATATGGATGAAACTTTCATTTGAAAATTTTGAAACCTTTTTAGAATAACAGTCATACGAATTAAGACAAATACTCAAATTCAGAGATCTGTAAGATTTTTTGCAACTGCTGGGCTTCCAGTGTCAGCTTCAAATACACTTTCATATCTCAATTACCTGCATGCTCTTAAGAAGACGCTGATGTTTCTTAGGAAAACTTTTGCTTTCTGTTTCTTCAGGATCACTGATGTCAGCAGTTTGATGAAATCATGAATGTCAACAGCAAACACTGATTCAACAACTTATTACTGTATTTTTAACAATTTTCTTCTTAAATTATTTCTCATTACAATAATTCATTAAAAACTCATGAAAAAAATGTTTTGTCCATATTCATTATGTACTCATTAAAAACAACCACAACAAGAAATATATATATATATATATATATATATATATATATATATATATATATGTTCTCAGGTCAGATTCTTCAGTCTCTATTGTGTGCACAGGTTTTCTTCCAGCCCATCTGTAAATCCCCACCCTTTCCCTTCCTCCCGCAATGAAATGGACTGGGGCTCCATTCTCATCTCAAATCATGATTCTCAGCAAAGCATTAACAAGTCGGTGCTTCCATAACTGCAGCAGCACCAACCCACCACAACCGAATTTGCAAAGAACTGATAAAGAGATCCATGCACTTTGTTCAGTATTGCTTGGCTGACCAGACTTGAAGAGAAACTGTTTAAATGTGCCTAAGGAAAGGACTGACTTAAAAATAAAACAAAACAAAATTAACATCTTTTACACTAATATGTAACCAAAAGCTTCTATTACTTTGCATATACATTACACCCTGTAAGATCATATAAAATAAAGTTGCTGGAAATCAAAGAATGTAGGTTAAGATAATCCTCACTTGTTTGTTTCATTGGATGGATTCATTCTGCTATATCATCATAAAATTAAAAATCTGCAAGTTGTAAACATGACCAGATGTTAGGGTAAAACAGAACCACAGTAGGTAAATCAGGTTGTATACTAATATTACACATGCTTGTATGCACATGTGCTTTCCCTTGGCTTTCATACGCTTTAAATTTCATTTGCCATGCAATCTGGACAAAGACATTCCTCTAGGGCAGCAAATCTTGACTGAGTGAATTTTTTCTTTGCAGTGTATCATTGGCAATATCTGGAGACACTAGTACAAGGGGAAGGGTTGTTACTGGCGTCTAGTGGGTAGAGGCTAGTGATGTTCATAAATAACCTCCAGAACACAGAATAATCTCCTAAAATAAAAGGTCAAGAAGCCATTACCCAGAAGGTTCACAGCAGCCCTTTCTATCAAGTTGAAAAATGAACAAAATTTAAAATGTTCAGCTTTTCAATGGAGTTTTCTTTCCTGAAGTAATCTCTACGTACGTGCATGTATAATGTACACGTATCAACTCTACATGAACACATCTTTATGTACTGCAAACATGTACAAATAAAACATAGGAGAGCATGAAGTGCTGGGTACTGGGAAGAGGGAAGGAAGGGGAAGGGGAGGAAAATAGGAATTAAAGTGTTATGCTAATTACCAACTTCCCACAAGGATTGTAAACCTTACATACTACACATATGTACTAACGAACTAAAATAAAATTTAAAAATATGCATGTACTACAGAAATATTAACACTAATGTATGACTATATTTTGATTTTTTCCCTGCACAAATAGATCTTTGTTAGTTATCAATAATTGTGAAAATAAATTTTAAAAAGTTAACATTTTAAAATTATTTAGATTTTATATGTTTATATGAAAAAAAAGAAGTAGCTTGGGATTGTAGAGTATTAACACCTTTCTAGGAACTCACTTAAAAAATGATCTCATTGAATCTCACAGTATAGTTACAATTATAAATTGTAACAATTCTTCTGCTTTACAGATGAGCAGGCTTGGTCACACAGAGGTTAATTACTTGCACAAGTTTAATTTAAGAATTTGTGAAAGTGCCACATAATAAACTACTTTTTTACTCTTAGACAATCCTAGCTCAATTACTGGATTTTTTATCAATATATGAATATTTAATTTCTACCATGTATTCAAGTATTGATACAGCACCTAACTTGTATTTGTTTATCAATTTAGTGCATTTTCATTGAATGACTATTTTTCAGAGAGTATTACACTAAGTACTGTAAGATATATAAGTCAGTTAGTTATTAGAGTAAGGAGTTTTCAGCCTAGATTACTGTTGTTCTCCAAATTGTCTTCTTCAGTGGAAAATTCTTCACATGCATCAAGATAACTCTTTCTTGCACGTGATCTCCATGGATAAGTCTTTGGAAGTTTTTGTGTTTGCAACTTGTTTTTTGTGTTTCTAAGCACAAGTATTTGACAGATTTTTCTCATTTTTTATATATTTCATTATTTTATAAATGAAAGCTTGAATAGGAAAACAATGCTTATATCAGCACATTCTGATGAACCACTCCAAGATGCAACATATGACAGTGATCAATAGCTAGGATAAGATCTGGCATTAAGAATGTAGACTTCTGTTAATCATTGTTGTCGTGGTCAATAGTCAAAAAACAGGAACTGGATGATCACATAATGAGTCAAGTTTTGTCCACTAAATTTACCCTCAATTTGTGCCAAGTTCAAGGTGGATTAACTAGTTAATCAATTTCAGCGGTCCTGACAATGGGGAATAATTTGTTGGTAGCATATAAACAATAACACTTATCCATACATAAGAGATCACATAAAATTATAGGCAAACACTCTGACTGAACTACCAAACAAAGATTAATCTAAATTTTTCTGGGATTATGTTTTCATAATGAAGAAAATGGAGCAAAATCTTTTGCTTTTTTTTTTTTTTTCACCATAAATTGAATTCAGGACCTTGAGCTTTTCAGGCAGGCATTTATGCCACTGAGCTATATCCCTGGCCCTCCTGTTTGCTTTTTAAATGAATACTACTTATTATTTTTAATAATTTTGTTATTAGTAACTGTTAGTTATACAAATTTGTCACATGCACCTGTAACATGGACATAATATATCTGTTTATCCCTTTCCTCTCTCTTCCTCTCAAATCCTCTTACCTCTCCCCATTGGCAAAAGTTTTGTTTCGGTTTTATTCTTTGCATTATTTTTTAAGTCCCTTTTCCCTTTCTCCTCCGTTGTCCCATTTCCCATTTGATCTAACTCATTGATTTTTAAATGATTAATTTAGACACAGTTTATATATATATATATATATATATATGTATACATACATATATATGTATATATTAGTATTTCCAAATAGTATACGACAAACTATAGAATGTAGAGAAGTCTATAGTAAACAACTTAGGTGCATAAAACCTTTTAGAAATTAGATAAGTTTATAACTTATAATCTATTCTTTGGATAGATTTTCTTTTCTGTCTAACTGCTTATAATGAAAATATTACTTCTCACTGCAAAATTTTTCTGAGAACTAATTGAATCAGTCTATCACAGTTAACTTGGAATTGTACCTACCATGGTGCAAGCAACTAATAAATTTTTGCTAACACCATTGTATATTATTTTATTTTGACTTACTTTGTTTTGAATTTTTGAGGCAGGCTCTTGCAATGCTGTTCAGGCTGCCCTTGAGCTCACTTTGTAGCCCAGGCAGGTCTTGAACTTGCTAATAGTTCTCCTGCCTTAGCGTCCCAACTACTGTAATTACAAGCATGCACCACCACACCTGGCTACTAATACTATTTTAGCATTATAATATTTTAATAATAACGTCAGTTTGATAACTAAAATGTCTTAGAATTTCTACTGTTGCATTGGTATCTTTATACCATGCTGAGCAGACATGATTTTTAAACAAAAAAATCTTATGGAAATACTATTTATTATATTTCCATGTGGCTGTAGAATGATGTCCAGGGGAGGACCTGATATTGGTAAAAGAGACTCAATAAGATGCTAAGATAGTGGGGGGGGCAGAACAGAATGTTAAGATGGGACAATAAAAGATTGGTAACCAAAAGTACCCCTGAGGTACAGAGTTGTGGAATGCAATCAGGTTTTTGTCTGTTTAATCCCAACATGTGACGTCAAATGCCTGTTTGGGACTCAAAGTCTCAGCACAGAATTTCTTTCTCTGTAAGTTCACTTTTACATAAGTGAAGTAGACCAAAGCAATGGAAGCATTTGCTACCAAATACACTTGACTACTATTTTGATAAGTATGTGATTTTCACCATCGTTACATCACTAGTATTTTTCAATAATAAAACCTCGAGGAAGTTAATGTTTGCGATAGTATATGTGTTTTGACATTTACATTAAAAACTACTACTACATTTTATTCGCTTATATTTGACTCAGAATACTGAGTTTTACCAAGGTTCAAAGTTTACTTACATCAACAAATCTATAGTGTGAATAAGTATAAAAGTGTAGTTTGTTTCAGTAAGAAATCTGAGAACTCAGAGAAAATAGAAGTGGAATAAACACCAGGAAGCAAAAAGCTCTTCATGTAAAAATGTCTTCAGCAATGATCTAAGAATGAGTAGGAAGCAAAAGCCACCATGAGAAAGGAAGCTGGAGGCAGCTGACCTTTGCAGAAAGCTTCCATGTCTTACTTCTGGGCTGGTGTTATACATAGATTCCATATCAAAGAGAAAGACTTAATCTGAATATGCACCTCCCTGTGAGCCCTTTTTGGTACATGTATGAATGTACTAAAATGTTGTGTGGTGATAAGCCAAAAGCTGATCACAGAGAGTCGAAAGGGATCATCACTGAGTCAGAGTAAGGAGGTGCAAACTTCTCTGCATGTTTCTGACCTCTTCAGGAGATTTGAGAAAGATAAGATAGAAAAATTCCCTATTTTCATAAAATTAAGTGTTTAGGCATGAGTACTCACAGAAAGACTTCTCAGAGTTTATAAATGCCTGGCCCTAAGTATCCATGTAATTGAGAGAGATTTTAAACAGATAAGGTGAAGACAGAAAAAAATAAGATGACCCAGTAGCTCCAAACTGAAATTCAGGACAAAAATCCTCTGCCACTTTACAAACTGGTGGTGTGGCTCAGTAGACTGGTAGAGGTAAAGTTCTGATTTTAACATCAAAATATCACCAGAGAGAGGATCTGCTTAAGATACAGATAGCTGCAAAGAAATTTGTGACTCTAATAAGTTGGGAGTGGAGAGGCAGATAATCTAGTAAGTGCACTTTTATATAGCATTTGTTATTTCTGTGATTATATGCTCTCAATTGGCAAGAATATTTCCCTTTGCAACAAATTTTTCTTTGTGCTTAACAAGTGCTTGACTTAAGTTTTCTTTTAGCTGTTTAAAGTTTCTGGTTTTAAATCTAGGATATTGATCTACTTTGATTTTTTTTTCCACAGTGAGAAATAGAGATCTAGTTTCAATCTAGTTTCAAAGGGATATAAATTATTTCCAGTATCATTTGTTAGAGACTATCTTCTTTTGCACATATGTATATTATAAACTATATTTATTTTTGCTTGTATGTTTGTTTTTGAGGTAGGATCTTGCTATGTAGTGTGGACTTAAACTTGCTTATGTAGCCCGGGCTGCCCTTGAACTCTTGGTGATCCTCCTGCTTTTGCCTCCCCAGTGCTGGAATTACAGGCATGTGCCACCACTCCGGGCAGCACATATATTATTGACTCTTTGTTCAGAATCAGATGACTGAAGATGCATGATTTGTTTCTATGTTCTTTATCCTGATTCATTTATCTATGTGTCTAATTTTGGGGGCAATAACATACTATTTTCATTCTTATGGCTTTGCAGCAGTGTGAAATTGAATAATGTGATGCCTCTAACCTTGTGAACTTACATTTTTTCCTTTAAAATTGCTCCAGCTATTCTGTTTCTATATGAAATGTAGCATTGTGTTTTTCTAGTTCTGTGAAGAATGTCTTTGATATTTGGATGAGAATTGCATTGAATATGTAAAACATTTTATTTTCTTGGCCATTTTAAAAATATTATTTCTACCAATTGATGAACATAAGAGGTCATTGTTCCAGCTCAAATGTAAAGAATTGCACTGCATAGGATTGTTGATACCATTGCCTCATTCTGGATTTTACAGTCTATACTTTCAATTTTTTTTCCTATTTGGGAGGGTAAGGATTTGTCATCTATGAACTTCCCTATAATTACTTAGCTTGAATCAACAAATGGAATCACCGAATTGTGTCAATAAATGCTGCTAAGGATTCTAGATTCTTTCTACACTGTTTGTGAAAATGCAAATTAATATGGTTTATATGTAAATCAGTATGGAGGGCATTTAACAACAGAAGATAGAGTTACCATTTGATCCAGCTATACCACTTCTTGGTATATAACTGAAAAATTAACCCCATATACATTGTAGCACATACATAACATTAAGGAATATAACCAAACCAGGTACTCATCAAGAAAAAAAGAAAACTATCTCTATAACTATATTTATTAATCAGGATTAAAGAATGAAATGTTGTCACTTGCAGGAAAATGGATGGATCTTGGGATCATGTTGAGCAAAATAAGTGAGTCTTAGAAACATAAATATTGCATGTTCTCCTTAATATCAGGATTCTATTAAGACTTGCATGAAAGTTCAAGGAAAACTATCATTAGACAAGAGAACAGGAATAACAAGAAGTTATTGAACTGTAATGATAGGGAGATGAATGTGAAAATATGCATAATGAATCTCATAGACGTAAAATTAAATGGGTGAAGGATAGAGGGAATGCTGGGAGAAAATAGTCAAAATTATGTATATGTTTGAATCTGCCACCATGAAATTCTTTATTCCATAACTAGTATGTATTTTAAAACATGTGAAACAATACTAAATAAAAATTAAATGTGACAACAATTTTTTAAAAGTTATGCCTGATTCTTTTGCACAATTTTTCTACATATTCTCAATCAGCCTACCTTTATAATGAATTAAAATAATTTTGTATTTATTGCTTTAGGATGTATAGTTAGAAGGAATCTTATAGCTATCTTTAAA
Source organism: Cavia porcellus (assembly GCF_034190915.1). NCBI lineage: Eukaryota > Metazoa > Chordata > Mammalia > Rodentia > Caviidae > Cavia > Cavia porcellus. The sequence continues at coordinate 28,634,328 of NW_026947497.1, read as the reverse complement.
TTATGTCTTTTTAAAAGTAACTAAGTTACCTTAATAACTATTTCCTTCAAAAGCTTTTGCTAAAGTTCTGTCCTTATGAGCATTTATTTCCTACAGTATTTAGAAAAGTACAGAATTCCAAGTGCATGACAATGTATCTCATGAGTATATTTCAATATTTTCATTTTCAATATTCAAGGAGAAACCAAGATTTCAACTAGGTCTTCAACAGGACTGTGCAGAATGTTGCCGTAGATGGTCCCTTATCTGGATTTTTGGGGGCTAGTGTGTGGACAGATCGCTGCACTCTTCTGTGTTTGAGTGTTTGGATGAGTATTATAAAATAATCCTATAAACATGTGTCCTATATTAAACTCACTTTCTTGCAAGCCCTGACTACATCACACCATTATTTTATGACTGTCATCAATTTTGTATAAATGTTGATTTCTATCTTCTAAAAATTATGAAAGAACGCTAAATGAAAATTTTTAGTATAGGTACCTTAAATTTTTGTCAGAAAAGAAATACAAGAAGTAAGAACTTGAGTTCCTTGGAGTAGACTCCATAAGACTGGTGGAATTTTGCCAATTCTTACCAGGAAAGGAAAGTTTGATAAATTGTTTCATTATATTTTTAAAATTTTTAAATTATATTTAAATGTCATAAGGGATCTTAATTGTCAGTTTTTGTTTTTGGTACAGCATGCAGTGCTCGATTGTGAGGTTGCGTCAATAATTTGATTCATAAGCAATTTTAACAACTCAGGAGAAAAAAAGAAAAACTCATTTGTGACCTTCTCAGGTGAGGTACAGTTTGAAATTCACAGGCTTCTTAGGATTTCACTGTTAAGAATGTCACACACAGATGACAGGAATTCTGTTTTTTGTTGTATAGAGTCACCCACAGAGATGCGCTCCCCATAGTAATATAGTATTAATCATCTTCATTTCCAATATCACTTTGATTCATAAATAAGCACAATGTTATATGCATGATGCTAAGATAAACAGTAACTCAACCGCCATATCTGTTAAGGGTTGACTGTACCTTATTTTGTTTGGATACTAAAATCTATTTGCTACTCAGCTGAGTCACAGGCAGCAGTACTACTCAGAGTTAAAATTAACTGGAAAATATTTTCTTATAGGTTTGTCTTTGTAGAACTTGCAGTTATAATTCATGCATACATCAGTGCAAGTCCTGACTGCACTGTGATATCATTTACATGGCACAGTCCATGCATTTATATACGAGAGTATTTTTCTTTTCCATTTAAAATCCCCTTATATTATAGTTACTGAATTATAATGATTTTTTAAAAATATGGTTATATTCAAATTATAAACTCTGAGCATTTCATTTCATTCTACTAAAGAGGGTACTATGATTTTTAACAAGAGGAGATATTGAGTCTGATAAATTCTAGAAATAATTTGAAAATTCATGTGATATGGATCTTTTATTCACTGTTGTCTGGAAAATATATACTGCAAAGCTAATAGAAGCTGTTATAGAGAAATTGTATCATCATAAAATATACACAAATAAAATTTAAGAAAATATAGAAGCTGAATCAAATTGCTAATTTAAAACTCTGAAATTAGTTACAAGACTGACTTGAAAAGGAAACTATCCTACACAGAACACATAGCCTATTTTGCAAAACATTTTATAATATAGAAATATGAATTATTTCTGTGGAAACTATAATACTCTGGAGATCAACTTCTGAGTCAAAACAAAATTATGAAGCATACTTCACCGGCTTAAAACTTGTTATGATTAGATCTGGGTGTCCCCCAAGATCCCCAAGCACTATTGGTAGCTCTTTAGGTTGGTGACAGAACTGTAAATTTAGTACTGTTTGATGTGACCTAGTTAGAGGCAGATCACTGGGAAGTTCCATCTCCCTCCTGTTTCCGTCACTTTCTGCTTCCTGGCAACCATATCATAAAGAACTTTCCCTTTTTTTGCGTTCCCAGGCATCGAACTTACGATCTCACACTTGCCAGGTGGACACTCATGCAGCTGAGCTAAATCCCTAGCCCCAAGGAAGTTTCCTTCTCTGTGTCCTCAGCCGTGCTGTTTCCTACCAGGCACTCAGTCAGTCATGAATTATAATTGTGAATCAAATTAATCCCCTACTTTAAATTGTAGGCATTAAGTATTGTGTCTCAGGTACAAGGAAAGTGGCTGAGACAGTTTCTATAAATGTTATTCTACTTTAAAATATTTGATAATTATAGATAGGTTGAGTATAGCCACGTAAAAGCATAATTTTTTTAATTTTTAAAGAAAAAATTGTTCAATACTTCCCATGAAGAGTGTAAATTTGATTTGGTAGCATGTTGGGAGGAGGAAATTAAAAATTAAGAAGTAGTAATCAAAATTCAAGTTCTGGAAAGAAAATAACATTTTTATCATTATTGTTTTAAACATATAAAATCCTATATGATATCAAAGGAACTGCTTTTCAATTATGTCAGATTAGCATTTTTAGATTTATAAAACCTTCAGCTATTAGGTTTATAACATAAAGATTGACTAATATAATAATCAGGCATACTAGACCAATTGTTTATGTTATTTTGGCTTTGGAGTTTTGGGTGATGCATTTTCACACCTATAAGCATGATAAAATATCCCTCTTATCTAAAACAGTAAACATATCATGTATAGCATTATATACTTACATATATGTACATATATATTTTCATATATCTATATAGATATATTCTGTAGCAGAATCTCTTCTGAAAATGAAATATTAGCAAGATAAAAATAATAAGAAAACCTGAACTAGTACTTACATTTTCTCCAGGAAATCCAGGTGCAAAAAGAAATTGTGTAAGGCTTAAAGGTAATTTTCTAATATTATAAATAGGAAGACTATAAACAGAAATTTTTTAATGAGTATTAAACAATGGCATAAAATGGTTTAGTTTTAAATACTTATATGTCAGATTGTCAAGTATAATTTCTGCACTTATTATATATCTAAAAATATAAATTTTACAAGCTAGCATTTTAAAATGGAGCACAATTAGTTATATTACACATATTCTTTTAGTTTTGCATCTTTTTCATTGTTCCCTTCACCATTTATAGATAAGATCACTAAATATACTATAAAATCTATATATTGTTGATAAGACGTGAACAAAAATTTGGAATCCAAGTCACAGAAGCAAGCACTTAAAAACCACTATAAAGCATGATTCTCAGTTCAGATACATTGCCATTATTATAATCAGTATTCGGCAATACATTATACCACATACAGTTTAGGATAATTGGTGAAAGAAAAGATTCAGAGTCTGTTTTGCCTAATAAAACAACTCATTGTGGGGAGTGACTAATTTTCTTATTTTGTAAAAGAGTAAAATCATATTATGAATTTTTCCTACAAAAGATTAAGGATTTCTTTATGATATAAAGCTATTATCATTATCATGGTGTGTAGAAAATAAAAACAGCAGAAGTGTGTGCTATGTTTTATACTCTATTTCCAGTTTAGAAAAACTGTAACTTGCTTGCTAATTAATGAAGTTAAAGAAGCCCTTTGTCAATGTAGTTTTAAACACACAGAAATCATTTAGTTGGATAAACAGTGCAGGAAAAAAAAAAACCTGCAATGCATAATCGGGAGATGTGGTGACCAGGAAAATTGCGGAACTATTTGTGAAGATAAGTTGTATATAATTTTAGTCTTTTTTTCCTCTGTGAATAAGATGTTTTTCTACCTTTCAACTTCTTCTTTTAAATCATATTTGAGTCTGTTTGGTTTGAAAATGATAAATCTAAACTATTCTATGATTATCCTGTTTGCTAATCTCTTTCCTTCCAAAATCAGTCAATTAAAGATAGATGAGAAAAGGCCAAATGGAGGATTAAAACTGATCTTTTCAACGAATTTTGCTGAAACAATGGAACATCTACAAGTAACATGAATCCATGAATCAATGAATCAAACATACATATGTACACACACATGCATATAATACAAGCATGTAAAAATATGGAGTTTGATCCAGATCTTATGCATTTTTATAAAAATGAAGTGCAAATGCAACATAGACTCAAATTTAAAACAAAAAGCTATGAAGCTACAAGAGAGCAAACAAGAAATATTTCAAGTCCTTTGCTACTATGATTTGCAGTGACTTTTTAGATTAAAATACGAAAAATTTGATAAGTGAAAAAAATTGATATGTTGTACTTCATTAAACAAAATTTGTTCTGTGTCAGTGTTAAGAAAATGAGAAGACATACTAGTAACTGAACTGAAATATAAATGTCTAAATAAGGCTTACCCAAAGCTACAAGGAATTCCTATACCTTAACAATAATAAATTAAACAACTAATTTAAAAGATAGTGAAAGATATTAACATGCACCTGATTGAAGAAGATAGACACTAAACAAACCTATAAAAAGATGTTTTATAAGTTACCAGTTCAGTTCAAACTGAAAGAACAGTAAGATATTACTATCCCCTATTAAAATGGTCAAAATCTAACACATTGGTAAGAGCCAATGGTAAAGTGGACGAGAAGTTGCAGGATTTCTCATTTCTTTGTAGTGGAGATGCTAAACATTGAAGTTTGGAAATTTTTTGCAAAACAATGTAGTCTTACCACATGACCCAACAATCACAATCCTTGCTAAAACATTTTCTTTCCATATATTGAAAATGAGGATGAGGATAAGATAAATGCGGATCTATGTAGATGAGGACAAATAAATTTAGTCTGCTTTTCCACTGAATGGTTTGAAACAGCAGCCTACACCTTATATTTTTATTACAACTTTTAAAAATATGCATGAAAGAGGACTTTCACTACTGCTTCAGAAAGTGGCAAGAATGATAAGTGTGTTGAAATGGAAGAATATTTTGGAGCGATTAATGCCAATGTGTCTTATCATAATAGAGTTATTAAATATTTTGCATTTATTTCAATCAGATCTTGCCTAAATAAAGTATATCTAAATATAAAATATATTGCATATGTAAATACTTAGATATGCAGGAACTATTTTTGGTGATGGTAGTATTTATTTTTAGTGAGGAATCTCAGTGACTGATGTAAAAATTCTGGGATAAATGCTGCTGCAGCAGGGAGGCAGAGCAGGGCGGCAGCCATTTTAAATTGACCTTGGCAGTGTTGGAAGATCTCTGTGAAACCTGAATGACTGAAAGAAAGTAAATCCGTAGAGAAAGATTTTCTAAAAGATGAAACCTTTGAGGATTTTATACCTCAGCCTTAAAATTAAAAAAAAAAAAAAAATTAGACAAGTTTCCTTAGAAAAGACTAAGAAGAAACTACCTAAACTTTTAACACATTTTAATGACTACCTGTGGTTTGCTACCAGCAATGTTAACACTAGGGATTCTGTCACAGAGTTAATCCACTGGCTGTTTATTTCTTATGCGTCTTTCTCGAAGGATAAAATGGCAGTGCACTGATTGATGGGGCATAGCTGGAGAGGACCCACAGAGGTAAGCATAGATCATGCAATATCTTTTCAGGTAAGAATTGACAAATGGTGTGGGAGGCATAACTAGGCCTAGAAAGCTGTAACTGGGCTGGAAGAAAATTGGCTCACTCGTGTCCAAAATCTAGTCTGAAGGAGAAAATGTGTTCCATTTGATTAAAGTAGTCCTTATATTGACTTCAAAATATTGAAAACTAAGAATGAACTGAATTTAACTTACACTGAAACTAGAGTTCAAACCAATGCAAATCAAAAAAGATTGATTCACTCAATGTATGTATCTAACAAGGTGACAAATATAGGGTCATATTCTTCCTGGAGAGTGAATTCTCCTAATACAATCTCTATATTCTTTTCTTAGGGAGGTGAGGGGTATGGAATGAGAAAAGAATTAGGATTTGTATGCACCTGTATCAACTCCCTGCAAGATATGTGATCAGTATGCACTGAAAATGTGTACTAATATAATAAAAATGGAAAACATGCAACTGAAAATAAATAGAATAGGTAATACAATTTTTCAGTGGAAAATTTTGGAAGAAAGAAATCTGTAAACATGAATCATACACAATTAATGCATTGAATTCTAAAGTTATCACAACAATGATCAAAGAAACAGAATAGTATCTAAACAGAATCATAATGAGCAAATTTGTTTATAAGTAAGCATTTGTGTTGATGGTTCTGGCCATCTGGGATACCAGTGTACCACATTAACCACACATGTAGCAAGACAGTAAAAAGAAACCAAAGAAATTCTTGAGACAATGATAGTGACTGAGTAAAACTGATGTGCTTATATACACAGGACCAAAAAGTGCAATCTATTGTAAAGAAGATAAATATGAATAAAAAATAAAATCATGCCTACCTATAGCACAGAGAAAATGCTAAAAATTAGACAAGATAGCTTCTTCAAAACAGATGGAAGAAAATAAAGTCTGACATTTGTCAGAAGAGTACATGGTATCACACTTCAAACGAATTCTATAGCACAAATATATTCTACAAATGGAAAGATAGAGCAAACATAAATTTCAGACAAAAGCAAGCTAAGAGAATTCATTGTCTGCAAACCCACAAGAAGTGTAAATTAGAATTACAACTATATGTAGTATAGAAACCTGAAAAAGAATTCACCACTAAGATGATTAGGGAAGATAGAAGAAGGCTAAATATACTTAAAAAGTGATTATAGTAAAAACCAAGGGAAAAGAGAGGGAGCATATTTGGCTAGGGGGACAAAATAGACACAGGGATCCTGCAGTATTGGAAATACTGTAATTCTACACCACAAAGTATTAAATTGATATAGAAGTTGTAATAATTCATGAACTTGTAAATTAAAGTTGTTTGAACATTTCTTGAAAGGCACTGAATATTTTTACCTAATTTCACTGGGCTTGAGATAGCACAATAAATTTCAAAGAAAATAATCTTCATGTGCTTAATCAGACTTTTTGTATCATTTGTACTTGTTTTGTTTTGCAAAGATATGAGGGGAAAACACAGATATTTCTTGCATGTTATTAGTTTTTAATTAAACAGATAATTTCTAAAATAGATAAAAATTGAATTTAACTTTGTATTTAAAAGTTCTGTCAACGTTCTTCAATTTTTAGATTTGTTGAAAATAAAATTCCAAAAAAGGCCTACACAGAATATATGATTTAGACTTTCAGTATTTCCTAGTTTCTTCTGAGCTGAAAGTTACACTCTGTAGGCAAAAGTTGAATTATAAAGATGATGTGTACCACATCACGTAGAAACACTTTCACATGTGATAATCACTGGCATTTAGACCCTGAATCACTATACAGAGTCATATCCAGTACCAGTGTCTTCAATAAGGCAAAATCTGATGCAGAGTAGAACTATGCTCCAATACATAAGATAATGATTATAAGCAAAACTGAAACCCTATTCATCCTATTCTAACCAGAAACTTGGATATTATGAAACATTTTTCCAGCAAAGGCAATTTTACTAAAGAGAAAGGCAAAGTTTCAGAGAAAAGATGAATTGCTTAAACTGCCACCAGCCTCTGTTTCCTCAAATTCCCCATCCTTTCAATAATGTCTGTGAAATCCCATTATAGGAAGTTAGATTTTTCCATCTTGTTCAAGATGTTCCAAATACAGCAATTTTGTAAAATTTTAATATTAGTGGCAAAAACAATTGCAATTTTTAAAGTATTGGTCAGTTTGGCAATCTTTACATTCTAGATTAAGCTTATACATTTTTGAACTCTATTGAATCAAATGTGAGTTTCATTCAATTGGATTATTTTTTCAATAAAATTAGAAATAGAGCTATTATTCTTAATCATGGGAATTTCCCACACATAGGCATCATATATTCTAGAAGACACTCATAAATTCTTTAAAAGTCGTATCATTTGTTTAAAGAGGAGAAAAAAAATGTAGAAATACAGAAAAATCTTTGCACAACATGTTCACTAAAATGTAAGAAACACAAAGTCAAAGTAAACATTTAAACTGAGAATCTGTACTCAAATTTCTCTTTGTCCTTGTTTTGTTCCAATCTATGGCACGTCTATTTTTCCAAAAGTTTATTTAAATGTTCTTAAGGTCAACCTTGATTTCTTCCTTTCAACATCACGGCCAACTTTTAATGGCCACTACTTTTAAACAACCAGACCATGTAAAGACTACTCAATATTATTCCTTAAGGAATTAAGTAAAATCATCAAAATTCCTTCAAGTTTTACCTCAAGATTTATACCAAATGCATGCATTTTGCTTCAGCTTTATTATCTCTGTGAAGTATATTTGTATTGATTAACAAACATTGATAATACAGATTTAGTGTTTACCTTTATTTTTCCTTTTTTATTTTATGTTCTGTTTCAAATATATTATATGATAGCATGTCAAAAATGAAGCTGCCACTTAACATTAATTCTTATAACCTTCCTACCCAATTGTTTTACTTTCATCTCTTTATGAATGTGTATATATATATATATATATATATCCATTTGCCCTCTTTTCTAGCAAAGATAATAGATAAATATAGAGTTTATAACTTTAAGTGGTTTTTCCTTAATTAAATTATATTAATTCAATTTCAGAGCATTCTGATATTCATTAGCTGCTGTAAATTTAAAAATAAAATATGAATGAATCAAAATTTATTTAATTCACTTTAATTCACATAATACATTGGATGTCACTTTTTTCCTTACTAGCATACTTTTAATGAATATTGTTCTTACAAATATGGCTAAAAATATTTCAAAGTGAAACCATTTCTTTAAACAGTACATTCCTGTGTACTTTACTAGGTGTTATCTAATATAATGTCCCTTTCTTTAGGTATACAAATTTGCCCATTTACAATTAGAATATGAAATATATTTTTCAAAGGTTTCTAAATACATGTCTAACTTGAAACATTTTTCAAAGTTATTGTAACTGTTTTGTTAATACTGTTACCTTATTGTTATTCTCTACATCATTCCTCTTATGTCCTGAGACAATCCTTTGCATGACTTTTATTTTTTCTTTGTCTGAAGCTCTTAGTTTCCCTTTAGTTTTATGTGGATTTTATTAGCTCATGTTTCGTGTCCTTAAAAGTTTAATTTTAGCCACCTGTGGTGGCAAATGACTGTAATCCCAGCACTTGGGAGATTGTGGCAAGAGGATCACTATGAGTTCGAGGCCAGCTTCCGCTATACGGTAAATCAAGGCCAAAGCCAGCCTGAACTATGTTGCAAGAACCTGTCAAAAAAAAAGAGTTTAGTTTTATTATTTACTATATTAATCCCTTGAAACTCTCCTTTGTAATCTCCTAGAATAAGAGAGATAAAAACATGAATGTGTGTGTACCATTTTATGACCAAGTATTCTCTTATCAATTGCTTTTAAAACCCTTTAACTCTTTGACAAAATGAAACCTTACCTTTTCTTTTGTAAATTGATTGGGTAGCAATAATACAGAAATTTTAACATACATCGTATTGCTCCTTATTATTCAGAATATTGTTTTCATTACACAAATTTGAAGAGGTTTCCTGTCCAGGATAGAGGTGTCAGTCTGAAGTAATAGAGACAGACAGCTTATAAGAATTAGTATGGAGGGTTATTTGGTCTTTTCTCTATATCCTTTGAAATTTCATCTTTTGAGCATTAAAGGACAAAGTGGAAACAAGAGAACTTTTTGCTGCCATCCTTGATTTCTTCATTTTATAAAAGGCTATGCAAAATGGAAATCTGCGGGTCACACGGAGCACACTGTGTTCAGAACCTGTATTTTCTGGCACTGTGAATCCTTATTTGTTGTGGTCCCTTGATGTTCCCCACTCACCAATCTTCTAGACCAGTCTCTGAAACCAAACTCCAGCTTTCAAGATCCTAAAGTTACATATGTAGTTATTAAAACAAGAGATCGAATATTTTCCCCTCAGTACTTTTCCTTTACCAGAAGGGAGTATATTTTTTGCTATATCTTAGGATCTGTCACCTCTGGGCCAACTAAATACCCTCCATACTAATTCTTCAATGACATCTACAAAGACCCAATGGAGTTCCGGTAATCTCAGTACTACGTAAGCCATGTATTACTTCCAGTTGCATTGGAAATAGAAACTACATTTCCTTTTATTTTTGTTGTTTCTTTACATGATTTCTGAAAGAAGAACAGGTAACACAATTTCAATATCATGCCACAAGTCCCTGCCTTATAGAATCTCCATCCCTAGACATTATGGTAGGCATCTTCTGTCAGTCACTCCTGAGGCACAGAGAGATACACTCACAATAGATGCATATTAAAAGCTCACAATTTTAATTGAATTTATTTCAGTACTTTTCTCTTTAGAGTTATATTTAGTTTGTATCCTAATAAATGCATCTATATATATATATATATATATATATATATATATATATCTTCATTTGGTTCTGTGTCCATTAAAAATAGGAACAAAAGAATATGATAGATGTTACTTTGCTTCCAAAAAGATGTCACAGATAATTTTCAAAAATTCTTGGAATAATTGTAATTTGTCATGATGTATTATGATTTTGTTGCTTTTTGGTGGGTCATCTAAGAAGTAAACAGAATACAGACAATTTATCACAGTAAGTGACTATGAAGTACAAAAGGGAGATGTAGACAGAGAAATATTCAGGCCGTAAGATAGACTGTACATCTAGAAGCACTTAGGCAGGATCTCTGTCCATAGGAAAGCTCTGAGAAAATTTCTGAAAAATAGACTAGGAATTTTAAGCCTTGTTTGAGCAACAGGTAATACCTGCTTCTTGAAAGAGTAGGCTTGAACTAGACCTCCACCTATGTTCAACCATTACCTGGAAGCAGATTTGAAGGTGTTCTACAGCGGGAAAGTATTTCCTAGAGGAAGTTGATAGATGATCCAGAATAGTGATATCTGTGGTGGTCAATCAACTATGTTCTCTGCAGCAGGTCACATGAGCAGCCTATCGCCCTCAGTGTAGCATTAATCACTCCAACCAACTCCTATCTATCTTTCCCAAGGTATAAAAACACAACAGAAACAATGATACAGGTTTTAAGAGCAACAAAACAGGAAGTCAACAATGGTTAATATATTGTGTGTTTATCTTCAAAGTAGTTGCTAAGATTACAAGATACAGACATGAAAAATAGATCAAACAATGCAAGCTCAAACCATTATTTTAAATGAACTAATAGAAATTAGTTTTATAATTATCTTAGCTGTCTTTTATATTTATCTTCCCTTTTTTTTTCTCCTTTCCCCATCCAGTTATTCTTTCCTTTTGAGTAATTATTTTCCCTTTCACAATATCTATTGTACATTTTGTATCTTATTTACTCTTTCAGTTTCTGCGTATTTGTCTTTTGGACTTAGCAGATAGTAGGCTGAAATAAACTTCATGAAGAGCTTTACTATGGAGAATTATAATGATTTTTCTTTTTAGTGGAATGTGTAAGAAGTTGTAAACAATCACCAAGAAGCAAAAACTTAAAAGAATATGCTTCACCCAAGGAAGATGTTACTAGCACATATCGGTAATTCCTTATTCCCAATGTTGACATTAGATCAATCCAACAGTTCTTGACTTGTTTCCTGTAAAAATCCAAAAAGGAACTGTTTCTTTGAGTCTTTCAAGAATAATTCCCATTAGTTAGCAAAGTAATGGTCAGTTTGACTGTTGATTCATTGTTAATCAATGATGGTAGAGATATTTTCTCCCAGACTTTACGTAGAATAGACCAACTGGTAAAGGGTACTGAAACATAAAATGAACAATCAAGACATATATAAATGGACCAATCAAGTCAAAGGAAATAGAACTAATAGATGCATAAATTAGAATTGTTGGAAGAAATAGTTGTAAATTCAACAAAATATTATGAAATTATTTATCAAAGCAAGCACGCAATGAGTTATTTCTGGAAATAAAATTTTCTTATTTTGTCTTACTCATTTACTATGCATGTGTGAGTAATTCTTAGTTTTTCTTTGGCAGCATACTATGAGTTTCAGTCTATATTGAACTGTCTTTCACATATTCGAACTTTATATTTATTTAATTTTAAAAATGCTTATTAAAACAAAAATATACCCCTGAACATTGTTATGGTTTAGATGTAAAACCATCTCCCGAGTCTCATGTGTTCAGGTGTGGGGCTTTTAGAAGGTTACTGAGTCTTGGGGACACTATATTCATCAGTGTATTCATTCACTGATAAATTCATAGACAGAAATGCTGTCTGATGGTAGGGGATGATTCAGTGTGGTCCTGATGGTATACTTTGGTCCTTTGGTCCTTCCATCTTGCTCTTTGTTTCTTTCTGCCCAGAGCTGAATATCGTTCCTGTCCTATAACTGTCCATGATTTTCTAAACCAGAAATTGCCAATGATAGATAAAACCTTTAGAAATTGTGAACCAAAATAAATGATTCATTTTAATTTGTCAATTTAGCTTATTTTTTTCCCCAATTAAGTAAAGGTGACTGACACAGAAAATAAGTCTCAGGGAAATGGGGTTGTTGTTTGTGATGATACGTAACAAGGTATTTTAGAAGCACATGGAACTGGTTTGTGAGAGACATTGGATAATTTAGAAGGGTGAAAGAGGAAGGACAGATCTGCTTCAGTTCTTCAGAGGAGACCCAGTCTTCTTCAATTTGGACAGCATCAGCTGCCTTAAAGCACAGAGTCTCAGCTTCCCTCGTAGACTTTTCAGCCTCCCATTGCAGACCTATCAGCCTCCTGCAACACACTTGCATGGGACACTGCAGTGACTCCAGGAATCGCGCTGAAATCTTTGGTCTCCAGTATGCAGACACCCTCTGCACGCTCCCTCACCGTACTCTGTGGGCGACCATTGTAAGTCAATCTTGTAATTCTTATAGACTTATATGTCTTGTATTAGATCTGTTTCTCTAGTAAAACACTGACCGGTATACTGCCCATAGCTCAATTTCTCCCTTTTTGAAAAAGAACATTTATCCTGTGCCATTGTACATTAGAAGTATTTGATTTTTTTTATTTCTTTTTTTTTTAATTTTTTGTCTTTTTCTTTTTTCTTTTTTTTTTTAAATTTTATTTAAAAGGAAAAAGAGAAAAACACAAAACAAAACAAAGCGGTGTAAGGGTACAAGTAATACAGAACTACAAAAAAAAAAAAAAAAACCAGTAAAAAATCACTAGTTAATAGATTACATATTATCATCTTAGAAATAGTTGCTCAAATCACAGTATCAAAGAATACAAAGTGGACATTCAAACAGTGAGACTGCAAGCAGTTGTGTTCAATGATCCAACCAAAAACATTAATATGGTCAGCTATTTAACACCCCTAAACACACTTGCTGTTGTATCCTTTAGAACTCTTTTTTTCCCTCTCTTTTTTACAACAAAATTTACACATTTTGGGTTTTATTACTCCTTAGTTCTTATTACTTTTTTTTGGGGGGGGGAGAGAATAAAGTCAAATATGGCAAAACAAAGCTGTCAGTCAAAACCAAGAATAGACATAGCACATGATGTAAAACAGAGTACAAGGTTATCAACAATGGTTATCAACGTGTCTCTTGTTTCCTTAAAAAGAATTGTCTATCTCATTGGATATTATAAAGTTGAACAAAACAGTAGAGAACAAGACCAATAAAACTTAAGCATTGTAAACATTACAGGGCTTCCAAAGGAGACAATAGTCAAACCAGAATGGGCATCTTAGTGAATCTTATTGCTTTCAAAGTAGTTGCCTATACCCTCAAACTTGATACTATCATACAGAATTTAACAGAGTCTAATCAGTCAAAACAAGATCATGGGAGTATTACAGGACTTCAAAACAAGTTAATAGGAAATCAAAAAAAGTTACTATTATATATCCTGCTAATTTTTTTTATTTCTTTTTACTGAGTAATGTCAAATAACTCATCTTTGAGTTCATTCAAATGAATATTTTTCTGCCTGATTATGTTTGCTGTTGAAGAATTCAGTGGATTTTTAAAATTTTATTTATATTCTCTTTATCTGTGATTTTTTCTATTTCTTTATCAAACTTTTCACTTAGTTTCTAGATTACTCTCAATTTCCTTTAATTATCTATCTATATATTCTTCTGGTTTCTGGAATTTCTATTGTAAAACTTTTCTAAGTTTTTCCTCATTAATTTCATAGTTATTTTTTTCTTCCCAATACATCATTGGAGATTTATTAGTTTCTTTTTAAAATGTTATAATTTTCTAATTTCTTTATAATTCTTGTGCCTCCACATTTGAGGAAATGCTCAACTCTAATATATGTAAGTGTTCTGTTTTTAATTAACTGCTTAAGAGCCATGCTGTTTAAAATAGTAGGTGGCATCATTTTTCCGTTTTGTCCAGCAGTAGAAGAAATTTCCAATTTCTCCAAATTAATGTTGTTTTAAACTGTTCCTGTTATGCCTCTCAGATTTTTTGAGAAAGTTTAATCAAAATTTAATACCTCTTTTTATATTCAAGCGAAACCTCTGTCCAATGTTAGAAAAAATCAGTTTCATGAAAATAAGTCATTTTATACGTATCTACAAAAAATATTCACCTCTTATTTTTCTTTCTGATATAATAAGAGTATCTTTAAGAAATGAAATTATCCTGTTTTATACATTTTATTCCATGAAGAATGTTCTTTTCAGTCATGTTATAAATCCTTCTTTGTAACTTAGCTATATATAACTACATGTTTTTTTACTGGTTAGATTATAAAGTCATTTAAATAAATTCAATTACCTCATGTCTTTAAGTTTTCAAAAGCATAATATGATACTTAGCCAACAAATACTTATTTATCTCTGTACTGTGTTCTGCAGACACATATATAAATTTAAAGATTATAATATTATGGGGAAAAGAACATTAATAAAATTTATAATATTATGAGGATGTAGAATGTATTAATTAAAAATTTCAAATTCATATGGATAGTGCTAATAAAAACAAATGAGTCATAGAAATGAATTCATAGACAAATGATTGGTCTTACTATGTTGATATTTAAAGGGTATTGATAGATATTTAAAGGAATCTGAGATCCACCAAGAATTGCTTCCATGTTTTCACCACTGCAAGTCTATTGGGTCCTGAACTAGATCCCCAATCTCCCCAACAGAGTGTATGGTGAAGGCTTAAATAAAATGAGACAAGTAGTATGATATTAGGCCTCCAGGAGTGTCAAAACTCTTTAGCTGAGCTCGAGACTTCAAAGGCTAAGACAAAGACTTCTCTGGACTGCCCATTTTTATGAGGGTCAACAACAAAGGCAGGGAAACTGAGGAAAGTATAGGTAATGAGCAGGACCTTGGGAGTCACATCAAGGATGTCTCAAAGTAATAAATCAAGTCAACTCAGTAGAACTGTCTTATCATGAAGACATAGTAGAAGTGAGACAGTAGGAGTAATTCCTGCAGCTGACATCTCTATCTACTTAATTGATGTTTGAGCCAAGTGTCCACAGCTGAGGCCTTGTCTTGCCCTTTGAGGTTTCTCTGGCCTCACAGGCCACTACAGGCCTCAGCCAGGACCAGTAATTCACTTACTATGAATCAGCTTCTGTCATCAGACAAGGGGCCTAGGCCTAGGGCAGACTCACAGATAAACATAGACAGTCAGTTAGTTAATCTTAAATCCTGCTCAGAGCCACTTCGCTTTGTAGTAGTCTCACCACATGTCTTTCCCTTCACGTGTACCACTGAGCCACAGCATCAGAGTAAAACACTTTTCTTCCAGAAGATGAAACTCAGCTCATCGTAGAACTTCCAAGAAGTACCTAATAGGCACATTGTAGTTACATGGACAACCTTAGTCTTGGATCTCTCCAACACCTTTCTGATAGAACTGTAGAGGGGAGGTGGAAGAGGAGGAGGACCGGCGACGGCTGAAAAGATAAGAAGTATAAAATATAAGTAACCTTTATTTTGAGAATGCGGGGAGAGACACCCCCGACCCCCTGGGGCGTGGCATCTCCACCCCCTGCCAGCGATCTCTCCGTGGAACATGTAGAGTGAGGCACATAAATAGCCTTGGTTTAGGGTGGAACCTAAGGGGGCATTAGGGATGCACAGGTAGCCCATTGGTCTTAGTTTGGTGCCAGAGGTAATTCCTAAGGGAGGGGGAGATAGGAGCTCCTTGGCTTTACCTGCTACGGTATCCAGCCTGGGCCAGCAACTCTTTCACTTTCAAAGCTAAGTCCCCCAAAATTAGATGCAAACATATATCCAATTATCTGGGGCTGGGGATTTAGCTCAGCGGCACAAGCCCCCGCCTTGCAAGCAGGCGGTCGTGAGTTCGATCCCCGGTACTGGGGGAAAAACAAACAAAAACATATATAAATTATCACTACCAAATAATTCTGATAGTCTGGCACATCATACACCAAAACAACACGGCATCCCAGTGTTACAGAGCGCTGTTTTCGTTTACTCTCTGATAAAACAAGGAAAAATTTACAAATGCAAACAAACCTGTGGATTCAGAACCTGTGAAATACATGTTTATGCAGGTGGATGGTGTTGGAGAAAGTGAAGAGGCTGGCTGTGTTGTGAAGGACGTCATGGTACTGAGAAAAGAGCAACTTACTTTCTGGACTTCCCTCTGCAACGGTATGCTGATGCTATTGGCGCTTCTGCAAGCTACATTTAACACTTTCTGAAGGTGTTTAGTAATGAGCTACTGCTCTCATAAGCTTCATGTAGCAATTGTAGAAGTAGCAGGCAAAAAACTAAGTTCATAACTTTAAGAAAGCACTTATTTCTGTGCAGCTCTATTTGTAAAGCGATACTCTAAGGTATAAGGCTTAGGAGTCTAGAGAATGTGAGTTCAAACAGAAAACAAATATGTGTTTACAAAACAATTTCCATAAAAGCAAAGTGGAAGAAATAAATAATGTAAAGGAAAATGACACTAATTATGTTCTCCAATAATATTTGACCAAGTTTAAAACGTTCAAATATATGACTCAGTACTGTGATTAAGGCATACTAAAATTCTTCAGTGTTCTGAAATGTGTCTGGTTTGTTCAAGTGTATATATTTAACAACAGGATTATTCTTTAAGTTTATGTTCCCAATGAAATCTTAATGAAGGACATAGAAACTTACGTGAGATTCAAGTAACTTTAAGTCTTATTTTTCTCATGGGCTAGAAATTATAGGCAACACAGAGAAGGTCAAAAAGATTGACATTTTAAAAATCATCACCATAAAAATCATTAAGCAGTGTGAACAGCTCAAACTATTCTCTTTTTGTTTTTGTGTCCCTTAAATTCCTGAGGATGGAAGACTGAAATACATTTCTTTCAGCATTTAACTGTTTATATCTTGCAACTGAAGAATTTTTCAAGGAGAGCCGTAATTCCTGATCTATGTTCTGTTTCACAAAGGAAAGCATTTCAGAAGTCATTCGTAACTGTAAGGAAGACATTCAAGGTGCTAAAAAAAAAAAAAAAAATTAAAATTAAAATTAAAAAAGGTGGAAAAACTGTGTGGAAGATGGTGATGTAGCAGAGTATTATCACCGTGCCAATGTCTGACGGGGTCGGCGATGCAGAGATTCAGGCTGCATCTACTGTAGACTAAAGCCTGCAGTAGAGACCTATACACAAATATTAATTGCTCACAGTGTTATACTGTTCAAATTGTTAGCTCTTGAAATAAGGTTCTGGATAACTATATTCAAAATATCTCCACTGAATTTCGAATTCTGTATTGAAACTTCCTCAGATGGCTTTGGGGGAGTAACTTACCTGATAAATAACCATTTTTGCGTTAGACTGGTTCTGGTGAAGTAGCTTCTCAGTCAAAAATGAGACATTTGTAGCTGAACATTACCTGATTTTAGAAAATAGCCTTAAGGGCCAGGATATAGCTCAGTGGCACAGTGCTTGCCTGACAAACTCAAGGCCCTGAGTTGATTCCTGGGACTTAAAAAAATACATAAGTAAGTAAGTAAATAAAGCAGCCTACAAGGGAAACTGAAGCAATTGTTCAGGTAGCTTGTCTTCAGTCATCATTCTGTCGCTTTGTAATATAAATGTCACTACTTATTTCAAAAAGAAATGTTTTCATCTTTTGTCATCACATATTAGTAAAGAGATAATATGTCCTGCAGATATATAGTTGATACTAAAAATGTAAGTGTAATTTAAATTTCTGTGTGCTGTAGCATTAAAATTATAAAAATTAAAAATACTATACAATTATATAAATATAAGAATAATGTAATATAAATAATATAAGGTAATATAATGAATACAATATAGTGATAATAATATGGTTTACTTCTAAACCACTCAGAAAAATCCTAACTTCATGTGTAAAGCAAAAAATAAATCTAAGCAACTTAATTCTGAAGTACTTTATTTTTTGCTGGATAGGGACACTACTAGCATGAAGGTATGCTTTTTTTCTGCTTTTTAAACTAGTTCCTATCAATATTCTTTATTTATTAGAATCTCTTGGTGTACTTTTAAGAAACAGTATCAATATGCAAGCTTCACAACAAAGAATATGAATCAAATATGTGGTTGGTTTCTACCATTTCTTGCTGTGATTCTAAATAAATGGTAAACAGAATTATAGATGTTTCTTAAGAGGAAAAATATCTTTTCAAAAATTCATTCTTTAAATCAAAGGCTCAATTTTTGTCCTTCTCTAAACTTTCCTTATTTGCAAAGAGAATCAAATTCATTTTCAAATGTGTGTTAATTATACTTTCTTGGTTATATAGTAAACCTACTTTTTCTAAAAGAATGCAAGTATTTTGAGAATTTTTGAAGCTTAAGCATCAGGCTTCTAATGTAGTATGCATGCAGGTGTTCATTTGTTTATTCAATTTAAAGGGTCTCAATAAGTTGCCAAGATGACCTTGAACTTGTTATCTTCCTGCCTCAGCCTGCTATGGTACTGAGATTACAGGAGCTCTCTCATGCCTGGTAATGGAGTGCTTATTGAAATAGTTTTTCCATAGCAACACAGCATTAAGAAAAAGTAATACTTTAGTTTTAATTGAGTAAATGTATTATCTAAAGATTAATAAATTCTGCAAAATTTAGTATTGCACCTGCTTTTTTACTATAACTTTTAGTATAATATAGTTAGTTAAGATAAAGTTTCAAAATGCTTCATAACAACAATTCCCCATTGAAAATGTTTGAGGTTTTCCCTAATTTACCTGGGATATTTCATAACTTTTTAATAAACAATTCTTCACAAATAATATCTCCTACTGAAAGGAATGAAATCTAAAAGGCAGTGGGAATCTGTCAATGAAGCCCAGGATCCTATAAAGCGTTTGCTTTTCTTTCTTGGTATGAAATGCTTCAGTGGATTGCTTAATCCTATGGCAGGTCACATTACTATTCTGAAACAGCTCACTGGTCACCGATTAGGAGTTTTTATTCCCATTAAATCAACCATTTTTTTTTCCTAAATAGATTAGTTTATGATGCGGAAATTAATCTCCCAAAATATAACAAACTGGGCTTTGAGGATTTTCCTTGGGAAAACATCCAAATTGTCACTTTGATGTTAAAGATTCTGAGGGAACACACACACACACACAAACATAGCTCTCTCTAACTCTGTCTCTCTCTCTGTCTCTGTCTGTCTCTGTCTTTGTCTCTCTATCTCCGTCTCTCTCTCTCTCTCTCTCTCTCTCTCTCTCTCTCTCTCTCTCTGTCTCTCTCTCTGTCTCTCTCTGTCTCTCTTCTCTCTCTCTCCCTTATTGACACCACAAGACAAATAAAATGCTACACACTTGCTTTAATATGCCTTTAAAATGGCCTTAGGAAACAGAATGACAGATTACATTTTCTTTGTAATTTTCTTTTCTGCCTCAGATGATTTGCATTTCTCTTTAATTTGGCTGAATGGTTGAGCACAATCAGATGGGAGGTTCTGCAGTCTGAAAGGTATTAATAGTGAAGTGGGGACTGGAGGGTTATTCATTTTAAGGTTACCGCCATTCTTGTTCATAAGATTGGGCTTTACTTTGTGTCTTGATTTCATGTGTGTTTCATTACAGAATCTTATGTGTATATTAAAATGATTTATCTATTATCATCATAGCATGATTTAAGTGTTCAATACAGAATAATTGTAGTCTTTAAAATGGTTGTAAAGTGACAATTCTCTGTAAGTGGTTGTGAAGTGATATTCTTTAGAAAGGTTCTCACTGTTTTATTAAATGGGAAAAATATTTAGACTAGGAGTTCAAATATTTTTAAAAGTACCAGGATACTAAAGAGGTGAGAAAATGGAAAGTAATTTTTGTTACTGTTTTGTCCTTAATATATCACTAATCATATTGTAATCAACCAGGTTCATCTATGTTATTCTAAATAGATTTACTCAGATGACATTTAAGTTTATAATTCAAGTCTTTAAATTTCTGCTTAAAAAATAATTTTCTTTTGGATATTGTGATTTATATATTTTCATATATACTTATATAACTTACATCTATATGGCTCGGAGGCCCCAAAATGAGAGAGTTTTTTCGTAAGATGTAAAAATTCAAATTCATCTATGTGCTACTACCTTCATTTATAATTCAATCTTATCGTTTCCTTCAGTTTATGAGTAAATCCTCTTCAGTTTCTCTCTTTTATGTGCATATTCCACAACTTTCAAATTAACATTTTTTTGAAGAATCAATCTTTGAAATGTATTACATCCTTAAATTTCAAAATCATTTCGCTGTACTGTTACATGTTATATGTTTGTTGTGTGATACATCTTGCTTTTTGGAAGGCTGCGAATTCTTAGTGGGCTCCAGCTTTGAAAGAAAAGTTTCAAAAATGCAATTTTTTTGAATAAAACAGTGCAAACTTTCTTATAGAAACTTGAGATATGTTGATTTACGAAAAGGTATAAGTGAATTATTTTAAGGTCTGGGAAAAATAGAGCAACTCGTAATTCTTGATTTGTTGAAGAATATTATTCCTCTTCATATTTTAAACATAAATTTACATTTTTCATAAAGTTAACCAGAAATGTTTTTCTAGAAAGTAGCTAGCATTAAAATAATTAAAGAAGGAATCTAAAATATTTTCTAATATTTATTGGAACTTGATAAAAGATTATATGATTATAAAATGCACTTTGGTCATTACTTTGTTTATTGCTTGATAATTATATATTAGGCAATAGATATTGAGCTTTAGTCATATTAATACCTTTATACTTTAAAAACCTTTATATTGCTTCACGTGTACAGCTTCTCAAATAAATTCCAAAAATTCAACCTCACTAAACAACAATATATTTAGCTCTTGAATTACATTCAGTTAATAAAATTAAAATATAACCAGACAATTTATTCTTACTGGTATTTAAGTGTTTATTTTCCAATCCTTTTCTCACAATGATAACCATTTTCTACATATTGTGACTATTTTAAGGGAAAAGGCATCTCATTTACTTTAATCTGCACTTTTATGGTATTAAATATGTTTGTATGCTAAAGCATGTTAAACATTGATCAAACTCAAAACTTAACAATGAAGATATTTTGCTCCAGTTCTGTGAGATATGCTATTGGTATTATGATCAGGACTGCATTAAATCTGTACAATGATTTTTGGAATAATGGCTATTTTCACTCTAATGTCTCTCTTACCCAAGAACAAAGGCTATCTTTTCATATTTTAATATACTCTTTGGTTTCCTTTTTCAGAATATTGTTGTTTTCAATGTAAAGATATTTTATTTCCTTCATTATATTGATTCCTTCATTATATTGATTTGGAGGACATGCTATCAAAAAAACAACTAATATGTAGAATATAAAAAAAAATCAGATCTCCTCTCCAAAAAAAAAAAAAATCAACCTCCAAATTTAAAGACCAGATCTATAAATGGGCATCTGAAGTGAACATGCAGCATCATAGTCACTGGTTAGACTAATTATTAAGCTTGCTTTCAATGTTAAAGGCAAAGAAAGTTAACTCTACAGCAATAATACTGTGCCCAAGATTAAAACAAAAATTCAGTAAAAAGTTTCTGAATTGACATATGTAATTTTAATCTGTTCTCAAGATACATACCTTTCACATTTTTTATAAAAGATTGATCACCATAGGAAATATGTAACAATCAGAGGAAATTGTATTTTACCTGGTTAATATAAATTCAGTTGTTCTTCCCCAAAGATATACTGAAATCCTAGCCTGCAGAATCTCAGAAGATGACTTTGTATAAATATTGTAATTTCTGGTACAATTTATTAAATAAACCATGTTACAGTAGGACAGGTCTGCTAGATGAGTGACACAAAGCTATAAGAGGAAAAGGTCACGTGAGAGAGAAACTATGGGAGAATTGTCACCTGACAATACAGACAGATTAAAATATCCTCTATATAAACCAAGAAGCGCCAACGATTGAGGACAACCTGGAGAAACTACATGAAAGCAGGGAGGATTCTTTCTCATAGTTTTCAGGGAGAGTGTGACTGAGCTAGCACCTTGATTTCTAGCTTTCAGAACAGTGAGTCAACAATTTTCTGTTGTTTTTTTTTTTTTTTTTTAGTTACCAATTTGCTGCTCTTGGTCACAGAAGTACTGCTCGTCGGAATTTAATACAACGCAGTCTGGTGGTACACACCTGCATTTCAAGCACTGGAGGAGGCTAAAGTAAGTGATAAGTAACATAGTGAGACCCTGACTCAAACAAACGAAAAAGAAAGAAAAGAAAGACAGAACGAGAGAAAGAAAGAAAGAAAGAAAGAAAGAAAGAAAGAAAGAAAGAGAAAGGAAGAAAGCAAGGAAGGAAGAAATAGAGAGAGAGAAAGAAAGGAAAGAAAGAAAGAGAAAGAAAGAAAGAAAGAAAGAGAAAGAAAAAGAAAGAGAAAGAAAGAAAGAAAGAAAGAAAGAAAGAAAGAAAGAAAGAAAGAAAGAGAAAAAAGGTTTGGAAATGTAGTTCAGAGTAAAAGTCCTACCTCTCATCCTCAGTAGCACACTCACACAAAAATCTTGAAGTAGGGAAGCATTAGAATACAAAGCTTTACAAGGAAATACGCAAAATGGCGTTATAAGTAAATGTACTTTACATTTTTCTCAAAAATGCATTGAAAAACATTGTATTTCTGTGAAACAAAAAAGAATTATGTAACAATTAAAACTGAATCATCTTTTTAAACTCACATAAATCATTCTTTTGGTCTTGGGGAGAATGACTGAGTGTAGGAGTAAAGACTGGTTATCCTGATCAAAATCTCTTTTCCAGGTGGGTAATGGAAATGTGTATATGAAAACAATATCTCACCTAACATCCTGAAAAGTGTTCATGGAATACCATAAAGTCTTCAAATTTATTTTTTGCAGAATGCATCACATTTTAAACATACCTGATTAGCCACAAGTGCTTAAGCAGCATCAAGGAACCAAGATAAACAATGACTGAACTCACGATGACATTTTGTTCTTGAGACTCTGAAGGTCTTTCTGAAAATAAAGTTCTGAGAAAACAGAACACACTAAAATCATCATAAGTAGTATCATGAGACCTTGATTTTGAAAAAAAAAAAAAGATGCTAGTAGTGGAGTTACAGCCATCTTTTGTTTAAAATAAATTCAACACGAAAGAAAAAAGATCTAAGAACATATTTTTCACTATGCTTCCAAATGACACTTGAATGTTTCCTGTTAAAAAATTACTATGTTCGTATTCTTAAAGGTAAATTTTCTTAAACTGACTATTTTAAATGAGTGAGTGCAATGACCTGTTGTCATGAAAATACTTATTAAAATAATATTAACTCCGCATAATTTTGGAAGCATTTATACTCATAATTAAGGATATGAGGACTAGCTCTGAAAGTTCAGTGGTAGGTCAAGATTACAGTATTTACTAAGCCTAATCAACTCATACTTAGGAACTGTTTACCTTATTAATATGCTGAATTAGATGCCCTATGCTATTAGCTTGCCAGTTACTTTTCAACTTGCTAATTTCCTCTAATATTTTAATTACCATGTCTATAAAAAAGTGCTGTTCTGTTGTTTCTGCTTCTTAAACAGAATTTTTCATAATTAATAAAATGAAAGTGTTCTCCAAAAAATTGAATACATTTATTTATAGATTCAGTTACATTTCATTAGTCTTTTTGTAAGTAATTGCAGCTTGGATTTCTTTTTGCTTGACATAACCTTTCATTGCTTCTGTATTTTTTATTTTTTAAAAGAAGACTAAAATGTATAGTAGTTTATTAGTTAATTTTGTGGTTGTTTTTGAATATCCTTAATATGTTTGGTGGTTTTTCAATTAAAGATACTGAGGAGTACATACCACAAAATTTTATCTTCAAACAGATAAAATATACATGTGTAGGTTATGAGTTACTATTTTATAGTTTATAAAAGAACATAATTTTCTGTAGTTTAGAAAGTTTGCCTTTAAGAACCAATTCTTGAACTGAATCTGGGAAGATAAAACTGATTACTTCTTCAAAGATGTAGAGTTTCTAACCATTTATGTAATTTAGGGTTTTGAAATAGGAATACGACTAAGATTATTTTGGCCAATGATAGCCAAAGACACACAGGAGATTCC
This sequence comes from Cavia porcellus, assembly GCF_034190915.1. Lineage (NCBI taxonomy): Eukaryota > Metazoa > Chordata > Mammalia > Rodentia > Caviidae > Cavia > Cavia porcellus. Next base: position 28,609,779 of record NW_026947497.1, on the reverse strand, counting down.
CTGTAAGGTCGTCAAAAGGAAGTTGTACTGCATTTTGAAATTTATCCAATGATGATGGTCACAAAAATATCAAATAATTCTTGTTCAGAGTCGCAATTCAATCATATAACGCTAGCAAGTAAATGTTAAGTTAAATATGAGCCTGAAACAGAGATGTTTATAAAAATTACAGAGGTATATTCAGTCATAGATCCAAAAAAAAAAAAAAAAAAAAGATGCGAAAATGTGGAGTAGAAGTAGAAAGTTAATTAAGTAATTCAATCAATGTCATGAAGATATTACGGAGGTGCCAAATGTGTCACTTGGAATAATTTGGTATCGTCATAGAAATTATAAGTAAATAACATTTGCAATGAATATATCATCCATAATTATTTATACTAGTACTTTTAATATTGTCATGTTGATTTCTGGCTACATGCTAGGTAATATGGAGATTATTTTACATTTTTTATTATAATAGTTTATATTGTTAATTTTTCGGTAAGTGTATGGTAAAAAAAGGCCTCAATCTTAAAATGAAATGGTGCTTTACAAATCTTTAAACTCTACTAATTTGGGAGGGTACTGTTAAATGTGGATGCTTCTTAAATATGAAGAATTACATTACTAAAATATCGAAATATATGGAATGTAATAACATGATGCACAAGATATAGTTGAGGGTTAAGAAACCATCAGTCAAATTATCAGATATATTGTCTACAAATGACACACAAAAAAGAAAGTAAAATATCTTTCTCACTGAAGAAATATAAAATATAAATTACAAAAGCACCGAAACTGCACTTAGCTAGAAATGGGTAGAGAAAACAAATTGAACAGCTTCCATGGGTCATTTTCTGTGTCCTCATTCCAATTGGACTTTAATTCCCATTGATAATGATTACGTCTCCTCTATTCTAATTTCTATTCCCAAAATTTCTTTCATCTTCGTCATCAGTAAGCAATCTTGCTTCATGTTTTAACAGAGGCACATGTGGGTCAAACAAAAGAGATTCCATGGTCTCCCACCGCCCCAGTTCCCACTCCCATGGGCTTGTGGGGTCATGTACTTTGTTTCTCTTGTACTGTGCAAATTTGTGCTTCTCTAGTTGGTCATCTTCTCCTATAATCTAATAGTTTTTATCCATTACTGTCTCATTGGCATTCTGTTACCTTTTTAAATCTATCTTATCTGCATTTGCTATTATTCCATTCTTCAGGGATTATTCTTGTGATCTTAAAGTTTTATATTTTCCATTAAAATTTGATATGAAGAAGCTCATCTCTTAAACTATGTTTCATAGATTCTCTTTATTTTGTGAGAATATAAAAATACCTAACAACAAAAAAGGCATCTATACTTGATGTTTTCAAATGCTGCTTTCTTGTTGAAAGTTTTCAATACACTCTGCATTTCAATGTTTTCTCAACATATTCTTGACTATGTCACAAACTCAGTTATCAATTAATTAGTAATTTACTTACAATTTCACATAACAACACAGTTGATTACTCCTTTTAGCTTTTATTCTAAAATGTGTTAATACTGTCTGTGCATTCCGTTGACAGGTAACTATCTTTTCTGAAAAATGTTTTGTTACTCTCCCAATCTTAAAATCAGAGTGACTCACCGTTCTATTCTTGAAACATTCTTTCTTTCATCCATTATTTTACTTTCTTAAAGACCTCAGTTTTCATCACGGCTTCATTGCCATTTGTGTATAGATCTTGCTCTTTGTCATATTAATTTCTCTAATTGCCTCATGGTTATTTCCACTTGAATTCTACATATTCTTAATTTAAAAAGTCAAAGTCACATTTTCTCCATGTCCACCTCTGAGTGTAAATACGTTTATTTTCTCACAACCTTATCATTTTTAATAATGCTTATTATTTCATTCTAATGACAAGAAAAAAACTGAAATTATTTTCCTTTGCTTTATTTTTCTCATATCCAACATCAATCTAATCATTCCGCAATTCAAACTACTGATTCTCCTTAGCACTAACAGTTTACTTATGGAACTTTAACTCATAATATTTCCATCTTGTCTTCTTTCTTCTCCATTTGTCCTTCCTTAAACTTACTTTTGCAGTGCAACCAGAATTATATTGTACTAATTATATCTGTAACTGTCACTATGAGGAGGAAAAGTTTCTAAAGACTTCCTGTTTTCGTAAAGCAAAAATCACGTTCTTCCAGCTGCTCTCAAAGGTCCTCCAAATTCCATGCTGGGGTATAAGTATACTCTATTTGCTTTTCCTAAACACATCATTCATACTTTGAGTGAAGGGCAGGTTGACTTGGGCTTTCATCTGCCCAGCACTGTCATGTTGGAGATTTGCACAAATTATGTTCATGTCTCTTTTAATTATTACTCAAATATCATAATACCAATAAAACCTTTTGACAACTGTACTTAACTTAAACTTTTATTTAAAAGTGAAAACATCTCCACATCTCCCCATTCTTCTGGAATCCCTTTCTTGTTTCTTACATATACCATTATTTTATTCACTGTGAGGTTTTTTGCCGTTATTTCCTTTTCTTTGTTTCTTTGAGTTGTGGAAAATTGTCTATCATATTTACTTTTCTATAGTTGTTATTTGGACTAGTCTTCACACAGAGAACACATTTAATACACATTTATCAAATAAAAGGATAACTGCATGCATTGGATATTATTTTGAGAAATCAGTCATATTGTTCAAAAAGTCACATTGCATTTATTCATAAAAGACGTCTTGTTTAGAAATAGAGTTTCCCAGGGGCTGGGGATTTAGCTCAGTGGCATAAACACCTGACTTGGAAGCAGACAGTCGTGAGTTCGATCCCCGGTATCAGAAAAAAGCAAAAAACAAAAACAAAAACAAAACAAAACAAACCAAACAAACAAAAAAAAAAACTGAGTTACTACTTTATAAAAGAAAGAAATTAATGGAGGAAAGCAGGATTAAAAGGGAAAAAAGGGACTTGAAAATCAGACCTTCATTCACAGGCTAAATTGAACCAATAGAAGGTTTCACAGGCAAAATGCTTATTTTATCAAAATCTTCATCACTCCCTAGGGCATTTGCAATAAAAGACAAATATTATTTTCTGCTCTAAAAATTTGAAGAGATTGTGTTCCTCCTTAGCAGTGTACAACTTTAATACTTGTCTCTAAAATGACAACACAACTAACGATGGAATTTTACAGACACCCTAAGTGTTCCTTGTCCTGGTTCTCTTCCAGTGTCCAGGCGAAATATCAACCCTCGAAAGCTCTTCCTCACAGTGAAATTGAAAAGATTCACCAGGTCACATCTCCATGATATATCCTTTCCATGATTTTCTAATTTGCACCATTGTTATTTAGTAGTTTTTGTTTTAATTGAGTAGGACAGGAACTGCAGAGAAAAAATTTTCCTAGTAATGGCTGAACTTCTCTCAGCTGAGAGTGCAACATAATTAATTGACACAATCTATATTCTCAATATAATTGAAGCAGACAGTATTTGCATTAGCTTACTTTCCAGTGCTGCCAGCACTTGTTGAAGACAGGAAACAGGAGTGTTCTTCTAAGGAAAAGGAAGGCAGGGCAAGCCGAGAAAGCCTTGTGTCCTGAGAGAGTATAAACCTCTAATCTCAAATCTTAGTGTCAGAAACCTTATTTTCATTTTTCTTTCAAATAAACTGTGATGCCTAACTGTTACTTCTGTGTAAAAAAACTCATTCTTATTTCCTCTGAGTTTACTTTAAAATATTTGTTTGAACATGGTCTATTTGTCAGAGGATCCCAATATGTAGTATTGTACTTACAATAAAATAAAACATCACAGAGTTTCTATTATTATAGCTTTAATTTTGATATCAAGCATATAAATTATTTTGACATAGGAATACTCAGACGTAAGTGAAAGAAGATCATTAAGGTGTGTTGATTAAGTTGTTACACTGCAGTTCTCAAATTGACTCTTTGCAGCATAAATGGAAAATGAACACAATTCGTGAGTATTCATGATAATTGCTCAAAAGAAACTGGCCGAGTTTATAAAGTTTATTCTGTTCACAGCAAAAAATAATGATGAAACATTTTAGATAACCAATTTGTGCCTATTCCTTATAATACCAGTTATTTTAAAACTCCAGTGTTTTAGTATGCCTGTCTAAAAGCATAAGAGAAATTTTAGAAATAACAACTAATGCTATACTTTTTGAATGAAAGAATTCTTTCAAACAAAGCATTTATATTCGCCATAGAAATACAGAGGAATTTTGAAACTTCAAATAGGGGTCTATTTTAATGGAACAAAAATCACCCATGCATTTTCCTCAACAATAGGTACACATTCTGCTCTATTTATAGGTTGAATTATATCATAATTTATATTTTTCCATTTCATTTTTGTAACTACCTCTATGTTTTCTATGTTTAAAATATTCTATTTTTCTTCAAATATATGCTATAATAACAATGCTGAATCATCTAAGAGAACGTGAATTGCATCATATATTATTTATATATATATAATGTAGTTGTAGGAACAATGCTTTGTGAAAAAATAACCCAATATAAAGTCTTCTTGGGCCTAAAATACAAAATTGTAGAAAATTATTGGTGAAGAGTGATACTTCACATACTAAACTGATTGTTTGTCTCCTTTCACATCTGTTTTCTAGGTTTTAATCTACAGAATGTTTTTCCACTTCTTTCCCCCTATGCATAAATAGACTGAAACAAAGTGCATAAACCTAGATTTCATTGTCTGTCAAATTAAATAGCAACCACCCCAGTAGAAAAAGAAGAAAAGACAATAGGTAAGGCTAAGGCAGGCTACCAGGAGTGATGTATGGAGAAGTCCTCTGTGGAAAAGAGTCCCCATACTCAGAGGAAGGCAGAAGGACCATTTATGAATGTGAGCACCCACATCACCTTGCAAACTGTCATCTGTACAGCAGGTAAGTGTCCTTGGTTCTGACACAGCTGTTAGAAAAGTTTTAGCCTCGTTGAAGTGTACAAAGAAAAATGTTCACTTCAGAGTAAAGTGGGACTGATCAAAGCCACGTGGGAGATTTTCTCAGAAGGTCTAGTAGTGGATGCACTACTAATATCATATTTTAGACACAATTTAGGCACATTTCTTTAGTTCTTTAGATGCAGCACCAAATATAGCATGCCATGCCCTCTTGCAGGTAAAGTGAGAGGGACCTTAGGTGTATGATGAGAGCCTGCTAAATTATTAGAAATGCATCAAGGAAACTTTTATAGAAAAAGAAGGTTCAACAAAATTAAGAATAGATCAATGAGATGCTAAGATATTAAGATCTTGCAAAACCTTGAAATTTGATGAAGGTGTTTATGGTGTGAGTAAAGCCATGGGGGAATTTGAAAAAGAAAAATCAACATGTTTGACCATTTTACATGGTCATGCTGCCTACCTTGATGAAAGTAGCTAATTGGGGATGAACTGCAAAGCCATGTAGATACATTAGTTTTAAATATCTAGTAGACAAATTAGTTCTTAGGCCAAGTGACTGTTCCCCTGACCCCTCTAGCTCCATCCTGTTTGTAAAAATCTGTTTTGCTTTTTTCTATTGTCTGAACTTAGTTTACTCTGCATTTTATTTGTACTTTGATTTTCTCATGTAAGAGAAATCCCATGGTATTTAAACTTTATGTCTGATTTATTTTATTTGACATTATGAATTCTAGATATATTTACTTTAGCACAACTGACTCAAAAGTATTATTCTTTATAGCAGGATAGCACTGCCTTGCATATAAATGAAGTAATTGTGTTTATCCATTCATCTGCTGATGGAAAAATAGGCAGTTTAGATATTATGAATTGTGCTACTATAAGCAAGAGTATATTTGCATCACTGTAACATAATATCTTTAAATTTGGGGGAAGATATTTAGAAAGGGAATAACTGGATCAAATTGAATTTCTATTGTTAATTTTTGGGGAAGTTTTTGTACTGAGTCCATTGTCAGATAATAAATGCATTATATTTACATTTCTAACAGCCTTACCAGAATTTACCATTCAACTTCTGTGACAGTTAACCGATTGGTCAATTTAAGTAAGAAATTCCCAGCTAAACTGAATCAGAGTCTGGATGTAGCTGAAGAATTTACAAAGACCCTCGAAGGGTGTGAGGACAGCAAGCAGCAGGTTTGTAGCCTGAATGGGATAAAAAGGAAATGAAGAAAGGCTGGCTTTTTTTTCTTTAAAGGAGCTCCTCTTCACCTTCACCCTGGCAGGCATTTCCTGGCTTCTAGCACAGAACTTCTGACCTCCTGATGTGGACTGCACTGGACACTACAGTGAGCTCTGGGCCTTGAATGTATCCTTTGGACCTCCTGGGCACATCAGGGCTTTGACACTCTTCCACTTCTAACTATGCCAGTAAACACTGTAAACCTATCCTGCAATTTTTTACAGGTTTGAGTGGTTATATTAAATCTGTTTTAGTGAAAGCACAGACTGATGCTGATTTTGGCATTGGGAATGATTCTAAAGAAAGAATTGTGAGGATGAAATTCATTAATGACTTTAAGAGTTCCTGGAGTTGGCTCTCTATTTTGATGATACCAAAAGATGTTATAATATCTTCTGATAACATAGGGAAAACTGACCATCCTTAGTGTGAACTGTTTAAATTGATATACAGTGTAAACCAATTTGATTATCCCAATTCACCAGTTGTGAGATGCAACAAATTTAGTGACTCCATGTATGGTACCTTTGAATATTTTTGGTACAGTGGGAAATATAATAATGCTGGCTGGTTACACTTAGCATCTCTACAGAGAATAGCAAAGGAAAATAATGAGATCAAAGCATGCATAGGAAATCTAATCTTCAGTCTTCAAACTATAAGGGCAAATTAATTTTTAAAAAAAGAGCATAAAGATTCAAATTCCCAGTTGCAGACATGCATAAAAATTCTAAAAGGTTCTAAATGTGTCCTGAAGGAGAATCTCCTTTCCTTAAGGTGCATGGCTAAGACTGCGAACACAAGCACATGCCCACAGAATTTGATTGGTTGAAATCCAGTGTAAATTTAATAATGCTTAGTCTCAAAAGGTATCTGAAATAAAGGTGAGGGCATAAACTGGAAAATTATGGGAACCTGTAAATTTGGATGGAGATGTTTCAGAGGATACTGACACTTTTAGATCTTTGAGCTAATGAAATTATTTTGGTAGAGAAAGTGATTTTCACACCCCCAGTGGTGGAGCAGTCACCACCCCCAACCCTTGTGACATTGGTCTCTCCTCTTATACTTTGGGAAACTACAGCAAGCATGGTAATCCTGATGCACCTCAGGGCCAACACATCCCAGCCCTTTGTGCATTTAGGCCTATACCCAGGAAAAACTCTTAGAAGTCTCCTAAGGGTGAGGTATATAGTGTGAATCATGACAATGCCCACTATTCTCTTAAAGAATTTCTTAAATTTTCTATATCTCAGAAACAGAGGCTTGATGAGCAAGTGTGGGAATGGATTTTACAATTGGGAGGAGATGTTGGCAATTTTATATGCCTGGATCAGACTGAGTTTGTTAATATGAGTGCATTAATTAGGGATCTTGAATTTAATGTTTCAACTCATAGAATAAAAATAAGCATTAATGGTTTATTTGGCTGATTGACCAAAAGTAGATCAAAATATGATCCACTGTGAATTGAGGTAGTGGTGCCTAATATCTCTGGTTATCTATAGGTAAAGGGATTTAATGAATCAGAGAAATGGGAATGCTGGAATGAATTTGTCATGTTAAATTTAGTCTTCCACACTGGGCTAATCTATAAAATGCACCCTTCACTAAAACCTTGAGAAACAGATTCATGATGGGAGCACTGGCATCCCTAGAGAGCTTGTCCTTTCTCTTCTCTGTATGATAAACTAACAGTGGAGACCATGGCTCCTCAACTGGGAGTTATAAAAGCAATGGTTTTGATTGGATAAATGGCAGAGGTCAAGTGGCTGCACTTAATAGCCAAAGACAAGGTGAACCCACTTACCATAATGGGTGAAAGAAGCATAACAATGATTGGAATGATCTGAAAATTGTAGTAGCTCTAAAGTGTGTACTGATTAGCATGGAGTTCCCACATGTGAAACTGACAGAAAGCCTGCAAAATTTTTACTATAGGTATGCAAATAGTAAAAAAAAAATATTAAGGGCAAATGAACAAAAACCTACTTCAAATTGCAATAATAGAGAATCATGGTCTCTCAAAAAGTTCTCAGATTTGAGCCAGTTTATACATCCAGGACCCTTTGCATGAAGGTGGAGGAGGTCAGGTTCTCTTGAGAAAGAAAGGTCATTTACTAGGGCAATTGTAGAAGTTGAGGGAAGACAAATGATCAGCCAATCATGCACTCCTGGACTCTGGTTCTGAACTAATTGTGACTCCAGGGGATCTAAGATGTCACGTGACCCTCCAGTAAATGGAGAAGCAAATGAAAGTCAGGTGATCATTAGTTTTAACAGAAGTCCAAATCACAGAGGGTCCCTTAAGTCCTCACATCCATCTTACAGGTTTTTCTTTTCTTCTAGAATATATAATTAGGATAGATAGAACTTGACAGAATGTTCACTCTGGTACTTTAACCTGTAGTAGAAGGCCAATTCTGGTTAAAAAGGCCAAGTGAAAGTTGTTATAATTACCTTTTCCTGATAAATATTAGAACAAAACCAATATTGCATCCATGGAGGGACTGATTGGTCATATCAGTGTCGCTATCAAGGACTTGAAAGATACAGGTGTGGTGAATCCCCACCACATCCCCATTTCACCTTTGCAGAAGATGGATCAGTTTTATATAATGATGGATTACCATAACTTAATCAAGTGGTGACTCTGATTGTAGTTGATTTACCAGAAATGGTGTCCTTGATTTCTTTCTTTTTTTTTTTTGTACTTAAACATTTTTTAATTTTATGTTTACATTTTAGATATACATAATAATATTCATCATAGGGAATCAGTACCTTTATAAGACATATGTTACTTCTTCTTTTTTCCAACTCCCTTCAACCCCACTTCACCTGCTTATTCACAGATTTGTTTCCATTTTTCCTTCTATTTTCTTTATTTCTCGTCTCTTCTTTCCTCCTCCCATTCACCTTCCTTGTTCTCCTCACTTGAACATTTTCTTCTCATTTCACAGTATCAATTATAAATTTTGGTCCCTATTTATACTTTCAGTTTTTCACACCAAAGAAACAATGTGATATTTAAACATATATGTATAATTTATTTCACTTAGGAGTGTGGTCTCAAACCAAGCATGGTGACCCACCCCTATAACTCCAGCACTTGAGAAGATGCCAAGAAAGAGAACATCTGGATCAAATGGAATCTCTAGTTTTAGTTTGTTGAGAAATCTCTGCACTGATTTACACAGTGGTTTCACCAGTCTATATTCCCACAAAGAAGGGTTTCCTTATTTCCCCCACATTCCTACCAGCATTTGTTATTGGTTGAACTCTTGATAACAGTCATTTTTTTTTTTCTAGAATGAGATGAAATCTCAGCATTGCTTTAATTTGTATCGCTCAAACGACAAGTAATGAGGAACTTTTTTTTTCGTATTTTACTTGCTATTTCTTCTACTTCATCTGAGAATGTGTCCTTGCTTGAGACTATAAACACGTTCCCTACTTGACATGCAGCAATTGATTTGCCAAATGCCTTCCTCTCTATACCTATCCATAAGGACCATCAGAAACAATTTTTAAGAATACTCTGGCTCTTTGTCACAATTCAGTTCGCAGGGATCTTGATTGCATTTCTGTCCAAGGTATCACACTGGTTCATTACACTGATGATATTATGTTGTCTGAACCAGTTTAGTAGAGGTAGCAATCATTCTGGATTAGTTAGTAAGGTATGCGAGAGTGAGAGGATAGAAAATAAATCCAACTAAAATTCAAGGTAACGTGTCTCAGAGAAATTTCTACCCCAGATGTGTGGAGTCTACAGAGACATCTTTTTTGAGGTAAGAGATAAACTGTGGCATCTGGCTCCCCCTATAGCATAAAAGAGGCTGAGGACAACATCCTGAGGCCCCATGTGGACTTTGGAGACAATGCATTCCTCGTGTAAATGTTTTACTCCAGCCCATTTACTGAGTGACTCTTAAAACTGCTAGTTTTGAGCATGGTCCAGAAGAAGAAAAGGTTCTACAATAAACCCAGGCTGTTTCACAGGTTATTCTACCACTAGGGCCATATGATCCAGCAGATTGAATGATGTCCACGTAAGTGGAAGGTAAGAATGCTGCTCAGATCTCTGGCAGACCACAACAAGTGAATTACAGCAAATATGTTTAGGATTTTGTAGGACAGCTCTGCCATCATCTGGAGATAACTCCCCTGTCTTTAAGTAGTAGCACTTGTCCTGCTCTTATGCCTTCATGGAAAGTAAAATTTTTGACTGTGGGACACTAGGTTATCATGCAGTCTGAGTTCTCTATCATAAGCTGGATATTATTTGACGCTCGAAGTCCTAAGGAGGACATGCACAGCAACTATAAGTGAAAATAGTATATATGCGATCAAGCCAGGGCAGGTGCATAGAACACAAGTGAGTAACATGGATAAGCGGCCAAGATGCCAATGGGTTCTACTCCTGCTATGCTGCCTTTTGTCTCCGAGCATGCACCAAATGGCCTCCTGGTGTGTGCCATGTGATCACCTGTCAGGAGAAGAGAAGATTAGGGCCTGGTTTATGATAGTGCTATGTGTTACATAGGCACCACCTACGTGGTGGACCACAGTAGTTGTACAGCCCCTTTCCATGTCATTCCTGAAGGACAGTGGTGAAGGGAATTCTTCACAGTGGGAGAATTTAGGGCACTGAGTATGGCAATACTTTTTTCCTGGAATAAAAATTGGCCAGATGTACAACTGTAGCCAGTGGTATGGCTGAATGATCGAGAACCTGAAAAAAACATGACTTTTCAGAAGTAGCTAGATTGATAGAAATATAAAGTATATTTTTGAAGACAGCAACAGCACCAGCTAGATGACATAACCTTGCAGGTTTGGGACATCATTCTTAATACCTGTACATGCTTTAAATCAGTGCATTATTGAATTTATATACAATATATTTGAATAATTTTTCTATGTTTCTTCATCAGTCAATGTATGATATCTTTAACTCTGCTTTTTATATTTCCCCTTCTGTTTTATTTTATTGGACATTAAGAATTTTACCCTTAGCTCTTATATTTCATTTTTGTGTAAAGGATATTTTTTAGTTCATTTATTTATAAGAATTTTAGCTTTCTCATTTATGGAACAAAAGACTAGATAGCTACATCTTAAAGGAAGTAGTTAATTTGGCTCACAGTTTGGGGACAGCTGGCTACCTCTAAGTCAAAAACACCATGGTGGAAAGGTGTGGGGAGGAGCACTGGTCACTTTATGGCAGCCAGGACACAAGATAGAAAGGATAAACTAGGGATAAAATTATATGATTTCAGGTCATGCCCTCAGTGACACATTTCCAACCTGACCCCCTCCCCAATAACACACTCATCTACTGAGCACATTAATGGCACCCTGTGTTCCAATCAACCTTTCAAACACAAGAGTTGGGTCTAAAAATATTTTAATCTTTCATGTATATACTTATCTATTCTACCCTATGTCAAAGAACTATTGCTTTTATCACGTCTTTGTCACACAAATTTTTTATATTAAATAAGTAAGATTAACATTTAAAAATTTTTATATTTATGACATTTATGTTCTTTTAAACTTTATTTTCTATTTCTCTTGTTTTCTAATAGTTAATTCAATATTTGTCTTGTTTTAATCACTACATTTACTTTTGTAATTCACTTTTACCTTTGACCCACAGTAATGCTTAGCTGCATTTATTATAATTTCAAATTACCTGAATTGGTACTTTCCTCACTATGAGACAAATGCATTTCTATATGTGACAATGTTTCCTCTTTTCCAAAGTTGTCATTTTATTTAAAATGTCCACACTGAGTTCCCTGTTTCTTATGGCTATAGCTTCCCATTTCCTTTAGTCCAATTTTCATTACTTTTTTGCTTTTTTTTTAAATGGAAACATGTAACCATAGATGTCAAGTGTGCCCAGTATTTTCATGTGACCAGTGACATAACTCATCTAACTACCTTCTCTTTCCTTTAATCTTAGAAATTTTCTCTTCTATTATCACTCTCATCTGAATAGCGTGTTTTATATTTCCGTCAGTGCTTCACAGGCAAAAGGCAAGCAAAATGATTTGATACAAATTTAAACTACATATTAATCTAAAAAAATTCTTATCTCTAAAATTTGATCTTCTACACATACACACATAAAATATCTGTATTTATATAGGTTTATTTGACTTATGTAATATTTTATGGCTTTCAGAAATGAATGTAGCACATCCATAGCAAGATTTCTCTGTTGTAGGTTTTCATGCTTTTGTTGTTACTATTCCTCAATTAATTTCAATTACCAATTTTGGTTTCTTTTACAATGAAATAAATTGTATTTTTATATTTCTTACCTACTTAGTATTTATTGATTCTAATAGTTTAGTTTTATATAATCCCTGTAATACTCTATACGTATAAACTTAATTGCATGCAAATAGTCGTTTATTTTTCTCTTTTTCTGTTGAAAATAGGTACAGAGAGAGGAGTTTTCATTCTTTTACAGTAAATTTATAGCATTTGTTTGATAAAGGTACTGTTTTACAATTATCATGCTCTCAACCTTTTTGCCATCATGTGTTTGTTAGTTCTAGCTGGGTACTTTAGGGTTTGTGTCCTCTTATGATGTTTGGAATTCATTCCTTAAACATGGCAAGATGGAAGAGGAAGGATAAGGAAAATGAACAGGGGGAAGATAAAGCAAGAGGAGAAAGGATGATCACTTGTGGAGACCTTGTGGAGAGAGATGGAATGTTGTTATGCATGTTTGTCTGTCCGACTGATTAACCAATCTATTCTCTCTTCTAGTCCAAAATTAATTATCTGTTGCTGATGAGTCTGGGGCTCCTTACAGTTACTTCAGTTTTTTTTTTTTTTTTTTTTTTTTTACTACATGGAATTTCTGGGCATGCACAGGAGCAAACTAAAAGACATACTTAAAACAAGAAATTATTGTGTTCTTGATTCAATTTGACTGACTTATGATGTCCAAGTATTGTCTAAGCTTCTATTTGACTGACACTAATTTAAAAAAAAAAAAGGAAGGAGATGCTGTGACATGTTGCTAGTTTATTGGAAGTGACACATTATAGTCAGATCCTTGACACCTTGACATTCATGCCCCTGTTGCAAAAATAATTCCCATTCATCAGAACATTTTAATTGTGTTGCTATTCACAGCTGGAAAGTAGTATATTCTAATGCAAAAATTCTACAGTCTTCCACTCCAAAGGAAAAGACCACCCATTTCTGAGTGACATTCCTTTCATACATGAGCCACAGCCATTTCACAATCCCTGAATGAAATACTGAGAAAATAGCTCCCTGTTAATTAAACCTTTGAATCTGAGGAAAATAATTCTATTGCATTTAGGCACCAGTATTAATTTTTTTTTTTCTTAAAAGGAAATATATAACTATATTAATCAAAAGAATTTGCTCCAAATATAAAAAAAAAGTGTGGCAATTTATCCAAGTGTGTCTATAAGACCTCTCTTGAACCTTACGTGATGTGTGTGTGTGTGTGTGTGTGTGTGTGTGTGTGCGTTTTGTATTTCTATACTATCAGGAAATGCATTGAGGCTTTTTCTTTAGAAAACTATAAACTCAAATTTAACATTTATTAAGCCATGGATGCCACTGAATAATTATGCCTTGAATTTTATGAATTGAAATTTTCAGTACATGCAGTTTCTTATCCCTGAATAATTATTGTTATAATTTTTAAACTTATTTAAGAATGTTTAATTAGTGTTTGGGGTATAAATTAAGTTAATACAGTAATGCTGAGCATGTATTTAGCCCTTGCTGATGAGGTAAGTACAACTAGTATTGCCATTTATATATTAAAGAATGAAAGCAATAGAAGAATAATTTTTAAGGTTAGAGAACTAGTGAATGGAAATGACATTATACTTGAGAATAGAAAATGACAAGAGTGAGAAAGGTGTGGTTTATATGTAGGAAACATTTCATTTGTATTGTGGGAAAGACACTGACATGATGGAAAGAGAACATTATTATATTGTCTGATTTAAAACTAAATAAATTTGATCAAAATAAACCTGGAAAATTACTGAGTTTGTCATCAGTAGAATTTCTGTACCTTTCCAGGGGCATCTTTCTGAAGTGCTCTCTGCTTCCTCACTCAGTTCTGTGGCGGCAGCTTTTGCGGATGCTTCCTGCATAAAGATTACTGTAACCTGCGCCAGGTGACAGCTGGCTCACCAAGGTTTGATTTTTGGTTTCTAGCTTTAATCTTCCTATAATAAGTCTGGGTGAACAAGTTAAAGTTTCTTTCTAAAACAGTGAATGTGATCAAAAACCCAATTGCCTGCTTCTTATTTCTTACTTGATAGAAATTTGGTCAGCTTTATCATTTCTTTCTTTTATTTCCTTTTTTCTTTCTTTTTCGGTACTAGAAGTTGAACTCAGGAACTCACACTTGCCAGGCAAACGCTGCACCACTTAGGTAAATCCCTGGCCTTCTTTATCATGTATTAAGGCAAAATTTAAACACATGCCTTAGAAAGATGTTTTAAGCATCTTTATCCTTGATAAACTATATCATAGCTTGAGTTACTGTGCTTTAAATGAATTGATGCCATTTAACATTTTAACTTTTCCATGTGATTTGCAGAAATGTCTTTGGTTGTAACTATAGGTAATAAAGTAAATAATATTTTATTGATATTGCACAACTATGAGATAAACATTTAATTGATTTTCCCTTTAGAATAATAAACCTCCTTGAACATTCTATTTGTATGAAACAGAGGAAACCAATATGTGACCTTGGAATTACCATATAGTCTTTCTTTAACAAAAATCTAATGCTATTAAGACAACTACGCTTAACTATCCTCACTTAAAATGCCACTCCTTGTCATCCCTTGGAGTCACTGAAAAGTTCAAGAATATTTTATAAACTTTCCATAAAATATAATAAAACAGGTCATACTTAGGTAATATTTCTACTTTGCATTTGGTGTTTATTTTTTGTATTACTTATTGGTTAAGGAATATCATATAGCACAAAAGAAAAAGTAAAATTTTCTATTATTGAATTATAATAGCAATGCGGTACTAAGCTAAAAAAGGTAGATAAACTGTTTCTCAGAGAATACTAAAAGAACAAATATTTCTTTTATGATAATTCAGGTAGAGCTTACAGTTTTTAATTGTTGAAAGTAAAATCTATTAAATTACCTATTTCCAAATATATATTTTAAAAATTCACAGAAATCTATTTTTTTTCTTTTTCCTCCCTAAATGATTACCTAAATGTATACCTAGTAAAGGATTTTTATTATTATCAAACTAAAATGTTTATTTCATATGTATGAAATGACAAAGAACTAAATTCCCATGGATAGAAGATAATGCAAAAAACAGTTAAAATTAATTTAAGAAATAAGTGTATGGGGTATCTGGTAATTATACATGTAATAAACTTAAAATTGTCTTTTTACACCAAAACAACATAGAAGAGAAGAAAAAGAAGATTAGGAGGAGAAAAAGTAGAACTATGACTGAAATTAATAGATAATTAGAAAAAATGATATTTTATTGATAAATCAAATTTATGTTGGATTTCGTTTTATGAATAAATAATTCATAAAATATGCAAATTAACAGGAAGAAGTCTTTAATGAGACTATGATTATCTTTAACACATATATTTATATTAGTAAGGTAAAAAACTTCAAAATATTCAAATCTTAACATTTTCAATCACTTTAAAATTTTATCATAAATATTTCAAAATAAATAATTGTTCATTAATGCAATCAATCTATTTGTGTTAAACTGCCATGAACTCTACTCCAATAAAACAGCCTAGTGGAATTGACTGAACAAATAGTATCACAAAAAATGAAGGTTAAAACCCTTTTTATGATGAAATTATATTATTATTCTGTAACATCGATGTTCTTCAGAGAATTGATTTTTTATATAATAAATTATATATGTCTTTTAACATTTCTTTCCTTATTCTGACAAAGAGATGTTAAAAATACAATATCTTCTCAAAGGGGTTTTCTAAGTAGGCACTATTGTCTTATATAGTCAATTAAAAAAAAAACTTTGAAGGAAACAAGCAACAATTGTGAAGATATTGTTACTTTAAATATTTAGCATTACTCACAACCAAATTTTAACATAAAAGATTTTAATCTGCGATAATACTATATATATATAGCATAATTTGTTTCTTTAACTTTGTTTAAGTAATTGA
Organism: Cavia porcellus; assembly: GCF_034190915.1. Lineage (NCBI taxonomy): Eukaryota > Metazoa > Chordata > Mammalia > Rodentia > Caviidae > Cavia > Cavia porcellus. The sequence continues at coordinate 28,593,367 of NW_026947497.1, read as the reverse complement.
AAGGCAATTTGGTATATTAATTGCTTTGCATTCCTCTCCTTTGAAGCATATAACCTACGTAACCAACTACCACCTATCAGCCAGCACTATTCTTGACAACCAGTTTTAACAAAAATTTAATTTTATCCTTTCTGTATATTTCCTTTTCTGATTTCAGAAAACATATATTCTTTGCATGCTGCTTGAGGATCACTGATTCTAGTATCTTCCCAGTCATTTCCCTTAAATAATCATTTTCGTCTTGCTAAAATGAATTTTGCTTTTAAACTTGGTGTGCCTCAGTTTGCCTTCTGGCTGGATATTAGAGTTTTTTCATCATATTATTGTGTAACTCGTCATATAAAAATACTAATCTTTGACACATTGTGCCTTGTTACACTAGCAGCAGATCCACGCATCTCATGTTTACTGAATCTATTGACTGAAATAAGAGCTGTGCTGAGGGATTGATATATAGTCTCCGGGTTTGTGGAAGTACACTCTATACATGGTGATGAAATCACACAATGGAATACTTCTCAAAATATGTACCAGTCATTAACTGTTGTATAACTATATCAATTTATGGATTGGAATTGGTGGTCCCAAAGCATTCATATTCAGTAGGAATACTGCTTCTGTGTGCTTTATGGAAATATAGATTACCAAAAGAAGTAAAGCTAGACTGTGCTATAGTAGTTTGATACAAAAGTGTAGGTACTGAGTTATGATAATAAAAACATATGGTTTTTAACCATCTAGAACACTCCATCCTAATATGTTGTGAGAGCTATTAATAGAAATTATTGCATTCTAAATTTTATGTTGCATAGATCATTTTTTTTAATTAGAGAGATCTTGCTGCGAGATTTTGATCTGTTGCTAATTAACTGGAAATTTGGGCAAAGTATCATCTCTCTTACTTTTTAATTTTCATAATTGTACATTAGAATAAAGAATAAATAGAAAATGCTTTAGTGCACTTAGAAAAACATTTATAACAACAAAAAGTGCTCAGTAAATATTAGGCAATGACATTCACAGGATTTCATTTGATGTAATAATGATTTCTACTAATATTCATTAATATTGGTAATGAATAAATGGTTAGCTACACCAATGAAGGAATATCTACTCCTTTGTTATTAGATTAGTTTTAGCTTTCCAAAATGTGCTGCAATTGCTTCTCATTCTACATATTATTTTGATAATAGCTGCCTAGAGTTTCTTTGCATTCCTATTAATATTCCTGTTTATATTATTAATAAATACAAATAACTCATAAATTAAATTTATCTGCATCATATATTTTCTAATGAGTTAGTCTTAGTGAACATTTAGATAGATCAGTTGGTTGAATGACTGACAGAAATTAGCTTCTTACGTAGATATCTCACCATTTAATTCATTTGTGAAGCACCATAAGTTGTAACAAGAGAAAAGATTAAACATGGAAAAGATGTTTTTAATTATCAGAATCGCTGATATATCTCATTCTAGTTCTCATTTACTTAAATGAAATATATCATAATATCTCAAAATTTTGTAATATTGGAAATGATTGAAAGAAAACAAAATAACACTCCTGGTCTTAGAACAGCATGGGAAAAGTCCTAACGTGGATATACAATAGGTATCCAGGCCTTAATGAATCTGCAGTTTTGGAGCAAATGATTGTATTGGACAATCGGTGGGGAACCAAGGACTTACACAACCATAGAAATCTAGTTTTGCTTATGGTTTCTGGCTCCAAGGCACAGACATCACAGGGAAAGGGCAGGGAAGGAAAGCAGCTTAGCTCACTAGGTGGTGGAGGGGAAGAGTGAGCAGACAGGGCTGGGGACCAGATATAAAGCCTAGGTCACACCCAGAAGTGCTTCCCTGAACCCCTAATTGGTCGTCAATACAATCAAGTTGAAAGTTAAGCTTATCTGTAAAAATGACTGACAGATTATTTGTGAAAAAGGAAAGAATATTAGCTTGTGGAAATTGGTCAGTATACTATGGACTCAGATGGCACAAAAAAATATGTGAGAAACAAAATACAATATCAAAATGATGGTTAGTGCTTAAGCTGCAAATCTAGCCATACTAGATAAAGAACACGAAGAATTAGAAACCAAGCAAAGAAACTGTGGAACGAATTGTTAGGAGAGATTTCTTGCTCTGCCGTGAAGATCCGTGCCTTAAATTCTGCGCATGGAGGCTTTGATCACATATTCCAACAGAGAAACGGTATCAATATGTATTGTAGAGAAAGTGTACTTGTGTGTAAGCTGCAACTACAATTGTGAGGGCAGGAGCAGTCTGCTTTAAATAATGAAAATCGAAATTTATTTATCGCATTTGCCCTTTCTTAGTACTGGTTTGTGATCAAGTTGTTCAATAAGTGTTTTGCCCTATGCTAGCAATGGTGAGAAAGAGATAACAAGGACTTTCCTCCCGAAATTATTAGTCAGACGCCCAAGGCTGATGTGGATTTTTTTTATTATCTGATGATGATTAAAGTAGTAGTGTTACTGAATTTTATACTGTCAAAAAAGAAAGTTCTCCATTTTTATATATAAATAATGAGAGATAAATAGAATTTTTCTGTCCTTTGATTTATAAAGTTTTCCAGTTTACTGGCGAAATTCGTAAGGGAAAACAAAACCAAATCGACTACACTCAATTAGTTTATCTTTCTCAAGTGTACATCAATTTTATGCTTGTATCTCCTTTCTGTACCTTTGAGTCTACTATCTGTAGTTGACTTTGCCCAGATTCTTTAGGTGATTAGTGAATACCTTTGGTGAAAGAAGTATTAATATTCTTAATGAAAAATGAATCGAATATGGTAAACTAGAAATAAGTATGGATCATTCAGATTGATTAATTGTACAATTACTATGTAGACAACTTCAAGCAATTTAGGAGGACCAGAGATACAGCATATGTTCAGTTTCTTTGATAGAAATAATAACAAAAAAATCAAAGAATTTTGTTACAGTTATTGCACGCAGATGAATGAAAGAATAGTCATTGTTTATGAATTCATGTTGGACGCATTCGTCCATGATATATCAAGGTTGAGCTCAGTAATATCTATGTTTATATGAAAATCGCAATATTATTACCTTTATTATAAGGAAAGACAGGTTTGCTTAGATGTGTGTTTGGGTGACAATAAAACAGTAAAATAATATATGAATTTTCTCAGAAGATGGACATTTTTGTAAATGGACTTTCATAATATAAGATAAAATAATAGACAATTTTAAAATAATGGAATAAATCCAGTCATTTGAAACAGTAAAAGGAAGATATAATTGCAACTTAATGTTCTCATTAAATGCAATTTGTGTAATAGGAAAATAATGTCAGTACAATAGGTAAAAGGTACTCTGATTTTGGACAGACTCTGTACATCATTTATTCAGTAATGTTGCAAAGCTATTCTAGTCGTTGGTTAACAATGGAATTCTGTGATTCAATTGCATTCTTTCTATGGCTCCTCAGCACTGTGGCAAACAAAATGCACAGCGAGATACCATGAATGTTCTTAAAAGGCTGTTTCAAATTGGCATGTTGGTCTATAACAAGTGCCACTTTAAGAAAATGAGATTCATAGTTAATTAATTCAATTAAATACAAGCACATTTGTTTGTATTTAGTAAAACATGCATCTATATTGATTTTTCAATTAATTTCAATTAAATCTAAGCATATTTATTCATATTTAGTAAAACATGCATTTATATTGAATTTTAAAATTAAGGGTTAAAAGACATGTTTAATAATTCTCATATAGCGCTTTGTGTGGTTTCTTCTACCTTCATATGAGAACAGATTTCAAATGTATTAATCCATATGTGATACTTGTAACCAATCTGTTAATGTGCAATGTCAAGGCTTTTATGTTTTTACTTTTCTTTTTCCTAAGACTACCATCTGGCACTGGAAATCCTTATCCTTAAAAATAGATAGGTAGTCCAAATATGGACTGTTTTATTTCTGTTTAGTGTAAAGTCAACATCTGTTGCATCAAAAAGATAGACCCCACAGTGTTTCATAAGATATCTATTAAATATTAATGAAGGAATAGATTATTTAGCACAATAATCATATATTATCTTTCTTTATCTCAGAAATTACTAAATGCTCTATAAATAAATAACCCCTGTGACTTTTCATGTTATCCACACTCAGTTATAAAATTTCATTTGCTGTAAAGTACATTTAATATATTTACACAACCAAACCTGTAAAGCTTGCAATCACCCAAATCAAGAGAGTCTTGAAATAAATTGATGATTGAAAATTTGTTAAAAAAATGAGTTAATTTCATATTAATGGCTGGTAAATAATGTAAAAGGGAATCAAGTAGTAGTAGGATTTTCTTTTACAATAACTAGGTGATAATATTCCTACTGTGTTGTATGACAGCAAATCTACCCTAACCTTTACAGCTGCTACAGTTTTTGACAATGCTATTAGGCAAAGAGCAAGTTTCCAGCAGAGAACTATTTTACTAAAAATATATGTTGTGCAAAATGAAAGGTGAGCATGATAAAGGTTTCTTAACCTAACATCACATGATCATCTGCATGAAAATCTTCCTGGGACTAGAAAGCGCAGTCACTGAAATTTTCAATAGAAATATTATTTTCCAATATAATATCCAGTATTTTATTTGTTTTCTGTCTTCTGGCATTAGGAAACTGAATATATTATTCACCTCTCACCCTGGCTTTTGCAAAAGGATAAATGTTGGTGAAATGCTTATCCACTTGTGATATCATTAGCTAAACACATGCTGATACATAAAGTGTGCTTTTTTACCTAATTGATGTAAGAAAAATAATAAATTTTCAGTTTTATATAAAAAGAGTTTAGCTTAGCCTTTTTGGAAATGACAGGTTTTAAAAACACAAAAGTGGATCCCAAATTTGTGAGGGAGAAGCAGTTCATGTGAAAAACCTAGAGAGCAATGTAAGGAGATGACTAATTTTCTACGTGATACATAACTTCTTCATTTCTTCCTCTATGAAACTATTTTATTGGAGTAACAGTGAGTGATGAAGATCTCTTCCCACTTATGTTGCATCCTGCAGGTGGCTGGCGATGAAATGAACATCTGCCGGGTTAGGAGATGTTTCACAAACAGTTGAGTAAAATAAAGTATATTCTAGGCAAAATTGAGCATGTACATATTTCACTTTCCTAGAATCATGATTTGATGAAAATTGCTTCAGCATTTTGCTCTCTAGCATGACATATATTGAGGATGGAATTCTCAGAATACATTAAGAATCGTGACAGTGAGAAATACCTAAAATTTTGAATGGTATCATGGAGCATTCATGTCAATTCTTTGATACTAAAACTTAAAACTATAATCAATGAAAAAAACTTAACTAAAACAAAGATCTGCATAATTAATTTAAGAAACTGTTCTTCTTATGAATTTTTAAATTGCTGAACACAGTTGTTAATATTATATGCAAAACAATGTAGCAATTACACTACAAACTAAACTCTATACATTTAGCATCTCGGGCATGCAGATTAGAAACTATTTTTTGTACACACAGATAACACACTTACCTACAAATTATTTATTGCTAATAGCTAAGCACATAGAACATAAAAATGTCAGTAAGAAGAGCTCTATGTTTATGTAGCATTAAGGTTTATTTTTTCAGATCACTTTAATCTATGCAATTGACCTCAATATGTAACATCATCTGATGTGAATTTAGTGTGGTAAAGGGCAGAATGTATTCAAATAACTTAAGTTATAATGTGAATGGAATTAAAATAGTTTATGTGTTATTATTAATGAAAGATTCAATTTTTCACACTAAGAAGAACAAAGAAGCAACTGTACGTAATTTTCAAATATGGCAATGGCTATAAAATGGGAGAGGAATACATATCTGCTATATGATTAATAAAGAAAGAAAACTATACTCTCAAAGGAGCCAGAACCAATGACTACACAGTTTTGCGAGTGGATCTAACTTCCTGCGGGAGGGGTCAGTACCACAACATTGACCAGTGCTTGGTTTGTTGCTTAACCTATATACCCACTTTGCCTGCAGGGAGAAAGTGAAGGAGATATCTCAATCAAGGACACCAGAGAAACTGTAAGTCAGGGAATCACATAAAGAGCAAAGGCTGAACTAGCACTAGTGGTCCCATGGATGAGAAGAGTAATGGTACAGCACTCATTAGGGACCCAGAATGGAACAATGAGAGAACTGCTCTGCGAAGGAGTCATAAGATGCAACAAATGGGTCCAGAGGAGAGATAAATAGTTTGAGCTCTGCCAAAGTAGGCAGTCTCTCATGGTTCTCCAAAACACCAGTCTAAGCCCTCAAGTAAGGTCTTTCCCTTCCCATTAATAATAACAATGCCCCATATTTTTTGTTCCATTTTCTCTTGTATTTTTTTTTTTCTTTTTTCAACTCTACTCCTTCCTTTTATCTTCCTCAACATTCAAGGGTGTCATATAGAATGCAGTGAGTTTTTATGGGTCATTAAAAAGAATGGAATTTGTAAATCAAATTATGTGATTGACATATGGTTGGCTATAGAGCTGGTGAAATAACTGGTAGTGGTTCTCCTTTTGCAATACAGTTATTGGGTCTGATGATATCATGCTTTGTAGTGTGAAGAGGTGTATAAAGATCAAATTATAATCAAAGTTAAGATCATGTCATTGGAAAACAGAGTAATTAAAAGGAACTCCATGCTAGTGACAGCTTTCTACTTGGCACTTGAACTCAGAGCAGGTATACACACACACACACACACACACACACACACACACACACACAAGTATGATGAATTGATAACTGGTGGTCAATTTGCAGTACCAACTGAACTAAATCAATATGGTACTGAGTGTGGAAGAACCATCTGAGGATTGTCGATAACATAAAAAGGAAAACCGGAGGGGAAGAAGTGTTGTTCTTTGGCCTGCCTGTTGTTCATTGGTTCTGCTGGAGGAGCTAGATTCTTTTCTGTTATGAACTTGGCTATTCTTATCATCGGAGGATCTCAGGACCTTGTTGTCACTGAGAATGGTTGTAGTTCACTTTCAGGGAGCTCTGGTCCTTACACTAAGCACACTGAGCATTGATTTCTGGTTCCAGAAAGGAAGATGGTGTGTTATTCATTCTCTAGAAGCTTATCACTCTGGTTTCCTGATACAAATTCAGTTGTTCTCATTGTCAAAGAAACTCAGGATCTTCTTGTCGCTGAAGATGGTTATGGTACATTTTGGAGGAGCCCTCGTCCTTACTTTGAGTACCCTTTCCGGGCTCCAGTGTGGGTCCGTCAGTCCTTTTCACTGGCACAGACTTTCTATCTTCCACCACAGACTTTTAGCACATTTAGTGCAGATCCATGAAACAGACTTGCATGAGACATTGCCATGGGCTCTAGGTTTTCAGCTGGACTCATATAGCACATTGCCATGGGATCCAGACCCCCAGCTGGATTTTTGGGTCTTAGTGTGTAGACAGATTTCCTACCGTTTTTCTTTTGTATTTGACTCTTTGGGTCACTGTCAAAAATAATTCTATAAATTACATGTCCTCTATTAAATTGCTTGCTTTCAAATTCCTGACTACAACAATGAGTAACCAGGCAAAACAGATCTCCAAAAAAGTATAAATATTACAAAGCTGATCATGTTTGAAGAAATGAAAGAAGAAAACAAACAAACAAATAGGTCAATAAAATATTAAGCAATTAAAATGATGTAACTAAACATAATGGATTTAATTGATAAAATGAAATGAGTCTAAAGACATCATAGGTAAAAATTTGAGTGAATTAATCAAAATGATACCAACATATGAAAGAAAATTTTAGTAATGAAATGGAGATCATCAAAAGATGTTACACAGAATTCAAGACATAAAAATTCTACTGCATAGGGGCTGGGGGTTTAGCTCAGCGGAATAAGCACCTGCCTTGCAAGCAGGCGGTCGTGAGTTCGATCCCCAGTACCGATAAAAAATGAAAAAGACAAAAAAAAAAAAAAAAAAAAAATTCTACTGCATGACCAGTGTAAGGAGATTTCAGACCTAGAAGATAAACTTGATTCCGGAAACCATATAAAGGCAATTTAAATTAATGGATCATAGAAAATGGATCCAACATCTGGTGTGTGACTCAAAGAATACTACTAGCCTAAGAATTAAATGAGTGAAAATTCAAATGAGAGCATCTAATATTTAAAATCTATACCTAAAATCACAGCAGATTTCCAAGTTTAGAGAAATAATTCAACTTTCAGGTAAATGAAGCACATAGAATTCCAAATTGCCAGGATTAAAAATAAACTTTTTCTTAACTATGGTTAAGAGATTAGAAGTTCTACCAAAGATGAAATTCTTAAACTTGTTAAGGAAAGCACTAAATAATTTGTAAAGACAAACCTGTTGGTAATATAGCAGATTTTTCAGCACAAATCTTAAAGGTCAGTGGAACTTGGAGTGAATTATACCAAGCACTAAAAGGAAACAATTTTTATCTCAATTTATATATTCTGTAAAACTATCTTTAAAATTGATGTAGAAATAAAGATTGTCCATGTCAAGAACACATTAAGATATTCATGATGACCAAAGCAGCATTTGAAAAAGTACCTGAAAACAGTCCAAGGAAACAATGAGTCCACAAAGACCCACAAAGTTCAAATGAATGTACACAACAAGGAGGGTGATTAGTAAGTAAAGATTAAAAAATCAGCATCACAAAAATAGTGCAATGACAAAAATTAATGAATTATTTTCATGAATAATTCTTAATAAAAATATACTCAATTCCACAGTCTTGTATATTGCTGATGTAAATATAAGCTGATGCAGCCATTGGGGAAAGGTAGTATGGAAGTGCTTCATAAGTAAAACAGATCTACCTTATTTTGGAGCAATTTCACCTTTATGTATTCAGATGAAGGAACTGAAAGGGGCTGTTCAAATATATATCCACAAATGACCATGTTTTACTGTACCCAAAAGGTAGAAACAAACTAAGTTTTCATTAAAGGATGAATGAGTAAGGTGAATGTGACACATACATATAATGGAATAGTATGAAGCCATGAAACAAGTTGTTGTTTATCCAGGTGTAATGTGGTTGAATTTCACAGTACAATGCCAAGTAATCACACTCTGATATGAAAAGTGGCTTATTAGGTGATTACATGGATATGAAATATTTAAGATGTTTACATGTATAGAAAAGGAAAGACCATTGGCAGTAATATCTGGAAGAATGTGGGATGATTGCATATAGACCTATGGATATTTGTCCTTTGGACTACACAGCGACCTATAGGATTCATAACATTGCATATGTGGAAGACACTGGGCAAGATCTTTTTGGATAAGTGATATTAGGGAAGAAATTTGATATGACATTTATAGATAAGTGCTTAATGTGTTTAAGGTTTTATTTTAGAGGGTTAAAATATTTTTGAATTTTGATAGATATGGTTATATAATGGTGTAAATGTACTAAATACTATTTACTTTTATAATGTAAAGGAATTAATTTTATGTAATAGGTATTTATACTCATTAAGGGATTCACTTCACAAGAAACTATTAAGAAACATTCAAGTCTGTGAGGAAACTACAATGTTGAGTATGTGAGATATGAGAAATATGTTCATAGATATTTTAAAGTGCCCAAAGACTTTTTGTAGGTTTTTAAAAATCATTTATATGTGCCAGGCAGGAGCTTGTGCTGCTGAGTTAAATCACTGGCCACATTCTTATTTGGGGGGTGGGGGGGGCGAGGATGTCTACTGAGGATTGAACTCTCCACCTCTCACTTGCCAGAAAGAAAAAAAAAATTTTTTTTTTTGTACAGGGAATCGAACTCATGACCTTGTGCTTGCCAGGCAGGTGGCTGTGCAGTCAGCACACGTTTCCACAGCCATTATGTAAGAAATTATATCAGATGAAGACTTTTTAATGGAGTTTGAGTTATGAAGAGAAGACAACATTAATCACCCATATTTGTAGTTTGGACTCCACAGGAAGATAGAGAATTTGTAATGTCATGTACGTGGAAGAGATTTGACAAGATATTTCTAGGTAAGTGTTGTTACAGAAGAGATCTGACAAGCTATTATAGATAGGGGAAGTTTTATCAGATCTTTAGGATTAACACAAGATAGGAAGGGTTTAGTGAGAATTTTGAGAGAAATGCGACTGTAAAGACAGAACAAAGACAGTATCCTGAATCATAAGAGGCTGAAATTAGTTTATAAATATGGGGAATAACCAGGATTAAGGATATAAGATGGGACAAATGGAAAATATTTAAGAGGGCAATTGTCTGATCTATCTATCTGTCTATATTTCTTATTATACATGTAATGGACGGGGCCTGTTAGAAATCTTCCATTATAGTTATTAAAATGAGCATTTAGTTGTAAGTATGTGGAGACCCCATATGCATCTAGGTCTATAGTCTCTGAAGAAAGACAGAGAGAACACACAAAGTACTATCTACAAATGTACTCAATAATATCAACTTAATAAAGCTCGCCAGAAGTTTAAAGAATGAAAGAGGGATTTTATTATTTTAACTTTTGTGATACTTAATGGTAGATTAGTGTCCATTCAAACAATTTGACTAAAAAGATTTAAGAACTTGTTGAATAATTTCCATCCTTTCAATACTGAAATTCAAGTATTTATTTTGTATCCAAGTGTATTTCGGTTTGCTTGTTTGGTTTTGTTTTAATACTACCGCTAAAGCTTTGATCCAACCCTATTACTGTAATTCTGTATATTTCTCTTTAATTACTATGAATCAAAATTTTATATAATGAACATGCTAAATGTAATTAAAGTCATTGCTATTATAATCCTTAGCACTTTCTGGATTTGTTCCAAAACTACAGATGGAAAAACATACAGTAATTGTAAACTGATTTAGCAATTGTCCTTATGGAAGTGAATGGTAATAAATATATAAAAATTGATCAAGTATCCTTTTAATATATTTGTGAATTAGATATATATGTAATTAGTTAATAAAATAGCATGACTCAGAACGATAAAATATAGCTTAAATCTAAAAAACTTTTGAAAATAACCAAAACAGCTGTTTCATGTTTATAAATTAATTTTCATGATTATCCAAAGAGTTTTATAACATAGAAAAGGGTAAAAATGTTGAAAGAAAAAATCAGTAAAGAGAACAATAATTAGAATTCATTTCCTCATTGCAAAGTAGATTGAATTGTGGAGGAGGAAAATAAAAGTGGAGATTATGCAGTCTTCTTTATGTAACACTGTTGAAATGTTAATTTTCATAAAAGAAATACATTTTTGTACACAATAGAAATAATTACTCCAAGAAAATTTTTGAACATTGACTTGCATGAGGATAAATTCAAATCTAAAATATCCATTCTAACTACAAAGCCAAAATTAAGAGTGTTGACAAAATTTTAAATACATTTTAAGTGAGAAAACAAGTTTTCCCAAATATTTTAAATTCATAATATTAAAGTAATTTATAATTACTCAACCCAGGGGATAGATGAAGGAGTCTCTCTGAAAATTGGTCCTTAATGCTAGTGCAGCCTCATAGAAGTGGATAATACCGGCTACAGCTAAAATGGTGGGGAGCTAATTTTGGTTTCCCAGTTTCAGAAATTAGAAACCAAATGGGCTGACCATGGGAAGCACCAGGATTCTACTTAACATTGCCTTCATTAGAACTATTCCAAACATGAGAAACAAGAAGTCATAAATCCAGATTGGGAAGGAAACAGCAAACAAGGCAATAAGACACAAAGAGATTTACCCTATAAGACTCAGTATAATTACACTTTTGATTGATGTAAAATAAATAAGAAACTAAAAACATCATTTCTGCTATATTACTTGGTTAAAATCCAAAACATGGGAGAAGTACATCAATTTGCTTATCTGAAAAATTTGAAGTTTTCAGTGGCCATGAAAGCACTACTGATTATGTAGAAAATTAACAGAAATATTATGCTTTAAACATTTTCTTTTTATGAAACCCTTGTAATAATTTCTTCAATCTCTTTTTCCATAAGTATTCGATATGTGTATTTAGCTAGCTTATGGCTCTTGCACATATGTGTGTGAGCATGTCTATAAAAATGTGTGCATCCAAATTGATGTACACACAAATAGATATATACAGACAAATATAAATAGATTTATATGCGTTTCTACATACAACATATATCTTTAAAACGTGGAGTGAGTTTAGAAAACTTTGAAATCATCCAAAGAGAGCTAATATTCTTCTTTCCATATTTGTAATCCACTTTTCTGACAAAGAAAACTATGATTCTATCATGCAAAATAGTACATATATCTTAGGTATTTTCTTCAACTCTATCTTAATATTATGATTCAAATAGCTATTGACTTTCTAATAATATGCAAAACACACATAAATGCCACATTTCCATTACTTTGTTTCTTTCTTCTGTAAAATAAAAATGACAGTCACTGCATTTACTCAAAATAGGAAGTGAGAGGTATTAATTTCTTCCCTCGTTCTGATTGTTATGGGCAGGTTCTTTTAGATTTTTTTAAGGCTATTAAAATGTATATTAGTTAATTTTTTTACACATGTCTCAGTACAATTTTACACTAAGTTGCTTGGTAAAATTTTATACATACCTTAAATGTCTGGAGGATACATATTTTATTGATCTTATTTTATATTTCAATAGTATTTTGCTTTCACATAAGGTATTTGTTTGCATGTTTCTTATGTGTGCCTCACTTTGCGCATTAATTTTAATAATGTTGCAACATGAGATGTCTTGTATGATTGTTTATTTTCTAAAAATATATCTCTTAGAGTTTTCTTCCATAAAGTTAACGCAATCATTTAATTGTATTCTATTTTGTTTAAGAATATCTTACTTTATTTTTATCTTAAAAGATAATTTCCATAGGATTATAACTCGAGACTTATCTTGCCTATTTAAAACTTCAATTAATGTATCTTCTAGTTATTTTTGTTACTATATATTTAGAAGTCAGCATAAACTGTCATCATTATTCTATTTTAGTTCCTATGACATTTCTTTCATGATGTGTTTAGTAAACCTTTCTCTCTCTCTCTCTCTCTCTCTCTCTCTCTCTCTCTCTCTCTCTCTCTCCTCTTTCCCTGCTCCCATGTCTCCCTCTTCCTCCATTGCCTCTTTGAAGACAATCATCTTTTATCACACTGCAGCGTTTTAATGGAAAACACTCATGGCTTTTCCCATTACATTTCATGATTTATAATCTTTATGTTATACCTTTTCTAGTTCAATATACTGTAGACACTCTCTTCAGTTTTATTTCAAACTAATATTGAGTCATTTTCTCTAATACTATAAATCTTTGAAATGACTGAATGTTTCATGTCTTTCAGTTTTCGTCTCTTGTAGAATAAGAAGAATCTGTCCTTTCAATGAAAAAGAGTGAGCAGCTTCGTTTAAACTCTTAAAAAATCTGACTGAAATGAGAAGCTCCTTTTTAGCTCTTCCTTTAAATAAAGTGTGCTAAAACAAAATGTAAACACCAAATAATCTGTGAATGAAAAGGGCTTTTTGATGTGTTACAAATACTGCCAAAATACGAGATGAATTTTGAGACAAACTCCCTAAACCGTTAGTAACCTGTCTGAATAGTAATTGAAAAAATTCCCACCTCATCTAAAAGGCCAGAGTATTTCATAATGAATCTTTGGGAAGAAGAAAGCATAAATCAATTGCATTTAACTTACACTGGGAATAGGAAAGAAGAGAAGGACCAAGTGAGAGGGGCACAATCTTGTAGAAGAGAAGAATCTGAAAGATACAGACGTATTGCTTGTTGTTTGATAGGATTTGCAAACAGAATATGGCGTGCTATGATTGTTAATCCTTGTCAACCAGGACAGAAATGAGGAGGTGATTTTCCTTGTCTCTTTGTTAGTTTAACCAAAGACTGTCAATAAATAAATTCTTCTTTTCTGTTACTTTTCTTAGGGCTGCAACTAAATTTAGGACATCTCAGAATTCTTAGCAGCTGAATTAAAACAAATTCAGTGCAAATAATCAACTAATTGTTTCTGATTGCATAATCACAGAGTCCATTTTTAAAAGCTATTTTTAAAGGGCCATTTTGTATAATTTTTGTGTCTTGTCATATTTTCCAGAAATTTTCACTTACCTGTATACAGTATATATGGTACATAGTTTATATTCTATTTCTGATATTATAGTATACATTATGTAGTTATCCAATGTTAACATGGCTCTTGTATCTGTTTTGCAGAATCTCTTTCAAAATTCACTGTTCAGTGAAGTTTGACTATCAAACAAATGATGGCAAGTCATTGCTTTGAATTGCTCTCCTGTGCCAGGCTCCAACAGATTAGATAAAAATAAAGCATGATCACTTATGCTAAATAATACATCATCAAATGTAAATTTTAAAGAAGTATATAGAATTAAAACATATGAACTTTTTCTTAAAAACAAGATATTGGAGCTTATTTGAGATAGTAAAAAAAAAGAAGTAGTCGCTTAAGCTTTTGAAAAAAAAAAAAAAAAGAAAGAAACCTGAAGTAAGAAGATGTTTGCAAATCATTACTAAAACTTATTTTCCTTTTTTGTTATAAAATGCCTACCAAATTCTATCATTGCTGATTAGAAGAGCTCACTGTACTTTGTAGCATGAAAACGGCCTGATTCTTGAATTGTGAGTCAGTTACATCTGTAATGATATTTGTTATAACTGTGCACTGTCAAACTCATGTTCATGACATTATTGGCTATTTTAAACCTAATAAAGGCTGTATTTCCCTGACAAATTTGTGTTGACTTTTTACAAACAATGGGACAGTTGTTAATCTCAGAGTTCTAGAGTTTGATTATGAAGCCTTATATACATTATAGCTATGAATGAGCCTTGGTTTGTACTTCAGATTCTAGCTGTGTACTCATGCATAGTGTGTGTGTGTGTGTGTGTGTGTGTGTGTGTGTGCGTGCGTGCACGCGCGCATTTTATAGAAGTTATAAATTCGAGACAAGTCTTTTCTTATACTGAGCACTTCTCTGCAGCAAGGTCATGCCTTGTTCACCTTTACACTAACATTTGTCTTAAACAGGGTTGGGCTAGTTAAGTTAATGCCCCATTCAACTTCTTATCCATTAGAAGGGATATAAACTTTAGCTACTGCTTCTACACTTCTCTAGAAATCAAAACAAAACAAAAATCAGGAACCAACAGAAAACAAACAGAAGCAGAATGATTTGAGTAAATGAATTTATTCCTAAGTTTGGTGGTGCTCAACAAGCTTAAATGAATTTTATACTCTCTTTTGACTTTTTCCTCTGTAATTACACATTCTTAGGACAGTTCAAATTGAATATTTTGCTACTCATTTCCCTTTTGTATTTTGTTTTCTCTCAGAAAGGTTTTTAGTATATGAGTACATTAATACATCATAATACTGTATTTGAGAGTCATATGTTTCATTTAAAATGACTTTTTCAATTCAATAATTAATAGTGTCACAAGGTATATCTTCTTTAAGAGTACAAAGAGATGTCCCATTTACTTTCTTCAAAGGAAGGCTTGTGAAAATTAAGAAGTACTATTTACATAGAATGATTGTAAGTGGACAAAATATAACACTGTTATGATTTGTGTCTAGATGCACCCCAAAGTCTCATGTAATCATGGAGGTGAGCTTCTAGAGTTTGTGACTGATATAATTGTTGGATTATAAGTGTGGGTGCTACATTTACGTAGAGTGGGTGGCCTACATACAACATAACTGACAGAGAGAGAAAGAGTTTTTTGTGTGCTCCTTGCCTTGTGCTCTTTGTGCTTTTGCTGTCTTCTAGCTGCCAGTCAAATCTTGTGCTCTGCTACATCACTCTGTCTTGGAACCAGGTGAGGATGGACTGAAACCTTCACATACCATGAGCTAAATAAACCTTTCTTTCCTATATTTTGGGTGTCAGGTCTCTTAGCAATGAGAGAAAATTAACCAACACAGAGACTAGGCTCAATTTTGGTCGAAATTAAAATTCTCCTATTATAGCCAACATTCAAGTACATTGTTGAGTATAAGAATTTATGTCTTTTATATTTTAACTCTACTTAGTTTAAGAAAAATGTAAATCTTACTCAAACTCAATGCATTGAAATAAATTTTTATGGATCATATTATAATACATGAGAATTTTCAGACTGTGGTAACTTTCGATTATATTTAAACACATGCAACTACTAATGCTCTGGAATGGTAATACAACCAGAATTTGGCCTTTGGTGTATAGGCAGCCAATCACAGTGTAGCTAAAAAGTAGATCATTTGGGGTAGTTAGCACAGAATTTATTCTAGTTATGATACTCAAATATTTTATTGTTATTCTTTAAAATTTTTAAATTCCCTTTACAGTTATTATTGTGAGGAATCTGATATTATTTTAATTGATAATTTATTATGAGTTTCCTTATATTTGTTTTCTTCATTTGGACTTGATTTAATTAGTTACAAAATTGAAGAGCCCATCAGTTACTAAAATTTGTTGGAGAATATAATTACAAGCAAAGTTGTCACCCTTTTGTTACATAGTGTCCGAAAAACTCTCTGAATGTTTATACAAAGGCGCTCAGGAAACAAATTTGTAGCACTGACACTTTTCCTTACTTTTGTATTCATCTGCCTTTCTTTTAAATTTCAAAAGCTGTATTTTATCATGATTATTTATGCATTTTTAAAAAAAATAAAAACACCATACTCAAGGTAAGTTGGACGGTCCTTTGCCCTCACACACATGATGAATAAGACACATATCCTTGATGAATCAGAGTATGCTTTGATCTGCAAGACATTAGCAAAGACTTAAAGGTAAGAAGGCATTTGAACAAACATGTACTTGTCAAACGTTAGTTCTGGTGATTATAGCAGATTGACACGAGGTTCTTTGAGACTCTGCTCCTCTTGCTATTTGTAAATGTAGAATGTTTTGTGCTATGGTAAATGTCTATCTCACAAATAAATTGTTCCATAAGGGCAAGAGGTGATTGACAACTGAGGATAGTTTTTCTCTAGCAATATCCACTTAGAAGTATCTATTATATTACAGATCAGATGGTTTGGTGTAAATCAGTCATGTTTCTTTCAAATGTAATCTATTTATGGAAGCACATATTTTAATTAAATGAGATCATGTAATAAAAGTAATAAAGATAGATAAGGAGTGTAGTGAGTTATTGTATTTAATTGAAACAATTGCTGTTTGTAATTCTGGACTCTCTTCAAAATTTTTGATGATACTTGTATTAAAAAGTGAATTGTGCATGAGGTGAAACAAAAAGGTAGTATGCTTAACTTCCCTCAATTCTCTTATTGGAAATCATCTTCTATTTTGGCTCTCTTCTTTTACTTTTTTGAAGCTAGTACAAACAATCATAAGAAAAGAAAAAACAGAAACATGTCAAACTTGATCCTTCAGTGCCTATATCTATCAAATATATTTTTTTTTTTTTACCATCCCTGGTTTCCAAATCCACAAAATAACTCAAATCCCTGATATACAAGAATTTCAATCCCAGTCACTTGCACTTTCTTCTCTCACAGCACCAGATTTTATTTCATAATTCTCTTATTTAATCTAATGCCTAGCACACACATGCATCTTTAAATGCATCCACTTACATGTATCAATGTACAGTCTCTTTACACGGAAAAAAAAGAGCAGTCTCCACCTGCTTATAACTTAGCTTATCTTAAATAAGCCCAATTTGTATTTATTTCAATTGATTGTTCTCTCAAGACTAGATATTGCGTTCTTATACACGACATTTTTAGAAAAAAAAAAAAAAATGCCCTAACTCCCTACTGAAGAGGGTGTCAAGTAGCACTTGAATTTTGTGTTCCAGTTACAGATGAGTCTTCCTTGTGATAGGCAACTACCAAAACGTGTACTTCAATTATTATTGAACCTGTAAGTTTGCTTTATATACAAAAACAAATGATTAGTCCCAAGGATGTGATCTTTAATATTATAGAAGGATAGTAAGTGTTGTTTCACATTAGTTTGCATGGAAAACAAAATGACACCCCTCAAGACATTGAGGAGGGATACTGGAATAATAATCACATGAATCATAATAAAAAAGGTGGAAATGATGATTAGTATAATTTCCACTTAATTTGATATCCAATTTTTATTTTGTACATTTGTAATGGAATCAAGTCAAAAAAATTCATTTGCAACTATTTCATAACCATTTCCTTATAATCCATTTTTTCACCTTCTGAATTCTTTACATTTTTAATATGCAATTATTAATATGTTCATTTTGGTTGTGCAAAATAATTTGGTTTTGTTGCTTTAAATGTACTCACTGTTGGGCTGGGGAGTTAGCTCAGTGTCATAAATGCCCGCCTTGCAAGCGTGCAGCCGTGAGTTGGATCCCTGGTACCAAAAAAAAAAAAAAAAAAAAAAAAAAAAAAAAAAAAAAAAAAGGTAAGAATGTACTTACTGTTTTTTTTTCCTATTTAGACGAATGCTTTTGCATAAGCAAGAATCACATTGTCTTGTTCAGATTATTTTTAATTCCAAAAGTAAAAGCATTTGTATTTAATGTTGTATTCAATGTTATATATATATAATATATATATATAATATATATATATACATATATACTATATATAAGTTTAAGAAAGATATGTTTATATATATGTTCATATATATGTTTATATATACTGTTATGTTTACTTAATAGTAAAACATATCTTTCTTAAACTTTCTTAAACTTATATATATATATATATATAAGTTTATATATATATATATATATTGGTGTAATACTTTTGGGAAATAGATGATTTATAGAGAAAAAAATACAAAGCTTCTAGGGGCATTACTCACAACTGTGTCTCCACATTTAAACTTTTGCAACTAAATTTTGCCTTGGTAAGATAAAAAGGAAGTAGCTTTACTCATAGTCATATGCCTAAAACATATCAAACAATGTAGCCTCACTAAAGGGGACATCTATTTTCACTTAAACATATTAGAAATACGTTTTTCTATAAGTGAAAAGTGCAGTTTGTGGTTAAGTACTTTTCCTGCAGAAAAATAGCATCTATTCTCATTGGACATGACTCAGTTTGCAAGAAATGCTTTCATGAGATTAAACCATCATAAATGTGCATGTGCTACTTAGAAAAACTGAGTTATACCTTTCCTGTATCCCTGAGAAGGTCCAAAGGGGAAATGACTGGTATGTAACAAAAGAGCTTCTCAGGTGATTCACCAGCATGAGGACTATTTTGCATCCTGACAATTTTGACTTGACTGCCCTTAAAATTTGTTAAGCCGAACTATAATAAACCCTCAAAATGGCATATGTCACCTTCAATACATGGTTGCACTTTATATGATAGAAAAATAACTTACAATCCTACAAGTTAATAGATCACTTAGCGAGGAAATTATAACATGCATAAAGCCCTTGAAATAAAGGTGTCTATCCTGCTGTTAGAAAGTTTTGAGTGAGACATCCTCTTCTCAAATATTGCTCAGAGAAATGTCAAACTGTGAAATGTTCAATCACCAGTTTTATATTCACTAAAATAGAATGAGAAACTGAGAGAAAATTAATGAATTTCATTTTCAAATAATTTTGTAACTAATGAAAAAAATCACATTTGGTTAGTGCAGTTTTTTCCTAAAGGTGAAAGAATTGTAATTTAAATAATTAATAATTGAGACCAAATAAATAGCCAAACATGAAATAGAATTTTCAAAATATAAATAAATCTCTTAGATATCTAAACTAATATCAAAAACTGAATTATTATGATATGCAACTTAGAAAAAGTTTGGATTTTATTATTTTTCTATGTGTTTTTTGAGATAAATTATTTTAAATGACTTTTTCATTGTTAAAGATAATATATATACACACACTGTATATAATATATATGTAATTTATAATAATCAAACATTACAATTTAGAGAAGAATGAAAATTATCTTTCTATCTTTTTTTAATGAACAACAACATTTCCCTTAGACAATTTTCCTGGAAATATAATCTCAGAAAATGCTAATAACACTGAATGCTTGATGTGAATACAAATTTCTGTACACTTATTCCAGAAGTTATTAATATGTTTGTTCTTAGCATATTTGCATAAAATTAATTTATCTTTGTTTATTTCTAGGCAGTTGCACTAAACTTCTATCATTTTCCTTTGACTCAGCATCCATTTAGATACAATGCATACTCTCTTAAAGATGCAGGATGTGGTTATCCTTACACAGTTTCTGGGTCCCTTCCTTCTCCTACTTCCTGGATACATACACCACTGCCACTTAATACCTTAACAGATTTAATACCATGTCCCTGAAGACCAGGTGCCTTAAATCTACTGGACCTTTTCCCTGCTCGTCATCCTGTCCTTGGACTGTGCAGATACGCTGCTATAGCCAGTTAAGGAGCCCCATGCCTAAGTCTCTATAAACCTACAAATTTGAATTCTCTGCAGAAAATATGTTTGAGTAGTACCCTTGAATCCAGTACAGGTTTCTGCCTATAAATATCTCATTTTTGAATCTTTGACCCTGGTTCTGCAAGTGCCTGTGTGCGGGTCCTCAGATGAGTGCTCCTTCCAACTGACCCAGTTAAGTATTCTGTTCTTGTCTTTGGATCTGTATGTAATAAACTTCCTCTGTTATTGCAGGTCTTTTCTTGAGTTACCTCTTGTGTGACTCACCTGACTGTCACATTTAGATCTGATATTTTGCTAATTCAAGGGTATTGTGGTAGAAATACATTGGACACAAATCAGACAGAGACATCTGCCAGTATAAACATGTTTCCTGTAAGAAAGACAATGGGTATTATTTTGTAAACAGGATAGATACACACCCTGTGAAAAATACTTAGTAAACTTCTACTACCAAATTCCTGGGGTCTAATCAGGACGTAGATTATGGACACCCTTGTGAGAGAGCCCTAAGAAAAATCAAAAATCATAAGAAACAAATAAAGAATAAATAAATGCACCTACAGACTATTGACGCTCATAGAATCCTCATCAATGGAAAAGGTCTAAATTTCTCACTGTGAAGTAGTCATCAAAAATACCTGGTTCAACTTTTTGAGTGCAGAAAGCACATGGGAGCAAAAGCATCCCTCACCAGTGGGAAATGCTATTTACAAACACAGGTAAGCAGTTATTTTCTTCTTGATAGCAGCAAAACCCAAATTAAAAGGCTGACACTCTACTTTCTGTGCCACTCTACAAAAAATTTGGCAAATAATGTATAATGTAAAAATTATTAAATCTTATGCTTGGTATATATGTAATAATTCAAATAAGTATGTATTACATAATAAATACCATTGATTTATCCTAACTTTGAAAGTATAGACTCTGTATGAATGAAATCTGTGTAGCTGTTTCTCTAAAAATAGAGAATGTAAAATTATAAACTGCAAATGGATACATGTAACCACAACAAAATAAACCAGCTTGGCTTTCTCTGTTAATCAGAAAACTACAGCTAAACCAAAAAGACATGCCCTTTCCAATTTACAAGTGATGTTCTTTGGACAGTAAAAGTGACTAAAGCATAAAAGGTAGCATGATTCTGTAAAAGGTGTCTGTTTATCTTTCTGCTTCCCAAATTATTTGGATCAAAGAAAGGTGACACAGGTCTGGTTTTCTCTTGTGACTTACACTTTCATTTAAGGGAAAGTAGCAGTGTTGCTTATTTTGAAGCAATTAATCATTTTTCTTGTTGCCATAGAGTTCTACTCTCATTTTACCATGAAAAAAGAAACTTGGAGAGAAGTTTCAGTGGCAATTGTGATGATCATGCCCTTTCACTTAGAAACACTTTCAGATTCTTGTTACTTTCTTTCCTCATTAAGATGACAGTATATCAAACATAGTAGAAAATAAATGTAGGATTTTATATTAAATATGAAAGTAAGGAGGCAGAGAAGGTGACATTGGTTGATTATCTCACTAGGAACAAAAACAAAATTTCAACAAGCACATTTGAAAATAATGGATAAAATACAAGAATTCATTTTAAATGATAATCTAGTGTTGCCATTGGACTGAATGTTAGAATTTCTGCATCAGACTCAATCCTTAGTATGAATATGGATTTAAGAAGCAGAAACTTAACAACTGGCATGCCTCACAGAAGGACAATTGCTAAAATTCTAAAAGTTAGCTCAAAGTGGTGTTGAATTGACTTCGCACTGATTGTTACCTGAATTCTCTTAAGAATGATTGTCATACTGTGAATGAATTCATTACATATTTGTTGATGAGTATGTTTTTTTTTAAAGTAGTGAAGGAAAAAATGACTAGTCACAATGAATATTAGCGGTACAATGAGTATGCCAATGAAGATATATTTCATAGTTTATTTAAATCCAGTCTGAAGTTTGTGAGGAAATTAGCAAGGACAATGTGATAGGTAAATAGGCAGCTTCAAGCATTAAGTTGTACAGATAAAACTCTGATAACAGGGTACACCCTGAGCTAAAACTTGATAGCAAAGAAAAATTTATAAAATGAAAGGAAAGTTTCAGTGTGTCTTAAGAGCGTATAAGAACTTTCTTCTGAGGGAAAAACCTACACGTGCATACTCAAACTACATCTTACCATTTACCACTTGGGTAAAAATCAAAATGTGTTATTGTATTACTCACCTTTCTTCACTGGGATTCAACACCAACATTTCCCACTTTACAGAAAAAATATTGTGTATACCTAATGGTATCAGGGACTAAGGTCATAGCGTGCTGGCTCCAAGGGAGGAAAACCATGGCAGAACTGGGAAACAAAACAAAGATACTCACATCGTGGATGATAGAAAGAAGAGCACAATGGAAGAGTGTCAGAGCGGAGGGGACAAGTGTCTAGGTATGATCTCTAAGCTCCTGCACCCATTACCCATCCAACAACCCTAAAAGTGTGATTGGATGATTTACTACTGAAGTTGATAATCATCATTAATGCTTATTGTTATAAATCCAATTAATCAAAGTTGAAAAGACAGACATTCATGTCTTGTTGGTGGGAACAACATGGTTGCCTACTTAAATATTTACAAACTGCAATGTGCAGATACTTTACACAACAATGGACAGTCTAGGAAATATTCACCCAGGTAATCTTCACATATACAGTGGGACTCAGAAGTGCAAATGGGATGCTTAGATAGTTGTATTAGCTATAGAACTGAAATGGGCACTGTGACCCAGGTGAATGACGTGAAGGGTAGTCCCTTCCATAACCATCTCTGCCACGGAAACCCAGGTGAACACTCTGATAGGCCCATAGAATGACCACTCCTCTTACTGACGTGAAACATTAGGGAAGGCGCAGAGACCAGAGAGAATATCAGTGGCACAGTAGAGTACCAAGGAAGGCACACAGGATGGACGTGTCAGAAACTAGAAGTGTGAAAGGTAGAAAGCAACAATAACTATACAAACCAACAAGAGATAAATTAGGTGGAGCAGCATTGTGCTAGGGCACAAAGACACATGGTATAGAAGCAGGCAGTTTGGGCTGCCACTGTTCTCTTTAACTGATATTTTTTCTCTCTCTCTCTCTCTTTTTTTTCTTTATTTTCTTTTCCTTTTCTTTCTCTTTCCTAAATGACTGGGGAGAACTCCAGTCACAGAAAACTAATCCCAGAGACCATGGTCAAAGGATATCTTACTTAATCCCTCCTTCTCTTCTACTCTCTCCTCTAGTTTCCCAAGTATTATTCATCATCTCTTATCCTCCAGCCTTGCTTCTACTTTCTTTTCAGTTAATGTTGTTTTATTCACTATCTTTTTTTTTCTTTTTTCTTTTTTCCTTTTGGTACAGGACTCAGGAGTGCGTGCTTGCAAGGCAGGCACTTATGCTGCTGAGTTAAATCCCCAGCCCCACTATCCTTCTTAAATCTCCCCACAACTGGATAAAATCACTCTACCATGGAGAAACATTTATAGTACAATTTACAATGGTTTTGTTACATAATTATAAACTTTGCCCCTATGGTTTAAGTTACAAAATTAATAGTTACCATGGCATATCAGTTTAAAAACTGTGCTTAAAGCTATTTTTATTGCCAATTGAATTATACAGCTAAGCTATCATATTTGTTGTAATCAGTTTTTCTCCCTTCTGTAGTAATACTGGGAATTTCTGGGGTAATAATCCCACCATAGCCCAGTACCAAAGAACTGGGTGCTGATCCAAACAGATACAAATATCCACACTTACTTAACTGGAAAAATAGGACCTTGGAAAAGACACAAGGCAAGAGCCCACTACACACAAAAAGAAATCCCCGAGAAACAGAATTTTCTTAGAAAGACTTAATGCTAGTGATAAAGCTACCTACTGCAGAAACTTACAGGTATCAACACACACACACACACACACACACACACACACACACACACACACACACAAAATTGAAACAGAAAATAACAAGAAGCAGAAGCAAGATGTATTCTCAGTCTTCCAGCCTAACCAAAAGAAGAGATAGAGAAAAATGGTAGACATACTCTTGAAATTTCAGAAATAAAAGCAAATGAAGTAAAGAAAAAAAAAATCCATGTGGCTATAGGGTAAATCAAATAAAAAATAAACTCTCAGGTAAAACAAAATATATCAACATTCATGAAAGGAGTTTCAGCCAATCTAGAGCAGAGATTGACAAAACAATAAATGATTATGGGAAAAGGAAGGAAATCATGAACAATCAATATAGGAAAGAAATAGAACACATGAGATGGATTAAAGAGATAGTTAGGAAATTAGAAATTCCACTGAAAGTTTAAACAAAACTGAATACAGACTTTAAGAGCTTGAAGACAGGATCATGGATAGTGATAAAGAAAAAAAGCTCACAACAATAACAAGGGATCAAGAAGTACCAATTCAGTGGCAAGATGATACAAAGAATAGTACTATAAGACTGATAGGTATCCATGAAAAAGCAGTAGCCAACATAAATCACATAAAGAAACTATTTAAAGAAATAATAGTAGAAAATTTTCCAAATCAGAGAACACAATCTGATGTATAGATAAGTGAGGCATAAAGAACTCCAATTAGCCATGATCAAAGGAAATCAAAACCTCAACATATGAAAACTGAGATTTCAGAAATTTGTCACAAGAAGAAAATATTAAAAGCTGTTAGAGAAAAGAGACAGATCACCTATTAAGAATAGCCCAGGGGTTGGGGATTTAGTTCAGTGGCATAAGCATCTGCCTTGCAAACAGGCGGTCGTGAGTTCGATCCCTGGTACTGATAAAAATGAAAAAGACCAAAAAAAAAAAAAAAAAAAAAAAAAAAAAGCCCAACAAAAACATGGCTGACTTCTAACCACAAACCCTCAAATCAAGAAAATCTTGGAGTGAAGTATTTCAAATCTTGAAGGAAACAACTTCCAAACAAGATTAATGTACCCTGCAAACCTTCTTGCAAATAAATGGAAAAATAAAGATACTTCCATGACAAAGAACAACTGAAGAAATTCATGACTACCAAACCTACCCTACAAAAAGTATTGCAATATATTTTATACAGAGATAAATATGACCAAAATTTGAAGAACAAAAAGACAAAGAAACCACCAGGCAGGAAAAGCAATTAAACAGAGGGGAAAAAGCAATTAACCAACAACAGTGAAATAACATGACAGAGATAAGTGAAAGCATATCCATTATAATGAGTAATGTAAATGATCTCAATTAACCAATTAAACAGACTGCCAGAATGGATAAAGAAACAAGACCCAACAATATATTTTATACAAGAAACACATTTAACTCAAAAAGAAACTCATAGACCAAAAGTCAAAGGATGAAAAATACGATGCCATCCAGCAGGGATCCAGAAAAAAAAAAAAAAGGTAGATATTCTGGATAATGTGAAATCCAAACCAAGACTGATCAGAAGAGATAAAGGCATTCATTACAAACTTGTAGCTGGAAAAATTAAACAGGAAGAGATAACCATTATAAACACATATGTATCAGGTACAGGAACACCTAAAAATAGAAGATGAATATTAATAGACATGAATAACCAAATAAGCAGTTACAAAACTGTGCTGGGGGAACTACATATCCAACTGCCACAATGAGATAGATCAACAAGACAAAAGTCAGCAAAGAAATAACAGAACTGAAGCAAACCCATGAACAAAATAACTTAGTAAACATTTACAGAGTGTTCCAAACAACAGCAGCATAATGCACATTCTTCTCAGCTGCACATAGGTTATTCTCTAAAATAAATCATATACTCAAATTCATGCAATGGGAAATGAAAAATCTGAAATCACTAAAGAAAGTGTGGAACTTCAGAAGATCATCAATATCCAGTTTAAAAATTTACACTCATAGAATAGAAGACACAAGAAATGGGCAGATTCCTAAAACGTAAATTTCTAAAGATAAATAAAAAAGATGTAAAAATTCTGACTAACCAAATATCAGTTAATGAAAATGTATTTAAAAACTTACCACCAAAGAAAAGTCCAGGTACTAATGAATTCGTGAGTTAATTTTCTAAAACATTTAGAGAAAATGTAGGTACTGCTCAAACTCTTTAACTAAATTGAAAGGAAAACAAACCTCACTAATTCATTCTTAGAGACAAGTACTTCCCTCATACGAAAACCAGACAACCAAAAAAGAGGACCATAGGCTAATGCCTCTCCTGAACTTAGATGCAAAAATCCTCAATAAAATTCTAGCAAAAAAAAAAAAAAAATGGAGTAAGTCATCATAATCCATGGTAAAGTAGATTCATCCCCGTAACAAAAGGGTGTCTCAACATACACAAATCAATAAATGTAATACACTGTTTCAATTGAGCCAAATACAAAACTACGTGCTCATCTTAATAGATGTGAATGCAGAAAAATCTTTTGATAAAGTTCAACACACATTTATGACAAAATCTATCAAGAATCAATAGTAATCCTGTACACAAACAACGCATTCACAGAGAATTAAATTAGGGAAACAAAACCCTTCCCAGTGGCACCCCCAAAACTGAAATATATAAGAATCAATCTAACAAAGGCAGTAAAATATCTGCACATTGAAAATTATGGTAATCTGATACATGAAATTGAAGAGAATATCAAAAAATGGAAAGATATTCCTTGCACATGGATAAGAAGAACCAACATTGTGAAAATGGCCGTATTTCCAAAACTGCTATACAGATTAAGCACCATCTCAAAATACCATTAACAGTCCTCACAGATCTAGAGAAATCTAAAATTCATCTGGGTACAGAAGAGATATAGAATGGCAAAGGCAATCCTGGACAACAAAGGTAAGGCAGGAGGCATCACAATTTCCGATTTGATACTGTGGTAAAATCATCATAGTACTGGCAAAAAGACAGACCTGAGGATCAGTGAAATAGATTAAAAAACATGTATACAATTACAAACACACTCAGCACTTTATCTTTGACCAAAGTGCCAAACATGTTCATTGGAGGAAAGATAGTTTCTTTAATAAAGAGTGCTATAAAAACTGGCTTTCCAAATTCTGAAGACTAAAATGAGAACCTGTCCATCACCATACACTACACAAAAGTAAAAAAATAAATAGATTGAAAATATAAATACTAAAACAGAATCTCTAAATCTTGAAAGACAAGGGAGAGGGTAATATTGAAAATATAGTGCTAAGCAGACAGTTCATAAAAAACCCAAACTTCACAGGAAGTACTCAAAGAATCAACAATAGGAATCTCATCTTATCAAAAGGTTTTGCACAGCAAAAGAAATAATAGAGTGAAAATAAAACACATAGACTGGGAAAAAGTTGTAACCAATTTTCCCTTAGACAAAGGACTTTGATCTAGAACATTTAAAGAATTAAAAAAAAAATCAGACCTCAGAAATTCAAAATTCAAAAATGTGCATCTAAGATGAATGCACACTTCTCAGATGAAGAAATACAGATGGCAAATAAATGTATGAAAAAAATATTCCACATCATTGGTCATTTAAGAAATTCAAATTTAAACAACACTTAGATTCCTTCTCACCTCACAAAGAAAGGCTTTCATCAAGTCATCAAACAAAAATACTGATAGAGCTGTGGAAATGAAATCTTTCTCCAATGTTTATGGTAGTATAGAGTGAGACAACCATTGTGGAAATCAGTCTGCAGAAACTAGGATTAGAATTCCCGTTTGACCCAGCTATTTTCCTTTGGGTAATTTCCAAAAAAAACAAATAAAAGCACCATACTACAGTTATACATGTGCACCTATGTTTATAGTCACACAATTTGTAATAGCTAAATCTTGGAAACAATCTAAATGTCCATCAATGGAGGAAAGGAAAAATATAAGATATGTTAATGTATGCAATACTACTCAGTTAAAAAGAAAGGTAAATCTGAAACGTGTATAGGTAAATGGATGTAAATTGAGACCATACTCATAAGTGAAATAAATCAGACTCGTATGTGTAAACATCATATTGTCACTCTATTGTAAGAAACTGGAAGAGTAAATAAGATCCAAAATGTATAATGGATATTGTGAAAGGAGAAGAAACTTCTCAAAAATAAAGAACAACCAGGATGGGGGAATGGAGAAAAGAAGAAAGGGGAAAAATTATATATATATATATATATATATATATATATATATATATATACTAGCCACGGTAATATATTACTAATCTTTATTAGTTCATTGAAAAGAACAGTTTGTGCTTATGTTGTGTGATCAAATTTCATGTTTATATCTTGTAATGTGAACAAGTACCTTGAAGATAATAATGCACAATGTATTAACCATTGTTAGTCTCCAATTATCATGATCTGAATTCCTGTGTCATTGTATTTATTGTTTTCTCTTTAAATGAAAAATAAAATCAGAATTGAAACAATGCAAATTTGAAAATACTAAGATATGTTATATTAATAATGCCAATTCATGATACAGTGTACTTGGCAATCATCATAAGTGTGAATCAAGTCTATGAGTATTTACAGAAAATCACAAGATATATTGTTAATGAAAAACAAAATTGGTGCAGAAAATGACCCCTTAGGTGATTCTTTTCTAGATTCTGTAATAGTGAAAACAATTCTAAAGAAAGCAGAACAGACAAAAAAGTCTAGTTTTCAAATGATATCATTCAAATTCTGTACTGATACAAAATACCTTGGTGGTAGAAAAAATTGTGTTTATGTTTGTTCTTCCATCAGCCAGGATTTTCTTTTACCTTAAGGCTGATCCATATATTTATAAAACTTTTAGTTAATAATTTTTTCATATAAAACTTTACAAAATATACAGTAATATATTAATGTATTGTTTTGTTATACTTTTAAAAACAATATATGAATGTATTTCTTTAAGGAATTATATGAAATATATAACACATAAATAATATATTACAGTATATAGTAGTTTCTATTGTAATATTTAAAGAAAATATGATTACAAAATATTCCTTAAATAGAATAGGGCAACATTAAAATGAAATATGGAAAATTATTTATATATTGTTCTAAAATATTTAAATTTCATGTTATTTTCTATAAAGAGATTAGAAGTATTATAAATTGTTCAAGAACAGTGTCAGTTATATTGTAATTAAAATACATTTTCCTGTTTATGTTTGATTGTAACAGCAAAATTATTGTCTGACATTTGACAATTTTATGTCAACAGTGCACATGATAATGGTATAAACATCTTTTGTAGACAAGAATGAGAAAATCTCATAATCATGCATTATAGAATATGAAAATTTAATGTTAGTAGAGAAGAGGTGAAGTTTGTAATTAGTGTTTTTAAGCTGTTGATTAGAAAAATCTTATAATGAAACTTAGCTGCTTGATTATCAAAACTTGTATCTTATAATTTTCTGAAAGAAAATAACTACTGTGCTTTTAGGATGATGTTGTTTACAGGTTTTCTTTAAATAATATATTTTCCTTAAGATATTACTCATATTATTTCAGTTTTAAAACTTAAGATATATATTTATTTTAATTCTGGTATGACTATATTTTATATTGTGTATTGCTTACAGTGTTAAATGTAGTGCTGACATAGAGATTTTTGCCAAGGCATTATATAAATGTATATTCCGATTTTTCCATCTATATTAAACTAACATAATGGTGGAGATTATAATGGACAAATTTTCCTATAGTAAGCCTCAAAGAAAATAAATCTTAACAATTGGTACAGCTGCAGCCTAATTTTTTTCCATGCAGGCAGCTTGGTTGTAAGACAGTAATCTTGGATAATCAGAATTGCAAAAGGCATTGATGATCATTTATATAAAATAGTGTAACACCAGAAATAAATCTGGGTGAGATGCCCAGCCTATGCAACACGAACAGCCAAGGCTTCTATTAAAAAGATTTATACAAAATCCTCCAAGAAAGAAGAAATATCCCATCAAAGCATAAGAGTGGAAAGTATGTCATTTTTCCTTTGATGTGATTCTTTTTTAAACATAAAACCACATCAAACACAAGATGAATAATGCTAAACTTTACATCAAATATTAAATACAAATCTTACTAAATTCAAACTTAAGGGAGAAATCAAAACTCCTGCCTCTCATCAACCGTTCAAAAATCAGACTTACAAATGTTATTGATGAATCTGAGGGAGCCAAAAGCTACAAATTAGACTGGGTTTTGAGAACATTATCTAAGTTTCTGTTATTAACAAGAGAGACAAACAAAATACTGGTGAATGTCACATTGACTCAGTGAATTGTGAACATAATTATTTATTGTCACAAGCGTCCTATATAATGCAGGAGAAGAGATAAATAATAAAGTAGTAAATCAAAAGTCACTGCTGTGGTAACTAGTATGGAACCTCAGGCATACAGCCTAAGAGACACCCAAATTTTATTTGATTGCCACTTTGAGTCAGGGGTCCACTAAATAGCGTAGTTATCCAGCTGTGGCCCTAAATTGCTGTTCTTTTAATTGAGTCTTCCACAGTGCTAGAATTACAGCAATGGAAATCCACTTCTTGGTAAAATAGTATTGGAGATACAAGCTAATTTACATATATAGTCTCTGTTTGTGGATGCTATGGATGAAGTTAAGACTGGACTCAGAAAATATTTCAGACTGAATTTTCACAATGCATTTGTAGTAGAAGAGTATTGAACAGTGTTCTGAAAAGTGGCCTTAGACACTATGATTTTA
Source organism: Cavia porcellus (assembly GCF_034190915.1). NCBI lineage: Eukaryota > Metazoa > Chordata > Mammalia > Rodentia > Caviidae > Cavia > Cavia porcellus. The sequence goes on along the minus strand of NW_026947497.1, from coordinate 28,562,115 downwards.
TCAAAAACAAAGTTACATGAAAGGAATAAGCCCTTTTCAAATCCAAGGAGGTCAAAAATATCTTCCAAATTAATCAGCATGCAGGGTAAATGAGTAAAATACAAAATTATAAAAGCATAATTTAAGATCGTTAAGAAGTACATTGAAAACAAATCCTATCAGGAACTCTTGAAGATCGCTATGTAAAATAATAATCTTATTTATGTTTCTACCACCTTGTTTTGAAGGCCTATATCATTGTTTTGGGCTCTTTGCTACTGTTACTTGTTTTTTTCATTTCTTGTTTTAAGAGTAATTTTGTTTTGTTTTGTTTTTCCCTTTAATACAGAAAGATTAGGTATACATGTAGAGACATATATATATATATATATATATATATATATAATAGATAGATATATGTATAGATATATTCACAAAGTCATTTTTGAACTGTATTCTGTAAATGCATGTTATTAGCCTGACATCTTCATTTCTTTCAGCTTTCCTGAAATCCTGGTTTTCTTTTATGTATCCTGTAATATTGCTTAGGGATTAACATATTTAAAATGTTGAAAATTTAAAACTAAACAGAGCTTGGGTCATTGGAGGAAGACATAAATGATAGAAATAGTGCATTTATTTATTGATACACAATACAACAAAGTACTCTTTGAAATAATAAATGAAACTTCTAGTATGTTAAAGTGTATCATTACAACAGACTGATGGATGAAGCTGAGATAATTGGATGACTATGTATGTAATAAGAAATGTAGAGTGATGGTCAAGGAATTTCCCAGCTACCTGTCACACTCAACCAGCTTTGCAGGTCTTAAGCCTGCCTGTGCCAACTTTCCAGCTTCTTGCCAGGCTCAGCTGGCTCTGGGCACTTGTGCCTGCCTGCACCCTCAATTCTGGAAACTGGGCAACAGGACGTTAGTGTCCCCAAACCATCCCAAGCCCAGGAGTTTAAGATCATCCTTCTCACCAACCAAAGAACTTCCCAGCTTCCTGCCACAATCAACCAGCTCTACCTGCCTTACCTACTCCCAGTGACCCTCTCTCAATCTGGGCAACTGGGTCACAAGAGTCCCTGGATCTGAGAGCATAGAAGACGACTTCCACTAGGCCCAGAGGAAGCCTTGGAATAACACTTGAAACACCGAAATACAGGAAAATGAAAAAGCGAAAGAACAAAATACAGTCTCAAAGCTCCAGCCCATCCCAAGAAACCTTAGGGGGTATGTACATAGAAGAATATATAGGCCATAAGCTGAAATACCTGAAACAATAGCAACTGAAACAAAGAAGCAACTTTGGGAAGCTTTAAAGGAATTTAAACTAGAAATAATCTCACAGGTAAAAGAAGAAAGGATAAAAGGAATGAAAGAGATGCTGAACACATCTAAAGAAGACACAGTTAAAAAATTAGAGGAACAAAACAAAAAGAAAGAATCCCTGAATGAACAGTATAAGAAACAAACAGAATACATGAAACAGATTCAAAGAGATACACAAGATATCAAAAACTCCATTGAAAGTTGTCAAAACTGCCTCAACAAACTGGAAGATAGAATTTCAGACCTTGAAGACAAGATTGCTGCTAGTGAACAGGAAAGGAAAGATCTTTTAAAAATAACAAGGAATCAGGAAATAACAATTTAACAGCTGCAAGGTGATGCAAAGAAAAACAACACAAGACTGATAGGGATAAATAAAAAAAGAAGGGGACAACATAAAGGATATCAAGAGGATATTAAGAGAAGTAGTAGCTGAAAATTTCCCAAACATGAGAATGGAAACTGACATCAGGATCAGTGAAGCATACAGAACTCCAAATAGCCATAACCAAAATAAAACTACACCCAGACATATAATAATCATCATCCCAGAAATCCAACATAGGAATATAATATTAACAGCTGCCAGACAGAAAAGACAGATAACTTATAAAGGAAAACATATCAGAATCACAACAGACTTCTCAGCACAAACAATAAAGTCAAGAAAGTATGGAGTGCAGTATTTCAGATCCTATAGGAAAATGACTTCCAACATGATGTACCCTACTAAACTGTCCTTAAAATGGATGAAGAAATAAGATACTTCCATAAGAAAGACGACCTGAAGAAATTCATAGTAACCAAATCAACCCTGCAAAGAATAATGAAAGACAGTTTAGATCAACTTAGGAAAAAAACAGTAAGCAAAGCAGATAATTAAACAGAATGGAAAAATAAAGATGCAACCAAAAAGTAAAAATGTCAATAACAAACCAATATATAACAGTGATAATCATTAATATAAATGGACTCAATTCACCAAGTAAAAGAAACAGACTGGCATATTGGATCAAGAAATAACATCCAACCTTATGATGCTGTCTACAAGAAAACCATCTAACCCAAAAGGATACTCATACGGAATGTCAAAGGAAGCAAAACAATACTTTATGCAACAGGACCCCTGAAAAAGCAGGGGAAGGTATTCTGTTTGCAGACAAAGTGAACTTCAAACCAAGAATGGTCATAAGACATAAAGAAAGTCATTACATACTGGTTCAGGGAAAACTTCAAGAGGAAGAAATAACAATCTTAAATATATATGCACCAAATTCCAGAGCACCCAGTATAGCAAAGCAAGTATTAATAGAAATGAAACCAATGTGTTAGCAATAACGTGATTACAACAGGAGACTTTAACACACCACTGACACCAAGGGATAGATCAACCAGACAGAAAATCAACAAAGAAATAACAGAACTGAATGACATCTGTGAACAAATGGACTTGATAGACATATACAGAGTGTTCCATCTAACAACATCAAAATACACATTCTCAGCAATGAATGGGACATTCTATAAAGTAGACCATATATTAGCCCATAGATCATATATAAATATGAAAAAGAGTTGAAATTATCTCATGTATGTTATCAGATCATAGCACCATGAAACTAGAAATTAATGATAAAAGAAACTGCAAAAATCCACAAACACACGGAAATTGAATAACACACTGTTGAGCAATCCGTGGGTCATAGGGGAAATTAAAGAAGAAATTAAACAATACCCACAAGTAAACAAAATACAAATGGAATTTACCGGAATCTGTGGGATGCAATGAAAGAGGTCCTCAGAGCAAAACTTATTGCACTGAGTTTCCACATCAGGAAAACAGAATGAATTCAAATAAATAACCTGATGCTACACCTCCAACATCTAGAAAAAGAAGAGCAAGTCAAGCCCAAAGCCAAAAGAAGAGAGGAAATTATAAAAATCAGAGCAGAAATTAATGCAATAAAGACTAAGAAAACAATTCAAAGAATCAATGTATCAAAGAGTTGGTTCTTTGGAAGAATAAATAAAATTGATAAGCCTCTAGCCAACCTTATAAAAAAGGGAAGAAAAAGCTCAAATTCATGCAATAAAGAATAAAAAAAAATCACTCAGATTCTGTAGAAATACAGAAGATCATTACACCTATTTCGAAAATCTCTACTCTCATAGATTTGATAACACAGAAAAAATGGACAGATTCCTAGAAACATATGAAATACCAAAGCTGGGTCAAGAAGATGGAAATCTGCTGAATAACCCAATTTCTATTAATGAAATTGAAAATGTAATTAAGTCCTTACCTACAAAGAAGAACCCAGGCCCAGATGGATTCACTGTGGAATTCTATAAGAAATTCAAAGAAGACTTAATGCCAAATTTCCTCAAACTCTTCCATGAAATCAAAACAGAAGCAATCCATCCTAAGTCATTTCTGTAATCAAAAATTACTCCAATACCAAAACCTGAGAAAGACCCAAATAAAAAAGTGAACTACAGACTAATCTCCCTAATGAACACAGATGGAAAAATCCTCAGAAAAATATTGGCAATAGGATGCAGCAAAATATCAAGAAGATTATACACCACGACAAAGTGGGATTCATCCCAGGCATGCAGGGATGTTTCAGCACACATAAAACAATAAATGTAATCCACCACATCAATAAAGCCAAAATTAATAATCATATGATTATTTAGAGATGAAGAAAAAACTTTTGATAAGGCCCAACATTCATTCATGATATGAACTTTTCATAAAATTGGAATAGATGGTCTTTAACTCGATATGACAAAGGCCATCTATTACAAACCAACAGCCAGTATCATACTAAATGGCCAAAAACTAAAGGCCTTTACCTTAAAATCAGGCATAAAACAAGGATGTCCTTTATCACCACTCCTATGTAATATAGTACTGGAAATAATATCCAGAGAAATCAGAAAAGAGAAAGAAATAAAAGGGGTAAAGATTGGAAAAGAAGAAGTTAAATTATATTTATTTGTGGATTACATGCTACTCTACATAAAAGATCCCAAAAACTCAATTGAAAGAATACTGGATATAATAAATAAATTCAGCTGTGTAGCTGGATACAAAATCAGTACTCAAAAATCAGTTGCATTCCCTATAAACTAACAACAAAATCACAGAGAGAGAAATAAGAGAAGCCACACCCTTTAAACTAGAATCCAAAACATGAAATATTTAGGAATTACTCTCACAAAAGGGGCGAAAGATCTATCTAGGGAAAATTATAAACACTGAAAGAAGAAATTGAAAACGATCTCAGAAAATGGAAAGACATCTCTTGCTCATGGATAGGAAGAATAAATATTGTGAAAAAGCCCATTCTCCCAAAACTGTGATACAGATTCAATGAAACCCCAATAAAAATACCATCAGCATACCTCATAGAGTTAGAGAAATCACTCCTAAAATTCATCTGGAATCAGAAGACTCCTACAAATGCAAAGATAGTCCTAAGCAGCAAAGGTAAGGCAGGAGGCATCACAGTCTCTGACTTAAAGTTATACTACAAAGCAATTGTAAAATCAACATGGTACTAGAATCAAAACAAAGCCAAAGGTCAATGGAACACATTACAAGATACAACCACAACTACAAACAGACTCAATCACCTTATCTTTGATAAAGGGGCCAAACATGCTCACTAGAAGAACAACAGTCTCTTTAATAAATGGAGTTGGAAAAATTGGCTCTACATATGCTGAAAACTAAAACTACACCAACGCATATCATCATATACTAAATTAAAATCTAAATGGATCAAAGGTTTGAACATTGAAACAGAAACACTAAATCTATTGGAAGACAAATTGCGTAAAAACCTTGAATACATAGGGTTAGGCAGAGAATTCAAAAGGAATCAAACCGCAAGGAAAATACTTCCCAGAATCAATAACTGGGATCACATCTTATTAAAAAGTTTCTGCACATCAAAAGAAATATCCAGTATAGTGAAAAGAAAACCCACAAACTGGGAATAAATCTTAGTGTACTGTCCTTCAGACAAAGGACTTCTGTGTAAAGCATATAATAAATTAAAAAAATCAGACTCCCAGAATTCAAAGATCTAATCCAAATACAGGCATCTGAGATGAAGACACAGTTTTTAAAAGTAGAAGTACAAATGGAAAACAAATACATGAAAAAATGTTCATCGCCATTAGTCATTAGAGAAATATAAATTAAAACCACACGGAGATTTTATCTCACTCCAGAGAGAATGGCCCTAATCAAGAGAATTACCAACAACAAATGTTGGAGATGCTGTCTGGAAAACGGAACTCTCCTGTACTTTTGGTGGGAGTGCAGACTGGTTCAACCACTGTGGAGGTCAGTCTGGAAAAACCTCAAAAAGCTGAGTTTGGAAGTCCCATTCAATCCAGCTATTCCCTTCTGGGCATATCGCCAGAAGAACTGAAAAAAATCATACCCCAGTGAAATTTGTGCACCTATGTTTATTGCAGCACATTTTGTAGTAGCCAGATCATGGCTATTGGATAGATTGAAAAGTTGTGGTATTTTTATACAATGGAGTTTTACTCAGCTATAAAGAATGATTACATTGAGATATTTATAAATAAATGGACGCAGCTTGAGACCAAACTCATAAGTGAAATAAATCAAAGTCACATGTATGAATACCAAATAGTGTCCCTAGTGTAAGAAATGATATAAATACAAAAAAAGTATGTGGTAATCATGATTCCCCATTATATTGCTCTGAAGCCTTTCTCGTTCATTAGATGGAAATTGTTTTATTCTTATTGTCTGATTTTACTTTCTATGATGGTATGAACAGCTATTTTGAAGAAAACAAGACATTATAATAGCTAGTGCTGATATAATATCATCTTGGTTTGAAATCTTACCAAGCTTTTGTTCTTCTGTCTCCATAGGTTTTATCATGTTACATCTTATTGGATTTTATTATAAATGATAGTATAAACAAAAATTTTTATGGACAAGGAGTTAATTTAGTAACCATTGTTCATTTTCTTCTGTTAGTTGGCTTTGAATACTCTGTAATACTTTCATTCTCTTGAATGTTTTATACAGTCTTGTTATGTTTGATACTATAGTGTATGAAGGTATATTCAAATATTTCAAGGAAAGAGACAGTATGGTAGTTACTGTTATGTCGGGTTGTCCTGTGGTTAAGCACTATGTTGCTTAAATTGTTCTGTTCTGGCCTGTTTTGTCATGTCCTCTTTTATCTTAAGTTTTTAATATAAAAATACAAAAAGAAATGAGGAGGGGATAATTAAAGAAGTGTGTGTTAGAAATTAAAAAAAAAGATACTGACAGATATATTTAAATGTTGGAGATGCTTATAAGGCTCACAAAGTGATAGCAAAATATTGAAAAATCAAAAAATATTTTAAAGGCAGAAATATATCTTTGAGAATAAATTGAAAGGGTCTTGAAATACTTGTATTGAGTATGTAAATTAATATATAACAGAAAGGAATGCAATTTAAATCGAGTCAAATACATTTTTTGAAATTCTCTTTAAAATCCTGTGTTTGTATTTTAACATTAAAATGTGTTTATTAAAGAATTTTGGTTTTGTTCTATTTTCAAGATGTGTTTAATATTTTGTATGAAAATTTTCAAATTTAGTAAATGAACACAATAAGAAAAAAAACTCATTTTATTTAAACTGTACTATATATAGGGTAATCATGTTAAATAAAACAAATTCAAGTTGTATAATAAATCTATAAAAGTCTTTTTTTTCCAAAAGCAATCTTATCATGTGACCCTTTGCACCCATCTTCTCCAATCTGTATTCGTATTTTACAATCCACAGTTTGGTATAAATACCTATTAGTAAATACCTGTATCAATGATGACAATCCTATTAATGACAAGTGCCTAAAATCCAACTTAAAATCCATTTATTTATTGCAAAGTTCGAATACTGCAATTAAACCTGAACACTGTGGTTTTAGTGGAGAATACCCAACCCATAATTTTTTCTTAAAAGAAAAACAAGTACTATGTTTCCAGTAGATTCACTGTCACTAGCTTATACAATGATCAATAAATACAGTGCGATGGTCAGAAGGATTGCAGTGAGCTAGACACCATCCTGGGCTGCATAGTGAGTACAAGGGCAGTTTAACGTACAGGATAGACCTTGTCGCAACAAACAAACAAAACTATAGAAAAACTGAAGTGAAATTCCAAATTATTACTCTTAACCACTAAGTTGTATATTAATGAGGTAAAATGCATTCCAATTGTACTAGCATAATAATTTCATTTTTGCTAAACACCTACTGCTTCAAGCAACTTTAATACAATCCTGAATTGTATGTACTTTGTAAATCTGGCGCAAAGTGTTTTTTTGTATTGTTATCATTTTCAATACATAATATTTTTATTTTTAAAAAGAAAAATATCAAACTATTACTTTTTACTTATTTTATTATAGAGTTCTTTGGATTATGGTTTTTTGTAACGATGAAAAAAACATCTTGTATCTATTTCTAAGCTGTTAATTACATGCAGTACATTAAATCAAATCCACTTGTGGAAAGAAAACATAATTAATTAATTTAATTAACGGTAAGGCAGAAGTGAAGATATGGTTATCATAGGATAATCACTCCTTTGGGATATTTCTTTGGCACAATTTTTTGCATATTTGAGTAGTAAAAGAAGAACCACTCTTTTCAAGCTATATTAGGTTTCATTTAGATCAACTCTACAGGCACAGAATGGAATAATGTATTGGTACTTAGAATCAGATAAAGAATTTTTATAGGAAGTGAAAACATTCAAAAAGCTGTTCTGTTGTCATGACCTAATATTTTTGTACTTGTAAACAGAATGAAGAATAAATACAGTTTCTTTACAGGCCCAGTGGTTTGCTTTCTGGAAACATTTTCATAAGTTAGAGTCTTGCACAAAATATTAAATTTTGGTTTTTTGTGTGAGTTTGCTTCAAATTCACCTAGATAAAATATTCCTATTATTTTGAAAATGGATATTGTAATATCTGCCTTATACAAACTGAATACAGTGAGGGGGATTGCCTAATAAAATAGGGAGACATGTCTGTTGGAATACATAGAGAACATTACAAATTGATGTTTTTCTCTAAGGTAGTAAAATGTAATTGTCATAAAATTTATCATGTTGATTCTTTTTTAGTGAACACTTCTGTAGAATTCAGTACATTGATATTTCCTTGAAAAATAATCATTTTATGCCAGCAAAACTCTGCAATCTTTCCAAGCTGGATTTTGTATCCATTCAACATTAAATCCTCACACCTCATTCTCCCAGACCCTAACAACCACCATTCCATTTGCTGTCTCTTTGAATTTGGTTTTTCTAGGTATTTCATATAATTAAAGTCAAACAATAGCTGTCGTTTTTTGGATGGCTTATTTCACTTAGTAGGATTCATTCAAGTCTCACCTATGTTGTAAGCTATGTCACAAGGCACTTTTTCACTAGAGAGGAATAATATTACCTGTGTTAGACTCCATAGTTAGCTTGATATGTGCTTGGCCTGGAGAAAAACAGATGACTTGAATGACAAAAACAGCAACTGTGGCAGTCGAGCGGAGGCCGGCCCTGCTGCCGCCTCTCCTGCCTGGGGCCCATACTACGACCACTGGGGACTGGAAGGTGCGCATCCAGCTGAGCGGAGGCTGGCCCTGCTGCTGCCTCTCCAGCCCAGGGCCCATACTGCCACTGCTGGGGACTGGAGGGTGTGCATCCAGGTGAGCGGAGGCCGGCCCTGCTGCCACCTCTCCGGCCTGGGGCCAATACTACCACCTCTGGGGACCGGATGGTGCGCATCCAGCTGAGCAGAGGCAACTCCGGTCCAGCCCTGAAACTGTGCAAATTGAGGAAGCTTTAGGTCTACCTGAAAGGAGCCTGGCAAGCCTCTTTAATCCAGGGGCTCCGCTGCCCAAGGAGGGAGCTACTACAAGAGGAGTCCTAAGTGCTCAGGACATAAGAGTCAATTTACAACACAACCAGGGGAAACTCTGAAACACCACTTGAAACACAGTAATATAGGAAAATGACAAAATGAAAGACCAAAATGCAATCTCAAACACCCAAACCATCTCCCCAAGAAAGCCTAGGAGCCATGTACATAGAAGAAAATACATGCCATATACCTGAAATACCTGAAACAATAGTAACAGAAATAAAGAAGCAGCTCCGGGAAGCTTTGAAAGAATTCAAACTAGAAATAATATATCAGGTAAAAGAAGAAATAATAAAAGAAATGAAGGAGATGCTGGACATATCTAAAGAAGACACAGCTAAAAATTGGAGGAACTAAACAAAAGGATAGAATATCTGGATGAACAATATAAGAAACAAACAGAATATATAAAACAGATACACAGGAAATCAAAAGCAACATTGATAGTTGTAAAAACTGCCTGAATGAATGCGAAGATAGAATTTTGGACCTCGAAGACAAGATTGCAGCCAGTGAACAGGAAAGTAAAGATCTTTTAAAAAAAACAAGAAATCAGGAAATAATAATACAACACCTGCAAGATGACACAAAGAAAAAAAAACATCAGGTTGATAGGGATAAATGAAAAAGGAGACAATACAGAGGATGTCAAGAGGATATTTAGAGAAGTAATTGCTGAACACTTCCCAAACATGAAATTGGAAACTGATATCAGGGTCAATGAGGCATATAGAACTCCAAATAGCCATAACCAAAATAAAACTACACCCAGACATATAATAATCACCATTCCAGAAATCAAACAAAAGAATAGAATATTAATAGCTGTAAGAGATAAGATCACCTATGAAGGAAAACCTATCAGAATCACAGCAGATTTCTCAACACAAACAATAAAGGCAAGAAGAGCATGGAGTGAAGTGGTTCAGACTCTAAAGGAAAATGATTTCCAACCTAGACTGATGTACCCTGCAAAACTGTCCTTCAAAATTGATGGAGAAATAAGATACTTCCACGACAAAGAACAGCTGAAGAAATTCATGATCACCAAGCCAATCCTGCAAAGAATACTGAAAGACAGTCTAGATACACTTAAGAAAAAACCACTTAACAAAGCAGACAATTAAATAGAACAGAAAGATAAAGATGCAACAGCAGAAATATAACATGTCACTAATAAACCAATATATAACACTTATAACCATTAACGTAAATGGTCTCAATGCACTAATTAAAAGAAATAGACTGGCAGAATGGATTAAGAAACAAATCCAACCATATGCTGTCTACAAGAAACCCATCTAACCCAAAAGCATACTCACAGACTGAAAGTCAAAGGATGGAAAACAATACTTCATGCAACAGGAACCTAAAAAAAAGTGGTGGTAGCTATTCTGTTTGCAGAAAATATGAACTTCAAACCAATAATGATCAGAAGAGACAAAGCAGGTCACTACATACTGGTAACAGGAAAACTTCAAGAGGAAGAGATAACTATCTTAAATATATATGCACCAAACTCAAAAGCACCCAGTTATATAAAAAAAGTAATATCAGAAATGAAAAACCAAATTAGCAGTACTACAATTATAACAGGATATTTTAACACACCATTGACACCAATGGACAGATCAACAGGAGAGAAAATCAGCAAAGAGATAAAGGAACTGAATCACACCTGTGAACAAATAGAATTGATAGACATATACAGAATATTCCACCAAATAACAACAGCATACACATTTTTCTCAGCAGTACATGGGTCATTCTCTAAAATAGACCATATATTAACTCATAGAACACATTTAAAGAAATGCAAAAGAGTTGAAATCATCCCTGCATGTTATCAGGTCATAGCGCTATGAAAATAGTAATTAATGATAAAAGATACTGCAAAAATCCCATAAGCACATGGAAACTGAATAACACACTCTTGAGTAATCAGTGGGTCACTGAGGAAATTAAAGAGGAAATTAAACAATACCTACAAACAAATGAAAACACAAATACAACTTACCGGAATCTGTGGGATGCAATGAAAGCTGTCCTCAGAGGGAAATTTATTGCACTGAGTTCCCACATTAACAAAACAGAACAAATACAAATAAATAACTTGATGCTACACCTCAAACAGCTAGAAAAAGAAGAGCAAGTCAAGCCCAAAGCCAAAAGAAGAGAGGAAATTATAAAAATCAGAGCAGAAATCAATGCAATAGAGACTAAGCAAACAATACAAAGAATCAATGAATCAAAGAGTTGGTTCTTTGAAAGAATAAATAAAATTGATAAGCCCCTAGCAACCTTATTTTAAAAAGGGAAGAAAAAGCTCAAATTCATGCAATAAGGAATGAAAAAGGTGAAATCACTACAGACCCAATAGAAATACAGAAGATCATCAACACCTATATCAAAAACCTCTACTCTCAAAGGTTAGATAACACAGAAGAAATAGACAGATTTCTAGAAGCATATGAAGTACCAAAGCTAGGTGAAGAAGAAGTAAAACTGCTGAATAACCCAATTTCTATTCATGAAATCGAAAATGTAATTAAGTCATTACCTACAAAGAAGAGCCCAGGCCCAGATGGATTCAGTGCAGAATTCTACAAGAAATACAAAGAGGACCTAATGCCGACACTCCTCAAACTCTTCAATGAAATTGAAAGGGAAGCAATCCTTCCTAAGCCATTCCTAGAAGCAAATATTACTCTAGTACCAAAACCTGAGAAAGACCCAACTGAAAAAGAGAACTACAGACCAGTCTCCCTAATGAACACATATGCAAAGATCCTCAATAAAATATTGGCAAATAGGATGCAGCAAGTCATCAAGAAGATTATACACCATGACCAAGTGCGATTCATTCTAGGTATGCAGGGATGGTTCAATATACATAAATCAATAAATGAAAATCACCATATCAATAGAGTCAAAAGTAAGAATCACATGATCATTTCTATAGATGCAGAAAAAGCTTTTGATAAGGTACAACATTCATTTATGATAAGAACCTTACAGAAAATTGGAAAGATGCTCTTTACCTCAACATAATAAAGGCCATTTATGACAAACCAACATCATACTAAATGGCCAAAAATTGAAGGCCTTTACTTTAAAATCAGGCACAAGACAAGGATGTCCCCTGTCACCACTCCTATTTAATATAGTACTGGAAATACTAGCCAGAGCAATTAGACATAAAAGAAAAATAAAAGGCATAAAGATAGGAAAAGAAGAAGTTAAATTATCACTATTTGCAGATGATATGATACTCTACATGGAAGACCCCCAAAACTCCATTGAAAGATTCCTAGATATAATAAATACAGCAATGTGGCTGGATACAACATCAATACTCAAAAATCAATAGCATTCTTATATACTAACAACAAAATCACAGAGTGAGAAATAAGAGAAGCCACACCCTTCACACTAGCAACCAAGAAAATGAAATATTTAGGAATTACTCTCACGAAAGAAGTGAAAGACCTATACAGGGAAAACTATAATACATTGAAAAATGAAATTGAAGATGATCTCAGGAAATGGAAAGACATCCCTTGATCATGGATAGGAAGAATAAATATTGTGAAAATGGCCATTCTCCCAAAACTGTTATACAGATTCAATGCAATCCCGATAAAAATACCATCAACATACCTCATAGATCTCGAAAAATCAATCCTAAAATTCATCTGGAACCAGAAGAGACCTAGAATAGCAAGGACAGTTCTAAGCAGCAAAGGCAAGGCAGGAGGCATCACAATCCCTGACTTGAAGTTATACTACAAAGCAAGTGTAGTAAAATCAACATGGTACTGGAATCAAAACAGAGCCGAAGACCAATGGAATAGATTAGAAGATACAACCACAACTACAAACACACTCAACCACCTCATCTTTGATAAAGGGGCCAAACAGTTTCACTGGAGAATGACAGTCTCTTTAATAAATGGTGTTGGAAAAACTGGCTCTCCAAGTGCCGATAACTAAAACTAGACCCATGCCTGTCACCATATGCTAAAATAAAATCTAAATGGATCAAAGATTTAAATATTAAAACAGAAACACTAAATCTATTGGAAGACAAATTGGGTAAAAACCTTGAAGACATAGGGGTAGGTAGAGAATTCATGAACAAGACTCAAACCGCACAGGAAATACTTCCCAGAGTCAATAACTGGGATCACATCTTATTAAAAAGTTTCTGTACATCGAAAGAAATCTCTAACATATTGAAAAGAAAACCCACAAACTGGGAAAAAATCCTAGTGAACTGTCCCTCAGACAAAGGACTTCTGTCTAAAACATACAAATAATTAAAAAAAAAAATCAGACCCCCAAAATTCAACGACCCCATCCAAAAATGGGCATCGGAGATGAATAAACAATTTTCAGATGAAGAAATACAAATGGCAAATAAATATATGAAAAAAATGTTCAGCATCAATAGTCATTAGAGAAATGCAAATTAAAACCACGCTGAGATTTCATCTCACTCCTGAAAGATTGGCCAGGATCAAGAAAACCACCAATAACAAATGCTGGAGAGGCTGTGGGGAAAAAGGAACTCTCCTGCACTGTTGGTGGGAGTGTAGACTGGTGCAACCATTGTGGAGGTCAGTCTGGAGATTTCTTAGAAGGCTGGGACTGGAAGCACCATTTGACCCAGCTATTCCACTCCGAGGCCTATTGCCAGAAGAACTGAAAGCATCATACCACAGTGATATATGTGCACCCATGTTTATAGCAGCACAATTTGTAATAGTCAGATCTTGGAAACAACCTAAGTGTCCATCAACTGAGGAATGGATAAAAAAGTTGTGGTATTTTTATACAATGGAGTACTACTCAGCTATAAAGAATGATCACATTGAGACATTTATAAATAAATGGATGCAGCTTGAGACCATACTTATAAGTGAAATAAATCAAACTCACATATATAAATACTGAATAGTTTCCCTAGTGTGAGAAATGATAAGAATACATGAAAGTATGTGGTAATCATGATTCCCAGTCACACTGGTTTGAAGCAATATAATGTTTTCACTCATTACTTGGAATGGCTTTAATTTGTGTGTTTTTATATTATTGTCTGTGATACTACAAATGACTATTTTGAAGAGAATAAGAGCGTAATAGCTAGCGCTGATTTAATATCATCCTGTTTTGAAGCCCCATCAAGTTTTTGTTCACTTGTTTCCATTGGTTCTAACATGTGGTATCTTACTATATCTTAATGTATGCGATAGTATAAGCAAGTTTTTTATAGACACAGAGATAATATAGAAATTGATGTTTGGTTTCTGCTAGCTGGTTCTACATTCCCTGCAACAATTTCATTCTCTTGAACGGTCTCACACTATCTTGATAAATTTGATGCTATACTATACGAAGTTAGACTCAAATATTTCAAGGAAAGAGTCACTATGGTAACTATTATTAATGTCAAGCTATCTGGGGGTGAAACACAATGATGGTTAAATTTTTCGATTCTGACCAGTGTTGTTATATTGATACGTTCTTTTTTTTTTTTAATCTCAGTCTCCCCCCCCCTTTTTCTTTCCTTTTTTTAAAAAAATAATTTATTTCTTAGTATCTTTTAACTAAGGGAAAAATTAAATTAAAAATAGTGCAATAGATTATAGTAATTTTTTTGTCTCCCTATTAACCTGATTTGAACACCTGTAGTGTTCTCCTTATCTTGTTCTGATTTTATTATATTCTGTTTCGCTTAATAGTATCAAGTTTGAGGGTATAGGCAACCATTTGGAAGGCAATCAGATATTCTATGATGTCCGTTATTGTTTGACTATTATCTTCTTTGGAGGTCCTGTAAGCTCTCCAATGTGGTTTTATTGGTCTTATGTACAATTTTGTTCAATTCTTTTATACTAGCTGATATAGGCTACTCTTTTTAGGATAACAAGAGGCATAATGGTAACCATTGTTGATCACCTAGTAATCCCCCCCCCTTTATTTATTTATTTATTTATTTATTTTTCATTTTATGCTATGTCCATCCTCCTAATCTAAATGACTCAGTTTTGCTTTGTCACATTGGGTTTTTCTTTGGTCATCTTGTTTTGTTTTTTGTTTTTTGGCCTTTTTTTCAATCTTTTTTTCTTTTCCTCTTCAAAGAAAAAGTTAAAAAAAAACTGTGGAAGTAATGGAAACTAAAATGCGTGATTGTTAGTGTAAAAAAGAGAGGAAGGAAAGTGATCTCAAGGATATAACTGCAAGTTTATTTAAATGTGTAGGAAAGAGAACCATATTGCTCAGTTTTTCTTGGATCATTGAACAGAACTGACTGCAACCTCACTGTATTAATCTCCACTTTGCATGCTGTAATTTTGTAATCTGGACAGCTGTTTGTAAGTTGACAATGTGTGATCTATTAACTGGTGAACTCTTACTATATGTTTTTTCTCTTGAAATTCTGTGTTGCTTCTAGCCTTTTACTGTCTTGCTTCATTTAGTTTTGTTTTTCTCTTTAAATAAAAAAAAAAAAAAAGAAAAAAGAAAAAAACTGCAACTCTGGTCTAAACTTCCTGGTCTTAGACTGTGGCCTCAATTTTTCCAAGTGAGGCTCATTAAACCCCTTCCAAAAAATCCAGCTGCAAAATTACACGTGTCTGGTATCAGTACTTGACAACTGAGGTGACCCGTATCTTACATTTACTTAACTAGATCTCATCAGCACATATTTACACGGCAGCTTCCCCTATTCTTCACAGAGAACGGCTGTCATACTTATTTCTGTGAAGAACATATTAAAAAAGGAATATCTTCTTCCTGAGCATGTGTGTCATTCCATAGATGAACTGGAAAAGTCCCATTAGGGACCATGCTGTACCTCTCCCCAATATGAAAAATGCAGAATCAATTGGGGTGCAATTGTTAGCCTAGGCTCAGACCACTAGATAGTCTTAAAAGTTCACTGGCCTTTAGCAAATTGCTTATAAATGCACTAGGCTTGATACCTAATAAATTTTTTATAAAAATATAGATTCACCTATCTGCTGACTCTATTTCTTTATCTTGGGCTTCATAGTTCTAGAGGAGGACTCAAGAACTAAGGGATTCACTCCATATAATACAGACACAAAACAGATTATCAGCCTAGGCAGATTAAATAATCTGTGACATGTACTTGCAGAATTGTATTTGTCTGTCCATCTGCTGTCATATACTTGGGCTGTGTCTCTGTTTCGGATGTTATAAGAATTGCTAACATGAACAAGAGTGTGCTCAAGTCCCACTAGCAATACACTTGATTACATATTCACGAATAGAATTTCTGGAACATATGGTAATTCTATTTTTAACTTCTAATGAAAGTTCCTACTATTTTCCACTTTAGCCATGCCATTCTATGGCATCAGCAGAAAAAAAATCATTTCTCTACTGTCTTTCAAAAAAAAAAAAAATCAGTTCCTTACTTTCTCCCTTTTCCTTCCTTCTCTCCTTTCTTTCCTTCCTTCCTGATTTCCATTCTTTTTTTTATTCTAATGAGTGTGAAATAACATCTCACTGCTTTTTTTTTTTTTTTTTTTTTTTTTTTTTTTTTTTTTTGGTCTTTTTCTTTTTTATCGGTACCAGGGATTGATCTCACAACTGCCTGCTTACAAGGCAGGCATTTATGCCGCTGATCTAAATCCCCAGCTCCCCGCATTCTTTATTTATATCATTGTTTATGCTTGTTGGACATTTCTGCATCATTTTTTGGTGAAATGTCTATTCAAGTTTTTTGTCCATGATTAACTTTGATTGGTTGCTTGTTTTCCCTTGTTTAGTTGTAGTGATATAAGAGAAATATAACTTCCAAATATCTAGAAGTCAGATGTGAGCAGTTTGACTTCCTCAAATAACAAAGAAAGAATTGCAACAGAATCTGTTAAGGGTAGAAAAGATTTATTGAGTTGTAGCTGTGGCAAGGCAAGGTGGGTCATGACAGTGGCTTGTCCCCAAGGTAATTTGTCAGAGGTAATTTATACAGCAAAGTCACAATGTGGGTGCAATATAGGTCAAACTACAGTCAATATATAGCATTGTAAGTATAACTGATTAACTAATATTTATGTAGTAGGGAACTTGGTTATCTAGCAAGAGAACATGGAAAGAACAAAGACATTTTTGGGAAGAGATGAGTCCAAATTCTCTGGACATCCACTTGAGTGACTGATGTCTATTGGACTTACTGGATGAGGTTGTGCTAATTACAGTATAATTTACTCCTTATCTCTTAGATGCCATGTAGGTGTGGCATTGCATCATTGTCTTAGGCCTGGTCTTTTCAAAGTTTACCTTCAGTCACAATTTTGATGTCCTTATTTTTGCACTGACTTACTTGGGAATATTATAGAGCTTTCTTTTTTTATTTTGCTATAAAAGTATATGAGATTTTCTCAAATGCTTTTTGTGAATAATTTGAGATGATTTTTTGTTCCCTCCATTAATAAATGTGTAATAAAATTGTCTGATTCTATTATTCCAAAAACATTAAAGGGATATTTTCTTTTGATTTTTACAAAATTAAAAAAGAGATTCATAAGACACATTGCTGTCTCTTCAACTAAACTCAAACATTCTTGCTTTTTTTCTCTTAAGAAAATATTTTAAGATTATTTCCCAATTTAAATTGTTTGTGTGATAATTGCCATCAACAATACACATTTATATTTAACATTAATGGTAACCATTTGTATCACATTGCTATCCAAAGAACGAAGCTAAATTTTCTTGCATAGCTTCTAGCACAGTACTGCAATAGCTTGTCCAATCCTTCAATATTTAACCCTTTTCCCTTGCTTTAAATAGACATTTCAGAAGAAAACTCACTCCCATCACTTTTTAGTTGAAAGGCACCAGAATAGGAAGACCACTCCCATTGCTTCTCAGAAATCATAGGAAAATAGGGGAGCCCCACTAGAAGAGAGGGGCCTCTCCCCTTGCTACTACCACTACTGAGGTGAATTTCTCAGGAAGGCCCAAAGAACAGAAAGAACTCTAACAACCCAATAGTATTCCAAGTAAGGTGTGCAAGGTGGGCAAGTAAGACAAGTGGTGCAAAAAGTCTGAAGAAACAATAGCAATATGGCCAATAGTTAACTGAAAAGGCTGGAAAACAGTATCCCATGAAATAGGAACCCAGGAAAAGCAAAGGCAGCGATTCTGCTTGCAGGTAATGTGAACTTCAAATCAAGAATGATCAAAAGAGACAAAGACTGTCACTTCATACTTTTTATGAAAAAAAAATTCAAGACAAACAAATAACAGTCTTACATATATATGTACCAAATATGGGAGCACTGAACTATGTAAGAAAAATGTTTAAAAACATAAAAAAATTCAACTACCCAATCATAGAAATTTAATGAGGAATCTTCATACCCCACTGTGGCAAAGAGATAGATCAATTAAACAAAATTCAGAGAAAAGAATTAACAGAACTGAATGAAATCTGTGAACAAAAGGTCTTAGTAGACATTTACAGAGTGTTCTTGCAATGACATCAGAATATACTTTCTTTCCAACAGTAAACAAGATGTTCTCTAAAAGAGACCATCCATTAGCCCATAAGCCCATAAGTAACTGCTAAGGAATTGAAATTACCACATGCATTTCTTTTTTTTATTTTTCAGACAAGGTCTCACTATGCAGTTCAAACTGGCTCTGAACTTACTTTGCAGCCCAGGCTGGTCTTGAACATATAGCAATCCTAGTGCCTTAGCCTCCAGACTGCTGGGAGTACAGCTGTGTCCCATAATGCCAGGCCACATGCATGTTAGCTAATCATGGTGTAATGAAATTGGAAATTAATACCAAAATAAAACAAAAATTTCAATAAATGCATGAAAATTAGATAACATGCTCCTGAACCAACAGTGGGACACAGAAGAAATTGAATAAATTAAACAGTATCTAAAGAGAAACAAAGATACAAATACAACATAGCAGAACATGTGAGACGCAATGAAAGTAGTCGTAACAGGGAAATTTATTGCAGTGAAATTTCACATCAGGAAAACAGAATGAGCTCAAGTAAACAACCTAATGCTGTACCTCGAGCTTCTAGAAAAGAGGAGTAAGGCAAGCCTAAAGCTCATACAAGGGAGAAAGTAAAAAAATCAGAACAGAAATTAATGTGATTGACACAAAGAAAACAAGACAATTAAAGAACTGAAAAGTAGGTTCTCTCAAAGAATATATAAAATTGATATATACCTAGCCAACTTTATCAAAAAAGGAAATAACTCAAATTCATGCAATGAAGAGAGAAAAGAGTGAATCACTATAGATCCTTTGGAATTTCAGAATATACCTACTTTGAAAATCTTTACTTGCATAGGATTGAAAACACAAAAGGAATAGACAGATTCCTATAAATGTATCAATTGCTAAAACACAATCAAGGATATATTAAAAATTTGAGTAATCAAATATGTTAATGAAATTGAAAATATAATTAAAAATATGCCAACTAGAGAAGCCCAGGTCTTGATTAATTCACAGCTGAATTCTACAAGAAACTTAGAGAAGAGCTGATGTCAATACTCCTCAAACTCTTCAATTAAATTGGATGTAAAGTAATACTTTTAAACTTTATCCTAGATACATGTATTACTCTGATACCAGAGAAAGACCCAAACAAAAAAAGTACTAAAGGCATTTATCATGATGAATGTAGATACAAAAATTCTTAATAAAATGCTAACAAACAGAATGCAACAAATCATCAAGAAGATTATAAACTATGGCAAAATGGAATTCACCCTAGTGATGCAGAGATGATAAACCATACACAAATCAGTAAATGTAATACACCCAAATCAACAGTGCCAAACACAAAAATTACATGATCATCTCAAGATATGCAAAAAAAAGCTTTTAAAAAGTCCAACACTCATTCATGATAAAAACACTACAGAAAATTGGGATAGTTGATCTGTCCCTCAATATAATTAAAGTCATTTAGGGTAAATCAACAACAAACATCATATTTAATGGAATAAAAACTGAAAACTTTCAATCTAAATTCAGGAAAAAGACAAGAACATTCAATATCTCCAGTTACATCCAATATAGTGCTGGAAACAGCAAGAGCAGACAAGAGAGAGAAATAAGGATCAGGAAAGAAGAAGTATTTAAACTATCATTATTCAGGGATGACATGACACTCTACATAGAGGACCCCAAAAGCTCCACCAAGGACTTTTAGAATTAATAACATAATTCAGTTGCATAGCTGACTACAAAAGCAATACACAAAAAGCAAGAACATTCCTGTACACAGACAATATCTCTGAGTGAGAAATTATGGAAACAACACTCTTCATGATAGCATCCAAAAATAAGTGAAGCACATAGAAATCAATTTAACAGAGGAAGTAAAAGACCTATATATTGATAAATACAGTACTCTGAAAAAGGAGATCAAAAAGGATATCAGAAAATGGAAAAACATCTTTTGGTTATGGATAGGAAGGATCAACATTGTTTAAATGGCCACATTCACAAAACTGTTACACAAATTTAAAGCAATCCCACTCAAAACACAATTAGCATAATGCATAGAGCTAAGGAATAGATTTCTAAACCTCACTTGGAAACAGAAGAGACCTCGAATTGCAAAGGCATCCTTAGGCAACAAATGTAAGGCAGGAAGCATCACAATCCCTGACTTGATATTGTGCTACTGAGCTACTGTGATAAGATCATAAAGGTAATAAACAGACCCAAGGATCAATAGAACAGATTAGAAGATTAAAAAACAACTACAAACACACTTAGCTTATCTTTGATAAAGGGGCAAAGGAAGTTTACTGGAAGGTAGTGTCATTAATGTTGCTGGAAAAACTGGCTTCCCACAAGCTGAAAACTAAAACTAGACCCATGCCTCTCATCATGCACTGAAAAAACCTAAATGGATCAAAGTTCTAAATATTAAAAAAAAAAAAAAAACAGTAAATCTACTGGAAGAGAGAGTAAGTAGAAATGTGGAATACGGGAGTTGGCAGACAATTCATGCAAAAAAACCCTCAAGCTACTTGGGAAGTAATTCCAAAAACAACAAATGAGATAGCATCTTATTAAATATTTGTACACCAAAAGAAATTATTGAAAGAGTGAAAAGAAAATGTACAGAGTAGAAAAAAATATTCTCCAACTGTCTCTCAAAGACCTTTCCAGAACATATATATATATATACATTTAAGTCAAGCTTCCCAGATTCAAATACCCAATCCAAAAATGGGTATCTGGGATAAATACACAATTCTCAGATGAAGAAATAAATATATAAAAAAGAGAAAAAAGAAAATATGTTCAATATAATTGGGCATTTGAGAAATTCAAATTAAAATAATACTGATATTCCATCTCATCACTGAAAGAATGGTTGTCATTAAGAAATCAACCAATAATAATTGCTTGTGGAACAATAGGAAAAAAAGGAACCTTCTTTCACTGCCGGTAGGAGTGTAGATTGGTGCAACTACTGTGGAAATCAGTGTGGAGATACCTCAAATAACTAAGATTAGAGGTCCTATTGGACTCAATTATTCTCCCACTGAGTATTTCCCCAAGAGAATTAAAAAATCATATCACAGAGATTTATATGCACCCATGTTTATAACAGCATTATTGTAACAGCTAAATCTTGAAAACAATTCAAATGCCCATCTACTGAGGAACAGATTAAAAAATATATATATGTGGTATTTTTATACAATGGAGTAGCACTCTACTCTAAAGAAGGATAAACTTTCAGCTTTTATAGATAAATGGATGCAACCAGAGGCCATACTCATAAGCAAAATAAATTTCACATGTATAAAAATTTTATTGTCACCTTAGTGTAATAAACTCAAAGAGTAAACAAGGTCTAAAAATTACAGTAGATATTGTGAAGGGAAAAATCACTCAAAGTAAAGAACAGGGATGAGCGAAAGAAAAAAAAAGGAAGGGAAAACACATATATACATATATACAAACACAAAATGATAGCTAAACAGTAATGCTGCTGATTTCTTTTCCTTCATTGAATAAAAGTGCCCTTATATTGTTTGATCATATATACCTATATCATGCAATCTGAGTAACTACTATGACGATAACCGTAAGTGCTATATTGAACATCATTAATATGTATTGAAATTCTGTATCATTTTATTGTTTTCCTCTTTAAAATAAAAATAAATTAAGAAATAAATAGTTCAATTTTTGCACTTTTGGAACTTTCCATTTTATCTTCAGCACAATAAATTTCAAATGTTGCATTTGTAAGGTTGTATGAATACATTTTTCCTTACTTTATAACTATGCATTAGTGGTAATGTAGTTTTCTATTCTAAGTGTTTTCTATTCTATTCAGCAGCTAAGGAAATTTTCTGGTACAAATGAATTCTCAGTATCAGTTTGAAGTGAGTGATTAAATGACTTAGGGTATTACTGAATAAAATTATCATTCAAAGTTGTTAATGTTTCTATTTATTTAATTAAAGTATCCCTTTGTGTACATTAATCTGATGTATCTATAAAACTACTCCCCTTTTTGAATGTCTGTGGTAAACAATATTTTAATACTTTATATAGAATCTATAACATGTATTTACTGAATCTAAGACATCCATATATTTCACTTTATAGATTATTTAAACATAAACTTGTTAATCTTTTCTCTGTTAAGAAGGCATTTAAAACATATTTTTAAGTGCAAGGTAATCTTAATGACTTTACGCTTTTAAAGCACTAACAGGTATGTGAATTTACCCCTTTAGTCAAATTGGATTTGGTACTGGGCAATAAAATACAAAGAAGGACAGTAGAAATATAATGTATCAGAAGCTGTGTATAGGAATTAAAGCAATAACTACTGAGTGCGACATAGGAATTCAGTCTGATAAAAAATTATTAGAAAAGTCAACTAAGGGTCAAACACTTTAACTTTTAATATAATTGAAATTTTATCATACAGTGATACATAACAATGAATTTCTTAATTCCCAAGTACTTCTTACTGTTAGTGAATTGCATATTTATATATATATATATATATGCATATATTACAACTTAATCTAATTCAACAGTTTAAGTTAATAATATCTAATGTGCCACATAGTTTTTTAAACTTAGATTGAAATATTAATGGGTTTCAATATTTAATTTTAACATTTTGCCTTATATAATGCCGGTTTCTTCTGTTTGCATTCTTTATTTTTAAAAACCTTATCGATTAATGCAAATAGTATTGTTTCAATTTAAGTAAATCCTGTATTACGTAAAATCATAATTCAGAAATTATAGGTGATTTCTTACATTGATCGCTGAAATCTGTTTATAGCCTGTCTAACCCCATCAAGGAAGCTCAATAAAAATCTTATTTACTAAATGAACGAATGATTGGGTAAATACATGAATGAATGTGAAATGAAAACACTATGATTTGAATGTGTCAACTCTAAAATTCAAACATTGCCAACATGATAGTTTTAAGAAGTAGGTTCTTCAGAAAATGATTAGGCCTTGAAGTTTCCTTCCCCAGGAAGGTGATTATAGTCCTTATACAAATAGGATTTGTACAAAGTTTGCCTTCTTTTCCCTTCAGGGTACTACATATGAAGATACAGCAAAAAGCCTATCTCTTCAATGAATTTGTGCCTTAATCTTGATTTCTCATACTCCAGAACCATGAGAAATAAATGTTTGTTCTTTGTTAATTACCCAGGCTGTGAAATGAAGTTCTGTTACAAAAACACAAAGTAGAATGAGTGTGGAATACATCTATTTCTTAGGGTTATGAATTCATAATATGTTTTTATAGATTTACTTCTTACCAAGTGTTTCAGAATTCATGGTTAGACCTACCATATTTGAGATTAATCATATCTAGCTTTCTCTTTTTCCTATAACAAGATAAAACTATTGCAGAGATTAAATGATGTGTCTTGACACACTGAGGTCAAGAACTGACGTCTTCAGAACTTAAAACTAGTGATTTTTTTGTGCGAATTCAAAGATTAGGGACACTTTTTTTCCTCATTCTTCACTCTTGCTATGAAATCTGTGCTCTGGTCAGAGAACAGCTTGTATAATAAAGAAAGCAAAAGTTGCCTCCTTCCTTCCAGTTTCCAGTCTAGGACTTCAGTTCAAAATAACAGGAGGAGGCAACAGTTTGCTCCTACCCCGCAAACACCATATTGACAATGTCCTATTCCATGTGCATCAGACCCAGGCTCTCTTCTTCCGCTCAAGTCTTGGAGTTAAAGCAGATATTTTACCACAGAGGGAATCATGAGATGCTAGGGAATGACTGTTCCAACTGGGTTTCCACAGGAACACAATCAAACTGAGAAGACCCAGTTCTGCCACCTACCCAAACATATGAATGATATTTCTCTAGGACGGCATTTCTCTGAATGAAATTCTCTGCTGTTCCTAACCCTAGCTTCTATGAAAAAAATCTAGAGATTATACACAGTGGAGGAAACAGGCCACAAATAGAAAGAGCTTCCCTCATATAGCTGAGAAAATTCACTCTTTTTTTTTTTTTTTGGCTTTACAATTTTAAGAATTGTTTCCATGAGAACAATATGGGAAAGACACAGTTATTAATCGAGACAAAGTAAAGGAGTTTTAGTGGCTAGATTACATTAAAGTAAAGCAGTATAGAACCTAAAAATGTTGATAGAGACAATCAGAGGAAAAGATGACCATACATTACATTTCTATATTTGGATATGAGAATACTACAAGACCCACCCAAGACATGAAGAAGATATGTAAGCCTTCCTAATGATGTTAAATATTCATCTACAAAGTGCAGAATTTTCCCTAGCAGAGTGGATTATAGCAAAACCTCTGGCCAAATATTAGCTGAACAATAGATTATACTAATCTAAATATAAGAGCTAGAATCTGAGTTTGAGAACAAAATTACTTGCTTTTTGGTCATATATTCCATGTGCATAAATTTCCAAGTCTTTACTCTCTCAAACACAAACACATAGAGAACTACCAAGCTACAGACCTGACTGAATGAAACCACTGCATTTGGCAATAATGATAAGCAACTCTTACATCCAGCACAGGAAGGAGGGGTGCAACGGGTGCTGTAAACCATGCCTGCATGTCAGACTCAGTCAACAAGGCATTGATTTACATGGCATCTTTCAAATAATAGTTTTAAAATATACACACCCACATGAAGCTTGCATACTTGGTAACCAACATGTGAAAATGCAGTCTTATCTGGTTTCTATAGGTGTAGTCCCTCTTGGAAACGCATGGTTCTTTATATGAAGCCTAAGCAATGTTTCATAGCAAAAAATTCTTCATAAAATTTGAAATGCTAGCTTTGAAAAAAAAGGCAATTAAGATAAGAAATTCTAAAATCACATAAAATATATTATTGGTAGTTTATTTTATGTAATTCCAAATATTTTACTAATAAATTAATAGATTGATAACTTTTCACATGCTCTTCTGTTGCCATATCTTCTCTCAATGGAACTGTCACAAGACTTTATGAGCAATGTAACCTTGTACTTAGCACACAGTAACATAATTCCAGTACTTTGGTTTAAACCTTGCCTCTCTCAGCTATTTGCAGAACAAACAAAAGCAAACTGTGCAAATTCTTTCAAACCTATTCAAGAAAACTAAAACACCATTCTGCTTTTTTCTTAAGTTGTCTGATAACATGATACATTAAAAACACTTGAAAGATTACTTGACATACACTAAATATGCAGTGTTTATTAGGTCTTGTCAAAAGTTAAACTTTGTAGATACTTTACTATGCTGAAATGATATCAATGACAAACTAATTATATTACTTTCCATATAAATCTGTCACCCGAATCTTGACTTGAAAGTAAGAATAAAACTTGGCATACATCTGTGAGATTTATTTTATTCAAGATTTAAATGTTTTAATTTATTGTAGCATTGAGAGTTAGCTAATTTAAATGCTAAATACTTCTTTCTGACAAAAATGAAGTGAAAGTATAATATACAGGTTTGCATCGCACAATTTCAAATATACATCTATTTTTACCAAATTCTTTTAAAGACATATTTGATTATGTTTGCTCTTGAGTATTTGAGCTACCAAACAAATGCGTCTTTTTTTTTTTAAATCAACTATTTTTCTAACCAGTAATCCAGGTTCTTTTTTTATTTTCTCAGGTATTAATTTCAGCTGATATATTTTCCCTTTCTTAGTATGAATATATATTTGACAATAAATTCATTCTGCAAAACTAACATATTAAAAGTTCACATCTGTAACATTCAAAAGTTAGTGATAATAAAATATGCATTCATTTTAGATTTGGTCTTAATGTACTATTTGATCTTGAAGCCAAATTTTTTAAATCTACATAGACAAACACGGGACCAAGTTAATCCTTATCACAAAACTGTGTACAGTGTCAGTTTTCAGTATCGGGGCTTTCTCACACATTAAGGAACCACTTCTAAAGTTAGATAGTCTAAGCAGAATACAGTAATATTTTGATCCCTTTTATTCTATTACTTCTTAACCACAGTTCAAAACAAATAAAACATAGCACAGTACAGTGATGTGTTAGCAAAGGTTAATAGGTCTTTTGGAAAAAGTATCTCTGTAGAACTTGTTATTTTTTTGATGCAGTTTCTACCATGATATCTTAGTTACTTTTCTCTAATTGCTGGGACAAAATATATAACATCCGCAGTTAGGAAGACAGGTTTATTTAGCTCAGTAGAGGTTTCAGTCCATAATGGGCCAGTTCCAAGGCAGGGAGGCACAGCAGATAAGCATTGCAGAGAAACAGTTCATGATGAGGAGCGCATAGCCAAGAAGCACGGTCAAGACAACTTCTTTCCATCACTTGCATTGTATCCAGGCTACCAGGATTAGGGTAGTACTAAACCAGTCAGTGGACTGATTTAGAAATCACTCACCACTTAATCCTAGCATTGCACCCTGAAGCAATCACACAATGTATTCTGCCACCTCTGAAAAAAACTCCACCTATGATTGCCTGAGGCTTTGGGGGAACATTTAGACACAAATCATAATGCATGATTACTGATTTCTTGTTAATGAAGTATTGTCCATGCAAAAAAAAGATGTCTGCACTACTGTAATAAGCAGGGTACAACAAACAACTCACGTATCTCACTGTTGGTTAATACTAAATGTTCACACTCATTAAAGTGATATCCAGAGAAAGCCATTTTGCAGAATTGTCTGTTAGTTGACCGTACCACAAAAGACTTGTCTAATATGTTAGAGTAATCCTAGAATTCTAATATGTGACCACAACATGGTTCCTAAGAGAATATTTCTAATTGCCTCTTGCAAATTAAGTGGTCTCATTCTAGTAAGGAAACACAGCTGATGAAGTGCTTATTCTGCTAGAGTTCATGAGTCCTAGGGATATATTGAAGTACTTCAAAGTAACAAATAAGCTTTAATCTGTTGTGCATATTTGTTTTCCTTTCAATAATTTGTTCAGACTAAATTAATGACCTGTTGTTTAAAACAAAGAAATAAAAATGTAGCAGGGTTGATAAAGTACAAATTTATCAAAGTCAATTTATTTGAGTATGTCAATTTCACTTTTGAAATGTTAGATGGCCTCAGTCACAAATTTAATGTCTGGGTGTAACTCTGAAGATGACAGTAATAGATGGAAATTACTTACTGCAGTGCAACAACAGATTTCTGTTTTTCATTTTAAGATGTGCATTTAACTCTTTTGAAAAATTATAATAACACTGAATTTCTCATTGCTCTTCTCTAAGGAAAACCATTTTTTGTTTAGTCAGTTCTATAGTGCTATCAAAACTAAAACAAACACAAAAAAATATTACCTATTATGCTAAACTTCTTTTTACTGAATTATTGTAGTCAAGGGTTACAAGGAGGACAATTATGTACAAGACACATATTTTTTTAAAAATTTTATTTAAAGAAAAAAAAAACATTAAAAGTGTACAAGTAACACAAATTTCAAGAAATAGTAAGAAATCACTAGTTAGTAGATTACATATTGTCATCTTAGAAATAGTTGTTCACATTACAAAATTAAAGCATACAAAGTGGATATTCAAACAGTGAGACTGCAAACAATTGTGTCAATGATCCAACAAAAACTTAGTAATATGGTCATCTATCTTAACATACCTAAGCACACTTGCAGTTTGTATAATTTAGAGCAATTTCTTTTCCTCTCTTTTTACAGTAACAACTACACATTTTGGGTTTTATTACTCCCGCAGTTCTTCTTATTTTTTTTTTGGAAGAGAATAAAATTAAATGTGACAAAACAAAGCAGAATCAGGAAAAAAAAGGATGGACATACTACATGATGTAAAAACAGAATACAAGGTTATCAACAATGGTTACCATAATGCCTCTTGCTACCTTAAAAAGAATTGCCTTTATATGATCAGGTATAATAAAATTAAACAAAACAGTACAGAACAAAACCAATAAAACCTAAACATTGAAGACATTACAGGAATTCAAAAGAAGATAATAGTCAAACCAGAATGGGCATCATAGTGAATCTTATTGCCTTCAAAGCAGTTGTCTAAACCTTCAAACTTGATACTATCAAACAAAACAGAATAGAGTAAAATCAGTCAAAACAAGCAGGTGAGAGCAATACAGGGCTTCAAATCAAGTTAATAGGAAATAAAAAATTTAGTATAATATATCCTGCTCATTTTTAAATTTATTTTCCCTTAATTAAAAAGTAATAAATAATAAATATTTTTTAAAAAACGGGGAGACTGAGATAAAAGAGGACATAACAACATAATAACACAGGTCATAAGCAACATAGTGTATCACCACAAGACAACCTGACTTAAAAGTAGTTACCATAGTGTCTCTTTCTTTGAAATATTTGAATATAACTTTGTATACTATAGCACCAAACGTATCAAGACATTGTGAAACCATTCAAGAGGATAAAAGATTTACAGAGTATTTAGAACCATCTAACACAAAACTAACAATGGTTTCTATATTATCTCTTTGCCTATATAAATTTTGTTTATATTATCACATATGATAAATTCCAGTAAGATACAACATGATAGAACCAATGGAGACAGAAATACAACAGTTTGGCGGACTCCAAAACAAGATGATATTAAATCAGCACCATTATGATGCCATGTTTTCTTCAAAATAGCTGTTCATACCATCACAGACAATAAAGTCAAACAACCCAGAATAAAACCATTCCAATTAATGAGTGAAAACATTATAAGGCTTTAAAGCAATATAATGGGGAATCATAATTACCATATACTTTTATGTATTTGTATCATTTCTTAAACTAGGGAAACTATTCGGTATTCACACATGTGAGTTTGATTTGTTTCTCTTATGAGTATGGTCTCAAGCTGCATCCATTTTTTATAAATATCTCAATGTGATCAATGGAGTAGTACTCCATTATATAAAAACCTACAACTTTTTTATCCATTCTTAAGTTGATGGACATTTAGTTTGTTTCCAAGATCTGGCTATTACAAATTGTGTTGCCATAAACATGGGTGCACATATATCACGGTCGTATGATGCTTTCAGTTTTTATGGGAATAAGCCTAGAAGTAGAATAGCTGGAACAAATGTGATTTCCGATCCCAGGGTTTTGAGAAATCTCCAGACTGACCTCTACAATGGTTGCACCAGTCTAGACTCCCACCAACAGTGCAAAAGAGTTTCTTTTTCCCCACAGCTTCTCCAGCATTTGTTGTTGGTGGTTTTCTTGATCCTGGCCATTCTTTCAGGAATGAGATGAAATCTCAGTGTGGTTTTAATTTGCATTTCTCTAATGAGTAATGATGATGAACATTTTTTAATGTATTTATTTGCCATTTGTATTTCTTCATCTGAGAATTGCGTATCCATCACAGATGCCCATTTTTGGGTTGGATCTTTGAATTTTGGGGGTTTGATTTTTTTAATTCTTTATATGTTTTAGACAGAAGTCCTTTTTCTGAGGGACAGTTCACTAAGATATTTTCCTAGTTTATGGATTTTCTTTTTACTATGATGGAGACTTCTTTTGACATGAAGAAACTTTTCAATAAGAGGTGATCCCAGTTATTGATTCTAGGAAGTATGTTCCGTGTCGTTAGAGTCCTGTTCAGGAATTCTTTACCTATCCCTATGTCTTCAAAGTTTTTACCCAATTTGTCTTCCAATAGATTCAGTGTTTCTGTTTTAATATTCAGATCTTTGATCCATTCTAAATTTATTTTAGTACATGTTGATAGGCATGGGTCTAGATTTAGTTTTCTACATATGGAGAGCCAGTTTTTCCAACACCATTTGTCTGCTTTTTTTTTTTTTTTTTTTAATTTTATTTCCTTTCTTTTTTTTTTTTCCTCTTTAAATAAAAAAAAGAGAGAGACTGTTGTTCTTCCAGTGAACCTTTTTGGCCAGATTATCAAAGATAAGGTGGCTGAGTGTGTTTGTAGTTGTGATTGTATCTTCTAATCTATTCCATTGATCTCTGGTTCTGTTTTGATTCCAGTACCATGTTAATTTTACTACAGTTGCTTTGTAGTATAACTTCAAGTCAGGGATTGTGATGCCCCCTTGACTTGCCTTTGCTGCTTAGAACTGTCTTTATTATTCTAGGTCTCTTCTCACTCCAGATGAATTTTAGGAGTGATTTCTCAAGATCTATGAGGTAAATTGATGGTATTTTTATTGGGATTGCCTAGAATCTGTATAACAGTTTTGGGAGAATGGTCATTTTTACAATATTTATTCTTCCTATCCATGAGCAAGAAATGTCTTTCCACAATATGAGATCAATTTAAATTTCTTTTTTCAGTGTATTATTTTCTCTGTGTAGGTCTTTCACTTCTTTCATGAGAGTAATTTCTAAATATTTCATTTTGGGTGCTAGTGTGAAGGGTGTGGTTTCACTTATTTCTCTGTCAGTGATTTTCTTGTTACTGCATGGGAATGCTATTGCTTTTTAAGTATTGATTTTGTATCTAGCTACATTACTGAATTAATTTATTATATCTAGGAGTCTTTAAATGGAGTTTTGCGGGTCTTCTATGTACAGTATCTTGTCATCTGCAAATAATGAAAATTTAACTTCTTCTTATCCTTTCTGTACCCATTTTATTTCTCTCTCTTGTCTAATTGCTCTGGTTAGTATTTCTAGTACTATATTAAATACGAACGATGATAAGGGACATCCTTGTCTTGGGGCTGATTTTAAAGTAAAGGCATTCAGTTTTTGGCCATTTAATATGATAGTGGCTGTTGGTTTGTCATAGATGGTCTATATCATATTAAGGTAAAGAACATCTATTCAAATTTTCTGTAAAGTTCTTTTCATAAATGAATGTTGGACCTTATCAAAAACTTTTTCTGTATCTATAAAAATGATTATGTGATTCTTACTTTTGGCTTTATTGATATGGTGGATTATGTTTATTGATTTGCGTATGTTGAACCATCCCTGCATTCCTGTCATGAATCCCACTTGGTCATGGTGCATAATCTTCTGGATGATTTGCTGCATCCTATTTGCCAATATTTTATTGAGGATTTTTGCATCTGTGTTCATTAGGGAGGTTGCCTGTAGTTATTATTAGGTGGATCTTTCTCAGGTTTTGGTACTAGAGTAATATATGATTCCAGGAATGACATAGGAAGGATTGCTTCCCTTTCAAATTCATTGAAGAGCTTGAGGCATGTCAGCATTAAGTCTTCTTTGTATTTCTTGTAGAATTCTTCAGTGAATCCCTCTGGGCCTGGGCTCTTCTTTGTAGGTAAGGACTTAAATACATTTTCAATTCCATTAATAGAAATTGGGTTATTCAGCAGTTTTACATCTTGTTGACCTACCTTTGGTACTAGGAATCTATTTCTTTTGTGTTATCATACCTATGAGAGTAGAGGTTTTCAAAATAGGTGTTGATGATCTTCTGTATTTCTACAGAGTCTGTAGTGACTTCCCCTTTTTCATTCCTTATTGCATGAATTTGAGCTTTTTCTTTCTTTTTTTAAATAAGGTTGGCTAGGGGCTTATCAATTTTATTCTTTCAAAGAACCAAGTCTTTGATTCATTGATTCTTTGGATTGTTTTCTTAGTCTCTATTGCATTAATTTCTGCCCTAGTTTTTAAAATTTCCTCCCTTCTTTTGGCTTTGGGCTTGACTTGCTCTTCTTTTTCTAGATGTTTTAGGTGTAGCATCAGGTTATTTATTTGTATTCGTTCTGTTTTCCTGATGTGGGAACTCAGTGCAATAAATTTTCCACTGAGGACCACTTTCATTACATCCCTCAGATTCCAGTAAGTTGCATTTATATTTTTATTTGCTTGTAGGTGTGTTTAATTTCCTCTTTAATTTCCCCTATGACCCACTGATTACTAAAGAGTATTTAATTAAGTTTCCTTGTGTATGTGTGGCATTTTTGCAGTATCTTGTATCATTAATTTATAATTTCATAGAGCTATGAACTGATAACATGCAAAGGATAATTCCAACTCGTTTGCATTTATTTAAATATGTTCTATGAGTAAGTATGTGGTCTATATTAGAGAATGACCCATGTAATGCTGAGAAGAATGTGTATTCTGATTTTCTTGGATGGAACACTCTGTATGTATCTATCAAGTCCATTTGTTCACAGGTATGATTCAGCTCTGTTATTTTTTTGCTGATATTCTGTCTGGTTGATCACTTTGATGCCAATGGTGTGTTAAGGTCTCCTGTTATAATTGTTTTAGTGCAAATTTGGTTTTTTGCTTCTGTTAATACTTGTTTTATATAACTGGGTGCTCTGGAATTTGGGGCATATATATTTAAGACTGTTATCTCTTTCTCTTGAAGTTTTCCCCTAACCAGTATGTAGTAACCTTATTTATCTCTTCTGATTATTATTGGATTAAAGTTCACATTGTTTGATAACAGAATAGCTGTCCCACATTTCTTGGGGTTCCTGTTGCATGAAATATTGTTTTCCATCCTTTGACTATCAGTCTGTGACTATCCTTTTCGATTAGATGGGTTTCTTATAGACAGCATATGGATGGATGTTGCTTCTTGATACACTCTGCTAGTCTGTTTCTTTTCATTGGCTCATTGAGATCATTTACATTAATGGTTATAACTGTTATATGTTGGTTTATTGTTGAAATGTTATCTTTCTGCTGTTGCATCTTTTATCTTTCTGTTCTGTTTAATTGTCTGCTTTGCTTAGTGGTTTTTTACTAAGTGTATCTAATCTTTCTTTCAGTTTTCCTTGCAGGGTTGGCTTGGTGATCATGAAGTTCTTTAGTTGTTCTTTGTCATGGAAGTATCTTATTTTTCCATCAATTTTGAATGACAGTTTTTCAGGATACATCAGTCTAGGTTGGAAAGAATTTTCCTTTATGATATGAAATACTTACTCCATGCTCTTCTTGACTTTATTCTTTGTGCTGAGAAGTCTGCTGTCATTCTGACAGGTTTTCTTTTATATATGATCAGTCTTTTCTCTCTGACAGCTTTTAATATTCTATTCTTATGTTGGATTTCTGAGATGATGATTATTATATGTCTGGGTGTAGTTTTATTTTGTTTATGCCTATGTTGAGTTCTATATGCTTCACTGATCCTGATATCAGTTTCCAATCTCATGTTTGGGAAATTTTCAGCTATTATTTCTCTAAATATCCTCTTGACCTTCCTTCTTTATGCTGTACCTATCTTTTTCATTTATCCCTATCAATCTTATATTGTTTTTCTTTGCATTATCTTGGAGTTGTTGAATTGTTATTTCCTGATTCCTTGTCATTTTTCAGAGATCTTTGCTTTCCTGTTAATTAGCTTCCATCTTATCTTCGAGGTCTGAAATTCTATCTTCACTTTCAGTGAGGTGGTTTTTACAGCTTTCAATGGAAATTTTGATTTCCTGTATAGCTTTTTGCATCTGCTTTATGTATTCTGTTTGTTTCTTATATTGTTCATTCAGAGATTCTATCTTTTTGTTTAGTTCCTCCAATTTTTAAACTGTGTCTTCTTTAGGTGTGTTCAGCAACTCCTTCTTTTCTCTTATTATTTCTTCTTTTACCTGGGAGATTATTTCTAGCTTGAATTCCTTTAAAGCTTCTAGGAGTTGCTTATTTATTTCAGTTGTTATTATGTCTGATATTTCCGGTATATGTCATATATTTTCTTCTATGTACATAGCTCCTAATATTTCTTGGGATGGGTTCGATGTTTGAGATTGTAATCTGGTCTTTCATTTTGTCATTTTCCTATTTTTCTGTTTCAAATGTTATTCCAAGGCTTCCCCAGGGTCTGTTGGAAATTCTCTTCCATGTCCTCAGCTCCTGGGACTTTAGTCGCTCAGTTCCCTGGTTTGAGAGAGGGTTACGGTGGGGGGGGGTATGCTGGCTCAAGATGCTCTGAGCTGGTCCATTGCAACAGGAAGCCACAAAGTTCCCTGTCCAGGGCCAAGTGAGAATCTGAAACTAGCTGGGCTCGAGGGATGGTGCGGTGGACACTCACCCCAGGCCGCCCTGCCTCTGAAACCAATGGCACCCACTTGCTTAGAACTCAAGAGTCCACCAAGCATGGCCAGTAGTGGGGAGGCCATTGCAGTCCTGCTCAGGACCCAATGCACTGGTCCAGTGCACCAGGAATCCGCCAAGCTCCTTGGCCAGGGCTAAGCAAGGGTCCCAAGCTAGCTGGCTTGGAAGAAAGTGAGGGGGGCACTCATCCTAGGCCACCCAGCCTTTGGAACTGATGACACCTGCTTGCTTAGAACTCCAGGGTCCTCCAAGCATGTACGGGAGCGGGGAGGCCATTGCAGGCCTGCTTAGGACCTGCCGTGCTAGTCCAGTGTGCCAGGAAGCCATAAAGTTCCCTGTCCAGGGCCAAGCAAGGGTCCCTAACTAGCTGGTCTCCAGCAAAGGTGCAAGGGTCACTCACCCCAGGCTGCCTAGCCTCTGGAACCGGTGGTGCATGCTTGCTTCTAGACCCATAATTTGTAGTACTATTATGTTATGGCCACTTAAGGAGTTAAATACAAAGAAAGTGCAGAAAATCTATTCATACACTAAAGACCTAGAGAATCCAGCCTAGGGCCTGGATCCCACACCAGAGTCCTACATGAGTCTAGCTGAGGCCTAGCTCCCATAGCAATGTCTCCTGTGTGTCAAACTCAAGTCCTAGGGAACACAATAATGGCACATTCTGTTTTACAGAATTTTACTGCGAAGACCAAAAGGTCAGTGATGGAAGCTAGAAAGGCTATGCCAGCAGGATGTAGGATCTATGCTACAAGGTTGAGGGATCTGCACTGAACCCAAGAAGTGATGTTCAAAATAAGGATCAGGGATCCCCTCAAAGTACCACAACCATCCTCAGTGACAACAGGTTAGGATCTCCTTTGATGATAACAACCAAGTTCATATCAGGAAGCCAGCATGTCAAGCTTCTCCAGGAGACTGAGCTGCTGACATCTTCCCCTCCAAAGTCAGGAAGTGATGCTCAAAGTAAGGATGAGTTCCTGTAAGAGAACCAGTAGCTCCAACCAATACCACTTAGGAGAACCTGCAATGCTACTTCTCCCTTTCCACTTCTCCACTTTATGCTGGAAGCAGTCTCAGGTGAGCCATCTACACTCAGCACCACATGATTCACCTCAGGTGGAGTCTACACTGCCCATCAGTTTTCAGTCTACCACATGGATATTCTATTTTCTTGATGGAGTTTCAATTCCTTTCTTGCTCTGTTATCTTCTCACCTCATTCAACTTCAAATTTCTGTTTTCTTCTATTTTAAACTATTTCATAAACTGAAAATTTACTTACCAATCACTGTGTCAATTTGCTTTTTTGCTAGTTTTCAGTAAATTTATGGGATTTGATAAGTGCTAAATAGGTTCATGCATGTGAAACAGAATAGTTCCCTATATTTAGAAAAGACAATATTACTCATTGGTAACACATACTTATTGAGTTTCCACTATGTGCCGAGATTTATAAAAGGTGTTAATGGTAAAGTGGTTAATAAAAGAGATATTTATTGCTTTTACAAAATACTGACATCCTAAACTGAGATAAAGTGAATTATAAAATCCCTTCAGGTAATATGATACTCCCATAGAAAACAAAGTTTTGACAATTAAAGAAAAAAATTCTTGGTTGAAAGAATATATATGAACTGGCATTAGCAGTGAATATCAACATTTTCTTCCAGCTATTCTACTTTTAAAATATTTCCTACAGTGAAATCTATAAAATATTAGAAATACAGTGCTATTTATTGTTATTTACAATGGATACAATTAATTAATATTCCATCACTTTATTGTATTGATAAAAAAATTGGACTCAAAAGGTCCAAATTATATGGGCATGACTTATGTTTGAAATTTCAATTATTTTATTCTTGAAATATCATGCATTATATTCATTGAAATGAGAATTGAATATTACATTTTTTTGTCAAAAACATTTTACAATCTTGGAGCAGTGATGTCCTCTCAAGAAATTTGTCACCAAATAAAACAAAAGACTTTATTTATTCACTCAAAGAATATTTTGTAGTATTCTTCACACAATCTGCCTGTTTGTATCAGTTTGCATTCAACATAGAAGAGGAAAAACAATAAATATTTATATAGCACTGAGAATTAATAGCAAGCCAGTGGTCAAGATAAATATAAGATAAATAGGGTCAACAGAGTTTTATTCATTTTAATAATATGATCACAAAAGATAGTCCATTTACAAGTGCAATGTGATCAGTAATCTGGAGGGCATCAATGGTAAAAAAGTCTTGCATAAAAGGCAAAGAAGTTTTTTTAGGCAAAAAGATTAAGAATAATACATCAATATTGGTAAGAGTCTTTTGCTTACTTGAGTACCAGAAATGAATCCATTATTAATTCAATGCTGTGAAAAGAGCAGTGGAAATGATAGCACTTTGAAGAGATTCTGACAAGTCTTCAGGAAAATGTGTGGATCTAGAGATAGATTTGTAGACATAGCTATGAACACTCAACGAAAGGGCAAGTTCTTAGAAGCTTTGACCAAGAATGTAATGTGATTTCATTTTGCCTTGCATAATTTTGGCTACTGGAGAGCAAATAGTCTCTGGAAAAAAAAAGGGAAAAAACAAGCAGGGGAGTAGAAAGTAAAGAAGGAATTGAGTAGGAGGAGGCATGAAAGAAGACAAAGAAAATTCAAGAAGTTTTCACTAATAATCCAAGTAAAAAGTGAAAGTTATAGGGCAAAGGTAGGGCTGCTTGCCATATCCCCAGTTCCTTGGGTTGACTGAACCAGGAAGATCTCAAATTTGAGGGCAGTCTAGGCGAGTTAAGGAAGATCTGTCTTAAAATAAAATAAAAAGTGCTTTGGGTAGAGCACTACTTCATCTTATTCCAGGCACTGGGTTCAATTTAAACAGAAGGGAGAAAGGAAGAAAGGAAGAGAGAGAGAGAGAGAGAGAGAGAGAGAGAGAGAGAGAGAGAGAGAGAGAGAGAAGAAGAGATAGAAAGGAGACAGGGAGGATAAAAAAGGGTAGTTGCAAAGGAGCTTAAATAAATAAACAATCTAAGTATGATTGCTTCTATAATACACATGAGACTATCGAGTCAAATATGATTGAAAACATATCCATTTTGAACCATTGAGTAATGGAGTTGTCAGTGTGACGAGGAGGGACCAGGTAGTAATAGAGATTTTAAAAGATGATTAGGAGTTTCAGTTTGAACATGTGAAGACTGAGATATTTCTTTCCTTCTTTTTTTGGTACTGGGGATGGAACTCAAGACCTCACGCTTACCAGGCAGGCTCTTATGCCGCTGAGCTAAATTCTTGGCCCTGAGATATTTCTTATATATATATTAAAGGGAAATGAATTTAGGGATCAGGAACAACATCCAATTTAAGAAAATTTATTTTCATAATGCTGGATACCAGTTGCCTAAGAAATGTAGAAGATACAAAGGAATAAATATTAGAATATGGAGCCTGGGGAGTATATTTGTGTTTGTTATTTCTTGTTTTATTTTAAAATATTTTTATTTTATTATTGTGTAGTGTTCATTACATTAGGTGTAATTTTTGTGTGACATTAAATGACTGTATTGTTTTAAAATTTGATATTCTAAATTTAATTCATCTCAGTCTTTCCATCGTTCTATCAATGTTTTTTCTATTACTGTTACTATCTCTTTTAATTTTATGTGTTAACCTGGATGTGTTAATTAATGCTCACATAGAAAGTAAAACCCTATTGCAGAATGTGTCTGTGTGTATATTTACAAAAGATGTGTTTTAATTTCAGTATATTGAATAAAAATCCAACTTTATCAGAGACCACCGCCCATGGAAGGCACAGATGGAACACAGAGGCAGAGGAGGGGTGATTTTAATTTCTCTATTTGATCTAGAGCTTATATTTTGTTCTGTTTTTAAGCACTGAAGAAGCTTGTTCTTGGGCCTTTACATACATTTACTAGTTTCAAGCCATTGATTCCCTAGTACTCAGGCTTGTGGACCTAGACTGAAAATCATGACCAATTTTTCTTGGTGCTCCAGCCTATGGCTATCAGGATGTTTAATTTGCTGCATGTTTATCAAGTGAGTCAGTTCTTATACTACATCCACTAGTGTCAAAAAGTATTTATAAAAAACATCTAGATAGCCAGTTATTTATTTCTTTTTGGTTTTGATTCATTGGAAAACCTGGATAATACAGTTCCCTAATTAATGAGAGTTTGAGAGGCAAGAATTAATTTTTGAAAGTAAGTGGTATCAGAGATTATAGGAATAAAAGAAATAGCAGACGATAATAAGATATTTCAACAGGAGGGAAAAATGTTCAAGTACAATACATAATTATAAGGTTAATTGTTAATCAGGAAATTAAGTAAAAATAATAATGACAAATGTCTGATGATGTAAGAAGGGATTATAAAGGGAAATAGACTTAAATACTGACTATAGATTATTATTTTAAGGAATTAAATGAATGGAAATGAGATATATAACACAGGGTGATGCAGG
Organism: Cavia porcellus; assembly: GCF_034190915.1. Lineage (NCBI taxonomy): Eukaryota > Metazoa > Chordata > Mammalia > Rodentia > Caviidae > Cavia > Cavia porcellus. The sequence continues at coordinate 28,522,764 of NW_026947497.1, read as the reverse complement.
CAAAAATAATTTTGCTGTTGTTCTATATGAGAAAAGTTATAAATTTAACACAGGATAATTTGAAAGTGCTGAAGAAATTGTAAAGAAATTATCATAAATCTATAATCCAGATGCAAGAAACAGATGGAGAGCACTGCTGGATAAGTCTCTGGATATTGTTATTTTGGGATCTGGCCAGGTAATTATAATAAAGGGAATTCTAGAGAAGTATACTTGAGTGCTTGTGTATGGAATTAACATTTCTGTTGGACCCTGTAATATAAACTGTAAAATAAATTAATGAAGACATTAGAATTTGAAATAGGCTATTTCAGAGCCTGGTATTTGTCTTAGTTAATTTTCTCATTGCTGAGACAAAATATCCAACACCCAAAGTTAAAGGAGGAAAGGTTAATTGCAGCTTAGTTTGTAGAGGTTTCAGTTCACAGTTAGTTGGCTCCAAGGCAGAGTGGCACGGCAAAGGGACATCACAGAGGAGAAACAGTTTGTGCCAGCAGAAGGTAGAAAAGCACCAAAATAGCTCAGTAGCAAGCAGCCAGTGGCCATGGTAGCTCTCTTTCAGTCTCTTAAATTCTATCCAGGCTACTTGCCTTTGCGGATGGTAGTACTCACACTCAAGGTTAGGACTTCCTGTTGTCCACACTCAGAACACTGCCAGATCACTCAGTGGACTAACTTCATAATCATATACCCTTAATCTCAGCATCACTCACTTTAGATTCCGCCCTCTCTGCAAAGCCCCATCTATGACTGCTTGAGGTTTTGGAGGAACATCTAGACACAAGTTATTACAGTATTTCAGTGTGAAATTCAGTAATAGACACACATGATATTTCTCTCTTTATGAATTGACAATACTATGATAAAGAATCTCAAAAACGTGAATCAAAAGTTCTGTTTTACTAGATAAATAAACCTCTAGTTATTTATTAAGAATGCCTAAGTGTTGGGGACTATGACTTGTAAGTGGACATAATATCTATCTAGGCATTCCTGTGGGACAATTTTAGAATGCAGCAATCCAGCTTCCTATTGGTCAACGAGATAAGCGTCCAGATATGGCATGGAGGGTGACATTTTTGTTGTTGTTGTTGTTGTTTATTTTTGTTTTCTTCTTTGATGATGTTAAACTTGCCCATTGAAGCACTATTTCTCTACTTTAAGGGAAAGCACTGTACCCCTTCACCTGCACTCACTAATAAAATGGTGGGTAGCGGAATTAGGGGCCTTTTGCTCCTACAATGCAATTGAAATTTACCCTCTACATTGTCTTTTTGCTCTTCCATTCCTAACCAGGACAGCAGATCGGAACTCACTGCAGGGGTCTTCAATAGCTGACACCATAAAAAGGTTACCAAAATACAAGGTGAAATTTTTATATTAAAAATGAATATCAGATAATCATATGTTAGAAAAGTGAAACTTCTAACTTTTTATACAATTAAAAAGTACTCAACTTCTAGCTTTTTAAATAATTAAAGAAGTACACAAGTAACTGAAAATCTAAGTAGAAAAGTTTTGTGTCTGAACAAACAAGAATGGAAGAACATTTCCTAAGGAATAATAAAAATAAATGGAGAATTACATTACATGGAGTTAATATACTGAATTTATCATACAAATCTTTTCTTTACTACAAGATTTATTTTCATGCATAATAAATGTAGTGTTTTTAATGTTGCCATTGAGTTATTACAAAGCATTTTGGATTTTATGTTGGAAAATAATAAAAATCAGCAGTCCAGAATTTTAACGGGTTTTATTTTAACTCTACTCACTGGTTGGTCTCATATAAATACATGATGGTTAGTTGTGTATTATTTGGTATCTGGAAGAAAGTTAAAAATCATGATTTCACTTTGCTTCATACATTTTATTTGAAAATAAATATTTCTCAATGCTTGAGTAAGTTTAAGTTTTAAAAATTATAAGATAACTTTATTTTTTCTATATATAGTGTGATTTTGTTTAAGCTAATAAAAGAAACTGTCATTAATTAACATTTTAATCACTCTAGGTATTTCTGGTAATTACATGTTTTCAATGCTGTCACATTCTCTTCCAAAAAGATTCTGAGTCATACATATTCAATCACTTGTGTTCATTTTCATCATAAAAGTATCAATGCCTGTGTTATTTATAGAAAAAGTAATATAATTACAGCTACTGCTTCAAAACTTAAATGCTTTCAATTGCCATTATTAGTACATAGAAATATGACTAGAGAGTTTTCAAAACTAGGGTACAAAGAGCACAAGCAAATTTGCAAATAAAGGATCAGGCATTTCATCAGATTTATAAAAATTTTCCACTTAAATTGTATATGTCTTCAGAGAGTTTCGAAGAAAAAATGAACAATTTGCATATGAAGTAAATCTGTGTAGTGTGAAAAACATGCAATACTTTAGATATCTATATCCATGTCAACTGTCTAAAATAATTGTAATTGAATCATTAGAACAGTATTTCAGTTTTTAATTTAATGACTATGAAATTGATTTTCTCTGTAGGAGCAACAGAAATGTCCTTAGCTTTTCTGAATATGTCAACTAATGTAGAATTCTGAAATTCTTTTTTTTTTTTTTGTCTTTTTCATTTTCATCGGTATCAGAGATCAAACTCACTACCGCCTGCTTGAAAGCAGGTGCTTATGCCGCTGAGCTAAATCCCCAGCCCCTGAAATTCTTTAAATGGCAGTACTAAATGACTTTAAGTCAAATGTATAAGGTTGTTTTTGAGAGAAACTGTCCTAGAAAAATCACATGCTTATCTATCTTATCTACCTATCTATCCATGTAGCTACCTATCACCTATCTATCATCAATCTGGCTTCAATGACTCCCCAGGAGGCATGACATAATATCAGAGATTGGGTAATTTATAAAGATCAGAAATATATTGGCTTATAATTCTAGAGCCAGGGATGGTCAACCTCAGGCACCTACAGGTTTGTCCAGTCTGATTCAAAGATGGCTCCTTGTATGCTACATCTGAGCAAAAGGAATACGTGCCCCCAAAGAGCTGATGTGGAAGGGCAGACACTGAAAAAGAATCTGAATTGACCTGTTTATAATGGCAATGGCCCACTTACAAGGTTCCAAGCCTGATCATCCCAAAAAGGTTGCATCTTTCATTATTTTTACAGTTGTTACAATGGATACTATAACTTGTAACTGTATTTCAACATAAGTTTCAGAGAAACACATTATGTTGTTCCTAAACCCTGTCCATCTATTTCCATATAGGTTTTTGCATTGATTGATTGGTTTTACAGGCTTGCTTACTTTCTGGTATTGGGTGATATTCCAGATTCATTACGTATGCTTGCTCTTCCCCTTGTAGGATCAAGTGACTCTAAGGAATTCTGGCATCTTTTATTGGAGGGCAACATGAAACTCTGGGGTCTGACCACTAGATGTGCTCACTGCTACCCTGCATCATTGCTTCAAGGATGTTCTAACTGACAGAGCAGGGAAATATATGTTTAGATATTAACCTTGTATACACATGCATGTCTGTAAGTATTCCTATATGTAACCAACAGTATCCACAGAAGTTAGCATAAAGTGTGAATGTCTCTGGCTTTAATTTATTAATATGTGACTCATTCATGCCTCATTCCTTTGCTTTCTGTAAATCTATTTTCACTGCTTTTGCCATCAAGTCACATAATTACTAAATTCTATAAAATGTGCAGATCTTTCTGAATCATTAACCCCTCTTATGTGGGAAATAATTTTACCAAGGGAGATACAGTGTGAGTGGAAACTTTGACTTGAAACCCCACCTATTGTTCAACTACTGTCTTTTCACTAGGTGATATTATTATATTTTTTCAGATTAGCAATATAATTCAATCTTTTTTGCCAAAACATGTATTCCATTGGGGATCTTCTGATCTCCTAAGCTATTTTTAACTTATAAACTTTACATTCTATGTTATTGAGTTCTATGTATTTATCTAAAAGTGATATATCATAGAGAATAAATTTAGGGCCCAAAAAAATATATTGTGTCATCTATATAAACATGCCCTCCTCAGTCATAGGAATATATGTTCATCCATGTATTCTGATTACTGCATAGTTCTTTTTTAAATTTCTAAACAAAATTTCTTTTTTATTTTAAAGAGAATAAAACAAAAAAGAGCAGAACAAAGCAAATTAGAACAAAGCAATGCAAACAACACAACATTTCACAACAAGACAACAAGATATCAACAGTAGCTACCATAATGTCTCTTGCTTTGTAATAGTTGAGCATATCTTCACACACAATAACATAAACCTAACAAAATAGTGTAAAACTATTCAAGATAATGAAAGTATCACAGGACATTCAAACCCAAATAACTAATAATGAACAATGTCTACTATAATATCTCATTTTCCTTAAAAAATTTTTATACTGTCACATATAATAAAAACCAATAAGGCACAATACGGTAGCACCAATAGAAACAAAAGAACAAAAGCATGATAAAACTTCTAAGCAAGATGATATTAAATCACCAAGGTTTGTTTAGTTCAAGCTAGCTGTTCATACCATCACACATAATAAAATCAAACAAAACAGAATAAAACAATTCCAACAAATAAATGAAAACATTATAAGACTTCTAAGCAACATAATGGGGAATGATGACTGCCATAAAATCTTACGTACTCTTACCATTTCTTATACTAGGGAGACTATATGGTATTTTTACATGTGAGTTTGATTTATTTCACATATGAGTATGGTCTCAAGTTGTGTCCAATTATTTATAAATATCTCAGTGTGATCATTCTTTATAGCTGAGTGGTACTCCATTGTATAAATATACCACATCTACTTTATTTATTCCTCAGTTGATGGACACTTAGGTTGTTTCCAAGATCTGGCTAATACAAATTGTACTGCTATACACATGGGTGCACATATATCACTGTGGTATGATGTTTTTACTTCTTCTAGGAATATGCCCAGACTGGAATAGCTGGGTCAAATGGGACATCCAGTACCACCTTTTTGTGTAATTTCCAGAAAGACCTCCACTCATCTGTACTCCCACAAACAGTGCATATGAGATCCATTACCCTGGCAGCCTCTCCAGCATTTATTATTGTAGTTTTCTTCATCCTGACCATTCATTCTGGAGTGAAATAGAAACTCAGTGTGGTTTTAATTTGCATTTCTCTAGTTAATAATGATGCTGAAGATTTTTTATGTATTTATTTGTCATTTGTATTTCTTCACTTGAGAACTGTTTCTTCACCTCAGATGCCCATTTTTGGATTGGGTCTTTGAATTTCGGATATCTGATTTAAAAACAAAATTCTTTATTTGATTTAGACCAAAGTCCTTTGTCTGAGGGACCATTCACTAAGATTTGTTTCCCAAATATCGCTATGCTAAAGATTTATTTGACATGCAGAAACTCTTGAATAAGATTTGATCCTAGTTATTGATTCTAGGAAGTATTCCCCATGCAGTTTGATTCTTGATCATGAATTTTCTATCTTCCCTGAAATATTTTCAGATTTTTTCCTACTTTGTCTTCCAACAGATTTAGTATTTCTATTTTAATATTTAGATGTTTGATCCATCAGACTTTAATTTAGTACATGGTAATAGGCATGAGTCTAGTTTTAGTTCTTGGCATAGGGAGAGCCAATTTTTCCAGCACCATTTATTAAAGAGACTATCTTTTTCCAGTGAATGTGTTTGGCCCATTCATCAATGATAGGGTGGTTGAGTGTGTTTGTAGTTGTAGTTGTATCTTCTAATCTATTCCATTGATCTTGAGGTCTGATTTTATTCCAGTACCATGTTGATTTTATTACAGTAGCTTTCTAGTATAACTTCATGTCAGATTGTGATGGCTACTGCCTTTCCTTTGTTGCTGAGAAATTGACTTTGCTATTCTAGGTCTCTTCTGGTTCCAGATGATTTTTAGGAGTGATTTCTCTATATCTATGAGGTATTCTATTGGTAATTTGATTGCGGTTGCATTAAATCTGCATAGCAATTTTGGCAGAATGGCCATTTTTATAATATTTATTCTTCCTATCCATGAACAAGCGATGTTTTTCCATTTTCTGAGGTCGTTTTTGATTTCTTTTTCCAGGGTATTATAATTTGCCCTGAATAGATATTTTACTTCTTGCATTAGATCATTTCCTAAGTATTTCATTTTTTTTTTTTTGGATGCTACTGTGAAGGGTGTGACTTCCTCTTATTTCTCTCTCAGTAATTTTGTTGTTAATGTACAAAGAATGCTATTGATTTTTGAATGTTGACTTTGTGCCCAGCTAATTACTAAATTTATTTATTATATGTAGACGTCTTTCAATGAAGTTTTGGGAGTCTTATATGTAGAGTATCATGTCTTCTGCACTAATGATAATTTAACTTCTTCTCTTCCTATCCTTAATTCTTTTATTTCTTTCTCTTGTATAATTGCTCTGGCTAGTATTTCCAGCACTATGTTGAATAAGAGTGGTGATAATGGACATCCTTGTATTGTGCCTGATTTTAGGGTAAAGATTGCTACATTTTGGCCATTGAATACGATGCTGGTTGTTGGTTTTCATAAATATCCTTTATCATATTGAAATAAATACCATATATTCCAATTTTCTCTAAGGTTCTTATGATGAATGAATGTTGAACCTTATCAAAATCTTTTTCTACATCTATAGAAATGATCATGTAATCCTTATTTTTGGCTCTATTGATATGGTTCATTACATTTATGGATTTATGTATGTTGAAATGCAATAATATACTCCCCGCATTCCTGGGATGTATCCCACTTGGTTGTTGTGTATAATCTTCTTGTTGATTTGGTACATTCTTTTTGCCAAAGTTTTATTTAAGAATTTTTGCTTCTGTGTTCATCAGGGAGATTGGTCTGTAGTTCTCTTTTTAGCTGGGTCTTTCTCAGGTTTTGGTACTAGAGTAATATTTGTTTCCAGGAATGACTTAGGAAGAAATGGTTCCCTTTCAATTTCATTGAAGAGATTGAGGAGTGTCAGTATTAAGTCTTCTTGGAATTTCTTGTAGAATTCCACAGTGAATCCGGCTGGCCCTGGGCTCTTCTTTGTTAGTAAGGGCTTAATTACATTTTCAATTTCATTAATAGAAATTGGATTATTCAGAAGTTATACATCTTCTTGACCCAGCTTTGGTATTTCATATGTTTCTAGAAATATGTCCATTTCTTCTGTCCAAACCTTTGAGAGTAGAGGTTTTAAAAATAGGTGTTGATGATATTCTGTATTTCCACAAATTCTGAGGTGATTTCACCCTTTTCATCCCTTACTGAATGAATTTCAGTTTTTGCTTTCCTTTTTTAAAAATAAGATTGGCTAGAGGCTTGCCAATTTTATTTATTCTTTCAAAGAACCAACTCTTTGATTCTTTGTATTGTTTTCCTAGCCTCTATTGCATTGATTTCTGCTCTGATCTTTATAATTACCTCCCTTCTTTTGGCTTGGGCCTTGACTTGCTCTTATTTTTCTAGGTGTTTGAGATGCAGCATCAGGTTGTTTATTTGTGTGTGTTCTGTTTTCCTGATGTGAAAATTCACTGCAGTAAATTTTCCTCTGAGTGCTGATTTCATTGCATCCCACAGATTCTGGTAAGTTGTATTTGTATTTTCATTTGTTTGTAGGTATTGTTTAATTTCTTCTTAATTTCCTCTGTGACCCCCTGATTACTCTGGAGTGGTGTATTATTGAATTTTGTCTTTCTGTGGGTTTTTGCAGTTTCTTTTATCATAATTTCTAGTTTCATGGCACTATGATAACATGCATGGGATAAATTCAATTATTTTGCAATTACTTAATATATTCTGTGGTCTATTATCTCTGTTTTAGAGAATGTCCCATGTACTGCTGAGAAGAATGTATATTCCAATGGTGTTGGGTAGAACACTCTGTACACATCTATCAAGTCCACTTGTTCACTGATGTAATTCAGTTCTGTTATTTCTTTGCTTACTTTCTGTTGGATTGATGTGTCCCTTTGTATCAATGGTGTGTTAAGGTTTCCTGTTATAAATGTATTATTGCTTATTTGATTTTTCATTTCTGTCAGTTTGTTTTTTTATAGTTGGATGCTCCCAAATTTGGTGCATATATATTTAAGAATGTTATCTCTTCCTTTTGAAGTTATCTCATAACTAATATGTAGTGACCTTCTTCATCTCTTTGGATCATTCTTGGTTTGAAATTTACATTGTCTGCAAACAGAATAGCTACCCCTGCTTTTTGAAGGGTTTCTATTGCATGAAATTTGTTTTCCATCCTTTGACTTTCAGTATATGAGTTTCCCTTTGGGTTAGATGGGTTTCTTGTTGACAGCATATAGTTGGACGTTTTTTATTGATCCATTCTGCCAGTCTGTATCTTTTAATTGGTGAATTGAGGCCATTTACATTAACAGTTGTAACTGTTATATATTGGTTTATTGTTGATGTGTTATCTTTCTGCTGTTGCTTCGTTACCTTTCCACTCTGTTTAATTGTCTGCCTTGCTTAGTGGGTTTTTCCTACTTCCATCTAGACTGTATTTCTGTATTCTTTGCAGGGTTGGTTCACTAAGCATGCAATTCTTCAGCTTTTTTGTTTGTTTGTTTGTTTGTTTTGTTTTGTTTTTTCTTTTTGTTTTGTCATGGAAGTATCTTATTTCTCCATCCATTTTGAAGGACAGTTTTTCAGGTTACATCAATCTGAGTTGGAAGTTATTATCCTTTGGGACCCGAAATACTTCATGCCATGCTCTTCTTGACTTCATTATTTGTGTTGAGAAGTCTGCTATGATTTTGATAGGTTTTCCTTTGTAGGGGATCTGTCTTTTCTCTATAACAGCTTTAAATATTCTTTTCCTATATTGGATTCCTTGGATATTGATTATAATATGTCTGTGTTTAGTTTTATTTTGGTTATGGCTATGTAGAGTTCTATATGCGTCACTGACCTGAATTTCAGTTTCCATTCTCAGTTTGGAAAATTTTCAGCTATTATTTCTCATAAGTAATAGCATGATGTCATTTGTGTTACCCTCTTCTTTTTCATTTATCCCTATTAATCTTATGTTGTTTTTCTTTGCATCGTCTTGCAGCTGTTGAATTGTTATTTCCTGTTTTCTTGTCATTTTTCAGAGATCTTTCCTTTCCTGTTCATTAGCTGCAATCTTGTCTTGAGATTTGAAATTCTATCTTCACTTTTGTTGAGGTAATTTTACCAACTTTAAATGGAATTTTTGATTTCCTGTATATCTCTTTGAATCTGCTTCATGCATTCTGTTTGTTTCTTATTTTGTTCATTAGCATTTGCATCTTTTGTCATTGTTCCTCTAATTTTTTTTAACTGTGTTGTGTTTAGATTTGTTCAGTATTACTTTCATTACATTTTTCATTTCTTCTTTTACCTGGGAGATTTCTGATTTGAGTTCTTTTATAGGTTCCCAGAGTTGTTTCTTTATTTCAGCTGTTTTCATTTCAGGCCTTTCAAGTGTATGGCTTATATTTTCTTCTGTGCACTTAGTTCCTAGGCGTGCTTGGAATGGGGTGTAAGTTTGAGATAACTTTTTTTTTTTTTTGTCTTTTTCTTTTTTATCGGTACCAGGAATCGAACTCACGACCGCCTGCTTGCAAGGCAGGTGCTTATGCCGCTGAGCTAAATCCCCAGCCCCGAGATTACTTTTTGATGTTTCATTTTGTCAATGTCCTGTATTTCTGGGTTTTGAGCAATTTCCCAAAGCTTGCTTTAAGCATGCTGAAAATACCCTGATGCCCTCAGCTCCTCAGGACTAATTGGAGGTCACTGGTCATTTGCATTCATGCCCAGAGGGACCTCCCATGCATCTTCTGGTTGTCTAGGATATTGTTCAGGTTCCTAGCCACTAGGTGTAATGGTCCAAAGCTCTTTTCTGCAAGTGAGCCCTCAGCTCCTGGGGATCAGTAGAGGTGGCTAGGCTTGGCCTAGTCAGTCCTGAGGGATCTCTTGTGCCTCCTATGATGGTTCTGGAAGCTGGCCAGGGACCTCACCACTGGGGTCATGGTCCAAAGCTCTTCCCAGATGAGCGCAAGTGTGCTGGAACTCCAATAACATTTCAGTGTATGGATATATCACATTTTACTTATTCTTCCATCAATTAAATAATGAGTTTTGATGTTGATATTTATGAATTCAGTTTCTCTAAATATTTATGTGCTGATTTAATATGTATTTTCAGATAAATACATGAATAAATAAACTTCAAAAATTGTAAAAATTATTCATCATGCTTTTATTTTCTGAAAGAGGTTTTATAGAACTAATGTAGTTTCTTCCTCCAATGTTTTGTGCAGTTGAGTGAAACCATTTGTTTTCTTTTTGCAAGATCATAAAATAATTATTCTATTTCTTTTATAACAGGAGAACTACTGAAATGATCTGATTTTCTAGTGTCCAAATCTTGGTGGAGTGTATCTTAAAAAAAATTGGTAAATTTTATGATATTTTTCAATTTTGCATGAAAAAGTTTTGTGTAGTATTCTTCTATCCTTTCAATGCCCAAAGAGTTATAATTATGACCCATCTTTTATTTCTAATATTAGTAAATTTTGTCTTTTTGGGGTTTCCTGGCAGGAATTTTTATTAGTTGTATTAATCATTGAGGAAACAAGATTTGTTATTGTTGTTTTTGTTGTTGTCATTTCATGAATTTATAAAACTATCATTATAAAAGTCACTGATTTTCTTGAATTTGCTTTACATTTTTCAAATTATCATTTTTCTTCTGTTTATTTTATGTGTGTATTACTTTTCTTTATCTAGTTTTGTAGGGAAGATACAGTTTTCTTAAAGTCATAACATGCTATTGAATAAATAATTATCAAATTGTCTAAAGTTCTCTGATACTAGTGATCAAAAGTTTATGTCTGTTTTCTGTGTCTGATGTAAAGTAGAAATCATATAGTGAAGTATTCATAACAGATGTTCACAACAACCTTCTAGTTTTAGAGATCACATATGTATTCACATTTTGTTTGATATCTAAAATTTAAATCAGTCATTTAAATATTTTGGAAGAGTAAAATATAAAATTCATATTGTTTCACTGTGTATAGCACAATCACAGAAGTATCTTAAATTCATGGATGTGAAGAAGAATTTTATATTTTTTAGGACCTTCTCCAAACCTTCACATGTTTCATATGAATGCATAAAAAGTCATATGTATATCTCAGTGATATTCAGAAAGTTATCATTTTGGGGTTTTTCAATTTTTGTTAGTTAAATAATTATCTTCATAATGAGTCCAAACAATAGATAAACAATGTTCGATCATTATATTTTCTGAAGTGACATATTTTAAACTCATACTTTCCTCTCATAACAGTAGTATTGTATTGTTTCCCAGAGTAAGATAGGAATTCGTATTGCAGATTGTGATTCAAATTTGTATTTTGGTTAAATTTTTTGACAATAGAAATCACTGTCATAGGAATAAATTTATTATAAAACTTAATCCTGCTATTTTACAAGAAATTACAACTAGAATTATATAATTATTCAAACATTCAAGTTTCTAAAAATGCTATAACATGTACTGTTTTAAAGTATGCTAATATGAAAAAAAAACATTATTTGCATGTCAAACAATATTCTCACACCTGTATACCTATTTAATAGAGATAAATTTTAAATATTTGAATAAGAAACTACTTTTACTGGTTTGAGCTTATGTCTGGAAATCTGCATGCCATATCATTTTTAAAGAAGTCTATCAAATAATTTTTATTTTCTTTATTTTTTGTTTCAATGTAATATTTATACATATTGCAAAATATGAAAAGCACTGTTCTTTTTTGTATGAAAACATAAAACAAAACAATTAAAGGATAGCAATAGGTAATTTACTGTTATCACAATTTTAAAAGAATGGCCAAGAGGAAATATTTTTCTAAATCATTTAATATGACAAAGAGACATTAGTCACCTTTCACAGTATTCCCTTTACAGATTAAAACTCAACAATATAAAAATATCTATCCCAAATTCCACTTGTAAATGTAATGCAAGTATTTTCAAAAGACCAGCGTATTATTTAATATATTTTTAAAACTTATGTTGACCAAAAGGGAGAATATGAGGTTGATTCTAATTTTGATAATGTGAACTAAATTGAATGATACTCTAGGTAAGTAAAACTCACCACTTGGGTGGTTCCACAATTTCTGATTTTAATTCCACAATTTCTGATTTTCAGTATTAGACAGAACCAGTGCAGAAGATAAAGAAAACTCAGAGAGCCTAACCTGAGAATTCTGAATTTTTTTCATAAAGAGAGCATTTGATAATAGCATGAATATTTCAGAAAATGTGATGCTTTGATCACCTGCACAGTTTGAGTTTACCAAACAAGATGGAGCTTCAGCAAAAATTCCATAAGTCCAAGACAAATTATCTCAATACCTGAAAAGTTTATTGGGTTTTATTTTCCCAATAAAAAAGCTAACATATTAATTTTTCAAATTTTATGATTCTTTTTATATTTTTCACAAAGAATATTGTTTTAAAAATACATGAAACCTAAATAAATTATAGCTAATAATATAAATCTTACTAAAACCTGAAAGAAACATTAAATACTGAAAGAAACTTAAAAAGCATTAAGTTAATGAAGTTTTCAAATATTAATTTTAAAAGTATCCTATACAGTAAGAAGATAATGAATATAAAAAGGAAAACTTTGTGGCCAACATCTGGAAAGTATAGTGTATTTAAATTTTGAAATATTTAATTTTTAATGTAGAGTTACATGCCAGCACCCAAATAAATTGTGCATTATATAACTGTTGGATATCTTTAACATTGGCATCATAGGGTGCATTTAATATTTTGAAGAATCTAATGTGAGGTTTATAATAGAATAATCAGAACGTTTTGTTTTATACATAAAACAATATAAAGTGAGATAATCTATTAGTAAATTTATGTATTCACTCATCTATATAACCCCTAAGTTTGAAACTTAACTAAGTTTTAATGCGTGCATAGATGTATTTTCTGAAATAAGCAACATATAATGCTATATGCTACTCTCTGTGGTATTGGCATATGCCCATATATTTTAATTTAGAATTTACTAGGAGAAAAAAGAGCATTTTAAAAGTTTTTGTAAATTAGATTTCATATACTATTGCAGTTTTTAAAGAAAAATAAATGATTGAAAAAGATATTGACTAGATATGCAATTTTTCTTATATTTCTTTTAACTTTTCATACTACAGAGTACTTGCATTTCTTATACACAGCATATCTTCAATCCTTTTTCCATTGTTTTCTCCTCCTTTTGCCTTTCTATCTCTCAATCTCTTTCCTATTTGAGAAAGCTTTATCTCCCTATTTGATATTATTTGTCCTTTATTTTATTCTTTATTCATTTTTTGGGTTTCTCATGAGGGAGAATTGCCTTATGACATTTATTACTTAACACAAATGATTTTAATACTGCACCTCTTTTTAAGAACAGGCAGTTCATAAAAAACAAAATTGTCACTAAGTGAATGTGTATTTTAAAACTTTAGTGGAATTGGGAGGCCCAGACAGGGCAAAAAGTTGTTTTTCTTATTATGATTTGTAATGTTTTGATGTCATCAGCAATTTGCTATTCATGCATCTACTGAAAACTTTTTTTGATTATCTTGGTGCCCAAAAATTTAGCCTGAAAACATTAATTTGAATCACGATGTAATTGCTTTGTGAGAGAATAATACCTTATGTCCTCCTGAATAGAAATAGAAATTGAAAGAAAGAATCCTGAATTAATGATTCCTTTCCTAAAGAGTCTCACGTGTGGAAAAACTTATTTAGAAGGAATGGATTTATTTTAACATCTACTTTTGATTCTACATCGGTGGAGACTTAGTATCTTATAAGAGTGATGTTATCTTTGTTCCTTACCAATTTAAAAAATGAAAAAAAAATACTTTCTTATGGGGAAATGAAGAAATGTTTTAAATCTTAATGTATTATTGAAAATATTAATGACAGGGAGAGGAATTACAGATTATGTCTTTTATTTTCATGATATACATTCTATGATATACATCTATAGTGCCTAGTCTACAATACAAAAACACAATTGTTGCTAGCTCTTCTGTCACCATGACACTATACCTGACACCTGTAAGTTCAGTCAGAGAAGCTAAATTTAGCTTGATGGGTTCAACTGGTTCAGAAGATGGTCAGCAAGATCCAAGGCAGTGAAACAGTGGGAGAAGCATGTGGTAAAGCCAAGCTGGTTAGTTCACGGTGGCCATAAGGCAGAGTAGAACAACAGTAACAGAGAGCTGTGGGCAGGGAGCCATACACAGTACTCAGCGCTGTGTTTCCGTAATGCACCCCAGCACACTTAGGAGAATGCTTCCCTAATCTGCTGGGCATAACCTAATTGGATGAAGTTGATATAACAGCATTAATGATCAAATCACACCCTTTGTAAACTTCACCCAAGCAAATCTCCTTAAATCATACTTAGTCTTCAAAAAAAGACTAGCTCATAATTCCACCTCTCGTAACACAGCTGTCTCTCATAGAGCTGAAACCCAATGATCCCTTCTTCAAAGTCTCTCAGACTTCCCAGATTTTTTCAGAAGCTCAACTCCAATTCTCTTCTGAGACTCAAGGTAATTGTTAGCTGTGATCCTCTGTTAAAACAAACAAACAAACAAACAACCAATGTCAATTAACCCCAAGGTACAATATCTCAGATATAATTGTTCCAATATAAGAGGAAGGAATAAAAGGACAAAAAACAGAGCAAAATCCAGAAGGTAATAAATAATCTCCCATAGCTATATGTTTGGCATCCTAAATGGTAATAAAATGTGAATTCCTAAGTGTTTGGGTGGCCACTCTGTATAAACTGTCTTGTTTTAGCCTGTGTAGCCTCTCTCTTTGGGTGACTTCACTCTTTAATTTTAGCTTTCCTAGAGAGGTAGTCCATGTTTCTAGAAAATCTGGTGTCCTGGAGTTTCCATTATACTTTCTGCTGCATTGCCTCAGGTTCATACATTGTCCTCTCAGGGACTTGGTTTTATTTCTCAGGCTTTAGGTTAAAATCCCGGTACAAGCTTTCCTCATCACATAACTCTTGCCTTCTTTATGGCTATAAATCCAGCACTGCATGAATGATGCTAAAACCTGCTGTCAGTAAAAGCAGTAACCAGGAGCCTTGGTCATGGTTATAACAACCTCTAAGAGGAGGAATGAGGAGACTAAAACAAATCCCTGTAATCCAATATTTTGGAAGGCCTCTTTTGAGCAGTAATTCAGGAATTCCTTTTTCATGATTTCAATCTAAAACATCCCATAAAATGTTACAATGGAAGGTGGCTCCTTTTTAGAATGTGCAGGCCAGTGGAGGAATGACCTAGCTACTCATTTCCTTAGCTCCTCATTTCTCCTGATTCTTGTCCAACATGACTTGAAAATTTTCTTCAGCAGGGTCCTTTCACTATGTTGTATCTTCCTTGGAACAAATGACCAAGGACTCAAAACAACTGAAAGTGTAAGACAAAATAAACTTTTGTAATTTTAAACTGCATATGTTGAGTATTTTGGCCCAGCAAAGGCAAAGTAACTAATACAGAAAGTTAGTACCAGAAGTGAGGTCATTGCTCTGTACCTGACCATATCATTCCAAAGCCTTTGGATCTGGTTTGCAGGAGGATTTTGCAAAGGTTTGAATATGTAGGATGAAGAAATTTATAATCCTGTGACCAGTGATTGATGTGTGATACTTACTACATCTAGAAGATCAGAGCACTGATGAGAATGAGGATAGCAAAAGCCCAGCTCAAAATGGTCTATTAGAAAATTTGTTTACAATTTACCTGTATCCTGATACTCACCCGAAAGTGAGATTAAAGATGATGGATTGGATAATTGGTAGAGAAAAACTTAAGGGGACACAATCAAGTTGTTGCATGAATATTGGCAGATTCATTCAGTGAAATTTACAGTGAGAAGCATTAGCAGAAACAAAAAATAAAATTATATGGAATGTGATTGAAGGGATGTGCCTAATAAGTTAGAGGAAAAAGAAGTAGAGTTGCTGATAAGATGGCATTGTACAAATGTTCCCCTAATGTCTCATGGTCTCATGTTGGACTTGATCTTCAGGAAAGGGGTATTTAGGTGTAACTTGAAAGAGTGCATTTGCAACCTAAGCTTCTCCTTTCTCCCTCTGCTTTCTGGTCATTATACTTTTTGCCTCCATGCTTTTCCATCATGCTGTTTCTTAGAGTCAGTGACCACAGCCTAAAGTGAAAGAACCTGTGAACAGACATAAACTTCTACTTCTTTCAATTGTAGATTTCTGTTTTGGTCCTGGTGGCTGGAAAACAGCTACAGGAAAGGCTGACACTTTTAAAGTCTTGAGTCTGCAATGCATGGGGTCTTGCTAAGGCCTGAGATATGCTCAAAATGTTTTCATTATCATCCTTATATAATGTGGTTAGTTTCTTTTTCAAAAGTTTTAAAAACTGTTCTGCTATATTTTGTCCTCAGTTCATACTATGAAACCTGCTAAAAGTAATCCAGAGCATTTATGCCAAAAACTAATGTTAGGGTATCTTGAAATTTCCTCTGTTTTATTTACTAGTCTACCATAGTTGCACCCTTAAGGACTTTGATAAAATGAAGATAAATTCCCTGCCAAAACCTAAAACAGAGGACCTTCATCCAGTGAGCATAGAATTGCTTCTTTCCAAGTGAAAGCTCCTGAGTCTTGCCTTTTCTGTGCCTACTCCTATCAGATTTTCTGAGGTTTGTGCCCATCAGTGTCTACTTAGTTCATTCTCCGGGTTCTCTGGCCTGCATCCGCAATCCCTTACAAACTCCTCTGAAAAACCAGTTCCAAAGACTTCTGAATCACATGATCAATATATAATTACTGCAATAACTCTATTTCTTTACCAGTAATCTTCTGTATTAGCTTTCTCATCGCTGAGAAATCCATAATATTAAAGAAAGAGAAGCTGAATTTGCTCAGTTTCAGACCATGAGTGGCTGGCTCCAGTGTCATCATGATGGAAGAAAGCTGCTTAGTTCACTGCTGCTGAGAAATCGAGCAGGGAAACAGTGCCAGAGACATGTAATAGGGACCACATTATGTAGTCCAAACCATTGCTGCATGACCCATCTGGGAAGATGCTTTAGTAATCCCCTAGGCATTTTTTTTTAATATAATGAAGTTGACATATCAGGATAACAATGAAGATATGCTTCCAGAAAATGTTTGGGAAATTTTTAAAGACTGTACTTGGAGGATAAATTGAGTGCTTTTAAATCATAATCTTAAATGTTTTATTTGCCAAATAAAATTATATTCCTTATTAGGAATAAACCTAGTGACAATTTTAGGATTATTTTTTTCATTTTTTGTTATATTTCTAACGTGAGGATTTCTATTAGGATCCAGTTAAACTATGGGATACAAATCTTAATCAAAATTTTGTCAATGAGGTTCATAGGAAGAGTTAACTGGAGTAAGTCATGGCTGTATTTTCCACATCAACTATTACAAAATTTTGAAGTGTCTCTGAGATACAGAAAATCTTGCATTGTCTTCAAAATCATGCAGTAAAAAAGATCAAGACACTTTCTTAAGTCCCTCTTTATTATCATAGGAAATAGATTAACATGTGATATCTTCTATTATTATTAAAAACATTGCAGTAGATAATCTAAATCTATGATTGAGTCATGATTAGAACATTTACATAATTACTACAGGAAGAACACTTTACTTTGCCCACTTTTATCTGGTTGGTAAAAGAAGGCTAGGATAGAAACTTGTTGATCCTGCCTTTATTGACAAAATATATAGCCTCACAATATTCCTGGGTCTTTTTGTTTCTTTACCAATTTAATTCTAAATATCCTTAGATGAGTGTGGTAATTTCATATGGAACATAGCTATCTTATAAAACAGAGCATAACAAATCAGTTTCTTTTTTCACTATCCATGAGAGACTCCAAACAAGCGATTCTTTAAAAAAGTAAAACCTCTCTTCTCAGTCCCTAACATGTTGAATAAAAATGCTTCCTTTTTATACTATTAAAATTTAACTTCTTTTAGCTGACCTCATTATAAATGAGAAAACCAAACACTAAAAGTTTGGGAGTTCTGCTCACTAGAACTGGGATGGGACAAGGGTGTGATAAAGCACTCCTATAATTCCAGCACTCAGGAGGCTGAGGCAGGAGGATTGCCCTAAATTTGAGGCCAGTTTGGGCTATAGAGTGAGGGAATTAAGTCTAGCCTGAACTCTTTAGCAAGACCCTGTCTCACAAAGCAAGCAATAAATTAACAAACGAAACAAAAGAGTTTACTTTGGCTTTCAAATGTGGTAAGATTTTTTGTTTTGTTTCCAAGTTGCTTTTTAAAATTTTTATTTTTTTTTTGAAAAAGTAAAACAAAATTTCATGACAAAATAATAGGAAAACAACAATAGGTATTACCTTTAGCGTGGTTACTCAGAGTACAAGATATGGGCATACAAAATCTTCCAATTGATATTAACATAAACCTTCCTTTTCAGTGAATTAGGATACACTAGTAGTATAGTTCACTTGCATTGTTTTTATAACAACTATTTAAAATTAAACTTGCTTTCATTTACATTCAGTATTTTGTGTGATTTTGAATATCATACAGTCCTTTTATTTTTATAGAACATAGATATTGAGATCTTGTATACTTTTAGGTAATGAAATCTTGGTGATACTATTTTCATGTGCTTCAATTTTTCCATTATCACACATCTGTGGATGAATTGTTTCAATTATGTTTTTTGCCTGAAAATTGCATCTATATTCTTGAGAAATATTTTTACTCAGTCTTAGAATTTGGTTTGGCAAGTAATTTGTGGATTCTGAAGACATTCCATTTAGTTTTTACTTTTTGCCATTTTTGTTAAGAAGTCTCTGCAAGTAAAAACAACCTGCCAGCTGTCTTCCAATACAATGAGTCCTTTCTCTGGATACTTTAAACATCTTCTTTTGTCTTTATTGTACTGTGTTCTCACTGCTGTACCTGCATGTTTTTATTGCAGTGTCACATTCACAGTGCTTCTTGATGTGTGCACTGTTGTCATTAAGAGTACCTACATTTCATTTTTCTCTTTTTTTCTCTGATCTTCTTACAGGGCATAGAGTGCCTATATATTAGATTTTGCTCACATGTCATCTAGTTACTATTTTTATCTTCTTTAAAATCACTGCTCATAGGAGAAATGTATTTTATGCTCACTCTTCTATTGTGTTAATCATTTATTATGTGTTATGTTCATACACACTACACTACATTCATTAAATATGGAAAGTATAATTCTTTTAAGATTTTCCAATTCTCCATGGAAATATCTATACAACTGCATTTAAATATCTTACTCATAGTTATTTAAAAATCTTTACTCTGAAAATTCATTTTGTTTATTTTCATCCATGTTCACATAAACATGGATGAAAATTAACAAAATTTTCTGTGTGCTGCTATTTTTATTACCTACTCTATTTCTTTGGTTTTCAGTCATGTCAAATTATTTGTTGGTACATCTGATTTATTTTATTTTTATGAAATATATGTTACAGTTTATTAAAAATGAAGAAAATTAAATGTTATGAATGAAGTTATTTTTGCCCTCCTGTTGAACTTGGATCTGAAAGAGTAGATAGAACCCAGAAAGTTCACACTGGTGGAGTACTATAGTCAATTTCAGCTTTCAATTTTAATCACGTTTATATTTTCCTGGTTGATCTTTATTTCCTTAGGAGAAATTTTTCTTGAGCCTTAGGTGCAAGTCCATGATCTATTATAGTTTAAAACATACCACATTTGCATGCTTAAACCTAGAATACTAAAAGAAGTTCTGTTCAAATACTCGTCAGTCAGAAACAGTTTCTGTTCAGGTTTGTAACTTTCCTTTTATTTTTTTAATAAGAACATGATTAGAGCCAATAACACACTGAGTGTCCAACTCCACTTTACTGCACTCTGTTCTGTTTCATAAAGCAATTTTCTTGACAGTAACATCACAAGAGAAATGAAGAAAGTAAATGATTGAGTTTTAAAGACTTTCTTTACATATAAGTTAGAAACAAATTAACTTTTCCTCACTGGAAACGGGAAATATAAATGTAGTTTTCTAAAACTAAATCCTGCCATTCTGGAATTACAAAGCATATAAAATTAAATTTCCCAGTATAAATGTCATAAAAATGAGCCATAAACTTAAAATATGTCAATATTTTTCTCTATAAATATTGTCTCATTAAAGAAAATAGACCTTTGACTAGAAAGCTATTTTAAATCAAGAAATTAGTCAGCAAATACTCATGGGGACACAATGCTTTGTGTAATACTCACAAGTCCATTGTTAGTAGGCTATTCTGTGTGCTGCTAGCATAGGGGATGGCAGATTACAATCCCTGGACTATACTTAGTCCATGATTTAGTTTAATATTAGAAAGGAGCTAAGAATTATTTTAACATATTTAAGCAGTTGAAAGAAATTTAAAATTTTTAGATGAAAATGGTATGGAGTACACTGCACAGAGTTTTAGTGGATTGCAGTCAAGTTCATTGATATACATATTTTATTGGCTTTTTTGTTCTATACTGACAGAGTTGAATAATTATGAAAAACATCATATTACCCTGAAAGCCTAAAATATTTACTCTCTGGTTCCTTACAGAAAATGTTTTATGACTCTTTACTAGACAACTGATTTTGGCTTTTTGCCCAAACCAGCATTGATTGCAGCTTGAAACTTTATCTTCTTGTTTAGCATATAAAAATAAACAATTATATAAAAACTGTGTTAGAAAAGCATTTTATATTTTGTCATTTCTGCCAGAAAATATCCTGAGGGCATATTCATGCTTAGGTTTTCTTTGGTTACACTTTGGCAATGGGTTTAACATAATCCCACTGGGTGAACAGTATCCATATCTAGATTTTACTGTTGAAAGCCCAGAGTTTCCAATAAACAAGCAACATTTTTCTCAGATTTTTTCTGTTTTGTTTCTAAGTTGCTTTTTAAAATTTTTATTTTTTTTTTGAAAAAGTAAAACAAAATTTCATGACAAAATAATAGGAAAATAACAATAGGTATTACCTTTAGCGTGGTTACTCAGAGTACAAGATATGGGCATACAAAATCTTCCAATTGATATTAACATAAACCTTCCTTTTCAGTGAATTAGGATACACTAGTAGTATAGTTCACTTGCATTGTTTTTATAACAACTATTTAAAATTAAACTTGCTTTCATTTACATTCAGTATTTTGTGTGATTTTGAATATCATACAGTCCTTTTATTTTTATAGAACATAGATATTGAGATGTTGTATACTTTTAAATTGACATGCAAGTTTCAGTTGATTTAATATAAATTTCTAGCATCTATCTCATTTACCAAGGTTAAATATCAAATCATTCTGAAAATTTTAGAAATCACATATGTAGTTTTTCAATAAAATTATTTATTGGGAATGTGTGCACTTGTCTTTTTGACACTTAGGCATTTAAATAAGTCCTATAATACACCATATATTAAAAATGCTTTTTTAACAACCTCCAGAAATAGCTAAAGTATCCATAGTTTAAATCAGATTGGGTGCTGGGGAAGTCAGATAGGAACTTCTTGTTCTTTGTTTGTTTGGTTTTTTTAAATTTCTTATAGCTACCTAATACATCTTTCTCAAAAAGTTTAAAAATATTGACTTTCTCTAGTGTGGCACTAAGTTTTAAAAAATAAATTTACTGGGCAACTTAGATACTTTCAAGCAAATGATTTGTGAATCAGGTCCAAGTGTTAATCCAAGCTTTAATATTTCTAATTAATTAACCTTGGCTTACAGCAGCTATAAGCTGCAAAGCAAGGGATTACTGAGTGACTTATCTGAGAATAAAACAAATCCTTTATTTGAACAAAATATCTTTAAAATGGTTGCCTGAAACCTACAAAAGCTTTGAAGCTTGTTGATATAAAAATCACTCTCAAAAGCTATTCATTCCCTTAAGATACTAAAACCCACTCAGCTTAAAAAATTTTTTTAAAAAATTAAAAATCAGAGTTTAAATGAGTGGAGATTAATTCCCTTGTCTTAAAAACAAATCCATCCATTCTAGTGTTTGGACAGCAATTGAAGTAGAATACTTATGCAAACTAGAGGAGAACTTACCTTCTAGAGGAAAGACTGCTGACTGAGTTGGAGCATTCTATTTTTTTTTTTTTAGATGTTTCTCTAGAATAATTTAAATGGGCAGTGAAATAATTATACATTTAAGTGAAAACAAAGTAATGGGAAATTCAGAGAAGTTTGCTTTCATGAAACCATGCATACAAATAAATTGACAACCCTACATTTCTTTATATTGATTTGAAATATAATTTTGTACCTTGAGTTTTCATAAAGTAATGGTAGTTAAAATTTTAAACTGATGTTCAACCGTCAATTTAAAACAATTGTTTTCAATGGTCAAGCATATAGTTTTACTAGTTAAAGCAAACAAATTTGGTGAAAACAAGCTTGAGTTCTCACTTTGCCTTTAAACTCATTTCAACATGATTAATTAATTTTATCATTATTGTAATCATTAGGTCACCACAGAGTAGTTGAAAAGACTTTATCTTTTCAATTAATTTTAGGCAATAACAAATACAACAGTAAATGCACCATAACAATTCTAAAAGTTTGTCTGATTTTACAATATGGAATAAAGTAGGAAAATGTGGATAAAATGCAATATTACTCACATTTACTTTTGTAACATCTAGTACTTATGTCTTTTGTTGTAACATCTAGTAAAGCACACCAAATAATTTTGAAAACAATAACCTATACACATGAATCAGATAGAAGAGAAAAACGCTGGTACTAAATTTTGAAGGAAGTACAATAAATTGATATACTATAATTGAGTACTTGAATCAACACTGATGAATTATAAGCAGAACTAAAAGATTTAAATTTCATGTGATTTATACCTTACAATACTTCATCTAAAAAGCCTTTCAAGTTAAAAATAAATGAAGAAGTGAGAACACAATAGAGTGTCACTAAGTATATATATATATATATATATATATATATATATATAATATTTTATATGTAATTTGCTATATATATATATATTATATATATATATACATACATGTATCTAAACCATTTAGATGATCTGAGATATCTTTCTTATACAGACAAGAAACCACTCTTTCCAGATGTAAAGGGAAGACCTCTTTTCTGAGCCAACAGAAAAACAGAACTTTTAACTGGGAAGATAAAATGACCATTCACAGCAAAGGAAATATTAAACATTTATTTTTACCCCTCGGCATACAGTTTCAATCAGAGACTCAGATTCATGTTAGAAAAACTCTACCTATTTGAAAACATGTGTGCTGTAAGCTTTGAAAATTATTTGAACCAAAATTTCAATCTCCTTCAAAGTTCTCTGAAAGAATAAAGATATTTAATTATTAAAAGAATGAAATTCTATACCCTACCTTACAATAGTATTTCTCTCCTTTGAATATTATAATACATCTAAGATATAATTCTAGATTATTTATTACTGTTTTCATTTTGAAAGATAAAAGGCATGTTGTTATATAATAATTAAGTTATTCTACAGGAAATAATTTATACTACAATGTCT
Source organism: Cavia porcellus (assembly GCF_034190915.1). NCBI lineage: Eukaryota > Metazoa > Chordata > Mammalia > Rodentia > Caviidae > Cavia > Cavia porcellus. Next base: position 28,499,053 of record NW_026947497.1, on the reverse strand, counting down.
GGGCCAAGGTTCTAAAATAAGCCAAATTCTTAAAGAATACATGACAGTAATCTCTTTTATAATATTTACAATTCTTTTTTATTAATCCTTGTATCATTTTAACTATTTAATTACTTGTTCTTATTTCCTACTCTGTATTCTTGTATTTAAGTATATTTTAATCATAAAAATATTAAAATGGGGCATTAAAATCAGCTAGTAAATGATACTGATGATGAATATCAGGGAAAAATAAATGGATTTTTAAAGAAAAAACAAGACATCAGAAAAAGAGGATTTATTTAACAAAGGAAAGATATCATCAAATAAAAAATATATAGAGCAGAAAACAAATGAAAATGTAGAAAATGATAAATGAGTCTAAACAGTGAATTAAAATACAAGATTTAGAAAAATGAAAGGAAAAAATGAACAATATTGTTTTCACAAGATCCAAAATGAAATCAAATGTAGTTTTCAAGAAAGAGGAACAAAGTTAAGGATGTCATTACTGAAATAATTCAATAAAATTTAAAAATTGAAGACCATTAAATTTACAAATGTAAAGATTTTACATAATAATAAACACAAATTACTAAAAAAGGTATCTGCTGTAGTCAGGGGTTGCAGAGAGAACAATTATACACAGCACACAGAATTTATAATATTTTATGATGGTCACCCAGAGTTAAATAAAAGAAAGTGAAGGAAATATGTCCACAACACTAAAGACCCAGAATATTCAGCCAAGTACAGTAATGTCCTGCATGAGTCCAGCTGAAGGCCTGACTCATACTTAGATTCTAATTATAGAAATTTACATTAAAAATCGTAAGATAATTCCTCGCACAATTCCATCTAGAGGTCTAGAGCCCTTGACAAGGACACATGCCAGTCTGTTTTATGGATCTGCACTGGGAAGGTCGAAAGTTCGGTAGTGGAAGCTTGAAAGTCTATGCCAGCAGGATGAATAAACTGTGCCAGTAGATTGAGGGTTCAATACTGGATCAAAGAAATGACACTCAAAATAAGGACCAGAGCTCCCCCGAAAAGTAACACAGCCATCCTCAGCAACAATGACATCCTGAGCTCCTCTGATGATAACAATCAAGTGCATGCCAGGAAACCTGTGTGAAGGGTTCCTCCTTGATATTAAGTAGCACACACCTTCCCCTGTAGAGCCAGGAGGTGATGCTCAAAGTAAGGACCAGAGCTCCCCCAAAGTGAACCACAGCCACTTTAGCACAAGTCCTGAGCTCCTCCAATGATAATGGCCAAATTCATATCAGGGAAGCTAGTCATGACAAGCTCCTCCAGGAGAACCAACAGCTCAAAATAGCAACACTTAGGAGAAGCCACAATGCCTGACTCTTCCTTTCCACATCCCCTTTTATGCTGACAACTTTCCTCAAATGTGCTATCTATACTCAGCACCATGCCAATTTAATGCAGCTGGTGTTAGGTTGACCACCATTTTTTAAACCAGAACAGTATCCAACAGTATATTTTTGTAGCATTTCATACCTAAGAAACTGAAGTCACTGAGAGTTTAGAAAAAAATCTAGAGAAGGCAGAGGATCTGTAACACTTATATTAACCTTCATGGCAGAAGGTTCTCATTTTTGATGACATGTGATTTTTAATCTAGATTTCTATACTTAAACAGCCCACTATAGGAATGAAAATAGTACATATATACATATATATGTATAATATTTGATAAGGATTTAATATATGTATCAACATAAAGGTATTTAGAGACGCTAGATCGAACATGCTTCTTTAACTCCTCCACCCTCACTTAACCACGCTAAAATAGAAATTCATGTAGGGGAAGAAAAAAGCACATAGTTGTATTAAACTCTTTAGGTAAAGTGCAAAAGGAAAAAAAAAAAAAGACCCTAACATGAAGATAATGATCAGTAAATAACCGATTGGCTTGTAACTGACTTGCATACACATAGCAATGTCCAATATGGATGAGATTCTATCCGTTTATCAAAATATTAGGTTTGAAAGAGAACTGTTGTGCACACGTTTAACCCCAGAGCTCTGAGAGACTCTAAGAAGATGAAAATATGGAACACCCCCCGACACACACAGCCTTGGAAACAGAACCATTGAGAAATCATCTCAAAACAATAAAGCAATTCCTGGCATTGCAAATACATAAATTAACTAATATGTTAAATAAATATGTGTTCATAATTTCTATAAACATTTTCAGACTTCCTTTAACAGCTTATATTTGAACCAATGGTTTAATTATAATACATTATCGTTTATTGGCTGCCTCTATCATATCCATAACAGAAAAACCTATAAGAGTAAGCAAGTTTTCTTGTTTTTATTTTGTTAAGACTTTGTACTTGTATAAATTTATCAAATTTGGGAAATACTGATAAAAACCTCAAAGCCATTAGACATAAAATAATTGTTATGATTTAGTTGGTTTAGAGGTAAATGGATCTCCAAAGCCTCATGCATTCCAATGTACATTTTTACAAGCTGATTAAATCACAGAAGTGTTATACTTTTCTGTGGATTCACCCCCTGACAAGCTCCTAGCTGAATACTTTGTAAGGAAGTGAGACTGACTGAAAGAGGGTAGTCAGTAGAGGTCTAGACATGGAAAGGTATAATCTTGTCCCTTGCTTCATCCTTTCTTGCGGCTTCCTGGATATCATTTATTGGGCAGCTGTCCTCTGCCACAGCCCTTGATATAGGCAGAAACAAAGAGATCTAATGAGTCACTTAGGTCTTTAGTTCCAATACATTGAAAGAAGAAAGGAGGGAGTCCACAATGAGAGGCAAACTTAGACGCTGACTGTCTAAAAACTGGAAACCTGTGTTGTGTTGAGGCCCTTCGGGGATTCCTCTTCCTGAGTTCGTCTTCCTCCTGTGTTTGCTATTGTCTGGTGATCTTCAATAAACCTTCTCACTGCACACCAGGAGACTATGGTTGGCGGTTCTTTCCATGTGGTACACAAGAGCCTGCTGTTTCAGCCCATCCCACTGGGACACTTCTAATGTGCCATTTGTACCTTTCAGTCAGCCAACTATACAACTGTAATTGGAATTAAACCTTTTCTCTTTTAATGTGTAGGTTTGAATATTTTGTCCCAAGGATGGGAAAATGACTCCCAGAAATGCAGCATAAGGATTAGGAGAACATAAGGGTTCATAATACAACCTAAACTAGAACTGAGAAGTTAGGCATTTCCAAAAGGAAATCACTTTCAATTTTAAAATTTGAAAAAGGCACAGCCATTAGTTGCAGGAAGGTTTTGAGTTATTGAAGTTAAAATGGAAAGTAAGAGGCTGAAAGTTTGAGGCTGGACCAGTCAGAGCTGAATTGTCCCAATGTTCACAGGAGCTGTAACAATGGCCTTGGTCTTTTTGCCAAGGGAGGAATGATCTGAATGCAATGTGGATTAAATAAACTTGAGGTTAAGAGAAGAGTCTGTACTTCATTAATTACAAAATATGAAAATACAGGAAATGTTTCATAGCAATGACAAATTCATAATGCAAACATGACAAGCATGTCAATGTCATGTCTACTTAATTTTTTTTTTGGGGGGGGAGTTTGGTAAAAGTTAATTCACCCTAGGTAATTTAGTTTTTACAGTACTCTTTTTTTTTAAACAAAACCAAAAATGGTATCACTTATTTATTGAAATTGGATGAGCACTACAGTTAAATCCCACTGTATGTGACAAACTCTTTTCTTCATTTTAAAACCCAGCAAAAATACAGTGTAAACCTGGGTATGTTTGCCTCTTGTATATTAAGTTTAATAAAGCTATAGAGGTACAAGTAGGAACCTCCACTTGTTTTTGTTCTCTTTCTGTTCAATTTTGTTTTATTCAGAAAGGCATTATGCAATTTAACTTACAGAAATTTGAAACACAGTAATTAACTGGTATATAAATGTCTCAGTTACTTTTCTCATTGTAGAGACAAAATATCTGATGCTTGAAGTTGTAGACGGAAAGATTTATTTCAGCTCAGTTTGGGGAGGTTCAGTTCATAGATAGATGCCTGCAAGGATTTCCTACTGTTTAATTTTTCTGAAATTCTGTATAACTTGTACCCTTTTTCTGTTTTTTTTTTCCTCCTTAAATAAAATTAAAAAAAAAAAAAAACTACAAGAGCTTTAGGTGGTGCTACACCTATCTAGGGTGGGGCTTCTGTTTTTGTAAATTCTTGCAACCACAACCAGAACAGTGATAATTCCAATCAGCGGGCTAATGTAGTACCATGCATCCTTTCCCAAGATCATGTATCCTAGTTGAAGCAAGCTCTGAAAAGCCCTAATTATGACCATGAGTAGGTTTGGTGGGTGTCATCTAGGTACAAGTTATAACAATAAGGAAACTTTCCAGTAATGTATTCATGTTAGGCTTATGATCTATAGACATAACATCAAAAATGGGAAGGGCAGCAGTGCTCTTATGATTCAACAGGAAAACCTTGCAATGTGTTTGTACTAGAGAAAATCAAGCTGTTAGTGAGGTGCATATGCTATTATCCATCATAGATGATTAGGAATCAGAGATTTTAAAGATTCGGTATCATTTAAGGCTCAGAATGGCAACTATTCTACAGCAATCCTTTTCTTAGAAATAGCAATTGTAAGAAAGTTTTGTTTAATATGAAGAATAGTATCTAATTACCTGCATCTGCAATGAAAGGTAACTACTTAGAGCTACATAACTATAATTCAAAACACAGATGCACACCCAAAGTGAGATTGAGTGGTGCAGTGAAAATTTTAAAATAATGCATTACAGTGAAAAGAATTGCCTTTGATACCCCTTAAAGTATTCTACCTCAATTCAAGCATGTTTATCTTACCATTCTTTCTACTTTCTGAAGACATTTTAGAAGTTCCCATTCATAAGTGGCTATAGTTGCATGATCATGGCTGTTTCAGTGTCCTGAAATATAATAACTCAAAAAGTTCCTGTCGAAAAATAGCATTTCCTTGGTATTTCACATCTATATCAACTAAAAGTAATGTTAAAATATAATTATATGGTTAAATAAGAGTAACTTATCTGGATTTGAATAAGTTACCAACATACTGATCATTTCATACAAAAAACAACTTCAAGCAAACAAGTGGAAACCATAAGAAAAGAACTTCCTTCTCTGCACATATTATTTCTCAAGGAGGCATATCCACAAACAGAGAATAACTTCTATTTTCTTTTTCTTAGTTACTACACAAAAATAGCATTGCCAAAAGTGTTAATTTGACATATAATATGTTGAAAACTGTTATGATTCAGCCCCCCCCAAAAAAAAAGGTGATTTTTAGAGTGAATGATGCATAGCAAGTCTTTTACCTATGAAATTGAGTGACCAGTATTAGATCTTACATGTAAGGTAATGTTAAAATCCAAGTCTCTTAAGTTTCAAGCCAAAACTCTTTCTACTACTGAAAAAAAAATTAATTCCAAAGAAACAACATTTTTAACTTCTTAAGGCTCTAAATAAGTGTTTACTTCATCATTTCTGTGGCTGAAGACAATCATACTTTAGTATGGGGCCTTTTTTATATCTTTTATTTCCACCATATCCATCTATATTCAAAAAAAATTTTTTTTCGGTACCAGGGATCGAACTCATGACTGCACACTTGCAAGGCAGGTGCTTATGCCACTGAGCTAAATCCCCAGGCCCTATCTATATTCAAATTTAACATTTCATTATCTTGTACATACCAACTGCCAACCTTCCACCCACAGTACCTTGAAAATAATCAAAACTAATCTCAAAATTTTTATCTACATTAAATTTAGTACAAGTAAAATTTAACACATGAATTACTCTATGCATATGTTAAATTAAATACTTAAATATATTAATAAAATATAAAATATAAAGAGTTTACTGAAGGTACATAAGCTACTGTTTGCTTCAAACATTGAAAACAGATAACATTAATAATTTATAAACACTAATGATAATAGCCAGAAAGAGAGAATTGTGTAGAATTTGATATACATACTAATCTTATTGCTGCCATAATAATTAATTTAAATATTAATTTAAATAATAAATAATAAAATTTTAAAGCTTTATTAATGTTTCATAAATTTATTGTATTCTGTAGCTCAGAACTTTGATGTGGTCAGCTCTGACTAAAATTTCACAAGTTCCAAAAGAAGGCATCAAAGGCTGATTCTCAGGAGATAAATCTACTGCTAGCTTATTTAAGTTAATTGCAAACTTTAGTTGGTATGATTGAGGTCCTCTTTTCTTCGCTGACTTTTGACAAAAAACACACTCATCTTTTGGAGACAGTCCACATTCACTGGATCAGTGTATTTTTATTTTCAAAGTGAACAACCAAGAAGTAAGTTCATCTTATGTTTCAAATACCTCCTGCTATTCTTCCATTGCATTCTCTGATGTTCCTGTCTTCCTCTTGTACTTTTAAGTTCCTATGTTATTATGTGTGGCCCAGGTATCAATTAGGAAAAACTCTATATATTGATATTCTTCGCCTTTTTTGTACTGCAAATCCTGGTTTTCCGTGTAATGTAACCTATTGCCAGGTTCTAAATATTGGTTTTTAAGTATTTTCAGGAGCTGGACAGATGAGCAATATTGTACTTCAAAAATAGTTGAAAGAGCGAACCAGGGTGGCAGAAACGAATGGCTCTGTGAACTGACTGATAAATCACATAGTTTTATCTCCCTTTTTTGATGAAAAAATACAAATCATATTTTGGAGACCCCCTTCTGCATAGATCTCTAAACTTTTGGTGATTTTTTTCAAATAATATTACTTGAGCATATACTTTGTTCAATCACAAGCAATATAGAATTAAAAAGAAATCTAGCTTTACTTAGATATTTCTAATTTAGGAACCAATCAGTAATCTCATATTATGTCAATTAAAATGAATACATTTAAAAAGTAGATAAGAAGAGGTGGGATTGTAGGTCAGTGATAATGTCTTGACTCAAAAAAAAAAAAAAAGGAAAATAAATAAAAGTCAAACCCCTGTATGTAGGAAATGAGGGGTTAGAAGAGGTTAGAAGAGAGGTAGGAGAACCAAATATTGACTTGAAAGGGGAAAATAGCAAAATGAAAGAGCAAAATGCAATCTCAAACATCTAGTCCACCAGAAGCAAGTATAGGAGACATTGAATTAGAGGACTTCAAAAGTAACACAATGGAAATCTCAGAGAAGCCAGTGAGTGAACTTAAAAAAAGAAAGAAAGAAAGAAAAGAACAGAGAAGAAAAAACTCCATGAGGCTGTAGAGGAAAGAAAATTAGAAATACTCTCCCATGTAAAAATATAAATAACAACCTTTGCCAAGGAGTTGCTTAGTGCAGCTAGAGAAGAAATAGAGAAAAAAAGTACAGGAGCGTGGGAAACTGATTGAAACCTTGAATAAACAATATAGAAAAAAAGCAGAATTCGTGAAACAAACTCAAAGAGACATCCAAGAAACAAAATTTCTATTGAAATCCGGTAAAACTGTTTAAATGAAGCTAAGGATAGGATTTCAGATCTTGAGCACAGGATCACAATTAGTGGTCATGAAAGGATAGAACTTTTAAAATTAACAAAGCAGCATTAAGTGACAATGCAGCAGCTTCAAGATGATGCCAAATGGAAAAAAAATACAAGGTTAATGAGCATTAGTGAAGATACAGGAGGCAATGCCATTGACATAACCAAAATATTCACAGAAGTAATAGAAGAATATTTCCCAAACATGGGGGAAAACCTGATATGCACATAAGTGAGGCATATAGAATGCCAAACAGTCACAACCAACATAAATCTACACCCAGGCATATAGTAATTAAGGTCTCAGACATACAGCATAAAAACAGAATACTAAAAGCTGATAGAGAAAACACACAACTCATCTAATAAGGAAAGCCCATTAGAATCACAGTAGACTTTTCAGCATAAACCCTTAAGTCAATACAAGCTTGGACTGAGGTATTTCAAGTCCTGAAAGAAAATAACTTTCAACTCAGACTGGTGTACCCAGAAAAGCTTTCATTCAAATTTAACGGGGAAAGGAGATACTTCCATGACAGAGAACAACTGAAGAAATTCATGTCCACAAAGCCAATCCTATAATAAACAATGAAAGACATACTAGAGATAAAAATGACCATAATCCCCCAAACAACAACAGAAGGAAACTACCAGGTAGGACAAGCAATTAAACAATTAGGAAAAGCAGAAAGCAAACAAATGGAACATAACATGGCCAAGTCAAGCCAGTACATATCAGTGATATCCATAAATGCAAAAGGCCTCAATTCACCTAATCAAAAGAAATAGGTTGACAGAATGGATCAAGAAACATGATCCCACAGTATGCTGTATAAAAGAAACATGTCTGACCCAAAAGGAAACTCATAGATTAAAAGTCAAAGGATGGAAAACAGTATTTCATGCAATAGAAACACAGAAAAAAGCAGGGATAACTATTGTATTTGCAGACAATGTGAACTTCAAGCCTAAAATCATTAAGAGATAAAGGTCACTACATACTCATTAGTGGAAAAAATTCAAGAGGAAGAACTAATAATTATAAAAAAGAATATTCACCAAATACAAGAGCACCCAACTGTATAAGACAGATACTAATGGATATGAAAAACCAAATACACAAGAACACAGTTATAACAGGGAAACTTAACAGCCCACTGTCACAAAGATAGATCAACTAGACAAAAAGTCAGCAAAACAATAATAGAACTGAATCCTACCTGCAAGCAATTGGACTTAGTAGATGTTTACAGAGTGTTCCACCCAATCACATCAGAATACACATTCTTCTCAGCTGTGCATGGGACATTCTCCAAAATAGAGCATATATTTTCCCATAAAACATTCTTAAATAACTGCAAAGGTATTTAAATTATCACATGTGTGATAATCTGACAATAGGACACTGAAATTGGAAATTAATGGCAAAAAATTGTGAAACCTGCATAAATATGTGGAAATTAAATAACAACATTTTGAACAACCAGTGGGCTTCAAATAAAATTAAAGAAGAAATAAAACAATACCTTCAGTTCCATGAGAATTTCGAAATAACATACTGTGATCAGTGGGATGCAATGAAAGCGGTCTTAAGACGGAAATATATAGCAATAAATTGTCATATCAAAAAAACAGAATGAGCACAAATAAACAACCTAATGCTTCATCTTAGGCTTCTAGAAAAAGAAGAGCAAGTTATAACCAAAGCTCCTAAAAGGGAGAAAATTTTAAAGATTAGAGCAGAAATCAATGCAATTGAAACTAAAAAAACAACAGCACAAATAATTAATGCATCAAAAATGTTTTTTTTTTTGAGAGAATAACAAAATTGACAAACCTCTAGGTAAACTCATAAAGAAAAAATCCCAAATTCACGCAAAAGGACTGAAAAGGAGGAAATTACTACATATCCCATGGAAATTCAAAAGATTATGAATACCTACTTTGAAAAACTCTATTCACATAGAGTGAAACACAAGAGATTTGAAATGGACAGATTAATAGAAAAAACTACCAAAGCTCAACCAAGAATACATAGCAATGTTAAGTAACATGATATCAGCTATTGAAACTGAAAATGTAATTAAAAACTTACCAATAAAGAAAAGCCCAGGTCCTGATGGATTCACAGCTAAATTGTACAAGAAATTTAAAGATTTGATGCCAATACTTCTTAAACTCCTCAGTGAAATTGAAAAGGAAGCAGTCTTCCCTAAATTATTCCTGGAGGCAAGCATCACTCTCATACCAAAACCAGAGAAAGACCCAACTAAAAAGGAGAACTATAGACCCAACTAAAAAGGAGAACCAATCTCACTAATTAACACTGATGCAAAGATTCTCAATAAAGTACTGGCAAATATAATATAATACTGTCAAATCATCAAGAAGATTTTACATCATGACCAAGTGGGATTCATTCCAGGAATGCAGAGATGGTTTAACACAAGCAAATCAATAAATGTAGTATACCACATCAACAGAGTCAAAAACAGAAACCACATGCTCATCTCAATAGATGGAGAAAAAGCTTTCGATAAAGTCCAACACATGTTCATGATAAAAACCCTTCAGAAACTCAGAATACTCAGTGTCTACATCAATCTTACAAAAGCCATCTGTGACAAACCAACAGCAAACATACTAAACAGATAAAAACTGAAAGTTTTCACTTTAAAATCAGGAACAAGACAAGGATGTCCACTATCACAACTCCTGATCAATGTAGTTCTGTAAACACTGGCCTGGGGAATCAGACAAGAGAGAGAAAGGAATAAAAATAGGAAAGGAAGAAGTTAAATGACCACTATTTGCAGATGACATGATACTCTATATAGAAGACCCAAAAAACTCCATTAAAAGATTACTAGAGGTAATATATTAATTCAGCAGTATAGCTGGATACAAAGTCAATGCTCAAATCAATAGAATTTCTGTACACAAACTAAGAAACTCACCAAGAGATAAAATATGGTAATATCGCCCTTCACAGTAGCATCTAAAGAAATGAAATACTTAGGAATCAACAGAACTAAGAATGTAAAATACCTATATGCCAACAATTATGCTATGCTAAAAAAAGAGATTGAAGAGGATATTAGAAAATGGAAGGAAATTCCTTGCTCTTGGATAGGAGGAAGACACATTGTGGAAATGGCCATACTCCTAAAACTGTTATACAGATTTATGCAATCCTAATCAAAATATCATTAACATAGAATCTAGAAATTGCAAAGGCAATTCTGGGCAGCAAAGCAAGGCAAGAAGCATCTCAATTCCTGACTTGAAACTATCTACAAAGCCACAGTGATAAAATCACCATGGTACTGGCAAAGAAATAGACCTGAGGATCAATGAAACAGATTAGAAGATGCAAGCACAACTACAAAGACACTCAGCCACCTGATATTTGACAAAGGGTCTAAACATGTTCACAGGGAGAAGGATGCCTCTAATAAATGGTGCTGGGTAAATTGGCTCTCCACATGACAAAGACTGAAATTAGATCCATTCCTATCACCATGAACAAAACTAAAGTCTAAGTGGATCAAAGATCTAAATATTAAAAGAGAAACACTAAATCTACTGGAAGACAAGGTAGGTAGAAGTCTTGGAGACATAGAGATAGGCAGAGCATTCTTAAATGAAATGCAGATTACATGGGAAACACTTCAAAGTATCAACAAATTGGATCTCATATTATTGAAAAGTTTCTGCACTTTAAAAGAAATCATCAACAGAGTGAAAAGAAAACCCATAGAATGGGAGTGAACTTTAGCCAGCAACCCCTCAGGCAAAGGACTTATATTCAGAACATATAAAGACTTGAAAAACATCAAGGCCCCCAAATTCAAAGACCCTCTCCAAAAATGGGCATCTGAGATGAATATACAGTTCTCAAATGAAGATATACAAATGGCAAATAAATACATGAAGAAATGTTGGCCATCACCGGTCATGTGAAAAATGAAAATTAAAACAGCTTTGAGATTTCATCTCACTCCAGAAAGAATAGTTGCCATCAAGAAATCAACTGATAACAAATGTTGACAATGCTGCGGAGAAAAAGGAACATTGTTGCACTGTTGGCCAGAGTGTAGACAGGTGAAATCACTATGGAAACCAGTATGGAGATTCCTCAAAAACCTAGGATTGGAAGTTCCATTCAATCCAGCTATTTCCCCACCCCGATATTTTTCCAGAAAAACTGAAAAGATCATATCACAATGATATATGTGCACCCATGTTCACAGCAGCACTATTTGTAATAGTTAAATCTTGGAAACAACCAAGATGCTTATCAACCAAAGAGTGTATGAAAATGATGCGGTATTTTTATACAGTAGACTATTACTCAGCTATAAAAAGGATGATCTTGCGGCCTTCATTGGCAAATAGAGACAACTATCCTCATTAGTGAAATATCGAGACTATCCTCATTAGTGAAATAAATAAGAATCATACTATAAATATCACATTGTGTGTCTAGTGTAAAAAGCAATAAGAAATGTAGGAGTAACATAACCCTAAATGTGTAATTGCTACTGCAAAAAAGAGAGAAAAAGAAAATGTTCTTATGGATATAACCGCATGTATGTTCAACTGTATAGGATGGGTAACCATATTACTAAGTTTTTGTTGGATCTTTGAAAAGAACTGTTTGTAGTTTCACTGTTTGAATGTACATTTTGTATACTTTTGTAACTTCTTTCTAAGAGGACAATATGTAATTTATCAACTAGTGAATTTTTAATGCTTTTTAAAATTATGTATTATTTATACACTTTTCTGTTTTTTTTTTCTTTTATTCTCTTTAAATAAAAAAAAAGAAGAGAATTATGAGAGAGGAGGGGGATGGTGTTGAAATTTGCCAAGAAATCTTCCACATATGTACAAATTTCACAAAATGAATATCACTATTCTGTGATTCAAATATAGATTAAATAGCATTTTTCTTTTTTCTTCTCTGTGACTTAAAAGAGAATGTATCTATGAAGTCATCCCACCTCAGACATAATGATATTAAGTAACTTATTACATAAATTCATAATACTAGTAGAGTTCTTTATACTAAAAAAGGATATTCTACTGTAAAAATTATAGTAAAATGCCATAAAATTTTATGTATATTACTTCCCAATTATGTATAGTATCAAACAAGTATACATCACACGATGGTGTGAAAAAAAAATTTTTGGTAGCAGGAACCAGACGCAGGATTTGCATTTACTAGCCAGGAGCTTGTGCCACTGAACTATGTCTCCAGCCCACTGCGGTGTGTAATGTGTTGGTAATATATTTTCTTATATTTCTATCATTGTCTGTCTTATCAGATGAGCTACTTAACAGTCTACTGTAAAGAAATATAAATAATGAGTAAAGACATTTTTCTACATATGCTTTATTTTCTCCATTTATACTTATTTGCTTACCAAATATATAGTCTGTTTATTTTCCTTTTGTATTGCTGTAAATCAGACACAAAAGGTACTAACATTTACCTTCCACTAATTGCCATAATTTATCTTTTTGAAAGGTTCATCAAAATTAAATTTGTTTGCATATGCCCTTATCAGCACCATATACTTTCTGCCAAAATTTTTCAAAATGATTAAGTAATATTTCATTTTTCATGTATTTTAAAATTTAAAAAACAGTATAAGCTTGTTTGAGATACTTTTAAACCCTTGGTTTCTGATTTGGAGGAATACTTGGAATCTGAAATATTGTTATTAACCTACATTTAACAGATGAAAATATTAAAGTGAATATATGGTGTTTGTGGAGGTCACATGGGTGATGAATTTTAAAATTTAAACCCAGGAAGCCAAACACCATGGGACAACAGGAGTATGTGTTGTACTGAGATGCTCTAACTACAAATAGATAATAAACTAAGAGTAACATTTCAGCATCAGTTTGTCAGCTTAAAAATCAATTATGATATGGAAAAATATAACCTTGTGAAATGTAAGTAGAGAAAAATATCAGTTAAAACATATCTTTTGTTTTTTTTTTAATGTTTGCTCTGTATTATCTTCATATGTCAGCCAATAGAGAGAGGGAATTTTCTCAAATATGAGGGGGGTTCAAAATATGGAGGAATGGAAAGGAAAGAATTAAAAAGCTCAAGGTGTATTATGTGCAGATTCAAACTTCCCACAAAGATTGTAAACATTACGTACAACAAACATACATAGACATATGCATACACTTTAGACAGGAAAAAAGTTCTCTTATTTACATAACAGTACTGAGCTCTTTTTGTGTGTTTGAAATTTTCATGAACTGTCTGGCCCTTAATTTACCATCTTTCATAAATATCAAGTTCTTTGTCTGGTGATGGAGCAAATAAAGCACAAAGAAATGATTTTTAAAACATGTGCCTTCATTATATTGTCCATAGGTATTTAAGAAATAATATTTAGAACACTGAATATGGAATTTTACATCAATCTGTAATTCTGAGTGATAGGTTTTTCCCACAAAGTTCTGCCTTGTCATCATGGTGGAGGCCCAACATGGGGAAGAATCCACAAAAAGACACCTTGTTAGACATCTTGATCCAATCCAGACTTCCTTGTTCTTAGTGCCAAAGATTCCCCAATCCCCAACCTGCACACACATACTAACAAGTAACTGATGCATCACTGTCAACCACACCCCAAGAGATTATATAAGCGGCCCCCCAGCTCTTTGTCTAATCAGAGAGCCTCTACTTTTCTCTGCAGCATCTCTTGTGCCCTCACTAAAGGTCTCTTCACATTTTGTCTCCTTCTTATCTCTCCTGTACTGCTTTAGACTTGAGTGCCAAGAAATGCTCAGTCACGGACTCCTTTAGGGGTAGGAATTTCTTGGTGGGGAGAGAGGCACACTTTCTGTTCACAAGACTGAAATGAGAAGCCAGAGGTGGAATCACTGGGTTTGAGGATCTTCAGAAGGAAAAAACAAACAAACAAACAAACAAACAAACACTCTCCTATTTTATTACCTTATAAATAAAAACCCTGAATCCTCTAAGAAAAGGGAGAAAACACAAATAGATGCTACTTATATACAGAAAAAAAAAAAATCTGCCACTAACAGAGAGCCAGGAAACATCACTGGCACAGGATCCTGTAGCTCTACCAACCCTGAGTCACTTACTGGCACGTGTGCGCGTGCACACACACACACACACACACACACACACACACACACACACACGCATGCACCACAAGCTGCCTAAAATTTCCTTCTCTCCCAGCCTTCCTTCCTTCCCTCTCCCTTTGCTCCCTTCCTCTCCCTTCTTCCCCCTTTTTTTTCTTTTTCTTTCTTTCTTTCTTTCTTTCTTTCTTTCTTTCTTTCTTTCTTTCTTTCTTTCTTTCTATCTTTCTCTCTCTCTTTCTCTCCCTCCCTCCTCCCTCCCTCCCCCTCCTTCTCTTCTCTTCTCTTCTCTTCTCTTCTCTTCTCTTCTCTTCTCTTCTCTTCTCTTCTCTTCTCTTCTCTTGCCTTGCCTTGTCTTGTCTTTTCTTCTATCCTTTTCTTTCTCAGAGCTGAGTGTTGACTGTATTTTCTTTTTTAGTTTTGAGACATGGACTCACTAAGTCCTTAAGTTATCCTGCCTGGTCTTGAACTTGTGGTCTTCAAAACTCAGCTGCTCAGACTGCAAAGATTTTGGCATGTGCTTCCATGGAAAAAGTTTTTTGTTTGTTTCTCTGTTTTTTTTGTAGATATCAAAATTCTGCAGAACAGCAAAAGGCCTTGAATACTCAATCTTGAAAAAAAGGATATATTTGGAGGGCTTGCACTAGCTCACTCTAATACTTCAAAGCACAATCACAATCTAGCTATTCCCTGCAGTAAACAAGATAATATGGCAATGTCATGAGGATAGATATATTGATAAAAGAAATGTAATAGAGAAGGCCAATATGTACACATTTACATCCCTTTTAATTTTTTTTAACAAAGCTTCCCAGGCTATTCTTCAGTATTTAAAGGATACTCTTTGTAACAGATGGTGTGGTAAAAAAAAAAAATTATATCTATATGCAAAACAGTAACTTTAAATACACAAGATACAGAAAAAATAATTCAAGATGCATCATATGGCCAAATGTAAAGCCCGAGGCTGTTACATTTTTAGAAGACAGTAATGCAGGAAAACTGCAACATAGAATTATGGAGAGAATGCTTATAGGATGTAATATGTCCAATCAATTAATTCATTGGACTTCATTGAAATTAAAAATCACACTCTATGAAAGATATTAAAATGAAATTTTGAAAAGACAAAGAGAAAATGCTTATAGAAGATATGATTGTAAATTGTGTAGAATACGAAAATGCAGAGCATTCTCAAAACAATAATATATATGATTGTCACATGTTTTTTATGTTTTATATTATGTTATACTTTTTCAAATTCAATACTGCATCAGTGTCTTTTCTAAAATGAGTGGACATTTATTTGCACATATATTGGGTCTTGTGTTTCTACTGTATCCTTTAGCCATTTTATTTATTCTATTTTATGCAATTATCTTTTGACATTCCATCATTTAATAGTCTCAAAATTATATAAGTATGTTGCTTATTATTGGTTTCCTTCACCCAGACTGCATATCTTCAAGTACATGTTGGCTAATGATCTTATTGGGCTAATGCGTGTGAAGAGATAGCAAGAAGTTTAAGGGTTTTCCTAAAACAGGAAATCTATTCATGTCAGAAATCCAATACTCCTGTGTAAGGGGTTAAGTGTTCAATAGTTTATCTAAAGCCAATGTGAATGAAATGTCAATAGATAATATCTCTTTATCTTCATGATGCAATACATTTTTTAAATAAGGATTTTTATTAAAATCAAGATTTAAATGACATAAATCAATAAAATGTATCTGTATCACATACCATAATTTAATTAACATTGATTTAAAATCATGATGTGTGATTACTATCATAAGCCCCACTATCATAAGGCATAATGAAGATTTCAAAAAGTATTTGGGACATTAAACAAAGTTGCTCTCTTAAAATTTCCTCTTACTTCCCCAGAAATTAATTTACATTACAATTTTATTTATGAGAGTATGTATTCATGAGCATGTATGATTTCTGAGTATATTCCCTATAATAATTTCTCTAAAGAAAAATATGCAGAAACCTTATAATTTTGTCATCAAGTGTGTAGACTGCAATTCATGACCACACTTACTTAGGTAACTTTCAATCTTCCTTGCTTTAATTTCAGAAAGGAAAACATAAGGGTTCTATGAATTGAATTGTCTTATTAGATTATTTTTAAACTAAAAATTTAAAGCAGATTTAATTACTGTAAACAGTAGGGTACAGATATCTGTACATAAGCACTGATTTTTATACCATCTCTAATTTTAAATTTTTTTACTATTATTACTTTAAATTTCTCTGTTTCTCCAACTTTTAAAATAATGTGTTTATTAAATGTGCAAAATATTGTTAGACTTAACAAAATTCAAAATATATAAATATGTTTGTGTATTCCAAATGCTAAAACACAAATTATTTATGGAAAATAAGTTACCTTGATAATGAATTAGTTAAAATTTTCTATAGACATTGTTTTTCTTTAGAATAGGATTTTCTTTAAAATATATGCTGCCTGTAGGGCTCTGCTTTAAAGAATCTGATGGAAATATTGCAATGCATACTTAAACTTATCTATATAATGAGCCAGGGTGGAAGATAAGGCCGTAAAACAAACCAATTTATGAGAAAACAGTGTATGTTTCTGCATTAAGATATTTCTCGTCGGTCTCAAAGGACCAAAAACAATCTAAATGATAATTCTCTTTATGTAGAAACCTCCCCCTCCCCCCAAAAAAATGGGCAGGTGGAAGGGGAGATCAATATTCTTTGGAGAAAGTGTTCTTTGGACATTTAAAAGATTCAGTTTTAATATACAGTATTTTATTTCCACTGCTTATAATCTTTTTCTTATTCATTGTGATGTACTTACGTAGATCTTTCTTTGTATTTTATTTCTAAAAGTGTGCTGGGGTAATCTGCAATATTTTGAAGAACTCCAAGATTCACCCAGAATGCTGGCCTCAATCACCCTGCCTCATCAAACCTGTTTGGTCACTGTATGCCTGCCAACAAATAGAATGCAAAGGTGTGCATCTTTGGGACTGTCCCTAAGAAGAGCCATCTTAAAACTGAAAAATCTTTACTTCTTAGAAGTTTTTTTTTTAAATATATGGCATATGTTTATATATTTAAAAGTGTTTACATTTTAAATAATCACTACATATCAAAACATGATATTAGAATATCTGGCATAATGCCTTCTAATGTTTCACTTAAGGGGAGTTTTTCCTTAATGTTTATGTAATTTCTAGTTTATTAATATATTTTTTAGAGTTCTATTGTGAAAACAAAACAAGTTTAAATATTTAAAGAATTGTAATTTTTAAAAATTCTTATTTAAAACACATTCTGTTACTTTGAAAGATTTATGTCTATTGTTTTTTTTTTTTTTCAAGAATGCATAACTTTGGAAAAAAACATCACTTTCAATATATGGAAAGGAAAGTCTAACAAAAAATTAGGTTATTAGTCTGTGTGAACATATCAGAGAACTGAAATTTCAGATAAATCAAATCACTGATAGCCTACGAAAGACTGATTCCCGTCAAGTAAGATGGGAACATCTGCGTCCTACCAAGGCAGAGGACAGAATATGCTGGTTTTGAAGAAATCCGCTAGAAGGCTAGTGAACTGGCATTGGCAGAGAAATATTTCTAGAAGAATCAGACACCTAACTGCCACAAATATTGGACATTTTGCACCCTCTTTTTATAAAGCTTTTCTTCAACTCCAAAAGGAACTCAGAAATCTTGAGAAAATTTGCCAGGGTAATAGGGATGACAAGCACTAAGTGACTAGAATTTCCACAACGATGGATTCTCCAATATATAGAGTATGGAGGAAAAAAGCTTGAATGTGTCCATAGAAACCTAACAAAAAGCATTACTATTAAGGTACTGGAAAGAACAACTGGGTATTGGAAAAAGGAAGCAGTTTCCCTTTAGAGAGCAGCAGAAATACTTTCCTGAAAACGTAAGTAGAGCTGGTGAAGGAGCAGGACAATTTTGAAGGCTACTCACAGAGACTGAGGGACACAAAGTCTTAAGATCAAAAATCAGTCAGTATGGAAATGCACAGCCTCACACCTATTTCTCCCAATTTCAACCTACAAAACATTTTGGAAAAAGCACATTTAGGAAATTTAAAGGAATTTTGGAAAAAAAGAGATTATTTTTCAGGTACAGCATAGTAAAATCTTTTCAATAAGCAGCCTTCCTTCTAATCATGAATTATATCGGACAATATTTGAGTACGATATGAGTACCATGTACACTATAGATCTTAAAATCACTTAACTTTCATCTCAATTAAAAGAAAACTAATGCTAATGAAAATGAGGAAGAAAGTCATGTTCCTCTCCAAGCATGGAAAATGTTTTCCTCAAATATTGTTCTATAACAGATGTCTGAATTTCAACAAAAAAAAAAAATGAAAAGGATGCAATAAAAAGGATGGAATACTTCCAAATGAAAAGGTAACCAACAGATCAGATTCTGATTGACAGACAGATTTAATTATCTGGCAGGGATTTAAGTAATTATAATGAATATTTTATTTTATTTTATTTATTTTAGAAAAACTAATGAAGGTAAACAATATATGAGAACAGATGGATAATTGCATAATGGAAGAGGAGAATAAGGTAAAGAAGATAGAAATACCAATTACATGAAGACTACCTTAATAGAGATGAATAATACCTATAGTGAACCCATGGGACACTTGACAACTGAAAAAATGGCCTCAAGAAACACCAATAAGAATTGCCTATGCTGAAAAGCAAAGGGGGGGAAAGAAAGGATGAAAAATTCCCACCGCAAGCAAAAGCTATAACACGAAATCAAATGATGCAAAATATATTTTTGGAACCTCAGAACAGGTAGGGAATGAAAACAAAATATTCAAACTGATAATGATTGCCTTTTTTCAAGTTAATGTCAAACAATAAGCCTAAAAATCAGTAAACTCAAATAGCAAGACAAACACAAACAATAACTAAACTCAGGCATACAATATTGAAATTGGTCAGAATAAGACAGAATAAGAAACAGCAAAAGAAAGTCAAGATTTTTGTATGCAGAAGGAAAATGTATGCTTTCTTGGTAGAAATCTGTATGCACAAGAATATGTATAAGGCAGTAACATATTTTAAGTGGTGCAAAACTATAAAAACATAGTAAAACAAAAGTCAATGAGAAAAAAAAAACACTGTTGATTGAGAATTCTGAATGATTAATATTTCTCATACAGACAGGAACTAGGGAAAATTCACTGCAGCAAATATCACTGAAAAATATTTGTTCATCTTAAAAACTATGATACAAGAAGGAAAAATAAATTTTGGCCTACATATTATGAACATTGACATTTATGTGACAAAGTAAAACAAGCCTTTTTTGTTTTTATGTTTGAATTGTTAAAATATATTAAATGTTTATAAAACATAAAAAATGAGGAGCTGACACCTGTGTGGCAAAAGAATGGAGGAAAATATTGAAAGTCATTTCGTAGTGGGCTCTAGAAATTACTCAGAGAATGTAAAACCTCAGTTTTGCATAATAACATCCACAAAAGAGAATGAGATGGAATATTCCCTCACTTTTTTAAAGACAATGTCAGGGAAACTTTGAAAGCAAGTATCATGGTTTATGTCTGTGGCCCCCAGGCCTCATGAGTTTGCATTGTGCATTTGTGATGGTTCATTGTATAGTGCTTGGATTGATGGTGTCAGTGCTTCACCCACATGGGGGGAGCCAGGATGTGATGTAATGGCAGGAAGAAGGTGTGTCTTGCTCTTTTGCTGGTTTCTGCCTTGCTGTTTGAAGCTGTCATGAAGCACAGCTCTGCCATGCCACCCTGCCTTGGAGCCAGCTGAGTATGGACTGAAACCTCCAAAAACTGTAAGCAATAAACCTTTCCTCTCCCAACTTTGGGCTTGAGGTATTTTGTCTCAGCAATGAGCAAAAAGTAACTAAGACAGCAAGAATGCAAGAAAAAAAAAAAAAAAAAAAAAAAAAAAGATCAATCTTACTTAAAAATATATTTAAACAGGTTTTTAAAAATATGTGTGAAAGGAAAAACTTTTGAATCCTTTGAATTATAAACTTCTTTGTGGTTATTTTTATGAAATCTGAGTTGTGGTTATTTTTATGAAATCTGAGTTAAGTTACTGCATTATACTTCACATAAATCAGACTCTCACATGTTACACAACACTGAGTGGGAAAAGAAAATGCTTTAAAGTATATAATAAAATCATTATATAATTTTATAATGTATTGTGATAAATTTGGAAGTGATTAAGATGACATAATATTGGGGCGGGGGATTTAGCTCAGTGGCATAAGCACCTGCCTTGCAAACAGGGGGTCATGAGTTCAATCCCTGGTGCCGATTAAAAAAATGAACAAATGTTAAATCAACACAATGTTTCTTAAGCAAGGGAAAAAGCAGAAAATAAACATAAAATGTCAGTGTACAAATATAAATATTTTCTGATCCTTAATGGAAAAAAGAAAGTAAATGAAAGCAAAACCACAAAACTTGGAGTAGACATCTTGGTCACATAAAGTGATATATTATTATTTTATAGATTCTGTAAAAAAAAACTCTATAACTAGAAAAAAGATAATAGGCACTGAATAAACACTTCAAATATGAAATAAATGGCAAGGAATTATATAAATCATGTGCAATTTCACTTAATTAAGGGAAATTCATATAAAATAATATTTTTCTGTTTGTCAAGCTAATAAACTAAAATGTCTACAGCATTAAGTATTCAAGAGCATATGGAACCATAAAAACTTTAGTACTTTAATAGAACATTGAGATGTGCATACATTTTAGGAAATCCTAAAACACTCAATTATAGTGAAATATATGCAAGCCCTAAAATTTCAGTTCCAGTCTAATATTTGTAGGTATCTTGCTACACTAAAAAATGGTAAAAGAATAATTATTTTTAATTCAAAAAGCCTCTACTCTTTCAGTAAGAAATTGGATAAATAATTACTATATTTATAAAATTATACTACACTTATAAAATTGGTTAGTGGATGGCAGTAGAAATCAGGCATGTCCTGGTAATTTTTCTGCTACAGTGGTCACAGTGGAAATAGCCAAACTCAAAAAACTGTGAAAAATTTGAGATTGAAAAGTTTGGTATTTTAGGCAGACAGCACAGCCAAGGTAAATAATTTTTTATTTCACTAACATTTGTATATATAATTGATTAAAATGTATTTCTGAACATATAAGATACTTAAAGGGAGCATTCTAAAATATGTATAACTGAAGAAAATTTTCATAGACTTGAGGAGGGTAATATGTGTTAGAATGTGTCTCTTTTTTTTTTTTATTTTTGTTGTTTTGTTTTGCTTTTGTACTAGAAATCTTGGCAGACTTATGCTTGCATAAGAACATGTACAACCTGATACTTGTCATTCAGCACTGTGCCACTAAGCTATATGCCTGCTTCAATTTCTTGACTGTTATTTAACTATTTAACCTTTCAATTTTTATTTTTTTCCATAAAAAAGTTAATAGTTTTTTAAAAAAAAATAAATTAGTAACTTGAAATAGCTTTTATGATTTATAAATATTTTTAAATTTTTCCTTATTATACATAACCAAATATTTTTTAAAAATTTTATACTAAAGTCATAAAAGAAAGAAAGGGCTAAATCAACATATATATCAGGAATCCCTCTAGAAGTCCTAGTATTCAATGGCTTTGCCCATTTTTGCTTGGAACAGAGGTCTTTTAAGGTTCTTTGTTTTTCTCAGTACAAAGCCCACTTAAGGATCATTGGGAATGATTTTAGTTTTGTGATATCTCAGACCCTGGAATAAAATCCAAGGAAGCAAGAAATTAAAATTTAGGGAACAAAGGCTTTATTTCAGGCCTGGTTATGCAGTCTCCCAAGATCGATCCAAAGACTGTGTGCCTCACAGACAAAGGGTAGAGTTTTTAATCTTGTAAAACCGCAAACAGCTGCTGGTCTCACAATGCAAGGAGGGGAGTAGGATTGGGGCACACTATAGAACAGGAACACAGTGATTACATTTCTGTGAAGAGCAAGGTTCAGATAAGAGTTAGGCTAACAAACAAGTTTACATTAGGCAAACATCCTCTGGGGGAAGGCACATCCTGCAAACAAGCAAGTTTAGATTAGGAAGACATTCTGTGATTTCCTATAGTTAAACCTTTCTTAAGGAACAGCACATTTTATTACTGATGGGCGGAAGGGGGCTGAGGGGTTACAAGAGACTGAAATTTAAGGTTTTTACGGGAAATGGAAACTTAGCTAACCTAAAGGGGGGTGCATACCGAACAAGAAAATGTGCATAGGTTAGAGCTAGGCTACAACATTCCCCTCTGATGTTGTGACTGAGGCCAAATCTTTGGCCAATGGCTTAGGGATCTTGGGGAGCAAGCTCATAGGCTTGTTGTCTAATTATCATTAGTTTTATGCTTTGCATCTGTTGTCTGACATATGCAGTTAATCTATTGAGTATATAAGGACTACTGTGACCAAAAACAGTACTCCTAACAATGGTCCAAGCAAGGGCAGGAGATAGAGCAGGATTCCATTCCAGACACTCCATAATGGGTTTTCAAATAGCTCTCTCCTCCTTTTAACTAGGTCTTGCTGTAGTCTCTTTATTTTACCTCAGACAATGCTAGACTTATTTACATAAAAGCAGCATTGTTACTGCAATGCCACACAGATTCCTCCCTGTTCCGCCATTAGGAGTTCCCTAGTTCCCTTCTGTTTTGGAGAACTACTTCAGCCAATGAGTCTCTTTGGTCTTGAATGACCTGAATGGTGCTAGATAATGCTTGCACATCACTAACGATCTGGTTGGAAAGTTGGACAGAAACCCCTACTCCTGCTGCCCCCATACCTAAGGCTCCTGATATTCTTAGGCCTAACAATAAAGGAATAAATTGAACTGCCCTCCTTGAGCGGCCTGTAATCTAAAATAGCAATGGGGACAGGCTCATCCCCAGGTAGGATCTCTATATCAGGCAATAGAACAGCTGTTACATGTATCCCTGTCCAGTTAGTTGGGAGGAAAGTATAGGCCATATTTCCTTCACAAATAAATACTTGTCCTTCGGCAGGATAAAGGGAGGTAGTCTGGTTAACTATGGAACTACAATTAGTAAACGCAATGAACCACACGTCAATTTTGGAGGTATCGTTATGAAAACCTCCTTGGAGACAGAGAGAGGCCTTGAAGCCTACTGGTTGCACTCTAAAGGGGGGGGGCAGGACTAAAATTTAAGTAATCTTGTTCCTCCAGGGTGGTCAAAGAAACATTGGTGGGGATCGCAAGGGGCATGGGGGAGACCGGTGCCATTCATAAACAGCAATATTCAGCCAAAGATGGGTTGGAAGCATTTAAGGCTTTGTGAGTATGAGTGTGAAACAGCAATATTCACCAAAGTTGGGTTGGAAGCATTTAAGGCTTCTAGAATATCAGAAGATTGAGCATCCAGATCAACTCCCTGTGATTTAGGCAGCAACAATGGGTGGTAATGTATCTGGGGAAACTATTTTTATTAGCTGCTTGACTCATTCCTCAACCATGAGTTCTCTGATCTTATCTTGTGGGCCACCCCCATCAGACACATGTATTGGGGCCACCTGGCTCCAGCACACTGATTCACCAACCGTGCCATGACATGAGGCTTGGGCATACTTTGAATTTCCTATTACTGTCAGATTGGTGGACCAATCACCTCCAGCACTTCCAGCCCGTGTCCTCATAAGCTCAGAAGTAAAGTAAGTTTTGCCATCTATGCCTATACATTCTTGTACAGAGTCATAGCAGGAGGAATGCATTTCTGAATAATAAGAACAATTCTGGGGGCATGGCCCTAGCTGGCCTCCTTTGTTAGGTATTACATGGGGCTTTAACTTACACATTCACATTTGAGTCAAACCCCTGTAAACTGAGGGTATAGCAACAAGGAATGCTAACTTGTCCCCACAATCTGTCCGAAGACTACATGAATATAATTTATCATTTATGTAGGAAGGGTCATGATCCTTTTTCCTACTGTATGTATAATTCCCCTCCCCAGCCAGTGTCTACCTTTAGTATAGCCCCCTCCGCAACCACAGGGGCTCCCATACAAAGATCTTAACAATTGTTCTCTGCTTACAGGGGGACCAGAGCTGCCATGCAAGGTTGGCATCAATGTTATTAAAATCCCCAGCAGTGGGATAGAAGGAGCAAAAGCAAGCAAGCTAAAGCAGTTCATGACTGGTATAATCTAACTATGTTTAATCAATTTTAACTTCAAGCAGTTATCAGTCTGTTGTATAGTCCACTGATATTCCCGCATTGTCCGCTGTTTCCAGTGGCTTTATGTGAGTATGGTGAATCCACACAGTTTTTCCTGCTACCTTGACGGCAGTGGGGGTACTGAGTACCACAGTGAAGGGTCCTTTCCAGCAGGGTTTGAGGGAGTCTCAATGGTGATGTCATACCAGGACAGAAGTTCCCAGCTCCATGGGTGCTTTGAGTGGCATCTCTTAAGGCGGGTATGGGTGTTTTTGTCTAAACAGCTGGTAGATCGAGGCCAACACAGGCTGGAGTGTCTGCAGGGATTTAATGAGATCTTGGTTAGTTATTTCAACTAATCTGTCTTCTGACAGTCTCAGGACCAGTGGAGGGGACCTTCCGAAGATAGCCTCAAAGGGGGAAATTACAGAAACATATAGGGTACATCTAGCTCACAACAGAACAAGGGGAAGAAGGCTCACTCAATTTCACCAGTTTCTAAAGACAGCTTAGCTAAAGTGTCCTTGAGAATTTGGTTCATACGTTCTACTTGCCCTGAGCGTTGTGGCTGATAGGCACAGTGGAGTTTCCAATTAATCTTTAATGTCTGGGCTAACTTTTGGGTGACTTGGGTTATGAAAGCTGAGCCATTATTGGACCCCATTGATAGTGGGAAGCCAAATTGAGGTGTGATCTTATGCAATAGCTTTTTAACTACCATTAAGGCTGACCCCGACTTAGTAGCGAAAGCCTCTACCCAGCCAGTGAAGGTGTCTATTAATACCAAGAGATAGTGGTGCCCCTGTAAACCAGGTTTACTATGTCCATGAAGTCTATTTCCCAATGTTCTCCGGAGCAATTCCTCGATGTTGGGTGGTCTCCAGCATAGAGTTCTTGGCTGAGTTGACTGACAAGCACTGTGGGCATCTAGAGCTCAAAGAGGTGATCAGTTTGGAGAGTTTTGGAATAAAAAAACTGAGTTCTGAACAATTCAGCAAGTTTAGTTCTCCCTAAATGGGTAGTTTGGTGAACCTGGTGTTAACAGCTCCCACCCTAGTGCCTCTGGTAACAGTACTCATTTATCAGGTAACTGGTACCAGCCTTATGGGGTGGGGAACTTGGCTTCAAATTGAGACGCTAACTATAGATCTTTCTTTGTGTAAAATGGTTCTGAAAAGGTTGGAGGAACTAGCATCAGAGCAGTTACTTCCTTGGTTGACCCCTCTGATGTGGTTGCTATTTTTCGAGCAGATTGATCTGCCAAATTGTTTCCTAAGGTGACAGGGTCATCTCCTGTCTAGTGAGCCTTGCAATGAATACTAGCAACTCATTGAGGTAGCCAGACAGCTGCCAGCAAGTCTAGAATCTGTGGAGCATTTCTAATCTTAGTCCTGGCTGAGGTTAAGAGACCTCATTCTTGATAGATGGCTCCATGTACATGTACAGTAGCAAAAGCACATCTACAGTCAGTATAGATATTTACCCTCTTTCCCGTAGCTAACTTTAGTGCATCAGTCAAAGCAATGAGCTCCACTCTTTGGGCAGAAGTGCCAGATTCTAATGGCTTAACCCAGAGTACCTCTTTTTTGGTGATCACTGCTGCTCCAGCCACTCATTTGCCATCCTGGATGAAGCTGCTCCCGTGGGTGAAAGAGTTCTCAGTATTTCCTAAAGGCAGGTTGTTGAGATCAGCCCTTAGGTTCTGCTGCAGTTCAAGGATGTCAGCACACTCATGGAGAGGCGCACTCTGAAGCCTCGGGTTGTCCTCATGCATAAGGGTGGCCGGGTTTAAGGCTGAAGAGGTCTTAAATACCACTGACTCTGGATCTAGAAGCAGGGCCTGATAGTATAGAATTCTGATGTTCGACAGCCACTTTTCAAGAGGGATTTTGATAAGAGTCTCTAAACTGTGGGAGGCCACCACAGAAATCTTCTTTCCAGGGGCTGGGGATTTAGCTCAGCAGCTTAAGCGCCTGCCTTGCAAATGTGTGGTTGTGAGTTCAATCCCTGGTACTGATAAAAATGAAAAAGACAGAAAAGAAAAGAAAATAAATCTTCTGTCTAAAAGTGAGTTTTTTAGCCTCTTTAAGTAACATTGCCACAGCAGCTAGGATTTAAGAATGGCAAGGGGGCCATCTGCCTGCCACTGGATCGAGTCTTTAAGAGAAGTAGGCTATAGGCCTCTTCCAAGGGCTGATGTCTTGGGTTAGGACTCCCTTGGCAATGCCCCTGAGTTCATCTATGAACAAAGTGAATGGCTTGGTAACATCAGGGAATCCCAGTGCTGGAGCCTCTGTTAGGGCCCACTTGAGCTGCTGGAAGGCCTGTTGGCACTCGTCCATCCAGTTTAATGACTTTTGCGTCTCTCCTTTAAGGCAGTCATACCTTGGGTGGGCTATTTCAGTAAAATTTAGACTCCACAGCCTACAGTATCTGACAGTCCCCAGAAACTCGCATATTGCTTTTTGATTCCTGGGATTGGAATCTGTAATATGGCCTGGATTCTTTCTTCAGATAAAGTCCTTTTTCCTTCTTGCAATTTATAGCCCAAATAGGTCATGGTCTGGTAGCACAATTGGGCCATTTTGGCAAAAACCTTATAGCCTAATTGCTCCAAGGTCTTTAACAGCTCCTCAGTTGCTTCCTGACAGGACTCTAAGGAGGATGAGGCTACCAATAAGTCATCTACAGACTGTAGGAGCACTATCTCAGAGTGTTTTTCCCTAAACCCCAAGAGATCTCTGGCTAATGCCTCATCAAAGAGGGTAGGTGAGTTCTTAAAACCCTGAGGTAAGCGAGTCCAGGTTAGCTGTTCCATTACCCCTGAATCTGGATCAGTCCATTCAAAGGCAAAAAGGGTTGACTCACTGGGGTGAGAAGCAGAGTGAAAAAGGCATCCTTGAAGTCCAAAATGGAGTATCAGGTGTTCTCCGGCTTGAGGAGGCTGAGTAAAGTATAAGGGTTAGGCACCATGGGGTGTAGAGTCAATACCCGTCTATTAACTTCTCAGAGATCTTGCACAGGGCGATAGTCAGTGGTTCCTGGTTTCTGGATTGGAAGTAGAGGAGTGTTCCATGGGAAGACACATGGAATGAGCATACCATTGTCCCTTAGTCTCTGAATGTGAACTTTAATTCCCTTTCTGGCTTGTAGGCTTATTGAGTATTGGCACAAACAAATGGGATGCACTTGGGGTAGAAGCTCCACCACAAGGGGCACTTGGTTGACCACCAAACCCAGGGGGATTGGTTTCAGTCCAAACCTCTGGAATTTCTTGTTTCCATTTGTCTAAAAGCTCTAGCTTTAGTCTGTGGATGACGACTCAGGCACACTGGACAAGTTTCCCAGCAGGTGGTAATTTTCCCCTTCTGGGACAAAAGCTAATACTCTGATGCCTTCAGGGTCTGGGGTTGAGTCTGCCCCTGTCTTAGCTTTGGCTCATTTGTAAAGAAATCAATTTGCACTTGCAATTTATGAAGGAGGTCTCATCCTAAGAGAGGGTCATAGAAAATCATGTTGGACCAGCTTATGTCCAGGTCGAGCCAAACTAGCTGTCACTTTTGGGTATGATTTTTATCCTCCTGTGGCTCCTATTACATTAACAGAGTCTTTGGTTAGCTTTCCTAAAGGTCTGGTCAGCACAGAATAGGTGGCTCCCGAATCATCCAGATGCCTCCCCACTTGAAGGGTTATCCAGGGCTCAGGGCGTGGTTAAGAGCCCTGACCTCCTCATTGTTGAGACAACAGGGTCTTTGCTTCTTTCTCTAATTTAGCATTTAGCTTTGGGCAATACTTATGCCAATGTCCCATCTCTTTACAGTATGCACATTGTTCTTTATCTAGAGGAGGTCACTGACCTTGAGCCTCCCTCTTGTTGGTATTGGCTAACCTCTTAGTTTCTTTTTCACAGAGCAATTCCAACATTGGTCATTTTTTAATTTGTGGCTTCCTGCAAGCTTTCTCTGTTTTCAAAGCCCTTTTGTGCTATATCTATCAACTGGCTGAGGGGCATCTTCTCAAATCCTTCAAACTTTTGTAACTTTTTCCTAACATTGGGGGCTGACTGTGACACAAAAGCAATATTAATTGTTCTTGCATTTTCGGGTGCCATGGGATTAATTGGAGTATGCAATCTATATGCCTCTAAGAGATGTTCTAAAAACTTAGCAGGAGACTCATCAGCTAATTGTCTTACTTCACTCACTTGAGACAAATTGGTAAGCTTCTTGGCGGCAGCACAGAGCATGTCTAGAAGCCTCAGATGATAATCATCAAGAGCCCTCTTACCTCCATTTGTATTGGGGTCCCATTAGGGTCGAGAGGAAGGGAACAGATGTTCAATTCTCTATCAATTGGTAGACGGAGATCCATCTGGGTCTTGGACTCCCTTCTGTCCAAGAGTATAGACTCACATCCTCTCTTCCGCCATGAAGAGAATGCACAAGATCTGTTGGCAACTGTCCCAGGTGGGTTGATGAGTGGAGAAAACAGACTCTAAAAGGTTAATCAGGGTCTCAAGATCCTTCGAGAAAGGGGGGTTTTGAGCTTTCCAGTTATAGAGGTCTGAGGACCAGAAGGCGGTATACACAAACATGGAGCCCTCGCTTGAGGCGGGGACTTCCTGCAAGGGGCATAGCAGTGCCACCTCGAAATTCTGCTCCAAGGATCCCTCCAGCTGTGGGTGTCAGTAAGTATGGATGGGGTGTGGCAGAGATGGAGCTGTGGAATCAGGCTGGGGATCAGGGGTGGGGCGTAGGGGAGGCAACAGGAACATCTCCAGCAAGTCAAAAGAGTCTTCACTTGGAGGCAGGAACGGAGATGCGTTGGGCTCCAAAGACAGGTTTGAGAGCCCCTAGAACTCCATCACGAGGGGACTTAATCCAGGTGGGGGCATCATAGATTATGTCTATCCAGATCTGAATATAGACACTTTGGTCAGTGTGAGCAGGGGGTCCAAAGACATATTGGCGAACAGCTTGTGCTGTTCCCCTGTCAAAAGACTGGGAGGGAGGCCAGACCCCCTGGATCACCAACGGCCATTCCTGTGTGACAAAAGTTGTTAATCTGTCTTTATAAACTTTTCTCCCTTATCCCTCAGCCCATTGTTTGAATTCTTTGAAATGATCGAGGCTGAGAGGAGTGGTGGAAACAGATTCGGTATGGCCCATGGCTGGCAAGAGCATTGGTCTGTTTTTCTTGTGGGGAAATCTAAGACAAAGACAAGATTAGGAGGAAGAGACCAAATGGGAATGAGGCGAGGAGAATGGTCAGAATCACTCTCACCCATTTTGGACTCGTGGAAGGGGTTCCTAGGAGAAAATATTCCATTAGAGTTGGGTGACCAAAAGGAGAACAGTTAGACCACAGACACACAGACAGACAGACAAGACAAAACAAGCTGCAGCAAAATACCTTTCTTTAAAAATTGGTCAAATTTTGGAATTGGTCAAATCTTGGGATCTGGAGGAATTAACAAATTAACCAACAGAGCAGTTCCTCACCCAGGGCAGAGCCACAAATGGATGAAATTCATCCAAAAAAACCAATTGACTCTGTCCTCAGGAGGTCCTCGTTCCCCAAATTGAGGGCATCCCCTCCCAAAGTATGGATTGACCACAATACAAAC
This sequence comes from Cavia porcellus, assembly GCF_034190915.1. Taxonomy (NCBI): domain Eukaryota; kingdom Metazoa; phylum Chordata; class Mammalia; order Rodentia; family Caviidae; genus Cavia; species Cavia porcellus. The sequence goes on along the minus strand of NW_026947497.1, from coordinate 28,468,500 downwards.
AAACCCTCCAGAGTACTTACTTTTAGGTGTTCAGAATTGAGTCAGGGGTCTTGCTTCCATCCCGGACAAGCCCCCAAATGTGATAGCTCGGACCCTGGCATAAAATCCAAGGAAGCAGGAAATTAAAGTTTAGGGAGCAAAGGCTTCATTTCCAGGCCTGGTGATGCAGCATCCTCAGGATCGATCCAGAGACTGTGTGCCTCACAGCTAAAGGGTAGGGTTTTTATCTTGTAAAACTGCAAACAGCTGCTGGTCTCACAATGCAAGGAGGGGAGTGGGATTATGGCGCACTACAGAACAGGAACATGGCGATTACATTTCTTGGGAAGAGCAAGGTTCAGGTAAGGGTTGGGCTTACAAACAAGTTTAGATTAGGCAAATATCCTCTGGGGGAAGACACATCCTGCAAACAAGCAAGTTTAGATTCAGAAGACATCCTGTAATTTCCTTGTAGTTAAATGTTTCTTAAGGAACAGCACACTTTATTACTGATGGGTGGAAAGGTGATGGGGGGTTACAAGAGACTGAAACTTAAGGTTTTTATGGGAAATGGAAACTTACCTAACCTAAAGGAAGAAGGACACATACAGAAGAAGAAAAAGGTGCATAGGTTAGAGCTAGGCTACAACAGTTTATAAAATCAAACTACGCTGCCAAATCTAAGACTCTAAATTTATCCAAATCTATGAAATATGCTTTTACAACCTGTCTGTAGTGGTTGATTGTGTCAACTTGAGACATTTTGAAGCTTAACTAAATGAGTTCAGCAACTCTACACCCTAGGGTGTAGAAGATCTTGATAGAACTATGGGGGACCATCCTAGGGTGGCTCATCACCTGGAGCTATAAAAGGAAAGGAGGAAGGACAAATGCATTCCATTCTTGGGAGAAACTACAGTCTTAGTTTAGACCTCATCTCCTGGCTTCCAGTGTAGACTCTTTTGTTTTCCAGCATAGAATCTTTAGCCTTCATCTTAGAGCTTCTGGCATTCTGTCACAGACCTATCAGCCTGCTTGTGTGGACTTGCATGAGACACTAGGGTGAACTCTAGAGGTTGGATTGAATCCTCTGGCCTCCAGCATATAGACACCCTCTTCATGCTTCCTCATGTGACTCTGTGGCTGACTATGGTAAGCCAGTATTGTCATTTCTTACACATTTGTATATCTCATATCTGTTTTCTCTAGTAAAACCCTAATACATCATCCATCAAAATACTGTTCCTACCATTTTATCAATAACACCTTTATTGCTGACACAATTCTCTCAGATTCTCCATGAAGTATTCTGAGCTCAGCTCCTGCTGAAGCTTCCTCATACCTGGCCTGCCTAGACATTACACTTACGGATGACCTCCTGCCCAATGGTGCCCCCTGTGTTAGCAAGGAAGGAGTTGCTGGCCCATCTGGGAGATCTTGTCTGTCTGTCCTGTTGCTCAGGCACTAAGGGAGGAATAGCAGCTTTGGGAGACTGAGTGCAAGGACTTGCTTCCACTTCTGAAGTAAAATCTCTAGATATCTGTCTCTTTCTCCACAGAGAATTAGGTGGAGTGGAAGCAGCTCCTCCCTATTGCATTTCCTCTTCTCCTTTATCAAAATCTGGGTCTGGTTACCTTAAAAACCTATTGTGTTCAATGGGTGTCTGTTTATTTTAAAGAGTTTTCCTTGTAAAGTTTCTATATGGAAATTAGCATTGCTGTGCATACATATACATAATGCAGGAAACAAGCAATGCTGGGTAGCACAATTGACACACCTGAATTTGGTGGTCAAATGCTCTTTCTATCATTTGGGATCAAAACTCCTTTCCTTGTCCTAGGAGAAGCACAAATAAGAATAACACACACCAGGCATTTTCATAAAACTCAAGTCAGAGCCTGTGTACATTAGAAATGTGGTCTGATCTTTGGTAACATTTTCCCATTTTCATCTTCCATAAAGGATCTTGATAGAACTGTGGGGGACCAGCAGCAGCAGCTGAAAAGATAAGAAGTATGAAATATAAATGATCTTTATTTTGAGAATGTGGGGAGAGACACCCCCAATCCCCTGGGGCATGGCATCTCCCCTGGGGTTGTCGATCTCTCCATGGAACACGTGGAGTGGAGGCATATAAGTAGCCTAGGTTTGCGGTGGAACCTAAGGAACATTAGTGATGCACAGGTAGCCCACTGGTATTCTTTTGGTGCCATAGGTAAATTCCTAGGGATGGTAAAGATAGAATCACAAGTAAATTCCTAGGGGTGAAGTAGATGGAGCTCCTTGGTTCTGCTTGAGGCTTTACCAGCTACAGTGTCCTGTCTGGGCCAAAATTCTTTCAGATCTGTCTTAGTTGCTTTCTACTTGTTGCTGAGACAAAATACCTGAAGCCCAAAGTTGGGAAAGGAGAGGTTTATTGCTTACAGTTTTTAGAGGTTTCAGTCCATACTCAGCTGGCTCCAAGGCAGGGTGGCATGGCAGAGCTGCACTTCATCACAGCTGCAAACAGCAAGGCAGAAACTGGCAAAAGAGCAAGACACACCTTCTTCCTGCCATTACATTACATCCTGGCTCCACCCCTATGTGGGTGTAGCACTGACACCATCAATCCAAGCACTAGACAATTAACCAATCACAAATGTATAATGTAAAAGGATGAGACCTGGGGGCCACCAGCATAAACCATGACAGGGTAATAGGTAGGTATATCATGCTGTGTGTGTGCTTAAAACAGAATGAATTATGAGATAGCCATGCTTAGGAGATGCCCTCAAGACGACGTAGTGCTTTGTCAATCATTTCTGTCTACTACCTTCAGAGAGATGCCATGGAAGGGACCCTGGGGCAAGGTGCACATCTTTTAAAATACTAAAACCTGATGTATTTTCACGTTCTTTCCCACTTTCCCTGCCACTCCAATCCACTTCTAGTTCATGCCACTGTTGTATTTGTGGTGCAGACCTGCCCTGAGCACACCTTTCAGTGAATTTCTTTTAGCATTTTGTGAACATTTATCATTTTTTGTTCTTTTGTACCAGAGATTGACCTCACTCCCTAGAGCTATCCAGGTAGGTGCTTATACTGCTGAGCTAAATCCCCAGCCCACTTACAATTCTTTGCTCACCATACATGAGGGCCTGAAATTCACCTCTCAGATGCATCACACATGAGATCAATCCATGCAACAAGAAGAATTGTATAAATATTTTACCACATTTCTTGTTTTGTTTATATTGTTCAGTCCCAAATCCTCTTTAAACATAAAAATGCCCAAAGCTCAATGCTTTCATAACCTATGGGAATTTCCACCTTTTTTGAACCTAAGCAATACCCTTTATGTATGTCACTCATATGCAAAACTCTTAGAAGAAATATCATAAGCAACCTCACTGCTTTCCATGTAGCCTTCTCATCCCTAAATGAAAGAGGGTTTTTTTTTTTTTTTTTTTTTTTGTGTGTGTGTGTGTGTGTGTGAGCCTGCAGAGTGAGAGGGAAGGGATTAGTAAACCGTGATAGCAGGAAAGATACTAGTGTGTCTAGGTAGGGGCTGTTATGATCTCATTCCTTGGCTGAGTCTTTTCAGCCAACAAAACCAGAATGTAAGGAACATACCTTGCTTACATAGACAGTAGACACATACATATCTGGTAGAATTCTCTGTGGCAAGGTACCACACAGATTAGAAGCAACTAGGGAAAAATCAAAACAAATACAATCTCTGTTTTGTTCTAAGACCTGCTGTTAGAATCCCAGACTAATATCTCAGTGGGTATGTGAGAAGCATGTCCACATAAAAACATATCCCCACTTTAGTGAGTTTTTTTCTATAGTCTGAAATTCACTATTTTCTTGTTTTCCTGAAAATCTGGAGGTGATTTTCAAAGTGTATGAAAACAAATAACTGGAGTGGCTGTTGCAGAGAACAGAAGCTCATGTTGGTTGACAAAGTCACGATTGCACATACATTTCCTATACTACAGCTGCTCTGGAGTTTACTTTCTCATAGAAGAAGGAGCTTCTTCTATTACAGGAGCCAGAAGGTAAGCCTTCTTGCTTAGCTATATTTTGCACTGGCTTCTTTCTGAATGGTTAAAATCAGTATTGCTAGTTCTAATGCCTAATGTATGAAAAAAGGAGCCAAATTCTTGTTTTTGTTAGGTAGGTGATATAATTTTTATATGCCACAAAGTATTTTTACTTTTCTTTTTCCCTATGTAAAGTGTACAGTCTCTTCTTAGCCTGCAGGCTATACAAAGTCAGGCAGTGTGTCGTATTTGCACCAGGATCCTTACTTTATTGAATCACGAGTTCTCAAACTTAAAGTCTTGGTATCTGTCTATAGTTAAACAAATTGATAGGAACCACAAAATAAGTGGCTTATATGCATTAACATTATCATATTAAAATTTAAAAAGAAAAGCATTTTATTAATACATAAAATATTACAATAATGCTTTCATCCCATGTTAACAAATTTTCAATTTAACAATTTAAATAATGAGATTGACACTTTTGCATTTTTTGAAAATCTGTCAGCATAAGAGAGAGTTTAATCTATGTCTGTGTTTTATCTGTGAAGCTAGCACTCACCATCAAGGCTCAGAATTAAGACCTTTTTATCAAGATACAATAATGTAAAATAGATAAATAAAAATTAACAATATTTTTCAGATAGTTTTGAATCTGTTGTTCCCCAGAAAACACAGTGTATGTTAAACTGCTTTACTAAAACAGAATACCCAATGTGACCTTTGAAAAATATATTCTTGCCAAACCAACTTTTGGTTTCACTTTTCTTTTGTTTGATATATTTTAGGCCCATTATTTTCTGTGAAACCAGTCCCTTAACACTGATGCATGAGCAAAAGGGTCTTTTTCTCAATTCTTACTGTATTCAGCACAATCACTTTCCAGTTTCCAAATATTTTCTTTCATTTCATCTTCTGCTTTAGTGAAAAATGGATCCTATAGAATGCAGTATTTATAAATATTTTCTTATAAACTGTATACTTTATCTAATTTACCAGATTCTCATTTTCTCATAATTTAAATATTTTTTTTTTAATTTGAGTCATAAGAAATGTCTTTTCATTTGTGTCTTTTCAGGTGTTCTGAAAATATTGTCATTTACTGATTTTTCGCTTTGTTTTTTTAAAGGCTCTTATTCATCTGTAGGATGATTTCTTGTAATACGTTTTTATTAGTAGACCATAAAGAAAAAGAAACCACACATATTCCTTCAGTATCAGAATCTCTAATGCCTCTTTTGATATGGTTTATAGCTCTCAACTAAAATCTTAAATTCTACCAAAGATTCACTATGTTTCCTCATCTAAAGAGGCAATATATGTTTAGTGACTGGGAAACTTCTAGGTTATAAAAATGAAGAACTAATAAAATATAATCCTGTTTCTCATAAATTTAAAGTATAGTTGAGGTAAATAGTAAAGAAAATATTAGTCCATTTGAGACGATTGGGGAGGCAATATCCAGGTAGTATATTGAACACAAAATCTTTCAAACTCTATACCTTTTTCACTTTACAGGATCAGGATTCTGATGTATCATAAGATAACATTGTTGTGCTTGTTTTTCTATTCTTGTTATTAGTGTTATTATTATTTGGTACTGGTAATCAAACGCTTGACCTTCCACTTGTATGGTAAGTCCTTGTGCCACAGAGCTAAATCCCCGCCCTCTGTTATCATGATGGCTGCGTCTTTGGTTGTATTTGAAAACAGTCATTCTCTCAGATTTTCTCAGATTCTATCTTTCCATCACTCTATCCATTCATCCATCATTATTTTAATACATGTGCTTACATCATCATATTGTATTATAAATTATATTTGATGTGTTATGATATATTTGAGTAAACCTATACTTTTTTACTTTTCGAAAGCCACACATCTATTGAAATTATTTTGATGTTTCATGTAAAAAATTTTACTCAGTGTTTCTCTTAAAAAAATAGTAGGTAGAGACTTTGGAATCAAACCACTGAGTTAAATCGCAACACATCTAAGTATTTTCCAAATGTCTTAAAAGATGATTTTTAATTATAAGTAGATATTTCATTGTAGAATAAACCACTTAAATAATAATTCTTCTGTGCTATATTTGATCTGAATATTCACATTAAAGGCACATAGCAAAATGTGATATGGTAAATTATATAAATTATTTTTGGAGAAATATGATAAAGATAATCCAATGCTAAGTTTTTTTTTACATGTATGTAATCTATTTTGTTTCTAGATAATGAAAAGATTTCTTTCATAGATTATTTATATATTTTTACTTAAAGAAATTTTATTTTTATAAGTCATAAAGAATTATGATTTTCAACTTAGAATTTGTGTGTCTTTAGTGAAAGCAGAGCATATGGCATAACAAATTGTAATAGTTTGCAGCAGCTTAGGAAAATAATATTTTTTACATTCATATATGAAATACCTATTTAGAAAGCAGAAGTTATTATTTAATGAAAGGAAATTTGTCATGATATTTATAAACTCAACTTTCCATCTTATTTGTAACCTTATGATAATGTTTATAGGATAATTAAGCTTTTTGATCTATGATGTAAATGTTATTTCAGAACTAGAAATGGTATTTAGTGATCCAAAATAACAGTTGACCTATGAAAGCTAAATTCTTTTTCATATGAATATCCAAATTCTAGGCCATAGAAGAAGAGTTAGAATGCAATGTTTTTCTTTCCCAAATGTATTGTTTGCTATTCATTTTGATATAAATAATGAACTTTTTCTAGTTTCATGCAATGTCTTCTGGGAAATGTTCAATGATGCTTATGTAAAATATCTTGGAGATGCTTTACTCCTTTAACATTTGCAAAATTTGGTCTTCATCCTCATGAGTCTTCTTTTTGTTTAAGGCCAGAAAGGGTAAATGTTGGTGCAATCTCATTAGCATCAAAAAATACCAAATTGATCAGATAGTAATTCAAAAGCAAATACACATGGCCTTGTTACTGAGCTACCTAGATTTTATTCTAATGCTCAAGAGTTGAAAAGTATGTTCTCCAATTATGCATTCAAGTCATTTTCTTAATTTCAAAAAATAAATTGTTTGATTTTAAAAAGTAATATGTATATTTAATAGATTTATTTCACACATCATCGGTAACTTTCCTTTACTGTGAGAATGTTCTCTGGTTTGTTTTCCAGGCAGTATCAATGAGGTGTTGAAAAACAGTAGCTATGTATTTTCATCATGTCAATTAATGTATTTATTCAACTAACTGTGTATTTTTGTTTTGTCAATTTCATTAATATTAGCTTTATGAAAAGGAAAGAATAAAGTGATCTTTTGTGTTAATATAAATATTACAACAATATCCCCTTGATCTTTTGCCTCCTGTGAACATGTTTTATCTGGCACCAAAAAGAAAAAATCAAGTATTTTCAACTCACAATTCTAATTGCACATGTCTCCAAAAAGAACGCCTTTAAAAACAAACAGAAAACACATTACTGAATTGTATCTTCCAAATGCAGTAGTATTTCACTTTTATCTGCAGATATTTATTGATAGGAGGTAGACAGAAAAGGTTCTTTTGAATGGTAAAGAAAGTATTTGGTTCTGGATTTGAACATTGATTCTTTTAATTACTAGTTGCTCAAAATTTAAATATTATCAGAAATCCCTGAAATTCAATGACCATTTAACAACAGGAATTAATGCTGTACTCAATGCTTGTGCTTATGTTTAACTGTCAAAACATAGATGAAATGTCTTAATAAATGGTTTGGTAAGTGGGAATTTTCCAATACTATTAAGTAATACAAATAACACATTTATATTCTTCACTCACTCCTGCTTTTATAGAAAAACTAACAAGTGATATTTATTAAAATAAGAAAAAATTCAAATATTTTAGTATTCTGCTAGCATAAATCACATATGCTTCTAATTGTGTTCTCTGATGCATATCACATTTGTTTATAAATATATTATATATACATATTATAAATTATTCCAAATTTTACATTATGTCAAGTGAATTTTCTATGTTTGGATATGATAGCAATTTTCATAATTCCATAACAGTTATTGAAAATGAGAAAACAAATTACATTTTATGTAATTTGCAAGGACAGTAACATATATGTAATGTTTAGTACCACTCATCTGGAAAATATATATTTTCAGAGACATAAACTACTGGGTTCAAAATATTCAAAAGATAAAACTTAAATATTTTAAAATGCGATGTGAAAACTGTTTTAAATATACCAATGATAAACTAATGGAAAAGGACATTTTCATATATCAAGAAGCAAAACTGAAATGTATTCAAGAATCTTCAACAGTCTAGCTTGAAGTTTAAGATGTATAACTAGAAAATTGGAAAGGCAGAGTTGTTCATTTTGAAGTAATTTTAATGGGATACAGTCCTTGAATTGAAAAGAGATTCTTTCTTTTGGACATCTGTGCCCAAAATCACAGAGCTTAGATAGGAAAAGCTCATTAGCTCCTCATTGCCTCATTGACCTGAACTTCTCCTGATATTCTATGGCTATAGTCAGCTGATGGAGTATTTTCAAGCAAGGTAGAAAGGCAGAAATTTCCAATCACACTGATAGATATCTCTGCAAAATAACAGATAGATGTATTCTAATAGATAAATTAGGCAATTACATTATAGATTTGATAAGACAAAATTTATTTTAGAAATATGGCCTTTGGCATATATATTTATATTTGTGTATAATTTTTCACACAAATACTTTTGTATAATTTTTCACTTGTTTGCTTTTGAACTGGGATTTTCAGAAGTCATTATAAAACCAACAAGGACTTTTAAAAAATATGTTATATATTTAAATGTACTTATATATAGTAAATCACTTATTAAACACTTGTCATTAATTTATTGTTCAAAATAACTCCTGAGTTTTTCATTAAAAAAGCAGAATTACAGAAAAAAATTTTTTTCTTTAAAGATAAGAATTTTAACAAATTAATACTTGTCAAAGATTTTCCTGAGAAGATGTCTACCCTACATTGTCCTGTAATTCACCCCTGTGTCCAATCAAAACAAACGTCTTTCACAATTTTATCAATTTCAATAGTGTTAGTTAATTTTTAGTGGTCACTGAGACAAAATACCTGATGCCCAAAATTGGGAAAGCGAAGATTTATTTTTTATAGTTTTGGAAGTTTTAGTCCTTACTCAGTTTGATCCAGGCAGGGTGGCATGGCGGGGCCAAAGCTCCTGGTGGCTGCAAGGAGCAAGCAGAAACAGGCAAGAGAGAGCGACACATCTTCTTCCAGCCGTTACATTGTATGCTGTCTCCATCCCTAGGTGGGTGTAGCACTGACATCCGCAATCCAATGCTAGACAATGAACCAATCATAAATGCATAATGCAAATGCATGAGGCCTGAGTGCCACTGACATAAACCATGGCACATAGTTAACAAAGTAAAACAAGAAGTCACCAGAAAATAAGAGTTTATTCCCTAATATGCATGGGTGTCAGAAGTCTGAAATCAAGTTCTTAAAATAACTGCTTTCTTTTAGGAGTGATGAAGGAGAAGATTTTGCCTGCTTCCATACCAACTTTTGCTTAGAACTACAATTTTTGGCACTGTTTTGCTAACTGATATGTCACTCCACCTGGCCATCTGGATTCAACTTTACATGGTGATCACTGTCTTCATATGTCTTTACATGGGCTTCATTTATAAGGAAATCAGTTGGTTCAAAGTGGTTCACCCCTCCAATGTGGCCTTATCTCAAAAACCTCTGCAGTGAATTTATTTCCAAATAATGTCATGTTCTGAAATATAGGGAATTAGTAATTCAGTGTTTCCTTGTGGGAACACAATTCAATCTGTTACCCTAACTCAACTCTTAGCATTTTAATGCACTAATAAGAAGATGGTAGAAGCAATCATCTATCTCTCAATTGCTCAGGCCCAAATACATTTCTTTGTGAGAGAATTGATAATGATTTCAATCATAGCTCATCTATTACCTGGCTTCACAGTAATAATTGTTCTTTACACTGAAAGAAACTGTTTAGATGCAAAAAAAAAAACTAGTATAAAAGTTTCAGCAAACTATTCAAAACACCAAAAAGCAATAGTTTCAGACCTATTAAATGGATGAGTAGAGATACAAAAAGCAAGTGTTTTTAAAAAAAAACATGTTTAACTTAAACATCACCATTACAGATTGACTAATAAATTTAGATATAGATTTGTAAATAATATTTGTAAGGTAATGTGTCAAAAGTAACAAGTATACTTTTTGATGGCTGTCATTAATATAGAAACATCCTTATGGGCACCATCTTTTAGATTAAAATATGAAACATCGTTTTCAAAATTATCATGATATAATAAAACTTTTGAGATCTCATTTTAATTATATAAGAGCAGTAATTTATTAATTTTTGTTAAAAATGTAACTGCAATTCTTCTATTTCTTTGAATTAGTTTGTTATGGACCTACTACTCTATAACTGTCATCATCTCACTTACTACGGACAATTTCTCCAGTGTTTACTTCATAAGAGATAGTTTATAAATACAAAAAAAATGGTAACAATTTTAATATCAAATGACAAATATGAGTAACTTTCAATGGTATGATAAACAGTTCCAATCCTGGCCTCATTTAAAAAAATTAACATGAAAATTATGTGCTTTTTATATGTTCTTCAATTAGTGTGAAGAAAAGCCAATTAGCTTTTACCATTATAAAATAAGTTACTTGGCCATAAATCCTGCAGTTTGGTAGACTGTATTATAATTGTCAATTGAAGTCCAATTAAAGAAATACATTTTTTATCTTAATAATATTTATAGGGTTTGACCTACATCTTTATTTTATAAAAATACATAAAAATACATTTCTTATAGCTTCCATAATTTTCTAAATATGAGTATGTATGAATTCACACAATGGTTCATTTAACTGATTCATTGCTTTCATTTGTGAGAGATGTAAAGATCACATTTCATAGAAATATTTAGTTGTATTATATTTATTAATATAAATATCATTTCAAATATTATATACACTTTAACTTAGTTTGAGAACTTTAGATGTGATTTTAATAAGATGTAAGTTTATTATTATAAAGACTAATCTATTTGAAATTATTGATTATATATTATTGTAGAGTATACTTGATAATTTTCTTGACCTAATTCCAAACTTTAAGCTACTAAAACTGTTTTGGTAATTTTGCTTAAAAAGACATTGTATCAGAGTTCATGACTATGTGAACCCCAAAATTGTTGAGGGCACTTGTGGATTACCGAAATGCAGTAACATTTATAAACATTTGAAAGAATGAGTCTGACCTTCAGCTACATGGCATCTCATGGACGTTGAACAATAGAAATTAAATCAAACAAATAAAACACTTTAACTTTGCTTCCTAGGTCTTTCACCTCTTTCTCTTGACTTAAATTCATAATAGCACTGAATCTCGGGTCAGCTGGTTCATTGATTACATAGTAGGCATTTGTCTCTTCCACTAGGAAGAAAACAAAGTATCTCACTTTAATTGAGTTATGAATGGCATGTTAAGGAGACAGTGCTATAAATTCAAAGTCTTTAAGATATTCATTTATTTGAGTGTTTTAGCTTGTCTTATGTTTCAGGAATAGTTTGTTATTTCTATTATCTGATTAAATTCTGGTTAATTAGACACAGAAAAACATACATTACATTTATAATTAGCTATTTTGATAGCAAAGTTCTGCATAGTTTTGGTTAGTTTTCACCAACTTTCTTTTGTTTTTTGAACTTCCTTTTATCATTTCTATTGGTGTGGATTTCTATTGTTTTTTGATATTTAGAGTATTCAGCTATTTACTATTTTATTCTTTTTCTTAAAAATACAGCTTTTACATTTATAATATCTTACTTTAGCTTTTTTAATCTCCTTACATTTTGTATGGTGCTCCTTTATTTTTCATTTCTTTTTCTTATGTTTTATTATTTTATAATAAATAAGCATTCAGGACTGTACTATTGATTAACAGTGATGCTATTTAACCATTTTACTTAGGTGGCCCCTTTTTTTCAGTCTCAACAGCTCTTCTTGGAACAATATTCTCATTTGGGAAACATACCGTAGTAAAGAATGAGCCAGAGATAACACTGATTGCTTAAAAATTATCCACCCATTATAAATCTAGTCAGTAAAGATATTTTCATTATCCCCATGAGACAGTACATTTTATCACTCTTATTTTACTGAAGATGCAACTGAGGCAGAGAACCATTACCTGAGGTTAACATTCCAAAGCTAAAGAGTCTGATCTGAGCTCATAATGACTGCTAGGCTTATATGTCACCATGATGGGACTGTGATATCCACTTAGTTGTTTAAACACAAGCTGTTATGCTTTAAATACAAAACATCCCCCAAAAGACTCTTGTGTTTGGGGGTGAAACTGGTAATTTCATGGAGGCATTCTATTTATAAGTGGACCCATCCACTGAAAGTTCATCTCTGAATGTTTATTAGGAGGCGGGGCAAGTCAGAATAAGTAGGCCACTTCAGGTGTAACATGGAAGGGTCTTTCAGTCTATAGCTCTTTTTTTTGCTCTTACTATTTGCTTTGTGACTGCTGCAAGTTGAACAGCTTCCCAATGCTGCTCTTTCTCATTTGGAGCCAAATTTCCATGTATGAACTGAACCCTCTGAATCTGTGAACAAAATAAATCCATTCTCTTTTAAATTACAAATGTCAGACACTTTGTCCCAGCAATTGGAAAGTGACTAATATACAAAATTGATAACAAGACAGGGATTTTTGCTGACTGTACCTGACCATTTATGGTTTAGAAGACTCAGATCCAGTTTGTCAGAGGATATTAGGAAAATTTGGAGATATAAGCTAGAGAAGTCTTAGAATGTGGTAAGCCGTGTCTGATGGGAGATATTAATCAAAGCTCAAAAAGTATGTAAGTGTGTACATATATATATATATATATATATATATATATATATGTAGGTGTGTTTATATGTGTATATACGTATGTATGTGTGTGTATGTATGTACTCATGAAGTTTCCTTTGGGAAAGAGGTCTCTACTGGAAACTGGAAAAGAGACTCTGTGTTCATTCAATCAAACAAGCTCTTTGTATTTGGTACATGTCTTGAGACTTTTTGTGACATTGGTATTAAAAGTGGTAGACAATTTTATCTAACAGCAGAAATTTCAAGGTAGCCATGTATTTAGGGTTTTTTAAAGTATATTTTCAATGTGAATCAGTAGCAGAGCAGAATTGTTTTAAAATGTTTAAAAAACAATTTAAATTTCCTAGAAAGGAAGGACCTATATCTTGTGACCAAGGAGAATGCAGTTCCTGAAAAGATTAGTGCTATTAAATAGAAGTCAAGCCTTTGGGCCAGGAAAATAGAAAAAATTCCTGAGAGCATCTCAAGAATTGTTCAAACTCCACTCATTTCAGGTTTAAAATTATATTAAGGTAAACTACTTTAGAAGATTTTGCTTTGAAATATAGTTTCAGAGTGCCCTGCTTCTTCAGGGCCACCTAGAACAGAGAACCCCCAAACTCTAACAATTCAGAGGATGCTGCAGCCATGATCTTCAGGGCCTCAGCCACTACATGAGCTGGCAGCATCACCCATGAGATGCTAGTTCTAGAGGCATACAAATGGCAAGGGTTATGTCATGGAGGCTTCTACTTTGAAATCAGTGAAAGCCCTGCAAGACTAGGAAATGCATTGGCAAGTCACAGTCACTGTCAGAAACTCATGCATGATGCTGTAAAATAGATGCCAAAGCTGGAAATTCCAGGAAGTTGGAGATTTCCGAAACATGGAATATCTGCTGAGGAATCCTGGAAACACTGAGCAGAGCCAGACCAAAAAGATAAGCCATGTGGATTTAATCCAGCAAGAGTAAAACTGCCAAAACTCTTTGGAACTGGCATTTCACTGCAACTTGCCCTGGTGCTGGACATGGAAAAACAGGATCAAATGTTCACCCTGCTGGCATTTGTTCTTGATTTAGTTTGAATCCACTCTGTTTCATATTTCCTCACTTTTACAATGGGTACATTTATAGTAGTGTATGTTACAAATATTTAACTTTCTCTTGATTTGCACTAAGAGTTTACCTTCTGTCTCTGAGGATTTTGGAATTGGATATTGTAGGCCATGCTGAAGCAGTTAAAATTTGGCAAATCCTAGATATAAACTAAATGCAATGTGTGCAATGAGATGAACTGAGATTTTGGGGACCTGGAGTGGAATGGTATGATTTAGATTTAATACATCTCCCAGAAATCTTCCGTTTTCAGACTTTGGACTTTTGGAATTTGATTCAACAGGGAGATTTTTCATGCAACAGTGGATTGATGTATTCATGAGTTTATAGTTGAATGTCTTGTAAGGAGATGGTACTGGGTTGGGCCATAACCTGGAAGTATATTTTCGTATCCCATTTTGTCTTTCTTCCTCTGCTTTCTGGTATCTTGAATGGAGCAGTTTTCTACTACCAGACCTTTCCTCATGATGTTTCTCCCTTTGGACCATCCTGTCTTTGAACTAAGTCTCTAAAACCATGAGCCAAATATTTGGCCACAGTAATAGCAAAGTGACTAGTGTAGTTGTCTAGACTTTTCTGTTAATGTGCAGTGTAAATTCCAATTATATTTGCTCTCATTTGCCTTTAAGTAAATAATATTGCTTTCAATAGAGGTTGGGCCTCATCCAATCAATGTAAGACCTCAAGAGAAAAATCTGGTTTCACAAAAACTAATTCTCTTTCGAGATTCTAACATGAAAATCCTTCCTGAGATTCCAGCCAGCTGGCCTCATTTATGATTGATCAGTTCTTAAAAATTAGATATTTACTAACATAAGCATCTATTTGTCCATCCAACATCCATTTGGGTTTCTACCCAATAGAGAATACTCTTTGAAGAACTCAACTCATCTTTAGGCTCTTTATCTGCATTGTCAGAAAGTTATTCATTTTTTCACCAACTTTGCATCATGAACTCACAATTTAACGTGGATATTTTCCTTGAAATCTGCTATACTTTCTGTACACCATCTGCTGAATTTTAAGAAATGCTTTGTTCTTTTTTAAACTAGTTTTTGTCTTAAGTTTTATTTTGTATTTGTTTGTGTTCTGTAGATATGCTTGAGTCATATATTTCCATCTTGGACTGTCTTCCCTGAAATTAATACTGTTTCACATTTAGGTTCTTTGTTTCTGACACATGCTGGTTTTCTCTATGAATTGTAATGACAGAAAAAATTCACAGCCTTTCTCAGAATGTGAAATATGACCATCCTAGGCCCAATATCTTTCTAAATCTCAGTCTTCACCTCTAATGAAAAAACTGACAGAAATATAATGTACAAGGCACATCAGTAGAACTATATCACTTATTTTCAATGTGCCTGTTTCTTAGTTGGCCCCTCTGACAATTTTTCTTCTTCAGTGACATCTTTGATCATTTTTCTTTGGTCAACTTTCTCTTCACAATTTCCTAAACCATTCAGTCTGTGCTGCAGTAGTTCTTGGAAGACTTTCCGCTAGGAGCATTTGAACTACACATGAACTTTATTTTCTGCTTGCAAAATATTATGCATGAGTATAGCAGCACATAAAACTTACATACTAATTTCAGAATATTAAACTTGAAAATGTATATGTATTTCAGTATATATATGATTAACCAACATGTATATTGCACAGCTCAATAATATGCAAAATTATACAGCACAGTAATGAAAACAGGCTTGACAAAACATATTTTCAAAAGATTCAATATCATATAAAGTGTTTTTTTTTTTTGTTTTTTTTTTTTTTTTTTTTCATTTTTTGAGACAAAGTCTCACTTGAAGTTCAGGCTGGCCTCAAACATATGGCAATCTTCCTGCCTCAGCCTCCTGAAGACTGGAATTACAGGTATGTACCACCACTTCTGGCTAATTGAAATTATCACTTGAAAAAGTGAATTACCACTCTTACTCAATCTCCATTCTATTCTAGTGTTATTCTCTAAGATATTCTACATGGCAGTAAATTTGTATTATCTACTATACTTGATAAAGTAGAAATCTAGAAAAGCTTTGTTCTTGTACCAAGTGGTTCACCGATCAAATCAAATCGACATCCTAATAATTTTTAAGTTCTATTTGAACTCCTCTGTGATCACCGTCCTTATTCTAACTCAAGCATCAACTATGTAGTGACTGAAATCTTAAAAAGTCTGTTATGTCCACTTCACATTCGCTTGTCACATTCCCACTGTCCCCAGAGTTCATCCTAATTTACTCTCTCAATCTGAAATCATTCCATAATTCCCCAATAGCTGCAGCATAGCATTTAATCTGAGCATAAATCATTAACTGGGGAAGTTATATCAACTAAATAGTCCTTATCCTGTGGCCTGATTCTTAAGTTTTTGATCTTTAAGCTCAAGTGCTGAAATTATTTAAGGTATATGTTGGTTAAAACATTAATTACCTTTCAATTCATATAGATCAGAAGTCTGAGTTGACCTGGGTGTTGGTCTAGATTTCACATGCTGACAAAGTATCAGCCAGTGAATGGAGTGTTGTGGAAAGAATCGTTAGAATACAGGCCTCTTTGGTCTTTAAGATTCAACTTCATGTCCATGCCAGCTGTCTGGCTCTGTCCTTAACGCCTGATGGTCTCTAAGTGGTAAGAGTACCTACATTTCACATGCTGAATTGAAACTTTGATTACTTTTCATATGTAGAATAGTTTTGATTTCACTTTCTCTTATGTCTGTCTGATTTGTTCTGCCACAGCTCTTATCTAATACTAGCTTAAGAAAGTTACCTGTTTTTATTGACTCATGTAATTAGATCAGGCAAATTTAGATAGGAGAAGGTGATCTCCTTCTCCAAAGGCTTTTGACCTTAATAACATTTGTAAAACCCTTTTTGTCAGGTAGCACAATGCCTTCCCATGTGGCAGGATTAGGAGCTAAACACTTTTGGGAGTTCAGCTTGTCATTTCTTCATGATATATTCATATTTTTCAGCCTCTCTAGAATCTACTTGTCTTCTTACCTGTCTGGGTAAACTGCTGTACAACCTTTATACCTCAGCTCAAAGTCAGCTACTTCGAAGAAGGAAAAAGAAACCTTTTCTAATGAACCTTCTACAAGTAACCTTCTTACATTTTCTTCTCTATATGGTGAATAATGCTTTATTATACACATGCCTGTCAATGATTTTTAAACTTTAAAACTTAGGATGACAGCGTGATTCATTTTACGTTTGTGTTTCTACAGGAAGTTCATCATCATGTGTAAAATATACAAATAAGTTAATTAATATGATATTTATATGAGCGAATCGATTTTTACACAATTTTATTGTTTGTTGAAAGTTAACTTGCATGTAACACACCCTAGTATTTATTGTTCAAAAGTATACACATTTAGTACCACATGATGTAGATAACCTTATTGGAGAGAGATGTGTACAGCAGAGAATCAGTAGAGAACAATCATATTTCAAATCTTATTTTCCAGGTTAGGTAAAGCATATGTATTGGCGTATGTATTCAGTGAATAATAATTGATAAAAAGAACATTTTCCTCCCATAAAGTTCTACATACTTACATTTTTTACTTATCATATTTATATTTACCACATATGCATTACTATCACTGCACTTTAAAAAGCTCTCAATTACAGAGTACTTTGTTAGAAAAAGGCAACATTTGGGGCCCCACAGTTGGTATCATTTTTGTCTTTAGCTCTTATAAATTTAAAAAAGAAGAGCAAGAAAATGGGCCTGTGGACTACCTAAATTTCTCACTTAGCACCCTTCAGTTATAACATTTGTTCAAAATTTTAAGGCGACATACAGAATAGGATGATGTTATTAGTTTACGGTCTTTTCAATCAGATGTATGATTTGTTGGAATCCCAGATATATCAGTGCCATTGGGAACGATGTGAAACTCTCTGGTGAAAAAGAAGTTATAGAAAGGTATTTATAACAAATACTACATCCATTGGGTGTACCAACTTAAATATAAAAAGCACAGTGATTATATGGAACAAAAACAACATAACAAAGAAAATCTATTCAATGTTGATTACAAGCCTATGTCATTTTGAATATTATCTTCAGGAAATTAACTTGTCCCTGGAAATCACAAAAAATAGAGTCTTAATTATTTTATTTATTTCATACAAATAAAAGCACAAAACAAGTCTTTGTTGGTAGAAATTAAGTTATAACAGAAATGACAGATTCTCTCATCATTTAATTCAATTGCCTATTTGGGAACCAGATACACATTACTATTGCTACTTAGCTTCTTTTCTTATATATATGCAATAAATTTTCAAATATAAAAACCAATTTTGCTGCTAGTAGAAATACAAGGACAAGAAATCAGTTGATAGGAGGGAAAGCTTCTCTAATTTAGAGACTAAGAAGATAAGTAATGGTAATTTTGGAGGCTCCCTTTTAACTATGTTGAAAATTGAAACTAGAATTGGAATATCTGATGTACTCTGTGTAAGACTCATAAGGAGTTCTAAAACACAGAATTAGTTTACTAGTTTAATGCAACCATTTAAAAACATCTGACAGTGAAAAATATGTATCCACAAAAGTGTATTTAATGCAATACTATTCAAACTTTAAAATGGAAGATAATTAAGTAAATAAATTCAAGACTCTTATTGAGGTCTGGAATATAGACATTTTGTGTATTTAAAAATACATATAAAAATGGCTAAGTGAATGATACTGAAGGTTATTTTGACAAGCAGTCCAAAATAATCTGAATATCAATGTGCCATTATACTGATGGACTATGCATGCTAAAAGATTTAACAATTCAAGGCCATTCAGAAGCATTTTTAAGATTAGTGAATAATTAAATGAAAAATGTCGATGTCCGCTCCCGGCCGGCAGGAAGGACACACGACAAAGTCTGGTAGTGGACAACCTTTTCTTTTTATTTTCCTTCTCCGTACAGCCTGCCCTGGGTTCTCCCAGCTGAAGCCTCCTCTGGTCCGCTCCCCGCGGCTCCTTTTGTGCTTCAGTCTGCCCCAAAGCCTCTACCGGTCCGCTCTCCGCGGCTCCTTTTGGGCTTTTACTTCTGGGCTTCTACCTGGCTTCTTCTTCCGCCCAGGGGTGGCACCGGTATATATACGGGTACAGTGTCCAATCATGTTAAAGTAAGCAAGGCAAGCTGATTGGCTAACATCATCAGTTGCCAGGCAGACTATATTGTTGAGCGGGTTGTTTACGCGGTAAGCAGGAAACTAACATATTCGATGGGAGGGGTAATCTACCTCAGGCTTTGCTCTTTACCACAGGCCGCACGTCCGCCGCGCAAGGCGAGCTATCACAGACGCGGCTCCCAACAGAAAAATAAAATTATTAGTGCACTTTGAAAGAAAAGCAATGAAATAGTTTCCTTACTGTTTTTTATCCCAACCTTTTCTATACTATAAAAACATTAAAGAATAAAAATACTGCACAAAATAACTTCTAAATTAGCAATATTTTGTTTTAAAAATGAACACTGTCAGCTTCATTACAAATTCTAGTGCAGATGATCTGCAACAAATTTATTTATAGTATACCTTAATGTACTTTTATACATTAAGAATGAAACAGTATTTGGATGAACCTAGAAATTTTATTATTTTTAAATTCAATTCTATTGAATTTTAGTGCTAATTTTCTCATAAATTTTGACATTATTTTGACGTAAAATTAAGTGTTCTCAATATGGACTAGTGATGTATTTTTGAAAGTGAGCTCTTAAAGAAGTGAGCTCTTATCTAAAGCTAAACAAATGATAAAAAAACCACATCTAGAAAAATTAAGTAACTGTTGCCTAGGATGTAATTGCAAATTCAAAGATGATAAAATTATATAATGTTACATGTAGCTTCTAATTTCATTAGAAAAATGATTTACTTTAAAATTTTAATGTTACCAACCTTTTAAATATTACAATAACATTTTACAGAATTCAGTTATAAATTTTATAAAAAGCAACCATAGATACAATAAGATTCCCATAAATAAGCACAGCAAGGCTTTGATTAATGTATCCATTGTTAAGAGTGTTAGATGTTTGCCTCTTTAATAATTTAGGATTTGTGAATCCTCCAGAGAGGGAGATTGAATTCTCACATCTTCTTACCTATTTGGTGGCCACCACAGTAACAATGTCATAAATGAAGCTTTCTAAAAAAGCACCTCTGTTAGTCAGCTTCTTGATTGTTGGGACAAATTGCTTGACATATTGCACAAACTGAAAGAGTACAAGAGTTTCTTGGATCAGGGTTTCAGATGATTCAGTCCATGGTTGGCTGTTTCCATTGTTGAGAGTATGAAGTAAAGTGCAACACTATGGTTGGAAGGCTATGGTAGAGCAAAGCCTCTCCATGACAATCAAAAAGAAAAATGGTTTAGAAAGAGCATGAGACATGAACAGGTGAGAGGCCACCCAAAGTTATCCTCCTGTGTACAGACATAATCACCCAAAACTGTGCTCTAGTAAAAATCTCTCAAGTCAGTTGGGCTGACAATTAAGATCAGTCTTCATAGTACTCTTTCTTTATTCATTAAGCCATACTTGTCAAAATGTTGTCTAAACTATTATTTCATCAATAAATAATTGCTAATTGCTCAGGATACAATGATTACTCTTAAATCCTAAGGATGAAACTCTATTAACTCTTTTTTGTTTCACTTTTTATACAATTCACATTGTATTGTCTCGCTTTATAGTAGATGTCTAAATGAGTGGAAGTTTAGATTTCTCATAATAGATCCTGTTCAGAAAAATGAAGGAAGTTGTAAACATGTAAATCTTGTCATTATAATAAATGTTACCATTTGTGTTAATCTTCCAGGCAAGTTATTTATATATTATTTTCACAAAAGGTTTATTCATTTTTTTCTCAAGTTACCTGATTATAAATTGAGCTTAATATATTCCAAATGTTAATAATTACACATATCAATTACTTAGTACAAATTGTATTTCCATTATGCATTCTTGAGTATTGTTAAGATTTGTGTCTAGGTGTCCCACCAAAGCCTCATGTGGTTATTCAAAGGTGGCTGAATCTAGAGTTTGTGGTTTGTTCATTGTCTAGTGCAAGGATTGGGGGGTGTGAATGCTATATCTGCCCTAGGTCTAAGAGCTTGCATACAGGATAAGACAGGAGAAAACATTGTCTCTTTTCACCCTTGGCTCTTGTTGATTTGCTGTTTTCCACTGCATGAACTGTTGCCTCTTGGCCATGTTGCCTTGCCTTGGAATCAGCTAACTATTGACTGAAATCTTTACAAACTGTGAGCTAAATAAATCTTTTCTGTCTTAATGTTGGTCATAAAGTGTTCTATCTCAGCAACAAGAGAAAAGTAACTAAGACAAGTAGTGTTTTCTAAAGTTGATATTTCAAAATTATATGCTTTCTGTATTTCCCCCTTAAGAACTCAAAAGGTTAGGAATTTTTGATTTAGCTATTGACTATGGGGAATGAAACTCCTGAATTACTATGTCCGCATGTTTGTGTCATCTAAAATCAAAGAATGAATTTTAGGAACAATGGAGGTTAAGAATAGAATATATTTATTGAGAGAAAGAAAGCTTCTGACTGAGAGAGATAGAAGGGGTCCTGAGCAGGAGGCCAAAGACTGTCTCTTCTAGGAATTTTTATAGAGCAAAATCATGGGGCGAGATGGATTCAAGGAGAGGGAAACTGGGAACTCACAAGGCAGATGGGTATAAGGTGAGATTTAACTATAGTTAGCCAATAAGATAGTAGTTCTGGTAAAACTGATTAAATTGGGGCCAGGGATTTAGCTCAGCAGCATAAATACCTGCTTTGCAAGAGCAGGGTCAGGAATTCAATCCTGGTACAAAAAAAAAAAAAAAAAAAAAAAAAAAAAAAGATTAAATTGGTGATAAATGGGCAAGCAAGTCATGTTGAAAGGAAGCATTCTTAGAAAGTGGAGACTCAGGGGCTGGGGATTTCGCTCAGTGGCATACGCGCCTGTCTTGCAAGCAGGCAGTTGTGAGTTCGATCCCCAGTACCGATAAAAAGGAAAAAAAAAAAAAAAAATGTGGAGACTCTTTCGTAGGAGGTCAGAATGGTGACTCCTGGGTTCCTAGAGGTGATAGGACACTATTTAGAATATCAGTCCTTAGGATGTGTGGATGCATGTGTTTGATCCTTTGTCTTGATCCCTGGCCCACAGCAGGAGGTGTCTGTGTCCCCCACAGTTGCAAAGAATCTGGGGTTCTGCACAGGCTGCTTTGAGGACCTAGCCCTGTCTCACTGTCTATATTATTACTAACTCAGCTTCCTGAACCACTATATTTCTTTCTTATTATTCATTTTTTTTAGGTTTTTATAGAAAGAGTGGTAATAAGTGTGGTAATGAGAATTTAGAAGTGATTTCATGAATTTCAGCAAAGACATAGCACAAGGATAATATAGTAACACTAAACTAAAATACTAATTATCAGACACATAATTATACATTTTTGGGTTTAGTTTGTGTAAAAGCACACAGCTATGTTTATATCACTTTTGGAAACAAAATTTAAACAGTATATAAAAAGAAAATTTATTTCAATGGTCAGTAAAATAAAGGCTTGCAAGTTAGCATGTGTCTTGAATTTTAGAATGTGAAATTTGTTTTAAATTTATTAATTACTGTGTATATTTTATTACTT
The DNA here is from genome assembly GCF_034190915.1 of Cavia porcellus. Taxonomy (NCBI): domain Eukaryota; kingdom Metazoa; phylum Chordata; class Mammalia; order Rodentia; family Caviidae; genus Cavia; species Cavia porcellus. Next base: position 28,445,777 of record NW_026947497.1, on the reverse strand, counting down.
TTTCTTCAACTTTAAATTGTTAAACTATAAATAAATGACAAATTTAAGACATGTACTGAAAGGATTTTGGCCCAGACCAGACACTGTAGCTGGTAAAGCCTTAAAGGTGGAACCAAGGGGCTCCATCTTCCCTGCCCCTAGGAAATTACCTGTGGCTCCATCTTCCCCACCCCTAGGAATTTGCCTCTGGCGCTAAATGAATACCAATGGGCTACTTGTGCATCAGTAATTCCCCCTGGGCTCCACCCCAAACCTAAGCTACACGTATGCCCCCACACCAAGTGTTCGACAGAGAGATCGCCTTGGGAGATAATGCCGGACCCCAGAGGGTCGGAGGTCTCTCCCCGCATTCTTATAATAAAGGTCATTTATATTTCATACTTCTTATCTTTTCAGCTGCACCACTATTCTATCATGTACATATATCATGTACATGTACATGATATATATATAGAAGTTAAAAGAAAATTTAAGACCTGAATATAGAGTATTGGTTAGAAGTTGTGAAGAGGAGAAGGTAGGAGACTGAATTTTATTAGTGCAAGCTATATGCATGTATTTAAAAATGATACTGAACCCAATTAATATGTACATTATTGCATTCTTTTCAAAGATATGTAAATGTGGAATAAATTATAACAAAGGTCCATTTGAAGACCTGTATTTATTGTTATTACAGCAGAATTTAGTTAAATATTAGTACAATTTTCATGTTAAAACAAATTCTACCAAAGTAGAGCTTTGTTTCTCCATTCTGTACTTATTCACTACTACAAACTACAGAATACTGATAGAAGCATCTTGAAATCTACTGTTTTTTATAATTTAGTTATATATCAGTAACTTTCTGCAGATTGTGCAAACATCTATGCCTGACAATACTGCTACCAATACTGCCTTCTTTAATATTTACCACTTAAAATTTCAAATGTTTATTGGATTCTTCTCTCCCATGTTTTACATTATTTAAGTTAAGTAATTTTCTTTCTCAGGAGTAAATTTTAAGTTCCATGTAATTTTCTTCAATTATAAAATTAAGCAGTTTTTGTGTTCTCAATAATGTATTATTCTCAGGGATTTAGTTCAGTTGTATAAGTGCCTCTCTGGCAAGATGTTGAGTCTGATCCTTTGTACAAAAAAAAAGTATTATTTCATGATATCATCAGTTATTCTTTATTCATAACATTTCTGACCATTCTTTCATAACTTGTATCTGCTTATATCACTTATGATTTTTTATTCAAACCTAAGTTGTTTTACTCTAAAATTTTTACTCAAAAAACAAGAATGTTCTTGCTTATTGCTGCTATCAAAGTAGTCCAATTTACATTAAGTGATTTTCTTACACTGTTAAACCTCCTTACTTTTCATCACCTTTTTGTTTCTTAGTCAGAACATTTAGGTAGTTTCCCTTGGGTCCAGGAATATAGTTCAGGGGCAGAGCTCCTGCCTGGTAAACACAGGTCCTCAGTTCAATTCCTTGTACCAAAAATAAATAGCTAAGAAATAACTAAAATAAATAAATTAATAAATTAAATACTAAACAATAAATAAATAATAAAAAAAAATTTTAAAAGATAGTTTTTCAAACATTGGATAAAAATTTCCAACAGAAGGATGAAAAGTTACTTATTATCACTAATATTTAAAAAATGAAAATCAAGTCACTGAGAGATGCTACCTCACACTTATTGTGATGCTTTTTTTGAGAAAGATTAGAGGCTATGACTTGTTTCCCTACAGGAATATAGAGAAAATCTGCATTCTTGGTGGAAACATAGACTGATTGGCTGACACAATGGTTATTGTTAAGGAAGTTAAAGTGGGAAGTGCCTTTTGTGGCCTCTCTGCCACTATTTCTGGATTCTTTGTTTTTTTTTTTTTTTTTTTTTTTTTTTTTAGAATATCCTGCAGTATTCTCTGTAGAGTTGAATTGGTGGTTGCATATTCCCTTAGTTCCTCTTTATCCTGAAAGCACCTTGTTTTTCCATCAATTTCCAGGGATAGTTGTGCAGGATATCTCAATCTTGGCTGAAGGTTATTATCTTTCTTTTTTTTTTTTTTTTTTGTCTTTTTCATTTTTATCGGTACCAGGGATCGAACTCACGACTGCCTGCTTGCAAGAACAGGCGCTTATGCCACTGAGCTAAATCCCCAGCCCCGGTTATTGTCTTTCAAAGCTTGAATTATTTCCCCCCACGCTCTTCGTGATTTGATGGTTTGTGCTGAGAAGTCTGCTGTAATTCTGATGGGTGTTCCCTAGTAAGTGATCTGTTTCTTGACTCTGATAGCTTTTAATATTCTGTTCTTGTATTGGATCTCTGGAATTTTGATTATTATATGCCTGGGTGTAGCTCTATTTGGGTTGTAGGTAGCTGGAGTCCCGTATGCCTCATATATCTGAGTATCTTTACCTTTTGCTAAATTAGGAAAATTCTCTTGGATTATTTCTGTGAATAGCTTTTGTAGTCCATTTGTTTGTGTCCCCACTTCTTCTCTTATGTTCTTAATTCTTAAGTTATAGATCCTCTTATCATCTTCTAGTTTTTGTATTGTTGCTGTTTTTTTTTGTTGTTGTTATTTTTAAGAAGTTTTTCATTTCATGCTCCCATATTACAAATCTGCTCTCCAGTTCAGATAATCAACTAGCGATTTTATGATGTTAAATTTTTTGAATTCTGTATTCTACCTTTTTCTCCTTTGTTAATTTTCTTCTCTTTCTTTCTTTAAATAAAAATTTAAAAAATATATACTCAACCAAATAGAGACAGAAATGAAAGGACTGTTGTTCAGGATCTAACAGTGGAAGACGGACAGGAAATGGAGAGATGTGCAGAGCATGCAGGTAGCAAATATGTTGGAAGGGCAACCTGAAAGTTGAAATCAAATAGTATTCATTGTATTCAGTATTTTTCATAAATGAATGTATTATATCTACTCTTGACCTAGGAGTATTATTGAGTTGATGGACATGTTGATTTGTTCAAACATAAGAACAATTTGCCACATACATATATATCACAACATGTTTTCTTTCTTGTCATTTTCTTTCTTTTTTTTTTTTTTTTTTTTTTTTTATTTTACTGAGACTAGATCTCACTATCTAGTACAGGCTGGTTTTGAGCTTTCTATATACCCCTCCCTCTGGCCTTTAACTCACAGTGATACTCCTGCCTCAGCCTCCTAAGTGTTGCAATTATAGATATGTACCACTATTATTTGATTCATATACTTTAAGGAAGACTTTTTTGTCAGTCTTGAAAATTTACAACTTTGAATGTGTCTGGATTATACCCTAAGAGAACACTTTTCTCTGCAATTACTTTTGTTTATCATCCCTTTGATTTTATTTAACACATTATCTGACAGCAAGAGAAGATCCATGACCTTAATCTCACTGATCCCCTATATCTATTAGCCAAATGCCTAATTTAACAAATGAGCCTTGTACTTTGCCCTAAAACCAGAAAACTCATTTTTACCCAAAACTAATCAATGAAACCAGTTTAAAGAATTAGATTTTTTTTGAAGGGAGAAAACGTAGCAAAGAATGAGAAGGAAAACATGAGGCATTTCTTAAGTCTTAAAGCATTAAAATCACAATTTAAAGCAATGATATACACTGTATAAATAGTCTAAATATTATACAACATTCTTATAGTATCACGGTGGGAACTGGCTTGCACTCCTCATCTTAACTCCTCTCTGTTATGTAAAGATTAAAAAACCAGTGAAAGTACACACACACACACACACACACACACACACACACACATGAACACCTCACTATGAGTCATTTTTTATTTGGAGTTTGTAGAAGCAATTTCAAAGCAAGGTTTGTGTTAAAAGCAAGCACTGTGAAATATCAGGTTCAATGGCTAATGGAACTATAAGATTGTCCACAGTTCAAAATGACCCTATGAAATAAATTATTGTTTTAATTATATATTTCCCTATTAAATATATTCATATGAGTGATAGAAATTAATTATAACATTAATAGTTAACTGATGAGTTTCTGTTGTAGACTATCATTTTTATTATTGTAATTCATTCTCGTTATATTTTCATTCCCTCCTTAAGGAATATAAGAAAATACAACAAATAAATTAGTTGCTTTTTCTTTGAGCTCCATGTTGATACTCTAAAACAAATGACAATTCATCTCTGTCTTTTTATTGAAATTACCATTGTCCAATTCGACAATTATTTTGCACCATATAACTCACGACTGATCAGGTCACATCTGAAAAATTACTGTAAGTTTGATAAAGTGTTCATGTGGGAAATAAAATTTAAGATTTATGAATAGATTGAATTGGCAAGATTTAAATCCGTGTGTCATTCAAGGCATTTCCATGTCGTACTACACTGTGTCTCCATGATGGTGATTTTATCCACGATGAAGTTTCCATATAGATGTTGAAAGAACAAATTTCCTAAATTTACCATCCTGATTTCTTTCCCAGAATATTCCTTTGTGTAATGCTCAAAAGTTAACCTTAAGTGCTTCCATAGTACACTTTTTAATATACCATTCTGAAATTTTAATTGTTCTCTAATCATATGTTTACACGTATTTCCTCAGCCCATTGCTCCCTGAAGGGAGGTGATTTTGCAATATACTTCATATCTTTACATCTTTAAAGCTTAGCTTTGATTTGGTATTATAGCAGTTGTTATATGAATGTTTGTTTAGTAAATTAAAATTTGTGCTAAAGAGAAAATATTTTATCAAACTTGCTAAAAATATGTGTTTTATAAACATGTTATAACTTTTGAGCTTTATTTATAAATAAACAGAAGTTCCCTATGTCTGAAGCATAGTATGTATCCCTGATGTATTGTTAGGCTAGTGTGGTGAGAATAGTATATTGAGGAGGAAAAGAAAAAATTATATTGCATCCAATTGTTTGAAATCAGTACAACATACATTATTTCAGATTTTCTTATACAATTTCTTGGATTTATAGATCTATGCAGTCACACTTTCACAGACTACAGCTGGTATTCTTCTTAGATTAAGTAAAAGAATAACTGATGTTTTAAAACAAAGTTGCACTGAGTTCATATTTTTATTCATAATATTTTTATAAATGCTTTTACATCTACTACTTCTGAATTTAATTTTTTTGAAAAATTATTTATGCACAAGTTATTATTTATTTATCATATATACATTCTACCAAATCAAGTGGATTAAAAATAAACCTAATGAGAATAAATGCATGATAATAAGGCTTTCAGGTTTTTACACATATAGATTATAACTTTGTACTTAAAATTTAAAGATGACCTGTGTTTTCTATGATAAACAATGAAATATTTATTTTATCATTAAAATTCTTAAAATTATTTAGTACCATGATATAATGTTTAAAAATAAATCACAAGTTCGGTGAAAGTGGTCTTGTAAGTGCAATGTTCTTCCCTTTCATGACAACTTGTCCTACCTCTGTAATAAGTATTTAAAGCAACATATCATACAATAACTGATTGTTGGTAATATAGCTTTTCATCTGGATACCAAGGATATAAGAAGATGTGTAGTGTCATAAGATTTTCAAGTGAAAATTTTAGTTGAAATTTCAAATAGTTACCAACAGTTTTCTATATGTTTCCCTTTAAAATAGTGGACGACAAATAATGGCATGGAAAAATGTTTCCAAACACAATATAGTTTTATAAATTAAAAATTGTTACTATTATATCTCATTTCAGGAATAGAAATTAAAGACTATTTAAAATAGTAAGTGTAATAACTGAAATAGAATATACCAGCACTACATGTGTGGCACTTCCAGGAAATGTGCCACTTAAGTGGACTTCACTTCAGTGGACAGAAAGAAAGAATCTCCACTAGTGGACAATTAGGTGATCTACACAAAAGCATGAACTGAGTTTTGGCCTAGTGAAGGAGAGGTGACTTACTAACATTTCCAAGAACTTAGTGCTGGAATAAGGAGGCATCTAAAGAAGTTATCTCAGTGTCTTGGCTGACTTCACAGGAGAACTGAACTTCCCATATTTTATTTTCTGAAGCTAAGTGTTGAGGCCAGGGCTTTCAAATTAAGCTAAATGCTCCGCTTTTCTTCACGTTTTATTTTGCGACAAGTTCTTACTGGGTTCTCATATTTCATAGTCTCATCTCAAACTTGTGATCTTTCTTAAATGAAAGTGGAAAATAACTAGCAAATCAAACTATAAAAAAGCTATAGAAACACATGGACATCAAATGATACTCATCAATTTTACCAGAACTTTAAAAAAAGATAATATTAAATGTTCTCAAAATAGTTCATGAAACAGAAAGAAAAAAAAAATCACTTCTAAATTTTCTAAAGCTGGTATCGCTATGCTATGGAAACCAGATAAAGACTCAAAATTACAGAAACCAGAGAACAATATCTTTTATAAGCATAAATGCAAAAATCCTCAGTAAGACTAGAAAATAAAATCCAACAAGTCATCAAAATTAGCAAGTTGTTTCATGGTAAGGTTAAATGTGCAAAGATTAATTAATGTAATCTATCTTTACAAAATAAAACTACAGATGAAAATCATACAAATATCTCAACATACCTTCAAGATAAAAATCTTTGACAAACTAGGTATAATAAGATCTTGCCTTAATATAATAAAAGGTATATGTGAAAAATACACAGTAAAATTCATGCTGATTGGGAAAAAAAAAACGAAAACTTTTTTTTGGTCCTTTTAAGACAGGATCTAACTATACAATTCAGGGTGTTCGTGAACTCACTTTGTAACCCAGGCTGGTCTCATACTCACAATGACCCTCCTGTCTTAGCCTCTGAGTTCTGGGATTATAGGCATGCACCACTACATCTGGCTTGAAAGCATTTTCTTTATAATTAAAATGAAAGGCAATTTTGTTCTTTTTAACACTTCTGTTAACAATAGTCCTTGAAATTTCAATCAGTGAAATTAAGAGAGAACAATAAAAATAGAAATAGAGAAAAGAAATCAAACTATATTTATAAATCATGTGATCCTTTGCATCAAATATGTTAAAACTCCATCAAAAGAATTTTAGATTTGATGAACAGATTTAGAAATGTGAAATGATACAAAATCAACTTGCAAATATCAAGAGCATTTCTATACTTTAACAGTTAACGCACTGAGAAAAAGCAATAGAATGAATCAAACCAAACACGTGGAGAGCATCTACAATGCAAATAACAGAAAACACAACACGAGAAATTTCCATGTTGATGGATGAGCAGGACTGTTATTGTTAAAGCCAAAGCAGTGAAATGCCACTGACATTCTTCACAGAGTCAGGAAAATCCTAAATGATACTGAGGAATGAAAGACTCACAAAAGTCAATGCAATACTAACAACAAAGAGCAAATCTGGATAAATTAAAATATTTGATTTTGAAATAGACTGCAAAGCCATAATAGCAAGATAAGCATGATGCTCACACCAAATTAGCTATACAGATCATTGGAATAAAACAGAAGATACAGGTTTATACCAAAAATGTATATTCAATAAAAAGCTAACTTTTTAATAAATGGTCCTTCGTAACTTTGATATCTGCATGTCAAAGATCAAAACTACAACTGTATCTCTAACATGTTTTTAAGAGAGAAAAGAACAAATACTGGAGAAGAGAGGAGAAAGGGAACTCTCCCACAATTTTATAGAAATGTGCAAATTAATATTGCCATTATTAAAACAGTATGGGGATCTAAAATAATTCAAAAAATTACATTATAGTCCTGAAGTCTCACTGCTGGGTAAATATCCAAATGAAATAAAATCAGTATATTAAAGAGGCATATTTAATGAAGTGCTATCTCCAATAACCAAGAAATAAAAATAAATTTTTCATGAGTCGATTAAGAAAAATATAGTAAATACAAAAAAAAGTAGTAAATAATATTTAGCCATGAAGGATTGTTTTCTTCCCAATACACGAGTGGAAGTGGAGATCATTGTTTGAAGCAAAATAAGCCAGGCACAAAAACACAAGTACCATATGCTATCACTCATATATGGTACCTAAATAGTTGATGTTGGGGAATTTGAGAGACAGTCATAGAGACAGGGTACCAAGGTACAGTTAGCCAGGTGCTAGGATTTCTGGGGTACTATTGTGCAGTACTGTGATTATGGATACTGATAATGTACAACACATTTCAAAATTGCTTATGGAGTTTGTGTAAAGAGGGTTTAGCGTGTTGATATACAGGGTGGCAGGGAAGGAAAAGGGAAGTAAAAATGATTAAGATGTCAAATGTATCAAGATAAATTTACCAAGCTGAATGAAATTACTATCTATTGCAAGTATATACCAATAAAAACTATAAAAACATGGAAGAAAACAGCTCAGTCTGTGAATGCTTACCTCTTTGACATGCCTTAGCATTTTGCTAAAACTTTTAAAAATAAATTATAAATAACTAATGACTCATCAGATCATAGACATTATTCCATCACTGACTCATTCTCCCTTGAAAGAGCTAAGCAAATTGACAGCCTAAAGATATTTGATATTCAATGGTTTTTGAAAAGTTATACACTTTACTAAAAATTGTACTCTCACTAAATTTAAGCCCCTCAGGGCAATGGTTTTTTTACGCTGAATTTGTGACAATTCCCTTCATAAGATCTAATAATTTTGTATTGATGTTATGTTTAGTGTGAATCTCACAGACATTTTATTAAGTAGAGATTAAAGCATATTTTTATTCATTGAATAATTGGACTCTTAAATTACTTCCTTTTTGGAAATTCTTTTTAAAGTTTCATTTAGGATTGATTAAGCTATATTGAAGTTTTAAAGAAGAAATTGACCAATATTTACAGGTGGACAATTTGTTGTATTTTAGGAATATCTCTAGCCATCTTTTGCAAATTAAAACTGCTTTAATATTTACAATTATGTTACTGTTTATGTTTATCATGATATATTAATATATAACCAATGATATATTTTCTAAAACTTGAATATTTTTATGAATATAAAAACTTGGAAATTCCATCTTTGAGATTATAAAAACTATTTAATCAGGATCATAACATAATCTAAAAGCCAAAGTATTTCAAAAACAAGTTAATAGCTTACATTAATTCAGGTAATAATGAAAAGGGTACAGTTCTTTGATAAACTCAATTCTTTAAACTTATTCTTTTGTGACAAATTATGAACATTTTATATAGTTATTGGGTTCCTTTATATCCATTGCTACAATGCGGAACAAAAATGCAAAGCTAATTTTTTTTTTTTAATTTTCAATTATGAAGAACGTTTTGCCAGTATACATTGTTACACTGTAAATTATAATCACAATAATTGTGTCTTTTAAAGAGAAGTCAGGCATATGTATTTTCCAAGTTCACTTTCTATTATTATAACAAAATGTCTGAAACTGGGTATTTTAAATAAAATATCTGTGTTTGGCCCATGATAATGGTGGCTGGAAAAATCCAGTATGGTGAGCCTCTGTTTACCTGCTTCACAAAGTGGCAGGTGAGTAGAAAGGGAACTGACTCCTTCATGGAGATGTCTCATTTGTGATCCAGGAAGCCAGAGACTAGCGAAGAAGGAGGATCATGATATTCCATGACAGTCTGCTTAAACTCGAACTAATCCAGTCTTGTGAAACCTGCATTAATTTTTTTTAAAAGTGCCTCCACCTAAATTGTAGGCTCCACGTCTTCAATGTTTTTCTGCTTCAACAGCCTCGTGTAGGAGACTATTTGTTGTTTTTTTTTTGTTTGTTTGTTTGTTTGTTTGTTTCTTTTTGTCTTGTTTTTGGTACTAAGAATCAAACTCAGGGCCTCTTGCTTGCCAGGCAGGTGCTGTGCTGCTGAGAAATATCCCCAGCCCTGGGAGGATATGTTAAAGCCATATCCAAATAGCCTCAATATTCATTCTTATTAACAGAAACCAGTATAAATATAATTTATTGTAGTGTATACATAATAAATGTATGCATATTAAAATGGTAAGTGTACTTTAGATATGCCAGTAGATCAATAGAAGTACATGCAGAAGACAGAGTCTTTTAGAATCTTGAATATCTATTTATTCATATGCCATATATTAACTTCAGTATTTGTATATTTCCAGAAAGTATAAGCAAATGGATATGTATTTTCACTTAAACTTAAATTCTCTTAATGCTTTCAGCATAGTGTTTTCCAAAGACTTTTGTCACAGATGCATGAGCAGTCATTATCCATTCAATTGAAGTTGGATTATTCAGTCAGCCTAACAACATCTTGTCTGCAACCTTGCTGATCTGTATAAAAGCCGATAAATACTGTATAAAGCGGTATTATCCTGGAATAGCAATTTTGCCCAGGACACTGAGGGATAGTTTATATCCCCCTCTGAGTGCTTTTATGAAATATTTACTGTGCAGATATACCGGAAGTGGATTTCAATGTAATATCTATGTCAGCTGTAGCTGTGTTAGAGCATACGCGTTCCTTTCTATTTCCATTCTGAAAACATGATCTGGCTTTTTACTAATAAATACTGTTGTCCACTAATTACTCTAGTGAGTAAGGAAAATAAACATTCGCATAGATAGTTCTAATTTGTTGGATACCACGACAAAGCGGCTCTGAGCAGAATTTAAATTTTACTAATTGGCTTTCTATGTTTATATGTGAGTCTGTCCTAGGCCTAGGCCCCTTGCCTGGTGATGGGAGCTGATTCATAGTAAGTGAATCTATATGAATCACTGGTCCTGGCTGAGGCCTGTAGTGGCCTGTGAGGCCAGAGATACCTCAAAGGGCAAGATAAGGCCACAGCTGCAGACATTCTGGCTCCAACTCCAATTAACTAGGTAGAGACTGCAGCTGCAAAAATTACTCCTACAGTCCCAATTCTACCATGTCTTCATGATAAGACGGTGCTACTATATTGACTTGATTCATGACTTGGAGACGTCTTTGTAGTGACTCCCAAGGTCCTGCTCAATGCCTGCACTTTCCTCAGTTTCTCTGCCCTTTGTCCTTGGTCCTAATATAAGTGGACTGATCCAGAGAATCCTTTTTCTTAACCCTCAAAGTCTCGAGCTAATTAAAGGGTTTTTACCCTCCTAGAGCCCTAAAAATCATACAATATGTCTCTTTTAATTTAATTCCGCCTTATACTCCTTTGGGAGATTGAGGATCTAGGACAAAACCCGATACTAATTAAATAAAAAATTGTATATTAAATGTGCTTAACCATTATTTAAATTTGAATCCCAGGTATTCATACTTTCAAGGACTCAGTAATATAATGATCACAGATCCTGGCTGAGAAGCCCAATCCATATCCAGGTCCAGATTAAGAAATAGATTAAGCTAGAGGCTTCCTTGGTGTGAAATTAATTTTGGGAAAACAAGTATGTAAAAATAATATTGGGCTAGAAATTTCTGAAATCTTTTCCATAGATTGAAAAAGAAAATCTATTTAAGTGTCATATATTATAATAAAAAAATTCTAAACTGAAAGTAACAAAATGTTCTTGGTACCTTTAGTGCTGAATAGAGATTGCAATGCCTCTTTTACCTCCCAGGGAAATCCTTCAAAGTCTTCTAATAATACATTGAGAGCTGTCATTTTATTTTGTTTAAAATGCATAATTTATTTTCTTAGTTATATCTCGCCTTACCTTTCAATACAACTGTGTTCTAAAGCAATTAGTTCTGCCTTGAGGAAAGTGACAGTGGCTGTTCTAACTTTTTCACTGGATCATGTTCACTGTAAACCATTTTCTATTCATTATTTTTGCATATGTGAAGAAATTACAGAGAAAGAAAATCCCCTAATTCCAAGATATGACAGTAGAACAACCGAAGAAAAACAGACTTTTGAAGACATGTGTTTTTGTACTGTTTTCAAAAGAATATCCAACTTTATGATGTTTATTAAAAAAAATTGCATGAGAAACTAGTTTTGGCTTGAGAATTGAGTTGCCTGTAATCTGCAGCTGTCAGTGTGACACAATCAATATATGTGGCTGGCAGGTTCTCAAGATGTATGCAAAGAACAAAGGCAAATTACATGACCGTTCAGCTTTTCTCAGAATTAGCGTCTAAGAAATGCGTTTTTGATTCTCATTCTGTAGATGACGACATGTTTTTAAAACTTGTCCATCCCTCACTTCTTTAGACACAAAGACCTCTGTGTACTCACCAGGAGACCATGTATGTTAAATGGCACTAATCACTGCAGACTTTGGCCCATGTTGTTGTGTTTCAGGGTCGCCTTGTTAAAATTTCAGAAGAATGTAAGATAATATACTCTTTGCAAAACTGATGACACTTATTTATACTTCTACCAACAATAATGGTTCCCTTTGCTCCATACCTTCCAATCTCACTAGCTGTAACATTGTTATAACAGTTATTTTAACTCAAGTAAGGAGTTATGTATTATGATTCTATTTTGTAGCTTCCTGTAATGATTAGTGACTTTAAGTGTATTTATATGACTTTTGGTCATACATGTTTCGTTTTGGGAAAGATTCATTAAGGTACTTTGTTTATTTTTTATTCAATCATTTGGAAGTATTTTTTTTTTGCTATTGAATAATTTGAGCTCTTTATATAATCTGTAATTCACTCCCTTGTCAGATGAATAGTTTATATACTTATTTTTCCCAATCTTGAAATTAGTCCTCAGCCCATTTTTTCTTTGGTTGTGCCAAACCTTTCCTTTTAATATAATTTCATTTAGTTATTTGTGCTTTTGTCATGTGTGCCTTTGGGATCTTATCAACAAATCCTTCAACAGTCCTGTATCACATAGAATTACCCGTATACTTGATTTTAATAGCTTCAAATTTTTAGCTTTTGTATATAAGTCTTTAAGTCATTTTGAGTTCATCTTCACATGACTAAAGTTAGGGATCCAGTTTCATTCTTGTGCATGTGCATATTCCATTATCCCAGCAGCATTTATTTTAGAGATTGTATTTTTCACAGGATGCTTTTTGGCACTTTTGCTAATGTCTATTTGGAGCAGATATGCTTTATGTTGTTTTTTTTTTTTTTTTTTTCTTTTTTTTATTACTGGCTCTGAGTCTGTTTTTATACTCACTGCGTTGTGCTTACGTTTTTAAATTGTATTGTGAATCTTTCTGCTCCATTGTGTTGATCAATATTTTTTTGAGTCTTTACTATCTTTACAGTTCCATACAAAACAGATGATATGAATACTATTTTTCGTGGACAATGAATTTGTGAGTGTCATATTGTATCATGGTATTGTACTGTGTTGATAATTTTGCATCTATGTTCCTCTGTGATAATGGTCTGTAGTGTTCCTATTGTACTTGTTGGTTTTCTCTTTGATTATGGTATTAAACTGGCACTGTTTTAATATAGTGAATTTTTAAAAATTCTTGTAATATTTGTTTGATTGTGATCAATCTGTAGAGAAGTAGAAAAATTATCTCAGAATACATAGGATGTATATGCCATACAATTTTGAAAACTTACAAATAATTACAGAGAAGTGAAAAATCATTTGGGTTGACATTTAGAACTTGAAAAAAATTGATGAAACTGAAGTTACAGCTTCATACTACCAGACAATTAATTTGCTTGAGTTTAATTAATTTATTATGCTAGTAATAGGGAATCAGCAGTTTTTCAGTCAAGAAATCATTTGTGTAAACATAGTATTTAACTATACTCTAAGAAAACAGTATAAAAAACATATCTCAAAAATCTAAGCCATATACACTTGCAAAGCATATAGCAAGACTTATCATATGAAACAAAAATAAAAATAGTATAATTTTCACAATTGAGAAGTAATAAAGCCTTAAAGATAGTTAAATAAATAATGTTCTTACAATAGATATTAACCTATAAACAAGAGCAACTGATTCACTTCCCTTTGTTCTAACACAAATAAGAATAAGCCCTTTTGAAAATATTTTGTAAGAGATTATCATTTCTGAACAAACAAGCAGAGTGACTTGGGCAGAAACCAAGAATTGTAAAAATAAAAGCAATTTTCTGCTACTATTTTTATTCAATTTTGTTCTTTTTCACTTTATCATCAATTCATTGTTATTTTATTGTGCAAACTGAAGAAAATTGAAACAATATTTTTTAGTTTGATTTTCAATTATGAAACTTTTACATATCTAAATGTTGGCAGTTTTTCTGGTATATTTTGAGTAATGTATGTTTATATAATACTAAGCATTTTGACAGAAAAAGACAATTTAATAGTGTAAATTTTGTCATCTTTTTCAGAATAATCTGTAATAGAGCAATAAATAGTAAACAAATTTTATCAGAGTTCTGATCACATTCAGACTAATTTGCATAACAATTGGCATAATTATTGTTTTTATCCTGAATTGTACATTCCACATTTGATAAGAATAAAGTCCACTCATTAAATAATTGTGCACAGGTAATACAATGTAACATTTTAGATCATATATGTGTGTGGAGAATATTGATTTAAAGGGACTTGGATACTTAAAATTTTTTATTTATACTTTCTGATAACTAAGGAAACTAAAACTTGTGAAAAAAAAACCTTTTAAAACTGCTAAGAAATCACACAGGAGAAAATTTTGATGAAAGACAAATTACTGGGTCATAGTCTTAATGGCACGTGTAACAGGCAGAATGATGTCCACATGTATGCCCAAGTCTTAATCTCTGGACCATGTGAATATATTTTGTATGACAAAAGGGAATTAACAATATAAATATGGCTTCAGATATTGCAAAAGGACATAAGCTTACATTAGCTGGCCAAGAACAGTTTGATTGCAGTGTAAATTTTTTCCAACTAAAGAACCTCCTTTGGTTATGGTGCAAGAAAGTTGACTCCTGAATAAGTAGGCAAGATGTGAGGCCTGACTGGAGGGTCTCACATCGCTGAAAGCAGGCTTTAAAGACGGAGGGCGAGGACCAGGTCTTAAGCATGCGGGTGACTTCCAGAAGCTGATAGTTTGCTACAGAATGGGATCCTTGGATCTACAACATCACAGAATAGAAGGCTGCACTTATTTTGAATATCAAAGGAGCCGGCTTATACACCAAGTCACCAAGAAGGAATATATCTCTGCAGGTAGTTTGACTTTAGTGCACTGTGATTCATACCAGAATACTGATATATAAAACTAAACATAATAGGTTAAAATAGTTTTAAGGTACAAAATAGGTGGCAATTTATCACAGCAGTCATCGAAAGCTAGTATATTGTGTTAATAGCGCAGACTTACATATTAAGATAGATAAACAAAGAGACCTCAAAATATTGAAATACTAAACCAATAAAATCAAACATTTTAGGAAATGTGAGATATTTTTATAGCTCTCACATATACATAATCCACCATTTGCCTTCTTAAATAAATCTAAATTGATTTATGTAGTATTTTCCCTTTACAGCCTGTAAATCTCCAAATGAGAATCACTGGAGTAATTGCATGGCCTGATTAACTCCTCTTACAGGTTGTTTATTTATTTTTGGTGCCAGAAATTAAACTCACGACCTGGCATTGACCAGGTAGACACTTGAACCACTGAGCTAAACTTCTGGCCCTTCTCATAGGTTATATATAGATAGATAGATAGATAGATAGATAGATAGATAGATAGATATAGATATAGATATAGATATATACTGAGCAAAGCCAATAACTTCTAGAGAATTTGCAAAAAGTATGAATTATCTTCTAAGGACAAACTTCTTGATCTTTAGGGACATTTTTATATGACAGGTGGAAAGGACAGCATACAATTTTCATTTCTATTATCAGCAATTTGATGAGCAAGATGAAAATTATTATTTTAATACATTGATACTACAGATGACACTTGCGGGGTGAAGGTGATATGGATACTCGAAGGCATACGAGCTGCTAGAACAGTATGTTCTTTTTTTATTTATTTATTTTTTTTTTGGTACTGTGGATTGAACTCAGGACCTCATGCTTTCCATGCAGTGGCTGTGTCACTGAGCTAAATCTCTGGCTCCATTTTCATGCTTCCTATAGTTTTGATTTTTTCTTATGTGATTTGATAACTGTTTTATAAGTCATTTTGAGGTTTACATTTTTTAGTACATGTTTGCATCACATAGTGTTGACATTCAATTCCTTGTACGTTCCACAATTCAACCCATATTTCTTTTATCCATTAATGTAGGTCAATACATTATGTCACTACAAATTGGTCACTCCCAAGCTTTAGCTTTCATAAGTCGTACTGCTATGAACATAAGGATAGATGTGTCAGTGTAGTATTGTGTCTTTAACAGTTTGGGGAATGTAACTAGCAAGGTAGAGCAGGATCAAAAAGAATTTATAGGTTTAGCTTTTTTGAGGAATCTCCATTCTTATTTCTATAACAGTTGAACTAGTTTACATTCCCAACAAAAACTGTGGATTCCTTTTTCACACATGCCTCATCAGCAATTGTTGTTGTTTAATATTTTTGATGACATAAATTTTTAGATTAACACAGAGACTATGGATTTTGCTTTGTTTTTGTTTGTTCATTCATTTATTTTGTTTTGTTTTGCATTTCTGTAAAGGTCAGTTACACTGAAACTTTTTCATGGACTGGTGAGCCATTTATACTTCTGAGAAAGATGTCTATTCATTTTAGTGGCCTGTTTTTTATTGGATCTTTATTTTGAGAGGTACAAATTTTTGAGTTTATTATATATTTGTAGGTATCAGTCCTCTGTCTGGGGAATAATCCAAACATTTTTTTTTTCTCATTTGATGTTTTCCCATGTCTTTACTCTGTTTATTTTCTTCTTCTTCTTTTTTTTTTCTGTACAGAAGATATTCTGTTTTACGTAATCCCATAGGTTTATTCTTTCTTTTTGTTTTTCATTAGCAAATGTTTGTATTACATTACGATTACATACATTGTGGAGGTAATTGGGGAGTTACATCTAATTCTTTCCCTTCCTTCTCACTCCATATCTTCATCCTCTTCCCATTAAAATAAGGTATCTCCCTACTTTCTGTTGTTTATCTTTTGTTTTGCTTTTTTATATTTTGAACTTCTCATATAAGAGAAACCATGTAGTATTCAAACTTGTGTATCTGTTTACTTCTCTTAACAATAATTTTCAAAATGCATCCATTTTTCTATAAATGGCTCAATTTTATGATTCTTTATGGATATTAGTATTCCACTGTGTATAAAAACATTTTTATTCATTTATCTGTTGATAGACAAATAGGTCACTTCCAACATTTAGTTATTATGACTTGTCCTGCTATGAATATGGGTATGTATATGGATTAATGTTATTTAATATTTTGTTGGGTGTCATTCAGAAAGTCCTTGCCTATGTCTTCAACACTTTTTACCTATTTCGTCTTCCAGAAGATTGTTTTAATATACAGATTTTAATCCATTTAAACTTTGGTTTAGTGCATGATGAGAGTTATCTTTGTAGTCAGTCTTCTGTCTATGTGTAGCCACTTTCCAGGCAGTTTTCCCAACACCATTTGTTAAAGAGATGGTTTCCTCGCACCCCTGTGTGTAACTTTGTCCCCGTTGGTAAATATAATATAGCTGAACGTGTCTGGGGTCATTTTCTCATCTTGTATCATGTTTCACTTGTCCACACATCTTTTTGTTCTTCCATCAGCACACTGTTATCTATCCTTAGCTTTCTAATATGCCTTTATAATATAACATCTGAATTTTTTTTAACATCTGAATTTGTGATGCTTCCTGCTTTGTTATTTGGGGTTACTTTCGGCGTTTTGAATGGCTTCTGGTTGAACATGAATGTTAACATTGTTCTCTCAAGTTCTGTGAGGAAACCTGTTGGTATTTTGATTGACATTGTATTGACTATATCTTTTAGTTTTGGGTGTGTGACTGTTTTAACACTTTCCCTCTTCTGATGTCATGTTCCATTTTTTCATTTGTTTGTTTGTTTTGTGAGTACTTTATCTTTTTGTTTCAGAAGTCTTTTACTTCCTTGGTTAGACGAAGTCCAGAGAGTGTGTGTGTGTGTGTGTGTGTGTGTGTGTGTGTGTGTGTTTTACATTGTTATAAGTGGTATTTTTATTTCACTTTTGTTTTCATTGGCTTCATTATTGCTATGTAGAAACACAAATGACTTTTGTGAACTGATTTTGTATTCTGATACATTGCTGAATTTGTTATTTGATTCTAGCAGTCATCAGGTGGAAAGTTTTGGATCCTTTGTGTAAAATACTGCATCTTTTGCAACTAATAAACATTTGGCTTCTTTCTTTCTAGATATACATCCTTTTTTTTTTTTTTTTTTTTTTTTTTTTCTGTCGCATTCCTAACGGTTCTGGCTAATGTTTCAAGTACTATGTTGAATGACAATCATGAGAATGGACATACTTTTCTTGTTCCTGATTTTATCTGGAAAGCTTTCAGCTTTTTCCCACTTACTATAGTGCTGGCAGTAGGTCTGTCATGAATGGTTTTTGTCAGATTGAGATAAAATCCTCCTATAAATATTTTTTCAGAGTTTTTATTATAAATGGATGTTTGATTTGTCAAAGATTCTTTTCTACATCTATTGAAGTGATCTTATGTCTTTTGTCCTTGCTTCTGCTTATATGGTATGTTAATATGTATTCAATTATGTATATTGAATCATTCTTGCAATTCTGAAATTAAGTATTTTGTTTACCAACTCTAATAATTCGGAAAAAGGAATATTAGTAGGAAAATTAAATAATGTTCACACCAGAGATTTCACTTGTCCTTTGGGAAATGCATTAAAATGATAATGATTAATTATTCATAACGTTGCCTGCCATGAATACATGCACTTTTATTTAGACATATTCTTCTCAAAGTACTACCTTTTAGTGAATGCAAAGATGCTAAATAATTACGTCTGTTCTTATGGGTGTCAGGTATATTTTCCATATATACCCGACCCACAGTACGGTTCAAATATTTATAATTTCCAAAATCTGTGAAAAAATAACAAAATGTCTTTTGCTGTTTTTCACACTGCAATGTATTTTGAATGTTACTAATGTGGAAATTTTAGTAACTATAAATATTTTAACACTTCGCATAGTTTGTCTAAATTATCTTAAACTCATTATACAACAGTTTAGCACTTAAATATGTGCTAAAATTCAGATATATCTTTATATCCTTTTTATGTTGCATTTGTCTTGTGCTTCAGATATATTAATCAGTCTATAACAATTTGTAAATTCACATGAATTATAACATGCACTGGTAATTCCTGAAAATTCACATGTCCTTTAATCTAGTAAGCATATCTAACAGTAATAAAATGTAATGATAATAAAGTTATCTAAAATGCTCAGATTGACATCATTTTTTCTGTAATACAATTATTTTGAAGGCGTTTCTTGATGAACTCAAATTGCTTTTGAAGGCTATTTTATACATTTATATTCTGGAAAATTAATTCCAAAATTATATTATAGTGAATGTAAATTTAGGAAGTACTGTAGAGAAAGAAAATCACAATGTACAAAGTACATAGATTTCTTTCAAAAGAATTACAAAGCGAAGAGTCAGAGAAATTTTGAATTTCAAGTAATCCTACACTTGATCTATAAAATTTCTCTAAATTACCTTGCATTCTTTGCTCAAATTTTAGTGTAAGAAGAAAGAAATGTTATAAAAGAGAGAGCAAGTGTGAAAGAGGAAAGGAGAAAGAGAGAGAAGCTTTGGGGAGGAAGAGGAGGAGAAGAAAGGATGAGAAAGGGTGAGAGAAAAGGAAACAAGGAAGAAAGGAAAACAAGGAAAGAATAAAAACAGGAAAACGCCATCCTACTACTTCTGATTGCTTTGCTTGACACTTTATGTAATTGTAAAGAAGATTTTTTTCAGTAACTTTCCCTGTTTAAAACTACCTCTTTCTACGATTCAGTTATCTGACATGCTACTTTACTGTGTTCTCCACTTCTTAGTCTAGTATATTTAAATTTTCCATTCAAATTTTGAAACGAATTTTCAAGTTTTCTGATCACCTTGCATACCTGTGTTCATAAAATAAAAGATTTAGTCTTGGTGATAAAAAAAACAAGAACATGTAATGTTTTTAGAAAGCATTCTGAATATCTGTGTTGTTTTTTATTTCCTTGGATATTAATGAAGGATTTCTTTCTACAAAAAATGTTGGTTGTGAGACTCAGAGCCTGAGAAAATTATCAATATCTTATCTAAATTAAAATCTAAATTAAATCTTTTTTCTGTTATGATCCAGTGTCTTCTTGGTGCGTATTCAATTACCATTGTGAATTTATTGTTCTTCTGCAGACTGTAGGTGGACATTAAAAACACTGAACAAAGTCGTTAAATAGTACTTTCAAAGAAAAAAAAAAGTAAGCTGCTTTGAGAACAGTAACAGTGCAGAGGTTACAACAATAACAAGAAAGCATATATGATGCACCTTGTGATTTGAGAGGAAATAATACTTCTAAGAATGGAAAAAAAATAAAAAGAAAGAAAGAAAGATATATAGATAGCTGGATCAGTAAGGCTATCTAATATATAAGCCCTTTGGAAAAGCATTATTCAGTATATTATCTCACTGGCAATTAGCCTTGTAAATAACAATTAAAACAAAAATCGAGTTGTGGTTTAGTGTGTGCTGTAATATTGATATGAAATACATAACAATGTATGAGAAAAATGACATGATGTGAGTTTATTTGTAGGTCTGGAATTATGTTTTGTGCATCCTCAAACTCACACATTGAAGTAATCTAACATTGTTGATGCCATATTGCTTACAAATTGCATTCTACTAAATGAAGTCCACACTGCAACCTGTATTTGTAACAATATCAAAACCATATTTTCCTTGAAATGAACAAATTTTATCTTTTTGACTGTCAGTTAGTACTTAGAGTTGCTTCAACACCCTTTGTATATCAATTTTAAATATTTTGAATGGCATATACTGTTTCTATTTCTGATCTAATCCCTAAGGACCAAAACTTGCTTCTTTTGTGATCTATAGAAGCCAGCGCTACATTTTCAACAACTGCACCAGTGTTGAGAAAAGCTAATGATACAAGGGCTTCTTGGCAGGCTACTTCTGTTAAATGGAGAATGCAATGTTCTTGACATCTGTAATTTAAGTAATTTGTAAGGAAACGCATTACTTAGGCAGTTGTAGATTCTGCTGTTTCATGATTAAGATTACAATCCATTAATCAGTTTTAGACATAAGTACATTGTGGTTCAAAAATAATAAAAATTGAAATACACTACAATCAATAAATATAATTAAAACAAAAATCAGCTACAGCATCCAAGCAGTTTGGTGAAATTACTGAAGTATAGAGCCAAACCGATAATACCATGTTTAGCTTTGTTTATTGAAAGAATGAAAGAATGCTAATGACAAAGTCAAAAGTGCATAATAGAAATTAACGTACTGTGAAATAAATGTGGTGTGAAAATCAAAATGGGCACAGTAAAAGCTTGAGCTTTTAAGTGTACGTTACACAACATTCGCTTAACAACTATTAAGTCATTTATATCAAAGTGTACGTACAAATTACATACTGTTAAAATGATAATAGCCAAGCATGGTGTTGCATGCCTGTCATTTCAGTACTCTGTGAGGCTGAGGCAGGTGGATTGCAAGTTTGAGGCCAGTCTCAGCAAAATAAAAAGGGCTGGGATGTAATTCAGTAAGAAAGCCCTGGGTTCAATCCATATTACCAAAAATAATGTTTATTTTAGAAAATAATAGCAATATGCTCAAGGCAGAGTAGGTTTCATGTATGGAATTAAATTAATTTTTAAAATATTCAAGAGTAATTCTATATAATTGCATTAAAAAAGATTTAAAAACAGCTTCCCATTGAATTTATGCTTGTCTGAATTCATATTAAAATATAACTTAATCTCATTTCTGAATATTTAATTTTAGAGCTAATTATTTTATTAAAGTTCAACTTCAAAAGTTTAAAAATCTCATTTGCATTCTATTTTCAATATTTAAATATTATTTGATATAAATTATATATTATATATGATCCATGTGCATTTTAAAATTTCATGTATTAAGAAATTTAAACAGTCATTTCAAGGGTATAGTTAATATTGATAAAGATTATCATAGATTAGTAACTAATGCATTTGGATATTATGTAATGTCTGATCAGTTTAATATTGCAAGAAATACAGTAGCATAAATGTATATGTCACTAAATATGTTGACTTATAAATATTAAATGAATAAAATATAATTTTACCAGCATTAATAACTTAATAAAATTAGACTTGTAGATCATAATTATGTACCACTTATGTTTAGGTAGCTGAATATTTAATATAAGTACTGTCATGTTGCTTTTAAATATTAAAATTGAGTCCACCACAAAGCAGTCTTGTTTTTTTTTTTTTTTTTTTTGAGTGTGATGGAAATGTAAAACTTTCTTATGATAGTTTTATGTCAAAATCGTACTTAGTCTGTTGGAGAGAATTAATAACAGGCAAGAAGAGGACCATTGTTCATTGTTAATTCTATCAATGGGAGGATCATTTTATCTTGTTCACAGTGGTCTTTTAATTCATGTTTACTGAATAAACAATGAACACATTTTGAATTCAAAAAGACAAAAATGCACTAATATCTGTGATTATATATATATATATATATATATATATATATATATATATGTAATTAATGGAAAAATGAGAGGTATTTAAACTGTAGCTCATACTTCTACATTAAATTTTGCTTTTTTCATTGTTGTGGTTGACATTTTTTCCTTTGAGAATGAGATAGAGTCACACTGTGTACCAGTGGGGGCTAGTCAACCCCAGAGAGTCCGGGCTCACTTGGGACTCAAAGTGATTTTTCTGCCTCTGCCTCCCGAGTGCTGGAATTATAGCAGTGTGCTACCATACTCAGATATTTTAAGTATATTACATATATTTATTTAAAAATACCTCCAAACCCATTTTTTAATATTATCTTTAGACTAGGGAATAGTTAACCCTAACATTTGAACAACTTAAACTTGAACTTCTGTATGTGCTCTATAGTATTCCACTCAATATATTCTAGGGAAGTAATATTTTAAGAAAAATAGAATAATAGCCTATTGAAAATAAGTTTTTGCAAAATCAATAATAATTTTATCAAATGATTCACAAAGAAGGAGAGGAGAATGAATTCTTAATTAATTAAATGATTTTTTATGAATGAGAAACGGCATTTTTTATTTTGTAAAAATCAATATTGACAAATATACGTATATGGTAATCACTGCAGTTTTATAGTGACTACAGTATTATTTGCAACTTTAAATTTGTTTTCATGAGATCTAATCACTTATTTTTATAATTTAGCAATATTACAGTTACAGATTAATTTGAGGAAAATAAATATTAAAATATTACTGCTCATGAGCATTTCAGAATAGAAAGAATTAAACTGAGAATTAAAATATTCTATATCAACTATAAATCATGTATTTTTTGTTCTTTACTGCTGTTCATTTCCGTTATGTAAAGACGGTGCATTAGACAATAATAATAACGGGAGTGAATAGTGATGAAACTTCCTTTCTGTCTCAGCCCCTGAGAAGTTGTTCCAGACGCAGGCAGTGCAGCGTGAGGAAAGCACGCGTGACTCCTAAATGGTCCTTTCTTGCATACAACACATGCTCGTGTCTCCCCTCCATCTGTGTGTGGCCGTGCTTAACGATGAAGGACCGGGGAGTTCATGGAAGATTTTAGATGAATGAAAAGAGTAAGGCATTATGCAGCTCCTTTAATAAATATCAGCACTCTCCTGAGAGCTGAAACTGTAGTATGTGCCTCTTTTCGTCTTGCTGGTTGAATCCTCTTTGAGGGACACTGGATACTTTGAAGTCAGACTGGGTTAAGCAAGCAAGAAACGGAGGCAGAAAGGAGAAACATCCCTGCACGTACGCTGTATCTCTGGTTGCTCATAACTATACCAGGTTTCCTTTGCTGTGGTTTGTCCAGACTTGTACCTTCCTATGCTTATGTGGACTCTCCTTTCCTGGAGGTTCTTATTAGGCTGACCCAAAGGCACCCGTCTCAGCAGTGTCCTTCTATGAACACTGACAGTCTTCAGGACAATGGCCTGTTTATATGACTGCGCTGGCGTGCAGGATCTCAGGGCGGAGACATCTCAAGTGAATCCCCAGAAAGTGAAAGTGGATGGAAATTACAGTATGAATTCAGAAAGTATCCATTGTTCAACTGGATGAATGTGTGAATTACATTTGGCCTTCAAGAATAAACTAAAGAGATGGAGAATATGGTTTCTCCATCCATATTGAGAAGATCATTGCAACAAAGAACAATATAGAATATAAAAAAATCTAATTGTGTTAAGTACTTAACTCAAGCTGCAATCATTAAAAGTTACAAAAAATGCTGTAGTAACACAATTTTTTCTTAGTTTGCTGTTTACAAAAATTATAAAAATTATTATGGGAGTTTTCAATATAATATCAAGCAGGTCAGTCTAAATAAACCATTAAAACTTTCAAAATTACATATTTGATCATGGTAAAAATATATGCTCAAAAAGACCTTTCAGGTCAGTTGACAGAAATTTGGGGCTCGTTGCCATAGTTATATTATTATTTTATTATTATTAAATACTGATTTATTATTTTTGCAAGTATTTTTTCTAAAAGTAAGTATAAAAAAAGAAACAAAAATATGAGACATAACTTTCAATAAGTTTGGTCAAGCTTGCATAAATTCCCCTGCATGGCCCCACAGCTGGGAATTTCCCTTACTGAAAATAGCAGTAAGAAGTTAACCTGTGTTCGCCAGTGTGTTGCTTTCTACAGAGCTCGCGTCACATGCAAACTTTATATCTCCTGAGGGTGCAGAAAGTCTTAGCACTCAAGATGAATAGCCATTTGGCTTAGATTTTGGTTACAGAAAGATAAAGGGAAAAATGAATCTTAAAAGAATAAGCAAAAAGTTTTATTATTCAGAACAAGAGCACTTAGACATGATGAGGGATCTATAGAATAGTTAGAATGGGAGCAAGTAAAACTGTCTTTATAATGGAACATATCAAACCCAGAAAAAAAGGGTGTGATTTTATAAATCACATTAATTCCTTATATAAAAGTTATATTTAACATTTTTCTTGTATGGTAGAATAGTTTTAACTATACTTAAAATAAAAATTAAATAGCAAACTTGCAGCCCATATTTAGATACTCGTTAGACAGTCTGAAGTTCATTTTAAAAGGTTCACATCCACACATACGAACATTCATTTGTAGTAATTCTGAATTCTTTGTGACAAAACCTTGAAATTGTTTTTTAATATATTTTAATGTGTTTATATTTCCTTTTTCATGGAAGATATACTTTCGGCCAACAGTATAACGTGCTTACAAAGTAATAATCTATGCTCACAAAACTTTAGAAGTACCTATTGTGAAACAACTCTATCCATTCTTTAAATGAACTATATATTAATATTTTATTCCAATTATTAGTGTTAGCTCTTTCTTCATCTTACCTGATACACAGCAAAACTTAAGTTTTGGTGCAAGTTCAATCAAAATAGTTGCTACCAATTTTGACATGTCTTTAATCAACTAGACTTTGTTTTTCAAAATCCATGCAGCATATAGAAATGTAATTGCCTTATTTGAATAGTTTGATATATGACTGACTAGATCCTGTTAAGAATTGGAAGGTAAAATAAATGTCAGTGCTTCCTAAAGGATATGTACTGAAATCTAGACAGATTTATTATTTTTATATGAATAAAATTATATATTCTAAATGCATGATTGAAATTTTTAAAAGCATCTGAACTTTTAGGTAAACTATCTTTCCTCTCAAGAAGCCATTACATAGTGAACAAAAATTCTATGGTTATTTTTATTGTATTTGAGCTTGATTCTATATAATATAAATACAACAATATAGAGTATAGGTAAAGAAACAAAACTTGAAAAAATACCTTGATTATCTTAAGCTTTGATCTCTTCTATTGCTTTAATGTATCAATATCTTATTCTTTCAAGGCATTTTTCATGTTTGTTATTCTCCAATCAAACATAAATAACAGAAATATAATTTTCAAACTTCTAAACTTACATCCTTTGCATTTGATTTTATGTTTAACATTTTTTATATTTATGGTCCCCTTTTCTAAAAAATAAAACAAAAAGATATGTTGAAGTAAATGAATGCCAAGCACTTACATTGTTTCAATAACTGTTCTATTTCTTTACCATTTGCCATTTAACAATATAGGCAGCATACAGCCTACAAGCTAAAATTATCCTAAAAATTAATACAAGAGTAAGAAAGAGTCATGACATGGATTACTCACTGGTAAGTGCAGCACAAGATAGAGAATTTGCTGTTTGTAAAAATAGGTTACAATCTTTTTTTTTTTTTTTTTTTTTTTTTTTTTTTTTTTTTTTTGGTCTTTTTGAGACAGGGTCTCGCTATGCAGTTCAGGCTGGCCTTGACTCATTTTGTAGCACAGGCTGGTCTTGAACTTGCAAGAATCCTCCTGCGTCAGCCTCCCGAGTACTGAGATTACAAGCATGAGCCACCACGCCCTGCTCAAAAATAGGATACAGTCTAAAGTAAGCACTCCCAATCGATTTACGAAGATGTGATTTTTGAGTAAATATTTCAGCAAGGTGTTAATTTGGGATGAATATTGCAGAGGGGAAAGTTATCTGAGCAAAGGCTGAAAGCAAGGATATGGTAGAAGCTTGGGGCATATCAAATCCAGATATTTTAGATTAAAGGAAATTACCACATTGTGAAAAATGAGTAGAGGAATTCCAGCATGAGAATGTACAAAACCTAGTGAGCTGTTACATAAGTTTTCAAAAAAAATATTTTAATGTTATTTAATTTTAATGTTATTTTATTTCTGAAATATTTTGAGCAGAAAAGTTATAGAATCCTGCTTTTAAGTTAAAATGATTATTCTAGGTTTTATGTTGGTACAATGATAGAATAAGAGAGCAGAGTAAGATAGCTTTGGGCAATTACATGTTTTAATATGTTCACCGCTTACGAGATCACAATCAAGTTTTGAAAGGTGGTCATATCCTTGGATTATTTTGATAATAGCATAAGCAAGATTATTTTGATTTGGTTTTATATATGGAAGAAAATAAAAATCAAGATTTTTCTGAGAAGCAAGCAGGTTAAGGTTTTAAGCAAACAAAAGGGAGAAAACATTGATAGCATACTCAGGAGGAGATGTGCTAAGTTCACCATTGAATATTTTACTTTGAAATGTAAAGTTACAAAATTAGAAGTTGAAATTACATGTGCAAAGTTCTAGAATGATATTAGATGATACTAGGAAATGGGAATGTGCCGTATGGATTCTACTTTACATCTAGGTGAGATGACGCGTGATTTGTACTCTTGCTCCCACGTTCTTCTCAAGCTCTTCTTCACTATTCTTTGCTTATTTTCCTTCTATCCCTTTTAGATCACAAGTATTCTTCTTGTTTCTATGTTTAAAGATCAATATCATCTTCTAGCATAAACTAGCAGGCTGCATTTCCACAGCTAGACACACTGTTCTTCTAAGAGCCTTCCCTTTCTTCGAGTTTAATATCCCTCCAGGATTTTCGTCCACTTTCTGTTCTGCTCAGTATTAGTTTCTGCTGACATTTCCTGTTTTACCATCATATTGACATTTTTTTCTTCAGGGATCTCTTTGGAGCTATTTTTTCCTCACCTAATGTGTTTTTTGTGCAATAATATTTGCAATCAGGATTCTTTGTTGTAATTAAGTACAGTTTTTGTTATAAGAAACCAATGATGATATTGAACTCAACAAATAAGCTGCTAAAAGAGACGATGAAAACGATTCACAGAACTTTTCATTTTTTCAATTTTGCTTCTCTTTTCAATGTAACTTCTAAGTACCTATTCCTGGATTTTCACATCCAAGATTCCAAGTTCTGTGATCTTCCAATTTATGAGCTCATGTTATCTGGTTGTCTCTTGTGCTTGTGTGTTTGTACAAATTTCTCTGTGTGTTTTTGAGGTCTGATGTGGCATGAATTAGAGACAATGAATGTAATTGAATTTAGAAGTCTTCAAGACATTTTTAAAAGAATATATTCAAAATCTTAATGTTTAGCAGGGCTCTTATTGGCTATCTTCTGCCTAAATGTTCCATTGCTGTCTCTTTCAAACCTGCTTTTCCCCTATTCTCTGCACCTCAAATTGGATTTCTTTCAACTCGTCAAAGTGCTATACGCGTTAGGCGTATGCTTGATAAATGCCACACAAATAAATTGTAATCCACCTCTTCAGTTTTATTAGTCTTCGTGAAAATAATCCTAGACCCTGTAATAATGCCTCTGCTACCTTTCAGTTGAGTGGCTACGCACTGAAATCTCACTGGAATTTAAATTGCTCTGCACTAGAAAACTAAATGAGGTTTTCTAAATTCTAATTTTCTATTTTCCCATATAGATTCTTAAAGTCTAGACCATGCCTATTGTATTTACCATTTAATTACCACTGCTTAATATTATAATAGATTCTAAATGTTTGTTGAATAAATATTCACTCTGGGGAATATATTTTAATTAATGGAATATGAGCTCTTATTTTTAAGGCAGATTTATTCACATTTTT
This sequence comes from Cavia porcellus, assembly GCF_034190915.1. NCBI lineage: Eukaryota > Metazoa > Chordata > Mammalia > Rodentia > Caviidae > Cavia > Cavia porcellus. Next base: position 28,417,156 of record NW_026947497.1, on the reverse strand, counting down.
AACTATATAGTTATTTTAACCATATAGCTAACTCAGTATAAATTTTTTTAAGACTATTAGATATTTGCAGTCTCCCAGTCGGTTTGTCTACTTAGAAAAGAAAGAGTGCATTAATAAATTAATGAACATTTTATTCTGTTCAATAGTTTTGCCATTTATGTTTACCAATGTGCCTTTATTTCATTGACACATCCCTATCTTTTAGTAACAATAACAGTAGTAACAGTAAAATTATACTGAGTGACATATATGCATAGAAAGAGTTTGATTCCTTCAAATTGTTTAAATTATGTAATCCTCATATAACTCAGGGCTAAATCATCACCTCAGACATTTGAAAGAACTAAATAAGTATTGTGACTCAGGAGACTGATATAGTTACTAAGTGCAAAAGTAGAGGTTTGAATCGACACAGTGGATTCCATGGCTCACTGTCATAATGCGCAGTGCTCCTAAAAAAGTGATACAGGAAACTGAGAAGGTCACAGTATGAGTTGTTTTATTAATGAAACTGAATTTACCAAGCACAGTGGTGGATGCCTGTAATCTCAGTGTTTCACACGCTCAATCAGGAGACTCATGAGTTTGAGCTCTACTTGGGCAACAAAAGTAGGTGATGAGACCCTGCCTCAAAATAAAAAACAAGAAATAAAGCTCTGCTTCAAGTTAAGGGAAAAATACATGTGATAATTGATATTGCCTGTATCACTATAAGATGCCTGGACTAGGGTGATATTAACTGAACCCAATAGAATATTTCAAAAAATTGAAAGAGTTAATGAATGCAGTCTCAGTATAACATTGTCTGGCAAAAGGAACAAATTAATGAACCCTTTTATATTCTAGTGATTCCCAAATAAACATGGCTAAGTTTAGCTAAGTTGCTTCTTGTAAAACACTAATACCAAACTGTGATTCTCCAGCCCACCTGCTTAGTCAAATTAAAACCAAGATTTAAAAAGAAATGCAGGTGCGCAAACACCCACAGTGGGTTTCTGGGTCAGAAATGTCAGTTACAACACTTGATCTGTACCTGCTGTAATGGGGCAGCCAGGGTTAACAGTCACCATCTTAAACATCAAAATCTCAGAATGTGTTGGAAAAATTAACATAGAAGAGTTATAGTTGTTCAAGTGCCCTTTATTTAAAAAAAAATTCAGCAAGGTAAAATGAAAACAAAAAGAATATGTGGAATCTGTATTCCAGGAATGTGTTCTGAAAAAAGTTCTAGAATTTGTTCTAGAAAAAGTTTAGCATGTATCATGGAGTAAGAAGATTGGGCCACACTAAAATCAGGTTAAAGAAGAGAGAGTGTCAAAAAACTGATATTTCTGTATGATCTACCTACATAGATATTAGAGTTCTGAATGTAGATTTGATCGAGTTAGAATTTGGAATGACAAACTGCAAAACATACTTCAATGAGAAACGTAGCCTGCTATATACACCTGCTTCCAAATTAGAAAGGGAAAATATGCATTATATATATATATATATATATATATATATATATATATATTTTTTTTTTTTATTTCTTTTCTGCATTTTCCCTTGAGCGCCCTTTTACAGTTGTGTGGTCCCTTCAGTCTTTTTTTTTTCAACCCTAGACCCAGAATGGTACTGTAAATTAATGATAACTATATAAATCACGTCCTTTCTATTTCCTCTAATATACTAACACAATTAATTTAAATTTCATTTTCATATTTCACAACTTTTTGAACAATACCACTCGTATTCAGTTAAAAAGTTTTTTTTTTTTTTCCAATCGTTTTCCACTTCTTCCACTGCAGAAACTTGTTTCTGAAATTGAACACTATTTTGATGCTATATATTCAGCTTTTATACCTAGAGTCAAGAAGTTGTACTATAGTCGTATTTTTTCTCTAAATTTGAGTATGTTATTCCTCTAATTTTTATAATAGATACATGTTCATACCACCCAGGATTCTACTTATTCTCATTTCTGTTGATTTTTGTGACCTTTCTCGTGATGAGAGCAATCTTATAATCACTAATCTACTGAAATTTAGTGAAATGCAAAGTTCAAGTCAAGAGGTGAGAGTAAAGGCATGCCTCATTTGCCTTTTGGTTTCTAAGGCTTAGCCTAGATGATGTAAAGATACTTAGTAAGTGTCTTCTGTGTAGAATGGTAAGAGTGTGTAGCAGATGTATGTTTTCCAGAGCTTTGCATGGCCAAGAGGTCATTAGCTATGAAAAGAAACAGGAAAAACAAAAACAAATGTCCTTCAGTCATTTCCTCTAATACAGGGTATATGAAATTGTAATTTGTATCACTGCCAGAAAACACAGCATGGCAGACATGTTTTTAAAAGTTTGCATTCATATATGTCTGTGACACATACTGAATATATATTTTGCATGGACTATGAGTACATGTACAGATCACATCTTAATCTCCTATACTTCTTCCCCACTTGTTTCTTCCATGTCTCCCATCCTTAGATCCCTTATAATTTTATATCTTGTTATTGAGCATCCATTTATTGATAAACAGATTATTGGTATATTTATGTTGTTTCTCAGGAGATACTGGCTTTTTGTAATACTGAAAAAGATAAAATCTATACTATAACTTTTATTTAAAAGACTTATTTGGAAGCTAATTCACCTCTAGAAGTTCGAAAACTTGGATGTCCTTTTTCTCCATATATAATTTATAGGAAATTTATAAGAAAGATTAATTTGCTTAACATTCTAGTATTAATTTTGCCTAGAAAAAAATTGAATAATTATGAATCTTGGAAAACTCAGTATCATGTTGAAATATAATTTTACAGCTTGCAACAATAAAAATTACCATTTTCACACAAAGTGTTATAATTTTAACTCATGAATTTCACCATATGTACAGCTCTAAAAGAATTGAATTCAGACTTTCATTTTGCTAATTAAGTAAAATTGAGGTCATATTTTATAATTGATGACACATATTAAGATACTTCTGTTAAAGTCTGTGTACAATTACACACAGCTTTCAATATATTATAAATATTTCCTTTAATAACCTGTTAAAGTTTTCCCTTTTCAAATTTGTACTAATACAACTAATAAAATTGTTTTACTTTTAATAAACATATTCTTTGACAGAACCGAATGAACTAGAAACATTTACCTACATTTAATAGTTAAATTTCAAATATTTTAATTAAAAATGCTTATTACTACATAGAACGGTTTAGGGTCTGGGCCTTTACTCTGCATTCTAGAAATTTAGTTTAGCAGTATGCATGGATGATTTTGAAAGACATAAGACTTCCGGATAAGAGATATATAACTTCTATTATAGTAAACGAGTTAGCCAGACTGGAGATAAAAGATAGGGATTTAAGACTGAGGACATGCAGATCAAATGATAAAATGTTGTCTATCTGTAGTAAGAATAAATCTAGAAATCTAATGTATCACAGTACTGCAGTTGCTATCACAATACTGCAATTGCTATATTGGACACTTTCCAACAGACTGGGTTTTACATGCTTTGATCACACCAGAAATAAGTAATGATATGAGATGAGTACATTTATTTGCAACACCAAATAGGTAGTGGTGAGCAAATGTAGCAAGCGGACTACATTAAATTGCATTGATATGATAATTATTTAAGTACATACAAGTATATTAAATTTCATGTTGCATATATTAAAGAGAACAGAGAAGGGAAAGGAAAGAAGAAAGAAGAAAGAAAAACAAAACAGGAAGGATGAATGAAAGGAAGAAGAAGAAAAAAAGAAGGGAAGTCCATTTATTGCCTTAAAATGCTTACTGTATTGGTTGGAAACAAGTTTATTGATTCTTTTTAATAGGATGGTTTTTCAATATATTAAAGAATTAAATATCAAAAAGAAAGGCATAAAATTTGAAAGCAAATAAATGTATAAATAATTTTATAATTAGAATGTGTGAAATAGCTCTCTAATGAAGAAGTCAGTATTGTAAAATATAAATAGTTGTATTTTGTATATTAAGTTTATGTTTAATGTGATTAAATTATCATATGGTAAGATAAAGGACACCTTAATTTGAAAATATTTGCAATATTTTAAATGAAAGAAGATAATTATATAAACAGTAAAATACCTTGTGAATGATACTAATTGTTTATGTCTTAATAGGACATAATTCATTGAAATAAATTTTTAAAAGTTTTAAAAATTTGAAAATTTAATAACATAGTGATAAACATATCAAGACAGTAAATTAATATCATTTGTGAATTAATCATTTTAGTTAGAAATTTCATTAAATGTTACTACTAAGTCTTTGGAAGAAACATTTGTAAATATCTTTATTCAAATTGAAGATGAAATAAAATATCAGCAATCTTAAAGATTAAATATTTATTATAATCATTTTTATAAATAATCCAGAGAATATACATATATATATATATATAGAATGATATTAATCATAAGAACAGAAAGAAAAAAGTCAAAATATGAAAACTATATTATAAAACATAATACTGATAAATTATTAGAGCAGTGTGCATTTAAAAATACTGCATTAAGATAAATGTACATATAGGGTCATAGAGTAATACATTACTGTAACCTTTATATGTTTATACACAGAAAGTCATATTCTTTCCTGAGCTTTCCATTTTTATGATCTCAAATTTTTGCCAGTTAAATAATGAAAGTCATGAAAATGTAGGTGAAATGTAGGTTGATGTGGTAAAGATTTTGCATTAAGAAAATATTAAAGTAATACGCTAAACCTGAACACACAGATGTATACAGACCAAAAGTATTTCCTGTGTAGGGCATTTCATTTTACCAAAGTTTAGTACTGCTACACCAGTGTCCTGTGTAGTGAGATCTGTCATGCTGTGTAATGAAATAAGACTTAGTCAAAAATATTGTTACTGGCTTTGTTTTTTTTTTTTGTTTGTTTGTTTGTTTATTTTTAATAATGCAGTAGGGAATGTTTCTTTAAAACAATGAACAAAATATTTCATTAAGTAGTAAGATATTTTTTTCTATGCTCTATCTATTCTAGATATTATTAAAAAATCAGTAAGTAATCCAAAAACAAGGTCAAATTTACCATGATTATGTATTAAGAGAAAAACACAGAACATTTCAGAAGTAACATGCTATAATACAAGGAAAAATTATATAAGTTAGATTGGTAAAAATCATTTCATAGTATAGAATATGAGGTTTGCTAAATATTTAATTGATTCATTTTATTATTTTTAAAAAATGTTCATATAATAAAACAAAATTTCAAAGCAAAATAATAGAAGAATAACAATAGTTAATACAATGTGTATTTTTATCTTTACATTAGTACTCAGTGGACAATATATAAGCATTTAATTGTCCAAACAATATTGTCACAAACTTTCCTTTTCAACGAACTGAGAGAAATTAGTAGTATAACTATCTTTACTATCTTATATGTATATGTGTATATATATATTAATTTTACCTAATTTGATAATGTATCTTCTAAGGCTAATTATATGTTTATGTTTGACAACATTTTATTTTCTAGATATTTTTATAAATTAATTAAATTTGAATTGTTTTGGAAATCTGACAAACATATTAAGGAAAATGTGTCAACGAACAGATCAGTAGCAATGAACTGTCTGGAAAATTTCATTAACTCGAAATTTCTTTTCAGTATTTTGTTTTCTCATGAAAGGTTAAGGTATAAATATCTCCTTTGATTTTTGATAACTGTCTTTTTATACTTACACATGAAATTTTAAATTTTTGATGAAAAAGGTAGAGCTTAAGAACTGTTCTTTCCTCTTTCACCATAATAAGAATGTTTGTTTCAGAAACACATAATGATACAAAAAGCATATTAAAAGTTTATATACTAATATAACAAAATAATTAATGAATACTTCACTCAGTAAATTTTATTTTCCCTCCAAATTTGAACTTTTGTTCAGCTGATCTCTTCTGAATTTCACTGATGACTGTGTATAAAATATTAGTGTCTTCCCCACCATGCTCAATAAATCCTCAGCCTTGTGATTACCACATCTCACTCTTCTAACCATCCTGAACAGATAATGAATAAATCTTCTATTGATACTCTCTTTAAAATTTCTAATAAATTAGTCTTTTATTTTCTTAATTTCTCAACATCATTGTCTTCTTGCTGATATTACTACTCTCTCAAACAAAATGAAGGAATGCTACCTGGAGTACAGCTATGTTAGCATCACAAAAATATAGATAATACAGCAGAAGAATCACAAAAAAATAAAGCAATAGATTGCTTTGGGTGGGCAGAAATCGTTAGAATTTTTAAAAAAACAAATCATGTGACTTGAAGTTTGAAATTTAAATTTAAAATGAAATCATATTAGAAGTTACATGATACTATTTCTTAAATTTACAAATGAGTTCTATATTTCTAATGAAGTAATAGTGAGAGAATTTTCAAATATATAGATGATTCATTTAAATATCCTGCAATTTAAATACAATTGATGACAAGAAAGTGTTATCCTCAAGTAGTACCACAGAGTACACCAAAAAATGTGTCCATTAGGAAAAGAAAAACTTGTACAAATAGTTTAATGCTAAATTTATTGAGACTTCATGAGACTTATATAAGCTTCCTTTTCCCTTTACAGTTACAAGAGGTGCTCAAATTGGTGGCCATTAGCTTCCAGATAGTAATTAGTAGTATATACATACCTGTTTTGGCAGACATTTTATATGATAGTCCTTCCTTTAGGTTTTTGCTACTTTATTTGGTTTATACAGGAAACTTTTAAAAAAGCCTTGAAAGTAATCAAAGCTTTAGAAGACTATTAATCTGTAAAAAGAAATATTAAATCATACTGGTTTTCAATTAAATAATTTGCATTATGAAATATTTAAATAATTTAAATATATTGAAATATGTAAAATGTAAAACACAATAGAAATACATATTCAATTATTTCTTACTTGTTTTCAATAAAGTGGTAAATTTAATTTAAGGCAACCTTTATGAATAAATGTAGAATATCTTGCAATTTAAATGTAATTGTGTTTCTTATGCATACAGTAGTGTTAGGAAAGTTGGAAGACTGTATTAATATTATATTGTTCACTTTTCTTTTTAAATCCCTTGTCTTAAATCAAAAGTTTCAGCGCAGCAATTTCCCTCCATATAGTGCTTCAAATCTCAGGTTGTAGAGTTCACTTTTCTCATTTAAAGGTGTGAATATAACTGCTATAAATGGCTTTGCCCTCTTGAGAATCATGCCACAGCTGCCTGAATTCCACCTATGGTGGTAAGTAGCTGTCTTTCTGAATCAGCTCTTATTATTGACTGTGGCGACCTCTACTTTGTATTGATTTGGCCACCATTAGATGAAGAAGACTTCTATTATCTGCTGTCTTATCCATTGCTATGAGTTTTCAAGATATTTTCTGTAATATTGGTGACAAATAATTTCACTCTCTGAAAAATTACTTAAACTGACAGGAAGTATCTCAGAATACAATGCAGCAAGAAATTAATGTTAAGAGTGCAAAAAGATTAAATAAAGATCAATCATTTACCTAGATTGGCACTGTCTTATAACTGAATAATTAATGTAATAACAATATTTAAGAATTCTTTTGCACAAAAGCTAATGATGAGGATTATATTATTTATAATGCTATCCATGTTACTCTATGAACTCCATCTTACTGTATTATAAAATATTTATTGATTACTATCTTTATCTTTTTTTATTTATGTTAATTTGAAAAATTAACTTTTTTTCCGAGCTACCTACATATATTCCTACAACATCCATCAGCAATATAGAGAATAATTCAAGCTGTTATCACCATTTTATCTTTTCAATATGCCAATTTATTAGAATAGCAGAGTCCATCATTTGAGCCCAAGTTCTTTTGTTAAAATCTTACAATTGAGCAAGTTTTAACTCTGGCTGGGCAGTATCTTATTGAATGGCATGACACAGTTTATCCATTTGAATTAAGAGACATTAAGGGTATTTTTGCAGGTTTTGGTCTTTTGTGTTTATATATATTTGCGTTTATATATATTTAGTCATATATAATATAAGCTATTCATTAAACATAAGTTCAAACATAAAGTTCTAGGATAAATACCTAGAAATGTTTCAGTTTCCATGATTCAGTAATCTTTTTTACCTTCATAAGAAACGTTCATATCATTTTTTAGAGAAATTATATTACTTGACACTTTCACCTGGCATAAACTTGCTGTGTTTTAACACCAATGTGTGTTTCTTTGTTTATACCATCTTTCTAGATTTTGGTCACAATCATAGATATATGATGAGATTTATTTTCCTCATGAAAGATGATAAACAATCCTTTCCTTTGTAAATATTTGTAAACATTCTTTCCAATTTTTCTCCTTTGCTGAATCCAAATCTTTACCTATGGTTAATTGGGGTTGCTCTTGTGGTAAGTTTCAAACGTGCCCTCTGAATTCTGATAATTCTACTTTATACTACAAAGTGACAATAAAGAACATACAATATATATTAAACAGAGAAACACTGGAACCATACAAAAACTCTTTAAAAAGGCCAGCTTAAAAAAACACTAGCTAGGTACTGTTAAAAATACCTTTCTCATGAGCAAGAGAGAATTTTAGAAGGCTGAAAAGCATTTGTAGAGCAGATGAGTGTCAAGAGATGAACATAAAGTGGTCTGAGACAAAGTTTCCCTGGGCTCTAGATGTAGTGACGCTCCTAAATTATATATTTTAATGCTTTCTACCTGCCTTGGTAAGTCCTGTAGAGTAGAAAAGATGGCGGCTTGAGTCTCCTTATATAACAAGAAGCCAGGGCCTCTGTGACCAAGGCTTTGAAATATTTCTCCTGATAGTCCAAGGTGTCCTGGAACCAGAGAGCTATTTATAAATTGCAAAAAGATTTTGCAATGGCTGGGATAAGTGTCATCCAAAGGCTATGTGCTGAAAGCTGTGTTTTAATCTGTGATGCTGATGAGAGGTGGTAGAACCTTTAGCAAGTGATGCCTATAGGAAGTCTTCAGGTGATGGGATTTTGTCCTTGAAAGGCATAGTCCAACTTTTTTTTCTTCTGCTCTTGTCCTTCTACCATGAGGCGAACAGTTTCCATCTTTGTATGGCTGCTATGATGTGTTTTTTATGACAGGCCCAGAGCATAGTGGATCACACATTGGAACCTCAGAATCTATGAGTCAAAGTTGCCTTTTCTCTGTAGTAGTTGAGTTTCTGAGATATTTGTTATAGTTATGGGAAGCTTACCAACTCAGTGCTATAAGAACTATCTATTTCTTGGAGATTCATAATGCATTTTAATAAGTAAAATAAAATTTTAATTATTGAAGAAAAATACAAAATATATTTATTCTCAATATTGGAATAATATTGGAACTTCTTTTCTGTTCTTTTACTGAAAATTAATGATTCCTTTTAACAAAAAACAAAAAAGAAAAGAAAAAAGATAATAATAATCTCATTTTAAAATTGATGTGCTTCTATTTGATCCAGCATCACAAAGCTTACTTAAGTTTATTACCTTAGATTATTGTCCTGTAAAGTAAGAAAAATGTTTATTTTCTGTCTTTCTTTGCATTTTAGGTTCTAAAATGATTTTTGATCACAAATATTTTATAACATTTTAATAATGATAATTGTCCTATCATGATGCATCACAAAAAGAAAAAAAAAGAACAAAAAGTTCCCTATTTTTAAAAACAATCTCTATATGAAATGGGAACTGGAAAACTTAGCAGGACACCACTGAAACTTAAATTGTAAAATAGGAAGCATGAGAATCATACTGGTGTGATCAACTTTGAGATGTTTTACACAGTCTGTTAAATATTACATCTGAATGTCTTCTAGATTTACATTACTGTTAATCAATTGGTCAAAGCATCATTGTGAAGAAATGGCTCTAATCTTAAAACATTTCTCTCTTTAATTACAACTAATGATACATGTACCTTGGATCACACACAAAATAGTTGATTTGGATTACAAAAATTGGTTTGTGTGTTTACAATTATAAATGCATGTGAGATTTGATGCTTTTTATTCACTTGTATAAAGGATTCCAATCAATGAAAAAATGAAATCAGGAAATGTAGCTAAACATTAACATATGCAAAGACTGCTCAAAAATGAAGGCTGATGTTATAAATCAAAAGATGGGAGTGTAGAAAAATTAATTCGGGAAATTACATATGAATTGTAATGTTCTATTTTATTTGCTGCAAAATCTTAGATAAGATTTCAGTTCTCCATACATAAAAGAAGAGCAATGGGGCATAAATAATGTCAATTTCCTTGCCTAACTTCTTATGAAATGCATGATAACAGCCATTTTATATTTTATATGGCAATAATCCTTCTAAGTATTTTGATGTAATACAATTCAACAAACAACTATGATATTTCCATGTAGTAATCTTTTTATTGATTTTTATTGTTAGTTTTTAACTGACAGATAAAAATGTGTACACTTATCATATACCAAGTGATATTCTGAAGCATGGACCCAATGACAGTTACAGAGGTACTGAATTAATGGATGATTTATCCATATAGTTCTTGACTTTTAGGAAATAGATCGTTTATTTTTATCTGCACCTACAGACTGGTTATGCAAGCCTCTTTTGAATTTCTGAAGCTTTAAACATGTTTTTCTCCTTCACAACATTAAGAAAACAGCACAGAAACCTGTCTAAGAGCACCACATTTTGTCATGTATAGATTTTACATTGTTCTTTTTTGTTTACTCTAAGGCAAAATGTGATTGTAATGCTACCTTAGGTCGGGTTAAAACCCTAAACACTCAATATTCCTTTTCTGTTTATCATATTGTATAGTGTATGCCCACTGGACATTCCCCAATTTGGGAGGGCAAATGACCTGAAAAAATACCAAGAAATATTTAAATCAATAAGTTCCATAAACCATGGGAAAAGTAGACTATAGTCAGCCCACATCTGAGCTTCCCATAGTTATTTGAAGCAAATCTCTAATAATTGCAAATATATTTAAGGTTATTATACAGATTACATTTAAGATACCTGTGCTTGCCATCTGCTATACCTACTGTGGAAGTGTACTGAACATTTGGGAATTCTTTTTTATAAGCAATAATATTTTATAGCTCATAAAGTAAGGATGAAGTAAACCTTTTTAATTTTAATTACATATGAGACATTTATATTATGACACTCCTGGGAGACTGGGTAATATATCTCTTCCCAGAGTGGCAAATTACAGATGCTAGAAGTATACAAAGGTAGCACTCCTGAAATATTCCCGTTTTCAATAAATTATTTTGGCTTTTTTGGACTTTGTTAAAAAGAATAATTATTTTAAAACTAAATAGCATCCATTCAGGTTCATGGATACAGGAATTCCATCTTCTCAAGCAGATGTCAAAACATTTAAACAGCTGTCAGACCAGTTCAAACTGTCATCAGAAGTGACCTTAAACCAAGTTTAGTTTTTAAATGTTAGTTAAAAAAAGTGAAAAAACAACAGAGCGCCATTATGCAGCTGTCTGAAATATTAAATGAAAGAATGAACATCTGTTCAGTTGCTCTTCAAACTTTAATGGTTTGGAGAGAATTCTGTTGTCTTAGATCTTTAAGAACATCTGAGGCCGTACAGCTTCAACACCTGTGAAAGGATCTCTCTGAAACCATGCCTCTCCACTTCAAAGCCTTTTACCATTATTCTTTGCCAAATATATGCCACAAAGAACAGAAAAATATCCTTAATATTTATGAAATATAAGCTCCTCTTGAAGTATATATACTCTATTAGAATGATAACAAAATTCTTTAAATTTTAATAGGAAATACAGATTTTAATAGGAAAGAGACACTTTTCTTTTTAATGGAAAATGTTACAGCAATCTGCTAGCAAACATTTGAGATTTAACTTTTGTAAATCCAAAACTTAGATATTTGGAAATACTTGTTTTTAGAATCAGTGTACATATGGTTCAGTGATATTAAAGTCTCATATTCTAATTTATTCCTTTCTTCATTCAGTGTAAGTATTATCATTCTATTTAGAACTGGAAAATAAAAACCCACACAGAAAAGCATAAGGTTTTTGTTAAATATTGTTTGAGCAAAAATGAACTTGCTTATATGAATAAAATGAAGCAATACATGCATTTGCCTAGTCAATATAAATATGCATTATTTCATGTCTTTAAACACATATATGTGTAAACATGCATGTTTGTGTAAGTGTGTACATGAGACTGTGTGCTGATTCTGTTTCCCAGATAATGAAACAATACTCCAAATTAAATATGAAAAAGCCTGTGGTCAAAGTGACTTAATGTGCATTTATTTTTGGGTATTACTATAGAACAATTACCTTCAAATTCTCCATGGATCTTTTATATCAGTAAAAAGTCAAGTTTAAAATGTGAAAGAACAAGAGGATTTTTAAATCAGAAATGCTGCAAGTTAATGGGAAATTCTGGCACTTCTGTATCATGACACTCAAGTTTTCTACACAGAAAATAGTATCAATACTTCACTTGAAGAATTTCAGTTAAATATTAAATATCTCTCAAATAAAACACATTAGAGAAAAGAGAGGAGGTTTCACATTAATGAAAATAGGGAAATTATTGTATGCTTTAATGCCTGGACATGAGAAATGGTTTTGTAAAATAAGATTTGATTGAAACATTAAATTTCTTCATGCAATAGGAAATTCTGGTCAGAGGACTTAATACCAGATTCCCATAAAAACACCAAGAAATATATTAAAACTCCAGATACTGAAGCTATTATCCAGACAAATTAAATAAAAATAGCTAGGTTATGACCTAAAGGTCCTCGGAGAGTTCTAGTATGCATCCAAGTTTGGGAACCATGTCTATAAAATGGAAACAAATAGGTATAACCAAATAAATATTTTTTACATTGTTTCCTTTGCTTCAGGATATGCTGAGATATTTTTAACACATAAGTGTCTACTTGGTACTACTTTTTTTGACTGTAAATTTTCTCAGCTGGTATGAAATTTTATAATTATATATGCATATAATTCACTAAAGATTTAAATAGTATTTTAATTTATAAGCTCATTAATTATTGCAGAAATAATTATCACAAAACCACTAAAGGCTTCTGAAGTCCAATCTGAGAATTAAATAGGGTAGTCCACCTTCATTACCAAAGACAAGTTCGGTTCAAATTTATGCTATGTGTAAATCTGTATGTATACACGGTTGATACATAAATATTTTTAAAGCTATTCTTATGAATCCAAAGTGTTACCAAATCACTTAGATGTTAAAATTTTCTTTTCAAACTACATGGACCAATGTGTGATTGAACATTCTGATGAATATTTGAATATTAAAAAAGAATTATTGCAATAAAAGTTATTTCATCATTAATCTCCCTTAAAACATTCCCTCTTCTTTGAAAAACGTTTACTCATTATTTTTGCCAGTTTCTGCAACAGTTCTGGCAGTCTTCTATGGTGAACAACTGTAGTCATGCTGTCCAGCTATGTCCTTTGTCTTAGCTCGATTTAAAATACCTTCAAAGATTTTGATTTTGGGAGTCAAAAATCAGGTAGTGCCAGATCTGCTGAATAAATATGGATAAGAAAATATAAGGCATTCGCAACTCCATCTTTTCCATGGTATCTGACAACAGAATTCATCATATTTATTCTCCATATCTTGGAAAGATGCTCATGAAAGACGACACCCAGAATCGCTTTTTAAAGTGACATAAATAATTTAAGCAATATTAACTGTAAGGCTTATATCTGCCAGCTTCCATTGTAGACTTAACGAAATGACTAAAGTTTAAGCTATGTTAGGTAATTTTCAATAGGTGATATTTGTAATTTTTATATTTTACATATTAGTAACTGACATAGCAATTACTAAATAATTATTCCCCTAATCCAGTTTTGTTATATGCATTACAAATCAAATAATTTTATGTTATGAATTTTTGAAAATTCATGAACTATTTTAAATTAACTTGTCTTTTGTAAATCAAATGCTTATGCTAAAAAACAGTATAAGAACAGCAGCATACAAAGAAAATACAAAATTGTAATATGCAGTAAGAGAAAATAAAGTGAATTTTGTTTTGTATTTGAAATTCTACCTACTCTTAAAGTATGATGATTCATATTTTTACTTTTCGCTCTGAAAAAGAAAACAACTTGCAATACTTTTAAAATTTTTAAACTATATTTGTTTACTTTTAAGTGTCTTCGTGTTTAAAATTAACCATAAGAAGTGGCTATGTATTTACAACTTGTTTGATGTTCTAACAAACTTACAAACCATAAATACTTGGGATTAGGAGATGGACTGAGTAATTAAGAGGGGGTGAAGGGGACTTGAAAGAGAATTAGATATGACATGTACGTGCACCACGTACCTGCAATGAAAGTAGTCAGTGTGTATAACAAACATGTACTAATACATTTTAAATAATCTCTTGCATATTTATTTCACAATTTTCAAATACATGAATTTTTAAAAATCATCTCTAAAACATTTTTCCATTAAAATGTAAGTCTAATGATAAATAGTATCAAAGAGTAACATGTTAAATTTATGCCTTAAATTATTATTGTGTATTAAATTTAATTATATGCAATTAAATAGCATATAATCAGACAATGAAAACCAGCAAGATATTTGTTGAAATTCCTGAGACTTTATAATCAATTCTTGGAACCTGGCAGCTTAAGAGTCATTCTCTTGTGTTTGGTAACTTCTTTACCTGCTTGTAGAACTGAATTAGAAATAGCATAGTGGGGACTGAGGATTCACCTCAGTAGCATAGGTGCTTGCCTGATAAGCTTAGGGTCATGAGTTCAACCCCAGGTACCAAAAACCAAACAAAAACAAAAGAAAACAAAACCCAAACAGCATAGTGAATTTTTTGCTTTATTCCTTTAAAATGTAATTTGAGAACATATTAATTTGAAGATAATTTGCTTGAAATTTCAAATCATGCAAATATAATACACACACACACACACACACACATACCCCTGAACTCTGCCACATATACACATGTCTGTATAGATGACTCTCAAAATAATTTGACCAATGATGTTTCAACTTTATGATACTTCAAAAGTGATATGAATTCTAAAGAAATCACATTTCATTTCAAATTCTGACTTTTCATCTTCTTCCCAGCTAATGATTCGGGATGTTCCCAGCTATCGTACATAGTGACGGCAAGTAATAGCTCTAGTCACCCATGTGATACCAGGGTAAACTAGCAGTACACCATCATATGCTGGGTGACCAATTTTTTTGGAGTCACAAGCTCTGTAAATTACATGGAATACTAAACACTTCCATGTAAAACAAGCTTTGTGTTAGGACAATGTAAGGAGTCTCTAGGATAATGTAAGTGTAAGACAATGTAAGTATTCAAACAAGTTTAACGTAGGTTAACAAAGCTAAGTATTAAATGCATTTCTCTCTTACAATATTTTCATTTGAAAATAAGTATAAGGAGGACATAAACTTATTTTAAATGAAAAAAACCTTGTATATATAAATGTTTCTTTAGAGTTACAGATAAATGTAATAAAATATCACTCATACACACACAGTTTTGTTAATTACAATGGGACTACATTCTGAAAGTGCATCATTAGGAAATTTATTATCTGAAAAATCAAAGAACACACATCTAAAACAACTACAATGCCATCAAGCAATATAAAGTAATGGGATTATAGCCATGAGAAAGTGTTGAGCAAAAGCACTTTGAAGTGTGTTACTGTATACCTGTTTAATATAAACTATATATTTATATATAACCATATGCATAATTATGTATAATTATGTATATAAATAAGCATATATTTTTCTTATCATATATACTTATTTATAGGGAGAATTTTGTGTATGTGTATATGTGTGTACACACAGAGATACATATATATGTATATTTTAATACATATTTACCCTGCACTTTTTAATGTTTTACAGATGAAAAATTTTTGAATAATTCAAGTCATAAAATTATAGATTTAATTTAAAACTGTATGTGTTAAAAGAAAATGACTTTACTTTTTTGGGTAAAAGAAAATCAAATATATATTCATTTCTAAAGCAAAAATAAGTTTTATTTTAATGTCTTGAAAATGAAAATTTTAACCGACACATACACATCAAACTAGCCTTCTTCATTTGAAGTTACTATTTGCCAAATTATTTAAGTAGTGAAAATTGATAGCTCATTAGCAGATGCTTACTGTCTGCACACAGAGCACAGTAAGGATCCATTCTGGCACATGTGATTAACTGCCATTCCAAACACAATTCCACGAGGACACTTCGGAAGTAATGTTTCCTTGTAAATTTTACTCATGTGCTGTACTATTTAAGGAAAACTGTGACTCACAATCACAGAATGGATGTACAAAAATATTTACTAATTGCTGACAATCTATTTGCAAATGCTGTTTTTTTGAAACTACAAGTATTTGGCTCCGTAGGTTGTCAGTTATTTCTGGTACTTCATAATTTCTTGGCATAATTTAACATTTGAGTGGAAAAACAATTTATAAAACTGTCACATCAAATTGGAGAGAGTTATCTAAACATAATCTAGTTAAAAGAAAAATTATAAAAAGCAACAATCATAAAACTGTGGCAGCATACCTCTCATTTAGGAACAGAATGGTTCGCCCAGCATGAACATTTACTGTCACTGAAGCCTGAGTCTGATGCCAGCAAAGCTTCACAAATGAGAACCAGTGCATCTTACTAACATCTAAAGAAACTGGAAGCAGATGAGTATGTAAACGAATAAAAATAAAACCGTATAATAAACATATGCATATGAACCACAACTTCAGATGGTTCATTGATAAGTAGTTTATTAAAAATATCTCTAATTTCAGACACACAAAAAGCACTTTAACCCTTTGCCTGTTTTTAAAATTCTTTTTCAATTAGTTGATGGAAGATCATATTGTATATTATAAGCAATGGAGTTGATTTTTCTCATTTTAAACCTGAAATCATATTGATATTAGTTAAGATATTTAAATTCACCGAACCTCAAATTTTCATCTGCATAAAAGATAAAAACTATTTCAATTTTATAAAGTTATATAAAATTTAACTGATATACTTAACTGGTAGGGGAGGTACCATGATCACAAAATTTAACTGAGGAAACACATACAAAGCTTTCCAACTGCAAATCTTTTCATCTGACCTCTTAACCAGTATAACTCAATGTTTCTTCCTTAAGTTTTAGTATTCAAAAGATATCAAATGAAAATTTTAATGGAGTTTTCATAAAATCAATATGAAAAAAATAAAACACCTGAATTTGTGTTTTTTACAGAAAATGCAAAAGATTTTGGTAAAATCTTTGCTTAGTTAAACTATCCTGTTGCAAAACTTGTACAGTGAATTAGACAAATGTATAATGACTTTTTAATTAGAGTCATACATTCTTTGATTAAGCATCCATATCCTTTTTATTAAAATATAATATAGAAAACAAAATTTGAACAATTGTATTTTAGTATTTTCTTTCTTTTTTAAAAGTTCAATTATTGTAATTAAGTATATATTTTTAAGATGAAATCTAAAATTAAGCCCTTCATAGATTAACATTAAACTAATTTTTACAGTATAGTTTGATATGAAATATCAAAGGTTATATTAGGTTATATATGAGGTTATATTATAAAATCTCAGTATTAGCACCAGATAAAGGGAAAGTTAAATGCTCCGAGGCCCCTCTGACTTAGCAGGAGCTCTGCTTCCTCACCTTTATAAGCTTCTTCTCTTGGGCCATTGTTTCATTTTTTTTTTTTTTTTGTCAACATGAGACATAAACCTGGCATTGCTGTAACAATACATCAATTTAGGTATCATAAATTGTGGTTACATGTTACAAATGCTTGGTTGCTATTCAGTAACCTATATGCAAAACAGCAAGTACTGAAAATGTTTATCAAATTAATTATCCTACAGTAATAATGGATAGACCTAGGAGTTTACCAAAAGTTAGGTACTGAAATTAAATACAAAAAAGAGAGAGAGAGAGAGAGAGAGAGAGAGAGAGAAACATTGTTCCTTTCACTTACTAGGAATACAAACATATTAAATAAGGTTGAAATTTTACCTGGTAATATAATTTATACTGAGAAAACTATGAATAACAATAATGGTTAACATAAAATTCTTGCTAATATTAGAGATTGTAAGTTTTTAACAAATTTTGTTTTGTTAATAAATCAGTATTGAATTTGAAATTGCAACTACTTGACACTTGGTTTACCTTGT
Organism: Cavia porcellus; assembly: GCF_034190915.1. NCBI lineage: Eukaryota > Metazoa > Chordata > Mammalia > Rodentia > Caviidae > Cavia > Cavia porcellus. The sequence goes on along the minus strand of NW_026947497.1, from coordinate 28,398,846 downwards.
AACGCCTTTATTAAGCTCGATAACTGGAAGTGCCATTTCATATTAGCAATGATAGAAGTCTTTCCTGATCTTCATTCCAGTGTGGACACCCTTAGGTCATATTTATTCCTCTGTCACAAAATATTTACTTTACAGATGAACTGAACTTGTCATTCTACTCTGCTAAAGTGGAGAAATATGTAGTTTAGAAATTACCAAGTCACCTTAAATATAATGGCCTTTAATATGGTTTAGAAATAGAGGTGATGAAATATTTTAAACTCCAAGTATTAATTATAAATAGTTCAAATTAAGAAAAACAAAAGAAGGGATTTTGAATTTGGAGGAAGTTAGTAAATATTTATGTGCTTTCTTTAAGACCATTTGTCCTGATAATAGGCATCACTGCAAATTAGTTTACCTAATGGGTTTAATTTTATCTTTTAGTGTTAGCATAATAGTAATAATAATAATAATAATAATAACACTTTCATAACACTGTGAGTATAGGACACATTAATTGGAGAGATCTACCTGAAAGGATAATGCTGACAGTCCAGAAAAATGAAAAAGCTACCTGGTCATTCTTTTTCAGATAAAGTCAGTTTCTAAATGAGCAAAAAGTGAGTGAGAATATTGCATTAATAAGGAAAAGAGAGTGGATTCACCAAGCAGATGGACCAAGTGAGGCTGATAATTAAACATTTGACAAATATTATCCCCTGTTTACTCATTCATCATGGCATTACACTAAAAAACAAATCATAGAGCTGGCGTTGTAAACTAGCAAAGTTATAGGGCATAAAATGAAGTAAATGAATTTGCCAGTATGGATAATGTGAGGGTTATTTCTCAAAGAATAGAAATTTCAGTTGGAAAATTTTTCAGTAACATAAGTGCCAATGTTTTTTTCTTAATTCACCTTGTAAATAACTGCAGTTTTAGAAAGCCCAAACAAGTGGCTTTAAAACTGCTTCTTATTTTCCTCTACTCTATACATATAGAAGTTTTAAAAAGAAGAATTGTAAAGTATAGTGACATTTCAAAGCTAAAAATTTCGATTATATCTAACTTGAGATTTAATTGTCCAAATTGGAGCGGTAAATAAATTTTTCAAAAATCAATGAACTGAAATTATCTTTGGATGCAATTAGCTTACTCTAATAACATGATTTTAAACACAAAATGTTCCCCAAGGATCCAATTGTTCTTAGAATGAATTTTATTTTACTACACAATTACATCTTCATTCTTTTAGGCACTGACTCCAAAAAGACAGTGCTATCGATTTCTGCTGCCTTGAAATCCTAGTAGTAAAAACCAATGTTTTTGCATGTGGGTGGATACATGTGCCAATGATTGTGTATGTGTGCAAATTGGTCTGTGATACTTATTTGTCTATTTCATACAGAAGAGTCTAATAAAATCTTCATCTTTGAATACAGTCAAAACTTATTATATAAACCATGTACCTTCTTGTGAATATGGACTATTAAAATAAATTTTAAAAAAAATCTTTCAACATAAAAAAAAAAACAACTTGTACATCATGCTACTTTTGGTGTTTCTTCTTTGAGATCTAGACACCCCACAGGCAGTGATGGTGAGGTAATTTGCTGGAGATAGGTCCAACCTAGTATGCAGCTGACCCCCCCGCCCCTTAAAACAATGTATTGTGTGTGTACATGTGCATGCTTGTGAGTGACCCTACAGTCAGGCCTGGCCTAGGACCTATGGGAACTAAATGGAGAATGTTAATTAGAATATTTTGGAAAACAAGGAAAAATGCTGATTCTTAGCAATCAGGTTCAAGACAAAATCATAAATAGAAAAAAATTTCATTCAGTTCATGAAGACTCATGGTAAGAAACCACTGGAGTAGACATTAATAGAATCGATTATAAACTATCTTTTTACTCTTAACCACCTTTTACAAAAAGGAATTTCTAAATCCAATACACTTAATCCTATTAATATGTTTTATAGTATTTGGAACCTGCACAATTCACAATTCTCTCTTCCTTATAATATTTTGTTCATTTGCTTGTTATTTGAAATATATATATATATATATATATATATATATATATATTGTACTTTATCAGATTTCTCCTAGACCAATTTGTATCTATATTTCACGTACTCCATTATCTATCACAAGGATGACATTTTCCCTGACCATTGGCAGAGTCCGTGTATCAACTTAATTTTGGTTGCGTGTATCAACTTAATTTTATAAAACATGATAATCATGAAATATGTTTAGCGAGTAATGAGATTGATTGTGTACAAGCAAAATCCATAAGGAATATAGACCCTTAGAACTTTTGCATGTCAGATGGAGATATTTTTCTCTAAATATGGACTATGTATAATCAAGATATATATTTACAACAGAGATCAAATCACTGATATGACTATTAATATATTTTGTTAAAAATTTCTAATGCAACTAATAGGAAAAGGAGAATACAAACTTTTCTGAAACGAGCCTAACAGTGTGGGCTCTAGAATTCTAATAAACTGAAAACATTTGCATTTTTCTCTATAATAGATTGCCAATCAAAATTTACAAAATTGAGTACACAATTTTTGATGAAATGGGAATATGAAAATTATTGACATATTTAAGAGAGAATTGACTAATTAAGATATAAAAGGATGTAGGAATTCTCATATTTCTACTACTGAGAGGCAAATTAAAATTGATACATAGCAAACAAAGTATGTTCCTTTATCTAAGATTCTCAGAATGTAGCAAAGAAGAATGAGAAAAAGGCAAAAGTTTTCTCAAAAGACAAAGCTGAGAGCTGGAGATCTTAGTCTTGGAAGCAGGAGAAGAGACATTTACTTAAGAATAATTTACGCCCCCAGGAAAAGGAGACCACAGGTACCTGCCAAGTTTGTAATTACTGTGGTCCAGTGATTAATGCATGTTACCATTTGCTTCCCTATGGCACACAGATAAGTGAAGTGCTTTCTGGTGTATAAAAGCTCAGTAACTTAAATAAATAATATTAAACACTTAAAATCAAAATTAATGCACAAAAATATCAAATATCAAAACATATAAAAACCTGCACATATATCAAAATATCAAAACCTAACATTAGGGTCAGTATTACTGAATTTTGTTCTTTATTTTAGACTAAAATATTCTTTTGTTGCTCTTGCTATTTATGACATTAATTAAAATTCTGATAGTTTATTTATTATTTTTCTTTTTAAGATTTGGATTTAAAAAACATTGTTTGCTAAGTGAAATAATTAGCATTTCATGATTTTTTTAAGCCTTTCCAAGTGCCTCTTCCTGTAGTCCTTCCCCGGCTTCTTTTTGAGTAAAACAGATTACCTGTGCTATTCTGATTCTGCTTTACATTTTCTGAGAACAAGGCATATAGAAGAGATTAAAAAAAAATTCATCTAGTCTTCTGATTAAGAGAGACACCACAATGTTGGTCATAACATCTTAAATTTCAAGCCTGCTTCGCTGAGGCATTTGGCTTTCATTAAGAGCTGATAAATGTATGCTGCTTAAAGGGTGGAAAAATAATTGGGAGGAAAATCAAACTACAGGTTGTACACGACAACTATGGATTCCATCTTAAAGTGTTCTGCAAATGAAAGGCCTGTGTATTAAACATGTTCCCTAGAGGTGGGCTTTAAGAGCCAGGGGGAATATTAAGAGGTAGGGTGTAAGGGTTACTTTAGGTTATTTATAGGGTTCAGCTTTGGTATGGTGAGAACCCAGCACTCTTTCCTCTCTCTCTTTTACATCCCTGGCATGCATTCAACAGTTTTGCCTCATTTGCTTCAAGGATGTGCTGTCCACCCATTGGAGAACAAAATAAAAATATAAATCTTCTCACTCATGGACCAGAATTCACTATACTGTGAGTCAAAATAAAAGTTTTCTATTTATAAGCTGATTAGCTCAGACATTTGGTAAAACAACAGAAAGCCAGTATATGCACATAATGCAATTTACAAATAATTCTGTTCTCCAATGGCTATTGTGTTTTTGACATGCATTTTAGTCAACAGACTATGAGTGCATATGACTGAAAAAGAAAAGACGTATTGTGCTTGTCTGGTTTGGGTGATTTTCATATGCTGAGTATATGCAACATCATAAAATAATGTTCAAATGGATATAGAGATTGTGGATACATTTTACTGTCCAACAGAAAAAAATATATTGAAGTCATTGAAAAAATAAAAATCAAGGGATATAGGTCACAAATGCATTCATTAATTTTAAGAGGTAAGAGATCTTTGAGCAGAGACAGGGAGGAAGAATGAGAGTGCATTTAGACTCTAGTGACATTTATGCTTTCAGGGAAAATATTTACTCCTTATCTTTGCAGCAAATTGTAACCAAATCATATAATAACAATGAAGTTGAGAGATGTTGGACTTAAATTTTGAGCAGATTATTCATTTGTGTGAATTATGCATTGTTAGAAAGAATGGAGCAATCTGTACTATTTGCCATTGTGATGATACTATTCGACAAAATGATTCCAGTGCTTCAATCAGAAAATATGGAACTCTCACTCCTAAATCTTTGAGCTTGTCTACTTAGGCTTCACACCTACCTGTGAGTAAACTTTAGACTATTTCCATATGAGGCTTTATTCTGGCATCAGAGGCTCTGGAATTGTTTACAGATGATAGGAGCAGAAGCAAACCATCTAACTATGTAAGTACAGTAAGGCCTCTCTTCTTGGGCCATATCTGCCTGTATTCTGCTGACTAAAACAGATTAAAAGTAGATAGATACTCATTGGAAGAGAAAACTATTTGTAAAATGCACTACGTATATTTATTAGACAGGTTTCTGTTACTTTATTCATATATGTGAATTTAAAGTAGTGTTTGTTATCTTCTACTCTTCCCTAAATGTGATCATATTCCACAGTTATATTAGCTGGCAGCAAATTATATACTCTCTTCCCTTACAATTTGCATGGAATTTTAGTCCTGTCCATTTTTATATATTGACATGACTATCACCCAAGCTTCTATAAATGAACATGCACAAAACAGATAATCAGTATCCTTTCTTTTAATAGATGGTCCCTTGGTTGGTTCTTAGGATTTCCTCCAGTCTTAAGCATACATCATAAAAAAAAGTCTTCTTTGTTTTCTGGCTTCATATAAATAAATCACCTTATCAACAAATAGCATTGATTTGAAATTACTGTTCAATATACATGTCTTCCCTCCAATGGATTTTTTAACTAGTTATGAATCTAATTAGGTAGGAATCTTTTTTATTAAAGAAAACAGCTACAAAATTATCAAAAGTTAGATTAGAAAAACAGTAAGCACATCATAAAGTGATAGAAAATGTAGCAACCGATTTGGCAGAGTTCAAACTGCCATATGTCTATACATATTAAGCAAATCAAAAAAGATTTAAACCTTTGAAAAGTTATTTTGCATGTGTTAATTTAGGTAAAAATGTATCTATGAAATTCTTGTAATGGTATAGTTTTGCAAAACAATTTGTACATCATATATAGTATTAAGTTTTCTTAAATTTAATATAGAAATAGATTTAAATAGATATAACAATTCAGATTTGTGTAACCTAGGGAGTTGTCCTTTCTATCATCAATTATATATCCTTAGGAAATATTCAGGATTGAAAAAGATATATATATATATATATATATATATATATATATATATATATATATAAAATCTGTAACAATAAGAGCTGGACTACAAAACATAAAACCAAAACTTCAAAAATAAGATATTATTCTCAGCTGCTTTTATGAATAAGAGATGCATATGTCTGCAAGCATAAAAAGAGAAAAACAAGAAATAACTCTGTTATAATGGATGATAAATCAAAATACCACATTCCAAGATAAACTCAATTATTTCCCGATGCTCTGAAACAGAATGAAAGTTTGTGAATTATTATTTTAAAGAATTAAATACTTATGTTCAAATTCTCTTCCAACAAGCATAATTCTTCCATATGTATTTTGATCACTTTTCATGAAAAGAATCAAAGAAGACTGCACAGTTTTAAGAATATCCCTAGTCATTAACCTAGTAGTTCAATAGATGAAGAAACATCAGGATTATTCCTTCCAGAATTGTTTCTACTATATTCAAATAACATTGTTAAATCATAAAATACTGAATAAATAAGAATATTGAATTTATAAAATTCAACAGCAAAAAAAGATCAACTAAAACCAAGCACTGTAAGATGATAAGACCATCTCACAATATTGAAATATGCCATCATATCATCTTAGGTGAAAATGAAGTATCCATCATGCTTGATTACAATCAATTTCTTATTGCAAGATATGGAATTTTTCTCAATATGGCTATTTGGACACAGATGTCAAGTTTACTACCTAAGAATGATAAAAATGAAAATGTCTGACCAGTACTTTGTTTTGGAGAAATTTGTCAACAAACTGATCACACAATTTACACAGTCAAAGAGAAATGAAAATAAATGACTTCTTGTTCAAAAATTCAGAATTTTATTACAGCAGAACACAAAATCAAGCACCACATTTTTCTGAATACGCAAGCCATATACCTATATGATTGTATCTTGGTGTCTAATGCATAAATTTTGATTACTCCCATATTTTAAATGATTAGTTTATTTTACTTAAGAGAAAAAAAGACACACACAAAAAGCTAAAGAAACAACAAGAACAACCCCCCCCCCCAAAAAAAAAACTAGTATATGTTTACAAAACATTTTTTGTTTTACTTACAATTTTATGGAAAACTGAGACATATTTTATTGGGATCTTTTAAACCTTTATTATTGAGTGTAAATTTTGATTCACTGAAAAATTAAGTGGAAGATACAAAGTCTTTTTGATGTTTCCTACACCATGTTTTTGTGTGCATCTTTATCCATGACCTCCACCAGAGTGGGACATTTTACAATTAATGAACCTACATCAATGAATTATCTTCCAAAACCCACAGCTTACACTAGGATTCATGATGCTGAACATTACTTGAGTTTGAACAAATGAATAAGATGAGCCTACTTGAGGGTGTCATTTCATAAAGAATTGTGTCTCTCCTACAGAAGTCAATGTTAATCTGCCTACTCACTTCCTAAGCACTAGAAACTGATGACCTTTTTACTACATCTTTGTTTTGACTTTTCCAAACTACAGTTATAATTAGAATTATATGGAATATAACTTTTTACATTGGCTTCTTTCATTTCATAATATGAATTCAAGGATCCTTATTTCTCGTCATGGATTGATCACTGCTCATTTTCAGCATTAATTAATATTCCATAGCATGGTATATTCCCTTATATGTATTTGTGATTTATTTATCCCTTGTTGTAGAATTTCTTGGTTGCTTCCACATTTATCCATGTACATAATTTGGTTAATAAGGATTAAACTCTGTGTACACATTGTAGAGCATGATTTCTGAACTGTATGTTAGTAATATGTTTTCTGGTTTAATTTGTATTAGTACATGTTTGTAGTACATAATGATTACATTTATTGTGGGAAGTTGGTGTATGTACATAATGCTTCTTAACTGTTTTGGTACCTGACATCTCCTATTCCTCCTTGATCCTTCCATCTCTTGGTCCCCTTTCCACTAAATGGGTTTAAAAAGGGGCTCCACCACTTGTCATCCCCAAAAACAATGTATGAAAGCTCCTGCTGCACATCCTAAGTAGTGTGTGCTGAACGTACCCCGATTTCAAAAGTTCTAGTAGGTAAGCAGCTGTAACTTGTTTCAGTTCTTAGTTCCTTAGTAACTTATGTTGTAGATCTATCCATATGTTTATTTAACATTTGTATCTTCTATATCTTGTTTATTGAAGGGTATATTAAAGTCTTTCATCTATATTATATTTGGATTAGTTATATACTTATTTTTTGAGGCTTAAGTATTTGTATATTTTGAATAACAAACATGTTGTTTGTAAATATTCTCTGTCAACTGGGCTTGTATCATTTCAAACACTGTGCCTTTTGCAAATCAGAAATATGCACATTTGATGAAGTATACCTTATAAATTATTTCATTCCTGTATCAACACTACTATTGTATCTGAAATGTCTACCAAATTTAATGCCATTAAGATTTTTCCTTGTTATCTCGCAGCATTTGTGTAATTGTCTTATTTTGTATTCAATCCGTTTTTCACATATTTTTGTCAATGTTATAGATTTTTACCTAGATTTTTTTCTTCTTTTTACTAATCAATTTTTTCTTTCCTTTCATGTAGATATATAATTTTCAGTTCATTTGCTGAATAAAATTTTTTCCTACATCTTAATATTTTTGCTCTTTTATTAAAGATCAACTCAGTATATTTTTGTGTGTCTGTTTTGTGAGCTCCATTTTTTTCCAGTGATCTGTATCTTCTTTTAACTTAAAATAATGGATGAGTCACAGTAATTAATTCGTGCATTAAAGTCAAGTTGTATTTGGCCAATATTTTCTTGCTCCTCCTCCTCCTGCTCCTCCTCCTCCTCCTCCTCCTCCTCCTCCTCCTCTTCTTCTTCTTCCTCCTCCCCTTCTTCTTCTTCTTCTTCTTCTTCTTCTTCTTCTTCTTCTTCTTCTTCTTCTTCTTCTTCTTCTTCTTCTTTTAGCCATGGAAGTTCCTTTGTCCTTCTATACATTTTGGAATTAATTTTCTTATATTCATGATATAACCTTTTCAAGATTTTAGTTGGGATTTCACTGAATCAATATATTAAATTGGGAAGAACTGATGAGTAGACAATAATCCATGAGACTTTAATCCATGAGTATAGAATATGTCTTCATTTATTCAGTTCTTCTTGGTTTATTTCACTAGTTGGTTAATTTTTACATGTTGATCATAAACATAATTTGTTATATTTAATTTTGTTGTCTTTTAATACATTATTGACTTCTTTACTAATATCAATAGTACTTATTATAACACATTACTACAAATGGTTATAGTAATAAATATCAATTGTTTATTACATGCTGGACTGAGTAGTCTTTAAAATACACTATAAAAGTTTTGTGGAGTAGAACTTAGCCTGAAGAATTAATATACTATGCTAGTAGTGATCTTCTCTACCCCCTCATCTCTGATTGAAATTTATACTATATAAATTTTATCTTATTATTATTCACCTTCCTCCACCTCTTCCCCCTCTTCTCTTCCTTTCCTCATTCTCCTCCTTCTCTTGGTGATTGACTGATTGTTTGCAGTAAGATTGATCAAAGGATTGAAGAAAGCTTAGATAGTATTTCATTCAGGAGAGTTCTAGATTTGTATACTAACTTGCTTGAAAAATGTTCTAAAATGACTTATCACATAGATATTTATGTGGGAACATTCTGAGACCTTGAGTTGTTCTAATATTTAAAGTGTTTATTTAACTATAAAATTCTAGATTTGAACTTACATTCATATTTAAAACATTATTCCTCTTAAAATTTTAATGCAATTTCACTTGCCAATCTATGATAATTTCTTTAAATTTTATATGTTACCATTTTAATAGAGTTTTTAGGGACAAATTTTTCTTATTTTCCTAGGTTCATCCTCCAATGGCCATGAATCTGTGACCCTTCATTTTTTTAGCATCTTAAAAGTTATCTCTATTATTATTTCAATTTTTTTTCTTATCATAGCTAATTTTCCTCAGTTTTTGGTACATTGATTTCATCTTTCATATTTATCAGATTTTTTTTTCTGAAATAGTGGGGATACGAACTATAACATTCCCACTGAGATACTTCCTCAACCATTATCCACTGATCTATCATTTTATTTTATTTTACTTGACTTTATTTTATTTTGAGACTGAGTCTCACTAACAGGCAAACTTGTCCAGTGTGGGTAAAATTTGTGATCTTCATGCCTCAGGCTCACACAGTGCTGAAATTATAGGTGTGTATGCCTGAATATATTTCAGTTCTTACTTCATTATCTTTTATTGGTGAACCTAGAAGACACTGAAGTTCCTTATTTCATTCATTTTAGTTGTATCTATTTTGCTATTTATTCATTTTATTGTCTTATTAAGGTTTATATTTTTTAAAACTCAGATTCCTACTGTTTTATTGCTATATCTTGTTCCTTGTTAGACTGATAGTGTTTTCCTTTATTTTATTATGGTTACTACACATGATTAGAATGTTTGATTCCTCAAGTTAAATTTTCCTGCTTCTGAAACTATATGCTAGCAATCAATAACAAGTCTGCCTGTTTTGAAAATGAAATGTTATTAGAGCAATCTGGCTCACTTATTTATTACTGATAGTAACGTTAGTTTTACAAACAGAAGATTAAGTAGTTGAGAGGATTAAAATAATAGTTATTATCTGGCCTTGAATGGAAACTTTATTTCTGTTGTATCTGTAAATCAGCATTTGAACCAATCTCCGCATTTCTACTTGAAAGTTTGGAGTTCTAGGGGGCAATTTGGAAGAGGGAAAAGTCTCTACTGTGATTCTGCCAGTTTGTCAGAAGTTGAAGGTGGAAAGTTACAGACTCTCTTCAACGTGAACATCATAAAGAACTAGAGTTCACTCATTTTCCCAGAGAGATTTAGCATAGAGAGGGGGCTGCTTGCTCCTACGATCCTAGTTTTTAGTATTTCTCTTATAGATCTTTGATATGTGTGGTGAATAAGTCCTTGTAGTATATCAAATTCAGCCCACCCATGTTTCCATGAATGTGTAACAGATCACCAAAAAAATATTATACAAGCTTCCCTCTGTGGTCTGCTTTTTCTTAAGCTGTAATAGTGAGTAAAACCATTGACATACATTACAATAGAACTAAAACACTCATTATCCATGTTGATGGCATGATTGCCCTGCTAAAAGCTCACTGCTGAATCCCTCCCCAGAAAATGTTCTCATGAAATCAGGACAGCTCCCAAGCACAATCCAATTTGAGAGTAATCTGTAGGATCCTCAAAAGTCTAATGAATTATATATCAGATTTCCCTCCTTTGCCTAATCCTATATTCTTTATACTTTTATGGAACCATGTTCCATGCTGAAGTCAGTGAAATCTAATTTTTAATATTCAGAAAATTTGATAAGTAGTTGCTGACCCTTTATTAGATAGAAAAATGTTAGTGTAGTAGAATGAAACCAGAAGATTCTACAAATCCCCAGTGCATTATTTTTCCCAGAAGAACAATTTGTCATCCTACTATTGCTCATAGGTGTTGTCTCCCAAAGTACTATAATAAATCTTCCTCATTGAGTTACATTTGTCTCCTGAGATATTGACCTAAATGAATTGCCATCAGAGACAGTTCAAAGAAGTAATCCCCAAGTGAGACTTTGTTCCTGGATCACCTATCACTAAACTCATAATAAAAGTATAGTTCTGCTGTGGTAAAGAGTATCAGCACTTTTGTTGTGATGCAATAGTGATAGTGTTAGTTACCAACAGGTGTGAGCAGTGATTGAACACCAGCAGAAGAAAATATTTTGAAGCAATATCTCAGATTTGAGGTGGATTTAGGGAAGATGTATGTCATGGTTTATGTCTGTGTCTCCCAGGCCTCATGAGTTTTCATCATGCATTTCTGATGGATCATTGTCTAGTGCTTGGATTGATGGTGTCAGTGCTCCACCCACAAAGGGGTGGAGCCAGGATATGATGTAATGGCAGGAAGAAGGTGTGTCTTGCTCTTTGCTGGTTCCTGTTTGATGTTTGCAACCTGCATGAACTGCGGCCCAGCCATGCCCGCCTACCTTGGAGCCAACTGAGTGTGGACTGAAACCTCCAAAATCTGTAAGAAATAATCCTTTCCTTTCCCAACCTTGGGCTTCAGGTATTTTGTCTCAGCAATGAGTAAAAAGTAACTAAGACAATGTAGTTACAAGAAAATGCAATTAGATATTCTTAAGAAGGTGACATAAATGTATTTGATAAAGACAACTGTAGAATGAATTTATTAATTTTCTTTGAACTTGAAGAAGTGCTCAATTGTTCCTTCATAAAACTTAGCAGTCTACATCTCTTATTCCTTCCTTCAAGGTTATCTGAAACTTCATACCCTACAAAACACCAGTCTCTTTTGAATCAATAGAGATTTTCCAATGTGGCTTTCCCTACAACACTTATTGTGTCTCTATAATGGTTAGCATGAACTGGAAAGTGCTGAGTCTGCTTAGAGAAGATAGTTACTAGACTACAAAGTACTCAAGCACCTGTCAGTGACCTACCAGCAGGGACCCAAAATTGTATCCTGAGGGTACAGAATCAAAGGGGCAAAAATATAAAGTGAAAAAGGAGAAAGATACCCACCTGAGGGCTCATTATCTAAAAATAGATTGAAGATCCAGGAAAAGTCTTCATGACAAATTATAAGCATACTGCTTACTTAAATTTGGAAAAATGAAGAATAAATTGGTTATATTTTGTGCTAGAATTGTCAAATCCACTGGTTTCACTCATAGGTTCAAGATTCAAAAGACTCACACGAATGGGAAAGGCAGAATATATTTGCAATGCAAGTCCAAAATTTTTGACTACCTGGGACTGTGCCCATGGGAGCATTGATGAGGCAGTCTCCTTGCCATAGTTATAGGAATATGCCATTGAGAAAGTTCATAGATCAGAGTGGGCAACTGGAGCTGTTGTTATAGAATTGTGTTCTCTGTTACCAATTCACATGGTAGAATAGTAGAAGATATGCTACTGTATACAAATCATTAGCATAAAGATGTATATATTTATTTTAATAATTGACAAATTTCGGATATCTGACCTGCGTGGAGTTAGAAAGCTAAGTAGGAAATATAGAATTTTAAAATAAGGGAGCAAATGTTTATCTACAAGCAATCTATTAAACTCAATAAAACTCAACTAATAATATACTCAGTAGACCAGCAAAATCCATGATTATGTGTAACTCTCTGTAGTCATTTTGTTTTAGATGCAGACTCCACTGTGGGGGATTATTATTTTCTGAGGACCCTCATTTACCATGTTGGATCTGATTTAGATGATGGGATGCTAAACTTCAAGCCTATGCCCAATGCCACTTTGGGCAAAACTTTTTAAGGGAGATTCTTGTGGAAGAGTTACGTCTATTGAACATGTGATCGATACATATATTTTGATACTATTGGAAAAGAGGTCATCAGACAAAATGCATTTTAATGCATTGTTTCTTTCTCATAAAATACTTGTTACCACAACTTGTGTGCTGTGATGTTGTAAACCCAATGCATTTAGAAACTGTCCCCTGTGTGTGCTAACTGCCAACCTAAGAAGTGAGCCAACCTGACACCAGATAATCCAACCCTACTCAGGCGACTGTGGTTATCACAGCATAGAATGAAAAAAAAAAATTTCCCATACACTTTATATAAATTGTTTTTTGGTTGTGAAAAAAATATATTTTTAGCCTTTTGGTGCATAAATATGATTATTATAACTTTGAAGGGAGCCTTGAAATTAGATATTAGTTTTCTAAGTATATTCATGCTCATTTCTTTTTATTGAAGAATAAAATTAGATGTATTTACCACGTTCAACCTAATGTTTTGAAGAACATATACATTGTGGAGTGACTGACTCTAGCTAGTTAGCATACATAAGGTCACATGAGTATCATTATGTGGTGAGATGGTGTGAAAATTTTATAGACTTGGCATTTTGCAAAACAAGAATATATTTCAAACCGTATGCTTTCAAGATTAATTAAGTTTTACAATTTAGATATGCATAATGATCACATTCACCATAGAGAGCTTGTACCCATACATGATCTATCTTAATTTTTTCCCCATTCTGTCCATTAATTCCTCTGCCCCTCCTTATATAGAAAAGCATTGATCCAATTTAAACTATATTCTTATCATGACTGGTTTAGGTACTGAAATTCATTGTTTTTCATATACATTTTAAGTTGAAGAAGAAAAAACATGAAAGCCTCTTCTGTAGAAGAAAGGAAGCATTAGTCTTTTCAACCAGATTCAAATTTTAAATAACTTTGAAGATTGAAAGAAAGTTGGATGATGTGAGGCTTGTATTATTTTTTGAAATAACTTCATTGAAGCCAAGAAATCTAAAAGGCCCCTGAAGAAACACATAATGGTCCCCTCAGCTCCTTCAGTGAGAGGGTATATTGAGTTGAAATTCTACTGAAATCAATATATATCAATGCACTCAATATACTCTTAAATTCAAAGGCCTTATAATGCTTGCTTTATTCTCCAGTTAGACACCATCTACCATAGTTCAGAGTCTTCTCTTTTTATACTAAAGTCCTGTGTAGATTACCATGCATTAAAATTATGCCAACAAAGTAGTTGTTTTCTCCATCTGAGTTATGAGTAATATATTTTTGGAACTCATTATGAGAGCCTTCTTTCTATTTTTATGCTTTAAAGACTCCAGGTGCTTCTTGAGACAGGGAGTGAATAAGTGACTTAGCCTTGCTTCCTCTGTAGTATAGCCTCAAGAAAGTAGGATTTCAGGAATAGGCAGTTTGAAAAAAAGGGGGGGGCAAGGACAAACCAAAGTTTTAAACTGTTATCACTGCTGAGGCAATGATGCCCTCAAAGCTGATGACATTTATTACCCATAAGATTTGTATCAATATGACCCAGAACAGTTGAGTAAAACAAAAGTTCTGGAAAATTCTGTACCACTTATAATTCCAGTTGGTCAACTTTGAGCTTTGCAGTCATCAGCTGCATCCTGCTTTGGTGGCTGACATTGTCAGTTTTGGACTCAGTGTCAGCTCTGAGTGTGAAAGCAGAGTGCATAGGCAGCTTGGAGAAGGAAAATTAGTGACATGTGGAGAGGTGACAGCCCAAGGAACTGACTATAAAAGCTGAAACTGAAATTATTTGCATACTAGGAGGTTGTAATATGGGCTAACAACTTGGAATATAACTCAGCAGCACAGGACCTGCCTCAATCCCTGGTACAATATATATAACATCATTTGCTATAATACACTTTTATTATTATTATTATTATTATTATTATTATTATTATATTATATATTATTATTACTACATCACTAACAGGAATATAAATTGGTATAACCATCTGGAAATCATTATGGAGATTTTTCAAATAACTGTTATTACAAATTTCATCACATGACCCAGGTGTCACTCTTCTGGGTACCTCCTGCAAAGAGCTAAAGTCATACTACAGGGATGCATGTATAGCAATATTCATAGCAGCACAATTCACAGCAGCTAAACCTCAGAAGCAATCTGTGTTCTCTTAACCAGATGATTGAATAAAAAAAATTCTGGTACCCACATACCCTCATGTCACTTATGAGAATGGTCTCCAGTTGCATCCATTTGCCTGTGAAAGATATATATGTGGTTGTTACAAAGATTAGCTGTTACAAATTATGCTGCTGTAAGCATGGGTGCACATATATCACTGTGGTATGTTTTAGATTCTTCTGGGAAGGTACCTGGAAGGGGAATAGCTGGATCGAATGGTACTTCTGGTCCTAGTTATTTAGAAAATCTCCATACAGATTTTCACAATGGTTGTACCAGTCTACACTCCTAACAACAGTGGAGAAGGGTTGCTATTTCCCCACAGCCCCTTCACAATTTGTTACTGATTTCTCAATGATAGTCATTCTTTCTGGAGTGAGATGAAATTTCAGTGTTGTTTTGTTTTGCATCTCTTGAATGCTCAAGAACATTCAAGATGTTGAGCATTTCTCCTATATTTATTTACTGTTTATATTTCTTCATCTAAGAAATGAGAATTGATCTTAGATGCCAAGTTTTCGATTAGGTCTCTCAATTAGAGGGGCTTGATTTTTTTCCCACTTTTTATATGTACTAGATAAGAGTCCTTTGTCAGAAATACTTGGCTATATGTTTTTCCCCCTCAGTTTTCACTCTGTTGTTGGTATCTTTTGTTGTGAAAAGACTTTTAAATAAAGTGAGGTTTGTGAGAACATCATATTTTGTCACTAGTGTGAGAAGCTGCACGAGTAAATAAGATTCAAATTGTAAAATAGATATTGTGAATTGGGAAGAAACTATTTAAAAGAAAAGAGTAACTGGTGGGGGAAAGAGGAAAAGAAGAGAAGGAGGAGTAAAGGATATATATATATATATATATATATATATATATACACACACACACACACACACACACACACATATATGTATACACACAAAACACACAGTTAAGATATTTATACAACTAATTTCTCTTAGCTCATTGATAAGAAAGTCTTGTGTTAAATTTGTTTGGACAATATTTTATGCCTATATCTTGTACTCTGTGTAACTACTGTGAAGATAATAATATATAATGTATTGATTTTGTTACTTTTCTGTTATCCTATTTTATTTCTGTTTTTCCTGTATAAAAAATCCGGGAACTATAGATAATGGAATACTCTCCAACTATAAAGAGACATCTGTAGGAAAATATATGCAGATGGAAAATATAGTTTTGAGTGAAATAAATAAGACATACAAGCTTAAATATCACATAGTAGCTCTCTTGACTAAAGCAAAGTATGAACAAAAAGAACAGTAAACGATGGATGAAAGACAAGGGAATAGATTCCTTGCACATGGGTAGAAGTTCAAGAGAGGGAATGCGAGGGGAAGGGGGTGTATGGGGAAATACGTGGAATAATGTATGCCATGTATAGGAACTTAATAACCTCAAAGAACTTAACGATCTCCTGCGATAAACACAAGGTAAATCAACAGGAATGAAAATGAGGAAATTGGATTTAAAGAAGGAGGGAAAGAGGTGGAGGAGAGGGAAAGGCCATTAAAGCAAAAAAAAAGATTGTTATGTATGTAGACCCATTCATCAAGATGATTTGAAAGTTTTGTGATACAAATATGCACTAATAAACAAATATTAAAAATTCCTCATTCACTAAAGGACATTGAGAAACATTCTGTTTTCAATTGTGTATCTCCAGCTCCTGAAATAGTGAATGGCATGGGTTTAATGTTTAGATAATACTGGGACATAGCCCCAAAGGTTAAATGAAACTGGTTAAATTAAAGAGAAATGAATAACTGATGAGCTACGATTATGTGCTGAGTATAAATCTTACTTATTAGGAAATATATTTGTCAAAGACAGAAACCAACAAGGTTCAGAAACATGAGCATCACAATAAAATTATCATACAGAAAAAATATTTATATTTATCTGTACGAAGATGTATACAGACTTTCCACAAAAACATCCACTATTACAGTATCAGTTATGTAGTTACAGTTATGTTTTGATTTTGATTATAAGCCTCTTCTACTTTTATATTATTAATATACCCTATTAAATCAAGAAATATGATGCAATATAATTTTAATTAATAATGAAATCTATCTTTACAAGTAAATGAAATATTAAACTGTTAGATTATAAGTATCTATGGAAGCAAAGCCACAAGTATGAAATCATAACTTCCTCATAAATTATTTTATTGTGTTTGAAAATATTTATAGAGCAAGCTGTATTAAGAGAATGTACAATCAGCAGACATTAATACAGTTTTATTTGAAAACAATTTCTTTAGAGTACTTAAATTTTTATTATATTTTTACTTCTATCTGAATTCTAGAATAATTTTTATCTATTTTTCTCACTTAATCTTGTGATATGTAATGATAGATGTGAAAAGTATGATTTTATTTTGGCTTTGAGTACGTAAGATTTATTATTGTCTCATTCTGTAAGTCTCAGTTTTTTAATATTAAAAAGTTGTATCTTCATTGTAAAAATATATTACTTGTCTAAGTGTAAAATGTTAATTTTTAATAAGCACATAAATTCCACATTTAAAAAGTAAAACTATAATGGTAAATAGGTATATCATTATTCACAGCTCATTTTTTTGTCACTAATTTGAAAGTACAATGAGTTGTTTTATGCCTTTTCCTTTGCTTGTCAGGATTGATATACGGAAACAAATCATTCCTATGATTTTCAATTTATAGAAAGGTAGGTTTTCTTTAAGAACCTCTCAGTAGTAGCAAGCAGAGATTATATTTATTTATTATCTTCAATATAAGTTAAATTGTGTGATAAATTTAAATTAGGCATTTTGATTAATTTCTTTTTTCCAGGAAAAATATGTAATTCTATATTCAAAATTAAATTGGTCTGTTAAAGTTTAATTACCTCATTTTTAAATGCACATAATTTTAGAAGAATGTAATGAAATTATATAGATATATACGAAAGAATATGTCCCTCTGGCCTTCATAATTTGAATAACTAATTTGAATAATCACCATGTATTATTCACAGCACCAATACATATATCTTTTCTGCTTAGAAAATCAAATATAATTATGCTGAATATAGTGGAATGCAATATCTATTAAATGAAACAATTGATTATAAATTAAAAAGATGTTAACTTTTTGAATTATAAATATCTATAACAGCCTATTTAAAATATAAATATTGTTCTTTTCTATTTAGAGTGTTTGATGGATGATGTAATTGCATTAATAAATAACAGTGAATTTATACATGATTCCTAATAATTTTTATATTAGAATATGAATTAATGTTTTAACTTTATTTGGGGGGACAAAGAAATATTAATAATATTTCATAAGTGGCTATATTTTTGAAATTTTACTCTTCTCAAGTACTTGGGAAAGTATGCATAATCAACATAAAGAAAAATTAATCTTGCTAAATCTGTAATACCTAGAAGTTTTTTGTTTTCTAATATAATCTACTATAATTAGTAGGATATATCATCTTCTAATATAATCTAATATAATTGGTAATCATAATGTATACATTCCATTGGGAGTAACTTCAAAGACATAAACAACATTGAAAGGAATTATGCAATTTGATAAATTTCTTAGGAGCAACCTACTATTAAAAGTCACTCATTCATTTTAGAAAATTGTTTAATGGCACCCTACTCAGGGTCAGTGAGGATGCTATAATGAACTAGATATGGCTTTCCATCTTCATTCTGAACAGTGTGAGTCATTTGGAAGTTGTGAGAGAAAAATATAATTTGAAATATAATGATGGCTGAATATTTTATAAAGAAGTTGTTATGATAGAGATTTATGCTGTGGTAAGGGGGTAGAAGCTTCCATCATAAGGGACTGCCGTTTGGTTACAATATACTCAAATGTTTCCAAGTGGAAACATAATGCCAAAAGAACTAAACACACACACAAAAAATACAGATAAATTCATTAGTATTGTTCTAACTAGCATAAATTTAGTATTTTAATCATTATTAGTTCCTGTATATTTAGCCTATGTTCTTCTGTGACTTTTGTTTTCTTTTAAGATGAAGTCTAGAGCATCCTTATTATTTCATAGACACAAATTTGCACAATGACTTATTTTGCTTATTTTTATTTATATTATTTTCAGCTATTTTTAGACATTTTCCTGTATAAAATGTCTAATACTGTGTGGTGGAATACTGTGTGGTGTTTGGATACATGTATACACCGCATAACATAATGAACCAATAAACGCGCATGTGCACACACACACACACACACACACACACACACACACAGACACACATACTTCAGCATTCTTTTAAGAATATGAGTTGTAGTAATGAATTATGTTTGCATGCTTTCCTGGGAAGCCTTGTCTTAAATCTATTGTTGTTTTCACTGTTATTGTTTATAAATTAATTACAGGCTTTTTACTAGATTTAAAACTAATCTTTGTATTTCCTTTATAAGTTGTATAAAATATTGATCTGTAAATTATGGGTGGGAAGCAACATATACGGTCCCATATTTCAGATGTCATGTATTTTATCAACTAGACTGAGGCACAATCTAGAGAATTCACCTCAAAATTTGCACAAAGTTAGCGGTTAGATGAGTCCTTGTTAGAATTGTCTTGGGGACCTTTAAACTCCCGGCACAACTATGAAGTTTTCAGATGTCAGCAAATAACCCTTTTCTTTGTTTTTAAGTTGACTAAGTCGTAGATGTTTGCCTCTCTATGTATGCAATGACACATAAGTGGATTTGGCAAAATTTTCACCTACATACAGTTTGGAAAAAAAATCTACCACCAGAATTGTTACTAAAATAATTAATATTTCAAAAACATTTTTTTAGGGCTGAAGATTTAGGTCAGTGGCACAAGTGCTTGCCTGGAAAACATGAGGTCATGTGTCTGATTCACAGCATCAAAAAATAAATATGTAAGTGAATAAACATTTTAGATATGTTTCTTTTATATTCTTCTATTTACTATTAACAGATAGTATATCGTATGTAGTATAAAGTTTAACTTTAAGATTTCTGAGTTTCATTCATCAATAAATATTTTTATTTTGTAATTAATAAGAGTTTTAAAAGATAGTACACATAATGATCAATCTTTTAAATTTCCAAAGTAAATATATGAAAAATTACAATCTATGTCCATATGTCTAAATACAAATATAATTGCGTATATCAATGTAGAAATATATATATATTCCCATCTATAATATTTATAAAAATAATAACATCTAGAAGTCAGTACATTCTAAACTGTGTATTCAATATTAAAAGAAGGATTAAGCTGAAATAAATTTTCTATTACCTACAGTACAAGAAAATAAAACCATTTTAAAGGTTCAGATTATAATTAAACATAGAAAAGTTTTATTGAATGAGAAATTTCAACTTAGTAGCCATCATATTTAAGCTGATATGTGCATTATCTACATACTATTATTTTTTTACTATCCATTTCTATCCTTTAGATTTGAAATAAAATTGCATAAAAATACAGTCAGCCTTATATATCTAGACTGATTACATACTAGGAACCTCAATCCTAGATTATTTTTAAGGTTTTTGAGTGTTCACATTGAAGAAACATGAAGTTGCTGTTGAAAGATGTTTTATTAGACATGTAGATGATATATCATATTTTTACTACAATTGGGAATTAGGAAATATTCAATAAAATGGTATTTGTTTTCCTTACATGAGAAAAATGTGCCATCCAATTCTGGCTCTTTCTCATTTACCTTTCCTTTTTGAATTTTAATTAGATTTTTAGCATTGAGCTTTGATCATAATGCATTTTTAACTTTAATTATTTAGTCTTTCACATTTTGAGCCTGATTTCAGTCTTAAAAAGTAACGTTACATTAAATCTAGAAAGTAATTTAATGTTTGCTGTTCTATAAAATAGTTTTAATGAACAATTTTTGCAGATATATCTGCCAAGTATGTTTCCTAATGTGTTACTTGAGGAATTCTGTCTTGTTTATAAAAAGGGATCAGACAAGGTCCTCTAACATTGGGCCAGGAATTTAGCTCAGCAGCACAAACAAGTTGCTGGGAAATACCAAGTTGTGAGTTCGATCTCCAGTATCAAAAAAGAAAAAATAACACAACAACAACAACAACAACAACAACAAAACAGTTCCTCCAACCACTAGTTTCTCATACTAGTCCATTATTGTGTTATCCTGTTACAATTTTGTACTAGTTATTAAATAATTTTCACTGATGCATAAGCTAAATTGTCAGGGATTTAAAAAACAATATGGGCCCTATTCGGTATTCAGTCTATGTTCATATTTCATTGTAACTTGATACTTGTGGTGACTAATTCTTACTTAACAGTAAACACTTGTGTGATTATTTTTATTTTTAGATATTTTCATAAATATCTACTTAATATGGAAATATTTGTTGAATTTAATCTTTATCTCTTCAACTACTCTTGTTTCTATTCAAGAATATGAATTTTGAGCTCAGTTAGAACAGGAATTTTTTTTTTTTTAATTTTGGACCAGGAATCAAACTCAGTATCTTATTCCTGGCAGGCAGGTGCTTGTGTTGCTGAGCTGTATCTCTGGCTTCCTTTGTATTTCAATACGCACTGACACTACTGCTGTGGAATGTACTTTGATGATGCCTGAACAGTCTTTCAGATACCATAGCTATCACTTACAGTGAACTGTACTAGTAAAGTGCTACTGGCTCACCCCACCTCCTAACTTCAATACTCTAGATTTCCCAATGTAATAATTAATGACCCTTGCATTTTAGTCTACAAAATGGAAAATGCTGCAATATAAAAATGGCAGATTTTTTCAAAGTCCTACCCATAATTACTCTCCAGAGTTATTAGCTATTATTTCTATAGAAAGTTTTCTGGAACACATCAGTGATTTTAGTGTATAAAAATTACTCATTATTGGGGGAAAGAAGAACACTTCGTTTCAAGTTTAACAACTATTACAAAAACTATTCCAAATACAAACTTCAGTAAGAATATTGAAAGAAGGAAATATAATTTTAATTGAAGTAATGATTATTGAATCAAAATAAAGTTCTACATGCTTTGCCAAATTCAAAGACATTTTGCAAATTTTATTATAATTTAACAATTTCTGATTGCCTTGTCTTTAAATTACTAGGACGGATATTATCAAACAAACTACTTTGTGTTTCCTGGGCTTCTGATAGTGTTCTTTAACTTGCCCTCCAGACTTTATTGCATATGCTTCTCTGTAAATCTCTGTTTATATATGTATGCTTCAAATTTGTTATCCTTCAGATTCTGATTCCAGTTACTTTCTCTAGAGTTATTTCTAAAACTTCTAGTGTGCTTGTCTAGCATAGTTAGTGTTTCTGCATTTTTTATCAAACTTTGGCCTGCATCTGTCTGTTGCAGGGTGGATTTGTCCAGCCCTGGCCCTGCATTTCTGGAGAAAAGAGACAATGCATGTTTTACCTTTGATTCTCCTACAGGAGTATAACTGACAATTAATAGAAAGTGAGGCTTCAACAATTACCTAGCAAATGGTATTTGTGCCTCCAAACTGGAATGAAATTTTGTTAGGGTTTCTAAAGTTATAAAATTATAGCTGAAATAAAAACATTAATTAATATTGTCCAAAACTAATTGTATGGAGGCGGCAGATTTTGTTTGGACAGTTTATGACAACTGTAAGATGCCAATCAATGGCTGAGAGCCAGCTGGGCTTGCAATCCTCAAATTCAAAGATTTTAAGTTTACATTTATTCAGGTAAAGACTTGTATAAATGTTCACTTGATGAAAACGCAGTTTAACTCCAAAATCAAGTTATTGATTATTATTAAAAGGCACCACTCACAGACTATAAGAATATTATCATCATATAACAAACTTTTATAATTATTTGTGGAATTTTTCATAACTACATGAACAAATCCCCAGTTATGTTAAGATTTTTTTGAATAAATATTTTTAAAAATTAAACCAACTCAGAAAATACTTTTTTTCTGCTAAAGAAATGGAATTCAATTTATTTCATGGAACAATAGTTCCTGGCCTTAATGGCTGTGTTGTGTTCTTCTTGGTACAATTACCTTTCAGCCTTGAAATTCATAGTGAATTAGGAAATTAGGATCATATCATCATAGGGGATTTAGGCTCTTTGTGTTTACTGTCATTGCTAATATTAATATTGTATTACTTTATGTTTTAATATTCTCTATGGAGATATATATATATATATATATATATATGATAGAATATATTGGTTTTTTAGTATTGGAGTTACAAATAATATTTGTGTAAATAAATAAATTTTCCTTTTGAATACATTTTTTGTGATTTAATGCTTAAATATTAAGATAATGAAATTATCTCAGGTACTGTAGTAGTGTGAAGCTAGTGGATCTTTTCAGTGAATGGTAAGGACAAAAGAAAGTGAACGACCAGAAATCATTCATTAATATTTTAGTTACTAAGAGAGAAAAGCTACTGGACTTAGAGAAAAGTAGCTTCAAACTCAATTTTTATGTGTACATCAATCTAGTAAGAACACTTTTACTGCTTTAGACAGATAAGTCATGTATAAGTTTCAGTCACCTATATATTTTTCACAAAAGACTTTCAGTTATGTAAAATTTTGTATTATCAATGACAGTTGTTACCATTTTAAGGGTTTCTACAATATTAACATCTCACAAAATATTACAGGTTAAATATATACTTAATGGATCAAATTTATTTCATAGATATTAAACATTTTTGTCACCAATCTTTAAATGTTGTCATACTTTCAATCAACTTTGGTAGATATTTTCCCTTTGCATGTGAAGCAACTTGTTATTTGGCTAGCTTTAAATCCAGGTCCTAGTCTCTAAGTTGTTGCTGTGATCCAAAGAATAGAAGAGAGTAGAAATGAACTCAATGCATAATTTAAAGTATAATTTACATGTACACAGAACATTAAGTTGAGACTGTGTTAGTTTTTGGTGAAGTATAAACACAGGAAGCAAAAAATGACTTGCTTTCTATGCTAATATTCTAGATAACTTTTATATCCAGCAAATGAGGTATCCAAGAGGCAAACAGAGACAGGTAAACAAAAATCATCAGCATACTATAAAAATTAGTTAGAAAAACAAGAGAGCCTGCTGAGATTTAAATATATGTGTAATAAATACCAGTAACAATGGTCAAAAGGGTATGGAATCTCCATTGCTTAAACGGGATTACTTAGAAAACTTCATGTGATGTCTTTGAGTTTAGGAGCCATGATAAACTGTTGTATAAATGAAGCTGGTGAAATCTGAAAATGAACTAGGGAGAGAGATCTGTAGGCTACAGATTCATTTATAACACACAAAGTGGTATATCCAGACAAGAGAATTTTCCTGGAATTAATTTTTGACCACATTGATTACATAATAGAACTCAGCAGTGCAGAGGTGGGCTGTACATTCACACTGCGGAAGAGGAAATAGTCATTTAAAGAAACCACATGGTGGACAGTCTCCACGGTCTCTGAAATGTGATCAGGAAGAGAATGATTGCTAAGTGTCTGTCCAGGTCAAGCATGGAACTTAAGAGAAAGTACATATTCGTTTCTTCATCCTTCTTTCTTTTGCGGCTTTGACCTGAAGTCTCAGTAAAACTGCTCATGAGAGAGATACACAAAATGAAAAAAATGTTTCACAAACACACATTCAGCTCCCCTAGTATTGGTTATTGGTTGATTTTTTGATGATGACCACTATTTCTAGAATGAGATGGAATTTCAATGTTGTTTTAATTTGAATTCTTTGAATGACCAACGATGTTGAGCATTTTTTCATACATTTATTTGTCATTCGTATTTTGTCATCTGAAAAGTGTGTATTTATCTCTGATACCCATTTTTGGATTGGGTCTTTGAGTTCGGGGAGAGTTTTTTCAGTTCTTTATATGTTCTACATAGAAGTCTTTTGTCTGAGGGTTAGTTGATGAAATTTTTCCAATGCTTTGGGTTTTCTTTTCACACTGTTGGGGATTTCTTTCAATGTGGAAAAAGCATTTTAATAAGATCCATTTGCTGATGCTTTGAAATGCCTGCTATGCAGTTTGGATTTTGCTCATGAACTCTCTGCCTACCCCTATGCCTACTTTCTCTTCCAATAGATTTTGTGTTTCTGTGTTAATATTTATGTCTTTGGTCCATTTTAACTTTAGCTTAGTGCATGGTGTTAGACGTGGGTCTAGTTCTAGTTGCTGGCATGTAGAGGGCTAGTTTTTCCAGCACTGTTTGTTGAAGAGTTTTCACTTTTTCCAGTGAACATGTTTGGCCCGTTTGTCAAAGAACCTTTTCCACTGCTGGTGAGAGGATATACTGCTGTAACCACTGTGGAAATTTCTGTGGAGGTGCCTCCAAAACCTAGCATTAAAAGTTCAACCAAGTTATTCTCTAACTGGATGTATTCCCTGAAGAATTAAAAAAAAAAATCTAGCACAGTGTTATATATGCACCCACGTCTATAGCAGCACAATTTCTAATAGCTGAATATTGGAAAGAAGTCAAATATCAATCAACTGAAAAATGGATAAAAAGATGTGCTTTTTCTTATACAATGGAATACTACTCAGCTATAAAAAAGATAAACTTGAGTCTTTTATAAGAATATGATGCAACTTGAGACCATACTTGTAGGTGAAGTAAATCAGAAATGTGTAAAAATTTTATTGTCTCCCTAGTATAAGAAACTGAAAGACTAAATAAGATCCAAAATATACAATAGATATTGGAAAATGGGAAGAAACTGTTCAAAAGAAAGAACAACTTGGATGAGAAGAAGGAGAAAAAGAAAGGTAAAGGAAATTTACATATTAAAAGTTAATTTGGAACTATAGAAATGGGCTATTTTACTTTTAAAGTGCAGATTTGGACTGAATTGAATAATAGTGACATCATAATTTCTTCTGACATGAAGTTGAGAGAAGTTTGTAAGTTTCATGCTGAAGAGATAAGTCATAGAACTTGTTAATGGTGTATATAAGATTAGTATGCTTTAATGTATGCAGAATTATACATCCAGCCCCCTCTAGCCCACTAACACGTGTCTCAAAAAGCATAAAAACAGAAATTAAGTTTGGTCCTATTTCCTTATTCAATATTAAATTAATATTAAATTTCCAAGATCAAAAAATATGAAGGAATCTGTTGTTAATTTAAACATGATTGTTGTTATTCTAGACAATTTTTCAATTATACTGAGAATTTTGTTAATACTAATGATTTTGCTAAAAATAGCTTACTGTACTTTTAATGAGCTACTACTGGCATTAAAATTATATGGAATTATTTATTTTACAATATTTTAAATCTCTTAAAATATTTTCTTAGCATTTCAAAATATTTCTTGCATCTAACTGGCCATTTAAGTATTTATAAATGTTAGAGGAGTTTACAAAATATTTTTGTTAATTTTAATATTTGATATGATTTTCATAATACATAAATCTGTGTTTTTCAAGAGACATTAATGAATTTACATGAAATAAATTTTTAATTGTCATTTGATATGCTTTCTATGCCTGGCATTATTATGATGCAAAAGTAAAATATTTATGATTTACTGCATGCTAAATAATCACTTTGATATTTGCAAACATGATTAGCTATGTTAATATTACTTAAATTTGTCAAGGTGTAAAATACATATTTTATTTAAGAAAAAGCTATTTTAATGTATTTTTCTTATGTATTATTATTCTTTCACATGTTTTCAATTTGGTTTTGTAATAAAAGCAAAATATTTGCATTTTGAGGAAATAGTTCTAATGCTATTGATTTGCAACCAAGAACTTAATTAACCAGCAACTTTCTTAACTTCTTACAAATATGTTTGGAAAAAGAGTATGAGGAGCAAGAAGAGAGAAGATGCTAAATACATAGTCTGGCTGGAGTATATGCAAATTTTCAAAATTATTGTCATTCTTTAATGAGAAATCAGAGAAATTTAGGAAACCGCAAATTTTTATTGCCAGTATTTATTTTTCTGCAGATTTTTCTCTTGGCAGAGTATGTGATATTATGGCTTGGCAATGAGAATCTATATCAACAAGACACTTGCTTCCACATGGCAGGTCAAATTGCTGAAGAGGGACAGAGAGGGCTACTGCATTACCTCTGCCTCTGAGAAGCTGATTCTTTCTCAGTGCACTCAGGAAAGACAGCAGATTATATTGCTGAAAGGGTGATGATGGGGAAACCAGCAATGCTGAGAGGTTCTGCCCAACCTGGTCCCTAACACCAACTAACCTCAAAGTGTGGCTTTTATACCCCACACACCTTGGCTGCAGCCTTTTCCTGCCTTGGTCAAAGATGTGCCAGGATGACAGTGCTCCAGGACTAACAGCTTATTAAAACACAAGGGCTCTGTCTGTGCAAAACAGTAAAGCCACAGTTTCTATAGGAAGAGTTTGCTGCATAGTGGGGTCATCTTTCTGTTTAACTTGAGTTGGATAATCTCAGTTGTTTTCTGTTTTTTTGTTGTGTTTTGTTTTACAGTGTAAGCAATCCCCCAATCAATTTTGCAGCTTTTTAGTCTCTGCAGCACTTTGTAAAGAATTCAGCATCCTTTTGTATAACTGGAGAGAATGAGTTCATAGTTTCTTTTGTCTATCCTACTCCTAACCTTGTGCTCAATTCCTTTGAAAAATTCCAATAATTTATGTCATTAATTGCTCCACATATCCCTACACATATCTTTGACTTAAAGTCTCTAAAATGCTAACCAGTTCATCTACTCTCCTATACAGGTTAAAAATTTTGCAAAGCAATTGACATGCTACAGATAGTCAGTGAATGAGAAAAGATAGAACTAGTGACTGAATTCCAAGAAATGATTTTATTGTACATATATTCATAAAAATTCCAACAGAGACAGATTGAGAAAGCAAAGTGTTCAGAAAGAAACTTAAAACAGTGACAACAGTGATTATGAGAATTTTTTTTTATGTCACGTCAATAATAGCAATATTTTGTCCTTGTAAAAAGTCGAGCTTGGCCTCAATCATTAATTGCAAGCCTTCTTCATTTTTTGTAGCTCTTGAGGAAATCGTAGTATCATACATATCCCAGTCTAGGAACACAGCATCTGACAGATATTATAATAAGGAAATTTGGCTTCTCTCTAATTTGATTCCTAGGTAAGCATGGACTTAAAAATATTAGGATGTAAATCTTCAGTTGTTCTCACAGCTGGAATTTTTTCCCGGACTGAAAGCAATCATTCATTCATTTTAAAAGAACATGTGGTTGTCTGTATCCTCGAAGGTTCCATTAGTCTAATGGCAAAAATTTAATAATATTCTGTTTTGCATTTTTATATATTCAACTTTTTTAGCCTGCTATGTTTTTGTAATATGAGATATTATTCACTATGTTGGCTCAGAAATGAAACAAGATTTCTTGTCTATTATTTACTCTGAATTACAAAGAATTAGCATTTATGCTTGGGTCTCTGTTTTGAAACATCATACTTTATATTTGCCTACTAATTAAAGACTCTTCCATAACTATTATGTGATTATATATTGAAATGTTCATCCAAACTGAAAATATCATGAGTTCAAAATGCATTTACTACTGGGTGTCTAAATTTCCAGACATCAGAGTACAGTGGTTCTGTACGGTGTAGAGAAGAGTTCCGATACTCTCTGTCAGTTGATTCCAGTTTCACGGTAGGCAACTTTTTAAACAGATTGGGAGCAGGGATTGATTTTGGAATAATGTAATTATTATTAAATTTACTATAATGTGAAATCCCTAGAAACCTGAGCTTATTTTTCTACAATAAGACCGTCACATCTGGAGGTGATGGAGTAAGTGACACCTGAAGTTGCATAGGTCCACAGTCCACCATAGTCTTGTTTGTTTGCTGCGACTGACAAAAATTCTACTTTACAGATACAGGGCATTGGAAATGTAAACACACTTTTCTGTATTTTTGTGACAATTTCAGGATATTCTCCCTTGATTTAATCCAGATGTATGAACACTTGAAGGTGCTTAAACATAATTTTAAAGACACTGTCATTTGTAATCTCAAGATATTGATTCTTTTCTAACACAGACTAAACAATGCATCTAGTCTGCTAATTGTCATGGATACATTCCTTCTCAGTTCCTTGCTTTTTGTGGTTGGGATGTAATCCTGAAACTTTTGAAAACTTGGATGATCTTCACCAGCTAGAAGAAAGCCCTAGACCAGCCTTTTTCAAAATATTTGCCAATATTTAATATAATTAAATAATACCAATCTTGTCATGCACATGACTCCAATTTGGCTTTGAATGTGTCCTCTTTATCTGTCTATTTAAACGCAATTGTTATTCTCCCCTGAACTGACAGATTCTGTTGAGGAGATAGAATATTTACTACAAGTAAGACAAGATTTTTCTCTATTAGAATGTGTTTATAGTATATAATTTCTACATTCACCTTTGGGGATAGCTGAAGGTACTTCACATACTTTAATGTTTTATTCACCCCCCTTTCTCCTTTTTCTCTCCTCCCTCCAGCTCACAACCCCCTTTCCATTTCCAAAAGATCTAAGCCACTGTTCAAATTTTGTGACCCACCCTGTGTGACTGAAATGTGCTGTCAGTAGTGTCCATTTTTTCTAAAAGACATCTCAAGAATGGCTAGATTTAATAAGTCACAAAATCTAGCCCGTGTTCAAACTTTAGAAAGTCATGTCACTTTGGTATATAACAAAAGTAAGTATGCTTTGTCTCGATCTCCTCACAGACCTACATGTGCAGCCATGAATTAAAAGTATGTAATGTAGTTGATGATTTTAAATGCATTGTGCAAAACGACTGTTATTTCTCACATTTAAATGTGAACCTTGACCCAAATGGAGAAACAAAAAACACCATTCCATCACACAGGCACTCTGCCTGTGCATATACCAACAGAAATTGACCATTTCAGGTTTGCTGACATACCAGTGATGCAAAGACAGGAATTGTCCAGCAATTGTTGGGAACAAAAGTACACATAGCGTATCTTTGTACATAACTTCCAGAAAAAATATAAAACCCAAAAACAAGCATTGGACACAGTGGTACCCGCCGATAATCCTAGCACCTGAGAAGCCACGGTAGGAGGAAGCTGCATGTTCAAAGGCAGGTATGGACTGCACAGTGACTTAAAGCTATCTAGCAGATGTCACTGTAGTGAAGTACATCAACTCTCTTGTCACTATAAAGCCTGCCACTATATCTAGCTTAATTTACACTTGCTACTCACTGATATGCTTTGACATTGAGTCTTCAAGCAATCATTTATTTTAGCCTCTGAGCAGTTAAATATATGATAATAGTAATCTATATTTACAGTCACTTCCAGTGCTAGCATCACTACCTCAGGTCCACTCATATCATCAAGCATTAGACTCTTCTACAGAGCATGAAAACTAAATTCTTTACATACATGGCTTTTTTTTTTCCCCCCCTCAGGATGAGGGAGGTACCAGGAATCTGACTCAGGACTTCACGCTTGCCAGACAGGCGCTGCACCTCTGAGCGCGATTCCTGGTCCAATTAAAGAGTTCCTGCTACAGTGAGACTCCAACAGTGCTGCTGCTCTGACAGCAGGCTGAGCTGAAGAGGCAAGGAGCCCTGGGCTGGCTGTAAACGCTCTCCATGCTTTACTTGTTCATCTGATGCTCACTTCCTACTGTGCAGCTTGTTTCATTCCCTGGCCTAGGGGTTGGGAAGCCCTGCTGTAGAGTTCTGTTTGTCTAACCTTGTGAGGTGGGGTTCATCGGGATCTGCATCTCAGCAATGCTGCCCAGGCTTACAAGGAGACCTTACTACATATCACCAGTCCAGGATGGGAGCACAATTAAAATTTTCTCTATCACCATAAGTTAAAAAAAATTATTAAATCAAATTATCGAAACCCTGTTATATTGTGGTACATATTTTGCAGTGAATAGATTTCAATTCCATAACTTTGAAGATAAAACACAGACCACCCTATGTGCACTGTGTAAATAAAATATGAATATTTATCAGTAATTATGCTTTAACTGTATCCATCTGTAAAAGAAGGAGCAAGGAAAGTATATGCCTTTTAGGCATGTAACTGAACACAATGCTTTTTCTTCTGTCCTTTTACCGGATGTCAGTTACATGGCCACTCATAGATGAAGGAGTGTTCAGAAAATGTATTAGTCATTCTGCACAGCTTGGTGCCCTGTGAATGATATTTAAGCCTTCTGGAATTGTAAAATATTAAATAAATGGATATTAGAAAAACTATTTCAGTGGCAGCAGAACATATTTGAAACATGTCTCTTGAATTTATTTACTTATTGAAAATTATATTATTTTCTTCTTTTCTTTATGTTATTCATTTAAGAACCAAATATATAAATTTTGAATTTCTTATTTAATACCTTTAAATAATGAACGATATAGATACAAACTAGTTTTAGACATAAATAAAAATCAGTTTTAAAGATTAGTATTAAAATTGATATTATTAGTATTGTTATCTAAGTATTTTTTAACAAGTGATGCTGCTCCATGACCTTCTTTTTATCCTTTCTCTCATGATTAACCTCCTTGCTCACCTTTAGGAAAGGGGAAAATAAGTGTTAATTGCTTTTAAATTTGCTTGCAATATGCCCTGTATTTTCTTAAAATTTAAATATAATTGAGACTTTTAACTATCTGATAAGGAATGGAGTGTTGACGTTGAGAATTTTGATTTAGTACATAAAGATTAAACAGCAGTGTCAAAGGAAGAAATATACAAGCCAATACACACTCATGCATATTTATAAATAAGCATATGGTGTAAGTGTATATCCAGTAACACTGTTGGAAAAACATACTCATTTCACTCATAGCTTCCAGAAAAGTATAAAATTTAACTGCATTAAATGTACCTAATATTCCACTTGATAATATAATCTCTTCTTCAAATAAAGTTATTCATTTTATAAGCAGGCTGTTTTTTATTTCAGTAACAAAGTTCATTTTTCTTCAGTTTCAGTATCAATAAAAACATCTCCAAATATTGAAAAAAAATTACATGGAGGGATTAGAGATACTATTAATATCTCTGAAAATTATATTTTTATTTTTGAGATATGTAATGGCTAGTGAGTTTTATAAGAATTTCTAAATATATTTTCATTGTTACTGATTTTAGTAATACGTTTATGTTATCATAATTTGAATGTATAGGATTTGGAGTAGGTAAAAGCAAAAGAAAATCATGGTGTTGAACTTTTAATACTAACTTATGAGGTTACAATATAAATGTATCTTTAATAAGGAGATTTTAACTTTCTATTCAGTATATAATAAATGTCACTTGAACTTACTGCATATCACTTAATAAATGTCAGTTTTTTTCTAGGTTTCATAATTGTTCAGTTTAATAAAAGCAGCATTATCTATGCTAGTATATTATATAATAAAATCAAAAAGCAGCCAAAATATTCATTATTCTTGAAAAAATGATATTAATCACTTTCATATGAGCAAAGCAGGGTGGGTATGGAATGAGCATTCTGGTTATGTTGATTCCATGACAATGACTAAGTTAATGCAACGTCTTGAGCAAATACTTATTCAGTGGTACTATGCTTCTAAGAAAATACATCTTACATGAAAGGATGGAAAATCAAATTGGATCACAGAAAAAATATTCAATTAGATGTTTTCTATTTAGAAGGTGCTTAGAAATTAAAATGTTATTCTTCAAAAGAATGTTTAACTAATAACTTTCCTATCTACAATGCACATCCCATAATATTGAAATGTACTTAGCAGTAACTATAGTATCATGTGTACTGCATAAAACAATGAAACTCAAATTAAAATCAATACCTGGAAAAATTATAATACATGTGTCTCTGTATAGATTATTCTGTAATTCACACAATATTATGTATCCAATGAACTGTTTAGTAAATAAGATAATTATTTATTATATAGTAAACAATATAGTGTGATTGATGTATAATGAAGTTTAAAATAAGTAGAAATATTCTAAAATATTAAGTAAATGCCATGGATTTTACCCAGTATCAAATTTAATGACTGTAATCATAAACTAAAATGAAATGTGCCCTAAAAATGTAGGAAGGGCAGGTGGGTCCAGATGAGAGAAGACCCTGGCATAGGCAGAGGCCAGCAGGCAGGACCAGTGATGTGGAGAAGTCCAAATAAGCAGTGAGAATGTGAGCCAGCAGACAGTGAGTGAGCTGAACCTGTGCTGTGCTCCAGCACCCAGGCACGCAGAACAGACATGGGCAGGTGGGGCTGCCTTCTATTTCAAAAGGCTCAGGATGGACTTTGGCACTGAGACCAGCCCCAGCCCCCAAATCTTGAGGCCAATGGCAGCCCATTCTTTGCACAAAGACTGCTGCAATCTTAACCCATGTACACAGAACATTATTTGAATATGACTGAACACTACTACAGAACAGTGGGCAAAAGAGTAATTTTGCTACTTTTTTGCTCTATCTGCTTTACTAATTTTCCTTTTTCAGTTTGGCTGGGTGTTATTTCCTTTTTCTTTTACTGGTTAGGTTTTGTACCTTTCTTTATGTTTTCTTCTATTCATCTTCACTCTCCCTTTACTCAACAATTTGTTTTGATTATATTTTTATGTGAGTGAACATTGTCTATTTTTTGTTTCCTGTTTCATTCTTCCTTTCCTGTGTTCCCCACTTTCCCAAAACCTGGATAAGTCTTGCTTCTCCTGTATCCAACCTCATTCATCTATTTTGTCTCTTATCCTTCTTAAGTCACTTTCCCCAGTGTAAAAGCATTCTACTAAGAGGAAAATCATCACATACAAGTTCCTGAAATTATTGGATTTTATTATATAACTGTAGAATCTGCTTCCATGGTTAAATGTAACACGTTAATAACAGTTTTTTAGCAGGGAGGCAGTGCTTGATGTACTGTTATTACTAACTGTACTACTTTAGTCAGGATACCTGTTATAATCTGTAATTTCTCCCTTGTATGTAGATACTGTGATTATCTAGGGTCACAAATATCACTACAGACCAGTACAAAAAGACAAGATGTAGAGCCAATTAGCAACTTCTCCTTTTTAAAATACTGAAAAGGTACATTTGTGAGATAGACACAAAGACCAAGAATCACCGTATATCTAGAAGACATCCCTGAGCAACAAACATTTCCAAGGGAAGCTTTGATACTAGTGATAAAGCTATGTGCCAGAAGAAATCTACAGACAAATCAGAAAACAAAATAAAGTGGAAAACAGAAAATGACAAGATGCTGAGCTGGGGATATAGCTTAGTGGCATAGCAACTGCCTGACAGGTGCAAGATCATGAGTTTGACTTACAGTAACAGAAAGAAGGAAAGAAAGAAAGAAAGAAAGAAAGAAAGAAAGAAAGAAAGAAAGAAAGAAAGAAAGAGATAAAATAAAAAAGGGAAAAAAATGACAAGATGCAGAAGCAAAACGCAAGCCTAGACCTCTAGCCCATCCAAGACAAGGTCTAGAACATAGTGAGATACAGGAAATTGGAAGTCACCCACAGGGACTTTCTGAAATGATAGAAACAAAAGTGAAAAAAAAAGATAAATAGGAGTATACAAGAATAATCTCTTGAGTAAAAAATGATTTAAATGAAAGACATTGTGGCACACACAGGTTAATATAAAGGAGGAGTATAGCAAAACAAATGGATACCATAAATGCTCAAAAATAGGAAGAAATGGAATCCATGAAATAAAGCCAAACAGAAATCCAGGAGATTAAAAACTTCATTGAATGTAAACACAACAGATTGAAAGCAAAGATAGATGACAAGATTATGAGTAGTGATCACAAAAAGTGTCTTAAAAGTAGCATGAGATTATGAAAAAAGAATCCAACAGCTGCAAGATGACACAAACAAGGACAACATAAGATTGAATGGAGTCAAAAAGAAAGCTGAAAGTATTGCAAACATTATTTATAAAATCTCTATGAGAAATAAGGGAAGAAAACTTCTAAAACATGAATAAAGAATTTGACATACCAAAAAGCGAAGCATACTGAATTCCAAATTGCCATAACCAAAGCAAATCTACAGCAATGTGTAATAATAGGCAAGATTCCAAAAACTGAGCAGAAGATGAGCATATTCAAAGTGGTTTGAGAAAAGAAACAAATCACCTGTAAAAGCCCAATAGAATCAGCAGATTTCTCAACACAAACACTCAAATAAAGGACAGCCTGAAATGAGATATTTTAAGCCCTAAAAATAAACAATCTCCAACTCAGATTAATAATCCCTTAAAACTATCACTCAAAATTGATAGAGAAATAGGGTATTTTCTTGAAAAATAAATAAATAAATAAATAAAACACCTAAAGAAATTCATGACTACTAGCTCTCCAGAATGCTTTCAGTGATATACTAGAAAGAGAAAATGAAAACTACAAGCACAGAAACATCAAAAGAAAGAAACCACCAGGCAGGGCAAACAATTACACAGAGTAGAAAGACAGGGAATCAACAACAGAAAAATAATATGAGAAAGATAAGCCAATACCTAACAGATACTACCATCAATGGAAATGATCTCAATTCATCAGTCTAAAGAAAGAAATTGAAAGTGTGGATCAATAAATAAGATCCAACCATTCTGCATTCAATACACACATTTAACTCAAGCAGAAATTTGTAAACTGAAAAGCATGGAAAACAATATTCCATGACACAAGAAGCCAGAAAAAAGTAAGAGTAGTTATTCTATTTGAATACAATGTGAATTTCAAACCATGATTGATCAAAAGAGAAATAGGTCACCACATACATGTTAAGGGAAAAATCCAAGAAGGATAACACTCATAAATGTATATGCACCAAATATTAATGCACCAAAGTACATAAAATGAATATTGACAGACATTGACAGACACGAAATCAATGCTGAAAGATTAAGAGCACAAACAACAACTCACTGAGAGAGAAATTAGGAAAACAAATAATTGCTTTCACAATAGCATTCAAAAAATGAAATACTTATCAATTTAATAAAACAAATAAAATATCTATAAAATAAAAAAAGTACGCTGATAAAGAGCTTGAAAAATATACCAGAAAATTGAAAGATATCCCTTGCACATGTATATAAGGAACCAATATAGTAAAAATTGTCATGGATGTAAAAACTGTCATACAGATTTAATGAAATCTAAGCCAAAATACAATTAACGTACATCATAGAAATAGAGAAAACACTTTTAAAATTCATCTGAAGCCAAGAAACAATATAACAAAATATACTCTTGGCAGTTAACCAAGATTTGAAATTATACCACAAATATTTGGTGATAAAAACACCAAAATGGACAAAAATTAAAAACAAAGCAAAAAAAAAATATATATATATATATATACCTGATAATCAGTGGAACAAATTAGAAAATGTAGAAACAGCTCCAAACACACTCATCCACCTTATCGTTGACTAAAAAGCCAAACCCATTCACTGGAAGGATAACCTCTTTGATAAATGGTGCTAGAAAAATTGGCTAAAGACATGCTAAAGACTAAAACTAGATGCATGTCATTTACCAAACACTAAATTAAAATCAAAATAGACTGAATACCTAAATATTAAAACAAAAACACTAAAGCTGCTGAAAGAGAGAATAGGGAGAACTCTTGAGAACTTAGGCACTCTTATGGACAAGGATTTCATGACCATAACCGTGATAGCATAAGAAATATGAAGAATAGACAACTGGGTTCTCATCCTCTTAAAGCATTTCCAAAGACCAAAATAAATCACCAACACAGTGAAAAGAAAATCTACAAAATGGAAAAAAAAAAAATAGCTAGTTGTTTCTCAGACAAAGGACTTATAACGTAGAACATAGAAAGAACGAAAAAAAAAAAAATTAGACCTCCTTCCTAAATTTAAAGATCGGACATCTGAGATGAATACACCCTTCTCAGATGATGAAATACATAGAAAATAAATATATAAAAAATGTTCAACATCCTGGGTAATTCAAGTGATACAAATTAAAATGATTCTGAGATTCCATCACATTTCAGAAAGAATGGCTAGTATCAAGAAATCAACCAATAAAAAAAGCTGAAGGACCTGTTGGAAAAAGGTAACACTTTTCCATCATTGGTGAAAATTTTGACTGGTGTAATCATTATGGAAATCACTGTGAAGATTCTCCAAAAAATAGCATTAGAGGTGTCAATTGACCCAGCTGTATCCCTTCTGGGTATCTTCCCAGAAAAACTAAAAACATTGTACATTTACCCAGGTTTATAGCAGCACAGTTTTTAATAGCTAAATCTCGGAAACAATCTAAATTCCCAACAAATGAGGAATGAATAAAAAATCTATGGGTTTTTTAAACATAAAGTATGACAACAAAACCATAAAGAAGGATACATGAGATATTTCTAAGTAAAAGAAGGAACTGGAGACCATACTCCTAAGGAAAATAAATTTGAGTCACATATATAAATGTCAAACATTCTCCATTGTGTGAGAAACTGAAAGATTAAATAAGGACCAAAATATATAACACATATTGTGAAATGTGAGGAAATTGTTAAAAAGAAAAGAGGAGCTAGGAAAGAGAAAGGATAAAAGGAAGGAAAGGAACAGGAAAAAATGATAATAATAAAATGGTTAAATGGAAACAAAGTTTTGTAAATAAAGAGGACCAGAAGATATAAAGGGAGGAGAGTGAATTTGCAAAATGAAAGAATCAAGCTATATCACATACAGCTACAAATTCCTTATGAAACATATGATATTTATGCATAGTCAAAATGTACCAATACAATTTTTTAAAGTAACTAAATACATAATTAATTTTGATGCAGATGGATATACACACATGATCCAAATCAGATATTATAAATGAAATTTTGAAAGATGAAGATACGTAAAAGTCATCACTCCAGAAGGCTAACATACAAGATAAGTTAATATGGGAAAATATGAAAAAAATTTTATTATATGGGAAGTTGTCTTAAATATTGACAATATAAAAATAATGCAAATACAAAAAACATGTAAATATAAAAGATATTGTATGCGCAGAACATTTAGGCATTTTCTAACACAAAAGCAAATATTTGCTTCATTGCCACTAAAATGTTTAAAATTTAGTAATTTCAGGTTGTATGATAATTAAAGATAATAATATTGCCAAATATTGGGGATCCAGGTTCAAAACCCTTGTAGTTCACATCATTAATCAATTGTATCATATTGTATCACATGATATATTTTAAAGGTACAACTTTTCAATATGCAAGACTATTTTAATAAACCTCTAGATCATTTTACACAGCATTACAGGTTTGCTTTTCCTTGGCAATACAGATACATTGAAGTTTTAGTTCACAGGTTTTTAATATGTGACCCTTTGGAAACTGGGTTTTCACAGACACAGTTTGTTAAGTTGAGGTTACCCTAAAGTAGAATGGGAAGCTAATGACTGGTATCTTCATATGAACACAGACATATGGTGACAGAGAGAGACTCAGAGAATACTGAGTGAAGATAGAGGTTCTGATTAGACTTGTGCTGCCATAAACATTTCTACAAAGACAAAAGTAATTGGTTCCTTTTAGCCTTGCTTCTCTGAGGAACTGCTCAGAGTTGATCCACTTTCTTCTCTTCCTGTCTCTGCTCTCCACTAGTGCTTCTTGGCTTCAGGCTCCTGGCTGTAGTCAATGAGGAGAAGCATTGGGGGTTTTTGTTTTGTTTTTTCTGTTCCTTCATCATTTTTTCTCTCCCTGAATCCTTGTTTCTTTGCTGTGCCTCTTCTCTGTTGGGCTTAAAGCATCGCTGGTTTCAGGGGCACACTGTCAAAATTTGTTTTATACATTTAGGAAACAAACCAGATAAAGACAGTGATTCAGGGTCTGGCACCATGTTCCTCTTCTTCCTTGCTCCCCTTTCCTGCATGCTACCCTTCTCTTCTCATAGCTTGAGAATAAATGTTTATTGATGAAGAAAACAGCTGCTGCTGGGTTGTTTTCCATAACTTTTCTCTGGACACTGAGGAGAGAGTGAGGGAGGGAGGATTGAGTCCTGGTACTGAAGGACCCTTCACTTTCCAACTTTCATTTATTTTCTTCTTTCCTCTTACAATTAGCAACCAGCACAGTGAGGGTGATAAAAGTGAGAAAAACGATTTGTTCTAAAAAAATAAACTGGTTACATTCTGCAGCTCAAGATAGGTCTTTCTTTACTATGAAAATGCTGCCCTTTCCCCTTTTAATTTCTTTCTCTGGGATTCAACTGTACAGTGGAAATGGATATATCACTGATACAATCTCTGTACCTTTCATGATCCCTCCTGGACTTTGATAGGACAGAGGGAGAAATGCCTTGGAGAGTAATTCTGAAATTTTAATTTATATCTATCTTGTATAGAAGTGATACAGTGTAGGGACAGTTTGTGGTACAATATAAGGACAATTGCTGTGTTCTGTGAGGGTCATAATCCCAAATAATTTCATGACTTTGGACTGACTGCTGGTTTTAGCTACTGTGGTCATCCTGATGAGAGGGACTAGGCTGATCCTGAATAGCACCAATTTTTTTCTGTGTGTGTGGAGGTCATAGAAAATCGAGTGGAATTTCTTCTATCATTTATATCTTGGGAATATTAAATTGATATCTAAGCCAAGAAACAACTCAAAGCATTCGTAGGACTACCTGAGACTGGTTATGTAAGAAAATATATTTTCCTAGACTCTTTAAAGAGTACCAAAGCCAGTATGAGGTCTTGTTTTCAGAACGCTGAGAGAAATACTCTTACTTTGTTTTTACTGAATCCAGTTTGGGACATTTTGTGACAAAAACTGTAGTGTATTAACAAACATAGCAATTTTGCTTGATTTAAATTTTACTGTAGAAATACTT
Source organism: Cavia porcellus (assembly GCF_034190915.1). Classification (NCBI taxonomy): domain Eukaryota; kingdom Metazoa; phylum Chordata; class Mammalia; order Rodentia; family Caviidae; genus Cavia; species Cavia porcellus. Next base: position 28,358,684 of record NW_026947497.1, on the reverse strand, counting down.
CAGTAGTTATATGAAAGTACATACTGGACACTCGGCGAAAATGTAAAAAATATGAAATATAAATAACATTCAGGTAGAATATTAATGGATTGTGAATACTATGCATACCATAAACAGTTAATCTACTTGGGTAGTCATTAACTGTGTGTACAACAGAATTTATAGCTCAACATGCATAACTGATTCAATGACTATGATTGTTTAATAATCACAGAAATCAAGAGAGATGAACATACATACACCTTGAAGAACATTTGTGATGGTGTATATCAACACAAATTAGTACCTCTTTTGTTTCAGTGTTAGTATTACAGGTGTTTGATTTTTTTTTTTATTTTAAAGAGGGTAAAATTAAACACATTAAAACAGAACAAAGAAGATCATAAGAAAATAATTTAAGAAACAGATTACAAAGCAAGAGACCTTCATTGTCTATCATATTGTCTCTTGTTTTCTTCCAAATAGTTGTCCATAACTTCACACACAGTCAATTCATACTGAAAAAAAGAGTATTAAACTGATCAGAACAGGATGATGAAGGCATTTTTAAGTCTTCAAGACAAGACAATAGGAAAGTCAACAATGGTCCCATAACGTCCCTTGTTCTCTTCAAAATATCTGTCCATACCTTTACATGTGGTGAAATTAAACAAAAGAAAACACACCTATATCACTCTGAACAGAGAGTAATAGTACTGCTAGATTTTTTGTCATGATGCTACTGAATTAGCACTGGGTATCTTATTGTCTCTTCTTCTTCCGAGTGTTTGTTCATTAAAACATGCATTATATAATCAATTCTCATAAACTCTATAGAAGTTCTATGCATGCATGTGTTTCTGTATATATACTTAGCCTTTCTGTATTAGAGGGAAAAATAAAGCAAGACAACAAAACAAATTCCTGGAAAAACATGAAATGAAAAAGACATATAAAAGCACATTACTAGATGATCTACAGTAGTTACTATGATGTCTCTTGTTATTTTCAGTAGAATTGTCTATATCATCATGAATAGTATAACTGAACATAGCACTACATAGCAATATTAATAAAAACAAAGCATTGGAGATATTATAGAACTTCAAAAGCAGTTAATAATCAAACTGGAGTGGATATCCTATTGAATCTTGTCATCTTCAGAGTAGTTACCTCTACTCTCAGACTTGATACTATCAAGGATACCAGATTCAAATAAAATCATTCAAGACAAGACAGCAATCTAACAAACCAGATTTTTAAAAATCAGTCATAGTAAGACAGTGTAGTACATGGCTTCAGTTTAAGTTTAATGGGAAATTAAAACATTTACTGTAGTATATCCTGCTATTTGGGGGATAGCTGTCTGTGCCCTCAAATCTAGTATGAGTAGACAGACTGGAACAGAATAAAGTCAAACTAAACAAAGTGATAAGAATAATGTAGATTTTAAATCCTGATATTATTAACAAGGTTCTCTGCCTTCCTTTTTTAGACATTTCCTTCTCTTTCACTTTTACAGGGTGCTTTGTACATTTTGGGTTCCCACTAACTCTTTTAATTTTTAGATTAGGGGGACAATCTGCTATCTACTAAGTGGTTCTGAACCTTTTTACCCCCGAGCTTGATCTTGAGCTGTATTCCTTTACCTACTAAAGCCTCAAGGTTTTCCTTCCTTATAGTTGAGTAGTTACACTGCACAAAGTATCATGTCTTTCCAACCTATCTGAGGTGGCAGTTGAGCTGTCCCTATTTCTCTCTGGTTCCCTGTCACATAGAGCATTATTTTCTCATCTTTGACTTTTGGTTCATTAACCCTCTTTCAGGTAGATTATATTTTCTATTCAGGGCATCTTGATGGACCCTATCTACTGATCTACTCTGTCTGTGTTTCTTTTTGCTAGTGTATCAAAGCCATCTGTGTAAGAGATTATAGCCAATCTTCTCTGCCTCATCTCTGATAAGCTATTTTTCTGTCATTGGTTGCCTACTTTTCTCCTTCATTCCACTGTCTTACCCCTTCATTGAGGCCTGTCTGCCATTATTCCTGGAATCCTGGTGATTTTTTCTGTCTCTAGAATGTTTTTCAGCGTTCTTTGTAGGGTTGCATTGGTGGTCACAAACTCCCCCAGTTCCTCTTTGTCGTGGAAACATTTTATTTCTCCATTAATTGTGAGAGACAGTTTTGCAGGGTAGATCTATCTGTGTTGGAGATTAAAAAGAGGCGGGTCCTGAGATGATGGGTTGATAAGTACCAGGGTAGAAAGCCACTCTGAAAGAAACTACGAAGATCTTAGAATTTAACACCATGGAGAAGACCAGAGGAAAGGAGAGGGATTCTCATGACCAGGAAGAAACTGAGGAAAAAGAGAAAGAAAGAAAAGAGACAGAGAGAGAGAGAGAGAGAGAGAGAGAGAGAGAGAGAGAGAGAGAGAGAGAGAGAGAAGAATGAAAGAGGAAGAAAAAGAAAGAAAGAAAGAAAGAAAGAAAGAAAGAAAGAAAGAAAGAAAGAAAGAAAGAAAGAAAAAGGAAAAAGAAGGAGCTCGGCACAAGGCTCTCACCAGAGCCGGCCCGCGCTGTGCTGGGTGCCTGGGAGTCCACTCAGGGGCTTGCTGAAGCCACAGTCATACTGAAATGGAGGATTGATGAGCCCAAGGCCCTTGGCGGGAGGATGCACTGCAACAGAGTGCAGAATTGACATGGAGAGCTGCACTGACCCGGAGTGAGTGCTTGGAATTTGGTCCTGTAGGAGGAGGTGATCAGCTGGACAACATAGTGGAGTTGGACAGGATGGGCCTGAACTCGGAACCGCAGTGGCAGCAGTTGGCTGCTCCTACCCTAAAGTGGACTGGTGGGATCTGCTTGGGTTGGGTCACACCCCCGATTCAGACCCAATAACTAGGGACAAAACTGTCCTGACTGGTGACTTCCACATGACACATACTACTAATTCAGTGAAGGCACTCGCTGGTTTACTGGCTCCGAGGAGAGGAGCCAGCCCACATCTTCCTTGGGTGCACCTCACAGAACAACAGTAAACTGGACAGGGCAGCAATCACCTAGCCAGCATGCTTCAGAAAAATTGTAAAAAATGTGGAAAGAATGTGAGACCTCCACCACACACCTGTCTGAAACAAATGAGAAACATGACAGTAGAAAGAAACAAGAAAAAGCCTCCAGCCATTGACCTAGGGAGAATAAGTCCCTAGATAAATACAGAAGAGATCGAGGTCAGCAAACATGCAATATCAGACACGGCATCAGCCAACATAAAGGAATATCTCTGTGACATCATAGATGAATGTAAAACTGAAATTCTAATTCAACTGAAGGAAGATATAAGACGATCAATAAAAGAAGTGTAAGAACTTCTCAAGAAGACACAGATGGACAAATGGAGGATCCCAGAAAAAGGAGAGAAACCTTTTATAAAGAATATAAACAAAATCTAGAATACATGAAACAGATTCAGGTAGCTTACCAGGAAATCAAAAGCATCATTGAAAGCTCACAAAATTACTTGACAGAAACTAAAGTTAGACTTTGAAAACTTGAAGTTTGATTTTTTGCATAATGTATTGAAACAAATTTTTTACACAATAACCATGAATTTCTAATTCTTAATTACAATAAAAAAGCTACATTTATATTTTTGAAAAAAATAAAATGAATGATTCATAAACAAATAGTGTCAGATGTTTTATTGAATCAAAAGACTCAGGTAAAAAAACATTGACATTTATTAAAATTTCCTGCTTAAAATACAAATAAGATTGATGATATAAAATTTTTGTGAGTATTGTTAAAGATATAAAATTTCAGTCATTTATATATTTGTACATTTTAAGGTTGATATAATGAATTTTTAAATTTATATTTTATAACACTTTAGTATTTCACACACAAAATGAAAGTTATAATTGGAATGTATGGTTCAATTCACATTCCATTAACAATATATGATTTGATACCGAAACATAATGCAGAGAGGAGATAAAACTCAGCAGTGAAACCCTGCCTGGCAAATGTGAAGTCCTGAGTTAGATTCTGGGGACCTCACACCCCAAAAGAAACAAATAACTAAAAATAAATGCATAAAACCTATGATGTTGTTAAATCATGTCATTTGTACAGATATTACTCTACATAGATTTTTTTTTTGGTGCCAAAAATCGAACTCAGGGCCTCATGCCAGTCAGACGTTGTAACACTGAGCTATACTCCAGTCCGTTAATTGTATTTTTTTTAACATTAACTCAAAAAAAAAAAAATTAACTCAAAATATATTATAATGGATTGTATTTCCCGTAGGATGCATATTTAATTACTGAATCATCAAATTCATCTGTACAAAATCTAGTTACCATAAAGCCTGAATAATTATGAGAAACACTCTTAAAATGATTGTTGTTTGGGGCTGGGGATTTAGCTCAGTGGCATAAGCACCAGCCTTGCAAGCAGGCAGTCATAAGTTCAATCCCCGGTACCAATAAAAAAGAAAAAGACAATAAATAAATAAGTAAATAATGATTGTTGTTATGATTTGAAAGGAAAAATATAACGGTAAATAAAGGTAGGATAATATAATTGACAAGGGTGGAAATCTGTTGTTTTTAAGAAATCAAAAATTTTAGAAGACACCAATATGATAATATAGATAGCTAAAAAAGGAACAAATTTTTCAAATGCAGAATGACCAAATCTCAAAATTTTAAAATAACTCTTCATAAATAATTACATATAAAATGCTCATGCAACATTTTTAAGACATAAATAAAACCAATACATTTAATTTATTTATAATATATAATATAATTTAGAGAAATAATGCATATACTTTCATATAAACCAGTTTTAACCTTAAAAAAGGTTTATCTGTATCTATGGGAAATCTATAGACAATTTTATCACATTATTTGTAGTTTAATTAAAACTTGTATATATGATCGTTTTGATTGAGGTCTTTTATCTGAAATATGACCCAAAATCCCTATTCATATGTTGATCGTTTATTTATCTTTACAATACTATAAATGTTGATGATTAATCAGTAATGAATTAATAATACATTAAAAGCACTATTATATATAAATTGATGTCATATTATGCAATGAAAACATGTACAAGTAAAGATTTTTTAAAAGAATAAAAAACTGGTTAAAATCTAACAAAAATGGATCAAATACAAATAATTTTGTTCATTTATAGATTAAAATACTTTTCATTACAGTTTCAGAAAAAAATTAGTTTTTTATTTTTAGTAAATGTTTGTAATTCGTGAAGCCTACAGTCATCTCAGGAGTGGCTTCATGTACATAATTAGAGGTTTGTTTCTTTTCCTTGTAATAGCCTTCCCCTTCCTTGCTTCTGCCTCCTCCCCCACAAGTTCCTCTAACCCCTGTTTTAAAACTTATTGATATTATTTGTCTTACCTCTGGTTATGACATACAGTGTTTTTGCTCACTGGGGTTATTAAATTCATGGACGTGGTCTATATTTATTCTTATTTCTTCCTCACTCCAGATCTAGCTCCCTTGAACATTTTTTTCTAAGGCCAGAGATATGTACCCTTAACCCTTTCTATACATTCTATATAATTTTCTTGGTACTTTGCTTCAATCAGATGAGAGATATCATATAGTATTGAAGATTATGTGTCTGATTTATTTCACATATTTTATTTTCCAGATGTATGCATTTTTCTACAAATGTCTAAAATTTGTCCTTCTTTATCTACCAGTAGTATTCCATTATATAGGAGACTCCATGTTTTCTGTTCATGGGTATTCAGGCTGATTATAGACTATAGCCTTTATGAATTGTACTGTTATAAGTATTAGTGTGCAAATATCTATGTAGTATGAAGATATAAGACATGTGGGTAAGATACAGAGCAAATGTATAGCTGGACCATACAGAATTTCTAATTTTACTTCTTTGAAAAATATCCATACTAATTTCTAAAACAGCTATATTGATTTATATTCCAAAAAAAAGGGAAGAGGGTTCCATTTTTCACCAAATCCATGGCAACATTTATTTTTGTTTAATTTCCTAGTGATAACCATTCTAAGATGAAATCTTAGGGTTTTTTTATGTTTCATTTCTCAAGTGGTCATATATCTCAAGCATTTTTTCATCTATCTATCAGTTACATGTATTTTTTCCTCTCTGAAGTTTCTGTTCATCTACCTTGCACATTTCTTTACTGGATCTTTAATTTTTGCTGTTAATATTATTATTTATGTTATACATTTTCACAAAACATTGCAAATCAATATTTTGGTGTCTTAGTTACTTTACTAATCGCTGAGACTAAATAAAAAAACATTCAAAATTAAAGGAGAAAACTTTTATTAACCTCAGAGTTTGCAGTGATTTCAGTCTGTAATTGGATGGCTCCAATGCAGGGTGGCACACGGCAGAGGACCAACAGTTCATGGCAGTGGAAGACAGCAAAAATAACCAGAGACCATAAAGGCAGCTTTGTGCCCATTTTATATTGTATGTAGGCAGCTAGGATTAGGCTGGTGCCAAACCAATCAGCAGACTGATTGGACAATCACACTCTCTTATTCTCAGCTCACACATTCTGATTCAACCAATTCCATGGAAGCCTAATACTGCATGTGACTTTGTAGAGATATTTAGCCACAAATCATAACTTCTGGTAAAAAGCAATATATTCAAACATTAAAATCATTACTGTTGACCTGCTCTAAATTTAGCAAGAGGTGCTAGCTGCTTTGTCTGAGAAGTAAAAAATAAAGATGAGAAAATATCTTCACTACCCATAAATAGATAACAATATAGGAAATTCCAGAGTATTTACAAAACCATAATTGAAATCAGCAAATCTGTCTACAATAAAACCAGTATTATATTCTCATATAAACTATAAAAGTATTGAAAAGTAAATTAGAAATATATATCTCTCATCTTTAGTGAAAACGGAAATCATCAACTGCTTAACAAGTGAACAGGGAGAAAATATTTATAACAAATAATTAAGTTATTAAAACCTACAATAGGAATGAGTTAATATAAATATATTTATTCAGTGCTTTCGGGGAGGCTGATTCAAAATTAGAAACTGAACACTTTGGAAAATGATTATTTTAAACAAAATACATTCTTGCTAGATGTATATAAAATATATTTCAAGATTGATGACTTTGTTGTATTTTTAAAAAGACATTATTATGTTTTTAATTATATTTTTCTTCCATATTATTGCACTGAAATAATACAAAAAGTATATACTGGGAGGCCAATTTGATGTAATAAATAATGAAAATTCCAGGAATGCTAAAATATTGAACAAACTCACATTCATTGGGTAATTAATGTCAGTGATAGTTCCACTCAAAATCTGAATATCAGGTGTAGGAAGTTCAGTGAAATCTTCTGAAGATATAGTGCTTACAGTAAAAAAAGATGAAGTCCTGGAATGTTAATGGTTTTCATGGCATACAACATGGGACTAGTAGTGTCAGGAGAGACCAGAACATATAATGGAGAGAACCCTAAACCTAATTAGTTTAATTGATATTTGACAAAATTCTTGGAGAATCATCAAGAATAATGGATACAGTTCTAACCTTCATTTCACGTATAGTCACAGGTCATCATTCTGTAGTTTTAAGAAAGATAATAAATGATTCACTTAAAAATAAATTACCTGGGCAGGAATATAGCTTAGTGATACAGTGCCTGCCTGGAAAGCATGAGGTCCTGAGTTAGAGTTCCAGTACAAAAAACTTAAATTTAAAATCAAATTACAGAATAAATATAAACATAAGAACTCCTAAATGTAGGATTTTCACACAAAAAAACCTACTTACAAAAGTTCACATGGCCATGTCACTATTACATAAGTCACTTAGCCGAGAACAGTGTTGCAAATCTGTCACTCTAGAAATTATAAGTTAGAAACCGGGGAAGTCAACGTAGTAAAATCTGCCACAACAGTTTTTAAAAACGCACAAAAAAGAATATAGATGTAGCTTAGTGGTAGAGTACTCGATTAGTGCTTGCAAGCCCATTGTGTAAATCATCAGGTATTACAAGGAAAAAAAAAGCCATACTTCTGACATAAAACAATATACCAAATTTAATATATATATATACTGACATTTGCTAATCTGGGGTAGTATATTTTTCTCTGTTCTTTTAATGTAATCAAAGTAGAAGTTCTCAACACAGGAAAAAGTTTTACATGTTAGTTTCAAAAATTCCATTGATTTACTTTTTCCAACAATGCAATTCAATATGCTTTACAATAAGAATTATTTCATTAAAAACATCTATTGATTGAATATTTTTGCTAAACTAAATGCTCCTTGGGGATTACATAAAATGAATATATTCTATTCATAATTATACCCTATACCAAAAAGAGATTTCTAATCTAGAAAAAAAGAAAATATTTTCAGTGTAGATATATTTCACAGTAATATGGTTATATAGGATATTTAGAAAAAAATTAGGAAAAAAAAACATGAAAATTAACAGAATTGACCAAAACATGCAATGAAGATACTAATATTTCTGTTCATTCTATGATTATGTATTGACATGGGAAGTTAACTGCTGTGAGTTAGAAAAAGAAATAGTGTCAGAAAAAATGATATATAGAAAAAAAATCATTTGATAATCTTCCTAGTTCTATTAACACAGTTTTAATCAAACAATTCAAAGGATATAACTGTTGTAATTTTAGATTGTGAAGATCTCTTAAAAGTCCTATGTCTTCAGAAGTGACGCTGTTGGAAAGGATTGGTATCATGTGTACAATATACAAATCCAGCATCATTCAACCACAGCGAGCTCAGGGCTGAATGTGCTATTTGAATTTGAAGCCTGATTAGTCCTGAGTCTAGAGGCATCACTTAGAAAAGTTCATTCTTATTTCTCACTCCTCTCATTTCTTTTTCATTTCTTTTTCTTCTATCTTGGTGTTTCTACTTTGCAGTCAGTCAGTCATTGACTGAATCCACAAAATCATGAGTAAATTAAGCTTCAAGTTTCAAGTGCTAGATATTTTGTATCAGTGATGGAAAAAGTGATTAATACAGAAAACTGGCACCACAAAATTGAGGACCTGTTGCAACACCATGAAACCTATGTTTTTCAGGTTGTTGGATCCAGCTTTCAGGAAGAGTATGAAAACCTTAGGCAATATAGCTTGGAAAAGTCCTAGAATTCTGTAAGGGTAGTTTAAAGAGTAATTCTGATCAGACATGAGAACACATTTATGCTGGTATGGATGCAAATAGGAAAGGCAATGTTCAGGATTTTCAGACAGGAATAAGGACTGTATTACAAAAGGGATCACATGTATTTGATTTTGGCAAAGAATTTTCTACATTGTACCCATGTCCTAAAACCTTGTGTGATACTGAGTTTATAGGAAGTAGACTTATCTGGCAGAGGTAATTTCAAGGATGATCAATACTAAGGCTATGGGATGAATGCTTTAACTGGATTTATAATGAGAATCAGAAAACAAAAAAAAAAAAATAGAATCTAATAATCTGAGAAACAATGCAACTTAATAGAAAAATAAGTACCCATAAAATCGCTGCCAAATAAAGCAAGATTTTTTTGAAAGAGTAATGTTTAAAAGAAGCCAAGTGTTTTGCAATGACAATAAGAAAATCATCCCTCCCTACAAACATAGACACAGGCATACACACACACACACACACACACACACACACACACACACACAAAGTCTCAAAAATGTAAAATCCTCTGAATGTCATTGCTTTAGCCATAAGGAATCCTGCGCATTCATAGCTGGCAAAAGAGATGTTTCGCAAAGTTCTACCCCACCCCCAAGGTTCAGAGGGTGTCTTGGTTACTTTTCTCTCACTGCTGAGACAAATATACAGCATCCAAAATTAAAGGAGAAAAGATTATTTCTAGCTCACAGCTGATGGAGATTTCAGTTGTTAATCACTCGGCTCCAAAGCAGGGCCATATGACACAGGGGCACTATATCAAGATGGCAGAAGACAGTGAAGGCTGCAAGAACAAAAAAGGGGGAGAACAAACCTGTTCTTCCTCCCTTGTATTGTAAGTAGGCTATGCCCCACTCACACAGATGGGTGTAGCCCTCACATGATCTCCACACCCCCCTCTTGCACAGGCTTAGGATGTTTACAAAGTAAGGACTCTGGTTCCCTGCTGAATTGCTTAAGCTTCTGGCCTTCCGAAATCTGAAAGCTGTAAAGGCTTGTTTTTTATATCTCAGAATGTAGAGCTGCTGAGTTACGTAGTTCAGCTTCTAGACCTTTCAAGTTGACACAATGTGTCAACCATAACAGTGGCCAATGAGATGCATTCAGAGGCCATCATGCTAAGGTGTTAGGCTTCTGCTAGATCTTGTGGCAGAACCTGGCATTGTCTAAATGCTGGGTTTATAGCCATGCAGAACACAAAAATGACGGTGTCATGGAGAATTCCACCCAGAGTTGTAAATAAAGATCTGAGCAGCCAAGCAGTGTGGCTCTCAGTACGAAAACTGTGCAAATAAAAACAGCTCTACTGTGAAACTCACAAGATGCTGAAGAAACCAGTAATGTGGACATCTGCTGAGAAAAGCTGATGAATTTAGTGGAGTCAACTTGTTTCCCTGATGGAAAGACTTTTACATAGAGTTCCGTAACATTACAGCTGAGTGGCATTATAAACATGATGATGAATTGGGTTTGCTCTTTTCTCTTCAAAGAAAAAAATAAGATAATCTTGTTTATACAGATGACAATTTAAATCACAGTGTCTTTTAATTCAAACAATATAATGGAAGAACATGAGTAAATATTAATCACATTAGGAAAGCCCAGAAACATATTTTTTCTGTAGCTTTAGTTAATGGTAGAGTTCAGGTTTTCTTAGGTGAGTTCTCTGTTTTCCTTACTTGACCTATTGAATTGCTCATCTTTTGATTGCTGATATACAGTGTTTCAAGACGAAAAGGTATACTTTGGATTTTTGGTTCAAGCCACTGTAAGGTAATGGCATTGCAGATAAATGTTGCTTACCACACAGAAGCCAGGAAGCATACCTCAAGGTTAGATCCATACAGGATGGTGGCACTGTCCAGTGACAGTCTCCAAGCATTTTCTGTTATTTTGCTATAGATGGGTTAAGTGTGCTATTCAATCCCATTGGCAGTTATCATCAATTTGCCTATGCCTCATCTTTCCTAATGTGTATTTGCTCTTCCAAATTTGTCTGTCAATCAGATCATCATTCCATCTTATTTGACCTCTGAGTCTACTAGAAGTCATATTACTAAAAGGCCATAGGGAGACAAAAGTCAAGGTTGAACCCTTATTTTATTTATTGAAGAATATGTTCACTGTAACATGGAACAATGAAAATTGAAACAAATAGAAATGCAAAATTTGAGATTTTTAAGAAAGGATAAATATAACTCTCCATTAAATATATATGTTTTGGATATAAAGGATTTACATTATACGTTAGTTATTAGCTCAAAACATATTTTGCATTTAGAAAATCATGCCATAGATCTACCAAGTCGTGAAAGTATGAGAACTGAGTATTCAAATGTGTGTTCCAAATTCTTATAAGACTAATTACTTGTGTTGATAGAATATATGGGAATATTTGGTAGCATCTATGTTAATACATTGGTGCATTTTCTTTACTGTGAAACAAACCCTTTGACTTAGGGCAATGTCATGAAAAATGACATTAATAGACAAATCACTTTCAAGCCCCGTTTTAAGATGATTGCACTGGTAGAGATACAATGTCTAGTAAGGGAAAACCTATATCAGAAGACATATCTTTTCTAATAATAAAATATCACTACACAATCAAAAGCTAAGAGTTCTGATCTAATTTATCTACCACTTATTTAATGGCTAGTTTCTCTATGTAATAATAATATCAGTCATGTTACTGAAGGTTGTTTTTCTATGTTGGAAGTAGAGAGAAATGAGAATGAGCCCAATTTTTCCCTACTTTTGTCTTGGCCCCATTGCACAAATACTATGACTAAGGGCACTGTCTTTTGAGATATGGTATAAAAGTTTTCTTGTGGTAGTAGCCTAATAGATGTTTATATAAAACATAAATAAATCCTGTACATCTGCATCTTGTTTTAATTTTCCTTACCACTTTTCTCTTAATTGCTATATTCATGTTTGTGATCAACTTTATAAAACATTCACTTGAAAGATCTCTCACCATATTTGGTCTTTCATCTCATATACATATTGATCAGAAATATTGATCATACAGGTTGATGAATTTCATTTTGGCAGATCTGGACATGTACAAATCATACTTGTATATCATTTCTTTCTGATACCCATGGCTCTTTAGAACTATCATTTAAAGATATTATTACATGTGATTTGTCCAATTTCATATGGATCCAAATATTGTTCATATTTATCCAAGGAGTAGAAGTGAATCATTTCCAGTCTCAATTGGTGTAACTTGCTACAAAGCCAAATACATGTTTTAGACAAGAGTAGATATTTTTTTTTTGTCTTTTTCCTTTTTTATCGGTACCAGGGATTGAACTCACGACTGCCTGCTTGCAAGGCAGGTGCTTATGCCGCTGAGCTAAATCCCCAGCCCCTGACAAGAGTAGATATTGGTTTCAGTGCATGGTACATCATCATCATCCATACTGCTTGATTGCAATTTAAGTAACTGTAACACTTCTAAGAGCAGAGTAATGATAAACATTACTGAATAGCAATGGGTCCTCCACTACTTACAGATGGATGAAAAATGCAACTATAAAATTAAATTGTAAAGCTTCATTTTCTTAGAATCTTTCAATATCAGTTATCAAAGTCCTTCCAAAATACTGTACCATGAAGAAGATAATTCATATTTTGTTAGATCAGAAGTACAATTTCAGGTCACTGAAACAGTAAACTTTAGAATTAACATAAAAAGTTACAATGCAACATATTATTTCTAAAGTTAAAAATTAGAATTAATTAATTAATATCCCTTTGCACATAGCTTATGACCTATATCAAAAAATGGTGCAAAAGGAATAAAATCTCAGAACATACCCCAGAATACAAAAGCAAAGGAATGTTTATATTTGCTCACTCATTAGTCTCATATTTCGGAGATAAAGCTTCATTTTAAAACTTAAATCATGGGGCTGGGAATGCAGCTCAGTGGCACAAGTGCCTGCATGGCAAGCACGAGGTCCTAAGTTCAATTTTTTATACAAAAACAAACAAAAAATTTAGGTCTTATTATTAATCTTCATGGAAGCCATTCTGGATTCTAATTAGCATAATATTTAACACAGAATTTCAGTGAAATATGAGGACAGGAAAGGTGGTAAGAGGGGAAGCAGGACCAGTGGAAAAATGACTAAAATATAAACGAGAAATGTGGATTAATTTCAGCAAATGTCTATAACTTTGAGTAAAAGCTTACTAATACACAGTATAATAAGATGGTGCTAATAAGCAGAAGAGGGGACTTGCCACTATAATTTTATGAGATATGGTGTTCTTGAACTGTTTAATGTTAGTTTCAGTTAGTTTGCTTAAAAAGAAAATACATAGGCAACAGCACCTGCTAAATCTTTGTCAAATGAATGAACATATGTAAAAAAAAACAGAAAAGTGAGAAAAGAAAAGCAAAAAGCAAAGGCACGATCAATAACAGCAGATTCAAAGCAATAACAATACAGGTTTACAAAACAGAATGAAAGAAATTTAACAATGGTTGTTATACTGCATATGGTTTGCTTTTTTCAAATGAAGAGAAGAGTATTAAAGAAAATAGAAAAACAGAAAAGAAGTGTAGAATAATACCGAATTAAAAAAAAAAATCATTGTAGATTCGCAGGTTGTTGCATTTCTCCCTGGCTGAACATCTTATTAAGAATCATTGTTTTCTGAGGATGGAAATGGCAGAATTGGGACTCAGAGAAGTAATAAAATGAAAGCCTAAAATATATATGATGGAAGCAACATACAACTCTGTTCATCTGGTTCTGAACTCAGTATACTGAAACATTTCTGACTTTAAATAATATTATACACATGATCGAACACTAGTATTTGAAACAAAAATGTTTCATACTCTGCCAGAAAATCAATTTGTGTTTTCTCAGTTCAGTAATGCATATATGTTTTTCTTCATTAACAGATCTACATACGTATCCCATTTAAACTCCTACATGTAAAGTGCTTCAAAAATGCCATGCCAATCATGAAACAAGAAAAAAGTTGAGCAAATTAAAAATCAGTAGTTTTTCTTAGAACACCAGGGTAACACAAATTCGTGACAAACTGGCATCCTATAATTTAGAGACACAAATACAGAGAATCACAGCTGTTATCCACTTAACAGAGCTCAGGCTTCTTAGCCATAAATTAATAGAAGCTATTAAGTGGTAATTTTGACTGATTAATTATAAGAGACTAAACATAAGTTAGCTTGAGAATGAAAGAATTTTGGAAGCCAACATTAGGTAAACCCCATGTTTTGATGAGTTTTACCCCCAGAATTCACATAAATACCTCAAAAGAGAAAAGTTATTTTGTGTATCAAGCATAAATAGAACAACATATCCACTTCGAAATTAACTTACCTGAGTAATTTTTTCACCTTACGTAAGAGGAGAGAGTAAGAAAAACTAAAAAATAGCTAAGGGCTACAAGCCAATTTTAAACAAGCAGACTGCATAGCTAGATAACTGGCAAATATTAAGAGGGGAATTACCTGATAAATCTCCACAGAGACTCAAACATTTTCAATGAATATAAAACTAACAATAGAGCTTTAAAAATTTGTGAAGAAAAACCGAGAGAATGCTTAAAAGAAATAGACAAATATATCATTATGTTTGAAGATACTGACTGCTTTCTATCAATATTTTCATATATAGCAGAAAATCAGAAAAGCTAAAGATGAACTAAACAGCATCCCAATTTGCAGGAACTAGTTGCCATTTTTGAGATATTACATCCACAGAAAAACAGTCATTTTTTCCCAAAGAAAAATGCATGATTCATTAAGATAGTTTTCTAAGCAATAAATACAACTGCATGTTCTAGAAGAATAAGTTTAAGATAAGTATAGTTGCAGATTTTAGTGCAATTAAATTAAAAATCTGTAACAGAAAGAAAGCCAGAAAATAATCAATTTTTGGAGGTGAAACAACACTAAATATTTTATATCAAGTTATAAGTCTCAAGTGAAATACAAAAGTTTTAGAATGCATCAAATAGTTCTACTTGGAAAGTATATATATATATATATATATATATATATATATATATATACAATTATATAAGCTTAATATGTATATATATTGAATTCACCATCTAAAATTCTAACCTAAAGGTATAAATCAGAAAATAAAGCTTAAAATAAGCAGAAACAAATAAATAATATTGTTTCTATATAACTCAATGAAAAATAAAAAAGAAACATCAATAAAATCCAATGTTACAATTTCAATAGAAAGTCTTATAAACTTTTTAATTTATACAACAAAGAAAATAAATCAATAAGATGCAAAACACCAGTATCATAAATGGTATTGGGCTGACTTTGCTTTCTGGAGTAAGAAAGATTATTGAAGATGGTGCTTGTCATACAAACAGAGAATAAATATAATTGCACAGGCTTTGATCAAGGAATATAGTGATATCCAAAAGATGCATGATCTCAGTCAAGGGGAATTACATTTTACAGTATTGTTATACAACATTATAAACATAAATAATAAAAGATTATTCTTCATCTTATTTTGCCTAAAAGCGTAAATTTCAAATCTTCGCAACAAACCACACAAAAAATGTTAATTGGTTAAAGTAATGAATATTCTAATTTGCTTAATTTTATTATTATATATTATTTTCAGAAATGACAGCATCACTTTTACCCCCAAAATGTATGCAGTCATAAACTCCCAAATTTCACTAAAACTTTAAAAAATTTTATAAACTTTAAGTGCCTGTAGACTTGAAAGCTTAGGTGAAATGACCCAATTGTAGACAGTTATAAAATAAAATTTAAACTAAGAATGAATAATCTGTGTAATGTAAAACTGTTAAGTAAATTGAATCAATAAATGATAACTTTCAACAACAACAACAAAAAAAGCAGAAAATGACTTTGCTAGTGATTTCCACCAATCACTTAAAGAGGAGAAACAGCAGTTCTCTAAATAATTATCTCTTCTATAGATAATAGAAGAGATATTATCTCTTCTATATTATTTCTTCTTCTAGAAGAAAAATTATCTCTTCTATAGATAATAGAAGCAGGGAGAACTGTTCCTTATAGATTGTCTGAAGCAGGTATTTGCCTGCCTTGTAGAAAAACTAAAGATTTCCCAAATAAGGAACTCTATGTGGCAATGCATTTCAGGAACATAAATGCAAAAGTATTTCAGCAAAGTACTAAGTGAAATTCAACAATATGAAACAAGAATAGTATAAACAAATAATTAAAATTTGTTCCAGGTTTGCATGGCTGGATAAACATTCAGAGCACAACTAATGCAACCTTCCTACCCTCAAGCTAGGTAAATTTTGTTCATATAAAAATTCAGAAAAATAATCTGACAAAATCTAATATTCATTCATTTTTAAACACACACACGTGTGTGGGCACATATGCAGATGACCTCACACTTAGCATATTTGTTCTAGAATTGCAATTTCTCTCTTCTCACCCCTGTAACTTCTCTTTCCTGTAACTTTTAATTCTAGTAAGAAACACAAGTAGTTATTTTTACAGATATTATGAAGATCTATATAGAAATTATTGGATTTTTTTCACCGTGTAACAGAGAGAGCAGAGAGAAGAGAAGGAGAGAGGTATACAGGCCTTTATTGAGGGCACGGAAGGGCTGCTGAGGAGATGCTGAGCAGACCCTGGCAACCTTCAGAATCTTCAGGGAACAATCATGGCCTTTTTATTTGGGAACTAACAGAGGTGGAGATAAAGGAGCAGGTGGAATGTCATGCTGACAGTGGATAGGAGGAGCCTCTGCACATGCTCAAAAACCCACCAGAGGTGGAACTAAAAGAGTGGGCAGAATGACATACTGACAGCTGATAGAAAGAATTTCTGCACATGCCCAAAGGGCGGCAAGTTTGACTTGCAGGTTTGCAAAATTAACACAAGGGGGCGCTGTCCAGCAACAGAGTCAATTTCTACATGAGGAAAGATCTATCAGAAATGTAAAATAAAATAATTTATATAATTTCTAAATGATTGTAGCAACAAGGTTCCCATATACAAGATTAGTTTATGAAAGTCAATTGCTTTTTATATGAGCAATAAAAAAGAATTTGAAATGAAAAACAATATCAGTACTATTAGTGCAAATATTTTTCTAATTTATTACTTTACTTAATATTAAGAAGAAAAGGTAAAACAAATTTTCACAACAAAATAATGAAAAAGTAACAATTGTTGATAAATTACACAACATTATCTTTAGTCACTCAAGTACAAAATATGGGCATAAAAATTACTTCAATCAATATCAGTACAACCTTTCCTATTCAGTGAACTAAGTGACACTAATGGTATAACTAACTTGCATTTTTTTTTCTTTTCCCTTCTATCCTTTCTCTTTTCCCCTATCTTAGTTTCTTCTTTTTATTGAACAGTTTCTTTCCATTTCACAGTGACTATTGTATATTTTGAACCTTATGGTTTCACATATGTCACTATGGTGTGATGTTTTTCAATCCTTCTGGGAAGCTACACAGAAGGGGAATACATGGGTTGAATGGGACCTCTAATCCTAATTTTTTGAGGAATATCCACACTGATTTCCACAGTGCTTGTACTAATCTACTCTCTAACCAACAGTTGTAAAGGGTTTCCTCTTCCCTACAGAATCAGGAGTATTTTTTTTTATTGGTTGATATATTTTTTTTAAATTAAATGATTTTTTAATGAATAAGGGAGAGGATGAGATAAAAGGGGGCATAACAACATAACAATACAGTTTAAAGCATAACTCTTTCAGCAACCTAGTGCTTCACCACCAAATAACCCGACTTAATAGTAATTACCATAGTGTCTTTTTCTTTAAAATATTTGAATATAACTTCATATACTATAGCATCAAATATATCAAGACTGTGTGACACCATTCAAGTGGATAAAAGCATTGTAGAGTATTTAGAACCAGCTAACAGAAAAAAAAAATGATCAATGGTTTCAATATTATCTCTTTGCCTATAACAATTTTTGTTTATACTACCACATACAATAAAGTCCAGCAAGTTATAACATAATAAAATCAAGGGAGACAGAAGAATCATAGTTTGGTATGGCTTTAAGACAAGATGTTATGAAATCAGCACTAGCTGTTATTATGTCTTATTTTCTTCAAAGTGGCTGTTCATTGCATCACCGGCCATCATATCAAACAGCCCAGAATAAAGCCATTCCAAGTAATGAGTGACAATTTTATAAGGCTTCAAGGCCATATAATGGGGAATCATGGTTATTACGCACTTTTATATATTTGATTCATTTCCTACGCTAGGGAAACTATTTGTAGTTCACAGATGCGAGTTTGATTTAGTTCACTTATGAGTATGGTTTCAAGCTGCGCCCATTTATTGATAAATACCTCAATGTGATCCTTCTTTATAGCTGAGTAGTACTCCATTATATAGAAGTACCACAGCTTTTTTATCCATTCCTCAGTTCATGGATATTTGGGTTGTTTCTATGATCTAGCAATTACAAATTGTGCTGCTATAAACATAGGTGTGCATATATCACTTTGGTATGATGCTTTCAGTTCTTCTGGGAAGATACCTAGTAGTGGAATAGTGGGAACAAATGGGACTTCCAATCCCAGCTTTTTGAGAAATCTCCAGACTGACCTCCACAAAGTTTGTACCAGTCTACACTCCCACCAACAGTGTAGGAGAGTTCCTTTTTCCCCACAGCCTCTCCAGCATTTGTTGTTGTTGGTTTTCTTGATCCTGGCCATTCTTTCAGGAGTGAGATGGTATCTCAGTGTGGTTTTAATTTGAATTTCCCTAATAACCAATGATGATGAACATTTTTTCATGTATTTATTTGCCATTTGTATTTCTTCCTCTGAGAAGTGTGTATTCATCTCAGATGCCCATTTTTGGATTGGGTCTTTGAATTTTGGGGGTCTGATTTTTTTTAATTCTTTATATATTTTAGACAAAAGTCCTTTGTCTGAGGGGGAGTTCACTAAGATCGTTTCCCAGTTTGTGGGTTTTCTTTTCACTATGCTGGAGATTTTTTTTTTTACTTACAAAAACTTTTTAATAAAAGGTAGTCCCAATTATTGTTTCTGGGAAGTATTTCCCGTGCAGTTTGAGTCCTGTTCATGAATTCTCTACCTACCCCTATGTCTTCAAGGTTTCTACCTAATTTTTCTTCCAATAGATTTAGTGTTTCTGTTTTAATATTCAGATCTTTAATCCATTTAGATTTTAATTTAGTACATGGTGATAGGCTTGGGTCGAGTTTTAGTTTTCTGCAAATGTAGAGCCAGTTTTTCCAACACCATTTATTAAAAAGACTGTCTTTCTTCCAGTGAACCTGCTTGGCTCCTTTATCGAAGATAAGGTGGTTGAGTGTGTTTGTAGTTGTGGTTGTATCTTCTAAACTATTCTATTGATCCTCTGCTCTGTTTTGATTCCAGTGCCATGTTGATTTTACTACTGTTGCTTTGTAGTATAACTTCAAGTCAGGGATTGTGATGTCTCCTGCCTTGCCTTTGTTGCTTAAAATTGCCTTTGATATTCTAGGTCTCTTCTGGTTCCAGATGAACCTTAGGAGTGATTTCTCTGTATCTATAAGGTATGTTGATGTTATTTTTATTGGGATTGCATTGAATCTGTATAACTGTTTTGGGAGAATGGCCATTTTCACAATGTTTATTCTTCCTATCCATGAACATGGGATGTCTTTCCATTTTCTTAGATCATCTTCAATTTCTTCCTTAAGTGTATTATAATTTTCCCTGTACAGGTCTTTCACTTCTTTTGTAAGAGTAATTCCTAAATATTTCATTTTTTTTTTTTTTTGGTTGCTAGTGTGAAGAGTGTGGCTTCTCTTATTTCTCTCTCTGTGATTTTGTTGTTAGTATATAAGAACACTATTGATTTCTGAGTATTAATTTTGTACCCAGCTACATTACTGAATTTATTTATTATATCTAAGAGTCTTTCAATGGAGTTTAGGGAGTCTTCCATGTAGAGTATCATGTCATCTGCAAATAATGACAATTTAACTTCTTATTTTCCTATCTTTACCCCTTTTATTTTTCTCTCTTGTCTAATTGCTCTGGCTAGTACTTCCAGTACTATATTAAATGTGAGAGGTGATAAAGGACATCTTTGTCTTTTGCCTGATTTTAAAGTAAAGGCTTTCAATTTTTGGCCATGTACTGCTGAGAAGAATGTGTATTCTGTTGTTGTTGTGCGGAATACTCTGTATATATCTATTAAGTCCATTTGTTCACAGGTGCAGTTCAGTTCTTTTATTTCTTTGTTGATTTTCTTTTAGGTTCATCTGTCCATTGGTGTCAGTGGTGTGTTAAGATCTCCTGTCAGAATTGTATTACTACTGATTTGGTTTTTCATTTCTGTTAGTACTTGTTTTATATAACTGGGTGCTCTGGAGTTTGGTGCATATATATTTAAGATAGTTATATCTTCCTCTTGGAGTTTTCCCCTAACCAGTATGTAGTGACCTTCTTTATCCTTTCTAATCATTGTTAGCTTGAAGTTGACTTTGTCTGCAAATAGAATATCTACACCAGCTTTTTTTTTTGGGGGGGGGTTCCTGTTGCATGGAATATTGTTTTCCATCCTTTGACTTTGAGTCTGTGAATATCCTTTTGAGTTAAGTGGGTTTCTTGTAAACAACATGTGGTTGGATTTTGTTTCTTGATCCATTCTGCCAGTCTGATTCTTTTAATTGGTGTATTGAGACCATTTACATTAATAGTAAGAACTGTTATAAATTGATTTATTGTTGACATATTATCTTTCTGGCGTTGCATGTTTATCTGTTCAACTGTCTGCTTTGTTTAGTGTTTTTTTTCCTAAATGTATCTAGGCTGTCTTTCAGTATTCTTTGCAGGGTTGGCTTGGTGATCATGAAGATTTTCAGCTGATCTTTGTCATGGAAGTATCGTATTTCTCCATCAAATTTGAAGGACAGTTTTGCAGGGTACATCAGCCTAGGTTGAAAATCATTTTCTTTTAGGATCTGAAATACATCACTCCATGCTCTTCTTGACTTTATTGTTTGTGCTGAGAAGTCTGCTGTAATTCTGATAGGTTTTCCTTTATAGGTGATCTGTCTTTTCTCTCTGACAGCCTTTAATATTCTATTCATTTGTTCAATTTCTGAGATGGTCACTATTATATGCTGGGTGTAGATTTATTTGGGTTGTGAAAATTTGGAGATCTATATGCTTCATTGATCTTGATATCAGTTTCCAATCTCATGTTTGGGAAATTTTCAGCTATTACTTCTCTAAATATCCTCTTGACTTCCTTTATGTTGTCCCCTTCTTTTTCATTTATCCGTATCAATCTTATGTTGTTTCTCTTTGCGTCATCCTGTAGGTCTTGAATTGTTATTTCCTGATTTTTTATTATTTTTAAAAGATCTTTTCTTTCCTGTTCACTTGTTCCAATCTTGTCTTCGAGGTCTGAGATTCTATCTTCACATTCATTGAGGCGGTTTTTACAACTTTCAATGGAGTTTTTGATTTCCTGTATATCTCTTTGCATCTGTTTTATGTATTGTTTGCTTCCTATTAGTGCAAATATTAAATACTTATGTAATAATTCATGAAAATATACATGACTTTAATGAAGAATTATGAAAAATTTGATCAAAGAAATTACAGTTATCATAATGAAAGGCTTTTGCATGTTCATGCATACATATACTCAGTAATATTAAGATGTCAGTTCTTCTCAACTTGATCTATAGATTGAAAACAATCTGAAATCCTAGCAAATTAGTTTGCGGTTATTAAAGAAAAACTTCTTTTAAATTTATATAGGAACAAAAAAAAGAATCAAAGAATCAAATTGGAATAAAAGAATTCAGAGTACAGATACTGTTATGGTATTGTAATATTGAAACAGAACAAAAAATAGATCAAAGGCAAAAAATAAAAGGACTAGAAACATAAAAGTCACAAGAAAACAACAACTCTGTTAAAGAACCCCCTTACAATGTAAGTAATATTTATAAAAACTATTGACTAAAAAAACTCAGAAAACCCAAGGAAACATAACAAACAATGGTTTGTATGTTAAGATCATATGATATTAAACAACAGAAATAAATATTAGGTGAAAATTAAAATCCGAACACACAAGATTTTATTTTTAATGAGGAAATAATTAAACATTTTCCTAAAATTATTCTTAAGATTTAAGATTGTGATTTTATTTATGAAATAACATTATTCTACTATAAAATTGTCTTTGTTATATATTGTCATCAGTTGTTATAGTTTGGATGTAAGTTGTCACCCAAAAATCCCATGTGTTCAGAAACAAACTGGGTTGGTTTTTGATGGAATAATTGGATTAATCTGTTGATAATTCCTTAGAAGAATGCGCTGTTAGAAGGTAGGGCTTGTATGGAAGCAGGTCACCAAGAGCATGACCTTGAAGGTTACTTTCTTGTACACTGCTACACCCTTTTCTCTCTGATTTCTGGCTGCCACATGCTGAATAGCTTTCCACCACCATGCCATACTGCAGGACCACTTCTGTCTTGGAGCTAAAAATTAACAAATGCAGAAAGTTGATACCAGAGAAGTGGACACTCTGACAACTGTCTTAGTTCTTTCTACCCTCAGCTGTTTGGTTAAGTGTGACATCCATGAAGGCCTAGGCTCTCTTCTTCCCTATACTGGTACAGCCAAGGCCTTCCCCACTCCCTCTATTTTTCCAGCTCAACTCCTGGACCAGAGACAAGCCTTATCTACTTACCCTCTTAACTTTTACCCTTTCAGATGGGGGAATAATCACCTCTCATAATTTCACTCCTCCTAACCCCACACTTATTATTCAGAATTCTACCTCACCGTGGCAATGATTCTACTTCAACATGGTCCTGATAAAATGACATATCAAGTTCAAGGACACCTTTCCTTTTACCTCACCTGGGTCCTTAAATTGATAGTGGCTTGCTCCTTCATAACACCTTGTCTCTTTGTTTTTCCAGTCTAATGTACAGGCATTCACCAGTGATAAATTTGTCCTGGTTAAAACACTTGGCATGGGCTTCTACATGGGCATCAACTATTATCCCGGTGACACCCTTAGATCCCAGTATAGCAGCCCCTTTCAGCAGGAATCAGCAAAAGAAAGAAAATCGTCACCCTTTTTCCTAATAATCAAGAGATGGGAATGAAAGGATTTTGCTCCAGATTTACACTGTAGCCAGTGGGATCCTGGGAGGCAGAACCAAGGTGCTCTATCTTGAGGTCTCCTTTCCCGCCACTAGGCAATTTACCTGTGACACGAAATGAATACCAATGGGCTACCTGTGCATCAGTAATGCCCCTTAGGTTCCACCCAAACCTAAGCTACATGTATGCCCCCACACCACTTGTCTGGTGGAGAGAATGCCAGGTCCCAGAGGCTCATGGAGTCTCTACCCACATTCTTAAAATAAAGGCCACTTTTATTTCATACTTCTTATTTTTTTAGCCGTGTGGAAAATTCTATCAGATGGTTCCCTTCCGTGCTGAAAATTCTACTAGTCTCATTGCTGTGACTAATCCCTATCATGTTGTTCACAAGTCTTTGGAACTAGTTCACCAGAAGAATTTTAAAAATTATACAGATGCCTAGAGAAGCCCATGCTTGCTGTAAACCAAACATGATGAGCCATTCACGTCAGAATTAAAAAGGCTGCAATGAGGAAAGGAATTTAGATGTTAAAGACCAAGCTTAGCAGATTTAAGTTGGAAAAAAAGAATGCTGTTAAAAAATAAACTGGAGATTATGCATGATACACTCTGGTAATTTAGTGTTTGAAACTGGGACAGTAAAGATGAAGGTAAAATGTAGACTCTAGGAAGTTGTAAAAGTCAGGAATGTGGAATTTCTTCTGAGGCTAACAGTAGACAGCAAGCAGACTAATCCAACAGAGAGACCATATAGTTTGCAACTGCCAGGCCTACCTTTGTTTATCTGCCCAAGCCTAATGGCTTTCACATATTACTTAGATGTGTATTATACCTGAGATACAGAATTAATGGTTGCCCTTCTTTGCTGTGATTATGCTATTTTTCTATTCCTATTACCCTATTAGTACCCTTTGGAATTGGAATGCTTCCCCTGTGAAATGTGTGTTGGAAGTATATTTAATTTTCTTACTGATTTTTATGGAGTTTCATGACTAGGAGTTTGTCTTGTGTCTCCGAGGATATTTTGGATTTTAACTGTTCATACAGCTGGAAGTATTGATTCAAAAACTCTGAAAAATTTCATAAATGGAGTAAATCCATTGTGTATAATGAGATGGACATGAGCATTTTGGAAGGAGGGAAGTAGTGTTGTTATGGTTTGTGTTTGGATGACCAAAGAAGCATCATATAGTCATGGAGGTGGCTGAGTCCAGAATTTCTGATTTGTTTGTTGTCTAATGCTGATATTGGCAGTGTGAATGCAGCACTCCTCCAGGGTTAGGGCCAACATACTAAATAAGGGAGGGAAGGAGGTGTACCTTGCTCCTTTTTGCTCTTTCCTCGTGTCACTTGCAGTCACCATGACCAGCTGCCCCTCAGCCATGAGACCTGCCTTGCAGTCAGCTGAGTATAGACTGAAACCTTCAAAAACTGAAAGTTAAGTAAACCTTTCCTTCCTTGATTTTGGGACCCAGATATTTTGTCTTAACCATGAGAGAAAAATAACCAAGATAAATATTTAGGTTTGATACTAAATTTTTCCTCTCCAAAATCTTATACATGTAATCCTGGGGCTTTTGGAAGATGATGAGTTTATGCTATGTTCATCAACTGATTAAGCCACTGATAAGTTCATACCTGAATGTACAGGTGGGATATGGAACCTCATAAGAGGAGGAAAGACACTGAGGGCATGATCTCAAATGGTTTATTCTCGTCCCTATATCCTCCTTCTTTCTAGCATCCCCAAAGTGAAGGCATTTCCTCCACTAAACCATTCTGCTACCTCATTTCTGCCTGAGGTTGAACCCTCTAAAATCCTGAAACAAAATCAACTTCTCTTCCTTTAAGTTTCAGGTTTTGGTTGTTTTGTGTCAATGACAGGAAATGATGAATATTTTGGTCATTTATACTTTTGTGTAATAATGTTTTCTATATAATTACAATATTGTAATTGAGTAGCTTTATATTATATGATAGAGATATTTCTTGGTAAACATTCAAAGATGAAAAATTATGCTACATGCCTTTTGTATACATTTAGCCATTCAATATTAATTTTGTTCATCAAAGATTGACATTATTGGGGCAATACAGAACATCAGAAGGAAACTTTTTCTTGAATATTTGTAAACATAGATGGACACTGAGACCACTAATATATTCATGTACTTATATGTATATACATATAATATATATATATGTATCTATACAACTTGTCTATTTATATGTATTAAAATCTACCATTTATCTTATTTAATTATGGAAATGTAATCTCAAATTGTCTGTCTGAATTTATGTCTGAATCATCAATATGTGCTTTCAAAAATTTGGAATTAGCAATAGCTACAGTATACTAGACATATTGTTTTTAACTATTTTATATTTTGAATGCAAGAGTTCTCAGCATGAGTCCTCCTCAAGAGATATTTGACAATGTCAAAAGACATTTATGTTGTCATGACTTGATGTGTTTTGCTACTGATATATAAAGAATAGAGGTCTACAATGCACAGGAGACCCTATAAGAGCAACAACAAGCACTATTTCTCCAACAATGCCAATAGCACTAAATTTAGAAAATATTTTTAGAGGAATGTACGAAAAAAGAAAAGAATTTAAGCAAAGGTAGGCAATGGTGCCAGAGGACAATTTTACATTGTTCAAATCAATATATCTATTGCTCAGTGCTAAGTTTTGTGTAACGACTTCGGCTCCTGGCTCCATGTAGTTTTTATAAAATCTATTGTAGATATGATTTACAGGTAGCAGCAGATATGACACTGAAACAAACAGTTAACACCCAGTGGAAACTCTAAACTCATAAATAGAAGTAAATCTTAGTATTGCAAACTGTCTTGGGACAGTTTTAATCTTTCCAGTGTCTATGGCATGGATATTTAACCCAGTTATTAATGTAAAAATCAGTATTATCTAAACAGAATTGTATTGATAAGCCTCAAAAATTAGAGGAACAAGATACGAAATAGAGGACAGTCGAATAAAATGATTTTATTTTCCTTCAGTAAATAGCTTTCAGCTTTTCAAATATTTTAAATAAATCCAAATATTAAAATATTAAAGAATAAAATATAATGTATTTTTGCACAAATTGTATATACACAGAGACAATTACCTTTAAAAGTACTAAAATATCACTTAAACATAGGGAAATGTGTAACTAAATAACATCAGTGAGTTTGTAAATGCATTAGATATTGAAAGTAAGTGATACATGTGACTTAAATAGTTTTTAGTCAATTTTAAGCCACAGACTAATTTTTCTGTGATTTTTTATACATATGTGGTTTCATGGAGTTTTAAATCTTATAGCATTTTGATTTTAAAATATTCTGTTGTTTCAACCCCCAAGAAAAGGGCAAAGACATGGAAATGTGTAACAATACAATATATATCCAGACCAGCAATGCAATGAGTTCATTGCGGTAGTTTACACAACTCAATTAATTTTTATGGATATTTTAAGATTTTAATTTTATATGATTATTTTGAGAACTACATGTACACAATGTAAAGAAACAGATGGTCTCTTATAAAGCATATAACCTGTGTAGAGTTTCAATATAATTTTACTGCTATCCACATAATGATACTCTTTGTAATTATCAGAAATCTAAATATAGTCCAAATAAAGATATGCAGAACACTGAAGCCTCAAACAATTGATTCCAAAATTACATTTCTTATCTACTTCTAATTGCTTTAGCCAACACTTCACAGATGCATAATTCAATTATCACATTCAAGATTAACAGTAGAATGCAGGTTATACTATGTTCATATTTTTTACAAAAATAATAATTCTCTACTGCCATTCACTACTACAGGACCTACAAGAATGAAAAACTCAGTAGCTGTGTCACACACCCAAACACTAAAGCAAGCATTTCATGTCTATGACTACAGAAACCTAACTTGACATTGTTTACACTAAAGCAAGCATTTCATGTCTATGACTACAGAAACCTAACTTGACATTGTTTTAGTCAATGCTGAAAAACATAAAAATATTATAGTGGGTCAACATGGGATCATTTTAAATATTTCTTTTTAAATATGAGAGGGACGTTAATGATTATTTTAATAATTTTTAAAGGGATTTTAAATTCCTTCCACCAGAGAGTGTGGAGGATGTATTATCAAGATTATATGAAGTCTGAAACATTTTTTGCGGCAATTGTCTCTGCAATCATGGGTTACTCAATGTTAAAATGGAAGAAGACTCCATATGTGCTTCTTCTCTCATGGCCTGTAGATGGACTGGTATGTGGAATAGCATTACACATGTTTCAGTCTTGCCTTCTCATAATGATTTGTTTGTGACTTAACTGTCTCTGCAACATACGGACTGGTTAGGTTAAGACACTAACAGAGAATTTAATCTTCATGGGATTTTAGAATCTTCATGGGATTTTCTTGGTACTATAGGGTAGTCTTTTGCAACATTTATATATAGAGAGATAATCAAAAAAACCTTAAATGTGCATTCTGTTTTACCAGATCTATAGGATGGATTTTAATGCACGGCTGGTCAATATAAATGATGATCCTTGGTGGTGATAGTGCATCATATGAAGACTGGATGCTATCAAAGGATATGTACCTATCCTGCCATTACTTTTTTTATTTAAAGGAAAAAAATAGTATAAGGGTACAAGTAATACAGAATTTCAGTAAAACAGTAGGAAATCACTAGTTAATAGATTACATATTGTCATCTTAGAAATAGTTGTTCAAGTTACAGAATTAAAGCATACAAAGTGGACATTCAAACAGTGAGACTGCAGACAGTTGTGTTCAATGATCCAACAAATCTTAGTAATATAGTCATCTATCTTAACACACCTAAACACACTTGCAATTGTATTCTTTAGAGCACTTTTTTTTTCTCTCTTTTTCACAACAACATTTACACATTTTGGGTTTTACTACTCCCATAGTTCTTATTACTTTTTCTTTGGAAGAGAATAAAATCAAATATGACAAAACAAAGCAGTCAGTCAAAACAAAGGATAGACATAGCATATGATGTAAAAACAGAATACAAGGTAATCAAAAATGGTTACCATAATGCCTCTTGCTACCTTAAAAAGAATTGCCTATATCATTAAGTGTAATCAAATTGAACAAAACAGTACAGAACAAGACCAATAAAACCTAAACATTGGAGACATCACAGGACTTCAAAAGAAGATAAGAGTCAAACCAGAATGGGTGTCATAGTGAATCTTATTGCCTTCAAAGTATTTGCCTATACCCTCAAACTTGATACTATCAAACGGAACAGAACAGAGTAAAATCAGTCAAAACAAGATGGTAGGAGCAATACAGGGCTTCAAATCAAGTTAATAGGAAATCAAAAAAGTTACTATAATATATCCTCCTAATTTTTTTATTTTTCCTTAATTAAAAATAAATAAATATTTTTTAAAAAGGGGGAGATTGAGATAAATGAGGACATAACATAACATTACTTTGAATAAGAGACTTTATCTGTTTCTTTTAATTTCCTTTGTGTCATTCTCCGTAACTATCATTTAAAATTTTAACTAAGTAATTTTATTCTACATATTTCTTACTTATTAAAAAATTCTAGATAGTTTACTAGGGAAATGATCTTTTTCATTGTCACTGTATTCATTATTCATCTGATCATCCATTCTAATTCTGAACTGTAGAATGTAAACATAGCCTGCCCTCCCAGTATCATCTTTTAGACGAATTCATTGCTAGAAGCACACTCTGCATTTCTTTGTTTTCAATAACAGACACCATGTAAATCAGCTGAAATATATGTTGGTTAGCATATTAAAATTATTTGCCTGGACATAGTGGCACAAGCCTGCAATTACAGAATTCAAGAGGTGGAGACAGGAGGATGTCCATGAGTTCAAGGACAGCATGGGCTACATAGTGAACTCATGACCAGCCTGAACTACACACAGAGAGAAGCTGTCTTTAAAAAAAAATCCTTTTACATTCTCTTCATGAAAAGAATGTCAGATTTTTAATAACTGAATTTTATTTTTGAGAAGCTTTAGTTTCACAGAAGAATTGGGCAGAAAGTAAAACATGGCTACATAACATCATCTTTTCTTATGAGAAATTTGTTCCACCTCGATAGATACCAAAATCTGAGCATTTCCTTGTTCCTTATATAATATGCCAGTACTTGCATATAATGTAAGCCAATCATCCTGTATTCTTTAAACTATCTCTAAATTACTTATACTGAATTCAATGCAATGTTATGAAACTAATCATTATCCTGTAATATTTAAGGAATAATGAAATTAAAAAATAAAAATTTTCATATTTTAAAACTTTAAGAAATGTTTTAAGTCCATGGCTGGTTGAATCCAAGAATGTAGAGCCTGCCAGTAGAGAGGATCGACTGTGTACCCCATGGAAAACATCTCCACCACCATGGATTGACATATTGTTCAAAATTAACAAACTTTTGTTGACACTTAATTATAATTTAAATACACCAGTCTTGGCATGTTCACCCTATGTATCTTTAGAAATTATTGTGACATGTAGAGAAGAGAAATGTTTGTGCTAATATTGTCTGGATATAATTTCATGTCTGTATCTTGTATACTGAGCCTGATTAGAAACTGTTTTATTGTATTTCTATTTTTCTTCTTCTTTTTATAATAAAAATACAGTATAATCATATTTGTATAAAAATATATTTGTCTGTATATGAACAATGTCAAGAATTATATACAACAAACCCTCAAAACTTTTCTAGAAGTTTTCTTCAACCTTCCGAGCCTCCTTTCTTTCCTTTTTCATTTTTAATACTGTCTGAAAAGCCTATCTTTTCCCCCATAATATTTTTTATTTTTGGAACTGTCATAAAATATATGAATTTAATTCATGATTTAAAAGTAGATGTCAAATGATATAAGACTTATCAAGGTGAAGAAATTCCTGAGATGACTGACAACCAGGATCTTAAAAATTCATGTATACAATCTCACTATATAATTAATTATAAAAAATTAAATGTGCACTCAATAAAGGCATTATAGCCTGCGCAAACTTTATACTTTGTTTCACGAGAGGAAAAATGGATTCCTGGAAACCCAGTCACTCATGCTCAGTCATGAAGCAAAAGACACTTTGTGCAGCCATAATATGCAAGATTTAGTATGAAAGTGAAAGCTTGCATGTGTCTTGTAAAGGCTCTGTGGTCAAATATCTGATTTCACAGGATATGAACTGCTATCTAAAGCTGGGATAACAGAAAAGACGTGATGCAGTTCACTGGATAGCTATCAAAGTACGCCCAGTGACCAGTTATTTGTATGAATATCTGGAAAGTTTTAGCTTTCTCTGCTACACCTGAGCAGTTAGTTTTCAAAGTCATCTCTTGAAGCACTTTGAACCTCCGTACCCCCATCTAACCCTTTGAATAATTAAAGTTTCCTGGGCTATGTATACCTGTTGATTTCCTTAACTTCTCCCCCAACACTTGCAAGTAATTTCCCAGTTACATTATTTAATTGCTCAGTGAGAGTATTTGATGGCCTTACAGTACTTGGCTAATGTTTAACATTACTTTTGAACAAAAAAGTTTATATTAGTATTTCTAGGATCAGTATATGTACTTGATTTATTTAGGTGGCTCCAGTTAACTAGTAAAAAAAATTAAATATGCATTTAGATATATTTTATCTATTTATAAATAACTACTTGATTGATAGACAAAGAAATAGATGCTCCATATCACCACGTCAAATTTATCCTCATTGCACAGGTAACTATTTTATAAGATTTTTTCAGAACAAAAACAAATTTGTATAAACTTTGAAAAAAATTGTAATGCCAAATCTGTTATAAAGTGCATTACATATAACATTTAAAAACAATCAATTATGATGAACATTTAACTTAAATGTTTTGATGGAGATCGATTTGTACTCATTACAAATGAATGACAAAAACTGTGTGCAGTGTGATTGTTAAAATAATAGAAATGTATTTATCACAGTTCTACAAGCTAGAAGTTTGCCACAAACTTGACTTGGCTAAACTAAAGGGGTCCATGAGGCGGCTCTAACCCTGCTGGTCCTAGTAAAAAATCATTTTCCTGGCTTTCCCGGATGGTTCATGTCTGCCAACATCACTCAGCTTTGCTTTCGAGTCCTCAAGCTCAGTACGTTCCAACATCTCTCTCCGTCTCCCTATCACATTATGGGGGTGAATCTTTACCTGTCTTCCCTCAGTATGGATATATATGTTTACTTTTATATCCACTCAAACATGCCAGATGATTTTCTTTTCTCAAAATCTTTAATCACATTTGCTAAGGGATTGTAGTTAGCATTTTAGTTAGTGTTATTTTCTTGCCTTGTAAGGCAACAGCATTCACAGTTTCCAAGGATTAAGACTTGAACAGATTTGGAGGAACCATTACTTGGTTTGCAAATGTGATCTTTGTCAAGAATAATTTCTGAGAAATAATTGGTGTTGGACAAGTATCTTCACACAAATAATTAATGAATAAATTTAATAACAGTCATTATGAGTTTCAGATATTTATATAAAATGACCTGACATTTCATTTCTGAGCCTTATTTAAATCCTTGAATTGCTTTTTTTCCTTTTTCTGCAGCGGGACACAATACCTGAAACCTACAAGTGGTAAAAAGAGAGAGTTGATTTGGTTCAGTGTTTCAGAAAGCTGTTTATGGTCGAACGGATCCAATCCAGGACATTCATGACTGAAGAATGTACTCAAGTCCTAGTGTAAGGGGTACAGAGATGGTTGAAAAGCATCAAAATAAGAGGCCAGAGACCAGGCACAGTGTCCAAGACGCTGGCCTTAGAGTGACCTGAGAGAGATCTTCATACTCTTACAAACAATCGTCTGTCCACTACTGACAACAGCCTGTCCACTGTAACAAGAAATAAGGACCAGGAAGAAATTTAGGACTACTTGAAGTCTTCCTTGTGCCAGTTTTATCTACACACTTGTACTGATTGCCTCTGCAGTTTTGACTTCAAACACTTGCTTCATTTAGACTCTTTGAAATTCCCACCCCAATCCAAAATTTGATGGATACTCAGCCATCCCATTAGATGTTTGCTATCATTCCAGTGTCAGCCTGCCTGTACACAGGTGGAAGAAAATCTGATTTTTTCAAGCAGTCTCTGATTTCTTTTTTTTTTTTTTTTTTTTTTTTTGTCTTTTCCCTTTTTATCGGTACCGGGGATCGAACTCACGACTGCCTGCTTGCATGGCAGGCGCTTGTGCCGCTGAGCTAAATTCCCAGCCCCCAGTCTCTGATTTCTGGGGTATTTCCTCATATCACCATCATCTAAGAAAGGTCATCTTTCTTCTGAACCATTCCAATACACCCAGAAGTGTGCTTTACTAATCTTCTCAGCATCTATTTATCTCATTAAGTTGACAATTAAGACCATTAGACCAATAAACATTGAAATACTCATGACTTTCTTTTCTGAGACATCTACAGTTCAAAAAGAAATCAAACAATCCAAAGTGAAAAACGCTAAATACTTGTAAGTAGTGCAAATTAAATACTTTTTATTACAAACAAGGTATTGTGCTGAATATTTCATTCCTATAATATGTATTAGGTAAATATATTTGATTAACTCTCTAGCTATTGGCTTATAGGTTTTACTCTTCCAATTTTACTCTGCTGAATTCAATTTTATTTTATTTCCTAATTTATATATATGGAATGAAACGAGCTAAGAGTTTAGCATGCATAGATGTGCTGCTAAGGCTATAGACAGAGTTCTTTGTCTCCTTTTTTTACATATTTTGTGGAAGTTTTCCCATTGTAAGTACATATGAAGCTTCTCCTCTGCTACATATTTTCAAAATTTTTATAGTACTTTGAATAAAACTTGTCAAATATGGAATATTTTGTAACACTCTACAATTGTAAAATTCCCAATTAAAGCTAGAAATCTCACTTTGCCTTTTCGTATTTTTCCTCACATTTTTAATTTTTAATTTTTAATGTTCTTATTCCTTAGTTAGGTAAAATATTTATGAAACAAATTTCTAAATTTGTCATCATCATTATTATATTAAAATCAATTTATCTCATTGAAAAGTTTAAATGGGACTAAAATGCTTAAATATAACTCTTCTCTGAATTATTTAATCATCAAGAAGACAAGTTTAATAAAAAAAATGCTGTACTTTTGTTGTGAAATCTGTCTTTTTTATTGCAGAAGGACTGTGTGTACAGTGGAAATTATTGAGGAAATGGCTTTTGTGTCCCCTCCTCTTATCTTTATGTCTTATGAAATTCTTGGAGTAAAGGTAACCTAGCACTGCCCCTGACTGTGTGTCATTCTTTGTTAGTGTCTGAAAAGATGCCTGACAGCTATGATTACATTGCTGTGACATCCTTCCATGTCCTGAGGTAGTAAAAGAAACTGCTTAACATGACTCACCTTGAACGTATTTTCTTATGTTCTTATGTTTCTAATAAATACAAGAGAAAATGGAAAGAAAAGATAAATTAATCTGTACTCATTTATGGGAAGGCATATGCTATATGACACAACATGTACACATATTGAAGTTTCGAATTTTCCTTAACTAATCAGAAGATGATTAAAATAATAATAGGATAATTTTTCTCATTAGAACAAATAAGGAAAATAGGTATGTGGCTCATTTATTGTAACTCTTTAAGCATTATTCATTCAGAGAAACTAGCACAAGGTTTTTTGTTGTTGTTGTTTTTGTTTTTTTGTTTTTTTTTTGTTTTTTTTTTTTTTCATTGTGCCATCATATTTCACATAAAAAACAGTAGACTGGCAGAACTGGCAACAGAATTCAGGGTACCTCGTCACTACAGACTGTAGAACTGAAAGCTGTAATAGTAAGAAATCACTGGCTATTTTCTCAGTAAAATTAAAGTCTTACATAACATTGCAATAAAATACTCCAAATCACTTACTCTAGTAAGTTTAGTGTCCTGAGTTAGTTACTGAGGAACTGGCATAGAATTCTCAACACACTCAGAATTATGTTTTAAGAACATTAACTTAGTTGAGTTTCTTCAAGATTTGCAGAAGGTCAAATTCCTTTCTATAAAAGTCAACAAAATTCATCATACATTTGCCTGTTGTATCATATTTAAATAAAAATTGTCTCATATCAATACTCCACCAATATCATGCATGACATAATAATAAAAGTAAACACACCCACACACATGCACACACAGAGAAAAAATATGTAACAATGGGTTGCAGTCCACATTTTGATTCAACATGGAAGATTGTGAGGGAAGTTAGTCTACAATAAAATATAAAGATAAAGATGTAAGAGTCATTGGGAAGTGAAACTGAAGTAAAAATTGGAGACAACAAAGGTTGATTATTCTGGAATGAGAAGAAAGCTGGAAATGTAATTCATTAGGGAAACAATCAAATTTCATTATAAATTAAATAAACTTACAGCATTCAAAGAATTTCGGAAGCCAATGCTGTATTAACAGTAAATACAATTCTCACTATTGAAATGCTGCCAATTTTACCTAGGCTTCAGAGAAAGACTACATTTCATAACATTTAATTTACAAAGAGTAAATGAGAAAGCTAGAAAATATTATAAAGTATACTATTCAAAGTTATTATAATAATAAAAAAGCATCAAGACTTGCAGGACTGGATTCCTGTAAAAAGAAAATTAGTGAGTCTAGCCAATATTTGACCTTACTTTTCTTATCAATGAAACTTTTTATTTTAAAGGAAATAAGAGAATAGATGAAGTTGAGCAAAACTTTCTCATCAGTTGGGGGTGGAGATAGGCAAGAATTCACTGTTTCAGGAAATCATTTCAAACTATATATCTTAGTTACTGTTGTCTCTTTGTTCAGAAAGTTCACAGTTTGCAGTTGTTTCAGGCCATAATCTGCTGACTCCAAGGCAGGATGGCTTGGTAGAGGGACATGGCAATGGAGAACCAGTTCAGGGCTAACCAGAAGACAGCAAAACAAGCACGGAAGGGGAAATATAAACCTCTTCTTGTCCACCACATTGTTTTCAGGATTCTGGGGTTAGAGCTGCACCAAACCAATCAGTGGCCTGATTTAGTAATCACAAACCCTTCACCCTAGCTTTTTGTTGTTGTTGTTCCAAGGATTGAACTCATGACCTAGCACTTGGCAGACAGACACTTATGCCCCTGATCCAAATCCCCAGCCAATCCATCCTAGCATTTTTAATCCTAGCACTGCACCATAAATCAACCGCACACTCTAGATTCACCCTCCTCTGAAAAAGCCGTACTTATGACTGCATGAGGCTTTGGGGGATATCCAGACACAAATCATGAAAGTGCAATTTTTAATATAAACTTAAAAGTGAGTTAAAAAACAAATAAGAAAGACAAAATGAACAAAACCTAGTTTTTCTAGTTTTTAAGAAGTTCTAGACCTCTATTAGCTATAAAAGAAACAAAAGAAAATGTCTTTCAAAAAAGTTTTGCCTTCACTACAGCATTAAATTGCCTACTGATTTTAGCATGTGAAATACATTACT
This sequence comes from Cavia porcellus, assembly GCF_034190915.1. Taxonomy (NCBI): domain Eukaryota; kingdom Metazoa; phylum Chordata; class Mammalia; order Rodentia; family Caviidae; genus Cavia; species Cavia porcellus. Next base: position 28,322,692 of record NW_026947497.1, on the reverse strand, counting down.
AAAAGAAAATGATGAAGTAGAGAAGAAAATTAAAATTGACAAAATTAAAAGAAAACATACCATCTAAATTACGTCACAATAATTGAAGCACAGAACTTAAAGTAACTGTCTTAACAGTATCAGAAAGTATTACCTTTAAAATACTGAAATGCAAGATAAATAATTAAGACTAAGCTATAAAAAACATGAAATTGAATACTTTATTGTAAAATAATTCAATTGAAATCTAAAATTTAAAGGTGTTTAAAAGAAGCCAGGCATGGTGGCCCACTCCTACAATCCCAACACTCAGGAGGCTGAGGCTGGAGTATTCTTGCAAGTTCCAGATGAGGCTGGGCTACAAAGTAAGCACATGGCCAACCTGAACTGCCTAAGGAAAATTGTATCAAAAATACAAAAAACAAAATCAAAGGTGTTTAAAACATGTTAGCCTGAAAGGGTGAGGAATGTTAATGCTAGACATGTTTGCAGGGCTTCCAGGGTAGTTAGGGACCTGGGCTTAGGTTTTTTGGTCTTTCCATAATGTTCTGGAAAAAAAAAAGTGTCTCACAGTTACTATAATCTTGAAACAAAATTGTTTGTACCAATCACTTGTTTTCTATCTGGTAATTTAAATATTTGATATTTTCTGGCAGGAGTACCTATGTGACCAAGTTTTGCCTCAAAAGAAAAAAATAAACCACTGAACACTGAATCATTAATAATGTTTTTGGTATATAATAATTAATGTTTTCAGTGAACTTTCAAGGACCCATTTCTTAAGACAGACTTGAACCACATCATGTAAGAGCTCTTAACACTTAACTGGATGAATATAAGCCACTTATTTTTTTTTAAGTAAGCAAAAGACCTGAACATATGGCTGTAATTACGAAAGAAGATAAATAAAAGCAATTGAATTTTGTTAAAAATCAAATTAAGGGGCTGGGGATTTAGCTCAGCGGCATAAGCACCTGCCTTGCAAGCAGGCAGTCGTGAGTTCGATCCCCGGTACCAATAAAAGGGAAAAAGACAAAAAAGAAAAAAAAAATAAAATTAAAACAAGAGAAAAATGTTTGTACTCCTTTACTAAAATGTCATAAATATAAACAATAATAAAATAACCATGCAAATTGTTGAGGAGAATTTAGAGTGATTGAAACTTAGCCCCTTATTTAGTGAGTATGCAAAATGGTATTATCAGTTTGAATGTCAATTTAGGAATTTATTAGAAAACAGACATTGACTTGTCAAGTTTTCCTCAAATTCAGCTTCTAGACATTTACTTAATTGATATAAAAACTTGTATCTACCCAAACTTGCATCGAAATATGACTATTTCTGATTCTTTATAATAAGCTCAGACTGAAAGAAATAGGCATATCATTTAATAAAAGGCTAGATAAGCAATCTAGGATAGTTTCATATAATGGAACAGTATTTCATGATTGAAGCCTTGCAAATTATCAAAGAATCTGAAAGTAAATTTCTAAGTAAAAGAAGCCAATCTGAAAACACTGTATACTGTATGGTTCCATTTATAAAGTTTTCTGGAAAACACAAAATTATGAAAGTAGGAAAGTAACTTGTGGTTCCAAGGGTTTGGGAAAAGAAGAAAAAAACGTATATGTGAAATACACAGTTGATATTGGAATAATGAATTTATTTTGAAAGAAAATTTGATTATGAATACATTATACAGCATGTCTGACAAAACCCTGATAAGTTTGTATCATGAACAATGGACCTTATTAATCAAAACAAGATAAAAGTTATTTAGGATTTCCAATGAATTTGGATGGAATTCAGAAAATGATAAAATAATCTAAGTATCACAAATGTATGAGTGAATCCTCTGAAAGTAATAGCAGAGAAAGTGCTTTGTAAGTAGTCTTAAAAACGTAAACGACAAGACCCAAAAGCTTAACATAGTCATCATACTCTGCATTATAATTTTTCGTCCCTTAGGAATATGGGTTAATAATCCTGAAACCACTAAATCTATAAACACTGAAGTTGAAAAATGAAGTAAATACTATCTAATTCTTGGAGTCAGATTTTAAATAAAGAGAGAAATCCTGAGTGATCATTATGTTACATTGCAGTCATTAGCATGAGCTTGTATTCAGCTAGATAGAAATTAGAACAGAAACCATGCAGTATTATGTATGCATCTATGTATATGTACGTATGTGTGTGTGTGCTTTCATGGCCTTGTGTATATTTATGTGTCCTTGTTTCTGAGCTGAAAGAGCCTAGGCTTAAGACACTGATGCTGCAATGAATAAAGCTACTGTACACGTCTTCAATTCTAATACCATTTTGAAGTAAAACAAGTCAAAATGCCTTAAAGAAATCACTGTGTTTTTAAAGAAAACAGGAAATATACAAGATAAGTATGAATTTTCTTATTGTACAGAATTGTTAAAATGCTCCAACAAAAGTAAAATATTGGTATATCACAGAAACACTGGAGAAAGAAATTCCAAAGGCTAAAGTTGAAACAATTTTAATAAAATAAGTACTTAATTTGGCAGCAATACAAATCAAATATTCTTGTATCTACATTCATATAAATAATTAATTGGAAAGATAACTGGAGATTGCACAAATAATGCAAAATAACCTTTATAGTTTTTGTAAATACTTCCATCTCAGTGATTTGATGCTGTTATAGTCGGGGGTTATAAGGAGAACTATTAGAATCAGGAGCTTATAATATTAATTTTATGATGGTCACCCAGAATTAACATAAACTGCAGGAAATATATCCACAACACTAAAGACATACAATATTTAGCCAAGGGCCTTAATCCCACAGTGATGTCCCAATGAGCCCAGATGAAGATCCAGAACTCATGACAATGCCTCCCAGAAGTCCAGCTGGAGGTCTAGAACCCACAAGAAGGACTCACACCTCTTTTATGGATACACACTGGGAAGGCCCAAAGGTCATTAATGGAAGCTAGAAAGTCTATGCCAGCAGGATGAAGGAGCTGTGCTGGTAGGTTGAGGGTTCTACACTGGAGCCAAGAAGTCACACTTATAATAAAGACCAGGGCTGTCTTGAAAAGCACCACAGCCATCCTCAGTTACACGGAGGCCCAGAGCTCCTCTGACTATAAGCACATCTGAATACATGCAGTTCATCTTGGAGATTAAGCAGCATATGTCTTCCTCTCTGGGACCAGGAAGTAATGCACAATGTAAGGAACAGAGCTCCTCCATCAAAACCAATGCCTCAAACAGCAACACATGGGATGACTCACAATGGCTCAATGTCTCATCGAGTAAACACACTGCTTCTCCTTCTCCACGTCTCTATTTATGATGACAACTTTCCTCAGGTGCAACATCTATGCTCAATGCTCTGTTAATTTAATTCAGATGGTTTTAGATTGACTACCAGTTTTTAATCCATAACAGATGCTTACATCATGCTTCTCCTGTAATGGGCTGCAAATGATTAATCCTTCCAAGGAACAAGGTATTAAAGATGAAGACAAGTAGTTAAATTTCTGGTGAAAAGTCACACAAACATAGGCCAACCTCTTGAACTCTTATTATCAACAATGAAAATTTATGTTAATAGTATGACCCCTTAATGTGATAAGATGAAATGTCTCTTCCATCTTATAAAACTACAAGACCATTTTTGCTCTAAAATATCAGGATCATTAAAAACAAGAAAACATGAACAACCAACATTTGAGGACATAATGATCAAATGTATCATTGTACTCCAATGGGATTCTGGAATGACCAAGGAATATTAGGAAAAATATAAGAAATTTTAAATGTAGTATTCAGTTTAGATAAAAATAATACATTGACATTGGTTCATTAAGTGACATGCTAGTATGATATTTGAGTATATCAGAATACTAAACTTAGCATTGGCAAACAATTGAAGGGGCCAAATGAAAAAGGGGAAGCAAAATCATTTTATTAAGAAAGAAAAGAAGCAGGGGAGAGAAAGCTACCCTTCAGGAGTGTAGGGGGCTCTGGCAAGACGGGGCGTGGGGAGGGATTATACCTTTTGTTTCTTATGGATTTTATTGGGTTCTAGGACCCCTCCCCCTATGTGAAACTTGCCATAACCTGATTGGCTCCCTGGGTTGTCAAAGATAGTCCTATGCCTCAAAACTCTAACCCTCAAGTCACCTTCTGGGTGCACATTCCTAAGTGGTCCTGCTGGAACTTGTCAGCATTATTTCTGGAATGCATGGGTTGGTTAAATGGGGCCTTACACACAAGATCCAGTTAGCAATCCAGTAAGGGGCTAAATAGACTTGTTTTTTTCCATAATTCTGTGTGCAAATTCGAGTTGAATGAGAACCAAAACCAATTCTAGAGCTAGATTTAATGTTTACCTTATGAGGAAATTTGATTCAGTTCTTGTTCAGTTGGTTTTTGACCAGAATTGTGGAACTGAGTTTACTAACCAAGGTACCTTGACATGTGTGTTATTGTGTGTGTGTGTGTGTGTGTGTGTGTGTGTGTGTGTGTGTGTGAACATTTTCTAAATTAGAGATTTCATTTAAGTAGCGGTGACTGAGGCACTGCTATCTTGCTTTCCAAACACCTGGCTTTCCCTCTACTCTGTCTGTCCACCTCCCACTTCTCAGTGAATCTTTGACTTTTTCAGGCCATAATTGACCATAAAATGCAATGGGACTCTTATTTATTTTCTGCCTACGTACCCCTTTCCATACATAAGCATCCATGATACCAGCATCTCTGTGATTCTCTCTGAATACATCAATGTCAGTTAGAAAATGTGATAGGATCTATTAAAATTGAGTCAAATTATTTTTGATATTCAAGAAATTCTATACGATTCTCCTACATGGAATCTGTTATCTCCAGATGCACACTTAAAATGTTCATGGTAATTTTATTTACAATAAAATGGAAGCAAAGTGACTTGTAGTGTATAAAGTCAACCAAGTATTATACTATAGTGAAAATAAGTATATTTTCTTCTACACAATAACAGAAAAAGCTAATGAAACACAAAAACATACAAACATATTTTTAAAAAGTTAAAATAGTGAAATATTTATGAGAGATTCATCAGTATGTATATTATGAAACATTGGATGATTAATAGTTTTATTTTATCCAAGGTATTTACAAAAATATTTTTGATCATTAATTATTTTTTTGTCACAACAGGAACAAACATGTGAAACTTGAGAATTATTTGAATTATGGAAAATTAGAAATTTTGCATCAGCTGAAATAATGCTTGAATAACATCAGAAATATTTTCTTATATTGTCTCAAATTATATAGAATAAATTTATACTTCCCAGGTAGCTATATCTCATTCTCATTGGTTTTATCACAGCACAAACTGATCAAAATAGGAACAGAAAAATGTAATAGTACCACTACCACAATTCTTTCAATAATTTAACCTATATTAACGAAGTCTGAGTTGGTGTTTTGGCCTTAGTTTGTGAGTTTTCACTTCGCTACCCTGTTCTCTACTCTGCTCAGTCTTCTTGCTCTCACACTTACTTTCAGCAGCTGCTAATAAAATCCAAGTACATCCATCTTCTGAACATAATCAGCCTTGGAGAGCTGGGTCAAGACATCATGACATCAGTGCTGATGGATTGACTGCATTTCACTACCACACCGATGCTGATCTTGTCTTGCCTTATGATGTAAAGTCTGCTTCATAGATTACTGATGAGACTACTCCAGAAACTAGATGGATGTCTGTGGTGAGTTCAACTACCAGAGTCATAAAGAGGAGGGACAACAGCATTACTCTGAATCCTGGCGACTGATGACACATAGATAAAAAAGAAAACAAAAACTTGGTGTTTTACTCTAAAGTTGGAGACCAGGTTTATTTCAATGATTGTAGCTCACTAAATTGTGCTAATACATGTTTTCCTTATTTAGTTATATATACATTTCAAAGTCACGTGGTACTCAAATAACTTATTTATTTTGGGTGTGATATTTCTATTTTGATGTCCATTTATGAGAAAGTTTATTTTAACTTTTACGTATATAAGACTTTCACACCTTTGAGCTGAATTCTTTATCACTGTGAATTCTAATGGAATTCCACTGTTCTATTGCCTTTTTCCTACTGAGTTGAAAAAGAATAGTCTTTTGTTATGATAAAATGCTCTTGATTCTGTGTAGAAAAGAATAGTACAATTCTATGGCAATGCACTTTACATTAACAACATAGATGAGTCTGTAACTGCTCTCCCATTAACATTGTGTTTTTTTTTTTCCTTCCCCTTAACCATTTTCTTAAAAGTCCACCTTTAAGGTTTGAATATTTCATACTCATCTCCAAACAAAAAGTGTTTCTTTTTATAAAATTTCACTTATGTCAGTTGAGCTGTTATTCTGTGTGAGGAAATGGAAAGAAAAAAAAAAATCATTTCTATTTTCCCCTAAAGACATTTTATTCATGAGCAAAGTCTAAATGGCAAAATCTTATTTCTTCTATAAGTTGTTCATAAGGATAAATGTTTCCCTACTTATAGAAAATAGCATATGATACTGGAAGTGCTGACTAATTTAGTTCAAGAAAAATGTTCAACTGTAGTTAATTTTTTCTTCTTAAACATTATTTAAAGAGGTGAATATAAAAAGCAATTTTAATTTTAATGTAGTATCTTTAAAATACCCTTGCATGTATACAGTACAAAATAAAACACACTTAAAAACGTATTTCAATATGCTTAAAAATAAGGAATATATATCTATATACCCATATACATTCATATATTTTTTTAAGTGAGTGTATATGGACTTGGAAGTATAAGTAGAAAAAAGGATAGAATAATTTTTTTAGTACTATAGCATTAACATACAATATAATTAAGAGACTATTCAAAGAAAGGTGATTTGATCAAAAAATGTATTTAGATACTTCAACATTACCATCAGTTTGATTAAACTCTAGGTAAGTTTCTTCCCAACTTATAAGTTCCTGACCATCCTTTGTGAGGATTTATTTTAGGATATTTTTAATTGCTAATTCTTTCTCTTTTCCCATTCAAATGAATATTAATCTCTATAAAACTCCTTGGCCGTATTTAAGACCAGGGAACTATCCCTTAAGAATCTGAGAGTTATTCAATTCAAATGTAATCATTAAGATAACAGATTCCTTATCACCTCCTAATGTAAACATGAACTTTGATTGGTTTTCCCTTAACAAGCAGGGACTGTCTCATGACAGGGAAAAACTGCAAAATAAGACATAATTGAACCTGAATCAGCTTTTAATAGTAGTAATATAGATTGTACAAGCTGGCTACATACTGATAATCTCAGTAACATAGATGATGCAAATAGGGCTACAGAACCACTCTTTTCCATTCACCTGTACCTGGACAATGTCCCAGGGTAAATCCCCTGACCAATGTCTAAAGGCCTACAATCTTCAGATAAAGATAAGAAAGAGTCCCGGGCTTGACTTGGCAGATTCCAAGTCTCCAACATTTTGCAAGGATGCCAGATTCTCTGCAACAGCCTATACTAATTTTCTTCACTTACAGCTTATTAAAGTTTTATGCATGTGACTGCATTCATACACCTAGTTATAGAGTGAATTATGGGAAAGGAAAGGTACAGTAGGCACTGCTAACGTGACTCATCATCCTCCCAATCATGTGCCAATCATTCTCTAAAAGAACCAATGGGAGGTACCCTAAAAGTGGCACAAATTCTATTCTGAAATCCAATATATTTGGTGCTTGTTCCCCTTTCTTTTCAGGCAGTGTAAGCCTGCTCTCTCTGAGGAAACCATCACTTAATGGAATTTTATTCAACTTTGATACCTTTTCCTTACCTTTGAGTACAATGTCCAGTTCTTCATTTGTCATACAAAACCTCTACTGGACGATGAAGAAGTCTAGTATGTCCCATCATGTGGCAGGGAGGGAAGCTAGTGCCCTCTGTATTTTAAAGGTCCAGAGACTCATGGAAAGCCAGCCACTCCAGCCCTTCTCAGCCATCTGCCATAAACTTCAAGGTCCTGGTACCCCTTGTGTACCCTCTTTATAGAAATTTCCTGAGGCCTTTTGCTTGGCTTCTCTCATGCTACTTCGCTTCCACACTCCATCTTATTTGGTCCCAGCATTATTTTTTCAATAAAAATTCTTTATTAAACCAAAGATTTGCATACCATACAATATACAAACTGAAAATTCAAGACTCAACAGACCTTGCAAACTTGGCAAAGCTATACAAACATAACCACAAACAAACCCTGGTCACTTTTGCTTTCCTGAAGCAAAATACTGGTACTAATATCTGTATAATAATTTTGACTTTAAGTTAATCTCCCTGTCTATGATGATATTAAACTATAGTTGCTGATTTCTCATTGGAGAGTTTTCGTATGCCAGGAAATGCAGCGTTCTGTGATGTGAGCTAGCAGGAATGCAGGAGAGTTTGGGATGGAAGAAGGGCTACCTAAGGAGTGGGAAGAGGGGAGGGAACAGCTCATTCCAAAGCCAGGTCCTGTCCTTGGTGCTGGTGGCAATGACATCCAGGATCCCACCTCTCCCAAGCTATAACTCATGCTATAACACCCGTAATTTCCTTTTATCTCTCATTTTGTTTGATCTCTTTCCCTAAGGACACATGCCGTCCTCGGTTCTCAGCCTACCCGCTACTAGGTTATTCACCCATTTGGCTTTCCTCAGCTCTTGACAAGTGAGCACATTCCTTCTACTCTACTTGCAATGGTTGAGAGAAAAGCTTATTCAGAGCCAGAGTTTTTGTTTCCCTAGATAGCCACTTGTCAAATGTATGACCTGTCAGTCAGGATCCACAGTATACTACTATAACACAAGACAAAAAATATAGAAACAAAAACCAAATAGAAATCAGGGTGTTATTGAAATCTCTCAGGGAAATGCACACTTATTATCCCTCCTTAGTCTGGTACATGGTGATGCTGAATGTTTTTATAATTGGTGAGACAATCGAGCAAGTAGGGCACCTTCCATTCAAAAGCCCTGTACAGGGGCTGGGTTGTGGTCACAGTGAAATATCCAATGGAAAAGATGTCTCTGCCAAGACAATATCAGAGACCTCTGGCATCTGACTTCCCCTGAAGTTTGTCTTTAACAGGTGATTCACTGGGATAATGACACAAGGACCAACTCAGGACTGCATTGAACTTCAGGAGTTTGGTTTCATTAGGGGATGCTCTGGGGCGAACACATAGGAAAACAGCCTGGAAGGTTCCTGTGATCTAATCCCAAAGGAATTTTACCAAATGGTGTTCCTGGGATGAGTGGATTGAAGAGTGACCTCTAGGACATCTTGTCAGATTCCTATGACCTAATTCTTATTTCTCCTGCCCACAGACCCATCATAGCATGTGCTTCCTCCATCTACCTGACTCCTTGCTTGAATGCCTTCTCAGATATTGTGGTAAATTTGATCCTCCACGCAGGCTACCTCCTTATTCACCTCAGTGCCACTGAGGAATAAAGACAAACTCCTAGGTCTATCCCATACTAGGTCTTGGTCTATCTTCTGTTACACTCAGACTCAGAGATTTCAATATCTAAGCTGGCCTTCATTCTATGTCTTCAAGAACTGAGAGGTACAAATGGCAGTGTCCAACCTCAGGTCCCTTCAGGTCCCTTTAGTCACTGATATTCAGTACTACAAAGAGAACAGAGTAAAGTTCCTTAGGACCTTGAGAAATTTCTGTGTGCCTATGAAATCCTGACAAATGTTCAATCTGACCTGGGGGGATGGTCAGTTTATCCTAATTTCTTATTGTATAAAAATAGAGAGAGACGACTATAAGAGCTTCAAGTGTAGACAATAATGGTGGCTTTGCAGCTGTATCTGTCAGTTATCAGCCAATTGAAACATTATTTGGGGTCCAGGAAGGGCTGGGTGTAATTTATAACACTAGGGGTGGAGGATACCAATCAGAGGTTACACCTCCCAGCCACTTTAGAGGGTGAGCACAAGAGCATATTAAATCTGTGTGATAAGCTCAGAATAATCGGCCAGAGTTCTGATGAAAATCCAGCAGTCTTCCAATACCAGTGTAAAGAGGTATGATATAAATACTTCAATTTAAACCCTGAGTTAAAAGAGAGCCAATTTATCCTAAGACAGTATTTTCTTAGCCAGTCAGTTTCAGGCATTAGGCAGAATCTCCAAAAACCTTGACGAGGCTGAGAGCGTGATAAGTCTACTAGTCCATATGGCTTACACAGTCTTTTAAAACTGAGACAGCATAGAGGTGAATTCCAGTTGAGTAAAGAAAAAAAAAAAAAAGTGTGTGTGTGGGGGTATGGACTAAAGTCAACCTGACCATAATGGATAAGGTTCATAATAAAATCCATAGTATCCAGGTAAACTAAGCTTACCAAAAAATGATGGAAGACAGTTTGTGTGCAAACATGAGGAACTTAGAAAATGAGCACCTTCAAAAGCCACTAGGTCCCTTCCAACGACTGTCTCAGCATAGATAAAGACCCTTGGCCCTAGAGGAGTGACTGAATTTGCAGAAAGGGATGAGGTTGTCCATTTCATGAGCAGGGAGAATGTCCAGTGAATGATGGCACCCAAAACAGCCTGTGTTGACTTTATACAATGACATCCTCACAGACTTGCAGAGGCCTTGGAACTTATGTGTAAGTCTATTGGATATCAGAGTGTCCTTCTCAATTTTAACATCTCATTGAGGCAAATTACAATCTTGTACCTCAGTTGTTGGCCTTGAAGGACATAAAAGTTCAGATTTCTTTATCTTCATCTGAACTACTGGTTGCGAGACATCTTTTTCCATGCTGCTGTCATGGCAATACTAAAATACTCCATAGTAGTAACTGGAAGAGATATTCTCTTTCTACTCAGGGCACTCTGTTATTGAAACTTCTGGCAGCTTATGTCCTAGATCCCTGGGACTCAGCCTACCTTGCTTCTGGGCCAGATTCCTCAGCATTTACTCCCAAGTGAGATATAATGGCAACTAGGGTGGGGTTTCAAGGTCACCTTGATAAGCCTTCCTCTCAAAAGCCCTAATATATACCATCACAAAAAGCAATAGCACCTGAAAAAGAGGCCATAGCCCATTACCTATAAATCTTTGATTATCAAGTTGCTTGTAACTTGGCAGCAACTCCATAAATGTACAATATGCCTTTTATTCAAGACATGGGGCATTAAGGAGGCACTAGTTCCTGACATCCTGTCCAGTGACATACACAAACACACTCCTTGCCCAGCCCCAGTACACACAAAGTCAATCTCTGTCCTTGACTTCAGAGTGCCTTGTTTTACTGATTCTACCAATTTTGTACTGATATTTTCCCTCATTTAAAAAATAGATTTTAAAAGAGAAATTTAGAATTCATCTCTTAATATCATTTTGTTTTGTTTTTAGTTTGCCGATCACATGAAAAACAACTATGTGACATAATGCGACAGGCTTTCCTGATATATCTCTACAACACAGATAATGCTTTATTAGAAGAGGCAACTATATCAAAATCTGAGAATGCAATTTTCCTGACTTAGAAGGTAACAGAGTCCTAAGTTATAATATAATCCACAAGTCAACTGCTGAGTGAATTTATAGTATAAAAACAGTGGCAAATAAGATCATATAGTATTTTCTTTCTCCAGGATAATTCTTAAGCACTCAACTTGAGATTCCTCCATGCATAAATTTAGTTTCTCCTTTTGCGTAGTAAAATCTTTGATAGATTCACATGTCAGAGGAAGTAAGACAGAAGGAGACAGAAAAGATCTAAGCATCTTTCCATCTGAGGCCTTTATTTTATTGTTTTTCACACCCCTCTCCCATAAGAGGCTTGTTTCCTCCAGGGTACGAAGCCATTGGAATATTTTTTAGAATAATAATTTAATAAGAATTAATTCAAGTTACAAGAAATTCATCACATTAAAATATAGTTATTATATAAGCAAGTTTTAGCATAGTATTTTTCTCTTTTACATTTCTTCATAATATTACATAAAACATTTCCAAATATGATAGTTTAAACATTCCCATAAATACAACCCAAACATGGAGACTTTCTAATAATTATGATGTGTAAAAACACATCTTGCTTCTATTGTCTACAAAGATAAAATGCAGTGACATGAAAACAGTTCTGTGCATGTCCTCCAACATTCATATGTTGGAAGGCTGATCCTCAGTGTGGCGATGTAGAGTTGATAGAACTTTAAGAGTTGGAACATACAGAGAAGTCCTTAAGTAAATTGACAAGTGTCTTCAGAAGGGACTATGGAACCTTAGGGTCTTAGGCTTCCTGCCTAGCAATAGGATTTGTAGCTCACTCAAGCTTTTTTGATTTTTTTGCTGAGATAATGCATGTACTAAACTTTTCAAACTGTAGAACTACAAACTAAATAAAACATTGTTGTTTATAAAGTATTCATCCCCAAACATTTTGTAGTAACAATGAAAAACAGACTAACATATACACATAGAGTTATTATCATTATGGTTTACCAGGATGGTAGATAACAACCAATATGTGCCTAACATCAAATGACCCTTTCTCCACAAATTTTCATGCCTTAATATCTCTTGATTGTGATTTGATCTAACTTATTTCTAGTAAGTGATCTATTGACATATTTCTAAGATTCTCTATGATATCTGTGATATTTAGGTTATAAAAACACTGCGTCTTATCTTAGCTGTTGTCTCACTCTCTTTGATACACTGTATAACTCTGTTTTGCACAGTTGTCCCTGAGAAAAGCCAGGCCCTTCTTATAGCTGCCTCAGTATCTGCACTGAAAGGTCAAAATCCTGCACTGCTTCTAGACTGGGTTGCACGGAAGTTTATGGAAACCAGCACTACCCAGTGCCCAAAGCATTCCAGAGATGCACCCACCCTCAACCTAGTTCTTCCAAACCATCAACATCACCTTCTCACAATGTGTGTATCTTAGAAGTTACAGTATTTAAAAATAATTATAATGATAATGTGTGTATTGTGCTTTTTTAGTAAGTAAAATGATGCTCACCCCCAATGTCTGAAAGTAAAACTGAGATTTGGTTGAAGTTGATTCCAAATTTACTTTTGTCGTAGTAAAATGAAATATATATAACAGGTATAATTTATATTAATGGAAGGCATTTTATACTGAGACAGCAAATTCTACCACTATTCCAATTTGTTTATCAATTAATGAGACAAAGTTTTGCAGACACATATTTGAAGTGAGAATGAAATACTATTAATCAATAAATATCACTGAGAACTCATGTGTGATGTTAAAGATTAATCAATGTGTCACAAAATATTTTTATTTTAAATCTTCATATATGAATAAATTTCCCAAATATTTGATGTCATGGGTGTTTTCAATTAATTATTGACATAAATGACAGTTACTAACTTTAAGGTTTAATTCAGGAAAGGAATTTGGAATGAGATATTTTTTTCAGAAACACTAATATTAAAGAGGTATTAATTTTTTAAAAAAAAATTAAAATTCATAAATAGTGTGGTACTTAAATGAAAATGAGAGAAAAACATGATCTAAACTGTCTTTTCACATAGCAGTGATAAACAGAAATTTTTAGAGAAACAAATTTGTTAAAAACATTCAAATCACTGAAGTAAAGTTTAAAGCATATAGTTTTAAAGCATATATAGATAAATATCTTGAGAAATTCTAAGGAAATTAAAAATGAATCTTTAATTTACTGAAGATAAGTAAATTAGTTTGGCAATTTCTAATCTTGAACCATCTCTCAAAAATACAAAATAAAATTTTATACCATGTGTAGAAAGCTGTTTAGGAGTGTTATCTTCATATCTCCTCTCATGTATAACTAGTGGTTATAACATACATATTAGGAATTGTATTCAATATAATTATGAATTACTATCATAATCTGATCAAGTTGTTATGAGTTGTGTAAAATAATCTTGTCATTAAAAATAATATATTAATCCTTATGTTTGCTACTGTATTTTATGTAGGAAAATGCTCAAAATTTATCAAAATATTCAGTGACTGTGATAACAATGAAATATATCAAATCACAAGAGAGATATTTCAAACATTTGCTAATGAATAATCACATTATCAGAGAGCAGAAATCTTACTTGGAGTATTTTTGGTTTGGGTTTGGATTTTTTAGCTCTTCTTTTAAAGCATACACCAGAAAATCTTCCTTACAAGAAATCCAATTTTGTGTGTGGCTTGTAAGATCATTTCTGGAAATTATTATCTTTCAACGATTGACTTGCACAATTTACTAGTAACAAAAGTTAAATATGTGTAAGAGGTAATCTGTTGCTATTGTCAAAGTAAATAGAAGTGAATACTTAATGTATTTTCAAAATGGCCATAAAGAAGTCTCATAAGAAATTCAATATTATGTTGCAAAGCATTTCCTTGCTATATGTGAAATGTGATTAACTTTCCAGAATTTTGGGTGAATAGAACCACGGAAAGACTGACTAGATGTTAATCTTTTTGATGCCTTAGGAAGCAGTCAAGCAATATATCATCATTTATGAACTATAAAATATTTATTTTGAGATAATAAAGAATGAAATTATATAGGAACCATTTTTATATAAATGTTTATATGTTTTATTCACAATTACCAAACCTGGAAAAAATTTCAATGTTTACACATAGCTAAGTGATAAATAAACTATTGTATTTCTATAAAATGGAATATTACCCAGACACAAAAAAGCAGATTATCAATCTGTACAATATAGTAAATGAATTTCAACTGTACTGTAACAAATATAAGAAGCTAAAATGTCACACACTGGCTGAATATTTCATTTACAACTTGTTCCAGAAAACTGACAATCTAAAACCAATCAGGAACTGGGATTTGTAAATAGGCTTAGAAATGAGCATTTCTTTAGGTGAAGGAATATTTCATACTTTGACTATGGTGCAGGTTATGCAACTGTATAGATTCATCAAATTTCAACAGATTACATTTTAAAGTACAAATTCTACTATGTAAATTATCTATAAATTCCTTTGATTTTTAAATCCTTATTATCAACATTTAATTATACATATTTATTGGGTATATTATACTTCTTTAATAGATTTATCTCACATACAATTATCAGATCAAGGAAAATGGCATATATTTCACCTCATATATTCACTTTATTCAGCATATTTAAAATCCTGCTTATTAAATACTGGAAATATATAATTAGTTACTGTCAACCATAGTTATTCTACTATGCTATTGGGCATTGGAACTTAGTCTTTCTATCCAGCTTCCAAGGGAATATTTTTTAAACATGTTATTTGTTATATTAAAGATTTAATTTTTTTCTGTTTTTTCATAATGATCTTCAAAAGCATTATCGATTTTAAATGTTATTTTAAATCTATAAAGTTTTAGTTGTGTTTAAATTAAACAAAACAAAAATTAATAATGGAATTTCTTAATAATTGAGAGAATTCAATTGCAAATGCAGGCCCATGTGTCAAATCTCAACCTGGCTGCAATTATGATTTGGCTTACCTTGACAACAGAAGCAATATTTTCAACACTATAATGAAAACGTTTAATAACTGCAATGTTTCGAGATAGACTAGACACTTGACAATTGCAACCAATTTACAATCAAGTACTATATCTTCTCAAAAATATGTTCATGCTGTCTTGTCTATTTTTGATGAAATGTTTTACGTATTTGTCAATAAGCATATAGAGAGGGTGAACCATAAATTTAAGTTAACTACATTCTTAAGTTGCCAAATCATTCAATAAACTAATCTTGCAAAAGTTTTATGAAGGACTTTAATAAAACAGGCAATTGATAGGATTGAAAAATAATGGGATAGAGGGAAAAATAACAAGAATTGTTGCTTTGGAAACACATTATTATATGACATACACCTTGTTCTTTAAAATTATTATTTTAGCTACCATCTTCTGAGAAAGCTTTTTGTGAATGATAACAGTAATTTTTTTCTGTAAAACTGAGCTATTTTTGGTATTAAAACCAGAAAGCAGGAACATTCACTTTGACTGTGTACAGAAAGGAAATTATATAATACAGTGAATTATATGTTTAACTACTGCCTTACAGTAAAGAAGCTTCATGAAGTATTTCTTATATTTCTTTATTTTAAAGAATGGCAAAATGCCAATGTGCAGTTCAGTTAAAACAATTTGTTTAGGATCAATGTCATTCTGAATGTGAACATTACATAGGGATTAGTTAGATCAGGAAATTTTAGAAATATGCAAACATTTAATGTATTAATCTTTCTCTAATACACATTGAACACTGTGTGCTTTTTGAAATTTTATAAAACAGCCATTGAAAAGATTTCCTTTACATACCTGGATATTCCTTGAAGCCATTCCCTAGGCTAAGGCACTCCTTAACAGGAAAGGCATGTTCCTGATTCAAATAGCTTATGTTATGGAGAAATTGTGATTGGAATGGTAAACACACAAACAAAGAAGCAGACCAATATTTAAAACAGAAATATGCAATGTATACTGACCTGGAAGTAATTTGATTTATTGATTATACAGGTTTGCTTTGAGGATATGATATAAAAGAACGAGAAACTTGAATAACAAGAAAAACTAATAACAGAAACAGAGAAAATAACAATTGAGATGGAATGCTTTTTGGCTAAATTAGGAATGACTTTCTAATATTTAAGAATCAGAAAGATTAAATTAAAAGGTAATAGACACAATAATAAGAAGATATCAGATGATTTACGACCAGATCCACTGGAACTGTCTGAACCTCATTAGAGTTTTCATTTATTTGCTTGATTTTCTCCCTGTCATTGGAAAGTTTTAACTATGCGTAACTCCAATGATTGCATGCATGCATATTTATTCTAACAGACTAAATTTCAAATGAATAATTTCTGTAACTATTGCAATACAAAGTTACTTGTTTAATGAGTCAGTGGGAGAAGGCATATAAAATAATATTGACACTCTTAAACATTCATATACCCATTATCTTTATTTAAAATGTAATTTTAAATTCCATACACGTTGCTAATGATAGTGATTGAAAAAAGATATAATAGACATAGTCAGTCCCTTCCCTGATACTATATACATTCCAGGAAAGCTTGTACAGAGATTATAATAACTCGTTAAGGAACTGGAAAATTCTAATGTGCAGTTGCACAGAATAATGCTTGTAGTTTATATTTAGAAGACATCTATGGAAGAAATATAAAAGTGTCTTAATATGTAATCCAGTAAATACAAATCTTATTCTCAGTTCATGACATGATCTGGTTAACATTTCCATGAGGCAAATTATGAGAAAAACAAGAAAAAATCAAAATTAGAAAACCTAAATTGAGAAAGTGATGTAAAATTAAATCTAAGATAAAAAGAATCAAAATTATAACTAAAGATTCAAAGGAAGGAGTTAAAAGAGTCATATTAGGAAGCCACTGTGCATGTAAATATGCTGATAAAAAAATTAACTCATTACAACAGAAAAATGTTTAAAATTATGCCTTAAATTTTTCCTGAAACGCAAATGAGCAGATGCAGTTGGATATCAGGAAGCTCCTGAGATTACAGAGTAGGGAACCACTAAAGACAGAACGATTCCCACTTACCACTATCAGGCTCCCACTCAGGAGCGTGAAGATTAAGACTGGAAGAAACCTTTATTAAAATGACATCATACAGCACAATTTTTACCGGGAAAATTAACCCATCTTTTGCCCCTCAGGGAGGGGCACTTCTAACCCTGGTATCTTAAAGAGGCCAACTTTGGCACCATCTCCATGTCTTGCAGATACCTGAAGATTAATGGAAAGAGACTGAGTTTGCTCAGTTTGGCTGTGGAGAAACTCACTGACTATCTTTTGAAGAATCACATCCAAGTATTTGTGCAAAAGACCCAGGCTCCAGCTGGGTCCTCTGATATATGATGTCAAATTACATCTTTAAGGATTTAAATATATGTGGTAAGTAAACACACTTGTTTTAATGACAAGAAATAAAGAAAAATTCTTCTTTGAAAGGACATGACAGAGTTTAGAAACAAATGCACAGTGCAAACACTGCTAGAGCACTAGTGAGAAAAATGTCTAAGCTATTTTTGATATCTACTATATCTTCCACTAAGATATTTGACTACAAACTGCTGATAAAAAGGAACCAAGTTATATTAATTTTATTAAGTATACTATTTAGCACTGTATAAAATGTGTGATGTCACTTAGAGATTTATACCAAGCTGCAAAAATATTATTAATGATGTTAGATTTATACTACATTTCACTTAGAAAATAAGCAAATAGAGCAGATATGTGAAAAATAGGTAATTTTGAAGTTCAGTATACTGATCTCTTTAACTAATCCATGTTTAAATTTTTTTTCTTGAAATGAATATGCATATGTACGAATTATTGGAAATCACAATGTCATTGATGGGAAATTAAATTGAAGACCTGGTACAAAAGAATGCAGTGAGGTCTAGAACGTAGGGAAGTGTGTACAAGTTAAAGTTGCTTTTGTTTGTTAATAAGGAGTTAACCGTACAGTGTCATAAACATGAGTATGCACATATCGTTAAAGTAGGAAGATTTTCACTCCTGGAAAATGCCCAAAGATAGATCTGGGTCAGATAGAATTTACATTTTAGTTTGTTTTGTTGGTGAATCTCAATACTGATTTCCAGTGTGACTGTAGTATTTTACATTTCCATCAACTACATAGAAAAGTTCCTTTTTTTCCCACAGCTTCCCCTACATCCGTTGTTTTTTTGGGTCCTTCATAGTGACCGTTGTTACTGGAGAAAGTGAAGCTTAGTGGTACTTTGATTTGCATTTCTCTAGTGGTCACAGATGCTGAAGATTTTTTCAGTATTTTTTAGCTATTTGTATTTCTTCTAGTGAGAAGTGTGTATGCATTTCAATTGTGCATTTTTCTTTTTCTTTTTCTTTTTCTTTTTCTTTTTTTTTTTTTTTTTTAATCTTTTTCATTTTTGTCTGTACCGGGAATCGAACTCACTACTGCCTGCTTGCAAGGCAGGCACTTATGCTGCTGAGCTAAATCCCCAGCCCCTATTGTGCATTTTTCATTGTCTTTTATATTTTTGGAAAGATCAAATACTTTTTTAGCTCTATATGTATTCTAGATAGTAATCTACTGTCTGAGGAGTAGCTGGCAAATTTATCCCATTCTGTAGATCATCTATTCACTATGTTGATTGTTTACTTTTCCATGCCAAATTTAGTTTCATATAATCTATCAATTCTTGGTAGTATTTGATGTGCATTCTGTTCAGAAAGTCTGTGCCTGTGCTTGTATTTTTACCAATTTTTATTTCCAGAATAGTAGAGATTCTGTTTTTGCTTATAGGCCTTTGATTCATTTTTGGTTTATTTTAGAACAAGGTGAGAGATAGGGATCAAGAGATAATTTTCTGTATTTGGAGCACCAGCTTGCCCAGCACCATTTGTTAAAGGATGTACCTTTTCTTCAACTGTTTTTCTCCCTTTATCTAAAATGAAATGGCAGAAAGTTCTTGGTGTTATTTCTGTAATCTCTTTTCTATTCTTTTGGTTAATAAGTTTATCCTTTTGGTTAATATGTACAAGGAACATCTTGCTTTCCTGCTGAAGCACTGTCGTATAATGTTAAGTCTGGGACTATAATGATTCCTGCCTTTCACTTATGGCCCAAGACTGATTTTGGTGTTCTGGAACTTTTTTGGTTTCATATAAATTTCAGAAATTTTTCTACTTCAGTAAAAATGTTCACAGTATATTGAAGTATATTACAATATATGCAGACAGTTTTGATTACATGACCATTTTGACAGTAATACTAGTTTTGCCATTACTAATATCCTTTTCAATCTGTTTTTCTAACAGAGGAATATAGTTTTTTTTTTAAACTTTATTTTAAAAAAAGACTAAACGAAACAGAAAATGAGTATAAATAATACATACTTTCAAAGAAAAACAGTAACAAATCACTAATTGATGATTACATATTGTCCTCTTACAAATGGTTGTTCAAGATACAAAAATGAAACATACAAAGTAGGAATTCAAACAGCAAGACTGCAAACAGTTCTGTTCAACTATCCAACAAAAACTTAGTAATATGGTTATCATCCCTATACACTTAAACATACATGCAATTATCCATAACTTCATTTATGTTGAGATTAAGCAAACCATAGCAGGCTAATTACTCTAAACAAAGAATAATAGTATTGCTGGATTTCACATCATGACACAACAGGATCAGCACTGTGTACTGTAGTGTCTCTTTTTCTTCAAAGTATTAGTTCATTTCATCATGTGTCATAAGATCAATTCTCGTAAACTGTTTATAGGTTCTACTCATGGTTGAGTCTTAACATGTATTTCCATTCATTCTATATTAGAGGGAGAAACAAAACAAAGCAAAACAAAACATATTCCTATAAACACATGAAATGCAAAGACATATAAAATAACTATACATGGAGTTCTACAATGGTTACTGTGTTGTCTCTTGTTATCTTCAATAGAATATATAATCAGACATAGTATAATTGTCTATAGCAGTACATAACAATATTAATAAAAAAAACTTTGTGGATAATGTAAACCTTCAAAAATAGGTAATAATTAAACCAGAATGGGTATCATAGTGAATCTTCAGTGTCATCTTCAGTGACACTTCAATTCAGTCAGTCATCTTCAGTGTAGCTGCGTATATTCTCAGACTTGATACTATCAATCATATCAGTTTTGAATAAAATCTGTCAATACCAAACAGCAATCAAAGAAACCAGATTTAACTAAGGTCAGTCATGATAAAACAGTGTAAGTTATACAGGGCTCCATATTAAGTTAATAGGAAATTAAAGATGGTTACTGTGTTATATCCTGTAATTTTTGGGATAACTGTCTGTGCCCAGCAAATCTAACACAATTAGACAAACTGGGACAGAATAAAATCTAAGCAGAGTGGTGTGAGTAATGTGGGTTTTAATTCCTGATACACTATTGACAATATCCTCTGCCATGTTTTTTAAGACTATTCCTCCACTTTCATTCCCCCAGGGTGCACTGTGCATTTTTGGGTCTCACCACATCCTCAGGTTTTAGTTGGGGAAGGGAACCTGCTATTTACCTAAGGGGTTCCAAACTTTCTCCCTCTTGGACTTGATCTCTAGTTGTATTCTTTTACCTATTAAAACTTGTTTTTCCATTCTGTCTACAAATATTGATTGATTTGCTGTTTTTACTCTCTGGTTCCATGTCACATAGAACACTGTTTTCTCATATTTGATTTTTGGTCCATAAACCCTTATTCAGGTTAATTATATTTCCTATAAAGAGCATCTCAGTGAACCCAACTTCCTGATCTACTCTGCCTGTGTTCCTCTTTTTTTCTTTTACTTTCATTTTTTATTATATCAAGGCCATGTGATTTAGAGATTATAGTCAACCTTTTCTGCCTCATTTCTGCTGTGCTCTTTTTCTGCAATTAATTGTCTCCTTATCTTCTTCATTCCACTTTCTGCTCCATTCATTGAGGCCTTACTGCCATTGTTTCTGGAATCCTGGTACTTTTCTCTCTCTCTAGAATGTCCTTCTGTATTATCTGTAGAGTTGGGTTGGTGGTCGTGAATTCCCCCAGTTACTCTTTGTGTTGGAAACTTCTTGCTTCTCCATTAATTTCTAGAGACAGTTTTTCAGGGTACATCAATCTGGGATGAAGGTTATATTCTTTCAGGGCTTAGAATTCTTCACTCTAACTTCTTCTTGATTTGATGGTCTGTGTCGTGAAGTCAGCCATGATCTTGATGGGTTTTCCTTTATAGGTGATCTGTTTCTTTTCTATGATGGCTTTTAATACTCTGTTCTTCTATTGAACTTCTGGGATCTTGATTATTATATGCTGGGGTGTACCTCTGTTTTGTTTGTAGGTGGTTAGAATTCTGTATGCCTCATACATCTGAATATCATTTCCTTTTCCTATGTTTGGAACATTTTCCTTAATTATTTCTGTGAATAGCCTTTGTAGTTCCTTTGTTTATACCCCTGCTTCTTTATTCACATTGTTTATTCTCAAGTTATAGATCCTCTTGTCATCTTCTAGCCTTTGTATTGTTACTGCATGTTTCCTTGTTATTTTAAAGAAACTTTTCCTTTCATGATCACACATTGCAAACTTGTCCTCCAGTTTAGATAGTCTATCCTTAGTTTCTTTCAAATAATTTTGCCAGCTTTCAGTGGAGTCTTTTTTTTTTTTTAATTTTGGTAATCTCTTTGAACCTGCTTCATCTATTCTATGTTTCCTTTATGTTCTTCATCAAACGTTTATCTCTCTCTTTTTTTTTTTTTTGTGCTCTTCCATTCTTCTGGCGGTGTCTTCTTGAGAGGTGCTTAGCATTTATTTTATTAATCTACTTATATCTTGCTTTACTTGGTTAAATGTTTCACTTTTGAACTTGTCTATAAGGTCCCAGTGATATCTCTTTATGTCCACTGGTGCTGTGTCTGATATTGCAAGTTTTCTGTCCTCAGTCTCCTTTGTATTTATCTTTCCTGAATCAATATTCTCAGGGTTGGGGGCTGGGGGCCTTTCTTGTTGCTTCCTCTTTTCATGTTTTTGGTTTGTTCCACACAGGTGTGTAGAGGAAGTCCCAGTCTCTTTTCTTGTTGGTTATGGTTCTTCTGAAGCGCACTGGCTAAGTAATCCTGCCCACTTCAGTGTGCTATTGTAGTGCAAACAAGGGTGGCATATGCTGCCTCCTCCCCACCAGGTCAGTCAAACCACTGAGGCCTTCATTGTGTTATTGTGTGCCATGTATAAGGAATCGGTTTGGGACAATTTATTGGATCTCAGCCAGGGGCACGATCCTGCCAAACATACCCACCAATCTCATCGGGGAAGGGAACAACTGACTGAAGTCACTGCTGTTCCTTGTTCTTGCTAGTCTAGCCCAATTCCAACATGCCATTCCATTGGTGCCCCTTTCCTGTAGAAGGGTTTTATTCCCGGCACTCACTGCAGGTCAATGTGCATCCCTTGCCAGCTCCATTCCCTATTGGTCTCATTGACCACTGACTTCAGTACAATTGTACTTCAGTGTGACTGCAGTTCCAGGGAGTCGAACTGGCAGAAATTTGGGCCCGTGAGAGCATGGAATCTTGGATGCCTCAATATTAGCCCTGGGACTGCATGTTTGACCGGTTCTTTTCACTTTAATTTCTTCCTGGGTCGAGAGGTCCATCTCCTTCTGTCCAGGACTCCCCTTGCTGTGTTATTTCAGCATCTGAGTTGTCTTCTCTCAGGGAAGCTGCTACTCTTATCTATCCACCATCTTTACCAGAAGCTAGGAATATAGTTTTTAACATAGAAGTCTTTTACTTCTTTAATCAAGTTACTCAATAGGGACTTTTTTGGAGATAATGTTTTTCTGTTTATTTCTCTGTGTGATTAATTTTGGTATATATACTTGCTCTTGTTTCTCTCTCTCTCTCTCTCTCTCTCTCTCTCTCTCTCTCTCTCTCTCTCTGTGTGTGTATGTGTGTGTGTGTGTATGTATGTGTGTGTTTGCACTTAATCCTGACATTTTGATTTATTATTTTGTCCGTTGTAAGAGATTTCTCATAGACTTCTTTGAATCCTCTGTGTGAATCATGCTGTTTGCAAAATGGGATCCTCTGAATTCATTCCATTTCAAAACTTCTCCACTAACTACTAATTTTCAAAATTCTACTAAAAATCTTAGGTAACACAATAGAAAAATGAAAAAAAATGTTAAACAGATTTGGAAGGAGGAAATGGAAGCATTAGCTGGTAACTTAAACTACTTTGTAGAAAATTTCAAACAACTGAACAAACATCTTTCACTAAGATTGACATATTACAACAAGGTTGAAGAATTCAAGGTTAATACAAAAATGTCAATTGTCCTATGCACAGGCTGAGTAGTAGCATACTAAATTGAAAAGAAAGTATCACTTAAATTAGTTTCTACTCAAATGAAATATTAAGGCTTACACCTAACAAAATAGGTACAAAATCTAAATGAGAAAAAACTGAAAAATCCGATAAAAATCAAAGAGAACTAAACAAATACAAATATTTCATCTTCGTAATTAAGATGGCAGTATTCCTGAGGTGCTGATTCTTTTGAAATTGTTCTTTATATTTTAAAGTTTTAACAAACTTAAGATCTTGAACTTTCTAGGTAGTTGCTTGTGTTGGTAAACTGTATCCCAGCTCCATTGTCTTTAAATTTGCTTTCCAGGTAGTTGCTTATGCTGCTAAACTGTATCCTAGCCAATTTGTCTTTAAATTTAAGTCTAAAATAAAATCTCAGTAAGTGGTTTTGTGTATGTACAGATTCTAAAAAAGAGATTTTGCATTCATAATAGCCAAAAATACAACTTCAGAACCAAATTTAAGAACTTAAAATACCTGATTTAAATATATGGCTATGAAGATTACTATAATAGTGAAGGGACTTTAGTTATAAATAGATAAATGGAAGGAAACTGAAAGCCCCTGATTGGACCTATAGCAACATAATCCCCTTTGACAAAGTAACAAAGATAATACAATTGGTCTAAGATAATCAGTTCAACAAATGGAAGTGGGACAACTGAATGTCAAAATGTAAAAGAGTTAGTGTATCACAGAATTTATTATTTTAAAGAACATTAGCTCCAACTGGATCATACAACTAAATGTGAGTTGTGAAACTGTAAAATCCTCAGAAAATAACATGAGACCATCTAGCTGACCTTGATTCTTCATTCTTTTTTATCAATTCCCTGTCCCTTCTGTCTTTTCTCACTAGATCTGTCTCTTGATCCTCTTCCCCTTTGAGATTCATCTCTCTCTCTATTTCCTTTATATATCTGTAATTTTGCTCTTTATTTTTGCTTCAAGTTTATCATATCAGAGAAATTATGTGATACTTAAAATTGTGCATTGAATTTATTAATATTATAGTTTCAAGGTACATTGATTTTCCTAGAAATGACTCTAATTTATCTTTATGTTAGAGCAGTACTCTATATACACACAACATTTTTATTCATTAATCTCTTTAAGCACATGTATGCTGCTTCCAAAATTTAGCTATTGTGAATTGTGTTGCTTTACACATGGGTATTCATGTACCAGTGTAATCTGGTATTTTTAACTGCTTAAGGAAGATACCAAGAAAAAAAAAAAAACAGCTGGATCAAAAGGAATTTCTAGTTTTAGTTTTTAAATATTTTCCATGGCAGTTATATTAGTTTACATTCCCATCAACAGTTTTCCTTTTTCCATGAAACCTCTCTGATACTTGTATTATTTGATTTCTCGATGATAGCTAATCTTTTGGGTTAAGATGAAATCTCAACGGTGTTTTAATTTTCATTTTTATAATGGATCACAATATCAAACATTTCTTCATATATGTATTAGTAATTTTCAGTTTTTCTGCCAGGTATGTGCCAGTTTTTATACCACTTGCCCAATTTTGAACGGGTCTTTTATTTTGAAGCATCTAATCTTTTGAGGTTCTTTAAATATTTTAAATAGTAGTCCACAGAGATGTAGCTTTTAAAAAAATTTTTTTTTTCTTATTTTGTAGTTTTTCTTTTCATTGTATTTTGGGGCAGAAGCTTTTCAATTTGATATAAACTCATTTGTTGATTTTCTGTAGTATTTTAATCAACTTTCTTTGCATTTTTAAAGAATACAGCATATTGCTAACTCGAGCAATAATTTTAAATGATACTAGTGGATTCGCTATAGATCTCTTTTACTTAATCCTCTAAGTATCTGTTGTATCTACCAGCCATATCTGTCTTTGGTATCTGGTGCACCTCAATACTGGATCTGCACAGTGGATTCTGGCCTTATCTTTTTTAGCCTTAATGTTTATCGTAAATCCCTTTGGGAACAATGTTTCCATTAGACTCTAACAAACTCCAGAGCTTGTTCATACCTTTCATCTTTAAAACTGACCAATATAGTGGTAAAAATGCTATCAACTCATATAGAGTAAGAAAACTCAAATCTATGATTATTATTATTATTTTTTTTATTTCTGGGACATGTACAAATGCACACAAAAAAGAAAACATCAAAGAATTGTGCAAATATTTTACACAATTTCTATATTTTTACAATTAGTTAGTGGTTTTCATTATAATGGTTGTCTCAAAGAGGTATTGACAGGTATAAAGTTTAGATCTATAAAACAGTTTTAGCTGGTAAAGACCACCTATTTCACCACAAAATGGAGGAAATGAGGGAACAGGTAATAGAAGAGAGATCTTGAACCAGGATCTACGAACAAGTTGAAAAAAATATGGCAATAAGTGCTAGTTTATGATTCTGAATTTGTGGTTAGTAAGCCATGGTTAGTACTTTTATACTAATGTCTTATGAGTACTAGGTTTAATTTTCCTAAGTTTACATCATATATTACATTACATTATTTTTACAAATAAAAAAACTATTTGGCTTTTAGTACAATTACTAATTTATCAAGTTAAGTTGCTAATATTCTGTTTCTTTTACTTTTTCTATCTTATTTTAATGTACAAAATAATTTTATTAAATTTTCTGTATTTAACATTTTTGTGGATTAAATTTACATATTGAGGCAGGTTGAGACCTTTTATTCTACTATGAAATATTATTGAATAAATTAGTATTTATTGGCCTTTCTCTTTGTATTCACTTCTTAATCTATGCATTACTCATGCTAATTATTGTTTTCACTTTTCTACATTTACAAAACTTGAATCATAGTAACCTACTATGCCTTCACATTTGTTACATATATATATATATATATATATATATATATATATATATATCATCACCCTAATTCTTTCAAAAGTTAAATTTTTACAAAGCATATTTATTTTATTTCCATATTGTAATTTATACCCAACTTCTAATTAATGCTTCTCAGGTAGATGTTTCAAATTCTTATGTTTGCTTCTGAATAAATACATTTTAAAGTTTTCCTCACATGCAAAGAGATAATACAATTCACAAATACTGCAGAAACCTGTCATTTCAAGAAAACTGCAAGAAAAATTGAGAAGCAAAGTGTTTCCTCCTGAGAGTATGTTTCAAGGAGTGGTTATGTATGAATGAGGATATTTGACAACTTCTAACCAACTTCTAATCATGTTCTTGTCTGTGTTGTTATTGTGTATCAAATGAGCTTTCAGATCTTCAACACATCCACATTCTATTATAAATTCAAACACTGTCTATGGATGAATACAAATTAATTCAGAGTTATTCATATCTGCTTCTTTCATTAGTACAAATAATTGAGACTAAATTCACATTATAGAATTAATTAACATTGCAAGTCTTTTGGAACAATATAGAGCTTCAGAGGAAATTGAATATGTTGTCTAACTCACTCAATTTACACTATAAATTGGGGACATGCATGGAAATACATACTGTAATTCAAAAACAGAAAGTAATTTTTGGAGCATAATTTTAAAAATATTAGGATCTGAGAAAATACATAATTTAAAAGACATTTTCATTGGAAGGCACAAAAATACACAAAAAAGCCATACACTTTTACTTTGCATTCTAACAGATAGTAGGGAAATTTGTTATTTTTCCTAAAGCTTTATGTAATTTCATGTGCACACACACATGTGTACATAAATAATAATAATAATAATAATAATAATAATAATTTTCTGCTTGCATGTCTACATTTTCTATACTACTCTATTCTAATTTGACTTCTTTGTTTAAGGAAAGATAGTAAGATAGCCTTTCCCAAATAGCAAACAGATGATCTATATAATATTTGCTTGATAAATGAGTATGTAATCTATATAATATTTGCTTGATAAATGAGTATGCACTTTAATAAATTTTCTTTCCTTCAAATCTCTTTGTTTTCAATGTATATTCATCTAACCCATACATATTGATTTTTTTTTTTTGTCTTTTTGGTTTTTATCGGTACCAGGGACCTAACTCACGACTGCCTGCTTGCAAGGCAGGCGCTTATGCCGCTGAGCTAAATCCCCAGCTCCCATATTGAATTTTTAAATAGGAAAAAATCAGTTTCTAATTGTAGTTGCTTGCTAACATTTGTAGCACTTAAATCTTGTTCAAAATTTTATACCTAATGAAAGTAGGGAGTACAAAGGCTGTCTTTAGAAATTTAATTCTGAATGTCAAAAAAAGGAAAAAAAATACTTATTTGTGCTTGGAAATGCAAGAACTTTTATTTGTATGGAAAAAAGGAATTCAGATCCTCCCAATGTGATGTGAGACATAATATTTTCATACATCATCTACTTTCTCTGCACTTTCTTGGGTTCATTCACCAGTGAGAATAGTTTATCAGTATTACCTATATAAAGGCATACCAATTTTGTACATGACAATTGGTAGAAAAATTTTTTTTTCTTTTATCACTCGGGTTCAAACCCATGACCTCATGCTTGCCAGACAGTTGCTTATGCCACTGAACTAAATCCCCAGCATTCAACTGGTAGAAATGTTATTAATAGCAGCAATTGTCCTGATATATCCATAAATGTAAAAAGTATACTTTCAAATTTATGTCATTACAAGATGAATTACATTTCTCCATAATCAAGAAACTGATTATATAATACTTTGTAATATTAGTAAAGCCTCACAATAATTTACTGTATGTTTTTTATTTATATAAACTCATGAGCCTAATTATAATAAATTAGTAGTAAATACACATTTCTGAGTATGCAATGCTTGACTATGCAATGCTGTACTGTCAAAATTTGGTTTTGACTAGTAATAAATGTATTAAGGAAGAAACATGGATGCCATATTTATCATGATCTTCTAGTTAAGAGGAATTTAACTTTCTAACTATCCATTGTGGAAGTGATCTTGATAGAATATATCAGTGTGCATATGTAAGTGCAAATGTGCTTATGCTTGGTATACAGAGTTCACCAAAAATACATGCACACCATAAGGGAAAAAAATTGTTCATATATTTTAATACTAAATTTGTTGGGACACTATGAGATCAATATAAGTCACCATTATCTCTCTAGTTACAAGTGTCACTTGGAGTGGTGGGCATTTGCATACTATTTATTAGTATGGTGAACTCCTGCTTGGGTAATATTGGTCACTGAAATTGCAGAAAATGCAATTTCAAATTATTCTCCAGGGGCCAGAAGTGTAGTGGTTTTAGTGTGATTTACAACATACAAGGTCCACCATACAAGAGTGACATATGTTGAAAAAGTGATTATATTCTTTTTCTTTTCCTGAAGGGTGTATACATGTTTTGGCTGGTTCAGTATATATAAAAATTGCTCACTTTGTGTTTTAATACATGTATGTTTACTCTTCGTGTCTACAAAAGCATTTATTTCTCTGTATAAATGCAGTCCTAGATCATGTACAATATAGATGATTTTATTACATGAAGTATAATCTTTTATGATACAATGGCAAGATCTTGAATATTACCTGTATTTTAAATGACTTTCATTGGCATTTAAACAATGCAACTTGAAATTACTAATTATACTTTACAGGAAGTGAAAATAAGCCTTTAATTGAAATATTCTGTCTGCTTAACTTATTGAGGATACCATAGTAAGAACAATACTTGTCTTGTGACCCTGCAATTTTTAAGAGAAAATGTAATAATAACATATTTTTAAAAAATAGCCAATCAAAAAAATATTACTTTGGTTTTTGTTTGCCTATTTTTTTTTTGCTTTTCAAATATTTTGCTCCTAAAAATGAACAATATATATCATTTAAAAGCAAGTAAAAATGTGAAATTGTAATCCACAAGCAGCAAAAAAACTCATGATAGCCAAAGGAGATTTTCCATTTAAAGATTACAGAATTGCATTTAGAAATAGAGTAATTTAGTATAATATATTCCATGAATACGTAATTTTCACCAGGTCAGCCTCTTCTTTTCCATTCTCTCTACAATGCCCAAATGAGTGCTTTGCTTTCTGTTTTGCATCAAAGACAAATTACCTCCTTTCTTTAGTCAAAAACATAAGAAATATAATGAAACGCACTGTCATTTAGCCAGGCATCAGATAATAAAGATGGGTTACTTCAACTAGGTTTAAAAACTTTCAGAGTAGATAAATAACACCCATTTTGTTCCTTTCCTGGTTTGAAGTAGTAGGAGAGGAAATGAAATTTCAAGGAAATGTTAACTATCTCATTTTTATGAACATGTGAGGAAGCGACTCTGAATATTTATTTTGTAGCTGCCCAGTTATGTAAGGAAAAACTATTATGAAGTGATAATAAGATTTTAGTTTCATAAATTAGGACATGGAAAAGTGTACTGTGGGTCACTGAAGACTTTAATTCATGAAGTGAAATTTCTCCCTGTTGTGTAACAATGCAGGACTTCTATCATGACTTAGGTTAAGCCTGGATAGGAGTTTGTGGGCAGGAGTTCCCTGGGACAACGTATCCATTGTTAGCTTGCACTTCAATTGCTCATAGTTTTATTGTTGTTATTACTTTAAAAATGATGGAGTTAAATTTATTAAGATCTCTATTTTCTTATTAAATATTTTCTTAAGTATTTAATCTCAAGTTTCAGGTATACATGAAAGAGTGACCTTTCAAACAAAGATTAGCATAAAATACTTGTAACTCACATTGCAGGATGACTTTTCATACCTGGATACATAATTAATTGTCTATTGTCTATCATTTTACATCAAAATTCCTAAATATATTGCTTACTAGTGTAATTTAGTTTTATTATTTTTTGAGGCATGGATTCACTATGTAGTGCCGCCTGACCGTGAACTTGCTTATGTAGCCCAGGTTGGCCTCAAACTTATGGGATCCTTCTGCCTCAGCCTCCTGGATGCTGAGATTTCAGACATATGCCACCACTCATGACACTACTGAAGTTTATTCAAAAATGTCATATAAATTTTATTCTTCAATATCTTTGACCCATATTTTGATAAAGAGGTAGAGATAATCATTTTTCATTACTTAAACAACTTTTCCTAAATAACTCAGAATTTTTTTCTCCCATCAGCCTATTCTTAAAAATCTAGCCAAAATGATTCATAATAACAAAATGCTGTTTTTTCTAAGTGTACCAAATTAAGAGATGCTATGGTAACCAACTAATAGTTCCCAGAAATCTTCACATACTAACCCACAGAATCTGTCAGTATGTTTTTTGATAAGTCAAAAACATTTTCATTGTTAACGATCTTGAAATATGTGATTACATGAATCAGTAAAAGCTAAGGATCTTTGTTGCCTAAGTTTGTAATACTTTGTTATGACAGAAATAAAAATGGAATACAACTGCAATGATGGGGAATGTTTGATATAAAAAATTTAAGTACAGTATGATTTCATTTTATATTATATTTACACTAGTGAGCAGCACTGTTACAGATCATTGACAGCTGATGGCTCATTTTAAGTTTGAATAAGAATTGTAGCAAATAGGAATTGTGGAAGGTAAGAACTTCAAAGAGCAGGAAACTTGATAGGACTGGGAGCCGCCTAGGGAATTGGTACAGCACACTTCTGGACGCCTCTCTGTGTGTCATGGAGGTGACCTTGGATACTGCCTATTACCTCTGCCTCCTTCCTCTCTGCCATTGCTCCCATCCTCTGATTCATGACCACGATGAACACAAGCATCTTTGTCCTGCTATCCCATTCTCCTATGGTGTTTCTTCCTCAGAGTAAGTAAGCTATGAAGTGAATCTCCTCAAACTGTGAGTCAAGCACACCTCTGACCCTTTAAATTGTGGTGGTCATGTACTGTGTCTTAGTGATGAGAAAGCTGACTTTTTTTTTTTTTTTTTTTTTTTTTTTGTCTTTTTCATTTTTATCGGTACCAGGGATCGAACTCGCGACTCCCTGCTTGCAAGGCAGGCGCTTATGCCGCTGAGCTAAATCCCCAGCCCCGAGAAAGCTGACTTATAAGCCATTGGTCCTCCTTTTTACCTAATCATATTTCCATCTAATATTTTATCTAGTTGAGAAGATTTTTACTGACACTTAAAACTATATTAGAACTAATCTGAGTACATCATTAAGCAGAAATAAATACATTATTTTAAAGCTCCTGGAAACATTTTTAATAGTCTTTTTGATTAATTTTTGCCTATTCAAGCCAAAGAAATAGCTTGACATTTTTGTGTCATTGTGTTACATTTACTATGACACTTATGTATGTTCCCTAGACATAAAAAAGTTTTCAGACATGTTCAGTATATTCAGAAATATTATTTAAATGTGAGGAAATGGAACTTACAATGTGTTGTTTACATACAAAAATTCCTTATAGTCAGCTACAAAGTTAATTACTAGAAAATGTATTTTTAAAGTGTCCACTAATGATTGACGACAAGAATTTCAGATTCAGGCTATTAAGAACCTTGTTTTAACACTAGTTCTTATTTAGAAGTTTCTATTTTCTCTATATATTCATTCCTTATTGAGTTACTCATAAAATAAGTAATTACTTCAATTAAATACTAAGAATAGCAAAAATACAAGACAAAACAATAATAAGATATTCTCTAATTGAAAACTAATGTGAAATAACAATTGGAATAAATATTATATATTTAGAGTCATGAACTAATAATACATAGATAATTTTAAAATATGTTTTTCTCTGCTAGAATTATATTTAAATAAATATAATGTGGCAAAGCACATTAATCTGCCCTAGAATTAAAATAACTATTACTGTGTTATTTACAATAAATGAAGACACACAACAAAGACCCTAGAAATAGTGAAAATTCAAAACCTGTCCAGATAAAAATTGCTTTTATATTGATGACATCTCTAGGGATATGTTTAGAATTGAAATTCTTGTTTTGATCACCCTGACATTATTGTTCATTGGAATGAACATGAGAAATTGCTCGTCAAAGACCCATAAAATTTCTTAAAAGATTGGAATTTAAAACCTATCCCCAGAGCTTGTCTTAATATTGAAACAATTTCATAGCTAGGGTTTGAATTTAAACCTTCACAGATTTTAAATAAGAATTGTTTTCACACTGCTAACCTAATAAAAAAGAGACTAAATATATCTCTACCCTGAAACTAATACTTGACGAGAAAGTCAAAGGTAGGCATATTATTTGCATATGCCCTTAGTTTTCTAGTAATATTTCCTTTATAATGTTGAACAGTATAATATTGGTTCACAAAATCGAAGATTTTATATACATAAATATATATTATATATATTCTCAGAATTTTAAAACAGTATTGAAAATAGTTTCAAAGAATATACAGCAATATTTAACTTTCCCGTTCTGAATTTTTAAAGATGTATTTTGAAATATATTTCCATACATTTAGTAATAATAAGAAACATACATTACATTTTATATTAATGCATTTACAAAGATCACAATCTTTAACATTAAATTAATAAAGCTGCATCAAGATGAAAGAATGCAAGTTATAGCTAGTTTTATATACATTTCTGAATTTGGTTGTATTCATATATGCTCAAATTTCAGGGTAGACAATATGTTTTCAATAATATTTCTCAAAAAAGTATGTGTAATTGATTTCAGACCATTATAATAAATTTGAAGACAACAACATTTAAATGACCAACTATTTTTTAAACACATGATACATGGAAGTAGCCTCATCTTCATCAGAAATGGAATTAATATTCAAAGAAGAGTAGTACTCCATTGTATAAAAAAACAAATCTTTTGCATCCATTCCTTGGTTGGTGGATACTGGGGGAGTTTCCAAATTTCTATTAGAAACTGAACTGCTATAAGCACAGTTATTTTCATATCACTGTGATATGAATTTTTAATTCTTTCAGGAAGATACACAGAAGGGGAATGGATGAGTCACATGAAACCTCTAGTCCTAGTTTTTAGAGGAATCTCCACATTGAGGTCCACATTGGTTGCCACCAATCTACACTTCCAGTAACTGTGGAGAACAGTTCCTTTTTTACTCACACTCTCTCCAGCACTTGTTATTGGTTGATACCTTGATGAGAGCCATTCTTTTCTGGAGTGAAAGAAATTCAGCATGATAAATTTGAGATATTACTAGGCAAATGAGTGCACCTTGAGTCCATATGACTAAGTGAAATAAATCAGGCACACATGTGCAAATACTGCATTGTGTCCCTGGTGTAAGAAACTGAGAGAGTAAACCAGGATCAAATGTACAATACATGTTGTGAAATATGAAAAAAAAAATTGTTCAAAAAGAGGAACTTGGGGCTGGGGATTTAGCTCAGTGGCATAAGGGCCTGCCTTGCAAGCAGTCAGTCGTGAGTTCGATCCCTGGTACCGATACAAAGGAAAAAGACCAAAAAAAAAAAAAAAAAAAAGAGGAACTGGGTCAGGCTTTGGGGGAAGGAAGAAAGGAAAAAGAAAAAAATGATAAAGGAAGGATAAAATGGAAACAAGGTTTTGTAAATAGGTAGGGAAGGGCAGAGGAGTTGATGGGAGGGGAGAGGATGGGGAAAAAGAAATGAAAATATATCATATATAGATACAAACTCCCTGAGGTGAATAGAATATTTCTATATATATAAATTTTACCAATAAACTTAATTTAAAATAAAAGTCATACAAAAGAACAAAAACTTCAATTGAGAACAATGGAAAATAATGTCATTTCTAGATATATTTTATAATGAGCTTAACAGAACAGATAGAAATGAAAAAACAGTTTAGGGATGCACTTCGCATGAAGAGGAAAATCTCACAAACTGCTCAAAACAGGAACAAGCAATATAAAACATTTGTGTGTTGGGCTAGAATATAGTCAGGCAAACAAGCAATGAGATGTGAAGGGTTCAGAAAAACAGGTGTAGACAGGTTAATAAAACATCAGAAAGACATAATATATCTGTGCTCAGATTTCTCAAGGGAATCATGAAGACAGCCTTTCAAACAAATTTACTACTTGATTTAATTTATATTACAAAAATCTCTGTTACAACCTGTGGATATGATCTATGAAGAAAACAGGAAGAAGAGAATAGGACCCAATTTTCAATATCAAGATGAGAGGAAGCAAAATAATGATAAAGTGTATTTTTGCTGATCAAGAACTCTTTTGAATAAATGGATCAAGAACCAAGAAGATACAATTTTGGCACCAACCCCAATGGTATCACTCACCAAAAGAAAGAAAGGGTACTTTCCAGCTGTCGTGAGAACAGCTGAGTTTTTCTATTGGTTTATATTCTCTGTCTTCTTAATGCCCAATGAAATTTAATATGAGACTTCTATGAGGATACTGTTTGAACATTCTAGAGAATATTGAGCATTCAATAATTAAACGTGGGTGTGATACATCAGAGTACAAAGTGTTGAAAGTTAGTTTTTTTTAATGTTTTTAAAATAGTTTCATATTCAGAAAATGATTTTTAGTCATATGGACGGACCAAGACCTTACTTGTCGTTTCTAGTCCAGAACCAAGAATATGCAGGGCAGTTGATGCAGGGAGACATGGTGATTAAAATGCTGCCTGGCATCTGGCAGTTATGCGGCCATGTGGGCATCTTAGCATTTCTCAGCCTATATAAACAGAAGTAGTAAGGATAGTGCTTCCAAAGATGTTGTGGAGATTAAATTAGACTGCATTAGTTAGTAACTGTCTTAGAACACATACTTAGTGTTAGTTATACTATTAGTTACAAATCACTTAGACTCCTTTCAGGTTCATCACAATTAAAATTCCCTAGCACAAAGCACATTTATGAGCCAGACAATGACCTGCCACTTGGTGCTAATTTTTCACAAGTTGAACACTAGAGACGATTTTACCAATTACATTACATTTATAATGTTAATTTCCCGTTACTTCTATAATGAATTTGTTCAAAGTTAGTTCCCTGAAACCATATTTTTTTTTCCCCTTAAAATTCTCTAGATTTGAAAAACAACACCTATCTTGGACTAATTTTTGAGATGTTAGCATGTCTGGAAACTCTAAGGGAGAATTCATTTTCTTTATTTTTTTTTCCCAGCAATTAGAGGCTGTCCATATGGGTGGACTTTCAACAACTTTTCTCCATGTTCAAAACCAACTGTTGTATTTGTGTAAGTTTTGGTTCCACAGACACATCTGCCTCTTGCTCTTGCTTTGCTTCTCTCTTCCATATGCAATTACTTCTGTGATGAAAATGGGCTAGACTGGATAAAGCAGATAAAATCATCTTATTTTAAAGTCTACTCATTAGCAACTTTAACTCCATTGCAACATTATCCTTTAACGTATAACCTAATATATGGAAACACAGGATATGAACGTGTTTTGATAAACCAGAGTAATACATTATGTGTAGCAATAGAAAACATTTTCCAGTAGTAACTCCTTTATGGTGCAGATTTTAAATGCATTTCAATTACAGTTACTCAACTTCTTCTGAAAAGTAGTGAGAAATATCTTTATGAAATAATGTTAGAAATTGTAGAACAAAAATATTGCCAGATAAAATAGCAAAGGCTTATTAATAGTAAAGTTGCAGAGTTTAAATTTTAATGCAGGTGTTTCTGAATCTGCTTGTTACTCTACAATGAGGGTTTTTTATGATGTTTAAATTTTTTTCTGTAAATAGATGATATTTCTTTATATAAAAATTTTAATTAAATACAATTGATTTTGAGAAAAATACCTAAAGAAAATATCTCCCAGGAATCACACGCAAATTGTTTTTGAATACAGTAAAATTTTTATTGAGTTTTTTCTTTGAATTTTATAATTTTCATATTTAAGCACAAATATTTGCCACATTTTTATATAAGGAATGATATTCAATGATATTCAATGATATTCAAGGAATGATATTTTATCTAGTATTCCAGATACCATAAAATGGTTTGTTGAATAGAAATTGGTAGATATAAAAAAAATAGAAATTCATTTTCCTAAAACATGAACTCTACACAAAATTTTATTAGTAGGCACTATATAATGTTTTATTCTAACACTGAGATGTTTTATAAACTACAATGTGATTGCTATTATTTCATTATAACATCCTCCTAACAAGTATGCTCTTGTTGTATGGCAATTTATTTTGTATACTGGAAAACTAAGCCTAGACATGCATTTATTTTTCCATACCAAGAGTGATTCTAAAATATGTTACTGAAAAGTTGTTAAAAAAAAAGATAAAAACAAACTACCCTAACAAAACCCCTGAATAAACAAACAACAACAACAAAGGAAACATACAATTCAGAGTATCAGTATATTGGTAACTTTTCCTTTGTTTTTGAAAAATATCTGATATACATGACTTATAGGAGAAAGTTTATCTTGTTTCAGTTTAGAGTGTTTAGTCCATGGCGAAGTGGTTCCAAGAAACAAACATGCAAAAATGCCTTAGCAGAAGAAAGCTTCTCAGATCATGGAAGTGAGTAAGCAGAAAAAACACAGCAGAATCAGATTGAGCTAGAGAGAGACAGAGAGAGAGAGAGACAGAGAGAGAGACAGAGAGAGAGAGAGAGAGAGAGAGAGAGAGAGACAGAGACAGACAGAGACAGAGACAGAGACAGACAGAGAGAGACAAAAAGAGAGACAGAAAGAGAGCCAGTCACAAACAAGATATCCTTTCCAGTCATACCTCTGTGACCTTCCTCCTTCAATCAGGCCACACCTGTTATTAGCACATTCGTCAGTGAAGTTATGAAGGATTAATCTCATGATGAATATAGTGCTTTCTGGAGACAATCCACTTTCATAAGCTCCACCTCTGACCATAAGAACTTTTGTGGTTAACTTTCTATTTAAACCACAAAAGAAGATGAAGGCTGTGGATTTAGCTCAGCTGCAAGAGCACTTTCCTGGAAAGCTCCAGGGAGTGATTTGGATCCCAGGTACAAAAACAAAAATAAAAACAAAAACAAAACCCAAACCCCAAGAAAACAAAACCTAAACTAGTAAAAGAGGATGAGATCAATTGCACCTTTACACTTTTGGTACTAATTAATTTTAGTAATAGTCTCTTAAAGATTCCCACTTAATCACGAAAATTAATAACCAGCTCTGGCAAAGGATCAGTTCATCTTTTATCTATAGATTTATTAAAAATAAGTTCAGATTCATATTGATAACATATTTAATAAAGACAATCAATAAGAATTAAAATGATTAAAAAATCCTATCTAAAAGTAAATCCACAATGCTCCATTTGGACAAATCAGCACTAAAATTTTTAAAATGCAATTCATATGCTAAAAAAAGAAGAAGAAATTGCTTAGAAAATTGGTAAAATTAGGCAAAAATCAGTAAGACTTATAAAATACGGGAAGGGTGAAATAAGAATTCTAGATTTGGAAAGTATATGGTATTTGAAAGTTAAAAATCCAGGAAGACAGTAAGAAAAGTAAAATGATATCCAGGAAATAGTAAAAGTGAAATTTAAGTATAGTATTAATGTATCAAGAAAACAGTAATGCTTTCAGAGGAAGGCATCGGAATGTCTTTATTATTTTGGAGAAGGTAAATATTTCAGATCAAGAAAGTAAATAAGTTAGACCATTCTTATTATTCTACTAAAATTCCATATTATATGTGATTACAACTCTATAAAAGATGAACGATAAGCTCCTTATAAAATTCAAAGAAATCCCTGCAATTTGCATGTAAAAGGTCATTATGTGGGTTTGAGTCTGTTAGAAGAGTAATTACTCGATACATTATTAGTTACAGTCCTGTCAGCTCCTCATGCTATCTAAAAGAACACATAATACACCCAATGAGTACAATTTTCCAACACAAAATCTTTTAATATTTCACATTATACTACCTATTTAACTATCCATATACTTTAGTTTTTGAAAGGATTTTGCCCTAGATAGGACACTACAGCACTGAGAGGCTAGACCAAGGGAAGCTTACACTGAGGACATCTTCCCCACCCCTAGGAAATTTACTTGTGGAGAAATGAATTCCAGCTGGTTACTTGGGCGTCAGCAATGCCCCTTTAGGCACCACCCCAGACCAAAGCCTTATGTATGCCCTCACACTATGTGTCTGGGAGAGAAAGCCAGGCCCCAGGGGTCATGGAGTCTCTCCACATCCTTAAAAAAAAAAGATCACAGCCTTCTAACCCCGAGCCGGAAATCCTATCAGTTTTATGATCTATAAATTAAATTTTTGAAAGCAGAAATTTAGTTTGATTTTAAGTAGTTGTTTCCTGGTACCTAAAAATTGCCAAGAATTTATGCATGCTTAATAAATGGTAAACTGAAGAATAAATAAATCAATAGGAAAGATTCTCCAGAGTATAACTAAATTCAATGAATATTGAATCCTTATAGACATTTTCTTTAAAATGATATCCAGTCTTAATACAAAGAAGAAAATTTCTTTTTCTATTTTCTCTCTTGGCTACATATCATTTTCTGAAGTCATAAAGTAAGAAATATTTTTGATACCAAGAAGATTTTATCTCATTCAGAAACCTATATTTAGATCAGTATTTTTTAAAAAAGATTTGCAAAAGTGTATCTTCTAAACTTCTTCCATAGAAACATTGTTAAATACCTCAAATCATATTTCCTGCAATGAGCAAAGTGAATAATCTAGCCACAAAAGACTTACAGTAAGAAAGATGCCATTGGGAAATCAAATATTTTTAATAAAAGCTTGAGGTATTTTTAAAAACATTTTCTATTGTTTGATGTGTAATATAAACATGCTTGCCTGGACATTAAGAAAGTGAGCATCTTGAAAAAAAATTAAAAAGCAAACTAAGGGTCACAAACAGATAAGTGAAGTCAATGAAATTGCTTTGTTAGCAATTTTGAGACACCCCCAATGTTACAGCACTGAGAGCTAAGTTTTCTATGAAATAAGAACATATGCCAGAATAATTGAGTCCAAAAATCAGATGTCTACAGATTCAAAAGATTGTAATATCCTAAATATGACCCCATTATTTTACATAGTAGAATATTTAAGATCTATAATTAGTCTCTTGATCATTATGCTATCTTAATTGAAACAAATATAATTCTCTTTTTCACAGCAAGACATATTAGAGAACAAAATTATTTAAATTAGAAAATTAATGAGTATGATGTAATTTGCCAATCTGTATTTTTGGAGGTTAGAGAGATTTATAATTTAGTGTATGTTTAGCAATGGTGATATTACTTATCATTACTGTAGATTTAGCTATATTTTTATGTTTTACATAGAAAATGGATTTGAAACAGACTATTCTTCATAATTTTAATAGTCATTTAATATGGACTTTTCTCTAATTTTGACTTTATTCCCTGGACAGAACAGCATTATAAAAATGAAATTATTTATCTTATTTAAAACTGTGCAAAAAATATGACAGTAGTGATTTCATCTTTTAGTATCTTGTTGTATTGTTAATTTATTGTTTAGAAATTGGCTATATGTTATGCCAAAATTTATTCTTTTGTGTGTGTGTTTTCATCAAAAATTAGAACAAAATGGAGGAATATATCCCTAACAGTTTCTGTAATTATTTTAAAAGTATGGCTATGTTTTTTAGATGACTATTTTCTTAGGAAATAAAAACCTAAAATAAATGCTCAGAATGTTTAATTTTTTGATGGTATATGTATCACTTTATACCTTGGATAAATCCTTTCCCCATCTATTTATGCTTAAAAGTATGAAATTATGTAGCAATGTTTGCATTTTACTATAGAATAAAGAATAATATTTGATATAATACATTATGAAACATGGTTGTAATGAATTTTGGTTTTGTTTTGTTGATATGTGTTGTTAATAACTAATTTAATGTTTATATATTAACAATAAAATTGACAATTATTTCATGGAATCTGCTCCAAGAATGTAAGAAAAGTACAATATAAGAATATAAGAAAAGTACAATATATGGATATAAGAAAAGTATGAATTTATCTTTATAACTATAATTTAACTTTATAACTGGATTTCTAAATATTAAAAATACTTATGTTTATATATAATGTATGAATTAATTCATATATATTTAATTCTAGAGAAAATTTTTAAAACACCTATAAATGAAAAATGAGAGGTTTTTACCGTGTAATTTTGTGTATATGTATGATTTTTCTCCATCTCCTACGAGTTGGCTCAGGTTCACAAAATAAAATATTTAATTATTAGGTAAATTATAATTTCATTAATTTTTCAAACAAAAATTCACAGAATTCTTAACTTAGTTATACTGGAACCTAAAGTCAAAGTTGCATATCAAATGGAATATGTTTTGTTTGTTTTTATTTCACTTTTCATTTGTTACATTACACAAACAGACTCCTTCATGGAAATGCAACTTAGTGAGTGATAATGAATATGTAACATTATTGAAATATTTAAAGTTTATACAATTGTTTAATACAATGACAGAAACTGAAAAATGATTTTGATCTGGACACTTTTGGGCAAATATTTCTCAAGCTTCTTTGATTATCTAAATTTCTGAAGCGCACTAGTTATTTTACTAAAGCTGTGCTTTCAAGCACATTGTCAGCAGAGGTTGGCATCAACTTACTAGCGCTCACCACACTTTCCTTACACAAAAACAGAAGTTTTCAAAATCAAATCTCAAAGTTGTGATGATAAAACTTTAATTTCATACCCTGTTTAATTTTGTAGCTTCATTAAATTTCTAGGGAGGGGTGAAAATATTTTGTAATTTAATGTGTTCATGGGACTGGTGAGTATCTGACCTGGCCATCTCAGACAAAAGTGAAAAAAATAAAGGTTTATTTTTCTTCATACTGGGGATTGAACTCAAGACCTCACATTTACCAGGTAAGCACTTGAGCCACTGAGCTATGTCCTCAATATTCCCTAAAAGTGAAGTTTTGAGTAAAGAAATGTCAGGAAGGAGATCAAACCAAAGAGGAAGAAGAACTTCTATAAGTTTTATTTATTCTTCATGGTCAATGTGTACCATAAAAGCAAATAAAATAAAATAACCAAACAAAGGGAAATAAATATCCACAAATGGTATATATATATATATATATATATATATATATATATATATATATAACAAGTTTGGTACTAACCTGGTTTTTAGATGATACTTTGTGGATTGTTTGTCCAGAAAAGCAGAATTAGTAGGCCATATACATATATCTAAGAAGAGATTTATTGTAGGAATTATCCTAAGAGATAAAAACAGAGCATTGATGACCAGGTACAAGATGTGGATGCCCCAGTTTAAGAAGAGAGAGATTTCTGTTCTTGTGCCTTTCTGTTGTTTGTGCTTTCCACATATTGGCACATTACTGCCCACACTAATTAGGCTAGATCTCCTATAGGCAGTCTGACTCCAAACAGTCTAGAAATACACTCATAGACTCACCGAGCTGGCTGTGCATCTTCAGTCATTGAGGTTGACAAATATGATTAACTATCACACAGAAATTTTATCTTTTAAAATTGTTGAATAGTTTTAGATGTTAAGAAATACATTTTGCATATTTCATATACTTATATATAGCACATAACCATAAATTGCTTAGTTGATGTAATTTATGTACAATGATTTTGATGGTTTATATTTTGGAACTGTATATACATATAACTGTATTCATGTTTAAGTGTTCAAGATAGATAATCATACTTCTAAGTTGTTGCTAGTTCATCAAACAAAATAGTTTGTGCTGTCATTGTTGTATTGTCTGTTCATCTGTTATGTTTTAATTTTGTAACTTGAGCAACTAGTTCTAAGATAACAATATGTAATTTATCATCTAGAAATTTTTATTATTTTTTTAAATTCTGTATTATTCCTATCCATTTTTCTGTTTTGCTTATTTTTCTTTTTTAAAAAAAATATTGTTAACCAAGGTCCTATCGTACAAAAGAGAAAATTTTTAGAACCTAAAATGTTAAATATTTTGTAAATTTTGATTTTTATTGTTTAATAAAAAACTGAACACTCCTTCAATATTGAAGAATTTGGAAGCTGTTTTCTTGAAGTATAAATAGAAAAAGTATTGCATAACAAGCATATAATTGGGAAACTTGAAGATAATTTATATTGGTACAAATGATACATTGTGAAAAATGAATCTTAATTGTTATTTCTTTATTAAATTTTTAAGAAGTTGATAACAAAAGTGTTATCATTTCAACTTTAGAAACTAGAATAAAATTTAGAAGTCAGGGTGATGGCTCAGAAAATGATACTGACATATTTGTCTATTTGACTGTGAAGCAAGGTGAAATTTAAAAATATAAAAAGAGTGTATGTTTGTATTTGAGCTCTATATGTGACCATAATGAGGAATAATATGTTCTTAATGATTAAGTGAAACACTTGAAAATTCTAAAGTTTCCTTTGTAACATTGTCATAGTTGTATACCTGTATATCAATGTGAATTATAAATATACTATAAATATGTATTATATATGTGAACATATATATATATATATATATATATATATATAACCCAAATTTATTAGAACTATAGTATGAAACAAACATAGCACTGAAAATCAAAATGTCTTATACAAAGATTCTTACATCATTTTCCTTTCCTTTCTCAGATTACATGTTTTATTAACTCGTGTTTATGAGCAG
This sequence comes from Cavia porcellus, assembly GCF_034190915.1. Taxonomy (NCBI): domain Eukaryota; kingdom Metazoa; phylum Chordata; class Mammalia; order Rodentia; family Caviidae; genus Cavia; species Cavia porcellus. The sequence continues at coordinate 28,279,129 of NW_026947497.1, read as the reverse complement.
GCAACCTGTACTCATTTTTTTATGTGGCACAATTTTGCTTGTGTTTTACTTTGTGGTCTTCTTTTTTATTATTTTCTCAACTGATTTATTCATTATTTTGCATGGTACTTTAAGTAGTCAAAGTAAAAATTGTTTTATGCTTATAATACAGTCATTTTTGCTGCTTATTCCCAAGGACAGTAATATAAATAAATATCCCATTATTCTAACTGGGAATCATGGTCACATATTTTACAAGAACTGTGGAGATAATATCTTTTCTGTTAACAATAAAAAGGAAAGAAGAAAAAAATTGATTCTTTATGGGGTGGTACAACGGAGACATGAAGAAAGATAAAAAGCCAGACAGCAAATCAAAGTGAGAAACAAGAACTGATCATATAGTACAATTAAGATTCAAAATAGACTAATCTCCTTGGGAAGAAATGATATAATGACCCATTATATAGCTTCCACACCAAGGTATAGTCGTGTGTGCACAAAAGACAACTGGATGCCTCTCTTTAGTACTAAATTCTGAGTGCAGGGCTCCTGGCTAGTCACACATCATGGGAAGATGTGAACCATCTGCTGCTTACACAGGAGAAAGCTAAATAGTGCATTAAATTCTTAAAGTGACAGGAAACAAGCCTGAGGTATCAGACTCACCCCAGCAGAGATGTTCACTGTTCTACAAGGATGAATGTACACGGCGAGCTCACTGAATAGGAGAAAAGGAAGGGAGGATTTTCTTCCAAGCCGAAATTACAGAAATCAGGTACACAGTCAAAATGCTACAGCAGAGGAGAATGAAACTTTCTACTTTACTTTGATTGGTGTTATTAATTTACAATAAATTTATATCTCTTTTTAATCGCAGAAATTGAACTCAAGACCTCGAGCTTGCCAGGCAGGCAATTATGCCACTGAGCTGTATCTCTGGCCCAAATTTATGTCTATTTGTGGTGAAAGTACTAAATAAGATTTTTATTGTATAAAATACAAATTTATGCTTATATATAAAAAATTTACCCTTATTTGTCAACATTTATAAGCGCAGGTCTGAGCTGTTAATTCAGGCCTTGATGGATTGTCAATGTTATATATTCTTAAAATTATTTTTTGCTTTGTTTTGTTCTTTGTTTTGTTTTAATTGGACAGTTTCTCACTGTTGAGACAAAATATCCAATCGCATGTAATTTGGAAGAGAGTAGTTTAATTTGGTTTATGATTTTGGAAGGTTTAGTCTACACATATCTGGCTTTGAGGGAGGAACACTGAAGTTGAAAGGAATGGCAAAGCAAGCTGCTTACCTCAAGGTGATCAAAAAATAAAATAGAAAATTAAAAAGCACAGGTAAAATGCAGAGGGAGAGAAATATACTCCAAAGGTACACCCCTAGTCATACACCACCAAGGGGGCCATTTCCTGACAGGGCAGTCAGCTGTGATTTTGTGGATTAATTCAATAGCAAGTTCAGGATACCTGATCACAGTTCCAGAAGTCTTTAACATAATCAAGTTGATGCTTAGTGTAACTGTCACAGACTGATGTCTATATCAGCACTCCTGCAGCTCCCAGGTTTTCCTGGCCTATGACCTATTCCCTCTGCTTCTCCTCATCCTCAGGCCTCCAGACCAAGCCGGGACATGAACTCTCAGCTTTCTTAGGTTTCCAGCTTTTAAACAACAGAGTAGGGGACTTCTCAGCCTCATTGGCGTGTGGGCCAGTTCTTTGTAGTATATCTCTTTGTGCATATGTGCACACACAAGCACATCCTCTCACAAGCACCATTACTTACCTTTCCCTGAGTGTGAATAAATTAAAGATGATTGTGCAAAAATTTGGAAGGCACCTGTTTATTCTGTGTAGGGAGTTTAACTTTCTGTATATACATGATTCTAAATTAGAAATGTCTGAGTCATTGTTGGGGTTCATCAGAAGTAAACCTGACTATGATGTGTTACCCATTTATGTAGCTAAACACGAGTCTAAGTGGTATGAAGGTTTTTGTTACAGAACTTTAACATTAAAATCAGTGATTTAGACAAAAGTAAATTGAACTCCATACGGTGATTGGGCCTCAAATTGATACAATGCATAAAGTTCCAGATTTTTCAGTACAATGAGCAAAGAATTACAAGCATGCATCTGATTACAGAAGGAGAGACAGCTACAATTATTGAATCTGAAAGGGAGCCTGTGTTGAGAGCAGGTAACTTCATGCCAGCAGAAACAAAAAGGTGGCAGGAATAAGGAAAGAAGTGGTGCCAGGAAGAATAAGGGAGAAAAAAAGATAAGTCAGGCTTTTGGATTTCAAAGACGTACACCCAGCCTAGGGCATCTCTCATCAGATCTGTCTGGACATGATTGACAAAATTGACAGACAAAGCACGGAGCAATGTCTAGTGATAGCTAGTGCACATAACTTCCCCACCACTTACCGTGTTTTAATTACATGCACCACATGCTCTCCCTATGAATGATCGTTAGTGAATGGAGGAAAGAGGACTAGAGGTTAAACTACCGTATTTAACCCATGCATGCTCTGGCCTGGAGCTTTAGAAATTTTCTGAGTCATTACTTCTCTTTCTCATGGATGGTGGAAGGAGGATCCGCCCTGGGTATTGCTCAAGTTGAGGTGAATAGAGGGAGAGTGATCCCACAGCCTCAACCTCGTTATCTGTATAAATCCAATCTGTTGAAAACATAAAAGGAATAGACAAAGGTCCTCTGAGAAACAAGTAATTACCACCAGTTTACCTTTGGATTCCAACAGTGATCTCAGCTTTTCCCCGTCTCCAGAGTGCCAACATGCCCAGCAAATTTCATACCTGCTTCTGCAGTCACATGAGTCAGTTCTTTAAAATATGTATCTTTCTACATCCATATCCTAGTGGTTTTTATAATCGAGGGGGCCCAATTAGAGCATCTGTATCTTTGTGATACAGGTGTTAGGACATGTTCTTGTAGATAGGGTTATATTAGCTTTAGCAACGTTTATGTATCTTTTGGAAAACATGCACACACATGCAAACACAAAAATTCAAGGAAAGAAAAAGAGAGAAAGTGATCATATATACTATCTTTATCCCTTGCTATAAAATAATACTGTCCATATACATATGAGTATTGATTAAAGTGCTGTCTTGGGAAGCACAATTTAAAAATGAGTCTCATTGTTTGATAACGTAATTTTAAGTTTATTTTAGGTATCCATAATAATAACATTCATGATAGGAAATTTGCACCTGAACTTGAGATGTTTCTGGATAAATAGATGCACCTTGACACCGTAATAGGATCTCTCAAATAGAATAAACTGGCCATAAATGTGTAAATATCACATTGGTACAGGCATTTCTATTGGATTTTCACACCAGGAGCACAAAATATTCTCACTTTTGCCTAAGAATTGTTTCACAGAATTTGATCCTTCTACTCACATATCATCCAAGACCTCAAATAGGTTCTCCTCGGGGGGTCCAGCACAGTGCTAGGTGCTGACTGAGGCTGAGGCCACCTGCATTTGGGTTATTGCTTTATTTGTGGAAGTAGTAGTAACTACAGGACCCATCTTCTAACCTGTGTGACTGACAGAGCATGATGGCGGACTACTTGGAGAAACAGACATTCATCTTCTGTCCAACATGAAATTGGTGAGGTGAGTGACAACCCAGGCCACAGCAGAGCCATTAGCCATCTGCACCGTAGCAGTCCGTGCCTTGATTTCCATGAATTTCACCTTCTCCATGGCACCCAACAAGTAGAGGTCATGGAAGACTCTGTCACAGTTTTCTTAGATTGATACAAGCTGTAGATCATAAGCACTGGGTCACTAGCATGAGGGCCATACTTTTATAATTTTGTATTTCTCTATAAATTGAACTAGCAAATCAATGCCTGTCATTTGCATTTCTTTTTTCTCTAGATTTTGTAAAAATATCTTTGAAATGCAAATTTTACTACTGTGATTAAGGAAAAATATAGTTCCTGAAACTTTATCGCTATTTCCCTAGTTACTTCTCCAGTTAGCATAAATTATATTTTGATGGCAAACACTGACTAATTTCCTTTCTTTGTAACCCAGAGTGAAGTGATGTCTTATATTTTCATGCAGTTTTATTTTTGGTTTCCATTCAAATTATTCAAAGCATGTTTTTATGTAATTTAATCAATTTCAGATAATGTGCAAGTAAATATTTATAATATGGAACACTACATAACTTGCAAAAATTATGATATTTATGAAGGTAAATTGCCTATCCCAATTCCTTGCATAAAAATTATTTTAATAAGCAGTTTTATACCAGCAAAGATGTATAGAACTAACATGGCTGATAAATACAATGTTAAAATATAGAGTGTGAGTTTTATTTGTATCAGAAAATGATTAAGTAATGAATAGTTTTGTAAACAACCTGACAAATATTAAGAGGTCAAGAAAGGAAAAATTCATTACATGGCAGTGCTAATCACTTTCACCATGACTTGAGTCGAAGAGGAGTAGGTTTACTCAATACAATCTGCTAGTAGGGGTCTAAAGTGCTTAAAAGAGTGTTTAGAACCCTAACAAAACAAAATATAAAGTCAAAGTTTAATGTCTTTAAAAGACGAGATGGCAAGAAAGCCAGTGTATAGTGGAAAAGATAAAGAAAATCACTGTATGTAAGGATATATTAACATAAGAAAATATTTTACGAAGAGCCAAAAATTCAAAAACAATTCAATCTAACATTAACCATAATTATTTTTTGTATAAAATATGTTATCCATGTCCTAAAATTATCTGTAGTTTCATAAAAAATTTGGAAAATCCAAATAAGATGTACATAAAATACACAAGTTGTCATTAAACTAAGTGACAAAATAAAGTCTTCAAAGTTTGCCTATCTCTATCTACCTCCAAGTCTCCACAAACTTTTATGTACATTTTATTCTACAAATATGCTTTTATATAATTTTATTATCATATTCAAAATAACTGACAATGTTTTTCAGCATATAATTTGTTAACTAATAGTTACATGGGAAGTCCAGAACATAAAACTAAAGAGTAAATGCAATTCATAAATGAATGGACAATGTCCACAGACTTTAAAAAGTTCAAGAAAGAATTCATAGTCTGTAAGATAAATAAAAAAATATACATTTCTAAGTTTTGACATATTAACGTATAGTTAATAAAAAATACAATCATAAATAACAGCCCATGCAACAAAAATGACACTGTGCTCCTTAATACAATGAGAGATACTTGGGGCATAAAGGTTAATTGAAGATATAATGATAGATGACTTTCGAAACATATGACAAATTAAACAAAATATTAGGCTAATAAAGACTGTATTTGTATTACATTACCTGAATTTCAAAAATAATAGAAAACTATAATTTCATACATCAAGATTGAGAATACTTCTCAGAACTACAAGACTGAAGTGTCACACTATGACAAGTAAAAGACTATTCCTAGTTTTATGACAGTGTCTTATTTGATCAGTCTGTTCACTTATAATTCACTAATGCTTTGTGAGTTTTGTATATATTTTATGCATCAATAGTATCAACCACAAAATAATATATTTATCAAAATGACTACTTAAAATCTATATATACATAATTAAAATACTTACAATGACAGTACCAAAATATTATGTGTGAAATATCTGTAAAAGAAGACAAATGATAAAATACTATGGCTTATTTATCTCTCATTCCACAAAACATTTCCATCTTTCCCATACCAACATAGGAGGAATTACTTTTATTTTGTTCTTACTTGAATACTCTCATTCTCCAAGATCCACAAAAAGCAACTGCCTGCGCACAATTAGATGAATTTCTTGAGATTTTTCTTATGTTAAGAATCAACCCTCCACGAATCCACCCCTTAATCATCAGTTCTGTACACTCCTACCCTCTCCATATTTCACACTCATGTGGAAGGAAAATCCACAGTTATCATCTCGTTTGTGTTTTAAACACCCACAAAAGTGCATATCGAAAGATAATGGTATTGTTATCAAGGAATTAGGGACAGCTTTGTAATTTCTTTTAGACATCAAGTGAAAGTTACATTTAGAAAAGTCAAATCTTAAAATCATTACAGTAATTTAATAATCTTCATTAAAACTTTAATATCAAATGTTGACATTAGGTATGCAAAAGATCAGAAGTTAAGCAGATAAAATTATCAGTTGTATGGTAAAGGACAAATTAAAGCAAGGACAACTTTAGTAACTTTTTGCTCTGACTTGTTGTATATAATTATGAAACTGCTCTTCCACACAATTTTAGACGATAATGATATTAGCTAAATGCAAAAGGGGCAAAAGGTTTTTTTGTTGTTTGCTCTTTGTGTCTGCATGAAAATGTTATCTTTAAAAAAAAAAAGTTCATTATTCCAGATGAGGTCAGATTGTAATTCCAAAGATTCTTTTTTGATTATGCAAAGTGTGTATTAACCACTTGAGATTTGGATAAAGGGGTTTCTGGTTCTTCTATTCTCATTTAGTGGTAATTGCTTTAACAACTTGCGCTCTAGTTTGTCTTCAGAAAATCAGCTTTCTAAATTAGTTGTCTTTGGAGGTCCTCAGTATTCACAGAATCAAATTTGGCATTAACTGAAGTTCATTTTGCATCAAACGAATAAATTTGGTTTTGTTTGAAATCCATGCATGCTTGCTTGCTGATTATATAGGGAGTATAGCTCAGCAGCACAGCACTTGCTTGGCTAGTATGAGGCCCTGAGTTCCATTCCTGATACTAAAAGAAACACAAAACAAGAAACAGAAAGAGCAAAGACATAGAACTTCCTATAAACAGTTGGTGAACATAAAAAAAGGATTCAAAATTACTATTGTATGATAAAAAAATTGTTAAAATATGTTAACATTCATATCAAGACCTTATTCTAGTATTGTTATTTAAATTATAAAGTGCATTCATATAGTTATTTCCATAAACATATGAACTAAACTGATATACATTGTTTTTAGAAAATAATTGGCTTGATTTGAAATGTGTGGCAAAGTGAATGTTTAATAGTTATACAGATGATTGCTTTTGAGGATTCCAGCTCCAGTCTTCTCCCCTGTTACAGTCAAGATTTAAGGGTGAAATCAAATGAAGTATGCAAACTTGAAAGCTTCTGAATATTTTTACAGAAACTTACTCTTGGTATCTACATCAAATTTGTATATTTACGGCATAATTGTACAACCAGAAGAGGCAAATTGACCTGTACTAACCCTTTGAATCACCGTATTCTTGTTTTTTCTGTATCTCTACATTTATCTTTTTCTCTAATTTGCATTAGTGATGACTACTAAGATAATTTACCTTCTCAGTGTTTTGAAACTTTACTATAATACTTGACATTGTAAAGTTAGAATATTAATAAAACAAATTTAACTATTTAAATAAGTAGAAAAATGAATCTTTGAGTCTGAAGTACATAGCTAACCTTAATTTCCTAGTGCAATTTTTGTAATCTTTCAACTAACAATGCGTAAAAGTCACCTTTCAGAGTAGGCAAACATGTTGATTAATCTAGCTTGGTGATATATAGAAATGGACAATCCGTGTAATCTAATGCAGCAATCTGACTATTGATGCAAACTAAGTATTTAATGAAATTGTTATGTGAATACATTTTATTAAGCTTTTTTCTCTGCAAAATATCGAAGACATGTATCCAGGCAAAGCAGCACCAACTATTATTTCAATGACATAAAACATTTTAAAATTTGAAATAAGCTATCAAATTCAAATTTATGGAAGCCAAAATGACAGATTCTTTCATTTATGAATGTTGTTTCACAAACGAGAATAATTTTTTTCCTCATAAAATGATGATGCTATTATTTTGCATATGAATAAATCTGTCAATTTATTCTATTTAATACTATGTTTTGAAAGATATTTAGCTACATACAGAAATGTGAGATCATGGATTTTAAATTTGTGTTATATACAATAACACATGTGTTTAATTATACAGTTTTATTTTGAGGAAGAACATTGAAAATTATTTTTAAAATTCTAGAATGTATTGATTACACACTTAAGTAAAATGATAAGGAAATGAATATTCAGGTTTGCCTTTTGTTTGCAGAAATTGATGGCATTTAGAAAACTGTTTAAGAATTAAAATGATTTATCTTCTAATTCTGAAATCAGAAAGGGAAAATTCTAAGAATCACTAGTAGAAATTCATGAAACTGCACTCACAATGTTGAGTTGGCATTCCTGCTATATAGTACCATATTATGTGACTAAATGTGGACTTGTGAACACATACTTAGACATCAGTGAGAAATTGAACCTACCCATTAATGAATCAGGATTTGGAGAACTGCTTATTGAGTGACCTTCACACAGTAGGGCAATAACGAAAGGGGAAGATTCCAAATATGTAAGATCCTATTTCTTCCCTGTAACATCTAAAGATAAATAGAAATTCCATGTACTGCCAGGACTTTTATTGCACTAAACAAGGGCTTATTACAACAATATCAGCAATAGCTCAGTTGAAGCACTCATGCCCTCTACCTGCAGAAAAGGGAATGAAGAAACCAGAGTGGTCTTTGACATTGCATTTGTCTTTCCAAGATTTGGAGACAATTAGATTAGAAAAAAGCTGAAACTATTTCAAGTGTTCAAAGAGTCTGACTCTATCATGAAGTATTGAGTCATGTCTAAATTTGGTAGAGCAGGAAAGGAAAATGAGTAACTGGGAAAATTAATGTTCTTAGCATCTTACATTTCCATCTCTTAATTATCTGATGAAGGATAATCAATTTTTCCATCAGGAAGGCAAATCTACTCCATTGTATAACTAGTAATGTCTGATACTGATGAAAGACAGTTTGTGATGAAAATGATCATTAATTAAAAAAATATTAAAGTGAAAGACACAAGTAGATGTTAATTGCTCATCAGATTGTAGTAATATTGGAGAAGATAAACAGTTATATTTTAGAGCTGAACATACTGAATTAACTAATGATAAAATGTAAAATGTAAAATAGATCTGTAGAATTTATTCATCTTGCAAAAATGAAGCTTTATACTCATTTTATACCTTTTTCCTCTCTCCCCAGTAATTGAAAATTATTCTGTAAGACTGATATTTTTGATGCTTTATAGAATCAGATCATGTAGTATTATTTTCTTTTATCACTGTTTTGTTTCACTTGGATATTATCCTTCAATTTTTGACGTATGACCAGGTTGCCTGCTATTTTTTAAAGTTCAACGAAAATAGATGACATAAATATAGCATATTTCTTTATGTATTTATTTATTGAACTTAAGTTGTTTCCATAATTTTGGTCACTATGCATTATGCTGAAGTACACTTAGAAGTGGAGGGCCAGTGGTTTAGCTGAGCTGCATGGTTTCTACCTGCCTGGAAAGCATGAGGTCATGAGTTTGATCAACAATACCAAAAAAAAGGGGGGGGTGATATCCTTCTGAGATACCACTTTTCATTTTCTTGTATATATACACAACAATAAGACTGTTGCCCATATCGTAATTCTATTTTTAGTATTTAATTCAACTGTGATGCAGTTTATGTACTGACAACACTATTTTACTTTCCAGGCAGAACTGTACAAGTTTATATAGTTCCTATTTCTCCACATCATCACCAATCGTTACAATCTCTTCTCCTTCACTGTCATTATTATTTTGCTAGATAATTATAAAAACACATGAAGTGATGTATTCGAGTGGTTTTTGTATACATTTCCCAAAATGTATGGAGAGTCCATTTTTTTCTATGCCTTCAAAGCATTTCAGAATTGAACTGTTAACTTTGCTTATAAATCCAAAACATCATTAACTATTTTAAATCAATTAGGTTACTAGCTTCCACCTATTTGAATTGTGCGTAGTCTTATTTACCATTTTTCTTATTTAGTATTTTCATATTGAAAATATTTTGGGGCTGGGAATTTAGCTCAGTGGCATAAGCGCCTGCCTTGCAAGCAGGCAGTCATGAGTTCGATCTCTGGTACCGATAAAAACGAAAAAAAGACAAAAAAAATTAAAAAAAAAAAGAAAATATTTTGGTATTTATAGAGCTGCATTAGCATTTGCTTCTTCATCTTTATTTTCTTAAAAAGACATTAATTTTTCAGTGCATGTAGACATAAAGATTAGTCCCCGTTTCTAATGTTAATATAGAAAAGGAAGGCCTCATTGAGTACAGTTACTGATGAAGACCCTGAGATCTTGCTTATATTGGAAACAGAAATGTTGTTGCTATTTTTGTTATTGTAATTTTTTCTCTGTCTTATTAGACAACAAAATTCTTGTGGAGAAGCAGCATGAGCCTTCCAGAAAAGCACTATATTTGATTGCTGTATACTCACTCTGTTTGGAGTTCATCTTCTTGTAAGTATAGCAATTAGTCTTTGTGCTAAACTAATCATGCCTAATTTTTGAACTGAAACATGATTTGAAAAAAGTTTGAAATCATTTCTTTGGGGCTCACATTAATGGTCTTTTTTTGTATACATTTATTCTAACAAAGTATGATTTGGTGTGTTGATATTAGTGTGATATGGAAGCATTTACTTTAATAATAATTTCTGAAAATAAAATATGTATGTATTTATGGCAGCAGAGAATTACTGACTACTTATGCATGTATCTCATTCCTTTTATGAGGCATAAAAATTTGTATGGTAAAATAGTTGTCTGACTGCAAAAGCAGAAAATGAAACAGACTGGAAACTTGAAATGCTAAGAAAATAGTAAAAGTTTTTATAACAAAACACATCATGATGCAAACTAAAAGAAACTCATCAGCAGTAGGATATATATATATATATATATATATATATATATATATATATATAATGACAGGATCACTCACATACTGGATTAAGAGTACACACAGAACTTTATTTCTGAAAATAAGAAAACTGACTGTTTCTGTTCTAGTTTGGTTTGAAGCGGATGAACAGAAGTAGAGCTCCATGTCTCATAATTAATTTCAGACTCCTCCATAATTTCCTCTGCAAATCTTCCGATTGCTTTTCTCCATTTAACACAGCCCAATAGACAGACAGATAGATTCCAGGTTCTTATGTATTATGAGCAAAGAATAACAAGTGCACACCCAATGATAAAAGAAAAGGCAGTTATGTATACTGAAGATAATAAGATATGCTAATGTGACAGTTCCAAGCCAACAGAGGAAAAATGTGGCACAAAGAATAAGAGGTGTCAGGGCAATAAGGAAATAAAAAGCACAGAGATAAATCAAGCTTATGTACACAAACTGGCTTTTAGCTCACTTTATAGACCAGGATGTCCTTGAACTCACAGTGATCCTCTTGCCTCAGCCTCCCAAGTGCTGAGATTACTACTACACCTCATCTGTGTTTATTGTTGTCGTTTTGAAACAAGGTCTTGCTATGCAGTGTAGGCAGGCCTAGAACTCACTTTGTAGGCCAGGCTGGGCTCAAATTCACAGCATTCCTGCTGTCTCATGCTACCAAGTGCGAGGAATTCAGGCATGAGCCAACACACCTGGCTGCAGCTAACATTTTGATAACTGTATTAAGCAAGAGTAGTGATAGTGGTTCACCTTATCTTCTTCCTGATTTATAGAGAAATTTCTCAGCTTCTTGTTAGTTAATATGTTAGTCATTGCTTTGTCATAGATGTTTTTTATTGGATTGAGATGACTTTCTGTTCCCATGTTTCTCAATGTTTTTTTTTTATCAAAAATAGAATTTTGTTGCATTTTTTCCTTTTATATAAATGATCTTGTGAATTTTGACTTTGCTTCTGTTTATGTGGTATATTACATTTACAGATTTACATATGTTGAATCATTCTTTCATCCTTGGAGTGAATCCTACTTCATCATGATGTTTAATCTTTATGATGATTTATTGCCTTCTGTTTACTGTATCTTACTGAGAATTTTTGCATATATTTATTAAAGGGATTAACATGCATTTCCCTTTTATGATTGAGTTTTTTTTTTTGTTTGTTTGTTTTTGTTTTTGGCTTTGAATGAGGGTAATGTGTCCAGGAATGATTTGGGGAGTACTTCCTTTTAATTTTAACTTAAAATTTTGAGAAGTACAATGTAATTTCTTCTTTAATTTCATATGTGTTCTATTTTTTATTTGATAGTAATTTTTAATTTCCATGTGTTTGTTTCTGCTATCAATTTCTGGTTTCACTGTACTATGATCACATAAAATGTATGTAGTAATTTCAGGTTTTTGCATTTACTCAAGTATGCCTTGTTGTATAGGATATAGCCTATTTTGGAGAAAGTCCCATGCTCTGCTAAGAAGAATGTATATTCTGTTGTTGTTGGATGGAATATTCTGTAGGTAACTATTGGATCCATTTGTTCAAAGTTTTGATTCAAATTTGATATTTGTTGATTTTTTGTCTAGCTTTTCTGTTCAATTTTGGCAGTGGAGTACTTAGGACCCTAATTTCTATCATATTTTTGTGTATCTTATTTTTCATGTCCAAACTAGGGTTTTGTTTTATGAAATTGGCTGTGCCAGTATTTAATGTATATATGATTATAATTGTAACCTGTTCCTATTGAATTTTTTCCTTAATTAATATGTAGTGATCTTTTTCTATTCTGATTGGTCTTAGCTTAAAATCCACTATACATGAAATTAGTATAGTAAGTCACTCCTTTTTTCCTAGGTTCTTGTTTCATAGAATATTGTTTTTCAGCCTTTGAATTTACAATTTGCATCTTTCTGAGTTAAACGTGTTTCTTTCTATGTTGCATATTGTTGACCTTGTTTTCATGATCCATTTTGCCAATCTGTGTCTTCTGATTAGGGAATTGAGATCATTCACAGTGAGAATTATTAGAGTGAGGTATTGATTATTTTTGTCCTTATATTAATTTTCTGTTGCTGATTTTCTCATTTTTTCCTGTTTCTTATCTGGTTACGACACAAGTTATATTCATTTATCTTGACTTATTGGTTGTTTTGGTTCAATGTCTCCAAGATAAATTTTTGTAATGCTGGTTTGGTGCATAATAATTTTTTGAGGTTTTTCCTTGTCATGGAAATACCTTATTTTTCTATCTATTAAAAAAAAAAAAACTTTTTTCAGAATACAAAAGTCACTCTTGTAAGTTGTCATTCATTAGAGCTTAAAACACTTTATTCCAAGTCTTTCTGACCCTTTGGGTTTGTGTAGAAAACTCTATGTTATTTTTATGGGTTTAATTTGCAATATGATTTGTTGTCACTATTTCACAGTTTTCAAGATAGTTTTCTCTGTGATGGAATTCTGAAAATTTAAGTATATTGTGACATGCAGAGCTTTTCTTTTGGATGACCATTTGATGTATTTAAGTATCTGTATAACCATGTATTTCCCTGTGTTTGGACAGTTTGCAGGTTTTACATTTTTGAACAGGTGTTTTTATGGCATTTATTTTGTCTCCTGATTTTTCATTTAATCCAATTGTTCTTAGTCTTGTTTGGCATTGTCGAACAATTGCTGCTCTTTTCTCTTTTTATTTTCTTTTATTGTTTCTAAGGTGTCTTTGAGTGGTTGGTCTTTAAACTAGTTTTCTAGTCCAAAATTCTTTCCTTACACTGTTCTGTTCTACTGCCTGTAACTTGAGTATGATTTTTAATTTCCTGGATTTCTGATAGAAACCTTTTCAGCCACTCTAATTCTGTAGTTAATAGGTAAAACATGTTTTGTATCATTATTTTTTTTATTTTGAATGTAGTAGAAATATGACAGAAAAAGCCAATCAAGACAATGTGGTGAAATTGATAAGGAACTTCACAGCAGGTTACCAGTATAACAGTAATAGGTAACATAGTATATCTTGTTATATTCACAATAGTTGTCTACCCAATTCGGGACAGAGAAATCAAACCAAAGACAGTGCATTATAAAACCAATCAAAAGAGAATATTGAATAGAGTAAAACAATCGTAATGAAACAACCTGTGAAAACAGCATTTGCTTTCAAACAGAAGATAGAAGGAAATCCCCCATACATGCTGTATTGCATAGAGTCATCCTCCCAAGAGATCCTCAGACCTCTGTCCCCAGTTGCTAATGGGGAGAGAAGAGAGGGATTTAGGATGTTTGATTCCCAATCTGCACACAAGTAGCCTCACAGAGGCCACAGACTGTGTCTCTTCCTGGCTCCTGAGGAAGAGAGGCTCTTCCTATGAAAGCAGGCAAACTACTTTGTTCAGTCACCTGGGTTCCACCATGGCTGGGGCGGATCTCTTGGGCAGCTGTTGTGTCTTTATTTTTGGCTCAGCTAGAATCCTATTAGTGTCTACTGAGAGATCTTGTGTCTTTTTGTTTATTACTACATTATATCTGTAATTAATGATTCTCTAATGTCACTTAGTATCTCTTCAAGTTTTCTAAACTCCTCTGCTATGCTTTAGAATAAATGCTGTGTGTGGCTTTCACTATTTTGCCCCTTGTTGCCCCCTGGACTGACTTGGGGAAAATTGGGAGCTTTGGAAGGTAATTTGTTATCTTCTGTTCCCATTTATCTGTGGTTCTTGTTCATTTATTTGTTATGTTTTGTGTTGAGGTTTCTGGATTCCTATAATCTAAAGTCTTTGTTCCTAGTACAGAGATCTGTTTAGTTGCTTTCAGTGATGTGCTTGGGTATAACTATGAATAAGCCTTTGCCACAGCCCAAAGATTTGACCATATCGGTTATTTTTGGAAAGGAGGCTGCAGTGTAGCTAATCCTGAAACCAAGTTATTTGGGAATGTTCTCTAGTATTATCAATATACAAAGGCAACACGTGTAGGCTTACAGAGAAACAATGACTATTAGATGACCCTGTTAAGATCCATGAAAGAGCTACAGTAATATTGCTTGAGACTAATTAAGTATTAATGTACCGTAACCAGTTATGTACTACTCTTAATCACAGAAAAGAAGCTGGAAATTAATTATGACAAACATTAAGGCAACCCAGGTATTGGCTTACAGCTAATATATACTAAATGCAATAACTGTATCTCTGCTAAAGTTACAAAGTGTTTGTCAGTAATTTTACAGAGTTCAGTCTCAAAAATTAACAAAGATTTTTAGCTACACTGTTAAAGATTTAGGATTTAGGAATGGGGAAGAGTAAAAGGAAAATTTTTGTCTTGATTATTTATCTCTCTTGATGGATAAGGAGAGATGATGATGACAAAATTCCTGTCACTCAAATGAAGGAAGGAAAGGTGTGTTTAGTTCACTGTTTGTGGAGGTTACATATAATCGGCTGGTTCCAAGGCAGGGAGGCATGCCAATAGGGCAACTCTTCAAGGCAGAAGCCAGAACAAAAGCAGATCAAGCCTCTTTTCCTCCTTTATATTTTGCACAAGCCACCTCTCCTCCAGGATGGGTGTAGCACTCACAAAATCTCTGTGCTCTTCTCTTGCACAGGGTAAGAATATTTACAAAGTAAGGATCCTGGCTCCCTCCTGAGTCTCTCAGTAAAAGTTTAAACTTCTTAAGTTGACACAATGTATCAACCATAACAATCCACTCATTTTCAATTTAGCAACCAGATAGTTCTTTAAACCAGCCTCCAGAAACAAAGGCATAATTATTCTTAATGTTTCAGTTTAACAGTCCATAAGAATCAGTGTTAAGTCTATCAGCATTATATAACATTAGAACTATATTCAGGGAGACATAGTACAATCTCAGTTCTCTTTTCTGTAGCTAATCACAGGATCATAGGTGGTATTTAGAACTTCTTTTTCCACTACCCACTCTGTATTCTCTTGGCCTGTAGCAAGCACCTCGGCAGGTCTTGGTTCTTTCCCTAGTGGAGTGACACATACCTTCATTCCTAAAGGTTCTGGGCCATTTGTCATTCTGTCTGGGTACAATATATAAAATATTATGCTATGAACATGTCACATATATGTACTTCAAACAAATACAATGTACTTAAACTTCTGATTTATTAGTGAATTTACACAATTTTAGATTCTACAGAAATTTATGAGTCCCTCA
The DNA here is from genome assembly GCF_034190915.1 of Cavia porcellus. NCBI lineage: Eukaryota > Metazoa > Chordata > Mammalia > Rodentia > Caviidae > Cavia > Cavia porcellus. The sequence goes on along the minus strand of NW_026947497.1, from coordinate 28,263,123 downwards.
CAGCCACATACCCATGCACTTTATTTGTAACAAGTAACTGTATGAGAATCTTTTATTATCAATGTAATTCAAGTATCAAAGAAGAAATTATCTGTTTTCAGTAAGTGTTGATACTTTGTATATATTCATACACAGGCACATTACACAATAAAGATAATAGAAATCTATAACAAACAGCAGTGATGAACCTTATGGATTATTTATTACATTCTCAAAACACTATTTAGATACAAATTTTTATTGTAAAATGTAAACTGTAATAATAAATGCAAATCCTTCTATAGCCCCATATATCAAATACATGATTACTATAAAGTTCTCAGAGCCTTTTTTTTTTTTTTGGCAACAAAATGCACAGCTTTAACCAATATTCCCTTAGTACTTTATCAATTTCAAAACCTTATCTGCTGCAATGCCCATTATTTATTTTAAGCAGATTATTCCTATTTTAGCAAACATTTTAATTATACTTTTTTCTTTTCCTATTTTTTTGTTTTGTACAAGGGATCAAACTCATGACTACACACTTGCCAGACATGTGCTTGTTCTGCTGAGCTGTAACCCTGGCTTCTAGTAGACTTCTCTTACCTTAAATGCTATATTTTTAAAAGCCAATGTGATAAGGAAGTCCTCTTATAAAATTGCATACTTTTAAAAGCCATTGATACTGTGTGTGATGCATTCAACAGAGAGTTTTCAGAGTTTTGAATATGGTACCCAAAGAACTGCAAGTATACAAGTTATGGTAAAAGAAAAAGCAGGTTTATTACTTAATTAAATAGGAAGACTTGGTCAGAGGTTGTATGTCGATGCCAACAGAATCAAAACTGGTGGCATAAACAGGAAAGATTTGTTCCCAGGACAACAGAGGGATAGCAAGAAAAAACGTACATCAGGCTTTTGGATTTAAAAGACAGGAATCCCATCCCAGGTCCTTGTTTTTGGATCTCTCTAAATAAGATTGATGGAAATGATTGACAGGGTGCCAAATCATCACAAAGACATCTAGTCTGCATGACACTCCCAACAATTTACTCTGTTGTAATCACATGCATGACATGTGTTCCCATGTATGAACCATTAATGAAGTCTGAGTGGGGCAGAAGGTACTGCAGGTCAAGCAACAGGATGTAACATGCATATGTTCTGGTCTGGAACACTAGAAATTTCCTAAGCTTTGTAGCTTTATTTTACTTTATTTTTTCTGCTTCTTTCAGGAAGGGAAGATTGGCCCTGGGATATGGCCCAGAGTCAGGTGGGTGGAAGGGAGCCAGCTCCAAAGCCCCAGATGTGCTTCCAGTACCAGTACAACCAGTGCAGGCTAAATCAAATTTACACTACATTAATCCCAGATATGAAAACTCATTACAGATGTCAAAAGTGTCAAAATATATTCAATACATAATCATGAAAGTGTAATTTGTTTTTATTTATTTGGTAATTGGCCATATTTATGACCACTTATAATACCATTGATCAGTCAACTAAACCAGATTAAGTATCTTTTGGCTGCAGAGGAATGCAGAATACCTGGCAAAGATAGCATTGTTAAAACAGACACGAAATAAACTTCTAAAGAAGTAAAAATATATCAACTTAAATAAACAAGGTAACATTAACAAATGTGACAATAAAATTTCTTATATTTTCATATTTTTCTTTCACAAGCAGGGAGATATTTAAAATGCCAGTTTTTTACAGTTCATATTTAAAAATTTGTTTTTATAAAACAAAATGTATTTCCATTTTTATAATGATCATTTAAGATATGACTTTCTAATTTTCTCAAGTTGCATAAGCAATATAAATCGTTAACAACATTGTATGCAGTTTGAATATAAAGAAGTTTTTTCAATTATGTAGCTATTTTACTTGCTTTATATATCATAATAAACCCAAAAATATTTTTTATTTGCATATTATGTAGAAGTATAGATTGTTAATATAAATTAATTTTATTATTTTTATGACTATTTTATGTTTTATAGGTCACATGTGTAATGACATTCCAAAAAGTATAAAATTGAACTAAAAATTATTCAATATAGAATGGTAAATTTTAATCACAAATGATTTCTTTGACAGTTCTAAAGAAAAATACTTCAGTTTATTTTAAAATCCTTGTGCCTTCGAGCCCTATGTGTTTTGCAGAGACAAAACAAGAAACCATCTTTTGCTTTAATTACTGTCTAATTTGCATTAATTTGTACCACTTTGTTAAATCTCCTCATTATCTTTACTTAAAATTTCCCTTGCTGAATGGAATTCTTTATTTCTACTGAAAAATACAGATACTTAATGGGATAGATTTTGCATAGAATAGTGTTTGTTACTAAAATCATTGCTCAAGAGAGAGAGAGTTCAGTGCCTTCTTGTGCCCTAATTTTCTCTTTGTCTGTGAATTATGTTGCCAACTACTTGAGGCTTCAGGACAAGAAAAATATTTTTAAATAACTTTAGAATTGTGTCAGTGAGTTGACAAGTCACTGTAATTCATTGTGCCTATCAGAGGAGCTGTTTATTTCCCTCGTTTATCTCTGGGCATTAACTTATAAATTAATGCTAGTAAATGTTTCATACCTGAGCCATAGGCAAGACAGTGAAGCCATTGTCCAGTACAAGGTGATGTTTTAAAAAGTCTGGGCACCAAAACATTAGAACCAATTCCTGAAAGGTAACCCCTCCATCATTAAAAGTAAATGAAAGAAAACGTGAGCATTCTACAATGCATTTGATCAGCTAGTGAGTCAAAATTCTGCCACTGATTTTTAGTACAGTAAGTCTCTGGCTTAGGGACATTCAAGTTGATTTCAATTTTGTGGCTTTTTTATGCTTTGAATTGAGTGTGTGTGTGTGTGTGTGTGTGTGTGTGTGTGTGTGTGTGTGTGACAAGTGTTACAAAACCCAGATTGATTTATCAAGGAACCCACTTATGAAATTCCCCCTGAATGGAAGTGAGGGTCTTATTCTGACATTATTTGGTGTTTACTAGGAGCAAGGGATTTGTTGTGCATTTTAAATATGTTCACTAGGTGTAAATAACTTGTTAAATTTTGTTAAAACTATGTCCAAAAGGAGGGTACTTAAAAATATTTTGTTTGTGTGGTGTGTATTTGAAAGTATTTATTTTTAGTTCCTTCCATTCTTTGAAGAAACCTTAAAAATTACTTAATAATTTCAACTCAAACAGTAATAAGTCAAATGTTAACTTAAAGTAAATATTTTATAACATAAATGGAGACTCTAAGACTAATTGCTATAAGGATAATTTGCACACATTTGAATGTTAACATGCTTAGCTTTAGTGTGTGGAAATTTTCTACCAAATCCAAAGCAAAAAATTCATTGAGCATTAATTTCTAATGTCATTAATATTTTTACATATGCTCATTTTTATTATGACAGAATGAATAATGCCTTTGCAAGAAAATCATGTAATAATTTAAAATTACAGAATTCATATTATCTCTGAACATATACGATCTTCATAGTCCAATGCCTATTATCATGTTTGATTAGAATTTAATAACAAAGAATTATACAACAAAGAAAATCATCATTAATTTACAATAATTTAGGATCCTTCCCCCAAATCCTGAAACATAAGCTAGTATCTAAAAATATTATCATTTTACCTCTGACATTGATGTGTGCTTAATAGTACATTTAAAAACATATTACTCAAAGTCTGTTCATCCCTTTTAATTTATCTTCAAGTAAAAGCATAGTGGCCTTTAAAAGAATCTCATGGTGAGTAAGTTCTCTCCCACTAGCCTTTCTTAATGTTCTTTTCTCCGCTGGCTGACTCAGTGATATCAAGCTCTGAAATATTTCCCACACTCAGCAAGTATGCACTTGCCTAGCAACCTTTAAACTTGTCATGCCGTCTCTACTTTTACACATGACCTATTCCCTCAATCCGTAATACCATCCTCTTCAATTACCTCTCCTTCTGCAAGGCAGATAGGCCTCAATTTATAAATGTTGAAATTATTTCTCAACACCAGGATTATTTCTGTGTTTATGTGTGTAACAGTTCTGGGGAATCTTCCTTCAGCGTATTTGCCATCATGAAAATCCTGCAGAAAATAAGATATTAAAATATTGTTGAATATGAAATTGTCAGGTACATGCAATGTCTATTGATATGAAACCAAATTTTATCACCCATCTTTTAAAAACATTCACAAAGATGGCTGAATGTTATTATATTTTGTTGTTTTAAGTTATAAGTTTTCATGTTTTCCTTGCTAGTCTAGGTGAAATTCTTATTAATCAGTTTCTCTACACAAAATCTCTGAAAATAATTCGTCTTATTAAAAATTATTAAATTATTTTAACAACTTGCAATGATTTTTGGCAAATGAAATAAGAAACTTCCACAAGATTTACACAAATGATTAGTAATTTGTCACAATGTTAGTTTTTGTGTATTTTTCACTGCTACAGTACACTAGGGTTTCTCATATATTTGAATTGTCTATGTGTTTTCCCATTTCCTATTTGTATTATAGTAATTTAAATTATTCTTAATGTTTCACCTTTGCATTATTTGTGTTTTCTCTATTTTATTGTAAATTTATTTTATCAGCATTGTAATGTAATTTCCCTTACTCAAGAAATATTTCCCTGCAAACTTTAATTGAACTGATTAATATAAGAATTTGTATACCTGTATTGATTTTTCTTTGTGATAATATTATACACTGTACAATTCATTCAAATTCTTTAGTCATTCAAATCAATAAAATTTCAAATCTTTTCTGCTAAAGTTCATGTCTATACCTTAGAAAGAGTTGTGCGTGTAATAAATTTAATAATTGTATTTATTTTTTAATGTTTATTTTAAAGAAACAAAACCATAACATTAATGCAGAATTTCCAATCAAGGTAATAGATTAACAAAGGTTTCCATATTGCAATCTTTTAAGTAGTTGCTCAGATTACAAGATAAATGCCTAAAAACCTGATCAAAGAATATAAGCATAGAGCACTCTTTTCAATGAAATAATAAAAATTAGTAATATAATTACCTCAGGTATCTTCTATATATATTATATGTAATTCCCTTTTTCTTTTCTCCTTCCGCATTCCAATTGTTCTTCCCTTTTGAAAAGCTTTTTTTTCTTCATGGTGAAATTGTATATTTTGGGTCTTATTTACTCTTTCAGATTCTCAGACTAGGTAAATAATATGATATCTACACATGCAAGGCTCATTTATTTCACTTCTGAGTATGGTCTCAGGTAGCATCCATTTACCTATAAAACCCTTGAGTTTATCCTTTTTTATAGCTGAGCAACACTCTATTGTGTAAAAGTACCACAACTCTTTATCCATTCCTCAACTGATTGTCATTTGGTTTGTTTCCAAGATTTACTTACCGCAAATTGTACCTTATGTGCACATCACTGTTGTATGATGTTTTTAATACTTCTGAGAAATTAGCCAGAAGACTACCTAGTTCAAATAGGATCTGTAATCCTAGTCTTTTGAGGAATCACCACACTTGTTTCCACAGTGAATGCACCAGTCCATACTCCCATCAAGACTGGAGAAGGGTTCCTTTTATCCCACAGCCTGGCCAGAATTTGTTATTGTTTGGTTTCTTAATAAGAAACCAAGGATGGTTACATCCTTTCTGGAGTGAGATAAAATATCAGTGATGTTTTAATTCGCATATCTCAAATGATAACTAATGTTGAACAGTTTTTCATGTATTTGTCATTTGTATTTCTTCATCTGACTAGTGCATATTAAACTCTGATGCCCATTTTTGGATGGGGTCTTTCAGTTTAAGGTGTCTGATTTTTTTTCCCAGTTATTCATGAGTTCTACACTGAAGTTCTTTGTCTGAGGGGCAGTTAGCAAAAATTTCTTCCTACTCTTTTGTTGTCTTGTAACTCTGCTGATGGTTTCTTTTTATGTGTTAAATCTTTGTAACAAGTTGAGATACTAATTGTTGGTTCTTCGAAGTGTTTCCCATGTGGATTGAGTTTTCTCCATGAAGTCTCTGAGTACCCCTATGTCTTATAGATTTCTATTTTCTCATCCAGTAAATTTAGTGTTTGTGTTTTAATGTTTAGATTTTTGATCAATTTTGACTTTATTTTAGTGCATGATGATGGGCATGATCTAGTTTTAGTCCTTAGCATGTGGAAAGCCAGTTTTTCCAGCATCATTTATTAAAGCAGCTGTCATTCTTTCAATAAACATGTTTGATTCTTCTGTCAGTGATAAGTAACTTAGTGTGTTTGTAGTTGTGTTCTCAGTTCTCAGATTTGTTTTGGTTTTTGTTTTAGCCAGTTGCATGCCAATTTTATCCTAGTAGCTCTGTAGTACATTTTCAAGTCAGGGATTTTGATGCCTCCTGCCTTGACTTTCTAGCCCAGGACTGTACTTGCTATTCTAGGTCTCTTCTGTTTCTAATTGAAATTAATTATTAATCTGGGTTTTTGTTTGTTAACTTTACTGAGGCAAATAAAAACTATAAGTTTTTCATCCTGTAACTACTGGTCCTTCACATGTTGATGCACATGTTTTTAACTTTCTTTTGGTTTTATTATTGGCTCTCTAAATATTGAATCATGTAACATAAAAGAATAATAAATGCTAGACATTGTCATTGTTTTGATTTTTTTTTGAATTCCTGACTTTCATAAAAATTCCAAGAAAGGGTATACAGTCTATCCTGATCATTTTAATTGATTTCATATTGAATTAAGGCTCTGGTTTATAGCATTTAAGTTTTGATTTTATGTTTGTCCTTAGAAAGACAGACAGAAAGAAGAAAACTAGAAAGCAAAAAATATGTGGAATCAGAAAGAGTACTGGCAAAGAATATGAACAAGATATACTGAAGGGGAAAAGGGAGAATGAGATGAACAGACACACTTGGAAATTTTACTGTGGTATCAGGAAATCTAAAAGGAGCCCTTCCTGTGTTTCCATGATCCTTCATTCTGTATCTGCTGAATCCCATATTGTCTGTCTCGAGTGGGGTAAACTGGAGGTATTAAACAGGCTACGAGTTCTTCGTATAAGCTTGATTGAACTAATTGAGCATGGTCATAGGGCAAGGGGGAGAATAGAGTATGGCATAAAATGGTAATTAATAGAAATGGGGAGAGTTTGTAACACATGAAAACGGTAATCATAATGGATGTAGATCTTTGGTTGTGTTGCAATAACGTTATTCTCTGCCATTCTTTCAGGTATTATTGTAGTAATCTTCAAACTGCTTTTCTTTTTATGAAGAAATTTAAATATATATTTATCTTTAAATTCTATTTAAAGACTCCTTGAAATCTGAAGGGAAAAAAAAAGTTGTAACAGAACCACCACTGACTGATTCAGTTCATGATTTTTGAGAGTGTGGCCACTAGGTTTATATTTATAAATTTTCTTTACTGTTCTGGTTACCTTTAGAGTGCCCTGGAGTAAATGCTGTAAATCAGACCAGAAAGAAAAATCTGAAAAGTACATTTTTTTTCTTCTCACTGTGGCAATAAATCAAAGTGATTGTTTACAAGTTAGCTGGCTGGGTAAGAAACAGATTCCTGCTGACTGCTTGGCATATCACAGCTAAACATGCTCCTTTGAGTAAGTAAAATAAGAATATGGATAAAACTATTAAAGGAAAAACAGAAATGGAACTTTGGGAGGGACAGATTTTTCTGTGACTTACTTGTAGGGCATCATGGGATATTCTGAAGAGGAAAGGACATTTGTGGTAATTTTTTGTGGTGCATACACTACTCCACCAAGGAGTGTATGTGTTCATATTGACTATACTTGATTGCAACTACATGAAATGTGTTATCGGTATAGATCATTATTTCCCAATTACATAATTTTTATGTCTTAAAGTGGTAATAGAAATATTACATTTGACCAGTAGTACTAGAAAAATGTTCTACAGGCATTATATGAAAGAAGACAGGCAGATCAAAATACTCCTGAAAACTCATTATAATTACAAAGACTCACTAACCAAAGTAGGGTGAATAGAAAAAAAAAAAAAAAAAAAAAAAACTCTTCTCCAGGGGATTGGCTCTAAATAGACAGATATACAGAATTTATTGAATTGGATAGCCAAATAGACACGCAGATGAACTTCATACTGATCAGTAATGCTGGGTGTTTTCTTGTGTCCTTAATCATTAAAGAGAATTGAGTACTATAATTAATATAATATTTGATGACTTAAAATTTCATTGATTTATGGAATGATAGCTAAAAATAAACTGTGGCCTTTCTCATTGTTTTTGGCCTGATTACTAGGAGTAAAATTATAATTTATTTTCCCAGAAGTATAAGTGACAATAAACTAATAATTGAAAGATTATTTTTTCATTGTCATGGGAAATTAAATGTATAGTACCTGAAACAATCTGTAGTATAATCCATGACATGTTTATGTTAACATACCATACAGAATTGATAATTTATTGAACAACAGGTTCTAATAACCAAACCAATCATTAGTTTTATTTAAAAGGTCATTTATGAAGTAAAGAAATTGATGGTAATGTTTTAATTTTAGATAAAATATAATGCTAAACATGACTTTTACCTCTGTACCTTAAATATGCAATGTAACAAAGGATTTGAAATTTCACTGATAAAATGAAACAGATATATATATATATATATATATATATATATGTATATGTATATATATTCTAATGTAATATGAGAAAACATTTTGTAAGTTGAGTATAGGTACCTAATTAATGTGATATCATAAATCTGGCCAGAAAAGTAAATGACTTTGGCTTTAGACAGACTGTACATATGTGAAATGCTTCACTCAAAATGTAAAATTATTTTCCAAATAACTGTGATTAATTGAGAGTTTTCTTTTACTGCTTGAATTGCTACCAAAAAAACATAAAAGCCTTAATGACATATGATTGCAACATCCTTTATGGTGAAACTCAACCCTCTAGTGATGAATACAAACTTTAGAATTTGTTAGATATTAACATTTTTTCTTTTCCATAAGTATTGTTACACATATAAGACTAATAATGAGAACATACTCATGAAAATGTTTGGCAAGAAACTCTTGTCCAAAATAAAGAGGTACACTTGAAAGAAGAAATATATTGAATTCAAACATTTGACTCATTTCCTTCCCTATTGTCAAGACAGTAAGAACCAGTGCTAACAAACCTAATATTCTATTAGTATACTGTGATAGACTAAACATACTTAAATGATTCTTGTAAACTTTTCTTCATACGGTGCAGTTTTGTATGCAAAATTGCCTACAATGTACTTTGTAAGGATCTAGTTATTCAGCCATAACAAGGGGAATATTTCATAGTTTACCCACTATATGATCAATGAAGCAAGCATTCCTCTATTAAACTATATAATTCATTTACTTGGGATTTGAGAGTGCATGTTGAAAGTCAACAGTGCGGCAGGACTCCTTTAGTGTACCTTAGACCTTATTTTTATTCACAGATGTAGTGAAAATCTTAATAAGTTTTGATCCTTAATAGGACTTTAAATTCCTGTAGCCCTATGCCCCCATTTTAACTTAAAACTCAAAGACAAGTGACACATTGGAAGAATACATTTATTTATAGCTCAGATGAAGAGGAGTTAATCAAGATAAAGAGCTTTTAAAATTTTAAGGAAAAAGATTAAAAATATTTTGTATAGATATCTATATGCAAATTTATAGTAACCTTAAATATAAAACCTTAAAATGTAATAAAGGGATATTGTTTTTGACACAAAAAAGTCAAAGGCAACTGATAAAATTCTTTGTGATGTTATGGAGCAGTTTTCACATTGGGCTGGAGCTATGAAATGATAAATAATAAGTGGGAAATGCAGTTAGGGAGCTGAATTTGCAGTGGATATTTATTGCTTCTAGAAACACACATTTCACATGGCTCAAGGTTTTAGTGATTTTATTATTGCTGGGACAGAAAGTCTAACACCCACAAGTTAAAGAAGGAAAGATTATTTTAGCTCACAGTTTGCAGAGGTTTCAGTTCTAATCACCTGGCTCCAAGGCAGGGTGGCTTGGCAGAGCACAACAATTTTGGGAAGGCAGGAAAAAGGCTTTCTTTGATTCCTTTTAATTTTATTCAGGCTACAAGCCTATTGGTGGTGCACCTCCCACTCAGAATGCATCTTCTGTCTTCAGTAGACCCTGTCAGCCACACCCAGAGTTGCATTCATACAATTAAGAAATCAATTCCATTATCACACACCCTTAATCCAGAATTATACACCCATGATCCAGCCACTTCCCATAGCCACACTTATGCCCACTTTGAGGGAATTTGTAGATATAAACCATAACAACCAACAATTCCACTTACAGGAATTTACTAAGGAGTTTATCAAGAGAGAATATTGTATGACCTAATGTAATTCAATGTATATTACATAATATAAATATATCATCTAAAAATAAGTACATAATACAGTTTCATGGCTTCTCTTATCTGGAATCTGTTAATGGTTCATTAATTTCTGGATTAAAATGCTCCCCAAATTCTTACTATATTGAATACATGATTGCCAGTATGTGGAAATTGGGGAACTTCATGGATTGGGTGGAGGCTCTGACTTAAGAGAATTAATCCACTTTAGAACATTAGCTGAACAGGCTGGTGGGAGGAAGGTCATGCAGGAGAAAATGGATAATTGGCACATGTGTTTTTGAGGTTTACTTTTTTTTTTTCCCCATGAATCCTCTTCTGGTTCTTTCTTTGTCAGGAGGTAAAGGATTTTGTTGAACTACGTCCTTCTTCCATGATTTTGCCTTACCTTACCTCACACCAAAGAAATGCAACAGTAATCAAAACATTTGAACCTATGAACTGCAATAAACCTTTCTTCTTTTAAATTACTTTTCTCAGGTATAGTATTACAGCATCAAAAAAATCTAACACATGACTTAACTAGGTTTTCTGCTTCAGAATCCATCACAGACTACTAGAAAGAGTGTACAGTAGTGGGGTATAATTAAGAGACCAAGCTTGAATAAAATTCCAGCCAGCTTTCTAGGCTTACATGGTGGGTGTCAGAATTTAACTTCATACAGGTGGTACGATTTAGAGATTCATTTTGTTTCCAGATGTTGCCTGGATGCCCTGAGCTGTTTTCCTTGGTAGCCTATTTATTATGGGCCTCTATTTCATCAAAGCATGCAAGAGACACAAAACAAGAGACACAAAAAATCCTGCTAGACAGTTTATAAATTATTTTGTTATGTTCTCATTGAAGTGACATCATTGCAAGATTACTACATTTTATTGAATACAAAGAAGGTAGAAGTTAAAGGTTCGTATTTCATTTCAGACATATAAATACTTTAGAAGTGATCCTCTGATTCCTATGAAAATAAAAAAAAAAAATACTGGACAAAGTAAATGTTGAAAACTTTATATTATCCATCGAAGGGACCTGAAGTTGTGAGTGACAAGAATGGACTGAGATGGAATAAAACTTAAATAATTTTCTATATTGTATTGTAACTTTTTTTGTTTTGTTTTAGTTTACTTTTGGTTAGGTGTCAGACTCACAACCTTGTGCTTACCAGACAGATGCGCTGCTGAGTTATTCTGCTGACCCCAGCACTGGAAGCTTGAATCAAATAAACATTTACATAATTAATACAGGTAGATACAGTTAAATTAACATGCACTAAAGTAAACAAATACAGAAAACAAAACTGTGTGTTAATACCAAATTGGCAACTGTCCCCATCGTGTACAAAAAAAGTTATCAATTCTGAATCATAGTGGGCTGATACTGACACTTAAAGAAATATAGCCTCAGTCCAAGAAAGGAGAAGTGAATGTTGTGATTTCAGTAGAATTTTCCCCCTCATTATCTAAAGCACGATGCCAGAATCTTCTTTTGGAGGAAAGTTCTTGTTAACCTGCTTGGGTTCTGATGCTGTTCTGGGCCTGTTCCATATTTTGCCCCTTACCTGCTATCTACTGAACTTCTCAGGCCTGAAATCTACATGGGATCACCCTCTCATTCTATGTATTCACCAACATTTCCATCAGTAGTTAAAACAATCAATGTATAAAGACACAGTTTATTTTGACTCAGAATTTCAAGGTTTCCATGAACTCTTGCCCCATTGCTTTTGGGCCTGGGATGACATATTGTTAATGTTTTTCTATTTTATTGTACCTCATAACAATCTTTTATTCTTACAGCTTTACATGCAGCTTAATATAGAATTGCAAACTTAGTCATCCTAGATTTACATAGTGTTTAAGGAAATTCATGGGAAATATTTACCAATTAATTCTATATTTAAATACAAGAACATTATGAATAAACATTATGCCTCCAAAGTGAGTACATAAGAAGCAATAGAAAGTCATTCAAGGATAGAACATGGAGGTTGAGGTACTGGTTTATTGAAGAAATGCTCATTAAATCATGTTTCAATTGATAATTAGCACATGGATTTATAGACAGACGGTAGATCCACATACACAAAGTGAATATAGAAACAGTCTCAGTCTAAAAGACACTTAAGCATTCCAACCATGTTTTCCCATTACAAGAGCATAACCAATTTCTCTGACTTGATTTAGCATCAGACATCAAGTAAATGAGCTAAGATAGAAATAGATTCCTTAAGTGATAGACCAGTCATTCTCTTTGAAGTTGCCCTACATGCAGTGAAGGTTATTATGTTGTTAACTAATTGCCAGTCATAAGGGATGTAAACCAAAAAAAAAGAATTTTTGTGTTTTAAAACAAAATATATAGAAGGATATAAAAATTGCTTTGTTAATATGGCAACCAAATAAGCACAGGTCAAAATTTAATTTCCTTCTTCATACAAAATATTGATGTACAAAGAATATCAATCTCTGCCTTCCTCTCTGACTCTGCCTATTTTTTTCTCCAAGGTCTAAACCTTAGGCATTCTGCACAAAGAATATTTTAGAGAAAGACTGCAAAAGTAATTTCTCATTCTTTTTTTCTGATAAAAATTTATTTATATAAAATCTCCCATTACTATGATTATATTCAATATCACTTTCAAAACAACTTTTGAAAATAACTTATAATACTTTTCTGGTACTAATTCTCCATTTATTTTCTCAAAGAAAATAAATAATTTCTGTATGAGTATGAAAATTAATGTCATAGAAAAATTTGAATAAACTTTTAAACTTTTAAAATGTGTAATATTCATAATTCATGTCATCAGAATTTTAAGAAATGCATGTCTACCAAAGTCAGCAGAGTTCTATCCCTTTGTTCTTTTAAAAAGAGTATAGATACTAGACTAAAGGGAACATTTTAAAAGATGTAGATACTTTTCAATATTATAAATTATTAAAATGTAATTAATTATATGAATATGGTAATACTGTATAATATTAAAGTTTTAAAACCTATCCACATTATGCTACATTCCAATTTGAATTCACATATATTTACATATATAAAATATATAGGTATATATAATTTATAATATATATGAATTTATAATTATATATATATATATATATATATAATTTAGCAAATTTGTGAAATAAGAATAATGGAGAACAAAGTATGCATTTACTTCATATTTCAAGAACTCTTTTTCTTGGGAATTAGTACTAGTCAAGTAGATGAAACAAGAAAAACATACCATAAAACTTGCTGACTTTTGGAGAACTCTTAATTGAAATAAAAAAGTAGTTATTCACTAAGCATATTTTTATTCTTTGTTTAATATTTGTTTGGTTGTTTGGTGTTAACGGTGGTAGATATTGAAGATAGGATCTTGATGCTAGGATTATGGGCAAGTATTCTATCACTAAGCAATAAACTCATGCCTCTAATATCTTATTTTCTAGAAATCTATGACAATTCCACTTTGTAATTCAAAAGAAAAGTTATAATCAGGACATTATTTGAGTGTTAGAAAATTCTGTAAAATGGAAAAACTGACAAAAATAAGCATCTCAGGAGACAATATGTTCATAAATAAATATTAATTTACCAGACAGAGAAAAATGCTGAATTGTTCTTTCTTCTATAGCTCCTCTAGATGCAGTGAAATCTTCAAGAATGGCTAGATGGTAACTTTTGATATTCTTACTTCAACGTTGTCAGAAATTAATTTCAAGTAACAATTTATAGCCACCACTGCCTGTCAGGTGCTGCTGCCAGAAGGCCCTTTCCTCTATGTGCCCAGTGTTAGCCAAAAGAGAGAGATCCATCTCTGCCAGCTGTGTGCCAAGATTCCACGTTCTACCGATGGCCAGCGTGGGCAGAGAGAACGAGCATATCCATCATCACCTTCAGGGAGCTGCTACCAGAAGGCTCCTTCCTGTAGACAGCCAGCAGGAGGAGGGACACACAGCCAGGTAAGTCCTCTGAATCCATAGGCCACCACTGGAGGTCCTTGATTCCCTCAGGCAACCTCATCCACTAGCAGAATCGGACAAACACACCCTGTGTGTCTGCCACCATCATGGGAGTCCCAGTGTATACATACAGGCTGAGAGAAGCAGCCCCACACATATGCACCCTTGATTGTCAGCGAAGACCAAGTGTAGTTGCATAATCTGGAGAAGCCCTTCCCACACCTTACTGCCTCCCACTAAATCTGGAATTAGAGGAACCCAGGTGCCTGTCCCATCCCCCTACACTGCCTAGGGAAGAAAACGGAAGTCATACACCAGAAATCTCTGAGAAGATAGCAATTGATGTAAGGAAACAACTACGTGAGATTGTAAAAGCAGTCAAATCAGAAATAATGTCTCAAAATAAGAAATCACAAGCACACTGAAAAAATTGTTCATCAGGTCTAAAGAAAACAAAGACAATAAAGAGGAACATAGGAAACTTATGAAAACCTTTAATGAATGTAGAAAGGAATGACGATGCATGAAACAGATTCAAAGATAGATACAGGAAATTAAAAATTCAATTGAAGACTGGCAAAACCACTTGAAAGAGACTGAAGATAGACTTTCAAACCTTGAAGACAGGATCGCAGCTAGTGATCTTGAAAGGAAAGATCTCTTAAAAACAACATGGAATCAGGAAATAACAACCCAGTGGCTGCAGGATGATGCAAAGAAGCATAGCTTTAGAATGATAGGTATAGGTGAAGAAGCAAGGGTCAACCCAAATTAAATTAAATGGATATTCACAGAAACACTAGACAAAAACTTCCCAAACATGGGAAATGGATCTGGCATGCAAATAAGTGAGGCATATGGGACTCCAACTAGCAATAATCAAAGTAAATCTACACCCAGAATGTAATAATCAAGATTCCAGAAATTCAGCACAAGAACAGAATATTTTGAATGGTTTTATACTATTTTGTTATGTTTGGTACTATTGTATATGATGTTATGCTCAACTATTTAAAGAAAGAGACATTATGATAGTTACTGTTAATTACGTGTTGTGGTGAAATACTGTGTTGCTTACATTGTTCTGTTCTGATCTGTTTTGTTATGTTCTCTTTTTTCTTAATCTCTTTAAAATAAATATTAAAAAAGAAGGAAAACAACACTAGTATCAGGTTCTCAAGAGCTTCATACAAAGCCAGTCAATCTAGCAACTCAATTTCTAAAAATTCAGCCTGAGGACTTTCTATTAAGCTAACATTTCCTCCAAATATCAGGCTGTGAACAAAACTGCTTTTAATGCATCAGATCTCAAGGAATATTGTAAGCACAGTTCTACCTGAGAATTCCCAAGAAGTACACTTCATCAAACAAGAAACAATTGGAAAAGCCAGCAAAGGACAAATGGACATCATTAATATGTTTAATTGTGGAGTTGGAACAAAAATAAAAGTAGGAACAAACACTATGTAAATGCCATATATTCTGACAGAGGTGTAATTTTAAAAAATAAAAATGTGAGAAGAAAAAAAAAACTGTTAAAGAAAAGAGACAGATCACCTATAAAAGAAAACCAATCAGAATCTCAACAGAATTATTAACACAAATCAAGAAGAGTTTGGAGTGAAGTGTTTCAAATCCTGAAAGAAAACAATTTCCAACCAAGATTGACTTACCCAGAAAAACTATCTTTCAAAATTGATGGGAAAATAACATACTTCCATGATAAAGAACAACTGAAGGCATTCATGACTACCAAATCTACCCTTCAGAGAGTGCTAAAGAGCATTCTAGAGAGAGATAAAGATGACCATGGTTCCAGGAACACCAGCAAAGGAGGATTGCCAAACAAGACAGGCAACTGAACAAAAGGGAAACGTGGAGAGCCAACCACAGGACGATAGCAGGGTAGAGACAAACCGATGTATGTTGGTTGTAACCATTAATGTAGATGGCCTCAGGTCAATAATAAAAAGAAACATAGGGAGAGTGGATCAAGAAACAAGATCCATCAATATACTGTATATAGGAAACACATCTTAACTGGAAAGGAAATTCATAGACTGAAAATCAGAAGAAGAAAAAGAAAATTGTTCCATGTGACAGGAGACCCAAAAAAGCAAGAGTACCTTGCCCGTCAACTGCAGAATGGATAAGAAAAAAATATGGTATTTTCATACAGTGGAAAACTACCAAGCTATAAAGTAGAATAATCTTAAGGCTTCTGTAGGTAAATGAACACAACTGGAGATCATGTTCATAGCTGAAATAGTTCAGACTCATAGGTGTGAACCCTAGCATAATAGACAGAAGGAGCTAATGGGATCCTAAAACAAAATAGTTAATGTAAGAGCAAAGAAGAAATACCTGGAGGGAAAGGTGGAAACTACTGTCAATTTCTTAAATGTCTTATCTTGAACTCTTGCATTGTTTACACAATTTTGTTAGGTTTGGCTTTGTGCTGTATTAATTTGTTATATTGTATGCTACTAGATGGCAGGGGTAGCTATTTTGAGTATAATGGAATATATTATGATAATAATGGTTTCCTATTATATTGCTTTGAAGTCTTCTAATGATTTCATTCATTTATTTTATTGGTTTTATTCTGTTTTGTTTGACTTTATTATGTTTAGTGTTATGAACAGCTATTTTGAAGAAAACAAGACATTATGGCAGCCATTACTGATTTACTACCATCTTGATTTGAAGTCCTACCTTGCTTTTGTTCTTCTGATTTGATTATTTCTATCCTGTTGTGCTTTACTTGATCTTATTATGTGTCGTGGTATAGACAATTTTTTTGAGGAAAATGAGATGTTATAGTAGCCACTGTTCATTTCCTGTTATTTGGTTTTGAAGTTCTGTAATTCTTTCATTCTTTTGAATAGTTTTATAGTATTTTGTAATGTCTGATATTAGTGTGTGTGTGAAACAATGCTCAACTATGTAAAAGGAAAGTGACATTATGGTAACTACTTTTGATGACTGGTTGTCTTGTTGTGAAGTGCTGTGTTGCTTGCATTGTTCTGTTCTGATTTGCTTTCTTCTGTTCTCTTGTTTTATTCTCTTTAATATAAAAATATGCAGAATTATATAGCCATAAATGTATACAATCCTACATTTCCAAATGTCCTACCAATCAAATATAAATTAGAAAAAAATAACTTCCTAGTTTAGGAAAGTTTTGTGTTAGAAAGTGTGTTATTGCTTTGATCTAAAGTTGACCCCCCCCCCAAATCTCATTTGATCAGAGATTGGCTTTTGGTAGGTGACTGGATCATGGAGGTACTATAATCATTAGTTGATGAACATGCTTATAAGTTGATAGATAGTTGTGTGGTTAGGAAAAAGGGTCTGGCTGGAAAAGGCCAATCATTGCAGATGTAGCCTGGAAAGGCATAGCCTTGTCCTTTTCCCTCTATGCTTCACAGTCACAGTGAATTGAGCACCATCCCTTCATGCACCGTGTTCTTTTAACTGTGCTATTTCTGTCTACAGTCAGGTGATCTCACATGGACCTAGCCCTCTGAAACTATGAAATATATATATATATATATATATATATATATATATATATATATCCTCCTTTAATTTAGGCACATCAGGTATTTTTTTCCACTAGGAGGAAAAGTGGCTAATACAGAAAATGGTAACAAAGAAATGTGATTCTTGTTTCTATATCTGATCATGTGAGACAGAAGCTTTTGGAAATGGTTTGTGGACGGAGTTTGGAAAGATGTAGAGGTGTTGAACACAGAAGCCACAAAATGCTGTAAGCAGAGCCTGATAGGTGAATGGACAATGCTGATCAAATCTCACAAAACCAGAATGCTGATTGGGATGCAGAGTAAAAACTCTGGTTTAAATAATTACACTTTGAGAAAGGATCTCAGACTGCTCTGGTCACTCAGAGCTGCTCTGGTCACTCAGAGCCATCTTGGGAAATGTACACACAAGTTCATTCATATAGATACACAAGGGCTGCCACAGTCATTGTCTAAGGGGACCTGGCCATCATTTCAGCTCAAAGCAGGACTTTATATCATCTAGGTAAGTACTGGATCTTCATGCATGAAACCATGGGATCATGGCGGCTTCCACTGAAAGCTTAAACAAAACAAACAAAGAAGAAAACAAAAATCTGAGAAGTTAGTCAAAATGTGAAACACGGTCACAGTTCCCACAGGGGCCTAGAGAGTGAAATGTTTTAAATTCTCAGCTAGGCCTGAACTGAATTGAAACATGCAGTTGGTAGGAACATGAAATATATGCCACAAAATTGTAGACAATGAACAGAGCCAAGCCAAGAGAAAGACTGTGTGGACAAAAATTTATAATGAAAAGACTGCTCAAGAGATTTGGAATCATATCTTGGTAGTCGCAGTGAATTGAGCTAACCTGAGTGCTGGACATGAAACTACAGGATTTCATGCTTTCCTTGCTGGATTTTGGTCTTGCTTTGGTCAGTCTCTCTCTCTCTTTCTCTTCTCTCTCTCTCTCTCTCTCTCTCTCTCTCTCTCTCTCTCTCTCTCTCTGTCAGTGGAAATATTTACCTTGTTCCATTTTTCCATTTATGTTTGAATATATTTAAGTTTCATCTTGACTCACAGTTTAGAGTTTATGTTGAGTATCCAAAGAGACTTTAGATTTGAAATTTTCAGCAATGCTAGAAAGGTTCAGAATTTGACTACTCTTAGAAATGAACTAATAGTATTTTACCTAATGGGATGGACATAAATCTCTTAGGGTCCAGAGTAGGATGCTATTATTTGGAACAATATCCCACCAAGTATATCCAACCAATATCCCACTGATATCCATGTGTTTAGATTTAGAACTTTTGGTAAGTGAAGGATCATAGGAAATAACATTCACTGAACAAAATATCTGATGAATGTAGTTACCAAGTGGGACCTGGTCAAAAGTGACAATTCACTGGGAATGTAATCTTCAGAACTTTACACTTATCCCACACTACACATTTTACTGATTGCAATTGGTTGAGCAGCTTTCTTCTGGAAGGTTCTTCTGCCACATAATTTTTTTTCCTTGGAATGAGTAAATCATGGATTGTGGCTTTTCTGATTATGAGGCAAATAAATCTCTCTTTCTTAAAGTTGTGGAATATTAGATAATATATTTCAGCAGTCAGAAAATAATTAATCCACTTAGATTATTGGAAATTTGTCCCTACATGTTTGACAAAAGATAAATCATATCATAATAAATTAGGGTCAAATAAAATGTAGAATTTCTAGTTAAATATGCTTCATGTAACTGTTATCAAATAAATTCAAAAACTACATGAATATCAATAACCAACTTAGTTGTGTTCTTATTTTGGAAGAAAAAAGCTATCTAACTTTTATGATCATTATTTTCTTAAATCAATATAGTTAAAGATTATTCAGTCTAAAATTTTTTCAATGTAAATATAAATTAAGACCACAAACATGGTAAACTATTTTTACTGTAGTATAAATTTCAATGGTAATTTACTTTAGACATGTATTTCTACAGGGGCATTGCAATATTATACATTGTCAAAAAATTGCTCAAAAATTGACTGTAGGTAACAAATTTTCTGCCTCTTGAATATAACAAAATATTCTACCAACTTTATTATCCTTTTTAAATTTCACATTGTATTATTGTGCCATATCATTATAAAATCTTTTATTCACAAATGTTTCATAAAAATAAATATACAATGTCAAGTCACTTCATCAAGCCCTTTTTATAAGCCTTGATTTTGCATAATCTTTGATCTTAAATCACAATTACACAGTCAGATAATATTCATGTTAATTTCATCAGTATTACATGTGCTCTATCTTACTATCAAGGAAAATAGTGATGCATGCCGCAGTTTCACACTTATCCTCAGATTTCACCCAGAAACACAAAGAGGTACTTGACAATGAAGTAGCTGTGATATATTTTATGGGTGTCAGTGTTAATTAAGATTTCTGAGACACAAATGCACACTACACAGATATAAACTGTCTTCTACAAGTGACTATTTCTATTTGGTTATACTTTAGCAGTTATTTATTAACATATACATTTTATGACTGTTGCTCATTTACTTTAGGAAAAGTTGACAACAATACCTTTGTTCTTTACTTGAATGTTTAATTTTTATTTTGATCACAGACTTAAAAACTAGAGAAAATAGGGACTTACAAAATCTAGATTTTTACTTGGTTTTGCTTTGATTTGATCAAAATGTTCAGAAATACAGTCAAAATATTTATTATAATTTTTATTATTGTTTACATAAAACATAATTTTTTCTTCTGACAGATTTTATTTTTAAAGTATGATGTGCCTTTATAGTGCATAAAATAATATATGTGTATATTTCCTTAAAGTGATTTTTTCAGAATTTTCTTAAATAACTTTTGTCTACACAAGTACATTTTAATTATTGAGACTATTGTTACAAAATTTAATAAAATTTAATATTAACTTAATAGTTTTATTAAAAGGTATTACTTGAACTTATATTGATAAGAAAGAGTTATGATAACTTGTAGATTAATGTAAATATGAGTCCATGAACATGAGCATTTCTATAATTTCTGGTGTAACTACATTTTAGCATTTATTAATGGATAGCTGCATTGGTGAAGATTTGGAAATTTATGTTATCTATATAAACAACTTTGCTTATAACAACCGATATGTTGTTTACAATGTATATGAACAGTTAGATAAATTTCATGTACCTTAATTTTAAGTACTGGCTTGTAAATTATTTAAAAGTATGTAGTTCCTAGAAGTTTTAGGTCAACACCATCCACACATTTCCACAAATATTCTAGGTGACCACATGTAGCATACTAACCTGGTACAATACTCCAGCTACCATGCAATCATTAGCTTCCAACTTACCAAGTGCTACTTTATAGTTGCATTTTCAGTATCTAGTAGACTTTTCAAATTCTCAAATGAGTATTGCAACATCAAAACTCTCATGACTTCGATTTCTCTAATAATTAAAGTCAAAATCTGAATGTGAGCAATAATGTCCTTCATCAGATATGACTTTAAAATGTTACTTTCTTGAAGAAGTTTTGCCGTTATTAATTATATTCTACTAGCACCCTGCCTTTAGCACTTCAAGTATACTTTGACTCCTTTGGCTAATTATTTGTTATTTTTTGTTCTGGTAAAAATACAACTAACATAAATGTTAACATTTTGAAATTTTTCGGTTTAGAGTTATTAGAGTTATTAGTTATTCATACCGTTGTGTAGTCATCAACCCTATTATCTCCAAAATTCTATTCAACTTCCAAAACTGAAACTCAGTACAGTACATATTAAATTATAAGAGCTCACTCTTTCTCCTCAGCAGCTAGAAACTATCCACATTCTCAACAGTTGATGATATTAGAGGCCTTGTGTGAGATTATTTAATACTTGTTTATGGAACATACTTATTTTGCTTGGTACCCTAAGTTCATTAAAACCTTATTATTTCCTTACTTTTGAAAAATGAGCAGTATTCTATAGTATGGATATATTTGCTTATGTTTCATAACTTGATGTACTCGAGTCATTTCCATATTTTAATTATTGTGAATAATGATGCAATAAATAAGAATGTAATATAATCTTTTGAAATCCTGTTACTAATTTCCTTTGGTATATCTTATAATTGAATTTCTTATTTAATCATTTTTATTATACCATTTGTTTTCATTATTTCTTTTTAGAACAAAGGAATTGTGGAACACAGAATGACTACCACCATATACTTATTATCATTCTTTTTTTAAAAATTTGATTTCATTCTTTGTCACAAGCATACTTACTACAGTATTATTGGTTTTATCTATCATTGAAAAACAATAGCTTCTCATTTTTATATTTTTAGCAAGTAAACTTCTTCTAATTTATTGTTCTGTGTTTACATATTTTAGTAGCTTCAGTTTTTTCAAAGCTTCTGCTTGAAAATCTAGTTAGTTTATTTTACCCAAGTCCAGCACCAACCACCACTGCCCCCAGGGCATACAGCCCCTGCTGTCCTCACTGCAGGCCCACTCCTCCCCAAGCTTGCTACTGTCCTGAATGCCTCGTGGAGTGTGATAGCTCGGACCCCAGAATAAAATCCAAGGAAGCAAGAAATTAAAATTTGGGGAGCAAAGGCCTTATTTTAGGCCAGGCCTGGCGACACAGCCTCCAGGAGCCAATATGGAAACTGCACGCCTTGCAGCTAAAAGTGTTGCGTTTTAAAACTGAAAACCACAGGAATGTTGCGAACTTTGACCCAGTTTGAAAATTTTCGTGTAGTTAAACGTTTTTTAAGGACAGCATATTGTATTGCAGATAGGCTGAAAGTGGTGGTGGGGGGATTACAAGAAAATGAAATGGGACATGGAGACTTAATCTAAAAAAGAATGGGGAAGGGAGGGGTATTTACAAGGAGCTGAAACTTAAGTCTTTACTGGAAATGGAATTTTAATCTCTATTGAAATAGCCATACAGAACAAGAAAGAGGCGCATTGGTTAGAACTAGGTTACAACATTAGCACCATCTGTGGTTTCCCAAGGAGGGATTTTGCTTTGGCCTCACTTCCTGCCAAGGGCTCTTGGACCTCAAGCTCATGCATCTTCACAGTGCAAACCAGCCTGGCCTCCCTGGGTTCCAACAGCATTTGCTAGAAGTCTAAGGTGCATGGAAACCACAGCTGTTCCTGGAGGGGGTGGGTAAAGAGACCAAGCACTGCGAAGTCCAAGGATTCTTAAGTGCGATGAATCCTAGAAGAAATTGTTCTCCTGCTAGGTGTGAGTTCCTGCTCATCATGCCAAGCTCTAAGAGAGTTTAAGATCATCCCTCCCAGTGGTTAAGGATATGCCCATCTTCCAGCCACACTAGAATGGGCTCCACAGTTTTCAACCATGCCTGGGCAATGCCCAGTGACCATCTTTTAAATCAGGGAACTGTGCTGCCAGAGGAGGGAGCTGGGTTACCTGCAGGAATGAGCTCCTGCTCACCATCCTGAACCCAAGGAGAGTTTAATATCATCACTCCCAGTGGTCAAGGACATGGCCAGCTTACAGCCACACTAGACTAGGGTTGGGAGGTTTTGCAGCCTGACTAGATTACACCCAGTGACCCTCAATCAGGGGAGTTGAGAGCTCATAAAGTGAGTTTCAGTGCATTGGTCCTTGCCAGGGGAGAGCTCTGAACCATCACCCACAATGGTTAGGTGCCTGCCCAGCTTCCTGGAACACTGGAGGTGACAAGGGAAGTCCCGTGGACCTGGCTCGACCATGTTCAGCAACCTCCATTCAGTCCCAGGAGCCAAGAGAAAAGGAGATTTCCAACAGGCCCAGAAGAAGCCTTGAAACAACACTTGAAAGCCTGAAATAGGAAAATGACAAAATGAAAGACCAAAATGCAATTTCAAACCTCTAGCCCATTCCAAGAAAGCCTAGGAGCCATACATGGAAGAAAATTTTTGCCATACACCTGAATTATCTGACATAAAAGCAACTGAAATAAAGAAGCAACTTCAGGAGGCTTTAAAGGGAGTCAAACTAGAAATAATATCACAGGTAAAAGAAGAAATGATAAAAGTAATAAGATATTGAACACATCTAAAAAAAGACAGTTAAAAAATTAGAGGAACAACAAAAAGATGGATGAACAATATAAGAAACAAAGAGAATACATGAAGCAGATTCAAAGAGATACGCAGGAAATAAAAAATTCCATTGAAATTGTCAAAATTGACTCAAAGAAAGTGAAGATAGAATTTCAGACCTCAAAGACAAGATTGTAGCTAGTGAACAGGAAAGGAAATATCTTCAATAAAATAACAAGGAATCAGGAAATAACAACTCAATAGCTGCAACATGATGTAAAGCAAAACAATATAAAATTCATAGGGATAAATGAAAAAGAAGGGAATGACACAAATTATATCAAGATGCTATTTATAGAAGTAATAGCTGAAAATGTCCCAACATGAGAATGGAAACTGACATTAGGGTTAGTGATGCATATAGAAATCCAAATAACCATAACCAAAATAAAACTCCATATAATAATCACCACCCAAGAAATCCAACAGAAAAACAGAATATTAAAAGCTATTAGAGAGAAAAGACAGATCACCTATAAATGAAAACCTATCAAAATCACAGCAGACTTCTCAACACAAACAATGAAGTCAAGATGAACATGGAGTGAAGTATTTCAGATCCTACAGGAAAATGGTTTCCAACCTAGACTGATGTACCCTGAAGACCTGTCCTTCAAAATCAATGGAGAAATATGATACTTCCATGACAAAGAACAGTTGAAGAACTTCATGATCACAAGCCAACTGTGCAAAGAATACTGAAAGAAAATTTAGATGCACATAGGGGAAAACCACTAAGCAAGGCAGAGAATTAAACAGAATGAAAAGATAAAGTTGCAACAGCAGAAAGATAACATGTCAACAATAAACCAATATATCCATAAACGTAAATAGTTTTGATTCAGCAATAAAAAAAAAAAAAAAAAAAAAAAAAAAAAAAAAAAAAACAGACTGGCCTAATAACCATCAACGTAAATAGTTTTGATTCACCAATAAAAGACAAAAAACAAAAAACAAAAAAACAAAACAAAACAAAACAAAAAAAAACGAGACTGGCTTAATGGATCAAGAAACAATATCCAACCATATGCTGCCTACAAGAAACCCATCTAACCCAAAAGGAAACTCACAGACTAAAAGTCAAAGGATGAAAAACAATATTTCATGCAACAGGAACCAAAAAAAAAAAAAAAAAAAAAAAAAAAAAAAAAAAAAAAAAAAAGCAGGGCTAGCTATTCTGTTGGCAGACAATGTGAACTTCAAACAAAGAATGATCCTAAGAGATAAAGAAGGTCACTACATATTGGTTAGGGGAAAACTTAAAGAGGAAGAGATAACAATCTTAAATATATACACACCACATTCCAGAGCACCAAGTTATACAAAACAAGTGTTAACAGAAATGAAAAATCAAAACAAACAAACAAATACAATAACACAATTATAACAGGAGACCTTCACACACCATTGACACCAAGGGACAGATCAACCAGAAAGAAAATCAGCAAAAAATAATAGAACTGTATCACACCTGTGAACAAATGTACTTTCTACACATATACAGAGTGTTTCATCCAAAAATATAAAAATATACATTCTTCTCAGCAGCACATGGGACATTCTCTAAAATACACCATATACTAGCCACAGAAGACATTTAAATAAATGCAAAATAATTGAAATTATCCCATTCCTGTTATCAGATCATAGCACCATGGAACTAGAAAGTAATCATAAAAGAAACTGCAGAAACTCCATAAATACATGGAAATTAAATAATACACTTGAGCAATCATTGGTTCCTAGGAGAAGTTAAAGAAGAAATTAAGCAATACCTACAAATAAATAAAAATACAAATACAACCTACAGGAATCTCTGGGATGCAATGAAAACAATCCTCAGAGGAAAATTCATTGCACTGAGTTCCCACATCAGGAAAACAGAACGAATGCAAATAAACAACCTGATCTAACCTCAAACATCCAGAAAAAGATGAGCAAGTCAAGCCCAAAGCCAAAATAAAGGAGTGAATTTATAAAAATCAGAGCAGATATTAATGCAATATACACTAAGAAAACAATCCAAAGAATTAGTGAATCAAAGATTTGGTTCTTTGAAAGAATAAATAAAATCAATAAGCCCCTAGCAAACCTTATTTAAAAAGGAAAGTAAAAGCTCAAATTCATGCAATGAGGAATGAAAAAGGTAAAATCACTATAGACTCTGTGGAAATACAGAAGAACATCAATACCTATTTGAAAAACCTCTACTCTCATAGGTTCAATTATACAGAAGAAATGGAAAGAGTCCTAGAAACATATGAAGTCCCAAAGCTGGGTCAAGAAGATGTAAAACTGCTTAATAGTGCAATTTCTATTAAGGAAATTGAACATGTCGTTAAATCCTTTCCTGCAAAGAAGAGGCCAAGCCTAGATGGATTCACTGCAGATTTCTACTAGAAATATACAGAAAACTTAATGCTGAGACTCATTAAACTCTTCAATGATATCGAAAGTGAAGCAGTTCTTCCTAAGTCATTCCTGGAAGCAATTATTATTCTAGTACCAAAAATTGAGAAAGACCCAGCTAAAAAAGAGAATCCAATCTCCCTAATAAAAACAGATGCAAAATCCTCAATAAAATATTGGCAAATAGGATGCAGCAAATTATCAAGAAGATTATACCCCATGATCAAGTGGGATTCATCCCAGGCATGCAGGGATGGTTCAACGTACGTAAATCAAGAAATGTAACCCACCATATCAATAAAGCCAAAATAGGAATCACATAATCATTTCTATGGATGCAGAAAAAGCTTTTGATAAGGCCCAATATTCATTCATGATAATAACCTTACTGAAAATTGGAATAGATGATCTTTACCTCAATATGATAAAAGCCATTATGACAAATGAACAGCCAACAGCATATCAAATGGCCAAAAACTGAATGCCTTCACTTTAAAATCAGGCACAAGACAATGATGTCCCATATCACCACTACTATTAACATAGTACTGGAAATACTAGCCAGAGAAATTAGAAAAGAGAGAGAGCAAAAATGGTTAAAGATAGGAAAAGAGCAAGTTAAAATCTCATTATTTGCAGATGACATGGTACTATACACAGAAGACCCCCAAAACTCCATGGAAAAACTTATACATATAATAAATTCAGCAATGTAGCTGGATACAAAATCAATACTCAAAATCAAAAGTGTTTCTAAACACTAACAACAAAATCATTGAGAGAGGAATAAGAGAAGTCACACCCTTCGCACTAGCATCCAAAAAAAAAAAAAAAAAAAAAAGAATAAATACTTAAGAATTAATCTCACAAAAAAAGTAAAAGGTCTATACAGGGCAAGTTATAATATTCTCAGAAAAGAAATTACAGTGGATCTCAGAAAATGGAAGGACATCCCTTGTTCATGGATAGGAAGAATAAATATTGTGAAAAATGGCCAATATCCTAAAACTGTTATACAGATTCAATGAAATCCCAAAGAAAATGCTACTAACGTACTTCATACATCTAGAAAAATCACTTCTAAACTTACTCTGGAACCAGAAGAGACCAAGAATAGTAAAGACAGTCCCAAGCAGCAAAGGCAAGGCAGGAGGCATCACAATCCCTGATTTGAAGTTATACTACAAAGCAACTGTAATAAAATAAGCATGTACTGGAATAAAAACAGATCTGAAGATAAATGGTATAGATTAGAAGATACAAGCACAACTACCAACACACTCAACCACTTTATCTTTGAAAATGGGGTCAAATATTTTCACTGGAAGATGGACAGTCTCTTTAATAAATAGTGTTGCAAAAACTGGCTCTCCATATGCTGAAAACTAAAACTAAAGCCATGCCTAGCACAATTTACTAAACTAAAATCTAAATGGATCAAAGATCTGAATATTAATACAGAAACACTAAATTGGTTGGAAGACAAATTAGGTAAAAATCGTGTAGACATAGGAGTAGGTAGAGAATTCATGAACAGGAATCAAACTGCACAGGGAATATTTCCCAGAATCAATAACTAGGATCACCTCTTATTAAAGGTGTCCAATGAAATCTCCAGCACAGTGAAAAGAAAACCCACAAATTGGGAAAAAATCTTAGGGAACTGTCCCTCAGACAAAGCACTTTTTTTTAAAACATATAAAGAATTTAAACAATCAGACCCCCGAAATTTTAGGACCCAATCCAAACATAGGCCTCTGAGATGAATTCACAGTTTTAGATGAAGAAATACAAATGGCAAATAAATACATGAAAAAATGTTCACCATCATTGGTCATTAGAGAAATGTAAATTAAAACCACACTGAGATACCATCTCACTTCAGAAAGAATGGCCAGGATCAAGAAAACTGCCAAGAACAAGTGCTGGAGAGGCTGTGGGGAAAAAGGAACTCTCCTGCACTGTTGGGAGTGTAGACTGGTGCAACTACTATGGGTGTCAGTTTCAATATTCCTCAAAAACCTGGGATTGGAAGTCCCATTCAGCCCAGCTATTCCTCATCTAAGCATATTCTCAGATGAACTGAAAATATCATATCACAGTGATATATGTGCCCCCATGTTTATAGCTGCACAATTTTTAATAGCCAGATTTTAGAAACAAGCTAAGTGTCCATCAACTGAGGAATGGATAAAAAAGTTGTGATATTTTTATACAATGGAGTACTACTCAGCTATACAGCATGATCACATTGAGATATTTATAAATAAATGGATGCAAATTGAGACCATGCTCATAAGCAAACTAAATCAAACTCACATGTATTTATACCATAAAATTTCCCTAGTGTTAGAAATTTCAAGAGTACATAAGAGTGTAAGGTAATCATGATTCTCCATTACATTGCTTTGAATCTTTATAGTATTTGCACTCATTAGTTGGAATTATTTTATCCTGATTTGTTTGGCTTTATTATCTGTGATAATATAAACAGCTAATTTGAAGAAAACAAAACATTATAATAGCCAGTGCTGATTTAATATCACCTTAATCTGAAATCCTACCATGCTTTTGTTCTTCTGTTTCCATTTGTTCTATTATATTGTATCTTATTGGATTTTATTTTGTGTGATAGTATAAACAAATTTCCTGTGAAAAATGAGATAATATGTTAGCCATTCTTCATTCTCTATTACTCAGTTCTGAATTCCCTATAATACTTTCATTCTCCTGAATGGTTTTATACTATTTTGTTATGTTTGATACTATTGTATATGAAGTTATGCTCAACTATTTCAAAGAAAGAGACATTATGGTGGTTACTGTTAATTAAGGGTTGTCTTATGAAATACTGTGTTGCTTACATTATTCTGTTCTGATTTGATTTGTTAAGTCCTCTTTTGTCTTAATGTCTTTAAAATAAAAAAAAAAATAACCATTTTGCTTTTCATTATTTACCTTAAGGTTTCTTTTTTGTGTAGTACCATGTGTATATGACAGAATTTAAAAATAGTATAACTGTACTAGATTATTTCTTGTGATAACATATTCCTTCTTTGATCATTAGTCTAGTCAGTAGTATATTTTTATTTTATAAATTTATGGTAAAAATAATTTTTTTACTGACAAATCATAGACTTAAATTTTATTTTGTACTTTTAAACCAAGTTTTATATCAATTATTAAATTTTGTTTTATTCTGCATGGCTTAATATCCTCTGTATATATGTATATTAATTTCTGGATGATTTAAAGGTAACATTCAAGTTTTATTATATTGAAGTTAATTTTTTGAGAGTTTAGATATTCAGTACTGACATGGAACTCTTTAAAACAGGCATTCAAAATTTTATTTATTTATGTATTTATTGATTGATTTTTGAAATGGGTCTTGCTTTGTAGTTCAGGATGGTCTGAACTCATGATGTAGCCCAGGCTGGTCTCAAACTCTCAACAATCTTTGTGTCTTAGCTTCCCTAGGGATTAGAGGTATGCTCCACTGTGCCTCGTTTGAATTACATTTTTAAGGAAAGAATTTTTTTAAGTTTAATTAAAAGTTTTAAAAAGTTTTTAAATATTTTTCACTTAAAAATTAAATTAAAACCAGACTTGCTCAGTGTGATTAGTGCCTGCTTGCAAATACAAATCCTGAGTTTGTTTCCTGGTCCGATAAGAGGAAATGAAATATATTGAATTCTGCAGACCAACTTTTAGGAGGGAGTCCCATGAGCTTTAACTATATGTAATTCCAAAAGCTTTCAGTCAGCTCACAGTCTTCATAAAACCCTGATTTCCTAATTTATAAATATATAGTTTAAATATAATCTACATGTTGAAAGCAAAATTCAAAAATATCACATACTGCAAAATTAAGGTGAAAAAATTGATTATATTAATTTACAGTGTATAATCATTTTGGAGACATATTTAATAATATATATGAGGTCTCGATCACAAAATCCCATGGGATCATACAAAATTTTTAAAACAATAACTTTTATAGAAGAAAATATTTTTGATATATTTTTGCACTAAATTTATTTTACTCTAAGTATATTGTAACCTAAACCCCACAAGCTAAAAACTCAGCTAATTATTTCAGGTTTTAACTCTTATTTTGGCTATTTCCTATACTAGGTCTTTGATGAACTGCTAGTAATATTCAACTTTATCCCTTTTCTCAAGAACATTTGTTAAGGACATAAATCTTGTTTTTTCTTTTCCTTTCATTCCTAGAAGGATAAACTGAAACAAAGCTTTGCAAATGAGAAGAAGAAGGATTAAAGAGAGGGAAGGTGCATGGGATAAAAACCAGAATTGTGAAATATTATGAATGGGTACAAATTTACTATGATGAATGAAGCCATGATGTATATCTAAATCATACCAACTTAGTAAAAATATAAATCTTGTATAGGCAATCTGAAAGACTAAGTTTCCCACTATAAAATAAAAGAAATATTAGGACCTCACTCCATCATCTCAGATTAGCATTGTCACATGATTACAAATAATTTATATCTTCTAGTTACTTATTCTTTTTCTATATCATATTTTTTTTTATCTTTTCCTTTTTATCGGTACCAGGGATTGAACTCATGACTGCCTGCTTGCAAGGCAGGTGCTTATGCCACTGAGCTAAATCCCAGCCCCCTCTATATCATATTTTATAAGTAAAAAAAAAAAAAAAAAAAAAAAAAAAAAAAAAGCCTTTGAAACGTGAGTTAAAGTTATACAACTAAAAGCTTTTACTATCTGAAGCTCAGCCCTGTATAAATATTTTGGCATTAGATTTCAGGGCATAAGTACCAACTAGTGTTCTATCAAATGTAAAAGAAATATATCAGAATATCACTTGAATGTGTTGATAGCAAACACAAATAATGGCTGAAATTAGAGAAGTTAATCAATAAAGTTTTATTTGAAAACATATATATATATATATATATATATATATAATAAAACTTTTAAATTCAAGACAATAAATAATAAATTAAAAATAACAAAACTTTACCCAAGTTAGCAAAACTACAGAAATTTGGTTATCAGGACAATTTGAGTTCTCTGCAGTTGAATCAATAAAATCTAGTCATTCTTCTTTGTCAACAATACCTAAGATCAAAGTTCATGCAGAAATAAAAGCAAAGCTATCTGTTTTGTAATAATTAACTGCAAAATATTGAGGACTTATGTGTGTGTATTTAATATTAATATTTAATTTAATGCTGAGTCCTTCATTGCATGTAAGAATGTTCATATAAACATTTTTGTGGTGTATTACTTATATTACTTTTAAGAGGGCAGGAATCATGAATATACCCTGTACTTTATTCACACTTTTAGACCAGTCTTATTATAAACAGTTAGCAGTCATTTCTATAATTTTGTCAACATTATGAAGAAAAACCAGGATTTCCTTTTCGAGAAAAAAGGTACTTACTGAAAGAACACTTTATTCTTGTATGTTGAAATACTCTGTTTAGATACAATATTCTTCTCCTAAATAAAATGAATTAATGTGCCTGACAGTATTTTATGGAATATTTTGAACTTTTTTCAATATAGACAAATATTATAAAATATCAACAAATTTTAGAAAAAATCATAATATAATTGGAATACTTCCTTGAGCCACCACATTTTGTCTCAGTCAGTGCTCACCAGGGAAACAGACTTAACGCAAGGTATGCGAATATATAGGACCACAAAGTATGGCCACCCACAGTGTGGGATATGGAAGACAGCAAAGGGGTTGTTTGTGCAAGGAGATGACATTCAATGTGAAGGCAGAGTTCATTGAAAGAAATAGAAATGGCCTTCTTTCTTGTTATCCTTTACATCCCATCCAGTCTGCAAGCTTATTGGTTGGTGTATTCCCACCAATGGTGGTCCTTCTGTCTCCAATAAATACAGTCTGCCAAATTCACAACTGTGCAGATCCATTTAGTAGGGTGTTTCTTACTCACAGTGACACAGTTAACTGTTGCACAGACATATCTTGTCTATTTGTAGGCTATTACATTTTGTTTAAAATATCAAGCATGAATTTCACAGGATAAATTGAATTTAACTGAAATTTCCTTTACTACATAAAGCAAGAAATATTTGAACAAGGATCATCCATCATTGTGATATTTTTGAAAATGAACTTTATGTTTACCTTGGTTATAGGTTTTGTAATCATACAGAACATTTTTTTTTTATTTAAAGGAAAAAAAAAACAGTATAAGTGTACAAGTAATACAGCATTTCAAAAAATCAGTAAGAGGGGGCTGGGGTTTAGCTCAGCGGCATAAGAGCCTGCCTTGCAAGCAGGTAGTCGTGAGTTCAATCCCTGGTACCAATAAAAAGGAAAAAGACAACAACAACAACAACAACAACAAAATCAGTAAGAAATCACTAGTTAATAGATTATATATTTTCATCTTAGAAATAGTTGTTCAAGTTACAGGATTAAAGCATGCAAAGTGGGCATTCAAACAGTCAGACTGCAAACAGTTGTGTTCAATGATCCAACAAAAATTTAATAATATGGTCATCTATCTTAACACACCCAAACACACTTGCAGTTGTATCCTTTGGAGCACTTTTTTTCCCCTCTCTTTTTAACAACAGAGTTACACATTTTGGGTTTTATTACTCCCATAGTTCTTATTACATTTTTTGGAAGAGAATAAAACCAAATATGACAAAACAAAGCAGTCAGTCAAAACAAAGGATAAACATAGCACATGATGAAAAAACAGAGTACAAGGTTATCAACAGTGGTTGCCATACTGCCTCTTGTTACCTTAAAAAGAATTGCCTATATCATTAGGCATAATAAAATTGAACAAAACAGTACAGAACAAGACCAATAAAACTTAAACATTGCAAACATTACAGGACTTCAAAAGAAGATAACAGTCAAACCAGAATGGACATCATAGTGAATCTAATTGCCTTTAAAGTAGTTGCCTATACCCTCAAACTTGATACTATCTAACAGAACAGAACAGAGTAAAATTGGTCAAAACCAGATGGTGAGAGTAATACAGGGCTTCAAATCAAGTTAATAGGAAATCAAAAAAAGTTACTATAAGATATCCTGCTAATTTTTTTTTGATTTTTTCCTTTTATTAGAAAGATAATAAACATAAATATATAATTTTTTTAAGAAAAAGGGGAGATTGAAATAAAATAGGACATAACAACATAACAATACAGGTCAAAGCATAACAATTTCAGCAACCTAGTGATAACAAGATAACCCGACTTAATAGTAGTTACCATAGTGTCTCTTACCTTGAAATATTTGAATATAACTTCATATACTATTGCATCAAATATATCAAGACAGTGTGAAACCATTCCATAGGATGAACGTATTACAGGGTATTTAGAACCAGCTAACGGAAAACCAACAATGGTTTCTATATAATCTCTTTGCCTATAAAAATTTTTGTTTATACTATCATATTAATAAAATCCAGTAAGATACAACAGGATAAAACCAATGGAGACAGAAGAACAACAGTTTGGTCGGACTTTAAAACAAGATGATATTAAATCAGCACTAGCTAATATGATGTCTTGTTTTAGGAATGGATAAAAAAGTTGTGGTATTTTAATACAATGGAGAACCACTCAGCTATGAAGAATGATCACATTGAGATATTTATAAATAAATGGATGCAGCTTGAGATCATACTCATAAGTGAAATAAATCATAATCACATGTATGAATACCGAGTAGTTTCCCTATTGTGAGAAATGATTCAAATATATAAACGTATATGGTAATCATGATTCCCATTATGTGGCTTTGAAGCTTTATAAAGTTTTCACTCATTAATTGGAATGGCTTTATTCTGGGCTGTTTTATATTATTGCCTGTGATGATATGAACAGCTATTTTGAAAGAACAATTTTTATTTGAATTATTCCTATAGATCTGTTAGCATACCATTTTATATTATTCCATATATTGATGCATTAAATTACTAGTTCTAAATTGTTAATTTAGTGGACAAGCTAATCCCCTAAACACAAAACTTTTGCACTTACTTAAACACATGTATGTGATAGTTCATACTAATATTTAATCTTAAATATCAGTCATTTTTCAAGATTACCGCCTCTGCATCTCATATTTTAAGACATTTCATGGCAGTACCATGACAAAAGTTTAAAATAATCTGGTAAATAAAAGCACTCTAAGAACATTAACTTTTACGTTGTATACTCTGTTGAAAGTTTCAAATTTTTATTGTAAGAACCTTTGTCAGCCACATAAATGCTTTTTTCCAGCTTTTAAAGCTTTCTATACAAAATGCTTTTCCTTTATTTTATAATCTATTAGCACAACAAAATCATGCAAATATCCTGTGACTAAAATGTAATGCTAAGTATAGAGATACTCAAACTCATTCTATTTATGGTACAGATTTTTTTTCTTTCACTACACACATAATAGGTTTTCAAAATAATTATGCTTAATCTTGTTTTTCTGATGCTCACTATAGCAGTGTACATATTATTTGGTACTTAAAATAAGATGTTAACTTTGATATTTTAGAAAACAAACACATTATATGCTTATGCATTTAAAAGTACATTACAGAAATTCAAATCCTTTGAAGAAATGTAGCTGAGTTTATTCCAACAGCTTATAGGAATGTCTCAAAATATAACAAAATGTAATGCTGCAAGGAGCAACTGAAATCAATTAGACCATCCATATCATCTCTTTCATGGGAGCTTAGTTTTAAACTACGCATCACCATTTAAAATCTACTTTCATCATTGAAGGATTAATTCTGGTTTTAACATTGTGATGAGAGACTATGTATTTTTCATCAGCAATGTTTTCAACAATGAAGTCTTAGATTAAATACAGTATAAATTGATATAAGCAGAGTTAAATTAGTGGTAAATGTTTTGGGAACAGTTGAAAGACAGGAGGATTGTGTGGGGAAATGAAGAAAACCATTGTATTTCACTGGTCATAATTTGTCATGGTCAGTCCACTAGTGCTTCAGGATGCCACAGTGACTACAGCTCCTCAGCAGTTATTCGGTATTTTTCTCAAAAACCTTATGAATTACAATATTGTTTTTATACTTCAAATGTGACTTTGTAGGTTTTTAGATAAGAATTTTAAGAATAGCTAGCACAAGACAAGCTAAAATTGATTAAATTGCCTTACAACCACTTTTCAAAGTTGTGTCATTAAAGAATATCTTATTTCTTCTCTAAAAACTTGTCAAAGTTCATTGACTTTTATCTTTATAATCTCTCTTGTTTCTGTCTTCACTTTAGTTTTGTAATATTTTAGTTCCGTATTTTCTTTAAATTAAAAACTTACTATTATTATTTTCAGTTTGTTTTAGCATATCCAATTTCTTTTTCCCCAATACATGTATTTTATTTTAATATCTTTTGATTTCCTAGAAACAAGTGATTTAGTAAAATCATTTTCTTCTCTAAAGGACC
The DNA here is from genome assembly GCF_034190915.1 of Cavia porcellus. Lineage (NCBI taxonomy): Eukaryota > Metazoa > Chordata > Mammalia > Rodentia > Caviidae > Cavia > Cavia porcellus. The sequence continues at coordinate 28,227,215 of NW_026947497.1, read as the reverse complement.
TGTCTAATAGTCTTTTCATAAATCTTATAGCATTATACAGTGCTATTCATATTTTCAATAATCCAGTTTGACTCATTAATTTTCTAATATTTGCTTTATTTCGTGTTAGTTTTTATCTCTGAATGTGTCTAGGAACAAGCTTTGTTCTTTTCTCCTGCCTGTCTATTCACTCTCCATACATTTTTCAAAAGGGCAAATAAACATTGCTTCCTTTATTATACTTAACCAAGAAATAATAATATAAAAGGGTTTCAAACTGTAAAATTTTAATGGTCAAATTAATTAATAAAATAATCATAAGACCTAATGATAAAAGGACCAACCAGGGTAATTTGAGATTAAAGTATTTTGGTCAGATGTAACTAACTTTCCATCAGTAATTATATATATATATATATATATATATATATATATATATATATAATACATATATGTTATTTATGTTTTATATATGCATTTATAAATTATACATGCATGTATAATATATATTTATATGAATATATACACTATTGGTATATATACACTATTGGTAAAGAACTTGAGATGATCACCAAGAATGCACCAAAATTAAAAATGAGCATAAAAATATGGTATTTTTCAATACGTAATTAGTATGAAAAAGTGTTAGTCAATAGAGAAAAATTATTGAAAAGAAGAATTTTATGCTGTTTTATTTTGTTTCTTGAGGACAAAATTAATATTATAATATGACATATCACATTTTATTCTGCCAAGATCAGTTGACTGTGAGTAATACATGTGAAACACATGAGTATTAGAAAATTAAACTAAATGTTTAAGCAGGTATCTCCAAAAAATTCCTGTAAAGACTGAGCTTAGGAAAAGTTAGTGTGAGATATTGCGGTGGCTGTTCCGCAATATATATTTCACTGACAGTTCAGTCAGTTAATAACAACATAAATATCTTAAACATTCTTAAAGGTAGTATTTTAAGGTATTTATTTATAGCTGCATACTGATTCAAATATAAGAAACATGTAGCAACTCAGTAGGAAAAAATGCATTCCCTTATTCAAGGGAAGAAAATATTGCAGAATAGAATCAATCAAAGCAACAAATGCATTAATGCCATGTTTCAGGACTGTTGCCTTAATCAGTAGGAAAACTTTTTGTTTCAAACAAAGAATAGCAAAAATGTACAGTATGAAACTATGACTATGATAAACTTGGCAATGTAAAAATAACCCACCACTAGGAAATTTCAGCAGTAGATGAGATAAAGTTATGTGAACTTTAATTTCCTAACTTGTGGGAAATGAAGTTTCATTTCAGAATTTCACTAAACATTATGAAGAGAACTATCAGAATTTTGAAATTAATAATAATATAGAAAGCTTAAATCAGGAGGAGCACTCATAACTCTGGAGGAAATATAAATGCATTTATTTTCTCATTTTTTTTCTTATTAGAATTTGTGTTAGCATTGTCTAAATTTGATTGGTAGAGAAACAGAAGTCTAAATATGTTAGTAAACATTCAAAGCTTTTGCACAGAGCAAAATTTAAAGATCAGTGCAGATAAAATATAAACAAATATATAAGTAGAAGAGAAAAAAAAAAACTAACAAACTAAAATACCATAACAAAGTAGCAATACATAAGAACAAAAATACAATAGTACTAAAAATATTCTGTTCCTAGTGCATAAAGAATCATCGCAAATACATATGTCGTAAAATAAACTGGAATTCAGAAGGTTGAGAATTTAGACAGAAAGGTGTGGAAAGGTTGGACTTTATTCCACCACATCCTCATTTGTACAATCAAAGGCAAGTAGTGGATTTCCTGCATGAAGTCTAGATTATTCAGGCTGAACTTGAATTTACCTGTTACTGGCCTTTACTTTTATTCTTGTCCTGCTTATGGGCGTGGGTTTACTCACAGCATAGCAAACATGCTTGAAAGGTTTTGTCTGTCATCACATTTTTTCAGTAGTAACAAGCCACCAGTAAGCCTCCTTTCAAAGAGAGGAGACTGGATCCATTTCTCAGTGGTACAATATCAGGGTCACTAGGAAGAAGAAATGGCACGTCATATGTAACTATATTTTTAGGTAAAATCAAGTAGTCGTAAAAATACAAAGATGAAAAGCATTAGCTCGCCAGTATCACAAATTGAAAGTGATCGATTCAAAACTTATCTGTAGTGTAAACCACAATATAAATTAAAATAACTCATAATTATTTTCTTAGATTTTTTACATATAAAATTCACCTATTATTAAATTATCTAAATCAAAATAACTGTAAAAATAAACAATAACAACAAAATACATCTCTGATTAATTCCTGCCTAACTAAAATGTTCAGCGCAAAGTAAGTGTGTAATGGCCGACTAAATCAAATTTAACAGTTATTGCATAATTTGAACAATAAATAATATATAGGGAAATTCAAAGCGTAAACAGCAAAGTACCGTTTTATGCATAATTAAATCTCAACATTCATATGAAATCAGTATTGTAATTATTATTATTTTATAAGTGTCTCCAATGAGACCAAGAGACACTGAATAATGGGTAAATCAGAACTTACATCTAGGCCAGGTTGTAATTACTATTTTATGTAGCTTTTCTGTTACTAAGCATATTTTTTTCAGTTTTGGTGTAGCAACTTCAAGTAAATGTTGATAAATGACATATTTTCTCATTAACATATTACTTTTTAACTATGCTTTCACATGATACCTATTCCAAAGATAATTTTACACAAATATTTCAAATATAATGAAATAATGCCATTTTTAAATGTACCCCTTTTCAAATATTTTACATTGTTGCATTTCAAGACCTAAACTGCACATGAAACCTTCTTTGTATAATATTATGTATTACATTATAGTGCTTGATTATATGGAAAAAAATAATTTATTGAAGGGTTTTTCACTAGAGACTCTCTGTTCTGCACTATGTTTCTTACCAGGAACTCAGTGGGTATTTAATAAGGATTAAATTGCTATTGATAATCAATAGCAATAACGACTTTATTATCCTCTTGAGTATTGATAGCACAAAGAGTGTGATGCTTAAATAACCGTAACTTTACAATTTTAACAATGGTCAGTATGATTGAATATAAACTAGATGTTTTCAATGCAAAAAGGTGGGAATTAGCACATAAAACAGTTTTTACAGTAAAGTATCATATGTTAATAAATTGGAGTTAATTGCAGACAATGTTTGAGGAAGGCTATTGGGTAGGTGATTACAGGTACTCATTTTGGGAAATCAGTTCATGTGATGTATGGCCACATCCAGGGAAGGAGTGCATCTTCTCTTCTCCCAGTTTGGCTGCTACAACAAAATAAGAGTGTAGCTTAGTACCGATAGCTATTTATTCCTCGAAGTATAGGGGACACAGATGGAGGCCCAAGGTCAAGATGGTGACAGACTTACTGTCTAGGAAGGACCTTGTTTTTTCACTAAAGCGAAGGGGGCCTAAATTCTCTAGCTGAGGTCTCCATCGTTTAATGCATATCAGTAAGGAACAATTGCATATTGAAATACATTTTGCTGAAAAAGCACACGTGGGAAGAATTTTGCTTATATTCATCCTAATCACTTTTGTCAGAATTTAGTCCCCTTCCGGAACTCTAAAAAAAACTCTCTCCACTTTTAAGCAAATGTATTTCAAATGTGAATACTTCACCTTCATGATGTAATCACTTTCCAAAAACTCTGCCTCAATTTGAATCACTTTATGAGTTATCTATCACATATGAATTTTGGAAGACAGAAAATTTTACACTATATTGTATGGTTAACATAGCAATAGGCTTGATAATAATTTTCAGTTCTATTATTGCATTGAAAATGGAAGATCTTAATCAAATTAACTAGCATATGAGGAACATTTATTTCATTATCAATAACGGAAACAAAGCATATGATGCAATGAAAATGTATGTAAAAATAAATTTCACAGTACATTCAGAAGCAAATAGAAATACATAGCCGTGTTAATATATGGTTACAAATTTTGAGATTCTACAGGAAAATAACAGGTTGCTATGCTTATGCAAGAAAGGAAAGGAACCAATACTCCTGATTGGCAAGTAAGGTTAAGAATCTTAGAATTTACAATCACACTAAAAATTAAGGGACAAAAGAAATTACTCGGCAATGTGAAAACCTGCATGTAGAGATTTTTAGTCATATGTTTCACAAGAGACAAACAAATAAGAGACTTATTAAGTCAAAACAAATTGAAGAGAATGGTAATAGACACTGTAACAGAAAACTAAGCACTTTGGAATAAATACTCTACTGAATGACCAGACCAGAGTTAAGTTTACAAATGATGTAAAAGGCAATATAGCAATACAAAAGTTGTTTGGAAAAAGTCATGATGGTTATCAATAGTATTATTAGTAACATCAGTTCAATATGAGGTTTTCAGTGAAGTTTACTTCAATGGTCAAATAACAAATGTGCCATATTTAATTCTAAAGTATTGCAGAATTGATTTTCTGTAATTTATTCAAATATGTAGTATATAACAGTGGAAAGTAAATTCTACTTGACTTCCTTTAATGGCATAGCAGTGCTGAACTTGTAATTCCAAGAAACAAAAGCATATCATAAAACTCTTAAGGGGAAAAAAAATGAATGCTTGAAGTGTTCAATAATGGTTTTACCAGTTTGAGCTGGCTATTTAAGTGGTCAAGAATTTCAGATTTTGTAGCCTTGTTGGTAGAGTGTAGAGTTTGCAAAACAAGGAAAAAGATTAACTAAAATTAAAGAAAGTTTCAAATTTCCAAAGTTTAATGCCATAGTGAAAGGAAATGCTGGCTAGTTCTTAAACAAAGAAATTATATCTCTATCACTGAGAAATTCAGAATACACACAAGTACTGATGTACATATGTGAACAACATTTTACCTGTAATCTGGCACACATGCAGGGCTGCTGGGGGTTGAGGTCCCTAGGATTTGTTGGGAGACACAAAAATTTGGGAGCTGTGAATCAGGAAATTTAATGTAGTCTACAAAAGGAAGAATTAAAGCAAAATGTATACCTTTAGATTTGTGAGTCATGTAATTTTGCTGGGAGCATTTGTCTCCACTTGTCTGATACATACAGCAGGAGCAATTTGGGCAAGAAATTGACAGCTCAGAACATGAAACACTGATGGGAGGCAGAGTCATGAGTGGCTGACCTAATTGGCTGCTCAAAATTCAGAAAGGACTGACTTTAACAAATGTCTCAAAACACAGTCCATGCAATATATTTTAAAAATATATCTATGTTACAGGCATATAGTATAAATACAAATAAAATCACATCTCCCTATAATATTATGAAATTACACAATAACTAGAAGATAATTGAATTATATTCTCAAGTACTGGAAAATAAATAACTAGTATCTTCAAATGAATTTCTAATTGAAGCATCTTGCAAGCCAAAGAAATAGATAAGCTAGTAAGTATTGGGTATTTGTTATATGCTAGGTGTTATACTTTAAAATTTTATATACATTGACAGTCCTTAAAGTAATGGTTTGAACTGAACTCTATAAATGAGATGATATTTTTAAACTAGAAATTTGTAGCAAAGAGAGAGAATAATTTAAAACATAGTAATTCTAGTAAAGCAATTTAAAACCACAACCTATTATGCTAACTAATGTCATTGATATACTGAATGGGATTAGGTACTTCCATTTATAATTTGTAATTAAACAGAACCAATTTATTTCAGGATATAAGTTGTTCTCAGAAGGTAAGATGAACTGAGGACTAACTACAGAACAAAGAATGTGAAGTAAGATTTTGTTTACATCATCTTGGAAGATCAGAGACTTTGGCAAGATAGTTGTTATAGTTGCTAAAACATTAGGATCTTAAAATTCTTCATGAAGAGAGCATTTTAACCAAAAGTATGAACATCTCTTACAAATCAGAAGTTTTCTCCACTGAACAGCAGGTATTACTAGGAAAAAAGAAACTGAGAAATACATACATATAGAGAGAGTTTAAAGGTATATTGAAATGCACACTACACAAAAGATGTGGAAATATTTTTAGCGCCAAAGCCATTCTGAATTCCCTGATACAGAGAGATGAGTAGAGATTATGAAAAACAAAGGGTAATGAACAGAACATGATAAAAAAATAATGTTATTGAGTAAAAAATGATAGTGAGTTTATGAAAGACAAACATCGGAAAAAAGAAGACAAGAATAAAAGCATATATCAACAAAAACAATGTACAAATTCACATAAATATGACCACAGAAGACTTTAAAGTAGATGGTAAGCTATGCAGAACTGAGGAAATAAATGTAAAAACATATAAAATCATTGATTTTTATAAAATATTTCTAACTGAAACTGGGAAAAAAAAGAACAAAATTGCAAAATTGATTTAAGAAAAATAAAAATATTTATGAAACTGGAGAAAATATTTTTAGGGCAGATGTCTAAAAATTTTACAAATTCCAGTTGAGAAATAAAATGGGATTGTATTAATTATAAGTTTTCTGTAATTTTAATTATAATTTTTTCAACGCTATTAAACTTTCAAATCAAATTTAAGAAAGTCTGAAATACAAAATTTAAGATTATCTTACAGAATTTTTTTTGCCTTTCATGCCTTGCAAAACATGTCCAACAAAGCATTCCAAATATTACTTGAAGACTTCTATGTTATTTTCTTGATTTTTTATTAGTAAATATTTGCAGTACATAATGAATATGAAGAATTGGCACCTGTACACGTACAGGATTCACCTTAATTTTATTAACTTTTGCCCTGAATTCTCCTCCTTCCCCTCTTGGTCCCCTTTCCATTTGCAAAATATCTATCTCTTTTTCTTATCTATCTTTTATGTTGCTCTTTAAATTATTTATACTTGGAGATTCTCATATAAGAGAAATCATGCAATATTTAAGCTTGAGTGCCTGATTTATTTTATTTAAAAGTATGGTCTCAAGGCACATCCATTTTCCTACAATGACTCAAATATTCTTTTTTTTAAAGTGAAGAAGAAGAAAAATAGAAATAATATAAATCAGTTTTGAATCAGTCTAATAGGAGAGAAACAATAATTAATGCATTATGCATTGTTATCTACTTAGTATTTAGAGCAACAGAAAGATATGTACACACAGATAAGGGTTAGGTTACAAGTGTGTTCGTGTGGAGTGAGACTATTCTTTATGATAGTACAAGTATGGACACCTGAACTCTTCTGTTTTCAGAGCACATAGAGCTGGACAAAACAAGGAGTGAATTCTGATGTAAACTATGGACATGAAATGAAAAGATGGTGTCAGTATTGGTTCATAAGTTTTAACAAATGAACCACATACATGCACAATGTTAATAATAGAATCACCGCGTGAAAGGTCATGACGGATATCGTGAACCGTGGAAACCAAATATTTTGCACAATTTCTAAAGCACTAAAATGTGTATAACAATGTCTGTTTTAATAAAGTGATATATATTATCAAGACAATAATAATACATTTCTTCATGGCACGTGGGAATTTGCGTTAGAGAGATGAAAATATACTCTCTAGGAAGGACTCTGTGGCAGAAACTTGTAGTTCCAGCTCTGTATTTGGGGGGTAAGACAGGAAAATTGTTTGAATCTAGGGGTTCTGGAAAACTTGGGTAACATAATGAGACATTGTGTTGTAACGTAATTTCAGAAGAAAAATTAAAAAGAGTTAAAGCACATTTAGGGTTTGCCCTGAATCCCAGGTGTAGAGTTTATAGTTAGCATGGTTAGAATTCTATTTCCAGCATTCCACCCTGAAGCCCATACATGCATGTACACACACACACACACACACACACACACACACACACAAACACAAACACACAGAGGCACACACACACTCATACACACCTGAAGAATTAGAACAAATGATACGTATGCTTCCTTTTGTCATATCATTAGTAGATGTAACTGAGTAACATTTGTTCTCCTGAATACCATGGTTATGTGTTCCATAAAAAGTTTCCAGACAAAATAAATTTAAGTATGCTTTGAAATAAAACCTTCAACCTTAAAATTCTCAAGGTTTAATGAAAATATAAAACAATAAAGCTGGTTGTTTGAGAATGTAATACACAATATTTCTGTATACAGAAAACTCTACCATGTCAACTGGAAAATATGAGCATCTTTATAGATAATATGTAGATACATTTATCTTTTATTTTAGGGTCATTGGCTTTGTGTGTTTATTATCATGCACTGTTGAGGGCTTTTTGAAATGCAACTTATTTTGTTTCTTCTAAGTATCTTTGTTCATCTTTTCACCAATGGAGATGTTGTCACTTCTCCATTTTATTTTCTATTAACACAAACCACACATATCTATATCTATCTATATCTATGTCTATATATTTGAATAACTAACTGTTAAATGTTTTTCTCATTCATTCTAAAATTTAGATTATCATTCTAGAAGTTACATTATTTCCAGAATATTTCCAAGGCTCTTTTTTTTTTTTTTTGTCTTCTTTGGCCTAATAATCTCACAATATTCTCAAAGGTTAGTTTTTAAAAATGAATATTGTCTTTCTCTCCTCACATTGTAGCATCTTTCTCTTTTTTAGCTTCAACAATATCCTGCATTGTACACTCATCCACTGACACCACTCCCTACTCATGGCAATCTTATTAACTGCACTATAAAGAAGGGTCTTAATACTTCTCCTCTCTTAGTCTAACTTAGTTTCATCATCCATCCCTGCACAGCAGGTTGTTGATCATTTATCGGGCCACTATTTTTAAGCATATTTGTCTGCATATTCAGACTTTGTGTAGTAACATTTTAAAAGTATATTATCAGTACTATATTCAAAACATATTACAATGAAATATTTAGTATAAGTTCATTTTAGCAGTCTACACTTTAAAGTCAGACATTTCTACTACAATTCTACATATTTACAATCTAACCTATTTTTCAACTTTTATGCTTTCAATTTCTTTGATACGTGACAATTATCTTGTGACAAATGTTTTGAAATACGTTCAACTTTGCATTCTTTTAATTAATTAATAAGGAAACAACAGCATATCCATAGAATATCTCTATATAGTGTTATCTTTATCCTGGAACCCCAATTAAGGTCCTATACATTCTTGTCCCTTTAACCCAACTCATTTCCCAACTCAACTGCCTCCATATTTTTTTTCATATCATTAACAAGGCATCATATGACACCAATAAAACACACACTGATAAATTCTATGTGGAATGAACGTGTTAAATTTATTTAGAGAACTGCAACTTTCAGTATTTCACCCTATTTAGTTTTTTATACTTCTGTAATGCCACTTTTCTCAAAAATATTTTTGCTAGCATTAATTGCACAGTGTATTATCATTCCAAAGTTATTGGCCAAAGTTGTTCATCTTATCAAATTCAAAGTCAAGGAGAAGCATTCCATTCACTCCATAAATGTGTTGAGGTGTTGATGTGCAATTACATGAAAGCAGAGAAATATTTAAACCTTTAATTCTATCTACTGTCCAAAAAATTGTAAATACTGGATTATGTACTTCTTTGATCTATATGTTGAAGTTTTGTACTCAATGTAATAGTACTTCGAACTGGAAACTCTGAAAAAGTTAGATTTAATTGAAGGGATTAATGTATGGCCACTCTGTGGTTAGAATGTTTGTATCTCTCCCAAAATGTATCATGAAATTCATTTACCTTTGCAACAACATTAAGAGGCAGTGATATTTGAAAGTGATTACACAATGCGGATTCTGTTTTCATGAATGGTGTAGTGCTTCCTAAAACAAGTTGGGGGAAAAATTACTTCTGCCATGTGAGGTTACACTACAATATAGTTTTGAAATGAGACTGAAGTTGGGAATGTTTATATTTTGGAAAAATATTTTCTACCAGGGAAAACATGAAGTAAAGACCTAAATTTGTGAATATACAGGCATGCACACACAACCAAAAATTGTAGTTCTGATAATTAGCTGTTTATGTATTATATTTGCATAATCAGGTCCTTACATTTCATGTCAATGGCATAATAAAATTAAGGGTTAGACTGTTTTAGAGAGAGAAGTCTTAACCACAGTGAATATGGAACTATATGACAATACGAAGTATGATAAAAGGGCACATTTCAGTTGAGTTTTAAAAGATTTAGTTAGTTAAATAGTAATATTAAACATATATACATATATGAATATGCCTAAGGATCAACACAATCTGATCCTCAGTTATCCAAATGTGGAACTGAAGTGGTTTATGGTCAGGGATATTTATGTTTCATAAAAATAACTAAAAAATAAAAATAAGTGATTTTTCATGTTTTAAAACTTTCTCTAAGAAAATCATTGTTACATTGCATTATGAAACATTATGAAAATCTTTCCATTGAATTTAGACTGTGACAATGTCAATACTGCATCATTGCCATTAATGAAAAAAACATAAGATGATACACTTTGGGTTAGAAACTGACATTATTTAAAATTAGGGGGAATTTTTAATCTGTTCTCTCGTAAACAATGGAAAAATGTTTTCTGCTCAATATTGTCCTTGTGCTCTTTATAAGCTATAGAAAAATAATTGAATACTCTATGATATTTTTGACCATTGTCAGCAAAACTGTCTTCTTGTAACATTGAAAAGTGACTCAGAGATAGACGATAACTCATATTTATGCTAATGAACACAAGCTAAATTATTTTCTTACAAGTAATTTCTTAGCAAATTAAGCAAGAGAACTAATTTTTAGAAGCCAATATATGTGGCCTAATGGAATTTAAAGTGACCTTGACATTACACATCGTATAAATCCTATACTCTCCCAAATATTTGTTGTAAATATTGATATTTTTCATAAGAAATGATAAATTATTTGAATGTAACAACAGCAGCGTAGGATGAATACTTATTATTTAGAATAAATTGCATTGTGTTAATGTCATATTCAGACTGTCTTTGATTTTTGGAATTTGTTGGTCACAAAACTTAGAATTTAGATTGCCAGTTATATACTCAAGGGAAAAGTGGAGACTCACCCTACTCATAATTTGGTGTATGACTTTCTAGGATATCATTTTTAGAAAATTCATTAATTGTTACTACCAGATTATTTTCTTTACAGTAGTTTCAAATCTGTGTTACATAAGAGCTACATTCATATCTGAAAATTTTTATTTTGAGCAGGACGTTTATCTCAATACCATCTGTATAAATGACTGCTCACAAAATGATGAGTCAGTTATATTGTCTTAATGTTCTCACAAATTGTCACATTCATATAATATAATGCAATAAAGTGACTTCATTCTGAGCTTTTACTGGATTATAATTTTCTCATTTTGAATAAGTATATCTTTATTTCATGTTATAACAATTAGTTAAAAATAAGAAAAGTTTCAAAATCAGTTTGACCTTAGAGTTCTGATTTGTCCAGGAAATAAATTTATTGTGATTGGTTCTGATCACTTTATCAAAAGAAAAATAGTGTATTCCTTAAATAACCTAGCTCTTAAGACTGTTTTTATTTTAGAAATGACAATGTTGAAGTATAGAAAAGGTAAATATTATTCTCCAAGTTATATCTGGCATGCTAAAGATAGAGCTGTCTCTTTGATGTCCTGTGTAGTAAGTCATTTATTCGTCAGTGAATTTCATCTTAGTTGGCCTTTATGTCTCTGGGACAGTTAGTGCCACCAATTAACAAAAATATTGGCAATGCTTTTCACCTTGATAAATAATAAAAGAATTACATATCTGCATTTATATTAGAAACTGCCATATTTTTTTTCTTTTCCAATGAACAACCAAGAGACAAACAATGCAATGTCCAGTGTTTCCATTTTTGTGCAGTATTTTTAGTTTGTTTCTGAAGGATTTAGCATCTAGAGTTAGAAAACCTGCAATTCTTATAACATTAAGAATATAGTAATTGATACCTCATCTTCTTCAAAGAATAACTAAAAATGAATAAGTTCAGTTGGACAGAGCAAGTTACCAAGGCTTTGGAAGTAATAAGTTGTAGTTGTACGTAAGAATGTAACTTCTAAAATTTTTTTTTAAAAACTTATTTTAAATAATAATAACACTAATTCATGATCTAGTATACAAATTCTATTTTTTGACCTAATATAATACAACATCATAATTTTAATCAAGTTAATAACTCATGTCCACTAGGAAAATATATTTTACATAAGTTCTATATCATACTACAATGAATAATTTTCTTCTATGAATGTTTTCTCATGTTTCATGGAAATTAGTTCATTTTGCACTTGACAGCAGAAATTTGAGTCTTTCTTTTTGAATTTTTTATTTTAAAGAGAAAATACAATAAAAATAATGATGAATTTCAAAACAAGATAACAGTAAATTAACAGTGGATAATATATAAAATATTGTTAACTTCAAACTGTTTTTTCAGATTACAAGACAAACATATGATAATAGATCAAGTAATATATTCATAAAATAATTTTTAATGAACTAGAAGTGATCACTAGTATAAATTTCTTAGCTATCTTATATATATATATATTTTTTTCTTTTCCCTAACTTCATTTCTTCTTTCAGCTTTCCTAGATGTTCTTTCTTTTTAAGTTTTCTTTCCTTTCTCAGTATCTATTTTAGATTTGGATATTATTTATTTTCTCAGTTCTTACATTAGGAAGGCAGTATGATATTTATGCATATGAGTCTGATTTATTTCACTTATAAATATGGTGTCTAGTTGCAGCCATTTACATATAAAAGCCTGAAGTTTATACTTCTTTGAAGCTGAGTAATACTCCATTATATTAAAGTACCATTTTTTAAATCCATTCCACAGCTGATGGGTATTAGAGTTGTTTCCAATATTTAGGTATTACAAATTATGCTGCTATAAATATTGGTACACATATATCACTGTAGTATGTTTTTAACTCCTGGAAATATACCCAAAAGGGGACTAGCTGAGCCAAATGGGACCTGCAATTCTAGTGTGTGTGTGTGTGTGTGTGTGTGTGTGTGTGTGTGTGATATGCATACTAATTTACACTATGGTTGTAACAGTCTACGTTCCCATCAGTAGAAAAGGATTCCTTTTTCTTCAGATCCTCTCCAGGATTTGTTATTGGTTAATTTCTTGATGATAGCCATTCTTTGCAGGATAATATGAAATCACAGTTTTGTTTTAACATGCATTTCTTGGATGACTAATAATGTAGAAAAATTTTTCATGTATTTATTTTAAATTTGTATTTCTTCATCTGAGAATTATGTATTGATCTCAGTTGTCCATTTTTGGATTGGAACCTTTGAATTTGGGAGCCCTGAATTTTTCCATTTTTATGTGTTCTAGACTGAAATCCTTTGTCTGAGGGATAATTGACAAAAATTTCTTCCCACTTTGATGTTGTCTTTCTATTCTGTTGGTGGTTTATTTGATGTGTTAAAATTTGGTAATAAAATGAGATCGAAGTTGTTGGTTCTTTGAAGTGCTTCGTATGCAGTTTGGTTTGTGTTCTGTGTCTACTCCTATCTCTTTAAGATCTCTACCTACCTTTTCTTCCAGTATATTTAGTGTTTCTGTTTAAGAATTTTAGATCTTTGATGCATTTTACTTTAGTTTAGTGCATGGTGGTAAGTATGAATCTAATTTTAGTTTTCCACATGTGGAAAATCAGTTTTCCCAGTACCACTTATTAAATAGGCTATCTTCTATGTACATGTTTTTCCCCTCTCAAAAGACATGGTCACTGGGTATGTTTTTAGTGGTGTCTATATCTCTTATTCTGTTTTATTCACCCTCAGGTGTGTTTTGTTTTTTATTTATTTAGTTTTTTGCCACTGATATGCTGATTTTATCAGAGTAGCTTTGTAACATAATTTCAAGCCAGAGATTGTGATACCTCTTGCTTGTGTTTGTAGCCCAAGGTCGCTTTGGCTATGTTAGGTATTTTCCACTTCCAAATGAACTTTAGGAATGTTTTCTTTAGATCTGTGACTCGTGCTAATAATATTTAGATCATGATTGTGTTAAATCCTATAACAGTTTTGGAAATATACATTTTTGTTTGTTTTGTTTTGGTACCAGGGATCGAACTTGCATTTACCAAGCAGGCACACCACTGAGCTAAATGTGCAGCCCTAAGTATGACCATCTTCATAATGTTAGTTCTTTCTATCCATGACCAAGAGATTTCTTTTGTTTTCTGATGTCCTCTTAGATATTTTTGAGGTTTCTGTAATTTTCAATGTATAGATCTTTTAATTATATTGATTCTTAAGTGTTATATTTTTTTGGATGTCATTGCAAAAGGTGTGGTTTTCCTAACTTCTCTCTCATTGAATTTGTTGTGTACAGGAATGATATTGATTTTTGAGTATTGATGTCTATCCAGTTATACTCTGGTTTTGGTTATTCATTCTAGAAGTCTTTTGGTAGAGTTTTTGGGGTCCTCAATATAGAGTATCATGTCATCTGTGACTAATGAAAATTTAAATTTTTCCTTTCCTATCCTCATTCCTTTTCACTGTTTTGTCTAATTGCTCTAGCTAATGTTCTAGAACTATACTGAATAGGAGTGGTGATAGTGGCTATCTTTATTTTTTCCCTGACTTCAGATTGAAAACTTTCAGTTTTTGTCTGCTTAGTATGGTAATGACTTTTGGTTTGTCATAAATGGCTTCTATCAGAATTAGGTAAAGACCATCTAGTCTCATTTACCATAGGGCTTTTAATATGAATAAATGTTGGACTTCATCAAAATTTATTTTTTTTTGCATCTATTGAGATAATCGTATGTTATTTGTCTTTGGCTCTGTTATGGTGCATTACTTTTATTGATTTGCATTTGTTGAATCATCCCTGCATTCCTGGGATGAATTCCACTTGTTCCACATGTATGATTTTCCTGATGATATGCTGCAATTTGTTTTCTAGTATTTTATTGAGGATCTTTACATCTATTTTTTTCATGAGGGAGATTGGCCAGTAGTTCTATTTTTTTTGCTGAAGTCTTTTTCTGGTTTTGGTTTTGCTTCCAGGAATGAGATAAGGAAAACTGCTTTCTTTTCAATTGCATTAAATATTTTGAGGAATATTGGCATCACATCTTCTCTAAATTTCGTGTAGAATTCAGTAATTCAGTCATGAATTCATCATGACTTGGGTTTTTCTTTTTTGTAGGTATTTAATTATATTTTCACTTTCATTAATGATATTGTGTTATACAAAATTTTTACATCTTCTTGATTCAGCTTTGGTAATTTATATGGTTGAAAAATGTGTCTATTTCTTCTGTTTTATATCTTATTTGAGCAAAAATATTCAAAGTATTTATTGATGATTTTCTCAATTTCCACAAGATCTGTAGGTTATTTCATCTTTGTTATTACTTTATTACATGAATTTGAGGGTTTTTCTTTCTTCCATTGCATTAATTTGTTTTGATTGTTATAATTTTTCCTTTCTATTGCCTCTGATTTGCTCTTTTTGTTTTATAGAAACTTATGGTGTAACATTATGTAGTTTATTCGTGTTTGTTCTATTTTACTGATGTGAGAATCAGAGATGCAAACTTTCTACTTAGGACTGCTTTCATTGTATCCTATGGATTCCTGATAGTTGTATTTGCATTTTTGTTTAATTGTAGATTGTTGTGAGCCATTGAAGCTGGAAATTGAACACACATACAGGGCTGTAGCATGGCGGAGCATAGCCAACCCAAGAACAAAGAGATGCCTCAAAGAACAAGATAAGGCCACAGCTAAAGACACCTTGCTCCAACCCCAAATAACAAGTTAGAGATTGTAGCTGCTAGAATTTTAGTCCTGTAGTGAAAGCCAAACCTGGAGGCTTTCTCCTAAGATACTTCACCTAAATTAGCATAAGATAGTTCTCCTAAATTAACATTATCTGATACTTGGGAAAATCCTTGCACCACCCACATGGTCCTGTTTAGTTTCTTGCATTTTCCACTCTAACTCCTTCTTGTTCAAAAACATAGTAAACACAAGGCTACCCAGAGACATTCCTTGTCTCAACCCCAGAGTCTCAAACTCTGCTAAAGTGTTTTGATCCTCTTGGAGCGCTAAAATCATATAACTTGTCTCAGTCATTTAAGACTTCACTTTACTCTCATTTGGGAGATTGGAGATCTGGCTAGATCCTCAATAATAGAGATTATTTAATTTCCTCTTATGTCATCTGTGACCCATTGGTTGTTCAGGAGCATGTTATTTCATTTTTTTATGTTTATAGAGTCTTTGTAATTTATTTAGCCGTTAATATCCAATTTTGTTGCACCATAGTCAGATAACACACATGGGATAGTTTCAATTCATTTATATTTACTTAACTATATTTTATGTGATAGTATATGATTGACTTTAGAGAATGTTCCATGTTCATCTGAAAAGAATGTGCATTCTGATGGTGTGTGGAATAGTCTATACATGTCTACAAGTCCACTCATTCATGTTTGGTTCAGTTCTGTTATTTCTTCATTTTTTTTTTTTTGTCCCTCATTACAACCATATTTTTATTTATTTGATTTTTCATGTCTATTAATATTTGTTTTATATAATGGGTGTTCCTATATTTGGTGCATATATATTCAGGATTGTTATTTTCTTCCTCTTGAGGTTTTCCCTTAACAAGTATGTAGTGATCTTCTTTATCTCTTTTGATCATTCTTGATTTGATGTTCATATTGTCTACAATCCTACCCCTGCTTTTTGCTGAGTTTCTGTTGCGTTGAATACTGTTTTCTATTCTTAGAATTTCAATCTTTGATTTTTTTTTATTTAAATGTGTTTCTTGTGTACAACGCATGGTTGGATATTGTTTCTTGTTACATTTTTTCCAATATTTTTTAATTGGTGAATTGAGGCATATATATATATATATATATATATATATATATATATATATATCAGTTTGTGTTTATTTTATTTTTCTTCTGTAAGTTCCCTACATTTCCCCTCTGTTTAGTCATTTGTCCTTGCTTTTTTCCCCATTGTTGTTCTTGGAATTGCTGTCATTTTTGTCTTGGTCTAAAATATCTTCGAATACCCTTTGTGGTATTGGTTTGGTGCTGAAGAATTTCTTCAGTTATTCATTGTCATGGAAGTATCTTACTTCTCCATTGATTTTGAAATACAGTTTTTCAGGGTACACTCATCTGGGATGGAAGAGATTTTCTTTCAGGATTTGAGACACATGATACTTCATTCCAAGCTCTTCCTGACTTGAGTATGTGGGCTGAGAACTTGACGATGATTCTGATGGACTTTCCTTTATAGATATTCTATTTTCTCTAACAGCTTTAAATAGTCTATTTTTTGTGCTGAATTTCTTGAATATTTTTTATTATATGGCTCACTGTAGATTTATTTTAGTTATGGCTAGTTGGAGTCCTATATGCGTGATTTACCTGTGTATCAAATTCTTTTCCCATGCCTGGGAAATTTCCTTTTGTTACTTCCACAAATAGATTTTTTTGTTGTTGTTGTTAAGCATTGTTGTGTTGACAATTGTCTGTTCACTGACACCAATTGTTATTATATTATTTTTCTCTGTGTCATCTTGCAGCTGTGGAAAAAAAGGTTAAAAAAAAAAAGAATGAAGGCTTATTCACAGAATTATCTGAGCTTAGTATCTGGGATTGGGGGATGGGACTAAGTTTCTGTGGCTGGAGCTCTCCCCAGCTGTTTAAAAAAGATCAAAAGAAAGAAAAAGAAGAGAAAAGAAAAAAGGGAGATAAAAGAAAAAGAAAGTAAAAAGAAGACAAAATAGTTGAAAAGTGCTAGTTACCATGTCCTGGGTTCTTCCTGAGCTGGTTGCTAGTTCTGTGGAGACCTCAGTCAGCTGGCTTATATTGCACTGTTCTTTCAGACTTTCTCACACCAATTGTCTTGCCTGTCCATTTTGTACACCTGCATTGTGACCCTACTGTGTTGCTTCAGATCTCTGGGCCTTCCCAGGCAGTTCACCTCAGTCATGGAAGAATCAAAGGGACGTCACCCTTCTTAAACATGGCTCACCTGGGATCCCATGGTGGTGGAGGAATGATGGGAGGGTACATTCTATATTTTAAGGATAAATAATAGAACTGAAATAATTTCAACATCGATTTCAAATTTAACTAACCGTCTTCTGGCTGATAGTTACAGAAATGAACATATCCTGAAACTATATTATTCTGCAAAACATACATAAAAGGCAGGTGCCTAGGATATAGAAGTTTCGCATGTTGATTTTTGTATTATAAGAACAAAGAAAACAGGATTGATTTTTGAAAATCAAGCTAGGTATCATTTACATAACATTTATATAGTACTATATATATTATGATAAGTAAAATAAACCAAACCAAAAAGCTTTATTCACATGCATTTGTTAGCTAAAAACGCTGATCTCATAGAGGTACAGTGGAATATTGAATAGTAGAATTTTTAGGAGACTAGAGGTAGAGAAATATTGGTTAATAAATAAATTACTATTGGTTAATAAATAAATTTCATCCATACAGTTAAGAAGAAGATTAAGTTTTAATATTCTACTAAATAATAAAGTAACTTCCATAGAGAGAATTTTACTGCATATTTCAAAGTAGCTAAAAGATTAATTTTGAATTTTCCACGTACAAACAAACTATAAATGTTTGAGCTAATGGGTATGTTATTTATACTGATTTGTTCAATACACATTGTGTAACTATATCAAAATATCACACTGTATCTCATAATTGTTTTTTCTATTTTATTAGATGCTTCTGATCTATAATTATTACATTTCTGTTGGGAAATTGGTACATAAACATAATATTAATTCCTTTTTTTTTTTTCTGATCTTTTCTTGAGACAGGGTCTCACTATGCAATTTAAACTGGGCTTGAATTCACTTTTTAGGCAAGGTTAGCCTCAAACTCACAATGATCCTCCTGCCTCAGCCTGGGGTTACAGGCATGCACCATAAGGTCCAGCCCATTCCTTTATTTTCTACCGTTTGCCTTCACTCACTCTCATTTATTGATCCCCTTTCTTTGTGTGTGTAATATAACCAAAATATTTTAAAAATGTAGTGTACTTTAATATATCAGAACCCATACATTGCCATGAAAATTATGATTTTTCCCATTTGTAATTCATAATTCATTTCCAATATACATCTTCCAGGCAAAAGATTTTTGACATCATACTTGACATTCTATGAATCATATAATAATGAAATATTTTCTGAGATAAATATCAGTTTTTAAAATATAAAATTAGAAGAACATATTTTATCAGTGCACAGTATTTGGGGTGTCTGTTTAACTTAGTTCAGCTAAAATATAAAATATACAATTTTTAAAAAATTTTAAACACTCTTTATTAGCTTTGTAAAAGTGCAAACCCACAGTGCTATGCTATGATGTTGCTCATCAAAATATAAAATATTGCTAAAACCATTTAAAAAGCTTACAATTAAAAACTGTTGGTTTTAGTTAATTTATATATAAATATAAACAACATGTACTAGGTAAGTAAGATTTTGAAAAGCACTTGTTTGTAGTACAACTTTCTTAGCTGGATTAGCTTAAGCCTAGTAAATACTATATACAATATTTTATTCTGTTTTTGTACTTCTGCAGTCTGTATCAACTTCTCAGGTACAAATATTAAAAATTAATTAATGAGTATATAATAACAAAATTTATTATATCTACTTAGGAGACAACAATATCAATGAATAATTAGAAATATATTGCTTCAGGGAACATCATCAGTCTATATCTATGTTATATTCAGAAATAAAGGAAAGCAGTAATGCATATTTACATTTTTACAAATAAAAGATATGCTTTGAAACATAATTTATTAATGAAGTGTACTGTTTCTATTTAATGTTATCCTATATTGCCCTCAAGTGTTTAGCACATAACTGTACATGTTGAATTTGACACTTTATAACCTAGGACAAAAATATCGATTTTAAATATCGTTTTATTGTAACTATTTGTTCCTTCTAGATTATAGTTTTCATAGGGACAAGCAAATTCTTTTTTTTAAAGGAAACATTTTGAAATAAAAGTATGCTAATTAAATATAAAGGAACAATAAATTCATCAACAGAAATTATGATAGCTCAAACCCACATTCACTCAGTTAAATTCGTAACAAAGACAAGATTGGTCAGAAGTTTTCCCTGGTAGATACAAATACAAAAACCTCATAAAGGTGTGTAATAATGAATTGTACCTACCTCTTTGAAAAAAAATTTATAAATAATTCAAATGTTTTTAATTAAAGAAACAATTTTATTGAACTAAGACTTGTGTATCACAAAATCTAAAGACAAACTGTAAGAGTCGAGAGATTTTAGCATACTGACTGAGTTGTACAAATATCATCATAATCAAAATTATGTAATTTCTTTTTTCTCAAATCAAAACTTGTTCCCGGGCCAGGGATGTAGCTCAGTGGCTAAGCACCCGCCTGGCAATTGTGTGGTTGTTCCAATTCCTTACTCTTAAATTTCAGCAACCAGGTAACTATTCTTTAGCTTCATAGATTTTTCTATCTTGGAAACAGAAATGTTTTTAAAAAACAGACCATGCTCATTACAGCCATAAAGACCTTACTATATCCAAAGAATGTAAATCTTACAAAGAGCTGTTGCATCATATCAGACTGAAACCATAGACCAACAACAGAAACAGACTGTACTGTACTTATATTTGTTTCCCTTATTCTGTCTTATGGCTCTCATAATCTGTCATTGGTTTTCCATATAGAGGAATATATGGGAAGGCTCTTTCATTTTTAATTTTCCAAAAGTAGGATACTTTTGATTAAAATCACAGCCAAAAGTAAAGATCAGTTACTAATATTGTCTATTAGACTACGATGTTTATTGCTACTGAGAAGCATCTTTGAAATGGGAATAATAAGCTTTATAGTAAATATTCTTTATTTCATTCTTTCATAGTGAATAAATTTTACTTGAATCATATTTACAAAGTATAGTTCGTATATTCCTCAATATACTTTTTTTACTTTTCTAAATAGTAGATAAAATGACATAATTATTATCTTAATTACTTTTTTTCCTTGCTGAGATGTAATGCCTAACACCCAAAATTAAGGGAGAAAAGATTTCAACCCATCACTGGCTGGTGCCATGAAAGAGTGACTTGGCAGAAGTACGTTGCAGGGGAGAGAGGGCTTATGACCAGCAGAAGGTGGTTTCATGCACACCCAGGGTGGTGCTTAATGGTAGCAAAATGCTATGATTCAACACCAGTGTCACATTAATCTCAGCATCGCACATGCTGGATCAATCCACCACTGAAATGTTCCACCTAGAACCACGTGAGGCTTTGGAGAGACTACTAGACTAAGCCAAAATAATTCTTCTTTTTAGTATAAATACTAGAACTTGGAGAATCCCTTACAGTCTCTATTTATAGAGTCATCACTGTATGATTGTAAAGTAGATGTTTCTAAGGTTTTATCTATATATTTGTTTATAGTTGTAACTACAGAAAAAAGGACCTAATTTCAACAATGTAGATGAAAATAAAATTTAAATAATAAGCAGATATTATATTTTACATATACATTTTAGGACTCACATAAATAATTGTAATAAAATTGAACTTTTATACTAAGGTATGATTTCTACTTTTAAAATGCAAATCAGGAAACAATATACAACTATAAAATTATGAAAACCAACCAAACAAATGACAAATTAAATATTAAAATAGGAATAGTGAATATTTTTTCACTCCTGACTATGATTTTGAACTTAAAGAACTGATTCAGTCAGTTCTAATGACATGTCTGTGTTAGTGGCTATCCCTGCTCCACTATGTAGCTTAGATAAAAGCGGCTGGCATGGAAGCAGTGGTGGCCACAATAACAAAACCAGTAAGTAGAAATACCTGAATTCCAACAGGTTCAAAAGTGGCACATCTTCACCCTTTACCTCCATGCCAGACTATATGCGCTTTCGAATTTTCTAGGAAATCTAGTAATTTCAGATGCCTTTTTTTCTAAAGAAAGAGCTTCATAGTTTCTTTCAAATACAAATCTATGTGTGTCTAAACATTTGCTCATGGATATATTCAATAAGTATGCTTTCAAATTAATCATGTGAGAGAAACTTTGCTAATCAGTAGGTACAGGGTCATACACTAATACACTTCTCATCTAGTCCAAGGAAACTTGTAATTTAGCCAAAAAAAAAAAAAAAAAAAAAAGAATAATAGTTGTACAAATTCAAGTTAAAGAGAATGTACAAAGTAAGTTGAAGTTTTGGAATGGTTGATAGTAATGAGAAAAAATGTGAGAAAATGTTAAAATGAAAATGGAAGAGAAATTAATAATCTAATCTTTTTTGCTTTAAGATTGTTTCACGTGAATATTTTCTTATTGATTTTAATTGATATGTAACCTTTGCACATTTTTAGGGTTGTGTGTTCAATATATGTATACATTGTGAAGAAATTAAATTGAAGTGTGAAGCATATCCATAAACTTATGAATGTATTATATCTGTTTGGTTGAAACATTTGAAATCCTCTCATAATTTGAAATATTTCAAACTGATATTATTAACACTAATCACCCAACTAACGTATACTATACTACTAGAACTCATTTCTTCTATTCAAATGTAACTTTGTACCTACTTATTAATCTTTCCATTATCGGGTTCTGTCCTAGATCCCTGATCTCCCAAATGAGTGTACAGCGGAAGTACAATAGAAAGAGACAAATTGTGTGATTTTTAGGGCTCCAGGAGGGTCAAAATCCTTTAATTAAGCTTGAGGCTTTGAGGGTAAAGACAAAGGATTCTCTGGATCAGTCTGCTATATTAGGACCAAGGACAAAAGGCAGAGAGACTGACAAAAGTGCAGGCAATGAGCAGGACCTTGGGAGTCACTTCAAAGATGTCTCCAAGTCATGAATCAAGTCAGTTAGTAGCACTGTCTTATCATGAAGACATGGTAAAAGGGTGACTGTAGGAGTAATTTCTGCCGCTGCAGTCACTACCTTGTTAATTGAGGTTGGAGCCAGAGTGTCCATAGCTGTGGCATTATCTTGCCCTTTGAGGTATCTCTGGCCTCATAGGCCACTACAGGCCTCAGCCAGGATCAGTGATTCATAGAGGTTCACTGATTATCCCGTCACCAGGTAAGGGACTGAGGCCCAGGACAGACTCACAGATAAACATAGAAAACTAATTAGTAAAATTTAAATCCTGCTCAGTGCTGCTTTGTAGTCATCTCCAACATTCCATGCACCTCTATCTTTTGCAGTACCTGGTAATATTTTACTCCCCTTTATGACTATAAGAATATTTTTTTTAGATTCTGAGTATAAGTGAAGCTATGCAGTTTTTTATTTTCCTGTGAATGCCAGGGAATTAATAAAATGTTTTCCATTCACATCTAAGTTTCTTCAAATGCCAGAGTGTATTTCTTTTTAGGCTTACATTTATTATATTGGGTACTGCATATCTACTCATCCAGTGAATTGACCAATTACAGCTGAATGCGCTTTTAGGAGCTGGGGCTTGGTTACAAGAGATGGCTTCGAGGAAGCATGATCTATAATGGTGTACTCTTACTGGAGGTTTCTCCCTTCCTTCTTTGTTTCCAGAATTCCATGGATTGAAGAGCCCTCTGGCGTCATTCCCTCCTCTAAACCCTTCTGCTATAAACTGGGCAAATATGAATTTAACACATGAGAACGCTAACACATCAGAATGGTGAATCAAATAATATCCTTGTGGATGTTGTGTATCTTGTCACAGTGATGAAAAATAATTCATAATTAATGCAATTATATTGCATTGTGTGACAATTTGAATAGACTTATAAATAAAGTTACTACTTGGTTGTCTGTTAATCAAAACAGTATTGTCCTGCAGGGGCTTGATTCAGTTGGGAGATTCTGAAAGTTTGGGTATATGTTCTGAGTGCTAAGATACTCCTTGCTGGCTTTGATGAATCAAGGATGTCTGAGATCTATAAATGTAAGGAAATGAATTCTTTCTCAGTGCTAAAATTTGGGAAAATAATTTAATTTGCGTATCAGTCTGCAGTGCAGGACAATCTGGATTTCAGGTATTTGAGATCTGAAACAGAGATGCACTTAGGTAGCCTCAGATTATTGGTTCTAGAAACTGCAAAATAATACAGGTATGCTGTTTCAAGCCACTAACTTTGATGTTCTTTTCTTACACAGGGCAAAACAAATCATGCCAACTCTTATTCTATGTTTTTACATCACAACCTTTTGTGGATCTTTCAAATGTCCCTGAAGAGTTTTCTGCAGCATTCTTATGTTTTATTATTTTTCTTAGTCTTCCATATCCCTTGCCTTATCCCTTTGGACTATCTGAAAAGCAAATTACAACACTAAGCAACACTGATAATACTACTTTATGCAGAAAGACTATTTAATAAAAGAAATAAGTGAATGCTAACATTTCTGAATTTCTATATCCTGAAATTTATTTCACTTGAAAGAAATTATTTTTCTTTCTGAGTCTAGGCTTTTGACCATGGTTGCTTCAAATCTTTTATGAGCAACTTACCTAAATTCTACAGTAAACATAGAATTGAGCGGGTGCATAATTCCTTTCTTCAGTTTTTTTCAGTCCTTCAATATTTCCTTGTATCTTTACATTGCTGGACTAAATTATTTTAGTATTTAATTTGACTGTTAGTACAAGATCTTGTCCATGGGGATACGCCACTTACATCAAAAGCCACAGTCCCATAAAAATATCTCCTTTATATACTGTATATTAAAGAAGAATAATATTGATTAAAATTGCCTATATTATACTTACTGTTCCATGTGCAATTTTTATTACAAATTTGAGTAGTGCTTGCATTGTTTCCTTGAACACTCATTTAATGTTCCTATACAAAATCCCTTGCTTGATACTCTTAGAACAACTGTATCATCTGAACATTTATGATGTTATAGAAAGAAAACACAAATAACTATTCCTGGAGTCAAAAAAAATAATGCAAGCTTTTTTATATATTCCAAATTTTTATCAGGGATTTATAATCTTAGAAATTAATTTTTTAAAAAGTAACTAAAGTAGCATTTTAGGCTTGAGTGCAAAAAGAGTTAATAGTTTAATCAGAAAAGTTTATAAAAATAATAAAGATTAATTAGAATCTTTTTATTATTAATAGGATAGATTTCTATTCTTAATTTCCTCATGTAGTATGCGAATGATGGTCTTTTGGTTAAATAAATTTAATTTCCTAAGAGATCAAATTACTACTTTATGCATGCAGTATTTGAGCACTGTGCATTATTATTTCTAATTTCATACCTACTGAATTTGATTAATGGTTTACTTTCAGTGATTTTACTTTCAGAAAGTAGAAAGACTATAAAATGTAAGCATTTAAATAGAATAAAGGAATGAAAAATTTGTTAGTAGTATATTAATGTATTTGTTGAAAATTTAAAAATAATATATTTTCTGTGTTTTTTTGAGATATGACTACATAATGAAGTCAGACTGGCAATGAACTCATCTTGTTACTCAGGCTGGCCTCAAACCTGCAATGATCTTCCTATTTTGGCTTCCCAAATTCTGGGATTATAGATATGTGCCATGATATTCAGTGTGAAAATGTATTCATTTAGTTTGAAATTTTGCTAAGGAGATTTTTAAAAATTAAGGCAATATTGAACACATTCAAAATTTAAAAAAGCAAAACTTCATCTCAATGTAAACTTTACACAGATATTTCAGCCATAAGTATACAATTATGAGAAAATTTTGGCAGAGTTAGAACAGCCAAAATGTTAAGATTCAAGCCCATTACTGTAATTCATCCTTATTAAACTCCAGGCTTGTGCACCTATACATTCTAGTAACAGTCACTAAGACTTTTTGAATATGTTACTGTTGATAAACTAGGTTAACTTCAAAATGGTAATCAGTTTGTCTTTATTTTCTGTATATTTTACCATATTTTAGAGTAGAAAGTAATTAAAATTACGTAAATAATTTTGAAACAAGTACTAATTGTATATCTACTCTTTGGTGTTATATATATATATATATATATATATATATATATATATATATGAGTATTCATATATGCTTCTTGGATGAACATACATAATGTACTATATATATATATGAGTTCATATACACATGCAAATCTTTATTTAATAATTATATAACTTAATCTTTTCTTCTGTGATAGCAAAAAGAAAACAACACATGCACTGTTTAAAATTAATTGTTCTTAATTTTTTAAAATTTTATTTTAGGGAGAAGCAAAAGAAAACAGTCACACCAATCAAAGCAAGACAGTGTGACACAGGATTTCAAAACAAAATAATAGAGAATCAGCAATGATTACCATAATGCCTCTGATTGTCTTCAAAATAGCTACCCATACCTTCAGAAACAGTAAAGTCAAACAAAATAGAAACAGAATAAAACCAATAAAAATAAAACAATGAAAGAAATACAGGACATCAAATCCAAAGTGTCTACCATAATGTATCTTGTTATCTTTGAAATAGCTGCTCATGCTATCAGGTACAGCAAAATCAAGCAAATATATAACAGAATAAAACCCAACCAAATGAAACAATGAGAATGATACAAGATTTTGAAGTAAGATAATAGGGAACCAACAATGGCCACCACCTTCAGAAGGCGATCCCCACGTATGCTACATTGCTATTGTTATCCTCTGAATAGATGATCAGACTACTGGCTTTAAGTCTGCAAAGTTAATGAAACACTAAACACTGCAATAATTAAAAGAAAAGATAACAATCCATGCAATGATTATGTTTATAATTAATTTTTTAAAAGAAAAATTTAAATTTTCTCATCCAAAAAAGCAAAATACATAGAGTTTAAATGATTTTTGTATTGGTGTTAACACCATTTCCTTTAGTTCAACACATATTTCTCATTAAATTTTGCATTGTTTTATTATGCTCTTTTACTTACAATTCATGCTTACCTGTTGGAGACCACTACGAAGCGGATCTGAGCAGGATTTAAATTTTACTAATTGGCTTTCTATGTTTATCTGTGAGTCTGTCCTAGGCCTAGGCCCCTTGCCTGGTGATGGGAGCTGATTCATAGTAAGTGAACCTCTATGAATCACTGATTCTGGATGAGGCCTGTAGTGGCCTGTGATGCCAGAGATACCTCAAAGGGCAAGATAAGGCCACACCTGAGGACACTTGGCTCCAACCCCATTTAACTAGGTAGAGACTGCAGCTGCAAAGATTACTCCTACAGTCTCACTGTGTCTTCATGACAAGACAGTGCTACTGAATTGACTTGATTCATTACTTGGAGGCAGCCTTGAGGTGACTCCCAAGGTCCTGCTCGTTGCCTGCACTTTCCTCAGTTTCTCCGCCCTTTGTCCTTGGTCCTAATATGGTGGACTGACCAGGAAAATCCTTTGTCTTTTCCCTTGAAGCCTGGAGCTTATTTAAAGGGTTTTTATCCTCATGGAGCCATAAAAATCATATTATTATTATTTTTTTTAATTTAATCTCCACCATACACTCGTTTGTGAGATCGGGGATCTAGGACAGGAATGGATTACCATTTACAGTAAACTGATATGTACTTATGATTATGAATGATTCATATTGACTGAGTTTGATTAAGTGATATAATGTCTGATGGTTAGAAGAGGTCACAAGCATGGCAAACCAGGGAAAGAAAGAGCAGTAGGCATCAGTGTATGTAGAAAAATTGAAAATATATAAACCAAATCTATTATGTGGTAGTAAAAGTATATACTAATATATTTGTTATTACATGAATTTATGTAACAACTTACAGGGTTTTGTCCAAGTATGTTTCCATCCTGGTTTAATGAATTAAAATCCTTGTCCCTAATTACACTGTAGTACAGTCAACTAGTTTCCCTATACATTTTCAAGAAATAGTTTTTTCTTTTGCTAAATAAAAATGTTACTTGCCAATGTTGAATGCGGGTTTCACTTAGTTGATCTGAATTTGAGTTTTGTATTCAGTTGGCTAAGCACAATTCTTTTAATCACTATCATTTTCTTTACAATTTTCTTATAGAGTTAAAGCATCAAAATTAATACATTTTCATAATTTTTAGGGGATGTATAACAAAATATTTTGTATATTTTTTGATTATTTTTTTCAGTTTCAATTTTAATTTATTTAATTACTTTTTGGTCTCTTTAGCTTCTATAGCTACTTCAAAGCTCCTTTGGAAGACAGCCACAGTATTATTCACTATTTCTTAATGTCCATAATAAATAGTACCTAATTTTAAAATTCACACGACCTGGCAATACATTTAGCATGCTAAAACAATGACAAAACATTCTTATTTCTTTAAGTGGTCAGAGTATGATAATCAGGTTCACAGGCAGAATTTCCATGAGAGCTGCAGATTAAGAAATATTTGGTCAATAAACACTATCTATTGATAAAGTGGTATCAGTCCCAAAATAAAATATACAAGGCACTTGACTCTAAGATCTTAAATTGTAGGAACACTGTATTATACAATTATAAATTTTATTGAAGCACAGTAGATATGTAAGATTTTTGTGGTTATTTTTCGTAGGATAAAGAGTTCAAAAGGTTGGTATGGAGGCACACATTATGCTTACTTTTGGAAGTGAGGCAGCATGATGCAAAGTTGAATGCTAACTGGAAAAATTAATGCACCTCCATCTCAAAATAAACATTAAAGCAGAATAAGGGTATAGACCAGTTGAAGAAGCTCCAAGTTCTATATAAAATATTCCACTCAAAATATTGTGAGTGGCAATTTTTACTTTAAAAAAATTGTAAGAATGATACTCCCAGTTTTCTGGATTATGTATCAGGACCTTACACTTAAAACTGAGCATTTTACAAGTAAACTTCACATTATAATGGTTATAAATACTATAAGTGGGTATAAACAAAACAAATAACATAGTTATCAGCTATAGTTAAATATTTCTAACATTTTAAAAATGGGGTATTTTAAATTTTTAGTCTTCCAAATCTGCGAATTATCTCTGTTTGTTATCCTGTTTCACTCAAAAGGACGTGTTTACGTCAACTGAATCATACAGTTTCATTCTATCCATTGCTCGACTGATACATTTTTCATTTGCAGGTAGTTAATCATACAGGTAGATCTGTAAATATGTATTTGACAATCAGCATTTACTTTATTGTAAAAATGAAAAGTATTATCTGAATAAAATGAGTTTTTGTCAGCAAAAGCATGGATTATCACAATAAAGCATGAACTTACCAATCTTTACTTGTGTTTCGGAGGCTTTTCAGGTTGATCAGGGAGACGGATGGCATTTTAGTGTGTTATATTTAGAAGATGCATTAAATAGCAAAGAACATCATGGAAAATAGGAAAGCCTTTCCATTAAGAATTTCAGATATAAAATGTTCTATTCAGATCCAAACTAAACTTAAAATGAGAGTGCTTTTTTTTTTTTGCTAACATGAAATGAAAGAGCTGGAGAGTAATTAAAAGTAATTGGCATGATATTACTCTTAAAAAAGGTTCCTTTTTCCTGTGGTAACAATACCACGGAACAATTGAACAGATAAAAGCAAACTATAAATGGCCAAATAGTCCCTTTGTATAATAATACATCTCTCTAAAAAAGATAGTTTAGACCTATAAAAAGTAGAGTAGGTGTATTTGCCTGACTGGCCTTGCATCTTGTCTGATCAAAGCAAAGTGAAATGTCAGATTTTTAAACTCACGGTGTTAGAAAATGGGTTTAATGATTAAGAGGGAGTCAAAAGTGCTGTGATAATCTAGACGAAAACCAGTTGGCAGAACTTAACATTAGGATAGTGGAAAAATCCTTAAGAAGGCAGAAAAAATCTTTTAAGAATTATCAGTGGCAGATTGATGCTGTTAACATTATTGATCCAATCTGGAAAGTCCTCTCTTTTGACCTTTGTGTACCCAAATACTGCATATTTTTCCAGAATGAGATCAATATAAACTCTCATTATGAAGCTCTTTATTTACTACTTTGTTCCTCAATGAACTCTCTTGCACAGATTCCCATCCCACTCACAGTCAATGCAATGACACCACTGCCTCAATTATACTTAGCTTCTCAGCTCACACCAAACTCTATGAAGCTTAACCTAATTAATCCAGTCTTACTTTGATTAAAGCATATGCTCTTTTACAGTTAGTCTTTGCAGAGTTATACCATTCTCTGTAAATATACATTTACTTGAACTTTTTACTTTATTCAATTCTGGGGACAGGATTCTGTTTTCTTCAATTTTTATAAACTTAAAGTGCAGCTCATGAAATAATTGGCATGAATGCCTTAATGCTGAATTTGTTAATGAATGAAAAATGATTCTCTCTTGCTGCTTCTCTTTTTTCTATATCTTTTAAATATAACAAAATAATAAAAGGTCAGGACCAGAATAGAAGATAACTCAAAAGAATAATTGTCCTGTCCTTTGTGCTTTTCCTGACTCCACAGTCTCTCTGTTCCCTGTCACTTATCATCTATTATGTTCTTTAAAGTATTTGCAGTTTGCTTTTCCCTATAAGGTAAATCATGTGATATTTAACTTGTGTCTGAAAAATTTTACCTGGCATTATTGTCTCTAGAATTGTGCTGTGATTACATTTTGGCAAGCACAACAAAATCTTTATATTTCATTCTTTATTTTGAACAGTAAACATTATTATTATTATTATTATTATTATTATTATTATTATTATTTGCACATGGTATAGAATTCATTACCTTGCACTTGCCAGGCAGGTGCTTATGCCATTGAGCTAAATCCTTGAATAAAATTGTTTTTGTTTAATAACAAGTTCTGGCATCTCTTTTCTTCTTGGCACATGATTTTCATGTTTTATCTGTCACCTCTCCCTCTATAGTGGCAGTAGTGGTAGAAGCCCTAAAAGCAGAAATATTTAAACAGAAAATGAAATGGAAAATTCAGCTTTATCCCGTAAAGTTCTTCTTCCTTTATATCTGATAATGTATGCCTTAGCTTCTACTTTTACTGCAAGAATTGGTTATTGTTTCTGAGGAATGCAGCACAGCTACAAGGGAGATGACTGTTTCTTTCTTTACATTACTTTCTCCAGAAAAGAGGGCTTTTGGTGTTCTCTGGGGAGAAATCATTTTGCACTTCTGCAGCTGCTGATGGTAGCTTCCACTGTAGCATCAGCTACACCAATCTTGTCTTCTGTGGTCACCGTCACCTGTTTGTGTGTCAAGTCTCTCTCTAACCCAACACTTATACATATCTTTGCTGTGAAATACCAGAAGTTAAGTCAGAGTAAAAGCTTTGTCTTAAAATTTTAAACATAATTATGTGTTTTCCATATAAGTAAATGTTTACTGTTTTATCATACAGGTGTTTTCACAGGCTCTGGGAATTAGAAGATGACATATCGTTCAGCAGCAACTAATCAGTCTTCTAATTTCAATGTTTTCTTTTCCTGAAATAAAAGAAAAATCAGCTCAAACTCTACAACATTGTAGGGCTTTATACTATATATTTTTAGATACAATGTAGAGTTTTTCACATATCTATAAATCTTTAAATGTAGGACAAAAAATAACTAGACTTTTTTGTGTTTGTTGCCTTTGTCTTTTTAAGATTTCTTTTGTATCAAGTGATAATTATTCATTATCTTAATTCTTTTTTCAAGTTTAATAAATAATATTCAACTAATTATCATTATTCTAAACCAAAGAAGGTATAATCAATATGAAAACAGCCAAAGTTCCCTAAATGTTTCCAATACCATAATATTTTATTTTTTCCAAAAGAAAAATAGGAAAAAGATTTTAATTTAGGGTAACAATTTGGAGGAATCAAACTATATCTCATGTTGAATAATCTTAATTCCTTACTTTAACATTCAGTTTAATATTCCAGAAACATAATATATTGAGGTTTAGCTTTTCTCAAGCTAATTATAACCCATATTTTGAGAAAGGTTATTTTCCTGTCATATCATTTTGATTAATTGATTTTTGAGAAAAATGTGATTATTTGCTCCATTTGTAATAATATTTCTAGAATCAAGTTTCATGAATTTCCAGTTAATACATATATATATATATATATATATATATATATATATATGTGTGTGTGTGTGTGTGTGTGTGTGTTACTATAGATTTTTTTGTCTACTGCAATGATAAAAAAGCATTTAAATATAAATGATTGTGCAGTCTATTAATGTTTTTGCTATGTTAGATGATGTGATGAAAATGTTCTACTTTGTGAGTTTCTACAAATTTGTTAATGTGTAAATCTCTACATAGCGCTATCCATGAAGAAAAAAACCTTACTTTCAACTAGGTAATTTAGTGACAAATCACAAAGGCATATCAATATTTACATAGAATATGACTTTGCCATATTAATTTTTACTAAGAAAATAATCTCAAGTGAAATATCCTTTTCCCCAAAGAAACGTTTACTTTTATATCAGATCCAATTCATCTCAAAACATTTATTAAATATATTGAGTATTTAATAGATATTAAATATTGTAATTGGCTCTGGGGATCCTAAAATAAAAGTATTACCTCGGTTAATCTTGAATTTGTAGAGTAATAGCAGCAGCAGGAACAGAGACATATAATTTCAATGTGACATGGAAAATGAAACAGTAGTGGAACTCATCTGAGTTTCTAGATATGAAATATTTATTCAGAAGCAGTTCTTCAGAGAGTGATTTATTTTCTCTATGGACATCAACAAGATCTAATTGCTTTGTTTGGTAACAATAAATTGTCATTTTCTGCAGACACATCCTATTGAATAACAAGATGATGCTATAAAGCCCCATTTCTTAACAAGCAATTTGGAATTTATTGCACTGGTCTCTCCCTCTCTTTGAATATAAAATATATACATACATGTACTAAAACACATATTATACATATACATGTTATACTTTGTTGATTCTTATATTTTGAAAACAAACTACCTTTTAAAAATAAGTATTGTTAGTCTATTAATATCAGCACACATAAGCTCAAAGACTGAGAGAAACTAGTAGAAAAGACTTGTATATTAGTATTAAAATAGACATTCAGGCCAATTTTCAGATCAAATCTATTTGTAGCATTGAGTTAAATATTCCAAGGCTCTGAAAATATTTAGGAAATTGAGATAGAGGTAAATTATTTCCTGCTACCATTTTGTTATTTTCTTTTCTTATAAATTATGTTGAAGTTAATTTACAAAGTATTATAAAATAGTCAAAGCAATATTTGTATCAGTGTCATAATCACCTGTAGCTCTGTAAGCCATTTTTGACTGTTATGGGAGGGATGGTTGTGTCAACTAACTGGATTATTAAGTTGCCTGATGATATTAATGGTGAGTCAAGCTTACATTGCTAAAAATGATAACAGATTAAATGGATTGTCTTGGTTACTTTTTTGTTGCTAGGACAAAACACCTGACACTCACAAGTTAAGAAAGGGTTATTTTGTGTCAATTTGTAGAAGTTTCAGTTGATAGTTGACTGGCTCTAAGTGAAAGAGCCATGGCAGAACAGAAATAGCTCACAGCGAGGCAGAAAGGAAGCAGTGATACTTCCCTTTTTCATTGTAATTCCATCCAGCCTGAAAGCCTATTGGTTAGTGGAACTGATACCCAAGTAGATTGTTCCTCTTCAGTAACTGCATCACCCACACCCACAACTCTGCTAATGAGCAAATCCAGAATCAGACATTCATGACAAATATCACACATAACTCCATCACTTCCCAGAACCTTTAAATTTTAGCATGTGAGACTTAGGAGGAACATCTAGATGAAAGCCATAATGTGTATGTTAAATGAAACATTTTTAATTCTCTCCAAATTTTGGCAAAGATCCACAGACTCAAAAATTATGTACTGCCTCAGCAAAACAAATATGCCAAAAAATTACAGCCATGCTATTGAGACCTGTTTTTTGATCAAATCTCCATGGTTAATACATTCTAGGAGATTGTTTTGAAGAGTATGCCTATGTATGGATAATGATGGCAGAGCTCTTGTCTCACTAACTGCCAAAAGAAGAGGAATATAATTTATCTCACTGTGGCAATTTAAGGATTGATACCTGTTTTAGGCCTGTGACATCTTAAAATTATGAGTTCTGTTTTGAATGGCCAACTTGAACAGTCTGTAATGCATTATGAACTGAATGGTTTTACGTGTTTTAAAACATTGAGATGAACACACCTAAATTGATAGATATGCTTTATTTTGAAAATGCACATATAAGATAACTAAGCATTTAGAATGACTAGGTGGTGCCCAGAAAAGCATTCGTACAAGTTTTACGGTAGTTTGCTCAGAGAGACATTATTTGACTCACTGAATCATAACATAATAATTTTCTAGGATCCATTTCTTCTTTTCTTCCTTCTACTCATTTTCCTCTTCTTTCTTCTTATCTCCTGGTATGTGTGAAGATTCAACCCAGAACACCACTTATGTGGCCAAATAATATACCCTAAATTATACCCAAGCTTCCTCTAGTTTCTTAGTAATACCAAATATTCACATCCTCGGAAAGAAACAGCTAAAAAAAGACGGATACCACCATCCCATTTAACATGTCTTAGATGAAAACCATATATATTAAGCAGGATGTTTATGTCTTCTTAACCCCTTTTCCTCACCGTTGAACTAAGAAAGGCACAGTTGTTGGCAAAGATTAAAAAGCAAAATGGTGAAAATTTTATCTGTGTACCCAAATGCTCTTTGCCCAGATGGAATCAACACTTGCATTAAGAAATTAGCAAAGCTTGAAAATGGATAAGTCATAAAATTTCTGTAATTCAAACTTAGAATCAACGGCTGTCTTCAATCCTGGATAGTACCTGAAAATTTTAAATATTTAGAAATTATAAGATAGTAGCTGAAGAAAAACACTTTTAGAATAAATCTTGCTACCAAAAATAGCTCTTCCAAAAAGAAATTTGATATTTATATCCTAAAGAAGTTTTAATGCAAATCACAGAAACACACACACACACACACACACACACACACACACACACATATATTCAATTATCTGATGAAGAGCATGTCTTATCTTTATAGATCAGTTCATTGGTCACATTCTTTTTTGCGTGATGTATTGTTTGTGTTTTTTCATTGTTGCTTTTTGAAATGGACCAATTCTTTGACACTATATGAGGTAACTGATCGATTTGTACTCAATCTAGAGCAGCATAGAATATTAAAGAGAGGAGACAAGTAGATAAGAAAAGTTTAATAAGCTGGAAGGGCATGGAGGGAATCACTACAAGGAAGTCTGTGGTGGCTCTGATGGGGATAGGACCCTGGAGACTGAAATCTGCTGATTTTTTTTTTTTTCATGAGAGTGAAGGAGATTGGGTAAAACTTCACATTCTTGAGTTCTGGCAGACTTTTGATAGGGAGAAGCCATAGGGGCTGCTGGGAAGAAGGTTGTGTGCATTATCATGGCACAGCTTTGAAATATTCCCACGATGACTGTGCTGTCTCTCAGATGGGGGATCTAACAGTAACCTGCATGATGAAGCTGCTGTAACAGTAAGTAAGTAAGTAAGTAAGTAAGTAAGTAAATAAATAAATAAAATAACTGAATTAAGAACAAAATCTCAAAGATGTTGGTGTAGTAGGCAGCAGAGTAAACAATCTCTGTGAGAAACAGCTCAGATGCTGGAATATAACATTCTGGAGAAGACAAGAAGGAAAGAAATGGGTCCCCTCAACCCAGGAAGAAACAAAAGTGAGAATTGAAACCCACAGATAGAATTTAAAAGAACGGAAACCTTAAACAGAAGGAGGTAGGAGTTGACAGCACTATCAGCTAGAGCCAGAACCACCAAGCAAGAGACGCTGTTGTTACCTGGAGATGTAAGGTCACAGTGAAGCTGGTGGCTAGCAACTCCAAAGGGCTCTCTGGGGAGTCAGTGTGGCAGAAGGGAGCAGCAGGCCACAGAATTGCACTGACTGGCGGTGAGTGTGGGAGACTCATTTCTCCTGAGGAGTAGGCGATTGGCAAGGGGCCATTTTGGTGTTGGGTAAGATAAGCCCAGAGCCAGAACTGCAACAATCTTCATTCAGCCACTCCTAGCTTGGAGCAGGCTGGTGGAAATTGTTGGACTGAGTCCTACCCCTGTGCACAGTCCAATAGCCACAGCTGAGGTTTCTCTAAAGCTATCCCCAACCAACCCCACCTGCCTGATGCATACCAATATGGTGAAGACTGCCTGAGGTTAACCAACTCTGAATGGGGGCACCAGCCTGCCTGGCCTCTGTTTGCACACCAATAGCTACCAGAAGGCTGGGAAAAGCAGAAAACTGTATAAATGCGTACTAGCAAGCTTCAGAGTAATTATAACCAACACAGGAAGTGCTAGGACCCCCACTATCCACTTGTCTGGAAGAAACCAGGAACATGACAAGAGGAGGAAGCAAAAGGCAGTCTCTGCCCTCCGACCCAAGCAGTACTAGTCCAGGAGATGTAAACACAGAAGAGAATGGGAGTCATACACCTGCAACAGCAACTGAAATAAAGAAACAACTTCATGTGGCTATAAAAGAACCTAGAATTGAAATATTATTATAGGTAAAAGAAGAAATGAGAAACATAATAAAAGAATTGCTAAGAAGACACAGATGGAACAATAGAGGGGCAAGAAGAGCAACAATAGAGGAGTAAGTTTGATGGTATAGGCAACTGCTGTGAAGACAATAAGATGCACTACAGTACCCATTCTGGTTAGACTCTTATCTTCTTTTGAAGTCCAATAATGTCTCCATTGTTTTGTTTTTACTGGTTTTGTTCTGTACTATTTTGTTCGATTTAATATACTTGATGATATAGGCTATTCGTTTGAAGATAATAAGAGGCATTATGGTAGCCATTATTGATCTCCTTATATTTTGTTTTTAAGCCTTGTACTATATTGATCCTTTTGTTCTGATTGACTCTTATTTTGTCTCATTTGGTGATATTCTCTTCAAAATAAAAAAAAAAAGATAAAAAGATAAAAAAAAAAAACCTCACAGACATTTGCTTCATAAATCCAACTTGACTGATGTTTTCTATCTGCTTGTCTTTGTCAATTATTTTGAAAGTACTCTGTTTTATTTCCTGTGACACTTTACTTTTAACGTCCTACTTATTTGCCACTGTTACATAATTTTTAAGTGGCCCAGGTACAGTAACAATTATGTCTGACATAAACACACTTGAAAACAAAACCACCATATAAGTAAGCTATAGAAGTAATGTGTGAAAATGCAAAATAAGGCCTTCACACGCAAACCCTGTCAAGGGTCAGCAAATTACAGAAATTGTTCATCAGGGACAGTGAGGACACATTGTTGTATTTTCTAACTTGCTGCAAATGTGAAGGAATTTGACAATAAAACCCTAAAAATAACTGAGTATTTCAGCACAAGTCAAACAAACAATAGTGTACTAAATTGAAGTTGAAAAAGAGATCCATTGTGGTGAGCTATACATTTTAACAATTAAAGCCATCAAGTGCCCCAAATGCCCACTATATTTTTGCTTAATGTACCTAAAGGATTATATCATAACACAGAAAATTCTGAATTATATTAGAACAGAAATCTTCCATCTTAAATTAAGCACTAGAGAATATACAAATATAGAGAAAAACAAATTACATAAAACTAATTCTCTTTATTTGTAACCATGTATTTTACTGAATTAAATATGAGAGATGAATATTTACTTATAAAATATTAAAATGTGTTCATCATTGCTCATCATTAGGCGTCATATAAAAATTCATTATGAGATTTTTTTGTCTTTTTCATAAAGTGTCCTGCTCAAGGCAGTTCAGACTGGCCTTGAGCTCACTTTGTAGCCCAGACTGGTCTGGAACTTGCAAAGTTTCTTTTGCCTCAGCATCCTGAGTGCCACCATGGCTGACTCATTATGAGATATGTTATACTAAAAAATGACTATTATCAAATCATAAGAGATTAAAAAAAAAAAAAAAAAAAAAAAAAAACCTTTGACAAAGTTGTGGAGTAATGCAAATCCTAGTACATTTTTCCTGGCAATGAATATTGATACAGGCACAGTAGAAAATAGTATAGAGGTTCATGAAGAAATTAAAAATGGAACTACTATGTGATCCAGCCAGCTTTCTTAATATAATCACAAGAAGGTGAAATCCCTATCTTAATAAGATATCTGTATTCCTGTGTTCCTTTCTACACTAAGAAATATATACAAGGTACACAAACAACTTCCATATCCATAGATGAATGAACAGGTAAGAAAGGTATTATTTATTCTAAGGGAAATCTTTGCCATTTGCGATAATATAGAGCAATTTTGAGGATATTATGCCATGTAAAATAAATCATACATAGTTCATTGTCTCACTCACATTTGCAGTAAAATTATCTCTAATACACAGAGACAGAGAAAGAAATGGTCTTCACTGTGTTTGTAAGTGTATGAGGCAAAGACATCAGAGATGAAGGTCAAAGCATACAAAATGGGAAATTATGAGATGATCAGATTCAAAGAATTAATGCACAGCATGGGAATGAAAGTTAATAAAATTTTATTGTATTAGGGATTTTTCTTGAATAAGTTGATCTTTAGCTAATCTTGTCACACACAGAAAAGTGACTTTGTGGGATAATGGAATGTTTACCTGTTTCTTTAAAGTGATTATTTTAAAGTCTAACATACCCTTTAACACCAAATATACACAATAATTTTAACTGTTAAAAATATTTACTGAGCTAATCTTTGGTTTTTCAATCTTTCATTTATCAAAGTTACCACTTTGCAATAGCAGATTAATTGATGGAAGAATTTTTTCTAATTATTAATAGCAATTGAAATTTTTTGTTTCATAGTTTCACAAAAAAGGTAAAAAAACAGTTCTTGGCCAGTATTTTAGTTATTATTTTCAATTAAAGTTTCTTTAATGTTAGAAAATGTCACAAAATCAGAATTAATGTTATTTTACTTCCTTTCATCTGGAATTGATAATTACTGTTATCCCAAATCATACTCAATTCAGAAATTTTTGATTAAAGCAAAAAAATATCCAAATATATAAAAGAGAAATGTTAAATAGAAGATAAAATGGTTCTTTTGTTAAAGAAAACATTTGTTGAATAATATTTCTGTTTGATTATTTGTTCTTAGTTCTAGAAATGTCATTTCAGGAGAATGAATTTTCACTATCAACTCAGCTACAAAATTCATCCATTCCTCACATAATTGTAGACATCTATTCTACTGTACTTTGCTTTAATGAGGATCACAGCTGAGGTTAATATCTATTGCCTCAATGCATATATAATCTCATTATACATTTACATTTAATTTATCACATATACAAAAGATGAATGTACTTTTTATTTCACTAAGGGTTAGCAAATATCATTTTAAAAAGAGTATTGTCTCAGTTCTTTTGCTGTTGTTGTTCCTGAGACAAAATACCTAGCACCCACAATTTAAAGGAGGAACATTTACTTAGTTTATGCTTTTTAGAGGTTTTAGTCTATAATCTTCTGGCTCCAAGGCAGTGTGGCATAGTAGAGGGACAGCAGTTTATGGTTGTGGAGGATAACAAAAGTAGCAAGAGTGACAGAGGGAAGCAAGCCACTTTTTTGTCTCATAGTATATGCACACTGCTCTCCCACAGACAAGTGTAGCACATATTATCCAATCCCAGAAGGAGACCTGAACCAATCAAAACTCTAGATTTAGCCTGAATTGCCATCAAGTATTTTCTCTTGCTCTCTACAGTCTTTTCTTAACTTCAATGGCATTATTGTTTTTCTTTTTAATTTGAAAATCAGTCCTTCATGACCACACAAATCTTCTGGGTACTATCCAGACACAAACCATAACAATAACGAAGAATACCAAATACATAGTAGAGGATGTAGTTGTCTAATATGGATATAACTTTATTATATATATATAAAGCAAGAATGGAAAATTATTCACCAATGAATGAACAATTTTATATAATTTGAAAGAAAATTCATATCACTTTATTTCTGAGCATTCCAAAAAAAATTTCATCTGGTAACTCATTTGTCACTTTTATAATAAATGAGAAGTCAGGCAAATGTTGTGGCTGTTGAAAAGTTCACACTTTGCATTCATAGAACACATCTGTATTTTAATACTTGGCATAAAAATCTATTCACAGACCAAGCAGAGAAAAAATAAATCTAAAGAAAAAGGCAAAGTTCTACTTTGTAAAGTAAAATATTTTGATAGAATCATAGTTAAGGAAAGAAGTGGAAATCAGTGTGCAATTTCATATGATTGCATATTTTTATAAACTGTTGTTAGGGAGAAAGCACATAAGAGCTTCCTGTTGCTGAGAGGTTAAGATTCAGAGGCAACCTCTATACAAAGAAATTCTACTGTTTTTATCAAATATAAAAACAAATTAGACAGTAAATACACATTTTTATATAGAAATTTTAGAAATCTTTGAATATTTATGAAGAAACCATCTTCACTTTGGGTTAAAGAAATCTAAAAATACTTTAAAAATCTTGGGAGCATTTATGTTTGTAATAATTACTACTTAACACAAAAACAATTGGAAATAGTTCATTTTAAGACAAAACAACCTGTAAACCATGTTTACTAAAGTTAGTAAAACCCCAAATATACTAAATAGATAAGTTATGAAAACAGTATTACTTAATACTAACTTCAAGAATTTTGAAGCTATTCTTGAATGAAACAAATATGTATGGAAAAACAAGATTTTTTTTCATATTTTTATTAGCACCATTTTAATTTACAAAATGACGTATTTCACTGGGACGTTTTCATACATGCACAAAGCACACACTAGTCATATCCACATAATCCTTCCCTATTATCTGCTTTCTCTTCCTCTATCCTATCCAATTCTTTTCCCCTTCTCTCATAATCAATGTTATATTTTTATGTTGTCTCTTTTTCTTTTCTAGATTCAACAAATGAACATGCGATACTTACCAAGTCTGCATTATTTTGCTTAAGAGGCTGATGTCCAGTTCCAACTCTTTTCCTGCTAATGATATTTTATCTCTTTCTTTATGGCTGAGTAATACTATATGCTATGTATGTATAACACTTATCTCCTTGAGGGGACATTAATTGAATCTGTAACTTAACTACTGAGAATACTGCTGCAATCATCTTGGGAATGCAAGTACCATGATAAGACTTAAATTTATTCATTTGTGTGTATAAGAAGAGGAGGTAAATATGGGTCGTAGAAGAGTTCTGTTCTTAGCTTTTTAAAAAACCCTCCATTCAGATTTCCATTGTGGCCAATCTAATTTATATTCTCACATACCTTGTAGAAAAGTTTAGTTTCCCTTGGATCCTTGCATTTATTGTTTTTGTATTCTTAGCAACAGTCCTCCTATTGGCCTGAGTGTTAAAACATATTTTCATAAAATTATTGGGCTTTTTGCTTCTTATTTTAAAAAGTGTTTGTACAGTTCATTTCCCTATTTATTGATTTTTATTTGTTTAAAATTTTTAAAGTACTGTATATATTCAATACATGTCCTCTGAAGAATTGCCATCAAGTATTTTCTCTTGCTCTCTACAGTCTTTTCTTAACTTCAATGGCATTATTGTTTTTCTTTTTAATTTTTTATTAACGCCTGTTTGCAGTGGTTAGCGAGCCTGTTCTTTGTGGAGATGGTACACGAGCACACATATTCTCCTTCCTTTTTCCCTCTTCTTGCCTTCCTTCCTTCCTCCTATTTTACTCTTAATCAGATGTATATTTGGTTTTGCCCAAGTTTCAATTTGATTAAATTCCTTTGACGATTCTTACTATTTTTTCTAAGTTGTTTAATTCCTATACAGAAACTTATCGCCTAGTTCTGCATGTGAATGTATTTTCAATAAGCTCTTGTCTGGTTATTTCAAAATTTTGGGTTTTAACGTATGTTTGTTCTCAAGTTCTCTGCTCTATTCCACTCATCTGGTCTGTGTTTATTTTATATCAGCACCTTGCTATTTTTGTGATCATGTCTTTGTACTATAATTTGATATTGGATTTTGTATCTCTAGATTTGGTCTTTTTGTTCAGAATTTCTTTGGTTATCCACAGTATTTGATTATATCAAAACTTTTGCAGTTCTGTGAGGAAAGATAATTGTATTTTAATGAGAATTGCAGTTGTATCTATAGCGTACTTAGAGTAGTATGTCCACTTAAACATCAGTAATTCTCCCATTCTATG
The DNA here is from genome assembly GCF_034190915.1 of Cavia porcellus. Lineage (NCBI taxonomy): Eukaryota > Metazoa > Chordata > Mammalia > Rodentia > Caviidae > Cavia > Cavia porcellus. Next base: position 28,184,925 of record NW_026947497.1, on the reverse strand, counting down.
AAAATAGAAAATTATTCAAAGCTCTAATCTGTTCAGTTTTTTTCTTGAGTGGCTTATAAATTTCTTACAGAAAACTATCATCTCCTTCATCAGGTTTATTCTTTTTTATTTGTTTTGCTTTTGAGGCTTTGAAAATGACATTTTGTGTTTTTCATAGTTACATTACTGATATAAATTAAAGATATTTACATTAATTTTTGACTTTACTACCTCGCTGAAATTATTTTGCCCATTTTCAGGAGCCTTTGACGCTTTCTAGGTGTGTAATCTAAGTGGAAAATTGGAAAACTTTGACTTTTTCTCTCTCTACATACATACATATATAGATAGATAGATGAGAAAGAGAAAGCCAAATGATATATATATATATATATATATATATATATATATATATATATTGCATACACATTGAATAGAGTGGTAATCATGTACTCTTCTCATTTCTGATTTGTTAAAAAATGATTTCACTTTATTCCCATTAAGTAGGATATTATATATCAGTTTGATGTAGTCTCAAAATTAATGGGGTAAGATCCTCTGATACCTAGTTTATTAAGGCTTTTATTGTAAAGGAACGATGGATTCCTCAACATCTTTTTCATCTACTTAGGTAAGATGTGATTTTTATTCTTGACTCAATTATGTGGAGCATTGTACAAATTGAACCAACAGATTTTCTCTGAAATAAAACAAGGTTGACCATGAAACAACCTCTTTTAAAGATTCTGTTGCATTTAATTTGAAAGTATTTTCTTGAAATGTGTTATATCTATGGGTTATACCTATATTATGTGGTTTTGGGTCTTTGACAGTTATGAACATGACATGGACTTTGTAAAGTGAGTTTCTTTTCTGCTTCATAGAATAATTAGAAGGTAATTATAGTGTAAGTTCCTGAGTTAATGTCTGAAAAAATAGGTCTATTCAGACTTTATTGCTTCTCTAGCTGCATTCTTTGTTACACATCTGTTTATGTTCCTCATATTATTTTGGTTAAATTTTGTCTTGTCACATCTATTCTTTTGTTCCAAATTTTACACCTTGTATTATATACAAGGTGTAAAAAAAGAGACTAACTTTTCAAATTAGTCTCTGATTATTCTCTGGATTTAGTGGTATGTGTTTTTATGTCTATATTTTTTATTTATTTTATTGTTGCTATCTTTATTAAATTATTCTTCTATTTGTTAGCTTGTCTAAGGGTTTGTTAGTCTGGCTTACTTTTGCAAGAAAAAGTCTTCATTTACTGTATCCCTTGTATTATTATTCTGGTCTTCCTTTCACTAATTTTAGCACTACTATTCAGTATTTCTTGTTGGCTTTTTATTTGATTAATGCTGATTCGTTTGAGATGAACCGGTAGATTATTTATTTGAAATCTTTGTAATACTGTAAATATAAGCACCCATATCTGGCAACTTCTTTCTTAGCATTGCCTTTACTGTTTCCCACAGATTCTTTTATGTTGTGTTCATTCAATTCATGGAACTCTTTAATTTCTCTGAAGATTAAATTAAGGACTCACTGATTATTTAAATATGCTGTTTAGTTTTTGTGCATTTGTATACATTTATTCTTTCTCTTGTTCATTTTCAGTTTTATTTCATTGTGATCTGGAAAGATGAAAAATTGTTTGATTTTTAAACATTTGCTTAAGTTCATTAACTATCTAAAATGGGAAACATTTTGATTGTGGAGAAAATTTCATAACATAATAAGGATAATGTGTATTCTGGGATTGCTTAATGGAATAATCTGCCAATATCTGTTAAATATTTTATCTGTAGTAAAGATTAATTCTTATGGTTCTTTTTTATTTATTTATCCAGAAGAACAACCTCTTTGTGATAGAGGTGTACTAAAGTCACCTATTGTTTTTGCCTTAAAAATGTGTCTCTAATTTTGCTTGGCAGTGTTTCTTCAACAAAACTTTGTCCACAAACATTGAACATTTATGTACAATTATAGATGTAATATTTTCCTGATTGATTGTATTTTTCATTAATACAAAGTGACCTATTGTACCTTTTCTAATACTGATTAAATTCTACTTTGCTTAACATCAGTGTAACTACTCCTAGAGTTTGGATTTCACTTTTTTGGGATAACATTTTTCATACTTTCTCTTTCATCCTATTTATGCCATTACAGAAGAGCAGCATTCCTTGAACACATGAACAGTTGTGTCTTGTTTTTAATTCAAACTACCATCTGATATTTTTAAATTGTAGAACTGAGTGTATTTACACTCAGGTTTTTCTTTTATTTTCTTTCTTTCTTTCTTTCTTTCTTTTTTTTTTTGAGGAAAAAAAGCAAAACAGAAAAAAGGGTAAAAACCATACAGAATTTCATTGCTGTTATAATACTTTACTCTTTTGAAATTCTTATTTGCTTGTCTACTTTTCAACTGAAATTTATTGTTTCCTATGCTCTCATGATTTTTAATATTCCTCTTCTCTGTTTAGATTTCATTTAAGGATCATCTGTAATTCCTGCCTAGTGGTGGCATGTTTCTTTAGGTATGCTCATCTTGAGAGATCTTTAGAGTGGCTTTGAGTATGAAGTAAAGCTTGGTAGTCTACTAATTTTGGGAAGCAGCTATTGCTCTTTGGGGCTTGAAATGAATCACTACATAGCTTCTGGGCCTTGGGTATTTTTTATCAGTAATCTGTTATTTTTATTAGTTTGCCTCTAGTATTATGTGGAGTGACTTCTCTCTGCTTTCTGCTTCTTGGCTGTATTTATCACCATAGTTTTATCTTTTTCTCTATGTGTACCCAGAGCTTTTGCTATACATTCCCAAATAGTTTCATGGATTATTGATCAGGTAGTTGTTCATACATTTTATATACTTACTATTTTGATCACCTATGGGAAAGGGTAATGTCCAAAACAAAATGTATCCTCTTACACATCAGAATGAAGAAGTAAATAAAGCACTGAGTTCTGTGCTGGAAGTCAGCTACAATGAGAACTCAGCAATCACATTGCTGGCCTCAATGTAGGAATTCATTATACCTGGTCCCCTTAGTGAACTACATGAATGGATATTCCAGGTCATCCCAGAATGTGAGGCCAACAACCACTTCAACCTTCAAATTCTGAGTTCTGCTACTTAAATGTTTTTTTTAATTAAGCTTATTTGTGTATTTTAGGTATGCTTAATGATTACATTCATCACAGGGAATTCATACCTATGTATCATATGTCTTCATTCTTTTTCTTCTCCATTTCTCTCCCCTCCCATTGAATTTTCTTCTTCTCCTTATTTACAAAAGCTTGGTTTACATTTTTTTCCTTCTTTTCTCATGTGTTTCCCTTCCTTCCTTTATCCACCTTCCTCAATAGTTCCTCTTCATATTTGAACATCTTCTTCCTATACCACAATACTTACAATTGGTCCTTATTTATACTCTTGATTTCTAACAGTGGAGAAACAATGTGATATTAACACGTGTGTCCTATTTATTTTATTTAAGAGTATGGTGCATTCAGTTACCTAGAAATGTCTAAAGTTTGTTGTTCTCTAACACTGAATAGTACTCCATTATGTAAAATACCCACAACTTTTTTTTTATCCATTCATAAGCTCAAATTCATGGGCAGTTGAGCTGTTTCTAAGATTTAGCTATTATAAACTCTCCCTCTGTACATGTGGGTGAGCATATATGTGTGGTATGATGCTTTTAATTCTTTCAGTAAGATACCAAGAAAGGGAGTAGGTGGGTAAAATGAAACCTCTTGTTTTAAGGAGATTTGACACTGATTTCCACAGTGTTTGCACCAGACTACACCCCCTCAGTAGTGGAAAAGGTTCCTTTATCCACACAAACACTCTAGAATTTGTTATTTTTTGATTTCTTGATGACAGACATTTTTCTTGGAGTGAGATGGAATCACAGTACTGTTTCAATTTGCATTTCTTGAATGACCAGTGATGTTGAACATTTTTAAATTTATTATTTGTATTTTTTTCATTTTAGAAACATGTACTTATTTCAGGTGCCCATATTTGGACTGACTCTTTAAATTTAGATGGATCTGACTTTCTTGAGTTATTTATATATTCTAGGTATTAGTCCATTGTACAAGCAACACCTGGAAAAGCATTTTACCACTCTGTATGTTGTCTCTTCACTCTCCTGGTGATTTCTTTGCTGCACAAAGTTTTAAAAAGATAAAATCTCAGTTGTTGATTCTTTGTAAAATTTTCTGCTTGTTCATAAAATATTTGGCTATTTCTATGTCTTTCAGAGAGCTTTTCCCTTTTTTTTTACTCTTTACAATATAGTTTCTCCTTTCTGATTTTAACTTGTACATTGGGATTATACAAAGGATATTTGTATGATATTTATCATCTTCAAAATAAGATATATTAAAGAAGAAATATTGTGCTCTTGAAATTTATCTTCAGGGGATTAGTAGTCTTTGATATAAAGTGGCTTTAATACATACAATTCTGCAGAAATTTCTGAAGACAACATGTAAGATTTCTGTCTTCTTAACATCCAGGTTACTCATCAGTCACTTGGTATATTTCTGTGTAGATTCTATATTTCAAACTTAATCTCTTCTACTTCAAACAATTCTTAATTGTGTAGAGAGCTTCAATTGGACTTTGCAATGGGAACATGTTAAAACAAAAATTCTTTTGATGATAGAGGCAGAGTATTAGAGGTTGAAGTCACTGACCAATTTTGCATTGCATAAACTTGGGAAAAGAGAGAAAACAAGCAGAGAACAGATATTGTGGTTAGCCAGAATTTGAAGTACATATATCAAGAAATACATAAATGTAATTCATGACATATTCTAGTTATCAAATATTTTTTCATGTAATTGATAATTTACCTCGAGATGATTCTCTCCCTTGCATATGTGCTGCCTAACTTTCATTTATTGCTATACTACACAAATATTTTATATGTGAATAGTCTATTCAGATGTTAATATAATACAATTTTCACAGAATCCTACACTCATAACTACAATTTAGACTAAAGGAAGTAACTCAGTAAACAAATAACATAAATAGATAAAAAATGTTTTCATAACAAAAATTTCTGGTTACAAAAGCAAATCAGATCGTGGAAGCCCCCAGCATGACATGGCCACCTCGAACTGCAACCACTGGGCACACTATTTGGCCTGGAAGATCTAGGACACGAATGGCACTTACTGAGCCACCTCCCACTGCCATCGAGGGCCCATCCCTGGGTGAACCCACCCACTTCCTGGACCTAGTTTTTTGCTGATCTTTGGATCCAATCCCTTCTTCCAGAATCTTGGTCTACAGTGGATTACCATGGGGGTTTGGATGGGAGACTCAGGAAACCCTCAACCACAGAAGACCTTCACAGCTTCCAGTCAGCATGGTGAGTATGCCTCCAAAATAGAGGTCTGCAGTGGGTAAGTAGGAGCAATAGTGAAGCTCTCTCCAACTGTAAGAGCTTGACCAACTTGACAAGAGAGTGAGTAATCCCTCCTCCACACAGAGAACATCAGACAAGTTGAGGAGTATACCAAAAAGGCCAACCCCAACTTGGAAAAAACTAAAAGAGTTTATGAGACCCCAATTGACACAGTAGGGACTCAGGTGACACAAACATGATAGACAGGGGAGATCTGGTGGTCTGTAACAACCTGAATACATAGCAACAGCAGGAACTACAAGTTGACCTACATCAATACTTCTAGGATAGCTAGCCCAGAAAGAATAAAGGATTCACCCAACATGCCTTGTAGGATGAATTCAGGTAACTGGTTCTCCTCTTCACTGTGATATCCAACAATTGGATAAGCATCAACCACATAGTAGAACCCTAAAATCCACAGTACAGACAGTTGAGACTGTTGGGATTGAAAGACCAAATATTTATACAAAAGGTGAAAATGACAAAATGATTAGGCAAAATGCAATCTCAAACATCTAGTCCCTCAGGATAATGTACAGATGACATTAAAATACAGGACTTTATAAGTCATACACCAGGAATCTCTGAAAACATAGCAAATGAAGTAAAGATAAAAACCCATGAGGCAAGAGAGGAAAACAAATTAGATATAATATCGTATGTAAAGACAACCTTAATAAATAAGTTGTTCAATATAGCTAGAGAAGAAATAGATTAAAAAATATACAGGAGCATGGGAAGTTGATTGAAACTTTGAATGAACAATGCAGAAAACAAGCAGAATCCATGAAAATAAAAATTCAAAGAGATATCCAAGAAACAAAAAATACTGTTGAAAGCTGGCAAAACCACTTAAATGAAACTGATGATAGAATTTCAGACCTTGAAGACATGATCATGAAAGGGTAGAACTTATAAAAATAACAAAGCAGCATGGAATGAGAACCCAGCAGCTTCAAGATGAGGCCAAGAGGATATAAGATTTATAGGTATCAGTGAAGATACAGGAGTCAATGCAAATGACACAATTAAACTGTTAACAGAAGGAATAGCAGAAAATTTCCCACACATAGGAAAAAGTCTGATATATAAATGAGTGAGGCATGCAGAACACCAAACAGTGACAAGCAACATAAATCCACACCCAGATATATAGTAATAAAGATCCTAGACATACAGCATAAAAACAGAATACTAAAAGTTACAGAAAAGATACAACTCACCTATCAAGGAAAGCCTATTAAAATCACGGCACTTTTCAACACCAACCTTCAAGTTAAGATTAGTTTGGAGTGAAGTTTTTCAACCCCAAAAGGAAAACAACATTCTAACCAGACTGAAGTACCCAGCAAAACAGTCTTTCAAACTTAATGGAGAAACAAGATATTTCATGACAAAGAACAACTGAAGAAATTCATGTCCACCAAAAAATCATAGAAACAGTACTGAAAGACATGCTAGATAGAGAGTTAAAAAAAATGACCACAATCTCCAGAACAACAGTAGAAAAAAAACCACCAGGCTGGACAATAAATTAAACAACACAGAAAATCAGTAAAAAAAAAAAAAAAAAAAACCAATAGGAACACAACATAGTAAAGTCAAGCCAGTACATATCAGTGATATCCATAAATGTAAGTGGGCTCAAATCACTTATCAAATTTGAACCAGTTGACAGAATGGATCAAGAAGCAGGATTCCACAATATCTTGTATACAAGAAACACATCTTACTCAAAACAAAACTCATAGATTTAAACTGAAATGGTGGGAAAATTGTATCCCACGCAACAGAAACTCAAAAAACGAAGGCGTAGCTATTCTTTCTCAGACACAGTGAACTTCAAACCTAAAAAGATTTAAAGAGATAAAGAAGGCCATTACATACTTGTAAGTGGAAAACTACAAGAGGACTAACAATCATAAATATATATGCACCAAATACAGGAGTACCCAACTATATAAGAAAAATACTAATGGATATGAAAAACCAAATACACAAGCACACAGTTGTAGTAGGAGACCTCAACACTCCACTGTCACAAAGAGAAATGTCAACTAGACAAAAAAATCAGCAAAGAACTGAATCGAATCACATCTGTGAGTGAATGGACTTAGTGGATGTTTACAGAGTGTTCCACGGAAGCACATCAGAATATAAATTCTTCTCAGCTGCACATGGGACATTCTACAATCTAGACATATATTAACCCATAAAGCATTCTTAACTAAATGGAAAGAAAGTGAAAGTATTCTGTGCATAGTATCTGATCATAGCACACTAAAATTGGAAATCAATGGCACAAAACCTACAAAACCTGCATAAAATTAGGAACAAGAAATGGATGTTCACTATCACCACTACTATTCAATATAGTTCCAGAAATATTAGCCAGAGCAATTACACAAGAAGGAAACACAAAAAGAATAAAATAGAAAAGGAAGAATTTAAAGTATCATTATTTGCAAATGACATGTTATTCTACATAGAAAAGCCAAAAATTCCATTAAAAGACTATTAGAGTCTTTGTTTGAACAAACAAATTCAACCGTGTATCTGGATACAAAGTCAGCACTTAAAAATTGATAGCATTCCTGTACACAAACAAAAAACTCACTGAGAGAGAAATTATGGAAATATTGCGTTTCACAATGACATCTAAAAAAAATGAAATACTTGAGAATCAACCTAACCAACAATGTAAAAAATCCACATGCTGAAAATTATACTACTCTAAAACAGGAAATTGAAGAGGATATTAGACAATGGAGGAGTATTCCTTGCTCTTTCGGTAGGAAGAACCAATATTGTGGAAATGGGCACACTCCCAAAACTGTAATAAAGGTTTCATGTGATCCCAATCAAAATACCATTAACGTACCTTACATATCTAGAGAAAATATTCCTAAAATTCTTCTGAAAACAGAAGAAACCTAGAATAGCAAAGGTAATTACGGACAAGAAAGGCAAGATAGAGGGCATCTCAATTCTTGACTTGAAACTATAGTGAAAAGCCACAGTAATAAAAACAGCATAGTCCTGGAAAAGAAATAGACCTGAGGATCAATGGAAGAAATTAGAAGATGCAAACACTACTACAAAGACACTCAACCACTTTATATTTGACCAAGGGGCTAAACATGTTCACTGGAAAAATTATAGCCTCTTTAATAAATGGGTAAACTGGCTTTCTATATGCCAGAGACTAAAAACAGACCCATGCCTATCATCATACAGTAAAATAAAGTCAAAAAGGATCAAGAATCTAAATATTAAACCATAAACACTATATCTACCAGAGGACAAGATAGGTAAAATCTTGGAGACATAGAGGTAGGGAACAAATTCATGAGTAAAACGCAAATCATATGGAAATACTTCAAAGAATCCACAACTGGGAATTCATATTACTAAAAAGTTTTTGTACTTCAAAAGAGATCACCAACAAAGTGAAAAGAAACCCACAAAGTGGGAAAAAATTTAACCAACAATCCCTCAGACAGACGACTTATATCCAGAACATAAAAAGAACTGAAAAACATTAACCTCCAAAATTCACCTCCAATGTTAACCTTCAAAAATGGGCATCAGATAAAGATATACAAATGCCAAAAAAATATATGAAGTAATATTCACCATCACTGGGCATTTGAGAAATGCAAATTAAAACAGCATTGAGATTTCATCTCACCCGGAAAGACTAGCTGCCATCAAGAAAATAACTGATAACACATGTTGACGAGGATGCAGGAAAAAACAAACAAACAAACAAACAAAAAAAACCACTTCTCCACTGTTGGTGGGAGTGCAGGCTGGAACAACCACTGTGGCAATCAGTATGGAGATTTCTCAAAAAACTAGGGTTGGAAGTTACATTCAATCCAGCTATTTATTTTCCCAGAAAAACTGAAAAAGTCATGTCACAGTGAAATCTGTGCACCCATGTTCATAGCAGCACAATTTGTGATAGTTAAATCTTGGAAACAACCAAAATGTTTATCAACCACAGAGTGGTTAAAAAAAATGTATTTTTATCCAACTGAATACTCTTCAGCTTAAAAGAGGATGATCTTGAGGCCTTTATCAGTAAATAGAGGCAACTTGAGACTATCCTTATTAGTGAAATAAACAAGAACTACATCAGTAAATATCACATTGTCTCTCCAGTGTAAAAAATAATGAGCTGACAGAATAATGGGATCCAAAACATATAGTAGATATTGCAAAAGTGAAAGGGAAGGAAATGCTGTAAAGGGTATAACAGTATGTGTAATGTGTAAGATAGATGACCATATTACTAAATTTCTAAGATCACTGAACAGAAGAGATTTCACCGTCAATGTTTGAGTATCTAGCCACTTTTTATGCTTTGATTTTTTTAACTTTAACAACTATAGTTAAGATGACAATATGCAATATATCAACTTTATGTTAAATTTTTTGAATTCTGTATTCTACTTTTTTCTCACTTTTCTATTTTGATTTTTTTTAATTTTCTCTTCTTTCTTTCTTTAAATAAAATAAAACAATTTTAACCAGTAAATCAATTGAATTGTAACAATAAACCTGGGGAAACAGAATTTTAAAATATAAATGAATTTTGAAGACTTGAGAAAGTAAATTTACTTGATTTAGTGTTAGAAATATTTTAGTCACAGGACAGCATTCGTCTCTGGGAAGGTAAAAGATTTAGTTTGTTCTAGGATACACAAAAAACAGATTATTATTAGGATGAAGAAATGGTAGAAGATGAATGGAAATGGTAAGATAGAGTCAGGTTATTTAAAATTGTGAAAACATAAGTAATGAAATGTGTTTCATCCTCAACGGTGCAATATCTGATCAGGAGAATTGTATGACATGATTTGAGTTTTAAAATGTGTATTCTTGAGTCTATGTGGAAAAAAGACTACAAAAAGGGAAGAAGGAAGGAAGGCAAACCATAAGGAAGCTCGGTTAGCACAGCAGGCAGGTGAAAGTGGTCAGCAGCTAAAGTCACAACAGCATAACTCATGAGTAAACCTTGTGTTAGTTGTTTTCAAAATCATGCAGGGGAGACTGGGATTATAATCTTGTAGAAAAAATAGAACACAAATGTGATTTCAAGTGTTTTGGATATAGGAAATAAAATAAATGATACTGTTATTTTATAAAGAGAAGAAGATGCATATCAAAGAAGTAAAAAGTATTAATAGATGCTTATTTAAAATGCCATGTTCAGTGTACAAAATCCCTGATTCATAAGAATGTGGATAAAATAAGGTAAGACATTACAATTTTTTTTTACTTTAATTAAGACAAAACAGAATAAAGCCAATCAAAACAAGCCAGTGTAAGAGATATAGGATTTTAAAACATTATGAAGTCAACAATAGTTACCATCATGTCTTTTGATGTCCTCAGAATGTCTGCAGATAACTTCTAACAGAGTAAAACAATTCAAACAGAACAGAATAGAATAGAAACAATAAAAACATAACAATGACTGTAATAAAGGGCTTTAAAGCAAACCAATAGTGCATCTAAAATTGCTGTCATAATATATCGTGCTGTCTTCAAAATAGTTGCTGACATTAATTTTTATAGTCAGCTAATGGCTAATGTTAAAGCTAATGATAAAAATGAGTTCATTGTCACGTGAAATGAATCTGTATCTGTTTGGAAAGACTCATTTAGCACTCTAGTGTAAAATTTCAGAAAGACGTGCCATTTTCTTAACACTAAACATAAAGTATCAGACATTAACACAAAAGTAAATCATAAAGAAAGAACAAACTCTGCCATATATTTAAAGATATAGAAAACAAAATGAAATCTAACTAGCAAGTTGGGTAAGATGAAATTTGTTCAATTTTTTCTCAAGATTAGTTTTAATGAAGTGGCAGGCTTAAAATATAGTTAGAAAGAAATTAAGCACAGAATAAGTTGAGGTCCTGAAAAAAGATAATCCTTTAGGAAAAACTGGTGCAGAGAAGAGAGATAATGTCACAGTATATCAAACCAGCAGAAGGTAAAGGAAGAGTAAATTCAATCACAATTCAAGATGAAGAGAGAAATTCCTGGAACCTGCAGAAGAGGATTTGATCCAGTATGCTAGTGGGCTCACAGGTTCATACTGGAGCACAGCCACCTACTCCACATAACAATAGGAAAGAACGTGTGTGTGGCAGAGATTGTGCCCAGGTGGAAAGGGCTGAGACGTGCGGGTGTTCTCAAAACATTTCTGCCAGGGAATCAGAGGAAATATCTGTAGTCAAAGCCACAGAAGGGAAGCAGACAACAATAAGAATTTGAGATGTGAGAAGATAGACAAGTTTTAACCCCTTCAAATGAAATCTATGAAAGAAAGTGGCAAGAAAAAGTAGAAGTAAATAATCAGTAAGTTCTTAGGTTTCACTCTACATTATTTTTTAATAAAAATTATGTTTGAGAGAATAAAATGACATTTCTCAGCCATTTGATAGAAATATGTTACTTTCTGCCTAGAGATTAGTGACAGAGTCTATCATAGTCTTAGCTAATTCATTGGATATTTAGTGGTAAATAAAAGTGGATTCTCTTGTCATAGATAAATTATGGTAGGAGCTCATATTGTCCAACACTAGAAAGTTCCACTTCTAATCTGTGCTGGCTTTCATGGTGCTGGGGTAAACTATCTGACATTGCAACTCAAAAGACAGTTTTTATTTGGCTAACGATTTAAGAATTTTGTCCACAGTTGTCAGACGCAAAAAAGAAATCCCATGGTGAAAGGGTGTGGTGGAAGAAAGCTCCTCCCCTCATGGCATTTAGGATGCAGAGAAAGGAGGGAATTGACAAGGACAAGAATACATCCTTCCAGGTCATACCAGCAGTGACCTCCCTCCTCTGACCTCCCAAACACATAAACTCACCAGAAGAAAGCACAGTGTTAGCCCCCTGTGATCCAATCTTCTAAACACATGAGACTTTTGAGTGATGTTTTAGATCTAAACCACCTAGGATGTGCATTCCAAACTAGAGAAACCAGTAATCCTCATAAATTCAGGCTAACTGACAAGGAAGCAGCCAATGTAAGTGCAATGACAGTAATGTGCATTTTGTGTAAACAAATCAAAATATATTATTTTTCTAGCATGTTTGGTAAGATACAACCAGAGTAAGAATGACCTAGTAATCAATTGCTTATAAGTGAAACTTGCCATGGACCCAAGTTAAGCCAAGGATAATATACAAACTGATATTAAAAGCGAGTCAATATAATTACTGGTATTGCAAATAAAATCTCAAATTCAAATTTAGTAAATTAATGAAGTTTTTAAAGCCAGCTATTTCAAAAGGTGTTTTCAAACACAAACCTCTCTAAAAACAGCTACATTCTTTTTACTGCATATGACAAGTGATTAAAGGGTATATTGGAACAATGAGAAATCATTTATAAACAAATCATTTCTGAAAAATTAAAACACGTTTTGAATACAGTGATTTTTAAATTAAAGTGAAAATAAATATGAAGTCATATATTTAGCATTTGTATCAATGAAGATAATTATTCTCTGAAGATTTTAAAACTATTCCTCTTCTAACTTTCTTACATTTTTAATTGTAATGACATTCATAAATCTAAATAATGTAAATACTTTTTAATAGAATTCAAATTGATAAAAATTTTAACATCCAATTGATGTTGAGTTCTATTTTGTCCTGCAAGTTAAGCTTCTTTATACTATTAGAGAAAATTATTGTTATATGTCATAGATTTTGCAAAGTTTTCTGTGCATTATCATTGCAAACACTGTATTTTAGCAAAATACTATGAACTTAAGTCACAATGGAAGACAGATTACTGTTTTGGCTCTGAGCATCTATACATTCTAATAAAGAATATTGGATGCAATTCAAATCTAATTTCATTTGAAGATAACCGTAGACATCCTGTTTCTGTATTTCTTGTTATTTTGAACAAGCTATTGAAATTTCATTCAGTTTTGCCTCAGAGCACCAAATAACCTCAGATTAAAGAACAGTAAAAAATAACTACTATTACAAAACGATTAACAGCTGTAGATCTGACATACCACAGTTGTATACAGTTGTACAGTGCTGATGAAGGAAAAAACAATCCTGCAGATAAGTGACTTGTGAAAATAATTAAGCTAAGAAAAAAAACTAAATATTAAAGACAAGTATTAGCAAGTGGATTTTAAGGCAGTCAAAATGAATTTAATTTCTTATTGTTGTACTGTAATTATTCTTATAACAGGGCTTGTTTCCTGCTATTAGATTATTACTGTTGGGATATTACTTTTGGGATATTTTGCATATTTTCTCCCCTCACAGAACTTCGCAAGGTACTTTATATTGTTGAGTTGAACTATACTTAGTAGCAGTTCAAACATACTTTTGGATGGATAAATGAAAATAATATGAAATATTTTCTTAGCAAAACACTCTCAATAGTAACAGAAAATATAAATATTCAACACAATAATTAAAATGCAGACATAAATAAAAATACATTAAATTCAAAATTGAAATGTGTTAGACAGTGAATATCATTTTTTATGAAGAACAATGAAATGACTAAAACTTTTAAAACTTTCAGGTCTAAAAGTATATACCTAAATGTTTCTTGAAAATTACAATCACAATATTCAAACATCTTGCACAAATTACAAATGTACAAACGCAAGACTTCTTGAACTCATCATGAGATCATAGAAATAAGCATCCACCTGAGGCTAATGCATGAAATAAGGAATTTACGCAAATAAGTTCTGTTTTTATTTAAAAATAATGTTGCTTATTGGATAGGTAAAGTCAATTTCTGCCAATTATTTCTCAAGTGTTAAACAGATATCTAAATGATGTAATCTTTGCAAGTGGACTTGATGTTAATATGTCTTGGCAAAGTTAAAACATCATTGCATGCAAATTTTATCTAAAGCATTGCTTTGTTGTCTTGTTAAAATTTTCTTCATTGTCTAAACAAAATACTTTCCCACAGATTATTCAGTTATGTAATGATATTCCTGATGAAGCCAATTTAGATAATTCTGGTGCCTCCCTGTCAGACTACACAGGGAGTTAATAATTGAGTTTAAAAGGACACATTTCTGTATACAGTCAACAAAATTGTCCTTTTACTATATATCAGGGTAGAATTTATGGAAAAGAAAATTGATAAAGACAAAAACTGGGCCAGGGTTTAGCTCAGTGGCACAAGCTCCTTCCTCACAAGCATGAGGTCATGAGTTTGAGCTGTCATTTCCTAAGCAATTAACACAAGAAAATTATATCTTTATTAAAAGAAAAAGAAAAATTATTTGAAAATCAGCTCAGTTGCTGAAGTAAAAGGCAGGACATTGGGTTTTCTTGCGTCATACTTTTCTCTTTTCAACTAAGTTATTCAATATTTTTCAGTCTAGTTTATTTAGGTCAGAGATCTGGCAGAAGAACTATTGCGGGCATGTAGTGTAGCTCTTCAAACTAGTTTTAAAAAAAGTGCTGTCCTAGTTAGACTCATAAAGTCTTTCATTTTTTCAGTCTTTATACAGTAGTTTTAAGCCGCTGTTTTATGAAATTAGCAAAAATATATTTTTGTTATTCCAAAACTCCTCCAAATAGAAACAAAAAGCTACAGCCTCATAATTCTATTTTCTGATAATCAAATATAAGTAGTTTAGAATGTTTAATTAACACTTTATGAGATTTTCTTTCATTATTAAGAACAGAATATTTGTATTTTAATAGTGACTTTGGGGAATATTTTTACTCAGGTGAATGCTTATATTGTTTTTTTTTAATTTTTTTGGCAGAATGATATGCATAGGGATATTTCTGACAATAGTAGAACTTAAGAATTATTTTGTTTGTTCAAATTCTTTTGAATCATTTGATTATTAAGGGTTACCCTCCCAACGGTAATTCCAACCCTATCATTTCCTCCTGTGTTCCATTAATATTCACATAATGTGTGCAAAAGCACAAATTTAGACATATGTGATCTCATGAATTTAGAATATGGTGACAAGACTTCTGTGACAATTTGGTGATATTTTGTAATTATCTATGTAACTGGTGGTTAAAAATTTACATGAACTGAATATTTTAGCAAAATATCATTTTATTGCATCAGGTATGTGATATTTGATTATGTTAATATATGATGTTTCTCACAATTTTCTTGACAGTTTTAAACATCTTTTGATTTTCTGAGACAAAGTTTTGCTACAAAACTCAAGCTGGCTGTGAAAACTCTATGTAATCTATGCTGGATTCAAAATTAAGATTTTCCTGCATCTGCTACCTGAGGGCTAAAATATTGGCTGTACTATTATGTCTGCCTTAGTTATTTAGGTTTTATTATGTAAATTATAGTTAATATATATTATAATAGACAGTACAGAAAGTTTCATTTTGTGTTATGTAGTCTTACTGCTTTTCATTTCAAATGCTTCAAAATGTTACACACTGTTTCCATTGATTACCATTTTGAAAATCAACCAGCTACAAGTTGTATATAGAAAATTATTGAATTGGGGTTTCTCCTCTCATGGTCTATTCAGCAGCTATTGCCAGTGCTCGTGAGTAGTCGAGCTTGTAAATGTCTAAAACACCAAAGCAGTCAGAAGGGCTGTGTCAAAAGAGGGCAATACTGACATGATGTCAAACCACTTCAATTTACAGTAATGAAACCCGAGTTTTAGAATCCTCACTGTCACATACTCTTCTAGCACGGAGAGCATCAGTGAACTTTTATTACTCATTTCTGTTTGCTTGAATAAAAAATAATTGCTTCATTAAATTTTTAAGAAAATCAATTTTGGCAATATATTAAAAAATACAAAAATGATGTTATACACTATGGTGTTATAAATTTATTTTTACTTGTTAATTGCTCTATGAAAGAATTAGGGTTATCTAACTTTAAAAGAAATAACAGGATTCTGATGTTTCAGTTATATAATTATTTAGAAATATTTTTGAAGTATACCTCACATTAAGAATATCTTTTCAAATTTCCTGAAATAATGGTACCTTTCACAGATTTTGCTATTGATAACCACTTTGTGACTTTTAGTTAAATTAATAAAAAACATCATGCAAATCTTTTAATAGCCAAATAGTATTCTTGTATGAATGATTTCCCAGGTGTTATTGCTGTTGCTAGCCTATTATATATTTAATGTGACTTATTAAACCCTATGCAAACTCAAATAAACTTACATAAACTAATATTCAATATAACATTAATAAATTTAAGAAGTTGTAAAGCAACAAAACAGCAAAAAAAGCATTTCAGAAAAAACACCAAGACATCCTTGCACTGCTTGAAAAAATTTAGTGTGCATTCTCAAGAAAATATTTTTTTCCTTTGGCATAGCTCATTTACAAACCAATTTATTTGTGAAATAGACCCCAGGGCCAGCCTGGTGAGTGACTGAAATGGGGGATATCTGCCTGACCACTCAAGGAAATTGCCATGGACTTTTAATGTTATTTTGATTAAGTTCTGTGTAGATTCTGCCTGCTACGCTGGCCTTGAGATTACTGTTTCTGAGATCTTTGCCTGTTATTGGACTGAGAGTCACTTTTTTTCCTACATATTCAAGGTTAATTTGGAACACCATTACACATTTCAATGAATTTTATATATTTATCTTTTTGTTTTAGAAATTCTAATCTTAATAAAGGCACTATCTTACTATTTACGAGTTTACTAAAGTCAGTTTTAAAAATAGTGGTAGATTAAATAGAAAAGAAAAGCCTTTAGGTAAAAAAAATTATCATCATCATAATAAAAATTATCATGAAATGACAGAATGACAAATGGGAAATGGAATATATTTTAAAAATTAACTAATCAATTATAGCTATTTAATATAGTAGAGCATGGGTATGGCTAGAGAGGAGATTTTATTTTGTAATCAATATAGAAGTTGTCCTGTTCACTTTCCAGAGCCATGACAGCACAACAAATAAGATGTTACTCCTCACTTTGTGTTGTGTGAATGCAGAGTGCCTGTCCTTCAATATTTCCTCCTTCTTTCTTCAATATCCTATCTCAGCATGAATCAGATAGTTCCCTTGTCCCTCACACAGCACCTGCTAATCAGAGAAAGTTTATCTAGTCCCTCAGTAGAGATACATCTTCTATGGAAAGCTATACATCGTGAGCTCTTTTCAATTGTCCATTCAAAGACTCAATAGAAGATCCATCATTTGCCTTGTCACAAGTCTTCTGAAAGAATTTGAGTTTATAATTAGGAAAGTGACCTCTTCTGGCCGAGGGAGACTCAAGAGATGAAAAGTGTTCTGTGATTAAATGTTTCATCTCCTTTCTGCATGCGATTAATTAAGTATGATACACTAATTGTTCTTATTAGCAAAGACCAATCTTTGATCTGAGGATGATTTCATACTGGTGCATGATATGAGAATTTCCTTATTGTTAGAGCAAATGAAGAGTTATGATTTCCAAGACCTGTTTCAAAAGCATGTTGACATTTCTGGCAGTCCATATTGCTTTGTCAGGTTGATCCCTTGCAGGGAAACTTCTTAGCTGTCTGCAGGATACTGTTTAAAAATGTGCTAAAGGAGTGATGATCTCATCCTCTCCAGAACTGTCTAGCATCATGTGAACCCTGGATGGTGAGAATCATAAGGCCATTGTTTTTCAGCTATGGGAGCGTCCTCTGTAACTAGTTGAAAATGATACTAACGTTCTTATCTAGAGAATCTGTTTTACAATTTGGAACATTTTGGTGGGTTACAGTCAAGTAAGGAGAAGTATTCTCGCTATCTCTGTAAATGTAGTAATTACAATTGCCGTTGGCAGAAAAAGTTTAATTTTTTTCCAGTTTACACTTACTAATTCATAATTTAGAGATGTCAAAACTAGTTTAAAGCTGTCCAGGAATACTAGTGTACAGTGTGATTTCACCCTTATAACTTCCAAAATTGAGTATTTTGTTTGAGTATATTTTATATACTCATTAACTTTATATAAAATTAAACCTTATGGTAGTTTTTAAAACTAATAATCTATTAGAAGGAATTATCTTTAAATTAACACAACACAGGTAAAATGCAAATTCATCTTAGTTTTTTTATCCAATAATGGTGAACTTTTTCTGAATTGCACACTGGTTTAAAACTCTTTCTAAGTTACTTTTAGAGAGAATTGTCTTCTGAGGATTTGTATTAATTAACATAAAATTAACAGCTTATTAACTACTGACATTTTCATCCAGACTATGAAATGAGGACCAAAAGAATGTCGGAATTTTAATCGCCAGATATTTATGGGACTCAAAAGAGTATATTTTTATTTCAGAGCTATTTTTTTAATATCTTTTAGAATGTTTTTTCTGATCTATTTGCATATAACTTTTTTAAGCATAGTATTAAGTACATTAGAGCAGATAAAAATCTCAAAAATTAAAATGAGCCTAAAAGCTCCAAAAGCTGAATTTGAAAGGAAATTTCTATATTAGGAAGTGGAACAGGATCTCCCTCCTATTATTTCCAAGCTGCTCTATTTTCCTTCTTTCTTGATTTTATATTACTTTTTACTAATTTCAGGGTTTCCTCACTGTATGCTAATCAGAGGGAGTCAATTATTATAATCTTTTGCCTTATTTTAAAATGTAATTTATGTTTCTAATTTTTTAAAAATTCAATTTCTATCAGAATTAACACTCTTTTTACACACTACATTTAAACTGCAATGATTTATAGAGAAGTATTTGCTTTCAGAAGTTCTCAAAGTATTTACCTGGAGATTTCTGCTGGAGAGGAGATGTCCTGTTACTGATTCTTTTTTATATTGTACAAAGCCAACATGATTGTTCTTCCCTGTAGAAACATATTAGATCAAACATGGCTGCAACCCTATTTGTATTTCCCTGAACTTAGCTGACACAGTCTTCAACGTTTGAACAATTTACTGGAGACCAAGAGAGCAAAGAAGATGTAATAAGTGAAATAAGAATAAAAAATATATATTCAGGGCAGAGAAGCACGTTATTTTATGTTGCCACAATGCTGTTAATAATTGGAAGCTACTTGGAGATGTCTCATTCTATAGTACATGTGTGCTTTTTGCTCAAGCTTCATTCTCTGGGTGTCTAACTTGTATCTCCTAATTTTATTATTATGATAATCACTAATCTAAAAATAGAGTATAATTTCTAATTGTTTACTCACATAGACACAGTTGAAAGTAATTCGACTAACATCAATATAGAAATTCACTCCCAATTGCTAGCATATAACTTTTCCAAAGAGGGGACTTTTCTCTGAATTAAAATTAAAAGAAATATGAATAGATAACATTAAATATTTAAAGTTTGTATTTGAGCACCTGAAACATTTATTTCAGAATATTCTACTTCAGCATGTTCAAAAAAGTTATCTGCTGACAAAGTAAACATGAAATGGTTAGTAGTGCTTGATGTCAACTCAAACCTGTCACAACGGAAGAAATGAAGAATATGGTAATTAATAACATCCCTTAGTTGTCTGTAAAGATAGTTGGATTATATTTCTTTCATCTTTCTTTTACTAATATCTGTAAAATTCGTTTGAGATAATGATGCTTTGAGTTTAATGAGTAAGAAATACATATAGCGTCTGAAATTATCCACATCAGCCACGCAGAGTTTTGGACTCCAGTGTGGAAGCAGCCAGAGATGGGGAAGCAGTGATGTCACCAGCATTCCTGGAATTGCTCTTGTGCTGCCCTGGCACTGACATATGTCATGGCGGTGGTTGACAGGCCAGAAGCCACACAAAAACAGACCTCCTTTCTTTTCTCCATCTCAGTTCTCTCTTGAGACCTTGTTCATAATTGTCAAATGCATTCATTTTTGCTTCTTTAAAAATATAAGATATTTGTATTATCTTCACCAAATAAGGCCACCTAAAATAATGTCAGCTGCACTGCCAAAACACTGGGTTAAGAAACTGAATGCTTTTCCTGCTGCGAGAGTTCTCTCTGAGTCTATTTTAAAATTGAATACGCATCATGAATCTCTTGTTGAGTCAGTGTGCAACGCATTGTGAAAGATATAATTTACCTGTTGGATTTTTAAAGTTTAGAGACGATATTTTTGACAGTATGCAATTTTCTGATTTTTAAAAGCCAAGAATATAATTAATCTCCTATTTATTTTTTAACCTCCTATTTAAAATAAAAATGTGACATCTTTATTTCTCTTTTCCTACTTCATATATTACTTCTTCATGGATTTTTATTTTAATTTAGGATTTATAATTGTAACATTTATCAGCTACTAATCTGCCACCTTGAGTAGCAAGCTATAATAACTATGGGGCAAAAACAGTTTACCCTTCAAAGGACCCTCACAACACCCTTGAAACTACTGTGCTTATTTGTTTGTTTTGCAGAAAAGATTGCTCAGTGAAACATGAAAGGAACAAACCACAATCCCCCCAGTCATTCTGACTCATCTTTTTAAGTAAACTAGAGTGAATTTGTACTGAATTTCTAGTTAGAAGATTGAATAAAGATTTTGCATATCCAAATGTAGGATGTGGGTTGCAAGTGTTGGAGTCCGCTCTGGGACCTTGGGTAGTCCATTCATGCCGTACAAGTCAGTGGTCAGAAAGATGCACAAATGTAAGGAAGACTTATCTCTCTGCTCAGTACCTGTCAGAGAGGGGCTCTCTTTATGTGATAACTGATCCATGTTGGCAGGTACAGGAGTGCCTAAAGATTTAGGCTAAGCCCTAGAGCCACATGCTTTGGAAGTAATTTCCAAGCAAAAGGGCTTGGGGTCTGGGGTTACAGGGACAGGGCACTCACTAGTTAGTAATCTGGGAAGCACAGGGAGTCACCTCTCTCTCTCTGAACCCAGGTAAATGAGACTTTTTAATTATTGACAACTACTGAATCTTTAGCCTCTGTAACACACAGGAATCTGTTTTAGATTCTCTTTCCTCTGGTCATGCTGACAGTAATTGTGATTTTTCTGCCTCTGATCTTATATAGTGCAAATCCCCTTGTATACTATGCATATTTTTTATACTGATCTGATCCTTCAGAGAACCTTCAAGAAAACATTTTACAACAGTGTTACAAATTCTAAGATAAAATACATGACTTTTCCTGCCAAGTATCACTGGTTGACATGTAAACTTCATTACCCTATGTTGGTTAATGAGCATTTTTCTTTTTCTTTTTTTTTTTTTTTGAAATTTTATTTAAAGAGAATTAAAAAAAAACAGACAAAGGGTGCAAGTCATACAGAATTAAAAAAAAACAAACAGTAAGAAATCACTAGTTAATAGATTACATATTGTCATCTTAGAAATAGTTGTTCAAGTTACAAAATTAAAGCAAACAAAGTGGACATTCAGTGAGACTGCAAACAGTTATGTTCAATGATCCAAATAAAACTTAGTAATATGGTTATCTAGCTTACACACTTAAATATATATACAGTTATGTCCTTTAGAGCACTTTCTTTTCCTTTCTTTTTTACAATAACAATTACACATTTAGTTTTTATTACTCCCACAGCCTTATTATTTTTTTAAGAGAATAAAACCACGTGTGACAAAACAAAAGAGTCAGTCAAATCAAAAGAATGGAAATAGTACATGATGTAAAAACAGAATACAAGATGATCAACAATGGTTACCATAATACCTCTTGCTATCTTAAAAAGAATTGCCTATATCATCAGGTTAATAAAATTGAACAAAACAGTACAGAACCAAACCAACAAATAATGAGTATTTTTCTTGTGTGTCCTTCCTTTATTTATTTAACAGTTTATCACCTACTGATTAAAGAGTGTTAATAAAACCCCAGGTTGTACCTTGCTGTGACCACCATTTTCCCAACTAGTAAAATAAAAGCATTTTTCTCATTTTGGTTGTATTTCTTGTATTCTGATATAAACTATTTTACTTGCGTTTCTGTAGTTAGAAATTGGTACCTAATTAAATCTTTTTAACACCAGCACCTATTAATCAGGTTTTTCAATTTGACTGGCCTATAATATAGAATAAATCTTTTGCTAAATTAAAAATTATTTGCTTTTAGTTATTAAATCCGAGTATTCTTATAAGCTTTAGGAAATATTTGAAAGCTGTCTTTGCAAATATGGTTATATAGCATTCATAGAAATCATAAAAAAACCTTTTGAATAA
Source organism: Cavia porcellus (assembly GCF_034190915.1). Lineage (NCBI taxonomy): Eukaryota > Metazoa > Chordata > Mammalia > Rodentia > Caviidae > Cavia > Cavia porcellus. Next base: position 28,162,348 of record NW_026947497.1, on the reverse strand, counting down.
AACTTGATTTTAGTTAAATACATACCATAAACTTAAAGCTGATGATATCAATCTTTAATAAAATAGACCAGGAACAATATCTTGTACAAATATTCTGATAAAAAAATGACTACCTTATTACTAACATTCAACTGAAGGGTGTAGGATTTTCGTCTACAAGTAAACAAAAAGCTTTTTTAAAAACAAATTTTGTACCTTTGGAATTTTTGTGTCATTTTGAGAAATGAAAAATTGAATATTCTATTAACAATGTGTAAAACATGAGTTTTTTAAAAGTTGATTATTCTAGAATTTAATTTAATTGGTTTTAAAATAGTAATTTCTTGACATAGACTCTCAGCATGTTTCGTTTACCCAAGAGAGAACTCTTTAATTATGAGTTTTAATTTACCTTAGCAATTTTATAAGAAAAATGATTAATTACCTTGAGCAATCAATTTTACAGATAATCATTTATTTAAATGATAAAAATAAAGCTGATAAGCTAATGCATAACACATAAAGGAAAATCATTTAGTAAAATCAATGTTAAAATATTTCTCTGTATAACTGTCTAAAATTTGCTATTTTTGCTGAATAACTAATAATTTGATTTTTGAATCCAATTTACACAAAAGAGAATGTTAAACAAATGCAACTTCAAATAAAAGTGTATGTAAAATGCAAATTTTATGAAATCTAATATATATTAAAATATATTAAGTAAGTGAATATTAGAATATATATAAATAAATGCTAAAGCAAATGAAAGAAAGTTCATATTTAACAGAATAAAAAAAAGGAGACCATTTTAAATACTTGACAATCAAAGGCTGGGTTCTTTTATAAGCAGTGCACTTTCAATCAACATTATAACTGTCTTGATATAAAGCTACTTCAACTAATTTATCTTGAAGTTCTAACTTACATATCTGAACATTGGTTTCGTAACAGAAGTCCATGAGAAGATTTTAAATCACATTAATACCACTCTGGTCCAAATTGAAACAGCTAAAGGTAGCTCGAAATGCCCCACATTACTCTAATATGTTGAACACAGTAAGAACCACTGACAGGTACATAGAGTAAACATTAGGTGCATGTACTCCACTTGTGTAAATGCCTAAAATCGCAAAGGAAAAAATATGTTGAAGGAGCATAAATGCAATAATTCAGAAGTAGCAAGATTTCTATGATTCTTACTTGGTGATGAAATTAAAATTCTAAATTGAATTTATAGAATATTACAAGATACAGTTTTTAGAATAATATTATGTGAATGCGTAGATGAACCAATTTATATACTTAAACTTGACATTCAATAAATGAAAAAAATTTGTTAGCTTCTTTAAAAACTATATTTTGCTTAAATAATTCAATATCAATACTATCTTAATTTTCTACCTTCATGATAAGGTAGTTTTTTTTATAGTTTTTTTTTTTTTTTTTTTTTTTTTTTTTTTAAACTGGGGTTTGAACGCCTGACCTCACCATTGCCAGGCATGTATTTATGCCATTGAGCTAAATCCCTGGACCTCACTTTTGTTTAATTTTGAATAACTTTAATTTATGACATAAGTGGGCATTTCTATAATGGATACAATTTCTATGTGAAATATCAGGAAGTTCTAAATTTAATTTTCATTAATATTTAAAGCTCCTTCTGAGTCCATCTGCAAAGGAATTTTAGATAAATTTGATCCTTTGCTGACATTCCTAACTAAAAATAATTGGTTTTGTTAAATCATCCTAATTTTGTTTACATATTTAAAACATTATCTTCTATCTTTCATTTCCAATTTTATTACAGTCATGCAGGAAGATATAGAATTAATTTATCTCTGATTTTTAAGAGATGCTTTTAATGGTTTTGCTAGTTTCAAAATAAAAGCAGGCAATAATATGCTTTCAAAATGCCAAAATTCATTCTAATAATTTAACTTAAAATAGCATAAAGGATAAGCAAAATAGAATGTGACAATTATTGAAAATAAAATGAGGGCATTAATAGACCAGAAAATTGATGAAAGTTAGAATAAATGAAGCATAATGGCCAGAGAAACTAATCATTTTCTGTTATTGAACTTACAAAACAAAGCCCACTGCTTACTAATTGCACATGTTTTTCTTTCTTGTTTTCGTTTGTTTTCCTTTTATTCTTATGTTTGCAGTACATAATGATTAAATTCAATGTAGGAAACTGGTATATATATGTAAGAAATTTCAATCCTCTCCCCCAGTCTACCAGCTATTTATTTTTCTGGCCTCAGACTCATATGTTTAAAAGACCTTATAAAATTAATTAATTATATATATATATATATATATATATATATATATATATATATATATATATACTAGTAGGCCAAAGAAAATATAAAATATGTACGGAAATTGTACTGTCATGGTACACTCTTAAATACATTGTCTGCTCTGAATTTAAATACCTTTTTTCTTTCTCTTTTTTCTATTATCATGTATGTATTGTGTATATATATATATATATATATATATATATATATTTACATACAAGAGAAAACCTGCAATATTTAAGCTCGTGTGACCGAGTTGATTCACTTAATACCTTAAAATCATGGTTTGATTTTATGGGCAGCCATTTTGAAAATAACAAGATATATTATGGTAGCCATTATTGATTTCCCATTTTCTGGGTTTAAAGTCCTGTATACCTTACATTCTTTTGTTTTGATTGGCTTTATTCTATTTCATTTTCTTTAGTTTTATTCTCTTAAAAAGCATAGTGATTTGAATGTGATCCACTTTCTATAAATGATTCAATTTTTTCTCAAAGTGTCAAGAAACTTTATAATATCAGAGAAGAAATCATTAGCAGATAGGGTATTTCTGATAACAAAAGAAAATGACACTATTCATCCAGAATTTAACAGGCAAAGGCCATGTTGTTTCTAGTTTAGGTATAATATGGTGCAAACCGCTTGTTAAACAAATTTAGAACCATGTCATATATGTATATATATATATATATATATATATATATATATATATTATGTGCTTATATATAATGTATCATGTATATTCATTATGATTAAATTTAAGTACAGATTTCAAAGGTATAATATTTATGAAATTGAATTACATATAAATTAATTTTAAAAGAACGATAGACATAATTAGGCAAAAGCACTCATTTTTATACCTTGAAATGATTGGGAAAATCTTTTATAAATTGACCCAGAACATAAAAGATATGCTACAATCTATTGATGTGTTTTAATATTTAATATATATATATATATATATATATATATATATATGTGTGTGTGTGTGTGTGTACAAAATGCAAATGTCATAAGTGAAAAATGTATTTGAGACGTAATTTATGTATTTCCATGTATTATAATGAAGAATTGCTTGTGATTTTTCACACTGATCTGAAAAATAAAACCCTTTACCATCTACTTGTGAAATTGGAAAATATACACAAACTGTGAAAATATAACAAATTAGGAAAAAAGTGTTCATCTGATTTAATGAAAAAAATTTTTAAAGAGATACCAGGGAAGCTATAATTAAGTTTTCATTTGTTTAGATTTAAAATTTCAGTATTATATAATTCTTAAGTTATCTAATTTATAGTTTCCTAAATCTCTCCTTCATACTAAATGTTAATTATTTATAGTTTTGTATATCTCAATATATATTTAAATTCATATTTTCAATTGTTAATAATAAAAAGAGTTTAACTTAAAATGTTAATTTAGCATATAATTAAAATAAAAAAAAGAGCTTAAAATGATTTAGGGCACAACTTTTTAATTATATAATGAAGTCAAACGTAGATAACCTCTAAACTATTAATTCAAAGCTTGGTGAATTAATCAAAAATACAATCTCTCCCCATCAGTCTTCATATGTACTTTTTACTGATTTTTCTTCAGGTTGGAAATGTCTCATGTGTCTACCTAAAGAGAAATGTGCAAGACTTGTTGCTCTTGTTGTCTTCTACACACAATTTTATTTTCAGGCATGCTTGACAAAACTATTTTTTTTGGTCACAATTATCACAATTTCTTGGCCACAAATAATCATGGAAATATCAGTCACAAACTTGTGAATTTGTTATTATACATTAATTAAACTTAGCAAACTTTACAGATATCAACATAGAATTACTTTCCTCAATTTTATACTTGTAGAAATGGAATTCTATTAGGATTTTTTTTAAAGTTTGATAAGTATAGTAGTTGTCATTAAATACGTCACACACAAATATTCTGAAAACTGTAAATGCAGTATTGGGCCAGGGTTCCATGGAGCCCAATTCATCTCTGATGATTAAGGACTCAGAAGTCATTGTACTCTTGAGTGTAGCCAACTTCAGTGAAAGATTTAGATGTCAGAGAAAAAGGCATGTGGACACAAGCCCAAAAGAAACTAGATATAGTCTCTCCAGTATCCCCTCCAAGTGGAACTTTGCAGAGACACCTTTAAATTCTCCACAACGATGTGTGACAACATGTGCCTATGTCATTGTTTTGGCAACTAGGGAAGCTCACTTGATCCTAGCTGCCCAACATGCTTACTGAGATCAGCCAGACTCAGGCATCCTCCACATAATAGACCTCAGCTGCAAACCATGTCCAGAACACAGCCTCAGCCCAAGAGCCCAACTGGTGTCCACCGTAAATCAAGCTGTTAGTTGACCTTCTCTAATCCAATTGAGAATTACTGGAATAAGTTCATCATAGGGTATGCACACACGGTAATGAATTTTATTTTCAAAATGTTTAAGCAACTTAGAATCTGCCACAATTGAGAGCTCCATTTGTAAGGTCACTTAGGATTAACTGCCTTTTACTTTTCGCTTTGGAGAGGGTAGTATTAGGGTCTGAGTAAAGTATTTGTTTATGCACACTCAGATCTTTCTGAGGACATTTGATGAAAACTTTGGATCTGGGCTAAAAGAAATGTTTCTGAAAATTAATTTTTAGAAATAGGTGTAGTGGTGACATTCCAGTGGGTATAAAGCTGGATGCTGTGTCCTTAGCCTTCTCTGGAGATTTGAATGTTCCTCTCAGTGGTTAGAGTGAAAACCTTGGGATTCTTACCATTGGATTTCTAGGGAGATACTCTCAGAAACAATCAACACAGTGAGTTCACTTGCCACATACATGCTTAGATTTTTTTTTTTCTTTTTTTATTGTCCTTTGACTATAATAGATCCTCTTCCAAATAGAGCGTTTGCTTTTCCTATGTTGAGTGTCCGGGGATATGAGTTGGGGCAAAAGAGAGCCAGGCTGATGGTGCTGCTTCTTTCCACTCTTCACACTTTGTGGAGCTGAGTTCAATCACATTTGAAGTGGTATCACACAGCATTCCCTCTCCCTGGACATTCGTGCAATGCAAACAGGAAAATCTACAGGGTGAGCAATAGAAATAATATTCATTTAGCTTAATTCTGCATTGAGGCGACTTTGAATTGATCGTATTGAACTCAATAAACTTAAACTAATGGTAGCATCTTCTACACCTGGGTCCTAAAATTGCTAGAGATTGAATCAGCATTAATGGCTAGGAAGAGAGGAATTGCTACATATCATTGTTAATTAAAACTCTTACGTAGCATGTTTTGTATAAATCAGATGATTCTGAGAATGACTTAGAAAAGTGAGAAATTCAAAAGATTTAAAGTTAATTGATCTACCACTAAATCTATTCCAGAAAACTAGAAATATAAACTAAAAATAATCATATACTCTGTGAAATAAAAATAGTAAATTTATTTCAAAAGCATTTCTTAGAAATATGCACTAACAATGTTTCCAGTTTATTTGTTATCAAATACAATTCTATGGTTGAAATCCTTCTATCTTAAGTGAATATGTGTGTGTGTGTGTGTGTGTGTGTGTGTGTGTGTGTGTGTGTGTATACCCAGTCCTAGTACAGATAATATTTTATTTATTTATATACACGCAGAAGTGGAAATTCTAAGAAACAATACAGAGCCACAATAAACTTGGCAAGATTTTGACAAACAGCAGTGTTCAACATTATTTGTCCCCTTACAACCATAGCTAGCATTCACCAATTTTTCTCAAGCTAGTACCCTCTAATATTTACTAAATTTTTAAAATATCATATTTTTTTTCCTAATACACATTTTTACTCTAATCTGTCTATACTGATGTTTGTTTCCATGAAATGGCTTTGGAAACATAAAGTCACACAAATGATATGTTTGGTCTCCTTCATATTTAAACTGTCATAAACTGTCTTACTGAAGAAAGTGTAGCAAAATAGAAACAAATTGCTTGTATTTTTTTTCCTTGATAATGATGGATATTGATTACATGTGTAAACTGAACAGATTGGAACTGGGAACAAAAGTCATTTTATTGTCAGAGGAATAGTAAACAAAGAATATAAAAAGTTGTATCTATATTATTCCACAATACCATAACTATGTTAATCATTCCAGTATCAATATAAAAAAATGACAATTTTACAAAGAATTAAAAGTCAAATCAGGATGGGGATGCAGCTCAGTGGCCGAAGTGCTTGCCTGGCAAGTGCTAGGTTGTGAGTTTAATCCTTGGTACCAAAAAAAAAAAAAAGAAAAAAAAAAAAAAAAAACAAAGTAAAATCAACATGAATAATATCTACATAACTATACCTAGAAATAATAATATTCAGAATCCTGAAAGTCTTAAGTCTAGATAATAGCCTTTTGCGTACTACATTAGAAAAAAAAAACATACGATAACATATACATTTTATATTGACATTATTTTCAGTTTACAGAATCAAAAATCAGTTAACTGTGAATATTCACTCCACTTCTAGATATATAAGATTTTCAAATTAATCGTGTTTCCATAAAAAAGGGTATGTATTTAAATAACAGATATAACAAAATGTATTTTTGAAATATATTTAGAGTATAATTGAAAGGTGAAACAGCCTATATATTTGAATCTGTCTACCAAATATATAAATTATATTATTGGGCTGGGGATTTAGCTCAGTGGGTTAAGTGCCTGCCTGGCAAGTGCAAGGTCATGAGTTTGATGTCCAGTACCAAATAAATAAATAAATACTATTATCAGTGTGAATATAGCTTTACAAGAAAAACAAACTGTTTTGTGAGTCTCAATCTTTAAATTGGTTGCATATTTAATCAACTAAGTACATAAAATTAACAATCTGAGGCTGCACTTTCTCATGTTTCAAAATATGGATTATTGAGAAGTGTTTTTACAAGCCCAGCACATAGCAAGACTTTCTCGAAGGGTAAATATGGTCATGATGCTTCCATCACTTTAGCTCCTCCCAGTCCTCAGTTCAGCAGCGTTCAAGTAGATAAGCTTCATCAGACTAATGTGTTGTCATGGTAAAGCTTGTTATTTAATTTTCCTTCTAAAAATGGGCTTGAATGCATGTTTAAAATTATCTTAATATTTACAGATCTTAATATAATTTAGCTCTACTTTGGTTTTTTATACTTCCAAATATTTTGTGTGGATAAGTTATCAAATATCACTTTATATCATTTGATAAGAATATATTGGAAAACAAAATATCATTAGACTTTCCATTTTTTTAATCTTCAAGGCTTTGGGGAGGATAATAAGAGGAAGAATTTTTTCTAAGTTTTCTTGGAAGGAATTCGTAGAAGAGAAGAAAGGAATTAAGGTCTAAATATCTCTATTTAGTGAGGAGGGATAAACAGAAAACTGAATTATCTGTGGTATGTTATTTTTAAATAATGCTTTAATATTATACCCCTAATTGTTTTTTTTTTAATTTTATTTAAGGAGAAAAGAAAACAGAAAAAGGGTACAAGTTATACAGAATTTCAGAAAAAATAAACGTAGGAAACCATTAGTTAATTACATATTGTCATCTTAGAAATAGTTGTGGAAGTTACAAAATTAAAGCATATGGAGTGGACTTTCAAACAGTGAGACTGCAAACAGTTTTGTTCAATGATCCAACAAAATCAGTAATATGGTTATCTATCTTATACACAAATATATATGCAGTTATATCTTTTAGAGAAGTTTCCTTTCTTTTGTACAATAACAATTACACATTTTGGGTTTATTACTCCCACAGTTCTTTTTACTTTTTTTTTTTTTTTTTTTTTTTTGAAGAAGGTAAAACCAAATGTGACATACCAGGACAGAGTCAGCCAAATCAAAAGGATGGACATAATATATACTGTAAAAACAAAATATAAGGTGATCAACAATGGTTACCATAATGCCTCTTGTTATCTTAAAAAGAATTGCCTATATCATCAGTTATAATAAAATTGAGCAAAACAGTAAAGAATAAGACCAATAAAACCAAAACATTGGAGACATTAGAGGACTTCAAAAGAAGATAATAGTCAACCAGAGTGGGCGTCACAATGAATCTCATTGTCTTCATAGTTGTTGCCTATTCTTTCAAACTTGGTACTATCAAGCATAACAAAATAGAGGAAAAATCAGTCAAAACTAGATGGTGAAGGCAATACAGAGTTTCAAATCAAGTTAATAGGAAATCAAAGTGGGTTACTATAATATATCCTGCTACTTTTTATTTATTTTGCCCTTAATTAAAAGGATAAAAATGAAAAAGTAGATAATAAACAGGAGATTGAGATAAAAGAGGGCATAACAACAAAACAGTGCAGGTCAAAATAGCCATTTAAGCAAAATAGTGTTTTACCACAAGATAATCGTGACATAATAGTAGTTACCATAGTGTCTCTTCCCTTAAAATCTTTGGGTATAACTTCATATACTGTAGCATCAAACATATCAAGACTATGTAAAACCATTCAAGAGAATGGCAGTATTATAGGGTATTTAGAATCAACTAACAGAAAATGAACAATGGTTTCTGTCTATAAACCATTGTCTATAAAAGTTTTTGTTTATATTATCACATATAATAAAATCCAGTAAGATACAACACATTAGAACTGATGGAGACAGAAGAATAAAAGCTTGATGGGACTTCAAAACAAGAGGATATTAAATCAGCACTACCTATTATGATGTCTTGTTTTCTCCAAAATGGATGTTCCTACAATCCAACCTTCTCTGCCTCATTTCTGTTGAGCTCTTTTTCTGTCATTAGTTGTCAGTTTGTCCTCTTCATTTCACTTTCTGCTCCATTCATTGTGGCCGCTCTGTCACTGTTTCTGGAATCTTGGTATTTTTCATTTTTTGAATATCCTGCAGTAATCTCTGTAGAGTTGAATTGGTGGTTGCAAATTCCCCTAGTTCCTCTTTATCCTGGAAGCACCTTGTTTTTCCATCAATTTCTAGGGAAAGTTGTGCAGGATATATCAATCTTGGCTGGAGGTTATTATCTTTCAAAGCTTGAATTATTCCCCCCATGCTCTTCATGATTTGACGGTTTGTGCCGAGAAGTCTGCTGTAATTCTGATGGGTATTCCCTTGTAAGTGATCTGTTTCTTGTCTTTGATGGCTTTTAATAGTCTGTTCTTATATTGGATTTCTGGAATTTTGATTATTATATGCCTGGGTGTAGCTCTGTTTGGGTTGTAGGTGGCTGGGGTCCTGTATGCCTCATACATCTGAGTATCTTTCCTTTTGCTAAATTAGGAAAATTCTCCTGGATTATTTCTGTGAGTAGCTTTTGTAGTTCATTTGTTTGAGTCCCTACATCTTCTTTTATGTTCTTAATTCTTAAGTTATAGATCCTCTTATCATCTTCTAGTCTTTGTATTATTGCTGTTTGTTTTCTTGTTATTTTTAAGAAGTTTTTCATTTCATGCTCCCACCTTACAAATCTGTCCTCCAGTTCTGATAATCTATCCTTACTTTCTTTCAAGCTGTTATGCCACCTTTCAATACAGTTTTTAGTTTCCTGGTAATCTCTTTGAATCTGCTTCACGTATTCTATGTTTTCTCTATTTTCTCCATCAAACAATTCTCCCCTTTTTTTCTGTTCTTCCATTCCACCATCTGTTTTTTCTTGGGCAGTGCTTAGCGTTTCTCTAACTATTCTACTTATTTCTTTCTTTATTTCATTAAATACTTCATTTTTGAACTCTGCTATGAGGCTCCGGAGATACCGCTTTATGTCTATAGGTGTCATGTGTGATATTGCATGTTTTCTGTCTTCATTCTTTTGCATTTACCTTTCCTGGATCAGTGTTCTCAGGATTGGGGACTGAGGACCCTTTCTTGTTGCTCTCTTTTCCCATACTTTTTGTTCCTTCCATACAAGTTATGTGGGAGGCCCAGTTTTTTTTTTTTTTTTTTTTTTTTTTTTTTTTTCTCTTTTTCTGTTACAGTTTGTTTGAATCTGCTGGCTAGGTGTTCCCACCTACTACAGTGTACTAGGGAGACGCGGACCTGGGCAGCCTCTGTTGGGCCCGCCCCTCCAGGTCAACCCTACTGAATGCTTCACTGCTAGGGCACATCGCCAGGGGCAGGGACCTGATTTGGGCTAGCCTACTGGATCTTAGTCCATGGCATCACAAGGCCAAGTGCTCCCCACCACTCCTACTTGAGAAGGGAATATGCAACTAAAGTCACTGCAGGGCCCTCTTCCAGCCAGTCTGCTTGTTCACAGAATGTCCTCTGTTGGAGCCTCCTACTCTATGAAAGGGTCCCCTTTCTCTCACTCACCGCAGGTCGATGCAGGGCTCTCTGCCAGTCCTGCTCTCAATGCTGTTTGGTTCGCCAATTCTAGCTCTCAGAGCTTTCGCACGTCTCTCTCCCTGACACGCGGATTGGGACACAGTAGCGGCAGCAGGAAATTCAAATCGTGGCTTCCAATAGCACAGGATCCAGCTTCTGCACTGAGATTTTATCTGTTCCTGTTATAGCATCAGGATTGCATTTCCAGTTGGTTTATCTCAGCTTAGATCGTTCCTGGGTCGGCAGTATACCCTAATTGTAAGAGCAAGAAATTGCAAGATCATTTTAATCAAAGGCACATGTATGCTAGATCTTCCCAATAGCAGTGATGTAAAGGAATAATTTGAAATTTTTTTGTTGACCTCATCAGTTAAAAAATAGTTTCAAATATTGAGTAAATGCCAGATGAAGAATATATTCAAAAGCACATTTTGTTAGATAGATGGCAAAGAGATAATGTTTATGATGTTCATAAAGCTCTTAATATCACGAGCTAATAAAGTCTAAAAATTTTCCAAAATTGACAAAAGTACCAGTATGGAATATTCAAGCCATAGTGAGGAAAACAGATACAATTTTAAGATTAAAAAGTCATCTCTTTTTTTTCCTCTGGAAAAAGATAAAATAACAGAATAGTACATAAGCCAGGGAAATAAATACCAGTGATGTACCCAGGTCCTTCAAAGAACACTGCTTATTTAAATACTTGATAACCAAAATTATTCTGGAACTCATTACACAATTAGGCAGGTGAATCAATAGTAAAAGTGCTTATAGGGGACTTTTAAGGATATAGCCCAGGGAAAATTAATATTCTCACTGCTAAAACTAAGCCATATAAACACCAAGGAAGCGTGTCTGGGAAGTGGATACATACAGGCAGTTCAAAGAAGAGCAAATAAAAATGATGAACTTGCAAAGGAAGATATGTTTTAATATATTGGTGGTACAGAAAATAAATATTAAAATAACGGGGGATTATCACCAGGTAAACCATTAAGCAGATATGTGTTTACCTATTAAATATGTATATTTACCTATTAAATATATATATATATATATATATATATATATATATATATATATATATTCTATCTACTCATAGAATCTGAATCCTAGAATCTTTACCCATATGGATGATATAAATGCCCCAGGGTGGTCATTGCATTTGTTAGCCAAACTGCTATTAATTTCTTGTGGCCTTGGTATCTACATGTTCATAAATGAATGTTTTTTTTTAATTGGCTTATAGAAATTCAACATTATGTACTTTAAAACTGCAATAAATTGAGAATATCGCAGTATAAAACATATAACTTTAGTTTCTTTTTTTTTTTTTTCCTTTCCTTTTCTCCTCCTTCTCTTCTTCTTCTTTTTTTTTTTTTTTTTTTTTTTTTTTTTTTTTTTTGGTTATAAGGTTCTGGGGATTGAACTACTGAGGGCCTTCACACTGAGATACATTCCCTGCTATTTTATTTTATTTTATTTTATTCTGTTTTGTTTTACTTTTATTTTGAGTGAGTCTCACTAAATCACTAAGTTGTGAGTTTAGGGTCAAATTTGTGGTTCTCCATCCAAATTTCCCAGATTACAAACAAGTGTGACCACAACAAGCAAAGCTTCTGAATTGGAACAGCTTTTAGTTTACAGCAGTGTTAGGCTTGTGTCTAGATGTTCCCATGAAGCCTGGCACAGATATAGTGGAGCTTTTTCAAAGGTGATTAAATCTAGAGTGTGTGATGCTTTCATTGATTCGTGGTGTGATGTTGAGATTAAGTGGGCTGGGACTAAGGGCATGTGATTACTAAACCATCTCACTGGGTCCTTTGGCACCAGTCCCTAAACTGAGTGGCCTAGATGGAGTGTAAAAGGGGCCGAAGGAAGCTGCTCGTGTTGCCTGTGACAGGTTAATGACCTCGCTGCTTCTGCCTGCTGTGAGTGGGCTCTCTTCTGTGATTCCTGTCTGCCACACCACCCTGCCTTGAAACCAGCTGAAATGTCTTCAAACAGTGAGCTAAATAAAGTTCTCCTCTAAATTTGGATGTTGGGTACTTTTTTTCACATCTAAATTTGGATGCCGGATATCTTTTTCACCAGTAAGAAAGATATTTATTAAAGAAAATAAACCTTGTAGGAAAGACAGGAAGACAAACTGGAAAAATAATGATTTTAGGGAATTAAAACAAAAGGTAAATGCAAATATATTTTAGATATTCATGTATATGAAATTTTCACTTATATATGGTTCCATAAATAATAATTCTCAAAAAGAAGAAAAAGAATATTCAGTGAATAAATAACTCAAGCTTAAGTTTTGGCATTGGTATAATGTAAAATACAGAATTGTAAACTTTGAATTTTATTTTTTAAAGTTAAGAAATACAAATATATTTATTACCCTCAACTCTTTTATTTTTCTGTAGGTGTGAATTGATTTCATTGATATTTTATTTTTCCAATATATAACTTAAAATTGTAGAAGCAGTTAAGTGAACAAAATGGTATTTCTTCTTATTTATGAATTTGTAAAATTTCCAATATTATTAAAAATAAATTAAAATTGCTTTGGGAAAAGGTAGATAGCACACCTGGTGCATAAGCACCTTCCTGGCAAGCACAATATCCTGAGTTCTATTCTTGACACAAAAAAATTTAAAAATTTTAAGCTTTTAATGCAGTTTTATTTCTTGATTGTTTTATAATTACTTAAGATAATGAAATGTTTAAAAATTGAGTTTTTCAATAAGTGAAACAATTTCCAAAGCAAAAATTCTAATACTTCAAAAATAACAGTTCTCAGATTTAATGAACTTCCAAATTTATTGGCAAAATATTCAGAGGCATTTTGATAATTATAAATTATTTAAATTCTAATATTTTCCTAAAATAAAATAATATATTCACTAAGAAGAAAAATAGATAATGTTAAAGATAAGGAAAAAGAACCTGATTGGTCATACAGTTTTAACATTATTGTCCTTTTCATTTAAATATGAGATTTCCATTTGCATTTCAACCAGTAATGCTCACATAATAAATATATATTCCAGCAATATGAGAGACAGATTATGTGATCATTTTTCTTTTTATTTGACAGATTTACGCCAGTTAATAAAATATTTCAATTGTCAGTTGTAAAGATCATATCCGGTTTATTATTGCTCTTATATAGGTGAATAACCAGAGCTTATCGAATGCCAAAATAATGTACTCCTGAAATTTATTCATTACCAGTATTGCTTCAGATTGTATTCAGGTCCATTCTATAAACAATGTTAGCAAAAATTTTCTTTGCTTTTTCAAAAATGTTCTAGTTGCACACATAGTACGTTGTTAAAGTCCTCTCAGAATGAAATAAGTTCAAACATGAGCAGGTGTAAACACACACACACTCACACAAATATACAAACACAGTCACAGCAAGAACAGAAATTTAATACAAATGAATTCATTAACAATGTATTCAATATTCATTAATATACAAAAAATTATAAATACAACTAACAATGTGACTATGTCACTTTCTGTTATAACAGTGGCAGTGAATTGGATTTGTGTTCTAAATTACAAAGTTATCTGAAATGACAAGGAAAATAATAAGTGCTTTCAAAATACAAATACGTGTGGTCATTTATTAACTTGGCCTTCCAGAGATCATTTAGCAAACAATATACTTAATCACTTGCTTTATGAAATAGGACTTTTAAATAGTGAAGCTGACATGTTAAACAAATGCAAATGCTGTTATATTTAACTAAGGGTTGAATTGTCCACTGATTCAATCAAATTTTATTTGTTGTTTTCAGTATTATTTAGCAGTATATTTCACCATTAAATTACTTGAGTTTGTGATAGGTGCAATTGAAGCGCAGGTAATATTTTTCAAATGCATCAATTGTTCTTTACATAAAAAGAGTGATATAATTTATAAATAAGTGATATGAAAATATTTCCATAATATACAAAATAATTTAAAAGACAAAAAATTCTTATTAACATAGAATTTTAAAATATTTCAATATTTATTTCCTATAGTCTAAATATTGAAATTGTAAAGTATTCTGTTGATAGATTATTTCAGCATTAATAATAGTTTACTATTTCCTGATTTTTAAATGTCATTCATATAACTGATCATAATAGACTGGCTAAAAGAACTAATATATTACTTCATGGAATTGCTGAAAATGCACAGTTATTTTTGATTTATACTAATAAATAATTAAGTGATAGCTGTTTGTCAGAGTAAGAAGCTATTTTTACTTATTTTACTGATTTATATTAATACCTTCTATTAAAAAGTGAAATATAACACTGGGACAATTATATTTATTTATGTGTCCCAATTATGATTTATTTTACCTGATATTTTGATAATTCTACTGATATTTTTAGAATTTTTTCAGTCTTAAATGTATTCAACTTGGTTATATATGGATAGAATTTAGTAATCCTATTCTAAAATCTGGTAACTTGGCATTAATATTTTGGACTGAAGGAATATGGTAAACTTGAGATGCAGAAAGGATAATCTGATCTTGTTCTAAATAAGGTCATAAATTGGAGAGGCGGTTTCCCTTTCCTAGAGGAAAAGAAAAGTCTTCTCTCTGAAAATAAAACAATATCTAACATCTCTGTCTGACTGTCTGTCTGTCTATCTATCTATTCTCTATCATTTATCACTTGCTGTCAGTAAGAGAGAACCACATGGTTAAATGAATGGGTTTCCTGTTCATTACCTTTGGCACATAATTCCTTTGTCCATGGATATTTTCTACTGCTGCAAAACTCTGCAAACTGCCCCAGCTTAACCATTTTTTCTGGTTCACATTTTCTATGAAGGTCATGTGCTATGGAAGATTTCCATGAAGTAACCATTTATACTTTTTCCTTGCTAATCTGTTTCTTATTACAGTGGTGTCAGTTAGGAATTTCAAGCGGTACTTCTCTCCTAGAGATGTTGATTTACTAATTTCTTTTCCTATAAATTTATTTTATTCTAGATTTTTAAAACTCATAATAGAAACAATTGATAGTTTTTTTTTTTCTACCGTTTTCTTTGTGCCCTTGAATGGAAAAGTGTGTTTAGAAAAAACACTGTAGCACTGCTTCATCCATCTTATTCATCAGGTACAGCAACGTGTAACTTCTAGTTTTTCAAATTCAAAATCATGAAAGGTAAGCAATTTAAATCCATTTAGGGCAACTGGAATCCATTCAGATCATAACTGTGCAACTGAACACCCTCACAGAAGAAGACATCCAGAACAGTTTCAGAAAGTTGCAGGGATGATCAGTGTATCTGAAATGAGGGTCAGCGATTTTATGAAAATTAATGGTAGAGTGGCTTTTAATGTAGCAAATTATTTTTAATTTATATTTTCACATTTTTATCAGACTTTGTTTGAAAATGTTTGCATAATCAAAAAGCATTCCTTTTTTTCAGTCACTGTTTAGTAAACAGTATAAACACAATACCTTAAATTTCCCCATGCAATGAAGTAAATAAAAGCCTCAGTCACCACAGAAGGTCTGAAGAAATTTTAAGTATCATCAAGTAATGACCAAAGAAAGTTTGTGATGTATATGGCTGAAATGTATAATACTCTATTCAGGAGATCTCTACACATATCTTGAAGATATATTGCCCTTTTCCAGAACCCTGAATCTCTTTAATCACAGTAGAATACAAAGTAAGTTATCCTTTTATACCAAGTCTTTAGGAAGTTTAGAAGTTATCAACACTTAATATCATTTACAGCTAGATCACTGTGATGTTATTTTCATGGAGTTCTACTTATGCTTACGTTCTTATAACTTTTTCATTATATGGATCAACTTCCTTACTAACTTCTTCTGAAAAATGAGCTGGAAATAAGTGTTAATCATCTGTCTTAAAGTCTGTCATAAATGCCATTTGGAAAATATTTTCAACTGATTATACAGGGAAGAATTGAAAGAAAAATATTTGTCAGTGCTTTCTGTGCAAAAAAAAAAAGCAGACACAAAAAGATTGTCTTTTATTTATTATTTGATTATGCTGTTATTTGTGAATTCAGTGCCACGTGTATTTAGATCATGATACTGAAAAATGGGCTTATTCAAGCTTTCCAGACGTAACAGTAAGAGATCTCAATCATACTGAAAAATATAGTTATGCATGAGTGAAGCAGAAATGATTTTAAACTGTAGACTTTTTCTTTCTTGTTTATGATTATATTTAATGTTATAGTTATATCTCATACTATTCTCTAATAATTCTGTAAAATGTTTTTTTTATTTTAGCCATGAATATGTATGGCATTCTTAGATATATATAAATGGATACATTGAAAAATACACTTTAATATTTATTATACCATTTGTTAATATACTTACAGTTTATTTGAAACACATTTCACTGTTGAAATATTAAATGCTTAGTATAAATTTTTAAATAAAAAGGCATATCAAGATAAATTTTAAAATTGCCATATATTTTGATCTAGTTATAGCTACCATTCATTGCATGTTTATGTAACAAGAAAACCTTCTGCTGAGAAATTATCAAACATTTTTCTTCACACTACTTCTGTCATTAGGTTTTTTGCTTCTAATTTTAACACTTTTATCACCTTTGAATCAAATCCTATTGATTTTTTTATCCTTACTAAGAATCATAGTTTTTCTTCAATTTTTTTTCACAAATTACAAATGTACAAAAATATATATCATAGCAAAATACACATTTTTTGAAAACTAAAAATATCAACAATCATTAAATTTAGAAAGTCATTACAAACACATAATGGTGAACTGCCTTAGGCACTTGTACAGTATTTTTCTAAAATTTTAATTCTTTCTGCATTAAATTATTTTTTGAGATGAGGTCTCACAGTGTAGTTCAGGGTGAACCCTAAGTTCACTATGTAAACCAGCGTGACCCCGAGCCCTCAGCCGTTCATGACTCAGCCTCCTGTGTTTCATGATTATAGGCACGTGACAGTTGTAGCCTCTATCTCAATTTTTTTAACATAAAGTTTTCCTACAGATGAGGAAGATAATTCAGTGAACTAAAATTTGGTTTATTCATGTATTATTTATATTGGTATATGTTTGCAGCACATAATATTGGCATCGCTTGTGGGAGTTGGTACTTGCACACATATCAATTCCCTTTGCAAACACTTCTCGGCCTTGTCAACTTCTTCACGCCATCTTTCATGTTTTGGACTTCTTTTGCTTTTATTCATGCATGTTTGCAGTACATAATTACATTCATTGTATAGAACTGATACGTGCATAACACATTATTTTTTTTCACTTCCCTTCATCGCTGATCATTTTCCTCTTAGAGATATATCTATCTTACTACTTCTTATCTATCTTATTATTTTCTTCCAGATCCATATTTTCAGAAGTCCTGATATTTAATACAGCAAATCTTTTCTTGTTAGGCAGTAGGTATTTTTGAATTTTTATAAACATTCTTGAATCTCATTTTCCAGGTTTGGTTAGTCATACCAAATAGCAACCCTATTTATAAGCTTTGCTTGTTCTGAATAAGAGCATCCTGTAAGAGTAGGGGTAATTTTTCCTATTATTGAGACCAATTGATTTCTCTGTACCTGACTTGTCATGAGTCCAGACTGGGGAAAGTCACTTGAGATTTGGGCAGCACAAGAAAAGATGCAGAATGTGGGGTGGTTTGAACATCTATCATTGCCTTATTAGCTATAGTCCATCTGTTTTCCAAGTACTGTACACTTGCAGCAGTACTTAAGTCCCCAGGCAACCCATTCTCAGAGCCTTCCTCAGCAGATAGGTTGCATTTATATCAAATACACAACTGTGGTGATGTGCCATTCATGACCTTGATCTTATAAGTTATTCACACCATCCAACATTGCTCTTGGTATATCAGTTACATACTATGAGATCAAAGAGCTGCACTTGTACTGGCTTAAACTTAATGTCCCTCAGAAAGCAAACCCTCTCAGCCTGAAACAAATGTAGGCATATTAAGCTTGATTTTTTCCTGCAGTATCCTGTACAATGATGTTCTCTTTTAGCAAATATAAAGGCAATTGATTTTTTAAATAGTTTTAAGAACTGAAAATTTGAAAATATACTTAATAAAATAGTAAAAATCTTTAAAATAAGACAAAAAAGTTAGTTCATTAAGTGTGAAATTATGAGGAATAGTAAACTGCAAAGACATGAAATTTTTGTATCATTTACTTCTGTGGTTTTCTCAAATGTATTAAAACTCATGGCTATCCACATACCCAGGTGAATCTTTATCTTGGAAAATCTCCATTGTTCCTGTATTTATGAATTAGGATTTTATATAAAATTTCCCTGCCATTAAGTTTCCTTGGCAAAAATAAAATATAATGCAAAATATTATATAAGAGAGCTGCATAATCCTCCCATATACATAAAACCTGTTGAAAACTTTCTATTTTAGAAGATATTTTCAAATATATCTATTAAGTGGTAAACCTAATACTCTATATCCTTGTGGTAATCACTATCATGTTGTATTAAATATAAAAAATTGGTTTTAATGTGTATGCTGGAATTCAAGTAGTAGATTATGGGCCAGTGACATAGCTCAGTGGTACAGCACCTTCCTCACGAGTGGGCGGTCATGAGTTTGAGTCCCAGTACCTAAATAAATAAATAAAGTGGTAGATCAGGAATCAGAAAAGTGGTGGTGCATCATCTACCATCAAAATCATGTGAAATTGGCTCTCCATTATAGAGTATCTTCTTGTGCATTTTTAAAGGTCTTCTGTAGCAGATAATCCATTGCTTATTCTTGTTTAATTCAATCACCAGCAGCAGATTTGCAGATATATTAAAAGTGTAATATTTTAATATTACCTTAAGATAGATTTAAACATATCTCGAGGAAAGTAAAAGAGTAATTATACAAGCAGAATGGAGTGAGGGTAAAATGGAGGGGGTTTATGGTTTGGAAGATTTCCCTTCTTAAGAATATCAGGAATCTGACTTCCTGGCATTTTCTTTTTGGGATAGCTGGTAGTTCACAAGGACCTGCTTCTGACTGAGTAGGTCTCAGTCTTGTCAGAACTAAAAACTGATCTGAGGTCTGTTTCTGTCTTTTCTTTAATCCTGCTATGTAGTGTGTCATTACATTGTTATTAAGCATGAGAATATGATTGGACTTTTTCTCTGTCTGGATGGGTCCTATATACAAATGCCTGTAACTCTGCTCATTTCTTCAGTGTTTTCATTTCTGAAGGAGAACTTTACTCCACTGAGCACGATTCTCCCCCTTTTCAGAAAGTTCCTCACCTGCCATTCTTGGTTGCTCAGTCAAAAGTGCAGAAGTTTCTCTGTAGACAGTTCCTCAGCCTGTTCTTCCACCGCCTCCTCCTCATCAGGCTGCCATCAGGGTCAGTCAAAGGCTCAGGCCATCTACAAGGCCTTCAGGTCTCTCTCCTGTATACTCTTAGACCACACTTTCTTCCAGGCACATCTCAGAATCCTCTGAGCGTCACTGACCCAGGATTTCTCAATTAGCCGCACTCAGGAAAGGATGTCTTAATGTTCTTTTTGAAATGCTTTAAAGGTTAAATCTGTATCTGAAACCATTTGAAAGCACTGCAGGAGCAGTTCTTTAGTATAGAACTTCTTAAAGTCAGCTATAACCTGCTGGTCCACAGGCTGCAGAGGAACTGTATCAGGTGGGAGGAACTCAACCGAGAATCAGGGGAATTCTTCAGTCAATTCTTCTTCCAAATCACAAGGGTGAGCAGGTCATTGCCCATAACAAGATCCTTGAGTACCCTAGACATTTAACACTAAGGCAGAAAACCTCCCTTATCCACTTGAAAAAAAAAGTACTGTCTCTTTTTGTTTTGTTTCGATTTTTTTAGTACCAGGGATTGAACTCACAACCCTGTGCTTTCCAGGCAAGTGTTCATGCCACCAAACTAAATCCCAGGCCCTGAGGAAAAGTACTCTGGCGATCCAAAGTTTTGCATTAAATCTCCATATAACCCCTGTCATTCAAGACTTTATATTTTCATAACATTTAGAAGTCCCAGAGTGACAAACCAAGAGAAGCTTTATCTTGTGGTCACCTCATGCACTGTAACACAGCAATAGTTTTAGTATACTTTGCAAGTCATATGACCTGGCATTTTCTTTACTTCCTATAATGTATGGTTTCCTAGGAACTTTCTTCCAGAAAAGGCCAGTTTCACCAAGTAAAAACTCAATGAGAGCAAAAATCATTTCCCTGTGCCATTGTTTAACGTGGTGTAACTAATCTTAAGCAGCCTTTTTGCTTAAGATTAAGCTGGCTGCTTCACCTTACAAAGTTATGCTATAAACCCCAGTTCTAATTTTAAAATCATGAAACCACCCCTTGCTGGCATGAAATGATTCACCAGAATCATTCCTTGATGAATTTTCCTTTACAAGATCTACATTTATAGTCCCAGCTTTTTCAGCAATTACAGACTCAGATAGGCTGTATCCTGCCATCTCCTTTTGTTTATCTGCACTAATCATAGCCTTTATACTCATCTAACACTGTTGATCACGACTTACTAATTTGAGTGACACCTTCAGCAACAATAGCTTCCTTATTCAAATCTTTTCTCTGTAAGACTGTTCAGGTATTGAATTTAACATGCTGTATGTTTTAGCAAGAACAGTCACATGAACACCACTCTCATACTTTTCCAAAATTTCTTTCTTCTTTTCAATTGTGATTATTTTCTTTATCTTCCTTTTCTTGCTCATCTTCTTTTCTAGCTTTTCTGGGGCCCAATTTGATAACAGAAATTGTAGCGATTATATAAAGCACTGACAGAATCACGTCCACAAACAAATGTGGGCTCAGACTGATGATTAGGTATGAATATATATACATTTCTGGCATCACAAGTCTTTGCTTAAAACAACACAGACGACCAGACTTTGGGTCATACATCTAGACTTGGTCACAAGTTCAACCCAAAATTCAAGGAATAATCCAAGTTGTTTGTGTGGGAGTTTGTTGATAACTCAAATGTCTACTTTATATAATTTCACTTATCACTGTTGCCTTTCATATTTTATATGAGTGTCACAATTTTTTTAAGTTTTTGAAGTATAACATACATGCAGTATAGCTTTAAAATAAGGTTTATGTTAAAACAAACCTGTGAAGAGATACAATGTTCCTTATTGTAATTAGACAATAAATTTTCTCTGTTACACATATTCTTGCAATTTTATTTTTCACATACTTAGAAGGCAGTGTGAAATAGGTCAAAAGAGTCACTAAATTAAAATTCAAATTATCCCACAACTTTTGAAATAGCCCTTAGAGAAAAGGAATTTTATATTAAAATAACTAGAACTAATTTACTTATTCATTAAAATGTATTCTACTGTAGTCTCAGAATTATGCCATTATGAGCATTTGAAGAAATAATTAAAAGTGGCTGAATTAGCAGAGTGACAAAAGTATACATTCCAAATATTTTTAAAATTTCTAATATATCACTCAACCCAATTAGAATACATCAGTAACAACATTAAAAATAACAATCATATTATGGCATATATGTTAATATAAAATTAATATAATTTCATTATTTAGGCAATCTAGAAATATATTTCATCAATGAATCTCCAAGTAAACCCACTACTTGTGGAACAACTGCTAAGGTCTTAAAATATTTCCCTATAATGTTTATAATCTAAATGAAATAACTAGTTTGACATTCCTTTTTAAGATTAACAACTTATTTAAAATATGTTATATAGTTGAATTTTTTTCAAACTAACAATTTTAATATCACATATTTTATCTGTATGATATAGGGTTATGGGTATGTACTTTACATAGAATATCTTGAATGTGTAGTTGTAAATTTCATAGTTTAGAGTAGCTTAGAGAATTATTTATCCAATAATTTCATTAATCTTCATTTTCTCTTTGATACCTTCTATTCTATTTTCACATAATAATAATAATAAGTGACACTGCTAAATCTTTAAGCAGAGCACTGCTTTTCTATTTACCACCATTCATTGACTGCCAATCAAAGAAAACAACAAAATCCTTACAATTTCTAAGAATTCCTTGAGACCTCATTCCTCTACTCAGCCTGTACTTAGTGTCCTCTCTTCCTGAGAAGTCTCTTTTCCTTAGTCTCTTCCTGGGATCTTAGCTAGAACACTACAGGTAACATTTGTTTTCATTTCATTTGTTCTGCTCCCTAAAAATCCTTCTTTGATGGTGCTATGAACTAACTTGCATGTAACTATTTAATGTATTTAAATGGTGCTGCTCAGTGAGGTCCTCAGCAGTCATGTTCAGAACTAGACACCTCCACCTCCAGAACATCTTATTTTCTTTTCCTGATCAAATTGTTATTCCATAAAGTATAACAAGGCATAAATAATCTCTATGAGATCAAGACATTTTATATATTATAGTCACTGAACTTAACAGTCCCTAGATATGTGCTGAGCACAGAGGAAGTGCTATACAAGTCATTGTGGATGACTGAAAAAGTATCTCCAACATTTATTTTAAATAGATATACACACTTGTGTAGACCAGATATAATTTATTTGCCAATTTTTAAAATTTGAATATTTTAAGTAAGCATACCATTATCATGAAAAATGTATTTATGAGAACTTTAATACTCATGTATGTATGTATATGTATATGTATATGCATATGTTCACGTATATATTTTCATGCCAATGATAATACTTTTCTCAAATCTTAGAGATATTTTTGTTTGAATTGTATGCAACATGAGATGACATAGCTGGTATTCTTGATTTTCACAAGACCTCAATTAAATAATACTACTATTATTGCATTTTTGACGTGTAAGGATAGTAACATTACATCTCTTCCCCATTCCAAATCTCAAAAAATTTCTGATATACCTTTTCCTAATGAAGATCATACTAGCTATAATACTTTCAATAACTTTTTTCTCAGTTATCTCACAATCTTTAAACTCCAATGGCTAACGTATTCATCTCAACTCATAGGATCTTTCGTATTTTGATACTGAGTCTTCCAAAAATACATATACACACTTAAAAGTACACAAATATAGTATCATATATTTTCAACAGAGGATCTTGCCCTCTGCTGAGGGACCTCAGAGGATACTGTATACCACAGAAAACTCATTTTGCTGACAACCCTTAGAGAAGAAATGGAAAATCCATGTGCAACAATTTCAATAATCAAAATTAACTAAGCAGCAATTCACCATACTAACAAATGTCTAGAGGCTAATGAATACCACTTGGACCACCTCTTGTAGAGATCAAAGGTAACTTGTATTAATCTAATGATCTCTCAACCAATGTAGTATTAAATTATTCTTGAAATATGTACACATGTTTTGGCTCTCCATCTCTCTCTCCCCATTATTTTATTATTCATTAACAAAATGTTGTTATGATCACTTTTATTTCTGTGTCTTTTGCCATAATATATCTTAGCTATGAAGGTGCTGAGCATGATTTTTTTGTCAATTAGCAAAATAAGTGAGACCTCTCAGATTATCCAAGAACTGACATCACTGTGAAGTGTAAATTTTGGCACGTTGCATTTTAAAAGTAGTGTAATTATATGCCACAGATAACCATATGTTTTGCCAAATATATACTTTCTGGTATGCATTTTAGATTCAAATTTGAGTATTTAAAAACACAATTTGTACATTCCTGATTATCGTTTTATCTGCAAAGTTCAGTTCTACTATGGAGTGGTATCAGAATATTTAAGGCAAAAGACATTTTTCAATTTTCTCATGTACATCCTGAGAATTTAATGCAATTCTGTTGTCTACCATTTTCCTTCTTTGTAGCTAATAAATTCACATGGAAAGGACGTTTGCCATTTATAAACATGTACAGTATATTACTATTATGTTGCATGGGTAACAAACAGCGATATTCTTGCAATATCAAGAATTATTCTGAATTCACTCTATTTGAATAATTCTATATAGAAAACTATTTTTAAAGCATATGTCCCAAGTGTTCACAAATAAATTAATAACGCTAGTTAATTTCATTCTTCAATTTATGTTTTATGATAAAGAACATCTTTCTATGTCTTTTTCTTTGACTTCTAAACACATTTCCATGTTCATAAATGGAAAAGTATTAGACAATCTCTAGGGATCCTTTATACTCCATGAATATATGATTTTAATTAAAAGTACTGCATATCTTGAATAGGAAAATTAAATTGGAACTATGGGTAAAATAGCTTTTCCATTGAATTGGTGTTTAGGGTCTTAAGATAATGGAGACAAAGAAGGCACCCTCTTTTTATGACAGACCAAAATAAGTTGTTAATGTTATACAAAGGATATTGAAAAGTCTTTGTCCTTAAAAAAATTCTGAATTACTTAGACTTGTTGGCAGTTATGGAGAATTTTTTACACATTGTTTCATTGAAATATAAATCAAGTAAACCCACAACTGTTTTCTCAGATGGATTTTTAAAATTATAAATATATCAGTTTGTAGAGAATATAGTATTGCCTAACCTTGAATGAGAAAGAACTAATTTAAAAAAAAATAAGAAAATAAGCAAAGATCAGTTTCACCTGGTAGACCTCAAATATCTTTTCTTATTATTTTTCAATTTAAAGTTATTTCTTAGTGCAAGTACATAGTACCTAATGACCACATTCTGTGTAGGGAGTTTGTACATACGCGTGATATAACTTTTTTAATCTCTTTTTCTTCCTCTCTTTTCCTCTCTCCATCTCTGGGACGGCTTCCCAGTCACAAAATCTATATCTGTATTTCTTATTATCTATCTGTTATTTTCGCTTTAATTGTACATTGGATTATGTATATATGAGAAAACACATAAGATTAAAATTATGTGTCTGATTTATTTCACTTAGTATTATCATATCAAGATACATCCCTTTACATTTAAGTGGCTCCAGTTCATCATTCTGTATGACAGAGTAGATTTGCACTGTGTTTAAATATAGTATTTTCTTCATCCATCCACCCACCTGCTGCTGGATATCTGGGCCATTATTACAATTTAGCTATTATGAATTTGCTGTTTAAATACAGGTATCACTGTAAAATGCTGTTTTGATTTGGGGATAATATCCAGAAGGGAAAAAGCTAGCTCACATGACACTTCTATTTTTAGTAATTTAAGGAATCTTCATTAGAATTCTATAATGATTATATCAGTTTACATTCTCACTAACAATATAGAAAGGTTCCTTTTCTTTCTTATCAACCTCACTAGCTTGATTTCTGGATGACAGCCACTTTTATTAAAGTAACATAACACTTAAGTGTGGTTTTAATTAGATTTCCCTAATGACTGGAGATGTTTAACATTTTTTTTATTATAGTAAGTTCATTTTTCTGAAAAATGTTTTGTTATTTTACTTGTCATTATTTTGAATATTTTATTTGGGGGGAATATTAAGTCTTTAAATGCTTTATATGTTCTAAAATTTAGTTAGCTACCATAGCAGTAATTGGCAATTTTTTTTTCTCAGCAGGTTTTTATTCAATTTTGGCTATTTATTTTGATGTGCAAACTTTTTAAATTTGTCATGATTTCATTTGTTGATTTCTTTGGGTCATTTGCTGAGCCTTTCCCTATATCTTCAAGGATTTTCACTGTATTATCTTCTAGCAGATTGAGTTTTTTCAGTTGTATCATTTACGCTTTGAATCATTTTTATTTTTGTATGAGTGTGAGACTAAATTCAATCATCTGCTTGTGGGTAGAAAGCTTTCTCAACACCATTTGTTAAGGAAGCTAGCATTTTTTCAACAAATATTTTGGCCCCCATGTCAAAGATCAGGAGTTGAATGTGCCACTGTTATTTCTTCATTCTCTATTCTAGTCTTCTGATTCACATGCATGCTAATAGCATGTTGGTTTAATCCCTGTAGCTTTGTAATATGACTTGAAGTCTAGGATTGTGATGCTTCTTGGCTGGCTCTTGTTGCCTAGGATTGCTTTTGCTATACTTGTTCTCTTTTGAGTTCCAAATAAACTTTCAATGTTTTTCTCAAGTTCTATGCATAATGCTATTGCTATTGTGTTTTAGACTATCTTAATTCTACTAAAATTAATGCTAGTTTGAAATACTGGTTCTGCATATCCAGAAGCTTGGGATATTTTTCTATTTGTACTGTCCTCTTTGGCCTTCTTTTTAAGAGTATGGTCCTTTTCACTGTGGACTTCTTCACTATCTTGTTAGGTTAATACTTACTAATTTTTCTTGATACTATGTGGATGTTGTTCTTGCTTAGTTTATTCTTGGTGAAGTTATTGATATACAAGAATGTGGTTGAGTTTTGTTTGTTGACTTTGCATTCCGGTATGTTGTTAAATTTAACTATTAGTTCCAGGAGTTTTTTGGGGTAAATTTTCAGTCTTCTATATGGAAATTCATCTCACTAAGATAGTGATAATTTGACCTCTTCCTTACCTATACATATTTATTTTCTTTCTTATCTGATTGCAAATAACTCAAGGATTATTGTGTACAAGGTAGTGAGAGTGGACGTTGTCTTCTTGTTCCTCATTTTAAAGGGAAAACTTTCAGCTTTTCCTCATTTCATATGGATTTCAAAAAATAGCTTGTTTCAAATTAAGACAAAATCCTTTTGTATTTGTTTTCTTCAGGTATTTTATCCTGAATGGACACTGGATTGTGAAAAATGGTTTTTCTGCATCAATTTAAGCAATCATGTGATTTTTACCTTTGTTTTTCCTTATCATATTCTTACTTTACAGAGTTGAGTACATCAAACTATCCTTGCATCCATGTAGGAATGTATATACTTGGTCATGATGTATGATCATTTTGATAATTTTTAGATTCTGTTTTTAGTATCTTGCTGAGGATTTATGTATCTACATCTATTAAAGAGATTTAAAGAGAGTGGCCTGTATTTGTCCCTTTTTTGTTTTATCACTTTCTGGTTTTGGAATCAGAGTACTATTAGCTACTTATAATGACTTGTGATTTCTTATTTTTTATTTAAAGAAATGAAATGGAAAAATAATCAAACAAGCAATTAAGAAATCAACAAGAAAAGCAAAATTACAATAAGAAAGACATCAACAAAAATACCAGTAGTGATACAGGTTTCAAAACAAGATGACAGGTTATTAATATGTTTATTTGCATATTATTATTCTCAATGTAATTGCTCTGACTGTGAGATACAGAAATGCAAGACTGATCACAAAATAATCTCCTTTGAGTATTTTCTACCCCTTATTATGTGTGTTAATTTCTGAATCTTATTTACTCTTTTAGTTTTTTTATACTGGTGAGACAATATGGTGTTTACAAATGCAAATCTGATTTATTTCACTTATGAGTTTTAGTTGCATCTATTTACCCATGAAAGCATTGAGTTTATTGTTCTTTATGGCTGAGTATTATTTCATTATATAAATGTATCACATATATATTAGCCATTCCCCAATTGATGGACAATTGGGTTGTTTCCAAGATTTAGCTATTACACAGTGTGCTTCTATAAACATGGGTACACATATATCACTGTGGTATAATGTTTTCAATTTTTCTGGTAAAATACTCAGAAGGGGAAGAATCTGGTAAAATACTCAGAAGGTGTGGGGGGGAGGAAAAGCACCTCTAATGCTAGTTTTTTGAAAAAATCTCTATATCAATTTCCACAGTGGTTATACCAGTCTACACAATATGGGATAAATGTTTCTCTTCTCCAACAGTCCTGGAAGCATTTGTTATTGGTTAATGGCTTGACGTTAAACCTTTTTTCTGGATGAAGAAGATATCTCAGCAGTTTCAATTTGCATTTCTCGAATGACCAATAATCAACATTTTTCACATATTTATTTGTCATTTGTATTACAAATATATCTGAGAATAGAGTATTCATCTCAATTGCCTTTTTTAGCTGTCTTTAAATTTGGAGGGTCTGATATTTTTTAATACTTTATACATTCTAGATAAAATTCCTTTGCATGAGAGGCAGTTTGCAAAAATCTTTTTTCCCAATCTTTGGGTTTTGTTTCACTCTGTTGGTGACTTCTTTCAATGTGCAAAAACTTTTTAATAATATGAGATTCCATCTATTGATTCTTTGAAGCACTTCCTGTGCAGTTTAGTTTTTGTTCATGAACTCTTTGCTTTCCTCTATGTCCTTGATATTTCTACCTGCTTTGTCTTGCAGTAGGTTTAGTGTTTCTGTCTTAATATTTACATCTTTGGTAAATTTTGATTTTAGTTTAATGAATATTCTTGCATGCCTGAAGTTTAAGTCTTTATCATATAGGAAGCAAATTTTTATAACACCACTTATTACAGAGGCTATCTTTGTTTAAGTGAACATTGTTGACTTCTTTGTCAAAGAAAGGCTCGCTGAGGGTGCCTGTAGTTGTGTATATCTTCTCTTCTGTTCCACTGATACGCAAGTCTTTTTTTTTTTTTTTCCAGTATCATGCTGAATTTATTATAGCAGCTTTGTAGTATAAATTAAAGTCTGGGATTGTGATGCTGCCTATTTCATTGCACAGGATTGTCTTTCCTATTCTAGGTCTTTTGTGGTTCCATATGAATTTTATGAATGTTTTATCTATATCTGTGAGGCATGCTAATGATAGTTTGCCTGGAATAGTATTGAATCTGTGTAACAGTTTTGGGAGTATGGCCGTTATCACACTGTTGGTTCTGCCTATCTATAAGCAAGGAATATATTTCCATTTTTGAATTCCTCTTCAATTTCTTTTTTCAGAACACTGTAATTTTCAACATATAAATCTTTTAGTTACTTTGTTAGACAAATTCCTAAGTATTTTACATATCTTTGATGTTACTGTGAAAGGTGTGGTTTCATTAAATCCTCTTAGTGAGTTTTTTGTTTGTGTACCGTAACACTATTGACTTCTGAGAATTGACTTTGTATCATGCTACACTGCTGAATTTGCTGATCAGATCTAGAAGCTGCTGGTGGAATTTTGGGGGTTTCCTTGTAGAGTTTCATGTCATCTATGTATAATAATTTAAATTGTTCCTTTTCTATGTTCATTACTTTTATTTCTTTCTCTTGTCTAATTACCCCAGCAAATGATTGTGGAACTTTATTGAATAGTATTTTTGATAGTGGACAACCTTGTTTTTTTCTTGACTTTGGAGTGAAAATTTTCGGGTTTTGACCATTTAATATAACGTTGGCTGTTGGTTTGTCATAAACAGCTTTTAGCAAATTGAGGTAAACTCCATCTATTTAAATTTTTCTAGGATTTTTACCATGAATGAACATGGGGCTTTATCAAAATCTTTTCTGTATTTATCAATTTTTGATTATGTGAATTTTGCCTTTCACTCTGTTATTGTGGTGTATTATATATATATATATATATGTATATATATATATATATATATATATATATATATATATTTTTTTTTTTTTTTTTTTTTAATGCGGCATGATTCCTACATTCCCAAGATGAATTCCACTTGGTCAAGGTGTATAATCTTCTTGATGATTTGCTGCTTTCTAATTGCTAGTATTTATTGAGTATTTTTGCATCTGTGTTCACTAGAGAGATAGATCTATAATTTCTTTTTTGCCTGGGTCTTTCACTGGTTTTTGTATCATGAAAACATTGCCTACCAAAATGAATTAGAGAGAATTGTTTCCCTTTTGATTTAATTAACGAATTTGAGGAGTATTGATATTAAATCATCTCTAAAGTTCTTATAGAATTCAGCTGTGAATCCAACAGGACCTGGAGGGGTTTGTTTTTGTTTTTGTTTTTGTTTTTTTTGTTGTTTTTTTTTTTTTGTTTGTTTGTTTGGTTGGGTTTTTTTGCTGCTAAGTTTTAAGTTATATTTTCAATTTCATTTACCTATATTGGGTTTTTCAGAACTCTTATGTAATCTTGATACAGGTTTGGTAATTCATATGTTTCTAGAAATCTTGTGTTTATTCTGTGGTTTTGCTCCTATAAGAGTAAAGGTTTTCAATATATTAGTGATCTTCTGAATTTCCACAGGATCTGTAGTGATTTCAAACTTTTTATTTCTTATTGCATGAACCAGAGATTATTTTTCTTTTTTTATATAGTTGGCTAGAGGTTTATTGGTTTACATATTTTTTCAAAGAACACCTTTTTTGATTCCTTAATTTTTTGTATTATTTTCTTAGTCTCAATCGTGTTAATTTCTTTTTGTTTTGTATCATTTGTTTTATTTTATTTTATTTTATTTTATTTTTGTCTTTTTCCTTTTTATTGGTACTGGGGATCAAACTCATGACCGCCTGATTGCAAGGCAGGTACTTATGCTGCTGAGCTAAATCCCCAGCCCCTTATCCTTTGTTTTAAACATAACAAAGCCAAGCAAAACAAAACAGAATAAAGCCAATTGAAATAAAACTATGTAAAGAACTAGGATTTCAAAACAAGACAATAGAAAATCAACAATGGCTACTATAATATATCCTGTTGTCTTACAAATAGCTGTCCATACCTTTATACATAGCAAAATTTAACAGAGAGGAATAGAATGAATAAAAGCAAAATAATGAATACAATAAAGGGCTTCAAAAAAAGATAGTAGTAAATGCGAAATGTATCTTGTTATCTTTGCTATATCTGCCCATGCCAACAGACATAACAAAATCAACCAAGATCAAGAACAATAAAACTCAACAAAACCAAACAATGAAAATACAGGGGTGGTGACTTGGCTTTTCTTGTCTCCCAGCCTGTGAATCAGAAAGGGCTGGCATCTGGTTCTCCATCCAACATCCTTTGCCTTTCAGTGACTCACAGGAAAGGTCTGGCATTTGGTTCTCCTGCAGCAGCCGGTGCACAGTGCTGAACCACAGGGAAAGCTTGGCTTCTTGTTGTCTTCTTGTTTTCCTTCCCCATAATCCATGAATGGTTCTGATTCACAGGAAAAGGCTGGCATCTTGTTCTCCCTCCAGCAGCCTGATCATGGCACCACCTCCCAGTGAGGGATTAGCTACCTGTTGCCTTCTTGTTCTCCTTCCCCAGAATCTGTGAATGGTGCTGACTCATAGGAAAGGCTGACATCTGTTTCTCCCACTTATTGTTCTCCTCCCCTGCCAGTACATGAATATCTGTTCTGATCTTTATAATTTTCTATTCTTTGAGCTTCTTTTTCTAGAACTCTGTGATATAGCAATACATCGTTTATTTGTGCTCTTTCTGTTTTTCTGACATGAGAATTTAGCTCTAAATTTTCCTCTGAAGACTGATTTGAATCCCACAAGTTCTGGTAAATTGCATTTATATTTTTGTTTGATTTTATATATTACTTAATTTCTTCCATGACCTATTTGTTGTTCAGTAGGATGTTAGTTTTCATGTGTTTATGAACATTTTGCAGTTTATTTTGTCATTAATTTCCAATTTCAGTGCACTATGATCAGATAATATGAATGGGATAATAATTATTTAAGCATGTTTTATGAGTAGGTGTATGATATATTTTAGAGAATGTCCCTTGCGTAGCGGAGAAGAATGTGTATTCTTATGTTGTGTGGAATAATGCTGAGTCCATTTGTTCACAAGTGTGACTCATTTCTGTTATTTCCATGCTGATTTCTTGTCTAGTTGATCTATCTATTTGTGATAATGGGGTGTTAAGGTCCCGCATTATAATTGTATTATTATTTGATTTTTCATATATATGAAGATTTTTTCCTACAAAAGTAGGTGTTTCTATATTTGGTTCATGCATATTTTTCATTGCTATCTCTTCCTGTTGAAGTTTTTCCCTAACAAGCTGCAAACAGAGTAGCTACCTCTGTTGTTTTATTTTGTTTTGTTTTGTTTTGTTTTGTTTTGGTGTTCCTGTGGCATGGAGTATTGTTTTCTTTTGACTGTCAGTCTATGAATTTCCTTTTCAGT
The DNA here is from genome assembly GCF_034190915.1 of Cavia porcellus. Lineage (NCBI taxonomy): Eukaryota > Metazoa > Chordata > Mammalia > Rodentia > Caviidae > Cavia > Cavia porcellus. The sequence continues at coordinate 28,129,795 of NW_026947497.1, read as the reverse complement.
TAAAAGTGTTTCTTATGTACAACATAGTGTTGGATTTTTATTACTTGTTCCATTTGACAGTCTGTTTCTTTTGACTGGTGAGTTGAGCTCATTTACATTAATCATTATAACTGTTATATACTGGTTTATCTTTGTCATGTTATCTTTCTGCTGTTGGTTCCCTACTTTTCTCCTCTGAATAATTGCTTGTTGCTTCTCGATTTCTTTCATTAATCATTGAATTGTGATTATTTTTAGCTCTTTATAGAATGACTTTTATTACTCTCTTTAGAGTTGGTTGGATGGTTATGAACTTGTTCAGCTTTATTTTTTCATAGAAATATCTTATTTCTCCATTGAATTTGAAAGAGTTTTGAATGGTACATCAATCTGAATTGGAAGTTCTTATATTTCAGTATTGAAATACTTTATTTCATGTTCCCCTTGACTTGGTGTTTCGTGTTGAGAAGTGTGCTATGATTCTGATTGGCATTCTTGTGTTGGTGATCTATTTATTTTCTATAGAAGCTCTTAATATTCTATCCTTATAAATTTCTGGGATCTTAAATATTGAATGTGCAGGTGTACTTTTATTATGGTCATGGCTAATTGGAGTGTATATTCCTCACTTATCTGTATGCCTGATTCTTTTCCCATGTTTCATGAATTGTATTTTATTACTTCTGTAAATAGTTTTTTCAAGTTTTTTGTGTTGTCTCATTTTTTGGTAACACCTATCAGCCTTATGTTGTTCCTCTTTGCATCATCTTGCAACTGTTCAATTGTTATGTCCTAATTCTTTGTGATTTTTAAGATCTCTTTCCTTTCATGATCACTAGCTACAATCCTGTTTTCAAGGTCTGAGAGTCTGTTTGAAATTTAATTTATGGTGTTTTGCCAGCTTTGAATGGGATTTTTAATTTTCTGAATATATTCTTGAAATTGTTTCATGTATTCTAGTTTCCTACATCTTTTATTCAAGGTTTCCATCATTTTCCTATGCTCCTCTGGTTTTCTTTAAATTATGTTTTCTATGGACATACTCACCAATTCACTCATTATGTTTATTATTTCAGGTTTATTTTCTGGTCTCATTTTCTTTGCAGCTTTTTGAAATTGTGTTTTAGTTACTTGCTATCCTTTCAGAACTTTCAGGTGTGTGATATTTAATGTTATCCATCTCTATGTCTCCTGTCCTAGATCTATATGGGATGAAAGTTTGAGATTACATTTTTTTGTTGTTCTTTTGTTATTTTGATGTGTTCCTCCAAGTCACTCAGATGCAATGCTAGTCACTTCTGTATTCTTAGCTCATCCTACAGCAGCTGCACTGAGGGTTGACCACAACTTAGGGTCACTTGGTGTGGACCCCCACGCTTTGCATGCTTCAAAGATGGCTCACAGATTTGGGAAAGTCACTGAGGGCACACTTCCAGTCTCTGCAGGCCTCATCAAAGGACCCTGGGTGATGGCAGATTGCTGGCCACAGTCTTTCATTACCAGCAAGCCTCAGTGATGGTTCCCAGGTGTGAGAAGGTCAGCGAGTGTAGCTTCTCAATCCCCAGCAGCAGCATCTATGGTTCCTAGATGTGGGAAGGTCACTCTGCACAGCTTCCCAATCCCTGTGGTCCTCACTGAGTTTTCTGGATGACTACAGTTTGTTTGGTGCAGGTGCCTGGTCCCCAAGGACCTCAGAGATAGTTCCCAGCTATAAACAAGTCACAGGGCGTAGACTCTCAAACCCCACAGCCTCAGCAAGTGTTCCTGGGTGACTGAAGGCATTGGGTGCAGTTGCCCAGTCCTGATGATTCTCAGTGTGGATTCTCAGATGACTGTGGCTCACTGGGAGCACATTTCAGGTCTCCAAGTACCTCAGAAATCAATTTTCAATATAACTCAGCTTATAATCCACTAGGATATGCTTTTTGTTAATTTGCACAGTATTATGATTATTATTACTACTGCTACTTCAATTATGTGGCACATTTTTAGATTGTGCAATGGCTTTACTTCTTGGTGTACTTAGGGATATATACCCAATGAATGTAGCTTCAAATAATTTTATTAATTTCTTCTGAAATCATTAATTTACTACAGTGCAGTTTCTCAAATTAATTATTAACGATCTTATGGCTTTCAGCAGTGTCCATTGTTATTTTGACTTTTCTATTCCTACAGTGATTTGGGTCTTTTCTTTAATTTCTTTTCTTTTCCTTATAATTTTTCTTTTTCTTTCTCTTTCTCTTTTCTTCTTCTTTTTTTTTTTTTTGTAATATTGGCTAGATTAATATTTTTGTCACAGTGGAGCACTCTAAATATAGGTCACCCAGAACTTTTATTTTGTTTGTGTCAGAGATTGAACTCATGACACTGCACTAGCCATCACCAGGATTTTAATAAATGGGCAGTAAACAATCTTGTCTGATATTTTCTGAAGACACTATCTCTATCATAATGTAAAATAATCAAATTTGTTCTTTGATCCTTAAATAATCACCATTTTAATCTTCCCAGGTTGTTGACATAAAGATATCTTGACTATGTGGAACAAAAGTGAAGCTAGTGCTTCTCCTATCATGGAAATATACAAAATGAGAATTATTTTCCAGTTAATACATTTTCGTATTTTCAGTTTGCTCTTGCCTAAAATAACAGATATGTGAAGAACTTGTAATCACTCTTGTCTGCCTCCAAGTAGCTTTTCCACAATCACTATTTTACTCTCACTTATCTAAATCATTTCTCCCATATATCCAAAATATTAAGTTGTTTTAGAATCTTAAGAGCACAAAAAAAGCACTGTCATGGGAAATACCTTTGTAAATTGTTGACAAAATGATAGTAAATCTACTGGATATTTTCTTCCCTGTAATTAGTAATTCTTTTATGTTTGACTATCAATTTATATCATATAAAATAGGCAAATTTCTTGAGGTTGTACAATATGGTAATCTGTATTCTAATCATTTATATACATTATTTAATTAATCCTTAAAAGAACATGGATAATTGCTACTATTTAACCATTATTACAATGAAGAAAGTGAAAAAAATCTCAGTGATCTGTCCCAGACTTTAGAGCTAGTTTGCCACACTATCTACTGGAATTCAAGTAGTTAACTTCTACTTCCTGGACATTAAAAATTTCTGCACCCTCTCCTATCATTTGTAGCTGATACTCTAGATGTCATGCAACTATATTTCTTAGGCTATATTGGCAAATTAATAAAATGATTTTGTAATTTTATTTTAAAATAAATCTATAGGATATAATCAGACATATTCTATTAAAATATTTCTATAAGGATTTATATTTTCTTTGCTTCTTAAAAATAGACAATATACTTGAATTTCCTATGTATGAATATTCAATTGTTAGCAGTATTTAGATGAGAAAATATATACAGTTTATAATTCCAAAATATAGTCATAAAATTACTATAAATATGGAATAAGATCATGTCTCTCAGAGAAGAGGAATTGGTTCTTTTTCAAAGTATTTCTGTTGCTTTCAATGTAGGATACTTTGTCCTTCCAAAAAGATTAATAAATGGTCAAGAGCAAATGACTGTGGAAATTGAGATTTGGTTTCTGCATCATCATCTCATTATATTTCTGTGGATTTTACCTTAGTCATTATGAATTCTCTCCTTTCTAACTTTATATCTAAAGTAAATTATTGGCTAATGTAAATAACGTACTAAACTAAAGCTATATCATGAACTAGATAATGTGATACTTAATTAATAATAAACACAGCCTGTCTTTTAATTCTATAAAGCAACAAGCATTTAAATTATAACTGCACTACAGAGCTGTAACCTATCTGCCTATTAATTATATCCCTTAAAAGTAATATACCCTCACTAATTAATTATACTTGAGGTAACAACTATAGCTTAATTAAATGAACCATTCCTAATAATGAAACTTTAAAATAATTGGAATCTTCTGTCTAGAGGCAGTAACAATTATTGCCATTAAAAAGGAAATCAAACAACAGCCACTCTAAGAAAAATGATTTACCAATGACCTTGAACCTGAGATTGCCTAAGGCAGTACTAAAATCATTTTTGTGAGGATCAGTCTATTATATATCTTGGACATTGTGGGCCATATAATCTGTCACAATTGCTTTAGTTTTCCATTGTAGAGTACAGCTACTCATAGACAATGTTAATAAAGTCATTTTATTTCACTAAATATTTGTTTAATGAATCAAATTCTGAGCCTCATTTGTCTCATGGTTTGTAATGTAGTGAAACTCAGCATAGAACCAAATTATCAACCAAATTTCATTACATTTTTAGATTTTCTCATGATTTAATCCTGATCCTTAATCTTATAATTCCACCTTTATAATTCAGTTTGGAGTAATATTATCATATGAAGTAATATGATAATTGATCTTTATTTAGCACACATTTTCTTTTTTGTTCTATAATGTAGTCTTTGTTGAGTCAATGAATTTAGAGTTACAAGAGAGATTTAGTCACTACAGAAGGCAAATCAGTTAGCTATTTATGGTTATTAAAGGCAATAACAGTCATACTGAAACTGTACTTTATGATTCAAACAAAAAATAAATAAAGAATGAGCATATAAATAATCACATCCAAATTATTTCCTTAATATGGACTTCTATGTCACTTTTATTGCTTTAAGGAAGAGATTTTAGAAGTACATACATTTTAAGGAAATTTTCTGATACATGATAGTTTTAACAAGCACCATTTATTTGTTTTCATTCACAATTACTAAGTATCACTAAAAATTCCCCATAATCTTTCCTTTTTCCATTATCTGTCATCTCGGTTAATCGTTTTCAATCAAAGTGAGTGTCTATTGACAAAAATGGAATTAAGATCAATCTAGAAAGAATTGTGAAAAATTATGCCAGAATCAGCCACCCTCCTTTCCACATCATTTTCCACATCATTTCCAATCCATTTATTGTATTACTAATGTTGGGTGCATGTGTTTTTCGTACTTCATTAAATGAAAAGTCTCCTTATTCCAAGGATGACCTCCTTATCTATGGTCATATCATTGGAAATTTGTCTTGTGAACTTTAGGCATCTTGAATGCTCCAGGCTCTGAGTTTTGTCTCCTTAATATGGCAAAAGGTCTCTTTGTGCTTATGCTCTGTTTCCTTGTAATACTATTTGGGAAATGTCAGGCAACAAGTGTGGGTGAATGTAATCTAACTTGTGTGTTTCTTTCTTCTTAATAATAAATCCCTTCAGGCTCTGTAAGCTTTAGTCATTTTCTGTACTGTAAAGCAGCTATCTGCTACATTTTGCTGAGTTTTTATAGCTATCTTTAGAATGTGGACTTGTTCACTACATACCACTCCATCACCCCACACCTGAAATGTTTTAATACGAGTTTAAATGGATGGTTGTTATAGTTTATGTTGTTCTAATCAGAGTTTTAAGTTTCCCATTTTGCCATAATTCCAAAATTAAAGATCCATTCATCTCATTCTAATCTAGTTTCCCATCTATAATTTAATGAAAAGTGTTCATTTAATGACAATCAATAACTTTTACATCGGCATTATTCACATTTCTCAGTCTCAGTAGTATTTCAAACGGTGACAACTTCCTCCACTTTGAAACATTTTACACTATAAATTTGTTTAAAAATATATTGAACTGAATTTTTTTTTTCCAGTCTAGCTCTTTGTTCCTTTATTCTCAGCTCAGTTTGGACACATTTATTTCCTCAATTCTTTTGAGTTCATTTCTGTCATTATCGAAACCCTTGTCTAGATGATTTAGTCACAAGTCATTATTTGAAAGACCTTGTGTATTAATGACTCACACAACATTTCTTTTACCACTAACTGTTTTCAAATATAAGGTGAAAACCAGATTGGGGGACACCTGAGATGCACCCGCAAGACCTAGCCACTTGGGACTGCCACCCCTGTGCCCACCCCTCCCCGGGAACACATGGATTGGCCCTGCAGGCCTGGATCACCTCGGACTGCTGCCTCATGTTCCACGCCGTGGCCATGAAACCCTGGGACACCCAGGCACAACCTAGCCACCTGGGACTGCTGCAGCAGGGCCTGCCCCTCCACAGGAGCATGTGGGCCACCCGGCAGACCTGGCTTGCCCCAGCCTGATACTGCAGGCCCATCCCTTGGGGAATCCACTCAATTCCTGGACCTAGAACTGCAGAGAATTTTTGAATCCAACCCCTTTTCTCGGAACCTTGGACTACAATGAATTACAATGCAGAAAACAAGCAGAATTCATGAAATAATTTCAAAGAGACATCCAAGAAACAAAATCTCTATTGAAAACTGGCAAAACCATTCAAATGAAGCTGAGGATAGAATTTCAGACCTTGAAGACACAGATAGTGATCATGAAAGTGTAGAACTTATAAAAACAGCAAAGCAGTATGAAATGACAATCCAGCAGCTTTAAGATGATGCTAAGAGAAACAACATAAAAGTAATAGGCATTGGTGAAGATGCAGGAGTCAATGCATATGACATAATTAAACTATTCCCAGAAGTGACAGCAGAAAAATTTCCCACATGTAAGAAAAATATATGATATACAAGTAAATGAGGCATACAGAATGTCAAACAGTCACATTCAAGATAAATCAACACTCAGAAATATAATAATTAAGATCTCATACATACAGCATAGAAATAAATAGAATACTAAAAGCTGTTGAGAAAAGACACAGCTTACCTATCAAGGAAGCCTATTAGAATTATGGCAGAATTTTCAGCACAAACCTTCAAGTTAAGATGAGCATGCAGTGATGTTATTTCCAATCCTGAAAGAAAGCAACTGTAAATCCAGGCTGATGTACTCAGCAAAACTGTCTTTCAAATTTAATGGAGAAACAAGATGCCTCCATGACAAAGAACATGTAAAGGAATTCTTGTCCACCAAACTAACCCTAGAAAGAGTACTGAAAGACATGCTAGATAGAGTTAAAAATAATCACAGTCTCCAGAATGACAACAGAAAGAAATCATCAGGCAGGACAAGAAAATAAACAAGGGAGAAAAGCTGGAAACCAGCAATAGGAACACAACATGGCAAAATCAAGCCATTACATATCAGTTATTTCCACAAATGTAAATGGGCTCAATTTACCTATCAAAAGTAACAGGTTGACAGAATGGATGAAGAAACATGATCCTACAGTATGCTTTATACAAGAAACACATCTGACCCAAAAGGAATCTCATAGATACAAGTCAAAGGGTGGAAAACAGTATTTCACGCAACAGGAACACAGAAAAAAGCAGGGGTAACTATTCTATTTGTAGACAAAGTGAACTTCAAACCTAAAATGATTAAAAGAGATAAAGAAGGTTACTACTTACTCATTAGTGGAAAAATTCAAGAGGAAGTACTGACAGTTATAAATATATATGCATCAATATAGGAGCACCCAGCTATATAAGAAAGAATGGGCATGAAAAACCAAAAATATATAATGGACATAAAAAAAAAAATACACAACAGAACTATAACAGGGCACCTTAACACCCCATTGCCACAAAGAGATTGATCAACTAGACAAAAAGTCTGCAAAGAAATAATAGAACTCTGGGGCTGGGAGTTTAGCTCAGCGGCATAAGCACCTGCCTTGAAAGCAGGCAGTCATGAGTTCGATCCCTGGTACCGATAAAAAAGAAAAAGACCAAAATAAATAAATAAATAAATAAATAAAAAAAATAAAAATAAAAATAAAAATAAATAAATAAATAAATAAATAAATAAAATAATAGAACTTGAATCACACCTGTGAACAATTGGACTTAATATATGTTTACAGAGGTTCCACCCAACCACATCAAAACACACATTCTTAGCCATGCATAGGACATTCTGCAAAACACACCATATATTATCCCATAAAACATCCTTAAGTAATTGCAAAGATATTGAAATTATCCCATGCATAATAACTGACCATAGATCATTGAAATTGGAATTTAATGGCAAAAGAAATTGCAAAACCTGCATAAATACATGGAAATTAAATAACAAACTTTTGAACAACCAGTGGGTTAGAGATGAAATTAAAGAAGAAATAAAGGAATACCTACAATTCCATGAAAATGCACAAACAACATACTGTTATTTATGGGATATAGTGAAAGCAGTCTTAAGAGGGAAATATATAACAATATATTGTCATATCAAGAAAACAGAACAAGCACAATTAAGTAACCTAATGCTTCATCTCAAACTTTTGGAAAAAGAAGAGCAAGTATAACCCAAATTTCATAGAAGAGAGGAAACTGTAAAGATTAGAGCAGAAATCAATGCAATTGAAGCTTAAAAAATACAGAGAATTAATGAATCAAAAATCTAGGGTCTTTTGTTTGTTTGTTTTGTCTTTTTTTTTTTTTTTAACTTTTTTTTTTTTTTTTTAACTTTTTTTTTTTTTTTTTTTAACTTTTTATCCGTACCAGGGATCGAACTCACGACCGCCTGGAAATATGTATAGAGATTTCTCAGAAGACTAAAATCGGAAGTTCTATTCAACCCAGTTATTCCCCTCCTGAATATTTTCCCAGAAAAATGGAAATGGTCATATATCAGTGAATATGTGCACCTATGTTCATAGCAGTAGAGTTTGTAATAGCTAAATCTTGGAAACAACCAAGATGCCCATCAACCACAGAGTGATGAAAAAGATGTGGCATTTTTATACAATGAAATAATTCTCAGCTATAAAGAAAATGATCTTGAGGCCTTCATAGGCAAATGGAAACAACTTGAGGTATCCTCATTAGTGAAATAAATAAGAATCATATTTTTAAATATAACATTGTGTCGCTAGTGTAAAAAGTAATAAGAAATGTAGGAGTAATAAAACCCAAAATATGTAATTGCTATTGTAAAAAAGAGAGGAAAAGAAAGTGCTCTAAAGGATAGAACTGCGTGTGTGTTTAAATGTGTAGGACTCGTAATCATATTACTATGTTTTTGTTGGATAGTTGAACAGAACTGTTTGCTGTCTTGCTACTTGAATGTCCATTTTGTATGTTTTGCTTTTGTAACTGGAACAAATGTTTCTAAGAAGACATTATGTAACTATCAACTAGTGATTTCTGACCTTTTCTTTTTTGAAATTATGTATTATCTCTATCCTTTTTGTTTTGTTTTTTTTTCTGTAAATAAAAAAACAAACAGTTGTGTCATCATCATCTTTCACTTATCTCATTTAAAACATCACAGTAAGAGATAGCTGTGTTATATATTTTTCCAAAGCACATTTTAAATGCATTTTCTTCATCATTATGGCTATTTTTATTGCATAATCTGTTGTGTCTATTAAACTGTATCTTAGTCTGCTGATGGCTTATTCACAGGACATTTATTTTCCTGTTGTGGATACATCAAGTCTGTGTTCAGGGTGCTAGCACAGGTAGAAATCATAGATTTCAGGTTTTTTTTCCACAGTTTTTATTAGTCAAATATTTTAAGTTATTTCATGTATTAGTTATTATATGAGTTATTATATGTATTACATTAATTCTAATTTCTTTTTATAGTACCTTTATTCTTCATATTATTTAAAGTATTTTCTATTCTTGATTTGCAGAAAATGAAGGATATTTTGTTACTTCAAATAAATTGAAGATGCATTTTTTTCATGCAAGGATGCTAGAAAACAAAATTAAAATGAACTATTTTATGATAGCTCATTTTTTGAAATATTTTCTCTAAATTTGACAGAACACTCATTTTTGACTCCTTATATGTTTATTATGGGATCATTAACATTAAGTACTGATAAAATTAAATATGACAAAACACGCATTACTTTGTTCAATGGTTAAATATAATGAGATAGTTGGAAATTATCTGAAAGTGGAAATTGTAAAACTTTTTAAGTTGTTAATACCTATTCTACTGACTAGCATATAGCTTGAAGAAAAATACTCTTTCACAGCCTACTTACTAATTCATGGAAATGGTATTATCTGACCTAATATCTTTTGTGTTAAAACTTAAAAACATGCTATATCTTTTGCATAAATACTAAAAAATATCATATATATTTTGTTTCTGATACTATCTATTATACAATTTTTCCTTGACATTGTGTGTTTACTTTGGCTATAAGTAATAATTCTAAATATCAATATTGACTAGACTCAAAGATGGAAAGACCTTTGAATATAAAAAATATAATTTTTATTGCTTTTTCAAATAGAGCTTGATAGGAGCATTAGAAAACAGACAACACATCAAAAACATTAGACACAGAAATAGCTTTTTTGTTGCTGGTAAATTTAATGAAATCTTAGTTACTCGACTGGCAAGTCTCATTTCTTTGAGCATATCAGTGAAGACTGTCAGAAATCATCAAAATTCAACACATAGAGTAAAAACTAATAGCCTTTTTGTTACACCAAAACTAAAAGGATTGGTGAGACTTAGAATGAAATGCCATTACTGAAAATCTTCTTTTATCTAATGCTTTATGCGGTAGTGAAAATTGAACAAATACATACCCTTTTCATGGTGTTAAAATGAATTTTGACACTTAAACAAATATTCTTTGTTCCTAAGACCCTCTCAATACTTTTTCTACATGGAGTAGTGTTAGAAAACTCTATGTGCTTGCAACCCATAATAGTCTGACTGAAATAACATGTTTATTTTATACAGAATAAAATAAAAACACTCCATTAAAAACATACACTATATTATGATGGAGTTCTTTGAGTAGCTACTGCCTTAAAGAAATTTATTTTGCAGCTTTTGGTGATTTCTCATGTATTTTATATTTGTCTTATTTCCACTTTCCAGAAGTTTTTGCATGAATAAAAGAAGCAATAAAAATTATTTTAAATCTTATTTCTTTTCAAGAAAATATATTCTTGTATTTCTTATACATTCTTGTATTTCTTACACAAGAAAATACATTCTATTAGAAACCTATAGAATGGTCCATACTTTTTTAATGAAAACTAATAAAATTATCTATATGATAATAATATTACTACAAATCTTAGGAAATAATAAATGACAATAATTTGGTAAATGAATATGCCATAATAAGAGTTTTGCCTCTGGAATTACATTAGGTGAGCATTATGTTTTAACATAGGCAATCATTCATACATTTGATTATTCATTTAACATGCATTCTTTGAATTCAGATTATATTGCAATTTTATAGATGCTTAGGGTACTCAATCACCAGTGTAATACAAGTGGGAAGTAGAAAATAAAGTGCAAATACATGAACATGTTGTTTGTACTAAGTTCAACAAGAGATGAGTATCAAAGTTTTAGTATTTAAGAGTGAGAAAAGAGACTTAAAGTAAACCCAGTGGTATATGATTACAATGAATGTATTAATATTTGCATTTATATTTTGCAACAAAGAAATTAATTTACAGCTGTAAAATCAGGTACATATGCACATATTTTATATCCAGACATGCCAGGTCGAAAACGTTGATATTAAATTCTATGAGTGTACATGCATTGAGTAATAATAAAACACTTGTATAAACTTTATAGTCTTTTATGGTATAGAATTCTGTATTTAAGGTAATGTAATTCGGATTAACAATTTTGTTTTTGAATTTCTATAATTCTAGCAGGACCTGATGGCTCATGTCTGTAACCCCAACATTTGGGAGGCTGAGACAGGAGGATCATTATGAGTTCAAAACAAGCCTGGACTACAAAATGTACTCAAGGTCAGCCCAAACTGCATAGTGCGATCCTGTTTCCAAAAGTCAAAAAGCAAAAACAAAAACTTTCCATAATTCTCATGCTTTTTAAAAGCTAACATCTAGAAGATCAAAGTTTGAAATATTTTGGCTTAACTTATTAATCTAGTCTAGTAAAGAATTCTAGATAATGGTGGTAAAGAACTTGATTGTCACCCCATTGAGGCTTGCACTTGAGGGTACAATTAATGTAAGGGAAGAAGAAGTTTAGAAAGCAGTATCACTTAGAATAGTTAAACGCTGAAAAACAAGTGAAAATATGTTATTATAAATGCTATCACGTATGAACAATTTAATGAAAGAAAAACAGATATTCCTATCTAAAACTAGTATGCCAAAAATTTTGGTATAACAATTTTATTGTTGGTAGACATCTATGCATTCTAAATGAGGTAGTGTACATGTCTACCTGCATAAAAATTGGTAGGACCCTAAAAAAACATTTAATAAGATCATGCCTGTTAAGTGCACAGAGATGTACAAATAAAAACACATTTACTGAATAAGTCCAATAAGACATTATATATCATTTATTTTATATATCTCATTACATTTTTGCTTACTCCTATTTTAGAATAAAGAATACTCACTAGATGGTTCAGTTACAAAATGGCAGCATAACTAAAAAGCATCAGATATTTTCATGAAGATCTTAAATTCATTAAGTGACAAATCTACATAGAATCTAGCTTTCCTCGTTTTATCTAATTGCCTTTGAAAGAATAAAAATAAAGGATTTGTTGCTCATTTATATATATTTCACATTAATTCCCAGAGGATGTGAACAATGAGAGACTTTAGTATAAAAGGCACTTTATTAGTATTTGATTACTTTAGAATAAATAATTTAAAAGTACAATGTTTTTCAATTGGAATACAGGCTGTTTAGAGTATTATTTCATAATGTCTTTTTTATAAAATGTGCTAGGAATAACAACAGCAAAATCATGATGAAATGCATTAAAAACTTTTAAAGTAGCACTTTATTTTTTAGAAAAAATTTAAACATGTAATGTATAAAGAATTGTAGAAATACTTGAACACACTTGAATAGCATCTATGAAAATATAAATAATGTGATAAAATTCTTTTTTATCAAATATGTCTTAATTGGAAAAAATGAATGTTTATTTCACAATAATCTGGTGTTGGATATAAAAAGTGTGTATTCCTTCAAATAGGAAATAAAATACATATAGAAAAAAGCATTGATATCATTCACTCATAGCATTCCTATACAGAAAATAGCTTAAATGTCATCAAATGAGATGATCTGATTTTGACAGAAATAGAAAGCAAAGCTACAAAATTAACTTTCTTTAAGTACTGTGTTAATACCCAAACCTCCAAAGCAGAAAGATGACTGTGTTTCTATCCAGTGAACTTTTTTATTTTTGAAAATTATTTAAATGTCTCATTTGAATTTACTATCAATTAAATTAATATCAGTCTTTGAAATTATTTTCTTTCTTTCTCCTCATTTTATTCCACAATGACATTGTAAATTTTATCTAGTAGATGCTAAAATCAATGTGTCATGTAATTTTAAAATGGAGGGTACATATATTAATGAGACAATAAAGCACAATAAAGGACTTAAAAATGAGAATAATTAATACTTTCAGATGAAAGCAATGTTATTGGATTCATAAAAACAGATGAGAGAAAAGCTAAAAATAATATCAGTCAGTAAAAACAGGAGAGAGAAAATCTAAAAATAGGCACTTTATTAGTATTTGATTACTTTAGAATAAATAATTTAAAAGTACAATGTTTTTCAATTGAAATACAGGCTTTTTAGAGTATATTTCATATTTTATAATATCAGTCAGCAGATGAAACATACATCATTATCTCATTAAATAATGAATAATTGAATATATAGTGGCAAAGGCTGAAATATTCTTAAACGAGCTAACATGTAATTAATATAATTTATTAGGGTAAATTGAATTATTTTGACATGAGGAAAAGTAGAAACCAATAAAATTACATTTTAAATTACTTTTCAAACATTTAAAATTGACAACACTATACATTTATTGTATGCAACGACCTTCTGAAGGATGTATACACTGCACAATGTTAAATCTAGGCACTCAACAAATAAATTACAGCTATCACTTTTGTGGTGATCATGAACTCACATATAAATGCAACAAAAAATGTTGAAAGCTGAAATGTAGCTGAGTTGTGAAACACTTGCCGAATAAGTGCAATGCCCTGGGTTAAAACTTCAGCACCACTGATAATAACAACTACAATACTAATGCTAATGCTAATTCTAATGCTAATGGTAATACTAATACCAATACTAATTCTAATACTAATACTGCACACATTCTACTAGAAGAATAGAATGATAGTTACTCGATGCTGGAGTTGTTAAGTGAGGGGTGATTTGGTTCAAAAGAAAAGTAATTATACTTAGACTGCAGAAACGTTTAAGAGATTTACTACATCGGCTAGGTGACTAAAGTTAGTGATTGCACATCATCTGTGAAGATGTTTAAAATGCGCCTCTCAAAATGTGTCTGCTCTTTCCTAAAGTTAGTAAACTTAGCCTTCCAGTAGCCCTTTAAACCAAGGGATGTAAAAAATGTCCTTACTAACTAAAGGTCACATGGTGTCTCTTACTTCCTTACCAGCTTCATCGGCTCTCCAAATGCTCCCTGTATCATCTTCATTTAATCGTACCATCAGTTTCATTTTATAACTGTAATACATGAATCTCCTAGTTAGGAAAATTGATAGATTAAGAGTGTTTTTTTGCCAGTTCCAGGCTAGAAAGTAAGTACTTTCTATTTATAATGTGAAGCAATGGAAATGACAGTTTGGTTTAGAGCATCTCTGTACTACTACGGCTATTAGAAAATACAGTTTCATTTTTATGACAGTTTGTTCTTTACTGTCGGGGAGATATTCATTTTCCTTTCTTATGGAGAAGGTCAGAGTATGATGGATTAAACAAGAATAAAATGTTCAGGGAAAAAATGCTCTAAATGATAATATTTTCAAAATTCTCCTTTGGACATTCCTCACTCGAGGTCAATGATTTAGAAACAGAGTCAAAATCTTTTCACCACATGAATGCTCACATTGATAATAAAATATTAAATATTCCAGACAATCGTCTAAACCAGATTCTGTCAGAATGCCTGTGGTTCCTCAGTAGCTTTTGGCTATTCTTGCTTCCTTTTTCACTTTGGAATATGAAAAAGAAAAAGAAAAGCAAACGATTAGATTTCTTGCTTCTAGAAGTAGTTATACAGGACAAGGAAGTCTGTTAAAACACAACACACACAGAAAAGCAAAATAGAAACTGGGAAAAGGAAATAATAATTTCAACAGAAACTGGGAAAAGGAAATAATAATTTCTTAAAAAAATAAATCGTATGATAGCTGGCTGTGATGAAGGGCTCCTATAGTTCTAGAACTCTATCGCTCCGAGATCAGAAGATCATAACTTGACGTCCAGCCTAGATAACTTAGCAAGACCCTGCCTCAAATGAAAAAAAGTCATGATGACATTAACAGCAATAATAGTGAATTTTAAAAATCGAATTTTTGGAGCTATAGCTCATTTTGATAACCCTGGATCAGTTGTAGTACTAATAACTAAATAAATTGAATAAATAAAGTTCTTACATTTTTGTATACATACCTAGAGGGACATTAAGGATTTGGAAGCCAGTATGGATCTGCAAACAAAATACAACCCCACCCCCCACCATGTAGTCCTTTCCAGAGGAAAAAAAGATTCAGGGTAAGAAAATACAAAATGGTTAAATGCCATTGTCTCCTCCCTAGGTAACCTATGTGAAAAAGGCTGTATCCTCATCTCTGATTTCATTGTAAGATAAACCAATGTCTCTGACTAACTATGCCTGAGTTTGATTAAATATAAAATAAATGTAATATTAGATTATTTTAATATTATTATGCTTCACTTATCTTTGAAAATGTTGAAATTTTGCCTGTATGTCTAGTATATTGTACCAATATGCACAAAGCACAAAGATTGAGCTACTCTTGAATTTTCAGCTTTGAGCAATAACAAAAAGCCATCCACAATACAGGCACATCTGAATACATTTAAAATTAATTATATTAAAATTACCCTATGCACTGCAAACTAAAGACAATTTTAAAATTAGTATTTTGATATTAATGTGGAGAGAGTACTTGACAGGAGTAACACTTTTTGTTATTTTTGTGCATACTACATCTATATATCTGGACTATAGCACAGTTTTAACTTTTTAAAAACTTTTATAAGAAATATAGATTATGAAGAAGCATTTTAATTTTCCAAAATATGATTCTTTCAAACGTATTTTCCTCAAACTGATTATATGAGCATGAAAAAATATTAACAGAAAATGAAAATGGAATGAAAACAACACACTGTGATAAGTATTCTTTCTTAAAACAAAAAAAAGTTATAAATATTTTTAGTGACTAAACAACAAATATATTTGCGTCACTCACAATCATCAGATAAATTGTTATTAGTATTCATTTAAAAAGTCATCAAGAGAAACACTGTTCAGGGCAATTTAGCTTTATTATTCAGATGTTTCTATTATTGATTATAATTAAGTCTCTTAATTATCTAAATGTTTATTGAGTATCAGATAATGTTTTCTGTTAACTTTCATTTGTGGTTTACTCACTGTATTGTGTACAAAGTGAACTGCTATATGCACATACAAGTATATATCATTTAATAAATAAAACACTTTCCTAATATATGCTGCTTTAGAATAAATAAAGATATGCTCTCTTTTACATGACATAGATTTACTTACTCGTTACTCCACGTCTAAAATACTGCATTCAAATTTCTTTTGAATTCTTCTTCCTACATTTTGATGACATTTACAGTGCAACAGAGATCGTTAAGCATTCTGTGCAAGGAACTTTCTAGCAGAGAGTCAAAGTATTAGTAAATTCTCAGAGAAAATAATAGCAGATTGCTTGACAAATAATGGTTCTAAGAGATGGTGGCAAACTGCTTAAGTCAAAGATTAAGTTGTCAGTGCTCCAATTTTTTAAAAAAATGTAAAAAAATCAAGTAGAATATTACAGTGAAGACCTTTGTGGTAGGAAGGGTGCACTGTCAACTTAATAGGCTCTGAATTCTACCTGGGAAATTGGTCACATTTCTTCATATGGTCCTTTCCGCTTACCCCCTGGTATTGGTTTATTGTCCTGCTTTCTGGCTGCAGTGAACAAAGCAGCTTTGATCTGCTATGGCCAATTATGTTTCTTTTTTGGGATTGGGTGATCATGTACTGAATCCCCTGAAACTGAGGTAAAAGACTTCTTCTCTTGTAAGTTTGAATGATCAGTATTATGTTCCAGCAATAAGAAAGATGACTAAAACAGAAAAATGGTGTTCGATAAGTGGGATCATTGTTGTGACCACAAGTTTGGAACTTGTTTCAGGGAGTTTGGAAAGGACTAATGATGCAGGAGCCCTGGAATGCTTTAAGTAGATCCAGATGGTTGATGCTGGTTAGAGCTCAGATGCTCAGAATGTTACTAGGAATGTAGAGAGGTGGTAAAGCCAAAAGCCAGGTGATTTCAGTTAGAGAAGAGGACTGCAAAGGCAACTGGGCTAGAGGCCTTGAGTACCACACTCTGGGAAAAACAATGGCCTGCAGTGTGTCTGTCTCCTGAGACTGAAAGAGACTGAGACTCAGGGAAATGCACAAATTGACCTAGCTGAGGAAACTCAGAGGTGGCCCAATATTCAGGCTGTGGCATGAGTACTATTTTTTTTTAACTATTTCTTGATTTTAGTAAATTTATAGAGAGTATGGGGGGTAAAAGCAGAGCAGAAAAATTTGAGATACTTATATTATAATCCAGAAGGATTTATCTGTAAATTTGTGGTCAAAGGAGAGATGACAGCTATAGAAATCAGTGCCACTGAAAAGAAACCAAGTACTTTGAACAATAATATAAATAAAAAACGTCTTGAAGGCATGTTGGAAATCAGAAGACCCACACTTATCACAGGTTCAAGTGTATAAACTGTAAAACTTTCAGGTTTGAAGACAATTCTTGTAAGCCTTGCTTAGAAAGGGCCTGCTAAAAGTTCAGGAGCCTTGCAGCTGTTCTGTTGATGGAAGACGTTTCAATCCTCATTTTCCCAGCATGAAATGCAGGAATTTTGGAATCATAGAGGCTTCTATACAGATTTCAGTGACAGGCCTGGAAGGCCATGTCAGGAGCCCCTAAGAAGGCAGACACTGAAGCTATGGAAAGGAAACCACAGATTCACAGAAAACTCCAAAATGTTGGAGATGACAGGAATGTGCAATGTTTACTGAGGAAAATTACAAGCGATAGATAGAGCCAGCCCAAGTAAGAGGGCATGGGGGCTGAAACCAGCAAAACCATAGTGGTAGGACCACAGAAATAGTCTAAAACAAATCTTACCACCTTGCCACCTTGTTCCATATGCTGGAAATGAAGTTACATAATTTGAGGGGCTTTTTTTTTTTTTTCTTTCTTTTTTTTTTTTTTGAGACTAGGTTTCACTGTGTAGTACATTCTGGTCTCAAACTTACTGCAATCCTCCTGCCTCAGCTTCCTGAGTTCTGGGATTCCAGTAGTGCAGAATTTAAGATTTTTCTCTGCTGAGTTTTGGCCTTGTTTTGGTCCTCTTCCTGACTTTGGGAATGATAATGTTTACCCTACAAATCTGTACCTTATTATTATATGACTAGGTTTTAATTTTTACTGGTGTATTGTTTTATTTTTAATGAAGTTTATTGTCAGAATCAAAGTTTGCCTTTGAGTCTGATGATATAATGGCTGCCCAGGCCTGGTGAGTGTGCAGGGTCCATGGCATTCACATACAAAAGTGTGAGTGTTGAAATAAAACAGGATTTTATATATTGAGACATTTCCCTCCTATGACAACTAACTTGCTCAATGAAATACTTGAAGTTACATAAACCAGCAATGTTGAGAATATAAAAACAAAACTAACATTGAACTTAAGGTATAATTTTCAGAACTGAAATTGACAGATATGAAGTTTATAATCCCATATTTGAATAAATTATTTATAGCATCCATTCAAGCCTTCAAGCTCAAATGATGTTTCCACTCATGTCCCAACCCTACATCACATAAATAATTCTGTTATTACCAAAACCATAGACTCACTTTATCTGTTGTACAATATTATATAAAGGGAACTTTAAGACTGAAATATTTTCTTCTTGATGCCTTTCTTACAAAATAATTTTAAAGGTCCCCAAATATTTTACTCATACAGTTAAACTGTTTGTTTCATTTTAAATTCTGAGTAATTCCCTGTTGTATGGACATACAATTTATTTTTTCAATATTCTATTGAGGGATATATATATATTTTTTAATTTTGAATTTCATGATGTTAAGAATGAAACTTCTGTAATAGTTCTGAAGTCTTTTTCTGGGCATGAGTTACTATTCTTGCATATATAAGTGAGGAAATTTTTCTTGGACCAAAGAAAGAATATTTTAAACTTTATGTGTAATTAATCAACTATTTACCAGAATATCTCACTTTACACTCTCAAGGTACAAAGACTTGAAGAAGCTGCACAGCCTCAGTATTCTGTAGTCAGTCTTCCAACTGGCATAAATGCTATGTCATTGAAGTTAGCATTTGTCTGTGCCTTAGGAATAATGATGTTCGGTGTCTATTCATGAGCCCATTGCATATTTCCCTTTGTGCAACATTCAAGATGGAAGGCTATTTGAGGGAAATTATTAGCTGTTTTATTACTAATGTCACATTATTTTATTCTGGGTACAAAGCATTTATGACTATGTGTGCATATTGTTTTCTCTCTCTCTCTTTTTTTTTTTTTTTGCCCTCCTTTAAATTTTTCTCGATTACCAGACAGTTGCTTTTTTTTTTTTTTTGTCTTTTTCGTTTTTATCAGTACCAGGGATCGAACTCACGGCTGCCTGCTTGCAAGGCAGGCGCTTATGCTGCTGAGCTAAATCTCCAGCCAGACAGTTGCATTTTGAAGAACCCATAAATATTTTTTCCTCTATTTCTGTCGTTTTTTAATTTCCTTTCAAATGTCTTATATTACACAAATGCCTTTATATAGTTTTTAAAATTAAGTAGATTATACATCTAAAATTAGATCCATTTGAAATTCTAGATGATATGATTACAGAAATTTAACTTTTTTTAATAAATCTATGAAATTCTTAAATTGTGTTGTGAGATATTTGCTTTCTATGTGGTTGCCCTTTCCATTTAAAAACATTAACCTTACATATTATCTGTGCATTTATTTATGGATTCCCCACACATATAATTGCTGATAATTATGTCATTATAATACATTTTAAGTACCACCTTTATAAATTTTGTCATAATTTAATATTGCTTCCTCAGATTTGTTCTTTTCCAAGATTATTTGGTTACATGAAGTTCTTTTTAATGTAACATACATATTCAAGTAAATTACCTATTTCTTGTTTTTCATCTACTATGATTTTTATTAAGATAGCAATAAATATGTGCAACAATATAAAGAAAATGACAATTTTAATAATAATATGTGTTACAGCATATATTTAGTTATAGTCATTTGCATGCATTTTATGACTATTCTACATTCTGTACTAAATAAAATTTTATTATACTTTAATACTTCCTTGTTAATAAATAAAATCACATTTGACTTTTTAAATTAACTTTGCTGCATATTTCATTTATTTGGTTTAGTAAAATTAAATAGTTACTTTAGATTTTTTTTCTTTCCCATAAATTTTGTAATTTCAAGTGAAAATAATTTTTTTCTCTTCAGCAATTGCTTTTTTTTGTTATTTTTCTTATCTTTTTTTTAGCAGTTAAGGCTTATCATAATATATTGAACTGGAGTCATAATGTTGACATTCGTTCTTTATTCTGATTATAGTGATGATTTTTCTGATATTATTCTTTAAATACTTTGTCTGGATACAGATTTTTTCTGTAGGTTGTAGAAATTAAGGTACATCACACAACTGAAAACAAATTCAGATATTTATTTGGACATTGAATTACTCCAGAGATTCAGATGTTATCATGAGTTTTCTCAGAGACTCAACATAAATCTAGGGAAGTAAAAGGGAAGACCTTAGATATGCTTCAACTTTGGCTGCCAGTATGGAAATCCTGGAAATGTGCTAAACACAAGAGGTCCATGATATGTGACTGATAAGGAATGTATCTAACTTACTATAGAATGCATTTTGATTTAGTTCTTAGTAACTATCAAGTTTCAAATAGGATATTTGGTAGTTGTTTATATAGCGCAACTGTTAGGATTGGTTTATGTAGACTTACTAGGCATCCCGGGTTGATAGCTACAGAGGTCACAAGAAAATGTTATCTTTGTGCCTGATTTGGCCATTTTTACCATTTATAATCATTCTATCATAAGAATTGTATCATTCTTATGCAGGGAAGGTTATTGACCAGATATCCAGATCTTCAGGATTTGGAAATTGTTTAGTTTACTTCATTTTCAGTCATATTAGATTATGAACTTTTTGATATATCTTGGTGAAGATAATTTTCTCATAACATAAGAGCTGTAAAATGAAGGTAATACTCAGGATACAATGCGACATCAATCCCACTTAATGAGTCTTACTATCCAAAAATAAATTGGTAGTTCCTATAAAATTGTTTAGAATCAGAAAATACAAATCTCTAAATCTCTTTAAAACAAATAAACGAACAATGATATAGGTCATGACAATTTTTCTATATACTGTTCTATCTTGTTATGTTAGTCATGGTTTTATTTTTCTACATTTGATAATGCTTTGATGTCTTGAGGACCAGTGGGTTCCTGGAAAAACCACCCCAGGTTACACCAAAATCTTAGAAACTGTGAAGACTTGTCAGAAATCACGTCTTCAATAATCAAAAAAGCTATCAGGAAATCATACTAACTCTAACTTTATTTAGCCTGGTTTTATTTATCAAGTAAGTGGTCCAGAGTACAAGGAAGAAAAATAACTTATAACATAACCCACTAAAATTATGCTTCTCAATCATAAGCCTCCTCTATTTCACACACCGACTCACTGTCTGTTTCTAAAATATATGAACTGTTAATATAAAACAAACAACTCCAGATATCCAGTGAACAAAGGAAGCAAAATACAGAGAGAATTATGAAAACACAGGGGCAAAGTGTTATTGAAAATATGAGATGCAGGTGGTGATGTAGTTTAGGATGTAGTAGCTCCCAGCATGATGGGAGGTGCAGACATGGGTGAACCAATTAGGGCATTAAATTACCTGGGTAATATGTTCCAATCTCTATCAGGCATTTCTAGCTTGTATCACACAGCAAGGCTGTTGACTTTCAACTAAGAGTTTCCTAATTTTTATAACTTTTCATGTGCTCTTTTATAGTGAGAGAGAAGTTGATAATATTAGATTCACTTAAGAGCTCTTGTGATTTTTGATCTATACAGACGTGTCATCAGCCATAATTCCATATGATTTTGTTTAAACAAAGTGGATTTGCTCACAGACTTTGTCATGGATAAATTCAACACGATAAATCCAGCAGTCAGAAAGATTCAGGGCACTTGACACTGTTAGAATAATATAGTAAGGGAACTATAATAGTTAAAATTAAAGGCAATACAGCAGCTACAAGTGGCCTAAAGAATGGAGTCTACAAAAAGTGAGAAAAATAATGTTATTATGAAAAAAATAAAAGCAAGAATTAGGCATAAACATTGGTTCCATCAGAACTTGGTGCAGTCAGTATCGATCAGAGATAAAATTCGTCCAAGGATTGAGTTCAAAAGACCAGACAATTCTAAAGGTTCTCTTAGGATGCGAACTTGAAGATTTCTATTACAATATATTCCAAATGTATGGATTTTTGAGTACTCCTGTACATGTAACATGTTAACTGAAATATTGACTCTTAAATTTCACTATAGCATTTGCTGATAACAGCACTGAGCCTGTTTCTTGTAGGATGCAATGAGATGGAAAGTTGAATTTCTATAATGAATTTTCCTTTGATTAAACTGTCCAGATTAAGTACTGAGTCCCTTGCTTATTTTAAATGTCAGCATGCAGGAGGAAAGAGTCTTGTATCAGATAAAATTCCTTAGTGTATTGCTTTGCTAGTTATCAATTCATAGGGGGTATGAGTGATTAGTCTCTGATTTACATTGTAAAGCACTTAGCACATATGGTTACAAGGAATTGTCTTGGAATCTCCTGGAGGTTAAACAGTTTAACAATATCAAAACAAAGAAAATATCAATCTTCTATAATTTCATACAATTCAGATATATGCAATTTCATCTTATGAAAGCATCTCATAATATGTTGTGGAATAAGCCAAGATTTATTAGACTTGTTAAAGAGCAAACTTGATGGATACAAAGATAATATATAACAATTAATTTATTTCAAATATCAACCTAAATATTTATAAAATGCAAATTCAAAAATATACTCTAATATAAAATACAAATAGCATGTATACATGTTGATTTTTAAAA
Source organism: Cavia porcellus (assembly GCF_034190915.1). NCBI lineage: Eukaryota > Metazoa > Chordata > Mammalia > Rodentia > Caviidae > Cavia > Cavia porcellus. Next base: position 28,106,517 of record NW_026947497.1, on the reverse strand, counting down.
CAATTTATATTTTATCTCAAAATATACTTTTTTATTGTTTTTATGCAAGAAACATCAAGATGAAGTACTAGTTTTTGCACTTTGTGAGCTATGTATTTTAAAGTATCATATTTGTATTACTTTATGCTTTCAAATAAGAGTCACAGTAATCTACTGAAAGCAAAGAGAGAAGGAAGGGAACTGAGATGTCAAAACTTGAAGTTTTGTGTCATATACTGACTATGGATTGGTTTAAGCAATATGTCACATAATTACCTTAACCACACTTCATCTTTAATGTCTGCCCTACAAGTTCATGTGACATGCTTTCCTCTAGACAAGGGACAGTACATCTGAGTCAAAGTGTCTCAAACTCTGCCTCGCTTGTTGCCACCACTCTCCCTCTGACTCATCCAAAGGTGATCACAGTTTAATGGTAAACTGATTACACAGGGACACTACCTTTAGAGGTTTCTTACTTTTTTTTTTTCCCCCTTTTGTCAGTACCAGGGATCGAATTCAGGACCACCTGCTTGCAAGGCAGGTGCTTATGCCGCTGAGCTAAATCCCCAGTCCCTGGTTTCTTACTTTCTAATCCAACATACATCTGGCCTAAATACCCTAAAGATACAACTCAGAGTAATTTTTGTGCCCCAGAGTCAACTGGAATTATTCAAAGCAGCCAGTCTTTAACCTGCTCACCTTGCTTCATTTCTTCCAGTGGAAGTGACACAACAAAGTCTGTTGATAAAACATCACTTTGCTTCTTTGCTTTGTGATGGCCTCAGGGATTTCTGGTGGTCCAGGTGAAGAAACATGCTGTCTCTTCTTCATAATGTGAATGAAAAAAACAAGCAAACACACAGCTGATTTTCTCATAGTAGCTGTCTACTCCTGTACTGGCTTTCTTAGACCTCAAATTTTCTATGCATACATTATATTTTATTATTTTTATACTATATTTTAAAATAGAACTATTAAGTTTAGTTAAAAAATTAGGAAACAATATTCTTTAAAATCACAAAACAACATGAGTATGTGACAATCAATGATGTATTAAAATAATTTACAAATAGAATGGGTTTTTCTTCTGTGTATCACTGGAGAAAATATGAAGTTGAAAAATTCTAGGTTGTAAATTTGAAGCATAGAAATTAAAGTGAAGTCAAGACAAATTATTTTAATTTCTAAATATTACATCCAGAGAAACTAATAATTAGAAATCTGTACAACTAGCTCTCTTTTGTTTCATTTCAAATAACACAGAATATGGGATATTGTGATATAGTTCTTTTGTTACATTGGACACTATACGTTACTGGATTTGGTTTTACAATATTTTATTTTTAATTTATTTTCCCTTTGTGATATGTTAAGGGTGGTATTATATGCATGTTAAATGTGACTTTAATTCTTTTATAATTAAAGTTCCTTACTTAAAAAATTTATTCAAGATTATGTGTTATCATTTTATCTTCTAAAGACAGAATTAGATTTTTTCTGTCCAATGATTGACCTTGAAGATACAAAAGTATGCACAGAGGACACACAGTGTTTCAACTGCATCTAATTGTTTAACTGTTGTTTAATTCATTTAATCATCTCCTTCAGAGACAGAGAAATATATTGAATAATTAGGTAAAAATTCATCAGGAGAAGCATTATTTATTTGTTAATTTTGCATGCAAGTATCTTGTCATATTCTTGAAGAAATAAATGTCCTCAAAAGGAGAAATCAAAGTCTATACTATTTCAATAATATAAACTGAAAATATGCATTTGATAAAAGCAGAATTTAAAATGTGGAAATAATTGCTCCTTTATATGATCGAGAAAGTATAAAAGTAGAAGAAACATTTCAGCTTTGAAAAGACAACCTGACCAGATCAGATGACATTCTTAAATTATGTTAATTTTATTTCTGCATTGATTGATTTAAAAAATGAACTTTATAAATAACACAGACTTTAACATGCCTTTATTTGGAACTTTGGAAAACAAACTTTGGCCTAGTATGTCTTTCTATGTGGCAATATGTATTTCAATCTCAATTTGTTCATTTATTAAATGTATTAGGAGTTCAAACACTTCTTTACTTGAAAAGGTACAGAGCACATATGTTGGGGCATATTCAATGATATAATGATATTAATTTTTCAGTTTTCAGCTTCATTTTATATTTGATGTCCAGTATACATGAATAATAGGTAAATCATGTAGTTGTTTACAATATTGTAATTGTAAGTGGAATGGGAAATGAACTATATACACTTTGACTGGAAAAGAAAACATATTTTAAGAAAAGAAATCCAGACAATAAATAGTTGATTCAACTTTGAGACACCATGTAATGAATTGAAAAACCATATTAAATTTAGAAGTACAGTAAATGGTTACATAGGTAAATCCAGTAGAAAGTCAACATCAATTTTCTACAGTATGGAGTTGTCTTAAATCCCACCAAAAAAAAAAAATACCATTACAATCTAATTTAAAAGGTTGACCTGATTTTTCTCTAGGTAGTAATTCCTCATCATCTCTTTACTGAATAGTAAATTCATAAAACATCTTGTTTTTGAAATGTACCCACTGGTTTAGTAACTGCAAAATCCAATGGAGGTCTCCATTTGTAAAATAATATTACTGTTTCCTAAACAATACCCATAAGTCATTCTCATTATTTTTATCCCCAGATGCCTGTAAGTCATACTTTCAAGACATGATTATTTTTATTTTTTCAATCAACTTTGTGTGTGTATACAACAAAATTACAGTTTTGAGGGAATATTCCTGCATCTGAGTCTGTAAATCGAAATCTTTCTTTATAACTGCGCTTAAGTTGAGAGACTCAATACCACAGGGATTGAAGTACAAGTTTCTTAGTTAGAGAATAAAGTATATATGCTGATTTACAAAGTGAATCCAGTAAACTTATATCTTATTATCCAAAATATTACATTAGTATATAGAGAATACAATTATCAATCACAAAATGGAACTATATAGAAATATTATGTTATATAACTCAATTTCACTATTGATTTTCTCAATAAATATATGCTACAGATACTATTACTCAAAGAATAAAATCATTGAAATATTTTGCATTCAGTATTAACTTTTGTAATAATATTTTCTGTATGATAGTATTTATTTTTAAAAATGGTAAGTGACAAATCCCTACAGAAACATACCAACATAGTTATGAGCTACTGAAATTTAATTGGGCTATCTTTACACATATTTTCTATATTAATATTATAGTCCATAAGTTTTTTTTGTGTAAAAAGATCATGGATGTATTTACATAAAAGTAACACAGCATGTAAGTAAAGCATAAACAGAGGAAACATTAATAAGTGAGTTTAAGGATACCTCTGATAAATTTCAGAATATTTGAGTGAAAAAACAGAAGAATATATTTTATTTTTTCAGAAAGCTCTCAACACATGACATGTTTTAGCCTTTTATCATCCTTTGACTCCTTGTGTTAGTTACTTTATGCTGATGCCCAATTTGAGAAAGAAAAGGTTTATTTCCTTCAGGTTTTAGTCCACACTCAGTTGGCTCCAAGGCAGGCAGGCATGGCTGGGCCCATGGCAGCTCCCAACAGCAAATAGGAACCAGCAAACAGCAAGACACACCTTCTTCCTGCCATTACATCACATCCTGGCTCCACCCCTTTGTGGGTGGAGCACTGACACCATCAAGCACTAGACAATGAACTAATAATAAATGCACAATTCAAACTCATGAGGCCTGGGGGACACAGACATAAACCATGACACTTCTTTTCTTTTTCCTTACTTTTTTCTGTCTGAGAGAAGCCAGGCAAGTAACACAAAACTGTTGGTAACCAGATATAATACAAGCAATGAAAGTGCTGATTAGTTAGACAACCTGGCCATTGTAAACTAAAGCTCTTTAGCCTACTCAGTGCCAAATGCCATGACCATGTGATTTTTTCAGATAAATTGAAAATACTTGACTTGAAAATTAACTATTGGCATAGTGATATATTGGCAATGTTCTCCAATAACCTTGCACAGAAAATAAAATGAAAAAAACATTCTGCTTGACAACATTATGAAAACCAACAGAATTTTGGAAATGTATTTAGAACTGTTGCTGTAAATTTATGATGTCTACTCTAAGAAGTAACAAAAAGATAAAACTTTGAAATATTTCTGCATGATTCCCCCAGAGCTTCCAATGCAATATTTACTAAATGTATATCTTTGACATGTTAGCTTTCGTATCTAAAATAAGAAAAAAAATAGACAACATATGGAATGTGAAATGGAATAAATTGTCACATTAGCCAGTGATTTGCATATTAGTGAACACTTGATGAATACACGGTAGTTATTGTAACTTGCTGAACACCTTTTCAGATTTGTCCAAAGATTAAAAAACTCAAGCTGGTATTCTGATTTATTTCCACTTGCATCCCAAATATCTTTACTTAGAAAATAATGTAAAAATCATACCTACCTTAGACATTCGTCTTGTGACACTTGTTTGTTTTAAAAATTTTTAAGTAAAATTATTGTATTTTAGTTTAAAATATTAGAAAATATGTAAGAAAGTAAAATAGAAAAGATTGTTTAATGAATATAATTAATACAATGTATAGTCTGAAAATAAATCTTTCTTATGCCTCTCACCTCTACTCTCTTGCTCTAGCATATCACTTATCTGTATTGCAATTATCATTTGTGTGTGTAATGTCTCTATTTTCTGTGCGATTCTATATTCTTTTACTATGTAATTATTAACAGAATATTAAAGTGGTCTTTTGTCCTGGCTTTGACTCAAAATAACTCCATAAATGCATTTTTATACTTTATATTTTATTTAAACTCATGCATCTAGTGAATATTGATTTGAATTTATTTCTTCTAATGTGTTATATTTCAATTTAATACAGAATGCACTCTTTTATTTAATTTGAATGGATACATATATAGTATGTCAGTTCTCATTTTTCTGTTACTCCCACAAACTCGCTATAACCATTTGTACACTTCACTGTGTATATGTGTGTGATGATTTTTGCACTATGCCTCTCCAGAGTCCTCCTTTTCAGTCAGTAATGGAGCATATTTCTTATGGTTCCAAGTTGCTCTCAGATTTTCCTTTAAATTGGCTGAACAGTGTATGCTTCTTCCAGGATCATGAATGCATCCTCTGCAAAGCACATTTTATCATATATTTTCAAATATGTCAATCTAATGACCAGTGTTTCAATCAGAATTGATGAATATATTTACAATTCTGTTTCTGTAAATTTGTTGAAATTTAGTCTATTTTGATATGAGAATGTCATTTATTTTTTTTTAAATCTGTCTTCAAACTATTAATACATTTGGATGCCAATCCTTTCCACTTTATTTCTCCTACTGCCACTGCTTTTTGTTTAAGTTATGAATATGGTATATTGGGAGCTTAGTATGATCATATCTATCAATATTTGCTTTTGAGTTTTGCTCTTCTTGATCCTGTTTACATCATTTGATGTAAGCCCAAAGACGAAAATAAAATATCTTGTTCTATTTTCTTTAAAAGTTTTCTAACATTTATTTTCTACTTCTTTCAGACATCAAGTAAGTCACAACCCCCTTAACAGTTTTATTTACGTTTAACGAACTTTACATCTATAACTATGTTATATTTTGACACTAACATTCCTTACTCCTGTGCATGGTGGTTGGTGCCTGTAATCCCAGCAGTCCTTGGGACACTGAGACAGGAGCACCTGGAAGTTAGTGGCCAGATTGAACTGCAGAGTGAGGTCCTGCTGTAAGAGTCAAAACAAATATGTGTTGACCTCTTTGTCTTTCTTAATCAGTCTTGGCTTGAGATCTATTTTGTTTACAAATAGAATAACTAACCCTGCTTTTTTCAGGGCTCCTTTCACATGGAGTATTGTTTTCTAACCTTTGACTTTCACTCCATGAATTTCTTTTTTGAATTAAATATGTTTCCCATATGCAGCATATTTTTGTATCTTGCCTCTTGATCCATTCTGTTAGTGTTTGGGAACTGAAACCATTAACACTGATGGTTATAGATGATATATTTCAACTTATACTTGTCATGTTACTTTCCTGTTTTATACTCCCTTTTTAAACCTCTGTTTAATTTTTTTGCCTTGCCTTGCTAGGGGATTAATTCTATTGGAACTTATGGAGTTGTAGTCCTTGTTATTTCCATAACTGTCTTGCACTTCTTATTATTCCACATTCTATTAATAACTGGTGTGACCAGGGTCTTTCCTATTTTTAAGTATTTATTTTATACATTCCAGTGGATCAGAGGAAGATTATACTATAATTTTAATTTTCCTTCCCTAATGCCTAATAATGTTTTCATATGGTTATTTTATCTTCCGAGAAGACATGTATTTATAATATTTTACTTTTTAAAATTGGGTTGGTTGATTTGATTTTTAACATCTTTATAAATTCTTGACAATAGTAATTTATTCTTTTGAATCACATCCATTGAAGATTGGAGGAGGAACAATTTACAAGTGAATCTAAGACTCTGTGACAGAGTATATAAGATAAATCACAATAGTATGATGTTTTGATAGCTGAAGAACTATTTTCAGAGTTGCTTTTGAGAAATAAACACAAAATGTTTAAATTTTATCATTGAATTTAGTAATATTTTCTCAATGAGAACAGAATCAAATAAGTTATTCTTTTTTAACTTATGTTAAACTCTATTTAATAAATCTAAGTATTAATGCATGCTGTTTCACATGTATATACTATTTAATTCTATGTTTCACATCTATACATTATTTAATATTTTCAACTAAGTTCCTTTACTGTATTGAATAATGCAAAGTTGTGTCGTTTATGATGATTTTCTTTGGCAATTCAACTTGTTTTTGCACATTAATTGTTGTTTTTGTTTTGTAACGATAGTTCTGCACTTAAGTAATAGATAGATTTCAACTCTGAGGGTCTTTTTATGATTTGTTTTCCAAATAATGTGATTTTGTAATGGATCTGAAAGTTCACTTGAAAATTTCTAGTCCACATCAGGTCACTTATCACATTCAGAGCATAACCATCACTTCTCAGATCCCTCAGAACTGAATTCAGGGGAGATTTTCAGTGTCATGCTCAAGTCATTTAAAAGAGCCAGCCATGCAGACCAATTTCTGGATCTCCTAGAGTTTCAGAATGATCTTAGCTACATGATCTAACAAATGACTGCATTTCAAGTTCCAACGTTTTTAACTTATAGTACATAGATTGTATTTCTTTCCAGTTTAGATTAACAATATTTTCTGTGTAAATTAGTTGTGTAAAGAATTGTGTAATGATATGAAGCTAAGTAGTTAAATATTTCTTTACAATAATGATGTAGAATTTATTGCAATAAAAATTTTATATGATTTCTGATTTTAAAATTAGAAGAGAAGATACACATGCATTTACCTGGTTTTCCTATGGTAATGGAACAAATAAAACACATAAAATGTAACTCTTCCTGAAGATTTAGTTCAATATTCATCAACTATATCATCAAATGTTCTTAAATTGCACAAACAGTTTTCTACTAAATGAAATACACTACTCAAAAGTAAAACATTTTAAAAATAGTGTCCAGGTTTTCCTCCATAATGGTGATATAACCTATCTATTTCCATGGATGTTAAAAACTTACCAAGGACTATTATTGCATTATAGTTAAAACTATGACATAAAAACATAAAAATTGCTTAGCATATTATATATATATATATATATATATATATATATATATATATATAAGAAATCAAAGGAAAAAAAAATCAAAGTAAGAAATCAAAGGAAATGAGCTCTTGACTTCCGGGAGAACATGGCGGACAGATAACAACAACTACCGGAGGCTCTCTGAAAGACTCGGCTCAGAGGCCAGGAATGGTGCAGACTAAGGAGACATAAGCAGGTGGAGATATGCTCTGCTGACTCAGGAATGAACTGGGCTGAGAGAAACCAACTTGGAATGCATTCCTGGTGCTAAAACAGGAACAGAAAAGCCTCGGTGTGGAGGCTGGACCCCACGCCATTGTAAGCCGCGATTTGGGTTTCCTGCTGTGCGGCGGCTGGCTGCCTCTACAGTGGCTCAGCAAGGAGAGAGACTCCCAGAAGCTCTGAGAACGGCAATCTGCGAAAGGCAGGGAGGCGTGCACTGACTTGTGGTGAGGTGAGTGAGAGAAGCTGACACTCTACCACAGTTTGACTCCAGCAGAGGACTTTCTGGGCCCGAGCAGTCCTGCGGGAGCAGGGTGTGGTGGCAACTCCAGCCACACATCCCCCTCTCGGGCGAGATTGGTGAAAAGTGCCTGGCCTGCGTGATGCTGCCTGCGGACCTGGTAGGCTGTCCCAACCCAGATCCCAGAGCCTGACGGTGGCCGGGAGGGGAGACGCGTAGGCTGCCTGGTCCGTAACTCCCTGGTGCGCAGCGGTGAGCGGGAACACCTAACTGGCGCAATTCGATCAGGCTGTGGCTGACTGGGAGAGAAGCTGGGCCTCTTATATAAGCTTACATATATAAGGAACAGAGAAGAAGAGGCAGCATGGGAAGAGGCAGCAACAAGAAAGGCTCCTCGGCCCCCAATTCTGAGAAACAGGCAATAGCAGACACCGCACCAATATACATTAAGCACCATATAGAGAGCCTCATAGACCAATTCAGGAATGAAGTTATCAACGACCTGAAGCTAGAAGTATGCAGAATAGTTAGAGAAATGCTAAGTACCACCCAAGAAAAAACAGGCGGTGGAATGGAAGAGCAGAAAAAAAGGGGAGAATTGTTTGATGGAGAAAACAGAGAAAGCATTGATTATGTGAAGCAGGTTCAAAGGGACTACCAAGATACCAAGAAGTCCATAGAAGACTGGCATAACAGCTTGAAAGAAACTAAGGACAGACAATCTAAACTGGAGGGCAGACTTGTAATATGGGAGAATGAAATGAAAAACTTCTTAAAAATAACAAAGAAACAAACAGCAATAATACAAAGACAAGAAGATGATAAGAGGATCCATAACTTAAGGATTAAGAACATAAAAGAAGAAGTAGGGACACAAACAAGTGAACTACAAAAGCTACTCACAGAAATAATCCAGGAGAATTTTCCTAATTTAGCAAAAGGTAAAGATACTCAGATGTATGAGGCATACAGGACCCCAGCTACCTACAACCCAAACAGAGCAACACCGAGGCATATAATAATAAAAATTCCAGAAATTCAATACAAGAACAGAATATTAAAAGCTGTAAGAGACAAGAAACAGACCACTTACAAGGGAACACCCATCAGAATTACAGCAGATTTCTCGGCACAAACCATCAAATCACGAAGAGCATGGGGGGAAATAATTCAAGTTTTGAAAGATAATAATCTCCAGCCAAGATTGAGATATCCTGCACAACTGTCCCTGGAAATTGATGGAAAAACAAGGTGCTTCCAGGATAAAGAGGAACTGGGGGAATTTGCAACCACCAATTCAACTCTCCAGAGAGTATTGCAGGATATTCTAAAAAAAGAAAAATACAAAGAATCCAGAAATAATGGCAGAGAGGCCACAACGATTGGAGCAGAGAACAAAATGAAGAAGACAAACTGACAGCTACTGACAGAAAAAGAGCTCAACAGAAATGAGGCAAAGAAGATTGGATGATAGGAACAGCTATTTTGGAGAAAATGACATCTTAATAGGTAATACTGATTTCGTATCATGTTGTTTTGAAGTCTCATCTAGCTTTTGTCCTTGTGTCTCCAATGGTCTAAATAGGTTGTATCTTACTGGATTTTATTATGTACGATATTATAAGCAAAAACCTTGTAAAGACAAGGAGATTATACAGAAACCATTATTCATTTCCTGTTAGTCGATTCTAAATACTCTGTAATGCTGTCATTCTCTTGAATGGTTTTACATTGCTTTGATATACTTAATGCTACAGTATACGAAGTTGTACTCAAAGATTTCAAAGAAAGACAATATGGTAACTACTTTTAGGTTAGGATTATCTGGTGGTGAAACACTATTCTGCTTAAATGGTTATGTTTTGATCTGTGCTGTTTCGTTGTTATGCCCTCTTTTATCTCAATCTCCACTCCATTATTTACTTTTTTATCTTTATCCTTTTAATTAAAGGAAAAAAATAGCAGGATATATTATAGTAACCCACTTTGACTTTTTATTACCTTGATTTAAAGCCCTGTATTACTCTTACCATCTGGTTTTTAACTGATGTTCCCCTATTCTGTTTTGCTGGATAGTATCAGGTTCGAAAGTTTAGGCATCAGCTGTGAAGATAATGAGATTCATTATGACGCCCATTCTTGTTGACTTTTATCTACTTTTGAAGACCTACAATGTCTCCAATGTTTTGGTTTTGTCGGTTTTATTCTTTACTGTTTTGTTCAATTGTATTATAACTAGCGATATAGGCAATTCTATTAGAGATAGCGGGAGGCATTATAGTAACCATTGTTGATCACCTTGTATTATGTTTTTACATTTTCTATTATGTCCACCCTTTTGACTTGACCGATTCTGTTCTGTTATGTCACATTTGGTTTTACTCTCTTCCAAAAAAGTAATAAGAACCGTGGGAGCAATGAAACCCAAAATGTGTAATAGTCATGCTACAAAAGAGAGGAAAAGAAAGTGCTCCAAACTATATAACTGCATGTATATTTAAGTGTATAAGATAGAAAATGATATCACAGAGTTTTATTGGATCAATGAACAGAACTGTTTGCAGTATCATTGATGGAATGTCCACTTTACAAGCTTTAATTTTGTGACTTGAACAATTATTTCTAAGATGATAATATGTAATCCATTAACTAGTGATTTCCTACTGTTCATTTTTTTTCTGTAAATCTGTATAACTTGTACCCTTTCCCTGCTTTTTTTTCTTTTCTCCTTAAATAAAATTAAAAAAAAAAAAAAAAAAAAAGAAATGAGCTCTTGCCACAGATGTACAAAAATTAATCTGTCCTACCTACAGTTTGAACTTATTCTGGTCAGGACACATCATACTTCTGAGTAACAGAACTGTAACATTTTTTATTTTAAAGACAAAAAAATAGTAAAACTAATGATACAGTATTTTGAAACAAGATAATAGGAAATTAACAATGGTTAATGTATTCTGTACTTCAAACTGTATTGTAATTTATTCTGTTTTTTTCAAAATAGTTTCTCAGATTTCAAGCTGTAGGCATATATCAAACCTTTTGTTTTGAGACAAGGCCTAGCTATGTAGTGCAGGTTGTCTTGAATTCACAAAAATCCTCATGCCTCAGTCTCCTGGGTGCTGGAATTACAGGTGTGCACCAGCATACCTCCTATAACTATAAAATAATGACTGTGCTTTCTTGAGATTTGAGATAGTTTTACTAAAATCTTAAAACATAATTTTTACCATTTCATTTCTGTAGGCTTGAGAAATTTAGAAATCAACAATTTCTTTTGGCAAAAACATTATTGAATTCCTATTTCTAAAATAGTATTTGTTGCAACTTACAAGAACGTAGAAAAAAATTATTGTAAATAGTCTATCATTTTGAGAAAAGAAGCTTAATAGGAAACCAAAGGAAGTGGAAACTTTTTTCTCAGTGACTCAGACTTATAATATACAAGAATAACAAGTATAAATTATATTATTTTCTTATAAGAAATAAAATGAAAAAAGTAAATAAGAGCAAAAATATCTGTTTGATTTAAAAAATCTATTTGTAGGTGTAGGTGAGTTACATAGATGATTATAGATAAGAAACAGCTTTAGTAGAAAACATGAATATGAAATTGCAAACTGCAAGGAAATGCATTCCTAAATTTAAAGATAACTATGAGAAATACTTTCATTGACTGAAAAAAATATATTTGAAACATGTACATCAAAATAAACTAAGCAACAGTAATACTGAGGTGAGCAAAAATTAACCCATTACTTGTTTTTATTTTATTTATTGTCTAGAGGGTAGATATTAACTGAATAATGACAAATATAATGATGGCTTCCTGCTGTCCACTTTTCAAAGCAAACCATGGCACAGAAAGATGATATGATGGAATGGTGTACTATATAGATAACTTTAAGTAGAGCAATTAGGATAATGAATAGGATAAGTAGAGCAATGAAGGATAATGAATTTTTCCTGAACAAATAGCAAAGAGAATTAATAAGGAGACACAGAGCAGAAGGAAGTTTGCGAAGTCCAAAGAGTGACGATCCTTAAAATGTCAAATGCCAAACTAACATGATTCTTCAATAACAGTACTGGGAGAAATGGGTCATAGAGATAATTAAGAGGAAGATATTTTAAGTTGTTTATGCACATCTGAGAATTGCTATCTGATGTAGAGAATGACAGGCATTACAGGTGTAGTATTCAGAAACTTAGATAGTAAATCTGAAATTATCAGTTGGAAGTAACAGCACTGGAGAGAAGTCTTGGGGATTTCAGTATAGAAAATGTATTTGAAATCCCAAATTAAAATATTTATAGTAGAGAAGGAATTCAAATGGTTTTTAAAACACTCAAATTTGGAAGCTTTAGTACACATTGTGTAACAAGTCACAGTTGGGGAAAATGCATCGGTGATGCTTGTTGGGCTGTTTGTTGAAAGAGTGAACAACAATAACCTCATAGCTACAAATTAAACCCGAAATTCCACAAGCCCAACTCCTTAATGAAGTATGGGAAACAACAGTGGACAAAAAGTAGGAACTCTGAAATGATCATTAAGAAGGATGCATTTTGCACCACAGTAGAAACTCCATTCTTTGTTAAAAATTTAGAAGAGTTTGATAATCAGAACATAGGTGTTCAAAAAGACCACTCGTGAGATGGGATAAAGGAAAGGTTTGTTTCTGGTTGAGAAATAGGAGCATATTGTGATCAAACCATGTTAATAAACAACTTAAAACTGAGAGAAATAAATCAGAAAATGATACCTATACTTTCACTGCTGTTAGTTTTTTTTTTTTTCTTTTGAGAAGGAAGAAATATGGTTCAAGTATAACTTTAAAAGTATTTCCTGTGATCTCATTAAGAACTTTTAAACATTGCATAATAATTTGAAGGACAGACATTCTCCTTAACACAATTCAAAGTATTTCGCTAAGAATTTCTCTTTTCAAAACCCCTCATAATTGTGCAAATATTATGTAAAAAAGCAAAATCATGGATGTCATGATTACAGGTTCTTTTATCATACTTTTACTACACTTGTCGTTTTTCTAAAATACACTGCTTTTAAAAGTCATTTTTAAATAGAAATTTTATTATAACCAAAATACCTGCAAGAAAGTATCCTAAATCAAGTCAGTGGGTGCATATTGTGCCTCACTTGTTAGTATTTCTCTTACAGTATTGAAAGTTTTTTGTCTGTTGCACTGACATTTTCAGGAATCAGGCGTACGTACAGTTTAGGATAATTTCCTAACTATACTCTGTGGAGCCAACCAGTTTCAACAAAGTTACCTCTAGTTTTGTGTCTTTTATTTTTTTTGCCTCTGGATTAAACATGGTTTAAAATGTGTTAGAAAATTTGAAAACTGTGCAATTCTCAAGCTACTCCGTATGTACTTGCTATTCAAGGACATTATATTCAAAGATGTGAGCCTGCTCTCAGATTATTGTCAGTATTATTTTAGTTCCAACGTCTGGTTTTCCTACCTCCAAAATATATACGTAAAAGATTTCAATTACCTTATGAGAGCAATTTATATTAATTTTAGGGATTATTAACAGAGGATTGTGCTGTATGCTTTTTAAATAGTAACCCAGGATCTTCACATTGAGTTAAATTCCACCCTGTTATTTCTTTTCATTTTGATAGAGGTTCACCTTAAGTGGCTACATTTCCCAGGCTGGGCTACAATTTGTGTTGAGCCCACATCAGGCAGAAAGCTAAGAACAAATTCACTTTCTTTCTCCTTTTCACCTATAATTTTTGGTTCACATCTTGTCATTGCCTTGATTTCAAATGACTACGTATTAGTACCTAAGTCTGTTCTTTTAACTTTTTTATCTTTCTGAGTTATATATTCATGTGTTTAAGAATACATAGAGCATAAAAGAATAAAAATAACTTTAAAATCATCAACCACCAGGAAACATCTGTCCAGTAACTGTACCAATTGTTTAGGCAGTTCATGGCATGGTATGGTGTTTAGCTTGTTTCAATTTTAATAATATCACATTATTGAATATACTTTCACTCACCTTTTTCTACTTTTCAGTATTTCAGTCCTTATAAATGAGTTTCACTTTGTTTTAAGACCACAATAATTAGGTGATGACAATCAGTAAGTGGTGATAAAGTTATTTTTGTGGTAATTTTCATGTTGCAGCGAGCTCTTGAGATCAATATAAAATATTAAAAGTTTAGAAATATGTTGATGTATTTACAAATAAAAACTATATTTCATTCAGGTATCTGTAAAAATATATTTCATTCAGATATCTGTAAAAATGACTTCTAACATACCCTAACTTTTAGAAAAGCTATATAATTGCTAAAAATCAAAGACTATAAGTGCGAACCGTGATCCAAAAACAAGTTGAATGAGCATTTTTGAAACATCTCATCTTGCTAGTTTGAAAGCCTCTTGCAACAGGTTCGGAGCTCTTCACTGATCCACAAGGGATCACAAAATCCCTTAATATGATACGCAGCTCATCCACATGATTTCCCCCCAAATGAAACCACCATAAGTACTGTGATGTGTCACATATTTTTTTTTTCTACATAGGAATCTGCAAAAGAGAACAGTAGTGTACTCCTGGCTGAAATTTTTGATTGTTCTTTTTGATGTCATTTTCAGATTTACCTGGCCAGTCTTAACTCTCTGATTCAAATTATCTGATGAAATTATTTTGCAATTTGGTAATTCTCTTCTTGAATAAATGTGCATGTTACAAATGCAAATGCATATGTGTATTTAGTGGCTATGCAGCTTCAAGAACTGAATTATTTCTATCTACTTTTTATTCACTTTTTAAAATTAGGCTACTGATGCATATTAGAATTTAATTATACCAATTAGTACTGCCACATCAGACATATGATGTGCCTTCAATTAAGAAGCACCTAATGGGTATTAGTACAATTTAGCTTCATAATTAAGGTTCTAAGAACAGCACAAATTAAACATTATGATTATAAAACATTAAAAATCTACTGGTGAAATTAAAACTCAGTATTTTAACTTCTCCTTTTAAGTTAACTCTATAAAAGAAACCAGGGTTACATAAAATATAATGTTAACATTATTAAATCATTCTTACTTAAAAACTAAATGAGGCAGCTATCCACATTAATTGTAAATACATAACAACTAAATACTTAAGCAAACATTAAACATACAACTTAAAATATCTAGAATGGGCACTAAAGGCTATCATTTCAAGCTTTTTTTTTTTTTTTTTTTTTTTTGCTTTAGCTTTCTAGTTTTCTATGAAAATATTTCAGAAAGATATTTGGTATCTGTGATGACTTCCACAGGCTATTTTTTTGTAAGCATAGATGACAGGCAATGTCAGTCTGGGTTCTGAATGTATTGGCTCTCAGGACACACTTTTTTAAGGCTGCTCTGGGCTAGTGACTGAATGTACTATAGGTACTGGTGGAAAACCAGGTAGTAACTACATGAATCAATAAACCAATAAACTTCATTGCAAACAGTTTTTAAGAAAGTAACACTATCTTCCTACTTGGGAGATTTTGAATTTTCTTTAAAAGAAAAGCTAATTAAATTGGACAATTTGACCAAAATTTTGCCTCCCAAAATAATCATGTATTGACATCTTGGTCTCTAATGCAGCAATAGTCAGTGATCCGGGCACCTGTGATGTTACTGGAATATGAGGACTCTGATTCATCCCTGGATTAATCCAGTACTGAATTCATAAGTTCTACCCTTCAAGGAGCTGACAGTAACTAGAAGGTGGACCTACTTAAGATAATGGTTGCTTGGAGGAGTGCCGAAGAAGGCTGTGTTTCATTCCTGCCCCTGGCTCTCTCTTTCCTTCTTCCTAGGAAGAAGGGAACAAGGGACAAACAGCTCATTCACCCACATGCCTCCACTCTGTTATTCTGCCTTACCACAGCCCATTGCATTGCTGCTGAGTAACCTGGAGCTAAAATCTCTGAAAACTTGAGTCAAAATAAACCTTTCCTTCTTGAGTTAATTCCCTCACACATTTTGTCATAACAGTAAACCAAAACAGCTAAAAATAAAGCTTAGAAAGTGACTCAAAAGGGATTTCACTGAGAGAGGTTAGATCCACACTCAGGCAGCCTGGGCCCAACCTTCCCTGATAACCTTATTTTACCTATTAAGAGATCATTGTAATCACAAAATCAAGAGCAGTTGACCTGGTGTGTTAGTTAATGAATAACAGGTAACTGAGAAGTATTAATATTATTTTCATTCTGAATTGGATTGTAGGTTCACATCTGTTCACTTGGTCAATATGTTACATAGATTTGATGATTTAAAAATTTAATGATAGCAGTACAATATGTTCAGGTAGCAAATACATTGAAACAAAAACAGATTTAAAAAGACAAGACTTAAATGCAAGATTAAATTTTTGTGTAAAATATATATTTTTTATTACAAGCTTTCACAAACTCATTCATTTTTAAGCAAAAAAAGGCAATAAATAAATTTAATGTTAACCTGGTAACCATCAGTGCAATTCATAACTTATTTTAAGAATTTTAATCATGTCTTAAAAGTCCATAAAAGTGAATACAGTTAAACATTTCTAAAGCTTGATTTTGTTTATATAGATATGTAAGTATATTTTATATGTAGTTTTTGTAAATTTTAGAATATTTGGGGGTATATTTGTCATTATTTACTGGTAATCATATTGACATTTTATATTAATACTATTTTAAAATATGATTTGTAAAATGATGACTACTGAGAAAGTTATAAAAATTAATTGATAGGCAAATAATAAATTATGTTCTGGAAGGACTCTGTTGAGCAACAAGAGGCATTGGCGTTTAAAATTTTCAACCGTGTCACTATATATGTATAAGAAATTTGGATTCACATCATATTTTCAAAATCTTAGTAGCATATTAAAATGATATCAAAGAAAATATATAATTACAATATAAATAAATGATACTCAACACAATTAATCATTAAGTATTTCATTTTCTTATTATGAGTCTTTGTCACCATGTATGAATTCCTTTAAGCTGTTAGGTTTAACTTTGTCTCATTAACTGTCACAAATTTTTTGGTTTGGTCTAAATAAAACAGGATAAATAGTGTACACTGACTTTAAATTTTGTTAAAAAGAATAAGGCATACTAATTTCGTATTCTTTTTTATTTTATTTTATTTTCATAGTTTTACACCTGACTCATACAGTAAATCTATTACAACTCTCATCCATATTTATCAATTATCATAATTTTCAACTTGATTCACTCATTTCAGCAGTTCATTATTTTGTGGTAGCACTTGAACATAGGGCTTCATGAATTCAAAGGCAAGCGTTCCACTGCTGAGCTACATCATCAGACATCATTTATATTCTTTTTAAAGCCAAATTTGAAAATTGAATTACAGGATGTCATTTTATATCTAGATAAAAATGAATCTCTAGAAAATACAGATAGTGTAATTTTAAAAGAGAAATGTAAGGCCTTTTATTGAATACCTCATTTAAAATACTGTTGGGTCCTATACCATATAATTCCCCAATTATTGATATTGGGGCTGATCTCCAATGACCCTGTTAGGTGAGGAAAGAAGACTCCTGACACGAGGAAAAAGGATCAAGCTCAATCAACATAGCCATAAATAATTTTTTCCTATTTAATTAATCTACAAAAAGAGAAGCATGAACATCATGAAATTCTAGAACATGTAGTTAATCAATTGAATTTTCATTTTGCCAAAATAAATAATTCTATACTGCATGAAGCAGGAATTAGTTTAATAAATGAGAAATGAGACATTAGAACAGAAGATAAATTAGGGACCCATTCCTATAAATTTTTGTAGTTAAAGAAATGAGGTTTGGCAGTAACATTTGATGCTATGAATAGTTTCAATCATGGAAATTATTTGATGAGATTGGCAGTTTTCAAGAACTAATTTAGCCCGAATTTGAAGAATCCATTAAGAAAAAAATGTATTAGGTAAGTTTGAGCTTAATGGTACGGAGTGAAATAAAATTTATAGTAAAAAGTGAGAATAGTAAAAAATACTCAAAGTTACTTATTGAGGACATAGATAGTCAAAATTGAGGACAAAGAAATACAGGATATAGTTTCTGGATTGGATAATATAGAAAAGCAATGATACATACACTTATAATCAGGGTCAGTGAATGAGTTTTGGCCAGTGAAATAGCCACTGAGGTCATGCAAGCCACTTTTAAACTTGGTTCTCAAAACTTCTCATGGTATACGTGGACATTTTCAGCCATTTGTCTTATATTCCATTTTAACTATTTCCAAATAGTTAGAAAGAATGCATTAATACAGTATCAAAAAGTTAAATACTAATAGTGTGGAAACTGTGGATAATGAAAACTAAATATTGTGAAAGATGAAATAAATCCCCTACTCCCCCAAACCCAAATGGCAGACTTTGGGATTTTAATGAAAAAGTTGACCAATGTATTCTTTCCAGGGAACAAAATTCCAGTTTAATAAAATAGTTTCTTTCTTTGGCGTAGGAGCTATTCAACACATCTGACCAGTCAAGTTTCACAACTTCAAAGTGAAGCCTTTTCTGTTTATACTACTTTTGTCTTTCAAAAGAACATGTGCGTTCCACACTTGATCACATTGTTAGCATTTATTGTTTTAATGACTTCAAGATGTATTTTTATAATTAGCTCATTTTTCTGGTGAGAACATTGGAAATTAAAAATAATTAGCTTTCTGATACAAGCCTGAGTTGCAAGTAGCTCTCTCTTAATATTAAGATGAGCATTTATACTAAACTATAAAGAATTTCATTCCAAATATAAATGACTGCCATCTAAACCACCTCATATTTAGTTATGGCATTATGTACTTACTGATATTATGTGTTTTCAAATGTGAACAATTAGTTTTTCTTTAGCTTTGATTTTCCACTAGAAAAATGCTGAAGATAACTCAAATGCTGATTTGCTTCTTGTTACTTTTGATTTGTTGGTTTCTTTTTGCCTCAGTAGATTGTCATAAGGTGAGGGCAGGAGCGTGTCTACTGTGTGTATCTCTCTACATGCATTTTCTAATGCTGATCCAAAAACAGACGACTGCAATGTTAAATGTGAAGGCTATTGGTAGCATAATTTAAAATGTATTACATGAAATTTAAAGCTCTTGGGGAATGAAGTCAGCCAGGTGAAGAGAAAAATCAGTATAGAAATCTAAGATAGCTATGTGACTCTTGTTTGGAGTAGTTCACTGTGACTTCCAAGAGTAAGGGAGAGGACCAATGAGGAGCACAGAAGGGTAAGGCTGACCATGGTAGGTTAAGCCTCACACTTTCTTTGAATTCTACAACAAATGTATTGGAGAAGCCTAGGGAGTGACATGATCTGACTGTTCATTTTGTGGCTATCCTGTTAATAGCTAGTGACAAGAAGATGATTTTAAGAGAGGGCTCCACTTAGATATTTAATGTACTTAAGAGGTAAACTTATAATGATGCAAACTCCAATGAAGATGTTGAGAAGCATTTGGATCATAAATATTGCCAGGCTTTGGGGCTTAAATAATGAAAAGGGAGAAAAATTTCCTCAAAAGGAAATGAATTAAAGACAGTTGACAGAGAGTGAGTGATAGAAATCAGCAGTTACTTTTCATTTTAGATTTGTTGGAGATGTCTGTTAGACACTGGAAGTAATCAAATATCAACCAGGAGAAGAGAAGTCACTGATACTTCAAGAGAAGAGAATTAACAGAGGCCATATATGGTAGACAAAATAAATTAAAGAAAAAAGTCAGTAGAGTCAATGAGGAAACAGCAAAAGCACTCAGAAATTAGCAATTGTAAGAAATTATTTCCAACCTTAGGTGAAGGAACAGGAGAAGTCTGCCTTACTATAGCAGAGGGGACAAGTTATTGGTGGCAATTGGAAATTCAGTGTAAATACAGCTGGAGCCAGAAATGAAGCACATCTGTAATCAGAGAAGATAGAGAAATTAAGATAATTCTAGATGTTTCCTTTGCTTTATAATTTCATTATTTAAGATGTAGCTCTTAGTATTCAATATCTCATGGAAACCAAAGTTCAAAAAGTTCTGCATTTACACCCGATACCGCTCAAGTGCTTCATTTTGTGAATGAGCAGGGCAGAGTGAACAATGGATTTGGGGAAAAAGTAGACTCACTATTATCACAAATTACAAGCAAAGTTTCAGAAATGCAATTGAATTCATGAGTGTGAAATTCAAGATAGAAATATAGCATGGAAATCCAAATTTGGGAGTCATTAGCATTTAGATTGCCATGAGATTGGATAAGATTACCAATGAAGCAAATGCAAGAAGAGGGAAAAAATGAATTACCATGGCCTAAAGAGGGAGAAAAAACAATGCTTTACAGAGGAAGAAAAAACAGTGAAAGATAATGGAACACAAAGTGAAAAATAAAGATTAAAGAAATAGTGGAAAAACTAGGAAATTAAGTTACGATAGTATAATAATGAAAAGGTAGGGATGTGATGTGCCAAATGTCACTGCTACCTCAATTAATAAACTGAGAAAGTTTAATTAGAGCACTGTGGTTAAAAAAATTATGAAAGAGATCATGGAAAATTCTATGAGAAAAATGGAACAAGGATTATAAATTATTTTGGGGGAGTTTGATATAGAAATAGATCAAATTTCTGGCTTTATTTGTGATTAAAATATGGAAACTAAAGTTGTATTTTAAAGAAAATGTTCTACTTCAGTTTCTAAGGTGCATGAAATGATAGCATATTTATATGATTATGAAATGATCCAGTAAGTTGATCAGAAGATAGATGGAACTATTTATTCAAAGGTGTCTGTTTATAGCCTGTGTAGCTAGAGAGACTAGAAGAATAAGCTCCTGGATTGAATTTCAGGTAGGCTCATGAAAACTTCTTTTCTAATAGTGGTTCTTAGCAAGGAATGGTTTTGTTCTCTTGTGAGATATAGGGTAAAGCTTAAAGATGCTTTGGTTGTCACAACCAGGGACTGAAGGCTATATTTGCATCAAAAGGCAAATGCCACACATATCACTAAACATCCTAGAGTACACAGATTGACCTAAAGATTCCTGACACTAAAAAGCATTTTATGACTCAATATATCAAAAGAACTACAAAAATTCTTTTTTATAATATGCAGAATGAGAATTATGTAAGTTTATATTCTGGCATCAAATCTGTGTGGTAGTAAAAACCTGTGGATTTTTCCTCTTGATTAATGTGTCAGGTCAATGACATAGGTAACAAGATCATCAGCTGTCAGTGAGATTGGAGAAAATGAGAGGAGATGTTTGGAATGAAGAAACAGTCTGTAAATTAACATGGTGTGCAAGCAACGAAGTTAGACCTCATGGAAGAATAATTGCCAATAATTGCCTTGCTCGGTGGTATTGAGGGCACATTTGATTTTCAAATTCATGGTTTTAAATGATAAAGTTGGCATGATTTAGTCTCAGATTTTTCTCCAAGTATAGGAAAGCAACTACAGAATCCATGGAGTATTATGCGTGAAAGTAGGGATCTCCGCCCTTTCTCCAAGGCAATTACCAAATTAGTGGAGACATGCATGGAATAAGAGATCAGAGATTGCTACTTCGGTCAGAAGGAGACAGGCGCTTACTTGATGATGAAAGAAAGAACAAAAAATTTAAAGAACAACGTATGTGAGATAATACATAATATTTTAAAAATAGTAACTATCATGTTTTTGTAGATGTGGATCCCTTAATGCTTCTTTAAGAAATAGCAGTGAATATTATCTTTATTTGTGAAATGGATAGACAGAAGTTATGTTGAATAGTTTTAATGATTGAGATATTTGAGAATAATCAGAATATCAGTACAGTGAAGAAAAATTTAAACAAGACTAAAAATGAGAAGTTAATATTTTAAATCCACCCTTGTCTAGGTGTAGTATCATGAAATATTTATATGTTGTAATGATATCAGTAATATACACAAGAGAGAAAATGAAGTGAAATTATTAGATTGAATTAAGTGGGATTAAAGCACCATTACATTTCATGTTTAAACCAGAATATATGATTTCTAATTACTATAAGATATGATTTTTATATATAGGAACTAGGGTGTGGATAAAAATAAGCCGACCATTTGTGAGTATAGAGTGTTAACAAAAAGAATATCACATTTTATTCAAGTTTCTCGTTTAATTAAGTCGAGCAATGGGGAAAATCATGCAAACAGATATTCTGATCTAATCTTTCTGTAACACATGTAGGGCTTCTGGGAAAGAAAGGTAATAGTTTTACAAGAAAAAGAAATATTTATAATGTCTTTTTTAGTTAGACTCCAACTTTGCTACAATTCTTCATGAAAAACAAACTAGAAATCAATAAATTTAAAGTAAGAATTTCCAAGAAAATGTCATTCTAGTTATTTCATTTACATAAAAGAGAATACTTTATAACTGAAAATACTCCTTTCTAAGGGAAGTAACTTAGTTAGAAACTTTGTCATTTAAAGAATAAAGAGCCTAAATTTCTTTCTACTTCATCCAGCTTTACTATTATAGAATTGAAATTATTAATAGAGCTTAATACTGAGTAAAATCCCTGCTTTACCAGTGTGTTTTGACAATCTAACATATTTTGAGTTTAGATCGCACTTCAGGTTGGGCTATCTTTTAAGACTTCCAGATTATAATAGCTAAATCATTTTCTTCTCTTACGAAAAATAAAAAAAAAAAGAAGCAATGAGAAAAGTGCAATAAGCATTTGATTCACAGATTGTTCACTACCTGCCACTGGTACAAAGGAAATACAAGGAAAAGTCTGTTACTTGACTTTGTGTTAGCACACGTGTTAATGTCAATTTATTTAATTAAAAAAAAAGTTAAGAACATGTCTCATTAAGTAATGCAGGAAAACCAAGATCTTGCAGTATGACGCAGGCTGAGTTTAAACTAGTAATTGATCCTCTTGCTTCTGCCTTCTAAATGCTGAAAATACAGCATGAATCAACACATGTAGCTTAAAACAAGTCCTTAAGAGATAAGGAGGAGATAGTAAATGAATATGTTGCACAATTAGCTTTTATTTTTCATTGCAAAGACTTAATACTCTCTTTCTGGCTTATTGGGGAAAAGTTCTTTGCAATTAAGAACCTTATATACCCTCGCAAACTGAAAAAATATTCAAATACTACCCACAGATCCACCCATAGGATAATATTTTCACATTATGAGTAAAACAAGCAGATAAAAATTACAGGAAGAAATGAATATGCAGATCATCTGAATGAATTTTCTTTCAAAGAAAGTATGAATACTATTAAAAAATAAAGTGGACCTTGATAGGATTCTAATTAGGAAGAGAAAAATATAACATCCAGGGAGAAATACTATAGCCCATAACCATCTATGAACTTGAAAATTTACTTCAGCTGTTATGAACGCAGGGTTGTACAACAAAGTACACTTGGACAAAGCACTGAATTTATTCTTTCATCTATGGCCATGTTATCTGAGAAACATGGAACGTGGCGGTGAAATTTGCGTACTAAGTTTCAATCTGGTCTTTAAGTTCATATATGAAAAATTCGAGGAAATTGCCTGGCATGGCAAACAAAGTTCTCATGGTGTTGTTCGAATTTAAAACCAGTAACCCTTGTGAAAGGCACAATGGGCTTCATAAGTGCTACATGAGAAGCTGAGTGTGCAGAGTGAATATGAGAGAAGAAACTGAGGCAAAACGAACCTCCAGATTGCAATGTGGTTTTGGGAAGACTAGTCTGTTGCATTACCTTTGCTTAAATACAAACTAATATTTGGTATTATATATGAATCTGGCACTGTTGTCCTTGTCTTTTTCACATGAGATAGTGGTAAGGCTCACTCTTTATCCAGTATCAATTAACCATGCTGAGTGGGATTCTTTAGGACTCCTGCAGCCCTTATAATTAGTGAACATTATGCCGTGCACAATTATAGAGGACACTAAGAGATCACAGTTCTAATTAAGGAAAAAAAGTTCAGAAGAAATTCTTTCCTCTATTTTCTCTTTTTTAATATTTCTGCCTGGTCATTAAGTAGAGTAGGCATTTCATAGAAATCAACAATAGACTGCCAAGGGTGTACATTTAAATACTTTATGTGCACCTAACATGAAGAAATTGATATAGAAAATAACACGAGATTTACAGGTATTCAAGAGTGACTTCTTAATTCATGAGGCTAATATAAAACGAACATGTGTGGGCCCTAGTATGATAATTACTAAGACCTTCAAGATGAAAATGGGGCCTTAAAGGGGTGGGAAATCCTCCTAATCACAGGGCTGCGTATGACTCCATAGGGCATGAACCAAGGAAACTTTCTTCTAAATTCGTATATCTGTTTAATATGTTATTGTCTATCCCAATTTTCTTTTCTTTTTCTTTTTTTTTTTTTTTTTTTTTTGGTTTGTTTGTTTTCTTTTTTCTTTTTATGGGTACCAGAGATCAAACTCACGACTGCCTGCTTGCAAGGCAGGCGCTTATGCCGCTGAGCTAAATCCCCAGCCCCTATCCCAATTTTCTTGATCACAATTTGAAACCTATCAGACCTTGATGTAATTCTCAATAAGGAAGTAAAAATGTAACCTCAACTTTTCAACAGGAAAGAGGAGTACTGTGGCCCATAACCATCTCTTAAAGCATCATGAAAAATTCATTTCAGCTATTATTAAGACTATGTAGATGTAGAACAGATTATATGTGAATAAAAGAGATGATACCACAAATAAAGAAAACAATTACTGTATCATGGCAGATTTTTTTTAACCCACTACCATAGAAGTATACGGATGCACAATCACCAGTCGGAAATAAAATTCAATCATAAGGGTTTCCACTGCTATCGTGATAGTATATTTTCAGAGGAAGAGATAGGACACTATTAAAGGTCCAGAGTTTCCAAAATTGCTAATAGAACATGAGGATAAATCCAGCTACTATTAAAGTCACAGACTAACATACAAACTTCCTGGGAAATGTTATGAAGTAAGTAGTGACATTTCTTAAGTTACAAGAACTAAGTCATTTCTTTTAGAACCTGTCAGTAAAAAATTAGAGTTTTTTTAGAATCCTTCCTCCCTTAGAAGTCTGTTTATTCTTATTTAGCAAAGTTACCTGAAAGTATTTGGGAAGTAAATACACCGGAATTACCACCCTAGGAATGCTGCAACAAAGAAACCTAAAGTGATTTGCTGAACCAACCCAATTTTATTATTTCTAAAGACTGGGAGACAGAAGACCAAAATAAGATTCTGGAGAGACTTTGCTCATTCTGAAAATTTCACATAGAATCTTCCTTGGCATTTTTGACATTTTTCTGTTTCCATTTTATCTCTTGACTTGCAGACAGTCCTTCAAACTCTGCCTCACTTTTCACTGTGCTATCTTTTTAATGTCCCCCTCTTTTTATTAAGAAATAATGTTATTGTGTTTATATATCGACCAAATCCAGTATGAGCTTATTTTAACTAATTATACCAGAACATTTTTGAGTAAACTCAATCTCTGAGATTCTGAGCAAAATATATATTTTAGAAAGACGCCATTTAATTCACTGTGGTTACCTTGAAAAAGAACCATTAAAAGTGTGATGGGAGGTGGAAGCACAAACAATAGCTTCGTTTATGGTCCAATACAAAGGGTTGGATGATGTTAGTACATTCCCCAAAACGGAATCTGTTAGGGAAAATTAAATTGTTTTGTCAGTTCAGAGTGCTCAAAATTTTTACTCAAAATCTGATTCTAACACCTGTTTATTATATCCATTTAAAAGACACATGCCATTACATTTGATGGGAAGCAGCCAATGTCAACAATAGAGATAATAGCATAATTTGTTTGACTCAAGGAAAATGGGAAATTGTAGCTCCTTATTCAAAAATTATTAATGATTAACTTAAATCATTGTATCTTTTGGTTAATAAGATAAATCAATTCCAAAATCAACTGGAAAGCTTTCTAGGATTGGAGGCAGTAATGGGAGCAGATGAATGATATAATGATATATCTAGATATCTTCCCCCATCCAGATTCTTGCTTTGCCTCCAGGTAGTCCCAAGTCCAGTTTTATAGGAATGTATAGGAAAGGAAGATATATACATACGTAAATTATGCTATCAGTGCATTTAATTTGTGCCTACTCTGAAAGATAATTCCTCCTCTGTGTCCAAACTGAGAGTAAAAATCTCTGTTACTAAACAGAGGAAACACTTTACATGTTCTGTTAAATCTCATAACATTTGTTTGGGCGTGATAGCAAGACTCTTGTTATTGGCTATGAGGGTAAATATTATGTGCAATGAGTTATACAGCCTGATGTTGAGAGGAAGTATTTGGAAATCAGATGAAATCCTGGCAGATGGGAAAGGTGTTTATAAGTAGATTACATTACCATGGAGGGAAGCTATTACAATGTTTCATGCAACTGCTCAGAGGAAGATGTAATATTTAACTATCCTTTGCCATTGTCATTGAAACAAATAGCTGCCATCCCTAGGAACCTCCTGGCTTGAATTTTGCAGCATGGAAAATTGGACTCCTACTGATTTGGATGTTCTACCATTATAATTTGAATAAAGTCAATGACAAAGTGTCCCCTGATGACTCAGCTTATGGTAGTTGACTACAGTTATTTCTTAGTTCCTAAGCTTTGTTTACCATTTTAGGACTTTCTCCACCTCAGGAAACTACCCGTAAATTATAGAGTAGAAGATTTTGTACTTTGTGTATAAAGCAGACTTTCTGTACTCTATGTAGTCATAAATCATAATGATATGTTGCTAAGGAAGTTCCCTGGATACAACAGAAATCGGATAGTAGCTGTTTGCTTAGCATGTCACAGCTTGATTTTATCTGTTCCTTTGAACATATTAATTTGTATGTGAATGAAATTGTTATTGAGAACATGGAAATACAATGCAGACAGCCTCAAGAGTGTGAATTTGAGTGTGATTTATTGATCTAAAATTATAATCAAATCCCTTCCAGAGGCTCACAGATGACATTCAGATCAAGCTTTAATGCCACACATGAAACTGTATTTTGTGGTACAATATGCCTAATTAAGTCTTATGAAGCACAGTGTTTTGGAGTGGAGATAATTTTTAAACTATGTACGTTAATTAACAGATCATACCAATAACGTATATAAGACATTCACCAGTTCTTGAACCAGGCTTTTTGAAAGAATTATAACAAATGGTTTTGAGATATTGTTATCTTAAAACTTGAAATAGTAGTCCAGGAGGCCCATCAAGATAAAAATCACTTGCTAATTTACATAGGATGCCTAAGTGTTCAGATGATTTTGCTGTTACTGGAAATTTCTTTTAGTGGAAGACAGTTCAAACTGAATGTACACAATGAATAATGATTCTACCATTCTCAATATTAATACTACAAGAAAGATTGTAATTACACCCATGAAAAACTATCAATTATGTTAATCACTGTAGTATACTATAGCTTTAAAGTTTGGTGGCAAGAAAAAATATACAGAAAAAAATCTTAAAAAACAATTTTGTGAAAGCAATTTTAATGTATGTGATAGCAGATTTTTTCACTGGAACTATATTGTTGTTTTCTATCCCCTTAAGTACTATGGATAAAAAAATGTAATCACTGTTGTGGAATCTGGTGGAATTGAATGGTAAAATATGATTTTATGATATTTTTGGGATTTTGGTGAGGAAAGATGCGCTCTATTATGAAATGACCCATAACAACTACTGTTCAAATAAAAATGCATGAAAATCAAACATATAGAAACTATTACTTCACAAGTTTTTTATCAGGGAAAAATTAAGTATTCACTTAAATGCTCTCAAGGATGATGCAAATAATTGACTATGTTTGATAGAAGAATAATTGAGTTAGTAAATGAACATGAATAGAATTATATAGATAACATTAAGGGTAACCCAAATTGTATAGGGAATTCGAAGTTACTGTTGAAGAAATCCAATCAAGGGTTAGAATATTCATTACCTGAAGTGAAATATTAGAGAAAATGTTTTAAGCCAATAGCAATGATGTAGTAGAACTATCTGGCACTGTGATATTAACCAAGATAAGAAGCCAAATTATAAGCAAAACGTCTGTCACTCTCTTCAAGTAGGACCTCGCAGAACCCAAAGAAGGCAGGTGACCCATGGGAGTGCATACACATACTAATTACAAAATTCCTACCGAAAAAAGGAAACTGATTTTTTTCTATTAAGAAAGTAATTATTTATGTAATATTTGAGAAAAATGTGTCTATTTAAACTTTTACATGCATAATAAAACAAGAATGCATGGAGTTATAGATCATGACTCCCTGAAAAATGTCTCATATGTCGTATAATCATCTGTGTGAAAAAACTAATATATTTGATGACTGCAGAGACTGTGTATATATAAGATTAATATTCACACACCTCTTAAAAGTCTCATCTGTCCTTCTTGACAGGGGAGAACTGCAATATTTTAACCATTCTCTGTTTTGCTGTTTATGTCTAATGGCTGCCTAAGTTCTTCAGTTTATCAGTGAAGATTCATATGCTGTGAAACCTAATTTCAAAATCTAATCATTCTGCATTGTTTTAAAAAAATTCCCTTTGTAAAACGATGAGTTTAGTAACTTCAAAAAGGTTTTTCAATCTTAGGTTCAAAGCAGATAACTACCCATATGATTTCTAAGTTGATGTAGAAAACAAAGAAAGAAAGAAAGAAAGAAAGAAAGAAGCACTATGTAATTTAGAAAGAATAGAACTACATAAAATAAGCTATATGTCAGACTAAGAAAATATCAGCGCTATCTGTAATCAAAGCTGAGTGCAGATGCATCAAGAGGCTCAAGGCATAACAGTATCATATAAAGTTGAGTAATTAGTTAAGATTCTGTTTGGAGAGGCCTCCCTATTCAAAGAATGTGAGGGGTGACGAGGAATAAAAACTGCAGAGAATTATGTGCCACGTAGTAGAGCTGGGTATTGTCTTGTGGAATCTAAATCATATCTCATTTAGAGGGTAGAAGAAGGGGCTGCTGACAAGTTCTGAATCTTAGAACCTTACTAGTACAGAGATCTGAGGGACAGGAATTCTTCCTGAGAAGGGCAAAAGAGTACACATTTTGCACTTGTCAATCTGCATTGCAAATATTCAACTATACTTTCATAGTGTTTGAACAGACTTGAACAAAAAATGAAGGACCAGAGTCCTTGGATCCTAAAAAAAATTATTTCTGAAATCAGTTGGCAATTGGGATTTGATTTATTGGCTACACTTTGCATATCTCTGTCTTAGTAAATCTGATTCTGGTTACATGAATGATTTTCCTTCCATCTAAAATTATCCCCCATGCTTAAGTGAAATTAACATATGTAGGAAAGAAAATGGTGGACCCAGTACTGGTGTTTTCATGGGGAGAAGAGTTGTTCTCCTATCTGTGAGATGGAAAGGAAAAGCTAAGAGCAGATAAAAACAATGCAAGAAAATAGAAATGAAAGAAGTAGCATTATTCTGAAAACTAGAAAACAAATTACTTCTGCCTTGGATGAAAAGATCAAACATGAGCTTAAGTGCTTGAAAGCTGGATAAATGTTTGGACTATGTCTGGTACAAAAAAGACAGAAAGGGATGGAGGCAGGGAGAGAGGAAGACTGAGTAAAGCAGAAAGAGAAAATGAAAGAGTAGTGAAAGAGAGAGAAAAAGAGAACAATAATCAAAAATTCAAAAATTTTAAAGTGATTTATAGAAAACTGAGATTATTATTTTTAAAAATGTAATCAAGATTACAAACTCTATTATAGGAGAATGTACATTTTTGACAGATATATTTGATTTTGCTTACCTTTCTTACTTTCAAAACATACTATAAATAAAATATTTCAAATATGAAAAATATTTCAAGACTAAATTATAGAAATTAATTTAATTGCATTCTGTGCTTTGGCTGAGAGGCAGCCTCTTTTACCTTAAGCTCACACCTGTTGTGTGAGTAAAAGTGAGTGTGCCCTGCCCAATCTGTCTTTAAGGAACTTCAGTGAAGTTGTGGAAGAGGGCAAGAGACTGGAAAGTGTGTCGTTTCGCTTCTCCTACGATGGCCTGGATTACAGCTGTTAGAAGATAATACTGCTCTGAGTGGGACGTCGACAGATTTAACAGCCTTAACAGATGCGACAATGATCAGGGAATGGAAATGGGCATAGCATACATCTGAAGTTACTACCACATTTAAAGACTGTATCAGTGCCTGCTGTGCTGCACCAGCAGCTCTGGTATGCATGTTGTACTTCTGATCAAGTGTGTCGGGGAGCTGGGCTGTAAGACCGTGTCCCTCTTCTCCCACACACTCAAGCCGCAGCTGATTTATGAAGCAATTCACAGTATTTGGATAGTAACAGTTGTGTGATGAGCACAAAAGTTGTATGATGAGCAGGACAAAAGTCTGCATGTTTAGAATGCTGCATACTTTTTACAAGTCATGTGACATGCCACATAGTAGGCCCGGAAGAGATAATTGCAAAGAATGCTTTGATTCTGTAGTTGACATCTGCTTTCAGGCTTTCTCCATCAAGAATGAGACGTGGAGACACGATAGTCATGGGTGGGGTACGTATAGGATTATTGAACTATTTTTTCGGATTCCAGTAATACGAGGAGTCTTTGGACCCGGCCAGGACACCCACAAGTGAGGCATTTTTTTCCTGCATCCTGGTTCTGAACCAGAGAGTGAAAGTCTGTGAGCAGATGAACTTTGGTGTCTGGGTGGAAAGGGCAGAGAGAAACATGCACCATTCCAAACTCACTGTTCGGACTCAGCGCTCATTTCTGATTTAAAAGGAACTGTCATTTTGCTGCATATAATGCTATGCTCACTGCTATTCACAAGTGTTAAGCATCTTATGCATTACATTTCTTTTGTTATAATAATGTATTTCATTTAATATTTCGATGGAAAGTTAATAGAAGTTAATCAATTTCAATTTCCAATTGTTCCATATGAAAAAAAGTTTTAATAACAAGAAGTTCAGGGGTGTGTGTGAAAGCCATGGCGAATGAGTAGAAAACAAAATAAAGTCTGTTTTCTATGATTTATGTTTTTAATGCTTTAATAAGCACTATCAAAAGCATACACTGTTTTAAATTGTTTTTAAATATATCTTATTTTTAATCTTGAATTAAAATCAAATATAAACATATATAGAAAGTAAATACTTCAAGTTTTATAAAAGACGAAGCAGATGTAGAATATTTACTTCCAAATTAATTGGGAGAGCTTCATAGTGTCTTATAATTAAGTTGCCTTTTAAATATGCTTGACCCTTCAGGCAAACATCTGTGGGTATTTGTTTCCACATGTTCCAGAACGATGAGGTGATTTGGATGCAGCGAAAATTTTAATAGCTTGAGATGAAACCAAAAGTATCCTAAGGGAATCTGGTAGAAATCCATTCAAGAATAGATGAACAACGTCTCCTTCTTTTATGCTTTGGTGTAGTAAGTAATTGTTCATAACTAAAATTCTTTATGAAGATAAATGATTGATATAAAGGATAACGTAAAGATGCCCTGAAGTACATGAAAACAGAAATGCCTCTCTCCTAAAGAAAAAATGTCTTCTTCCAGCTATAATTTGACTTTAAATTTTGCATGCAAAAATCATGCCTGAAAATATTCTTAAAAATCACGTGAGACTGCATTCCAACCAGTGCTGGGCATCCGTTCAGCGTTTCTGAAGCCATTTGTCTTTCTGAATTGCACCCAATGCAAACTTTTGCACACAGAACTAAACAGAAATGAGTATCCGTCACACCTCCAACATGCATACATTTTGTTCTAAAGAAACAGCTGTTACTTAATGAAAAGTAGATGAAGAGTGCCCAGCATTTATTTTTTGTAAGTTATTGCCCAAACAAGGATTGTTTAGAGCCAGATGCTATAATTGAGAATGGTCTGTTTATTTCAGTTGGGAGTGTTATAAAAATGCTAATAAGATGTTTTTATTGCCTTTGCATGGATATTTGACACCCCAATGTGCTTTTGTAACCACTGACTGTTGTTTCTTTAGACTTATTATTTGCATTAGATCATGGAAGAGTAAATAAAGTGAGCAACAATGCACTCTACAGCACCTAAGTCAGCTGAGAGGGAGATGGTTACATGATTGTACAGACAATATTCATTAAAAATTTGGAAACACTAACATGGTCCTATGTGTTGAGTTCTAGCCACCTAATCATTTACCTAATAATTATCAACTGACAAAGGAAACTGTTCTATCTAAATAAAATCAATATTTCTAGTTATTGGAATATATTGCTACCCAGGTATTGCCTGCTTACCTGTATATCAATTACTTAATGTATAGTATGCAAATTATTTTAATTATATACGAAAAATCTTATAAATATTAAATTTTTTCAGAAAAAAAGCCTTGCTTAAATGTTGCTCAAAGTCATTCTTTTAAAGATAAATATTGTTTCCACTTCTGTGCTGATTTTCTCCAAACATATTTGATGCATTCATAAATACATGCATCTTTATGTCTTTGAAATGTAACTTCTTGTGTTTGCCTTCCTTCTGTCAAATTCTACTGAATAGTTTATTTTGAACCTCCCTTCCTAAGTTATATTCAACAATGTATCTTAGAAATCTTACAATGAGAGTAAAACTAATATAAAGGATAATAAAATGAGATTAGCCAAAATTACCTGCTGCATACTGTGTTATATAATTTACATGTGTTGTATAGAACATCTCATTTAATCATCATTAAAACCTCATGAAGTTCATGGTGGCGTTTTCTCTATTTTACAGCAGAGAAGAAAAATGGTTATAAGTAGCTTATGCAAGGTCAAAACAGAGAAAGAAAATTTAAGGATTTGAATTCAGATAGACCTTTCAGAGACTGAGTTATTAACCATTATGCTGCTATCATGGAATGTATTTAGTGTAATGGACTGAAGTTTTATTTTGCTTTTTTGTACACAGATGTAGTTTGTGTAATGGATAAAGTTTTTACTTAACATTTGTATGCTAATGAGTATTTGAATTTACTGTTTATTCAGCACACTATTGAAGTTGGCATGCTTGCCGAATTATCTACCATGTATCGCCAAAACTAGAGTCAAAAACTTATGCTTATTATTTATAAAATAGAGAATAGGTGAAATTTGCATTCAAAAGTAACTATTGATTATACATTTACACCCGCAAAATTTGAGCCTATCCTCTTTCCTATACTCTCAAAAACATCTATATTTTTTGTTGTATATCAAGTGTCAAAAAATGGTCCCTAAATGTTCTGATAATTAATAATGCTAAAGGCATAATATTCATCCATTAGTATTTCCTCTAATCTAATAGGAGTTTTTCCTACCTTTGGTCTTTTTTCTATAGTTTCTCAATAAGCTAGCTTACATGTCAGATCATTTGAAGAAACTCCCTGATGACTCACATTGGAAATATATTATCTAAACTTTTTATGAAATATCTATTTACACTGTCAGATTGTTGTCCTTATATTATCCAATTTCTCAAATAATCTTCAGAGAATAGCTTAACATTGTTGTTTTTTGACCTATGTTATTCACATTCCTTTACAATAAAATTAGTAATATAAATTAACAAAAATATAATTAAAATATAATTAGTCTATGTTTTAATTTTTTTTAAAAATTCACCCACCAGGATACAATAGGTTACAAGTTTTTTTACCTTGAAACTTTGTTTTAATGTAATTACAACAAAATTGGAAAATAATTCTGACCTTGCACCATATTTATGTAGAAAATAATTGTTTGATAATCTATTTCTCTGTAAAATCTAAGAGCAACTCATCAACTATGTAAAAATTAACTCAATTATGGCATTTAGAAAAAAATAATCAATTCCTTGCCTTTTGTTAAATTTTAAAGATTTAAAACTCTTGAAAAACTTAGAAATCAGCACAATGTCTTGAAGTATTAAAAAGAACTTTAGAAAAAGCTGATACAATTATTTATTTATCTGATTTTTGTGGTTTAGTTTGCAAACAGCTATGAAACATTTAGGAAAAGGAGGAAACAATAAAAGACAATATACAACTTTTAACACAATACAGAGTAGAAGTGAGATGTTATGAAAATTTCAGCTTTCTGAATTAGGTGACTCTTCAGTTTTTTTCATTTTTAAACATTTCCTCACATGATCCTTAATGAGTGAGCACAATGCAATTTGAACTGTTGAATTCTGTGTTGAAAAGAATAGCATACATTCCTTTAGAAACCCAGAACCATTGTTATAAATCACTAGAATTGATGCTTTATCTGAACTAAAAAATAATTGAAAATCCAAATGATATGAGCATAGAATTAAATGAATAGTTCATTTTTTATGCTCTTTTGCTTACTGACAAAAGCCTGGAAGCAGCTGAATTTTGTGACAGACACCAATTCAATCTTTCCAAATCCTTCATTTTGGTCAGCTATATGCCCATTTCTCCTAGAAGTATTAGTGTTTTAAAAGTCTGTAAATTCTTACCATCTGCAAAGAGCTAGCGAAGAATCAAGAGCAGGTAGCTAATTATCTCCAAAAACCCTCATCCCATAGAAAGTGTCATAGCGGCAGTAATTTCCTGAAGTTCTGTGAGAGAAAAAAAAAAATGAATTTCACGTAAATAAATTTGAGAAAATATGTACTTTAGCTTTCTCTTATTCACAAAATATTAACATTTTAACAAGGGTAAAATAAAAAAGTTGATTGTGTTTAAGTTAGTGATATGATTTGAAAATATGCTTTATTCCAGGATTCATGTTAAATATGAGGCAAATTTATGTTAAAACGATGGTACTGTTAAGAAGTATGTCTACCATAAGATGAATAAGGTACTATGGCTTTGCCCTCATAAACAGGATAAACAGCCCTATAAGGAGACTCTTCAAATTGCTACTTTGTGCTTCTATATCTCCCATCATGCAGGATATAGCATTTGTCCTCTTCCCTTCGCCTCCTTGCAAGAAGACTTCCTGAAAAATTCTACCAGCGAACCAAGTCCTCAAAAGAAACTGATTCTGTTGGTGTGCTGATACTGTATTTCACAGTCTCAGGAACTATAAGAAATAAATGTCAATTAGATATAAATTAGTATTTTTAATAGCAGCAACAGTGTACCATGACACTAGTAAAAAACAAAATCTAAAGAAGGGAAATGATTCCCCCATGAAAATTGCATTTGCAGAATATATAAGTATTATCTATGGATAATGGCAATTAGAGTACAGAAATATTTTTAGAGAAAATAGCATACATGTAAAGATATTGCTCAGAAGGATTCAAAAAGTACTCTTTTCCAGTATTTCTTTCCCATAGAATCAATGCTGTCTACTTTGGAAAATATCTCAGGATCTTCCCCATCGTCTCTTCAGGTGCTCTGTAATCACAGCAGTCAAACACAGCCAGGTACATCTGAGTGCAGTAGCCTCATGTGTAGCATAAAACATAAGAACAAGAGTTTTGGAAGTCATTATCTGTGCAGTACAGTTTCAACTATGTTGCCTAGTAGCTGTGCAAAGACGAGCAGTTTTTAAAATTTTGACATTCACGTTTCACTTCTAAAATAAGGGTATAAATATTCTATCTGAAAAGATAGATTAAATGACATGCTAAATGAAAATAAATTAACAATTGTTTCATAAGAAAACATTAAATAAATCATGACCATTTTAACTTCCATTGCTGCTATTATATCCTGTGGACAGGGTAATAACATCTCATGACTTTTAACCTTATTATATATGCAAAGGCCACTTTTACCAAATAAACTCACATTGCAGACTCTTATGGTAAGAGGTGTACGCATCTTCACATTCCCATACACACTGCTTCAAGAGAGGCATGTACCCTGAGAAATACATTTTTGGGTGATTCTGACATTTTGTCAATATCACAGAATTTTCAGAAACTGAGAGTTATAGCATCACTAGGTAATATAGATGACTGTCATATATGCAATCCATTGTTAAACAGAGCATCATTAGGTATCATTTAAATAAAAATGGTTTGTCATGTAATCCATTAGTTTCAAATATCTAAATTTAGAATATTAAAGAAAAAAATCTCACTTTTCATGAAGATTGTTGTGAGATATGGGGTTACAGAAGATACATATATGTTGAAGTGCATGTGTTTTATAAAAAAATTAAAGTGTGGAAGGATATATATTAATAGTGGTAAATTATGATTGAATTAATTTAAAGAGTACAGCACTTTGTGAAAGTATTGTGTCAATAAACGATTCATAGTCTGAAGCGGAAAAAGTTTTATTTTACATCTCTGATTACTTGTGATTGAATATATATTATAGGTTCTCTTACTGGAAGAGACAAAGAGAAATCACAGATATTCTGAAAGCAGAGAAATAAGACCTGTGGAAAATTTTAAATTTAATGTAAGAGGAAAGCATCAGAAAAGCACCAAGATTTTTGGCTCCAGACAAAATATAATGCTCAAATAAAGTTTTCATTTCTAATTTGGAGACGTTTCTTTGGTTCTCAAACAAAGATGTTGTAGGAAATTAGCCATAAGAGTCTGGCTTTCAAGGAATAAATTAGAGCTAGAGGCACATATTTGCAAATGCTTAGTTTAAATGGGATATTTTAAACTATCAGTCTTCAAGAAATCATCAATCAATATTAAAGGTGGATACTGAGCAGTCCACAACAGAGCCCACTAATTGACGTGCAGAAAGCTAAAAAAGAATATGTTATGGAAGCCAAAGAAGAGAGCCTTATGTTTTATTTTGTTATTTTGTTTGTTTCCTTTGTTTTTGAGATAAGGAAATGCTAAGCTCAATGATCATGATACTTTAAAAAAAATGAGAGCACAAAATCAACCTTGGCTTTAGCAACATGGAAATTGTGAATGTCCTTGAAAAGAACATTTAGTTGTAGTGATTTGTACTTTTTTTTTTTTTTACTATATTAGCAGTAACTCACTGTTTATTTCTATAATAAATTATCATTACATTTACTGCAATAGAAGTATTGTCACTTTGTAATACTGAGTTATCAGATGAATGCCATCACATATATGCAGTCTATAGTCTAACAATTACTCATTTCCACATTCATATTTTAGCTCTTTATTTCTGAGCTACTGTCAGTTTTTAAAACCCTTCATGAGTTGTACTTTCTTAAACATTCCTTGTCCTAAAATGATTGTTGTTTCAGAGTTCTGTTTATTTGTTTTGAGTTCTATTCTTTTGTATTTGGAATTTTGTATGTTACTGCTCTATTGTGTTTTTCTTGTAGTAGGATATCCTTTTTTAAAGGTGTTCTTTCTAATATATATTTTGCAGAACTTGTCAGATTCCTAAAGGTAAAAAATTACTTACCCAAGGAGTTATTGGAAACTTATTATTACCTTAGGCCACTGCCTCTTTACCATTTAACTTGCATCTAGAATGTATAATGTTTGTGAGGCCATATCCTAACTATTTTTTAAACCTTATGTTCAAGTCTACAATAATTTTTGAATAATCAGACCCCACCCATCAAGTGCATTTAAACCATAAAATCTCATCCTGTGTGTGATTGTTTCTGTTCTCTTCAACTGATTAGGAATGCCACTCCTCTCCTAGATGCTCATGTCTATTTTATTTCAATGTATTAAGCTTAAGCTATGCAATTTAAGCACTAGTTATTACTTTTTTTCAGGTTGTTTGAGACAGGATCTTACTATGGAGTCCAGGCTGGCACTGAAGTCACAGTGTAGCCCATACTGGGCTTGAATTTGTGGCAATATCCGGCCTCAGTATCCTGAGTGCTGGAATTAATAGCATGTGTCACCAAACCTTACTAATTGTAACATTTTATATAACGTCTCTTGACATTATATTGCTACTGGTTTCAAGCTAACCTTCTCATTTTTGTCTGAAGTGAAGTGCTCTCATTAGTACAGTTACAGAAAATTTGTTCAATAGTCAATAAATTAATTTTTATGAATTTAACTACTGTTTGTCTCTGATTCTTTTCTGGTATTCAATTGAATTTAGCCTTAACATAGTTATAAATTACCTGAGGTTATTTCTGAGGTAGCATTCAGGACAAATCTGGAGAACATATTCCTTAAACAAATAAAGTCAGAGATTGCAT
Organism: Cavia porcellus; assembly: GCF_034190915.1. NCBI lineage: Eukaryota > Metazoa > Chordata > Mammalia > Rodentia > Caviidae > Cavia > Cavia porcellus. The sequence goes on along the minus strand of NW_026947497.1, from coordinate 28,068,166 downwards.
TCCAAATAAAGAGCCTTTTTGTAAATAACTTTACTATTTCAACTATTTATCAAGGGGCTATTTTTTTTCTTTCTCCTCCCCCACTCATACTGGTATTCAATTAATTCTTCCATTTCTTCCCCTAAGAGTTAATTAAATGTAACATTAGGCTAAATTATAACTAATATATAAATATCACAAATCAATAATTAAATATTTTTCCATTTTTCTACTAACCTTCCTTTTTCCTTCCTTCCTTTCTTTCTCCCTCCTTATCTTTCTTCCTTCCTTCTTTACCGTTATTCATCCTTCTCGATTTTCTCGGCCAGCTTATGTAATGTCACATGTGTATTTAGTGCAAAAAGAATCTTGCTGCATTTGCATTTACCTTCTAATGGATCAGGTGTCTTAGGGACAATGCATATGCATAGCTTCCTATGCAATCTCAGCTGACCTTACTTAGACTTTGAAGAAATAAAGTATTGTTAGACATTTGTCCTATAAAGATGGAAAAATCTCCAATACGTATGTATTCCTTGTAGCTGTCTTCTCGGTCATGTTATCTTTAGAAATACTGCACATAATTTTTCTCATGTAAAACTTAGAAGGTCTCAAAATTATTAGACATACTTTCGTCTAATTTAAAACTCTAATATTGTAGAAAAATGATAGTAAAATACATGAAAAGAAAATTTTAAAAGCATGAAATCTCATAAGCTGTACTTGAAAGTACATCAACTAAAAGTAATGTGATAAAGAAACTGGATTAGTCGATTTAAATATTATTTCAGGCAGTAAAAAACATTGAAAAAAGTAGTAACACATTCTAATATTACATTTCTGTATGATAGATTAGTTTAATCACATGTTATAGAGTACTTTATTTCCTCTCTATTTTCTTTCCATTTTTTGTAAGTGCAGTGTTCCTTGAACTAACAAAAATTTATTTTTCTGCTGGACATTTAGAAAGATATTTAGAATTTTAAAAATACCTTCAATGCTTATTTTATTTTTCTATATGTACTTAGCCATGACCTTGTCAATCATCAGAAAAGCACAAGTCAGTTAACACAACATCAAACACTGTGTTATTCTTTGCTCGCACATGACATTCACCTAATGGAACAATTACTGAAACAGAATGAGTGCCTTTAAATTCACAGTGTTTGATTAATTGAATAGCAATGTTTTCTTATCTTCCTCTACTGTTATTCTACATAAATCTAGCTGTATATTCCTGTGTAGATATAGTCAGAAAAATTGATATAATTCAGTTATTAACGTGAAGGACTTGAGCTCATCACTACAGATATTATATAAACAAAAGTGGAATTTTTAGGAGAAACCTGAAAATCTTAAATAGTATATTACAAAACAAAATATAAACCAGGAAATAAAAATAGTTAGAACATACATAGTTCTATAGAAATACAGAGTAAACGCTTCCTGATTTTATGCATTGATTTCAAACATTAGATGGTTTAAAATTGCTAAATCAAACATTCTAGATAATAAATTTATTGCTTAAATTTTGCTTAAAATCATCAGGAGACATTCATGCCAATTTATAGATGATGACTTGATGCTTGTAAAAATAGCTTTTCAAAAAATAACAAAGAGATTTTTAAGCCAAAAATAAAGACGCTTAAAGGCATTTTTCTCATGTGTACTGTCAAAATATATACTAGAAACATAAGTGGATGTCCAAGTAATAATTCAATTGCTTTTATTTGATTTGTCAGATTTCACTTTTCAAAATGAGATTTGGCATCTATGATGCCTTTTAGCTGAATTTGTTTATACTATTTACTAATATAACAATGTGTTTTGACAGAAAATAAAATATTTTAAAATGACTAGTACTTAATCCAGTTAAATAAATATAGACAATCAAAGAAAATATAATATATTAATAGTAACTATTTCATTTTAAAAAATAATCAAAATTTTAAAAATTCAAAGTATCTGAGTTACGTGAAAGTATCAACATAAGGGTTTGTGAAAATAGTTATGTTGCCAGAGTTTGTAATGAAAACTCAAAATGGGACACACTACAAAGAATTTGGAAAATCTTTAAGCACATGAGGTAAATGTTTCCTATTTTAGAAGGCTTTATAACATTATACTTAAGAAAATTTAAAATTATTAAAATATGTGAATATTTTAGTTTTTCAGTTCATCTGGAAGCATGCTGCAGAAGTGCATAAAACAACTCTGAATTTCTTAGCGTTCATGTCATAGAGATCTACTACATGTGTGTGTGGTTTGGATGGAACATTGGGGTTTGATACAAAAATCCGTGTATTACGAAAAAGAGGGCCCAGGCTTCATCTCCCTAACTTATTTTTAAAATAAAGATCGATATTAAAATTGAGTAAACAATTTCTAAAATTTTGCTGAATAGGTTAGTAAGTAAATAGAAAATGTGGATTAAGAGATTTAATCAACCTTGTGTGAGCATTGGCTATATTTCCTTTTAACTATACTGGTAAGAAAGTTTTTCCACACTTTTTTCTTTCTCAGTGGTCCTGTGAAATATTCTTTCCAGTCTAAGCAACTAAAATTAAGATGTTTTCCTAAAGCTCCATGTTCTATTCTTAATTTTTATAAAAGCACACAATGTTAAACCAGGCCAGATTGCAGTGCTGCTTAGATAATCACAATTCAAATCTTGAAGTCTGCAAATCCAAAAAATCATGCATATTTTCACTAGTTTTCTTTCTGACTTTCTATTATGCTCTTCCACTTTATACAGAGCTTTGAAATTTAAAATCTTTAATTAATATTGGCTGATTTACCATGAATTAATTTTGGGCAAAATGCCTTTTGTGTGTTTGAATGGATGTGGGGTGTAGAATTCAGGACCTTGCATGTAATAAACATATTCTCTATACCACCACGTAGAATGACTTCTAAATACATTTTTAAAGGTGACTAAATTTACAGACATAGAATAGCTTGATAGAGACTCCATTTTCTCTTTCAGTTTCTTGACCTCAACCTTTAAGTTTTTGTCATTTTGGCCTCTTTACCATTTTTTGCTGTGATTTAAAAATCGCTTCCTTGTGTATTCAAAATTAGTTGTGGGTAATTCTGTCCACTTAGGCTGCTTAAAACATTCTGATAGAATGCTTTCAAACAATTATTATGACAACCATTTCATTTTTCTCCTAAAAGCATATGAATCCCATGTTTATCCATCTTTAGAGTAAACATGGTTAAAATCAACTAAAATACAGTGTAGTTCTAAAGAATCCCTGAGCAGACAAAGCCAATCATGCTTTAAATCAGGCCTTACAAGTGAACTCAATCCTGCTTGATTTATAATTTCAGTGAAATTTAATTTAAGCAAAATCTTGCAAATTCATAGATTTTTAAAAAGTGGAATTTAAACTTAACCAGAGGCAATAAGCACATTTATAATTTTGAAACTGTGACTTTGTAAAACTAGAGATCAACTAACAAGATTATAAAATAACAATCAGTCCTATGTCTTCTTTGCTTTACCTATGTGTTCCTCCTACAAAAGTCTCTCATTTGTGTTCCCATAGTGGATCTCCTGAACCACTTCTGGTTCAGAACTGCCCCATTCAGGAATTCTTTGACACAAAGCTCAAAATTTTATTTTATCACAGTTTGCATTTTTACAAGTCTCATTGTTACTTTTCTCATTGCTGAGACAAAATACCCAACACCCACAAGTTATAGCAGGAAAGTTTCATTTGAGCTCACAATTTGTAGACGTGGCATGGCAGAGGGGAACTACAGAGTGGAACCACTCCTTCGCATGACAGACAAGAGTTAGCAGAACAGCAACTAGGGAGCTGCAGCAGCAAATCTCTTTTCTTATTATCCCAGGCAGTCTACACACATTCTGGGTGATTCTGCCCACAGCCAGGATGGGCTTTTCCATTATCCAAACTGAAAACTATGTGAAACCTGTGTAGCTACCGTGTACCCTTAATCCCAGCATTACACATTCATGGCAAAGCCAGATTCCAAAAGCTACACCAATAAGTGCATGAGACGTGGTGGGGGTATCTAGATATAAGCCACAATGACGACTTTTAAGAATGATCTCGAGCTCGTAGTATTTAGTTGCCTTCATGAAATTCAATGAGAGAAACAATTCCTGATTCAAGTAAATCTGGAAACTAATTCTCATTAGGAAACCAAATATGGGGCTGTAATATAACTCAGAGGCTCAGTGCCTGCTTGGCAAATGAAAGGTCATTAGTTTGATCCTTGGTACACAAAAAGGTGTGTGAGGGGGGCCAACATGGGCAACCTTGCACAGTGATGGGCTTGACTTTTCTCTGAGTCTCTTTTGTATTAAGCTTGAAACAGCAAATAAAGTTTTGGCATCAGATATCAAATACCTTTGTTATTCATGGGTTATTAAGGTTCAGTAATTATTTAGGAAACTTGAAAGGTGAGGGAGTAATATTGTTTATTATTGTTGTGGAATATTCATTGTTAATGTATAAGATAAAATCAATAAACAGTTTTTGAGAAAATATTTGAGCATTTGAGACTCTTGAAAAGTAAGACTTCTATATGCATAGAAGTTGAAAATTAATTTTGCTATTTACTTTTCAAGGATTTATAATAATGTTGGTAAATGAACAAGGCAATTTCTAGCTGATTTATATAATTATTTTCAATACTTTCAAAGATATTGATCTTCTTTCCTTATAAGCAATTCATGGGGCACAATAAAAAACAATAGATAAAATATTAAGTAAATATGCTCCAGGGCATCACTCACAGCATAATTAAAAACTAACTCATTTCTGTATTTCAGTAACTTCAATTCCCATTCAGCATAACTATGCATGAGAAATCTATTGGCAATTTGCTTCAAAAATAATATTGAAAACAGATTTTTACATTACAGTAACAAAATTTTCTTTCTCTTTTGAAAAGATCAATACTTTATTTTATTAATTTAGCAGTTTTAGCCAACATGAACTGAAGTATTTAGAGGAAACTATATCTTTTAAAGATGCACAAAAATAACTACTAATCAGAAAAGCAGTTTTACTGTGAACCATTAGAATTGTTTAAGCAAAACTCCAAAGAAAAGAAATACTACCTTCTATCTAAACAAATTCTATAATTATCTTTAAACAATCTTGCCCTAATTGTGATTTGCTATGATGCTCAGGCCAAGGAGACATCAGGAGCTCCTTTGGCTGTGAGAGGACAACGAGCAGTGGAGGTGCCCCCACCTGGGGACACCACTAAGAACAGAACACCAGGACACCACTAACCCACAGGGGTCACCGACGAGCCACACCATGCCAGTGGAGGAACCAAGGTGAGAGGCGAATGGAAACCTTGGAAAGGGTTAGGGGCTCTTTCTCTTTTCCTTCCAGATTTTAAAACTTTGTTTAAATTGTGGAAAAAAAAAAAAAAAAAAAAAAAAGTCTTGTTTCAGCTGCTGAGCTGGACGATGGGGTTTTTCTTCTTGCTGTAGAAAATAATTCACCTCTGCAACCAAGATCTGTATCAGTTGGATTAATTATAGGAAAAGTTTTAACATATTATATCTAAAGCACTTAAAAGATAGGAATACAATAGCTTCCCGTGGATTTGGGGTGATGATGTAAAAGGGATGTCTGTGCCATGGGAAGCTGAAGGATACAGCTGTAAACTGAAGGCCTGGAGTACACTGCAATGTCTGGCTTGAGTACACATAGAACAGCCGAAGGATCTGCACTCTAAGGCTGAAGACTTTGGAGACTGAACACTAGACTCCTGGACATGCAAGGTCAGAGTCAACGGAGACCCCCAGAGCTCCTCCAAAGAAACAAAACCGAGATTCCTTTCTTTCCCCTTCCACTTACTCCATGCAATGAGCCTTTTGGTTAGTGCTACCCAAATCTAGAGTGAGTCTTCTTCCTTCTGAAGTCAATCAACCAGATATACTCAAAACTGTGTTGTTTTAATTCAGCAGGCATGTCATTCAAATTGACCCCCCATTAACTGTCACAATTTTAGAAGATGACTGCATATATTCCAGAGTACTGTGAGAAAATGCAACAGCACTGTAGATGTAGAGCTTGAGCATAACTCATTCATGCAAACTGAGGTAGGTCATAGAAGGAAGTGGTTATTTGCTGTGCACACTCAAAATGATTTTTCTGTGGCAGACTAAAAAAAAAGGGGGGGAGGAAGAGCACTTACTGGAAGAGGTGAAGCAGATGGCCAATTTTCAGAAATAAAAATGGGGATGAGTGAGATTGCTATAGGACCTTAATCTTTAACAGTGATGCTACATATTTATCATGTTAAGAAAATGTTCTGTGCTCGCTCATGATAGGCAAGTGACCACTGCAACATTAAAACTGCAAAAACATGTATTTAATCATTGAGAAAAAAAAATAATAGCAATGTTAAAATCCTTGTACATGTAAAAATAACTATAACATATGTTTGTGTAATGACATATGATGATATATGAGTGGAGAATAACAGTAAAAATTATTGAAAATAAGAGAAGTATAAAGTACTAGAACATAGGTATAAATTTATACATGATCAAAGGACAATACAGTAGTTTTGCATCAAAAATAGCTTCATACTAGTCCACAAAATATAGCTGCCTTCAAAGGAAAACAATATAATGTGGAAGACAATTATGAAAGTATTGGAAAGATTGAAAGAGCAAAAGAGCCCATGGAGTTTTTCCACCTGTCAGGTAATGAAAGATGCCACCACATCCTGAGTTGGAAGAGCAAATCCAGGAAGGTGGTCAGTCTGGTCCTCTGGCACAATGCCACCAATGACCCAATTTGAGCAGCTCTGTTCATGCAAAAGTGCTGGGCTCTGAACTCAAGGACATTGCTAGACGCTGCTGCTATTGCTGCTGCTGTGGACACCTTTGCTTCATTTAAGAGCAGCCTGGAAATCCACACTGTACACCATGTTCCTTTATCTACACTAAATGATTACTTGCTGTAAGGTTCAGTTAAATAATTTAATCAAGAAAATATCTTTCATTAAGATAAAAGAATCTATGGTAAAAACAAGGAAAATTTGCAATAGAGATATCAGATGCTAGTTGTAGTCAATGCATACTCCCAAAGGCTATGATAAAACCTGTATTTTATATCGCAGATGTGTATTATGTTCTTTGTATGAAATTTGTGTTTGTCACATATGAATATTGAACTCTGTATTTCAATTAATAAATCACTAAATCAAATTCCAGGTGAATATATAATAGTCTACAATAATCTAAAATATTATTCTATTCCTATGGCATTTTTTATTTAAAAAGAGAAACACAACACAACACAACAAAACAAAGCAAATCAGAAAAGAACAATGCAAGCAACACAGGATTTTGAATTTTTATAACAATAGAAATATTTTGTTAAAAGAAGGCATACCAAAATGTAAAGCATATTAAATTGAGTCATGAATTTTAATAAATTTCACATGATAGTTGTGTACATGAAATTGGTAAATATGCATGTGTGTAAGAAATGTAATATTGAAATTAAAAATTCTTTTTGAGTCACATAGAAAATACTAAGCATTGTGCCACAGTTTAATTGAAAGCTTAAAAATGCTTATTGATGATATGTAATATAATAATTAATGACATCTTACAGTCAATACAAAACAAGAATGACTTATGAGAATTTATGTCTTTTCTGTCCACATTTTTTTTTATTTTTAATAATGTTATGATAGCTCCATGATGCTGATTTGGTTTGTAGCTTTTACATCATTAAACTTACGAGTAAAAGTAGCCTCTGAAATATTAACAGTAGTAAGGAAAAAACAATGCACTGATTTATTTTAATGACATTAATTTGGTACTACACATATTACTTATGATCACATGTAATTCAGCAGGCGACAATTTCATTGCATTCTAATACTGATCTATGTAAACTCTAGTTTGCTGAGTGTCAAGAAAAATATAAAAATACATGTTCAGATGACAGAGAATAAAACCTGAGAGTTTTGTCATACTAACTCTATGTATTAATGTGTCTTCTCAAAAAATAACTTACCTAATTCTTGTCTGATAACTTCTTTAAAAATTCCTTCCATTTTAATATTGAGATATTTGATCTACTTCAATTGTAGTTTAGCATATATGGTGAGAGACATGGATCTAGTTTTATTCTTTCATATATGGAAAGCCAATTTTTCTAGAACCATTTTTTTAAAGAAGCTTTCTTTATTCCATGAATATGTTTAGCCCCTTTCTCAAAAATATGGTGCTGATTACAACAACACTGAAATATAATGTCACTCCAGAAAGAATGGCTATCATCAAAAAAAATCAGCCAATAATAAATGATGGTGAGACTGTGGGGAAAAAGGAAACTTTCCCTATTGTTGTTTAGAGTGCAGACTGTTGCAACTACTATGAAAATTAATGTGGAGATTCCTCAAAAAACTAGGATTAGAGGTTCCATTTGACCCAGCTATCCCTTTTCTGAATATTTTCTCAGAAGAATCGCAAACATCAAGCCACAGTGATCTACGTGCACTCACATTTATAGCTGTTCAGTTAGTAATAGCTAGATCCTAGAAACAACCCAAATGTCAACTCACTGAGGAATGGATAAAAATATGTGGTATTTTTATTCAGTGGATTACTACCCAGCCATAAATAATGATAAATTCGAGGTTTTATTAGATAAATGGATGCAACTAGAAACCATAATCATAAGTGAAATCAATCAGACTTGCATGTGTAAACAACATATTGTCCCACTAGGGTAAGAAATTGAAAGGGTGAACAAGATCCAAACGTTACAATAGATATAGTAAAAGGGAAAGAAATTGCTCAAAGGGAAATTATATTGTTTGATCATTGTTATATGCTTGTATTGGATAACCTGAGCAACTGTTTTGAAGATAACAATATGCGATATAACAACCATTGTTAAATTCCTATCATTTTGCCTTGAAATTCTCTATCATTATTGTTTTGCTGTTGTTATTATTGTTGTCATTTTGCTTTCGTTGTTATTACTTGATGGTTTATTGTCTTTTCTTGTTATTTTGATTTTTCTGTTTTTTTTTTTTTTTTTTTTTTTTTTTCTCTTTAAAAAAATAAATAAATAAATAAAGTGCCTGAGTGTGTTCAGAGTTGTTTCTGTATCTTCTAATCTACTCCATTGATCCTCAGGTCTGTTTTTGCCAGTAACATCCTATTTTATCAGAGTAGTTTTCTAGTATAATTTCTAACCATGGATTGTGATGCCCTTTGCTTTGTCTCTGTTGCGTAGGACTATTTTTTGCTATTCTGGGTCTCATCTGGTTCCAAATGCATTTTATGAATGTTTTCTCTACTTCTGTGAGATCTGCTAATGGCATTTTGATTGGGATTGCATTAAATCTGCACAATAATTTTGGAGGTTTGACCATTTTCAGTATGTTGTTTCTTTCTACTCATGAACAAAAGTTGTCTTTCCATTTTCTGATGTCCTGTTTGATCATCTTTTTCAGAATATTATAATTTTCAATGTATAGTTTTTTCTTACTTTATTATATTAGAAGAGAGAATAGGTGAGGCTGAAAATGTGTGGACAAAAATCTCATGCACAAAACCCTGATTACACAGGAAATAGTGCAAAAAATCAACAACTGGAGTTTGTCTTATTAAAAATTTTGCATGGAAAAAATTACCAATAGCATGAAAAAGACAACTCACAGCTTGGGAAAATAATTTTAGCCAGCATTCCTTCAGAAAAATGATTACTATTTAGAACATTTAAAGAATCGAAAAAAATTAGAACCCACTAATGTAAAGACTCCATCCAAAAACAGGCATTTTGATTAATATACACTCAGAGGAAGAAACACAAATGATAAATAAATATATGAAAAAATGTTCAACATCACTGTTCATTTGGGCTATGCAAATTAAAATGACATTGAATTTTAACTCATCCCTGAAAGAATGACTATCATCAAGAAATCAGCCAATAACAAATTCTGGCAAGGCTGTAGGGAAAAACAAATGCTTCTGCAAAGTTGGTTGGAGTATAGACTAGTGCAGTCATGGTGAAGTCAATGTGAATATTCCTCAAAGAACCGGGATTGGAGATCCCATTTGACCCAGCTATTCTCATTCTGGGTGTCTCCCTAAAAGAATTAAAAACATCATACTACAGTGATATATGAACACCCATGTTTATAGCAACACTTTTTGTAGTAGGTAAATCCTGGAAACAACTGAAATTCCCATCAACCAAGAAATGGATAAAAATGCTGTGTGTGTGTGTGTGTGTGTGTGTGTGGTTTTTTTTTTTTTTTTTTTTTACACAATGGAGTACTTCTCAGTCTGAAGAAGGATAAATGTGGGACATTTCTAGGCAAATGGATCTACCGTAAGATAATATTCTTAAGTGAAATAAATAGGACACACATGTTAATATCACATTGTTTCTTTGAGGTGAGAAACTGGAAGTGTGAATAGGGACAAATGGTACAATAGATATTCTGAAATAGAAAAAGGAGAAACAGATTGGGGAGAGAATGAAAGGAATGAAAGAAAAAATATGATAGAAGAAATGTAAAATGGAAAAAAAAAAGCATTGTAAATTAGGAGGGAATGAGAGATTGAAGGGAGGAGATGGAAGTAACAGAAAAAAAGAGGACCCAAGATATGTACCGTACAGGAACAAACTGCCTGTGATTTATAAGACCACTTGTATGTCCAAATTATACCAAAAAGTTTAATTTAAAAAGTGAATTCTTTCTATGATTTCTGCTTTTTGGTAGTATTTCTGAAAGGAATGACAATCTTTGACTTCATAGGATGATATTATAGAATAACTCAAATTTTTGAATTTATAATTTTTCTGTTTCTATTTCCTTCCTAAATATTTTCTCAATTCTCCTGTACATAATTCAAAGACCTGATGTTTTAAAAGAAGTATTTATCTTCTATTTGAATGACAGAATTTTATATTTTTTGTCTTCTTGCTTTTTTATTTAAAATGAAAAATGTCCAAAAACTATGATGTAGAATTTCAAAACAACATAATAGATTAACAATAGTTAATATACTATGTATCGCTATTTTCTTTGGAAAATAGTATTGTTCCCAAGTTTTTATATTAAAAACATAAGTGAATATTAGAAGCACATCAATAAGAAATAATTTCATAAATTTTCAAGTGTTTGATTTCTAGATTTTTTTAAAACACGGAACATGTATCATAAAGTAGGGTCACGTGTGTGATAAGTGAATAGACACGGACTTTCAGTTGTAGATGCAAATGGTCTACTGTTCAGATAACTGAGATATGTGTTAATTTAAACTTTGCAAATGGTTAGAACTCCCAATTGTTCCATTAAATAGTTAGATTATCCAAGGATATTTTAATTCAAAGATATTTTAGTAGTTATAAATATGGTATTTTAAGATTTTCAAACACATAAATATGCTTTTAATTCAACCATTTGTCTTAAAATATAGTTTTAATAAAAATTCAATATTTAGTTTTATATTAAATATGGACATGTTTTCTTTTTTAATTTGTTGGGATGTAATGTGTTTTTCAGTTGAAGTAGATAGTTGGTGGATTACACAAGGTATTTGAAACTAAAAATTTGGATTCATTTTAGTGGTATATTTCTTTAGTTCTGAAATATTAATCAGCTTCAGATACAATACACTTTCTGTATGACTATTATATTTCTGAGCCAAAATACTTATCAACTGCTTAAGAATCACAATTTCAGGGAATATAAAAATAAAACTATCAATGTTTGTTCTACAAGTTAATACAGCATCTCTATTTTATTCAATTAAATATGTTTTATAAATTTCCTCCAATTCGTTTAAAATTGTACGTGGTAATGTTATGTAAGACATTACAGAATACTAAAGGTATTTGACTACTGAATACTAAAAGTACTTGACCACTGCCAAACAATGTCTTATATAGCGAAGCATGCAAACCTAATCTGTAGAGAAGAGCAGGACCATGCGATGGCTACAGTTGAAATTAGTAATTGTTTGTGATGAAAGTAATAAAATGCGTATGCAATTATGTATAAGAGAATAGGGCTGGGGATTTAGCTCAGTGGCATAAGCGCCTACCTTGTAAGCAGGCAGTCGTGAGTTTGGTCCCTGGTACCGATAAAAAGGAAAAAGACAAAAAAAAAAAAAAAAAAAAAAGTATCTCTAGAAGAATAATAACAACAAATTTAAAAATCTAGAAACCTAATTGTGCATCTATTTGAGGGACCCACTAAATGAATTAATGATACGTTGGTTAGAAATGTAAGACAATTGGAATTACAAAGTACCAGATGTCCAAAATTAAGGATAAATTAAATCTTTCTGATTTAACAATTTAAATATTCAGTATCACAATGTACTTTGAATGTATAGACAGTGTAAATATTAACAAGCCATCATTGATCACGCCAGGCTTGGGAAATAATTATTCCTTTTTCCCAGGAATTTAGTTAACTGTGTTATGTTAGGGAAATAAAACACATCGTAGGTGATGTGAATATACTTTGCTCCTTTAGCTTTTAAATATGTTTTTATTTCTTGTGACAATTGCAGTCACAATTATGGTGAAAAATGTTTAAATCTGAAAAGTGGAAAATTTATTATTTGTGTTCCAAATAGTGATGCTATTTCTGGTTAACTGCAGGATGATTCCGGGACCCATTCCTCTTCAGTCTATGAAGGTGCCAGACTAAACACCTGTCTCCTGCAGTAATTCTAAGAATTGCTTTGAATTTAGACAGTCACAAAGGCCAAAAAAAAAAAACTATTGAAAGTTATCAATTAAAATTCCCCATGCCAGGTGTGAAAAATTATCTCATTAATCTATAGTTTGTGAATATTTTGTAGCTTAGTACACCAAAGGAAGAAGAACAATACAAATATTGTATAAAGTTATTAAATAGGAATGATTTTGTGTGCAAGAAATGGTGTTTTTGAAATTTTTTTATTATTTTATTTTATTTTTGCACCCAGGATTGATTTTAGTTACACATAGAGTAGATAAGCACTCAACACTGAGCTACACCCTCATCCTTTTTATTTATTTATTTTTTATGACTGTTGCTCCAACATCATAATTTGCTATACTGTCACTGTCAATGTACATTGACTTTGGAGTGTAAGTTAAATGGACTGAAGTCATTCAGTACCATATGAAGGAACACCTTCCTATATTACTATATTATTATAGATATGGAAATTATCTTTGCACATATTCTCCTCTCTTTAATTTCAGTTCCCTAGGCATGAAAGTCACTACTCAATGGCTCATGGTCTGAATAAGAGTGGAAAAAATAACTATAACTGGTCAACATAGCTATATATATATATTTAAAGATGACAAAGAAACTTCCTATTGTTTGAAGTCTGTGCCACTTATACTGGTTTGTTTTAATTGGTTTTACTTGGTTTTATTAAAAAGAATAAAAGGTGGCACACAAGAAGAAAATGGAGTTCTACAATTCTAAGATTTTAAGACTTTAATAGCATATTATTATAAGCTCCCTTTTTAGAAATGTATCATTTCTTTCACTGTTAACACAAGTTACATTATATTTTATGGCTCCCTCAAGTAATATTTGAGACAAAAGAAAGCAGAAGCATCATGATAAGTACCATTTAACTCAAATACCTAGTAAGACCAACACTTTTTGCAAACAAATTGCTTTCTTTTTCTAATTACCAAGTTTTTATCTGTAGCTTAATAATTAAAGGTCATACAATGAAGTCAACACATATATTTGGCATTTCAATCTAAACTTGTCATGCCAGGAACAATAATTTGTTGCTTTTTTTTTTTTTTTTTTTTTTTGACAGTCTTGCCATGTAGTGCAGGACGTCTTTCAGCTCATTTATGCAACCCATGCTGGCCTCAAAATTGCAATCATCCTCTCAGCTCACTCTTGTTTATGCTGGGATTACAGGTATAGATCACCATGACTGCAAGAAATTTGTTACTTATTATTATTTTTTTTTATCGGTACCGGGGATCGAAGTCATGACCTCCTGTTTGTACGGCAGGTGCTTAAGCTGCTGAGTTAAATCCCCAGCCCCAAAACTTGTTACTTGTTACACGCATTAAATTTTATCTTGTAAACTGAAGCCTTCACTCATAAAGGGTTTTCATATTTGTTTTTATTCATCATTTAGCTTTTTAAACACCACTATACTTGAAAGTTGAAAGAAAAACAGTAACAATTGATCACCTGATGATTATAGTTCTTCTCACAGTCACTACTATACATAAAGTGCCAGCAAGGAGTGTTATTCACAGGACCCACTAGGGGGTTAGACACTGGACACCTGTGATGAAGTCCATCATGTTCTTAGGTTTCTCCATTAGACTAGCTGCATCTTTCCTATTTTTTTTATCAAAGTCTACCAGTCCTACATGATTTCTTTTTCTTTTCTTTCTTTCTTTCTTTCTTTCTTTCTTTCTTTCTTTCTTTCTTTCTTTCTTTCTTTCTTTTTTTCCTTTTTCTTTTTTGTCTTTTTCCTTTTTATCGGTACCGGGGATTAAATTCACGACTGCCTGCTTTCAAGCCAGGCGTTTATGCCGCTGAGCTAAACCCCCAGCCCTAATATGATTTATTTCATCAATATCCTCTATTTCATTCCTCTCAAGTAGCTTGTCTAGCAAACAGATTTTGCCAGGAGAATAAATATAATTTTCAGTAAAATTCACCTTATATTCTATGACTATGATATGATTTTCTTACAGCCCATGATAAACTGACATGCCTTCCTTCAGTTTGAATACTAGATAATCTGATCCAGAAGAGAGATGATGTTGTCAAAAGTGTATAATGGGCGCTGGGAATTTAGAACAGCGGCATAAGCGCTTGCCTTGCAAGCAGGCAGTCGTGAGTTCGATCCCTGGTACAGATAACAAAAAAAAAAAAAAAAAAAAAAAAAAAAAAAAAAAGTGTATAATGGCTTTTGGAAGCTACATAGTGCTTAAACATGCTGCAGATACAAACACAAGAAAAGTCATTGTCTTGGCTCATTAAAAAGAGCATGGTCTTTCTGATTTAATATAATATTTCTTGGCTTGAATCCTGGTTCTTGGTCTCCTTCTGCTGGAATTTTATCTTCTGGCAATCTTTCCTTTCTTTGCCAATATGTACTTCTAGATCTTCTTCTCACTGACCACCTTCCCTTCATTGCAGCTTTGTCATCTATTTTTAGGAATGAGGCAATCACCATGGCCTTGGTAGTATACACACCCAGTCAAAATTACTGGACCATCCCAGACCTTACTTGGTGAATTCTATGTTTCTTTCCACTAACCCAGCAGTAGGGCACAACATGCTGTAGCTGCTTTCTTAGCAACTTGGCTGTCACATTGATCACAAATCACATTCTTTGAAAGATAAAATTTAGTTGTTGTTCCATTATATAAATTATTTAAGCTTTAGACTCTAAGACCGACACATCAGATTTTTTTCCTCAATTTTGTCTCTGCATCCTTCTTCTCTCAACAACATATCAAAAATACCCATGAGAAGGCCCCAACAACCACCTCCTTCCCCCTAATTTATTTTCTACTCTCTTCTTGGTCATATAATTTCCCTTTCTTGGCATCAGAGAAAAATGTGTACATTTGATAAATCTTTTTAAACTTTTCTCCATTTGGGAACTTATCAAGGTAATACTTCAAGTTACCCTCAGTTATTCTTGGATAGCATTGGGTTTCACTGCCAATCTATCGCAGTAAGTGATTTCTTTTGCCATTTCTAAAGGTTGGCATGGGAGACATAAGAAGAAAGTCCTGGGTGTGCAGCATGGGCAGCCATTGCTCCTCTACTTCTTATAGAACATTCTAGAAAGATGATCCCATCTTGGCATATGATTACCAGAAAATGTGAAATATTATATTTTTTCAACTTTCACAAATAGCTTCCTACTTGAAATATATAATTTTAACTCAGAAAATAGATATTAAACATAAAGCACTGAGATACAAATTGAGGAAAGAATAATAAAGATAGTCTGATACAAAAGTTAACAATATTAAACAATCTTTGATCATAGTAATTGAGATTTAAGTGTTTAGAGAAATTTAAAGTGAAAAATGAGTATTAAGTGTGAATTTAGAAAAAATCAAATCTTGAAATAATATGGAAAGTTCACAAAACATCAATAAAATGTAATGCTATCTCCGAAGTCTTTACTATGACTGTTCAAAAAAGCAAATGTGCAATAAAATATTTCCTTCCTTAATTTCAGTGTTGTTTTGGGTACTGATGTTTGAATTGTACCTTTTCTATCCTGACACAGTGTCAGCTTTGTAAAAAAAATTGAGAGGAATATTTATAACATAAAGACATGCAAGATTCCCTTGTGGTGAACCTGGTAAAGCTTAAAGTGAAAAGTTTAGCATTATACGTTTCCAAAGATGCAAATGTATATTCCGTGATAGCAAGGGATTCCTTTTTTGAAGGTGGTAGTTTAACATAAAAAGTTTAAAATTACACATTTTGCAAAAATAGACATGTATATTACATGACAGAAATGGATTTCTTTTTAACACCTTGTCTTGAAAACTGAGCAGTATTGAATAGGTAATGGTTGAATAAATATGTTTAAAATGAATCAAATATTTATTATTAACCACAGACTGGACAAATGAACCAAGATAATCTATTTGTCCCTTAAGCTGCAAAACTTACATATTTTGCCCCAGAGATAAGAAAGTGACAAGATAGGCTTTGGTTTGGAAATGGGGCTGCTGCTGTTACTCTCTGGCCATGAAGCTTAGGATGCTTTGAGACTGGTTCACAGGAGTTTGGAAAGATTTGGAGGTGCCAAATGGAGAAACCCTGGAATACTGTAAACAAAGTTTAATTGGAGATTCTAGTCAAAACTCAGAATAACAGACTGCCGATAAAAAGCAAAAACAAAAACAAAACAAAAAAACATGACTGTAAAGATCAAGCTCAGGAAGGATCCATTGGGAATGAAAGCATTTGTGGTATGCTCTGGCAGAAATTTGTCTACATTTGACTCATGGCCTCAAAATTGGCAGGTGATTGATATTTAAAATGCTAGATTAATTAATCTAGCAGAGAAAATTTAAAGGTGACCAAACATTCAGACTGCAGTATAGGTAATCCTGGTGAGTTTTAGTCAGATTTATACTGAAAATCAGAAAGCAAAGTTCTTTTTAATTTTCAAGATAATAAAACCCAGGACTAGGAGTTTAGCTCAGTGGCACAAGTACTTGCCTGGCAAGTGCAAGGTTGTGAGTTTGATCCCCAGTCCAAAATAAACAAAGAAAGAAAGATAATAAAACCCAACAAAACTAAACAATAAATTGAATCAAAACATAGTAGTGAAATTGGTACAGAATTTCAAAGCAGGATAATAGGAAAACAACAACGCCTACCACAGTATATCTTGTTATCTTCACAATAGTTGTCCATTCTATCAAATACAGCATAATCAAACCAAACAGAACAAAACTAGTCAAAACAGAATATTAAACAAATCAAAAATAATTAATCAAAACAAAACAGTGAGACCAATACTGAATTTCAAAAACAAGACAGATGGAAATCTCCCATAACTGCTGTATTGCATAATATCCTCCCTATAGAGGCTTAGACTGCTGGCCCCTGATGCAAATTCAAGCAAATGATATAAACATGCAGTTGCTTTTGGTACCTCAGTTGCTATCCTCTCAGCCTATCCTCTGAAGCAGTAAGTTGCTTATGAGGGAATGCGGGGGAGTTGGTGATTCTCAGCCTGCTTGCTATAGGCTCACTTATCTCTTCCTGGTCCCTGAATGCCCCGTGTGGCTTACCAGACTGGCTGGCTAGTTGGCTTGCTAGTCAGCTTGTCCCTGTCCCCGGACCCGCTGTCTAACTTTCTTCTTCCTGCGCCTGCATAGTAAATTATCTGTTCCTGCATAAAGGAAGTGCCTGAAAATTTGAAGCTTGGAGAGTTTGGTTGCTAATAATGTTCAGCAAAAAAGGTAAGCCAAGTACCATGCTTGGTAGCAACAACAAAAAGACCACAAGAATATTTCAGGTATTACAAAGGTCACACCGTATGGAGGGTGAAGGGTGCAAAATGACATGCAGTAAATTACTCTTGTAAGCAGAGAGCACCAGAGTATACTATTCAAAGAAAGCCACCTTGGGAACTGGTTTCTCTGGATTCACTTCACAGTTGCTATTGGGACACTCTGATGTCTCTGAAGGAATGATGTCAGCAGTCCTGTCTACTGCTCAAATGGACACCAGACCTTGTAATCATCCTCATGGTTCTGTTTTGAGGACATATTGTGTACAGGTTGTTGGCATAAGGAAAGTTTCTACTCATGCTTCTAAGAAAAGCAAGGGAAGTCATGAAATATGCCACTGTGAAGGTAGTGTGTGATGCTTGGAAGGTGAATCCAAAAGTGCAGTGAGTATCCCATGATGAAGGCAGTGGGCACCGAACAGAACCACCACAACAGAAAGCTTTTGTGTACTATAATCCACAAGGCCATGCAAATGTTTAGAGTTTATATCTTACAACAACTTACCCTGGATGCTGGACAGATAGCTACAAGGTTTAATATTTCAGTAGCTGGGATTTTTGCCTTGCTTAAATCTAATTACTTTCTGTTTTCCTATTTCTTCCTCTAGAAATGAGTAATTTATATTATCCCATTGTATATTTCAACTGTTTAACTTTCTTTTTGCTTTTTAAAGTGGTTCACAGATAAAATTGGATATTCTGCCTTGAGTATTATTTGGATTTGAAATTTTCAGTGTTGGAACTGCTAAAACTTTGTCAAACTGGTTTTTTTTTTTTTTTTTTTTTTTGTAGCAAGGATCAAACTCTGGCACACTTGCCAGACAGGTGCTGTGGCCCTGAGCTAAAAACCCAACTCAAAATTGATAACTCTTAAGGATTGGCTTAGTGCAGTTTTCATAAAGAGATTGATATGATTTCTTTTGGGACCAGAGTTGAGTGCTGCTATGGTTTAGATCTGGACTTCCCACGAAAAGACATCTATGTTAACAGTAGTGTTTCTATAAGGTGATTGAATAAGGTGGTTCTCATGGCTCACTTGCTAGCTCATCTGGTCAGAAGAAATGGGACATAGAATGGCATATCTTCCTTCTTGGCTCCTCTTTTTTTTCTTCCTCTGTGCACTTTCTTGCCAACATGCTGTTAGTAGTTTTCATCCACCAGAACCTTACACCATGAGCTTCTTGCTTTTAGGGCCGATACTGACAGTGGACTGCAGGAACTGTAAGATGAAATAAACCCTAGTGTGTCCTACTGAAGAGGAAAACCAAGACAATTGTATGTGTGAGATGGTTTTATTTTATTTGAGTATAGACTACCCAATAGGAAATATATTGTAAATAATTGATTATATGCAAAAGTAGTAGAATGCAGCGCAGAAGTCAATAGTTCTTACCTATTTCTTTACTCACTCCTGATACTTAAATTATCAGGCAATTAGAAAAGTATTTTGAAAACTTTCATTACATGCAAATACTTTCCATCTTTATTTTATCAGATTAGCACAAGTATAGTGTTATAAATGATTGTATTCACATGACTAGTATGTTTCTTAGAAGGATAAAGTTCCTGAGAATAATCAGTTGCAAAACAACGCATAATCATAATATTAAACACTATGAAGCAAAGTGTAACATACGTATTTATTAAATTAAACATACTTTGATACCATGTAACTTACACCATGTTATCTTTTAACTTATTAAACAGAATGATAGCTCAGCTAAGAATCACTTAATAAAGCTTATCTGAGTCAATTTAACTAGGAAAAACTAACATAACTAGTGACCAGCCCTTTACTTTTATTAAAGTTGTAATATATAAATAAAGACAATTTTTGAAATCAATTTTTTTTCATATGGTATCAGTCATATTTTAAAAAGTTTTATGTTTTAATGATACAAAACTGCAAATTTAGAGATTTTTCTCTGCCTTAATCAGGCAGAGAAAACTCCTAATGAGGTATCACTACAAGACACAAATTGAATCTGTTTTCAGGAATTTGGTGTTGAAATGCTCAATATGCAGATTCATGGATAGAGAATTTTACAGAGGGGCATTATTTCTCCCTCACAGCTTGGTGTAACTGGTTTTGGAAAGCAAAGCCACATGAAATAAGTTTATTAAACTAAATGTGATTCATTTTATGAAAACAAACTACTCCTTCTAAAAATGTATGAGCTCTCAAATTTAAAGCAAAGCCAAGTATATGACACTTTACATAATTTGTGTTCACTTGGTTTATTGGTCAAAAAGTAATAATTTCAAATTTATTTAGCCCCCAAAATAAAAGAAAATGAAAGAATTAAAAATAAAATACAAATAAAAGTGAAACATTGGAAACAAAAAATACAGAGTAATTTTCACTAGTTGTGGCATATATTAATCAAAGTGTTTTTTTTTTTTTAATTATGTAAGATACTAGGGAAGAACTGTTCTGGGATATCTGCAAAAAGAAAACAGTTTGGCAGCTTGTGCTTACTGAATATCTATCTATCTGTCTATCTACCTATCTATCAAAGTCTGAATGAAGCCATGTCTACAAAAAGAATATCTGACTAAAAAATACAAGAAATTTCTCTGGAATACTAATATGGAGAAAATAGATTCAATTCATAAAACTACTTCATTATATAGCAAAATGATCAAACTGATTCCTGCTGGACACTAAGTCTCTTTACCTTCTTAAATCATACAGGACATCGTAATTCAATGACCTTCATAACATCCTGAATTTTTTTTTTTATTACAAGTCAGGTGAATAATACTGTTAACATCTATTTCAATTTTAATTTATCTAACACTTTTTTTTTTCTACCGAGATGTCAAGATCTACATTTATGTTTGTTTGTTTATATTTAAAAATATGATTTGTAATAAGCTCATGGATTTGAGGTAAAATGTTTCAGTTACAAGGTTTGCAGTTCCGAAAGTTTTCTTACTGGTATATGTTTTAAATTTATGCCATCTTTACTTGCTGACTTTTCTCCTGTGATCCCCCAGTTCTCCCCTGCTCTCCCTCTCCAGGTTGCTTTCCCCGCTGTACAGGGTGTACCTACCTCTTCTTTACACATTTGCTTCATTTTGCTCTTTAAATCATTTATAGTTTGAGTCTTTCATATTACAGAAAAAATGCGATATTCAAATTTCGGTGTCTGACTTATTTCACTCATTTTTATGTTCTCAAGATCCTGTACTATTCGGCCATATATAAATCATTTTTAGTTATTTATAAGATCTATGTTTTTGGCAATAAAATCATAAACATGACTCAGGTCTTCCTACTGCATTTAACCAGGTGATATGTGGAAGCCATTTGTCCTACAAGTGATTATTTTAACTTTGATCATTTTAAAGTTACTGTCTTCCCAATTCTCCACTGTACAATTCTCATTTTCTTTATAATGATAAAATATTACATAGTAAATACACATAAGACATATTTTTAAGGAAAAACAACATCCTGATTGTTTCAAATACTTGCTCACAAAATGTTAATATTATTACAATACTTTTACACAATACATCTACAGTGAAGGAATGCGTATTTTGACATTTTGTGATACATGAATCTATGAAAATACCCCATCTGCCTCCAAAGATTTACATATGTACTAGATTTCGCATCCATTCATGTTTCCTAAGTGATGGAAGGGTTACTATGATGGCTGAGAAGCACCTGTGTTTAAAGTACATCACCATTCTTCTCTTTTATTGGCTGGAATTCTATTATAAGTAGTATGTTTTCTCATTCATTTGCTTGTTCATTAATCTCATCGCCTGCTGGATCTTTATCCTATTCAGTGTGACATGATCAGTTATTATGTTACTTCATTGCTTCAGTGTTTCCAATTTTAATAGTAGGAACCATTTACACTAGTATTTGAAACTTAACATGCTTTTCAGTGTTGGAAAAACCTGCTTTTCAAAATATGCATAAATGGTAATTGTGAACCTGTTTAAATGTCATGAATTTCCGTGTAATTTCTTTGCCCTTCTTTAATTCTTTATTAGATACCCTTTAAATTTTCTGCATAAGCTATGCAATCATTTGTAAAAATATTTTTGCTTTTCAGATTTTATGCAGTTTTTAGTAATTACACTTCCCATACTTGTAAAAACAAGCTTTAACAGAAACTGGCAGAACAATTACACTTACTCTTCTAATGTCTCAAGTAAAAGCAATTAACCCACTTAATATTATTGAAAAATTAATGGCATGTACTCTAAGCCCTTGAGTGCTCAATAAGAAAAAAATAACTAGTTGTAATAAAATGAAATTTTAAACAGAAGAATACAAAGTAAAACATCAAAGCAGAAAAATAATAAAGAAAACTGTGACTACACAAAAATTATAAGATGGTAGACTGATTAAAAATATTGTGATAGCTTAAATAAAAAATACACATGCCATTACTCTATCTCAAAATACTCCACCTCACCGAAATATACTCATCTAATTTTTCTTGCCATTTTCTACAGCAGTTCTAGAAGTCTAATTGTGGTACTTTTTTTACAAGCCATGATCAAAATTAGTGAATGCTGTCACTGAATGCATTTTGTAGGAAAGTAGCAACAGAGAAACATTGTACGCCTTTATCCATCAATTCCCCAGATCTGTCTACATGCAATTTCTGGCTCTCCCATGAAGTTAGCATGGCCTTGGAAGATACCCATTTTGAATCTAATCAATATCTCAAGGCAACTGTGCCAGTGCAACTGAAGGTACCCAGGGTAAGTCTAGCTTTCTGCCATGATTTCCAGATTTCCATAAGTAAAGGGATAACTCAGAGTCTAGTTTTCTCTGTTTTTGAAAAACTTCAGGTTAACATATGAAATGTAGTTAGAATTGCAGATGAAATATTTGAAGAAGCGATCTACAGAAAGAGAGGTCAGGAGAAAATTCTGCAGCTTCAGGGATTATTGTATTTTTGGCTGAGTACTACGATGTGAATCTTTGAGGGGAGAAAAAAAAACCCTGTAACTGTGAGATTTATATCCAACAGTGCACGAAATATTTTCCTTCAAAAATTCTAGATTGAAACTTTTACCTCCAAAAAGATTAGTATTAAGAAATGAATAATTTAGGATGATGATTGAGTCATGAGAGCAGAAGTTTTAACTTCTTTGTAAAAGCACAAAAGTAGTACCCCATTATAAAAGGACAGAGAGCTGTCTTCCTCTTGATACCAGGTAGAGATGCAGAAAATCATTTTTCATGTGTACTGCTTCAACACCTGTAAACCTTCAACATATCTATCATAATGGATAAGACAGAGTGTGTCCTCTAACAACGTTAAAATAGAAATAAAGAAAAAAAAATAAGTTCTATGAATGCCAGACTTCTGGAAAGAATATATTTTAAAATAATTTTTCTGTCAAATACTAAATTAAAAGAGAAATTAAATAATATTTTGATTTTGATAAAATTGAAATGAATGCATTAGAAATAAGAAAGCATCTAAAATAAACGTTTGACCTTAAAAAGTAAGAAAGAATTTAACTAAACCTCATTAAGTAGAATGTCAGATATATAAATTAAAACAGTTAACAGAAGTACAAAAAAATCAAACTGATTATTTGACAAAATCAATTAAAGTAGCAACTTCTATATAGTTGGGATAACTTAAAAAATAGAAACTATGGGGCTAGAGGTTTAGCTCAGCGGCATAAGCACCTGCCTTGCAAGCAGGCAGTTGTGAGTTTGATCCCCGGTACTGATAAAAAGGAAAAACACCAATAAAAAAAAAAATAGAAATTGTACAACAGACAGACAGAAAATGTACCTGTGTAAGGAGGAATGATATGCATGATAAAGAGCCTATTGATAGCAAAACAATAATGAAACCAACTTTTAAAAGATTATTCTATTAAATTTAATAAGAGATTAATTAGACAAATGTCATGAAAAGAAAAATATTTTTTAAACTTACTGAAGAAAAATAGGATATCAGTAGAGTTTTACATTTTATTAAAATTTTCAATTTAAAAAAATTGATTTCAGGGATGTCACAAGTTAGGTGCCTTCACTGTTGAATTTTATTTTAATTAAATAAAGAAATGTATGGTGCTTATGAGTTAATGATGACTTCTGTGAATTCATGCTCTAATTTCTGAAATAAACTTTTTTATCTCAAAATTAAAAGAACTTACCTGACAATAATTTTTTTTTTATCTTTCATTCATATAACCTTTAAAAAAAACTTCAAGAAGTCAATTGTGTATTTTAACAAACAAATTAAATAATTGCTCTGTTTCACTTAATGTCCTATTCACCAAAAAATATTTCATTGATTAAACAGAAAAACCTGCCCATTGCTTACTACAGGATGACACAACCATAAAAGTAATATGAATTAAATATAGAAAACAGAAGCCAAATAATTTTACAAGTCTACGTACAAAAACTTCCTTATTTTAATTTATAATATCATGTGTTGAAATATCCCAGATAATAAACGCAATACCATATAAATTATATGCTATTCCACAGATGATGAATTCTATCACCTAACAGAAAACTCATGAAAGAGATTTTTAAAGAAATGTTTACAAGTATAGGTAAGTGGTAATTTGTTTTATTTTATTGTGACAAGGAAGGCTGAGTATGCTTTGACGGAAAGAGTAAAGAGCTCTGTGGTTATCAGATTATCCTAGGCAAAGACTAAATTTAGGCAAAGACTTATTTTAGGTTAAAGCTGAAGGACATGGTTACCTACCTGAATCAGTTTGGGCTTCTAGAACAAAATGTCATCAACTTATTGGTTACTAAACAGTAGACATGTATTTCTCATAGGATTGCAGGCTGGGAAACCGAAGGTCAAGTTGCTCACAGATGTTTTGTGCAGTAAGGGCTTGCTTCGTCATAGATGGCACCTCCTCATCTCATCTCACATGCAGGAAGGGTGCAGGGGTCTCTCTGGGGTAGCATTTTGAAGACCGT
The DNA here is from genome assembly GCF_034190915.1 of Cavia porcellus. Classification (NCBI taxonomy): domain Eukaryota; kingdom Metazoa; phylum Chordata; class Mammalia; order Rodentia; family Caviidae; genus Cavia; species Cavia porcellus. The sequence continues at coordinate 28,043,216 of NW_026947497.1, read as the reverse complement.
TTATTTTATTCATGGAGAATCTGTCATTAAGATCTCTTCTGTCAAAAAGTCATATTTTTTAATATCATCAACTTGGAAGATAAGATTTCAAAACATGAATATTGGGAAGACATAGCCATTCAGACCGTTAATATTACTCTTGGAAGATAATGGGAACCATAAAAAATTTAGCCTGGTCAGAATGATACAAACAAACAAGTATTAGATTATAATAAAATAGTATGTGAGATTGCTAATGAATTCTGTAACACATCTGCAAGTGACTTTTATTGAATTTGCTCTCAGAAATCTTAAAAACCTTTCCTAAGTATGTTATTTTCCTAGTCTTGTTTTTCTTATCACATTGATTTTTAATATCTTCACTTGTTACAAATTCTGTACTATCTTTTCCTTTAAACTCTAATATTTTAAGTTGATTTACAAGGAATTCATTATTTATTTGTACCTTCTTTTACATATGGACTTCTATTCCCTTTTGTCAATTTTATTTTATACTCACATGATACATTTACTTCCCAATTTGACTCCTATTTTTTTCTATTTATTGGACACTGTTTTATTTATATTTCATGCAATCAATATTTATACATTTTTGTTCTTAACAAAATATTATGCACTGGAATAATTCCTAAAGATTTTCAAATTTGCTAGATTTCCCTAACCTCAGTTTTATTATATGTAATGAATCAGATACTCTAATTACAGTATCACTAAAATGTATTTCATATTGAAAACTGGTTCTCATGTATTGTATATGTAATATTATATTTACTTACTTCTTTTAATTTCATGATTTATTTTAAGTCTTTTTTATAAGTAATTTATAACATCCATAAACAATCCTCACGTTTTTATTTTTAGTACTTTATATAAGAAGTACAAATTTCCTTCAGGTCAGGAAACTTTTTCTCCTTATTAAATTTCTCTTAATATCTAAGCACAATTTCTTACACATAAATGATCCATTAGTATTTATTCAGTGCCAACTGAATATATGTTTTATTCATTAAACTATCAAAATTAGATCTATGTTAAGGTCAATCTTTTTGTTAAGATTGAAAAATTAACTTTTTTGTATTATTTAAAAAATAACATGCTTTTGAATAAATCAATATCCATACTTATAAGGTGATAAACTATTAAAGCATGTAGGGTAACCATATTGGCTTAGAAGAAAATAACAAAATTAATTCTCAAGATATTTACCCTCATTTCCTATGGAATAAATTTTTATTACATATCTGATTTTTAAGTAAGTATTCTTCAACTCTAAGTTTAGTATGCTCATGAAAGTACATGAATTAATTTAATATATGCAAATGTTATAAATTCAGTTCAAGTAAAATTACACAGAGGGCAACAATGTGTTTTATTTTCATGCTCACATTTTCCTAATAAGCCTTGGAAGTTTAAGTAATTATTTTAATTAGGGTTATGGACTTCTACCTGGTAGGTGAGGGGCTAATTATCTAATTTATATGCAAACTGAATAATTTTCTCTGGACTCTTTATCGCTTCCTATTTTCATTCAAGTTTCTCTATTTTAACCAATTAATACTTATTTTATTATTTCCATTTAAATGAATGACTAAAGTTAGCTTCAGAATAAACCCATTGTTGTTTTAAATAGAGTAATGCAACCTCAATATGCTTTTAGAAGTTGAAGCTTCAACATGTTTTATATCCATTTGTTTAAGGAATACAGTACATTTGAATACTAATTATTCTATGCGTTTTTCTTTAGATTTAAATCTTAATAAAATAATATTAGTAATAGAATGATGTGCCTAATTTCCAAAATTATGTCTACAGAATGACTGATCCTAAATTATTGTGTTTTCTTAAATATTTACAGATGAAAAATGAGTTATAATCAGACAAGGAAAAAATGTCTCCTGTATCATTCTAAAGGGTGCTGTGCTATGAAGTCGCAGAGCGTGACTATCACTGTTCATTCTGGAATTAGCTTGACATCTACTGTGTAATTATTGTTCATCTATTTAGACTGCTCTTCCAAACTATCTGAGTCTGGGTAATTGATGAAGAAGAATTCTGAGGGCGGGGAAGCTCAGGGTGATGGGAAACATAGATTTGGTGATGATAAATATCCACTCATTGCTTCTTCTAAGATGGTGCTTTGAAGGCTTGTCCCAACACAGTGAAGGGGCAGAATTGAGCAAGAAATCTGGCCAGTTCTTTCTGGCCAGTTTTTTTACAAAGCAATAATCCCTGTCTGCGAGAAGCGAGTCCTCACAGCCTCAGGACTCCAAAACTCCAGGTCTTCATGCTGCAGCACTAAGAAATGTTTCACTGTGAGCTTTGAAGAAGACAAAAACACTCAACACTATGACTTTTAATAAAATGAAATGAGAAAGACTTGTATCTGTTTTGTTGTTATTTTCTATGTAATTATCATTATCCCTTAAAACAATTCAGAGAAAGGAGATTTTGATTAAATGTGCAGGTCAGTCATAAACATTTAATATATGATTTGTTTCAACTCTTCAAATTATTTTATAAATGTTATAATTATTTATATTTTTTCCAAATGATTGATTTTTCTAAGTTCTTTTTTACTTGTACACACACACACACACACACACACACACACACACACACACGCGCGCGCGCGCGCAACAGGTAACAGTTCATTGCACCCATCATGTAAGAGGTGCTCATTAATATTTTGAGCAGAATTTAGCTGTTTTTTAGAAAATTTTCTTTTTTTCTTTTCTTAGGAAACAGAGTTGACTCACACCATTCCTTAAGTAAGGGTGAGAGTTTGAACATACTAAACAAAACAAAACGAACCAATCAAACAAAAAAACCCTGTATTTCTTTGTAGAGAGAAAAATGGGAGTTTTCTTAAAGTACTGCAAAATCAAATGTTGACATTCTTAAGTTGTTAAATCGTATCATGCCAGTGAAATTATATCACAGAGATAAGCTAATTATGCTGAAGAAAAAGCCATATAAAGTCCCTGCAAAGCACTGTCCTTTTTCTCTGTTGGAGGACATTTATTCTGGGCATCATATGTTCTTTCTTCCTGAGGGGTGAGTTTGACCTGGAACCCTATGGTGGACTCCTCAGAGCGAAGCTTGCCAACTACTTGTCAGAAATGATTAGTGAGAAATAAGAAAGGTAAATTTCCCCTGTTGATAACAGGGGGCAAATAGAAGAGACTCAAAAGTTGTCAGAGAGAATCATGTTTTTTTCAGTAAAACTACAGTGTGTTTGATAATACATATCACAGGCCAACACATTTTTACATATTTTAGACATGAATTATACTGAATTTGACAGGTCTGAAATAATAGAAAACCTCTTGCAAGCTCACAAAGAATATTTACGCATTATAATTATTTTTATAATAAACAATAAATGCATTGTGTTATCCTGACAGAAGAAGAATACAATTAATCATGATTTTTCCTTAATTATGGTTTTTAGAAATCTACTTTAAGTGTTTTGGGATTTATGATAATTCAAAACTCACATAATATATGAAAAATCTTTAAAATGAAAAAATATATTATCTCTTTGTTTGGCTTATATGCTGAATATATTACAAGGTAAAAGCTAAAACCAATCTCTAAATTTCCCTAAACAGATTCATAAAAGCCTCATACTTCATATTATGAAATCAATATTGGAGTAGCATTATGATCCTCCAAATTCATTAATCTATGAGAATACTTTTGCTCTCATTTTTATTGTTTTGTTAAAGAAAAATGTAAGATGACACAGGTTTGTAATACAGCATGGAGAAATATGCAAAATTACTGTAAAAGGAGCTATGTTTTTCAAATTATATCAACATATTTTAGATCTACATATTATCTATGAAAAATATCCTGAATAATTGATGTAGATCTATGATAACGATTTAGTATTATTTCCCATTTAATATTAAGAAATATACTCTCATTTATGAAGTACGAAGGACATTAATTTATCTTCTAGGAGAAATGTAAATTTCATGGCTCTTTAACATAGGAAACTTAAATTTCATGTGTATGTGGAATTTACCAGAATTCCTAGATGTAAAGGAATGGACATTTTGTTTAAAAGTAATCCTTGCTGCGTATTTATCTTAAAAGTGTAGGCTATAGTCCCAAATAAAATCATTCTTAAAAGTTGAGTATAATATAAACTTATATTGTTGCTTTGAAAAGACAGCAATTAAACAAAATTATTTAAAATATGTAATTTAAGCTTTACCTTGAGAATATTTACTATTCTTAAGAGTGATGTTTTGAGGTCATGAAGAGCAGAGGAGCAGAGATAAAACTCAGAGTCCAGCCAAGTTAAAATAGTGTAGAATAGTAGGAAAAATTAATTTACTATAATTATTCTAGCAGGAAAAGTACAGAAAACAAATATTTCAAAGGCTTACCCTCTATTAATGAAGATGATGCAAGATAGAAAATATCTTTTTCCTAAAAATTATAAAAAATTCTATATTCAACTGTCTATATTATCAAAAACTTAGAGTCCATTCTACAAGTGTTTTACAGAAAAATACTCTTTTTTTAGGCTTGCACAAAGTATATGCAAAAATATAAAGATAAAAATTTAGTCTTTTTTTGTATCAGTACTCAAAATTCAGGAAAATTGATTTACAAACAGCATATATACAAAAGAATTCATAATTAGAGGCGCTTGAACTTTTACTATAATTTTCATATCAAAGCATTTTAATTCTCAATTGAACATTTTTTCATAGAATTTACCACCTTGTCACATGTACAGTTTTTTAGGTCTCTCTGTATTCAAGTACAATCTCAAAATACATGTTACTTGTATTATTCTCAGATGAAACCCAAGTGCCTCAGACAGTCTTCCAGTACAGCATACACTCAAAATGAATTATAAACAAATACAAAACTGCAAGTACTGAATTGAATGAAGAGAAGATAAAATTACAGAGACGTTCAAACTAAAATTACAGTATGGCACTCAGTTTTAAATAAGTACTTACTGCATAAATACTATACAAATATTGACTTTACCAACACCAAAATAATTAGGATAAAAACCATTAAAATTTTTAATTTAAATAGGCACAATAGTGCATATCACACATTTATAAAACCAGCAGCTATATTTCAATAATGTTACAAAGTAATGCCTTTCGGACAAAGAAGAGCAGAGAATTTTTCAGCGGAAACAAACACCAGATCCAGAAAATGGACCTGAGACAGAAATCCGAGACTGAATCCAATATTGGGCAGCATTATAACACAGGATGTCGGCAGTCACGTTGGTGCCAATGTCAACATGAAATATACACCTCACTATAATTTGATCCCGGTGCTGGACACTGAGTCACAGGATTTGATATTTTTATTGTTGTGATTTAGTCTGTGTTTTGGTCCCATTCCTTACTATCCGTTTTTCTCCTTTTTAGGGATGATGAAGTTATTGCTTGGTGGACAATTTATCACCTCTTCAGAAGTTCCTTAATTCAGTTAAATTGACAATTGAGGCTAATTATTACAATCTTTCAGGTTAATCTATGTTACCTAGTTCATAACTTTTTAAGACTACTCAAGGTACTAGCTAATTGTGCTATATTGTTATGGTGCTGATTTTTCAAGAAACTCATGAAAACTGAAAAGTTATGTGATCTTATAGACTTCTTGCAAGATTTCATACCTGACCAAAATGTGTGCTGCAGACCCTATTGGGACCCGAATGAGGGCAGTGCACAAAACTGTGAGAACACAGCTGAAGGGTGATGATGTCCCCAGGAAGTACCAAATGCTAGGAATGCAGTGTTACTAAGAAAGCTAAAGGTTAGGAAGAAAGTGATGTGTCTGAGTCATAACCAGAAAACCATTCCTTTCAATGCTGTGTGTTTTATAAAACTAATAATAAGGGGAAAAAAAGAAAGTTAAATTGCACACAATGAGATAATAACTGAAAATAGAAAGTATTTTTCCAGAAGACCACATAAGAAAGGTCTAATATTAGGCTGATCAATACCATGGACATATCAAATCTTTGAATAATCATGTTAAGTCGAAAGAGAAACCAGATATGGGGCTTGCAGAAACAGGATAAATCAATAACATTAGAGAATTATAGGAATGCAACTATCTCTTTTCTTAAGTGATATGATTGGACAAAAATAAACAACTGAATAATTTCAATTAATACATTATTTAAATCAACTAAATGTTCAAAAGAAGGTGTGGACTTCACTTTTCCTCAAGATAAGTTAAAACAAATCATAAAACATTACGCTGACAAGTTCAAGTAACCTAGATGGCAAAATGTATGTAAAAACATAAAAGTGAAAAAAAATAGTCGTTGAAATATTCAGGAAAGAAGATAGATATAATAGTTGAGAATCAACCATGATAATGAATTTGATATTAAATTTCTAATGTTTTGTATTTTGTCTCCTACATGTCACAATCTTGGAACTATGGTAGAACAATTTACAAAGATGGAGAACAACAAAAGGAATCTTCATTTCTCTAATCAGAAAACTAAACATGCACTCTTATAAAACAGACCTGATTGAACTTCCCTTCAATAGATGAGCATTACATGGTGCCTGTCCCTCCTCAGCTAATGCAAATGACATTAATGCTATGGATAAAATTTTACTGTAGAAACTGTGGAGATGCTATTGCCACAGACTATGAAATACTACCTCACTGAGGGTCATATCCTGTGTTCTTGTGAGAAGAGCCAACTAGAGACTGTGCAGCTTGAGACTATACTCGTAAGTAAACCAAACAGACCTATGTGTGTAAACACTGTATTGCCTACTAGTATGAGAACCTAAAAGAGTAAGCAAGATCCAAAATGTACAATAGATATTATATATAGGGAATAAAATTGTTCAAAAGGAAAAAAAAATAAACTGTGACTGGAGAAAGGGGAAAGTAATAAAGGAAAAAAATACACTCACACACACACACACACTCACAGACAGTTAAGATAGTTTTACAGCTGGTTTCTCTTGCTTAATTGAAGGGAAAGCTTGTTGTAGCAATTCTGGACAAGGTTTCATACATATATCTTGTACTCTGAAAAACTACTGTGAATATAATAATGTGCAACATGTTAATTATCTTTACTCTCCTATTATCCTACTTTGAAACTCTGGTTTTTGTTATTTTTTACTTGCTTCTGTTTAAAATTTAAAAATGCATCATAAAACGACAAACTATGCAAACTACATTCTTTGAATAAATAGCATAAATAGTATAAAGCTAAAATTAATGAAAATAGCAAACGATTGAAATTTAGTAACACATTTCAAAATAACTCCCATATCCAACAGTAACTGTCAATAAAAATTTCAAAAATATATAGAACTGAATAAAAACAAAGCAGTATATTTAAAAATCTCTGAGTTGTGTATAGAGAAGGATTTAGAAAGAAGTGTGTAACACTAGGTATTTATATATGTAAGGCAGAAAGATATCAAATTGGTAACATAAATTTTTACACCTACAAAAACACACTCAAAGAAGAGAGTAAAATAAAAGTAAGGAAAAGGAGTATACACGTAAGAGATGTAAACATAAAAGTTGAAAACAATATTCATATTAAGAAGAATGATTATTAGAATTGAAACAAAAAATATTTAAAAATAATATAGTTTGATAAGATTGACAAAAGGAAAATAAAGCTGAAAGAATTTACCTTTGAATAGTGACAACTGACAGGTTGCTACATTTTTTTACACACTGAATGTTCAATGAGGGACAATACAAGCAATTTTGTACATAGGAAATTACTAAATAAGATAAAAGTGATTACTTAAGTTTAATTAACAAGACTCACCCTTGATGAAGAGAAAATCCAAACATTTTTAAGTTATTAAAATATAAATGACTCTACAAACCAGGAAACAGCCTCATCATTATTGTTAGTTAGACTTAAATTCTCTCATTTTGATGCAAGCAATCCTGTGCGGTAAGGCAGCTCAGCAGCCAGCCTGTCGCTGTGGACGAGATGTCGGGAGCTCTCACCTCTGTGAGACAACTAAATATATGTAATGATACTGCCAAATTATTCCACTTTAAAATTCACTCTTATAAACATTACAAAAATAATTTTTCAAGTACTCAATTTCACTTAACAGTATTTGTATATTAAAATAAGAAAAATACCATTTTGTAGAATGTTTCTAGTACACAAAACAGAAGGAAATGCTTCCTAACTCATTTTATGATACAGTCTTCTACCAAACCATACGAAGACAAAGGAGAAGCTGAAGGAGGAGAAAAAGGAGGGAAGTTGGAAAAAAGAGGAAGAGAGGAGGAGGATGAGATAAAATAGTTGGGATTAAAATATGTTTGAAAAATATTTCCCTCATAGCATTGTAGGTCAATGACTCTCTCTCTCTCTCTCTCTCTGTGTGTGTGTGTGTGTGTGTGTGTGTGTGTGTGTGTGTGTGTGTATGTGTGAGTTCACCACTTTGATGTATTTTATCAGTTTTTGCTTGAATGAGAAACTATTTTTCCCATGTTTTAACTATACTTTAGCTGTATACAAACCTCCATTTTGTTGTTTGCATGTTTAACTCATCATGCTCACCAAAAGGAAGTTATGATAGTTACATAGATTTTGCTGAGTATAAATAAATTGTATTAGAGAGCCAATAAAAATATAGACAATCCATTTTCTTTTGCCTTGCACAGCTTATTCTGAACAACATATAATGGTCCCATATATATTTTTTTATTTGCATGTAATTTGTCATTATTTTTCTCTAATTCTCTCAAAGCTTTTTGGTGTACACATGTGAGTGCATGTGCCTACTGATGAGTGTTTTGTTTATATTTATCCATGTTGTTATCTTGGAAATTCTTGGACATGTTACTCGCTTTGTGAGAACTTTTCAGAAAATCTCTTGCCCTTTATTCTTTCAAGTATCCCGTCTCTTTCTTCCATTTTTCTCTACAGGGCAAGTGGTATATATTTGTTTCACATTTCCATAGACATTTTACTTGTAGAGACAAGCATCACCAAGAAAGAGTGCTTTAAGGTCCCGTTCTGTCCCATGTATTTTAGCCATAAAATAATGAACTTCATAATGAAAATCCACCAGGGAAATGACCACTTCTGTTTCTATGGCATTCAGAGTTTCTATGTGTTCAACTTAGCCCACATGAAAACTTTTAAATAATTTATAAATTGTTTTGAGCGAATTCTTCTTACCTGTAAGGAACATTGCGCTATGCATGTCTCCACTGCTGGAAGCATCTGTATTGCTTTAGACTTTAAGTTAATCTGCAACATCATAATTATTATAACCCCAAAAATGTTATATGGAATATTTCTTGCTGTGAGGCTGGGAGTAGAACCCTGTTAGAACCCTGTCTATTAATCTTAACTAGAATTATTTTAAATGATAATTTATTATTTTATACTATGTGTTTTATAAGAATTAAACTTATTAGTTATCTAAACATATGAAATCATGTTTTTGTAGGAAATCTGACTTATTGTTATAATGGATTGCCTATCTTCATTTTTCTAGTTTCACTAAACTACCAAACCAAATGTGGTGTATACTTTTCCACTGATCTATGTGTTTACTTAGATATATATGTCAGTTTTATCCTATCATTTTATGAAATCTTTTTCTCTCTTTTCTTTCCAATAAACTTTAAAAATATCAGTCTGTAAAACAGAGGTTTTATATATACTATATTTTTGAAATCAATTAAGTTAAAATTGCTTCAGGTTTTATTTGACAATGAATATATATTGCTAAGATTTTTTAGTAGAATATTTTACCACAACTACTATCTTTAAGCACATGCAATTTACCTCTTTACTTGTAGAGATTATCTTTAATGCTTACTTACATAGTCCGTTCTTGCTTTTTACAGAACTCATATTAACATTACTATAAACACTAACTTGGCAAACACTGAACTATGCTTCATAAATGAAATACATAAATTTAGGATTTTTAAAGCCTCAGGCTAAATTCATTTTGATTTGTAACATTTTCTGCAATTGAAATGAGTTTTCATTGCATAGTTTTATTTGCCAGTCTTTTCAAAACAAGTCAGATTCATCATCCCTGAAAGCTGGTCTTATACATAATCCTTTTCCTATCTAACAGGATTAATAGACATTTTTAAAATATATTTTTTATTTAGCAGACATTTTCAAAAATTCTTTCATATATTTTTTATACATATAATCTGCTTTACCTGAAAGACTGACTTTTTTTTTTTTTGCTTTTGTGCCTTTTAAACTGAGCCAGCTAGCCAATACAGCCAAGAAGTGTTTTAGTGTTTCCTCACTCTTGAGTAAAATGACTGCAAATTTTTATGGCTTTCACCCTCACAATAATGCTGTCTACTACACTTTTAAAATCAGTCATCTCAAGAATCCATAAATTTAGCAAGTTTTTCAGCTTTTCCATAGTTTATTCAGGCCTACAGATGTTACTTGAACACTTACCAAATCAGCCAGACTGATACAAGAGCATGATTTCTTTCTGTTTTGGTGAGCACTTTATTGGTATTCTTTAACAATGAAATTATACCCATGAAATTATGAGGTACTGTAACCCATGTCTTAAGCTTACATACCACATACAATTTTCTTTTGTGTCTAGAATACTAGACAGGAGTTGGGGGCATTTTACAAGGAAAATTAGCATCATAAAAAGTGAAAAAAAGAAGTATTAAGCAGACCATGATAAGAACTCTTGCTTACATTAATACAACTGAAACAAGGAAATAAAACATTTTAAAACATATTCAATATCACCTTAAAAAGTGACTCAGGCACCTGCTGTTTAGCAGTTATTTTGTTGTTGTTGTTGTTGTATGTTTGTTTGTTTGTTTGTTTGTTTTAAGATAGGATCTCATTATGCAGTTCAGGCTGCATTATGAGTTCAGACCTTGAGCTCACATTGTAGTTTGGTCTGGAAGTCACAATGATCTTCCTGCCTCAACATTGCAAGTACTGGGATTACAGGCGAGTGCTACTACACTTAACTTCTTTCTGTTTTTATAATGTTGTTTTGTCTTTGAGTTGCTTTGTTCCTGTTGTGAATGACAACAAAGTATTGCTAAAGTTCATTGGCAGGTTATGTATGAAATTTAATGGGTAAGTATACGTGCAAGTGATAAGGATCACCTATATGCCTTTATTGTATTGTTTGCATTTTCTCTGACAATTTCTGTAACTTTTCATTAATTCATGTTGTGATTACCCAAACAATGAAGAATATTACAATTATAAATTTTCCTAAGACTTATGTATAAGTATTTCCAAGTGAAAAACAAAAATAAAATTTTTAAATTTCTTTACCAATTCACAATAATTTTGTATAGTTTTATACAGATATATGCAAAGGAAAGCATTCATATTTGTGCAAATGTTTGAATAATAGGGAACTATATGCACCATTGCAAAACAATTATATTTTCTTCTGTGTTTACATCATTTTTTCCCTGGTATTAGAAGACAGTGAAATTCACTGCAGGGTGCCAAAGCATAGTAAAATATAAAGCAGTGTCTAATCCATATGAGAATATTTCAAATGTATGCAACAGAAACACTCCTCATGTAAATTAAATTCATAATTAAATATATATATAAGTATAGAGTTTCAGAAATATTTGCCGTTGGAACTCAAAATTTATATGTATGGGCATTAATTAACCAAATTATAGGTTAATTTATATCTGCATATTCAAAAAATCGCATGATATGGAATAAAAACACAGAAAAATACATATATCAATAAATTTGGATAAAATTTCAAATTTGTACAAACTCAAACTGGTGAGTTATTGTATTTTTAAATTGTGGTTTATATGCATGTTTTCTGAATTCTGTATCATTTATTATTCAGTAATATGTTAGTTGACTCTATAATTCAGTTGTTAGCAAAATGCCACCTACCTCATGAAAATTATCTTCTTTCTGAACAGTAGTGTCTATGTTTTAACGTTATTTTATAGAATGAATTTGATGAGAGTAGATAAAAATTACATTAAATATTCTGCAATAAAAGCAATATGGAGACACTAATGTATAGGCTCCCTTGTTAATAAAAGTTTTAGATGTGTAAGTGTAGCTCTTATCTCTCAACAAATTTAATAGGCTATTTATTTTAAGAAAAGTGTTTTTTCAGTATTCCTTGGGTCTTTACCAGCCATATGAAAGCTGAAGAATTTCTTGAAATTGTAATATATTATTCAAAGTTTTATGGAATTACTATCAAATGTTATGAATTTCAATGTTTTTATTTATGATGGTTTGAGTAGTATAATGTCAGTAAATTAATATTTGGACTGGTTTATGAAATACAGCATATTTGACATTGTTGGAAAATGCTGTGTTTAAGATATCTTTAGATCACTTAAAAATATTCTGTTTCTGCTGAAGATGGAAAAAAAAGAAAAGGGAATTTAAATAACTGCTAAGAGTAACTGCTAGAAATGCTGAATGAATATTTAGTACTTATTTCTGTAGTGCACAATCACTTAAAATATATGTAGTTTCAAAATATGTGAATGTTTCATATCATCATATTTACCATAATATTGTTGTTTTTTTTCAAAATTACATTTGACCAGTCAACTCAAAATTAAAATCAGAATAATCTAGATAATACCTAATATATTTTTGAAGTATTTTCTAAGCTTTTTACTTTGTATTTCAAATTGCTTAATAGTAAAGAAATGGCAAAAAAACAGATATGCATGAAGGTGTTACAGATTGTTTCCCACATTTGCTTTTTCTCAGTGTATTTTGCAGAAATAGTCATTCTAAATTACTATTTCACAAACTAAGATGATTCTCAGCAGGGAAGCCTTACCTCACGTTGTTTTCTTCAAAGGAAGCTTGGTCTACATTTGGCTGTCTGAATTTTGCCATTATATTACTAATTTACACATTGGGAAAGAGGTCAAGAATACTCCAAATTTTTGTTGATCTTATATTAACCTGAAAGGAGAATGTTAATAACTGATGAAATATATCCACAGTAGTGCAACATCAAGAAAACTTCAAGTTTTGTGTTTTAAAATGTTATAAATATCTACCTAAATTGTAGAGTTATATTATATACTAAGTTTTAGAGATTATTATCTTTTATTTAATGCACCTTACATAATTTATATTATATCATGTATATTAAAGTGCCAATTATATAAAGAATTAACATTCAAAATAATATTACCTGGGTAAAATGATACTTAATAAGCTAAAGTTTAGTAATTAAAATTAAGGAACGTTTTGTAGTGTTCTTGTATGTTAACTAAAGTATAAATAATTTAAAAGCCATTATCATTAGAGCTTACCTCATACTCAAGTATTGTTTTACTGATCTATTAAAATTATTATTTAGTTTTATTAAATAATGTATGCGATCACTTCTAGATTGTTTCAGAAGTTTAAATACTTTGGTGTTTCAAATGGTTAAATAGAACTATATTTTAAGGAATTTCTTTAACACCAATTTACTCTCTTTCAAGGGCTTTTGGTATATATTTTAAACATGCCAACTTTTTAAAAATGATATAAATATTAGACATACTTCTGCTACATCATTTTCCTACATTGAGGATAAACAGAAGTTCTGAACTATGTAGATTAGACTCAGCAAAATAGCATAGAGATATTCAAGGATTATACTGATATAAAATGAAATAAATAATTTTCCAAGACAAAATTTTAAAGTTGAAGTTATCTTTTCCAATAATAGACTGTTAAATTGATTTAAGTGTCATATATATATATATATATATATATACATATATATATATAAAATCAGTGCTCAAAGAATGAAAAATGTTCATTTTTTGAACCAAATTAGCAATTAAATTTTTTATTGACCCATTAATATAGGAAATGCTACACTTATTTGGATGTGTTTTAGAACCTGAAGTGACCATTTTAAAAACAGCAGAATGACAATTAATTACTTAATAATAAGTATACACTTATAATAAAAATAAAGAGAACAAAAATAAAAATCAGATGTTTAACTAAAATGATATTAAAAATAAAAGAATGGGATTTCGAAAATTCCATGGCATATCATCCATTTGTTTGAATTGTAAACATAATCACTAAATGAAACACCAGCACCAGATGGAAGAATGTGCCCCAGTGAAGTCGTACACATGTCTTGCTTTACTAAGATATAGAAAATAATGAGAAACAAAAGAATCATTTCCCATGCACCCTCCCCATAGGAAGTAATCACCAAAACACCTTTTCCATTTTCCTAACTAAACATTTAGTGTTTTTCTTCACAGAATTTAAAATTTTAATTCATTTTTTCAATGAGCATGTTTCTTACTAAGATGTAGTAATAGTAATACTTCCTGCTATTACAAGTCTCCCCATCAGGTACCAGTTTCCAGGTGTGTACAGGAATGAATTTTGTATCTCCATATTAATCTATTATGCAACTGAAATAATTATTCTGGGGAAATTGTATAATATGAGCATCTGTCACTTTAAAGAAGTGGAAAATAATCAACACATAAAGGAGCTGAATAAATAAATGATAGAAGCCTAGTATACTCTCAAAATTTTGAAAATGAAGAAATTTATCTCCATAGCTGTGTAAAAGGTGTTTCAGTGTTTAGAAACTGTTTAAACAACTGTAGAGTAAGTAATTACTTTACCCTCTAATTTCAAATTACTTCACAGAATACATGCTGTCTCGTTGTCTTTTAAATGGCAGGATAAAAGCAAGACTGATTTGATAGTCTAAGTGGTTTGCTATGACAATAAGTTTCCTTTGTTATATTATTTTCTCTGTAAGTCTGCTTATGTCATATTTAAACTTATAGCTGCCCTTTTTCCTATGCCTCTCCAAACAATTCTGTGTTCTTAAAATTCCAAAATTTGCTTACTAAATTCCAAATTTCCTAAAGATTCCCCTTTGAGCTTGCTTTCAGTAAACCTTTACAGCATTATTCTTCCCTCCATATTTTTTCTGTTGAAAACACACTTAAATGGACTTCATTTATGTTGCTACTATCAATCTCTGTCTGAGATGAATAGATCTTTGCATTTTAATGTAATGTCTCCTCTCTGAAGTTTCTCCATCTCTGTTTTTGTAATATAGTCATGTACACTCAGACTTTTCTAGGTTCTTATTGCCTCAAACAAAGAGGTGAACAAGAAAACATGCAAAATATTTTTATTAAAGAAAAGTATGGAAAGAAACATGCTTTGCAAACTGAATGTGGACCAGTTAAAGTAGAAGTACAGTATGACAGCACAGGACATACAGAGCAGGCCACTGCAAAAGAAAGAACGCATGGATCACAAGGTTAGCAGCTGCCATCTTTGGTGTCCTCCATTCTGTCTTCAGTTAGGCTATCCTACAAAATCTTGCTTGATGCTCCAGAAGAATGGAAGACAGCATCGTCTGATGGCACCAGGTTCTGGACAGCGACCATGTTCTGTGAATGCGTCTGGGTCGGCATACTGACAGTTTACTTCCATTTATCCAGGCACTTCACTGCACCTGAATCTCTTGCCTTTAACTATTTACCTGCACTAAAAATTATCTGTATAGTTTCTAAATGTGTTTACTTTCTAAACATTGCTTTATTCACGTAAACTGAAAAGTCAAGCCAAACATAAGACTTAGTAATATTTGACACTCAACATGGTAAACATTCTAGTATTCAGATATGTAGGATAATATTTTATTTAGAATGCTAAACTAACTCAATCTCCAATTTATAAAAAAATGTTATTGTAAATACATCGCACTCAGTTTAAAATTTTAGTGTCCCTCATGTAAGGAGTTTTAAAATTTAGTATCTTTAAATGCTATAAATTCTTTATATCTTTGTCACCGAATGAGATATATAAGTACTTTTCATACTGGTTAAAGAACAAAAAGTGGGGAAAAAAAGAAAGCAGAAGATTTGAATAAAAAGATGTCTCACGTAAAAAAAGATTCCTTATCTATGAAATAATTCTGTTCTTATATAGTACTGTTTTGGTTCTCACTGCTGCAACAAAATAATCAAAACCCAAAGTAAAAGGAGGAGAGGTTTATTTAAGCTCATAGTTCACGGAGGATTCCATTCATAGTTGGTTGACCCCAAGGCAGGGCATCATCACAGAGGGGCATCGCAGAACTGAAGGGGTTTATGGACAAAAGGCAGCAGAGAAATCACGGCTAGTAGTAGTAACAGCATGCCTTCATGTACACGCCCCTAGGGCAGAACTATTCACAATGACATTTAGAACTATGGCAAACCAATCAGGGGACTAATTTAGTAATCGCACACTCTTGATCCCAGAATCACACACTTCATCAAAGAATCACACACTGTAGACTCAGTCACCTCTGTGAAGTCTTCCCATAAGACTCCATGGGATTTGGGGGCATATCTGGATTCAAGCCATTACAACTTTACTTGCTCATGTATTCCCACACG
Organism: Cavia porcellus; assembly: GCF_034190915.1. Lineage (NCBI taxonomy): Eukaryota > Metazoa > Chordata > Mammalia > Rodentia > Caviidae > Cavia > Cavia porcellus. The sequence continues at coordinate 28,026,797 of NW_026947497.1, read as the reverse complement.
TCTCAGTATCCGAACCATATTTTCTTAATGTATTGTTGTGTATGATTTTTAAATATTTAAGTTAATGGTATTTCAGTTTATTTAATCATTTCTACTAAAATTATGTTGATATTAAAATGTTTAATAGTATTAAATTAATTTTGTTGACTTTTACGTCAATGAATGTTAAGAATTTGATAATTACAACCCAACATTGATGTAGTATATGTTGTTGTCAGGGGTTGTGCAGAGAAAAATTACAATCAGAACATGGAATTTATAATATTATTTTGTGATGGTCATCCAGAGTTAACAGAAGAAAGCACAGAAAATCTATCCATGACACTAAAGACAGAATATTTAGCTAAGGGCCTGAATCTCACAGCAATGTCCTATATGATTCCAGGTGAAAATAGAGAGCCCATTACAATGCCTCCCATGAGTCCAGCTGATGGTCTAGAGCCCTGGAGAAGGACTCAAGCCAGTCTGTTTTACAGATTCATTCTGGGAAGGTCCACCCAAATGTCAGTGTTGGAACTAGAAAGTCTATGCCAGCAGCATGAAGGAGCTGTTCTGGTAGTTTGAGAGTTCTACACTGGAGCTGAGAAGTCACAGTTTTAATAAAGTCCAGGGCTATCCTGAAAAGCACCACAGCCATCCTCAGCAACTCTGAGCTCCTATGAGGATAAGAACAGTCGACTGCATGCCAGAAAGCCAGCATGATGAATCTGTCCTGGAGATTAAGTGGCAGTGTCTTCCCCTCCAGATCCAGGAAGCAATGCTCAGTGTGAGAAAAAGAGCTCTCTCAGTGTGAACCACAGCCACTCTCACCAACAAGGTACGGAGCTCCTCCTATGACAATGGTTGAACTCACCCTGGAAGCTAATCATGATGAGCTCCTCCAAGAGAACCAACAGCTCAAATAGCAATATTAGAGAAACCCACAATGCCTCACTTTTTTTCTCTATGTCTCTATTTATACTGGTAACTTTCCTCAGGTGGGCTATCTATGCTATGTGCATAGCATGGTAATTTAATTCAGCTGGTGTTAAGTTGACCACCATTTTTTAATCCATAACAGGATGAGAAACTAATTCTAAATTATTTATAAGTTTCAGAAACATGCGGCAAGAATCTAAACTTATTTTGGTCAATCTATATGTAATTTGACGCCCGGTTTGTATTTCTATGAACACCATTGAAGCAAGTGTTCAATTACATATGTAACTTGAATTATATTTTATTTGGAGATTTTCCAGTAGCTAAATAAAAATACTTGAAATAGTTTTTTCAATTCTAAGCCTCTTGAGAAAGTCTCAAGATTTTTTTTAACACAGATAATGTATAATATCTCTCTGTCATTGTCTGTCTGTCTCTCTCTCTCTCTCTCCAGATGTCTCTAGAAACAGATATGTTGCCTCTGGTTCAGAAACAGATATAAGTATCTATTCAGATTTCAGTTTCTGTCTCAGTGTTTTACCCATGTAAAATTTTCAAAAGAAAATAGATTTTCTTTCATGCTTTCCCCTACTGCATGCTACAATTGCAAGTAGTTTTCTATTTCCCATTGAATGTATTCTAGCCTTATGATATAATGATAGTTTTAAGCTTTGAAAGATTTTTTTTCTTACAATTTATTGTAGAAGACATCATTTTTTAGACTTATAACCTTTTCAAATTCACTATTGGCAGGTGTTTAAGAGATAGAGGTTGAAAAGATCACCTTTACCAGTTAGTTAGCATTTAATTTTTGGCAAAAAAAAAAAAAAAAAAAAAAAAAAAAAAACTGTCCACATATTCAGGTACAATGTTTGACTTGACATTTTTATATTTTATAGTTCAAGTGATCATAAGAAATTATATGTAAATAAATTAAGATAATGCTAATCTTTTATTAACCTCATATTTGAGATTTTCTCTAATTAGGTTTTCTTGATTGCTGCAATGTATGCTAAAAGTAAATTTTATGGTGGGTGCTTAGCGTGCTTGAAAATAATCCTATTTGTCAGGTTGTGTTACTGTTACCATTACTTAAGTAATGCCATGGAAACCACATCTTAGCGATCTGAAACATGATTTCTGGGATCCAAGACATTTCAAAACTCTTTAAAGTTATAAGAAAATTATCAAATCACAAAGACATGATATTGGTAATATAAGTTATGTAATAATGAAAGATGTTATTTTATGTAATAAGTTATGTAATAATGAAAGTTTAAAGTGATTACTTTAAACTCAATAAATTTAAAGATAATTTGTAACTTTCTTACACTTCAAAAACTTAAAATAACTAAATGAATTAAGTAAAACACATGGGTTGCAGTTCAATTAAAATTTTGTTAAGATCAATAATAAAATATTACTCATTTGATTATATTATCTCTTTTTCTGAACCATTAATACCAATATTAAAAACAAAGAAAAGTGAAAAAGAAAAATCTCTAGCACAATATAGGAGTTATTTTTTAAACAGGACTCCAGGACTTTATAGCAAAGACAAAAAATGAAGTGATCCTAATGAAGAAAAATGAAAATTTGAATTTTTTTTTTTTTTTTTTTTTTTGGTCTTTTTGAGACAGGGTCCCACTCTGTAGTTCAGGCTGGCCTTGAGCTCACTTTGTAGTCCAGGCTCGCCTTGAATCAGCAGTGATCCTTCTGTCTCATCCTCTTGAGTACTGGGTTTATAGGGGTATACCACAATACCTGACAAAATTGAACCTTAATATAAAGCTTATGATTTAAATTCATGTAATTTTAAAGTGACATTTTTCACTATAAAATTTACATAATACAAAACTAACATTTCACTTATATTGTAAAATTTCCTCAATATTTATCCATATCTGATGATTACTATCAAACAGTCCCAATGATGGAAGTGTACATTGACTTTATTATGAAAAAAAAAAGTTTTTGTTTCATACATTCAGTTTGTGAAAAATTATGCTTTGACATAGTGATTTACAGATATTATCAAGAGAAACTTTGTCCATGAAATGAAAAAAAAAATTAAATTACACAGTTTATTTCATTATACATTTGAAATTAAAGGAACACATTTATACTAAACCAAATAAATCAGGTAAATTTTCCCTTTCTTCAGTAGATTTTAGGATTGAAGTTTATTTTACTTCATTATAACCTGACTTCTGTATAACAATACTAAGCATAGTTAAAAAAAAAAAAAAAAAAAAAAAAAGGTGATTTCTCCAGGTACCACATCTCTCAAAGAAGAGTTATGGAATTATGGAGTAGAAATCCTAAATGGTTCAGATACATTTTTAATACATTTGTCTCAAGTGAATTGGTAATCCTTGCTAAGATTCCTAAAGCTTCAGAGCAGAACAAAAGTGACTAATGAAATTTCATCGTTATCTAAATCACAGCATTAAATCATTGTTCCTGATAGGTAACTGATATGCTCTCTGTGTGCTAAAAAAAATGAATGCTGAAATATTTCAATTTGTGTAATATTTGAACAATTTTTGCTTACTAATTACAATTTGGAAAATTTCCTTTTCCATAAATTAATCTTAAAAATCAACTTGTGTCTAACAATACTGACTCATGCAGTATTAAACAAATAAAAATATGTATCTTTATTATTTCATATAAAATGTTTCCATTTCAATTGTGTGTCAAGTTACTTTCTTTTCTAAAAACAAAATTTTCTAGAAAACATGTTCACAATAGAAAAAAATCACTAGTAACATCACCATTCATGATTTGAAAGTATTTGCAAGTAAAGTTAAATGAAAATAAACAAATGTAATGATTCTTATGGGCTAAATATAATTCCATTTTTCTCTTTTATATCATTAAGTGTAGTCCAGTTTTCCTATATCATTTAAAAGTGACTAAGACATTAAAATGTTAATATATTGAGCAAAGTTTTTAAAAATGAGAAGCACAAAAAAACAAATTTTCCATCAAACTTATTATAGGTGCTTTAATAAAAAAGTTTTATAATTAATGTTTCATTTACCTTGGGAATGGGTACATAATGTAGTCACTAAATTGCTTAGATTATAAAATATCATTCATTTATGTACATATTTTCCTATTCAGATTTACTATTCATACCATTTGTCAATTTGCATATATCAAATCACCATGAATAATTTACCATATTTTGAATATTTTATTAATGATGGTCCTTTCCTCAGATTTTTATACGAATTTAAATTTTAAACATTCAAGTATTTAGAAAGTTAAACTCAACAGCTGAGATTTAAAAGATTATCTCCATGAAATAAATACATCATTACTAATGGTAACCCTATGGTTTGCTAAAAGTTGAGAGCTGATATTGTCTAGTTAATTTTATATATTTCATTAATATTATGAATATATAATTTAAAATAAAAATTATGTGGTCTCTAGAATGACTTTACTATTTTATTTTACTTAATATGGTTCTAATTCCACCTAGTCAAATATTTTATTTGTTCTTCTTTAATTCATAAACTCTAACTCTTAATTCTAAATACCGTGTTAAATTTCTCAAGTCATCTCATTAACATTCTGCTTCTTGCAGCCACAATGTAAGTTAACTAATTTTAAAAGCATTATATTTCACATATTTTATTCCCAATATTCCATTCCTATTTAATATTTTACACGTTTAAAAAAGATAAGACTTTCCTCAAATAAAAAATACATTCTGGACAAATAAAGAAAAGTAGTTATACAAATCAGATGTACACAAAACAAGAACACTTTCACAATATGAGGGGTAATTGTAATTGAAAAAAAGAACAGGACATGTAAGCTATTCTCCTTCAAACGCTAATCAAACTTTTTATTTTTAAACAGAAATATACTGTGAGCCTTGTTAAAAAGGTGTGAATCACTTTATTTAGTGTGATGATAGATGCTAAAATGATTACAAGGCTAAGGGGACACTGGGCTCAAATCCTAATACAGAACACATTACCACAGAAGCACAAGTAAGGACCAGAGTGAGCTGGGCAGTAGATGGGAAATTACTAAGTGAGCCAGCAACTCAGGGAGTTATTACTAAACCAACTTTTTGAGATTTCTGCTGAAATCAAGTCACAGAGAAATATAGTGTTCTCTCTAAACTGCTTAGTCCATGTTTGCTGCTTCTGGAGTAGGCACGATAAGCAAAGGACTCAAGGATCCTCAAGTCTTTCAAAAGGGTGGCTAGGAAGGAGAGCCAGGCCAGAGTGTAGGAAGAGCATCTCTCAGCCGTGAGCTGCTCTTTGATCACCAAGTTTCAGCATGAGCACCTTTGCCATTCTCTGAGTGGAGAAGTAGACTCAGCAGCAAGTATGTTACGGGAAAAAAGAGTGTAGTGAAAATTACTTCCTGATGTGAGAGCAGCAGCATGAATCTGGCCACGTGATAAAAATCAATCAACACTTCTGGTTGGGAGTTGTTTGTGAGTGTGTGTATATGCAGGTTAGAGCATTCATTTTTCTTTCTTTCTTTCTTTCTTTCTTTCTTTCTTTCTTTCTTTCTTTCTTTTTAAATTTTAAAGGGGGTAAAATTAAACACAACATAACAGAACAAAACAGGACATAAGAAAGCAATGTAAAGATATAAATTTCAAAGCTAGACAACCTGAGATCTTCATATCTATTATATTGTCTCTTATTTTCTTCCAAATGGTTGTCCACGTCTTAGCATACAGAGAATTCATACAAAACAATAGTGTAAAATTGATCTGAACAGAATGAGGAAGGCATTTTAAGGTCTTCAAAACCAGACAATAGGGAAGTCACTAATGGCTGTCATAGGGTCTCTCTTTCTCTACAAAATAGCTGACCATACTTTCATGTATACTGAAGTTCAAGAAAACAAAACGGGAAGAGGGGGAGGGGTTGCCTGGTTTCCCGATGCTCCAGGTCCCAGCATGGCTTGTGTCCCAGTAGATGCCTGTGGCTCCCATCCTGGGCCACGAAGCCTCCATCCTGGGCATTCATTTTTCAAAATGGGACAAGGAAAGCACAGACGCACATGGAGAAGAAATTTTAGCACCTATAAGAAAATGCTTCTCTGAATTGGTTACACAACTCTATTCCTTCTGTCTGCATCTGTTATTGGTCCATGTTTGAAGTAAATAAAGCAATTAGTTTTGAACTATAAATGGTACAATTTATGAATTACTGTCTATCCAGTGCACATATCCATGCAAATGTGATATGAAAAGTATCTGACTCGTTCTCAATGGAAAGTATTCCATAAAGTATTTTTAATTTACTTCAAAAAATATAAATATTTCTAAAATATGTTCTGACACTTAATTATATTCCTAGAAGTTAGAAGGAATATTTACTTCTAGTTAATGAAAAAAGACGTATTTTAACATAAAATGAGAAAGAATAATATAAATGTAGTATAATAGAAGGAAATTATACTCAAAAAATTAATAAAGTCCAGTTTTTTGAGTTAAAACTAGTAGATCACAAAGATATGGGGAAAGGGTAGCTGTTGGACTTTCATTCTTATTTATGTCACTTTTCTATCTTATTGCTACATTTCTTCCTCTCCATTGTGTCCGAAAAAGACAGAATAAAAAATTGCTATTTATTTAGTTATTTCTTAGGTTATCATCTCAACTCAGAAGGAAGACAAATCTCTAATATATCAAATGATTTATAAATATTTGTTGAGTAACTGTTCACAAATTCAGCCTTATATTGTGAATTACTCATTTGATCTAAAATCAGATAACATGAAAATTGGTACATTTTCAGCTTTTTTGTTTAGAGTAAATACGTATCAAATATTCATGCTTGTTCAATTGTGTTCTGTTTTTGGTACCAAGGATCAAACTCAGCATCTCGTGCTTGCCGGGCAGGCGCTTACGTCATGGAGCTAAATCCCCAGCCCACAAATGCTAATCTTTTAAGTTCATTGCCTCATTTTTATCCATGATGGTCCATAGTCACTGTATCTCTGAATCTGCATTCAGAAAGAAACGAACTAGAGTAGTGTTTTTAAAATTACATGATTACTAACCAAGGAATAGGTCACACAGTTAGGGAGACATATAAGAAACAAAATAGGGAGGAGATATGACACCCAGTGACTAACAGTAGAGGGATAGGAAGAGCCATGGAGAGGCGGAGTTCTAGGAACTAAATGAGCCATTTCATGGATTAATGGAGGAAACTCTGCCCAGTGTGAGGGAGCTTCAGGGAGAAATTTGTTGTGTGAGAAATGTACTACTAGAAGCAGAGAAAAATAAACTCTCAAAGGAGCAATCTCCACCTCCTCCCCTCTTCTCTACAGCTTCTGCTTTGCCTCTCATTTCCCTGATCTGACTGAGATGTGATCTGACAACCAAAGGAGTGCATATTTTTGACAAAAATACACAAAAATGCAAAAAGGAAAACTGTGAAAATACATCTAAGAAAACAAACTGATTTTGTAGTATAGTATCATATAATTTTGTGGATTAGAGTATTCAGGTCTAAAGAGGTGAAGTAATTCACGAAGATCCTACAATTCTTTAAGCACTCAACTGGGATGGAAAATTTAAGGAAATTGATGACTGGTGCTACTAATAACATTTTAAAAGCACAATAATAATGCTTAGTTTCCATCAAATCTGTGTGATATTCTGACATTTACCAAAAATATTTACCTGTTTCTCCCTCTCTGTCTCTGTCTCTGTCTCTGTCTCTGTCTCTGCCTCTGTCTCTCTGTCTCTCTCTCTGTCTCTGTGTGTGTGTGTGTGTGTGTGTGTGTGTGTAAATGACTCCACATTAAGTAACAAATTTACCTTAAATTTTTCAAGAGACAAAGCAGAGGATTTCCGTTCCCTTTAGGATTAAATTGTGCCACCAAGGCACAATTTCAAGCAAAGTGATTCTAATTACTTGGTAAGAAAGCTCAGCACCCATGAAGAAGCCTAAGGTCTGGCAGACTAAATGTTTGGTGTACCTTGCCAGATTACTACAATTTCAACATAGGAATGAAGAAGGTTTTGTCTGTTGTGATCACCTATGCCATTCTTCCGTGGACACTGAAGTCTCAATAAAGACAGCCTCGTCCTTTTCCATCTACTTATCCTGTGTAACACTTACTTAACACACTTTGTGCTCCCAGTGAACTTTTCTATTATATTTTGAGATGTTTATTTGCCCTACAGGTTAATGCAGCAATGTTACTTTATTCAACGTTATAAAATAAGCCTTCATAAATTCCATTATTTCTACATCAGTGTTTATTAAAAATATGGATTACTTACATAGCTGTTTGTCTGATGACTTACAAAGCTGATGTGAGAAAAAAATTAAAGTAATGTGGTCTGCTTTCTTTTCATATAACCTACACTGCTAAGTAATTTATAAAAATCCATAAAATAGGAAATTAACTTAAAGGTCACTAGCGTCTCAAAAGAATAAGTGACCTTTGATGCTAGAAATCACTGAAGGTTTTTTTTTTTTCAGGTTTTGCATAATATATTATGTATCACTTCTCTCAAGATACTACTTATAAAAATTAAAATAAAATGCATGGATTTAAATGTTACAAAATATGTAAAATTTATAAAACTTTTATAATTGGGTGGATATCTGAAGCATTGCCTTGGAAATAGAAGATAAAAGGGCATTTATCATGAAATGGTGCTGGGCTTTATGCTTATTTAAAATAGGTATAGTGAGGAATTGAAAAAATCACAGTAGAAAAGTCCTTTCACTGATCAAAAAAGAGATAAAACAGGATAAAAATTCTTTTTAATAATGTACTTATCTTGGATTTGAAAAGCCCATTATCGTGTATGAAAGGCCAATTTCATGTCAAGAATTATCCCACCCTTGATCTAAGCTAAAATTCTTGAGTACAGAATTTTTGGAGAGTTTTTGCTCTGGTAACATGTTTCATTACACTTTTCCAATAAACCTGATGCAAAATTCTGAAGTAAAATGTATGCTGGGCATATCTGTACCTGCCATGTTACTAAAGCCTTACATCTTGCTCTCATAATATAGGTTGTGCACTAAATCCCTGTTAAGAACTAGGAATCAATTTTTGGAGTGGGGATGCTTTTCTTTCAATTGCAAACTTTGAAATATAATGCACAGAAGTTTAATTTAGAGGACTGTGTTTTTAATAATTTTGAAAGTCACAAAGAGTAGTAGTATTTACAGATAGTTATTTACTCATGAACATACTGAATACTGAAAATAATCCAGTGAGTATAAATCACAAACTGACTTTATTTCTAGGGTGTGAGGATAGAGAGGAGGTTAATAAAAGACAAACGTTTGGCTTCATGAAGCAGACAACTGATGACTCTTTTGTCAAGTGCTAAAATATGCTCTGGGAAAAACAGAGCCAGAAAAGTACTAAGGATGGCATTATAAGTGGAGAGGAGCAGACAAACATGCTTGTATTTTAACCCAAGGAAAGCAGAGAAATCTCCTAGAAAAGGGAACTATTTTAAGAGATTTGAGAGATATAAGTGACTAAATCAAATCCATATTTACCTGGCTATTTATCTAGCTAGCTAAGTACACGTATTTCCATATATATTATCGTATTATATTATACATTATATATTACGTTATATAATATTAATTATATATATATATATATATTTTTTTTTTTTTTTAAGAACTGAAGATTGATCACAGGGCCTTCACATGGAGGTACATACCTTGCTACTGGCTCACTTTTTGGGATAGGTAGGCTCTTGCTAAATTTCTCAGGCTGAGATTACAGTCATTCATCACCAAATTGACCTTACAAAAAGTGTTGAAAACATAGAAAACAGCAACTGTTTATGTCATGACAGAGAAATACTATTTTTGTCTTTAAAAATTGGAGGAGATACAATTGGTTATAGTAAAGGGGAAAAGGTGAAGAATGTTTAGTCAAAGTAAGAGAAGACCTGCGTAGAGAGAGACATACAGACAGAGAAAGAGAGAGACAGAGACAGAGAAATTTGAACCAGAGCATGATTTGAATTTTCTGTTAAAAACGTTATTTGATATTTTGGCAAAGTAACTGGACAGAATGTAGAGTATGAATGCAGGAGGAATTCATAGATATCACACCAAGCAAAGCAATTCTTTGATGGCTTCCTCCATACTGTAAAAAATAAGATAAATTACTAGTTATATACTACATATTAACAGTTTTTTAACTTGATCTTCTAGAAATGATGCTTTATCCACAAGGCAAACATACTGTTAGTTGAAAACCTGAAGATCAGTAGGCTGGTGGTTTTAGGAAGACAGAAAATGAACATGTTAGCCTGAATTTAATATAATGAATGCCAAATGCTCCCCCACAGCCTTCTACTTTCACAGAAAATATGCGGTGTTATCATGACTAATGCATGTGGATCATAAAGTAAGCAATGTTTGTCATTGTTGTACTTTTGTGATGTATTTACTTTGCAAGGTACAACTAACAGAATACAGCAATTATTCTTTTGTTAACCTTTGACCTATGTGGGAAAATCCTACCAAAATAAGTTCTTCATTGCAAAATAGTCAGTGTTTAAAAGTAGGCAGTGTTTAAAAATTTTACAAGTATTTCCTTAAATTAATGAAAATTAATGTCCCAAAGAGTCCACCATGAGATGAAAATTTTGTAAGTTAAAAAAGTACCTAATATGCTTTTCCTACTAAACATCATAGCTTAGCAAACTAATATACGCCAGTGTCAATTACTGGCTCTTTTGGTTACATTGTCATTTCTTCTATTTTAAAAACACATCTAAGTGTTCCAAAGAAATTGAACATTGTATTATTTTGTTTTGTAATATTTTAAAATGTTAAGTGTGATGACATTGGTCTTTAAAGTTTTCTTTGGATAGTATCCCAGAAATATAAGAAAATAAAGCAAAAAGAGAAAAAAATGGGCTATCATCCAGGTTAAAATGTATGTGCAGCAAAAGGAAACACTCATCAAAGTGGAGAGCTAATTTATAGGATAAAAAAGTATTCTGTACGATGCTAATATTTAGATTATACAAGAAATTATAATATCCCAATCACCAAATGAACAACTAATCAAATAATTGTGTTAAAAACAAAAATTTTGAAAAGCTATTCTTTAAAAAATATAGAGGTCAATATGAAAAGAATATTGATTTTGCATATCATTAGGAAATGAAAATAAAAAACACTGATGAGAAATAGTCACGTCACTTAGAAAGATATTTATAAAAAGACAAATAAAAAAATGAAGACAGGTATATGAAAAAAGGAACTACTGTACACTGACAAGAGATTACGGAAATTCAGAATTTTCTTTTAAAAACTTACAGTGGAATCTATATTTTCCAGTAATGCCACTACTGGGCACACATATACAGATACTGAAATCTGCAAGGAGATGTGCACATGATTACTGCATTGCTTTTCAGAATAATCAAGATTAGGCATAACTCTAAACATCCAACAACAGATGTAAATACACAATGAGCTGCTATTCAACCATAGAGGATAAAATTCCATTTTTTTATGCCAGATGGCTGAAACTTTCCATTTTAAATTAATTGATATAAAGCAAATTCAGAAAGATAAATACTGTAAGTTCTCATTCATGTAGCCTCTAAAATTGGTGATTATTTTGAAGATTAATAATGATTACAAGAAATAAAAAGAAGAAAAGATGGGAGAAATTGGTCCATCGATACTAAGTCCACAAGTAGGTAGGAGGAAATGGGTCTAATTTACAGTCCAGTTGGAGGACCATAATTACCAAGGATCTATGGTATACTCCAAAATTGACAAAAAATGGCTATGAATGTTCTCTCCACAAAGGAATAAATTATGAGGTGATAGATGTGTTAATTATCCTGATTTGATCACCTAGTGCACACACAATCAGGATACCATTATTTTGAATCCATTGCATACATACATTATGTGAGAAGTAAAAATACCTAATGGAGATATTTTACATATATTTACACTCTATTTTACTTTAAAATATTATGCTCAAGTTCCCGCTGGAACATAGACTCCTTTTCAATCTATTTTCCCTTTCATAAGTGGGTTAGTACATTTCTTATTCCTAATGCGTTACACACCTAAAATTAAATTTAGACAGTTCTTCAGGCACATTGCAGACAAAGAACAATATTTTTTCTTTGCTTATGTTATGGTGTCTCCTCACATGTGTTCATAGTTTGCTTTTTATGTGAAGAACTAAATGATTCTGTTTCAAAAATATATTGTCTGGCGATAATATATGCAAACTAAATGTAGTTTGCTTTAATTCGCATTGTTTTTGCAACTGTTCTCCAGCTAGATAGTATACTTCCTTAGAATAACTCAGAATTATAAGATGAAGTAGTAAATTTGACACCTATTTCTATATGGCTCACACTCAACTGTACTGTCAATCTGTATATTATTTAGCTCTTCATTTATAATCTTTTTTTTTTTTTTAATCGGTACCAGGGATTGAATGCACAACCGCCTGCTTGCAAGGCAGGTGCTTATGCAGCTGAGCTAAATCCCCAGCCCCTTCATTTATAATCTATAAATTCTCTTAAGACATCTTGATGGTGAAGATCTCGTAAAATGAATCTTAGGAAAGATTAAGCATATATCATTTAGTTTTAGACATATTTTAATAATCTCCAAGGACACTATTCTCAATTCAGAATCTATGAATAAACTGAGTTCTTACATTATCCAACTTCGTACACTGTTTTTTGTTTTTTTTTTTTAATTGAACACTTTTGGAAAGAACTGAAAATATTTTTTAGTCATCTTAATAGCATGTTATATCTAATGTCTAGAAACATTGAACAAAGTAAAATTATGTATTATCAATATGTTGTAAAACAGACCGATTCAAGCTCATACATTTCTTAGCTCATATATTTCAACCTCTTAATTCTTTAAATGACGAAATATTGATATTATATAATGAAGCAGAGAGTATGTAAATGATAACTCTTTATAGTTTTGCTTGAGATTATTCACATTTCATCTGATACTGTCTAAGGTTTTAGATGAATTATTATGCTGCACAGCCTAATTGTCATTTAGATTTTTAAAAAAATGTTCATGTTAGAAAACAAATACTTTAATCAATTCAGTAACATATAGCCTTTGAGTTAAAGAACCAAGCAAGGACAGTAGTTCATATTTATTAAACATTCTTGACTTCATTATCAGTGGCTCTAATTAGCTAGATCATATAGAAAAGGTCTTTTCATTTTTATTGACTATTAGTTTCTCACTTTTCTGAATCTCTCAAACTATTCTGTCTTTACCTTTGGGTCACAGGTTTGTTACTAAACATAGACAGCAATTATTAAAAATCAGTATTTTTACATGATGCCTAAACATTAATTAAATTCTGTTTTTTTCCAACTGGTCTAACATATTGAGTACAGTAATTTTTAAAACTATACAATTATGAGAAGGAAAACAGCATATATCATAAAAAGCAGAAATTTGAATGATTTGAAGGAAAATGAATGCACCTGAAGTTTATAACGTTAAATAAAATTAAAGGGACAAGCTTGAATATTGCAAGCTGTATTTTATCTGAATAGGCCAAAATATAAATAAAGATAAAAGAAAATTGAGAAATAGCGATAACTTTTGCAAATGGGCATGGGGTCAATAGATGAATAAAGGAAGAAAGAGGTAAAAGCAAAAAAAGCAATTAAGACTTGTGATATACCCCACAAAGTGCAATCATTATGTGCTATAAACAAACATGTACTAACAAAAGGCACAAACTGAACACACTCATACATAAACTGTGTGTTTGCCACATACAACTTAATATTGTGAAGCACATATGCAAGATTCAGCTGTTAAAACCAGTTCATTAGCAAACGTATTACCTCACATAGATATATTTTTTCTACAAAATGGATTCAGCATCCACTAGCCTTACATTTTCAAAGATGTGATTCAATGTCTTATCTAGAGTCACCATGCTACACGATAGACTTCTTGAAGTTATTCTCCTATTTGATGCTGATCTGTTACTAACACCTGTGTCCTACTCCTTCTCACCATCACAACGCTTGGCAACTACTAACTTAACAGCTATAAATTCTAAAATTTTAGAAATTTAGAAAGTTCTAGAGTTTTAGAAAATTCACATCTTGTTATTATTTTAGACACTAATTACTTATGCAAATTATTTTTTTATTTTCTAAATGAGATTATTTTTTACAATAATTTTTCATTTTCTACAATTTTTTAGAAAAAGAATGTATTTTATGTATGCTTATTTCATTCATAATATTATTTATTCCTTGAAATACGTCATTTAGTTCATAATAAAACTGCAAGATCACTTTCATTTTTTATTTTGAAAATAATTCCAAATATTTATTTATGTCTTAAAACAGCACAAATGCTTATTATTCAGTTTGACTCTAATAACAAATTTGTAGTTATGTAAATTTTTTTAGTTTTATTATTCTTGCTAATAATTATTCACTATACTGTAGCCTTGCCTGCTTTCCTTTAAATTTTAAAGCTCATCTCTTTTGATTAAATTATTTCATAGGATTGCTAAGTCTTCAAAATTCCCTAAGTCTTTTCACTTACATAATGTTTAGAAACTAGATTAAAAAATGAAATTCTTATTAGAAACATTTAAGTTTCCTTAACATTTTCTAGACTTTTGTCTATTTCAAGAACAAGATATTACACAATTAAAATGACTTGTCAAATATTGTACTTAATAATTTTAAAAGTATATTAATGGAAATTCATATATGTTTATAAATTACAATATTAATTTTATGTAAATCTTGTGTAAATATGAGTTTTTTGATTTGGTATCTGAATGATAAAAATGTGATCATAAAATTATTAATAATAAATAGACAATGCTATAAATTATATTATGAATTATACTCAGTCACTTTTAGCAAATATATTTGCTTGTTTTGCACAACTTTTACTGAGAAAAGTTTAAGAAATTTGAAGCTAATTATTTTAAAAATTTTCTGATTCTAATAATAGTAATATTTTGTAACTTATTTTACCATTCAGATAGTGTATTTTGTAATTTACTTTAGCATTCAGATAACATAATAGTTTTATATAATAATTTTTTAATTATTCTAATTATAACAATGTTAATTCCACTAACTTTTTATTAATGTAATCCATTATACTTTATTTGATGCCAACTCATTTGCATAGTACTGTTTCATTGTAACAAGACTAAAATAATATTAATTTGTTAATTATTCCTTTCAATATTACAAATATTGCAAATATATCAACCTGAGCTGATCCATTGTGTACAATTCATTAGGTATTTTCTGTTGTATGTTATTTGTTAAAAATTTCTGGTTTTATGTGTTATTTTATAAATCAAGGTGGATTTTTACTTCTATTCATCACATTGAATATATATAAGAAATTACAAACTATATCTTGTATCTACAATATATACTTTTGCTTTAATACTATGTGAATACTGGTCACCAGTGCTGGAAGAAAAACTGGGAAATTTCAACTGTGATTAATACCGGTCAGATGAACTGTAATGTCTGATATGAAATATGGGTGGTAGTTTTATGCTAATAATTACTACAGTAAAGTTAATAGTGCCTAAAATTAATGAAACACATGCTAAATGTAATGAGAAAATGTTAAGATTTGCTGTAGCTCATGCATATGCTCAGTAGCTGCTTAAACTGGGTAAATGGTCATCTTAGTTACCAGCAAAAGCTTCTAATATTGAGGAAACAAGGAGATGTGACAGTAACCTTGGAAGGGGACAAAAGCAAAGAAAACAATACAAAATAATAAATGATTACCATATTCAGGTTATGAATGAAGTTTTATATATATATGTGTGTATATATATATATATATATATACACACACATATATATGGATATCTATCTATCTATCTATCTATCTATCTATCTATCTATCTATTTAAAATATCTTCTGAGGAGTCTGTTTTAAGATTTTTTTTCCCCCTTAGAATGAGTATCATTTGTTTTCTATTTTGTGCTATGTGTTTATTTTTCTTTTCTTTAAATTCTCTGGACTCATTGGAGAGATGCATCAGTGTCATCATATCTGTACATTTCTAAACATGCAAGTTACCTTGGATTTTCGGCAACATTGCTTAAGTAAGCCCTCTCAAAATTCATCCGCTCTGATGAGTACCCATCTTCGTTTATGTCTTTTGACCTAAGTGTGATGAATTATGTCATTCTCGTTTCCCGTTCAGCTTCAAGTTTTAGTTCTTTCACTAGATGTGTCTAAAACATCACTAGATATCCTCCTCAATGCTTATTTCATTCATAATATTGTTTATTCCTTGAAATATCTCATTTAGTTCATAATAAAACTGCAAGATCACTTTCATTTTTTATTTGGAAAATATTTCCAAAAATTTATTTATGTCTTAAAACAGCACAAATGCTTATTATTCAGTTTGACTCTAAAAACAAATTTGTAGTTATGTAATTTTTTTAGTTTTATTATTCTTGCTAATAATTATTCACTATACTATAGCCTTGCCTGCTTTACTTTAAATTTTAAAGCTCATTTCTTTTGATAAAATTATTTCATAGGAATCCCTAAGTCTTCAAATGAAGACTTTTCACTTACATATTGTTTAGTAACTAGATTAAAAAATGAAATTCTTATTAGAAACATTTATAAATATAAATAAATATATTTTATTATCTGAGAATTTAATAAAGCATATATCCAAATTTTTATCAATACAGTTTTATTTTTTGAACATACACATAGACCACCAGTCAGAGAGTTTTATAGGCTTTAAAAGAGAAGGCAGTAATATCTTCTTTCAAGTTATGCCATTTCTGTTCCCAAGAGGCAAAAATTTTAAACTAATTTAAATTTTTAAAATGTTAATTCCTATATTTCTAGGTAGCATGTTCAGAATACTACAGAGTTGAAACCTAAATAGATTGATAAATCCAATAGTTGATATTTATTTCTGCATCCATTTTTTCTCATAAAATTTGTACATGTACAAAAAGAATGCTGCAGGTGTTCTCAAAGTAAAACTGAGTATTTGAGATTCCTGTGACAAATTATTGTATGAGAGAGATAATGTTCAATTGCTAATGGAATGAAAAATTGTATCTTGTTTTTACTTTTAGAAATATTTTGATTGATTTGTTTCTGAAGTTAAAAATTCCATGTAGGATATATCAGGCTGAATTTATACATACAATTCATACAAACTGTCTATGTAATGAATGACACTATCATTTTTATATTTTTAAGGGTTCCTAGTTAGGTATTTTAACAACTGTATCCATTTTATATATCTTTGTGAGATTTCTTCATTTTAGTATGATGAGCAAAAAACTCATAAATTTTCAATAGTTTTCAGTAAGTGCAATGGAGGATAACAAAAATTCTATCATCAATCTAGTTTAAATATTTGAAAGCTGATTGAACAGTGGAATAAGAATGATTTGCTAAAGATTTTTTATTTCATTGTTATACCAATTTTCTTGTGTCTAATGTTTTATTTTGTATTATTGTAGACTTGTTTATAACAAATTGATAAATTAATAATGCAACATGTTAAAATAGGTACTGATATGAAGAAAAAGTAAAGGGTATCAAATATTAGGAAAGATAAAACAATTGAGATTTCATAGTATTACTTAAGAGTTTTCAAAAAGAATTTAATGAATCACGTGGTAATTTTGCGATAATAAATTATCTCATTTTAATAAGTTGTTATTATTTGTAGCATATCTTAAAAGTCAAATATTTAAAGCTCAAGTTTTAAAATAAATGTAGGAAAGAAATGGAGGAACCAAGGTGGATGGGAAGGTAGGTTAAACAGATGAAATAAATTAAGATGTGTCGTGTACATGTACCAACTCCATGTAATAATTACATTCTGCAAGCATGTACTAAAGTATTGACTCAAAAATAATTTCCATATAAATAATTATGTCCAGTGAGTCATACTGTGAGCTAAGTACAGGTCATTCCTTACTGTCCTTTTGAAGTTTCCCTAGGACTATACATCATTACCAGGGAATTGGGATGTAAAGCCTCCTTGCAAGGCTCTTGTTGCCTTGTTCAAAGAATTGGAAAAGACTAGTAAAAAATGGTAGATGTTTTACATTTATTAAAGTTCATACGAAAAATAGGAAGAAAAGAAAGGAGAAGACATTCTCTGAAAAGAAATATTCTGAAAGAAGTCCTCTGCAGAATGAGTGCCAAAAAGGAAATACATGCTTCACGCAGAGCAGGCCACTGAGAAAGAAAGAAGGCAGGCTGTTCCCACGAGGCCAGTGGCTGTCATCTTCTATAGCCTTACGCTGGCATCAGATCTAGACTGTCTTAGAAAAAAATCTGCTTGGCCTTGTGCCAGAGAAGTTGAAGTGAGCATTCTCTTCTGGGTACCAGGTGCAGACCGCTGCATCAGCATGCAGCACCGGAAAAACATTTGACAGCTGTATAAATATTCAACTTTTTGCTTTTTTCTAATTATCAGTGTCTGATTAAACAAATGTAAGCTCTGTTTTTTGAGCAAAGATCCCTGGGGCAAGAATGGCTTCACTGACCTGTTGTGAACTGATAACTTCATAACCAGTCTTTCAGGGTCCCTCATGGATACAACTTCCACCAGTGAACCACGCCTCTTTAGGATAATGCAGGGGGAGTTTACTGAGGTCCTGCCTTCATGCATATGTCTGGGAAATTACCTGTTTACAAGAGTTAATAACTTTTGAGCCTGTGAGCATCACTGAGACAGGATTAAAAGTAGTGGGAGTCTTTATGGTAAATTCAGATGGGTCTAGAAACATGGTAAATCATTCCTCATTTCAATCACAAATTACATTTTGTACCAAGAGTAACTTTGACCTATTGCAGAGTCAGAACTTCTGGTTCTTCTGGAAAAGTTATCTTTGTAGCTTTATCTGTGTTTTTGGTCACCCTGTCCAAAGTATTTCCATGCCTGAATCAATTCAGATTGCCTATCTTTCATTGTCATTGAATTTGGGATAGAGTCTGAAGTCTTATGTGTAAGAATTAGTGAGTAATTTAGAAGAGGACACATTAAAATAATTTTATAAGTCTGAATTTCTGTTTTATGGCTCAAGGCAGCATCATTTACAGTATTACTACATAAGTAAGTCCAATAGAACTTCAAAATTGCTTTGAAAGTAACAAAAATGATGATACAATAGTAAACAAAGTGAAGAGCAGTCTGAAGGGCATTAATGGCATCGCATTTACTGAAATAAATGTCTTAAATGTAAACATTTAGTATACATTTGATTGCCTTGCATATATTTGAATTGTAATACAGCACAATGTATCTATTATTGTAGCTCTTTTGATATTTAATCTTCAGAAATAAATAAGTGCATTGATATTGAATATTTTTAGGGAAGGATTCTTTAGCTACTTAAGGCTTGTTTTCTGATGCATACTCCAAACCTATGATGTTTTGAAAAAATTGAAGACTTTATTTTCAGTCTTCCGTCTGTCTTTGTAAGTAAACTACTTTCACTAAGGAGAAATCTGTGGGTGGGTGATGCCTTCCTATTCATTTTCCTGACAAGCCAGTTTACCAAGCCATTTATTTTCTTGTGCAGATAGTGATAAGAATCTCTACTCAATGGCATCATGGCTCGTGATATTCTGTTTTGTTCACTTATAGATTATGGCTAATACCTTAGGATTATGAAGCCAGCAGTTGTAATACAATCTCTAATTTCTAGAGAAAACAGCAAAATAACAAAAACTCCAAGTTCAGGGTAGTCTGTGGATGCCTGTACAGACATGACTGATCTGTGCCTGATAGGGCATGCTCATCTATACTTATTCTTCCCGTTTTAACAAGAAGAGGATAACGGTAGGAACTTTATTCCATGTATATGACTGGAAATCTGAATTATACAGAGGAATCACTATGTATGTTGGGTAATCGGACATGATCTATTTCTTGAGTTAAATAAAATCTACTCTAGAGAATGCAATTCTGATTCACAGTATAGAGAAAAAGGGTCTAGATGGATCATGAGAATGTCAGACTCTTTTAACATGTTCCCTTTCATGTATAGTAACAATGCTTGGAACAGATGTTATAAAAGCTAAAATAAGCACACACAAAATACAAAATGAGTACCAGTGTGTAGCAAGAAGAGAGAAATAACAAAGAAAAAGAAATGAGCTATTCAAAGAATTGAGCATGTAGAATTCTGGTAAAACACGAGTGGAGACTTCTGTAAACTGAAAACCTAACAGTGAAGACTGATTCAGAGAATTCCTTCCTTCCTTCCTTCCTTCCTTCCTTCCTTCCTTCCTTCCTTCCTTCCTTCCTTTCTTCTTTCTGTCTTTTCTTTCTTCCTTCTCTCCCACCCCCCTTCCCTTTCTTTCACATTTTTCTTTTCTTTTGCTTCAGTTCCTTATTTTTTCAAATATCCCAGCTTCAGTATTAAAGCAAAGAAAAAATTAATGTCAGAAATCTATATCTGGCTAATGTGAAGGAAAATGAATCATTGTTTTTAAGTGCAGTTTTTCTGAAAGCAATTTTAATGGACAATCCATCATAGATGGTGTGAATTTTTTTATCTTTTTCTTCCCTGTGCAAATATATGTCATATAAATGAATTTATTACTATTTAAATTATTTGTTAGATTTTAAGTTAATGATATAAAATTTGAAGCTGGAGGAATATAATCAGTAAGGAATATAATCTCGCTCTAGAGAAAGCACTAGTGCAGAACACATGCTGACCCTCTGGTGTTTCTATCACTGCAGCAGGAGGAAGCTTCTAGTGAGCTGTTTCCGAGATGAGATTGCAGAAGCTCAGCTCATGAAGTTTTACACCATCTACAAAGTTGTATTTTTATTAATATTATCATGTACAACTATATTCAATCATACTATGTCTGGTGATATAGACAATTCTATTGAAGATAACAAGAAACAACATAGTAACCATGGTAGAACTCTTTTTCATTTCATGAGTTTATAGAAATATTTTTTGTTTTGTCTTGCTTCTCCTTCTAATATAGAAAGGATAGAAATGCATGTCAAGACTCATGCATGCATAGAACCTATAAACAACTTACAAGAAATGATCTTGTAATGCATGATAAAATGAACAAATACTTTGAAGAGAAAGAGGCACTACAGTACCGGTGTTGATCCCATAGTATCATGATGTGAAATCCAGCAATACTATTATTCTTTGTTCAGAGTGATTTTAGCCTGCTTTGGTTTGTTTAATCTCAACATAAATGAAGAGATGCATAACTGAATGTCTGTTTAAGTGTATATGATTGATAGCCATATTACTAAGGTTTTGTTGGATACTTGAACAGAACTGTTTGCAGTCTTGCTGTTTGAATCTCCACTTTATATGTTTCACTTTTGTATCTTAAACAACTCTTTGTAAGAGGACAACACATAACCATCAACTAGTCCATTCTTACTGTTTATTTTTATTTGAAAATATGTACTATTTCTATCAGTTTAGTCTTTCTTTAATTTTTTTTTTTTTTAAAGAAGCTCATCTCATTGCCTGCTCAAACAGCTCTCCATGCAGATGGAGAACTGTGGCACTGAATGTGAAAGCTTTCATTCGTGTAACCTGGAAGGCATTGTCACTGGTAATCAAAACTGATATTTTGAACTTGACAATAATGATTAAATTTTCTAAAATTAATGGATATGTTTAAAAAAGCAATTCATTCAGATATTAAATGAGAAAAATGAATATATAACACAATTGTACAAAGGGAGAGCTCTCTCTATATTCCACCTGTATAGAATTAGCATGCATGTATAATTTGGTGTATTAAGAAGTAATGAATATAACAACGGAAGCAGACGATATTTATTATAATCAAATATTCAATCAATAATAATATTGCATAATATGCCATTGAAATGTGATAATCAGAATATTGTTTACTCTAATTAAATACTACATGTCCAGTTATAATTAAATATTAAATGTCCAATTATAATCCAATATACATTTTTATAATCCTATTTGATCCATTTATTTTCCTTTATTTTAATTAGATTTATTGGGATATTTGAGTTAGGTACAATTAAATGAATTTTGTAAGAAGATAGATTAGCAATATTGGCTAATGTATAATATTTTATTACCTGCCAAATTTGAGGCATCTATATCCATTATAGCATAAATTCAGATGTATCTTATTTAATAATATTTATAAGTATGCTATTTGAAATGTCTTTAATCTGGAATGATATTACAAATTTCAGTTACCCTTTCACATGTTCAAATTTGAATATTTCAAATAAAGTAACAAATTATGCTTTTCAAGTACTTAATACACTAAATTATATGTGCATGTTAATTCTATACAGGTGGAATTCTATACAGTGCTCCCTTTGCACAATTGTGTTACATATTCACTTTTCTCATTTAATATCTGAATGAATTGCTTTTTAAAATTTATAAATTAATTTTAGAAAATTTAATTATTTATATTTGGGTCTGGAAAGCTAAAGAAGTCGGAACTCGAAGGGACTCAGTTATTTGAGAGAGAAAAAAGAAATAGGCACTCAGTCAGAGCCTGTGGCATTTGAGAGGAAACCATCATACTCAGTGAGATTTCACAGTAATAACAAACTGTGGAACAGATATGAAGAAAACACCAGGGAAATTTCATGGAACTTGTACATCTCAGCAATGGGTCACACTGCGTGCTGTGGAAATGGTCCTGAAGGCCTCCATCTTCTCTGATATCTTGGTATGTTTTCAGGGCTGCGTGACAATTACCAATGAGCTGGAAAGAAAAACGGTCAGAAAAATGGCAATCAAGTGACTGAACTGTTACAGATTCACTTGTGTGAAGATTGACTGTAACACAGCTTGCTCTCTGGAAGGGAGAAATACATGTCACTGTGAAAAATCTTGGTACCACCACACCCCAAAGGCAGAAAATACAGATTCAAGGGGCTGAAGTAACTCCACATGGAATAAGCATATATATCAATTAAACCTTTAACAACTAAAGACAAAGTGTTAAAAGGAGCCAGAAAAAAGAAAAAAAAAATGCACCCTTCAGGAAAAACAGAAAGAGAAAGACAGACAGAGAGAGAGACAGAGACAGAGAGAGACAGAGAGACAGAGACAGAGGCAGACAGAGACAGAGACAAGACAGAGACAGAGAGGATAGAGACAGAGACAGAAGCAGAGAGAAGCAGTGAGAAACAGAAATACAAAAATAAAGGACAGAGACAGAGCTTAAATGAGAACTAGGGAAAACAAAAAAGTAATGAAGGCAGACTTAAATTCTAAAACTTTAATAATTATCCTAAATATAAATGATTTAAATACATAAGTAAAAAAAGAAAAGGTATTGCCCTAGTGGTAAAATAATACAAACTGTATGAAGTTTTTAAATATTCTAAACTCAATGATAATTAATTAAAAGAATAAAAAGTTAGGAAAATACGTATAGGAAAAAACTTTTTTTATCAAAAAGAAATAATGACTGAAGTAATGTGTTATAATCTACAATATAGTGCAAAAGGTATTATAGACAAAAGACGTTCATTACTAACAATAAAAAAAAATTTACCAGGAGACTACATTTCTAAACTAATATTTACAAAGTAATAGATTCTTATAATCCAATATGTAAAAATTAATAAATTTGAAAGATAAGAAGGCAAATCTACAATTATGGTTGACATTTTAAGAACTGTGTTTGAACTGTTAACAGAATGATTAGATGAGTGGAATTTCAACATTCAGAAAATATACTGAATATATTAACAACACAATCCAAAGAAGTTTGTATACAATCCAAAGAAGTTTGTATATAAACACCGCAGCATCAAATATAACTCAAATGTACATGTCAATTACATAATTTCTATTTCATTGATATTTATTCCAAAGTCATGCTCCAGAATACAAAAGTTTCCTGAAATAAAATAAACTGGCATTTAAAGGAATTTGTACCATATTGAATCTGTTCCTTGACCATTGTGAAAATAAAATAGAAATTAGTAAAAAAGGTAACAAGCAAACTTCTAACTAATGGAAATTAAGCAATATGTTTCTAACAAATTTGTGCATTAGTGACAGAGTCTTAAAGAAATTGAAAATGTAAGTGAAGATGAAGAGTTTTTCTTTCTTCCTAAAAACTGAAACATATCATGTCAAAATATAGTAGGTAGAACTACAAAATGTTGAAAGAGCAATTATATATTAAATAACTATACTAGATTGAAAGAAATAATTCAGAATTAATTGGAAACACTAGAAAGGAGCACAAGAAACTCAAATAAATATATAACAAATAGAAGAAAATTAAGGTAATTAGTTGTTAATGACATTGAAAATAAATAACTATGAAATAAAAAGTATTTATTGAAAAACAAATCAATAGATCAACATCTAGCAAAATGATGAAAAAAAGAGATGACATAAAACTCAACAGTTCTTTTTTAAAGAACCAAAAATCCAATTAGAAAATTGGCTAAAGATCAATAAGAATTTTTAAAAAGAGGATACTTGGATTAAAAATTCAACAAAATATTCACAATGCCCTAGGCTATCAAAGATGAAAATTGAAACCACAATAAGGTACTTTGATCAAAATGTCACAAAAGTTATGAGAACAATGAATATTGATAAGATAAATAAGAACTCACATAGGTTTCTGATGGAAATGTAAAGAGACATAGAAACTGGATAAAATAATCTTTTAAAAAAGACATAACTAATAATATAGCAATTGCATTCCTAGTACTTACTACACATCAAGGTAAAACATGTCCACACAAGTAACTGATACATATATGTGTACAAGAGCTCCATTTTTATAGCTAAAAATGTCAGTTAGTCGTGTAAATTGTTAAAGCGTGGTGCTTCTATAACAGGGACCAAAGAAAAGCATTCTGTAAGGAGAAACAACAGTGGTCTCATATGTAACAACTTTCTATATATTTCTAGGAAAGTGAGAGAATAAAAATTAGTTACAAATGCATATTCATACACAGACAGCAATAAAATAAGTGAAAGAGAAATTTGAAGGATATTGGTTGAATTATGAGCATTCTGTCCTGGTTGTGATATTATACCATTGTGTGAAATTCATTTCCTTTTGGGAAACTTGGACAAATTGCATTTGCTATATTATTTCTTCTTCTTTTCTGTTTTTTATAAATCCGTACAAGGGATCGAACTCAACAACTGTCTGCTTGCAAGGCAGGTGCTTATGACGCTGAACTAAATCCCCAGCCCCTTATTATTTCTTATAAATATTTGTGAATGCATAATTTCTAGTAATATATTCAAAGGGTCAGAAATTATTGTTAATTTTCAGGCTGTGTTAATATGACTGTATGATTACCTTCATTATAAAGGAGTATAACTGAGCAAATGAAAAAAATAATACTCATATTTAAAGAAATCAAACTAAGAACAGAAAATTAGAGAATATAAGGTCAAGGATTAAACTATGAGACATTTAATCTGTTAATTATCAGCCCTCTGAATTTACTTGGTTTCTAGCTATTTATTTTTATTATAAATATAAATATTTCTAAGCAAAGCAAGAGATACAACAAGAAAAAAACAATTGACATTATCCGTTCATTAGAATAAATGCACAAAGTATTTCAAAAGTATGGTTTGCTGTTTTCTGAAGCATTGCTTTAAGGACTTTTTACGAGAAAATGCATTTAAAAGTCAGCAAAGCAGAGATAAGATTTGAACAAAGACGTTTTTGGAGAAAAAGGAAAAGCACCATAAAAAACTTAATGCATGAAAATAATATTTAAATAAAATATTCACTTTCCTATAACTTTTGGAGAAAATGAGAAGCTGATTTCATCCCCATGGATTAAATATGAAATTGAGAGAGGTTGACAAATAAGCACTTCTGACAAAGTGTTTGTTGGGGGAATCTGGGAAACAACCTTAGTATATATTAGGAAATGGAAAAAGTAAAAAGTATGAGCTTTTTAAAGGGAACAACAAAAGAAGTGTTTAGAAATAATTGCCATTTATTCTCAAAAAACTTAAAGGTTATTCAGAACTTTATGAATTCAGCCTGTGTGGCTTCTCCCGAGCATTCATGAAGACTCATGACCTAAAATTGTGTAAATCTAATTATGTTGTTATTTCCCAAGCCAATATAAATCAAACAGACAATTTTAAACCAAAATTGGTAATAGCTATGTAATTTCATGAGGATAATTTCAGATATATTTATATCTTAATATGTTTCTAAATTTGAATATAGGAATGATGTTTGTTCACTGACTGAACCTACTCAGCATCAAATTTAACTCAAACTGAGCTTTAATAAGGACAGAGAAGTATACGCTTTTCAGTATAAGATTTGCGTAAGAGAAGTCCTATTATTTCTCTTTCTTCACAACATTCAAGGTGTCACTTCTATTTCAAAGAGTCCTTGAATCACCACTGATAAACAGAAAGTTAATGAAGTAGACTTTGAGAAAAGTTAAATAATTTTCCCATGAAAAGCAACAACTAGAAATAGAATCCTTAAACTGAAAACAAAGTCATTATCATGTGTTTTCTTCAATGTACAATATTCTCTGCCACTTATCTCTTAGATAATAATATTTAGGGGTATTTAATAACACCAGAATTAAATTGTAAGGAAAGCTTTCAACTGTATGGAAAATTGTTTCCATTTTTCTTTTAGATTTACAGTTTTTACAATTTTATACTCCTATTATTTAATAATTTAGATACCTACTTCATAGTGCATACTATTTGATTCTATTCCAATGTATTGTAATGCATATCATAAAATTCACTTATTACTTCTTTATGTTCAATTTATATTTGCCCAACTTGATTATATAGATGTCAGTTCACAATGCAGATGTGTAAATCAGGACTCTAACCCAGTGCATCTAAACAAGATTTCGCAACTCATATGCTTAATGATTATTAGGTGCCATATACTGTTTGCAGTTTCTATAATGAGAGGGAAATATTAAATAAATATATGGTTAAAATAATAGGTCCATAATTAATGACTTAGGGAAAACTCAAAAATACTGAACATAGAATTTTAAATAAATTTGGAATTCAGCGTGATGTGTGTTCATACAGTTTAAGAAAGGCAGTATGCATGAAAAATACTAACTGCAAAACTGCAATTTCTGATTGAGAAAATGTCTGATTGTAGGGGTGAAAGTTACAGCTATAGTATTAGAAGTAGGGCAGGAGATGATTTATACACTTTTTTGCAAGGATAAACCATAAAGCTTTTGCTGTTTCATCATGAAGAATATATGTTTTGTTGTGATGGACTTTTAAAATCTTAAAGAAAACAAATAAACTTGCAAACTTTGTCTTTTACATAAAAATCATCCTGCTTTTTCTCTGACAATAGATTGAGAAAGCATGTGACAATTAAATTGTATAATTAGGTATATTATTGTAGCACTGTAGTTTAAAAATTGTATTTATTCCAAAATTTTTGTTGTTTTAGATATTCCTATATTACCTTCAACACCCTCGTGTGTGTAGATCAACATATATACAACTGAAGCTATTGCCTGCCAGGCAAGGGCAAGGTCCTGCATTTGATTTCCAGTATGAAAGAAAGAAAGAAACAGAGAGAGAGAGAGAGAGAGAGAGAGAGAGAGAGAGAGAGAGAGAGAGAGAAAGTTTATAAAGGATATAAGTGTTTACATAAGTGTGGTTTGCACTGTCAGTGTTTGAGTGTGTAGCCACATTTTATGCTTTGATTTTGTAACTTGCACAACTATTTCTAAGATGCCAGCATGTAATGTTAAACTAGTGATTCCTTAACTTTATTTTTTTATGTTGAATTCTGTATTATTCTACCCTTCTTTTTTATTTTGTTTTTTTCTTTCTTTAAATAAATTTTAAAAGGAAAGTTTACATTAGAGACCCTGAATACATTTAGTAGAATAAGAATAGAAATGTGATTCTAGGAACATACTTACATGGGAAGAAAGTAAAGTAAAAGAGTTTAATGAACTGGGATATTTTACAGCTGTGAGGCTGGTTCACTATGCACTACTGACCAATTTCTCTGAGTTAGGCAGGGCAGAACATCTCTACACAACGAATGCTTAAAGAATCTTTCCATAACTTGCAGCCGAGGTGGGATTGACAATACAAAACTATAGAGTTCTCTGCGATTTCAGTCTCTGTGGCTCAAGAATACAGTAGAAGGTAGGTAGCATCTAACACATGTGCCTGAATTTGATCATAGCTGAAGGACCCTGAAAAGTACCCCATCCTCGGTGTCAAGCGTCAGGGCAGATCCTTGAGTTAAATTGTTGAAGGATGTCCTAGCTAGTAGAGAATGCCTGGACTGTTCAGGCAGCTCTTTTTTACTTCAAGGTGTTTCATTCCAATGTGTTCTACAAATATGCTTGAGAACTACAAGGGAGAAAGGGGAAGACAAAAATAACTGGGTCAGTTTAGGCTGATTGGAAGGTAGGGGATTTGAAGAACAATGATATCTTCACATCAGCATAATTAGAACATAAAGAAGGTGGAAAGAAACAAGTGACAACAGTTTCCGATAAAAGAAAATTCTGGTTCAGATTATGTGTCAAGCACAAAATGAAGTATTTTAAATGGCCACCTCATGCACAAAGATTTTTATTTTTCTTCTCCTCATATAAACTTATTTGCTAGACACAGGGACCAATTATTATAATTATTATTGTTTCCTTGATATCAATTGAGAAAATTGAAATAAAAGAGGTCTTCAATTGCATGAAATTGATATAACTTGGGCCTGCATCAAGTTTATCTGATAACAGAGTTGGCATTCTTTCATTTTATGAGAAATGTTTAAAATAGAATATGATAAAAATAAAAGCTAGGGAAGAGTCTTCACAGATGAAGAAATACGTGTATCCATGATTGCAGACAGAATGGTGAGAATATCCAGTGAAATGTAACCATTAGAATGAACATTAGTGGTGCCCTTGAATTGAAGTTCAGGGAATAAAGAGTGTGGGAGAAAGTTGTGTGTTAGTGGGGTTTATAATGGTAAAGATTTGAGCAACTTTTCAATGTTGGTAAAGGGACTTCTAAATTGGAAAGTTTGAAGATGGTTGAATTAGTAATATAATTAATGTATTTAGAGTTTTAAGAGTTCAGAAAGGATAATATTGAAACAAAGTCGATGGGAGTAACCAATAGAGAAAGAAATATATTTACGTTGTTTATTGCTATATCCTTAGATCTTGATTCTCACAATGAATAATAGATGTTTGATATTTCAAACGAAGAAATACACACAATTTTCTATTTCAGCAAAATCATCATGGGGTTAGCAAAACACTTATGTGCGTGTCTATTTTTCAATGTTTATTTTATATATGCAGTACATAATGACTATATTTCATCTGGAGAGTGGTACATGTAATTGAAACATCTTATTTTTTTTTCATTTCCTTCCTCTTTATTCCAATCCTTTTTCCTGTTTTTCAAAGATCTCTCCATTTCCTATTATCTCTCTTTTACTGTGATATATATATATATATATATATATAGAGAGAGAGAGAGAGAGAGAGAGACAGAGAGACAGAGAGACAGAGAGACAGAGAGACAGAGAGACAGAGTTTCTCATGTAAAACAACCATGAGATAATTAAGCTTATGTTTCTGATTTATTGCACTTAATTACAGTCACAAAATGTATCCTTTTCTTATAAATGTTTCAAATTATCCTTCTTTATGGGAGAGTAGTAACCCATTTCAATGAAATCACACTTTCTGTCCCCCCACCCCAGTACCAGGAATTGAACTCACAATCTTACCCTTGCCAGGCAGGTGCTTGTGCTGCTAAGCTATACCCCCATCCCTAAATCACACTTTCTTTATTCACTCATCAACTGATAGACATGCAGACAGCTTCCAAGATTTAGCTATTATTAATTGTGTTCCTTTGAATCATGTGTATGAACATAGCACTATAATATGAGGTATGTCTTATAGGTGTGATAATGAGCTTATATAGATAAAATATGACATATTTTATCTATTTTCATGAGTTGAACTACACTTTGTATGAACTTGTACTAATTTGTTGAAGAAACTTGCTTATGCCAAAGAAAAATTAAAAGTTGAACAAAGAGGACTGTATTGACTGCCTACTCTACTACCAACTAGAAAACCTTATGTACATTGCATTTAACCAATTTTAGTAAAATTAGATTGTATGTGTTATACTTTTAGTGATAACTCTCATGAAAACATAGTGAGTCTTTTGATTTATAAAATGATGAATTTAGAAGATAAATTATCATTTGAAAAATTTGCACAGATTTTGATACCAATTGATATAGGATAACAAGGGGGGAAAGTGATGCTGAATTGACAAAAGGGGTGATTGTGAATATGATCAGTTTAAAATTTAAAATATTACAATAAAATACATGATGCCTTTAGTTCCGCTCAAAATCTTCTCCATTGCCCCAAACACAGTCATCACATCATTCTTGCTCCTGTATGTAGTAGTTACGGAAATTCTCTTCCATGTCTTTACAAAGGATAACCCAAAACAGGAACACTGTTTCCCAGTGCCCCTCAATGCAGTGCAGGCTTGGAAAATGGGAATTTGTCGCCTCTGTAACTTTATTCACCATATCTGGCACTGTGTGAGTTTTGGCACTCCCCCAAAGTAAAAATGACCACGACAGTGGAATATTTTTAGGTTTAGGATATCAGGGCAGACACAACAGTGTTACCAGAGACTTTCTGAAAAGACAACTTTGAGAAAACCCTCAGAAATTAGGAAGAATATTATTCAAAGCAGAACGGATACTTTGAAAGGGATTGATTGCAGTGTGCCTTTTAGTGTAGTAACTTTTAATTGAAAACAGTTTTTCAATCAAACCTTGTATTTAGCTAAATTTTAAAAATGAACATTTCATTAAGACTCAGAAAATATGACAACATAAGTACAAGTACCTAAGTTCTTACTGAAGACAGAACAACTGATTTGACTATTGAAAGCAATTTATCAATATATCAGCATAAAATGGTCATAATAACAACTTGTACAGAATACTTTTTGATAGAAAGCATCCTCATACTTATGACAAATTTTGTTAAGTGATAGAAATAATGTTGAGTCTAATACACACATTATGTTGATTAGTCAAGTGAAAATCCTGTATGGATGTTCTTTTGAAAAATCTGTTACTGCAAATATCAACTCATATTTGGTTATTAATTTATAATCACATCCCCAAGCTCTGCAGCTGAAAATTCAGTCTCCAACAAAATTTCACAGTTCATTTTGATTAAAACTGCAAAAAACAGTTTGCAAAAACCTGTGGCTTTATTGAATGGAATGTAACTTCCAAAGATTTTGCATTGGAAAACATGGCACCATCTATGAAGAGGCTAAAATTTTTGTCATAACAGAATTTAAAGTGTGTGTGTGTGTGTGTGTGTGTGTGTGTTTGTGTGTATCCTATATATCCAAAATCTATATACAAATCCTCTCTCTCTCCAAATATATACATATAAAACCTATACATATACTTTCAATGTTTTACCTATAATAATACTAACCATAGAAACATAAGTATAATATTAAAACACAGGACTGAATATTGTATTTGTAGTGATAGCTTTATTTTTATATTAAATATGTTAGTTTATGTTTTCTTGGGCATGGTAATATATGGGGCAGCAGATACCAAAGAGTTCATTCTTTGAAAGAAAATATGCAATGATTACTATCATTACACTCGGATACATATAAAAAGAAAGACACTGCTGTAGGGAAACAAAACAAAATAATAAAACAGTGAGGCTAATTTGTAAACTGTTTCTTTCCCTTCACAGTAAATCATCACAATTGTTTATGATAGCTTCAATTTAGCATATTTCCTTAAAAACTTTCTGTAAGAAGCAATAGAAAAATGCTATAAGATGGTGAACTTTCGCTCTTTTCATTAGCTTACTCATCCCTTGACGAAATTATGTTATAGGCTTTATGATAATTCATGGTTAGGAAAGATGTGTGATAGCTAAGCAATGTGTTGCTGAGATACAGATAAATAAAGGATAAATAAATAATTGAAGAGCTTTGGACAGCTGGATGTCGGTAGCAATTGAAGCAGAAGAAGTCATACTGTGAAGCTGTGAAGCACTAAAACATCTTGTTCTTCTTAGCTGACAGGATAATGGAGAAGATAGAGGGAGATAATTCATATATTATCGTGAGTGCTTTCCTGTGACACATGATTCACTCAGCTGGAATTTATTATTTATATTATTTAGGTGGATTATTGTAAGTGCCTTCTATTACTAACAATTTAGAAAAATTAAAGTTACGCCGGGAAGACAAAAAGCTGTCATATGTACCCTTTTTTAAAACTTTGGAGTATTATTGAGTATTAAGCTTTCCGTTAGCCTTTTTTCACAAAAGCAAAAAAAAAAAAAAAAATAGAAATGAAATCTTCGATCACATATCCTTCAGCCTTTCACAACTGTGTAATTCTTACCCTGCAATGGTTTTAACGTGATATAATTAGGAATTCTTTTGGTTAGTCACATTTCTGCTTTCTGAAGTATTCAATTTTTACTTCAAAATTACACATTAATGTATTTTTATATTACACCTATAAAAACTGATATACCTGTCCAACAAATTGTGTCATTCTGATAAACTGGATCACTAAGGAACACTTTATTTCACTTCCAATATTGGATGTCATATGAAAATAACTGAGATTTGAAAATCTGTTTATATTTGGGTAAATGAGATAACTTGAAAAATGTACTTATGTGCTTTATGCTACAGGCATATTTTGATTTCCTATGTATGTGTGTACATGTTCCTTCAGATATAATTTTACTTATGTACATGCTAATGTATAGTTTTCACAGATAGTCTCTACTCTAAACATTTACATTAGCACACGCATATGTCTTCTACTGTACATGAATTTAATTGACAGATGTTTTTCTACTCATGGAGAGTTGCTTCCTGATAGTAGGCACTGAAAACTGAAAATGCAGTTTATACATTTAAATTGTCAAACATTACGTCTTGGAAAAGCTGTGCATTGTAGGACCCAAGGCTGCACAGTACTGCAAGGCAGTTCCATGTTACAGATTACTAGACAAGAGGAACATTCAAAATTGAAGATATGAATTTCACAAAATTTATACTGCTTTTTCAGCATCAAAATATATGCATAAAAATAAAAAAGTCATTATATATATATTCAATTATCACTTTGGAAATGAGTTTTGTTTTTAATTCTGCAAGTAGAAGCTTTTAATGTATTTTGGTTTTATTATAAGGGGCATGTGTTAGCAGAGTTTTTTTTTTAATAGACCCCATTGTTTCTTTCCCTGTTATTTTTATCACAATAACAATTAATAATATATTAATTTGAATATAGCCAACTCAATTTTTATTTCCTTTAATAGTGTTTACGTTCAAGATTATTTTGTCAGCAAGGTATAGGGCTGCAATACCAGCACTAAGGGTGCCTGAAGAATATGGTAGGTTCAAATTCTACCTGGAAACTTAGTGAGATCCTCTCTCAAGAGAGAAATTTAAAGGACCTGAGGTCATAGATCAGTGGTTAAACAGTATCAACTGATTCCTAGGAACACAAAATAGGAATAACAAATTTCTGTAAATGAATTCTATGATATGAGTTTCTACATACTCTAATGGCTATGAAAATTATGTTTTATCAGTGTTTATTATTTTAATTTTCACGTGTGGCTCTTCAATCATTCTGCATTCATTTTTACATTGTGACAGGCAGAGGACTCACATAAGTTAAGAAATCAATTAACAAGCTTTGTTTATTTACATGTCCTTTCTCCTAATATGCCCTAGAGGAGTACATGTAGCTTCTGCTTTGAATATAAAAGTCTAGAAGACATTTCCTGATTACACTAACAGTTAAAAATAACACTGCAAGATCATCTAAACCATCTTGAATATATGAGTTCAGTCAGAATAGCAACAAATTCTATTATTTTGAACTCTAAGAAATACCTATCTTTAAGGGAAGATATGAACACAAGCAGTTTCTCAGTTGAAGCAAAGTGTGAAAGTATAGCACAACTGTGACAGTGGGATTCAGTGAAATTTTTTAATGAATTTCCAAAAGCTGTCTTCATAGGAAGAGTATGGAGTATAAAATGCCTTATAAAAATGAAAAAAACATTTTTTTGCTAAGTGTGGTCTCACATACCTGTAGTCTCAGTGCTAGGGAGGTTGAGGCAGGAGGATAGCCATGAGTTGGAAGCCAGCCTGGCCTACACGGCAACAGTATGTCTCACAAATAAATAAATAAGTAAATAAATAAATAAATATGGAATTTCACTGACTTACAGGTCTTTATTCATAAACATCACGGACTAACGGAAAGGACTTGTGAAAACACATGTAGCTGTAGAACATTTTTGATGGTAACTCAAAAGAGAGAACAATTGTTTATTCAGGGAAAGACATCTTATTCTTATTTCTTAGAAGTAAAAGATTGTAGTCCTCAGGGGAGAACAGGAAACCTTGACTCATTGTCTGTCACCTGTGTATACATAGCTGTCCTTCAGCCTAAATATAGATTATTTCATGAACTGAAATCCTTTCATAAAATTCTATAAGAAGTTCAGATAATACAATTTCTAAAGATAAGTTGAAAATGTCTTCTGAAACCATTTGCAACTCCTCAAATAGGCAAAGTGCAGTTGACTCAGAACTAATCAATGTGCTACAGAGTGTGAGGTTATATTTTAGAGTACAATTATTCAGTTGTTATTAAGCAAACGGGAACCACAGTTTGCTCCTGAAGAACATCTGCTTTGCTGTTTTCATAATGCTGAAAGCATTGCTTCTCAGTAAATAAATTAATGGATAGACTGGAAAGATTTACTTTGTACTGTTTTCTTGAGCGATGAAGAGCACTAAAGCACATGGATTTTGTTTGTACATTAATCATTTAATGTTCTTAATTATATTAAACTTAAGAAAGATTCAATTGTTCTTAATTTGACAATTATTGTGGTAAAACAATATCAAGATAATCAGTTAAGATGTCTTTAGTTTCAAATAACAGAATATGAACACAAACATGAAGCTGTATTAAGAGGGAGCACAAGTAATATTGGTCTCTTGGTTTAATACTTTCTATTTTAGCTAAATGATGGCTTTGGCTTCACCTTGATGGTGTCAGCATGTCTCCTGGAGTTGTGACAATCACATGCCCGTGTGGCTCTATTAAAAATATTAAAACGTTTTCCCACAACCTCAGTAAGTTAGTCTGCAGGTGTTTTTGGATAAATTGATGATGTAGTTGTTGCTTTGTTCATCCAGATTACCAACTGACCAACATATGAATAACTTGGTAATGCACTAGTAAAGCAGTAGGCAAAAGGTAATTGTTTTGGTGCAGCCATGTGACAGTACTTTAAATATCAACTTATGTGATTAAATATCAATGGAAATCTGTATCTATTACCTAGTTTATTTAACTCTGGGTTTTATATATGAAGTAAACAACTATGGATCACAGAAGAAAGAGTATATTAAATGAGTCAGAGTTGAAGTCTTGACTGTTTTGATTTAAAGGAAAGAATAACTATTAAGAGGTGAATTATTGTCATATGGAAGGTAGCCAGTCCAGAAGTCGGCTTGTTCATAGGTGGATGTGTACCCTTCCAGCAGCAACAGGTGTAAACCTCTCTACTGCCTAAATGCAACAGATAATTAGTGGATTCCCAGAAAATGTACTAAGCCTGCTGCCACTCATGAGTACTGGTATGAGGTACCAACCTCCTGGAAGACGAGAACCAGTGCAATAATTGCTTCTGTGGGAAACTGGGTAGTGTTTCGAGTTTTCTGAAATTCATAACCAAATCTTTCATTTCTCTAGACAGTGAATGACTTGAGAGGTTTATGTATGGAAAAGACTTAATTCTTTTAAAATGAAAATAAATCCCTTGGAAACATATATAATCTGTCAATGACTGGCCGTGTTCACTTTGAACTGTCTATTCTGGTAAAGGATCCCTTTCCAATTTCAAAACAAAATCTTCTGTCCTGATCCAGTTTCTAGTTTTACTATGAAGCTATGTGAAGAGATTGGTTTTTTTTGTTTGTTTGTTTGTTTGTTTTTTCAGAACTATAGATTCAAGTGTTTGATCCTCAAACATATTATTCGCTACCTCTTGATATTTTGCTTAATTCTCTCTTCTGCAATTACTAACACCTTAATGGTTTTTGAAATAGGTCATGCAATGTGTTAATCAGAGAAAAATCGGTGGTGTCTGAGTTGGCATCTTTCTGCACACCTTTGTTCTGCCCCTGAGTAGTGTGTAATACCTTGGAGCCACAGAAAAAGATAGCTTGGCATGACAGACTATGACCTACAAACATCACTGACTAATGAGAAAGATTGGAGTTGTGGAGGAGAAGTGCCCAGTGTGGAGCCAGTGTGGGAGAGGCAGCAGCGTTACACAAGGGGAATGTCCTGGTCCCCTCAGTTCTAGGGTACAGAAGCCTGAGGTTCCTGGGAAAAGAGGGTGGACGCTCTTATGTGCAGGGCACATAGCTTCTGTTTAGCTCAAATAGATTCCTTCCAGAACAAGGTATTTTCATGGAACATCATAACAATTCAGATAATGAAATTTCTAAATACAATTTTAAAATCTCTTCCAAAACCAAGAGTTCACTCATGCAAACAATGTGTAGGCGTTTGATCTGAAGATTGTCTTACATATTGTGAAATTTTAGTTCCATTGATCATCCATTTTGTCAGTATCTCACTTTTTTTGCTGATGGACATTTTCATTCATTATTTCTATTATGAAAATTCCTCTAAATATTTTATGCCAAACTCTGGAAAAACTAACTTTTACATAATAAAGAGAGAGTGATTTTTATGCTTTAAGATGTTTGTGTACTTAACTGTGAAAAAAACCACTAATAATGGGAGGCCTTCAATTACACATCCACTTCAATATCTATGTTAGTGAGATTATCATAGTAGGCATTTTTATTCAGATGTGGAGGAATCTGACTTTAATTTGTTTCACTTGGAATAAAAACTGAGAATTTTTACGCTATGAATAATTTTCTGTTAGAGAAATACAGAAAGATGTAGATCAAACTACTTAGCCATTGTATTTTTCTATTTCTATCACTATAGAAAAAGTATTTATATTATCTGAACACAATTCAGATTCCAGTATACATTTTGATAAATATTCTCTTTTTGGGTCACTTCCTTGCATGTGTATTTTCATAAGAGTATTATTAGATAAGTAGAAAGTTGTAATATTAGTGAATTAAATAGAGATATTTAAATTAAATTTTAATACTCTGCTTCGGTTTAGATTCTGAAATTGATCAGTCTCATTTACATTATTGATCATTATGAATAATTATTTAGATATTTGTATAAACATACAGATTTTAGAATCTGTCATTTTTATTTTGTTTTATTTTCATACAATTTGTTTATAGTTACCAATGTTGCTGATTTAACTTTAAATTGTAATATTTTGTAATTATTCAGACCTTTGATATATGCAATCATGTCATTTCTACTATTTTTCTTTCAAGTTTCAGAATAACTTTGTTTTTCTTACCTTTATCATGGAAAAAACATAAATTGTAACTGTTGAATTCAAGGAATTAAAGAATGATTCTTGATTTATTTAGAATTTTACAGGAAAGCATTGCTGTTTTTTTTATTTACTGTACTATCTGTGTTAACTCTAAGTAATTTTATCAATTAGAGTATATTTACTTTTACTTTTTTATGGGTAGAATTTTATACTCGGTATTTGTTGTACTTTCAAATTTTACTTGCATTTGCCAATTTTAGTCCACATAATGAATTTCAATGTATGATTTCAACTATTAAATAAATTATTGTTTTTAAATATCATCCCTTTAGCTGTAATAATTTACATATTGACATAAATCTTTATTTAATTGCTAATATAACATTAGTATTTTTGCTCATTTTTGCATATAAAGTCATAAAAGATAGGGTCTATAATTTTGTTATCTTGGAATGCCATTTTCTGTTTTATTTTTAAGCAGAGTTATACTTCCATAACTAGAGATTATTCCCTTTTCTTTTGTTAAAGAAAGTTGAAGTAATATTTGTGTAGTGTAAGCTTCATGGAATATATCAATGAAATCATTCAGATTCGCAGTTTCCTCTGTGGAAAGATTGCAACCTATTATATCAAAAGGGAGAACAGCAGTTGTAAGAGGTTTCTCAGTGTCTGCTGGATAAAGCAGAGCCATGAATCTAGCTTTTCACATAGGAAGCAGCCAACAGAATATCTGCTGTGCTGGCTTTGAACTCTGAAGTATATTAAATGAATGCAAATATGCAAGGCAAAACCTAGGTAGTGATTTATGTCAGATTCCACTCTAAGCTAGCAATACTATCCATGAACCTACTGCGGGGTCCACAGCAGGCAGCAAGGCACGTATAACCAGACAGAATTGCATTCAATTTACTGCAACCACAGTGGTCCTTTATGCATTGGAGATCTGTGTTCTAGCTGCTCACTATTGTTTATGATTACAAGTGCAGAAATAAAAATGGCAGCCGCTCTTGATGTACCTCCCTCCACTGTTTGCAAACTCTTCCCCATCTGGCTGTAGTGACAAACACATCATTTGAAGTGTCATTTTCTTGTTTTTATTTCTCACCTTTCTCCATTTCAGATGCACGCATTTAGATAAAGATATTCCAAAGAAACTGTACATATGAAGGGAATTAGAAAGCTATTAAGCATCTGCAGGAAAAAGCAGAGAATCTGAAAAGAAATGAAGCTTGCAACATGTCACTCTGACTAAAGGGTCAGTGCAATCTTTACACTGGGCTAGGTTCTCAACCCTTTTGGGGCTCAAACTGATGATTCTCTTGCCTCAGACACCAGGAGTATTGGGATATTGTCTGATCATTCCAGCATTTGGTCTTTTTCTGGGTTGAGATACTTCTAAGGTTTGGTTATGGTTTACTGTATCCCATGGTTCCATATGATCCGAGATCTGAACTCTATGATAGTGACTTTCAGAGGTACTAGAATCATTAAAATGTAAGCCTTACATGATTCATGACTCAGAAAGGGGGGGAAGCTATTTCTGCTGTGATTATTAGGTAGCTCTAGTGACAAAGTTGTCTAAAAGGATAAATACAGAATTTCTCTCTGCTTTCTTGTACTTCCTGGCTCCATAGATGACTGCTTGCTTGAATATTGGCATGTAACTGCATGGCCAATGTCTTCAGCAAAGTCTGCAATATGCTGTTTGGGCTTTCTTTTTCTAAAACCAGAAGTTAAATAAATGTCTTCCTTGCATAAATATGAGCATCTAGACATTTTGCTACAGTGACAAAAAGATGAATAATACAAGTATAATGGTATATAATTAGATTATCTTTGTTTCATAATATGTTTTTGAGTGATCAAAGATAATGTATTAGAAATAGGTAAGTTACACAGTTTTTGCCTCATCCCACTAATATGCAAGCATTATTGAATCCTGACTTTACAAAGATGAATCTGGGGTTTGCTGTTAATGGGATTCCATTGATATAAGACTTCAAAATTTTAGAATGAGATATGAGACTTGTTAGAAAGTGTCTTGGTTACTTTCTTACCGCTGTACACAGTATCTAACATTCCCAAAATAAAAGAGGGAAGTTTATTTTTAGTTCACAGTTCATAGAAGTATCAGCCTATATTCAACTGACTCCCAGGCAGTACAGCATAGTACAGGAGAATGGCATTGAAGGAACAACTTACAGCATGGCCGCAGGAATCAGAGAGTGAGAGAGAGAGAGACAGAGACAGAGACAGAGACAGAGACAGAGACAGAGACACACAGAGAGAGAGAGACAGAGACACAGAGAGACAGAGACAGAGACACAGACAGGACACAGACACAGACACAGACACAGACACAGGCACAGGCACAGGCACAGGCACAGGCACAGGCATAGGCACAGACACAGACACAGACACAGACACAGACACAGACACAGACACAGACACAGACACAGACACAGACACGACACAGACACAGAGAAAGAGATATCAAGGAGAAAGTAAGGCCATACAGGCCATACACCCACACCCAGTGACCCACCTCCTCCAAGCAGGCTTCCTGTCTCAGGTAACATTTCAGCATAATTCAACATTGGGTTAATTCGCTGCTGAGGGTCATGTCCCAGTGTTCTACCCTATCACCTCCCAAAAACTGCACCTATCGGCTCATGAGGTTTTGGAGAGTCATGTAGATATAAACCGTAACAGAAGTAATTAAGATCTTTCTGGACATCTGAAGACTCCTTTAATTCTGTCAGGCCATTGGGTCTTCCAGTGCTGTGCAACTGCAAGATAAAGGAAGCTTCTGCCTGGTACTCAGTGAATCCCTGGAGAATGTAGAAAGTTTTCTCAACTATTTTTCTCTGCCTGTGCCTTTGCCATGTGGTATGTTTACAACTGTGGTGAAATATCTCTACAATCTGTTGCTCCTGTCTGTAGCATAAAGGTAACATTTGCTACACTTATTATAAGAAGTAATTCAAGGTAAGCCAGTGTGAAATTCACTATGCGTTTAGAAGGACTAAAATACATAAAAATACAGGCTGATTTTACAGGTAAATTGGGACTTAGAATCTGTTCCCAGTGTTTAGTCACCGTGTTTTATCTCTTTTTTCTGAGTTGCAACGCATGAGACTATATTTGGTGCAAAATTTCACTCAGAAAAATTGATATAATTATAACGCTAAAACACTGTAGGCCTCTTGATGAGACAGTAGATATTTGATGTTAAATAATTTTGATTCATAATTTTCAAATTATTTAAAATTTTCTTTGCATAATTTGAATGCTAAAACTTTAGTATGTAGCTCTAAATTTGAAAATATTGGAAATTATTCCCACTGATATGACTGCTTCCTAACGCAGTGTGTATCTCAAAGTATTAAAAATTACATGTGTGATATAACTACTAATAGTTTACACTGGTAATTTTAATAGTTTATCATTTTGAATTAACACATTTACATGCACATGATTACCAGAAACAGTGTAAAATTGTTTATTTCAACAACAAGCTTTAGTATGATATTGTCATAAAAATAAGGATTAAAAATTCTAATAGTGTCAGTTTATAGAGTATATCATTTAGAAATGTATTGTTGAATTATTGTTTTCAATACTGATGTGCACAAGATAGCAAAAAAGCTAATTAACCACTATGCTTGTCCCACAGAATGACAATTAAAAGCAAAACTGAAAGTTTGTGAGCACTAGAAAAATGGTTCTGGTTAGTTTCCCCCTTTATTAGAGTATTTTATCAAGACAACTGAACAAATCAAAGTTAGTTGTCAGAGAATATGAAAAATTTGACAGTGCTAAGCATAATATGAACTTAATAACTTCAGGATTTTGAATTAAAAGTAACCTCATGTTAGGAATTTCAGTAATTTATCATGCTTCCAGACTCTTTATTAACAAGAATATTCCGCCAAAGGTAGGAGTACATGAGTTTTGAGCTTTGTTTTAAAAATGTCACTACTGAACTACCTCATGTATAAGAATCAAGAATATAAGTGTTATGAATCTGGAAGGTTTTGGGAATGATGTTGAAAAATTCAAAGTGAACAATGAAAATAGAAGAAAATATTGACATGAAAGTATGAAATTTGAATGTATGTTTAATTACAAAAATCTTTGTCATGTTGAGATGCATTATTTCATTAAAATGTATTAAGCCTTTGTATCAAAAAAGGAGGATGCATATGATCAACTAATCTTGGGGAAGGACATAAACAATACACAATGCAAAAAAGTCATTTCAATGAATTATACAGAAAGTTGTATATCATGTCTTTTTCATTGGGTGTTTTTCTAGAAATTTGTTTTGCTGTTGTTATGATTTGTTTTTCCTTATAGTACAGAAAGGATAGATATACATGTAGAAATTCACACATGGGAAGAATTTTTTAAACTATTTATGGGAACAGATTATATAATGCAAGATGTAATGAACAGATACTCCGAAGAAGAGATACTAAGAAACCCAATGCTAATTCTGTTATCATTATGATATAAAATACTATCATTCACTGTTCAGAGTGATATTAGTCTAGTCTCTTAAGTTCAATTTCAGCATACATAAAGATAAGGACAGGTACTATGAAGAGATACTATGGTAGTCATTAGTTTCTTCCCCAGTATCAGATCTTAAAGACCTAAAAGGCCTTTATCATCCTGTAATGATTTGATTAGTTCTATAATATGCAGTATGTATTCAATGTATGTGAAAATGGGGACAACTATTTGGAAGATAACTAGAGACAATAAGATAGACAATGAAGATCTCCAGTGGACTTGCTATGAAGTTGTATTTCTTTAAATTGTTTCTCTTTGAACTGTTTTGTTCTGTTTTGATATGTTTAATCTTACCCTCTTTAAGATAAAAAAACAGGTGTGTAGGATTGATAACCATATTACTAAGTTTTTGTTGGATCATTGAGCACAACTGTCGGCAGTGTCACTATTGGAATGTCACTTTATAGGTTAATTTAATTTTGTAACCTGAATACTATTTTTAAGATGACAATATGTAACTTATCAACTGGTGATTTCTTACTGTTTATTTTTCTGTAATTCTATATTATTTCTACCATTTTTCTCCATTTTTTCTTTCTCTTTAAATAAAAAAGAAAAAGCATGAAACAAGAGCCTTAGCTTATCACATGTAAAAAACAAAATAACTGAAAAGTCTAATACCTAAAAATTTTAACATAACAAGTGAACTGAAGTCAATATTTATATGTGATGAGTATTTTCTATATTTCATGATGAGGGAATTAAAGTTCCATATTTTGATCTAAAATTGTTAAAATGTGAACATTATATATGTTCATTTTACATATCAATTATAACCTTGTAAAGCTTAAAAGTAAAAATTAAGTATAGCAAATACCAATCTTGCAAAATCCTAATGAGCAATGCATTTCTTATTTAATATTTGATACCATACCTCTGTATTAGTACTGTCATGCTTTTTTATTTTCTTGTCTCAGAAACTTAATTCAAAATTATTTTCACAATCATGTTCAATAAAAATAAGAGCCTAATAAATTTTTAGCATAATTGATTCATATTTAAATTATTGATAGGTCTGCGGTGTTTTGCTTCTAATTTACAGTTCAGTATTAGTAATGCTCTATAAAAATTTTAAGATTATTTGGAATTTGAGAAAATACTTTTATATTTTCTAATAATAATTTTTGTTTGCTTAAATTACAGTTAGTGATCAGCAAAAGTGGTATTTCTGAAACACATTCCAACTATTGTGTCTAACTGACAATAACTTTGTTATATAGAGAAGTGACAGAAAATCACACAAATATCTATTTAAATTTAAGCTAAACTTACATTGCAAGTACATTCTTTAGCTAGATACTAAAGTTATTTGAAAATCTCCATTTTCCTGAAATGTCAAATGAAATGTGAACAAGGGGTAGGGGAGAAGTAAATGCATGGAGTTCTGATCAGTTCACTGTATTTTATTTGAATCCGTTTTAGGAAAATATAAGTACATGGCAGGAGCACTAATTCTGAGATGTCAGCATCACTGGATTGAGAACTGCCTATCTGATGAGCAGAGAGCACACCCTTCCTGTGTCTGGGTGCATCATGCCGGCAGGGTCTCTGGCACTCTGCTCAGGTCCTTTCAGTTGCTCTCATATTGTTCTTCTCTGCTTCCTGGACCCCTTGAGCCAAGCAGTTTTTCAGTTTTGCTTAGTTACACCTTTCTTTTATGTTGCTCTTGCCTTTGG
Source organism: Cavia porcellus (assembly GCF_034190915.1). Classification (NCBI taxonomy): domain Eukaryota; kingdom Metazoa; phylum Chordata; class Mammalia; order Rodentia; family Caviidae; genus Cavia; species Cavia porcellus. The sequence goes on along the minus strand of NW_026947497.1, from coordinate 27,983,034 downwards.
TCCAAGTGATCATGGACTGAACTTTTGCAACACATTAGCTAACGTAAACCATTTCTCCTTTATTTCTCAGTATCAGATATTGCATCAAGCAATAGGAAACTGCTATCATAAAATTCAGAAAGTAAAAACTGAAAATTTACAAAGAAAAAAGGAAACGACAAAAGAAAGAAAAAGTAGTCTACATTATATCTCACTGAAAAGAAAGGATTAAAATTCCAACCATACATGCCAGAGAACTATAGAATAATAATTTAATAAATGCTGAAATACAAAGGTAAAAGTATCTGGGCATGATGACACACCCTTGTAATCACAGAATTTAAGAAGGCAGAGGTAAAGAATTTGAAGTTGGAGTCTGGTCTGGGTAAATTAGTGACATCATGTCTCAAAGTTTAAAAGCCCCAGGGACATGGAGACTGGAGACAAAGTTCATGGTACAGCTCCCTTGGATTCGGTGCCCCACTGCCCTCAGCAAACGACAAACTAGCAGAGAGGGAAAGAAGGGAGGAAACAGAAGGAGAGCAGAAAAAAAGGAAGGAAGGAAGGAAGGAAGGAAGGAAGGAAGGAAGGAAGGAAGGAAGGAAGGAAGGAAAGAAAGAAAGAAAGAAAGAAAGAAAGAAAGAAAGAAAGAAAGAAAGAAAGAAAGAAGAAAGAAAAAGAAAGAAAGAGAGGAAGAGAAAAGAGAAAGGAAAGAAAGAAGAAAGGAGAATAAAAATGATAAAAGACTAACATAAGAGTTATCTACTCAAGTGTTTTTCATAAATCATGATTAAAGTAGACTTATTTCCTGATTTTAAAGATTTTAAAGACTGTACCAATCTGCTATCTCAGATGAAGAATAATACTGTAGAACAGGCATTTGGTGGATTTTCATGTTGAGACTGAATTTAAATTCCTCTTGCACAGTGCTCCGTTTCATTCTTATTATTTTATCCTTCTAATTTCTAGTGACTTTCTTTTTCTGAAATTCCTAAATCCAGTTTAGAAGTTTTCCCTTCATGTGAACAATAAAATTTGACTTCTGTGGAACTAAATTGGACTCATTAGGCATTTATTTTTAGTTAAGAGAAAACTTATTTTATTTTCAAAAAGTTACATAAAATGATTACGTATTTAAGTCAACAGCTTTTTAAATAACAAGATAGAGATATGTGTGCATGTGAGGCTCAGTGCATTTTGATTTATTTTAAACATGTTGGTGTGGATACTTGGATAATGACATGCACAAAAGAAAAGAATCTAAAACATTTCCAGTGAAAAATGTTGCAAAAATGGAAATACTATTATGATGCTTAAATGTCTTTATAAAGCATAAATTCCATAGTGACAGTATTCCTCACAGAATTGGAAAAAACAACAAAATATTCATATAGAACCAGAAATATAAAGCCATCCTGAGGAACAAGAGCAAATCAGATACATAGCAAGACTGGATTTCAATTTATTTTATTAATCTACAGTGATAAAAAACAGCATGGCATAACAACACACATGTGAGTCACTAGGACAGAATAAATGATGCAGAAATAATGCCAGATATATTCAGGCATCTTACTAAAGGGATGAATACACACATTGGAGGAAAGATAGACACTTTAACAAACTGTGCTTGGATAACTGGCTACATACACCCATATTTAGTCTAGACCCTCATCTATAAATATATATGTATAAATATGAAACATGTATAAATATGAGCATGTATAAATATGAAACACATGAAGCATATGAGAGACTTAAGTCTTAAAGAAGAAACATTGATTCTGCTGGATGATAACAAGTAAGATTTTTGAAGACATGCATGTAAGTGCGGGCATTATGAACAGAGAACAACTTGTACAAGAAGTAACATCAAGAATCAGTAAATACTATTATCTAAAATTAGCAAATATCTACACAGAAACATAAAGGACCAGAATAATTAAGAATCAGTTTCAAGAATGTAGAAACATTTTGTCAGGCACTGCATGGACAAAGGACTAATATCAAGAACATATAAAGAACTCAGAAGTTGGCCCGCTAAAAAGTTCCGTGAAAAGTAAGTAAATGAAACACACAGACACTTATCATAAGAACAGCCAATAAATACATGAAAAAAATGTTCAACATCTCTGAAATTATAGGACTTCAAATTAAAACAACACTGAGCTTTCATCTTATTCCAAAAAACATGGCTATATTCAAGAAATTGAGTCATAACAAATGCTCGTGGAACTTCAGGCATAAGAAACTTTTCTATGGGGTTGATGGAAATGTAGACTAGTACAACCACTATGAAAATCAGTATGAAGTTTCCTCAAAACCTAAAAATAGACTTTCTATTTGATCCAGACATCTACATATCTTTTCAAATTTTGAAGACATAGTGTTACAGTTATACATGCACACCCTTATTTGCAATATCACAAATCATAGAAATTATAAAAGCTGCCTCTATGTCTAGCAACATCAGAATGGGTAAGAAAAAACAAGTATTTATAAAAACTGAAGTACTACATAAAAAGGGAAGATTTGTAGATAAATGCTACAACTTGCAACCATAATGTTAACTGAAACAAATCACACACAAAGGCTTACATATCACATGAGTTGTCTCATGTAGCATATACAAAGTATAGATAAAATATAAATAAAAGATAAATAATAAAAAAGGAAGTAGATATTATTCAAATGGTAAGGAGATCAAGGAAGTTTGACAAGGGGCAGAGAGGGAGGTAAATGGAGAAAAATAAATAAAATATATCATGTACAAGTAACACTACCCGTAACGAATGACATCATTATATACTGTTGGCAAATACCAATAAAATAAAAATACAAAATTAAAAATAATTTAATCTTTTACTTATAATATTGTCTCCAAGTAATCATGACCGGCATAAATGTACGTAAGAATCTACTGTTCTCAACATTACGCTCACATCTATTTTCACTTTATTAAATAGCTACAGTTGACTGAACCAGTTAGTACATTTGCCTATATTTTTGTAATTATAATTCATGAACAACTAACTATCCATTAACAAAATTTTGTTAAATTCTAAAGAAATCCATATTGCTTAACAAGCCGTAAAAATTTAGAGTCAAGGTTATAATTCACAGTATTTCATGATGATTTATTATTTTAAATCTTATAATTTTCTGAACTAAACAATCCTAATGTGAGGATTACAGTACTCAACCATATTTTGTAGATGGGAGCCAAAATTATGTGCTTAAATATTTAATTTTTAAAATTAGAGATGATTCTGTGTGTCTCCTGGTATATATTTTAAATCACCCCACCATATTTAATGCCATATGAGAGCTGAGTATATAGATTACATTAATCTGAACAGAACAGAACATTTAGAATATGTATTGATTTTCTCCCTTCTAAAATACTTTCATGAATCATGATCATTTCATATTCCTTCTATGTGCCTTTGATTGTCCAAGCAAAAATATAATCTTTAAACTTGAACACTCAGAAAACGATTTTCCCAGCATGTTCTTGCTTGTGCATTTTACTTACTGCTTTGTTTTCTATTTACCTACAATGTTGCTAAATATGCATAGGATGCTCATCGCAAGGTCTGCAAGGTGAACTAATGAAAATAATTCTACCCATACTGAGTCTCTTCTAAAAGATTCTGTAAACTAATGAGAAATAAACTTTATAGCATCTCATGTTGGCAAACTTCTAAATGTGATTTCAGAGCCATTTGTAGCAAAAATTCCTTGTGACCTAAAACACTCTATCATTTAAATTTACATGGGTCATGTTCTCAATTACTTTTATATTAATTTGCCATATATTTTCTGTACCCCTAAGAATATCTATTATGATTTAACATTTTTGTTCAGTATAGAACATATTGATAAATGTTTTATAATTCTCACTTGATATGAAATCAAGCACAATAATGTCCTGCTCATATTCAAAGAATGATTATTTCCCCCTCATTTATATTTATTACTCTTTTCTATTTTGATACTTTTCACATATTCTAATTATTCATCACCACTCCTTACAGGACTGATTGGCTGTAATGAATACCCTGAGCCGTATTCAACCAAAATAGCTTTGCTTTCAAAATTAACATGGGAAAATAATAAAAACGTGACAAGCAAATATACTAGGTTGAGATTTGCAAAGAAAAAATAAAGATCGAGAAAGGAAAATTGAAATGAAAACAAAAAATTAAAAAGACTAATAAAAGCAGTAAATATAGAAAAAACAATACATATTAACAACAAAAAAAATTGTAACAATCAGTTCTACCTTTGTGCGTCATTTCTTAGTATCTTCCACTCTTAAAAATGTTCTTAAAAAGTTCCAAATATCAAAAAAGTCTTTAAGGGGTTAGATCTTTACTGAAAGGTAGTAACTTGATACATTTCTTTCAGGAGAATTTGAATTCCATAATAGAAATATCATGACATTAGCCAAAGGTATTCACTAACTGATCTGAATTAAATAGATACAAACCAAAAGTTAAGTTCCCTTAGGAATTTGAACATAGAATCATAATGGTCTAATTTATTCAGAGCATGGAGAGCAGTTTAAATTCAGTAAGGCAATTACAATCTTTATCTTGCAGAAATGTTTTCATGTCAGGTTGCTTTCTCTGAAAATCATTATTTTTTATCTATAATACATAATATCTATCTACCTACCTACCTATATATTTTCATTCATTTATATTTTTAAGAGTATAAAGTTATTACCAGTTAAGGTAATTTAGAAATATCTAGATCGCCTGTCTTTTTATTAATTTTATTATTAGAGTTACTTTTATTCCCTCCATTAATTGCAACCATGCATGACTTCACGAGATGATTGGGTCTTAGGAATAGTTCGAAAGTCATAAATATGCTTAAATGCTTGCAACTAGAATGAATGATGCTATACCAGTTGACTTTTAATTTTTGCATGGTTAAGAATGCTTATTAAAGCTATACGTTAAAGTGGATTTTGAAGGTGATTATCTTCAATTTTATTTTTTTCACTCAATATGGAGTTTACAAAAGAAAGTCATTGATGTCAATTTTAATGTTGATCTCATTTGTCCATTTTGAAGAACTATTTGCATATTAAACTATTTTTGCATCTTCAAGATAAGCTAAGTTGCACATTAGGTAAAATGATCAACACAGATTAGATTCAGTAACCACTGTCAACCAGAAATATGCAGAGCTCCATTGTGATGAGACACTGTAAATGGAGAGTTGGAATTATAGAGTGTGAGCCTTATAGTATTAGAGAAGTGAAACATTGCAATCATATTTCAGTATGAAGGTTATTAGGTTAATGGTAAAGCTAGCTGGCAATTATTAAAGTTAGGAGTCTGTCCAGAGTAAGGATTTGTAGTTATCAGGTTTCTTTTGTAAATTCCATGGGAAAAAGATTCTTCGATGACTACATCTGAGTATATCACCATTGTATAACCTGAAATTTTCTTAAGCAGGCATTTTAAGAAGATATGGCCTCCACAGATCGAGGTCTTAGCCTACTAGAAGACAGTTGATTCAAATTTCTCAGGACAGGAAGTTAGATAAATTGGTATATTCTCAGAGCTCTTTGAAGTTCTGAAGATAACACAAGCTGAAAGGTAGATAATAATAAAAATTGGAAATGACGCACAATTATCACAAGTTATGGCACAGAAGAAGACAGAGAAGAAGCAGAATAAACAGAATTGAACAAAAATCAATTTATCTGTTCAACAACAAAAAGTCAGCAGAAGGGAATGTATGAATATTAGTACAACTAATCTCAACAGTTAAGAATTTTTCACTCAAAATAGAATTCAAGGATTTGTCCCTGTAAAGATTTATAAAACTATCTATGAATTCAAAATTTATTCTTGATTAATAGTGTGGAGTATAAAAGGGATTAAAATGAATATGAAATAGCATTTTTAGGTCTCCAGTTCTAATCAGTAATGGCAAAGTAAACAGAATAATTATGGTACCGCATTTCAATTGTATCACTTAACTCCAAATATTCCTTAATGTTCAGTTTTCAGACTGTAGGATTTTACTTGAATTTACTAATGTAGAATCCACAAATTTGACGAGTTTTGACTAATGTGATTTTCCTCTGGAACCAGCTCTCATACATTGAATGTTGCTGTCAATCCAACACATTCTTCTACCACCCTTTATCACAGCCTCAAATCAAAGGCATCTTTAATATTTTATGCCAGTAATATAAGGTTTCTCTTTTCCAGATTTTCATTAAAAATGTGATATTATAGTTACTTATCTTTATAATAATTTTCATACTATTTTGACATCATAAACAATATCTCATGACATGCAGCAATAACTTCTTTCTTTGTTTACTAAATGCTATTTCCTAGAGTGGATATCTCCTTAAGAATTTTCAAATCATTTGCAATTTTGGATGATTGATAATTTAATAATTAACTGCTATTAGCTGAAAGACAATTTTTGATGTGGATATCTTATTCGTATTTTTTTTTTACTTTTAATAATTAAGAAGACATTGCTATGCTTTTTATGGCTTATAAGTTTTGATACTACTTTGTATTAATATTTATTATGGATTTCTTCCTATATATGTCTATATGTTGTCTTTTACCTGAATCATCTAATATCCCTGATTGTCAGCAGTCCAATTAAAGTTGACCCTACTGTGTTTATCTTTGTTTTAATCCTGCTATACTTCACTTCCTTCACGATCTCCAGGATCCAGGACGGAGTCTTCTGTATCAGTCCCTAATCCTGCACATCAGTCCAGAAACTGCCTCTTGAAAGCTAGAAAAATCTCACCACTTTCTCATTTTTTCTTCGAGTCTTTATCTGGCTTTATCAAAAGGATTATAGCCCTGCAATCTTATTGTCAATGTCTGAAAGCTGTAGATTTTCATGCCACATTGTACTTGTGTCTGATAATATCATAGGTTTGCCCCCAAACTCATTCCTTGTGCTTGGAACTCAGTATTGTTTGTGCATGTATGAAGAAATAACAGTTTTATTTTGAGGATAAGTGAATTCATCATTATTTCTTTTAAAATATTTTGTCATAAGTTCAATTGCATATATATGTGTGGGTATGTACAAAAACAAATATATGTATGTATATATATATATATATATATATTACACAAATGAAAATCTTCTATCACATATTAACAAAGGATAATAGACTTTGTGGAAAAATAGATATATTTATTTCCTACTTGCACTGTGATTTAAAGATGATAAAATTAAGATTTATTATGAACTATAACAATATCTGCAATGTGTGACCACAAGCCTTTCTTAAATTTATTTTTGACTGATAAAAACATAAATCTTTTACATATTATTAGCTAACATATAATGTTAGAATACATACATACATGGTATAATATTCAAGTCATGTTAAATATACCTACCTCTTAAACACTTATAATTTCTTTGTGTATCTGTCCTTGTATACTGAATAATACGTGCTCTTCATTTTAGTAAACATCTGGTATTATAAAAGACTAGTATAATTGGAAACATTGTTCAGCAGACTACCGTGCCTTTCATCTGGAATAAATGCTCTGTCTCATGGAACACATATTACTTTGAGAAATGCGTGGCTGTTGGTTCAGTGGTCCCATTTGTTCTGCCCATCTGCATTTAGATGTTCTTATAGTACATTTCTGGACACAGTTTTGGTAATGAATCCATTTTATCATGGTAAAGAACACTTGTATTTTCTCCCATAGCCCTCAGCTCCCATAAAGAATGCAAGATGGAAAGACTCAAAACATAAATTCATAACTTCTGGTGTAATAACTTCCTAATCTAAATTCTTGCTGTTTTAACCCCATTTGTTATTGGTTTTTACTTTAATATTTCTAAAATACTGCTTTCATTCTTTTTTTTGCAGCTGCATATGCAGGTGCACAGTTGAAGCAATATAAAGGAGGAAAGACTTTATCATGCAAATAATAGTATCATTTACCCCACCCCAAACCTGTAATTGACCTGATTGATCACAATATTACAATTCTCTCTGAACTCACTAAAAGTCACTGGGTAAATATATAGCGAAGGATATTTTATTGACATAGCTGGTCCTAATAGTAGACAATCTTTTAAAAATACATACTATTTTCTTAACACAGCCAACGGAGGTTTTTGTTCTGTAAATGCATCTTTCCCTTTGCTTTCAAATGAGAAATATCATATCACTTTGCTTTCTGTTGCACATTTGCAAAAGTCCTTAAAGCTGTCATGGAAAGAAGAATAAATGATTCAGACTCATGGTAAACACATCGTGGCAGTTTAAGTAAAATTAGGAGTTCTCCTTTCCATACCAATTTCTGATAAATTTCTGTGAAGCTGAGTGGACCATGACCACACAGTGGAGCATCAATATGCTTGTTGGAATACATTGGGCTGGGTGGTTCTAGAGATTTCTTTTTAAATCTAAAATACATCTCGAAAAGTTTTGACTCAGTGTTTCATGCCCTGCTGTCCTTTTCAACCTAAATACATCAAACATAAATCTTTCTGTGGGACTGCTTCTCCTATAACAAGAGACAGAAATGAAACAAACTACAGGAGAGATACAGAGAGACAGAGACAGAGATATTGATAATTATCTTGGACAGCACGAAAAGGAAATTTTATGTAAAGAGCGCCTTGCAGGTAAAATGAATGCTTTAATATTGCATAAGCTCTAAAAGAAACGTATATATTTAGGAAATATAAGGTTGAAAACCATAAGTGCTAAGACAATAGGATTATTTATATAGATGTTATTTTAAGCACATTAATGCTATCTCATGTACATATTTTAAAAAAATATAAGCACTGCAACAAGACAAAAAATTTGAATGAGCTCAAGAAATAATCTTGGAATGTTTAAAAAGGAAAACTATATTTATCTTAAAGCATTAATATTTATCAGTAAGCACAATCTAGATCACACTCTTGCTCTTTCAGTTTTTTCTTAAATATAACTAAAAATACCAAAAGCACTTCCTGAAAATCAATTTAATATGTATTAAATCTACAATAGTGTTTCATGTTTTATCACTTGTAAACCTTGTAACCTTAATGCTAGTAAAAGTTCTAATATTAACGTACACAAATTCTTTATTTATTCAAATTTTTATCTAGGAGGAGTAGTGATTAAACATTTAACAATCAACCATTGTCTGGGACCTATACATACAAAACCTGTTTTACAACATAATTTAAAGAAACATAAAGTAACTTGGAGGTTAAGGTCATACTCCTAGATTGTTGACTGCACTCAGTACATCATGAGTCATAAAATATTATTTAAAACACATACTTAAAATTTAGGTGATGTATTTGTAATAATTTTAATGTGGTCTTCACAATTCCTGTTTCATAGTATTCCACTTGGTTTAGTGGCTGTTTCTTGATTTGGCTGAAAGTCTGTAAGCCGCATTTAATCTATAGAGTAGGCTAAAGTGAAGAGACTGTGTTGATATAATTAATGTCCCTATTCATTTAACTTGATTTGATAAAAATGGAGATGACTTAGTGTGTCTATCTAAATCACGTGTGTCAGAAAATTTAAACTCTGCTCTCTCTCTGTCTCTGTCTTTGTCTCTGTCTGTCTCTACCTCTTTCCCTCTCCTTTCTCTCCCTGTGTGTCTCTGCTATTATCTTCCCATAATAAAGCAAATAGAGAGTCTGCAGCCACAGGAAAATTCATTGTGCTAACAGTATGAAGGAGTGTTAAGATAGACATTACCTCTGACAAGTCTAAGGATGATAATGCAGTCAATCAATAGCTTGTTCATAATATCGTGATACCTTAAGCAAGGAAACTAATTAAACTGGGTCTGGAGAAAATGTCAGTAGAAACTGAAATTGGAAAGCACGTGTTTTGACTGGGTCATATATTTTGTAGTATTTTTAATTCCAGCAACTCAAAAGGATAAGGCAGAAGCAGGAGAATCTAGAATCCAAGGCCAGCTGAGTTTCATAGCTAGATACATTACAGAATAATTGAAAACTAGTTTTTATAATAGTTTTGTGTTGTTTTAAGCCTCTGAAAGTGAGATATAGATTACTTGTACAATATGTCTTTAGTACTGATCATATACAGGTTGAAATACAATATAAATATTTACAGAGAATTCATATGAGGTATTAAAAGTGATGTAAAGATAATTTAAACTATAAAGAAAGGTACATGTAAATTCTTTGTAAACATTGCGGTATATAAGTGGGACTATTGAATATATCAGTTTGTTATTTGAAGTGGTAGATGAGATTTTAGAAAAAAAAAGTCTCATAGATGTCAGGCTGACTGTGTGTGTGTGTGTGTGTGTGTGTGTGTGTGTGTGTGTGTATGTGTGTATGTGTGTGTAAAAATATACAATAGAATAGTCACAAAACATTGACAATATATAACTCTATAAGTAAAGTTTAAAACAGGTAATTTAAAGACACAGAGGTAAACTGAAGATTGTCTTGGATCTAGAACATTGCGAATGAGGAATGACTACTGAGAGGGTTTCAATTTAAAGTGAAATTAGGTTCTAAGGTGAGAGTTGTGAAATTATAAGATATAGAAATAGTTAATTGTAACTTTAGAAGTTAAAACTACATTTTATTAAGTTATTATTTAATAAAAATCTGATATATGTTAAAGAGAAATACATTCCAGATTTCACAAAAACTGAGGAAATTATTATGCTATTATCTTTTTGTAAGAGAAATAATATCTATTTACAGATTTCATTTTAAAAACCTAAACAGAAAGAGCATCATAAATGAAACAATTAATAAAAACATTCTATTAACATTTTATTTGTTCTTAACTTCAACAAATGATAGAATCTTTAGGAAGAAATAAATGAAAAACAGAGCAAGAGATAGTAGAGACTTATACTCAACAATTTATACTTTAATATCAAAATCTTGACAGTATTAGGCAGAAAGATTTAAAATTCAATCCAAGATTGTGGTATTTTGTGATATGCAGAAAAACTGTCTTCATATAAATATTTAAAAAATAAAAATCTGAACATAATCATACAGTTTAGTGTTTATGCCTTGGGTTTAATCATTCAGTATTGATTATTTCTCAAATGAAGAAATATTATTTTAAAATACTCTTTAAAAAAATATATATATATTGTAAATATAAAAAACAGTATTTTAAAACTAACAGAAGAAATAAAATGGAATTGTAAAAATTCAAAATTGCATGAAAATGCAAAAAAAAGGAAACAGGAAACAAAAACTGCAAAAAACTTAACATGAAAGATGACAGGTTTTAAGAAAAAACACACATATAATCATTGTAAATAGAAATGAGCTAAGCTTAACTTTTTAAGCAAAATATGCTAGATTTCTAGTTAGAAAAAAACCCTATCTAATGGTGTTACAAACCTCTCACTTTAAATACTGACATAAAACTAAAAATAAAGTTGGAGAACTGTATAATATCAGTATGCAAGTACTGTCCATAAAAATCTAGTGAAGGAGAAATCACACAATTATAGAAAAGTTAATAATCATGTCACCTAATTTGAAATTTATCTAATTTGGAGAAGACTTCACAATTTGGAGAAGGAAAAGTTAATGTAAAAGCTATAACATTATAACTATAACTTTATTCAGAGCGCTTCACATTTCTCTTAGTAAGATAAATAAGTAGAGTAGAATATCTATCTAATGTTATACAGATAAGAGAGGGCCAGCAGGGCTCAATCAGACAGTTTGGTCAAGTTGATATTAGGAGAATACATGTTCTTCTGCAATCCACAGGAAGTAATAACCATGGTAGACAGCGTTTTGTATTGTTAAATTAACAAATCAAACTATGAAAATGTATGCTCTTAAAATGTAAGAGTAATACAAAAGGTAAATAAGAAATCAATAACACAAATATATTAATCACCAATTGACAAAAACGTAGACTTCTATGAAATCTGTGTTAAGTGAAAAGTACTGAGAGAATTTAAAAGATTTTCTAATGAAAATGCAAAATGGCAAAATATGTGGATATACCAAACAACTTTACAGGAGAATTTGTATTATTGGTAGCTCTCTTATTATAAGCATAACCCATTTGAAATCAAATACCTAAAAGTTCACAGTAGGATATAGGGAAACATGAAAGGATATAGTATATATATAATAAAGCAAATTGAATACAAAGAAGAAAATAATAAAAATTTGAATGGAAAACTTTCAAAGCCAATATGAAAATAAAACAAAAATAAAATGATGCATGGAACACACATTACCCCTCCCCCCAAAAATGAAGAAAAAATAAAGAGGAACAAAACAAAAGTGATGCTTTGAAAATGTCAATATGATTGATAATCTTATAGTCATGATAATCAAGGGGAAAAGATTGAAAATATTTAAAAATAATATAATGATTTTGAAAGTATCAACTAACAATAATTATGTAACCTTAACAATAAATTGGACAATTTAAATGAATGGACCAATACCTTGAAAGACTCAAATGATCAAGTCCACTCAAGAAGGAAAAAAAAAATTAAAGTCTTATATTTATTAAATAAATTTGAATTTAAGTTAAACTTCCATAAATAAAGGAAAAAGAACAAAAACTAAAATTCCAGAATAAGGAAATTTTATTGGTACCTTCTAAAATGGACATCAAAACTATATTAGCAATAAAGTAAATTTTAATACTCTTCTAAAAATTGAAGAAGGTAAATCATTTTTACACACAGAGTTTATGGTGATATCAACGTGTTTTTTTTTGTTTTTTTTGTTTTTTTTTTTTTTTTTTTTTTTTTTTTTGTCTTTTTGAGACGGGGTCATGCTGGTCTTAGCCCATTTTTAGCCCAGGATGGTCTGGAATTTGCAGAAATCCTCCTGCATCAGCTTGCAGAGTGCTGGGGTTACAGATGTACGGCACCATGCCCTGTTCAAAATTTTTGTTTTACACTACCATTGTTTCTTTTTTAACACCAAATTTGCTTAGACAAAGTTAAAGAGATGAGTCATTTCCCGAAAGTGCTGACAGATCATTAATTTTCAAAATTACAATTATTAGAATTATATTTTATACGCATATAATATAATTAACTAGAAGAAAATCTAAACAGTCAAGAAAGTGTAAGAAAATGTTTCCTTTCAACCAGAAAGACCACAGAGTAATAGCTAAGACTAAACCATATGCACAATGAACTTTCTAATAAAAGTTAAATACGATCATAATAAACTATGAACCTGTTTTAGAAATGCAGATTACCTCATCAGTCTGTTCTTTGTGCATTCATTTAAATAAAATCTTCACAAAAAATAGCTGACCATTTCTGGAGCTCGATTTTATCTCAGCTTCTTATTTAGTGTTTACAATATATTAATGCATGTGTATAGATTTGGTTATGGTAATCACTTGCAAAAGGAAATTGTTAATATTTCAATGATGAATTAATATATTACTTTAGGAATTATATAACTTGTAAAGAAAATGTGTCATTGATTCTCATATTCAGAAATTCAGCAGAGAACTAAAAAGTAGGCCGTAAATATGCACTGTTGTAGAACACATATTTTTATTATTACCTAACATAAAATTATATTTTATTATGTTTTATATTGTTAAATGTGCAATAAAGAGAAAGTCAATATTCCCTTTACCACTTGGTCTACTTTTATGTTAGTTTTAATTTTATTGAGATATCCATCTGCAGCAGTTTTAACACTCCAATAACTCACTTCCCTATGTAAGTAAAAGGTGATGGGGAAATGGAAAGCTAAGGGAGATTTGCATTTAGGGTTGTTTCAAAGTCATTACCCTAAGTCTAGCATATAAAACAAAAGATAGTTATCAACTTTGAACTTCTTAATTGTTCAAGTAAATCAGTTTTTTTTTTTTTTTTTTTTTTTTTTTTACTGTTAGGAAGGAAATGTTAAATCAAAATATATTGAAACAGGAATTTCCCAAACATTTAGAAATGAACTTCCTTTTCTTCCTTTTAATTTAGAATTATTAGACTTAGGAGCTCATCAGTTATCAAATATTTTATAGAAATTAAAATAAGAATAATATACAGCTAATAAGTGAGCAGAAAATCAACATCAACTTTCTTGAACTGTACAAACTTAATTTTTGCAAGTGGGAAATATGTTTGATATGTTTAAACTAATGAAAACATACAGGTTTCACTTGACTAAGGCTTATAAATAAACTTATAATTTTATATTTGCTGGTTACAGATTAGGTTCATTATAATTTTTAAAATGTATCTGTATATCAATTATCAGGCTTAGAGAATTAAGTTTTTATAATACACATACTGCTTTATTCTCACCATTTATTTTCTAGTGAAAACTGAAAGTAATCCTTCTGGTAGAAAGATTAGACTTAGAGTAACTTTTAATTTTAACAATTTTATAATCTTAGTGTATAGGCCATTAGAAAATAAAACTGGAGTGGTGGTACACAGAATGAAGATCCTCCAAAAATGCTTAAAATCTGTAAGTAAACTGTCTCACATGACCAAAGGCACTTTGCAGATGTGACAAAATTGATGATTTGCAGATAGATTAACTGGTAATTCCTAAATGTATTCACAGGTGACCTCATAGCAAGAAGGCAAAACATTCATTTTTGGAGGAGGCCGTGTGAAACCACAAGACCAGCAACAGAAACATGGGAGCTTGGAAGATTTGCAAAACTCGAAGAACAGATTGTTTCTTGGTGCTTGCATTAGGGACCAGTCCTACTAATAGCTTCAGTGTAGTTCTTAAGACTCACTTTGAAACTAAGATTCTCTTAACTCCATTGGAATGAATTTGGACTGATTTAAGCCCCTGATTTTATCATGTGATTTGTTACAGGAGTAGTGAAAAACTAATACCACAATGGATCAGCTTTATGTCTGTTTGGCAATCTGCTAGTCTTAGTGACATATACACTTGTCTTTAAATGTAACCATTGGTATAAAACCTGCAAAATTTTTCCAGCAAATTTTCTTACTGGCAAACATTAAGTAATATTGAATGTAGTGATTTTGTTGAAACTAAAGAGTGGTTAAAATAGTCTCTTCATCATCCAACTCTGGGTACCAGTTACACTTTATTCTAGAAATATAAAGCCCCTTGAAGTGAAGTAATGCAATGTCCATAGCAGAAATGCAAATTTTTGCTTTGGTCTTCTCAATAAATTGTATTCCTTAAACATTGCAGATTTTATTATCAAATTTTGGTTTATAAGAAGCAACACATGAATCAGAAGACAGTAACCCAATATGTCATCCAAAACTCACTTTTAAAATTTTGATTGAAACAGAAAAACTACATGTTAATGGGATACAATGTGATTTTTTAAATGTGATATTTTGATTCATGCTTCAAAAGAGTAATGATCAAATCACTCTAAAGTAAATATTCAACACCTTAAAAAGTTATTATTTTTCATAATGACCACGTTTAAAATTTTCTAAAATAAGGGGCTGGGGATTTAGCTCAGTGGCATAAGTGCCTGCCTTGCAAGCAGGCAGTCGTGAGTTCGATCCCTGGTACCGATAAAAACAAAAAGACCAAAAAATTTTTTTTTCTAAAATAATCTCTTGAAATATCCAATAACTTATTTTTAGCATAGACATCAAATCTTTTTCTTCATTTATTACTGCAAGGTGTAATTGTATTCAACTTTTCCATAACCTCAAGCCTTCTGCCTACTCATGATTCTCTTCATTTCTCTGAGCACAACTTCTTTTAAAATTACACACATAAATGCAGTCATGATAATTCTGTCTTTGTATGTGACTTATGAAAATAATTTTCTAAAGATCTACATTTTCATAAATAACAGAAACTGCATTTTTGTGGCTGAATAGTATTCTACTAAACATATATCTTGATACATATCACATTCCCTTTATCTGTCACCCATTAATAGACATTTAGGTTGATTTCTTATTCTGGCTATTGTAAATAGTGCTCCAACAACTTGAGAATGTCAGTCTCTTCAGTGTGCTGACTTTGTTTGCTTGGATTCACAACCAAACGTTTGATTTCTGTCTTGTAAGATCTCTGATCCTTTGTTTATCACTACCTACTTCCCACAAAGATGGTCACATTCTGAGATCAATTCACCTTGCCATTATAATAAAGTTATTGACTTCAAAAATAACCCTATTTTACCTGTCACCTTTGGATCTATTTTAAACAATTCAGCTTCCAGGCAGCATTCTCTGTATTTCTCAGCCACTTACTGTCCCATGCTCACTGTAGTCCTGGGCTTAGTCTCCCACTAGGCTTCATGGAAGTCTGCATTCGCAGCAGGATACATGTGCCAGTAACAGCCAGGGTTTTACAGTCATACACGGGCCAGCATCAATCTTGGCTAAAGTAGTTATTCACATTGGGATAATCAGGGATGTTTCTGTAACAGAGCTCTATTGACACACACCTTTACAACCCCTTCACAACTTCAACCCCACTACTGCAATCTTGAGGTTTCCTATTTACTTATAGGTTGTTAAAATGCAGAATTACCTGTGCAACATTGTTATAAATTTAGGAATGGAAAGAAAGGGAGGGTAGTTGTTGCAACATAAATATATGGTGTCCTGGAATTTGTATCTAGGAACATTCCAACAATCTTTACTTGTCCCCTTACCATTTCTTACCTGCATGTAACTAAGAAGTTTCCCTTAAGTTATAACCAACACTTTATCTATGTATTTACCCAGGCATAAATTCAGGATTCACTCTTGCAGTGAAAACCACTTTGGTTATATATTGACATCAGTTCATCAGAATATTTCCTTGTAGGAAATTTAGATGTGAAGGCCAGTAATAAAATTCTTTATAAGTAATAATAATTTCTCTTTGTTCAAGAGACTCCAAGTTTCCTCTCAGGAAAAATAGAAGAATCTACCTTATCAAGGTTGGTGATGAAGAAGATATAAGAATATGACTTTCTTGGAAACTAATAATGAGGATTCAGTGGATCAATGCAAAGAGTAGTGGATATGTTGAAAAATTGTTTGTCCAATAAAAAATATATTTTTCTCCATTCATCTGTCCTTTAAAGGAAAAGGTAGAAAGATATTTGAAGATCAAGAAACATAATGTACATTTGAATAAAAAGAACAATAGTTCCTTTGGCTTTTACCCTCTTCAACAATCAGGAGGAAAGTCTCAAAAACTGAAGAGGTTTTGGTAAGTCAAAATCATTTTCAAGTTTGGTGATTTTTCCTTTTATTATTATTTATATTTATTTATTATATATGTTTACTGATTATATGTATATATATATACATATATTCGATTTTAACTATATATATATATATATATAATTTGTAGGATTATTTTATAATATTCTTACAAAAAGTCAAATGGAAAGGGCAAACGAGATCTGTTCACACACTAGAGACACAAAGAATCAAGCTGAAGAGCTGAATCCCACAGCAATGTCCTCCACCAGTCCGGCTGCAGGGCAAGAGCCCACAAATGTCTTATGCTAGTCTGTATCAAAGATCTGCACTCCAATGAACCAAAGGTAAATGATGGAGGCTGGAAAGTCTGCAGCCACAGTAAAGAATCTGTGCACGCAAGCTCGGGTATATGCTTTGGAGCCAGGAAGTGATGCTCAATGTAAGGACCAAACCCCCGAAAGAGAACTGCAGTCATTCCCAGTGATAGTAAGTACCTGAGTTTCTCCAATGAGAACAGCTGAGTTCATATCAGGAAAGCAAGTTTCTTCTGGAGAATCAACAGCATTCAATATTCTTCTCCAGTTGTCCCCCCGCCCCCCCCCCTTTTTTTTTTTTTCAAATCGGTACCAGGAATCAAACTCAATGGAACTCACCACCGCCTGCTTGCAAGGCAGGTGCTTATGCCGCTGAGCTAAATCCCCAGCCCCTCCCTCTTGTCTTTTTGAGATAAGTCTCACTATGCAGTTCAGGCTGTCCTTGAGTTTACTTTGTAGCCCTGACTGATCTTGAGGATCACAATAATCCTCCTGCTTCAATCTCCTGAGTGCTGGACTTACAGATATTCGCCACCACACACAGCTTCTAGTTATCTTTTTATGCTGTTAGCAATAATCCTCAGCATCATGTGACTTAGTTCAACTGGGTGTTACAATTTGATCCTTAATTCACCACACATCATTCACAAAGCTTGATTTTGACTTTATCATTTTTTTCTCATTTTTCCATTCTTTTCTTTCCTTTCTTCTTCCCCACTCTCCAGTTCTCTTTTCCTTTTGAACAATTCCTTCCTCCTTCACAATATGTATTATAATTTTTATTCTAATTTACATTTTCAGTTTCTCTCATCACAGAGATGATATACTTACATGTGTCTGATAGATATCTCTTATGATTATGGTTTCACAGTCCATCAATTTAGTTGTCTCAATTTTTTTATGGTTGAATAATATGACACTATATAAAAACACGCCATTTTTTTAACCATTCATCAATTGATGGGCATTTGGGTTGCTTCCAGGATTTAGCCATCACAAACTGTACTGTTCTAAACATGGGTGCACATATATTGTTGTGGTATGATATGTTTAATTCTTCTGGGAAAATATGCAGAAAGAAAACAGGTGGATCACATGGAACCTCTAATTCTAGATTTTTGAGGGATCCCCACACTGATTTCCACAATGGTTGCATCAGTTTACCTATCTACCAATCACAGAGAAGTAGTATTGTTTTTCCTCCATAGTCTCACTGGTATTTGTTATTGAACATCTTCCCCTATAATAGCCTTTTTTATGCACTTATATGAAATTACACTATTCTGAAAAAGTATATAAGGATATCAAACATCTCCTTTGATCTTGAGTAGAAAGAACTAACATTGTAAAAATGACCATACTCTAGTAATTATTGTACAGATTTAATCCAACCTCAACCAAAAATATCACAAACATAACTCATAGAACTAGAAAAAAACATTCCTAAAATCATTTTGGAACAAAAGACCTAGAATAGTAATATCAATTCTGGGCAACAAAGGTAAGTCAGGAAGCATCATAATCCCTCACTTCAAATTATTGCTAGAGTTACATGATACCTACAAAAAGTCAAACAAACAAGCAAACCAAAATTGTTGATCCATGGAACAGGATAAAAGACATAGAAACAACTACAAATACACCTACCCATCTGATCTTTGACAAAAGGACCAAACATGTTCATTGGCAAAAGGATAACTCCTTTAATACATGTTGCTGGGAAAACTAATTTACCACATGCTGAAGACTAAAACTAGATCTATGCCAATCACCATACACTAAACTAAAATTGAAATGGATCAAATATCTAAATATTCAAACAGAAACACTAAATCTGTCAAAGGATAGAACAAGTAGAATTCAGTCATAGACATAGACAATAACTTTGTGAAAAATGCCCAAATCATACAGGAACTTTCATGAACAAAACCTGGGTCACAAGAGAACTATCACAAATAGTAAGTATACTTTCATAATATGCCCGTAGTACTTGAATTTAATGTGTTCCATGTGTTTTATTTTTCTGAATCAAACACAACTCAGTAACAATGTCAATTTTATTCATAACATAATCAAGAGAAAGATAATACATTAACTTCTTTATTCATCATTTGAACCCAATATTCTATAAAAATATCTATTGTTTGGTGCTTTATTGCTCCATTGCTTGATCATTCGATTCTGTGGCTTTGTGAAACTATTGTATCCAAAAATGGATAATGTTATGCTGTTGCCAGAATGATAATCAGTATTAAAAGTGTACGTTAACTCAGGCTTACATTTTGAAATTCAGAATTTTATCCTGTCTATTCCTATAGTATATGCCTCAAATTTTCTGTCGGTGGTAATCCCAGGCCAGTCTGGTTGGCAATCGTTCTGGACAGTGCCCTGAACCAAGTAGACACAAAATTTACCCTGTGATATGGTCAAATTATTCAAAAATGTCACTGTCATTGGTGCAGAATATAATTTTGGATAAAAATCTAGATGATTGGGGAAAAACTTAATTTATAATTAGTAAAAAGAAAGAAGAAAAATTATACATGAGAAGGAACTCTTAAAACTTTTGCAGGTATGGACAAGAAGGACACTGGTTGTCCCTCTTCTCCAGAATGGCCCCTTAAGATGTTTCAGGAAAATATATACCCTGATGCTATTTGCCCAGACAGTCAAAAGTATGTTAAAATCTGACTTTCCATCTCTCACCAGAGGACTCTGATCATTGGACAGCAGAAAAGGGCCCTGGCTCCTGTTTTACTGCACATTACTTCCATATAATTTTTTCACCTCCATTCTCAAGCTTATTATAGTCTTAATATATTACACATTTTTATGTAGCCTCTAAATTTGCTGCATGCACAAATAGGAGAAAAAGGAATTTTCTAAAAGTAAAACTGATTAACTAGTCACATAGTCTATGGGATGAGTAGTTTTACTCCACAAATGTTTATTAAATTTTTTTAAAAAGCTACTTGAAAATGTTTCAATACCCAATGATTTCTTACAGATGAACATTGCATCTCTGTGGTTACTTGTGCATCCAGAGATCTATAGATTAGTGCCTGGGGTCAGAAGAAAAAATCCACAATGATATTTAAGGAGAAAATATTCTTAGTGTCATTGGTGGTTTATATTTAACTGCCTCATCTGTGGAGTTATACACAAGCTGCAATAAATCTTGCAGGTTAGTCTCATCTTCTGCTCTGAGTCTCCTTTTTTTAAGTTAATGGTCTTTTATTGGAAAAAAGATGAGTATTTACACTTGGAATGTAAATTGTAATTTCTTGAACAGCAGTGTTGGTGATTGTGCTGACATTCACACCCTGCTGGCTCCAAATCATGATTCAGAAGGTTTTCAAAGCAAAGTCCAAAGAAAAATTCTTGTTAACACTTCCTATTAAAAATTTGTATGAGTGTGACAGCCTGAACCCACTTCAATTTAGTACAATGTAAACATTGCTAAACAAAAATATATAGACATGCAACTACAGTGTGTCATTGTCACCATGGGTGGGAGCACAGGGAAGTACAAGAGGATCATCCTACTAATGGGACTGTATCTTCACAGTCATACTTCACCCATTTTCTGCACATCGTCCTAAGGTAAACCAATTTTAAATGTGTTTGATTTCAGTAAACCAGCCTTAACAATTTATACAAACAAGTTGACCTTGAACCCATCTTAATTGGTTTTGACTTTGTTTTCATTTTCCAGTTTGAATGTACTCAGTCATCATGTTGCATGTATGAAAGACTGGCCAACCCAAGCTGTGTATTAGCCATTGGAGAGGAAAATTTAAGAAGCCCACTGAGTTCTTCCTTATTTTTTAATGTAGTACAGGCATTTGTATTGTAAAACTGATGTGTAGCTTAATCTTTAGGGGAGAAGACCACCAACCAATACATACAGATACGTAGGTTTTGTGTCTGTGGACAGAAGGTATTTTTGACATTCAGTTTTTTCTATACAGAAACAGAATGATTAGATTATTTTTTTCTGCAAGAGATAAGTAAAAATTTCAATTTGATCTTCTAGAAAGAAAACAATTGAAATTAGGTCTTCATTTTTTAGTCTTGTCTACAAATTCTTTATAGTTGACTTGTGCATCTCTATCAATATCTGCTTCTCTGTTCATTTCATTCACTTCTTCATCCGTTAGTTTTTCTCCTAAGTTTATCATAACATGACATATTCTGTTGCATTGAAGTATCTATTTCTATCCTTGTCAAAAATCCCAAATATCTCATGAATTTCTTCTTTACTATTTCCACCTTTCATTTCTCTAGCCATCAAAGTAAAAAAAAAATCTGGTAACTCAGTGGTGTTATTAACATCAGCATCAACATTGTTGATCCTATCTTGTAGTTTGGTTTCTGTTGAGTTTTGATCTAGTTACCTCATAACAGTTTCTAGCTTCTCTGTGCTGGTGACACCACCATGTTTGTGGAATAGTGAGAAAGCTTCCTTGAATTTTGCATTCTGTTCTTCAATCAGGTATCATTCAAACAAAGGGATAAAGAGCAGAGGAAGTAAGAATGGATACATTAGTGCAAGGACTGTGAAGGCAGGGATTCACCACTATAACTGCTGCCCATTATATCCACAGTATTCCCACCACCACAGAACATGGCTGATAATACTGTGAATTCAGTGCACTGTAGGACAAATTAATGCACAAGTTCTTAGCCATATTATTCATACTTACCAAATGGATGATTCTGTGATGCATATGTATACAAATTGGCACACATTTTATCATACAGAATTGAGTGATATATTTGTTGAAAAATAATGTTCATGAATTGCTTTGCATTTCTACAGTTAGCAATTTTAGATAAACAGCGGAAAATAAATTACAAAAATTTCTTCCATAAAATGTCTTAGAAATTTTTCTTTCATTACTGGGACAAAATACCTGATAACTAAAGTTAAAGAGGAAATGTTTTATTTAGCTTGTAGAGCTTTCAGTACATAATAGCTGCCTCCAAGACAGAGTGGTATGGCACAGGAACAACAGTTTACGGTGGGAGAAGATACCAAAACTAGCAAGAAAATAGGGGAAGAAAAAGGCTCTCTTCCTCACTTATATTGTATACAGGCTATCTGCTAGGGTAGATAGTTACATAGTCAGTCTCAGTACTAGACATGGAATCAATCACAAACTCTAGATTCAGCTGCTTCTGAAAAGTCCCCACACCCATGACTGCATGAGGTTTTGCAGGGACATTCAGACAAATCATAACACAAAGCTAAGAATAATAGCATAGCTACTCTAAGAGTTGAAGATGAAGATGTTTAGAAATCACTTCAGATGTTACCAAAGTAGAATTCCTTCCCTCTCATTTAATAGAATTCACTTATATTGTAAATCACAGATTAATCTCCTCTCTAAGGAGGCAAAGATAAATTACATTGGCTGTTGCTTTATGTAATCCTTGAGAGTGAAAATTGTGGTGCCCTCCTGTCCTTAAATTCTTGCATGAGTGTATCCATGTCAGAGATGGAGCGGCCAGATTCATGGAACTTTCTCTGTAAGCAATCAGATTTTCATTGAGTGCAGACATCCACACGTGAAACATGTATGAAATAGACATATAAACATACAGTATCTAACTGTGCACAGAAGAGGTTAACATTTTAGACACTTCATAGTTACGTGTTTAACAAACCTCATCACGTTCCTGTAGTATAATTTGGAAATTCAAAAGTAAACACTCAGCACATACTATACTTTTCTAGCCATGTTATGTCCAACACTATAAGTTGAGTTTGCTAACATTCTGGGCAAAGAATTGTGCACTATGGATAAAACTGCACTTTAAAATTATCAGTTAATAAACAGAGGGAAACCTAAGAGAACTTTTACCTCCCAAATCGACCATAAATGAAAATTCTCAATATAATTGTGCATTTTAATAACACATTTATATCATGTATTAAATGTTTGCTCTTTTTGTGCACACATAATGTTTAATAATATAAATCTTTTCAAATTACGGCAGGTACAGGATTTTCAAAAAGTATGAGGTATTGTTAAAAAGGCACATTCCTAAGTATTTTAAGATACGATTTACATATGTTTATTAAGACAATGTAAAATAGTACTAATAAATAGTTTAAAAGGACCTTTGCTGTAACAAGTAATCATTTGGTGTTAAGATGTTTGCAAGATTTCATTCTAAATTCATAATATACATTGATATTTGAAGAAAGCATATTTTCTTAATAAAAACCGAACCCATTGGTTTATCCCTGTCTAGTAAGAAACAGAAACAATGACAGTGAACTGTTTAATAGTTGATGCCATCTGGTTCATAAATATGGTTATTGACTGAATAACATAGCCATAATCTATCGATGGTAGTAAAATGAAGCATCCTAGCAAGGAGGTATACTAACTAAAACAAAATCATAAACAATTAAAATTTAAGGAAGAAAAATTACACAAATTCAAATTTGTTTATCATTTTGCTTTTTAATGAAAAAGTTAATGAGTAAAGTCTAATAAAGTCTTCTTACTAGCTGTCTTACTATATTTAAATTTGTCAGCAGAAACATCTATTACACTTAATAGATTAATTTTGATTACAAACGCTGGCAATACAGAACAGATATTTGTGCTAAAACTGTGGTTAGAATGTTATTCTTTCTTTGAATATTCTCTATTTTCACCTGTCTTACTTATCAGACTCTCCATATAAAGTTATAATTGACCTATCATTTTTATTGCTATTTCTTCCCACTAGATACCAGGATTAATTTTTTCCCATATTTTTCTCATCTTTTGTCTTTCCTGATCTGGTAAGGACATTTGTGCCAATTAAAAAGTATCAGTTTCCAGGACGTGCACACATTTCTGTGTAGGGTGGTGTTTACATCGAAATCAGTTTAAGATGTTCCAACCATGGAGTGAATAAAACCACTACAAAATCTTGCAATTTCATGATAATAATTGAATTGTTCCATGTATTTTTGATTATCTAGAAAATGAGATTTTTTTGATAAAGAAGTCTCATATACGAAAGTAACAATGTGCCATAATCATGGTAGATACATATTCTTTTGAAATATATTTATATATAGTTTTTTTGTTAAAAATACAACAAATTTTTAAAAAGTAATACTTTAATGAATATCCATAATTTTTTCACATTCTTTAAAACCTGAGTTACTATTTTTTTGAAATGTTAAAATTATATTTCACCCTCATTTGCATTAAGAATCTAGATGGTCAGTTTCTGATGTCTCCATCACTGAGAAGTGTAAACAAATGATTCTACACCAGACATAGTAGTGGTTTGTGTCTAGATGTCCCCCAAGTGCCTCATGCTGTCATAAGGTATTTTGGAGATGATTGAATCTAGAATATGTAATTTACGCATATTCCAGTGCCGGGATTAAAGTTGATGGAATTAAGAATTGGTGACTGCTGGATCAGTCCACTGACTGAAGGAGCATAGCCTATTCTCAGTAGACTAGACAGGATGTATGAGACAGAAGGAGGTTTCTTTCACTTTCTCTTGTTGCTTTTGGTATTTTCAGTTACCATGTGTTCTTACTTCTCTGTCATATGGCACACTACTTTAGAGTCAGCCAACTATGGACTGAAACCTCTTTAAACTGTGAACTCAGTTAACCTTCTCTCCTACATTTGACCATTGGGTATCTTGTCTCAGCAATGAAAAAAAAAAAATAACTAAGACAGTTTCTGGGACGAAATACCCATTCCCCAAAGTTAGAGGAGAAAAGGTTAATTGGCTGGCTTTGAAGTAAGGTGGCACACAGCAGAGGATCGAAAAACATGGTGGCAGGAGGCAGAAAAAGCAAGAAGAGCAAAATGAATTTGCATAACATCCAGGCATAAACCAGAACAGTAACTAAGACATAATTTGGTTCCAGAATAGTGGAGTGCTTCCTATGATTCTACCTGCCTATGTAATTCAGGAACCTTGGAAAGTTTTGGAGATTATGCCCAAAAATATAACAATAGAACTCCTAAAGCTGTGCCATATGAGACATTCTAGTTAGAGCCCAAAAAATCAGAAAGCTGATAAAGTCCAGGCTCAGGAGATTTCTATTTGGAATAAGGACTGCATTGACTGATAGAATCCAGATGACGTATGTTATGACTTGGAAGAAAGCTTGTCTGCATTTTGTTTATGCCCGGAGACTTTGCCTGAGACTGAAATTAAGGATGGTGGAAAAAATTAATCCAAAAAAGAAGTTTCAAAGCAGTTCAATGTTAAGGCAGTAGAATGCCTATTGTAGGGTGTTTTGTCCTAGATTTTTGTTGATAATCAAGAGCAAAGAACTCAAAAGAATGATTTAAAATGTTTGGAATTTGGCCAGAAGGGAGCTCCAGTAAAACTGTGGACCATAAAGAGAGACCAGACAATATCTGGATTGCTGAGAAGGAGAAAGGGTAGTAGAATAAAATGGCCTTAGGACATCACAAAAAGCAGCATGTCAGCCATTGGAGTCTCAGAATTGCAAAAATGAAAGACTTTGCTTTGAGCAGTGTTATGGATTGAGAACTGGCGGTCAATTTAAGGACAGCTGGATTACATCAGCATGCATTGAGTGAAGATGCTCCACCTGAGGAGGGTTGCCAGGATAAATAGGTGTTGAAGGGAGGTGTTAAGGGTTGAGGCATTAAGGAGGCATTGTGGGTCCTCCTACGAGTTGCTGTCTGAGCTGTTGGTTCTCCTGGAGAAGCTTTGGTCCTCACATCCAGCATTGCTTCCTGACTTCCGAGGGGAGGACATGTGCTGCTTAGTCTCCAGGATGAACTCGTCATGCTGTTTCCTGGCACATATCAGACTGTCCTTGTTGTCGGAGAAGCTCAGGGCTTCCGTGTTGCTGAGGACTGCTGTGGTGCCTTTCAGGACCCCAGTCTTTGTTGTGAGTGTGACTTCTCGGCTCCACTGTAGAACCCTCATCCCACTAGCACAGCTCCTTCATCTTGCTGGCATAGACTTTCTGGCTTCCACTGCTGATCCTTGTGTCTTCCTGGCATGGATATGTAAAAGAGACTGGCGGGAGCCCTTCTTGTGGGCTCTGGACCTCCAGTTGGACTCGTGAGAGGCATTGTCCTGAGCTCTGGATTTTTATCTGGACTCATGTGTGGGACATTGCCGTGGGTTTAGGCTCTTGATTAAATAATCTATGTCTTTGGTGTTATAGATAGATTTCTTGCACTTTCCTGGATTAACTCCTGGTTACCATTATAAAAATATTATATAAACTCCATGTCCTAATTCTAGTTGTTCTCTGTGTACAACCCCTGACTACAACAAGCAAAAAGCCTCAGAGCACAATGCTCCGGAATGATGGTGGCTGCACCATGTTCCATAACATAAAATGTGTTCCTTGGAATTAGAATCCCAAGTGCTTAGTGATCTAGGTACTTGAGCCCTACAACCAAGAGATAAGCAAACCTGACTGCTGCTCTAGCTGGCATAGACCTTTGCACCATCCTTATAGCACTGTTTTTAGATGAATGCAAATGTAAGTGCTCTGGGGTCATGAAGCCTTCCTCCCAGATTTCAGACCCTGGTCTGGTAGGTCATACAGTGTGACAATGAGAGGACAGAGTGTGAAGCCAAAGGTAAGGTAGAAATAACAGAAGATTTGAGAAGCCAGGAACAAGGATTGTTTGAGGAAAACTGTAAGTAGAGAACTGACCCAAAAGAGAAGCCCAAGGAGGTACAATCACAGGCAGTGCCTCAGGAATAGTACTACCCAGTCCCTTGGGATTTCTCTTTTGCTACAAATTGTCTTGAATGCTATACATGGAACTACAGGATTTAATGTTTGCTCTGATGATTTTTTTACTTTCTTTGTTCCCATTTTTTTGTATCCTCTGTAACTTATAGAATGCAAAAGACTATATTGTGCCACTGAATGTTGGGAATGTTTAACATTCTTTTAGTTTGTACAGGTGCTCAGAGCTAAGAGTTTGCCTTAAGTCCCAGAGGAGACTTTTGACTTAGACTTTTTAACAATGGTGAAACTTGTAGGAATTTGGAAACTCTTGGAGGTGGGCAAAATACCTTTTGTATAAAGGAATGAGTATTAGTCTTTGGGACCCAGAGATAGGATATTAAGATTTATATCTAGATGTTGCCCCAAGGCTTCCTGTGACATAGAGTTTTTCCAGAGTTGGCTGAATCTAGAGTGTGCAATGGATTCATAGTAAAATGCTGTGATTAAAAGTGGTTGATAATCAGGTCAGTCCACTGATGGGATCACTGCCATGATCCTGGTTGAAAGAGGCCTACTTGGATCTTTCTTGTTTCTTTTACTGTCTTTAGTTGCCATGCACTATTGCCTCTATGGGCTGAAACCTCTACAAAATGTGAATTAAATAAACTTTTCCTCCCTTAAATTTGGTCATCACGTGTTTTATCTCAATGTGAAAAGTCGCTAAAACAGTTGAATTACTGGATTCAATAATCTCACTCCAACCAGGAAAATTGTATACACACACACACACACACACACACACACACACACACACATATATATCCTCTTAGTGTTTATTCTGATAAATAAATCTGTAAATTTACTTTTATGATAAATTATAAAACACCTAAATCAAGGTTTTTTTTCATAGTAAATGAGGTGAATATATTTTTAGATTATAATATTCAGTCTTAACTATATTCATAGCATATTTTTATATGCTATGATTCAGAAAAAAATATAATTATGAAATATTTTTTTGTATCAAATGCCAAGTATCAAATGACTTGAAATGTTTGTAAACAGTTTGTTTTTCCTCATAATTATGCATTAATTTTCTTTGTTTTCAGTTAGCAGACTTTAAAGTGACTAACTTCTTTACAACTTATACAATAACTCACTTCAACACTTAACTATATCATTATTTCTTGTTCATTTAGATTTAGTAATTTCCACAATTTGAGTTTAAATTTAGTTTTTCATAACTGCCACAGATTATTCTATAATACTCAAGTTGGATTTGAGTGTCAGCAATCAAACAAATTTATTACATAGAAAATAGGCTTTCTTATTTGCTTTAAGGCAAATATATTTAGTTCTATTTGTTTGTATTTCTTAAAATATCATAGACCAAAGTAAAGCCATCATAATGCAATTTTGACATATTTAACACATATAGCATTATTAATTTACATGTATATACTTTCTAAAATGTTGAAAGCTTGATTTCACTAATCTAAAACATTTATAATGTTTTGTTCTACTTTAGACTACTTATTGTTATACAGATGGTTAGAAAATAATATGGTAGAATTGGCATAAATCTAACACTGACCTTATATAATACGTATTTATTTTCTCTTTCTATTGAACATTGGAGATTTTACCGAAGTTGCAGAATTCATCTGCTACTGAAACCAAGAAATAAAATGTATAGATCAATGTGAATTAAATAAATTTTCTAATAGATATCAACCCTATGTTAATCACTCACTTGCCACAAAACAGTCACCTCTAAATTAATGTATAAGTATAAATCCTTCATGTGAAGACAATGTTTGCAGAGGAGATTATTAATAAAAAAGTCATTGGTATTCATTGCTGATGAAAAACATTGCATTTTATTTCTCAATAGAATAATCAGCAAAACAGCAATTTTAATCAATACTTTGCCCCATTAGTTACATTCATTGTAGTCTACTTTTTAGAAATAAAGCAGAGTATATGGGAATGAACATAAAGAAAAATTTTGTAACAGTATCTTCAGTGGCAAAATAAATATTTTATTCATGAAAAAGAAAAGAATAATTAGCTATTTAAATAAGTCAATCTTTAGGTAAAAGCATAAAACACTTATTAAGTGAGAAATTATTGAAATCATGTGAAGTCAATTATATTAATAGCACTTTTATAATTGCATATTGAAAGTTTATTCTCCGGATATGTTGTGAAAATTTGAATTATTTTGTTTGTGCAGCAATAAAAATCCATATCCAATAAAGAAACTTTGACCAGTTACATGGTTGCTATAAGCATTAAAAGAACAACATGTCTGAAATACACTCTGGAATTGGCAGCAATAAGAGATCATTATCACTGCATGTAAGTACAAATGTTAAAAATTCCCATCTAAAGCAGCAGATATAGCTCAGTGTTACAGGGCCTGACTGAAAAGTGCAAGATCCTGAGTTTGAATCCTAATACAAAGAAAAAAAAAAATCTGTGTAATCCAAAGTAGAAAAAATGAAGTTGAATGATACAGTTCTTTCACATAATAGATATAATCATCAACAAAAAAAGCCAAAATTTTAAAATTAGTAATGAAAAATAAAAATTAGTTATAGTTCTAGAGAATAATTATTTTTGATGAAGCCTTATGCTACATTATTTCATGAATATTTAACCTCTTGCAATATATATTTCCTTAAATATCACTACCATAAATAGTACATTCCTGGATGTTTTAGTGCTTCACTTTCTTGTTATAGCCATTGTGTAGTTCCTCTTTTGCCATATACCATATATAAGTTAAAAAGAGATCTCTTTCACTTGCTCTCCCAGAGGTTTCTTATTATATTGATCTTTTTCATTGTATTTAGTCTACATTATATTCAATATCAACTGGAAGATTATTTAAAAAAGTATTTTGAAAAAAAGTTGATAACGTTAAATTTTGAGAATCACACAATTCATTAATATAGCAGTTTTTCAACAGTAGGCTTTGCAGACTTACACTGAACTATATTATGGTATTAAACATTATTTAATATTCTGAGCCTTCCACAGTTCCAAGACTTATTCCTGTAGCTTCCCACCAATTGTAAGAGCAGAAAATCTTTTAAAAGTCTTAGAAAACTTCTTCCCCATATAATCGCTTTGCCCAGCCCTGCTCTTCTAGTCATAAAATGTTATTTTATACTGTCCAATTCATTGATCATCCACTTTTCATTCTATCCTAGCTCCCAGTTGTAAGTTAACAACATAGTGACTATTAGCAAATCAGAGATAATAAAAAGAGAAGAGCAAATACTTGTAAAAATTCTATCCTCCAGAAAAGCAAGAAAAGTTTGACAACAAATTCAAAATTCATTTTCACATAAATTTGTAGCATCGAGAGAGAGAATATATCGAAAATTTTGATTTTTAGAAAGAAACATGAAATTTGATACATTTTAGCATTTTATATTTTCATGTGCTTCTCTCCAGTTTATTCTGACCCAATAATCCATAAGTGTATTACAAACTTTTGACGATGTGTTTAAGCACTACAATGTATGTTTGTTTATTTCATCCTCAGAGTTGTGACTGGCTTTTCTGGTTGTTCAAAAGAAGATGGCACTTATAAAACTATAGTTATTTGCTTGATGTAGAGCTCACCCGAGCTCTCCTCAAAGTATGGATTATTGAGTTCCAGCACCTGAAGGAAGGGGTTATGGAAAAATGTATATTTATATATTGTCACAATCACTTTAATGCATATATCTGGGAGTATATAATATACATACAAAACATAATCTTCTTAATATTTTGCATACTACTTTGAGCTTTCATCAATGGATTTTACCTGTGGGAATTATTTTCTTTGTACTGTTTAATACAAAATAATAATGATGTTGTAATATTTTAATTTAATTACCTGATGAGTTGAGGATTGGACGTCTATATTATCACTTATTTGATATCTACTTAACAACTTCTTTTTGGCTGAGTACAGTACATTTGAGGGTAATATATATTATACGATCTTGAAAATAATTTATATTCTTTTATTTTTGAATATAACTCTGTGCAATAGACTGGATTTCTCAGATTGTTTTGTCATGTTTTCTAAAAGCTTTCAATGATTTTACTTTGTTTAATCATTTTTCGGTAAGTTTCATAAAAATCACCTAATGTTCTTAAATTAATCATTTATTTTTGAATATTTGTGAATATTTATAATATTAAAAACCTTTTAAACTGCATGTATATTGGCTAGAAACTTTCGTTAGTCATTTGATCTTTATCATCTAAAATTTATATAATATTAATGTGTTTACAACTGAAACTTTCTTTGCTAGTGCTAATGTGTATTATATTTTATAAATCATTTTATTTGTATTCTTTTTACACTATTTTAAAGTGGCAACTTATATGCCAAATAAGTTTAAATCAATATAAAAGATCATATTGCCTTTAATGGCTTCCTATGATCCACTAGTAATATTGTGGTTCCCAATAGTATAATTAGATAGTTGAGCATGGATGTTGTAAACTTTCAGCTCAAATACCTGGAGTATACACTACCATTAATGAGTCATACTTAGTCTGAAATAAGAGTTAATATCTCATCCTTCTCTGGCAACTTTTAAAGGATAAGTTTAATTTTATGAATTTGTGAATTAGAACAATAGAAAATTTTTGAATTGAAGAAATAAATATATTCTAGTGCTTTGGATGAAAATAATAAAGAGATGCCATTTGCACATTAAAAGAATGGGGAGAAAACTAGAAAACTAGAAAGAAATCATTTTACTTGTCCTCATTTCATATGAAATTTTCTGCTGTTTCTAGACCACCCATTACTGGATCAGTAAACATCACAGAACCTCACTGACACAGCAATCTATATCATTGTGTGGTACCATCAAAAAACTTCCTCGTGGTTAGTTCTCTCAATACTCTGGTGTAACAAAGCATCCATTTGAATGTTGATTCTTTTCACGTCTTAAAGTACAGTGACAAGACCTCTTGTGTTAAGATAATGAAACTCATGCTTATGGGAAGAGATAGATGATTTTCTAGTAATTATTAATAAAAGTAAATTATAGTTATATCCAAGTATGATGATGAAATAAAATATTTCTTTCAATTATACTCATTACTTCTACCTTAAAATATCTATAATGGTATGACATAATGTACATTAGATCTATTTTTTTCAGCAAATCTAATTGCAGCATGTTTTATTTAATGAATTCTCTTGAAAATTTATACTAAATTAAATAACTTTTAAGGTAGTAAAAATATACTTTTTAAATACTTTATTAATTTGTGCACTTACAACTATACTGGGAGACTTGAATTTTTCATAGATTCCTAGAGATTGTTTAATGTAATTTTGGTTTTGGTTGTAAACTACTTCATAGATAGAAATTATCTTTAAATATGTCAGGTTTATGTCTAAATATTGTTAGTAGCACACACATTTTAAAATAAAATTATTTTTTCTTAGCTAATCTAGGATTGGGCAGGAGTGTTACTTGATTTCAGGAGTTTGACGTCATCTTAGGTAACATAGCAAGATACTGACACACACACACACACACACACACACACACACACACACACACAACTCATATGCACATTCACACAAAGAGGGCTAGGGAAAGGAGAGAGCTCAATATCAGAGACCTGGCAAGTATACACATGTCCTGATTTCAATACCCAGCACCTGAAGAAGAAGTGATAGGAGTCATTACTATAAAATGTATTTATTTATTTACAATGAATTCTTTGAAGACTTTTATTAAATTTGAGACCATGCTTATATGTTCTGGATGTACATTTGTCACAAGTATTCCCCCCTTTAAATTTGCTAGTCTAACTCATGAATCAAAGTATCTTGGCATCAAAATTACTTTTGTACACCCATGGTTGTGTTTCTTATTGATTAACAATGTTGAAGTTTTTCAAATGTTCCTCAAAATAATTCAAGGTTTTAAATATTTTTACCACAAATGATACTGATTTCACACTCAAATATATTGAATGTGCCATTACTTAATTTATAGGTATATTAAGAACCATATTGCAATCCATAAAGTTGAACAAATATTGTCAATTAAAAATTATATCGTGAAATGTATCATGAGAAATTTGGGTTAGATAGACAGATTAGAGTAAAACTGTTTATAAAATGAAAATGCCTACATTAAATATTGATGTTTTAATTTTAAAAATTGGAGTAATTTTAAAGGTGCAAAGAAACTTTCAATTCAGAGCATTAACTTTGCCAAGTGACTCATGTAAACACTAGAATTAATAATTATTAACAATCAGTTTTTTGCAATGTGGAAATATAAAAAGTTGAAATTTTTCACTGAAATAGTAGTCAGAATAAAGTAGTCTCGTGTCAAACTAATAGTAATAATCAGAAAGCCTGATGGTGCATAACGATTTATGAGAAAAGTACTAAACAATGTACAGTGTTGAGAAAAAACATATGAGTAAAACACTGATAGACCCTAAATTACTGTAAGTTCAGGAAAAATATTTTCAGTTTTCATTATTATGAATACTCAATAAAAGTGCTCAAGGAAAAATGCAAACACCAAATCACTACATTTTCTTTTCAAGTTAAGAAAGATAAAAATGACAATATGTAAATTAACTTTTTAGGATAATTAAAAAATTTTAATAGAAAATTTTACAAAATTAAAAAAAATAGAAACATAGACATCAATCTCATCTCCATACTGAAGAACACTCTCTATAAACAACATGTGTAGTAATTTAATTTCCCCTTCTGCACAATCTAAGCATCATATAGATTTAGAACAATTCTAATTTCAATAAATGATAAAAAATTCATTTGTTTAATATAAATATCTCTATTTTAGGTAATACGTCTTTATGACTGTCAGTATACTAAGAGCATCAGAAACACCTGTGAACAACAGATTTCGTTTGGCACCGAGGCCTCAGAACTTGTATTTTTATAATTTATTATAAAGCGAAAACAATAAAAATAACAATAAAACAGTTTCAAAACAGGTTAGTAGGAGAGTTACAACAATTACTGTATTTCATAATATTTTCTTTATTGTAACTATTCAAAGTACAAATATATGCACGATATCATGTCCAAACAATATTAACACAAAAGCTTTTCAATGACCTAAGAGAAACTAGCTGTACAACTATTTTAACTATCTTGAGCATAAATTTACTTTTTCTTTTTCTCTTTTTTTCTTTCCTCTTTCCCCCATCAGAGTTTAAATTTTATTTTTGTAGTTTCTTCCCAACTCATAATATCTATTATGCATTGGATCTTATGTACTCGTTCAGTGTGTAACACTAGAGAGACAATATAGTGTTTACACACATGATTATGATTTATTTTACTTATGAATATGATCTTGAGTACCATTTATTTACCTATAAAAGTTTCAATCCTTCATGGCTGAGTAGTTCTCCATTATATTAAAAACCACATCCTTTTATTCATTCTTCTGTTGATGGCATTGGTGTTGCTTCTAAGATCTAACTACTACAAATTTTGCTGCTATAAACATGGGCCCACATGTATCACTGTGATATGATGCTTTTAATTCTTCTGGAAAGACACCCAGAAGAGGAATAGCTTTGTCAAATGAGACCTCTAAGCCTATTTTAAAAAAAAAAATCTCCACACTGATTTCCATAGTGGTCGTACCATTTTGTAATTCCAAAAACAGTGGAGAAGGGTTCCTTTTACCCCACAGACCCACTTGCATTTGTTAGTGTTTTTTTTTTTTTTTTTTTTTTTTAATGGTAATCATTCTTTCTGGGTTGGGATAGAATCTCAGTGTTTTTTTTTTTTTTTTTTTTTTTTTTTTTTTTTTTTTTTTTTTTTTTTTTTTAATTTGCATCTCTCTAATGACCAACGATGGTGAATATTTTTCATGTATGTGTCATTTGTATTTCTTCATCTGAGAAGTGTTTATTCATCTTGGATGCCCATTTTTCAATTGGGTCTTCGAATTTGGATGCCTGATTGTTTTCAATGCATTATATGTTCTAGACATAAGCCCTTTGTCTAAGAGAAAACTGGCTGTAAATTTTCTCGCTCTGTGGGTTGAATGTTCACTCTTTTGATACTTTTCTTTTTTGTGTAAATTTTTTTTTTAATAAGGTGAGATCCCATCTGTTTTGTAATATTTCCCTTGCAGTGTGGCATTTGTTTATGAACTTTCTGAATACACCTTGTGTCAATATTTCTGTCTACTTTGACTTCCAGAAGATTTATTGTCTCTGTTTTAATAATTAAATATTTGATTCATTTTGATTTTAGTTATATAAAATCCACATATATCCTCAAGATATGGATGAAGGAAAACAAGATTGAATTAATGTCCTCATCCAATTACATTTATTGTGAAAATGAGTTGAGATTGAAAGATAGATTAGATAGATAGATAGAAAAGTTCAACATTTTCTATGTTCCTGTGATAGTCATGAAATTATTTAAATTCTTATTTTTATTGACAAAAGGCCTTCACTATTTTTTCCAAAAAGTGTACTTGAATGAGCATCAGTATTATGAGCAAACTTGTCTGCATCTTTTGTTGATAATACCTTGTTCTTTGTTTCATCTTCTATACACATTGAATGTACCTGTTTTATACTATCTCAAAATCTATTGTTTTTGTTAATTTGTAGAAAGTTAGGTTCCACAACATGCTTAGTAACATGTAATTAAAATGGCAAATATCTAGCTAACATTTCAAGCTAAGATTTTTCTATCAAAATATACCATAGGTAGCAAAATACCAAGCCAAAACTAAAAGAAAGTATTTGCAAAAAAATCACTGAAACATATTTTTCCCAATGAAAATTCATGACCATCTTCAACAATTAAGTAAACATACACGGATAATACATGAGTGGTATAGATATGAGCAAAAGTTTGAATTCCCACTTCAAAGAGGAGAAATTCTGAGAAGCACAGGAACACCAGCAAAATTTGGAATTTCAACAATATTTAGGGGAATGGGAATTTAAATTGTAAAAGTAAATGTGTAAATGGTTTATTCAGAGTGTGTGGTCTGTGAATTGCACAAAATATTTTAGAATGAATTGATAGAAACTGATCTTTTCATCCTAACTTACTAACCTGCACTGATGTTGAGCTCATATATTTTTCAGAGAGAAGGCATAAACAATAAATGCCTCAGTACGTGGTTCTAACACATATTACCTATATATTATATTTGTGGCAAGGTCAGCCACAAATAGAAAAACACTCAAATCAACTAATTTATGAGCCACATTTTTAACAACATGCACAGGTGTTTTATATGAAGGTCAAAGATTATGAATGTGATTAATAATGTTTTTATTTAAGAGTAAAAACTGTTATCTTTAGTTATTTAATGTTGCATAAACATCAAAGAAAATAAGTATAAATGCTAATTATTTTGCCTTTGAGTATCTTTAATGAAACAATGAATAATGCTTTCATTCCCATTTGGGGTTTTAAGATACACTAATATAAAACAGGGTATGTTAAAATGGAGAAATATTTTCAAAAATTAAAAAACAAAATTCTTCAAGTTATTTTGAGTGAAATATTTAATAGAAATAATTTAAGACAGATAAGTGTCACTTCTGTGGAAAACAACAGGGTAGCACATCGAAAACAAAGAATAAAAGTATCATGAGATCAAGTAATCAACTTATGGATATGTATATAAATAAAAACACATAACTATGTGCAGAGGTCTGCATTCTGTGTTCAATGTAGCATTATTTGCAGTAGGGAAGAGAAGCTGCTAAGGCTAGCCTAAAACTTTTGATACTTCTTGGCTAAGTATCTTGAGCACCTAATGACATAGATATGAGTAGCAAAAGGCAATATGTATTTTAATTCCAATGTCAATCCCGAATTGGACCTGAAAATATGTCTACAAATAATAAAGCTAATTTTAGTAATACTGCCTTCCAGTTCTGTGCATTCCATATTGGTGAGAGGGCCCTACTTTCAGAGACATGCAGATTCCAATTCACTTTAATTTATACTATATATGGAAGATGAATTATTGTAGTCAGATTAATAATATTTAAGGCATCATAGTGATACAAGTACATTTAAGTACATTTGTGATTTTATATTTATTTTTATGATAATACACTGATAAAAAGTTCAGATGGCATTAATTGTGTTTTATGCTCTGAGTCTGCCAATAAATAAGTTTTTTGAAAAATACACCGTATTCTTATTTTGTCATAGTTTGATCAAGTGTAAATTGCACAGATAAGTTAGCTAACCTGAAAGTCCTTTTTTAGCTATATTATGTTATGATTTTTAGAACCACTATTAGGACAAAATAACTAAAATGCATGTTAGTGGGATGAACCACAAAATACTCTTTGCGTACTTAGATATTAGAAACCAACTAAAGTTGGAAATAGTGCTGTATTCCAGTAATTACAGCACTCCGGAGGCTGAGGCAGGATGATCACTGTGAATTTGATGCCTCTTGGGGTACACAGTGAGCTTGAAACTAGTTTGAAATGCATAGTTAGGCCTTGTCTGAAGGAAAAAAAAAAAGTATCTTCAAAGTCAGAAAAAAACAGAATCAAGTTTCAAACTACAGATTAACTGCCTTTGTAATCTTTTTATGTCTTATATAAACCATTTAAACTTTAAATTATTTATTTTTGGAAAGAAAGTGATGAACTAAAATCCTAAAAAAAAAAAAAAAAAAAAAAAGTGGCTTACTTGTATTTAAAATTCAGTAAACTTTTCCACAATAACTAAGGAGACTGCTTTTAAGCTTAAAGAGATTGTTCATAAGCATTGCAATGTAGTCATGGATTCTCTGCGTGTTAAAGTTAAATACTGTAGTGACAGTTGTAACATAGTTTAGGTTTAATTTCTCATGTATGGCTTCCTTTTTTCATTGTGCTGTATCGCATGTTTACAAAAAATGTATAGAGAAGGAAGAGCACACACACACACACACACACACACACACACACACACCTATATATATATTTTGAACCGAGTATCAAACTTAATACCTTGGGATTGCCAGGCACGCACTTGTTCTGTCCATCTATATCACTGACCCATAATAGCTTATATCTGAGGAAATATAAATTATTTGGCCATATACAAATATCAGATATAAAGCATGCTTGTTATCCATATTACAATACAGATTTGAGGATATTGTTTTACTTCATATGTTAAGCTTCATATATTATATAATGTTGACTACATAGAAGGTTAATTATTTTGCATAAAATGCTACAAACGTTACATAGAACATGTTCCCACTTTATGTTCACCTTCCTGAAATTGGAAATAAAACATTGTTTATAGAAGTCTTTCCTAAAATTGCAGTCTTGCATCTATGCTGGCCTTCAGGGAAAATGCTATCACATTAATTTAACTTTGCAGAAGAGGACACAACATTTTTAAAGGTAATTTTTGTGTTAATGTAAATGCACTCAGAGGACCAAGAGCTGAACTACACCTTAATCGATTTGAATGAACAAGATTCAAATTCTAAATATTTATTTAATTACCCATGGGGGAAAATACTTATTTGGCATGGTTTTGAAAATCTGTATTTAAAAAAAAATTAAAAGTACCATAGTAAATATAAAACATTCTCAATAAACATTCTCATTATTGTAGTAATCCAGACAGTATATTAAACTCCTCTAATTTTCAATAAATTTGACTTTGGCCTATATGATACAAACACATTAAGAAAGGATTTAATGAGATCAGCATGATTTACGGTGAAATAGCTACTTCAAAATATTTAAGTCGGTAGAATCATAAAAGTAAGTCAGTTATAATATAAATAAATTAAAGGTGTGGGTTTAAGAAATTATCTTTAATCCTTGGATTGATTCTACAAAATTTTCTTAGTCTGCAATA
The DNA here is from genome assembly GCF_034190915.1 of Cavia porcellus. Lineage (NCBI taxonomy): Eukaryota > Metazoa > Chordata > Mammalia > Rodentia > Caviidae > Cavia > Cavia porcellus. The sequence goes on along the minus strand of NW_026947497.1, from coordinate 27,943,986 downwards.
GATGGTGTAAGACAGACTTAGTAAAATACTAATCATTTAATACAGAGTGATATATGAAAGCAAAAATACGTGTATATTTCTTTGAGCTATTTCTAGTTAGTTTTTGCTCAAATATTTATTTTAGGCATCAAAATCCATTTATTTTTAAGACATTTCTATTAAAGGTTTATTTTTCCTACTTAAATAGTATTAAATTATGTGTGGTGTTAAACTAGAGCACTTTATTATTTCCCTTTATAGTTATTACATCAAAAGGTTTTCCTTGGCCATATAATTTTAACTTATAAAAGTAACTTTAGTTGTGATTTTCTTTTGTGCCATCATTTCATTAAAATAATTTTAATATGTGTGATAAGTACGTAGGCTGTGTCATTAAACACAGTACTTGTTGACAGAATAAAGAGATTGGAAATTTATAATCTCCTTTAAGATTAGTGTAGACATGAAGTAAGACAGAAAATTATTGTTAAATTTTATAATATGCAAAACATAGACAAAGGTTGCTGTTGTGCTGAAGTGAAAATCTGAATTTGGTCTGCCAAGAGTGTGGAGCTAGATAATGTCGTATATAATATTGAGATACACAGAAGCTCGTGGAAATCTTTCATGGATCACTATTATATTTTCTTTGGTTTCAGTAGCACAGTCTATTTTTTCAATGATTCACATTGAAGTTAGTAGTAAACACGTGTGCATTTTCACAATTAAAACAAAAACACACATTTGAGTTCATTTGTTCTCAGTAAGAGACTTGTTATTTTGTGAAATAAAGCTGATAGATAATCTAAAAAAATGACATTCAAAAGAACCCATGTAGGCTAGTGGAAAGCAAAAGACATTTAATAGATTTTTTTCACATTGACTGTGGCAGTGAGTTATGACTTTGTCTGTGACGCTAACAGAAGTCTTACTATATTCATTCATCTTTTTTTCTATGAGCCAAAATTTCCTCTTTTACAAACTTCATTGCAAGCAAAGAATCATTATCTTTAAATGTCACTTAATGATTTTACATACAATGAGAGATTTTTTGTTTGTTTGTTTTTCCAATTTAGTAGACATGCTACCCAACTCAAAACAATGGCTTTGGTACAATGTGTCTTCTCTGTAAGGAAGACAGAACAAAGAAGTAAATATTGAAGTTTATTTCCTAGTGTCCATTTTAGTCTTTCTGATAAACACACCTAAAAATTATGAAAAAAAAAAAGAAAATGAGTGAAAAAATACTGAATACTTGTGTGTTGCACTTCACTATAGTACAATTTTTGAGTATATCTTGAATAAATTATAAATTTTATTATTAATTTGATTAAGTTCGTTGCCACTACATTCATTCCTTTAACATTTCCCTTGGACCATGGTTGTATCTCAGTGGTACAGTGCCTGCCTGGCAAGCACAAGGTCCCCATTTTCATTTCTGGTACAAAAAAAAAATTTAAAAAAAGAAAGAGTAAAAGAGAAAAAAGGAAGAAAGGGAAATAACATTTTCCATAGGGAAAATATCAAGTAACGGAAATGAGAACACACTAAGCTTAGAACTTTGACATTAAATCTATGGATTTATTTATCTACATCCACTTTCTAAGAAGGAAATAAAAATAATTTTTATCAAGATAAAAATGTAAAAATATGTTTGTTGAGCTTAAGAGTCATGCATTCTGGAAAGCATATTAGAAAACCCATTATTTCCCCCAGGTGCCTTTCTGCAAAAGGAGAGGAATTAATTATCATCAAACAACTGAACTCTTGGTTCTTGGAAATATTGGCTGCACTTATGTTTAATCTCTTATCAGAAAACATTGTCATCAAAATGCATCATTTGTGCATTGTTAAGAATTCTGCCAAAGCCCTCACCCAGCTTGTGTGACTTTGTTATAATGCATTCTGTTTTGAAGAGTCACATTGTGAATTGTAAAAGAACTGCATCTCTTACATTTCATTTCAGATCTCATAAAAACATCTTTTAATTTGGGAATGGTCTGGATAATGTAACATGTGAAAAGACATGGGTGTGAGTCATAAGGAAATATACAGTATTAGCATAAGAATACAATGATTAAGATGGACGGCTTTAATCATGCAAAAGGAAAGTCTTCTTAGAGCCAGGAAAGGGAATATATTTGAATTTCAATTCTGATTTCTGAATTCTGAATCAAAGTACGTATTACAGTTCAAATAAAAGTATTTTTAAAGGACAACAGGTGAGGAAAAATCTAATTCTTGGAAAAGCTAACAAGTATGGGCCTCTTTGTGATCAGTTCTTTGATAAAATAGGCACAGAAATGAGGTTTAAGTGTGAAATGGACTGTCTAATTTCTATATGAATATTTTCAGTAAAGTAATCAGCAATAAACATTATCTTTGCTATAAGCAGATTTTTTGCAATATTTTTAAAAAAACACAAATACTATACCTGTTAAGCCTGGTACTTGTCTTGGAATATATTTTTAGTTGTTCAAGTCTCTGACATCATTTGGGAGTCAAATATAACATTTTTTTCCACTCTCATACTTTACAATTACAGTGTTTTCATGGATTAGAATAGTGTACATGGCATAGATAAATAATTAAGTAAACCATATTTCTCAGTATTTATTTCTTAGCAAAATTGTGAATGAAATAGCTGGAATTATACTTAACTATGTGGAGAAAGAACAGATTGATCAATCTGATGGCATATTAACATGCAATGGGATATGTGATGAAAAAAATCTCTGAAGACACTAACTAGTTGGCAAGGGAAAACATTTATCAGTTTTTCAAGGTGAAACAATGAACTTGAAGGCAGGTCTGTGGGTTAAAAGGAGATAATATCACACAGAATGATTTAGCCATGTTGCAATGACATTAGATTTGAGACAGTCATCACCAAGTAGAAAGTAGTTATTGTGACTTTTAACTTTGTAAATAGAAAGGTATACTTTTCACATACTAAATACTCTTAGCTAAAGTTTTTCAGTATCTTTAGTTCTGAAACTATGAGTATCATTAAAGATTGCAGTTAAGCAGTTAATTTTAGGAATCTCAGTTGTATAGATTTAATTCTAGTAAATAAAGAAACTGTATATCAAATTTATACTAGTCAAAAATCTCATAGCGCCATTTATTGCTAACCCAATTATAAATTAATAATTGAAAGCCATTAGGAAATTTCTCTAAATCAGAACTTGATTTTCTTTCCTGTAGGTCATATTCTTACTTTTTAAATATAAATTGTTTTTACACAACTGTGAATATAATGATTATAATACTGAATATATATATATATATATATATATATATATATATATATAGTACTCTGAATTTTTATTTATATTTTGTGTGTTTTCTAGGCATTGCTAATAGCTGAAACAGAAAATTAATGACAGAAACAAAGCAATCGCTTGATGTCTTGATTGAAACTCAATCTCTGCTTCAGTAGTGTCAATTTATGTACAGTTCTGGATTAGAATTAATAATTAGGAATTAGCAAGTTGTAGGTCTTTTAGTGTTCACACCCCTGGATTTGTATGCCAGTGACTATCACTTCTTATAGATACTACAGCCTTCTTGTCACTGAAAGCTAACAGCTATTGGCTGGTTGAGCAACTGTTCTGGATGGCAGATGCTGCTCTTGGCTGTTCTTAACTGCTGTCCTTAGGTCTCTGCTTCTATTGACCATCAGTATTACCAGCTTGGTCTGCTGGCTGCACTGTGTCGGTGGCCTTTGGTGTCAGCATCTCCAATTTTGTTAGAACTTATGCTCCAGCATAAGGAGACTGACAAGTTGGTTGAAACCAGTATAGGTTGGTGAGGTTGCTTTACAAACAAACACAGCAGGCATACTCATGTATGGTGAATTTTTATTTGTCATGAAAAAGGTACCTGATCAAGAAAGCCAGCCTCACAGACAGCGTCATTTAGAGACTCTGCAGGAAAGAATGATTTGGGATAGGTTGCTACTAAGTACTGTTATAACCTAAGCAAATATTTTCTAAAGCAGCCATTCATTTAGCTTTTTTTTTCCAGATAAATAGGTACTGTACTGGGACAAATAATTCAATTTCTAATAGAAACATTTATCTACCAGAAATTTGCACTTGAGAAAACCATAACCCTTAATTATGTTAAACTACCACAAGTAACTCACATAAACTAACATTTTCTTCACTGATGCTGAATTTGATTTTATGAGTATATATTAGTTTGTGTTTGTCTGTTTAGTTCTTCTTTTCAAGGCTTCATAATTTGTAGGGTGCCGAGTGACAGGCATTGCTGCCTCCATACCTCTCTCTATGGGCACTGCATTTGCCTACATTAACCATAATACTCTCCTGCTTAAGTCACGTATCCGGATGTGACAGTGACCCTGTTGTATTCATCTGTTTAACCTCTTCCTGTCCCAGTTCCCGCCCTTAGCCTATAAAAGGTGTGATCATTTTCTGAATAAACTGGAGGCTTGATTGGATTACATCAACTTGCCTTCGTCTCTTTTGTCTCCCCTATGTCTTTTATTTAATCCCCGTTTCCCCTCCAGGAGTTCTGGACTTGTTGATCTGCAGGCCGGATCAATAATTGATACAAGGCGTTACAAATATGTCACTGATAATAAGAATGACGAAAGATACAGAACACTGTGGAGATCAGGAAACACTTCCTTAAAGAAGTCTGTCCTCATTCCAGGGAACTGTAAATACATGGCCTTATTAGATTACAAAAAAATTCCTTGCAATTGAGATAAGACAAGGAGATGTCTTTACTACAAGCAGAATGATGAGCGAAATTTGAGACAACAGACTAAAGTGATTTTCTGGATTTGAAAGAGAAAAAATAAGGAAGGTAAGGAGTGCAGAAAGATGGAGGGAGCAAAAATAGGAAGGAAGGAGAGAGGGAGAGATGAGCAGAAGAGGAAGGCAAGATAGAGGGAGCCAGAAAACCAGGCAGGCAATGTGGGCTGCTTCTCAAAAGAATAAACAAGCATTTTTCTTGCTGTGGTTTGCAAGGAAACCTATTTAATACAGGACACGTAATTTAGAGTATTATTTTATAATAGTTACCCAAAGTGTCAAAACAAAAAGTGGAGCAAATCTTTTTACACACTAAAGATCCCAAAGAATCTAGCTGAGGCTGGACCCCATGGCAATGTCCTGGGTGAGTTCAGCTGAAGACCTAGAGACCATTGCAAAGTCTCCTGTTTCAGGGATCTGCACCTGGAAGGCCAGATTCTTTCTAACAGTGGAAGCTTGTAGTCTGTCCTAGCTGAAGGATCTGTGCCAGTAGGCAGAAAGATCTTCACTGGAGGCAGGAAGTGATGCTCAAAGTAAGGACCAAAGCTCTCCTGAAAAGTACCACAACCATCCTCAGCAACACTGGGGTCCCTGGGCTCCTCCAATGATGAGAACAGCCAAGGTCATATCAGGAAAGAAGCTTGACGAGCTCCTCAGGAGAACCGATGACAACAGCAGAGCCAACACCACTTCTTCCTCTCTATCTCTCCCTCTTACATTGTTGGTGACAATCCCCAGGTGGACCCTCTACACCCAGCACCGCATTGATTGAGTTTAGCTGGTGTTACAAGCTGAACCAGCTGTCAATCAGCTACACTCCTTAAAGCCTCTAGAAGGAACCCAGTTCTCCTGGCACTTCAACTTTTTTTTTTTTTTTTTTTTTTCCAAAGTCCTACAGGTCAAAACTCTAAAATTGAAGTAATGTAAGTTTTCCAAAGGAAATTTAAGGAGATAAAAATCCCTTCAAAGCTCAATCATTAGGAGAATGTTTTGGAGAGTAAATTATAACTGAATAATATTTTAAAGTGTTTACAAGATTTCATTTGATGAATATTGATGGAGTTGTATTCTGCCCCCGTAACCTAATCATCCGAGACTGATATGTATGATAACTAGTTTTGAGTGATGAGTGATTTAAATTGGCTATCAGCAGGGGTTCAGTGTTACCTGAGTCAATCAGTGCACGAATAAATGAACACACAGAAAATAAGAGAAGTTTGTAAAAAAAACGACAACTGACACCAAACTAGTTTTAGGACATTAAACTAAGAACAAAGGGCATTGTAAAACACAGAAAAAAATTATTTGAAGGCAATTTAAGATACTAAATATCAGGGCTGGGGATTTAGCTCAGCGGCATAAGCGCCTGCCTTGTAAGCAGGCACTCGTGAGTTCGATCCCCGGTACCGATTAAAATGAAAAAGACGAGAGAAAAAAAAAAAAAAAGATACTAAATATCAAGAGCCACTTAATTATCGAAATCCATATACCAGATTCCTAGTTTCCTCCTTCCTGAATTGACAAGATGAAAGTATATAATCTTTATTATGTTATTACCTGTAAGGTACAAAGGTAAAGGATTTTAGGCACAGAAGTTAGTAAAATATCTTCTTTCTAGAGTTAGAAGATATGATAGTGGTTCGTTACTGAAGTATTACTGTATGCATGGTTTACCTGAATATTTTGGCCATGTGCAGATTTGATTTGGTTGGTTTGAAGAGTGTCTCTGAGACTGTGAATATTTTTCAGACTCCTAGGTAAAATTATGCTTTAAATAAAGTTTTCCAAACTTCATACATTGAAGATCTATTTCATTAGCTGGTGTAGGAATGCCAAACGTGAATTTTTGTTATGTATTCTAGGAAATTTTTACAATTTCCCAAAGTTTGAGAATCATAGAATGTTTTACTCATAACTTTCACCTACTAATTACTAGGCAGGCAAGACATCATTAAAAAATTTAAAACCTTTGTCATCAGGACAGAGACAAAGTAGGAATTGATCACATTTTGTGTACTCTGAGAAAATTTACCAATAGTGGAATTTGTTTATGAGTGTGTGTGTGCGCGTGTGTGTATTCAGATTTAAAGACAAAATTTAAATTTAGCAAAAATATATGAGAAGAAAACTTCCAGGAACAAAGGAAAGAATAACAAAACTGAAATAAACTCTAGCATATCTTTTTAAAATAGTTTCTTTAATTGACGTATCAAAATTTGGTTAAGCATCCAAATATCACATATTTATACACACAGAGTTCTGATGTTTGGTAGAAAATAAAAATATAAACTAATGATGTTTAATTTGGTTTGCATTTAGTGCTTCTCAAACATTGTACATATTCATACTTATTGAAAAAATAAAAGAAAGACATTATCTTCTCATAATAATACTTAGAATTCAAACTGTTCTTTGATTTGGTCTGTTACACTTCCTGTTGGCTTCCTTTTTGGTTGTATGGAGAATACACAGACTCCTGTGGTTAGCACAGAATCTTTACCGATGGACATTATTTTATACCCGCCATCTAATGTCAGTGAAGGTAACTCTGAGTGAGTGACTCATCCCTGGTTTCAAATGGCTTTTCTGCTTTTTGTGAATGATGATATGTGTGGCAAGTTTAAAAGGAAAAAGACAGAAAAGTGCAGTTTTATTTGTGTCTATTGTTTTAAGAGTCTCTCCTTTTCTATTACAGGTTTGAAATGGAAGTCTAAAGTGCAGTTTTAATCCAGAAATGGCATTTTATAGATTAATCTATTTCTAAAATATCCTTGGACTATTTCAGTGCCTCTTGAGTGTTTTCTATGTGTAAAAATCATAAAATACCTTCTGTAAGATCAGATAACTCCTCACTTGCACTTTGGTTTACTTCCAGAAACTTTATAGTCTCATATTATCAGTCCTAATGTCCAAGCCATATATGAAGAGCACGAAATGACACACTGATGTAAATCATTTCTCCCTTCTTTAAAATGTCGATAAAGACAAAGATTAAATTATTTTAGCCATTTTCATATAAAAACCCATGTTTTATTATTTTTTCTCATAGTCGCTCACAACAAATATTGTAAGTGCATTAAATCTGGAAAATCTATGTGAAAAAGACTGAATCACCACTATGTTTAAGAGGACTTGCTAAAATGCTACAGAATGTGAAAGCTTTTCGAATAACAGATAGCAGTAAAGAACAAATCATGAACTAAATAATTCAGGTATACAAGGGAAGAAACCAAATTTTATTTAACGTTGTTAAAGTGAATCCTAAAGTGTCATCAAAGGAATACTTTTATTCATTAAGTATGAAACTATAGAATATTTCATGATGTATCATCATATCCGACACATCATATATATATATATATATACATATATATATATAATCATATCTCTATATAAAATCATAGAGAGAGAGAGAGAGAGAGAGAGAGAGAGAGAGCGCTATATATCTCCCGCTAAATGTAACAAAACTTGTTTATGATACTGCATCACTTGGAGATTTTAGCAACTTGAATATTAAGATGACAGAATACCTAACAGACTTGAAGCAAGCCTAAAGCTATGAATAATGTTAGTAACAGCTTTTATTTACACTTCATCAGAATGGAAAGTTGGAAGGTTTTGTAATCTTGGAAATGCCTATGATTTTGTCTGTATTCAGAGTTAATGAGTTAATGATGAAATTCTGGGTTACTTAATCAGCTATAGAATCTGTTTCTGACACTGGTATTGTGTGAAATTGCTTTTTTAAACAAGTTACAAAAGCCTAGTGTGTTCACCTGTAAAGCTCATTGTACCTCTTCATCCTGTATGGATTGTGTAGTGCTCTAATCTGGTGGTTCCTATTTTCATCTTGATTTCATATTATTGTAGAAAAATGTTTCCATGAGTAGCTCTCTGTCTCTCTGTCTCTCTGTCTCTCTGTCTCTCTCTCTCTCTCGCTCTCTCTTTCTCTTCCTCTCTCTTCCTTTCTGTCTCTCAATGCTAGATATACACATAGATATAGATATAGATATAGATATAGATATAGATATAGATATAGATATAGATATAGATATAGATGATATAGATATAGCTATGTATGTGTTTTTTTGGCATTGTTTTTCTCTTACCCTATATAATCCTAGTGTTTCATACAGTGGTATCTCAGTTCATGAGCCCTTCTGTTTGCAAACAATTCATCTTGTAAGCAAAAGCACTCAGCAGTTTTGCTTCAGTTCTCAATCTTTGCACTGGGAGACAAATACAACCACAGTCATCTGTCCACACAAACACCTTCCCCAAAATTGTAAAACAAATTAAATTCATGAGCCAAGATACTGCTGTATATCAAACACACAGAAGAAAAAATCATCATGTGCTTGAAGCTTTCCAATAGCCATCAAATCTTCAGATATGACACTGTGTGTTCCTAACAACCTTCTGTTGTACCAAGCTTTATAGAGAATGTCAGACACACACACACACACACACACACACACACACACACACACACACACTTCTGAATTTCTCCCTCTTGTAGAATGCTAGCGTCTCTAGATTCCGTTCAGAAACCTTTTCCTGTTTGTCAGTGGAAGATTTCTTTACATTACCTCGGTTTTTCTAGATATTGGGAGGGGGAGTTTGGTAGCGTTCATCTGCTGCCACATACTCCATGTTATCCAAAAGCAAAAGTTAAGGGCTTTTTGTATATTCAAGGTGAGATGGAATTTATTCAGTGAAAGAGTTGCCATCCCAGGTTTTCTGTTGACTTATTCTCAGTCCTAGCTTCAACTGTCAGTTGAACACAATGGATTTAACTAATATGGTCCAGAATTCTTTAACCATAATTATCAGAGACATAAGCTCTATTTTTTATATATAATCATGGGTTGATTTTACACTGAGGAGTGGAAAAATAGTTTTGAATGGAGAAATTCTAATTATGCAAATTCTGTACTATAACACTAAAGTTGACTGAATGTGCGGAAAGTAAAATAGTATAGTGATGGGAATGGTGGTTATGATGACACTAGTCCTAAATTAAATTAATGTACCAACACTATGTGTAATGCCATGTTTGGGTTACTTTATTTTACTATCATCTCTTTATTTTATATATCATTATTATTCATGCTTTCAAATGCAGGAACTGATATTAAGAATAGTTTGTATTTGCTTCGTCTAGTGCCCATGCAGTCTAATTCCCTGCTCTTTTAAAAATAAGTTTTGCTAACATACATACACTATGTCTAAGTAAAGGAGTGTTATTGCAGGAATCAATAAGATACTTAAGTCTAAAAATTTTATTTCATTTGAATCACACAGATTGTTCTGCCTTTTGATCTTGAGCAAAAATTATGTTCAGAAGCAAAATAGTAAAAACTAATGAATAAACAGGCATTCTCCCCTCTGTATATTAGGACTTATTTCAAAGAAAATTAATACTGTAAAGCACCAAATTTATTTAACTAACAGATCCATATTTATTTTGAGAACTAATCAAAATCAACTATAGCTATCATTAGACACACCAAAAATAAATTTTTTAATCAAGGGATGTGAAATTTTTTTGTTCTTACTTTTGTATTCACATGGGAAATATAGAATAATTTCACTTTGATTCATGTTAGTCAATGCTTTCTGAGTTTTACTTTTTCTCAGGGATAATGTATCATTGCATAAATAATAAATACAATATAATAGAATTTTCAAAGAAGTCAAGAAGTTTAAATATAATTTTGTGTACTTGTCAAGATTTTCAAATGAAACCCTGTTATTTCTTCAAAATATTTGCTGTAAATTTTTTTTCTCATAAAGAAAGAGTTAAGTAGCAATTGATGCTATATGTTTTTTGAAACAGTATAATCCTATTTTCATAAACAAACAACTTTTTGTCTAAGGGTTATTTGATTTTATAACTTTTAAAATGCATTCTATTAAATAGCCTATGCAAAATGCCTACTAAAGTTGTATCGTTGAAAGTTTGATAGGCTAAAATATTTTTAAAATTTACTTTAAAATACAAATTCATAAATTGAACATGGAGAAACTGCATATTTTTCAAAACAAATCTCCATTATTTCTGTTCATTTTGCCCAACAAGTAGAGGTGAAAGCCAAGATTCCACACAACTAATCTCTGACAAATCCCAGGTTTGCATGTCAGCTCTGGACTCCAGGACCTATTGAAAATAATATGTGAGCACAGAATTTTTATTCTGAACTTATCTTACATGGCAACCTTGCAATTTTTCTGGCATTTTGATTCTTACAGAGGATTAGACTGAAGATAGGATTTTTACAGATGGTTATTTTCTGTTTTCATCAGCCACACTAACGTACACAACAGAACAACTTTGTTTTCTTACCAGTTAGTATCTGTAAGGCTTAAAGTAAAGATTTGCAGAATTTTCCATTTGCCATATGAAGAATTAAGCCACTTTTCTATATCAAACTACTTGCAATTCTCTAGTGTTAATAAAATTCACTTGAATGGTTCATGAAATAAAAATATCATTTCTGGGCAAAGTGTTTTCTTTTTTCTTTAAAACAAATGTTCTACTGGTAACCCTCTACGGCCATCAGCAGCAATAACAGTCAAAGAAATGTTTTGTCCCAAAGAACCAAACTTAACTCAATATTTACAACAAAAAAGGTACAAAAGGCCATAGAAAACCACACAATAATGCAATATCGATGGAAGAAAGCATATAATTGGTTCCCTTGAAAGCCCTACCAGACCGCAAATATTAGCTTCCATAAAATTATCCAATTAAATAAAGATTCAGGAAAGGAAACATTTCCTCAAAGGCATTTTTATAGTTAAAATAAAGCCTATTACATAATAACCCTTACTATTTTTTGTACTATAATTCATCAACTCTGTAATGAGAGAAGAGATCTCCTTATATCCAAGTGGATGATATATTTAACTCTTTTCTAAATTTTTGTCTTTTTTAAAATTGGTTGACTTATTTTATAATGACAGTTTATGATAATTAACTAAGAAGTTTACACTGTATTTTTTCTACTATTATCAGGATTATAAATCAAATTTAAAGATCTCATGACATTTGGGGCATGCACAATGTGACATACAAAATAATACATTTACTAAAAAGGATTGCTAATACACAGGCTCATCCCAGAGTCATAAGAAACTAAAACAGTGTTTCTCTAAAGGCTACAGTTTATATAGCTGTTTTAAAAATAGTTCAGAGAAATGTTTTTTAGTGTTTTAATATTTTTTAGGTTAGATAAATTCTTAGTTGTATAGACCTTGCATTTACAAATCATTCTAGTTTCTGGCTCTAAATCATATTTTATGTTTTTCAACTTTAGTCCAGAATGGCATCACTTTTAGTAGTGGATGTGGGTAGCTACCAGAAGCATGATACTACTGAGCCACACTTTTATTTTGAAATCTTTTTAAATTAATTAAGTTAATTGGAACATATATATATATATATATATATATATTGCATATACATTTATATATATATATATATATATATATATATAACTTGCAGATACATTTAAGCATGTAAGATTGATATACCTAATATCTAATATACATATATAAATATATATATATATATATACACACACACATATGTATAAATAGATCACATTCATCATAGCGAATTTTTACTTGTGCATGATATAACTTGAGTGTTTACCCTTTCTACATATAAAGAGGTATGTAGGAAATTAATCATTTTTTTTTTAAATTTAAGCCTGTGTAAATGCAAATATAGCATAAATGCCTAAGGGTAAGTTTCGTTGCTGTTAAGTTTAAAAATATTTTTTAAAACAGCATAATAACACTTAGATTTCTGAACATTATAGATTTATGCAAGATTTACTGCACAAGTATTGTTCAAGAAAACAATTGCAGTTTCACGAGGATTACAATGTAATGAGAATGCAGAGTGTAGACAGAGAAAAACAATACATAGCTTCTTATGTACTTGCTCAAGACAATGAAACAAAACAAGAAAAATAAATATAAGCTTATATTTATTTAAATCTGTTAAATATTTAGCATTCAAATTACTACCTTTAGATTACATTGAAGAAATAATTTTTATAAACATAAATATAAGAAAAATTACAATCAATATTTATGTATAGACAGCACCATATTTTAACATAAGAAATATGTATTACATTTTTAAGCAAAGTGACAGTCACAAAATGTAATTTTGTATATTCTATAGATATATGTAACTTTGAACTTTTGGAAAATCGTATTTATCTTGTGTGTGTGTGTGTGTGTGTGTGTGTGTGTGTGTGTGTGTGTGCGTGTGTGTGTGTGTGTGTGTGTGTGTGTGTGTGTGTGATTCTTTTCTGAGGATTGAAACCTGGGCATGATTTTTCTTTTACCAGTGAACCATAGCTCCAGCCATTTTTGTTGATTGTATTTTGAGACAATTTCTTATTAAATGTCCCAGCTGCCCTGAAAGTTTGATCCTTCTGAATAGCTGGGATTAAGCATCATGCACCAGACAGCTTGGCAGTGGTATGGTGTATACAGTATATGTTAACTTTAATTGATTGTTTTTCTGAGAACAAATGATGAAACTCATTTTTGTCATGTACTGGCATTAGCAAGTCTGTGGGTTTTTTTTGTATATATATAATTTGTTTTTAAATAAATTCCTATAATTTTATAAAGCCATCAAGTGGAAACTGGGTGGGCAAACGTGAGTGTCCCCAAACCATCCCAAGCCCTGGGAGTTTAAGATCGATGTTCTCACCAGCCAAGGAACTTCACAGCTTCCTGACACACTCGACCAGCTCCAGGCTTCCTACCATGCTCTGCTGTCTCCTGGGATCTTGGGCCTGCCTGAGCCCTCCTTTCAGGAGACTGGCCGGCCACACCATCCAGAGCCCTGTGAGTTTAAGATCATTGCTCCCACCAGCCAAGGAACTTCAAACTTCACAGCTTCCTGCCACACTCCACGGGCTCCGCAGATCTTGGGACTGCCTGCCTCACCCCCAATGACCTTCTCTCAATCCAGGGAACTGGGCATCCAAAGTCACAAGACCTGAAGGCATAGAGGACAATTTCCAACAGGCCCAGGGTAAGCCTCGGAACAACACTTGAGACATGGAAATATAGGAAAAAGACAAAATGAAAGACCAAAATGCAATCTCAAACTTCCAGCCAATCCCAAGAAAGCTTAGGAACTATATACATAAAAGAAAATATATGCCGTACACCTGAAATAGTAGCAATACAGAAGCAACTCCAGGAAACTTTAAAGGAATTCAAACTAGAAATAATCTCCCAGGGAAAAGAAAAAATGATAAAAGAAACGAAAGTGATGCTGAACATATCTAAAGAAGACACTGTTAAAAAATTAGAGAAGCAAAACAAAAAGATAGAATCCCTGGATGAACAATATAAGAAATAAACAGAATACATGAAGCAGATTCAAAGAGAGATACAATACATCAAAAATTACATAGAAAGTTGTGAAAACCACCTCAATGAAAATGAAGATAGAATTTGAGACCTCAAAGACAAGATTACAGCTAGTGAACAGGAAAGGAAAGATCTTGTAAAGTTAACAAGGAATCAGGAAATAACAATTCAACAGGTGCAATATGATGCAAAGAAAAACAACATAATATTGATAGGGATAAATGAAACAGAAGGGGAAAACACAAATGATATCAAGAGGCTATTTACAGAAGTAATAGCTGAAAATTTCTCAAACATGAAAATAGAAACTGACATACAGGTTATTGAAGCATATAAAACTCCAAATAGCCATAAACAAAACTAAAACTACACCCAGACATATAATAATCATCATCCTAGAAATTTAACATAACAGTATAATATTAGAAGCTGTTAGAGAGAAGAGACAGAACACCTATAAAGGAAAGCCTATCAGAATCACAGAAGACTTCTCAGCACAAACAATGAAGTCAAAAAAGAGCATGGAGTGAAGTATTTCAGATCCTAAAGGAAAATGGTTTCTAACCTAGACTAATACACCATGGAAAACTGTACTTCAAATTGAATGGAGAAATAAGATACTTCCATAACAAATATCAGCTGAATAACTTCATGATCACCAAGCCAATCCTGCAAAGAATACTGAAAGACAGTTTAGATACACATAGGGAAAAACCACTAAGGAAGAGAGACAAACAGAATGGAAAGATAAAGATGCAGCAGCAAAAGATAACACATCAGCAATAAACCAATATATAACAGTTACAACTACTAATGTAAAATGTCTCAATTCACCAATTAAAAGAAACAGGCTGGCAGAATGGATCAAGAAACAACAACCAAACATACGCTGTCCACAAGAAATCCATCTAACCCAAAAAGAAACTCACAGACTGAAAGTCAAAGGTTGGAAAACAATACTACATGCACCAGGAACCCATAAAAAAGCAGGAGTAGCTATTCTGTTTGCAGACACTTTGAACTTCAAAGCAAGAATTATCCTAAGAGATAAAGAAGGTCCTTACATACTGCTTAGGGGAAAACTTCAAGAGAAAGAGATAACCATCTTAAATATATATGCACCAAATTCCAGAGAACCCAGTTATACAAATCGAGTATTAATAGAAATGAAAAATCAAATTAGCAATAACACAATTATAACAGGAGACTGTAACACACCACTCTCACCAAGGGACAGATCAACCAGACAGAAAATCAGCAAAGAAAAAACAGAACTAAATCACAACTGTGAACAAATGGACTAGGTAGACATATAGAGTGTTCCATCCAACAACATCACAATATACATTCTTCTCAGCAGCACATGGGACATTCTCTAAAATAGATCATATGCTACTCACAGAACATATTTAAATGAATGCAATGAATTGAAATTATACCATGCATGTTATAAGTTCATAGTGCCATGAAACTAGAAATTATGGTAAAAGAAACTGCAAAAACCCCACAAACACATGGAAATTGAATAATACACTCTTGAGCAATAAGTGGGTCACAGTGGAAATTACAGAAGAAATTAAACAATACCTACAAGCAAACTAAATTACAAATACAACTTACTGGAATCTGTGGGATGCAATGAAAGCAGTCCCCAGAGAAAATTTATTGCACTGAGTCCCGACATCAGGAAAACAGAATGAACATGAGTAAAAATCCTGTTGCTAAAACTCAAACATCTAGAAAAAGAAGAGCAAGTCAAGCCCAAAGCCAAAAGAAGGGAGGGAATTATAAAAATCAGAGCAAAACTTACTACACTATAGACTAAGAAAACAATACAAAAAATCAGTGAATCAAAGAGCTGGTTCTTTGAAACAAATAAAATTGATAAGCCGCTAGCCCATTTTATTTAAAAAAAAAAGGAAGAAAAAGCTCAAAAATTTTGCAATAAGAAATGAAAAAAGGTGAAATCACTACAGACTCTGTAGAAATACAGAAGATATCAACACCTATTTTGAAAACCTCTACTCTCATAGGTTTGATAACACAGAGGAAATAGACAGATTCCTAGGAACATATGAGTATGAAAGCTGAGGCAAAAAGATACAAAACTGTTGAATAACCCATTTTCTATTAGTGAAATTGAAAATATAATTAAGTCCTTACCTACAAAGAAGAGCCCAGACCCAGACAAATTCACTGCGGAATTCTACAAGAAATACAAAGAAGACCTAATGCTGACACTCCTCAAACTCTTTAATGAAATCAAAAGGGAAGCAATCCTTCCTAATTCATTCGTGGAAGCAAATATTACTCTAGTACCAAAACCTGAGAAAGACCCAACTAAAAAAGAGAACTACAAGCCAATTTCCCTAATTGACATGGACACAAAAATCCTCAGTAAAATATTGGCAAATAGGATGCAGCAAATCATCAAGAAGATTATGCACCATGACCAATGGGATTCATTACAGGAATGCAGGGATGGTTCAACACATGTAAATCAATAAGTGTAATCCACCAAATCAGTAAAACCAAAAGAAAGAATCACACAGTCATTTCTAAGATGCAGAGAAAGCTTTTGATAAGGTCCAACATTCATTCATGATAAGAACCTTGCAGAAAATTGGAAAAGATTGTCTTTACCTCAATATGATAAAGGCCATCTATGACAAACCAACAGCCAGTATCATACTAAATGGCCAAAAATTGAAGGCCTTTACCTTAAAATTAGGCACGATACAAGAATGTCCCTTATCAGCAGTCCTATTTAATATAGTACTGGAAATACTAGCGAGAACAATTAGATAAGAGAGAGAAATAAAATGGGTAAAGATAGGAAAAGGGGAAGTTAAATTATCATTATTTGTGGATGATATGATACATTACATAGAAGATCCCCTAAACCCCATTGAAAGATTCCTAGATATAATAAATAAATTCAGCAATATAGCTGGATACAAAATCAATACTCAAAAATCAATAACATTCCTATACACTAACAAAAAATCACAGAGAGAGAAATGAGGAAAGCCACATCCTTCACACTAGCATCCAAAAAAATGGAATGTTTAGGAATTATTCCGATGAAACAAGTGAAAGATCTGTATAGGGAAAATTGCAATCCACTGAGAAAAGAAATTGAAGAGGATCTCAGAAAATGGAAACACATCCCTTACTTATGGATAGGAAGAATAAATATTGTGAAAATTACCATTCTACCAAAACTGTTATACAGACTCAATGCAATACCAAAAAATTACCATCATCATACCTCATAGATTTCAGGAAATAATTCCTAAAATTCATCTGGAGCTAGAAGAGACCTAAAATGCCAAAGACAGTTCTAAGCAGCAAAAGCAAGGCAGGAGGCATCACAATCCCTGACTTGAAGTTATACTACAAAGAAACTGTAGTAAAATCAACATGGTACTGGAATAAAAACACAGCCAAATATCAATGGAATAGATTAGAAAATACAAATACAAACAAATTCCACCACTTTATCTTTGATAAAGGAGGGCAAACATGTTCACTGGAAGAATGACAGTCTCTTTAATAAATGGTGTTGGAAAAACTGGCTCTCCATATGCCAAAAACTAAAACTAGACCCATGCTTATCACCATGTACTAAATGTAAATCTAAATGAATCGAAGATCTGAGTATTAAAACAGAAACACTAAATCTGTTGGAAGACAAATTGGGCAAAAATCTTAAAGACATATGGGTAGACAGAAAATTCATGGACAGAAATCAAACCACATGGGAAATACTTCCCTGAATCAATACCTGAGATCACATCTTAATAAAAAGTTTCTGCACATCAAAATAAAACTCCAGCACAGTGAAAAGAAAACCCACAAATTGAGAAAAAAATCTTAGTGAACTGTCCCTAAGACTAAGGACTTCTGTCTAAAACATAAAAATAAATTTAAAAAAAATCAGACCATCAAAATTCAAAATCCAGTACAAAAATAGGCATCTGAGATGAATACACAGTTCTCAGAGGTTGAAATACAAATGAAAAATAAATACATGAAAAAATGCTCATCATCATTACTTACTAGAGAAATGAAAATTAAAACTACCCTGAGATTCCATCTGACTCCTGAAAGAATAGTCAGGATCAAGAAAACCAACAACAACAAATGCTGGAGAGGCTGTGGAACTCTCCTGCACTACTTGTGGGACTGTAGACTGGGGCAACCATTGTGGAGGTCAGTCTGGAGATTTCTTAAAAACCTGGGGTTGGAAGTTCCATTTGTTCCAGCTATTCCACTTCTAGTCATATTCTCAGAAGAACTGAAACCCTCATACTAGAGTAATATATGTGTACCCATGCTTATAGCAACACAATTTATAATAGCCAGACCTTGGAAACAACCTAAGGGTCCATCAACTGAGGAATGGGTAAAAAAGACATGATATTTTTATCCAATTGAGTACTACTCAGCTACAAAGAATGATCACATTCAGATATTTATCAAAAAAATGGATGCAGCTTGAGACCATACTCATAAGTGAAATAAATCAAACTCACATGTATAAATACTGAATAGTTTCCTTAGTGTAAGAAATGATAATAATACACAAATTATGTGGTAATCATGATTCCCCATTATAATTCTTTGATGCCTTATAATATTTTCATTCATTAGTTGGAATGGTTTTATTCTGGGTTGTTTGATTTTATTGTCTGTGATTGTATGAACAGCTATTTTGAAGAAAACAAAACATTATAATAGCTAGTGCTGATTTAATATCACCTTGTTTTGAAGTCCCACCAAGATTTTGTTCTTCTGTCTCCATCGGTTTTATCATTTTGTATCTTATTGGATTTTTTATTAGATGTGATAGTATAAACAGATTTTTTATGGACAAGGAAATAATATAGTAACCATTATTTATTTTCTGTTAGTTGGTTTTGAATACCTTGTAATACTTTCATTTTCTTGAATGATTTTATACTGTCTTGTTATGTTTGATACTATAGTGTATGAAGGTTATACTCAAATATTTTATTGGAAGAGACACTATGGTAGCTACTGTTATGTCAGGTTGTCTTGTGATGAAACAGTTTGTTGCTTAAATTATTCTTTTCTGAACTGTTTTATTATGTCCTTTTTTATTTTAATCTTTTTTTAAATAAAATGCCATCAAAACTGTGTATGTTTGTGGGACGTTATATGCTACATATTTTGTTCAATATTCTAATCAGAGAATAACTTCTATATGGTCAAGATATTCAAGAGACTCTCCCCTACATTTTAAGATATATAACACTATATTATCTAAATGACTATATATATACATGATATTATAAACTATATTGTATTTAGGATCTGTAATATTAGAATAGTATGATATAATGTCATATATTTTTATATATCTTATTGAAATTTCTTTTGAAATGTACTTCACAAATTAATATTCAGACACAGTATTAGAATATATTTATTAAAATAAAATTACTCTTTATTATAATTAAAGTATTTATATTATGAAATCACTAATCATATTTATATATGAATCCTAAGATTAGTAATTTTAAATTGTCACTATGGAAAATGTCTATCTTGCAGAAGTATGTTAAATAAAAAAATACAATTATTTTATATTTCTAACATTTGATATTATTAAAAATGAGTGGAAGCCTGAAAACAGTGAACAGCTTTCTTGATCCTCTCATAGAAAATAGACTTTAAGAATTATCTTTCTAGCCACATGTGAAAGTGCAAAGTATGTTGGGTTTCTGAGATCCTTCATTGAGATTATATATATTTAATTCACTCTATAATAACTATATTAATTCAAAGAATTTTTGACTAATCATAAGGAAAGTATCCACATTATCTTGTTTCAATGATTTTATTCTTACTTTTCACTAAGGTTGAAAACACTCTTTGAATTTTTAAGAAAATATTTGAGATGATGTATTATTTATAGGAGACATCATCACATGTGTTTACTTCTATGTTTTTGAATATTTCAATTGAGATTTAGACTGCGGACTTTTAAAAGTAAGGGAAATTTAACTTTTAAATTAAGCTACACTATTACTTATATTAATTTCTTTACTTTAAGCTTAAAACAGAATTTCATACATCAGAAAACACCAGACACCCTAATTCTTAACAGACTTGTGTGCAGTCAGATCTAAAAAGAAAGATTTTCTACACAGCATTATTTGTTCCCCATTAAACTGCTTCAGCCAAACCAAAGTTTTACAAATGTATTTACTCTTGCACATGAGAAATAGTGAGAACAGTTTATAGCTAAGGTAATTTTTTCATTGCTGATGGAAATTATGCAACACTCACAAGTTAAAGGAGGAAAGGTTTATTTCAGCTCACAGATTTTAGAAATTTTAGGCCATGGTTGGTGGGATGGTATGGGAGAGGCAAAACTATAGAACGCAAGCAAGCAAGAAGCAGCAAGCTGCAAGGACAATCTGTGTTCCCCTTTTATTCCATGCAAGATACAATAATTTTTGATGGTACCACTGCCACACATAGTGGGGCTTCCCATTATCCACACCCTCAATCCACATTCATACATCCTAACCAGCCACCTTCCAAAGTCCTCACCTATGAGCACATGAACTTTCAGGAATCTGGATGAAAATGCATACATATCTCTTCCTTTGAATGTTTACTTTCCGGTCCAGAACTCACAGAAGTGGTCAGGGAGCAAAATTCAAGAGTAAGGGCCATTCTTCACAACACTAAGGATGTTTCCTTAAATAATCCCATAACAACACCATGAACATCTAGCTTAATATATCACTTTCACACATGTTTTCCTTAAGATTTCAATAGGAACATTAGTATCAACTACCTTTTTGAGTACATTGCCAATAATTACTATGTAGACAAATTGTTGAGCATTGCAATACTGAATTCATTTTATTATTGAGTCACTTTAAGTAGTTTAGTAATTTCCACTCTTTCCTTTACATAGTACTATAAATTTTGGACATGATATCAATAATGATTTTACAATATTACACATTTATTTGTGTTGCCACTTAAATTATTTTGATAAGGACTCAAGAAAAGTCCCCAGCATAATGCTCGACATGTACCATATATATATATATATATATATATATATATATATATATATACACACACACACTGAACATAAGAGAGATAGTAACATTAAGAACTTATTATCATATGTGTAATCAGGTTCTGAGCTAGTTAATCACCTCCTAAAATTCACAGTAGAGTAAACATCATTTCTGCCTCATTTCAGTTATAGAAAAACCAATGTTTACATAAATTTTATTAATTACATAGCTAAACAACCAAATAGTATTCAAATGTATGAAGTCTGAATTGGTAATTCATACTTATACCTACTGCATAATATGAAAACAGTGACAAACGACAACAAAGCAAGATAAAATAATGTAAACAACGTGATAAAAGTAATTGTTATACAGATCATAATGATGTGTAATTTCCTTTATCCTGCATGAAAATTATGTATTTGCATCTAATACAATGAACAAAGACCTCATAAGATGAAACCACGAGCAACTTTATTTGCTCAGTTGTATTCAATGTTATTCAATAAGAAATGTTTTATTCTCTTCACAGGAGAAAACCCAGCCAAGTGCATGACCATTCAGGTTATGTTTATATATTTAAGAGTCATATATTTACTTTAAATTTATAAATGTGCTTACTCTGCTCATTTGCATATCCATTCCCATGAAACTGAGTCAGCCTGTCCCTAGTGGGCCCTCTGTGGCCACAGGCAGAGTTGTGGTCAGTCTTTTCTTTTCACTAAGTGTTCCCATGAGATTACTAAGCACAGTTTCTCACTATACTGGAATTGGTCCAGGGAGAGACTAGTGAGTTGAGAGAAGCATAAAACTTACTCCTAGTAAGTTGTCTGTATATTTTAGAACAGTTTAAAGCTCACTCTTGAGAGCAGTGTTTGACTGACTAGCTCTGCCTGCTGTTAAGGGCCCCTTTGAGGTTTTTCACACCAGATGGCCGTACACTCAACTCAGCTCTCCCTCAAATCAAATTTTACTTTCACTCACTGTGTTATTGCCTACAAATTTTCATGTAAGGTTCCAGAATCTGTTAAGTTGGCTCTCCATTTGATTCATATAAAGTGCTAGAAAAACAGTCTCTAAATATCTTTTGCCAAACTCAGTCAAGAAATTTTGTACCACCATTTTTTGCCTATCCCCAAAGTAGTTAGATTTTTGTTTTCTCATTATCTTCTGGTGGAGTCAAACACTTGATTACTGTGGTCTTTCAAGTTGAATTTCTGTGTGGCTCCTTGACACTCATTATTTTTGAAACTATATGTATGCTGCGCTCTTTGAGATGTGGGATATACTGTCAGGTTGTTTTGTTTTGTTTTTTTACCTTAGGCTATTTTGTTCTTCATACTAGTGAGTTGAAATTGCTACATATATATTTAGAGAAACAAAAGAGAAGAAAGTAGTGAGAAAGAAGGATTGAAATCATTAGATTTCTCATTGTAAGGATTATAATACCTGCAGGCCTTATTTGGAGGAAATGTCAAAGGCAGATATACATCAATTGTAATTACATAATTGTGGGATTCTATAATATATATATGAGAATACATTAAAACGGGAGAATAACTGTTATAAAATCATGATTTTATAACATAATTTATGGATTGCAATTCGTAAATTAAAGAGGAAACACTGGCTTTCTGATTCATAGTTTCAGAGAGTTTAGTACATAGAAATTTGACTCTTAAGCAGAAACAGTATGATGGGAAATGTGGCAAGGGAAAATTGCTCAATGCTTGACAGCCAGGTATCAGAAAGACAAAAGAGAGAAATCAGATTAATGCATAGACTGTTCTAGGTTGCATCCTAGGGTGCCAAGGTTTCCAACAAGGATTTATTGCATAACAACACTGTCAGCCTTACCCTCACCTTTAGACCAGTGAACTGATAACTGCAGCACCCCATGAGCCTATCACCTTAAAACAACCACACTTTGAACAAATGAAGCTTTTGAAAAAACACTTTAAATCCGGAGAACAAGGAAGGCAGGAAGAAGGGAGGGAGACAGGGAGAACATAAAAGAAAGCATTACAACATAAATATGCATCAGTACCTGACAAATTGGCTTCACATGAAAGTAGAAACCAATTTCCAAGCTGCTAAAAACTTGAAGTTTCTTATTAGCTTTTAACAGAAAATTATATATAACTCTTGCAGTACAGAATCTTTTTCGCTTCTCTAAGAATATTAAATTTTTAACTAAATACCTTCAATGAATCTTATTCTTACACATCACTGCAGTGGGAATTCTCAGAGGCTCTGGATTCGTCTCTCCTCTGAGGTCCTTACCTGTCTTCTGCTGTGTCTCCTCCAGTGAAGCTTGATCTACCCCAAAGTAGTAACATTTTGGTCTTGTGGCCTGGGCATTGGAAAGTCAGCAGTAAATGCCATTGGCACTCCTTTCTGAAACAATGTGTGGTGCTTACCAAGGGTCTTGTTAGCAGGATTGATATCTATTTACTTCTAACAGTAACTCACTGAGCAATACATATGTCTTTGGCTTTATTCGGTCTTGTCTCACTTCCCTAAATCCTGATTTCGTGCTTCCTGGCATCACAAACCAAGTGAACTTCCCACATGGAAGCTCTTTTTAGGCCTTATTTGGAGGAAATGTCAAAGGCAGATATACATCAATTGAAATTACATAATCGTGGGATTCTATAATAGATATGAGAATACATTAAAACGGGAGAATAACTGTTATAAAATCATGATTGCAGATTCTCAGAACTCCTCGCAAATCATCCCATTTACATGTGGTAATCAGTTCACCCATTACATACTACTTTCAACTCTTTTAAAATTATTTTTGAAAACTTTTCAGATTGTTTCTTATGCTCGCCATTTCAATATGAAGTGTAATTACATTTTCCACTTTGTTTTTGTCTTTGAAAATGTTGAGACACAGTTCCAAAAAAAATTACATCTGTTAAGTTGACTATTGAAAAATGGGAAAATAAATCTACTCTATCCATTTAGATAGGTTAGTGATATAAATATTAACATCTTAGTAGTAATTTTGGCAATGTATTTTATTTCTATAATCAATAAATCTACTAACATGTTAAACAGTGCATTATAATTGGTTTTTTAAAATGGAGCCAACTTTAAAGTGATAAAATAAAAAGAAAATATTAATTTTATAAAAATAATTGTTAGAATTAGGATATTTACATTCCTGAAACTTACCCACTTTTTGCACAAGGATTTGTTTATAGTCATTTTAAGGTTCTGTTCAAATTTAAGTTTTAACAATTGTTAGTGAATGCTCACTAGGAAGCAAACTGGCAAATAAAAGTCTTTCCCTGAATATATCTCAATATACTAAAGTACACACTAGAATTTGATTGTGAAATGGACCTTGCCTTTCATCTTATTCTCTGCTTGTATGCACAGCAACAATTCCTTTATGCTTCTCCATTGAACTTGATAGGTTTTGTTCTGTGTGTTTTGCTTTGCTTACTTGGTTTTTTAAAATAAGATATTTCATGTCTTATTTTAACTAGCAAGTGTAATTGTTGACTCAAATGACTGCTTCCATTATGAATAAAATAAATGTGCTATTACACACATTTAAGATAAGTGAGATAATCTGTCTTTTCATACCAATTTTGTTGCCATGTAACTGTTTGCCTATGTAAATTATATGAAATTGCACAAAAAATTCAGTAAATCAATTATAGGGATTAAACTGATCAAATATTTTTATTTTAATGAACATTATGGTCAATTTTGGTCTTTTTTATTAAATCATCTTAGCTCTTTTTGATTATATAGATTCAGAATTTTGGAGTTTTAAATCTCAATTTGCATAAATTTGATCATGGTTGCCTATTAAAGATTTCCAAAAAGTTTTCAATAATATTGCCATTTATGTCATCTTCTGTAGGGATACAGCAAAGGTATTATACAGCCAAAAGGAAAAAATCTGTCAGCAAAGCCACATTCCAAGCTAATTATGCCCACCTGGTACATAAGAACGTTACACATGTGGAAAGATTGGGGAAATGAATATGCTGTCTGTTTTAATGTAATCAGCAGAGCTGCACAAAAGTGATTTTTGCTTGTTGCTAAGTTTTACTAAATGCAATGGAAAAACAACAACAAGGTTTCCAAGGATAATTAAGAAGATTAAAGCACAAAATAGGGCCAATGCTTTGTAAAACCCATGAAGCATTCAAAATCTAAAAATACACATCTTTACTATTTGGAAAGAGAAAAAATGATAAATTATTTTCAAAGGAAATTTGCAATTTTTAAACATATGATTTTCCTAATGAAGAACAGACATGTTAAACAATGCCTACTTCTTTCAAAGTTAGTTTACTTGGTAAATAAAAGTCCACTATTTTATCAACATGTTGAATGCCATCCCCTCTTTTTCCCTGATACCTTATTTTACCTGAAAGTTGTTAAATGGTGCACAGACATCCATGTTGTTCTGCCAACTGAGAATCCAAGTGGCCTGGCAGGCATTCAAAATGATTAACAATAGAAAAACTCATTTGGAAACGAGAAACTGAACCTTCATGGAAACTTGAATTCAGTGACTTTTCATTGTGTTTACACTGCAGAAGTAACAAAAAATAGTTACTATTTTTAAACATTAAAACATGCAGTTTGAGCACATATTTTGGTAGTTTTGATACACATTTAAATGAACGCTATCTTTCTGTTTGAAGTCTCTGTATCATGATATTTAAAGAGTGCTGCAACATAATCACTATACTGTTTTTCAAAGTTCCTGACAACCATATGCTGTATAGCCATTTGATTTCTTTATTCTCGTACTTACTCAAGATTTTTAGAAATTTCTTAGTAATGTTCAAGTTTTCTAGTGACAAAATTCTCTCACCACTCACAGAGAACAAATACATAAGTCAGTTGTAATTATGCATTGCAATTTTGACCTAATTCAACAAATCTCATTCTGTTGTTTGATGGTCATTAATTCAATAATTCTCCATTAATTTATGTAATATTTCAGCAAATGTTTGTTGGAATGTATTCATTTAATAGTATTCTTACATCATTTTGAGATGATATCAATCATTTATGCTTTTATCTGTTCACTGATATGTATATGTGTGTCATACATGCATACATTTTATATATAATATAAACTACATATCTGTATCTATATTGACTCATATATATATATATATATATACATATATATATATATATATATATATATATATATATATAAAATCCTATAACAGAATCCTGGATAATTAGTTCATGGTAATTATGTTTTCTTTTTGCTTTACCTTGAAGACAGGTAATGTTCTAAGGAGAGGATGTTCAGTTGACTTAGATCCTGTGGAAAACACAATGAAGAGTAAACCCATAGGTGTGTTACCACAGACATGTAGAATACCCGAGAATATACTTCCACTGTGAGCCACTGAAGCTTAGAATTGTTATGGCATAATATACATAGCCTGAAAAAGGGGAATCATTTATTTGAGAGGTAAAGATGGCATGGAATAGAACTCAATCAACAAAGGCAATGGTACAGAATGCACTTCTGCATGAGTTTTAACACCACTTTTTAAAACATGCTGTGTCTTGTAAAAGTCACTTGATTATGGCAGTCTCAGACTCTGTGACTGAGAGTAGTTTAAAGTAAAAATATTCCACTTGCCTAGTAATAAATTGATTATTATGTTCCCAATTGTAATTATTTACAGTGTAAATACAGAATGATTTTAGTGGTGAGCACTTCATGCCTGTGAAGTCTAAACTATTGTGTGTCAGTTCACAGGACAAATTGGTAATTCTCCTTTCCTTATTCTTATGGCAAATCCCGTTTAGTCAGTGCATCCTTATCCCATGTAAGGAATGCATGGATTTAAAAATCCTGCCTATTAATTATGCAAAGTGCTGACTGTAACATCACAAAATTTATTGGATTTTCATTAAGTAACTCTAGAATAAGATTTAAAAAGTAACATTGTTTAGTTATACTGATGTTCCATAGGCCTTAAAATTATAAATTGCAATGGCAATATAGTACAAATGAAACAATGTGAAATAACATTCTAGAAACAAATACTGCTCTTTTAAAGGAAAAGAAAAAATACAGAAGATGCTTATAAAAATAAGTGAAATAATTTCAAATAAAAATGTGGTATAGTAAAGGGCACACTGTTATTAATCTCTCTCAAAACACCTCTTTCTTTCATCACATTTGTCTCATTTTTCTTGCCACTTCTTGAAGTTCTTCTTGAAGTAAGATCTTTTTCATAAATGTCTTCAATTGCAAAGTCTTGGCTGCCTCAGTGTCTTGAATCGATTCAAAGTATTTATCATTTTTAGTAATTTTGGCTTAGGCAAGAGCTAAGAGTCATATGATGTCAATTACAGTAAATTAGGTGCATAAGGACACACAAAGGTTTTGATGGGTCTACTTTTCCAACTGATGGAACTCAGCAACAGTATTCCTTGTAGTGTTGTTCATACCATGTAAACACAAAAAACAGGGCTCCCAGAACAACTTCAGAGAATGGCAAGAAAAACGGATTATGTGTAACTAAATTGGGAGAATATCATGGGAACAATTAGCGGTAAGTGTTTTTCACTGTAATAATTTGCTTTTAAGCAAACTACAGGTGATTTCAGTTCAATTAAAAAAATTCATCTAACCTGTGTGTGTGTGTGTGTGTGTGTGTGTGTGTGTGTGTGTGTGTGTGCCACTTAACACAAAAAGTAACATGCAAGAAGGGGCCAATATTAGCCAGATATGATAAAAATGAACACATGATAAACAGTGTAACAAGTTAGAGATTAAAACACTAACTCAGTGAAATTATTATTTAACTCTAAAAATGCTTTTTATTTTTATAAAGATAAAGGAATAATCTTTCAGTCACTAGAATGAATCAATCAATCATTCACTAGATATTCAGAGGCAATGACAAATTTTATGCTTTTATGAAATTTTAATTTTGAATGTTAACAAAATTGAACTCTGTATAAAATCCACTTGAACTCTGGCCCAAACACAAACTACCACTATCTTCAGAGCAGTTTAAACTCATGAATTTATAGATTTATAATTATCATGCAATGGAATTATGTAGAGGCAGTTACTTATAAAATCTGAATACTTTTCACAGTAAAAAGAAAATCCATTATTTTTCCTATTGTGCAACATTACCATCTTAGTCATCCCGTGTTTCAGTAGCTACATTTTTTACTGCACTGGTTTTTATGCTTTTCCCCCGGTTTTAGTAAGTAAGATATTAATAAATTTTGAGCCATATTATGCTATTCTTTCCTCAAAACCTCCATTGTCTCAGTTTTTCCGTGAGAATAAATATAAGAATGCATTCTGCTACATAATAAGTCATCTTCCTTCAGGTCCCTGTGTCACTTTCTGAGTTTATACTGTCCCCCTGCTCTACTCTCACATTTACTTTCCTTCTATATATTGAAACAGCAAATTTTTATTCTAGAGACTTTTCCAAATGTTACCCTTGAAACTTTCTCCCAAAACTTATAGTGACATCATTCTGCATTACTTAGACTTCACCTAGTAAAAATTATGTGATCTGACAAGTGTATCTAACTAAAAACTGCCACAGGAACTAGATTTTTAAACCTCTGTTTGCTTGTGTATCTTGTCATTATCTGCTTTTCTTATTCTTTTCTTTTCTCCAAATCCTGTCTGTAAGAGATTAAGCCTTTGGCAACAGAAATTTTTCCAATACTCACACCTTTATTCCTTAAAAAATTTTTGAATGGTTTATTTAGTATGCATATGAGTATTTATTCAGATATTACATAAACAGTGAATAAAATCTGGTTTTGGTTAATACATTCCTCACTGTTGATGTGATTACTAAATATGTAGCATTCAACCACTGGCCTGAATTTTCTTAGTTATTGAAACAACTACAAAAAAACCTGAAGATTCTGCTATTTTAGACCTTTTTCCTTTTCTTTGCCTCTACTTGATGTGTGGAATTCTATTTGTTTTAGTGAGTGTTCTGCTCCTTGACATGATGGAAAACTTTTGAAAAATGAAAATGACAAAATATAATAATCCATCTAAAAATCTTTTATTAATATTCACTCTCACTATTGCAGAATGTTTATCATTTGTCTTCACTGCACTGGCAACTATTGTAATCATTTGAAGAGTTAAAATGATGATGGTAAAGATGATGATGTTGTTTGAGATTTCCTCAATATTTAGTTACAACTGGCCAAGGATTTATAATTAATCTACAATGGGTTCAGATCCGGTTATTTCTCCACATCTTTTACCCCATTGATATGTGGGATATATCTGATTTTACATATAGATTAAAAATAGTATTTGTGGTTGATAGCACTAATTTAATTTTGTCTCAGTGTGTTCCTAAGTCTCATGTGTCAGTAGTGTAACACATTTTAGCCTTTGAAAACTGATACAAATATGTCTGATCTTGCCTTTGAATTATTTATAAATTAAATATCCATATGATATATATTTTAAAAAATAATCCCCTGAATTGGAAAGCTGGATAACATGCTTTATATTTCATTTTAAAATGAAGCTTCTCAGTATTTTACAGAAGAAAAATGTTATCATTAATTAAAGAACCTGTGGAGCTACTGACAAGATGCATACTGCACACAATAAGATATACAGTTTATCTAGCATGTAAAGGAATCTAAGATGATAGTCACCATTTATTAGTACCTTACTAAATTGATCAAACATCTGATCATGGTTCACTAATATTGTATACTAAAATAAATTTTATGTACATATAGAAGAGTAAAAAAAGATAGAATAGAAAATAAGATATTGGCTAGGGAATTAAATTGGAGGCATAAGCACCTGCCTGGCAAGCATGAAGTCATGAGTATGATTCCTGGTACAAAAAAATAAAATAAAATTATGAGTTGCCCTGAATGAAATAGAAATGTAAAACAAACTACAATACAAAAATCAGAAAACCTGAATATATTTATTTCCTTTCCAATCAAATAGAGACTAAGGTTTTGTATAAGTAAATAAGCAGTCTGTTCATTAAATAATTAAACAGATGTTTGGGTCCATACATTATATAAAATACAGCTGGGTAATATTCTCTTTATCTATAACAAGTACCCTAGAATTATAGTACATAAAGATTAAAATGTTAAGTGCCATAATTCATAAAAGCAATAAGAGAAAGGGCTAGGAACTTGGAGGTAGGACAGTTGTCTTGCAAACCATATAATCAGATAACTATTATGAGAAAGCAATCTGTAAATGAGTTTAGAGTTAAAAAACAGAAGTAATAGAAATCAATGAAATGTTATTTTCATTTAAAGTTATAACTCTCTCTCTAGATGGATAGATAGATAGATAGATAGATAGATAGATAGATAATCACTGTAACTCATTCCTATTGAAAATAATGCTGGCCATATCCAACCTAGGTGAACTACGGGTCCTCCCAAGGCCATCTACTCCATGAAGAGCAGGAGAATAGCATGGAGGGCTATCTCTAACAGCACTGGAACAAAGATGAATAGCCTGGGACCCCATCACCATTGCCACAGCTACAACTCAGGTGAACCAAGACTGATGGCCTAGAAAATGGCCCATCACCTTGCTACTGCCATGACTGAAGTGAACCGCTCTGGAGGACTAAGGAACTAAGGGAAGGCCAGCAACACAGTAGGGTCCCAAATAGGATACACAGGATGGACATGTGAGGCTAGTGGTATGAAAAATTCAAAGAAAATATAACATTAGTAGACAACAGGTGATAAGTTGGGTGCACCAGCATTGTGTTTGGGAGCCAAGATACACTGAATAGAAGCAGGCAGGTGGGGATGACCCTGGTTTTGTTGTTTTGTTTTTTGCTTTTATTTTTCCTTTCCTCTCTATTTTATTTTGCCTCTCTTTTCTAAATAGCTTGGGAAATCTCTGGTGACAGAGAACTAATCCCAGACCCAGAGACAAAGTTCAGATAATCCCTGCTTACTCCCTAATTCATTCTTTTCTGCCCTCTCTAGTTTCACAAGGTTTTCCTTCAGACTTTCTATACTTTCCCTCAGTTATTTTTGTTTTATTCACTGTGCTTCTTACATTTCTCCATCACAGGGTAAAACCATTCTACCAAAGGGAAATAAAATACTTTGAATACAAGCTCCCAATTAACATTTGGTTCTGTCATATACAGATTCTGCTCCTACAGTATAAGGTACAAAATTAATTGCTATCATAGTTTGTTGTTTCTAATCTGTGCTTGATGCTGTTATTTTTGCTAAATATACTTCTTTAGCTAAGATGTCATATCTATTGTAGCCAGTTCCTTTTCTTTCTGTAACAATACTGTGAAGCTGTGGATTAATAACCTTATCACAACCCAGCACCAAAGAACTCGATAGTGAGCCAAACAGGTACCAACAAGTCACTCTTAATTAGCTAGGAATGTAGGATTTTGGGACAGACACAAGTCAAGAACTTTCTACATATAGAAGACAACTGTGAGGAATGTCTATTTCTTAGAAATTACTTGATATTAGAGATATAGATACATACTACAAAAACTTACAAAGATCAACACATAAAACAAAATAAAAACATTTTAAATAGAGAATGAAAGGATAAAGGAACAAAATGCAACTTAAGGCCTCCCGCCTGACCACAAGAAGGTAAGGAAGCAATAAGATAGTAGAAAATGGGAGATACACATCTGAAATTTCTTAAATAATAGCATCTGAGGTACAAATTTGTGAGGCTATAGAGGAAAACAAATCAGAAATAATCTCAGGTAAAAAAATAAATGTAAACATTTATAAAGGAATTGCTCAGCAAATATAGAGTAGAGATGGACTA
Organism: Cavia porcellus; assembly: GCF_034190915.1. Taxonomy (NCBI): domain Eukaryota; kingdom Metazoa; phylum Chordata; class Mammalia; order Rodentia; family Caviidae; genus Cavia; species Cavia porcellus. Next base: position 27,911,920 of record NW_026947497.1, on the reverse strand, counting down.
AAATAGATGATACTAAGAGAAAGGAAACCATGAATGATAAACATAAGAAAGAAATAGAATGCATGAAATGTATTCAAACAGATATCCACAAATTCGAAAATTCTATTGAAAATTGGCAAGACTACTTGAGCTAAACTGGAGACAGACTTTCAGAGCTTGAACAGGATTTCAGCTAATGACCACAAAAGGAAAGATCTCCTGAAAATAAGAAACGATCAGGAAATAACAATTCAGCACTGCAAGAAAACACACACAAAAAATTAAGAATATCTTTATCAATGAAAAAGGAGTTAACACAAATGACATAAAAAACTACTTATTGAAATAATAGCAAAAAATTTCCTAAACATGGAAAAAGAATGTGACATATAATTAAGTGAAGCCTAAAAACCTCCAACTATTCACAACTAAAATAAATCTACTCCCAGACATACAATAATCAGAATCCTAGAATTGCAGTACAAAAACAATATTAAATTATGGCCAAATTCTCAACAGAAACTCTCAAGTCAGGAAGAACTTAAGAGTGAAATATTTCAAGTCCTGAAAGAAAACAACTGTCAGTTTTTCAAAATTAATGGAGAAATAATGGAGAAACATGACAAAGAACAATGGAAGAAAATCATGACTGCCAAATTAGTCCTACAAAGAACACTGAAAGTTATTCTAGACAGAGATAAAAATGACCACAATTCTAAGGACAGCATCAGAAAACACACACACACACACACACACACACACACACACACGAAACAAACAATGGAACAATTACATGACAAAAATAAGCCAATACATATCAGTTATAACTGTCAATGTAAATGACCTGAATTCACCAATCAAAAGAAATAGATTGAAAGAATGGATCAAGAAATGAGATCCAACAACATACTATCTACAAGAAACACATTTAACTTAAAAGGCAGCTCATAGACTGAAAGTCAAAAAATGGAAAACAATACCCTAAGTGACAGGAACCCAGAAAAAAGCAGGGGTAGTGATTCTGTTTACAGACCATGTGAACATCACACCAAAATGATCAAAAGAGACAAAGAATGTTACATACTTCTTAGGGGAAAAATTCAACAGGAAAAGAAAAGAATCATGAATATGCTGCACCAAAGCGAGGGACACCTAACTATATAAGACAAATATCAACACAAAATAACACAGACACAAATTAACATGGACAGGAAAAATCAAATATGCAGTAGTACAATTGTAAGGGGGACTTTGATACATCATTGTCACAAAAAAAAAAAAAATCAGCAAAGAAATAACATAACTAAACCAAACCTGTGTACAAACATTCTTAGTTGATGCTTTCAGAGTGTTCTACCCAACAACATCAGAATACACATTCTTCTCAGATGCACATAAAGACGTTCCCTAAAATATACCATATACTAGCCCACAGATCATGCTATAGCAAATGCAAAGGGATTGAAATTATATCATGCATATTATCTCAATATAGTGCAATGAAATTGGAAATTATTGGCAAAAGAAACTGCAAAATTCCATAAACACATTGAAATTTCAGACACTCTTGAAAAACCAAAGGATAACAGATGAAATTAAAGGAGAAATTAAAGAATAACTATAAGCAAAAAAATGCCTAAAAAGGAAATAATTTTTATTATTAAAATATTATAATTAATCTCAATTAAAAATACTAGGAAAACATATTGATACAGAAAGATTAAATGTGCTTAAAAGTTTTTCATTTATGGTGCTTCTGAAGGATTAACCTTGATTTTTTCCCCACAAGGTGTTGATTATTTAGGAAATCTTTGGACTAATTAAATCTGTTAGCATGGATATGTGTTTTCACAAATGTCTTAAAGTCCTCAAACTTACAGAGTGACAGTGTACCTCAACACCAGTCCCATTTCTTCTTCAGCTGCCTCACACAAGGCCATATTCAATAAGTTTTTGATTTTCTGAGAAACATTAATTTTTACTTTAATCACAGAACATTTTTCTTTTAGAAAAGAGAGTAAGCTGTAAATGAAGAATTTGTAGGGAAAACGAAATGACGTGATCTCATTAAGCTCAATGGGATTCAGGACTGTAAATGAGAGCAAAACCTCAAAGAGAAGGAAGATTCTATCTATGTTTGCTTGTCTTTGACTTCAAAACTCTGACTCAGGAACAAGAAGGAGTGAAGTTGAATTTTTTCTGCAGGTCTACAAATGAAGTCTGTGGGAGCAAATTATGATGGTAGACTTGAGTTCCCAAAGAAATTCTGTTATAGCCATTTTTCCATGAATAGACATTAAACTTCTACTTAGATTTGAAATCATTTCAGCATCAACATTTCTGTATACATGAAATTAGATTCATGTGACTGATTCCCATTGATAGCGCTGTTTGAACTACTCTTCCAAAAATCTAAAGTAAAACACTCAAAGAGGTGTATTAAAAAATTTCCAACATACTCTGTTATTGGTGATAGTCATAGTTAGGATACATTTTCCAAACAACTTTAGATTTTATTCTATATAATAGTGAAATAAACATTATTGTTTATATATATTGGGTAGCTATCATTGAAACTTTTTCATATGTATATTAATAATCTGAATTTTCTTCTTAGTAAGATATTTCTTTGTGTACATATTATTTTACTGCCTACTGGATGTGTTTGATCAATTTCAACATAATTAAAAGTGAACCTTCTTTCTGATGTATTTATTCTTCACTTAAGATTTACTTAACGAATTTTTGAACAATTGTTATATAATCATCCTGAATAATGGATGAAGACAGTAACTTTCAAATAGGAGTGATTGTTCCCTGGTGCCAGTTTCATTTGGCAATGTCTATTTGGCCCCACTGAAAAATGGGAGTGTGCTGCAGGCATCTAGTTGACAGTGGATGGGAATGTGAAACATACACAGTGTGACTCCAACACAAAGAATGGTTCAGCTTAAGGTGTCAAGGTCAAGAAACACTGAATGAAGGGTAATGGACATTTTTCCAAGCCAATAAATATGATACGTGAAATTTTATTTGCATAAAAGGGAAAGCTAAGGCAGAAAAGGCAAGAGAAGAAAGTAAATAGTATAAAGTACAGTTTCTGTTAGAATTTTGAGCTAAATTAGTATCAGAACTTTTGTTTCTAGTGTGTTTTCATCGCAACTTAAATGAATGATTTGCTGATTCAATCAGAGTCATTTTATAAATCACTCATTTGTTATAACTCCAATTTTTTCTTTTCTTTTTGATTGCTTTTAATTCTATAATATTTCTTTCAGTTCATAAATTGTAACAATATTTTCATTAAATTCAAATCCAATCTAATCCATATAATATAATGAGAGTGTCATTTAACATTTAATGTACCAAAATGTATACACTCAGGTATCTTCTGTCATTATATTTAAGCCCTATTTGATGGTTGTCTAACCATTTTATAATTTCACTGCATGGTTTCCAGATATTTATTTTTAAACATGGGCATATTTTCGTTGCCATTATAGAATTAGTTACCTATATACCTTTTTGAGAAGTAATTGATATTATAAACTTAGAATGTAGGCATGATGAAGTACTGATCTCCCATCTAGAAAGATAAGCTTGAGAAATTTGTAGGAGAAGAAATACATCCTAAGATCATAATACTTAGAGAAATAAATCAGATGTACAATCTTAATTATCTCACGGTTTCTCCAAAGAGAGAAACCCAAATTATAAATGAAGAGTAAAATTAAAAAAAAGGCAAAAAGGGGAGATAGATCTTTCTCAAATGGTAAGAGGATCAAACATGGAGAGAGAGGCAGAGAAGGGACAAAAGAGAAGGAAAGGGGCTGAGATGTGTTAAGTGAACACACCAGTTCTACACAGAGAGGCAAACACTATGCATTGCCAACATGTATAATTAAAAAAAAGGAACATAGGATTTTCTTTAATCTTGATGTCTTTAAAAGTATCGATGTTAGGTTTGTCCTTTTGTTTTATTTTCTTTGTTTTGTTTTGAGTCTTGTTTTTCTCAAATATACAGCTGTATTAGCCACAAAAATAATTTGTGTTTTTCTGCTCTCTGTTTCTTTTACAGTCTTCAAGAAAGTGTCACAGAAAAATGCGAAGAGCCTTGCACTCTGGAGCTTTGATGTTAATCAAATGCATTTTTGAACAACAAACTGGAAATGGAGTGGGTAGCTAATTTTTTTTTATCTGATACAAGTAGTTCTATTTTTCTCTTTTTATTTAATTTAACAAAGATATCTATAAACTTTAGTTTACTGATATTAATATATTTGTTAGCACAAATTTATTCTGGAGTTTCTAGAAAAAATATATTTATAGTAATGGATCTTTTTAAATTCATTATTGGGCTTCTCTTGGTAATATTTAATGCAGCTTTTGATGCATATTCAAAAAATCTAAGATTTTCTGCCTACTATGTATCAAGTTTGACAGTAAAAATTCTAAATTCCCTCATTGATTTGATAAGAGTGTTACGTTTTTTCCAATGGTCTAGATAATTGAAATGACATTAAGCTTATCAGTTCTATAAAATTTAGTCCTGAACAATTAGACCATAATGTCATTTATAATGGTAGATTTCTAGTCTTGTTTATAATTGGTTCTCCAATAGTTTTTTTTTTTTTTTTTTTTTTTTTTTTTTTTTTTTTTTTTTTTTTTTTAACCAGGAATTGAACTTTTTCTTGCGTTACTTTTAGTAAATTGTATTTTTATTTTTAGCAATCCATTTTCATTATTTTATTGATCAGCATATATAATGCTTTACCCTCAGAACAATTACATACTGCTGAAAAATGCCTACCATTGTTTAATTCCTACTGTTGAATCAATCACTAACAAGGCACAAAGTAAGACATATCTACAATTTAGAGTTACTTGGTACAGGTTCTAATAATAGCTGTTTTTGCAATCAATTGTTTTGCTATTGTACCACCTTGCAAAGTCATAAGTAAGTGTTCAAAGAAAGCATCTCATTTTCCAAATGGCTCTATGTTGCAGCTAGGAGAATTCCGTTTCTTTTCCCTGAAGATACTATCATACTTTTCTTGCCTGCCATGACTACACAAAGGGACACTTTCAAATATATAACCTGAGGATCTTTTCAGAGAAAATATAAAATGGAACATGCTATTATTACTAAGTGCTGTTATTTTATCATTGTCATCAATATAGTCACCTTTCAAATATGAATAACTTCACATAAAAGTTTTCTTGAATCATAATAGGCACAATTATTGCTTTGTAGTGATCTGTCTGTTATGGAATATAGCTGATAATTATCACTCTGTAATAAAATGCCATTTCCTCACACATTATCTCTTTTGAAACCTCTGGGTATGACAGAACACAGTAAAAACTATATTTCACTGCTGATATTAAAATCATGACAATTCTGAAATGTACAAAAAATATAGTTTTACCACAGCTACTGCTCAAAATTATTGTCTTTAGTTGGAGAGTTTTTGTTAGGCTTACTAGTAATTCTCTAGATACAAGAAAATATTACCAGACAATAATTGTCAGAAAATAATTTATCACCTTTAATTCATATCCTTTTTTGTAATACCACATTAATTTAAATATGGAAACACATTTAACAATAAAAATTATCTTTTTTGACTAATGGAGCTGTCAAGAACTCAATCCAGTTCAATAATACACGGACTACAATTCTTTCGAAAGGCATTCATTCAGCATGGCAGTCAGTTTACACATAGTCAAATGAGGTCATTAATACTGGGTTTTTGAATCTTCAGTGGTGCTTTACTGAGGTTACTAAGTGTAATCATTAATTGCAATTGTCACCTGGATAAAAAGACAACTAAAAGTTAGTAAAACCTCCTTCTGGATGTGAGTAGACAGGCCATGGAATCCAGACCTTAGGAACTATACATAGTTCCAAGCCCTTTCTTCTCTGTCCCTTATTACAACTAACAGTGCATTCCCAATACCATGAAATGAGCTTTGTGCCATTACACACTTTCTCTGTGATATTTCATGTTTGGAGGCAGGTGACCAAGGACTGAATCCTCTGAAACTATGGCACAAATAAAACATCCTCCAGGTTGTAGTTTTCAAATATATTGTCTGGCAACATGTAAACTGACCAATATAACAATTTAGAATGTGAGGACCAAATTAAAGGACTTCATTAGACAAAAAGCAAAAGAAATTAAAAATGCCAACCCAAGCGATTACTATATGAAAGTTTAATCCTAAAATAATATGTGTAATGGAAGAAGAACTACAGTGTATAATTAAAAAGAACTTCTAGAATCAAAGGAATCGAAATTAAATAAAATTTCTAAACAAAGAAATGAAGTTATAATAATTAACCAAAAAAAAAATTGAAATTACTAACAGTTGTTAAATAATTACATGGTATTTTAAATATTTTATATAGGATTTTTAAACCTTTGAAGTAATGTGGCAATGATATTATAAGGTTTGCATTAAAATTGAGCTATCTGATGTTTAATAAAAGAAGAATAAATAAAATCATAGTTATTGTGTCTCCAGATTATCCCTTTTCAATTACATTGAGGATCTTTTCAATTACATTTTCAATTATCCCTTTTCAATTACATTTTCAATTACATTGAGGACCTATTTCCTTATCTACAAATATTAATATTCTACAATCTGCATACGTACCGCTACAGGATCAATGTATCTTTTCATTATTTATCCAGCAATCAAACTTACAGGTATGGGTTATCATCCTTATTATGCAGACATATAAGGTAAGCTCCAGGCAGAATCATTGCTTTTCAGATTCATCCAATTTATACTCCACCACATCAAACAACAGTATCTCTGAATATCATAAGTTCTTACTGCTTTTTAATAGAAATTGGTTTCAATACAAATGGATTTGTGTAGCAAGATTTGATAAACATGTAAAGAAAGAATATTAAAGCTTATTATGTCTTTGATTTTTATTATTGTCAATAAAATTAAAATAAATATTATCTACTTTGGAGTAAAACTGAAATTTCTAAATAAAAAAAAATGTGCAAAAATACTTAAATCCATTGGATACAGAAAATAAATGCTATTTTTCTCAACCTTAGTATATTATATTCATTAAAAATCCATCAAACAAAAGAATAAAAGAGAACTTCAGGGGAAATAAAATATAAAGCTAAAGTTCATAAAAGTCACCAATTGTCCACACGGAACAACAAATGAGTTTAAGAAAATATGGAAAACATCTGCCAGAGTGTTTTAAACATTTTAGGTGATAAATAATGATAATGATGATAATAATACTTTATAAGAACTGAGCTTTGGAGTAGTCCAAGGTGATGCTATTCTCAACCTGAGGTATTTTTGGCCAACTGCTCTGGTCAGGATGCTAGAGCTAAGCTTTCTTGTTGGTCTTTTTTCATCATGCTCTACACATACAAATTTAGAGAGAGAGATACATGGACCATACACAATATTTTTTTAAAAATGTATGTAGATGTACATATATATTTATATATACACATATACATACACAAAATATAAATACATATTTTCATATATCTAGGGTACTAGCAATCAATTATTTCATTATTCAAAAATTGGACTGTTGTTATTAAAGAAAAGGCTTATCAGACACTGGAAACTATATAAGTTAAAAAATAAAAATTGAGAGATTTCAGTTAAAAAAGATCTTTAGAAGAAAATAAACATGCATGGTAGAGTTAAGGGACAATCAATCTGGTCATAATTATATGAAATAATAAAACTTTCTAAGTCTTGATAGGGAATGATTTAAGCTAGAAATATAAAACAAAAGAAATGCTTCCATCAGTGATAGAGCAGCCTCTGAATAATTTATAGGGGCTTTTTTTTTAAAGGAACTAAGTCATTATTTTCAAACATATCAGCATAGATTATCAGCTTTGTGCACTTGTACAAAATTGCCACATTGTATTTATTATTGTGATTTGTAATTTCATTGCCATTCAGGGACATTTTTATGAACTAACTGTCTTCCAGAAGGTCACTTTGGAGAATTCAGAATTATACTAGAAAATCTCTTTATGTTCCTAACATGAATTTTTGGCAAAGGCTTGTGAGCTTCAAAACAATATTTATTATCACAGTTCTGTTTACATAAACTAAAATATTAAATATTTCTTTTTATTATTATGTGTTTCACAATAATTTTTTCATAATGAAAATGAAGTAAAATCTATCTATTGTCAATAATACAGTCAATGTGTTTTATTTCATTCTAAAGTCATATTTTCATTTTCCAGTTAGTTAATTTAAATAAAATCACAGGTATTTGGTCATTGCATAAGGAATATGATTTTACACAGAATTTATTCCAAATATTATTTTAAATTATTCTGTTTCTGTGGGAGAATAATATTTAGGAATTTAAAATTTAGGATTTTAAAATGTAGAATTTAATATTACATACTTTTTATATGTGTGGGTATATAGGTATTTGTTTTCCAATATATAATTTTAATTTTACTAGCACAAATATAACAAAAATTGAAGACAATTTCTACAATACTAGATGAATGATAGGCTATAATCCATTGATCTTTCTATGTAATTCAGGAACAATTTTATCTAAAAGTGCGTTTGTATTTTATTATAATTTCATGAGTTCACAGAGTGCCTTGACTCTGAAGATTGACTTTTAAATTGAACTCTCAATTTTTAGTCTTCTGAATTCTTAATACATTTCACAGTACTATCACCATCAATCACTGCTGTTTCTTTTTTTGTTACTCATATGCAAGCCGTCCTAAAAAGCACAGATATCTGGCAAAGTATGTAATGAGAAATACTCTTTATTGAGAGCCATGATGGTCTAATCACTAGTTTGTATAAGTATAGTACCATCAATTGTGTTTCTTAAGCATTTATCATTTCAAATAATACAGAAAATGTATTCATTCATTTGCCACAGCTCACTGAAGCAAAATGTTGATTCAAACAATATATCAGATCGACAGAATAAAAAAATGAAATGTCATGTTTTTATTACAATTTGTTTAGTTATAAATTAATATATTTTATATTGACTTTTTCTTTTCTTATTACAAGAGATTTTATTAAAGCACAAATAATTTCTTGAAACCAGGAAAGTGATCTTAGCTTCTCTATGTTGCTATATTTTTATACAGACTTTCTATACTGTGTCTAATAGTTTCTCTATATGCTTGTATCTAAGATTGTCCAATTAATATCTAGAAACTTAGGATCTACTATACACTATCTCACTCATTTTATAGAAATGAACATTGAGGTAACACTTTTCTAAATTTTTTAGTCAAAAATAATTTTTGGTGTATCAAAAGATTTTCACCAAAAATATATTCTTTGCAAATTATTAATTCCTAAAACCTTCAGGGGATCATTTAAAATATTCAGAATCTTCATGTTTTGCATAGTATTAGAGAGCATTTCATAGAGTGTCATTGTTATGGTTTGTGTCTTGATGCTCCTACAAAAACTCATGCAGTCATGGGAGCAGGCTTCTATAGTTTGTGACTGTTTCATGGTCCAGTGCTGGGATTACGAGTGCACGGTGCACCTAAGTTGATGTGGCCTACAAACAGTACAAGCGACAGTAATATTCTCTCATGTCCTCCTCCCTTTTTGTTCTCGTTGCTTTTGCTGTCTTCTACCACCATGAACTGTTGCCTTCGGCCTTGAGCCATTCTGTCTTGGAGCCAGCTGTTTACAGACAGAAACCTCTACAACTGTGAGCTAAATTAACCTTTCCTTCGCTAATTTTGGATGTTGAGCATTTTGTCTTAGCAATGAGAGAAAAGTAACTAACATAGAATTTGTTACCAGTGAAGTGGGATTGTTGCTGCGACAATAACTGAACATGTGGTCCAAGAGCCTTTGGAAATGGCTTGTGGGAAGAGTTTGAGAAGGTCTGGAGATGTAGCCTGAATGCGGAGAGCTGGAACAGCTTAGGCTCTTGTGTGTGGAAGATTCTAGTAAGATTCAGAAGACCAGAAGGCTAAGAGAAACTGTGCCAATAAACACTAGGCTAGGGAGGATTTTGCTGAGAAGAAGGACTGCATTGGATATTGGAATCCAGATGATATATTTTATGGGTCCTCTGAAAGTTTATCTACATTATTACTCCTGTCCGGTGACTTTTCTTGAGACTGAGATTAAAGACAGTGGAATAATTAATTTGGCTAAAGACATTTCAAGGCTGTCAAATGTTGAGGTGGTGGTGTAACTATTGTTGGGAGCTTTTAGCTAAATTTATGTTGAGAATCAAGAGCAAAGAGCCCAACAGGATGATTTAAAACATTGTGAGCTTGGCCAGAAAAGGAGGCTCAAAAAGAAAAGGAAAGCTGTGGACTGCAAAGATAGAGTTGAGGAAATCTCAATTGCTGAGAAGAAACAGGATAATAGAATACATGGCCTGAAGTCATTATGAAAAGCAGCAGTCTTGAACCTTTGCAGCCTTTAAACCGCAAAGATTAAAACATTTGCTTTGAGGCAAAAGCTGCAAAGTGTCATATTCCAGAATGGAAAAAGCCACCACAAGTTCCAGAATGGTAGCAGTGAAAAGAATGCATTCCTCAGAATTGGATGCAGAATGCCCCACCCGATGCTTACAGCCGAGAGAGAAGGGAGCCAGGCTATTACTATAACTTGCAGCAGACCTCAGCATCATCCACATGGTGCTGGTTTTAGGTGCATATAAAATGCAAGAATTCTGTGGTTAAAAAGGCTTCCACCCCAATTTCAGAAGGCCTGGGAGGCCAGGTACTGTGCCCCTGGGAGGACAGGGTATGAACCTGTGTGGGTAAAGGCTTATTAGAGACCACAGAACTTTGGTAAGCCAGGATAATGGGTCATCTAAGGAAAACTACAAGGATTGAACAATTTCTTCACTGACACAGAGGTTTGAATAACTCTATTTGTAGTGAAGAATCTGCCCAAGCATTTTAAAATTCTAGATGGCTACCTTTGATACTTCTTTAGAAATGCAAGAGTGAGAGGAAAGACCAACTTTTAAGATGTACAGTGAAGAGTGAATGTTTGGATTACTGATAAATGATTAACTAGAATGCTCAAGTTGTAGAATCTGGATAAATTTTTTAATTTCCTGACTCACAGTATGGGAGGCCAATTTAAGGGCCATTATAGTGACAATCTGAGTTATATTTAATACAAATTGTGTAAGCTAGACCATCCCCAAGTAAAATAGTTTTGCAAATGATTTGATATCAAATTACTTTGTTTGCAAATGACTTATTTGTAATTTGTCTGTGGACCTCACCAAAACAAGAAAGAATCCTTGCAGAGGAAACATTACATCTGATAACTAACTAAATACATTAATTTTAATTAGTTCCAAATGCAGCACCTAACATAAGCTTTGGCAATATGTGAAGTGCAGCAGGATTTACCATATTGCCACTTTGGTATTACAGTTTGTACCCCACAATGCTTTTCAACTGGGGAGGCTTTTCTCACTGCCTGAAGTTTTTTTTCAGTATATTTTCCATGTTCATGCCATCTCCAAATTCCTGGGGGTACTTACTGCTCTTCCAGATTCCTTCTCAACACTTCACACACATGGCCCACTCAGGAGCATACTGCATGGCCTTCCACATCTTCTAAAAATGGATAAAAGTCTACAATCCCATGAGCATCACATTCTGCATGCCATGTGAATGATGTGAAGATCTGTTGTGATCTAGAGCAGTGGCCAGGTTCTCATACATCACATCTGTAAATACCTACCTAGATATCTGAGCCCTGGGAAACATTTTGCTATTCAGTACAGAAAGAGGAGTTAGTCTTCGGGATACCTTTTTAAATGAGAGTGTTACATTTTTCGGCTCTTCAGTGCATACAACGTGGGTGAATCTTGGGATATCCTCAATCTATACTTTCTGTAGTTCTTATGCAGATTTCTTGGCTCCTTTTTAAAGTTAATATTTTCTACAGCCTTGCTTATCCTGCACAAATCTCACATATCCTTTTCTTCAGATCATGTTTCACATCATTTGTGTCTGGTGTTTGCTGCTGATTTTCAATGTGGATCTGAATAGGAGTCCAAAGACTGTGCTTCTAACTGAACACTGGGCTGCCTTACCTTTCCTCTGCCAGATTAACCTGTCCTCTGCTTTTAACCTTGGTCTTTTACAAACACTATGGTCATGAAGAACATGTAGGGTAATAATTTGCCAAAGTATACCACACATGAATTCAACTGTCAGTGGAGTAGTTGCTCTCAGTTGAGACCTCTTTTTATAGAATTTATTTATTTATTTATTTAAACTAATAACCTTGTTCTTGCTAGTCTGGCATCCTGCCACTGAGCTGTATCTCCAGCCTCAGTTAAGACTTTTGAGCCTGTTCTTTACCATCAGAATTACTGGCTTCTCTCTGATGTTAACTCAAATCACCTCCCATCAAGCTTAGCTAAAAGCATTCCATTGTTTGTGTAACTTGCTTTTCTAAAGTACTTCGAAGTACTCCAGGGAGCCACTTACAGAGGTTGGTTTTTCAGCTTTTCTAAGCAATAGAATACTTAAGTGATAAATGTTTAAATCTGTTCTGTATTGTTTATTCTCTAAGTGTTCTAAATAGTTCTCCAAAGCCATCCAAAGTATACAAGAAATTAATGCTTCCAACAGAATCTTCTTCCTTTATATTCATAAGTTAAATTCTCTGTCTTAATATTTCAAAATCTGTATCATACTGGAATTTCTTCCGTTATCTTTTTGTCCCTGTAATATTTCTTTCTTTCCTGGTTAGTGCATCTTGTAACTTTATGAAAAGCCACACAGTATGATTGATAGTAACTTAGATATATAATATTTTATGAGATTTTATGTTACGCTGGATGGTAGCTGAAATTTTTTTTTTTTTTTCTGAAACTATAAGTGGTGGAGGCTTCCGTTTCCCCTAACATCATGGGTTCACACTACTGCTGTCCTTCTTTGTTCCCTTTAGTTTCTCTGATGGACTCTTTGTGCCTCTTTCAGCTACAATTCACTGTCATTATCCTGGATACTAAACTCCTACTAATATATCAATAAAGCATCAGAAAGGAAGCATTCTGTTATCCTATGATTATGTCTCAATTTTTCACTGTTCTTGGTATCCTGATCCAACCTTTGTGCATGGCCTTCATAAGTATTTCTTAGCTTTATTTTTCAGGTGAGATTGGAAGAATAAAATGGACTGGCAAGGTATAACTTCCTTTCCCTTCAAGGGAAATAGAGCACACTGAAAGCCTTTCTCTTGGAATGGAGGTCTTTGTTATGGAGAATGTGAGTAATTACACAGCCTTTATTTTTCTCCTCCAACTGCAAGGAATACCAGCCACATTTCTGAATTTTTTCCATAATGAGAGAACAGTGTGTTCCTTAGTTAAACTCATCAACTTCTAGGGCCCTGTGAATTAGGCTACATCTTAGTTGTCAATCTCTGTAGTGTCATTTTCCTAGATTTAAGGTTGCCAGTATACCTTATCACCTCCGTTCTCTCAAAGTTCAATGACAACGTTTGGTTTTCTGTTTCCTCGTTTTCTTCCTGTGTGGTTGCAGTGACAGCATCTAATTCCTTTAATTTGATGCTACTTTTAAAACTCACATATCCAAAATTTATTCAACAGTTCTGTCCATTAAAATTTTGTCTGATTTCTGAAATTTGCTGTGCATTTGCCACCTTTGAACTCTGCCCATCTCATTTCAACTGGAATCTTTCCAACATAAGTAAAACAGCATTTCCATTCTGATTTATGACTGACTTAAAAATTTTAAACTTTTTAAGCCAACTTTATAATACACACAAACACACACACACACATATCTACACCATACATACAATATACACACATATAATATATACACTATATAGAGAGAGATAGTAATAAAATCCTTATGATTTTGACATCTTCATTACCTTTCTTGCTGAAGCCTCTATCATAGTTACCTGAATTCTTGCAAGAACTTAGTAATAAGCCTCTGCTACTGACTTTGCCTACCTAGAGACTACTTTCAAAACAAGATATATAGTAAACCATATTAACATGAGCCAGGTTTTATTAGTATAATTTTCAACACTTTAGTTTTCATTGTTTCACCATTAACATAATATTTAAACAATTTTTGTCTATTCTAGAATAGCTGAAGTATACAAACACGGTCATATTTATATATGGGTTTCCACTTAAAATGCATACTGTTTAGGATGTAGCTCAAAGGTAGTGTTCATTGCCACACCAGGGCACAGATAATAATTAAATAAATAATAGATCTAGGGTTAAATTAATCTGAACTTTTGATCTTGTCATTATGCTTTTATTTTAAAGAGACGAAACTATTTCAAAGTAAGATAATAGGAGAGTAACAAGAATTAACACATGGCATATTATTATCTTCAAAAGTATAGTTACCTAGAGGAGAAGATATAGTCATGAAAAATTGTACAAAAATTAAGCATAAACCTTTCTTTTCAAGCAACTAAGAGAAACTAGCTACATATATGTGTGTGTGTGTGTGTGTGTGTGTGCGCACGCACGCGTGTGTGTGTGTATACCCTTTTCCCTTCTTTTCTCCTTTTCCCCATCCATTTCTCTTTCCTTTTGAACAGTTTCTCCCCATTTTACAGTATGTATTGTACATTTTGGGTCTTGTTTACTCACTCCGTTTCTGACACTAATGAGACAGTATGCTGTTTACGTATTTGGGTCTGATTTATTTTGTTTATAGGCATCATCGTGAGTGTATTCATTTACTTAAAATGGTTTCCAGTTTAACCTTCTTTTTGGTTGAGTAGTACTCCATTGTATAAAAATACCATATCTTTTTTATCTATTCCTCATCAATGGACATTTGGTTTGTTTCCAAGATTTAGATGTTACAAATTATGTAGCTATGAGCATGGATCCATATATATCACTCTTGTACAATGGTTTTAATTATTCTGGAAAACTACTCAGAAGCGGAATAGTTGGATAAAATGGATCTCAAATTACAGTTTTATGAGTGATATCCACATTGATTTCCACAGTGGTTGTACCTGTATTCACTGCGAATACTATGATAAAATTAACATAGCATTAGAAAAATCAAAGAAATAAAAAAAAAAAAAAACAGACATGATGATCAGTAGAACAAAATATAAAACACATTCAATTCCAAATGATCTCTCAATTACCTATTTTTAATCAAATATGTTCACTGGAATTAAGATCATTTCTTTAATAAATGGTGATGAAAAAACTAACTTTCCTCAAGGCAAAGATTAAAACTAGGCTCATATCTATAACCATATATTAAATTAGAGTCAAAGTGGATCAAAGATTTAAATACTAAAGCAGAAACTCTAATTTTGCTGGAATAGAAAATAGATAGAAATCTTGAGGACAGAATATAGTCAGAGTCTTCAGGAACAAAACCCACACCATAGGGAGATAATGTAAACAAGTGTGATCTTATATCATTAAAAAACTTTTACATAATAAATCACCAACAGAGACAACACACAGAGTAGAAAAATTGCATCCAGCTGTCCCTCAGACAAAGGACTTATATCTAGATCACATAAAGAATTGAAAAAAAAAAATCAAAGTTCCCAAATTCAATGACTCAATCCAAAAATAGGCATCAAAGATGAATATACTCCTCTCAGATGTACAGATGCAAATGACAGGTAAATATATGAAAAAAATGTTCAACATCATTGGTCATTCAAGAGATGCAAATTAAAACAACACTGAGATTCCATATCACTTGAGAAAAAATTATTATGAACAAGAAATTAACCAGTAACAAGTGTTTGAGGGGCGGTGGGGGTAAAAGTAATCCTTACTATTGAATATAAAGAAAAATATATTTTAATGGATGAAAACTTAGAGGAATAAAAATACCATTTATTGTTTTCTTCTACTTTATTTTTCACTCTAGAGTACATTTGTGACACCAAATATTTTCACAAAGTACAGAGTTCTTTCTTTTTTTATATACATTGAATTTTAACCTGAAGAAACACCTTTATTTGTTTTAAAAGATGCATGCATTCTGGTAAATACAATATTTTGCTTTGAACATGATCTCAAAATAATAACTGCTTGCCTTTCATTATGCTTTTCTCTATTTCATTGTTTTTTAAATCTCTTACAAACTTTCTCACAGTCATAGAATTTAAGCTCAGACATTTTATCATGTACTTATGTAAATCTCAAATACTTAGCATTTCAAACTTTTCTAAGAACTGAATTTTAATATATAATCACTTCTAAATTAAATTTATAATCAATGAATCATTTCTCTAATAGTAATGATCATTCTTACAATTAGGTTTCTTTTCCTAATTTTCATAATCATGTTATGAGTAGCAGAAAATGTCATAGCTTGTTAGAAACAGTTGGGAAACTGGCTTCGTGACTGATTTCTCATCTTGTGAAATGCAGCAATGTGATCAGGTTCTCATCGTCTTTTCCTGGTTCTCTAAGTGTTGTTGCTGAACACACTTGTAAAATAAGAGGACTCCACAGACTATGAAGAGCACAAAGCATGCAGAAGCAAGTAAAATTCAGAGATTGTTTGAAGTACATTTGAGTGAAAACACCACCATGAAATTAATCAATTCTTTTCTGCTTGTAAAAATAACAGTACTACATTGTGCATTAAAGTAAGTCTTAACAGATTTTGTATTGGGTTCACAATTTCATTTATAGAAGGCAGTCTCAACATTATGCTTAGACTTGAAGCCAGTGGAGAGATTGACTGAATTAAAATTTTGCTTGGATTTTTTTTTACTTGGGTGTCACAAGTGACACCATTAGGAACAACTTTGTTTAGAAATAAAAGTTCAGAAAATGTGAATAGAGGCATTGGTAAGCAATAGGTCTATCAGATACCAGATGTTTCAGAAAGGGGCAATACACAGAGGAAAAATGGACTTAAAAACTGCAGAAACAAATAAAATCAAGGATCCAATTAGCAAACGATTATAGTGCTTTGGACACCAGATAGATAATAAAATAATTATACACAAAAAATCTTCATAGAGTTACAACAGAATCTTAAAAACAGTGAATGTTTCAGAAGTTATCAGAGAGGAAACATGAACCATTGATCAAGATTCATATATCTAGGTTTTAAATTGATATAGTTTTTCAACTATAAGACAAGGAAAAAACTTGGAATAAAATTAGTTTTTGTAGTTTACTCAAATTCTGAGACTTTGTAATTCTCAGAATCTCAAAACATAGAGCTAAACACACTATGGTAGGAAATAAAATGAACTCTGAATTCTGTGTATTATAGTAAAATAAAATAGATCTCATTTGTAAAATAATTATTAAATATAAAATATCATCAAATATAAAAATGAATACTAATTATGGATTCAGGGTTCAAAATTTACGTCAGACTGAAGTTTCAGATAATACAATATGTGAAATGTAATACTGATGGTTTGACTATTGGAGTTCGATCATTATAAACTCATCGAGTCATTCTCCAATAGCATACAAGTGTCCTTCAAGCTTAAACATTTCAAGTTAAATTTATTTGAACAAATAAGTATGGTAATGTTATATTGATATGGTAAAGAGTTGATTCTTTCAATTTCACCTCAAAATCATGAGGTACCTTTCTCTTTGATTGCTCAAACATTATCCAAAATGTGCTTGTGAGGGGATTCAGGAGTACCATTACCATCACTGGAAATGCTTCTGGTGCCAGATAGAAACAGAAAATTTAGATAACCTGTATTTATTTTGGTAATCTTGTTTAGGTTACCAAACAAGAATGTAGGCTGCTTTATAAACCATAACTACCACTTCTATTCAGCAGGTGTCCTAGATGGCAGACTCAGATGTCAGCACAAAATGGGGGTAGAATCTGACCTCTAACAATGCTCCACAATAAGAAATTCATGCACACTTTCCCTTGTTGGAGCCATGTCAGAGAAAGACAGCTAGCACAATCAGATTAACTAAAACACAGATTTATATCATAACATGCAAAATTTCATGTATTGTTACAGAACATGTGCTATACAAATTACCAAAACAAAAATCTAAATTTGAGTAAAACATTCATTGAATATTTGTGTCTTGGATACTTTTCTCTCATTGTTGAGACAAAATATCTGACATTCAAAATTAGGAAAGAGAAGGTTTATTTCTTACAATTTCGGAGGTTTCAGTCCATAGTCAGCTGGCTCCAAAGGCAGGATGGCATGGTGGGGTAGCCTTCTTGGCCACCACAAACAGCAAGATGGAACAGAACAAAAGAGAAAGCAAAGCATTCCCCTTTCTTCCCTTACACTATATGCTGGTTCCACCTTTGGATGGTGCAGCACTGGCACCAGCAATTGCAATGCTAGACAATGAACCAATTGGGAACACCGAATTCAGCCCCACCCATTGTTCCATGAAGCTCGGAGGGGTGGGGTGGGCATTGGAATGCAAACTGTAACAATTGGCTGATATCAAAATGACAAAATTGTCACAAATACCTGACAATGGTATTGAAGTGGTAATCATAAATGTGATTCAAAGACCAGTTATGAGCCAAGTTAAAATATGTAAAAAAAAAAAAATGTTATACTAAAACAAATCAAAGTTTTTAAACAAAATGCAATATTCAAAATAATTTTTTAAAAAGTCAATGAATGGGCTCAACAACAGACAGCACATGGCAAAAAAAAAAATATATATATATATATATATCTGTAACATACAAGCGTGGAAATTACTAAGTACACAAAATGAAGAGAAAACAAACAAAAACAGCTTTAAAAAGGAAAGAAACAACAACTCCAAGAATTGTGGGACCATGTAATCAAAGATTTATCATTTGTGTGATTAGACAATTATGTGGCTTGAAAGAAGCCAGGGACACTAAGATCAAAGGCTAGAAAACTCTTATATTTGTTAAAGCCATACAACATATTTTAAAAACTAAGTGAACCACAAACACAATAAATCCAAAGAAATTTATGCCAAGAATACTCAAACATCTGAACATTAAAGATGAAGCAATGAGATAAGTGAAATAAATAAAAGACAAAATCAAACACTGAGGATATCACCAGTAAAAGAAAAGAAATAGAGATGTAAAATAGAGGACAGCCCTGCTGACTTTCCAAATAGGGTGGTAAGAACATTTTTATTAGCTAAGAAATATCTTTCTTAATTCCTCAATTGAATGCTTTACTTTATTGATATGTTGCAGAGAAGGAAGGGAAAAGAAACAAACACCTATTGTAAAAAGAGTAACCATTCCTTGACTCCTGAGACCTAGAAGCTTTCTTGCCCAGCCAGACCCTCTTTCTGTGTTAATGCAGTGATCATTTAGTTCTAACATACAGAGAAGATGATTTTAAGTGATATAATTTGGAAGTAATTCCAAAAGCCTAGTGAGCCAGCAATCTTGGTTATCAGCACTAAATCATTAAAATATTTAAATATAACAGGTGTTATTCCCAACTAGAATGTGACCCCCCCTCTTGTAATGATTAACTAAATGAAAACAAAACTTAATTGGGAGGCAAGAATTTATGAATCCATAATCCTAGAATTTGTATCCTCTACTTCCATTCCTGCCCCTTACATTCTAGTTTAGGAAATAAACAGAGTTGTTCCACATATGTATACACAATCACACTAAACTCTTAAATTTGGGTAAATATTTTTGATAACTTCACAGCACTGCATTTTGCACAAGGGCCCTAAAAACGTTCTGATCTTCACCTTTATCTGATTGACTTACCCAAATTCACTTTCACAGTGCACCAATATTACTGTTCAGCTGAGAATCACAAGGGTGGTGACCAACACAGGGCAAAAAGTTAAATCACATTCATTTGATTCTAGCTCAGATGGTTGATTTCACTGTAACTTCACAGATGAGTTTTGAAACAAATGTTACACTTTCATCTCTCCTATCAATAGCAGTACAGATGTGGGGAAGGACATAGAAGTAAAAACAGGTTCAGTGTTGGAAAAACTACTACCTATCAAGTTCAATCTTTTCAGCTACTAGACTGAATTTGCTACTTTTAAGGTAACCTTTCAAAACATATCTCAAAGGTAGGCTTATATCAGGAGCAATGTTTATGACACATGTAATTTGGTTCCTTTCCATCACATGTAGCTACTGTTACATTTCTTTCAAACAATTATGTTTCTAGATCTTAACTTTCTTACATGAAAGCAATGGTTTCTTAAGTAGTTTGACTTCAGATCAATGTACTTTCTGATTAAAACAAACGTTTTTTCACACTTACATTTTTCTTTTAATCTGGAAATCTCATAGGAGCCAGAAACAAAAAGGATCCTTTACTATGAAAAACTGACCTGTTTTTTTGTCCCTTCTAATTAAAGACACAAATGCCCTCCATTTTCATCACTGTGGGAAGATGCAGCCAGAAGATAGGTAAGGGGTCTCACTATGGTGATTGTAATCAGGACAAATCTTCCTCATAAGCTTATAATCAACATTATGCAAGGCACTGTAAATGCAAATGACCTCAAGGGCTTAGAGCACAACCAAGACACATGGCTCTGAGCTTACACCTGGTAACAGATGTCAGAAGGGTCAAAGTTGCATGTGGGAGTCTTCTTAGCCCAATTTGTTTTTCCATACACAATGCCACAGCTGAAAGATTTGGATTCATTGGCCTCCAAGATAGACTAGGAAGAAACTTTAAGTTCAACCACTTTGGTAGGAGGTTGCAAACTCACTGAAACATTGCGCAGGCCTACTGAATTATGTCGGAAATTAACACTCAAAGTTCCATTTCCCTGGTCGACATTTTTCCTTGTAATGAGAAGGTTGAGTTTGACAGTTTACAGGTTGAAATTAAATATTTTCTTAAATTTTCTTGTTTTACTATTGGTGTCCATTTAGTTCTTGCTAGTGCCTCCTGAATGTCTGTGACGTTGGTCAGCCAACACCAAAATTTTCTGTGCTGTCTGCATGTGCCATAGACTTAGGCTCTGGAACAGGAGACTGTTTAACCAAGAGGCGCAGAGGACTGAGCATCCTCCCTGCCCAGTTTCCAAGCAGTGTCCTGTGGGTTTTCCCAATTCAGACCCTCTTTACTGACACAAAATAGCAGCTACAGCAAGCCAGGGCAATGGTGAGGGGCAGCCACTGCAGGTGCACAGTGCTGGCTGGTGAGGTGTCTCAGAGCTGCAAGACCTTGTCTGCTTCTCCTGAATCTCCACTCAAAGAGAGCAAAGGACAGTGATGGAGTGCTGCACTTTCCTCTCAGAATCCCACTGCTGTGCTCACCACACTGTGCAGGCCAGGCAGGAAGGCGTGGAGAGGGGAATGCCAGGAGAAGAGTGAGTGAGGAGAAGGGAGGGCATGGGCAGAGGATTGGATTCCTATGAACCCCTCCTGCTAATAAATAAAATTTGACCTGTGAGGCAGTTATAAAACTACGTAAATACTTCTAAGTGTGTGTAGATTGTGTTTATTACTTTTATCTTATTGTTGAGGCAAAATATCTGAAGCCTAAAATTATTGAAGGAAAGGTTTATTTAGCTCACAGTTTGTGGAGGTTTCACTCCATAATCAGCTGGCTCCAAGGCAGAGTTGCATGGCTAAGAGGCAGTAGCTCAAGGCAGCAGAAGACAGCAAAAGCAACAAGAGTAAACAAAGGAGAGAGGGGAGAGGGCCTCTTCCTCTATTATATTATAATTGGGTTTCCCACTTCCTCTAGAGCATGTATAATACTCACACCATCTCTGGTGCCTTCCTTTTGTATATGCTCAGGATGTTTACAAACTGAGAATCCTGGTCCCCTGTTGAATCATTAAATTTCTTAACTTCTCAATTTGACACAATGAACAACATCCTAGCACAGCAAAGACATGTCCTCAGCATCCGAGTGTACAACTATTGAGTTACTTAGGCATCTGGACTTCTCAAGCTAACATGATGTTTCAACCATTACATAGACTATTATGAGTAAATAAACATAAAATGTCTGATATCAAAAATTAATTCAAAGTGATAAAGTGTCCTATCATTATACCATCATATTCTACATATGTAATACCAAGATAAAACAGTAAAACTGTTGTCTAAAAATTTATATGTTGTGTGTAGTAAAGTGATAAATATAAAAATATTAAACAAAAGAGAGCCTGAGCTGTTGCATTACTATCTAATAAAGCAGATTTCAGTGGAAGGAAAATTCCCAGTCACAGATGGTCTTTCAGGAAAGGGTCATTCCATCCATTGACTGAATTTTTAATGTCTTTGTGTTAACATAGTTAACAAGTATGTGCAGTAAAATCTAATTCAATTGTTAAGAAATAGACAAATCCATGATTATGTTTGGAATTTTCTACCCTTTTCTTAGTAGTTTATTAAAATAATTGAACATAAAATTAGCAAGAATATAGAAAAAAATCAAGAATGACAATAAACAAAAGGGTCAATTTCACATGTATAAAACCTTCTATCACACAATAGCAGATTATGAATTCAGGAGCACACACAAAGCATAACTACACATACCATTAAAACAGAATATCTTATATGACCAAACGGCATAAAACTAAAAGGCAATACAGAAAGATTAAAAGAAATCCCCAAATACTTAGAAACTAAATAGCATACTTAAATGACCCAAGCGACAAAGGGAAATTAAAAGAAAAAGGAGAGTGAATGGAATAGAAGTGAGAATGAAATGTGTATATCTATGAGATGCAGACAAAGCAGCACTAAACTAAAGGGCCATATTAGTGATATCAGAAAAAGAAATATCTCAAGTCAATAATCTGAATTCAGATTCCAAGAAACTAGATGAATAGAAGCAAAATGAGATCAAAACCAGAAGAAATAAGATAATGAAAAGGGAACACTACAAAATTGAAAACAAAAACATAATTAAGAAAATCAGTCAAATAGTTGGTCTTGAAAGAGATCAGTATAATTTGAAACATCGTATGAGAATGATAAAGAAAAATGATAGTCCAAATAAACTGTAACAAGAAGAAAAGTGAGACCACCTCCTATAGTTATTGAAAGAATAATAAAATAATGCTACAAACAAATTGATCTACATAAATTCTAATATTCAGGTGAATGAGACCAACTTTTCAAATAGCACATGTTATCACAAAATACTCAGTATGAATAAATACTCAGACATCCCTGTACTTGCAAAATATATTGTATACTAATTTTAAAATTTCCAAAGAGAAAAAACTGCCCCAGGCCCAAATGTTCAATGTCAACGGAAAATCTCACCGAGCATTTGGAAAAGATAGAAGCAACTCTACATAATATTTTCTAGAATCAGATGTGAGTAAGAAACCTGTGATTTCATTTTATGAATCTAATGCAAGATGTGATCAAAATATTCATTGAATATTTAAGGCTAAAAAATTGAGAACAATAAAAGACAAATTGCTATAGATTCTCCCCTAAATACTTTCCTTTACTTTGTACATATTTAATTCATTTTTGTTGCTACTTTCCAAAGCATTCTGGATATTGGTTTGTGTGTGTGTGTGTGTGTGTGTGTGTGTGTGTGTGTTTAGATGTGATAAAAAACACACTCAGTGCTGTAGCCATCTACCATTCAACAGAAATGCAGACTTATAAAGATGTTAGGATATGCCTCATTTACATATTGCAGGAGATCTGGCATCATGTATCTCCGGTCATTCCATGTATATAGATATGTGATATCTGTTTCTCTAGTGAGTACTGACTGATGCACTACCAAAATTCATGACTCAGGATTAGAACTCACTTTGTTGTGACTTGATGGGTTGCTGGGAGCTACTCAGAAATGCAAGAGAATATCATATTACCAGCAATATGAAAAAGGTTTAAAAATTCTAAATTTGAACTGTAATGCCACTGAAAACAGATTATTTTCAGGATCTCTTAACACAAAATATGTCAAATCAAATCATTATAAGTTGAGGATCGTCTGTGTAATATGGAGACAAATATATTTTCTAATCTGGCCAGTTTTACTAGTACAATCAGAGGTAAAATATGACTTTTGCCTATGCTATGTTACTAAGATTACAAAATCATGTTTGTTTGTTTGTTTTCCCTTGTGTTAATGTTTGAAGATGATCACATTTGTTCTGTTCTTCTTTTCTGGTTGTCAAAAAGTCAATGTTACAGGATTATCCTACTTGTGTTAATGAAATTGGCTTCCATGCAGTGAAAGGGCCAGTAAGTATTACCTGAGGCTGGAATTTAGGAGATTGTTTTGATCTAAGGTCAACAGATAGCAGTAGAGTAGGCTTCTTAGTCCTAAAACACAAATAACAGAATTCTGCCAAAACTCACATTGCCTATGTAGATCAACAGACAAATGAAAATAAAGTCTACATTAAGACTTATATTTCAAGTCCTAGACTTGGGATTTAACAAAATAAGGGAAAAATATATAGATGATATTTGAAATTGCTAACATGGTTGTATCTTGTTAGGTAACTTCTATAGAAAAGTAAAGAGCAATGATGATTTATATTGTGAAGATCATGTTCTGTTACATTATATCATTATTATATTATGATATATATACATATAATATGATATATTATGATATATGATATAATAATGATATATTTATGATATATGACATAATAATGATATATTTATGATATATATAATATATTATATATATTAATTATATCATTATTTTTCACTGCAGTTCACAGATTTAAAAATTGGGGTGCTACTCATAGAAACCATTTTTTTCTTTTTTTCCAGCCACATAGTTATCATCATGTCGCAAGCTCTCGAGCGTACCAAAAATTGATATTTTGATTTCCTAACTCTGACTTTCTCAGAATATATATGTGTTTGGAGACATGGTCAGTCTTTAGGTAATTTAGTTGAAATGGGGTCATTAAGGTGGTTGTGAATGTGATATGACTGGAGTTTGACAGATTTGCAGCATGATTCTCTTGGAAATTGCTCACATTTATTTATAAAGCACATTTCTGTGTGAGTCCAAGTGGCTCTTATTAGGACATGACCTGAGGATCTGTATGTGATATTTGCTTCTTTCTCTGTGGCAAAGTCCTGCTCTGGTACCCAGTGGCCATTAGATAAGCAGCTTTGCTCTATCTTGTCCCTCTGTCTCATTGTTCCTGACCTGGAACCTGCTAACCAGGGACAGAATCCCATAAACTAGATCAAATTGTAACTCTCCGGCTTTAAACTGTGGGTGTCAGGTATTTTGTACCAGAGATGGGAATGTTAACTAATCCAATCATCTACAAGTCAGGAGAATTCCAGAAGAAATCAGCCCTGCTGACGATATAAATCAATACTCCAGAACTGTAAGAATAATAAAATTTTGTTGAGCTATTCTGTGTGTGCACACATCATTGTAAGAGCTCTTTCAAAATTATCACATAGGGCATAAAATTTAATCACGTCAAGGTTAACGTCGCAACTTCCACTGTTGCAGTTGTGTACTGTTAAAATTAATGGTGTCTTACTTTTATTATGGTAAATAGTTACATAAAATGAGCTATTAATTCAATCAAAGGCATACAATAAGAGAAGAGAATGCTTGCTACCATAGATGGGAAGTGAGATGGGCAAAGATCAAAAGGTGCAATGTTTAATTAGACAAAAGAAATAAATGACAACTACATGAAAAATGATAAAAAATAAATTCAATTAAAATTTAAAGAACAAATGCATTTTTTTAAATTTTTTATTTATTTATTTATTTATTTATTTTTTTTTTTTTTTTTTTGGTCTTTTTCCTTTTTATTGGTACCAGGGATAGAACTCATGACTGCCTGCTTGCAAGGCGGGCGCTTATGCCTCTGAGCTAACTCTCCAGCCCCGAGCAAATGTATTTATATTCCATTATTTTTAAATATGTTCATATATATTAACTCATAAACAGAATTAAGTATTCAATACACCTATGGCAAATTTCTGTTACAGTTATTTTCAGCTACATTTGCATATCTGAAGATGCTAAATTCTTTTACTTGAATTATGTTTTAAATTCACTGTGCTCACTATATCCTTTTTGGATAACGTACTGTACCAAAGATTGCTAAAATATTCAGACATATATTCCCTTCTGATGGAATATAAAACTAAATATTGAGTCAGAGTGATCAGAAAAGCGACATTTGTAGAATCAAATCACTTTGCTTTTATCCCTAACATATTTCTTCAAATGTTGAAATACAGTAAGAAAATAAAACAATCAAAACATTACTGTAAACAATTATTTCATTCAGTGGCCAAAAGATCTTCCTGAACTCTTAAGAGATGAGAGAGGAAAAGTGAGTCCGCCAGTGGTTATTTTTTTATTTATTTTATTATTTTTTTTTCTTTTTGGACAGCTCACCAAACTGAGTATTTTTCAGAATTGACAACTGAGAGCTATGATTATCCTGTACTCAGAAAAATAAAGCTATTTGAATTAGTGTGTCAGACATGATACAAGATGAACTGTATCAAAGTGATTTATTTCAACAGAGAAAAAATGGCATTTTAATTTGCATGTTCCAATAATTTCATTCTTTTTTGCAATTAATGATGTCTGCATCATTGAAATCACTTTAATAGATTTTTGAAAGTTTATTTGGTTTCCATCCTACTGTATATCTTCCAAAGTGAGATTGGCTTTAAAACAGCACATCTGACTTCTCAGAATTTTGAGAGTTGGAGAGTCTGAGCTCAAGGTACAGTTAGGTTCGGTGACTGGTGCTTGTCTTGATTACTGTTTCCAAGACGATACCTTGTTGTTGTATTTGGGAAAGGTATCAGACACTGTGTGCTCACAAGTCAAAGCTTTGAGAATAAAAACAGTCTGAAGTGCATGCCTTCCACACATTTTATAAGAAAATAAAGGTCCTACTAAAATCTGGATTGGGTTTCAATATGATTTTTTGAAGGGACATATTCCAACAATAGCAGGTCCATTCACTTAATATTCAACTGAGATTTTACATAATGAACTTGAATTTTATGTGAACATTGATGTTACACATTGATATATTATAATATTTCGTAAGAGTTATAAAAACATTATAACATTATAGTTAGATAACCCTTGTTTGAAATGTGCTGATTTATATATAAGATCTAAGCCACTGTTAATGCTATTTCATGCCTATAATTGTGTCTATGTAAATTTAACAGTACTTACTCATGTTCTATAAATAAAACCTATATACATGATGTTTGTTTTTAATGCAATAAATCTGAGTAGGAGTGGAAAAAATGACAGTTTGAAAATTGATTTTTAAAAATACAATGAAAGCTGTTTATTTGTGTTCCCTCTGTTACACTGTTTGATTGTTTGATCAATTATTTCATCCCTAAGTCTTGCAATTTGAACAACTACTTTTAAGATCACTATATATATATATATATATATATATATATATATATATATATATTAACTACTGTTAAATTGCTAAAAATGTACAACGAAGGGCTGATGCTCACCAAAGTATGAAAACATAATTATTAAAAATAACACCTTATTGTATTTGAAATTCTTTGCAGTCATAAATATTCTTAGCAAAGGTTCATGGAATATTATTTAGATCAAAAGCATTTTAGAAACATTATAAATATATCCTTATTTGTGAAGCAATAGACATGAAAAAGATGAAGTTACAGTACATTACTTAAAATGCTAAAATACTGCAAGAAGGTAAATAATATATACACAGAAACATACATTATACATAGTTATCACACTTATATTAATCCTTAAATATTTTATACTTATATAATTAAATTAAATGTTTAACATGCTAGTCATTTAACAGTCATGCTACTGTTATACATATTTATGGTAACAGAATATGTAATTCAATATGTACATTAAATATATGACAAATGCATGAATTTATAGATTCATTTCTTAAATTATTATTATAATTAATCCTTGGAATAGATTTATATGGTATGTCTAATGAAAATAAATAACCAGAGCAATAATTTACAATATATTTCAGGAATTTTATATGTTTATATATTATCAGTAAAGAAAAATGATATATGACACAAAGATTCTTTGCTTTTGTATTATAAAACAATGTATATTTTGCAAGGGAATTTCCAAAATAACTGTTATGCTCTTTGCATTCTGCCTGATATGAACTGCTTCTTCTGTGTGCTTCTTTTACCATGCTCCCCTGCCTTGAACCCAGCAAAATATAACTGGAAACCGCTACAAATAAACCTTTCCTCTTTTAAATTTGAGTTCCAAGAGTTTTGTCTCCAACAAGAAACACAACAAAGACAGATGAAAATCACAGTATCAAGAAGGGACTATATTATATATATATATGCACCCATGCATAGAGCAGCACAACTTTTAGTAACTTAACCTTGGAAAAAAATCCAGATGCCAGTCAATGAATGGACAGAAAAAATGTTGTTTCTATGTACAGCAGAGTATTTCTGTGCAGTAAAGAAAGATAAGCTTGACATATTTTTAGGGAAATAGAAGTATCTTGATGTCACACTTGTAAGTGAAATAAATTGAAAAAACATGCTTCAGCATAACATTGTTTCTCTTGTATGAGAAACTGAAAGGGTAAATGAGGAACAAAATGGAGGGCAGGCATTGGAATTAGGAAGAAAATTGTCCAAATGAGAAAAGAAACAAAGAAGGCAGTTGAAAGAAGAGAAGAAAGAGAAAAAGGGAAAAAAGAGAATGAGAAAAGATGAAAGAAAGTTTTTGTAAGTTAGGAGAAAAAGAAGTGTTGAAAATAGAGGAGGGGTTGGGGAAAATGATGAATCAGGATGAATTATGTACAGGTATAAATTCCCCATAACAACTGTGATCATTAGTGTATCAAAAGTGCACCAATAAAATTTTGTAAAAAATAAAAATGTAGAACTTTATGAATACACATTTCTCCAAAGAAGGCTAACATAAAAATGGCTCACAGTCATATAAAATGTGCCTAACAGCAGTACTTACGAAAGCAGGGAAAGTTACAAAGAGTCACCTCATACCTGTGAGAAAAGCCATATGAAGAAGATAAAATATTTTACAGTGATTTATTGAAAAAGAAAAATTATATTAAGGTCAATAACAAAATTAAAAATAGACATACCATATGATCTAGAGCCTCCACACTTAGGTAATTTTCCGATATTCATGAAATCAAGATCAGATAATTACATATTCATTGCATCTCTACTGATAATAGCCAAGGTGTAGTAGAATGAATAAAGAAACAGTAGTATATTTTGCAATATTGTTGAACACTAAGGAATAAAGAATTCCTACATAAAATCACAAAAAGAATTAACCTGTATGATTGTCATAGTTACTGTTGATTGTCACTTTGACTGGATTAAGTAAGTGTTAAAGAGGTGACAGGATTTTATGCTCATTTTCCTCACCGATAGATTAAGGCTTTGGTCCATTGTTTACTGTGCTTGTAGAAAGTGGGTCTCACTTGAGGAACTGATCCATGGAAGCATCATTTTGGGGATGATATCTGGATTTTGCGTCTTTCCTCTTGGACAATTTCCATTCTCTGTATCCCAGATGTCAGAATTCGGACAGCTTTCCTTGGAAAACCCTATCTGTCATGGCATTTCTACCTTGGAGCCAGTCAACAATGGATTAAAAGCTCTAAAATCATGAGCCAAAATAAACCTCTCATCCTTTGAATTCCAGATGTTAGGTATTTTGTCTGAACAACGGAAATCTAACCAATGCAAGAAAATTATACTGAGTAAAGTTAACCCAAGAGAAAACCAAAAAATTATATGGTTGCACTTAACATGAATTTATTTAAAAACTATCTAGATGCACAGAAGAAAAGAAATGAATTGTAGTGGTTAAGAAGAGAAGGAGGTAGAAAACTTACTCTATAATATGCATAAAATATTAATTATGCAAGTTGAGTAATTTTAAAGAGTTCATGTACAATAGAGTTTATAAAAATTAATACTCTATTAACCATTTAAACAACTAAGAATGTAGATCCCATGTCATTTGTCTTTAGCAAGTAAAAATTAGTTATACACTATGCTCTAAGTAATTAATTTGTCTCAAATACTTAGCTTGTTGGGGAGTAAATAACTTTAGAACTGATTTTGGAGAAGTTTCCATGTCTTATTAGAAATACATTGCAAAACGGGAAATCAGAGAAAATATAAAGACACTCATCAGAAAATAATGATTATTTATAATATATTAAAACACTATATATATATATATATATATATATACATATACATATTTGTTCTTTAGCAGTTTATTTGCAATATGTTTTTCTTGCAGAGGTATCTCCTTATATTATTTTCATAATCTTTTTTCTTAACAAATGATTTTTTTGGATTATAGAGCCATCTGTATTTGTAGATTATTTTCAAACTAATTAACAACAGAAATGAGGAAAATGATTAAAATAATAATTGTAATAGTGCACTAATATGTTATTTGTTTATTCATTTATCTCTATAATTACCAAAGACCTTTTGGGAGACTTCATTATCTTTTATGTGGGAGACCAAAGCTAATATTAATGCCTACAATGAAATTTGAAAATTATCCTAAATATGTTACTGTAAATTATTCTGCTTTGATGTTCCTTACTATAAATATAGTGCTTTTAAATAGATATCTACCTGACATAAGAATTTGATTTAATTACATCCATGTTTTAAATTTTTTAATTTATGAATAATTTATTCATATATACACATATGCTTCGGTGCTTTTCTGAAGTATAAAAGGTTTCAGGTATTTCATTATTTTCTTTTCTCCTTTGCTTGTTTTAACCCCTTCTTTACATATTCAGTTTCAGGTAATATTTTCTTGAGAATCCTTTGTAAACTAAAAGTAACATGTTGCAAAAAGTAACATCTATTTGTACTAAAATATATGTAGTTTAAGAAATTATATTAATCATAGAATTCTAAGAAACATTGTATATGATACATTTATTTATGTAATTTTATATTACCAAATATATATATATATATATATATATATATATATACACATATATATTTTTAATTAAATTCTTGTATATTATTCATTTAAAGTGTGACTTTACAAAATGACAAATGTTGGACAAGATTGGAATTTTATGCACAATTAATACTATGTGGGACACAAAATTTTCCTTTATACCATTCATTAAATACTTAGCAAAATTATTTTATTTCAAGAACTGTGGACACACTATTAAAAATGGAACAGTATCACTGTGATGTAGTCACGTAGATAATAAGGATATGTATAAAGCAAAACTTAATGCCAGCACCAAAGCAAAACAAAAAGAGAGTAAAAAACACAATAATTAATTGGTTTAGAAGATGTACTCAAAGATGGCATTAGGCAGATACCCAAAATTAATTGATGAGAAGATAATTTGTAAATTTTTAAAAATTAAGTCAATAACTATTTTACAGGTAGAAAAGAGAGCAAGCACAAAAATCTTGTCTTTTTCAAAAGACAGTGTTATCCAAAGTAATACACAGTTTGAGTAGCCCTTAGATAAAAATCTGAAAAATAAAAACAGCTTCAAAGCCCCAAATTTTTTAATTTAAATATGACACAAGTTGGCAATCTTATACTTAATGTCATGTGGCATCTTGTGGTTCAGAGCACAGGTCCTCTAAACAGGAAGTATGAAATTATCTCTAGGCTATGAGCACAAGGTGGGTATGAATCAGAAACAAATTACATGTATAGATATGTGTCCTATTCCCAAAATATCTCATTCCTTTGATGAAAATGTTAGAAAATTGGTAAAACTTTAAAACACTTTTGCTTTGCTAAAAATCTTTAAAATATATCAAATAATAAAATGTGCTTATTCAAATTCCGCGTGTTCCTACGTGTTGTTTCTCCCGCCTTCATGCCCTTTGTGTACCTGCCATATATCCTCTCCACCAATCATAGATATTTAGGAGACTTACATTTTTTTCTGGCAAAAATCTCACAACATAACTTAGAAAAAAAAGCAAATAAAATGAATATCTTTTTTTAAAAAAGGAAATTACATGTTATATTGGCAAGAAAATGTGCAAAGAAAAAACGAAGTAGGTTGAAGGAGAGCAGATCTGTAGTTATTGTTTTAATTTGGAACTTCAGAGGGAAAAATACTATTTTAAATGGAAATTAAATGCAAACTAAATTTAGAAAACTATTTTCACACATATATATTAAACCAGGTTATATTTTCTCTTAGGACAAAATATATGTAAGTGAAATAAGTAATAAATGTTTCTTAAATATTGGATAAGTATTTTTGAAGATATAAAGAATACAAGTCACTGTTGTGCAATTGTTTTTGTTTTCAATTATCCTGATAATTGAAATAATTTTAGCCAAGCAAGTTGTGATATGTTATTGTATGTCAATGTAAACGTGTTTATATAATTAATAAATGTATAATTGTATATACAAAATATTTAACACAGAGTACTACACATACATGTTATATTTACAAATATAAGTATATATCTTTATAAAATCTATTGCAAATAATGACTATATCTGAGTAAGCTTCCCTTGCTCAGACTTCTTCATATTAACTCTAAAATAAGCTCCAATATTTAAAACTAAATGAAAAAATTAAATGTAAGTTTGTTAATATATGTACCAAGCCATTCCGTGCAGGTCATTCCATTCATTCATTTCCATTTAACTCTATTATAATGTACTTAATTTTAGTAAAATATGTTCCTATTCTAGTTTTTTATAGGTATACAAATTATATTATTAGGAATAAAAATAAAAACATTTTACAAGATGGATTTTAGTTTAAACTTGTAAATTGGCCATTTTTAAAAAATTTTCACTTTTCTTACATTATTTATACTTTAATATCAGATATTACTGAAGGCTTTCTTTGGTTTTTGGCATAAGGAATCAAATTCAGAACCTTGCATTTACCAAGTAGGGACTTGTTCTGCTGAGCTATATTCCTGGTCTTTATCCCTGAATTTTACTGAAGCAATTCCTAACGTTCAACATTTTTATTTTAAAAATTAAGTCATCTTTATACAATAAATTTGAAATTAAAAACATATTGGATTAAACATCAGAATTGCTTATGCCTACAATATCTTCTTCTTTGTGGTAAAAGGAAATTGTGTACAAAGTTTGAACTGCAGTAGACTAGAAAGGAAAGAAACATTGATTGGAAAAGAAACTTTTTATGCTATTTCAGGAAAAGAAAAAACCCTCAATTTTTGTTACCAGGTATATGTACCATTCAATATTTTCAGAGAAGTGCAAGGTAAAATATCCCTGGTCCATATATGTAGTTATATATAGAGAGAGAATAGCAATTTCTGATACTCGTCAGTATCAATAGAATAGGATAAAACCAACTGACAAATTCCTGACATCAATAGAAGTAATTTTTGATACTCAACAAATCTCTTTGATTCATTGGTAATTTCAAATTTTTTATTATTTTTCAAAATATAGCACTTTTATAGAACTGGAATAAAGGATCTTTGGCCCATCTCTGTTTGCTAACTGACCCTATCTAAAGATAAAGCAGTCTTCTTATCCACAGGTAAAATAGACTGAAGGTACTTTTATAACTTGGAGCAAAGTGTCTTGTGATGTTAGGACCCTGATCACTCACAGACACTGAAAGACAGTGGCATTATCTTCCTTGATAATTATATTTCAAAGACATGGGCCCCAGCTCCTTGAAAAGACATTTTTCTATTGTAAAGCTTTCAAGAAACTGCCACAAAGAATCTCATTCAGTATTTCCAGAGATGAAATTTAAAAGTTAAAAAAAAAAAATTGAAATCTAAGAAAAGAAGATTGAAGGCTTTGAAGTCAGAAAATCTGTCTGAGGTTTAATCCAGAACAAAACACCTTTAGGGCCCTTCTCACCAGTACCCCTGGGCTCTCTTACATAGACTGAGGAAAGCTGTTTGGGCTGTGTTGCTCAGCATATTCAGTCCTCAACAACAAGAAAAGGAAAAGAAAATAGAACGAAAAGCTTTACCAACTTAATTCCATCTTAATATTTTTTTCTAAATTTGGCAAGTTAATATGGCAATTTAATATCATACTTGTTGACAGAATGCCTTCCATTTTAGATCAAGATAATTTTGAACAGCCAAGTTATCTCATGCCACATTCTGTTATGTCTTCCAGTGAAATTACTAGCCAATGATGCCTATTTTTAGTACTAAATGACCACTTGTCATACAAAAAAAACCCACATCCTGGGTTATTAGTTCTTGAATGCTGATTAAAGAAGCATAATTATTCAGCCATATTTTGGAACTGAGAGATTGAAAATGAATCTAATTATACTCCAAAATGTCATCAAGACAAACTAAGTTAAAAAAGAAAAAAACACTGACCTGTGGTGCCTTGAAGAATGTTACATAGCAGTTTCTCTATTATAATTTCTCTAGTCAGAAATTATTTATAATCGTGCATTTCTACACAATTTTGAGGATATATTTGGAAAACTTGGAAGTTATATTTTAAGCTAATTATTTTTTTCTAAAAATGAGAAATGTAATGAAATGAAAGTAATAGCATCTAACAAAATACCTGAAATTAATTTAATATATATAATAATCCTTAAGTGATACTTAATTGGTATGATATGGAAAATCTAATAAATTCATGAATGAATTTAACTAGAAATGATTCACAATCATTCTTTGTATTATATCCTGAGAGCATTTTCTTCATACTCTCTGAGGTTCACTTCAATA
Organism: Cavia porcellus; assembly: GCF_034190915.1. Taxonomy (NCBI): domain Eukaryota; kingdom Metazoa; phylum Chordata; class Mammalia; order Rodentia; family Caviidae; genus Cavia; species Cavia porcellus. The sequence goes on along the minus strand of NW_026947497.1, from coordinate 27,877,259 downwards.
ACAACCTGGTATATGCATATTATATCAAATTACATAATTCTTTGGATAAATTGTGGTCACGTCAATAAGAAAGACTTGATATCTTGTTTATGACCTAAATAAATGATGAAGAGCAGGGATATATTTTAAGGAAGATAACTTATTTAAGTCTCACATAGAATAATAGAATAACTTACTGAGTTTTAGTCTTCAGATAATTTTAAATGAAAATTATAACATTTGATGAGGGATTTTCACAAAGTGAATATATTGTCATATATTGAAAGCTTCTGGGGCAGAAAAGAAAGTCAAGTTTGAAAGTAGGTTTCATTAGTATAATATATATATATATATATATATATATATATATATATACCCTTTATTCCACATTCCACATATTCATTCATCTGAGAGAAATGAAATCATATATCCATCAAAGACGTGTACTAGAATCTTAATAAAAATTTTATTTATGTAAACAGAAATATGCAAAGATCCTGATATAAAACAATCAAATTCTTAATTGTTGTCCCATTAAGAACTGAAGTCTCAAATAACAAAGTAGAAATGAGTGACTGGGAGACAGGAAAACAGGATCCATCTCCAAAAACTACACTAAGTGAAAGAATGAAGATCTGTGTGACTCCACCTGCCCCTCTGTGCATACCATTTCTGTTATATGAATTCCTAAGGATAAGCAGAACGGCAAAGTAGGCAACTGGCTCCCAATATTCAGAACCTACTAGAAAGATATTTAGTATAAAGTAATGAAAAAGAACAGTTCGCATGATGCAAAATTTTACATTATCAAGTTAGAAAAGGTATATCTTCTAAATATACATTTTCTTTACCCCGCTTCAGTGCCTTGAGAAATAGCCTTTGGCTCACAAGAGGCCTAAATTATCATGGAAATTTGTCTGTTCCATTCTATATGATAGTATCAAGTTTGAAGACATAGGCAACTACTTTGAAGACAATAAGATTCACTAAGATACCCATTCTGGTTTGACTATTGTCTTCTTTGGAAGTCCTGTAATGTTTACAATGCCTAAGTTTTATTGGTCTTGTTCTCTACTGTTTTGTCCAACTTTATAATATCTAATAAGATAGACAATTCTTTTTAAGGAAACAAGGGACAACGTTGATAAACATTGTTGATAAACTTGTACTCTGTTCTACACCATGTGCTATGTCTATCCTTGGTATTGACTGACAGCTTTGTTTTGCCATATTTGACTGTATTCTCCCCCCCCCCCCCAAAGAAAGTAATAAGCACTAAGGAGTAATAAAATCCAAGATGTGTAAATTTTGTTGTAAAAAAGAGAGGGAAAAAAAAAAAAAAGAAAAAGAGCTCTAACGGATATAACAGCAAGTGTGTTTGGGGGTGTTAAATAGCTGACTTTATCAATGTTTTTGGAACATTGAACACAGCTGTTTGCAGTCTCCCTGTTTGAATGTCCACCTTGTGTTCTTTGATACTGTGATTTGAGGAACTATTTTCAAGAAAATAGTGTGTAATCTACTAGCAGGTAATTTCTTACTGTTATGGTTTTTTGTTTTGTTTTGTTTTGTTTTGTAGTTCTGTATTGCGTGTACCCTTACGCCGCTTTGGTTTGTTTTGTGTTTTTCTCTTTTTCCTCTTAAATAAAAAAAAAAAAAAATTATCATGGAAATTTGTATATGTTTTCCTGGACCAAGGCACTGTTAATGTCATAATAGTATTTTGTTTTGCACATTTTTAAAGGTTGTATAGCTTGTAAAATTTATTATAAATTAATGACTTGTATTTTGAACTTTCCTTAAATAAATATCAGATGCTAAATGTTTTAAAAAAGATTCTCCACATTACCTAGACAATGTATTTTTACATAAAATATTTTCTATATCTCAAATGCCTTGTTAGTCACTTAATTCTAAGTTAATGGAGTTTCGTCTCCTAGTTATGCCTATCTGCTGTGGTTTAGAATCCTTTCATTACACATCTCTTACATCTACTGAGTAACAGGTACGTACATGTCCTCAGTGTAGTTTTTGTAATTACTAAGTCATTCAACTTTTATTTTACTTTGAAATATTGTTAGTGTCCATCATCTTTCCAAAATAAAGATCATACTAAATTCACAAAAATATACTATTTTCCTATCTAATAATAGCATGCAAAATTTGCAAATAATACTTAAGTAATGCATGATACTCCAAGCATATTTTTGACTCCAAGATATTTTTATAATTTGTTTAATAAAAACAAAATGCAGGTGCTGCAAATTTAGCTTCGCAGTATAAGCACCTGCTTTGAAAACTTGCAATGGTGAGGTTAATACTGGTACAAAAAAAATCACTATAACCTAATATATAAATTGTAGAATGTTTATTGCATTCATCCAGTTATGTAAGAAAATTAATTAATGCTATTTTGTTGAAAAATTTTGTAGGGATTGTTTTTATTGTAGGTGGTTGTAGATGGTTGTCTATATTCCCAGCACTCAAGAACCTGAAGCAAGAGGATTACCATGAGCTCAAGGAAACCTGGGCTACACAGTGACTTCAAAGCCAGCCTGAAATGCATAACGAATCCCTGTATAAAGAATGTAAGAAAAATGTTGATTTACACTAGATTAAATTAATAAAACAGTAAGTTTTGTTAAATTTTTAAGTAACAAATATATGAAACTACATGAAAATTTAACATGGCATAGCTTTAGCCAGCACCAACATCTAGAATGACAAATCCATGACTGAACACTGACTCATGCAGTTGCATGAGGAGTAAACATAAATGGAAGCGAGGTACATTCCATACATCATGAAAATATAGTAAATATTACACTGAGATTAAATTTTGTGGTATTGTGATAAGAAATAATCAAAGCCACTGTTCTTATGATATGTTAAGGAATATTCTCTGTTCATGTTTGAACCTATTCAGGCTACTATAACAAAATATTAAAGCCTGAATATCTTATAGAAAATACAGATTTATTCCTCACAGTTCTAGAGGGGAAGATATCCAATACCAGGTGCCAGCATACTTGATGCCAACTAATGATAAGAGTCTTGTCACTATAAGGTCACATGGCAGAGTCATATGGACCCATCTCAAGTGTCTTATAAAAGAGAAATAACTCCATTCATGAAGATTTTTTCTCTCAAGATCTTACTGTCTTTCAAAATTCCAAACTCCTAATTTTTCCACATTGGGACTAGGATTTACACTGGGCATGAAGTGCAAATATTCCATCTATAGCACTGTGATACCTATTTTGACTCACCTAATCCTCAAAGTAACCCAGAAGACATATTTTGCTCCTGTTATACACTTGAGAAAAAGATACTGTGAAGTTGTAACTCGCCCAGCCTTCTCACAAATGTATGGTGAAAGTATGATCCAAAACAGTGTCTCTCCTTCCAGAGCCCATGCACAACCCTGAACACACTATGTACTTTAGAATAGAAAATCGCTTTGTTTCCTAATTCTCATTTGAAATTTATATTGACTGCAATCAGTGTTACTGACAAAATCAAGATAGAATTATTAATGAATACTCAAATGTGTGTTACCAGTTTTTCTGTCTCATCAAATTTAAACAATTTTTAAAACATAAGTGTATAACACTACAGTGTTGTAAGACATTAATATATATTTTGGGTTTTATAAGAATAAAATTGTACAAACATCCTTACCAGAATTCAATGATATTCAATTCCCATACCCATTAACCAAAATATCCCTACAGTAGAAAAGTTAGGGCTTTGCTTATATTATGTACTCAGTTGTACTTAGACCATTATTCATGACAAAATATAATCTTGATGACCAGCAAGTAAGGGCTTATCGATAAGGAAACCATTTACTAAATAATGTTTATAATACAAGTGCTCTTCTTGCTTTTAGAAAAACACAGATATACCAGGCGGTGCTTCCTAGAGAAACATATTAAATGCAAATTATACAAATACGTGCAAATTTATAAAACTGGATTACAATGATTGCCCATAGAGGCAAGTGAAGGAGAGTGAAAGAATGGTTTCTGCTCACTGTATAATGAAGGTTCTTCTTCCAGGAGCTGGAAGAGCTGGCATTCACTGTAATGTCCTGTGTACATGCATTTCAGGAGATTGAAGAGTCTGTCATGAAAGGCTGAAGCATCTATGCTAAAGGCTAAAAGACCTGCTGGAAGCCAGAAGACAATACCTAAGGCAAAGGTGAATCCTGGAGCTCCTCCAAAACATTAAAAAATAAATAAATAAAGAGAGAAGAAACCCAGAAGAATACCTTTCTTCTTCATACCCTTCTATACCATTCAGGCAAAAGCTGCCCTAAGGAGAATCTTTTGTCTTCAGTAAATCCCTTCAGTCACACTGAGAACTATGCTGATCCAATTTAATTAGGCACTTCTTATTCAAGTCCACACAACTGGTTAACTACCACAGTCCTCCACTTGTCTGCTTAACAACCGAACACATTTGTAAATACTGGTCTCTAGATACAAAGTCAAGTTCATCATTATGTCTAATACATTATAGAGAACCTGCATAAAAACAGAAACTCATGAATTACTTTCCACAGATAAAAAGCAAACATTCCTTGGATGATGCTTATGACTAGCATTTCACATCTTGAATATCGTGAACTTCATAACACAACTTAGCATAAGTTTGTTATACTGAGGAATCAATATTAACACTATCAATCTTATATTTCACAGGAAAAATTAAGAGAAATTTTTTTTAATTACAATACTCATTTTGTAGTTGATTACACCTGAAAGCTTATATTTAGTACAACCTTCCTTCACTACCCGCTCTGTATTCTCTTGGTTTTCAGCAAGCACCTCAACAGGTCTTGGTTCTTTCCCTGGTGGGTTGATCCATACCTTCATTATTGAAGATTTGTCATTCTGCTCGGATTGGGTTTTTATAGTTTCCCACTGACTTTAATAACAGGGCATAATTATAGTAGGAGGCACCCCAAGGGATTTTCTGTACTCCAATTACATTCTTCCTTTTGTGCATTATTGAATAAAACTCCAATTTCCCCTTGGTAGTCTGGATCAGTCACCCCTGTCAACATCATAACTCCATTTTTATCTTGTTTACTCTTAGGAATGAAGACACCAAAATGACGAGGAAGAAGTCTTAGCTTCCAGTTCAATTGTACCTTTTTGTGCTTCCTAGAATGAGTTTCTCCCTTCATGGAATAAGACTTCTAGGGAAGCAAAGCATAAGGTTACAGAACAGGATGCAAACATTTTGCTAGTGACCAGTAAAGCCAATGGTGAGTGGTATCATTCCCACTTTCAAGCCTTGATTTCTGGACTTGTGAACTCTGGCAATGAGAGGCATGGTATCATATGGTAGACTCTGATTTAAACTATATGCAAGCTTTCAAAGATTCATGCTCCAGCTTTGCAAGCTATTGCCACCTAACTGGCACTGCAGCTTTGTCTTTAAAAGACCATTCCATCTTCTTTATCAATGCAGACATTTCTGGATAGTGAAGCACAAGATAAGACCAATGAATTCTATGATCATTACCCAATTGTCTTGCTTCTTCGGCTATATATTACTTGATCAGATGGAATACTGTGCAGAATTCTACGACCATGGCTAAGATAGTCTGTGCATGGATGGTAGTTTTGGTTGAAACACTGCATGCAGGGACAGTAAATTCATGTGCATAATCTATGCACATAAAGATAAAGTGCAGTCTTTTCCTTCATGGTAGCAGTTCAATATAATCAGCTTATTACCAGGTCACACGTTGATCACCTCGAAGAATAGTGCCATATCAATGACTCAAAATTGATTTCTGCTTCTGGCATATTTGGCATTCGTCAGTGCCTGTAGGCAGATCACTCTTTTTCCATGGGAGTCCTTGTTGTTAAGCACAGGAATAAACTATTGTTGCCACCATGGGCACTCTGTTCATGAGCTCATTGGGCAGTTAAAAAGAGCTTGATCACTATCTACAAAACTGGTCATCCTATTGACTTGATTGTTAAAGTGATCTGCTGAGGTCATTTTTAACGAGCACTTACAAGAAATAAAAATGTTTCTGTATCATTTGGCCATATGTAGCTGTCTATTCACATAATTCATTCAAAAATATCTGTCACTAATTTTCCAGTCATCTTGCAAGTTCTTGACCATCTGGCCAGAGGTTTGGGTACAATCTATGAATCAGTATACAATTACACATCTTACCATTTTTCTTCTAGACAAAATGTACTCCCAGGTACACTACCTGAAGCTCTATTCCCTGTAGGTATTTTCATTCAAAACTGTCTTTCGTGGGTGTCCAGAAAGGATTGCTATTCACTTGCAGATGGTGCCAACATAATGCTCAAAAGCTTCTGTAAATCAAGCCCTAGCCTTCTTTTCCTCTGACAGCTGATCATACAATGCATCCCATATGTTCACTTTGGGAAACAGAAGGTAATATAGTAGACAGAGGACCCAATGGCATCTGGGCAACTTCTTTATGTTACTTATTTGTACCTTTGGACTTGCTCTGCCTTGTTTATGTATATGCTATTTTCCATTTAATGATGAAATGTTGCTGTGAACAGCCAGCCATTAGACTCAGTTGGACAGATAATACTTAGCTCATGACGTGCAACTCAGGTCACATGGTAACCTCTTGTCCAATGGCTGAACATTCAATTTCCACTAAAGGCCTGTCAAAAGCTGTTTTACAAAGATACAGTAATTGTCTTCAGATGATGGCAAAGCCTTGCTCCAAAATTCTGTATACTCCACTGTGATTCACTGATAAGAGCCTCTCAGAGACTACAAAGAGCATCTCTGCTTGCTGCTGACACTTCAAGTGTCATTGGATTGGCTGGATCACATGTCCCAGGGGCAGGGAAACATGCACAGCAGGCTGGACCTGTTACAGAAACTTTTCTTGTTGGAGCCCTAAGTCAAAGCTACAGCTCTCGGAGTTACTAGGTAAACGGGCTGAAATAAAACTAAGGAAGGAGTGTGTTGCCTCCAAAATCCATATAAGCTTACTAAGCTTTGTGCCTCTTTTCATCTTAGGACAGTCAGGTTCAACAACTTATCATTTTCCTTTTATTCAGGAAATAACTCTCCCTTGAGCAGGTCTTAGTCTTTAATAAATTCCCTCAGTTATACCCTGAACTATGCTGATCCAATTAAGTTGGTCATTTCTTACTCAACTTGACACAGCTATCAAGACAGGGAAGTGGGAAGAATGAATATTCACTTCAGTCTATGTGGAAATTTAAAGTTGAAAGAAGTATAAATTGTTCAAGGTTAAAATACATATTAATCTAATTACAAATTCTACAGTATTATCTAGTATAGTGTATTAGAGTATAGAAAACTGTCTCACTTTTCCTTTTCAAAGGACAATATGGGAACTCCAACATGTTATGAAAAAATTGTATCTACATCACTACTTTCTAGCAAATTAGATGTTAAATTGAAGAAAGGAGTACTTTTTAAAATTATATTTAAAGAAAAAGGGTAGAAATAATATATAATTAAAAAATAAACAAAAATCACTAGTTGATAAATTATATATTGTCCTCATAGAAATAGTTGTTCAGGCTACAAAAGTAAAGCATACAAATTGGACATTAAAACAGCAAGAATTCCAAACCTTCTGTTCAACTACCCAACAACAAACTAAGTAATATGGTTATCAATCCTCTGTTTAAACATACATGCAGTTATATCCTTTAGAGTACTTTCTTTTGCTCTCTTTTTTATTTAAACAATTAGACATTTTGGGTTTTATTATTCCTATATTTATTATTACTTTTTAAATCAGAAACAAAATGTGATATTTATAAATATGATTTTTATTTATTTCACTAATGAGGATAGCCTCAAGTTGTCTCCATTTGCCTATGAAAGCCTAAAGATCACCTTTTTATAGCTGAATAATATTCCATTGTACAAAAATCTTTTAAATTTACTCTGTGGTTACATCTTTTTAATTTACTCTGTGGTTGATTGGCATCTATCTTAGTTGTTTCCAAGATTTAGCTATTACAAATTATGCTGCTATGAACATGGGTGCACATATACCACTGTGATATAACCTTTTCAGTTTTTCTGGGAAAATACCCAGGAGAAGAATAGCTGGGTTGAATAGAACTTGCAGTTCTATTCTTCGGAAAAGTCTCCATACTGATTTCCATAGTGTTACACCAGTCTAAAGAACCACAAACAATGCAGCAGTGTTCCTTTTCCCCCACAGCCTTGCCAACATTTGTTATCAGTTGATTTCTTGATGGCAGCTATTCTTTCCTGAATGAGATGAAATCTCAGTGCTGTTTTAATTTGCATTTCTCGAATGACCAGTGATGGTGAGCATTTCTTCATGTATTTATTTGCCATTTGTAAATCTTCATCTGAGAAATGTGTGCTCATCTCAGATGCCCATTTTTGGAGAGGGTCTTTGAATTTGGGGAGCTTGATGTTTTTCAGTTCTTTATATGTTCTGGGTGTAAGTCCTTTGTCTGAGAGGTTGCTGGGTAAAATTCCTTCTCATTATGTGGGTTTTCTTTTCACTCTGTTGGTGATATCTTTTGAAGTGCAGAAGCATTTCAATAATATGAGATCCCAGTTGTTAATTCTTTGAAGTGTTTCTTGTGCAGTTTTCATTTTGTTTATGAATTCTCTGCCTACCCCTATGTCTCCAAGACTTCTACCTACCTTATCTTCCAGTAGATTTAGTATTTGTGTTTTTATGTTTAGGTCTTTGATCCATTTAGACTTTAGTTTTGTGCATGCTGATAGGCAAGGATCTAGTTTCAGTCTTTGGCATGTGGAGAGCCAATTTTTCCAACATCCTTTACTAAAGAGGCTACCCTTCTTCCAGTGAACATTTTTAGCCCCTTTGTCAAATATCAGGTGGTTGCGTGTTTTTGTAGTTGTGCTTGCATCTTCTAATCTGTTCCATTTATCCTCGGATCTATTTTTTGCCAGTACCATGCTAATTTTTCACTGTGGCTTTTTAGTACAGTTTCAAGTCAGGAATTGAATTGCCGCCTGCCTTGCCCTTGTTGCCAAGAATTGCCTTTGCTATTCTAGGCTTCTTCTGTTTTCAAGTGAATTTTAGGGGAGTTTTTTCTAGATCTGGGGGTATGTTAATGATATTTTGTTTGGATTTGCATTTAATCTGTATAACAGTTTTGGGAGTATGGCCATCGTCACAATATTGGTTTTTTCCTAGCCAAGAGCAAGGAATATTCTTCCATTTTCTAATATCCTCTTCAGTCTCCTTCTTTAGCATAGCATAATTTTCAACATGTAGGTCTTTCACATTCTTAGGTTGATTCCTGAGTATTTCATTTCTATAGATGGTATTTTGAAAGGCGATATTTCCATAATTTGTCTCTTGCGTTTTTTGTTTGTGTACCAAAATGCTATTGATTTTTAAGTATTGACATTGTATCCAGCTACAATGCTGAATTTATCACTTCTAGTAGTCTTTTAATGGAAGTTTTTGGGTCTTCTAGATAGAGTATCATGTTATCAGCAAATAGTGATAATTTAGGTTCCTTTCTTATCTTTATTCCTTTTATTTCTCTGTCTTGTCTGATTGATCTAGCTAGTGTTTCCAGAACTATATTGAAAATAAGTGGTGACAGTGAACATCAGTGTTATTTCTGATTTTGAAGTGAAAGCTTTCAATTTCTGTCCATTTTGTATAATGTTGGCTGTTGGTTTGTCATAGATGGCCTTTATAAGATTGAGGTAGATACTGTGTATTCCAAATTTCTGAAGGATTTTTATGATGAACATGTGTTGGACTTTACTGAATGCTTTTTCTGCATATAATGACATGATCATGTTTTTGTTTTTGACTCTGTTTATGTGGTTTATTACATTTGTTGATTCACGTATGCTAAACCATCTTTGCATTCCTGGGATGAATCCCACTTGTTCATAGTGTATAATATTCTTGATGCTTTGCTGCATTCTATTTGCCAGTATTTTATTGAGAATCTTTACATCGATATTCATTAGTGAGACTCTATAGTTCTCCTTTCTGGTTGGGTCTTTCTCTTGTTTTGTTATCAGAGTAATACTTGCTTCCAGGAATGACTGGGGAGGATTTCTTCCTTTTTAATTTCATTGAAGAGTTTAAGGAGTATTTGCATCAAATTTTCTCTAAATTTCTTGTAGAATTCAGCCATGAATCTATCACGACCTGGACTTTTCTTTGTTGGTAAGTTTTTAATTATGTTTTCAATTTCAATAACTGATATTGGGGTTTTCAGAATTGTTATATCTTCTTGGTTGAGCTTTGGTGGTTCATATGTTTCTGGATACCTTTTCATTTCCTCTATGTTTTCCTCTTTATGTGAGTATGGATTTTAAAAGTAGGCATTCATGATTTTTTTTTTTTTTTTGTCTTTTTGTTTTTATCGGTACCAGGGATCGAACTCACGACTGCCTGCTTGCAAGGCAGGCGCTTATGCCGCTGAGCTAAATCCCCAGCCCCCCATTCATGATCTTTTGAATTTACACTGGGGTCTGTAGTAATTTATCTCTTTTCAGTCCTTATTTCATGAATTTGGGATTTTTCTTTCTTTTTCTTTTTCTAGCTTACTTCTAGGCTAGCTAGAGGTTTATCAACTTCGTTTATTCTCTCAAAAAAGCCCACAACTTTTTGATTGAATAATTCTTTATTTTTTTTAAGTTTCAACTGCTTTGATTTGTGCTCTAACCTTTACAATTTCCTCTCTTCTATTTGCTTTGGGTTTCATTTGCTCTTCTTTTTTTAGAAGGTTGATATGAAGCATTAAGTTGTTTATTTTTGCTCATTCTGCTTTCTTGGCATGAGAATTTATTGCTATATATTTCTTTTTTAAGACAGCTTTCATTGCATCCCACAGATTACAGTATGTTGTTTCTGCATTTTCATGGAATTGTAGGTTTAGCTTTATTTCTTCTTTAATTTCATCTGTAGCCCACTGGTTGTTCAGAAGATTGTTATTTAATTTCCATGTATTTATGCAGGTTTTGAAATTTCTTTTGCCATTAATTTTCAATTTCAGTGTGCTATGGTCAGATACTATGCATGGGGTAATTTCAATACCTTTGCAGTTACTTAAGAATTTTTTATGGGATAATTTATGATCTATTTTGGAAAATGTCCCATGTGCAGCTGAGAAGAATGTACACATTCTGATATGGTTGGGTGAACACTGTGTAAACATCTAATAAGTTCAATTGCTCACAAGTATGATTCAGTTCTATTATTTTGTGCTGACTTTTTGTCTAGTTAATCTATCTCTCTGTGACAATGGGCTGTTAAAGGCCCCCATTGTAATTGTAATGCTCAAGTCAAGACAAGCTTAGAGTGAGGTATTTCAAGTCCTGAAAGTAAACAACTTTCAAGTCAGACTGATTTATCCAGAAAAACTTTCATTCAAATTTAATGGAGAATCAAGATATTTTCATGACAAAGAACAATTGAAGAAATTCATGTCCACCAAACCAACCCTAGAAAGAGTATTGAAAGACATATTAGATCAAGATAAAAATGACCACAATCGGGAACAACAACAGAAAGTAACCATCAGGAAAGACAAGCAATTAAACAAGGGGAAAAGCAGAAAGCAAACAACTGGAACATAACACGGCAAAGTCAAGGCAGTACATATCAGTGATACCCACAAATGTAAATGGCCTCAATTCACCTATCAAAATAAATAGGTTGACAGAATGGATCAAGAAACATGATTCCACAATATTCTCTAGACAAGAAACACATTTGACTCAAAAGGGAACTCATAGATTAAAAGTCAAAAGATGGAAAACAGTATTCCCTGCAACATAAACGCAGTAAAAAGCAGGGGTAACTATTCTATTTACAGACAATGTGAACTTCAAACCTAAAATGATTAAAAGAGAATGCCATTTCATATTCATTAGTGGAAAAATTCAAGAGAAAGAGCTAACAATGATAAATATGTATGCACCAAATACAGGAACACCCCATTATATAAGAAAGATATTAATGGACATGAAAGTAGTGTTTTTAAAAATATAAATGGTGGCTTTTAGATTAAAGTATTAATTTCACTGGCTTTGGAATAATCTTTGTAGAATAATGGAACACACTACTAAGTGTGTTGGACATATCAGAAGCATAGAAGTGGAGATTGTATCTGTTCACCCTATCCCTTCCTCTCGGCAACATTCTCTAGCTCTGCTTTCTTATTGCTATGAATTAAGCAGATTCAATCTGCATTATCCTGCAGACATGATATCTCTGCCTTAACTCATCATTCACTGCATTCCCCTGAAACATAAGCCAAATTAAATTTCTCCTTCTTTAAAATGTGTGCTCTGAGTATTTTTTCTAGAAATGAAAAAGCTGACTCCTAGAGAATCAGCTCTAGGGTTGGTCCTAGAGAAGTAGGGTGAATTGTTGTGATTCTCTCTAATGATATGATTTAGAAGAAGGTAGAACTGATTGCTAGGAGAATTTTGAAATGTTTGTGGGTGTGTGTTAGAGATGTCCTAGAATGCTCGTTAGAGCTTGGTTGTTGATTCTGGAAAGCTTAGAGGACCATATGCTAATATGAATGTCAACAGTAAAAGTGAGGCTCAAAAGGATACAGTTAGGAACAAAAATTCCACTGGCAGTTGGTCTATAGGCTATGTGACTTCAGCTTACCCACATCCTGAAATTTTAGAGTGACAATGGTAAACTAGTTAATCTGACGGAGAAAATTTCAAGGCAGTTCAAAATCCAACCTATGAGGTAGATACTGCTAGCTACTTGGGCAGATATATAAATAGAAATGGGGGGGATAATTTGAGAAACTTAAATTTTGGATCAGATGGAGCTATGAGTATAGTTGGGGCCAAAAGAAGTCTTGTTCTTGCAAAGATTAAGACTATTAAAAACAAAGCAATTACTTTGTACAGTATAAGATAACGATGCCTTGAGGACATTCTATGAATTAACAAATATTTGAATAATCAAGGATTTAAACAGGTAACCCACTCTTCTGAGTAGACAACATCATGAAACATCTTCAGGGGAATTCAGTTTCAGAACTTATTTCACTCCACTCAGCCATTCAAGCATTCAGAGTCCGACTCAACAATGCTCCAAAAGACACCTGGCTACTCATTCAGCTGGCAGCAGACTTTGGTTTCCTTCATCTGATACTTGCTTTACAGGAATGAGAATCAAAGGGCTGTAGATTAATGATGGTTTCTACTCAGATTTCAAAGAAAGGCGTTGGAGGTCAGGAAAGGAGGTTCTGAGCAGGCAGGGGTTGTAGTTGCAGGAATGAAGCCAAAGGCTCAGTAGAGATGTTAGGAAATTGTGTATTCCAGGAATACTGACCATCTGCTGAGAAAATCTGCAGGCTGTTAGTGAACCAGCCCAAGAGAGTGACCATGTGAGCTGCAGTTGGCAAGGTCATTGGAGTGAGCTGTTCAATTCCTTTGGTACACAATTTTTATCACTGTATATCCCAGAGGCCAAACATTGAACTCCAGGACAGAATGTAAACTCTTAACATGTACCACGGTACTTTGGGATTATGTACTATGCTTTTGATCAGTTTGCCTTGTGTCTCAGAAGAAACTTACTTAGACTTTTAGAAAATACAGGAATTGTTGAGGTTTTAGAGAAGGGACAGTTGCATTTGTACTTGTACCAGTATACTTATTATGTTATAACATACTTGCTCTTGTGTTTACTTGGAGATTACATATGATTCAAAGAGAGGTGTTGGGTATGAAACTGATGAACATTGGGATGTGGGTGTTAGGAATATCATGCTGATAAGCTTCAGTATCTGCCAGGAAGATTGATAGTGCACACAGGTCGGTGTACATGTGTGGAATAGGGATATTTGGCCTTGATGTCTTTATCTAGTTTCTCACCTCCTCTTCTCTGGCATTGTTTTCCTGCTTTGTTTCCTCACCACTATGACCTAAGCAGCTTCTCTCTGCCATACCCAGTGTTACAGCATTTCTCTATTAGAGTCAGCTGATCATAGATTGAATCCCCACAAATTTTTGGCCAAATCAAATCTCAAATCCTTTAAGTTGTGGGTGTCTGGTATTGTACACAACAACAAAAATATTAAAAATTAGAGAGACAGAGAGAAAGAGAGAGAGTCGGATTTTGATCAGTGTAACAGAATTGATCAGTATCTCCAGATCTCTATATCTATGTCTATAAATCTATCACTCTATCTAATGTGAGGGTGATGGATCATTCTCTTAATGTTTAATGTTGAGATTTTTTTCTTCATAGTCAAACATGTTAAATGACACTGTCCTTTTCATGTCCTTTTGGAAAATTCAATTTGTTTTTCTTCAATTGAAATATATATATTTGCATCCCACATAAAAAACCACTTTTCTTAATTTCACTAGTACATAAGTAGATATTCATAATGTTAATTTTCAGCATTTTCTTAGCAACTATTTGGCATTGCAGTCAATTTTTAATATGATTAACCAATTTAAGTCACAAAAATCATTTTGTCTTATATATCTATTACATATTATACATTATTTAGATTTGGTGTGGAGTGGTATCAAATGTCTGTTTAAATAAACTAAAGTGAAAATTCTAGAAGTTAAAGAGCATGATTTTCTTCTGGTTAAAAGGAATTAAGTTTTGTTTAAAAATTGAACTTAAACCTAGCATTATATCATTATATCATTATCAACCGAGACTCTGAAAGCAACAATATGTTTCCCTATTGTCAACTGTCACATGCACTGTTCAATAAAATCTGAGTCTTAAAAACAGTTTCACTTAAGTAAAAACAGATCCTCTTGACATGCCTTTGGGCATTTTGAGGTTTAACGATGCCTCCCACAGCAGTGTAATTAACAATACCCATGATTATGCTATGTTTTCCAATGCCGTAAGCTCACGCAAGATTGCTTGATAAGGTACACACAATATCAGAGTGCACCTGAAGAAAAAATCCCCTAGTAACATTGTAATGATGAAAAGACATCTGTAACATAATTCTAGAGCTTTAAATGAGAAGACTGAACCTCTTAGCATTGGTATAAATGGAATTATAATATTCCCATAGACAGTGATTAGAAACTGATCAACTGCTATACATGCCAGGCAATAAACAAAAAAATCATGTTTGCCTTCAGCAGTAGCAAACAAATCCCAAAATTAAGGATAGATCTTAATACAATAAGGAATATCATAATCTTTAAGCAGAAAAATAAGGTTTTTTTAATAATAAGAATAAAGTACACATTGAGAAACTAAAACATTTGCAAATTAATGATTTGCTGGAAAATTGAAAAAAAAATTGAATCTACTGAGTAACATATCTACTATCCACTGACTGTAGAGAGACTTTGGTGTAAGGGATTGAGACTTCACTCATAAATGTCACAACTTTTGTAATTGGGAGCAATTTCTCATACTGTGTGAGAAATTTCTAGTAGGATTCAAAGGATATTTATTTATTGATAGTTTTGCCATAAATATAGTGTTACATGCATTGTGATTTTCATTTCATTCCATTCATACATTAAACTTATTTATTGAAACAGTGATGGAATTTGTTACATTAAACATATTCATTGAAACAGTTATTTTTCAAAATTATCTACCTACTTCTTTTTAGCAACTGTTAAGTTAAATACTGGTAAGCTATGAATATACATCAGTAAGATTTTTTTAAATTCCAAAACTAGTATCCGTGGCATGAAGGCAATTAATTTAATTTTCCTATAGTTTTTTTAAATGTTCAAATATAACTTGAGTCTGTGATTTTTAAAACAGAGTAATCAATAATCTAGGATATAGTCTTGGGATTCTAGAAATTGAGAGCGAATAAATTTCAAGATTTGCAACAGGAAAAACTAACAAAAATTAGAGTAAAAAATAATGGAATTGAATTTAGGAAATGGATAGAGAAAATAAAATTTAAAAGAAGATTCCCTAACAAGAATGAATAATGTTGATAAATGTCTTGTTTTGCAAAATAAGCAAAAATGAGAATTACTAATATCAGAATGGAATGTCTACTACCACTATCGATATCATGCATATTGAACAAATAGTAGAGGTACATTATGAAATGTATGCACAACTTTTACTTTTGAGAGATTGGAATACTTTAACCATATTCTTATAAACTCACAAGAGAAGAAAAAAAAATACTGAAAAGCTTGTATTAGTTCTTGCAATTGAGTCATGATTAATAATCTGCCAAAGAGGATTTGCTGGTGAATACTAACTTTTAAGGAAGCAATTATACTTCTCAACTCATTGCATAAGACTTACACTACCTAACAACCAAAAGAGGATAAAGTTTTCATAAAAAGGGGAAACTACAGAACAATATCATTACAAACATAAATGTGAAAGTTTTCAACAGTAAATCAACAAATGGAACACAACAGTTTACAAAAGAATTATACACAATAACCAAGTTGAATTTATTCTAGGTATTCTAGATATGCAAGATTATTTAAAAATTTGAAAATATAAATTATTCAAAAAAGAGAACTTTGTGCTATATTCCTAGTTATGTAAATATCTATACAAATAATTGCATATAATTGCATTTGTATTTGTGCTGTGTGAATATAAAGTTAAAATGTCCAATGATAATTCTTATTCAAATGTACTCATTTTTGAAGAATATTTTTTCTAAGTATTTTAATTCCCTGTTAGTAAATTAAGCAGTTGATTATACCAAATGGAACAGAAATATGTTTTTGAAATTAATCCAAAAAGAAAGGTATAACTTAAAAAGAAGGGATTACAGATCAAGAAAAGATATACGAATCATAGGGAAAAAATAAAAGAAAAAAATTTTGTCATTAGTCCATAATAAGTTGACAGCAAATTTTTAATAGAAAAGGATTCCTAATTATTGTACAATGGCTTCATTGGGCAAGGAATTCAGCTCTAGGTTTATCTGTCAACCTGAAATCATAGTGTTGGCCAGGGTGCAATCTTGCTAGAAGCTGTGGCACTTACAAGTTCATCAATCTATTAGAAAAATTTAGTTTATTAAAGCTGTAGGAGAAAACCTAAAGAGCAATCATAATTGATAAAAATCATAGACAGGTTTTCAACCAGGAAAGAGTGTTCAAATTAATTTCCAGCCCTTACTTTTCTTTTCAGATATAAATGGTTCATATTAAACTACTTATTCAGTATGATTAACTTAGTCATAAATCTCTACAATGCTTGTTTGTATATATTTACATTAATTTCCTACTATCAATGTTTTTTTAAAATTTTAAACTTTGTCTTATTGTTTTATAAATATACTTAGTTTATAATTTCCCCTTTACTTTTACTATTGTTTTAATTTATTTTAATAAAATTTTCTTTATCGTTTCATCTACCAAAGAAAGTAATGTTATTTTCTCAAATAATGTGTGTGTGTGTCGTGTATTAGTCATTATCAGCATAACCTCTAAGTGTTACTCACATAATCTTGTAAATTTTTGAAACACTCTTAAGCAGTTTTTCCTGTATCTCAGTCTGTAATCTGTATCATTTATTTGAAGAAATATTTTGGGTTTTTTGGGGGGAGCAGGGGCTGAAATCACAGTACCCTTTATAAATTTTGTTAAAACTCTGTTATAGAGCCGTATCTAAAGATTTAAAAATCTCATCAAGTATTTGATTCACATGCAGATAGTTTATTTCTACAATCTGTTGCCAATTTGGTTAATAGATTTTGTAGTCCTAATTCATGAGTAAAAGAGTTCAATCATGATATTTGCTGTCCCATGTTGTCACTTGTTGTAGTTCTATGTGGCAAATAAATTTCTGGTTTTCAACCATGTGTATTTTGGGAAATACTGTTTGTTGCCTCATTTCTTTCAGTATAAAACTTTGGAGGGATTGATTTACACTTTCTTCATAGGAAACATTCATTACTGTTTTGGAATTATCAGAAACAAGTGATATTCCCACCCAGTCTCTCTTCTTGTAAACTCCAATATCATTCTTGTCCCTTCTTTCCCAGGGAAAGCTTTCATTCAGATGGTGCAAATCCTTTTAAATGTAGTGAAGATGGAGGAAAAATAGAGTGGTAAAAATAATGGCAGCTGGAAACTCAGACAGCTTTCTCATGGCTCTGGGAAGTTTCCTTGTGTGTTCCACCACATCGGAGAGTGGAAGGCAAGTGCATTGTCTCTGTCTTTCCTAGGCCAAAAAGCCCATTGGTCTGTTTCAAGTTTATCCCCACCTTTCTTTCTTCTGTTTCCCATTTGGACCCTCATTATAGATGCAATTCAGTAATGAGATTTCAGATTGCCTTTTATTAGACTCATTGCAGACCAGATCATTCAGTTTCCATTTGTATGAACTAGAGCTTAATATGTACTTTATGTCTTCATGTTTCTGTTCTCCATACATTGGTTTGCATTTTGCATTCTGTTTACAGGAAAAAGTGATAATTTTAAGCAAATATTTTACCAAAGAACAAGGTCTCGTTTTGCCAATTCATAATACTGATATTTCTGCCATTTCTTGCTCCACTGCTAAGAAATTACTCTTGCTGATTTTTTTTTTTTTTGTAATGTCATACTATAGCTTGATACCAAAATATTTTATTCAGAGATCCGAGACTGTGGCAGCAGCAGCTGGGAGCTCCGCCCAGCCTGTGGGAACTTTTGCCCTGACCTGGCGACCCAGGCCAATTCCCCACGGGACCCAGGGACCAGGCCAGTTCAGAGACTGTAGCAGCTGTGGCTGGGAGATCCGCCCAGCCTGTGGGAACTTTCTCCCTGACTTGGGGTACCAGACGGGCTCCCCACCTGACCAGAGACCAGGCCTGAAGGGTGAGTGTAACAGCGGCAGCTGGGAGCTCCGTCCAGCCTGCGGGAACTTTTGCCCTGACCTGGGGACCTAGGCCCCTTCCCCACCAGACCTGGGACCAGGCCAGTTCAGAGACTACAGCAGCAGCAGCTGGGAGCTCCGCCCAGCCTCCCTGATTTGGGAACCAGGGTGGTTCCACACTGGACCCAGGCACCAGGCCAGATAAGAGACTGTCACAGCAGGGGCTGGGAGCTTCATCCAGCCTGAGGAGACACTCCTCCTGGCCTGAGAAGCAGGCAATAGTTCCCTGCTGGGTCCAGTGAGTGGGGCCATCACAGGGTACCCCATCCCAGGGTACCCCATCCCAGGCTGGTAGATCTCTCTCCCACACCTGGAACAACACTTGAAGCTCCCAAATACAGGAAAATGACAAAACAAAAGTCAAAAATGCAATCTCAAACATCCAGCCCATCCCAAGAAAGCCAAGGAGCCATATGCATAGAGGAAAACACATGCCACTTGACTGAAATACCTTAAATAATGGTAACTGAAATAAAGAAGCAAGTATGGGAAGCCTTAAAGGAATACAAACTAGAAATATTCTCTCAGATGAAAGAAGAATTGATAAAAGAAATGAAGCAGATGTTAAACATAGCTAATGAAGAGGCAGTTAAAAAAATTAGAGGAACTAAACAAAAAGATAGAATCCCTGGATGAACAATATAAGAAAAAAAACAGAATATATAAAACAGAGGCAAAGAGATATACAGGAAATCAAAAACTCCATTGAAAGTTGTAAAAACCGTCTCAATGAATGTGAAGATAGAATCTCAGACCTCGAAGACAAGATTGCAACAAGTGAACAGGAAAGAAAAGATCTTTTAAAAATAGCAAGAAATCAGGAAAGAACAATTCAACACCTACAGGATGACGCAAAGAGAAACAATAAAAGGTTGATAGGGATAAATGAAAAAGAAGGGGACAACATAAAGGATGTCAAGAGGATTTTGGAGAAATAATAGCTGAAAATTTCCCAAACATGAGATTGGAAACTGATATCAAGATCAATGAAGCATATAGATCTCCAAATAGTCACAACCAAAATAAATCTACACCCAGACATATAATAATGACCATCTCAGAAATTGAACAAAAGAATAGAATATTAAAGGCTGTGAGAGAGAAAAGACAGATCACCTATAAAGGAAAACCTATCAGAATTATAGCAGACTTATCAGCACAAACAATAAAGTCAAGAAGAGCTTGGAGTGATGTATTTCAGATCCTAAAGGAAAATGATTTTCAGCATAGACTGATGTACCCTGCAAAACTGTCCTTCAAATTTGATGGAGAAATAAGATACTTCCATGACAAAGAACAGGTGAAAAACTTCATGATCATCAAGCCAACCCTGCAAAGAATACTGAAAGACAGCCTAGATACATTTAGGAAAAAAACCACTAAACAAAGCAGACAGTTGAACAGAGCAGAAAGATAAACATACAACAGCAGAAAGATAATATGTCAACAATAAGTGAATTTATAACAGTTCTTACTATTAATGTAAATGGTCTTAATACACCAATTAAAAGAAACAGACTGGCAGAATGGATCAAGAAACAAAATCCAACCATATGCTGTCTACAAGAAACCCACCTAACTCAAAAGGATATTCACAGACTCAAAGTCAAAGGATGGAAAACAACACTCCATGCAACAGGAACCCAAAACAAAGCAGGTGTAACTATTCTGTTTGCAGACAAAGTCAACTACAATCCAATAATGATTAGAAAGGATAAAGAAGGTCACTACATACTGGATAGGGGAAAACTCCAAGAGGAAGAGATAACTATCTTAAATATATATGCACCAAACTCCAGAGCACCCAGTTATATAAACCAAGTACTAACATAAATGAAAAACCAAATCAGCAGCAACACAATTCTGACAGGAGATCTTAACACAACATTGACACCAATGGACAGATCAACCAAACAGAAAATCAACAAAGAAATAAAAGAACTGAATTGCACCTGTGAATAAATGGACTTAATAGACATATACAGAGTATTCCACCCAACAACAATGGAATACAAATTCTTCTCAGCAGTACACGGGTCATTCTCTAAAATAGAGCATATATTAACTCACAGAACATATTTAAAGATATCCAAAATAGTTGAAATTATCCCTTGCATGCTATCGGACCATAGAGCTATGATATTAGTAATTAACGATAAGAGATACTGCAAAAATCCCACAAACATATGGAAACTGAATAACACACTCCTGAGTAATCAGTGGGTCGAAGAGAAAATTAAAAAAGAAATTAAGCAATACCTACAAACAAATGAAAATACAGATACAACTTACCGGAATCTATGGGATGCAATGAAAGCCGTTCTCAGAGGAAAATTTATTGCACTGAGCTCCCACATCAGGAAAACAGAACAAATACAAATAAACAACACGATCTTACACATCAAACAGCTAGAAAAAGAAGAGCAAGTCAAGCCCAAATTCAAAAGAAGAGAGGAAATTATAAAAATCAGAGCAGAAATCAACGCAATAGAGACTAAGAAAACAATCCAAAGAATCAACGAATCAAAAAGTTGGTTCTTTGAAAGAATAAATAAAATGAATAAGTCCCTAGCCAACCTTATTTTAAAAAGGGGAGAAAGACCTAAAATCCATGTAATAAGAAATGAAAAAGGTGAAGCCACTATAGACTCAATAAAAATACAGAAGATCATCAACACCTATTTCGAAAACCTCTACTCTCAAAGGTTTGATAACACAGAAGAAATAGACATATTCTTAGAAAAATATGAAGGACTAAAGTTAGATCAAGAGGATGTAAAACTGCTGAATAACCCAATCTCTATCAATGAAACTGAACAAGTAATTAATTCCTTACCTACAAAGAAGAACCCAGGCCCAGCCGGATTCACTGCAGTATTCTACAAGAAATACAAACAAGACCTAATACCGACACTCCTCAAACTCTTCAATGAAATTGAAAGGGAAGCAATCCTTCCCACGTCATTCCTGGAAGCAAATATTATTCTAGTACCAAAACCTGGGAAGGACCCAACTGAAAAAGAAAAATACAGACCGATCTCCCTAATGAATACAGATGCAAAATTCCTCAATAAAATATTGGCAAATAGGATGCAGCAAATCATCATAAAGATTATACACCATGACCAAGTGGGATTCATCCCAGGCATGCAGGGATGGTTCAACATACGTAAATCAATAAATGTAATCCACCATATCAATAGAGCCAAAAGTAAGAATCACATGAACATTTCCATAGATGCAGAAAAAGCCTTCAATAAGGTCCAACATTCATTCATGATAAGAACTTTACAGAAAATTGGAATAGATGGTCTTTACCTCAATATAATAAAGGCTGTCTACGACAAACCAATAGCCAGTATCATACTAAATGGCCAAAAATTGAAAGCCTTTACTTTAAAATCAGGCACAAGACAAGGATGTCCTTTATCACCTCTCCTATTTAATATAGTACTGAAAGTACTAGCCAGAGCAATTAGACAAGAGAGGAAAATAAAAGGGGTAAAGATAGGAAAAGATGAAGTTAAATTGTCATTATTTGCATTATACTCTACATAGAAGACAATACTCTACATGATACTCTACATAGAAGACACCCTAAACTCCATTGAAATACACTTAGATATAATAAATAAATTCAGTAATGTAGCTGGGTACAAAATCAATACTCAGAAATCAATAGCATTCTTATACAATAACAACAAAATCACAGAGAGAGAAATAAGAGAAGCCACACTCTTCACACTAGCAAGCAAAAAAAAAAAAAAAAAGAAAGAAATATTTAGGAATTACTCTTATTAAAGAAGTGAAAGACCTATACAGGGAAAATTATAATACACTGAAAGAAGAAATTGAAGATGATCTCAGAAAATGGAAAGACATCCCATGTTCATGGATAGGAAGAATAAACATTGTGAAAATGGCCATTCTCCCAAAACTATTATACAGATTCAATGCAATCCCGATAAAAAATACCATCAATATACTTTATAGATCTAGAGAAATCACTCCTAAGGTTCATCTGGAACCAGAGGAGACCTAGAATATCAAAGGCAATTCTAAGCAGCAAAGGCAAGGCAGGAGGCATCACAATCCCTGAGTAGAAGTTATACTACAAAGCAACAGTAGCAAAATCAACATGGTACTGGAATCAAAACAGAGCAGAGCATCAATGGAATTGATTAGAAGATACAACCACAACCAAAAACACACTCAACCACCTTATCTTCGATAAAGGAGCCAAGCAGGTTCACTGGAAAAACGACAGTATTTTTAATAAATGGTGTTGGAAAAACTGGCTCTCCATTTACCAAAAACTAAAACTCGACCCAAGCCTATCACCATGTACTAAATTAAAATCTAAATGGATCAATCATCTGAATATTAAAACAGAAACACTAAATCTATTGGAAGACAAATTAGGTAGAAACCTTGAAGACATAGGGGTAGGTAGAGAATTTATGAACAGGACTCAAACTGCATGGGAAATACTTCCCAGAATCAATAAGTGGGACCACCTCTTATTAAAAAGTTTCTGTAAGTAAAAAAAAAAAAAAAAATCTCCAACATAGTTAAAAGAAAACCCACAAATTGGTAAAAGATCTTAGTGAACTCCCCCTCAGACAAAGGGCTTTTGTCTAAAACATATAAAGAATTTTTAAAAAATCAGACCCCCAAAATTCAAAGACCCAATCCAAAAATGGGCAACTGAAATGAATACACAGTTCTCAGAAGAAGAAATGCAAATGGCAAATAAATACATGAAAAAATGTTCATCATCATTGGTTATTAGGGAAATGCAAATTAAAACCACACTGAGATTCCATCTCACTCCTGAAAAGATGGCCAGGATCAAGAAAACCAACAACAACAAATGCTGGAGAGGCTGTGGGGAAAAAGGAACTCTCCTACACTGTTGGTGGGAGTGTAGACTGGTACAACCTTTGTGGAGGTCAGTCTGGAGATTTCTCAAAAAGCTGGGGTTGGAAGTCTCATTTGTTCCAGCTATTCCACTTCTAGGCATCTTCCCAGAAGAACCTGAAAGCATCACACCGCAGTGATATATGCATGCCTATGTTTATAGCAGCACAATTTGTAATTGCCAGATCTTGTAAGCAACCCAAATGTCCATCAACAGAGGAATGGATAAAAAAGCTGTGGTATTTCTATACAATGGAGTACTACTCAGCTATAAAGAAGGATCACATTGAGGTATTTATCAATAAATGGGCGCAGCTTGAAACCATACTCATAAGTGAAGTAAATCAAACTCGCATCTGTGAACACCAAATAGTTTCCCTAGTGTAGAAAATAAAAGTATAAAAGTACGTGATAACCATGATTCCCCATTATATTGCCTTGAAGCCTTATAAAATTTTCACTCATTAATTGGAATGGCTTTATTCTGGGCTGTTTGATATTATGGCCTATGATACAATGAACAGCTATTTGGAAGAAAATAAGACATAATAATAGCTAGTGGTGATTTAATACCCATCTTGTCTTAAAGCCGCAGGAAACTATGGCTCTTCTGTCTCAATTGATTTTATCATGTTGTAACTTGCTGGATTTTATCGTATGTGGTAGAATAAAAATTTTTATAGGCAAAGAGACAATATTGAAATCATTGATCATTTTTTCTGTTAGCTGGTTCTAAATACTCTACAATGCTTTCATCCACTTGAATGGTGTTACACAGTCTTGATATGTTTGATGCTATAGCATATGAAGTTATATTCAAATATTTCAAAGAAAAAGACATTATGGTAACTACTATTAAGTCGGGTTATTTGTTGGTGAAGCACTAGGTTGCTGAAAGTGTCATGCTTTAACCTGTATTGTTATGTTGTTATGCCCCTTTTATCTCATCCTCTCCCTTATTCATTAAAAAATTATTTAATTTTTTAAATTCCTTTTTTAAACTAAGGGGAAAATAAAAAATCTAGCAGGATATATTATAGTACCTTTTTTGATTTCCTATCAACTTGAAGTCCTATAATACCCCCGTTATCTTGTTTTGACTGCTTAGACTCTATTCTGCTCTGTATAATAGTATCAAGTATCAGAGTATAGGCAACTACTATAAAGGCAATAAGATTCACTATGATGCCCATTCTGGTTTGACTATTATCCTCTTTTGAGGTGCTATAAGACTTACAAAGTTTAGATTATATTGGTCTTGTTCTCTACTGTTATGTTTAACTCTATAATACCTAAAGAGATAGACAATTTGTCTTAAGGATACAAGAGGCATTATGGTAACCATTGTTGATAACCTTGTACTGTTTTTACATCATGTGCTATGTGTATCCTTGGTTTTGACTGACAGCTTTGTTTAATCATGCTTGATTTTATTCTCTTACCAAAAAAAGTAATAAGATCTACGGGAGCAATAAAGCCCAAAATGTGTAAATTTTGTTGTAATAAAGAGAGGGAAAGAAAAGTGCCCTGAAGGATACAACAGCAAGGGTGTTTAGGTGTGTTGCACAGAAGACCATATTAATAGTTTGGATTGGATTACTGAACACAACTGCTTGCAGTCTCACTGTTTGAATGTACGCTTTGTGTGCTTTGATCCTGTGACTTGAAACACCATTTCTAAGATGATAGCGAGTAATCTATTAACTGGTGATAGCATACTATTTTTTTTTTGTTTTTTTTTTTGCTTTTCTGTAGTTCTGAATTACTTGTACCCTTACACTGTTTTGTTTTGTTTTGCTTTTTTTTCTCTTTTTCCTTTTAAATAAAATATTTTTAAAACATAAAAAATATTTTATTTAGTTAAAATTTAACAAATTGCAGGTAAAAGTTACATGAATATAATAGTTTTACTTTAATACTAATTCCTCTTCATTTATGTCCTGTGAGGTAATGAGGCTGACGCATTGCTTAAGAGAAACTGAATCCATAATTTAATTAGCTTGTCAGGCATTAAAATAAAACTTTATTACATTATTATGGCCTTATTTATTTTACTTTTATGACATACAATGTAACTGAATTATAAATGAGAAATAGTATTTATTATGCTTACCATAGTAAAATAAGCATTCAGTGAATGTTTTTAAGTGAGTTTTTTAATGAATGATCCAGAGCATGGATTTATTCCTGTCCTTATCAAAAGGATTTGAACAAGCATATATACTTCACTGACTATTTTTCCTAGAACTAAGTCTCATATATAAAACAATTATACTTCTCAAGTAGGAAACCAAGTTAAAAAAATAATATAGAAAAGTTAAGTCAAAGCGTATGTGGATTCAAGCGGTAGTGAAGTTTAGAGTATTGCTTACCAGGAAAAAAAAAAAAAAAAAAAAGAGAGAATTTATTTCTAAGTGTCAACCTGAAGCTACTTCTTATATTGGAGTGTTTCTTTATAACTAATGGGTATTAAGGCCAGAAAGAATTAGTACATTCCAACAGTATGCATAGAGTCTCCTTTGAGTTTAAGATAAAAGAACAAAAGTCAATTATCAAAAGTTATTCCTAGGAAAATATGTAATTATTTGATGATTTTAAGCAATGAGGCAATGAATAACTAGGTGATAAAATTCTACTCGAATGAAATTTAATTGTTCCATTTTATCAGTCATTAGAAAAACAGATTTAATGTACAATGTATAAATATATAAAGGTTTACAGTGTAGGCTTACAATGACCACCTACAGACTTATGTGTGGAAGAATGAAAAAGTTTTTTTTTGAATGCTGGAGATCAGAAGAAGCTAGTCAAAGAGTAAAGGCCAGGAGATCTCTACAGAGTCCCATGTGGGTCCATACCAGGAAGCTTCCTGAAGGGTTTGGGACAAAAGATTAAAAAACAAAAACAAAAACAACAAAACTATGGCGTAAGTCAGGAGACAATGAGGACTGGAGGCCCTCTGAAGAAACAGAAGTTCTGTATCTAGATGTCCTCACAAAGATTCATGAGGTGATCAGTGAGACTTCAAAAGTGGCTTGATCTAGAGTGTGTGATACTGGGATTATAGCTTTGACGTGATCATTAAGGATTAGCGATTATTAAATTACTTCACTGGTAGGCTATTTCTGGGTGTGGATGATGGGAAGCCCCACCTTGGCCTAGGGAAATATCACCTAAGAGATAGGTAGCCTGGAATGGGAAAAAAAGGGAGAATGGGCTTATTGCATTGCTGCCTTTTACCTGCTCTGTTTTCCATGCTCTGTTTCTCCTCTGCCATATTCCTCTACCACACCACGTGAGTACCTTGGAGTGAGCCACCAAGGGACTGAAATCTCTATCAACTGTGAGCTGAAATATACACTTCTTCCTTTATATTCAAGTGTCAAATATTTTGTCTCCCAACAAGTAAGATAACTAAGACACTTTTCTTCTTCATTTTCCTTTTATTTCATTTAGGCTACAGGCCTATTTGCTTGTACCACTCACACTTCAGGTGAGTTTTGAATCAGCCACACTGAGAGCTGTGCTGATCCAATATTGTTCAGCATTTCTCACTCAAATTAACATAGTCAATTACCTGTCACACTCATACACAACTGATCAACGATTATGGGTGAAGTCCTAAGACTGACATTCAATTACAGTGTTCAACCTAGAGTTTTTCAGGCATTGAAATACTTAGAGAATATGTTTTGAAGAACAAAATGACACACTCCTACTAAATTTAACAAGCATTTTATAATCAGGAGATCTAACCTACTCATACAGAAAAGTTGACTTGTTCATTTTTCCCAATTGAAATTGCTTCCAATTTAAGGAAGACTCAATTCAGTTTTCATAGGGATTATTTTAATTTTCTAATAAATCTTAATTCCACCTTTAGTTTTAAAATTAAATATAATCTATTAGACACACAAAAATAAAAACACATTTTAAGGGGACTTTCCTACTCTATCTTTGATTCTTGATTATAACCATTTACAGAGAAATAATATTTTCAGACATATATTAAGAGTAGAAAAGTTTAGGGAAAATGGCAAAATGCTGTAAACTATGTCAGTTTGTTACTAAGAATTCATAATTTATTTGAATGTGGTGGCACACTCCTGTAATCCAGGAGTTGGGAAGCTGAGGCAAGAGGGTCATGCAAATTCAAGAACAGCCTGGGCTAGAAAGTGAACTAAAGTTCAGCCTGAACTGTGCAGTGAGAAGCCACCTCAAAAACACAATAAAATTTCACATTTTTTTTCAGAAAATTGAACTGAACTGTTTCAAAAGTAAATGGACAAAATTAAAACATAAATTTACTTCTTTAAATACAACCATCAAGATAATTTTATACATATATATTGTTCCAAAGTGCATTAAGATTTTTGGTATATATTATGTGAGTACATACAGAAAGTAAAGTATTTAAATTTGTTAAATAAAATAATGTATTACGGTTTTATATTTGAAAGTTTTGTTCTTCACATTTATGAAAAAGTTCTGAAAGAGATAAATTTGGTTTATAACATGTTATTGAAGTAAACAGAAATATCATTTGGATATTTGAGCAGTCAAGCATTAAAATCAATATGATTATAATCAGTTGGTCCTATTAATTTGTCTCTCAAAACTGAAAATCCTAATACAAGAAAGAATCATTTAAAAAATAGTAATTCTATGTTATTTGGAAAGCATAATTGTCATTATTTACTACCCTTTCGAACTGTTTTAATAGTTTTTTATTCACTTCACTTAAAGTGAACATTTGAAAGGTAAATAAACCGAATGCTGTCACAAGTTACAAAGTAAAAACTTAGAAAGATAGAATAAATAAGAGTCACTTTTCTTTCATTTGATAGCATTTTATGGCATTGATACTTTTCCTGAGATTACTCAAAAACAAGCAAACAAACAAACCATACGAAAAAAACCTACTGTTTTGATTAAAATAAAAGGTACAAAATTTCCATGTGGATTCTTCAGATTTTAATGATTGTTATTTTCACATATGTTGCCATTTGAACAAGTCTCTCTCAAAGACTATGTATTAGTGAGATCATTGTCAGCCTATGACCATAGGGTAAAGTGGAGAAAGCCTTAAGTAAGTCTTAATAGGAAGCAGTTAACGCACTTTTATGCAAGTTACTCAAAAGTTAAAGTTTCCACATGAATACAGAAGCTACTCATATTTATGTTAATGTTGCCAAATGGTATTGCATACTGTATGAACTTCCCACAATTTGTTTATGCATATCCGTGTCTGAATGTCTCATTTGTATACATATTTTTGATACTATAATTACTCAAATTCACATATAAGACCTTACATGAGCGTATGCTTTCAACTCACTTATATAAAGAACTACAACAAAGGTATAGGCCATGTGTTAGATGCATATTTTAATAACTTGTTGATGTGATTTCCAAATTGTTTGCACCACTTTATATTTGATTAGGTAATATATAATTGAAGTTCACAGCAACCTTGCTAATGTTTAATCAGATTTTTTTTCACTGTTCACTTTTAATTTTAACATATTTTAATAAATGTTTGGTTGTAACTCATTGCAGTTTTAATCGGTATTAATATGATAGATTTTTATAATCTTATTCACAGTCACATAAAAAATTTCTAACGTTGTTTAAATTGTTTGCATTAGTCTTAATATCAAATATCCTGTTTGGATTTCTGTTAATAAATTTTTAAAATCCTGTATAATTTATGACTTTATATCTTACATGACTTTTAAATCTTATATCTTTATCCTATACTTTGTCTTTAATCATGTGTTCAACTGGGAAAGACTTAAAAATTTATGAAGTCTAATTCAGCAAATATTTCTTTTATGGGTCATCTCCTGGTGCCTTCATTTCATCTTTTAAGAAATAATAATTATTAGCTTAAGTATTTAAAATGTACCTATGTTTTCTTCTTGAATTTTTAAAAGTGTTCAATGTGTATTAAAGTCTGTGATTCATTTGGTCTCAAAATTGGTATATCAGCATCCTAAAATATTTAGGACTTGTGTTCATGTATGTGAAGAAACAACTAGAAGTCATGGAAGAATCACCAAAAAGAATTAATAGAAACTTCCTAGAGATCTTCCAGAGCAGAAAGAATATTGCCTCTATAAAAAAATGAAACAGTCAATGTTATATAACTATAGATTTTGCTCATATAGCCTACAGTACAAAGTCAATAGTTACCACAACTTGTCAGTTTCTAAATTATGCCTCACGCTATAGTTTAATATGTTCTAGTTTAATTGGTATTAATATGATAGATTGACAGTCTTACTACTTCAGCTAGGATGGCATACCTGTTATGATGTTTTTCTCCCTACTCTAACAATACCTGAAAACTTGATTTTAATAACCTCTCTATAGCCCTACATCAATGCGCTGGGGACTGAATCTGACAGATGGCAATATACCACTCTTAATTAATTGAGTAGGTATGATTGGGGGACAGACACAAACCAAGAATCTGTTAAACACAGAAGACTCTGAAGAACATATTTTTTCTAGGGATGCCTTGATACTAGTATTATAGATATCTAATACAAAAACTCACAAGAATCATGAGAGGAAAAAAAAAAAACACACAAAAAAATTGAAATACAGAATGACAAGGCAAAAAAGCAAAATGCAATCTCAGACTTCCAGTCCACTCAGAATGAGACCAGGAGACACTAACATAGAATAATTTGGAAGACACAGCCATGAATTTTCTGTAATGACAAGAACTGATGTGAAGAAACAAATCTATAAAGCTACAGAGAAAGCAGATCAGAAATAATCTCTCAAGTAAAAAAAAAAGAAAAAGAAAAAAGAAATGTTAATGTTTATAAAGGAATTTCTTAGCAAATATAGACTAGAAACAAATAAAAAATAAATGATGAGAAAGAAATCTATGAATTATGAATATAGGAATAAAATATAATGTATGAAATGGATCCAAATAGATATTAAGGATCTTAGACATTTCTTTGAAAGCTTGCAAAACCATTTTAATGAAACTAAATACAGACTTTCAGGGCTCAAACAGGATCATAGCTAGTGATAATGAAAGGAAATATTTCTTTAAAATAACAAAAAATCAGGAAATAATTTAACTATGCAAGATGATGCAAAGAAGAAAATAGAGTAACTGATATCAATGAAAGAGTATGTATCAACACAAATGACATAACAAACTATTTGCAATAGCAGAACAATTAAAAAATATGGGAACATACTCTAATATATAAATAACTGGATTATAAAGAACTCCAGTTAGCAATAACTAAAATAAATCTACATTCAGATATATAAAAATTTCTAGAAATTCAGCACAAGAATGGAACATTAAAGGCTATTATTGAAAAGAAAAGATCGACTATAAAGGAAAACCATTCAGAAACAAGGCAGATTTCTCAACTCAAACTCTCAAGTCAACACAAAACTTGAAGTACTTCAAGCCTGAAAAAAAAAGATGTATTCTGAAAAAATTTGTTTGAAATTTAATGAAGAAATAAGATATTTTCAAGACAATGAACAACTGAAGAAACTCATGAGTACCAAACCAATGCTACAATGTGTAGTGAAACATATGCTAGATAGAGCTAAAATTGAACACAACTTCAAGAACAACACTAAAAAGCAGCCAACAAGCAGGACAAACAATTAAATAGAGGTGAAAAGTAGTTAATGGACAATGGGAAAATAACATGGCAAATATAAACCAATACATATCAGGTATAACCATCGATGTAAATGGTCTCAATTCACCAATTTAAAAACAATAGATTGACTGAATGACTCAAGAAACATGATTCAGCAATTTACTGCATACAATGAGTACATTTAATTCAAAAAGAAATTCATAAACTAAGTTTAAGGATGAAAATAATAATTCATGCAGCAATACTCCAAGAAAAAGCAGGCATATTTACTTTGTTTCCAAACAATGTGAACTTGAAATCAAGAATGACCAAGAAGCAATGAAGGTCACTACATATATTTATTTGAAAAAATCAAGAGAGAGATAAAAGTCACAAATAATATACACCAAATACAACTATACCCAACCATATAAGACAAATATTAATAGACACAAAAAATCAAATAACCAATTACACACTCATAACAGGAGATATTAATACTCCATTGTCACAAAGAAGTAGAACAACTAGACAAAATATCAACAAAAAACCTAAAAGAATTTAAAGAAACCTGTGAAGAAAACAAATTAGTAGATGTTTACAGAGTATTCTTTCCAAGGATCATTAGAAAACACATTCTTTTCAGATGCACATGGGATGTTCAATAAAATAGATCATGTAATTGCCTGCAGAACAAGCTAAATTAAATGCAAAGTAATTAAAATTATCCAATGCATATTATCTGACCACAGTGCAAGGAAATTGGAAATTAATATCAGAAAAACTACAAAAACTCCATAAACACATGGAAATTAAATAACATCCTCCTGAACAACATATGGGTCACAGATAAAATTAAAGAAAAATTTAAAAAATATCTACAATTAAATGAAATTTTCAAATACAACTTTCAGAACCAGTGGGATTCAATGAAAGCAGTCCTAACAGGAAAACTTATAGCAATAAATCCTCAAGTCTGAAAAATATAATGAGCAAAAATAAATAACCTAATGCTTCACCTCAAACTTCTAGAAAAAGAAGAGCAACTAAAACCCAAAGTCCTCATATCGGAGAAAATTATAAAGATCAGAATGGAAATTAACACAGTGGAAACTATGAAAACAATAAAAACAATTAATGAATTTAAGAGTTGGTTCTTTGCAAGAATATATACAATTAATAAACCCCAACCAATCCTTTAAAAAGGATATTCATGGGATATGGAACAAAAAGTGTATATCCAACAGATATCGTACTGAATTTCAGAGGATCATCAATCCATACGTTGAAAATCTTTGCATATATTGGGCATAAAACACAGAAACATGTACAGATTCATAGAAACATATGAATTACCATAATTGAATCAAGAAGTTATGAAAATAATAAATACCCCAATGACATTTAATGAAATTGAAAAGGTAATTAAAAATTTACCAACAAAAAAGCCCAGATCCTGTTTAATTCATGGCTGAATTCTACAAGAAATTTAGCGAAGATTTAATGCCAGTATTTTTATAACTCTTAAACAAACTTGAAAGGGAAGGAATTTTCCCCAATTCATTACCTGAGGCAAGTTTTACCCTGATACCAAACAACAGAAAGACCAAACCAAAAAAGAGAGCTAAAGGTCAATCTCCATAATGAACATATATTCAAAAATCCTCAATAAGATATCGCAAACAGAATGCAGCAAATCAAGATTATTCACCTTGGCCAAGTGGGATTCATCTCAAAAATGAGGAATGGTTCAACATAGGCAAATCAATAAATGTAACACATCATAACAACAGAGCCAAAGACAAAAATCACATGATCATCTCAACAGATGCAGAAAATATTTTGAAAGTCTAATATGCATTCATGAAATAAACCCTACTCAAAATCAAAATAGTTTTTATCTCAACCTGATAAAAGTCATTTATGACTAATCAATAACCAATATCATCATATAAAATGGAAGCAAAATTCAAGCTTTCAGTCTAAAATAAGGAGCAAGACAAGCATGCCCACTATTATTACTCCTATTCTATACAGATCTGGAATCATTGCCAGAGCAGTTGGGCAAAAGAAATATATAAAAGGAATAAGGATAGGAAATGGAGAAGTTAAATTATCCTTGTTTGCAAATGACATCCTCCTTTACATAGAAGTCTCCAAATTTTCACTAAATGACTTATAAAATTAGAAACCAAATTCAGTAGCATAGCTGAATACAATGTCAACACTCAAGGATTGATAGCTTTCCTGTATACAAGCTACAAATTCACTGATAGAGGAATTGGGAATATCACACATTTTAGAATATAATCCTAAAAAATGCAATACTTAGGAATGGATCTAAAAAAGGAAGTAAATTATCTATACAACAAAATTTACAATACTCCACAAAAAGTAATTGAAAAAAGATATCAGAAAATAGATATCTCTTCCTCATGGATAGGAAGACTCAATATTGTGAAAATGGTTGCACTCTCAAAACTCTTGCATAGAATTAGTGAAATCCCAAAGGAAATAAAATTACCACACCTCACATATCTAGAGAAATCATCCCTAAAATTTATTTGGAAACAAGAGAGATCTAGAATAGCACAGGCAATCCTGGGCAAGAAAGGCAAGACAGGATACATCACAATCCCTGATTTGAAGTTCTAGCAGGGGAGCACAGCTACTCATATACCCTAGACTGAGCAACAGTCCTCTTCTACTGTGGGTGGTCTTCCACTTCCATGGAGTGCACAGCTTCAAAAGGGAAGCACATGGATCATTGAGGGAGGAAGGGCACTCCTGCATAGCCAGTCAAATCAGCCAAATCAACCCTGGCGATCAATGGAGTGACAGATGTCATAGCCAGATTGTCCTCACATCCACAGTCCCTGATTTGAAAGTATATGACAAAGCTGGTATATTAAAATCCGCATGGTACTGGCAAAACAAACATACAAACAACAACAACAACAGACCTTAGGATCAACAGAACAGATTAGAAGATGCAGATATAACTACAAACAAACTCAGTCTTCTTATATATTGTTTGATCAGTTTTGTATGCCTATATCTTGTAATCTGAGCAACTTCAAAGATATCAACATACCAAATATTAACCATTGGTAATTCCCTATTATATTTTTATGATTTATGTCTCATTGTTTTTTTCTCTTTAAAAATTGTTATTAAGTGATCACATAGTATTGGAACAGTGAGTAAAGGAACCCTTCATTCAGTTGCTAATGAAATCATAGGAAAATCTTTGCTAGGATCATGAAACGAACTAACAATGCTAGAGAGTCTCTCATAAAATCTACCAGTTTTGCAGAACTTAAACTCACTGGAAATCTTCTTCCCAGAGCTCTGGTAAAATTCTACACAATCTACTAGTCATTGAGTCTCCTATACAGACATGGCACAGAATCTAGTGACTGATAAGAATCATGTATTGTATCTGGGAGTGATCACACACATGGCTGTCATCTGAGCATCTGAGAGGCTGAGGAGTCACAAGTTTAGGAGACTTCATTCTCTCTCTCTCTCTCTCTCTCTCTCTCTGTGTGTGTGTGTGTGTGTGTGTGTGGCTTTGTCTCTCTATGCTTCTCAGTCTATGTCTCTCTCTGTGTATATGTATAATATATGGATGTATAAATATAGATATGTTTTTTCCCTATGTGCAGACATTGAGCTCAATTCCAAGAGCTCGGTACGACACACATACAAAGAATATAGTGCCATTGATTTTGTCATAAGAGCAAATTCTCACAACCAGTAAGGGAAGTCTCTTCCTCCTTCAGTGTTCCTCTACTACCTGTTAGTTATGAGGACTATTGTTGCACCTCTTGGCAAAGGAAAAGTAGTTATAGAGTCCTCTGCTGTATCAAATTCACAACATGAATAATCAAAGCCAGAGCACAGAACAGTTTACTTCAATATTGAACACAACAGACTGTTCCAACACTTTATTCCATATCACCATGTACAATGATTTTTTTATCATTCCTGTTGATATCTGTGTGACTGATTCCAAATATGTGTCTTCTGCTGTACATTCAGCATTTTACTATATTCCAGCACCCAGAGAGTATTAAGCATGATATATGCAAGAAATATTTTTAAATAAAGAAGCAATAATATTATAGACAGAAAGATGAATGTATTACAGGTATCCACTACATGCACAATAATGAGAACTATTCCTTGAACAAAACTACAAGTAGCTACAGTTTTATTCAAGAAAATTGAGATATTGATTTATTTGAAGGAAAACACTTAATGTTTGCAGATTCAACCTTTCTACTCCTTAAATAACCCTATGCTGTTGTAATGACCTTGTGAGAATACTAAAACCTATTCACAAGTATATATTTAATAGGAAACATGAAGAAACTACTATGAATAACTTTCTGAACAAAAACAGTTAAAGGTTAAAGAATATTTTGAAAGACTGAGCCTTACAGTAATTGAGAATGTCTAATAAACTGTGAGTAATAGCCTCAATGGACTTTTTTGTGTATGTCTTTATTAAATCCAGGACACTTTTTTTTACATCAAAACAATCATGAAATTCAAGCTAATGTGAATTTGCTATTACATTCAAACTCTAAAACTGAAGTATGTGATAGAGCATTATAAAAGATTTAGGAAACTGATTACAACTCTGAAGTCTGGATAAACTATGTGAATGCATCATTTTAAGACAACATTGTACTTAACTCCTGCATTCCATCTTAGCCAAATTACCAAGAAGTAATTGTATTTGAGCTGATAAAATTCTCTATATTTATCTAACTTGTCAGATTCTAAGTCTGATTACAATAGATAAAATGTCATAAAATGTAATCATATAAAACCAGTTTAGAATTCAGGACCATCCTAATATTGAGATTTTTACTCTTCTTTTCTCAGATATTGGAATATAAAGCAAATATAAATTGTAACAATTGACTATTACAAAAGGTATGACACAGAAAATGTATAATTGAGCAAGTTACTCAAATTACTAGCCAAATACGGGTCTCTTTTCAGTTGCCCTGAAGTTCAACTTTGGCCACAAAATAAACAGAAGCCCACACATCCCTCCTAAAGGACAGCAGGGAATGCCCAGCACATGATGCACTGCTTTTAATTTTTCTCACATCCCTCTGCCTGATAGTGACATCTTCAACAGTTAGATCTTTCAGTGATGATGAAATGAAATACAAGTTGCTATTCCTTAATGATCAAATCACTTTTTTAAAGACCTTAGAGTTGTGGATGTCAGTAAAACCTACCATGTAATTAGTGTACGACCTATATTGAGAAGACCTCACTTTGTGCATTAGCAAGGCTTCTTCAATTTTGCAACAAGATAAAGAGCTTCAACTAGAATGTAAATTAACACTTTCACTAAACATAGTTTATTTCTATAGTTATCTGTTCTGATTTCAGTTAATTTAAAGACATTTTCAGTGAAACAAGCCATTCTTTGTTTAACATTCTGACGTAGCAGGGACCTGATATACCTAACTGATAAACAAAAAAAAAAAAAAAAGTTACTAATGAGTGTGATTTAATGAACATACATGAAACATTGCACTATGAAGTTGGGGAAAATGCACCACTTCAAGAAAATTTATGTTAAATGAAAAAGGATTTGATTTGGTTTCAAGAAAATAGAAAGACAGAATGCATATAGTATTATATATATGCCTCATTTTAATTGTATTATTTTTAATTGCAAAAGTATCTTGAGACTATCTAAATGTAGAAAGAGATGTAAAATATTTGATAAATGAACAAATTACTTTAAATATTTCATTGTATATAATAGAAATACCTTGAATTAATATGAATATATGGATACATGTTTGTGTGTCTTCTTGTGTGTGCATTCATAGATGTACATAAATATGTATTTGTAATGTGTTTTCAATCAAATGATAAAAAGTAAAACAAACAGTCAAAGTAAATGAACTAAATTTTCAACCAGATGTTAGAAGAAAAGTTTAGAATAATAAAGTAAAAAACCAAATAATAATAGAAATAAATGGTAAGAGATAAAAATTATAGGAATAGTTTTATGAGAATAAAGAAAGATCAAGAAATGCTTTCAAAAGGGTTACGAAGACACCTCATTTTTAAGATTAATAATATGACTAAAATACAAAAGTTAAAGAATGATATTAAGAATTGTTAAAGAAGAGGAGGGTTCTTCCAATGTCATGGTGCTTAGTTGCCAGTACAGAGCAAGTTGCTCTGAGCCCCTCTTGCTGGCTAGGTTACCTTTTGTGAGTTCTGCTGGCTGTGTGCTGCATGGAAAGGACTCCATGAGACCCTGAAGCCACACAATGAAAGAAAGAGAATAATGTAAAAAATAACCTGTCTTAAAATCTGAAAAGAATCTCAAAAATGGCGGCTTGCTAGTGGACTGGGCAGAGAGTGTCTCCAGAGAAATCATGTTAGATGCTAGAATATGACAACATGGAGAGGGCCAGAGGAATGGATAACGATTCTTATTAACCAAGACAGCATGACTGGAGGATTTAAAGTCGTGCTGAGACTGTGAAGGCTGATAACAGGAGGCTGCAAATCCCATGCCTTTAATGCGGCAAACTGACCAGTGGACCCAATAGGAAAAGCTGTATTGGCTTTTGGTGACTGCTGGAAATTGAGACCTGGGACCCCGTGAAGTTGCCAGGACTGCCCCGCTGCCACAGAGGAGATTGTGAAAAGCTCTCGAGTGCCGAAGCCAAATGCTGTGCAGTTTTCTGACCATTCCATGCTGTGCCGGGAATGTAGTGAAGGCAAGCGGCGTAGTGTGCAGTAGACTCAAGAGGAAGACCTGAACCGAGCCCTGGTGAGTACTAGGGACTGAGTCCCACTGCTGCTGTGGTTGGCCAGAGAACATCTGGGAATTGGGAAGAGCCCACCACCACGGTGACATCAATAACACAGAGAGCCTGGCGGAAGACATCTTAGAGTTGGGCAGAACCTGCGGCTCGCTGACATCACTGAGTCGCCCCTGGCATAGAAAGGTCTGGTGGAGGACATCTTGAAATTGGGCAGAGCCTGGCACCGTGTTGGCTTCAGCATCATAGAGAGAACTAGGGGAAGACATCTTGGAATTGGGGAGACCCGCTGTCCTGGTGCTTCTGGCACAGAGAGGTCTGAAAGAGGACAACTAGGATCTGGACAGAACCCTGTGCCATGGTGACATTAGTCAGCTGCTTCTGGCACAGAGAGTACTGGCAAGATCTGCTGGGGCTGAACCAAGCCTCTGCTTGGGGCCCAATAAGTAGATACAAAATAGTCACAACTCTGTGACATCCAGAAAGTACAGCCTAATTTACGGATTGACTGGCACAGAGGCTGGAGGCTAGCCTGCACCGTCTCTGCATCCCTGCCTACCCCAGATAACAGCAAATTGGGGAAGACAGCAAAAACTCAAGTCAGCACGCTTCTGAAAGGCCCTAAGCAATACAGAGAGGGCCAGAGACCCCAGGACACTCCAGTCAGAAAGAAACCAGAAACATGACAAGAGATAAAAAAAAAAAAAAAAAAAAAACACCAAATCTCTAGCTGCCCAACATGAGAAATAAGCCCAGGAGAAGTAAACACTGAAGAGAACAAGCACAGTAACCATCCAATACTGGACACAGAATCAGCAGAAATTAAAAAATACCACCATAACCTCATAGATGAATTTAAAGATGTACTCCTGATCCAAGTGAGGCAAAATATAAAGAGTTTAATTAAAGAAATGGCAAGCCCCGCCCAAGAGAGCACAGATGGAAGAACTGAGGAAATCAAAAAAGAAATAAAAACTTCTGAAGAAGAATTTAAACATAACAGAATACATGAAACAGATCCAAAGAGATTACCAGGAAACTAAAAACTCCATTGAATACTGGCAAAATGCCTTGACAGAAACTAAAGCCAGCCTTTTGAAACTTGAAGAGAGATTTATAATATATGATCATGACAGAAAAGATCTCTTAAAAATAACAAGGAACCAGAAAGAAACAATTCAAAGGCTAGAAGATCTCAAAAGGGTACATAACTTAAGAATAAAGAATGTGAGTGAGGAAGCAGGAGCAACCAAAAATGAAACACAAAGAATATTCACAGATATATTAAAGCAAAATTTCCCATGTATAGCAAATAGAAATGATATCCAGATAAAAGAGGCATACAGAACACCAGCTACCTACAACCAAAATAGATCTATACCTAGACATATAATAATCAAGGTTCCAGAAATCCACCAAAAGAACAGAATATTAAAAGCAGCCAGAGAAAAGAAGCAGATTACCTACAACAGGAAAATTATCAAAATAATAACAGACTTATCAACACAAACTCTTAAGTCAAGAAGGGAATGGGGAGAAAAATTCCAAGTGCTGAAAGAAAATAATATGCAACCAAGGCTCATATACCCGTCAAAACTCTCTCTCTCAAAATTAATGGAGAAATAAGATGTTTCCAAGACAAGGAGGAAATGTGGGAGTTCATGGCCACCAATTCAACCTTACAGAAAGTGCTGAAGGACATTCCAGAGAAAGAGAAGAAGGGATACCAGGATTCCAGCAACAGTGGCAGAGAGGCCTTAATGAATGGGGCAGACAGTGGAATGAGGGAATAAGCTGGACAAATTATAGCAGAAAAGTGGAGTAGCAGACATGAGGCAGAGATGGTAAGCTATAGTCTTTAGTTTAGACAGCTCTGAAACACTATAAAAAAAGGCAGAGGTCATTGTTAATAGTGTATCAGGATATCAAAGACACAGTCGTCTTATTGCCATATTTAGTTTGAATTTAATTTGTTCTGGTCTGCCCACTCATGTCAGATGTTAGGGCACAGACATCTGACCCAAAAATAGCAAGTTATACCATGGTAACTATCCTTACTTTCCTATTAACGTAAACTGAAATCCTGTATTACTTACGTTGTCTTACTATGACTGATCTTAATTGAATCCTATTCATTAGACCACAGTTTTGCCTTGGCTGATTTTATTTGAATTTGGTATGCTTGTTAGTATCAACCCTAAAAGTAGAGGCAACTGCTCTGAAGATGACAAGATGTAAAGGATATCCATACTGGTATTAATTATTAACAGCTCTCAAATCCTACAATGCTTTCAAAGTTGTGTTTTTATAAAAATAGCTATGTAATATTATGTTTAATTATATTAAGCCGATGATGTGGACAAATCTATTGAAAATAACAAGAGAAAACATAGTAACTACGGAAGATCACCTATATTGTGGTCCTCTATGTCTTATCCATTGCATGTTTTTCTAGCAATTTGTTTTGCTGTCTTGTTATGATTTGTTTTTCCCTATAATACAGAGAGGATAGATATATATGTAGAAATTCACACATGAGATTTTTAAAAAAATTATTTACGGGAACAGATTATATAATGCAAGATGTAATGAACAGATACTCTGAAGAAGAGACACTAAGAAACCCAATGCTAATTTTGTAGCATTATGATATAAATTCCAGCAATACTAGTATTCACTGATCAGAATGATATTAGTCCAGTCTCTTAAGTTCAATTTCAGCATATGTAAAGATGGGAACGGCTACCATGAAGAGAATGAGTGATGTAATAGTAGTTATTATTGTCTTCCCCAATGTTAGATCTTGAAGACCTAAAAAGCCTCCATCATCCTGTAATGGTTTGATTAGTTCTATAATATGCAATATGTATATAATGTGGGTGAAGATGGGGACAACTATTGGTAAGAAACTAGAGTCAGTTAGATAGACAGTGAAGATCTCCAGTGGAATTGCTTTGAAATCTGTATTTCTTTAAATTGTTTTTTAACAGTTTTGTTGTTTTGATATGTTTAATCTTACCCTCTTTGAGATGTAAAACAAGTGTGTAGGACTGATAACCATATTACTGAGTTTTTATTCGATCACTGAGCAGAACTGTTTGCAGTGTCACTTTTTGAATGTCATTTTTAAATACTTTAATTTTGTAACCTGAACAGCTATTTCTAAGATGACAATATGTAACTTATCAACCAGAGATTTCTTACCAGGTATTTTTCTGTAATTTTGTATTATTTCTACCCTTTTTTATCTCCATGTATTTTTTTGTTTCCTTTTTTTAAATAAAAAAAAAAGAATTGTTAAAATATAGAAACTGCAAAGATGAATCAGTAATAAGATAATATATTGCAAAGTATTTACTAAAATACTCCAAACATTTGAGAAAAAGATCATATGTTTGTATTATATTAAAATTATATCTCATATATTTATACATATACACACTTGAGAAGAAATATAGAACATGACTCAGCGTAAATGGAAATCTTTCCATTGAACAATGAAAACAACCTCAGATAATTTTAATCTTATTTCAAATAAACTCACACATCACTCATATAAATTCCAGTCTAGAGACCTCTAGATTAGTACAGCAAACAGTCCAAATGTATTTTATATTTTATATTTATTTGCTATAAATAAAACCATCCAAGGAGAGTGTGAGGAAAGAAACTTGCAAGCTAATATTATTGACAAGTGTAGATGCTAGAATTCTAATCAAAATAGTATTGAATGAGGAAATGCATAAGATAGATCCATATCATTATTAGGCAGTGCTTGTACAAACAAAAGGAAGTTGATTTAACATAAGAAAGTGGCCATGCAGTCCATATGAGTAATTTCATTACTCATGTGTTTGAGGGAACACCAAACACCTGCAAATACAGAATTTTGATATTGCAGTTAGGAAAATCCATTTCCATAATCCTGGGTTAAAAGGGCTAAGAGAATCACTATCACAACCTGTGTCAAAAAACAGTTCAAAACTTTACATCCTCAAAAACAGTCATCCGTTGAAATGTAGCTTCACTATACTCATTAATCAATCACTAAAATAATCACCTAATTATTCTCCAGACAGTGAGTTCTGCTATCTTTGAGTACCAAAATATCTCTTTCATAAAGTATAGCTTATTTTATACTCTTAATTGAATTTGTATGACAAATCAAGCTACTTTTGCTTTTTATGCAATGATTTTTATTTTATTTTATGCAATGATTCTTTTGACATTATTTACATACCATTGTATGTGTGTACATACTATTATATATCAATACATGTTTTGAATTAATAATATACTTCTTGGTGTGGCAATTACAAATATATTTACATCATAAAATTTCAGACACTACCCAGATAAGAGCTGCTATTATACTGTGACTATCAATAGAATGTACAATATTTTCTGTCTGTAACTTGATGTCCTAATTTTTGTGTCATTGGTTTGGTTCAGGCCTCCTTTTTCCTATACATTCACAATCAGTATCACCACACGCTTTCTACTGCATCAGCCTCCCCTGCCAACATGCACATTACTATGCCTCACCCCTAAAAGTATTATTTTTTTTAATTCTTAATTTGCTTATATTTTATTATTGTACAGTTACGTAGCATGACTTTTTTTTTTTTTTTTTTTTTTGTCTACTTAAACCAGAATATTCAGTATAACTTTCTTGGAAAAAAATGAAAGAAAATTTGACCCATTCATTCTTACATTTCCTTTTCCCTCATCAATTAAAGTGTCGACTTGGTTTATTACTGTTTCTTGTCACCAACCATCATGAACATCAGGATGAAAAAAACTTAGCTTAGGTCTTGTCTCAACTTTTTCTCCACATACTTCAGGAGCCTGCAGTGAAACTGATAATTTCAATCTTCTGAAAACAAGACACTATAAACTTCTTATTGGAAACTGATGCAAAAGTGATCACCCATGATTATCCAAAGGTTTTTATTTGTAGGGGTTTGTTTCTTTAATTGTAAGACAGATGTGAGAAATCTCCTTACTAGCATATGGTGTGTTATAATGAAAATGTTATAGCTGTGTCTAAATGTACACTCAAAGCCTCATGTGGTCATCAGTGGGGCTTTTTCAAAGGTGCTCAGTCTAGCATGTGTGATGTTGACATTGATTCATGGCTCAGTGCTAGGATCCAGGATACCAGGAATATGGGTGCGAGTGCTACCCACCATAAGGGCAGGTAGTCTGGATAAGATATAAGGGGTAGACGAACCGTGATTGTTTCATGTTTTGCTATGAACTACTTCTTCTCTGCAATGCTTGGCTGCTGCTTACTCAGCCTTGAAACCTACCGAAAATGGACTCAGTCTTCTACAAACTGTTAGTTAAATAATCCTTTCATTCTTTTACTTTGGCTATCAGGTATTTTGTCTCAGCCATGAGAAAAGTAACTAAGACACACAGTGTCAGAATGAGTTCTGCCACAAGAGGAAATGCTATTCCTATTGTCAATGAACAAAATTACAATGTAGTTTAAAGATCTTAATTTGATTTATTGTAGATTCTAGAATTAAACAACACTTTATTCCAGAATAAATGCTTCAATCCACCAAGCAGAAGAGATCTTGAATAGATAGAAGGCTACAAAAAACTAGAAAAAAAAAGAATAAAAATGCATATTGGCTAAAGTTATTTTCCTAGAATGGAAGAAACGGACACAGAAAAAATTAAAAAGAATAAATGACTAACATCAAATTACTTGTTTGTGTATAAAGACTGTTTCAAAGGAAACATTACTGTCATCCTACTTGTTACCTGCTTGTTTGGGAATATCATTTCAACTTCTGAATTTTGGAAAGATCAGAAAATAACTTTAATTTGGGTTTGTTGACATGAATTGCTAGTATGGGTGACCATATTTTTAGTCTGATTTGTTGGGACTTGCCATGGGGACTTGTCCAATTCAATATCTTCCTGTGATTTCTATTTAACACACTTTATGCACAAAAACAATCGTAGAATGATGCCACTGGCCTAACAAATGAGTGTGGTATCTTTCTGTACCCTAATAGAACCTCGAAGAATTTGCTTGAGTTATGTACAGCAATATTCGGACAGCAAATTTAAACAGATTTAATTAGTACAGAGAGTGAAGATTCTCAAGAATTCCAGATTGCACTTTAGCCTTAGCATCTTGTACTTTTGTAATCAAGCAAGTACATTTGAAATATTTTTACTGATTTATATATTAATGTTTGGTCATCTTAAAATTATAAAAATTTACAAATATCTAATATACAACTTAATAAATTCTTGAAATAAATGACATTAAACTTGTTAAAGTGTTTTAAATTCAATGTTTAAAGGTATTATTTTATTTTTAGGATTGATATATTATACACCCACATAGAAGAGATATATCACAGATCATATGAACTCACATTGTAGCCATAAAAAGCTGATTATAATTTCAGGCACTGTTAGGGA
This sequence comes from Cavia porcellus, assembly GCF_034190915.1. Lineage (NCBI taxonomy): Eukaryota > Metazoa > Chordata > Mammalia > Rodentia > Caviidae > Cavia > Cavia porcellus. Next base: position 27,832,599 of record NW_026947497.1, on the reverse strand, counting down.
AAATGTAACCCCGATGTTATATTTCATAATTGCAGTTACTTGTTAGAACTTGTACTTTGAGTGTTTTATATCAATGCAATTATTTTTGCATTAGTAGATTTCTGTATATTTCATAATCTTAATCTTATCCCTTTTGAATGTACAGTACATGGATCGTCCGGAAGGAAAATATGATTTTTACTACTCCAAATACTCTGAAAATTTCAGGCATCATATTATATATAATGCATAATCTTATAGAGCATAGAATTTGTGAAGAACAATTCCTTTGTTATAAGATAAACATTTATATAGTCATTACCAATTCACCAATAAGTTATTTTACAGAAGTGGTTCTTTTTGAATGACCATAAAAATTTCTTTTCTTCTCCCTGTGAATGTGGCTAAACTAAATTTCCCAGAGTTATTGGAGTGAGTTGTAATAATAAAATATATATTTACTCAATTGTGAGTGAATGAATTTAATGTGTACCCTCTTTTCTGTTTTAATTTATTTTGGTAAGAGAATACTGATCTTGCCATCTGGAATGGCTTCATGTAGAAGATGTAAGAATTATCCTCAATTTAAGCCCATGAATGACTATGGAAAAATGTGCTCCTGCCCTACTGCCAACTTAGTTGGACTGTGACATGAACAACAAACATTAATCTGTTCCTTTGAATTAGTATATGCTTGAGTATATTAAATAGGTTAGCTTTACATTCGCTGACTAATTAACTTACCCTTTTAGATATTTAACATTTGCTTATGCTTTATATTTTAGATGCCAGACCTTTACTGTGTCTCCATATGTCTTTAGTATTGTTACTGTTATCAATTTTTCTGTGCACAAAAAAAAAAATCCCCAGCTAATTTTGTGATATTTCTCGTTATTGATGGTACATGGTAGTATAGATTAATTATTATTCTTATACTACCCACTGGGATGGTGCAACATGTACAGCATTTTAGTGCTGAGCAATACTTGCCTTCCTATACAATAAAATGTGAGAAATGCCAGATCCTCTCAAACTGGATATTTTCACACCTGATATTATAAAACAGTGGGCGTTTCGCAGGTGGTATCACTGAAGTTGTGTATATTTTTGACAGAGTAGTCAGAGAAAGTCATGATTACGGACTGATATTCAAGAAGACAATTGAATAATATGGAATACAAAGCTCCTCAAAGCTGGTGCAAAAAACATCACATGCCTTCCTCAGAAAGGCAAAACTCAATTCCTTGCAATTTGTATGAGAGCCAACAACACTCAGGGAACTGATCCACCCCACAAGATTTAAAGTTGAAAGTGTAGCAAAGCTCTCTCAGCTATCTTGTTTCAGAGATAAAAAAGCATCTTATTGGTATTTCACTTAGATTCTGTTATATACAAGTGTTTCCATTACTTCTTATCATCTGCAGTAATACATCTCTATAAGTATAAATTGAAATAAGTGCCACTATCCATATATTCCCTGCCTAGTTAATGACTCTAATACTAATTGAAAAGCTTCTGCAGTGTCATAATTCTATCAATAAATCCATGTATTTATAGCAATTCCATCAGCAAAGCATCTCATTGTTTTGACCTAATGCCATTTCAGAAATAGGCAATAAAAAAGGAAGGAATAATATCGTTTAGAGAAAACCTTCCTGCTGCTTTTGCACACATAACTTTTTAGGATCTGGGAAAGCAGTACCTTTTAAATCTTTTCCTTTAAGTTTTGGAAAACTTTATTTATTTAATTATTTTTTGTTCAGAACTGAGAAGTATCCTCAAAGATATCTTACTTTATTTTATTTGTGTTTTTAAATTTTATTTAAATGGAAAAAGAGAAAAAAAAAAAAAACAAAGCAGTGTAAGGGTATAAATAATACAGAACTACAAAAAAAAAAAAAAAAAAAAAGTAAGAAATCACCAGTTAATAGATTACACATTATCGTCTTAGAGATAGTTGCTCAAGTCAAAGTATCAAAGCATAAAAAGTGGACATTCAAACAGAGAGACTGCAAACAGTTGTGTTCAATGATCCAACCAAAAACATTAATATGGTCAGCTATTTAACACCCCTAAACACACTTGCTGTTGTATCTTTTAGAGCACTTTTTTTCCTTCTCTTTTTTACAACAAAATTTACACATTTTGGGTTTTATTACTTAGTTCTTATTACTTTTTTTTGAAGAGAATAAAGTGAAATATGGCAAAATAAAGCTGTCAGTCAAAACCAAGGATAGACATAGCACATGATGTAAAAACAGAGTACAACGTTATCAACAATGGTTACCATAATGCCTCTTGCTTCCTTAAAAAAAAAAATTGTCTATCTCATTAGGTATTATAAAGTTGAACAAAACAGTAGAGAACAAGACCAATAAAACCTAAACATTATAAACATTGCAGGACTTCCAAAGGAGATAATAGTTTAACCAGAATGGGCATCATAGTGAATCTTACGGCCTTCAAAGTAGTTGCCTATACCCTCAAAATTGATACTATCATACAAAACGGAACAGAGTCTAATCAGTCAAAACAAGATAGTGGGAGTGTTACAGGACTTCAAATCAAGTTAATAGGAAATCAAAAAAGTTACTATAATATATCCTGCTTTTTTATTTTTCCCCTTAATTAAAAAATCATATAAAATAACTAAGTTTTTTTAATGAATAAGGGAGAGATTGAGATAAAAGAGGACATAACAATATAACAATACAGGTCAAAGCATGACTGTTTCAGCAACCTCGTGCTTCACCACCAAATAACCCGACTTAATTTTATTTTCTTAATTTATATAATATTTCTGGATGACTGCATTTAAAACAAGCTATTATACATGGTGAATTGTAAAAGCCATCTTCCTTTGGTTTATCAACCTTCTGTCAGACAATCTCTTTTTAATTACATCGGAAAAATAATTTCAAAAGATGCTTTAAGTGTACAGGAATCTTGACGACTGTTCATTCAGTGCTATTTTGCCTGCTCGTCCTTTCCAGCTGTGCTAGTATGATTTCCATAATTCATGAAGCACAGGTTTCACCATTTACCTGCACTTCCAGGTAGGGCAGAGAGAGTTCATGATTCAAAACTTATTGGTTTCAATCTAAAGTTCAGTTTGTTTAGAACTTTGCATAGCACACATAAGACATTTTTAATGTGGTCAGATGTTGCACCGAATGCCAAGAATTCTGTTCTGAAGCTGGTTCTTCTAAGATAGCTAAAACAAGAGAGGGGTAATAGATACTACCAGTGTATAGCACATATACTTTGTGACAAGTAGTGTGTTACATGTACTACGTGGTTAAGTATTTAGCAAAACTGTTACCATGGAGATTTTACAGGAAAAGGAATCAAAAGCAGGTAGTCATTGGATAATAAAGTGTATGATGAGCATTTCGTAACTATTGAGTTTAAATTTAGTAACTGTGAAGATGAAATAAAGCAAGAGAAAACTTGATACTTTTTAAGAGAAAGTAATAGGAATTTTTAACCTAGCCTGGAGTATAACAGCACATCTTATGGGGAGTAAGTATGTGTTTGAGGATGATATAAGAATGCATATCTGTAAGGAAATGGAGTGGATTGGGAGAGAGAGCATTTGAAGTAAGGCAGAATATAGTAAATGGTGATAAATCTCACGTGTCTTTTTATCTTTGACATGTCTACAGTTTAATGATTAAAAAAGAGTTTGACAGAAAATTGAGCTGGATATAGAGTCAATAAATAAATCATACAGAGTTTATGAGTTAGTTTGGAATGGAGATATTGTGCTTAGCATATGGAAGGGTAATTAACAGCTTCACCATGATGTAGCATGATCAGCCTTGCTCCTTAAAGTGATGATTCGGACCAATAAAGGAGAAAGTGAAGAGTAAAATGATAAGAGGGGTGTGCGTTTGGAACCATTAGAAAGTCACAGCAGGAGGTCACACAAAAAGCTGACTTGTGTTTTGGATGAATGTAGCTAAGGGGCGGTGGACTTGATGTATTCTGATTGAATATACCAAGTTCCAGTGGAGGGAGATGGAGGTGGTGATGCTAACTATGGAAGTGCTTGCAACCTACAGGTAGTACCAGGTAGTAAGAATAACTTGCAATGCTCTGCTTAAAATTATCTCATAAATTCCTTTTGCCAGAACAATAAAATAATGCTTGTATTTAAAGTTGCTAGTATTCTAATTTGGACTTCTTGTGTTTAAAACTGTATTCTATTTCCTTTACTAAAAGCCATACCCTAAACCCGCTTGAAAATCAGATGGCTGCATGTGGTGACAATAATTCTACATCTCTTCAAGAGCTGTTGTATAGATTAAATGCACAATGCAGAAACAATGATTGCTTCTGCATTGTGCATTTAACATGCATGCAATAAAGGCTAGTTATCAAATTAAATTTCATCAGTGTGGCCTGCAAGGTTCTTGCGACCCCTGCATGTCCTAGCTAATCACCTGCAGGCACTGTCTCCTCTTCATGTGTCACTCCAGGGATATCAGCTACCTTTCATTTCCTCTGGCACATCGTTATAGATTCTGTCTCAGCACCTGTGTTTCAGGATGCCAGGAATGAATTCTCCTCTGCTCCTGCCTTTCATTTAGTTAATATTTACTCATCCTTCAGGTTTCAGCTAAATGTCAAATTCCTCAGAGGAAATATCTTTCCACTGACTACAAATTTGTGAAGGTATAGGACACAACACTTGACAAACAACCTCTCCATGGTACTGAGTGGCAACATGATAAAAATTGCATGGGTATTAGATGAACTGATATCTAGTGATCAAATGCATAAGTGGAAAAGAATAACGTTAAAATGTGACAACTATGAGTTTACCTTTAGATATACTGAGAGTTGTCTGTGCACTGTTTAACTAGGGGTTTTATTTGGCCTTTCTAAAACCATGATTGCTGTTCCTGGTAAAGAAGGGAGAAAAAGATCCTGGAATTTCTTTGAACCATGAGTTATGAATGTGCTTGGACAAGGTTGAATTATTAAATATTGTTGAAGTCCTAAGTAATAAGGCTTATAATTAGTAATAACAAACTTTAGAAGCCAATCATATGACATCATATAGGAAAATGAAGGTAATCACAATTAACTGGATTGTTAACTAGTTCTATTAATAGGTGAAAATCTTTGACTACTGTAATAGCCAGGGCATCATGGGAGCTGACATCATTTAATTCACAGGAGTTTAGAATTGAATACTAAAAAGAATAAGCATCTCAAATGTATAAAATTATGTTGTATTAAAAGCACTGTGTACCTTTTTGTTATTCAAATTACCTTGGGTATTTAGTGGAATGTGGTCTTTGAGCTGTTTTCCATTTGAAAGTGATAGTATGCTTTCTTGAAAAATACATGCTCTCTAAAATCTGAAACAGCACTTAATGAGTAAAACTAATGGGAATTAGCAAGTGAAATTAATGGGAGAATTTTATATAATTATGTATCTTTTAACTACTATACTTAAAATTAATCAGAATGGAATGCAAAGCTCTGTTTAGTTCTGACTGTTCTGGGTACCCAGCATATAATTCACTCTCTGGAATTAAAGGCAACCTTGTAGGTACTGATAATTATTCCAGACCCAGACAACACCTTTCTGAGATGGTAATCTTGGTGCAGGAAATTGATGTTTTTTTTTTTTTTTTTTTTTTTTTCATTAAGATTACAGCATAATTTTCCTGTCTTCTAGTGCACACCAACATTGTTGAATAAATTTAACTTCTACTAAAGTTCATAATTGTATTGTATTCATATAAATATCTTATGAATTACTTAGGAACTAATTCTTATTGTAAAATTTTTATCTAAGCAGACAAAACAGGAAAGTTGATTTATACAATTTATCAGTCTTGATCTCAACATCAAGTTATTTTTTCATTTGATAACTAATTCCAGAGTCACACAATATAAAAGGAGCCCAGTTACTTCAAAGAATATGGAATGTGTGTTTGTCTTAGTAGAAAAGAATGTCTAAACTAAAAAGATTTTTATGAAACACTGGACTTTGCTTAAAGTGACCATTTAATGAGCCCGGATCAAGTTAAGTTTAAACAAGTCCTTGCTGTAGGGATGAAGGTGACTGTTCCCAGTCTGTAAATGTGTGCGAGTATGTTTGTGCTAGTGACACTCTAAGTTATTACTTAGTCCAACACCTCTGTTGCTTCTAAATACAAAACGGGTAGAAGTCTCTCTGGTGGGAAGGCTTCAGGTAATCCACAGGTATTTTTGGTTTACAAACTTTGCCTTTTTTTCAGAGAGAGAGAGAGAGAGAGAGAGAGAGAGAGAGAGAGACAGACAGACAGACAGACAGACAGACAGAAGTATGGGCGTTACTGATAGAATTGAACCCAGGTCCGATATAATATCTCCTTAAGTCACTAAATTGCTCAAGTTTTACTAGAGCTTGTCATCCTCCTGTGTCACCTGGTTTGGCTTTGTTTTCTTTTCCTTTTAGCGTTTTCTCACCATGTATACTTTTCCTTCTCACTTGCAGCAACTTAACCTCTCTTCCATTGGAACAAACTACCTCCCAATTCTTCTGTTTCTAACATTTCTGCTGCATTTTGGGGCACAAACGATCAGCTCTCAAATAGTAGTACTATTATTCGTGTTTGCTTTGTCTGAGAGCCTTCTCTTGTCCCGGGACTACTTTTCATTCTGCTCTCAACATGTATGTGTTTGTGTTGCTTCTCTAACCTTTAATTCAGCAGTTAATAATTTTACAGTGGTAGTTGAATTTCATGTTGTGGGCCTTTCCTACAATATTATGGTCTCATTTTATAATAGAGGTGCTTTATTTCTCAAAATAAAAGAACAAACTAATTGTGCACCTGGGAATTCTTACTTTAAATACCTCTTAGAACTACTGCCTCAAGGTATTGGAAAACTCCCACCAAAACATTATGATTATCTAATACCTGAAAAACACATTTTTCTGTTCATTTTACTGGCCCAAAAATTAACAAGGTTTTTATTCAGGGCTGCCTGTAGTTCAGGAATTTTATCAAATGCTAGTTTCAGTGGAGGATGTGCCTGAAGGAAGTTTTACCCTCAGAAGTGTAAGAGGCTTACACTGAATTGAATTCATTTCTTCTTTAATGTGCATCTTAATTCATTTTGTGTTCACTAAAATGAAATAAACAGATGACACGTAAATAACCTTGTATACATGAAAACATTCAAAAGAATTTTATATTGTACAATATTTTTACAACTTTTTAAAAGACTTAATTTTGAAATAACCTTGGAAAAGTTAATGCACAGAAAATATACCTTCTGCTGCTTTGCTTATAAAGATCACTGCAATTTATTTTGCCAGCCTTCTTCTCATCATGAAGCTGATCCTTCCTAGTTATTCAGCCTTCCTCACTCCCTGGCTATCTTTCTTCCTTCCTTCTCTTCTTCCTTTTTATCTTTTTTTCCTTTTTCCCAGAATAAAAAAGAAGTACGGTCATGCCTTTGTTGTGACACTTAGTGAGTTACATGATTACCACTGCTATTAAATTTGAATATTTGATTAGAGAGGTGTCTGTAAAGTTTGTTCACTGTAGCATAACTACTTTATTGACCCCAATTAATAATCACTTAACAGAAGATAATTTTAAAGAATGTTAGTATCTTTTATATGAAATTTTAACCAATTTTAAAATCTATTGGAGGTGTCTATGATAATTATAGGGAATTTTCTGTCTGGTAATTCCATTGTAATGAATATTTAGGGTTGTTCACTTTTTTTTTTTTTTTTTTTTTTTTTTTCTTTCTGGCTTTCTTTCATTAGTTACTAAGGCTTATTAGGTCTAGAATTTTGTGATTGTTTGCCAGGAAACTGCCTGGCAGTCTCTAATATCAATGATCTGAGAAAATTAAATATTTTACAAGATCCAATCAGATATTAAAATGGTTCAATACTCAATTTTCGGTCTATGTGAGAGGACACTTGTTCGTATGTTTCCCTTTTTACCTACAAATTACTGTTCATTCATCAATCTACTTAGCCTTTCAATTTTCTAGGAAATAATTTGTACTTGACGTATTTTACTTCTAACCACATATATTTTATAATTAGCAAATTCTTCCATAAAATACATAAATTTTATTGCTACACAAAATTACATAACTGTATCAAATACTCTGTCTCATAAATTTGTTCAGTTAAAATATATATTTTTAATGAAGCTATATAATAAGTTTTACATTTTTGAGAAAAAAATAGATGGTATTTATTTAAATATTATTAAATACTTCTGTAAAAATAAAAAACAGCTACACAAACATTATTGGATGTAATGCTTTACAGTTAATCCCCTTTTCCTTGACATTAATGCTTTATTTATTGATGATCTAGTAGTTATAAAAACAAACTATTTATTCCTCCAATAAAGAAGCTTAAGGTCAACACTACTCTTGACAAAAATAGGAAATTATTTTGCAAACACAGACCTTGTAACTTTTGAAAAGTACAAGAATTGATATCAACATTCACAGAAGATAGATTTTGATATTTGAATATTTTTGATTGACTGATTTAGATTTTACCTCCACATCAACCTTGCTCCTTGCAACTGTCGAGGTTCACAAATCCTGTATCTCATCCAGTTACAATAACATTTTCAGTTATGAGGCAAATCTATCATTCAAATCATCCTTAATTAATGACTGTACATAGATGAGAAATACAGATTTAGAATTGTGGTGAATCTATGCATTATATATGGATTTGAATGGGAAAATAATACTTTACTCTTATATTAATAAAATGCTAAAGTAATTTTTTAAAATTATGAAACCAATGTCATATTTGTAAAATATGGCATTTAAAATTACTAAATGAATGGTGAAAAATTTTAACTACTTAAAATTAAAGCACATTGCTTAGATAAATTTAGGAAAATATATATTTTAAGTCAATTAATGATCATAGTCTTTTTCAGAATAAGACTAAAATCCAGAATAATAGATCAAAATAATATAAGAAACAACATGGTTACTATTTATTGCAATAACATTTAAAAATATTTAAATTACTGGATGCATAGTGATATATATCACGTCTTTCAAGAAAACTAATATTTCTGAAAATGTAATGCTAATTTTGAATTATAAAATTACAAACTGATTGAAACTTTCAAAATCATACATGATATATATATATATATATATATATATATATATATATATATGGTAGTTTCAATTTAAGGTAAATAAAAAGTTTAGTATTATAGTATTATTTAGTTTATATTTTCACAGATGGAGCAAAACCCAGGTCCTTCAACACACTAAGTATGTACTCTATGACTCAACTACAACCCCAGCTCCTAACGTATGTTGAAAATGATTTCCTACCAAATATTAATATTAATTCTTTGCATTAATTTTTTGATTTATATTTGACTTTGTTTCATTATTTACAATTTACACTTAGAAAATAGTTTTTAAATAAACTATGCAGTTTTTTTCAACTCTGAAAAAAATAACTAATCCACTATTTGAACATTGATGCTCCTGGCCACCAAACCCTCTTTTCATTTTTCTTTCAATCTTCTTTACCATGCTAGATGCACAATTATGACATGTTCATGATGCATGAGGCAATCACTTTATATCAATGAAAAGTCATATTGCACTATGGATATACTTACTTTTGTGTGTATGTGTGTGTGTGTGTGTGTGTGTGTGTGTGTGTGTGTCTGAGTGTGTTTTCAGTACTGAGGATTAAACTCAAGGCCTTCACATTGAGATTCATACCCTGCCTTTTTTTCTTATTTTAAGAATGGTTATCACTAATTTTTTTGTTTTTGTTTTTATTTTTCATTTCGCAGTATGGGACAGAACTTGAGATGCTCGTATCTCAGGTTCTCAGAGTTCTAAGATTATAGGGATAGAATATCACATTTGACTTGCTTTTTTAGTTCAAAAAAAACACCAAAAATTCCTTGTACATACTTTAAAACTGTGCTAATAAGGTCTGTGCTCAGAAAACATGACAAATCACCAAAAATGTTCAATACCTACATTAAAAGAATGTCACCTTAATTAAAAATAAAAATTTTCTGTCACAAAACTCTATATGATTTTACTTGGATTGTATGCTGCAAAAAATGTGCACATATAACTAGTTTAACATTGTATAATTTAATTTAAAAATTTAATTTTCAATTTTAAATCTAAGCTGTTCTCTTGCCTCTGTAGATTTTTGATTGTAGTATTGAATAAAATGGAGAGTAATTGACTATATTAAAATATTTGCATAAATTTTAATGCTTTAATTTGAAAGAAATGATTTAAAGCATGTGCCAGATTTTTGGAAAATTTTAGCCAATACTTTGGAAATTAAGGAAAAGCTTATAGTAAAGATACAATTGTTCTGATTCCATATTTCATTTTTATATATTCATATTCTACTGTGAAAATTCATATAAATATATGTCTTGATGATTCACTTGAAGAATAAACAATAAACAGATAAAGCAAAACAAAAGTAACACTGAGAAATGTGGGATGGTTTTGTACCAAGGTATTTACTGGTATTGGCATAAACATATTTTTCCTTAAATTTTTAAAGCTAAATCTGTGATGCACAACAGATTATCATGACTTGTTTTTGTATGAAAAAAGAAACCTATAAGGTATACTTTTGATCAGATTTATGATAGACATATGTAATATCTAATTATTTATGTTTCTACATGCTAATTTTCTCTAGAATGATGGAGAAGTTGGAATTTTCTGCTTACACTGAGATGATGGTAGGAAGAGGGTGCACAAAAACTTCATAATTGAAACTAACTTACTCTGGAAACCTATTGTGAACCCAGAAATACGCCTGATTTTCCCTTGCTGCGCCTCTATCTCACCATTGGAATTAAGCATTGAGTTTGGCTTTGAACCCTGCCTGTCACCCTTGAACTGTTTTCAATTCTGAAATTAAATTCTGAAATTAAATAACTGAAAATAACCATTGGATGATAAAGTGTGAACAAAATTAAGTTGTAATGAATACTGTGTTGTAACCAACTCTCAGTGCTTTCTAGAATTTTGAAAGAGCATTTTCTTTCTTAATTCTGTTTCCATCCCCTTTATCTGTCTACCTTTTTTAAAAAAACACAACTATTTTTTTTCAGAAATGTAAAGATTACTTCTTTTAACTTCATCTATTTCTTTTCACCTTTATCAGTAATGTGGACTGAAATGAGAGCCTTCACAGAGTATCATGTCATCAGCTCCTCTTAAAGTTTTATTCAGTTTTATTTCCTTTATTTCATTTATTTTTCCTGAGACAGGGTCTTAACCAGTGCACTGCTTAGGACTGAGGTAGAAGTTCTGATCTTCCTACCCCCACCTCCCACAGACTGCTGAAATTCCAGGTATGAATTTCAACTGTTATTCATGCTAGTACGGACTCGCACATTCTTACTTTATATGTTCACCTATAGTCTAGTATCTTACCATTTTGTTGTTATTGTTGTTGTTGTTGCTTAGATTGCTTCTACTGAGATCACTGGGAGCATTACCAAATTAAATTGTCTGGTTTTTAATATGCTATGTATTAGCCATTTTTCTCATTCTTGGAGCGAAATGTCTGAAATTGAAGGAGCAAAATACCACACATTAAACGAAGAAACATTTATGTGAGTCACAGTTTTAGTGCTTTCAGTCTGTGATCAACTGGTTCCAAAACAGCATAATTGTGCCCTGGAAGTGGGAAGCTGTGTAGTTTGAAATGAATACCAGAGAGGAAAGGAACAAGGACCAGATTACAATCCCTGATGATGCCTCCACGACCCACCAGGATGTATTTAGAAATGCTCTCTACTAATCAGCTAAGCTCTTATTTCAAGTGAGTTGACAGTCACAGTACAGTTAAAGCTACCTTCTACCCATTTCATCCTCGGCGACTATAGCAGCCGTGCTGTGTATTAAGACTTTTGTGAAGCAGTATTTGAGATTAACCAATTAGTTCAAACACAGTCTTTGGAGATGATGTCAGAGTTATGAATCATTGTACAAGTCTGCTTAAAAGCTGCATATTGCTCACCATTGGTTAAAATCATATTGATATTTTCTAAAGATAACTTTTTTTCTCTCAGTATCCACATTTGCTGTAGGACTCACACTTTTTCTAGCGCCCACAGTTGACTCAGATTCATTAATCTCAATAATGCAACACTCAGCACAAACAAAACCTGTTCTGGGACTGTGCCAACTTAATCTTGCAAGAAAATATTTAAACAATTTAAAACATGAGTCTGCTGTATTTTCTACATTTTTTCCTTCAATCTGTATAATCTGTATAATCAACTCCCATATTTAAACTCATTAAAGATGCTTTTAAAAGTTACTAAAAAAAAAAAAAAGGAAGAAGTTAATTTAGATCCTAAAAATTTCAGATTTTTTTTTCTAGCAAAGCACATAAAAAGCATATTTTAGGGGATGAAACTGTATCATATATTTTTGTGATGGAAATTAAAAATAAGCAAAGGTATGAAAACTGAACAAAGCCTCCAAATGTATGCCTTATATGGGTCATTTCTATTACAGAAACATATATTGTAAAAACAATATTACATAAAAGTTTGAGCATGCAGTAGTTTTGGCCCTGCTTTATTAGCATTAGTTCAACTAATCAGTCACAGAAGCTAACTTGTACAGTCTATTAATAAGGTATTGGGAGAATATATTTCTTATATTCCACATATTTTATAAACTCTAATACTGACATTTTATTTGATTCACCAGTGTAAGAAAGTCCATCATGCTATACTCTGCAATAGTTTCTGAATATTGACTGAAAATTATAGGCAATATTTAAGCATTTTGCAAAAATACTTTCAACATTTTATTTTACCTCCACCAATAATGAAAATGTTAGCAGAATGAAGTATTTTCATTTTTTTACATGACCTCAGTTAATATATTAGTAGATCCATGAGGATCCAAAAACCATAGACAATAAACAAAATATAACAAAAAACATTTTCTTAATTTTAAGCTCATACTAATAATGCATAATTCATAGCACTTAATTAGAATTTAGCTAGCAACAATAACCACAACTGGAGGCCAATTAAAATGTTCTATATTTAATTTTTCTCTCATAAGTATCTACAGCTTCTTTTTCTGTTTTCCAGCTGGTTGGAAATCCACTGCCAAAAGACAGTCTAACCTTTACTTGTTACCTGGAGAATTTACTGGGTATGTTTACGTAGACTTCAAATGCGACCAAAGAGAAGAGTAAATTATCTGAGGTGGGTTTGAAGGCAAACAGCTGTCAGTGAACTATGAGTCATCTCAAAGGCACTGTGCACTAAATTCATTTTAAAAGGAAAATTGTTTTTCATGTTGAAAAGAAAAACCAGAAGGACCCTGTAGTAGCTCTTAATTCGATATTTGTACCTCGTAACTTCCTTGGGGAAACAATATGATGAGCTACCTTTTATTTTATTTTATCTTTATTTTCAAGTAATATTTTTCTTTTCCAGGTGCTGAAATTAATATGGAGAGGAAAACCAAGTTCTCTGACTTCTACAGAGAGATAGCAAAAAATATACATTCTTACATTGTTACTGAATTCTGATCTGATTTAATTGCTAAAATATGCTGTGCTGGTTTTTATTCTGCTTTTCAAAGTGAACTCTTCAGAAAATTCAAGTTACAAAAAATAATTCTTTACTTGGTATTATAAAAAAAATATTATGGTATTTCTTGTATCCAGTGAGAAAACTTGTTTCTTTTGTTATTTTTTTAAGCTATAGAGATAAGACAATCTTTATTCCCTCAGATAAATCTTTCAAAATGCATTTTCCCCAACATTATTCTTGTACTTTAAACATACAATTTACTTAAATATAAATGGCAAAAGAAACATTGTTTTGATACATACAACAAAAAGAAATAAATTCCACCTAGCTAAAAATTGTCAGATGATATGGTATACATTTGTTATTGTTTCTTGGAGATTACAATATTAAATCAGAATTAAACCTTATAAAATGGAGGTATTTTTAAGCAAGTCTAAATTTTTACAAAATATGATTTGTGACATAAGGTTAAATAGATGATCATTTATGAAAGACAGTTTAGAATAATACCATACTATAAAATTTCATTAAACTTCATATAAAATATGAATTAAATATAAAATATTAAATTAAATAAAAATATAAAATATAAAAATATAAAATATAAACAATTATACATGAATATGTATATATATATATATATATATATATACACACTGGGTTTGAACTCATGACCAAGCGCTTGCCAGGCAAGCACTTATACCGCTGAGCTAAATCCCCAGCAATTTAGAATTTATTAGTTGCACTTTTATTTCTCTTTAGTATTGGCTTTATCTTTTCCTTTGTCTCACGCCTGTCATACATTCCTCTTCCATGAGCTTCCACTGACATTTCACTTTATAGTTCTTATTCAGTTTCCACATTTATTTTCTGACATCTCCCACTTCTCTAATGTCCTTTTATATTTGTCTTATATAATATTACTTTTTTAAATTCAGCCAATAAATCATGGTTTCTCCTAAATTAGATCAATAAATATGCACTGCTCTCATATTTTGTGCATATATATGTTAAGAATTTTAAAGGACTGATTTCCTCTCAATATTTTATTTTGCTTTGCCACTCAGTATTTTTTTCTGATAAGAAACGAGCAAGAAAAATCTGCCAAGGGGAAGGAAGTATTTCCAAAATTTGTTTTCTTTCGAGTCTTAAAGAGATCCACAGCTGGTTAATCTGTAGGAAGCGCCACTGGCTGGTTGCTCTTGAGATTTAGGAAGGCGGCTGGGGCCCTGGGAGAATGGCCTCCCTGTCAGTCAACACACACCAGAAGCAAAGTTATATGAACTGGAAGAGCCTATCCACCTTCTCCTCAGTGTTCTTTGCTGAATGAGAAAAACAAAGTCCACAAGCAAATCCTCTCCGTTGAGCTTCTGTATGTGACACTTGTATTAACAAATATTGAAATGAGAAATAGGATAGAAAACAGATGGGCTACTCTCTAGACAGCTGTTGGAAATGTTTGAGAAAAGAAACATCAACAGTTGATTCTAATTGTCTATACTTGTCACTTTCCTTGGCTCCTAGCCCGTGATAAGGTCAATTTATTTATCTATGACACAAGCAATGATAGTACAGGTCATAAAAACAGTCAGTGCTTCATATGTGGAAATTACTTCTTATGGTCTACAGCCACACCGTTGCAGAAATGTTTGTTTAGTAAAAATTTAAAGGAAAGAAAAAAATTATAGTGAATACATGATGTGTGCCACCGTGTATGTGTATTGGAGGAAAGTGCATGTGCTATAAAATTATATTGGAATATTGAGTTTTTTGAATTTCCAAACATAAATTCAAAACAGAACAGCTAACATTTGCGGTACTTGCGTCCAGGATATGTTCAATATCCCCAAGATATGATTCAAAATTGAGATAATTTACAAGTATTTGTTTGAAAGTTGCAGATTATAAAGAGGAAGGAATGATTTATGAGAACTGAGAAATCGAACACAATAAAAAGTACTGTTTTGTGGATTATAAGAAAAATAGATAAACTATTCACGGTAAATTACAGAATAATAAAATCAATGATATATTTTTCTTCATGTTACCATAAAATTACTTTATAAATGCCATGAAAAGTTCTTGTGAAACTTGGAAGTGACTGATTATAATTTATAACTTTTTCCCAAATTATTTGTTTTGAATATGAAGACACACATTTCCACCTTTAAAAGAAACTAAATGTCGTTATGGTTGTCTATTTTGGTGGCTTCTTGTTTTTCTCTATCATAGAAAATGTACCAGGGAAAATTATTATAATAGAGATTCCGAATATTTTCTACAACCCCAAGTTATTATGAACAGTCAAGTAATTTATTTATTTATTTATTTATTTTTTTGATACTGGGATTAGAACTCAGGATCTTGTACTTGCCAGTCTGGCACTTATGCCACTGAGTTATATCACTGGGCTGATCAATCAAATTTCTAAAATTGCAATGAAGTTTATTCTTGCTTTTCTTAATCATTCTCAAGTATGCAATGTGGAATCACCTCTCTCGCTGTCTTAATATGTCAAGATTGTATGTTTCTGGTCACTTTCAAAGAGGAATAATTAATACAATCCAGTTTTAAAATTTCAATCAACTCAAAGCTCTTTCCCAAAGATGTGCTATAAACATTAATAGTGTAAGCACCTATGCACACACATGTACACATGCAATGACCACAAAACTTAGCAATCTGACAATATATATTATGATAAATATTTTCTAAAATTCAGAAATTTGGGCATATTTATATATACAATTCTGGTGCTTTGTAAGATTGAGGTTGAACTGCTGGTCAGTCCTGACATCTCTGAAGAACTGACTTGGTTGAACACTTTCTTCTAAGATATCTTAGTGGGATAATTCAGTTCTTTTTCTCAAGGAATTTTGAGCAAATACAGCATGAGATACTGGAAAGCAGTGGCCACATGTCTTGTGAAAAGTTGTTGTCTCAAAAATGACATATCACTGTGTGCAGAGACCCACTGAAACCATGTTTGAGCATAATAGAAAAAAATACATATACAAAGAAGAGGCTGGTTACGACACTTTTTCACAACATGATTCTTTAGCTTCTTCTATTCATAGAGTTTGTTTCTATATACCAGATATCTGTGCTTTGAATTTATTTGGTCAAGAAACTGAAGAAAAAGGAATGCTTTGTCAATCTGAAATCTTGTTATCTATAAAGCTCAAATGATTTACTTCAGTCACTTAAAAATGTATTGTCACGTTGTGACACCGGAGCTTGATAGATAAACATTTAGAGACTGTGTGGGAGAAATCCTCAATGCCTTCTTTGCTACCAATGTGGAGTCTGGTCAAATCTTGGTTGATAACCAGCTAACTCACAAGTCATCTGAGACACGTGAGAAAGCCCAGCCAAAGAACTACATAGATTACAAGTACACTAGTGGACAATAATTGGCTATTTTATGCCACTAAATTATTGGTTTTTCTATTATCAGATATCTCATACCTTATGTATTCTATAGATTATAGGCTAAATATTTGAAAATAAACTTTTAGTATATATGCTGCCGAAGCGAGCACTCAAAATACAGTTTTAAGACAGAGATAAAATTGTGTAAAATAACTAAATTTCCTTTTTCTTAAAATGTATTGTATTTATTTCTTATTATCAGAAAAATGAATGCTCATTAGACTTTGCTTGTTATTTTTCCATTATCTCTCATGCCAGTCACCTACCTATGTTCGATGCAGCACTTCTAGAGCTGGAAGCACATAAACTTGCATTTTTTAGTTCCTCGGTCACCTAACATGGTTGTTCATTTCTGCCAAGTGGAGGTAGGTAAGTGGGTTTCAGAGGACAAGAAAGGAGAAACTAGTTTTTTTTTGTTTTTTATTTTTATTTTTTTGTTTCTTTCATCTGTTTGAGCTCTGGCTGATGACACCACTCGTTTTTAAGATTTTATGAAATGGACTCATGGTCATTTTTAAAGATGATTGTGTGTAGAGAAAGAGAAAATAGTCTTGTCTTGCAGAAAATGTTCCCAAATCCTAAATTCTAAAACCAAATTCTTTGGTTCACACTTTTAATGAGATCCTGCAGTAGTCAAATGATACATCAGTTTTAGTATGAATTTTTATATCCTGTCCAAGGGTCCTAGACTAATTTCTTTAGACTGTTTTTCCCAGTTTCTATGTGCATAGTTTCCGAATCTCCTCAATTGGCTGGTGAATATTACATCATCAATTTAACTAGTGGAGACAGACTATTATTTAAGGTCAGATCAATGAAAATCTCAGTAACTTCTCCTGACCAGATTAGTAACCAATACATAATGAATTGTGTCTGGATTTTCAACAATCAATATTGTTATTAAGATTGAGATAGTACACTTTATATAATGTATACATTATGTAATGCACACTTTAGATAGTATGTAATGTATACTTTCTAAAGTATACATTACATAAAGGCCAGAATTAGTTTAGGACTTTACTGATACCCAAATGAACAATAAATAAATATATTTATATATTTCAGTTCCCTAAACTACTTATAACAATACAAATTTTAACTATAGTTTATGGTAATGTAAACTATTCAATTTTATTAAATTAAAACAAATTAAATTTAGCCTTAAAACTCAAAATTTCTTCTTGCATGAAAAAGGTTTACTGTTGCTAAGGAAAATACAGCTCGGGTAACATTTTTCTCTTGTACTAGGTGCTCACACTTGCACTAATCTTATCTGTGAATAGGACACACTGAGCCAAAACAAAGCCTTAGTTTGTGTGTTGACTGTGGGTGGGACCTGAAGAAGTCTCTTCCACATTATTAATAGAATTTCCATAGTAATGAGTTGCCTACATTTTGATTCAGTAACTCAAGGTCTCTGAATTATATTCTACTAAATATATAAAATAAATTGTTAATGTGTGTGTTTATTATTCCTACATTTGAAAATTTCTGGACCCATTAAAACTAAATTAGAGTAAGTATATTGATTGCAGTTCAATTTTATGGGTCTTTTTTTTTTATTTAAGGAGAAAAGAAAAAAAAAAGTGAAGGGGTACAAGTTATACAGATTTACAGAAGAAAAAAATGAACAGTAGGAAATCACTAGTTAATGGATTACATATTGCCATCTTAAAAATAATTGTTCAAGTCACAAAATTAAAGCTTGTAGAGTGGACATTCCAACAATGATACTGCAAACAGTTCTGTTCAATGATCCAATAAAACTCTGTGATATCATTTTCTATCTTATACACTTAAATATACATGCAGTTATATAGTTTAGAGCACTTTCTTTTCCTCTCTTTTGTACAATGACTATTATACATTTTGGGTTTCATTGCTCCCACGGTTCTTATTGCTTTTTTGGAAGAGAGTAAAACCAAATGAGACATAACAGGACAGAATCGGTCAAGTCAAAAGGGTGGACATAATAGATAATATAAAAACATAATACAAGGTGATCATCAATGGTTACCATAATGCCTCCCGCTATCTCTAATAGAATTGCCTATATCATTAGTTATAATACAATTGAACAAAATAGTAAAGAACAAAACCGACAAAACCAAAACATTGGAGACATTGTAGGTCTTCAAAAATAGATAAAAGTCAATGAGAATGGGCGTTATAATGAATCTCATTATCTTCTCAGCTGATGCCTAAACTTTCGAACCTGATACTATCCATCAAAACAGAATAGGGGAACATCAGTCAAAAACAAGATGGTGAGAGTAGTACAGGGCTTCAAATCGAGATAATAGAAAGTCAAAGTGGGTTACTATATTATATCCTGCTATTTTTTTCCCTTTAATTAAATGGATAAAAATAAAAAAGTAAATAATGGAGTGGAGATTGAGAAAAAAGAGGGCATAACAGCAAAACAGCGCAGATCAAAACATAACCATTTAAGCAGAATAGTGTTTCACCACCAGATAATTCTGACCTAAAAGTAGTTACCATATTATCTCTTTCCTTGATGTCCTTGAGTACAACTTCATATACTGTAGCATTAAGTATATCAAAAAAATGAAAAACCATTTAAGAGAATGACAGCATTACAGAGTATTTAGAATCAACTAACAGAAAATGAACAATGGTTTCTGTATAATCTCCTTGTCTTTAAAAGGTTTTTGCTTATACTATCGTACATAATAAAATCCAATAAGATACAACCTGTTTAGATCATTGGAGACAGAAGAACAAAAGCTAGATGAGACTTCAAAACAAGATGATACTAAATCAGTATTACCTATTAAGATGTCATTTTCTCTAAAATAGCTGTTCCTATCATCCAATCTTCTCTGTCTCATTTCTGTTGAGCTCTTTTTCTGTCAGTAGCTGTCAGTTTGTCTTCTTCATCTTGTTCTCTGCTCCATTCGTTGTGGCCTCCCCGCCACCATTTCTGGGTTCTTTGTATTTTTCTTTTTTTAGAATATTCTGCAATACTTTCTGTAGGGTTGAATTGGTGGTTGCAAATTCCCCCAGTTCCTCTTTATCCTAAAGCACCTTGTTTTTCCATCAATTTCCAGGGACAGTTGTGCAGGATATTTCAATCTTGGCTGGAGATTATTATCTTTCAAAGCTTCAATTATTTCCCCCCGTGCTCTTCGTGATTTGATGGTTTGTGCAGAGAAATCTGCTGTAATTCTGATGGGTGTTCCCTTGTAAGTGGTCTGTTTCTTGTCTCTTACAGCTTTTAATATTCTGTTCTTGTATTGAATTTCCGGAATTTTTATTATTATATGCCTGGGTGTTTCTCTGTTAGGGTTGTAGGTAGCTGGGGTTCTGTATGCCTCGTACGTCTGAGTATCTTTACCTTTTGCTAAATTAGGAAAATTCTCCTGGATTATTTCTGTGAGTAGCTTTTGTAGTTCACTTGTTTGTGTCCCTACTTCTTCTTTTATGTTCTTAATCCTTAAGTTGTGGCTCCTCTTATCATCTTCTTGTCTTTGTATTATTGCTGTTTGTTTCTTTGTTATTTTTAAGAAGTTTTTCATTTCATTCTCCCATATTGCAAGTCTGCCCTCCAGCTCAGATAGTCTGTCCTTAGTTTCTTTCAAGCTGTTATGCCAGTCTTGGATAGACTTTTAATTTCTTGATAGTCCCTTTGAACCTGCTTCACGTACTCTATGCTTTCTCTGTTTTCTCCATCAAACAATTCTCCCCTCTTTTTCTGTTCTTCCATTCCACCATCTGTTTTTTTTTTCCTGGGTGCTGCTTAGCATTTCTCTAACTATTCTGCATACTTCCAGCTTCAGGTCGTTGATAACTTCATTCCTGAATTGGTCTATGAGGCTCTCTATATGGCGCTTAATGTCTATTGGTGCAGTGTCCGCTATTGCCTGTTTCTCAGAATTGGGGGCCGAGGAGCCTTTCTTGTTGCTTCCCTTCCCCATTTTCTCCGTTCCTTATAAAATGCAAGCTTACTAAATAAAACTGGTTTGTTTTCTGAATCTACCCCATGTTCCATGGTGAAGTATAAAGTGAAAGAATTATTCTCATGGGTTGTATAAATGTGAAATATAACTGGATCTTTTGTGACTGTTATTTGAATGAATCATACTACACTTATGAGTATGCATACAGATAGAGAAAGCATATAGTGACCACTAATGAACTCCAAATGGAATGATTCAAAAAGATTCAGTGATTTGTATTCCTGGCACATACCCAGCCCCGTACATGCCCCTGTAGGACACCAAAAGGTGAACTAGGGTTTTTGATTGTTTTATTTTCAATTTACTATGACTGTTAAGTAGCAGAGAAAAGATTACTTAATAAACTTCAGATGATACTGTCACCTATTTGAAGAAGAGACAGGGCACTCTGGAGTGGCTGAGATCAGGAAGGGCAGGATCTATGTCTCTTATTTACATACTCAATGTTCACAGCAAGCTTTTCATGCTGCCCTAACCAAAGCAGACTTTCAGCTGGATACAAGCTGGACACAAATAACCCTCCCTGAAACTGCTGGAGAGCTCTGTCTGACCGGAGCCGCGGGAGACAGGAGACCAAACTCGAGCAGGATCAGCTCTCAAACTTTATTATGTACAGCGAACCGGACCTGACAAGGTCCGCCACCCTCAACGTTGGTTCCTCTTCCGCCGTTGGGGGAAGGAACAACCTCTTATAAGGGGAAGCAGTATCCAATCACAGAGAAGCGCGCCTAACAAGCTGATAGGCTAGCGTCACGGGTAACTGGGCAGATATGACAATTTGGCGGGCTTGTTCAGGCCGGGAAGAACCTGGAAGCAGGAAATGGGCGCCATCTCAGGCGGCTTCCCACATCTCCCCCTTTTTTATTTATTAAAATAGGATGGTCTGTGGGTCCCTCCAAGGTGTCTATGACCTTGTTGCTGTTAGACACCTAGGAGTGGGCCTACCTTATAGGCCGAGGCATGAGAGAATGTAGAGGTCTATACCCTGCTGTGCATCACCCTGTTTTGTGCATATCCTTGCGCCAGGACCATGCTCAAGGTGAGTGGTTCATTTTTTCGCAGGGCCAGGCTTTTGTGAACCGAACCTGGATGCATATAGACATTCATTCCTGCCTTCCCCCCAACCTTTGGGGCGGATGGCACTGCAGAACCCTTGGTCTCGCATCTCAATGCCAATAATTTGACTCCGGGAGGGACCCCTGGCCTTATAGGCCATGTATATCTGAGTGGAGCCTGTCTTAGGTTGACCGGGAGGGCTTTTCCCGTCTTACCCGTCATTGGCTTGCCCACTCAGCTCTTATAGCTGATGTTCTGCAATGTGAAGGAGATATGCGGCGGCCTGCTGGCCTGATGGGCCACCTGCTGCCATTTGCATGGCTGCCATAGCTGTGATCTTAACCTGCTGCTGAGTTTGTATGAGGCGATCTAACAAGCATTTAATAACCACAAGCCCTACTAGGATAGCCATGGCAATTAGCATAATCAAGGACTGTTTGATTGATGGTGTAAACCCTGGGTGAGGCGGGCGAGGCCGCCGAAAAAGGTGCCAATGTGGGCGGGTGGTGCCAAGGACCCCAAAGATATTGTGGTGGTTCTGTGGAATCTGAGCATATCACAGGGGTGATTAATAGGAACCCACAGAATAGAAAAAGCTCCAAACCAGACATTTTAGTTTGTAGATGGTCTCGGGCGCTGAGCGTCGGTCCCAGAAGGGTCGAGTTGACTTGTGTCCGCGGGCTTATCTTCCTGTGCTTTATCAGGAACTGGTGGGGAGTTTACTGCTCGCGTCAATCTTTCCGGGACCCACAGCGGTTCGAAGCCTGGTTCCTGTGGGAAGACACAAACCGCACCTCGGGTCCAACTAACCACTGGATCCGGGCCCATCCATTGTCCTGTAAGGACATCTTTCCATCTCACCAGCCCTTTGTCGGCCGGGGACGGGTTATTGTGCTCCATGGCAGGGGAATGATTATTGTGATTAAGGTTTAAAAAATTTATGGTAAAGAGTGCCAATGATATTCTTCCTTTGGGCGTTAGGCCATGGCCACCCAATTCACGGCACAGGCGTGTCCACTCTTCTAAGGACCTATTTTTGTTAGTTCTTAGGACATCACGGCACTCCTTAGTGCACTGTTCAAAAATCAATTGTTTTATGAGAGGGTGAGCCGCCTCAGCATCTGGAAAAATCCTGTTAGCGGACTCAAGCATGCGGGCCACAAAGTCTGAAAATGGCTCTCCCTGCCCTTGTATAATTTTTGTAAGGTGACCCGTATGTTCTCCCTTTCCAGCCAGCCGTCTCCAGGCCTGGAGGCCACAGCGGCTAATTTGTTCATAAACCTGGCGAGGGTATTGAGTTTGATCTTCCTCAAAGGCTCCTCGCCCTAATAGCATATCCCTGTTCCATTTTTTCTGGTTATTTTCCCTGTTGGCTGCCGCCTGCTCTACACAGAATCCGGGGGAGAGGCAGGCGCGTGCCAGTTGGGTCCAATCTCCAGGAGTTAAAAGCAGACCTGCCAATGCCTCTAAAAGCGCCATGGTAAATGGCGCATTGGGCCCATTGCAGCTGCAGCAGCTGAAACTGCGTCCTTGATAGCTTTAAGTTGTTTAATTTCTAAGGGCTCATAATATCCTCCTCCTCCCCTGCCTCCTACTTGTACCGGGAATGCATGGAGACCGGGACACTCAAAGGGAAGCCGCGACCATACCCTCTGGTGGAAGGAACGTCCTCCTCCCTCCCCAGATGGGGGCGCAGAAGGCAACCCAGGAAGTAGCTCTCCCTCTAACCAGGGCGGTGCCATAGGTTGTGGTGGCAGCCCAGGGAGCAACTCCTCTTCCGGCCACGGCGGTGCAGTGGGGCCTGGCGCCCTGAAGGGAGCGACCATGGGTCGCGAACTTGCCAAAGGGCGGAAGGGCTTAAGCTCCTCCCATAAGGCGGAGTAGCTCGGGCAGGGTGGTGTTTGGTTCCCCTTTTTATCTTCCCGAGCCCTAAGTTCCTCTTTTAACGGTGTAGGAGGGTCATGCTTAGCAAAGACGACCTCCTCTTCTGAGCCTTCCAAATCCGAATCAGAATTAGAGCCCTGAGGGTCCTCCAGAGACCCACAATCGGCAGTGGCTCCGGGCTCCTCTGAGCATTCCGATCGAGCTCAAAAGCCTGTCGGGCTGTATTAGCGAAGCGAAAGCAAAACAGATGCAAAGAGAAAAGAAAAGAAAAAAAAACCCAGCGTCCACTCGTGTGGCGCTCAAAATCTGTTAGGTGCGTCCACCCAACCCAGGTGACCCAGTACTCACCTGTCCCGGGAACCGCTGTATCTCACATAGCTGATCAGGGTGAAGAGAAGAGGCGCTCGCGGCCTTCCGAGCCAGGTCCTCCGTCGTACCGCAGGCGACAGCAATCGCACCTCCCGGCCGAAGAGGCACGTCGCTGAGTCTTTTACCTTTTTCCCCGTACGGGCGGCCACCAGATGACCGGAGCCGCGGGAGACAGGAGACCAAACTCGAGCAGGATCAGCTCTCAAACTTTATTATGTACAGCGAACCGGACCTGACAAGGTCCGCCACCCTCAACGTTGGTTCCTCTTCCGCCGTTGGGGGCAGGAACAACCTCTTATAAGGGGAAGCAGTATCCAATCACAGAGAAGCGCGCCTAACAAGCTGATAGGCTAGCGTCACGGGTAACTGGGCAGATATGACAATTTGGTGGGCTTGTTCAGGCCGGGAAGAACCCGGAAGCAGGAAATGGGCGCCATCTCAGGCGGCTTCCCACATCTGTCCAGTGCACTGACACCCTGTGCTGCAGGAGACAAAGGTCCTGTTAAAATAATGAGTGACATCCTGGTTCCTGAAAATAAAATTAAAATTTAAAAAACATAGTTTCATGGTCTCACATTAAGGGAATTGTTTTGTGTGTGTGTGTGTGTGTGTGTGTGTGTGTGTGTGTGTTTTGTTTTGTTTTTAGCGCTCAATAACTTTTTGTTTTGTTTTGCTTTTCTTAAAAACAAAAACAAAAACAAAAACAAAAACAGAATTGTCTTGCTTGCTTGGTTTGTGCATCTCCAAAATATGGCTTACTATTTGCACTTAAGTAGAACTCTGGAGACCTAACTTCCATGACACAGGTCTACAGGAATTAAAAAAAAAAATGTAATATTATCAATGTGTGTTTATTGACAAGGTATATCTCTCTGAAATTGTATCCTATTTTAAAATATAATACAAAAGTCAGAAAAAAGTCATGAATATAAAAGTACAACTATTTCAACTTAAAACATGTTTTATGATTTTCAGCTCTTTTTATTAGTGTTTCTGAAGAAATCATTTGTCAAGCAATTTTTTTTTTTTTTTTTCTTTTGGTCAAGCTATCCTTTTTGTTGGCTGTAGTAGTCACTACCGGTACTTCATATATTATAAAATACCTACTTCCTATAAAATTTATGCATTTTAAAATGTTTGTGACCATCATGAACAGTACAATTACAAAATTGCTGCCTCAGCTTGATTGTTCAAATTTGATTTTTATCTTTGAATTTTGAAAGATTTATTAATTAGTTTATGTTTTTCATATATAGTTATCATTAAAATGATACATATTCCATTAATGCCATGTTGGACAGAATTATTATAGGATTTGATGAACATATATATATATTTTTTGTTTTTTTTTACTCAAGAATAATTCAGTTCTTTAGAACTTATGGTATATTAAGACTAAAGACGAAAATATTGATATTATATATCAATTTTTATGTAAATCGAAAGTATTTTCTTCAATTACCATTAGAGTTTTATTCAACTTCTTTACTTTTAGGAATAAGACTTAGGGAAAGCCCTAATTCACAGTAAAAATATTTGTTGTCAAATCTCAAACTTTATAATATGAAAAATTTACTGATGAAACATTTGTCTACACACTGCATCTGTCAATGTAAATTCAAAAGTTCAATATTTTAGAAAATAAAATGCTTTAATTAAAATTGAACATCATTTTGACTCTTAAAAATTTTAAATGTTACAAAGTATATTTTCTTTGTTATTGCCAGTATAGAAATAAAGTCTACAAAACAGCAAACATTGTGAAGAATTCTAAGAATTAATTAGTTGTTATTATTGACCTGATAGAGTTTTTAGAAAAAAAATAAACTGTAGAACATATATTTTGTAAAAATTTTTATTTCATCCTTTTATTATTTGTATAATGGATAGTGCTCAAATGATATAATTATCCTTTCCATATATCTGAGGTGATAATGAAATGCTCTGTGGAGAGTGGGAATTGATAGATTTAACGAATAATTTTAACATCTTAAATTGCTTTGATCTAAACATAAAATGTATTTACTTGATCCTCATAAATAAAAAACTCTAAAACCACAAGATTAGAGTAATTAAATATATATATATATATATATATATATATATATTATTTGATGTCATGAAATTCTATTGTATCTGTTGCATTATGTCAAGAGAAGATTTGTATGGTTATTTGTCCAATGTTGAGAAATCTATCCTTTCTAAAAAGACAAAGTCATATTTAAAATATAATTCATAATTAATTTTCCCATATAGTATTAAATTTTAGAGAAATTGCATGAAGTTCAAAATAAAACTTTACACTGAATGATGTACCATTGGATAACTTGTACTTATATCAGAAGTACCTTAGGTTCAGTGTTATAAAAACTTTGCTGTATAAGAATTTAGTATTATCTGATCCTTTTGTGTTTGGCTTTCTTATTCCTTTTCTTCTTTCTTCCTTATATTCTGCCTTATATTTTTTCCTGAAACTATAATTTAATGTTTCATTAGTGATGAAAATGGAAAGTCTACCACTAGTTTCAATTTATGTATTACAATGTAATTCATAAAGCATTTTTATGCAAATAAGATCATTTGATCTGTGTAGAATATATGTAAAGAGAAATGTTAGTCATCAAAATCTCATTGAAGACACGAAGCCTCAAGAGACAAGAGATGTCTAAAATAATATTTCTGTCTCATTTAAATGAACTAAAGTCAAATTTTATATTTACAAATAATTATAAAATTGTATTTGGGGAGTCTAAAATGGTGGATCTTACAAAGATCATTTCCAAAAAAAGTTCATCAAAGTATCTAGCCATTATGAATAATCCTCTTCATACTGAATTTAGCATTCGACAGTAGTGAAAAATCCACAAAGAAAGTTAAGTTGTCAAAACCAAATTATCTAGGTCATTTGACATCGAAAAGTAGTATCTAGTAAAGTAAGTAGCTGTCAGTCATTAAGTAAATACATATCAATAATTGTGTGGTTTTATTGAAGCATGGTTATCAAAATAGAAAAGATTAATGTTATATTATCCTAAGTAAAGTTTCTCTAATGTTGCATGCCATATTCAATGGAAAATTTTATAGTTAACATTATTCTTTTTAAGTCATCCCTTCATCTATGGTGTTCCCAGACTTTCAAACATGAGAATGATGAGAATTATTATCAGTATCAATTTCTGACAGGCAACTATTTGCAACCATTAGGAACACTATTCTGATTCAAGTAAATGTACAACAGGGAAAAAGGAAATAAAATTTCAGTGCTGATACTAATAATATTAACAATAGTGGTACTAATAAACATTAAAATAATAGTAATTTATTATTTATATTGACAACAGTGGTACTAATAATCATTACAATAATAGTAACTTGTTTTCTATATTTATGATTTACAATAGCCACAAG
The DNA here is from genome assembly GCF_034190915.1 of Cavia porcellus. Taxonomy (NCBI): domain Eukaryota; kingdom Metazoa; phylum Chordata; class Mammalia; order Rodentia; family Caviidae; genus Cavia; species Cavia porcellus. The sequence continues at coordinate 27,804,908 of NW_026947497.1, read as the reverse complement.
TTTATTTAAAAATCCATTTTGAAATCATACATGCTATAAAAAATAAGAAAAAATACAAAAGCTTGCTAATACTTTAAACTCAAAGAAAATGCTGTATAGTTTTACTCTCTTCCATGATACATAAACTGACAAGAAAATTAATTACCTTTTAAATTTATTGTAAAGATGAAGTAAAACACTTATATATCATGCTCCCCCACATCCTCAGGAAAGTGTTTCTACATTTCCTCAACCATTTTTGAAGAAATGTTTATTTCCACAATTAAAACTCAATAATTTTGTATTAATTTTAGTCTGCTTCCATTTTTAATATTAATGTGCTTTATGAGCATTCTAATTTCAGTGAATAAACATAGCATTACAATAACTGGAATATAAAGCTCATCCATGTATTTGAAATATTATTTTGTAACATATTTTTCTGATGTAAAAAAGTCATCAAGACTTATGAGTCTGTACATCATACATATTATATATAATTATATATATATACTATATATATTGCATATCATTCATATTCTATATTACATATATATAGTATATATACACACACAAACAAATAAAAACAGGAATGAGCTAGACAAATAGGGAAGAAAACTTGCTCTTCTAAAACTATAATTTTATGCTAGAAATGATTTAATTCATAAATTTGCATGCTGAATTTTATCAGTACAAAGACGCTATGCTTGTATCTATAATTTCTAGCCTTTCAGTAATTTAAATATAAAGATTGATTTGGATGTTATGTGTCCCTGTTATACCAGGTTCCTTCCATCAGATTTGATATTGATGTTATTGTGATGTTCCTACATGAGTAAAAAAGCTTTCCAAGTTTGCAACAATTAACACTCATATCTATTAATTTCTGTCAACTTAATAAAATATTAGGCATGAAAGGACACTAATACTAGTTAACAGCTTAAAATTATATAATTGAACATCTGAGCTTACTTAAGCATTTTTTATGAAAAAAATTAAACTCAACATATGGATAATAAAAGAAATACATTAAAATAAATTATATTGCTTTTGTTTGGTACTAGGTATTGAACCAATGGCTTTGACCATGAACTACATTTCCAGACCTTTTTAGTTTTGTTTGTTTGTGTGTGTGTGTGTGTGTGTGTGTGTGTGTGTTTTAGACAAGATCTCATCAAGTTGCTCACCTGGATTCACATCTGTGATCTTCTTGAGTCAACCTTTTAAGCACAGAGATTACATTTTTTTTTTATTTTTGACAAATATGTTATTTCTTTACATGCTTAATGTTTGGATATTCTTATGAAAGAATAAAAGTTGAAAATTAAAGTCCAACTACTTTATTATGATGATATTCTTGCTAAAGTAAAAATTTTAGCAGCTAAAATTATGAAAATTCTTTCATAAGTATCATTTGATTTTATTCAGTTGTTGTCTAATTTGAGAAGCTTGTATGTTATTTTAACTGGAAATGGGAAACGTTGAGAATAGAGTCAGTGCTTTTAGTGTGCGTCCTGTAACTCATAGAATGGTTTCCCTGAATCATCAGTGTAGTTTTGGAAAGTGAAGCTATGGGGGACGTGGTTCAAGGAGTGACCATGTACACTGAGTGAAGGGAGCTTTTCTACACAAGGACATTTAAACTATATGTGTTTCTAAGGAAGCATAATGTTTCAGACGTTACCATATTAATGAAAGTGATAAGACTCTAAAGTTCTTATTGATATAGAAGTGGGATTATGATATTTTGTGATGTGCTTTTCTTAAGGTATGCTATGATTTAGACCTAAAATGTCCCCCAAACTCTCCTGTGCATGAAAAGCGATTGGTTTGTGGGCTTCTGTGCTCATTAATGAATTCATCCACTATGGAAATCAGTAGCTGAATTGTAACAGAAAATGTACCTCCTTCTACAGCCACTATACTTCGGTTTCATACTTGCCCAGATAATCGTTTCCTTTCCAGTTATGTTTGCTTGTGGTCTCTTAGAAACAGATGGTAACTGTTATGCATAGTTGGTCACTATAATGCACATCGTAGAAACTGATCCTCAATTGGTAAGTCATTCTAACGCTGCATTTCCTGCTTGCTTATCTAATATAAGCCCTAAACCACCAGAGATCAGGGTCTGATATTCTGGGAATGATGCTGATCAATGCCCATCTATGTAAGTAAATCTGTCTCAAAATCTTGGGTGTAATTTTGGCAATTCTGCTTGGGCATTATTTGAAAGTGGGTCAATTGGTGTGTGATACAGAGGATATGGCTTCTCTGTTTGCACTCTGTTTCTTGGCTGTCATGGTATATGCTGCTGTCATCTTTCTGTTCCCATTCACCATGCTACTTCTGCTTGCAGCCACCCAAACCTGGACTGAAATCTAGCCCAGAATAAACCTCTCCTCCTTTAAGTCCAAGATATTAGGTATTTTTTTTCCAGAAAGAAGAAAATGACTAAAACAATTTTCTTAACTGTGGTGGGGCTGTAACTGTGATAGTAACTTCTCATGTGGTGTAAGAATCATCAGAAATCGTTCCACAAGATAGGCTGGAGTGGTTTGGAAATGCTCACTTGAAAAACCCCATAATGTTGTAATGCAAGTGTGGCAGCTCAACTAATGGTCAACTTATAACAACAGCTGAATTGAATCAGCATGACTCTGGGTGTGAAAGGCTCACCTAAGGATTGTTGTCAACAGCATAACAGTTGACCTGGAGGGAAAGATCGCTGATTCTCCTGGAGAAATTTGTAATGCTGTATTTCCTAATATGATCTCAGCTGTTATCTCATCAGAGAAGCTTGGGTCCTTGTTGTGGCTGAGGATGGCTGCAGTTCTTTTTGGGAGAGAGCTCTAGTCCTTATTGTGACCATCATTTCGTGGCCTCAATGCAGATCTCCCGGCGTAGTGGCACAGACCCTTCACCCTGCTAGAGCAGCCTTTCTAGGTTCCACCACTGTTCTTTGTGCCTTGATCGTGCCAATCCTTGACACAGACTTGCATGAGACATTGTTCTGGGCTCTCGGCCTCCAGCTGAACTTGTAAAGGACACTTGCATAGGCTCTAGACCTTCAACTGTACCTGTGCAGGACATTGCCATTAATCCAGGACCTCAGCTAAATTCTTTGGGTCCTAGTGTGTGGAAAGTTTTTTTGCACTCTTCTGCACTTGACTCTTTATGTGATTATTATAAAATGATCCTATAAATTGTGTGGCCTATATTAAATCTGTTCCCTTGTAAACACTGACTACAACACCAAGCTTGGTGGGAGGTTCTGGTCAGTGTTTAAAATGCTGATAGAAATTCAAGCCTCGCTGGCCAGGCCCAGTGGGGTTCATCTGGAAATAAGGTAAGGCTGGAATTTGGATACAGGCAGTATGTGTTATATTGTGTCTGAACATTTCTCTACATTTTGTCCTTGTCCTGAGACTGTGAAAAACTGTTACTAAGAGCAGTGATGGAGAATATCCCAAGGCATCCAATTGTCCAGGCTGAGGCATATTTATTTCTGGCTTTTCATCAGATATTCAGTGAAAATTGGGAGTAAAAACTATGTATGTGTTGTCTGCAGTATTGGCAGAGTAAAAGAACTTGCAGAGTTTAGGCAGGAGAAAGCATGATTATTGAAAATGTCAGCAGTTAAAACAAAGAAGTATTTTTTTGTGTTATGCCTATAGGAAAAATAGTTTGGTAGCTTCTCAAAAATAAACAAGATGCCACCTTCTCACAGGCTCATGGTTGCAAAACTGTAAAGTTTTTTTTTTTTTTTTTTTTTGAGGAGACCCTGAATCCCTTGCTTGTAAAGGACAGCCTAAGGAAATTGGTTTCCCAGGATTCGTTGTGTTGTGCTCTGTTATCCACAAACTCATGGGCCATGACAGCCACAGCTTAAGAAGGGCAGGTGACTGCCTGAGCTGTCAGAAGATTTCGGTGTTATCCATGTAGACACTTTTATTTTTGTTTTGTTTTGTTTTGGTGGGGAGTTGTTTGTTTTGTTTTGGCACAGAGAATACAAGTGTTATCGAGTCACAGAGGCTTCCCTTCAGGTTTCACAAGGTCTGAGAGTTTAGACAGTGTGTTTAAAGAGGTTAGTGCATGCAGCCATGAGGATGAAGCAAAAACCGAAAGGAGACCACAAAAAGTTGGCACTACCAAGACTGGATTTTCTGTTGAGGTAACCACAGGCAGTGAGCAGAACCACACTTAGGGGCAGGCTAGCCTTTTTCAGTTCACATCTCAACTACAACCTGCTCTTGTTGATGGACACAAAACTATGGGATATAGTGTATACCCATGTGAGTTCCAATTCTTTTCTGTTTCTTACTTTTATAATGGGAATGGTTACCCTGTGCTGTCATATGTCATTATGCAGCAGATTTGAATTTTCATTATTATTTTGAGAAGACTTCACAGCTAAGAGTTTGCTTTGAGTCTCAGAGAAGACTTTGTTATTGGGATTTTCAGCGATGTTGAAACTATTAAGAATTTGAAGATTCTATAATACCAATGAGATAGACAATTCTTTTTAAGGAAGCAAGAGGCATTATGGTTACCATTGTTGATAACCTTATACTGTTTTTACATCAAGTGCTATGTCTATCCTTGGTTTTACTGAAAGCTTTGTTTTGCCATATTTGACTTTATTCTCTACCAAAAAAAAAAAAAAAAAGTAATAGGAACTAAGGAGTAATAAAACCCAAAAATGTGCAAATTGTGTTGTAAAAAACAGAGGGAAAAAAAGTGCTCTAAAGGATACAACTGCAAGTGTGTTTAGGAGTGTTAAATAGATGACCATATTAATGTTTTTGGTTGGATCATTGAACACAACTGTTTACAGTCTCACTGTTTGAATGTCCACTTTGTATGCTTTGATACTGTGACTTGAGTAACTATCTATAAGATGATAATGTGTAATCTATTAACTGGTGATTTCTTACTTTTTTTTTTTTTTTTTTTTTTTTTTTTTTTGTAGTTCTGTATTACTTATACCCTTACACCGCTTTGTTTTGTTTTGTTTTTTCTCTTTTTCCTTTTAAATAAAATTTAAAAATTAAATAAATAAAGAGAGATTAGATTCATTTCACATAATGAGATGCAAATGAATCTTTGGGAGGCCAAGAGTGAAATGTTCTTAGGGTTTAGACATAAAATTTCTCCTAAAACACTCATGTGCAGAAGGTTATTGGATTGTGAGGATTTTATGCTTTTATGGTTACCAGTGGATTTATCCTCGAATGCGTTCAGCAGCTGAATATGCTCATGTAGTTGGGGACTGTTGGAGGTGAGTTAGCATGGGTACAACCTAGAAAGCTGTGTTTTCGCTCCATTCTCCTTCCTGCTCTGGGCTTCCTGGCATGCATGGAAAAAGCAGCTGCTGTCCATTACCTTCCACCATGCTAATCACACCTCCCAGCCAGCCACGTGTAGAGTAAAACCTTGAGTTAAAAGAAATCTCTTCTCTTTTAAATTATAGGGGCTGGAAAATTTATACCAGTGATGAAATAGTGACTAAAATAATGTAAAACGCTGGAAAAACAGCGAGCATTTGTCTCTTTGGTTGCCAAGACTGTCATTCAGTAATAACTAGTTATTACATAAAACATTAACACTTACTTAATGGCAATACAACAATTCATTACTTAATTTAAATACCTTAAGTTTTCTTCACCATCACATCTACAATGTACATTTATTTGCTTCTTAGACAACATTATTCTAGTAGACGTATGTCCATTAAAACAGTTAATATTGAGTAGCTACAGATATTTTTCTAATCAAGAACACTGAAAGTTTAATTTACATAACTAACTTGGAGTTTTTCAAAGAAAAATACAGTATAAATGAGGAAGTAAAAATATTAAAAGCAAATAAAATAAAATGCATTAAATGAAAGGAATTTATTTAGTAAATATTTAAAATGAGATTAAACACTAAAATTTTATTATGATATATAGTCAGATATATATATATATATATATATATATTAGGTAGCAGAGGAATTTAAATTAGATTAATTCAAACATATATATATATATATATATATATATATCATGTGTTATATGTTTTTTGTTTGTAGTTTAAAAATAATTTTTTAAAAGAATAACATAGCAATTAAAAACTCATTTTCACTGTTAATGGACCAGGACAATATCTTTCAGTAATATCTCAACTTTCTCTGAATTATTTGGTTAATTAACGATTTTGCTTTGCAACTTTGAATGTGTTTCATAGATTTTATGCATCTCCATTTGCATATTTAAAAACTGACTTACTGAAATATGAATTGGTTCTTTCACATCCTGGCCGTATATATCTTGGCCAATGTTTTCTGTGGAATTTGCAACAAAATAGTGGATAAATAAGATAATCACAAATTTTAAATGTTTTAGAAAAGACTACTTGGAATACAATTCTTCTGAATATAGCATTTCTAGATAAAAATGTATTGTAAGAACATTTGTCAATCCTGAACAAGGCCAAATATGGGAATTCCAGTGAGACCACGGCAGCACATTGCTAAAGGACAGAGAAATCAACAAATATTCTCACTCCTCACATAGACAAAATAACAAAATTTAGAACTTAAAACTCATAGGTAATGGATGATTTATTTCAAAGGACCTTTTTCTGTACTTTAAGCTGAAAATTGCAGGAAACTGAAATAATAAGTTACAAAAAATCATCAGATTTTGCAGGGAAAAGAGGTCCCATGGAGGCAAAGAGAGCTACAGTGAGAGATGAGGGCAGGGTGAACTACTGGTGGGGTTTGTAACTGCTTCTTCCTTCAGGGCACTTGGGGGAGGGGTGCCAGTGATATTCAAGAGAATCAAAATAAAATGTTTACAAATTAAAAATGTTGACAAAATTAAAGAAGTCTTCTTTTCAAATCAAAGTGGACTCTTTTCTAGATATTTTCAGATTCTACACATGTACAGGTGCAGCTAAAAACCTATGGCAAATTTAGTACACTGAAAGCCAGAGCTGAGATTTTCATAGTGTCGGGATGCATAAAATATTAGAACTAGTTTTCACAAAAATGTTTCATCAGGCAAACCAACAGCAGAGATTGTGCCTTAGAAAAACTGTGAAGCAGTCTCTAGAAAGCTCATTTTGTCAGGGATTGAGAAGATCAGCACCTCCGTGACTCTAAATGTATAACAAAAGAATTACTGAATCCACTCTTACAATTTATGTGAAAAATTTGAAATTTTATATATAACCTAAATTATCAATCATATTCTAAATGAATACTACTTGACATACAGTCAAATGAAAACAAATTTTCAGGTCTACAGTTGACATAAGTACAATCGTTTACAGACAAGGGTTTTAAAATATCAATAAATTTATTACATGCTATAAAAATTAGTTAAAAGAGATATACAAAGTATGTTATTAGGAGAAATGTATTCAACCAACTTATCAAATGGATATCTGGGATGCAAAATATAATTTATGCATTTAATGTCAATAGATGAGCTTGTCTGCAGAATGGATAAGGCTTAAGAAATTATTAGAGAACTGGAATGCAGTCAACAGGAAAAAATCTAAAGTAAAAAGGAATATAATAACAAATATGAACATTAAAAACATGAAAGATGCAATCAAAAATGTTAAAAAAGTTTGAAGGACATTGACAAATACATAACCTCAGAATTGCAATAGATGCGCAATTTTCTAAATGTTTTTGTATCTTGAAAATTCATATGATAAGTTCTTTATCTCTAAGTGATGGTCTTAGGAGGTGTAGAATTTAGGCAATGATTAAGTTGTAAAGACAGGGCCTTCATGGACAGGATGAGTTCTTTCATTAAAAAAAAAAAAAAAAAAAAAGCCCAAAAGTTATCTCTGAATTCAAGTTTTGAGGTTAGAAAAGTCTGTTGTTTGCCAGGGAAACAAGCTCTCGGAGGATAGAGAGTCTGCTGGCACCTTAATTTGGGCCTTCCAGACTTGCAAACTCTGAAAAATAAGTTGATTTCCAAGCAATCTAGTTTATTTTATGATGGTACTCAAACTGACTGAGACAACAGAGCAAATTAGATTGAAACTTATCATGGGAGAATAATAAACTACAAGAACAAAAAGAAAAGTCCTCAGGGCATGCACAAGTAATATACATATTCACTTACGAGAATATGAGGATCATTTATTTCTTAAAGGAAAAATGGAGAAAGTAGTCAAATGAAGTTATAGTTAAAATAGCAAAAAGAAAAAATATTATATTTTAGAAGTATACTATATATTGCCAGTAGAATAAATATCAAACAAAGCAACTCCTCTTCCATGCATTTAGTATAAAGAAATAAAAAGTTATGCTCTGATTAAAAGTTCATGCACAAATAATTACATCAGGTCTGTTGTCACTTTCAAATAACCAAATGTTCTTTCATGAATGACTAGAAAAGCATTTTAGTTTGTCTTCACAAAGGAAATCTGTTTATTAAAATAACAAATTGGGTACTTTGAGATCTGCCTACCTAGATGAATGCAACAGATATGCTGAAAAAAGAAAAGGAGCATCAGAATTATGTGTACCATGATTCCATTTATATAACAATCTGAATCATGAAAAATTATGGAAGCAAAGAACTGACAAGCAAAGGCCAGTGACAATTTTACTGGAAAGGAATAGTACCATGGAATATAGAAAGATCCAGAACTATCCTTATTCTTATTGTGATAAAGATTAACACTGATATGTGGATGCTAACTCGTAAAAATATATAACATTAATTTATAATTAACTCCACATTAATGCTCTATAATAAAGTTTAAATATCCATGGTTATTTATAGTGGACAAAGGCATTGCAGTCATACTTTGAAGAGTTTTGGGTGAACAATGCCAATATAGCGCTAGAAATGTGAATATTTTTAAGTAGAAAAACATTTTAAATTCTACTTGCTCAGTTCTTAAACACTGATTTTTGAAAGCTCTCTGACTGCATGATTTTATTATAAATTAACAAATGCCAAAATATTTGTTCATATGTGATCAGTACTAATAGTCTAGAAGAGATGACTCTTACATAACAGAAAAAAATAGCAAAAGGTACTTGCTTACAAAGTAAAAGACAGGAGGAATACAATAAATGATTTATTAGCACATTAACAACTATTGTTCTTTTTTTCTCTGTACTCTTAAGTATAAATATAAGACAAAATCAGAATGTTTGTTCACTAGACTCTTCATTATGATGCTGATTTACCTTTTTCTACAAAGATTGCTGATTAGGTCATTGAATTAAGTTTTAGTATCATTAAATCTCATTAATTATATGCAGAGAAATAAAAAAATGAGCAGTTTAACCTTGCTTATTTCTATAAGTGTGGATTTTTAATACAAAATGTAACATGTTACTCAAATTCTTCTGCTCAGGTTTCTCTATTATACTTCAAGAACATAAAGGAAAACTCAATATATAGAAAATAAATTCAATAAGATTATTTACCAGGATTTGATGTAACTCAGTAGACATATGTTTCAATGTGCGGATTCTGTTTTAAGAAAAGAACTTGAAAGAAAATGTATCAGTAAGTATCACAGGATACAAAATAATTTATATAGCAGGATATTATTCTATGTAAACTTGAAAAAATTGATGACAGTAATAATTTACATTTGCATATTAAGGTTCAAAATGTTGAACTTTTTGTAAAATATATTCTAGCAAGACATTTGGATGTCTTGGCAGTTTTAGGTAACTAATAGACATTGAAAATCTGAATAAGAGACTTCCTAAATAAAAAGCATCATATGTATAACATTATGTCTGACTGCATACATTCAAGTAATATGATTAGCATTTTCCCTTCAAGTAGAGACATTTTCATTAGTGATCAGATAATTTTTTTCAATTGTTTTGTTGTTAGAGACCAAAATAATCCGAGAGACTTCAAAATTATTATCAAAAGACAGAAACGCAAGAAACTAAGGTGAAAGAGGATTATAAGCACAACTTTTAACAGTAAATGCCATGCAATTTTGGAATTAAGTTAATATCCGGCTTCATAGGACTAAAATGTATATTTGAAGTTCTGACAATGCACGTGTTTTCCTAAGTCATTATTTCTCCCTATGATCTAAAAGGATTTTTTGATAAACCATTCATATAAGGGTAGGAGGCTAATAACCCTTATATTCTCTTGAGAATTGTTACATTTTTCCACTCATAGGACCTTAAATCAAAAGTGTGAACATACATGTTTAATCATATAGCTAATTTCAATCATATAATTGATCATAGCTCTCTTGAATCATTGTTATTTAATAAAAAGCCGAGTAATCTACCTCTTTTGTATCATTCTGATGAACATTTCTTTAGAAAATAGACACTATTATTTAATGTAGCATGAATAAAAATATATTTTATGAGTTTTTGATAATTGTAACAATGTTAAGGACCATCATACAAGCACAACGTTTTTATTTTTAGCATGAGTACTTTGACAAACAGATTTATAGATTGATCGATAGATAGATAGATAGACATATATATATATATATATATATATATATATATATATATCACAGAGAATTTATTATAGTTCCTCTCATATCACATTGTTATAGTATGTTCCTCCAAAGCCTTCATGCGATCACAAGTGAGGCTTTTTAGGGGTGGTTGCATTAGGGATGTGACTCTGGGACTGATTCATGCTGCAAAGTTAGGATTATGGGTTTAAGGATAGTAAGATTAATGGTGTGAGACCTGCCCTAAGAAACAGAAAGAGATTTGCTTGCTTTTGCTGTCTTTTACTTGCCATGAACTGCTTGTCTTCTATGATGACCCTCTGCCATGCTGTCCTGCCTTGGAGCCAGCTGACTAGGAACTAAAACCTCTACAAATTGTAAACCAAATAAACCTTTCCTCACTTAACTTTGGATGTCAGGTATGTGTCTCAGCAATGAGAAAATAACTAATAGACACCTGAAGTGGATTTGTATTTTAAAGGCTTCTAAGATGCTTTCAATTTTTTGCTTATATGTTCCTATCAATCTAAGGTGATTAAGATAGTGTGAAAGGTGACATTTTGAGGATATGTCTTAGTGACTTTTTTGTCACTGAAATAAAATATTCAACACCTATAGCTCTAAAGAGAAATGGTTTGTTTGGGCTCAGTATCCAGTTTCATTCCAAGATTGGTTGTTGCCAAAGCAGCATGGTAGAGGAAAGTGACAGAGACTTACTTATGATATGGCTGGCAGGAGGCAGAGAGAGATACAGCGAGAGAGCCAGAAACAGAGAGACAGAGATCATAGGAGCAGAAATAGAGATAGATTCACCATTTCAGGTCATGCCTCCCTGCTCTGTGCCTCATATTCTCAAACCAGGATTCAACTTTAATATTACATTTAGATCTAAAATCGTCATTAAACTAATCCACTTGTGATTATTAAAGCCCAATGATCAAGTAACTACCTGCCATGAGCATATGAGGCTTTGGAGGAACATTAAAACATAAACAGTAATAAGTAGATGGGAAAAAAGTAGATACCTTAGACTATTTTATTTTACTATGACAAAATAACCAAAGTTAAGGTACTTGTGAAGAGGTTTGATTCACTGTGTTTCTGGGGGCTGAAGGTCTAAAGGGCAGCATGCTTGTGCCCTAGTGAAGGCCTCCTGACTGCAAGAGATAGCAAAGTAGTAGCAAATGAATCAACTTCATAAAGAAGGGAGGAATCACATGGCGAGACTAAGGGATGGTCAGACTCCTTATCAATGACTCTCATCAGATTTAAATTACTCTTAAGGAAAACCATTGATCTTACATTTTCGAAAGTAGACCCCAAAGACGTAATTACTTTTCCTTGTCTTACCAGATTTCACATCTCTGGACACTGGCTCACTGTGGTTTTGCTTCCAGCATATGAACCCTCAGTGGACAGACTATATCCAAGTCATGGCATCAACATAGCCCTGGGATAAGACTATAAAGAACTCTGTTGCAAACCTCCTTCACATTTATGTAAGTTCTTAAACTCTACCTGATATTGTAGAGATAATACATTAGACTCTGTCTCAGTATGTGTGGTGAACCTAACGCCATGCTAAAACTTCTATAGCGAAGCTTAGTATAAATTGCAGAGGGGCTCAATGGTTTTACTGCTTTGTTAAATTTGGGGTGTTATCATTTATTAGAGTGAAGGAAATATTAATTAAAGAAAACAATGAAACTTAAAACAGTGCATGGAAACATAAACAGTAATAGGTGGATGGGATTGAGAGTAGGAATAACTGTGGGAGTATGAATATTAATATCTATGATCTAACATATAAGAATGTATATCTATATATGTACACACACATGTATACATATGATTAATATGCACAAAAATTCAGTGGATGGTGTTTATTGTAGAGAATACTGTTCACTTTCAACTCTGAGGCCTTTAAAGTGATTAAGATTTTTAAGATGCTCCTTCCCTGGGAAAAGAAACGTGCCTGGATGTTTCTGAGATAACGGGACTGGCACCTTTACCAGGTTGAAAGCAAGTGATGAGTTCCACTTCTGGAGCATTTAGAACCTTCTGCAGTCTGGATGGACTTCTTTGGGTCCTTACTTTAGTTCTGTTAGTGCACTTTTGCTTGTTCATCCATTTCAACATGTGGTTAATCATTCTTTTATTTTTTCTTTGTGAAGCAACTTATTTTGTATTTTAAGGAAAAAAAATAAAAGTAATGAGAAAATAGTTTCAAAAGAGATTAATAGGAGGGTTACAATAATTAATACATGTATATCACTGTCTTCATAACACTTATTCAGAGTATAAGATATTGGCATGATATCTTTCCAAACAATGCTAGCACAAAACTTTCTTTTCAAAGAACTAAGAGAAACTAGCTGTATGACTATCTTAACTATCTTGTGTATGAATATATTTTGCTTTTTCCCTTTCTTAATTTCCCATTTCTCCCCAGTTTGTCTTTTTGAACAGTTTCTTTTAAATTCACAATAGATATCATACATTTTGGATCTTATTTACTTGTTCAGTTTCTCACACTGGTGAAACAATATGATGTTTACACACATGGGTCTCATTTATTTCACTTATGTGTGTGTTCCTGAATTATATCATTTACCTATTAAAATCCTCCAGTTTATCCTTGTTTACAGCTGAGTGGTACTCCATTATGTTAAAAACCAAACATTGTTTTTATCCTTTCCTTGGTTGATAGGCATTTAGATTCTTTCCAGGATTTAGTTTTTGCAAACTATACTGATACAAACATGGGTGAACATATACTACTGATGTGATATGATGCTTCCGGTAAGATACCCAGAAAGGGAAGAGTGGGTCAAATGGGTCCTCAAATTCTAGTTTTCTAAGAAATCTCCACACTTACTTCCCCACTGGTTGCACCAGTCTAGACTCCCATCAACAGAAGAGAAGGGTTTTGTTCATAAAGTCCCTGCCTATGGATGTGTCTTTAAAATTTCTGCCTATTTTTTCTTCCAGTAAATTTAGTGTCTTTATTTTAATATTTAGATCTTTGATCCATTTTGACTTTAGTTTAGTGCATGATGATAGACATCGGTCTAATTTTAAGTCTTTGGCTTGTGGAAAAACCAGGTTTTCCACCACCATGTATTAAAAAGGCTATTGAAAGAAATATTTTTGGCCCTTTTATCAAAGATAAGCTGACTGAATATGTTTGAGGTTGGTTCTGCACCTTCCAATCTTTTCTACTAATTCTGAGGTCTGTTTATTTATTTAGCTAATGCCATGCTGATTTTATCACAATAGCCCTTTGGTAGCCCATTTCAGATGTGGATTTGATGCCCCTGACTTGTCTTTGTTGCTTAAACTTACTTTTGCTATTCTAGGCATCTTGTGGTTCCAAAGAAACTAGGAATGCTTTCTCTAAATCTGTAAGGTATACTAATAATATTTTGATTCATCCCACGGGTGCAAAGAAGGTTCAAAATTCACAAATCAATAAATGCAATGCACCAGGAAGCAGTGGCTGTGGCTCTAGATGGCACAGCTGCAGCTGGATCCAGTTATGGTAGAGCTGGGGGTGGGGGTGTGACTGCAGCAGGGTGAGTGATGGGGGCAAGCCAGGTCACAGTCGTCCATCCCTCACCCCACTGACCCCACACTCAGAGGGCACAACAGCTGCTGTCATGCGGCCACTGGAACCTGAGAAGGTAGGGGAGGGGTGGCAGCAAGGCCGTTGAGTCCTGATGAACATGGGCAGCATCTACTTTGTTACCACCAGATGGACTCTAGGCTGAGAGCCCAAGACTTTCCTCTGCAGCTTCTGCTGCCAGGAGGACCCAGTGATGGACTCAGGATGAGATAGGAGCCTTCATGAATGACAGAGATCCCTCCTACTTCGATCCTGTCCTAAACTACCTCTGCCATGGGAAGCTATCAGTACTAAGGAGCTGGCAGAGGAGGGTAGGCTAGAAGAAGCAGAATTTTACAACATAGTGTCCTTCCTGCTGTGGCAGGTAAACTGGTTTGACCTTTGTTCAACCCAGGAACTTTGTGCCATACTAGGTCATATGATTGTTCTGGAAGAGGTCTTGCATGTTTAAGGTAATGAATGCAGAAACCTGCATCTCCACGGAAAGCTGCTGGAACAGGACAAGATGCTGTCCAAAAGAAGGACAAATATGAAGGCCAAACATATGTGAAGATGGTACCTGGAATATTTAAACAGTTATTTACTACTTATTTGAACTTTAATCTTCTGACATCAGCTTCTGTTCTTTTTAAAGAATAAAACGAATAAAAAAAAACCAGAGAAAACTGTAAACAAGGGTTCAGTTCTAGAGACTGTTGCTTCTGATCCCATAACTTTGTCTCTCTCTTGTTTTTTCTTCATCCACTGCACCTCCTTTTCAGGACCTGTCACCTCATACAAGCCAACATCCACCAGCTGGTTAACAATAGGATAGGAGACAATGAGAACAGAATCTTGCTGTGTCAAGAGGAAAATTTCACATTGAAGGTTTCTATCATATCTAAAGACTGGGAACTTGAACAGAGTCAGAACTTAATAATTCTGAGAATCTGCATAATCTACTATAACTGGTGACTAGATGTATTGTGAAGGGATGAGATGAAGTGAGAAGTGGATTCTCATATGACTACGGCAATGAGCACCAGGCAGAATTCCTCTGTGTCATCTCCAGAGAATTAAATAATTCTACCAAAGGTATTGTGAGATCTGAGTGAAAAGGCAAGGACTTCTTAGGAAAGAGGATCTCAAATGTAAGCTGAGTCTGAAATTCCAGAACCCTGAAGGCTACGAGAGGGATCCAGCATAGCAACTCCGTGAAGACTTGTTTCTGTATAATAATCCAGTTACTTCAAAGCAAAGCTGAGCCCAATCCCTGGTGAGGACATGCATATGTGCTCTGGTCAAAGAGAAACCCCACCAACACCCCTGGGGGCCCTAGGACAGAAGCATCTCTGCATGCCAATAACCTTTTCAGAAGCCTACTTTTGTTTGCTTAGGCAGTGTTCTGACAGATTTTGATGACAGTAGCTGCAGTGTGTCCCCAGGTTTTCTGAGAACCTGCGGGAAGGAAAGGATATCCTGGCTCCTTAGAAATGTCCTAGAAGTCAAGAAAGCTGGAGAGAAAGGAAGGCTGTGCTGAGCTGTGTCCTCTTCTCACCTGCAGGTGCCATGCTGGACACTGGCAGCTGCTTTTGCTTTTGACTCACTTCTTTCCTGATAGTCACCCTCCAAGAAGTGCAGAGATGCAGCAGGTTCTAGTTTCCACATGTCAAACTGAAGTTTGTGGCAGAGGAGAGTCATCAGAGGATGCATAGTACTGTGCACAGAGCCTCTGCAGCAAGGGATGAAGGGTGTCCCTCACTGTAGTGGACAGTAGCGGGCACAGTTCTCATTTGGACCCTGTGCTGCTCCCATGAGCAACTTCACTGGGTGCCACAAGGCCTGCCTTGTCCCCAGGAGGGGATCTGAGGCAGACAGAAGTGCCAGATGGTTGATGACTACTACTGCAGTTTTATCCCCATTAATCTGTTCTTCTTTCCTGGACCAAAGATTAAGAACTTTGTGGATTCTCCAGTGGCTTCATGTGGGAAATGCTGTTTCTTTGCAAGTTGTTAAATATGTCAAGCTGCCATATGTAAAAATATTATTTCTGTGATGCTTTCCCATAAGCCCTGATTGAATGAACCATTTTTGTCTCTATAGCTTCTAACCTAAGCAAACTTGCCTCCCAGCAGTTTGGGTGACCCTTGCTGTCCCCAGCAGTGTGTGTGTTGGCATGCTGTTGGAGGCTTATATTGTGTCCAATAACACTCCCTACCCCCTTGACTTTTTCCTCGGTGTGCCATGTTGGATCAAGTGCTAGTCTGACTGGGATGCTATAGAATTTGTGCCTGGGTTTCTCCTGTGAGCATTTAAGTCTCCATGAGCAGTCATGAGTGACAGAGGAGCAAGAGCATCCTTCGTTTTCCCTAGAAAAATTTGGTAACATGGCATAGGGTAGAGAAGGAGAAGGTGCCTCTGGGGAATGCCCTGTCTAAAAGCTGCCTTGGCAGAGGCACTCTGGGACATCTTTAAAGCTATTTTCTCTGGCTCAGCTATTCATTAGGGGCACAAGGGCAGTGACTTCTAGAAAGACTGCTGTCTTAGTTACTTTTTACTTGTTGCTGAGACAAATTACCTGATGCCCAAGTTGGAAAAGGAAAGGTTTATTTCTTACAGTTTTTGGAGGTTTCAGTCCACGCTCAGTTGGCTCCAAGACAGGCAGGCATGACTGGGCTGCTGTTCATGGTGGCTGCAAACAGCAAGCGGGAACTGGCAAAGAACAAGACACACCTTCTTCCTGCCATTACATCACATCCTGGCTCCACCCCTATGTGAGTGGAGCACTGACACCATCAATCCAAGCACTAGAAAAGGAACCAATCACAAACACACAATGCAAACTCATGAGGCCTGGGGGACACAGACATAAACCATGACAACTGCATTCTAGCAGATAACTTTTGAACACATACCCTGACTGTAACCAGGTGGCTTTCATTTTATACAGGACTCTCACATGTTTCCTCCTTTATTTTAGAATGAGCTGGGCAATGCCTGGTATTTTTTAATCTGTAACATGTTAGATAAACTTCTACTCACAGAAAGTGCAGTCTCTGCTCTCGAACAGTTATAGACATCTATCGTGTCAAATTTTTCCCAAACACAGAAAAAGATTTAGATGTAGTCAGGGAAAAGCAGAGCTAGCAGAAATTATTGCTCTGTCTATACAGAACAGTGGGCTTTGGAAGATGAAACTTTGGCCAAATGGTATCGTCATACCAAGAGAGGCACTGCATTTTGGGCCTTACATTCTGGAGTGTAAGCCAGTGTCACTCTGCTTCCTGGTTCAGGCAGAAACCTCAGCACTGAGCAGGAGTCTAAAAAAAGGCTGGTGCCCTGGCTCCATCCCCAGTTTTAGCATCAAATTCAGTGGGAATGAATGAGGCAGGAAATGGCTTGAGCAACTACTTTATGAATGTAATGTTCTTTCACTGTAGTGCCCAGACTGCCACACTTCATCAGTAAACACACTGCCTTAATGGGAGTGTGTTAAAACCCAAAGCCATGCTCCCTGGGCTACTGGCATACTTCTTCCTGGGAGAGGTCACTATGGAAGGTCTCTCTTTGTAGCTCCATGCTTCATGAGTCAAAGGGTGGTTTGGTCTTTCAGATTTCTTGGAAGCAGTTTTGTTTTGAAGATTTTATGTGAATACTGATACAAAGAAATAAACAGTAAGGAGTTTGCATACTTATTTATTACTTACTTATTCAAAGAAACAAAGAGTAAGGGGTTTGCATACTTATTTATACTTGGATATTAAAATTTTTAAATATATTAATTATTGTAGTGAAATGATGACAACATTCAGTGACCTGGGGATAATGTAAAGAATCAGAATTGACTCCAAACTCTGCCCTCAGACAACCAAAGACTATGTACACAGGGGACCTCAAATGGTTTTATTCAAGCTTGGAGAACCAAACAACCCCAAAGACAGCCTTTTCCCCTGGGGAGTCAGGCTGGTCCCTGCAGAGAGAGCTCTTCCCTCATGCCCATTGGTTTATGGATGTTACAAGATCACTAACCCACTCTGCCTGGCCCCATAGAATTGCCACATGGGGCGTGTCCCTGCTTCAGGTTTGGAACAGCCTCCATAACACTGAGGAAGCACAACTTCTGTGTTATCTGCAAAATCTGGTCCTTGCCTGGGTGTCAGTTGGGCCAGCCTCCTCTGCAGTGACGTAGCTTCTGTGCAATCATTATTGCTCTTTGATGTAAGCAAAGCATGGATTGGGAGCAAGAGAGATGCTGAATAGGGCTAAAGGGACAATTACGACCTCAAGCACAGCCTTTGATCACACCTTTTGATTCACAACTGTCACTTGTGTGTATCCTTTGTTTATTTGTCTGAACAAAGTCTGAAACACTATGACTTTTTTTTTTTTTTTTTTTTTTTTTTTTTTTGGTCAATAAAGTTAGGAAACAGAAAAAAAAATAGTAATTCACCATATTAACAGAACCAAAGACAAAAATTACATGATCCTCTCAATAGATGCAGAAAAAGCATTTAACAAAGTCCACCACAGGTACATGATATAAATCCTGCAGAAAATGGTAATTTATGGTCATTATCTGAATCTTATAAAAGTCATCTATGACAAACCAACAGCTAATTTTATATTAAATTGTCTAAGCTTAAAGTTTTCACTCTAAACTCAGGAACAAGATAGGATGTGCATTGTCACCACTCCTATTCAAAATATTTCTGGAAACATTAGTGAGATCAATTAGACGTGAGAAAAAAATAAAAGAAATAAAAATAGAAAAGGAAGAAATTAAATTATCGTTTACAAATGACATGCTACTCTACATACAGGATCCCCAAAACCGTACCAAAAAGTGTAACTTTAATATCCAAATTCAGTAGAGTGACAGGACACAAAATCAATATTCAAAACTCAGTAGCATTGCTGTACACAAACAACAAACTTACAGAAAAAAGTTAAGGAAAGTACACACTTCATAATAGCAGCTAAAAACATGAAATACTAACAAAGCATGCAAAGAATGTAAAAAATCTGTATGGTGAAAATTGTACTTAAAAAGATCAAGGAAGGCATCAGAAAGTGCAAAGATAGCCCTTGCTCTAGAACAGGAAGAACCAACAGAGTGAAAATGGACATATTCCCATAAGTGTCATAAGGTCTTCATGAAACAACATTTAATGGGTCTGGATTTTTTAAAATCCAGATTCTGAAATAAACTTGAAAATCCTGATAGCATTATAGCTGCTTGAAAAGCTAATTTCTGGATATTATTTTGTTTTATTTTTTTAACAGTGCTCTTTAGAATCTTACATCTAAAGTAGTGTTGGTACAGTTGAGAATTCAGTGAAATTTGTGTGAATATCTGCCAGTTCTAGGGGTAAAATGAGTCCATCCTCTGGTAGGTGATGGTAGAAAAACTCTTTTAAGACTAAAAGTAAATTCATGCATTCTAGAGAAGTATTTAACATCCATAGTGGCAAAAGGTAAGTCTTAAATGTCAGCCTAAATTGTTTTCACCATTACAAAGAAGCAGTTCATAAAAGCAATAAAGTTGGTTGGGAATATAGACTGTGTAATGACTTAGATTTGAGCCCCAGCACCAAAAGAAAATAAAATACAAAAAGTATAAGATCACAAAATAAATATTAAGTGATAACTTGGTTGATTCTGTGACACTAAACTTAAAATAATTTTCTTAAACAGTCTTGAAAATAGAGGTATATATAACTAGGTGCTTATTAGCATTAGTCAAAATGATGATCATGTAAGTGCATATTTTTAAGAGAAAGAAGTTTTTTCTTTTTCTAGTGAATTCTACAATATTTCAAGGTAATATCTACCTGGAGAGTGATTTTGAAGAGTATTACAGAAAGATTAGATAAAAAAATTGTTTCTAAACAAATTCTTCCCTAAGTTATTCATAGATTTTCAAAGGGTAACACATAATAACTACGTTTTGTAATGCCATTTTCACTAGCAGAATTAAAAATTTATAATTATTATTTGCTTAGTATTTCTAAAGTGCTAATCGCATGTCAGGAACCTGGACACTAAGTACTACTTATTTTTAACAGATGTAATAATGGAATAAAAGTTAAGAATTTAAATAGTACAAACCAAGTTGACGGAAGGAAAGGCTCTTATATTTTATTTCCTTTAAATTTTCCATTCTTAGAAAACAAATTCAGCGTTAGACACAATTCAAATAGAATATAGATCACTAAATATTCTCAGTTTCTAAAACTTTCACAATCATAGACCCTTAAAGCAAGTACAGATTGAATGTTTCAGTCTAAAAAATTCTATTTTTTTCACTTGGTTGCTGTCTAATCACACAGTATTTGTTTGTAAACTATTCCTTAAGACAATCGATATTATTTTAAATAGGTTCTCATTTTTGAATCTTGAATATTTTCCAAAAGAATTATGAAAGGTATTCTGCACACCCCATGGTGCTATTCACAAGGAGAATTGTCAAGACATAGTGCCTAAGTCAGGGGTTTAGCTCAGTGACATGTAAGATGGAGCCTAAATGATGGCTTTTTGTCACATGGGACAATACAGTGGTTCTTTATCTCTTTGTCTTTTACTTACTGGGTGTGAGGTGAGTGATTTTGCCCCTCCAAACCCTTTATGATGTGATGTTGACACAAAAGCAGTGGATTAGTGAATCCTGGGTTAAATTATCCATAAACTTGAGACAAAATAATTATTTTAACTTTGTAAATTGATTGTATTAGATGTTTGTTACAGTGATGCAAAGCAGAATAAAACAATATTCCTTAAATATTTCTAGATAAAACACTAATGATCTTCGTTGCTTCTTCCTCTCTCTTTCATTCATACCAAATTCCTCAATAAACACCTATAATAATACACTAATATATAGCATCACAAATGGATATAATGTATGTTTAATAGCACATATAAAATACTAAAAACATGATCAAAGTATTTTCAAAATGAAATATTTTTGAAAGCGTTTAAAATATTGAAAGCAATTATAATTCTGGAAAAGCTATTCTTTTTTTTGATTATGGTCTAGGATTTGAACCCAGGCACAAACTTTGCAATAGGCAACAGCCCCAAACACTTACTGACTTACCTAGTTAGTTTTCAAACTTCAGACAATGTTTTGATAAATTGTCCACGGGGGAATTGAACTTGTGATTCTCCAGCCTTAGTCTCCCAGAGTGCAGGAATTACAAGCATGTTCACCTCGTTTGTGACAGAACAGTTATTCCTGGGAGTGCAGGGTTGGATTACAGTTTAGATCTAGAATGGCCATCATAATTCTTATGAGTGGAAGCTGATAGGATCATGGGGTCACTATCCTCATTAGTGGATTTGTGGGTGACTGTGGAAGGCATATCTCTCTCCCAGTTTCTCCTTTCTCTGTGTGTCTTCTGGCTTCTAAGATGTGGGAAGATTGCTTTTGTTATATCCTTATACCTTGCCCTTCCTTTCCTTCTTCCAGCCATTTGCGAACTGGATCCTTTGACTCTGTGAACCAAAACAAACTACTCAGTTGTTGATGTTGAGTATTGTGTCTCACCAGTGAAGAAAGTGATTAAGAGAGTTTCCTTGAAATAATATGTGGATTTTCCATAAAAATTAAGGAGTAAAGCCTGCGTGAGAAGTTAAATATGGTGCACAGTGCTGAGAACCTGCTGTCTGTGGGGTTATATGGATGGCTGGACAATGGAAATTTCTTTTCTTTTTCAATTTGCTGCCTCAAGCTACATTTTATCAGTCAGAAGATATTTCTGTAATTCTGTACAGATATTTCTGTATTTCTGTACACATCAGTTTAATAGACATTCATGGCATCTCAAAATACATTTTTAAATGTGTATCAATGACCAAAATGTAATAAATTTCAACTCTGGGCAAATTCAGATAGTATGTATTAAATATTAAATAATCATAGTAACAAAGAGGTAAAATTATAAGGAATATTTTTTTCAAGCAGTACATTATGACAATGTGAACACATTATTGGCATTTGAAAGTTACAAATTTTATTCCAAAATACAAAAGCTTTGCAAGAAGATCTATGATGCATGGATAACCATAGTAACTTTAGTTAAAAATAAGATATAAAATAAAAAAAAAAGAATATTTACTAAAGAAAAGTGAAGAAAGCGTTGTTATAAAATATGCAAAAATTTAATGAAAGAACATGGAAGAACAATTCACAAAATACTAGTGAAGAGTATAAAATGTATTTAAATGATTTAGTATTTAAAATTATTTACACAAATCATGTGATTACAATGATTCACTTTTAAGAGAGTTGAATTGTTTAAAATATGTGACAATTTCTACAATTCTTTCTATTTCCATGATTCATTTATTATTTATATAACTTTACTAATTAATACAGAGTTCTGAAATAATACCCCTGACTGTGATTCAGTTGTAGTGAAAAATTAACGCTGAGTTTTCAGGACCTAGGAAATTTTTAGTATTTCTTATAAATACTTTTAGATTGTATAGTATCATTTTATTCCTATGAAAATTTTTCTTATAAAAGTTATGAGTCCAGCTAAAAATAAAGCAGGGAGGGAAAATTCAGAGATGTGTGGAGAGAAAAACTGGACAACACATTATGAAGAATGAACACTGAGGAGATAACTGGAGTCCATGAATCCCTTGACATTCAAGAAATTTAAACCCTATCAGCTCAGGTGCTATAATACTTCACCTATGTATCTCTAATTATAGATTTGCCTCCAGTTGAAGATAACTAAAAATCTCAGGTATTAGTTTTTTGTTTTTTTTTTAAACATCACACTTCATTTTTGACAAATAAAAATAGTATATTTTCAATGAATAATGAATACAGTGATTTATATAATGTACATGCAACCAGGCTCTTTGTAAAATCAAATATGCACTCATTTTCTGATCTTTGTAGTCTAATCAATAATTCCATTTTCTTTCATAGTGACACAATGAGATACATCATTAGTGGTCAACCAAAGAGTTAAGTAAATTAGCTCTATAGAAGTTTTTTTTTTTTTTTTAATATTCATTTACCATCAAGACTTGCATCTACATAACTCAACAATATATGCTAAAACACTAACAAAATAGGCCTAGAAATCTAGGAAGGATTTTCATCAACAATTAAGAGGAAATGCCCACAAGTTAACTAACTAAGATACTGTTTATCTTTTAAATATAGATATATAGATTTAGATATAGATGTAAATGATATACATATTGTTATATGTAAAGACAGAGATCAATTAGGACATCTTTCAGCCTCAGCATTATGTAGCCTACCACTAATAGAAGACATTACATACAATGCCAATATCTAAATGTAAGTACATTTTTTATTGGTTGTAAGTAGCTCTGTACAATTGATTTTATTTAAGGAAGACAATGAAATTTACATTGAAGATTTGTTGTGATGTAAGATTTCCATGATAAATAAATTCTCTTGTTTAAATTCTCTTTTTATTAAAAAGAGAATTGAGGGTGGTGGGAAAGATCATAGGCATCATTTGTAAAGAAATAAACTACAAATGTTCATTTCAAATTAAAACATTCTGTTTTCCAGAACAGCATGAAATCTTGTCGGCATGAAGAACCAACTACACTAACCAGCATTGAAGAAAGACTCATTACTGCAAAACCTGAAAACACTGGAAGAAGTGAGATCAAGTCTAAGGTATTTAGAGGCAAGTTTATGGAATATTCACTGTATATGCAATGAAAATAAACATCAAGTCCTATGAAAATAGATTACATGATCATATTTTTTGGAAAGATAGTATTTGGCAATTCATAATCTATTTATCATTCACCTGTTTTAAAGGGTTCTTTCACAATTAGACCATAAGTTTGTGTGTTATTTTTCCAAAGAGAAAAAAAGGACATAGTCATGGTAACTATTCTTCTTGATAACTTTTGCATTCCGTTTGCCAGTATGATATTGAGGATATTTGCATCTATGTTTATTAGGCAGATTGCCCTGTATTTCTCTTTTTTGGTTGAATTTTTCTCTGGTTTTGAATTAGGCTCATACTTGCTTCCACGAATGATTTTGGGACTATTGCTTTCCTTCAAATGTAATAAAGAGTTTGAGGAATAATGGCGTTAGATCTTCCATAAATTTATTGTAAAATTCAGCAGGGAAT
This sequence comes from Cavia porcellus, assembly GCF_034190915.1. Classification (NCBI taxonomy): domain Eukaryota; kingdom Metazoa; phylum Chordata; class Mammalia; order Rodentia; family Caviidae; genus Cavia; species Cavia porcellus. The sequence goes on along the minus strand of NW_026947497.1, from coordinate 27,780,713 downwards.
CCATCAGCATCTAAAATATTCTTTTTTCCTTTTTACTTTCTTTCTCTTTCTTTCTTTCTTTCTTTCTTTCTTTCTTTCTTTCTTTCTTTCTTTCTTTCTTTTTTCTTTCTTTCTTTCTTTCTTTCTTTCTTTCTTTCTTTCTTTCTTTCTTTCTTTCTTTCTTTCTTTCTTCCTTTCTTTCTTCCTATATGAGAATTTAACTCAGGACATTGTGCTTGCCAGGGAGGTGCTGTCCCCCTGAGCTGTATTAATCAGTCTAACAAAAGAAATAAAGGATCTGTACATTGAAAACTAATGCACTCTGTGAAAAGAGATGCAAGTGGATATCAGAAAATGGAAGGATAGCCCTTGCTCATGGGTAGGAAGCACCATCATACTGAAAATAACCACACTGCCAAAATCATTATAGAGATTTAATGCAATCTCAGTCAAAATTCCACTAGCGTGCTTCACACAACTAGGGGGAACAATCCTAAAATTCATTTGTAAGCAGAAAGAAAGTAGGATAGCGATAGCAATTCTAGGGAATAAAGGCAGGATCAGCACAAAGCCTGAAATGAAATCATACCTCATAGGTACTGTGATAAAAAACAACATAGTAGGGCCACGCCACAGCTCCCGCCAGGAACAGGGAGGAGGGCGAAGCCACGAAACCCGAAACCCCGTCCCAGCCTGGCAGACCTCTCTCTTTCTCACCTGGGGGCCATGCTGCAGCTTCCTGCCGGGAACAGTGAGGTGGGTCAAGCCACAGGACCCCTTCCCAGCCTGGTGAACCTCTCTCTCTTGCCTGGGGACCACGCTGCAGCATCCTGCTGGGAACAGTGGAGTGGGCCAAGCTGTGGGACCCTGTTCCAGCATTGCCCACCGCCGTCTCTCACCCAGAGGGTACATCGCAGCTGTTGCACCTGAAAGAGGGAACTGGGCCAAGCTGCAGGAAACTGCTTGGACCTTACCTGAGACCTTCTTTCAGCCTGGAGAGCTCCAGCGCTACTGTCACCGCCAGGAGGAAGGAGCAGCCCTGCTGCAGTGCGAGGGAAGCTTTGCTGCCACAGGAGGGAGCTGTGTAGCTTCAGGAGGCTTTAGGTCTACATAAGGGGAACCTAGCAACCTTCTCTTAATCCGGGGCTTCGCTGCCCAAGGAAGGCGCTACACTACCAGAGGAGTCCCAGGAGTACAGGACATAGGAGACAATTTCCAACATGCCCAGGGGAAGCTTGGAACACACTTGAAGCTCGAAAATATAGGAAAATGACAAAATGAAAGACCAAAATGCAATCTCAAACATCCAGCCCATCCCAAGAAAGCCTAGAAGCCATGTACATAGAAGAAAATACATGCCACATACCTGAAATATCTGAAATAATAGTAACTGAAATAAAGAAGCAACTCTGGGAAGCCTTAAAGGAATTCAAACAAGAAATAATCTCTCAGGTAAAAGAAGAAATGATAAAAGAAACGAAGGAGACGCTGAACATAGTCAAACAAGACACAGATAAAAAATTGTAGGAACTAACAAAAAGATAGAATATCTTGATGAACAATATAAGAAACAAACAGAATATATAAAGTAGATGTGAAGAGATATACAGGAAATCAAAAATTCCATTGAAAGTTGTATAAACTGCCTCAATGATTGTGAAGACAGAATTTCAGACCTCGAAGACAAGATTGCAGCCAGTAAACAAGAAAGGAAAGCACTTTTAAAAATAGCAAGAAATCAGGAAATAGCAATTCAACACCTGCAAGATGACGTCAAGAGGAAAAACATAAATTGATAGGGATAAATGAAAAAGAAGGGGACAGCATAAAGGATGTCAAGAGGATATTTAGAGAAATAATAGGTGAAAATTTCCCAAACATGAGATTGGAAATTGATATCAAGATCACTGAAACATATAGAACTCCAAATAACCATAACCAAAATAAAACTACACCCAGACATATAATAATCACCATCCCAGAAATCAAACAAAAGAAAAGCTGTCAGAGAGAAAAGACAGATCACCTATAAAGGGAAACCGATCATAATCACAGCAGGCTTCTCAGCACAAACAATAAAGTTAAGAAGAGCATGGAGTGAAGTATTTCAGATCCTACAGGAAAATGATTTCCAACCTAGACCGATGTACCCTGAAAAGCTGTCCTTAAATATTGATGGAGAAATAAAATATTTCCATGACAAAGAGCAGCTGAAGAACTTCATGATCACCAAACCAACCCTGAAAAGAATACAGAACGACAGCCTAGATACATTTAGGAAAAAAACACTAAACCAAACAGACAATAGACAGAACAGAAAGATAAAGATGCAACAGCAGAGAGATAACATGTCAACAATAACCCAATATATAAAAGTAATAACCATTAATGTAAATGTAATGTAAATGGTCTCAATGCACCAATTAAAAGAAACAGACTCACAGAATATAAAGAAACAAAATCTAAACATATGCTGTCTACAAGAAACCCATCTGACCCAAAAGTACTATGAAAATTGACAAGCCCCTAGCCAATCTTATTTTAAAAAGGGAAGAAAAAGCTCAAATTCATGCAATAAGGAATGAAAATGATGAAATCACTACAGACCCTATAGAAATACAGAAAATCATCAACACCTACTTTGCAAACTTATACTCTCAAAGATTTGATAACACAGAGGAAACAGACAGATTCCTAGAAGCATACGAAGTACCAAAGCTAGGTCATGAAGATGTAAAACTGCTGAATGACCCAATTTCTATTAATTAAATTGAAAACATAATTGAATCCTTACCTACAGAGAAGAGCCCAAGCCCAGACAAATTCACTGCAGAATTCTACAAGAAATACAAAGACCTAATGCCAACACTCCTAAAACTCTTCAATGAAATTGAAAGGGAAGCAATCCTTCCTAAATTATTCTTGATATTAATATTAATCTTGTACCAAAACCTGAGAAGGACCCAACTGAAAAAGAGAACTACTGACCAATCCCCTTAATGAACACAAATGCAAAAATCCTTAATAAAACATTGGCAAATAGGACGCAGCAAATCGTCAAGAAGATCATACACTATGATCAAGTGGGATTCATCCCAGGCATGCAGGCATGGTTCAATATATGTAAATCAATAAATGTAATCCACCATATCAATAGAGCCAAAAATAAGAACCACATGATCATTTCTATAGATGCAGAAAAAGCTTTTGACAAGGTCCAATATTCATTCATGATAAGAACCTTGCAGAAAATTGGAATAGATGGTCTTTACCTCAATTTAATAAAGGTCGTCTATGACAAACCAACAGACAATATCATACTAAAGGGCCAAAAATTGAAGATGTTTTCTTTAAAGTCAGGCACAAGACAAGGATGTCCCTTATCACCGCTCCTATTTAATATAGTGCTGGAAATACTGGCCAGAGCAATTAGACAATAGAGAGAAATAAAAGGGGTAAAGATAGGAAAAGAAGAAGTTAAGCTATCATTATTTGCAGATGACATGGCACTTTACAAGAAGATCCCCAAAACTCCATTGAAAGACTCCTAGATATAATAAATAAATTCAGCAATGTGACTGGATACAAAATCAATACTCAAAGAAAAATAGCATTCCTATACACTAACAACAAAATCATACAGAGAAATAAGAGAAGGCACATCTTTCACACTAACAACAACAAAAAAATGAAATATTTAGGGATTACTCTTATGAAAAAGTGAAAGACCTATACAGGAAAAGTTATAATACACTAAAAATGAAATTGAAGATGATCTCAGAAAATTGGAAGACATCCCTTGCTCATGGATGGGAAGAATAAATATTGTGAAAATGTCCATTCTCCCAAAACTGTTATACAGAGTCAATGCAATCCCAATAAAAATACCATCAACATACCTTGTAGATCTCAAGAAATCGTTCCTAAAATTAATTTGGAGTGATAAGAGACCTAGAACAGCAAGAAAAGCTCTAAGGAGCAAAGGCAAGGCAGGAGGCATCACAATCCCTGCAATGCAACCGTAGTAAAATCAACATGGTACTGGAACCAAAACAGAGGTAAAGATCAGGGGAATAGATTAGAAGATACAACCACAACTACAAACACACTCAACCACCTTATCTTTGATAAAGGTGCCAAACATGTTCACTGGAAGAACAACAGTCTCTTTAATAAATGGTGTTGGAAAAACTGGTTCTCCATATGCCGAAAACTAAAACTAGACCCAAGCCTATCATCATGTACTAAAAAAAAAAAAAAAAAAAAAAAAAAAAAAAAAAAAAAAATCTAAATGGATCAAAGATCTGAATATTAAAACAGAAACACTAAATCCATTGGAAGACAAATTGGGTAGAATCCTTGAAGACATAGGGGTAGGTAGAGAATTCATGAACAGGACTCTAACCGCATGGGATATACTACACAAAAACAATAACTGGGACTACCTCTTATTAAAAAGTTTCTGCACGGCAAAAGAAATCTCCAGCATAGTGAAAAGAAAACCCACAAACTGGGAAAAGATCTTAGTGAACTCCCCCCTCAAACAAGGGACTTTTGTCTAAAATATATAAAGGATTAAAAAAACTCAGACCCCCAAAATTCAAAGACCCAATCCAAAAATGGGCATCTGAGATGAATACACAGTTCTCAGATGAAATACAAACAGCAAATACATGAAAAAATGTTCATCATCATTAGTCATTAGAGAAAGGCAAATTAAAACCACACTGAGATTTCATCTCAATCCTTAAAGAATGACCAAGATCAAGAAAACCACCAACAACAAATGCTACAGAGGCGATGGGGAAAAAGAAACTCTCTTGCACTGTTGGTGGGAGTGTAGACTGGTGCAACCACTGTGGAGGCCAGTCTGGAAATTTCTCATAAAGCTGGAATTGGAAACCTCATTTGACCCAGCTATTCTACTTATAGGCATATTCCCAGAAGAACTGAAAGCATCATACCACAGTGATATATGTGCACCTATTTTTATAGCAGCACAATTTGTAATCGCCAGATCTCGGAAACAACCTAAGTGTCCATCAACTGAGGAATGGATAAAAAAAGTTGTGGTATTTTTATACAATGAAGCACTACTCAGCTATAAAGAATAATCACATTGATATATTTATTAATAAATGGACACAGCTTGAGACTATACTCATAAGTGAAATAAATCAGACTTACATATATAAGTACCGAATAGTTTCCCTCGTTTAAGAAATGATAAGAATAAATAAAAGTATGTGTAATCATGATTGCCAATCATATTGGTTTGAAGACATATAGTGTTTTCATTCATTAATTGGAATGGTTTTAATCTGGGTTGTTTGATTTTATTGTCTGTGATAGTACAAATAGCTAATTTGAAGAAAACAAGACATCATAATAGCTAGTGCTGATTTAATAGCATCTTGGTTTGAAGTCCCATCAAGCTGCTGTTCATCTGTTTCCATTGGTTTTAACATGTTGTATCTTATTATATTTTACTATATGCAATAGTATAAACAAAACATTTTTTATAGGCAAAGAGATAATGTAGAAACCATTGTTCGTTTTCTGTTAGCTGGTTCTAAATACCCTGTAATTCTTTCGTTCTCTTGAATGGCTTTACACTGTCTTGATATGTTTGATGCTATAGTATACAAAGTTATACTCAAATAATTCAAGGAAAGAGACACTATGGTGACTGCTATTATGTCAGGTTATCTGGTGATGAAACACGATGATGCTTAAATTGTTGGGTTCCAACCTATGTTGTTCTGTTACTATGTCCTCTTTTATCTCAATTTCCTCCTTTTAAAACTAATTTATTTTTTTCTTATTTTTTAATTAAGGAAAAACTAAATTTAAAAAATAGCAGGATATATTATCGTAACTTTTTTGTTTTCCTATTAACCTGATTTGAACCCCAGTATTGCTCTCCCCATATTGTTTTGTCTGATTTTACTATATTCTGTTTTATTTGATAGTATCAATTTTGAAGGTATTATAGGCATTCACTTTGAAGGCAATAAGATTTATTATGATGCCCATTATGTTTTGACTATTATCTTCTTTTGAAGTCCTGTAAGGTCTCCAAGTGTAGGTTTGATTGGTCTTGTTCTGTACTGTTTTGTTCAATTCTATTATACCTGATGATATAGACAACTCTTTTTAAGATAGTAAGTACATCATGGTAACCATTTTTGATCACCTGTTATTCTATTTGTGCATCATGTACTATGTCCATCTTTCTGTTTTAACTAACTCCATTTTGTTTTGTCACATTTGGTTTTATTCCCTTCAAAAAAAGTAATAAGAACTGTGGGGAGTAATAAAACCCAAAAAGTGTAATTGTTATTGTAAAAAATAGAGAAAAAGTAAGTGGTCTAAAGGATATAATTGCATGTATATTTAAGTGTGTAGGATAGAAAACCATATTACTGAGTTGTTGTTGGAAAATTGAACAGAACTGTCTGCAATCTCACTATATGAATGTCCACTTTGTATGCTTTAATTTTGTAATTTAGACAACTGTTTCTAAGATGAAAATATGTAATTTATTTACTAGTGATTTCCTACTGTATATTTTTTTCTTGAAATTCTGTATTACTTGTGCCCTTTTACTGATTTGTTTTTTTTTTCTTTTTTCTCTTTAAATAAAAGAAAACCATAGTACTGAAAAAAATATAATCCAGAACATAGAATCAGAGGAATACATGAGAAGACTCAGGAGCAGCTAAAATCACACTCAGTGTTTGATAAAAGGGACTAAATATTTGTTGTCTTTGATTTGACTTTCTTTGTCAAAAATTGGCTGTCCACATAACACAGACTAAAACTAGACACATGTCTCTCACCATGCACTAAATTAAAACTGAAATATAGCAAAGATCTAAATTTTAAAACAAAAACACTAAATCAGCTGGAAAAAATAATAGATATATCTCCTGAAGACATATGTGCAGGCGAAAACTTCATGAACAAAACTTCAAATACACAATGCTTCAATAACTGAAATCTCACCCTATTTAGAAGGTTTGTACAGCCAAATAAATCAACAACTGAGTGAATTGTGAACCCACAGCGTGGGTTCCTCAAAGGACTAATATGTAGAACACATAAAGTATTGAAAATATCCAGAAAACCTAGTCCAAAAATGAGCATCCAAGATAAATACACATTTCTCAGATGTGGAATTACAAACAGTAAATAAATATATGCAAAAATGTTCAAAATCATGATCACTCAAAATATTTAAATATCATTAAATTAAATATTAAATTAAATTACATATTAAAACAGCACTGAGACTCCACCTCATTCCCGAAAGAATGACCACTATCAAGAAATCAACCAACAACAAATGCTAGTTAGAATTTGTAGGAAAAGACATCTCTCTCTGATCTTGTTGCAAGTGTAGACTGGTACAGTCACTGTGGAGATCAATGTGGAGATTCCTTAAAAAGCTAAAATTTGAGGTCCCATTGTGCCTAGCTAATCCTCTTCTGGGTATCTTCTCAAATGAATTGAAAACATAAGACCACAGTGATATATGCACATCAGCGTTTATAGCAGCACAGTTTGTGATTTCTAAATCTTGGAAACAATCTGAATTCCCATCAATCAAGGAATAGGCCTAAAACGATGTATGTTTGCTCTGTGTGTGTGTGTGTGTGTGTGTGTGTGTGTGTGTGTGAAGGGTAACCTTCAGGCATTTCTAGGTAAATGGATGCATTTGGAGATCATAATCTTAAGTGGAATAAATTGGACACTTGTAAAAATGTGGCATTATCTCTCTGGTGTCAGAAGTTGAAAGTGTAAATAAGAACCAAAATATATAATAGATATTGTAAAATAGGAAATAATTTGCAAAAGGAAAGGGAATAAAGGAGGGGCAGGTGTGAAGAAAGAAGGACAAATATAAAATGAACTGAAAGATAAAATGGAAACAAAAGTTTAAAGTTTGGAGGAGGAGGTGTGTGGTTTAAGGAAGGGATGAGGACTGGGAAATATTAAGAGGAATCAAGATATATCATTTATAGGTACAATTCTCCCATGATGAATGTGATCTATCTATCTATCTGGGTAGATAGATAGATAGATAGATAGATAGATACAGATATAGATATAGATATAGATATATATAGAGATATATAGATATAGATATATACTACCAATATATAAAACTTTAAAAACAAAGATTAAAAACACCGAATAACAAAAATACATACATTTAACCATTGAAAATAAAACCAACTAAGAGTATAAAGAGCTTTGACTGAATTATAACAGAAACTGTGTTTTTACTGTCATGCTTTTGCAAGAAATACAAATTAAGTTTTTTAGGAAGACTAAAATATTTGTTGAATCTATTAAATATAAAAGCAATTGACATTTTGATTATATCTAATGGAATGTGCAGAACTTGTACAGTTATTTTGTGTGTTGTGGTTTCACTTTTTCTGCTTCTATAGATGAGAGATAACTCAGAAAGATGTTCCTAGAAAATTTTCAGAGAGATAAACATTGCAGCACATTATGGTTGATGTACTTAGTAAGACAGTTAATGATAATTGACTGTAGAAGTTTCTCTGTAAGTTTAATGATATCAGAGAACTAGAAGACAGTGGCGCATTTCTCATGATGTAGTCTGGGAATATTGGAAGCCTCATTAAAATCTGAGCAGTTATCATCATATACAAAATGTTAAACAGTAATAGCTCATTAAAGTTAAGTCAACTCCAAGGTTCTTGTTTATCCTCTGAAAGTCTTAAAAGTATCTATGATATAGAATGCAAGAAAAGAAGTCAAGAATTTTTGCAAACCACAATGTTTAGAATTTATCATTTTTTCAAATAAATCTGTATGAAGTATTTTACTTTTTTGTATTTCATTTACTTGTATATGATATGAATTTTACATATTTGCACCATATATCATGCATTAAACATTATATACACATTATCTAACATACATATTACTTATATTTCTTTCACTGGAAAGCTACCTAAACTAATGAAATATTTTAAAAATTCCTAAGAATATTCTTACTCAAGATCACACATAAACTTATATTAGTTAAAGAAAAAAATTAAATTCTAAGCTAATTTGAGGTAGAACTATCAAGTTTGAATTAAATATGTAAACATGTTAAGGTACCACACTCTATTTGTTTGAAAAATATATTTGTGCCCTTAATAATTCAGAAATATAATATTTGCTTTTGTGTACCTTTTCCATTTTTTTGATTACCACATACTTTTATGTATTCTTATCATTTCTTACACTAGGGCAACTATTCGGTATTTATACATGTGAGTTTGATTTATTTCACTTATGAGTATGGTCTCAAGCTGCGTCCATTTAGTTTAAATGTCTCAATATGATCATTCTTCACAGCTGAGTAGTGCTCCATTGTATAAAAATACCACAACTTTTTTATCCATTCCTCGGTTGATGGTCACTTAGGTTGTTTCCAAGATCTGGTGATTACAAATTGTGCTACTATAAACATAGGTGCACATATATCACTGTGGAATGATGCTTTGAGTTCTTCTGGGAATATGCCTAGAAGTGGTATATCTGGGTCAAATGGGGTTCCAGTCCCAGGTTTCTGAAAATCTCCAGACTTACTTCCACAATGGTTGCACTAGTTTACACTCCCACCAACAATGCAAGAAAGTTCCTTTTTTCCCTACAGCCTCTCCAGCATTTGTTGTTAGGGGTTTTCTTGATCTTGGCCATTCTTTAAGGAGTGAGATGAAATCTCAGTGTGGTTTTAATTTGCATTTCTCTGATGACTAATGAAGATGAACATTTTTTTCATATATTTATTTGCCATTTGAATTTCTTCATCAGAGAATTTTTTATTCATCTCAGATGCCCACTTTTGGATTGGGTCTTTGAATTTTGGGGGTTTGATTTTTATTAATTTGTTATATGTTTTAGACAGAAGTCCTTTGTCTGAGGGGCAGTTCACTAAGATTTTTTCCCAGTTTGTGGGTTTTCTTTTCACTGTGCTGGAGATTTCTTTTGACGTGCAGAAACTTTTTAATAAGAGATGATCCCAGTTATTGATTCTGGGAAGTATTTCCCATGCGGTTTGAGTCCTGTTCATGAATTCTCTACCCCTATGTCTTCAAGGTTTATACCCAATTAATCTTCCAATAGATTTAGTGTCTCTGTTTTAATATTTAGATCTTTGATCCATTTAGATTTTATTTTAGTACATGGTGATAGCCATGGATCTAGTTTTAATTTTCCGTATATGGAGAGCCAGTTTTTCCAACACCATTTATTAAAGAGACTGTCATTCTCCCAGTGAACATATTTGACCCCTTTATCGAAGATAGGTGGTTGAGTGTGTTTGTAGTTGTGGTTGTGTCTTCTAATCTATTCCACTGATCTTTACCTCTGTTTTGGTTCCAGTTCCATGTTGATTTTTCTATGGTTGCTTTGCCGTATAACTTCAAGTCAGGGATTGTGATACCTCTAGCCTAGCCTTTGCTGCTTAGAACTGTCCTTGCTATTCTAGGTCTCTTCTCACTCCAGATGAATTTTACGAGTGATTTCGTGAGTTCTGTGAGGTATGTTGATGGTATTTTTATCGGGATTACATTAAATCTGTATAAAAGTTTTAGGAGAATGGCCATTTTCACAATATTTATTCTTCCTATCCATTAGCAAGGGATGTCTTTCCATTTTCTGAGTCATCTTCAATTTCATTTTTCAGTGTTTTATAATTTTCCTTGCACAGATTTTTTCACTTCTTTCATGAAAGTAATTCCTAGATATTTCCTTTTTTTGGTTGCTAGTATGAAGGGTGTGGCTTCTCTTATTTCTCTCTCTGTGACTTTGTTGTTAGTGTATAGGAATGCTATTGATTTTTGAGTATTGATTTTATATCTAGTTACATTACTGAACTTATTTATTATGTCTAGCAGTCTTTCAATGGATTTTTGGGGATTTTCTATATAGAATATCATGTCATCTGCAGATAATGTTAGCTTAACTTCTTCTTTTCCTATCTTTATGCCTTTTATTTCTCTCTATTGTCTAATTGCTCTGGCTAGTATTTCCAACACTACATTAAATAGGAGCAGTGATAAGGGACATCCTTGTCTTGTTCCTGATTTTAAAGTAAAGGCCTTCAATTTTTGGCCCTTTAGTATGATATTGTCTGTTGGTTTGTCATAGACGGCCTTTATTAAATTGAGGTAAAGATCATCTATTCCAATTTTCTGCATGGTTCTTATCATGAATGAATGTTGGACCTTGTCAAAAGCTTCTTTTGCATCTATAGAAATGATCATGTGGTTCTTACTTTTGGCTCTATTGATATGGTGGAATACATTTATTGATTTATGTATGTTGAACCATCCCTGAATGCCTGGGATGAATCCCACTTGGTCATGGTGTATGATCTTCTTGATGATTTGCTGCATCCTATTTGCCAATATTTTATTGAGGATTTTTGCATATGTGCTCATTAGGGAGTTTGGTCTGTATTTCTCTTTTTCAGTTGGGTCCTTCTCAGGTTTTGGTACAAGATTAATATTTGCTTCAAGAACAATTTCGGAAGGATTGCTTCCCTTTCAATTTCACTGAGGAGTTTTAGGAGCGTTGGCATTAGGTCTTCTTTGTATTTCTTGTAGAATTCTTCAGTGAATCCATCTGGGTCTGGGCTCTTTTTTGTACGTAAGAATTTAATTACATTTTTTATTTCATTAATAGAAATTGGGTTATTCAGTAGTTTTACATCTTCATGACCTACCTTTGGTACTATGTATGCTTCTAGGAATCTGTCCATTTCCTCTGTGTTATCAAATCTTTGAGAGTATAAGTTTGCAAAGTAGGTGTTGATGATTTTCTGTATTTCTATAGGGTCTGTAGTGATTTCATCATTTTCATTCCTTATTGCATGAATTTGAGCTTTTTCTTCCCTTTTTAAAATAAGGTTGGCTAGGGGCTTATCGATTTTACTTATTTTTTTCAAAGAACCAACTTTTTGATTCATTGATTCTTTGGATTCTATTGATTCTATGGATTGAATCATTGGATTCTAGTCTTTATTGCATTGATTTCTGCTCTGATTTTTACAATTTCCTCTCTTCTTTTGGCTTGGCACTGACTTGCTCTTCTTTTTCTAGCTGTTTAAGGTGTAGCATCAGGTTATTTATTTGAATTTGTTCTGTTTTCCTGATGTGGGAACTCATTGCAATAAATTTTCCTCTGAGGACGGCTTTCATTGCATCCCACATCCATTGTTTTGATAAAGGATAATATACATCCAATTAGGTTCCAAACTAAGACTTCCATTCATAACCTATTTTGAAAAATAAAGCTTTTGATTTAAGTCCAAACTGTTATTGATTATTCAATATCAAGATATTGAGAAAAAATGAAATTTATACTTAAATGGAAAAACCCAGTTGAATGATTATTCCTGCTCTTCTGTTGGGATATAATCATGTCTTATTATAATAATATAATGAAGCAGAAGTTTTTTGATAACAATTATAGACAATACAATAACAGTTTCAGTGCCAAAAATTAACCTTGCATTCAATTACTTGAAATAGTGTGCCATATTTCAATGAAATATGGGCATATAGTTTTCAAAGAAAAAAATTTATAAAACTCAGCCAAATAATGAAATGAAAAGAAATATATTTTGAAAATGAACTAAACATTATATTTCAGTATATTCTAATCAGTCATAAGAATATTTTAATCAATTAAGGTTATCATAAAATCTTAAGTATTGGTTAGATAGAATTTATGGAATGTTTATGGTGCTCTATATTCAACATTTGATTTTAAGCATAGTAATTTCATTTCTTTTACTGTTTTGAGTATATATTCTCAGTATATAATGATTGCATCCCTTGTGGGGATTGTACATGTACACACCTTATCCTAAATTTATTTACTACCTTCTTTTATTCTACTTCTCTTCATAGATGTATGCTTGTCATTTTCTTTTTCTCATTCCTGAGACACAATAACTGACATCCACAGTTTAACGGAAGAAAGGCTTTGTTTGTCTCCCCATTTCAATTTCCTATAGGTGTCAGTGGTCCTCAGTTACTGGGCACTGTGGTGACCACAGTAAACTCATTCGCAAATGTGATGAGAGCACTTGAAAAAGGACTACTTTGAATATGAGCCGAGCTGCTCAGGAAAGAAAATGGACTGTTCTCTGGCAAGTACTTCAAACATGGATATAAACGCTTTAATTTTAAAAGTAGAACATTGTTTATTTGCAAAATGATATGATATTTCATGAAAAGAGAAAGGAAATATATCTAATGACTCCATTTTCATAAAATGTAATTCATGCTCGTATATCAGTTTAGGAGTTAACATAATAATTTTCTCTGGGGAGTACATAGATGATTCTTATTTAAAATGAATAAGAGTTAGGGTATTTGAAATCTGGTAAATCCTTTCATTAACTAGGTGGTTGCTCTTTTTTCTTACAATGTATTAAACTCTACTGTTGCAAATATGGTGGATAATGATTTTTAACAGAAAGATTTTTACATAATTGAATAAAAAGTACACTATGTATGGCTATTCATTTACAATATTTAGATGAATTGTTTAAAAGGCTAAACATAATTTAATTAGATATAAAGATTACCACCAAATAAAGGAAAGAAAAATCCAATCTATTCATTTTTCAAGAAATGATGTGTTCAGAAGAGCCACTAAGTATTCATCTCTCAAAAGACAAAACTTATTATAAGTAATTAGAAAGAGAAGTTAACAAAAAGATCAAACCACAGAAGGATCTGTTGCTCTCATCAGTCTTATATTAGATAAAAGCATTAAAATTTCTCTAAAATGAACATGATAATTATTACAGAAATACGTATCAAAAGAATAAATTAGATAGAAACTAAAAATGAAGAGCAAATGCAAAGTAATTAGCTAAATAAGTCCTAGTAACTCTTGGGAAAAATAGTTTGATGACTCATAGGAATACTAAACATTACTTTGCATGATAGCTACATTCACAAATACCTACAGATCACCACTAAAATTAATTCTTTAAAATACAGAAAATTTGGTTTCTTAAGTTTCTGATGGCACAGATTACAAATGGGAGTTGGACAGAAGACTTAGTATCTTTTTGAACCAGAGATAATTTGGATTATGCCTGTTGTCCACTGAAATAATAGGTAGCACTTTCCCATCTGAAAAGTGTTCCTGAGCAGATGAAGTTTACATATTTCCCACACAAGAAATTATGTGCTAACCTATTTTTTCTTCAACTTTGGTGATCAACAAAGATATCAAACCATAATTATATATGTGATTTCCATGTCATAGCCTATTACCATTACCAGGGCTTTACTATATTATCTCTATCAAACCTAAATTTCATAGCAGTCATTTGCAAATTTATTTTCTACTTAAAAAATGTTATGAACATGTGTGTTTTCTTTTCCTTTTTCATACTTGAAAATGTAACAAATCATTCATTATGATATGATTCAGATAAAGAATACATAATTATGTATATTCTTGATAACTCATTAAATGCAATGTGATTTTATGAGTAGTTAGGAATTTTCATAACTCTTGAATCCTTTTTTCTATTTAGAGAAATTAAACAAGTAATAATAAAATCCACGAATCAGCTGTATAACCAGACAAGAATAAGTCTTTTATATTGTAATTTACCAAATGGTTTAGAACTAGTATTAATTTTAATCTTTAACATAGATATTTCCAATTTTCCAGGACATTTTATGGAATAAGTAAAAAGTAATTACTTCCTAATTTACAAATCTGTCACAAATTGTTTCAGTGTAGGTACAACTGAATATCTATTTTTAGAAGTTATTTTTGAAGTATCAGACTTTAGCTATAATTTTTCAGCAATTAAGTATTATCATCATAACAAAAAATTTCCTATAAAAATATTAAATTATTAATTTTAAATTACAACCATTATGTATATATGTATAGTTTGCATAATTTTTTAAAATTTTATTTAAATAAAAAACAAAATAGAAAAAAGGATAGAAATAACACATACTTTTTTTAAAAAGCAAGAAATCACTAGTTGATAAATTATATACTATCATCTTAGTTGTTCAGTTTACAAAAGTAATGTATATGAAGTGGGCATTTAAACAGGAGCACTGCAAACAGTTCTGTGTAGCTATCCAACAAAAACTTAATAACATGGTTATCAATCCTACACAGTTAAAAATACATGATGTTATATCCTTTAGAGCACTTTCTTTTCCTCTTTTTTACAATAGCTATTTCGCATTTTAACTTTCATTACTTCTACATTTCTAATTACTTTTTGCACTAGAGACACAATGTGGTATTATAAATATGATTCTTATTTATTTCACTAATATAGCCTCAATTGTCAACAATTGCCTATGAAAGCCTCAAGATCCTCCTGTTTTGTAACTGAGTAATAGTCCATTATATAAAAATACCACATCTTTTACATCCAATCTGTGGGCATCATGGTTGTTCCCAAGATTTAGTTATTACAAATTTTATGCTATGAACATGGGTGCACATATGTCACTGTGATATGACCTGTTCAGGTTTTCTGGGAAAATACTCAGGAGGGCAATAGCTGGATTGAATGCAACTTCCAATTTAGTCTTCTGAGAATTCTCCATGTTGATTTCCTGAGTGGTTGAACCAGTCTACACTCCCACAATTGGTTCAGCAGTTTTGTTTTTTCCCCCTGCAGTCTTGCCAACATTTGTTATCAGTTGATTTCCTCATGGAAGCTATTCTTTCCAGAGTGAGATGAAACCTCAATTCGGCTTTAATTTGCATTTCTCAGATCACCAGTAATGGTGAACATTTTTTTCATGTATTTATTAGTGATTTGTATATCTTCATCTGAGAAATGTTGGTTCACTTCAGATGCCCATTTTTGAAAAGAATCTTTGAATTTGGGGGCCTTGATATTTTTCAGTTCTTTATATCTTCCCACACATCAAAAGAAATCACTGACATAGTGAAAAGACAAACCACAGAGTTGGAAAATCTTTCTGGACTTCCGGGAGAACATGGTGGACAGATAGCAGCAGCTACGGAGGCTCTCTGAAAGACCCACCTTAGAATTCAGGAATGGTGCGGAGTAAGGAATCATAAGCAAGAGGAGATATGCCCTGCTGACCCAAGAACGAACTGGGCTGAGAGAAACCAACTGGGAATGCAATCCTGGTGCTATAACAGGAACAGAAAAGCCTCAGCATGGAGGCTGGAGCCTGCACCATTGGAAGCCGCGATTTGGGTTTCCCGCCACTGCTGCTGCATCTACATCGGCAAGGCAGGGAGAGAGATGTGTGAAAGCTCTGAGAATGGGAATCGGTGAACAGAGTTGAAAGCAGGACGGGCGGGGAGCTGTGCATTGACCTGCGGTGAATGAGAGAATGGAACTATTCCACAGTCTAGGAGGCTCCAACAGAGGACATTATGGGACCGGGCAGACTTGCGGCAACAGGGCGCTGCAGTGACTTCAGTCACGTATCCCCCTCTCAAGCGGGATTGGTGAGCAGTGCCTAGCATATGTGCTGCTGCTGGCTGAGACCCAGTAGGCTAGCACAACCCAGGTCCCAGCACCTGAAGGTAGAGTGACCTGGAGGGGCGGGCCCTGCATAGGCTGCCTGGTCTGCAACTTCCCAGTGAGCTGTGGTGGGAGGGAACACCTAGCTGGCCCAATTCAATCAGACTGTGGCAGACAGGGAAGGAAGCTGGGCCTAATATATACACTTGCATTTATAAGGAAAAAAGAGTATGGGAAGAGGCAGCAACAAGAAAGGCTCCTCAGCCCCCAATCCTGAGAAAGAGGCAATAGCAGACACAGCACCAACAGATATAAAGCGCTATCTCCAGAGTCTCATAGACAAGTTCAGGAATGAAGTTACTAATGACCTGAAGCTAGACATAAGCCGAATAGTTAGAGAAATGCTAAGCACCATGCAAGAAAAAACAGATGGTGAAATGGAAGAACAGAAAAAGAGGGGAGAATTGTTTAATGGAGAAAACAGAGAAAGCATAGAATACGTGAAATAGGTTCAAAGAGAATACCAGGAAACTAAAAACTCTATCGAAAACTGGCATAACAGCTTGAAAGAAACTAAGGACAGATTATCTGAACTGGAGGGCAGATTTGTAAAATGGGAGCATGAAATGAAAAAACTTCTTAAAAATAACAAAGAAACAAACAGCAATAATACAAAGACTATAAGATGATAAGATCCTCTGGTATAGATGATATAGATCCTCTGATCCATAACTTAAGAATTAAGAACATAAAAGAAGAAGTAGGGACACAAACAAATGAACTACAAAAGCTACTCACAGAAGTAATCCAGGAGAATTTTCCCAATTTAGCAAAAGATAAAGATACTCAGTTGTATGAAGCATACAGGACCCCAGCCACCTACAACCCAAACAGAGCAACACCCAGGAATATAATAATTAAAATTCCAGAACTCCAATACAAGAACAGAATATTAAAAGCCATCAGAGCAAGAAACTGATCACTTACGAGGGAACACCCATCAGAATTACAGCAGACTTCTCAGCACAAACCATCAAATCACGAAGAGCGTGGGGGAAATAATTGAAGCTTTGAAAGATAATAATCTCCAGCCAAGATTGATATATCCTGCACAACAATCCCTGGAAATTGATGGAAAAACACGGTGCTTTCAGGATAAAGAGGAACTGGGGGAATTTGCAACCACCAATTAAACTCTACAGAGCATACTGCAGGATATTCTAAAAAAGAAAAATATGAAGAATCCAGAAATAGTGACAGAGAGGCCACAATGAATGGAGCAGAAAACAAAATGAAGAAGACAAACTGACAGCTAATGACACAAAAAGACCTCAGCAGAAATGAGGCAGAGAAGATTGGATGATAGGAACAGCTATTTTGGAGAAAATGACATCTTAAGAGGTAATACTGATTAACTATCATCTTGTTTTGAAGTCTCATCAATCTTTTGTTCTTCTGTCTCCATTGGTCTAAACAGGTTGTATCTTATTGGATTTTATTATATATGACAGTATAAGCAAAAACTTTTATAGACAAGGAGATTATACAGAAACCATTGTTCATTTTCTGTTAGTTGATTCTAAATACCCTGTAATACTGTCATTCTCTTAAATGGTTTTACATTGTTTTGATACATTTGATGCTACAGTATACGAAGTTATACTCAAAGATTTCAAGGAAGGAGACAATATGGTAACTATTTTTATGTCAGGATTATCTTGTGGTGAAACACTATTTTGCTTAAATGGTTATGTTTTGATCTGCGCTGATTTGCTGTTATGCCCTCTTTTATCTCAATCCCCATTTCATTATTTACTTTTTTATTTTTGTCCTTTTAATTAAGGGAAAAGTAAATAAAAAATAGCAGGATATACTATAGTAACCCACTTTGACTTTCCATTATCTTGATTTAAAGCCCTGTGTTGCTCTCACCATCTTGTTTTGACTGATGTTCCTCTATTCTGTTTTGCTTCATAGAGCCAGGTTTGAAAGTTTAGGCAACAGCTGTGAAGATAGTGGGATTCCTTATGAGGCCCATTCTGGTTGACTAATATCTACTTTTGAAGACCTACAATGTCTTCAATGTTTTGGTTTTGTTGGTTTTGTTCTTTACTGTTTTGTTCAATTTTATTATAACTGATGATATAGGCAATTCTATTAGACATAGCGGGAGGCATTATGGTAACCATTGTTGATCACCTTGTATTATGCTTTTACATTATCTATTATGTCCACCCTTTTGATTTGATTGATTCTGTTCTGTTATGTCATATTTGGTTCTACTCCATTCCAAAAAAGTAATAAGAACTGTGGGAGCAACAAAGCCCAAAATGGGTAATTGCCATTGTACAAAAGAGAGGAAAAGAAAGTGCTCTAAGCAATATAACTGCATGTATATATAAGTGTATAAGATAGATAATGATATCACTGAGTTTTGTTGGATCATTGAACAGAACTGTTTGCAGTCTCACTGTTGGAATGTCCACTTTACAAGCTTTAATTTTGTGACTTGAACAATTATTTCTAAGATGACAATATGTAATCCATTAACTAGCGATTTCCTACTGTTTATTTTTTTCTGTAAATCTGTATAACTTGTACCCTTTCTCTGCTTTTTTTTTCTCCTTAAATAAAATTTTTTTAAAAAAAGAAAATCTTTCTAACATGCTATCACACAGACAAAGGACTTATATCCAAAACATATGAAGAACCAAAAAAATCAGGTGCCCCTAATCCAAAATGTGCATCAGAAATGAACACATACTTCTCAGGTGAATGAATACAAATAGTGAATAAATACATGAAAACCATCATTTATCATCTGGGAGATGCAAGTAAAAACAACTCTATGATTTCCTCTCCCACTCCAGAACAAATAGTTATCATCACCAACATCATCCAATAACAAATGCAGGCAGGGTTGTGGGGAGAAAATACAACTTTTCTATTGTTTGTGGAAGTGTAGACTGGTGTAACCACTGTGGAAATCAGTGTGGAGAATCCTCAGAAACTAGGATTAGTAGTCTCATTTGACCTAGCTATTCTTCTCCTGAGTATTTTCCCAGAAGAATTAAAAGCATCATAAGGCTGATACATGTGCACGTATATGTTTACAGTAGTATAATTTGTAATAGCTAAATCTTGAAAACAATCCATCTCATTAAATGAAGAATATATAAAAATGTGGTATTTTTATAAAATGGAGAATTACTCAGCTATAAAGGTGAATAAATTTGAGATCTATAGGTAAATGTGTGCAACTTTAAACCATACTAATATGTGAAATAAACCAGACTCACTTGTGTGAACATCATATTGTCTCCCTAGTATAAGAGGCTGAAGGAGTAATTACAATGCAAAATATACACTAGATATTGTGAAATGGGAAAAAATACAGACAGAAAGAGAATATGGGATAGAGGAAAGCAGGAAAGATGGAAGGGAAAAGAAATATATACAGAAAATTAAGATAGCAATACTATGAATTTCTAATTGTTTACTGAAAAGAAATATTTGTTCTTATATTGTTTGATCAATTTTTATGGTCTATCTTGCTATCTCAGAAACTACTTTGAAGATAACAATAATAAATGTATTAATCATTTGGTTTTGAAATTTTGTATCATTGTTTTTGCTAATTTTCCCTTAAAATAAATATTTGATTTTATATTTTTGGAAAAATTAAACATTCTAATTTATTTCTTTCAGTAAATATTGTTAATAAATTAAAATAGCATTATATAAAATATGCAATTGCTAAGATTTTCTTTTTTTATTTAAAAGGAAAAAGAAAAAACGAAACAAAACAAAACAAAAAAGTGCAAGGTACAAGTAACACAGAACTGCAAAAAAAAAAAAAAAAAAGTAAGAAATCACCAGTTAATAGATTACACATTATCATCTTAGAGATAGTTGCTCAAGTCACAGGATCAAAGCCTACAAAATGGACATTAAAACAGTGAGACTGCAAACAGTTTTGTTCAATGATCCAACCAAAAACATCAATATTGTCAGCTATTTAACACCCCTAAACACACTCGCAGTTGCATCCTTCAGAGCACTCTGGTCACCATAATGCCTCTTGCTTTCTTATAAAGAATTGTCTATCTCATTAGGTATTATAAAGTTGAACAAAACAGTAGATAACGAGACCAATAAAACCTAAACATTGTAAACATTACAGGACTTCAAAAGAAGATAATAGTCAAAATGGAATGGGCATCATAGTGAATCGTCCTGCCTTCAATTAGTTTCCTATACCTTCAAACTTGATACTATCATACAGAACAGAACAGAGTTCAATCAGTCAAAACAAGATAGTGGGAGTATTACAGGACTTCAAATCATGTTAATAGGAAATCAAAAATTACTATAATATATCCTGCTAATTTTTTTGATTTTCCCCTTAATTAAAAAATCATAAAAAATAACTAAATAATTTTTAATGAGTAAGGGAGAGATTGAGATAAAAGAGGACATAACAACATAACAAAGCAGGTCAAAGCATGACAGTTTCAGCAACCTAGTACTTCACTACCAAATAACCTGACTTAATAGTAGTTACCATAGTGTCTTTTTTTGGAAATATTTGAATATAACTTCATATACTGTAGAGAGCAGCTCACAATGGCAGCTGCTGCCCTGCCCTTCCCACCTGAGGGCATTTTGTTTGTCAGCCTACATTTCCCATGATCCTCCCCTTGCCTATAGTGCGCATGACGTGAGCAACTTCCCACTTCAGCCTACATCCCCCATAATCCCCCCCTGCTTATGTCATATATCCGGATGTGATGATGACTTATCAGATAACACTCCATGCCCTCTTCCTGCCACATTGGCCTGCCTCCACCCTATATAAGTTGTAGCCATTTTAAAAATAAACACGACTTGAATGGAATCCCACCAAGTCTTCATCTCTCTTTTATCTTGCCCTGCCCCCATCTCAGTCCCCTCTCCAGGCAAAGGCCCACAGATTGATCTGTGGGACAGATCAATATACTATACCATCAAACATATCAAGACAGTGTAAAATCCTTCACGTGGATGAAAGCATTGTAAGGTATTTAGAACCAGCTAATCTCTTTGCCTATAACAATTTTTGTTTGTACTATCACATATAATATAATCCAGCAAGATACAATATGATAAAACCAATGGAGACAGAAGAGCCATAGTTTGGTGGGGCCTCAAAACATGATGATATTAAATCAGCACTAGCTATTATCATGACTTGTTTTCTTCAAAATATCTGTTCATTTCATCACAGGCAATAATATCAAGCAGCCCAGAATAAAGCCATTCCAATTAATAAGTGAAAACTTTATAAGGCTTCAAGGCCACATAATGGGGAATCATGATTACCACATACTTTTAAATATTTGAATCATTTCATACATAGGGAAACTATTCTGTATTCACACATGAGAGATTGATTTATTTCACTTATGAGTATGGTCTCAAGCTGCGCACCTTTATTGAGAAATATCTCAATGTGATCCTTCTTTACAGCTGAGTAGTACTCCATTCTATAGAAATACCACAACTTTTTTATCCATTCCTCAGTTGATGGACACTTGGGTTGTTTCCAAGATCTGGCGATTACAAATTGTGCTGTTATAAAACCTGGTTGGACATATATCACTGTGGTATGATGCTTTCAGTTCTTCTGAGAATATGCCTAGAAGTGGAACAGGTGGAACAAATGGGACTTCCAATCCCAGCTTTTTGAGAAATCTCCAGACTGACCTCCACAAAGGTTGTACCAGTCTACACTCCCACCAAAAGTGTAGGAGAATTACTTTTTCCCCTACAGCCTCTCCAGCATTATTTGTTGTTGGTTTTTGTGATCCTAGTCATTCTTTCAGGAGCGAGATGGAATCTAAATGTGGCTTTAATTTGAATTTCTCTAATGACCAATGATGATGAACATTTTTTCATGTATTTTTTTGCCATTTGTATTTCTTCATCTGAGAAGTGTGTATTCATCTCAGATGCCCATTTTTGGACTGGATCTTTGTTTTTTTTTTTTTTTTTTTTTTTTTTTTTTTTTTTTTTTTTATTTAAGAGGAAAAAGAGAAAAACACAAAACAAGACAAAGCAGTGTAAGGTTACACATAATACAGAACTACAAAAAAAAATAAATAAACATAACAGTAAGAAATCACCTGTTAATAGATTACATAATATCATCTTGGAAATAGTTGCTCAAATCACAGTATCAAAGAATACAAAGTAGACATTCAAACGGAGAGACTGCAAACAGCTGTGTTCAATGATCCAAAAACATTAATATAGTCAGCTATTTAACATCCCTAAACACACTTGTTGTTATATCCGTTAGAGCTCTTTTTTTTTTTCCCTCCCTCTCTTTTTTATAACAAAATTTACACATTTTGGATTTTATTACTCCTCAGTTCTCATTACTCTCCTGGGGGGGAGATAATAAAGTCAAATATGGCAAAACAAAGCTGTAAGTCCAAACCAAGGATAGACATAGCACATGATGTAGAACAGAGTACAAGGTCATCAACAATGGTTATCAACATTGTCTCTTGTTTCCTTAAAAGGAATTGTCTATCTCATTAGATATTATAAAGTTGGACAAAACAGTGGAGAGCAAGACCAATAAAACTTAGGCATTGTGAACATTGCAGGACTTCCAAAGGAGACAATAGTCAAACCAGAATGGGCATCTTTGTGAATCCCATTGCCTTCAAATTAGTTGCCTATACCTTCAAACCTGCTACTGTCGCACAGAATGGAACAGAGTCTAATCAGTCAAAACAAAGATGGTCTTTACCTCAATATAATAAAGGCCATTTATGACAAACCAACAGCCAGCATCATACTAAATGGCCAAAAATTGAAAGCCTTTACTTTAAAATCAGGCACAAGACAAGGATGTCCTTTATCACCACTCCTATTTAATATAGTACTGGAAGTACTAGCCAGAGCAATTAGGCAAGAAAGAGAAATAAAAGGGGTAAAGATAGGAAAAGAAGAAGTTAAGTTGTCATTGTTTGCAGATGACATGATACTCTACATAGAAGACCCCCTAAGCTCCATTGAAAGACTCTTAGATACAATAAATAAATTCAGTAATGTGGCTGGATACAAAATCAATACTCAGAAATCAATAGCATTCCTATACACAAACAACAAAACCACAGAGAGGGAAATAAGGGAAACTGGTCTATTCACATTAGCAAGCAAAAAAATGAAATATTTAGGAATTACTCTTACAAAAGAAGTGAAAGACTTATACAGTGAAAACTATATTACACTGAAAAAGGAAATTGAAGATGATCTCAGAAAATGGAAAGACATCCCTTGCTCATGGATAGGAAGAACAAACATTGTGAAGATGGCCATTCTCCCAAAACTCTTATACAGATTCAATGCAATCCCAATAGAAATACCATCAACATACCTTATAGATCTAGAGAAATCACTCCTAAATTTCATCTGGAACCAGAAGAGACCTAGAATCGCAAAAGCAATTCTAAGCAGCATGGACTGGATCTTTGAATTTGCGGGGTCTGAGTTTTTTTTTTTTTGTTTTGTTTTGTTTTTTTTTTTTAATTCTTTATATGTTTTAGACAAAAGTCCCTTGTCTGAGGGGAGTTCACTAAGATCTTTCCCAGTTTGTGGTTTTTTTTTTCCACTATGCTGGAGATTTCTTTTGACATGCAAAAACTTTTTAATAAGACGTGGTCCCAGTTATTGATTCTGGGAAGTATTTTCCGTGCGATTTGAATTCTGTTCATGAATTCTCTACCTACCCCTATGTCTTCAAGGTTTCTACCCAATTTGTCTTCCACTAGATTTAGTGTTTCTGTTTTAATATTTAGATCTTTGATCCATTTAGATTTTAATTTAGTACATGGTGATAGGCATGGGTATAGTTTTAGTTTTCGGGCATATGGAGAACCAGATTGTCCAACGCCATTTACTAAGAGACTGTCACTCTTCCAGTGAAACTCTTGGCTCCTTTATCAAAGATAAGGTGGTTGAGTGTGATTGTAGTTGTGGTTGTATCTTCTAATCTATCCCATTGATCTTCGGCTCTGTTTTGATTCCAGTACCTTATTGATTTTACTACTGTTGCTTTGTAGTGTAACTTCAAGTAGGGATTGTGATGCCTCCTGCCTTGCCTTTGCTGCTTAGAATTGCCTTTGCTATTCTAGGTCTCCTCTGGTTCCAGATGAATTTTAGGAGTGATTTCTCTAGATCTATAAGGTATGTTAATGGTATTTTTATTGGGATTTCATTGAATCTGTATAACAGTTTTGGGAAAATGGCCATTTTCACAATGTTTGTTCTTCCTATGCACGAGAAAGGGATGTCTTTTCATTTTCTGAGATCATCCTCAATTTCTTTTTTCACTGTATTAAAGTTTTCCCTGTAAAGGTCTTTTACTTCTTTTGTAAGAGTAATTCCTAAATTTTTTTTTTTTTTTTTGGTTGCTAGTGTGAAGAGTGTGGCTTCTCTTATTTCTCTGTGATTTTGTTGTTAGTGTATAGGAATGCCATTGATTTCTGAGTATTGATTTTGTCTCCAGTTACATTACTGAATTTATTTATTATATCTAAGAGTCTTTCAATGGAGTTTAGGGAGTCTTCTAAGTAGAGTATCATGTCATCTGCAGACAATGATAATTTAACTTCTTCTTTTCCTATCTTTACCCCTTTTATTTCTCTCTCTTGTCTAATTGCTCCTGCTAGTATTTCCAGTACTGTATTAAATAGGAGTGGTGATAAAAGATATCCTTGTCTTGTGCCTGATTTTAAAGTACAGGCTTTCAATTTTTGGCCATTTAGTATGATACTTGCTGTTGCTTTGTCATAGATGGCCTTTATTATATTGAGGTAAAAACCATCTATTCCAATTTTCTTTAATGTTCTTATCATGATTGAATGTTGGACCTAATGGAAGGCTTTTTCTACATCTATAGAAATGATCGTGTGATTCTTACTTTTGGCTTTACTGATGTGGTGGATTGCATTTATTGATTTATGTATGTTGAACCATCCCTGCATGTGTGGGATGAATCCCACTTGGTCATGGTGTATGATCTTCTTGATGATTTGCTGCATCCTATTTGCCAATATTTTATTGTGGATTTTTGTATCTGTGTTCATTAGGGAGATTGGACTATAGTTCTCTTTTTTATTTGGGTCTTTCTCAGGTTTTGGCCCAAGAGTAATATTTGCTCCCAGGAATGACTTAGGAAGGATTACTTCCCTTTGAATTTCTCTGAATAGGTTGAGGAGTATCAGTATTAGGTATCCTTTGTATTTCTTATAGAATTCTGCAGTTTATCCATCTGGGCCTGGGCTCTTCTTTCTAGGTAAGGACTTAATTACATTTTCAATTTCATAAGTAGAGATTGGGTTACTCAGCAGTTTTACATCTTTTGATCTAGCTTTGGTACTTCATATGTTTCTAGGAATCTGTCTATTTCTTCTGTGTTATCAAACCTTTGAGAGTAGAGGTTTTCGAAATGGCTGTTGATCTTCCGTATTTCTATAGAGTCTGTAGTTACATAACCTTTTTCATTTCTTATTGCATGAATTTGAGCTCCTTCTTCCCTTTTTAAAATAAGGTTGACTAGGGGCTTATCAATTTTATTTATTCTTTCAAAGAACCAACTCTTTGATTTGTTGATTCTTTGGATTGTTGGTCCCTATTGTGTTGATTTCTGCTCTGATTTTTATAATTTCCTCTCTTCTTTTGGATTTGGGCTTGATTTGCTCTTCTTTTTCTAGCTGTTTGTGGTTAGCATCAGGTCATTTATTTGTATTCGTTCTGTTTTCATGATGTGGGACCTCAGCGCAATAAATTTTCCTCTGAGGATGGCTTTCATTGCATCCCACAGATTCCAGTAAGTTGTATCTGTATTTTCATTTCCTTGTAGGTATTGTTTAACTTCTTTTTTAATTTCCTCTGTGACCTACTGATTACTCAAGTGTGTGTTATTCAGTTTCCATGTGTTTGTGGGATTTTTGTAGTATTGTTTATCATTAATTTCTAATTTCAAAGCACTATGATCTGATAACATGCAAGGGATGATTTCAACTCTTTTGCATTTGTTTAAATATGTTCTATGATCTAATATATGGTCTATTTTGCAGAATGACCCATGTGCTACTGAGAAGAATGTGTATTATGATGTTGTTGGGTGGAACATTCTGTATTATCAAGTCCATTTGTTCACAGGTGTGATTAAATTCTGTTATTTCTTTGCTGATTTTCTGTCTGGTTGATCTGTTACTTGGTGTCAATGGCGTGTTAAGGTCTCCTGTTACAAATATGTTACTTATAATTTGATTTTTCATTTCTGTTAATAGTTGTTTTATATAACTGGGTGCTCTGGAATTTGGTGCATATTTATTTAAGATAATTATCTCTTCCTCTTGGAGTTTTCCCCTATCGAGTATGTAGTTACCTTCTTTGTCCTTTCTGATCATTGTTGGTTTAAAGTTTGTGTTGTCTGCAAACAGAATGGCTACTCCTGCTTTTTTTTTTTTGTTTGTTTGTTTGTTTTTTGATTCCAGTTGTGTGAAGTATTGTTTTCCATCCTTTGACTTTCAGTCTGTGAGTATTCTTCTGGGTTCAGTGGGTTTCCTGTAAACAGCATATAGTTGTATTTTGTTTCTTGATCCATTTTGCCAGTCTGTTTCTTTTGATTGGTGCATTGAGACCATTTACATTAATGGTTATAACTGTTATATGTTGGTTTATTGTTGACATGCTATTTTCTGCTGTTGCATCTTTATCTTTCTGATATGTTTAATTATCTGCTTTGCTTAGTGGCTTTTCCTTTGTGTATCCAAACTGTCTCTCAATATTTTTGTAGGGTTGGCTTGGTGTTCATGAAGTTCTTCAGCTGATTTTTGTCATGGAAGTATCGTATTTCACCATCGATTTTGAATGATAGTTTTTCAGGGAACATCAGTCTAGGTTGAAATCATT
Source organism: Cavia porcellus (assembly GCF_034190915.1). NCBI lineage: Eukaryota > Metazoa > Chordata > Mammalia > Rodentia > Caviidae > Cavia > Cavia porcellus. The sequence goes on along the minus strand of NW_026947497.1, from coordinate 27,753,217 downwards.
TTGCTTTAGGATCTGGAATACTTCACTCCATGCTCTTCTTGCCTTTATTGTTTGTGCTGAGAATTCTGCTGTGATTCTTATAGGTTTTCCTTTATAAATGATCTGTCTTTTCTCTCTGACAGCTTTTAATAATCTATCCTTGTGTCGGATTTCTGGGATGGTGATTATTATATGTCTGTGTGTAGTTTTATTTTGGTTATGACTATTTGGAGTTCTATAGGCTTCACTGAACCTGATGTCGGTTTCTGATCTCATACTTGGGAAATTTTCAACTAATACTTCTCTAGATATCCTCTTGACATCCTTTATGTTGTCCCCTTCTTTTTCATTAATCCCTATCAATCTTATGTTGTTTTTCTTTGTTTCATCTTGCAGTTGTTGAATTGTTATTTCCTGATTCCTTATTATTTTTAAAAGATCTTTCCTTTCCTGTTCACTAGTTGCAATCCTGTCTTCAAGATCTGAAATTCTATCTTCAATTTCATTGAGGTGGTTTTTACAGCTTTCTGTAGAGTTTTTGATTTCCTGTATATCTCTGTTTATCTGCTTTATTTATTTGTTTGCTTCTTATATTGTTCATCTAGGGATTCTATCTTTTAGTTTAGTTCCTCCAAATTTTTAACTGTTCTTTCTTTAAATATATTCAGAATCTCTTTCATTTATTTTATCATTTCTTCTTTTACCTGGGAGATTATTTTGAGTTTGAATTCCTTTAAAGCTTCCCAGGCTTGTTTATTTCAGTAGCTATTATGCCTGATATTTGAGGTGTATGGCATATATTTTCTTCTATATACATTGCTCCTAGGGTTTCTTGAGATGGGCTGGAGGTTTGAGGTTGTAATTTGGTCTTTCATTTTGTCATTTTCCTATATTTCTGTGTTTCAAGTGTTATTCAAAAGCTTTCTCAAGTTCTGCTGGAGATCCACTTCTATGTGCACAGCTCCTTGGACTCTGGCACCCAGTTCCCCAGGCCAGGCCGCTGAGCCTCTGGAACCAGTGACACTCTTCTGCCTGCTTAGAACTTCGTAGTTCCAGATAGGCTGGGCTCCAGGGACAGTGTGTGCCTCTCTGCTTGCTTGGGACTCCACAGTTCTCCTAGCCCAGCCAGAACAGGAAGGTGGATGTAGGTACCTCTAACCTGCCTATCTACTTGACTGCACCTGGAAGTCTCCAGGGTCTCGAACAAGCTGGGCTTGGGGGGGAGTGCGCTGGCGTCTTATAACAGGCCATGGGGCCTAAGGAACTGGTGATTCTCACCTGCTGGCTTTAAATCCACACTCCTCCAGACACACAGGAGGTAGAGGCAGGCACACCAGACCAGCCCAGCCCTTACTCTGCACCCAGACAGTTTGAGGCTCCCAAATAGACTGGGCTCAAGGGATAGTGTGCTCCTGCCTACTTGTTTGAAACTCCACAGATCTCTGAGCACAGATCTCATTGCTGAGATTTTCTTCATGAACATTTCTGTTTTTCATGTAAATCTATTATGAAATAAAATTATTTTTCAATCTACAGGGTGGTAATTTAAGGTAAACATAAAGATAGAATACTTTATTACATATATTTTTATCACAATATCATATATAAATATTTTGAAACTGTAGTATTAAAATTTCATTTACAAATTTATTATTTAAAAGTATAACTCCATACAAAAATATTCCAAAAACTTCATTTAAAAATAATTTTGGAGGACTAGGAATATAGCTCAGCAGTGCAGTGCTTATGTGGCAGGGACAATGCCCTCAGTTTAACTTCCAGTACAAAAATAAATAAATACACTAATACAAACACTTGGAAATTCAACAATAAAGACATTTCATAAAATATTGTATTAATGAATTCCTGTATCATTTTTCTCTTATAAATTAATTTCCCCTTTTCATTAAGAATTTTTTATGGTCTGTGCATACAATATTGTCCCCTTATATTTTGAATTCATTATCATGGAATTATTTTTTACCAAGATGAGGAATAAAGTCTCTCCTGATAGTGATACAGATACAAGAATAAATAACTACAATAATAAATATTTTAAGATCATTCTAAAACTGTGAATTTTAATTGTTTATTTTAACACCAAAAGTCTAAAATGTAGGGTTGTAGTTGATATCGTTTTTAACTCTTCCACAATATATATCTAATTGTTTCTTTTTCCAATGTGTTTGTCCTTTTAAGCATGCTTTATTTTCCCCAAGTGAAAATAAATAATTTATAGGTACAGGGTTCTCTAACAACTTAGGATCAAATGAGTTGGAAAGAGGTTCAAAAGGCAACCTAATAAACTTTTCAAAGCATTCATGTTAAATACATTATGCAACAAAGTAATCTAGATATATTTTAAATAATGAATTTAATGAACATGAAATATTAAAATATTATATTTATTTAAAGATATAGCAAACAGTAGGTCTTATTTTTTATAAACTATAAATTGTTATATTTTGTGATATGGGAAATCCTTCCCAATTATACAAGTATCTTTTATCAACATGTAAATTATATTTTACATAAATTAAGAGTATAAGACTTTCCAGAAAGTTGTTTGTCAGATGGGGTATCATATAACACAATTTACTCTTGAATCATGCATCTATTGTAACAGTAAAATCATATAATACAAATTGAGTTCACATATGATTTTCATAAGCAGTCTGGCCGCATCAAACTATTTACTTCTCAATGCCAAGGAAATAAATATATAATATTTTAAAATCTTTATAAGATCTCTAATTGAGTAGCCAACTAATTTATCATTTCAAATTTATATATTTGTATGATGTGTCAGAGACACTAAAATTCTAAAGAAATTAAAATTAACTCATTTAATTAGTTTAAATACAAAAACAGTAACTTGGTGATAAAGTTTATCATATAGTATATTGATGAATAATGACTGTATATGCAGACACCTTACAACAAATTGTAGAGGACTGAACAATTAGACTCATATGACTCTCACTGTGAATACCTTTAGAAATATCACCATACACTCACTTATTTTTATTATCTGAGCCTGCTAGGTGAGAAATGCCTTCTTCCCAGATATCTTTCCCCAAATAAGTGTGTGAAGCATTTAATTGTTTGACTCTATACAAATTAATTAACTTTTGGGAGCAGCTCTCAACTATTACCCAGAATATATGGTCTATCTTTTTCACTTATTATAAACTGCTACTGGAGTAGGGGAGGTCAAAATTTAATAAATTTCACAAATTATCCCCCACAGGCCCTTCCACTCTTATATTAACCAGTTCTGTCATCTTGTTTTTGATGATAAATTAAGATTGCATTGCTGCTCAATGTCTGCTGCATACCAATAAGCGCAAAACACTCTCAGGTATATTCTTCCAGCTTTTGTGCAGGAAGCCTCTATATCTCTTTAGCCTACTGATATCTCTGTTTTTAAATGTTTGCAAAAGAGTTTACTTATTTTCCCAGTTGTAATTTGATTTTACCTAACCCCAAATCTAGGATTTTAAAGGTTACTAAACAGGTGTGTGTGGCTGGATGAAATTTTCCCTATATCTTTCTTAGCAAGTCTATGCCACTACTGACCAAGAAATTGTTTCCAGATAAATGCTTCATCTTCCAAGTCTCCCATGGCTGAGGTGTTAATTATAATACACTTTAACACTAGTAGTCCTAATACATATAATTGCTCTAATAGAAATGACACATCCCAACTATGACAGAACAACAAACTAGGGCTCACTTGTAGTCACGTGACAACTTTTTCCCCTATGAACTCTATAACATGACTCTATCTCTGCTCTTCAATTCTTATAAACATATGAGGTTGCCTGGGTTTTTGTTGATGTGGTAGCATGATTGATTTTTTTAGCTTAGCTTTATGAAGTGAGTGATCATCAATTCTGCATGACTTTCAGTGAATTTATTCTTCAGCTCATTTTCCAACCAGTTGTCACCCTCTTAGCTACCCACTGTAAAATATACCTCAAGGTTTTTGAGCAGCTATAACTCACCAGCATGTGAATAATTACTTGAAATTGTACTGAATTAATAAGATTACTGGTTGTTACTCCTTATGTGCATTATAAACAGATACTCAGAAACTCACAAATCTTTTATTTTCTTGTTCTTTCCTGATAATTGATTAATTGACTCATTTGAAATAGCTATTCTGATGCATATTATATTAAATAACATTTTTTGCAATGATCAGGTCAAAATCATTTTCTTTCATCTACAGTAATTTATTGTTTATGAAAGATTATTGATAAGTAAGTCTACTGCTACAAATGGAATCCGTAGTAGCATTATACTTGGTTAAAAAAGTACAATATATATATATATATATATATATATATATATATATATGACAATAAAGTAATCTCACAAAAACTAATTTGGTTGAGGCTGTCTAGTTGAAAATATGAGAAATACACAATGCTTGACATTGTACTTGGTGAGCTGAATATTCTGTAAAAACTTTCTATTTAAATAACCAGTTTCTGCAGAGTTTAGTAGGCACAAACTTCATATATTTTTTGGTATACTTTATAATTTAGATAAGAGAAATCATATTGCCACTAATAAAGACATTTGTTCTGAATTACTGAAAGATATTCTAGACAGACATAAAAATGAACACAATTTCAGAACAAAAGATAGAGAAACCACTAGGTAAAGAAAGCAATTGAATAGTTATCTGGAGACCATAGACTTCAGTCTGAGAAATATTGGAAAAGATAAGATAGAACAAATTTCTTTCATGGATCTTTTGAGGAAACATTTTCACGTAACAGTTATATCAAAAAATAACTAAAATTTTATGAGCAACGTTCAAACCCTGATGAAAGTTCTTGGTATTTCTTTTGAAATAACCGTATGCTTTTTTCCCTCTTCTCTCAGTGTAGTTAAAGTCTCATGATCTCTTCCCTTTTCCTGCGTAACAGCAATGTGAGTTTGTAATCCAGTATTACATGAGTGCCCTCCCACTCCCCAGCCCTGAACTGTGTGTGAAACTCATAAGAGACAGCACTATGTGTGTGCTTCCTATAGGACTCTTTATAAACTGTGACCTCAATGCCATCCTCCAAAGGCATGGTCATAGTTAATGTTTTTCACTCTTTATAAAATAGTGTTGTGAACTTTTACCACCTTTATTAATTTATAATTTCATCACATTTTCAATTTAATGATTCAATTAATTTATAGAATTACACAATATAAATGCAATCAAAGTTTAGAATATTTCCTCAGCACAAAGTTCCTTTGTATTTATTTAAAGTTAATCTCTGCTTCTTCTGCTAGCCCTAGAGAAAGTCTAATTAGTGCTCGGAAGTTAACCAATTCTCCTATTTGCATGAGATCTTTCACTTAGCATGGCATTTCTTACATTCATTCAAGTTGGCCACTGTCAGTAGTTGTTTTCCTTAATTTGTTGAATGTTATTTCTTTGTAAGGATATACCACATTTTTATCTTTCCACAAGCTAATGAGCAGTTAAATTGTGTCTAATGTTTTTTGTATCAGAATAAATAATAGTATTCTAAACATTCATGTACCTGTCGAGGTACACAGTGAAATACACTTAGATGTAACATTTAAAATCTTTAACATTTATAAAATTTTGAAATCAATGTTTTCTTATGCTGAGTGGAATATATTGATTGAGTTTTCTTATATCAAAACTTATTTTTAATTCTTATTTTGATTTTCCTGTTGTTTTGATAATCTGTCTAATAGTATATCATGTTTTGACTTTTTTACTTCCATGTGATTATTAATGTCAAATACCATTTTATATGCTTCTGAGTATTAGGTAAGGCTTCAAAAGTGTTGAAATCTTTGAATAGAAATAATGTACACTTTCACTTTTTTGATTTCTCAAGGTCTAATACCTAATTGGCAATTATATCAGGAAAGTTGATTTTGTACCACAGATTTCTGAAACTATTTCATTCCGTAGACTCTTTTATTTCTATTTGTACTTCAGTTGGTTAAATTTTATTCACTTGAATCAATTTCACCAATTCTCTTCTGAAATCAGAAATCTGAATTTTTTATTACTTTTAAAATTATACTTGTCACATTTTTAAATTATTAAAGTCTCTTTGATACTATATGTAATTTTATTATTTTTGTGCATATCAAGAATTTATACATGTTGTTTCTTTGTGCTGCCAACTTTTCCATCATTTCTTTAGATTCCTTAAAAATATTTTTTTAGAATATTTAACACTGCAAATTTGAATCTCATTGACAACAGGGATGTTTTCTGTAATATGTTCTTATTTTCCTAAGTATGAGTCCAATGTCCTCTTTTTTCCATAAATTATAATATTTCACTTTGAAAACTAAATTCTATTGGTAATATATCAAGGCTTTTTTCTTTTTTTTTCTGTCTTTTCCTTTTTTATCGGTACCAGGGATCGAACTCATGAGTGCCTGCTTGCAAGGCAGGCACTTATGCCACTGAGCTAAATCTCCAGCCCCAATATATCAAGTCTTAAATCAATTATTTTCTGAAGAAAATGTTTTGTATCGTTTCTTCTTTTTTAAAGAAAACATAAGACAGAAAAAGGTTAGGAATAATACATAATTTCCAAAAAAATACACAAAAGAAATCACTAGTTGATAAATTACATATTGTCCTCTTATAAATAGTTGTTCAAGTTACAAAAATAAAGCAATCAAAGTGGAAATTCAAACAGCAGGACTGCAAATAGTTCTGTTCAACTATCCAACAAAAATTTAGTGGTATGATTATCAATCCTATACACTTAAACTTACATGCAGTTGTATCATTTAGAGCACTTTCTTTTTTATAATAGCAATTACACATTTTGGGTTTTATTACTATTTTCTTTCTTTAAATGGTGTTCTTTTGTTGAGATTATGAATTTTCTTTTCCTTTAGTGGCTGCTTACTAATATTCCTGCTCATCTGAGGATTTTTGTTTGTTTTATTTCACATTGCTTTCAATAAATCTCACTTTAATATTTAAGTCTGTGTACTAGGTTGTCTTTTTTTCTACAAAACAATGATTATGCAATAATAAAATAAAGAATGTTTGATCTAGTAATAGTAGTCATGCTCCTCTCAAATACTATCATTGGGTCTGTACTTGCTTAAGGAACATATTAAAGATTCAAGTTATTGCAAAACCTTCTTTGAATATTTGTTTTGGGTCCTTCACATGTTCTAATATACTTGGTGTTCTCCACAAATGGCTCCACTCTTCTCTATTCCACAAACTTATTCATGTCCACTCATGTCTAAAGCTTTATCAACTTTCAGAATACCATCTTTATCATTTCAGCAGAGTTTTAGGTCTTTCTGTTAACTATCTTCACTCAGGAAATATTTCAGTTGGTGTCCAGATATTTACATTTATACTAAAATAAAAATAAAACACACAGTGTTTGCCACAAAAAGTGAGGATATATAAAGACTATACAAATAAATTCACTAGGTCATTAATTTTATATCAGAGTTAGAAAGAAACACTTCAGAATTCAAACAAATAGATAAAGGCAGAAATAGTCTAGTGTGAAATAAAAATTCCATTTTTTAATCTTTGAAACTGAATTCAGACAGAATACTTTTTATGTTCAATATGTTTTATCATGAATCACAGCCATACTCAATATTTTATATAGGCAGAAGTTATAGAAATCAAACATTTGATGTATTTGATAACAGATTTTGAATGTGACACATGATTATACAATATGTTAGAAATATATCTGTCATCCAACAAAGTGTTTTAACCAAATCATATTCTTATAAAGGTAGTATAGCAAGTATCTGTGAAATATGACATCAAAGAGCAAAATATCAATGCATTTCTATTAACTAGTTATTAGATTATTTACAGATCATTGTGTCTTTTTTTAATTTAAAGAGAAAAAAGAAAGGAAATAAAATTTTTTTAAAAAGCAGTAAAAGGGTACAAATAATACAGAATTTCAAGGAAAAATACAGTAAGATATCACTAGTTAATAGGTTACATATTGTCATCTTTGAAATAGTTGTCCAAATTATAAAATTAAAGCATGTAAAGTGAACATTCATACAATGAGATTGCACACAGTGCCGATCAATGATCCAGCAAAAGTTCAGTAATGTGGATTTCCATCCTACACACTCAAACATACATGCAGTTATATCCCTTAACCACCTTCCTTTCCTCTCTTTTTAATAACAATTACACTTTTTGCCATTTTTACTCCCTCAGTTCTTATTGTTTTTTTGGAGAGAATAAAACCTAACATGGCTAAACAAAACAGAGTTGGTTAGAACAAAAGGATGGGCATAGTACATGATGTAAAAATAGAATATCCGGTGATCTAAAATGGTTACCATTGTGTCTCTTGCTTTTTTTTTTTTTTTTTTTTTTTTTTAAGTTGCCTATATCGTCAGGTATAATACAATTGATCAAAACAGTACAGGACAACACCAATAAAACCTACACTGGAGATCTTACAGGATTTCAAAAGAAGATAATAATCAAACCATAATGGGCATCTTAGTGACTCCTATTGCCTTCAGGGCGGTTGCCTACACCCTCAAACTTGATACTATCAAACAACATAGAATATAGTAAAACGTGACAGAACAAGATGGAGAGAGCAATACTGGGAATCATACCAAGTTAAGAGGAAAACAAAAAAGTTACTCTAATACATCCCACTATTTTTTAATTCAGTTTTCCCTTAATTGGAAAAAAATGTAAGAAAAAAGTTAATTTTAAAAAAGGGTGGGATTGGGGGCTGAGGATTTAGCTCAGCGGCATAAGTGCCTGCCCTGCAAGCAGGCAGTGGTAAGTTCAATCCCCGGTACCGATAAAAAGAAAAAAGACAAAAACAAAAAAAAAAAACGGTGGGATTGAGGTAAAAGAGAACATTGTATTAGAACAACACAGGTCAGAACCAAACAATTTAAGCATCATTGCGTTTCACCCCCAGATAATCTAACATAATAATAGTCACCATAGTGCCTCCTTCCTTGAATTATTTGAGTATAACTTCATATACTATAGCATCAAGTATATCAAGTCAGTCTGAAGCTATTCAAGAGAATGAAGAAATTACGGGGTATTTAGAACCAGTTAACAGAAAACAAACAATGGTTTCTAAATTATCTCTTTGCCTGTAAAAAATTGTGTTTATACTATCACATATAGTAAAATATAGTAAGATACCACATGTTAAAACCAATGGAAACAGATGAACAACACCTTGATGGGACTTCAAAATAAGATGATATTAAATCAGCACTATATTTTATGATGTGTTGTTTTCTTCAGAATAGCTATTAGTACTATCACCGATACTAAACTCGAACACCCAGGTTAAAATCATTGCAATTAATGAGGGATAGCATTATATGGATTCAAACCAATATGATTGGCAATCATGATTACCACATACTTTTATGCATTCTTATCATTTCTTACACTAGGGAAACTATTTGGTATTTATACATGTGAGTTTGATTTGTTTCACTTATGAGTATGGTCTCAAGCTGCGTCCATTTATTTATAAATATCTCAATGTGATCATTCTTTGTAGCTGACTAGTACTCCATTGTAAAAAAAATACCACATCTTTTTTATCCATTCCTCAGTTGATGGACTCTTAGGTTGTTTCCAAGATCTCACTATTACAAATTGTGCTGCTATAAACATGGGTACACATATATCACTGGGTATAATGCTTTCAATACTTCTGGGAATATGCCTAGAAATGGAATAGCTGGGTCAAATGGGGCTTCCGATCCAGGCTTTTTGAGAAATCTCCAGTGAACTCACTATAGGGATTAGGAAAGCAGAAAGACATAGGCAATAATACAGCATATAGTCAATTTAAGAAATCTTTAAAAGAATGGGGCATAAAAACAATGATCATACAGAATACAGGGAATTTCAGTAAAATGATGTAAAAATTTAGACTTTATTTTATCTGAAAAGCCTTTCCCGTGGTTGCAAGAGACATTGGGATTTTTAATAAGGAATAGGTTTCTTCATTGTCTGCATTCAGGAAGTCAACAGAAATATATCTCGCATAGCAATATTATTGGTGTTATTTACATCTTAGTATACAAGGTTGGATTATGAAATAATGAGGTGGTTTTATATTTGGTCCATAGAATTAATGTCCAGTTATGTGAGATGTAGAGACAATTAATATCTTATGGGAAAAAAGCAACCAGGTGGGTAATAAATTTATTTAAAAAGTGCCCTAAAAACAGGTAGGTTGCTTCATTATAAAATCCAGAAAGGAGTTGTTTCTAAGATTAACGATTCTAATGATTACATTTTCTCTCCTTTCTTCTTCTTTACTGCTCTACTCACCCTCCTCACTTTAATGCTTTTTTACAAAATAATAAATACTTCTGGGGGAATTTATGGTAAGTGCAAACCTTAGGGAAAATGCACAGTAAAAACACCTCCCTATATAGTCTCATTTTACTACCAAGGTGAGTTTCTGATATTCAGCCAGGGCTCCCTGCTCAATGCATACAGAAAGCAATACTCAGAGCAGATTTTACAAAAGCAAAGCTTTCATTTAAGAGCCAAACCTGGAAGAGTCAGGAAAGGAGCTTATCTATCAGTCTCCCTGATTGTTTGATAGCATGGGGATTTGTTAAAAAAAAGAGAAGGCAGCTACTTTCCTGATTGAATGGTGGGAAGGGAAGTTTTAGGGGTCTTCTTACACAGGGTTAAGTGGTAAAACGTGACATTTCATAAGTGCCATGATAGTTAGGTAGATGGGAGCACAGCTGTTAACGCTGTTTGTGGAGACTTAGATTGAACTGTCAGTCATCGGATAGGCAAGTGGGCTTTTTCTGTGCTTGCTCCTTTTTGAAACTCTAGCTACAAGGGCCAGAGATGTAGCTCAGTAACACAACTGCCTGTTTGGCAAGCGCAAGGTCCTGAGTTAGAGTCCCTGTACCAAAAAGCACATGGAGGGAGGGGGAGGGGGAGGAGGAGGGGGAGGAGGGGGAGGAGGGGGAGGGGGAGGGGGAGGGAGAGGAGAAAAAGGGGCAGCTACAAGTCTACCTTGAGTATATTCCGAAGCCTGTACCTGCAACATATCACAAAGACTATTGTTTGTCCAAGTGTATTTAGACCTTAGCTAGTTTTATTTATAATTACTTGATGGTCAAAATTATTCAGTCTCAGTATATTAAAATGTTTCAAGTTGAATTTTAAATTTGTTTCATTACGGATTCAAATTTTAAAAATAACCTTCTGGGTTAATTAGCTGTTACACTGTAGAATTCAACCAACCTAATGGTATAGGCTGAGGACTTTATGATACCTATTCTCAAAATATAGATAGCCCACAAAACTTAGAACAAATCCAATTGAAAAATACCTATTTTTCTTATGTGATCACTGCTTACACTGGTGATACAAAAAATATATATATGTATTTCTTTCTATACGGTGCTGTAATTGTAACTGTATCACAGCTTTAACCTTTCTCTTTATTTAACCTCTGCACTTGTCAAGTATCGTGTTTTCTGATTAAGAGCTCAACAATGCTTTCAGATGAGTGTCCATCGAAAACTTTGTAAAGGAATTCTTAATTGAGGAGAAGAAGCGTTAGTAATACATAGTCAAAAGGGCCTAATAATAAAAATTGTGATTAAAAACTAAAAAAATAAACATGACAACAACAAAATAACTTTAAAGCAGATTTGTTCATTTCAGTTGTTTAGAAGAAACAGTGGGCTTGTATCTTTAATGAATAAAACACTAGACATAAACATGCATACTAATGTTTTCCTTGTTAGATTTTAAATAATTTCAGGAACAAATTTGTTGTCATTTGCATCTTCTTTATAAAGACAGACCTGATTTGTTTTTGCTTTCTTCCTTATTTTCCTGACTTTAAATTTCTACTAACTTTAATTGATTTTACCTTATTTGCAAGTTTATTTGGAAAGGAGTAAAAACAAAGTAGCTTAGAAAATAGACTTTTCTCAGAGCAATAGTGTGTGTTTTGAAATGATTAGTTAATAATTCTTTTTTGATATTTAGAAATAGAAGTCCAACATATTTCCATTTATCTCTAAATTATGAAGAATTGAATCACTTCACCATTTTATATTTCCATAGTTTTAATATTTTAGGAAAACAAAAAATAAAAGAAAAACTATAAAATCTGATTAAATCATCTAAAATATAAAAGTTTTAAAGTAACAATAAGCAAAGATTAACTTCTTAAATGTAAGTATGCTAGCTTATTCTTCATGCCTAAAATCTAAAACTAATTTAAATATGTTATAGTTTAAAGGAAATACTGAATGTTCATTGTATGCCAGGCATCCATAAATACAAATAAAATATGTACAATAAAAATAAGATTATACCAATCTGATGGTTTTGGAAAAATTAACTGTGTAAATTTCTTATTATAGAAATAACCATTGGGGAAGTCTGGAAGAACATGGCGGATAGATAACAGCAACCTCGGAGGCTCTCTTAGAAACCACATTTGAAATCTAGGAATGGTGCCAGGCAGGAAGTCCAAGGCAAGTGGGGATATTCTTTGCTGACCCAGGAACAAACCAAATTAAGAAAAACCATCGGGGTTGGGGATTTAGCTCAGCGGCATAAACACCTGCCTTGCAAGCAGGCAGTCGTGAGTTCGATCCCTGGTACCGATAAAAAGGAAAAAGACAAAAAAAAAAAAAAAAAAAAAAAAAAAAAGAAAGAAGAAAAACCATCTGCAATTCTGGTGATACAGCAGGCACAGATAAGATCTCAGCACGGAAGCCGGACCCGTGCCACTGGAATTACCTGCAGCCACTGTTGCATCCCAGTCTGCACAGCGGGAAGAGAGGCATGAAAGCTCGGAGAGTGGGAAACGTTGAAAGGAGTTGGGAGCAGGACTGGCAGGGTGCCCTGCATCAACCCACGGTGAATGAGTGAATCGGGACCCTTCTATAGAGAAGGAGGCTTCAGTGGAGGACATATTCAGACCGGGCAGACTTCCTGGAATGAGAAGCTGCAATGACTTCTGTCACATATCCCCCTCTCAAGCGGGATTGGCGGGGAGTGCCTGGCCTGTGAGATGCTGCTGGCTGAGCCCCAATAGGCTAGCCCAACTAAGATCCCAGCACCGGGAGGTGCACCCTAGCAGTGAAGCCTGCGGTAGGTTGACCTGGAGGGGCAGGCCCAGCATAGGCTGCCCTGGTCTGTGTGTCCCTGGTGCCATTGTGGTGAGTGGGAACACCCAGCTGGCGCAATTCAAGCAGACTGTGGCTGACAGGGAAGGAAGCTGGGCCTCCTATATATGCTTATATATAAGGAACAAAGAATATGGGAAGAGGGAGCAACAAGAAAGGGTCCTCGGCCCCCAATCCTGAGAAACATGCAATAGCAGACACAGCACCAATAGACATAAAGCGCTATCTCCAGAGCCTCATAGATGAGTTCAGGAATGAAGTTATCAATGACCTGAAGCAAGACATAAGCAGAATATTTAGAGGAATGCTAAGCACCGCCCAAGAAAAAACAGATAGTGGAATGGAACAACAGGGAAAAAAAAAAGGGAGAATTGTTTGATGGAGAAAATAGAAATAACATGGAATACGTAAAGCAGGTTCAAAGAAATTACCAGGAAACGAAAAACTCTATCGAAAACTGGCATAACACTTTGAAAGAAATTAAGGACAGATTATCTGAACTGGAGGGCAGATTTGTAATATGGGAGCAGGAAATGAAAAACTTCTTAAAAATAACAACAAAAAAAACCAGCAACAATACAAAAACTAGAAGATGATAAGAGGATCTATAACTTAAGAATTAAGAACATAAGAAAAGAAGTGGGGACACAAATAAATGGACTACAAAAGCTATTCACAGAAATAATCCAAGAGAATTTCCCTAATTTGGCAAATGGTAAAGATACTCAGATATATAAGGCACACAGGACTACAGCCACCTACAACCCAAACAGAGCTACACCCAGGCATATAATAATCAAAATTTCAGAAATCCAATATAAGAACAGAATACTAAAAGCCATCAGAGACAAGAAATAGATCATTTACAAGGGAACACCCATCAGAATTACAGCAGACTTCTAGCACAAATCATAAAATGACAAAGAGTGTGGAGGGAAATAATTCAACCTTTGAAAGATAATAACCTCCAGCCAAGATTGATATATCCTGCACAACTGTCCCTAGAAATTGATGGAAAAACAAGCTGCTTCCAGGATATAGGGGAACTTGCAACCACTAATTCAACTCTACAGAGAATACTGCAGGATAGTCTAAAAAAGGAAAATACCAAGATTCCAGAAATAGTGGCAGAGAGGTCACCATAAATGGAGCAGAAAATGTAATGAAGAAGACAAACTGACAACAAATGACAGAAAAAGAACTCAACAGAAATGAAGCAGAGAAGATCAGAAGGTAGGAAGAACAATTTTGGAGAAAACAAGACATCATAATAGGTAGTGCTGGTTTAGTATCATATTGTTTTGAAGTCCCATCAAACGTGTATTCTTCTGTCTCCATTGGCCTTAAAAAGTTGTATCTTATTGGATTTTATTATATATGATAATATAAGCAAAAACTTTTATATACAAGGAGTTTATATGGAAACCATTGTTCATTTTCTGTCAATTAGTTCTAAATACACTGTAATAATGTCATTCTTTTTAATGGTTTTATAGTGTCTTGATACGTTTGGTGCTACAGCATAAGAAGTTATACTCAAAGATTTCAAGGAAAGAGAGCATATGGTAACTATTTTTATGTCAGGATATCTTGTGTTGAAACACTATTTTGCTTAAATGGTTATGATTTGACCTGCGCTGTTCTGTTGTTATGCCCTCTTTTATCTCATCCCCCTTTTTAAAAATTATTTACTTTTTTCTTTTTAGTTTTTAATTATGGGGAAAATAAATAAAAATTGGCAGGATACATTATAGTAACCTACTTTGATTTTCCTATTAACTTAATTTGAAATCCTGTATTGCCCTCACCATCTTGTTTTGACTGATTTTCCTCTATTCTGCTTTGCTTGATAGTACCAAGTTCGAAAGTATAGACATGACTGTGAAGACAATAAGATTCATTATGACGCCCATTCTGGTTGACTATTATTTTCTCTTAAAATCCTGTAGTGTCTCCAATGCTTTGGTTTTATTCTTTACTGTTTAGTTCAATTTTATTATAACTGCCAATTCTTCTTAAAATAGCAAGAGGCAGTATGGTAACTATTGTTCATCACCTTATATTTTGTTTTTACATTATCTATTATGCCCATCCTTTTGATTTGACTGACTCTGTTCTGATATGTCACATTTGGTTTTACTTTCTTCAAAAAAAAAAAAAAAGTAATAAGAACTGTAGGAATAATAAAACCCAAAATGTGTAATTGTCATTGTACAAAAGAAAAGAAAAGAAAGTGCTCTAAAGGTTATAACTGCATATATGTTTAAGTGTATAAGACACACAACCATATTACTGAGGTTTTTTGGATCATTGAACAAAACTGTCTGCACTCTCACTGTTTGAATGTCCACTTTATATGCTTCTATTTTGTAACTTGAACGATTTCTAAGATGAGAATATGTAATCTATTAACTAGTGATTTCTTACTGTTTGTTTTTAAATTTTGTATTACTTGTACCCTTTTTCTGTTTTTTTCTTTTTCTCCTTAAATAAAAAAAAGAAATAACCATTAGTTTATAGTTTATCAATAAGCCATAACACTTATTTTGATTTATAATAAAACATGCTATTACACATGGTGTCAAAATGGAATATACCTGAATTTATTTAAAATTACATTTTTTTTCCTGACAAATGAAGACAATTTATAGTTCAAATCAGTGAACCAATTCTGACTATAAATCGGACCACTCAAGGGAATTCTGTCTTGGAAACCATTTGAAATCATTATGGCCTTCTCATTTTCATATGATTTTAATACTGAAAAAAAGGTTTCAGTACAAGACATGTTGGAAAGTGAAATAAATTGATTTACTTGAAATGTTTTAAAATTATTATTTTTGATTCCTTTAATAATTGTGATATACTTCATATCTTTAAAATTGTAACCTGTAACCTCTATCACTTAACTATGAGAAGACATATCACTGAAGATAATTATTGAGATTGCAAAATAAATTCACATATTTCTACCTTTTCCGAGATACAAAATTACATTATTTATATATTGTTTGAATTTCACTTCAAGATATAATATATATCAAAATAATTCATGTAATTATCAATATATCTTGGAAAAATGCTACTGGAATTTCCAAATGATTCAGAATGGAATTACATTTCTAAACTGGATTCTAATCTTTAGTCTAACTCTTTTTCTCATTTCTTATACTAGGAAAATGACTCTGTCTCTGACTCTTCTTCTATTTTTTTTTTTTTTTTTTTTTTTTTTTTTTTTTAATTTTGGGAGGCAGAATTCACCATACAGTTCAGTCAGTCAGACTGAAGTGACTTTGTAACTCAAGCTGGTCTCGAACCCATAGCCGTCCTGCTGACTCAGTCTCCTGAGTGCTAGGATTACAGTGGTGCACCACCATGCCTAACTTCTCCTAGTCTTTTGACTTGTTTGGTTTCGAATGGTTTTTACTTCATGTATAAGGCAGAATAAACTTTACAATCTGGTCTCCAACTCCTGGAGTCAAGCAATTTTCTGCCTCAACTTCCTGAAAAGCTGGAATTACGGATTCTGAACAGCTTAATGTAATCTTCTCTTATGCTATTAGTAATATTTATTGTGAATCTGCTCTCTCCTCAATGTAACTAAAATAAATTTTTAAATTAAACTAATTGTGATAATCTGGTCAGTATCTTTTACAGTGAACTTTCAATTCTAAAAATGTCTAAATGGCAATTTTTAATTTTATTTTCTCATACATCTGGCACAGAAAAAATAAAACTATCAAAAGGCTTGTTCACATAGCACTGTGTACAATTGTGTGAAAGTGTTGTGCACTGCATGAAGCATTTTGTTGCCTTTCAAAAATCCTATGAAATAAGATTTTAATACTTTCTTGCTCCCAAACACTGTTCACAAGTCTGAGACCTATTCTGATGTATTTTTCAGTTAAACAGAATGACTTCTCATGGTAACTCCTAATTAATTGTTTTTCTTGAAACGTTAAAGAAAAGAAACATTTTTGTTGAAACAAAGTTGTTTTCATATATATCTAAATGGAAACTTAATTAGTATGAGATAAATAAAAAGTTAAATTATAAAAGTGTTTCTGTAAATTTAATTGGAATTTGTAATCTAAATTAACTACAGATGAAATATATATTGTAGAATAATGGTACTAATAAATATTTTGGATTAATATAAATATTTATTTGTAATCATTAAAACCCAATATTCCTATGAAAAGAAAAATACATATTTTATTCAGAGTATAATCGAAAGTAGTGGTAGAATTTTATATATCTTTATGCAGTTTACTGAATTGAAAGAGAATTATATGGTGAAAGTCAACATTCATTAATTCAAAATTCTAAGCATATTCTTGCAACATATATATCATTTTTCACTGCACAAGAAAAACATTTTCCATTTATATCTACTTTTGTATTTGAAATATAAATGTTAGAAATCATTTCACAAGAAACACAAATATAACAAATGTTATTACTAACAGTACATGTAAACTGTAGTGTGGCACTTATTTCATAGACCAATAATTTTAGGGTTAAATTTAGGCGTATTTCTTCCAGACTAAGGCAACAAAAAATAACCAAAAAATTTCTGCCATAAACTGATAAAATTTTTTTTCTTCGAAAGTTTAGTTGGGCATTAAGGACACTGAGGTTTGCATTAGTTTAAAACTTTGTGACCAAAATATCCAACTTCACTCATTGGGAATTCTTTCAGACTTACGTTGTACATGATCAAATTATAAGAACCACGCCATTGAGAAATTCTATCGAATAACTACTTGCACTAACTAGATTGCACTGAATAAAAATAAATATGTTAGTAATATACTATGAAATAAGGATAATGTGATACACCAATGTAGTGTAAATTGCCAAAACAGTATCATTTAGGATATGTTTTTATTGCATACTACTACTTCTATAAACATGTAGAAGCATGAACTAAATAAGTCAGGTTGAATTTCAGTATCACTTTTATACTCCTGATTATATGTAGTATGAACAAACAAGCAAAATTTAAAAATGAGATATTGGTGTTGGATATTATGCATGTATTTTCAACTATTTTACATGTCTCCTCAGGATATTCTACCTCACATTTCATTATCAGTGTGGAATTAAAAGGAACTTCAGGCATGATTCTAAATCATTTCTCCTAATATATCAAAATATAATCAATTTTTACACGTAAAACTGTAGAAAATTGGAAGCAATATATGTTCTTGAGTTAGACTATGAAATTCAGAAATGTTTCCAAAGGAACTGAGGTATGACTTGAAATTCACCAAACAAAAAATTTGTATAGAGAAAGTAAGTCGCAAATTATAATAAAGGAGTAGTGTGATTGGTAGAAATCAGGAACATGACAATTACAAGGACAACAAACTTCCTCACCGAAGCAGAGATATGGGAAAGGGCAAAGATGATATTTTTCAGTGAAAGAAACTGTAGAAAAGGCTATAGAAAGTATAATGATATAATACAGTATCATTTGCTTTTTAATACACCTGTCTTTTTCTGGTTGCAACTGACCTACATTGAACACGGATTACATGGATGATTTCATTTATCAGCTTAGCTGGGAACACTGCCGAGGTGTTTGGTAAATCATTGTGGATGATCCTGTGAAGGTGTTTTTCATTTTTGTCATTGATATTAATATTTAAATCAGTAGACTTTGAATAAAACAGATTGCCACCAAAAGGCAGATGGATGTCTTGCAGTTAAAGAAGTGAATAGAGAAGTAATTGACATGCCCTGAATGCAAGGCAAATTCAACAGCAGAATCCTTCAAAGTGAAATTGCAACATTTTTTCCTTGGCCTTCATCTGATGCCCTGGGATGCCCTAATGAGCTACATTATTGAGTTTTCTTGGGGCCTCCAATTTGCCAGATTCCTTAAATTTTAGATTTACCAGCACCCATAATCATAGGAACTATTTCCTTAAATAGCTTGCTATTCAAAAACATGTACATTGGTTGTTTGTCTTCAGAGAACAAAAATACCTTAGAGTTTTTTTTTTTTAATCAGTCCAAGCTTGAACAATGTGATTTCAATATATTTTAGTAACAGTAAAAATAGACTGTTATCATATCTTTGTAATGATATCTGCCTAATCAAGCTAGTTCCATGCCAAGAGATGAGAAAGGAGCAAAATGGATGAAAGACTGCTCATGACCTGTGAATTACAGAGAGCAGGACACACGCAGGACAGCTTCCAAGCCGTACAATTTGTTCCCAGTCAGAGTGCTACCCTCAGTTCTTCTGGTACAAGATCAACCAGGTTTTTGATAATACGAAGGTTTAGATCTGATGGCAAATTGGAGAACATGAAAGGCAACAGCCATTACGTTGATGAACACTGGGAGCCTTTTCACAGGCTTCCCTGTGCTCCACAGGGTTTACTTTTCTTGTTGGGTTCATTGTCATGTACTCACTCTGAAGAGTGTATTTCTTTTCCCTTCTTTATTCATCTTTCATTCCATTAATAAAGAAAAACGTTACTACTTTGTTTCCTGTCAATTCTTTGTTTAGGATAATAAGAGCCTTGAAGCAATCCCTGGGAAGAATATAAAGTACCCTGCAATCCCCACTGACAGTTCTAATATTTCTCCTTTATGTTTCTGAAAAATATTTTTGAGAATAATGATTTGAGATGTAGCAGTTTTTAAAAACTCTTGTGAAGGACCTAGAAATAATACTATGGAGAAGTTTCTATGCTCGACAAATCAAAATTCAAATGGAATTCAGCAATTGAATATTTTTTGTGATTTTGGCCTCTAAATGTGTATAAACCAGAAAATTACGAGCTGTTCTTTTCATCGTTCTTAAAAGCTATAATCGATTACAACTTTAATAATGTTTTTAAATATTACTGACTTCAAAATTATTTCTGAAGAACATATCAAAATTGATTTTAAACTATGTGAGTGAATAAATTATACATGCAAAACTAACTTAAAATGTCTAACAGCCAGAAAAATGAATAAAAATAAAATTTAAAAAAATTCATGATTCATTCAAATTTTTGTTTTAGAGAATGACATTTTCCTTGTGTCCTATTAGATCACTGAGATAATGAAGTGAGGGAAATAAGAGACAAACCCCAAGGAAGGTTCAATACAAACTGAACTAAATTATAAACAATTGTTTCTATTGTCCTGAGGTTGGACTTTAACCTCATTATTCTAGTCAGTTATGTAGTTAAATAAATCTAACTCTAAAAATGTCTAGAACAATTAGAGAAATACATTAGATAGTAAATAATTTAAAGAGAAACTAATCATTAAAGTATTTTAGTAACTATTATTTTGTTGCTAAACCAGTATCTTTTTGATTATAGGAAAGCAACAAAAAGAAAATAAAATATAATAAAATAAAACTGTAATATAGTAAAGGATAAATAATAAAATATATTATATAATACATAATGTATAATAAAGTATAAATATAATAAAATGATAAATGTAATATAAAATAAAATGTAATATAATGAAATAAAACATAAAATAACAATGCAATGTATTTATGTAAGTTAATGACTTTTAAAAAGTAATGGACTGCTGAATAAATGTTAGAAACATTGTCTTTAATGAGAAAAACTGAATAAATATTTATAAGTACTTTATGATACAATTTTTTCTCATTGTGTATCAAAATTTGAAATTAGAAACTTCATCAAGACTGAGCATAAAATAGTTATAAACAAGACGTATATTAGTTTGAAAAGCTAAGAATCATCACTTAACTAAACTAAATGACATAGTGGGACATAATGTGATTGAGATAAAATGATTTGCACTTTGCAGTTTAATTGAAGAAGGCTATTTTGAAAATTATTAAAAATTCTTGCTAAATTATATAAAAATTAGGGTCCAGTGATATAAGCACCTGCCTGGCAAGTGTGAGTTTGTACATTCAATGCTTGGTACAAAATAATAATAATTATTATTCTATAAAAATTAACTGAACAAGTAGGAGATGAGGAATATCACTTGCCTTTATATAAGCAGAGAAGTTTGATATTCAAAACAAAATAAATTCAAAATATTCTAAAAGAAAGCCTTCAAGGATTCATTTTTTTCATTTACATAATAAAATGATAGATGTATAGTACAGTAAGCGCTTGTATCAAGAAAAGTTTTAACACAATCTTCAATATTCACAGTGTTTAAGATGGAACAAAATGGATGGACCTGAAGAATGGTGAGGCGTATAATTAAAAATGGCAGAGCTTATTTTAGTGAGCTAAGTCTGACAATGATGTGGGCTTAAAACAAAGGAATGTGGTTAGAAGCCTGCTGTATGGAAGATAATTAGGGAAAAAAATGAGCAAACTCTGAAGCATGTAACTAAATTCTCATTCTGCCTCTGACACTTACTGTAGGAGTAACTCCTAGGAAGAGCTCGGTGTGTCAGGATTCCTTCTGTAAAGTGCAGATGATACCTACTTAAAGATACCATGATCCTACTTCCTAGTCTATAGTGTATGGTGACTGTTTCCTACTTAAATTATATCATTGCTTTTCTATAATCCCAAAATGGGATAAAAACAGAGTTTTAGTAAAATGATACTTACTGAAATATATCATTATTTTTCTCATAATCAAATAAATTGTGTTATCTGAAGAAGTTATAAAAGTCCATTGAATATATTTACAATTAGTTGACACTATTTATAAATATGTATGTGCATATGTGCTTATTAATGTTATAGACAATGTATTTGACCATAAATTGAATTTTCAAAATTATGAAATATCAGAATATTAGAAACCATGACTCTGCAAGACATTTTTAATGGCTTAAGATATTTTAATAATCTCAACAAGTGTTCTTTCTCTTGATTTTCATTATATTATTAAACATTACCTACACCTAGAAATTGTCCTAGTGGAACAATTTTCTGATTAGAGAAAATAAATTATTATTTTGTAACATTTTGGAAATATTCTCATGTCATACAATTAACATGACTTGGTTATAAGGTAATCACAAACTTGAAGATTACAAAGTTGGCTTTCAATTAATGATACTAATTTAGAAATATAAAGAATCAAGGGAAATGTATTAAAATATGCAACAGAAAGAATGTAGCTCTACTAACAGAGAGGTGTCAAACACAAATATTTTATCATAAACTTTATTTTATCAGTTGGGTTGCATCACACTTACCAAACTCATGTATTAAGTTTCTGCCCCAACTGCCTCAGCAAATGATCTTCTTTGAATACAGGTCAATGACAGACTTACTTAAAATGAGTGTCTTAGGGTGGCTATTAATCAAATGCTTAAAGGGAAGAATTGGACATTTGAAGAACAAAAGCAAAAGAAAGACACTGATGAGACTGTTTTAAGAGTAAACCCTTGAGTGTTACAGTATACTAGTGAACCAGTAATATCTGATGCCTAAGAAACCTAGCTTGTGGTATTTCTTAATAGCAGGCTTAGCAAGCTAGTACACAAAAATAACATGTTAGTTTTTGAAATATTTTTATCAGGACACTAACAGAAACTCATTTCTGCATTTAGGTAGCCAAATTTTCTGGATAATTATCAGGTTTTTGCTCCTGATAAGGTATTAATGATGTCATTTCTTTGTGGAAAGTCTAATAGACTACATTTAATTCTTTAAAAGTATAAAGTAACCCAATAAAATATATCAATATGTATTTTTTACATGGTGCATTTCACTAAAATTTGTCTCATCAGCTCCATCATGTTAATGAACTATAGTTAATTATAAATGCCATTAAAACTGCATTTTACAAAAAATAGACAATTATAATTATGAATTGCATGCTCCACTTTACTTGACTGACAGCATCAAAGCAGCTTTATTTAGTAGATTATATTCAAACATATCACATACTTTCTCTACTCATAAATTAGTTGTATTTCAGGAGGAACCTTCTTTGCATAGCCATTTTACACAGTTTAGGGATATTAGCTTGTCTGAATTATGAAAATAAAATCACCTATGCACTCCTTTGTCTTATAGGGTGTACATACAAAAATTTTCAAGATTTTTTGAGTGATAGGATATTTGGAATTAAGTCAAAAATTGGCAAGATTTCTCTGCTAATTTTCATGAAAGCTATCTTCTCTGAATTTCCTATTTAATTTTTTCTGAAAAGACAATAAATAGCTTTTCCTTTCCTAAAACAGAACAAAAGGAAATAAAAATCATGATCCATACTGGGTAGAGCCTCTCACTTTGGTTTTAATTAGATATGTAGTTTTTCTCTAGTGGTTTCAATTAAACTACTGTGATCCCTAGCAACTCCACTAGAGCAACATATGAACAAATACAAGCATTTTGGGAGAAAATACTATAAGAGACCTTTCTATAACTTTTATCTTAAATAGTAAAGGATGGTTCCTATGAAAATGACAGATTAACTGGTATTTTATATGTCGATTGACTATTTCAGAATGACCTCCTATTTTGTATCATGTAAAATCAATAATACTTTTCAAGAATGGAAGTTTATCTAGAATCTTAAAAAATGTACCTGAATTTTCTGAGTGTTTTATATTGCTTATGATCATATTCTGAAATTTTTATGCATCAGATAAGTTTAAATTACTGTATATCTAAATTAGTTGCATCTTAAAACAAATCTGTAAAGATCATTGAGAAAGAAAATGTCACTAAAGTCAGAATATGTATTCTCCTATGATAATGTAGCAAAATGTCTCATCCTCCAGCTTGTATGTTTTTGAGGTAACATTTTCACATAAAATAATGATGACTTGACATTATTAATTGAAAACCATGCAAAAAGCTCAAAATATCAGAATGATAATTTATACTAATAATATATATGCTACCATTAACAGAAATTTTGTATTTGATATTGAAACATTTTTTTGAAAATAACAACTATATGAGTTTTGCAAAATTACAATCAGTTTAATCAAATTCATGGAAAAATAAATATTATTGGTAAAATTAATAAGAACTTTCTGTTCATCTCTCTTGAAGATCATGCTTTCTGATTTTCTCTTTGATTCTCACCTGTTCATGTAGGTTTTTGTATCTTTTATTCTAAAAATACATATGAAAAGAGAGAAAAGACTGAATAGGTACAGGAAAAAGGATTTTCTTAAGCACATGGAAACATAAGGTAAAATGTATATACCATTATGCATTTGTGGGGATGGCAGATACAAAGGAAATCTTTCAGTCTTTCAAGTTTGTTGTAAAATGAAAACGTTTGCTACAGTATTTTGTCAACTGTTAAAATAATAAAGTAATAATGTATATTTTTGTTATAAAGTTAGTATAAAATACTGTGACCATTTATTTTAGATTCAATATAAAAAGGTTATAATATGTCACGTTGATCAGTCTAAAATTATTTTTTTATTTTTACATTTGATAATATGTGTGTATGTGTGTATATCTTTGTTTATATACTTTGTCTTTCCTTTTGGCTTTAAATGGACATTTGGTTTTGCAAAATTTTATTAGCAAAAAAGAATATGTTGCTGTCATACATATCTTATTGTCTAAATGTAATAATTAATGGGGTTAGTATAGTAAATGTCCATTAAAATAATGATATTTTTATATCCTGTATGGTAGCAAACTATTAGTAGTACATATACACTTAAATAATTAATGAATAATTATATATACAAATATTTGTGTGATAAAATGTCATTATTACTAAGCTTAACAATATTTGAGAAATACCATTCTAAATGAAATACTATAAAATAATTTCTCAAGTAGAACATTTCAAACTTCCTTTCTTTCAATGTCCTTAAAGTCTTTGTGACTTAGTCAAGGTAGTTTTGAGATAAAATCTACTAATAGTTATACTTAATAAATGTATAAATAGTTATGCCCAAACAATCTTATGGCTATGTTTTATTAAACTTGGTGTCTTCCATAGGCATGGAAAAAGAGTCAAAACTTTGGAATCAGGTTGGGTACTTCCTTTTTTCTTTTTGCAAAGATTTCTGTAGGGTTCTGGCTCTTTATGAAAATGAACAAATGTTTATGTCTCTTAAATACCCACTTCATCTGACCTAATAAAAGTCATTTTCTGATTTCCTGCAAATGGTACCTTTTTTTTTTTTTTTTTGGTTGTGTTATTTTAATTCATTCATATTGTGTGGGAGCTGCTATAACCTTCATCTTGCTTTCTGATAACTGAGATCCTTCCTGATTTTTTATCAAAAGTACATATCTTTCATGTGTATACATTCAAAGTTGAATTTTAAGATATAACTAATGAGAAGACTGAACTGCCTCATCATTTTATCTCTTTAATCTTGTTCAATAACATTGTTCACCCTTTTTAGCAGTGCTCCTATTTTATTCAATATCATCAAAACTCAAATTAGTAAGAGAGAACTTTGATGTTAGCTTCCTTTTGACAGATGATTTGAGCAAAATCTGTTTGAATAGTTCTTACTGCACAAGGAAACACTAGTTTACTTGCATTTTATTGTTATATGACTTTACCAAGTTTTCCGCAGTATGAGAGTGACATTGACCTTATTCATACACAACGATATCATTGTTGCCTCTTATTTTATAAATGCTGTCATGTTTTTATACAATTCAGCTATGCACATTTGATTACTTTGGGCTATGTCTATTTTTTGCTGATATTTGGCCATTCTTTATTAAATGCTTTACTCACTGAAATTGTGCTTCACTGACAATAATTATGCCAAGTTGTTTCTTTTTGGTCTGTTTGTTTGTTTTTTGGCACCTGGGATTGAAATCACGATCTTGTGCTTGCCATGAGGCACTTATGCCACTGAGCTATCCACCAGCATTATATCAAGCTTTTAAAGATGGTTAGCTATTAGGATCAACGTCTTCCTCATTTCAGATTTGAATCCTGGGCGAGGGAAAATACATCATTTTTTGTCTTTTCCTATTTCAGTTCATTCATATTGTATTCTTGACATTTAAAATGTTATTTTGGGAAAAATATTTCTCTTATTTTTTCTCCAGTGAGTACTTTTTTGTAAGTTTAGCAAGAAATATTAAACTAGGTTAAACTTGCAGATTATTTTTTGAGAGTCAGTGATGATCTTTGCTGAGATCTTGTTTAGGAAGCTGAGTGAATTTGAGGAATTCAGCTATTTATAGTTGAATATTCCATCAAAATGATCATAGCTCTTGTTTGAAAAATCCAGCTTTAGCTCCTTCCTTCTGAAATGTCAATGTTATTCACTGTTCATAGGATATAGCTTCTTACTTTCTCCTTCATTGTGTATACGTGTGTTCGTAAGATCATAACCATGACCTTAGATCTGTTTAAAAAATGCTCTGTCGTTAAAATACCCCAAAATAAAACAAAATCTATTGAATTACTTATCATATGATGGATGTAACTTTTCATATAGTTTGGATATTTCATAGGTTCTAATACATCACATGTAGTAAGAATCAAAATACTGTGAACATCAAACACTGAATGTTAGATAAACCCAGGCAAGCCAGAGAAGGATAATTTAAAAGATATTTTGTTTTTCAATATATTATATCAGATTCAGCATGGTAGTTTTACAGTTTCACCATTTCTTTTCTTAAGGAGAAGAAATCATGTATCTATTGAGATAAAATTACTGGAAATGACTAGAATTTTTGTAATTCAGGACCATATATATATGTATGCACATTTTTCTTTAAATTTGTCTCTGATACATGGTGGAAAAATCATTCTATCTAATACGTGCTTCTTAGTAGAAGAAAATACTCTCTCTTCGTAAAAAACATTATTCTCTTTCAAAACAAACAACTCAAAGTGAATATATATGTACTTTAACCTAAGCATTAAGATATAAAGCATATCATAAATATTCTTAATTTTACAATGATTTCTTCATTAAGGAAGGGTAATATATTATACAAAATAATAAATTACTATGTTAAAAATCAGGATTAATGATATGTCATATCTTAAATATGTGAAAGATAATTTATTTCTTAATCAGAAATATAAAGAGAGAAAAAGACGCCTGCCCGATGATAAAATGATGTTTCATTTGGATGACTTCAAGTTCTTGTGTCAATTTATAATTTCCAGTGTTCTCTCTGAATAGATATCATAGTGTCACTGGCACAAACCAAAGTATTTGACATATAGTTGGTGGTTAGTACTTAATGAAATAAAAATCTATGTATAGTAGTTTGTGTCAGATTAAATGTAGGAATATAAAATTTCAATTGATTATCTTTTTGAAAAATCATTTCTTTAAAACAATATCAGCCAAAATGTGCTATGACAAAATTAAAAAGGAAAAATCTGGAAGTACCAGAATTTTTGTAATAATTTAAGATTTTGTAATAATTTAGTGAATTCAATGAATGTTGCAATTTATATGAATAATGTCACAAATCCCACATCTTTATACATCAAAAGAATTCCTGCATAACCCTCCATTTCTAGAAAATGCAAAAAAAAAAAAATGCTCAATTCTTGATGTTCCTGCTGGGTATAATACTTTGTGTTCATGTTCTACTGGCCAAAAGTGGACATGATTGATGTCAGGAATGAAGTTTAAAAATAATTGATCTCTGGTTTAAAAGTTTTTGTAGCACTCTCAAATCTAGGAGTCAGTGAATCTCTTTTCACAGTGCACCCCATCATTAAACTAAGCACATCGCTCTGCACTGAGAGATGTTTCATTATTAGAAAGGAATATACATATATATTTGAAGCTGGAAACCTCAAATACAATAGGTGGGACATTGATGACAGCTTTTTCTACACAATAAATGGTTTCCCTGGTGTTGCTTAATTACATACCCTTCATTTGAATGATTTTACCAAATAAATACCTTTTGCATTAATATCCTGGGTTCATGTTTGCAACCTACACTTTAACAAAATGCATTCATGCCACGGCTTAAAATGAATGGAGGTTGAGTCTGCAGTATCACCTTCTTGTTTTCTTCTCAATTCCAACTTTTATAGGGAAATGAAACTTCCAACCTATTAGCTATCGAAGTGTGAGTTTGTGTTCTCTAAAACAAAGAATGAATTTTAGGAACAACAGAGGTTAAGAGCAGAATATATTTATTGAGAGAAAGAAAACTTCTGTCTGAGAGAAAAAGGAGTCCCAAGTGAGTTGCCAAAGACTGTCTTTTCTAGGGATTTTTATGGAATAAAACCATGAAGCAAGACAGGTCCTAGATGACGAAGACCTAGGAACTTGAAGGTGGGCACAAGGTGGGACAGAACCATGGTTAAAAAATCAAATTAATAGCCCATGTCAAATTGATTAAATCAGGGACAAATGGGAAAATGAGTCATGTAGCAAGTGGCATGCTTAAAGCAGAGAATCTGCCCACAGAGGGTTGGGATGGTAACTCCTGGCTTCCTCAGGGTGATAGAGACATATTTAGAATTCCAATCCTTAGGATTCCAATCCTCAGCAGTTAATTTTTTTGTCTTGTAGTCTGGCCCACAGCAGGAGGTATCTGTCTTGAAATGGAAATAGCTATGCATTAGAAAGTTGCAGGGTATCTGAGCTTCTGCACTGGCTCCTTTGAGGACCTAGCCCTTTCTGATTACCTATAATATTTTTTTTTTCAAATTCAGTTGCCTGAAACACTATGTATGAGCAAAGATAAAATGTGATCAGCTGTTAAAAATAATTTGAAAGAAAAAAATCACGTTATAGATGATATGATTGTTGTAAACCTTCAGGAATTATTAAAATGTAGCTTTCCAGTTCAAAATGGTGGATACGGCCCTGTAGTTCCCTGTACACATTTTGATGATATTATATATTATATGGTCTGCTAGTATTTTTATAAGAAACAAACATCTGACAAAAGTGAATTCAGACATAAATACATAGTTCTTAGGTTATGCTCAGGTTAAGTCTCAGGGAATGGCAGAAGGAAGTGTTTTTGTTGTTGTTGTTGTTGTTGTTAATGATTACTAAAATGTAGTAAATAAGGAAAAAATGTCATATAAAAAGAAAGCACAAAGTTGGTCAGGTGACAAGACAGAACTGATATAATATAGACAAGTCAAATTTTAAGGAATTTTCCCAACTTGTGGCATGCACTGCAGTGAAGATTCTGTCACAGGGCGTCAAGCAGTTCAGCAGTGAGGTAAAAGTGTAAGAGAAACATGCACGATTGTTACAGGCCCCTCCCTGGAAACTTTTGTTTGTATTTTAGCAGCTTTACTTGAAATAAATGACATATAATATGTGATGCTTTGTGTTTCACAGTGAATTTTAGTCATTCTTTTTTCCCCAAAAGCAGCAATGGTTTACATCTAATATATATTTCACAAAAATTACAGAGTATTACAAGTCATATAATTTCAGTTTTATTTTAGATGTGTTCCTAAGTGTGTGTGTGCACACATGTACTTTCCTAAAGATAAGAGGGAACTGTCTTGAGGGACAATTATGTTCTCACATATTCTTTCTAATGTGTAGCTATTTCCATTTCAAGGCAATACAAAAAGGAGAAGGGAATAAAACTAAATTTACTGCAATGTGTATCAAAATATCAGACAATAGTGTTCCTCAAAGAGGGTCCTCAAGCTCCTGCCCGTAGTTGTGGAACACAGTGGTAAAGTAACAAAGATATAAGAAGTGTGAAAAAATAGGGCTCTGGTACGATCAACATTCTGGCAACAAACAGCACAGATCTCCAGCTATCCAACGTTGTATTTAGCCTATGCAAGGGGAGAGCACACTGCTTTTCCTATAACAGCATAGAAGAAGTGAATGAATGGGAACATTTAACTTCATAATGGAAACAAGTTAAAACTCATCCTCACATCTGGGTGATTGTATCCCTGTGTTGTCAGCAGGCTTCATCCTGCTCTGTGAACCTCATTGATTGAGATGGAGCAGGACTTCCTCATTCCACAATAAGGGCAAAGAGGGCCTCAGACAGATACCATGTCAGTGTAAGATTTTGGTTCCCAACACATTTCCCTTTTTACTTTAGTTTTTGCAATTGCAGCAGTTGAAACAGTCTAGAGGCCATGATGGCCATCATAGCAACAAGCATATTTTAATGACTTTGTGGGAGGCCCTGTCTTGTCACCAATGTGCAAGTCTTCTTGTTGTCTTCTTTAATTGTTCCCGTATCATGTGTTTTGTAGCCTTCATGGATCTCAGTATTTGCTTTTGGCTTTTCCTCCAGGGTCATCTTAGAGAATGCTCACTCTGGCAGGTCAGACTGGAACAGGTTCCATCAAAAGGATGGAATATTCTTCTCTCCATGGTCACGCATTCCAAGAGGGTATCCATAGTTGTGATCCACTGTCTGTTAACACAAAGACACACTACTGTGTTATCAACTGGACTGGGTCATCCCATTTTCTTGTCCTATAGTGCTTGAGACTTAGGTGTACACATCAGATTTATTTTGTGCCAGGGAAGTTCTGATTGAGGGTATTTATTTTCTGCAACCAGATTTTTTTTTTTTAAATCTAGAAAAGCTATGAAGATGTAATAGTGCATGTGTAGGCAACTACATTGTCCTTCTATTTGTTTCTATAATTGGGTTTTTTAAAAAACGGTGAGTATGTGGATAGTAATGTTGCAGTTTAGCAGTTATATGTTCTTATATATTTTACTGTGACTTATTCTTAATAAACCATAATAATTATCAGTTACTGGTATAGCTGGAAACCAACAGAAGGGGGTTAGTAATTGGAGCTCCTTCCTATATCTAGTTTATTATTATGACATTGTTTTATATATTTTTAGTTATACTTTTCTAGTGGACATTCAAGACCAAGTTAAAATGAGACCAGTTTTATTTATCCTCTTTCTATCTATCAAGGTCAGTTAAGTTTCCACAGGATTAAACATGGAAACATGTATAATGCCTTTTAGTTCTTCTGTCAGCTACCGAGATAAAACATACACTACGGTTGACCAATTGATATCTGTGAAAGCAAGGGAGATGTTTGCCTCTAGTGAGCCCCTGTTGGTACATCACTCACTCTATTCCCATTCTCTAGTATCCAGCAATATCCTTGGTCAAGACATCACATAATTCACCAGTTTTAGCAAGTAGCAGATAATGTTCCCTCAAGTCCTAGGTCCTCATTAACCTTGAAAAGCCAGGATCAAAATATTGGCTGTTCTCTTAGTTTAATTATCTGTTTAGCTTTGATCTCCAAACCTTAGTTGTTGAATATCTAGTAGAGAAGATCAGTGATATTGCAGTAGAGATAGTGAGCTGAATTATTATAATATTATCCAGATATCAAATATTTTGAAATTTAAAATATAGCTGAAAGACTGTTATTTCTTATTAACCATTGTTGCCCTAGTTAGATCTGTGGACAGTGTTAAAGGACGATACTTACAATTTATAATGAAAACTTAAGATCAAAATTCATACATAACACTCCATCATGAGAATCACGATGATGCTAGTTTTATCCCCATTTAAATCCCCATTTTGTAGTAGAATAGTTTTTAGTCAAACAACTCTATCTAGTACGTACAAAGATCTCACCTAATTTGCTGTCCTTTAATTGTATATCATTGAAGAGGATTGTGACATCGTTTGAAATATTTAATACTGTCTTAGTTACTTTTTACTCTTCGCTGAGACAAAATATGTGATGCCCAAAGTTGGGAAAAAAAGGTTTATTTCTTACAGTTTTTGGAGCTTTCAGTCCACACTCTGTTGGCTCCAAGGCAGGCGGGCATGGCTGGGCCACAGTTCATGGCGGCTGCAACAGCAAACAAGAACTAACAAAGAGCAAGACACCCCTTCTTCCTGCCATTTCATCACATCCTGGCTCCACCCCTATGTGGGTGTAGCACTGACATCATCAATCTAAGCACTACACAATGAACCAATCACAAATGCACAATGCAAACTCATGAGGCCTGGGGGACACAGACATAAACCATGTCAAATACCATACCACTTCTAGGTGCAATAGTATGTATATAACAAAAACATCACAGAAAACCCCATTTCTTTTGAAAAGGGATTTTTCACAGCTGCTTTCATGTTGGTTTGACATATATCTCTTACTACAAGTAGCTGGAGCATAAGAGAAAGGCAGATATCTGAATCTAAAAATTTTTTAAAAACGTAACTTTAAACAAATGCAGTTTTACCTTTAGGAAGGCCTGTACATTTGCAAGGTATAAATGTATTTAATATACCATGAGATCTCCAATGATGAATTGTTATAGTCACACAAAACCCTGATTTCTTAAATTAGTTTTGTATAAGGAGCATATTTTGAACGAAAACCTTGTTTCACTTATAGAAAAGTTAACCTGTTGATGATAACGAATGTAAGTATATCACAGTAATATACTTAAGAACATTTATTGGGGTGTCTCCCAT
This sequence comes from Cavia porcellus, assembly GCF_034190915.1. Classification (NCBI taxonomy): domain Eukaryota; kingdom Metazoa; phylum Chordata; class Mammalia; order Rodentia; family Caviidae; genus Cavia; species Cavia porcellus. The sequence continues at coordinate 27,720,728 of NW_026947497.1, read as the reverse complement.
AAAGCAGTGGAAATTTTAGAGTTCCTTTAACAAACAGGCTTAGATTATTTTTTTCAGGTAGCTGCTACTTAATTCATCAAAGGGAGCCCTGTCCAAAAGCTTCTCCACCCTAAAGGATGTCTATGTAAATATCTTAGTAATTTTTGATGATATATGACAAGATCATAACAAATAACACATTATTTTGATCACTGGAAGATTCTCAAGTCATTGCACACTAACAACAGTGAATTTTGTATTCCTTAAATCAATTTTGACATTATTTTGACCAGCTGGAAACTTAGGTGAAAATATGTTTTTAATTTTGGTCACATTTTGTCTATAAGTCAATTTAAATTTCAGACAGGTACTTTAAAAATCCAAAATACAAAAAGAATAACAAAAATTAGCTAAAAAATTAGCTCAAAACAGTTGTTTACAGATTAGACAGATGAAAAAACATGAGACAATTTGTTTATAAATCAGAATGCTATAATATATCCCGCTATTTTTTAATTTAGTTTTCCCTTAATTAAAAAATGAGAAAAAATAGATTAATTTAAAAAAGGGGGGGGGAGATTGAAAGAGGACATTGTAACAGAACGACGCAGGTCAGAACCAAACAGTTTAAGCACCATTGTGTTTCACCACCAGATAATCTAACATAATAGTAATCACCATAGAGCCTCTTTCCTTCAATTATTTGAGTATAACTTCATATGCAATAGCATCAAGCATATCAAGACAGTGTGAAGCCATTCAAGAGAATGAAAGAATTATAGGGTATTTAGGACAAGCTAATAGAAAACAAACAACAGTTTCTATATTATCTCTTTGCCTATAACAAATATTGATCTATTTCTGCATCATGTGCTATGTCTATCCTTCTGTTCTAACTGACTCTGTTTTGCTTAGTAACGTTTGTTTTATTCGCTTCAAAAAAAAGTAGTAAGAACTGTGGAGTGATAAAACCCAAAAAGTGTAATTGTTATTGTAAAAAAGAGAGGAAAGGAAGGTGGACTAAGGGATATAACTGCAGGTATGTTTGAGTGTGTAGGATGGAAAACCATATTACTGAGTTTTTGTTGGATCATTGAACGGAACTGTCTCCAATATCACTCTATGAATGTCCACTTTATATGCTTTAATTTTATAATTTGGACAACTGTTCCTAAGAAGACAATATGAAACCTATTAACTAGTGATTTCTTACTATATATATATATTTCTTGAAATTCTGTATTACTTGTAACTTTTACTGTTTTGTTTTTTTATGTCCTTTCTTTTTTCTCTTTAAATTAAAAAAAATCAGAATGCACTCATATTTTTGTCAATTTGAATTGTGATTATTCTTTTATAGTTAATTATTTTGTAACTATAGACACCTTTTTTTTAGAACAACAGAGTTATATTATGATAAGAATTCAAGGAAATATAATATTTTTATATCTATGCAAGCAAAGACAGTTTTTTAGACCAATAGTTTATGTGATTGATCTTTATTTATTTATTTATTTATTTATTTATTTATTGTACCAGTGATCAAACTCATGACCTTATATTTACCAGACAAGCACTCCAGCAGCTGAGCTAAATCCCTGGCCCCATGATTGAAATATCTAGTTACACATTTTACTCATTTACACAGTATTTACATAGTTGCAGCTGATGGCCCAAACTAGTGTTTTGGTAGCTTCATATAAAATTTCTCTCTAACAAAACAGATGGTTAAAGGTAAATTTAATATTTCTTTGGTGGAGGAGTTAGCAGACCATATTTGGGTGTGGAAAGGGATTATCTCTGAGAATAGTGACTGCCTGCAAGATGTTCTGGAGAGAAATTATGGTAAGAGGTAGTCCTTTGGGGACTGGGACTGTACCTTTTTAAAACTATTTGTTCTAATTTAAAACTGTTATTAAACTCATATCTATGTTATAAAAACTACTCAGCATTATACTTGAGGGGAAATGAAGAGGGATTAATCTCTAGCTCTGCCTAAGGACTACAGGGCAGATAAACTTGGACAAAAACTTGTACATCTACTTTTTCAGAGACTTAGGATTAAACCTAGATCAGTTTTGGAAAATAACTCAAAGATAAGACCAGTTTCACTCTGGGATTGTCCAGTTAGGAAAAACTCACCATTCTGGAAACTTAGTCCTTAAAATCAACAACCACAGAGGAGAGAATTTTCTAGAACCAGATACTATTGTAAACTGTATTATTGGTAAAGGGTGAGGAAATATAAATGGGACAGAAGACTGACTGAACTAACCCCTAATCATTTATGATGTAGAAAGACAAGGTCAAGAGCTTTTCCCAGGTGACTTTCTAATTCTTAGAAAACCAAGTCTCTAGACACAAAAGTTATAAGGGTCTCAAACTGCATAGTCAAACAGAAAATGAAACCAATAATAAAAGGCTGTCAATGATCAAATGTCGGAGGTGTCTTTTTCTGTGACCTATATTTATCTTTGAGCATATCAATTCTTTCTTTAGTGTAAAGAAAGTCTGAACATAAGGGAGTTTTGACCAATTTATTTCTTACAGTAAAATTCTAGTTGTAAAATATCATCATAATATTATCATTTACATGTACAGTCACGTTTAAAGAAGAAAGCATTGCTTAGACGTAAGTATTTCTCCCACCTCAGCCTCTCCTGAAGCTGAGACTACAGGTGAGAGTCCACCTGCTTTCTCTTTCCCCAGGAGGCAGAGAGGAAGAAGATGCTTTTTGTTGTATGGTCTCTGTTGCTGACCGACCTCAGTCACCTGATTCCTCTCCGCACAGGTTCTGTGCCCCAACCCCTAGCTGTGCATGCACTATCACATACAATCTCACTACAGGCCACAGGCACTATTGCCATTTAATGATGTAAGAGTTACCACCACACATGACCATGAAATAGCAGTGCCAGGGCACCCAGTGTGGGCAGAGGTGCACCTGGATAGAGCCCTGCCCAGGAGGACAGCGTACTGTCCAGGACGGCGGAGGCATGTGGCCCCACAGCTGCCCCTGCTCTGGTGTGTGATGAGCTTCCAGTAACCACATTTTGAAATGAAGATAGTGACTAAGGAATAAACAAGCATGACTAAGCTATCTAACATCTTATGGAGTCAGTTGATGTGTTCCTACAATTTGGACTATGTTAAATGACGTCTGAGCCCCATTACTTACCACACTCTGTTTTAATAACTTCAGCAGTTTGAAATCAAGCACCTGGTGTCCGGGGATATGAGCTGATTTTGATTATTAAGATAATTTCTAGTGACTGTCAGGAAACAACAGCCTGTAAATATTTATACATATGAGGTTTAGACTGTTTTCTCTTTAAATAGTCTGGAGGCACAGATTAAGGAGTTTCTTTAAAAGTCCCACTCAGATCTGGGTCTGCCCCAGGAGACTGTGATACAGTGGGCAGCCTTAATTTTTAAAAGTTTCTTGCCTTTGTTCTGTTGTAAAACAGAACCTCTGTGTGGGAGGTACTAATTTAACAGATGTAAAACTGATTTTATCAAGGTCTAAGCTGAGAAGGTCTCAGGAGAAATAGTTTGTTTTGTTCCCTGAGCTTTCTTTAATTTTTCTTTTACCTTGTCCCAATTTATTCATCAAAGTTCCTGTTCATGAGAACCAAGGAGTGCACTTACCTTTTGGGAATGTTTCCATAATACTGCTAGATGCAATTGTACACTTTACATTCTTTTACAAAGATTTTAAAGAAAGAGATTTTAAAGAGACTTTTAAAGAAAGAGTGATTTTTTTTTTTTTTTAAGAAAGAGATATCCTTTTTGTTTGTTTCTTTGTTTTGAGAGAGACTGTCTCGCTATGCAGTTCAGGCCCATCTTGAACTCACTTTGTAGCCAAAGCTGGCCTCAAACAGACAGTAATCCTACTGCCTCAGCCTCCTGAACATTGGGCTGTAACTAAGCTGGGTTTCTCCCTCTTTTTTTAATCCTAGGGAAATTATTACCCCAGTCAGTCAAAACTTATTTAACTCTATGCATTGCACCAAAATCATCACTCTAGATCAAAATGCTTTCAAAACCCCCATAATAAATCTACCAGATAGGCAAAAACATTGTAGGCTCATGTCATGTGGGTGCCAGTTATTGGAGACCCCTAAATGAGTCCTCAATTTCCTTTCCAGAGTTACTGCACACTGGGGGAAAGAAAAACAAAAATAGGAGAGAGGGAGAGAGAGGACAGAGAGAGAGAGAGAGGGAGAGAGGGAGAGAGGGAGAGAGGAAGAGAAAGAGAGAGAGAGATTAGGACCCTAAAGTCCTAAAATGGTCAGTTTGCTGGGAATATAGGCAAAAAATCTCCAGGTAGCTACCATTTTATTTAGCCCAAACAGGGGTAGGGATGTGTTGCTTTTCCTGATACAGTATAGAAGTAGTGGCTGAAAGGGCAAATTTAACACCATAAAGGAAACAAGCTAAGGTTTATGCTGACACTGAGGCAGTAGTTTCCCTGCATTATCTTCTGTAGAACTCACCCTGCACTACAAGCCTCATTGCCAAAGAGGAATAAAATTCCCACATTCTAAAACCAGCCCACAAGCAGGGCAAGGATGCCTCAGACAGGTACTATGCCAGTTAATAATTTGTGGTCCTCAACATTCATATCTGTACATGTATTGCATTGGTTTTCTAGTTGAGGGATATTATGCATTCACTTTTAATCATAAAAATGCTCCTTCCATCTACTTAAGATGACCAATGCTAGTTTCTTTAGTGACAATCACACATGCATATGATTACTCACATAGTTTGTCTACCGAAATGATGCTGATTCAAGGAGCAAAACACTTAGAAATATTATTTTTAGTATCTCTTAAATGTAAATGTCAGGCTAGAGTCTGTGGTATAACTCAGTGATCAAATATTTATCTAACATACATGAAGAAATTGTCTCAATCCCTAGCACAACAAAACTCAATCAATCAAGAAGAAAATCGTTGAAAAATTAAGGAAAATAGAGAAATAAAAATCATAGATTAAAATATTTCATTTTCAATTCATATATATTAGTTTCTGTTTTCTAAGAAAATCATTTTTATGTGTATTTTTGAAGTAATGTGACTTATTAGGCCATTTAAATATGCCTGTACACAACAAAGAGGATCAATACAAAAGTAAGTTTTTTAATATTTTGCTAAAATCTGTAAAGTGGCAAAAGCAATCATGATAAAAAGAAAGTATCTGATATTTCAAAAATATGAAGCTTACTCTAAGTATTTCTCTGTCCAACAATCCTTTATCCTCTCCTTTTGCATTATTTTCCACATTACCTCAAAATGGTCAAAGAAGATTGCAAAGGAATTTCTGTTTTGTTTTTTTCTTGTAGATTTCTTTTTGTGTCCCCTACAGATAACAGTCACATGATATTTTAATAGGAAATTTAACACATCAATTTAGTTGAATTTTAACATTATGAAATTATACTTCAATTGAACCTTTGGACATATTTTTATAAAAGAAAGAAACAACAACAACAACAAAAAGAATTGTGTTTGAGCCTAAGATTTAGCTCAGTAGCAGAAGCTCCTGCTTGGCAAATCGAAGGTCCTCAGTTTGTTGCCTGGTACAAAAAAAAAAAAAAAAAAGTTAAACTGAAAACATTTAAAATTTAGGATGACAAATGAAATTAATTGTAGAGATTTTCAAATAATTGACCCAGGATATAGAAGAATTCCCATGTTGGTGGTCAAAGTAAGAGGCATTTTATGGGATACAATTTAAATGCCAAAAGAAAAGACTAGAATTGAATGTTATGTATTTCAAAAAATTATATGCACACAAAATAGTGTGGGTATTTAACACAAATATTAATATGTCCTTGAGAAATGGTTATATTTGAATTGATTTGTGTTAGCCCAATTGATTTTTATAGCAATAGTATACACAGAATAGATGTATGCTAAAAAAGTTGATTTGCAATATACTTGACCTTCAACTGTTTTAGTAATTCATGTACTTAGTGACTATATGTCTAACCTTTATAAACTTGTAAATATATGTTGCATATTGTCCTCACCTACCAATACTATTTCACATTGTTGATTGTTAGTCTCTGTCATAAATTATTGTATTTAGCATGCATTGGCTAACTGTCATGCTCATAGAATACAAATTCTGTGAATACAGAGATTTTTGTCTTCTGTTCACTGTTATATCCCAAGCAGTTAAATCTGTATTTGAAATATAATAATTTCTCAAATAATACTTATTTAGTGAGTAAATAACATGAAACCTAGAAGCGGTATAGAGAAACTGTTCAAGGAGCAAATATTATTTATTCACTTTGTGCTTAGGCCTGAACACATCTCTAGTAGAGAATTTGACACAAGTCATGAAGTGTCTTCCCAATCCATACATAGATAAAGAAAGATAAAAACATCTTACTTATTAAACAGTGATTTATTTGCATGAACATTAAATAAGCACATGGACTAGAATAAAGTCTATGACTTCGTTGCATCCATAGTCAATATAAAAATATAATAACACTCTGAAAATATGTTTGAGGGATTTCATCAAATTTAAGTAATCTTAATATTCATAGAAAAATTCAATGTTCTAAATGTCTCTGAAAACGCAGTTCAGTAATTTTAGCTATGTGTGAATGACACATGTTCAGCATCAGCTGTCAGGAAATCATTCTTCCAAGATGAGAGTGGAAAGAGTGCTGGTCTTCATCACAGCAGGCTCCAGCTTCATTCCAGAGATAGAAAAGAAACATGAAGTGTATTTCATGTGAACGCATGTTACACAATTATAGAAATACTGATGTTCCTAGGAGCTATGTGTCAACTGGCTATAACTCATCTATAATTTCTATGTTAATTAGTGCAGGCAAGTTTGGACAAATAAAATACAAAATATATTTCAGGCCACTAATTAGGTATGATATTTACATGGTAGAAGAAAATATGTCTTCTGGCAAACTTTGTTTTCAATTGATGTAATAGTCCCTTAAAAGTAAGCTATCAGTTCTATCTCTGAATTTTTTTTAATGCATCAAAGAGGAAAAAATTAGAGAAATAATAAAATTAAGTATGTTAATTTTTGCGTAAAATATAGACAAAATGCTAAATTTTGAGCTGATTTTAGCCTTCTGATTTTTTAAAGTATTACATTGTAGTTCTAACTGAATTTTAACAGTATACTTGTTATTTATATTCATCATCACTGTTGATTTGAGAAATTCAATCCCTGACTTCCTTAATGTAGATCAGCATTTATTTTCTTACTAATTTAATACCAATTTAAAAACTAAACCTGAAGTTTAGAGAAAACAGCATTAAATCTACCATGGAAATGTGATACAGCATTTAAAAACCAGATGAGATGAAATGTCTGAATAAAGACATTTTCAGGCATAGAATTTTTTTTTTTCTTAAATACCAAGAGTCTAACTCACTACTTCATTTTTGCCAGGCAGGTGCTATGCCACTGAACTATATCCTCAGCCTTTAGAGGTAGAAATTTTTGCAAGCATTAATTTCAAATTTGTGACACAGATATGCAGGCATCAGAAACCTGCATGGTCATGGCAAAGAAAGTGTGTTGACTTATGTGTAATGCTCAGTTCTCTCCAACATAGCTACTTTTCATTGTTTAGGCACCTATACAGCAATAGATTCTTATTACAAAAATATGAATAAAGAAAAATTTACTTAAAAAAAAAAGTATGTTCTCTAACAAGCCAAATAGTTGAGGGTTTTCAGTGTTTTAATTTCCAAAGCTACATGAGGTAGAGAAAAAGATTATTGAATGACAAGATAACAGTTTTAACACTATGTGACTTTTTAAAAAATTGTCTTAAAGATAAAGGAAATGATGGTTCATTATTAATCTATTTATCATCAAATTGATAATTATATGAATTTTCTTCTTTATTTCAAGAAATTTTATTTCATATTTTACAATTAAGGCTTAGAGTTTGCTTTTACCTAGGTGTATTTCTGTGTCAAATATATATATATATATATATATATATATATATATATATATATATATGGGATATAAGTAGAATAAATCTCACTTGACAATTTTTTTGTATATAGTATGTTTGGCTTTATTAATATTTTTTGCATTATGTTAACAAAAGTTAGCTATTTGCTGTTTTTCCTTGAAATGTCTTTGCTAAACAATTAAACATCAGGTATACTGCAAATCAACTTTATTTAGTATATATTTTTTTGTGTATTCTATTGTTATACAAATCAATTGGGCTAAGACAAATCAATCCAAATGTAACCATTTCTCAAGCACATATTAATATTTGTGTTAAATGCCCATACTAATTTGTGTGAATATAATTTTTCTGTTTTGAAAATCAAGGCATTATTTTCTCTAAAATTAGGAAATATCTGTTCATTATTTTCTAAAATTTTTGAGGCAAATTTAAACTATTTCTTCCTCCGTCATTCTATAAAATCCATTGATGAATGATAAAGAAAATTTATTTTTTCAATAGCAACTTATTCATTAAATTTGCAATTTATATATAATCTAGTTAGTCTAGTTCTCCATGATTTTGTTACTTTGAGACCATTTCATTTACCAAAATGTTGACCATAGAATCGCCCATAGTATTTATTGTCCCCGTTTTAAAATTCATAGTAACAGGAGGGTTGACACTCCTTCTATTTCTGATACTAATAAACTGCTTCGGCTATGTTTTAAACTGTTTTAACTGAAGTATTCTTTCCATTACTCTCAAAGTTTTATTTTTAATTCATACTATCAATATACCTTTACCAATATTTACCTTGCATTTATTTGCCAGTACCCATTTGGCGACATTTTGTTTGGTCTTTTTTCCTTTTTACCAGTACCAGGGATCAAACTCACGACTGCCAGCTTGCAAGGCAGGTGCTTATGCCACTGACCTAAATCCCCAGCCCCTTCAATGGTGACTTTTAACAAAATTAAGGTACTCTTTTTCTCTTCAATTATGATTTCAAAATCATTGATGTTAATCTTGCCTCTCAAGACCTCTTAAATCAGATATCTTTGTAAATTGTCATTTACTTAGCTCCAGACTTTCAAGTTTCCCAGTTTTAACCAATTTTTCTTCTTAGTCTTCATTGTTTTAAACAGTAGAAGATTTTCAAATGATAATAAAATCTTCCTACAAAAAATTATTTTAAGGTATATTTACCCATCCTAAACATGTTCTGTAGATTCCCATTCATATATCTGAATGACATTTTGTTCCATTAGAGTTGTAACTTTATTAAAAATCAAAATTCTGCACCCAACTTGTTGTTTATACTGAGAAATAATCCCTAGCAATGTATTTTCTCTTTTGTGTCACTTTATTTTTATTTATTTATATATTTATCCCTTTTTTGAGAGAAAGTTTTACTATGCAGTTCAGGCTGGCCTTGAAGTCACTTTACAGCCCCAGCTGGACTCAAACTCATACTGAATTTCATGCCTAGGCCTTCTGAGTCCTGGGGATTAACACCAGTGTAACCACCCTTGGCTTGCTCCCTTTAATTTTGGTAGCTAGCTATGCTGACCCTCTCCCTTTAGCTACCACGTATCTCCTTCAGGGAGATAAATATTGTCAGGCATGATGACCTTGTAGTTCAAATTTACATAATTATTTTACCTGAACGATGATCCCTGTAGTAAAACACAACTGTGCATTCTGTTGCTTAGTTTTTAGTTCTTCCATTTGTTCTTGAAATAGAATTAAATAACAGCAATCTCTTTAATATTGCAAGTTAGTATTGCTTAAAACTGTCAGTATTATGCTTGGTCTTATATTTGTGTAAAATCAGGCTTTCTCAAATATCTTACATGCACTAGATATTTTAATTCTTTATGATGTAATTGCATTTAAGTCAGATTAAATCTTTATTATTTAAAAATATTTATTAAGGAGACACCTTTTTTTATTCTCCCCTATTAAATGTAGTTCCTGTTATAGGGCTATATCATTCATAATTATGTATTAAGAGTTATAGTGGATACTGTAGTCATCATGAGAAATATCTGGTTCATTGTAAGCAGTAATCTTTAAATTTTAGATGACAAAAGTATGTATAAACTTGAACTATTTATACAAATAAAATTAGTAGAATTCTAAGTAATTCAAAAATATATATTTTCTTTGTACATTTTCTCAATTGTCAATTGTATCTTTGACTAAGCATTTGTCTTTATTATAATTCAAATGTAATAGAGATTGATTTTTAAATATATCCTCTAATTTTACAAATGTATCATTTTCTAAGAGATATAAAATAGAAGGTGTATGGATTTATTATACTTGTAACTATAAAACTAAAGTTTTGTTTGGAGGAGACATATTTGAATGGCTGGTCTAAACTAGAATATTAAATCAGATCCAAAAAATTTGTGTTGTTTTGCAAGCATTAAAAATCATACAAGGCTAATTTTTGTGTACAGAAATGCATGTGTTGGACATTTTACTGTTTACATTTACAATGTTTAATTTTTCACAAAATCACATTAAATAGATTGATCTGAAGCCTACGCTAATGCAATTTTTTTCTGTTTTTGTAACTCTACTATCCATTGTGGATTAAGACATAACATAAATACAGAGAAGGAGGGCTGGCTGAGGGTTTAGCTCAGTGGCATAAATGCTGCCTAGCAAGCACAAGGTCATGAGTTCAATCTTCAATACCATAAAAGAAAAAAAAATGAACAAAAGGTTAAGACTAGTATAACTACGACATTAAAATATTTCAGAGTCATAATGTTTATTTTTTATTATTGTAGTCACTTTTCTATATTATTTTCTGTATCTAGACTGCCTCAATTCATAATTACAGAATTCAATTTTATTTCTGTTTCTTCTCCTGTATCACTGATGTCTTCCGATTAGGTTTCCATCCAGGAAAGTGACTTAGGTTATAATAGTGAACTTTCTCCTGGACTCAATTAAAATTTTGCACTCATTTTCCACTATGATCTCAACTAGATTATAGGAAAAACAAAATGGACTACATATCACAAGTTCTTACATGAATGTACAATTTTTAAGCACAAAAAGAAATAGTATACGCAAGTACAGAAAAGTAGATGTTGATGAACAACCACAAAATTGGTGCAAATGTATTCAGTTAAATATTTTTCAGATTAAAGAGTTTAATGTCATGTTTCTCAAGAGCTTTCTTTTTCAGGGAGCATAGTGGGTCCACATGCAGAATTACTGACAACGGTTTTTAAATTTAAAATTTAGACATTTCTTCTTACTGTCTTCTTCCTTGAAATGCTCTTTGATGTTGCTGAGGGGTAATGCCTTCAATCCTTTAAGGCTGAGAAAGGGGATATAGGTGGTTAGGTATTCTTAAAGTAATGCCATTTTTAAATATAACATTTTCTCCAGAGGTGTCTAGTGGAGAGTCACTACCATGTACATTTGGCTACAGCAGATATTCTGAAAGATTTGTATTCTATATCAAAGTATCACTTTTTATCCTTTTATATCCAAGATAAATAATCATCTTCCAATTGGTATGACATTAGTCATGCTTTTTCATACCAAAATATCACTAAGAAATTCAAACACCATGCAGTATTATTCAATTCTTTGTTACATGCTCATAAAGATTATTTTTTTTTCTTTTTGTTTATTTCTTTGGGGAGATATTGGGACTCAAACTCAGAACCTCACATTTCCCAGGCAGATGATGCAACATCCAGTTTTTTGTTCTTTGTTTTTAGATTCAAATTTTCAATATCAGGACAATCGCTACTGCTACATTATTCTTATCTCTCTCATCTCCATAACTTGTGTTAGTTTCATAGTCAATGCTAAGAAAATGCTGCTTTATCAGTTTAGTGAGAGATTGAGGATAACAGTGAATGAAGGAGATACAACTTTGGCCTCACAGTGCAATACCTGGGTAGAAAAATACACAGTGCTGGTTAATTTTATGTATTTACAGAACTAGTCTATCCTAATCGGTTCCTTGATCAGGAAGTCTAGATACTACTGCGGAAACATTTTGTAGATGCCATTAGCATGTACAATTAGGTGACTTTGAATAAAGCAGATAACTCTCCATAGTCTGGGTAAAGCTGATTCAACCAGTTGAAGCTATTAGGTTTTCCAGGCTAGGAGAATCACACAAACAAACAAATAAGTGTTGGTGATACAGTTTAGTGAAAAAGCCCTAGATTCAGCTCCAGTGCCTCTCTCATGCTTCCTGCTTTAGGAAAAAAAAAAATCTGCTTCCATACAATAATAATAAAATCCTGGCAGTGTTCTCTCTGCATTTCTGGAGATGCTTGGCTAATGGATACTATAAATCAAATGTATGTCAAATCTTATTTGGGCATTTTTAAATTGCTTATAATGATATATTCCAAATAAAACTGAGTAGTACGATATTCAACTTATAAATTGAACACAATGTGAAATATCAGCATTTAATACTTATCTAAAAATAAAATGACATATTAAATTCATTTGTTCTAAAATGCTATGAGACGTTCAGAGTCATATTTTAAGAACGCTAAAAGCTTACTTGTCTTTTACACAAAACATTACCTTTTGTACTTAAACCATTTATTCAAACAATGTAAGTCACTTTGAGTTTTGAAAATATCTAAAAACTCAGTTTTTTTTTTGTTTTTTTTTTTGTATAATTATAATGTAAAAGGCCTATTCTCAAATATGGAACTGACCCTTATTTACCCCTCTAAACCTGAAAAAGTCACTCACATCTCCATTGTAGTTTATTACAAGATTATTTTAACACAGTCACATATAATTATATATAATTGTCTTAGAACTTACAAAATGATTATCTTACAATAGAGGGACTGATTAAAAAGAAAGTGATCTCGTTTTTGTTTTAGTCAAACATTTTTAAGAACACTATGATGCATGACAGTTTGAAATACTGAAAAATTTATTTTCAGGTGTTATCTTGGATATTTTTTGAAACATCATGAGAAATACTTTAATTTTATGGAATAAGGAAACTAAATATTTTCCAATATTCATATTGTGAATGATATTTTGGACAAATAAATCGAATTGTATGAAATTTTAGTTTTAATATTCAAATATATCTTACATACTGTCGAAACTAGCAAGTGGGGAAAATCAGATGCATAAACTAATGAATATGTGATTTTGCATTTATTTGATATTTATTAAAAAGAACAGGTAGTGTATTATGTATATTAGAAAGTTTATACTCACTAAAACAATGAATATTTCATGGTCCTATTAGTAATTCGTTTTTATGTTTATGTTTTCATTTTTAATTTCCAAATTTATTCATTTTTAATCTTTCAAAAATCTTTTTTATTGAGTTTGTGAAAACATGTATTTAAGATTTCTAAAATATAATGTTAAACTGTAACTCAATTTAAGATTAAATAATGTGTATTGTATATTCAATGATATATAAAATTAGAAAATTGTAATATATCACTGGAAGAAAATGAAACATTGAATAAACTTTAACTTCTTCAAGACATATCTTATGTGCGTGTGTGTATATATATTTATACATATATACATATAGAAAAGTAAATTCATCTGCATAGTGAATAAAATAAAATCAGTTTATACTCCAATAGCAATCAGTCATCAGATGAGCATCCTAATGTTTATATGTAGCTGTTAAACTACTCTTAAAATGATGATGTTCTCAGGTACTGAGAATAGGATAAAAAGGTCTATGCTAACTTTCAAAACTTTCAAAATTTTGAATTCCTTTTTAAATATTTCCAGTTAAACCCAGGAACCTGTTTTTCCTTGATTTTCTTATCTATAAAGTCTATGTCATAATTTTATAATTTCAAACTTGAATGACTGGAAAACAATTAAAATAAGTAATGGACAGATCAAACAGATCAAAGCCTCAGAATTTTCTTTGAGGTGAAAATGAGTTATGTTTTAGATACATAGAATGGAAAGAAATAGTAGAAAATATTATTCAGCCTAATGAGTAAGGTAGATAGAATCCCAAATATTCCCTTTGTAATTCAAAAAGATATTTGGAGGATGACATAGAGATGTATAAATAAGTGCACTGAAAATATTTTAACCTCAAATTGGGCAATCTCATTCAGTAGAGAATGCAGCAGCAGAAATATGGCCCATTCCTACTCCTATTATTAAGACAGCAGTCAGGGGAAAGAAAGCAGCTGGTCCATGCCACTCTGCTGACAAGTTCAGTGCCCAGGAAATAGGGTACTGATCTTTGCCCGTCAGAAAGTTTTAACGATGGAAATCTCATGATAGGATGTCTCTTGTTTTGTAGTGCTAAATAAATCCCTACAATTTATTGACTGTTTGGAAAATGTAACATATGCATCATGCCAATCTTGTTATAAAATTTAGATGTTCTATAATCAGCATTATTATCATATGAGGTGATCCACCAAGCCTACTAAAAGTATGTGATAAATTCTCTAAGACAGAGAACATGTGTATGCTATGAAAACACGTAAGAACATGAAAATCAGTTTTTATCTTAGAAATTCCTATCTAACCTTCGCCCTGGCATGATTCTGATTTAGTGAGTCAATTAGGCAATATCATGGGAGGGGTCGTTGGTCAGATATTTATCATAAACTCATATATCTAACATTCAAGGGGATGCAGTTGCAAAAACTGTAAGGAAAACAATGGAGGATAAGCCTCATCATTGAATGTGGAGAAAATAGAATTACCCCAAAGGAGACTAAATAATGTGGATGAAAAATGTTAAACAGAATTTTCCCTTAAATGTTGCTACCACTTTATCAACAATTCCAGACCTTTGAAATACATGGTAGTAGAATTAGATATAAGGTATCGCTATTTTTAAAAAGAATATAGATGCATTATTGCTTATGCATTTTTGATTACCTGGAGAAATGCCTACTTATCTCACAAAATAACTCAAGTGAAGCCCAAATGTTTCAAAATGATTAACTGAAATGCTAATTGGTAGTTGGAGGTAATGTGAGTTGACTACATAATCTCATGCACATCGTGATAAACACTCAAATATTTTAAAGCAAAGTAATAAAGAAGCAATAAATAATAAATAAGTCTGTTGAATTGTTAATGATATGTTGTCTTAGAATTTATAATTGGAGGATATTTCATTAATTTCAGACACCGCTGAGTAGCAGGGATTACTTAATTGCTTAATATTGATGAATATGAATTTGGACAAGAAAAAATATCCATTCCTTTGTCTTTAGAGTTGAGTCACTTTAGAAGTAAGTTAGTTACATAGATTGCGTCTACCATTAATCTAGTCTTAGGCCAGCCACACTCCACATGCTTCACAAGAGGCCGAGGAGGTTCCATGTCCTTCTCTATGACAAAACAAAAAAGGAATGAAGAGCAACCATACTTTTAAAAACTACATTGTAAAATGCTTTCACATGAACAATGCATACATACTGAGAAGTACATTTGAAAAAAAATCTGTAATTTTTTGTTTAACGACTTGTAGTTATAATACGTCAAGATATCTTATTACAAAGCTATGAAAATGTACGCATTTTTTAAAAAAAACCTTGGTATTTTTCTGAGATAATTCTTTATCAAGTAATTTTGCAGGTATATTCATGATCTAAAAATAGTAAATAGGATCTCTCAATTATTAAAAGTACTTTTGTTAAAGTAAAAAAATAATGAGTATAATAAAAATGCCATACCATGTGGATATTTCAAGTAGAGAGGCTTGCAAACATTACAAAACATTATTCTGCTAATATCCTTGAGACATTAATTTTTACTTCAGTATTGCTTTTTTCACCTCATATAATCATACAATATTTATTATCAGGCTCAGTCAGAAAGAAAATGAAAATTTAAATTTCTATTTTGGTTTTTTCATACCTGCTTTAAAATTGTCTAGATAAAGAAAATAGATTTTATTTGGTA
Source organism: Cavia porcellus (assembly GCF_034190915.1). Lineage (NCBI taxonomy): Eukaryota > Metazoa > Chordata > Mammalia > Rodentia > Caviidae > Cavia > Cavia porcellus. Next base: position 27,704,857 of record NW_026947497.1, on the reverse strand, counting down.
AATATCTTTAACATACATGCATGAATCTCTTTTTTGTGTTCATTTAAAACATGAAAATAACTATTTGCTTTTAATATTTTTAAAAAGTGATTCATATGGTGTGAAATATGATTACAAATTAACTATTATTACAATTCCTAGTTGTAACTGTTATAAAAGTTTAATATATATTCTTCAATGTTTTTCAGCATCATTATACTTGCATATGTAAAAATGAATATACTTGCATAATTGAAATGAGCATGTAAATGTCCCCTTTAGATACTTTTAGATGAGAAAAATGTTATTCAACACTTATTTGTATTCTTATTTCCATTTAAATAATATATTTGATTATAGCTTATAAATCTACTTTGGCCAAAGTACAAAAATGAAATTTGAACACAATCCTTTTTTTATTTCCTTCTTATAAATACATTGCAATGAATAGGATCATAATTTTGGTGTTTTTTTTTTTCTCGATAGCATAATAAAAACCTCATCTGATTTATTTTTAAAACTTCTGAAACATCTCAAAGCGTATAAAACATTTTAAAATGTGGTTACAATTATTATTAGTTTATACCACTGTAGATTTCATTAATTTTTACTTTAAATAAAATCACCAATTACATTTCTCTGGTTTAAGAAATGGATCTTTGCATCTGATTGGTTGGATCTATACTTTCCGAATCTTTCATTTATATGCTCAAAACATTTTTTACTACATTTGTTTCATTTTTATTATAGCACACATATCCACAGAAAGTATGACTTCATACAAAATTCTACAGATTTGAGGACACTTGTCTCCAGCCCCAGTTAACAACACAGAGACTGTAACTGAAGGCATTTCATTCCTGTAGTGAAAGTCAACCAGGAGGCTTTCTCCTAAGATACTTCTCCAAACTTAACATACAATAGTTCTAATAAATTAACATAGTCTACTACTTGGAAAAGTCCTTGAACAGCTCCCAAGGTCTTGCGCAGTTTCCTGCACTTTCCACTCTAACCTCACCCTTGTTTGAAAACTAAATAAATCCAGGCTGATTAGAGATATTTCTTGTCTCAGCCCCAGGAATCCTGACTCTATTAGAGGATTTTGATCCTCCTGGAGTCCTAATATCATACTACTTTTCTAATTGTACATCCATTTGGGGGTTGGGTAACTTGACAAGGTCTTCAATATTGTCTTATCTCCATGATAACATTGGTGGTAGGAAATAGAAGGTAGCCCTGCACCTGTGTTCAGTTTCCAGGTTCAACAGCTCCCAACAACTGTGGATGGTAACATGAGCCAATAAACCTCACTTTTGAAGTGTTGAGTGGTGGTTATGTTTTTCCAGAAATCAAAATAGGACAACAACAGATCATTTTACTAATTATTTGAAAAAGTTATTGTTTTTGTTGGCATGTTGTTAATTTGTTTTGAGTATGTAAACATTAAAACAATTTTAGAAAATAAATGTATGATAAAATGTTTATTCAGGAAATGGCACCTCTTTATTTCTCTTCCATTCTTGTCGTATTAACTTAGTCATTTTGAAATTCTTCTCCATAAACAATCATATTAATTTGTCTTATTCCAAGATTGAAGAAGAAATAACATAATTGTCTTAAAATTACTGCTTCAGAATTTAAGGCATTCACAAAGTAAAATAGAAATTTATGAATTCCAACTGATATGAACAAGGAATCTTTCCATGTACCATATAATTCAATTCTAATGACCAAATGAGAAAGAAATAACAGAAAAAATATAAAATTGATTCTGCAATCATAAAAATAATACTTTCAATTAAGAATTAAATGTGACTATTATGTAAATATTGGTGACAAACACTATGTGTAAATTTACAAAATCTTTGCAAGGGGCATTTGTTAATCAACTTTGAAAAATGTTAACTGATCTGCAACTTAGGTCACACTGTATTTCCTGATTTTATAGTTTGTGACATTTGTCTTGGAAAACAGAACTAGAGTAAACTAAAGGGTCAGTGTGGTTGAAAATTTTATGCCAATTGTTGGGGGAAAAATCAGAATCTCTAGCTCTGTGAATCTAGCATAAATACACAGACATAAACACAATACATAGGGTAAAATGCTAACATTTGTGAATCTGAGTGAAAACTATACAAAGCTTTTTCTGTACACTTTTCACAACTTTTTGACAAATCAAGAATTATTTCTAAGTAAAAGATTTTAAGAAATAAAATTAGTAACTGATATGGTATAGACTGACTCTAACTTAAGAATGAGTCTGAAAAAATCAAAAAGTAAATAAAAATAATTTAGAATGCGTATTCTAAATTTTCTGTTCTACTCGTATATGATTTTTAGTTCCTTAAAATTACCCTTAGAGCACTTTAATTACAAATTTTAATTTATTGCTTATTGTTTAGAGCCATGCTTACTTCAGTATTTCTGTATATGAGAATATGTGTCATGTTCCTTCACTTCATTAATTCTTTTTTTTTTTTTTTTTTTTTTTTGTCTTTTTCTTTTTTATCGGTACCGGGAATCGAACTCACAACTGCCTGCTTGCTAGGCAGGCACTTATGCTGCTGAGCTAAATCCCCAGCCCCTCTCACTTTACATTTTATAATTGAATGTCTGATTGTACTTGCAGCTTCCATTGGAGTTAGGATGACCTAGGGTTGTTTTATAAAAATAAATGAAATATTACAATGTAATAAGACAATGTGTAACAATGTAATACAATGAGTGTCTTGTCATTTGTGATTCTAGGACACTATGTTCATTCACATTGAAATTAAACCACAGGTCAATGCACTAAAAATTTATCTTGTCACATATTTTTGTTAGCTAACTGTGACAAATAAGAAAGAAGACTGATCATTTTGTGTGTGATCATTGCCTCTCTTTTTCTGTATGAAAATGTATGTATGTGTGAATGAAATGTATGTATGAAAATGTGCATTAAGCGTTATTTCAGTTCTTATGAAAATTGTTTCAGAAAGTACTGGCAGTGGATACAATACTGTATCACTGATTTATGAACTTTTTAGATTTAATCTTAATCTTTAAGAGACAATCTCATGATTTATGAGGCAAATTAAAAACACAAAAGCATTTGTTTCTTCTTTCCTGAAGAGATACTTTGACTTATGTTTAGGAATTTCAAACTGCTCTACTGCCATAATACTCATGGCTTGCTATTTTAGTGGTTAGGTTGTAACTTCATATACCACAATAGATCAGAATTATTATTATAATCTTTTTTCTTAATTTGGTAGTTTATCCAAGTAAGTATTAATTTTAAAAGTTAATCATTCAATAAAATGAACATCTTGCCTAACGTATAACACATTTGATGCATATAAAGCAATACTTATTTTAAGGGATATTTAAAGAAAGAATGACTACAGCAATAAAACTATGTTCTGTGATACAGTAAAAATCATGTGCACCAAACATTGCTGAGAATCAAAGATAGGTGAGCTGCTTTACAGAGTCAGAAGACGGTTTTTCTATTACATAATTGATAGAGAATTCTCTAAATGATAAATGATTGTCTCAATCATGTCAATTAATTTTTACATTATTTTAATTTTCATGGTAGTTCATTGTAGTGTTTGTCCTTCAAAACTAAAAAGGTATCAAGGTGCTAAACCAACATGATGCAAAATTAACCAAGCATTTAAAATTACAAAAATTTAGAAATATAAGAAGAGAATATAAATGGATATTTATGCCCTGGGAAACCTAAGCAAGTCAAGACACAGAAGGGCAAATTCCACATCCTAGGGTTTGTCCCATGCCAAGCATCTGGACCACGTAATGGGATTTGTACCTCTGTATATTTAGGCAACCTGGACACGTGGCCGTATTGGCTGCAACCTACATCATGGACACTCTCCTGGCCTGCTGTGTTCATGGCCTGTAACCTTCCTAACCAAGTTTTCCACATTTCTCTCACCTTTAAATTTCAGAAGTCTCCACTGAAGCTACAATTTACTCTCATTGCTTCTACAGTACCCTTCCTAGAGAAGGTTGCCAACACTACGAATCTGCCATATACTGTGTAGCCTCAAATACTGTCCTTTAAAGCATTAATGGAAGCCTCCATGATCCTATAACTCTCTTGTATTTTTGTTTATTTATTTATTTATTTAAAGAAAGAAACAAACAAAATAGAAAAAAAAGGTAGAATAATGCGGAATTCAAAAAAATAATTAAAACTAAGAAATTGCTAGTTGATACATTACATATTATTATCTTAGAAATAGTTGTTCAAGTTATAAAATCAAAGCACAAAAAGTGGATAGACATACAAACATTGAGAGTGTAAGACATTCTGTTCAATGATGCAACAAATTTTTAGTAGTATGATCATCTATCTTACACATACCGTTATGTTCTTTAGAGCACTTCCTTCCCTTTCAATTTTATAATATCTATTATACATTTTGGATCTTATTACTCTTTCAATTTTTATTATTTTATACACCAGAGAGTCAATGTGATATTTGCTCATGTGAGTCTTCTTTAATTCTCTTATTGAGATAGTCTCAAGTTGCCTCTGTTTACCTCTGTAAGGCCTCAAGATTATCATTTTTTATAGCTGAGTAGTATTCTATTGTACAAAAATATCACATTGTCTTCATCCACTCTGTGGTTGATGGGCATTTTGGTTGTTTCCAATATTTAGTTATTACAAATTTTGTTGCTGTGAACATGGGTGTACATATATCACTGTGACATGACCTTTTGAATTTTTCTGGGAAATACCCAGGAGAGGAATAGCTGGATTGAATGGAACTTCCAAACCTAGTTTTTTGACAAATCTCCATACTCATTTCCACTGTAGTTGCACCAGTCTACACTCTCACCAATAGTGGAGCAGTGTCCTTTTTCCCTGCAGCCTTGCCAACATTTGTTATCTTTTGATTTCTTGATGACAGCCATTTTTTCCAGAGTGAGATGAAATCTCAGTGCTGTCTTAATTCGCATTTCTTGTATTACCAGTGATGGTGAACATTTATTCATTTTTTTTGCCATTTTTGCATCTTCTTCTGAGATATACGTGTTTATCTCTGATGCTCATTTTGGAGAGGGTCTTTGAATTATGGGGATTGATGTTTTTCATTTCTTTATATGTTCCTGTAACTCTTGTGGATATTCTGCATGTCTCAAAAACAAACAACACAGTATTACAAAAACAATGCCAGTGATGTCTCCTATTGGGGCGAGCTGGTCCCAGACATACATGAACCCTTAAGATACTACCTTCTGTGAGATTTATTGACCAAACATGAAAAGAATCCCAGGGAAACAATTCTTCAAGGGGCTTTATACAGGCATAGTATACTCAGACTCTTTTCTGAAATAGATATCTTGAAATGTGCTTGCAGATTTACATATTTGAAATTTGCATGTGATTTCACCAAATCTCAACATATCAATGAAACATCTGTCTTATTATTCCTGTGAGGTCCGCTTGGCTTCTTTTTAAAATGTCACTCATCTCTTTATTCTCTTTGGACAAAATTCTGTGCATGCTTCCTTTCTGAACAAACTGTTACTCTTCAAAATGTTGCCACTGTAGCTTTTGCTCCTAAATTTTGCTGTAAATTGGACAAAAGGCAGCCACTGGTATACACTCCAGAGCCTGAATGCTGTGCAACAGTGAAATTTCTTCCACTAGATTAATTAGTCGTGTCACTCAGCCTTGTACAAAGTCTTAGGCCGTGGACAAAATGAAGACAAACATTCTTGTCTGTGTGTAACATGGGTGTTCTCTAACCCAATTTCCAACTGAGTCCTCTTTTTTGTCTGAAACATCATTAGTACATCCTTCAGTCTCAGCATTTCTTTCAAATTTCTTGCACACTTGTCACTACGATTGCATCTCAAGTTTTGTTCACAATATTTCATTCTTTTTTATCCTACTTGTCCAAACTTTCCAAATTTCTAGCAAAAATTACTTCCAAAAGCTTCTCAATCCTTTCATCAAATGTTGTAAGCTCAACGACTCCACATATTGATACCAAATTTCTGTGTTAATCAGCTGTCCATCAGTGGTACAAAATACCTGAAACCATAACTATTAAGAGGAAGTGCCTGTAAATATTTTAGGTGATGGTTTAAGGGATTTCAGTCCATGGTTATTTGAATGTGCTGCCTTTAACTTACAGTAGTTCAATATATCATGGGGAGAGCAAAAGGAGGAGGAGAAACTGTGCACCTGCTAGGATCCAAAGGCAGAAAAGTGGGGGAAAGATTATTCCAATATTCTTTGCGAGATTCATTGTAAGTGACAGTCTTTCTCGTAAGACTTCAAATACTAAAGGTTTCACTTCCAATTTTCCCATTGATTGGGGATCCAGCCTCTAACATGTGGGTCTTTTGAATTACATTTCAGGTTTAAATTATTAACACCTGTGGTGATACATCTCAAATGTATGAACCAAATGAGATTTCTCTTTTAATGGGCTTTAACACTCAAGTTTCTTTCCCTTATGGTTATAAGTCATTTACTAAATTATCATTTACACATAAGTCTATATTTCATAGTAAATAAAAATTTTGTTCTATATATATTTTAACCTACTAAATAAATAGCAGCCAAGTAATTCCTATCTGAATAGTTATAATTCATTTTGCTGAAACTATTTTAAAATTTTATTCAAATATTGTTCACTTTTCGGGCCTTCTTTGAAGGCTTTATAGGTATTAATACCTTGTAAGACACAAGGTATTAATTACATTCAAATCAAGCTTCACTTGAGCACTTATTCAAACATGATATGCATCTTTCAAATTTTTACAACTCCAATGCTTTATGACAAAAATATATAAATTAACTTATTCTATTTCCCATTTTCTTTCATAAGGCATTCTCTTATATAATCTTGATTATGTCTATTTCATATAAGGAAGTAAGAAAGTTCTGGAGATTTTATGAGCCACTTTTAGTGAGGTTCTTCTGCTGATCTTCTGATATAGCACTAACCAGAGATTCTCACTTTTGGTGCTAAAAAATTTTCGAACAGGATAATTCAGTTTTATGAGAGATTATTTGCTGTACAGAAGGCCTATGTCAGCACCCTAGGAGGTAAAGTTCTACCCATTAGATAATAATATCAGTTCGCCTCTAACATGTGCCCACCAAAAATGTCTCCCTACAATTCAACAAGTTCTCCTAAGGAGTGAAATTTCTGCCTTTTGGTAATTATTGCATAAACAAAGAAAGAGAAGTTACAGAAGTCCTAGAAAAACTGTACAGTAATAATAGTGGCATATTGTACATATAGTTATACATTACAATTATAAATTCAATTGAATTGTATGTAACTTTGAAAAATGGTGTTCGTTTTGTACACACACACACACCCCTCTGTGAGACAGATATTGTAGCCCCTTTTGTAAACTTAATTAAACTGAAGTGCACAATGTCATTTAGCTTATTAAAATTTTCACAGCTTATGTATATTAGACCCTGGTCCTAAATCCATTTTGTCTGATCTCTGGATCCATATCATTAACCAATATAATAATCTACATGATAATCTACTTTTAATTTCAATTTTGTATAATAACTATACAGAAAGGAAGCCTAAATAAGATATAAGATTGTAAGGAGCAATGAATTTTTAAATCCTGAAATAGTATATAATGAATAAAAAAGAAGCTAAAGAAGAGAGAAAATCAAATATGTACTTCAAAATATAGATAATCTAATAGTCCAGAGATAAGGAAAAATATTAGCACATAATCACTAGAAAAAATACAGATAAAACTTTGTAGTACAATATGTTTTCAACTTTTTAAACTAAAAATATATTTCTCATCAGTATTTCAATAGTAATGCTAAAATTTTAAAATTATCTGCTTTCCTTTTAGTCACCGATTGAACTCAGCTATACAGAATACAATAAGGCAAAGAAAATAAAATAATTCTAATTAGAAAACTATAAATGTAGCTTTGAGAAGCAGATACAGCACGTTGCATTATTAATTATATTCTGGTTAAGTTTTTAAGGATCTAAGAAAAACACAATAGTTTTCACGAATGTAAAGTAAACATGGGTTGTCACTGTACAAAGAACACATTGTAAGTTATTTAAAAAGTATACATTGTATAGCAAGATGAATGAAATTGTACACGTTAGCAGCTCAAAGGGAGAACCACATATAGAGAGGTCGCACAGGCCTGTTTGGCGAAAATACAATGAACAGCGCTAACAATGTAGCCACTCAGGTGGGGAAGGCAATAACATGCTAGGATGATGATTGCGCTGTCCAAAGAGCGGGTAAGTCAGCCCACCATTGTAAAAAGTAGCAGGAGTATTTTCAACGGAGTTTAGAAAAAAATAAAGGTAAATTCTAGATCGAGTAAGCCAGATGAAACTCACATCAAGCTGTCTATTCCAGGCTCATGGCACAAACGCCAAGGATGATGACACTTCTAATCAAGTGAGGCAGTGCTTGGAGATGGACTGGAAAATAACAGAGAGTGTTGTCCTGCTGCTCCTTCTAGCGTGGAGCAAGACGGCTGAACTAAGGACTATCTTCAAGTCATATCACAGTCTTGTGAACCCAAATATTAATCTTCAGATGTGTAAACGACACTTTCACAGTTTTATTTTACTCTCCTCAAGTATATGCTACTTCGTCATTAAGAAAAGAGAAAGCAAAAAATCTATAAAACGTGTCCTATGTTTTCTAAAGTTCTACTATATAAATATTTAGAGTGTATTCCTTAGTATCACTGCAGATTCTGAGATTACATGAAGAGACACAAAAAGATCAGGAAGGATAAAAGCAAGCCATGGAAGTGAGTTAGAGTAGTTTCATGAGTAGTAGCACGTTTTAAAACATGATGTTTAGTAGAAATAACTAGGGTGATTAAGGTTTACATGTAGTACTAAAGATTTTTAATAAAATATATTCCAATAAATTAAACAATAATATCTAACATTTATAGCATATAAAATAATACTTTGCATAAAACTTTGAGGACTATTATATGCATATCAGCCTATCAAAATTATAGTAAGCATAAAATACATATTCAGTAAAAAATTTTTGCTCCACTAGTTAATGCCTAAAATAATCCCATAAATTAAATAGTTAAATATGCAATGATTTTAAATGTTCATAATGAATTATGCTGGTGTATTGATTGAATTTTTTCACTTTCCTTTTTATTGCAAGATTTTCTTTGCAGATGGTCTTTGGAAAATTTGCAAAACAAATTTAGGACAAAATTTTCAATTCACCTTCAAAAATACTTTCTCTAAGAGAATGCTAGTGGATTATTGATTCTGTCTCACAGCTAAGTGAATTATATGTGAAGGAGATGCTCTTTCTGCCCATAAAATACAGATTGTATCTGTATGGTGTGCCTAGAGAAATTAACTCACTATAATTCATTAAATTCCTAGCAAGAAAAAATAGTTATTCAAAATAAAAAAAACTATGTTAAATTCAATTCAGACAATTTTTTCAAAAATCTATGTAAGTAACACATAATGTACTGATACTATTTGATTTTGGCTTTTATTTTGGAAATAATGGTGCTGCGTTACACTTTTTTGTTCTAGATGCAGTAAAGGAAAAAAATTAATTTTTGTCATTAAGTTTTCTCTTTTCTCAAGAATATTCTCAGAAAAATTCCAAAGAGTTAATAATTGCTTGTTGTGCGTTTTCTTCAATATGGATTTATAATTATTATATATCCTTTAAATGGAGGAGCACACCAAAAATCTTTTGCTACAAAAAGAATTGTCTTGATATCAAGACCAGAAATACCAACCAATTCCACCAAATAATATCACTGTCATAACTATGTGTCTCTAAAGGCCTGTTTGACTTAGTAAGAGCCAAGGGTATCACAGTGGGAGTGGCTTATGAGGTTTGAAACATACTACTGTGCTTGTTCAAAGAGGTTCCCATCTGCAAATCATGTTTGAGGGCATGGATAGCGTGTCCCTCTCTTCAAGGCCATGCTTAGAGATTTTTTTTGTTTTGTTTTTCACATACTATTTAATTCTCTACAGCAAATGATCTGGACTTGCTTCAGAACCTCAGTTAACTGGTTCTCCACTTTGGGCTCACCATACGCTTCAGGCAGCAGTATTTTTGTTGTATACTAGTACGTCTGATATTATAGAATCTATTGGGTCTGTATTCCTGAGTGGAACTGCTGATTTTGTCACAAACTGAGTACTTCCCTCTTTCAGAATCCAGTGGGAGACTTATCTCATTAAGAATTTGATCTGGAGCAGTAGTTTCAAGTATGAAATAAACTGCCACAAGAAATGATATGTCCACCTTGTATGTGCTCTTTTTTAATTAATGAAACTGTTAAAATTGGATAATACTTGAGGCAATATCAACTCATACACAATTCATATTCCATATCATGTAAAGCACCAGACATATTTTAAAGATTATGAAACCGGCAATGGCTGAAGCATATAATTCCATTTTTTAGAGTTAATGATAAATTACCCTTAGTGTATATTATAAAAATAGTTATTTTTCAAAAAGATGGTTATTTTGCTTATTTTTCTATATTATAATTTATATAACAAATTTGAGAAGTATTTTTGGGGGGAAATGCATGGCTATTACTTGGACTAAGTCAAAATTTTAAGGCAGGCTGATTTTAAGACAGATTTGAATCATAGATTTATCATATTTGTTTATGATAAAATAAGGTGCTAATTTAAAACATGTTTTTAAATGTTATCTCATAGAACTGTATTCTAATAATTAGTTTGGACTAAACTAATGTTACAATTAGAACTCTAGGACATTAATGAACAGATTTCATTCATAAAGTACAGATTCACTAAAGTGGTTTTAATATAAATAATAGTGTGAAAATCAGTATTTGTATTTCATGTATCATAACAAAAGAAACTATCTCAGCTCTGGTGCACAGGTTGATACAATTAAATTTCTCGTCACCTGTCAGCTTAAGTAATCATAAGACTACAGAATGAAATACAGGTCATTCTTTTCCTTCAAAGTGCTAAACAGTGAATCAGACTGGTTCGTTTGGCTCAGGGATTATCAATGAAAAAATCATAAAAATTTAAATTCTTTTTTGCCGATAGCAGCTAAAAATTTTATTTTTCAAATTAATGTATATCAACATTCGTGAATGCTTCTGTTTGCAAATAATTCAAATCACAAAAAAAAAAAGAGTTTGACAAAGCTTTGCTTCCATTTACAAACTTCACATCAGGTGACAAAAATGACTATAACTTTCTTCCCCACACAAACACAAGCAGAGCCATCTTCTCCCAAACTGTAAAACAAATTGTCAATTGATATATCACTGTGTATAGTATTTTGTTGGCCAGTCAACAAACAACCAGAAATTGGATTTGAAATCTTAAATTGTATTTATATATAAAATGTGTGTGTGTGTGTGTGTGTGTGTGTGTGTGTGTGTGTGTGTGTCTTTGTTGCCTCTGTCTGCTGGCTGCCTGTCATGAAAAGCAGGACATAGTCATCTTTATTGTTACTCCTCTCCTAGCTTTCAAACTATGTATCCTAACAAAGGCTCTCTTTTCCCTTTGTAAGGAATCTTGCCCTGAGTGTTCAGATATAAGTGGAAGTGTTATCCAGGGCTGGTCACTTCTATTCTGTTACTTGTTCCTTAAGAAAGTGTCACATAGAAAAATGCTGTTAGTAAAATTTGAAATATGCTATATAACACATTTCTCTTTGGAAGATTTTTGATGAGTCATGTGGTCAGAGGACAAATGCTAACTTCCTTTAAATATGGACATTTTGGTTCCATGTTCAGACCCATTTCTAATGACTAACATCTCAAGAAAATAATACACACTGTTATATCCTTTAAAGTAATTTATTTCCCTTTTATTATCTCAATATCTATTACATATTTTGGGTCTTATTATTCTTTCAGCTTTTATTATAAAACAGAGGTAAACAGAGACAATACAATATGGACAAATGTGAGTCTGATTTGTTTCCCTTATGAGGATAGCCTCAAAATGGCTCCACTTATCTCTAAATGCCTTTAGAGCATCCTTTTTAATAGCTGAGTAATATTCCATTGTGTTAAAATACCACATCTTTTTCATCCACTCTGCAGTTGATGGACATTTTGTTAATTTCCAAGGCTTAGCTATTACAAATTGTGCTGCTATAAATATGGGTGCACAATGTACATAATCATACTACTAGGTTTTTGTTAGTTCATCAAACAGAATGGTTTGTACTGTCAGTGTTTGATCACCCAATTTTTATGCTTTGATTTTGTAACCTGAGCCACTATTTCTAAGATAACAATGTGTAATTTATTAACTAGTGATTTCTTACTGTTTTCTTTGAAATTCTGTAATGTTTCTACCTTTTTTATCAGTTTTGCTTTTCTTCTCTAAATAAAAAATATATTGTGCTTTGAACTTAACATCACATTCTTTATCAAAATGTTCAGTCATATTTAGTGTTTATTATCTCTCTGTGTGATCATTTTTCAGCGATTTTGTAAATTATTTGATAAGGATTAATTTAATATTGTATTGTACACTTTAATGGGCTTTTTTTCTCTATTGCACTTCAATTACTGGCAAAAAAGTATTTCTCTTAAATTCACAACTAAATAAAATGTTTTATAACTATTCATAAAAACTGTCTGAGGGATTTATTGTATTCTTTTTAAAATATGTTATTTCAACTTCTGTGATACATAGAGTACGAAACATTCACATGACATTTTGAAAATAACTTTAAAATTAATGTTTCTTAATTAAAAATTAATATTTTATTGATTTTCTTTATAGTTTTATCATTCAATTTTTCTCAAAAGAGGAACATTTTGATTTCACAAAGGAAATCACATTCACATAGTAACAGTAAGGAAAGGATGGGTTTCCACCACTACATGAAAGCTGTCAATCACAGACGAGCCACAATCTGGTTTTAGTCTGTCTTCTGCTGTCTTGAGGGTTTATATGATTTCCTTCCAGAAAGACAAATACAAAGATATACATGAAGCTTTGCAACCCAGGGGGAAATTTTCCACAATGGTTCTACTGTAAGGCAGATACTATATCTGAAGTTAGAGGTTAGGGTATTTTTTATTTTCTATTTCTAAGTTTAATTTGCTCACTTTTAACTTTATGTTAAGAAGTCCACAGATATAGCTTCTGCTCATAATGAAGAGGGGAAAAGAGCAAATTTGCTGACATAAAGAAAACTCTGATTCAGGATAAACAGAAAGCGAGGAAGGTACAGTGGTTAGGGTTAATGACTGCATTACATTCTATGTTATTCTATTGAATCACACACTGAAATGTGGAAAATAAATCTTGAGATATTCTTTCACCGTTGTTCTGGTAACTCATTTTATTTCTCCACTGCAAAGAAATCTTATGAGAGATGCCTTCAGTGGACTCCAGTCTCCTGCTAGATGTTATGGTATATGTTTGACAGAAAAAGCAGGACAGAAGCGGCATTGCAGTGGGGATCCAGGACGACCAGATGTTCATGAGAAGCAAAGGTCTGGAGGCTGCCAGAACCTCGGCATTTATTGTCTGAGGAGGGGATTATGACATAATTCAGAGGGCAGAGGTGAGCTTAACATAGTGAGGATCTTGCCTGGAGAGTCTTTGGGTTTGTCTTAAGTTTAGGCTTCGTCTTAGGCTGTCACTGAGGATGGTCCACTCATAATGGGATACTGAGACATTTCAAAAGAGTGACACCAAAATTCTAAACCTGGACCATCCATTAGAGAGGTATGCAAAACTAGCCATGGTAAGTTTGTGGTCACCAGGAAACTCTTGGTTTTTGTAATATGTTTTTCTGTTTCCAAGATCCATTACTTATTTCTACAGCACATATCTATGAATAAGGAGAATTTGAACTCTTGGTTTATGTTAGGTTTTGTTGGGATGATTTTTGAAGGTATCAAATATAAGCACTAAATAATAGCATTTTATAAAATTTTGATCAGTCATGATACAATGCTCAATTTTTTAAACATTTTCAACTATTTGTAACAGATCTAGAGTCCAGGGGATCACTTTTTCTGTCACTTCTTCACAAAAAGTGGCAAGAATACAAAATTTTAAGGCTTTTGCATAACTGACTACATTCATTCTATAATCATACTTTTTTCTGCGTGTGGGATTTTACTCAGATATTTTAAAATATTTTTTATTTCATTTTACGCATTTTTGAGAAACCTAAATTATTGTGACTTCTAATACACTTGTTATGATTTACTCACTTACTTTTAGTCTTTGAAAGCTCTTATGTTCTGCTTTTCTCAATTTTGTTAGTATTTTAGTAGAAAACATTCATGGACAGATTTCCTATTAATTGTGTTTTATATTCACTATCCCAACGTTTTTAATTTTCAAAAATAGTATCAGATTACGTTGTAGCTGGCATAACTGAAACCATCTTGAGCCCTGCATTTAACTAGTGTCCTGCATTTGACTAAGTAGGTTACAGAATTACTAAGGATAAAAATCCCATGAGAAAAGCAGAATGAGCTGTACTCACAAGAGAAAAATTAACCTGCTCAACATAAGAAGCAGGATACATGTGTCAACAAAAAAACTAATGTAAGATTCTAGCTAAATCTTTTCTAATAAGGTGCCTTTTTTTGGTTCTCTGTTTAAAAGCCTGGGAATTTTCCAGTTTAGGACCACTCGGTGAGACTCTGAAATGGGTCCACGATAGTGGTAACTGAGCTTAGCCAATTAAATTCTAAATTTATCGATTTGGCTGTTTGTATTCCTACACTGTTTATGAACTTATATCAGATTACTTTAAACAAATTAAAACAAACAAATAAATAAATGTCATCCATGAGAAAATCTGGTTAAATTTCCAAGCTGAAAGTCTGCCTGTAAGCAAAAAAGTGGGATGAGAAAGCAAGCATAACAGTTGACAAGAATATTGCACATGTCTTCAATTACACTGCTGGCTACCTGGGGAATGCACTGGGATCTCTAAGGACTTTGGAGATAGCGATGAGCTTGCATTATGATTTACTTCTCATGTTTTATTGACTTCTAACTTTAAGGACAGATTCTAAATAATATTTGAAGACAGTAAATTGAATTCATATTCAAGAAAATTTTATGTTTTAATGTACTGTATGGACTCTTTCTTCCTCATTTTTTCCTTCCATTCCCTCAGAGCAGGAATTAAGTTTAGGACTTTGTACTTATTTGACAAATGTTCTATTCCTGAGCTTCTCTTTCAGCCCTTTTATTTATTTTTATGCTTGTTTTCTTTGAAACAAGTTCACACTAATATGGCCAGGCTGATTCCGAACTGGCAATTCATCTCAGTCAGTCTACTGAAGTGTTGGCATTACCCAACTTGCCAGGCTTTGCTGTTGTCTTAAAGTCTTTATTGTTGTCTTTAAAACTTGATGGCCAACTATTTAAACTGTCAAGAAAAAAATTGGCCCAAACTTTTCTCTAGAAAGCAGATATATGTCCAATGTTTTTAAGCTCTACATCTTAGTTCATTTCGAAAAAACGATGGAGATTAAATTTGACTAATACTGAGGTATTTTAAATGTGCAGAACCTTAATTTTTTCTACAAATAGAAGGAATAAAAATATGGCCTTATTTCTGTAATAAAATATCAATAAAATGGCATCAGTAAAACACCTAAGCAAATGTTAAATGCAGCAGATTAGTTATTAGAACATCACAAAATGATTTAGCAATGAGAGGAATATTTTTCATAGGTAAAATAAATAACAGTAATATATTGAATATTAAACTAATCAGCTTTAATTTTATAAATTTCCAATGTCATAACTATCTCCATTTGAATAACAAAATGAATAGTCATTTCTACCTAATCTAATTTATGTCTTAGAATACCAGAGTAATCAGGAAACATTACTGAAAGATGCATAAAAAAATTTTCGTCTTCTTCTTTGTTTTAATATGGGCTTCTCATAGATCATTAATTCCTGTCTCCTCAATAATCAGTTTCTCTTTTTCAGAAGGATTACGGGACAGCCTAAAGTAAACTCAGTTTCTTTTTGTCACTTGGGATATAAACATCCACAAGTTAGATTCCTATACTATATAATTATTTTCAGTTTTCCTGTATGAAAATGGCAGGGAGTAGTAATACAAGTGGAGGAACTGAGCATCTTTCTGGAGGATCAAGAAGCAATAACCAAATTGTATGTGCTGGGGACACAATCAGATGCAGACCTCCCCTTGTTACAACAGGAGATGAGAGAAATTATTGACTTTCCAGTCAATGGTGTTTCACTGAGTAAGGAACAGCACTTGGGAGTTTACAGCCATGCAGTTGTGGTGGATTGGCTAATGGGAAACTCGCAACACAAAAATTGAACTGAATCAGGGTTGTTCTGTGTGTGGAAGACCCACCTGAGGATTGTTACCAACAGCATAAAAGCAGAACAGGAGAGAAAGATGTGGTGCTGTTGATTGTCCTGGGGAAACTCACTGCATTAGTTCCCCTGAGAGGAACTCAGTTGTTTTTATCGTCAGAGGAGCTCTGGTCCACACTGTTGTTGAGCATAGCTGTGGTCCTCTTTGGGGGAGCTCCAGTTCTTACCTTGAGCATCACTTTGTTACTCCAATGCAGATCTCTCAGTCTGCTGGCATAGATCCTTCTCTCCCCTGGTGCAGACTCCTTAGCATTTACCACTCTCCTTTGGGCCTTCCCAGTGTAGATCCCTGATTCAGACTTGAATGAGACCATGTTGTGGGCTCTAAGCCTCCAGCTGAACCATGGAGGACAGTGTCATGGCTCTGGGTCTTAGGCTGGACAGGGCACTGCTGTGAGAGCCAGGCCTTTAACAGGATTCTTTGTGTCTGCTGTGTCCTGTATTAAATCTTTTCCTTTGTAACTGCAACAAGTTTTGACAACTTGTCTATATTTTTTTAAATTCATGATTCTCTTCCATTTTTAACTTTATATTTTTGAGATGTATATTTTAATTATTTTTCAACTTCCCATTAGGTTATATTTTTCTTTATAGTATCCTAAAAATGTGCACCAGTTATAGAAAATTTCTATCAGAATACTACTTGTTTTAAAATATTTTCATTATCAATATATTTTCTTTGTTTTTAGAATATTTTTTCACTTTTTATTTATTCTTACTAATTTTCTAATTCTTTCCATGAAAAATGCAATACTTTATCTTAATATGTTTGTTTAAAATTAATTTAGCCTATGGCTGTGTCTTTAATTATTATTGCTTCAGATTTTCTTAAAAATGATATTAGTGGGTATCAGTATCTGCATATCCAACATGAATAATATCAAAATCATAGAGATAAAACTGTGATTGGGAGCTCAGTGTTTATATCTTTTTACCATGGATCAAACTCATGACCTTGTACTTGCTAGGCACGTGCTTATGACACTGAGCTAAGTCCCCAGCCCTGCTCAGTGTTTATGTACAGCTTACAGTCTTAGAATTTTACTTTTTAGCAATTTATTTTTCTTGATGATTGCCAAGGAAGATACCGGTATCTAAGTATTTGTTCTTGAATGTTCCAGAACATAGTCTTCTGGTTTGATTCTCAAATCATTCAGAACAATTTATTTTAGAAGAGCCTTTATATCTCTGCTTTCAATAGCATGAACTCACACTATTACTCAGCTTTAAATAAACTAGTCAATTCCTTTGGCATCCAGCAGTCAGAGATTTCTCATTTTATATTCTTTAGGATATAGCATTGGGGATCTCTTTCTAAGTGGAAAACGATTTAGGAAGCTTATGTAACTGTGTGACTGCTTCTTACATTCTGTCTCCTTTCTTCTTTCCTCATACCTTTTGCTTTTCCTTGGATTAGATGATAGCCAAGGAGATCTTCACCAGAAAGAACTGAACTAAAAGTGTTACTCCAGATTTCAAAATATATTATAAAACTGCATTAATCGAAAGGGAGATTATAGTGTAGACATAAAAAGGACAGGACAATGAATACAGAAATATATCCATGGTTCTATGGTCAATTAATTTTTGCTAAGAGTGGCAAAATACACTTTGGGGAATAAGCAGCCTCCTAAAAAAAAATGATGCCAGGAAAACTGAGTATGTGCATGAAAGGCAACAAAGAAGGAATTGTGTCTTCATTTATACAAGAATAAACTACAAATATTTAATAACAAAAAGGAGACGTGAATTATGTAAATACTGAAATAGATTACAGAGCCAAAGCTCTATGACATTGCTGTAGGAAGATGGTACTCAGATATGAGCCAAAAGCATAAACAGCACAATTAATAATGGAAGCATGATATTACTGTGAGCCACAAAAATACAGAAATCAAAACAATTAATGCAATAAGGAGAAATCCCATGGTTTGACAAATATAAAAACATTTGCAAATCACACATTTGATGGGGAGCTAATATTCAACATGAATAAGTTATTTGAATCATTAAATAAGCAAAAAACTGTTTCATTTTTTATCTAGATGTCTCTCAAGAGTCTCACACACTCATAAATTCAACTGTGGAGTGTGAATGAGTTAAGGGGTTCATACTTGGTTGCTTTTAAGCAATGTGGTCTCGTCAGAAAAAGGAGTGCAACTGAGGGTTTGGGCTGAAAGAACTTTTTTTTTTTTTTTTTTTTTTTTTTTAGGGGAGGATACAAGGAGTCAAACTCACAACCTCAAGCTTGCCAGGCAGGCAGGGTGCCACCAAGCTATACTCCTGGTCCCCTCCCATGCACCTGTTTTCAGTCTCTGTTTCCTGTATACCATACTGGCACTGCTCTTCTCTGAAGTGATGCCTGGCTTTGGAAACCACTGATTGTGAACTGAAACCTCTACACACTGTGAACCCAAATATATCTGTCTCTTTTTAAATTTGTGGGTATCAATATTGTCTCTCAGTGATAAAGAGGAAACAAGTTGATTTTGATGTCAGAGAAGTGGGATCATTGCTCTAATGCTATCCAATCATCTAGTTCAGAATCCTTTGGAAATGGGACATGGGAGAAATTTGAAAAGGTTTGGAAATTCAGACAGAGAAGCAGTTCTAGAAAGCCCTAGACATAGACTTGATGTGAGATTGTAGTCACATCTTAAAAGACCAGAATATTCATGGTAACACATGGAAAATTCCAGAATCAGGATGTTTCTGTTGGAAACAATCTGTCAAGTGACTGTCAGGAACTAGGTCCAGAGTGCCAGCTTCTGGTAGAACAGATAATCTACATTTAGTCTATATGCTAAGACTTTAGGGGAAACTGAGATTAAAGGAAGCAGACTAATATATCCAGTTGAATAAATTTCCAGGATGCCAGCACACTATTCATAGCTACTGTTTTAAGCCGTTAGCCAGCTCAACATTGAGAATGAAAAGAGAGTGACATGGCTGAACGACATTAAAAATTGTGAATTTCCCTCTGAAGGAATTTGATACAAAGAGCTGGAGCAGAGAAAACATTGCTGAAAAGATGAAACTAAAAAGAAGCCAGGTATGTTATAACAGGATAGTAGGAAGGAAGGCTTGACAGCATCACACAAGCCAGCAGTCCCCCATTTATGTGTTTTGCATAAAAGGATGTGGGTGAGTCTTTCAGTAGACAAGGGTAGACTATTGAGATTTATATCTACATGTGCTCCCCAGAACCTCACGCACTCATAGTTGGGTCTTTTCAGAAAGTGTTTGTATATTGCGGATTTATAGTTGATGTGTATCTAGGAAATGGGATCTGGATGACAAAGAAGGGTCAGGGTAGTGTGAAGGATTTCTGCCTCGAAAGCTTCTCTTTTAATCTCTGCTTCCTGTTTGCCATGTATGGTGCAGCTACACTTTTGCCATAGACCTCTGCTATGATGTCCTATCTTAGAGCCATTCAACTAAGTACTGAGACATCTACAAAACTCTGTAAAATAAACTTCTTCCTTATTCTGTAAATGTGAAGTATTGGTTCTCCGTGATGAGGAAGTGATCAACATGAGAACACAGTTAAAAGTATGCAAAGAACTTAAACAGATGTTTTTCAAGAGAAAATATAGTTAAGAAATAAATGCAACATTATGATATTATTAGATTATGACAAAAGGAACATATACACTGCTGGTGACATTATAAACAAGTAAAATCACTTTGAAAAATGATACAGAGGTTCCTCAAAAATTAAAAATTGTGTCACAGTGTAATTCAACAGTCTCATTTCTGAATGTATACCCAAAATAAATAAAACCAATATAGGAGAGTGATGCCTCCACTCTATCATTCTCCAACAGCAATATTCACAGAGCCAAGACATAAAAAATGTAAATGTCCATGAATGGATACAGTGATTAAAATTTTGATATATATGTTTTAGCTTAAAAACAAAGAACAACAACCACAAAACTATAAAATTTTGCCATTGATTGCAATGTTAATGAATGATTGTAGTAAATACTATATTAAGTGAAATTTCTGTAGTTTAACATATTTCTGTACTTTTATTACTTTGTAAGAGAATATCATTGAAGTATATGCATATATAATATGTCAATTATGGATTTCATATTTATTCTACATTTCCATTAACTTGGTATGAGTCATGTCTTCTCCTAGTTGAGTTTTCTTATTTTCACATTATTTATTTTCCTCTAATAAATCAAATTCCTATCAATATAAATATCCATGATTTTAAAAATTTTTTTCAGCTTGTATGTTCTGTTTGTTATCTTCTTTGAAATGTAACTGACATATCAAATTGAAGATGAGAAACCTATTAGTCCTTTATTGGTAATGTAACATATGATCATAAATGTAACAGTTGAAAATTAATCCAAAATCCAGTTATTGCCTTTAATAACTGCAAGTCCCGGGCCATATAGCTCAGCAGCAAGCATTTGTCTGGCAAGTGCAAGGTAGTGAATTTGATTCCTGGTACCAAAAAGAAAAATAAGATAACTTCAAGTCCAAAGATCAGGGATCTTGAGTGGTGTTTTGGTTACTTTTCTCACCAAACACCCAACGCACAAAACTAAAGAAAGAAAGTTTTATGTAGCTTACCACTTGCCGAGGTTTCAGTTCATAATCAGCTGGCTCCAAAGCAGAGAGTGACATATCGGCAACTGTTCCTGTGGCAGAAAACAGCACAAACAGCAAGTGCAAAAGGGAGAAGCACTGAGAGAAGACACTTTCTGTCCCTTATTCAGTGTATAGGCACCCGCCTTAGTGTAGTATTCACACCAACAATTATAAAATTGGACCATAAATCAATCACAGACACTAGAAGTCTGCCTCCATGACTGCATGAGGCTTGAGGGGATATCTAGACACAAACTATAGCATTCTGCCTCTGGCCCTTTGAAGACACATGCACAATCTTTATGCAAAAGATATTTAATCCATCTCCAAGAATTGCCCAAGTCCTAACAGTTTCAGCATTACTGAAAAGACTGATCCCCAAGTCTCCTCCAACACCTGAGGCACACTCTTAGCTGTACAAATGAAAAGTTAAATACTTCCAACATTGAATGGCACAAAATAAACATTATCATTCCAAAGGATACAAACAGGGGAATACAAAATCCAGCAGGGAAAATATTAAGTAATATAGTTTCATGTGCCACATCTGAGCTAATACTCAGCAAGATGTAACTCCAAAGGGCTTTAGCGGTTGTGCCACTATAGGAATTCTTATTATTGTATTTCCCATGACTTCTCTGTTAGGCTGCGCTGCTCCATCCAGTGGTGTTCCTCAGACAGTCCACAAGCGTGGTTTCTCCAAACTTCCAGGATCTCCGCTGTACCTTTGACTTTACACTCACAGCTTCATATACTGTGTTCTCAGGGGCACACTGCCTAGCCTACTAGGGCTTCTGAAATTGTAATGAAAGTGTTTTTAACCTCATAAATCTTGCGTTCGGCGTGAACCTAAAATTAGAGCCATGTGAATGATGACAAGGTCTGCTGTCACCTCGAACAATAGCCAGGGTTTCTTCTCTCTTGGCTATAGAAGTAATGTGCCTGGATATCTGAGTACTCTGAATCCAGTTCTGAGGGACAAATTACAACTGCCACCAATTTGGAACCTGGTACAGCCTCTGCTGCCATTCTGACACACAGTGCATCTGCTGCCATTCTGGGACGTGGTGTGCTGAGGCTGTCTCCTCAAAGCAAATTATTTCACTTTTGCAGTATTGAGGCTGCAGAAAGAGGGGCCCCGTTGCTTCTTGTCTGTTCAGGTCATCTTTCCCATTCTCTGGCTCTTTGTCAACAGTCAAGATCTCCTCTGCTCTTTCTTTGCAATCTACAGCTTCACTGGAGACTCCTTTAGGCCAAACTCAGAAGCATTTAAATCATTATGCTTGAATTTAAATCATTATGCTTGAAAATTTGCTCTTGGTTCTCAACATAAATCTGACTAGAAGCACCCAACCAACAATAGCCATACCACAGCATCAACATTTTATGGCTTTGAAATTTCTTTTCTCAGTTTAATTAGTCTGTTATCCTTAATCTTAGTCTCAAGCAAAGTCCCTGGACACAAGTAAAATGAGACAAACTTTTTGCCAAGCTGTAACACATATAATTTGGACTCCATCAACCAGTGCAGGCCTTCTTCCCAGTAGAAACCTCTGTAGTTCAGTCTTCACTGGCAGGATTTTTATCAGTCTTCTGAGATTTTAACAGAATCTCACAAATGTAATGGTCTAATGAGTTCCAGGTGTACTCTCTCAGGTGAACTTCAGAATCTTTCTTTAAAAAATTTATTTAAAGAGAAAAAAGCAAAACTAAATGAAGCAAAAACAGTAAAAGGCTAGAAGTAATACAGAATATCAAGAGAAAAAATATACAAAGAATTCACCAGTTAATAGATCACACATTGTCATCTCAGAAACAGTTGTCCAGATTACAAATTTAAAGCATACAAAGTGGACAATAATACAGTGAGATTGCAGACAGTTCTGTTCAGTGATCCAAAAATAACTCAGCAATATGGTTCTCTATCCTACACCTTTAAATATACTTGCAGTTATATCCTTTAGATCACTTTCCTTCCTCTCTTTTTTAGGCTAACAATCACACATTTTGGTTTCCATTATTCCCACAGTTCTTATAACTTTTTCCTTGAAGAGGAAAAGAAAAAAGATTAAAAAAAAAAAAAAAAAAGACAGACCAAAGGAAAACCCAATGTGACAAAGCAAAACAGAGTCAGAACAGGAGGATGGACATAGTATATAATGCAAAAAAAAAAAAAAATTACTAGGTGATCAACAATGGTTACCATTATGCCTCTTGTTATCCTAAAAAAGAGTTGCCTATATCAGCTGGTATAAAAGAATTGAACAAAACAGTACAGAAGACCAAGAAAACCCACACTGGAAAGCTTACAGGACTTCCAAAGAAGATAATAGTCAAATGATAACGGGAATCATAGAATATCTGGTTGTCTTCCAAATGGTTGCCTATACCCTCAAACTTGATACTACTAAGCAAAACAGAATATAATAAAATCAGAACAAGATGTGGAGAACAATACATGGCGTTCAAATCATGTTAATAGGGAAATAAAAACGTTACTAAAATATATCACACTATTTTTAATTTGAACTTCAGAATCTTTTCAAACTCTTCCTATAATCCATTCCCAAATACTACTGAATGACATGGTCAAGTAGCAGCAATGACCCCAGTCTTGGTACCAAATTCTGTTTTAATTACTTTTCATGTTGCTGATATCAAATACCTGACACCTAAAATTAAAGATATAAAAATTTGTTTACTTTAGAGCTTGTAGTACTTTCAATCTGTAATCAGCTGGCTCCAAAACAGAGTGGCACATGGCAGAGGTTAGAGGTGTATGGTGGTGGAAAACAGCAAAAGCAACATGAGAAAAAAGGGAGGAACACAAGAGAAGACTCTTTCTTCCCCTAACATTGTATGTAGGCTATTCACCCGAGGGTGGGGGTAGCACTCACACCCAAAATCTAAGAATTGGACCCTGAATCACGAACCATAGAAGTCTGCCTCCATTACTGCAGGAGGATTGGCAGGGCAACATCTAGGTACAAACTATAACAATTGATTTCTTTGTTCCAAGTCTTACAAATTAAGAAAGAAGCTGATTTTTTTATGTATTTTTCTTTTGGAAAGTTGTAGAAGAAAATTTGCTTCCTCCATCATACAGGTTGTTGACAAATTTTAATACCTAACATTGTAGGAGTGAGGTCCCTGATGTTATGGTCACTGATAAACCAGCTATTTCACAATTCTACATGTTGTATACATTATATGGCTGGTGATTTTTCTCCATCTGCAACACAGGCAATAGTAGATGAAGACATTTGCATACTTTGAATTTATTTTACCTCTCGTCCTACTCCATCTTTCTTGTCTCCTTTACCTTACATGTTTCTCACTGAGTCTTTGACCTTTGTCTTCTCTTTCTTGGATTCATGTGATTCCTGTGGTCTCACATGGGTAAAAGGAGCAAATGTGTGTATTTTAACCAGATGATCAGTGAGATTTTCTATATCTTCAGCAGTGTACATTAATGTTTGAGTGAAGAGTCAAAGGAGAGAAATTAATATATGTGTGAACCTACCAAACAATAGTTCGGGTAGTTATCTTATAATTATTTCTACCTCTGAGAAGACTGAATTATAGATTTTCCTTTCATAAGTATGAGTAGCTGTCCTTCTACATGTAATGTTTCTCTTTGTTTCATTACCAGACACTTGTAATACTGTTATCAGACAGACTCTCATCTGTAGAATGCTCCTGGTGCCAGATACCTCCAAGTTGCTGTTTGACTCAAAGTGGGAGTATGCACATGCCCCAACATGTCAATGAATCCTTTTGACTTTGGACTACAGCTTGCTACTGCAATTCACCATTTTAGCTTTGTAACAAGTTTCTATTTCTTGTTCTATTTAACTCTTCAAATATGTGCCCATTTGTTTAATCTCTTTAATGAATGGTTCATGATTTCTTGATTCCTGAAATTCGATTTCTCATTTTTGATATGGCTATATTATTTATGTAAGCTTTATATTTCTTGCAGATATTTGTTTTATGAGTGATGTTGATACAGTATCATGTGCTTGATATTCCATAGAAGTTTAGTCCATGAAAAGCAAGTATATAGTTGCAGCATTATAAATTATGTGGGTTCATCATACTGTGTGTATGTATGTGCATATATGTATATATATCTTTATATATTATAGCTATGAGTATGTATGTACTGTAATTTTTGATACATTTTATCAATTTGAGAAGTTTAATTAAGCTACTCATCAGGAGTCCACAGTCCTTACTTCTTAAACAACATCATCATGTGCAAGAGGCGGGCAGAGAGATAATGTGAGTGCTCCACCTTCCTCAGGGGCTGGTACCCTACTTAGAATATAAGAAAGAAAAACAGAACTACACCCTGACACCTTTTCCTTTTGCTGCATTTTATGACTTCTGTCACCTTGAAATATTGCCCTTGTACAATGCCCTTCTGCTTTGGAACCAGCTGATTACTGAGGACTGGTTACCAGCTGATCTGAGGACTGAAACATCTGATTTTGGGAATCAGATATTTTGTCTCAGCAATGAGAAAAAAATAACTAGCACACATACATTATGGATATTTATAAATAAAATTTTGTAGTCTGAGTAGTACATTTAAGTAGAAAAATAAACATCTGTTTCATCGAAATATACATCATAAGTTCACCTAAGTTTAGTTGCCTTTTTATTGGTAAATTACTTAAGGTGATAATTGTCTGTAGTGACATTTTACACATACAAAGTACAGGTGCATATGTATGTTTACATTTCGAGATGTAAATAAAATGTACATATGAGTTATTTTAATTTTTCCTAAAAATTAGAACAATTTTACAAATATAAGCAGACTTGAATATAAACTAGTTTAGGAAATTTAGACATGAAAAATGTCATTGCTATTCATTCTGTGCTTGCAGTAGAGCTTAGGTCAAGGAAAACATCTGCTGTTTAATGTTTGTCATTTGTTCAATAAGCTATGACATATGAAATAATTTGATGGTCTGACTTCACTTTTTATTGAATCTTTGTTAGGTGGTGATTATTGGTCTGTGAGGAAATTGGCATAGATTAAATGTTTTTGCATGTTGGAATTCTCTATTATTCATGCACACACTGTTTTAAATATCATCACCAAAATGTATTGGCAAGAAATTCTAACTATGTCACCCTTTCCCACTATTTAATAAATAAAAGACTTTATCTGCCAGTACAGATTATGTCTCCAAGAATTTAAAGTGTTTGAACATGTGAAGAAAATTAATTATGTAGCACTAAGAATATTTAAATACAGATATTTTAGAAATTGTTAAAATATTTTCTCTATATTTATTAAAAATAATAAAATATTGTTCCAACTAAAACACCTAAAATAATCAAGTGTTTAATAAGTATTTATTGTTAATTGATTTGCTGCTAACCACTTTCATTGGATTTAAACAACTTTCTACTGTAATGAAAATAAGTATCTACTGAGCAAGTAATGAGTCAGAATTTTAATGCTGTAGTGAGATATTTTTATGGCTTGTATCTAGATGTTCCCCCCAAATTTCATATGCTTATAGATGGGTCTTATCAGAGGTGACTGGATTACAAGTGATTAAAATAGTAAGTTCCTGAATTATGACCATACAAGTTGCAAACTTTTACAGGTATGCTATATTGAACTCACTTTTTTGATTTATGAATAATTCCCACTAATGAACAATTATTGTGGGACAAAACTCATTAAAACACATTTGTATGTCAAGGATTTACTGCAGGGATTAGGGGTGTTTCCTTACTAAATTAGAACACCGATTAGCATAATTTTACATGGGGATAATCGGAAGGAATATTCTGGGAATGGGTGGTACCAATCAATGGGTTTGTAATTGATGATTGAATATGTGGAGAGCAAAGGAATCCAGGCTCACTGCTTGCTGGTTCCTGCCTACCATGTCATGAACTGTTTCTCTTCTGACATGCCACCGTGCCTTAAAGCCAACAACAGTATGGACTGAAATCTTTACAAATTGAAACAACAAAAGCCTCTCCTCTAAATTATAGGTACTGAAATTAACTAATGAAGACTTTGGTATGAGAAAATTGATGCCCTTTCTTGGCATTACCTAGTCATCTTGTCTAGGAGACTCTGGAAATAGTTATTGGAAAGAGTTTGGAAAAGATTAGAGATGCTAGCTGAAGAAGTGCTTGAAATGCTGTAAGCCAAACTTGATGGGAGATTCTGTGCAGGGTGCAGAAGAGCACTCTGAATGCTGAGACAAATTCTGTTTGTAAAGACTAGGTTAAGTATGATTCAGATGAGAACAATCACTCCATTTCCAGATGGACTCCAGATCATTTATGCTTTGATGGAACACTTCTCTGAATTTTGTTCATGTCCAGACTTTGTCTGAAAGTGACATTAAGAGTCTGGCAGATTGGTTAATCTGACAGAAGAAATTTGAAGACAGTCTAATGTTGAGGTGGTGGTATGGGTACTGTTGGGAGATTTTAAAGAATTCTACTTTCAGAATGAAGAGCAATTGGCCAAACATAATATATTTTTATCTTAAAGACATTTAAATAAACCAAAAAAAGTGAAAACAAAACCAAACCATAATAATGATATAGTATTTCAAAACATGCTGATTGGAAATTAACAGAAGTCATTATTTTGTATATAGTTATCTTCAAAATAGTTGCTCTGTATAATATGAACATGCAAAACATATCAACCAGTATAAGCAATCACAGTTTGTTTCTCTGAACAAATAGGATTGATAGTGTAATTATCTTAGCTATATTTTATTTTATTTTTTTTAAGACTAGTCAAGTGCAGTAGTGAGAAGGCGGGGAAAGAGTAGAACAAGGAGTTCAATCTGTACTGGCTGTGAACAATCAATTGAGATAACTCACTACCCTCGGACCAGTCTATCTTAGCTATCTTGTGAATACATGGTTTTCCCTTTCTTCTTTCTCTTTTTCTGCATCCAAGTCGTTCTTTAAAATTGAGCAATTTCATTCACTTTCACAGTATCTATGGTATCTTTTTGAGCTTATTGAATTTTACAGTTTCTTACTCGACAGAGACAATCCAATGTTTACATATGTGAGAATGATTTACTTCACTTATGAATACGGACTCTAGTTGATCCATTCACCTATAAAAGACTTTAATTTATCCATGTTTATACTGAGTAGGACTCCACTGTACAAAAATATCATGAGTTTTTGATTCATCCTCAGTTGATGAGCATTTGCGTTGTTTCCAAATTTAATTATAACAAATTGTGCTCCTTTCAACATAGGTGTATGTATATTGCTGTGGCATAATGTTCTTAATTTTTCCGGGAAATCTCAGAAAGGAAATAGCTGGATAGAATTGCACTTGTAATCCTAGGTTTTTGAGGAATCTCCACACTGATTTTCACAGTGGTTGTACCAGTGTGAACTCACACCAACAAAAGGGATGTTCCTTATTCCCCATAGCTCTTTTAGCCTTTACTGTTGGTGATTTCTTTATGATAGACATTCTTTCTTGAATGAGGTAGAATTTCAGTGTTTTAATTTGATTTTCTCAAATGACCAATAATATTGAACATCTTTACATTTCTTTTTCATTTGCATTTCTTCAACTGAGAACTGTGTATTCATCTCAGATAGCCTTTTTTGGATTGGGTTTTTGGAATTTGGGGTCCAGATATTGTTTAATTCTTTAAATGTTGTAGATAGAAGTCTTTCGTCTGAGTGACAATTGGCTAAGATTTTTTTCCCAATACATGAGTTTTCTTTTCATTCTGTTGATAATTTATTTTGACATGCATAACTTTTAAATAAGAAGAGATCCCGGCTGTTGAATCTTTGAAGTATGTCCTGAGCAGTTTGGTTTTCATTCATTGAAGTGTCTGCCTACCATTATGTCTTCAAGATTTTACCTACATTGTCTTCCAGTAGACTAGTGTTTCTATTTTAATATCTAGATTTTTGATCCATTTTGGCTTTAGGACATGATGAATGGCATGGTTCTAGTTTTAGTTTTCAGCATATGGATGTTGAACCCCAAAAATGAGGCTCCAAGATGTTATTCAAGAAAAATGGGGCAAGATGTCATTTTTTAAAAGAAGAGTGCTTTTATTTAAGCTGGCACCATTGACACAGTGCAGATGGAGTTTGCAAAGCTGTGCAACTGGATTACAATTTTGACAGATTTTTACAACCCATTAACCATAGCTCATAAGCTGCAAAATACATAGCAATGAAAAAACAGGAGCAAGAAAGGCCTTTGTTTCTTTTTGCTTGAGGTCAGAAGCATTTCACAGTTGGTGGTTAGCCAATTCACAGCCTTTGGTCTGCCAATTCCAGGAACATTTGTCTCTCATAGAGGAAACAACAGTTTGCACAGCATCATTTGTCTCTCACAAAATGAACAAAGGTTGACACAGAAAACAGGTTACTAGGGTGACAATGCATACAGAACTGTATGACAACACATCAGTTAATCTACAGCTATGTGGTCGGTGCTACAGTTACATGGTTACTAGTGTGATAAGGGTAATGCAGAATGACAAATCTCTTTTTGCTAATAACAATCTTTTTAACTTTGCATTTTACCTTTCTTTAACACAACAATGGAAAGCAATTTTTCCAGCACAATTTGTTAAAGAGGCTGTCTTTCTTCTACTGAATATATTTGGCACCTTTATCAGACAAGATAGCTGAGTGTGTTTGTAGTTGTGGCTATATCTTCTAATCTATTCCATTGATCTTCAGTTTTTTTCCAATACAAAGCTGATTTTATTATAAGACCTTTGGAGTATAATTTCAAGTCAGAAATTGTGATGCATCCAGTCTTGTCTTTGTTATCCAGGATTGTCTTTGCTATTCCTTACGTCTCCTGGTTTTAGATGAATTTCAGGAAAGATTTCTCTAGGTCTATAAGGTGTGCTGATTGTGTTTTGATTGGAATTGTACAAAATATGTGCAATAATTTTTGGAGTATGGGCATGTTCACAATGATTTTTTTTTCTGACTATGAACAAGAATCTCTCTCTCTCTTTTTTTTTTTTTTTTTTTTTTTTTGGTCTTTTTCATTTTTATTGGTACCGGGGATCAAACTCATGGCTGCCTGCTTGCAAGGTAGGTGCTTATGCCGCTGAGCTAAACCTCCAGCACCGAACAAGAATGTCTTTACAATTTTTGAAATACTATTTGACTACTTTTTTCACAGTACTGTGATTGTCAGTGTATAGATCTTTTACATCCTTTGCTAGATTGGTGCATAAGTATTTCAATTTTGGGGGTGCTACTGTTAAGGATGTGGCTTTCCTCATTTTTATCTCAGGTTTTTTTGTGTACAAGAATGCTATTGATTTTTCAGTTTTGATTTTGTATCCAGCTACATTATTGAATTTGATTATTCAAACTAAAATTGTTTCACTAGATTTTTTGGGGTCTTCTAGGTAGAATATCATGTCATCTGTGAATACAGATCATTTAACTTCTTCCTTTCTTATCTTGATTCTCTTTATTTCTCTCTCTTGACTCATTGTTCAGGCTAATGTTTCTAGAACTAGATTGAGTAAGAATGGTGATAACATCTTTGTCTTTTTCTTTATTTTAGTTTGAAAACTTTTGCTCTGTTTCTTGCATATGGATTTTATCAGATTGAGGTAAAGATCTCTATTCCATTCTTCTCTAGTTTTTTTTTTTTTTTTTTTTTTTTTTTTATCATGAATGAGTGTTGGATTTTGTCAAAAGCTTTTTCTGCATGTATTGAAGTGGTCATGTGATATTTGTCATTGGCTCTGTTAATATGCTGTATTACAGCTATTGATTTACATATGTTGAACCATCCCTGCTTCCTAGGATGAATTTCATTTGTTTGCATTATATAATCTTCTTGATGATTCACTGCATTTTGTTTGCCAGTATTGAGGGCTTTTGCATCTATGTTCATTATGAACATTGGTCTGTAGTTCTATCTTCTGATTGGGTACTTCTCTGATTTTGGAATCAGGGTAATACTTGCTTCCAGGAATTAGGTAGGGAAAATGAATTCCTTAGAATTTTATTGAAGAGTTCAAAGAGTTTTGGCATCAAATCTCTAAATTTCTTTTAGAATTCAGCAGTGACATGGTCTTTTCTTTGTTCATAAGTTTCTAACCATAGTTTTGATTTCATCAATAGAATCTGTGTTATTCAGAACTTTTATATATTGTTGGTCCAGCTTTGGTAATTTATATGTTTCTAGGAATTTTTCCATTTCTTCTATGTTATTGGCCTCATGAGAGGAAAGATTTTCAAAGTAGGTATTGATGGTCTTCTGTGTTTCCACAGGATCTGTGTTGATTTCAAAATTTTCATTCCTTAGTGAATGAATTTGAGCTTTTGCTTTCCTTTTTAAAATAAGTTTGTCTATGGCTTTACCAATTTTATTTATGCTTTAAAAAGACAAAAATTTTGATTCATTAATTCTTTGTATTGTTTTATCTAGTGTCTGTTACACTGATTTCTGCTCTGAGCTTTATAATTTCCTCCCTTGTTTGGGCTTTGGGCTTGACTTACTCTTCTTTATCTAGATATTTGAGGTGTAGCATCAGGTTGTTTATTTGTGTTCATTCTGTTTTCTTGGTGTGAAAATTCACTGCAATAAATTTCTCTCTGAAGACTGCTTTCATTGCATCCCACCAGATTCAATAAGTTATATTTGCATTATTGTTCACTAATATATATTTTTTAATTTCATCTTTAATTTCCTTTGTAACCCATTGGTTATTCAGAAGGATATTGTTTGACTTCCATGAGTTTGTGGAGTCTTTCCAGTTTCTTTCGTCATTAATTTCCAATGTCACAGTGCTATGATCAGATAATATGCATGGAATGATAGGATAGTATATTGTATATTTTAGAGTATGTCCAATGTACAGCCCAGAAGAATGTTTATTCTAGTGTTTCTTCATGGAATATTCTGTACATGTGTATTAAGTTAATTTGTTCACAAATTTGATATTGTTTTGATATTCCTTTGCTGATTTTTGTCCTTTTAATCTGTCTCTTTGTGTTCATGAGATGTTGAGGTCTCCATTTATAACTATGTTACTGCTTATTTTAGTTTTTCATGTTGAATTTATCTTATATACCTGGGTTTCCCCACCCCATATTTGGTATATATATATATATATATATATATATATATATATATATAAATGTTGTTATCTCTTTGTCATGAAGTTTTCTGGTAACTTGTATGTAGTGACCTTTTCTAACTCTCTTGATCATGCTTGGTTTGAAATTCACATTGTTTGCAAACTGAAAAACTATCCTTGCTTTTTTCTGGATTATTGTTGAATGAAGTACTGTTTTCCATTATTTGACTTTCAGTACCTGAATTTCCTTTTGAGTTAGATGAGTTTTTCATATACAGCATATGATTGGATGCTGTTTCTTGATCTCTTCTCCAGTCTGTTTCTTTTAATTGGTGAATTGAGGGATTTACACTAAAATTATTTCTGCCATGTTACCTTTCAGCTGTTGGTTTTCTACTTTTCCCCTCTGTTTAATGCTTTCCCTGCTTGTTGTTTTATTTCTGCTGTTTTTCTTTAAACTGTAGTCAAATTTATCTCTATATAGAATATCTTTCATTATTCTTGGTATGGTTGATTTGCTGGTCATGAAGTTCTTCAGCTGTTATTGTCATGCAAGTATCTTATTTCTCCATCAATTTTGAAAGACAGTTTTGGAGGGTACATCAATCTTGTCAGAAGTTGTTTTCTTTTAAGACTTGAAATATTTCACTACATTTCTATTGGACTTTACTGATCATGTTAAAAAGTCTATGGTGATTCTGATGGGCTCTTCTTTACAGGATACCTGTTTTGTTTCTCTAATATTTTTTAATATTCTGATTTTGGTATGAATTTCTGGGATCTAGATTATTATATGTTTGAGTGTAGTGTTATTTTGGTTATGTGTAATTAAAGAGTATCTGCATATCAGTTTGTTTTCCTATGCTTGAGAAATTTTCTAGTATTATTTCTATAAATGGTAATTTTATATCATTTGTGTTGACTGCTTTTTTATTTACCCCTATTAATCTTGTATCATTTTCATTAGCATCATCTTGCAGTTGTTGAATTGTTATTTCCTAGTCATCCCTTTTAGTCTTTCCTTATCAATAACTGAATTTTTGTCTTCAAAGTCTGAAAATTTATCTTCACATTTGTATCAACAGTTTTAATAATTTTTAATGGAATCATTGATTTCCTGGCTATCTCTTTCAATTTGTTTCATGCATTCTAAATCTTTCCCATATTGTTAGTTCAAGTTTTCCATCATTTTTCCAGTGCTCCTCTATTTTCTGTAAACATTGTCTTCTTTAGATATGCTCAGCATTTCTTTCATTGTTTTTGTCATTTCATGTTTTACCTGGGAGATTTTTTTCATGTCTGATTTCCTTTGCCATTTCAAGGAATTGTTTCTTTATGTCAGTTACTGTCATTTCAGAAATTTCAGGTGTGTGACTTATACTATTTTATGTGTCCATGTCTTAGGGACATATTTGGGATAGGCAGATGTTTGAAATTGCATTTGGTTCTTCATTTTGTCATTTTCCTGTGTTCCACTAAAGCAAGCAAATGCAAAGTCCCAGTTGCTTCCTCAGTTGGTGATGGCTGCTTATCCAGGAGGTGGTCTTCCTGGCTAGGTGAAGGTCACTGGGTGAACATTTCCTTTTCTCTGTCCAGTACATGGAGGCTTCCTGGCTGAGTTTTGTTGGATTGCCCTTTCCCTAGCTAGCCCTGTGTGGCACACTGATGCTCCTTGCTGCTTGGTATACATGGGTGGATTATTCCTAGGTCCCACACTGCACACTAATGCTCCCAGGATGGTTGAGTTCACTGAATGGGCCCTTCTTGGTCCCCACCTGCTGCACTGATGTAATCCACCTTCTTGGCTTACTAGTTGGGCCCTTCCTGGGCCCAATGTGGTGCACATTGGCTCCCCAGCTGGGCACCCAACATAATAATTTGAAAGTTTCTGATTGTGGCTGGAAAGCAAGCTCCAATAATATTATGGCTGACAAAGATGAAGCTGAGGGTAACCTGGATGTTGAAAAGGAAATAAAATAGGGGGAGGACACTACAACATCCAGAAAGATTCTACAATCTCAAAATTACAAAGAAAAAAAACCTTTGACTTGAGAATACAGCCACAGTACA
Organism: Cavia porcellus; assembly: GCF_034190915.1. Classification (NCBI taxonomy): domain Eukaryota; kingdom Metazoa; phylum Chordata; class Mammalia; order Rodentia; family Caviidae; genus Cavia; species Cavia porcellus. The sequence goes on along the minus strand of NW_026947497.1, from coordinate 27,670,686 downwards.
CCATGCATTAAAAGGGCATCAGAGTAGAGAATTTTCTTCTCAGAATTTTGATCACAATACTCATCGATTAAGGCTTGTAGATAAGAAGCATATTAGCCTTGATACTGTTTAGCTGGCATCACTCACATGTTGCTGCTTTAGCATCATTAGCATGTTGCTGGTTTTATGTGAGTGCATAATGCACAAGTTATTAGTCAGGAAGGCTTCGACCAAGATTTTCAAAGATTTGTAGGTCAGGCAGTATGTCTCTGAGAAGACAGTGTGTGAAACTGTGAATGTGAAAACACAAGTGCAGCAGAGACCTCCAAAAAATTGGAAAACCAGGAAGATGAATCATTTGAGAAAAGCTTCAAGGAGTGAGTCAAGCTTTCCCAAAGGAGAAGCCATGGAAGCTACAGCCACCAGCAATGTTATAGAGTCAGTGTGACAGAAGCCTTTTGGAGTTCATATCTTGGCACACATTGCCCCAGATGCTGGACATGGATACAGAGAACTTAATGTTTGCCTTCATGGGTTTTGGTTCCATTCTTACTCCTATCTATTCCCCTATTATTACCTTTTGAAGGGGAATGTTTATTTTCTGTCATGTATGTTGGAAAGTTTAACTTTATTTTCTAGACCAGACACTTTGCAGCTAAGCATTTGCCTTATATCTCAGAGACTTGGACTTTTCAGCAATCTTGAATTTGTTAGGACTTTGTCAAAAGTTACAGATGAACTAAAAGCCTTTTGCATAAAGGGATGACCATAAGTCTTTGGAATCTATGGGGCAGAATGCTATGACTTGCATCTAGATGTTACCAAAGCTTCATGTGCTTAATGGAGGGGCTTTTCAGAGGTAGCTGGATACGTGTGTGACAGTATGAGAGTGTGATGACTATATTAGTTTACTGATTTGTTTAGCATAGTCCTTGATGTGGATAATTGGAATATCCACCCTAGTTGTGAATGGCACAAACTAATAGGCTTGTAACCTGGATGGAATATAAAGGTAAAGATAGAAGCCAACCTTGTACTTACTGATTTCTTCTTACTGTGTCATAGACTCTTTCTCCTCTGTGATGCCCCTCTGCACAGATGCTCTTTCTTGAAGCTTGCTAACTATTGAATGAATTATATCCAATCTGTTAGATAAAATAATTTTCCTCCTTTAAGTTGTCAGTATCATTTATTTTGTTCCAGCAAAAAGGAAATAACTGAGACAGACACATAGAACGTTGTTCAAAACAAAAATACTACAAATATGAATATAAAAAGGGTATTGAATGTAAGCAGAAATATTGAATTAAAGCAATTCTTTGAAAAAGTGTTGATTCATACTATTAATTAGAGATGTATTTTTAAAACTAATTCTTAATTTAAGAAATAATATTCAAAAACTTTTTTGTCAAATATACTACCTATTATCTGATATATTTACATGCCTTTTTAAGCAAATAATTATTAGCTGGGTATCACTGCAAACCAGCTATTTTGCTATGTGCTATTGATCCAAAAAATGATCTACTGCATATTTTTCCCGTAGAAGCCTAGATTCCAGATCATCAGTCCATATAGTGGAAAGTATTTTCTGCTGAGAAGTTTTAAGAATATCTCTTGGGTTTCAAGTGTAAAATATTAAACTTTCTCATTTTTGCTATAATTTTGCCCTATTTAGTCTTTGCATTAATCAGTTTTGAAATAATTCCATGATTTCAAATTTACAGTGGCTTATAATTATATTTCACTAAGATAACATTCATAAAGGAGTTTAAATATTTTTTCAAAGAATATAACAGATAAGTATAATATTAATTCAAGCAAAAAAGGCACAAAAAGTGATAGGGTTGACACTTTTTTCATTTAAGTGCATATATCATAAAAATGTAAGAATCATTGCAATTTAAGGATCAAATAAATTAGATAAAAATTTTAGAATTACTGAAAAATGTTAAAATACAGAATTTTCTTTTGTGATCTTGAACAAAGAATCAAAGGTAAATTCTCTGTGTGACTTGAAATACCAGATAATGACAGAATTAAGAATTAGTATTAGTAACCTATTTCAAAATTAAGATTCTGCATTAAAAGTATCAAATATTTTAAATTATCTTCTGCATGCTTAATTAGATATTCTATTAAAAGCCTAATGGTAAAGATTTAGAGTTCATCTGAAACTGTTTTTTTAAAAAGTGAAGTTCTACCTGATGCCAAAAACTAACCCTTTTTAATGTGCTGATTGTATTCATCTAAAACCCTGAAAACAATGTGAGACAGAAATAGAGTGGATTCTTTTGTCAGAGATATCATCAGAAAATATTTATAGAACACTGTTTAAGCCCTAAAGACATAAAAATTTTAAGATATAAAGTTGAGGAAGATTGCTACAAAACTGGATGAAAGTATTTGGGTTTCTTCTGTGTCTAATATTGTGGGTTTCAAATTATTCTATTTCGAAAATGAGACATGTAAAGTGTAGTTTTTGATGAGTTCAAGAAAGATGTACTATATAGATACAATTTTAAGAGTGAATGTTTCCTAGAAATAGTCTAATATTGAATACGTATTTAAATATTACCATTAATTACCATTTTGCTGTTTCAAAAATAAAGTTTTGAAAAAACTCACACTACAGAAGAGTCAAAGTAAATTTATTCTTTAAACATGAATTAATGTTTTGCCTTTTGTGAGCTACTAGTAGGGTACTGGAAGCTTGTGTATACAGAAGATAAAGAGCAGACAGAAATTCCTGCCTTCACAGGATTCATTTGAGTTGACAGAGATTAAACCATACAATGAACAAGTGAATACATTAAAAAAGTATCATTGAAAAAACTAACAAAATGAGCAAGAGAAAGAAATCTAAAATGGATATGTGTGTGTGTGTGTGTGTGTGTGTGTGTGTGTGTGTGTGTGTGTGTATTACTGTGACTTGAACCTGGGGTCATTACACTGAATCTTTTGTAGTATTATTGTCTGTTTTTGAAGGAAGTTTGTTTTTGAAGGAAGTTTTCTCTAAAGCCCAGATTGGTCCGAAACCTTTGATCATACTGCCTCAGCCTTACAAAATGTTTGGATTGCCAGAGTGTGTCACTATGTCATCATCTACATATACCACTTTTGTATGGATTTTAATTATTCTGGGGCAGAAAACTGCAGCTCATTTCTAGTACTTAGCACTTCTAGTGCTTAGCATAGGTGAGTATTTGATTCTGTAAAATAAAGAAAAGAGATAGAAAAAAAGAAAGAAAAAAGGAAGGAATAAAGAAAAGAAAGAAAGAAAGAAAGGAAGGAAGGAAGGAAGGAAGGAAGAAAGAAAGAAAGAAAGAAAGAAAGAAAGAAAGAAAGAAAGAAAGAAAGAAAGAAAGCAATGATAAATAAAGATACTGAATCAAAAAGTAACAAATTTATCCAAAGTCACATGGTAAGAAGGAAGAAGAGCCAGTACTGAATTGAGTCTGCTGTGATACGTTGTTTTAATAATCTATACCTCTACATTTTCACGCTCTCTGTGGTTTGTTCAATGTTGCTGATGCAAATATACCTCTTGTTCTCAATGTTTCTTAGTTTATTTTTCTTGTAAATTTTCTTAAGTGTGCTGTCGGAACACATTAAATTACCAAAAACATTTCAGTTTCCACTTGAAATTTTATGAAGTGCAAACACAGGCTTGAGATTTGTCTTTATTTTCCCCACATATTGTTTCCAAGTTTACCTCTCTGCAAGCACCAGTGTTGGCCTTGAGCTGTGCTGCCATGATACTAATAGGTGGTATAATTGCTTTTTAAAGAAACATCTCTACTTGGAATAATTGCAAAGAGTACCTTAGAGATAGAATTTACAAAATGAGAAGTGTGGTGAATGGCTATTATGCACAAACTAATTTCCCAAAACCTCAAACTTTGAACTGATGTTAGACCCTGAAACTCATTGTCCTAAGAGATATTTTTAATAGAGGTTAAGATTCTCTCAGTAATTTATTCAAAAAGCAATAATATGCTTTTAGTCATGCAGCAACAGTTATTCAATTAAAATAATGACCATTCTGATTTTGTCTCTGTTGATGATATGCAACAAAAATATATTTGCATATAGTTACAAACTACTATAATTTTATTCTTAAATAATCAAAAATCCATCAGCATCCGCAGATGATTTCCTGAGTGACAACAGAAATGGAGCCTTTTTCCCCTATGATTCCAAAGCAACACTACAATTATATTTACTTACACTGAAGTTCAAATTTTTGTTTTAGAAACAAATATATGTTCGTGTTTTCATATGAATGCTTCCATTCATTTCTCTGATATGCAATTTTGACATTATGGAAGCCAGATCCTATAACAAGATATTGTCTTGTAACCTACCTTTAATAAAAATCCAAAACTATTTTCAAGAAAGTAATGTCACAGAAATTATGTCTAGATGATAATCAAACACTTTAGCATTCTTATGCAATAAGATTAAACCATAGATACTTTTTATCCTACTTTCAAATGTAAGTAGAGTTAATTCTATTATAATGATGTTTTGAGTGATTACTAATTTCAATTAGGATGTCAAAGTCGGTAATGATTCCTCATTTCATAATACTTATCATAAAGTTATTGAATACAAGGATGCACTATCTTATTTTATGGACCACATTCTACATTTTAAAAACTTTTTTGATTGTTCAAAATTATATTATTACTATAACATACATTTGCTAATATTCAAATAGTAAAATATATACACGGTGTGATAAACACACACACACACACACACACACACACATATATATTTAGCAAATACTGCTGCTGAGTCTTATCCAATGGAAAGGCAGGTAACATTATACTACATCCCCATTGGTCTTGTTCAAAAGACTTTCCACTGCCTTCTGTGTGACTTCTGGCATTTAAATAAAGTGAAAATGGCCATGAAAAATAAACATTTTGAGTTTCATCAAGACACCACAGCACAACAGGGCAACTTAACATACTTGTGGAAGAGAAATTCCATAGATGCAATGGAAAGTAGCAAAAATCATTGAGCCAATGTCTTTGAAGTAAGAAGGAATAGTTTGAGGGACATTATGGCAATATGTCCTTTGCTGTAACATATTTCATAAGAATTTAAACATTTTCCTTTTTGTTTCATTATCCTATGTAGTTCTCTACTATAGTAAAATATAAACCCATATATCAAATTCATTTGAAAAGAAATATCTTTCACCTTTTAACATATATCTTTGAATAATTTCACAGTGTTTCTGTCCTTTTAAATATTGTTTTTGAAATAAGTGGCTTTCTAATTCTTTATGCATATTCTTGAGTTTATAGATTTTTATAATATTTGTTCATAAAATTAATTTTGTTATGTTTTTGACACACATAATGATCACATTCAATTTAGGGAATTTGTACCTATACTTAATATACCTTAATTCTTTTTTTTCCCCTGTTCACCTCCTTTCCTTTCAATCCTTTACCTCTTGACTTACAAAACTTTGTTTCTATTGTTTTACTTCCGTTACTTGTTTTTATCCCTATTTCTTTCCTTTATTTTCCCTTCCTTATCTCATCCTCAACTTTAAATGAAATATACGCCACACTCACATTAAAATATTGTATTGCTTATGTTATATGAGAAACTCAGAGGATAGATAAGAGCCAAAGTGGAGAAAAACATGTTCAATTGCTTATATAGTCATAAGAAGAAAATTTAGAAACTTTTTTGATGTGAACTTTATCAATTTTATTAATTAGCAGATAGAACAAATTTTCCGTCCAAAATTGGTTCAAATTCACATATGTCTTCTCTGATTGATTTTTTTCTCAATGATGAGTATATAAGCACATTATCTCATATTTCTGTCACACATACAGCTGATGGCTCACCTCCCTTGTCTTTTTTATACATAATTTTTGTTTTCTTTTAGTCTTTATGCTATGATTTAGTTAAGACACTAATGTTATTTATGATAATACAATATTTTAAAAATATATTATTTGATATTTAATTTTACATATTTCAATATTTATTCCATGAATTATAGTTAATTTATATATTGGAATTTATAAGTGCTTCCATAAAATTTTCCTCCTGATTTTTCATTAAAATTTCATGTTTCCTTGTGAAATTATTAGTACTCAGGATTTAAATTTGTAAGAAAATCAAATACCACTTTTCCAACAAAATGCCTTAGTTACAGAGTATAAAAATGTATTCCTTGTTTTATATTACATTGTCACCTTTAAAATTAGCATTTTTGTACAGTTTTAGATAATATGTGCATCTCTTAATAGATTTAAATATTGATACCATTTCAATACCTTTAAACATAAAAAATTCTTCAGGGTTTTGTAATCTTACTAATTAATCATTCATCATTTCAGAAACCTCTGTTTATTACTGAATTTTTGTTATTAATATTCAAGCTTTGCTAATGATTTTCTTTTATCCTAAATACATCCTATGTAAAACATGCAAGTATGAGTTTAGTCACATTTTAATCTTGAGAAAACTTTCTGTTCATTTAATGTATTTAGAGACAGAGATCAAAAAGTGAAAGTTAAAAGTGCATAGCTGAATTACTGTATTGGCACTTCCTTCTAAATAACATTTTTTTGCTTTTTTCATGTCTTCAATACTTCTTTTATGTCTTTCAAAAGATGTAGTGCTTATTTTTCTACAGCTGACTACTTCTGATACACTTTGTTCTTCTAAATCTCTAGTTTTGTAATTGATCATGGAACGAAGATCCCATAGAAGATTTACTCATCTCTATAATGAAAGTTAATGTTTGAATATTTGAATTTTGACGCAAAAGGAATTTTTTTCAATTTTATAGAATGCAAACACTTGAGATTCAATGTCCTGCATATTATTTGACATCTTTTTAAAGAGGTACTTCTCCGTAGTGTTACATACTACACAGTGTTCTACATTTTCTAGATTTGTTGTCTTAGTATCCAGCCCTGGCAATCCAAACTTCTCTCAGTGCTGTAAATACATTTCTTTTTTGGGAAGAAAGGACTATTACCCTTTTAATCATTAGTTTTACCATTAAGTCATTAAATCAAGAACAACTGAAAAATCAATCTGATTTTGTTTTTATTATGCTCACATGTAAATTTGTGCTCATGTTGTACCTTCCCCAACTTACGCCTTCCAGTGAGCTGATAGGAAGCCCCGCTGCCATACACACATGCAACAGTGGTCTGTGTTTGTAAACAGCTATTTAAATACATCTTCAATAATAACTGAATCTATGCCAGTAAAAGCATTTCTAATATCTTTCCCTTTTCACTTGCCATGGTCAATAACAATTCTTGTAAAGCAACAAGAAAAACAAAACCAAATTGTCTTCATGTAAAACTCTTTTAGGCCTTGGGGTTAGGATAGAAAATTTAAGCAATAAAGGTACTTAGGGTATTTTGGTGAGAAAAGATGATATATGTCAAGACAAAAAAATACAGTGAATGTTTAAATTTAAATAAAATTACATTGAAAGACATTTTGACATAGATAGCTCTCAAATTACACTCTTTCATTTTGAATACAGTTTCTCTATGATTCTTGCCAATTCATGCTTCACGAAGTAGTTATCCAAATCCTTTTTTTGTGGAATTACTTGTATTTGTGGCTGCCTCGATGTCCTGACTTGACTCAAATGTTAATGTGCTCATTCTGATGCGAGGAGGAGCCAGATGTGGACAGCGCCAGATGCAATAAATATAGAGGAGAAGCCCGCGCCCTAATGGGCTAATACCCTGCCTCTCTGCTGGATGGAACTTGGCAGATCAATAACGTGCCTTTTAGTGTAATCAGATCTTTATGGAAGAGGGTCATCAGGTCAGCAGAAGAGACAGATGATTGAGCCACAGTATAGAAGATGAACCAGAAATAGAAACTGGTTCTCACACGGAGTAAGAGCCTATGCCTTTTCACCTGGTGTAGCAAGAGCGGCAGCTTTCACAATGAACACTGTGAAGGAGAGTAAAAATAACGTTTTATTAGCATAACTCTGGGTTCTCCAGATATGGATTTTTTAGTATGTATTTGCAATACAGAATGTTTACATTCTTCTTAGTCAGTTATTACATGCAAGTAACATATCTTGGTTTCTTGTTTCTTCATCTTCTCCTCCTCTCTCCTTCCTTCTCTTGATCTCTTTCCTATCTGCAAAAGATCTATCTTTACCATTTCTTGTTATCTTCTTTGCATCATACTATCTATATTTTGAGTTTCTTACATAAGAAAAACCATGAAATACATGTGTGATTGTATGTGTGATTTATTTCACTTAATGTTATGATCTCAGAGTATCTCTGTCTTAATGCAAATGACTCAGATTTACACATATCATGGCAAACTAGTACTATACTGTTTGTACATACATGTTCTTTATTCATTATTCTATTGATGAAATATAGGCTGTTACCAAGATTTACTAACTGAATTGTACCACTATAAGCATGAATATCCATGTATTTCAACTAAGAAAATCAATATTTTCAGGAAATCAAAAGTCAAATCTGCTATCAAGTCATACTCACTGGAAAACAGGTAAAAATGTGATGATTATATAGGAAAACTAATATTTCTGATATTTATATAGAAAAATCTGGGCATTGTACATAGCATTCTTTTATTGCCAAAATGTTCAATGATAACAATTAATGCAGCATGAATGTGAAACCCAGAGGTTTACACACTGTGAACACCCATCCAAACTAAAATTTGTGTGACGCGCTGGAGGAAGTGACCATATAAACTTGTCAGCAGAGTTGCGGACTATTGTCCCACAATAGTAGAAGATGAAAATGAAAATTATAACCCTTAAGCTTTTATAGACAAGGAGACTTTACTAAGTATCGTTTCATTCCTCTCCAAATAATCATAGAAAGAAAGCAGGTATGTTAATTGTTAACTCTGTCATTTGGATCACAGATTGAAAAATATTGACGGTATTAGAAATGGAATACATACCCTGCAGAAAAAACGGCCTGGAGGATCATGCAGTAGTGAGGAGACTGAGCAGTGTGGGGCTCCCTTCTTTGTAATTGTAAGAATTGAAGTCGTCTTATTTAGCAAAAATAAAAACTAGAAATGTAGTGATGTAGAGAAAGATGAGTGTATTAGGAAGCCAGTAGACTCTCGGTTCCGTTTTAGCTTTCCGTCATGTGACACTGACTTTCAAAAGTAGAAGTGTCCAAGTTTCGTTAGCCCTACTAGGTAATATTGCTGTACCTTTTATACTGGCAGATGAATATTCCAATTGTTTCCCAGCTGCATGGAAAAATTGATAGTTACATCTTCCTCAGTCATAGTGTTGACTCATATTTAAATGTGCTAGCAATGAATCTACGAAGATAGTAAGCATAATTTTCACAGTAGCATCTCCTAAGGTACCCAGCAGTGGCAGTCACCTTATACAGTAGAGGCAGCATCAGAGTCCATTGTTGGCATCACTGACATCTCCTTACAGCTTTTCCTTAAGGTCCTGTGGGTATTTCATTATTTAGCCTATTAATCGTTTTTAGTTTCTGACCGTTATACAGGAAAATTCTTTAAAACACAAATCTAATCGAAAATTTCCTGGTTTTTATCCAATCATAGGTCCCTTTTGTTTAATCTTAACAAAGTATATTTATCTCACTTGTATGCATGATCTCTAGGTATCACGACACTAGACAGACAAACAAACAAAAAAAAAAAAAACACCCAAATTTGAATTATAATGTGCATACCGTGTACTTTAAGTACATTTGTTTCTTTTTCTTCAAACATAGTTTAGTTTGCAAAAACAAAAGAGAAGGAAATTTTTTACTAAATTTTCTAGCCAGTTACTAAATTTCTACAGAGAATATTATTCTTCTCATTTATGAAACTTGTAATCATTATAAAAAAGTATCTTCTTTTTATAAAAAAATCTGTTTTATGAAATGTTTTAGGTATAAAATAATAAGTAAAAAAGATTTCCCTTATTTCTTTATGGTTAACAAAACGGATACTTTTAGAATATTAAATAGTAATGTTTATAATAAATTAAGTTACATTGTTCTTGAATTTTTTGCATCTAAGGATTCAGTTATTATAAAACTTCTGAGTTTTATAATAAATATTCTAATTAATATAAACAAATAATAAATAATATAATATTATATTATTTATAATATTATTATAATTTTTTCTTTGATTTAATTCCATATTATTTCTTCAAAGTGTTGCTGAAATTTATTCTACTATATTTGATAAAATTTATTTCAAAATATATTATAAATTCAATATTTTTATATATTATTTTTATGACCTACTATTGAATTAGTTATCTTCATGAAGAATATAAATGGCACTGAATCATGAAAAAGTATTAGAATTTCCTAGAGATCAGATGATATCTGCATACAGGTCAGAGAGTACGAAACAGTTGAAAAAGTATGAGACTAGTTGTTATGTTTTCTTGATTTTTTTCAAAAAACTGTGCTATTATTTTCTCTCATAGCTGAGACAAAATATCTGACACCCATAGCAAAGCGAAAAAGATTTATTTACCTCACAGCTTGTGGAGTTTTCAGTCAGTAATCAACTGGCTCCAAGGCAGGGTGACATGACACAAGGCAACGACTCATGTTGGAGGAAGACAGCAAAAGCAACAGAAGCACAAAATGAGGAAAGAAAGCCTCTTTCCCTCCCTTATATTGTAGGCAGGCTATCCACTTAGGGAAGGTGCAGTACCAACTCCATCTCAGTACACCCCTCTTGCACAGCATGAGGATGGTCACGAGGTGAGGAACCTGACTCCCTGCTGAGTCCCTTGAACTTCTCAGCTTGTCAATTTGACACAAAATATCAGCCATTACAAATGTCATTAAACTTTTTTCTATGACATTATATAAATAACTAAAATTGTATTTCCTTGAAAACTTTCAGTATAATCTAGATCTTTAAATCAATTTGAATAGTGTGTATTTTTCTTATTAATCTTATTGATTTATCTCTATTGTCTTAAATGTTATATATGCTTGTCATCTTTTTCATTTTACATTCTTAATGTAACTGAGTAATTTAATATTTTTCTTATTTAATCTAGTGACTTCTGTTTTAGTGTTTTTTTTATTAAAAGTCAGCATAATATATTTATAGATGCTCATAGCTGATTTTGTTTTGATTGTCAGAAGAGATTTTGGACTTGGACATTTTAGCTATGCGGAAAATTTTAAGTCTTTGGTGACTCTCAGAGATAGACTAAAAGTACTTCTCATAAGAGATGGAAATATATCTTTTGGGAATAGAATGTTACGACTTGATCTAGAATGTTACCCCAAAATCTCATCTCTATAGTGGGGGCCAGGTTACAAGGGTGGATTAATGGAGACAAGACTTGCATACATGTATTTTTATACCATAGAGCAAATTTTCGGAAAATCATGATCCAAAATAAATCTTTCTTCATTTAAGTTGCATCCATGACTTCGAGTGTTAGGGATCGCTCTCTCAGAGAACTAAGCCAGAATGATTACTACATTCATGACTTATTCTAAGAACTTAGACACATAATGAGAGTGAACATTCAGCCAAATTCAAGTCATCACTTTTGCAAATACATATATAAATTCTTATATTTAAACTAATATTTTTATCTTATTATATTCTGATATTAATTTGCTATCATTTACTATGGTCCTTCAGGAAGCAAGTAGTAATTTATGAGGTTTTCTACAAAATTTAAATACCTTTATTGGTTCATCATTTAGTAACTAAAGACATTGTTTGAATTGATGTGTATCTCATTAAGCATTGTGTATCTTATGCTAAAGATGAGTCAAATTGTGAACTATGAATATCATATTTCCTTCCCCAGTTATCGATTACTCTTACACATTTGATTTCTATTTTACTTAGCTTCATTTTTTTTCATATATGTTCTGTGAAATCATTGTGTGGCAATCCTCATGCTCAGTACTATTTCATCTTAACTTTTCTTAGTCACCTTTTTTTAAAAAATCAATATAGATTTTCAAAATATTTGCCTATTTTCATTATTACTTTATTACCAGAATAATTCTTTCTCTCTGATTAGAAGACAGAGTATCACTGTCTTGCATTTTATTGCACTGGCTTGTATCTTCATATCTGTTCAGTACACACACACACACACACACACACACACACACACACAGGAAAACACACGTTACCAAAAATAAGGTGAGAGTTTTCCTGATTTCTATGTAAATATTTATTCTTATTTTTATGAATACCTCACATAAAAATGTTTTTGTGTAATTCCATTTTGTCTTTTCTTCATTTTTTTTAAATAAAAGTGCACTTTTTCCTTCTATATGTCAAATGATTATTTTTTTGCTAACTTTACATTTTGGTACTTTTCCATTTAATTTCGCTTGACATTTGCAAAAATTGTTATCTCCATGCATGCTTCTTTAATATGCAGATAAATGTTCTTTTCTTTTTTAAGGTGTTCTTTGCACTGTCACTTTTCTTTTTTCTCTCATTACTGTCCTGTTTTTCCTACTGACCCAGGTTTTGTGATGTTTTATCATTTCTTAGAAGTAGTTGACCTTTCATAAGCTCCTTTTAAATTTTTGGTTTTTATATAGTCACTTTAACTTTATAAAAATAACAATCATGGGGCTGGGGATTTAGCTCAGCGGCATAAGCACCTGCCTTGTAAGCAGGCGGTCGTGAGTTCGATCCTTGGTACCGATAAAAATGAAAAAGACAAAAAAAAAAAAAAAATAACAATCATTTCTAACCTATATTTTTCTTATATTAAGTAGCACAGGTTGTACATGCTGTTGTTATTCTCCATTTTGAGTAACTGGAAAAGCAGATTTTAGTACTGTAATAAAGAGTGAAATTCAGAATCAAACTTTTGAATTGAGATTCTTGGAAAAGTGAAAATAAGTAATTTTCTTGGAACCTTGTTTTTCAAAACTGCTTCCTACTATGCAATCTTCCCTAACAGTCCATCTGTGACCATGTTCTCAGCATACAGTTCTGTCCTCTATTGGAAAAGTCAGAAAAGACCTGCATGTCCCGTGACTGTTGTTTTATTTCTGTTTTTGCTGTTGAGTGGCAATTTAGCTTTATTTGTTTTCTTCTTCAGCTGCCTGTAATTGGCAGCTGCTGTTCTCCTCTTCACACTGTCACCTGCCACACTGCACGCCCGCATCTTGTGAAGAGGCTGAGCTACAAGCATCTCATCTGATTGAACTAAAATCTTCCCCAAACTTTGCCTTAAAAATGAAGGTCAACATTATTGACATTTAGAAAAGTACACAACAGTTCAAAAACTTCAGAGCTTTGATGCTTTCCTGAGCATATCCCTTGACTGGATCCAAATACCATTAAATTACTTTTGAATAACAGTTCAGGGTTGTTTTAGATCCCGATTTCACTTCCAATTATATTTGGTTGTTCTTTCCCTGTGGTTTCAAAGACATGTGCAAAGTAGTGTGTCAATTGAAGCAATGATTTAATTAAATGGCATTATGTTAAGTTTCCATCTTAAAACTATTTTGTATAAGAGTAAAGGAAATTTTAGAATGTAAGAAAATAGCAAAAATTCAAATATTTTACAACAAATATTTCATGAAAAATGTGACTTTTCATTTAAACAGCTACGTTTATACTATAAGTATTGATTTTAAATTTTATTTTATTTTATGTTAGTTAACAAGTACTGTGTATACTTACTGGTACAATGTGCTGTTTTGAGAATAAAATACAGGAACTTCTTTGCAAAGTCAGCAGAGAGATAGTGATCAGCCCATTTTAACTTCATTAAATCTGTTTTCTTCCTCTTATTGATGGAACACTCTGATCCTTCCTATGAACTGTACCTTTCAGTTCCTTAAGCCAAGTTTTAGTTTTGGTTTCTCTTACTTTTCCACTCCATGTCATAAATCTGCCTGTGCCTCATGGAAAGGCGTGGAAATGCTTTCCTAAGTGAATGAGGTAAGACTCCACTAGTGGGGAAAACTGAGGTCCTCTTTAAGGGACCTCCTTGGATCCTGGTCTTTGATAGAATTAAATTAAACTAACTTATTCATTGCCTCACCTGAATTGTTTTGGTGAGAACATTCAAAATCTACTCCTCTGGCAATTTTGAAACATAGAAAACATTGATAGCTATGCTCAGCTGGAGGAGCAAAACTCCTCTCTCTTCTCGCAGCCCACTATCCTGCTTTGGTTATCACTCACAGTATTGCTTCCATCTTTGAATTCAACCTCCACACATAAGTAGTATTAGGCATTATTTTAACTATCTGCCTAGTTTTTTTCACTTTACATTCTATCCTCCAGATTAGTCCATGTTGTCATGAAAAATAGGGTTACACCCTTCATTTGATTTGCTTCTTTGTTTGCTTTTCCTGTTTTTGGCTCACTATGATTCAACTGTGAATTTGTGTGAACTTTTCTTGATCTTTCATTCATTGATAACCAGTGGGTACCTCCATATTTGGTTATTGTGATTTATGTGACAACAAGTATGAGCATACAGATAGCTCCTAAAACGATGGTTCTGATTTCTTCAGATGTAGCCTTGGAATGCAACAACTGGATCACATAACAATCATATATTTAGTTTTTAAAATTCTCTGTATTATTTTCTATAAAAGGTATACTAATTGCAATCACAGCAGCACCCATTTTCATACACAACAAATAACAATTGCTATGATTTGGTTTTGGCAGATGAGTCGTTTTATTTCTCACAAGATATCTCATCGTGGTTCATTTTGCTATTAATGATTAATATTGTTAAGCATTTTCTAATATCATTTTTTCTTTCATATGGCTTTTAAGAAATATCTTTTCAGATCATTTGATCATTAAAGGAGACTATTTGCTTTCTTGACCTCTTTATATACTGTATTTTGTTACTACCCTTCTATCAAATGTATATTATGAAAATGTTTTATTTCATTTAGTAAATTGCCTTTTCCCTTGGTTGATGGTTTCCTTGGGTATATAAAAGTTTTTAAATTGATACAAATCTTTTCTCTAATTTTTCTCTTGTCACCTGTGCTTTTAGGATCAAATGCAAGAAATCATTATTTACATATATGTTTTTGGGTATTTTCTCCTATGTTTTCAACTAGTAGTTACATAATTTCAGATTTCATATTTAACTCTTCATTCCCTTCAAATTTATTTATTTAAATTTTGCCCAGTTTCATCTTTTATGTTCCCCAAGTTATGTTACTATTCTGCAGTTTTTAGATAAATTCTCTCTATTAAAAACATGTTTTTGCCTATAAAATTTCAGGAATTTCCAAATAGGTGTAAGCTAAGTTTTGTCTTTTTCTTTCTTTCCACTCTTTTCATGATTATAACTTTAAAATTGTAATTATAGTTTTATAGTAGTTTATCAAATATTTATTGAATATTTCAAATATCAAATGTTTATCAAATATTTCCTCAGTGAAACTGTATTATTTCTTTATTATTTCTTCCTAACTCAAATATCTTTATATTTACATTTCTTTTAAATATTGGCATAAAGTCAAAAATAGGGTAGCAAATTATGAAAAAATATCCTCAGTTAATTATTCTTTTTTCTGTATAGGTTCTCACTGTCAGAGAAGCATTATCATTAAAACTTTCTCTATTAAGTCTTCTTTAATGGAATTTCTCAGTAATTTTAAGGATGAATTTTAAATTATTGGACTAGAATGGCTAAATTTAAGGCACTGCCATTTTGATACAATTTTTATTAAACTTTTCAAAACACCTTTCTTTAAACTTCATTATTTTTGTGTAATATGAAAAGCATTCTTTTTGCCTATGTTGCAGTCAGGGTTGCAAGCAGTATTTATAGTGTCATTTATAATTGTCTCCCAAGGAGTCAAATACAAAGAAAGTACAGGAAATGTACCCATAACAGTAAAGACCTCAAAAAGCAGCTGATATAAAAGCATAGATTCCAACTGAGGACCTGCATCCCATGGCAATAACCTGAATGAGTTCAGCTTAAAATCTTAAACTCACAACAATGACCCATCCACATCTATCCCACAGATATGTGATATGAAGTCATAAAGGTCAGCGATGGAAGCTAGAAAATCTATGCCACTGGGTTAGCAGACTGAGGGATCTACACTGGAGCCAAGAAGTGATGATCAAAATAAGGAATAGGGCTCCCCTGAAAAGTACTATAGCCACCATCAGTGATAATGAGGTCACGAGCTCCTCCAAGGATGATAACAGTCAAGTTCATATCAGGAAGCCACCATGACAATCCTCTCCTGGAGATAAAACTGGACACATCTTCCCCTTCAAAGACAAGAAGTGATGAACATAGTGAGGACCAGAGCTCCTCGAAAGTCAACTGCAGCCATTCTCAGCAATAAGATTCTGAGATCCTCCAATTATAACAGCAGAGACCATGTCAGGAAGGCCAGCATGACAAGTCTATACAGGAGAATCAATGGCTTCAAACAACAACACTTGTAGAACCCACAATGCTATGCTTCCTCTCCTGGTCTCCTTCTTATATTGGCAATATTCTTCAGGTGGTCCATTTTTTTTTTTTTTTTTTGTTCAAAAAAATAGTGACTTAGTTCTTCTAGTGTTTACATGGACCACCATCTATTTTACTGCTCTTTAAATGCCATATTAGGCTTACATTTGTTTCCTTGCTTTTCCTCTCCAGATGGCTTCAACTTTTCACATATATTTCAACTAACTTTATAGGTTGGCTATTTCTGAATGTAAAATCAAAATCTAGATAGAACCTTTTCTTCCACTCTAAATTACCACATTTTGACGTTTGTGTGTGTCATTTTTTGTGTCTAGATATTCCCCCAAAGCCTCATGAAGTTTTAGGTGGAGCATTTTTGGAGGAAGCTAAATCTGGAACATGTGATTAATTAATAGTATAATGCTGGGAATCACAGTGTGGGCATTAAAGGTGGGTGATTGCAGGATCAGTGTACTGATTAGATCATCATGATTCTGTCTGGTAAACTGCATACAATATTAGGGATAGAATTAAGGTTTTCAGTTGCTTTTTATGTCTTCCACTTCCCTAAGATTTTGTCCTCCCAAAAAATAAAAGTAAAAAATACTTTAAGGGGCTAGGGATTTAGCTCAGCGGCATAAGCACCTGCCTTGCATGCAGGCAGTTGTGAGTTCTACTTCTGGTACCGATTAAAAAAAAAAAAAAAAAAAAAAGATTTTGTCCCCCTGCCACGTGCCACCCTGCCTTGGAACAAGCTGATTATGGGCTGGGCTGAAATCTCTACAAGTGGTGTGCTAAATAAAATTTTTCTCACTTTAATTTTAAGTGTTAAGCGTTTTATTTTGTCACAACTACAAGAGAAACAACTAAGACAGAATTTTGATAAAAGAAGTGTCTAATTGTGTGAATTTACCTGATCATATGAGTCAGAAGCCTTTGAAAATGGCCTGTGGGAAGAGTTTGGGATAACTCAGTGATGCCAGTTCAAAAAGTGGAGCTGATAAATCTTAGGCAGTTGTATATGAGAGATTCTGGTCAAAGCTGAGACCAGAAGACTGACAGAAATCCTACCAGTAAAGACCAGGCCCAAGAGTTTTCTACTTTGAAGAAATGACTGATTTGATGGAATTCAGATGATTTGTCTTATGGTTTGGCAGACTGTTTCTCTATATTTTGTTTGTCCTGAGTCTAAGATTATGGGTGGTGCACTAATTATCAGGGAGGAGAAATTTCAAGGAAATATAAGGTTGAAACCATGGCATAGCTACTGTTGCGGGCTTTTAGCAAGATTTATTTTAAAAAATCAAGTGGGAAACTCCAGCATAATGATTTAACACACTGTAAATTTGTTTGGAAATGAAGCTCCTGTCAAGCTATGGACTGAAAAAATAGAGCAGTGGAGACCTTCAGTCTTGAGAAAGAATAGAAGGATAGAAAACAATGGCCTGAGGGCATCATAAAAAGGACTAGGACCTCAAACTTTGCAGCCGCAAAAGTGAAAGACTTTACTTTGAGGAGAAAGGCCCAGAGCAACATATTCCAGATTGGTGGCAACCTAGAGAATTTGTTCCTCAAAACTGTATTCAGAGTAAACAGCAATCCAGTCACTTCAATACTAAAGCCAAAAGAGAGGGGATTCTGGTTACTTCTTTTGCTGTAAGTTGACCTGGGCATTACCCATGTGTTGCTGATTTTATATGCATAAAGAATGTATGAGTTGTAGAGTCAGGAAAGCTTCTGCTCAAATTTCAGAAGAAGGCATGGAAGCTAAGCAGTGTGCTCCTGAGGGTGCATGTGGGAAGCTGTAAGTATGAAGTCAAAGGTTCAGTGGAGATCACAGAAGTTTGGAAAAGTCAAGAATGTGACTTGTCTAAGGAAAACTGCAAGGAAGGAGCAGAGCAAGTCTAAAAGAGAATCCCTGAGAAGTACAAGTACGATAGTTCCATAGAGGCAGATCCATCCAAGCCCTTTGGAGTTAACATCTTGCTACTGATTGCCTGATATGCTGCACAGAGAATTACAGGACTTAATATTTGCCCTGCTAGTTTAGAGTAATTCTAATTCTTAGTTGGTCTAATTCTTTTGTATCCCCTCATTTGTAGTTTTGGGAATGGAAATGTCTATCTTTAGTCACTAAATATTGGAAATATTTAACTTTCTTTTCATTTGAACAGGAGTTCACAGATAAGAGTTTGCCTTTAATCTCAGAGAAGATTCTTGACTTGAATTTTTCAGCAGTGCAGAAATGGTCAGGATTATGATACTCCTTGGAGATAGATTAACGGAACTTTTTGTGTAAAGGAATGTACATGAGTCTTTGGGCAGAATGCTATGGTTTGTGTTATGATGTCCCTCCCACCCTGCTGTTTTGCATGGGGCTTTTTTAGAGGAAGCCAAATTTAGAGTGTATGACTGATTCATAGTGCAATGCTGGAATTAAATTTGCGGGGAATTAAGGGTGGGTGAATGCTGGATCAGTCCCCTGATAGAGTTGGCACAACCACAATCATAGTAGACTAGATGTAATATAAGGGACATTAAGAGGCTTGTCTCATGCTCTCTTTTCTTGATTTTTCTGTTTTCGCTTGCTATGAACTGTTGCCCTTCTGCCATATTAAACTGGTTTTTTATTTGCATTTACATTTCATTTATATTTTTCATTTACATTGACTTTGGTCATTAGGTATTTTGTCTCAGGAACAATAGAAAACTAAGGTTATATATTTGTATACTTATATAGTATTTTATTATCACATATATGCATACATTTTCGAGTCACTACCAAAACAGCATTTGCAAATTTAATTCTCCTAAATTCTTTTATTCTGGAGTATGATAGAATCGCTCATATTAGATTTTTCTCTCTTAATATCTTATGAATAATACATTTACAAATGTAAGCATGCAAGTTTTGTGTTTCAAAATCTCTAGAGTCTCCCATTTTCAAAGAAAAATTTAGCCATAATACTTTGCTTGAAAGGACTGCCAGGATCCAGGCCTCTCCTACCTTACAAACACATCACTAAGTAGGCATCAGAAATTTATATTTTCTATATAACTACTACTATTTATTCTACTGGTTCTATGTTATTTTTATCATGTAATACTCTTTTAAGCTTTTCCCATTCAAAGTAATCCTTATTTCTATAAGATTTAATTTAGATTGACAATTATGAAAAATCTTGATTACTTTTACATCACTCTAAACTACCACGCACCTCAGCTATGCATTTGATATCCTACATTTATTCTTAGTAGTGAAGCTTTAGCCTTATCAGGCATTCAATCACATAAAAAAGCAATACTAGCTTATAAATTAATACATTTTTTCATTGTATAAGAATATCTTTCTCACAGTCCAGGAATTTTTAGTTATTCTGGTATCTAATTGCTTTATTAAACGTGAAATTTTCCATTCACTTTAAGAAGAAAGCTATACATATATAATTAATATCTCTATCTCTTTCCTAAAAAGTATGTGGTAGATATTGTATACGCATTTACATTCAAACATGCATGCATAATGGGAGATGAAACAAGAGATTTTCACTTATTTCTCATTTTGTCATATTGTGCTCAACAAGCCAAGGACTCAACATTGGGTCTGAGAAGAAAAAAAAAAAAAAAGATTTTATCCCAATGATAATTTTTTAAAAAAATTTTATTTAAAAGGAAAGAGAGAAAAAACAAAACACAACAAAACAGTGTAATGGTACAAGTAATATAGAACTACAAAAAAAAAAACAGTAAGAAACCACCAGTTAATATATTACACATTATCATCTTAGAGATAGTTTTCAAGTCACAGGAACAAAGCATACAAAGTGGACATTCAAACAGTGAGACTGCAAACAGTCGTGTTCAATGATCCAATCAAAAATATTAATATGGTCATCTATTTAACACACCTAAACACCCTTGAAGTTGAATCCTTTAGAACACTTTTTTTTCCTATCTTTATTACAGCAAAATTTACACATTTTGGGTTTTCTTACTCCCATAGGTCTTATCACTTTTTTTTGGAAAAGAATAAAAACAAATATGACAAAACAAAGCTGTCAGTCAAAACCAAGGATAGACATGGCACATGATGTTAAAACAGAGTACAAGGTTATAAACAATGGTTACCATAATGCCTCTTGCTTCCTTAAGAATTCTCTATATCATGAGGTATTATAAAATTGAACAAAACAGTAGAGAACAAGACCAATAAAACCTAAACATTGTAAACCTTATAGAACTTCAAAAGAGGATAGTAGTCAAACCAGAATGGGCATCATAGTGAATCTTATTGCCTTCAAAGTAGTTGCATATGCCCTCAAACTTGATACTATCATACAGAACGGAACAGAGTCTAATCAGTCAAAACAAGATATTGGGAGTATTACAGGATTTCAAATCAAGTTAATAGGAAGTCAAAAAAGTTACTATAATATATCCTGCTAGTTTTTCCCCCTTAATTAAAAAGTAATAAAAATAATTAAATAATATTTTTAATGAATAAGGGAGAGACTGAGATAAAAGTGGGCATAAGAACATAACAATACATGTCCAAGCATGACAGTTTCAGCAACCCATGCTTCACTGCCAAATAACCCAATTTAATAGTAGTTACCATAGTGTATTTTTCCTTGAAATATTTGAATATAACTTCGTATACTACAGCATCAAACATATCAAGACAGTGTAAAACCATTCAAGTGGATGAAAGCATTGTAGGGTATTTAGAATCAGCTAACAGAAAGTGAACAATGGTTTCTATATTATCTCTTTGCCTATAACAATTTTTGTTTATACTCTCACATATAATAAATCCAGCAAGATACATCATGATAAAACCAATGCAGACAGAAGAGTCATAATTTGGTGGGGCTTCAAAACAAGATTGTGTTAAATCAGCACTAGCTATTATGATGTATGTTTTCTTCAAAATAGCTGTTCATTTCATCACAGGCAATAATATCAAACAGCGCAGAATAAAGCCATTCCAATCAATAAGTGAAAACTTTATAAGTTCACTTCAAGGCCACATAATGGGGAATCATGATTACCACATACTTTTATATATTGAATCATTTCCTACACTAGGAAACTATTCTATATTCACACATGCGAGTTTGATTTATTTCACTTATGAGTATGGTTTCAAGCTGCACCCATTTTTTGATAAATATCTCAAAGTGATTCTTATTTATAGCTGAGTAGTAATCCATTGTATAGAAATACCACAACTTTTTAATCCATTCCTCAGTAGATGGACACTTGGGTTGTTTCCAAGATTGGCAATTACAAATTGTGCTGCTATAAACATAGGTGTACGTATATCACAGTGGTATGATTCTTTCAGTTCATCTTGGAATATGCCTAGATGTGAAATAGCTGGAACAAAAGGAACTTCCAACCCCAGCTTTTTGAGAAATCTCCAGACTGACCTCTACAAAGTTGTACCAGTCTACACTCCGACCAACAGTGTAGGAGAGTTTCTTTTACCCCACAGCCTCTCCAGCCTTTGTTGTTGTTGGTTTTCTTGATCTTGGCCATTCTTTCAGGAATGAGATGGAATCTCAATGTGGTTTTAATTTGCATTACCCTAGTGACCAATGATGATGAGAATTTTTTCATGTATTTATTTGCCATTTGAATCTCTTCATTTGAGAAGTGTGTACTCATCTCAGATGTCCATTTTTGGATTGGGTCTTTGAATTTTGGGGGTCTGAGTATTTTTTAAATCTTTATATGTTTTAGACAAAAATCCCTTGTCTGAGGGGGAGTTCACTAAGATCTTTTCCCAGTTTGTGGGTTTTCTTTTCACTATGCTGGAGATTTCTTTTGACTTGCAGAAACTTTTTAATAAGAGGTGGTCCTAGTTATTGATTCTGGGAAGTATTACTCGTGCAGTTTGAGTCCTGTTCATGAATTCTCTACCTACCCCTATGTCTTCAAGGTTTCTACCCAATTTGTCTTCCACTAGATTTAGTGTTTCTGTTTTAATATTCAGATCTTTTATCCATTTAGATTTTAATTTAGTACATGGTAATAGGCAAGGGTCTAATTTTAGTTTTTGGCAAATGAAGAGCCGGTTTTTCCAACACCATGTATTAAAGAGGCTGTCGTGCTTCCCGTGAAAATTTTTGACCCCTTTGTCAAAGATAAGGTGGTTGAGTGTGTTTGTAGTTGTGGTTGTATCTTCTAATCTATTCCATTGAAATTCAGCTCTGTTTTGATTGCAGTACCATGTTGATTTTACTACGGTTGCTTTGTAGTATAACCTCAAGTCAGGGATTGTGATGCCTCCTGCCTTGCTTTTGCTGTTTAGAATTGCCTTTTCTGTTCTAGGTCTCTTGTGGTTCCAGATGAATTTTAGGAGTGATTTCTCTAGATCTATAAGGTATGTTGATGATATTTTTATTGGAACTTCATTGAATCTGTATAACAGTTTTGGGAGAATAGCGATTTTCAAAATGTTTGTTCTTCCTATCCATGAGCAAGGGATGTATTTCCATTTTCTTAAATCATCTTCAATTTGTTTTTTCAATGTATTATAATTTTCCCTGTATAGGTCTTTCACTTCTTTCATAAGAGTAATTCCTAAATATTTCTTTTTTTTTTTTTGCTCTCTAGTGTGAAGAGTGTGGCTTCTCGTATTTCTCCCACTGTGGTTTTGTTGTTAGTGTGTAGGAATGCTATTGATATCTGAGTATTGATTTTGTATTCAGCTACATTACTGAATTTATTTATTATATCTAAGAGTCTTTTAATGGAGTTTATGGGTCTTCTATGAAGAGTATCATGTCATCTGCAAACAATGATAATTTCACTTCTTCTTTTCGTATCTTTACCCTTTTTATTTCTCTTGTCTAATTGCTCTGGCTAGTACTTCCAGTACTATATTAAATAGGAGCAGTGATAAAGAACATCCTTGTCTTGTGCTTGATTTTAAAGTAAAGGATTTCCATTTTTGGCCATTTAGTGTGATACTGGTTGTTGGTATATCATAGATGACCTTTATTATATTGAGGTAAAGACCATCTATTACAATTTTCTGTAAAGTTCTTATCATGAATGAATGTTGCATCTTATCAAAGGCTTTTTCTGGATCTATAGAAATTATCATGTGATTCTTACTTTTGGCTTTATTGATATGGTGGGTTACATTTAATTCTTACTTTTGGCTTTATTGATATGGTGGATTACATTATGGTGGATTACATCTTTGTTTATCTTCTGTATTTCTATAGAGTCTGTAGAGATTTCATCTTTGTCATTTCTTATTGCATGAAATTAAGCTTTTTCTTCCCTTTTTAAAATAAGGTTGGCAAGGGACTTATCGATTTTATTTATTCTTTCAAAGAACCAACTTTTTGATACGTTGATTTTTTTAATTGTTTACTTAGTTTCTATTGAGTTCATTTCTGCTCTGATTTTTATAATTTTCTCTCTTCTTTTGGCTTTGGGCTTGACTTGCTCTTCTTTTTCTGATGTGTGAGGTGTAGCATCATGTTATTTATTTGTATTCATTCTGTTTTCCTGATGTGGGATCTCAGTGCAATAAATTTTCTTTGGAGGATGGCTTTCATTGGACCCACAGATTGTGGTAAGTTGTATCTGTATTTTCATTTTCTTGTAGATATTGTTTAATTTCTTCTTTAATTTTCTGTGTGACCCATTGATTATTCAAGAGTGTGCTATTCAGTTTCCATGTGTTTGTGGGATTTTCGCAGTTTCTTTTATCATTAATTTCTAATTTCAATGTGCTATGATCTGATAACATGCAAGGGATGATTTCAACTCTTTTGCATTTGTTTAAATATGTTCTGTGATCTAATATATGGTCTATTTTAGAGAATGATCCATGTACTGCTGAGAAAAATGTGTATTCTGATGTTGTTGGGTGGAACATTCTGTATATGTCTATCAAGTACATTTCTGTATATGTCTATCAAGTACATTCTGTATATGTCTATCAAGTATATGTCTATCAAGTTCACAGGTGTGATTCAGTTCTGTTATTTCTTTGCTGATTTTCTGTCTGGTTGATCTGTCCCTTGGTGTCAATGGCGTGTTAAGGTCTCCTGTTACAATTGTGTTACTGATAATTTGATTTTTCATTTCTGTTAATAGTTGTTTTATATAACTGGGTCGTCTGGAATTTAGTGCATATATATTTAAGATAGTTATCTCTTACTCTTGGAGTTTTCCCCTAATGAGTATGTCGTGACCTTCTTTGCCCTTTCTGATCACTGCTGGTTTAAAGTTCATGTTGTCTACAAACAGAATTGCTACTCCTCTTTTTTGGGGGATTCCTGTTGGGTGAAGTATTGTTTTCCATTCTTTGACTTTCAGTCTGTAAGTATCCTTCTGGGTTATATGGGTTTCCTGTAAACAGCATATGGTTGGATTTTGTTTCTTGATCCATTCTGCCAGTCTGTTTCTTTTGATTGGTGCATTGAGAGCATTTACATTAATGGTTATAACTGTTATATGCTGGTTTATTGTTGGCATGTTATCTTTCTGCTGTTGCATCTTTATCTTTCTGTTCTGTTTAATTATGTGCTTTGCTTAGTGGTTTTTTCCTTCGTGTATCTAAACTGTCTCTCAGTATTCTTTGCAGTTTTGGCTTTGTGTTCATGAAGTTCTTCATTTGTTCTTTCTGATGGAAGTATCATTTCACCATCGATTTTGAATCATAGTTCTTAAAGGTACATCTTTGTAGGTTGGAAATCATTTTGCTTTAGGATCTGGAATATTTCACTCTATGCTCTTCTTGACTTTATTGTTTGTGCTGAGAAGTTTGCTGTGATTCTGATGGGTTTTCCTTTACAAGTGATCTGTCTTTTCTCTCGGACAGCTTTTTAATAATCTATTCTTGTATTAGATTTCTGGGATGGTGATTATTATATGTCAGCATGTAGTTTTATTTTGGTTGTGACTATATGAAGTTCTATAGGCTTCACTGAACCTAATGTTGGTTTCTGATCTCATGTTTGGGAAATTTTCAGCTATTACTTCTCTACATATCCTCTTGACATCCTTTATGTTGTCTCCTTCTTTTTCATTAATCCCCTCAGTCTTATGTTGTTTTTCTTTGTGTCATCTTGCAGTTGTTGAATTGTTATTTCTTGATTTCTTGTTATTTTTAAAAGACATTTCCTTTCCTGTTCACCAGCAGCAATCCTGTCATCCAGATCTGAAATTCTATCTTCAATTTCATTGACCAGTTTTTACAGCTTTCAGTAGAGTTTTTGATTTCCTGTATATCTCTGTGCATCTGGTTTATTATTCTGTTTCTTATATTGCTCATCTAGGGATTTTATCTTTTTTGTTTAATTCCTCCAATTTTTTAACTGTGTTTTCTTTAGATATATTCAACATGTCTTTCATTTCTTTGATCATTTCTTCTTCTACCTGGGAGAGTATTTCGAGTTTGAATTCCTTTAAAGCTTCCCAGAGTTGTTTATTTATTTCAGTAGCTATTATGCCCAATATTTGAGGTGTATGGCACATATTTTCTTCTATATACATCGCTCCTAGGGTTTCTTGAGATGGGCTGGAGGTTTGAGGTTGTAATTTGGTCTTTCGTTTTGTCATTTTCCTATATTTCGGTGTTTCAAATGTTATTCAAAAGCTTCCTCAGGGTCTGTTGGAAATCCACTTCTATGTTCGCAGCTCCTGGGACTCTGGCACCCACTTCCCCCAGGCTGCTGGGCCTCTGGAACCCATGGCACTGTCTGCCTGCTTAGAGCTCTGCAGTCCCTGATAGGCTGGGCTCCGTAAACAGTGTGCACCCTCCTGCTTGCTTGAAACTCCACAGTTCTCCTAGTGCAGCCAGAACAGGTAGGCAGATGTAGGTGCCTGTGACCAGCCTAGTCACTTCACTGCACTGAGTCCTGAACAGGCTAGGCTTGGAAGAGAGTGCCCTGGGCACTTACCGCAGGGAGCAGGGGCTCTGGAACTGGTGATGCTCCCCTGCTTGCTTAGGAATCCACTGGCTTTAAACTTTCTATGTGCTATAGTTCACACTGACCTCAAACTTGGAGCAATTCTGCCTCAGCCCCCTGAGTGTAGCAATTGTAAGCATGTACCACCACACCTGGCCTTTTGGGAGTTTTAACAGGGTTGAAGCATCTTTGTGTGCCTCACACAAACCCCATCCTCTACTCCACGTGTAAACCAGAGGTCAAGGTGTTAGTCAAAGTTAAAATGTGGTGACACTTATAAACAAAGGTGGTGGTGGTGGTGGGTTATAGCTAAAGCCCAGGATAGGTATTTATATTCCTATTTTCTAAATACCATTTGCAAAATGAATTGGATGTGACAATGTGTGTATTTTAACTAAAAGCCACATTGACTCTCAGACTTTTGGTGGATTCAAGTCTTTGTTTTTCATTTTACCCTCTCTGGCAGACTGCACATGTCTGATTCTTCCTTCTTTCTGTGTTAATGGCCTTTCTTATTTGAGTCTTCTTTCTATCCATCACAATGCTTTTTTGAGGACAGAAACTCTGCCAAGGATTTCACTTCCTTGCAGTAATATTTTCTTCTTCACTCATGTTTGAATGTCAGTGATTCTGGCATTGATCTTTGGCTAATTTTTCCTATTTGCCATTCTGCTTTATGGCTGTTAATCCCAGTTAGTTTACTTGTACTCCCAAAGTGAAGCAGAAGGGTCACAAGTATGAAAGGTGCCTTACAACTTAGTGAGACCAGTTTGTGGAGGTTTCAGTCCATAATCAGCTGGCTGCAAAGCAGGATGGCATGGCAGAGGGGCAACACTTCAAGGTGGCAGAAGACAACAACAGCAGGAGCACAAAGAGCCCCAATTATAAATTTAACAACTAGTATATTGTGTATTGGGAGGTTCTAAGAGTCTGTTGTACCTACTGTGAACTGACCTTGAGCAAGACTACTAGCTTGCATTTAATGTGAATGTTTTATATCTCCAAGTATCAATAGAATTTGGATCCTTTATTTAACAGTCTTGAAAATATTTCCTTATTTTTATGCAGCTCCCACCAATGGTCATAAGATTGTTTTGTGTTAAAACATGAATAGAAATAAAATCATGCTTAATTATGTAGTTCTAAAGGGCCCTTTTTTCAATCTTTGGTTTTATGACTACATTCAAATATAGATTATGATCTTTTATTAGGGATTCTACCCTTGACTAATACCATCAATGTTTATTTTCTTAGAATGATACTTTCAGTAGTATCCTTTTTGTCTGCCCAACCATGTTATACTAATTTAAAAAATTCATTACTCTCTTTTTTTTGGTCCATGTGATGTCTATTTTTGATTCAACTTGGAAAGAATATTGTCTACTTGTTTCATCAAAAATCATTCTAGCCGTTTTGATGAAATTATCACTTTGTATGTGATTAATATTTAAATATGTGGACTTTGAGTGAAGCCAATTACACACCATAATTTGTGTCACTTTCATCAAGTCAGTTGAAACCTTCAAGGAAATTCCTAAGGTCAGTTCATGAAGAAGAAATTGTACTTGTGTACCAAAAGTACAATATCAATTCCTGCAGAATTTTCACCCATCTATGTATCTCTATAAGTTTCAGATGCTTAATGTATTAAATGGTCAATTTGTTAACCTATATCAAGGGAAATAGGTGGATATACAGAAAGATAAATGATAGATATAGACAGACAGGTGGATCAACAGGTAGATATGTATGCAAGCTCATAAAAACACAGACATGAACACATTATTGGTTCTCTTTTTCAAGAGAATCCTGACTAAAATAAACTCTATTTGTAACCACTACTATCTTGTTTGTGACAGGAAAACCTGGCGTTCACAGTTCCAGTACTCTTCCATGTTTTTTCTATGACTCCATTTCTCTAATGACTTATTTTAAAATTAATCCTGGCCTGCTCAGAGGGAATCCAGTAAAATCCTTAATGATATGATGTTGCCTCTCACTCTTGTCTTCTTTTATCTTATCTTTTCAACTCTTCATTGGGAGAGTATTACTTCCTAGGTTACCTGCCTTCCATCTACTTGAATATAGGCTATTTTTTCTGAACCTTTCACTCACTCTAATGTCCTTAAAATTCCTGCCAAATTAATTTTAGTCAACTTTTCCCAACTCTTATAATTTTATAATCGTATGTTTCAGAAATGTGGCTTCAAAGGGATGATTTCTGCTTATCCACTACTCTGCTTTATTTTTTTTTTTTTACTTTCAAAACTCTGATCTTTGCAAATTCAGTGTTCACTGTGATCTGCACTAACCAAGTTTTGCAGCAGTTTTGTAATACTCTTTCTCTCTTTATCATATCCAGTACGTCCCTTGTTCCTTAAGTTACAGTTGCACTCTTAATCTCAAGTTTAGTGGCCCAGAATAGGGTTGGAGTCTATTCCTTAGAGGAACTCGTGGCATCATACCACAACCTCATTCTCTTAAAAGGAAGAAATGTGCCATGTTACTAGGATGAAAACATCTAAATTTTGAGGAAGAAAACTTAGATATTACCACTTCATCCTTGTGACTTTTAGTTTTAACCACAGCCTGTACTTGGACTAAAAAATGTGTTTTGTTTCAGAGTTTAATCTTCATGAGACTCAGTTGCTCTGACAATGAACTCTTTAGCTTATTCCTAACAACCATTGCTGCTTAGTTACATGATATAAAAACTTAGTGTTAAATTCTCAAGATAAGACAAAGTTTACGCTTCAAATAGGCTTGAATTTGCTTTTTCAGTCTCTCAGCCCTTTGCTATATTTGTCTAAAGATGAAAATCTTAGTCAGAGACAGTTATTTTCACTTACCCTGCATTTACTACTTCTTACAGATTATTAAACTACTGATAAATCTACTAATATACTTTTTTGCACAGGTGCACAATGACAATGTAGCTAATAAAACTTTAGCACTTTGCAAAATGTTTGTCTGCAGTACACCTACTAACGGTGAGACTGTCTTCCTTACACAGTCGTAGTAAATAATTTAGAACCAAAATTGCTTCTTGAAACATATTTCTCAGATCATTTCTCACTCTAGCAGGTGAATTTTATGAGAAAGAGAGAATAAATTTTATTGTTTATATTATTTTGCTATGCTCAGCATAACAAAGACTAAACTGAGGGGCTTACGAAAGAATTTTGTTTTCTCATGGTTTTGAAACCGGCTCAGTCTGCTTCCTCTGAAATCTTCCCTTAGTTGATGGAATGTCCCTTGCTTCTTGTCCCTGTGTACTCACATGGTCATCCTGCAGTGAACACACACCACTGATGCATCTCTGGGCATTTTTGTCTCTTATGTAAACACTGAATTAGGCACCATCTTAGTAGTAGTATTCAACTTAACTATCTCTTTAACTAGCTTACATTCAAATTTAGTCACATTTTGAGGTATTAAAGCTTCAACACACATATTTTAGGGTGGTGCACTCCAATCCACAGCAATATATAAGATATTTTAAAGGATGTCTTTCAAGTGGATACCTAAAGAAGAAATAAGGAAGTGGAATAACATGAGCTGCTACCTTATAAATCTGAACCATAAGCTTGGATTACACCATGGTTAGCTTTCAAGGTCTCAGTATTAACCTGCTACAGTTATCCTGCTTTTGTCAAAAGTGCATAGACATTTTAACCCCATTACTCAAGGCATGAATAGGTATCAAGAAGCACAACACTCTCTGCTGCTGAGGGATATCCTTAAGGTGTTCTGTGTTCAAAGCTTCCTGTTGACAGCTATTCAAGAAATGGAAGGAGTAAGTCTCACTTTGTAGCCTTATGGATGAAGTGTCACCTTGATCACCATAATACTCTTTCTGTAGTCTCCCTCTTGTAAAAACATAACCAGATTAGAATTAGAATTAGAATTTTTCATTTGTAAAACAAAACATGAAAAAGCAAATTGTAAATTTTGAAAAAAGCCATAACATTCCCTTAATATTTCTATGATATAAATATTTTAGGTAGCTCACTAGAGTAAATGAAATGTGATTAATTAGCAATACTTAATCTAAAATATGACTTGTACCATTTCAAGCAACAGCTCCATCATATCAATAGTGGGATATTCAAAGTCAAGGATTACTGAAATAAAGGTATTTCACTAGTTAGAGGTAAATAATTCTTGTTGTTATATATTATGCAAAAATTCTGAAACAGAGCTTTGAATAGCATGAAGAATTCATTGTTATATCCCTTAAATCATTCCTTGTTATCTTTTGGCAATAGTTGCAAGACCAATCAGCACTGAATTCTCAATTCAGGGAAAAGCAGTGGCTTTACGTGGAATTTCCAGTACATAATTGATCTTCAGTTATAAACACAAAGCACATTGAGATCATGTTATGCAAAGATGGTTTGGGATAGCAAATGTTTCATTACTTTGTATCACCTCCAATCATTAAGACTTATGTTTTAATGCCTAAAACTGCATATAATGACAGCACCTATTGGGAAAATGCCAAACAAACATTAGAAGTCACCTGCATGTGTGCAAATACAGTAGAAATCAGCAAAAAAAAAAAAAAATCAACATGTTTCTAAACATGCTGCATAGAATACTTTGCTTAGACTGTTTATTTAGGAAACTGAACAAACTTGGAAGTTTTAAAGATGAATTCATTTTTTTCTTTTTCTTTTCTTATTGCATATTTTAATATAAAAATTGATGTTTGTTTAAGGAAATGGTATATGCATTATCGTATATCTTCATCATTTTGAATCCTGTGAAATCTATCTCCCTTTCCTTTACCTGTCCTTTGATCTTCATGCTTATCTCTAAAAGTCCACCTCCTGTAATGGTTTTGCTTGGTCCACATGAGCTGCCAGAATCATCTTAGCTCAGAGAGACCTAGGTCTCCCTGAGCCAAAGGCCAGGATTGTTCTCTTAATCTGGTGACTTTAGCTCTAACATTTTCCAGATATGGTTTTCCCAGACCCATGCTGATTATTGTGGTAGCTATTTTACCTCTATCTGTATTGCAGTGGCAATTACATTTGGGAGTTATTGAAAATGTTAGTTTTCCAAACAAGTAGAATTACTTAAGATAATTTTTCTATCCTCATTTGGCTGAATATCTAGACAAAGAGTAGGGCAGTTGCTAAGACTATTTCCTAATCTGACCTGTCTGGACCTGTAGAGAAAAGACAGGGGTTAGCATTCCTGCATCTGATCCTTATTCTGTGGTAAGGCCTCTCTGCACAGGCCGCTCCAGTGGCAGAATTAGTGTGTATGAGTCTATGATGAGATTTTTTTATTGATGTATGTGAGGGAAAGTTTCCCATTTTCTTCAGTCTCACTTCATTCAGTGATAATGTGTTGCTTCAGTTAATTTATTCCTCTTTAAAAACTAGTGTTTCAGTGTTTGCCTGGTTCTCTGCTCCCTCAAGATGGGACCTATGATTTCAGTGCTACCCCCTATCTCCTCTCAGAGCTGCACATACTTTGTTTTGGATGACAATTTCAGAGTGACCTGAGTGCTGGCTGCCTCAAGCCGGTGACTCTCCAACATTTCTTTTCTTATACTTAAAAAGAAAGCACTTACATTGCTTGCTTTATATCACATTTCTAATGATAAACTTTTTTGTAGTATGTGGTTTAGGGAAATATAATCACATTTACTGGTACTGAATTTGATTTTGTGTGTTCATGGGTACTATACCATACATACTGCCACACCTCAGACTATTCACTTTGTCCTGTGATTTGTTTAGATTAATCTATCTATTAACCTATTAATTAATTAATCTATTAATTTTAAATAAATCTATCAATTTTAAAAGGTGGGCATTTTACCTTTTATTTACTTTTTAACAAATATTGTGGAATGATAACTATCATATTCTGCACAAGTTAATACAAATGAAGAAAAAGAATAACAGACCATAAATACTTATATTTGGGATTATTTGTTTAGTAAATTTTGCAGCTATTGCTATAATTATTAATAAAATATTTAATTGTAAAATATTCAGTGCAGTTTTTATGAAAACTTTATAACAGTTAAACTCTTCCAGGACACTGAGTTCAAATAAACCCTCATAATCATAAACTTTAGTTTATTTATGATTGTGATATTATTTAGTTGTAGATTATAAACACATGTCTAGGATTGGCTTAAACATAATAGTAACAAAGGTGAACTGTCTTCACAAATGTAAAATAGGTTTACAAAACAGCTATGAAGAGATTGTGTTCTTATAGATAAATTGAAATAAAAAATGAACATAAAGATTATGACAATCCAGTACATAATTAACAGTGACATATCCTTTCATTTAAAAAAAAAAGTGTTAGTAAAACATAACATTTTTATACAGGCAAAATTGTTTCCATAACAAAAATAAATGACCATAGAAATTTGAGCCTGATTAAGTAAATCACTCTTTTTAAACAGATTCTTCAAATGAAAACACACCTCTGTAAATATGTTGTTGCTTTTTCTTTTATCCTATGGCCTATGGCCTATAGCCTATGGTGCTTTCCTACCTATGCAACACTCATTTCCTTAACAGAATTTTAGCCAGAAAGTTAAAAAATAAATAAATAAGACCCCATTATATTTCACCCTATCTACTTCAAAGTTTTAATACAAATTCATTTTGTTAGTCATTGCATGAAATTGAAAATGGTTAAAGTTACATAATTTTCATTTAATAGTATGCATACCCTATTGGGAATTGCATTGAACTAACTAAGAAAACATCAGAAAGACAGAAATGCATAATATGTGCTAACATGAAACTGAACTGTCAAAAGCATGGATTTTAAAGAGCTGTAGCTTCAGGTGTATCTTAGATGTTAAACTTTACTGAAGGAATAACTCCCCTTTGGTTTCTTGCTTGGTTGCCTTAGACACTAATTCTCAGCTCTGAAGATTATCTCACACTTCAGTGGCTGTGGTGCCTTAGTATAATCATCTGCTGTGAACTTTCTCTGCACTTCACAGATACACTGTAGGGAACAGAGCAGTCATAAAGGATAAAAAGCTATAAAGGGCTACAGACAGCTTCATTCTAATAGCTACTACTTTCTTTAGATTTCAAGAAAAGTCTCAGATATTTTATTTTAAGCAGAATTGCAGAAAATGTAGATTTGTAGTCTAGGGATTCACCATCCTTTTTTCAACTATTTTCTCACAAGATGTGTTCACTGGTTCTTATAAGGTCAGATATGTGGGTAAATATATACTGCAAGCAATTCTGTTCCAATTTTGACAAAAAATTGAATTTCAATATGATCAAGGAAAATAAAATTTACATTATAGAGTATACAAATATAATTCATCTCCAAATAGTTCTAATTAATTTATTAGATCAGATAAATATTCAAACATACTTTTATAAAAATATTACTGTAGTTTATAAGTAACCATCTTCTTATAGTTTTTAAACACAATCATGCTTTGTTTCACATGTGACATCATCTTCTAAAATTTATTTGTATTTGTCATACAAATAAATGCATTTAATTTTACTCTCTTGAGCACTTTAGTGATTTTAAGCAAGAGATAAACTATTTCTATCAACAGAAACGTTAACAAATTATTTTTTCTGCCAAATTATAAATTATAGACATTTCACAATAACCAAATGTAGGGAGAGGGAGAGAGAGATTTCCATAAATTATATGATACATAATATCAGTGTTAGTTTGCTTTTTGTTACTGAGTAAAATTCCTTTGCAAATCAGCTTTAAAAATAAAAGATGAGCTTGGGATCACAGTTTTGATGGTTCTAATATATGCTTAGATCCATTGATTTTGGCACTATGATAGAAAGGACAACCTACTAGGGAATGCAAGAAATGAAAAGGTTTTTGTGTGCTGTCTTGAATGTCAAAAATGGAAAAAAAAAAAAAAAGAGTCTAGAATTCCACAATCCTCTGGAAAGCACACCTCCTCCCAATCATTTAAAACTTTGTATGAGGCCTCTTTGGGGTTTCACTACAAAAAGTATAAAAGCAAACAACCAAATGGGCTCATTCCCTCAGATAAATTTACATTTAAATCTAATGAACAATAAATACATCAGTTTGCTAGTCATACATTGGCTCTTATTCTTGTAGTCAACAGAAATTCTAAATGAATTTAGGAGCAGATAGTTACAGTAAAGAAAAAAAAATTAGTGATTTTTTCTCAGTGTAGTTCAGAGAAAATCTTTTTAGCAAAGAATAAAACAACTCTTAAAATGACTCAAATTTTAAAGATTTTTAATTACAAGTTACAGGGAAATTGATAGACTTTGAGGAATATTTGAGGGTATGCAATGTACAAATGAACCAGTAACCTACTTGGCGCAAAACTATAGCAAAATAGTGGACAAAGTGATGAAGATCTGACAAAGCAAATGAATGAAAATATAATTGCTTCTGTTTTACCATTTAGGTCTCAGATCCTTTTTGAATTCCAGTTTCAATCTTCTGCAAATTTCCAGTCACTTTTCCCAGTCCTATTTGCTAAGAAGGCTGCCTTTCTGCCAGTGTGTATTATTGGTCCCCTTGTCAGAGAACACATAGTGAATGTGTCTGTGGTTGTTTCTTAATTATTTATTCTGTTCCATTGATCTACATGTCTGTTTTATGGCCAATACCATGCTGCTTCTAAAACTGTGGCCTTGTAGCCTAACTTATGTTAGGTACCGTTGTCTACTTGTTTGCTCCTGTTGCCCAGGATTGTTCTTGCTATTCTGAGTGTCATCTGCTTCTTTATACATTAGAATTGTTTTCTATGGCTTTCTGGGGAAATGCTGTAGATATTTTGATTTGAATTTCATTAAAACTAAACATCAGTTTGGAAGTATGGCCATTTTGTATCAGTTTTGCTAATTCATTAGAACAGGATACTTCCCCATTTTAGATACCTACTTCAATCTCCTTTTTCAGATTATTGAAGTTTTGTTGCGGCTGTTTTTCACTTCCTGATCAGTTTAATTTCTATATGCTTAGTTTTTATCGATGATACAGTAAACAGCATTGCTTTTCTAATTCCTTTTGCAGTGAGTTTGTTCATGGGATACAGGAACACTATTGATATCTGTGTGGTGATTTTGTATATGCTACATTATCGAATTTTGTTATTAACTCTAGGAGTCTTTCAGAGGATTTTTTTGGGGGGATCTTCAAAGTAGAGTAAAATTTCATCAGCAAATAATGATACTTTGACTTCCTATCCTGGACATACAGCTTTATTTCTTTGCATAATTACTCAAGCTAATCTTTCACTCACTACATTGAGCAGAATATCTGTGGCCTGGTAAACCCATTCTTAAAACCAAAATGAGAGCTTTTAACTTAATATCACGTAGTTTGGTCACTTATTTTCACTTATGAACTATAATATGATCTCCCCAATGAATTTTCAATTTTACACATAAGATTAATAGGCCTTTTCTGAATCTCTCACTCAAGACACCACACTTGTATGCACCTCTCATATAACTTAGGAGACCTTGTTCATCATCACTATTTGTAGAGGTTTATTGTTCAATCTGTTTTTTAGTGTTTTCCAAGACAAAATATTGAGCAGTCTTACAAGTTGACCCAATATGGTAACATTTTATATGTGATAATATTTTTATTCTATTTTAAATTTTTAATCCTATTTCAATTGACATATAAATGTGCTCAATATGTACTTTCAAAGAATGGAAACTAGAAATTTAAATTGAAAATAAAATACTTTGTGAACATCATCCTGTCTAACACCTGAGAAGACACCGTAAGATACTGCAATCAGACGCTACAAATATTCTGGATATTAAATGCACAGCACTTCAATGTAACTTCTTATTTTCAAGTGCTAAGTTGTTTTTATAAAATATTTATTTTACACATTATTCTTGAATTTTTCAAAGAGATTGTTTTGATTAACCTTTCCACATATACCTTTTTTTTTTCTAACTAATTTTGAGGCAATGCTATTTTTGTTTTGTAAATACAGTGGAATCTTATACTATTTAAACTACTAGTGGTAATTTGATAAATGCCTATTCATTCATTTATCTTGTTGGCAGTCAGGTACATTTCTAAGAAAAAAACAGAACCAAGAAAAAAAAAAAAAAAAAAACAACAACAACAACAACAAAAAAACACCCGTATGCCATAACTGCCATTTAAAACAACTATGGAATTGAAAACAAAACTTATTTGATATAATGAATCATTTTCATTTTATAAATATTATTAAAATTAAGTATTTCAATTATTATGCTTTTGAGGACAAGTGTGACAATCTAGAGAAACTATATGCACTCAGGAGGTAAATAGAATTGCAATTTAAGTATTAAGTGTTATTAGAGCAACTTTCGCCTCCTGGCTCAATGACATGTGCCTGGAACCCCAGCCTTCATGGAAGCTGAGGCTGATGGACCCTAGAGTGCAAGCTGTGTCCAGCAGTTTAACAATGCAGCATTAACCTGTCTCAAGGAAGAGAAGTCTGACAAAATTATAGAAATATTCCCTAACTGCAGCAACAAAAACGCCATTTCGCAAGAATAATGTCTGATGATATAAATATTTGGTATACTTTAACAAAAATTTTGTTATTAAAATCTGTATATAACATTTTGTCATTAATATATATACCACATTTTGTCATTAAAATTTTTGTCATTAAAATCTGTATATACCATTCTGATGACATCCTTTTAATTTTAATAGAAAATTTTCTGGACATATATTTGTGTAGTACAGTTAATTGTGTTTTAAATTATATCATCCTTTTTGAAATAAGTAACATTTGTGATACTTATGTAATTACATATTATAGTTAAAAAACTACAATTAATTTTATTAATAATTACTTTTAAACCGGTATTATCCTCACTCTGGAAGAACAGTTAAATTTTAACAAGAATGCATATCAAAGCCCAATCTTATGTTATTTTAGAATTAGGATTTTTGCTGTGGGCATATATTTACATTTTCTGTGCATGTTCTTGTGGTTTTCTATGCACTGGAGAAATTATAAAAATGTAGGGGCTGGGGATTTAGCTCAGCGGCATAAGCACCTGCCTTGTAAGCAGGCGGTCGTGAGTTCGATACCTGGTACCGATAAAAATGAAAAAGACAAAAAAAAAAAATGCTGCGAAATTATTTTTATTGTGAACATTTTAGGATTTATATTTGAAAATGAGTTAAGAATATGATTACATAAAATTAATAGTAGCTATAATTTGAACAAATATACCTCTTTATATAAACTATCTCTATGAATTTCTATGGTAAAAAGTATTTTTGATTTTTTAAAATAACTTATTTCTTTAGAAAATGAATTGTGGAGTATTTTCACAGCATGTATTCACTTCACTATGAGTGAAATTAGGGATTCATGTATATTTTTTCCTCTCAATTCATATATATTTGTGTGGGCTCTTTGAAAATGTGTTCACAATAGAAATTTTAAAAATATGGTTTACCTAACTATTTGAGTTTTTATATGCATAAGTCAGAATTTTAGTTTCTGTATTATCTCTTGCTTGTTGCTTGCTTTGATTTTGTTGAAAATTGTATATTTTACTGTAAAATGTTGAAATGACTCTGATTCTCAAGAATTTTGTCATTTTATGTTCATTTCATTATTTTAAGTGACTTTACTCAACTAATTCTTTGAAGATGATTTCAACCTCTGAAAACCAACATGGTGTCTCTATTATTTCCCTAATATTACTGTGACTATCAGAAATTTAATTTGTTAGAATAAAATGCAGTAAATATGAAGCAGTGCACAGGTCGAAAAGCAAGGATATTGACATGACCTAAAATCAAATTGTTTGCAGATCTAGGCCTCCTAGAGTTGCTAATGTGTCCTTTTTTTTTTTTTTTTTTTTTTTTTTTTTTTGTTTGTTTGTTTGGTCCTTCCTCATCTGGAGTCAGTCTGTAGTATTTGGCTCCTGGATGGTCCTCGCTACTATCAAGGCCAGCCCTCTAGCATCTACTATCCTGTACATCTTTGTGTCTGTCTCTGACATTTTCATTCTCTCCATATTAGGCCTCTTTATTTATAATTGACCCTTAAAATAAATAACTATTTTTTTCTTTAGAGTATCCACATATCCATAGAAAAAGATAAACTTTAGACTTTTATAGGTAAATGGATGCAACTCAAGACCATACTCATAAATGAAATAAGTGTGAATCACATGTATAAACATTTTGTTGTCTCCCTAGTGTAAGAAGTTGAAATAATAAATAAGATCCCAAATGAACAATAGATAATGTGGAATGGGAGGAAATTTCCAAAAAAAAAAAAAAGAGAAGCTAGAATAAGAGAAAGGAAGGGAGGAAAAAAGGGAAAATATATATATATATATATATATATATATATATATATATATATATGAGAGTTAAGATCATTATACTACTAGTTTCTCTTAATTCTTTGAAAAGAAAGGATTATGCTATATTTGAACAATTTTTGAAGCCTATGTTTTGTACTCTGAGTAATTACCTGGAGGATAATAGCATACAATGTATTAATTATTGTCACACTCTTATTAGCTTGTTTTGAAATTTTGTTTTAATTTTATTCTCTCTAAAATAAAACTAAAACATAATTTGTTTGATTCAAATATATGAAGACATTCATGATTTTTATAAAATAAGTTTAAATCGAACAATATTAGCTTGATAATTTGGCAATGCCTAGCAAAATTTATTTAAGCGTAAAATAATTCTTTAAGGGAACTATAAGATTGTGATAAGATTTAAAACCTCAAGGCTAATTTTGTAGTAAGTAAATACTGAGGCTAAAATTGTTAGATATAGCAAACTAACTTAGAATTCTACAAAGTTAAGTTGATATGTTTTTGCTAGTTACCATAAGGAAAAAGATTTATTTATTTCAAATGATTTGGAAAACCACTATTTCTTGTTGAAAAGAAAGAAACATCTCATTCGTTTAAGTTGTTTATAAGCCTGTGATTTATAAATTTAACCACTGGCTATAAATTCTCAAGGTTTTCTCTATCATTATTAGGAAAATATCTAATTATAAATACAGAATTCACACTTTGATCTGCCAATTCTCCTGAAAGCCAAGCATTTTATAAATCTTTTCATTTTCTCAGTATCAAAGTTGCTTCTTACTATATTTTATTGAAGGGATTTGGAACTATAAATGATTTACTTAGTCCTCTGGGTATAGTTTAGTTTTACTTTAGCTGCACAAGAACTTCAAATTTCAGGACGGAGCTCACAGCCTTATAAATATTTGGAAAGTTTGACTGCAACCTGGCTAAGTGCTGGTGCAGTTTGCGGAATTCAAGGAGCTGTGAAAGGCTGAGATTGAAAGCATTTCCTCTGAGCTGCTGGGAGATTGAGCAGTTTCACGCAGCTCAAGTACAGATATGAACTGCAAGTCTGCAAGAATGCTCTTATTTTTCATCAAAGAAACCCAATTATTCTAACTCTTTGTGCTTTCATATTGGTACTATGAATAAGTGAATATTAGGTGAAGTTATGTTACACGATAAATAAATGTTAATACGACCAATAATGATTTTAATTTTGCATGCAAACCTGTAAGCAAAAGTCTTTTACAGAAATGTGAAGAAAACATTGCTTTTCATTTCCATTTTCAATTTTCAGTAGAGCACTAAGATTCAGCTCTCAAATAAACAGCATGTATTATCACTTATCTCTTCAGTTCTGCTCTGAAGCATGCCCACACAGGCAAATGTATATTTTCCAGGCTACTCTTTGATGCCTGCTATGGAAACTCCTTTTTATATATTCTCTGAAACAGCAGTTTTGTTTTTTTGTTTGTTTGTTTGTTTGTTTGTTTTTAATTTACATTTTAAGTGTTTGATATTCACATAATAAAACCAAAAGGATAGTTAAGTTAAACTAAAAAGAATAAAATAAAATTTTTAAAATGTCGTAAAAATACACACTAATTAATGTCATTTTAGTTACCAGAATTATGAACGCTCTTTGTATATTCCAGAGATGCAAGCATGCTTACTTTTAGTGCTAAAGTCTTGATCTACTACTACTATTTTTTTTTATTATGAAGATGTCTCTCCTTAAGGAGTATCTATAGATACTAAAGTAAATTCTGTAGAACACAGGTTGAAACAAAATTGTCTAGTAATCTTTATCTGACATTGAAATTTGTTTAGAGAAGGGGGAATAAAAATAATGAATGTTGGGCCTGGGATATAGCTCAAGCGCCTGCCTGCAAGCTCAAGGTCCTGCATTTGGTTCCTGTTACTGTGGAAAAAAAAAAAAAAAACCAAAAAACTGAAAGTGATAGAACTTATAAACAGCCTGTGAAGATAATGATTAATATTCTTCAAATTACTGAAATATTTCAGACAGATATTGACATGATAAGACATGTAAAAACATATGAGTAATTATGATATTAATAGACATGTAAGGGTAATTTTGTGTTACTGAAAACTAAACCTAACAAGCACCATCTAGAGATATGAATAATTATTTATCATTCTCCTCAGTCTCTAGCATAATTCAGGTGAAAAAGAAACAGTGCTGACAAAAGGAAAACAGGGATCAGTTCTTCACTTTTTGTCTTTTTCTCTTCTCTTTTTCTCCTTTTCCCTCCCCCCCCCACTTTGTTCCCCTTCTTATTTGAATATTTTTTCCTATTCCCCAATATCTATT
The DNA here is from genome assembly GCF_034190915.1 of Cavia porcellus. NCBI lineage: Eukaryota > Metazoa > Chordata > Mammalia > Rodentia > Caviidae > Cavia > Cavia porcellus. The sequence goes on along the minus strand of NW_026947497.1, from coordinate 27,629,634 downwards.
ATAGATTTTGGTCCTTATTTACACTTTCAGCATCTCATAATATAGAATCAATGTGTGAATGATTTTTTTGCAAGACAAATTAGAGAACACTTTTTACTAAATAGTAAAATAGAAATTTATTTAAAATTGTAAAATAGATGTGAGCAATGCTGATAAAAATTTTATAACTTCAAAATTATGAATTATAAAATAAGAATGGTTGAAAATTAACCAGGCTTCTTCCAAATGTTGATGAAATTAAATATCAAAATAAAGTAGATACATGGATAGTGTTATAATACAAAAGCAATTGAGTCAATAAATTTACCTTCCATTTGTATTTCAGATAAAAATATAGGCTGAGTGAATGTAGTTATGAAATCAATTAATCATGTTTTTCTATGAATGAAAATAGAGAAGTTTATCTTAAAGAATATGCTAGGCAAAGGTTTACATAAACATAACAGAAGAGCTACAAAGATAAAAGATTGATATATCAAAATTCATTAAAATTAAGAAACTACATTCATCACAACAAAGCATTAAAAATCTAATGTGCAGAATAAGAAAAAGACAAATTATAAACTGAATTTTAAAAAGAATCCCTACAATTAACAATGAAAAGAAAATAAATCAAATTTTCCATGCATATTAACAATAGCAATATGAAACTATACAAAGATTTTGGTGCAAAAATAAAATAAAAAATGTAAATCATGTACCATGGATGCATTTTACAGATTTTAATATCAGATAAAAATATCTTGAGATAAAATAACAAATACTTTCATAAAGTTCAGACACAGGCATACAGTAAGGCTACAGTAAGATATCAGCTGACACATCTGTTAGCTTAACTATCATCAGTATCAAAAACTAACGTGTTGAGGTTGCTAAAAAAGAGAATGCTTATATACAATCGACAGGAATATAAATTCCTGACGTGATTAGCAAAGAGATTACTGATTACTATCAAAAACTTAAAGCTGTATCACTTCTTACTATAAAAGCAAAGGACATGAAGTCAGTATTGCCATGGTTTAAACCTAAAGCAATCTGCGAAGGCTTCTCGGTTGAGAATGTCTCTGGATCAGGGGAATGCTACACATCAGCTCCATGCGCTTCTGGGATGTGGGATCATATCCAGAGACACAGGACACTGCAGGCCTGGACTGGAAGGTCGTGTTTTCATCTCTATCTCCTCGCTTTTCTCTCTGCTTTCTCGCCGTCATGGTTTGAGATGTTTTCTTTACAATGACTCTCTGCCACCCAGCTCCTGCCTCAGTGGCAGCAGAACATGGGCTAAAATTGTGAACCAAAAATATCCTTTCCTCCTTTAAATCGTAGGTGTGGGGTATTTTGTTTCAGTGAAGAAATTAACAATTTGTAGAAAACATGCATTTTCATTTTTTACTATATCACTATTTACTGTAGTTGAGACATGAGATGAGTGTAAATATTCCTCAGTGGATGAAAAGATAAATAAAATACAGTATATATCCACAAAGGAGTCATATCTGTCTTTAAAAAGTAGCGAATCCTATATAATATGGATAAATCTAGAAGAGACTTTGCTAAGTGAGAATATAACATAGCTTGACCTTGGTAGTAATTACCTGATTGGAAAAAGTCAATAAATTGTATACTTAATATTTTAAAAATTTGTTTGATGTTTGCTGTATATATGATTTCATTATATATTAGCTAACAGTGTGGTCTATATCATTTTCATATCGATTTTAAATCAAAACATTAACATTGTATTCTAATTTTTTTTTTTTTTTTTTGTCTTTTTCCTTTTAATCGGTCACGCCTGCCTGCTTGCAAGGCAGGCGCTTATGCAACTGAGCTAAATCCCCAGCCCTTGTATTCTAATTTTTATTATACTATATTTGACAAAATGTGATTATATTTTACAAAATTTTATTTTGATCACTTTTATAGGTCATTTAATATTTTACTATACTGCTATCAAAATTACTACTAAAATTTTATGTAAAATACTTTTAAAAACAGGTCCATTTACATCCCTAACATTTTCAGTTGATTAGTGACAGATTGCATAACATGATGGAAATACTAACTTTAGTTTTAAAAAATAGTTTGATTAATCTCTCCACTATACTAAATATTTAGTGGATAAAACTATGAAACATTTTTATCATGCATTTCTAAATTTTTCTTGTATAATTTGTAGCTGTGCTACGCAACTGACAGAATTATTATGGTAAAGGTTTACATAACTGTCCAGAAAAGTAATATCCAGATCTAGATTGTGGCATGAATATATCTGCTTATTAATGACTGTATTATGTTAAAAACTGATGAATTTCAGTAATCTTGATTAGCACGAAAAACAGTTTAAATTTCCAATTTTCTCTCATCATTCCCAAAACCACTAAGGAGAGTTGAGAGTGGATCTGGCTGGTCAAGATGGACCTGAAGGGAAAAAATTACTGTTACACAGCTCAAATACTCACGAGATGAGAGGGCAGTATTACAAGACAAGGGAGCTGAAGTGTAATTGAGATGCAAGTTCTCAATTCAGAATTCTTCCTGAGTCACTGTATTGTTACTTGTTTTTTCAAGATTTCTGTCTCAGAAATATTTTTCTTCTATAGATGTGCTATTTCAACTTGAGAGGCACATAGGCCAAACATTTTTTTATTCTGTATAGCAAAAACAATTAGTAGAATATATATATAAAAGCAAGAAATTGTAGAGCTTCTATAGAGACTTCTAGAGATGTGAGAAGTATAGAAATGAAAACTGCTTTAGATTGTATATGAGCTTAAGTATTTTTGTAGCCATGCTATTCTGATAGCCATCCAGAAGTTCAAATGCCTAGCCGCTGGAGCCAATCATAAATACTCAATATAGCAGAAACTTTCACATAATGAGCATAAATATCCTTTCAAAGGGAAAATCATAGTTGAGCCTGCTTTAATCAAGTCTGAATTGTTGCATGAAGGATGCCAAGCAGCTGAGTTTGAGGAAATGCAAAAAGAAAACCAGAGAGAAACTATTTTGAAATGTTTTTCAAGAAACATTTTAATCCTTACTTGTTCAGCTGAAAGTAATTATAAGTTATAATTTATAATTAGAAGAGAGTCTGTATTCTTACTAATAAAATTTGAAATGTATTAAATTAACTGAAACTGTAACTCCTTTAGATGCAGTCAAAGCCAACAATATTTATGTTTGTCTCAGAGAAAATCCACCAAAAATAAATAAAGATTAATGAGTATTTAATATAGAATTTCAAATGTTAACTTCACATTCTATGAAAACAAATATGGATATTAAATTTAATTTATAAATAAATCACTGTTACACATTTTTTTACTTTGAAATTATCTAGTTTCCTGTGCTTCAAAAAACAGTGCAAACAATCTAAATGAGATTTGAAAATGAGAAAGGACATTAACTGACCTCAAGAGACACTTAGTAGAAGTTAATTTGTAAAACTTCCAGAATCAGAGAAAAAAGCCTTTTAAACATGGTTTGGAGGGCTTGGTTGTTCCACTCATTTTCTTTTATATAAATTGAAATTTGAATTCTATAGTAATTGGAGAGATATTAGACATCAATGATGTCTGTCAAAGAAGTAAATCATAAAGCCTCATGATGTGTATCTTGATTAGATTCATACTCTTCTCAAGTATTTTTGAAGCAAATAAGTATCACTAACATTTGTGCATTACAAATAAGTAATCACTTGTTTATTTGTGCATTGCATGAGACGGATATATTTTATTTCATTTTTCATATTTAGTAACGCAATTAGAAATTTCTGAGCTCGTCATATCTATTTTTAATCAAGTAAAAAATAAATTTAAAAAACAAAGATAAAATCAATTCTAAATTTAACGTCACTTAGTGGTGTAAAATGTATTGTTTTTCTATAACTTTAAACAATCCCTTAAATAGTAAAAACTGTAGGCTCTTTTCAGTAAAATAATTATAGAACGAAATATTCTAAAAGTTATGCTTCATTAAGATGGCATTAAGTCATTCATGATGTATTTTCCTACTTAAAATGACAAAATGTTTTGATAATTCATCTGTAGAAATCTTTGAATTAGAAGTAAAATTTTCTGTAATTCTTTAAAACTGTATTGTGAATATCTCTCTCTCTCTCTCTCTCTCTCTCTCTCTCTCTCTCTCTCTCTCTCTCTCTCTCACTGGGAATCCAACTTCTGACCTGGCCAGGTGCTTACACCACTGAGATAAATCCCCTGGCCCATGGAACTGTATTATGAAATGGGCAACAAGTAATTAGTAGGCAGTGTGGCAAGTGACACACAGTTAGTTACATTCCAAAGGTAATATTCCTCAAGCAAGAGGAAAGTTGAATAACACTAGGTTTTTCTTCACATATGAATAGCGTATGTTAATTAATTTTATAAAACCAACCATTAAACAAAAATATAGAGATACATAAATTTTATTCATAATAGATTTTATTGTATAAAGATTAATGAAATATCAACATTGTCACTAAATTCCCTGTACACTTTCATAAATATTCCTCTTTCCATTATTCTGAGAAACAGACACTAAGTGAAAAAGATAAGGAGGCTTTTCAACTTTGTTCATCCACCCTGATGGTGACTTACATTGATTGTTCTTAGAATCCATCAGTGATCTATTATTATAAAATTAACACAGTCCTTTTTTAGAGTAATCCCTTCTACAGTATGTACATTTCCCTCCAGAGGAATAAAGGAATTTCTTTTCCACATCACGTTCATGTCATTGAAGAATACCCTTAAGGTGCATTAATGACTTTTGCCATTTATGTTATAGGTAGAGTTTGATTTCATTTCTCAGGACTAAATACTTGTCAAACTTCTATTGTTTCAATCAATTCAGTGCATTCCAAGTGTTATTTCATAAAGGAAAATATATTCAGCTTTGTTTAGCATTTATTCACAGATATGTATATATATATATATATATATATATATATATATGTATATATATACATATTATAAGACAATGTTGGGAAAATTTTAATGAAAACTATTCATATTTTAGGGTATCAATAGACATAACTGTTTTCTAGGTAGCAACAGACATATAAGTGAGTGTAATAAAATTGTTCATTGTTGATTACCACACAAACACACAAAAGAGCCCTTTAAGAGATTGTGAATGTTTTCCTCAGTAAGTTAGAAAAGACTACACTGGGAAGCCTGCTACTCCTTATGGAGAATGATGATTAGCGGGTCATCAAGACAATGGCAGAGCAGGGAGCATCATGGCCAAGAACAGATGAGACCCAGAGCAGAGCTTCAGCAAAAAGGCAGCTTTGGCAAAGATGTGGAGAGACTGCCTGGGAAATTCAAGAGAACCACAGTAGTTTAGAGGTAGAGTCTAGGTAATAGAATGTAGGGAGAGTGAATTTTGAAGTCATATGATTGATTCAATAAATGTAACAATTTTTATTTCATTATTTGAATTCTACACAATAATAGTACACAAAATCTTTTGTAATACATTTTAGTTTTATTATGTGAATTACAGCAAAAAGCTTTGCAAGAGTTCATGACAAACATTGAACATTGAATTTTAGGGAATATATATATATATATATATATATATATATATAATACCAGTACAGATATATTTGGGCTGCTCTATGCACATGATGGAAAGCTCAGGGAGATCATTTAGATGGATGGTACAATTGTCTATGTGGTTCATATGGTAATCTCAACTGTGATAATCATGTTAGAAATACAGAGAAGATAGAGTCCAGTTTTACTTGGAGATGCCAATAAGATTTATCTAGAGATTGAATTTTGTGTAATTTTAAACTTATTCTGTGAAGGTAGCCACTCTACCTTGCTCTAACCTCATAATAATCTCCAAGTGTGGCCTTTGTCTAACGTTTTCTGAGTTCTGTCAATCCAGTTATCTGTATTTCAATTTTTTTTTCTTTTATGTTTGAAAACATAAAGAAACACAAGTCAAATTTATTTCCCACTCTTCTTCTTTTATTTGTGTTCTGTTTTCTTCTTTTCTATATGAGTTCTTTCTATAAAAGAGACTATACATTATTCATTCTGTTTTATCCATTTTCTCTTAAACACACTTTTTTCTTTAAAATAGTGCTTTAAATTCAAAGCAATCTACTGGTAAATGACACAGATGTTTCCTTAATTTATTTCACTGGATTTAAATTTGGAAAACTAGGGGGACTCATTAGACACAAGGAATATCAATACATAATATAATGAGGGCTTAGGCAATTTGATTTTTCCTTAGTATTATTAAGCAATAAAAGAAACAGAAGATAGAAAACATACTTTTGTTGGTGATACAAATGCTGAGTGAAGGGAGCAAGAGTCCTGTCCTTGTGGATGTCTCAGTGACTTTTGTAGGTGTCAAAGAATCAGGTAACAAGCTTATGTGCAAATATAACATTGCCTTTGGCACCAGTTAGCATTCATAGAGGCTAAGCGGTAAGGAACAGAGGTTGAGGGTAAATTTAATTATGAAATTTTGGCTTGAGATGGCAGTAGAATTTCAAGTTAAGGATTATCAAATTGCAGCTGTTTAAGAGAAATAGAACAGAATTCACTTCATTAAGAATATAGGCCTTGTCATCTCACAGAAGTTTGTCAGAAAATAAATAGCACAAAACACGATCCAATTACTCAGGCTCATGGAGATTCAATTTTCTCATCTAAAAATAGTACTAGGCTTAAAAGATAATGTGAATTTGAAATAGAAAAATAAATGTCAAGCACTTAGGTCAATAATAAAATTCTGGATGAGAAATTAATATGACAAGTAATTATTGATTTATGAACCATCATTCCATGATTAAAAGTCAGGAGAGTAAATCAGACAATTTAGAAAGAATGTAAGTTTAGATTCTTGGGAAATCAGGGTTAATCTTTGAATTGGACCTGAAAAAATTTCCAAGAATTGAAGTTTAAAAGGGAAAAGTAGAGTTAAAAAGAAAAAAAGAAAATTAAGAAATAAGCAACCACAGAGGAGAAATATATATATTTCATACAGTCTGGTTCTATAAAGCAGAAGAAATGGAAGAAGAGAGCAAATCCAGTGAAAGGAATTCAGGGACACTGCTGTCATTTGCCAGTGGAGCTTGAATGGGAGCTTGCTGTGCCTTAAAGGGAGAATGGATAAAACAGAATGAATAATGAGTAGAGTCTTTTTGTGAAAGAATCTGGTTATAAAAGAAAGAAAAGAGTGAAGGTAATGACTAGAAAGAGGAACATTATTGAGAAACATTCTTTGTATGCATTCACAAGTGCGACAGAAGAAAATGTCAGAAGTACAAAAACAGTGAGATGATAGTACTTAGAAAGAAGAGTAAATTACAGATCCATGGTGCAGCTAGTAAATGCAAGACTAGTAAAAGTAGAATATGTGTTATATTCTATATTCATATTTATTACCACATTCATTTAAGATGTATTTCTAATTGTGGGAAAATCAGTAAAAATCTGCAGAATTTTTTTTTTCCTTGTTTAAGCCATATCATGTGCTGAGAGGCTTTAAGGAAGTTAAATATAGATATGTCATTCTCAAATTAAGTAGATACTTTTCTAAAAGACGAACAAATAAATTTAATTCACTATTGAAATATAGACATATTTAATTTCATGTAAAATAAAACCATATTTTACTATATTTTATTTTACATATCTTCAAATTTTTCTCCCATAAAAAGTGATCAATGCTTAGAATAACTTACTATAATTTTGAATTAACCATATAGAAGCTTTTTCACCTTCATACGCTAGTAAATTTTATTAGTTCATAGCCACTAAGTTATGAGGTTAACTGAACATAGGTCAGCTCAATTAAATTTTTAATGAAAGATTAGTTATTTAATGAAAGCAAATCCATTGATTGATGCATGTTAGTTTTTTCTATAATAGAGATTTTGGAGTCATAGATCTAATGTTTTTATTTTACTATAGTTTTAACTATTATATTTTAATGATAATAAAATAAAAAATCTGATGGTAAAAGAAAAAAAATTAGATGCATTCATAATGTTTCCATATTTATATGTATTTACATGCCCAAGATAATAATGAGGCATAAATATCTGTGAAATTTTCCCTGGAACATAAGTAAGTAATATTATAAAATATTCTTAGTTTATTCTAAATAAAAGACATAGGAGGAAAACAAGGAACAAAAACTACTGTCACAAGTGATACTTTTAATGTCTAATTATAGCGTTTGATATTTGTCATGGTTTATGTTGGTGGCCCCCAGGCCTCATGCATTTGCATTATGCATTTGTATTGGTTCATGTCTAGCACTTGGATTGGGGGTGTGAGTGCTACATCTGCCGAGGGATGGACACAGGATTTTATGCAATGGCAGGAAGAAGGTGTGTCCCTCTCTTGACAGTTTCCGCCTTGCTGTTTGCAGCCACCATGAACTGTGGCCCTGCCATGCCACCCTGTCATGGAGCCAACTGAGTATGGACTGAAACCTCCAAAAACTGTAAGAAATAAACCTTTCCTTTCCCAACTTTGGGCACTGGGTATTTTGTCTCAGAAATGAATAAAAAATAACTAAGACAATGTTTATACAGTTTCCACCCTGTCATCAAATCCTCCATTTGTTTCACTGATACCTAAGCGTGACCTCCACCTGACCCTAATTCTAATCAATACTGCTCTCAACTGCAGTACTTATGTTGTTGGAAAGCATTATAAACGTAAGTCTAAACTCTTTCAATAAACTTAGTACTGGAGTTGAAACAGGATTTTAGTTTGGCATATTTAGTGTTCCAGTCAGTCTTCAATTTCTAGAAAAAGTAAAACAACAGAAACAAAAACAACTCCTTCTTTATACATAATTCTCAGTAACTCTTCAATTTTTCTCTATATGTAATTTTTGCACATGCTCTACCCAAGGATTTATTTGTATTTGCAATTTTAGATGGTGTTCAATAATGATAAGAAGAAAAAAAAGCCTTTTATTCAATGTAACCATTTATTTCTTGTAACAAATAACATTTCATAATACATATGCATGTGTGTATGTTACTGTCAAAAATAAAGCCAAGTTACTTTTGTCAGCTATACTTTGTTTCTAAAATAGAAGAAATAATCATTTAATGTTAATTAAGAGAATTTTTAAGTTATAAAATACAAAGACTAACATGGTCTCCTGGAGTCAAATATTTAATGCAAAGAGTGAGATTACATACTTATGGATTTTGAAATCTGATGAAAATGTAACAATACATTGTATTTAAAGAATCAAGTATCTATGTCTACACTATGAATTTTATTTAAAATTACATGTTATATATCCTTTTTGCTTCAAAAAAATAGAATGATCAGTGGGCTATCAGTATATGCACTGGGGAATTAGCATTGTTCATCACATTATTTCTTTTTCCTTTGTTATTAATTCCTAAATCAGTAAGCAATATCTTTTTTAAAGATTACTTTAAGATAACTTGAAGCATAAGAGTCTCAGATCTTGCAGTAAGATTGGTCTTTATTATGGTATATTGACATAAAGAAAATTTAAATAGAATTATTTTGCATTAACAATTTCTATATATATATTTATTGATGTCAGATGTGATATCAATTTTAAGTACTATTAAAATATTAGATATTATTTCATTTATTTTGACTATGAATACAAAAAGAAATACATTACAAACATCTTACAGAGCATAGAGAGGCAAGACAGGACCAAAAGAAATAAGATGTCTTTGCCACTGAAGCTACAAACAGGGACTAAAATCATGAGAATATTAAGACAGGTGTTGGCCAAATTTGCTAAAATGTGGAGTCATATCCAACTGGATTTATCATTAATTATAAATTCTTTATTCTATAGTTACACTTCGTCTAACTGGAATAGATTCTGGTACTTGGGTAAGAAGTACCCTTATCTTATCATTATCTGAACACCAGAGACCAGGCTTATACACAGTAAAGCAGCCACAATATCACTTGATGATACAAACTTTTCACTGCCATTATTTAATCAATGTGTCATGGAGTCACATGTCATTAATACATAGGCTAGATATTCCCTTTGTATAGAAAGGCAAATATTTTTAGAACAGGTATGTAAATCTCCTGTTATCTCAAAGAACCAGCGTAGTCTCAAATCAAATCATTTTTAATATTTAATGTGTTGTTGGAAGAAAAATGCTTCTTAGTCTCCCCCTGGGTCATTCTTTATTCCATTTTCCATTTTAGTTTTAACATTTTTCAATATTATTTCAGTAAGCTAGTTTTTAATTGGCATACAATTATTATAAATTTATGGGGTACTCTATTACATTTTAGTAAATACATAGGATATGTAATGGTCAAATGAAGGACATACTTTTTAACATAGATAATTAATTTTTGTTTTGAGAACATTCAAAGTGCTGTACTAGTGATTTTAAATAATCAATTAATTATTGCCAATCATAGTTTCCTTCCTATAGTATAAAAACTGTCAGCCCATAGCTCTGGAAATATTTAAGTTTTAACAGTAAAGCTAAACATCTTCAGAAATTCTCATCAATTCAGTCCCCAAGAGAGTCATTAAGCTGTCTACTGTGTAGTGTGAGGTAAAAGAGTCTGCTGGAGTACTAGGTATTTAGCAGAGATCGTAAAACTCTTAATGTGAACAATTAGATCTTTATATAGAATGAGTAACTATGTGAACTAGTGTTCTTGGTAACCAAACTAGAAGCCTGGATTCTGAAATATTTCCAGGAAATCTAGAATGTTGTTATGGTTTTAGCTACCTTAGAGAATTGCAAAACAAGATAGAAAACATTCTTTTTTTGAATTTATATTTAACATACACAACTAAAAATGTCTATAATGCTATTGACAGCTACAGACAAATTCATAAATCATAAAATAATAGATCATTCAGATATACTTACTATGAATCAAACACACGTGATACATAAATTACTGTCTTAGTTCCTTTTTTTCATTGCTGAGGCAAAATACTTGATGCTCAAAATGAAGAAAGGAAAGATTTATAGTTTGTGGAGGTTTTGGACCATACTCAGCAGGTTCCAAGATAGAGTGGCACAGCTGAAGGGAGAACTGGTCATCCCAGCTGCAATCCACAAGAGCAAAAAGGAGAAAAAGGAGAACATTTCCTTGCCTCCCTTATAGTGTATACTGGCTACCTGCTCCTGCGGAGGGGCCACATTCCCACCGGAAATGCCAACACCAGACAATGAAACAATCACAAACACTAGACTCAGCAACCTTCAAAAGGCCTGCCCTCCCATGACCACATGAGGATTTGGGTGAACATCCAGACAAAAAAAACCATGACTATTATCAAAGACAATTATCCTTACTGTGTTTACTGCACAGATAACAACATTTAAATGGTGAAACAAGTTGTGATGAAATTGAAGAAGTTTCTTTCTTGACAAAGTAAGAAGATATAGTTGGAGTTGGTGCGGCTGGCTTAGAATCCCAGCATTCTGGAAACTGAGACAGGAGGATAGTTGAGAATTGGAGGCCAAAACAATTTCAAAGCTAGCCTGAACTTCCTAGTAAGACTTTGCCTCAATCTTGCAAATAAATAAATAAATAAATGTAAGTAGCTGAGATGAGAACTCTGCTAATTATCAGGTAAATTGAATTAGTGATGCGCTTGCATTTCCTCATTATAAAAATGACTAGAAACACTCGTGGATGGCTCTCCTTTAGACACAGAAAGAACTTTAGATGTGCAGGGACAAAAAGTCAAAGCAGTTTACCTTGAATAGTTGTAGTGCAGGACACAATGACTTTTAGGTGTTAAAATGAACACAGGAACCTTTGTTTTCAGATGTTTCACTCTTTCATGCTATAGTACAAACTAACTAAAAAGCTTATATCAATACAAGTTTTATAGTCTCTATTTCATGTTACTAAATGAGAAAGTATTTTTATTTCAAAATAAATTTTTAATTCTATCATTTGTTTAGAATAAAAGCTTTTAAACACTCATGAGAAATTACTCTTTGGCAGGAAGTCAATGGCACATAAACAGAACACAAGATTGTGGTTTAACTCTCAATTCTAAACCAAAGTTCATTAACTAGACTGCCTCTGTGACTTTTTTAAGTCACATATCTAAATTATGTTCTTAAACCCCTTTCCAGATCAAAACTTCATTGCATAGTAGTCTGGATATCATGGAGAGCTTGAATTTCTCTATTATGTGATTTCCATATGTTACATCATTTTGTATCATTTCATACAATTCAAATAGGAAAAATATTTTTTTATTCCTGATTCAGATAATTTGGAGTAATTCTGAGGCTTAGGAAACTTTAAAATTGTGCTTATCTTTATGTAGGTATCACTGTCGCTATTGCTTTATTTGATGCCCATGTTATGTTGAACCCCATAAATGGAAATACTTCAAAATTCTGGGATCAAATTCAAGTGTTCTTCTATTCAGCATTTTGAGCCCTCAATTTCTTATTCTATTGTAGCTCCATTATGGTCTCTGTTATAATTTTTATCTGAATGTTCACCCAAACCTTTCCAATTCATAGTCAGGGCTTTTGTAAGGTGAATGCCTTATAAGACTATCATCCTTGCGTTAAGAGATGGGGTCTGGTGGAAAGCTCAGGGTTAGTTGAACTGTGAGCTTAAAGGATGCTTCCTGGCTTTCCTAGTTGTTCTAAGATTGAGATGTCTTTCGATGTAACACCTGTGCACCTTCAACATGCATCAGCACTCAGAAATGTAGACTAACCGCAGGTTGTGGTCATATTTTTTATGCTAGTGAGGATTTTAAAACATGAGAGATATTTAATAATACTATCCAGAAGTATAAAATAAACTAATCTAGTATTTTTTATTTAGCAAAATCATGAAATAATAATGATAGCCTCTGTGTCCATGTTTTCGAGAAGATAAATTGATAACAGGAGTCCTTTCAAGGACTCAAACGATGCATTAAGAGTGAGCTAAAATTTCATTTTTAAAATCATTTACTCTTTCCATTACAAAATAGCCTCTAGTAGTGAGAGAAACTCACATTATTAGAGATTAAAAACCTTTAGGATAAGCCTTTAATTTCTCAAATAGGGAAAACAGACTCTAAATAGCAATTTTAGCACAGAAGCCTGGGCTGCCCTTTACTGTTTTCCCACAACAGCGCTTGTTCCTTTGAATCTATGCTTTTGAGGAGCGAAGTTAAATTGAGTTCGGAACTTTTTTCCTAGAAAAAAAAATCATGAAAAATATGTTCATACTAACAAAAGTGTCATTTAAAATAATTAAGGCAAACTTGTGTGGGCCAATTGCAATAAATAAATAACTTGAAAGAGTGAAAAAAGAACAAAAAGACAACTTGATAATGAGATAATAATACACACTGCGTGAAAGCTAGTTAATTGAAGGTTTGTCATGGCCAGTGAATGCTACTTGTAAATCCTCTTGAGAAAATAATAGCCTGCTAAAAGAAGAAAAATAATCAAGTGGAAGTAATTGCAGAGAAGTACAAATTAGCATATTTTTGATCTATGCATTGTCAAAATATAATGGTCACTCTTAGCTGATAATAGAATAGAATATATCTAAGCGGACTGGTTAATTTAATGAAACACCACTCTACAATGTTATAGCAGCTCCGATTTTTTTAGTCTATGTGTATCAGATCATTTTCTCTTCTGAAAAGTTGATTAAGAATTTTTATTTTGAAAGTGTACCCATTTAGAGATGTCTCATTTTAATTTTTCTGTAAAATCTCCCCTAATGGATCTGTCTAACAGAAGTAACATGGTATATTAGGAAAAAGGGTGGGTTTCTGATGTGATTCATCAGGTAAGTTTATTTTCTTTTAACCTTATGGTGAATACCCGGACAATACCATTTTTACTACTAATACTATTCTGTTAGACACATCAAATATTCTGGAGAAATGAATTGGGTAATATTTGGTTTATACTGGAAAAGTAAAACTAAATGTTCTATTTAAACCTGAACGGTATCTTTCATTTAGAGAATTGATAGCTGCTGTAAAAAAATATATGTTTCCCAGATATCTGCAGAACCTACTAGAATTTACACAATTTTCCTTTTTTTTTTTTTTTTTTTTTTTCATCTTGTGAATTATAAATAGGCTAAATTGCAGAGCATGTGGTGGAAAGCCTGGGACCTGCTGTTAGCTTCTTCTTGGCCTAGGATACACTTGTAATAGGAATTCCAACTGCACATATAAGCATTGGAGCCACAAAGACCTGATGGTTTCAGCATCCAACTGGGGTGAGTGTAAGATGTTTTATGGTCAAAGTACATTTATCACTTACTTGAAGGGTGTAGTTGAATGGCATTTGGAATCCTCAGAAATTAAAGTTATCTTAGAACTTCACCCAAAATGCTAAAATATCACTATGGATCTTTTTCCTTGGTTCAAAAATATCTCTGAAACTTTTTTAGGCACATAAAAGGGAAGTAAAGGACAAACTGTGATATTCATTTGTCGTTTTTTGCCCAGTACACTAGAACATTCCTCCTGGAGCAAAACAAAATGGTTTTATTTACTTGAACATCCTTTCTAAGAACTGAACCAATTCTGAGAATTGGATTAGGGAGTCTGACTTGATGACTCATTCAGCCCAACACACTTCATATTTGTTCACATACTTGTATTATGTTATATCTAGTCCTTCAATGTCCTTTTGTGAATAATACAGTTTGAATTTTCTCTTAAATACCAAAAATAATAAGACTTCTACGAAGATGGTAAACCATGTTAGAATGTTAAATGCAATTTTTGATGGCCATACCCATATTAATATTAGAATTAATAGGATAAACTTACTATAATAAAAGTGTACAGATTAATAAATGGTTATACTCTAGCATTTTAAAAGCTTTAATTACTGAGAGTTTAGTTTTAAAATGTTCATCTTACTAATCAGAAGGAAAATGATAAAGCTCATAGAGCTGTTATCATTTGTTGAGTTATAGACAAAATTTTAGACAGTGATTTTACGAAATACTCAATTTTAATGACTTTCATTAATTCCTTTTATTTTCAAAATATCTCAGGAAAGCTACCTGAAAATTCTGCCCCACTCATAAAAGTTAGTTTCCCAGAGTTTTTATCCTACATTTCTTGCTCCATTTCTTTATCCCAGCTTAACCTCAATCTACCCTTAAATGATTTTCACCAGCATCATTACCCATAATGATGTGGCAAAAATTGTATTTAGCACTCTAGACTACTTAATGCTTCTTAAAACACTAATTCTCTTTGCATCCATGAAACCATACTCTGAAGTTTTCCTGAAGGCCTCTTTGTTCCCTTAAGAATCCTTTGGAAACTCTACATCTCCAAACTCCAAAGTGATATTTTGCTTTACATTGAATTTGAAGATACTTTTCATTTTATTTTTTGTGATAATGACTTTCATTCAGAATTACAACTTAAAATATCATGTAAATTCTTGGTTTCCAGTACCTCTCCTTTAACCTTTTATGTATTTTCAATGCAGAAGAATGCAACTCTGCAACTTTAGAAAAATACTTAAACATGAATTGCATTGTTTAAACCAGTGTGTTTCCTTGAAGAGAAAACTAAATTTGTAAAGTGCCTTTATTTATTATTTTTTTCTTTTTCATGTAAAGTTATTCATAAAACAGAATATTAGATTTAAAGAGATTTTAAAATTATATTATTTTATCTAATAAGCTAAAATGAAATATTTAATGATGCCTCAGAGAAAGAAGAGCTCAAAATGAAAAGATGGCAGAGGTGGGAGGGAGACTTTACACAGTACGTTAAACTCTTAGATTAAAAACAATGTACCCAAATTTTATTCAATTAATGCACCGTATTGCTGAGAAGCATTCAATATTTAGCTGTATTAATGTTATATATGCTAATATAAAGCATCAATACATCCTCCAAGATACAATATATACATAAATAATTCCTCAAACTTATTCAGATTCTTTTGAATATAATAACACTTAGTAGTATGGGAGAATGAAAAATATATCAGTTTTCTGACTAGTTTACATCATAAAATACATTAGATACATAAAACAAGATACACAACATTGAAATATGTAAAAAAAATATAACCTCTTCTAGTACAATATACAGTGGATCTTAAAATTAATAGGGAAAATTCTAACAACATATTCATACTGAAACTTAAATAAAGTTTACTTTACATAAAAATTAATATTATTTCCAGGAATAAAGAAATTAAAGAACTATGTTGTAGTCAGGGATTGGGAGGAGAACAATTAAAATCAGGACATGGAGCATATAATAATATTTTTATGATGGTCACTCAGAGTTAACACAAATAAATTCAGGAAATCTATCCACAACACTGAAGACATAGAATATTTAGCCAAGGGCCTGAATCCCACAGCAATGTCCCAAGTGAGTCCTGATGAAGACCCAGACTCATGACAATGCCTCTCACAAGTCCAACTGAAGGTCCAGAGCCCACAAGAAGGACTCACATCAGTCTTTATGGATCTGTGCTGGGTAGGCACAAAGGTCAGCAGTGGAAGACACAAAATCTATGCCACCAGGTTATAGGAGCTGTGCAGGTAGGCTGAGGTTCTACATAGGAGTGAGAAGTCACACTCAAAACAAAGACCAGGGCTGTCCAGAAAAACACCAGCCCCATCCTCAGTTATACAGAGGCTCCAAGCTCCTCTGAAGACAAGCACAGTCGAGTACATGTCAAGAAGCAAGTATGAGATGTGTTTATCATGGAGACCAAGTGAAACATGTCTTCCCTTCCTCCTTCCGGAGCCAGGAAGCAATGCTCAATTTGACAACTAGAGCTCCTTGAGGAGAGCTGAAAGCTCAAATAGCAACATGTAGGAGAACCCACAACACCTCAACACTTCAACGCATAGCTTCACCTTCTCCACGTTCCTACTTATGCTGGCAACTTTCCTCAGGTGGAACATCCATGCTCAGCCCCACGCTGATGTAACCAAGCTGGCATTAAGTTGACCACCAGTTTTTAATTCGTAACAGTGATATATATTTATACAGTATATATAGCTTCCAAATAAGATATTGTGGATGTGTAAATCACTTGATGTATACCCAATATTATTAATGATACTTTTATATTTGGTAGATGTAAACGTTTAAGGAAGAGAAAATTTTGAATGTACCCACCAAGCAGATGTCTATTTCCCAATTGTTTGTTTTTTGGAGGTATCAATATGTTGATTTCTGCTATTATTGTCAGGAGATTTCTCATTTAAGTAAAGAGTATAGGAAAAGAAGGATCAGTAATTTAATTTCAAAGTATATAAGGAAATAATCATGAAGAAAATGTAAATTAGGTTAAAACAGTAAACTTCTTAATTAATAAACTATTAGATAAAATGTAGTAAACAGAAATAATCACATGAAGGACAGCAAGATTAGAAAGAAAATAAAGGAAAAAGAATAATCAGGAAAAAGAATTGAGAAGTTTCTTATTTTATTCAGTTACTCAATGGAGGTCTATTGAGTTCTGTTATTGACTTAAGTAATTAGCTTTTATTTAAGTATAGGATTTTGGCTCTCTAGAGTCACTGGGCACAGCCATTGGTATATAGAAACAAAGTATTTGAGGCTGTTGTAAATTTACACAGCATTTCCCCCAATTGCTCAATCAAGGCACAAGAAAAATATAAAGCAGTGCTTAGAAATAGCACCTGCTAAAATCAGGGAGTGTTTGCATGTTCTTAAAATAAGATCTGGACAAGTAACATATAAGGTAAGGAATGACAGTTCCTAATATAATGTAGAGTGACATATATATGATGTGATACAATGGCATTATTTAAACTTTGTGTAAAGAAAAAAAAAGTGGGAAAGAAAAATTTTGTTCATTATAATCCTTGTGTCTTAGTATGTAAATTTCCTTCTTGGCTACATTTTATTTGATTTTCCACAGATCCACAACTAGATTTTGCCATTTAGAGCATACACTGAAGGAATTAAATCATTGTAACCTAAAATATTTTGCCATTTCACAGAAGAAAAAGTGCAAGGGCCATATTCATCAGCTGCAGCAATAGAAGAGTTTGTGGCTTTGAAAACTAACAATTGTGAATATCTGCATTTTGTTTCAGCCACTCCTCAGGCTAGAGCCATGAGGTAGGCACAGGTGAAGAAACTGAAAGATAAGTGAGCTCAAGTTATATGAAATGATCACGTTATACCATATCAGATTATGTGTATATGATCTATTGATGTAGATGATTATATGTACATAATTTATGCATGCTTTAGACCATCAACCAAGTACTGTTTCTAAGTTGATTCAGTATTTTTCAAGAGTAATATGTTATTTGATAGTTTTATAAACAATAAACATATTTCAACTTCCAATAATATTGTTGCTACATTGAAATAATATATATTGATATACATAAAATGTATTTGCATGTGTAATTATATATATATATATATATATATATATATGTATATGAACACTTTGTCAAAGTGTTCTTTTAAAGTAATAAATTCCAAAATACAGTATTTTGTCAATGGACTTAGAAGTTTAGCTGTTTTTTAATCACATAAACATTGATAGCACATTAAGTAGCTTGTTTACATACTGTATATTTCCTCAGTAACACTCCTTTCGCTTATAGTCATTTATTAAAAATCATACATTTAAAACATCACTAGATACTATTAGTTAGCTTTTTATTACTATGACAATTGCCTAAGTTGACCAAATTATAAAAGAAAACCTTTCTTTGGTCCCCCAGTTTTGAAGGCGTCAGTCTGTAAACCGCTGGCTACACTTCATTTGAGCGTGCAGTGAGGCAGCTCCTCATGACAATGGCCAACGCAAAGCCACTCAACTCAGAGCCAGAACCTAAAGACAGAAAGGAGGAGGAAGAGAGTCCACAATCCCTTTCCAGGTTAGACTCCCTGGACTAAAGCCTTCCATTAGATCTCATTTGCTACAAGATTCCACCACCTCACATACCTACCAAGCCAAGAAACAGCCCTGTGGGTTGGAGGCCTAGGGAAATGTTCCATGCTGAAAAGAACAACAGGTGCCGAGTACCTAGCAATGTGTTCAGGCGGTCAGTAAAATGATTTGACATCTAAAGCTTTTCAGTAATGTATTAATTTTTAACAAAAACATTTATCTTTGAAATAACCAATGATACTTAAAACAATATGATATTAATAAATGCCTTCATTGTATAATGTAAAAGGTTGCTTTTTATTTTAAAAATCTTAAAATCATTTTATTGAGGATATGT
Organism: Cavia porcellus; assembly: GCF_034190915.1. Taxonomy (NCBI): domain Eukaryota; kingdom Metazoa; phylum Chordata; class Mammalia; order Rodentia; family Caviidae; genus Cavia; species Cavia porcellus. The sequence goes on along the minus strand of NW_026947497.1, from coordinate 27,610,405 downwards.
CATAAGATCAAGAAATAAATAGTTGATAATAGCCAGACCACAATATAAAACAAACATTTAAATAAACTTTAAACATGAATAATTTGGGGTATGTATGTATAAATGAATGTAGAGAGTGGAAATGCTGTTATATTACACTCCAAATCATGTTGAGGAACAAAAATCAAGGTAGCTAACACATAGCAACTGTTCAGCAGTTGAAATTACTGTTTTTATTTCTGTCCACCAAACATGAAAATTTTAAAGCCATATTCATGTACATTACTATGCAAAGTAAATTTGCTTTAATAATTTGAAGTCTGTTTTATGATATTTGGGATAAATAGAATAGAATGTTTCTACAGGAAAAAAAGTAAATTCTTAAAAATTAAGTTGCCTGGTCTATTTCTGATTTAAATTCTATAAAAATTCCAGCTTTTCTCATATATTTGTGCTTCAATTAACAATTTAATATTAATATTATACTTGTATATATCTTTCTTCCATTGATAATATTGTGCTATAATTTACTAATATCCATGATTAATGAATCATTATTTTATACTATAATGATAACTTCTACAAAAATTATGTACGTTTAAGATTTGAATCAATATAATTAGTGGTTTGAATTGTAAATAAATATATAAAATAAGCAAATTACATATATTGCATCAATATCCCCTATTTCTTTTATTTTTTAGAAGATAACTTTATTTCCATCTGATATAGCGAGAATAATTAATTTGACTAAAAAGTTTAAACTAGGTGTTTGTGAAGTGAAAATGAGGTGGACTGACTAAAGATATTTTGATTCAAATTATTGTTTGGCTGATGTTCTAGTCTTTTGGGATATAACTCTCCAGGTGTCCTGTCCTACACTGCCTTCTCACAGAACCATTTATTAATGAGAGCATTAACCCTGAAGAAAGAAATATATGCTCCTCTGGCACAGAGGGAAGATTTTTTTCTAACAAAATATAGGTAACATCTCTTTTTGATGTAACAGTTGATTACTTCTTTTCTTACCAGTTACACTGTAAAACTGATAGTTTCCCAAACTTGGAGCTTCTGAGTTTTAATTAAAACCTATTTATGTATGCAATGTCCACCCAGACCCCATTTTCAATACCTTCATTAAGCTAAGTATTGTTTGGTTTCCTGTGCACAGAGAGAGAGATCACAGGTGGAAAGAAAACAAGTCTTTACTGAGGGCACGGGAGGGCTGCTAAAGAGGCACCCTTCGGAAACCTCAGGAAAAACCCCAGGTATTTTATTTGGAATTTAACAGGGGCAGAGCTAGAGGGGCAAGTGGAATGACGCCTTGAGAGCTGATAGGAGGAGCCTTTGCACAGGCACAGAATGCTGGTGATTTGACTTGTGGGTTTGCTTAAAGAGCACAAGGGGGCGCTGTCCAGCCCCAAAGGGAGCTCCTACGTGAGGAAAAAACCTCAGGGATTAGAAGAAAAGCAAACGTGTTTCCTGCTTACTTGAGAATGACAAAGTGCTCCATAATTATCTAGCGATTTCATGCCTTTCCTACATGTACAAAATTGTGGCATTCTAACTTGTTAGATTCTGATCACAGTAAAAACTTTTACTTCTCACAGTTGTTGAAAGTCTAGAGCTAATGTTTACAGTCATTCTATTCATGTAATTTTTAAATTTAATATCTCATTTATAATTGATGACTTGTCTTAAACTGGTATATTCTTGATTATTTTGAACAGAATAGTCAAAATGACAACTAAATTATAATTGTAGATGTAGTATACTAATATAAAATGGATATAAATTGGTGTAAAATATTACAGGTAGAGCTTGATAATGTAACATATTTGACCATTAGACTATACGCTGCATGTATCTAATGCTGTCAAATTTTTAAGTGAATGAATGAATGGATTAGTGGTGTAGTGAACTGGACTCTTCTCATTTAACATTTTAAGTTTTGTAGCTAATTGCTCAGTTCAATAGAAAAGGTGTAATTTAAGCACTCTGTATCCTACAGAGGAGGACAGCATGTCAAAAAGGGTGAGAAGGTAATTAAGCAACATAATTCAAATTGATTTATATGAGAAATGCAGAAAATTAATATTATAAAATTATGAGCAGTTCACTCTTGTCTATTAAGTAAAAATGTTAAACTCGATATGCAAAAAGATATTTTTAAACCTGCTATTACAGTTTTTTTGTGATTTAGTTCAAATATCATTTGAACTCTAAAATTTCGGAAAGTCTTGAAAATATAGCAAATGTAAGGAAAAAGGACAAATTTAGAACTCTGCCACAGTAATTTAAAATTAAGCAACTAAGCTCACAAATTAGGTCAATATTTCCCAAAAAAAGGAGAAGAAACACACTACCTATTATAGAGGTGAAACACTGGCTTTTCCTTTCACCCAGTGGCACCAACAAAACGTGATCACTTTAGATTTAAGCTGTTTTTTTTTCTTTAATTTGTAAAGGGATAACACTGCTTGACTAATTTACCTTATTAAATAAATTTGAGGTTTAAACTAACATTTATCATGTTATTTTTATAATATTTAGAAGATGTAATGGAGATGTAAAGATTATGAATATTAAAACGGGTTAATTAAAATTGGGTAATTAAAATTACCATACAAATGGTAACAAATAGAGTGCAGTTCTTATATACAGTTAGACTACCGTATCAGCCTTCAGACATATATCCCAATATATTTTTACAAACAAATTATTTCCACAATTCTATCTCCTTTGTCTCTCTCTCTCTCTCTCTCTCTCTCTCTCTCTCTCTCTCTCTGTGTGTGTGTGTGTGTGTGTGTGTGTGTGTGTGTGTGTGTACTGATGGTTACTACCATCAGTATCAGGAAAATTTTGTCATCTGTTATTTTTATAACTAGTTTACTAATACTAAATTACTAAAGTTGACTTCATGTTTTAACCAGCAAGACCTATATCCTATTTTAGCTGCTATTCCAATTTTTAAATAATTCAACCAGTAAAAAGTTTGATGTAATCCTCAGCCACAATCATATATATATATATATATATATATATATATATATATATATATAGTACTGGGAATTGAACTCAGGACCTTGTGCTTGCCACTGTGCCACTGGACTATATTCTCAGCCCTCCTTAAATAGTTAATGCAAGCATTTTTGTAATATAAAAATGGTGTAATAAAATGCAGATGTACTAATAAGATGTATTAATTGATAAACTACAAATATTTGACATGTTTCTATGTACATAAAGGTTCTTAATTTAAAAATTGTAAGAACAAAATTCAACTTTATAAAGGAGATTTGCTAAATTTATAAATTGCACTGCTTTTAAGAACAGAGGCTACAGGCCAGGGATATAACTCAAAAAACCCACAAAAAACACAGGCTATAAAACTATGACAGTTATGCATTTCACACATGGACAATAATTAACTAATAGTTTTCACTTTAAAGCAGTAAGGGTGTGAAATACTTACTGCATACCAAAACCCTCTCTGTCTCTCTGCACTATCTTAATTAAACAGTGGGAAAAGCTTTAGGTAACTACTACAATCACGGTTCCAGGGATCAAACTCATTTAGTAGTTACTTTAGGTATCTACTACAATCATGATCTTACATTCTGTGTAACGGAATCACAAAAGGGTAAAGTATTTTGGCTATGTATATAAACTAGAAGAGCTAGATTCACAAATAAAGTATTTTGGCTCAAAAACCTAACTTCAAAAACTCAACTTTATGTTTTAAATGTTGAAATTCATTAGTAACCTTATGGAAGTCAAACAGTGGAATAAAATTTGGAAAATTAGAATTTATTTTACTGAACAACAAACTATGAAATTGATGTTAATAAATTTTTCTTTGCAAGGTGAAGAAACTGTGGTACTCATAAATTCAGGAATTTACTCATACTTCACTAGAGATAATTTATGCATTTAACATTCTAAATTGGTCTGGTTTCAGAACATTGCATCTTTTCAATGACACTAAACTTTGTAATATGGAGTTTAAATAAATCTGACTTGGAAGTTTTGCAAAAAGGGTAGCCAAATGCTAATAGTTCAATATACAGGCTGCTCACTTTTTTCTATAAGCCTAAAATTCTCCAAAAGGTAAAATTCACCAATCTGAAACAAAAACATTTTTACAATTTACATAGCAAATAAATGAATGAATGAATGAATGAATGAATGAATGAATGAATGAATGAATTTGGTTAAGTAATCACTGATCCTTCTTTTGCTTTCTCCTAATTTTTCTTTTTATCCCTCTCAATATTTTTAATTTAAATCCAGACAACATAAATGATAACACTTCAAGTATTTATATAAGCCAAGTAATTACACTCACGTAATTATTTATTGGAAATTAAACTTGTATAATATTAATAAAGAAAATATGTTAGTTACAGTAAAAATATTTAGGTTTGTCTAAAATACATGTCATTTAGTGCAAATGTATTCAGTATTGCTTTCAATTACCGTCACAATGAGAGTCTTCAGCCAAATTCTTTTACTACTTAAACATGAAAGATTAACGTCCCTGTCTCCAAAGAAACTGAACACTTTTAGCATGTATTGCTAACATTAGGTTAGATGTAACAATACCAAGACACTGCATGAATTTTGTTACATAATTAAAAATACATTAATTTGCCAAGTTAATTGTGATATAGATAGCTGTACACTTTAATCACCTTTATGGAAATTTTGAAATTGTAATTTATCTGTTAATTAATTTTTCTAGCTTTTGGCCTGTAAATGTTATGAGTTACGCATCATTATCACTTTGATCTCCAAACGAATACATACCAAAGCCAGGCATAGTGGTGCATGCTCATAGTCCCAGGGTTTGAGAGGCTGAGGCAGGAGAATTCCTGTGAGTTTGAGGCTAGCTATGGCTACACACTGAGTTCAAAGCCACTCATAACTGCACTGCAAGACATTGTCTCTAAAAACAGAAACAAACAGAATATAAAACAAAATACAACTTAAAACTTCATACAACTTAGGGGCTGGGGATTTAGCTCCGCGGCATAAGCGCCTACCTTGCAAGCCTGTGATCATGAGTTTGATCCCTGGAACTTGTAAACAAACAAACAAACAAACAAAAAACTTCATACAGCTTAATAGAATAAATGTATTTTCTATATATTTAGTAAATATTAAAATGTAAGATAGTATTAATATGATGTAAACATAAGCAAAAATTATACTTCATATAAATAGAACATTTATAAATTATATTAATTTGCATATCTATAAATGTGTTTAACTTGTTGAAGTTAAAATCATTCTTTGAGTACAGGTATACTTTTTAGAGTTTATCATAAACTTGCCTATATAGTGTTAAAGTATGTAATCCAAGAACAATCTTTTCATTGGAATTAAATAAAAGCAGAGTAAAAACAGAAAATGAAGCCCATTACACAGTATATATTGATTTTTTTCTAGTTTTAAACCTTTAAATAGTATTTTCATTTTATAAGCTTTTAAAGTTGGCATGACAATTCCTAATAATAAAAATATTTTAACCAAGTTGACTTTTTATCATTGCCAATAATTCATATATAATTTAGCCTTTTAAAGAGCTCCCAGCTCTCTGTTTGTGCTCTTAGCTTTTCAATAATCCAACTCTATACTGCTACATCAGGAAATAACACAATGGGCACTCTATAAATTACACATAAAGTTATAATATGCGTGGGTGTAGCAAATCAATGTCCAAGCATCATTTTTTTGTGCAAAACATGTAAACATTGATACTCTTTGTATGAGGTTATGTGGAGGCCAAGTAAAAAAAGCAGCTTCAGGTTCCTCTGGGCATGTACTCATCGCAGTAACAGCCTCTGTTCATATGTCCCCGTGGCTCGCTGTCCTCCTTGGTGTGAGAGAAAGGAAGCAGTTGCTACCCCCATAGATTAAAATGCCCCATCTATGACAATATAATGGATATTCATTAAATAGCTGAAGTGAATATATCAATAACCAGTGAATGCAGAACAGGACAACCTACTTAAATAAACCTGCTAAAACATTCTTTATTATTTGGCAACAAATATTAAGGAGGAATTTTTAATAGTAACTCACTACAGCACCCATGGAATGGGAGTAAATATGCACCACAGGAAGGTTTCTGTCACAAACAGTGAAGCACAAAATACTTCACATAGATTTGGGGTTTGCTGTTTGGAAATTACTAAGGAAAATGCAAGGCAAAAACAAATCAGCAAGAAACTTGCTTCAAAACTGATAAAGATTTCTTTAGTAATATTAAGATATTATAACAGTTGTGGTGGTTCACAATGATTGAAACTAATGATAGGGTTATAACCTCTTTGTTCCCATCTGTGACTGATGCTGTTTTATAACTTCTAGTGATGGCTCCGAGGCAGAACCTTTGTCTCCAGAAACAAATCACCGAGCCCGCTGCTTCTCAGAGCATCTTGGCTTCAAAGCCATAAGTTTCATTTCACTAGAAATACTATTTCTCTATCAAACTCAGCTTTAGAGACTCTCAGGCACCTTGAATAAAATTTAAACTGTCCCTGAAGAATTGATCTACATGTAATTTTATCAAACAAATTTGAAAAGTTCAGCATGCTTTTCCACCTATAAAGCAGACCCCCGAAGTGTTAAGGCTGAACTGGCACAAACGAAATCCTCATCTTTTTCTCTTTAATAATTTCTTTGAAAATTTTAGTTAAAGTTGTCCTTCAAACTGAGAGACTATTGATGATTCGTTAAAAGTTCACATACTATACGTCAAACTAAAACTTTAATGTCTGAAAGTGAAGGATGCGTGATTTCGTGTGCCAACATTTGTAGCCTTTCCTTAATCTGACAAACCTCCTACCAAAATGATATAACCTGATAATCTGAAATTTAAAAATTGAAAACTGAACCTTGAAGTATTTATGGTTTACATACTTTTTTCAATTTCTTTTTGGAAATAAGTAGCATCGGTGCAATGAAGTATTAAGATGTGATGCAATGAGAAAGCTTTACTGAGATTACCATTTTTAGCATGCCAATGCCTCTGAATTTAAACCATTAATTTTTCAGGAATTCCTGAAGAGCTATACTGCCATCTATTGACAATGCAGATGTGTTTTTTTGGTCTGGAAGGTACAAGAACATACATTTTTATTAGAAACTAAATCTTTAAAAAATCAAGTGTTTAAAGATACCTACTTTGTAAGATAAATATGTAACAAAATTATACTACTCCATTTTCATTTAATATGGAAGACTTTATAATGATTTATGTTTTACTCTCAAATTTACTAAAAATTGAATATATGTTCAAGGACTACGTGTTAATAATTAGCAAGTTTTAATACATAAAATTATGCTGTTATTTAATATGTAAGCTTATAGTATAACTACTATATTCAACTGTGAGGAATTAAGATTCATTATTAGGAATAGAAATGTACTAATAAGAATAAAGAAAATTGCAAATTGGCCATTTAGAGGAGAGCAGTTAGAAACATTATTATGAAGTAACACAGACAATAAAGCATGATTATAGATTTTCTTGGCATTGTTTCATGACATATTACATTAATATAAAAATTACCTATATTTGATGCCTAATGAAGGAAAAGCCTTCTAAAGAGAGCAAGGAAGAGCAGTGATTGGACAGAGAGACAATTTAACTTGTTAATCATTTTCACTCTGGTGCATGCATATGTTGGAGAAAACCCTTCTGAAATATTTTCTCACTTTTCCTAATGAATCATAATTTCAGAAACAAGTTTTAGCTAAAGAAACAGTATAAATGTTTGTCTTTGTTGCTTCTCTCTTTTTGAGACAAAGTACATGATGCTCAAAGTTAGGGAAAGGAAAGTTTATTTCTGATGGGTTGGAGGTTTCAGTCCATATGCAGCTGACTCCACTCGGCAGGGTGCATAGGAGGCCACAGTAAACAGCGAGGTGAGAACCAGCAAGAGAGAGAAACCAAGCCATCTTCCCACCATTACACTGACTCCACCCCTGGGTGAGTGAAACACTCACAAAACCAATCGCAGCACTAGACAAGAATCAATCACAAATGAGGCTAGGGTTTGTAGATAAAATTCCTGTCAATCTTTGGTAGAAAATTACCAATTATTCTTCACCTACTATCTCAGATATGCATTCTCTAATTGCATATTTGAAAATGGAAGCCAAAAAAGATGGACATGGGCTAGTAAATTAATGTTAACATACATAAAAGTCACAAAACACAAAACTTGTAATCTAGATCATCCATTTTTACAAGTGAAAGCACATAGTGTGAATTGAACATGTTATGACCCTGTGTCCTAGATAGCAAGGATATGTCCATTAAGCAGGGATATACCTGACAGATTAGTCAAACCATGCTCCACAGTGTCACCAGTGAAACTGGAACAGAGCTGGGGCTCCAGAACCACAGGACTTACATTTCTGTTGTCATTTCATGTTTGGATTCACAAGCGAAACCATCTCACGCCCTACACCAATAAGAAACCCCACAACATGAAAGGAGGAAACACTCAGAATTGAAATTCAATTCATGGAAATTTATTGCTGAGGATACGGGACTTTCTAATGGTGGATGAGGGCCTGAGCTAAAATCTGGAATTCCTGTAATTGTATTGTATTTCACACAGGTAAAGAAACTCAGTTTGTTTATATGCTATCCTGATGAAAAAAGAAAAGGATGAATAATGCATTATTATCTAAATCACAATGCAAAATAAAATGAGACAATATTTTTACATTTTAATCTTGCATAGTGAAGATGAGATTGTATAACTGCAATGGAAATTTTTCTGTACCAACATTAACAGCAGCTACTATATGGAAAAGTGGTGGCAAATCTCCTAGATCTTTCAGTGTTAGTAAACAGCCAGCTGCAACTGCATGCCTTAGGTTCACCATCACTGAGGGGGCATCCGTAGGACAACAGCTACTACTCTGAAAACTGCATCCCTTAAAATATAAAATAAAACATGTATTAACTCTCTTCATTGGTTTTCTCAGAATTTAGCCAAATATTTGTGCTTTTTATACTATTATCTTTATAAACTCGGTATATTTTATAATTACATCTACTCTACTGTTGCTTTTTTTACTACTGTTGGTAAGAAAATATAAAACAAAATTGTGAAATACCAATATTTAGATCAAAGATAGCCTCTGTATGATTTCAAAGAGTTGTATTTAATTTTTTGCTCTTTAAAATATTGAAATAGGAGAAACAAGATTTTTCTAATACAGCTGAATTGTTCTTTAAGTTGCAACTTTTATATATACTTTTTTTCTGAAGTACTGAGGGAAAAGGAACCAATTTTCCCAATGTTAAACATCTTTCATTTGTGTAATTGAGTCAGCTAGAAGCAGGGAAAATGAACCACTTCTTTGCCTTTATCCAGCTGCAGATATAGCACAGCTCTGGTCATATCCGTGTTCATCATTAATTCCAACATCAGGGAAAGTCAAAGTAAGAGGCACCTGGAGTCCAAGGCCTCTGCCCACAGTGGGAGGCACCTGCAGTTAAGAGTGCCACACCTTTAAAAACTGGAAGCCTCAGCTGTGTGGAGGTCCTAGGGGAGGTCCTCTCTCTAGTTGCCTCCGTTTCTGACTTTTTTCTGCTGCCATTATCTATGATCCTCATAAATGGAACTACAGAGTACTCACTAGTAAGGGTACATTTGGCAGTTCTTTCCTTGTGTACAAGAACCTGGACTATTTTGGCCCACTCAATTGTAACCGAATGGTGAGTGATTTTAAACACACTTGAAATGTGGTCTGATGGGTACCTACTTCTATGAGATACTAAATTCACGTTCTTTTTGAATTACATCCAAGAATGTGAGAAACTCAATAAGAAAATACAATGTGGATATGAATGACTTCCTAGCTTCTCAAAGTTTGAGAACTTAACCCAATTACTATTACAATCTAATAAATCATAAGTGGAATAAAAGCCTAATACTTAGCCATGATACTGGCAGTAGGCATTTTGTGTTTCCAAAACAAAATACTACAGTTTTAAAGAAAAGGTATATTTTGTTTCAGAATTCTGAAGGCCTAAGTTTGTGTGACCACTTCCTGGGTGGCCTTCATGATGTCAGGAACCTGGCAAGGCGATGCCGGCCATTATGTGTCAGAAACAGTGTAAGTTCCCTGCCATCCACATTGACACACTATAGTCTGATGACCATTTACCTTTGTTAATACTTTGCGGTGGTGATTAAGGTTTAACACATGAAATGTGTGACCCACTCAAATCATGTCCAAGCTGTAGCAGGTTTAAACTATTTGACTGCTATTGAAAAGAATTTCAAATATCTAAACATCATCAGTGAAATGCCATTTGCATGACTGCTTGGTGGTCAATCTGATGAGTTGGAAAAGAAATTTTTATAGAACAATAAGCAGACATTGTGTGCTGCTACAAAAAATTGCCCAGATAGATACATAGACAGAAATGAAGACATCTTTCTAAACAGCACTTGTTCAGTCTTAATCTAAGTGACAAAAACTTCTACTGAGATAAATCTTGTCACAGTCACTTTAGCTTAAATGTAAACCCTGAGACAAAGTAAATTTCTTCAAGCCACAAGAGTCATCACATTGTACTCACTGATTTGTCTACTTCGGATGTATAAACCTGTATATTTCTGGAAATGTAAGCTTTTTCCCAACAGTGCCCAATCCAGAACCCAAGAAAACTAAGTGTTAGTCATTTTGAACTGACAGTCTCACTCTCTGCCCTGCCTTCCCTTTCCACTAGCTTGTTCTTGACCCTGTCAATGTAGATTCAGAGAGGAATAGGGAGGAGAATATTTACTTTGCCTGGCACATAAGTGTTGTTTTTCTTGGAGAGAATGTGAGAAGGTTCACTTTCTTTCTTGGGTTCTCTTGTTGTTTCTCCAAGTTAAGGCGTGCAAGAAGCAGACTCTTCTGATTTCTGTTAATCCCTGTGCAAATCGGTTTCCTAGACTCTCCTCACCTAGCACAGCTCTTGTAAGTCTGAAGCTCCTCCGGCTGCTTCACTTACAGCACTATGCAGGGCATAACTGTTGCTTCATAAATCAATTCTATGCGATATTGGCCATGGATAACAATCAAACTTCCCAACCAGTTAACGTTAGCCTTGTACCAAACAAGCAAGTTCAGGTTTCTTTGATTTTATTTCTTGTCAGTACATATTTGCAGTACATAACGATTACATTCCTAAGGAGAGTTGGCACATGTTCATAACACATCTCAATTCGTTTTTGTCCGCTTTTACTTCTACACCTACCTAGCCCCCTCAATCTCCTGATCTCCTATGTCATATTATTTACCTTTTATTTTCCTGTTTATTTACATTTTGTGTTTAAACATACATCCTTTATCCTTTTGCCACAACCCATTCCACAGCATCCCTCTATTTTGTTTTATCACTTTTTTATACATTTCACTCTTTATTTTAGAGTTAGACATTGCTTCATGGTGTGTCACATCATATTATCAACGGACCTGAAACCTGAGTGATTATTTACCAACTCTCTCGAATCACAAGTGTCAGTATGGCTCAATAGGTAGCACCCTCTTTACAAGGAAGTACTGCAGCTTCCAAACATCTGAAATATTATTTGTACAGCGTAATTAGTGAAGCAATCTAGTTTTAGATATATTCTTTTAATGTTATCGTAATTCATCTAATGTCTTACTTTGAAATATGGAGTTAATAGTCTATATATCTTATTCCTAATCCTTTGAAATCTGAACAAACAACAACAAGAACAATCAAAAGAAACATCAAGTCCTACTTCAAGAATCTGACCTCAGGCTAAAAAATGTCAAACTAAATATACTGTGATGTTCCCTACTAAAAGTGTAGAAGATGAAGAGAAGAAAAAAGAAATATAACAGCTATAAAAGGATATTATCCTATGCATTCTCATCAAAACCTTGCAAGTTACAGTTTGCTTTGATAAAAGCACTTCAGCTTTCACAAATCAAAATTAAACAAAATGTTAGAATAACAGGTACATGCAAAGCTTAGCAAGGGCTGCCACTTTCTCTGTAGTTAGTATCAAGTTTTATACTGTTGAATTTGATGTTCAATTATTCTATTAGGTAATCAGTGTTAGTCCTACTCAAAATGAGAAAAATACCATGAAGTTTAAAGAAATTGAACATTCTTACTACTTTTATCCAAAATTAACAGTCCCTTGGTGATTCAAATGAAATCACCTGGAATTCTGAAATTTTCCTTATTGTATGACTCTGAGCATCCTAAAGTTCTCAACACTCCTCATATATTTTAGCAAAACATAATAAACTAAGTGATAGATTAGTGAAGCTACTAGGAGTCACACTTTCTATTTACTTAAAGGAGTTAATCAAACAGGGCGTGTCAGTTTATACCTGCAATTCCAGCTCTGTGAGGCTGAGACAAGAGAACACCAGACTAGAGTACAGCCCAGCCAATGACGAGAGACTCAGTATCAAATACAAACTAAAAAAGGAATGAAATGTAGTTTAATGCTAAGGCCCTGCATTCAATCCTTGGCAATACATACATGTGAGAGCACACATACACACACACACACACACACACACACACACACACACACACATTGAGGTGGTCAATTTTTCCAAGACACAGATTGCAATTATAATGCTGAGTCTGTGCCCTATGTTCCAACACAATGAGACCTACAAAGATAGACCTAATCTTATAATCTTATATTCTCATATCTATTCAAATCAGTGACACTTTTGCCATCTTGAGATTTCTTAATGAAAAGCGATAGCAAAATATGTAAATATTCCAGTTCTAAATATCAAGATTATGGGAAATTTATATCTAGCATATTCACAAAAGATAGTCACAATAATGATCTATAGAGTAGATTTCATCCTTTTGATACACTGAGACCCCTTTTCATTAGTTTTTCAAATTTATTTTAACTGACAGTAATACTATGTACTGATCATGTTACACATGAACCTTTGAAGTATGTGATTATTTTGTCTTGATTTTTCACATATAAGTTAAAGAGAATGATTACAGTGTGTGCAAGTTAGTAGAAGTATTTGTTTTTAGTTATGATGATTAAATTTGGATGGGGAATGGTTATAATGACTGTGAAAGATTTTGGAAAAACTGTAAATGCTCTGATTTCCATTCACAGATGCACTGGCACTCATACTGCCAGACTCATCAGTTATGCCCAAGGAGAACATGGCATGACACTCTACACTCTTTTTCTCAAAAAGAAAAATTTAAAATACTGATTTATATACTGAGCTTCCATTGCTTTATTGTTTAATCATTTTAAATTTCTACTGAAGTTGAACAATAATCATAGTTACAAATGAAGTTTGCAGCACTTTTAAGAATTCCAAAGCCTTCAAGATTTATTTTCTCATTTTGCAGCTTTACCTGCATGCCAAAAGTGTGAGTAGATTATTCTATCTTTTTGCAGTGAATTTATTCTGGAGGAATGAATTAACCTGCACTAGACCAAGTGGTTATTTATTTCAAAGGGGTATTATTGTTATAAATTTAGAACTGATTACCTGGTTTCATCCGAAGGATGCATAAATGTAATTTCTTTCATTGTAAACATTAAAAACACATTCTTGGCTGTTATTACTTAATCACAGTTTTCCAAGTTTTTGGTTATAATTTTTATTTGAAATTACTGTTTTGGAGCTCCAAGTGTTGGAAATGACATTTCTGTTCTTGGCAAAGCTACATGGTAAACAACATTGACTTGAAGGCGTCTGTTTTCCGAGGCTGAAAAAGGGAGTTCTACTTAGATTAGAGATTCTGCAGTGCAAGCTCTAAGAAAAAACAATCTCTCTGACCTACATCTTGAAGTCAAGGCCAAGCTATCGTAAGACAAGTGATATTAAAGATGTTGGCAATAAAGGTGTTGCTTATATAAAATAATTCTTTTTAGAGAATCAATTTAGCATAGAAAATCAGTGTTCAGCCATTACATCAGTTTCAATTTCAAATTCTGGCCCCTTTTAAGCTTGTTGTTCTGTAACTTTTAGCTACTAAGTTAAAAATTTCATGCCCTCAAAAATAAAACAAGACAAAACAAACAAAAATGTTTCGTGTCTTCATCTCCTCAACTGTGAGATATATAACATGGAACAAAATGAAGAATAACCAATTATTAAAATTTGTTCATTAATATTTTATCCTCCTTTAGAAATAAATGAGCAGTAAATGTCCACCATTAACATTTATACATTACTTTCTTCTGTTACAACCTGTTTCCTTCCATCATCCTCTGATTTCTCACCATAATCAAGATGCGGGACACCAAGAACTAGGATGTTACTGACCACTAAAATCACAGGTTCATGTGCCTTGATGTGTAATGTTCTTACAATTTACACATGCATAAATGGTCATTTATCAGTCTACTCACTATTGCTTGTCATGACTTCTTTGTTAATGAAATATATTATTTTGACTTGTTTTTAAAGCCGGAAATATATGCTATTTCATTTTACTGTAACCTTATTGAGTAATTATGATAATTTATTAAATTTGGTATTTAGATAGAGGCACTTGTGTTAGTTTTCCAGAACTATAAGAAAATGACTGGGTTCATCAACTTTTCAAATTGAAGTTTTATTTTGACTTGCACTTTGGAGCTTCCAGTCCATAATGGGTTAGTCCTTGATTCATGGACTTATGAGAAGCCCATATACTACATCAGGGGTGCACAGCAGAGTGAATCCACTTGCTTTATGGTCAGAGATAAAGCATAGAGATAAGGAGAGGATGGTGTTCCACAGTCATTTCCAAAGCAGTCTCCAATTTAGTAAAGACTTCTTAAATATGCTACAATTCATCCACTACCTTCCCATGCTGTAATTCTGAGGCCCATACTCTTAACACAAAGCCCTCTGAAAAACAATCTAAATCCAAACTAATGCATTCCACACAAAAGACCCTTATTTTATTCTCAGGGTCCCAAAATTTTAACTATTTTAACATTGTTTGAATTTCCAAGTTAAAAGGCTCCATGAGCCTCAAACAAAACTGAGCTGTCAGTCCCTGTAAAAACAAAACAAAACAAAACAAAAAATCAAAAAGGAAGTAGTAAACTTACAGTATTCAAAGGCGAGATGACACAGTACACATTTCAATTTAAGAAGATGAAATTAAAAAAAAAAAAAAAGACGAAATATAGGATCTCACAAAAAAGTGACCAAAATACAGTAAATCCAACACTAAATTCTTAGTCTCCAGGTCCAGGATCTAGAACATAGAATGGCAGAATGTGGGTGTCCAGGAGATCAGGCATTCCAGCCACAGTGACCCAGATGGCTAAAGGTCACATGACCACTCTCTCGTTCTGGGTTTCTGTAATGTGAAGGCTTCCTTCAGAAAGCATTCCTCTGTCTCCCTGAGGTCTGCCTTGTGGTTTTCATTTTACTTCTAAAGCTCCATGTATTGCTTTAGGGGGAGCCATTTTCAGTGACATTTGAGATCCAAGCCAAAAGCCATACTGCAAAAAACCAGCTATGAAAATAGAAGGGTAGTGCATGACAAGAAGAGTGAGCTCTCAACTCGGGCATGGATGAAACATGTAGTTTTCCAGTTATCACTGTGACATCTTCCCTCTAAAGCCCTCCCCCCTCCCCGCCCTCTACTTAATGTTTTATTCTCATTATGGCTTCACTTCATATGGATACTGGATTTGGCATAAAACTCCATCTGAATCGAAGGTAATGAATTTTGCAGGAATAATAGTCATGTCCTGATGAATATATCCACAATCTCATCCACTAGAATCTGTGGATGTCCCATATATAGAAAAAATATGTGAATAAGTTAAATACTTTTGAGAGCATAAGTGTTTGGTAATTATTTTTTGGCCCCTAAATCCCAAAAGAAGCATCCTTATTAGAGTGAAACAGACTAGAATTTGACAAAGAGGAAAAGATTTACAGAGGCAGAGATTGGAGTTATGCAGATACAAATTAAAGAATACCAGCTGGTATCAAAAACTGTAAAAGGAAAGCAAGTGATTTGCTGTTAAGCTACTGGAGAGTGCTGACCTGGTCTCATTTTGATTTCAGTCTTCAGACCTTGAGAATGGCAACAAAATGTAATTATTTTCTTTAGTTGAGGTTTTAGTAATTGATGTTGGCTGCCATGGGAAGCTAAATCAAATGATTGGATAATTATTAATTTTTCTTTACCAGTGAGTAAAATAAAGTTAACAATGCCTATCAGTTTCTTTTTATGGTAAGCAACTCTTTTAAATATCTTGCTTGGGCCAAGGATATAGCTCAGAGGTGCAGCACCTTCCTGGCAAGTGCAAGGATTTAAGTTTGATTCCTGGTACAAAGAAAGAAAGAAAGAAAGAAAGAAAGAAAGAAAGAAAGAAAGAAAGAAAGAAAGAGAGAAAGAAAGAGAAAGAAAGAAAGAAAGAAAGAAAGAAAGAAAGAAAGAGAAAGAAAGAAAGAGAGAGAGAGAAAGAAAGAAAGAAAGAAAGAAAAAGAGAGAAAGAAAGAAAGAAAGAAAGAAAGAAAGAAAGAAAGAAAGAAAAAGAAAGAAAGAAAGAATACAATTCCTTACCTGAGATGCTATTTTTGTACTGTCTCTTGATGTATTTCTGAACCTCAGTTATCAAAACATAGAGAAAGAAAGTGTACATCAAGACATATTTAAATACAAGGGAGATGGTGTGTGTGTGTGTCTGTGTGTACGTGTGTATGTGTGTGTGTGCGTGTGTCTATGTGTGTTTTGTGTGGGCAGCTGTGTGCTAACAGTACTTCCAGCTTAAAGTAAATGATGGTTAACCAAGTGTCATGGTTTATATTGGTGGCCCCCAGGCCTCATGCATTTGCATTGTGCATTTGTGATTGGTTCATTGTCTAGCACGTGGATTGGGGGTGTAAAAGCTATACCCGCCTAGGGGTGGAACCAGGATATGATGTAAAGGCAGGAAGAAGGTCTCTCTCTCTCTCTCTCTCTCTCTCTCTCTCTCTCTCTCTCTCTCTATCTCTCTCCCTCTCTCTCCCTCTCTCTTGTCATTTCCTGCCTATTTCAGCTGCCATGAACTGTAGCCTCGCCAAGCTACCCTGCCTTGGAGCCAACTGAGTGTGGACTGAAACCTCTAAAAGCTGTAAGAAATACACCTTTCCTTCACCAGCTTTGAACTTCAGTATTTTGTCTCTGTGACCAGTAAAAAGTAACTAAGACAACTAGTGAGAATCTTCATGCCATGTTGAGAATATAAATCTAACCAACAGGGAAATTTGGAAAACACTTCAATCATTACAGGCTGGTGAATTTTTTCTATTACTTTCTAAACATCTTTGAACTGTTGTGTATACACAAACTGAGTGTATAAATCCTCACTTCCATTAGCAGCAAACATCCCCAGCGCTGTTAGGGATATGTGCAAAGCTGGGTAAATAGAGTGCCATGTTTTTAAATGCTTAGAATGTAAACAGAGCACCTTTTGCAGGAAGATAAGTAAAGGCTCACTTAGGAAAATGGCAGCTGTAATAAAGACTGCATCAGTGAAGCACCACTATAATTGAAATTTTATTTGGCTTTCCTGAAAGATATAGTTCAACAGCCCAGCACCTGCCTGGCAAGTACAGGTCCTGAATTTGAGTCCCAGCACCCCCCCCAAATAAATAATAAAAATCAAAGAAATGTGTCAAGGAAAATTCTAAGTAGTAATGCAAAAGCCACTGTCCTATTCTTTCAAAAAGTCCTATGACACATTTTGTCATTTTTAGAAAGTGATAAAAGTTGTAAAGCTATTGATTTCAGAACAATATTTCACACAGTGTCTGCCTGGCAAGCATGAGGTCATGAGTCCAATTCCCAGTGACACACACACACACACACACACACACACACACACCCCACACAATATTTTAGGCAAATAATTAAGGCAAAATACCTACAATATGAAACAGACATTTGCTGAATATTACTTCAAACAACTATTTCATTGGTTTTGTAAAAATTGCTTTATTTATATAAAAATTTCATGATTCAAAATTTGTACAGATATTTTTAGTATTACAAATTTTTCTTTATCTCTAGAATGAGTGTAATTATGGTAGATTTAGAAAAAGGGCTGTTTTGTTTTTTAAAAAAAGCTAATAGAATTATTAAGAATATAAACCTTCCTTAATTCATTAGTGTGTATGGCAAATGACATATTCAGTCTGCCAGATAGTATTATAAATGGTTTGGTACATGCATGAGTCTCTCATTTACTAAGTAAATATTTCATGCTTTCCTTCATACATGTCCTGAAGCTTCACTCACTTTCTCTACTCTCTCTGCCTTTCTTCCTTCCTTTCTTTCTTTCTTTCTTTCTTTCTTTCTTTCTTTCTTTCTTTCTTTCTTTCTTTCTTTCTTCTCTTTATTCCTTCCTTCCTTCTCACATGCCCTTCCGCAGTCTCTCCCACCCTATGCCCCCCCTTCCTCCTTCTTTCCCTCCTTTCTTTTTTTCTTCTAGCACTTTGACTTAAACCTGCAGTCTCTACACTAGGCTAGGTTCCAATTCTTTTTATTTTCAAGTTATGTCTCCATAAATTTCCTGGGATTAGCTAAAAATTTGTAAAACCTCTATCTCAGCCTCCAGAGTGCTGGGATTACAGGTGTGAGTCACCATTCCTGGTATCAGATCCTATTTTTTTTTTTTTTTTTGATTTCTCATAACTGTCTCTTCGGTAGTTCTTTAAATATATATATATATATATATATATATATATATATATATATATATATATAATTAACTTAGCCATTTCCTGCTAGATTAATTCGTGTGTGTGTGTGTGTGTGTGTGTGTGTGTGTGTGTGTGTGTGTAATTGCTGTTTTGAAGACATCAAATAATCGTTTTAACTCTCCTCCCCTAGAAAAACACCAGTCTTGGACTTCATATTTTCTATTGATTGACAAACATCTCTAGAAGAAATTTTCAGAGAGTATAACTATAAATACTTTGACACAAACTAAATTAGGCTATCCTCCCAAGAAGTCTGTTGAATGTCTCTTTAAAACACGATCAAATTTAGTAACATTTCTTTGACTTTTGTCTTATTATAAATTTGGGAATATTCAGCATAGTTTTTCATTCTACAGTTTTAAAACACTGTCATCCTAGCTTTATTGTCAAAACACATATAATTTTGTATAATCCGTAAGTGACTTCATCTCTTCACTGTGCTTCGCTAGTTTCTCATCTTTTGATGACCTCTGTTTCTACCTATAACTCTCCATTGCTATTTCTTCTGAGCTTTAAATGATAAACACAACTTTACAGAAAACTCATATGCATTTTCCGGTGCAGTGTGTTCCTTGGCTTCTAGATTACTCACATAATATTGCCACTTAGTAACGCTCCAACTAACAAGCACCTGGAGTTTAACATGTGCAAGACAAACTCTCCCATACTTCCGTTGGGTCTGCCTCCTTCTCACAAGGCCACATTTCCTCTCCAGTTAAAACAGCCAAGACTTACTTGATGACTTTAAAAGTATAAGACAGTTCAAGCAGGAATTTTCTGCAGGACTCTTTATGTCTCTTTGATCATATATATTCCCGTAAGGAGAAGCCTGAAAGTTCCTTAGGGAATTGTATACGATAGACAGCTCAATATAAACTGTTAGATATTCAGATAATTGTATTTTTTTTTTGTCACATGTCAAGGTTGGATACCCAGTTATCCCTAGTAGTTAAGCAGAACTTATAAAGTCACCATCTAACACTTTCCTATGTTGCAGAAATTTTTGTTGATTCTATTTTAAAGCTTAACTTCATTTTTCTTGAAAAATGCCAAATATTTAAATTTAGAAAATTTCATATCATAGTTATTACATTTTACATATATTTCCCCCAATCCTATAATACATTCCCCATGTAGCTATTATAATATTAAAAAAGTAAAAAAATAATATCATGTACCTTATCCCATTAAAATATCTTAATATCTTCTGTTTCACAAAATAGTCTTACAAAATCTTCATAAATATTAAATTTTATGTTAGTACAACAGTGCTCTAAGAAGGCTGATTTTATTGTAATCTTTTAAAAATTGTAATCCTTAAAAAAGTGTCTATGGAGGGATTTCAAAATATATTCAGTCACTCAGGTTGTAAACACTAGGACAAAAATAAATTGATTCAAGAAAGTTCATACACGAAGGTCTTGGTACTAACCTGCAGTTTTCTCTGGGTGATTTGATTATACTCACATAAAATACAACCTCTGTGTATTCTCCATATGCAGTGGAATAATAGAAGACAGAGACTTGAATCCTTACAAGAAAAAATGAGAAAACCCTGTCTTTTTTTCTTACTGCTTAAACTGTCTAGTGAAATTTTATGTCTTAATCAAGTTAGGTCTCTCAGGCACACTAATATCTGAATTTCAGCATTTATTAGAGAAATTGGAGCTTCATTTTAAGTTGAATTCCCTTCAGAGGCATGGTTTTGTATTTTTAAGAGCTCATGCTATCTGAGTGCCACTACTGTTCATCACGATGAGTAGGGCATGGTTAAGCAGACACCCTGTCATAGCTGAAATGCATGCTCATTCTTTTTTTTTTTTTTAAACATACTCTGTATCATTAGTTTCACTACATCCAATTACATGATTATATCTTGCCATCAAATCATTTACCATTTTTGTCTTTGGTTCTTTAGGTGAGGTGACAACGAAGACACTAATATTGTAAAATTCAGTCATGGAAGAAAGTGTAGCAAAGTTAAATAAGATTTTGAAATAAAATGAGATATTCTCAAAACTTAGCAAGCCAAAAGATTTTTAGTCTCTTTTTTCGTTTGCCCTTTAAAGCGTTCACATTGTGATTTAACCACATTATTACTAGGCAAGATAGGAGAATCTCATTTGATACACTTCATTGTATTTTATATTAAAACTCAGAGATTCTGAGACATTTAATACATAGAAATGTAGCAGAATTTACATCTTATACTTTAGTAATCAGGCATGTTATTGTCTGTTACCCTTTGCTGATTCCAATGTCAGAAACAATACTTTGATTTATGTCTCAAGCTGAATTCATATATGATTTAAGGTTCAAATGAAATTCTGAAAATCTTACATTTGGTGACAGAAAATAAATATAATTAAACCAACAAGAAAATTAACTGAGTTTAATAAAGTCAGCACCATTTGTCTACAAAGTTCTGCCACATACTGTTAGGTCAGAATTTTTGTAGAAATACTGTATATAAAAGATTTCTGGCAAACGGTTAGAAAAAAGTCTTTCAAGAAAATCCTATCTTTTTCAAAATCCTCAATCCTAGTGGAAAAAAGTGGACAGTTTTATCAACAATTGCCTTTGCATTTTAATATTGAAACCCATGAAGCATCTGTAGTTTTAGAAATCTCTATTTGTAAGTAAATAAATAGATTTAATATTTTAATATCTGTCTGCATAGAAGAGGGTACTCATATAGTTTCCATGTAGGAGAAACAAATACTGTCACTATTTATCTCATTTTTGAATAGGAAATATTTTAATGAACTTTATGTGTCTTGTTCTGTAAAACAATCTATGAGCTGCTTTGAAAACAATTACAGTGCTCTATATAATGTCAAAAATCTATGTAAAAACTATAGCATAAAATATTCGCTCAGTTTAATACAAATATAGTATTGAGCAAAATAATTTTAAATGTAGAAATTAGTTTATGAATACTTAATATTTCAAATATTAAAGAAATACAGATATATTATAGAACTATATATATTATAGAATATATATATATATATAAGATATATAAATGTAGAAATAAATATTGAAGATTGATAGGCTGTTAAATAAACATGTATAGACTAAGCAGGTTTATACTGAAACAAACATCGTTACCTAATCGCACACTCAAATTTAACTAAATTTATTTCTTACATAAATGTTTAAAATTCTTTGAAATTACTATAGGAAAAACATATGAATATTTTTGACTTATTTTGAGTTTTGCAGATCTAGTTACATCAAAGAAAATTATAGGATTCATAAAGTAAATACTACATATTTTATATATATATATATATATATATATATATATATATATATATATAAATTTTATGTATGGATTGAATTCACAACTTTCATTTGCCAGGTGGGCACTTACAATGCTGAGATTAATCAAAATATTATAAATAAGAGAAAATAGCCAATGATAGACACGATAAACAGTATTACAAACATAAATAGACAAATGATTCTTAAATACATTTTTAAAATTTTCCAGTATAAGAATAAGAAAAAAAAATGAACAGAAACAGAACATAGATACAGAAACACACGTGAGAAATATAAATGGATAGTTAGCTTGAGAAGTGAATAAGCTTATTACAAACTAGACACAGTTAGACTTTAAAATATAAAGTTATAGTACTTTCTTCAGACTGAAAAACTTTTAAAAGTTTATTATTTTCTGAAGGTGGAGAAGCATAAAGATATGCTCATACAGTAATGGAAGCGTTATGAACAATAAGTTTATCTATTTTTAGCAAAATTTTAAAACTCTAGAAATTTAATCAGTTGATTGTTTTAAGGAAACATACATGTGCACTTGCATCTCTTCATTGACCAGTGATTCTGAATATGTTTTCATGTACTTATTTGAAACTTGCATTTCTTCCTCTGATAAGTGTGAACTCACCTCAGATGCCTATTTTTTGATTAAGTCTTTAAATCTGAAGTGGTCTAGTATTTTTCAATTCTTTTTGTGTTTTAGATGTTAGTGCCATGTCTGAAGGACTACTGACCTAACCTCTTTCTCTTTCTGTGGGTTATGTTTTCACACTAATGGTAATTTCTTTTGCTATAAACACTTTTTAGTGGGATCAGACTCCAGTTGTTGATTCTTTGTAGTGTTTCCCATGTGGTTGGGATTCTGTTTATGAAATGTTTGCCTTCAGCTGTATCTTCATGTGTTCTATCTATTATTTCTTCCAGATGTACTATTTTTGTTTTAATATTTACGTCTTTCAGCCATTTTTATATTACTTTTGTATAAGGTTTAAAACATGGGTCTAGTTTTAGTCTTTGACATGTGGAAAACTAGCTTTTCCAGAAAAATTTATTAAAGAGACTATCTTTCTTCCCGAATGTGCTTGGCCCATTTATCACAGATAAGGTGGTTGAGTATATTTGGAGTTTTTGCTTCATCTATGACCTCTTCCTTTTATCAGCAGGTCTGTTTTTTTTTAAGATCCCCCCCCCATTTTTTGACAGTACCATGCTCTTTTTATCATAGTAGTTTTGCAGTATAATTTCAAATCAGGGTTTGTGATGCTCCCTGCATTGCCTTTGGTGTCTAGTGGTTTTTTTTTCCCTCTATTCCAGGTCTCTTTTGTTTCCATAATTAAGAATATAAAGAATAAATAACCTAAAAAGCTCAATTTGAAACAATTGCAATCTCCATTAAGAAAGAAAAAACATTATTTTATCTCTGGCACATCCATAATATGAAAATCTATATATTCACTTATCTATTAATGAGCAATGATATAGTATAACCTTGACTGTATAGAGTCAGAAAAGACATAATTTCATTAAAATATGAGTTCTCAATAGGTCTATTATGATAAATTTAAACAGTGAACTATGAATTATAAGCAGTAAGATTTTCACACTGTTATGTAAATTGTAACTAACTCCATAATCATCCTTTACATTTATGGTTATATTTTTTCGGTCCATTCATGAAAATCAGTAAGTAAACCAGTCTTTTCAGCACTAGTGTAACCGCAAAGCTCTTCCACATTTCAGATTAATGATTTCTAAACATATATTTGTTTATTCTGTGCCAGACATTATATTCCACCCAGAATTCAATTTTAATCTCCATCCTTTCCCAGTAAGTAGATTTCACTAGCTAGATATTACAAATAAGGAATTAAAGATGAAAAAGATAAAATTGACACACTGAAGGTTAAATTACTAATAAATAGTAATGTAGCAAGTCAGTACACGTTTTGACTCTTTTAGAAGCACACCTGGTAGAAGAAACTGGTGTTACCTCCGTTTACATCCATGCCCAGATTTTATCAGTGTTCCATATCTGTTCTTTTAAACCTTTTTTGAAGAACACAAAACCTAAAAGAGAGAATTAAGCTAATACCATAACAGTTTAAAAACTTATAAGATGTTTTGATATAATGGCTTGTTTACTAGTTGTTTACTTTTACTTCTATTGAATTAACAATTTATTTGATAAATATATTAGCATGATGTCGCTCATTTTAAACATGTGCTACTTCCATCATTTACTACTCCATTGTCAGCATTTATATTCATGGATTTATGGTCAACAATAGTCTGGAATTACATGTGAAATATAAATGAATAAAAACAGAGACATACAGAAGCAACAATAATAAATTTCTGAAGCTTGTCAGTGGGGAGGAAATAAACCCACAAATTTTGTATTCTTCTTCTACTTATGAATCTATCACTTCAATTATTTCTACATTACTCTTCATGTGGTTGTCCCCAGCTCTCAAAGGAACTCAGCAGACAATCACTATATTCTTATGTCTAACTATTGTTTTAAACATTTCTCATTCCCTTTGCTCATAACTGCCCCAAACAACTTTACTTTTGCTCTATTTATTGTGTTTTGACTTAAATTTCTCTGTGTTCTCATATTCTGTATCTCCATTATACTTCTATGCCAGAATATTCAACATACAGAGAAAATTTATGTTTATTATTTCTCAACCAGTAGTTTAGAGGGCATTAGGGCTTGTAATGTGCAATTGAATCTCATTTCATAGGTGATTTCCCTGTGGTGGGAGTGACCCTTACCTGCATTTCGGGTAACTAATATTCACTTCGAATCCATTAGGTGAGTCCTGTGCTGCATATTATCATTTCCTGCTGGGATAAAGTGATGCACAGAGAACACATTCTGAAATTATTATTGAATTCAGAAATTTCAAAGGTAGATAGTTTGTACAGTTTTCAAAAGTAGCTACCAATGTGGCTAAATATTCATTTTTGAATCATTTGATATAAACCTTGGACTTTTTAAATTAAATTATGTATCTTCTCTTTCCATATCATTTTTATCTTTAATGAATTAGTATTTTTGAGTTAAGGAAATGCCACAGTGCCAAAATGGGGAAGACACTGACTGGCATATTTGTTTTGCAACTCATTTGATTGATATTTATCTGGCTTATATCTTAATGAAGAAACCATGAAATATACAAAAAGTAGAACAAAAATGAGAGATCAGCTCTTAGCTAATTGTTAATTCTTCTGTCTAGTTGTTCCATATTTTCCTCCATGGTATTTTCTGTACTCTTTTCACTTTAAAAATTATCAGTGTACAACACTGATACTAAACAAATTAAATGTGCAACCAGCCACACAGACAAGCACATTGGAAAGCAACACATTTTAAACGGATGCTGTGTTTTCTAAATTGAGGCTTACGTGTGGTAGATTCCAAAAGATCAAAGTAAAATACATCAAACTACTTGAACTATCAAGAAGATTCTTTTTTGTTTCATATTCATTAACTAGTTTGGAAATTGCACCATAAGTCAATTTTTTTTGGCTTTTCATCCCATCATTTTTCCTGCTGTACATGCTCTGCACACTCACGTCGGGATTCCCATCTTAGCACAGCATGTAACAAGAAGACCATGGGCTGGGAAGTCACCACAGAATAATCTCCTGGTCAGTGCTGGTCTTGCTGGCCTTGTAATACTGTAAGACTTTTAAATAGCTACAACCATAGTTACTACTTGTAGTTACACCAAAACATTACATTGTATACAAAAAAAGATTTTAGCATAGGACAGACTATTAATATTCTTTCTGAATCTATTGCTTTAAGTTTATTCGTAAAGAAGGAGAAGACATACACATCTGCACATAATCAAATCAATTTAATAATGAAATATTGAGGGGAGCGAGGATGTTTTAGTGGATTATACTATATTAATATTACTTTATACATTTATATTTTTATCTGTTCACTCAAAATGTGTTGCATATTAAACATGGGCTGCAGAGTGTGTATGAAATAATGGTAAATCATAATAGGTACAGATAGGTATTTACTTTCATTATTTTGAACGTAGATGTTGATTTCAGAGATGAAGATAGTTATAAAATTCTTACTAATATGCTTTAATTTAAATTACAGTTTTACATGTAAAATATAGTAGAAACTAAATGGATATATATTACCTTGCAATATTATTTTAAACTGCGTCACATTTTTTGTTTTCACTTGAAAAGGACTTGAGTCAGGTGGAAATATTCTAAAATTACGCTAAAGCCAGCTGTGTTGCATGCCTGTAATCTTCCTCCTTGGCAGGCAGAGGCAAGAGCATCATTGCGAATTTGAGACCAGCCTGGACCTCACAGTGAGTGCAAGGACAGCCTGAACTGCATCATGAGACTGTCTCAATAAAACAAAAGCAAATAAATAATAAGTACATAAAATAAACCACAAAGCAGAATTTGGATAGTTGAATATATAAATGACCATTTTACAAAACTGATGACAAAATTAGAATTTCGTGTGATTTTATGATATCTACAATCTTTACAACAGTCTAGACTGTTTTGGAATTTCTCACCAATAATAAACAGCCCATTCATGTAATATCTGGTATGTGTGAAGTCTTTCTAATGGAGGTGAGGTACAATAGTAGAAGATGAATTTCTTCAAACATAGTAATGTGTATCACAGTTTTCACATACACACATGCATACATTCCTACACACCTGAGGAATCCTGATTGTACATGATAGAATGAATATATTGAATGTTTCCCATAAATGACTATAATTATTAATAAACATAATTGTTAAATTATTAAATTTGAAGATAGATTTCATTGTCAATATTTATAGTCAAATGGTAACTTAATATTTGTAGCACTGAATATTTTATAATACTTTTAATATAACTGAATCTTGGACACACAATATTGTGAGAATGACAGCATGCAATACAGCAAATATAAAGGATTTCCTTCTATCAGCTTGTCTTTGAAATCCAATATTGTTTTCACTGTTTTGCTTTATTCAAACTCTATTTTGATTTGTTTTATTCTGTTTTGGTTTTGGTTTGATTTTCTATGCCTGATGTCATGGACATCTCTTGTGAAGATAAGACATACAATGTAGCTATTGTTTTCCTATTATCCTGCTTTGAGGTTCTGTACCAATTTTGCTGATTTGTTTTGATTGGCTTTGTTTTGTTCTGTTTTGTTGGTTTTTACTATCTTTTAAATAAAAAATGTCTAGCCAGATGTCACTAAAGACAAATATATGCTTATTTAAAACATAGTGTTTAGGGCTGGGGATTTGGCTCAGCGCAAGTGGAAGGTCGTGAGTTTGAACCCTAGTGCCTCCCACCCCCAAATCATACTGTTTATAGATGATAACAATTTTTCACTATGGACTACCACTTAGTAGTCATATTAAAATGTATCTCTGCCTCCTAACATGTGGATTATTACTGAAATAGTCTTCCGCTGAGGATATACTTGTATTTCCCTTCAAAACATCCTATTATTTGCATTAGAAAAGGTAACAACATATAGACTGTAACCCTCTGATTGATAAAATATTTTAACAGGATGGATTGGCTTATATTGCCGGAGATGAGATGCTTTCATTCACCTTCAGGTATTTAAAAGGCAGAACAAAGCTTGTCAGCTGAAAACCATTACAGAGTCTCGAATGCTTCATAGACATGGCTTCGCAACAGCTAATGCGTAGGTAATATGATTCAAAAAGTCTTGTCTTGTCACACACACAGACACACACACACACACACACACACACAGTCACATACACAAAGAGACCTTCCACATCTTTGATCTAATTGAAGCAATATGCCTTTATAATTTCTTGTATAACACTCTTTTTGTTTTAATTGGAATAGACTAATATAGCTGCCATCCAATATTCATATTATAATTTAGCGAAACTAATTTTACTCCTTTTTTAATTTTACTCTTATATTACTCTGAGTTTGCAAATGAAAAAGCAAACAAATAATTGACTTGCTGTTGGTAAATATGCCTACCACATGCTACCACAATTTTATCCATGACCCATGCCCCGTACACATTTCATTACCTAAAATTTGAAGAAGAGATTTTTAATGTAATGACTTTTTTGTAATGACTAGATAGGTTTAGAGTTGAAGAACTTGTATATCTGGATGGGAATTTTGGTGAAAGCAAAGTGGGAAGGTCAGCATGCATGAAAGAATGAAGGAGACGGTGCTTCAGATAATTTCCATGGAAAAATTAATTAATGAGAATATTCCCAAGGCAGAGAGTGCATCAAAAGTTTTATATTAGCTGAATAAATGTGGTAAGAATCACTAGGTCGTCAAAAGTCATGGAGAAGAATGGACTACTGAGTCATTGAAGGTAGGTGGATGTAAGAATTTCCTGGATATATAAGAAAAGAATGATCTTTGCACTTAGCTAGTTTTTCTAACGATATTGTTAGGCTTCTTAACCCTTGTGCTTTTTGATAGCATTGGACTAACAATTCCACAGTCAATACTTCAATATATCAGATAAATGTCATTTATTTTTTCACAAGCTAGAAGTGATCATGAGCATCTAGATTTGAAACAGACAAGATCTAAAATAATTTGTAGTACGTTCTTGGAGTTGTAAATTTTTCCTTGCAAACCATTGGCATATCCACTGAGTGGTGGTGGGAAAATTCAGGTTGATATTTTTAAGGTTCTAGAGATCAAGCACTTCTTTTTTAAATAAAACTAAAATGAGAAAAACTAACATGAATGATAATGCTATAGTTCCAGACTTAACCCTCTAGTCACCAGTATTGTAAATTTAAAGACCCCAATACAATTAAAGCTTTTCAAATGAATTTTATCATCTAATTTGGCAGTACCATTTGAAGATAAGAAAACATAAAACACAAAACATTTTCATTCACACCCAAAACACACACTCACACGATTACCACACATATACCCACACACAGACACAGAATAATTTTGGGGTTTGGTTTGTAGGTCCAGGCATGTGTTCAAATCAGAGACCATAAACTAGAATCATTATTATATCTTCAACCTCATTTCAGCTGTTCAAGGGTTTTAAGTGACCTTAGCACATGGGAGGAATACATAAGGCTCAATCCTATCTGAATCTAGACCCCAAAATATGAAATTAATTCACTGACTACTTAGGATATTATTTTATTCAAAATAGTACAACGAAATTGATATGATTGGATCATATCCTCTCTAAATTTCAGGTATTGCCATGTGAGGACTTCACAGTGATTAGCTCTTCACAGAGCTCTGTCTTCATAACTAGGAGTAGAGTCCTTATGGAAAAGGTTTCACTCTGTATGGCCAGCTTACCCTCGTACCTTGTCATGTGAGAAAACAAGAAGCCTTTTGCAGAGTAATGGACACATTCATCAGGGGAATTTAGAAATATATATTATGTACATGCATGTATATCGTTTAATGAGGAGAACATGTTGAGTAAAGCATTTTTAGGTGATTGGGTGTTGTACAAATATCATAAAGTGGTCTTAAGAAACATGGATAGCTATGATGTCATTTACTCATGATTTTCAGAATCAATGTAGTGTATTCAGTCTATCACTGCTTGAAATATTATGCAGCATATGACTGTACTGTGCAACATCATGTTATACATAATAGATACACACAATTCTATTTTAAACACTAAATTAAAAAAAAAAGTCAAGGATTAGTTTAGCAGCACAGTGCCTGGCAAGTGAGGTATCCCAATTTTGATTCCTGGTACACACACACACACACACACACACACACACACACACACACACAATCAGGAATTACCCATAACAACAAAGACCAGAGTGTTGATCTCGGATGTTCTAATTTCCTTAACTGTGAAGAAGTATATTTCTGTTTCTTAAACATAGCCTCACTTCAAATATTTTAAAAGCAGCAGCACAAATTGGTTAAAACAAGTCATAATGTCCACTATTGAAGAGTATCACAAAGAAAGGAAGAGCCTAAGGTTGGACAGACTGGGTTAAACACAGAAATAATCTGAGACTTGTATGGGAATCATGAGGAGGGACAGAAGTGGGCCCTGATCTCATTTTGTAATATTTCATCAGAATAGAATACTTGTTGTATGGAAAAGTATTCAGAATTTTCAACCATCATTACTATCTATGTGCAGACATTTCAGGGAAGTCTTACCATTGTTTAAAAATGATGTGAAAGAGTGGAGTATTTATTTTTCCTTTTGGTAGGGTAAAATCTGTTAAAAAATTCCCATTTAGATTCACATAATAATAAGCGCTAATAAAAATGTTACTGATTAAAAATGTATCCACAGTATTGTGTATCTTTAGGAATGTGCTTAATAGAGGCTTACTCAAAGTTTTTTAAAATTCATTAGCATATTAAATTATATTTCTTAAATTAATTAATTCATTTGATGAATTATTCAATTCATTTTTAAATGAACCTAGTTTATTTCTCCAGTTTAATGTTCTGTGAATTCAGACAATATAGTTAAAATTCCACTAAATATAGTCACATAGTTATGCTTGGAGAATTCTATTGGTGAAAAAGTAATTATTTTTAGATGCTTCCTTCGTGATTAGAAGACATTTTAAAGGTTTGCTTTACATCAAAGTAATAATGTCTTTATCTGTCTTCAGCTCATTAATCTAAAACTGGAATTGTAATGGGACAGCATAGGTAGCTTGAATTTTCAAAATATATCTATTCTGTCTTCTAAAAGTAGATGTAGAAATTTGAAGAAAATATAAAGATCTTCACATGAGGATAATACAGATTTGATATGATAATGACACATTAAAATGGACAGTAAAAGAGAGGAATTGAAAGTGACCACGTCCTTCCACCCACAATATGAAGACTGTAGCATTCATAAACCAGTACTATTCTTACATACTTCTCCCAACTTGGATAAGGTAAAACATACTGATATTTCTATAAAAGAGAGCCGAAGTGCCTTGTCAATGGAAGACTGCTTGCCTGTTTTGCCCAAAGGCCTGGATTTGATTTCCAGAACTGGGAAAACAAAGCCTAGCAAAACAAAACAAAATGAAGTAAACTTTAGAAGTTTTACATCTGATACTGTCAAAACAAAGGAAAAACTGACTGAATGTTAAAACAAAATTTTACTTCTTAAAATGTTGCTAGAATGTAATGCACATAACAACTATTCAGGAAAAAGCTACTGCTTTTCCTGGTAATGAATCCATGGAGTTGCTGGAAATGGTCTTCTTTGAAGTTGACTTGTTACTTCTCATGAGCACAGAATTTCCAAGATATATAAAGTGAAGCATTAAAACCGTTTCTGAAATACAAATAAAAATCACCTTTTGCAGATTCAATACTTAAAATAATAATGTACTAGGAAGTATCATTAAGAGACCAAATAAAACATTCTGAGAATTTTATTGTCATAGCTCATCGTTCGTTTATAATGAAATTTTCAGCAGAAAGGTTTTTACGAAAAGCAAATGCAAACAATAGAAAACCAAAATTCAAACATTGTTTTTGTATAAATAGCAAAAAAATCAACAGAAGTCAAACTGTTTTATTCATTTATTTATATTTCTTTTTTCCATTCCACGCTCCTCCCTTCAACACCACTTCTACTCTTTATTTACAAAAACTTTGCTTCCATATTTCCTTCTCTTCCTTCTTTTAGTGCCTTCTTTCTATTTATTCCCTTCTTGACTCATTTCCCCTTCTCATTTGATCCTTTTCTTCCCATTTTCCAATATCCATTACACATTTTGGATCTTTACACTTTCAGTGTCTCATATCAGAGAAATATTTGAACATGTGTGACATTTCCACATAATCCACTTTCAACTGAATTCATAGAGATGAAAATAAATAAAACATGGGGAAAATGTAAAGTCAATAGAATTTAGAGAATTACAGGCTACTGTGATAGACACTGTGAAAATATAGGACACTGGGAAAATATAAATGACCTAACACGTCAGAAGATAGAGAAAACTGCAAAATATCATTCACTGTAGTAGACATATTGAATATTTAATGAAACTTAAATTAAAAACAAACATCTTTTTCATATAGCTTTATCAAAGAATGTGAGCAATCTTTTTCATATAGCTTTATCAAAGAATGTGAGCAAACACTCAAAACTTTGCACTCCAAGATATTTAATTTGTAAGATAAAAAAACTGAGAATCAAAAAATATTCTATTTTTTAAAAGATAGTACAGCTTTGGTTTGGAATTTGAACCAAAAAAAAAAAATTCTTTAAGCAGTTTCAATATTGAGTGGTTAAAAATTCTAAAGGGTAAAACAAAATTCTACATTAACATGAAAGAAAATATTGCTTCATAATTCAGTAAAGATCCAATTAAAAACAGGAAATATTCAATGCTAAAAAATTCAAATATATTATTAGGGCCAGAGTTTAGCTCAAGAGTTCAGTCATCTCCCTGGTAAGTGCAAGGTTATCAGTTTAATTCCTGGTACTAAAATAAACAAACAAAAAATAAATAAAAAAAACCAAATGTAATCCTATGTAATCCTTCTCTAAAACTATCGCACTTAGTACAATTTTAAAATATTTGTTTAATTATATATAATAAAATTCAGAAATAATGGGTATTTATTGTGAAATATTAAGTAATAATAGACCAAAATGTGTTATACAATGAGCTCAGTTTCAGTCATAAAGAAAATATAGAAATAGTTTCTTTCAAATAGAATCCATTTAGATTCAACTACTGATATTAACATTCTTAAAGAAATACTGGCTACTGTATTTGAAAATGAGAATAAAAATATACAAATTTAGAAGGAGCTACACTTTTACCTCAAATGGCATATAAGGTACATAATGGTAAACACTCATATATTTGTGACTATGTAGCAAATCTAATTAACTGAACACGTGTTATCAAATCTAAGAGAACTCAGTAGATGTCTGTGTTCCAAGTTAATATGTTAAATTGTGCAACAGAACATCCAATTTGAAAATAATATTAGAAGTCCATGTATCATTAAAGTCCAAGTGATATAAGAGGTGTACATCAGATGATACTTCTGTTTTAATAGAGACTAAATATCATTAAATCAATCAAGGCACTGAATATCAAAGATGTTAAACTACACATTTTGTCTGACCTACCAAATAATATAAGTAGAAAATCATATGAGTTATATGCATACACTGACTGTACATGCATAACAAACTTTCTGTTATACATAAATATGTACATAAATATACATACATAATATATATGTATACATAAATATATAACAAACTTTTCGGTTAACACAATAAACATGAGGAGTGTAATCTAATGAGTGTAGTAAACTCTGTGAGGTTGAAAGTATGAAATGCATTAGTACAATTTTAAGACATGATAGTCTAGTACTTTATATTATGTTTTATACTATATTATGTATTCACTTGGGTAAAAATAAATTAATTAAAAATATGGACAGGATTAAAAATTTAACATTTCACACAATTATCTTTTTGTATCTTGTAAATTTATTTTTAAAGTATAAAGGAAAATTACAAATTGTTTTACAGAATGATGCTGAAAATATTCAACCATATTATTTTAAAAACTAACCCTAATTAAGTATTATACTTGACATAAGTTTAATGCTTTTTTAAATTTTATTAAAATGGAGTTTCATGTTAATAGAAGGAAATATTGATGTAAACACTGGTAGTTAATTATAAAATTAAGTTAATATACAAAAGATAATCTTTTACACATTTATGGAAAAAATAACGTAAGTATTATCATTTGAAGTATGCTTTTCCTTGAATTTTTCAGAAAATCTAACTAGCAATGACTGGGAAAACTTGTAGGTTATGTTAGTCACAGGGTTGCAAGCATACATTTGAAGTCACATTCTTGAACTGAAATGTTAATTTATCTGCTTTCTAGTCATACTGTCTTGTAAAACATATTTGACATATTTGTCTTATAGATTTCACTGATTAAAAATGAAAAAGGAAATAGTGCTTACCACACATATTTATTGTGAGAATTGTGATACTATAGACAATTACTTGGTAGTTAGCACACTGAAGTTCCATAGAATTATATTTGCTCAATAGAAATTGTTAGAAGAACAATCTGAGAATCTAAAAATAATGGTGCCTGAAAGATGACATTAAGAATGCATCACTTATCTGGGCAAGGTGACCAGAATTCTGTGAGACTCAGACAGGAGGATTGCCTGAGTACATAATTCAGTTTGTGTAACCTAGCAAATTAGTGAGGCTCTATCTCAACAATAACAACAACAATAAAAACAACAATTTCATTACCGGGCTTTCCTAGGGCCTCATTCACCGTGTTTCTGTTTTTGTTTTTGTTTTTGTTTCTGTTTTGTTTTGTTTTGTCTTTTTGAGACAAGGTCTCATTATGCACTTCAGGCCGGCCTTGAGCTCACTTTGTAGCCCAGGTTAGTCTCAAACTCGCAAAGATCCTCCTGCCTCACCCTCCTGAGTGCTGGGATTACAGGCATGAGCCACATGCCCAGCTCATTCACTGTATTTTAGATGACTGTCACAACCTGAGAATCCTGTGGTTACCTGAAGCATTGAGATAGGAAATTAAAAAACGGCCAGCCGCTTTGCAGCCTGTCACTTGGTCAGGAATAATTTCTAAGAACCCTTCTTTCAAATATGTGTTTTACCTTTTTGAGTATAATTTATGCATATTCTGTTTGGTTAAAATAAATATGAGACAGTAAATATGAAGTTTTCTGTATATTAAATGTGAAGGAATTTAGTGCAAAGAAAATAGTAAGTACAACATTGGTTTATGTCCCAGGAGGAAAACTACAATAGATAAAAAGAAATTAATTGACTAAATCTGAACACATTCTCCATTTATATTGAGACAAAAAATGTCATTGTCGTGGTATGAAAATTTCTGTTATAAATCCTTGAGAATAATAAATATTGGAAAATAAGAAATTGATGTAAAGTTCATGCTGATCGGTGCTCCACCTCACAACTTTGTAAATTCATGCCAATGTAGAAGTGAGTTTTGAGAATAAGGTTTTATAGGAATCAAAAGGCACCCCTCCTCTGTGTGAAACACTCCAATGACTTTGGCAACATCAACATCCTATTAATGAAGGCTTTAATTCTCTGAGTACTCCAAACCCGACTCTATCTCTACATCTTCTCAACTTACAGGAATATTTTTCACCATGAAAATCGACAAGTTTTGCTTCTATGCTGATTACTCTTCTGTCCTGGATGGGTCATTGTTTTGAATTCGCAATAGAATGTCAAAAGAATAGCTGCGCGTTATCCTGAAAAAACTGTGAAGAAGCAACCATGTCTTTTCTTTCATTTCCCTTTCCGAATGGATACAACAACAGACATGGGGAGAATCTTCAGGGGAGGAGAGGCAGCCTCTAGAAAACAAAGGACAAACACCCTGGGTAGATCATGACATGAATTCAACACAGATTTATATTTATCAACCTCCTGAACATTTTCATTCAAAGCTAAAATGTTTCTTACATATGCAAATAGTTAAAATATTCCCTGTACCCTTGAGATAATCATATCCCTTCCCTCTGTTCCTGGCTTAGTTCCCTAAACAAGTCATACATATTCATTTTAATTGTATTTTTCCTCAATTTGCATTGTTTCAATAAATTTCTTCATCACAAATACAAATAGATTACTATAGTGATTAATTCAGAGGGTTTTCATTGATGTGGCAGAATATTAAACTTCGGTTTGTAGCTTGTGAAGTACAAAGCCAGTCTAGGATACCTTCATTTGATGGGAATTTCTACTACTAAGAACAAAGGGAGACACAAACAGACCCAGTGAGTTACTAGTTGTGTAATTCATACCTCTGGGAGCTGGACTGTCCCTGGGGTTTCACCAGAAGCTCTTCATCTTATGTTCTCAGAACTGCTCTGACCTGCTGCACTCTGGTGGCCTGCTGTGCACACCTGATCACATTTCACACCCTCTCCAGGGCTTTCAGCTGTCCTGGCTAGAGCCACTGAGAACCTCTTCAAGAGGCACTGATGCCAGATAGATACAGGCTGCATCATTTAGGATTCAGTTTCCATTTGTCTGTCGTATACTTGCTTCCAACTGATGCATATTTGGATTATTATTATTTACATCTCATGGTTGCTTTATTCTTAATCTTTCCTTTATCATTTTTATCAAACACACATGTGGGTGCACATGTGCCACTCTCATTGCTGTCCTGCCAATGCTCATTCCATTCCACAATATTTTTTGTCTGCTTATTCACTAAGAAAAGGTCTCATCTGCTTTGCTGCAACATGAACAATATGAGATTCTTATATACAATTACAAGTTTTAAACATTTTATAGATATGATCTTAAATTTTCCTTAATAAAAAATTGCTAGAAGTTAATAGTGTTTTCTTTAATTTAGAGATATGGAAAGTGAAATAAAAAAAAAAACAGCATAACTTGTCTCAGGTCACATAACTAGGAGATAATGGAGATGGGGCAGTTTAAACGCTGTTCCTTGTGTTTCTCAGTCGCTCCCTTCACACTGCGCAGTGCGGGACTGCTGTCTTTGGATCTGGTGTTAATTTCTGGCTCAATTATCAGCAGGACAAGGTGTAAGACATAGCTTGGAAAAGTCTGGTAAAGCATAAATGAAGATTTATTTTTCTTAGAACATCTGCAGAGTTTCACAGCAATTCAAATACTATAATTTTCCATTTGCCACTTCTTAAAAAATCTGAACCATTGCTGTGCAAATGTGGGAACTGATATTTAATATCAGAAAAACTGTAATTTGTCACAATAGGATATCTTTTATACATATATTTGTGTTATACAGTGTCTTAAGCCACCAAGATATTCTCCAATTTGAAGATGTAATTTAGTTGTGTAAAAAGAAGTATAAAATTGGTAGATACTTTTGATTTTGCAACACAAACAATATAGATTATGCTTTTTAGTTGTTTAACTCATATATGATTTATATATATGAAATCATATTTTTGAAATCATGAAGGAAAAAAACCAGTGAAATGTCATTTTACTATTTCAGTATCTTAGGCTGTGTTTAAAATCTCCCATAAGATTTCTTCAGTGTTAATATATCTCTATGTTTTTTATAGAGAAAATGAAATTAATAGTATGACAAGTGTAAATTAATATTCTCAACTGTGATATATCACAGAAATGTATTAAGGAACTCATAATTACTAAATGGTATTATCATGTTATTATTTTGAAAATGAATACATTTCAGTTTCCATGTTACAGAAATTTTGATTTTCTTTAGTTTCGAGTTTATTAATATAGGTATAGCATACATTACAAAACAAGATATACATATAATATTTTTAAACACTTAAGAGAATTAATCTTAAGGGCAATATTTAATTTTATCAATTTTAAATATAGGAAACTAAAGTATACATTCATCAAGAACCAAAACAAGACAAACTCAGAAAGCACTCGGTACTCTGCTATTGAATTATTCTTTCTTTCTTTCTTTCTTTCTTTCTTTCTTTCTTTCTTTCTTTCTTTCTTTTCTTTTCTTTCTTTCCTTCCTTCCTTCCTTCCTTTTTTCCTTCCT
Organism: Cavia porcellus; assembly: GCF_034190915.1. NCBI lineage: Eukaryota > Metazoa > Chordata > Mammalia > Rodentia > Caviidae > Cavia > Cavia porcellus. The sequence goes on along the minus strand of NW_026947497.1, from coordinate 27,572,797 downwards.
TCCTTCCTTCCTTCCTTCCTTCCTTCCTTCCTTCCTTCCTTCCTTCCTTCCTTCCTTCCTTCCTGTTTCTTATGGTGCTGGACACAGAAATCAAACAATACTCTACCACAACACTGCATTCCCCGGCCTCAGTATTTGAATTTCTAATGTTTTCCTTGTGAAATATTAGGAAATATCAAAAAACTCTAACCAAAGCAAAAATATATTCAAGTTAGAGAGTTTATCATAACTTGAAAATCAGGATTCTCTTGAAGTTTTACCATTGTCAGGGTACATGTCAAACCGATCTTGGTAAAGTGTCTCCTGAAACTTTTACAGGTAGGAGAAAAAAATATCAGTAAGATCTTCTGTATGTAATCATATTATGCAGTTTAACTTCAACAGTGGGACAAATATTTACAGAGATCTTTGTGTCTTCTGTGTCATCCTTTGGTGCCCCCGTTGTATAGTATCATGGTATGGCATTCTCCCTGCTGCACTTCTGAATCTGCTACAAATGTATTCTTTTTAATAGTTAAAATAGTTAATACAGTAGTGGCATATAACAGCAACTAAAATATATATTTGTGTATGTATTGAACTTATGAAAAATGAAAAATTTAAATGGTTTCTCCCACTAAATTATAACTATGATGTACAATTATTTGTTTTTTGAGTATACAGTAGCGATTTCAGATTTAAGTGGGAAGTTTTATGACAAAAATGTATTAATTTACTGATTTTGTAACAGGCATTATGCTGTTGGTTTATCAAATAATGTATTTATGCTCAATTATAAATTTATTGAATTAATAAAAAGTGTTTGGGGGCTGGGGATTTAGCTCAGCAGCATAAGCACCTGCCTTGCAAGCAGGCAGTCATGAGTTCGATCTCTGGTACCGATAAAAAAAATGAAAAAGACCAAAAAAAAAAAAAACAAAAAACAAAAAACAGTGTTTGTCCCTAATAACATTCTTAAAAATCTTTGGGCCTGAGAAATAACACTGATTTATCTTCCAAAATCCTTTCTTGTGTTGATTTTTGTTTTATTTTATTTTATGAAACTGCAGTGATGCAAAGTTTTGCAAATTCATTCATTGGTTAATAGGATTCTAGAGCACATAGGTATTCTTTTTATATAATATTTCACTAATCTCTGCTGATTTTAAAATCCCCAGTATCTGTTTTTTATTCAAAATAAAATTAACCAACCTAGCTCAAAAATGGGAGGCAGTCTCTAGTAGTGTTAAACAAATGGACTTCAGTGTCTAAATGAACAAACTGGGTTAGATATCTATCTGAATTAATTCTTATGAAGTAAGATTAATAATAATCATGACTTAAAGCTGTTGCAAAAATTTAAAAGAAATTATTTGTGGAAAAAGCTTAATGAAGCGACAGGTAGTTTTCAATACTTGATAAGAGTAAATATTGATTTATCGAAGATCTCAAAGAATGAAAGTGAGTGACACTGATATAGAGAAACAAAACTTCCAGAAATATTTTGGAACAAATTCATGTTCTCTAAAATCAAAGAATGAATTTAGGAGCAATGGAGGTTAAGAGCAGAATATATTTATTGAGCAAAAGAAAGCTTCTGTCTGAGAGATACAGAAAGGGTCCCAAGTGAGTTTTCAAAGACTCTGTCTTTTCTAGGGATGTTTATAAGAATAAAACCACAAAGTGAGACAAGTCTAAAGTGTGGAAAACATGAGAACTCAAAGTGGGCATGATATGGGACAGAACTATGATCAAACAATGAGACTGGGGGCTGGGGATTTAGCTCAGCGGCATAAGCGCCTGCCTTGAAAGCAGGCAGTCGTGAGTTCGATCCCTGGTACCGATAAAAACGAAAAAGACAAAAAAAAAAAAAAAAACAAAACAACAACAACAACAACAAAAAAAAAAAACAATGAGACTGATTGCTTAGGGGAAATTGATTAAATTGGGGACAAATGGGGAGGCAAATCATATAGCCAACAGGCATGCAGAAGAAACAGTGACTCTTCCTGTAGGGGCTTGGGTTACTGAATTGTGGCTTCCTTAGGGCAAATAGAGACCTATTTAGAATATGAATTCCTGATACTTATCATTAGCAAGTATGTGGGTACATATGATTTATCTTTTGTCTTAAGGTCTGCCTCACATCCACTGGCAGTGTCTGTCTCCCCATAGTTGTAAGATATCTCCTTTTGTGCACAGGTTCCTTTGAGGGCCTACCCTTGACTGACTACCTATAACAAAATCAAGCAATTTCATCATTCCTTTTTAGTTTCCAATTCCTTCCATGATATCTATTCTGGTTTCAAATTCCAAAGGAAGAACATTAAAATAAGCTCAGCTTGTCTGTTTATTGCTCTTAAAATTAATTTCCAAATATATCTGCATTATTTTCACTGATTGTTAAAAAGCAAACATATTTGAGAGAAGTAACATTATCTCAGTAGATTCACCAAAATCTAGTTGACTTACATTTTTTTTAAACACCTGTGAAGACATGGTAGTTCACACAGAAAATTATCTAAAATGGCACTAAAATATTTATATAAGTACATAGAACAGAAAAGTCATAATGAAATAGAAGCATTTGTAATTAAGATGAACAGATTATAATGGCAAGGGTTTAGTGTTAGAATATTGCTTGTGGCTCAAACAAAAAGTATAAAACAAACAGGTTTATTGAGGATCTAGAAAGGAGCAAGCATCCCATGGCGGTTGGGCTGTCTCCTTTGGCCAGATACAGAGAGGCAGAGGGTTATATGACCTCTGATTGAAGTGGCGCATGGGGTGGATATTGATGACATGTGAGGAACCGATTGGAATTCTCCATGCCTGCAAACAGGAGAGGAGTTACAATTAGGTCTGAAGAAGAAGCAAGAAGTGCTTAGCATTCCCGCTTTGGGCTTCCATCACGTTAGACCACCACCATAATTGTACAGTAATTTATAGTAGGGTAAGAACCTTTCATTAGTAAGACAGACAAAGAGTTCTCATTAGTTAAACTGATATCCCTATGTATACTCTAGATCTTCACTGTCAGATCTCCCTGTCATTCCTATTAAAGTTCTCAAAGTTGATTTCTCTTTACAAGATTCATACAAAAATAACAGAATAATTGTTGACCATTTGTCTCCTACTGCACTGCAGATTCAAAATGAGATTGCTAAAAGATATAAAATCAGATTATCCAAGATTGCTAGAAATCTCAGATTCTACAGAGTTTTACTTTAAGACAGAGGCACAAATGGGGAGTAATTTTACATATAGCTTGGCATAACAGTTACTGACATACTGATTTGCTGATTTCCCAGAGCAATCCCATTTTCCTAAATTTTACTGTGTAATATTGTGGTGAGGAAATGCAAAATCTATTTCCCAGTTTTTTTTTTTTGTTGTTGTTGTTGTTGTTTTGTTTTGTTTTTTGGGGGGGCCAACTGACTTTAAATTAGGAACTTTATCAGTGGTAACAGAATGTTAATGTGTCAGGAAAGAAAATACCCTGCTTCTTAAACCAACACCAGGGATGGTGGTAATAACTGAAACACCAGTCAGGTCTTGCAATTTGTGAGTCTAAGTCAGTAGAGAAGAATTGTCTGTTTTGTTGTGGTGGTTGTTTTTGTGAATCCAGAATGGAGGCAGCACTTGCAATTATGTTAAAATACAAACATGGGTAAGTGGGCTCCAATCTAAGAAAATAAATTTTTGTGCCTCTTGGTACTATGTCTCCTACCTTTATGTAATTTATTTGGTATTTGTATTTTTTTTTTTTTTTTGTCTTTCCATGTCCTTCGAAGCCAACTTCCTATAATAAATATCCATTGTTTAAAATACTTAGAGTGGCTTCAATTTTCTGGACTTTAACCCTGTATAATAGAGATCTAAAATTTAATGTAAGAGAGGTATTTTCATCTTAATTTATGTTGCAAGTTTAATAACTCCAAATCTACGATATATATTTTCTTCAGTATTATTCCAGTAATATTCAATTTTGTTGCTTTTTATCATCAATCATCACTATGCATACTTATTATAATAAGATACATAAACTTCTTATGGAATCATTGTTATAGTGATACTTATTCTCCAACCATTTATTTCATGAGAAAAAAAAACACTGAGTTGTAATTCCATAGATAACATCCTAAAAACATTTAAAAATTAATACGCTACTGATCTCAGAATGGCCTAAGTAAAGAAATAGAATACTTTATCCAGGATTATTACATTTCATATGATTCTGAAACAATTGTACCTTTGAAATGAAGCAGAATTAATTTCATTTTGAATCATGAATATAAATGTGTTTAGTGAACCCATACAAGAGCACATTTCCCTTCAAAAAAAGTTTGACGACCTGTATGTCAAATTCAAGTACAAACTGTATGTCTCATCTAATTGGTTAAGACCAACACTGCAGCATATAAATGGCTTGTTTTAAAAGCTAACTTTCCCAGTCATGATCACAATGATCTTGATCAGATTACTGAACCTCAGATTAAAATCTGTAAGTGAGGAAATAAAGCAAACACCACAAGGTGGTTTTCATGATTAAATAAGGTACCACATTTTAACAATCCTGACATGTACTGAGGCTCATTATTAACTGTTGTTAGAACATCATTGTTGTTTTCCGCCCAGAGGACAGAGAACTGTTTAAAATTAACAATATTGCAAGACACCTTTATGGATTAGCACACAATGTAATTTGTATAAAATAATTTGATGGTTAAAGCACACGTTAGAAGTTGTTATTTAAAAAGTCCCTAAGTGTATATTTACCACCATTATTTCACAATATAAATGGCAAGTGGCACCATTGAAAAATCATTTTTGGTCACATGGTTATTAAGTGTCTTTTCTGGAGTTCGATTATCTTAAATTTAAATTTGAATAAAATAAGTTAAATACACATCACTTTTGGAGGCTGTATCTTTGTGCTACATTCTAGGATAAAGATCAGGAATTACAGATGAATCAGGGATGGAAATGTGGCCTGTGCATTCCACATACCATTGTAAGATTCACTGGAAAGTCACTGTGAAACATTATAACACTATATGAGAAGTACCACTCTAGAAATGCATTTCAGTTTCTAAGAGAACATAAAGTCTTGTCAATAACCTTTACATTAGGCATGTATAATTATTTTGTGGGTTGCCATAAGCAAGTAGTATTTGAGTGGATGAACATCATGAAGAACTGTTTGAAACATAAAGGGTTAAAAGAAAATAGAAATATAAAAATGGCAGTTTTAAAAATAAGTACTCAAGCACTCTGTGATGTTGATAAAAGATAAGATGCAATCTTTATGGGAATGAAAGAGAGAAGTAACAGAGAAAACAGAAGAAAAAGAACCCCAAAATGTGTAATTAAAATAGAGAAAAAGAAAAATAGACAGCTCAGTACATGAAATTTTGACCAAGGTAGTGGCGAATTCCAGTCTCATAAAATTTTGTCTTTTCTTCACCTAATCCACACACATTTTATTTTGATGAATATTTTCTTAATCTTGTAGAAAAAATGCTTAAAGATGTAAAAAATAAAATTGTAATTCCTACTCATTTCTACTTCTTAAGCTTTACTCATGTTTGATTTATTTAAAATGTTTATGTCAAGCACTTGTATAATGTTTTCATATGTGTCCTGTGAGAACTTCTGAGAATTCACATCTAACATAATTACAAGATCTTCACTAATGACTCAAATTATTCAAAGTAGAGAAGCCCATTTTAGAGTAATTCATGTACCCTTTATTTATAATATTTTATGGAATTTATAAAACAGGAACCTGAGCTTTTGAATGTAGGTGAGTTAGAAGTAACAACTCCCTGCCCAGCAGTTTGTTTGTTTTGGACAGGCTTACCCTTAATGAATGATTGCAACCCACTCCAAAGCAGAGATTCTTCCCCAGAGCCTACTATGAAGTATATGATCACTCTTCCCTCTTTTGACAAACCTGGTACTTTTAATGAACATCCAGAGTTAACGGATAGCTGTGTACCTCTCTGGCTTGCCTGTTTGAAATGAGAGTTCCACAGTGTGATGAAAGACACTCTTGTTTCTCCTAATAAGAAACAAACCTACTGTCTGTGCAACGATAGTACAGAGAATATGCCTCAGAGGGATCACTGGTACCATCCAGAAATTATATTTACTATCATTACAGACCTCAGTATGGTATTTTTCATATGTTTATTTGAAAACAGTATAAAACAGAAAGTGAACGCACATGGTAGAGGATCAAATCATTTACTCTAGTGAAGATCATTATTTATATGCAAAGAAATATTTAAAATAGATATTTAATTTTAAATTTCATGCAACATCTAGATTATTTTCTGTATTAGGCTATTCAAGTATAAATATGTTAATACATTTGCAATGCAACTTGATTCACCAACAGTGACAAGTATCAACTATTATATCTGTATTGTTTTCAATTGACTTATTCTCCCACTAATTTCCTATTGTTTTATTGAGGTTTTTTTTTTTTTTTTTTTTTTTTTTTTTTTCTTTCTGCAAATCAGTTCTAAAAAATTCCCCGAAAAGCTGCTGGACTAACTACAGTGTAGTCAGAAAAATGCCTTCCCATCTTTACAAACAATAATAATGAACCAGGAGTTAAACTAAATCATAAATTAAAATCTATGTGACCTATACAGCATGATTTAGAGCAATTTGTAAGAGAAGACCAGAAGTCAGTGTATAATTCCTATTTGAGAGCCCAGCATGTAAGCTGAGTAAGTGGAACACGTTCCGAGGGGAAAACTTTAATGCAGCCTAATACATTCGGGTTCACTTTGGAGAACCATGTGGTGCAGCTGTCTTTCAAAATTCACAGCATTTTCAATTCTAACGGGCAACGCCTCCTATAAAAAATGTTACATAGCTTCCTCAGTAGAATTTATGGCCAGTAATTGTATGAGCATAAAGACAACATAAATACCTTCATGTAAATTCATGTTTACAATCAATGAATAAATCATCTCTTCTAGAAAAGAATCTTTAAAAGGTTATGATGCTTTTATCAATATTCTGACCTTCCCATTACTTTAATTGTCTAGGTCTTCTAATTATGAAAGATAAAGAATCATATTTTAACCTATTTTTTGTTATACTGTGTCCCTAAAGTATGGATATAGTAAAATATACAGCTTGAATAAGATGAAGAGGAAAATGCTTTGCTGAAAAAGAAAGGTAATTTAGCAATAATAACAGAAAATGATTCTGCAGAAAAATGGAAGAGAAGGAAAAGCATAAATGAGAGATTGGTCATTTGAGCTTAATAACAGCAAGTTTATGTGCAAAAGTATAAAAGTCAAATTGACTGATAACCTAGGCAATGATATTAATGATGCAAAGTTAATATTTTAACATGAATACATCAAGTGAAGAAAATAAGGTGCAAAAGTTTTACAAATTCAATTCTGAAAATGAAAGAAATTCTGTAAAAGCACACAGCTAATTTCAATTAATTGATCATCAACCTTAGGTACAACATAGATAACTTTACTGCACCTGTCATTTTGAGAAAGACTGAAAATAACTGTTTCTTATTCTCAAACAAGTAAATACCAGTGTCTGGGAAAGTTTCCTCATGTTTCTGTGTTAGGAAAGAGGCAGGCAGATCTAGGATCATGAGTGCAATGCACTGTGGACTTCCTGGAGAAACCTGGCCCTGAGTGACTGCAAGACAGGTGAGTCCTTTAGTGTGTGCCAAAGTATGGTGCCTAGGAAATGATCATGGTAAAAACTGACCTTTTTCGGGATGGAATGAAGCTGGTTTATCTTAAACTAGTATCAAACCTTTACATCAGGCAAATTTTAGAGTGAACAGTACCAATGCCTTAAATTTTCACATACAACTCTAATGGTTTTATTTACATTATACCTAGCAACAATGCTCAGAAAACAGACATAGGACAGTCATGATGTCTACCGCTGAGAATGACTGCCGTAGCTCGAGCTGAATCCCGACAGTACTTGAATGAGTCCAAGTGTAAAAAACAGAGCCAACCAAACTTTTCTGGATGTGTGTGATGAGTGTTACATTATTTTGAGGACAATTAACAATCTTTATCAAAATGTCATATGTGTGCATCCTTTTCAGTAAATTTGACATTGTGTATATAAAATTATTTAATTAATTAAATCAAGAAATAAAGCTTAGATCATTATGAAAGTTAAAATTGTCTAATATGGGCTATCACAGGAGACTGTATGTTACAAAATTATAATAATTCTATAAAATGGAACATTTCTGCTGTTAAAAATTTCAATGTAGATTGATGCTACATGTGTATAGATAGAAGTGCAAGAATCTCATGATTAAACTATTTCAGTGAAAAATAACACTTGTAGAGTTTGATTATACTAATGAGAATGCGTTTACTTAAGAAATATATATTTTTTTTAGTACGACTGTGTATTAGAGCTCATATTAAAAACTGGGAAAGCCTGTTGGACACCATCCTTACAAACTTTTGGTCATGCAGGTAATTAACAACCTAGTACAGAAGTATGCAAGTCTGTAATAACTGGCCTGACACATTGTCTCATGGCTTTTCTTTATCTCATTTAAGATACTACTTACATTAAATGCCTTGTATTTTCCAAGCACCTTTCTTGTGAGGACTGAAGTTATAGCATTGCACAGAACATGTCAACACTCTGCTTCATAGGTAAAAGTGTGATAAAGTTCCATTTTATGTTAAGATTAAAAAGCCACATATGCATTTACTTCTTTTATTTCTGGCACATGATATTCTTTATTAAACAATATAAAAAAGAACCTTCAACAATTTAGTCAGAATCCCATGATTAAAGGCCAATTTTGAAAGATTTTCAATGTGCTGAATCATATGAATTACCTTAAACTAATTTCCTCAAATAAAAGTGTTCCATGATTTTGACTTCTTATAGCTCTAAAATGTGACATGAAATTTGTGTATACATGTGCACATGTGTCTGTTTATATCCTTTTAGGAACTATGATCTGCTTCAGAAGACAGATATTAATATGTATTTGCAAAGCTTTTACTGTAGAAATAGACTATATTAAACATGACAGATATTTATTAGAATTCTAATATATGAGGGCCACTAAGTGTTACACATACATGGATACATGCAACCATGATATGTGCTTTGAATGAATTTGCTGAGAAAATAAGCTTACATGGGGCAGGAAAGTGGCTCTCACCTCAGTTTCTCCAGGCAGAAGTTGTGCATAGACTCTCTCAGTGTCGATGTCCGCTCCCGGCCGGCAGGAAGGACACACGACAAAGTCTGGTAGTGGACAACCTTTTCTTTTTATTTTCCTTCTCCGTACAGCCTGCCCTGGGATCGCTCCCAGCCGAAGCCTCCTCTGGTCCGCTCCCCGCGGCTCCTTCCGGGCTTCGCTCCGAAGCCTCTACCGGTCCGCTCTCCGCGGCTCCTTCTGGGCTTCTACTTCCGGGCTTCTACCTGGCTTCTTCTTCCGCCCAGGGGTGGCACTGGTATATATACGGGTACAGTGTCCAATCATGTTAAAGCAAGGCAAGCTGATTGGCTAACATCATCAGTTGCCAGGCAGACTATATTGTTGAGCGGGTTGTTTACGCGGTAAGCAGGAAACTAACATATTCGATGGGAGGGGTAATCTACCTCAGGCTTTGCTCTTTACCACAGGCCGCACGTCCGCCGCGCAAGGCGAGCTATCACAGACGCGGCTCCCAACATCTCCCCCTATTTTATTTTTTATGAATGTGCGCATCGTAGCCCTTCCTGGACTGGGTGCAGAGGCTTATGCCCTATGTGTAGGTCCACCGTAGGTCCTTGGCTTAGACCCTGGTTGGCCATGCCATGGTCTGCCAAGGCCCTGAGGCCCTCGTCCTTTTTCTAGGGCCAGGCACAAACTGGACGGAACCTGGATGCACACAAGCTTGCACTCATTTCCTCTCCGTAAAGAAATCCCCTCGGAGAGAAATTTAGACCTGGGCAGCATCTAACAGTCCAGCGGCTTACGTGCAGGATGAGGTAGGGCCTGGCTTAGGTCGAGTCGTGCTGGGGAGGCACGCTCTTACCCGTCATTGACTCACCTACCCTGCTGTGTATTGTCACCTTATGGAGGAGAATGAGGGATGCCCGCCATATCTAGACTCGGTCGTGGGCCAATTGAGCAAGCCATGCATATGCCTGAGGATCTTCTTGTCCATTTCGGGCTACCGCTATTTCTATTCATCTTATTGGTTGGTCTGTGATGGATCTCCAGTAGGGCAGGTCTGATCTTCAGTCGAGGGCTTTGTCGCCCGTGTCAGTCTCTCCGGTATCCACAGTGGTTCTCGTCCCGGTTCCTGTGGGAAAACACAAACCGCGCCTCGGTTCCAGCTGACCACTGGATCCGGGCCCATCCATTGTCCCGTCAGGACATCTTTCCACTTCACCCACCCTTTATGGTTGGGGGAAGGGTTGCAGTGCTCCACAGCTGGGGAGCGATTATCATTATTTAAATTTAAAAAATTGTGTGTGAATAGTGCCATGGATAATCGTGCCTTTGGGGCCAGGCCTTGGCCTATTCCCCCTTTTTGTTTTTGTAAAATTTCTTTGAGGCTTCTATGAGCCCTCTCAATGATTCCTTGACCTTGGGGATTGTATGGGATACCATGTTTTAATTGAACCTCCATCATTTTGCAGAACTCATTGAAGGCTTTGCCTATATAGGCTGGTCCATTATCAGTTTTTAATATTTTTGGTTTGCCCCATGCGGCCCAAGCTGCCAGGCAATGATTGATCACATTAGACACCTGTTTCTGCTGTTGCAAATATGACGTGAGAACAGGTGTCTGTGGAAACATGAACATATTTAAGAGTCCCAAACTCCTGTATATGTGTGATGTCCATCTGCCAAACATCACCAGGGATCAAACCTCGAGGGTTTACTCCCATCGGTACGGCAGGTTTGTATGTGGCACAGGAGTCACATAGTCGCACGATATCTCGTGCATCTGTTCTAGAAACATGGAAATGGTTTGCTAGTGTCCTGGCATTAACATGAAATTTATCATGGAAGGCACGGGCTCGCTCGATTGGTGTTAGTAAGGTAAAAATCCATAACGGGCGAGTGGCAGTGTCAGCAGCCGCATTCCCCTGTGCCATGGGCCCCGGCAGGGATGTATGTGCTCTTATGTGGGTGGTGAAGACCTTATGGTGTCTGTTCTGAAGCAATGTCTGGATAGACAGGAACAGTCCAGCCACTGTGGAAGTGGATCTAATTAAACTGGCAGTCTCAAGCACTTGCATAGCATTGACCACATACCTAGAATCGGAGACAATGTTAATGGCTTCTGAGAACCGTTCAAGAATCATTTTAACGATCTGCAGTTCTACCACCTGAGGCTGATCTGGTTTAAATTGTATGGTAACCGGGGGCTTGCCTAGGATCACATAGGCGCCTATCCCCGTCTTGGAGCCATCTGTGTATATTGTAGTTGCTAGGACTAATGGCTCAGAGGCAGTAACCTTTGGAAAAATTATAGGGTGCTGAGTGACAAATGACAAGATAGGGTCTTTAGGGTATTGATTGTTTATATCCCCATGGAAAACACATCTCAGAATGGCCCAGGTATCTATGCAGGCAGCCAGGGTCTTGATCTGGCTGGCGGTATAGGGTACTCGGATGGCTTGTGGTCCTGAGCCAAAATGTTGGACAGCTCTATCATGCGCTTCAAGGGCCAATGAAGCGACTGCCTCCGGGTAATGCTCTATGACTTTTGCAGGTGAGACCTTAGGGTGTATCCACAGTAGTGGTCCTTTCTGCCAAATCACCGCTGTAGGCTGTAGACTAGTCTGTAGCAAACAGACATCAAAGGGTCGCCCTGGTTCAATTCTGTGTAAGGTAGCCCCACCTAAGGCTTTTTCCACTCTCTGTAAGGCAGCTCTTGCCTCAGGAGTGAGCCTCCTGTGGGAGGCTATATCTGGGTCTCCCTTCAGAAGGTCGAACAGGGGTTTGAGATCTGAATTTGGTATATGTAAATATGGCCTAATCCAATTAATGTCTCCCAATAGCTTTTGCATGTCATTTAGGGTCCTAACGCCATCCGTCCTAATGGTGACCTTTTGCGGAGAGACTAGCATAGGGGAGATTCTCGCGCCTAAGTAGGTCACCATTTCTCCTCCCTGAATCTTGTCGGGGGCAACATGCAGATTAGCTTGTCTCAGGGCCTCGACCAACTGGCTGAGCATATTATTTAGCATGTCTGGGTCCCTGCCGCTGAGCAAAAGGTCGTCCATGTAATGCATACATCTTATCTTGGGAAAGGATTTTCGTAGGGGGGCCAGTAGGGAATCAAGGTAAATCTGACACATAGTGGGACTGTTGGCCATACCTTGGGGCAACGTTACCCACTCGTATCTGAGATCAGGGCTTTCTTGGTTAATGGTGGGCAAAGTAAAGGCGAACCTATGAGTGTCCTCTGGGTGCAGGGGAATTGAGAAGAAACAGTCTCTAAGGTCTATAACATAAACTGGCCAGGACTGAGGGATGGCTGAGAGAGCTGGCAGCCCCCTCTGGACCGCCCCCAGGGGCTGCATCTGCGCGTTGACCGCCCTTAGATCATGGAGCAGCCTCCACTTGCCAGACTTTTTCTTAATTATAAAAATGGGGGTGTTCCATGGGGAGGTTGACGGCTTAATATGTCCTAATCTAAGTTGTGTACTGACTATTTCTGACAAGGCTAATAGCTTCTCCTTAGGCAGGGGCCACTGAGGTACCCAAACCGGATCATTTGATTTCCAGGTGATTTTGATCGAAGTGGGTAGGAGAGCTTCTTCAGCGGCCCCTAAGAAAAACCCAATCCTTGCCTACCTTTTTTGTTTTCTACTGGTATTGGGGATGTCCGACCCTGCAGGGCATTGCCCAAGCCTTTGCAGGGGGTATATCCCTGGTTCCTGAGTATATCCTTAGCCTGGGGGGAGCAGTTTGACGTAAGCGTGACATCCATCTGAGTGAGGATGTCCCTTCCCCATAGAGACACTGGCAACTGCAACACAAACGGTTGGAAATGGCCCTGATGACCCTCCTCATCGCACCAGAGCAGGGTTGAAGCACTAACCTGAGGAGCTGACACCATCCCCAGGCCCTGCAGCGTGTTATCTGCAGTGTTGGTGGGCCAGTTGGAAGGCCAATCCTTTCTGGAGATAATGGAACGCTCAGCTCCTGTGTCTAGGAGCCCTGTTATATTCTTGCCATTGACCTTAAGTGAGAGCATGGGCCTTTTACCAAGTGTCATATGGAGTCCCTCAAAGACTTTCCCTGAGGAACCGAAACCTTGACTTTCTCTAATTTTCTGCTTTGAGGGAAATCTCTTGTGGAGACTGGGGAGCAGCAAGAGCTGCGCTATCTTGTCTCCTTTATTGATTACCATAGTACCCACAAGAGATTGAACCATAATTTTAATATGTCCTGTGTAGTCTGAGTCTATGACCCCTGGGACTACTGTGAGACCCCGAAGGGCCGTGGAGGATCTCCCGATCACCAGACCCACGGAATTTTCGGGTAACGGTCCCTTAAAGGTGGTTTCAACCACTTGAACACCCATATCAGGCACTAATATAAGTCCTGAGGCGACACTGAGGTCCACACCTGCTGACCCAGGGGTGGCCCTTGTTGAAGGCTGCCACCCTGAACTGTCCTGTCTCTGGGGCGGGGGCCCGCCTGTGAAGGGGGCCCCCTCTGGCCGTTTTTTGGCTCTCTAGCATCTTGTCCACAAATACGGTTGCCCTGAGCATCAAAGACCGACCTACACTCCTCAGCTTTGTGTGATCCCTTTTTGCATCGCCCACAAACATATGGTTCTTCATTCCTAGGGCGAGGCCTAGCATCTGCATTGTTTGGGCAATGACGTTTAATGTGTCCTGGCTCCCCGCAGGCAAAACACCCTTTAGCCTTACATTCCCCTTCTAACCCGCGAGGTCCCCTCTGCTGTACAGCCGCGGCCAGGAGAGCAGCCACTCCCGAGTTGGAGAGCGGCCCCCCTATCTCTCTGCATATCCTAATCCAGGCGTTGAGGTCCTTGTTCTTATGAGGAGCTATCCCTGCCTTGCACTCCTTTGTACATTGCTCAAAAATCAGCTGTCTTACCAGCGGTTGAGCCACTCCCGGATCAGGAAATATCTTATCGGCAGCATCTTGCATTCGGGCCACAAAGTCAACAAATGGCTCTGTGGTACCCTGAATTATTTTTGAAAGACACAAGGAGGCAGTTCCGGGACCACTTACCTGTTTCCAGGCGCGGAGCCCTATGGCATTGATTTGTTCATAGACAGCGCCGGGGAACTGGGTCTGGTCATCAGCGTGCCGACCTTCTCCCATAAGCATTTCCTTGTTCCACCCCCGGTTTCCCCGATTGGCGTTTCTCTCAGCCTGCTCTGCAGAGAACTCTGCGTACCAGGCTCGCCAATCCAGGTAACTGCCCGAGGGCAGACACGCCTTTGCCAGCTGAATCCAGTCCGCGGGGGTGAGGGGCCCAGAAGACAGATTCTCCAGCATGGCAATGGTGTAAGGCGCAGTCGGCCCAAAGGTTGTAACTGCATTTTTAAGTTCTCTAATCTGCTTTATCTCAAAAGGCTCCCATACATTGCGTCCCTGGCCCATAGCTACTTGTACAGGAAATATCCCGTAGGGGCCACTATCTATCCCAGGTGGATGTACCTCATGAGACAAGCGTCCCCCCTGCCAAAGCCGCCTGTAAAAATACCGACCCGCCGGCGGCGGAGCATAAGACAGCGGCCGTGATTGGGCGGAAAATGGGGGCCCGTGCATCACTTCCTGTTCTGGCGAAAGGGGAGAGAGCTCCCAGGCGGCCGCCTCGTGGCGAGGAATCACCTCCGGAAACGGCCCCCAAGGTGGGGCGGAAGGCTTCGCCTCCCTCTCGCGCCGGGGAGCGCTCAGGAGCTCTCTACTCCTCCGCAGACCAGGTTGAGCAGAGCGCAATTCGCGGGGCAACACTGGAAAAGAACCCTGCGACTCCTTATTGAGCGATTTAGGCTCCTGACAGCTGGTCTCTTTGGCCTCCTTGCCATTCAACTTTCCCTCGTCCTCGGAGTCAGACGACTCCGAGGCTAGAGCCCCGTCCTCCTCCTTAGCATCCTTGTTCCCCTTGACGGACCCCTCTCGGGAGCTCCCTGACTGGGCCTGCTCAGATACCCTGCGTACTTTTGTAAGCTCTTGAGAGCTTTCTCCACAACCACCCTCGCTCTTAGTGTTGCTACCTAACATGTTTCCCATCTTTTAATATGTTACTCACCGCGTGAGGCCCAAGGAATCCGCCACTTACGCGTGAGCCTGAGGGGAGTCTAAAAGCCCTGTAGGTGCGCGCCACCCAGAGCCCAGGCTTATCCCCAACTCACCTGTCTCGCAGCTCTGTACTGGAGCGTTGTCCACTTCCACGTCTCGGGGGTGATCAGTCCCCGGGCGGGCCTCCAAATGTCGATGTCCGCTCCCGGCCGGCAGGAAGGACACACAACAAAGTCTGGTAGTGGACAACCTTTTCTTTTTATTTTCCTTCTCCGTACAGCCTGCCCTGGGATCGCTCCCAGCTGAAGCCTCCTCTGGTCCGCTCCCCGCGGCTCCTTCCGGGCTTCGCTCCGAAGCCTCTACCGGTCCGCTCTCCGCGGCTCCTTCTGGGCTTCTACTTCCGGGCTTCTACCTGGCTTCTTCTTCCGCCCAGGGGTGGCACCGGTATATATACGGGTACAGTGTCCAATCATGTTAAAGTAAGCAAGGCAAGCTGATTGGCTAACATCATCAGTTGCCAGGCAGACTATATTGTTGAGCGGGTTGTTTACGCGGTAAGCAGGAAACTAACATATTCGATGGGAGGGGTAATCTACCTCAGGCTTTGCTCTTTACCACAGGCCGCACGTCCGCCGCGCAAGGCGAGCTATCACAGACGCGGCTCCCAACATCTCAGCACAATGACCATGACCACTTCAGGCACACAAATAAAATGTGGCTCACTTAAGAACAGAGGCGAGGGCCTGGCTCTCTCTCTCTCTCTCTCTCTCTCTCTCTCTCTCTCTCTCTCTCTTTCTCTCTGACTGCCTTGCTTTCTGAGCATACTGAAATATTATAGTACCTATTTGAGCATCAAAACTTGAGATGCTGGAAATATTCCAAGGGCTAACCTTTCAAACTCAATTATCTCAAAAAATCTCCTACGTTTCTACATTTCTTATCCATATTTTCTGAACTGTTATACTCCTTGTTCCCCAAAGAAAAAAACAAAATTCTTCTTACTTTTTCTCCTTCCTTATAAATCCAAGCTTTAACTACATTTTCTAAATTGTTTCTCCACAATACCTACCTTTTGTGCCTGCCTTAGGCCTCATGATGAAACCCAGGGTCAAGTGGGCAACTACTCTCAGTGTTCTAAGCATTAGAAGATTGAGGTGGTGATTGCTCATTATGGCCACTGGTTGGAAACAGGTCTTCAGGGATCAGAAGATCTATTAGCCACATAATGAAGCAGGACCAGGAACGAGTTTCCCCTGCTGGCTGCAGCACTGTGCACAGCGTGGCTGCCAGCCCCCCTTGCAGGCTCTGCTGGGCATAACTGCTACCTTCTTTTCACTGATCCACTGTATGTATTGTATTATTCTTACCTAACATAATCCTTACCCCATTTGCTGTGGGAAAATGATTTTGCCATATAATTCCCTGGTCTTCTTCCTCTTTCTGTTTTGAAACAGCACCTGCAGCTGCTCCTCCAGAGCTTTAAAAACATCAATCAGTTTCACAGCTAGAGGTGCGTGATGAAGATTCGGTCTTTTCATCTTTGTTCTCATTTTAACTTGTTTCTTCCATGAGAATCAGTGATTTTTATTTTTATTTTATTTTATTTTTTAAAGAGGCTTTTTTTTTTTTTTGCATAAAGCGGAACAGGATGAATGAGGTGAAAAATGAAATTGTTACCGTAGCTGTATTTTGCTTCTGCCTGTGACTACAGGCCAGGAAGGAAAGGGAATATTTTCTTATTCTACCTGATCATTGAAGCTCTGCAGTCCAGTTTTCACTGCATTTTAATCACTTATTTTGGATCATTGACTGATTATTAATTGAAACTATAATAACTTTTCACCACTTGAGCCCATTAATTTTCTTCAAGAAGCATTGTATCAGTGGCCTCTTTTGTCTGCTTTTGGTACCAACTTGATATTTAAAAGTAAATTGTTATAATAATAGAGTTTATTTGGATCAATTTTTCTTTCCTGTATTTTGAAATATGGATGTTATTTTCTGTTTTTTAAGTAATTGAATACTTTTAGTATCTTTCTTACTGTTACATAGCCTTGACAGAAAATTCAAAATTAGTCTGAATATAGAGAGCAAGAGCATACAACTTTTGAGTTTCCTGAAAGTTATGATGAGGAAATCTCACTAAATTCTATGGATATTGGAAAGACAATAAAATATTTTGTTCACAAATGTCTCTATTCAGATTCAATATACCAACAGTTTCAGTTCCACAATGAAATCTGTGCCATGATGGAATTTAAACTGTTGGCATATTGAATGGGACAAATGTGCTTAACGTGAAGGGGAAAATTTTTAATGTTCTTAGTGGATAAATTACAATATGCCTTTTACTGTAAACATTTTTTATATATACACATTTGTTGGATCTTATGATAACCTCTCAGTAATCAAAAGTAATTGTTATCAAATGAAAACAATATGGTATATTCCTGTTGTGCTTTTTGTCTAAGAGTTCCCTCAAGCCCCATGCAGTCATGGAAGCAGCTGATTTTCATTTGTGATCTGTTCATTGTCTAGCTCTGGGATTGGCAGTATGAATGCTGTACCTGCCCAGGGGCAGAGCCTGTATACGATGTAAGGGAGGGAAGGAGGCATGTTTTTTCCTCTATTTTGCTCCTTTTGCTCTCGCTGTTTTTTTGGCAGCCATGAATACTTACCATGCTGCCTTGGAGCCAGCTGAATATATACTGAAACCTTCAAAAAGAAAAAAAAAAAAACTGTAAGCTAAATAAACCTTCCTTTCTCTAATTTGGGGCATCATGTATTTTGTCTCAGTAATGAGAAAAAAACCAAGACAATCTCATCCACTTTACTCATCATATAGGGTGTTAAGTGAGTTTTGGCTCTTCTGAAAAGTCAAAATGACCATGAATGTTAAATATTTGGAAGCATTGAGCCCACTACAATGGTACAACTAAAGAAAAAAGTCTTCCCAAACTATTCACAAAACCATGACTGATGAGGTAAGTGTGTTATAAGAGAGGTGGAGTAATTGGAGGGCAATTAATATATTCTTCTATTGTAATAAATTTATTAAACATTTGTGATCACAGTATAACTGAATAATCATCTAGAACTTTATTTCTACAGTCCTTTTGGTAAATATTGCACATGTAAGAATCAATTTAGGGACTTAAGAGCTAGCAATAGTTTTGAAAAAGAGACATGAAATGCTTGGAACATTGTGCTGGTGGAAGCTGTAGTACTTGGAAAATGATTTCTTTTGTATGGAGATAAAGAAATAGAAGCAAAACATTTTAATCTAGGTTGGGCAGAATAAATTTTACAAATTCTGAATTTCAATAAATAACAAGATAGATGTAAAAGAAGTAATTTAATGAGAAAATGAAATTGAATTTAATATTCTCAAATATTTACATAGATAGAAATGTGATATTGAATAGCCTTCTTAATGCACAATACCTTTATTTCTTTTCAATTCCATGAGATAATTAAAGAAGGCACTCCTCAGGGTAATCCAGAACACACACCAAATAATTCTAGATACGTATTTTAATGTTTTTGACAGAACGCATGAGTTATAAAATCAAGAAAAGATAATGAAAGTGTAAGAGTGAAAGAGTGTTATGGGGTTTAAAAGAGGTGTTTTATCACTTTATTTTTTAACTAAAGAAAAACAACATATGTTATAGAGAAGTCAGATAATATGTTTTTAACATATGACCCTGCAAAAGCATGAATTAGGAAAATTATTAGCAGAACAATCATATACAGAGTTAAAGATTTGCCAATGAAAGTGATTCAGTTACACAGTTCTCTTTTATTGACTGATTGATTGATTGACTGATTATTAACTTTTTGGTAGTTATGAGGTCAAACTCAGTTCCTCATACTTGACATATCAGTGTTCTACCAGTGACATATTTATTTTGTCAGTCCAATTACATCTTCATGTGGATGAAAAGGATAAAAAGAAAGTTAAGGAGGAAATAAAATTTTTAAATTTCTCAAAAAGGTAGAAAATTAAGCTGGTTTTTGAGTGCAAGATGAGAAACAGGTTAAGAATTTTTTGGACAATGTGTTCACACAGTTTGTATGAGAAATATAGTAGTACCTCCTTTCACGGTGTTAGGGAAGTCTGTTATGATAGAGTTGGTCACTAAATGTAGAGGTTATGAAAGGAAGTAAAATTTTGGTGAAAGTTTTTGTGAACCAAATTATTTTGGAACAGAAATGTTTATGAAACCTGGTGCCAATATAAAAGGACTCAAAATCAAAATTAAAGAATTATGTATGCAATATAACATTACAAATAAATTAATATATTGTAAATAAATATGTAAATTATATTGAAGTGTATATAATATGGATTTCAGCGTTACAATTAGGAATTTCTCTCTGTTAATAATAAAAAGTTCACACAGGAAATGTCCTTTGCTTGAATGATCATATGGTCTTGGAAGGAAAATTGCATGAAATAGATATCTAGATAGATAGATAAATATAACCATTTGAAGAAAACTTCCCATAGGTTAAGGAGCAGAACGAGACAGAATGCAGGAACTTGAGTTCATTTCCTGGGTGCTAAGAAGATGGTGTGATCTGGAGTGAGGACTTGGGTATAGGACTTGCAGCAGTCACAGTAGAAGGAAAAAGGTGTGAGAATATGACTGAGGGCACTGAAGAAGGGTGTGAGTGCACTGCAGCCAGGAGATTGTTACAGATGCCACTATCACAGTTGAAACATCTGTGCTTTGTTAGAGTTATACATGCTGATGTATATACTGAAAACATATAGCATTTTAAATATAAAGGATAAGCCAAAAGATTAACTTTTAAAAATATCAGATACTTTGACCATTCCTTTACTACTACTTTTCTTATATTTTTAAAGTTAATTCAGTTGGAAGAAACAGATGATAAAATATTGAATAAATGTGTAGCTGTATGCAAAAATAACATTTATGAAGGATGAGAGTATAGTACATAAAAACGAATTTATAAGTATATTTGTAATATATGATAGGATAAATCTCTTTAAAGAACCTACAATTTTAATATACAATCTTGAAAAATATGTAGAGATTAATGGAATGAACACTCAGATGACATATTTTTGGAAATGGATTCAAGAAAACTAGGAAATATAAAGTAAGTAGCATCATTCATTTTTTTCCTGTCAGGTGGGCTGTAAATGAGATAAGTAAATAACTGCCTCTTCATTTCTCAATAATTGTGAAAATAAATTATAACACCATAGCAAATAATGGATATGATTGAATGGGTAAGACTATTTCCTTTTTTCATGTGTTGAATAACTATTGTTAAAAAGAGTAACTTGTATTCAATCTTTCATAAGCAGGAAAAGATAGCATTCTTTTGATGTTCTTAGAAAACAGGAAGAATATATATCAGTCATGTAAATATTGAGACTGTCTCCCAAATTTTTAAATAGTCTTCATTTAAATGAGGACCTAAACCATAACCATAGTACTTAATCAAGGCAAGGTGCTCAGCTCTCAGTTGCATAAATATAAGATTACAAACAAATTTTGTCTACTTTGATTTTTCTTTACTGGAAGGCCTGCCTTACTTTTAACACTATACCTTCCATTATTATGAGCTCTAACATTCCTTTTCTGCTAACTAAATTTAAGTGTCCTGAGTTTTCAAGCAATACCACTTCTAGATATATATGTTTGTACTTTTTCCAAAATTAATGAAATCAACAATTCAAAGAGATGTACACAGTCCCTATTAGCATTATGCATAATAACAAGATGTAGAAAATAACTATGTTAATCGCTGGTTGATTCAATAAATAATGTGAACTATAGACTATTATCCAGCACTAAAGTAGTATGGTACAGTAATCCTGACTTTGCAAAACATGAATGCCTCTAAAAGCTATTATACTAAGTAAAAGAATGGAGCTACCAAAAGGCAAATATTATATGACCTTTCTTGCCTATAAAAATCTAAAAAGAACCAAAAGAGGCAGGGATTAGAAAGTTTGGGATTGATAGAAAGGTTATAGTACTATGAGAAAATGAGACTTTTATCAAATTGGAACATTAAATTATAAGACGAAAAGCTTCTAAGTATGTAATGTGCAAAATGGTGATGGCAGTTAATAATTGTATATTATCTGCTTCAAAACTGATAAGAACTGACACACAAATGGCAACTATGTGTAGTGATAATGTGTTAATTTGATTGTGGAAATCAAAGTACAATGTGTAGGCTTAACAAATTATCCCATTATATCATGTCAATAAAAATTATCTGGTAACTCAGTACTTTAAACTTTAAAATATTCATGAATTAAAAAATAAAGAATATCTACAGTCATAAAGAGGGAGTATTACTAGGCCAAAGAGGAACTTTCCTGTTCCTAGGCAGAACTTATAGGCCTAATCCAGCATTATCAAAAATGGGTAATCAAGTAATGACATATGACGGCTGGTAACTTCCATGAACTCATATTGAAAATGCATGATTTTTTAGACTTTAAAGAGTGATTTTCTTTGCAGTGTCTCCTGGAAGCTTAATCTTTCCACTTCTTGTCTAAAATTTCTCAGCTTATGTTTCCAAAAGCAGTTCATAAATATTTTTAATATTGAAATTAAGGGGCCATAATCCCACCATGAACAAGTAAATGAAATTAGTTATGTACTTTAAAGATTTTTTAATTAAATATCTTCTTTTAATAAATTTATCTATAGATAAAAGATCAGTACATTTCAGCTTGCTTCTTAAAACTTATTGCAAATAGAATATATAAAAGTATGCAGTTCAAATTATATTGGACTGTGGAATATAGAAAAATACACAATTCAAATTAAATTAAACTGAAGCATATCCAACATGTGCTAGAAACCAGGAAAAAAGAAAATTAAAGAGGAAAACTTCAAGAGGATAATCCTTCCCTAAAAGACATTTGAGGTGGACCTTGAAAATTTGGAATACTTTTAAATATGAAATTGAGTAATAGGGTTATTACAGGTATGTTTAACAACCTGAAGAAAAGATAAAAGATCAAAATCTTTTGAAATGCGTATTTCCCCCTCTAGATAGGCAATGCATTAACTATTGATTTAGTTTGATAGTCATTTATAAGTACACAAATTGAATTTAAATGACTGAATGAAATTTTAATAAAAATAAAATTTTAATAAAAAATTTACTGAAGAAATACATTATTTACTTGACTTATTTTCAATGAATACACAATGTATTCATTATATAGCCATTTTTTAAAGGAGTTTTGACCTCAAAAATGCATCATCTATCATCATTAATATAGTTAAGAGAAGGTCAACTCCCAAAATTCTCTAGTGATTCTTTATAATCTGCAGTCTCTATTTTCCACATATACAAGGGATCTCTGATCTGATTTTCTTTCAAGATAGACTACTTAAAAGTTAACAAACTGTGCACGTGTAATGGTCTGTAATCTTTAATTCACCACAGTTATTTTGATATTCATTCTTGTTTGTAGTTCATCAACTGTTTTGTTGCAATATTTAATTTTTATATATGGACATACCATTATTTATTTATTTATATATCAGTGGTTGCATATATTATTCTTAATTTCTAGAAACTGTAAGTAAAATTGCTATGAACTTTATTGTACAATGTGATAAATCTGACTTAATTCATCTTAAACACTTAAGAGGAGAACGATCTGGTCTTAGAATAGGTACAGGTTTATGTTTTTATGAAAGCACATCAATAACAGTGCATAAGAGTTCCAGATTCTTCATATATTCATCAACACATGGCTTGTTATTCTTATTTTAGTCATTCAAAAAAGTATTGAGTTGTTTCTTACTGTAATTTTCATTTGTAATTTCTAATGATTATATAGTGTTGTCATCTGGGGTTGTGCAGAGAACAATTAGAATCAGGATATGGAATTTATAATATTATTTATGATGATCATCCAGAGTTAATACAAAAAAAGGCAAGAAATCTATCCATAACACCAAAGACATATAGTATTTAGCCAAGTGCCTGAATCCCACAGCAATGTCCCATATGAATCCAGATGAACACACAGAGCTCATGACAATGCCTCCTGCAAGTACAACTGGAGGTCAAGATCCCACAAGAAGGACTCACACCGGTCTCTTTTATGGATCCATGCTGGAGAGGCCCAAAAATCAGTGGGAGAAACTAGAAAGTCTGGGCCAGCAGAGTGAAGGAACTGTCCTGGGAGGTTGAGGGTTCTACACTGGAGCCATGAAGTCACACCCACAATAGAGACCAAAGCTGTCCTAAAAAGTACCACAGCCATCTTCAGGAACATGGAGGGCCCAAGCTCCTCTGACGTTAAGCACAATCTAGTACATGCCAAGAAGCCAGTGTGAGGAGTTCATACTGGAGACCAAGTGGCAAACATCTTCCCCTCTGGAGCCAGGAAGCAATGCTCTATATGAGGACCTCCAGGTAAGTACAATGTACCCATAGGTTCTCCAGGAGAACCAATGGCTCAAACAGCAAATCGTGGGAGAACCCACAATGCCTCTACACATCAACACATTAACACAGCTTCTCCTTCTCTACATCTCTGTTTATGCTGGTAACTCTCCTCAGGTGACACATCTAGGCTCAGTGCCCTGCTGTTTTAAACAGCTAGCATTAAGTTGACCATCAGTTTTTAATCCATAGTATATAGACTTCCTGTTTTTTTAAACCCATTTCAGATATTTTCTCTGCCAAAATTTATGTTCAAACATTTTCCTATTTTTTTAAATTTTATGTACCACACAAAACTTCCTATTTTAATCATGGAATATTTTTTATTTACTTTTGAATATTTAGTAAGTTGTATGAACACCTCTTTAATCAGATTTATGAATTACAAATGGTTCCTTTTAGTCATGGCTTGTCTGTTTTATTCTCTTCATGATATCTTTTAGAAAGTGATTTTTTTCAGTCTTTATTATATCATTTATCGATTTCCTTATAAAGCATTCTATTTTGCTGAATTTAAAGCTGCTAAATTTCTGTCTACACGTCCTTTCAAACACTTAAGTTGCTTCTTGCTGGCAGGACCGCAAACAGATCTGCCTCTGTTTGATGGCCACCCCCATCAGAAGGCATGTTTCCTTTGGCAGCCAGTGAAAACAGGGCCATATAGCTAAGTAGGTTCCATGTACCCACAGGCCACCATCTGAGACCCTTGTTTCCTTCAGGCAGCCATCACCCACCAGGCAGATCATACACACACCTCTGTGTTCCTGCCATTATCATGGGACTCCTGGTATAGATGTGCAGGCTTAGAGAAGAAGCAGTCCCCTGGCCTTCAAGGAAGCCTGAGTGTAGCTGCAGGTGTCTGGTGAAGCCTGCCCTATGCCCTGCTACCACTTTGAGAACCTGACATCAGAGAAACCCAGGTGCCTGTCCCATTCCCCTGCACTGCAGAGGAGCAGCCCAGTGTGGGAAGTGCCTAGGACCCACAACCAGCTTCTTGGGAGGAACCCAGGAGAAAGTCAAGATGAAGAAGAAAAAGGCAATCTCAGACCTCCAGCCCACACAGAACAAGTCTAAGAGAAATAGTCGTAAAAGAAAATGGAAGTCACACATGTGAAATCTCTTAGAGGATAGCAACTGAAGTAAACAAACAATGTTATGAGTAAATGTACTTTTAAAATATTATGTAAAAGTAATCAGAGAAATAATGCCTCAGATAAAAGAAATCACAAACAATGAAAGATTTGCTGAGCATGTATAAAGAAAGATAAAGAAGATCAGCACATGAAAATGCTACAAACTTTGAATGAACAACATAGAAAGGAATTGAAATGCAGGAAATAGATTCAAAGAATTATCCAGCAAATTAAAAAGTCGATCAAAAGCTGATAAAACTGCTTGAAAGAGACCAAAGACTGACTTTCAGGAATTGAAGATATAATTGCATCTAGAGATTGTGAAAGGAAAGATCTCTTAAAAATAACAAGAAACCAGGAAATAACGATTGTTTGCCTGCAAGGCAATGCAACAAAAAACAATTTAAGAGTGCTATGTATTTGTGAAGAAGCAGGGGTCAACATAAATGAAATAAAAAGGCTACTTACATAAGCAATTGAAGAAAACTCTCTAAACATGAAGATTCTGGCATACAGAAAAGCAGGAAATATAGACTCCAACTAGACATAACCAAAATAAGTCTACAACCAGACATAAAATAAAAATCCCAGAAATTCAGCAAATTATTAAAAGCTGTTAGAGAAAATAAATCAATCATCTGTAAAGGAAAACCAATCATAATCACAGCATACTTGTTAACACAAACCATCGAGTCAAGAAGAGTTTGGAGTGAAGTGCTTCACATCCTGAAAGCGACTTCCAGTCCAGATTGATATACCTTGAAAAAGTATCTTTCAAAATTGATGTAAAAACAAGATACTTCCATGACAAAGGGTACCTGAAGGAATACATGACCACCAAACCAACCCTACAGAGAGTGCTGAAGGATATTCTAGGGAGAGATAAAGATGACCATGCTTCCAGGAACAGCACCAGAGGAGGATCACCAAACATAAGAGGTAATTGAATGAAGGGGAAAAATGCCAGGCCAACAGCAGGAGGAAACCATGGCAGAGATAAACCAGTGTATGCTGATTGTAACCAATCATACAGATGACCTCAATTCACTGATAAACAGAAATGTCGGGTGAGTGGACCAAGAAATAAGATCCATCAATATACTGTGTACAAGAAACACATTTAACTAGAAAGGAAATTCATAGGCTGAAAAATCATAGGTGAGAAAACAATTGTTCTACACTACAGGAGACTAGAAAAAAGCCAGGTTATCTTGCCCATCAAATGCAGAATAAATAAGAAAGTTGTGGTATTTTCATACAATGGAAACACCCAGCTATAAAGTAGGATATGCTTGAGGCTCTTTTAGGTAAATGGATGCAACTGGAGATGGTCTTCATGGGCTAAATGGTTTGAACTCATATAGGTGAACCCTAGCATAAAAAACAGAAGCTGATAGTGGAATCCAAAAGCACAGTAGATATTATGAAAGTGACAGGGGAAGAAACACCTATGAGGGAAGGTGGTAGCCACTGTTTCTTACAGTTGTCTTGAACTCTTGCATCAGTTCCATAATTTTGTTAGGTTT
Organism: Cavia porcellus; assembly: GCF_034190915.1. Lineage (NCBI taxonomy): Eukaryota > Metazoa > Chordata > Mammalia > Rodentia > Caviidae > Cavia > Cavia porcellus. Next base: position 27,546,419 of record NW_026947497.1, on the reverse strand, counting down.
GGTTTTGTGCTGTCCTGTTTTGTTACATCTTATCATGTCTGATGGTATGGAAAGCTATTTTGAAGGTAATAGGAGGCATGGTGGTAACTCTTGTTGGTTTTCTATTATCTTTGTTTGAAGTCCTATAATGCCTTCGTTCTTTTATTTGATTAATATTATTGTTTTGTTTTTATTGTGATTTGTTTTCAAATCTGTTTTCATTTTATTATGTACGATGGTATGGACAGCTATGTTGAAGAAAATGAGACATGGTAACCATTGTTGATTTCATATCATCTTGTTTTGAAGTCCTATAATGCATTTATTGTTCTGTTTTGATTAGTTTTATTCTGTTGTGTTTTATTTGACTTTATTATATGTGATAGTACTGACAGATATTGTAATAGTACTGACAGATATTGTGAAGAAAGTGAGACATTATGGTGGCCATTGTTCATTTACTATTTTCTTGTTTTGAAGTCCAAAAATACTCTCATTCTTTTGTATTTATTGTTTTTATCCTGTTTTCTACTATTTGATTTCATTATGTGTGAATGTATAGATAGCTATTTTGAAGAAAACAAGCAACATTATGGTAATCACTATTGAATTCCTGTTGTTTTCTTTTGAAGTCCTGTATTGCTTGTATTTTTCTGTTCTCATTCGCTTTAATCTACTTTGTTTTGTTTTATTCTCTTTAAAATAAAAAAAAAAATACATCAGCCACATGTGTGGCACAGACCTGTAATCTCAGCATTCTAGAGGCTGAGTCTGGATGACCACGCACGTTCAAGACAGCTAGAACTTCATAGTGAAATTCTGTCTTAAAAACAAAACAAAACAAAACAAAAATCCATAAAGCTCTTCACTTAAAAATCCTGTTAACCAATTCCAGGTGGCCTGCCATAAATTAGTGTTAAATTCTCAGGAGATATTGTTGAAGGGTATTGGTATTACTGAAGGGTTTCAGCTGGGGACTAATAATATATAAAACATACACTGAAGAAATGTGAAAACCCCAGAACCTATACATGTCTGGTAGCTTTTCGCAGAAATCTTTCTTGGATTTGAGAAATAAAGTGAGATTTTTATTTTTTTTAAAAAAGTGTGATACTATGGTTACTTGGGTCTATTATCCATTGCATGGTTTGTGAAATATGGTTCTTTGTTCATTACTTGCATACAGATAGAAAACTGTTCCAGTACCAGTGTTGCAATGCCATTTAAATCTTATATATTCCTTGAATATTAATGAAATAAGCTAAACATGAGTTTTAAATATTGACAATGATAACTGAAATATGTATTAATATCTTGGATAACAACAAACAAAATAAATTGTAAATGAAATAATTCACAATATTTTATATTACTCCTTAAATTAATCTAAAATTTAAATTCTTAAAAATGAGTATGAACATTTTTATATATTTGGAATGAAAAAAGTTCTACATGGGATATTATGAAGTAAATAAAATATGGTCAAACAAGTACTGATGGTAAAAATCCAAAATGTCAAAGCTTGAAATGAAAACATGCTAAAGAAAATTGTATAAGTTCAAAATCAGTTTCAATGTGCTTGGTCTAAGTCCATGATTTCTCTAGGAACAGTGTGAGAGACAAGCCGTGGGTGGGGTTCAATAGAACCAGTGAGGTATTGCCTTATGGTCTTCTGTGCTAAAATCTGTCATACAATTGAGGATTACTTCTACCAGATTTTTGTTTGTTTTTAAATAATGCATAGGTTTGTGTATGTTATCGTGGTTTTTATTACTGGTATTTATCATTCTGATTTCTCTTACACAGCTTCAAAAAGATGAGAGATTTGGGTATATTTTATGGAAATGAAAAAAGATACTCTAAAATATCCCTAAAAGCATCCTAGATAGTTTTGTTCTTCCAGATTTGACTTTTGGGGGATTATAATTGTTTTAGTTTTGCGAGTCTTCTCAAATATACAATCTGAAATCACTAGCACAGTTGGCATTGTTGACAATTTGAGTTTTTTTGGCATGTTCAGAGTCCACCATATTTAAATCAATGAATGTGCTATAACATATCAGTAGATTGATACGGAAAATACACTGTCACTTTGTGCAAAGCAAACATACCTTGACATAATAAAGGCTGAATACAGGAAGCTAAGAGTTCACATAATACTGAGTAGGTAAAAGATGAAACCTTTGTCTATAAGACCTAAGAAATTCTGGATTTCCTCTCTTACCAAATATATTCAATAAAGTGTAAGAAACATAGCTAGAGAAATAGAGTAAGAGAAAGAGATACAAACACTCAATTTAGAAACTAGGATGTCAACGTATCCTTGTTAGCAAATGGCCTGATTTTACATAGGTAATTCCCAAAACTCCACGAAATTGATGTCTTATTCTAGAAGGATTTATGAAAACCCAAGAGAAAAGCACCAGGAAGAGAAACCTTTCATACCCGGATTGCTTCTCAGCAGTGTAGAGTTCATAGATGAGTGAGTATTAACAGTCATTGATAATTATAAAGTTTTACCAATTAAATATTAACCGTGATAGTTCAAAACTTCAGATCACTCCTAAGTCAATCTTTTTTTAAAAAGATGATTTAGATATATGGGAAGGGATATTACAGAAGTATATATTGCCCACTGAGTAATGAGAAGTTATCTCTTATTGCAAGAGTCAGTGATCTAACTATGTACTTTTCCTATTCAACTTAAACACTTAATCAAGTCCCATACAGATATCTATTCTAATCAACTGGCATCATGTGTGTTGTGTATAGATTACCTTGAAAAAATGAAGGCCCAAATACATATTTCTATAAAAAAAAGGTAATATTCTAGAATCTACTAAATCTTAGAGCAGCTGTTTTCTAAGTATGTTAGCCAGATGGATTAATTGTATGATGATATTTAGAGTGTCTTTTAATTGTATATCTTTAAATGAATTTTTACTACTGCCATGATTATCATTTTGATAATTTTATTTTATATCATGACTGAAAACATGACCAAACAAGAGAAGCCGTCATCACTAAACTGTCTTAGATACATAAAATGGGCTCCATGGTAGAAAGAAGACACCAATTATTCAGAAAAAAAATAGAAATAATTAAAAATGTAAATTTAAATTGTGGAGATGTATTGAAGCAAGTATACGTGCTTAGATGGTTACTGAACAATGACATAAACAGAGATACAAGAGAGGATCAAAAATAATGTTTAAATAAAAAACATTTATTACAGTGAAAGGCATATTGCTATTAATCCTACTCCAAATATGTCCCCTTGCTTTGAACACACTTCTCTCATTCTTCTTATCACTTGGTGAAGCATTTTTGGAAGTCCTCTTTAATGAGTGTCTGTACAAAGAATGATTCTTTCTCCCACTCTGGGGCTGAGCTCGAACTCTTGGACTCAAGCAAGCCTCCTGCCTTAGTCTGCAGCATCGCTCAGATTGTAAGTGGGGAACACTGTGTTGGACTGATTTTCTTATAGCTCTCCAGAGATATGAGGTAGATGAGTAGATTCCATTCCTGCCATTTCAGGTTGCTTAGATTAGTAAAAAAAAAAAAAAAAAAAAAAACACCCTGTCTTACAAAATACAATACTGTGGGAAACATTGAAACTGGAAATTCAACACACATGCAGGGCTGTTACATGACTGGGGCAAGACAAGATCACAGCTCAGGGCAACTTGCTCCAAAACAATTAACTAAGGACTGTAGCTGCAGACATTTCATTTCTGTAGTGAAATTCAACATGGAAATGTTCTTATAAAATAGTTTTCCTAAATTAGACATAATTTATTATTTGGTGAAGTCCTTGAACCATCCCCAAAGTCTGTTCAATTTGATGCATTTTCTACTCTAACCTTTTCCTTGAGTCCTAAATAAACACAGGCTGACCAGAGACATTCCTTGTCTTAACCCTCATAGTCCCAAATTCTGCAGAAGGGTTTTGATGCTTCTGGGGCCCTAAAATTATACCACTCATCTCATTTATTTAAGTCTTCACCACACAGTCATTTGAGAAATTGGGGATGTAGGCCAAGTCCCTGAGACAGTAGAAAAATTAATCTTAAGTGGTAACAGAAGTTTTCAGTTGCCTGGCAAGGGAACCAGCAAGGGGTCAAATGAGGGTGTGGAGGAAACCAGGGCAGGAAGTGGGAGATACCAGGGGTTCTGCAGTGGATCTGAGAAACAGAAAACTGTGTACTCAAAAACTCAATGACAGGGATGCAGCTGTGGCCACTGGCCAGAGTAGCACTTTCATTTCCTCCTATGTCCAGTTAATCATAGAAGTACAAAACAGGGTCACAGGTCTCAGCAAAGCAAGTAACAGACTTTATATTCATTTACTCATTTTTTTGAGACAGGGTCCTGCTGTGTAGTTCATCCTGAACTTGAACTCACTGTGTAGCTCAGGCTGGACTTGAACTCATGGCAATCTCACTGCCTCGGCCTCAGAGAGTACGGAAATTACAAGCAAGCAACACTGTGCCTGCCCTGCTTCCTTACTTATCATGTATTTTCTTTGTTATCTCCTCCTGCCCAGCCAATAGGACTGTCTGAGTTGTTCTGTATGGTAACCCAGAGGCGCAGCCTGCCAGCACATGCCAGGTGCTCACTCAATTCTCAATCCATGGCTATTGCTGAAGGAAGGCTAGAGAGAAGCCCCTGTGCCAAGCAGGAGGCGGCTACAGAAATGAAAATGTAAGGGAAGATTTCTTTTTCTAATTACCAAGTATGTTGCTGCCAAGCATTGTCCAGTGCAAAGGCAGGCTCTTAAAATAGTGTGCCCTCATTCAACTTATTTATGGATTTAGGACTTTGTAACTTCTGGCTCTTCCTCAAAATCAAAATGACCATGAAAGCTAAATGTTTTTAATCAATTCAGGAATTGAAGGCAGCCTTAGCAATGTAACTAAACTTTGGAAACTGCTCCATAAGATGGTAAGTATTAAGTGTTGAATGTGAGAGGGAGAATTTTGAAAAGAATTAATGACAATGTATGTTTTACTATAATAAAGCCTTTTAAAGTTTAAACATTCACCTCATTTTTGATCCCACCACAAAGACAAAGGAAGTAATAAGCCAGTAGAGATTACTGTATTAGATTTTTAAAACTGGACTCCACAACCACTTTAAATTCAATATTGTTCAAATTGCTATGATATAAAAAACAAAAAAAAAATCAAAAAATCAAATTGTTATTTTTGATGACCATGTCCCCAGCTGTAATCTCAGGTCTTTCCTATTGTTTTGGGTAAAATAACCAAAGAATAGTGAAAGACATTATTAAGATGGGAGTGTTTATCATACACTGATAGCAGTTTTCAAACATAATTCTGAGGAGCAGTAAGTTAACTTTACAGAATACGGTGACCAGTAAGAAATGATTTAAAATAAAAATGTGGCTTAAATCGCAATTTTATAAGTGAATATAATGCATAATATTATGACATCCACACTTTCAGAGTATTGCAATGCATGTGATATCTGAGTGGAAAACTTTTAGCCTGTGGAAATGATAAGAATAACTTGTAAATATAATCATTATATTCTAAAAAAAAATCTTAAGGCAGTTAACAAACACTAAATTAACAAAAATGTGATGTATTTAAATTGTACAAGTTAAGTCTTTGTTGTGGGATACATCTAGATGTCCCTCAAGGCCTCCTGTGCTCATGGGTGGGACTTTGGTTGGTGACTGGATCATGGGTGGGTGATAACCATCATTGAATTAGTCCACTCATTTTTAGAGGAAGTGTGGTGTTGAGAAGTGAAGCTTAGTGGGAAGAGGTTGCTTATTGGGATGTAGCCTGAAACAAGTATATCCTTCCCTTGATCTCTCCCTCTTCCTGCTGCCATGTGATGAGCTGTTTGTTCACTGCCAGACCCCTCTGCCATGACACCCTGCCTTAGATCAGCCACCTATAGACTGAAAATTACAGCTTCTTCAAACTGTGATTTACAATAACCCTTTTCTCCATTAATTTGTGGTTGTTGGGTCCTTTTTCAGAGAAACTTCAAAGTAACTAACATAATATGTAGATGAATTAGCAGTTATTTTGGATTAATACCTGTGTGCTGAATGGCTGGTAGATATTATTTTCTGCATATGAGGAAACTGTCAATATTTCCCAAGTGGTTATAATATTTCCTATTGTTACTGTGGTATGTGAAAGTTTTCCTTGTTTCATACCCTCACCAATATATCCTAAGATCAGTCCTTTACATTTTATTTCTAACATGTGTATAGTTTTCTCATTGTGATTTCACAACGAATTCTGTAAGTATTCTTGGCTTTCAATAATTTTTTCATTGCTTGTTTACTGTCAGTATATTTTGTGGTAATATTTCTATCAAATCATTTTTATTAGGCTTTGAAATTTTTATTGTTTGGAGGGCTCTTTATCATAATTGTGATTCAAAATTTCAACTATGACTTAATTTTATTCTCTTAATGTCTTTTTCAAGAGTATAGGTTTTTTTTAAAAGTAAAAACTCTGATTAAGTACAATTTATAAAATCTTTTCATTGACTACATTTAGTATTATGTTTATAACCTATTTCAAGTATACCAAGATTTCCTACTGCTAAAAGTAATCCATTTAAGCACAATTAACAACATGTACTTAAAGGAGGAGGGGTCTACATACTTGACATAAATACATAATGGAAAGCACGGATTCTCCTCCTTTGGCCATGTCCTTCAATGATTACCCTGTTCATGTGTCCCTTCTAAGTTATTTGCACCAAACATGATGTTGATTTTTTTTTACTGGACAGTGGTCAAGGATGAACAGCTTCTCTTGCGCATGCATGTGTGTGTATGCATATGTGCATGTGTGTTTGTGTGTGTGTGTCTCCCAGAAATACACAGAAATAAGGCAATTTGAGAGCAATAAACTGGATAAAGAGATACAATACGGCCCTCAGAAAAACAAGTTTCTCCACTGAAAGAAAAATCAGCTTTCAGTGGAACTCAAATGTTCTGTATTACGAAAGTCTACCAATTAAAAGAAAAAGAAATCATCTATGTCAAGACATCTGTAGGGTATTTCAAAATGTTAAATCAATGAAACATAGGGACAACCTTACTATTGCAGAGTGAAAGATACTAAATGGCAGAGATACAAAGAGATATTTGGAGAAATTAAACAAAACTATATCGTTAATAGCATTACACAGGTAGTTTTGGTGTTGAAATTGTACAGAGTATATATAAAATCTTAACATACAATGATTCTGCATAAGTTCACCTCCTATTTAGTAATCTATAATTAAATCAAAATTGAAAAAGTAATTTAAGAATACTAAAGAATAAAGTATTTTCTTTTCCTATATGTCAGTCAAGGTTTTGAGGGCATCATTATAATTGGTTTAACGATTGATTTGAGCTAGAAGAAAAGTGTAATAAGCACAAGTGTCAGCCTACTATATCAACATAAAACACATTTCAAACGGAACACAAAAAGCAGAATATTTACATGATTATTACATAATAGGCACTGGACTAATTATGATATACATTGTGCATATAGACCCTTCCCAGAATGGAAGCTTAACTCAAAAATTAATGTTTAGGTCACAAATTTCAATATTTTCTCTCCATAGATGCAGAATCAATCTATCCTGTGTTGGTGATTTTCTTAGGAATTGCATTGCTTGTCATACACAATTCATTAATAGATAACACTCAATCAATCAAAAAAAAATTTTTTTGGTCTTTTTCATTTTTTATCCGTACCAGGGATTGAACTTATGACTGCCTGCTTGCAAGGCAGGCGCTTATGCTGCTGAGCTAAATCCCCAGCCCCAATCCATCAAAATTTTAATAAATGTTAAAATGGGGACAAATAGTTGATATTTGTCTCCTCCTAATAATCTTAATTTTTTATCATCAATGGGATAACTTGTAAATAGAAAATGTATTTTCAATTTACCAATCTACATATATGTTATTTTTAATCATCATACTGTGTTGCAAAGCCAACTTCATCATTCATTTTGAATTTTCCCTATACTCATCATGTGCCATTATTCATGGAACTAAAACAAACTTGATTCATCATTAAGTAACTAATAATAAGATGAGTTCTAATGCCCAGTTTCAACAGTGGGTAGCTTAAGTAACCATTCTTTTCTTTATCTCTGAAATTAAAATAAGAATAATAAATCCCTCATAGAATATAAAAGAGTATTTCTGGAGACTCAGATAAATCTCTGATATTTATAAACATGTTCATATAATTTTTAACTCATGGATTGGGATCCATAATGTCTTACTTAATACTCATATTAATTTTGTTATTATAATAACAAACATAATGTTTGTGAATTACACAAAGATTATTCCTGCTTAAGCAAAAACTACACCAGTTGGCCCCCACTCCATTCTCTCCAAATCAGGTAACATCAGGAGAGCTGTATGGGTCCTGCACCAGGCCAAAGAACCACTAATTTATGCATCTTAAACTTCATATACCACACATTTTCTCTTCTCTTTCTGAAAGGTAGGAGCAGATAAGAGCTGATCCCTAAAGTTTTACAGTCGTTTTACATGGAAAAAGCCAGAACAATGACTTCAAGCATGATTCTGATTTGAAATACAAACACATATTAAGATAGCTCTAAACTTACAGGTTTCTTTTGTTGTGTCTAGCCACTCATCTTTTATTCCAAATTTTATCCTTTAACCTAGGTTCTACTTTTTTTTTTTCAAAAAGAACTGTGTGAAAAAAATATGAAATTACTTTCTGATACATTTACATTAAAACTTGGCTGGGGATTTAGCTCAGTGGCATGAGAATCTGCCTTGCAAGGAGGCGGTCGTGAGTGTGATCCCCAGTATTGATTTAAAAAAAAAGTTACATTAAAACTATAACAATATAAGCCAGGCATGGTGACACACTCCTGAAATTCCAGCACTCGGGAGGCTGAGACGGGAGGATTCTTGTGCATTTGAGACCATCTTGGGTTACAAAGTGAACTGAACAACAATCTGAACTGCATAGTGAGACTTCGTATCCAAAAGACAAAAAAAAAAATATTTTTGAACTGTACCAATATGTAATTATGAAAACTGAGAGTGTATACCACAAAAGTAAACTCCAAAATTATTACCTGTGAGTTTTCTCAAACCTGGTGAAACATAACCTGCTTTTTTACATTTGTTTCAATAATTTGAATCCTATGTATTACTCAAAGTCTTTCCTACATAACTCCAAAAAGTCAAAACATTTTTAATGAAAATTAAGTACAGCATGCTGTTTGCACCTATCTAATTGTCACTAACATGGGTTAAAATGGAACTGTTGCATTTCAAATATTGTACATCATGCTATGTTTCCTCAGAGACTTAATCTACATGCAGCATTTTTGGAAACAGCCACAGCTTTAATAAGAGAAAGTCAATGAACCTCATGTACCTTTTATAAAACATGACATAAAGCAATATAATTAAAACTAAACTTATTTCCTGTGGTGAAATTAACTTACAGAAATCAAGGTGTTTATTTATTAAATGGGACCTCTGGAGCTCCAGCCTTATTCCTTCCCTCCTGGGAAGGTTTTGATTGTTTGCCTCCTTTCTCTTGCCTGCTTGCTGTGTAATTTAAAATGATGCCTTCCTTCGGGAAACAAAATTTGATCGGAGAGCAGCCTGCACCACCAGCTAAACAAATTACCAATGTTTTACTCACTTTTCTCCCTGTATTCCTCTTTTTCCTTTTCTTCTTTCTTATTCTTTTTAAGAATCAAAAGAATTGCACGCAGTGATTTACATGTGCTCTTGTACAGTTCAGATTTAATTTGCAATAATAAGGGGAACGTATCAGTCTCTTCAGTGGAATACAGTGCTTTATGAGAGTAAACTTCAAGCAAAATAGACATTATTCTCTGGTTTTCCTCGTGGTGTGAAGTCTGACTAGTCCTTTTCTGACTGGGTTTGGTTTTAAGGTAGTAGACATGTGTGATAACTGAAAAATTAGAAATACAAAATATTTTTAGTTATTTCCTATCCAAGGTCAAGTGTTTTTTTATAGTGTAGTATTTTTAAATAAGTATCAGGTCCCCAAATACTATTCATCCAGTCATTAAGCGAAAATGCATATAATTACTGAGTTAAAATCTGCCCCAGGTTCTGTGGAAATAATTGTTGATGCAGATGTACATATGGGTAATATGCTGCTTACTGTGCAAGCAATTTATGTACCATCCTGTTTACTTAAACTGAAGAAAGATGTAAACACATTCATTCAACATGTCCCCAGATAGCACCACGTGAAGACTCATTATTCACATTTTATCATTCAGTGACAGTCTTTTATAGAGGCTAAGTATATTTAGTGACTAAATAATAAACATTGAGAATTTATTTTTCATTTAAGTGCACATTTTGTTCAGAAACATTATATTGAAGAGTACACTGAAATTGGAATGGTCTAACATTATTGCTAAAGTGACTCTAATTCCTTATTTTTTTGTAGTGGACAAATATTTTCTCTGGTTAAAATTAGTGTCAATATTTTAAAGTAAAAGAAAATTTGAAAAAGAGAATTATTCCCACAGTTGATTAAATTTACTTTTAAAGTCAGAGATAATTTTTATAGACAAAGTAAATGTTTTAAATGAAACATGTCTTCCTTTGTTGAAATTGCTTTAAGAAACAAAATATTTCCATGTGACAAAATGTAGTAACTCACAGGTAGTAAAAGAGATCAAACACTAATCTAAATTCCATATATTCAGTTACTGTTGTTGCTAGAGAAATTTACACAGGTTTTTCATTTATTCATGTACTAAAAAAAGAAATTAAATTAATCTGCTGCCTCTATTATTTTGCTAGGTACTTTAGAAAGATTTGTATTTAATCCATGAAGCTTGAAAACTAAGAGAGTTAACCAGCATTAATTGTAAAATAAACAAGATAAGATCAAAATATGAAAAACAGGGAAAACACAGAGCACTATTGTAGGGAAAATGAGTGCTGTCCAACTGGGCACATTTAGCAGAGTTTATGTAAAAGTCATGACATAGACTTCTCTAAAATGTTGACAGATAAATTGGCTAGATAAGATAGAGTTATAATAGGAAGCAGAAAAGTATTCTAGGTTTAAAAAATGACTGCAAAAAATAATTTGTTCTCCAGAAGTACACAAAAATTCAGAAAATTTTGTATTACATTGTATGAAAATGACATGACATGCTTTACATACTTACGTTATGCAATTTGCTTTTACAAGTTCAATGAAAATGATGAAAATTTTTTGTATGAAATATTTGAGAGATACTCCTCAAAAACTTCTAAGCATAGAGCTGGGTTTACATGTAGGAGATTACAAAAGAGTGAAGCAAAGTTCCATATTGGAAACATTCTATTGAACTGATATGTATAATCCTGAGAATTCTTAATACAATCAAAAATTCTAAGACAGATGGATTAAAATGATGTCAATGAGGTGCATAGTTCATGGGCAAAGACTGGACAAATGATGTTTCAAAAATTTCAATAAAGAAGGAGAAAAATGAATAATAATTCATGATGTATAGCACCAACTGTACAAGAACGATGTTTTCATTTCTGATTGCTAGCTAAAGAAATTGGAAATTACATGTATGGAAAAATTCCTTAGACTTCTTCAAATCTAGCATCATTAATGTCTAGCATGTAGTTGTATTGGAATGATGGAGAAAAGACTTCGTTCTAGAAAGATTTGAAGTGAATAAAATGTGAGAGAAACACACAGTGCATATGCAAGTCTGAGAGATATTCATCTGTGAAAGGGACCATGAATATGTTTGTCTCTGTATTACAGGCAAGAGAATTGTTAATGTGAGATGTGTACAGAAGTGGAAATCGTTAGTTGAAGTAGAATGAGTGATGATGCAAGAAATCAAGAAGTAAGCAAAGACACAGATATTTGGAAGTCAACAGCACAAGTGATCAAAGAAATTGGATTTTTGCTAAAAAGACAACAGCTTAACATGAGGCAATCATTTTAACTAGAGGAAAGAAATCCCGAAGAATGACAATTGAATAGACTTCAGAGCATGGTGGTCAGAAGGGTGTACTGCTCTGCTTTAGCTGCTTGATAAATCATAGGTACGATCAGGGCTGAAAGTGAGAGAAAATGAAGATACAGGAAATATTTGAGGACAAAATAAATATTTTGGAAAGTGAAAAAAAAACATTTTGCAAATAAAAAATCACAAGTTGTTTGTAGTCATTCCTATTAAACTTGGAGTCACAGAAACAAGAAACGTAACACTAGATACAAGTCATACTGAAGTATTATATTTTATTATAAAGATATATATATATATATATATATATATATATATATATATATGATATAGATTGAGTGTGAGGGCATCATGGATATCAGGAAATAAGGCACTTATATTTTTATTTCACCAACATTAACATTTTCTCCTCATATTTTGTGTTTTCTTCCTTAGGTTTTTAACTTCAGTGTGATTTATTCTTTCTAGATAGAAAAGAGCAAAAGATAAAGAGTTCTTTTCATTGGTTCCTTCCCTCATTGGTTTCCAGAGGTTGTATGAAAGTAATATAAGTCCAGCTGTTAGTCATATAATAATGCTCAACTGAAAAGCAATCCAAAACACATTCTGTATTTCTGTTAGATGCACAGCAAGCAATAACTTAGCATCTACTTCTGTCAAATAAAAAGAGAAGACTTGAGACAATAATTAGTAATACTATACCTTATCAACTATGATTGTGATTATTTTTGAAGTTCGAGAGAAACAAAGAAGCCAGTATTGTATGTATATTAGCTGTAAAGAGAACTAAAGAATTCAATTAGAATTTTCTAGGTGACTGTGAAAGAAACATTGAGAGTGGAAAAAATGGTTATATAAAAGTACAAAAAATTGAATTCATATATTTGTAGTTCAAGGAAATAATTCAGTGAAAAATCCATATTTTTAGTGAAATTTGTGTGGGGTCAATTGAATTGCAAACAGTGACTCAAAATAAGATAATAACTAACAAAGCTAAGGAATATGTATTTTAAAAGATTATACCCACATTTATATCTTTATTAGATCTCTTAAAATTACTGAAATTGGACTAAATTCTGTACTGGGACATACTATTCTTTATCTTGGTAATTTTTTCTTTATTGCTAGGTGTGTAGCAGTGTGTTCTATATTCACTAAAGAAAATTAAGGAAAAATACAAATACTTGCTCACACTATACAAAAATAATATTTATAACTAAAGTGGCCTATATCATGATATGTCTAGCTTTTGTCAGACACTTGTCCAATTCTTATTCTCTTATTATTAAAACTTTAGTAAATATATCATACAAAAGAAATTATGATTATCAATGTGGATGCATCTCACTTGTTTATTTTTTAACTGAGGAAAGTTTTTATTTATTTTTTATTAGTATATGAGTAAATATTGATTACATTCATTGTGGGGAATTGACACATGTATGTAACATATCTCAAATCACTTTTTCTTTTCCATTCTTCTCCCATTTCAGCCAGCATCAAATTGACTGAAATTTTTAGTCCTGATACAGTTAATTATCATACACACGGTTTAGTCATCAGGATACCTAAAACAAATAAACATTTAAGTTCTTGAGAACTACAGAGGCAAAGAAGAAAGATAATATATCCCAAAACAAACTAGGATGTTTTACTGGTTTCATGACACCATTTGTACTGTGATGCCTATTAAATCTTAGCCAATGACCTACAGAGAAATTTTCATAAGTAATTTTGGGGTAAAAAATGATATTTTTTAATCTTTGAGTTCTCCATTTAATGTATTTTTGCAATAGTGTTAAATAAGTGTATGATTTTTATGTGGTCCACTTTATTGGTACAAAAATGAATTATACCCTCCAAAAATATAAAATTTTCTAAACTCTATTTCCCAGAGATTGCATGCCATCTGAATGGAATCACTTTCAGAAATGTAACAGCTGATGTTAAAATTGGTGATCTACAAAGAGCAAAGAGGGGCCATTGTACGGATGTAAGGACACTCAGACTACCCTCAGTAGAGTTAGAGATGACTGCAATGTCAACTTGCATTTTTCAGAAACAAAAGACTTCATCTCCACTTCGAGTTCATACCACACATTCAGTTACCATGGATGATGACTACTTTGTATCAAGTAAATTTACAAAAGCAAACTTGCTAGTCAATAAAGCTGGAGGAATTTAGATGATCATTAATGGGTTTTTCACTAGGTCTGTGGAATATATGTCATCTGCCTTCGTAATCTTTTAAACAGAGCTATGGTGTTGCATAAACTGAAAATGTCTAGAAAATGTAGAAAACCAATGACAGACGGTACCTTTGTTAAGTATTGATATCTACCTAGACCTATTCAGTGTTCTACTATACCCCCCCTAATATGTTTTTCTAGCTCATAAAATATGTTTGCTAATATCTGGAGCTATTTTACTCTCTGAGAGATTCTTCCAGCTCCCTATCTTCTCTAGTAATATACACCATAGGCTTAGAAAAATATGTTTTCTGTAGTTTTTCCATCTCCTCCAGTCTGTTTTATTATTAAAAAAATGTCTAAGAATAGTAATAGTTTCTTATAGTAACTGCATCCAATGATATGACTACAAAATTACCTATCAAAATGTCAAAATGTCAGAAAGACAAGTGTCTTATTCCAACATATATCTAAGTTACAGTTATGAATAGGAAAGTAAAACTACAATCATCATTCCTTAAACAACTGTTCCAAACAAGTGATGCAATCCTAATGCACAGAAATAAAGCGACTGTTAATTCTTCCTTCAATTGAAATGACTGGTGTTGCAACTCTTTGGTAGATTATTTGTTACCTGTTAGTCCCAGCACCTAAGAGCCTCTTAGGACCACCTGAGACAGAGACCTAGAAATCTGAGTTCTATTTCACTCACTGCGTCTGCACCCATTTATTAATACATGTAAGACATTTGGATTACAAAGAATCACGTATGTTGCTAATGTGTGTGTGTGTGTGTGTGTGTGTGTGTGTGTGTGTGTGTGTGTGTGTGTGTTTTCCTGGTGATTCAACCCAGCCCCTGCCCTGAGCTACCTCTCTAAACTTTTAAAAATTATTTTATTTTATTTTATTTTATTTTCAGACACAGTCTAAGTTGGTAAGTTTCTCAGACTGTGTTGGAATCTAGGATCCTCTCACCTTACTACCCCAGGGGCTACAAAGTGTGTTTTGGCTTTTAATAGAGTTTTTTCTAGTGATTATCTTTCTTGTCAATTTAACATTAGATTCCTTGCCCGTATTGATACTGGTGGAAAGGACACATTTCTAATATAGTTCTTCTCCTAACTTGGGATTGAAATATTACACTGTGTTAGTATGTTTTTACTGCTATAAAAGGCAAATTCTGTAGATCAGTATATTGATTTAAATGTTTAACAAGTTTACACACATGTCAGTAACTTATTTCTCATAGTTCTGGAGTTTGAAATGAAGGTCTGACAGATTTGATGAATGCTTCTTTCTCTCTTGCAAGGTGACACCTTATTAAGCACTCATTCAGCCTTGATGAAGACTGTGTCCTCACAAGCCAAAAGTGTGGCAGGAAAACTGAGCCCTATGAGAAGTCTCACTATAAGGATCTTACTCCTTGGTCTCATTCATCACCAAAATACCTCTAAGTACCTTCTAAACTGCCTACCTCTTAACATCACTGCAGCAAGGAATAAGTTTAAACATAATCTTTGGAGGAAGCACAAAATATAACACATCCATATTTATTTTACACTTTTTTCTTCCTTGTGCAGTTGAATCACTTAAATCATCCATGAGGTTTCCCACTTGCATACGCTCCCAATTTGTTTGTGTACTATCTTGAGCTGAAAACATGTATTTTTGCTGTTGTTGTTTTTAAATATTCAAAGGAACCATTTCTCTAAAAAGTATATTTACTTTCTCTCTTGCTTGTCACTGATAATTTTTCCTCTTACTTTTCTCTGTTTTAATAACCTATTTTACACCATATTGGCAAAAATGACTAATAGATATCAGCACATGCTTAAAAGAGTCTGTTTTCCAACATTTTCTCCTGTGATTCCAATTAAATGACTTATCTTTCATTCACTAGTTAACTCAGTTAACATGTTTTCCAAATATGTGTCACCACATATCATGGTTTGCTCTATTTTAAGTCCTTGATATCAATTTTCTCACTGTGTAGAAATATGTTGTTTTTCTTAGGGAATCTGAATCACCCCACATTTTGTTTAATTTATTTAAACAGTCATAATTTTGTTTTACTGATTTAAGTTATCAAAATTTCATGGTTGAGCCACAAATGGTGGCACATGCCTGTAATCCCAGCACTGGGGAAACTGAGGCAGAAGGTTTGCAGAGATCCACACCACCTTGGCCTATATAGTGAGTTCAAGGTCAGCCTGAACTTCATAGCGAGACCCTGTCTCACAAAACAAATAGAAAAAACTCCATAATTTCACAAACACAAAGTTAAATTCATGCTGTGAATCACATCCTGTTCACTTCTCTGTAACATGTGATAACTGTGTAGAACAAAGGCTCACAGCTTGCCAGCTCCAAGCCTGAAGCACCGAATTCACAAAGTTCAGATAACGTACACATTGCTTTTCCTTAAAACTAGTTCTTCAGATTTGGTAACATGAACTTACCTAATTTCAAGTGGAAATGAAAAACAATATTCTTTAGTAACCTTAATTTTCTGTCATGTCTAAAGATTTATTTCTGTTCAATTTACTGCATACATTATGATCAACTCCTGGACTTTGAGTTGTGATTCATGAATGAAAAGGTCTTTGCAGCTGCTTTTCAAAATTGTCTTGTTGTTTTTCCTGAGTTAAAATATGTAGTTCAAAAGAGTAAGCAGGAATTACTTAAGAGAATGAGACACTCATTACTTGTTTTGAGCTTAGCAATATACAGTAATGGATAAATTTTTAGCATGAAATTAATAAGACATATTAAGTTACAGAGGCTCTTTAAAATGTTAGTTTGTTAATTTGCGAATTTGAAACATTTTTTTCAAAAAATTAACATGTTTTTTCTGAATATTTTGAAATTTATAATCTGTAAAAACTTTTCTTCCATGAAGTATATTTCTCTTAATGTGCATGTGTGCTATATAGCTTAAGTAGTTTTCTGGAAAAAGATGATGATCAAAATTGATACAATAAAATCTACCTATTTTATGAAAGTATTTCTAAAAATGAAAAGTAATTGCAATAGCACTTTTAATGGGGAGCTTTTCTACTATGAAGTAAACAAAAACATATATCAGCTAAAAACTAAAATTTTAGAATATGCTTAGGCATTGTTTTTTTAACTGTATACCATGCCTGTCAACATTTTGTCAAAGATAATCTTTGTGGTTCTTGGAGGACTGTGGAGTTCTAAGCAAACAGGCAGGCACCCCAGGTTCCAGAGGCCAGTCGGCCTGGCATAAGTGTCCTACACACTTTCCCCGAGCCCAGAAGTTTGGGACCCTCTCTCGGCCTGGCCAAGGAACCTCAAGGCTTCCTGTTGCAATGGAGCACCATGGCAGGTCCAGGAACCTGGCATCAGCCTCCCCTCTCCAGGCTGTGTTTGGCAGACTGTGGAGTGCTAAGCAAGCGGGCGGGCTCCATCCTTTCCAAAGGTCCAGGCTTGAGCCAGCCTGCTCCACCCCCAGTGACTCTCTAACAATCCAGGGAACTGGGTGCCAGAGTCCCAGGAGCTGAGGACATAGAAGAGGATTTCCACAGAATCTGAGGAAGCATTAGAATAACACTCGAAACACTTGAAACATAGAAATATAGGAAAATGACAAAACAAAAGACCAAATTACAATCTCAAACCTCTAGCCCATCCAAAGAAACCTCAGGAGCAATGTCTGTAGAAGAAAATATATGCCATACACCTCAAATATCCAACCTAATAGCAACTGAAATAAACAAGCAACTTTGGGAAGCTTTAGAGAAATTCAAATTAGAAATAATCTCCCAGGAAAAGAAGAAATGATAAAAGAAATGAAAGAGATGCTGAATATAGCATAAGAACACACAGTTAAAAAATTGGAAAACTAAACCAAAAGATAGAATCAAAGATTTGGTTCTTTGAAGGAATAAACAAATTGATAAGTCGCTAGCAAATCTTATTTAAAAAGGGAAGAAAATGCTCAAATTCATGCAATAAGAAATGAAAAAGGTGCAATCACTACAGACTCTATAGAAACACAGAAGATCATCAACACCTATTTTGAAAACCTCTACTCTCAGTTTTGATAACACAGAAGGAATAGATAGAGTCCTAGAAACATATGAAGTACCAAAGCTCGGTCAAGAATATGTAAAACTGCTGAATAACCCAATTTCTATTAATGAAATTGAAATGTAATTAAGTCCTTACCTACAAAGAAGAGCCCAGGCCCAGACAGATTCACTGCAGAATTCTACAAGAAATACAAAGAAGACCTAATCCCAACACTCCTCAAACTATTCAATGAAACTGAAAGGGAAACAATCCTTACTAAGTCATTCCTGGAAGCAAATACTAGTCTAGTACCAAAACTTGAGAAAGTCTCAACTAAAAAAGAGAAGTATAGACCAATCTCCCTAATGAACATAGATGAAAAAATCCTCAATAAAATAATGGCAAATAAGATGCAGCAAATCATCAAGAAAATTATACACCATGACCAAGTGGGTTTCATCCCAGGCATGCAGGGATGGTTCAACATACGAAAATCAGTAAATGCAATCCACCATATCAATAAAGCCAAAAGTAAGAATAACATGATCATTTCTATAGATACAGAAAAAGCTTTTGATAAGATCATTACAGAAAATTGGAATTATTGCTCTTTACCTCAATATAATAAAGGCCATCTATGACAAACCAACAGCCAGTATCATACTAAATAGCCAAAAATTGAAGGCCTTTACTTTAAAATCAGGCACAAGTCAAGGATGTCCTTTATCACCACTCCTGTTTAATATAATACTGGAAATACTAGCCAGAGCTATTAGACAAGAGAGATAAATAAAAGGGGTAAGATGGAAAAAAAGAAGTTAAATTGTCATTGTTTACCTATGACATGATACTCTACATAGAAGACACCCTAAACTCCATTGAAAGACTCTTAGATATAATAAATAAATTCAGTAATGTAGCTGGGTACAGATTCAATACTCAAAAATCATAGCATTCCTGTATACTAAGAACAAAATCACAGAGAGGGAAATAAGAGAAGCCACACACTTCACACTAGCAACAAAAAAAAATATGAGATATTTAAGAATTACTCTTAAGAAAGAAGAGAAAGAACTATACAGGGAAAATTATAATACACTGAAAAAAGAAATTGAAGATGATCTCAGAAAAAGGAAAGACACCCCTTGTTCATGGATAGGAACAATAAATATTGTGAGAATAACCATTCTAAAACTCTCATACAGATTCAATGCAATTGCAATAAAAATACCAGCAACATACCTCATAGATCTAGAGATATCACTCTTAAAATTCATCGGGAGCAAGAAGAGACCCAGAATAGCAAAGATAGTTCTAAGCAACAAAGTCAAGGCAGGAAGCATCAAAATCCCTGACTTGAAGTTATACTACAAAGCAACCATAGTAAAATCAACATGGTACTGGAAACAAAACAGAGCCGAAGATCAATAGAATAGATTAGAAGATACAACCACAACTACAAACACACTCAACCACCTTATCTTTGATAAAGGAGCCAGAAAGGTTCACTGGAAGAACGAGAGTCTCTTTAATAAATGGTGTTGGAAAAACTGGTTCTCCATATGCCAATAACTAAAACTAGACCCATGCCTATCACCGTGTACTAAATTAAAATCTGAATGGATCAAAGATATGTATATTAAAACAAATATAGTAAATCTATTGGAAGACAAATTGGGTAGAAACCTTGAAGACGTAGGGATAGGCAGAGAATTCATGAACAGGACTCAAACCACATGGAAAATACGTCCCAGAATCAATAACTGGGACCATATCCTATTAAAACGTTTCTGCATGTCAAAAGAAATCTCCAGCATAGTGAAAAAAAAAAAAAACTGGGAAAAAAATCAGTGAACGCTCCCTCAAAGGACTTTTGTCTAAAACATACAAAGAATTAAAAAATAATCAGATGCCCAAAATTCAAAGATCCAATCCAAAAATTGGCATCTGAGATGAATACACACTTCTCAGATGAAGAAACACAAATGGCAAATAAATACATTAAAAAATGTTCATCATCATTAGTCATTAGAAAAAATGCAAATTAAAATCACACTGAGATCCCATCTCTTCCTGAAAGAATGGCCAGGACCAAGAAAACCATCAACAACAAATGCTGGAGAGGCTGTGGGGAAAAAGGAACTCTCCTGCACTGTTGGTGGGAGTGTAGACTGGTGTAACCATTGTGGAGGTCAGTCTGGAGATTTCTCAAAAAGCTGGGATTGGAAGTCCCATTTGTTCCAGCTATCCCTCTTCTAGGCATACTCCCAGAAGAACTGAAAGCATCATACTACAGTGATATATGTGCACCCATGGTTATAGCAGCACAATTTGTAATAGCTAGATCTTGGAAACAACCTAAGTGTCCATCAACTGAGGAATGGATAAAAAAGTTGTGGCATTTTTATACAATGGAGTGATACTCAGCTATAAATAAGGATCACATTGAGATATTTATAAATAAGTGGACACAACTTGAGATGATACTCATAAGTGAAATAAATCAAACTCACATGTATGAACACAGAATAGTTTCCTTATTGTAAGAAATGATTCAAATATATAAAAGTGTGTGGTAATCATGATTCCCCATTATGTGGCTTTGAAGCCTTATAAAGTTTTCACTTATTAATTGGAATAGCTTTATTCTGGGCTGTTTGATTTTACTACCTGTGAGGATATGAACAGCGATTTTGAAGAAAACAAGACATCATAATAGCTAGTGCTGGTTTAACATCATCTTCTTTTTAAGTCCCAACAGACTGTTGTTCTTCTATCTCCATTGCTTTTATCATGTTGTATCTTACTGGATTTTATTATATGTGATAGTATTAACAAAAATTTTTATAGGCAAAGAGATAATATAGAAACCATTGTTCATTTTCTGTTAGCTGGTTTAAATACCCTGTAATACTTTATCCTCTTGAATGGTTTCACACTGCATGATGTGTTTGAAGTCATAGTATATGAAGTTATATTCAAATATTTCAAGGAAAGAAGCACTATGGTAACTACTATTAAGTTGGGTTGTCTTGTGGTGAAGCATTAGGTTGCTGAAATTGTTATGCTTTTACGTGTATTGTTATGTTGCTAGTCCTCTTTTATCTCAAAATCCCCTTTTTAAAAAAAAAACTATTTTTTTTTTAATTAAGGGAAAAATAAAAAAAAATTAGCAGGATATAATATAGTAACTTTTTGATTTCTTATTTACTTGATTTGAAGCCCCGTATTGCTCCCACCATCTTGTTTTTTACTGATTTTACTCTGGTCTGTTCTGTTTGATAGTATCAAATTTGAGGGTATAGGCAACTACTTTGAAGGCAGTACGATTCATTATGACATCCATTCTGGTTTGACTATTGTCTCCTTTTGAAGTCCTGTAATGTCTCCAATGTTTTGGTTTTATTGGTTTTGTTCTTTACTATTTTGTTCAGTTGTATTATAACTGATGATATAGGCAATTCTTTTTAACATAGCAAGAGGCATTGTGGTAACCATTGCTGATTACCCTGTATTCTGTTTTCACATCATGTGCTATGTCTATCCTTTGTTTTGACTGACTGCTTTATTTTGTCATATTTGGTTCTATTCTCTTCCAAAAAAATGTTATAAGAACTATGGGAGTAATAAAACTCAAAATATGTAAATGTTGTTGTAAAAAAGAGAGGAAAAGAAAGTGCTCTAATGGACACAACTGCAAGTGTGTTTAGGTGTGTTAAGATAGATGACCATATAACTAAGTTTTTGTTGGATCATTGAACACAACTGTTTGCCTCACTGTTTGAATGTCCACTTTGTATGTTTTAATCCTATAACTTGAACAACTATTTCTTTTTTTATTGTTTTTATTTAAAGAGAAAAAAGAAAGGAAATAAAAGAAACAAAGCTGTAACAGGGTACAAATAATACAGAATTTCAAGAAAAAAATATACAGTAAGAAATTACTAATTAATAGGTTACATACTGCCATCTTAGAAACAGTTGTTCAAATTATAAAATTAAATCATATAAAGTGGACATTCATACAGTGAGATTGCAGACAGTTCCGTTCAATGATGCACCAAAAGCTCAGTAATATGGTTTTCTATCCTACACATCAAACATACATGCAATTATATCCCTTAGACCACCTTCCTTTGTGCTCTTTTTTAAAATAACAACCACACTCTTTTTTTTTTTTTTTTTTTTTTTTTTTTTTTTTTTTACTTCCACAGTTCTTACTACTTTTTTGAAGAGAATAAAACCTTACGTGACTAAACAAAAAAGAGTCGGTTAGAACAGAAGGATGGGCACAGTAGATGATGCAAAAAACAGAATATCAGGTAATCAAAAATGGCTACCATTGTGATTCTTGGTATTTTTAAAAAGAGTTGCCTATATCATCAGATATAATAGAATTGATAAAAACAGTACAGAACAAGGCCAACAAAACTTACACTGGAGACCTTACGGGATTTCAAAAGAAGACAATAGTGGTTTGACAATAGTCAAACCATAATGGGCATCACAGTAAATTCCATTGCCTCCAAAGAAGTTGCCTATATCCTCAAACTTGACACCATCAAACAAAATACAACACAGCAAAATCAGACAGAACAAGATGGGGAGAGCAACACTGGCATTCAAAACAGGTCAATAGGGAAACAAAAAGGTTACTATAATATATCCCGCTATACCCCAATCTAGTTTTCCCTTAATTGAAAAAAAAAAGAAAAAATAGATTAATTTTTTTTAAAAAAATGGTGGTGATTGAGATAAAATAGAACATTGTAATAGAACAACACAGGTCAGAACGGAATAATTTAAGCATCATTGTGTTTCACCACCAGATAATCTAACATAATAGTAGTCACCATGGTGCCTCTTTCCTTGAATTATTTGTGTATAACTTCGTATACTATAGCATCAAGCATATCAAGACAGTGTGAAGACATTCAAGAGAATTAAAGAATTAGAACCAGTTAACAGAAAAAGAACAAGAGTTTCTATATTATCTCTTTTCCAATAAAAAATTCTGTTTATACTATCGCATATAGTAAAACATAGTAAGATACAACATGTTAAAACCAGTGGAAACAGATGTACAACAGCTTGATGGGACTTTAAAACAAGATGATATTAAATCAGCACTGGCTTTTATGATGTGTTGTTTTCTTAAAAATAGCTATTCGTACCATCACCGATACTAAAATCAAACAGTCCAGGTTAAAACCTTTGCAATTAATGAGTGAAAACATCATATGGCTTCAAACCAATATGATTGGGAATCATGATTACCACATACTTTTATGTATTCTTATCATTTTTTTACACTAGGGAAACTATTTTGTATTTATACATGTGAGTTTGATTTATTTCACTTATGACTATTGTCTCAAGTTGCGTCCATTTATTCATAAATATCTCAATGTGATCCTTCTTTATAGCTGAGTAGTACTCCATTGTATAAAAATACCATATACCACAACTTTTTTTATCCATTTCTCAGTTGATGGACACTTAGGTTGTTTCCAAGATCTGGATGTTACAAATTGTGCTGCTTATAAACATGGGTGCACATATATCACTGTGGTATGATGCTTTCAGTTTTTTCTGAGAATATGCCTAGAAGTGGAATAGCTGGGTCAAGTGGGGCTTCCAGTCCCAGATTTCTGAGAAATTACCAGACTGACCTTCACAATGGTTGCACCAGTCTACACTCCCACCAACAGTGAAGGAGAGTTCCTTTTTCCCCACAGCCTCTCCAGCATTTGTTGTTGGTGGTTTTCTTGATTTGGCCATTCTTTCAGGAGTGAGATGAAATCTCAGCATGGTTTTAATTTGCATTTCTCTAATCACCAGTGATGGTGAAGATTTTTTCATGTATTTATTTGCCGTTTCCATTTCTTCATCTGAAAATTGTTTATTCATCTCAGATGTCCATCTTTGGATTGGATCTTTGAATATTGTGGGTCTGATTTTTTTTTTTTTTAAATCTTTATATGTTTTAGACAGAAGTTGTTTGTCTGAGGGGCAGTTCACTAAGATTTTTTCCCAGTTGGTGGGTTTTCTTTTCACTATGCTGGAGATTTCTTTTGACGTGCAGAAACTTTTTAATAAGAAGAGATCCCAATTACTAACTCTGGGAAGTATTTTCCGTGTGTTTTCAGTCCTGTTCATGAATTCCCTACCTACTCCTATGTCTTCAAGGTTTCTACCTAATTTGTCTTCCAATAGATTTAGTGTTTCTGTTTTGATATTTAGATGTTTGATCCATTTAGATTTTATTTTAGTACATGGTGATAGGCATGGGTCTAGTGTTAGTTTTTGGCATATGGAGAGCCAGTTTTTCCAACACCATTTACTAGAGAGTCTGTTGTTCTTCCTGTGAACATGTTTGGCACCATTATCAAAGATAAGGTGGTTGAATGTATTTTTATTTGTGGTTGTGTCTTCTAATCTATTCCACTGATCTTCAACTCTGTTTTGGTTCCAGTACCATGTTGATTTTACTACAGTTGCTTTGTAACATAACTTCACGTCAGGGATTGTGATACCTCCTGCCTTGCCTTTGCTACTTAGAGCTGTCCTTTCTATTCTAGGTCTCTTCTTGCTCCAGATGGTAAACAACTGTTTCTAAGATGGCAGTATGTAATCTATTAACTAGTGATTTCTTACTCTTTTATTTTTGAAATTCTATATTACTTGTACCCTTATACTGTTTTTTTCTTTAAATAAAAAAGATAATCTTTGTCTTCTAACTGCAACAAGATTCGAGCCCATATAATTACTTTATCTGTTCTGTCATTCTTATTACTTAAAATTCTTTAAGTCACCATTTTCAGAACTGGTGGTGCATTAGCCCTAGAATAACAACTGAAGAAAAATGGGTAGCAACAAAGTTCTCTCTATTTTGCTTTGACAAATTATCTGAAATGTTTGATATTTATTCTACTATGTGAAATGGAAATGAGTCTGTTCTACAACAGCGTTTTGAAGACATTTAAGAAACAGTTCCATAGGAAAATTAATTCTTTTCAACTTCCACTCCACGAATGTCATTCCATGTGCAGAAGTACAGCTAGTTTCAGAATTAAATGCTGTACCTTGTAGAGGTTCTATAATCTCAATAGAAGCTTCCTTCAGTAATTTCTCACTTACTAAGGGATAATAACAATGTTTTATGCTTTTTTTACAGAGCTATTATCCAAAACAAATCAAATGTCTGCAGTATAATTTTTGAAATTTTTAACTCATGGTAGGAATATCATATATTATTTAATATTAGCATCATTATTCATGCTCCATTTGTATTCTAATACTCTTTTTGAAAATTTCTACCTTTTCCCTAGGCAACTCATAATTATTCGTATTTGTAATAATTTACCAGTAGAATTGATTCTGCAGTTAAAAAGTTAAATAGTCTTACAGCTCCTCTGGCTATCTGTTCCTGTACAGACATCTGTAGCCTTTCTCCCTGGCAGGGGTCAGCAGTAAAGATAAATTTTGCATTCTCAAAACCCGCCAAATGGTCAACAATATCTGTCAATCTAAAGTAACATTCCATGCTTTAGTTTGTTTCCATTTATGTGAAAATAATCTCCCACGATAGAAATTAGCTAACTCAGATATTTAAGTGTAGCTCAAATGATCGTCTTGTGAATTCTCAATATTTTATAATTTCTGCAATATAAAAGTTTTACTTTCCGTAGACACAGAAAGGATAAAGTACAGATCTGTTTAGTCTTTTTAAGCATCTCTGTGATTTATCCAACTAATTTTGAAAGCTTTTTTTCAATTTTAAATTTCTTTCTTTTGTTTTTGCTAGTCTTATTTCTGAGTCTTGAAAAAAAGAAAAGATTGTATCCTTTTATTTCAGCTGATTCTCAAAGTTTCCAATTACTAATCCAAATAAGAAATTGCATTTGATTCAGTTATTCTCCATTTAGGTATCACCCTGAAAAAATGAAAGGCATTATAACATACTGATAAAAGTATGTTGTGTTTATAGCAGCATAAGTTATAATAGCTAAATTTTGGTAGCTACCAATATGTCCATCAACAGTCAAATGATTGTAAAAATGTACTTTTCACACATATGGCTATTCTATGAAGGAACAAAAGTTTAAGTCATTGCTAGGAAAATTGATTCACCTTGAATCCATGTTATCAAATGAAATATATCAGACACACAAGATTAAATGTAGTGTGGTTTCTCTTACATGAGAGCAAAATAAATGATCAGCACTAGGAAACTAGGGGCTAGAACTTTACAAGTGCAAAAAGAACAGATGGAGATGAACAGAGTAGGGAAGGGAAAAGGATTTAAAAAACAAGCTGTGTCATGAACATGTACCTCTACTCGCAATAAGTGTAATTGTAATATCCTGCAAACATGTACTAATATGAAAAGACAAAGAATACAAAGTGAAAGTAATATTAAAATTAAAGAAGAGAATATTGATGCACTGTAAAATAAACATATTCATGTTCTAATAATACGTACTTTATTCTACTTCCTTTACACATTTTGCCTCTTTTCTTTCAACCAAGTAGAAAACTCACTACACTGAACAGAAACATTTCTGTGCTTTCATGTCCTCTTTACACACATCTCTGTTTCACTCCATGTGCTTAGCATTCCAACTCTTTCTCTCACTTTGTTCCATTAGATTTCTGTTATCTCATTTGGCTACATTTAAATTTTTATATTTATGCATATTTTAATAGTTTTTTTTTCTTAAACAAAAAACAACTTTTCTGATGTTATTCTTGCAATATCTTCTCCGATATGTACTTACTTTTAATTCCCTGAAAGACATCCATAAATACAGTGATTTTTTCTTCTACGTTTACATTACTTTTAAATTTATGCAGGTCTGTCTTATAACCCTCCTCTTTGAACATCAACATTAATACTTTCCTTGCTAGTAGGGACACTAATGGCCTGCATCTTACCTTCCTAATGCATCATTTCAAAGCAAATGGATGCCGTTTTATTTTTCTTAAATGCTTGTCAAGTTGCCAAGCATAAATGTCAACATTTTGTTTTCACTGTTCTAATTTATGAGGAATCCTTTCTTTTGCCAACTTCTCATTATCTACTTTACTTCTGCTTTTTCATCAGGAGTTAGCCTATAACAACTTGTTTTGCCAATCTTGGTATTTACCTCTGAGTACTTGCATCCCCTACCAAAGGACTGAATATAACACACACATAAACGACACAAGTGGGTTTTTTTTTGTTTTGTTTTGTTTTTTTAACTCCTCAGGGTTTCCTTGTTCACTGTAGCCTCTTATCTGTCAAGTGCTTTATATATCTTCTTCATCTTCCATGTCAGTCAATGATATTTCTTGCCATCTTTTATTCAAAAACTTTGAAGCAATTCTTTGCTGTCTTCATCAACATTATTATCATAGGTCTTGGTACAAGCCATATTGATGAAATTAGTCCACTTCTACTGATTTCACCATAACATTTTAGAATAAGCCTATAACCTGTTAATATAGTAGTCAAGGGTAGAATGTTAACTGACACACGAAAATACATTTGTTCACAGACTCGTTCTGATAATACTTTTAAGGTTACAATTCAACTTTTATGCCTTCGTTCAGTTCTGTAACCTCCTCCACAATCAATTTTAGAACATTTTAGTGATGAATAAAAGAAAAAACACAAACCAATAAGTCCTACATTTCATTCCAAATATTCCAGTAATAGGCGATCACTAATTTGTTTTTTTATAAGTTGCTTATTTTCATAATTTAATTAAAAATTGTAGAATATGTATTATTTTAACTTTTATTTTATTGATCTTAAATTTTACAATGCATGTTATAGCATGTACATATACAATATTCCTTATTAATGCCAAGTAATATTTATTTCATGCCTGCTTTATTTATTTTTACATTAGTCAATTAATATGCTATTATTTTTACGTTTGAAATTTAAAAATAATGCTACAACAGATATTATATTTTGTGAATGTTTTGTTTAGGTGCTCATGATTATGTATGGTTAGTAGAAAAGTTTCGAGACCATATAATTCTTTGCATAACATTTTAAGAAACTGTCTTTTATAAAATTGCTGCCAAATTTAAAATTTTACCAAAAGTGTATGAAGTTTACAAATTTTTCTATATGATAACACTTGATATTTTGTCTTTTTAACTAAACATATTCTCACTGATACGAAAAAATATATATAAATATAATATATATTATATATATATCAAATATATATTATATTATATATATGTGTTTGTGTGTGTGTGTGTGTGTGTGTGTGTGTGTGTGTGTGTGTAGCCTGTGTCTGGTTTTTAGTTTGTCTCTTTTACTTTCAACTTGTAAAAGTTCTTTATGTATCCCAGACATGAATCCTAGATAGATTAATTACTAATATTTACTCCTTTCCTCAATGATGTCTTCATTTTTATGATATTATGTGCAGCATAAAATGTTGATAAATAATACTTTTCTACATTATTTGCTTAATTGTAGTTTATGTGCAGTACATGTGAAGTGTGTGCAAACCAAGACCATACAAACTTATTCATATTTATTCATAACAATTGTAGGGTTTTTGCTTCTCTATTTTTACCTATGATCAACAATAAATTTTGTTTATTGTGCAAGTATAATATCCAACTTTATGATTTTTCTGTGTTTATCCATTTGTTCCAGCACTATTTGTAGAAAAAAAAATGTGCTTTCCTTGCTGAATTACTAATATTCATACAAAAACTAACTAACTTATGAATAATTCTGTGTTTGGCTTTATGAATCTGTTTATTCTAATGTCATTATTTCACTATGGGTTTTATTGTAATTTTCATCAAAATTTGAAACAAGAGACTGGAAATTCTCTAATGTTTTAATTTACAAGTGTTTAGCTATGAAAATTTCTTTGAAGCTATGAATTTTAAAATAAATTTATCTTTTTCAAAATAGCAAGTCAGCTAGTGGTTTCATGATTCTGCTAAATAACTTTGTACATTTGTTTTACCATAGCAGTTTAAATTTTTAAATCTATACATGCTTGTATTTCCATTTCTTTCAAAAATGGTTTATGATTTTCAGTAAATTGGTCTTGTTCTTTGTTAAATTTAATTCTAAGTCTTTTAGTATTAATGATGTTACAAAGGAAGTTATTAATTTAAATTTTGAATTTTTCACTGGTAGTGTATATAAATGTAGTTCAATTATGAATATTTATCATATACCATGAAATTTAGTGAACTAGTTTATTGGGGTTGATAGTATTTTTGTAAATTCTTTAAATTTCTTTCATAAAATATTGCAAAATCTAAATGGAAGCAGCATTACTTATTTTGCAATGAATATTTTAAGAGGTATCTCTACAACATGTAATATATATCTTAAAATAAACCAGTTCAGATTTAAATTTCTCTTATTAACCAATCGAATAAAATAGAAAACAATTACTTCAATATTACTGTATTTATACTTTCCTTATTTTGTCTTATTGCTGTCATATGATACATTTATGGATGTTAGTAACTCAGTGATACGTTTTATAAATATTACTTTATATAGTTCTTTTTTCCACTGACATCATTAGAGAAAAGTAAAATCAAATGAGAAGCAAAGTTCCTATACTTTACATGGCTATTTATCTTCACTGATTTTTGTGGATCTTAGTTGCAGTGTATAGCTTTGGCCTTCCATATCCATTTTGAGATTTTGTTTCATACACAGCTCTGCACATTAAACTTCTGCTGCTTTTACTTGCATTAACCATCCACTCTAAAGTCGCCAGCCTTCTGTTTTCGCTCACCATTTCGGCTTTGGCATTTCACTATGATTTAAATAAACTCAATTCCCGTAGTGAGAGTGCTAGGAGAATCAATTCTTTCAGTCTGATTTTCCCCTTGAAAGCAAACAAACAAACAAACCCCTCTCTCTTGTATGAACAGATTCCTGCTTTCCCTAAAGTGGCATTATCTTGATGCATGAGCCATTTCTGAGCAGTCACAGAAAGCTCTAGTCAGTTTACATTCCATGGCATCGACTCTTCATCTCATAAGCAACGCTTGGATTGTTTTATTTTAACACAGTTTTGTTTTGTTTTATCTGTAACTTATAATTGCTATGTTTGTAGCAGAAATTCCCTTCTAGAAATTAGGTTTGAGTAGCAGACATGTGTCCCACGCTTCTTTCTCAGGTTTGCTTCTGCTAGAGGTCCTGAAACATAGATTTCATAAGGGAATAGAAAATGTTGATAGCCTTTCTTTCTTTGAAACTTTAATTCTGAACTGAGCTTTAGGAGAAGAAGAATCACATGATCTTGATTACACTTCCCATAGATTCCGTCTCACTGAGCCGTGGAAAGCCGATGGCCATCAGAAATGTCTCATAGACCTCTACCCTTCTAACCAAAATGCGCTTGTTTCTTCTGTTGTGAATGTTCTTACACATTTACCAACTCGATAAATTCTACTCATCTTTCAGCGTTTTATGTGCATATACTCGCATCCTAGAACCCAATTCAATATCTTCATTAGGTTCTCAAAAGTTATGTATTAAGTACCTGGCCAGACACAAACAAATGGAAGAAATCTACATATGAAACAACAAAGATTCATAAAATTCTCAAGAAAGGGACTGGTAGCTTCCGGAGTACATATGATTTAAGTGTGTCATTTTTCTACAAGACAAGTGAAATATACTTTTATGGAGAAGGTTTTGCAGAATTGTGTGTTTTGAAGAGACTATGAAGCAGTTGTCTGGAACTTCACTTGTTATTCACAGCCTGTAAATTTTAAGTCTGTGACTCCTTTATTTTTTGCGTCCTATAATAAAACTAATCTGGCCACACATGCAGGAGACATCTGGATCATATGCAACATAATATTTTCATCTTTTACCTCCTATAAAATTGAAAATAAATAATTTGAATAAAAATAGAAAGAATGCTGTGGAAAATAGAGAAATTTTTGAGTTCCTGAAAAGCATAAGTAACTATGCATTAATTACATACTCAACAGAAATGAGTTTAATGAGATTAACTTGGAATTTTAAAAAGCATTACATTTTAGATTTTTCATTAATATGAAACATTTTGTTTTGCCAAAGCACTTTCCTTCTTTAAGTCATTTATTCATAAACATACAGGCGTTACATTCGTTGTTCCATTTAAAACATCCCTCTTCCAAGTATGGCGGCACAGGCCTTCAATCCCAGCATTGAGGACACTGTAGCAGGTGGATTGTTCCAAGTTTTAAGCCTGTTGGGGGTACATAGTTACTTAAAGGCCACTCTAAACTACAAAGTGTGACCCTGTCTCAAAACAAACAAACAAAAAACTAAGTAATCCGCTCATTACTTAGATCTGCACAATAAAGTAAGCTATGGTTTCCTAAACTTGCTGGTTTATACATGGGCTCTCAATCATAATGATAACCAAGGAATAGTGGGTATTGCATTTTCCCACTGATTTTTATCCAGATTATCAAATTATAAAACACTAAGGATTGTGTTTGTAAAGTGTCTCATTGAAAATATAAAATAGAACCAGTGGTCACTTACAATAATCTAGAAAGAGTAAAGTTTAGTCATTAAAATATCATAAATATGAGATATATTATGAGATATCCTAACTGATTAAAGAAAATCTGCATTTTTGTTGGAAATTTAGGAAATTCAGAATTTTATAGAGTGCAATAAAATTCTCTCAGAATTTTTTATGACAAACGATTCCTTAAACTTGGGAGGATAACAAGGATTTTTAAAAAATATATTGTTCATGCATTTACAAATAAAGTAAACCCCATAAACACAGAATTGAAGTCTAAAGCTACAAGCATGGGTAAATTACACTGTAATTTATTTGGAGTAAAGTAACCCAATCAAGAACACTTTTTAACTTTGCTCGCTCTGCTTCAACCCCTCTCCTCATTCCAGGATGTTCCTATGATACGATAAACAATTCCTTTTAAGCAAACGAATAGATGGTGGGATTTAGGAGTACAATCATAACAAGATGTCTGGTTGATTATATTTACACTAGATAATGGGGGTCTTAACTAATGGCCAGAAGGATGAAATCTCATATAGTATAAACGCAGATAATTTGCTTGCTCAAGAGCTAAGCGTTTTCATATTGATACACAAGAAAAATAGTAACGTTAAGCATAGCAGATTACTAAAGGATGTCCTAGAGATCAAAGGTCTGTGAGCAATTGATTATCAGAGTTATTCATGAGGAATGAGCCTGTGAACTAAGATCTTAAATGAGAAATGAAAGGCAGAGGCCGACACTAACCGTGTCATAAACGGACAGAACAAAAGCAGAAGTGAAATTGTAGGGAAAAAGTAGATCCTCATCATAATAATGGAAACTAATGGAACAAAAATAATGAACTATATATTTTTTCCAGTGCAGGGTCCTCAAAAGAGATAAGAAATTTATTCTATATTATTTTCTCCCTTATTTCAAATTCCACATTTGTTTCAGATTATTTCTTCAAGAGTCATATAGGAAATGAAGGGCTACAAAATGAAGTTTCCTTATTTAATAGTGTCATACCTTTGAGAACTCCTAATTTCTTACCATTACCATCATTACAACTCACTCACACAATGCTAAGGTTCAACCAAGAAGCACAAAACTACAAATTTTTATGAGAAAGAAAAATTCACTCATTTTGCTTTAAAAACCTCAAATTTATATGCCATTCACCTTTTATTTTGAATTATAATATTGTGATACTTCATCAAGGGTTCATGTACATCTAAAAATACTTTGTACTAAGAAGTCTTGCAAAGCTTTGTTTCTTTATTCTGTTATACTTTCTTCAGGCAGCCATAGAACTTCTTTCTTTATGCATTTCATACATTATTTTGGGTGATGGACTTTGTTCTTCTATCACAATGGTCTTGTTTGTGGTGACAATGTATAGTAGAAACAGCCCTTATTAGTCAATATGAGGCAGTGGAATAGAGA
The DNA here is from genome assembly GCF_034190915.1 of Cavia porcellus. Taxonomy (NCBI): domain Eukaryota; kingdom Metazoa; phylum Chordata; class Mammalia; order Rodentia; family Caviidae; genus Cavia; species Cavia porcellus. The sequence continues at coordinate 27,513,247 of NW_026947497.1, read as the reverse complement.
TATGTAAGTGAGGTATCCAGATATTTTCAGAGAGACAAGACAATCTTAGAGTAGGCTGATATTATTAACATGGCATTCTATGACTAAACAAAGGTTCTAAAAATTTATCTAGTGAAGTGTTATGGCTTGATTCAAAATGTTCATCCAAAGGCTCATGCGATGATCATATGTGGAGCTCTTTGAAGATAGTTGTATCTAAGACATGCCATGCTGCATATGTGAGGGTACAATTATATGGTTATTAAAAGCACAGTTATAGAATAACAAACTTACAGACATGGAATAACAAGTTAAAATATAATAGTACCTTCTGTTGTGCTCCTGCCGTCTGTCACATAAACACACTGCTGAACTCAGTGAGCCTTGACTGTTTAGGTCCTGCTGATTTACTTCTGGTAATATGCTGGGCCAGTTTGAGTGTTCTCATCTTGTGTTTCCATTAGTTTAAAGAACATATTTCTTCCAGCTGGCTTCAAGGGCTTTATTTGGGGCGAAGTAAGCCAATCAAGAGCATTTTTTAACTTTGATTGCTCTGCAGGAACCCCTCGCCTCATTCCAGAATGTTCCTATGTAATGATAAACATGTCTTATAAGCCAATGTACTTTCAGTTGGTTTGTCAGACAATATATGACTTAATTGAATTCAAGTAACCTATCATGGAATACTTTGTACTTCTTTGTGGTAAACCAATTCTAAACTGGACTCAAAGCTGGCTCTGTGCTGGTGATTTGGACACTGTTAATTGTCTACCTATGCACTGGTATTACAATCAAATAAAGTCATCTTCTAGATTCCCCAGTGCAAAGAGTCTGCCATATGGTTTGATATTGGTTTTTCTGCAACAGATAAAGAATCTTCCTACTCAGCCATAAATAAAGATAAATTTGAGCCTTTTTTAAGGTAAATGGATTCAACTCAAGACCATTTCACTTACAAATTAGACACACATGTGTAAATATTGTATTGTCTCACTAGTGTGAGACACTGAACAAGTAAACGAGATTTAGAATGTGCAATAAATATTGTAATTGGAAAGAAACTGTTCAAAAAAAAAAAAAAAAAAAAAAAGACTCATCCTGGATGTGCGTGGAATCAGCCAGAAATTTGTGGCCTGGATGGAATACAAGGGACAGGTAAACTGCTTGCTGCCGGCTGCTTCACTGCTTCCTATCTGCACTTCCATAGACTGTTTCTCCAACAGTTTGCTGTAATACCATCCTGTGATGGAGCTTGTCAATTATTAATTGAAACCTCTACAAACTGTGAGTTGAAATAAACCCTTCCTCCTTTAATCTGCAACCATAGGGCATTTTGTTTCAGCAAGGAGAAAGTAACCAAATCATTGTGATTATTTTAATTTTGATAACTTTCTGTGCTTGTTGCTAATTATGAGAAAAGGAAAATGGAATTTAATTTTTCCAATATCTTTTTTTAATTTTATTGTAACAGGGACCCAACTCAGGATCTTATACTATCCGGGCAGGTGCTTGTGCAGTTTGAGCTAAAACCCTAACCCCCAAAAACTTTTGATTGCATTATTTCATCTAAATTTCTTCAGTATTTTAAAATGGTAACTATTTCTATTCTTTGTATTTTGCAAAATAAAATGACTGAGATTCTTCAAAGCAAGTGTTTACAGACAATAAATCTTAATGATTGAGAATTCAAGAATACATCCTCCATTAAAAAAAAAAAAAACTTTTCCTCTTTCTCTTCTTCAAATTGTATTCTTGACCCATTTCTGCTCTGCATTATATTTTTCTTTAGCCCATTCAAGAAGCATTTGCTATTTTAAGAGCTACATAATGGTGAACTGAACTAGAGAGAACTACGTATAGATAGGTCACTCTGAGATATTCACCAGGTTGGTGTGTAGCCAGCTGCGTGGTGTATAAGGAGACCAATCAGAGAGCACAGCTTGAACAAGGAGCAGGTGAAATCAGGAACTGGCAGTGGCTGGAATAGGAAGCACAGGTACAACTGGAAACAAGTGGAAAATAGTGGAAGCTTACCTTAAGCAAGCTCTCCGCAGTTTTGCAGAGAGCAACATTGTGTAAAATATACAAGGTCTTCCAAAGAAGAATCTGATGGGAGCCACAACTTCTGGGCACCTTGACCCCCCTGCTCTCAGTACCCACCAGTCAAGCAATTCTACTGCAAGATGTAGACAGTCTGAAAAATTCGCTAATGAAAACCTCCTCTTGGAAAGAAATGATAAGATACAGCGATCGTCTTTTTCACGACGCTAGAAACCACTGATACTGCAGGCCCCAGACAGTCTGGGTGAGCAGGAACACAAAGGAGCCAGAAATGATGGTCAGAATGGACTTGGGACACAGGGGTAGCCTCGGGCTGAGATCCGCTGGGCAGCAGTGCCAATTTGTCCTAGGACATTTATCCTAAGGAACAAAGCAAGACGACTGCCATGTTTGTTTGTTTGTTTGTCTGTCTGTTTTTGTGGATGGGGGATGGTTTGTTTGTTTGGTTTTAGTTGGCTTTTTTTGGTTGGTATTTTGTTCAGTTTGATTAAGTTTGGTCTTGGTGTGTATGTGTGAAGAAAACTATTTCACTTAATTTTCATGCTTTTGTTTCACAATTTTCTGTGTTATATTGTAAAATAGGCCACTTGTCAATATTTAATTGTATTTGTTCAAAAGTTCACTGGAGTAGTCTTATTTTTTTTTCTCACTTTTTATGCATACTTTCCTTTCTTAGCCTCCTTTACTTCATTTCACAAAAATCTTTCTGTCTTTCTGTTGTTTTTTTAACCTTTAATTTTATATATTCTGTTACTATTAATCTAAATATTGCCAATAATCATTTTGTTGTACCATATTCTGTTACTTTCTCTGAATTTTATGAATTACTGAAACAGTCAAGAATTTTTAAACCAGTTAATAATGATTTTATAATATATGATTAGCTTTTTAACTGTTGATGCTATCGGTAGGTCCTGTGTCTTCTCAAAATATTGTTATGTTTGAAACTAGCACCTAGGATAAAACATAAATTTTCATATGAGACCTGTCCATAAGTCATAAGACACATGTCCATAGACACATCACAAAGTGTAAGCCACTATTAAAATAATCTTCATGACAGTAGTTAGCTATCTGCTCATAGAAATTGCTGCACAAATTTATTTTCTGAATTGTAGCAGAAAAGTATCAGGCTTATATCATTTGTATCATGGGATCGATACAAAGGTGATACAAATGTGAAAAAAATATTTAGAATACCAAAGACACAACTAAAAAAAAAATTCCCCTTACACATCAGAGTCAAAGTGCCAAAAATTGCAAACACAGCACATTAAAAGTTGTTGAAAACTGTTAGAGAAGCTTCAAATCACATAGAGGGACAAATCCATCAATGTATATCAGATTTATTAGCAGATCTGACAAATGCCAAGAATGCTTAGAATAATTTATTTTGAGCATGGAAAGAAAATAATTGCCAACAAGAATTACTATATCATGCTAGAATAGCCTTCAAATTCAAAGGAAAAAAAAATCAAGATCTTTCTATGGCAGTAAAACATTCATGATCACTACACTAGTAGTGCAAAAGGGAATCCAAATCCATACAGAGAAGATAACAACCAGGAATCCAAAGGAAGAAATCTCATTAAGAGAGTAGATCAGTAAAGGCTTAAGAAGAAATAAAGCAAACTCTGAATAAATGACCTGAATTAGTACATATTTTTAATGTTAATGCTTAACCAGGTGTGGAAGCAAAAGCTTATAGTCCCAGCATTCTGGCAGAATGAAGTTAGCCTGAGTTACAAAGACACTTTCTGAGACTTTTTATTTTATTTTATTTTATTTTATTTTTTTGAAAAGTGCTAGGGATGTAGCTAAGTATAAATGCCTTGAATTCAATTCCAAATAGACAAAAATAATAACTAAAACAGTAAGAATAGTAAGACAAAATAAACAATCTTAACTTTTCAACTAAAAGACACATAGTTATGAGATGTAGAAACAAGACCCATATATTTATTTCTTGCAAGAAATTTACCTAATCTGCAAAGACATAGAAAATAACAAAAGCTATTCTAAGTAGCTGGATCATAAAAATTAAGAGAAGTAGCTACAGTTTCATAAAACAAAGCATACTACAAAATAAAAATGACTAGAAGATATAAAATTGTTACAACATATTGACAAAGTGAAAGTTGCCCCAAGAAGAGATAATAAATATGTGAATATATGTACACTGAACATGTACACACCCATTTTAATAAAACAAGCATTGTGTGACATAAATGCAGAGATATATCACAATAAAATTACAGTAGTAGACTTCAGTAAACCAATTTCACAGTAGAAATGTCATCCAAAGAAAGATTCATACAAAAATATCTGAATCATAGAGTGAACATAGAATTTTTTTTTTAAATCCTACAGTCAAATGATAATGAAAACAAAATATTTTAGGATCTTTAGGACACAATTTAAGTATTTCTTCCAAGGAACTTTCCATCTATGAGTGCCTACATTAGAATAATAGACAATCCCAAATCCATACATTAATATTGTATCTCAAGATCCTATAAAAAAAGTCAAACCCAATTAAAACTCATTTGATGTGAATAAATAATAAAGATGAATTAAATTGAAAATAAAAACAATATAAATGATCAATGAATCCAAGGCTTCATTCTTTGAAAAGATAAATGGGATTTAAAGGGTTTTAAGCAAATTTAGGGAAACAGAGAGAGTACAGATTAATTACTAGAAGCTAAAAACTTGAAATTAAAGAGATACCACTTAATATTACATGATCATTACACAGTATTTGAAAAGCTGCACAAAATGTGTTGGAAATATTATATTCTCATAAAGCAGAGAATTTATTTATATTTGAATTATAAATAAAAGAAAACATAACGCAGAGGCTTCAGAAAGCTAGAGGTTAGGCACTTGGAGATGGAGCGGGGGCTGGAGAACAGAGGCAGAAAGGGAGAAAAAAGGAAAGGGAAAGGCAATTATCAAACGTGTTATATGCATGTAATAATTTCCTAACTGGACTTTTTATTGCAATATTTACTAATCAAAATTAGTATTTTCTACTACATTTCAGTAATTTTAACCTATTGCCCCTCCCAAACTTAGCTGGCACATGAGTCATGACTTCAAATTATGAATAGTATTTTATTTGAGCATGATCTGTAAAATAGAAATATTGTACCAGACACTGCAAACCTTGTTGAATTTGTTTTGGAAGCCAGTGATGCTGGTGGGTAAATCACATAGTATCATAACTTTAACCCCAAATTTCCACCAAGTGTTCCCATAAGTGTCTCCTTTTGCTCTTTGCCTAAGACACATGTGAAACTTATTCTATATATTAAAAAGGTAAAGTAAAAAAAAAAAATGTTCTATATCCATAACATGTATTTGCTAAGCTCTACATCTTCATCTTTTTCACAGGTATATTATTTCTGTTGTTTCCTCAAGAAATCCACAAAAACATCTATTATCCAAACATAAATAGACTGTTCAAGTTTCCGTAAGAAAGGAAACATAACATTTATTTTTGCTGTCAAAATCGTGATCCTAGAATGTTAGGCATAGCACCGCAAGAGAGCTTCACAGGGGGTACAACCTAGACATGGTTGTTTGCCTTCCTTGTATTTCTATTATGCATAACAGAAAGAATTTTGAAAGGTACATTCACCAAAATTAAACATTAGAATTAAATCAACTTTTAAAGTTGGGTGGAAAATCTTTTCATCTATAGTAATGCCAGATGAAATGATTCAAGTTATATAACTTTTCAAATTAAAATTATTTAATTTGTTGTACTTTTTGCGGACTAATCAATTTAGTTTTTGAAAAACAATAGAAAAGTTGCTGGTAACAGTTCATTTTTCTAATTTGGCTATTAGTAGGCAATGATAAAGTGTTTAGCTGTTTTTCATATTTAAATATTAAACATAGTTAAATAACGGATGCCACTTCTCCACTATGCAAGAGGATGGTACAAGAGTTTTGAGTTGTACCTTTTCTATTAAATTGAACAATACTGTAATAGATATATGTTATTTATATGTGATGGTGTGTATCACATCAATTTTCATGCATATCAGATTACAAAACTTTATCTGTAAGAAAAATAGAGTTATTGCATGAGAAGTTCTCAACAACATATGCTGTCTGAGTAACCAGTTAACAATTTGTTACAGACAGGCCTTTCAGAATAACAAAATAGTGACTCATTATGTCTACTGATGCTCATTTATTCTTACCTAAAAATTGTTGTTAGAAATTCAAATTTCAGAGGCCTAATTATTATGATTCTGCTACACATATAAAAAAGAAGACTATTAATGTGTTTGATAGTAAAATACGTATGACTATGTATCATGTGATCTGAAACTATGAATGTTTAGTCTGGTTTAAATTAATTCTAATATAACATTAGAAAAATAATACCTAGAAAATAGTCAAAAATATTTATTTTTCAGTAATAATTATTCACAGATTAAACACAGGATGGAATGTGCAATGCTGACATTCTGGAGGTGATAGATATCTGTATTTTTATTTATTTACTTTATTTTATTTTTGGTCTTTTTTTTTTTTTTTTTTTTTTTTTTTTTTAATCAGTACCAGGGATCGAACTCACAACTGCCTGCTTGCAAGGCAGGCGCTTATGCAGCTGAGCTAAATCCCCAGCCCCTGTATTTTTATTTTTAAGTACAGATTTAAGTGGTGTAAAGAGAACTGGGTCTTCTGTTTTTCCCAATTAACCTTTTATTTTTAGGAAAATTTGTTATAAAATTTTCTGATTATCCCTGTCTAATTTAGCAGACTATTATATGACCAGTGCTTATATTTTAACTCTGTGTTGTAGATTAAATGCATGGACATGGAGACATAAAATTCCTAGATGAAAAATTGAAAAGCCACCAGACCGAGTTATTTTGAGAATAATAAAAGCCTATATAAAAATAATCTGAGAAAAGGGAAATTTAAGATTAACACAGGTATGGTGGTAGTGGGAATATCTGATTGAGGTTAAGCAATAAACTTTCTATTAGAGAGGTATTAATCAATCTGAGATCCATTTATGTAACTTAGAAAAACTCCTCTCTTTAAAGTAATTAAAAGACAGCTGTGAACTGCAAAAATTATAGGATGAATGCTTAAAATTTTTAAATGTTATTAGAGTAAAAGCACATTGTTATTACTCCAGCTCCAGAAAATCCTTCTTGCTTAGAACACTCTGATCTCACCAATTTGTTCCACATTCTGAAGTGGTTTTAGAGACTTTCTTTGTAAGTGTCTTTGTATGCACTGTCATGGTATCCAGATGTTCTGAGTAAATACAATACATTTATTATCTATGGTCATTTTGACCTTGGGACAGAGTCAGGCTTTGGTTCTAGACTGAATGAATGAAGTTAATGAACACACCGCAACATTTTTCATGGACTAGCCTTTGTGATGAATAGCGCTCAACAATACCACTCTCTGAATTTTAATGATGCTTATGTAGATATTAAAAAAGCAAAAAGTACTCCCCGAACAAAGTGCCCAGGGAGAGGAGTAAGAGTATTTGGGGAGGGGAATTAACAGCACGGTGACTTTTACCGTAACAGTTTTTCAAATAAATTTAACACACACCACATTTTTGATCAGTCCTGGTAATTGCATATTTGTTAGGTGTATTATATTCTTTCAAGTATTTAATTACCTTTTGTCTTCAGAAAACACCTGTGAGGAAAATATTATCTTTATGTTTATTTTACAAATAGGGATAATCTGCTAAATTTCACAGTATTAGGAAAATATGAAACAGGTGTCCATTCCGTCTGTAAGACGCCTGCCCAAGGAGGCAGAAGAGCAGCTGAACACCAGCCAGACAGTGCTTGCCAGCCCTGTTAACTTGGCTCTGTGCTTGACAGCCTAAAGGAAGAGAAGTTGTACTGGAAACTCCTTTGATGCTCCAGATCAGCTTTCCATTCTTGCTCCTGTGGTTTTTTGCCTTAGGCTTTCTTGCCCTCTGGCACCCAATAGTGTTTGGTTAACAAGAAGCACCTAGAGGCGATGAAGAGTGGCGGCAGAGTGATGTCGGACAATTTATTTCTCAATCTTCCTCCACCTGAGGCTTCAGGCTGGATTCTTTCTACCTGTCAAAGACCACAGAATTCTCTTATCTGGCTTTTCACAACTGCTTTTTCCTCTTAGACTTACACTGGGAGAGAAACTAAATTTGAATATATCAAATTTCAATTTAAAGTTTCAAAAAAATAAAAGAGGCTATATCCAAGGCTCTTGTGATTTCAAACATGTGTATTAAGATCTTTAATTCCCTTTATGTGACTCGTCTGATTTTTCCCACAAAGACTTTTATACCACAGAAGCTATGTCCAGTTTCCTTAGAAGTACCAGTTTCCTACCTATTTGCCTTGAAAGAGTTTTTAATAACCTTAAAAGTATAATATGCTGATATAGCTTCTAGTACTTATTGATGGCAGAACTAGAATTTAAAGCTCGGACATCTCATCAGTTAATCAAGATTTAGAAATTTGACATCTAATATGACATCTAAATTTGACCTCTCCAACCAACTAACTAGGTGAAGTTATGTGGTCTATTTTCATTTCACTGAATCATAATAAAGTGCTATATTTTATAGTTCTTTTGTAATTTTTTTCATTTTTTCTTTTGTTAATTTTTATTTTATAAATGTGAATTAAGTACTTTGAAAAGTTGTTGTTATATGTTAAATAATCATGAGCAAGCTCAAATTTTCTGAAATTAAACTAATGTGTAAAAATACAAGATTTTTAATATACTATTTTCAAAATTGATATTTATATTACTATCTTAGATATTTTTTTCATCGTGAGACAAAACACTTCATACCCCTAAGTTAAAAGAAGGAAAGGTTTACTTAGCTTACAGTTTGTGGAAGTTGCAGTCCACTGTCAACTGGATCTACGGCTGAGTGTCATGGCATAGGAGAAAGAGTTCATGGCAGGGCAGGCAGGACACAGCAGGCAGTAACCAGTAAAGCAAGCCTCTCTTTTCCTTTTATTTCTTCCAAGCTAAGAACATGGGTGCCACCTACACCCGAGGTGTACATCACTCTGCTGCCACCCTTTATCTCCTCTAGGTGCTTCCCATTACCCACACATAGCACTACGAAAAAGCAAATAGTATCACACACCCTTAACCAGCATCACACACCATAGGTCTTGCCATATAGGTCTTGCCACACCATAAAGTCCCATCTATGAATGCTAAGTGAACAGTGAACGTCTAGAAGCAAAAACATAACAAGTACATTTAACGTATGGGGCCTATTATTCATAGACTTAAAAGCTTTAAAATATAAGCAATATGAGTGCCTCTTAAAGATCTCAAATATTTTTTTGCATGTTTTCAAATATGATATTGGACAGGGTTATGGATATCACCAAGTATTCTTGACTTTTTAAATATCACAAAATTATTGTCACTGTAATAGTTCAAGATAAATATGCAAATTGTTTTGAAATCATCTGTTAAACAAACTATAAGTGCAATTCAGTGCTTGCATTTTCTCAAAGTCCAATTTATGCCAATATAAAAATGGTTATGAACTATAAAAGCAAATTTCCCTTTGTGCATATTTTCTAGTGAATCATATGCACTTTTTTAGAAAATGTTCTATTAAAATTGACAGAAATAAAGCCCAAAAAATCATGCATGTAATTCAACTGTAAAAATCTAAGCCAAAAACAAGCAAAGTATTGTTTCTTCAATAAATGGAAAAGGAGAAGCATATCTTTGAGTGGAAATTTGGTTTAATCTACTGCCAAAAATGTCAGGCTTATCACATGATAGCATGGCTTGTATTTTTATGGCCATCCAAATAAAATTTCTTATAAATTATTAAAGTGCTTTCCCGTGCTCACCAGATATCCCTACCACCTTCTGATTCAATTTCAAATGTTTCACACTTAGTCAGATACTGGGCAAGTCAAGCAGTCCCACCAACTGGACTAGACAGAAAATTGACAGAGGAAGGTGATATGCTCTAATTCAAACGAGGGAAACATGTCTGTTGTGTCTTTCAGTTTGCACATTTTTTTCTATAAAATGTAGTTCAAATAAGATTTTCTGAACAAAAATAAGTAACTAAGATATAAGATGATGTATAAGACGATATTAAATATTGGAACCTGCCTGGAAACTATGAGGCCCTGAGTTTAATTTCTGGTACAGAAAAACAAAACACAAAACAAAGCAAAGCAAGCAAGCAAGAAAGAAACAACAAAAAACCCAATATAATTAAAAATTATAAATATAATTAAAAATCATATAAATGAGTGAAATGAAAAGTTTACAATTACTAGAAAATAAAACTTTTTTCCACTAGTATTTGAAGTGTTAAATGTCTGCATAATTAAGCATGACGAAGTTGATTATTTCTCTAATTATTAATTTTACAGAAGTTCAAGGATAAGTTTGCCTTAATAGTAACAGGAAATTTTGACTATGACATTTTAGCGATGACTCTGTTGGGGGCTGGTGCTCAGCCAGTGGCTGTCGTGCCCCCCCCTTAACTTCACTCCTGTGAATTGGGACAGTTTGCTTCAGAGTCCTCCTCCCTAAGTGTCCCAGTTTTGAAAATGGAGAGGAAACCCTAAAGTGGCTGATATTCGGGAAAGAAGTATCTAGGCTATTTATTTGTGTAATGAGCATGCACAGCAGAATCTTCTTCTGTGAAACAGGCCTATGCCCTGCTCCCTGAGCAGCACTTGCCAGGCATTTCTCCTGCATAAGTCTGGTTCAGGTCCCTTTTGCTTTGTATTGGTCCCCCTGTGCTGCAGCACAAATCCTGTACAAATACAGATGGGCTTTGGCATACCTATAAATCTGCTCATAATTTATTTCTCAGGTGGTGTGTGTTCCAAATATTCCATAGATGTACTTATTAAAATCTTAGTATGGACAGTTGGGTAAATATTTGGAATGTTTAATGCCAAAATGCTCCAGAGGTTAGCAACCAAGAATTACCAGCAGCCGAGACACAGAAACTTGTAGAGCTGATTTATGGAATCTACCATAACCTGTCATGAGTCGGTGATGGTAGGAAGTGGAAACAACTAACAACTAGTTGTGTCAGCTGTTGGCATCCACAATTAGCTGGCATCATTTGGTAACATCAGGACTGTTAGTAGAGCGGCCCTTTACATGCTCATGATTTCTACTTGAATAGAGCAAAAATCCTTAGGCTGATGGGCAACGTTCAATTTATTGCATTTTCAGTGTATACATGATACTCATGTCATGTTAGGATGGAATTATGAACTTCAAATTGTCTTTACTTGGAGTTCAAGTATTGATTTGAAAACACATATTTCGGTGTCAAGTTAACAGTAAGTGTAATGTGATGCTTTATTTTAGCTGCATCAACTTACTTAGGCTTAGAAATATTCTGCAATTAATAAAGCATGTCTGTGAGTATTCTGACTGGGTCATGGAGATGTAACCTTGGTTGTTTTATACGGCCCCTTGCTCCTTTCTTTCTGACACTGTCCCCTGATCCACTTACCAGCCTCAAGGAACTGAGCAAATTTTCCTAACATGTCTTTCTCCCACAATGTTTCTGTGGGAGAGTGACCAGACCATGGACTGAATACCCTTAAAACATAAGCCAAATTAAGCTTCTGCTTTTTAAAATTAGGTGTCAGATATTGTGTCTAGAAACATAGAAGTTGATATTACATCAGTAAAGGTTAATACACTGACAAGAATTGTGATTTAATTGAACATGTAAAACTCATAATGTAATTGAAATTAAAAATAGAATAATTATATTCATAGAGATGAGACATATTGTAATAATCACTTTTGAATGTGAAATGTAATTACTCATAGTGAAGCATAAATGATAAATCGGTAAGAGCTAATACCAATATATGTTTAAAATAGACAAATTAGACTGAGAAAATGTAAAATACATTTTATCAGAATATGAAGAAAGAGAAGGAAGCATGAACAAAGAAATATTTGAAAAAAAATTACAAAAAAAAATCACAAATATGACAAAAGGAGACATTTTCAGGTACTTAAGAGTGTCAACAGTGACAGATACACAGTCACAGATGCTCACAGTACCAAATTATTTCAGGGAGATAAACAAAAGATGGAGCTGGCTACTACTAGGTAAGTAACAGTGAAGCTGTAGAACCATATAGTAAAGCATTACCTCTTAAATAGTAAAGGAGGAAAAATATTATGCTTAATGCATTTATAACTAGAATTTCAGTTGACTATTTAAATGTATTAAAAATGAAATCCAGAATATTGTGAACTATTATAATTATTCTGCAGAGAAAAAAAAACTGTAAGTCATACTGAATATAATTTCATAAAGTAAAAATAAATATTTAGAAAAGTGTGATTAGAATAAAATAGATTCTTATCCTATGAAATTCCCTATAATATAATTCTATTAGAGAGGAAATCCTACTAAGGGTCCTATGATACAATAGGAAACAAAAGCAGAAACATATCTAGGTCAAAAAATAAAATGGCACTAACTGCATAGATGGATGTTCAATATTTCTTGGGTAAATTAAAACTATGAAATGACAAAAGTGGGTGATAATTTGTGAAAACTTGAGAAAAGTTTGGTTATATTAATGCACTGTAATTTTTTGTGATGTTATAAATTCATTTTAATGAAAAATAACTTTTAAGGAGAAAATCTGAATGAAATGTATTTAATAAATAATTGAATAAAAGAGAAAATGGCATGGAAACAAATCACCAATCATAAATGCAAAAAGAATAAAATATGTAGAAAAGTTGAGAAAATTGAAATATATATTTTAGCATTAAGAGTGAATATATGAATAAATAATAAATAGAGAGAAATTTTGAGACAATAAGCATAAAGCTTATTGGAAAACATCTTTCCAAAATTTATCCACTTTAATGCTGTTTATTAAGAACATCTTAAACCAGGCTAGATATAATGATGTGAAATAAAACTATCAAATACATAATTAATTGCAACCAAAATAGTATTATAATAAGTATATTACCATGAAAGAAAGAGATTACTTCATTGTATAAGGTAAAATATTATATTCACTAGGAAATTATGCATTCATTTAACACATCCTAAGAAACATGATTTTAGGCATGTATTATCTATCTATTGAGATGTCCTTCCTGTCTACTATCCGCCTAGAGTTATCTAGGCACATAGTGCAAAACCTGATATATGAAGAAGAAATAGACATTTCTGCAGGTAAAGAAGATAAAAAAAATTAGAGTCTAGAAAAATTTAAAACCACTTTTAATATTCATATTTGTCTTATGGAATTAAATAATGACTGAGAACTGAGAATATAAACTATAAAAAGAAAGAAAATGCAGAGGAAAGAAGGAAGGAAGTTGAAAACAGATACCATAATGAAATTTGTGAGTTTAAAACTATAAAGTACACTATTTTGTCACAATATTATTAAAGTATAAAGCAAAATGAATAAATCTTGCTCAGAGATAACCGTAGAATTGTTTTTTAAATTGTACTTATGAAAAACGTTTTTTAGACATCATAAAATATAAAAACAGAAAACATGAGAATCTTTAATGTAAAAATTAATATTTACTACTAATACCTAATTTGTATAATATTGTATAGTACATTTTATTTAAAAGAAAATATGGAAATCATGATTTAGAGACTATACTCACCAATAACAAGAGAATAAATATACACAAGAGTTCAAATGTGATACAACATAAGAGAATATGTTCATGAAATAAAAATTACTAAAGAGAACATGTCATAGAAGGTGTTGCTTTAAAAGGGCTTATGACCTGTCAAAGCTTCATTTCTAAAAATACACAGGGAAATGAATTATATACAGTGGTATTTGCAGAAAAGACAATGTTCAAAAACAATTTTAGTATGAAAAAGAACCAATAATTTTGAAAAAAAAAAAAACTAGGCAAAATAATGCCTTTCCAAGCAAATATCAATTTGAAAAGCTGACAAAAAATTTAAATCAGCTACTTACATGAAATTAAATATAGTGGATGATTTGCACACTGAGATCCATCCCCAGTGCTCCACAGGGCCTTGTTAATTATCTTTCTCCTTGGGCTAAACTTGTGACTCTCCTGCCTCAGCCTTCCAACTTGCTGAGCTTACAGATATATCCACCACACCTGGCATTAAGTTCATTAATAAATTTTTTTGCTATAAACTTAACCAATCAGTTATTTACTTTAGAAAACTTTTTGGTGTTAATATACAATCACACACTTTGGAAAGAGCAAAGATTAAAACAAAAGAGCTCAAAACTATGTTTCATAATAACAATGAAGTGTAAATTTCTTAAGTGATTTTTATTTTAATTTAGAATTATAATTTTCAGGAAAAGAGATAGAGAATCTTCAAAGGACGAGAGCTTAGTATAACACCATGTATCACAAAAACTGCATCTTAAGTAATGTAACTGTTACTAATTACTTAAAATACAGTTATTACTTGAGAACAAAACATGCAAACATTATTAGCCTAACTGATTTTGTACTTAGTGTGGATAACATCTTTAAATGATATTGAATAGAAAGATGTAACAATTAATATTATAGTAAGCTTCTCAAAGACTTAAGTATTCACAAGACTGAGTCATATCAAATTAAAGAATATTAACAAATACTGTATTCTCCATTCTGAATCTAAAACTGGAGTTCTAAACTGTGAATAGAGGTAACAACAAAGTAGAAGACACATACTTCATTGTAACCTGGTTAAGAGCATCCCTCAACCATAAAAGAAAGATAAACTTGAGACTTTTATAGATAAATGGATGCAATTTGAGACTGTACTCATAAGTGAAATAAATTAGACTCACATGTGTAAACACCAGATTATCTCTCTGGTGTGAAAAATTGAAAGAATAAATGAGGTCTGAAATATACAACACATACTATGAAGGGGGAAGAAATTGTTAAAAAGAAAAAGGAACTAGGCTGAGGGAAAGAGGGAAGGAAGGAAGCTAAAAGGGAGAAAAAATGCAATTTAGTTATAGTATTTGTGTCTGTTAGTTGATTGAAAAAGAAGGTTTGTGCGAATACCAATCAGAACATTTGTTAGGCCCCATCTTGGATTCTGAATAACTACTTTGAAGATGATGATATACAATGTAATAACTATTGTTATTCACTTATTATTTTGCTATGAAATTCTGTCATTTTTTCCATAACATAAAAAAGGTTTTTTTGGATGTTTATAGGAATTATCAAAAACAAAAGCTGGTACTAAGTACTGACCCGTGAAAGGAAAACAATATGATCATGGATTGGATACATAGCATATACTTCATCAAACTTAGCATATTGTTTCTTATGTACTGATGGGGTACAAATTCTGTTCTGTAATTTCATCTTGTCATGAGATATCTTAACGTACTTCAGAAAGAGAATAAACTGCTCTGATGATACATTATTTGCTGATTTTTCTTTAAGAATCTCTAACAATAGGTTTTTCTCTTTGTAGTGTTTCCCTTCCTATCTTTAGGGCATCACCAATTTGTTTTTTTTTTTTTTAATCTATTCAAAATACAATTTCTTGATAAAAAAGTAGTAATTTGTGTATTCCTCTGATCTTTATTTTTCCATTTTAAATTATTTCCTAGAGGAAAATACTCTTTCTTATACATTTTTATGTGAGTTTCCCTAATAACATTCAACAAAAATGTATAAATAAATAAAAAAAGCCCTCTCCTTATTTAAGCCAAACTAGACAAATGGATATTCTTTTTCACAGAAATATATCGATTCACAGGACACTGCTATTATGAAATATGCTAGTATGTGTCATTTTAAAATATGTTTAATAGAAGAAAAGATTATGTTTCTTTTACTTCCTTTTCTTTATATTTATTTGAACAGTTCTCAGTTAATCTTTATCTCAGATAGTATCATCACACAGTTGTTTGTTATCTATTAAAAACTTGAAAGGTGTTATGCAAAATCTAATCCTCTTAGATATCTTTGAAACATTTACATTCAAGAAGACCATTTTTCAGGAGATATTGAGGTAACTGAAATTATACCTGTCCTTTTAAATACTCCCAGACCAAGGAATTCAGATTTATAAGATGATTAAGTGTTTCTCTTCATTTATTGTGACACTGAAACTCTAAAGTTACATAGAATTTGCTGGTTGAAAATATGTTTAAATGCATTTTATGAATTACATTGTGTGTTTTTTGAGACAATACAGGGCAAAGCTAATTGCATTTTGGAGTTACTCAAACTAACTTTGTGTTAAGAATGTTTAATTTTCAAAGCAAGGAATTAAAAGTCATTACTAATTTTACTGTTTAACAATTAAGATAAAACAAATTAGACACACAAACTGAAATGCACGTGACTTTCATATGTGAGAAGACAAAATATATGTAAAGAAAAAAAAAATAAAAGACTGATAATAGGATGTCAGTAGAAAGATTTTTCCCGAGGGGAAATGGATCAAGAGATGGAGGTAGACGGAGGGATGGAGAGAAAAAGATGCGAAAAAGAATTAAGAACCATTACATAGATGTACAACTTCCACACAAGAGATGTAAACATTTTGTACTGCAGTCATGTATAAGGAAAAAGTATAGAGGGTTAAGAGATGAGAGAGGGAAGGGAAATGCAATGAAAGAAAGGAATTAAAATTTATATACCAATTCCCCACAAATAATGTAAAGATTATGCACAACACACACGTAGTTATAACAAAAAAATTTTAAATGACAAAATATGCTTTGACAATCAGGCAAACTCTATTGAAGAAACTTCAGAAATCAGTTGGCCAGATTTACTGTGATATCTCTCTAAAATGGGTTGGATGCCTAAATATTTACTCAGCAGATTTAGATATAGACTTACTAGGAATTAGAAAAACATATTTTATTCTTTTTTATAGAGAAATGTATCAGTATACATAATTTTAGTAATGACTCATTAACCAAACTAAAGTAAATCAGAAAGGTAATATATGAGAGTAGATTAAAAAGTTAATACATATCCAGGGGCTGGGGATTTAGCTCAGTGGCATAAGTGCCTGCCTTGCAGTCGTGAGTTCGATCCCTGGTACCGATAAAAACGAAAAAAAAAAAAAAAAAAAAAAAGATCAAAAAAATTCTGAAAAAAAAATCTTAAAAAGTTAATACATATCCAGACCCCCAGACCCTTTTAAAAAAATAGACTATGGTTTGAACATTCAGAATGTCTGTGTTTAAAGATTTATTGAAACTGATTTTTTATTGAACAGATGTACGTAAGAAATTCTCAGAAACATTACTACAATCCTCAATGCACTTGTTATTTGTCAATAGTTATTCTAGTGTCTCAGTGAGAAAGTAATTTTGTTGGAATCAGTGCTTTAATTAAATGCTCATGCCTAAACAATCAAAGAGCATAAATTTATCTTTCTGATTGAAAATAATGCATTGAGGAGCAGATCCCTAAACTGAAGTTTCTTTTAAATATAAAGACACATTTTTTTCATCAATATCTTTGACAGCTTTAAATTGCATTTATACTCACAGGATTTTCTGCAGATATAAGCTTTCCAAAGCTATTGTTTTAGAGAAGTTTTGTACAGTGTATAGCAAATGTCTTTTATTCACTTTGATTTATCTTCCTCTCAGTATGTCTAAAGACACTCTGCACATTAATGTATTTCTTCTAAGTCCAACCCTATCAAATCAACTCTTCATGAACTTCTTTTGTTATTTTCAAGGAGTAACACATTGAGCATTATGTGCTTAGAACCCAAGATTTATAAGATTCCATTATTCAATTATGTATTTAACTGTACAAAATGCCCTCTCTTGTGCTCTCTCATTTTCCATAATGTTTGGGTTTGTCTGAGTAGATAGGTCAACATGTACTAATAAATGATACAATTGAATTTATCTCCTTTGAATATTTCCTGTACTATCCACCTGCAGTATTTTAAGGCATACAAGTAAAATGTTAACATGACCACAATAATAATTGAATTCTACACTTGCGGTGTGGTTAGCAAATTAGAGATATTCATCATTTATCATGAATTAATGAATATACAGCTGTATTGAAATATACAGATGATCAAATTTCATAAATGTGTATTTAAGTATCTTCACTACAATTGTTCTTGTATTCTGTTTTGTGTTCATATTTCATTTCTTAATTTTAATAACTGCAAAGCACAGAATCCTGAACAATAAATTCATTATCATTATCATTATCTTTATATTTAATGTAACATTTTATTAGTTCCATTCAAGAGTATCATTGGAATTAGTCATATAAATTATAAAACCAAGGCTAAACTACTAAAATATATCACCCCATATTTATCTTTCTAAAAAAGTCTATACATTTTAGTTATTGGCTGCATATAAAAATGTGCATAGCTTGATTGTAGAAAGGTTTACATTTTGGCATTTGTAGACACATGAGATCAGGCCAAATGGTAAGCCTAAAATTGACAAAATAGCGTAGTAATTATATATATATATATATATATATATATATATATATATATTCAAGAATAAAACCACAAATATTTAGAAACTGATCAAAGGTTTTGTCAGTAATATTAAAAAGTATTTTCAGTACTACTGATAGATTTTTGGGAAAATATTTAAACAAATACATAAGGAGTATGGGGGCCCTGTAGTTTTTGTTTTTTGCTTTTATTTCTTGTTATGTCTGCTTAACTTTTGATAACAATGTGATATTGGCTTTATGGAATGAGTTTTGTAGCATTTCTTCCTCTGCAATTTCAGAGAATAGTTAAAGAACACTGATAGTACATCTGCATTAAAGATTTCATGAGTTTCAGAAATGAATCCATGTAGTTCTAGACTTTCTTTGTTGGAAACTTTTTCTAAGTATCTCCATTCTATTGCTGGTTGTGGATACGTTCATGTATTTATATTTTTTTATTTAATGTTTGTAATTTATATGTGTCTAGAAATTTAGCCCTTCTTCTAGATTTTCAAAATTTTCTCAACAAAAATTTTCAGAAAAGTCCTTTATGAGTCCTGTTTTTCGTGAGTTCTGTTGTAATATCATTGTCATGTTTATATCTGTGGCACCCAGACCTCATGCATTTGCATTGTGCATTTGTGATTGTTTCATTGTCTAGTGCTTCGATTGATGGTGTCAGTGCTATACCCACCTAGGGGTGGAGCCAGCATACAGTATAATGGCAGGAAGAAGGTGTGTGTGTCTCTCTCTTGCTGGTTTCTGCCTTGCTGTTTGCAGCCACAATGAACTGTAGCCCTACCATGCCACCCTGGTTGGAGTCAACTGAGTGTGGACTGAAATCTCCAAAAACTGTAAGAAATAAATATTTCCTTTCCCAACTTGGGGCATCAGATATTTGTCAGAGCAACTAGTAAAAAGTAACTAAGATAATCATATGATTTCATCTCTAATTTTATGAATTTATTCCCTGCCTCTCTCATTCTCTATCTCATTTTTGTCTTTCTCCAAAAATATTTATGCTTTTAAAGAACCAATTCTTTGTTTCATTTATTTTTATATTGTGATTTTATTGTCATTCATTAATTTAAATCAATCTTAATTTTTAACTGTATTTAACTAATTTTTTATTTAGTATTTGTGCTTTCTAATAACTTGAAATATATTTTGGGTGGCATATTTGATATTTTTTTGTTTTTAAGATATAACCACTCATATCTATTTTTCCCTTCTAAATTTATATTTCCCTTCTAAAATTCCCTTTAGAATATAGCGCAGATTCTAGTATTTTATTCTCATAATCTTTTAATATTGAGAATATTTAAATGTATCTCCTGATTTCTTTAATGATTCACTTATCATTGAAAGATATATTGTTCAATGCCCATGAGTCTATAAACTATTATTTTATTTCCTTTTACTTTTGTTGTTGGCTTCTAGTTACATTCTATTGTGATCTAATAAGGTACATGATATTATATCATTTTTGGCTTTTTGATTTGTTTTATAGCCTCATGTTCATGAGTTGTGGAGTCTTTGTGTACTCTCTACACAATCCACAACTTGTGGCCATGAGAGTTCTATGCCTACAACTCTCAGAACTCAGCAGCTTTTGGCTAGTGTGAACACTAAGCTTTGCAGCATCTGGAGCTCAGGCAGGAGGCAGGATATTTCACAAACAAGTCATACAAACATTTGAAGAATTGGTTGATAGTGTATATCATGTCAGTGCTCTGTCCCCTTCTCCCAAGATCATGCTACTCACAGTCACCACCTACCTACCCTGATACCCAGTTAGACATAAATTACTCAGTGTCTGCTTCTGAGTCCCTAAGTCAGACCCTGACTTTGTCTTTTTATTTCCTGAGGGTTGTAGTTCTAATTCTGTCACTACTGTTCTAATGATTCACTGGATTTTGGTTTCTCTAGTGCCTTGATTTGTGACTATCTTGCTCATCAGGCTCTCACTGTAAGAAGAGATTCAGGACAGATGAACATTTGAAGGTGCTTGCTAAGCCAGGCACCAATAGCACCAGCTTAGCCACCTCTGCAGTAAATAGCTTCTTCCATCAAGCAGTTATTTGTTTTTCCATGATTGCATGTTCATTGAAGCTGTACTTTATTTGGTGCCAGAATCTAGGGATGGAACAAAGGGTGGTTCTGCTTGTTCTTTAAACACTCCTGATAGTGGAATTCATCCTCTTAGCTTCTCCTTGTGGATATGTTTCTATACCTATGACCTTGTCTGCCCCCTTTCTTGCATACCTGTGATTTTTGTCCTGTGTTCTCCAAGCATCCTCTGAGTACCACTGTCTGTAGCCAGCCACGATCTCCTGCTAATATTTTAAATCATGTCATGTATATGTAAGAACTTAGAAGGAAATTATAACTAAATGTGCCATGAAACTATACTATCAGGAAATAAATGAACAAAGAGCAAGCTTGAGATATTTGTGACCAATAGCACTGTATGTTCGGTCTCTTTTACTTTGTGATATTGTTGCTAGTGATTTATAACAAACCTTCATTAAAAATTTAAGCATTTTAGTATCTCACTTCCCTGAACACTTTTATCATTATGTACTTTGCAATATTCTGTTAGACTATTTCGCATGTATTTTGTTATAAAGAAGATTCATGATACATTGCATCATGGGAAGCAATAGAGAAAAAACCAAGTATATTCTTTTACTGCCACTTTTTTCATATTATCATATCATTTATTTAAGTTTCATATTTCAAAAAGAACAATAACAAATCTGTTAACATTACAAATGATGCAGAGAAACAGAAATTATGAATGAAATAAGTTTAATAATTTAACATTCAGATCTAATGTTATAGTATCTAGAATGTACAACACTCCTCACTCACAGGAAGCTATTGAGATAAATGCTGATATTTTATCTTTCAATCTTTTATATGGAAATGGATAGCTTAGTGATATGACATGTCTGATTTATTTTTGTGGTGTTCTTTGAAGTGTTTTATTTTTAGAATAAATATTCTTGCAGCACAATTCTCTTAAGTGTATTAGAATGTAGTGAAACAGGCAAACTTTATCTCTCAATTTTAACCTAGCCTGGTTTAGGGTCTTCCTTAATGCTTTTCACTCAAAAGTTAAAGGGCAATTCCAATATATGCCTAAAATTAAAATTTATAAAATATCGTTTTTCTTCTAAAAAAGTATATGAGCAATATTTAATCTCTATAAATTTTATAATATTTTATCTAAGCATTTTACAGTAGTAGCCTAATTATTTTATACTGACTTATTGGGACAACCATGAGTATCTTGCCCACTACTTTAAAAATTATTATTTGATCAAAATTTAGAACAGTGGATTCTCAATCTGCCATTTTAATAATAACTAAACTTATGGAAGTAGAAAATGGACTTGTGAGTCTGGGTATTCTAATGCAAATTATGAATAAAAATAATCCAAAATTTGCACAAAACCTTTAAATTTTATTTATTAATATACTTAATTTTGCTATTTTTAATATTTAATAAACATTTATAAAGCTAATTTTATGCATAAATGACCACTTAAAATTAGAAATTGTATTTGGATAAAATCAGCAGAAAGTATAACTTAAATACTAATAGGTAAAATATACATTAAATGAGTGGTTGTGTTATTTTGTTGACTAATAAATATAATAACCACAATTAAGGAGAACTGCAATGGTCTGGGAAAATGTATCATGTTTAATCTATAGCTTCAGGAAAGGCTTTATATGGAGTGATGTTTTATTTTAGTAACAAAGGCTGTATTCTGAAGTAGAGAGAATTTAACTATTCTAACAGACATACTGTGGAATTCATTACTAATTATAAACAGTAATATGAGAAGATAGTCTTCTTGTGTCCAGTGTGAGTGATTCTGATTTAGGAAACTAGAGCATGCTAATGGGAGTAGCTTGGTGAGTAGAATACAGAAGTCAACATCTTTTGATTTATTGCCATGTCAGTTTGTCCCCCAGTTTGTTACATCTTATGAAATTTTATGAGTGCCAATGAATTTCATCCTTTTCTGCTTGTTGATTGTTCAAGAGAATAGATTGCCAAGGGTCATTGAATAGATTTTGCTTAAGCACAGCCACTCTTGATGTTTTCACTGAATTAATCTCATCAAATTATTGGAGTACCGGAATGTACTTCCTCCAGAATTTATAATGATAGGTAATCAAGAGCCTAAAGAGCAACACTGACACCAAGATCATGTTGCCAAATACCCATTGCCAGGAAGATAAATATTGACTCCTGATGAAAAGAATAGCAAGTCCTCTTGTCATTGGAAAGATTCTATGACACGATGATCCTTCTGATTGTGGTAAAGGTGATATATTTTATCTGTGGCACTGATTGTTTAAATTTATTCAATACCACAGATATTTTGAGTCTGATTCTCCGAATTTGTTTTTTGTACATTCATTTAACTAATGAACACTTTTCACCCTACATGGACCATAGTATGCTCTTTCTATGAAACTAAGAAATATAATTCCATGAAATGTTACCAGAAATGGATAAGAAAGAGACAAAGAAAATTGTTGGTGGAGTTTGTGAATGATCATCTTATTAGTTGATGCTAAATGAAATATATTTATAAGGAACAAGAATCTGAAAGCTGACACATAAAGTTAAAAAAATTACCCTTATATTCAGTATCAAATTAAATTAAACTATAATATAATACAAATATTTATGTGTTAGAATAGATAATATGCAAAAATTTTATGAAAAGCAGTGAAATACAGTGTTAAATATTCTTGGAAAACTTTATCATGATGTGAAATGTAAAATCCTTATGGTTTAGACAGGAAATACACCTCAACACTGTCATGTTTTTAGAGATGGAAATGAACTTAAAAGGTGGTTCACTGACTGAATAAATCACAGTGGTGTATTGTGATCCCCAGTACTGCTTCACTTCATCCTCTCTCTTCTAACCAGCATGCAATGAACATATTTTGTGTCCTCTGACATTCAGCCCTGCTATTTCTTCTTTGGAGATAGCTGACTCAGGAATAAATCCATTGAAATTATAATACAAGATAAACTCTCTTCCTTTAAAATACAGGTTTTATGTATTTTTCCTAGCAATGCAAATGTTAACTAAAAAAGCAAATTGCAACAGAAACGAGGGTTGTTTCTGTGACGATACCTGATCGTTATGTTCAGAAGCCTTTAGAACTGGTTTATGGATGAATTTTTAAAAATTTGAAAACTAAAAGAAAGAAATCCTGAAATGTTGTGAGCACTGCTTGATATGTATTACTTGTCAGAACTCAGAAGATCAAAATGAGGATAAGAATGTAACTGGTAAGGCCAGGCTGATGAGGTTTCATTTGGAAACAAGGACTGCATTGATACTTTGACTAGAGGCCATGTCTGTCACACTTTGGCAGAAAATTGGTCTCTATTTTGCCCATTTTCTGAGGCATTGTTTAAAAAAGAGAAGAAGGGTGGTTTACTAATTAATCTGATCAAGGAGATTTCAAGGCAGTCCAATGTTCAGGTTTTGGCACAGATACAGCTGGCTACATTTATTGGATGTACAATGACAATCAGAAACAAATGGAATGACCCAATGATTTGAAAACAATTTTTGCAAAAAGGAAGCACCTGGAAATTTGGGGCAAAGTAGGGTATAGTTGTGGAAAAGATTAACACTAAAAGAAACCAAGTAACTTTTACAGGAATGAGAAACAGACATTTTGAGGGCATTTCAGAAATCAAGAAGATTACACTCATCAAATGCTCAAGGCTATAACATAAAACTTTCCGTTAAAAAGAAAGTCCCTGACAAAAGTGCTCCCACAGGGTATACAAAAGTATTCCCTAATACTTAACTATCTTAGTACATAGAGACTGTGGCAGCCAAATGGGTCTGGGTACTTCCCATGCTGATAGGTGACATTGGAATCATCCACATAGGGCTGGTTTTTCAGAAAACAGAATGAAAGGGTTATGGGGTCATGGAATTTTCACTCAGATTCAGAATAAGGCCTAAAATATCAGGTAAACCTGTATAATGGGCCACAGTCCCTTCCAGGAGTCCATGACAAAGAAGTATATAAAAAAGTAAGAATACATATTCCAAGGTATAATGGAGATCCCAGGAAATTGGAGATGTCAGCAACATGGAATGTATGTTGAGCAGTTCCATAAGAATGGATGACACTGGCTGAGAACAAAGGCCATAAGAGCTACAAATAGCAAAGGCACAGAGGAGAGGCTGTTCAAGGAACCTGGAATTCACATCTCACCAAAACCTTCACTGGATGATGATCATGCAGCTCTAAAATTCAGTATTTTTTCTATCTGGTGTGTGTCTTATTTTGTTTCAATTCCCTTCTATCTCCCTTACGTCTCCATTTTGGAATGGCAATGGTTACTTTCTGCCATTGTATGTCAAAAGCATCTAACTTTCTTTTCTATGTTTATTGATAGTCAAAAATCTAAGAGCTTGTTCAGAGACTTTTGTATTAATAATGCTGAAACTATTATGACTTAGGAAACTGTTAAAGGTGGACTAAATGCCTTTTCTATAATGAGATACATATAAATCTTTGGACTACCAAAGACAACTTATTATGGATTTTATCTACACTATCATTCAAAAGACTCATACGTTTAAAAGTAGGGCTGAGTCAGAAGGAGCAGTTCACTGGGGTTACATTTTAGAAAAGTGTACATTTTTTCCAGGTTCTGATTTACCAGGGTAGCTATCTACCTCCTCTTTTTTTTTTTTTTTTCTGCCTTTCCAGTAAAGCTCTCAATAAAATATCTTCCTACCTTTAACCTTGTGTCATTAATGCTTTACTGATACGAATTCTAGTGAGATACCCCTGTTATTAGAGCAGTAGTGCTTCTATGCTGGATGTGGGAATTTATTCTTATAAAAAAGAGTGTATGATAATGTGTACTTCACAGAATAATACCCCATTTAAATCAGTCAGAGATGAAACTAGCAACATATTAAATATATTTAATGTCAGTATTTGATCAACCTAGATAATGTTAAACACAAATAACAGACAAGAACAGATGTTTACATATATATGTACACATATGTGTGTGTATATATGTATATGTGTATGTGTGTGTGTGTGTGTGTGTGTGTGTGTGTGTGTGTAGAGAGAGAGAGAGAGAGAGGGAGGGAGACAGAAAAAGACAGAAAGGGTCAAATTTTAAAATATTCTGGTAAGAATATTCTATTCAGCATTTAGATATTTTTGTTGTTAATAAAATAAAACATTAATACATTTAAATAATGTTAGAATAAAAATGAATAGACTGTATAAATAAAATGTTCTTGTGTTAAAAAGATTACCTTCAATAAGATACTTCATAACTTTGACTCAATTTTTTTCAATATGCTTTTATATATAAAATGGCACGTATTTATGATGTTCAGCCTGCAGAAACTGAGTAAAGATCAAAAACATAAATGAAAGTCATCATAAGTATGATGTGAACAGCTTTTAAGAATTGTGAGATGATCCAGAAAACATTTCCTTAAATATTAGAAGAATTACACAACCTTTATTTATTTAGCTATCATTAAAATTATTTTGTGTCATTAGGAATAAAATTTGTTTAATCAATACTCTTTTATTTTAAGTTTTTGTATTTTCATATTTTTATTTGTGACTTCTCAAAATATGCCTTTGCAAACACACATGGTATCTCGTTTAAAAAAAAAAACAATAATAATAAACAGCAGTGTACAGAAGGCTGTACAAATCATACTATTAAACAAATAACTCCAGAAGAATAAACACAGTTTCCAAAAATAGAATAATAGAATTCAGTCAGCAGACAATCTAGGGAAACTTGTTAGTTCACTTGCCTGCTAGGCTTGAACCTGACTCAGTTTCTCAGAATGCTGAGATTACAGGTTTATACTACTATATCTTGCTAATAAATGATATAATGGCAAATATTTAGATGTCGTACTACATATTATAGTTTTATACTTTGGAGAATAAAACTCATTGAGGAATCTGAGCAGCACAAAAACTTGTAACTTATTAAATGTACAAACTTAGAAGAAAAATATGTGACTTTTTCTGACATTTCCTGAATTTATGACCTAATTGGTAAGGAATGTTGTGGCATGATACAATATGAAAGTGTGGGATAGTATGATTTTAAAACATTTTTATTTAAACTGTTGAATAACTAGAAGGGAATATCCAATTGAGTGTTCACAATGCAAGAATATACTGTAATTCTGAAGCCCAAGACCATATAAACGATCATCACAGATGCTGGTAAAAGCCATCACATGAAGTAAATGGAGCGTTGAAAATGTGAACAACAGTCAAAACCATAAATGGAGCCTGTGGAACATCTACAAATAAACAAATGTCATAAGAAGAGGGAAACATGCTATAACATTATGAGAGCACAAGGAGAGAAGAGGGAATTAAACTGTATGAGTTATTGGGAAATTGTGGAAATTTTGCAGTGTATGTTAAGACTTATCTCTCCTGAAAGAGAAAGCAGAAGAAAAACTGTTGATGGAAAGGATGTTTTCAAAGTACCAAATTAAGTTTAAGTAGCAGAAATATTTTAAAACATGTTATAGCTTCATACAAGAAAAAAATCTTCATGCAAACAGTGAAATTGAAGATACGTAGCATAAGTTATTCAATCTAAAAAATTAAGTAAAGCAAACACACAGGAAAAAAATGAGCATTGTCCTCTCAACTCCCATTGATATCAAAGTCCAAAGCTCTTGCATTTCACACAGGAGGAAAAGGAGCTTCCAATCTTTATTTTTTTTAATTTTATTATTTGTTCTCTTTATCATGATACAGAACACAAGCACTTTGATCATTTTCATATTTTGCAGAACATCACACTGTTCCTCACTATTAATAAAAAGATGACCTTGTGCTAATTATGTGTTTGTCAGACAGCCATGGTTATCCTGGATCATTTAATAATTAGAAACTTTGTCACTTCGGTGAATACTTGGAAATACATTTAGCACCCTTTTTTTGGCAAGGTAGAAGTTTGTACTTTCAGAATTTTAATAAAAGACAATACTTTGTGGAGGTTAAGAGTTATGAGGAAAATTATGCAATGGTCTGTGCCTTACATGCAGGCCATTTCGATATTTTGATTACATATAAGGATATTATACAAATGCTAATTACAAAGCATAATAGATAATTCATAGTACAGATACATGAGACTTACGAAGAAAGGCAATGTCTTCTATAGTAATTAACTAGTTGGCAATATTCAGTGCAAATATTCACAAGTTCTTGGATATCAGGAGACAGAGTTTCCAGTAATACAGCCTCAATTGAGAATGTACATGGAGTTTCCCTCATAAAGTAGGTATTATCCAGTAATATATTCATCTTACAATATAAATGGTACATTTGAGGTAAAAATTTTGTGTGTAAAGGACATACCTGTAATGTAAATAATTGATCAGCTTTACCTTGAAATCAGACTATTACATTTATAACCTGCAGCTTCAAGAAAAGCCACTATAGCAAATGATTAATAACAATAAAATCTCAGAACCAGTTGCAGATGAATCAGATTTTCATGGTAGCATGGCCTGAAAATGAACGTCAGTCACACTTAGTTATACTCAGAGTAACTGCAAAAGAATAATGATCCTAAGGTACAGATGAGTGAGTGAAAATACTTGATTATTTATTTATTATGGGACAAAGAATGTTTCCAACATCGTTGTCCATGGATTGCTTTTTCTTTACTAAAAGAAAGAATTTACTTTTTCTTCTTTCCTTTGTTCAGTAATCCTGCTCTCACCAACAAAGAATGAAGAACTACTATGGCAGAACTCTGTTGGACTATTTATAAGACCATGCCAAGAAAACAAACAAAAAAAAGGACCATGGAATATACTGTCACACAATATGTTACATGGACCAAAATGTTTTACACATGCATGATGATTAAAAGACAAATAGAAGCTTAGCTAAGTTACTACATTAGAGAAAATGTCTGTCATACTTGTAACAATATTCTCAGAATGTGAGATATATATTAACTTCAAAGACAGTATGAGGGGGCTATGCTTTACAAAGTGATGGATTTAGTCAGTCATGGTGGACTTATGACATGCATACCTCAGTGGGCACACAGAACCTTCTCTGTGGTCACATGATCCAAGTTGTCCCAGCATCACCCCAACAGTCATGCAGTGGAAAACAGCACATACAAGGCCATTGTTGGCTATTTGCAATAAATAAGTGAATATTGGGTTGAAGTTTGAGTGCTAGGTCTCTAAAAGGCTCACCATCATTGGGCTAGGTACGTAAGGATAATCAACCACAAATCTGTAGTTCACCTTAACAGATTTCACTTCCTTTCCCGATAAACATTAGCAGTGGTGCAATGGATATCTTTGTTTGCTTAAGAATCAAATTTCTAATAGCAGAGAGTTTTATATTTTCATAAATTTAAGCCTATAACTTACATCTGATCAGTATAGGCTCTTCATACCAGTGTATATGCAGTAAAGGATGACAATCCTTCATGTAATCTTCCTATAAACTATGGCTAACTAGAATAACTTGCTAAAAAATGGTGAAAGAAACTTACCAGGAAGTATTTTGCAACTTTCATTTCCGAGGAAAATTGAAAGTAAGCCAGTACAGAAACCAAAGCCAAACATAAACACCATAGCTCAGGGCCCACTGTCATTAGAAGAAAGTTCACACCATTTTATGCAGGCTAATAAAAATTTTTAGTAAGTGTAATGGAAATTTATGGTAAATAAATGAGAAATGGGAACTTAGTAGCCAAAATATCTCCAGAACTACTTGTCACAAAAGGGCTGTAACTTGCTACAAACTTGGGTTAAACATTGTATGAGGATTATAGTTTGCCACTGCCTTGAGTATGCTGTAATTGATTTGTTTTGGAGGCAGTGAAAAGTGCATCTGAACTGCTCAAAGTATGAACTGGATACAATTTTTGCTATTCATAATTTCATATTATTTGCCTGAGTTCTGATTATAACCACAGATAGAGGTGCATACTTTTTTCTATACAAGTTTTTATTAGTTTCTGATTAGAATGAAGTATGTGTTAGGGGTAGGTAGAGAACCCATGAACAGGAATCAAACTGCATGTGAAATGCTTCACAGAATCAATAAGTGGGATCATGTCCTATTAAAGAGTTATTGCATCTTGAAAGAAACTTCCAGCATAGTCCAAAGAAAACCCACAACTTTGGAAAATATCTTAGTGAACAGTCACTCAGACAAAGGACTTCTGTCTAGAACATACAAAGAATTAAATAAAAATCAGATCCCCAAAATTCAAAGACATACTCCAAAAATGGACATCTGAGATGAATACACAGTTCTCAGATGAAGAAATACAAATGGCAAATACATACATGAAAAAATACTCAGCATCATTGGTCATTAGAGAATTGCAAATTAGAACCACACTGAGATTCCATCTCCTTCCAGAAATAACTGCCAGGATAAAGAAAACTACCAACAACCAATGCGGGAGAGGCTGTGGGGAAAAACGGAACTCTCTGTGCTGTTGATGGGAGTACAGAGTGGGGCAGCCACTGTGGAGGTCAGTCTGGAGTTTCCTCAAAAAGTAGGGATTAGAAGTCCCATTTGATCCAGCTATTCCACTTCTGCGCACATTACCAGAGGAACTGAAAACATACCACAGTGATATATGTGCATCCATGTTTATAGCAACACAATTTGTAATAGTCAGATCTAGGACACAACCTAAATATCCATCAATGCAGGAATGGATAAAAAAAATGTGGTATTTCTATACAATGAAGTACTGCTCAGCTATAAAGAATGATCACATTGAGATATTTATAAATAAATGGACACAGCTTGAGACCATACTCATAACTGAAATAAATAAAGCTCACATGTATACATTTATACATGTGAAATAGTTTCCCATATAGTTTCCCTGGTGTAAGAAATGATAAGAGTACATAAGATAGAAAAAGCCCAATAAATATATTGAAAGGATAAGGACCTGCTTAAAGGGGAAAAATAATATCTCAGGGAAAAAAAGGAAAAAGGAAAAGGCAGGGAAAAGAAAAATATCTAAAAATATATAACAAGAACACATTTAGGATAGCTCAGATGATTGTGTTACAAATTCCAAAAGTTCTTGGAACAAAATAGTTAACATTCATAGGATTGGAACAATAGTGCATATTATTTTACGGCGATCTGAGGAACTCTTGAAGATCATTATGTAAAATAACAACCCTAATTATGCTCCTACTCCTTGATTGGAAGGCCTATATTGTCAGTGTTTTGGGCTCTTTGCTATTATTATTTATTTGTCTTTTTATTTCATCTTTTTCTAAGAATTTGCTTTGCTTAATTTGGTTTAGTTTTGTTTTGTTTTGTTCTTTCCTCTAATACAGAAAGGACATGTATACATATAGAGACTCATACATGTGTAGAACTTCTCATAAACAATTTATGAGAACTGATTGTATAATGCACTGTGAAATGAACAGACATTGAAGAAAAAGAGGCTCTATGGTATCCAGTGCTGATTCTGTAGCATCATGATGTGATATTCAGCAATACTGTTATTCTTTGTTTAGAGGGATTTTAGTCTGTTTTGTATTGTTTAATTTCAACATGTATGAAGGCATGGACAGCTATTTTGAAGAGAATGAGAGACATT
Organism: Cavia porcellus; assembly: GCF_034190915.1. Taxonomy (NCBI): domain Eukaryota; kingdom Metazoa; phylum Chordata; class Mammalia; order Rodentia; family Caviidae; genus Cavia; species Cavia porcellus. Next base: position 27,482,049 of record NW_026947497.1, on the reverse strand, counting down.
AGGAAGCCATTGTTGACTTCCATATGTCTGGTTTTGAATTCCTATAATGCCTTCATCATTCTGTTCTGATCAGTTTAATACTGTTTTGTTTTGTGTTAATTCACTGTGTGTGAAGATATGGACAACTATTTACAAGAAAACTAGAGACAATATGACAGCCAGTTGTGATCTCTTGTTGTCTTTCTTTGAAATCTGTGTTATTTAAATATTTTTTTTGTCATTTTTCGTTTTTATGGGTCCCAGAGATCGAACTCATGACTACCCATTTGCAAGGAAGGCACTTACACCTCTGAGCTAAATCCTCAGGCCCTACATTGTTTTCTTCTGATCTGCATTGTTCCATTTTGTTATGTTTAGTTTTATTCTCTTTAAAATAAAACTTTCAGGGGCTGAGGATTTAGCTCGGCGGCATAAGCGCCTGCCTTGCAAAAAGGCAGCCATGAGTTCGATCCCCGATATCGATTAAAAAAATTTTTTTTCAAAAAAGAATGAACTATGATTACAATAAATGCCTCTCTGATATCCCATTACATATCATAAGGATGTCCTCATAAATGTGGGCCTCATAAATGTGCAACCTGGAAATGTGACATCCATCATTTACACAATGAGGTAGATAACAATTAGTTAGAAAGTGATCTCATGAATAAGTCTTGTTTATATTGTTTTGTTTATTCTTTTTTAAGCAGACTAATTTAAATGCCTTTTATGCAGTTACTTACAAGGGCCAGTGCAATCAAACAGCAATCTGTCATAATGGTACTATATATTTTTCCTCTTTCCTGATTTCTTTTTTCAGTTTCCAACCTGCTAAATGAATTAGGCCCTGCTTTGGAAGACTACAGGCTAATTAAGAAGTCATGACTATAAGTAATATGTGTGCATTTTAATCAAGATAAGAGTAAGCAAAGTTTACTTGCTGTCAGACAACTCTCAAACCTGTATTTCTTAAAAAATATGTTTCAAATATATTATTAAATTACATCTTAATCATTTCTCTAAGCATTGGAGAACCACTTTAAATCATCAATATTTGAAAGATACGGTTAAAAATTATTACCATGAGAAGCCATATGTAAAGCTGAAATATTTTACTCAAAATGATTGTCTGTTTCTCATGCCAGTCTTCATTGTTATCATGACATCAAAAGTAATGAAAATTATTTTCAAATCAGTCAAAAAAGCGAAACAAAAGCAATAGCAAGGATAAACGAGTAACATAAACCCCAGATCATCATGACTGCAATCAAAATTACTACAAAATTAATCTTATTAGTTCAGTAAAATAATTTGATAACCAATTGGATATTAGCAAATTCATGAAACGCACAAAACGGCATTGTATGTGAATTAAGAAAATAAATTGGAACCCAATTATAGTATATAGTTTTGCAATTCATTACAAGAAATACTTCTTCAATCAGCTTGAAGTAATTTAAAAATATTAAATCATAACTTTAGAGATGAGATTTTTGGAGAAAACTCTTAAGAAAAAGGAATAAAATTTTTCCTCAGTGATGGTTACCTATATTAGCACTGTTAAATTACCTGACTCTGCAGTAGTGTTCCAGGGTGGCATTCTCAACTGGTTCTTTTTGGATCCTTACTGAGAAAAACCAATCTGCAAGAGCTTACAAAAATCAATAATAGAAGGTATTTTAAAAGTAGAAATGAAGCATAAACACAGCTCCCATATAGAAGATCATTTTTGTTTAATTTCTAGTACGTTCTATTTAAATTTGCAAATTCTGTTAACTACTCTCACTGTCTCATCATATTTAGTGTATGTAGTCTTACAATGACTGTAGAATAGATCTTCATTGATTGAATATTCACTATTGCACAAAATACAGAGCAAGGACCTTGATAAGAGATGATAATAATGGCACAGAACTAAGTTCTGGAAAGGAACTAAATTCCAAGCTCCATCTGTAGGAAAAGCAAATATACAGTAATCTCCAAAAAGCCACTGATTATGTTCATAGGAATTATGAGGGCCTATAACAATTTAAAGTCATTGAAAAGAAGCATACAGTATTATTTTACAAAAAGTTAACAGAAGTAATGAAATAATTTCAAAAGAAAATAATAGAATTAACACTGGTTAACATATTGTATATTGTTATCTATAAAGTAATTGCTCAGATTACAGGATATAGGCAAAAAAGGATCAAATAATAAAGTCACAAACCATTCTTTTTGATGGACTAATAGAGGTTAGAAGTATAATCATCTATCTTGTATCTTTTCCCTCTGTTTTCTCCATTCCGTCAGTTGTTCTTCCCTTTTAAGCAGTTTCTTCCCCTTTCAATTTCACAACGTTTGAATTCAATTCACTCATTCAAGGTTTTTACATTATGCATTTACACATGAGTGTGATTTATTTCATTTGTGAGTATGATCTCAAGTTGCAGCCATTTACCTATAAAACTCTCAAATTTATCGTTTTTTTAAAGCTGAGTAGTATTTCATTATATAAAAATACTACATCTTTTTATCCATTCCATAGTTGATAGGCATTTGAATTGTTTCCAAGATTTCACTATTGAAAGTTGTGCTGCTATAAACATAGGTGTACATGTATAGAAATGGCCTGATGTTTTCAATTCTTCTTTGAAAATATCCAGAAGCAGAACAGCTGGATTGAACGGGCTTTCAAATCTTTTTTTGAGGAACCTCCACAGTAGTTACACCAGTCTACACTGCCACCAACATTGGAGAAGTGTTCCTTTTATTCCATAGCTGCCAGCATTTGTCATTGGTTAATTTCTTGATGTTAGCCATCTTTCTATAGTAAGATGGAATCTCAGTGTTGTTTAATTTGTATTTTTAGAATGATCAGTGATATTGAACATTTTTCATACATTTGTCATTTGTGTTTCTTCACCTGAGAAGTGCTTTTATCCAATGAAAGTTGTCACTGTGACACTGAGAGTAAATAGGGAGATTCAAAAATTTGTGAAGTTCTTACACACATAGACTCGTGGACCCAACACGAAAAGCTGAGTTGCTTTTGGGGACTGCGGGAAACTGAGACCCAGATCGAGACTCCAAGTAGCAGCCAGTTCTGCACCGCTGCACCAGAGCGGATGTACAAAGCTCTGGTGTTTCAAATCTAAACGGTGCACAGAAATCTGACCGGTCAGCGCTGAGCCGCGAGTGGGGGAAAAGTGGACAGCTTGGTGTGCGGCGGTCCCGGAACGAGGACTTGCACCGGACTCTAGTGAGTACAGAAAACCCCGCAGCTGCTGGGTTTGGCCAGAGAACAGCTGGCCCGCCACCACGGGGAAATCAATAACACAGAGTCTGGTGCAGACATATTAGCCTGGCGGCAGAAACCGCAGCTTGGTGACATCACCAGGTCCCCCTGTAGGGAGGGCTGGTGGAAGACATCTTGAGTCCTGGCAGAGCCTGATTACTTGCTGGCTTCAGCTCCACACAGAGAACTTAGTGGGAGCCATCTTGGTTTTGGGCAAATCTGCTTTTCTGGTGCTCCTATCACAGAGAGGTTTGGAAGAGAACGGCTGGGACCTGGGCAGAATCCTGTGCCATTACTCAGCTGCTTCTGATTCAAAGAGAACTGGCAGGAGCTACTGGGGCTAAACCAAGCCTCTGCTTGGGGCCCAATAAGCAGACACAAAATAGTCACAACTCAGTGACAACCAGAAAGTCCAGCCTAATTTATGAACTAACTGACACAGAGGCTAGAGACTAGACTGTATCGCCCCTACATCCCAGCCTACCCCAGATAATAGCAAATTGGGGAGGACAGCAAAAACTCAAGCCAGCACGCTTCTGAAAGGCCCTAAGCAATTCGGAGAGGGCCAGAGAACTCCAGGACAGTCTGAAAGAAACCAGAAACATGACAAGAGATAAAAATAAAAAAAAATCTCCAGCTGTTCAACAGGAGAAATTAAACCCAAGAGAACTAAACACTGAAGAGAACAAACACAGTAACCATCCTCTACTTGACACAGCATCAGCCGAAATTAAAAAGTACTTACATGATCTCATAGAGGAATTTAAAGATGTACTCCTGATCCAAGTGAGGCAAGATATAAAGAGATTAATTAAAGAAATGACAAGCCCCGCCCAAGAGAACACAGATGGAAGAACTGAGGAAATCAGAAAAGAAAGAGAAGCATCTGAAGAAGAATTTAAGCATAACTTAGAATACATGAAACAGATCCAAAGAGAATATCAGGAAACTAAAAACTCCATTGAATATTGGCAAAATGCCTTGACAGAAACTAAAGACAACCTTCTGAAACTTGAAGAGAGATTTAGGGCTTATGAACGTGAAAGAAAAAGCCTCTTAAAAATAACAAGGAACCAGAAAGAAGCAATTCTAAAACTGGAAGATGATAAAAAGATACATAACCTAAGAATAAAGAATGTGAGTGAGGAAGCAGGAACATCCAAAAATGAAATACAAAAAATATTCACAGAGATATTAAAGCAAAATTTCCCACGTATAGCAAAAAGAAATGATATCCAGATAAAAGAAGCATACAGAACGCCAGCTACCTACAACCAAAACAGATCTACGCCTAGGCATATAATAATCGAGATCCCAGAAATCCACCAAAAAAACAGAATATTAAAAGCAGCCAGAGAAAAGATGCAGGTTACCTATAACGGGAAATCTATCAAAATAGCAGCAGACTTATCAACACAAACTCTTAAGTCAAGAAGGGAGTGGGGAGAAATATTCCAAGTTCTGAAGGAAAAAAATATGCAACCTAAGTTCATATATCCGTCAAAACTCTCTCTAAAAATTAATGAAGAAATAAGATACTTTCAAGACAAGGAGGAACTGTGGGAGTTCGTGGCCACCAATCCAACCCTAAAGAGAGCGCTGAAGGACATTACAGAGAAAGAGAGGAAGAGATATCAGGATTACAGCTACAGTGGCAGAGAGGCCTCAGTGAATGGGGCAGACCATGGAATGAGGGAATAAGGTGGACAAATTATAGCAGAAAAGTGGAGTAACAGACATGAGGCAGAGACGGTAAGCTAGTCTTTAGTAGAGACAGCTCTGAAACTATATTTAAAAAAAAAAAAAAGCAGAGGTCATTGCTAATGCTGTATAACGATTTAAAAGACACAGTAGTCCTAGTGCCATATTTAGATTGAATTAAATTTGTTCTGGTCTGTCCACTCATATCAGATTTGAGGACACAGACCTCTAGAACCAAAAATAGCAGGTTATACCATGGTAACTATCCTTACTTTCCTATTGACTTAGGTGAAATCCTGTATTACTTACATTGTCTTACTATGACTGATCTTAATTGTATCTGAATCATAAGACTATTGGTTGGCCTTGACTGATCCTATTTGAAATCGGTATGCATGTTAGAATCAACCCTAAAAGTAGAGGAAACTACTCTGAGCATGACAAGATGTAAAGGATATCCATACTGGTATGAATCAGTAACAGCTCTCAAATACTACAATGCAGTCAAAGATAAATTTTTATAAAAATAGGTGATAGTATGTTTAACTATAATAAGCCAGTGTTGTCGACAAATCTATTGAAAATAACAAGAGAAAACATAGTAGCTACGGAAGATCATTTATATTATAGTTTTATAAGTCTTATCCATTGCATGTTTATCTAGGAAATTGTTTCGCTGTCTTGTTATGACTTGGTTTTCCCTGTAATACAGAGAGGATAGGAACAAATACTCTGAGGAAGAGACCTGAAAAACCCGAGGCTTATTTTGTAGCATTATAATATAAATTCTAGCAATCTATTGCTTGCTGATTAAAATGACTCTGGACTGGTTTCTTCAGCTCAACTTCAGCATATGCAGAGATGGGGACGGCTATCTCAAAGAGAATGAGAGATGCGATGGTAGTTGTTATTGTCTTCCCTAATTTGGAACTTGAGGACCTAAAAAGACTCCATCATCCTGTAATGATTTGATTAGTTCTATAATATGCAATAAGTATAGAAAGTGGGTGAAGTTAGGGACAACTATTTGTAAGAAGCTAGAGACAGTTAGATAAGGTAGATCTCCAGTGGACTTGCTTTGAAATCTGTATTTCTTTAAATTGTTTTTTATTTTTTTTTAAATGTTCTGTTCTGTTTTGATATGGTTAACCTTATCCTCTTAGAGATGTAAAACAAATAGGTGGGACTGATAATCATATTACGGAGCTTTTGTTCGGCCATAGAGCAGAATGGTTTGTAGGGTCACTTTTTTGAATGTCATTCTAAATACTTTAATTCTATAACCTGAACAGCCATTTCAAAGATGACAATTTGTAACTTATCAACTGGCAATTTCTTACCTTTTGTTTGTCTGTAATTTAGTATTATTTCTACCCTTTTTTTTTAAAATCTCCATGTATTTTTTTTTCGTTTCCTTTTCTTTAAATAAAAAAAAAAAAAGAAAATTATACAAGATCAGGAAGATATACCCTTCTCCAATAAAACCCCTTCACTTTAAGCCAGATTGGCACTATGCTGCCAAGACAAAAACAAAAATGCAGTGTGGAGAGATGTGTGTTTCAACTGACTTGACATGGAGAGCAATGGTAACTTGGTACACGAATGAGATATAATAACTGTATTCACTTTACTGAAAATTTCAGATATGACATTAATTGTAATGGGCACATTCAATTTAGACTTACACTATCTAATTTTGATCCAGTTCAAGAAGCTGGAAGCTTCAAATAGAGATTTTGATATTTTTATAAAATATTTTTAAAAGCAAATATGCTCTTTTATTCAAATTTATTTTAATATACCAATATTACATGCCAATCAGATCGCTTTGTTTAGCCTAAGTATTGTAATACAGAAAGAGATTGCTCAAAATACTGCTTTTTCCATAGTTTTTCCCAATTCTTTTTTTAAAGGAATAAGACAAAACAATAAAATGAAACAAAACAGTGAGAACAATATTGAATTTCCAAATCAGTACAGAAGGAAATCCCCCATAGTTCCTATATTGCATGTTTTTAATCTTCTAAATAGATGCTCAGAATACTATCTTTAAGTGTGTGCAGTCAATCAAACAATACAAGCATTATCTTGTTTTTTTTTTTTTCTTGTTTTTTTTTTTTTGTTGTTGTTGTTTGCTTGTTTAGTTTTTTGTTTTTTACTTCAGCTTCATTATCTCAGTCTGTGTTCCTCTGAATCACTTGCTTACTGGGTTGGAGTGGGGGGCACTCTTCTTGTCTCCGTGTTGGCTCACATGATGGTGTGACTTAGTTTTTGGCTCCCTCCTAGCCCATGACTGCCACTGGCTTACAGAAGAGCACATCTTGGATTCTTGGTTCCCTTCTTGGCCCACATGGCTGCCTGTGCTTCATGGGAAGGCAAAAGTTGGCTTCTTGGTCTTCTTCCCATCCTGCATGGCTCTCCTTGGCTCACGAGAGGGCATAGTTTGACTTCTTGGTTTTTCTCTTGGCTTGTGTGTCTGTCTCTGGCTCGAGGGAAGGTGTGGGTTGGCTTTTTCATTTCCTGCCAGCCTGCATAAGTTGCTTTCCTCAATTATTAAAAACAAGGTTAAATTAGAGTGCTGTACCAAAGTCAGGTTTGTAGTTTTCTGACAAGAAGTTAAGCATGCTGTTTTATTACAGCAATACTTATCAAAATGGCAATGTGTATTTTCAGTGTGTAACATGGTCTTAAAGTGGATCCAAAAAAAAGAATGATTTTAAATATAATGTTATATATGCTGAAGTTTAGGATGAATACAATTGTAGAAATTATTATGTATTCTGCACCATAAATTTTATTGTGGAAATCATTTAAATGAAAAATTAAATAACCGCATAAATAAATAAGTGGAGAAAAATGGGAATTTGCGCCTCACTTTCTTTTGTTTATGATGGTGTTTCAGGTATAAATTGACATTCTATTTTAAAATAATATTTTAACAAAATAACTCTAGGTTGAATTTCTTTTTTATTAGGCTTAATACTAATGTCCTATTCCCATATTATAAAAAATAATTCTGCTCAGATGAGTAGAAGTAGAATTTTTTTTATTATAAACTTGAGGAAATTGTACTTTTTAATACTCATGGGATTACATACTCACATAACCTAATATATTCAATTATGAAATTACTTTTCCTTTGAAGAATCATTTTGAAATTTCACTACTGAGAACTATTTTACTAGAATTTTACAAGTACAGTCCTCATTTAGAAATTGAACTAACAAGATTGTATATTCCATTCTGATTTTTATTCTTACATATGATTGTATGTGATATTGAAAAAATAATTTCCTTTATATCACCCATACAGTAGAAACACCTTTTAAATACTCTGCTGACTCTAAAGATTAAATCTAAGTGAGAGAAACTTAACGTTGTTCCACATTCATCTGTGAGTTAACATTTGTAATTGAGTATAAGCTCAATGTTTATGTGAATATATCGTTTGATTTACTAAATTGACTTCAGGAAGTGTAAGTGCACACTGATATAGTGCACTGAAAGTATTTCACATAACTTTACTAAAACAGATAGTATATAAATCATGTACTAAATTGTCAAGTCTGAATTAAGACTAAGAATTATAGATGTTTCAAATGATACTGATAATAAATACTTGATTATGATACATGATTATTTGTCATTTATCGGTTTTAACCTGTATTTATGCGGTGCTTTTTATGTGCTAGTCTGATTCTTGAAGATACTATGTTGAATACAATGCCACCTGTCCTGAAGTTTTTAATAGTTATTGGGGCTCTGTCCTGTTTTTGTACACACTGCATATTGATACCTATTTTAAAATCTGCTCTACTGAGAAAACTGATGTCACCCTTAGATGCACAAAATTATGGAGCCTCACTTGGCTAAGATACTTGTAAACAATGAATACAGAATAAAATAATAAAAAAAAATACAGGATGTGCTTCAATCCTAGCTTACTTGTATCAAGGAGGTCACTTCTTTCAGACTATGGAAAAGGTGCAGTATTTGATTATCTGACTACAGAGTCAGTCTTAAAACAGAGAAGTCAGTTGTTAAATACTGTTTGAAGAAATCATTGTAAAGATTATCACAAAATATTATCAATTCATTGTAAAAATAACTAGTTAATTTTAAAGAAGTAAAATGATTTTAAGAAAGTTTAAATGCACACTAATATAATGCACTGAAAGTGTTTTACATCATAAATTGACCTAAAACAAATAGCTTACCAAGTAATCTCTTGGAGGAAGATAATATTATCTGCTTCTATGGGGAATATTGCATAAAATTTGGTTTCTTTCTTTTTAGATTACAATTAGATATATGACATTAGTCATTAAGCTTCTAATTATAGATATAAAATATATTTTAAGGAAACATTACAATTAACTTAAAAACAACTAAAAGTATTAGGTTTCTTTTCTGAAAATAAATTAAATTAATGGGTGGGTAAAATTAGTTGATTCAGAATCATTAGAAAATGTTTACTCAGAAGTGTGAAGAAAGAATTATATTTTCTTAGCAATGTAAGAAAAAAATTTCTTAACTGCACTAGAATAGGATGTATAATTTAAAATTTAATAATAATTACATAGATGTTCATCTAGAAAACTTTGTTTAAAATTTATTTCTCTGCATAGAGATATAGTCATAAAAACCTACAGCAAAAGGCATGACTCATCACTCCTACATTATAAAATTTTGTAGCAAATACATACATATAATATATTGACTTAAAATATTTAATTATAAATTTGTATTTAAGAATATTCAGTTAAAACAAGTATTAGTCTGGATATGATATGCTATGCTGTATTAATAAGTAAGGCAAAATAATAATAATGTTCTTTGAAATTGCAATATACTTTATCTTATGCTGAAAGTTCATTGGAGGGCAAATGATTCTCTGTTTCATGTGTCCTTCCATTCATATATAATCGAAGGAAGTGCCTGGGGTGCATCATTTGTCAGCACAAGAATAAAAGATATTTAGCTACATGTTGGTTTTTAGTACTGAAAGAATGCCAAACACCATTTCCATACAAGATTTACTGTTTCAATAACTTACATGAATATTTTTAAGTCAAAATGCACAATTTTCTGTTTCCATACACCTTCACATTCCTAAAAATCAAGTCTCCAGTAATGAAGTCTCCGGTAATTAGGCTTGGAATGATGCTTACACAAAAGATTCACTGTAAATCACCAGAATAACTATGTTTCAGTATTGTCTTACTTTAGAAACATAAACAAATACTTGAATAAAAATATAAAATAATCCATACTTGATATTCCTCCGTGAAACAGGAATGCACTTACTATAAATGGATAGAAGTTCGGAAAAGGTGATATTTGGGCTTATTAGAAAAAATTAAAGACTCTCTTCAACAAACAAGATCTCAGTACAAGATTTGCAGATGAAAATTAAGAACTTGTCCTTTGAAAATTCAAATATGAACATAACAACTGTATTTCAAACAATGATCTATCAAAGTCTGCTGGAATTGAAACTCAGGTTCTCATAGCAATTGCAAAATGCCATTTTAAAAATAATTGTTTGTTCTTGAGGAATTTTGAAAGAGTATAGAGATGGAGAATAAAAATTGAAAAAGAGTAGAGAAGGAAAATAAAAGATGAGGAAAATAGATTTTTGGATTATGATTTCAAACTTCTTACTAGTAATAATTGTATTTATCACAAAAACACAGTAAGTTAAATAAAAAATAACTATGTGAAAAAGTAGAAAATTTATATAGCACTACAAAAAGTATTCCTACTTCAAAAATATGGATGAAAATATCTTTTATTTTATAATGAAATTATGTTGTGGATTTACTTATTTAAAACAATAGTTAATAAAGCTTTTCGAAATACGTATTTATATCTTTTCCTATTCAGTGCAAAAAATCTTTCCCTGATGTCTTCAACAGAACTGCTAGTCTTATAAATGCATTATAGAATAAAATAGTTTTATAGGAGCCAATGAAGCATTTAGAAATATACACATGATCTGAGAGACTACAGATTTGAGTAAAAATCTTGACTCAGAAGTAGTTATTGATAATAGATTTATAATTACTATCACTGAATTTCAATTTCATCTACAAAATAGGGACAAACAGTTGCAATTAAGTTAATTATGCATATATTGCTAACACTTATTTGTTATAACTTCTATCCACTGAAGTTTCTCTAACCTTATACATATTTTAAACTTAGAGGAATAAATACACAAGAAATAAGTGCATGGAATTTTTAATTATTATTGTTACTGAAAATAAAGTTAATTAGACCTTTCCTCTTTTTATTTTAAGTTTATGTTTTAAATATACTGATATAATTGAGTTTATGTAGGCTTTCTAATCAAAATAGTCTAATAAGTTAAAAATATATTCTTTTAAATCTTTACAAAGTTTTATAGGGTCTTTATACTTACAAGTTTATATTAACCTTACACTTTGTTTCTAATTTGGTATAAATTGAAAGTTAAAGTGCCATCTTTTCCATATCATTTTTCTTACAATAATTTACTTACTAGTGATAGATGAACCATTCGCTTGTCTTGAAAAGCATGTTACATCTTTTTTAATGAATTTTAGCCATCAACTTAATTGATAGTTTTAAGCAGAAGGAAAGATTTATTCTTACAATAGATAAAACTACTTAACATTTGCAGCCTATATAAATTATGTTAACACTTCTATTGGCTCTCCATTTTCATCCTTTTATATTGCTAATTTTAAAAGAAATAAATCAAAAATATATATCCTTATATCACAGTTTCTAAATATGAAAGATGAAAAACATTTTTCTACAATACTTTTAGAACTACACATTAAATGAGTTTCCCAGTAACCTTCACTGAACCAATAAGTTTTTGACCTGTGTGATGTATGTCACTGTGTGATGTATGTCACTGTGATCTGCCTTTCACTATAGAGAACTATTCCTTCCCTGAAATCTCACCTAAAAAATCTCACCTAAAAAAGTAAGAGGAGCCTGTCATAATTTATCATATTTATCATATGGTGATTCATAAAGTAAGATGAGCCTGTCATAATTTATCATATGGTGATTCATAAACCTTTCCTTCTAAGTGAAAGCATGAATGATTCTAGTTCTATATGGCCTATTATAGTTAAAACACAAAAAAATGAATAAATATTGATTTCTGAAATTATATATACACATATATATATACATAAATAATATATACACATATAATTCAATACAATTGCAATCTGACACTACAGGGGGAAATATAGGGATCAAGAATATCCTGTCAGACAATGGAGTGTAAACATTTTTTGGACTAAATTTAAAACTTAAAAGACATAGTAATATCATCAAATTGGAGATATTTTCTTTCCTGAATATTGGTGAAAAAGTGATTATTTATGAAAATTTAGTAATTTCTCAGAAAAAATAAATGAAATTATTATAGTAATTATTAATGTTTAATCAACTACTAAGTAACATGTATGTGTTTAGATTTAATGCTAGGTCACTGATCTGCTTGAAACATGGCAAAATGGAAATATTGGTCGCATTATGGCTTGTATCTAAATGTTTCCCCAAAACCTAATACACTCATCGCTGGGGTTGTAGGGAGGCCACTGCATCATGGATTATACTGGATTATGAGTGTGTCATACTGGATTTTTCCACTGTTTGGTTTTTAGCTGGATGAGATACGGGAAGGTGAAGCTCAGTAGAAGGAGGTAAATCACTGTGGACATCGTTGTAAGGGCCATACAGTTGAACTCTGCCCTTGATTACACCTGTTTCCTGCTGCTATGCAAGAACTGATTCTCCTATGCCATGTCCCTCTGTCATCCCTTAACTTGGAGTGAGTCAGCTATGACCTGCAGACTCTGCAAACTGTGAGCTGAAACAAACCTTTCCTCTTTTAACTTGTGAATGTAAGACATTTTTGTTCCAGAAATAAGAAAATAGCTTAACAACTGGATAAAACTTTAATTTTCTCATTGAAGATGTGTAAATTAATACATCTAAGTAGAGCAATCAAGAGTACAGCTAAAGAAAAATGTATTTTAAATGACTCTCATAAAAGAAGCAAGATAAAAAGCGACTTCACTTGTGGGGATTGAGAATAAATTTGGAGGACAATTGAATCCTTGCTACAGAAAAATGGGAATAACTTCTAACAAAATGAATTGTTTTTGAGATGGTATAGGACAGGAAACATACTGCAAAAAGTGGAATGGGCTCAGATTGCATTAGTTCCTCAAAACTATTGAAATTTACCTATAGGCTGGTCGTACTATAGCTTTGTAATTATTAATCTAAGTCTTTAAAATGTTTAATATATTTCCAACCGTAAAAATGTGTCATTATTATATGTGTGTATACTATCAGCAAAATAAATTAAATAATTTGATTGGCATTGCAATCCCCCCCCCGTAAAATCAACAAATTAATGCAAATGTTTTAAAGCTATTGTATCCAGAGTAATAAATATTTCTGAATACAATTTGAGTTTTATATATTTTGTTTAGAAAGTGGTCAGTATAATATTCCAAAATGCTAAATCATTTTAATTCGTTATTATGTATTAGATACATTAATATACTAATATATATTCAATATGGAATGTATTTAATATATAATAATAAAATGGCAAATAATTTTAAATGTTCATAAATTGTTAATGTTTCTAACTTTCAAAAACACTAATCCTGAGCAAAATTATTCACACATAATATATTTTTATTGTATATAAAATATATATTTTACAAAATATACATTTTATATTGTATATAAAATATTGTATACTTTGTATGTTAAATGACTTTACTTCTCTAAGAAAAAGTTGACTTTAATGTTTGGAAATTTAAAGTCATATGAGGGTTAGTAAAAAGGCCTGAAAAAGATGCATATGGGAACAGGGTTTTTCCTGTCTAAATTCTGAAATTCTTCAAACATCAGACTGTTTTTCCTAAAAAAAGAGTTTTTAGAGTAAATATAATAAACCTCCAAGAAATTTTCCTTAGTTTAACTAAAAATGAAAATAAGTACAGTATTCATGAATTAAGTAGAAAAATATCATCATCTGAAATTTATCTGAATTGTCTGAATCTAGCATTTAAAGAGAATGTTTGTGTGAAAAGACTTTCACAATAGACCGAGTAAGACTGCATTTCATGCCCTCCTGGCATCTGTTGCATAAGGCATTGTACATATAAGCATTTGAAATATCTGAAATTAACAAACTGCCACTTCATCCTCAGTTACAGTGTCGTTCTAAATATTCAGAAGTGGGAACAGAGAGTAAGTATTGGGAATATAGCACAAGGCTTCACACTTCATTTAATAACAGCTTCATGGGACAAAATGTAAATTCCTTAAACTATAAAGGAGAATAAAATTATTTTGCTTTCACATGTACTGGAATGGAATAGAAAATAAGATATTAGTTAAGTAAATTGGGGACCATAAATCAGAGGCCTATTTATTACACGACTGAATACATATTATCACACATTTTTGAAACACAATATAGCACACACTAAAACATAAGCAGCGCTGTGACAATGCGTCTATCATTGCTAATTCCTCTCCATTTGAACTATCTCTGCTTTGTTCCTGGTGCATAGATAGAAAATACAAAATCCAACTGGATTTTGCTTATAGAAAACTCATTTCAAACATAAAGGTTAAGAAAAATCATTCAGCTTAAAAGAAAATAAGTTAAAAACATAACCTATGCTAACAGTAATCAAACAAAACCTAGAAAGAATTCTCTTGCTTCCTGAAGTTTGTCTTCACTGGAAACATAAGTGACAGACCCTCCAGTGATGAGGCTTCTGGGGAATAGGCACTCTCTTATATTGCTTTTGGGAGTGCAAGGTATTATATTTGTTAAATAGATTTTACAACTTTAATATTACAATTACAAATGGTTTCAATCTGACTCAACTGAGAAGTATCCTACTTATATATTACTCTCATTAAAGTCACTAAAAATATCATTGATTATAACATCAAAGACAGTAATTAAAATAAAGAAATTTTCTTAAGCCAGACAATGTTGTAAAACTGCAATGTATCAAACAAGTATTACAATGCATTGGTGTAATCACTTAAAATGGGTCTTCTGTACTTATGTGAAAATAGACTCCTGATTATTGTAAGTGAGAAAATAAGATGCTATGGTATGGATATGAAGTATCCCCCATTCCCTTATGAAGTATCTGCCCCATTCCCTTAGAGCATTTGGCAGGTGAATGGATCAGAGAGGCACTGTTTATTAATGGGTTAATCCATCGATGAGTTCCTGAGCTGAACGTGTTGTTGGGAAGTGGCTCCTGATTGTAGTGGTTGTGTCACAGGGAAGACATGTGCCTTGCAGGTGGTTACCTTTGTTTCTTGGATTTGTTCTCTAATTCTTTGCTGTCATGTTCTAAGCTCCTAAATGCCAGGATTTTACACAATGTTGCTTTCCATTCAGAGCCAGCCCACCAGGCATGTAGAAAACTCTGAAATCATGAGCCAAAATAAACTCATTTGTATCATAGGTGGGAAGTATTTTGTCTAGCATTGAAAAAATGACTACTCTATAAGGCACAGGGAGTATATATAGTGTACTACATTTTGTATAATTTGGAGAAGAAATATACATCCACAGATGCAGGAATTTTCATAGAAAAGCTCCTCAAATGACATATAAAGAGACAGATACAGCTGTCTGTGGGATAGTTCAGAGGGATGAAGCATTTCCCAGAAGTAAATGATAGTAAATCATAGAAATAATAAAGGCAAGAAAAGTGAAATCTGTCCATAAAGTCAAAATGTAAGGGCACCTAATAATCCATCTGCAAAGTCCTAATGAATCAATTACTATTGCAAGGTCCCAGTCCCAATTTTATTTCCTTGGAGATGAGGTTTCAACATGAGGTTTGGTAGGAACAGCTGCATTCACACCAAGCATTGGGGAAACCTAACATTAATGAATTTCTCAGAAGGAATCCATTACTGACTATATATGGTTATTCCCTTCCTTCCTCTGTCCCTCCCTCCTTCCCTGCCTCCCTGCATCCTTCACTTCCTTCCTTCCTTCCTTCCTTCCTTCCTTCCTTCCTTCCTTCCTTCCTTCCTTCCTTTCTTCCTTTTCTTCCTCCCTTCCTTATTCTATCTCTTTCTCCTTCCTGCTTTCCTCATTACTCTAGCAATAAATTTAGAACAAACAACCATGCTTTATTTATGTTGTTCATTTTTTAAAAAAATGTACTTTAAAAAACAAAACAAAAAGTAGATAGAAATGATACAGGATTTAAAAATAGGATATTAACATTAGTTAATAAATTGCATATTGTTATCTTAGAAGTATTTGTTCAGGTTACAAGATTTAGGAATAAAAACTGATCAAAGAATCAAACAATGTAAGTACAAACTCTTCTTTTTGATGAACTTACAGAGATTAGTTATGTATCCTGAATACATATACACATACTCACAGATATATGTATACCCATATACATATGTTTTCCCTTCTACCTCTTCTCCTTTCCCCTCTCCCAATTATTGTTTGCTTTAGAAAACTTTCTTTCTCTTTCATCTTCATAATATGTATTTTGTATTTTGGATCTTATTACTCTTTCAGTTTTTATTTTTACACTAGGAAGACAACATGATATTTATACCTGTGAGTTTGGCTTATTTCACTTAAAGTTGCATCCATTTGTTTATAGTCTCAAGTTTATCCTTTTTGCAGCTGAGTAATACACCATTGTATAAAAATACCACTTCTTTTTTTATTCATTCCATTGTGAATGAGCATTTGGATTGTTTTCAAAATCTAGCTATTATAAATTGTGCTGCTACAAAAAGGGGATATATATATATATATATATATATATATATATATATATATATCATGATGTTTTTAATTCTTCTGGGAAAATATCCAGAGAGGAAATAGCTGGATTGAATGTGACCTTCAAATCTAGCTTTCTGAGGAATCTCTACATGGATTTTCACAGTGGTTGTACCAGTCTACACTTGCACCAGTAGTAGAGAAGTGTTCTTTTTTCTTCACAGCTACAATCATTTCTTATTGGTTGACTTCTCAATGATAGCCATTCTTTCTGTAGTGAAAAGGAATCTCAGTGTTGTTTTACTTTAATTTCCTGAATGCTCAGTGATGCTAAATATTTTTTTTCATATATTTATTTGCCGTTTGTATTTCTTCATCTAAAAAGTGTGTGTTCATCTCAGATGCCCATTTTTGGATTGAGTCTTTGAATTTGGGAGACCTGATGTTTTTCATTTCTTTCTAAGTCATTTATCTGAGGGACAATTAGCTAAAATGTTTTCCGATTCTGTGGATTTCATTTTCACTCTGTAGTTGATTTGTTTTAAAGTGCAAATTATTTTAATTAGATGAGATCCCAGGTGTTGATTTTTGAAGTACTTCCCATGTGCTTTACATTTTGTTCATGAACTCTTTGCTTACCCAGTCTTCAAGATTTCTATCTGCTTTGTCTTCTGATAGATTTAGTGTTTCTACTTTAATATTTAGATCTTTTATCTTTTTTAATTTTAATTTAATTTTAGTGCGTAGCAATAGATATAGGTCTGGTTTTAGTCTTCAGCATGTAGCAAACCCATTTTTCTAGCACCATTTATTAAAGAGGCTATTTTTCTTCCTATGAATATTTGATCCCTTCATCAAAGATAAAATGGCTGAGTGTCATTACAGTAGTCTCTGCATGTCCTAATCTGTTCCATTGATCCTCAGGTCTGTTTTTTGCCAGTACTACAATGAGTTTATCACAGTAGCTTGTTAGTAAAATTTCAAGTCAAAATTGCAATGCCTCGTGCCTTGCCTTTGTTGCCACGGATTGGCATTACTATTCTAGGTTGCTTCTGTTTCCAAATGAATTTTAGGAACATTTCTCTAGGTGTATGACATATGTTAATGGAAGTTTGGTCAAAATTGCATTACATAAGTATAGCAATTTTGAGAGCAGGAACATTTTCACTATGTAAGATTTTCCTACCCAAAAGAAAGGGATATCTTTCTATTATATTCTCTTTAATCTCTTGTTTAAAATAAATAGTGTAGTTTTCAATGTATAGCTCTTGTACATATTTTTGTTGAATTGATTCTTAAATATTTCGCTTTGTATGCCACTGTAAAAGATCTACTTTCCATAATTTGTCTCTCAGTGATTTTGTTGTTTGTGTATGGGAATGCTATAGATTGTTGCGTGTTGTTAGATGCTTTTTATCAGACTGAGGTAGAAGCCATCTATTCCAACATTCTGCAGGGCTTTTGTCATGAATGAATGTTGGACTTTATCATAACTTTTTCTGTTTCTATTAACATGACCATAAGATTTTTGTTTTTGGCTCTGTCTATGTTGTTTATTATTTTGCGTGTGCTGAGCCATCCGTGCATTCCTGGGATGAATTCCACTTGGACATGGTATACATTCTTTATCTTTATTTGGTTCATTCTTATTTCCTACTGTTTTACTGAAAAATTTTACATCAATTTTCACTAGGTACATTGACGTATAGTTCTCCTTTTTGTTTGGGTCTTTCTTTGGTTTCAGTACCAGAATAATACTTGCCTCCAGGAATGAGTTAGGAGAATTGTTTCCCTTTCTATTTACTTAAAGAGTGTGAGTAGTATTGTCACTAAATCTTCTGTAAATATCTTATAGTATTAGAGGTGAATGCAACAGTACCTGGGCTTTTTCTGTTAAGTTTTTAATTATATTTTCAATTTCAGTAACTGATATTGGGTTACACAAAATTTTTATATCTTCTTGATTCAGCATTGGTAATGAATACGTTTCTAGGAATCTGTCTATTTCCTCTGTGTTTTCCTGCCTATATGAGTAATGATTTTCAAAGTAGGTGTTGATGATCTGAATTTCCACAGGATCTGTAATAATTTCAATCTTTTTATTCCTCAATTCATAAATTTGCACTTTTTCTTCCTTTTCTTGATAAGATTGCATAGAGGTTTATCAGCTTTGTTTATTCTCTCAAAGAACCAAATCTTTAATTCACTATTTCTTTGTATTAATTTCTTAGTCTCAAATGTGCTAATTTCTACTCTGATCTTTATAACATCACCCTTTATATTGGCTTTGGGTTTGATTTGCTTTTTTTTTTTTTTTCTGGAAACTTAAGGTGCAGCATTAGGTTGTTTATTTCTGCTGGTTCTAGTTTCCCATTGTGAAAATTCACTGATATCTACTTTCCTCTTAGAATCACTTCCTTTACATCCCATAGGTTCTAGTATGCTGCATCTACATATTCATTGAATTGTAGATATTGCTTAATTCCTTCTTTAATATCATATTCTGTTTCTTTAGCTGTTCAAAAGGGTGTTAATTAATTTCCATATGCTTATGTAGGTTTTGAAATTTTTTTTGCCATTGATGTACAGTTTGAATGCAATATGGTCATATAATATGCATGGGATTATTTCAATCCCTTTACATTTACTTAAGCATGTTTGATGGGCTAATATATGGTATATTTTAGAGACTGTCCCATGGGCAGCTAAGGAGAATGTGTATTATGATGTTGTTTGAGAGAAACTCTGGAAACACTCAGTAAATTCCTTTATTCACAGGTTTGATTTAGTTCCACTATATCTTTGCTTACATTTTATCTAGTTGAGCTATCTCTTTTTGACAATGAGGTATTAAGGTCCCCCGTGACAATTGTGTTATTGCATATTTGATTGTTCATGTTTATTTCTATTTGTCCATCATAGTTTAATGCTACTGTATTTGGTTTGCGTATATATTTATGATTGTTATCTCTTCCTATTGAATTTTTCCCCTAACAAGTATGTAGTGGCCTCTTTTAAGTCTTTTAATCATTTTTGGTTCAAAGTTCACATTATCTGCAAACAGAATCGCTACTCCTGCTTTTTCCTGGGTTCTTGTTGCATGGAATATTGTTTTCCATCCTTCAACTTTCAGTCTATGAGTTTGTTTTTGAGTTAGATGTTTTTCTTATTCACAGCATATTGTTGGATACTGTTTGTTGATTCAACTTATTCTTTTAATGGGTGATTTAAGGCCATTTATATTGGTGATTGTAACAGATATGCAGTAGCATGGCTTTTTTTTTTTTTTTTTTTTTTTTGTCATGCCAGGAATCAAATCCATGACCTTGTACTTGCCAGGCAGGCACTTACAAAGTGCTTTAGTGCAGTATATATAACAGTGGTTTAGCATTGTCTTGTGATTTTCCTTTGTTGGTTCCAGCTTTCTCCTCTTATTTAATTTTTTGCCCTGCCTGGTGGTTTATTTCTGTTATTGTTCCATATAGTATGTCTATTAGTAATCTTCAAGGGTGGATTTGGTGTTCTGAATTTCTTTAGCTGTTCATTGTCATGGAAGAATCTTATTTCTCCATTAATTTTGAAATAAAGTTATGCAGGGTACATCAATCTGGGTTGCAAGACTTTTTTTTTTTTTTTTTCTTTCAGGGCTTGATATACTTCACTCCAGTCTCATACTGGCTTTGCAGTTTTTGTTGAGGAGTCTGCTATGATTCAATTGTTTTTTCCTTGATATGTGAGCAATTTCTCTTTCAGATTTTAATATTTTGTACTTGTGCTGAATTTCTGGGATCTTAATTATACTTTGTCTGGGTTTAGATTTATTTTTTGTTATTTATGTTTGGTGTTATATATACTGCACTAATCTGTATATCAGATTATTTTACCATGATGGGGAAATGCTCTTAAATTATACATAGATTTATTTAATTTGCATTGACTCCTACATTTTCATTGACACCTGTCAGCTTATATTGGCTTTTTTTGTATCACTTTAGAGCTGTTGAATGGTTATTTCATGGTCTCTTGTTATTTTTAAGAACTATTTCCTTTCATGATGATTAGCTGTGGACTTGTCTTCAAGGTCTGAAAGTCTACTTCAGTTTTGTTCAAATGGTTTTGGATGGTTTCAATGGAATTTTTTATTTCTTGAATATCTCTTTGAATTTTTTTATGGATTCTTCATTCAAGCTTTTCATCATTTTCTCATGCTCTTGTACTTTTTTATCTATTTTGTACTTTTTTTATCTATGTCTTCTCTAGCTATGTTGAGCAACTCATTTATTAAGGTTGTCATTTTCTCCACACCTGAGAGATTATTTCTAATCTGATTTTCTCTGTAGCCTCCTGGATTTTTTTTCCTAATTTCATTTGCTATCTTTTCAGAAATTACAGATGTGTGACTCCCAGTAATCTTTATTTTGATGTTTCCTATACTTTTTCTGAATGTGCTGGGCATCTGAGATTGCCTTTTACTCTTTTGTTTTGTTTTGTTTTGTCATTTTTACCTCGAATTAATATTTTGATCTCTTCAATCATGGTCGTCTCAACTGTGCATCATGTGTGTATTAGGGTCCTACTGTCTGGCTAATACTCACCTAGTTTCTGGGTCCTACATTGTATCACAAGAACCAGTCATCTAAATTCCTTCTGTGGTCCAGTTGTATGAACAATTGATTTTTCCTAGGCTGACTAATCTAGGAGTACTGATGTGAACCAACACTTACCACATATTGTTACTGTGCATTAAGGCTATTCCATGCTGCCAGACCCACCTGTCTATAGTGGGTGCCCAAACTAGGACTATTGTGACATTGGGGGATCTTACTGGCGCAGTCAGTTTTTCCCAGTGGGAGAAGGCCTCGTGACACTCTTGTCATCTCATCCAAGGTTCTCTATATCACTCTTACCAGCTCCCCAATTTCCTCTGGGTTGGGGGAAGGTTGCTTGGATCCCACCAGCTCACTGAAGTATTGCAGATGGTGCAAGGGGTCACTGACATTATTGTGGACTGTTGTGGTTGTCTGGGTATGTGTCAGGGTCTCTCTGTTTTTCTCTACAAGTAAGAAACTAACAGGAAGGGGCATGAACAATAAATAACCATATATTTTCTCTCTTATTTCTTTACCAATAAGAAACTAACAAGAGGTAAGATGAGAACTGTTCATGTACATTTTCCTTTGCAGCTCAATCCAATCTGCATGGCTGAGACTTTAAAATATGAGTGATAAGATATTTTGTTCTTAGTATAAATGGGCCTGTTATAAAAAGTGGGAAAAAATAAAGGCATATGTAACAGAAGAAGAACTTTGTACTGCCCTAATTTTGTATTTGAAACTAAGATATATTTATAAACTTCCTTCTACCTATTATTCTGAAATCTTTTCAACTATACACTTATTAACATATTTTAGGTTGGGTTATATGTTTTAAAAATAAAACCGTACTATACATATCACAAAATAGTTATATGTTTTATAATTAAGGATAAAGAATAATTAGATAAATTGACATAGTGTTTTGGAAGTGAAACCATGGATCCCTTAAAAAAGTGATGAAATTTAAGAAGTATATTATTTAGGAACTTTTATTCTTGTTTAAAAATCATACAGTCTACTTACCCAGACCTAGATAACTTACTACAGGTTCTATGACACACACACAGATTTTAAATAGCCTGCTGTTCCTGTGTCATGATGCACAATATCAAGACTAAATAATGAGTTTCACTGTGTATGCATACTATGTTTTCTTTATCCTCTTGTGTGTTCATAGGCACCTGGGATGATTCCATGATTTAGGTTTTGTGAACAAAATTATGACAGGCACTGGAAAGCTGATATTTCTTCACTGTGTTGGTTGCATTTCCTTTGGATATGCAGTGAGAAGTGATATACCTAGATCACATAGTATATCTCCATAGGTTTTTTTTTTTTTTGAGTATCCTCTGTTCTCTTTTCCATAATGACTGAATGATTTTTTTATATATAACAACATGGAAATTTTTTGAGGCTAAAAAAAACCAAAGCTATAAATGTTTTATGTTCTTTTTCATAGGTAAAGGCTGAAAAATTTAGTTGACCAAAACATAAAACATTGAGGTTTAAAATTTTACGTGAAGAAGGAATGGTTCTTAAAGGAAATTTGATTTTGGTATTTGGCCACTGTATGCATTAATGAAAATTTCACACTGAAACCTATTAATATTTATAATTACATTCATCAAAAATAAAATACTTATGAAAAGTAAATAATAAAAACATTATTCAGGGTCACACACCAGTAATCCTAGCCCTCTAGATGCTGAAGAGGAACCTGGGGCAAATTAGTGAAAACAAGTTTGATTTTTTTTAGAAAAAGTTTAGAGATATATCTCAGTGGGGAGGCTATGGGTTCAATTCTCAGTGCTAATAAGCAAATAAGTTTAATGAAACACAAGAGAGTGAAATAATCAAGACAGTAAACACAAGATGTGTGAGGCCAAAGGTAATGTATTCAGCAAGTTGTTTCATAGTTATTTTCTTAAAGTGTAATTAAATTAAAATAATAAAAAACTATAGTATAATAAAAACAATATAGCAACGTATTTGTTTATTTTCATTTTCAGCTGTTAGATACTGTGCATAACTGTATTGTTAAGCTTGTATACATTTGGCAGTAGGTTTGTTTAGATTAGAACCACCACAAATGTCTAAATAATGGGGTGCAATGTTATCACATCTATATCATCATTAGGTAATGGGACTTTTTGAATATCATGAAAGTTTTATGAACCATTATTGTATAAAGATATATTAAGTATCTTTATATAAAGATATATTGTATATATTGTATTGTATATAAAGATATAGTGTATATAAAGATATATCATTATCTAAAATGTCATTATATGCCGCATAATTTTAGTTAAAAATGATACTTAAGAATTTGTTATGTGAGGATTAAGTAAGAGAAATGTCATGTTTTCTCTTAAGTTTCCACTTCAGGAAATGTGTTATAGCAATAATTTTTTTATTAAAATAAATATATTCAATCAAAATTTATTTATATATTGTTAAACAATTCTATTGCATGCCCAAGAACATCTTCAGTTCTGAACAATAGATTTATTGATTATAATCAAATTTGCATGTCATACCTATTCAGTGTATTTAATTGACCCAATCTTATCTATTCTTATAATGATTATATTATTTTAGTAAAACAAACAACAGACAATGCATTGACAAAATTTAAGTTTGCAATGCATTATTGTTGATTTAAGTACAGTGTTGTGCAGATGTCTAGAATTTATTAATCTTGTTCTGTGCAACTGCATGCCTCTTAACTAGTAACTCTTCCATTTCCTCTGATCCATGAATTTAGCTGTTTCATATGCCTCATATAAGTGGGGTCAAAAATAATTGATCTTTCTGTGAATGCCTGTTGAGTCTTATACTCTTGAAGCAGCAATAAAGACTGGACTTTCAAATTCAAAATACCATTATGTCATCATGAAGCATTCTTGGACAGAAATCTTACAAAGCATCTACAATATCTGTATTAGTTAAACACAAAATACTAATGAATAAAGTCAAATAAATAAAAAAATGCAATATTCCGGGTTCATAGGTTGAGAAACAGCATTATGTGAAGGTATCATTACTTCCTACATCGACTAACTGATTTAACACCATCTCGATCAAAATCCAGTAAATACTTTTGTAAACACTGATGAGTTATTTTTGAAGTTTTTGTAGACTGGCAAAAAACTCAGACTGACCAAGACAACAGTGAAAGAAAAGAATGCAGTTGCAGGACTGAGGCGCTCTTACGAGGCTGCATTTGTTTTAGCTCCATCTCCATTTCCCTTTGGTTTCATTTCCACGTGTGAAGATGCAGGTCAGTGGACCTGCCCTGCTGTGGTTCTCTGGGGTCCGTGCTGCTGATGTCAATTAATTTCCAGTAACCTTGTTTATGATTTCTTTTCTGTTCACATATGATAACATAACTTTATTTTAACGTTAAACAAATCTGTGTTCATCTATAGTACTGATTTTTGGGTGGCAGCATAGAAATATGACATACTGTCTTTTTTTTTTTTAAACTAATTTGCGAGCCACCATAGATCTATCTTGGGTACTTTCATTTGGTTTGTTAATGACTACTTTGGCAGATGGCAAGAAATCTTGACTTAATTAGACATATTAAGAATAATTAAATGACTTTGACTTTGAAACTGATATTGCTCGTCTTCAGTGACTTTTACAAAGCATATAAAGAAATTGATTAATAGACAAGTTAGGCAAACAGTAAAACTCAAGTTAACAACCTATGAACGTGTAGAATGGGGCATCAGAGCTTCATACACTCACATGCATGCACACACACACCTACATACACACTCACACACATGTATGCATACACACACTTTTTATAATTTGATGACATTGTTAAATGCATTAATTGACTACCAATCTCAGAATGTATCAAAACAACAAAGTTCTAGCATGTTCTCATACTGTTATACTTTACTGTTCATTCTATGAACTAACCTTTAAGTATACAATTTTTTATCTCAAACTTCATTCTAAACAAATTAAGTGTATATAGCTTATGCAGCTGTAGTTCAAAAATGATGTTCTGAAAATTATTAATATCATGTTCTCTTTTTATTGTTTTACTTACATGATGTTTTCTTTTGCCCACAATGTCAGCCTTCCTGGAAGACAAGTGTTTGTTCCAGATGAAAGACTCATTTGAAGATCAAGACAGGACTCAATTATTAAAAAAAAAAAAAAAGAAAGTAGAAAATGTATTTAAAACAAATCATTTCATTCATAAATTACAGAAACTTTTCTTTATTCATTATGTCTACATTTGTATGTTTATATTTTTAAGCCATTGTATTGAACCATATTTATAAAGTCACAGGTTCTGTAGCAACTATTCATAACAATAGTACTATTCATGATAATAGCCACTAATGACACTTGACTATTACAAACTCTTGTATGGTGCATTCAAATTAATATGTACTATAATTGGGAAATACAAAATTTGAAACTTTTAATGAGGTAATGTATATATACTATATCATAAATGTTGTTTATAACACTTTAGGTGCTGAATACTTTTATTGGGTATGTGGCCTGGAGTATTTCTTCATCTTCTGGGA
Organism: Cavia porcellus; assembly: GCF_034190915.1. NCBI lineage: Eukaryota > Metazoa > Chordata > Mammalia > Rodentia > Caviidae > Cavia > Cavia porcellus. The sequence goes on along the minus strand of NW_026947497.1, from coordinate 27,456,111 downwards.
GGTATCTATTCATGTTACTTCAAAAAAATTTTTTGAATCATTTACTTTGGAAATTAACTCCTTGAGTTCTTTAATTATTTTAGATTCCAGTCTTTTCTGAGGAGAAACTAATAAAGCTTTTCCTATGACAGAGTGATTTCTTCACTCTGTTGTTCATTTTCTTTATGTGCCTTTAATATCATATAATTCTTGTTGATTCTTGATATTATTGTACAATTTGGAGGGTGTCAGACAACTTACCCCCAAGATTCTGTTTTTAAGAGTTTTTTTTTTCCCATTTTTTTTCTCACAGTAAAATTATTGTTTCTGTTTTTTTAATACAGGTCCAGTCTTTATTGGGTTTTATTTTGGTATAAAAGACAGATAGGAATTGTTTCATTCTTCTGCATGTGGATTATTAGTTTGTATGACTCTTTATTAAAGAGGCTGTCTTTTCTCCAGCAGATGTTGTTAGACCCTTTGTTGCTTGGGAATGCTTCTGAAAATACTGCACTTCATTGATCAGTATTTTTGTGCAAGGAACATGCTGTTTTTATAATTGTAGCTTTATTGTATAACTGGAAATCTGTGAAGTGATGCCTCTTGTCTTACTTCTATTGTTCAGGATTGCTTTGTCCATTTATGCTTTGTTTTGTGGTATATAATTTTAGCATTTATTTTTCCAGTTTGGTTAAAAAATGATGAAAGTTTTATGGGCATTTCATCAGGCTAAAATAATACTTTTTTGCTACTGTGGCTATTTTGATATTAGTTACATCTATCCAAGAGAAGGAAATGTCTTTGCATTTTCTAACATACTCTACAATTCTTTTTTCAGAGAAATATAGCCTTTGAGGTCCTTGATTATATTAACTTCTATAATTTTAATATATTTGAAGCTACTTTGAATGAAAAGATTTTATTGATTTCTTTCTGACTTCATTCACCATTATTATATAGGAACACTATTAATTTTAATATGTTCCCTTTATATTCTGTTATTTTGGTGTATTTATTATTTTTTATGTTTCTTCTGGTGGAGTTTTTGAATTTTTTCAGAATTTTTCATCTGTGTTATTTAAAGGAAATCACTGTGTGTTTTCTTTTTTATTATGTTCTCTAGTTTGGATATTTAAGAAATGCTAGCCTTAACTAGTGAGTCTGGAATTGCTGCTCAGTTTCATAGAAACATTTGAGGAGAATGACCTTAATTTTTCCCTGATATTTTATAAAATTCTACAGTAAACCCATCACAATCTGGGCTTTCCTTAGTTGGTAGTGTTTTGTTCTGTTTTGTTTTGGTCTTTTTGGTAATGTTGTTATTAATTCCTTGACTCTATTGCCTCTTACTGGACTATTCAGGATTTTTATGTTTTCTTTGTTCAGTTTTGGAAATGTATGCCTCTGGGAAGCTATTCACTTTTTTGCAGGCATTTGAATTTATTGAAATACACATTTTCATAGTGCTTATAACACTCTACGTAAAATGGCCTTAAAACCGGGAATGAAGTCTCTGGCTGTCTGAATTGGGAGAGTAGAAGAAGCGATCTCTTAATATACTTAATACATTTTACAATTTTTAATAAATGCATCTTCTGTAGTTTTTCTCTAGGTTCATTTTCAGGGACCTTAAAGTGTGTTTGTGTGTGTGTGTATGTGTGTGTGTGTGTGTGTGTGTGTGTGTGTGTGGTGTGTATGTGTATGTATGCATGTTTGAGTAGCCTTTCATTGTAGAACAGTTAATAAATCATAGAAAAGTGTACTGCATTTCCCTTCACACCATCACAACTTCCCCTATAATCAATATCATAAACAGAAAGTGGTAGGTTTAGAATACTCTTGATACTCACACAATATCCGCGAGTCCACACAAATCCTCGAGGCTTCATTTTTGGTATTGTATACTCTTAGGGCTTTGGCCAATGTAACACCTGGTGTAGTATACAAAATAGCTGTCTGCTCTAAAAGTCTTCTATGCATAGCCTGTCTCTTTAAACTAAGTTCTAGCAGCTTCTGACTTTTTGTTTCTATAATTCTGTCTTTTTCAGAGTTTCCTGAAGTTTATATATTTTTTTTTCAGGCTGGTTTATTTCAATAGACAATGTGCATTTGATTCTTTCTGTTTCTCCACTGTTGGCAGCTTACTTTTTTGGTGTAAATAACATCCCATTGTCTGGACTCAGCACATTTCTAATAAAATTATCATAAACTTTCAATTCCATGTTTTTAAGCAGACACAAATTTAAACTATTTTGAATAAATGATAGTGAGTAGAATTACTACGTCTTAATTTGTTAATATTTAATTTTAAAAGACACATGTGTTCTTACAACAATGAGAAGATTTCAGTTTACCCTTTCTTTGCCAGTAGAGTTGTCAGTGAATTAGATACTGACAGTTTCATATATGAGTTGCAAGATTTTATTGATAGTTTAGTTGCATGATGTTTATATCACACATAATTGTTTGTAGCATGTTTTTCATATATTTAATTGATCTATGAAACAATAATCAGAATTTTAGCACATTTTTTTGAAATGATTGAATTTAAAGTTATTTATACACTTTGGATGTGTGATTGTCATGTGTTTTTATCCAGATATTTTCCACAAGTCTCTATTTCATTTCTCATTAATGCAAGTCTCAGTAGAAACGTTTATATTATTATAAGATATATCAGTATTTAAATAATTTTGCTAGTATATCAAATTAAAGGTTACACAAATAATGCTTTCTATGGCAAATGAAATCTTATTCTTTGAATATATATGAATATTTCAATAAAGATGCACACATCCCAAATCTTAGAGCCTATAAAAATATCTAGAGAGGCAGTAATACAACACCTTTCACTCCAAACCAAAACTGAATCTGGAGGAATCTGTGAGAAACTTTAATAGAGAATATTTATTCTTATTTATACATGCAAAAGAATATTCAGTCTTATTTATACATGCAAAATAAATAATAGAAAAATGTACTGGAATATCTGCACAGTCTTCTATATACCGTGCTGATAAATAAAAATTTAAAAGAGCATCTTAGGAGAAAGACAGAAATGCTTCGTTATGCATAACATGTGTAGATAGTTATTAACAAGATCAATAAACTTTTAATATATTGATCTTCTTATGAGTATATCAACTGACTTCTATATTTCTTTATTGTATTTCACGTGCCAAAAATATTTTGGGAAGGATTCAAATGTTGTACATTGGTTAGATGCTTCAAGTAAACATATTGATAAATATTTCTAATAATAGAGCCAGATAGAACTTTTAGGTGATGTGGCCATCTGCCAACCAGAATGTAATTTGTATGATTATCACTTTAATGTATATATGATGCTGTGATTATTTGCCAAAGTGAAAATAAAAAAGCAAGCTATTTTCCTTTTCCCCTAAAGTAACTATAGTAATAGTTATTTGATTAAAAAAGAAATAATGGTTTTAAGTTTATAAATGCCCTGAATAAAGTTATTTTTGCCTTCATGTAAATAAACGTTTTAGCAGAAAACATATATTTTCCTTTGAAAATTTCATTTCTTAAGCAATGGAAATAAGTTTGAGATTTTTGTGTGAATTTTGTCATTAAAACTATTATGATGATTAATATATGAGAATGTGTGAAAATATAGGTAAATTTTTAATTATCTTTCATCAATATGAGGCTATACTTTCATCAATTTTCAATTCTATTGAATTTTGCCTTAATTGTATCCCATACGTTTACTGAAATCTTCTTGTATTGGCCCATTAGGAAAATTACAAAATTATTAGTACAACTCACATCATAATCAGTTTCTTGTTTCTCTTTATTTGCATAAGTGTTCTTCTATAATAGATTTCTGAAGGGCTATTTGTGACTTATTTTTAAACCTTTTTTTAACTTATTTTGGAATTTTCTTCCACGGAGGCCATATCAATGTATACATATATATTTTTTCATACAAATAACATATGGAGTCACTTTTTAATTTTAATCATAGATATTAACAAATGTTTTCTATAGTTTCAAAGAACAACCTAGGCTTTTATTTTAACTTTAAAAAATTCTATAAGCCTGTGCTATAATTTACGTGTGCTCACTATATAGTTACTTTCCTCTGGGTAGAACAAAAATACCAAGTAGGCACAATTTAAAGGAGGAGAGATTAAATTTCATTCACAGTTCGGGGCCATTCAGTCCATCACTCCTGACTCCAGCACAGGAAAACATCATGGCGGAAGGGAATAGCAGTGAAGAGATTTCTTACCTCACAGCAGCCAGGAAACAAACACAAAAGATTCAGGGAGAAGAATATAACCTAGGTCATGTCCCCAGTGAAAGCCTCTACCAACCAGCACATCCCTGAATAACACACTCAAGTACTGAACTCATCAATGGATGAATTCATGGTTGACTATAATAGTCCTATGAACCAATCACCTGCAACAACAATAAGACATTGGAGAACATTTTTGATACACACTATAACAGGGTAGGATCTTCTTCCTATAAAGCTGAATGAAGAGATCAGATATGAACCCCATCCCACTCTTCCTCTGTATTTCTTGGTAAATTAAACAGTGATTCTAGGATATAAAACATTTTAAAATAGTGTGTAGTATTATGTAGGCAGATAAGAATATAAAGGTTGCTAGTTATTATCTAATTTGACATTCGATAACTGAATTAATGTCCTCCAAAGGGCATATGTTAAAAACTGGATCCCCACTTGATGCTATGTGAGTGGCAGAAACCAGGAATCAGGTTTCTGGACTGAGCAATCAGGACCAAGTTTGAGTTCTTCAGATCAAGTGGAGTGTGCATAGCGTCGAGCTGGTTGGACTGTCCTCTTCCTCTTTATCTTTTATTTCCTGATATTGGAATGTGCTCCCACCAGGATAAACCATCACAGGCCCAAAGATATGGAGAGAGGGGATAAAGAGCTAATGACTTTAGACCTGTGAGGCAAAATAAACCTTTTATATCTGAAGGTGATAATCATGTATTTTTATAGGGATAGAAAGATAACACAGAAGTCATATAATCTACCTTTTTTGTTGTATAAAACACATGGGAGTGTTCAATGAAGTTTTTATGTAGATATTAATGCCACTGACATACACGTGTACATGTGTTTTGTGTATTTTACTTGTATACATGAATGTGTATGTTTGAATCTTTGAGTACATTGTCTTTGGCAACCTACTGGATTCCTAGAGGCATACTAGATAAATAGATTCATTGAGGGAAAATAAATTACATAAGTTTTATGATACTAATAACATCAAAGATATTATTTCTTTATGACAAAATTATTTAAGGTATTTTTTATTTTCCATATCTAACTTTAATTTATTTATTCAAATGATTTTATGAACACATTGGCAATTTGTATTTCTTTGATATATAGTTCTACATAGACTGTAGTTTATGTATCTACATTCTGATGTACAGCTATAATACAATAAAAAATGACAATCTGTTAGAAGAAGAACAGCTGCTTTGTTTTAATGAATGATTTTTCCACATTAAGATCTCTAGTTAAAAGTGGCACATTATCATACTATGGTAATCAAGTACCTAAGTTATGAAAATTTGGCTTTGTATTTAAGGGAAATTAATCAATCTACCCCCTTTAATAATGCAAGATAAGTATGTATTTATGTACACATACATTATTTCTAATATATATGAATATTTGTGAATATATATGTATGTAGGTGAAAAGTGATGACTGCAAGAATTTCTCAAAATCTGAGGCAATATTTAAAAAGTATGTAGTGCAATGCCTCATATAGACAAGATCTTTGTAAATACTGATTATATTCATGAATATTTTCACCACATTACTTATTGTAAAACAATGTATAAGTTGCAAACCATTTATATCATATTTTATTTTGCCTTAAATATATTCATCTATTATGAATGCAAATCATACGAAAACCAATTTTCTTATTTATATTTATTATTTTAAAAATTAATTAAAATTAAAAGGTTTATTTAAATACAAATTCTTGCCTCTTTTTCTAAATGTAAGTGAAAACCTTTTGTCAAATACAGCATTTCTATAAATAGTTTAAAACAGGTTTTACCAGCAAAGGGAGTCAAAGGGATTATATATATTTGAAAAAAGAAAATAAAAGCCAAGAATTATGGTGCAGAATGGCTCTGACGTGTATATTATCTTACCTGGAATCATTTCATTATGAGGTCTAAAAAACTAGCTGTTCTGTGGCACTGAATGAATATAGCTCTAATTTCACTTCCTAATTTCAGGTTCTCATATATAATTACTCCCTCTACGAGAATAGAGCGGAGGTTTTTCTGTTACCTTTGGCATGAGTTTTAATTTAAATCCTCAGATTTCCAAAATTCTAATTCAAACTGCAGAGCAGCACAGCTATGATCAGATTGTTCTCTTCAAAGTGGGGTTTATAATTTGTAAATCTTGAATGAAACAAATCATTTAGCTAAACTCAAAGAAGCCATTTTTAAAGTGAAAAGGAAAACTAAAATAGTAATCTAAGGATCTAATCAAGAAAAGAACTACAGAGTTGCTCTTGAATTACATGCCCAATGGCAATTTAAATCCACTCCTTTGGTGAAGCATTAATAAGTTTGAGAATTGGCAAAATGAGAAGAATTTGAAAACTTTAGATTTATGTAGGTGATTTTCCTTGGTTCATGCTGAATAAAAGAGTCTTTACTGTTCAGAGGGTAGAACACACCTTAAGTGCCACTGTTCCTGTAGTTAAGAATTCCCTATTTATCATATCTAATTCTCAAATATACCTAAAAAGTTGTACTTCAAAAAGTCCTACTTCTGTAAAGTTGTCTGTTTTCTGCTCTGTATATGCAGAAGAGCTACTGGCCCTATCACTGATGAGAGCAATCAACTTTAACCAGATATAAAGTGGTAGGAAGCTTTCCTTCATTAGAAGTCTGAAACAGGCAGAAAGTGAGTCCATGAGTGTGAAGGAAGGAGAATCAAGCACAATTTAGGATGCAGTTTGAAGAACTTTTAAACATAGGATAGTGAGGGTACTCTTATTCACATGATCTCCTAGTAGAAGTGAGCAAACCTAAAAAGCAAAGACAAATATAAAAAAATTCCTCTAATGTTGAGGTAAGTCAATGGAAGGTTATTGTACAAAATGGGATTTTTCTCAACAATCAAAAAGAGCAAATGGTTCTCATAAAGTCTACTTTATTGTCAATTGTTACAAATACCAACAAACAATATTTTAACCAGAAGCTCAAATATTAGAAATTTTGATCATTTTAAAAGTATATGACAAGTGTACTTGTATAAAAGCTACAGAGAAAAGACAAGGACAGCATTAAGCGAGGTAGATGTGCTGAGTTAGGACATCAGTGTGGATCCGAAGTGCACAAGAGAGCATTTGTACTCACTGAGGTTTATTTTGATTATCTTTCAATGGAACCAAGAAATGAGCAGTTAATTACAGATCCCGGAAAATAGATGAGAAGAAAGTGCCAGATTTAGTTTTTCACTTGAGATATTTTTCTCCAGTGCATGTAATTCAATTAAATTTTGTCTTGAATTATATTTTGATGTGCCCAGAAGTAGCTATAATTGTATTGGTTACTTTTCTTTTGTTGTTGAGTCAAAATACCTGATGACCAATCTGAAGGTAGGAAAAATTTATTTGGCTTAAAATTTTTGGAGGTTTCAGTGCATCCCAGCTGGCTCCAAGGCAGGTTGGCATGGCTGAGGGGCGTCATTCATGGAGGCTGTGGTAGATGCAAAATGCAACTAGCAGAAGTGTAAAAAGGAGGGAACACAGCTCTTCTTCTCCCTCATAATCAGGCTGCACCCCTCGGGTGAGGGTAGCGCTCACATCATCTGCATGCCTTCCTCTTGCACAGATTGAGCATGTTTACAAATTAAGGACCCTGGCCCCTTGCTGAGTCACTTAATTAAATTTGGGACCTTCCCAGATGACACAAAGAACAATATCCTAAAAGAGGCAATGGCATATCATTTATGCTCAGGATGGAGAGCTGCTGAGTACTTAAACTTCTAGACTTCTCGAGCTGACACAATGAATCAACTACAACAGAAATTAATAAAAATGAAGTTTCAGTTTCAGAAAGATGAACAAATGATCAGAAAGTGGTAAGAGTAGTACAGTATCCCTAGAGGGCACTGGGAACTTCTGACAATTTAAAATTATTTCATTGTTGTAGGTAAATAATCAAATAAAATAATTAAACAAATTAAGATGACTCAAGTTGAAGAAGTATGCTTGAAACTCAAACAATTAGTCTTTGAAATTTCAAGTAATTATGTGAACTGACTGACAAATAATGGAGTAAGATATTTGAATGAATTGAGTCAAAAGCAAGAAGTATATGGGGTCAGCTGGAAATTTTTCTTTAGCAAATCTATGTCAATGAGCAATTGCAAATGCTTAACAACTCTCTTCAGACAGATGATCAGATTATAGGAGCTGTAGGCTTGACTTCCAATGTCTGATTTTAGTATTAACAAATCTACTGACTAGATATGAGGAATAGAGAAGAGAGGAAATTTAAACAAGAAAGCACACTTAAAAACTCTCCACTGAAAATATAATGTCAGTCACCTGGGTCTGAAGGCTTGAAGGACACACAGGAGCGTGCATAGAACCCGGGAGACATTTCACACATGTGCTGCTTTCATCTTACCCAACATTATATGTATATTATATAAACACCTTTATCTTGGACAACTTTATCTTAAAATCGGTTAAGAAAATAAATCTTTGCCAAGGAAAAACTGACATTCATTCTTCCAGGTATCAAGATTTATACAATTCCTTTAGATTTCTCATTGTATCCTTAATCCTGGTTTAGGTTGACCCACACTTACTTTCCCCTTCCTCAATTTCTTCTACTTTTTTCTTAATTATGTGGCTTACATTTTTATGTGTTTGTTGTCTCCAGTAATTTTTTTAGAATATAATTTTTGTTGACTTAATCATTTAAAAGCAAGCATTGAAATTACTTTAGTAGAATGTATTTACAAAACATTAATATATTCAGTGATGTTGAGCAAAATCTGTATTAAAAATGATGATCCTACATAAGTATTATCTGAGCCAGGTGTGGTGGCACATGCCTGTAATCCTAGTACTGAGGACTTTGAGTAGGAGACTCACCATGAGTTCAAAGCCTGTCTGGGTTACATAATGAATTTAAGGCCTGCAAAACTACACAGTGAAACTATCTTGGAAAAAAGAAAAAAAAAAAAAAAACTAAAGGGGAGGTTATTGTATTTTATATGTTGTCTTGACAAGATGTTCCATAGATACTATGATTTATTGCTGACTAGTGTTTAGTAGAAATTGTTATTTTTATATATTAAATATCTTATTTTTAATATTTAATAATATATTATATAACCAATAAATAGATACACAAGTAAGACTTAAATACATATAATTATATTTGGCTATTATTATTCACAATACTATTAATGCAAAATGAAGATCTTCAAATTAGTAATAAGAGAGAAAAATGGTTATTAATACATGGTCATAATGAGGCCCCCCATTAAGTTTAACATATTCCTAATAATCGAATTCAAATGTTAAGCATGCACTTCCAAATTATTAATTATACTGATGGAACAAGATTACTGGAAAGAAGAACTGAAGATGGATGTTTATCTCTTCCAGTATTAACACTTTCATTAAGATGATTAGTTGCATTTAATACTCACCTTCAATGCTGTTTTTCAAAATACCTCATGGCAAACTATCCAAATAGAAATACATACTGTTCATGACATTTAAAGACATTCTGCATGCTGACAATCATTCTGTTAAACTTCAAGATCAGATGCTCAGAAAAACAATATGCTTTTCTTTCCAAGAGAAGGGGCAATGAATATCATTTTCATTAGGCCATACCTTCCTGTGGAATTAAAATACTATGTGTTTGTGTAACCATTTAACACTTCTATTTCCTATCTTACTTCTGTTTTATTTTTAACTGTGTGTATAGTTTTTAGAAATGTAACATTTGAAATCAGAGCAATTATGGAGCTAGGCATCGGAATTTAGAAACTTGATGAAAAAATGTGTAGATGAAGAAAATCTGAGTCCGTGTGTCTGTTGACCCTCCCTTGGTGATTCACATGGCAATGCTCCTTTTCTGAATTTGTGATTTTTGTTTCAGTTGCAATCTTCTCTGTTTCTTTGAAAGACTGCCTGTTGCTTTTTGCGCTGTACTTTTCAGTTTGCACAGTGACTTTTTTTTTTTTTTTTTGGCAAATCTCTTTTGAATAATTATATTCATGCAATGAATAACTTACATTGGTTCACACACACTTTAGGTTCTTAAACTTTAGTAATACGCTTTTTACATGCTGGCTATTATCCCATTTCTTTATTATCAATCACAAAACCTCTAAATATTAGCCTATATTATATGCATCCACTCAAATTAAAATTTTCATTTCCTCTCCTGTCTTTAGTTCACTCAAAATGACCTTTTATCTGTATCCTTTCCTTAGAACTGCTTTGGTCTAGGAAATTCCTACTTCAAATGATTGAAAGTGTTCTCCTGAATTAATTTGTAAAGGCTTCAATAACTGTCCTCTTATATTAAATCAGCAATTTGCCTATAATTAAGTTTTGTGAATAGTATGAGAAAGGAATTTTGTTTTCTTTTAAAAAATACTGTTGTCTAGCATGATTTGAAGATAAAGAATTCCCCAAGACCCATAGATTGAGGACTTGCTCCAAAATGTAGTACTGTTCAGAGTTGGGGTCTGGGGAGTAACTGAATCATAAGGGCACTGACTTCAACCACACATCAGTCTCCTGGTAAGTACACAGCCAAAAGGGCTTCTAAGGAGGAGGGGCCTAACAGGAGGAAGTAGGTCTGGAGGGAGAGGACTTTAAAGACTGTGATTTTCCTTCACACCTTCAGTTTGACCTTCTCCCTTTGTCCCACTGCTTCAAAAGTATATTTAATTCATATTCCTGAACTTTTGTTGGATCATTGATCGGCACTATCTGCAATTTCATTATGAATGTTCACCTTATATGCTTTAAATTTATAATTTGGACAACTGTTTCAAAGATGACAATATGTAACCTGTTAATTAGTGATATCTTACTGTATTTTTTTTCTTGAAATTTTGTATTATTTGTACCCTTTTACTGCTTTTTTAAAAAAATTTTATTTCCTTTCTTTTTTTTTTCTCTTTAAATAATAATAAAAAAAAGTATAATTAGGTAAGCTTTGTTCTGCCACTACTATGTACCATAGTATTTTGCCTGCCATCTCCCTAAAAGTAATGGTACCAGTGACTATAGGCTGAAACCAGGAGCCAAAATAAACCTGACGTCTACCAATTTCTTATTCTCAGTTGTTTTGTCATAGTGATAGAAAGTTAACACAAATTCATTTACAGGATTTCATCTGTTAAAAGACTATTGTTTGCCTACATCCCACTGGTACAGAAATAGGTAAAATACATATTCATGAGTATTTCTCAAATTTCTATTTTAGTCTAGTGTTCTATAACTGAATCAATAAGAAACCTAATTGAGGATTTCAAGAAGCATTGAACCTAAAAAGTTAATATTTCTGCCATTTCTTATTAATATTATTAATATAGTCATGCTATTTTTGTTCTTCATGTAAATTTTAGAACTATTTTGTCATTTTTAGCTCAATATGCTACCTGATTCTGAGGGGGGGATTAAACTGAATTTAAAGATCAAATTAAGAATGTAAATAATAGAATTACAATAGTTTTCTGGCATCGACAAATAGTAAGACATACCAATCATTAAGATATTATAGAATTAATTTCTACAAAATATTGAAGTTTTCTACATGCTGATCTTGTACTTTTGTTATTTCATGTTAGTAATTAATATTTAGATGTTACATGGAAGCAATCAGTAAATTCAATGCTCAAACTCATTTAGCTACAGAAGTACAATGTTTTTATGTTGATTTTGCATCTAATTCCCTACAATATATACAAATTCAAATGCAAATATTTCTTCTAGCAATATAATACTTGTGATTTTATTTGTATTTCATATCTTGTTGCTCTACAAAATGGAATGCAATTGAAGTGTGTAATAGTAAAAATATGTTTTCTTCTGACCGAAGGAGAGCCACATGTTTGATACTGTTATATTTATAGTGACATTTAACATATTAAAAATCTTTGTATAAATATCTTTAATCAGATTAATGAAGTTGTTTTCTAATTCTTGTTTGCAGTTTTTTTCCCAGTATATGGGATTGGATCCATGGCCTTTACATTGAACTGTGTATCTAGCCCTTTTCAAGTCTCTAAGTAGCCTAAACTAGTGCAAACTTGTGATCCTCCTGCCCAAATGTCCCAGACTGCTACAATTACAAGCATGTGCCACTGTTCCATATTTTGGTTTGCACTTTTTGAAGAGATAATTGGATGATTTTAGTTAAATGCCTTTCCTTTAACCTCCCAATACAACTGTGTGATTTAGAACTTCTATTATGTATTTTGATAACTTGCATGAATAGTTTTTACATGGACTCAAATGAGCTATTCCTATAAAAATTAACGCCATTATTTATCTAAAATTTCATTTATCATATGCTACTAGATGCAGTTTCCTTCTGTTGGTTTAAGCTTTACAAATTTATATTACTCAGAAAACATTATTTCTTTCTACTGCCTTTTGTCTATTTTCTTTTTTATACAAACTTTGTAAAGATTTAGCATCAATATTTTCTTGTTTTGTGTAATGAGTTGAAAATGTTTCTTCTCTTAATACTCTCTGAAAGAAAAAAAATTACTATATTTTCTTCCTCAGAGTTTGTGAAATCCAAAAATAAAAGCAAAGCTGGTGTGTTTTATGTTATATAAATACATTTTAAAGTATTTATTATAGAATTTGGCATGTTTCTCTTTAATTCATGTTTACTTAAAAATGGTATGTAATATTTTAGATTCTTTTTCTTTTTCCACATGTTAAATTTATAGTCCTGTAATGTTTTAAACAATAAAACTAGTTATTCATTTTTGTGAAGTTTTTAACATTTTTCTCACAAATAGACTCATTATCATATCCATCACTTATTAATCTATTATATTGCTTATTTATGTCAAAAATAGCTTTGCTTTTTCCATACCTTCACAAACTCGTATTAACTACCAGAACCAAACTAGCTGTACTCATGCTTCAAAATCATATACATTAAAAGAACAAGTACATGTAGCCTTATATTACCACTAGTATGTGACAAATTAGAAGTTAATTTTTAAAACTTCCTCCTTACTATAGAAATACACACCAGTAATCTGCAGGTCCTAGAAGCCAAGTGCATAAAAGGAAAGGACAAAAATTTTCAATTATGTGGTTTATTAAAAAAAAATGTTCCAGAAGAGTGGATAAAAAAATAGATAAGATATCCACAGGGAAAAAAAATAAAACTCCTTACATAATTGAAAATAGCAGAAAGGATCTTGAGAAATATGGCTACTGAATTATTGGAAGCAAGTCATTTAGAAAATTGTTTTGTCGTTAGGTAGTATATGAGAAGTCCCATTTCCAGGGAAAAGTGTAATAACCTGGAAAGAGATAGCTATTAGATTTAGTCATGAGAAGGAGAGAAGAAACCAAAAACCTTGCAGAGAGAAAGACCAGAAAATCAGAAAGTACACTAAAGATCACCTACAACCAAGTTAAAAAGCCTAATTAACTATTCTAAACATTCAAATCTTTTCTGTAGGTATAACCTTATTTCACCAACAAAAATATTCCTAAATTGATTAAAAGGGAAATGACTATACATAAAAGACTATTTACTAAAATAAACAGAAAATATTTTCGATCCACAACCTCCACAAACCAGCCAAAACAAAGAAAACATTTCCAGCTGGGAAAAAATACACAAAAATGAATGAGAAAAGTTATATTCAACTTTAAAAATATATAAAAGTTGATAAGAAAAGTTATATTCATTCACATATTAAAATTGTGAATTATAGATGAAATTGAAATACATAAAAAATCCAAAGATATATTTATCAATAAAATGTATAAACCGTAATTATGCAGAGAATTGATTTCAGAAACAAAGGATTGAAAAATAAACAAAATTTTATTTTATTTTAATTTTTTTTTATTTTAAAGAAAATAAAACAAAATAGAACACAACAGGGCAAATCAGAACAGACAATGCAAGCAACACAACACTTCACAACCAAACAACTGGACAACAACAGTAGCTACTATAATGTCTCCTTTCTTTGAAAGGGTTGACCATACCTTCACACACAATAATTTCAAACATAACAAAATAATATAAAGCCATTCAAAAGAATGAAAGCATTGCAGGACTTCAAAACAAAATAACAAGAAATGAGCAATGGCTACTATAGTATCTCATTTTCCTCAAAAACTTGTCTATACTGTCACACATAATAAAATCAAATAAGCCACAACAGATAGAAACAATCAAAATGAAGAACAAAAGTGTGGCAGAACTTCAAAGCAAGATAAAAGTAAATCAGCAATGGCTAAGATAATGTCTTGTTTTCTTCAAAATAGATGTTCGTACCATTACACAGAATAAAATCAAAGAAAACAAATAAAACCAATCAAATGAATGAAAGAATTATAAGACTTCAAAGCAATACAATAGGAAACCATGATTATCATAATATATCCCATTATATTCAAAATAGCTAACCCTATCATCTGACAGCATAAAATAGAACAAAACAAGACAGAACAAACCTAACAAAATTGTGTAAACAATGCAAGAATTCAAGATAAAACATAAGAAACTGACAGTAATTTCTACCTTTCCCTCCCAGGTATTTCCTCCTCTTTGCTCTTACCTTAACTATTTTGCTTTTGGATCTCATTAACTCCTTCTGTTTCTTATACTAGGGTTCACATATATGAGTTCAAATTGTTTCAGCCATGGATATGTTCTCCAGTTTACTTACAGGAGACTTGAGATTATTCTACTTTATAGCTGGATAGCTTTCCACTGCATGAAAATACCATGCCCTTCTTACTCATTCTGCAGTTGATGGACAAGTTAGTCTCGCTTTTTTTGTTCTCTAGTCACATTAAAAAATTGTTTTCTCTCCTTTGATTTTTTTTTTTGTCTTTTTCTTTTTTATCGGTACCAGGGATTGAACTCATGACTGTCTGCTTGCAAGGCAGCGCTTATGCCACTGAGCTAAATCCTCAAGCCCCTCTCCTTTGATTTTCAATCTATTAATCTCCTTCCCAGTTAAATGTGTTTCTTGTGTACAGTGTATCAATCGATCCAGTTTCTTGTTCCACTCTCCCTGTATTTCTTTTTATTGCTGTCCTGAGGCCATCTACATTAATGGTTACAACTGGCATGTACTGCTATCCTCCTGTTGTTGGACCTCCACATTTCCACCTCATTCAATTGCCTATTTGGTTATTTCCTCCCCTGCTGTTCCTAGAAGCACAGTCAGCTTTATATCTCTCTAGAATATTCTTTAGCACTCTCTGTATGGTTGGTTTGGCAGTCATGAGTTCCTTCAGTTGTTCTTTATCATGGAAGTATCTTATTTTTCCAGCAATTTTGAAAGATAGTTGCGCAGGTTACATGAGTCTGGTGTGGAAATCGTTTTCTTTCAGGGGCTGAAACACTTCACTCCAAACTCTTGATGGTTTATGTTGATAAGTCTTCTGTGATTCTGATTGATTTTCCTTTATAGATGATCTTTCTCTTCTCTAACAGCTTTTAAAAATCTATTCTTGTGCTGGATTTCTGGGATCTTGATTATTATATGTCTGGGTATAGATTTACTTTGGTTATTGCTAGTTGGAGTCCTATATGCATCACTTATCTGCATGACAGATTCATTTCCCATGTTTGGGAAGTTTTCATCTATTACTTCTGTGAATATCCATTTAATTTCATTCGTGTTGACCTCTGATTCTTCACCCACACCTATCACTCTAAAGTTATGCTTCTTTGCATCATCTTGCAGCCATGAGGTTGTTATTTCCTAATACTATGTTATATCAAAGATCTTTCCTTTCACATTCATTAGTCGCAATCCTGTCTTCAAGGTTTGAAAGTCTATCATCTGTTTCCTTCAAGCAGTTTTCCCAGCTTTCGATTGAATGTTTTAATTTCCTGTATCTCTCTTTCAATCTGTTTCATGTATTGTAATCCCTTTCTACATTGATTGAAGGTTTCCATCATTTTCCTATGCCCCTCATTCTCATCTCTGTCTTCTTTAGACCTGCTGAACAATTCTTTCTGCATATTTGCAATTTCTTCTTTTACTTGAGACATTATTTCTGATTTGACTACTTTTACAACCTCATGAATTTGTTTCCTTACTTCAGTTGCTATCCTCTCAGAAATTTCAGGTGTGTGACTTGCATTTTCTTCCATGACTGTGTCTCCCAGACTTATTCTGTCTGGGCTAGAAGTCTCAGTTTGCCTTTTGCTCCTTCCTCTTGACATTCTCCTGGGTTCCTTCCAACAAGCTGGTTGTGGGGCCCCAGGCACTTCCCTTGTTTTCTACCTCTAGGCAGTGCAGAGAGATGAGACAGGTACCTGGGTTCCTCTAATTCCAGATTTACAGGAGATAGCAGGGCCTGGAAAAGGCTTCTTTAGACCCATGCAGGGCACTGCAGCTTTGCTGATGATCAGGGATGCCTGGAGGTGGGGCTACTTCTCAGCCTGCGCGTCTACACTGGGACTCCCATGATGATGGCAGACAAATAGGAGTGTGTTTGTCTGATTCTGCTAGTGGGTGATGGCTGCCTGAGGGAACCAAGGGCCTCCAATGGTGGCCTACAGATGCACAGGGCTTAGCCAGCTGTGTATCCCTCTTCCTCCTGGCTGCCTGCAGGAAGGAGCCTTCTGATGGCAGCTTGCTGAGGGTGAAGGCATATCTGATGATTCTTTCTGCCCATGCTGGTCGCCTGCAGGAAATGGCCTTTTGGTGGTGGCAAACAGTGGGCAGAGGCCAATCTGTCTGTCTCCCTTGATCTACAGTGGGTGCACAGAGGAAAGAGCCTACAGGTGGCAATGCCTGGCAGGCAGAGGCAGAGCTCCTGGTTCTCTCAGCCTGCACTGGGTGTGCCGAGAAAAAGGCCTTCTGGTGATGGCTCCTGGCAGGCAGAGGTTGATCCAAGAATCAAAATTTTTAAACCTAAACTCTTTTGCACAATACATTTAAAATATTTTTGAAAAGCTTAATGAAGTGAAAATTTTCTTTCCAAAATATAAAAATGCTTTTACTCCAAAGTATTTTAGTAGTTTCCATTAAGCAGATAAAATATATCAGAGTTGACTATAAATTAGCATTTATTATCAATTTTATATTCTTATGGTAATGCAATTTTTAGTTGTTAATTTTTATACCGAAAAAAAATTTTTAACATTGCTTTTCTAAAGAACATTTACTTTACAACTGATTATTATTTCACCACTTTTAGTGAAATGTTACTAAATGGTTATTAAATTTGAATTAATTGTATATATCTTTGTTAAAGTGTTTTGCAAAATTAGCATTGTATATTTTTTTTTTAAATTTAAAGTCAATAGGGGCTGAGGATTTAGCTTTGTGGTACAAACACCTTCCTGGCAAGCTTGAGGTTATGAGTTCAATGCCCAGCACAAAATAAAATAAAATAAATAGAATTTAACTAAAATGAAAAATTATAAATAGATGATTTAATTACTACTTAATGTATGAAATGTTTAAATTAGGCTTCAGATATCGAGCTCCCTTATTATTTAACATTTCCCTGTAGGTTTAGCATTCTTTTGTTAACAGAGTTTCTCATATATATAAAACACATCTTTTCTTACAACTTTTTGATATATATATACTAAATTAATACTCTCAGCAGAAAACTCTTTATTGAGCTTCCTTCTCTATTTCTGACACTTAATTTGCAAGTTTGTTCAAAATTTCCACAATATATCAAATGAATTTTCATATTGTATTTCTTTATATGTTATATTTTTCCAGGATTCTTTCTACATGTATTCTTGTCACATTATTTATTATTTTATTCATCTTCAGTTATACATTCTGACATTCATAATGATTTTGTTTCCTCAATTGTACAAATATCTTAGCTTTTCAACATGTCTTTCCTTTGTATGGTTCTTGTTTGTACAATAATTGTCCAGTACACAATTTCATTCCCAGAACTCATTAATTACAGTTATTATTAAGTGCTCATCTAAAACTCCCAAAACAATTACTTGTTGTATAACACAACTCCTTCTCTGCTTTGCAGTTGTGAACTCTTTCATCTGATCACCATATATGTTCATGAAGTCTATTTTTATGGCTCCTAAATGATCTATCAGTTTCTCTATCTTTGTGTTTTACACCACAGTTACGTGTTTCAGATATAAGTTATTTTGTACTGTTTTTGTAGTAAAATGCCTCAACAAGTCCCTACTCTCCAGAGTGAAAACTGATAATGTGTAAATGATAGTAACTTACAATACTTGGGGAATTGTACCGCATGACTTCACCTTCTACAATTTTTCTCTGGATCACTCTGCTCACTTTGGGACTCTATTATTGCACAAATGCTGCTTGAAACATTACAATGACTATTCCTTTTTTCTGGAGTGATTGTACTCTACATATGCAAACAAATAATTTCCATCAATTATTGGTTTAAATGGCACATTATTGGGGAGGTCAGCCTTAGATAACCTAACAGAAATTGCTGTCCTAGCGTAAACTCTGATTCTCAAAACTTTAATTGTAATCACTTAATTATTATGCTAATTTTCCCAGTACTAAAAGCATTCAAGTTGCAAGAATTTAAAAGGCATTTAACCATACTAATTTATGTACTCTGCAAAATTAAACTCATTTTATGGGTAGGGAAAGTTAACTACAAGAAATTTAAGCAAATTTGCACAACCACTGAGTAATGACTTTCAGAAGTAGATTACAAAGATAGACTCTATCTAATCGACTGCTGTTGCCTAATTTCTCTAGGATGTAAAGAAGTTTGACATCACACTGAAGAAATATATGTAAAATATTGAGCATATTTAATGGTTTTTCCACAATGTTCATGGAACAATACTGAACATTATAAAAAGAAAATATTTATTATAATAAGAAGAATTTGATTAAGAAATTTGATAGTAAGAGTTTTCCAAATAGAACATAGAAGAATGATGCTTAAAATATCAAATTAAAATATATTTTTTAGGATTCATTTAGGAAATAAAAGAAATGAAAATGCTTTGACACTATTTGGAGAGCTGACTTGAGGCCTACCTACCACACTAAAAATGCTTATGTGCTAGAAACCTTTATAATGATCAATCTGAGTGGCACTTTTTTGATCATTACATTAAAATGATCAATATGTAAAGAAAAGTTAATAATTAATTTTTTCATAAAACTTCAATAAAAAATTAAAATGGAGTGATAAGGAAGTAGATGAATCAAATTATAAATTATTTCAGATGTCTCAAAACTCCGAGGCTAATGTAGCATTTCATAGGCTTTTTTACAGCTTCTATCATTTTTTAATATATGCCACATTTACAATAGTTTGAATGGCATATAGTTAATATTGATATAGAAAATTTCAAGTCAGTTTACCTTCATTCATATTATATATGTAATCTATAATATAGACAAACATGCTATAAAAAAGAACATATTTAAAATTGTATTTGATTATATAAGATATTTATTTTATAGACATTAATATATATATATATATATATAATTTATATAGGTAATTCTATTTTAACAGATATGGTTTTCTTAAGCACTATTTACAGCCCATTGACTGGAATTTTTTTTAGTTTCTCTACTAAATTATGTTTTAACATAAAATTTTCTCATAAGGTATAGAGAGCACAAATAAAGGTGGAAGAGAAATAAAAAGTGAAAGGAAGAAATTTCATACTTACTGTGCAAAAAAGCCTTGTGGTATCATGAAAGTAGGCTTTAAAAAATTACGTTATTTTCATATTTTCCCACTGAGACATATTTTCCATCAGGTTGTGATGTTGTGTATGTGTGTATATTGTATATTTCAGTTACATGGTCAACTTACAATACTCAGCTAAACTGAAGCAGAATGGTGCTGGGTGTGGAAGGCCAACCCAAGAATTGTTGCCAACATCAGGAAAGGAGAACTGGAGGGGAAGATCACGTGCTATTGATTCTCCTGGAGAAGCTTGCTAAGCTGAATTTCCTGAAACTCAGTTGATCTCATCATCAGAGGACCCTGAGTCCTCACTCACACTGGAGATGGCTGTGGTTCTGTTCAGGGGAGCTGTGGTCCTTACCTTGAGTGTCACCTGTGGCACAAATCTTTCACCCCACTAGCACAGACTTTGTAACTCCCACACTGGCCTCTGGACTTTCTCAGTGTAGATTGTTGATACAAACTTACATGAGACGTTGTTGTGGGTTCTAGGTCCATAGCTGGTCTCATGGAGGATATTGCCACGGGTTCTAGGTATTCAGCTGGACTTGTGAGGCCACGGAAACCAAGCCCTCAATTCTATTCTTTGAGTCTTTAGTGTGTGCACAGCTCCTTGCACTTTTTAAAAATTATTATTTAAAGAGGAGAAAAGTAGAATAAAACAGACTGTAATCACTTGAAGTAATGAAACAAGTTTTGTGTCTGCCTCTGTCTCTGTCTGTCTCTCTTGTGTGTGTGTGTGTGTGTGTGTGTGTGTGTGTGTGTGTGTGTGCATCTCTCTCATTCTTTTCTCTCCTCTCCTCTGCTTGGTTTTTCAATTTAGGATGAAGTTTGACAAAAGTTGGTAGCAAAAGTGGGTTACAAACAGCCCAGTCATTTTCTGACAAGTAAGCCCTAAACCCATTCGAAGTAAACTTTCTAACCCTCTGTTCTCTCAAGCTGCTTTCCCATTAATCTTTCTCCTTCATTGCAAATTGTCTTATAGATGTGAACACCCTCCTTGTGGTGCAGTATTTTGTCCTCATCTGGAATCTGGTTTTGTAAAATATATCATGCCATATTAGTAGAGTACTGTCTTAGCATCTTTTTTGATTTGATATGCTGATTTTAAAGTTTCTTTTTATATTGGACTTTTGCACGTATATTGATGAATTTGGCACTCATTTCTCTGTCATTGAGATTAAAATTTTCTGTTATTTTACTTGAGTCAAAGTTTTTAAATTCACTTTTAAAAAGAATGGCTAACAGTTCTTTAGAGTAATGGATTAAGAAATTGAAAAGAGACTAGCAGGAAAATGTTAAAGCAGTAAACAGCAGAGAAAGAGCCTTTCTGAAATTTCTTGAACAGACACTGGAATAGAGCAACAGGAGGAAGAGAAGAAGGAAGATGGTGTGTCCCAGGGACCCAGGAAAGATCGGAAGCAAAAACTGGAGCCACAGGGAAGACAAAGACACAGACTTTAATGAGATAGTAAGTGGCACTTTCTCCCTGTGCCTCCCTAGTGGCACACACTTACCACGGGGGAGGGACAGTGGGAACCTAGACACATAGTGATTACTGGTGACCCCAGTGGCCTCCTGAAAGAAATACACTGGTGGAGCACAGACCTGTATGCAGCGCACTGCAGTAGCTGGTGAGGTGTTCAGTTTCAGACATCCCTTGGGAGAGAGCACCTAGCATCCCTTGGGAAGAGCCAGCTAGAGAGGGACCGACTGGGTTCAGCACTCAGAGAAACTGCTGGCTCCATGTATTACTTTCCAGTGTCCAGATAAAGAAACAGAGTACAAGTCTGCAGGAAGTCAGGGAGCTGGGTCACAGTTCATACGGATCTAAGTTTAACCCAGAATTAGTACACAGACTGCTGCAAACTGAACAGGTCTAGTTTCAGCCTCAAGGCCAGAACCAGCCTGCAGTTCAGTGGAACTGAAGTGCAGGCTTGCAGGCATTATCCAATACCGACCATAGTGGTACAGCAGCCTTGCTGGAATCTATCAACTTAGATCTGGGCTCTATCTGTCCACATTGTCTACCAGTGACAGCAGAGACACACCTTGAAATGGACACTTTTTTTTTTCTTATTTTCTTTTTTTTCCTCTTATCTTTTTGATTTTGTCATGTATTCTTAAACTGCATGTTTTTGTTTCATATGTATGTTAACATGATTTCTAGTTTTTATTGTTCTTGCTGTTCTGTTGGTTTTTGTTTAATTTCTGCCTTTGCTCTACCCTTCTGTCTTGTTAACCAGTTTCCCAATTATTTGAATGAAGGTGACAGCAGAGGTCAGCTTTGAAGTGGACTTTTTATAGCACTGAATTCCCAATTCAGAAAAACAGAATGAGCTCAAGTAAATGACCTAAAGTTGAGCCAGAAGCTTCCAGAAAACGAAGAGCAAGTAATAGACCAAAGCTTGTAAAAAATGGAAAAATTAACTAATGACAAAAGGAATACAAGGAACCAACAAATTGAAGAGCTGATTCTTTGAAAGATTCAATAAAATTACCAAAATCTTAGCCAACCTTATTATAAAAAACAGAAAGACTCAAAACTGTCATTTAGGAATGAAAAGATGAAATCACATTACCTGCAGAAATGCATAAAATCATCAATACTACTCTGAGAACCTTTAATCAAATAAGTTAGAAAACACAGAAGACATGGATAGATTCCTAGATACATATCAATTATCAAAGCTAAGTCAATAACATATAACATTCTAAATAACTGAATATCAATCAATGTAATTACAGATATAATTTAAAAAACCTACCAATAAAGAAAATCTAGGTCTTGAAGGATTTACTGCTGAATTCTATAAGAATTTTAGTGATTTAATGAATAGAAATTGAAACAATACTCTTGAATTCACTTCTGGAAGAAAATATTAACCTGATGCCAAACACTGTGAAGGACCTTATCAAACAACAGAACATAAGCCACTCTCCTTAGTGAACATAGATGCAAAAATTCTGAATAATATACTGGAAAACAGAATGCAGCAACTCATGTGAGGGTAATATACTAAAACCAAATAGGATTCATCCTATGAATACTAAAACCAAATAGGATTCATCCTATGAAGGCAGGGAAGGAGATATATATATATATATATATATATTGATAGACAAATTTAAAAAGTGATATGCTATGTTCACAGATCCAAAGACAAAAAGTATATGATCATCTCAGTAGTTGTAGACAAAGTATTTGAAAAATCCAAGAGCCAGTCATGATAAAACACTACAGTAAATTAGAATTCAAAGTCTTTATCTCAATCTGATAAATGCCATTTATGACAAGCCAATAGCGAACATTATATTAAATGAACAAAACTTGAAAGCTTTCTCTTTAAAATCAGAAAGAAGAAAAGGATGTCCACTCTCACCACTATTTTCAATATAATTTTGGAAACATTATCCTAAGAAAAGAGAAGGAATAAGGTTAGAAGAGAAAGAAGTTAAAGTATCATTTTGTAGATGACATAATACTCTACACAGAAGATCCCAAAAATTTCACTAAAAGACTAATTAATTACCATAGCATGATATATAAAGTCAACACTCAAAAATCAATAACATTTCTGCACATGACAACAAACTCACTGAGAGAGAAATTAGGGAAAATATATCTTTTACATTAACATGTAAAATATGAAATTTCTAGGAATCAAGCTAACTAAGAAAGTAAAAGACCTCTACACTGAAAACTAAATTACTCTGGAAAAGGAGATTGAAGAGGTTATCTGAAAGTAGAAAAGTATCTTTTGTTTTTATGATGGAAGAACCAATGTTAGGAAAATTCCCATACTCCTGAAATTGTTAATTATCATCAAAATTCCAACAATATATCTCACAGAATTAGAGAAAACAATCCTAAATTTCATTTTAAACTAAAAGATATGTAGAATAATGATGACAACCCTAGATATCAAAATCAAAGCAAGTGTATCACAATCATTGTTTTGAAAGTTTACTAAAAGTAATGATAAAAATGGCCTAAAAATTAGGGAAACAAAGACCCAAGCATCAATAGAACAGTTTAGGTATAGAAAATCTCCAGAAATACTCAGCCACCATTTATTTCACAAAAGAGCCAAACATGTTCACTGGGAGAAAGCCTTTTAATAAATGATGCTGGAAAATTTGGCTTTCTACATATTGAAGATTACAATTAGAACCATATCTTTCAGCAAACATTAAGCTAAAATCAAAATGTATCAAGTTGTAAATATTAAAATGGAAACATTAAATCTTCCAATGACAAGATAGGAAGAATTCTTAAAGATATTGGAGTAGGCAGAGATTTTATTAACATAATTCCAATTACACAGTATCTCCCACAAAGAATAATCTACTGATATCTAAGTTATTAAAAAAACCTTTTCATAGAATCCACCAACAGTGAAGAAAAAACCCACAGTGTGGGAAAAGAATTTTAGCAAACTCGGTCCTAGATTTGCTATCTAGAATACATTAAAAAAAAAAAAAAAAAGAAAGAAAGAAAGAAAAAGAAGCATACTTGACAAATTTAAGACCGAATCCAAAAAATAAGCATCTGAAATGACCAAAAATTCTCAGATGGAGCAGTAGAAGTGGACAATAACTATATCAAAAAATGTTCAACATCACTGGTTATTTGAAAGATGCAAACCAAAACAACACTGATATTGTATCACACTCAGAAAGAAATGCAATTTTCAAGAAATTAACCAATAACGATTTTGTCCGTGCTGTGGAGGAAAAAGAACACTTCTCTACTCCGGGTGAGAGTGTAGAATGGTTCAACCATTGTGGAATTCATTGTGGAAATTCCTCAAAAAGCTAGGACTAGAAGTCCCACCGAACCCAGCTATTATCCTCATTGGTATCTTCCCAAAATAATTAAAGGCATCATATCCCAGCAATAGATGCACAACCAAATAATAAATAAATCTTGAAAAGAGTCCAAATAGCATCAGTCAAAGAATAGATAAAGTTATTGTTCTTTTATACAATGGAGTACTACTGAGTATTAGAATAGGATAAGCTTAACACATTTTGAGTCAATTGCATGCAGTTTGAAAACCTACTCTAAGTGAAATAAACTAAACACACATAAGTAAATGCCAAGCTGTTTCTCTGATGTGAGAAACTGAAAATGTAAATAATTCCAAAATATATAAGAGATACTGTGAAATACAAAGACAATATTTGAATGGGAGCTACAGTAGGGGAACAGGAAAAAAGAAAGAGAAAGCAAACAAAGCAAGAAAAGTTGGGAAAATGGAAAAAAAGCTGGGTAAATGGGAGGGGAAGACTGGTTAAATAAAGTATAGAGGATTAGAGGGGAAAAAAACTCAGTATCTATCTTTTATAGGCACAAATACTCTATGATGAATGTGATCATTATGCAGACCTGTATTTACCAGTCATTATGTATACCTAAAATTTACCAATAAATAATATATCAATAATATATACCACAATTTACCAGATAATTAAATTAAGAAAAATAAATTGAAAATTTGGCAAGCAAAATATTGGGGGCTGGGTACGTATTTTGAAAACTGCCAAAAGAAAAATCTTAATGAAAGCTGAATCTGTTTCAATTTTTGTTTGCTAATATCTGTACATATTTATATATTACAGTTTTGTTACATATTTCTATCTTGAAGTTAAAGATCTTGTGAAAATTCTAATGGGAAAAAAGAGAAATAAGGGGATTCAATTAGGTACCTTTCAAACAATAACAAGTAATTAACTGCCTTTGGAACATATGAACTGTGATAAATAATACTAGTTTTAAGATTGTTGATAAAACATGACTGCTCAAATTGTCAAAAAATAAGAAGGTAATTAGATTTGTTTCCCATCACCATTCAAATACAATTATCAAAATGATTCATTTAAATGAATAAGAAGCGGATACTTTAAACTCATTATTCAAGTAATTTAAAATTTTCAATTTTTTTTCTTTGAACCAAATGATAGACATTATAAAATATGAATGAGGTCTATGTGAACTTTTGAAATATTAATTTCTGAAAATAATGTTCCTGTATAGATACACTAGAATCTTATTTTGAGACATTACTATCATTTTGGACTAGAATATTTTGAAGTTCTCTAGGTAAAGACTTAGTGCTGCACATGATACTGGCGCTATCAGGAGATTGTTGAATTTGTAGGTGGTGGGACTTTCTGGAAAGTCCTTTGCTTTTTGAGAGTGTGGTCCTAAATATAATTATGAAGCCCATATTTCTTCTTTATTCACGTGTTACTTTTTAGCTTGATATAGAAGTACATACTCAGACCCATGCTATCTGTTACTATGGGCTAACCATCTTCACTGTATTTGCAAGGCTCCTTAATTATCAAATTGAATTAAATAAACATTTTTTCCTCACTGGTAGTCTGTCTCAGTCATTTTATTGTACTATGACATATAGCATAGAAGAGCTAAAAATATTTTCGTATTTTAATGAAAGATATTCTAAATTGTATTATGAAAACATTTCCATTGTTTATATGTTTACAGGGACATTACAGAATCTAGGAGTCAAAAATTCTAATTAATATATGCAAATAGAAATTAAAATTACAGATACAAGAGAAATGGAAAATTATGATTTATTCATGATGAACAAAATAAAAAAGGTTATGAAAGTATAGAAGTAGATTACACAAAAAAACAGTAAATTTTGAACTTCAGTGGAGTGACTGGTTGTTCCAAAATGAATAAGATGCACAAAAACCTAACAGACAAAAATGTAATCATGTAAAAATATTGTGGGATCAATCACAATAACATTAGAAGATAATTATAAGTTTCTCTAAAAATTGAGCCTCATTTTCAAAGGTATTCATTACCAAAGTTTTACAGAAAACTAAAATCTGATCCTCATTAAGATCTATTCTGAAAGTTTCACTCAGGGCTTCCCAGGCTGGATCGTCAGTGGCTGTCAGGAGTTTGGGTAGTAGCTTCCTCTTAACTCATGTTCCAGGTCAGTCTGCATACAGTAGTAGTATTTTATCTCAGAGAGGAACAACTACAACATTTTTAAACCCCAAGGGACTAGAAAAGAACAAGAAAGTGCCCAAAAATTATATGTTAGAATTAATAACATCAACATCTTTAATTTACAAATATAAATACAAATTGAGCCTCCTTCTAAAATAGCAGTGCTCCAATGCCTTCGATGCATACATATTCTTGTTTTAGCTCACTCTTTGTAATCAGAATTCTTTTCAGTAAGAAATAAGAAGATACTATTTAATAGTTTGTAGACTAATGGATTGTCTTACCTCATTGTTAATGCCTCACTGTTAATAAAATATTGTAAAACTTTGATAAACTCATTAGTCATCTAGCCCAAATCCGTCATTCTTCAACTTATAATACTGCCACATTTCTAAGAAAGTCTTTATCTTGAAAGTTTCAATTTGTAACATAAAATAATGTAGAAAAACTGATTAAGAATTATCTTTGTGTTAGATAATATAATGCATTTAATGTGTTTTGTTATGTATGGGGACACACCGAGACGGACAGAAGAGACAGAGAGTCTGGTAGATTCTTAGGAAGCTTAACTCCTTCAAGATTAAAATGCAGTATGTTTACTCTTTTTAAGTTTCATATAGGATTATAAAATCTCCAAGGTATAGTTCATGCTCATAGCACAATGCTTTCTAAGTAGTTTTCCAATATTACTTTTGTTGAATAAATATCTGACTAATAATGAGCCTCACATTTCTCCAGTGAATGTAAAAATAAGATAAAAAGAATATTCTGTGTAGTATTCAACAGATATTTGAATAGAGAATTTTGAACAAAATATCCTTAAATTATGTGTGATTTTGTTCCAATTATGCAGCATAATAATGTTATTCTGTAGAGGCTACAAAATCATCCTCTAGTAAGCTATCTAACATAATCCCTTTCCACAAGTAATGCTAAAAATACAGAGTCCATTTCCCAAAATGTATACATCAGGACAGGGAAACCCCATATAAATATTATAATACTAAACTAATTGACACATCATGAGATTAACACAAGCTATCTTTGGCCATTACAATTAAAAGAAGAATTTGAAGTAGATGCTTTGAGATGTTTATTAGCAGAGCCAACTGGTGAAATGAGTATATGTATTTTTAGGCAGACCGTATTTTCTCTATTTAGACATATCCTTTGCTTCTAAATTAGTAAACACTGAAATATTTTCAAAAAGATTATACCTATAGAATATATCTGTGTGTCTAACTATAATAAAGATAAAAAAGTAAAAATATATTCTTTTAGAGAAAATAAAATATTTCTATTGTGTTAGAAATTAATAATTTAATTTGAATACTTTAGAGGATGTATTAGGAAGTGTAAAGTAATTGTTGCTTTTTCATTTTAAAGCATATATAAATATATACTTTAACAGGTAAATTTTAAGTTATACATAGTGGAAAAGCATACATTACTAATACTTTCAATAATGATATCATTTAATGTCATAATTTTATACAGAAAACTTCAATATTGATTTCATAACATAGGTAATATCAAATAGGCACTGTGCTTTGTTGGAAATATATCATATATATACCTTAATATAACCGAAACTCATCCGATATTGCTATGAGTATTTGGATTTTAGCTCATGTCATGGAAAGATTGAATTTCTAATTTTACTTCCCCCTATAATTAATTACTTTCAACTTAAATATCCATGTGTTGCTTGCAGGCATTATCTAAAACAGAAAACCAAGAACTATTAATTTTACTGTAACATTTCATGTGAAAATGGATAATCATTTTTAGCTTCTCATAATAAGGAATTGCCCCAAGACACACAAGGAGCCTAGTTTTGGAAAGAGTAAGAAAATTTACATTTACTGTCATATTAATAGGTGTTTAGGGGTATTTGAGAATAACAAAGAAAAAACAACAATAATAAGAAAGGTACCTATTATAACTATTCAGGGGCAAAAAAACCCAATCTACTTCTACAGCCAAATTTGACATCTCGCTATTTCTATCAAAAAGAAGAGTTTTTTTTAAAGGACTATCATTCACTATTAGCTTTGTAAAATTAATATAACATCAAAATATACTCAATTGAAATTGGTGAATAATATTGCCTTAAGTTTCTAAAAAAAATTTGCAAGCTCAGATTAATGTAATTTTTTTTAAAAACTGCAGTTTTTCTCTTTTCTATTCATTCTCATATTATTTTTGTGAAAAATAAAGGAAATATTGAAAAGTGTTTGCTCATACTTAATTACATAATTTCAAAGAGTTTTCCAAATCCTGATAAGACTCGAAAATACTCTGACTTGAATTGAAAATAATCATGTATTTTGAAATTTTGAAAGATGTCATATTTGGTGACCAACAAACATTGCAAAGCTATTTGGTTAAATTTTTCCATATAGTTTTCAACAAATTGTAGAAATTTGATTTTGCTAATTAAATTTATTATACATAAATCCTACTTTATTATGGCTTATATGACTAATAAGTTCAGTCGCAATATATTCGTGTTCATTATACTAGCAGATGCAGCAAACAGAAAATAAAGACTAAAGTAAGAAGCATACATTTTAAAGATTTAGTTAAATTTATTGACACCATTGAGTGGCCTAACGATCAACTGTTACATCTAAAATTAATATATCTCCCAGTGTGTAAAAATGGAATCAGTGAATTAGGTAATGTTACTTCTCATAAATGACTTATAAATTATTTTCAGAGGCAGAAAATCGTTTTATTTTCAGAATTCTGATGAGAACTGATTATTTTATCTTTAATAAAAGATGTTGAATTCTTTAACAAGATCACTTATATTTTTGATACTGTAAAACATAGTGTACAAAATAACGTGAAAGCCTGGGATATAGCTCAGTGGCACAGGGCCTCCATGGCAAGCACAAGGTCCTGAGTTTGATTCCTAGT
The DNA here is from genome assembly GCF_034190915.1 of Cavia porcellus. NCBI lineage: Eukaryota > Metazoa > Chordata > Mammalia > Rodentia > Caviidae > Cavia > Cavia porcellus. The sequence goes on along the minus strand of NW_026947497.1, from coordinate 27,426,258 downwards.
ATAAAAAAAAAAAGTACTAAAAACAACACAAGTACTTATTAATTAAAATATAAACTCAAACTTTCTGAAATAAATCAGACCATGAAAATACCTGACACTTCCACGACACTAATCTTAATAGTTTTATACTGTGGATTCTACATAAGGGCTACACTAAGATTTGAAAAGGTAAGATAGTCAAACAGATTAAAATGAAAGTGAGTCTAACAGTTTTATAGCACACTTTCTAGCACATTTCACAGTTGCGTATCTTGTACGAGGGGGTGAGGACATTGGGCCCTTAGGGGAGAGTCCATATGAAAATGTAGACGTGGGCAGACAGCAGAGGGTTTATGGGAATACCAGGAACAACAAATAGCCGAGTCTTGGTGTGAAAGGCAAAACTGGGCGAGGTTTAATCACTTAGTCAGCTTTTAAAACATAGTATAAAACAAGATAAATTAATAAAAACATTTTAAAGAAGAATTCATATTGTATTATGCTCCATGTCCTAATGATACAAAATATAAGCCCAAAGGGGACACGAAACACTTGAGTTTCACGATTAGTATCTTTTTTTTTAATAATTCATATCTAAAAGTGTTACATCTGAGGAAAAAATGAGATGTGAGTAGACTGTACCATATCTTCCTTAGCTCACTTTCTATCAAATTAACGGGACTATCCTTGTTTTTTCTAGAGGGTAACAGTGGAAACTCTGAAAAGTGAAATATAATATTATTCAAAAAGAAAATAAAAAATGTTAAACCACATGAATATTAACTTCACATTATACAGGAAGGCTAAAAATCCTACCAATTGTCAGTGGACAGAAAGAGAGTATTTCACAAATCTTTGTGTTTATAAATTGGACAAGCTAGATAAAATGAAAAAAATCATTGAAATGTACTATACCATGACAGCATAGTAAAAGATAAGATTATTTACTTTAATAGATACAGATATTTGCAAGTAAAAAATTAATCTGCTAATAGGTAAAGAGTCTAACAAATTAGAAAAATGCAAGAATTTTCTCAACTTCATATTATAAGTTTATGGATAATGTACATTCAGCATGATAAAATTTAGAGTTTGAAGACTACTATATTAATATAAGAAAAAGGGCATGTATGCTTGTTCTTTCTGCTTTTAATTAAGATTATATTGAAGAAATTTTTTTAAATTTTAACGTATATTGAACACAGTAGAAAAAATGAACAAAATTACGTTAAATATTAAGTACACAGATTATCTTAATGATTTATAAGCAAAGATACACCAAGCAAAAATGGAAACAAATAATAATTCAATCCAACAACATAATAGAAATAATTTTTAGTTATAAGAATATGCAAAAATTAAAATCAAAAATGTATTTTAGTAGTTTGACCTTACATAAACTATTAATAAATAAATGTAAGAAATTTCGTGAGGTTCGTCTGTATAAAGAAGTAGAAAAAATTTGAGTAAAATTAAACATTACCTGAAAAACTCTGAATAGGGATACAAGATTTCTAAATTAATATTGTTAATGTATTCATTTTTCTTGTGCAACTTAATAGATGTAAAACAATCTCAAAGGTATTTAAGATTTTCAGTCAGCTCAAATTTATACTCAAATTAAAACTACTTAAAATAGAAAGCTAATTTTGTTATGTAATATTACTTGTTTCAAGATGAGTTTAAAAGTTATTATAATCAAGATGCTGGTTAAATTTGTGTAAGGAAAGTAATGTACATTAATCAAACAAAAGAGGTAGCAATAAATAATCAACCTTTTCATCAGTTTCTTAAATTGTTATAAAAAGCCAATAAACATAGTTTACAATGAATAGAACTCATGGAGAAACATTAATCTTTACCTAAAATAATAGAGAGAAAAAATTAATTCTATAAAAAGTTATGTGCTAAGGCCTAAAAGTTATTGAATAATATATAAAAAAGTGGTTACCAAAAATGTAGGTAGACAGAGATTTTTAACAGTATTAAGTTCTAACAATAAAACAAATAATTAATGGGACTTCAATGAAAATTAGCCCACAAAATGACAGTGTGAAATAATAGCAATATAGATATGCATGGTAAGGAAGAATTTATCAATACAAATAGTTTTTATGAACATTGTTTATTAATGAAATTTACTACAAGATATATTGCACTTTCATCGGAATTAATAAAATGGAGCAGACACACTTTATTAATATTACTGATATCATGAAACAACGCAAATTGCTTTATCTTATTGGTGGGAATGTCACTTTTGGGACAATTATGGAAAACAATACTGCATAATTTTAACAAATATTAACCATAAACTCATCCAACATCTCAGTAATTGTATTCCTGAGAACTTAATGAAATGAATCAAATATCATGTAATTGCACTGAAAGAAATGGTCAGTTTTTTGTAAATGAACTCAATACCAAATGACCATTAAAAACTGTTCAAATTTGCAGTATTTTATTTTCATATAAGTAAATGGTAATCGATGTTAAAATATATCACATATTCAATATCATTTATACATCTTTAAAAATAAATTACATCCATAATATTATATTTTATAGTTGTTTTAGATTAAATTAGAACAGGCATAAATAATTTATTCTTTTTTTTTAATTTAATGATGGAAAGGAGACCAATGATTGATTAAAAAGGACATGACAGATCATCAGTTTGCCGAGATTAGTCTATATCGTAAAGCTGAGAGTGAAAGGTTACATGTTGCCAAAAATAATGTAGCATACAATTTGAAAAACAAAATTAAAGCTCCTCAAAACAACAAAAACAATGCCAGAAGTTTCATGAACTTAATATGAGAATTTGATTGTTTTTTTAAAAAATGGGTGTATTTAGGTCAGTAATAGATTTTCTGAGCATCCAGAAAGCCAGGGTGGAATCATCTGTCCTACAAATATTTTTAATAAATTCAGTTCAAAATAAAAAGAAAAGAAGCATTGGTAATGAGTTGGATTATAACGTGATAATCTAAAAATTCATATTTCAATCACTAGTTAAATACTACACTTGATTCAAGAACATGTCTCTTGCTATCTACTTATTTAATTTTTTATCATACCAGAAATCAAATCCAAGGCTCTGTGCTTCCCAGGCAGGCGCTGTGCCACTGAGCTACATGCCCAGTCATACGAAATAATTTTACAAATGGAAAGAAAACCAAATGATGAATGGAAGGAGCACAGAGGGAAAAGAGAGGGTACATTAAAAGATTAAGATGAGATACTTACATGCATCAGTTCTCCAGGGTGAGCATGATCATTATATGCTACAAGCATATACCAATAAAAACAATTTTAAATGAAGTTGAAATAAGTAATAAATTATCAAATTAATTAAGAAGATCTGAAAGAAGAAAAGAAAAAACATGCAAAATAATATGAAAAATTAAATATAAAAAATTTCATTTTTGTTTATAATTCCTCTGCCAGACTAGGTGAAATAACTACTAATTATTGTGTTTTCACCTGAGAAAAACTAGAAATCTAGACAATTGTAAACATTCAGTCTGATGGCTTTCAGTACAGACTTAAGGATTACAGATAGTAAATTTACAAAGAATTGGCAAGCCTAAGTGAGTAAAGTATGCACAGTGAGTTTGTCATTGGATCTGTACAAATTTTTAAATTGCAGAGATTTGTTAGACAAATGTCTCCTTCAAAATGTGTCAAGAAAAAGTGGCAAAACCTTTAGCAGTCTTTCTGAGCTTGGATGCCACAATTTTGTATAAAGATCTCAAACAAAGCAGTTTTATTCTCAATATATATGCTAAATTTTCAAAGTTCATAGGAAAGATTAAACCCTTTAGGAAAGAAGAGAAACTGCTTTGATGCTAAATAAGCAAAAATTGACCTTTACCTGTTTCATTCACTGTTGTACCCTGGGCCCAATCCTGAGGCTCCAAACTTCTGTTGATCTCAGTGATGAATAAAATAACTAACTTGCTGAGGGTTGTCATCAGAGAAGAGGGAGAGGGGACACTGTAGTGGTGGAGGAGACCCAGAAGGGTCCTGCAGTGGGTGGACAGATTCCTGAACAATGTAAGGTTCTTCTTCCTGCTCATCATGATGCTTACTTGGGTGGTGTCCGTGGCCAGCATGGTGCGGAAGCTGGTATAGGAGCAGGAGATCCAGAAAGGGGAGCCAAGCTAACATGGCCGCCCTCTGCACCAACCTGGTGTACCTCATCAGCTTCATGCCCTACATAGTCCTGCTGGTTCTGCACAACCAACTAAGCCTGGCTGTCCAGACGCTTATGGGTCCAGTGGCATAATATGTATGAGGCTCCGGAACAAGGGAGCATGACATTTGGCTGGGTTTGCTGGATGATTCTGTTTGACTCAAGCCTTTATTTTTTATGTGGATGGTACCTGAGCGACTTGATTCCTGGCAGTGTAGACCTCCAGGAGAACATGGCAGATAGATAGCAGCAGCTTCAGAGGCACTCTGAGATACTGCACTTAAAATCCAGTAATGGTGCTGGGTGAGAAGTCCTAATAAGGGGAGATATACTTTGCTGACCCAGGAACAAACTAAACTAAGAGAAACCAACTGGAAAGGCAATCCCAGTGATATAACAGGAACACATAAGGTCTCAGTGCAGAAGCTGGGGCCATGCTGCTGGAAGCCGCAATTTGAATTCCTGCAGCCTGCTGCTGTGTCCCAATCAGCATGGCAAGGAGAGAGGCACAAAAGCTCTGAGAGAGTGAAGTGGTGAATGGAGTTGAGAGTGGGACTGGCTGGGAGCTCTGCATCGACCTGCAGTGAGTGAGCAGATCGGGGAACCTTCCCTAGAGTAAGAGGCTTCAGCAAAGTATATACTGGGACCAGGCAGATTAGCTGGAACAGGCGCTGCAGTGTCTTCAGTCACATATTCCCCCCTCAAGCGGGATTGGTGGGGAGTGCCTGGCTTGGGTGATGCCACTGACTAAGACCCAGTAAGCTAGTCCAAACCAGGTCCCAGATCCTGGAGGTGCACCGTAGCAGTGAAGCCTTCAGTAGGTTGATCTGGAGGGGCAGGCTCAGCATAGGCTGTCTCCCTAGTACACTGCTGTGTGTGGGGATACCTAGCCAGTGCAATTGAAACAAACTGTAACTGACAAAGACACTGGGCCTCCTATATACGCTTGTATAAAAGGAACAAAAATTATGGGAAGAGGGAGCAACAAGAAAGGGTCCTTGGCCACCAATCCTGAGAAATATGCAATATCAGACACAGCACCAATAGACATAAAGCGCTATCTCCAGAGCCTCATAGACGAGTTCAGGAATGAAGTTATTAATGACCTGGAGCAAGATATAAGTAGAATAGTTAGAGAAATTCTAAGAACCACCCAAGAAAAAACAGATGGTAGAATGGAAGAACAGAAAAAAAAGGGGAGAATTGTTTGATGGAGTAAATAGAGATAACATAGAATACGTGAAGCAGGTTCAAAGAGATTACCAGGAAACTAAAAACTCTATCAAAAACTGGCATAGCAGCTTGAAAGAACCTAAGGATAGATTATCTGAACTGGAGGGCAGATTTGTAATATGGGACCATGAAATGAAAAACTTCTTTTTGGACGACTGCCTGCTTCACAAGGCAGGCGCTTATGCCACTGAGCTAAATCCCCAGCCCCGAAAAACTTCTTAAAAATAACAAAAAAAAAACCAAACAGCACAAATACAAAGGCTAGAAGATGATAAGAGGATCTATAACTTAAGAATTAACAACATAAAAGAAGAAGTAGGGACACAAACAAATGGACTACAAAAGCTATTCACAGAAATAATCCAAGAGAATTTCCCTAATTTAGCAAATGGTAAAGATACTCAGATGTATGAGGCAAACAGGACCCCAGCCACCTACAAGCCAAACAGAGCTACACCCAGGCATATAATAATCAAAATTCCAGAAATCCAATATAAGAACAGAATATTTAAAGCCATCAGAGACAAGAAACAGATCATTTACAAGGGAACACCCATCAGAATTATAGGAGACTTCTTGGCAAAAAACATTAAATCACGAAGAGCATGGGGGGAAATAATTCAAGCTTTGAAAGATAATAACATCCAGCTAAGATTGGTATATCCTGCACAGCTGTCCCTAGAAATTGATGGAAGAACAAGGGCTTCCAGAATAAAGAGAAACTAGGGGAATTTGCAACCACCAATTCAACTCTATAGAGAACACTGCAGGATATTCTAAAAAAAGGAAAATACCAAGATTCCAGAAATAGTGGCAGAGAGGCCACAATGAATGGAGCAGAAAGTGAAATGAAGAAGACAAACTGACAACAAACGACAGAAAAAAAGCACAACAGAAATGAGATGAGAAGATTGGATGGTAGGAACAGCTATTTGCAGAAAACAAGGCATCACAATAGCTAGTGCTGATTTAGCATCATCTTGTTTTGAATTCCCATCAAACTTGTATTCTTCTGCCTCCATCAGTCTTAAAAGGTTGTATCTTATTGAATTTTATTATATATGATAATATAAGCAAAAACTTTTATAGACAAGATTATGCAGAAAACATTGTTCATTTTCTGTTAATTTGTTCTAAATACCCTGTAATAATGTCATTCTCTTGAATGATTTTATAATGTCTTGATATGTTTGGTGCTACAGTATATGAAGTTATACTCAAAGATTTCAGAAGAAGAGACACTATGGTAACTATTTTTATGTCAGGATATCTTGTGGTGAAACACTATTTTACTTAAATGGTTATGTTTTGACCTGTGCTGTTCTGTTGTTATGCCCTCTCTTATCTCAATCCCCCCTTTTTTTAATTATTTACTTTTTTAATCTTTTTAATTAAGGGAAAAATAAAAAAATAGCAGGATACATTATAGTAACATACTTTGATTTCCTATTAACTTGATTTGAAATCCTGTATTGCCCTCACCATCTTGTTTTGACTGATTTTCCCCTATTCTGCTTTGCTTTATAGTACCAAGTTCGAAAGTATAGGCAACAACTGTGAATACAATAAGATTCATTATGACACCCATTCTGGTTGACTATTATCTTCTTTTAAAGTCCTGTAATGTCTCCAATGGTTTGGTTTTATTGTTTACTGTTTTGTTCAATTTTATTATAACTGGCAATTCTACTTAAAATAGCAAGAGGCACTATGGTAACCATTGTTGATCACGTTGTATTTTGTTTTTACATTCCCTTCTATGTCCATCCTTTTGACTGACTCTGTTCTGGTATGTTGCATTTGGTTTTAATCTCTTCAAAAAAAGTAATAAGAACTGTGGGAGTAAAAACACAAAATGTGTAATTGTCATTGTACAAAAGAAAGGAAAGTGTTCTAAAGGTTATAACTACATATATGTTTAAGTGTATAAGTTAGATAACCATATTATTGAGTTTTTTGATGAACAAAACTCCACTTTACATGCTTTAATTTTGTAACTTGGACAACTATTTCTAAGATGAAAACATATAATCTATTAACTAGTGATTTCTTAGTTTATTTTTTAAAATTTGTATTACTTGTACCCTTTTCTGTTTTTTTCTTTTTCTCCTTAAATAAAAAAAAAAAGCAAAAATTTTATACTCAGAGCCTGCTGGAAAGTAGACAGAGCCTGGTGAGCAGACCAGGCTCTCAACAGAAAGCTCTGGGAGATGCAGAGAAGTCAACCAGAAGCAGACAGATTTTAATATATTTTATTGTTTTTATTTTTATGAGAGATACTGAGGGCTAAACCCTGAGCTTTCACACTGAGCTCTGTCATTTGCTCTTTTTCCTTTTTTATCTTGAGGTCTAAGTCAATAAATTTCAGAGGTTAGGCTTGAAGTTGCAATCCTCTTGCCTCAGCTTCCTGAATGTTAGGATGAACAGGCTAGTGTCACTGCAACTGGCAATGGATTGGTTCTTACCAAATGAATATATATAATAAAGGCAGTTTGGATTTTGGCTGGGCTGTACTGATGAACTATTTTTATGCACCTAGCATAGAAAGGAGTAAACCATGATTGGTGGAAGAATATTTTTTAACTCTGGCTTTTAGTGCATATAATGGCTTTCTATGTGCTTTCATCTGTGTGGGGTGTGTGTGTGTGTGTGTGTGTGTGTGTGCCCATGTAAGTGTGCAAGCAATAGTTTAAAAGCAAAAAGGAACATTTTAATTTACTGTATTAAACCAGAGTCATATCCATTACACAGACAGTCTAAATCAGGTTTGATAGCTTAGAATAAGCTCAATGGCACAACACTTGCCTGGCAAGTGAGAGATCATGAGTGTGACTCTTGGCACCAAAAAAAAAAAAAAAAAAAAAGTGATCAAGTTTGATATATCTAGCATAGGAAAGAGTAGAAGAGTAGGCCATTTCTAGTGCAAAAATACACGAAAATATATACTAAAATATCTACATGTGGTTAATGCATGTATATACATATCATAACCGTTATATATTAATACTTGTAGGTACTGTATATATACATTTCCAAAAAATGAAAGGCTAGTCTAGATTACATAACAAAAGATTATTCTAGAATATTATAAATTAGAATTATAGAATTCTTTTGGACAACAAAATTTAGCTAGAATAATTTAAAAAATTTATATTATGTAGAAAAACCATCATAAATGTACTTACAAACAGTTCATATTAATCGGTAATAAATTCTATTGGAAAGCTTATAAAAACCATCATATCACACCCTAGTAGAGATCATTTCTAGACTGTGTTTAGATAATAAATTACATAATTTTAATATTAAACTATATAGCTCACAACATTAACAGAAAGACAATTATAAGAACATATTTTCCTCCTTACTTGTCCGTGAGTGATAGCACCATGATGACAGAGGAGCACATATCTTCATTTATGGGACTCTCCCGAAATATAAAAGTAAGACTACTCAGTTAATCATAAACTAAATAATAAATAATCCAAAGAGTGTTTCAGTGCCCATTGATTTCAAAATGGGCAGTAAAACAGTGAAGAAAACATAGAGAAAATAAAAGGAAAACATCCACATAGAAACAACAGGCAGTAGGGTTGGCACACCTTAGGTGCCAGGAGACAACTAGAGCTTAAAGAAAAAAGATTCACTGTGTAACAGGAAATAGTATATTACACACATGCCTACTCCTCAAAATCGCTCATCTCTCTTATTAACTAGGTTACCCCAGACATCCCAACAAGGGGAAACCAGAAAAGGAGAGCTGTCTGCGCTCTCTTGATGTGACAAATAATCGCTGTTAAAAAGGCGCTATCTTTGCCTGTCCCATGAGCACCCTGATTTGGGGATCTCAACTGGTCCCTGAGTTCCCCGTTCCAAAGCCAGTCTACAAAGGTATCCTCATCACAAAAATGTCTCAGATAATAGAATTCTACCTCTTAGAAAAAGACCTCAGTATACATGTCCACATGCTCAAAACATGAGCTCAGATTCAGTGGAGATTCAGGTCCACATTTATCCAGAAATCGTGTATCTCCGCAAGACTTCTGCTTTCGGATTTCTTCAAAAGTTCTCATACTTGGTGTGAGACTGGCAACATGGCAGCATGAGTAACTTCTTCCCCAAGATGTAATACTGGTACATCCTTAGGTCCAAGAGCTGTCATCTCTCCACCTTCCCATGCTTCAAACTTCAAATTGATGGATACTCTGTCAGCACCACTCATCAGAAATGGAGGCCTCCATCATTACAAATGGGTTCAAAAGCTAGACCAGTGACATGGAGGACTCTCACAGGAAACACTCTCATCTAGAATCCCCAAACCTTCAGTATCCAACACTGGCCATTGAGGATCCCTGAAGTTTTCATCAACACTGAAAAACTAGAAGATACTCTATACCTGATATCTCACTGATGACAGAAGCACGCATCTGTACAGCAAGCATCCTCATGCCCTTACCATAGGAAAGACTTTCTGTGGTGAAACTTGCCAGTAGTGTCTACAAGAAATCATAGTAAAACAATTCAACAAATTCAGAAAACAAATTACCAAAATATACTTAAAACAGAGTCTGATTTTGCCTGAAAATACTTAACAGAAGCTTTCAAGTTGAAAAACGTAATGAATAAAATAAAATATATTCTAGTTACAGGAGTTCAAGAAAAAGACACAAAAGGAATAAAAAGCTTATTTAAAAAAGATAAAGATTTCTAACCTGAGAAAAGATATAAGTACTCATGCATAAAACTGATGATATCCTGTGAAATTCAATACAGATGAGATTACACCAAGACATTTTATAATCAAACCGACAAAATCTAAGAGAATAATCCTCAAGCAATAAGATGCAAATTTTATATTAAAGATTAATCATTATTAAGGCTAATAAGAAACTACTTAACAGAAATCTTACAGGATAATTGAGAGAGGGAAGACACATTTAGAGTTCAGAAAGAAAAGCTTCTAACCATAGATCTGTAAATACTGAAGCTGTCTTTTACACATTAAAAAAAGTAAGAAAAAAAGGAAGGCTTTCCCAGACAAATAAGTGATAAGGTAATTGCTCATCATTTAATATGTGTTACAAGGAAGGTTAAAATGTGTTCTGTAAACTAAGAGCAAACGACATAAATTATTTTCATGAAAATATGTGAAAAATATAAACATCACTGTAAAAGTAAACACAAGTATACAATGAAATACAGAATATTCTAAAGCCAGTGATATTTTGTTAACATCTGTATATTTAATATAAACAAAGAACAAAACTGTGAAAACAATAGCTATAATTTACTAAGAGATAAAAAGATGTAAATTATGGTATTAAAATTTTCACATGGGAGTAAATTACAATTTTTATTCACGCTGTTATCCAACTTAATTTGTTATCACCTTCAAATTGTCTAAGATTGTTTTGTAAGTCTCATAGTAACTACAAAGCAAAAATAGAACTATAGATTAACAAAAGACTGAAAGTAGGAAATCAAAGCTTTACATGCAAAATGTTATGTAGTCAACAAGGAAATGATACAGCACTTAAGTAGAAACACAGCAAAAGAAAGAAATTCAAAGCAATATATAAACAGATGTCAAAAAACAACATAACAGTAGTAGGCTTCATCATCTATCAAACTTGAACTACCACCAATTTGAATGTCATATGCTCCTACAAATTAACAAAATGACTGAATAAATTAAAAAGAAAAAACTAATACAGGTTGCTAAGAATTTTCTCATCCTTTACAATATATATAATTTGAAAGAAAAAGGATGAAAAAGCTATGTATTTCTTGCGAATAAAAATAAAAATAAAACAGAACTTATATTTATATCAAAGATCATATAATTTAAATCAAAATAGCAAAATTAAATAAATAAGCTCTTTATGTACTTATACAGAGGTTAATTTAAGAAAATATAACAATGGTAAACATATTTGTGGTTAGGGAAATATAAATGCATTTGTACAACTGCAAATTTAAAACACCTAAATGTATTAAGTCAATGTTAATAAACCCCAAGGGATAAATACCAATATAATAACAATAGGAATATTCATTGTCCCTTCATAATAATAGATCAACTAAATAGAATATAAAGAACAATAAATCCTCAACTGTACCTCAGATAAATTGGACCTGATGGAAATGAAAGATATTTCATTCAACAGCAACAGAATGTGCATCCTTTCCTATTGCATTACAAATCCATAGTTAAGGATAGATAAGTGTTAGATCACAAAGAACTCCAACAAAGACTGAAATCATACTATATATTTTCACCACACTGGTGTGAAACTGGAAATTATTACTAAACAAATGACTTAGTCGTTTAATTTGGTTAAATTTATTACTGGTTGTTTGTTATTTTTGTGTTACTATGAAAAAATCTTTGTTTCTGTTTTGATTGTTCATTGTTAAGATATCAATATTTTGCTGATTTTTCTTGATATTTTATTATGCAGTTTTACTGAATTTATTTAACTCTAATAGTTTTGATGTTATCTTCATTTTTTTTTTTTTTTTTTTTTTTTTTGGTAAATAGGATCACTCTTGAAAGAGAATGACGTGTTAAAAACCTTTCTTTCCAATTTGAATGATATTTGTTTCTCTTGTCTAATTGCTTTGGCTAAAATTTACAGTATTTCACTGAATATAAATGTTGACAGTGAACATTATTGACTTTTGGTAATTGTATAGGAAAAACTTTCATCTCCTTCAAACTGAAAATGATGTTAACTATAGGCTTGTCACATATAGCCTTTACTCTAGTATGATTTCCTTACCTATTTCATTATTCAAAAACTTCTACATGAAAGGGAGATGAATTTTGTCAGATAATTTTTCTGCATTCATTCACATCATCATATTATTTTTGCCCTTTATTCTTAATATAATGTATCAAGTAGATTGACGTGCACACATCAAAGTATCCTTGGGTTCTAGGGATAAATCATGCTTGATAATGGTGAATTATCCTTTCAAGGTGCTGTTGAACTCAGTTTGATAGTATTTTATTTGCTGATTATTGTATTTACATTCACCAAAGTTACTGGCCACAATTTTACTTTATTTTAGTCCATCTGTAGTTTTGATACTGGAATTAGGCTGGCTTCTAAAATGAATGTGAAGTTATTCCCTCATTATCAATTTCTTTGAAGGATTTTACAGTAATAAGTATTAGATATTTTTATATACTTGTTGGAATTCAGCAGTAAAACCTTTTTTTTTAATAAGAGACATATTGTTTTACTAATTCCATCTCCTTGTTTGTTATTAGTCTGTTTAGATTTTCTGTTACTTTGTGATTCAGTGTGGATAAGTGGTATGTATCTAGAAATTTTATCATTTTTTGTAGTTCAGGCACTGGTTTCTAATATGGATATTCATAGTGAGGTTTTGCATGACTGTGCAGATTGTGTGGTAAGAATTGTAATGATTAGCTTTTCATTCCTAATTTTATGTGAGTCTTTTCTAATTTTAGTTACTCAAAATTTCATATTAAATTTCATTTTATTTTTTAAACAATTTGATATTTCAGTAATATTTGTATTGTTTTCCTGGCTTATTTTATAAGTTTTACTTTGATCATATAACTTTTCACATTTTGATAACTTTGGTCTTATTTCTTTTAGGCTCACTGAAAAATAAAATTATATTAATTATCTTAAATGTTCCTCTTCTTTTTTTTTTCCTTATCCTATCTATCTGATGAGCATTTATTTTTATAATCTTCTATCTAGGATCTGAGTTTTGGTGCTCTGTTTTGCTATTATAATTCACATTACAATATATTATCACATACATATAAGCATTATTTAGATTAAAAATGTAAAACTTCCATATTATTAAAAAATGTGAACAAATTGGAGCATGTATTCACAACAAAAGTTGTTTCTTATATTAATTTTTAAAGCTATCAACATCTACTATTTTAAAATTATACACATACATGTGGCTGAACAATTTCATTTTTAGAATTGTTCAACAATTCTATGCACAGAAATATGATTCATTTTACTAAAAGACATCCACAAGACCTGAACCAATTATTTTTTTAATCTTTTCAAATTATTATGGATTCACAAGAAGGCAAATTCATAAGATAATCATACTTCTTAATCTTAACCAAATTTGCCATCATGAATAACTCCAGTATCATCTGAAAACTAAAAATTTAATATTTATTTCATCCATGCAGCTCACTAGATTTCATGTATGTGTGTAATGAGACCATGTAATCATACTTTTTAAATTACCATCAAAATAATGAATATTAACTATCTCATTCATGGGAATCCTTTGTTTTTCTCCTTTGCACATATTTTTATTCTGCTTCTCTCAATCTTAAAACCTGGCAAATACTAACATGTTCTTTCCATATATAATTATAGTTTTCACAAATGTTAAGTGAATTATCCATTGAATGAATCATTGTTAAGTATAGCATTTTTAAAACTAAGTATAATTTTCTCCCATTCATTCAATTTCTTGTGTATATAATCACTTTTTATTTCAGGTTGGTATTTCAAAATATTAATGTATCAGATTTTAAACATTAACTTGTTGAAATACTTTCAGATAATATATTTGGAGATTTTGTTAGTATCTTTTTGTTACTAGAATAAAATGTCTATAGTGCCTAGCATATAAAATTTTTAAAAATATAGTTACTCTACTTTGGAGATTCAAATCTAAAATGAAGCAGCACATTACTTTGACCTCAAATGAGGGCAATGGACAGCAATGGTGAAAACACTCCCTAAGTCACAAAGCAGAGAAAGGGGGCACGTGAGAAGCCACAATTCATTTTGAGGGGCAAAGGCCTCCCCTAGGAGGCCCATTAGGCCCCAACTATTAGAGGCCTACAGCACTGTCCTCTCACTTTAGCAACAGAGCTTTAGAAATTCAGGGTACTCTCAGTCAGACCCTATCAGGACTAATAAAAGTTAAATTGTTATGAATGTTAATATAATTATTTTGACATGAACTTGCATTTTCTTATCTTTGAAATAAATGCAAAAAAATGAATTTTCAGTATACTTTGGTTTGGAAATGATGTGTTTCCCAGTGGTATGTGTTGGAGGTTTGGTCCCCTTGGACATAGTGTTGAGATCATGGGACTCTTAAGGGATAGAGGCTCATTTGTTACTGGGATAAAATGTTACTACACATCTTCCAGATGTTTTGGTCCATCTCCCAGAAGTGGAGAAGTCCTATTTAACCAGATTATTCTCAGGAAAGTAGGTTGGTATAAAACAAGAAACACTCATATGGTGTTTCTTCCATGCAGGTACTTCCCTTCCAAATTCTTGGCCATGCAATGAAAGTCTTCTCATGATGCTATGGCCACACGAATTGGGCCTTTCAGTCACAGAACCATAAACTAAGTCAATTACTTTTTAAATTATATTTTGCTGCTACAATTTGTTATTAAAACATAAAATGAACTGTGACACTCATTGATAGAGTATTTCCATATTTACATCTATAAGAGCATATTTGTAAGCTGAAGATTTAGCTCATTGGTAAAGGCACCTGCCTTGCAAGCATGGAGTCCTGAGCTAGCCCCTGTACAAAAAAAAAAAAAAAAAAAAGAAAGAAAAGAAGAAGAACAAAATTGTTTTTGAAATTGATTACACTGGTATACATTTCATTGTAAAATGTGGATGATCTTGTACCTGTATTTTTCCCACTATTTTGATGATAATGAAATTTTTATTTTGTCTATGCTGTTATCATTTGTTATGTGATTGTGGTTTTAATTTTATTGTTCTAAAGGCTAGTGAGATTTAATATCTTCTTAGGTACTTACTTATATCCTGGTTGGTGAATAATCCATGCAACTTGGTCTATTTCTTTTTCAGATTATTCATTTCCAAAATTAAATTTTAGGAATTATTTATAGGTTTCTAATATTAATCCTAAATTAGATATGTTATTTTCAAATATTGTCTCACTCTCTGCAATTTATCTTTGCATATCAATAGATTATTTTACAGATAAAAAAATCTTTATATTCATGCAGTATAATCACTTTTTTACAGGTCCTGTTTACAACTTTGCCTAGATTTAGGTCTCAAAAATCTCCTCTTTTTGCGATTTAAAGGAAGATTTACATTTTTATTTTAGTATTTAAAATTATAGTATATTTTACAATTTGAAGTAAGAAATTCTGAAATGTAGATTGATAAATTATTTACCTACTGATGTCACACACTGATCAAAACTCTATTATTCTTCTTTTGAGTTGCTTTAGCTCTATGGACAAAACAAATTTAGCATAACTTTGTGGTATTTCTTATACATTATATGTTATACCTATATTTTAGAAAGTCATGAAAAAGATCCAAGTCAAATTTGCATTAGTAATGGGCTTAAAAATGATGATATAATCATAAACTAGATATTAAAAAATCAGCCTATTCTTATAGAAACACACAAAGCATCACTGAGCAAAAGGCTTCAAGCAGAAGAATACATTTTATGCAACATTAAGATGATCTAAACTTAATGATTTTAGATGTTAGAATATGGTTATGTTTGTCAAAGGAGGGTAATTAAAAATAACCATTAGAGAGCTTTTGGAAAACACTATAATTGTAGATTTTATGTATATGTTAAATAACTAAATATTATACTTTGTTAAATATATATCCATGCAGTTTTATTCATAGTTGTTATATTTAAATACAATAAAATAGAATAAATATTAGTCTCAATCATTTCTTAATCATTTCACTTGAAGAAAAATAATGTCTCCATGGAGAAAGGCTAATAAGTACAGAAAGGATTTAGAGGTTTAACTTGTGGATTACTCAGAATGCTGCCAACATTTCTTATTCACATCTTGGAAATCGACCTCTTCCATTTTGCATCAGTGAGCAGAATTGGTAAAAGGTTAATGTTACTTAAATAAAGGTTGTGATATTATTAAAATCATATGTGATCAAGTTGATTAAAATGGAAAATTTTAATCAGAGGGTGCCAAAAACTTATACACACACCAGGGAAAGAACCACATAATGTTTTTCAACAGATATTGTTACCCAGAGGATGTCATATATCTGAGAAAATCCACTACACTGCTGGACAAATCTCAATGACAAGGTTACTCAAGCAGCAGTTTGTCATACTAATAAATGTCTGCAAGCTAATGGCCACTACTTTGAGCACCTCTTATAAATGTAGAAGCCAAAGTTAACTTGTATTAATCTCATGATATATCAATAATTTAGCATTAAAATATTTATATGTTTTTCTTTTACTGAAGTTTTCAAATATTTTGGGAAGATTGTATAGTATGCATATAAATGTATAAATATGAAATATTAGACATTTTGGTACATAACTGGTGTATTTTAGGTAGAATTAATAAAAGATAAAAATGCAAAGACCAAAAGTTGAACTTTATTCCTTTATACTTTAAAGTACTTTGATGAAATGAAAATAATAGGGACTCATAAATTCCTTTTAATGTCTTATAATAGCATTGTGAAAAAAATGAAATAAAAATATGATGCCATTGCCCTTATGTCGAAATATGTAAAGTGGTATAATTTTGAGTCTAATTACTTATACTCAAAAGTTCTTCTTTTTTAAATCTCCTATTAAATTTTACAAAACATTACCAATAACTACAAGATTTGATGCAGTATATATTGTCTTTATTCTTAGAAATACTTTAAAATATATCCAATATAATGTGTCAGTATATCTATTTTTGTACCAAATAATATACATATAAATGTGTTTCAATCTGGCAGTGCTTGTTTCCACTTCACATTATTATGCAGTACTTTAATTTCCTTTGCTCTCCTGTCTTCTTCAGATTCTCATATTTTTAAGTGAAAGCAATACATTTATCACAAAAACCTATTTTTAAAAATATTCATAGTGATCTTTGATTAAGCTCTTAGAATGATCTCAATTTCTTCCAGTTTCTGTCAAGTATGTTATAGGGTATAATGATTCATACAGTTACTTAAGAAAAAATTAAGTGGCCACACAAGCCTACTTTCTTTTCTATAAGAATAAAATATTGATTGAAGATGTATGGTCAATATTAATGTAGGAACTGAATATTTAATATATTTGAAATGCCACTTTCCTGAAAAACAATGTAAGTAAGTAATAAGTAATTCCAGCTTAAATTACAGAAGCAAAAAATAAAAAGAATAAGGCATAGAGTAGTCATTTGGCACCATCTCTATGAATGAGTTAAAGAACTAAGCACTGGATTTTATAATGTACGTAGAAACTATTGCTTTACAGTACACAGAACGTGTAAAATTTAGGCCAAGGATCACACTAGAATAATGGTGACATAATTGTTTATTTAAAAAATAAGATAAGGGAATTTCAGGAAAAGAACTGAAAATTGCAGATAGAGAATAATTGTATACATATATACAAACATATAGGAGCTCTACTGTGTAGTTTGTAATTGTTAGTGGTATTGAGATGAGATGCCCTAGCTATTTAGCATCTGTCATAGGAAATGACTCTGGCCATGTGAGGCACACATCAGTGAACTGATGCAGAAGTATAAATTGGATGCTTTTTGTTAAAGCTTTAGTGATGATCAGCCAATAAATCATATATCGATTAGCAATTTCTAAAAATCTAGTGAATGGAGTGAAATAAAATATATTAGAATAGAAAATCTCTGAATGTATACTGGACTGTAAATGTGTATATGCTCTGAACACATGTGTCTCTCAAAAATTCAGTGGCTTGAACTGCGAATTCCAATGTAATGTCATAGAAACAGGACCTTTGGAATACAATTAAGGCATACATATCAAGCTCTCAGATATAGGATTGTTGCCTTTGTAATTTGGACTTAAAGAAACTCATTTCACCTCCTACCTGTAAGGACACAGGAAAAGGGCATCAAATTCACCTCTGCTACCCATGTTTTATTTACCATGATTCTAAATTAAGCCTGACTGTATTTATCTTTTAGGCTTCCAAGTATGAGAGATAATGTGTAGTATTTTTCCTGTGGTTAGTTATTTCACTATAACATGCTATCATCCAGTTTGAGTCATTTGATGGAAACATCATGTTCATTAGAAGCCAATAATCATAATGAATATTTAACATGCTATGGTGCATGGATACCATATTTTATTTACACATGCATTGAAATTTCTGAATTTCTCATAGCTAGTGTGACCTTAAGACCATCCATAATTTTTCTACTTTTGTTCTTCTTTTATAAATTCTTCTCAGAAAAGCAGTTTTTAGAAAAAATTATGAAGATATTACAAGCATTTCCTGCTACACTTTAATTTAATACAAGTAGAGGTAAATATTAAAAAAATGAAAGGTTTATTTTTTTCAGGTGATGAGTTCATTGGAAATTTATAATAAAATAATATTACTAAAATACACTATACAGAGAAAGTATGAAACTTAAACACATAAATAAATGATAAGGAAATATAATGAATAAATAAGTAAATGCTTTCTAGTAAAAGAATATATGAAAATTCATAGCATATGGATATATCAATTAAAAATATGCCACTTTTGTACATTTTTACTTTTAAAAAGCTTACATACAAGCAAATCAATTAAATTATTATGCATACTAAATTGATCATCTAAAAATACAGTCCTAGAGATTACAGAGATTATAGGAATGTATATTAAATTGGCAAATGACCCCCTCAAATACTATCTTTATAGCTATAAATGATTCAAGTAAATTACAGTAGCAATGGAGGATAATTCCAGAGAAAATGAGGCCAGAAATTTTTAATACTTGTGCCCTGAGAAGCAGTTTAACAAACTGGCATGGTATGGTGAGAAAATAATGTCAACCACTCCCTGAAATAAGTTTTAACTTTTTGTTTACACATACAAATTAGAAAGTCAGAAAATAAAATTTAGTATAACAAGCACTATTAATAATAAAGATCCAAAGAAGAAAATGTTTAACAGGATTCATTTTTGGGAAACTTAATCTCAGTAAGATGGTTGGCTACTTTTTTATCAGGAAGTCAAAAAAGGTAAATGTGAAAAATAACTTATTGTTGAAAGAACTTTAATGTAGTAAATATCAAGTGTTTTGTTAGTCAAAATAATAATAAATATAATTTTATCCAAAGCTATCTTTTTAATTTAATGTAATGTGATATTTAACTGATTATATGAAATGCATCCAATTCCAAATTCTAAGTATCAAGATAAAAATTTGAAAATACAAATTATAAACTTAAATTACTAATAAAATACCACTTAAAACAATGAAAAAACAATTCAATATCATATCAAATAACTCACATTGTATTAATTAGCTTTTAAGTGTAAACAATAATTCTGAGGTTTTAGAATACACAAATTACAAAAGTAAGAGCACTGTTCTCTTTTCAGTCTTTCTGTAATGCAAGTGTAATGTTTCAGTAACTCACTGACATGTGATTATTATGTTTTGGGGAAGCAATAAGAAAATAAAAACCTTAATCTGTGTGTGCATGCATGTATGCTTGTGTGTGTGTACATACATGTTGAAGAGTTTATTGCTGTTAATGTGAGAGTCATTACTAGGGTATGAAATTTTGCTCAAAGAATAAAGTTACATTTTGACTATTAGAATTACACGATAAAAGTAGTATTCTTTTAACCCCTACATCTAAGAGAAAAACAACAATTTGCAAATATATTACCTCTCAGACCAAATAAAATTTAAGTTGACATTATATTATAATATGAAATTATTTTTAGAAATCATGTTATCTTAAAATATACAACTATTGCTCATGCCAAGTGACCTCCCAGAAGTTATCAGGGTCCAGAATTCAGTTGGGAACGGAACATGCACAAGTTGAATCTCAGTACAAAAAGATTTTTGGGGCAACACTCCCAGTCGGTAACACCATGTCCAGTGTCCCAAATCACCAAAGGGTGCACGGGAAGTCCAAGTGGGCCTAAGTGGGCATGCCCAGTGACCTCCAAGCAGCTAGCAGGGACGTGAATTCAGTCCTAGGAGCCGAGTTGATTCCCACAGTTGATTCCCACAGCACATGGGGGGAGCTTTAGAACATGGCTTTCAAATGGAAAGCCATGTGGTTCAGAGAGACCACAGCCAGCAGCCCAAATCACTACAAAACTCACATTGGTCCCTGCGGGCCATAGTGGGCCAGGCCAAGAAACCTGAAAGCTGCTATCAGTTGCCTGCAGTCTGCTCTGGGAGTGAAAAGTGGGTGAGGTGCTTCCCAGTGCATGGGGGAAGCATTGAAACATCACTGGAAACCCACATATATAGGAAAATGACAGAGTAAAAGAGGAGAATCCAGTCTTAAACATCCAGCCCAACCCATGCAAGCCTAGGAGACATGGACATAGGAGAAAATATAAGCCATACACCAAAAATTCCTGAAATGATAATAACTGAAGTAAAGAAACAACTCTGGGAAGCTATAAAGGAACTCAGATCATAAATAATCTCCCAGGTAAAAGAAGAAATGATAAATGCAATGAAATAAATGCTGAATACATCTAAAGAAGATAGTTAAAAAATTAGAGGAACAATGAAAAAAGACAGAAACCCTGAATGAACAATATAAGATGCAAACAGAATGCATGAAGCAGATTCAAAGAGATATACAGGAAATAAAAAATTCCATCAAAAGTTGGCAAAACTGTCTCATAGAGAGAAAAGATATAATTTTGAAGCCCTCCCCCCAAAAAAGATTGCAGCTAGTGAACAGGAAAGTAATAATCTTTTAAAAATAACAAGGAATCAGAAAAAAAAAAAATAATTCACCACCTGGAAATGATGCAAAGAAAAACAAAATATTATTGATAGGTTTAAACAAAAAAAGAAGGTGACAACACAAGTGATGTCAAGAGGCTATTTACAGAAGTAATAGCTGATAATTTCCCAAACATGAGAATGGAAACTGACATACAGAACAGTGAAGCATATGGAACTCCAAATATCCATAACCATAACCAAAATAAAACTACACCAAGGCATAAAATAATCAACATCCCAGAAATCCAACATAAGAAGAGAGCATTAAAAGCTGCTAGATAGAAGAGACAGATCACCTATAAAGGAAAGCCTATCAGAATCACAGCAGACTTCTTAACACAAACAATGACGTCAAAAGAGCATTCAGTGCAGTATTTTGGACCCTAAAGGAAAACGACTTCCAAACCAGATTGATGTACCCTACAAAACTTTCCTTCAAAATGTATGGAGAGATAAGATACTTCCATGGCAAAGAACGGTTGAGAAACTTCATGACCACAAAGTAAACTATGAAAAGAATACTAAAAGACATTCTAGATAGACTTAGGAAAAAACCACTAAGCAAGGCAAACAGTTAAACAGAGTAGAAAGGTAAAAAATCAACAGCAGAAAGAAAATATCTCAAAAGTAAGCCAATGTATATCAATTATAATGATTAATGTAAATGGCCTCAATTCACCAATTAAAATAAACAGATTTGCAGAATGAACAACATCCAACCATGTGCTGTCTACAAGAAATCCATCTAACCCAAAAGGAAACTCATGCTGAAAGTCAAATGAAGGAAAACAATACTCAATGCAACAAGATCTCTGGCTCTAAAAAAGACAGCAGTGGCTATTCTGTTTGTAGACAATGTGAACTTCAAACTATGAATGATCCAAAGAGGTAAAGAAGGTCACTACATACTGATTAGGGGAAAAGTTTAAGAGGAAGAGATAAATATCTTAAATATATATGCACCAAATTAGGGAGGACCCAACTATACAAAAGAAATATTAGCAGAAATTTAAAATCTAATAAGCAGTAACACAATTATAACAAGAGACCTTAACACGTCATTGACAAAGGGACAGATCAACTATACAGAATATCAGCAAAAAAAAAAAAAAAAAAAAAAAAAAGTAACAGAAATGAAGCACACCTTTGAACAAATGGACTTAGTGGACATATACAGAGGGTTCCACCCAACAACATCAGAATATATATTCTCTACAGCACATGGTACATTTTCTAAAATAGACCACATACTAGTGTATAGAACATGCTTAAGTAAAAGGAAAGACTGAAATTATCACATGCATGCTATCAGATTATAGCACAATAAAAATAGAAATTAATGACAAAAGAAACTGCAAACACCCCACAAACACATTGAAATTGAATAGTGCACTCCTAAGCAATCGGTGGGTAACAGAGGAAATTAAAGAAGAAATTAAACAATACCCACAAGCAAATGAAATACAAATCTATCTTATCAGAACCTGTGGGATGCAATGAAAGCAGTCCTCAGAGAAAAATCTATTGTGGTGAATTCCCACATCAGGAAACCTGAATGATCACAAATAATCAATCTGTTGCTACACCTCAAGCATCTAAAATAGAAGAGCAAGTCAAGCCCAAGCCAAAAGAAGGGAGGAAATCATAAAGGTCAGAGCAGGAAACAGTTCAATAGAGACTAAGAAAACAATACAAAGATTCAATGAATCAAAAGGTTGGTTCTTTGCAAGAATAAATAAAATAGATAAACCTCTAGCTAATCATATTTTAAAAAGGAAAAAAAAAACTCAATAAGGAATGAAAAGGGTGAAATTACTACAGACCCTGTGTAAACACAGAAGATACCTATTGCAAACATAGAAGATACCTATTGCAAAAACCTCTATTCTCGTAAGTTGGATAACACAGAAGAAATGGATCTGAATTACCAAAGCTGGGTCAAGAAGATGTGAAACTGTTGAATAACCCAATTTCAAATACCAAAATTGAAAATGTAATTAAATCCTTACCAACAAAGAAAAGCCCAGGTTCACACAGGGGAATTCTACAAGAAATACAAAGAAGAGTTAATGCCGACACTCCTCAAACTCTTCAATGAAATTGAAAGGGAAGCAATTCTTCTGAATTCCTTCCTGGAAGGAAATATTACTGTAATACCAGAACTTGAGAAAGACCTAAGCAAAAATGACTACAGGCCAATCTCCCTAATAAACATAGATGCAAAAAGTCTCAATAAAATTTTGGCAAACTGAATGCAGAAAATCATCAAGAAGCTTATACACCATGACAAAATGGGATTCTCCCAGAAAAGCAGGGATGTTTCAAGAATTCAATGAACATAACCCACCATATAAATAGAGCCAAAAATTTGAACCACATGATCATTTTAATGGATGCAGGAAAAGCTTTTGATAAGGTCGATACTTATTAATAGTAAGAACCTTACAGACAATTGGAATAGATGGTCTTTACTTCAGTATGATAAAAACCATCTATGACAAACCAATAGGCAGCAAAATATTAAATGGTCAAAACTGAAAGCCTTTATCTTAAAATCAGAAACAAGACAAATATTTTGTTATCACCACTCCAATTTAATATAGTGATGGACATACTAGCCAGAGCAATTAGAAAATAGAGAAGTCTTAAGAGTAAGAATATGAAAAGAAGAAGTTAAATTATCATTATTTGCAGATGACATGATATTCTACATAGAAGATCCCCAAAATTCCATTGAAAGACTCCTAGTTGTGATAAATAAATTCAATAACGTAGCTACATACAAGTCAACACTCAAAAATCAATACCATTCCTATACAATAACAACAAAATCACTGATAGAGAAAGAAAAGCCACACTTTACACAATATCATCCGAAAAATTGAAATACTTCGCAATTAATCTAACAAAAGAAGTAAAAGTTCTATTCATGGAAAGTTATAATGTCCTGAAAAAGAAATCAAAGAGGACTCAGAAAATAGAAAGACATGCCTTGTTCCTGGATAGGAAGAACAAATATTGTGAAAATGGCCATTCTACCAAAATGGTTATACAGATTTAATGCAATACCAATCAAAATACCACTAGCATACCTCATAGATACAGAGAAATCTTGCCTAAAATTCATCTGGAACCAGAAGAGACCTAGAATAGCAAATTCTATGCAACAAAATCAAGGCAGGAGGCATCACAGTCCCTGACTTGAAGTTATACTAAAAAGCTACTGTAATAAAATCCACATGGTACTGAAATAAAATAGTCCTGAAGGTCAAGGGAATAGGAGATATAACAACTACAAACACACTCAGCCACCTTATGTTTGATAAAGGGGCCAACCACATCCACTGGAAGAAATTTATGCTCTTTAATAAATGGTGCTGGAAAAACTGGCTCTCCATTTGCCAAAAAGTAAAACCAGACTCATTCCTATTACCATGTACCAAATTAAAGTCTAAATAGATCAAACATTTAAATACTAAACACAAACACTAAATCTGTTGGAAATAAGGTAGGAAGAATTCTTGAAGACATAGGGATAGGAAGAGAATTCATGAACTAGAATCAAACTGCATGAAAAATACATCGCAGAATCAATAATTGGGATCACATCCTATTAAAGAATTTTTTCCTGTCAAAAGGAAACTGCAGCATAGTGAAAAGAAAACTCACAAATTGGAAAAAGAAATTTTAGTCTACTCTCCCTCAGTCAAAGGATTTCTGTCTAGAATATATAAAGAGCTAAAAATAATCAGATTCGCAAAATTCAAAGACCCTTTCAAAAATGGGCATCTGAGATGAATATGCAGTTCTCAGATGAAGAAATATAAATGGCAAATAAATACATGAAGAAATGTTTAGCATCATCATTCATTAAACAAATGTAAATTAAAACCACACTGAGATTCCATCTAACTCCAGAAAGAATAGCCAGGATCAAGAAAACTACCAACAACAAATGCTGGAGAAACTGCAAGGGAAAAAGAAACTCTTTTGTGCTGTTGATGGGAGTGAAGATTGCTGCAACCACTGTGTAGGTCAGTCTGCAGGTTCCTCAAAAAGCTATTATTGGAGGTCTCATTTGACCCAACTATTACACTTCTGACCGTATTCCCAGAACTGAAAACGTCATGCCACAGTGATATATGTGTACCCATATTTATAGCAGCACAATTTGTAATAGCCAGATCTTAGAAACAATCTAAATGGCCATCAACTAAAGAATGGCTAAAAACATGTAGTATTTTTATACAATGGAGTACTACTCAGATATAAAAAATGATCACATTGTGATACTTATAAGTACATGGATGCAACTTGAGATCATACTCAAGTGGAATAAATCAAACTCACATGTATAAATACCATGTAGTCTCCCTAATGTAAAAATGGTAAGAGTACATAAGACACAAAAAGCTCAGTAAATACAGTAAAAGGATAAGGATTTGCTTAAAGGGAAAAAAATATTATCTCAGGGAAAATGAGGATAAATAAAAGGCAGGGAAAAGAAGAAAATATCTAAAATTATATAAACACAGGGTAAATAACATGATTGTGTTAAAAATTCTATAATTTATTGGAACAAAATGGTTAACACTCATAGGATTGGCACAATTGTGCACATTATTGTATGGTGATCTGAGGCACTCTTGAAGGTCATTATGTAAAATAACAACCCTACTACCTTGTTTTGAATTCATATATTATCAGTGTTTGTCACTCTTTGCTATTGATATTGCTATTTATTTGGATTTTTTTTTGTTTGTTTCTTGTTTTTCTAGGAATACGTTTTGTTTTCCCTCTAATATAGAAAGGATAGTTATGTCTAGAGACTCATACTTACATAGAATACCTCCTAAAACGTTTATGAAAATCAATTACATAATGCATGATGAAATGAACAGTGACTTTGAGGAAAAAGACAGCATTATGGTATCCAGTACTGATTCAATATCATCATGCTGTGAAATCCAGCAATGCTATTTTATTTTGTTCAGAGTGACATTATTCTGTTTTTGTGTTAGTCAGGGTTTTACTAGAGAGAACAGACGTAACAGGAGATATACAGATGTAAAAGGAACAACAAGATTGGCTTACAATGCTCAGCCACAGAGTCCAATGAGGAAGTGTGCAGAAGGTGTAGATGCACTGGAGGCTGAAGGATTCAATTCAAGTTCTAGAGTTCACCCTAGTGTGTTGTGCAAGTCCACACCAGCAGGCTGATGGGCCTGGGACAGAAGGCCAATGGCTCTAAGATGAAAGGCTGAAGAGTCTATGCTGGAAAGCTGAAGAGTCTACACTGGAAGCCAGGAAGTGAGGTCCAAATCAAAGGCAAAGACTGGAACTTCTCCCAAGAATGGAATGCATTCCTCCTTCCTCCTTCCCTTTTGTACCTCCAGGCCATGAGCCAACCTAGGGTGGGTCTTCTTCTAAATTCTTGTGTGTAGAGTTGCTAAGCCCATTTAGTTAAGCTTCTAAATGTCTCAAGTTGACACAATCATTCAACTACTACAGTTCTGTATTATATAATTTCAACATACATGAACATATGGACAGCTATTTCGAAGAGAATGAGAGACATTATGGCAGCCATTATTGATTTCCCTATTGTCTGGTTTTGAAGGCCTAAAATGTCTTCATCATTCTGTTCTGATCAGTTTAATACTATTATTTCATATGAATTCATTTTGTGTGACGATATGGAGAACTATTTAGAAGAAAACAAGAGACAATATGATAAACAGTGATGATCTCCTGTTGTCTTGCTTTGAAATC
Source organism: Cavia porcellus (assembly GCF_034190915.1). Classification (NCBI taxonomy): domain Eukaryota; kingdom Metazoa; phylum Chordata; class Mammalia; order Rodentia; family Caviidae; genus Cavia; species Cavia porcellus. Next base: position 27,399,313 of record NW_026947497.1, on the reverse strand, counting down.
TGTGTCTCCTACATTGTTTTCTTCTGATCTGCTTTTGTTCTATTTTATTATGGTTAGTTTTACTTTCTTTAAAATAAAAAATTTAAAAATATACAACTATGTAGAGTAAGACTATTAAGATGTGATTGGAAAATTCTTACTAAAATCTTTACCACACATAAAATCATTTGTAATTGTTTATTTCATAGGATAAGCCATTCTTTGCTTTTGCCTTGGACACTGCATTTATTGGTGAAGATTTAAGTGCTTTTTATGCAAATCTTTTGTGTTTAAAGTTCACAAATCAACCAATTTTATTAAACAAGGACAATTAGGAGATGAGAAACTCATTAGGACATTGCACAGAATGAATTTAATGTAATTAGATCCATTTAAATTATTATATTGTTAACTAAGTATAAATTGGTATAAAAATATAAAGTGATAGTTTTAGGCTTTGTGAAATTAGCAACCTTAAGTAGCAGCATTTACCCCAGACTAAAGGAAGAAAGGGAAGAAGCTAGAATGATTGAATGTTCAGGCACTGAATGGAAGGTGGTCTGAAAATTTAAATTCTTCCCTCTGAGAAGAGGATGCTGCTCAGCCTGCAATGTGATTCTCAGAGGAATACTTTCTACCTGGGATCTGACCTCAAGGGAAGTATTTCCAACTAGCACTGTTGCTTCCAAAAAAGTACAATGAATTTGTTAACAAAAACTGAAAATTTGATTCAGCTGCTGCTCTGAGAGGGAAATACTTATGGTGCAAAGAAAGAAGGGGATGAGTCAGAAAATGCAGCAGAAAGAAAACCACAAGAAGAGAAAATTTCATGTCCTGTTCACAGCTTTGTTGCCTCCCCAGCTATGATCTCGATGAGAGATCTCACAGAGTTGACCTAAAAAAGCAAAATACAGAAGAGTAAAATGAAAACTGAGAATTGTTATTAATTGGCATAAAATTGAACTTTGTGCATCTGAAGATTAAAAATGTGATAGAGGGACAAATAAATTTAAAATAAAAATTTAATAAAGGAAATTTATTTTTTCATTCTATTCCAGATTATAGCTGAATGAATCCAAAGCAGTTTGACCAATTAAAGGGAAATAGGAGTGTGACCAAAAGCCAAAGTGAGACCAAACAAAAAACTAAGTGTAATTATATGATGTCCTAAAATTAAAAGATTTATTAGTGGAAATCTTTTTAAGGTAAAATGCTTCATGAAATCATTACACAGCTCAATTTCATAATAAAGATTACTGATCAGAGAAAAATAAATCTCAGTTTCATAACTGTTTCTTTTTGTTTACAGCTCTTAGATGCTAAAGCTCCTTTTCTCACTGACATGAGATATTTATTGCAGAAAATATTTTAACATCTTTATTATTGAAATTAAAAGAAAAAAGCCTGTAAGAAGTTATTGCAGTTTACAACTGTGGTACAGCACCAAAAATGCAACATGTTTCAGTGTCAGTGACCCCTCCAAACTCCAAGAGGGGCTGCCCTTATCTAAGACCCCTCTGTCTGAGAAAGTATCATAAAGATAGCCCGGGGCTGAATCTTTTGTGACTTTTTATTGACAGAACCTTAAAAAAAGGGAAAGGGGAAACAAAGAGTGGAGAGAGAGAGAGAGAGAGAGAGAGAGAGAGAGAGAGAGAGAGAGGAAGAAGAAATATACACACACACAGGATAGTTAAAATAGTTTCTTTTACTTTCTTTAAGTTCACTGAAAATTTTGTACTAATATGAGACAGGATATACCTATATTATATACTCTGAACAACTACTATAAAGACAACAATATGCAGTGTAGTAATTATTGTAGATCTTCTAAGATATTTTGAAACTGTTTTACTGTTATTTATATTCTTTTTTCTCTTAAAAAAAAAATCAGAGGAGCATCTAGGCCAGCAGTCATGCAGGGAGCAGAGCAAAGACAGGATTGGTCAGGATGGCCTGTAAAACCACTGACCTTGAGACCAAGTTAGGTCATAAATTGGATTATGGGGAAGACGAATACCAGAACATCCATTTCTTAAGCAACACCCATGGATCCTACTTAGCCTTGTGGCCCGGTATCCTACATTTCAGTTTCTAACTATGCATTCTGGGAGGTTTTGGGCATGTGGCTCCAAGATTTCCATAACTATGCACATCTATCTCATACACATCTTTGTCCAACACCCCCACAAGACACAAATGACTACAAAAACAGGCTCCAGTGCAGTAATTAGTACTATTTTCAACTTAAATATCTGCTTTCCCTTTGCCTCAATCTATTGCTTTTGACCCTGTAATGAATATGACTAAATTATGCAGGAAAATACAGAGTTAGTGCTGACAACTCTTTTAGTAGCACCTAGTGACTAATTAAACATAACACTTAGACCTTAAATATATGCAGATAGCTATAACTGTACCAGGTACCCCCAGTATGTATCACTTACAGTAAATCATAATGAATTTCTCCTCACGTCCAGAAATTGAATTTTTAAAACATAAAATATAGAAAACATAATCTATGTTTGTTTTAGATTGTCATTGTTTTGTAACCAATTTTATATTCAATGTCTTGAAATTTTAAAAAATGCAATCATACACATTGTCTTCCATTTGGAATTAATGATGTTAGCACTGGGTCTTGTAGTTTATGAGTCTGGCTTTTAATTGAGATTACCTAATGATTGGATTAGAGCGCCATCAGCAGATGAGTAAAATACATTTCTAGGTGTGTCTGGGTGATTAATGGGGGTATGATCTCGGAGTCTACTTCTGATTCATGTCCCTTTCCTTGCTGACACATTTTCTGAACCTCCTTTGTCTCCCTTATGCCATGAGTAAGCACACTGGTCTGCCACGCCTGTTTGCTATGAAGTTCCTGACTTGGAACCAGTACACCATAGACTGAAAGTTCTGAAACCATAGGCCAAATGAAACTCTTTTCCTGTTAGCTAAAAGTGCAAGGTGTTTTGTCCAGCAATGAGAAAGTTAGCTAATATAAGGTTCATCTTAAACATGCAATCAAACTATAGACTGATGCTATAAACATCTTAAGGTATGACTAGAGTGTTATGGTTTGTGTTCCTGTGGCCCCTCCCCAAGCTTCATGCAATCAGGGACATGACCAAATCTAGCGTTTATGATTGGTCCATTGTCTAGTGCTCAGAATGATGGTATGAGTGCTACATTCACCTAAGAGTGGAGCCAGCTACGATATAATGGCAGAAAGAAGGTGTGTCTCCATCTTTCCCGTTTCCAGCTTGCTGTTTGCTATGTCTACCATGCCATCCTGCTGTCTGGAGCCAACTGAATATGGATTGAAACCTTCAAACTGTAAGAAATAAACCTTTCCTTCCCTAACTTTGGGCATCAGGTATTGTGTCTTAGCAAAGATACAGAAGAGTAACTAAGAGAGAATCAACTTTCAAGCTCTTGGGAGAGTAAAGAGTCTCACTTACTGGTGATTGGCATGAGCAGATTGAAATCCACAAAACTGTCAGCAAGATTCACATGCTAATCACCAAAGCTGTCAGCAGTCACAAAACTGTCAGGAATGCTCCCATGCTGACCAACTCCAGGCCAGTTACACTATCTTCTTTTTTCTTTCTTTTGTTGTTTTTTCTTTTTCTTTTCTTTTTTTGTTTTAAATCATTTTGAGATGGTCTCACTATATAATTAAGGCTATCCTTGAGTTCACTTTGTGGTGCATGCTGGCCTTAAACTAACTTTGTAGCAACAATCTTTCTGCCTTAGTGTTCCTGAGTGCTGGGATTATAGGCATGCACTACCATATCAACTGGCTCATATCAACTTCTTGGTCTGTAGAACTGTAGAGAGTGCTGACATTATAATAGCTTCCTTCTCCTAAAAGCAGAAATTATCTATTAGTTACCTTTTTCATGATTAGGATGAAATATCTGTGATATACTACATGAGGGAGGAGAAATTGATTTTGGTTTACAGTTTGAAGAGTTCAGTCAATCATCAGACTGGCTTCAGGAAGAGATGGCATGGTGGAAGAGCCTGATTTATAAAGTGGCTCTAGTCATGGCTTGCAAGAAGCAGAAAAAATCAGGAAAAGCCATAGAGACAACTCTACTCTTCAAAGGCACACCTGTAACCCACTGCCTCCATGGGGCACTAACTTCTAGCAACACACTCAATTATGGATTAATCCACCAATGAGAATAGTACTCCTATGATCCAATAACACAAAAGCCTTTCCTCTGAACACATGAGAAAGTTGGGAAACATTGTAGATCGAAGCCCTAATACCACTTAACAGAAAATAACAAATGGTAATACAGGGTCATAATCATTTTCTACGTAACCTTAAATATGAGATCCATTCATATCACTGTTAATTATGGATTCATCAGAAGCCAGTAGTCACATTTAGCTCCGACTCAAAAAGGATTCTTTATCCAAGGCTCTAGCAACAAGTGGAGTTCACTAGAGGTCATTGTAGAGGTTCTTTTGCCATTGGTCTTTCTTCTCCCAAAGAAATACAGAACAAATGTAGTCATACTTAATGTCTTTCAGTCTGTACTCATCACAAGTTCCTCGTCTAAAAATTGCTCTCCAAAACACTTCAATAAGATTTTAGAACAGAGAAGATGAAGAAAAGTATTTTGAAATTTGACAGAGCCATCTATATACATCAACTAGATAAAACATAATTCTTGAAATTATTGTTTCAGTCTTATATTTTTCCTAAGCATGTAATTTCTAAAGATTAATCATAATATGTAAAAAAAAAAAAAACCTGTGGTGTAACAGTTCACCAAGGATACATTGTTAAGACAAACACTGTCTATGAAATTCACATTTTAAAAAAGTATATTTTCAGCAAATATGTCCTCTGAGTTCACCATTTTCAAATTTGAGGTTTAACAAATCTCCTACTTTACACTAGAGGTTTCAGTTCACCAAGATTTTTTAGAGTTGTGAATGCTTATCTATTTTATGAAAAAAAAACAAAATTACATAATCAAGCAATAGAAAAGTAATACTTATTACATTGCTTATTATTATTGGTAGATAAATAGCGATGACCTAGTAAAAATCACAGCCAGCCTGAATTTGGGGAACTCAGGTGGAACGTCCTAGAGTTACACCAAAAGATAGTCTGAGTTCAGTTTACAAGGCAAGTCATAAATCCAAAGAGGAAAGTTAATAGCTGTGATTTTTCATGAGGAAAAACATAACAAACTCAAAAAAACAACCTAATGTTCAAGCTCAAACTTCTTGAAGAAGAACAAACCTAATTCAAAGCTCATACCAGAGAGAAAATTATAAAGATCAGAGCAGAAGTTAATACAAAGGAGATGCGAAAAGCTATTTGTCAATGAATCAACAAATTGGTTCTTTGAAATGTTCAATAAAATTGACAAACCTTTAGCTAACCTTATTAGAAAAATGAAATAAAAGACTCAAAACTATAGAATTAAGAATGAAAGAGTAAATCACAATATATCTTGCAGGAATCCAGAGAATCATCAATACCTATTATTAGTGTCCATTACTGCTTCTTTTTTTCAGTCTTTCTGCTTAATTCTCTTAATATCTTTTGTTTATATCTTGGTATACTTATCTATAAGAATATATATTTCTACATGCTGGCATTTAAAATTGTATCAAAAATACTTTTAAAAACTTAACACTTATAATATAGCTGTTAAGTAAATGTAAATACTCAGGAATTCCCTGCTCTTGCAAAGTAGTAATAATTCAGTCAATAGTTTGAAAATTGGGCAATACTCAATAAATGGAAACTTAAATTTTTCTATTGTTTATTATCAAATATTTCAGGATAAATATTCTTTTATATTTTCTTCTTCATTTCTAAATAATTAAAATTCACTCAGAATAGCAAGTTGAACCCATCACTTTTGTTCAGGATAATGATAAATGTTTTAATATATTTATAAAAAAAACACTCATGCATACTATACTTCACTCTTATGAGAAATTCAATGTAATATATTCAGCATTCATGTGAAAAGTGAAATAAAACTAACAATAGTAAATATGAAGATGTAGAAGATTTTGATTTGAAATGATTTTGTATAGCAGCATCTGTTTGGTTTCCTGTGTTTTCCGCGGGTGCTACTTAGGGTAATTTATTTACCTTCTATGGTATATAAAAATATTTATGAAAATTATCAGATTTTAGTCATAACATCAGCCAACTTTTACTGTTTATAGCATTCAATTTAATTTTAGTATAAAAGTGCAAAATATACCTTTAACTTCACACTGAATATTAGTTTGTAGTTTTTAAAAGTATAAGCAAAACAAAGAAGACCATTCCTTAACTAAGATCTTTTTATAGTAATTCATGTAATATAGGTTACAACTTTCATCTAGATGCCCCCCCTCCAAAGCCTCAGGCAGTCACAATTTGTACTTTCAGAGACCTAGATGTATGATGCTAGAATCAACCGTGTGATGTTAAGAAAAAGGGTGTTTGATTATTCAATTAGTTCATTGATTGGGTTGCCATTCTTCAGCGTGTGAATAATGAGAATCTGCGTCCTGAGTATGAGTACCCTGAATACACTATAGGGGACAGAGAGAGGGCTACCATTGTTGCTGATTGTTGCTTGATGCTTGTTGCTTGCTAGTGTCATTTTGCTGCCTTTTGTCTTTCATGAATTGTTCCTCCTCTGTGATGTCCCTTTGGCGTGTCACCCTACAGTCAAGGCAGTTGATTATGGACTCAAGTCTACAAACTATGAGGTACAAGTAAACCTTTTCTCCTTTAACTTTGGGTATTGGGTATTTTGTCTCCACAAGCATAAAATTAAAGTTATATATTATTACAAACATGGATAACTGAAGATAACAACAATTACAGTTTTATTAAGTTTGACACATAGATAGATGGATAGATATGATATAGAAGATAGAGAGATGGATACACAGATGAAAAATAGATTTAGATATAGAGAGAGATTGAGAAAGATTGAGAGTTGAGGACAAAATGCTTCACTGAAGTAAGATTGATGTGAATATACATTCAATAAAATAAGAATATCCCTTGTGTTTCTGGCAATACAAATTCACATTATTGTATTGTTATTTAAACATTGATGAATGTTGACCTCAAAAACTTAAAAGGATATTTCATTTTTATTTTTCTTGCTTTATTGTTCCTTACCTAGTTTGATGTTTTATAAATTGAAAGTCAGTGGCGTTACAATGACCAGGCAGTCCATTATTGTCTTATTCTTAACAACAGATACTTTTGTGAGTCTCTGAGTCATAATTTAATGATTTGCAACACATTTCAATTTTTTTCAATTTATCATATTTTCATAGAAATCTATAATCAATTATTATGGTATTGCTATTGCAATTGCTTTGGATACACCAATTGTGTCCTTATAAAACCAAACAGTAAATGTTGTGTGGAGTCCAACTGCCCTCTCATTTAACCATCTGTCTTCCTTTTCATGAACTTCCTTGTTACCTAACACACACACATAATGCAATTAGGCCAATCAGAATCCCTGCAATGGGCTCTAAATTTTCAAGTTAAAGGGAATGACACATACTCCTACCTCAATTCAAATGCTAGAAATTGTTAAGTTTACTGAGAAATATATTCCAGGAGACAAGCCAGGCTGAAAGACAGTGCTCTCCTGCCAAACAGCTAATTTATGAATGCAAAGTAAATTGTCCCCATAGAAATTAGAAGTTGTATTCTAGATAAAAAAGCAAATCAGTCCTACTGCTAATATTGAGCAAGTTGTTCTCTACACAATTCCAAACAGCTGTGATATTCTTTTAAGCCACAATCTAGCACAGAGTAAGGCCCTAACTTTCTTCAATTCTTATGGAGGTTGTAAAAGGTAAGGATGCTGCAGCATAAAGAAAAAATGACAGTAACAGAAGGCTGCTCATGGGGTTTAATGAAGGAAGGAAGTCATCTTCATCTCATAAAAGTGCAACATAAGAATTACTGATGTCCAAGTTAAGGCAAGGCATCAGTAGATCTGACTAAGAGAATTATTGTAGGTGGCTCCATTAAATGAATTTTCAACATAACTCTGTCATCTTATATTGGAAGACAATGCCACTTAGGACTTACACAGTTAAAAAGGAGAAGGCTATGCTTGGCTTCAAAGCTTCAGAAGACAAACTGAGCATGACTGGGGCTGATACAGTTATATCTCCAACCCAGCTGGTAACTGCAAATTAAAGGCGATACTCATTAGCCATTCTAAAATCCTGAGGTGCTGATGACTCATACTAAATATAGCCTTTACAAGTTCAATAACAAAAAGTACTTGGCGGCACATAACTAGTTGTGATTTACTGTTGACTTCTTTGAAAAGATTTCTTTCAAATTATAACTCATCACTGACAATGTACTTGTTCAAACAAGTCATCTAAGGGAATTACACAATGATATTAATGATGGATTTTGTGCAAACAATACAACTGTTACTCTGCAGTTTATGAATAGAGGAGTAATTTTTGTTCCCAAACCCTATTACTTAAAAGCAATATTTATGATGCTACTGGTTCTCTGCTTAAGAATTTCATGAATGAATCTGACCGAAATAAAATGAAATGGATCACTGTCTTGGTTACTTTTCTCTTGTTGCTGGGGCAGAATGAAGGAATGAATTTAGTTCAAATGAATTTAGTTCATTGTTTTTGGAAGTTTCTGCCCATAATCAACAGACGCCAAGGCAGGCTGGCATAGCAGTGGGGCAACACTTCAAGGCTGCAGCCAGGAAAATCAGCCAGAGCAAAAGGAAATAAGAGCAAGCCTCTTTTCCTCATTTATATTGGATATAGCCCACTCCCCTAGGGTGGGTGTGGCACTCCCTAAATCTCTGTAGCTCCTGTTGCACAGGATGAGGATATTTACAAAGTAAGGCTCTGGCTCCCTGCTAAGTCTCTTAGTTCAGCTTCTAAACTTCTGGAGTTGATTCAATGAACCAACCATAACAATCACCATTCTAAATGAAACTAAGAATTTTGGAATTCATATGAAGAAGAGAGTCTATTAACATTAATATGAGGTAGGAATAGTTGAGTCACTCACATGGGTGACTTTGGTTTTTCAAAATTTCATGGTAAGAATTACAGATATGTTAAGAAAACAAGAGAGCTAGAGTAAGAAATAGAATCTGAAGGTATGACTGACTTTCTACAGTCTCAAGGTAAAATATCTCCAAATGAAAACTTGCTTTTTATGCATGAGCAAAGAAAGCATCACTCATAAGTGCTGTGAAAATTTTTGAAATGACAACAGTGAAAATAAAGAATTACATAAACTTGGTCTATGAAGCAGCAGTAGCTTTTGAGAGGATTGATTTCAATTTTGAACACAAATTCATTATGAGAAAAATTCTACAAATATCATCAGGGAATTTTTTGTGACAGAATTTCTAATCAATATTGCAAATATTGACTTAAATTATTTAAAAATATTTTTTTAAAAAACTTGACAAATTATCTCCAATATTTAGCATCCACTAGCATGATTAGTCGGCACCCATCATTATCAGTAAGACTTTCCACCAGCAAGAAGGTTACAACCAACTGAAATTCTGTTATCATTAGAGTTTTCAGCAATTAAGTATTTTATAATTAAGACAACACTTTTTTGACAGGATGATGTTGTTCACTTAATAGAATACAGTGTAGAGAGTATAACGTACTTTTTATATGCACTGCGAAACAAAAAAAAAAGTGACTTTTTTGTAATATTCATGAGATTGCAGGTGTCTGGAAGCAAACTCATAATTCCTTTAAGGTGTGCTGGGAAATATTCATTAACAATTTATTGGATGGCTTAATAAACTGTGTGTAGATGCTGATATAAAATGAAGAATATCTTCTTCATTGTAATACTAAATATGTCATTGTTTCAAAAATACTACTGCTGGATTAGTTTTCCTTTTAAGGCATGTAGTTCATGAGACACTTTCCAGACTGCTAAAAATCTCAAGAAAATGTTTAAGATAACTTAGACTATTTGCCCCTAGGTGTGTCTTCTCAAGTTTTCTTTTGTAATTTGTAGAAGCAAAATTGTTCATATGTCAAAAAAGTATATAAAATATACTATATATGTATACAAATTATATATTATATATGTATATATGAGTCTCAGAGGTGAGTTTCAGTATTGATCAGAATATAAATTTACAATAAAAATGAGTTTTAATTTAGTCATTTTTCTGTTTTTTATAGAAATTATTTGTAACAATTGAACAATACTTGGTTATGCTATATATATATAGTATGCTATACTACAGTTAAAGCAGATCCTCAAATTTGTATGCATATACTTTAAAAACCTATATGTAATTGATGCTCAGACCAAAATGTTGGTTTCAAAAAATAGCCATATTTTTTAAAAAATTTCCATCAGGCTTGGTAAATATATTCAAATAATATTAATTTGTATATTGTTAACCAAAATCACATTTTCAATTCCTCTGTAATTATAGTAGCCAATATTGTAAATTGTGTTATTCATTAACCACAATACAATTTTTTCATATTTCATATTTTTGGCAATGATTCTTTAAGAGTAAAAAATATATAATTGTATTTCTTTGAATCAAATAAATCGATAGTTACTGATCATAATAAATCCTTGCATTTTAATCATTTCAGATTTTTGAAAATGTGTAAAATATTTTTATCATTTTAATTATTAATTCATTTATTATAGGATATGAATGAGAAAATGTTGAACATTGAATTTGTTTCTTTCCTTTTTTGTGTGTGAGGAGGTGGTACTGGGAATTGAACTCTGGTCCCTGTATTTGCCAGGCAGGTACTGTACCACTGTGGAATAGCCTCAGTTTTTTAGTTTGTTTCTTTATTTAAAAAACAAACAAACAAAAAATAACTGTTTGAAGCTGGGAACATTTTTTTTTAATTGTCTTTTTAGTTAGTTGTATTCAAAACTAAGACATAAGCTGGTCCAAGTAACTAGACCTGTAACCAATAATCCTGTGAGGCTGAGGAAGGAGAGGCTGAAGTTGGACCCCAGTCCAGTCAATTTAGCAACTAAGCAAAGTCTTGTATTAAAAAAAAAAAAAGAAAGAAAGAAAGAAAAGAAAGAAAGAAAGAAAGAAAGAAAGAAAGAAAGAAAGAAAGAAAGAAAGAAAGAAAGAAAGAGAAAAAGAAAGAAAATGGGTGGGGAAAGTAGGTGGTGGTAAAGTTTCTGGATTCAGTCTCAGGGGCAAACAAACTAGGTAAATAAGAATTGGCCCTTTCACACATCTTTCAGAGATCATGGCCTGTTCCCTTCTACAACTCTAAATTAGCTTCACATTTTTACCTGAACCTATGTGAAGCATGCATCCATGTTTATTCACTATAAAGAGTGTATTTTTATGAAACTATAATGAAAATTAAGCACAGTCTTCTTCTCAGTTCTAAAACTTGTGCTTAGGGCAAGGGATATAGTCTGGAGAGCATCAAATCCTGAGTTTGATTCCCAGTACAGAAAAAAAAAAAAGTATTTGGTATTAGGCTAAGTAGTTTGAAAACTTTGTGTCCACACACAAAAAAACTTATACATGAATGGTCATAACAACTGTTTTCTAAGTGCTGAAATTTAGAAGGAACTAATACTTCAGTTGATGATGAAGAAATTCATTGTGAGACAAACTACTGTGTGATATTTCTGTGGATCTTTCGTTTTCATTTCATTTCATTCATGGATTTCACTGTTTTCCCAGTGCTATGTTTTCATGAGTACCACAGCTACACAGTTTCTTGAATTTTGCTTCAGATTTCCATCTTTTCTCATTCAATGTTTTGTTTGTTACTCTCAGTCTTTCCATCACCATATAACTAAATAATCAGTTTGTTGATATCTACAAGTTTTTTTCTAAGACTGAAATAAAAGGCTGTAATAATGCATGAACACACACTCACAGGCACACACACACACACACACACACACACACACACACACAAATAAGGTTACAAAGAAATGAGCCTTCAAACCTTAAAAAGACACATAAGAAGCCAAAATGAGTACTAGTATATCATAGAAACAAATGTGAAAAGATCATATACTTTGTGATACCAACTGCATAGTATTTAGAAAAAAAGTAAAATTACTGCACGTTTGCTGGCGGGCAGAATGCAGGACCCAAGCTAGAGGATTTCTAGGCCACTGAGTCTACTCAAGGTAATTCTACAATGGCAGACACAGGCCATTTTACGTTTTAAGAAACATAGAATTCACATCAGAAACAAGAAACACTAATGTGAATATATAGATAGAGGGATAGAAATGTGTCAATATAGATTTATTAGTTTTAATAAATAATGCTGCAGTGGGCTTTTAATATTGAGCAGCCTGCATATTTGTATAAAGAAGTTAAAATAAGTCTTTATATTCCTTTTAGTTTTTCCTATAAACATAAATTTCCTCGACATACACAGTTAAATACTACCACTAATACCAGTAATAGCATTAATAAATGATTGTGTGTATACACTCAATGTAGTTTAAACAGTATTTCTCGGAATGTGGTTTTGCAATAAAAATTTGTTTCACTGTTCAACAGAAGGTGCACTAGTGGTGAAGAGGTACCATCAGTGTTCTGTGAACGTATATATTAAAAAATCATTGCTTCATTCCATAAAACTGATAGAAGAAAGTTATGTAATCCATTGCTTAGTCATTCATGCATTTTATATTTTAGAAAATTGGTATTCTTAGGGAACTATAATAGTAATCTAGGCAAATTTAAGGCCAATCTGAAATATGTAACAAGACCTTGTCCAAAAAAAGAAAAAAAATCAAATAAAGGTGAATGTAATTATAGCTAAAAGAATGCTCTAAAATTTAAATCCAAGGTCATAATCACATATATGTTTATGATGTTTATTTTTAATTCAGAGTTATTAAAATTTTATTTTGACATTAAATAAATGAGATTATATAGTATACCCCTGTCCCCACTTTTTAATAAAAGCCAGCATTTCTACCTTTTGATCATATTCTATTCATGTATTTAATTTTATATACTATATTATTGCATTATAAATATTTTACTTGTCAGTTATGATTTTTAAAAATTTTATAACATTTTATCATTCCCATATGAATGCTTGATTTAATGTCAAATTCAGCCCAATGCTTTTCCACTGTGCATGGACTTCTAATCTCAAGCAATTTTGCTGCTGCTCCCTCCCATGTACGTCCCCCACTTTCTCAAAATTTATGGGTATTAAATGCTAAGTTGTGTTACCACATTTTCTTTCTCTTTCTTTCCAGGATGTGAAAAATGGAAGATAAACAAATAAACCTAAAGCTTTTGGTGAACAGAATCATAACACTTTTAAATTAGTTTATCCACTTAGAATAAATATTGAGAGCAGAGTGATTACTCGCATGAGTAAAAAAGACGTTCTTCTTTGCATTGTACTGTACTATGAACACAATTGCAGTTTTCAGCTAATTTTAAATTCAATGTTTCCAACACAAATGCAGGTTACTCATCTCCACTCATATCTATGTGACTCACCAGGAAGTACAAAGTAACTTTATTAACAATAAGTCTCCAAACTAATAGTTATTTAATTGCCCAGGGATTTTGCACTAAATTAATCTGTGGCTGTGGAACACTTTTGGCTGATTAATCTATGCCCACCATCAATCTGGGTGGTGGTCGATTGGTTGTCATATACTGCTGACTACAGGTTCTTTCTGCTGTATTTTAAAATATATATGAATAAATTCACTGCCACAAGTACATATTCTATTGTCTTATATTATATTGTGAAATCAAAGATTATATCTTGCGAAAAGTGTAAGTGGGCAGAAATTAGAATGAAACATAGTGTGCACCATGAATTTATAAATTTAACACAAATTATAAATCAAGGTAAGGCTTGTAAGACATGATATTAAGGCATTTTACCTATTGAAATATTTAAAATAAGACACACGGGGTCAGAACAGGAATGTGGAGTTACAGAAAATAGTTTTGTTCAGGAAGCTCAGCCTTAGACATAGTAGGGCTACTAGGTTGCCAGGCATGTGACTCTAGGTTTGTTTAATGAGAGTAAACTCCATCTTAATTCAGCTATACTAAAAATCAGCATTTCTTTCTCAGAAGTACTAATTGAGGAAAGATAAATTAGGAGGGAAAATCAACAAGAGCCGATGATCAAACTCCGAATTTCTCAGATGCTTCTACTTCATGAGGAAGATGACAGTAATAAATCTTTGAAAAAAGGAGAATGTTATGAAAAAAGGTAGAAAAATTTATGATGCTGTATAAACCTAATGCAGGAAGTGGTAAGGACTAGGACGTGATCGATGATGAGCGTATGATTAGCAGGTGTCAGCTGAAAGTCTGAAGCTTTAAAGAAGCCTTGCTCAAATTTTAATGCTGATGAAAAGAAGCTGCTATAACAACTACGCTAATCCTGTGAGGACATTTATGACTTAGTTTGACAAAAAAAAAAAAAAAAAAAAAAAAAAAAGCAACAACTCATCAAATTCTGATTCTTTTAGGACATCACAGGCTACTGAAAATACTCTATCCTGACATTTAGCAATCCTTCCTCTTCTGAAAAGTCAAACTCTCATTTACCTTTCTGTGGCAAACCAATGTCTGCAAGACATAGTATAACACTACTTAGAATGGATCCCCTTTCTTAAAGTCCCAACATGATAGAATGTTTGTAAGTCAGAGATTCCATTTATTTTTTTGTCCTTTTCACTCTATGAAATTTTTTGTTCTCATTTGTAATATATTCTAACCCCTGCTGAAAAGTAAGAGATGCCAGATGGGTTCCCTTGTGGCAAGCTTATAAATAAGCAGACTCCATAAATGTTGTGATACACATCATTTTGACTTTTAAATCAGAAGAAGACCACACATTTAAAGAAATAAACTTAAATATGAGATAAGAAACTACACAAATTCCAAATTGATGTAATCATACTATTTAACTTTTTAAAGTTCCAATATATTCAACAAATTGCTTTATGGTTTGTGAAAGCCAAGAGACATAATCATCCATGGTAACGGGTAAAGAAGTAGTTTTGATATAATGGTTTTTATTACTTCAAATCTATTAAGTGTGGGCTACAAATTTCATCCAGGCAGGTCTGTTTGTAGTGGATTGTTATAATTTTGCATTAATTTTGATGTACACTTTGAACACAAATTTCTTATGCCAGAAACAAAATTAAGTCATTCTTGTCATTTTCCAACTCTACACAATGTTCAGTTATCTCAAATTGGTAGCCTGTGATACAAATTTAAACATCTCTCTTATGTAACAGATTTGGCTCTGGGTTTTCCTCCTTTCTTCACAGGGACGCTCATTCTCCAGTTTTCTTAGGGTGGCTCACATCATTTTCCCTAATATAAAGCTAGTCACTGCATTAGTATTCTCTCTGCTTGTTTTTTCATTCCTACTTCGAGAAGACTGACCTGTTGACTCTCCACAACTCTCTTTGCTAATATCTATTAATAATTAGGGAATAAAAGTTATTCACTAATGTGGCAGTATATTGAAATTGCACTTCAACAACTAAACAATAAACACTCTCAGAATGCTGGATTTTTCCTGAAACAACAAACAAAGCACAGAGGTGGGTGACCAACACCAGAGTGGTGGTCAGGAGGCATAAGCAAGACAGGTCAGGCAATAGCCACAAGCACATCTGCCATAATTAACCAGTTCCCCATGTAAGGGAAGCTCTGGAAGTAGGGTCAGTAACAAAGTGTGAGGCAATCCAAGAGATAAAAGAAATAACTGAAAATTTGTACATTTTTGGCAAGCCATTCTTGACTCTTAGGAAGGTTATTTTTGTGAGAAAATTTTATTCTGTCATTTAGAGAAATGTAAAGACAATTTTAGCTGAGTTTTTAAACAAATATAATTCAGATGGTGAAACAGAAAGGAATAACATTAAAAGAGTAAATTATGGAAAAATTAAAACACAAATAAGATTTGTAGATTAATATTTTTACATTTTAAATATGAAGATTAGGTACACCATACTTATTTTTTTTTTTATTTTAAAGAGAAAAGAACAGAACAAAGCAGATCAGAGCAAAACAATGCAAGTAACATAAGATTTCAAAACAAGATAACTTGAAATCAGGAGTGGCTACTGTAATGTCTATTGTTTCATTTGAAATAGTTGTCCATACCTTCACACACAATAAATGCATACAAATCAAAGTAATGTAAAGCCAATCAAAGCAAAAGAATGAGAGTCTTACCTGCCTTCAAAACCAAGCAATAGAAAACCAATAGGCTACCATAATGCATCTTGTTCTCTTCAAAATAGCTGTCCATACCTTCACGCATATTGAAATCAAACATAATAAAACAGATTAAAACAAATTCAAGCAAAGAAGCATTATTGGACTTCAAAATAAGATGATAGAAAAACAGTAATGGCTACCATGATGTCTCGTTTTCTTCAATGTACTTGTTCAAACCATCACATATAATAAAATCAATTCTTGTAAACTCCTTAGGAGAATTTCTAGACGTACATAAACATATAATTTACATCTGTCCTTTCTGTATTAGGAAAAAACAAAACAAAACAAAGTATAAGAAAAAGAAACAAAAGAGACAAATAACAATAACCAAGTGCTCAAAACAATAACAATGTAGGTTTTCAAGACAAGTTGGTAGAAACATAGCAGATTTTGTGGTTTTGCATAGTGATCTTCAAAATTGTTACTCAAATTACCAGATATAGACATTTTGGGTCATTAAAAGATCAATTACTACATCAAAATTTGGAGGAAGGTTAAGAGACCTTCATGAATACAAGCATTATATTCTTATAGAACATGCATATGATTTACTTAGATAGAAAAATAGGGATTTTGTTATCCTTAGAGCAAGCTCTCATAATTTTTCTTGCATAAAACTTTTCACAAAATTTGGACTACATTTCTGGCAAGTAAGATACTAAATGAGCAATCTGAGTAAAGATATATGAACGTCAGCTGATTTACTCTGAAGACCACACTAAAAATGCAACAAGAAAATCAGTTTAAAATTTATTCTCGAAGCCACTCATGTCTTTATATTTTTCTAAATGATAGAGAAATAATTTTCTCTCAATACTAAACTTTATAGTTTCAGTATTTACAAGATTAGTCTTTTGTGGTTTCCCCCTGGAAACGTTCCTTTTAAACTGGAAACATTCCTTTTAAACTCATCATTTCTAGTTCAGTTTTATGGCATATTGCAAAAATTTTGTCCTAGTTTTCACATCTGAAGATTCTTAAAGATTCAGTACAAGAAATTTTAAGGCTTTTAGAACAAATGATCAAAACAATAATTTGTTTCAGAAGCATTTTGGAAATAATCTGAAAATATATGTCTATGCTATAATTCTAGTCTTTATGAAGAATATTCATAAAAATTTCTATCAAGTTAGAAATTTTCTGAGAGGAAAGAAACACAATAATTTTGAAAAGAAAAAATTCCATTGTAGTTGGCAGAGCGGATTGTTCATCTCCAGTCACTCCTTACTAGTGCCACGCAGAAACCAACTCTTTCAGAAACAGGGCTACATCATGCGCACTGATCTAATAATCCATAATTATGGTCTCTGATGTCTCCAAATGTGGCTTACTGATGGAAAAGTGATGCTTTAGGAGATACACATTATGTGACAAATTCTGACTGAAGCCAAAAATATACAAAGATTACTTTATTCTTAGGAATTATAAATTTTGGTCTAATTATTTTCTCATTTGCTTGCTGGGGCCAAATTTCTTTCACTTTACTGTATTTCATTCATATAAATGTGCAAATCCGATCATACCATTGTCATCTGTAAAATCTTCCTCTAACTTCAGGATGAAATTTAAACCCACTTATGCATAAAGATTATTTGCAGCATTACAGAGAAATTGTGGTTTGGAGTTTTAGTAACAGTTATGAATAACGCGGATCAGTTATTTTGAAAGACTTGGTTTCTTCCTCTTTAACATAGATCATTACAGGATAAGAGTAGCTGTTTGTGTAGCATATTGAGTACAGCAGATGCTCATTAAGCGGTATGTGTCAGTATATTCATTAGGATTTTCCTTTTATGCCTATCTCTACCTTGCAACAATTATCCCTTTTCAGACTACCCCGTTTTGACTGTTAAAATATATTCATGGTCTTTCAAGATTTTGTTTTTCTGCTGTCATGCAGAATTTTACCCTATCTAACCTCACACTCTCTTACTGTGATACAGAATGCAGAAAAGATTCACAGAAGAGAACATACAGGTGTAAAGAAAGACTGGTGATTCATCAATGGCACTGTGCCATTCTGCATAGTATTGTATCATCCTCCGTAACAGCTGTGCTCAAGGGAAATGAGATAAGCTCTAGAGCCTAATTTTATCTCCTTAGGAAAGCAATGAGAAATAAATTCTGGCATAAAACTCAGAGATTTGGTTGCAATAAAGTGAAGCAGGTTTTTCTAATCTTGTGTAATGGTTGAAGCTGTGACATAATTTGTTTTTTCACAAATAATTATATTTTAAACTAAGAACTTTATTACTTTCCATTGTTTTTTTTCTTGAAATATTTTAATTTTACAGTGATAGGAAGTATTCTGTTAACTTTCCCTTCACCTTCAGTCACTGTTCGAGCTCACAAGATTTCATATCAAAGTACCACATTCTGAGTTGCTTAGAAAAATCCAGAAATTTGATATAATTCTAGAGTCCAGAAGTCAGAAACCAAACTTCCAGTGTAATTGATTATATGTAAGACTTATCTCTGGATGGATTATGGATATCCATCCTCTCAAAATAATTATAATTCTTCCTTCTAAATCTGTGACCACATTCCAAATTCCCTAAGAATATGGTCATTTTGGATGAGGATGCATTCATGATTGCATTGTAATTTAATTAATTCTTTAGAGCGCATCTCTAACAGTTACATTTCAAAAGATTAAAGAGTTACAAATTCAACCTATGAACTCTAGGGAACTACAAGTTGACTTGCAGTTACTAAATAGATATTTAAATGTCTTTTAAGTATATTTGATTGAACAATCCCAGGTCTATGTGCATACATGATTACAGTGTTGTTAGTATAGCATGATCATTATTTTACAAATTGAAATGGATATACCACTTCACACAAGGCAATCAACCTAAAATTTAATAGCTGGCTTTATGCATTCTAACTTTTTGTGTATTGTGACCTCATCAAATTCTTGTACATGTTGGAATCGGAATTGTAATATCCACTAACAGTGTGACATATTAAAAACTATGGAAAAAACAAAGGAAGAAAATATTTATTTTCTAAAATATAGTAGAACTCCAAAAGACAGGGAAACATATAAAGAGCTATTTTAGACACACAACTCTATATTTATAGTTTATTTTAGCATTATCATTTGGCAGATGTTTTCAATGATTTGTACAGTAAAAAATTGAAAATTGCATTTGTGTATATGAAAGTGGAAGTATCTGATATCTTAGAAAATCATGCTTTTAGATCTGTATTTAAGATAAAAGAAGTTACATAAAGAGAATAGTTTTTCTCTTGTGAAAAATAGAGGGAGATGAGATGTGAATTCAAGACAGTTTGGTTTATTGTCAATATGGGAAAAATAATGTTTTTTTTTATTTAAATGAGGATGATTTAGCTTAGAGCAAAAATTCAATATTGGAGAATACAAGAAAAAAATGTTTAATAGTAAAATTTTAAAATGTGAGAATGATTTTATCTTGTGTCCTGCAGAGGAGTTACTCCTTGTCCTGAAATCTGGTGAGATCATTCAGATTTAATTCTATGGAATGCTTCAGAAAAGTAGCTTAAGGTGGAAAAAACATCTCAAACATAAGAATAACATGTCAAAATAATACTTGACATTGATTTGTGTTGCATATTTTAGTATTATTCTGAAATTTAGAACATCTATCTTTCAATTTGTTATCTAGTTCAGGCAATTATAAAGGTAGAAAAAATTATTTGAAAATTATGTTGTTCGCAAAAAATATGAATATATGATATATATCTATATGCATGTACATAGAAATATAATTAAAACTATAGATCTCTATCTGGCATTATTTTGATTATATATATATTGCTATATTAAATATAAATTATGTTTCCTAAAATATTCCTATATTCTTTTCTTGTAATATGTATTTTGGGTTAACAAATGGAATTACTTTCATTTTTAACTTCTTATCTTTTATAATCTGTTCCTAGCTTCATTTCTTAATCTGTATTGTTTCTATCAAAGTTATCATTTAATTGATATTACCTGTAATATGAGAAAAATAGCTACTTTCTTAAATGGTCACAGGTGTACTATATAATTTAGTTATCATAGAGAAAATTGAAAAAAATTATATGAAAGTATGTTTCAAACAATGTCAATATATTATTAAAATAGAAACCTACTGGTAAAAATGATAATTTCTCATTTTTTACTGTACTCAGTAAATAATTTTTATTTGATTTCACATACTTAGAAATAGGCACAACACTTTATCACCTGTACCAAACTTCCTTTAAGGCCAAATATTAAAGATAGTTGCACAGCAAAAATTGCAGTTCACTTAAGAAATGTGGTACTGTATGAATGCTTAAAAAATGTTACAAAGTTTTCAATGTATTTTTAAATTCTACTATGTGACTATGTGAATCCTGAAAGTACATTTGTTTCCAGTTTTTACCTCTGTGTATTTTAAAGTAACTAATTTAACCACTGAAGATGATAACAAAATATCTGGTTATTTCTGCTATTTGACTTCTAGCCTCTCTGTAAACCTCACCTTCCCTTGCATTTGACACTACTTTTGGGTAAGTCCTTAGGAGCCTGCAGCTTGGTACCATAGGGAAACTCAGAGCTAGTTCTATTCCAACACAACATGCTCACAGTTCCTTGGAAACACCATAATTCCAAACCAATGCCACTACTTCATGTAAGTTAATTCTGTTCCTCCCGTATATGTATTGAAATAAAGAAATTGCATTATATTAAAACTTTTGAAATTAAAATTTATGTCTCGCACAAAAAATACATCTCCCTATTACTGTTAACTTTCTCCATTCATCAAAATTTATTGCCTCCACTTTTTAACCCGATCTATAACTTACAACACCTTGTGATTTAAAATCCAGTCTTTTGGGGCTGGGGATTTAGCTTAGTGTCATAAGCACCTGCCTTGCAAGCAGGCGGTCATGAGTTCGTTCCCCAGTATCGATAAAAAAAAAAAAAAAAAAAAAAAAAAAAAAAAAAAAAAAAAAAAATCCAGCCTTTCTACAGGATGACTTATTACAATTTCCATTCATTCCTAAAATATATGGGTTATTTCATCATTAATTATTATATAAGTTATAAATTTGATATTGTACAATGTATCACTTATTTCTTCTATCGTTCCTGAATCTCTCCCTTACTAGTTTCAACCTCCCCTAAAGATTTTAGGGTCTTTTTCTTTTCCTTTCAACTGAGGATCAAAGTACAATGAAATTGGTTTAATTAAGGAGAAACCAAAAAATATTAGTGATAATAAAGCTAATATATACTTAAAAGCAGAGTCTAAATTTACACACTTGCAAATATTATTTCATTAACTGCACCCTTCACAAAGTTCTGTGGAGCATTTGCTGTGATCATACTTTACAGATTGACAAATTTGAAGAACCATATACATAACTTTGATATATTATAGAAAATGCAAACATGATTCCTCAAAACCACTCAGAGCAAATAAAGATATTTGATATGGACAGAAAAATAAAGACTCCAAACAATTAAAAAAGCACTTTATTAGCTGAGCTCAGTGGCAATACTGTCCCAGAAAAGCAGCCAGGGAGGTGGGCAACCCAGCCAGGGGCTGTAGTTACAAAGTGGCAATCTGCAAGGAGAGGGGTCGGGGTATGAGGATCAGTTCGTCCCCATAAAAGGAACCAGGGAGGCGAAACAAGCAGTTATAGGAACCAGGGAAGCAGGGAGGGGGTCACATGGTGGGTATGTTACAAGGTTGCAACTTAACTGACAATTACACAAGTTTTACAGGAAGAGAACAAGTTATAGTAAGTACAGTACATTTTGGGTTTTTGAGCTTATAGCATTCCCCACTGCTTTTGGTCATTGAGTCAAATCTTTGACTTTGTTGCATAATCATATTTAGGTAACAGTTTATATATTTTTGATTAAGTATAAACATTTTAAAAGCTTGAAATCAGTCCTGGATGTGATTTAGAAGGCATTTTATAATACATGGCCCGACGGTTAAGGCAAGTATGGAGAGAACAATTGGTCCTATTAAAGCTGAGAGTAGGGTGGTCAGCCAGCTGGACAGTGAGAATAGATTTTGAAACCAATTCTGGTCCTGTTGTAGCTGTTGCTTTCATTCATGGAGTCTTTTTCTAAGCTTGTTCACGCTGTCTTGTATGACTCCAGAGTGACTGGTATAGAAACAGCAGCTTTTCCTAATGTCACACATAGACCACTTTCCTTCATGAATAATAAGTCTAGGCCCCTGTGGTTTTGGAGAACCATTTCAGCTAGGGAGTCTCGTGATTCTTCTAGTTTGGATACTGAATGTTCTAGGGCCACTAGATCTCTATCTATGAGAGCACTTAATTCATGGTAATTCTTGTCATCAGATATTAAGCTTGTAGCTCCCAATGTTGTGGCTCCAGAGAGACCTAGTCCTACGAAGTTTGGTATTAACACAGAGATTGCTTGAGCTAAAGAGGTCAGAATCTAAATTTAGCATTCTCTCCCATTAGTGCCAAAATACCAGTAAACCTGGAGAAATACATGTGTAAGAATGTTCATAAATGGTTCAGTATGTCTAGTAAACATATCAAGCATGATGCAAGTGGTTAAACCTGAAATACAAACAAACCAAGATCTTGTAGGGGCTTCCAGGAGTTGACATGCATGTCAGAGACATTAGTTATTATAATACAGTAAGAGCATAAGTTTGCAGAGGGTTTGGAGTCAAGGTTATAGGCAGCAGATCTGACATAAGTTTTATTACTTTGAACATTTTCTAAGGTAAGGATGTGCTGGAGTATGGCTAGCTACCAAAGCACACTATATATGACAAGCAAAGAGGATTATCAAGAGCATTTTGACAATTTAAGTTCAAGGGGGTTCTCAGTCCATGTGATAGTGGATCATCATCTGGCAAGAAGGTTGCCAGATTTAAGACAGTAGTCTCCTTGAATTCAGTAAGGTCAGAATTAAGCAAGAGGGCCTGATATTGTACAATCCTTGCCTTTGAGAGCCCTCTATCGGGTGGGGCCCTGAGGAGAGTTTCAGTTGGAGTTTGGAGGAGAGTTACAATCTGGAGTCAATTGGAGGAGAGTTACAATCTGGAGTTTCTGTCCAAAGGTTAGCTTATTTGCCTCTTTTACTATTAATGCAGTAGCTGGGATGGTTCAGAGGCAATTAGGCCAGCTGGAGGAAACTGAGTCCAGTCTTTTTGAGAGATATAGGACAGGGTCGTGCTATGATCCCAACATTTGTGTTAGTACCCCATTAGCTATTCCTTGTTGTTCTGCAACAAACAGCATGAAGGGTATAGTCAGATCTGGCAAGGCCAATGCTGGAGCTTGGACAAGGGTTGCTTTTAGTTTTTGGAATGCTTGGCTTTTCCTCTCAGTCCAAATGTGTGGGTCAGAAGGAATCCACCCAGTTGCACCATGGAGGGGCTTCGCCAGCTCAGCAAAATCCAGTATCGAATAGGAAATCTATGGGTTGCCCCACACACAATTAAGGTTACCCAGGGCTTTGAGGGTGTGTACAAACCCTGAAATTGTCAATCTTTTTCCAATAAGACCTGAGGGGTGCTTTCCTCTTTTTGCTTTGAGTACGTCCTTCTGCTAATAAGGCCAAGATCTTGGTTAATTTTTTCTCTTGTGGGTCTTCCCTGTTGTCAAAGACCTTTTGAGCTATCTTTATCAACTGACCTATCATCCCTTTAAAACCCTGTAATGTTTATAATTTTCACTTAATATCAGGGGCAGACTAAGAGGAAAAATGCTATATTAATAGCTTGTCTATTTTATTTTGTTGCCTCCATGTCTGTCTATCTATCTATCTATATATATATATATATATATATATATATATATACATACATACATATGATAGGCCTCTAGGAGGCACTCAAAGAAAGCTGATGGAGACACAGAAGCCAATTGTCTTACCTCAGTTATTTTTGATAGGTTAGTCAGCTTCTGGGTTGTAGCTCAGAGTGTCATAAGAATAGTCTGATGATACCATTTGAAAGCCCCCTTTCCTCCATCTGTGTTGGGGTCCCAGTTGGGGAAGATCAAAGGGAAAACAGCATTGAGCCTCATTAGATCCAAAGTGGGTTCCCCATTAGTGTCAAGGACAGATCAGCATGCCAAAAGTGCAGATTTGTTCTGGTTCCTCAGATTTGAAGAGAGCCTGCAAAAGCTGTTGGCAGTCATCCCAATTCAGCGGATGGATGAGAGCACTGAATCCTATAAGACCACTGGATCAGGGTGCATGGCCGGCTTCTGAGGGGGTCTGAAAATAACTTGATGGACCTGTTGAGAGTCTTGTAAGTTAAAAGTTCCCTGTGAAGGCTACTTGACACCAAAATAAGGCCATTCATATTCACAGACATTTCTCAGGCTTTAGGGTAGACAGGATCTCTATATTCGGCAGGTCGATCCCTAAAATCCTTAAAATGATTAAGAACATGTTACAAGGGTGACCAGAGGGAGGAAGCTGTTTGACTCATCATAGTAGGCATGTGAGACAAGGGGTGCAGAGAAGCAAACAAAGAAAGATGGCAGAAGCCTGGCACACAAAGAATCCCCCAAAGGGGTATGGAGACTGGAACGGGTCCTCGATTTTGCAGTCAGAACCTGGTTAAATTTACCACGTAGCCATTCTCTAGTTTGCTGATCACAGACCAGCCCCAGGGATTTTTAAAATAACCAATTTTTGCCAGCTGCAGTCTAGCCCAGGGAAGACCATGCTTTTCAATTGAGTAACCCAAATAGCTCCACAAAAAAAAAAAAAAAAAAAAAAAAAAACCCTCTGGAAGGCGGTGTACGTATTAAATCTGGCTTAAACTGCAAGAATTCTCAGTAATGCATGAATCAAGGACAGAACAAGAAGAGGAAGGTATAGCAGAGCTAAGACAAGATTTTGGGGACACTTTGTCCAAATGGAAGCGAGCGTGAAAACTTGATTCCCCAAGTGTGCTACAACCAGCTGAGCTCAATTCCTCCTTTAAACGGTGGTAACCCACCATAATTTTGGCAACACCTCTCCCAAATGAGAGCAAGCCTGAAAACTTGACTCCCCAAACACAGAAACCAGAAAGGAAAATAATAAGAACTTACCATTAGAAGGAAGCTGCATTCAAAAACAGCCTGATGTCATCCGAAGAGGAGGAGCCCAAGGGACTAAATCCCATAAAAGATGGAATCCCAGATGAGCCCCCAAATGATATGGGCAGAAAAAGGAGTGATTCCAAACATTTTTAAAAAACACTTTATTAGTTGAGCCGCAGGGGAGGAGTCAGGGTCTTAGGATCAGTTTGTCCCCATAAAAGGAACCAGGAAGGCAGAACAAGCACTTAAAAAAACCAGGGAAGCAGGGAGGGGGTTACATGGTGGGTATGTTACAAGGTGGCAACTTAACTGTCAGTTACACAAGTTTTACAGGAAGAGAACAACTTACAGTAAGTACAGCACATTATGAGTTTTTGAGATTATAACAATAACGCCTGGCTTTATAGTCAGTGCTATTAAAATTTGCAGTCATGTGAATACAATGCTTGCTCTGCATTATGCATTATTGACAAAAACTGTATATTGTAATTCTTTAGAAATGATTTTGTTGAAATTCAGTTTGAATTTAGTGGATAAAGTTAAGAAAAATTGCTTTGTTTAATAAAGTATTTAACTTTCACAAATTACAAAAATTTTTAGTATGTAATAGTTTTATTTTGTGTATTTTAGCCTAATAAACCTTAACATTTAGCCATTGATATGTTGTCAACATATCATAGCCGTTTAACTCAAGTTAGCATTAAATCTTAAAGACTAGTAAATTTCAAACTCATCATTTCACAATTTATTCCTATTTACTGTACTTTTGAAAACATCGCTAAAGCAGATTGAGAAGAAATGTTGGAAACCTTAGAGAACTTACTCATTTTTTGGTGTACAGAATATGACATGGAAACTGTAAGAAGAGGAGGAAAACTAGCACCTTAAGTTTAAAGAGTTAAAGAGAGCAGAAGAAAATAAAAGTCATGATACTTCTAAACTCTTAAAGTCAATTGTGCTTTTAGAATAGTCTCTTTGGCTATTAGCTTACTTTAATTTATTTTGTTTGTTTAAATATAATTTTTGAAGTCTCTTTAAAGCAAACATTTGATAAATAGATTATAACAACATTAGAGTGATTATGCTTCCTGAGAACACAGCCTTTCTGACACTCAGGCCAATCTTACAATTATCTAAGTACTTTGACATCTAAAACACTGCAAATTATTTGTCTGTAAATGAATGAAAAATTATCTTTTTTGCATTGTAAAGAATTTTAATACATATTTATTATAATCTATAGTCTTCCATGTGCTATTTACTTTTATTAAAGATAAAATGTGCAATTAGAAATAAATTGACCGCATTGACAATCAGGACACTTTCTTACTATTTATACTGGAGTTGAAGAAATATAATCAGCTTATAATCAGGTAAATTATTATGGAACTCATTGTCCTTTGCTGTATATTTAGAAGTCTCTTTCTAATTTCTCTGTACTGAAATGTGCTACCATTAAAAAAAAATTTAAGAGGAACTTTTCAAACAATATCATAGTGAAAAAGGCAGTAGTATATTAATAAAAATCATTAAAATGTGCATACAGTTTGAAAATTTCTTACTCTTTTATTATTTAAATGTAATTAATACCTGGGATGATTTCCTAATCGAACAATTTATAACCTTGTGATCTTACAAGATTTTATTTATCAGTTAAAAATCTTGGTTTTATAATCGTATGATTTATTGAAATATTAGAGACCAATGATGACTAATAAAATAACAGCAGTGACAAAATCAACATATTAAATTTAAAGTAACTACTTACTTTTTCTGAGTCTTCAAGGAAAATAAAACAGGTTCATGGGGGCTGGAGATTTAGCTCAGCGGCATAAGTGCCTGCCTTGCAAGCAGGCAGTCGTGAGTTCGATCCCCAGTACTGATAAAAAGGAAAAAGACAACACACACACACACACACACACACACACACACACACACACACACATTAAAACAAAAACAAAAACAAAAACAAAAAAAAAACAGGTTCATATGAAAATAGATATTTTAAAAATAAATCACCATCATATGTATAGTTTTATTAAAATATATTTCATTAAAATGAAAAATGATGATAGAATCATACTGCCACAATTCAACCTAAACTGTAAATTTAGAAGATGTGTTGCAAAATAATTTTAAAAAATAGTTATTATGAGAAAATCTTGGGCAATAGCTACAAAACCTAGTGGTAAGAAAATAGTCATTAAACATTGCTGATGTGGGTATATATGTGTGTTTGAATCCACAAACATATTATACCTTTCAAAATTCCAATGATATAAGTATTTTACCTCAAATTATCAAACATACTATAGACAAGTACTTGATTATAATATAGAAAGAACACAAAAGTGATTCAAATGTTTTGAAAGTATATTGTAGGAAATAGATACATTTTGGCACTATATACTGCTATTAATTCAAATAACACATAAAAATGAACAAATATTTCTTTTAAAGTTGAAATGCTAATTTTTCATGTGTTTATAAAGCTATGAATAATTATTAAAGTAAAAAGTATCATGTGTTTTTCAACAAGGAAATTTAGCCTTATATATCAAACAGAAAAATAAACTTTCATTTATACAGTAGCATTGTCATATACTTGAACACTGACAAATATTGTTTGTAACTGTATTATTTAATGACAAAGAAGGACATTGTTTGTCATTGAGAAAATTTTTACCATGAGTACTATGCAGCATCTACAGGAATGGAGTTGCTCCCATAATTTGCAATACACATGTATTTCCAAGTGTAATTGCAGAATACAAAACATGCCATGCAAAAGAGAATTTACAATATAATACATTTTTGCCTATAAATGACCAAGAACTATGTGGTGTATATGTATGTAGATGCATTCAAAATTCTATGTGCATAGAGTAAAATATGAAATCATTCACAATACAATATTAATATAAATTGGTAATTATCAGGTGTTAGTAACTAAAACTGGAAATATTTTATTATGGGAACATGCTTGTAGATGCATGTAAAGTATATATATTATATATGTATATATATATATATTTATATGATGAAAGGTATATGAAATAAACAATGAACATTGTTTTAAAAATGAACATTAGAATTTTCATAGTGCATTTAACTTCAAGGAATGAATATGCCATGAAATGTATTATTTATGCTATCTGAATAGTCTATCCCAATTTTTAAAAAGATCTTAGTCAGGCAATTCTTTGTTTCATGGCATAATGTTTAGCAACATTATAATAGATGTCAGTACAGTACTTCATTTTGATATCAAAACAAAATTTTGCCAAACTCCTCAGTATGTAATGTTGTTTTTGTGGAGAATTAAAAAATTAAAAATAATATCAAAAAATAAAAGTATTTTTACAAGAAGGAGGAAACAGAATTCATTTTCAGATAATTGGAGTCATATAGCAAGAAACCTTATAAACTAGTGAAATGCTAAAAACTCCAATTAGTACAAATCTGGAATAAAAATACCTGTATATGATCAAATTTTATAACTTCCAGTATAAGAGTCCAAATATGCAGTCATTGTCTTTCTGCAGCTGGCTTGCATTTCACTTAATCTAATGTGTTTGAGGATTACATGTTTCATAAAATGATAGAATTTAATTCTTTTTTTATTTAAAGAGAAAAACATAACTAAACAAAGCAAGACAGTAAAAGGCTAGAAGCAACACAGAATTTCAAGAGAAAAAACATACTGTAAGAGTTCACCAGTTAATAGATCACACATTGTCAACTTACAAACAGCTGTCCTGATTACAAAATTAAAGCATACAAAGTGGAGATTAATACAGTGAGGTTGCAGTCAGTTCTGTTCACTGATCCAAGAAAAACTAAGCAATATGGTTCTCTTTCCTACACATTTAAATAAACTTGCAGTTATATCCTTGAGATCACTTTCCTTCCTCTCTTTTTTACACTAACAATCGTGCATTTTAGTTTCCATTATTTCCACAGTTTTTTTTTTCCTTTGAAGAGGAAAAGAAAAAATCTTGAAAAAAAGGCCAAAAAAACAAAAAACAAAATAAGACGGACTAAAGAAAAACCCAATGTGACAAAGCAAAACAGAGTCATTTAGATCAGGACGATGGACATAGCATAAAATGAAATAAATAAATAAATAAATAAATAAAGGGGGGATTAGTAGGTGATCAACAATGGTTACCATTATGCCTCTTGTTATCCTAAAAAGAGTAGCCTATATCAGCTAGTATAAAAGAATTGAACAAAACTGTACATAAGACCAATAAAACCACATTGGAGAGTTTATAGGATTCCAAAGAAGATAATACTCAAATAATAACGGGCATCATAGAATATCTGGTTGCCTTCCAAATAGTTGTCTATACCCTCAAACTTGATACAATTAAGTGAAGTGAAACAGAATATAATAAAATCAGTCAGAACAAGATATGGAGAACACTACATGGGTTCAAATCAGGTTAATAGGGAAACAAAAAAAAATTACTATAATCTATTGCACTATTTTTAATTTAATTTTCCCTTAGTTAAAAGATATTAAGAAATAAATTAATTTTTTTAAAAAAGGAAAGAAAAAGGGGGGGGGAGGACTGAAATAAAGAAAAGAACGTACCAATATAACAACACCGTTCAGAATCGAAAAATTTAACCATCATTGTGTTTCACCCTAGGTAGCTTGACATTAATAGTAGTTACCATAGTGACTCTTTCCTTGAAATATTTGAGTCTAACTTCGGATACAATAGCATCAAATTTATCAAGACAGTGTGAGACCGTTCAAAATAATGAAATTGTTGCAGGGAACTTAGAACTAGCTAGCAGAAAGCAAACATCAATTTCTATATTATCTCTTTGTCTATAAAATCTTGCTTATACTATCGCATACATTAAGATATAATAAGGTACCACATGTTAGAACCAATGGAAACAAATGAACAAAAACTTGATGGAGTTTCAAGACAGGATGATATTAAATCAGCACTAGCTATTACGCTTTTATTCCCTTCAAAATAGTCATTTGTAGTATCACAGACAATAAAATAAAAACACCCAAATTAAAACCATTCCAAGTAATGAGTGAAAATATTGTATGGCTTCAAACCAGTGTGACTGGGAATCATGATTATCACATACTTTCATGTATTCTTATCGTTTCTTACACTAGGGAAACTATTCGGTATTTATAGGGGTGAGTTTAATTTATTTCACTTATAAGTATGGTCTCAAGCTGCTTCCATTCATTTATAAATGTCTCAATGTGATCATTCTTTATAGCTGAATAGTACTCCATTGTATAAAAATACCACAAATTTTTTATCTATTCCTCAGTTGATGGACACTTAGGTTGTTTCCAAGATCTGGCTATTAAAAATTGTGCTGCTCTAAACATGGGTGCACATATATCACTGTGGTATGATGCTTTCAGTTCTTCTGGGAATATGTCTAGGAGTGGAATAGCTGGGTCAAATGGTGTTTCCAGTCACAGCTTTCTGAGAAATCTCAAGACTGACTTCAACAATGGTTGCACCAGTCTACACTCCCATCAACAGTGCAGGAGAGTTCCTTTTTCCCCACAGCCTCTCCAGCATTTGTTATTGGTGGTTTTCTTGATCTTGGCCATTCTTTCAGGAGTGAGATGAAATCTCAGTGTGGTTTTAATTTGCATTTCTCTAATGACTAGTGATGCTGAACATTTTTTCATATATTTATTTGCCATTTGTATTTCTTCACCTGAAAATTGTTTATTCATCTCCGATGCCCATTTTTGGATGGGTTCTTTGAATTTTGGGGGTCTGATTTTTTTTTAATTATTTGTATGTTTTAGACAGAAGTCCTTTGTCTGAGGGACAGTTCGCTAGGATTTTTTCCCAGTTTGTGGGTTTTCTTTTCACTATGTTGGAGATTTATTTCGATGTACAGAAACTTTTTAATAAGATGTGATCCCAGTTATTGACTTTGGGAAATATTTCCCGTGCGATTTGAGTCTTGTTCATGAATTCTCTACCTACTCCTATGTCTTCAAGCTTTTTACCCAATTTGTCTTCCAATAGATTTAGTGTTTCTGTTTTAATATTTAGATCTTTGATCCATTTAGATTTTATTTTAGTATATGGTGTGAGGCATGGGTCTAGTTATAGTTTTCGGCATATGGAGAGCCAGTTTTTCCAACACCATTTATTAAAGAGACTGTCATTCTTCCAGTGAACCTGTTTGGCCCCTTTATCAAAGATGAGGTGGTTGAGTGTGTTTGTAGTTGTGGTTGTATCTTCTAATCTATTCCATTGGTCTTCGGCTCTGTTTTGATTCCAGTACCATGTTGATTTTGCTTTGTAGTAAACTTCAAGTCAGGAATTGTGATGCCTCCTGCCTTGCCTTTGCTGCTTAGAACTGTCCTTGCTATTCCAGGTCTCTTCTGGTTCCAGATGAATTTTAGGATTGATTTCTCGAGATCTAAGAGGCATGTTGATGGTATTTTTATCGAGATTGCTTTGAATCTGTATAACAGTTTTGGGAGAATGGCCATTTCCACAATATTTATTCTTCCTATCCATGAGCAAGGGATGTCTTTCCATTTCCTGAGATCATCTTCAATTTCATTTTTCAATGTATTATAATTTTCCCTGTATAGGTCTTTCACTTCTTTCATGAGAGTAATTCCTAAATATTTCATTTCCTTGGTTGCTAGTGTGAAGGGTGTGGTTTCTCTTATTTCTCTCTCTGTGATTTTGTTGTTAGTATATAAGAATGCTATTGATTTTTGAGTATTGATTTTGTATCCAGCCACATTGCTAAATTTATTTATTATATCTAGGAGTCTTTCAATGGAGTTTTGGAGGTCTTCTATGTAGAGTATCATATCATTTGCAAATAGTGATAATTTAACTTCTTCTTTTCCTATCTTTACACCTTTTATTTTTCTTTCATGTCTAATTCCTCTGCCTAGTATTTCCAGTACTATATTAAATAGGAGCAGTGACAGGGGACATCCTTGTCTTGTGTCTGATTTTAAAGTAAAGGCCTTCAATTTTTGGCCATTTAGTATGATACTGGCTGTTGGTTTGTCATAGACGGCCTTTATTATGTTGAGGTAAAGACCATCTATTCCAATTTTCTGTAAGGTTCTTATCATAAATGAATGTTGTATCTTATCAAAAGCTTTTTCTGCATCTATAGAAATGATCATGTAATTCTTACTTCTGACTCTATTAATATGGTGGATTACATTTATTGATTTATGTATATTGGACCATCCCTGCATACATGGAATGAATCTCACTTGGTCATGGTGTATAATCTTCTTGATAACTTGCTGCATCCTATTTGCCAATATTTTATTGAGGATCTTTGCATCTGTGTTCATTAGGAGTTTGGTCTTTAGTTCTCTTTTTCACTTGGGTCTTTCTCAGGTTTTGGTACTAGAGTAATATTTGCTTCCAGGAATGACTTAGGAGGATTGCTTCCCTTTCAATTTCATTGAAGAGTTTGAGGAGTGTTGGCATTAGGTCCTATTTGTATTTCTTGTAGAATTCTGCAGTGAATCCATCTGGGCCTGGGCTCTTCTTTTTAGGTAATGACTTAATTACATTTTTTATTTCATGAATAGAAATTGGGTTATTCAGCAGTTTTACTTCTTCTTGACCTAGCTTTGGTACTTCATATGCTTCTAGAAATCTGTGTATTTCTTCTGTGTTATCTAACCTTTGAGAGTAGAGGTTTTTGATATAGATGTTGATGATCTTCTGTATTTCTATTGGGTCTGTAGTGATTTCACCTTTTTCATTCCTTATTGCATGAATTTGAGCTTTTTCTTCCCTGTTTTAATAGGGTTGGTTAGGGGCTTATCAATTTTATTTATTCTTTCAAAGAACCAACTCTTTGATTCATTGATTTTTTGTATTGTTTTCTTAGTCTCTATTGCATTGATTTCTGCTTTGATTTTTATAATTTCCTCTCTTCTTTTGGCTTTGGGCCTGACTTGCTCTTCTTTTTCTAGCTGTTTGAGGTGTAGCATCAAGTTATTTATTTTTATTTGTTCTGTTTTCCTGATGTGGGAACTCAGTGCAATAAATTTCCCTATGAGGACAGCTTTCATTGCATCTCACAGATTCCGGTAAGTTGTATTTGTGTTTTCATTTGTTTGTAGGTATTGTTTAATTTCCTCTTTAATTTCCTCTGTGACTCACTGATTACTCAAGAGTGTGTTTTTCAGTTTCCATGTGTTTGTGGGACTTTTGCAGTATCTTTTATCATTAATTACTAATTTCATAGCTCTATGATCTGATAACATGCAGGGGATGATTTCAACTCTTTTGCATTTCTTTAAATATGTTCTATGAGTTAATATATGTTCTAGTTTAGAGAATGACCCATGTACTGCTGAGAAAAATATTCTGTTGTTGTTGGGCAGAATACTCTGTATATGTCTATCAATTCCATATGTTCACAGGTGTGATTCAGTTCTTTTATCTCTTTGCTGATTTTCTGTCCTGTTGATCTGTCCATTGGTGTCAATGGTGTGTTAAAATCTCCTGTTATAATTGTATTACTGCTAATTTGGCTTTTCCTTTCTGATATTACTTGTTTTATATAACTGGGTGCTTTGGAATTTGGTGCATATATATTTAAGATAGTTATCTCTTCCTCTTGAAGCTTTCCCATAACCAATATGTAGTGACCTACTTTGTCTCTTCTGATCGTTATTTGTTTGAAGTTCACATTGTCTGCAAACAGAATAGCTACCCCCACTTTTTAGGAGGGGCTCCTGTTGTATGAAGTATTGTTTTCCATCCTTTGACTTTCAGTCTGTGAGTATCCTTTGGGTTAGATGGGTTTCTTGTAGACAGCATATGGTTGGATTTTTTTTCTTTATCCATTCTACCAGTCTATTTCTTTTAACTAGTGCATTGAGACCATTTACGTTAATGGTTATAAGTGTTATATATTTGTTTATTAGTGACATGTTATATTTCTGCTGTTGCATCTTTATCTTTCTGTTCTATTTAATTGTCTGCTTTGTTAAGTGGTTTTTTCTTAAGTGTATCTAGACTGTCTTTCAGTATTCTTTGCAGGATTGGCTTGGTGATCATGAATTTCTTCAGCTGTTCTTTGCCGTGGAAGTATCTTATTTCTCCATCAATTTTGAAGGACAGTTTTTCAGGGTACATCAGTCTAGTTTGGAAATCATTTTCCTTTAGGGTCTGAAATACTTCACTTCATGCTCTTCTTGCCTTTATTGTGTGTTGAGAAGTCTGCTGTGAGTCTGATAGGTTTTCCTTTATAGGTGATCTGTCTTTTATCTCTGACAGCGTTTAATATTCTATTCTTTTGTTCGATTTCTGGAATGGTGATTATTATATGTCTGGGTGCAGTTTTATTTTGGTTATGGCTATTGGAGTTCTATATGCCTCATTGATCCTGATATCAGTTTCCAATTTCATGTTTAGCAAGTTTTCAGCAATTACTTCTCTAAATATCCTCTTGACATCCTTTGTATTGTCTCCTTTTTCATTTATCCCTATCAACCTGATGTTGTTTTTCTTTGCATCATGTTGCAGATGTTGTATTGTTATTTCTTGATTTCTTGTTATTTTTAAAAGATCTTTCCTTTCCTGTTCACTGGCTGCAATCTTGTCTTCGAGGTCCACAATTCTATCTTCACATTCATTCAGGCAGTTTTTACAACTTTCAATGTTGCTTTTGATTTCCTGTATATCTCTTTGCATCTGTTTTATATATTCTGTTTGTTTCTTATATTGTTCATGCAGAGATTCTATCCTTTTGTTTAGTTCCTCCAGTTTTTTAGCTGTGTCTTCTTTAGATATGTTCAGCATCTCCTTCATTTCTTTTATTATTTCTTCTTTTACCTGATATATTATTTCTAGTTTGAATTCCTTCAAAGCTTCCCAGAGCTGCTTCTTTACTTCTGTTACTATTGTTTCAGGTATTTCAGGTACATGGCATGTATTTTCTTCTATGTACATGGCTCCTAGGCTTCCTTGGGGGTATGGGTTGGGTGTTTGAGATTGCATTTTGGTCTTTCGTTTTGTCATTTTCCTATATTACTGTGTTTCAAGTGTTGTTTCAGAGTTTCAACTGGTTATTTTGTAAACTGACTCTTATGTCCTGGGCTCTTGGGACTCCTCTTGTAGTAGCTCCCTCCTTGGGCAGCAGAGCCCCTGGATTAAAAGAGGTTTGCCTACTCCTCTCAGGTAGACCTAAAGCTTCCTCAATTTGCAAAGTTTCAGGGCCAGATCGGAGTCGCCTTCGCTCAGCTGGACGCTCGCCTTCCGGTCCACAGCGGTGGTAGTTTGGCCCTGGGCGGGAGAGGCAGCAGCAGGGCCGGCCTCCGCTCAGCTGGATGCGCACCTTCCAGTCCCCAGCAGTGGTGGTATGGGCCCTGGGCGGGAGAGGTGGCAGCAGGGCCGGCCTCCGCTCGGCTGGACGCTCACCTTCCAGTCCCCAGTGGTGGTAGTTCTAGAATTTAATTCTTTTAAGAGTTGAATAGTATTCCATTTAGTCTGAGATCTTATAGCATTGCCATTATTATTCATGTTTTATTCTTTTGGATTTGATCCAATTTCAGTGAATTTTTTGATATGATATAGAGGAATTGTATATATTTAATCTTTAATGTCTGGATATGTACTTTTTACTTTTGAAAACATACCTACTTATGTATTGTATTATATTGGAGCTTATTTGAAAAATCAGTTGGTCAGAGAGGTTGGATTTTATTTCTGGAGTCTCAAATATTTCCTTTAATCTCTATATCTATCTCCACTGTGTTACTATAGTTTTATGATTTTTGTTAAGTAACAATTTTTATTCAAAAGTATATAATGTAATCATTCTCACCATTATTTTGATCATTCTGGGTCACTTTCATTTTAACAATCATTTTATACTCAATATTAAAACTAATTTTTGATTAAAGATTAATTAATTTAAAAAGCAAAAGAAAATCAAGCAATAAACAGTTGGTACATTAAAAGGCATTGATCACATTGACTGTAGTTTAATGGCCATATTAACCATCTCAAATTTTCTGATATAGGGCTGGGGATTTAGCTCAGCGGCATAAGTGCCTGCCTTGCAAGCAGGCAGTCGTGAGTTTGATCACTGGTACCGATAAAAATGAAAAAGACAAAAAAAAAAAAAATTCTGATATAGAAACCATTCATAGTCATATTATTTATTCCTTTATTGATTTCTATGCTTCTTGGTAAAAAGCATTCCTAATGCTTTATTGTTTACTAACTATGGAAATGATACTTCTCTTTAATTTTAGAATATTTATTATATGTAAATCCAAATCTTCATATTCATGTTCCTAAACTTTGAAAAGCTAGTAAATACCTTTATTACTTTTAACATAAATTGCATACAACTGCTACATAAAAATAGAAATAATATTAATACATATATACCACATTTGCTTGAGAGTAAAGACTAAAGAAGAAAAATTTTAGTGACAAACACAGGAAAAACTACATGTCTGAAGTAATTTGGAAGTAATAACAAACTAGTGTATTCAGCTAACTGAATGAAAAACATTCAGAGAAAATTGGGTCTGTACAAACCGTACACAGATTCTTTCTCTTGTCCTGGTTCTATAAGCAAAATCACAAAGCAACTATTTACTTTCATGTGAGAATAACATTAAATACAATATATTACCATTCTAGTTTTTCTTTTACTTTCAAATCTCTCAATAGAATTTGCATAAAGATAAAATTGTGATCTATCAAAGTAATCACAAACAAGCCTCTAAGATATTGTCATTTTATATTACTGAATCCTTCCTAATGTAATTATGCTTATTTTTCTTTTTCCATCACATTTAATGAATATAATATAAAATTTTAATTGTATCAAGTTTGTGAAACTACAAATCAATGAAACATCCTTTGTTATAAGTATTTAATACTTAGATAAAAAATCACTTACTTTAAGTAATATCCAGCTTTATCATAATTAGAATAATTTGATGGTACAGAATGAATAAATAGTCATAAGCAGACCCATGGCTTACCCATGGCTAGATGGAAGCTATAAAATATAATGCAAAGTCCAAACACGGAGTAAGTATGTTGATTTGACCATGTAATAGACTTATGGTTTTTGCAATACATTTCCTATTCTTTTGTCTTAATAAATGAGATAAAATTTATCGATAGTATATTTTTCTACAAGTAATTTTAGAGATGCAGAATTGTGCTAGAAGGCAATATTTCTCACTGTGTAGGAGAAAAGTTCAATTCATACGTTTCAGGGTTACATATCAAACTGCTTTGAAAAAATAAGTTGTCCTGTCTCAGATCACTTACATGAAAATTATAGTATCAATGACTACTTTACAGAGCATTTGTGAGGAATGGAAGACATACTACACCATAAAGTAACTAGGAACGTGTTTGGCATGCAGCAAGTGCTTTGCATGTATTATTGTTGATTACATAAGCTGACATATTCATCTAGCAAGTTACCCTAGAATAAATGATTTAATAATTTAAAAAACTAATAGAAGTTATTTTCTAAATCATGGAGACAATATGGACTTTGATACCACACACATTAGCTATGTTAACTCATTATTTATGATGATAAAATATTAATTTCCCTTTATAGTAAAATACGTAATCAACTAGAAAATTTTCAAGCACAACAAGAAAAATTTTGAAAGTTAAATATAAAGCAAAAACTTAAAATAATATATTTTAAAATTTTTAGGGATACTAGAATTAGATGATGTTTATCAGCAAAACTGAGAAAAGACACTTTTACAAAATATTTAAGATATCTGATAAAGTGTGATTATTTTAACACATACTTTAGGCAAAAGTAAAATGTTTTTTTTTAAGTGTGAATCATGTAGAATCATTATACTTTTAATAAAATGTCATGTATTCAAAATTACTACTCATTCAATTAATAAAAGAATTATTGGGGCTGGAGATTTAGCTCAGTGGCATAAGCACCTGCCTTACAAGCAGGTAGTCGTGAGTTTGATCCCCGGTACTGATAAAAAGGAAAAAAAAAAAAAAAGAAAAAAAAAAGAATTATTTTAACATATACATGAATTTCAATCACATATATATGTTCATTATGATTAATAACTATTTTTAAGAGATTTCATGTTACCAAAGAAACTCATTATAAAATAGCTATTTAAATGTAGCTTGAGCACTTTTACAATCTGGAACACTGATGAAGTTGCTTCATCGATGTGCAAGTCTGTTCAACTTTGTTGGTTCAAATCTTAAATTTTCTTGTTGATTCATAGTTTTTAGGTCAGGAGCTTCACCTTGTATCTCATCAGTTATATATGTAAATTATCAGTGATAATATCTAATAATTTTAATTATAATCCATATATACCTATATGTGTAATTTTCAGATGAAAGATAAATTCAAAAAGCCTAAATGGTGTTTATAAAGTCTTGCTTTGGGTGTAGAATACAGATTAACATGAAAGTTGCTAGACAATGCAGAGAATTTCCTTTTACCTCACTATAGTCAAATTATATCCTAGTAATGGCATTATTTTACGTCTTTGAACATGGAATTCCTGTATAGATTCAATATTAGAAGTAATATTTTGATTATAACAACCATGGTGTCTAATTTCTGTAGGCTACTTTTTTGTTTTCAGACTAATGTCCCAGTTATAACTTAGTATGATATGTGACTATAACTTTGCTCCTGGTTTGATTTCCCTAACCTAAAAAAATAAAGTAGTATTATACTTTACTGAGAAATTTCTATCAAATTATATATAGAATAATCATGTTTCTAGAAATATTACTAACAATGTATTCTATTAGATATTTTATTCATGAGATACTGAAGTTAATCTAAATTATTAAGTTTCAAGTGATAGAAGTAAATTCTGACAATTTTTAGAATTTGAATTTTATTCTGGTCAAATCTGAGTTAGCTAGAAAGATTAACAGTAATTGTTGAAATACTTCAAAGCATTGAAGCAGAATCACAGTGACAGAATGATTATGTAGAAAACATAATCATTTATTACTGATCCTTGATTAGCCATTAGCTATTTTATGAATTTTAAACATGACTTGCACTATATAGCAATGAAAGAAAAAGAAAATTTGTCACCTGAAACTTTAACATATATTTCAAGCCACTAATAAGGCAAAAAATATTCTTGTTAGTTGTTCTAGTCTTATTTTAGCTTAAACACCTTTGCATTTTCCTCTTAATCTGCTTTACATATTGTTGAATGTAGGATGATTACTATATCCAACTCCTCCACAAATCAAATTAAATGTTTATATGTGGATATCATATCTCATTACCCATTACTATACTTTAAACCTATTTAGTTAGCATCTTTATATAATGGTTAAATAAACTTATTTCAATTGAAATAAAAAATATCTATGCCTTACATGTGACTACGTTTTTTTTTAACCTGTATGTTCACACATAAGTAATAGTTTCCAAAAAGATATAAGCATAAAATTTATGTTAGTACCTTTGATGCCCAATGTTAGTTCACTGAACATTCACCTTCCTGGATGCCATATTCCATTTCTCAAGCCTCCCTGACTTTACTTCTTTGCAATGAAAATACTTTATCTGCTTAAGACAGGAAAAGGAAAATGGATGAAACATACATTCAATGTGTATCCAAAATAGACAAATTTCTCTAATATGCAATGTTGTATGTCAGTTAACTTATTTCTTTATGAAATTGCTTTACTTTTTTCACTGATTAAAAGTGCTTTTATGTCTTATATGTGTTTCTTTGATCTTCTTTCTGGATTGCATATTTTTTCATGAGACCCTTATTACAAACCATTCTTCTTTTTATTGTTTAATCACCACAATTTGACATCACATTGGGAGAAAGATGCATAAAATATATATGTGTGTGCTCTACCTCATCAGAAAAGTATGAATCAAGTCAGTGAAGAGTGTACTGAGTTAATTGAAGAAAGTACAATGTAATAAGATAAACGTACATTCAAGGAGTTGCAACTATTGAAATAAATAACACAGACAAATAAGAAAACCCAAGAAAAATTAATTTTAATACTACAAAAAAGATAATGATGAAATTTATATAAAATACAGGAAGGAAAAATTAACTGTGGCTTAAGGAAATAGAATAAAAGGAATATATGAATTGACATATAGAACATGCATTGAAATACTAAGTTTAAGAAAAGTTACACTTAAAAATCACTTTTGGCCCAGATTTCTTGAATTTTAAATATATTCCTGCCCCAAACTCTAGGCTTTATGCCACCTAGCTCTCACTGTTGCTGAGAGGTGGTTCAAAATGGCCCTAGAAATCAAGCCTTAGAGACCTTAGAAAGACTACACTGCACAGCACAGTGGAATCACATGGAGGCAAAGATTGAACTCTTCCTGGTAAACAAGAGGAAAAATGTTCAGATAAACCAAATAAGGAGGAAAGTACAGGAATACAAGGAGTGTACTTGAAACTTTTATGCAAAAGTGATTTTCTCTGAAGCTGTTTGCTACTGCAGCATGGATGAATCTAAGCAAAGTTTCTGAATGAAGAATTCTCTAGAGCTACACATTGAAATTAAAGAGCACAGAACACAAATACTGATCCTCCTTGGGAAATCAGTTTTTGTATTTTCTATTTTCACATTACATGCATTACACAATTGATCTGTTCTCACTCTGAGTTTTCCATGAAAATAATAATACTATCTTGAAGTTACACAAGACAGATATAAAACGTGTTTA
Source organism: Cavia porcellus (assembly GCF_034190915.1). Lineage (NCBI taxonomy): Eukaryota > Metazoa > Chordata > Mammalia > Rodentia > Caviidae > Cavia > Cavia porcellus. The sequence goes on along the minus strand of NW_026947497.1, from coordinate 27,358,256 downwards.
GAATGAAGTCACAACATAGAGTATTTTTCCAAGAGTGACATTTTGGTTCAAACACTTCAACATGTAAATCACAATAATACAGAGTTTTCAAAACTTAAAGGAGTTTCATGACATGTAATCATAAAGAGCATGAAATGTGTAAATTTGAAGTGTAACTGATGATGACAGCATCAGATGATCTACCAACCAATGTTAGTTTATTCTTGCAATGTGCACATGAGACTATATGAAGGCAATAAATATTTCAATAAAAGTTCCTTTACAACCCCATGAAGATCTTCTGCTAAAATAACAAAAATCTGTCATAATATTTTCTAGTTTTTGAAGGTAGTTTTATTGATTTAAATTTATATGTATATCTACTATTAGAAGAGTGTCATAATGCATATAATAAGAAAATAAAATACCTACATATAAGATTGAGAATACTAAACTCTTAATTTAGCTATGTCATCTAAAAACTTTGAGTAACCATATTGTAAAAGCATCCAGTATATTATATTATTAAATGTATTATGATGATAATTCTTGACAAATAAAAGTGTTCACAATTGACAGAAAAATAAAATTACAATGTATATACAATAAAAGCCTAAATATAGTTATAAAAATTACTATGTGATATATGTCAAAATTGAGGAAGATAACAATGCCTAAAACATGAAAATAAATTATTGTGGGTTTTAATAATTCATTGAAAGCATGTAAATTAAAGAAAACTTTAATCCTGAGGGTGAATGTCTTTTACTTCACTTCAGTTATGCAAGTCATTAAAATTTCTTGCCTCTACGAAGTAGTTAAAACAGATGTGTTGGTAAGATTTAAGAAAAAAGAGATTTGTGTCTATATGTGATGAACATCTTTCATATAGCTCAATTTTAATTGTAGGAAGAATAAAGTTTCCTTGTGTTGACAATAAAACACTAGAACCAAATGTATTTTCATCTCATTGAAAAACCACTTTAACTTCACATAGTTCATAAAAAAATAATACTTGCACAAATAATAAAATGTTTATAGTTGAAAGAATAATCAAGACAAATATATATATATATATATATATATATATATATATATGGCATGAACTCATTTTTAGATGGAATCTGAAGTTGACATCATAGAAGTAAATAATACAATGGTAGCTATTGCTTGCTTAGGAGTAAGGTTATCAGGACAGCATTGCATTCATGTAATGTTACTAACTTCAGTTAGGAGAAATAAGGTTCAGGGAACTACTGTACAACTTAGTGACTATACATAATATATTTTGTTCTTGAAAACCACTAAGAGAAAGAACATAGTTTTCATATGAGAAAAATATTATTATACAAATATTAATTAGCCAGAATTAATGATTCTACAATGCATATGCTTTAAAATACCATTATATGCAATAAATGTACAGAATTTTATTTGATAAAGTAATCAATAAAGTAACTTAAAAGTGTATAAATATATATATATATATGCAGGGCCAGACTGGGCTTCCCCTGATCCCCCATCTTGGCCACCCACCTCAGGACTCAAGAACTGCAGCCAGTGGCATGCAATTCCACCGTCCCACCACTGCCATCGGAGACCCCTCCACCTCCTGGACTTAGTATTGCTGTTGATCTTCAGCTCCCACTCCCCCAGAATGTTGGACTACAGTGGACTAACCATGCTGTATTGAGAGGAAACTCAGTAACCCCTCATCCAAACAGAAGAACACAGCAGGTTCCCATCAGTGTGGTGAGTTTGCCCCTAAAAATAAGAACAGTTTGATATCTTCAGTGGGTAAACAGGAGCAATAGAAAGCCCCCTCCAGAAAAAGACCATCGGCAAGCTTGGCAAGAGTATGGGTGAGTGCTTTCTCCACTTAGAGTTGAAGATGGTATCAATAAGGCCTCCCCCAAACTGAGAAAATTAAAAGGGACTATGAGACACCCAGAAACAAGGTAGAGTCCCAGTCAAGATAAACACTATAAACAAGGAGGTCTAGTGACTCTGAATAACCTGAAGATATAATAACAGCAGGAACTAAAGGTTGATTCCCATCAATACTCTTAGGCTTATCCACCTAGGAAGAGTATAGAACTCACTCAGCAGGCCTTGCAGGGGGAAATCAAGTGACTACCCCACCTCTTCAGTGTGAGACCCTGCAATTAGACAAATATCAACCTTACAGCATGACTCTAAGATACACACTACCAATACTTGAGACTAGTGGGAGTGAAAGAACAAATATTAACCCAAAAGGGGAAAATGGCAAAATGAAAAAGCAAAATGCAATCTCAAACATCTAGTCCATCAGAAGCAAGTACAGAAGACATTGAAATAGAGGACTTCAAAAGTCATACATTGGAAATCTCTGAAAAGATAGCAAGTGAAATAAAAAAACAACAACAACAACAAAAAACAAATCCATGAGTCTGTAGAGAAAATCAAATTAGAAGTAATCTCTTATGTAAAGACAGAAATAACAACCTCAGGGAAGCTAGTGAAGAAAAAGACACAAAAGTACAGGAGCATGGGAAACTGATTGAAATTTTGAATGAATAATATAGAAAACAAGCAGAATCCATGGAACAAAGTTAAAGAGACATCCAAGAAACAAAAAATTCCATTGAAAGCTGGCAGAACTGTTAAATAAAGCTTAGGATAGAATTTCAGACCTTGAGGACAGGATCACAATTAGTGATCATGAAAGGATAGAATTTTTAAAAATAACTAAGAAGCATGAAATTACAATCTGGCAGGTTCACAGTGATGCCAAGAGAAACAATATAGGACTAATAGGCATCAGTGAAGATGCAGGAGTCAATGCAAATGACATAACTAAACTATTCACAGAAGTGATAGCAGAAAATTTCCTAAATATGGGTAAAAATCCGATATACAGATAAGTGAGACATGTAGAATGCCAAACAACTAACATAAATCTACACTCAGGTATATAATAATTAAGACCCAAGACATGCATTATAAAAACAGAATACTAAAACCTGTTAGAGAAAAGACACAGTTCACCTATCAAGGAAAGCCCATTATAATAATGGTAGAATTTTCAGCATAAACCCTTAAGTAAAGACGAGCTTGGAGTGAAGTGTTTTAACCTTGAAAGAAAATAATTTTCAACCCAGACTGATGTACTCAGAAAAACTTTCATTGAAATTTAATAGAGAAACAAGATACTTTCATGACAAAGAACAACTGAAGAAATTAATGTCCACCAAACCAACTCTAGAAAGAGTATTGAAAGGCATACTAGACAAAATAAAAATGACCATGATCTCCAGAACAGCAACAGAAAGAAACCACCTGGCAAGACAAGCAATTAAACAAGGGGAAAAGTAGAAAACAAATAACTGGAGCATAATATGGCAAAGTTGAACTAGTACGTATCAGTTATATTTATAAATGTAAATGGCCTCAACTCAACTATGAAAAGAAAAAGGTTGAGAGAATGGATCAAGAAACATGATCCCACAATATTCTGTAGACAAGAAATACATCTGACCTAAAAGGAAACTCATAGATTAGGAGTGAAAGAATGGAAAACAGTATCCTATGCAACAGGAACCCAGAAAAAAGAAGGGGTAACTATTCTATTTGCAGACAACATGAACTTCAAACCTAAAATGATTAAAAGAGATAAAGAAGGTCAGTACATACTCGTTAGTGGAAAAATTCAAGAGGAAGAAGTAACAATTATAAATATATTTGAATCCAATACAGGAGCACCCTATTATAAAAGACAAATACTAATGGACATGAGAAACCAAGTACACAAGAACACAATTATAACAAGGGTCTTTAATATTCCTTTGTCACAAGGAGATAGATTAACTAGACAAAAATTCAGCAAAGAAAAAAACAGACCTAAATCATTACTGTGAGAAAATAGACTTAGTAGATGTAGAGTGTTCCACCCAACCACATCAGAATACACATTCTTCTTAGTTGTGCATGGGAGAGTCTCCAAAGTAGATCATATGTTATCCCATAAAACATTCTGAAATAAATGCAAAGGTACTGAAATTATCCCAAGCATAATATCTGACCATAGTACAATGAAATTGGAAATTAATGGCAAAACAAGTGGCAAAACTTACATAAATACATGGAAATTAAATAACAACCTTCTGAACCACCAGTGGGCTACTGATGAAATTAAGGAAGAAATAAAATAATACCTACATGTTAATGAAAATGTGGAAACAACCATAATCTCAGGGCTGCAATAAATATGTTTGCATAAACACTTGTTTGGGTGAAAAAATATTCAATTATAATACCAGAAATTAAATAAGTAATCTAAATTACCATAGAATTTAAAATAAACAGAAACTAAAATGTGATGATATAGCTCAAACAAAAGAATAAAATACTAAACCAAATAAATTATATCTCATTATAGTAAATGTAAATACAATCATATTACAATTAAAAATGTTCAGACTGGGTTAAAAGACAAAAAAATTATTATGAATGCTCTCTAAACTTACAACACAAACAAACCTCATTAACCATAATAGGATTTTAAAATAGAAGTTGCAAAACTATGACAAAACCTGAGTGGCTATATAAAATTTTATAAATGGAGATCAAGACAAGTAATATTAGAGCTATTGAAGGTTATATTTAATGACAAAATAATCAGTTACTCATGAGGTCATCACAGCAATAAAATTAATTTGCCCTCATACAAATTTTCTAAATACTTCAAGCAGTGTCTAAAAGAACTAAATATAAAAATTCACAATTACAGATAGAATTTTAAGACCTATCATTATGGTATATATTTAGATGCCCTTCCAAAGCTTTATGTGCTCTTACATGTGAATTTAGGCAGGCTATTAGATCTTGGGTATAACATACTCATCAGTGAATAAGTTCACTAATGTTCTGTAGGGAAATATGATGTTGGGAAGTGAAGTCTTAAAAGAGGAAGTAAGTCACTGGGGTCACGGGCTAAAACTTATCTCCCTTCTTTGGGAGTGCACAAAACGGGGGACGAGTGAATTGAGAACACCCATATTCATCACAGGGGTGTATTGACATCATCATGTTTTAAACTTGGGCCATAGAAATGGGCTCACTAGGACCAGCGAAATAAATAGGAGAAGCCAAAAAGAAAAAACGCATTGATTTTATCAGTTGTTAAATATGTGGAAAGCAAATTTTCAAGAACCACAAATGTATATAGAAACGATTGCCATATTTTTGATGCCTGATTCACTTTTTTTGTTGTGGAGTTAGATCAGGGAGTGTCCCTTTGGTTGCATGCCTATTAAGAATGCACAGCTTGCTAAGTTTCTTGGGTTTGCTTATATTCAGAAGAAGGAAATATAAATTTACATACTTGAGAAGAGTTGGAATAGCAGTTTAGAGCAAGGTTATGAAAAAAGCAAGCCACACAAATCTACCGGGTATCTACAGACTTTTAAAGGGATACTTACCAGGAGAAAACACTGCTCTCTGCTCCTCTCAGTACTCACAATTCCTGGGGCTGGGCAGGAGAACCAACGACCAAACTGACACTGGAACCTGGAAAGGGGGATGGGAGGAACAATGTTGCTTGTTTCATCTGTGTGTCAGAATGCTATGGTTCTAATGTAATATAATGTTGATAGAAAATAATGGCTCTTAAGAGTAGTAAAACCTGTGTTTAAATGTTCGAATTTTGACATGATAAGAAATAAGCCTGTCTTTTTGTCTGGAAACTGATTTTAAAAAATGGATCTGTTTGCCAAGTTTACAAAGGGTGAATTGGAATGGTTGGTATATTGTGTCAATTTGAGCAGTCTAAGAGATTGACTGAGTGACTCAGTGGCATGGCTAGGATCTCACTTTGTAAACATCCTTTTCCTGTGTAAGAGAAGAGCACGGAGAGAATGTTCATGATGCATCCATCCTGGGGTAATAGCCTGTTTACAATGTAGGATGGAAAAGGAGGCTGATGATTCCCCTCTTTTTCGTTCTTGCTTTCACTGCCTTTCACTCTCTAAAACTGTTGCTCATTAGATATTGTCCAATAGGCTTCTGCTTTCCATGCAACGTTTCATCAAAATGCTTCTGCTTTATGCAAACAGATCCATTTAACCTGGAAACAGGCCTGACAAATTGTTAAACAATGTTCCTCATGTATAATATTTCTTCCTTCACTCTCTATGGGGGTTAATCCCTGAGGGTTACATGCAAATTGTCTCTGGCAGATGGATATCACTCACAGTCCTGAGTTTTGCTCTTAAAGCTAGATCCATGTTTCAGTGGGCACTTCCTCAGGACTTATTTTTGCTATTTCCCACGCTGAGGAAGTGGTTAAACATATCATTGTTTGTTGCTATAATGCCTTTAGTACACTTGGCTGCCTGTGGACACTTAAAACTGACCATGGTCCAGTATATGCAAGTGCTGTTTTCCGAATGTTAGGTAAAATTTTTCATATTTCCCCTACCACAGAAAATCCTTCAAGGTCTAAAGTTTGTTAAACATGCTCACTGTGCATTCAAAATTCAATTACAAGACAAAAGGCGAATTTTTTTTGCTACAAAAATTTACATCTCATAATAGATATCACTTAGAGTATATTCTATTAACTGGTTAAATCCAAGTAAACATGAAACTACAGAAGCAGAGAGACTAGTCAATGAGGTACATGAAAAACAAGTTAGAAAATGTTCTTTGGAAAGATCTTCATATTGGAAAATGGAAGGGACGCAGTACTGTGCTAATTTTGAAATTGAAGGTATGCTTGTGTCTTTCCAGGGAATGATGAATGTCCCATCTGTTTACTAGAAGATGCTCTCTGGAGGTATCATGAGCCTAGAACTGGAAAAGGAGTAGTTTCCACCCCTCAAAAAGCTGTTGTTCAATCCTATGAGAGAGATGGTTCGGAGGCTGCTCTGCAACCAGTAGACAAGGATGAGATTAGTACAAACTGGGGACAATTAAAGAAGTTGACTCAGATGCCTGGGAAATAGCAAACAAAAATAAAAATCATAGTCCTGAGTAGATGACAGAGCATAATGAACTAAACGTTTTATATATATATATATATATATATATATATATATATATATATATATATCAACTATACCAACTATATCTATATCTATATTTATATCTATATCTATATGATTTTGTTCCTTCGAAGTTCTTCTCAAGAAATCTCTACTACAGGACTTCAAAACAAGTTAATAGGAAATCAAAAAGAGTTACTATTATATATCCTAATTTTTTAATTTTCCCCTTAATTAAAACAAACATACGATCTTGTTTTGACTGATTAGACTCTGTTCCATTCTGTATGATAGTATCAAGTTTGAGGATATAGGCAACTACTTTGAAGGCAATAAGATTCACTAAGATGCCCATTCTGGTTTGACTATTGTCTCCTTTGGAAGTCCTGTAATGTTTACAATGCCTAAGATTTATTGGTCTTGTTCTCTACTGTTTTGTTCAACCTTATAATATCTAATGAGATAGACAATTCTTTTTAAGGAAACAAGAGACAATGTTGATAACCATTGTTGATAACCTTGTACTCTGTTCTACACCATGTGCTATGTCTATCCTTGGTTTTGACTGACAGCTTTGTTTTGCCATATTTGACTGTATTCTCCCCCTCCCAAAAAAAGTAATAAGAACTAAGGAGTAATAAAATCCAAAATGTGTAAATTTTGTTGTAAAAAAGAGAGGGGGAAAAAAAAGAGCTCCAACGGATATAACAGCAAGTGTGTTTAGGGGTGTTAAATAGCTGACTATATTAATGTTTTTGGATCATTGAACACAGCTGTTTGCAGTCTCCCTGTTTGAATGTCCACTTTGTATTCTTTGATACTGTGATTTGAGCAACTATTTTCAAGATGATAATATGTAATCTATTAACAGGTGATTTCTTACTGTTTTTTTTTTTTTTTTTTTTTTGTAGTTCTGTATTACGTGTACCCTTACACCGCTTTGTTTTGTTTTGTGTTTTTCTCTTCTCCTCTTTAAAAAAAAAAAAGAAGTAAACCTTTCCTTCCCTTAAAAAAAAACAAAGAAATCTCTACTAACTGATCTACAACAAAATCTGACTAATCTGTTTATAGTTTTAAACTTCTAAAGTTGTAAAAGTTTATTATAGTCTAATTTGATCAAAAATATATATTTGACTGCACTCAGACTCTATTAGATGTTTAACATGTCTTTCCAGTAGATTAGGTTGTATACTTGTTTGTCTGTTTTTCATATCTATAAACAACTATTCTTTTATTTGAGCTTTATGATTATTTTCATTTCTTTTTTCTTTTGCATTTTTGGATCATTTGTTTAACTTGAGTTATAGACTTAAAAAGCATAATGACCAATCAGATTGTTAGCTGGTCAAAATGATAAGATTGGTTATGTAAATCTAATGTGTGTTACAGTTTAGAATGACTTTAGAGCCTGTCATTGTTCAAAAATATGCTAAATATTGTGATCAGGTTTTCATAAGTCATCAAAAAATTAAGATATCAAACTTTGAGGTGGAGCAAGGTTATTAGACAGGACTCCAATTGATGAATAAGACATTATTTTCTTGGAATAAATGCAATCAGTTCTTGTTCATTACAAGGAATTTCCAGCAATGTCTATAACCTTATGGGATATACTCAAATAATTGTTATTGAAAATATGTTACTGTGATATGTTTACACTGGTCATGATCAAAAGGATTAAGTTTCCCAGATTATAAGGTTTTTCAATTTAAACATGCTCTGGTACAAAGTACTTCATATGTAACAACTGATTATTGTTAACTTCTTGATATATCAAATGTATTCATACTCAAGATGTACAGGTTTTCCAAAATGTGATACAGGGATTGCTTATGGTGATAGATTTTTCTTTCAGATTCAGACCTCTGCCCTTAATAAAAGTTAATGACATGTGCATCCCACAAAAAAGTCCCCAAGTTACTTAAAATCTTAGATAGAGATGATTGAGTAAAAGCGGTACTGAATGTCAAAATGGAAATTCAGATGTGCTACAAAAATGCCATCATGATTGTCTTTATACAATATTATGAATAGTTTTAATTTCTAATTCTGTGTAAAATATGTAACTGTTCTTTAACACTACAGGAAATCAAATGTTATAACAGTCATAGTTATTAGAAAATAATGATATATTTTATATTCCCAGATGCTTGATATTTAGATAACATAGTAGTATTAAGCTCACTGCCTCTGTCAAATCTTTTCTTCTGAATGTTCAGTAACTGATGGTTGGAAACCAAAATCCTAGGAAGACAGATGGGCTAAGAGAATAGCCAATATTTTGGCTCTATTTCTTCAAGATCAGTGGTGATGCAAGATATAAGTGAACCTCTGCTGCTACTTTCCTATAATTCAGTGAATCCCTGTTATTCTTACCAAGGAGACTTTTGGACAACAGAAAGAAGTGATCAACATTGCATAGTGTGTCTAAGGAGAGTCATCAGGAGAGAAAAATCTCCCACACTTTCATAGACAGCTATTTGGTCAAATAATGACTCATCCAAATGGCTGACACTGACAGAAGTACTAAGAGGTGCTATGTTTAGTTCCCAGGTAAAACCTGAGGAGACTTAATTGACCTTGGTAGCTATTGAGAGATTAATTATAATTAACACCAGTCTCACTTTAACTTGCTCTTGGGTCCCCAGCAGAAAAATGTATGTGCAATATGTATAAGGCAAGGTTATAATAATAGGTTAGCCATAAAAGAAACTCAAAAAATGAACACATTCTGATAATTGCCAGCAGCACTAATAACTGACTACTGTTATGGGTTAATGGTCTGTACAGTGTTAAATTGCTGAATGCAAGGAGTTAAAATCCTTGCATTGGAGATCTTCAGCTTTCACAAGTAAGCTCTCTTAGAATGAAAAGGTTTCAAGGATGAGGATGTCACCTACAGAATCCTCCAAACACAGCTCTTCAACAACAACTTACTACAGATCACTTGCAACTACAAAACTGCACTCTACTCCAACTCTGAGAAGGCAAGGTGCCCAGGTCAACCAGGCAAACAAATTGCTAGTCAGAAACATTGAAATTGACATCAATGTCCTGAGTGTATGAATAAATGTGCTATGATGATTGAGCATTTCCTTTGCTCCCATACAGAGAGTGGTCTCCACTTGACTTCAACTTTCTGTCCCTTATTTTTATTTTCCATCCCCTTGTGACCCTTCCTCCTAGGAACATCTAGAGCTGCAGCCAGATGCAACAGCCTCTCATCTCCCTTGATCCCTCTTTGCTTTCTGCTGGCATGCCATGAGTTGTTTCTCCACTGTCATATACCTCTCCTCTACTGCCCTGCCTTGTAGTCAGCCAACCATTGACTGAAACTTCTACAAAATAGAAACCAGAACAAACCCCCTTCTTCAATTTGAAAGTGTAAGGTATTAGATTTCAGTGATGAGAAAGTTACAAAGACAGATTTTGGTACCATAAAATTGGAGGTCACTGCTGTGAGGCTATCTGACCAAGTGTTCCAGAAGAATTGAATGTTGACAGTAGGGTACACAGTAAACACTGGGCTCAGGAAGTTCCAATTGAGTTTCAATTGGTTGTTTGGGCTCTCCACCATGTAAGTTATGCTGTGATATAAAACTTGTCTGTGTTTTGACGCTTGTCCTGAGAGTTTGCAGGAATTTGAGAATAAGGGCATTGTATTAATTAATTGAGGAGAAGAAATTTCTAAATAGTATACTATTCAGACTGTGATTTAGGTTTTATTGGGGGCTTTTAGCCAGATCTCTGTTAACAATCAAGAACCAATGTAACAAACAAATGATATCAATAATTCTGAGTTAGGCTCTAAAAGAAACTCTAGTAAACCTCAGGCATATAAAGATGGAGCAGAGGAGAATCCTGTTGTCAAAAGTTAGCATTAAATAGAAACAAGCTATTTTGCATCTGGAAAATCCAAAAAATAAGCACCTTAAAGAAATGTGAGGAAACAGAAAGTTTCAACTCACTGCACACTCAAAAGTGCAAAGATAAAACAACCTTGAGAAACAGGTCTTTGGGTATGAGGTATGGATAGGAATTGGCCATCAAGATCCATTTCAATGTACTCAACCATACAGGCAGTCAGTGATCTTCTGCCATGATAAAAGAAGTCTGGCTGGCAGCAAATCACAACACCATATACATGGTAATGGTTTTGTAAGCATTCAGAATTCAAGAGTTGTGGGGTCAGGAATGTTTCCAGTCAGAAGGAGGCCTAGAAGACTAGTATGTTACTAAGAGGGTGGCATGTGAAGCTGTTAAGACAAAGACAAAAAATGCAATGGAGATCAAATGATTTGGAAAAGTCAAGGATGGCGTCCTTCTGAGGAAAACTGCAGAGTGAGCAAAGCTTACCTGAAAGAGAAAGCATTAGAGCTGCGACCATCAGCAGTGCCTTATGGATGGGGCCACACAATTTGAAGCTCACCACTTGCCACAGAGTGTTCTGGATGCTGGAAGTGGAATTATAGGATTCCATATTTGCTCTGATGGATTTCTGTATTTCATTGGTCTCATTCCTTTTTAATCATACTATTTCACCCATTTGGAATGGAAATATTTATCCTGTGCCATCATATGTTGGAAGGTTTTAATTTTGTTTTCATTTTTACATGGGCTCACAGCTAAGAGTTTCTCTTCAATTTCAAAGGAGAAATTGGATATGTGTTTTCCAGAAATGATGAAAATGTTAGGATACATGTTAGGTAACTCAGAGATAAACAGAATTTCTTTTCTACAAAAGAGTGTGCATGTGTCTTTTGAGCAGTGGGGACACAATGATAAACTTTCTTTCTAGATGTTTCCCAGGCTATTTGTGCTTATAAGTGGTGTTCTTGGGAGGTGATTTAATGCTAAATGTGTGATGTTCATCAATGGCTTACTCAAAAATGAGTATGCAGCTTAATGCAATCTTGGGAGGTGAATCTTGTTTGGAGCTGGTTGGTCATTGGGGCATAAATTAGATAGTAACCTCTTTCCTTGATCACTGTTTGATTTCTGCTGCTATGACATGAGCTGTTCTTCTTTGCCAGGCCCCTCTGTGATGTAATCCTGCTTTGAAGCCAGGCTACTCTGAACAGAATCCTCTATAATCTTAGTCAAACTAAACCTCTTTTCTTAATTTCTAGATTTCAGATAGTGTGTGTCATGATGATAGAATTACTAAGACATCTGTTTTAGTTTACTTAATAGAACTATCAGACAAAAAGTAGAAAACATATTAAAAACCTGACCAATTATCAATCCAACTTATATAATTGGGTTGTGAGGAACAATACTAATAAGTATAGGACAAATATGCTCTCAAATGCACATGGAATATTCAATTTGATTAATATGTTAAATTTAATTTCTAAAGAGTAACCACATCCATATGCATAGTAGTAATATTTATAATAGGCATAATAGACAATTATAACTACAATTTTTACCAATTGCTCAGTCAACAGAAAGCCAATAATAAATTCACATAGCATACTTAGGATTCAACAGACAAAACACATAGAATAATTGCAGAAAACATTACACTAAAAGAGAAAATTGTCAATTTTATTATTGTATTTATAAAATTTAATATAATGAATGAAGTTAATACTTGAAATAAAATGAGAATATTAGCTTTTTCTGAGTTACTTTTGAATTGTTTAGCTATAGGTAAGAATTGGAGAGCATTGAAGTTGAATACATGTGCAGGGCTATCACCTTTTGATCTGAAGGATCCTTAAACCCCTCCAAAGATCCATCTCAGGTTTCCTCCATTGTCCACTCAATTATTTGCTTGTTCTGACTAAATACAGGGTGCCTAGCATCAGTGGGTCAGCTGGCCAGCAGAGTTACAAGCTCTGCTGAGGGTTTCACTCCCCTGGCCACCTTAAAGATCATGCCACATGTCTTATTCCTTGGAGCCTTCATCACGCACCCATTTGGGGGATTGTGGGTCTAGGCACAAATAAGTTAATAGAATGATGAGAGATTCCTCTTTACATTTCATTGTGTAAGTTTCCCGGGCCAATTGTTTTGGAAAATAAATTGAATACTGTAATTTAGATTTGATTATTTCACTGCATTATTTAACTCAATTAAACTGTGTATGTCACTGTTAGGGCTTAAAAACTGGTGGTCAACTTAATGCCAGCTGGATTACATCAGCATGGTGCTGAGCATAGATGTTCCACCTGAGGAAAGTTGTTAGCATAAATAGAGATGTGAAGAAGGAGGAGAAAGACATTGAGGTGTTGAGGCATTATAGGTTCTCCTACGTGCTATTGTTTGAACTGTTGGTTCTTCTGGAGAAGCTCTGGTCCTTACATCTTGCATTGCTTTCTGACTCCACAGGGGAAGATGTGTGCCACTTAATCTCCAAGATGAATTCTTCACACTGGCTTCCTGGCATGTACTCAACTGTGTTTATCTTCAGAGGAGCTCGGGATCTGTTTTGTCTCTAAGCATGGCTGTGGTACTTTTCAGGGCAGCCCTGGTCTTTGTTTTGACCATGACTTTTCTGCTCCAGTATAGAACTTTCAACTTACTAGCAGAGCCCCTTCACCCTGATGGTATAGACTTTCTAGCTTCCTCCACTGTCCTTTGGGCCTTTCCAGCATGGATCCGTAAGAAAGACTTGCCTGAGTCCTTCTTGTGGGTTCTAGACCTCCAGTTGGATTAGTGGAAAGCATTGTCATGAGCTCTGGGTCTTCCCCTGGACTCATGTGGGACATTGCTGTGGGATGCAGGCTCTTGGTTGAATATTCTATGTCTTTGATGTTGTGGATAGATTTCCTGAACTTTCTTGTGTTAACTCTGGGTGACCATCATAAATAATATAAATTCCATGTTCTGTTTTTAATTGTTCTCCTCACAACCACTGAATACAACAGTCAGTGTTTCGGTAGAACTTTGAGTCATACTAAATTTCAACCAATAAAGATATGAACTTTTTGATATAGATGAAAAATGCAAGCTAATCAAGTTTGTGAACATTATAACAGATCAAACATATACATATATGCTATGGAAATATCTTTGTGATATATGTTGGCTTTCACAAGGCATTTTACTAATGTTCAAAAAACATGTATGAGATATAAAATGCAAAAATTACACTGAAATATGATATGTACTAAAATAATTTTCAAAATAAAGTATTTTAAATATATGAATATAATGTATTATAAATTTAAGTACTACAAAAATTATCCAGCTTTTTACTTAAAGTAGACAAATGAAGACTTCTTTTACTAATAAAAAGTCTATATACTCTGAAGATAATATAATACAAACATTCTAAAAATATTTTTGCAATTATTCACAATAGAACAATTCAATGTATTTTTAATGAAATGTCTAAAATTAATTTAAAAAATTTAATTGTCAGGCCCTGGAATCCTGAGAAATAATAATTACATCTCCAATTGCTAAGGTAAAGTGTGCTATTATACCCCTTTATCTTTTTTTACTTGCTCTCTAAATTTCTCTCACTTGAACAATATTATTAAGTTTTGAAGTTGATTATATGGGTTGCTTTTTGATTTGGGACAAGTAGCATTTCAGGCAGCCAAAAATAAGGTCTCATTTGATTTTAAATGAAATACTTGCACCTATCATCCCTTTTGTAAAATACACTGCTTTAGAATATTTGCTTCCTTAAACATGCTATGAAATATTAAAATTTATTTTTCTGTAATTTAAATTTAGATATTATCTTTAAAATAACATTGTGTTAGTATGGCTTCTCCAGTTACAAAATTAGTGAAAGCACTAAAATATTTCAATTTTTAAAAAGTCCAACAGTTTGTAAATGAAGAAAAATATATTGAAATCGTATATGATCAACAGAAACACATTATGTTTCATGCTTATAAAAATATGTAATAGTAATTGTATCATAAAATATAAAAAAATTACCATTAATGGAAATTTTATCATCCATAATTTGTAAGTTAATTAAATATAAAAACACAAATCATATATTCTATAAAATTTTGTGTAACATTGAGTTGCTCTAAATAATGACATATAGTAAATACATTACGTAAAATAATATACACACATATGATCCATAGAATTTTTCAACTCAGTCCATTCTCAGGAAAATCATCATCATTCTCTTCATATTGTCACATTATAAATGATGACTCTTTCACTTTGCTTGCATAGACGTATCCTGCATTAAGTTAAGGAATATCCAGGTAAAAGCACAGGATTAGTCAGCATAGGCTACTGCTTCTCATATAAGTCATCCTATCCCTGAGAGTAGTCAGAAAGCTCTGAGGGAGGAAAGACAAATGCTTTGTCTGAGTGGCTAATTCCTTGATGCCAGCCAACACTGCACCTTGATGTCGCTCCTATTATCTGTTCTAACATGAACGCAAACCCATGAAGCTTTGACACATATGTTAGTTTTTTCTTCCATCATCTCTTGCCTTCATTATTTCAAATATATTCATTCCTGATTCTCAGATACTAAGTCCAGGGTCAGCAGGAAGATTAATTTTTAAAGTTTGAAGTAGATTTGGTGTATATCCTTTAATGTCCAGGAAAAATTACATCCTCCCAGTTCCTTTCTGTGCCATCATCCTGCTTCACCTCAAATATGCTGCTGCTACTCTGTTCCTGCTCAAGTCATGGAGCGTCTGTCACATGATTCTTCTCCTTTGTGCCTCTTGTTACAAGTTCAGAAATATATGAAGCATAAAGTCTACGATATTAAAGATGTGGACTGTTTTCTATGAAAAACTAACAAAAAATATACTTCACAACAAAGAGCAAGCAAGGAAAAATCTGGGTAGTTGAAAGCCAATATGAAAACAAATGCTAGAATTTTTATTTTAAAAGTGTCAAAACAGATTAGAAAGAAATTGCTAAGAAACTGAGATATGAGAGAGTGCCTTGTATTCCTGTTTGATCCATTCTAAAAGGAATAAAGGAAAATGTTATTTCTAGAGAAGCAGCAGGAAAGGAATTTATATGTCAAAGATTAGGCCTAATTATCCTTTACAATTATCACAAACTGGATCAGATGTGGTAGCACTGCCCTGAAATCTCAGCACTCTCGGAGACTGACGAATAATACAAGTTGGAGCCTAAGCTGACAATTTAGTAATTTAGTAAGAGCCTTTTGAAAAGTGAAAAAAAAAAAAAAAGTGTCCAGGTTTTAATTTCCAGTACATACGCAGACACACAAACACACACACACACACACACACACACACAGAGTATCATCAAATGTGGATTGCAGTAATGCTATTTTCTCTTAGTACATATTTAGAGTACATAATATACTCATTGTGAATAATTGGTATATGTACATGACTCATTTTAATTCCTTTTATGCCTTCTCATCCCCACTCCCCATCTCTTGGCCCCTTTCTCATTTGGAAGATAGTATTATCCTATTACCAGTCTTTTATTGTTTTTAAATTTTTTATGCATTGAGATTCTAATAAAAGAAAATACATACTATGTTTAAGCTTATCTTTCTGATTTATTGCACTTAACATCATGGATTCAAGTTGCAATCTTTTTCCTACAAATGACTTAAATTTATCTTTAAAGTTATGTTGCATATAAAACCAAAACCCAAATTTTCCTTATTCGTTCATCTTTCATGGATTTAGAGTAGTATTTCAGCTCACAAACTTAATTTATTCCTTGATTCTGGGTAAGATAACTGAGATTGTGTGTATCACTTGATGCAGTTTGAAAACAGAGGCAAATTTTGCTGAATGATTCTACTTATAAACTGAATTGTCAGGAAACAGAAGTGCTTATGAACCCGCTTATTAGTGTACAGGCCATTTCTAAGATTTACAAAGTATGAATTGTGCTGTTATAAACATGGGTACTCGTGTCAATCTAATGTAATGTCTTAACTATTTGGAGAAGATACATAGAAGGCAAATGACAAGGTAGCATGGAATTTCCATGTTAGTTTTATTGAGGAATCTTCTTACTGATTTGCACTGTGATTGTAATACTTTACATTCCCACTAATAATGTAGAAGTGTCTCTCCTTTCCACAGCATGACAAACACTTATTGTTCGATTTATTGATAGTAACATTCTTTCAGTAGTAAGTTGGAAGCCAAGTTGTTTAAATTTGCATTTTTCTCATGACCAATGATGTTGAACATTTTTGTATTTTTATTCTGTATTTCTAGTGGTTTTCTACAATATGTCTACTCATTTCACTGTCTCATTTATAGATTAGTTCTTTTATTTTGATGGATCTAGCCTTTTATTTCTTTATATATTCTAGATATTAATTATCTAGTCAAGGTACAGCTGACAATTTTTCCTATTTTGTAGTTTGTCTCTTCATGCTTATGTTTGTTTCTTTTGTTATACAGAAGACCTTTATAGTTGGAATAAATACCATTTGTTGATTCCTGATTTTTTTCCTTGTGCAATTGATGTTTTGTTCAGAAAGAGCTTGCTATGTCAATAAATTTAGAAATTTTATCTGTTTTATATTCTACCTGCTTGAGAGTTTTTCTTTTAATATTTGCATCTTTGAACCTTTGTGATGTTAATTTATTACATGATGAGAAATATGGATTAGATTAAATCTTTTGCATATGGATAGGCACTTTTTCAAGTAACATTATCTAACGAAGTTACTTTTCCTCTAGAGTATGGTTTTGGTTCCTTTGTGAAAGAGCCAGATGGAATGTGTTTGGGTTTGTTGTGTTTCCGTTCTACTATTGCATTGATCTGCATGTGTGGTCTTGTACTGGAACCAGGCTGTTTTTATCATGGAAGCTTTGTAATGTAACATGAAGTCCAAGATTGGGATTCATCCTGCTTCACTTTTCTTACTAAACTTTGCTTTTGCTCTTCTGGATCTCTGGCAGTGTCTGTTTCAGGATTATTTTCTTGCATTCCTTGAGGAATGTTACTAGCATTTTGGTTGGGATTGCATTACATCAATAAATTGGTTTCAGAAGTATGGCCAGTATGACAATATTGGTTTTGACTATGTAGGAATGGGAATGTCTTTCCATTTTCTAAGGTCCATTTTAGTTTCCTTTTTTAAAAAATACTATAGTAGTCATTGTATAAGTCCTTTACTTTCTTGCAAGAAGAAAAGGACAGTGTCACTGTGAGTCTATCTAATCAGCCAGCTGTCACTGAAGGGCCAGATCCCTCCCTCAACTTGATTCTTTCCCTAGATGTTGTGTATGCTCTGTCTGAGATATGGGATCCAGTTTCATGGTCCAGGAGTGCTTCAGTTTCCTCTCACGCACCCTTTAAGCACAGGATTTAATTCCACTTGATATGTTTGCATTTATCTTCTCACATAAGATTTATTGTTTGGCCCCACCTCAGGGTATTTGCTTTTCTTCACCACCAACTCAAAGACACTCACACTTGCTGTCATGCTTTGGCAATTCTCTCTCCTCTCTCTCTCTCTGTCTCTCTCTCTCTCTCTCTCTCTCTCTCTCTCTCTCTCTCTCTCTTGCTCACACTCTGTCATTTTCAAGATATCAAATAATTCTGTCCACAAATAAGGGGAGTCTGTAAATACTAACATCTAGGTAAATGAATTCTAAACTGCATGAAGTATAAATAACTATATATATATATATATATATATATATATATATATGGAGAGAGAGAGAGAGAGAGAGAGAGACAGAGAGAGAGAGAGAGAGGAGAAAGAATGAGAATCTTAATGTAACAAAGATAAAATTCTATTCTTATCATTTTTTTCTCAGGTCCCTTAATTTTCTTTTGTAAAGCACAGTAATGGGAGTGCTATTCGAAGAAATTGAGCCTCCTGAATTGCTGCTTACAGATGTTCCTTGTTAGTAAATACAACAGTAAATCCAGTAAATTTTGTCATTATTACTTTGTAAGGAACAAGACAATCTCATTACACAGAAACGTGTGTCATTTACAGTTATTTTCCTCCTAATAATCCTGTAAACAGTTTTTCTTCAGTAAACGAAAATTCAGTGGTATTTTCTGGGAAATTAGTAGCCATTTTTAAAACTTAGATATTTTTCAAATGGAGCTAAAATGTAAAATCAATGTCCCTGTGTACCAACTATCACCTTCATTAAATCTTTGTGTATAGCTGTTCCACTGGTGGCAGGTAGAAACATAAAGCAGTGATTTCACATAGAGATAACATAAGGACCATAATCATAAAAAATTAAGTTGGAACATGATGCCTCCCAAATATTGATCCTATGACCCTCAGCATAAAGCATTTGGTAACAAAGAAACAACTTTGATGCTCTGTCTAGGGAGACTGCACTGATGAAGATGTTAACCACTATACAAACTGTGTAGCATATGTAAAATATAGTGTAAGAAGAGTGACATAGGAGCATACTGGTGTAGTTGGTTTGGCATATTTCTAAGAACTCAAAAAACTCAAGACCCTAACAATATGTAAATAATAAAATTACTTGATGCATTTTCTATTGAATAAATTCTTAAAATTTGGGAAAAGATTTTATGTACTGTAGAACTGAATGTTTTTCATGCTATATTTAATGCTATCAAATTTTATGTACTGTGTGTACACACACATGAAGTATAATGTCTCACATGAGATAAAATTACCTAAAAGAAGCATTAAATACGTTTTTTTTAAATAAAGGAAACATTAATGGGCTATGGAAAATTAATTTTAAAATGATCCGTGATTTAATATCAGGATCAGGATAACTTAAGATAAGGTTATCAATAAAATATGTATTATCTTAAATTCTGAATTATCTCTTACGTTTTCAGAAGAAACCACTGTCGAATGGTGACTCAGGACTAGAGAAGTGTATATTACTATGTGTGTGAATGATTTGCACATACAGTTATAGATATGGTTTGAAGATCTCCATTTGATTCAAATATCAGCTGGTTTGATAATTCAGTAATAATTTATCCAGATACAGAAGTGATACAAGGACAGCTATTAAGCACTGAATGCACAGTTTCAATAAAACTTAATTTAGGTATGGAGCTCTGATGTTACCTATGTCAATATGATTTAACCGTTTTTACAAAATTAATCCTCATGAAATATGACTAAAAGTCAAAACAACCGCTAAATAATTTCCCTATTTGCTTCAAAGCTCTTTTCACTGTGTATAGTTCCTAAAAATCACCAAAACAAATTAGCAAATACTGGGAGACTCAAGTCACTGGAAATTTATTCTGTCACAATTTGCTAGCAGTATGAAATGAAGGTGTTAAGAGAGACACAGTTTCTTAGAGAATTGTGGGAAGAGTTTCCTTTCCTCATCTTACCCTCTGGTGCTTGCCACTAATCCTTCACATTCTTTATGCCCTAGAAACATGCTCGAGGTGCGATCTCCATCATTTTGTGCCTCTCTGCCCAGAAGAGTGATGTAGGCACTATATTTGACCTGAGTGTTGATTCTTTGTTGTTACTGTAAAATTTAAAATGCTTAATTTATTGTATATATGAAAAGCAAGGTAGCTTCTATGCGACTCCTTTGATTATTCAAGAATATTCAAAAAGTAATCATTTTAGTAAAAGTCTGCTGTTGTTATAATGATCTACAATTATTTTTTTTGTCTCTTTCAGCTTTGAGTCCATAGAAGCATTCTACAAGAAAAATTTAAAATGAGGGTTTAATCCAAATAACTCTTACATTTGTCTTCATACGCCACAACCAGCACAGCTCTTGAGGTTCGCAGGTTGAGGATCATGAAGGGCAGTGAAAAGGTGAAGGAATAAAGATGAGGCACAGAAAGCTGGGGTGAGGTGAGACCCTCTCTGCTGATGAGAAGAAAGGAACTGACCCCTCACCCCTCACTGTGGGGGTGTTTATTTATGTATTAAGCAACACAATGCCATACGGCACCCTGTTGTCCTAGCAACCCGCTCTTCAGATAGTCATGGGGGCCAGATGTTTTCTGGGTTGAAGCAGCTTCTTCATGTGGCCTGCCCCACGTGCTTTTTGTTCTTGGGGTAATCATGCTGCAGCCCTGCACTTGTGGTCAGCTTCTAACTTCAGCGGATCCCAACATTCATACCTTCAGACAATCATGCTAATTACATATACATATACATTACAGCATAGACGTCATGGCATACATAGTTCTTTGGCTAATCTAAAACATCTAAATATGAATATACAAACATACAGGCACATACTATGATTTTGACTTAATCTAAAATCAATTGTCTTATTATCCATTTGTAAATGGGTTCTGTGTTTTATAGTGATTAAAGAAGACTCATTGCATATTTAGAAAATCTCACTGCAGTGAATATAATCATGATAAAATCTAAAACCATTATTTTTAGTATTTTAGCTAATTTGTTATACAGCTAATTACATCCAACTCTCTTACTTGTTAATTGATGATGGTGTCTACCTTTCCATGTCTTATTTTTAGATTTTCTTCTCAATGTTTATCATAGACATAATAGAGTAGATTCTAACTAAGAAATCCATGCTAACCTCTTTAAAATTTTATTGCTACTTCTTTTACTGAAAGGTATATTTCAGTATTTTATACTTAATATTGCCATTTTAACTAAGTAAATATGTTTTCAAATTTCACTTGATATAATTTTGATAACAAGTACATTTAAAAATATCACTTACCTTGAATTTATTCTCCAATATATATTTTAAAAACTAGATTCAATGCAAAAACATATTCCATAAATCAGAATGACAGTGTTAAAAACAGTAACAGTAAAATGTGTCTTAGGGATGAACATAGAAGGCCTTGTGCATTGCTGATGAAAAGGCAAAAATACTGTAATTGTTATGTACTACATAGAAAATGATGCAGTAATGGTTATAACAAGTATAAATACCGAACAATCTAGCAATCTGCATTTTGAGTATCCTCCTAGCTTATCTTATTAAAGAGGTCATCAATAAATGAGATTTCAAAATTACGTCTTCTTTAAATTTCAAATTATAAAAAAAATAGCAAAGTATCTATTAACAAGTTCAGTCTTGAGAAAAAAAAGTATGGATTTAATGTTTTCTATATTAATTACTGAAATATATATGGTAGACAGTGAGCGTTGCAAATTAAGTAAGGCATGACCTCATTTTAAGTAATGACTGAAAAAACAAATTTTGTTTTTGTATCATTAATATATTTTTACTAGAAATAAAGACTATGATTGTGTCACATAAAGGAATTAGTGAGGATAAGACACACTACTTGTGGTGCCCTTCTTGAAGCATGCATATATTTTATATATTGCCTAATGACATTAAGAATAGACAGTATTAGTGTAAAGATTATGTACAGATCAAAATATTGCATCCTACAGAAAAAAATGACTACATTTTCTTTATCAGTGTTGACAGCAAATGTTTTGTCTTTACAGACTATTTAAGATTTCAGTGGCAGAGGTATTGCCTTTCTTTTTCTTTCTTCTCTACACCATACACCTTTCAGTATCAGGTAATTGAAAAATATCATTTAAAATTATGTATGTTATGTTAATAACAATGTTATTCACTAAACAAAATCTTAAAGTATACAATACAACATTGTCACTATTTACAAGGTTGTATGACCTTTTGGATATTAACCATTCTGTTACTGCACAACATGTGCAGGGTAAATTTGTTTAAGGTACAATTGAATAACAACTTTTGTATTGTTCTTTAACTTGTGGATCACCATTAAAAACATTCCAAAAATTACATTTTTATTTCCTTTGTTAGCTATAAATTTCCAAAACTTTAAAATACTGTTAATCACTTTTTGGTACATAATGGCTGTCTAAAAGTGATTCTTTAGATACTGTGTTTGTTGCTTTGTGTTTTGTTTTGTTTTGTTTTGTTTTGTTTTGAGACCAGGTCCCACTCTTCAGTTCAGTATGGCCACAGAGTGGCAGCCATCCTCCTGTCTCAGTCTCCCAAATACTGGGATTACTAATGTGCACCACCATATTCAGTCTAAAGGGACCTTTTAGAAATAAACAAAGTCTATAATAAAAAAAATCACACTAAAATAAAAAATATCATTCAATTTGAAAATTAAAACAATTACAAATGATGGTAACCTAAGGTAAGGGTCAGTTTTCTGATGACACTGGACAGAGTCAGAAACTGATAAGTACTACTGCAAATGTCTTTATTTCTGAGGCACAGTTCATATTTCCTTGCTGTACTGGTCTATTCTGTCTATTAATGCCTTGTTTGCAGCATGCTGAGAGACCAAAAATTGGATATTTTTCTCATAGTGGGTAGACTATCTACATGTGGAAACAGAGAGTCTGCATATAAGTATTTAGAGCTAAATAAGGAAAAAATACTCATTACAGTGCTTTCATCTGCAGCTGGTAAAGTGTTTGAGATGGTATGTATGATACTTTTTTCTACTAATTATCCTGTATTTCCTTTGCCTTTAGTGAGTACTTTAGCTATCTATGGTTCTACATTTGGTTGGGTGATGCAAACATTCGTTCTTGGAAGGTTTTGACTATTATTAGCCTTACATTGATTGAATTTTCATACTTTTTCATTCACTTCATTGCTATACATATTGATTCTAAAATACACACTAAGAGATACCTACAATCTAGAATATATATATATATATATATATATATATATATATATATATATATATATTCTTGTCATATTCTTTCTTCCTTTGGAGGAGTCATTGAATTTCCCTTGTAAGCCATTATCTAAGAACTTATCCAACAATATAAATCTATCCTTGGCCTGTTGATATGGAGTTCTGTAGGTTTTAAGATAAGCATTTGGGAGCCCTGAACTTTCAGTTAATTGGAATCACCATTGTTTACTGGTAAAAGAATTATTTTATTTTTCTGGATCTTAGATATCCGCATATCTTTCTCCATATGTCTTTGTCACCAGTTTTTCAATGATTTTCCCTCAAACTTTCTAACCATTGACAATATTACAGGCCATAGATCATGAACCAGTCAGTACATTTATACACAATTGCACATTTCATCATTTCTATTCATGAACAACTTGAAAAACCACATGCAATGATCAAAGTTCTGCCCATGGGAGAATTTCCCTTTACTACTGTCATTCATGAACATACCATAGCAAGTGGACTGCTCCAGCTGTCCAATTTCTGTAGAAACCTGAATGTCATACATAAAATCTTTGAATATGATCTGCCTCTTTTCTTATTCTTTCAGCTGGTTTTAGAGATCTCCCTCCTTGAGATCACAGTTATTTATCTATAGAAAAAAGGCAGTATAGCACAGGAAGAAACTGCAAACGTTTTGCCCATTTGTTTATGTAATCTGGTTGTATCTTCAGGCGAATAGCTTCTTTCTTTCATTCTCTCTCTCTCTCTCTCTCTCTCTCTCTCTCTCTCTCTCTCTCTCGTGTGTGTGTGTGTGTGTATGTGTGTTTGTATCACTTCTATTTTATAATGTGATATTACCATGTATGCCCAATTTTATGGTTTGGTCGGTGTCATGACAAACAGTTCTTGAGAGACAAATCAAGTACATGGTAATCTGGAAACTCATAGTCAATGATTATTTTGTTGGGGAGTGAGATGTATGACCTAGTACCAGGCCTAGCACTTTTTCTCAAAAGGAAAGCAAATTTCTGCTAATAATGGAAAAGCATTGTAAAAATAGCAAAAGACTAAACTGTGAGAGAACCTTGCCATATAACACCCCAGGGCTCCATATAACATCCCAGAATTCAATACCACTTCAGTCATGACTCAAGCTCCATTGGATTATGTTTATCATATGGCCCAAGTGGCACAAAAGCCTCCATGGAAGATGCGACATGTCACAGTCTTATTTTTTTCTTCATTCCACTCAAAATTACTAGCATTTGAGTTATCTTTATGAATAGGCTAATGTATGAAATGGAGCACCATGTTTTTTCAACAATTCAAAAACACCATTACATGGTGTTCTTCTTTCCTGGGTGTAGAGAAAGATGGAAGAATTTATATTAGAAAACATATCTCAGCATGCTCAACACAACTGAACAAATGCAAATTTTACTGAGATAGAATCCTGCATTGTAGCCAAGTTTATTTCCTCCCCTCTAGCACTCTAATGTGTTACCAGTATATTTAGAATTATTACAGCTTCTTGCTTACTCAATTTAATCAGCATCATGCTTCAATATAATGGATCAGTGTTTTATCTTTTAGAAAGGAAATGTAATCAAGATTCACATGAGCAAAATTACAATGTAAGACTGAATAACTGCTACACTGTAGATCTAAAAAGATAAAGGAGTAGTTATGGCTTTGCAGATCAAAGAGGGCTGTTTCTTCTGGGAGATATATATATATATATATATATATATATATATATATATACAGTTTTCATGCTGTATATAGATTAATCTATATATGAAAACAAGATTTTCCGAATTAGTTGCTGCAAATCAGATGACAGGGGCATGGGGATTTAGACAAGCAATGAAATCACAACTATTTCACCTGCAATTGGATAATGCACAACTAAATGTAACCAATCTACTGTCACTCTTGAACCTCTATCTTCACATCCCAGATGTAGAGTTGAGGAGGGGTTGGAGTTGAGGAGAGAGAGTTTAGCTAAGTATGGAGTTTGGACAGCTAAAATATTTTACTTTTATTGCACAAATGTCATTTTTATGAAGAAGTTGAAACACAAGTGTAAAAAATATTCTTACAGAATATTTTGAACAGACTGTGATTTGAAGGTCAGGAAAGAATAAATTATATACTTCTAAGTATGTACTTTATTAACTTCTCTTATTACATTTTAGAATCTGAATGTGGGTTAATTATAGTACTGTCTTTGGATATATGCATGAGCTAGACTTCAAGGGAGGTAGAATCAGGATGCATAGCACTTGGGATTTAGAAGCACAAGTGTTCATAAGGAACACTTCTAATTTATCAGTTATTAATGACTATTTAATACATATGTTAAATCTAAATTGACTTTATTATATAAAATTGCACATATGAGTTGATTCTCAATTCTATTAGACGAGTGAACTTACTATTATACCAATTGTTTGATGGGGAAGGCATGTTTTATTTTTCCATCTTCCACCGTGTCTATAAAATTCCATCATATATGTATGCATATGTTCATTACAATTTTTGCATTGTATTATTTTGTCCAAAAAACGAAAACAAAGATAGTATGTAAGAGCAGCAAAAGATAAGACATCATCATGGTAAATGGAGCTACAGTATAACTCAAGCATGCTACAGTTGTTTATGAGGTGCTGAAATTAATAAAATAAACAAGAATACTATATGTGAGGAAGCTATCCTTTAAAAATTGAAAGATAATGACTTTTTCCAGACAAAATTTAAAGGAATTCATTATTACTGGACCTATTTTATGAAAATGCTCAAGGAACTTCAAATTTAAAAGAAAAAAACCCACTAATATATTACAGAAAACTCTGTGAGAATATAAAAATTACAGGTAAATATGCATACCTATGCAAAAAGAAAAAAAATGTGTTGGAAAATAAATGACCTATATTCCAAAAAGCGAGAATAAAAGATAAAATGAAGAAAAATAATGTAAAACTGAAAAATTTATAATGCATAGGCAATATTAAAAGATGTAAACTTACATAGAATATTCAAAATAATGGAATGCAATTGAAGTGTACAGATATTTTTTTTACTATGATAAATATTGATTTTATTAATTTACAGTAAACTGATCTAAGTATGAATTAATAATCCACATGGTAACCACAAAAATAGTATCATACACACACTAAAATTAAAAATTAAAGAAAGAGAAGAAAAAGAGAATATGGGAGAAAACAGTATACACAATAATTAGAAATCAGAAAAACAAGCTCTTATCTATAAATAATTATCTTTAAATGAATTAAATTTCCTTTTGACAATATGTAGATTGAAAGAATGGATAATAAAACTAAAATAATTTGTATGCAGCTTACAAGAGACATATTTATACTATATATATATATATATATATATATATATATGAACAAGTGGGAAAAATATTTTATGCAAATTAAACAAAAAGTGGCCACAAGTATGTATACTTTTATCACAAAGAATTAAATTTAATCTAGTTCAACACAGTGTTGAAGTCTGTAACCCCAGCAATCTGGAGCCTGACTCAGGAGGCTCAGGAATTCAAGTCACCTGGCCATACTGAGCTCATGGCCAGCTCTTCACTACCCAGCGAATCCTTGATTTAAAAAAACCAAAACAACATTTAGAAAAACACTTAAAAGTTTAACAAGATTAAAATAAACCATTGAAACACAATAAAGCTTTAATACTGCCATAGACTAAAAATGTTTAAATATATGCTCATCCAACATTAGAGTTCCTATGTTTTAAAACAAGCTTTAGCAGATTTTAAAGGAGAGATAGACTACAAAAAGTAATAGTAAACAGTCACTTTAATCACTGGGTGTCATATAGGAATAGAATAATCAACAACAACAAAAAACATCATTAAACTATATTCTACATCAAATAAACTTAAAACAGCATATTTACAAACTCCATACAGCATCTTCAGAATAGACATTTTTATCAACTGTACATCAAATCTCCAGATTACAGCATGCATTTAGCCAGAAAACATCTTAACAAATTATTTTAAAAAATCAAAATTACATATATTTTTCAAACAATGAAGTAAAACAAAACTAGAAATCATTCATAGAGTTCTGAAAAATGAATAAATAAATGAAAATTTAAAAAATGCTAATGAACAACTAGTGAGTCACTGGAGAAATTAATTTCTTGAGAAATGAAAATTGTAAAATAATATATTAAACTTATGGGATACAGCAAAAATTATTTTAAAAGAGAAGATCATAGCAATAAAGAGTAACTTCTAAAGTATAGAAACATGTCTTGGGCACACTTACAACACTTCTCAGGGAATTAATCACAAGCTAAACTCAAAATTACCATAAGGAAAAATAATAAAGATAACAGAAATAAAAGAGATTAAAAGTACTAACTATAAATGAAATTGGCAAACCTTTGGTTACACTAAGAGAAAAAAGACGCAAATAAAATCAGTGATGAAAATGTATGTATTAGAGCTTACATCATAGAAATACAATATGAGATGTATTATGAATCACTGCATACAACAAATTGGCAAATCTAGAAGAAATGCTTAACTTATGTACATACACAAACTACTATAATTTCTAAAAGTACCAAATTATGAACAAGTTTAAATTAATAACTAAAAATATTTCTAGGGCTTCACTGGATTGAAGTGAACACTAGTAAACTAAATTCTACCACTTAAAGAGAAACACAGAATATTCTTAAATTATTATAAAATTGAAGAGAAGTTTTCTTAACTCATTCTATGAGACCATTATTACCATGACACTAAGACCAGATAAGAAGACAAACAAACAACAGAAAAACCACATGCTAATCATTCTGGTTAAAACAGATGAAAAAATCCTCAGCAAAACACATTACTCAACGTAAACAGCACAATAAAATGATCTTTGATCAAGGTCATGTGCAGTTCATCTCAGGCATAGCGATTTGCAGGACAAAAAAGTGATATATCTCATTAACAGAATCAATCACAACAATCAAATACAAATGACAATAAAAGCAAAAACAGATAAACACATCGATTAGATTATTAGTGTTAAGAAGCCAGTCTTTCTGTAAATTAATTTATTAATACAGTTCCTTTTAATATATCATCACTATTTTGTTAGCAAAGCTGCCTCTAAAATTTAATATATGTGAAAAAGACAACAGAGTTGAAACAATTTGAAAAAAATTACAAAATCTGAGGCTTACATTAACTAATTTGAAAAAATATTCTAAATCCATAGTAATTAAGATATCCCATTCATCCTCTGGAGTCTCTGGATTAGATGTTGCCAGCCAAAATTATTTCATCTGTATATAGCAGAAAAATTTTGGACATGGAGAGTAGAAACCCTCATATTAAATTCGTATCTACCAACCACGGTGAATATCAGTGGTGTTTAGGTGCTTTAGAGTTCAAGAGCTTACGCTGGAGAACTTGTGACATGGGTGTGAATATCACTCAGTACTTAGGAACCAGTGAGGTACAAATGAATTCTAGGCAATGTCCAGCACAGTAATGTAAGTGAAACGTTCTCTGCAGTACATTTGTAGCCATCACATTTAGAGCAAAATGTTCTCTTTTTCATGGGCTACCCTGTACTGAATAGCTGAATTCAGTTTTCTTCATTTTTCTTGCTATTTATTCTACATTAAAAGAATAAATGCCTTATTCTGAAATATCTTTTACTCATTCTCAATAAAATTTTACCTTTTTAATGAAAATCAATGCTGTTTTCTAGTTGTATAAGAAGTTCTCAAGACAATTCTTAATTTCCTTTGAGGAACGTAGTATATAGATTGTTAACATTGTCTGTCATGAACATTTTAAACTCAAAAATAAGGGCTCAAACAGAGAAAAGTGTCTTATCTGGGCTTTATTTAACAAAGGACATCATCCAGGAAGAGACGATATTTATTCTAATAATGAAGACCTGCTAAAAACAACTTCATGAACAGTAGAAATGAGGTTGTGTCTTAGTGTCAGGTTGTATGTTTAATGCATGAGGCCCTAGGTTCAATTCTCAGCACTACAAAAATAAAGAAAAGAAAAAGTGATAAAAGAAGCAAAAGTAATGACAAAATCTCTAGTTGTCATTTTTGCAGGATCTTAACATGTGTGATGAGTTCAGCAGGGCCTGAACTGTGCGATGCCACAAAGCCTGTCCTTTGTTCTTCTGTTTTCTTTCTTAATACACATTTTTCTCTGAGGCTCTTTCTTTTCAAAATAATCCACCAACCTTCCAATGACTCTCCTGTTTCCTGCCCACAGTAGTTACTTATTTCTCTCCTTTAAAAAATTTTCAGTATTAGTCTCTGTCACAAAGATCTAAAACAGATGGAAACTTTTTCCCATTTATGTCAAGCTTTATACCAGTTATTATAATAGGGTCAATCTGAGGAGTACATAGATTGGTAGAGGGATTCTCAAAGCTGGAGTAGGTCTGGTAATACTCGTAACAACTCTGCACATGTCTTAAATGTGTATCACAGTACTCTCTTTGGAACCATCAATGAATTCTCATTATTGTTCTGCAAAATAGAGATTCATACAATTTGTAAAATATACAATTTGTAAATATACCAGATAAAACCTATATAATATATAATTTAACATTTTGATGCTCATTTAGTTGAATTCCATCTTCTCATTGAGAAGACCAGGCATTTTTTGGCAAACTCTCTATGCATTTTGGACATGACATGCAGGCTGTATCCTGCCTAAGGTCATAGAACAAGGTTGAGGGTTTAGGGAGGTAAGCCCAACCAGTTCTCCTGTCCAAGGCATGCTCCCAAGAGAATGCATTCTCCTGGATGAAGCCCTATTTAGAATCAGCCTCCCCCAAAAGAACATTATTTTTCAACACCCGTCTTTTAAAAGGGTGTAATAGAGAGTCTCCATTTTGGGATGCTTTGGGATGTTAATAGCTTGCAATAGCTATTAACCATAGTAGACTCTCTCTTCCCTATTGCCCCACAAATGGGAAAGCCAATAGCAAACCCTAGGCACTCTTCCTTGGCACCAGTTGCAATGTCAAACTCCGTGACCGCCTGATAGAAAAACCTGTCTTCCAACACCGCGCTCTATTCTCCATTAATCCATGTGTAAATCCAGCATTAATCTCATTTCCTAGTTTTCTCAGCCCCCTTTGAATCCTGCGTGGGTTTCATGTATATTTCTCATAAAGCCTCATTATTTGAGATAATAATAAATGTGTTCATATTTTCCTAATACACACAGATGCCTTCTGTCTTAATACCAGGTGCATTTCTGGGGTGAGCTCTCCATTCTGTTTCTGCTGAATGATCACACAATGAAAGTGCTGCATTCTCAGTTACAACAAAAGCTCAGCGTATGCTGTAAATATGCGGTGGCCTATGCAACAGACAATAGCTGCTCCAGGTAGAAGCAAACATTTGTAGGAATAAATTCAGAATTTCACTCGAGAGAAACACAAGATAAAAGCCATTGTAACTCAGAGACAAGAAACTTGTGTCCAGAAACGGGCAAAAGCTGTCAGTGCCAGGGCTACAGGAATCTAGGGATAGAACAGTTGTGCTCATTAATGGAGGAGGTTGTCACCAATCACTGAACTGAAGATTTTAGAGACAGGTGTGGTGCAGCTGAGAACACGGATTTGTTGGCACCAGGAGAGAGGATTCCCGTGTGCTCCAAAATGCCTTCCAGAGTTTGGTTAGCTGTACACTGTCACTATAAAATTTCAGGTTTGAAGCACTGGGGCTGAATATATTATTTTTCTCTAAACTTCAGTCTATGGCCTAAAGCGATGTAATGAGAATTTTTATTTTGCCTTTTATAGATATTTTCTTGTATTGCATACTTATCTAGTAAAGAATAAATCTTGCTAAAAGACTGGCATAAAAGCCTGTGGGTTTTATTGTAGAAGCAAATTCTTTTCTGGTTCATTTAATGATAATCAAATTATAGACACATAAAAAGTGAAAGGCAAGTTATTCAATCTAGCACAGCCAAGACTGCCACAGTTGTGACCTAAAGATACAAATTACTTCTGCTGCAGGTATTCTGTAAGGGATCCTTGCCAGTTAGAGTTGAAAATGTATTTGTACAAGCATCTTTTTTTTTTTATAAAGATCTTGATTTCGGTATGGATAAAATAATCAGATAATTCAGACAAATCAATAAAGGAGTTTCATGTGATGTTTGCAGTCTATTTAAAACACACTTGAATGTTCATTTTTCAAGTAGGCAAAGTATAATAACTGTAGTTGGTGAATTTTATAATGGAAGCTACTAATCCTTTAATCTACCTGAATTTAAAATAGCAATTCACAGCATACAAGATAAGAGAAACATAAAATGTTTAAATATCCAAAGTGTGCCACTTACATACTAGGAAATAAAATTATATTCTAAAATGTCTATACACATAGTATTTTTCATATGTGTCCGAGAAAAAATTATCTGGGCTTTGTTCCTTCCCAAACTTGTTTTCCATCTATTTTAGTCTTATAACATGCTAATATTTTATCTTCACAGAGTAAATTATACTATTTTAAATATCATTAGTAATCTCCTGTGATTTTAAGTCATCATCAACATTATCATCACCACCATACTTTGAATGTAAAGTCCAAGATCCCTGAATTAGGTATGACGTGATTTCTTGTCAGGTGCGCATGTTTGAGTAACGTCTGTAAAGAACAAAAATCGCACATATCATACAGGAAAATTAGCATGGGCATTATTTTTCCTATTATGCTACAATTTTCTAATTGTATCTGAAAGCATTTATTATCCTTCTTTTAGGAGTCCACTAAGTGCCATACAACTCATAGTATAGAGAGATGATTTATACGGATATAATTAATATGATTACGTTAGAAAATACATGTTTTATTTCTTTTTAAATTTTTCTATTATATTCAGCATTGTGTTCTGCTTTATATGAAAAAATGCTTGAAAATTATTAAAACATTGCATAATTGGTTAGTATAATATTGAACAAAGCAAATTGGACTCTAAATGATTAGAACGAATTCCAACATTCAAAAAGTCCGTGGTGGGAAGTTGTTGGAAATGTAAACTTGACCTAAAATAATACCTAGATATAAGTAAGATTAAATGGTGAATAATAAAAACAAACACTCTTTGGAAGAAATTAGTAAGTATATGTGGGAATTTAAAGCAGACTACATTTTAGTGCATTGAAATTCTTTCCTCTAGCTTTGTGGTATCTGGGAACTACTTCAGTTTGAAATTAAAACCATTGCATGTATATAGAAGGGAAACTTGTATGAACTCAAACTTCTCAATTATTAGGTGGAAACTGGAAATTGATTCCTTAAATTGCTTTTTGTAGTTGTGTTGCTTCTTTTGTTTTCAATTCTCTTCCCTGGATGGCTGAATGGGGGTGGGTGGAGAGGTCAGCATTCCCAGATCTGATTGATCAGATTTTCAATTTTAGTGTACAGTGTTGTACCCTGTTATAAGCAGCACAATAATGCACCGCTCTCCTCCTCTTCAGGTCATCTCCCCCTCCATCATGACTTCTGACAAAGCAAGTCTAAGTTTCTTTGCAACTTTGAGTAGGAAAGACTGCTTTTTTTCTGAGTTCTTTTTTTTTTTACAATGTTATAAATCAAGTTGATATCTAATGAAGCAGAAATAATGTTTTAATTTATTTTGAAATATAAAAAGAGTAGTTTAATAATGTGCAATATCAGCACATTTATTAAATTGATTCAGCTTTCGTTATTCATTTCCTCTTCTAATGTTTTTAACTTCTCTTTGGGATTTTCAGTCTATTGTCACAGACATATGGTGTTCTGACTTCTAGTTAGTTTCCAGATAAGTTTGTCCTTGATAATGCAGTTCTTCTTGCAGGCTGGATCTTCATAACCATTAGTTTTTGAAAGCAGGGGAAATTATTCTAGTTCATCTCTGGTAATATGCTTGTAGCAATTCCTTTGAGCACAGTAAAGGAGAATAACTAGCATTACAGATTAAAAATGATAAATTGCAAATCTTTTTACTTTAGGTGTTACTTCACAGTTTTTCTGAAAGATAATTTTCTTTCATTCATCAAATATATTTGCTTTAACACAAGATAGTGCCTGCTCCTTCATTCAAGTTTGGCCTGAAAACACTGTTTATATATTCTAGTGTATTTCTCAAAAGTAAAATTTCTGAACATCTCAGATTACTCACATACATAATTATATATAATTGTCAACATACTTAGAATTTACTAAATCCAAAGCATTTGAGTTATGTGTGAATCATTGGGTGCAAAAATTGTATTCATTTTTAGTGATTATAATTGTAATGGTTACTTCAAATGGATTTGCTTCATCAAAATTTTCACTTTTACAACTTAATTTAAATGACTAAATTTTAGTCAGCAAAGCTGAATTCTTAGAGGTGAGTTTCTTTCATATACTGTACACAAGCAATCCTAATTTAACAAGCATAATTATGAACTAGACCTCAAGGTGAGCATCCTGCATGCATCAGCATCTCTCCTTTTCACATCCACCTCACCTCACTTATCACTATTACTTTCCTGACTTTCCCACAAAAAATAATAGAAAATAGTAGAAGCAATGTAACAAATTTGCAAAGTTTAAAACATATACAACCATTTTATTTGAAATTACTAATTTGTGACTCAGATATTCTATGTGTTTCAAATATACCCCTTAAATTAATATTTTCATATTATGATTGTGAGAACTGGATATATATATTAGTGCATCCTTTTAAAGTACATTCATACCTTTTAAAAGTTCTTTTGTGTGCTTTTGAAAGATGTGGACAGAACAAATAAATTAATATCTGAATATTTTTACTCATTTTTGTGCCCAAATATTTATTTTTATCAACAAATTAGATGAATATTCAAAATTACCACTATCACATTTTGTTTTATAGAATGATCAGTCTACTTAAATTGGTTTGTCACCTTAATAACCATAAGATGAGATTTACTAATAGAGTGATAACATCATTACAGAGATACCATAAATATAGTTACACTTCATTTGACCAGAAGACCAAACCTTGGAAATGAATGTGCACTGATATAAAAAAAATCTTTTATGATGTTAATTACACAACTGTTCTGACATGTAAAATAAAGATCATAGTGTGAGAACTATATGACTTTTCAGACATGCTAACCATATAAAGCAAATAACATTTAACATAACGATTTGCTCTCAGTATTTATCATTCCATTTTTTAAAACTTTGACTATTTTTTCTTAATGTTGGAAGATTTACAGAAATGTTGACTTTAATGTTATTTACAAGGAAAGCTTTAAAATCATACCATACTGATTTCCATTATCTCTATGTTTATTCACATACTTGAGAAAGTTTATAAAAGAGTAATCTTTTAACCCCCATCTCCATCTCTAATAGCTGTTTTT
Source organism: Cavia porcellus (assembly GCF_034190915.1). Lineage (NCBI taxonomy): Eukaryota > Metazoa > Chordata > Mammalia > Rodentia > Caviidae > Cavia > Cavia porcellus. The sequence continues at coordinate 27,323,290 of NW_026947497.1, read as the reverse complement.
TTTATTAAATAATTATAAATCATTGTATTCACTCTTCATATTTTTATAGCCTCCCAGAAATAAAGTGTATCTTGCCAAGTTATCCTCTCACTTTGTTCCCTCAGAACTGGCACACTGTTTATTCATCACATATTTATTCATCCGTTAGTTTTATAAGTGCAATGTGAGTGCTAAACACAGTACTGGACCCTTGTAAAACAAATATGAGTCAGGCATAATCCTTGTTTCAATGTCTGTATGTCTCTGAAGTAGACAGGCTTATGTCTTGGTTACTTTTCTCTTGTTGAGACAAAATACCTGACACCCAAGTTGAAGTGAGGGACGGTTTATTTCTTACAGTTCTTGTAACTTCAGTCCATATTCAGCTGGCTCCAAGGCAAAGTGGCATGGTGTGTCCACCATTCACTGGCACTGCAAACAGCAAACATAAACAGAGCAAAAGAGGAAAGACACGCCTTCTTCCTGCCCTTACACTGTGCCACCCCTGGGCAGGTATAGCACTACATCGTCAATTCCAGCACTAGACAACAAATCAATCACAAATGCTAACCGTCAGCCTTGTCCATGATTACATGAGGCTTGAGGGGAGGCATCAGAATATAAACCATAACAGCTTATGAGATAATAAGTAAAAGGAAATTAAACATCACTGAAGGAGTATCATGTGCATAATCTATTAAATCACAGAGAAAAGAAGTTCTAAACCTGGAAAAATTAGGAAATGTCTTCAAATGTATAAATATTTCAATGAGAAATGAGATTTTACAAATTTCCCAGATGATGAAGAGAAAGCAATACTTATATAGAAAAAACTGCGAGCGTATATGTGTTTGACAATTATTAAGAATTAGATCACAGGACTGAAGTGCAGAAGAAGAAAGATGAAACAAGAATTTATAGAGAGAAGCCTAAATGTAGAAAGTTATGTTTGAGAGAGTACATTATTTAAAAATATTTTATTCTATTGTTAATAATAAAGTACTGAAATGGTTTAAGAAAGAATTGATTGGCAAAAATGGAAACTAAGTGTAATAAAAACAATTATGTAGCTATTACAATATTTCACATGAGAGATGAAAAAGCCTAATTTAATACTTTAAAGAGGATAACAAATAATGTTGGTAGAACTTAATAATAACAAGATGATAGATTTCATAATATTTGAAGTCCAGTCTATACTGTTCAATTGATAAGATACAAAGAGGGATTTAAATGAGTATTATAATTTCTTGAGAAAACGAACTCAACTTTTGGTTGAGTGATCAAATATTGAAATACTTGCAATGAGAAAGTAATTCAGGAAATTAAAATATTTGATTGAGTCTATAGAAATTAATTCATTAGCTCAGCTTGCAGAATTACAAATTATAATTTTTTTGGAGTTTCTGTGTGCTTAAAAGTATGACTCTGAGATTTTAGAATGTCCAACAGGTTTCAATATCCACTTATTATTTTAATGAATACGTAATTAGTGAATATTTTATCACATACTTGCCCTGTGACAAATTCAGTGTGAAACGGTGGAGACCTGTTCCCTCTGATTGACTTTTTTTTTTTAATAGTGGAGAAAAGGTAAACAGCACACACAAGAAAAGAATCAGTGTGAATTCTGATAGTGGATGACACACTGAAGGAAATTTTTTAAAAATGAAATAATAAAAATAAAATGAAAGGATGCGTTTATTTCAAGTGGATCTCTCCAGCAAAGGGCCACTAGACTCATGACCTAAATAAGAATTTGTGAAATAGAAACAAATGCAGATAAAAATGTTATTGAATGTCAAGAAAAATAAAAATCAGTATGATATAATTTTGAATGAAGTGGCCTTCCAGTGTGTTCTTTAATTCAGGTCTTCATGAAATGGATTAGAATTCAGGAAGTATATTGGAGAATTGATTTAAGGAACAAAGGAAATTAGAAAGCAGAGTTATGCCAAATGGAGGATTAAACTCAGATAGTTGATGGACAGACTGTGATGAAGAGAAAAAATCAGGACCTTATATACAGTGTCAATGTGCACTTTTCCTTGGGTGAGCTGGTTCTTTTACTGAAGCCAGTGTGAGTGAAACACAAAATGGTGTGTCCTAAGAGCCAATGCTTCTGGTAGCTAAAGGAACAAGAACATAGTCTATGAACACAAAGCAACATATAATCCACTACTGCAGATTTGGACCTCCATAAAGCAGTGGAATTTTGCATTTACGATTAGTAAAATGAATATATATACATATATATGAATATTTCAAGTAGTTCTTTGTCAAAATCTGTTTTAAAGTTTTTAGAAAGATGGTTCTGGATGCCATGCATAGAAGTTTGAGAAAAAAAAAAAAACAGTGTGAAAGATGGAAGATAAATAACAAGTGAAATATTTAACAGTTGCAGCAAATGATGACAATGACCAAGTCCCAGATAAAAAAAGTGTATAGGCAATAATTAGAAAATCAAAGCAGGAATGAGAAGTGGTTGGATTCTCTCAGAGACCATGCAGGGCAGCTGTCTATATAGTAACAGTTCTTAAAATAGAAATTGAAAATAGAAGAGCTTAATGCATTATAAAATAAACTAGACCAAAGTATGAAGTGAGTAGAATCATGTAAAAATTAGAAGTTTGATGATGCAGCGTAGAGGACTAAATCAACAACTACAGGAAAACATAATGAGGTCAAGGCAGGATTTGTTCCTTACTGACCGTGTCCACTGGGAGATTCAGGTGCGGTAACTGGGAAAGACTGAAAATGAAATGAGAAGGGAAGAAAGGGGAAAGAATAGGGATTAAATAATTTTAAGTATATTAAAGTAGAAGTGAGGACAGGAAAGAGATTCTTATTTTATTTTCATTGATTTGATTTTTAAAAGAGAGATATATTAACTAGATGTATGTGGCATGAATATACACAAATAAATGCTGATAAAATTCAGCATACATAGTGTTGAAAAATGTTAGGGTGAAGAGCGAGGGGCATAGTCTTCATAACCAATCCCCTCCCACAAAGGTTGGTTTTGATTATATTATGTATGGAGATGTGAAAGTCTGTTACATGAAAAAGATTGTAGCAAGTCAATCAGTGTCCTCTGGGAAAAAAAAAGACAAAAACTGAAAAAGTAGTGATATTATGCTATAGTTTGACAGTGGATTTTTCAAATTATTTACATGAACATTAAAGCTATTTTCAGCCATCTTATACAAGCTTTTCAAGAATATGTTTCTAAAGCACCAAACCACAGCAAACTCAACTACATGTTCAAAATCCTGATGGAACTGATCAGCAGGGAGGAAGTGTGGGGAAAGCCTACTATTATGTGTATCAGCTGCTTTGGTAATGTACTTACTAAAAACTTTTACGGAAATTAAAAATGACTGAAAATTCAGATTCTTTATTCGATAAACTCTCCTATTATTTATTTTAAAAAGGCTTTTCATAGACATAACATACATAAATTCACTGAAAAATGATAGCTTCTATATGTAAATGTGCATCACTAATTACCACAGACATTGCATAATTTCGTTGATACTTAAACAGTAAATCTAATGTATACTTGCAAGTCTTAGAGTACTCTTGCCAATTTATAAAATAAAATTGTCATAATATTTGTGAATTACATTTAAATGTGTGTCATACAGTGATAAGAGAGATATGGATTCATCATAAAATAGTTTATTTTAATTTTGAACTTCTTAGTAATCTTTTATTCCCAAGTACATATTAAATATTGTATCTTCAACTCTTATAAAAGTTGATTCAGAAGAGTCTATACAAGTGATAGAAACTATATTAATGTATATTTGCTCTGATAACCTTTAGTAATCTATTATAATTGACTGAAAAATCTATATTTTTCCTTCCAATAATTTATAAGATTTAAGAAGTTTATATTATATAACATCTAACATAAAGACAACCTAATTATATAAGATTCTCTATTATCACCTAGTATAAATGAATGTTAAAACACACGGAGGAGTGACAGAAAGACAATTTTAAATTCTATTTTGGTATTATAATAGAGATAATATGCTGCAATTTGGTTTAATGATTTGCAATTAAGAAACTGTTTCAAGAGTTGCATGTGATTTTTTAATTATTAGTTATTAGTTGCTCTTGCATAAGTGTATTTAAAATCACATTTTTTGGACATGGTAAGTGATTAAAACTCTTCAATATATTAATATTTTATCATTATAAACTCAGTAAAATTTTAAAAAGAGTACATGACTTTTCAACTCCCAGCACTTGGAGTAGAATCTGATGATTTTAAGGAGAATTATTATTTGTGTAATAAGAGGAACAGATGCCTGCTGTGGTACTCAAGGGTTGTACAGAGAACAATTACATATGGAACACAGAATTTATAATTTATTTCATAATGTAATTATAATAAATTTATAATTTATTTTATGATGGTCACTCAGAGTTATATATATGAAAAGCAAGAAATCTGTAAGACCTACAAAATTCAGATGAGGGCCTAGATCCCACAGCAATGTCCTGCATGAGCCAAGCTAAAGACCTAGAGCCCATGACAATGCCTTTCACCAGTCCAAATGGAGGCCTAGAAACCACAGCAGTGACTCATCCAAGTTTGTTTTACAGATCTGTGTTAGGAAGGCCCAAACGTCTGCTGTGGAAGCTAGAAAGTCTGTGCCAGCAGGCTAAAGCAGCTTGCTGGTAGGTTGAAGAGTCTACACTGCTGTCAAGGAGTGACACACAAAATAAAGAACCAGGACTCCCCTGAAAAGTACCACAGCCATACTCAGCAACAGCGAGTTCCAATCTACTCTGATGATGACAAGAGCAGCATGACATACTTCTCCTAGAGATTAAATAGCACACATCTATCTCTCGAGAACCAGAAAATGATCCTCCAAATAACCAGAGCTCCCCCAAGGTGAACCACAGCCACTCTCAGCAACAAGGTCCCAAGCTCCTCTAATGATAATGTTCTAATTCATATCAGGGAAGCTAGCCATGACAAGCTCCTCCAGGAGAACCAATGGCTCCAAACAAAAATCAACATTTAGGAGAACCCACAATGCTACTCTTCTTCTCCAGGTCTCCTTTCCATACTGACAACCGTCCTCAGGTGGACAATGCATGCCCAACACCATGCTGATCCAGTTCAACTGGTGTTTAAATTGACCACCAATTACCAGTTCACTACACTTGTACATGTAATTTAGGTATATTTTGACAAAAATGAAATAATTTAGTAGGATACATTTATACATCTCAATACCACCATTTTATATCTTCATGTAATAGTAAAGATCAATGTGTGATTTTAAAATAATAGCTAAAGCTGCTATAAAAGTATGCTTAAATTAGATATAATAATCAGCCATTTTTTTTCACATTCTAGAAACTAGTAGTCACAGATAGAGATGCCAGAAAATTCTTTCTTGCTGTATGGAGAATGGTTGCCTTCTCTGTATCCTCATGCATCTCTCCTCTGATCCCACAGCTCTGAAATTAGTTTAGTCTTCTGTTTCCAGGATACAAGGTGCAGAGAAACACTAAGAGATACTTAGTTCCTCCTCCTTTTCTTGTACCAGCACCGCAGGTTTATACACACACCCTTAAGAATCACTTAAAAACCTCTCCCAAATACAGGCACCTTGGGAGTTAGGACTTCAATGTAAATGTTAGAAAATGCAATTCAATTCATAATGTGTTACTTGATATTTTCTCAAGAATTGAGATGAGAAATTGCAGCATTAATATAGGCTCATGTGACAATGAAAATAGACATCTCTATTTCATATTATAAGGAAAATGAAAATGTAAGAAATTTAGTTTTGATTTTAGAATTTTTCAAATGTTGCATTTTCCCTTCATCTCATAGCTCACATTGCAGTTTGCTTTGGGAAGTTTAAAATGTATAAAATATAAAAGCAGCATTATTATACTTTGTATAATGTTTGGATATATAAAAATGATAAGTTAAGCATCTCAACAACAGTTACAGTGTTTTGTTAAATAGAAAAGTATCAAGATGTGAGAGAAATGAAAGCAGAATCTTCATAAACTTCCCATAAAAACTGTATCCAATCCCAATTAGAAGTGTTTGTTTATAAATATCAGTAGGAAATCTGAAATATATCAATACAAAATTCAATATTCTTAATGTCACATATAATGACATTGCTTATATTAAGGAAATGTTGTTACAATTACTGTAGAAATATTTAAAACCTCATATGTAAGCTTAACATAATTGAAAGATACTTTCACACACATAGAGATTTCATACCTCCATAGTTTAAGCAGCTGTTTAAATACTTTTTGTGTATGCACTTCTTTCTGGTATCATTGACAGGTGGGATCAATAAATGTAAGAGGAACACAAGATTTCCTTAAACCTAGGTTTAATTGGAGGGCTACAGCACTTCAAATCATTTATTCTACAACTTTTGGATATCGTTTCTTCTTGCATCTCTCCTTATTTTTCAACTAATACTTAGAATATTTACTAAATTTTATGTGAAATACTGATCTTTCCTCAATTATGTTACCTTTCTTTTGTAAGTTTTCCAAATAACAGTGCTGTTCTATTATTCTGTTTCATGTACATTATCTCCATATTACTAATGTTCACAGAATACTTTATTTTTCATAGCATTAACATTATTAATTAGTTTTAGAAATACCAATACAATTATTGTAGAAACCATAAAGTTTACTCTCTGCTTTTAGGCTATTTTTATAATCAACCAAAGCTAGATTTTCAATAACAACTATTAGAGCTAAAGTCCCAATCAGTTATCTAATTTGAGATAAAGGACCAGAAATTTAGCTCAGTGACACAAGCACCTGCTGGGCAAGCAGGAAGCCGTGAGTTCTATCCCCCAAAAAAAAGGAGAGAGGGAGGGAGGGACAGAGACAGGGACAAAGACAGAGACAGAGACAGAGACAGAGAAATAAATAAGCAAGAGATTGTGCCAGAACCTCATAATAGAAAGCTCGCCACTGTTCCTTTCATTATCGTGTATCTTTCAGTTGTTATTTTTTTCTTTCTTTCCTTTTTGTTCTTGTAGTTTTCCTTTCCTTCCTTAATTCCGAGATTTTAACTATTGTGTTACCATTTTGACAATATTTTCTTTTTGAAATAAGTAGTGTATTTGGAAGACTACAATTCAACTGAAATGTGAGATAGACTAGAAACACCATGCAATATTATTAGCATATCAATACAATAAAAAAAAACTTGCTAAGGAAAGTGACTCATTTTACTTTGCTTAATGTAATGTATAGCAAAACAAAATTCCTAATATAACATTTTTTATTTCTTTAAGACTCATGTTTTGAGAAATATACATAGACTTTACCTTCCAAGTTCTTTTCTTGAATCCTAGTATTTAATGAAAAAGATTTACCGAACCTTAGAGAAGCTTATGGAAGCAGGCCATTTTACATACAACATTATGCAAAACCCACCATGTATTATAAAGAAAATTTCTGAGTAATCTCATACATAAATTAACATGAATCAATTAATGCCTAAAGTTTATGTCTGCTTTGTCAAAGGTAAAGTATAATAATATTTCTCATATGCTTGTAATTTCTTGATTTACTTCATTCTCAAAACATAAAAATATGCAAATAGGCATACAGATTGGACTAGAGAAGAAAATGTAAATATACAATATAAGACTATACACATTGTGTTAAATAAGGCCATCATGTTTTCTACATCAAACATATACACAGTGCAGTAAATTCTTGCAAAGTAAAACTAACAAAACAATAGTGACCAGTGTCCTCAGCTTATGTATAAGAACATCCATAAATGTACAAGCCAAGAGCTATGTCTTACTTTAATTGTGATGAGAGTTTGAGGAACTAGTAACCCAATCAAATGTAGGTCTGTTCTGTCTAATATTGTGGGAGAATAAACTGACAAGAACTGGTGGTGTAATAATTTGAATTACACAATAAGTTAGGAAGTTTTAGGGTCCTCCATGGGACACTCAATGTTTTCGTGTACTAGCCCATGAGTGCTAGAGATAAAAATAGGGAGACACTGCATATTTGAGCTGTCTTTCAGCCTGAGCCATGTGAATTTGCTAATTTGTATGTAAAGTATGGGAGGGAAAACATGAGTTAAGCACATGTGTATGTGTCAGTATATTTTTTGCTGGGACAATAAATCTAAAACCTGGAACTTAAAGAGGAGTTTAGGTTTGTGTTGGGGTATCAGAGGTTTTAGTTTCGAGTGTATTAACTTCAAGACAGACCAGAAAGGCATAGCAGTGCAAAACAGCTTTGCCACTTTGCTGGTATACAGAGCCAAGGAACATTAAAAAGAAAATGTCCAGGGAGCACAGCATCCAAGAACACAACTCTTTTTCTCATCCGCATGTACGCAGGAGTGTGCTCTATGATTACCCTTGGGGGCCTGAGCCAGTCAACTTTACAACTCGCCTTCATTGCCACACATGGTAACTTCAAGCTTTCCGCAGCAGAATAATTGGGTGATGAGCAGAATCACATAAGGTACTTAAATGGAGAATTTGAGGGCAGGCGGAGGTTTTGAATGATAGAACAATGAATCAGGACTAGTTTTTAAATTCATGTGTAGAATATCATTTATTAATTTCACTCAATTAAATAACTGAATAAAATAAGTAAAATTTGATAGACATCTATTATTATAATCTCCTAAAGAAAAAATAGAAATGTAGATTTAAAGAATAATTCTAAATTAAATACAGAAAAATCAACAAAGAGGAAGATACCAGGAAAAGCACATCTCGTTGTTCAATAATAATTCAAGTAGCTTATTTACTCTATAGATGTGCCTAGTATTAATTATATATTATTAACTCTTAGTTCTTCAACCATTGGAAATATGAGATGAATGGATTTTTTTTACCTTAGAATGCAGTGATGAGGGAAATATTTGTTATATTATTGATGAAAATATGTTTGACTGTATATAAATCAATAACAGAACAATTTTTCTCCAGGTAAAATGATAGCCTTCTCTGAAAACAATGCCAAGCATAGTTTGGAGGGAAATAGTTCACATAAGAAAGAGCAAGAGAAAGTGAAAAACCTGAGAGGATTTCATGCAAGAAAAAAATAATTTTAAAGCAGAATTTCTGGACACTGAATAAGATAGAGATATTTTAGCGGCATGTAATCCATTTGACTAAAGTGGTCTGCAGTGAAGGTCAGTGGTAAAGTGCATAAATAGAGTTTCAGAGGAGAAGGAAACAGGAGAACATTTGATAAATGTGTAAAGGAAATTCAAATGGAAAGGCTAGTGCGGAAATCTTGCCTGAAGTGCAATGTGTTCTTTCCTTCCTGACGGGTAAAAATGTGATGCTCATTTTAGCACTATTTCCAAAGTTAAAACCCAAAATATGATGACAAGCACCCCTTAACATATCTTTTTTTAAAAAAGTGCATTCCCTTGGTCTTTGAAAGCATGCTATAAAATTACTAATTAATATTTGGCAAGGAATTTGGAAAGGTGTATATTCCCAGACATGCCATAAAACATCTTAGTTAGAACGTAAAATCAAGGCTACAGTACACCCATTAAAAGGATTTATAACTACGTTTTAACTAAGAGTGTAGATGGAAAGAACACCAGACAGCTGTTAAGAGGTTGAAAGCAGAAAATATGCTCTACCATTCATCAAAATAAAGGCGTTAGGGATATAGAATTTGTTTTAAGTTGCTGGAAGATGTTGAAGAATTATTGCAAGCTTAGAATTGATATTTTGAAATTTTAATGGACTTTGTGACCAATGTATATAATCTAATATGATGAAACTTTTAGGGATATGTGAAACGGAGATGTTTACTTATGAAACAATAATATTGTTATGTTTGATATTTTAAAATATTAACTTAATTAAGAAAAATGATTCGAAAGAATTCTTTGTAGAATATCTTAGACCACAAATTAAATGTAGGATCTGAAAATGTGAACTAAATGAAGAAAAACAGATGTTTATGTTAGCCTTAGTTAAGAAATTTTTTTTGGATTGGCTCCATTTGCACAAGAAATATAAATAAAATTTGACAAATTAGATTACAGTAAGCTAAAATGATACACAGAAAAAAGAGCAAACGAAAGATTAAGGAGATACCCTACAAAAATGGAACATCTATTTGCAAAGTGACATGAGATTAACATTCAGAATATGCAAGTGACTCCCAAAAGTCAATAGCAAAAAACCAAAAATAATACAATTTAAAATGAACAATATATTTATGTAGACATTTTTCACTAAAGATATACAAATGTTCAATAAAGTTATGTCAATATTTTCAATATCATTGGTTACCAGAGTCATAATATAAATCAAAACCATAATGACATAACACATCCCATAAATGAGTTTGACTGCTGCACAAAAGAGTAGCAATAACAAGTGTTGACCAAAATATGGAGAAAAAAATACCCGCACACAAAGTTGCTAGGGATGTAAATCAAGATAGCTACTATGGAAAATAATATGAGGTTCTTTAAAAAAAAGTAAAGCCAAAAATACTGTAATTCAGCAGTTCATCTTTGGGGTACATAGTCAAATAAAATTTTTTAAAAATCAGTCAATACAAGATATATCTACATTCTCATACAGTTAGCAGCATTATGCAAATTAGTCAATCATTGGAAATAGCCAAATTGTCAAGGAATGAGTGAATAAGTGAGTGAATGCATAATGAAAATTACTTCACTTTATGGATAGAAAATATTCAGTCATAAAATGAATGAAATCCTATTGTTTGACAACATGGATAAAACCGAAGATAATTAAGTAAGGTGAAACATGCCAGGCACAAAAAGACAATTGCTGCATAGTCTCACTCTTACACTGGACATAAAAATGTTAATCCCACAGAAGCTGAGAGTAGAATGCTGGATACCAAAGGCTAAGGTGAGTAGGAAAAGAGAAATAGTTGGTGACAGACTGATTAATGGGTACTGAGTTGTAGTTTGGAGCAAGATTTTCTGCTATGTTATTGTACACTTATGGAACTATAGATAAAAATAATGTATTCTGTATTTCAAAAAGAAGATTTCAGATGTTTTCCTAATAATGAAATAATAAGTGATTAAGATATATACATGACTAGAGTTATTTAAACATTACACAATTTATTCATGTATCACGATATCATGATTACATAATATGTACAATTTCCATAACCTAGGAAATCTGTCAAAATAACTTATATTAAAATAATATTAAAGGACACTAACTGATATCAGGATAGATAGACACAGATATCTATATAATCTAAATGTAATTTTCAAAGTAATGGTTACTTATAAAAATATTTGTCATAGAAATAAATATATATGTTTCAAAGAAATAATGAAGACTTACAAAATATTCCTTGGAATTTTTATCTGAACTTTAATTTACTATCTGCTTATTTTTTCATAATGAAAATAAAAAGAGAGAGTAAAAAGGAAGCCCCATCAAAGTACTGTTACAAAGCAATTTGAGTTTTGTTTTTATTTTCAGTAAATTTTTCTGAATGATTTCTTTTGAAAATCTGAGTTAATGTGTATCAAAAAAAGAAGAAATGCACATATTTCTCTCTGTTTTAAAATAACAAGGGCAAAGTTAGTGCATTAATATTCAGCTACATAACTTTGTAAAGTTAATTTAAATAGCTCATATAAATAGGGAAGCTATCAAAAGAGATATTGTTGAGCTATCCCTCTGATTTTGAGAGTTATCCACAATGAAACAGTTGTAAGGAGATTATACCAGTCTTGATGTTTCAAGATGTTTGACAAATTCTCATGTATTTAGTTAAGGGTTTTTAATCAAACATACAGAAATTTTACAAAATCAAGAGTGAATGGCATTACCATGTGAAAGAATGGTCCAAATGATTTTTATGAACTTTGTCACATATACTTTGAGAGGATTCTAAAGACATGTATGTTAATTACTTACTATCAAGGCAATACAAGTTTGCATTTACAAAAGAATGTGTCCTTGGAATCAATTCTTCAAAAACGCACTGGAAATTATCTGTAGCCAATGGTAGTTTCTTTAGTCCTACTCATATCAACTGCCTAAAAGTTATATTCTTTTTCCCACTAGTATAGTTATTTGAAATGTGCACTTATTTTTGAACAAATTTGTAAATGAACCTATGGCTAAAATATTTTTTTAACAAAATCCTTTCTAAGAATATCTTTAACAAAGGAAAATAGTTATGAAGTTGAAAGTTGTGAAATATTTCATCTTTTTACCTTAATATGATTAGCTAAAATGATTATTGTCAAGAAAGATGGGAGTTCAGAAATAAAGTTAGAGTAAAAGACAAAAATAGCAAGTACAAATAGAGAAAAAAGAAAAATATTCAGACACACTGAATCACTAGGTAAGGTTACTCTGTCCTAATTTCTCTGTATCATAATTGGCTTAAAGTAGTTCAGGACAGATAATAATAGTTAACTTATATTTCAAAACATAAAATTTTTGATGTATTTTGAGTAAAATTAGAATACAATAGAAGAGAATGGTGTGTTGGTTATTTATTTCTAATTGCTGAGACAAAATTTATGAAGTCCAACATGAGGGAAGGTTGATTTAGCTCACTGTTTATGGAGTTTTCAATCCATAACATTCTGGGTCCAAAGCATGGCAGACGGCAATAGTTCATGACTGTGACAAACAGCAAAAGCAACAAGAGCAAAAGGGGAGAAGTGTAGGAGAAAATTCTTGTAAATCTAATAGTGTATGTAGGCTACCCACCCTATATATGTGTATACAGCACTTGTTATTGTAATCCCAGCATTGAAACATAAATCAATCATGAACTCTAGAAGTGCATTCCCATGACTCCATTTGGCTTTAGGGAGACATCTAGACACAAGCCATAACAGATTGCTCAAGTATATATATATATATATATATATATATATATATATATATATGTGTGTGTGTGTGTGTGTGTGTGTGACTGAATTACAACCTTTCTACTTATTTTATCCCTCTATGTTTTTCAAATAAATTGTGGTTACTATTAATATTTTAACATGGATCCATTGATTTGTCTCAACATTTTCCTTAAATGAAATTTGTTAATGTCTCTTAAGACTTTTGATATGAGTAAAACAGTTATTTTTGTTCAAATTTCCTTTAACTGACACATAAGAAATGAAAAGTACATATATTTATAGATTACCTGTTGATATTTTGACATTTATTTACATAGAGTGAAGTTTAAATAAATATTTGCAAGCATTTAACTATTCATCTTTTATTTAATCATATGCCTGGCATAAAAATAATATCTTCAGTGAGTTTAGTAGTTTGATTGCTCAAAATTAACGTGAAAAGGCTGAGAGTGTATCTCTTTTTATTTTATTTTAAAGACATTAAAACAAAACAGGACACAACAAAGCAGATCAGAATAGAACAATGTAAGCAACACAGTATTTTACCAGAAGACAACCCGTAATTAACACTAACTACCACAATGTCTCTTTCTTTGAAATAGATGAGCATAGCTTCATACACAATAGTATCAAACATAACAAAATAGTATAAAATCATTCAAGAGAATTAGAGTATTACAGGGCATTCTGAACCAAATAGAAATCAAATGAAACCAAAAAGAAAACAAACAACAGCTACTATGTTATCTCACTTTCCATAGAAAAGTTGTTTATACTATCACACATAATACATTCCAATAAGATACAACCTGATAGAGCCAGTGGAAACAGAAGAGCAAAAGCATGGTAGGACTTCAGAGTAAGATGATATTAAATCAGTACTGGCTATTATAATGACTTGTTTTCTTCAAAATACCTGTTCATATCATCACAGATAAAAAATAATCAAACATATAAGGATAAACACAACCAAACTAATGAATGCAATCATTATAAGATCTTAAAGCAATGTAGTGGGGAATTATGATTACCATAAAGTCTTAGGTACTCTATTTCTTATACTGGGGGGAGACTATACAGTATTTATACATGTGAATTTGCTTTATTTCGCTTATGAGTATGGTCTCAAGTTGTGCCCATTCATTAGTAGATATCACAATGTGATAATTCTTTATAGCTTAGTAGTACTCCATTGTATAAAAATATCACAAATTTTTATGCATTCCTCAGTTTGATGGAGGCTTAGGTTGTTTTCAAGATCTGGCTATTACAAATTGTGCTGCTATAAACATGGATGCATATATATCACTGTGGTATGTTTTCAGTTCTTCTGAGAATATGCGTAGAAGTGGAATAGCAAGGTTGAATGGGACTTCCAATCTCAGATTTTTGAGGAATCTCTAGTGGTTCCACAGTGGTTGCACCATTCTACAGAACTGCCAACAGTGCAGGAGAGTTCCTTTTTCCCTGCAGTCTCTCCAGCATTTGAGATTGGTAGTTTCTTGATCCTGGCCATTCTTTCAGGAGTGAGATGGAATCTCAGTGTGGTTTTAATTTGCATTTCTCTAATGAGTAATGATGATGAACATTTTTTCATGTATTTATTTGCCATTTGTATTTCTTCATCTGAGAAATATGTATTCACCTCAGATGCCCATTTTTGGATTGGGTCTTTGAATCTGGGGGCCTGATTTTTTTTTTTAATTCTTTATATGTTTTAGGCAGAAATCCTTTGTCTGATGGATAGTTTACTAAGATTTTTTTCGCAGTTTATGGGTTTTCTTTTCATTATGCTGGAGATTTGTTTTGACATGCAGAAACTTTTTAGTAAGTCGTTATCCCAGCTATTGATTCTGGTAAGTAGTTCCTGTGCAGTTTGATTCATGTCAATGAACTCTCTGCCTACCTCTATGTCTTCAAGATTTTTACCTACTTTGTCTCCCAACAGATTTACTGTTTCTGTTTTAATATTCAGATCTTTGATCCATTTATATTTTAGTTTAGTATATGGTGATAGAAATGGATCTAGTTTTAGTTTTCGGCATGTGGAGAATCAGTTTTTCCAGCACCATTTACTAAAGAGACTTTCAGTGAACATATTTGGCCCATTTACCAAAGATAAGGTTGCTGAGTGAGTTGTTAGCTGTGGCTGTATCTTCTAATCAATTCCATTGATATTCAGGTCTGGTTTTATTCCAGTACCACGTTGATTTCTTTACAGTAGCTTTGTAGTATAACTTCAAGTCAGGGATTGTGCTGCCTCCTGCCTTGGCTTTGCTGCTTAGAACTGTCTTTTCTATTCTAGGTCTCTTCTGGTTGAAGATGAATTTTAGGAGTGATTTATCTAGATCTATGACATATGTTGATGGTTTTTTCATTGGGATTGCATTGAATTTGTATAATAATTTTGGGAGAATGGGCGTTTTCACAATATTTGTTCTCCCTACCCATGAACAAAGGATGTCTTTCCATTTTCTGAGATTGCCTTCAATTTCTTTTTTCAGGGTATTATAATTTCCTTATATAGATCTTTTATTCTTTTGTGAGATTAATTCCTAAGTATTTTATTTTTTTGGATGCTAGAGTGAAGGGTGTGGCTTCACTCATTTCTCTCACCATAATTTTGTTGTTAGTGTATCAAAATGCTATTGATTTTTGAACACTGCTTTTGAATCCAGCAACATTGCTGAATTTATTTATTATATCTAGGAGATTTCCAAAGAAGTTTTGGGGGTCTTCTAATGAGGAGTGTCATGTCATGTGCAAATAATGATAATTTAACTTCCTCTTTTCCTAATTTTACCCCTTTTTTCTCTCTCTCTTGTCTAATTGCTCTTGCTAGTATTTCCAGTACTATATTGAATAGGAGTGGTGATAAGGGACATCCTTGTCATGTGCCTGATTTTGAGGTAAAAGCCTTTAGTTTTTGGCCATTTAATATGATGCTGGCTGTTGCTTTGTCATAGATGGCCTTTATCCTATTGAAGTAAAGACCATCTATTCCAATTTACTGTAAGGTTCTTATCATGAATGAGTGTTGGACCTTATCAAAAGTTTTTTTCAGCTTCTATAGATATGATCATGTGATTCTTACCCTTGGCTTTATTGATATGGTGGATTACATTTATTAATTTACATTCATTGGACGATCCCTGCATGCCTGAGATGAAGATCTCACTTGGTCGTGATGTATAATCTTCTTGATGATTTCCTGCATCCTCTTTCCCAATATTTTATTGAGGATTTTTGCATCTGTGTTCATTAGGGAGATTGGCCTGTAATTCTCTGTTTTAGTTGGGTCTTTCTCAGGTTTTGTTACTAGAGTTACATCTGCTTCCAGGAATGACTTTGGAAGAATTGCTTCCCTTTGGATTTCATTGAAGAGTTTGAGGAGTGTCAGCATTAAGTCTTCTTTGTATTTCTTGTATAATTCCACATTGAATTCACTGGGGCTGGGCTCTTCTTCATAGGTAAGGACTTAATTACATTTTCAAATTCAATAAAAATTGTGTTATTCAGCATCTTTACATTTTCTTGACCCAGCTTTGGTAGTTCATATGTTTCTAAGAATCTGTCCATTTCTTCTGTGCAATTGGACCTATGAGAGTAGAGTTTTTTTGGAATAGGTGACGATCTTTTGTATTTCTACAGAGTCTGTAGTGAGCTCGCCTTTTTCATTCTTTATTGCATGAATTTGAGCTTTCATTTCCTTTTTTAAATTAGGTTGGGTAAGGGCTTATCAGTTTTGTTTATTATTTCAAAGAAACAACTTTTTGATTCATTGGATTGCTTTCTTACTCTCTATTGCATTAATTTCTGCTCTGATTTTTATAATTTCCTCCCTTCTTTTGGCTTTGGACTTGACTTTATCTTCTTTTTCTAGATGTTTGAGGTGTAACATCGGTTGCTTATTTGTATTCATTAAGTTTTCCTGTGGGAAATTCAGTGCAGTAAATTCTCCTCTGAGGATTGCTTTCATTGCATCCCACAGATTCTGATAAGTTATATTTTATTTTCATTTGCTTGTGGGTATTGTTTAATTTCTTCTTTAATTTTGTCTGTGACCCATTGATTGCTCAAGAGTATATGATGCTTTCATTGCATCCCACAGATTCTGGTAAGTTTTATTTATATTTTAGTATACATTTAGGTATTGTTTAATTTCTTCTTTAATTTTGCCTGTGACCACTGTTTGCTCAAGAGTGTACGATTCAATTTTCATGTGTTTGTGGGGTGTTTGCAGTTTCTTTTATCATTAATTTCTAGTTTCATGGTGCTATGATCTGATAACATGCATTGGATAAATTCAACTGTTTTTTATTTATTTAAATATGTTCTGTGGGTTAGTATACAATCTATTTTAGAGAATGTCCCATGTACTGCTAGAAGAATGTATATTCTGATGGTGTTAGATGAAACACTATATGTCTATCAAGTCCATTTGTTCACAAGCGTGATTTAGTTCTATTATTTCTTTGCTGATTTTCTATCTGGTGGATCTGTCCCTTGGTGTAAGTGGTGTGTTAAGGTCTCCTGTTATATTTGTGTTATTGCTAATTTGAATTTTCATTTCTATTAATTCTTGCTTGTCTAACTTGGTGCTCTGGAATTTGGTGCATATATATTTAAGATTGTTATCTCTTCCTCTTGAAGTTTTCCCCTAACCAGTATGTAGTGACCTTCTTTATCTCTTAGCATCATTTTTGCTTTGAAGTTCACATTGTCTACAAACAGAATTGCTACTACCACTTTTTGGGGGATTCCTGCTGCATGTAGTATTGTTCTCCACCCTTTGAGTTTCAGTCTGTGATTTTCCTTTTGGGTTAGATGGGTTTCTTGTAGATAGCATATGGTTAGACATTGTTTGTTGATCCATTCTGCCAGTCTGTTTCTTTTAATTGGTGAATTGAGTCCATTTGCATTACATATTGGATTATTGTTTACATGCTATCTTTCTGTTGTTGCATCTTTTTCTTTCCATTCGTTTAATTGTCTGCCTTCGTTAGTGGTTTTTTTCCTATGTGTATATAAATTGTCTGTCAGTATTCTTTGCAGAGTTGGCTTGGTGATCATGAAGTTCTTCAGCTGTTCTTTGTCATGGAAGTATCTTATTTCTCCATCAATTTTAAAGGACAGTTTTGTATGGTACATCAGTCTAGGTTGGAAATCATTTTCCTTTAGGATCTGAAATACTTCACATTATTCTCTTCGTAACTTCATTGTTTGTGTTGAGAAATCTGCTGTGATTTTGATAAGTTTTCCTTTGTAGGTGATCTGTCTTTTCTCTCTAACAGCTTTTAATATTCTATTCTTATGTTGGATATCTGGGATGGTGATTATTATATGTCTGGGTGTAGGTTTATTTTGCTTATGTATATTTGGAGTTCTATATGCTTCACTAATCCTAATGTTAGTTTCCAATCTCATGTTTGAGGAAGTTTCAGCTATTACTTCTGTAAATAGCCTCTTGATGTCATTTACGTTGTCCCCTTCTTTTTCACTTATTCCTATTAATTTTATGTTGTTTTTCCTTGAGTCATCTTGCAGCTGTTGAATTGTTATTTACTGATTCCTTGTTATTTTTACAAGATCTTTCCTGTTCACTAGCTGCAATCTTGTCTTCAAGATCTGAAATTCTGTCTTCACTTTCATTGAGGCAGTTTTGACAAATTTCAGTGGAATTTTTGAATTACTGTGTGTGCCTTTGAACCTGCTTTATGTATTCTCTTTGTTTCTTATATTGGTCATCCATGGATTCTAACTTTGTTTGTTGTTGTTGTTCCTCTAATCTTTTTAACTCTGTCTTCTTTAGATGTGCTCAGCATCTCCTTCATTACTTTTATCATTTCTTCTTTACCTGGGAGGTTATTTCTCATTTGAATTCCTTTAAAACTTCCTGGAATTACTTCATTATTTCAGTTACTATTATTTCATGTATTTCAGGCTGTTTGCATATATTTTCTTCCATGTACTTGACTCCTATATTTTCTTCCATGTACTTGGGATCGGCTGGATATTTAAGATTGCATTTTGATCTTTTGTTTTGTCATTTTCCTATATTTCCATGTTTCAAGTGTTGTTTCAAAGCTTCACCTGGGCTTGTTGGAAATCATCTCCTATGTCCTGGGCTCCTGGGACACCTTTGGCAGTGCAGCTCTCTCGTTGGGCAGTGAGGCCACCAGATTAAAAGAAGGTTACCAGGCAAGGCTCAGGCAGGCCTAAAGCCTCCTGGAGCAGTACAGCTCCCCACTCTGGCAGCGAAGTTTCCCAGTCTGAAAAAGGCCTCCAGGTGTGCCCCAGGCAGGCCTGAAACTCACCAAGCCCAGTCTATTGTGGCCACAAGCCGGGTGGGTCCCCAACCAACCAGAGCAGGTATCTCAAACTTTCCTGGGCTTAGATAATGTGTAGGCACCTACCTCCTAGGGTGGCTAAGATTACTGGCCTGAAAGAAGATAACTGGTGCAGCCTAGGTAGGCCTCCGCAGCTCCTAAGAGTATATCTCAAGGGTAGGGCATTTGCCTACCATTGTAGAAGAAATGGATTCTAGTCCATGCATTGCAGAAAATATAAATGAAAAATATTAGTTTTACTTATGGATATCAGCTTTTTGACTAAATAGTCTTGGGTGGAATTCTTTACAGCTAATTAATTATACTATCTTTGAAGAGAACCTGAATTAAATATTTGTACTAGAATGATTTGTTAATTGGTCTTAAACTTAATTTTGAAGATCATTTCACAGGTACAGAATCACAGAATATGAACACACAGTAGATTGAAAGATATTTTGGCAGAGATTAAGAAGATACATCTAATGTTTAGTGGTTCCTTCACCAAATAAAAGTGTTAGAGGATCATCTGATTCTTTATTAATAGAGATTATCTTACATAATCCTTCAAGCAAGTATAAGCATATTACTAGAATAAAGGGTTTGTGGAAGTGCCAACTTCCATTTGAAGCCATCTAAGGCCATTTTTGATCCTTGTTTTTAATCTCTTTATCTGCAAAATACGTACAGTATGAATGATGCTATCCTGGACAATAAAGTAGCGAAACGTTTGTACAAATGTGTGTAAGTTATCTAAAAGTATATGAAATATTTAACCATGAATAAAATATCAAAACTATTTTAAGTGTGAATATAAATTATTAATGTAAGAAAGGAACTCAATGATTCAAATTTCAATCTCCAGAAACACGTAAATAATCTAAAAATTTCTAAGAGCAACCTGAAATAGAATCTTCTCTCGTCCTTTAGCCACAGAGATGAGATTTCAGAAGCCCTAAAACAAGCCCTCATAATTTCATTGGCTGAAATATAGTGTACATTCAATGTTCAGCCTCATATGAAGCAAAAGTGAGGGCTCTTATCAGAAAAAGATGAGATCCCATAAATTGGGATGGAGACATTTAGGAGGATTCTGATGAGACTGAAGATATTGAGATTTTAAATTCTAATGAAACCGTTTTGATAGGGAAAGAGATCCCCATCCCAGCCCCTATTTTATTGACATTTACATCTATGCCTGAAGAAACCAGTCCTGAGCTTCATGATGCAACTTAAAAGCACAGTGCTGACACTCCCAGGACTCACCTTCACAACCTGCTTTTGTCTTTAGACCTATAGCCAGGCTCAAATTCCAGAGGATTCCAAAAGGTCTGTGTGAACAGTGAGAAGATGTTCCTAAAGAACTTCTTGAGTTTTCTATTATAAGGAGGTGTCTAGTATACAAGTATAGGAATGGATTTAATGGTGGCAACAAATACATTTGTACCAAGTTTTCAGAATTGTCACACTAAGTAGATATTCTGAATTTAATATTGCACTTCATGGAGCTAAAAGATATTTCTAGTTTATTTGGCTAGTTAGCAGAATTATGAGTCAAAATATGCTCCACTTTGAGTAAGTTAAAGATATCTGATATTCCTTGATTTACCACTGATAAGAGGATTGAAAGACTCAGAGAAATTGGGATACTCAAGTGGATTTACCATGTTCAACCTATTCTTCTCTGCAGTTGTCCATAAGAAGTACCATTCACTAATGCCTTAAGAAACAGACTCATGATGGAACACCAGAACCCCAGGAGAGCCCTGTGATTTCTCTGCTCTGTATAACAAATCTTACATTAGAGACTGAATTCATTCAATTAAGAAATTTAGGGTTTGGGCTGAATTGAATCCATGGGAGTCAGGGATCAATTGGCAGCATTAAACTGTCAAAAAAAAAAAAAAAATAGGTGTACATAGTGGACAGGCTGAACCATGACCAGGATCGTCCCACACATCTAGTCCATAGTGTTAGCTAATTAGATATGGAGTTACCAAAACTTAAAAAGAGAGAAATCTTACTACCTTTTTTATGAGGTTTATAAAATCAGAAATATTTAAAGGCAAATGAACAGAAACCTATCTCAAATTTCAGTTACACAGAATCGTGCTCCCTAAATAAATTTCCAGAGCCAGGGATTTAGCTCAGAAGCATAAGTCTCTGACTGGCAAGTGCGAGGTCTTGAGTTCGATCTCTGGTACTCAAATTTAAAAAAATAAATAAATAAATAAAATATCCTAAATAAATTTCCAGATTTGAGGCAATTTATAGGCTCAGAATCTCTCAAATAAGTAGGTGTCCAGGTACCTTTACTTTCTGGAGCAGATCCAAAACTCTCTCTTGTCCTTTTCCAAAAGGACCTGATGCCTTTTACCATTGTAACTGTATATTGTATCCAGGAAATCCAAAGTGTCATTGTGGCTCTCCAGTAAGTATCAGAGCCTAAAGAGAATAGGTGATCGGCAGAAATTGAACAAAGATCTGACACATAGTGGGTCCATTAGTTCTCCAAATCTAATCTAGTTTTTCAAACATTGGTTGCCTAGGCTATAATGAGAGGGCTACTGCTATAATGGGAGGCCAAATGGAAACCATTAGGGTTGCCTTTACTTTTGGTAAACCAAAGGAAAAAATCAAACAAATAAACAAACCTCATACATGAAGGAACTGCAGAGATTAGTGTCACTATTAAGGACTTAAAAGATGCAGGAGTGGTGGTTTCCATTAGAAGCCCATTTAAGTCTTCTATTTGGTCTGTACAAAAAACAAGTGTCTTAAAGAATGGTGGTGAATTCCTGTAAATTGAATCAAGTGGTGAGTCCTGCAATTGAAGTTGCTGTTATCAGATGTGGTTCCTTTACTTGAGCAGATTAACACATCTTCTTATATCTGATTTGGCAAATACCGTCTACTCCATACCTGTCCATAAAGTCCAGCCAAAAAAATTGCTTGCAAGTGAGATTGGCAAAGTGTGAGTCCTGCTTCAAGGATATGTTAATTCTCAGCTCTGTGTCATTGCTTTTGCAAGGATCTTTATTATCTTCATCTTTCACAAAGTATCATTCAGGTCTATTACACTGATCATAGATTATGCTGGCCGAATCAAATGAGCAGGAGGTGACAAGTACTGGGGATCTGTTAGTAAATCATGAGAAACAACTCCAACTAAAATTCGAGGTCTTCTACCTTAGTAAATTTTCTAGCATTTCAGTGATGTGGTGTATACAGATTTGTTCCTTCTAGGATGAAAGATAAGTTGTAGTATCTGGCTCTTCCTTTACACAAAAACAAAAAAAAAGTGAAATGATTAGTGGACCTCTTTGAATTTTGGAGCAACACAATCTTCATTAGGTGTTTTATTCCAGTCCATTTTCTGAGGGACTCAGAATGTTGGTAGCTTTGAGTGGGCCTCAAAACAAGAGAATGCTCTGTAACCAGTCCAGGTTGCTGTTTAGTCTGTTTTGGCACTAGGGCCATAGGATTCTGCTGATCCACTAATACTTGAAGGGTCAATGGCAGATAGGGATGCTGTTTGGAGTCTCTTGTGGGCTCCCATAGGTGAATCACAGTAGAGGCTTTTGGGATTTGGGATCAATGATCTGCCATCATCTGCTGACAACTGTTCTTTCTTTGAAAAACAGCTCCTTGCTTGATACTAGCCCTTAGTGGAAACTGAATACCCAACACCAGGTTACTGTGAAACCTGAGCTGCTTATCAGAAAATGGGTATTTTCTGATTCACCAAGTCATAAATTTGCACATGCAAAGCAACCATGTCTCATTAAATAGAAATATATGTGATCAAGCTTGCAGTATAAGAGGAAACAAGTTATCTGAAGAAGTTTCCCAGATGCTCATTGTTGTTATTCCTGAAATACTACCTTCTGTCTCATAGCAACCACCTATAGCCTCATGGGATGTGTAACATGATCATCTGACAGGAAGACAAGGCCTAGTTTATCAATGGCTTTGTGTGTTATCCAAGCACCACTTGAAAGAAGGCCGGTGCAGCATTATAGCCCCTTCCTGGGACGTCTCTAAAGGATAGTTGTGGAGGGAAAACTTCACAGTGGTCGCAACTTCAAGCAGTGTACCTGGTAGTATATTTTTCCTAGAAGAATAAATGTTCAGATATCTGACTGCATGTTGATTCACGGACTGCAGCCAATTGTCTGGTCTGATGCTCAGTAACTTGGAAAGAACATAATTAGAAAATTGAAGAAAAACATATTTGGGAAGAGCTATGTGGGTAGATCTGCTCCATGGGGTCAAAGGATATTTGTAAATATATTTGTGTCCTATATAAATGTTTCTCAGAGTATGACACCAGCAGAAGAACACTTAAAAACCAGATGGACACCCATTCTGTGAAGAGTAGTTGAAATTTATCTTCAGCTATTCCTATAGTGGCATAGAAGACTCATGAACAAAGTGACCATGGTGGCAAGGTTGGAGCCCATGCATGGCTGATCAGCAAAGATTTACATTCACTAAGACTTATATTGCTATTCTCATGGCTGAATGCACAATAAGCCACGAGGAGAAACAGATACTGGGTCCTCAGTATGCCACTATTTCTTGCAGTGATCTGCCTGTCACCTGGCAGCTGGTTTATTATTGGACTGCTTCTATCACAGAATGGGCAGTACTTCGTCCTTATTGCTAGAGATTTTTCTGAATATAAAATTACCTTTTCTGCATGTCATGCATCTGCCAAAACTACCATCCATGGACCTTTATAATGCCTTATCAACCATCATGATGTTTCACACACCACTATTTCTAACAAGGTAACTCATTTTACAGCCAAAGAATTCCAGTAATAGGCTCATGTTTATGGCATTGACTATCAATCTTATTATGTTCATCACCATTCAGCAGCTAGGCTAATACATGTGTGGATTCTTATGATGCACTAACAGTACCAGCTAGCAGGCAATACTTTGCATAGCCGAGTAAGGTTTCTCTAAACAATTGAATATGCGTGGATTCACCAGCCATTGTGTGGTACTGTGTCTCTCATAGCCAGGATTTATGGTTCCAGAAATCAAGGGCTAGAAATGGGAATGGTACCGGTCATTATTACACCTAGTGATCCACTAGGAAAATTTTGCTTCTCATTCCTGAAAATTTATGCTCTGCTAACCTACAAATTTTAGTTCTACAAGCATCAAGGATTGTACCAGGGACCACAACAATGATTCCACTGATCATGAAGCTAAGACTGTCCTGTGATCATTTTGGGCTCCTCATTCCTCTGACTAACCAAGGCGATAAAGGAATGTTGGATTGACAGTGATGAGTGAATAGCAAAAGGACTATTACTCCTCAATGGAGGAAAGGCAGAATATACTACAAGTGCAAGGTGCCTTCTAGGATTAGCATCCCCTGTTATTTTAAGGTAAGTTAGAAACTACAGCAACCCAATCAAGTCAGAAGACAAACAGGCTCAGAATGTTTATAAATTAAGATGTTGGTCACCCTGTGAGGAAAAGCACAATATGCTGAGGTACTTACCACAGCCAAAGAGGATACAGAAAAGGTAATAGATATAAATATCAGCTGGCACCTCACGGCCAGTTACAGAAATCTGTTAATTTTTTTCCTATTTCTCCTATAAGAATTGACCGATGAAATAATTAAGAGTAAGCATCAACCAAAGAAAAACTTTGCCTTCAATTATTGATAGACAGTTAGTGTTCTTCTATTTATACTCAGAATAATTGTACCTCATTAGCTATAAATAGGAGTGTGTTATTGCTCTAGGCCTTTGAATTTAGACTGTATCGTTAATCTTTAATCTTTAGTCCTTTAGTATTTTGCCACACATCATTCTGCAGTGCAGGCAGCCATTGCAAGTCTAACTTTTAAGTTACACACACACACATACACACATGCACACATGCACACACACACATATATATATATACTTATACATTATATGTGGATTATATATATATACACATATATATCTTATATTAAATGTATATATACAAATATTATATTGAATCTGCTCCTGTAGTGAACTCTAGTTGATATATCAGTTTTACATAATATTTTATGACATGAAAAGAAGTCAAGAAAAATTTTGTGTCCTGTATTTGCTACTTTTCTTGTCATTATTTTTCTAATAAAGAATCTGGCAACTCTACAGGGTTTTTTCCTACACTCAAATTTTGTTTAATATTTTTGTAATACACCTCCCTAAACAGGCAAGGCCTACACACTGTCAAACAATATCCTCATTTCCTTTTCACTTTTGTGCATTTATCCTACATTTTAGACAGTCCTATCAACACAGCTTTATGTTAGAATTGTAACGAAATAATCGATGAAGCCTAACATTTATTTCACGTGGAACTTCCTAATTAATGCTCATTTGAGCCTCACAATTATCCAGTCAAATGAGTAACATTGTGATGAAACAGACTTTAAAATAACTTAAGTTGTTTGCCAAAGATAATACACTTATTAAAACCCAGAACTACCACAATCCATTAATTCAGTCACTGTTTCTCTTTCAAAAATTTAGATTCAACCCAAAGTACCTTGGCATTATTTACATTTTAGAGTGTATTGTTTTGAAACAAATCATATGTAACACAACTAAACATAAGAAAATTTCTTGACCCATATTTTTTTAACATGGTAACTAAGCACTTTCAGACTTATGATGATAAGGACATTTGGTGAGGACAAAAAGTAAATGATGAATTGTGAGAATTATAAAAAATGACTCTCAGTAGGTAAAGCTGATTATTATTCAAGAGATAGAACATGGCTCAATTTTAACATACACAATATATGCTATGAACTGACCATGAAACACCCTAGTGCTATTTAAATACTGAAGCTAGATACTTTACTTACTTTCATTAAATTCTCACAGGACCATGAAGTACATAATATGATATGCAGAGAAATGGATTTATTTATTTTTGTATTGCTTATATTTTCAGAGCAAAAACAAAAGCTTTGTTTGAATTTTGTTTCAGTTCTTTGGGCAACCAGAAATGTAATTACCTGGTATTCTATATTTCTCTAAGTAATAAGATTTAATCGTTTTTTTAAAAAGACTTAATAATTTTTAATAGATTTCTTTTTTCAGTTGTGCTAAGTGTGGCCCTTTTCATGATGATGTAATCTACATGAACATGAAAATTTTAGGGTAGAAGGTTTAAAGAAGGTTCCAAAGGAATTAAACTTCATGTAAATTCAAAATTTGGCTGGAAAATTATTTAAGAGGAAGTATGCAAATTTAAGTGTAAGTATAGAAAATGCTTGTACGAATGAGGGAAGCTAGAGGTTAAGCTTGTCAATTTCATGGTAAATATACTTGCAAAATGTGAACACTAATGTATTCTTTCTAATTGTATATTTGCTCTCAGTATGTCAGGATACCTTAGCCCACATACTTTAAGTCATACCTGTTTAGTCACATATACATGCATTGATTTATTTCTGTAGTATTCTCTAAAATAATCAGTTACAGAAGGCGTTTTATATTATTTTGTATTCATTAGTTACATTTGGACTTGTTCTCTTACATAATGAAAAAGAATAACTGCATAATCTTAATTATAAGTTATAATATGAAAAGGAAACTCAGAAATAGGCATCTGGGATTTAATGAAACTTAATTGCAACCTAAAATGTGCAACACTATATATTAATTTATGTCTAATAAATAGATATTTTAATATAGTGCTTAAAATGGATGAGAATTACGAATCTCTAATGTTTTGAAAAAAGAGGCATATAAAAGATACATTAAAGGTGATCTCTCATGCAAGAAAAGAAGGAAGAATAGGAAGGGGAAAATTAAAAGAAAAGAATCTAAGTATGAATGGCAATGGAAACCAGTGTCAGTTTCAAGACGTTAAAAGTGTATTTCTGCACTGACTTTCACACACATCTTGACAGTGTAGATGAGATAAAGCAAAAATATAGTCCTGTGATATCACACCAGCAACACTGATTGGTATATACCTTTTAATAAGCTTTGGTAGACTAAAAAGAATCTTCTTTTTTAAATTATTATTTTTAAATTAATTTTTATAAAATATGAAGATATTCATTGATTTTCTCTATTGTCTACTTCTGAAAATTAGATATGTATTATTTTTCTGTTTTCTAGAAGATGTTAGGCATTTTTCTTAATGATTAGTCAAAATGAACTGTATATCTGATACTTAAAAGTATGTATTTTTCGCTTTTCATTTAAAAATCACTTGACTCTTTTACTTGTGTTTTGGAGAGCATAGCATAAATATAAACGACCATATCTTTCAATGTTTCTTCTATATTGAGTATAATGTTTAAGTAGACATTTATTTCCAATATGCATACATTTGCCAATGTTTGGATAGTTTTCTGAATTATTTTTATGATTAATAAAAAATTTTTATGTGGACAGATTTGTATTATAATTTTATTTTTCATTAAATGTTCATTTGTTTCATATAATTTATTCACTTTATATGCAGATACATACTAAACCTGTATACAGAAATATTTCCACTTCTAATAATTATTTTACTGAGCAATAGAACATCTGCTAATTTCTATTGAGATACTACAAAATTGCAACATTCCGCAATGAGCAATAACCCTACATCCACACATATGTATCCTCTTATTTTTGAAAAAAAAATGTTTATTTAGTTGTATATTCTTTTCATTCTCTTATGAAAAGAGAATAAAAAATATGGCATTTGGAGGATTAGATTTCTAATACAATATGAATATTAATCATGTAGTATAAATATAATGCTCTCTGCATAACTTATAATTTAACTGAGCTATGTTACTATTTACTGCTTGTCATGGAACCAAATTCTCAATTAAATGAATTGCTTTCAAGTACTAATATGCTATCACAAAGGAGAGGGGAGGTGCAGATGAGAACAGTGAATTCTTTGATAGACAATTATCAAGTCTGGTATTCAATTCTGTCATTTGCCTAAACAAATATTTATTCTTATCTTTGGTATCAGATAAAGGTCACTGTTCTTAGGAGATCATGAATTTCAAATAACCTGGTTTTATTTCCTCAAATTCATACCTATATGTGTACTTCCTAATATTCAGGCAACTAGGTCAATCCCAATGGGTCCCAGAATGTCATTTGTCACAAACTCATAACTCCAAGTGAACCTTAGAATACACAGGTCAAGTTCCAGAGAAAATTCTTTCAAGACTCTGATTAAAATTCCATTGAATTAAAAGATTACATTTAGAAGAAGTGAAATATTTATAGTGTGATATTTTTTTCCATTGTTTTCTGGTTTGCTTTTTTGTTCTTCACTGGAATAAGGTTATATTATGTATGTATATTTCATATGTATGCATATTCCATACGTATTCCATATATATGTGGATATTTCATAAAAAATATTCCCATAGAATTAAAGAGTTACTGATAAGTTCTATGAAGAGGATTAGAAACAAGGTTACAGAATATGACAACATTCTTTGGTACTGGGTAGTAAATACTTATACTTAGGTGGCAGTGGAGATAAGATAAAATTGCTAAATTTCTGTCATTTTGTATTGAAATCCTGTATCGCTCTTGTTTTGTTGTTGTTTTTCATATTTTTCTGCCTTTTTCCCCCTTAAAATTAGTAAAAGAGGATATCTCTCAGAATCCTGCCTATTAGTGAAGCTGAACAATGAAAGATAGAATCTAAGCAAACCCATGAATGTTGCTTTACTCTTCATTCATTGCCTTCTGGGTGAGGGGGAAAAAAAGAAAAAGAAAAAGAATAAGAATGCTAAGATCACCATGGGCAAATAAGCCCCCTACTATAGTTGGAAGGCAGTATTCTGTGGCTGTGGAGTCGTGGAGTTGAGATAATCGATGTCTGCAACAAAAACCTTGCTAATTAATATAAGGCTTAGGATAATCCCCAAAACACCAGCAGTTTGTTTGACTGAGTAGCAATGGGACTCAAACGCAAGTTCCAGGCAAGACAAGCTATAGAAATGTGAACATGGCAGAAACCTAGGGCCTTTGTATGTGTATAGTTCAATTGACAGTTTATGTGAAAAGCAGCAGTATAATTGTGTGGCAATGACTTTGTAACTAGAGACCAAGACAAGTTCTCTTTGCCTTCCTTTCATCCTCCATCTTCCAACCTTCTCCTTAAACTTCATGCATTGAAGATCCAAGGACATTTTGTACTAGTGGGAGAATTAGCCCTTGAAGTCAACTAATCAGATTTATACAGAATCCTCAGTAGGAAAGGAAAGATAATCCCATTTCACTTGTGAGACTCTCTGGGAAAGCATTCTATTCTTATCTCTGCCACTCCCAAACGCATAATTGCTGCTGTGTACACTCTGTGAATATTTGAGTGCCCGCTGGACTTCTCCCATTCAGTGACTGTGGCATATAGAGAAATGCTCATTTTTTTTCCTACAAGGTCCAACAAGAGCAAAACAGAAAAATGGATAGAGAGATTATTACAGGTTGGATACTCAGAAATATCATCTCCCAAAACAATAGCACTACTTGTCTCATACTGCTGAGTAGAAACATTTAAAAATGAAAGGCAGCTGTTAACTGGCCACTAAGCTGTTATTGAAAATGAATGCCTGACTCATGGAGGCATTATAAATTTGTAGCCTAGATCACCATTTTGGAGTTTTTCCAGTTAGACTCAATTGCTAACAAGGGAAGACACTAGGTAGATCCACTCTTCACAGTGAACTGATATATGTAAAAGTTCAGCTGTTATGATGATATGTGAAAAGTGCCAGTTATCTCTGTAGGGAAAACTTTTCTTTCTACCCTGTGACTGAAGCTAAGCTCCTTACTCCATGAGCTCCTGATTCACTCAGCTGAATCCTTGATGTAGTTCACTTATGTGTTATTCAAGTGAAACTCTTAGGACCCAAGGGGTGTAAAACTATGTAGACACATATTACGATTTTCTCAGTTCACGTGCCCTCTCTTGAGCATCGTGATACTGAACTCTAGGTCAGCATGTTTGGTGCAAATTCCTGCAGTCAATCCAAAAATTATACAGAGCATTCAAGCTTGATGCTTATTCAGTCCTATGGGTTTCTTATTGGAGAGACACACAGCTTGATTGTGACATTGTGGAGTTGTCTACAGATAATTTTGGCTAAGTCAAGATAAGATAAGGCAAAAAAATGGGACTGTGAAAAGTATACCATTCTTGTTTCTCACTGAAACAAAAGTTCTGGGTGGTAAAAAGTTCTGGGTGGATAGGAAGTAATGAGGGAAAAGTGGAAAGCATTGAGTAAAAATTGTTTCTGAAAACTTTTTCTAAGGTTTACATTTTATAAGATGTTTATAAGTATTTATTATATGTTTAAACATCTCCAGTTGTCATTTTTTGACAAAAGTGTATTTCTGCTAATTTAATAACATATTTACATTTTGTATTCGCTAATACATTAAACATACAAGCTGGAAGTGATTTTTGTTTACCTACTTAAATATATTGCTACAATACTTCACATTCCTTATTGCGTTGTCTTTATTCAACATACTACAGAATTATTTCAAATTTTAATTGTGAATTTAGCTTTCTTTCTTAAAGTTATATTTAATTTTGAGATGTGGATCTATGATTTCACTTTATATATCCTCCCTCTCACATCTGTTTTTCTCACCCAGTGGATCAGTCAGTGCTTACTAGAGAAACACATCTCATGCAGGATGTACAAATATATAACATTGACAAGACTGGCTTACAGTGGCTCTGGCAGGGTCAGGTGTGAAAGAATGCAAAGGACTCTCTGTGCATGGAGAGCCCAAGGGTGAGGTCACTAGTGTCCTGTACCGAAGGGTCTGAAGTGAAGTTGAGGGCTCTGTACATAAAGCCTGAGTGTCCATGCTAGAGGCAGAAGAGTCTTGTAGGAGAGGTTGTCCAAACCGAAGATGCAAACTGGACCTTCTCTGGAGAGACCGATGCAAGTCATCCTTCCTCATTTCTCTTTAATTCAGCTGGCAAACCAGTTGGTTGCTATCACTCACACCCAGTAAATCCCTGCAAATCTTCAGTAAAGCTCTTTCAGCCATAGCCAGAACTACGCCATGCCAATTTACATGGGTGTTTCTTACTCAGCTTGACACCACCTCTTATCAACCACACCCACCATGCTCAGCTACTTCTTATGTATCTTGACTACAACCTCCTGGATATCTCCTTTTCAAACCTAGGTTCATCTAAATTATTTTGCACTGGTACCACTTTATGATATTGGATATATTGAACACCAAATATGCAGGCATTGGATGTCTTAACTCATAGTTTTTCCTATCCTAGGTCTCTAGTCACACCATTGTGTACAAAAAAGGCTCTAATAGTAGCTTGCTGCAATTTTTCATATTATTTCGTGAGAATAAAATAACGAAAATATATTGGTGTATTAGTGTTGTGCATGACTTGCAAGAGCCCACACTTAGCTCTCTCCATCTACTTCCAGACTTGTATATCTCCAGCTTGTGCTTTAATATTGCATTTCTAGTCTGTGAAGTTTTATTTTTGACTTTAAACATTTCATATTTCTTAACTTAAAATATATTTTCAATTCCTACTCCTTATTATAGTAGCATAGAATAATACCGATCTTGGATGAGTGCAAATGAGTTCCTACATTTTGTGTTCCCTTATTTAATTTGTTTCACTACATATGAAATAAGAGTTCATGTTCTGTATTCAAATTAGAAAATATTCTTAATTAACTGTGGTGTCATTGTCGCGCTGTTTTGCAATGCATAAAATAAGGTGATTAGTAAGACATGGGACTGCTATTCAAGGAATCTATAATTCAATATTTGGAATTAAATAAAAACAAATTATTGTAAAGCAAGGGAAAGTCAAATGACTGTTGCCAAGAAAATTTAATATCACATTGAAATACACTGAGGGTCTTGGTGAGAGTATTACCAGGGATATGTTTAGAAAGGATACAAATTGACATAAATAGGGAGATATACAGGGAAATGAACACGCATAAGAAAAGCATACAAAACAGCAAAAGTTCAACAAATATTCTCTCTCTCTCTCTCTCTCTCTCTCTTTTTTTTTTTTTTTTTGGTTATAAGTTATACGTGTTAGAAAGCCATTAGTTGAAGAAGCTAAATGTTAGCGTAGTAACTGGAGGACTAGACTGAGAAACTGATCTTTAAACATTGTTGATAAAGGATAACCTTTAGTGGCACAAGATCTCATTTGACCAGGTAGTTAAAGATATGAGAAGAAAATACAATTGAAGTTTAGGTTTGTGAACTTGGTAAGTACACTCTGTGGCTTAAAAAAATAACAATTGAACTATAAAGTACACATTTAATTGTTTGGAATTTTTCTCCAAAATATTTAGTAAGCATATAGAATTAAAAGGTGATATAACTAAGTATTTTACATAAAATTTCATATTTACTCTTTCATATTGCTACAGATTTTACTTCAGTCTGCAAAGTATACACAGATAGCTGAGTTTTAGAAAGTTTTTGTGCTAACGAGTGACAGTACACTGACTGATGAAGAAATGTTCTAATTCTAAAGTTGTCACCTTTATTTACTATCACTAAGTAGGACTTTCCAAGAGCCTGTGGATATTAAGAGTTATGCTTAGTAAGTCTTGCCTTACTTAGTATTACTTGCACTGTATTATTCCTCATTTTGGAGTAATAAGAATTTGAGAGTTTTAAATTATATTTAAATATAAAGATTAATGTGATTTTTGAATAATTATCTTAACAAGTGGGCTATGGTAGAGCAATTTTTAGTGAATTATGAATCAAAACTATTCTTGACTCTTATTAACATAGATATTAGTAGAATAGAATAATAATGGAGTGATAATGGAAATCACATTTCTGTAATTGAGATAATCCATATTCTGTAGTACCCCAGGTTAATTTATGAAATTAGTATGCAATGATAAATGAGTAGAAACTTACTGTGCTACTAGGCAAAGTTTAATTTGCTGAAGCAATATTCAATTTAGTGATTCTATCTCACATTTACTTTCTTTGGCTTTTTCTCTTATATGCAGATTGTGGGATGAGATGAAATCAGAAGCATAATAAAAGTCTTCACCCTCAGTTTAATGTGTTTCTTCATGTGGTTGTGTTCATTCTGTTTCATTTTATATCATGTACTTGGAGTGTATGCATTTTGCTCTTTGTATTCTGCATGTGATGACACTTATGATACTGTATAGAGCATTGTTGTAGTCAGGGGTTGTGCAGAGAACAATTAGAATCAGGATACAGAATTTATAATATTACTTTATGATGGTCACACAGAGTTTAACACAATAAAGTGCAGGACATCTGTCCACAATACTAAAGACCCAGAATATTGAGCCATGGGTCTGGATCCCACAGCAATACCCCACGTGAGTCCAGATGAAAACGCAAAGCCCAAAACAATGCCTCCCATGAGTGCAACTAGAAGTCTAGCGCCCATGAAAAGGACTCAGACCAGTCTCTTTTACAAATCCGTGCTAGGAAGGCTCAAAGATCAGTGGTAGAAGGCAGAAAGTCTATGCCAGCTGGATGAAGGAGTTGTGCTGATAGGTTGAGGTTTCCACACTGAGAAGTCAGGCTCATAATAAGAACCGGGGATGTCCTGCAAAGCACCAGGGCCATCCTCAGCAACATAGAGGTTCTGGACACCTTCAATAATGCAAACAGTCAAATAAATGCCAGAAAGCCACCTTGAGGAGTTTGTTCGGGAGATTTAGTGGCAGATGTATTCCCCACTAGACCCAGGAAGCAATGCTCAAAATAAGGACCAGAGCCCCCCAAAGTGAACCACAGCCACTCTCACCTACAAAATCCCAAGCTCCTCCAATGACAATGGTCGAACTCACACTGGGGAAGCTAGTTATGACAAGCTCCTCCAGGAGAACCAACGGCTCAAACAGCAACACATAGGAGAACCCACAATGCCCCTCTTCTTCTCCATGTCTCTATGCTGGCTGATTTAGTTCAGCTGATGTTAAGTTGACCACCACCAGTCTTTAATCCTTAATAAGCATATTTTATGAAATTCTCTCCTCTATCAATTTGGATGCCTTATATTAAGTTTTATGATATTTTAATCTAAGTAAAATAACTAAATTCATATTATAGTGATTTTAATCAGGAGCATTTGTATTTAAGTTCAAATTCCTGTCACAGTTGGTATGTAAAACAGGAATTTAATTAATTGGGAAAAATAGAATGCACTTTCAAACTTTGATACTGAAACACTTTTACAAAATACTACTAGTATTGCTATATCGTTATATGTTGCATTGTATATTCATTCCACGATAGTTATATAACTGTAAATAAAACAGAACTCAATTGCTATAGTAGCTTTCCTTATATCTGTATTCTCATTAAAAATTTTTATATTTACTGATTATGCATATAAAATACATTTTGTACTTACATTTTGAAGAGTTGCCTACTAAGTTCTTTGTATGTCCCAACCTTTCATTGTATCTTTATCTCAGAAGACAATCTTACAGAAGCAGTAGGGTAACATGTAAAGAGTATTATTTCTTCTGTTTGTTTGAAGTCATACACAATTGTATCATTTTCATAGGAATTACACTCCATCATTCAATTGATCAATAATATGAAATATTTATGCATGAGAAATTTGAATAGAAATGTGAAAGCAACTATATTGAAGATCTAATTAAATATAAGACATTGAATGAATATTTTGAATACAGAACATTGTGTACAACTAAACTATCAAAATATTTCAT
The DNA here is from genome assembly GCF_034190915.1 of Cavia porcellus. Taxonomy (NCBI): domain Eukaryota; kingdom Metazoa; phylum Chordata; class Mammalia; order Rodentia; family Caviidae; genus Cavia; species Cavia porcellus. Next base: position 27,288,328 of record NW_026947497.1, on the reverse strand, counting down.
TAACTGTCTTTTCAAATCTTTATTAATTTAATGAGTGATTTATGGCTACAAATTTAGTTTACCATACAGAGAATTTAATGCGCATTTAAACTCATTTATGCCTGTTACATGTCTATAGTTGAAGCACTTGGGTGGGTGAGACAGGAGGATAGCTATGTATTAAAGACCATACTGAGCTACAATGGGAGACTCCTGTACAGAATACATATACTCAGAAGAAATAAAAAAATAGACATAAAATGCAAATTTTCATTCTACAAATTAAGTTCATCTGTGAAAATCCCTGGCTTCACTGATGCAGTAAACTATTAGGAATGCAAACATAGGAAACATACTTTTTGTGCTTAGGAAACGCCCACTATTCAGACAGTGAGACATTAATAATACTGTTAAGGATAATTAATTGAGTTGGTACAATTATAGGTGCATTTTAAAGACTGTAGGAACACAAAGGACTACATTAAGTCTTTTAGGCAGAACTGAAAGAAGAACATGGAAAAACAGGACTTTAGGAGCATAGAATTTTATATGAGTTTGAATGTGTTAGGGAAATAAGATAGAGGTAGACAACTGATTATAAGGTGCACGTTTGGCTTGGGAAATAGCTCAAATAGGGAATTTAGAAAGCACACCTAAGGCCCGGGTGCAACATCTAGCACCATATACAAGGTACATTTACTAGAGACAACAGGAATGAAATTTAATGTAATATTGTACCTAAAATATCCTCCCAGTAATGTCATGAAAATGAAAACAAAGTACAATATGCCCAGTACAGTATATATATATACATATGTGCAGAATAACACAACTTTGACAATTCTGATCTCCTGCATTAGTATTTTTGCCAACAACACTTACACTTTGTTTATAATGCATATATTTCATGCAATTCTTTCTGTCTCTGGCAGACCATTTCAAAGTACCGCTTTGTTTACTTGTGTAGTTCAAACAGTACTGTAAAGAATCCTCAAGGGTTCTATGGCTGTTTTACTAATCACTCCAGTAATTTAAAAAATAAATGATGTATCTCAGCAGAGAAATTTACAATATTATAAAATGTAGATGATTTTCTGATAGTCTCAAAAGCTAGAGAGGAATGCAAAAGTAATAATTATACTTTTATTGCCATTCTTTAAGTCACAGGGGCATGAAGCCTCCCTAGCCAACTGATAATACTGCTCAACTGAGGTATAATATCGCCCTATAGTTTGAACTCTTCTATCCATAGAGGTATTTGAAAACCTGAACTTTTGTTTAACTTCTCTTCTGCCTTTGGAATTTCCTAATACTGCAAAATTCAATCTGATTTGTCTGTTACTCCTACTCATATTGCACATTCGATAATGCTTACTGAAGGACACCTATTCAGAATAAAGGAGCGTACACAAAGTGGCCTTGTGTGCTGTCCTTAGTTATAAAAACCATGAAACAATCTGTATTTTCTGGAATTAAATCTGTACAAGCAGATCAGCTCATGATTATAGTTGTAATTCTTTTTTCTAGGTTCTACACACACACACACACACACACACACACACACACACACACACTGTGTGCCATGTAATAGGGCAATTTTAAAAGGATTTTTTTTATCCCAGTGATAACTAAGATATCTGATAAAAGACTGATATCCTACTTGTCATAGGTTAAAACTACCTGCAAATATCAGTAATTCAGTGAAAAGTTGAAACAAGGCGCAAGGCAAATCTGTTTGATAGACTTACAAAATTTTTTGTTAAAGATGGAAGAGTTCACCCTTAGGTGCTACATTTTTAATATAATAAGGTATTCTGCTCATTTTTAAAACTTTATATCTCAAAAGAAAATGGAACATGTTTTATGAAAAAGGACTAAAATATTTAGACTATACCATGGAAATTGCCTAAGTTAACTCCAATACACTAGTGCATGTTTACTTTCTTATTATGACTGTCATCAAAAAAATAACCATCTTACTTAAAGTAGTCTAAAGAAATGTGATAAATCTTATGCTTCAAAATAAAACATGAAAATTATCCAAGACATATTAAAGAGACATTTTATTTGTAGCACAATTCTTTGCACTGCATTTCTAAGGTAAACACAGTAGCTTTCTCTCAGCTACTCTAACAGGAGCCCAATGATAGTTGGATTTCATAGGACAAATTGCTTGTAAGAGATTTTATTTCATGGTGTTGTGCATGATGTCCAATGGCCTGAAGTCTTTCTATCTTTAAGTATTGATTTACAGGCAGTAATAAATTCTGTTGTAATTAATTACTACTTCGGGACTACTACAACACACTAGCTAGGGTAGAGGAAATAATTTCTATTTTTCAACAGGAACTATGCAGATATTTGAAAATTTTGCTAAGCCTCCATTGCCTGTACATGTAAGTGGAATGAAACAAGTCTTTAAAGAAAAATTAATCTTTTCAATAAATGTTGTGAGCATAACTTAATATCCGCATTTTTAAACAACACTCTGGGCACAGATCTCAGATCTTTCAAGAAATTACCATGTCCAGGGCAATGGACCTAATGCATGATGTGAAATTATAAAAGTAATGTAGGAGAAAATATAGCAGATGACTTCAAATAGGACATACTTGTAGAATACAAAACCAAAAACATAACTCATGAATCTGCTGATGAGCTACAATTCATTAATATAAAGCTTTTCATATTAAAAAATATACTAGCAAGAGAACAAGATGACTTCAGACTGAGACAACATGCTTACAAAAGCCACATCTTACAGCTGTCTGAAACATACTAAAAACTGCTCTTAAAATTCAGTGATGTAGCAGAGTCTGCCTAGCAAGCCTGAGGTCCTGAGTTCAATTACTGGCATTAAAAACTTTCATTAATGTAGAGACAGAAAACTGAAAAACACTCAGGTGAAAAGCAGTCAAAAGACTTGGAAACATAATTCTCTGGGGAAAATATAAGGATGACATACCAGTGCATGACAGTATTTGTTCTTAATTGTATGCCACCAGAGAACTGCCATGTGAAAGAAGAAAGAAACAGCACTATATAACTATATGAATAACTCTAACCATTATTGAGAAAAGAACAAATGCAGGGTCAAAACTTTCTATTCTCTTCTTGAAATGTATAGACTCTTTGGATGCCAGTTTCTTTAAAAAACTAAACATGTTCTTACCATATGACACAGCAATTGTGCTCCTAGTATTTTTCTCATATAAGGTAAAAACTTAGGGCTACACAAAAACCTGCATATAAGTATTGCCAACAGCTTTATCATCAAAGTTTGGAAGTAGCCTAGGTGTCCTTCAACACAGATGTAGATTAATAGACTGGCACATCTAAAAAATGCAGAGTAACTTAACAGTGAAAAGAAATGAACTAGCACGCTACACAAAGACATGGGATAAAGTTAAGTGCCTATTCCAAGTGAAGGAAGCTGTTGTGAAAAGGCTACCTAGTGCATAATTCCAAGGATGAAAAGACCGAAACTATGAAAAGAACAAAATTTTTAGTGGTTCTCAGCCAGAAAAGAGGAGGCAAAAAAAAAAAAAAAATACAATGGAGCAAAAGAGAGATTCAGAGTAGTGAACTATTCTGTCTGATATGTGTATTACTGTATGTATTTGTTAACACTATATATGGCTTAGAAGAAGACTTACGCTGGTAAATTGGGATGATAATTTCATGTCATGATAGGTTCACTGATTGGATCGAACTGAAGGGTGTAATGTTGGAAATGGTTGAAGATGCTCTTGAATGGGGAGAGGGCATGTACAGGACCTTTGCAAGCTCCACACAATTTTTCATGAAATTCAATATACTGCTAAAAATGGTGTACTATACAAACACAGACACACACACACACACACATAAACACAGGTTAAGATTGTGGAACTTACAATTTTAAGATCATCCTGTTATTTATCACTAGCTATGTTAAAAAAATTGGAACTGTGAACAAATTTCAAAAAAAATTCTTATATAGAAATTTAAGTAATAAAGTTCTACTATTACCTTGTTCTTTAGGCTTAGATGTACAAGTCTTTTAAAATAACCAGTAAATTATATTACATACTATAAAATTACAGCAATGAAGACATCATAAATATTTGTAAAAGGAATATATGACTAAGAAATGAGGGCTGAGATTTAGCTCAATAGCATAAGCATCTGCCTGGTAAGCAGCACAAGGTCATGAGTTTGAGCACTGGTATAGAAAGAAAGAAAGAGAGAGAGAGAGAGAGAGAGAGAGAGAGAGAGAGAGAGAGAGAGAGAGAGAGAGAAAGAAAGAGGAAAATAAATGAATGCAATAAAGGCATTATAAAATTTTGCACAATTAATATATCACTAAAAAATATCTTGTAGATTAATAAGGAATTTGATTTCAGTTTTTTACAATTATATTTAAAAGTTATTTTCCACAAGCAATTTTTTTTACAATTTAGTAAATATTTTATGAAAAATTTGATATTGGAATTTTTTGCTCCACATTTTAGTTTTCTTTAGTTTTATTGAATATTTGGACAGCTGTAATTTGTTCAGAGAAAGTAAAATGGCTATTTGAAGTGGTTAGAAACATTAATATTTATGATTTTACAGTACCATGCGCAGGAATTTATAAGGGTGAATCCACATAAAAAGTCAGAATCTCATTTTCCCTGTTGGAAGACTGACCATTCTTTTTGCGTGGAGCCGTTAGTTTGGAAAATTTAAATTTTTTCCATCTCTTTAAAACATATATACAAATCTTTTTAATAGCTAAGTAAGCCTCTTATCAATAGAGTTTCTCTGAAGGACTTGGTCCCATTTCCTTGAAATGTAATCATCAAGGAAAATAGTGATCCAAATTCTAGTTACGGTGTGAATCTAACATCCTAATTTTGAAAGCCTCTTTGCTCAGAATTGTAATCAATGGTCACAAAAAGAGCTTTTGTTTTTTTGTTTTTTGTTTTTTTTTTTTTTTTTTTCCAGCTGGGGAAAGTCAATTAGCATAATGTTATCACATGATGTTACAGCAAATTGTTCCTGAGCAACAATTCCTCTGACTTGAGATCTACTTTCTTTTTTCTTGAGAGGTTGTAATAATGACTACGATACAACATGTATAATGAATTCATGTGTAATGAATTCATGAAACATATCCAATATGAGCTATTTGCTACACAATAGAAAAAGCAGAATGCTTTACCATCCTGAGATGTTAGCAAATTATCTATATGCTGTTTACTAGATGCTGAGGAAATGTTTATTGAGCAATAATTTTTTCCTCTATTTCTGTGGAAAGATTTTCAGGATTGGAGGCTATATTTTTTTTTTATTTTAAAACTTTCAATAGTTGTTTAGTTAGCAGTTGTATAAGTTTCAGTGTTTGGAATCTAAAATGTATTCTTTGCTGAAGATTAGAACCAACTGCATACGAACACAGATAACACAGGCACAGGGGTACTGATGTGTTGTCAACAGTACGCACTGAGGTCACTAAAATGTGACATCAGAAAGTCTTGAGAAATGCCAAATCCTAGCCATGGGCCACTCTGATGTTAAAATACTGAACAAAAGAATCTAGGAAAAAAGACAAAAGACCAGCCAGTTAAAGAAGAAACTGATGTGAAAAGAAGAGAAGAAGATAAGTGACGGAGGTATTTAATGGATAAGGATGTATTAAATTGTGGAGAATGCTGATAGTAGATGGAGTACAAAGAAGTCAAAAATAAGATACTGGGTTTACCAATTTCAAATCACTAGTTTACTTAAACCAGCTATTTCTGGACCTTGCAAGCAACCCAAAGTGAAAGCAGGGAGTGTGTGAAAAGCAGTGGATTTTAGAAAGCCATTTCAGTGAGGGGTCAGGTGCACAGTCTGGAATGCTGGAACTGCCACCAGAAGAGCAAGGCAAACAACAGATTACAAATTCCCGTGGAGTACATCACTTTCAAACACTTTGCTACACTATGTAGTTTAAAATGGGCCCCGGATGCTTGAATTTGGCCTTGGTGGAAGCACATATTTATGACATGAATCTCAGAAAGCACTTCAAATCAGAGCTCTGTTCTTCAAGAAGCTGTTGTTAAGCAGTTTCCCACACAGCACTGAGTGAAGATCTCAGAAAAGTGAATTTAAAGACTGACAGAAAAGACAGTGAATGAAATAAAGTCCTCAACAGGTTGAAGTATTTAAAGAACGTGATCAGGAAATGAAAAAATGGGTGGTTTGAATGGGAATTGTTTTGGTTGTTCTTGCTTTTTATGGTGATCTTCATTTTTTATTATCTATTTATTTCTGTTCATTGTCATTCTGACTCAAACTATCAATGGCCACTTCAATAAATACACGCATGTGTCTTTTTTCCACTGTGAGTGTGTGTATAAATGTTATTGTAAGGAACAGCGTAAGGCAGAGACCAGTCGAGGTCACTGGGCTTGTGTAAAGGCAACATGGCCTGGAATTTACTGTGCCTGGGTGCAGGTGACAGAGCGTGAAAAGGTCATTTGTAGGGACCAAGAAAAGTGGTTCTTTGTTTGTTTGTTCTGTTCTTTTTTAAAGCATACGACTTGAAAGAAGACAAAGGACATTAGGCATGAAAATTTTAATAAATACCAGTGGTCACAGTTCTCTGGATATATCAGGCCTCAGTAAGCAGAGTTCCCTAGGAGTCAAGTGTGAATGTTTGGATGTCTTCAGATGTTCAGATGTTTGGAAGATTCCATGCTCCATCCTATCTGTTTTATGACATTCCGCAGAGGGCATCAGTGTTCACCTGAGAAAGGCTGGGTATTGAGAGAGTCATGGCCGGATTGAGCCTTACAGTTATTCTTGCCAGTGTTCCTCCAATGTTCAATGTCCACTTAGATGTCAGCTGAGTGAAAAAAAAATTTTTTTTTCATTCCTACTGGATTTGTCATTTTAACCAGGAATGCATATAAATGTTAATGTATGTGTATAAATGTTTATAGGTAGATATATGCATATATTTGAATATATGTATAATTGGAAATACTGATTTATTGAGTACAACTTATAAAATGAACACAGATAAATTACTAATGAAATAAAAAGCTACTTTCTTTTTAGAGTGTATATACTTCGATGCTAATTGAGTGTTTCTAGGGTAGTTTGAGCCACATAGTAGGCAATGTTTTCACATAAACATATTAGGATGATACTTACTTGAGATTGAATATATTTAAATTATTTTGTTTAGCAAAATAAGATTTAACAAAGATTTAAGTTTTCTTGCATCTTGCCAAAAACTCAGTATATCCAGCAAGTCAAAAGGGGAAGAATAAACAGCTGTTATTGTCACAATCTATCCAAATGCTTCAGTAATATCCTATCCAACTGACAGAGTGACAAGCCCAGCATCTTTATCTTATCCTCATAATTTAATTTGCAAACAGCTAGCTTGACTCTCTTACCCTCTAGACCCAGTGTCAGTCTTATTGAATGAAAATTCAATTCTCACCAGTGGCCCTCGAGGGTAATTACTGGTCTGTGGTGCACACTTTTGCAGAAACTACTCTAGGTGAAATTCAAACAACATCTCTTTGTAGTGATAAAAAATCCTATCTCCCTGGATTTACAATTCACTCCTTTAGCAAAGCAAGTTAATGATTTGTTTACTTTCTTACATTTGCACAGACATAAGCTATCATTATTTTTAAAATTATGTTCCTTTCTTTTTTCCGGTCAATTTCGGGCATATTTCAATTTTAAACTTTTGCTTATGTTTAGGAATTTATAATCATTTACTATGCTGATATCTACTTGAAAGTTTAGAGAACAAAGCTAGTCTCTGGAAGTTTTTAAGGAGCTGAGTGATTTTGAGAAAAATGTTTACAAAAAAGCAACTAATTATAAGTGCATTAAAATATGATAGAAATACATAACAAAAACTACTTCATCCATAAGATGCTTTGGCAAAATGACAAAAACGTAGATTGAGTTTCAGGATCAGAGGTAAAAGTGGTATTTGTTTTTTCTGATCATGCGTATTATTTCTGAATGTGCAAGTATATTCCATTGTTGTTATTTTTAAAATATAAAACAAAATAATGACTACTACTTACAAGATAAAACAGTTAAAAAATTTTCATGGACTTTGAGAGACAAATGCCTTACTGCTATTTGGTATTAATTTTCCAGTCCTATTTCTACTTGTGGAACTATGCAGTTAAGAAGGGTTATAAAGTAACTTTGGCTTATGGAGAAGATGTGATAATATTTCAAAAAGTACAATCAACTAAACATTCCTCCATTATCCAACTCTGTATTTCCTTTCTATGCATACTATAATTATGATAGTGCTATAATCCTTTCTGAATTACACAGGCATTGTTTATTGGTATTCCTATGAATGTCTGATAATACAAAAATATTTATATTATTCTAACAAAATGAAAGAAAAGTACATTTACTACAAACATTTGATGGGAAACAATGAGAAAATGTAATGATTCTTGCAGAGTATTTTTTATGATAGAATAAGAAGTGAAAAAAAATCTCTGAGTATGTGACAGCATAAGAGTAGCAAATCCTTGGGAATAGAGAAAATGGGTGAGAGAAGTTAGGTGGATCGTGAGCTTATTCAGTCAAAAAGGAAGAAATAATTGCAAACATTTTACTCAAAAACTGTGTAATTTGGGAAGGTAAAAACCTTATTCGATATTTCAACTTTTCATTCAGCCAGTTTTCTTTCAACTGTGTGAATGCACTTTTGTAGTTACTAGGGATAAAGGGGTGCATGAAAAAATATTCTGGCTCTGTATTAACTGAAGATGCTGAATATAAAAATAATGAAACTTAGAAAATCCCAACCAAATTTCAATAAATTTGACAAAGTGTGCAGGATATATCCACACACGCTGACTCTGCTGCATACATTTTCTCTGCAGCCCCAAGAACACTCCATTTAACCCCTGCAGTCCCTGCAGTCTCAGCACTCTCCAGCTAAGCATCCAAGCCCTTTGCATGTTTGCAACAGAAGGTGTCTAAATTTGGAAAGTTTTCTGTCTGAAAATGACTGCAGAAGAGCTCCCACTTGTCCAAACCACGGAACTACACAATCCTTTGGATTGGGACTGTACTTTCCCAGGGAGTCTTACATTCTTCTCAGTGTGTTTTGATTTGGGGACGTTCCCTCAGTCCTCTGCCATGCATAGTATTCTTATATCGTGTTGCTATTCTTTTGTAATCTTTTAGTAATTCATTATATTAACACTTCTATTTAGACTACTGTGCAGTTATCTTCTTATCAGAGACATACTTATGTAGGTTTATATTACTTTTTTGTTTTAGTTCATTTCTCATAAGAAAACTAATGTACAGAAATACCTGATAGCTCCTTAAAATTCACACATCTTGTAAATAACCATCTGTGGTCAGAACAGAAATAAAAATCTCAGTCATTAAGAAGGAAACTGAGAAGTGAAGACAAAGACATTTGAACATAAGTAATATAGCCTCCAAGAAAATGAGTTAGATAATTGATTAAAAAGATATTTGATACAAATAAGTATTAAAAAAGAGAGGGTAGCTGTGAAGGTCAAAAAACTTAAGGAAGGAGAGTAGTAAATAGGATGCCCACAGCCACTAATCTGCTATTTCACAATAAAATCCAGGTCAATGATCTTTGGATGACAAAAGTCGAGGGAATAAGGGACAAATTCCTTGAGAGAATTACCTTGGATAATGGAAAGTTATAATCAAAAAACCTCATCAAATATGACATAAACAAAAATACTGAGAAAATAAAGAAAGCAAGATCAAGCATCTTGATGGTGTGGACCAGTGAAAGCTTGAGAGTCTGAAAACCACTTCAGACTCCACTGTAGATGCCTGAGTTACAAAGAAGATGTTCTTAGTTTCCTTAAGATTTGGTTGTCCTGTTAGCACAATGAGAAGACAATATCTACCTTCTAGGCTCACAATGTATATTAAAGGAAAGATAGACCAAAAATGTACCAGCAAAGTACTTCCTCAATGAAATAAACAGCTATCCATGAAGGCATTAAAATAAATAAGTAAAAAATCAGTAAGTAAATAAATATATGCTCTTGAATGCATGATAATTGATGGGATGAGCAATGTATCTGTCATCGTTTCATCTCTGGATGACATTCCCAGCCTCTGCAGTCTAAATTGTGAGAGATTTTGGCCTACTGTCCTCTGTGTCCAAGACAGAAATGGCATGGAGAAAGAGCAGGGCAAAGGAAAGCTGCTTGATGGGTAAGAATCACTTTGGGTCCAGGGTCTCTAGGTGGAGAAAGGCACACAGAGGTAGGTGGAGCACCAGCTGTCTTGGAGACTTAGGTAAATAGTGGTCAGACAACCATTCAGTTATCAGCCCAAGGGAACCAGGAGTTGGGGTAGGAGTGATGGATTCAGAATACTGTATTTGCCACTTAGAGTTAAGTAAAGAAACCAAAGGATAATACACAGAATATCAGTTATGACATCTCAGGCCCAAAGATACTAGACCTGATGTTTCTAGAACACAGAACTTGTCTTTTCTAAATCTCCTTTCTAAGTTTCTTACAGGATTAAGCTCTCTGAGGGAACAAGGACCACCTAAAAATGGCAGGAAGTCTTTTGTGCAGTCCCAAAGTCTCTTCTAAGTAAGATGTCCGTAAGCATCCAAACACCCCATTCTCAGACTCCAAGAAAAAGCTTGTGGGCATACATGAGACTTCCAGGGTACGGTTTTAAACCCCAGAGGCACAGTTAGACTTTGTACTCATAGGGTGGTCTTTAAGCGGTTTCTTTATTCTCAAAAAGCCAGAAAAAAAATTATTTAAAATATAGAGCAACACCATTAACTTTCAGAGAAAGAAAGAGTTACAAAAAGTACTATGATAAGGAAAACAATTTACTCTTTGCTATTAACAACTTATTTTTCTCATAAATTTACTGGAATTAAGAATCAATCTTAAGCAATTTTTTAAAGATCATTCTACATTTCCTAATGGTCTCTCACATTTATTTCCCCAAGCCCAGTGCTTTTGCTCTGTTCCCTTCACATATAAACTCAAGGGCATCATCGTCTGATGACACTGTGATCATGACACGCGATGACTCTGTGTCCTCGTCTTATTTTTCATCCTGTCTCATTTCCCAACCACATTAGGACTGAGTATGTAATAGTCTAGGCTCTGCGTGGACTGTTGAGAGAATAGGTCAGGAAACAGTTTGTGTTACCTTCAGGAAAGAAGCCCTTTCTTATCAATGCCATAATTGCCAACCCAGTCAATATTAGCTAATTGAAATACCAGTGATTAATGGTCTATCCTTTTAAAGGCTTTTCTTATCTCAGTGAGCTTTTGAAACCATGCCTAGGAGGTATACATCAATTTCCAGTAATCTGTTATTTTTTTCTCCTCAGTTTTAATTTTCCTGTCTTTCATCTTCATAGAAACTGTCCCTATTCAGGTGTCTCAGCTACATGTGTCATTTATTTCTTTGTCACAGTCTCCTTCCTCCTTCACATGGCCATACGTCTTTCTGTCCTGTGATGTCTATCCCTTTAATAGTTCATATTTATCATAGTGTTTTATCCCTTCCCTCTGACTAAATATAGTTACAGAATGGGGCACCAAGAAAATGGGAGCCCGATTAGTCAGTGACAGTTCTAATTGTTGGGATGTTAGATATGTGTGATTTTATGAGACAGTTTCATCAACTCATCAAAATGTATGTTTTCTTAAGGACAGATAAAATGTTCAAGGATTTTAAACACATGATCATAGGTTTAAATGCAGAAGAATCTGCTGGATTTAATGTATAGGAACATTGTTTTGTCAGCCTGACATTATTCTCATCAGTAGTATAACATCTGTTTGGTTCTGTGAATAGTCTAACCAAAAGGTTCAGTGAAATTTAACTCCCTCTTGGTCCAGGTTTCAAAATAAATAGCTGTTTCGTTATAATAATGCCTGAATTAGTATGAATGCTCCCAATGATTAATACAAATTTAATCAAATAATAAAAAAGAAATATAGTTCCTTAAAAATTATATTCCAAAAATACAAATTGTGACACATAGCTCTGTTCCTGTATATAATGATGCAACCCTATTAAGGAACCTGTAATACATGCTACCTCTTGAATGCCCTTTTGTCGCTTTTAGGTACTTTTTAAGGTGATTATCGTATTCCAAAAACATACATTGCATATAATATTCTAACATTAGTTTTATTTGGGTGGAACAAAATGTTTTTAGAAGTTGTATATTTAGTACATTTTAATCATTTTTTAAATTTAGGAGCTATAAAACTTGATACATTGTATCAACTTGAGAAATTTAGCTGTTTAACTAAATCACTTTGTAGAGAACCAGAGTCCTTTGTAAACATCCTTAGTCTGTGCAAGAGGAGAGCACAGAGGAAGTGTGAGTGCTAAACGGGTGTGGGGGTGAGGTGGGAGTGGGGAGGGGGTGGGGGTGGGAGGTGGGGTGCCCTGTTTACAATATAAGGGAGGAAAAGAGGCTGGTTCTCCCCCTTTGCTTTTGCTGCTTTTGTTGACTTCTCTTACCTTGAAGTGCTGCCCTGGTGCCATGCCACCCTACCCTGGAGCAAGTTTATTACGGACTGACACCTCACAAACTAAGAGCTAAATGAATCTTTCTTTCCTTCCTTAATTTTGGGTGTCGGGTATTTTGTCTCAGCAATGAGATAAAAGTAATGAAGACAGAGGCTAAATGACTACTACAGACATACAGTAAGATGGTTTAATAGTGATTGGCAGTTTAAATGCCTTTGGCATTTACTTTTTGAGTTTAACAGGGTTTTAAACCTAGCACTTGGAGTAAAATATACAAACAATGGTTGTAATAAAATCTTTTAATGGATTTTGAATAAAAGAAATAAATAAGATTAACTTTAGAATTTTTACAACCTCATAGGCATTGAGGAACTAAAGAATCAGGTTTGAGATTAGGGAAAACTTGCAGTTAGAAAATGCTTTTTTTCAGAGATTTGGAGTGTCTTACATCTCATCACCTGCTCCTATTAAAAAAAAAAAAAAAGTGGGATAGCTGTTTCTTATTTCAAGTCAGAGAAATGACTTCAGTAATAGCTTGGAGAGCTCAATGCGTGTCACTGGAATGGGAGGAACTGAGGAAGTAAACTCTGAATTACACCTGCAGGATCTAAAAAGGAGAGAATTTGGAAGAATCAGTATGGTTCTCCAAATAGAAAGATGATATTTAGGATGTGACCACACTTCCAGATTCCTTGCAGAAAATAAATCAAGTGTTTTGGTGGACCAGAGAGTGATATATTGGTATATGTCACATGACAAAAATGGTTTCTCAAGGCTAAGGAAGAATAAGGTACAATCCAAACACACTGCTTCAACCAACTCAAGAACTTAGCAGATGAGAATTCCCAGCTATGCAGACAGGAAGAGATACTCAAACCTTCAGAAGAGTTTTGAAGGAAAGAGTGATTTTAAGTCCAGACTGAATGTAGGTAGTGAGACTGTCATACTAGAAATTCTCAGGCAAGAATGAACTTGGCATATGGTATTCTTCTCTTTTCTTCCTACACAGTCAAATGATAAAGATTCAAGCCTGAAAGCGAGGAGAGAAATGGAAAGGCTAAATGAAAAAAATTATTTGCCAAGGGTGGCTAACCCAATAAGCAGTTTTGAAAGCAGCATATTTTACAAAGTATGCAGTTGCATTAAAATTACAGCCCATGAGTCATTTCTTGTTAGGTATTCCACTTACACAAGTTATGTGACCTTGGGCATCTAACACAATTGTTTTGATCTTGTTTTATATCAGCAAATGGTGACAGATGTGGTGACAAGCCCCAAGATGTGGGTGACAGGCAGAAAAAGCCTGACAGTATCACATAAACAAAGACAAGTTAAACACCTGAAAAATCTTCTTTAAATGCTGTGCTTCTGTTTTATGATTGAGTATATAATTTATTTTGCTTTAAAGAGAAAAACTACAGAAAACAAATACAAAAAACAAGAGGCATATAAAAAACAGCTACAATAATAATAAAAAACAAAACAATAAAAATATACGCTTTCAAACAAGATAAGGAATATATCAATGGTTGTAATATTGCATATTTTTATCATCAAAAGAATTGCTTAGATTACAAGATACAGACATGCAAATTGATCTAATCATATGAGGACTGAGTATCGTATGATAGGATTATGAAGAGAAATCCCCAGTAAAAACAACTAGAATTATTTTTTCCTTAAACTCAATTTTACTTAATAAAACAAAATTACAAGTTGCAAAGGTTATAACTGAAACAGCTCTGCTCATACTCTCGCCTCATAAAAGAAAAATATGACTGTTGTAAATAATTTTAAATAAATATAAAAATATATTCACTTGTCAGCTCAGAGAAAAAAATTCAGCAAAATTGCCAGTAGAATTTGTTGAGAAATATCCTATTATGAAACACCCAAATTATTTGGATACTTTCTTATTTTAATGTTACTATCAAAAGTAAACATCACATTATAATACATTTCTATAAATAATTATATTACAAAAATGGCAAAATAGTGTTATCGGAAAATATACATTATGTTGTAAATCCTATAGCTTGGGAACTCCAATGGCCAGGCAATGTGGGTTTCATGTTAGAGGTAAAGATAAAATTTCACAAAATATTCTCCCTTTGTCACACTGTCACCTTAATAAAGGAAATAGTTGAAACTGTACACTAGAACAATGTAGAAGGGAAATGTGAGAATTTGTTAGTGACAACTACAAGGGTATTTTTTAAAAATTTTTTTAAAGAGAAAAAAAGTAAAACAAAAAATAGAAGTAATACATAATTTCAAAAAAATAAACAGTAAGAAATCACTAGTTATAGATTACATATTGTCATCTTAGAAATAGGTTACAAAATTAAAACATCCAAGTGGACATTCAAACAGTGAGACTGCAAACAATTCTGTTTAATGCTCCAACAAAAACTTAATAATATGGCTATCTATTTTACACACTTAAATATACATGCAGTTATATTCTTTAGAGCACTTTCTTTTCCTCTCTTTTTTAAATAACAATTGCACATTTTGGGTTTTATTACTCCTATAGTTCTTGTTAATTTTTTTGAAAAGAATAAAACCAAATATGACAAAACAAAATAGAGTCAGTCAAAACAAAAAGATGGACATAGACCATGACGTGAAAACAGAATACAAGGTAATCAACAATGGTTACCGTAGTGCCTCTTGCTCTGTTCAAAAGAATTGCCCATATCATCAGGTATATCATCAGGTATAATAAAATTGAACCAAACAGTACAGAAGAAACCAACAAAAAAGAAACACTGAAGACATTACAGGACCTCAAAAGAAGGTAATAGTCAAAAGAGAATGGGTATGATAGTGAATCTTATTGTCTTGAAAGTAGTTGCCTATACCCTCAGACTTGATACTATAGAACAAAGCAGGATAAAATCAGTGAAAACAAGACAGTGAAAGCAATACAAGGCTTCAAATCAAGTTAAAAGGAATTATCAAAAATTGTTACTATAATACACCCTGCTATCTTTGGAACGGCTGTCCATGCTATCAAATCTAATACAAGACAAACGAACAGAATAAAACCAAACTAAACAGAACAATAAAAAGCAATGTAGGGTTTCAAATCATGATACAAGATTAACAACGGCCACTGCCTTCCCTTTTTAGACAGTTCCTCCCCATTCACTTTCACAGGGTACATGTAGAATCTGCATCCCACTAACTCCTTTAGTTTTTAGATTAGGGAGGCAGCCTGCTATTTAGCTAAGTGATTCTGAAACTTTTTACCCCTGAGCACCATCCCAAGTTGTATCCATTTACTCAAAAGAGCCTCAAGGTTTTCCTTCCTTATAGCTGAGTAGTTTTCCATTATGTAAGTGTTATGGCTTTCTAGGCAATCTGCAACTGATGGACGTTACCCCCACTTTTTTCTGGTTTCCTGTCACAGAGAGAATTGACTTTCAGTCCATAAAAACCTCTTTCAGGTTAATTGTATTTCTTATATAGAGCATATTAACAGACCCTATCTCCTGATCCACTCTGCCTGTGTTTCTTTTTACTGGTGAATCGATGTTAGTGATTATGGCATCCATGTTAGTGATTATGGCTAACCTTATCTGCCTCATCTCTACCATGTTATTTTTATCCTGTTGGTTGTTTACTTTTTTACTTCATTCCACTGTCTGCCCCATTCCGTGATCCCCCTCTGCCAACTGTTCCTGAAACCATGGTCCTTTTTCTTTCTCTCTCTATAATGTCCTTCGGTATTTTTTGTAGGGTTGGTGTGGTGGTCATGAACTTCCCTAGTTCCTCTTTGTTATGGAAGGATCTTGTTTCTCCATTAATTTTGAGAGAGAGTTTTTCAGGATACTTCAGTCTAGGTTGGAAGTTATTTTCTTTAAGGACTTGGAATACTTCACTCCAAACTCTCCTTGATTTGATGGTGTGTGTTGAGAAGTCTGCAATGATTCTGATGAGTTTTCCTTTACTAGTGATCTGTTTCTTTTCTCTGACAGCCTTTAACATTCTGTTCTTGTGTTGAATTTCTGGGAACTTGAGTATTATATGTATGGGAATAGATCTACTTTGGTAATAGCTGGCTGGAGTTCTGTATGCCTCATATGTCTGAATATCATTTCCCTATCCTATGCTTGGAAAGTTCTATGTAATTATTTGTGTAAATAGCCTTTGTATTTCATTTGTGTTCATCCCAGCTTCTTCACTCACATTTTTTATTCTTAAATTATAGATCCTCTTGTCATCTTCTAGCCTTTGTATTGTTACTTCCTGTTTTCTTGTTATTTGTAAGAGACCTTTCCTTTCATAATCTCAAGCTGCAAACCTGTCTTCAAGGTTTGATCACTTATCTTTAGTTTCTTTCAAGCAGTTTTGCCATATTTCAATGGAGTTTTAATTTCCTGGTAATCTCTTTGAACCTGTTTCATGTATTCTAAATTTTTTTATATTCTTCATTGAAAGGTTTTCCCTTTTTTCTATGCTCCTCTATTCTTTCATCTGTGTCTTCTTTAGAGGTACTTAGCAATTCATTTATTATTTTTCTCATATCTTCTTTTACCTGTAATAATATTTCTGTTCTAAGTTCTTTTATAACTCTATGGAGTTGTTTATTTCAGTTGCTGTTGCTTCAAAACCTGCAAGTGTGCAACTCCTGATCTCTTCTGTGTTTACATCTCCTGTACCAATACTGCTTGGGTTGGAGGCTAGAGACTGCCTTTTGATTTTTCCTCTTGGCATGTTTCTGTTTCTTCTGGACAAGTGGGTACCTGGGTCGCCAGCATTTTCTGAATTGGTTATAATTACTCTGAAGTGTGTTGGTTAGGTTATTTCTGTTGTTTGCTGCTTTCCCCAGTCTGCTGGTGGCTACTGTAGTCTTCACATTAGTGTACACCAGGTAGGTGGCGTTGGTGAAGGATAACTTTGGAGAAACCAATCTTCTCTAAGCAAGGAATAGTTGAATGAAGCTGGCTGCAGTTCTGTTTCCAGGCTTAGACTGCCCAACTCCAAAATGGTGCTGTGCCAATTGCCCACCTCTATGGGAGAACTGAATCCCACACACCCACTGCCAGCCAGTACCATTCTCTGATCTGCTGCTCCCTTCGGCCACTCTATCTCCCTGCCAAAGCCTTCAGGCTTGCTAGCCACCATGCTCACTATGCCCATGCGTCTCCGGGTTCCAACAGTGCTTCTGGCATGATGTTTCTGGCTCTGGTGAAACTGCTGCCAGCTACCACCTTCTTCAGTTTAAGATTTTTCTTTTTCTTTCTTTCTTTCTTTCTTTCTTTCTTTCTTTCTTTCTTTCTTTCTTTCTTTCTTTCTTCTTCTTCTTCTTCTTCTTCTTCTTCTTCTTCTTCTTCTTCTTCTTCTTCTTCTTTTTTTTTTTTAATTCTCTCAGTTGGCTTCGATTCTCACTTTAGTTTCCTCCTGGGTTGAGGGGACCCGCTTTTTTCCTTCTTGTCTTCTCCAGAATGCTGTATTTCAGAAGTTGGACTGTTTCTATCAGAGAGGCTATTTATTCTGCTGCTAACTGTTCCCAGACTCTATAAGGGATTTATTTATTTTTTTGTGAATTATATAAGAGTATAAAGTGAGAGTTTTCACATTTTGTTGCTTCACATTAGCAATGATTCATCAATAAGGAAGTTATATTTGATTTCAATGGGACAAAAATCAACAAGTTGTCTTATTAAATTGGACAGTTACAAAAAGTGGAATCTTAAATATAGACACCTAGTCTATTATTTAAGTGATTTTTCTCTATTCACTGAAAATTATTTATGATGAAGAGGTAATTGATAAGTAGGTAGAGAATATATCCAATGACAAAAATATTTATGGAATCATTAAAAAATTACTTTGAAAAAATGATCTCTATATATATCACATATATAAATATACAAAAATATTTCATTTACTGCTGAAATGAAAGATATGGTCTATTCTGTAATATATAAACCTAGCATTTACCATATCTAGTAATTTATAAATAATTGTGCCCCAAAGAGTAATGATATATATATATATATATATATATATATATATATATATATATATGAATGATATTTGGAATCCATTATGTATTAGTTTTATGTTTTATTACTTTAAAATTACAAGTGAATATAAATTATTCTTTGAATTAGATTCAGTACATGGTTAAATATGGTGGTCAAAAGACTCAATCCCAAATAAATTCTACTGGAGAGATTTCGTGTAAGAAGTCCACTGCTCCACTGTTCATGGACAGGGCACCGTATTTGGATAAAACGTCTCTCTGTGGATCAACTCAACGGGTACAGCTGTTAAAAAATTTCTCCAAGAGTTCTGGGATTTTCTCTTCAGGAAAAGATGAGCTATATGTTCATCCTGGCCGGAGCTGCTATAACAGCAAACATTTGGAGTGCAGATTGACCAGGTGACAGAAACAAGTTCTGAACTAGAACTGGAATCTAAACCAAAGTGTGTGAGCTCTGGGAGAAGGAAATATGATTCTCTGAGGGAAAAATCATTCAATAAATGAAGTCAATAAGTAAGGATGACAGAAGCCAAAAAGCCACAAGGCAATAATTTATCTGACATTTTAAAAATGACTGTATCACTCCCACATTCTATGCATGTATGTGTATTATTCCAAATACTGATGATTATTCATGTATAGCTTTTCATTTAAGCATAAAAAATAAATGAGGCCAAGTTAAGACATATTACTCTCATTTCTACAAGATGGGAAACAGGTAAATGCATTTATGTAGCTTTTATGAAGCCAAATATCTAGTTGTTTGCAGAGCCAAGATTCAGTCAAGCTCTCCCTACCCTTTAAAATACTGCTGCTCTCCCTACCCTTTAAAATAATAAAATATGTTATTCTGCACCATCTCAAGAAGGTACTGAATGAACTCTGAATGAGTTAATAATTAAGTAACTGGCTGAAATAAATCTCTAGTTTTCCTAAAACAGACATAAGGACCACCATGACCTGATCTATACCTCTTGTTTGGTCATGAATTATGCCATGCTGAAAAAGATTACAAGCTCTTAACTGAACTGTCACAGTGTGGAGAGAATCCCGTGAGAGGAGGGATAACTAAAATTTGGTGGAATTCAATAAACCATTAGGAATGATGAACAACAAAATTGAAGATCAGAATCAAAATAGTTCTTCATTTAAGAAAGTAAAGGGAAAGAAGTTCACTGGACAGGAAAAATGAGAATGTGATCATATGATACCATGTGTCTTACCAACAGCCTAAGGTAGACGATATACATTTATCCCTCTAACATTTATGGAAACTGACTAAGTAAAAAGTGTAGATGAGAAAATCTTTTGTGTTTTATTAATCCAAAGATACAATTTAATATTTTTTATTCTGTCCTTTATCTTTTGTGTCAAACACTGTTTATTTTCCTCCTGTGTCTCTAATTTTCAATCCTTAAGAGCAAACTATTTCCTCAGTAATCTGTGTGGAATGTATAAAAGAAAAATAAATAAATACATGACTAAGTAAAGTATTATTAAGAAAAAAATTGTTAAATATTTCTTTCTCTCTATAGCCGTAAGCACTTACTCTAAAATGTGTTGCATTTGTTCTAAGCCAATTGCAGTTTTTATTTAAGTAGAAACTTTTCCACCAATATAGTTATTCAAGAAAAAATCAAACATTGGTTAAAGTGCTTATTAAAATATGTTTCTTATTTTTATATTTATATTACTTTTACAAAAATTGATAATGTAGTTCTTATTTATATGGTAGCTAAATTATACTCTACACTGTTATTAAAATTCAATTTTTGTGTTATCAAGATATATGAGCTAAAAGTCTGTCATCTTTGTAATTAAACTGTATAACTTCTTTAATGATTTGAAAGTTATAGGATTTTCTATTTATATATGAATTCTACAAAGCTCTTATATATTTCCTAATAAATAATAAAGCTAATTAGAGTACAAAGAAGTAGAGATCAGAAATAGACTTTATATTCAGAAAATTGTAAAATGTATAGAAATGTATCTATAGAGTATAGAAAAAATACGTCTTAAAATTGTCAGTGCTTTTAGTAGTTTCATTAAAGGATTTTAATTCATGTGTTTGAAAATATGTAACAGTTTGAGGTATTATTATTATCACTATTATATTATGATCCTTGAAATACAAAATGAGAGAACTAAGTCTAGACCATCTATTCAAATGTAAGAATTTTTTTTAAATGTGTATGTATGTAAATACAAATGTGTTTGTATACACATACATACACATTCACATGTGCATATTTATATATGCAGATATGTACATTTATAAGGATATTTATACATTCACATATATAATTTATATCCTACACTGACAATATTTATCAATGGAGTCACTTCATTCTACTCTGTAACACTCTTAGTCTTCTTTCAAAAACTATGCAACATATAATTTAAAGAGTACAAATTTTTGAAGTACAAAAATTATATTGAATCTATAGATTTTAAGATGTCATTTCTGTCTTTTAATATATACTTCCAAATTTTATGAAATTATTTTATAAGAAGAATATAAATGTTATTGTTTTCCAATATATATTTATTTCATGTTATTTTAAAAGACTTAAAAAAAGAACACTGAAACTATAGAATGCTTCATTTTAAAACAGTATCATTTATTTTGCTGGATAAATGTATTACAGTTCAATGGAAATATCTCTTCTTTTAAATTTTTCTCCATAATGACACTGATATTAAAGATTATTAACTCATCATATTAATATAGATGATGTGTCATAATGATTTTAGCAAATATAGGGACATCTAGGAACTACATTTTTAAAAGTTCTCTTTGATAAACATTTATATGTTGTAAATTAAATCTGAATATAACTATATGAGATCAGGTACTCTTATCAACACAATTTTACAAGTTAAAAATACGTAGGATAGTAGGTATATATGTATTTAGAAATTTATAAAAAGATTGATAAAATTTGTCTATTTTACATACTCTATATTAATTCAAGTAGTATTTTAAAGTATCTTTCAAGCTTTCAAAAATGGTTTATAGGAAATATTAATATATCTATTAATCATGAAGAATATTCTAAAAGGCAAGATTAAATGTCTATATGAAGATTTGTAGAATGGATGGATGTATATGTACATATAATCAATAAGTACTAGAAAATGAAATGAAGGAAATTTTCTTTGAACTGTGGCTAAACACCAAAGAGCAAGTGGTCTTTCAAATAGTGAGATTTGGTGGAATCACGAAGAAACAGACCGTAGTTATAGAGTAGGACCAATTATTGAACCTGGGATACTTCAGTTTATGAAGTAAGGTATACAAGATTAAAGAAAAGACTAAAAATCTTGTAATAAAATAGGAAAATAAGGAAAACAAAATATAGCAATGGAAAAATCAATTGTTAATTTTTGTTTTCTCAAAAGAAGGAATGAGCAACATGGATACAGCCATTGTCTTGGTTACTTTTCTCTTGTTGCTGAGACAAAACATTTGATACAGAAAATAAAGCAAGGAAAGATTAATTTAGCTTACAGTTTTTAGAGGTTTTAGTACATACTGAGCTGGTTCCAAGGCAGGGTGGCATGCCTAAGAGACAATTGTTCATGGCAGCTGTAAGTGACAAGAGTGCAAAGGATAAAAACAAGAGAGGGGAGGCAGGAGGAAGAGAGGAAAAGAGAGAGACAGAGAGAGAGAGAGAGAGAGAGAGAGAGAGAGAGAGAGAGAGAGAGAGAAATGCAGCAGCCTTCCCTCCTTTACATTGTATCAGGTTACTCACACTTGGGTGGGTGCAGCACTCATACCATCAGTCCCAGTGCTTGACAACAAACCAATCTCAAACACTAGACTCTGCTGCCCTGGAAAGGCTTGCCTCCCATGACTTCATGAGGCTTTGGAGGGACATTTAAACAAACTACAACAGCCATTTTGTTTACCAATTGAAGAACTTTGATGATTTGATTTGTGATGAAGGTGACAGCTGACTTAGCTTGGTTTCAATAGGAAAGAAAAATTAGAGGTGATGAAGACCATAAATATACAGTAAGCTTTTTTTTTGTTTTTAAAGGGAAGCATGTAACAGAAGAGCACAGTTCGAGTAAAATGTATCCTTATGAAGAAAGTGCACCAAGGAATATTTCCTTAATCATGAGAAACTGATACAACCTGGACCACAAGTGGAAGTGCCGACCTCAGAATGGAACATGTGATGCTCAACGCTACAAAATCTTGTTGTACTGGAGTTCTGTTTTGTTTTTTGGTTCATTTTGCTTTCATTGACAATAAAGTGGTTGCCTAATGTGATACCAGATATTTAGTTGCCTAAAAAGTATTTGTTAGTAAAAAAAAAAAATTTAATAAACCATAATGATTATTACCTATAATCCTAACACTCAGGAGACCAAGGCAGGAAGATCCCACCCTGACCCAGAAAATAAATGATTAAAAATTTAAAAAAAATACTAGAATGAATGGCAAAATATATAAATGATTAATGACACTGAGATTATGTGTATTTGTGTTGTTAGGTAGCAAACTATGAAATACCTCTTAAAAGGCAAAATTGGAAGGAATATTATAAAATATTTTTAAATAAGTTATAAAATATTAATTAAATATCTGTTGTTTATAAAACATTCACCATCATATTGCCAAGTAGATAAAAAGAACAAAAAGAATAAAAATAAATTACATAAATTGACTCAATTTTTATGAAAAGTTGAAATTTTCACTTTTATTAAATATATTTAAATAATGTTGATTAAATTGTGGTTATAGTTAAAAAGCCAATCATAACTGTTAGAGAACATTCTTTAAAAATAGACATGTCATTTCATATGAAGTAAATAGTTGCCTATAAATGTGGTTTTACATTGGATTTTGAAACTCATAGAAACATAATTTTACTAACCTTGTGATAAATTTTAATAATGACAAGCAATAAGATTACTATATTGTAGCTGTGATTGACTTTTCCTATTTCAACTTCATAAATATTTGTGTTTTGAATATGAGAATTGAGACTGGAGTGGTAAAATATTTTGCATACTTTGAGGTATAAATAATAAGCAGCATTATATAAAGCAAAGTGTGTCAGATATAAAAGCTTTCACAATAAACATGCTGACAATCTTGAAAACAGTTTTAAAATTTTAGACAAATGTACATAAAAAATCCAACTACATGCTAAAATTTATCAGTTACTATAACATATAATACAAAATAGTGATA
Organism: Cavia porcellus; assembly: GCF_034190915.1. NCBI lineage: Eukaryota > Metazoa > Chordata > Mammalia > Rodentia > Caviidae > Cavia > Cavia porcellus. The sequence goes on along the minus strand of NW_026947497.1, from coordinate 27,264,611 downwards.
TTGTTAAAAGTTTCAATTAGTACATGTAGTGTTAGTTTTTAAATATCAATACAAACACCATAAAAGCATGATATTTTGTGCAGTCATAAAAATTAGTAACAGTTTAGCTAAGGTTCAACTATTGATATAGCTAAGCACTTACCTAGTAATATGAAGTAAAGACTGTGAATTTTTTATAAGGCAATTATGGAATGGCATTTAAGGTCATCAATCTTAAAAATTATGAAATCAACAGTTAATATCATCATTAGTCTAAAAATCTATCCTTTTACCGTGTACTTAATAATTATGCAGAGAATGACCTTGATTTGTTGGACATTTTTAACTATATCACCAATACTGCAAGGCAAACAATAAAACCCCATGATATATTTTTTTGTTAAAATCATCCAGTTTATTCAAGTTATATAGACATAATATTTTTGAATAGTAAACCACTTCATTTCATTCTTAAACTTTTTATTATTTTCATGTCTTTTTATTGTTTAATTGGTGTCTTAAAATAGCTAAAGAGAATATGCTATGACTCTTCATAGCTTCTAGGTTACATTTGCAGTTGTTACAGCAAAGTAAGAATCAATCAATAGAGAAATTTAAAGCTACTACAGTTTATTGGTATTCATAGGTGCACAGATAAGTGTACACTACAAAAAATCAGTGAAACATTTCAATATTACAACAAATATCAACATTTATATTCTTCAAAAATCCTACTCTCTAGTAATGGAATTTTACTGTATATTTCTAAATAAGGAATATGAGACCTGGGAATTTAAGATATATGTAAATGATTGTACAATAATTCAATAGACAACACGATTTTTATCATGGGCCTAATTTTCTTAAATGACATCTATTTATATTTTAATAGTAGTTGGTGTCTGTTGTCTTTTGTCATTCCATTATTGTGAGACAAAAAGAACTGGAAAAACATTAGCCTTAAACTCTTTCAAAGAGACTGTGATATATCCAAGAAAATATGCCAAAATATTTTCATTCCCTAACATCTAGACCATGTAAATATGTTATTGGTAGAAAAGCAGGCATTAAAAATGCGATTGGAGTTAATGATCTTGAGATAAAGAAATTAATATATATTGCATAAATTCATCTAATCTAATTATATCAATCCTTAAAACAGGCAACATAGTTTTGTTGAAATCAGAGACAAATGTAACTAGAGAAAAAGAGTCAAAGTTATGCACAGTTCCTGGCTATTTTCCTGACTTCTTACTTCTGAATGATAACCTTCTGTTATATAGTCAGCATTAATTGAATACCTTTAATTTTTATATGATCAAATATATCCCACCATTTTATTAAGATATTTTCCACTAATAAATAACTGAAATCTTTTCCCTTTTTTTGCATTAAAAGTGCTCTAACAAGGCAGTATGGCTTCAGTGATGAATTCTACCAAACTTTGCAAAAAAAACCAGTGTGATTTATTGTCAAGCTACTGCAAAGAATTGACAGATAGTAAACACTTACATGCTGATTCTCTGAGCCCAGCTTTGATTTGATAGCAAAACTAGACTGAACACACACACACATACACACAACCTAGTCCCATATCTTTGATGCATATATACGCAAAACTACTCTCAACAAAACACTTGAAAATTAAATCTAAGAGCACATTAAATTATTATTCATCATAATATATTGAATTTATCTGAGATGCAAAGATAGTTCAACAAATGACAATCTATAAGTCTAATTCATTGTATCAACAAAATAAACAATAAATATCTTATAATCATCTCAATAGATGCATAAAAGGTTTATAAATTCTACAAATTCTCCTTTTAAAATTCTGAAGTTATAAAAGTATTGTACATAATGACAAAAAGTGTTTTATTGACAAACCCACAGTACACATTATTCTGAACAGCAAAAATCTAAAAATATTTCCTCTGTGACCTAGAACAAGATGATAGTGTCCACAATCATCACTCTTATTGAATTTATCACTACATTTTTTAGAATAATTAGTTATCACAAAAAATATAATATAATATAATAAGATATATATAATATAATATATAAATATAATAAGAAAGAAAAAAGTCAAAGGATCTCTTCCAGGTGTATCTCTGTATATAGGAAAACCTCAAATTCCACCAAATTATTACAGTTGGTAAAGGGATTCAGTAAGACTTCAGGAAACAAAGAACAACATGAAAATCATTATTTTTATACACCAAGAATGAGTATACTCAGCAAGTATTCATGAAAATTCTATTCACAATAACTAAATAGACAAAAATCTGAGAATGAACTGAGCTGGCAGAATAAAAAGCTCCACAAGGAAAGTGAGAAAAAACTAAAAAAGAAAGACTTCTTAAATCATGAATTGGAAGAATTCATAATCAATAATGTACAAGCAAACCCCAAACAAATTTACATTTTTAATTTTTTTTTTTTTTGTCTTTTTCCTTTTTTGTCGGTACAGGGGATTGAACTCACAACTGCCTGCTTGCAAGGCAGGCAGGCGCTTATGCCACTGAGCTAAATCTCCATCCCCAATTTTTAAATTTTTTTTTTATTTGAAAGAGAATAAAACTAAATATACCAAAACAGAACAAAGCAGATCAGAATAAAACAATGTAAGTGATACAGATTTCAAGTAGAGACAACAAGAGATCTACAGTGACTAGAATGTTTCTTGTTTTCTTCTAAATAGTTGTCCATATCTTCACACACAATGAATTCATCCAAAACCAAATAGTATAAAACTGATTAGAACAGAGTGATGATGATATTATAGACCTTCAAAACCAGACAACCGGAAGATCAACAATGGCTAACACAATGTCTCTAATTCTCTTTAAAATAACTGTCCATACCTTCATGTATGTTGAAATTAAGTAATACAATACAGGCTAAAATCACCATAAACAGAGAATAAAAGCATTACTGGTTTTCTTCAAGAGTTCTTCAAATCACAAGTCATTAACATGCAAAATTATTTCAATATTAGGAATGTTAACTGTTCTGTTCCAAGAAATTATAGAATTTACAGCACAATCATCTGAGCTATCCTAATTATGTTTATTCAATTTTAGATATTTTTTCTTTTCCATTTCTTTTTATGTTTCTTCCTTTTCCCTGAGATATTATTTTTTTCTTGAGCATATTCTTATCCTTCCACTGTATATACAAAGGATTTTTTTATCTTATGTACTCTTATCATTTCTTACACTAGGTGACAATACAGTATTTGCTCAAATGAGTTTGATTTATTTCACTTGTGAGTATAGTCTCATGTTGCATCCATTTATTTATAAATATCCCAATAAAATCATTCTTTATAGCTGAGTAGTACTCCATTGTATAAAAATACCCACATCTTTTTTATCCATTCCTCAGTTGATGGGCATTTAGGCTGTTTACAAAATATGGCTATTACAAGTTGGGCTGCTATAAACTGTATAAAATATTGTGCTGCTATGAACTATATAAAATATATCACTGTGATATGATGGTTTCAGTTCTTCTGGGAATATGCCTAGAATTGGGATAGCCATGTCAAATGGGATTTCCAATCCCAGTTTTTTGAGGAACCTCCATACTGACCTCCACAGTTGTTGCACCAGTCTACATTCCCACCAACACTGCAGTAGAGTTCCTTTTCCCTCACAGCCTCTATAGCATTTGCTGTTGGTAGTTTTCTTGATCCTGGCCATTCCTTCTGGCATGAGATGAAATCTCAGTGTTGTTTTAATTTGCATTTCTCTAATGATCAATGATGTTGAACATTTTTTCATGTATTTATTTGTCATTTATATTTCTTCATCTGAGAATTGTGTATTCATCTCAGATGCACATTTTTGGATTGGGCCTTTGAATATCAGGGGTCTGATTTTTAAAAAATTCTTTGTATGTTCTAGACAGAAGTCCATTATCTGAGGGACAGTTAATAAGACTTTTATCTAATTTGTGGGTTTTCTTTTCACTATGCTGGAGATTTCCTGTGACATGCAAAAACTTTTTAGTAAGATATGATCTCAGTTAGTGATTCTGGAAAGAGTTTCTAATGTGATTTGATTCTTGCTCATGAATTCTCTACTTAACCCTATATCTTCAAGATTTCTACCTAATTTATCTTCCAGCAGATTTAGTATTTCTGGTTTTTTGGGGGGAGGGGTTGTTGTTGTTTTTAAGGGAGATCTTTTTTTTTTTTTTTTTGTCTTTTTCGTTTTTACCGGTACCAGGGATCGAACTCACGACTGCCTGCTTGCAAGGCTGGCGCTTATGCCGCTGAGCTAAATCCCCAGCCCCGGTTGTTGTTGTTTTTGTTTGGACCAGGGATCAAACTCATGACTGTATTTGCCAAACAGGCACTTTATACCACTGAGCTAAAACCCTGACCCAGTGTTTCTATTTTAATATGTAGGTCTTTGATCCATTTTGAGTTTAGTTTAGTACATGGTGACAGGCATGTGTCTGGTTTTAGTTTTCAGCATATGTATAGCCAACTTTCCAGCACCATTTATTACTGAGAGTACTTTTCTTTCAGTGAATGCATTTGGCTCCTTTAACAAAGATAATGTGGCTGAGTGTGTTTGTAGTTGTATCTTCTAATCTATTCCAATGATCTTCAGGTCTGTTTTTATTCCAGTAACACGCAGATTTTATTACAGTATATTTATAGTATAACTTCAAGTCAGGAATTATCATGCCTCCTGCCTTGCCTTTGTTGCTTATAATTTTTGCTACTCTGGGTCTCTTGTGGTCCCAGATGAATGTTAGGAATGACTTATCTAGGTCTGTGAGGTATACTAGTGGTACTTTGTTTGGGATTGTATTAAATCTGGATAACAATTTTTGGAGAACGGCCATTTTCACAATATTTGGTCTTCGTATCCATGAAAAAGGGATGTATTTCCATTTTCTGAGATCTTCAATTTCTTTTTCAGGATATTACAATTTTCCCTGAATAGATCTTTTACTTTTTTTGTTAGATTTATTCCCAATTATTACATTTTTGGGGATGCTATTGTAAAGCGTGTGGCTTCTCTTATTTCTCTCTCAGGATTTTGTTGTTTGTGTATAGGAATACTATTGATTTATTTGAGTGTTGACTTTGCATTCAGCTCCATTACTGAATTTACTATACCTAGGAGTCTTTCAATGGAGGGTTTTTTTGTTTTGGTTTGGTTTTTTTGTTTTGTTTTGTTTTTTTGTTTGTTTGTTTGTTTTTCCTTTTTATCAGTACCGGGAATTGAACTCACAACTGCTTGCTTGCAAGGCAGGCACTTATGCCGCTGAGCTAAATCCCCAGCCCTCTCAATGGAGTTTTGAGTTCTTCTGTATGGAGTATCGTGTCATCTGTGGATAATGATAATTTAACTTCTTTACCTGTCCATACTCCTTATATTTTTCTCTCTTATCTAATTTTCTGGCTAGTAATTCCAGCACTATATTGAATAAGAGTGGAGATAATGGACATCTTTGTCATTTTCCTGATTTTAGGGAAAAGGTCTTCAGTGTTTGATCGTTTAATATGATGCTAGCTGTTGGTTTGTCATAGATGGATTTTATCATATTGAAATAAAGACATCTATTCCAATTTTCTGTAAGTTTCTTGTCATGAATGAGTGTTGGACCTTATCAAAAGCTATTGCTGCAACTATAAAAATGATCATGTGATTCTTATTTTTGGCTCTATTTATATGGTGGATTAAGTTTACTAAATTGCATATGTTGAATCATTTCTGTATTCCTGGGATGAACTCCATTTGTTTCTGTGTAAAATCTTCTTGATGATTTTCTGCATTCTGTTTGCCAGTATTTTAAAGAGAATTTTTCAACTATATTCATTAGGGAGACTGACCTGTAGTTCTCTTTTGGGTTGAGGTTTTCTCTGGTTTTGATATTACAGTAATATTTGATTCCAGGAATGAGTTAGTGATAAATGCTTCCCTTTCAATTTCATTGAAGATTTTGAGGAGAGTTGGCATTAAGTCCTCTTTGAATTTCTTCTAGAATTCTTCAGTGAATCCATCTGGTCTTGGGCTTTTCTTTGTTGGCAAAGATTTAATTACATTTTGAATTCTGTTAATTGAAATGGGGTTATTCAGCAGTTTTACATTTTCTTTATCATTTTTGATAATTCATGTTTCCAGGAATCTGTCCATTTCTTCTGTTATCAAGCCTATGAGAGTAAATGTTTTCAAAATAGCTATTGATGACTTTCTCTATTTCCATAGGGTCTGTAGTGATTTCACACTTTTCATTCCCTATTGCAAGAATTTGAGTGTTTTCTTTCCTTTTTAAAATAAGTTTGGCTAGGGGCTTATCAATTTTATTTATTCTTTCAATTAAACAACTTTTTGATTCATTGAATCTTTGTATTGTTTTCTTGGTCTGTATTGCAATGATTTCTGCTCTTATCTTTATAATTTCCTCCCTTCTTTTGGCTTTGAGACTGACTTGCTATTCTTTTTCTAGATGGTTAAGGTGGAGTGTCAGGTTTTATTTATGTTCATTCTGTTTCCCTGATGTGGGAATTCACCACAATAAATTTTCCTCTGAGGACTGACTTCATTACATACTACAGGTTTGGTAAGTTGTATTTTCATTTGCTTGTAGATACTGTTTCATTTTTCTTTAATTTCCCCTGTGACCCACTGATTGCTCAGGAAAGAATTATTCAATTTCCATGTGTTTTTAGGGTTTTTGCAGTTTCTTTTGTCATTAATTTCTAGTTTCATGGTGCTATGATCTGATAATATGCACGGGATCATTTCAGTTTTTTGCCTTACTTAAGTATGTTCTATGGTCTACTATAAGGTCTATTTTAGAGAATTTTCCATGTGCTGCTGAGAAGAACGTATATTCTGGTGTTGTTGGATGGAACACTCTACATATGTTCAACAAGTACATTTGTTCACAGGTGAGATTTAATTCTGTTATTTCTTTGTTGAGTTTCTGTCTAGTTGATCTGTCCATTTGTGTCAATCATGTGTTAATGTGTGCTGTTGTAACAGTGTTATTCCTTATTTGATTTTTTCATTTTTAAAAATTTTATTTAAAGAAAGACTAAACAAAATGGAAAATGGGTAGAAATAATACATACTTTTAAAGAAAGAATAAGCATTAAGAAATCACTAGTTGATGTTTCCATATTGTCCTCTTACAAATAGTTGTTCAAGATACAAAATTGGAACATACAAGTGGGAATTCAAATGGTGAGACTGCAAAAAGATTTGTTTTACTATCCAACAAAAACTTAGTAATATGGTTAACATTCCTATACACTTAAACATATATGCAGTTATCCATGTCTTCCTTTATGTTGAGATTAAACAAACCAAAGCAGTCTAAAATCATTCTGAACAAAGAATCCTAATATTCCTGGATTTCACTGGGTCAGCACTGGGTATTGTAGTGTCTTTTTTTCTTCAAATGTTCATTTCATCATGTGTCATAAGATCAGTTCTCATAAACTGATTATAGGTTCTATGCATGCATGAATCTTAACATTCATTTCTATCCTTTCTATATTAGAGGGAGAAACAAAACAAAGCAGGACAGTACAAAATAACTTCCTATAAACAGATAAAATGAAAAATGCATATAAAAGCACTATATAGTAATTCTATCATGGTTATTGTATTGTCTCTTGGTAACGTCAATAGAACTGTCTATATCATCAGACATAATATAACTGAATATATCAGTACATAACAGTGTTAATAAAAATACAACTTTGAAGATAGTGTATAACAACAAAAACAGGCAATAATCAAACCAGAATGGGTATCATAGTGAATCTTGTCATCTTAAGTGTAGTTGGCTATATTCTCAGATTGATACTATCTATCATACCAGTTTTAAATAAAATCTGTCGATGCCAACCAGCAATCAAACAAACCAGATTCAACTAAGATCAGTCATGTTAAAACAGTACACGTTATGCAGGGCTCTAGATTAAGTTAATAGGAAATTAAAGATGATCACTGTGCTACATCCTGATATTTTGGGGATAGCTGTCAGTACCTTCAGATCTAGTGCAAGTAGACAAACTGGGATAAAATAAATTCTATCTAAGCAGAGTGGTGCAAGGAATATGGTTTTAATTCCTGATACACTATTAACAATATCTTCTGCAATATTTTTTATGACTATTCCTCCCTTTCATTCTGCAGGTTGCACTGTGCCTTCTTGGGTCTCACCAACACTCTCAGTTTTAAATTGGAGGAGCAACCAGCTATTTACATAAGTGGTTCTGAACCCTCTCCCTCCTGGGCTTGATCTCTAGTTGTATTACTTTACCTATTAAAGCCTGGCTTTCCAATCTATCCACAAATACTTGTCTAGTTGCCCCTATTACTCTCTGGTTCCTTGTCACATAGAGCACTGTTTCCTCATATTTAATTTTCAGTCCATATACCCTTTATCAGGTTAGTTATATTTCCTATACAGAGCATCTCAGTGGACCCTACCTCCTGATGTACTCTGCTTGTGATTCTCTTTTTTATATTTATGCATCAAGGCCATCTATTAGAGATTATAACCAACCTTCTCTGCCTCATTTCTGTTGTGTTCTTTTTCTGCCATTAGTTGTCTGTTGTCTTCTTCATTTCACTTTCTACTCCATTCAATGAGGCCTTTCTGCCACTGTTCCTGGAGTCATCATACTTTTCTCTCTCTCTCTAGAATGTCCTGCATCTCTGTGGAGTTGGATTGGTGGTCACAAATTCCCCCAGTTCCCCTTTGTCTTGGAAGCATGTTGTTTCTCCACTTATTTCTATAGACAGTTTTTCAGGATACATCAATCTGGACTGTAGGTTATTTTTGTTTTTCACAGCTTGGAATACTTCACACCAAAATCTTCTTGATTTGATGGTCTGGGTCCAGAAGTCTGCCATGATTTTGATGGATTTTCCTTTGTAGATAATCTGTTTCTTGTCTCAGAAAGCATTTCATGTTCTGTTCTTATATTGAATTTCTGGGATCTTGATTGTTATATGCCTGGGTGTAGCTCTGTTTTGATTATAGGTTACTGGAGTTCTGTATGCCTCATGCATCTGCATATTATTTTTTTCCTATATTTTGGAGGATTTCCAATATTATCTCTGTGTATAACCTTTGTATTTCCTTTGTTTGTACCATTGCTTTTTCATACACATTCTTTATTCTTAAGTTATAGAGCCTCTTTTTGTTTTCTAGCCTTTATAATGTTACCATTTGTTTCCTTGTTATTTTTAAGAAATTTTTCCTTTCATGATCCCACATTGCAAATTTGTCCTCCAGTTTGAGTATTCTATCCTTACTTTCTTGCAAGCAGTTTGCCAGTTTTCAGTGGAGTTGTTTTATTTCCTGGTAATCTCTTTGAACCTGCTTCATGTATTCTATATTTTCTTTATATTCTTCATCAAACAATTATCTTCTTTTTTTGTGCTCCTCCATTTTTCTATCTGTGTCTACTTGAGAGGTGCTTAGCATTTCTTTTATTAATCTACTTATACCTTACTTTGGTTAAATATTTCACTTTTGAACTCATCTATGAAGTCCTGATGATATCTCTTTATGTTCACTGATGCCATGTCTGATATTGCATGTTTGTTGTTCTCAATCTCTTTTGCATTTACTTTTCCTGGATCAGGGTTGGGGCCTGGGAACTTTTTATTATTGCTTCCTCTTGTCATATTTTTTGTTTCTTCCATAAAGAAATATAGAGGAGGACCCAGTCTCTCTCCTTTTTGGTTATGTTTCATCTGAAGCTCTCTGGCCAGGTGATCCTGCCCACTTCAGTGTACTATTGTGGTGCAAACAGCAGCGGCCTATGCTGGCCACTCCCCTCCGGGTCAGTCAACCTGCTGAGGCCTTCACTGTGTTAGTGTGCCATGTGCATAGGGAATTGGTTTGGTACAACTTATTGGGTCTCAGACAGGGGCGTGACCCCGGCCAAGCTTACCCCACCAATCCTGCCTGGGAAGAGGATAATTGGCTGAAGCCACTGCTATTCCTTGTTCTTGCCAGTCCTGCCAGGTTCCAAGATAACGTCCTGTTGGAATGACATCCTTTTCTGTGGAAGGGTCTTATTCCTGGCACTCACTGAGGTAGCAGTTTGATTCAGGTCTCATGCCAACTCAGCTCTCCATTGGGCCTGCCAACCCCTGACCTCAGTGCAACTGCAGTTCCAGTGAGTCAAAGCGACAGGAATTCAGGCAGCTCAGTAAATCACAATTGCACGAGTTAAGGCACTACAGTGGGAAGACAAACCTTTAGCTGTTCCAATAGTAGCACCCTGACTGCATATTTGATTGGTTGTTCTCACCTTAGTTTCTTCCTGAGTTGAGAGGATCCATCACCCTGTGTCTGGGACTCCACACATTGTGTTATTTTTGCATCTAAGTTGACTATTTCAGGGGGCTTCTGTAATCTGCTCTTATCTATCTGCAATCTTTACTGGAGCTCAGTTTTTTCATTTTTGTTAACATTTGTTTTGCATAGCTGAGTGCTACCAAATTTGGTGCCTAGATACTGAATATTGTTATCTCTTTCTCTTGAAGTTTTACCCTAACTAGGATGTTGTGACCTTCTTTATCTCTTTGGATCATTCTTGGTTTGAAGTTCACACTGTCTGAAATTTTTTTTTGAGGTTCCTGTTGTATAAGTATTGTTTTCCATCCTTTGACTTTCAGTCTATGAGTTTCCTTTTGGGTTAGATGTGTTGATTCTATACAGCATATGGTTGGATGTTGTTTCTTGATCCATTCTGCCAGTCTGTCTCTTTTAATTGGTGAATTGAAGCCATTTACATTAATGTTATAAATGATACATATTGGCTTATTTTTGACATTACTCTTCTGTTGTTGCTTGTTTACATTTCCACTCTGTTTAATTGTTTTCTGTGCTTAGTGGTTCTTTCCTAAGTTTATTTAGAAGGTCTTTCATTATTCTTTGCAGAGTTACTTTGGTGATCATTAAGTTCTTCAAGTGTTCTTTGTCATGGAAGTTTCTTATTTCTCCATCCATTTTGAAGGACAGATTTTCAGGGTCCATCAGTCTGGGTTGGAAGTCATTTTCCTTTAGGATATGAATTAATTCACTTCATGCTTTTCTTGACTTCATTGTTTGTGTTGAGAATTCTGCTGTGATTCTGATAGGCTCTCCTTTATAGGTGATCTGTCTCTTCTCTCTAGCAGCTTTTAATAGTCTATTCTTATGTTTGATTTCTGAGATGCTGATTATTATATTTCTGAGTGTAGTTTTATTTGGTTATGGCTATTTGGAATTCTATATAATTCACTTATCTACATTCCTGTTACCATTCTCATGTTTGGGAAATTTTCAACTATTGCTTCTGTAAATAACCTCTTGATATCATTTTTGTTGTCACCTTCTTTTTTATTTATACCTATCAGTCTTGTGTTGTCTTTCTTTTCATAATTTTTTCAGCTGTTTAATTATTATTATTTCCTGATTCCTTGTTATTTTTTTATTGGTACTGGGGATCAAACTCATGACTGCCTGCTTGCAAGGCAGGTGCTTATGCTGTTGAGCTAAATCCCCAGCTTCTGATTCCTTGTTATTTTTAAAAGATCTTTCCTAATCACTAGCTACAATCTTGACTTTGAGGTCTTAAATTCCATCTTGATTCATTGAGAAAGTTTTAGCAAATTTCAATGGAATTTTTGATTTCCTGTTTATCTCTTTGAATCTTCTTCATGCATTCTGTTTGTTTCTTACATTGTTTTTTTTTTTTCCATTGTTTGCATTGCTCAACTAATTTTTGAACCATGTCTTCTTTATATGGGTTCAACATTTCTTTCATTACATTTTCAGTTCTTCTTTTACTTGGGAGATGATTTCTGATCTGAATTCTTTTATGGCTTTCCAGAGTACTTTCTTTCTTGCATTTGCTATCATTTCAGGAATTTAAGGCCTACAGTTTACATTTTCTTCTATGCTCATGTCTCCTTGGCTTGCTTAGAATTGGCTGGAAGTATGAGATTGCATTTTGCTCTTCTGTTTTGTCATTTTTCTGTAGTTCTTATCTCTGGATGATGCAGCAAAGCTTCCCTGTGAGCTGTAGATCACCTCATGCATTTTAAAACCCTAAAGCAAAATCCACGCAGCTGTTGGGAGCCCAGGGGTCACTAGGTGTTGCCCAGATGGGCCCACAGAGACCTCCTGTGTGTCCTCCAGTGATTTGGATGTGGGCAGGGCCTTACTGGCTTAGAGCAATATTCCAAAGCTTCTGAATGGGCTGTAAATCACTGTGCACACTTTCCAAACAAATTTACAAGGTCAATGTAATTTATACACACAATAAAAGAAAACCTAATCACATGCTTCATTCAAATCACAAACAAATCACAAAAGACAATGAATAAACAACATAAACTTGAACAAAAACAACAAAATTTCTGATTTTATATCCAGAGCAACCAAAACTGTCTGGTTACAGCAGAACAAGAGTATACAAAGCAGAGATACTCTAGAGAGCCCCAGTAATAAACCCAAATACCTTCTACTCAAAGGCAAAGAAATTATACATTGGAAAAAGACAGCCTTTTTAATAAATACTGTTGGGAAAACTGAATTTTCATATATAGAAAGTTGACACTTGATCCTAGTTTCTCATCCTGTGAAGAAATCACTCAGTATATATTCTATATCAAAACATAAGATTTAATATTAGGAAAGTACTAGAAGAAACCACAGGGGAAATATTTTAAAGTCATTGGTTTTAAAGAGTGTTTGTTTGGACATGAACCCCAAGTCTTAAGAAACAGACCAAAAGACAAAAATGATTACATTAATGTAAAGGATTGTACACCGAGGGAATCAAGCAGCAGAATGGTGAGAAAACCTACACAGTGAAAGAAAATATTTGCCAACTAATTATCTGACAAAGGATTATTATCCATAATATACAAAAAAAAGACAACAAAATCTTAATAAAATCAAATTTTAAATAGGCAAATGATCTCAATATTTTTCAAAATAGAAAATTAAAATGACCACCATATATATTTTAAATGTTCCCTAAATCTTACCTGTCAGGGAAACGTAAATCAAAATTACAACCCCAGAGTAATTGGCCATTGTTAGAATACCTAATATCTACAAAATAATAACAAATACTGGTGATAATGTGAAAGACAAAAAAAACTCTCTTACACTGTTAGGAGGAATTTAAATTATTAGTAAGCCATATGTAAAAGAGTACAACATTTCCATAGAACAATAAAAATGGATGTATTGCATGATTTATCTTTTTTTTTTTTTTCCCAGAGTTTGAACTCATGACCTCACACTTTCCAGCCAGGCTCTTACATCACTGAGCTAAATCCCTCATTACAGCTGTCATATATTTGAGAATATATCTAGATGAAATAGAACAGATAACTGTATTTCCATTATTCACCATACCTTCAATGTAAAATCAAACTAGGTATCCACCAATGGATGAATTTTAAAACAAAAATTGGTATGTACACACAGAAAAATATTATTGAGTCTTACAGAGGAATACATTTCTCTCATTTGAAGCAAAATAAATAGGATGAAGGGACACTGTGTTAAGTAAAATCAGGAAGACACTGAAAGACATGTAAATATGATCTCTTGTATTTGTAATGTTAAGAAAAATACAGACTGACCTGAACATGATATATTGATTACTAGAGTTTGGGATAACAGGGAACATAGATGAAGAGAGACTGGGTTGATTATTGCACAGTGTTTATATAAATTGAATTATCACTGAGCTGCATCAATGTGTACTATCAGCAAAGTTATAATACTTTTGTGACTTGCTAATGAAGATAATATGATTAGAAAATAAAACAAGATCAGTACTGTAAAAACACTGAAATACATTGGATTAGTTAAATCTTCATATCCATAAGTTAATAAATATGAAACATATTTTGAGGAAAACTATTCTCAAATGTATAATTTGTGTCTGATTTTTTTTTATCAGTACCAGAGATCAAACTCACGACTGTCTGCTTGCAAGGCAGATGTTTATGCCGCTGAGCTAAATCCCCAGCCTCTTGTGTCTGATTATTATAAAAGGTTTAAGTAGGTACTTTTAGTTCCATCATATCAAAGATGCAGTAATTTCAATAAGTTTACCAAGAAAATTATTTTAATCATGAAACAGGATTTTCAAATTCTTTATGATGCGAATAATAGACTACTTCCATATTTTAAATATGTCTTCAAAAATTTGAACCTTGTGTATGTTCAATCATCTTTTATGACTTTATTCTATATTTTCAAATGACCTTACTTCTGGATTTTCCAACTAAAAATAATATGTTTGTATTCATTTTTAAACAGTTTTGGAAGAGTTTAAAAGAAAATAAAACAGTAAAAACAAAACATAAATAAAATGATACAGGATTTCAAAACAAGACAATGTGAAATTAATAATGGTCACTATATTGCATATTGATATCTTCAAAACAGTTGCTCAGACTACAAGATACAAACACGAAAAACAGATCAAACAATAAGCACAATTTATTTCCATGAATTTATAGAAATAGTAGTACATTATCTTACCTATCATTCATATATACTTTTCCTCTACCTTTTCTTTTTTTTTTATCTATTCCAATTGTTCTTTCCCTTTGAGAAGTTTCTTCTCCTTTAACAATATCTACTATAGATTGAGGGTCTTATTTACTCTTTCAGTTTACTACACTAGGGAGACAATACAGTGTTTACATGTGTGAGTCTGATTTATTTCACTTATGAGTATATTTTCTAGTTGCATCCATTTAACTATAATACCTCAAATTTTATCTTTTTTTATAAAGGAGTAGTACTCCATTGTATGAAAATACCACATCTTTTTTATCCATTCTGTGGTTGATGGGCATTTGAGCTTTTCCCAAGATTTAGCTATTACAAATTGGTTGGCTCTAAACTTAGGTGCACATATATCACTGTGGTGTGATGCTTTTAAATCTTCTCAGAAGATACCTGAAAAGGGCAATAGGTGGATTGAAGGGGACTGCTAATCCCAGTGTTTAGAGGAATCTCCACACTGATTTCCACAGTGGCTGTCCCAGTCTACACTCCCACCAACAGTTTGAGAATTCATTTTTCCCCACAGACCCAATAGTAGCTGTAATTGGTTGATATCTTGATGATAGTCATTCTTTGTAGAATTTGCATTGCTTGAGTAACCAATGGCTTTGAACATTTTATCATATATTTGTTTTACACTTGTGTTTCTACATCTGAGAAGTATATATTCATCTCATATACCCATTTTGGAATGGGACTTTGAATTTGGGGCCCGTTACTGTTTTTTTCTGTTTTTTACGTTCTAGATAGAAGTCTTTTTGGCTTGGGAAAGTTACAAGGATTTTTTTTTCTCAATCTATGGGTTTTCTTCTATAAATGGAGCTGGGAAACCTGGCTTTCCACAAAGACTAAAACTAGACCCGTGTCTGTCACCATGCACTAAAATCAAATGTATCAAAGATCTAAATATTAAAACAGAGATACTAGATCTGCTAAAACACAAAGTAGGTAGAAATCTTGCAGATGTAAGAGTAGGCAGAATTCATGAACAAATAACAAACTGCACAGAAAATATTCAATGAATTAACAACTGGGATCTCATCTTTTAAAAAAGTTTTTCATCTCAAAAGTAATTATCAACTAAGTAAATTTGGATTTTCTTCCACTTAGTGTAAAATTTTGAATTAGAATATATGACTTTCACTAATATTAACATTATCCCCTCCAGAGTGTAGTAATTCATAATAGTCTTGATTTTGCCTGGTAGAAATCGTTTTTAATAAGCAATTTCATAATTAACTATCAAAACTACAATCAGCAGAACTAGTTAATTATTATTTAGGGTAAACTTATCAGGTATCAATTCCAAGCACTTTTTTTAAAATGTACTGAAATTATATCATTTTCCACATCAGTCTAGTCTTCAAACAGAAACAGAGTGAATTAGTAGAGAGTTATTTTCCACTTAAGCATAAAACCATTTTTTTTAATTTAAAAGGAAAAAGAAAAAAAAAAAACAGTGTAAGGGTACAAGTAACACAGAACTACAAAAAAAAAAAAAAGTAAGAAATCACCAGTTAATAGATTACACATTATCATCTTAGAGATAGAACCTCAAGTCACAGGATCAAAGCATACAAAGTGAGATTACAAACAGTTGTGTTCAATGATCCAACCAAAAACATTAATATGATCAGCTATTTAACACCCCTAAACACACTTGCAGATGCATGCTTTAGAGCACTTTTTCCCTCCCTTATTTACAACAAAATTTACTCATTTTGGGTTTTATTACTCCATAGTTCTTATTACATTTTTTTGGAAGAGAATAAAGTCAAATATGGCAAAACAAAGCTGTCAGTCAAAACCAAGGATAGACATAGCACATGATGTAAAAACAGAGTATAAGGTTATCAACAATAGTTACCATAATGCCTCTTGCTTCCTTAAAAAGAATTGTCTATCTTATTAGGTATTAAAAGTTGAACAAAACAGTAGAGAACAAGACCAATAAAACCTAAACCTTGTAAACATTACAGAACTTCAAAAGAAGATAATAGTCAAACCAGAATGGGCATCATAGTGAATCTTATTGCCCTCAAAGTAGTTGCCTATACCCTCGAACTTGATACTATCATACAGAACAGAACAGAGTCTAATCAGTCAAAACAAGATAGTGGGAGTATTACAGGACTTCAAATGAAGTTAAAAGGAAATAAAAAAAAAGTTACTATAATATATTATGCTAATTTTTCAAATTTTCCCCTTAGTTAAAAAATCATAAAAAATAACTAAATATTTTTTTTAATGAGTAAGGGAGAGAGTGTGACAAAAGAAGACAAAACAACATTACAATGCAGGTCAAAGCCTGACTGTTTCAGCAACCTAGTGCTTCACCACCAAATAACCCGACTTAATAGTAGTTATCATAGTGTCTTTTTCCTTGAAATATTTGAATATAAGTATAGCATCAAACATATCAAGTAGTGTAAAACCATTCAAGTGGATGAAAGCATTGTAGGGTATTTAGAACCAGCTAACAGAAAAGGAACAATGGTTTTTATATTATTCTATATTATTATGCTAATCTTCCCTGTGTCGTTCCAATTTAGGTATATGTGCTGCCGAAGTGAGCACTAAGTATAAAATCTTTAATATGATATTGGGATATGTAAAGCTTTGCAAAGCCAGGAAAATAATTATAAAATGTAAAATTGAAATGTCAACATAATGTTACTAAAGTATTTTAATATTAAATAATGAAAGAATACTTGAACATTAGGTCTAGAGGATAAAGAATGCATGACCAAATATAATTTATCAAAACAAATTTTCAAAAGCAACTTATTCATTTCAATAATCCAAGATAAAATGTTTACTAAGGTATGCATTCTAAGTATTAAAATAAAAACTTAAACATAGAAGGAACACTGAATACAATTTAACAAACAAAATTTGATCTTTGTAAAATTGTTTATATCTAATCTTCAAAATTAGATTATATCTGCAAATTTTATTTGTATAAAATTCTCAAGCGTATGCTTTTTCCTAATTCTTTTCATGAAACAGTTTTCAGGGTGACAGATGGTTTAGCCAGCAATAACATAGATCCTAGAATATTTGTTAGCCTGAGCGAAAACTCAGAATCTGACCATGGAATCTGATCATGGATTAAATAGTTAACTGTGAACATCATAAATTGAATAATTTTAGTTCATCAAGTTATCATATGGATGAGACCCATTAGCATGAATATGTATTCTTTGGATTCACTATAAGGAGATTTATAGGGTAGAAGTAGGTTGCATAAACTTGTCGCCCATTTCCCTTCAACATTTGTCTTCATGTCTGCCCATTACATCACTTGTGTGACCCCTATGAGGGTTTGCTTATGAAGTGATGGAGAGCAAAGAAGATCAAATTCATCTCATAAGTAGTTTGACTCAGTATGATAGTGCAAAGAAAATGTAAACTTTTGTTAAATACAGCTTGAGTATGAATAGAGAATAGGACAATTTTTGCAATGAATGGAGATTGGCAAAGCACAGTTGGGCATTTAATTTATGTAAAAATATAACTCAAGATGAAAATATGCACAGATGGGAATTGATATGATAGCTTTATCTTGCTCATGAAATTAATAATAAAAGATTGGGTTCTCTGATATTGAGATTTGGAATGACAAACCAGAAAGACAGGTGTGTGACATATTTTTGTATGTAGGATTGGCCGTTAATACCCAAAAGAGAACATCTAGAATGGAAAATCCACAGAAAAACAAAAGTAATGTGATGTCATGCAGACACTTAACAAGTAGCTCAGTGGATACAAAAACATAGTAGCAATGATGGCAGTGTTGGAGGCAGAGGATGATCATAACCCCATCTCACAAAAGCTGATCTAACTTTGTAGTATTGATGAATTTCCATCAAGACAGGAACACTATTCAGTATGAACTCTAATAAATACATGTACTTGTAACAGAGAAAAGCTACTAACCTACTCACAAACTGCACTGCTGACACTGAATCACTCTCTGGATAGATGGAGCAAATGCTGTTTGTTTATCTACATATTTTCCCTATACGCCTTTTTCATTCTTACATTTTGAGCCCCACTGGAAAAGCTTTCTGTAGATTAACAATGAACATAATACACCAGTACTAAAGCATATATTAAATCACCTTGTACACAACAAAGGAAGTGTACACCACAAAGGAAGTGTGGCACACAAAATATAGTCATAACATTTCTGTGGCTATTACTTAGAGCCCAGTTCTTTACGATTCAAATAAAATTTTGAAGCAGCTTCCTAAAGTAAAACTCAGCTCTATAAATATCTAATTCTGTGCATTAAAATACATGGTATTTATGTCAACAGTCATTAAGTCATACTACAAATGTTAAAAATAGAATACATTGGTCCAGAAATGTGTTTAAAGTAGAAATAGTTCTTGTTATCATTTCTCCCAATGATTTATTTAATAAATTTTGGAACATCTTAATTTAGAAATTTAAATACTGCTAGTAGAAATGCAGGTCCCTAGAGATAAGTGTTTCTAACAGGAGGCACAAGCTGAACTATAGATTATAGCTGCCTTGCAGTCACACTGAGCAATTCCCGTAAAAACTCCAGTTGATAAGGAAAGGTAGCAACAGCAGACACTCATCTTCAGGAAAATATAGGGCTGGGACTGCCATATCAGGGAAGAGAATGTTTGTCTTTCAGGTGGTCCATTTTGTATCTTTGTATCTTTTAGAATTCTGGCTCTGAAGTTATCTAGCCAGAAAGTGCCATTGAGGTTTGGAGAAACCAGACTTTAATTTAAAGTGTTCTCTAAAATAAATCATTACCATATTGATTTGTATGACTTTTAACTTTCTCTTCAACTTGTCAAGATAATCATCTTCTTGAGCATAGGAGTCTTTCTTCTCCCACTTCTAAAGGCATTTACTCTAGAATACTTGAAAATATAAATTCTTTCTCCATGAGTCTTTGAGTATAATTCTCCCATGCTCTTGCCAGTTTTACCACACCCCATAGTCTGTACCAAGAAATTGGGAGTCATTCTTATGAAATGTAACCATGATAGAGGTTAAAAACTGTTTTCCTTGGTCTCTGTGAGTAAACAGAAGCTTAAATTTAATAAAAAAAACAGTAAATACAGCTGTCTTGATAAACATTGACTAATTATCTAATGTTCTGTTGTAACTTTGGGCTCATGCCAACATACAAATTTCAGTTAGATTGGAAGAATAAGACAAAAGATTTAAAGAGTGTTGAATATTGCTTACAATATATTGTATTGTTGAAAAATGTTGAATGAGTATAGTATTCTCATTAAAAATGATAGCAATGTAGAGTAATACATATGTAAGCAAAATCTAATCATATATATATAATATGATATGCACAAAATTAGGTGTGTTTTGAAATCTTTTTGATATTTCTCTCAGTTGAGTTGAATCTACTTTTGATCTCAACCATTTTTGCAAGGATTTTCAGCTAAAACTTTCTTGCCATTTTTTTAAACTGACTATTGTCTTTGCTCAGAAGTCTTGGAGAGACATGTTACATGTGATAAACTTACAATAATAAGCAAGTGAATCTGATTGACATGTCATTGACAGTACTGAACATTTTAATACAACATGGGATTGCTCACCCCCAATAAACATTGATTCTCCCAGCGTCCAAGAGTTTTGACTGCTAACTGCTTGAGGCATATCTTTCTCTGGAAAACACTGTCATCTGAATGCTAGCAGACGGGCTGATAAATATTAATATACGCACATTCCCTTGTTGCATTTTAGAGCAGCTCTACAAGTCCAAGATAGCTTCAGAGGTACATGTATGTTCAATTGACCCTTCTATTGGAGTCGTATCATTGTTGAAACTTTTCTCTCTGTATGATGTTTTTGTGTTAGTGAACTTCCCATCACTGGGACACATACCTAACACTCAAAACTTGAAGGAGAAAATACTTAATTTGTCTTATTGTTTCAGTGAATTCAGTCTTGGTCAGGTGACTACAAAATGGAAACATTATGGCCAAAGGGCATAGCAGAACAAAGCCCTTTAGTTCATGATATACAGAAGCAGAACAGGGAAATAGTGCCAGAGAATAAGAGGAGCAAGAGCAAGAGACCAAGTCATACCTCCATGACCCATCCAGAGAAACACAGAAATGTGCTTTACTAATCCCCTTGGAAGCTCCTGAGCCAATGAAGTTGACAATTAAGCTTAACAATTACAGTTCCCTTTATTCTTTTTTCAAACTATTGTTCTCAAGAGTACATTTAAGCAAAACTCTAGCATGCAATTTCCTGCCTCAGTCTGTTAATAACGAACATAATTTAAGTACTTCTACATATACAGTCATGTTTTAAACTACATGCGTTGCTACAGTTATGTGTGTGGAAATTTACCCAAGCTCTATTAACCTAAATTACACAACTCATTTTCCTAATGAGAAAAAAACACTTCCATATTATGAATGTCAATATAACCATTCAACTAAGAAATTTTATTTCCCAGATTACATTTTTCTGCCTACTACTACAATGGTTTTTCTCAGTAGTCTTTCTAATATGATAGGAAATTTTAAAAGCATTGTCACACTGAATATGTCTATGAGTTCTAACTTTCATCTTTGTTTTGTGTATATATTTTAACATTTAGAAAACTATATTCCAAGAAATTAAATTATACAATCTTCCTTCTAAAATATACTTGGAAGTTCATTTTCTCTTGCATATTTTGTATTGAATGGTTTTACTGATTCCAGTGTTTTTATGCATTCTTATCAATTTGCTTGAATATTGTTTGTATATTTGGGCACATCTTTATCTTGCAACTAATGGAAAGTGTTTATTTACATAACTATATTTATACTTCCCGGGAAGATATGAGTAAATCTATTAATTTCATGGTGTTAATTGTCCTCATATGAACCAAGGATGTCATCAATTCTGTTGTCTTTAGGTTACATTTGAAGGGGTTATTTATTATGAAGAAAAAGCAGCATGCCTATCATTGTAGTATGAAAAAAATACCATAAGTAGTTCTTTGTGTTCATATTTTTCTTACCTTAGTACTTATTTTTCTTAGATCAAAAAATGTTATTGAATTATTTAGTATTCCACAGCTTCCAATGTGTGTGACTCTGAATTCACTTTCACTGTTCTTGTTGTAATGGAACTTACCTGACAATAAAGACATTGCCTTACAAATATCTCCTCTGACTATTTGTATATAAGACACATAAGATGTGGATACCCACATCTTTAAGAAATGCTTGCATGGGCAGCATGGACTCAAGGCATACTAAGGCATTATTTCAATGTAATTTCATTTCTCAAAGGGCAGTTGTACTTCTGACTGTGTGTTTGATCTGGTGAGAATCTATTTGGTGATTTGGACACTGGTTTGAGTTTACCCAGGCTCAGAAAATAAAAACTATTACATCAAAAGAATTTCTAGACATCAAATATAAGTGCTTAAGGAAAGCTCTGCAAAAAACAGTGTAATTCTAAATGTAGTTTCTGAAATAATGATCATTTTCCAACAGGATCATTGTTTCAATGGAAAATGATTCTTGGCTTACACAAATCAACAAAACAGACATACTATACATATTTTGACTTCTCATTTCTAAAACCTTACTTGAAGTTCAAAAACATCTCAAAAGCATTTATCATCAGTACTACTCAAGTAACTGATAATGAAGTCACTTACGTCTGAAGTCATTCCATTTTTTCTGTCAGGAAGAATAAAGCCATGCTTTAACATATTAAAGTATTATTCACTCTGACAATAGATTTAGTTCCAGAACATAAGCTATTGCTATATTAGAAAGAAGAGGCCATCAGAATATTTCATTTCCTGAGCATCTCTATACTTCAAAAAATCTATCACTTCTAATGAAATTGGTAAGTACCTAGGAGGCAAATGCCTGTTTTATTTCTAGTCTAAAATCTGGTTTGAAATGAGTAGTTGTCCTCAACTCATATTCTTATTAAACAGAAAACTTAGTCACATGTTAATATATTTATCAAATTTTTAATAAAATAGAATTTTTATTAAGTTTTAAGTGTCATTATTAGTCTATTTTAACTAGATGTGTAGTTGCTTCTTAAAATTAAAAAGTGAGAGTAATGGTAATTTTACTTTGTGTGAGTCATTCAGAAAAAGTCTTACTTGGATCCACTTATCTAAAGACAGTCATCTTTCTGAGTTTATATATGAGCTTTTAATTGCTGCTGAAAATGATTATATAATGGGAATTTATGATTTTATTGTGAAAGTTATTTATCATTAACTATAGTGTCATATTTCAGTTGCTTTTATCATATATGTGTGTGCATACGTGTATGTGTCCAAAAAATAATTGAATTTTTGTGAAAATTTAAAGCAGTTTAAATGGAATTAAAAATACATGGTAGAGACTGAATGTATTGCTATATTAAACTGATGTTAAATAGTTGTGTTTTGTGACTTTGTATAAATGCTTATAACTCATTTATGACTTTAAGTTATATACTTGAATAAATCTACTTAAATTGTAGTTTAATTTATTAATTGTAGCACTCTTGGTGATTAAATTAACACTTTAAGGCTGGTAATGCCTTTAAGCAGTAACTTACTAAAATGAAAAAAATATCCAAGGCATTGTTTTAAGTAGCAAAGCTAGCAAAGAGTAAAACTCTATGCATCCTTTAAATAAATTACACTTGAAATAACAGTAGTATTCTATTTCATTTTTTTTTTTCAAAAACTAAAATACTTACACAGTTCACTTCATATGGCTAATGTTATGTCTTGTAGCTAGGTGTCCCCCCAACCAAAAGTCTCATGCAGTCATAGGAGCAGCTTTCCAGAGATGACTGAATCCAGAGAGTGTGATGTTGGGAGTAAAAGTACATCACTACTAAATTATTCCACTAATTGACTTATGTAGTGATGAGTGTGGATGATGGAAGACCCGCTCTGGGTATAGGGAGCACCCCCAAAGGCGCGAAGCTTGGAGGGATAAAAGGAAGAGTGAGGTTTATGCTTTTGCTGCCTCTTAACTGCCTTGCTTGTCATGGGCTGTTTCTCCTTTCTAATGCCTCTCCGCCGGGCTGCCCTGCCTTGGAGCCAGCTGAATATGCACTGAAACCTCAGCAACCATGAGATGAAATGTCTTCTTCCTTTCACTTGTAGTATAAGGTATTTTGAATCGGTAACATGAAAAGTAAGTAAGAGAGCTAAACTTTCACCCCTGTAATTTTCTTTCATAACACTTTTTAAAATTATAAGTCATGCCATTGTGTGTGTGTCATTATTTGTTTAGTGTCTGTCGAAAGTTCATGAGATATGAGAACATATGTATATTTTGCCTCTATTTACTCATTAGATTATACTCTGGCATGTGCAATTAGTTTAAAATATTTAATGAATCTTACAAAAATAAATGAATATAATGTAAAAAGCTATTCAACTCTCATGAAATGGTTTATATATGACCTCAAACTGAACCAATAAACAAAACCAAAGCATATCAAATGATGATATGAGTCTAATAGCAATATGAAGCCAAATCATATGCTAAGTGAATTTAAGAATATTCTGAAACAAACTATTTGGAAAATAGACACTATATGTCTATATTTACTTTTAATATTTTTATATTAAAGCCCTTACTTTTCTAATTCTAGAGATGCATTTGAATTCATATCTGTAGTTCTGTGATTTCCATATGTAGTGGAGATTTTTATTATCTCAACGAATGAGATTTTGCTTTATAAATAGAATTGTCTGAAGGATGTCCATTATCACCACTCCTATTCAATATAGTTCTGGGAACTTTAATCAGAACAATTAGACAAATGAGAAAAATAGAAGAATAAGAATAGAAAAGGAAGAAGATAAACTAGCATTACTCACAAGTGATATGATATTCCACCTAGAAGACCCTAGAAACTCCACCAAAAGTCTCTTAGAGTAAATGACCAAATTCAGTAGCATAGCAGAATATAAAGACAACCCTCAAAAAGTAAATACCATTCTTGTATGCAAACAAAAAATTCACAGATAAATTAGGGAAACCCCACATTTCACAACAATATAACAAAAAATGAAGTAGGAACCACTCTAACAAAGGAAGCAAAGGATCTATATTGAAAATTACAGTACTCTGAAAACGGAGATCAAAGAGGACATCAGAAAATGGAAAGAGGTTCCTTGCTTATGAACTAGATAACAAACATAATAAAAACGGCAATACTCCAAAATGTTATGCAAATTTAATGCAGTCTCAACCAAAATATCATTAACATACTTCACAGAGCTAGGAGAACAATCATCTGGAAGCAGAAGACATCTAGAAAAGGACAGCCAATCCTGGGCAACAAAGATCAGGTGTCGGCGTCGTAACCCCAGACCTGAAATTATACTACAAAGCTAATGTGATAATACAAAGCTAATGGTAGCCACAAAAAACAGAGCTGAGGACCAGAGGAACAGATAGAAGATGAAGGCAAAACTGAAATCACAATCAACCACCTTATCTTTGGCAGAGAGGCCAAGCATGTTCCCTGGAAGAAAGATAGCCTCTTTAATAAATGGTGCTTGAAAAACTTCTACATGCTGAAGACTAAATCTAGTCCCATGTCTATCACCATGCACTAAAGTAAAGTCAAAATGAATCAGGATCTAAGTATGAACACAGAAACCCTGAATCTACTGGAAGAGAATAGATATTGTGAAGCAAGAAGAAACTGTTCAAAAGGGAAGAGAAACTGGTATGGGGGAAAGGAGAAAATTAGGAAGGGAAAAGAAAAAATAAACAGGTATTTATATATACGTATCACTATATCTACCTCTCTCTCTCTCTCTCTCTCTCTCTCTCTCTCTCTCTCTCTCTCTCTCTCTCTCGTATACTTTTTCATATATATATATATAAAACTAATTTTACTACTAATTGCTATTAGGTCATTAAAAGAAAGTTTGTATCTATGTTATTTGATCAATTTTTCATGCCTATGTCTTGTAACAGGAGCAGCTAATTTGAAGAGAGCAATATGCAATGTATTAACCATTGTTAATCTCTTACTATCTTGTTCTAAAATTTTGTACCATTGTTTATATTTTTTCTTTAAAATAAAATTTTAAAACTATCATTATTTCATAAAATTTCAAAATATGTTTGATAATATTGGACAAGAAAAATATGATGCTGTGGAAGGCCTTTTATTTCCCCCATACATCTAAGAATGCTTAGAATTTAGGCAAGTTTTGTCATTTAGAGGTCATCAAAACAAAAAAATAAATAAATTTTAAATAATCATATTTGCACTGCATAGCCTTCATACTTGGAACTGCTGTTAATAGTTAAAGCATTTGTCTTTTGAAATATCTAATATAGTTAGGAATATATAATTTTGAAAGCAAATATAGATGTAATTTACACTGTCAGATGCTATACAAGTTAATTTTGATTTAATTTGTAGAAAAAGGACATACATACTTTCTAATTTTTTCTGTGAAAAAGTAATTTATGTAGTGTCTGCTACTATTTTTATCAGACATTGTAAGAAATCTGAATCATTTAGTAAGGTGGTGAATCATGACATAATAAAAATACATCAAAAACTTGGCTGATAATTAAAAATTCATACTTAAAAATAATTTTGTTTCATAGATTATATGAGCATTTAAGGCATAACTTTTATGTATCTGCTTGATAACAAAATGTCATGAAGTAGGAAGTTTAAACAACGAAAATTTATTTTTCACTTTTCTGCTCAGATTCACAAGACCATAGGCTTAAATAACCAAAATTTATTTTCTTTTAGTTCTGAGGCCTAGAGTTCAAAGGTCAAGATGTGTGAAAATTTCATTCCCATTAAGGAATCTCTCCTTAAAGCTTTGAAATCTCCTTCGCTTTGACCTAACTCATTATTTGTACTGCTCATGCAGAAAGAGTGAAAGTTCACTTGTTCTTTTCCTCGTATTCTAAGAACATCTGTCCTACTGAACTGGGACGCAAATCTTGTGACTTAATCTATTAAATCACCTGTTTATAGACCTCATCTATAGATACATTCACATTGGTAGTTGAAGATATAACACATGTATTTTGAAGAAGGACACAAGTCAGCCCATGACAAAACAGTCTCCTTTCATCGTTTTCTTAGTCATCTTTTAGGATTTGAAATTTGAATTTTATTCCTGTTTACTTTTTAATATTGTGGTTTTATGGTTAGTACTTGAGTGCATATAAACTTCAGCCATCTGAATACACTCATTGATCTGTAAAAATACATAATCTTTTTTGTAATATATAACACATCTCACACAACTTTAATCAGATTAAAGGCAAAATAAAGGTTAACACTCTGCTAATTTCATGACTAACACATTTTTAATGAGAGATTATGAACACAATATAACTTGTTATGTACCTAAGACATTGCTATGCTAATGACATCATGAAATATGATTTTCAGTTTTGAAGATTATTATTCTGTTTTTCATTATGTTGAATAGTGCAGTGTCTTCTTAGTCTATTCAGGTTTTAAAAGAGCAACTACAATTTTTCCTCTGCTGTGAGGTAAATGGCAGCCAAAGGGGAACCACAGAGCTTTAACAATATTTTAACTGTGATAGGATTAAAATAATCAATGGAACTCTTAACACTATTTTTACTTCAAACAAAATGCTGAAGTTTCAGTTTATGGATTATCTCCCTCCAGTAATTGTGTCAGATTGCCTTCTGATAATTTTCCACAGTGTCAAATAAATATTATCAGTTAAAGCTGCTTCAGATTCCAACAGAGTGATGTGACCATGGTTATTTACAGGATGTCACAGTGTCTGCCTCCTATCACTCTGTCTTGTTGACAGTATGATGCTTATCATTCAAGTCAATATACACAAAGCTCGTGGATACTTGACTAATGTAATTTTTACTGCTGAGCATTTTTTATGTCAAAAGGCATCCTTTTTTAAAATTTCATAAGGATCCTAGTCATCGCTTTCAGGCCATGTGGAAGAAAAAAAAATGAAATATGTTTAGTTTTATACTGTATTTCACACTATGGGCAGTACTTTGAAAAGGAAAGGAGTAAAATATAATTACTTCAAAATACTGTTATAAAAAGCCTTAGAGTTGAAATGGAATTTCAAAATAATTTATTGAAATATTTACACCACCCACAGTTAAGCATCATAGCATCTGTATTATGGTATGAAAGAAAAAATACTGAAGTAGCAAACAGAAAACTTACGTTCTTATTTCTTTTTTACAACTGATTAAAAACAAGACCTTGGTCACATGTTAACATCTTTGAAATTCAGTAAGTGCATTTAAAACTAGAAACATTAAATAATGTTCTAATATTGCTTTATCAATGAACTCTACGGATGTGATTTTTCTATATTGATTTAATACAGGAATTCAATACTGCACCAGTCAAGGACTAGGTCTCAGAATAGTTTTGTCTTTCAATGACCCATTCTTTTTTCTGACCATCTTCTCTAATGGTGAGGACATGCAGGGCTCTCCTTGAGACATCTCTTGGAGTTCTAACAGTTGGTTTTACTGAGACATTTTAATGTCATATTTTGAAAGTTTATGCACCGAGTTGAAAGTATAGAGTGTGTATGTGTATGTATGAAAACCATGAGACTTCAACTCCTATTCTCAACAGAACATTAAATGGAAAATGATGTGCACTATAAACTACAACGATCTTATATGCACTTTATCTTTTTATCTGCCAGAACAACTTTTTCAAGAAAAGAAATAAGTAACATTTTCTTCAGTATTTCAGTTTTTGGAAACTGAAGCACAGAGAACTTGCAAAAGCAACTGCAATTTTATTGTTTAATTGGCACAATAGTCACATTTTATTAAAAAACTTTAAGCAGTTGGATGATAGCAAGAGGACTGCATGTATTATTTAAAGCAAAGACACTTTCAGAAGGTTAAAACTCACTGATATATCTAGGAAGAAAATTTTTAAAATTCTGCAATGTGTAGAAATTAGTTTCAGGTTCTATCTTCCCATTATTCTGTGTGAAGCCAAACACTGTAGACATCAAAAATCTTTTGGAAGAAGTTACTCCACCCTATAAAACATCTGAAATAAATGTATTTGGCAGTATTTCACAAATATCTTTATAAAATATTTGGCAGTAATTCCTCATATATCATAGCTTGCTCTTTAAAAGTCAAAGTTGTTATATATAAAATATCACAGTGATTAGAAAGATGCAAAATTACCCCAACTGCCTGAGAGAAAGGGAAGTGAGCATAAATAAAGAACTAAAGAGGGAGGGCTGGCCTATGATACCCACAGACAGAAAGGTTATTGAAAGAGTTTTGTCCTAGACAGGACACTGGGGCCGGTAAAGCCTCAGGCGGAACCAAGGAGCTCCTATCTTCCCCACACCTAGGAATTTGTCCCTGGTGCCAAACGAGTGCCAGTGGGCTACCTGTATATCCCTGATGACCTCCGGCACTACCCCCAACCTAAGCTACATGTATGCCCCACTCTACGTGTTCCACGGAGAGATCACCGAGGGAGGGGGAATGCCACGCCCCAGGGGCTAGGGGGTCTCTCCCTGCATTCTTAAAATAAAAGTCATTTGTACTTAATACTTCTTATCTTTTCAGCCGCTGCTCCCCCCCACAGTTCTATCAGTTATGAAAGCTAGAAAGACACTTTCAAAAAGTGGGAGATAAAATAAACACAAAGAAAACAAAGGAAAAAAAGGTGAAAATCTGGAAGATATCAGAAGTAACAATGCAGTCATGGCATATTAATTTTCACTATACTATTTCCTTAGAACTTATTACAGTTAATCTCTTCCTAATGTAGCATGTGCAGGAAATATGTCTACTTAGCTATCAATGTCTTTGTACCTGAATCTCATTTTATGCAACATATGTTGAGAATTCCAAGTAAGCAGAGATAGTAAAGTTAATAAAATTTTAAGTAGACAGTGACCAGAGGTACTTACTTGGTTTCCTTCTCTTTTTGAGGGGATAGCTAGAATGAACATCCCAATAACTCACAAATTTGGTAAAGTCTTATGAATACATTTTGCAAATGAAATGAAATGAAAAGAGATAGATGCCCTTTCTGGATTGACAAATAGAAATCCACAAGAAACTTTTCCTGATCTCCATTTTTCTCCATGTTTGTCAAATGCCAGGTAAAATAATGTCATATTAGATGATTACTTCAACATGAAAAGAATTTATGGTCCTGACATTTTTTATAATATAGCATCTTCCACTAATATATATACAGTGTATAATTATGAAGCATGCTGGATAATACAGACTTAAAATGATGCTCTATCAGCCTCAAGTCAACGGTAGGGTTTAATGACATTCAGAAAGAAGCAACAAGTTTGGGACTTTGAATTCTGTAGTATTCAATTTAGGAACTTATAACTAGAAACTTTTAAAGTATTTTTAAATGGAATTAAAATCTTTCAGGTGATCTCGGTGGAAAAATAATTATGTGATTTATAAATCCAGCCTTCAGGAGAACTTCCTCTCTTTCTCCTCCTGCACTTGCCTTTTACATCTTTCTACTTCTCCCTCTTCTTCCTCTTGTCTTTCACCTTCTTATTCTTCTTGCCATAATACAAACAAACCCATTGAGCTACATTTTCAGTGCATTTTTATTAATCTTTTAAAACAAGGTCTTCTCCAATGCATAAAATAGGCTCAACCTTGTGACCTGTCTGCCTCAGCCTGTAAGAATGGTGGGAGTACAATGTGTACTTCCACACCCAAGACTCTGAATGCAATCTGCAATCTACAGTGTGGAGCCAACCCAAAACACCCCAACAAAGAGGTCAAAGACACAATGAACTCACAAAGTAACACGCAAGAAAGCAAAATTCCACTTACTAAAGACCTTGATTTGTATCAGCACAGAAATATGTGTAAGTGTGAATTTATAGATTTAGACTATGACAAGAG
The DNA here is from genome assembly GCF_034190915.1 of Cavia porcellus. NCBI lineage: Eukaryota > Metazoa > Chordata > Mammalia > Rodentia > Caviidae > Cavia > Cavia porcellus. The sequence continues at coordinate 27,234,120 of NW_026947497.1, read as the reverse complement.
GCATGAATCTTCAAGAATGTGGCTGAATGCTTTAGTAGGTCTCCCTGAGTAGTGCTGTAGAAATAGAATTATCAATTGACCATATCACTGATTCTGAGCTCTCACCAATTAACTGATTAACTAGAGTGCTTAAGATAAATCAGAAATCCTGAATCTATAATCAGAAATCCTGAACTCATTGGTCTTAGTAGGGACAGATGGTTCAGGGAGAGTTATTCTTATTGCTTATTATTTATTCTCTGGTTATCTTTATTAAATGAGCAGAACTGAAAGCTTTTGGCCTATCATGTTTCCTCTCAGATCTGCATATACAAAATTGATTTTTGTGAATGTATCCTAAATTTATCAGATGTCTTTTTAACCAATCTCATGAGACACATGCATATGCATACATACACAAGTTTATGCATACATATAAGAAAATATATACAATGATCAAAGATGATTTATTAATTTCCAGTAGAAAAAAACTGTATCATAATTAAGTAATCTTTTTTTAATTAAGTAACCTTTTAGTTTGCATGAATATCATGGTCAGTTTTTCTAACTTTTCTCTCACTAGTTCACTTGCTATCTACCTGAATAGCTCAAACTCGAGTAAATGCCAATTCTCTGCCATCTTCATTCATGTAAGTAAAATGTAATCTGTAAATTGAATGCATCATTGGTGCAAAATTACGTTAAGTGGCTATTGTTTCCTGCCAAACAATGCTAAAGACCTGGGTGTAATTCATTTTAACTATTTTCAAACACTAGGAAAATAAAAGAGCAGGGGGATTTTTGAAGACAAGTAACCCCGAACTAAGAAAAATTATTGTTGAAGCATCTGAACCATTAACGAGTCTGAGCATCAGGACATATGAATGTTAAAATGTTAGAAATGATGTGAGACTCTTGTCGTATTCACTAAAATACCACATTCTTAATATCTTAATGAGTCTTATACTATTTCAGCTCATATATGTCTCTATTCCTTATCTCCCTCTCACTGCCTTATTTGTACAAATAATGCATGCTTTTCATGTTTGTACAATCATAGTTAAAAATTGTAAATGAACTGTATTTTCTGGTTTCTCATAGTGCTTTGCAATATAGAACTGCAGTTATCATTGATTCTTTCTTATGATTCTAAGTCCTATTGAGGGAGCTGCTCCATCTATTGGATGTTGACTGAAGCTTTCGGTCACCCAGAGGCTAATAGGCAGGAACATTAAAACGTGAAGATAACTCTTTTGGGAAGTCAGCAGCCTGACCACCAGCTGTGAGCTCAGCTGAGCCTTCCAGGGGGATACCCTCAGGGCCTTCTGCCTCAGTTCTTCTCTGAGATGCTGCTTTTCCCAGGCACAAACATTACTTATGGTCCAGTAAGAGATGATGCATGGTATCTTTTTCCTTTCTTCAGGTTACATTTATGTATTGTTTTTCCTTTGGTTTTGGGGGTTGATTTCAAGGCTTTCACCAAGGCTAGATTTGATTTGAGATGCTCTAGGCTCAGCCTTCAGAGGGCTGTGATTACAAGTGTGTATTACCACACTAGGTTTCCTTTCATTTTCTTAGTTAAAGCAAGTCACAGAGCCTATTCAGACTTAAAAAGGGCTAAGTATTATCTTTGTCTATGGAACAAGCGTACAACAATTTCCAAGGACTGAATTTACTTATTATATTTCAATTATACTAAATGTAAGTGTCAAAGGAGATAATGATTGTATCTGTTTCAATACTGCTCTTTTGGTAAAGTAGAATTCCACAAGGCAAACTTAAATATTTGCTGAATTTTATATATAAAATTCATGAGAATATTGAAATCAAAATGTATAATTTTCAAAATGATGATGATTCAGTCTCAACTAAACAAACTCTAAGTTTACAATTTAGACAATGAATAGATAAATACAGGTATGTGGTGTCTGATGTATGTCAGACAGACACAAATTAAAATGAAGTTTTGTCCTTGCAGTAGCAAGTAAAATAGATATACTAAGTAAGTGTACTGAGGAAACATGACTTGAGGATGTTGGTTAATTTAATCAAGAAATGAAATAATTCATGTAACAATAAAAACTTTGGAGTCTTGCAGTATGTTATTAATATGCAAGTGTAAAATAAAATTAACCATATTTTCCCTTCTGCACATAAGAACTTAGAAAGCTGCTGCAAAAAACTAGTGTTTTTGGAGATTCAAAATTAAAAATGATGACTTTTTATTGACAAGTTGTTTTATATTATCCATGACATTTGCATATGAGGAATAAAGAGATGGTTCTGTAGTTTGTACAGCTATGAAAGTCGTCTTCTACAGTTGTGTAATGCCTAACTTTTGATGTATGGTTGGTAAATAGCCCAGGGTTTAAATAAACATTTGTTATTCATCATTTTAGGAAATAGAACCATCGATTTATAAATGTATTCATAAAGCAGAGCTGCAGAAGTCATGGGTGAGTAATTTAAAAAGATATTTGTTCTCTGTTTATTAAATACCATATGCTCTGCAAATACAATTCTGATGATTGCATATTTCAATTTTCATAAGAATATAAGCAAACAGATAATGCAATATAATTAATCATTCTATGTATCACTATTACTACAGTCTGCAATAAGCTATGCTGCATAAAAAAGCCCAACTTCTAAGAAATGAGTAGGTAAACAACTCCCTTATGAAAGAAAATATTACAGCCCCAAATTCTCACCTTCTATGCTAAAAATATGTTGGTGTTACACCACAAGGACCAAATATATTTTGCTTCTAAAATGAAATTAATAGAAATAATAGTAGTAGATAGTTTTTGAAAAAAACTGTTTGTATTATGTTTACTTAGTGCACTGGAGTTTACATGTATCTATGTACAGAAATATATACATATTCATATTAATAATTATTGTTATATGTGCATGCACATTAAATAAATGATATATCCATATATATGTATACATCTATATGCAGAAAATAATTTACTTGCAGAGATAATAAACCCTGTTCAAGGAAAACAATGAAAATTCTATAATTTGTAAATAATCAAAGTGACCAATGATCAAATTCAGTTAAGCACAATCAGCATTCAGCTGTGAATTAAGATACATTTCCCATGAGCCCTACAATGGATATTCTATGTTGGCAATAACATTTTAATTGTTAGTCTATTTATCAAAGTTTCTTCTCAAGCCTTACCATGCCCAGGCAAACCTGAGCCATCAACTCCCTTACTCCACATTCTTGTCCCCTTACCACCCACATATTAACTCTTATATTTCCTGCGATGAACTCTGCTTTATCATATGGCATCACAGAAATATTCTCCTATTATTTTCTAACATTTACTGTGCAATTAAACTTATTGTTTATTTGGGAACCATTTTTATTATTCTGAGTACAATACATGAAACTGTTTGCATAGTAGCTGGAATGCTAATAAATGTGCTCATCTAAACTCCAATACCTTTTAGAATTTGTCTTCCAGGGACATTAAACAGAAAATTCAAATGATTACTTGTTAAATCAACCAAACTTTTTAGACATAGGTCTCCAAGGGGCCAGGAATTTAGCTTTGTGGCTCAAGTAGTTGCCTGGTAAACACAAGGTTGTGAGTTCAAACCCTGGTACCCTCCCCCCCCCAAAAAAAAAGAAGAAACAGAAGTCCTCAAGTGAAGTATTCCCTAATATCAATACATATTACTAATGTACTATGCTGGTGAATGATAAAATGTCAGGTTTACTTAGGTTAATGAAATTTCTGTTTTGTATATAAATTAATGCATAGAAGTGCTGCTGTTTTAATTATCTTATATCTTAAAGAAGAATCATCAGATGAAAAAGGAAAAAAATTGAAGTTTCACAAATGAATATATATACCAATATATTATTTTTCTTCTCCCTCCACATGGTTCTTTCTGTGTGGTTTTAACTCTCTCAATAGTTTTCGTTTATTAACATGAAAAATAAAAAGGAGATATTTATTTAAAAAAATGATGTTAGTCATTTTGTCTCACAAATCTTCAGGAATTACCTTTATCTATACACTATATTAAGCTCTAAAGATTTCAAATTAGATTTTTATAAGATGATTTATTTATATAAGGATATGTACTTTATTTAATTTTGTCCTTTCTTTTGTGCATATACTTGCTTGCCTAATCTTTCTTCAAATATTATGGTGGGAACAGAAGAGGAAATACTTATTCTTCCAAATGCTTTTTATTCCTAAGTTTAAAATAAATGCAGATAATAGGGGATTCATATAATGAATTTTCTCCTTCAAATGGTTTACATGTTCACATGTATTTTCCTTCCTGGTGTATCCCCATATTTCCCACCTACCTGCACCCCATATCCCAGCCTGGGGTTCTGACAGGTTTCCCTGCTGTTTGTAACTTGGAAATTATATTGGTAAATTTTCTTTGAATTACTACACAATTTTTTTCACTGAGCTATAAATTCCTCCCATGTCTCACACTTAGGCTAAGTATCACTGAGTTATACTTTAGCATCAAATAATAGGACAAAGCACATAGTTAAGAATCATGTTGCCTAATGGATCATTCTGCAGTCACAGTGGAAGGTTTTAGCTGTAAAGGACCACACGATGAGTTACATATTTTGCCTGAATAAGGAGATTAAACACATCTAATTATTTATGTAAGTGTAAAAATACAAACAGTACTAAAAAGAATAAGAGAGTTGACTATAAAAATCACAGTGAGAAAAACTGTCATCACAAGTCTAGCTGAAAGATAGCGTCCAAGAGCTCATAAATTTTATATCTTTTGTTATTAAAAAACTTTTGTTGTATCTGCAGCTTTCATTTTAAAGGTTTACAATTAGGAACAGGTCTGCTTGTCTACTCACTCTTTTCCTTTGAAAAATTACAGAATAGATGAAAATTCTAGAATAAAAATTCTTTGTTGCAACATAATATAAATTATATTATGTGTATTTTCCTCTTAATGCTTCCATTTAAATTTATTTACTTGCCTTAATTACACTCAACTATGGGGAAAGAACAATTTGGGGAAATCATGTCATTTCGTGTTACGTTTTTAATTTTACCATGGTGTTAGATTTTATTTTTAAAAGGCGAAATTTTCTAAATAACATCTTCCATAAGAAAGCACAAGATCTTTCTTAATTTGTTGCAAAAGTAAGTTCAACATGAAACTTTTTATCTTGAAGTAAATTCACACTGGAACACCAAAATATTTTAAGAAATAAGTCAATCACTTGCCTCCATGGTTCTGGAAAGCGTGGCTCTCATGGTAAAGGTGCAGTTCCCGCCTATTTGAAGCGGCTTCTGGTCCCAAAAAGCATCACCAGCTTCGCCCACCTCAAAGGATGCTCACAGAGGCTTGATGCTTGTGTGGGAACACACTCCACACTCATCTTAAAGGAGCAACAGCGAACCATTTGGACACCCAGGTTCTCAATCTAAAGCCAGAACTCACTCACTCACATCAAAAGTGCAGACACTGCAGTTGCACCAGAACACAGGCTTTAGTTTAGAAAAACATCTCGCACAACCCCTGATGTCATGGCAGGGAAGGCCCTATGTGACAAGTGAGACACATGGCCCCGAGTCCCCACCCACCACTGTTTGAGAAGTCTTAATGTGTTTGTGTCCACAGGCAGAGTGATGTCATGCCCCACACAGCATTTTATTCCTTCTTAGCACAGAACTGCACAAGGCGTTTAACGGATGAGCTTTATCCAACAGTGAGAACATCCTCAATTTGTAAAAGAGTCAACTGATTAAAGTACAGCTTTCACAGAACATTGTTTTTATTTTAAAGAGATTAAGTCAAAAGAGGACATAATAAAGCAGATCAGATCAGAACAATGCAAGCAACACGACATTTTACCACAAGACAACCCATAATTAACAGTAACTACCATAATGTCTTTCTTTGAAATAGTTGAGCATAACTTCATATACGATAGTATCAAACATAACAAAACAGTATAAAACCATTCAAGAGAATGAAAGTATTATAGGGCATTCCGAATCAAATAACAGAGAAAGAACAATGGCTACTTATTATCTCATTTTCCATAGAAAATTTGTTTATACTATCACACATAATAAAATCCAATAAGATACACTGTGGTAGGACCGATGGAAACAGGAGAACAAAACCATGGTAGGACTTCAGAGTAAGATGAAATGAAATCAGCACTGACTATTATAATGTCTTGTTTTCTTTAAAGTAGCTGTTCATACAATCACAGATAATAATATCAACAAATTGATAAAAAACCATTCCAACTAATGAATGCAGACAGTATAAGGCTTCAAAGCAATGTAATGGAGAATCATGACTACCATAAACTCTTAGGTACTGTTACCATTTCTTACACTAGGGAGACTATATGATATTTATATATGTGGGTTTGATTTATTTCACTTACGAGTATGGCCTCAAGCGATACCCACTTATTTATAATCTCAATGTGATTATTCTTTACAACTGAGTAGTACTACATTGTACAAAAAATACCACAACTTTGTATCCATTCCTCAATTGATGGCCACTTAGGCTGTTTCCAAAATCTGGCCATTACAAATTGTGCTGCTATAAACATGGGTGCACATATATCACTGTGGTATGAGGTTTTCAGTTCTTCTGGGAATATGCCTAGAAGTGGAATAGCTGGGTTGAATGAGACTTCCAATCCCAGCTTTTTGAGGAATATTGAAACTGACCTCCACAGTGGTTGCACCAGTCTACAATCCTACCAACAGTGCAGGAGAGTTCCTTTTTCCTGACAGCCTCTCCAGCACTTGGTTTTGGTAGTTTTCTTGATCCTGGCCATTCTTTCTGGAGTGAGATGGAATCTCAGTGTTGTTTTAATTTGCATTTCTCTAATGACCAATGATGATGAACATTTTTTCATGTATTTATTTGCCATTTGTATTTCTTCATCTGAGAACAGTGTATTCATCTCAGAGGCCCATTTTTGGGTTGGGGTTAGAATTTCGGGGGTCTGATTTTTTAAAATTCTTTATATGATTTAGACAGAAGTCCTTTGTCTGAGGGACAGTTCCTTAACATTTTTTCCCAGTTTGTGGGTTTTCTTTTCACTAGGTTAAAGATTTCATGCGACATGCAGAAACTTTTTAATAAGATGATCCTAGTTATTTATTCTGGGAAGTATTTCCTGTGTAGTTTGATTCCTGTTCATGAATTCTCTACCTACCCCTATGTCTTCAAGATTTTTAACTACTATGTCTTCCAACATATCGGTGTTTCTGTTTTATTATTCAGATCTTTGATGCATTTAGATTTTAGTTTAGTATATGGAAATAAGCATTAGTCTAGTTTCAGTTTTCAGCATGTGGAGAGTTTGTTTTTCCAGCACCATTTATTAAAGAGACTGTTGCACCTCCAGTGAATACATTTGGCCCCTTTATCAAAGATAAGGTGGTTGAGTGTGTTGGTAGTTGTGGCTGTACCTTCTGTTCTGTTCCATTGATCTTCAGATCTGTTTTTATTCCAGTACCATGTTGATTTTATTACAGTATCTTTGTTGTATAACTTTAAGTCAGGCATTGTGATGCCTCCAACCTTTCCATTGTTGCTTAGAGTTGCCTTTGCTATTCTAGGTCTCTTCTGGTTCCAGATGAATTTTAGCAGTGATTTCTCTAGATCTGAGAGGTATGTTGATGATACCTTCATTGGGATTTCATTGGATCTGTATATCAGTTTTGGGACAATGGCTATTTTTACAATATTTATTCTTCCTATCCATGAGAAAAGGATGTCTTTCCATTTTCTGAGATCCTTTTTTGATTTCTTTTTCAAGGCATTATAATTTTCCCTGAATAGATTTTTTACTACTTTTGTGAGATTAATTTCTAAGTTTTTCTTTTTTTTTTTTTTTTTGGATATTGTTATGAAGAGTGTGGCTTCTATTATTTATTTCTCAGTGATTTGTTATTAATGTATAAAAATGCTATTGATTTTTGAGTATTGATTTTGTATCCAGCTACATTGCTGAATTTATTTATTGTATCTAGGAGTCTTTCAATGGAGTTTTGGGGGTCTTCTGTGTAGGGTGTCATCGTCATCTGCAAATAATGATAATTTAACTTCCTCTTTTCCTATCTTCATCCCTTTTATTTCTCTCTCTTATCTTATGTCTCTGGCTAGCATTTCCAGCACTATGTTAAATAGGAGCAGTGATAAGGAACATCCTCATCTTGTGCCTGATTTTAAGGTAAAGGCCTTCAGTTTTTGGCCATTTAATATAATGCTGGATGTAGGTTTTTCAGATGGCCTTTATCATATTGAGGTAAAGACCATCTCTTCCAATTTTCTGTAAGGCTATTCTCATGAATGAGTGTTGGACCTTATCAAATGTGTTTTCTGAATCTATAGTGATGATCATGTGATTCTTATTTTTGGCTTTATTAATATGGTGGATTACATTTATTGACTTAAGTATGTTGAACCATCCCTGCATGCCTGGGATAAATCTCACTTGGTCATGGTGTATAATCTTCTTGATGATATGCTGCATCCTTTTGCCAATATTTTATTGAGGATTTTTGCATCTGTGTTCATTAGAGAGATTGGCCTGTAGTTCTGTTTTTCAGTTGGGTCTTTCTCAGGTTTTGGTACTTGAGTGATATTTACTTCCAGGAATTACTTAGGAATAATTACTTCCCTTTCAGTTTCATTGAAGAGTTTGAGGCGTGTTGGTAGTGAGTCTCTTTGTATTTCTTGTAGAATTCTGCAGTGAATCCATCTGGGCCTGGGGTCTTCTTTGTAGGTAAAGACTTAATTACATTTTCAATTTCATCAATAGTAATTGTGTTATTCAGCAGTTTTACATCTTCTTGACCCAGATTTGGTACTTCACAGGTTTCTAGGAATCTGTCCGTCTTCTGTATTATCGAACCTACGAGAGTAGAGGTTTTTGAAATAGGTGTTGGTGATCTTCTGTATTTCCACAGTCTGTAGTGATTTTGTGTTTTTCATTCCTTATTGCATGAATTTGAGTTTTTCTTCCCTTTTTAAATATGGTTGTCTAGGGACTTATCAATTTTATTTATTCTTTCAAAGAACAAATTCTTTGATTCATTGATTCTTTGGATTGTTTTCTTAGTCTCTACTGCATTAATTTCTGCTCTGATTTTTATAATTTCATCCTTTCTTTTGATTTTGAGCTTGACTTGTTCTTTCTCTAAATGTTTGAGGTATAACATCAGATTGTTTATTTGTATTCACTCTGTTTTCCTGATCTGGGAGCTCAGTGGCATATATTTTCTTCTGAGGACTGCTTTTTTTACATCCACAAGTTCTGTTAAGTTGTGTTTGTAATGTCATTTGCTTTTAGATATAGTTTAATTTTTTCTGTAATTTGCTCTGTGCCCTACTGATTGCTCCAGAATGGATTACTCAATTTCCATGTGTTTGTGGGCTTTTTGCATATTTTTTATCATTAGTTTCTAGTTTCATGGCACTATGATCGGATAACATGTGAGGGATAAATTCATTTACTTTACATTTACTTAAATATGTTGTGTGAGCTAGTATATGGTCTATTTTACAGAATGTTCCATATGCTGCTGAGACGAATGTATATTTGATGTTTTTGGATGGAATACTCTGTATATGTCTATCAAGTCCATTTGTTCACAGGTTATTTCTTTGCTGATTTTCTGTCTAGTTGATCTGTCCCTAGGTGTCAATGGTGTATCAAGGTCTCCTGTTATTGTTGTGTTATTCCTAATTTGGTTTTTCATTTCTATTAATACTTGCTTTGTATAATTGGGTGCTCTGTAATTTGGTGCATATATGTTTAAGATAGTTATCTATTCCTTTTCAAGTTTTCCCCCAACCAATATATAGTGACCTTCTTTATCTCATAGGATCATTCTTGGTTTGAAGTTGACATTATCTGCAAACAGAATAATTACCCCCACTTTTTTTTTCCATTCTTGTTCCATGAAGTATTGTTTTACATCCTTTGACTTGCAGTCTATGAGTTTCCTTTTGGGTGATATGTGTTTCTTGTACATAGCATATGGTTGGATGTTGTTTCTTGATCCATTCTGCCAGTCTGTCTCTTTTAATTGGTGAATTGAAGCCATTTACATTAATGGCTACAAGTGATACATATTGGTTTATTTTTGACATGTTACCTTTCTGTTGTTGATTCTTGACCACTCCACTCTGTTTAATTATTTTCTGTGCTTAGTAGTTTTTCCTATGTCTATCTAGAAGGTCTTTCATTATTCTTTGTAGACTTGCTTTGGTGGCCATAAAGTTCTTCAAGTGTTCTTTGTCATGAAAGTATCTCATTTCTCTATTCATTTTGAAGGACAGTTTTGCAGGGTACATCAGTCTGGGTTGGAAGTCATTTTCCTTTAGGATCTGAATTAATTCACTTTGTGCTCTTCTGGACTTCATTGTTTGTGTTGAGAAGTCTGCTGTGATTCTGATAGGCTTTCCTTTATAGGTGGTCTGTCTCTTCTCTCTAGCAGCTTTTAATAATCTGTTATGTTAAATTTCTGAAATGTTGATTATCATATGTCTGAGTGTAGTTTTATTTTGTTATGGCTATTTGGAATTCTATATGATTCATTTATCTATATTCCTGTTTCCATTCTCACATTTGGGAAATTTTTGGCTATTACTTCTGTAAATAACTTCAGTATCATTTGTGTTATCCCCTTATTTTTCACTTATCCTTATCAATCTTATTTGTTTTCTTTGAGTCATCTTGCTGCTGTTGAATTGTCGTTTCCTGATTCCTCGTTATTTTTAAGAGAAATTTCTTTTCCTATTCACAAGCTGCAATCTTGTCTTACAAATTTTATATTCTATCTTCATTTTCATATGCTCTCAACATGTTATCTCAACTCCCCTGATTGAGGAAGGTCACTTGTCATAATCTAGTTGGGCTGCAAAAACTTCCAATTATAGTATAGTGTGACTGGAAGCTGACCAAGTACTTGACCATGAGAGCGATGATCTTAAAGTCTCCCTGGGCTCGGGATGGCACACAGGACTCACCCCAGCTGGCAACTGAGTTTCCTGGATTGAAAGAATGTCACTGGGCATGGCCCAGGCAGGCCTGAAACCTGTAGAGTCTAGCCTACCGTGGCTAGGAGCTGGGCAGGTCCTTGACCACTGGGAGTAATGATCTTAAAGTCTCCCAGGGCTAGGGTTAGCATGTAGGACTCTTTACAGAACATTTTGTTATTTAGGTACATTTACCAAAAAGAAGAATTTGAAGCAGAGGCAGGAGGATCACTGGGCATTTGAGGCCAGCCTGGGCTATATAGTGAGTCCAAAGACAGCCCAATCTACATGTGAGACTTCGTCTCCACCCCATACCCCTATAAAGAAATTATAAATTAGTAGTTTAAAAAGTATGCATTTTCCAGTAAAGATGGCAGATAGATAAGAGCAGATTATGGAGATTTTCTGAAACAATCCATTTAGATGCAAAAATAATACAGCATGGGGAGTCCTGGACAGAGGGAAATGAATCCTCTCAACCAAGGAAGAAACTAAAGTAAAAAGAATCAGTCCAACATGCAGTCCTAGGGCCACTATTGGAACAGCTATGATTCGGTGCTTCCCCTGCAGTTCCTGAACTTGCACGACTCATCAAGCTGTCCTAATTCCTGCTGCTCCAACTCACTGGAACTGCAATTGCACTGAACTGCAGTCACATTGAAGTTGAAGGTCGGCAAGCCCAATGCAGAATGGAGCTGGCCAGGGAATCTGTGGTGAGTGCCAGGAATAAAAGTTTTCTGTGGAAAAGGGTATCATTCCAACGGGATGACATTTTGGAATCGTGCAGGACTGGCAAGAAAAAGGAACAGCAGTGACTTCAGTCAGTTGTTCCCTTCCTAGATGAGATTGGTGGGGTATGCTTAGCTTGGGTCTTGCCCATGGCTAAGGCACAATAAGTCCCAAACCAATTCCCAACATGGCACACACTAACACAGTGAAAGCCTCAGCAGGTTGACTGACCCAGAGGGGAGGGTTCAACATACACCACCCCTATTTGTACCTCAATAGCACACTGGAGTGGGCAGGATGACCTAGCCAGCTGTCATGGTTTGTGTCTGTGTCCCCCAGGCCTCATGAGTTTGCATTGTGTATTTGTGATTGGTTTATTGCCTAGTGCTTGGATTGATGGTGTCAGTGCTCCACCCACATAAGGGTGGAGCCAGGATGTGATGTAATGGCAGGAAGAAGGTAGGTCTTTCTCTTTGCTGGTTCGAGTTTGCTGTTTGCAGCCACCATGAAAGGCAGTCCAGCCATGCCTGCCTGCCTGGGAGCCAACTGAGCATAGACTAAAACCTCCAAAAACTGTAAGAAATAAACATTTCCTTTCCCAACTTGGGCATCAGGTATTTTGTCTCAGCAATGAGCATAAAGTAACTAAGACACCAGCATACTTCAGAAGAACCATAACCAAAAAAGAAAGGGACTGGGCCCTCCTCTATATGCCTGTATGGAAAAAACAAAAATATGAGAAGAGGAAGCAATAGAAAAAGGCCCCAGGCCCCAACTTTGAGAATACTGATCCAAGAAAAGTAAATGCAAAAGAGATTAAGGACAGCAATCATGCAATATCAGACACAGCATCAATGGACATAAAGAGATATATTTGGGACCTAATAGATGAGTTCACAAGTGAAATATTTAACCAAGCAAAGCAAGATATAAGTGGATTAATAAAATAAATGCTAAGTACTTCTCAAGAAGACACAGATGGAAGAATGAAGGAGCACAAGAAAAAGAAGAGAATCATTTGATGAACAATGTAAAGAAAACAGAATACATGAAGCAGGTTCAAAGAGATTACCAGGAAATAAAAACCCCATTGAAAGCTGGCAAAACTGCTTGAAAGAAACTAAGGAAAAATTATCCGAACTGGAGGACAGGTTTACAATGTGGGATCATGAAAGGAAAATTTTCTTAAAAATAACAAGGAAATAAGCAATAACAATACAAAGGCTAGAAGACAAAAAGAGGATCTATAACATAGGAATAAAGAATGTGTATGAAAAAGCAGGGATACAAACAAACAAAGGAACTACAAAGGCTATTCACAGAAATAATTAAGGAAAACTTCCCAAACATAGGAAAAGGAAATTATATGCAGATGTATGAGGCATACAGAACTCCATCCACCTGCAACCAAAACAGAGCTACACCCAGGCATATAATAATCAAGATCCCAGAAATTCAATATAAGAACAGAATATTAAAAGCTGTCAGAGACAAAAAAATGATTACCTATAAAGGAAAACCCATCAATATTATGGCAGATTTCTCCACACAGACCATCAAACCAAGAAGAGCTTGGTGTGAAGTATTACAAGCTGTGAAAGAAAATAGCCTGCAGCCCAGATTTATGTACCCTGAAAAACTGTCTGTAGAAATTAATGGAGAAACAAGATGCTTCCAAGACAAAGAGGAAGTGGAGGATTTCATGACCACCAATCCAACTCTACAGAGAATTCTGCAGGACATTCTAGAGACAGAGAAAAGTACCAGGATTCCAGGAACTGTGGCAGAGAGGCCTCAATGAATGGAGCAGCAAGCATAATGAAGAAAAAAGGCAGACAACTAATGGCAGAAAAAAGAGCATTATTAGAAACGAGGCAGAGAAGGTTGGTTATAATCTCTAATATAGATGGCCTTGATACACTAAAAAAAAAAAAAAAAAAAAAAAGACAAACACAGACAGAGTAGATCAGGAGGTAAGTTCCACCAAGATGCTCTTTATAGGAAATATAATTAACCTGAGGCAGGGTATATGAACCGAAAATCAAATATGTGAAAACAATGCTCTGTGTAACAGGGAACCAGAGAGTATAGGGGCAACTAGACCAGTATTTGTGGATAGGTTGGAAAGCCAGGCTTTAATAGGTAAACGAATACAACTAGAGATCAAGAACAGGAAGGAGAAAGTTCAGAACCACTTAGCTAAATAGCAGCCCCCCAATCTAAAAACTGAGGGTGTTGGTGAGTCCCAAAAATGCACAGTGCACCCTGTTGGAGTGAAAGGGCCTTTAAAGTCTTAAAAAAGATGGCAGAAGATATTGTTAATACTGTATCAGGATTTAAAACCCATATTACTCACATGCTCTGCTTAGACAGATTTTATTTTATCCCAGTTTGTCTATTTGCACTAGATATTAGGGAATACACAGCTATCCCACAAATATCTGCATATAGTACAGTAGTCATCTTTAATTTACTATTAACTTAATCTGGAGCCATATATAATGTATACTGTTTTATCATGACTGAACTTAGTTAAATCTGGTTTGTTTTATTGCTGTTTGGTATCAACAGATTTTATTAATTCAAGTTTGAGAGTATAGGTAACTACAATGAAGATGACAAGATTCAGTACAATACCCATTGTGATTTGATTACTACCTGTTTTTTAAGTTTTACACTATCTACAAAGTTGTATTTTTATTAGTATTATTATGTACTACTATATTCAAATATACTATGTCTGACAATATAGCCAATTCTATTGAAGTAACAAGAGACAACACAGTAACCATGGTAGAACTCTTTGTACAGCGGTTTCATATGTCTTTTTTATTTCATGTGTTTATAGAAATATGTTTTGTCTTGCTTTGCTTTATTTCTCTTTGTAATATAGAAAGGATAGAAATACATGTTAAGGATAGAATACATATTCATGCATGCATAGAACCTATAAATAGTTTACTAAAATTGATCTTCTAATGCATGATGAAACGAACAAATACAGGTAACTGCATGTATGTTTAAGTGTGTAGGATTGATAATCATATTACTAAGTTTCTGATGTATAGTTGAACAGAAATGTTTGCAGTCTCATTGTTTGAATCCTCACTTTATATGTTTCACTTTTGCATCTTGAACCACTATTGGTAAGAGGACAATATATAATCATCAACTAATGATTTCTTACTGTTTATTTTTTTCTTTGGAAGTATGCATTATTTCTACCGATTTTCTGTTTTATGTAGTCTTTCTTTAAATATAATTTAAAAAGAAATAAGTTAATCAAATTAGTTAATGACGTGTTTTGGATAGTGGGTTGGTAAAGATTCAGCTTTAGTCCAAACAATTCTGCAACACTTACCTATAATTTGGAATGAATCTATCACTCTGTGTGCATAAATGCTTCAGAATTTCTACATATAAAATTATTTTCTCAAATATTAAAATTAGGGAAATAATGCATGGAATAGTTTTTAAATTTAAATCAAAGATTTTTCATGAAGCATCTGATGTGGCTTCTGCCACCAATAAATGTTAGTGCATGTCTTTTTTTTCTGGAAAATTACTACAAATCGTTTATTGATGAATTTCTTGAAATAATACCAGTGGCCTCACTTCTTTGATTTTTTAGGCAATTAAACTATGCATGAATGATTAATGGAAACCTTATTCTTTTTCTAATTGACAACTTGTGATTTGTCTGAAAATATGTATTATTTATAAAATATTTTCCATAAATATATTTTAGCCAATAGATACATTTTTATTTTAAAAATTCATGAGTCTAGACATGAAAAATACTAAGGAAGTGACTATAAAAATCAGGTTAAATTGTGAAATATAATTAAAATAAATGAATAAACAAATATAAGCTACATATAAGCGTAATCTGATAAATTTGTCATTATTTTCCTAATAACTGAACTAATAATTCACATCACAATTTATTTCCTGAAACATACACATTTATTACCCTTCTTTGTACTCAGGATATTGTCCACTTGTCCTTCCCTATTCAGTGTTTCAGTCCTAATATCTTTACTCTAATACAGCCTGAGTATAACTAGCTAAATCACCCTGTGACTTTGCTTTCTTTGTCCTGATAATTTTGGAACTTAGTTCATGAATTTTCTCAACTGATATATGTTCCTGATTTAGTTTTGGCAATTGTAAGACATTTCTCCAGAATCTACCTCTCATCTTTGGCAAAAGAGGCACAGGACCCTTCTACAAAACATAAAGTTGTAACTGCTTTCAAATGACAGTTTGGCAAAATTAGTTCTATGTAATGTCCAAGATGTGGCACATTGCTTCCATCTGGTTCTCCTGAAACGTTTGTCGTTGGTAACTTCTCCATTGAAATGTTTTCTTTCACACCCACAAGTGAAGATGTGAAACACGTCATCAGCTAGAGAAAACATCAGTAAACATTTTGATCACCAAACCCTATAGTGTATAATTCAGCCCATCCCATTCCATGCATCTGGCTCAAGAGTGAAGAAATTTCTAGATGACTGCAATTCCAGTGCCAAGGACTAACCCAAAATCTTTTCTGTCTTTCTAGCCAAGACTTTGAACACTCATTCTATGAAATTGTCTTCTCAATTGGTAGATCACTTGCCTCCTGGGAAACAATTCTCACGGAATATTTTTGTGATCTTGTATTATCCAATCTTTTAAACAAAGATTACCCCAAGGATGATTAGACAACAAATTTAAAATGAGAATATAGAGCTTTCTACATAGGTACAGAGTTTTAATACCTTATTTTAGGGTTCAGTAGAGAAACACAAATAATATAAATTATATTCAAAGAGATTTAGTAGGAAGGCTCACAGCATCAAAGGTAGGAATATTCACAAGGCTGACTGTGGGTTTAGGAGCAGAAGAATCCATAATTGTGATCTGTGTGCCAGAAGTTCAGAGGCTCTGTTAGTGGTTCAGTCCAAGAAAAGGGAAGTCACACAGCAAAAGCGGTCACTGATGAAGCAGTGGTCTAAGCCAAAAGTCTACGAGTTAACAATAAATTCACCAGTGTAAATTTGCCTTAGAACTCTGAAGAAACAGGAAAGCAGTGTCTGAACGCATTGATAAAGACTAACACTCTTCTAAAACAGGAACATTGTCCTTATGTTAGTCCATCCTGCCTACACACCTACTGGTCGTTCGTTACCACCCACCTCAGATATAGGTCTTTCTTTGCTTAGTTTACCAGCCTGTATGTCTGTCATTCATAGACAAAGAGCTGTGCTTTCCCAGTTGTTTCCTACTTGCTTTTCTTTCCTTGTTTGTTTTTCTTAATTGTGTCTTAACTCACTTAATTGTGTCTTAATCATCACATAGCCTTTCTTTTGCTTCAAGGAAATATTTTTTGTTGTCCAGAATAATGAACTTCTTTACTTCTCATTTCCAAAATTAAATCGACTCAGTAAGTAAACTCTTTGTGGAGATGAGATATACAAGTGTATCTCTTCTCCATTGTGAGTTCCGAATCTCATAATTTGAGATTCTTTCCTTGTGACTCAATCCCACTTCACATGCAGACAATATTTGCCTTTTACTATCTTCTCGTAAGGTATAGGATTCTGGATGCTACATTTTACTGTGAATTATGTACTATTTATGTGATGCAAAAATCCTATGTCTACTGAAAAATCACAAACACGGGTACATATTTAACATTTACACAGTGGCTGGGGATTTAGATCAATGGCATAAGTGCCTGCCTGGCAAGCGTGCAGTCTTGAGTTCCATCCCCGATACCTTAAAAAAAAAAAAAAAAAAAAAAAAGATAAACATTTACACAAATTGTTTATAACTACGCATATCCATAACAAATTCAAGACAATAAAGGACTGATCAAAGTAGAAGATACTGACATGAAGTGGCAGCTACACAACAAGCATTAGTTGGGTGTGGCTTCAAAAAGTTTGCATGGAAGTTGTGAGGAGTTCCTCAGCATGAAAACTTTCAGACAAGAAGCATTGGATTCCACAGGAAAGAACACAGATGATACTTCTTAGAACTACAATGTTCCCTCAAAATCTCGTATGTTCAGAGTGGACTTTTAGAATGTTATGAATTACTGGAACACCACACATACCAGTCAATTTATTTATTAATGATTTTATACATGGATGCACAGTTAGGTGTTGGGGCCTGGTTCAAAACATCAAGAAACTTGGGACCTGACCTGGAAAGATATATGTATTTTTGTTTTCAGCTCCTGCTTCTTTTTGTTTCTTGGGTGCCATGAGTTGAGCAGTGTATCAGTTGACACTCACTAAAAACAGATATTTAATTTAAGATATATGAATATAGAATGATTCACAAAATAAACTTGCAATGGTAAATTGCAGAGTCAGATGTGGAAGAATGCAAAAGTATTGTCTGTACTTTAGAGAGCTGAAGAATCTAGTAAAAAGTCAGAGGTCTGCTTTCCACTGCAAAGTGGCCTATGTGTATCCATATTAGTAGGTCAAAGGTAAAGAGGAAGATCCTTGAAAGAAAAAAAAAAAAAACTGTCTTACTTTTTCATCTCTCTTTAATTTATTCAGGTGAATAAATTTATACAATTATATTGTATAATATTTATACAATTTCTCACACCCTAGTCAGTCCCCTGTTTGGAAAATCCATTCAGTCACTCCCAGAACAATACTGATCCACATTACTTGGGAGTTTCGTACTCAAGTTAATGCAATCAGTTAACTATCACAAGCAGCTTTCTTCCATCATGTCATCCTACCATGCCATTTCTAGCCTGAAGCCAGCCAATCATAGACTGTACGCACTATAATCAAGAGCCAAAATTAATCTCCCATCTTTAAACTGCAGATACCCAGTCTTTCATCCTATGGATAGGGAAGCAACTGGTTCACAAAGGAAAATGCCAGTACTAGGAAGAGGCAAGTTAGAGAAGAAGCCTACAAGTCTACATGATATGCTTTAGTTTCCTGGTGGAGAGTTTTTAATATTAAAGCAAGGTGTCATTTATAAATTAATGGCTACATGATGCCTGGCATGGACAGAGATGCTTGGCTAAAAATGCCAAAAACTAATAAGGAAAATACACGCAAAAATTTGAGTTTGGCATAAGATTTTAAATTAATGGATTTTAGCTTGCTGTAAAGAATTGAAAGCAGGGCCAGTGGAAATAGAGGGCCATCTTTGGCTCATTATTATGACGTTTGGAGAACACATTATCCCCTGAAGATTTTTGACTTTAATGTAAATAAACATGTAACTTTTTACTAATAGATGAGAGCAGAGGCCTAAGGCAAATGAAGAAGCCATATGCAGATACGTTGTATTATAGTTCTATATAAATTCAGATTGAAGTGTAGTAAATAAACATGGGACAGTGAAGCTATGATACTGATAGCTATTTGAATACTCAGTACTGAGGCCTTTATATTATATACTTGGAGAGCAAAGACAAGATGTTTCTTCTTTGCCTTACTCAAATTCTTGCTTTATAGTGTCTTATGAACATAACTATTACCCACTATTGTAGTTTGTAAATAATAGGTATAAACATCATATATCTCCACTCATATTACATGTTCTTAGAGGGCAGATTGTACCAAAAAGTTTGTTTCATTTGGCTGCACCAATACTGAATAATTGTAGCGTTAACATACATTAACTCAAATAAAAGGACATGATTCAAAAATAGAGAACACTACATGGAAAAATGAATTGAGAAAAATTTAAAATGTACCTAAAAAATTAACCTACTAACTAGTGGTAATAAACAACTCATTGCATTAAAAGTTATTGTATATTTAAATGGCATCTGTTATTTGAAATGCATCAATATTTATATAAACAATGCGCAAGCCTTGTTTTCTTTTCATGACTCTAAATTATAGAGTTTGAAATTACATTTAGCTAGCTTCTGAGGACTCTAGTACTTTTTTAAAATGATAAGTTTTACTTCAAGTAGAAGAAACATGTGTAAGTTACACATTAAAACTTCCAAGTTTTCTCTTATTTTGATCACTTGGAAATCAACAAGGAAATATTTCAAAGCTCAAATTCTTTCAGTTACTTTATTTACAACTAAAAATATTGTACTCAGTTTTATCAAAAGTTTAAAATTCAGAAACTTAATGATGCTAAGTAAATTTTGATATCAGAAACTGTTAGTGAAATGATCAAAGAATTAAATATATTGTGAACACTTAACAAACCAATGATGTGACTTAGGTCTGTAATTGTGGAATATCTTCTTTGCATTCACTCTATTGTGTTGTTTTTGGTTGTGCCTTTCTCTTATGTCTCTGTCACTCTGAAATTTTCTTTCTCCTTAGACAATTGATGAAAATGATATTCAGTGGCCTATTTAAATTAATCTGTTTTGAGCTCATGTTGCATTAGTGGTGATTCTTTTAAATAGGCCATCCCCTTGAATTCAAAAGGGAGTACAAATGAATTAATCTCTTTTTCATTTAGAGTCTTTTGACCTGATTTTACTATAATGTATTTTTGTAAACACACATCTGTTGTTTATCATGAAAAACTAGAAGTGTATTATAATTAGAAATCTGCCAGTAATTTATTTTCTCCTTAACCACCTGCTTCATATAAGATAATAGCTTGTGTTGTTTATGCTTTTAGCATAAAAAGAAAGTGTATACAAATGTACATTATTCCACATTTTAAAAATTATATTTATTTTAGTGTAATATTTATTTTCAATCAATTCTTTTGTGTCATATTGCCTGTTATTAATAAGTAGAAACTATTGTTTTTAAAATGCTCATTTCCATTAGTGTGTTAATTCTATAACAGAATTACCATCCTGGCCAAGCAAAATGCCTAGTTATTGTTTTTTTCCTAAAATTATATAATATGTGTGTCTTTAAAAAACAGTTTTCTCAACTTTAATGAAAAAATGATTTTACTTATTCCAAAGATTACCCTTTTAATTAGTACAACTTGTTTCTAAATCAAAGTATAAGAATTTTATTGATTATTTTCAAGAAAATGAATTCATATGTAACTGACCTTACCTATTTTAGTCAACATTTAATATTTTAAATATTTAAATAATTATGTGTTTAAATAAGTAGATTGAGCACACACATAAAACAATAAAAATTAAATATGCAAAAATAAAATAAAAATCACTTTTCAGAGGTACAAAATTGTCTAGAGTATTATCTTTACACACTGAAAAATTCTACAGAGTACCCCTATTCCTATTAAAAATACAATTTACACCATAGTTGCCTCATTTACTAGATGTTGCTATCTCGAGAGGTAAGTAAATTATACATATCTAGATTGATGATATTCTTAAATTTCCCTGAAAACATCATTTATATTTGAAAAGAGATACAATTCAACAATTTACAAATTTAGAATACAGGAATTTCACAGTAAAATGGAGAATCAAATAGCTAAATCTATATCATGCTGTTTTCATATTAGATCTGTAAGTTTACATGGCCAAGCGAGTGTGAATCACAGAAAGTTCCATTGATGACTAAGTAGCTAGATTAAAAAACAGCCAGAGTCCGTGTTTTTACAATATGATTTTTAAAAAAACGTATAGTCTTAGAACTCCAGAATGAAGAATAGAAAAAAAATTGAGGAGAAAACCAATGGAGATACTGTTAAAGCATGTACAGGCATACAAGAATAAATTAGATCGAACTGAAGATTAAACCCACAAAACTAAAGGCATGATAATGCCTTCATTTTGCAATTTCCTGTTGGTTGTTAACTGTATTTTTAGGCCTACTTTGGCATTTTAAAGTATAATTCTGAATACAGAGGCAAAAGAACACACTGATAAAAACCCATGCTTTCATCATAAACCTTGTACGCTCAAAGAGAGACATCAGAAAACAGATTTCAGAACAATGGATCTACTCAGAGTTAGCCAACATTTAAGAATGACATCGCGGTTTTGAAGATTCATTCCTGCTATTTGTGAAAATGTTCCAGACATGCAATCTTTTTTTCACTTGATATTGTAAAAGCATGGTTAGTGTATGCTTAGACATTGACAATCTAGTAACCAACACATGGCATCCTTTTTGTTTTAATTAAAATTTTATTGAGATAATTACATATGTAAAGACAATTCTAAGATATAATACAGAAATCCCAATTACACTTTACCTAGTTTCTTCCAATCATGTTATAATAGTATAAGAAACAATCAAAACATTATCACAATCAGTATATGGAAACTGGTAATTCACTGATGTTGCACAGATTTCAATGTTTTAAATTACCCTCACTTGAATGTGCATGTTTTTACTTTTTCAGTTTCAGGTACCTGTGTGTTCTTGTATCTCTATAGCCAAAAACTTAGAAGGATTTAAACACCACAGGATTCCTCAGGATGGCAACAGAAAGCCATGTCCACTTTACTCTGGTACTCTGACCACTTCCACAATCCTTATTGATCATTAGTTCCCTACTCTTAATATTTTGACCTTTCAAAATATTATGTAATACGTAACCTTTGAGAAGTAGATTTTTTCACTGAGTATATTTCTCTGGAGTTTTCATTCATGTGGTTTAATGCAGCAGTAATTTGTTTCTTGTTGATGTAATGCTCAATGGTGTACATGTACCATATTTTGTTTAACAGTTCACCTTTTGAAGGACATCTAAGCTGTTTCTAGCATTTGTTGATTAGGAATAAAGTCTTTATTAATATTTATGTCATTTTCTTTTTTCTTTTGGTACCAGGGACAAACTCTTTACTTCACATGGACCAGGCAGATGCTTATGCTTCTGAGCTAAATCACCAGACCATGTGTAAATACAAGTTTTCATTTCTTTTGGGACAAATTATGAAGAGTATAAGATTCAATAGCAGTTGTGCACTTGGGTTTGACAAAGACTGCCAAACCCATTTCCACGGAGGCTGCACTATCCAGGATTCTCACCAGAAATATGTATTTTCAGTTTATTAAAATACAGATTTTCACATCCATTGACATTTGACATTGTCAGTTTTGTCTTTTTTTCTAGCCATTCTGAAAAGTACATACTTTCCTTTTGTTAATAAGATTCTTTCTCACTATCTGTCTAAAAAATGAGATTCCTAAAAGCCAAGATATATGTTATTTATGCTTGAGTTTTCATTAACTAATGCATTATCTGTCATATAATAATCCCTGTGCAAATAAAGATAAACAGCATCTTTTTTAATGAATATATTCTGTTTGAATTCATGTTACTACATTCAAATGTTTTATCAAGTATTTTCTATTACAATATATAATCCTACATGGAGAAAATTGCTGCTGTGGCATTTTCTCTTATTTGCAGAGTTAATCTGAGCGATTGGTTTAAAAAAATGTCTTTCTTAGTCATTCAAGCTGGATTTTTGCTTTTGAGAATGAAGCATTGAAAAACAAAAATTACGATCTTCACAGAAATATCTTGGTGCTAGAATTACAGTATTAGCAAAGTTTAGGAATGGATTTTTACTTAAACTATACATGGAGATATATTTTATAAATTTTAAATAAACTAGATATATAAATATGTTTAAATGAATTTATATTAATAAATTATATATACATATAACTTCATAGTGATAGGAAATTTTAGATAAATTAAATAACAATAAGTCATTTCATGAGAATTAGAGGTATTAGGAGGTATTAAGAAGAAAAATTCCTAAATACAGTTTATTAAAATACAGATTTTCTCAAAATAAATATTTGTGCCATTCATTAAAAGTCAAAAATTATCATCAATAATGACTTTCTCTAAGCATTCTAAATTTGACCTAAAATGATTATTTCAGCTTTACAGACTGCGATCCCATGCAAAAAGAAGATTGGTTACTGGAACCTGTGTGACAGAAGTTAAATGGTCCAAAGATGCACAGATGACTTCTGTTTGTATAAGTCAGACAGAACAAGTTTAAATGGCTCTAAGTGGAAATAAGCCCTTATGCTCCTCCTCCAAGAAAAGAATGGCGGCAACATCACACTGCTACCAAAGTGAACAGCTGCTAGTTCTAGAAATAGCACTGACTATAATACAAAAAAATCACCCATCCACTGTGTTTACATTGTTCTAAATAAACATGTTTAGAGAGAATAATGAAGGGTCTAGAACAAGTGAAAATACAGAGCTTAGCTTGGAAAGTACAGAATCCAAGTTAGTCTGCAAGAAATGGACTTCTAGCACTATTACCGGTTAGTTTTTTTTTTTGTTTTTTTTTTTTGTTTTTTTTTTTTTGGAAATGGCTTGCTAATCAAGAGGATTGCAGATCTTCCTTGCCTTGAACAAAGAATTGGACATGGCAAACCATAAACAGTGCCAGAAGTTTATTTGAGAATTGCGGGGTGAATGGGTATGGGAGAAGCCAACTCAGCAGAGTGAACTTGAGCAGAACAAGAGAGAAAAGAAGATAAGAGAAAGAATAACAGTGCATGCTGTGTCTAATGAATGCAGCGTGGGCTGCAGGGCTTGAGAGTGGGCTCCCCTAGGCGCCTCGTCTTTTTATATAGTGTGTCTCCTGGGAGACTGTGAGAAGTACTAACTGCAGGTCCTGAGACTTGTTAGCTGCTGTTCTGGGACCTTATCATTGACAGATTCCTCTCATTTCCCAGCCAACTTTTCCACAACCTACCTTCTATGTCAACAGTTCTCAGACTATTTTTCATTTATAATTAGAGACTGGTATTAATGAGAAGCAAACAATGAAACTTGAATTTATGATTTTAGTTTTAAAAGCATTTTAAGTCAGCTATATTTGCGTACATTTTACATACTGTAACAACTTTCAATATTTCTAAATTTGATGATTTTTGACAAATGCATTCAACAGTGTAACCATCTTTACAATCAATATACATACGATTTCAATCCCAAAAAATTGGAGACTATGTTTTTCCCTATTACTTTTCTTCAGGGATAGCGCTGTTTGCTCTGTGCATCAAGTTCATTCCTCTCCATTAAAAATAAGCATGTGTGCATAGATACGCAACACGGTATTTGCACTTATTTTACTATAGTCATTAGGTTGTTTCTAGCTTTAACCATTTATGAAAAAAATTGCTAAGAAGATTTGTACACAACTTTTGTTTAGAACAAACAAATGTGAAATATTTAAGTCATATGGTTATGTGTACCCTCAACTTGATAACAAACTGACATTTTGTGTGACATTTTGTTCATTTTACATACATACTTTTAAATTTTTTATTTTAAAGAGAGTAAAATTAAACATAACAAAACATAATAAAGCAGATCATAAGAAAACAATTTAAGAGACGCAGATTTCAAAGCAAGACCACCAGAGAACTTCACTGTCTATCATATTGTCTCTTGTTTTATTCCAAATATTTGTCCATATCTTCACAAACAATGAATGCATACTGAACAGTATAGTACTAAACTGATCAGAACAGGATGATGAAGGCATTTTAGGGCTTCAAGACCAGACAATAGGGGAGTCAACAATGGCTTTCATAATGTCTCTTGCTCTCTTCGAAATAGCTGTCCATATCTTTACAAATGTTGAAATTAAACCGAAGAAAATAGACTAATACCACTCTTAACAGACAATAATAGCATTGCTAGATTTTATATCATAACGCTAAAGAATTTGCACTGGGTATCTTAGTGTCTCTTCTTCAGAGTATCCGTTCATTATATCGTGCATTATTTAATCTAGTCTCGTAAGTGTTTAGAAGTTGCATACATGCATAAATCTCTACATGTATACCTATCATTTCTGTATTATAGGGAAAAACAGACCAAAACAAGAAAACAAAACAAATTCCTAGAAGAACACGAGACGCACTTTAAGAGATATATGAACACTTCAGCTGCTTCATTTGTCAAACAACATTAGCCATTTTAATTTTAGCCATATTTAAAGCCATTAATTATGTCACACTCTTTATATTTGTATTTTTCACATGATTAATGGTTCCTCTGTGTGTGTGTGTGTGTGCTGTTGGCCATTCATAATCTTTTTGTGAAATGCTTGTGCATTGTGCTCATTTATTTTATCCCTCTTTATAATTGAATTATAGAAGTTGTACTATTTTCATGTACACATTTCTTTTGAGTTAATTTATTAGTCAGAAATTCGTAGGCGGACAGATACCTAGTACTTTTACAGACTTTGAGCTTTTGAGAGCAGAAATACAGTTAGATAAAACTAGCTAAATTTCAATCACATTTTGTTTTTCTTATATGGACTCATATTTTTGACCCATCTAAGAAATTTTTAATTAACTGTAGGTTAAAAGAATCTTTTCTTATTTTTTTCTTTCTAGAAGTTTTTCAGTTTTGATTTTGTTTATAGATATGTGATCCATTTTAGATACTTTCTGTGTATGATTTGAGGTAAGAATTCAGGTTTATTTTTTTTTTAATTTCAATATACATTTCAGGATGTATCTAGTTGCTTTGGGAACTACTAGTTTTTACGATGTTTATTTCCCAAAGACATTATATTGATGCTTTTTGAAACAACATATTTGTTTGGATATATCTGTAGATTATTCAGTGACACTTGTCTTTCATTATAGAAGTATCATATTGTTTTGATTTTAGAATTTTCATTTTAAATGTATTAATGTAACTTCATATTCATTATTTTTCAAAATTATTTTGATATATGAAAGGCTTCAGGGGAAATTAAAAAGTTTCTAATATAGAGGAGATTGTATAGGAATTATTTTTGCTGCAAAGCTTTATTTGGATAAAATTAATACAGTATGACTATACAGTGCTTTGTGTGAATTCACTATCATGTTTTGTTTGTTAGATCTCCATTAACTTCCTCCAAAATGTTTTAGTCCTCACCAGTAAGGAGTCTCATGATATTAACATTATTTTAAATTACAGAAATCTTCTAAATTACCTTTAAATTGATCTTGAATTTAAAACAATCTTAAAATAAAAATATATAAAACTATTTTTAATAGTGACCTTATATTGTGTCCTTGCTACACTTACTTGTAGGACATGGTCTATTTAGGTGTGTACAGTTATCTGTTTACACAAAATATTAAAATGTTTTAGTTTTATACTCAGTTCTAGCTCTATTTTTTTGCCTTAGGTTCTAAGCAGGATCTCTAACACAAAATTAGAAAGAATTGGAGGTGTTAAAGGAATGTGCTATATCTGAGTTTATGCAAAAATTATGCAGACTTTCACTATTATGATACCTATAAATCTTCTATGCATATTGATATCAGATTTGTAAGTCATTTTATTTATATTATTATTTATATTTTTATGAATACGTGTTCAATAGTTAATATTTTGAAAACATTTTCTGCACCAACTATAATGATTATATTTTAATTTTTAATAGACTCAATACAGTGAATTACATTGATTATTTCTAAACTAATCTTGCATTACTGGAACAAATATTCGAATAACCTATTACTGAATTGTAACCTATCCAGTTTAGTTGCAAAAATAGAAGAAAAATAAGTTGCAAACAGTAACCATTTTAATATGCTCATGATTCCTTGGTCAAATACTCAAAACAACAGTGAGGAACTTTCCTCCAAAACAGGATGCAGAAGCCAAAAAGTGATGTGAACTTATCTACTGCGCACTCATATTAGAGTCTGACATAACTGCAAAAATAGTATATATTCAGATTGTATGCTAAAATATTTTATCTGTGAATTACAACATTACCTATCACATAGACTAGTTTTGAAAGTTACATAAAGTAAGAATTATTCTTAGCAGAGTAGTAAACTCACACAAAGCTCACTATGGGCAATCGTTCTATGAATTAAACATTAAGTACACCCTATTAAAGTCTAATATATCCTTTCTAGCAATTTTTCGGCTTGGCATCTGTATCTAATGTTAATTACCTCAGTTTTAATTTTGAAGCATTTCTTGCATACATTTGTTCTACAATGGAATCTCATAACTTTATTTCTTATAGAATTCATCAATCTTGATACTATTGGTATTTTAAGGTAGAAAATTTACTTGCAGCTGGGGGCAATGGGGTGAAAAAAAGAAGCTGTATAATCTTTAATTCTTTCCCTTGGCTCTATCTGATGATGTCATTAGAAGCCTTTCCAGTTGCAACAACTCAAACATATATTTGACAAATGCCTCAGAGGAAGCAAATTTATCCTCTGTTGGGCACAACTGACCCAGAGATAGTGGAAGAATTTTTTTTTTTAATTTTTTTGTCATAGTGGGAAATAATTTTTTAAAGAGAAAAAAATTAAAAATAACATAAAACAGTTTTAAAACAGGTTAGTAGGAAAGTTATAATAATTATTAATAATTGCATATGGTTGCCTTTGTAGTAGTTATACATAGTATAATATATAAACATGATAGTTTGTCCAAACTATATTAGCATAAATCTTTCTTTTCAATGAATTAAGAGAAACTCGTTGTATAAGAATCTTAACTATGTTGTATATAGATATGATTTTTTTTAAATTTTATTGATAGATACACTTTTTCTTTCTCTCTTCATTGCTTTACCTTTGCCCAATTAGTTTGTCTTTTTTTGAAGAAATATTTTTCCCAATTCATAATATCTATTTTGCATTTTGAACCCTATTTGCTTGTTCAGATATTGTCACTAGTAAGAAAATATGATACTTGCATATATGAGTATGGTTTATTTCACATAGGAGTTGTGTCCATTTACCTGCAAAATTCTCCAGTTTATCCTCCTTTATTACTGGGTAGTACTGTATTGTATAAAAATTCTACATGTATTTTACTCATCATTCCTTGCTTGATGGGCACTTGGGTTGTTTCCTAGGTTTAGCTGTTATAAATTGTGCTGCTATAAAGAAGGGTGCTTTCTTTCCCTTATATTGCTGAGATATATTTTTTAATTCTTCTGACAGGATACCCATAGCTAAGTAGAATGGATCCTCTAAACCTGAATTTTAAGGAATCACTGCACAGATTTCCTCAGTGGATGCACCAGAATGCATTCACACCAACAGTGGAGAAGGATTCTTTTTCCCTCACAGCCTTGACAGTATTTTTGCTAGTTGCTTTTTAAAAATAGAAAATCTTTCTGGAGTGCAATGCAATCTCATTGTTGTTTTAATTTATATCTATCATATGACCAATGTTGTTGGAAATTTTTTCATGTGTTTATTTGCCATTTGTGTCTTCATGTGAGAAGAAAGCATTTATCTCAGATGCCCATTTTTGGATTGGGTCTTTGAATTTGGGAGTTTTGATTTTTTATTCAGTTCTTTATATGTCCTAGATATAAGTCCTTTGACTTTGAAACAACTGGTTATAATTTTTCCCTCTCTGTAGGTTTTGTTTTCACTCTGTTGTGCAAGTATTTTTTAATGAGATCCCATTCGTTGATTCTTTTTAAGATATCCCTGCAATCTGTGCTTTGCTCATGAAGCCTCTACCTACCCCTTTAAATTTGAGATTTCTACCCATTTTATCTTCCATGAAATTTAGTTTTTCTATTTTAATATTAGATCTTTAAGTCATGTTGACTTTAGTTTAATGTGTGGTGATAGAACTGGGTCTAGTTATAGTCTTTTGTGTATGGAAAGCCAGTTTTTCCAAAAACCATTTATTAAAGGGACTATCTTTCTTCCAGTGAACACATTTGGCTCCTTTGTCAAAGATTGGGTGGCTGAGTATGTTAGGAGTTGTGTTCATATCCTTTTTTCTTTTTCCTTGATTTTAGAGTTTTTGTTGTTTTATTTTGTATTGTTTTCCTTTTTTTTTCTTTTGGTAATACATGCTGATTTTATCACAGTAGCTTTATGGAATAATTTTATATCTTTTGCTAGACTGATTCTATGTATTTACATTTTTAGATGGCATGGTAAGGGATGTGCTTTCTCTAGATTATTTATTTGTGAGTTTGTTGCTTATGTACATGAATTCAATTAATTTTTGAGTGTTGACTTTGTATACCACTAATAAACCTTAAGTCAAAAAAAAAAAAATAATAACACCTCCTCAGCCTTAACATATTGGGAAAGTAGGTTCTTGGCCTAGACATAAAGAAAAAGAATCACCCACATCTAGAACACATTTGGAGAAACAGATACTTCCTTTGGAAGTCCTCAGCACCAGTGATAAGGTTATCTAATAAATCGACAAGCATCAACAAAGAACACAAAATAAAATGGAAAATGATGATACTAAGAAGCAAAATGCAAACCCTAGTGCTCAGTCTAACCAGGACAAGTCCAGAGCACAAAGAGATAGAAGAAATCTGAAGCCAACAAGCAGAATTCATGAGAATAATGAGAGAGGTATAGAAAAAAAAATCATCTATATGGTGCAAAAAGAAATGGCAATCAAAATAACATACATTAAAATAGACACAAATAATCAAATAGAGGAGCTCAGGGAAACAATGCAAACCATGAAGGCCAAACATATACAAGAAATGGAAATCAATGAAGCAGATCCAAACATAAATGCAGCAGATTAAATCTCCCTCAAAAGTATATGCAAGCAGCCTGAATGAAAGCAAGGATAGAATATCAGATCTAGAAGACAGGAATGCAACTAGTGACTAGGAAAAGAAAGATATTTTAAAAATAGCAATAGGCTACAAAAAATCAATCAAAAAGCTACAGGAGGAAGCAAAGAACAACAAAAGATTGGAATCAGTAAGAAAGCTGGATATTGCACTATTAAAACAACTTCACAGTAAGAGTAGTAGAAAACATTTCAAACATGCATAAAGAATTTCACATACAAATTAATAAACCATATAAAACCCTAATCAAACATGACTAAAATGAATCTACTCCAAGGAATATAATAATCAGGATTCTAGAAATTCTACCCAAGAACAAAATTTTAGAAGTTTCTAGAGAAAAGAAATAAATCACCTATAAAGTAAATCCCATCAGAATCACAAGACTTCTCAACAGAAACCTTCAAATCAAGGAGAACTTGAAATGAGATATTTCACACCCTAAAACTAAACAGTCTTCAACCCAGATTGATGTACCCTACAAAACTTTCAGAATTAATGGAGAAATAAGGCACTTCCATGACAATAAACAACTAAAGAAATTCATGACCACCAAATCAGCTCTGCAAAATGCTTTGAAGTTTGTATTAGAAAGAGGTAATAAAGAACACAAACATATGAACCCCAATAAAAGGAAACCACTAGGTTGCATAAGCTATTAAACAAAGAAAGAAAACAAATACCAGGAACACACCATGAAAAACAAAAGCCAGTATTAGGTTAGGTGTTTCATACATCATACTTCTGTAGTTATTTTCATTGTTAATTTTGGCGGGTATAAGGTATATGCAATTGTTTCAGAGTAGATCAAACACCAGAAAAGTTTCTTAAAACAACACATTAAACTTGTAGGGATTTGCTAACTCTGGCACTATTTGAAATTTAGAAAATCAAAACTGCACTTTCAGCTACTAGATCAAAGCTACAATACTTCACCCTTGGGCCAATATGGAAAACTAGATAATCAGTGCTACGTGTCTGACAGCCAGACACATAGAGAATATGTACTGAGAGTTCATGGACCATTAAGGTTAAGACCTGGCATCATCACATAGTTTCATCACAGAAAGAGTAGTTATCTGAATGTTCTATTTCAATTTTCCAATGTGTCTGTGTATATCTCCTTAGAGGAAGCTGGGTCAAAGTTGGAAGTGAACTAAACCTGAATCTTATAAATGTAGTCTTTAGCTTTATTTCCTCAAGCATGAAGAAGTTCATGCTACACTAGGGGTACGATAGAATTGAATAACCCATTCTGCTATATCTGCCTGTCAGTCTATTTCAATTCCTAAGACTTTATCCTTAAAATTTGAACATAGCCGATGTTTCTAGGCTTTTATGTATACTTTCTCCTTTACAATACCTGTATTCTTGCCCAATTGTCTTTTATCTGCTCTGTTTCTGTACAGTCTGTTTCCATTTTCCTATTTCTGTTGTGTCTTTATTCTCGGTTGTGTTCTTTTCTGTTCCTTCCATTAGATTCAGTTAATCCACTTCCAGATACTTATTTTTAAAACAACAGATTAAACACCACCTCATCTATACCCTTTTATTAAATTGGCTTAACATCAAACATTGTATTCTCACAAATTGTACATTTTTATGTCTCTATTAATAAAGTGGATCATTTATTTATTTCCCTAGCTCATCTTGTCCTTCTTATGAGTTTGATTGTGCTAAAAGTTATTCCAAATATGAAACCTTGTTGATGCTTATAGAATTTGCAAGTCTGACTTCAACCATCAACACCAAAATTGTTCAAAGTGAATTTATTCAGCTAACAACTAACTATTTTGAGGAGTGAAACTTATTTTGTCTTATACATAAAACATTTGATGATACATAGTAATGAGCACTATCACAATAATGTGATCTTTGAAAAAATAGGAACAATTAGACCACAAGTGAATGCCACAAATCAATCAATTATATACAGATATATTAATAAAATAGTTTTATTTAATGGATTCATTTTAAAATATTATAAATAACACATTCACAAATACTTTCCCTTTACCAATAAGTCATGATCATTTCTTAAATGCAGAATTAAAAAGCATTTATTTGGTAACTTATATGTTGTGTTAGTCACTTTCTCATTGATGGAAAAAAATAACCCAGCACGTGCAACTTAATAAAGAGGTTAGTTTCTGCTGTTTCAAGTCAATTCTTATTATAGGTCCAAGGTAGCAAATGCATATCAGAGTGCTACAGCAGAAGAGAGCACGGCAATCAGGCAGCACAGATAAAAGAGAAGAGACAAAAATATACCTTCTACATCACACCCACAGTGACATATCTTCAACCAGGAGCCACCTCCTAACAATATTTTCAGTTACAAAAGTCAGCAAATGATGAGGTACCACGAGGCAATTCCTCTTTAGATCCATGAAACTTAGGCAGACATTTTAGATCTAAACCATAGCACACTTCTACTCTTAATGCTAATTATTCTTACTGGTATATCAAGTCATGTTTACAAATTAGACGTAAAAAGGTTTCTTCATTTCATTCACATTTGTTGTGTAAATAAAATAAGAACCTGATGAAAAAATAGGGAATATTTCTTCTGTCTTTTCATAGGAAAGGAATGAGTTACCACAGGTTTAATCTGGCAGAGACTGTAAGACAGACAGAGGACATGGAAGCTTTATAGGGAAAAAGAATACCTCAAGTACACTGTGATTAGAGATTGTTGGTGCAATCAAAAATGCATGCTTGGAATCCCCTTCATCAATCTCAGTTCAATGGAGACAAGAAAATAAGAAATTTGGAAATTTTGAGCAACTCCTAGTTATCTTGGGCATGTGACAGCATAAAGGATGGCTTTCTAGGCTGTTTGTTATAATCTTGTGGTTCATATTCTTAGAATTTGGGGCCAGATTTGTGTTGTCATGTATTGTCTCATCTTTGTATAGTTGCACATTCAGTCTGTCATTGTTGTAACTATATTTTCTACTATTTAAGTTTGTTTCTTCCTTTCTCATTTTCTTCTCTCCAACTTTCTTTTTTTTATTTATTTTTTATTTATTTTTATTTTATTTTATTTTATTTTATTTTATTTTATTTTTGTCTTTTTTGGTACCAGGGATTGAACTCACGACCACACACTTGCAAGGCAAGTGCTTATGCCACTGAGCTAAATCCCCAGCCCCCCTCTCCAAATTTCTATCTCCTATCTTTAACCAAAAATATTTATAGAAACTTGAATATATTTACTATAAGAAATAGTGATTATCAGATCTCTCAGACTTCATATTTCATGTGGTGGCCAAGATATTTTTGTTAGCAGACAAAGAAGTATACTTAGATTTAACTTCATAAGTGGTGGCTATAGATGTAACTCATCTAACTGACTTAAAAGAGTATGGTCCAAATGGGGGACTCTCTTAAATGTATTGAACCTATTTGAAAATGTGCAATGAACAAAATAATTTTTCACTTGAGACAATGTTAGATTATTGTTATACACATAGCATGGTGGTTTAAAGTGCAGTTGCTAAGTATGGATACTCTTGTGGAGAAATGAAGATAAATCTAAGGAAAATGCTCACCTACAGTATATGCCTGGATATTACTTGTCAGCCGTGCAGACGATAGGTGATCGTGAAAGTGGTGGTGGATTGCACGAAAAAAGTTGTTTTTCTTAAATTCAAGTAGCCAAGTCACCTTCAGACAAAGTTATAGATTTGCAGAAAGCATGTGAAAATTGACAAAAGTACATTTCTTCATCGATTTATCCAAACATATACATATCGGTCCTTCCTGGAATTTCAACACTGATTAACTCTAACATTCATTTTACACGTGTTTTCCTCTTCAGGCATAGATAAATTTTGGAATTGCTAGGGCCTTAAAGAGTAAGTAAATTCTATATTTGTTGAAATATATATATATATATATATATATATATATATATATATATATAGTATTTTCATGAGCATGATAATGAGAAATAAGCTGTTCTTGAGTTGTAATCATGCAATAAGCTGTTACATAGTTCAGCTGGTTACAGTTTCTGTCTATGAGGAACAGGCCTTTATGCTTTTTCAGGCTGATTTTAACAGTAACAGCTTAGAACCTTACCATGTTCATAGGGAAGTTTTTGTTTGTTTGTTTTAAGATAATTACCAAAAATTCCATATTGAAACAGAAAAAGTATAGTGTCATTGTAGTCACAAATAAAGTACTAAGCAGTTATTAAGAAAACCTGGGTAGACATTTTAAGAATTATGGGGGAGGCCGGGGATTTAGCTCAGTGGCATAAGCACCTGCCTGGGAAGTGCCAGGTGCTGAGTTTGATCCCTGGTACAAAAAAAAAAAAAAAAAAAAAGAATTATGGGAAGGAATTTTTGGTAAATGAGTCCAAATCCAGAAGTGTTCAGATTGTATTTTCACTCTATAGTATCTGAAGCTTAACCATGTGGGTAAATAAATTTAATAGTTGAAAACTGTATTATACAAAAAAAGAGAAAGTGTCACAATTAAGACATAAAGTTTGCTAATTCTGAATTATTTTCACTACAATATCCTTGATATATTTTCATGTATATATATAGATTTCATAACCATATGATCATATATGGTTTTGGATATGGATAGATAGGCACACTTAACTGGTATTCAAAGTTTTCTGGGAAAATATACACAAGCTATCTACTATAGTTACACATGAAGAATGGAAGCATTAAATGAGGACTAAGGGAATTGAAATGGCTATTTTGAATTTTTATTTCCTATAATTTGATATTATTTGAACACTGTTTAACAATGCACAATAACTTACCTTCATTTTGAAATAAGTACATTAACTGAAAATATAAAAGAAACAAACTATGATTAAATATGCACAACTTCCAAGCAAAGAGGTAATATGTAATCCATTTGAACAGATATCAATTATACATTATAATAAGGACTGAAACAGAGAGTGATGAGACTACAGTAATATATTAAAGTATGTCATCTTGTAGAATTCCGAGTTTGTTAGTGACTAAGAAAAAATATTCTCTTAAGATTTCTTATAATGATAAGCCATCATCTGTAAGAGAAACCCTTCCCCTGAGGAATGATGACTTTTATGATTCATTTGTCTATTTCATTTAAAAAACATTTCCTAAAACATTCACATATAAGACCCGGTAGAAGTAAGTCACTGTTAGTGTTTGACCTTGAACAACCAAATAAAACCCAAGATATTCAGCCTCTACTTGTGCACGGTGGTAGATCTGATCATATTTTAGTTATTGTAAAGAAATAATGCCATATAAATACCTTTTCTTTTTATAGAAAACTGCTGTATATGGATTTCTTTGACATCTTACTATAAGCTCTGATTGCTTTTGTAGTGAAAACCCTCCAATTCATCTGAAAGGTCATTCAGGAGTAGGCACAATAATTTCAGCTGATCAAATCAATTATTTATACAATGAACTACAGTATGGTTCCCTCTAGAAATTACCTTATTATAGCTACTCACTCCCACTGAACTCTAAGAAAAGTGACATTTTGAAATACAAAGCTTATTCCCTTCACTGAGCGTAATACGTATCGGCATGTCTCTGTGGCTTTTTTCTCTATTGAAAAGCTGTCAGTCAGCAAGAGAAGGCCCATTCCCTGAGCACACTGCACAGTGGGTTTTCTTGACATGATGGAAAATTTTCCAGTTGGCAAAAGTAAAGATTGAAGGAGGTAAAGCTTTGGACTCAGCATGAAAGGTAATAGAGCTATTAGCCAAATAACAAATTCAGATATGCTGGTGCTGTACAACCAAGCAGCTAAGAAAGAAGTTTAATGCCCCATGGGGACACAGTTTTAGGAAAGTGTTTAGTAGATTAAAGCATGCAAATAGAGAGAGGGAACTTCTTTGAAGTAGAGCTTTGAGTATGGAAATTATTGTCATTTTAAATTATCAATTGTCTATTGTATTTAGGAAAGCTTTTGTTCACAATGTGAACAGGATATTAACATCCATACAATAATTGTAATTACTATATATTGCCAATTATACACACACACACACACACACACACACACATATATATATAAAATTCTTCTCTGGTTGCTATAACAAGACTTACCTTACCCAATACCAGTTCTATAAAATTCATAATCTTCAGGAAGTTATATTACATCTGTGTTCATTTAACTGCATATATTCATTTACAATTGAACATTGTTCAAAATGTTTAATTGCCAAAAATAATTTAAGATAAATATTTTAGATACTTTCTGACAACTCATATTACGGTAAATATATCTTTAGGTGAACAAAGTTTATAAGCACAAAAGTGCACAAGTAGGAGAGTATATTAGATATCAACTGATAATGCAAAATAAACCAAAAATTACCTCAATACTTAGCCATTTGCACCATTTCTATAAATCAAGAATTTGGTCATAGTTCATGTGTGTCTACTTGAAAATAAACCTCTCATGAGTCTGGGATCCATGTTGACCAGGATACTATACAGTCCACTGGAGGAAGATGGATTCCAGATTCCGTGTGCTTATTGTCAGGGATTCGATTCTTAGAAGGGTGCTGAGCTATGAACCACAGTTTCTTGCCTCTACTTGTGGGCACCTTGAGTGTCAGCCTGTACTTACATTAGCCTACAAAGTGACAGCTGAGTTCCTTCAGAATAAGCTAGTCAGACAGCACAAAAAAGAAGCTAAGTTCTCTCTCTAACGTGATCCTGAAGATACATCCTTTCACTTCGGCAGCACTGTGTCTTCCAGAAGTGAGTCACTGGGTCCAGCGTACACACAGAAAGCAGAAGCCATTTGGCAGCATCTAGAAGGCCACCAAGGTAACTTCACATTGTTAGTAGCATTGCAAATTTAAGGTAGAGAGAGACATTTGCATCTTGTTAGGTAAAATTGAGTAAAAAAGTAATAAATGAAGGTTCAAATTTTTAGCTTAATTTTTTCTTAACATTTTCCAAATTAGATTTTTTTGATAATTATAAAATTTTAAAGTTCAATATATAAAAACATAAATCAAATATATAGAGACTGACTCATACTGAAAAAAATGTCTAAAACAATGTAGGAATGAAAACTAACTAACACATGCAGATTATCATAAAAAAAAAATCTTCAAAATGCATGTGTGAATTTTGGTCATGCTTTGCCAAAAGCTTTGAAAAGAACATGTGCCTAGCTAGTTCAGTTGAAAGCAATGAAAAATAGTGACAGAAATACCATGAATATGTGTACATATCACCCACAATTCACTATCAACAACATGACATAAGACAAATGTATTCATTTATACATATGGCTAAATATATATTACCACCTAAAGTACATATACAAAATACTGAAAAAAATTATAGCCTATAAATAATAGAAACAAAAGTAACACATTTTTATACATTTCAAAAAGCACAGTTCTGTAAAATAAAGTTAATTTTATTTTCATTTCATTCAAACTTGAAAAGCTTTTAATGAAATTTCTTGACACATAGGAGTCTAAGTTATATTACATGGAAAAGAAATTGCTTTTAAGTTTGGTCAGTACCAGCTAACATTCTTGGATGCTCTTTGATTAGCTAGTTAGTATTTTTAGTTATAAGTTATTCATAGCACCTAAAAATCCATAGGGGCAGAGCTAATAATAGTTAATGCCTATCACTATCATATCTAAGTGATCTCCCAGGTTCCATCCATGCACTCCAAACATGACAGCTAGAAAGATCCAGTTGATATTCAGCGCAATAAATTCTAATTTCTCCAGGCCCTTAGAGTGTTAAGCAACCTCTCGTTAAAGTCTTCCAGTGGCTCTCTGTAATAATACAAAGAAATGCAAAGTTTGTGGAAATAATTATAGGAACCTACTGCTATGGCACTAATGTGGTTTTAGCTGGGTCCAAGTTTTCCTTTGCTTCGGGCACAGTGGCCTGATAGGTACCTCACTTTTTCACTTGAGTTCAGCCAGGTTGCTTCCTCCTCATCTTCGGCCACTGTTCTTTTTCTTTTCAGTCGAGTATCTTTTTTTTTTTTTTTCTGGATGTTTCTTCACCTATGCTAAGGTCTTGCTTATATCGCCCCTTCGCACTTGAACCTCACTCTACCTAGCCTAATTAAACTAAAGTCTGCTCCTATTTTCCATCCAACTTTCTGGCTGATTATTCTCCAAAGATAATTACAACTTAATGTAACATGCTGCTACTTTGTTTTGCTGAACTTTTCTCCTCTTACTTGTCCAGTGAAAAATAAAATGAGGGTAAGGAATTCTATCCTTTCATTTTACCAATATGTATCAATTATTAGAATGTTATCCCACAACAACTGGGTTCTCAATGAGTGTTAGAAAACAAATGAAGAATTTAATCACTACAGGTATATGTAATAGTTGCCAAAATGACTTTCAATGTTCAAAGTGTGCCAGTGTGTGTGTTTGCACATGTGTGTGCATATGCATTCTCCTTTACTAGAATATTGTCTTATAATTGGTATCTTCTCTATGTAATAACCATTCAATGAGAATAAGAAAGTAGAACATATTTGGTCATATTTGTGTTAATGGTTTCCTGGGCTAGTGGAATAATTACTATTTAAATAATTCTTTGGATAGCATATATTTGTCAATTCCTAACTCTAGAATCTTGCTTGCGTCCCATTGTGTTGGTCAACATTCTATTGTTAGGGGAAAATATCTGACATCACAACACAAAAAATGAAATATTTATTTTGCCTCAATGTTTCAAGGCTTTCAATTTATGATCATCTGGCTTCACAGCAGAAATGACATGGTGAAAGAGACCTCCTCACCTTGAGTGAGCCAGGGAATGGAGAAAGAGGGAGAGCCCAAACAAGGGGAAAGGCAGAATGTAAAACACCCTAAAAGACATACTTCCAGTGGTTTCTTCCTCCAACCCAGCACCAGTTGCTAACAAGCCCATCCAGCTGTGTGCTCATCAGTGGGTTAATCCATTGATAAAACTGATGGGATCACAATCCAGTTACCTCTCTTCATGACTATCACTCTGTTGTGGATCAAGACTTCACTCAGTACAAAGTCTTTTTTAGAGACACTTTTTATTCAAACAGTAATACACTTCTTCCATACAATCATCAGAAAACCCTCCC
This sequence comes from Cavia porcellus, assembly GCF_034190915.1. Lineage (NCBI taxonomy): Eukaryota > Metazoa > Chordata > Mammalia > Rodentia > Caviidae > Cavia > Cavia porcellus. The sequence goes on along the minus strand of NW_026947497.1, from coordinate 27,194,801 downwards.
AATGATCATTAGAACACTTTCCTGACTTCATATGTCAATGTTCTACCAATGTCAAGTTGCTTCTTTACTTAACATAGACATACAATATTAATTTTATAAATTAAAAGACAAAGTACACAAATCAATGGTTCTAATTGACTAATAATTTGATTGATGTGAGATTTGAAAAAAATGACAAAATATCATTTTAAACTTTTGGAAGAGAGGAATTGACATTATTCTTTGAAATCTGTAAGCAGAGTCTTGTGATGTCAGAAAGGTAAAAACTTTAATCACTTAAGGTATCTTTTACCTTGGTAAGTGCGTTTCCAATTAAATGACAGTCACCAGTGATTAAGTGCTTACTGTGTCTTAACCAAAGCACTATACATTTGCTAATTAATTCTGTGATCCTTAGGTAGCTCTTTCCTGGAGGATAATAATATGTGGTGTCTTCTTACTAGTGACTTCCTCTGTTTTCTGATTCACTTTTCTACTTTAAAATGGATGATAGAACACATGAAAGGAAGCCAGCTACTATCATTTTTGTTTAATGAATATCCACAATTTTAAGAAATAAGAAAAATGGTAGCAAAAAGTATCACCTATTTCTGTTCACCTATTCACTCTCTAAATATGGGTTACCTCAGTTCTATAATAATCGTCATAAACCCATATCTGGAGTTTACACAGCTATGTACTTAACTATGTGCAGACAGAAAATACCCATAAATAAACTTTCATCACTTTAAACATGCACAAAATTTTCTTGTTATTTCTCTATAAGCAATACAACACAATAACCACTTGCATATATTAAAAATCGTAAGTAAAATAGAAATGATTTAAGGTGTATGGAAAAATATGTCTGGGTCATTTGCACACATTATGATATTTTATATGATTTCAATATTATATTTTATTGTTTGCACCCACAGGAAGTCCTAAAATCCTTTCACTGTGTGGACAGCATAAGATCACTGATGCTTTAATAATTTCAATTTTGTTCTTTTGATTCTGAAAGACCTAGGCTCACTATTCACATCACACTAGTTCCATGCTTTAGAAAAAAACACATTATTTCTCTATAGCTTAATTTCCATACTTAAAAATTAGAAACAACAGTACCAAGTAACTAAATACTTCATGTGCTATAACTTATCTGTGTGTAGTACTTTACCCAAAATACACCAAATTTTGAGTAAATCTACATTACCATACAGAAGATAGAATCTTTATTCAAGCTCTGTACTAAAAAATAAATTTTAAGTATTGTTCATGAAAGAAGTTTATTCAGTGTTTCCTGTTAAAATAGAGTAAATGGAGACAGTCATTTTGGAAGTACACTTTGACTGGAATAAATAAAATCATAACACAAAATGTGTAACTGTCTTAGAGGTAAAATAATACAGGCCGAGGAAAAGAAACTTTATAACTTTAAATTAATACAATTCCTCAATGAATAAAGTGAACTTCTCAATGAGATTAGGAAAACCAGCAGGTTTATTTGGAGTGAGTTTGTTTTAATATATTGGCTGTATTGAGATATAATGAGCTCTATATATTTACACTATATAATTAGCTAAGTTGTGACACATGGATGTCCTTTAAATCATTATAGTAAAAAAATGAATCTAATATCCACATTCTACAAATTTTTGTGATGATTTATATTGTTTTTCTATCTCTTTCAAAGATGCCTTAGTTTCATCCCTAAGATAAATCTAATCAATTTTGTGTCATGTATCATTTTAAACTTTTATAACTTTATATAAATGAGTACATTGCTTTTGTAAATTGAACTATCATTTTACATAGTTATTTTGAGATTTTTCTAAATTATTCTATGCATAAATAATTAACTGATGTTGATTTCTGAATAATACTACATGAATACCTCACACTGTGCATTTATCTGCTGTTGACGTTAGACTGCAGTTTGGAGTTATTGGAAGAGAAATAGAAACAAATACAGACATTGAGAAAGGACACAGTAGCGATTCAAAAAATGTGGACAGATTTTAAATTGTCATGACAAAACAGATGTATAGGTCTTTCTCTGATTCTGAAATTCTTCTAATGCATACACAGTCTACCTTGATGACTTTGTAGGCATTTTTTTCAAAATATGTTTAGATATTTGAGTACCAACACAAATATTTTTCTCCATGCGCATGTTCATCTATAGACATTTATGACATCTTCAGAATTGTGGCTGCCATCTTGGAATGGTCTAACCGCATTCTATATTCCAGTAAAGCCCTTTTTTCCAATTAATTAATAAATAATTCAGTCCATTTATCTCAATTTGAATATGGATATTCATCAAAACTCAGCCAATTTTCAGAACTGTGACTTACTTTATTTGAATCTACTTCATTGCTATTATCAATTTCAAATACAAGGTCTAAGTGTTTTTTCTACATAAGGACATAAGTGACTATGCATGTGTTTGTGTGTATGTGTGTCTATCTGCCTTTCTCAGACAAGAACTAAATGTTTTGGAATGGAAATAATCTTCCTCTCTTTTATGTCCCTAGAAATAAGATGGAGGGGTCATATCAAATATATACATTTGATTCTTTAAGGCATAGATCATTTTTAAATATATTTTACATGCTCCATGAATATTTTCTGTTTTGTTAAGTAAGTAAATGAAGTTCTTATTAAAAAATCATGACATTATATCATTTAAAATAGGAAAAAATAGTTGTAACTTCTATATCTAATGAGGGATTAATCATAAAGAACTCATAATATTGTATGGAACAAAAATGACCTAATTAGTAAATGGAAAAATAATTTGAACATATTTTTTTTTCCAAAAAAAGATATACCATATGGTCGACTGGTGTCTATTAAGATTCTCAACCTCACCAATTATCAAGAAATGCAAATCAAAACCATATTGAATTGTCATGTCATAATAATAGCTGTTACTAAAAAGTAGTTATGTGTTGATGAAGTTGTGGAAAAATGGAACTCCTTGTTTCATTGTATTCCAAGGGAAATCTGCTGCCATCTGTACTTGTTGTTTTCCTCTATTTGCTTGATGTATTTTTTCCTTTGGCTCTTTCTATCCTAACAATGGTTCTTTTCCTCTCAAGAAATAGATTCCTTCTCACAATATCTTATCAGAATTCCTCTAAAAACGCTACAGAGACATGTGCACAATCCTCTGTTTTACTTTTGCACTGTACAGTACTGTGTACATAAAGTACCAGTTGTCCACCTGAGTCACAGAGAAAACAACTGGGGAGCCACACTGCTTTATGTTAGAGCAGCTGTGTTTGATCTTGTACTTTATCTAGCAAACACTCAATCTCTCATCCTCTCTGAAACTTCCACTCAACCTAACTTTAGAGTTTGCCTGTTTCCTTCTCAAAGTGTTAGAACTAGACCGTCCATGGGCAGTGTCCTAGAGCAATTCCTGGGCTTATCTCCTTTGTTTACCCCTCTGTCAACTTTGTCATGAAATAAAAAACTGTTATATATTTTATCCAGTAATTATTTGTTTAAAATAGAAAAGTGAATTTGATTTCTTTTACTTTAGGCTGGAAGTAACTTGTTTAGCCTTCTTGAAATCTTTGTTCCTCTGCTATTAACCAGAAGTAATAACCAAAATCATGATATTTATTATGCCAGAACTCTTCTATTATCTCAAATTTTCAAGACATGGATATCCTAAACATTGTAAGAAACCACAGAGAACACTCTCCTTGACTCTTTTTGAAAAGAAAAGCAACTATCTCCATTTTGGATAAACTTGATCCTATCTCCATGTGTTGATATGTAGAGAGCTGGCTAGGTAATTTCTTTGTCCCTTCAATTAGCTTTAAGCAGTGTAAACTGGGCTGGTTGAGGAGCTAGTGTGTCATCTCTCAAGCAAAGTGATAGGTCAGTATTTTCATACTTCTCCAACATAACCTTTTTCTCATGTGTTGTCTTTTGCATGAATAATAATCTATACTTAACAGTGACAATATACTTGGTGTAGCACATTTCAGGTTCTCTCTTTTCTTGGTGCTTTAACTTCCTTTATAGTGAAAATAAATATCTTCTTGATTTCCGAATTATGGCACATATTCTATTATTTGGTAAACAATTTCTATTTTTCCTTTGTCTGAATCTTTACTACCTCTACTATTCTCTACTGTATTCTAAATATTCTCTAAAGTTTTTACTGTTTTTCTACTGTTCTCTAAATTTTACCAACACTGAGACAAACATTCATTTGATTTGCTATAAGACAATGTGCTTCCTTATGACAATACAGCTATAGGACCTATTTCTTTTTTTTTTTCCTCCAAAGCAAAGTAGCTTTTAAAACATACAGTTCAAATTATGCTTTCACAAAACAAGTACAGGATGCCTGAATGAACAAATACTCAAATATGCTCATTTTGGATCAGATAATGAGTAAAGAATAATAATTATTATTATAATTTAAATTTAAGGTGATAAACATGAGTTGTCAGTGAATAATTATTCAGAAATGTTAATTAAGAATCAAGTATCTGAGATTCATATATTTGAAATTTATAACACATGATATTCCCTCAATCATAATTATCCTTGTTTCATGAGATTTGAATGACAGAATAATACTAAACTGTATACTTAAAAATAAGAAATGCTGTATATGTAAAACCAAAAAATAATGTTCATAAATAAATTTTATCATAGTCATTCCCCTTTACTTATGGTAGCCGTTTTCCTCTACAGATTAGCGCTGTGACAAACTACAACCAAATATATTAAATGCAAAATTCCAAAAACAATGATTCATAAATTTTAAAATGCACAGCATAAATGTACCATATGATCTAGTACCATCCTCTTTGATTCCTCTAGGGAACTGGATTATTTCTTTTTCCACTGTATTCACAATGTCATCCCAGCTCTCAGTATCTTCTTAACATTCTTAGTTATCGGATCAACTGTTGCCTGTCACAGTACTTGTGTTCAAGTACCCCTAATATTTTATCTAATAATGGCTATTAAGTGTAAGTGAATTATGCTGACAATTTTACTGCAAGATAATGTTTCTGGAATACTGTTAATATATTACTGTGGATGCTTTATAATTAAATTTTGTCATAGGTAAAGCCATACACTTCTTAATGACAATACTATGTTCTGAAAATTGCATTATTGGGTAATTTTTTCTTCTATAAACTTAATAGTATGTATTTGAAATTAAGACAATTACATAAGCACCATTCATACAGAAATATGGTTGTAGTCCCAGGCTAACATTGAACAAAATGTCATGTGTATGATATGTATGACTATATGTATGATATAGGAAAAATTTCTCGTGTTTCATATGATGTGCGGTTGCAGATACCCACTGACAGATTTGAAGCATAGCCACTGTGAATAAGGGGTCTACCATAATACACATGGATTTTAAAAAACATGTTTATCTCTTCAACTTATAAAATTCTTATCTACTATATATAGATAAGCATCTATTTTATGTATGTACAAGTAAATGTGAGGAAATAGAATCTGTTAAACTTACTTTTTGAAGATGTTTTTGTAAGTAACATTTCCTACACAAGTATTTCTACTGTCAGTCTCTGTAAAATTAATAATACTTTAAGTCAATTTCAAGATACAAAAATGAAAATTTAAGATGGCTATTTACATACCTTTCATTTTTAGATGAAAGATGTAGCATGACAGTTTTCTTTTCCTAAAAATGATCATTGTTGCTTATAATATCATTTGATTTTAAAAGTATTATGAAGCAGGACCTGGAATTTAATATGGAATTGTCATTTATATATTGTTTATACAAGAAAACTTGCTGGAAACCACCAAGAATTAGAAATAATATCCAACATATCAAAATGGAATTTTAGTATCTAATGTGAATTTAGAATTAAGTGATGATAAATTTTATAATATCTTTGGAGAAATACAAGCAGTGCAGTGAATCATCCTAAACTATGGAGAGTAAATTTATGCAATCAGCTCATAAAATATGACAAAGAGGAATTAGAAGAAAACAATTTTGAATGTCTCTTTTACTTATTATTTAGAACATTCTTAGTTAATTACTCATTATTATTTGTTTCTATTATGTTCCCTTTTATTTCTTTTTGAAATGCAATAGTGATACAACTATGTAACTATGAACTTCAATGAATTTTCAGAAATAAAGAAATAATGTATTACAAAATATATTGAATATTAAATTCTTCAATTATTTTAATTTTTACACTTATAGTCCTTGCAACTAGAAAGAAACTAATACAAATATTAGAAAAGTTTTAATTATTTGAAAAAAATGTTTTCATATGATGTTATAGTTTTATTTTGGTAGTACTTAAGAAATGTCTATGTTTGAAAGTAATAACCATGAATTAAAAGTAAAAGATTATGTTCTTCAGTAAATTTTTAAGTCATTTCAATTAGGCACTCAACTTAGTCATTAAACACAGATATATTCATCTGAAAATGATGTTTTGTCCAAATTGTATTTTCAGAGACGTACCAAAAAAAATGTCTAAGAATAGTATTTTATAGATTAATTTAGTGTTTTCTTCTATTAAAATTAAATAGATAAATTTACCCTTTACTATGTAACCTCTGTTAATACCAATGTTGCTATTTAGGAATTAAGTATAAAATAGATAATCATTTTTAGTTTGTCTATGAAAATGATGTGAATTTAACTCGAATTATTACATCAGTTCCTACTTCTAAAACATTTATAATTTTTCATAGCACACAAGTAGTTTTTTGTTTGCTTTATAAAGAATAAGAGATTAGAACTTTTTCTTATCGATCTAAACCATCAAAGTTCAAATTCCAATGAAAATTTTATTAATATCTGGGTAAATCAAGAAATTTTCCCTCTACAGTATAACAATTAGGTCTTCTCATTGAACTACATCTGTAGCATCTTTAATTTTTTGAAATTGAGTCTTCCTAAATTGGTAAATTACTCAAGTTAAGTTTGAACTTGTGTTCCTCCTTCCTCATCCTGCCATAGTACAGGGGTTATAGGTATCCATCATGTCAGACCAAAAAATACCTTTTCATTTGTGCTTTACAATGAACAAGTTGAAAATGACTGTTTCAAAAAGAATCTAACAAAAAAGGCGTAGAATTCTTCTTGAAATATGTCTACATTAGTCAAGCAACAAAAACTTCCCTTACACACTGTCAAAGAGCAAGTCTGAGACAAAATCAGCAAAGGCTGTTTATGCATACTGAAGGACCCATTCTTCAACATTTACATCTCAGAAAGCAGGTGAGAATACACTCCAGTGGTGGCAAACCAATTCTGCCCGTGCTACAGTGGGCAGGTAGATCCCTCTCTGGGTCACAGAAGCCAAATAGTCCAAACTTCAATAATCATGTTTAATTTCATTGTTGCTGCTCTGTGATAAGAAAGCAAGTTTTGAGTACAGTCAGTCTCTAAAAGATTCACCGCCACTGGAGAGTGAAAAGATAAAACACCCAGGCACTGTCTGTTGGCCTGCATTTTACTAAGAAGATGTTTGTCTCTGAAGGCAACTTTCTTCATTCCCACCTGGCAGTGCAGCGGGGCCATTCAAGATGTTTGTGGCTATTTCAAAAGAGAACAGATTGTTCACTCCTTAAGGAGGAGGGATTTCGGAAGCCAGTAATTTCCTACAAAGCAGGAGGTATATATATTCTCTCCTAGCTATAATGATGCTTATTGGAGTAAAGGAGTGGTTACATTGGCAGGAACAATCTCCATTCATATGTTTTCATTTTGTTTGTTTTTATTACTTGAGCTTGAACCTAGGACCTCACCCATGCTAGACAAGCACTTTGTCACTGGGCTCTTTTCAGTTTTTTCCTTTTTTTTTTTTTTTTTTTTTTTTTTTTTTTTTTTTTTTTTAATTTGAAAAGGATTTCACCAAATAGCCCAGGTTAGGGTAAAACTTACATTGATCTCAGCTTCCCAAGTAGTTGTGATTATACATAAGCCATCAGCTCTTTAGAGGTAGCATAACACGGTATCTATCTCTGAAGAGAGATTATATCCAAGGTGTTATTCTAAAAGAAGGTAATTACATCAACCTTATTTGTGTAAATCCTTTTATAGGATTTGTGAAAAGTCTAAAATAGTACTGGAAGACGCCCTTCATGTTTCCCTTTGCCTGCTATCATTACATTTTCTTTCTTTGCTGCTATGTCTCTCAACTTTTGAACTTTTACTAGACAATACCGTTTTCTACTTAGCAAAAATACTTTGCAGAAAGCACTGGGGTGATGATTTTCAATCTCGTACCAATGACCCCGACTAAAGGGCCCAATAATAGCACCAGCTTTCAACTGCAGATACTGATGAATGTCAGTCCACTGCTCAAGGTAAAACCCCAAAGACAAGTATCATTCATAAAGTGTTAAAAACCTTGAGCCTGGTTCAGCCTTGACCCTGAATCTTTGGGTCTTCACACAGTGCCTGATGCACTTCACGTGAATAAATGTTGAGCTTCTGCTTCAGTCATTGAAGCAATTTTCTTTTTGAAAGATGTGTAATTCTACCCTGTATGTGATAACTCACTTTTTTCCCAAAGCAGATTGAGTTTTTCGTTATTTACAGTTCATCACAATGTTCTTTTACTCCATGTAAATTTGCATTGACTTTTTGAACTGGATACCACACTGCCCAGCCCCCTCGGATTAGAATGGTTTCTCAGTTCATGGACTTAATTTGTTTTATGATTTGGGGAAAGATGGTCAACCATGTTTGTGTGAGGAAAAGGGCAGTGGTTTCATTTGTCACATGATATGGAGTTTGTGAACAGAACAAAAATTTTGTTGAACACTTTTGTTTAGGGGTCAAATTACAGACCAGGTGTTCATGAACCAAAGTATTTCTATATATGAGCAAATTAATTATTTAGTATATATTTATTATACTTACATAAGTCATGATTTTACAATCTCTTTATTATTTTTTTCTAAATGGATCAACAGAGTTTTTGAAAGTGTAAAAGTCATATGTCTTTAAATGCATTTAAAATATCATTTTACTTATGAGATTCCACTACCAAAGGAAAAAAAATGAATAACAAAGTCTATCTCGGATACACAAACTGGCAGGCCAAGAAAGGGACAGTGAATGTTCCAATGATACCTAATCTCCATTTCACTGAATTTTAACTTTTGATTCCCTGAAAATTAATGATAGATAATTAAATAAAAAAGACATACTGAATCTTAATGATACCCAGTGTTGCAAAATAGATAAAAACAGCAGAGTGGATCATATCATAATACTTTTACCACCAGTGTCACGTGCAAAGCAAAGACTGTGACTTGAGTCAGTACAAAAAAGAAAAAAAAAAAAAAAAGACACTTTGAGCGTTACTGCTGAACAGCAAAGGGTAGAAAGCAACAGAAATCACTTCCATCTGTGTGACACTCACAGCTCCATTTGGGACTATGTCATTCCAACAGAAAATGTTCACCACCGTGAAAAAACCACCCATTCTCAGAGTTTATTGATGTTTGTCAAAGACAATTTTCCTTTCTTTCCTAAACACAAAGTAAACACCAAGACAACAGTTTGGGGTGTGTTTTCATCACAGGTAATCTGAAGAGTCTTTTTAACATTTCAAATTCATAACTTGAGAAAGCAGCAAAATGATGAATCTTAGATTCATGTATTACAGGTGTGTCTGTTATCAAACTGACTGCTATTGACTTTTCACATGGCTCCAATGGGAAAAAAAATTCATTACTGTGATTCATTTCCTACTAGTAGTGTATTTTCTCAAAATTTTCTTCATATACAAATATTGTCTATAGTAGTCTTACAAGCACTGAGGATTTATATTAAGCCACTCAGCTATTTCTTTTTTATTACCTGAAGGAGAGTCTATTAGTTCTTAAGAATCTAAAGATCTCTTATTGGAGAGAAAATAGGAAAAAAATAAGGAAGGGTTAAAAGAAAAAGTGCTCCCACAGGGAAGGAATTTAATAGAGTAAAAAGGACATTAAAAACAACCACAATAACAACACACCAGTAAGAAAACATGTAGTGATTCATAGACTGCCTGAAATTAGAATTGATTATCTTTGGTTTGTAAGAAAATAGTAGAATAAACATTAGAAAGTGAAGTTTCCATTTGTTTTATTGCTTATTGGATATTTTATTTGTTTTTAACACTTTGCATATATGATCTTAGCTTTTATTCCTTCAAAGGTAAATATTAAAGTTCCATTAATTTAGTAACATATAAAGTTAAAGACATCTATAGTCTGTGGCAAGATTTTTCTGAGCCAGTGACACAATTAGAAAACAAGAAAAATAAAATGTTATACTTTTGAATAAAATTTAATTAATTGTAAGAAGTTATCTCTGATTATGAAATTCTATGCTTATGCTACACTGAGTATCATCTAATCTGACTTATGTTTGCTTACAAATATGTGTTTCATTTTAGGTGTTTATTAGGTATATAAGTCAAACTGTTAATAAGTACTTGGAGATACAGCCACATGCTTTTAATTGCTTGCTGCTCTTCTGTGTTTTCCATCCTATGCTCTAAAATGTGTCCACCCTTACTCTTGAACTACTGAAATTTGAATTTAATTCCCAAATTGAATAGAGCATTATTTAAAACAATAGGAATACTGCGTGGTATTTTTAAATTGCTTTTAAACCATGGAATGATTTTCATGTGATATGGTGGATATGAAATACCTGTTGCTTAGTTTTACACAGAGTTTATGCAATTCTATTTATAGGACACTAAGTTTATCCTAAGTCTCTAAGACCCTGAATAAAATCTTAACCATGTTCTTGCTTTCAAAGGAACTCTAGAACTTTGCTCCTGCCTGATTCCACGAGCTGTCTTTCAGTAAATGGTTAGCTTTTCAAGGAAAGATCAGGTTTTACAATACAATTCTGTACAGTTACTATAGTGATTATTTATTTAACTAAGAAGTAGTCAGATATAATGTCCTCATACTAAAGGAGATAATTTCCTTCTTTTTGGCTAGAAAATCCTTAATGCTGTCAGCCCCGAAAGACAGAGAAAATATTAAACTAAGTGTCCTCCAAGATTAGAGCAGTATTTCTAATGTTGAAGAATGGATATACACACAAGGAAGAGTTTTTGCTAGTGGGTGGCATTTGTATTTTAAGAGACAAAATTTCACAGATCATAGGTTCAAGCAAATATCCATTGTGCCAGGCATTAAATGCCACTTAGCAACGGTGATAGAGATGTAGAAAACATCTGGTTGTGGATAATGAACCAGAGCTTCTCAGCTCCTTCGGATGCTAATAGCATTGGGCAAAGGTCATAGTGAAAGGCCATCTGGCTTTCCCTGGCAAGATCCCTAAAGATCCTTTCTAGTGCTGCAAATCTTTGCGGTGTGGATGCAAGAAGCAGTAGGGAGGAACATCCATTAAGTAGTAAATATTTAACCAACAATTTTTATATTAGCATATTTCATTAGCACTGTGGTACTAACTAGTAGGTTTATGTCAGAAACTATTGAAACACATGAACTATGTAATGACTGTATGCAAATTAACAAAACTATGCTCTGAATGCAAGATTAATCATAGCTTAATTGTGTAAATTTGTAATTTACCAGGAGATTCATTCTTAGCAATACCATTGTCTCTTTATGATTTTATTAATTCCTATCTTCATCATATTCCTGTAAAAATAGTGGAGACATATGCTAACTGTCATACAAAACTAAAAATTCTTCATTTCTTTGAAACATGTAGACTGTCTGCCTGTCAGAAGCTATCTGTCCTTGAAACCTAAGAAATGTAATGCCATACTAACTGGAAGTGTTGTCATAGAAAAAACTTAAAGGAATGTTTACAAAAGACCATTTACAATGTAGCACAGCGAACATTTCTATAGAAATATGCAATGACTCTTACAGGATATAATCAAAGAAAACCTCACAAAAGAAATGTCACCAAAATGAATTTTATATAAAAATAACTATGTGGCAAATGTTTTTAAGCACCAATAAATCTTTGTAAATAATTGAACATAAGAATATTGATAAAAATGTATTATGCAAAGCCTGGCATGGTGGCACATGCCTGTAATCCCTGAACTCAGGAGGCTAAGGCAGCAGGCTACATTGGAAATTGAAGACAATGTTGAACTACATAGCAAGACTCTATTTCAAAAAACATATATATTATTCAAAGAAATTACAAATTAGATTATATATATATATATATATATATATATATATATATATATATATATAATATCACAGTATGGTAGGAAAGGAAGATGATACAGACATTATTTCAAGTCCAGGAAAAAATAATAACTCAATTAGCTGACATATTTAACAACCAAATCAGAATACTCCATTATTAGATATGTGTATATATCAATATATATTGGATTCTATAACTCATGACTTTGGCCTGAGATATGATTAAAGGCATCAATAGCAAACTGTCATTCATTGTAGTTATAAAGGTAGCTAAATAGATGAGATAGGTCATAGGAGTAGCTTAAGAGAAAGGTGATTATGTGTGCTGACCAGTTGTTCAGTGGTCCAGTTGTGTTGAGGATTCATCAAAGAAAAGGTGTGATGGAACAGAAGACAAACACAACACTCAAATAAGAGTGGGAGCTGCTGGATACAGCAGAAACAGTTACAAAATATGAAATACCTTCTGCCCCAAATAGCAGGGAGCTATCGGCTTATTCATATTAGGATGTTAAATTGAAAATTCACTTTATTTTCTCCTTTCAGTTAAATTATGTTTGAAATATACAAGATTGTCAAAATTAAAAAGAAAATAAAAGCAATAAAACCTTAGGAAACTGGAGTAGCCACTAATAATTTATCAGATTAGGAACATGTTATTCACAGAAAAAAACCAACAAAGCAACAACTATCTTTCTCATGTTTTAACAAAAAAGGGCTAGCAAAGTTGTACATCTTTATCTCTAATTATTGTTTATTGTTACTAAGAAATATAACTTTTTTTTTCTTTTTTTCTACCAGGGATAAAACTCACTACCTAGCACTTGCCAAGCAGACACTTATGCCACCAGGCTAACTACCAGGCCCCTAAGGAATATAACTTTCATTGACAGAATATCCCGTAGCATATTTTCCTTAATAAACAAATTGTTTCTTGCATTGATTGAGCTGTATCATTCTCCCCCTTCAAATTCTATTCTCCTATATGTAAATTTTATACTTAATCTTTATCAAAAATTATTAGTACTAAAAAGCAATGTGTTTATGAAAGGGTTGTTGACCCAGACCAGACACTGTAGCCAGAAAAAGCCTCAGCCGGAATTAGGGAGCTCCTGCGCCGCCCCCCCCCCCCCCCCCCCCCCGCCCCTAGAGATTTACCTGTAACCCTATATACCCCACCCTTCAGAATCTGACCCTGGGGCCAAACATGTACCAATGAAATGCCTGTGCATCTCTAATGGCCTTAGGGCACTGCCCTAAGCTTAGGCTACTTACATTCCCCCCATGCCACGTGTCCAAGAGAGAGATCGCCAGATTTCAGCAGCTGGTGTGCCAGTCATTTCTCTCCGTGTTCTCAGAATAAAGGCCTCTTTTGTTTTATACTTTTCATCTTTTGGAAATATTTTTCATCTTTTGGAAATAATCCTATCAGTTTAGATGAAACGTAAAGTAGGGAAGTATATTGTACCTAGAACATGGTATAAATAACTTTAAAAGACAGAAAAGAAAAAGGGACAAACCTTTACAAAAATTTACAAAATTTTTATATATGGGGAAAAAAAGTAAAAGTAAAACACTGATCAAAAAGTTTATGGAATTTACTATCTAGTTTACCTTTTAAGGTTATGGCAATTTTCTTACTGAAAAATGTAAAAAAGGTTTGTACCAATAAAAATGCAAAGTAATTGTGTAATCTTGAATGCAACTGATTATTTTCACTGAATACATATATTTATATGAGTTTTGTAAATTTTTATTGGCCAATATAAGAATGATTCCTTGAATCTGAACTCATTATGAAGTTTTAGTAATTGATTCCTTCTTTAGTTAGTTGCTAAAATAATTGGCATGTGTTCAATCTTACATTCATGCATCATAATTTGCATGCAGTGTAATTATACATTATATAAAAAAATATCATTTTATAACCTTAATACGTGCACATGTATATATCTACATATTAGTCATAAATACATGTATACTTACAGTAGTCTGCATTAAAATAAATTTATCCAGGAATTCATTCTGAAAAGAAATTAAAATACTATGTTGACAATACATAATGCAAAGAAAAAATACATATCTTAAATAATGCAGAAAACTCATATATATAAGAGAAAGAAGAGTTTTAACATGTAATAATTGGCATTTTTGGTTAAGTAATAGGTGCAAACTAAATTAATGAATAATAGAATGCCTAGCAAAGTAGAACACAGCTAGAAAATAATAGTTAACCCTATAGATTGAAAAGTCTCAACAGTTCGTACTATAAAAAGAAACTCGAATCTTGCAAAAATGTTAAAGTTCAAGGATATAATAGTAATTTAAGGAGAGGGTCTGGGGATTTAGCTCAGTGGCCTGAGTGTCTGCCTGGCAAGCACAAGGTTGTGAACTCAACCTCCAGTGCAATAATAACAATAAAAATAACTTGAGAGAAAGCAACTTAACAACTAATTTTTTAAAAAAATACTTGAGATATTCCTTCTATAATATTAATCTGTAAAAAGCTGCATGACTTTATAAAATTTGATAATTCTTTCTATTAAAAGGTTCAGAATCATGAATCTTAAAAATACACATGTTGCATGTGAAAAAAGAAAAAAATTCTCGGTGCCAAGGGCACCCTGAAAGCTGGAGCTGGGGAAGGCGGTGCCACTGCAGCCTCTGCTTGACCCAAGAGGAAGCCCAGGGGAGCCCTGCCACAGTAACCCGCAGCATTGCACTTGCCTGCGAGCCCCCAGCCAGGATACCTGTCATAAAGGAAGAATTTATTGAGGTTTCACATGAACTTTGTGCTAGACCAGAAATTTATTTCCTTTTAGTTCAGTTTTCAAGCAATAAAGATTTCCTTGATACTAAGGATCTTAGGATGTTTCCTGAGCCAGAGCAGGGCGTGGCACATATAAGTGAGAAGATAAGACTTGAAATTATTCGCAAATATGAGCCATCCAAAGGGGACCAGGAAAAGGCTGGCTCTCCATTGAAAGATTCCACAATTATCTTATATCACTGAACTGTTACATATTTAATCTGAAAGACCCTAAGGGGGGCTACAGGATATGAAACTATGTTTTATTACTTTAAAACTCATCTCATAATATGTACTTAATAGAGGATCTGTTCCATGATCCCTTGGACATCACAAGATATATTCAAGCTCTTAAGATATTTTGCAGAAGGGTTGAATTAGATCTATGGGATGAACCAGGTGATGAACCTGTAATTTACACCGGCCACACCATGACTTCTCAGATAGTCTTCCACAGTGTCACTGTCATTATTAATGAATTGCATTGTTTGCTTCAGAGAATCCTCTTATCTATGTTTAGAAAATCATTGTTTTATCAACTACAAAAGAAAATGGTTCAACATATGAAGAAAATTTTGGGAGACAAGCTTTATATAACATCACCCAGTGCTGAGAACTCTTATCTACCATCCCGATGTCCTGAAAGGGAAAATACTGATTAAAGTAACATCTTCTTCTACTTCAGAGTAATTTGATGTTACTTATGAAGATGAAGAAGTAGAAATGTCTCAGAGAATGGGAAAACAGAATGTGGGGTAACCCAACACTGTGCTTGTGAAATAATTTCAACGTTGCAGAAAACTGTCTGAACTGATGAGCATCTAAAAGTCAGTTCAGTTCAAAGAATTTCAGGTGCCATTTCAAGTCTAGAAATACGGGAAAGTCTGCTTATTTAATGAGGTGCTTGCCAGAAAATATGCCTTTCAAAATCTAGGAGACTTTGTGAATTCCAAGTGTTTTCTTGCTCAGGTCTTTCCCAATCCAATGAGAATAGACTCTAGTAACGTGAACCCTCAAGATATTTGTAAGTGCACCGGAGTAGAGATCCTTCCATTATTGATGGAAGTTTGAATTTCAGATCAACCTGCCTGAAATCCATAGTGCGCTTTGTAGTGCTACATGATGACTACATTGGGGATGAATTTACTGGTCACTACACAATTTCCTTTGAGTGTTTACATACCGGCTACTGCCATGTCCCCCTGCAATCTTTGATAGGAGAGGTTTTCACCCATGCTTCTTTGTTCATCCATCCAGATATTACTTCTGTAAATTATGGTGGGGTTTACAATTCTAGGACCCAGTGTAGTCAAATGAGACACTTGCTTTGCACTTTTTAATGAGAACAATATTTGGGATTTTAAAGCACAAATGGAATAGCTAATTGTACTCTGTTAGAACTGTGAAAAGCATCCTTGTGTGTAAAGGCAGATAAACTCTTTAATAGGAAATTATAAAAAACATAGTTTATGTTGAAGAACTGAAATAATTTTTAAATTTATTAATAAATGTGCAATGAATTATATGTTTTAAAACTTTTAACAAGAGTGAATCATAAATAATTCTGACTTATAATACTAAAAATAATTAATATAAAAACAGATGTAACCTAAATAAAAATAAAAATTAAAGAATCAATGGTTTATTTTATGTCTGCTGATCAATATACATTTCATGAATTATTGGTTTTATGCATTTTAAAAATTATTTTTGCTATCAAATTTTAAATTTTATAACAATAAATAAAATTGTAACATAACATATAAACATAAATAAGACAAATAAAATTTGAAAATGACAGGCAATCAGAAAGATTTGAACTTTAGTAGCTTTAACCAGGCAGTAAATTGCAATCAGAGAGTTTCTCGTATTGATTTTTTTTTTCATTTTATTTTATGTATTTATTTATTTTTATGTGGCTCTTGCTATGTAGTTCCAGCTTGTCTGGACTCACTGTGTATGAAGTCTGGCCTTGAACTCTCAGAGATCCTCCTGCCTCAGGCTTGGAGAGCCACCACATCCAGCAATTGATAATTGTAGCAATTTGAAGCAATGAATCAAAGCGCATATCTTTAGATTTAAAGTTGACCATTTCCATAAGCAAATACACTGTGTGTAGCATTTATGCCCAGTGAGGAAGTAAAGCCCAGGGGAATGGGGATATAGCTAGTGGTACAAGTACCTGACTGGTACCAAAAAGTAAAATTATATATATAAAAGCCCTAATGAAAGTGGGCTTTGTAATTAAATAAGAGTGAATGAAAGAACCAAGAAAGATAATAATAACATTTCAGAGTGATAGCCTGCAACTTTGATTTAAATTTTGTGTAAAGATTACAAATTAAGGTTAAGACAAAATATATCCATCTCCAATTGTTGATTGATTGACTGATTGTTCTTGCAGTGCTGGGCATACTCCCAGGACCCGAAGCACGCATTTCAGGACTCCACCACTGAGCCATAGCTCTGTTTCTCCAAAATTAATTGAACTATTACTATAATCATGTGTATGATGTCATGTATCAAATATTTATTAATACATGAAATTTGAAAATGAATTTTCAAACAAGAATGATATAAAAAGATGAAAATCAATTAGAGTATCAGAAAAGTAAAGCTTCACTCATTTTTTAGATATCATTTTACAGAGCCCTTTAATAGCATCAGCTCCCCAATGTTTTCAACTGACTTCACAGATAAGCAAGCCTTGAGTCTAGTTCTGAGGACCTGGTGAGTGAGCTGTTAATAAAAACTATATAATTTCTAAGTTGAAAGACTTTAGAATCATTTTGCAAACTGTAAATTGCAGTTTGCATTTTGTTCTTTGACTGCTCTATCATGCACGGTAATGTTGGGTCATATAGAATAGAATTTGTGCTCTGTGTGAGTCAAGCGAGATAGTCAACATGAATGCCTCCATAGCCATCTTGTGGATTAGTTGAGCACACTCCAGGATGTGCTTGGGTGCCAGGGGACATGGCTTCTGGTGCTGTATATGGTTCCTGGTGCTTTTGTCTCTGGTGCTGCCTCTTCTACTCCCTCCTTTGTCCCCCACCCCTATGAATGAAGCAGCACAGCCACGCTCTTCCACCATGATTGTTTTACCTTGGAACCAGCTAACTATAGACAATTATCTGAAACTGTGAGCCAAATTAATTAAACCTCTTCTCTTTTAATAGATAGTCGTTGGGTATTTTATCCTAGCAACAGTAAAGCTGACCAGTACAAGGACCTTCATTGTGTGACTTTTGTTCAGCTGTCTGAAACAACTTCCATCAAACCATAAATAATATGTAAAGTTAGCAAGATGTAAACTCTACTGCATTAATCTACAGATATTTGTGGGCTGCTTGTTACTCAGTATGATCCAGTTTTTCTGAAGACTACCAGATGGCAATTCTTTTAGGTTTTATGGGCTTTATGGGCTCCCATAGAACTATTCAAACCCACCTTCATAATAGAAAAGTAGCTATAAACAAGCACAGTGTATGAACAAATGAGTGAGTTGTTGCTTCAATAAAACTTTATTTACAAAAACACTTCACTTGTCAGATATAGCCCTCAAGCTATATTTTGTTGACATAGAGTTAGGACTATATAGATTTAAAAAAAAGCTAATGTCATCTGGATTATGAGATTGTAGTTTTTGAGTAATAAAATACAAATTTTAAGTTTTACATGATTTTTAGTTAAATAATGTTTTATGTTATTAAGAAAAATGCTATTCTTACAATTATTTTTTCAAAGATGATACACAGATGTGTATACAAGTTTGGAGATATTTAATTTAGAATTATTTTAAAAGATGATACACAGATGGATATACAAGTTTGGAGATTTTTAACTTAGGTAAGCTAATTTACCTTGCAGACTAGTTGAGAAAATGGTCACTGAAGTCTGGCAATACCAAATTGAATATTTACCCTCTACATTTCTTTATTTGTTTTTATTTATTTATTTATTTATTTATTTTTTTTTTGGTTACAAGGGATCAAACTCATGACCTTACGCTTGCTTCTCGGGCACTTATGCCACTGAGCTAAATTCCAGCATTCACCCTGTACAGTTATTCAGTGTAAACATTCTAAAATTCAAAAAGAATATGGATAAAGAAGACCTTGTATTGTTGACCAAATAACTTTTGCAAAGTGGTTATGTCAGATATTAGCAAACAACACAACAAAAATAAATGCTGCTTCTCACCCTTTCCTCTAGATCCTTTTTTCCTACTGAGCTGTCTCCTCAGGGCTCAGCCATGTTGCTATTCATTAAGGAAAATTTGTTGCCTGAGTATCTTGTTTTTCCAACAGTTTTCATTAAGGGAACACAGCCTTTCCCCAGCCCCCCATTCTTTTGCTTTACGCTTAAATATTCATTTCTGCCTCTTGCTTAACCTGTAGCTCTCAGTTTTCTGGCTGCCTTCATTTCTTATTGTTTTTCATGGGAAATTAACAGAGTCTCTATCCTCCGCTTCACTCCAGGATTCCATCTGCACTATATTTTTTCAGCCTTGCCTGCTGTAGCTAAAATTCAGCTTGTGATGGTGTGGAGGTGAGGGGAGAGAAGAGTCATATTTTATGTAGATAATTTTTACTTTGAATAGTATTTTACAGTAATTGTATGTTACTTATGTAATCATAGGTTTACAAAATTACTTCCCAATCTAATATTAAGATAAATGTGTTTATCCTCCCTGTATTTGATATTACAAAAGCATGAGATTTAAAGGACTTTTTTTTTTTAAAGACATTATTTTTAAATGTTTGTCAGGTCAATTTGTCTTTCAGAATCGACATTTTTGGGCAGTTGTGCTATCTTAGGAAGCAGTGCTGTTTACTGTAAGTTCTAATACATGTTCCCTTGGCTATAATCAAAAAACAAAACAAAACAAAAAAACCCCTTTCAAACAGAATGTAGTTTTTTAAAGGTGAACTCTAAAGAAGTCCCTCAACATTTCAAAAATAAACTATTACAGTGTATAAAAATTCACATGTATTTCAAAATACACACACTATTTTTTTTTTACTTATAGAAGTGTTGCTTAGCTATACAAATTTCAGTTTTACTACCAATTTAGTGGAAAATACAACAATTTTAAAAATTGTTTTATGGCTGTACTTTAAATACTTGATAACTTAATGACAGTCCCTAAATTTGACATGGAAAAGATTAAAATAAAATGTTTGATCGTTAATTTAGTTTTAGTGATGTTGCAAAATTAGAATATACAAATATCAGCGTAAAGGGGGAAACTTAAGTACAGGTTATGCCACATTATGTTTAAAATGAAGACACATTTTAATAAAAAATTTGCAGCAAATTTAAAAGGAGCAATGAAATCTGTTGAATTAGAAGAGAAAAAATATGGCTGTTGTTAAAAATGGAAATCTAAATCCCCAAATCATAAAAATAGATCATTTGAAGTTTAAAGTTGGCCCAGCAGACTTTATACTTTCTCTTACATCGAGTTTGCCAAGGGTAGGGTTTCAAAATCAAAACAGAATAAGTTACACGTCAGCTTTCAGAATACATTTGAAGTATTTGAGAAAATTTTTGATTTATTTGATATCAAAGGTGTTAGAGATAGAGTCTTGATAAATCTCAAAAAAGTTAGATTGATATCTTATTAAAGATTGGTCTGGGTGCTCTCTGAAATATTGACAGAAATGAAAATAATTAAATGTTACATCCATTCTATGAAACCAGCAATGACATAATGAGTTATTATATAAAAGAGTGAAAATTGGGAAAAATTGACTGAATAATATCCTGAGAAACATAAAAACAATTGTTGTATTTGCTTACTTTAGAAATGAGAATAAAGCTGAATTTGCCTTTATGCAGCAATCTCTAATTTAATATTTATAATAGTAAGTAAAAGAGGATATGAGATAGAGCCATATATTGGCAAAAATAATGTTTTTTGCATAATTCATGCTGAATTTAAAATGGTTCATGAACATTTACAAGTAAGTATCGAATAAGTAGACTCTGCAGATGAAAAGTTCAAGAAAGCATTAAAGAATTGGACGTTTCACAGTCTCAGTTGGGGAGAACTAAAGCAGAATTATCAAATATAAAAGCTGCATTGGAAGCAGAATAAAAACATTAAGTGGCTGTTGAGTCAACTGTGTCAAATGAGCAGAAGATTCACAGAGAAATTTATTTTTTTTTCAAAATTCTGAGCTTCTGAGGTAACAATAGAGATTCTAAAGAAAGTGTATTTTAATTAAAATGTATCAATGACATAGAAATAATTTTTGCAAAATATTTTTAAAAATATTTTTATAATACATGCAAAGTTTTCATATACATCACCATGGCTTTCAATAGATTTTAGCCAATTTATTTGGATTCTAAAACCAATATGTTTTTAGAAAGAAACAGATTAAGAGCTACTAGACCATGATACAATTGACTAGAAGGCATTAGAATTCTGTTAAATCTTTCTCTGACAGATTTGGCATTATTTGTATGCACAGGCATTTGGGCCTCTACATGGTACATTATAAAAATATTTCATATATTGGCCCCTTTGATAGAAAATTTGGGAGAAAATGATGAAAAATCTGCATAAAAGTACTGGAATGGAGTTAGAAAGGACCTTGTTAAGCAAATAAAGCATAGCTTTTCCATTTTATTTTTCAAATAATGGAAGGACTGGGATTATAGCTCAGTGGCACAGCACCTGCCTGGCAGGCCGGAGGTCCTGAGTTTGATTCCTGGCACCAAATAAATAAATAAAAAGAAAAATTACAACAATAGAGGCTACTTGTGCATGTTCAGCTATACTGACAAAAGCAGCGGTGGTTAAGGAGAAAATGACTATTTCATAGATAAGATAAAGTATTTAACTAGAGAACATCCCAGAGGATACAGAGGATTTAATTAGCTACATTGGCATGTAGACTTTGAAAGCCTAAGAGACACTGCTATTCACAGGTATTTTTAAATAAAATTGAAAATTTGTACAACTTTTCATTAAAGATAGAGATTCTTTACATGATGAACATTTATCAATCTTATCAGATTTAATTTTAATAGATGTTTCAAGCTTATACAGTCTGAGCAGAAGATGGCAGTAAGACTTGGGTTGGAATATTTGCTCAGCAAAGAAGATGGCTAAAAACAGGGGCAAAATGTTGTAAGCTATGAAAAATAAGTATTTCATTTGCTATAGCCTAAGCGCCACTTTGACTGTTTTGTAATGCCCCAACTTTGCTAAACTCCATTGACCTGTAACTGAACCCTTGTGGGTAAAATTTCCCGTGAATGTTTGTACAACCCTCGACAGGAGATAACCTCAAAACTTCCCCAGAGTTGTAAATAACCTCGAAACATCCTACTGTAAAGAACTTGGACACTGGCGAAAGGACTGCCCCAAATTAAAGGCGAAAAGAAAAAAGGATGCCAAGGCTTTGTTAAGTCAGCAGTGAGGGTGTCAGGGCTCAGATCCCCGCCCCCTTCCGCCCCGGATAACTCTGCAAGTTGGGGGAAAACCAGTAAATTTCTTGGTGGCCAGGGGCGCCACGTATTCTGTTCTAACTCAGCCATTGGAGACTCTGACTAATAACAAAGTGAATGTGGTCAGCGCCACCGGAAGACAAAAGACCACTATGCATGAATTTCTGTGGGTCCTGGAATGCCCCAATTACTGCTAGGAAGAGACCTTCTCCATAAGTTACAGGTCCAATTAAGTTTTCAGACAGAAGCCCCACAACTGACTCTGGGGACAACTCCAGGGAAACAAATCAAGGTGTTTGCTTTTCTACCAGAAGGAGAAAATCATATCTTGCTGGGAGATGACCCCACTCCAGGAGCTAACAGAGACTTCCTATAGGCTTGGAAAATGGAGACACTGGGGATCTGGGCTGAAAATAACCCCCCAGGCCTGGCTGTAAACCAAGTTCCTCTAGTGATAGAGTTATTACTCCAAGTATCCACCATTCACCTTAGGCAATATCCAATAAGTTTGCAGGGCCACCAAGGGATTGCCAAACATATTGCTAGATTAAAAGATAATAAAATCCTTGTGCCTTGCGTCTCTCCCTGGAATATGCCACTCCCAGTCCAGAAGCCAGGGACCCAAGACTACCGGCCATTGCAAGATCTCCGGGAAGTCAACAGGCAAGTGGTTACCCTGCATCCTATGGTTCCTAATCCCTACATCTTGCTGAGCCTTCTGGGTCCAGAACACATCTGGTACTCAGGCTTGGACCTAAAAGATGCCTTCTTCATCCTCCCATGGCCTCAGTAAGTCAACCCATTTTTGCTTTTGAATGGACTGATCTAGAGACTGGTGCAACTGAACAATTGACTTGGACATGTTTACCACAAGGCTATAAGAATGCTCCCACTTTATTTGATGAAGCCTTGGCTAGAGATTTAATGGGGTCCCGGGAAGACCATCCAGAGGTCACACATTTGCAGTATGTTGACGACTTATTAGTGGCCGCCCAAACATTTGAGGAGTGCAAGGAAGCAACAAGGACTTGCTAATAACTTTAAATGATTTGGGATTTAGGGTGTCAGCAAAGAAGGCACAAATATGCCAACAGACAGTGACTAATCTGGAGTATCAATTGCAAGGCAGAAAGAGGACCCTCTCAAATAAAAGGATCCAATCCATTCCGCATATACCAGCACCAAGGACCAAGAAGCAAGTCCGTGAGTTCCTTAGTGCAGTTGGATATTGTATTTGGGTATTAAACTTTGCTGAAATAGCTCTGCCACTGCATGACTCTAAAAGGGCAGATGCAGGGCCCACTGGAATGGACAGACATGCAAGAGACAGCCTTTCGACAATTAAGACAGGCTCTGGTGGATGCTCCTGCACTGGGACTCCCTAACATAAACAAGCCATTTTTCCTGTATGTGGATGAATTGAGAGGGATTACAAAGGGAGTAATAACCCAGCAGCTAGGACCTTGGCAGAGGCCGATAGCATGTCTCTCTAAAAGGTTGGACATGGTGGCTGCTGGCTGGCCACCTTGCCTGAGGATCATTGCTGCAGTAATTATGCTGATAAAAGAGGCTAAGAAGCTCACTTTTGGACAGAATTTCACAGTGATACCCTCTAACTCATTTGAGGCCCTCATTAGGGCCCCTCCAGATCGATGGTTATTGAATGCAAGAATAATGTATTACCAAGCATTGCTTTTAGATCCTGACTCTGTTGTTTTCAGGTCTTCAGCTGCTCTGAATCCAGTACACTGCTGCCCAATGAGGATCCATCAGCCCTGTATCATGAATGCTCCATCTTGATTGACAGCTACCAGAGCCTCTGATCTGACCTGACTGACTTACCTCTGGAAGGAGCCCCATCATTCTTCTCAGACGGTAGCAGCTACATGCACCAAGGTAAACGAGTTGCATGGCTGCCATGCAGCCATGACATCTGAGACCCAAGTTTTATGGGCACAGAGATTGAACTCATTGCCTTGACTGAGGCCCTGAAACTGGCTGGAGGTAAGTGAATTAACATTTATACTGATAATAGATATGCCTTCACTACTGTTATGTACATGGAGCAATCTATCAGGAAAGAGGACTACTGACGTCAGCAGAGGATAAAATAAAAAATGCTCCCCAAATATTTGACCTGCTGTCTGCAAATGGTTACCTGATAAAGTGGCTATAATACATTGCAAGGCCCATCACAAAGGAGATGACCTCATAACCAGAGGAAACAATTTGGCCGATATGGCAGTCAAGGAGGTTGCCATAAACCAGTGGGGTCTGAAGAAGGGCAAATAATAGAAGCCACCCCTACACTCTTATTGATGCCTCCAACATTATCAAAACCTGTGTATACTCAAAAGGACCTCCTTCTGGCTGCCCAGCTTCAGGCAAGACCTGACTTTCCAGGAGGCTGTAATCAGTTGCCAGATAAGAGAATCTTGCTGCCTGAGGTCCTTGGACGAGAACTTATTCAGCAAGCTCATCAGTCCACTCACTTGGGAGGATCAAAACTAGCTGAACTTTTCTGAGACCGATTCTTTATACCTCGACTGTCTAAGCTGCCAGCAGCTGCCAGTGCCAGATGTCCTCAGTGTCAATTGGTTAACTCAAAATGGCAACCTCACATGTAAATGGCTCCTTTTTGGGGAACTTCCACAGGAGAACATTGGAAAATTGACTTTACAGAAATGAAGAAGCCAGGTCTGCAAGGACATAAATACCTTTTAGTTATGATTGATACCTTTACTGGATGGAAGGAAGCATTTCCTACCCGATTAGAATCAGCTTTCACTGTAGTAATAAAAGTTACTGTATGAGATTATTCCTTGATTTGGCCTACACTTATCTTTGGGATCTGACACTGGCCCGGCTTTTATAGCCCAGGTAACCAAAAGTTAACCCAGGCCTTACAGAGTGTCATGGTTTGTGTCTGTGGCCCTCAGGCCTCACGAGTTTGCATTGTGCATTTGTGATGGTTGATTGTCTAGTGCTTGGATTGATGGTGTCTGTGCTCCACCCACATAGGGATGGAGCCAAGATAGGATGTAATGGCAAGAAGAAGGTGTGTCTTGCTCTTTTGCTGGTTCCTGCTTGCTGTTTGTAGCCACCATGAACTGCAGCCCAGCCATGCCTGCCTGCCTTGGAGCCAACTGAGTGTGGACTGAAACCTCCAAAAACTGTAAGAAATAAATCTTTCCTTTTCCAACTTGGGCTTCAGGTATTTTGTCTCAGCAACCAGTAAAAAGTAACTAAGACACAGGGCTTTGATTATTGTAATGATGTAAAAAATACCCCACATGCTTCTGGACCAACTCAAGAACCGAGTTGATCAAATGTAGCTATACATATGCCCGAGGAGTCAACCTGATCCTGCATACAGTTCCTACTGTGCTTCTGATCCTGAGCAGCAGTATTGTTACTCGTGGTCTGTGTCACCTGGAGGCTGGAAGGATACTACACCTCTGAACAATATCTCACCCTACAGAGACTAGAGGGACCTAATTGTGAAAGCCCCACAAACTGTATCCCTGTTCAGCTGACTTTCCTTAGACCTTCCGAGCAAAAGTAGTAACAAGGGTTTACCTATGTTCTTAAGTTTTATAAGGTTGAATATGACCCAGGCACAAAGTTGACTATCAAACATATTCTTAAGAGACCACTTCCCAAAGTCAAGCTCCATAAAACTCAGAAACTCCTCAGCCTCTTCTTGCTAGCCCCATCCCAGAGAATACCCCAATAACTCTTAGAGCCCTCTCTATGACTGATTATATTCCAGCCTTTGGATGATAGTATCTCAGCTGTTAAATACCTCACTTAGCAATAATCTCAGTACCCCATGCTGGCTTTGCTTATCTTATGACCTGCCGCTACTCGATGGATATATTAAATTAAATGCCTCTCTAGCTCAATAATCCTCCTCAAACATTAACTCTCCACTGTCAAAGAGCCCTCAGGCCTTATGGGAAAATATAGATTTGATGGGAACAGAAGGGACCTGCATATATTTCCACTCCAACACACCCCCTAGATATTGTAATGCTCCTATGTCCATTGCTATTCAGGAAGGTAGAGAAAATCTATACATAACTGCTCAACAGGCCACTCATGGATCTGCACTTCAGGATGGATCACATGTGTGTCTAAGCAGAAGTTTACTACAAAAAGAGATGAAATCTGTGTCTTAACCGAGGTATTTCCCAGAGTATACTGGCACCCAGAGAAGGAAGGACATAAGTCTCATACCCACTCCAATCAAGGAAAAACTAGAAGAAGCCCAGTCCTCCCCATCATGCAGGGATAAACATCTTCTCAGCCCTGCGAATGGGGACTACCTCATGGAAGTCAAACTCCACCACTATGATTCATTGAGTAGACGGATGGATGAAGGGCTGAGGCAAATCCACAGCACCATAACTGCCTTAGAGGCTTCTATAGACTCTTTGGCAGAAGTGGCTCTCCAGAACCACTGAGGACAACACTTATTTTTGGCAGAAAAAGGAGTACTTTGCCTAGCCTTAGGAGAACAGTGTTGTTTGTATGTTAACAAATCTGGGATAGTCAGGTAGAATATGGCAGACTTCGAACCTCTTAGAAAAAGAAAAAATTAAGGCAAGAGGCTCCTGGTTGGATAGAACAAATGTTTACCTTTTCCCCATGGGTCACTAGCTTAATAGTGACCCTAGCGGGGCTGCTCATGATTGTTCTACTAGCTGTTACAATAGGCCCATGCATAATAAATAAAATAACTGCCTATATCAGGCAACAAATGCAGAGCATCAATCTTACGATGATGCACCATCACACATATGAGTTGGTACCCCAAAACCCTTAAGGCCAAGGATTTGGCCCACTGACATAAAACCAGTGGGGAAAATGTAAGCTATGAAAAATCACTATTTCATTAGCTATAGCCTAAGTGCCGCTTTGACTGTTTCCTAAGGCGCCAACTTTGCTAATTCTTGTTGACCTGTAACTGAACCCTTGTGGTTAAAATTTCCCAGGAATGTTTGTACAACAGTTCACAGGAGATAACCTCAAAACTTCCCCCAGAATTGTAAATAACCTCAAACTTCCCGAGTTGTAAATAATCTCGAAACATCCCTCAGAGCCGTTTTTCTGTCTGGTCTCAGTTGTGTAACTATAATCTGATGTCCCTCACGGTATGATGTAACAAAGCAAATTCCTGTGGTTTTAGGTTTTAAATACCCCAAACCCCTCCCAGTCTGCACGCTAGTCTCCTAGTTGCTACTAGGGACTATGTCACTGGCCTGCTAAAATAAACGCGTGATTTTTTTTTTTTGTTTGTTTGTTTTTTTTCCCCTTAAGTTCTCTGGCGTCTTTTTGATTTTTGGACCCAATTTGGATTGATTTTGGCAGGTGGGCTGCCCCCCAAAACACATGAAACTCCCTCATACATCCTCTTCCTCCATTCCCAAACTTTTCTCTGTTAACCTCTTACATTAGCACTGTACAGTTGCTAAAATTAATTTCCCATCACTGACAAAATATTTTGACTAGATTTATAGTCAACATTAAGATTCATTTTTTTGTTTCATATTCCATGGGTGTTAAAAAATATATTACGGTATGTATCCTCATCACACCACTATATATAGTAGTTTCACTCTACTGCCCTGTACTCGACCTATTCTCCCCTCTAACCTTGGGCAATGACAACTTTTTAAACCTTTTCCTATAATCTATCATTTTCTGGGTTGTATTATGGTAAGAGTTGTATAGAACTCACCATTTTTGAATTTATTCATACAGTAATTGTCATTAAAGGTTTCAACATGTCTTTTCACAGCATGAGAATACTTTTTATTATTGACTAATATTCCATTTTATGGATACACCATGAACTGGTTATCATTCTCTTATTTAGAGACATCTTGATTGATTTCAGGTATTGGAGACCACTACAAAGCAGCAGAATTTAGAATTTACTTAATTGGCTTTCTATGTTTATCTGTGAGTCTGTCCTAGGCCTAGGCCCCTTGCCTGGTGATGGGAGCTGATTCATAGTAAGTGAACCTCTATGAATCACTGGTCCTGGCTGTGGCCTGTAGTGGCCTGTGAGGCCAGAGATACCTCAAAGGGCAAGATAAGGCTGCAGCTGCAGACACTGCGGCTCTAACACCGATTAACAAGATAGAGACTGCAGCTGCAGAATTACTCCTACGGTGTGACTTCTACCATGTCTTCATGATAAGACCCTGCTACTGAATTGACTTGATTCATTACTTGGAGACTTCCTTGAAGTGACTCCCAAGGTCCTGCTATTGCCTGTGCTTTCCTCAGTTTCCCTGCCCCTTGTTGTTGGCCTCATAAAATAAAGTGGTTGGTCCAGAGAAGCTTTTGTCTTATCCCTCAGTCCTGAGCCTAATTAAAGGTTTTTGACCCTTCTGGAGCCCTAAAAAAATCATACAATTTGTCTCTTTTTATTTAACCTCCATGGTACACTCATTTGGGAGATTGCAGATCTAGATCAGGACCCAATATTCAAATTTTTAAAATTATAAAAGAAAATCTGCTGTATATATTGAATGCAAATTTTAGGGTGAACTTAACTCTCAGTTGGGTATGTACCAAAGAGTGCAATTATTGAATCTTATAGTAAGATGTTTATTTTTGTTCAAAAATGGCTAAAGCATCTCCTAAAATGGTTGTATTGTCCTGCATTCTTAATAAAAATAGATTATAATTTTTGGTGTTCCATATTATCAACAGTCTTTTTCCTGTCAGAGTTTGTAGTATCTTATCTTTTTAATTTGTAGATCTCTCATGACATCTGATATTGAGTATCTTTTTATTCATTTATTATCCATCTTGTTTTGTGAATTGTCTTTTCAGATTTTTTGCCTATTTTTTTCTGAGTTGTTTTTCTGTTGAGCTTTAAGAACTGTTTGTGTATTTGAATAATAAGTCTCTATCATGTACATCTTTTTTCTTACCATTTCCTCTGGACTTTGGCTTGTGTTTCATCTTCTCAAAAGTCTTCCTCACAGACCATAATTTTAGTAAAGTCTGGGTTATTAATTTTGGTTTTCAGTATATTGTACTTCAGATATTGTTTTCTTAAAATTTTGTGAACAAACAAAAGTTCACCTAGGCTTTTCTCTTATGCTGTTTTCAAGGAATTCTACATATACATTTTTTACACTTAAATATTTGACCCATTATGAGTTGGCCTTTCTGAAAGTCAGTAAGTTTGAGTATTGATTAATTTTTCTGCCTGTGAATGCCCATTTATTCCAGCACTATTTGATGTAAACTACTGTCTTCCTGAGTTGTAAGTCACTTGTTAATGTATCAAAGATCAGGAGATTTTTGTTTGTTTGTTTGTTTTGTTTTGCTTTATTTATTTATTTATTTATTTATTTATTTATTTATTTTTGTACCATGGATCAAACTCACAACCTTGCACTTGCCAGGCAGACACCTATGCTGCTGAGCTAAATTCCCAGTCCACTTTGTTCTTGTTAATCAACTCTCCTGCCACATAGTTTTATCTTATATCTGGAGAACAATGTAAGAACAATCATAGATTAGTCTTCATCCTAGGAAAGTCTTGAATTCTACTTCCACTCTTCTAAAAGATTTCCACACAAAGGATTCCTAAAAGGCAACCTTCTAAAAACACTGTTCAATTCATCCACCTCTCCACAGCCACTTCCTGCTCAAGGTCTCAGCCCTTTGGGCGAAAAATTTTAGAACTGACAGTATCTTGGTGTAATGCTGTATCATTCAGTGCCTCATGGCTCTGCTGTTCTATACTATCCACAGATGACTGCTAAGCAATTGAAATACACCTGTAGTGAAATGTGCCTCCGATAAATACGTGTCCTTTTTGTGAAGTTGCCACAGTCTCACATGTACACACAAAATGTCAAATGCTTTATTATTAACTCTTTTACATGCATTGTATACTGACATAGAATGATGAGAAAAAGAAAATATACCCTGTCTAAAACAGTAATAGCTATACTAGTAATGTTTAAAAATGTTAACTTTTTAAAAATTCTAGTAGAAATTACTCAGATATTACAATCTGATAAAGATTATTTTTGGCACTTTTATGTGCAAGTGATTTTAGTAAGTTTTTCTAAAATATTAACATTTTGTGGAGTGATTCTACCATACTGTAGGCTTTAATACAGTACTAAAATTTAGCTCTGTCCTGAATGAAACAGATCAAAATGGAAAACTGTTTTGGTAAAGAACTTACATAGTTGATAAAAGTAAGAAAGTGTGTTCCTTATTTAATTAGTTTTAAAATCTTCCCCTAGATTGAGAAAATATAAAACAGAAAATTAATATTGATTTATAATTAAAGAAATATTTCAATGA
The DNA here is from genome assembly GCF_034190915.1 of Cavia porcellus. Taxonomy (NCBI): domain Eukaryota; kingdom Metazoa; phylum Chordata; class Mammalia; order Rodentia; family Caviidae; genus Cavia; species Cavia porcellus. Next base: position 27,164,002 of record NW_026947497.1, on the reverse strand, counting down.
AAATGTTTCATTTGTAATAATATATTATATTATTAAATATATTACTTAAGTATATTAAAATATATTTTCTAAATATATTAAGAAACAAGGTAATGGCATGATCTTTCCTTTCAGTGGTTTCACTGAGAGATATTTTGATTCAATATATGTGTAGAGAAGGGTGGATATCACTCTGAGTAAAGTAGATAATTAAAAATATTTTTGTTTTTAATATTTTAATGCAAGTTCCCTGCTCCTGTGTTTTATGAAATTAATCCTCAAAGAGGTCAAGGCTCATTCTTGAGTGGCGGTAGCTCCCAAAATGAGAAGATCAGAGTAAAGAGCAAATAATAGAGTAAGATGTTAATTTTGAAGAACAGGAAGAAATCTGATTCATATGCTAAAGTAAAAGTTATTTTCTAGTATCACATCTGACTCTGCTTTGGGAAAACAAGTCTATTGGAGAATTTGGAATAAAATAAAATTTGCCCTTAACATTTAGCATTTAAAGTGCAGTGTTTTGTGGCAGGAAATGCTGATTTTCTGAAGCTTACTTTTTGTCTTCGACAAACTATCTTCTCTCTTCTGTGATTAATGGGAGAGATTAGACAAGAAAAGAGAAAACTTAAAGTGGTCTATATATTATAATTACACTCACAACCCAAGAAAATGACTAGTTGTTAATCCACTCTGGAAAAATTCTGTTGCCTTTGTTCTCTGGGTGTCCAATGGGTAACCATCAGGGCAAACCATCATGTACAAACACACAGGCAAACCTCACTCATGAACAGATACTATTTTTCAGAAATCACGCAATCCTGCTTCTTAATGAGTAGGAAACATTCTCTTCCATTCACAACATCATGTACAGAGGTTACCTTGACCCACACAGAAATAAGGTTTGACATTTTTAGAAAAGAGAAATTTCTTGAGTTCTTGTCTCAACTAGACATCATGCTTGAGAGAGTAAACAGTACCTACAAAGTAGAAGATTTAAAAATACGCATTCTATAAAATAATCATTATTCCATGATTGCTCAGCCTCTTCTAAATCAAAATCTAAATCAAAATACAAGAATCTTTATAATTGTCTTTAAAACTTTATTTATTCACTTTTAAGTAAATGTTGAGGCACAAACTTTTGTATAACATATTTCTCCAAGACCACTGTTGAAATGGGTAGCTTGAGAGGTTAGGTTCCTCTAGCGCAAGCTAAGTTCCTGAAGTTGAAAAAAGAGAATTTGCTTTTGTCTTCGTGGTTTATAATCTATAATGATAATTTTATTCAAATTATCTAAAAAATCAAAGTACAAAACTTTAAAGTGTTCATAAGATACAAATATATTTTGATTTTTCAGCTAAAATAAAAAGCCAATTGTAATTCCCTGGAAAATGCAGTAAGCTGACACTATGAGCCATCAAGCAAATGACTGAGTAATAGAGAAAATAGAAGCCACTATCCAGAAAGCGCTTATATGGCAGGAAGAAGAGTCAATAAGAGGAAGCTGATAAGGATGCAAAAGAAACTGAAAGCCTCTTGTAAAGACAGTCCTGCTGAACAGAGGAGTATGGAGCAGCAGAACCAGCTGCTGCCTGCAGGTGATCTCTTGAAAAGAGCGAGCACAGGAGCCTCTCATTTACCCTTTCTGGAGGTTTCTGTTAGCTAGTGGCCAAAAGCCAACCATATTTTTCTTTAAAAGATCAAGATTTTTGCATTGTATTAACATTTTATAGCTAACTAAAGTACATATTTTATGGATAATGTTAGATACAGGCAGTAACTCAGGTCTTGCTTGAGGAATTTTGTCAGCTTGTAAGGCAAATACACAGAACAAAGACAATTTGCAAAACTGTAAAATTTAGTATATTTTCAAGATAAATGAGTGCATGCAAAAGTTATAAAAATTAGTACTTAGAACGTTTGTCTTTAAAAAATATAATTTTCAGATTCACTCATAATTTCATTACCATAAATATATTACATCAATACTATTCTTGCATACATTTGGTTTGATAAAGAAAATTTTTCTCCAAGAAAATAGAATGTGGGAAATTCAAAGGCTTAACCTCACGACACTTAAGAAAACTACTAGAATTTGGGAGAAGAAGGGGGCAGTAAGCATTAACTCAGGACAAGTATTCAGATTTTGAGTTGCAAAACTTTAGGAAAGAAAGTTGCAGATAATTATCTCTTTTGAACAATACAAATACTCATTTTTACATCACAATTTTATCTTACAGTCATACAGTAGAGTAATAATGAACTTTAAATCTTAATCAAATTTAAAAAAAATTTCCAATGCTTTACTTTTCCTTATGGAATTTATACCTGTTACATATAATACATTATTATAGATGTAATTTTAAATCAGATGTACATGTGCTAAAGACAATATTATGAATATACACCACAATTTTATTATCTTCTCCCCAGTATTATAAATTAAAATATAAATTTTGATAGTTTTGAGGAATCCTGAGTATATCCAAAAATGTAGGACAAGAATAATCACGGTATATATTATACCTCATATTTATTCAGTACTGATTATAATCATGTACATGTAATATGTATTTGTAACAGTCTTGACCCAAAAAACTGTCCTAAAAACTGTCAATACTTTTTATCTTAACTCTTTCATGCTTTCCCTAAGGTTTACAGTTTTTATTTGCAACAATTCTAGACCAGTTTTAAATAACATGATACCTTCACAGTGGTACAGGCATTTTGTACGAATTGTTCAAAGTCATACCCCCATGTTTTGTATTGTCTTTGCCTATTGGCTATGTTTTCCATTAGATCTCTTCTCAACCTTTCCAAAAATGCTTTGAATTCTTACCTGACTGTTAATGTAGTTCTGATAATTACTTCAATCCTTCTCATTGTTTCTTTGTCTGCTTATCATGGCTTGTAATTTTTTAATTTAAAAAATTGTATGGAGTAATAGAAATTGAAGTTAAAAAAGTTTTAACAATAGGTTTCAACAAAGATGGCTAGGAATTAAGTTGTATTTAATATATGCTCTAATTGTAGTAGTGAGAGGTTTTAAGTTCCTCTTATTTTTGTTGAATTTTTCCCAGTAACTCTTTCTTAAATAGTGCTGTCTTGGCTGTAATCTATCTGTATGACACTGGAGCCCTGCTGTTTTGGTAACAAATATAGAGGAATAAAACTGTTCTGTTCTATAATCTTAGCATAAAACTTGAGGCTTAGCTGGTTAGTGTCCATGAATCCTTGTACTTGTTTTTACACTTCCTGGGTCACTTTGTTAAAACAGAAAAGTTACAATAGCCAGCCTGAACCATATAGTGAAATTCTGCCTCAAAAAATACCAATAAATAAATAAAAATAAAAATAAAATACAATTGCTGTACTTGTTTGGTGGAAGGGGTTGGGGGTGACTCCCTGGGAGTCTTCCAGAGCATGAATGAGAGCATGATGGGCAAGGTGCTGAGTCACGTCTGTTGCAATTAATGTGAATGTGAATTTCCTTGCTCATAATTCACTCTATTATAATTGAATATATGAGATAGAGTCCATATGCAGGTTAAGAAGCACCAGAGGAAGAAAGATTGTACACATCATTGGTACATATGCATCTTGGATTTGAATTTTGGAATTTTCCAAGGCTGGCTCAGGGGGGTTTGCTTTTCTTATTTTTGATTATGATCAGGAAGTCTCAGGGCTGTCTTGGGGTGTTGCCAGATTCAGGTGTGAAATGGAGAGGTCCTGTAGCCTCTGTTATACAGTCTCTATCACAGACATCACTACCCTCACTTTATAGTTAGCACTGTAGATGTGCCAGAGCATGCCAACACAGAAAAGGAGCAAGACTAATTAGTGGAGAGAATGGAAACTCCCCAACTAGTCAATTGTTACTGAGCTTGCTGAAGGACCTCTACAAATGTCAAATGATGGTGACCTCAAGCAAGCACATGGAAGGAGAATTACAAAATGGTCAAAGGTGTCATCAATGATAAGAAGTATAAAGAAGCCAAGGTTCAGGATTAAAATCATGCAGAGTGATGAGTTGCAGAATTTCTAAAAAGGCAATTAAATTTGAAGTACCTCTAATTAACTGCAGGGGTGAAAAGGAGACATAGAAAGATAGTGGAGGAGGAATAAATCACGGGTCTCTAAGAAAAACAATGTTTTCTTCATTAAAATTCTTTTACTTGAATATCTTTCTGTAGAATCATAAGGATGGCAGAAGCAATCTAATTAAAAATTTGCACATTATCTATTAGTCATTTTTCAATCACATTATATAATGCCCTTGGAAAAGAAACTTTGGATAATGAATGTATCCCACCAATTAAAGTAACCCAGAAATTACTTTGATTTACAATGAAGGAATCATACTTGACAATGAAAGTACAACTACTTGATTTGCAGTCTCTAAAACAATTTCAATCACTCTATGCTTCCTTTAGTGCTGCTTTCGGTGCTGAAACTGGGTGTATCTTTATCAAGCAAGCTTATTAAAAGTAACTTTAGATTATGATGAATCTAAGCTAAAGGAGTCTATTAAGAAATACAGGATAAGTCTCATGTCTGTTACATTCTTATTTGAAAAGGCTTCTGTATCCTTAGCAAAGGGTAAAAATATTAAGAATAAGAACTATACATAATAATTAAAGAGGCACTAACTTTTTAAAACACTCTTCAATTTTGAAAAGCTCACAGAATTCATCTGAAATCAGAGTGATGTAAAAATCATTTTCCCCAAAAAAACAAATTGCCTAACTTATACTTTTATTCTGAAAAGACAATTTACATGATTTTAGTCAAAATATTAATAAATTTAAATTATTAAATTCATTTGTATAATTTTACAAATGAGCAATACTCTGAAGAGTTGAAGTTTAAGGTAACTATTCTCTTTGCACAATAAAAAATAAACTTATGATGAGTCATCAGATTCTAATTAATTTTTTATAAAAGTGTAGCATGATAATCTTGAAATATGGGTGAGATTAAAGCAATCAGAAAGATAAAAGAATTCTCAATTTAACAACAGCAGAGGCTTTTCATATGTAGAATAACAAGGGATGGAATTTAAAAAAAAATTGGAAGTTGGAAAATATAATGGCTAGACTGACTTGACCGCCACCTCAATGTTTGTTGTTAAGAACAGGCCTTTATATTTCAAAGCTTAATTTTTCCCATGTGCATAATAACAAAAATGATAATAGAAGGATACTGTTTACATTCCAGATTTTTAATTATCTTTGACTGTATAGAATATTAGAGAATTAAATTTTATTGAGCATGAAATTTTATACTCCATGGCTGCATGGATATTGAGGTCAAAGGATTTTTGATGAACCACGGTCTAGGATCTATTTGATAGAATTAATTAATGTATAGTCCTTCATTTTAGTGAATGCATAAATATTTGTGTGTATAGTGGTGGTCATTTTTAATAATAAAATGAATCCAAATATAAACTAAACATTCCACAGTATATTTATGCATCCCATTTTGTTCTAGGCATCCTTGTTGTGAGATTTAAATAAACCCAGTTTTCAAACAGTGATTCTTTTCTTTAGCACAAAGCCAAATTATGCAACACAGAAATCGAGCTAGTGTCATGTTTTTAACATGTGTGCTTTAACCAAGAAAATTTACATGTAGCTATAAATGTAAAATTTGAATCAGCAGTTCAAGTTGAGCATCACTGGATACATTAATAGCAAAGCAGTTCATAGTAGTTTAATAAGAAAATTAAATTAATCACTCATTAATTTTGTTAAGCTTGATCCCCCTTTTAATTAAAGAGAAATGAATTTAAAAGAAAAAATCATTCATTTATTTATGAACTTAAGGCAGTAGGAAAATACATAATTATATAAATAAATTTATATACTTATATTTAAGAAATGTTTGAGGAATATTTAGGCATTGCTTCTAGATGGAATTTTACAAAAAGTAAAACTTATTATCTGCAAAATTTCATCATAATATGTCTTTGCATGAATAGTCCAAAGAATCATTTCTAGTATCTACTATCCTTTCATCAGTTATTGAAAATTTATTATATTCAAAATTTGAACAAACTTATTTAAATTTCATATATTAAAGTAAATAAAAAATTAAGTAGTAGAGAAAATTTTTAAATATTCTATTAATATGACCAGCCTAAACTTAATGATTATAGAGTAATTTACATATAAGACAATATTTTTAAGTTGCATGAGAAATAGCATGACATTGGACATTTATCCTAAGAACTGTTTAATATACAATCAGGAACAATGTTTACTTATTAGACAAGCTATTTTAGGCACTAGACTGCTACAAATAAACTTCATTTATGTTATCACTCAAACTCAACAACTATTTTAAAAGTAATATCACATTCATACTCAAGGGGGAAGATCAGCCTAAAGTACACAGCTTGTTATTTATAGAAATTGCCTATTAGTTTACAGAATTTTAATTACTTGTGAAGACTGGACAAAACTCATTTAATAGTTGCTGCCTCTCAAACTACTTGATATGGTAGATATTAAGCTGTTCACTTCATGATCTGAAATATTCAGGCAGTGCTTGATTATTGATTGTGAAGGTTGAATATAATCAGGATCCAGAATTTCTGAATTTAGGCAGCTTCCAATCTCTGGTACATTCTTTCTTAGAGAGCTGAGTTATGGAATCGGAACTTCTGACAGATGTGTTAGAGTTGTCTACCTAAATGAGTTGAAAGGGAATATCAATAAAATTCAGGTGTTAAGAACTTCAGTCTACTGACCCAGTTCTTCAAATCATCATTACTGATAAATATTTAAGATCAGAATTCAAGAAGATAAAACATTGAGAAAGCCAACTGGAGCAAAGGAATTGATTCATGTTAAAAAAATTTTTTTTCTTCTGTTCTATACTGTTGCTTTTTTTCCCCTTCATCTCTTAGTTAACTTGAATATTCCTATATAACACAAATTGTTCTCTACATAGGAATCTCCAAAATATATTTCTGTCAGTGGAGGAGACTTTGTTTGAATTTTCAAATTGAAACCTTTATTTAATATTAAAACATAAAAGTTTTATATGCAGTTATAACTTTCTGCACATTTTTGAAATTCATATTAGGGGCAAAATTTGTGGAAAAGAAACATAAGACAGTACACTTAGCAATCCATTGCACATTGTTAAACATTCTACAGGCATTTATTTTTAGGGTTGCTGAAATTATACAAGAATATTCAACAGATAGCAAAGAAGTGATAATATGGAAACAAGCGTACTTGAAGATTTGCTGTAACCCAGTGATACTCATATATAAAGTATTTTCATTTCTAATTACATATCCTTTATTACACTGATCACTCATCAGAAAAGACGACCAAAATAATGATTTTTAAAAAGAGAAAAAATACAAGCAAATTCTCTAACACAAATTCTTCTAGATCTCTAAAAGAATTTTTACCATACTTACCACACTTAACATTTATCAGGATATTAAATATTTTGTTCATGTTTGTATGTTTTTCTTATTAGATGTTAAGACTGAAAATTTTAAAATATCTATTAATCATAAAAATAAATCAGTTTTATATTTTTGTGAATATAGGTATTTTTATTAAAAATAGTCTGAGAGAAAAATGTAGAATGCTTGCAAATCACTGTAACTTCATCTGGATTCTCAAATCTATTTGATAGTCAGTGTATTGAAATACCATGTATCGTAATACTGGAAATTTTAATAGAACCCCGTATGCCAAATAAGTCATACAAATTATTGATTTCGAAAGGGAATCAAGACTCGCTAATTTTAATTGCACTAGTCCATTAACATCATTCAATCAAAGATCATGCTAGTCCCATTCACTCAAATGTGTAGCATACACTCAAATTTCAAAGAAATCATTTCACTGTTTCACACATTCAGTGACTTTCTCTTTAAATCAAACTTCTTACTGAATGTAGTGTTATTGACTGAAACATTTATTTCTCTCTGCATTCTTATTTCTTTACCTCCCTGGTAAAGTCCCCGTTACATGTTCACACTTTGACGCTCACCTATGTTGATTACTTTCTAAATGTCTCAAAAATGTCAAGATTACATAGAACTCTGTATTCTCATGTGCATTCTTGTCACCTGTCCAGCGTCTTCTTGCTTTTTTAGATATTAACTGAACTATCAGTTTCTCTTGTGTTTTGTTCTAACATTGTAGTTCCACATCTACTTAAGTTCTCAAGTGAGAAGAGAAGTAAAACTAACTGACATAAAGTTATATTTGAACTTTTCCTAATCATCTGCAATCAATAATGATATTTGTAGGATATAACCTTATATGACACTTTATATGCATATTCATTTTGGAAATGTATTCATCTTTATTTCATATGACAATTATTTCACTACACTAAAAAACTGAAATATATATATATATAAATTAATGAAAAAATTTTAAATTTATTTAATATTAAAAAATAACTGTGTAGAAATTCTAAAGTGTTTGTGTTGGTGCATATCTGTAGTACATATTTAATTACATTTAAACTTCAAACCAATTCATAGGCATGGGTTTTCCTTTTGTATATTAAAATGTATTAGTTTTAAAAGTCCTACTCAAAAATCAAAAATCCAAATGATGAAAATATGGCGTATTAGTTTGCAATACCTTTCTTTGATTCACAATATTACCAATCCCTTTATCAAATAAATTTAGAAAAAATTTACTACAATATACATTATTGTTCTTCATTTTCATTGTTTTTTTCCTTCAGCTAAGATGAATGATGCCAGAGGTGGGGTATGTAAGCATATGTGTTTGTATTTATTTTATTTATTCTTATTATAGACCGTCTAATGAGCTAGGTGCCCACTAAAGAGATGCATTGTACTTGGACTTAGGTCTACATCAAATGACAGTTTACCAAGAACAATTTTAAGGTATTTAGTAATAACTGGTTTCAAGTATGTAAGCTCCTGAGTGGTATAAGACATTAATCAGATTTTACTAGGCTTTTGTTGCAACAACAACAAAAACCGATGTACCAGTGTCGTTTAATAAATTTAAATTTTGTTAAGTTTTGTCACACTTACATTAGGATGAGCGGAGTGGGGTCTTTATTCCATAATAGTTTTGCAAGGATCTAAACTGTTAAAAATCTATGACCTCAAGCATTGTTTGTTTTTTTTTTTTTTTTCAAGCATTGTTTTTATGGTGAACAAATGTAAACCATATAACTAAACTTAAAATTTATTTAAAAATTTTGAAAGCAAGTAAAAATTGTAGAAATACAATTACAGAACTGAAAGTACAGTACAGAGCTGGAATATTTACCAGCAGAATCTAGACAATTGGTTCAAACCATAGCATGGTCAATAAATAAATAAATGTGACGTATGTTACAACAAGGGAAAATAATTGCCATTTTGCTATTTAAGACTGGATACAACAAAGCAAATTAGGGAAGTATAGCACTCTAAAGGAATCATTCTAGTTTTATTTGTGGTGGATGGTAAGGAGGAATTAAAGGAATTGTGAGACTTTAAAATCACTAAAACTCATTGATTTGATGAATACGTCTTACATTGGGAAGGAACGTGCAAAGTGAAAATCCAGATTTTATTTATATTCTGGACATAAAATGCACTCATAATTTTCCAGGATTAGGAAAGCTAGAGAACAAGTAATATACTGACAGCAACAAAAACTCAACATTGGATTTCTTCAGTTTACTGTCAGCAGAGATATGAAGGCAGGAAAAGTAGGTAATGAGAAGGAGCTCAGTGTGCTGGAAAAAAGTGAGCTTTGAGATTGCCCGGATTCTTTCATTATTAACCACTCTACCTGTGTAACCTTGACCAGGGCTTTTCATTGGTCACATCTCAGTTGTCTTACATATATAGAGGACACACTCAATAAATTCATACCATTGAGATATATGCTCACCCTTCACATGTGTCAGGGAAGAACCACTCTAATATCATTATGCAAATTCTAAGGTAAGATGAGAAGACTGTGGTTGAAGTACAAAATTGAGAACCTCAAATATACAAATTGGAACTTGAGATGTGTGCTTAACAAGAGGTACAAAGTAAGTAAATAAGTTTTAAAAATATAGAGAAAAAAGAAGTGCACAAAGGAATCCAAGAAGAACCAGATTGTGTGTTGGAGGAACTCAAATAGTAGTTTGTATGGTAGAAAAAAAAATGATAACAAGAATAATCCTAAAAATGTTTCTATGATGGCTAGAAAAATGCATGTTGACTCAGAAGCATGCTCACTGCATGTGACTTAGCCCAAGTGGTTTTATTTGTCTGAACAGGCAGAAGTTAAAATCAGTTGAAAAATGAGAAAAGGAATAAAACATAGAATTACATAGTAGAGACAAACTTTCAGACTACTGGTTTCAAAGCATAACTAAAGAATTGAGCTGCTGTGTTGTGTGATACGGGGACCTGATCCACGGATGGAGACCCTGGCCCAAAGGAAATGATAAGAACACAGCAATAATGAGAGGCCAGTGAGGAAGCAACACACTAAAGAAGATAGGGAACAAATTAACAAGGAGACTGACCTTAGAAGAGAAACTGGTTTTTATCAAGATCGGACGATAACTGTGAATTTGGAAGCAGAAATACACATAAATGTTTTTAGTTAGAAAATGAGAAGTGTTCCTCCATTTTCCTTTCTTCTGCCTGCCTTTCTTAGGCTATTAATGGAGATGTTTGCGGTCTGGGGAGAAATCAGAGCCCAGGGCAGAGTGCAGGTTTGAAAAGGTATTTTAGGACGTGGAGAAACTGACTGGAGAAACTTTGTCTGTAGCTCTAATAGATATTTGGAACTTCATGTCCATGAATTTATACCTTTTAAAAATCAATTATTTTCTATGTCCTTTAAGTAGAGAATATTTATAAATCAACTTGTATTCATCTTTATATATACTTTTAATGCAAAAGTATATGTAATGCCGGTGAAAGATCAAAATAATGGTGAAAGAATTGCCTAAAAGTACAAACATTGGGATATAAAATTTAAGGCTCATTGAAAATATATGGAAAATTTTATAATTAATAGGTACTCATGAGGTGGGGAAATTATTTCTCCTATGCAGGTAAAAAGAAAGAAATAACCATTGACAAAAGTCAGAGCAGTATGTTTTGATTAAAAAAAAAAAACAGGATTTTTAGATTGTAACAAGAAAACATGTATAAAAATGGAAGAATAGAGTCTACTCAATTGATAGACAAAATAACAAAGACATGATTGTAAGATGGCGTGTAAATTATTTAGCTCTGAACAACATTTGGAGGACGTTACCAAGTACCTGTTTTGGAAAACTTTGAAAATGATCCTGCTTACATTTTCTTCTTTGGTCTCCATAGTTACGGTGTACATTTTCCTTCTTGCTTGAGTTTGGAAGTTTTAAGTAGGTTATTCATATTTAACCTTGACATTCCATACTAGAAATGGCTGCCTCCGTTTGAAACTTCTCCTCCTCCAAAAGAAGTTTGATGAGCTCATTTTGACAGAATGTCTTTATGGAAATCCCCAACTAATACTTGGAAGACTGTATTGGTTTATCAGGTTGTTTTTTGATGTTTCATTCCCAGAATATCATGGTCTAATGCATAAGAAGACCCCACACAGCTCCTCCAAACACTTTTATTCCCCTGCGTATAGAAACGAGTGGGCTTCACACATACTTTTCTAAGGTAAGCCATTCTTGAAAAAAAAAAAAAAAAAAGCCTGTTTTATGAGTTGTAATAGCAGTGTGCAGAGTTTGCCTTCAACATTCAAAAATACGTTCTTTTCGACATGACACTTGTTTAGTTTAGGTTTTAGTTCAACAAATTTTTAGTGAAAAGAATTTCTATAAACTTATAAGGCCTTGGATACTTTACTTTCGTTTACTCTATATGTTAATGATATTGTGAGTTATCACCTCTAAAATGTTTTGAAACAGTTAGATAAGTGCTATGAAAATTCTGGTCTTTCAGGTGTGATGCCTATTAGAAACCCTGTATGAATTACTATTTTCCATCAGGTCCATTACCCTGATTGTCTTAATCAGGGTAAATATTAATAGTAGTATGTGACTAATTATTTATAAACTATATTTTTGTTTGTGGAAAATCAATAAAACTGTAAGTAACACAGATTTTAGGTCCAATAAAATTTGAATTATAATAATGCTTTAAAAATTAAGATGTCCAGCAGGGCATAGTGACCTGATATCTCTGCTACAGCCTTTTTTTTTTTTTTTTTAGCACTAAGCACTAAAGTTTCTTGAACATACTGTGAGGAATACTACTTCCTCTCTAAATTAAAGGAATTTCTATTTCTCTCACACCTCTTTTTTTCTTCATAGCTATAAGGCATCTGATTATTAAACAGGCATGTATTTATTTTCTTTCAGATCTACATTACAAGTGCTGGTAGAGCAGAAACATTATTTGGTGTCCTCTTATACCACTGTGCTTAAAATGTAGCAATAATTAAATATTTCTTGAAGAGTTGAAACCATTTGCTATAATTAATGTAATTATGTTTTTCCAGTCCTGATTCTATTTTTACCCTTTACCACTCTATCAAAACCAATTTGGTTTTGGAGTTAATACTGACCCTAAGACACCTTATAAAAATTGTAGGAACATTAGGTTTGACCAGTCTTACTAGAACATTTGAAAATTGTAGAAAGAGGTACTATCTACCACTGTTTATATCCGATACTCTTAACTGCAGTTTTATTAGAACAGTTCAATAAAAGCTAACGTTCAATTGGAACTGAGCTAGAGCTGATAATATGAAGCTTTTTGAGTGTGAATCTTAATATCCTTTCCAAAATTTATACATTAAAATCCTAACTTGATTGAACTGTGTTAACATTAGTCCTCTGAGGAGGTAATTAAGTCATAAAGATGGATCTCATAGACACACATATCATTCTAAAACTGTTTTGATTTGTGCTCCCCAGGGTGCTGTTTTTCTATTATTATTTCCTTTTAGGAATTTTAATTTCTCCCCTAATTTGTTCAATGACTGAAGATTTCATAAGAATAGACTATTCGGTCTCCATATTTTCTGGATACTTTCCATTTTTTTCTTTATTGATTTCTAGTTTTTTTTTTTCCTACCATGATCTTATAAGATATATGAGATTGTTTCAATTTTTTGACTTATTTAGAAATGCTTCATCACAAAAATACACACTATTTTGGAGGCACTGGAGTTACTGAAAAGAATGAGCATTTTGCTATTATTACATAAAATATTTTTTAGGTCTATAAAAGTTGCTTTGCATAATTACTGTAATTTGACTCTGGATGTTTCATTGTATTTTTTGTGTGTGATCAAACTGTGATTTGTGAAAGAGTTGTATTGGAGTTCCCCAAGATGATGGTATTGATGTTCTTTTATATCATGCTTTCTTTTTTTTTTTAATGAATATGATTGCACATATATTCACATCAGATATATTTAACAGTATTTAAGAGTGTTATCTACTTTTGGTGGAATGTTCTGCTGATTAATATGTGGTCCCCCCTGTGTCACTCCTGAATAGCTATGGTTTCAAGTTAACATTACTAGTTATAAATTTTGATACTGCAGAAACTATCGTTGCTGTCCTTGGCTATTCTCAGATCTCCTATCTGTTCAGGATTCATCTCTTTCTATAATCAGTCTTTGGGAGAAACAGAAAAAAAATCACAAACTTATCCTCATGTCCCTACTTAAGAAAACTCTATTTTCTGTCACCCTTAGACTTCTAGCTCTAGATATTTTTTGGAATTCCATTCTCAACATATTTCCTACTAGATTCCTGTCCTGTTATTTTTTAGACCTGATGAATACAGCCAAAAAAGCTACCTTAGGAAAATACAAGTTTTCTTTTTTTGATATACATTTCAACCTCCTTCTAGCATATCTGTCTAAATCAAAATGGTAGAAAGCCAGAAGCTATAATTTAAAAATTTATTTGCATCTAACACACAATATGTTACCTAAATTAGACAAACCAGAACAATGTGAACTAGCATCTGTTCCATGTGAGAGGTGTTTCTTCTTCTGGGGCGGATGTGGCAGAGGTTTAGCAGGTGACATCAGCATCTTTAGTAATAATTTCTGTGTAGAGTTTATCATTTCTCCTTTTTCTGTTTGTTTGTGACTGTAGAGCATGTAAACTTGACTCTATAACTTGTAAAATTTCTTCAGAATAATTCCTTATCTTCTAATTCTCATTGTCCTTAAAGCAGCTACATAGAATTATCTGAGAATAAGAACTTGAATGATAGTGAAACAGTGCTAATTAGCTCTCCTTTTCTTCTTCTTCCATCAAATTGCTTCTTGTCTTAGTTAACCAAGCATGCCAGTTTTTAAATAATAATGTTTTACATTGACTTCCTGCTCACAGTTTCAATTGTTACCAAGGTCATATTCTCCTTCACGCAGCTGTATCACTTGTCTCTATGCATTGGAATTGTGATCTAAGTCATTATGTCTACTTTCTCAGCAAATTCAATTATTCTCTTTACTTCTCCATACACAAAGGTACATGTCTAATGCTAATTATAGGTAGTACGAGCTTGTGTGTATATATAATAATTTTTAAATTTCTAGTATCGTCCAAATCTTACTTCAAGAGCCTCTCCTTATTACCTCAAACTTCTTTCCAATGATATTTGTAAATAAAAACTGTATTTTAAATTTTCCTCAGTGTGCATGTTGTTTCTCCTTTTTCTGGACATCTTAAGCTTATTTATTTACTTATTGACTTTTTGAGATAAGGTTTCACTATGTAGGTCAGGCTGGGCCTGTTGTTCAATCTGGACTGAAACTCACAGCAATCCTCCATCCTCAGTCTTTCAAGTGCTGGGATCCCCAGCAAAGGTCACTATGCCCTGCTGGACATCTTAATTTTTAAAGCATTATGATAGTTCAAATTTTATTGGACCTGAAATTTGTGTTACTTACAGTTTTATTGATCTTTCCACAGACAAAAATATAGTTTATAAATAATCAGTCACATACTACTATTAATATTTTATAATAATATTCCATGTTTAATTTCATTTTGGTGTCTGACTTTGTTAATCTTCTGATTGTTTTACTCTGATATAACTTTTAATTCTAAACGGGACTGCATATATAATTTAGTTTATGAGAGTAAGCTAAATTCTAAATGTGATATAAATTGTGGTTGTTTTTACCAATGTAAAGAAACAAAAATAAACACTTAAAAACTGAAGCTCAGTTTTTTTTTTTTTTCCTACTTTGATTATTTATTTGGGAAACAATGAATTTATCCTTATGTGAACACTTTTCAAAATAGAAATTTTTACAATAGTAGTTTCTATGATCACACTTGCATAGAGACTTCCAGGAAGATGCCAAGCAATAAGCAGCAGGGAAAACAGATTCTCTGAGAGTTACCATCTAGGTGCCAGGATACAGCACTGAGGAAGGAAGACAAGACGCAAGGAAGTGGGTCCCCTGGACCCAGGAAGAATCTGAAGCATGAATTGAAGCAGACAGAGACAGTAAAAAGAAAAACCTCAACAAAGAAGAAGGCAGTAGCTGGTAGCGCCTTTGCCCTGAGCCAGACTTAGGAAGCTAGAAGAGATGGGGATGGCGGATCATGGTGACCATGACCGCTGCAGAACTGGGAGGCCTCTGTGGGACTGGGGCTGAGTGCAGAGGGCCCAGTCCTCCCACGGGATTGGGCAAGTAGCTGGGATCCATTTTGGAGTTGGGTCAATAAGCCCAGAAGCAGAACTGCTGCCGGCTTCCTCTAGCAGCTCCTAGCTGGATGCAGACCATGGAAATTGCTTGGACTGTGGTGAGTCCAGTGAGACTAGGTCTCAGGACAGTCGTCTAAGGTTATCTACTATTCTTCCGTAAAGCAGCTGTTGGCTTGCAGGGATATAGTGGCATAATTCAGGACAGTGTGTCCACAGGCTGCCTACTAGCAAAACCAGAAAAGAATCCTGGAGGTTGTTTTTCTTTTGCTTTTGTTTGTTTTATGTCTTTTTCTTTTTGTTTCTCCTTTTTTTTTTTTTTTTATGAGAGTGAGAGAGTGCCTAACCTCTTTGTGGGTGTCGTTCTGTTCTATTCTTCTTTTAACACTTTCATCTGTCTTTTTCTTCAGTCTTCTGCACCAATTTCTCTAAGTTGCAATCATCCATCTTTGTCCTCCAGCCTTACATATAATCTCTTTCTCTTCTTCTACTTCTCTATTTTCTCCTTAATCTATTTTAAATTGCAACCCTGAGGGCAAAATTGACACATTACCAACGTATATATTGTATATAATTATCTGATTTGTTTCACATTTTGTCATATAATCACAAAATTAATTAATTCATATGATTAAAAGTTACAAATTAATGGTTAGCTCAGTTTGTTGTTTCCTAAGCTGTTTTTGATGCTATTTATGCCACTACAGCTAAAATTAACATAACTGTTCTAAACAACTACTGCCTCTGATAAGCCTTGGCTGACATTAACTATGAGTCACAAAAAATACTACAGCACAATGCCAAAGAATCAGGAACAAGCAACAACTTTCATCTCCAAAACTTGAACAGGTAATATCTTTCAAAAGACTCAAAACCTAAAAACTAGCTACACTTGGAAGATACCTCAGAGAAGGAATTATCACCTAGGGGTCTGAAGTACTACCAATAAAGCAACCCACCATAAGCAACTTACAAGCATCACCCCAGAAATTAAATTAAGAACAGAAACGAGAAGACACTTGAACAAAATGCAGCACCAGACATCCAGTTTACCAAAGTCAAACCCAGGGGACAATGAGGTGGAGCAATCTGAAAGCCACCTACTAGGTCTCTCTAAAGTGAAAACACCAAAACTTTCTAGAAAAAAAATGAAATCAGAAATAATTTTTCAAATAACTATAGAGATTACCAAAATATACACCATTTAGTGACATTAGAGCCAACACAAACAAAAAATAGGTGAGCTCCAGCAAATCATGAAGTGCAGCATAACAAACAAGTGGAATCCGTAAAGCAGATTCAAGATGATATCCAGGAGAATAAAAACTCCACTTAAAGTATTCAAAGCATATTAGGCCAATGTGAAGACAGGATCTTGGATATTAAAGACAGACTTGCATTTAGTGACCAGGAAAAAAAAAAAAAAAGATATCTCAAAACTAGTAAGGGACCATGAGAAAGCACCCGCTAGATGAGACAAAGAAGAATAATTTAAGATTAATGGGAGCCAATGAATAAGAAGGAGATACCAGATGACATTAAAAAATGTTCACAGACAGTATGACAAAAACTTCCTGGGAGAGAAAAAGAATTTGACATAGAAAAAAGTGAAGCATATAGCATTCGAAGTAGCAATAACCTAAAAAAAGACCTATAGCAAGGCATATCATAGTCGAGATTCCAGAAATTCAAAACAAGAATAGAATTTTAAAAGTTGTTAGGGAAAAGAAACAAAACATTTATAAAGGAAAGCCCATTAGAATCACAGCTGATTTCTCAGTAGAAATTCTCAAGTCAAGGAAAACTTGGAGTAAAATAATTCAAGTTCTAAAGGAAAACAACTTTATACCCAAATTGATGTACCTCTCAAAAGTATCTTTCAAAAATGGCAGAGAAATAAGATACATCCATTACGAAGAACATCTGAGGAAATTTGTGACGACCAAACCATAACTCCAAATGTTCTAAAGAACAATCTAGAAAGAGATAATGAGGGCTACAGCTCTATAAACCCAAACAGAAGGATTCCACCAGGAGAAGCAAATAATTAAAGGGAATGAAAAATGGTGGAAGCCAAAAACAGGAAAATAACATAACAAGGATATTTTAATAACCGTCAAGGTTAATGGTCTCAAATCCCAATCAAGAGAAACAGACTGGAAGAATGGATCAAGAAACAAGATCCAACAATATGCTGCGTAAAGGAAATACATTTAATTCAAAAAGAAATTCAGAGACTGAAAATAAAAGGATGGAAAGGAATATTCCACATGACAAGAACTCAGAAAAAACAAAGGCAGCTGTTTTTGCAGACAAAGTGAATTTCAATGTAAGACTGAATAAGAGAATTAAAGACAGTGGCTGCCCCTCATAAAGGGGACAATCCAAGAGCAAGAGATAACAATCATGAATACACACAACAACTACCAGTGCACCCAACTATATAAAACTACTACTAACAGATATGGATAATCAAATATGCCCTAGTAGAACCTTATTGGACACCTCAATACCCATTGTCACAAAAAGACAGATCAACTAGGCAAAAAACCAACAATGAAATATAACTAAATAAAACTTTTGAGCAAATGGACTTGGTAGATGTCTATAAATTGTTCCACATGACAAAATCATATGACATGTTCTTCTTGGAGGCACACGGGACATTCTCCAAAATAGATCATATACTGGCTCATAAAACATGCTTAAGTAAATGCAAAGGAGTTGAAATTATTGCATGCATACTATCAGACTACAGTACAATGAAATTGGAAGTGAATGCCAAAAAAAAAAAAAAAAAAAAAAAAAACCTCAAGAAGTTCACAATATATGAAAAATAAATAGCACCCTACTGAACAACCAATGGGTCACAGATTAAATTAAAGAAGAAATTAGAGAATTTTTACAGTTGAATGATAATGACAATACAATATATCAGAACTTGTGGAACACAATGAAAGCAGTTTTAATTGGGAAATTTATAGCAGTAAATGCTCATATCAGGAAAACAGTTTAAGTTCATACAAACAACTTAATGTTGTACTTCAAACTTCTAGAAAAAGAAGAGGAGACTAAATCAAAAGCTTGTATAAAAATCAGAGCAGAAATTAATACAATGGAGACTAAAAAATAATACAAAGAATCAATGAGGAGAAGAGTTGTTTCCTTGAAAAATTAAATAAAATTGACAAACCCTCAGCTAATCTTATCAAAAAAGGAAAAAAAAAACACAAATCCATGCATTTAGGAATGAAAAGAGCATTCCTGGAAACTAGCTGGAGCAATTAGAAAACAGAAACAAATAAATGAAATAAATATAAGACAGAAAGAAGTTAAACTAATTTTATTTGCAGATGACATAATACTGTTACTCTGAAGTCTTTAAAAACTCTACCAGAAGTCTTCTAGATTTAATAAACAAATTCAGTAATGTAGCTGATGACAAAGTCAGCACTCAAAAATCAATAACCTTCCTGTATGTGAATAACAAACTCACTGAGAGAAATATCAGGGAAACAATGCCTTTTACACCAGTGTCCAAAAAATGAAATGTCTAAGAATCAATGCAATAAAGGATGTAAAAGACCTCTACATTGAAAACTACAGTACTTTGAAAAATAAAATTGAAGAGCTTATTAGAAAGTGAAGAGATAAGGAGCTGAGGATTAGCTCAGCGGCATAAGTGCCTGCTTTGCAAGCAGGCAGTCGTGAGTTCGATCCCTGGTACCGATAAAAGGAAAAAGACAAAAAAAAAAAAAAAAAAAAAGAAAGAAAGAAAGAAAGTGAAGAGATAATATCCCATACTTTTGGGTAGGAAGAATAAAAATAGTGAAAATGGCCATACTTCCAAAACTGTTACACAGCTTCAATGCAGTCCCTATCAAAAGTGCAATAGCATATCTCACAGAATTAAAGAAAAAAATCTAAAATACATCTGGAGCCAGAAGAAACCTAGAATAGCAAAGGCAGTCCTGGGCAACAAAGATGACAAGGGCCATCACAATACTTATAACTATTCCTTTGTAACTATAGTATAAAGCCACTATGATAAAAACAGTATAGTACTGGCAAAAAAAAAAAAAAAAAAAAAAAAAAAAAAAAAAACACCTGACCCAATGATCAATGAAACAGATTAAAAGATGCAGAAAAACACTGCCGACACATTCAGCCATCTTATCTTTGAAAAAGTAGCCAAACCTTCACTGGAAGAAATGTAGCCTTTTTATTAAATGGTGCTGGAAAAACTTGTTCTACATCTATGAAAGATTAAAACTGGACCCATATCTTTCACCATGTACTAAACTAATATCAGAATGGATCAAAGATCTTAATATTAAAGCAGAAACATTAAATCTTCTGGGAGATAGAGTAGGTGAAACTCTTGAAGACCTTGGTACAGTCAAAGACTGTAATGAATAAAACACAGTTTGCATAGGAACTAACACTAAGAATCAACAACTAGGATCGCATATTACTGAAAATCTTAATCATGAGAGAAACCACCAACAGAGTGAAAAGACAAACTACAACATGGGAGGAAATGTTTCCTCAGGCAAATGATTATTATGGAGAACATATAAAGGACTCAAAAAGAACCAGTCACCCTAGATTTAATGACCTAATCCATCTAAGATGAATATAAACTTCTCAGATGAAGAAATACATGCAGGAAATAAATGTATGAAAATAATATTCAACAACACTAGTCATTCAAGAGATGCAATTTAAAACTACAGTGAGATTCCACCTCACCCTGGAAAGAATGGTTATTATCAAGAAATCAAGCAATAACAAACGATGGAATGGCTGTGGGGAAAAATGAGCCTTTCTCCACTCTTGGTAGAAATGCATTCTGGTGAAACCACTGCAGAAATCAGTGTGAAGATTCCTCACAAAATGAGAACAGGAGGTCACATTCAAACCAGCTATTCCCCTTCTAGATATCTTCCTAAAAGAATTAAAAACATCACAGCACAGTAATATATGTGCACAGCAATATATGTGTTTACAGCAGCACAGTTTATAATAGCCAGATCTTGGAAACAACCTAAATGCCCATCACTGAAGAATGAATTTTTAAAAATTGGCATTTTTATACAATGGATTACTACTCAATCACAAAGAAGGATAAACTGGACACTTTTATAGGTAAATGGATGTGACTTGAAAACATAGTGAAATAAATAAGACACATTTGTAAACATATTTCATTAGTGTGACAAGCTGAAAGAAAACATATTTGTGTATATGTGTATATGTATATAAAATAATTAATATAATTAATTATTTAAATGTATTAGATGTATTTTAGATTTTTTTCATTAATTCTGTCAGATATGCTACTGATTTTTTGAATTGACTACAGAGAAAGATTTTTGCTGGTGTTGTTTGGACAATTGAATGCAGATGTCTTCTGCTCTGTGTGAATAATTGGGAGATGACAATGCACAGTGTATGTACTATTATTGCCCTGATTGACATGTTTTGAAGTTTTTTTTACAGATTTTTCTTTTCCTCTTCTTTCTTCTCTTCTTCTTCTTCTTCTTCTTCTTCTTCTTCTTCTTCTTCTTCTTCTTCTTCTTCTTCTTCTTCTTCTTCTTCTTCCTGTCTTTGTTTCTTTCTACCCTTGAAAAAAATGGATTTGAAAAAAAATACCGCTTACATTAGAAATTACATACTTGATGCAGTAATTACCCGTGTACAAATTGAAAAAGAATTAAATTTAATTTTTAGACCAATATGGTTGTTAGTTTCTGTGGAATGTCAACTTGACCCTAGAAACTGGGATATGTTTTCCGAAATTGGCAACAGAGATAGTTTCCAAAAATTAAAGTTTCCAATAAGGGCAGTATGCTATGCATGAATAACAGTAGCAGATTTTTCAGGTTGTGCATTCATCTGAAGAAAACTATAGAGAAATCTACCACATTCTCTGAAAAAAAAAGAAAAGAAAAGAAAAGAAAACAATAATACCCAGAGAGCAGACAAATTAAATTACTGTTGTGATACTTGCACCATTTTTTTAAAAATTAGCTTCTCAACCATCACTTGGAAGGAAAACCTTCTACAATAACATCTATAAAACATCTCTGGTAAAGCACACTCACTACTATGTATCATAAACCAGTGCAAGTTATTTTGTGTTCACAGATGTATGATGCTGTATTATCTTACAGCTGTAATACTAAAACATGCAATTGAAAATGAGTTATTTTAAATTTATTTTACATTTCCAGCAAAAGCCTCAAGGAGAATATGATACAGCTTTGTGAAAAAATAATGTACTTTCTTAGATAAGATTTCCATTCATTAGCATCACAAACATTTAAGTGCTCATTCTTTTCATGATCCTCAGGTAAAAGCTATTTTTAAAAAAAGAGTAAAAACAAAACAATAGATAAACCAAAGATTCCATATAAAAATGATTGAGTGAAGGCAAACAATATCAGCCTAACTAGTATTTTATCAGATGTGTCATGTTTGAAAGGTAAGTGCTCCACTGGACAAAGGAGATGCTGAGTAGCCGTGCTTCAGAGCCTTGGACCACAGCTAAAATACCACATCATATCAAAAAGAAGGTGTAGGCAAACATTGTTCATTTGAGGATATTCAGGGGTGCTCACATCAATATTTAATCATCTTCTTGCTCATCCAGGAAGAAGGGGAGATCAGTTTTTACTGTACATTGATTTTGTTCAACACAATCACCATGCTGAGTTGTCCTACGTATTAGTTCCATAGGATTGTCCCATTCATCAAATTGCACCAAGGGATAGTTCTTAATCCTGATTTCATATCTGTAATGCACAAATAAGATAATGACATTTGATTGGACTTAGCCTTTCACTAAGCTATGGAGCTAGAAGGTAGAATGTAAAAATTGAAGGCCTGTGTGCACTATTGTTACAGAACACATATGCATTAGCAAACTCTGTTGTATGTGTAGAGTATAATTGGAAAAAAAAGGATTATTAATGTTAATGGGCATAAAAATAGTGATTTAAAATTCATTTCCTTATGTAAACAGTATTACCTAACTACCACTTATGACCAGGTAAAATTATGGACATTGAATTTATAATTATTATCAACAACAATACAATGATACAATAGATTCCTATTTTTGTAAACTAAGTATAGATTGACAGAGAACTCCTCCATTCATCAAAGACTCGAAGTAAGTGGTTGAAGAAAAGACACACACTGGTATGAGCTTATAATAAAGAAATACAAATGAATCTCAAAGTTCCAAGATGACTTTTCTGAGAAAATGAAGAGTGCCTGTAGGTTACCTAACTGAGGGAACAAAAATAAATTGCTTCAGAAAAATCAGAGTATGAAGTGCTTTTGGAGGTTAGAACATACTGTACAGAGAAAAGTGAATATCAGCTGACAGTGATTTTATACCAAAGGAGAACAATGAGAGATGAGCGTAGACATGTCTGGAGGATTCAGACTGCACATGAGTTTAGAGTCATAAGAAGAACTCAGACATAATCTGAAGCTATGTAGTTTTGGAAACTGTAAGCATGGATGTGACCAAGGAATATTTCAAAACTATACCCTTTTCATACTTCTGGAAAATGTATTAAAGTGTAAGAAGGTAATACTTGGAAAATGGGAAGTGACTATAATAGGGTAATAAAATATAACAGAGTTTCTCTACAGAATGTTCATGTCATCTTGGAGTTTCAAACAATGTTTTTGACCTAGGACTAAGAAATAATTTATTTCTCTGTATGCATTATTTATTTATTTGTTTGTTTGTTTGTTTGTTTTTGGCACTGGGGATCAAATTCAAAACTGTGCTTGCTTGGCAGGCACTATGCCACTGAACTATAGCCCTAGCTTCCAATTTTAGATAAATTATAGAGTTTATAAATTAAATAGTCTCACTATTTGCATTTGTTTTGTTAAAACAATATATAAGCTAAAAGTTGTTATTTAAGAATTAATCTTTGCATTATTTTTGATTAATTTTCAAAATATTTTATATTGATTTTGTATTTTGTTACTTATTTTATGTTGTATCTGTGATTAATGTCAAAAATAAATTTTGAAGCTTAATTCAAATTACAACTTATTCAATTACAAGTATAAATTTTATAATAAAAGATTATCATGTAGATGTACTTCCATTAGTATTGTGAGTACAAAAACAACTCAGTACTTTAGTATTTTTAAATACTAGGAATAAAATGGTGCTTGTAAAAACGTATTTTAATTTTATATCTTATTTTACTTAGTAGTTTTCTGAATGGGGTAGAATGTTAGAATTATTTGGCTCAAAAATTTCACAATTACTTGTTTATGTACAGATATTTACCTCAAAAGTGATATGCTTTAACTATGCTGAGTCTCTTTTGAATGTTAACTGTTATGCTGCCCCAACTAATCTGTTTATTTTATTAATAATGCATGATGAATCTCTGAGTTTTAACATATGCTGTGTTTCATGAAAGAATCATACAAAAGTGTTAATATTCAATTATGCATGGATTGAGGTAGAAAATGTTGTTTTGCTAGTTTCATGACCTTAAGTATTCCTAACAATTTAGTACCTGGGAGCTGTCCTTTTCTTTCTCTGAATTGTCCAGTGTTGTTGGATCAGCTTAGCTTCTGTAGATTTCTGTGCCTCACACACTTATTAATGCAAGAAACCAACAAATGCTCATCTGTAAATGTTGGTAGCTATAATATACCTGTCACTCTATGTAATTAAAAGTAGAGATGATTCTTTCTTTGAACAAAATAATTTTATGTGAAATTTCACAAATGTTCCACAGCTAAAGAATGACAACAAAACTTTGCTGAAAACAAAAACAAAACATCAACAAGAACAAAAAAAAAAAAAAAAAAAAAAACTTCAGAAAATTTTCCAGTTAATACCTGGAATATTATAGTGTAATCACAACTGGCAATGGCACAGTAGCTCAACAGCTGGGAAATAACTACAACCTACAATTCCACCATTTCTGTGCTAGTCAGTGTTATTATGTCATTTATGGGGTAGGAGTAATTCTGACTTACTAAAGATATGAACAAGATTGTGGAGGCTCCACGGATTCCTGGATACCAACAGATTTTCTTTTTTTTTTTTTTTTTTTTTTTTTCTTTTTTCCTTTTTATAGGTACCGGGGATCGAACTCAGGACTGCCTGCTTGCAAGGCAGGCGCTTATGCCGCTGAGCTAAATCTCCAGCCCCCTCCAACAGATTTTCTGCATGCCAGATCATGCATAAACTCCTTGGTGGAGGGCAAAAATGGCATGGGACACTACTGTTTGATCACAGATAACTAGAATGTGTCAATGTTGTGAGACACTGGGAAAGTGGACTGATGTTGCCCATTAGATGGTCTTTCCATGAATGGAATACGGAAATGATTCCTACCCCCAATTTAGAGTAGTGGAGGACCTAAAATGAGTCTTTTTTGTTCTTTATTTCTTCCCAAAAGTACACACAAAAGAATCCTGAGATACACACTTTTCACATTTACCCAACGTGTGGCCTTAAAACTTCAACTCTCAGATAAATTTTACCAAATTAGGACCTTTCAGTTAAAAAAAAAAAAAAAAAAAAAAAAAAAAAGATTTGAAGAAAAGTAAAAACAAACATAACATCTTTTTCCTGTAATACAGTTTGACCTCAATATAAGTTGGAAAATGGACAGACATGGCCTCAGTATAAGACTTTAAATTTTTTATTTGATTGTTTTTGAGAAAAAAAAAAACTGTTAGAAATTTCATGTGATATTCTGCAACTTTTCTCTTTTTCCTTCTTCTTAGTCTTCTGTCTCATTCTGTGGTGTTAATTAGCAAAATGTGTGTGTGTATATATATATTTGGATTAGCAGGAGTATCAGAGAGAAAAAGAATTTTAAAAACAACTAATTAGTACCAAAGAATTTGAATTGCTACTAGTCTATTTACCATTATTAAACTAAACCTAAAAATACTGATTTTAATCTAAAAGTCACTCTGGTTTACTATAAATTTTGTTCATTGTATAAATTTTCTTTTTTCTTTGTCTGCCTGTTCATCTAGGTATGGAAAGATGAATATCAGGAAACAAATCCCAGAAAACAATGCTTTAGATAGTCATGTGCTGCAAATTACTCTGTCACTGAGGCATTCCGTTCCCAAGGGAAAGTCTTTTGGAAAAGTTTATACTTCATACCACAGAATTTACAGAAGTTTTGGACTTCTCTAATTTTTGATATATCTTTAAGTCATCTTTTCTTATTGTTTTTTAAAACTGATTTTAACTTTTTTTTCATTTTAAAGAGGTAAAACAAAACACAATAAAGTAGATCAGAAGAAAAAAATGTGACACAGACTTCTAAGCAAGATAATAGGATAGCTACGTAGCTACTATAGTGTCTCTTGTTTTCTTCTAAATAGTTGTCCATATCTTCACACACAATGAATTCACACAAAACAAATTAGCATTAGACTGATCAGAACAGAGTGATGAAGGCATTACAGGCCTTCAAAACCGGAAAATAGGAAAGTCAACAATGGCTGCCATAATGTCCCTTGTTCTCATTCAAATTAGCTGACCATATCTTCATGAATGTTGAAATTAAACAATACAAAACAGACTAAAACCATTCTAAACAAAGAATAACAGCATTACTGGGTTTCACATCATGATGATGTAGTATCAGTAATGGATACCATAATGTCTCTTTTTCTTCAAAGTAGCTGTTTATTTCATTATGCATAATATAATCACTTCTCATAAACTGTTTCAGGGACGTTCTACACATGTATAAGCCTCTACATGTATACCTATCCTTTGTGTTTTAGAGAGAAAAGAAAACCAAAACAAAACAAATTACGAGAAAAAAAAATGAAACAAAAAGCACAAACAACTATAGCAAAGACCCCAAACAATGATGATATAGGCCTTCAAAACAAGGTGATAAGAGCATAACTAGGGTTGTTAATTTACATAATGATCTTCAAGAATTCCTCAGACACCAGACACTAAATGCAAAATTGTGCCAATCCTATGAATGTTAACTATTTTGTTCCAAGAACTTACGGAATATGTGGCGCAATCATCTTAGCTATCCTAATTGTGATTATACAATTTTAGAAACATTTTTTGTGTTCTTTTCCTTTTTCTTTTTCTTTTTCCTCCTATTCCCTGAGATATTACTCTTTTTTTTTCCCTTTTGAGCAGATTCTTACCCTTTCACTGTATTTTTAAGTATTTTGTATCTTATATACACTTAACATTTCTTACACTGGGGAGACAATATGGTATTGACACATGTGAGTTTCACTTATTTCATTTATGAGTATGATATCTAATTGTGTCCATTTATTTATAAATATCTCTTTGTAATCATTCTTTATAGCAGTGCTCCATTGCATAAAAATACCAAAACTTTTTTATCCATTCCTCAGTTGATGGGCATTTAGGTTGTTTCCAAGATCTGGCTATTACAAATTGTGCCGCTATAAACATGGGCGCATAAATATCACTGTATTATGATGTTTTCAATTATTCTGGGAGTATGCCTCAAGGTGGAATATCTGGGTCAAATGGGACTTCAATCCCAACCTCCACACTGAACTCCACAGTGGTTGCACCATTCTACACTTCCACAAATAGTGCAGGAGAGCATTTGTTGTTGTTAGTTTTTTTTTATCCTGGCCATTCTTTCTGGACTGAGAAGGAATCTCAGTGTGGTTTTAATTTGCATTTCTCTAATGACCAATGATGCTGAATGTTTTTTCATGTATTTATTTGCTTTTTGCATGTCTTTATCTGAGAACTGTGTACTCATCTGAGATGCCCATTTTTGGACTGGGTCTTTGAATTTCAGTAATCTGATTTTTTTTTTTTTAATTCTTTATATGTTCTAGTCAGAAGTCCTTTGTCTGAGGGACAGTTGACTAAGATTTTCTCTCAATTTGTGTGCTTTCTTTTCGCTATGCTGGAGATTTCCTTCAATATGCAAAAGCTGTTTAATAAGCTACCATCCCAGTTATTAATTCTGGCAAGTATTTCCCATGCAGTTTGATTTTTCTTCATGAGTTCTCTACTTACCAAAATGTCTTCAAGATTTCTACCTACTCTGTCTTCCAACAAGTTTAGTGTTTCCGTTTCAATATTTAGATCTCTGATCCATTTAGATTTTAGTTTAGTACATGGTGATAGGCATGGATCTAGTTGTAGTTTTTGGCATATGGATAGCCGACTTTTCCAGCACCATTTATTAAAGAGAATATGTTTCTTTCAGTGAACATATTTGGCCCCTTTATGAAAGATAAGATGGCTTAGTATATTTGTAGTTGTAGTTGTATCTTCTAAACTATTCCATTGATCTTCAAGTCTGTTTTATTCTAGTACCATGATGATTTTAGCACAGTGGCTTTGTAATACAACTTCAAGTCAGGGATTGTGATGCCTCCTGCCTCGCCGTTGTTGCTTAGAATTGTTTTGTTATTATAGGGCTCTTCTGGTTCCAGATGAATTTTAGGAGTTATTTTTCTATATATGTGAGGTATACTAGTGGTATTTTGATTGGAAGTGCAATAAATCTGTATAAAAATTTTGGGAGAGGGGTCATTTTCACAATGTTTGTTCTTCCTATCCATGAACAAGGGATGACTTTCCATTTACTTAAGTCCTCTTTGATTTCTTTTTTCAGGGTATTATTGTTTTCCCTGGATAGATGTTTTACTTCCGTTGTTAGATTGACTCCTAAGTATTTCATTTTTTTGGATGCTATTGTGAAGGGTATGGCTTCTCATTGCTCTCTCAGTGATTTTGTTGTTTGTGTATAGGAATGCTATCAATTTTTAAGTGTTGACTTTGTATCCAGCTACCTTACTGAATGTATTTATTATAGGTAGGAGTCTTTCAATGGAGTTTTTAGGGTAGTCTATGAAAAGTATTGTATCATCTGCAAATAACGATAGTTTAACTTCTTTTTCTATCCTTTCTCCCTCATTGCTCTCTCTTGTCTAATTGCTCTGGCTAGTATTTTCATCACTATACTGAATAGGAGTGGTGATAAATGGCATCCTTGTCTTGTTCCTCATTTTGGGGTTATGGCTTCCAGTTTTGGGCCATTTAATATGATGCTGGCTATTGGTTTGTCATAGATGGCTTTTTCGTATTGAAGTAAAGACCATTTATTCCAAATTTCTGTAAGGTTTTATCATTTCTTATCATAAATAAATGTTGTAAATGTTATGTAAAGCTTTTTCATGTGATTCTTACTTTTGGCTCTCTTGAAATGGTGGATTACTTTTTTGCTTTGTGTATGTTGAACCATTACTTCATTCCTGGGATGAATCTCACTTGGTCGAGTTGTATAATCTTCTTGATGATTTTCTGCATTCGGTTTGCCAATATTTTGCATTTACTCAAACATGTTCCGTGGGCTAGAATATGGTCTATTTTAGAGAATGTCCCATGTGCTGCTGAGAAGAATGTATATTCTGATGTTGTTGCATGGAACACTCTGTATACATCCACCAGTCCTTTTGTTCACAGGAGTGATTCAGTTCTGTTATTCGTTGCTGAGTTTCTGACTAGTTGATTTGTCCCTTTGGTTCAATGGCATGTTAAGGTATACTGTTATAAATTGTGTTATTGCTTATTTGATTTTTCATTTCTGTTAATATTTGTTTTGTATAGTTGGGTGCTCCCAAATTTGACGCATATATATTTAAGATTATTATCTCTTCTTCTTGAAGTTTTTCCCTAACTAGTATGTGGTGACCTTTTTTATTTCTTTGAATCATCATTGTTTTGTTATGTAGTGATCTTCTTTATCTCTTTGGATCATTCTTGGTTTGAAGTTCATATTGTGTGAAAACAGAATAGCTATTCCTGCTTTTTTTGGGCTCCTGTTGAATGAAGTATAGTTTTCCATCCTTTGACTTTCAGTATATGAGTTTCCTTTTTGGTTAGATGGTTTTTTTTGTATACAACATATGGTTGGATGTTGTTTCTTGATTCATCCTGACAGTCTGTTTCTTTTAATTGGTGAATGAAGACAATTTATATTAATGCTTATAGCTGATATATATATATATATATATATATATATATATATATTTTGTATATACATATGTATATATGTTTATTTTGTATATATATATATATATATATATATATATATATGTTTATTATTGACATGTTATCTTTCTGCTGTTGATTCTTATCTTTCCACTCTGTGTAATTCTTTGCCTTGCTTAGTGGTTTTTTTCCATGTCTATCTAGAATATCTTTCATTATTCTTTTCAGGCTTGGTTTGGTGGTCATGAAGTTTTTCAGCTGTTCTTTGTCATGAAAGTATCTTATTTCTCCATACATTGAAAGTACAATTTTTCAGGGTACATCAGTCTGGGTTAGAAATCATTTTCATTTAGGATCTGAAATGCTTCATTCCACGCTCTTCTTGACTTCATTGTTTGTGTTGAGAAGTCTGCTGTGATTGTTTGTTTCTTATATTGTTCATTTAATGTTTCCATCTTTTTGCATTACTCCTCTAGTTTTTTAACTATATTCTCTGTAGATGTGTTCAGCATTTGTTTCATTCCATTTATCAATTCTTATTTTACCTGAGAGATTATTTCTGATCTGAGTTCTTTTATAGCTTCCCAGAGTTGTTTCTTTACTTCAGTTGCTATCATTTTAGGTATTTCAGGTGTATGGCTTATGTTTTCTTCTATGTCCATGTCTCCTAGGTTGGATTGGAATGGGTTGGCGGTTTGAAATTGCATTTTGTTCTTTCACTTTGTCATTTTGCTGTATTCCAGGTTCTGAGCCATGTCCCAAAGCTTCCCGGATGCACTTTCAGCTTATGAAGGGAGATACAGGCAACTGGCTGTAATCTGGGAGTCACTGTACCTGGCCCAGTTCGGACTGCAGGGACCTCAGGTGTGGCTTTAGGTGCTTTGGGAGGCTGCACAAGGTTTTCTGGCTCAAAGCCATGTTCCAAAACTTCCAAAACTTTCCCGAGGAAAGGTAAAAATGATCTTTATTAGGAGTCTGAATGCAGACTCCTATCAGTGCCCAGGGGTCACTGGACTTGGCCCAGTTAGGCCTGCCTTCTTATTGTTTTGATGAAAAACACTTTACTTTTTTTTTTTTTCATCTTTTACCAGGAAGTTAGAATGTTCCTAATGGTTTCAGTCCTTCAGATCTACTGCAAGGGTAGATTGGGGGCCAAACTGAAAGTTTTCCAAATGCTTCTGCTTTGATTATCTTTACTTCTGATTCTCTTTGTAAATCTTGTTTATATCTGCATTTGACTAATATAGATATTGCAAGTGATGGAAATTTCCTCCACTAGAATGTTAACTGGGTCACATTTAAGTTCCGTTTCAGAACATGTATTCAAGTTTTTTTTTTTTTCTTATTTTCTAAAATTTAAGATGAATGGACTCAATTCCAAATAAATTCCCCCAACCTCCAGTACCAATGTTCTTTGTTAGACAATGTTTCCTTACAGTAACAAATACTTAAGGTAACTTAATTTATAAGGAAGAAAGTTTTAGTTTGCCCCACAGTTTTGGAGGTTCTAGTCCCTGGTTGACTGGCCCTTTGCTTTTGAACCTATAACAGGGCATACCATGATGGCAGAGGAAGCTTACCTTGTTGGCAGCCAGCAAAGCAAAAGGAGAGTGAAAGGGTTGAAGTCTCCATTTCCCTTTCAAGGGCACACTCTCAGTGCCCTAGCTTCCTCACATTGAACCCACCTGTTAAAAATTTCACCAACCTATGGTACCATCTTCTATGAACCATTCATTTAACACACACACTTTTGAAGTTTGTTTGTTCAAAATATAGCACTGACTTTCTCACCCTCTATTCCAAATAAATCAAAATAGTGATTATTTTCAATACTACACATTAAAATTTGTTTCATCATTCTTCCTTAGTTGATCATAAGTCATGACTTTGATGTCTCTGTAAAAAGTAGATTTTAAAATTCCAAGCTTTCCCTCTTTTTAATAAAATCAAGAAGAAGCAGAACTTTCACCCAGTGATGGTTACTTTTCTTTGTATGATTGTAATTGCCTGGAATTAAGTAAGAGGACTGCAATTTAACTGCAAATTAAATGTAATTTCTTTTTTTTTAGTTTCTGGCTCACTATTGCACAAAAAGATAAAGTAAAAACGTATGGTTATGTTACTAAGTGAAAAAATTTAAATCATCTAACATCAAAATTTTCAACATAATACAAGATTCAGTCTCTTCTCCCTCCCTCTCTGTCTCTTTCTCTGTCTCTGCCTCGCTCCTTCTTACAGGTGCTTCCCTTTTCTCTCTTTCCCTGATGCATGAAGGTTAAACTGAACCCTTAAATTCACTAAATTTTTGCTAAAGTGATATATTGAATTAACTAAATTTTTGCTATCCCAAAACTCTAGGAAGACAACCTAGCAGGAAACTCATTGTTATTATGGGCATCGTGATTCTTGAACATTTAGTGTCAACATATAATCAACAAATTAGATAATGCAGATTGTATTCCTTATCTACATAATTACATATGACATCATACATATCTTGTTATGTAAAATGGATTATCAGGAAGTTGGTGAAATAGTCATAGGGACTTCAGGTATATATCTTAGAAAATGGGTAAAAATAAGTTAAAGTCAAATTATACTGAAGATAATGCATTAATAATTTGAAAATAATAGGATTGTTTGGTAACTGCAAAACAATAAAATGAAGTTTGCACAGAGAGAAAAGCTTATTGTCTTAATTACTTCCATTAAAATATGTAATTGTATTTATTTTCACATAATATGTTTAATTATTTTATGTTCATTTTGCATTTAAAAGTTCTAATTTAATAATATAAAACAACTAATTTACAATATTGTAGTACAAAATAGATCCCTGCTAAAAATGAGCTTGCTTTTTCATCTCTTAGCTCATCATAATTTTAGATTTAAGATTTCTGCATTAAAAGAATGACTATATAAAAAATCTCAATTTTAATAAACTAGTAAGTACTAATTTATTAATGCTGTCCAAGTAGTTAATTATTTGGCTATTATTTATTTGATGTATTTTTTTTGTTTTACTGATATCTTTTATTGTATATATCAAAGATTTTCAGTTAGAGTGTAGAGCAATAATTAATTAATACTTATAAATAAATTAGTCTGGATTTATTACATGTAATATTTATGTTGCCATCTAATGGAAAATTTTATCCATATACACATTACTTCTATAGCACCCTTTAATGAATTTTCACTTACAAGTACAGACTCCTTCCCTCCTTTTTTCAGTTTAACCCCAAACTTCATAGCCGTATACTCATCTACTCTTTTTTGTCCTATTTTCACTGTGTTGACAGTCTTTAAACGGATTCATAAGTTGTTTTTATGTTGTTAATAAGTATCATTTCCAGATTCGGACATGTTGATGTCAGCTTTTCATTTCTCATTGGGTTTCACAAATGCATTCAAGGTTCATATATCTGAAATGGAATTATGATTATCAGTAATATTAGGACCCCAAAATAATACTCACTGTCCCTTATTGAATTAGGAAACTTTTAAGTAAGACTCAACTGAGTGACATTTAGGAAATGACCTCCAAACTCAACAATCTCAGAAACCTTAGAAAAATTTGTATCAACTCTGTCTTTGCTAGCCTATATGAACACCCATGTGGATCTGTATTCATCTTTATATCTTGAATTGCTTCAGGTCTAGAGTCTAAATTAACTTTGTCAAGAAAATACAAAATACAGTAACAGATATAATTGAAATTTTGTCCTATAACTTTATAGACTAAAAAGTTTCCTAGAGTGGGTAAGAGATTTCTTCAACCCAAAAATCATAGAAAATTTCAAGATTAAAGGGATCCTGGGTCCATGTTGGCTGCTGTAGATGTCACT
Source organism: Cavia porcellus (assembly GCF_034190915.1). Taxonomy (NCBI): domain Eukaryota; kingdom Metazoa; phylum Chordata; class Mammalia; order Rodentia; family Caviidae; genus Cavia; species Cavia porcellus. Next base: position 27,130,436 of record NW_026947497.1, on the reverse strand, counting down.
AGTATAAAAGGAAAAAAGGATCACAAGAAATTACCTTTTCTAAAGACAAATTATTAAATTTATAGTTTTCATTTTTCTTCTATTAATGTCATGCCTACTTGCTAGGGAAGCTGAGAAATAAAGTATATTGTTAGGTAAACTTATGCCTGGTAAATTTTAAGCAGCTCTATTATAAAACAGAAGAAAATTTTAGTATAATTAGGTACTTTTTTCAAAAAAACATTCTTTGGACAACGAGTACTCAGAACCTTCTCTTTCTCTGTGACATAAATTCTTGAGCTTGTGGAAATGTGCAAGAAGCAGTGACCTTCCTAGTTTTCTAAGACTGTTCCATCCACAATTCAGGCCATCAGGAGCAAGTCTTACAACGTTTCTACAAATTTACGGGTGGTAGCAGACAATGACATCCCAAAAGAATGCTGCTTTCATGTGGGAATTTTAAAATTCTTCCCATTAACCTGCAACTGTCATGCACCTCAGTCCCAGGAAGTTGCTGACCCTCTATCTTCTCCCTCTTCTTCATGGACTAAAACAGCGAGTTTTTATCTCCAAAGTTGCTCATCTTTACTATTTATTCTCCAAACCTATGCTCATCTATCACTTCTTGCCAGTGATCTTGCTTTATTTTTCAAGTTTCTAAAGTATAAGAATATCTATGTATATCCTTAAGTGAACTTCAAAATAATTTGAGGAAAGCTAAACATTTTGTTCATAACCTTTTGGTAACTTCTGAAAACTTAATTTAGCTCGCAGTTGAATGGATTCTTTTGACATTTTATTGATGTAATCATAAATAGGGATGTTCAAGATGAGAAGAATGGTGAGCCATTACTAAAATAGCTAAAATAATTAAGTGTAATTTTATTTTTAATTAAATGAATAAAACTTGGAGTTAGACTTTGGGAGCAATGTTACTTTATGGAAATTACCGGAGTCTAAAACAATTAATATAAGCCTAATACTTATGATAAAATTATAGGACTGAAGAAAACACTTATCTCAATTGATTAGCTACTATGTTACTTATGAACATAATTTATGTACTTTGACATTAAACTCATATTTAACACGTAAATTAAGAAACTACCATTCAATCTTATTTTAATGTATTTGATCTCCATCTTTCTGAAGTAATTTTTTCAATTATAGAGAAAAATTTATTTCTAACTCAAGCTTATCATAATTTTATCCTTTAGTAAAAATAATTACTAAATAATCCAGTTTAGTTTGAAATGTAACTATTTGGAAGCTGATGAATGCCTGTAAGTTTAGTCAGAAACAAAAGTATCAAACAGAATTTATGGGTTTGCTGGACTGCAGTTGTCTTTGCTCATCCACTTCCAAGTTAAACAATTAAAGTTAGTTGGAATATTTCTACAGCTCACTTTGATAGTCAAATGGACAAAGACACATCAAGATCTTAACCTGTGGTGTATCTTACTTTTCTTTTCTCTAGTTCTTCTTTTGGATCCAAGGATAAACACTTTATCCAAGCATGAAGTGAAAATGTATAAGCCACTCATAGACACATAACTCTTTTGTGCTGCTTTAAATCACTATGCATTCTTTGTCCTTCTGTTTTGTCTGAGGGACATAGATAAGTAATTGGTTACTGATATTAAGTATTGTTTGTCAATGTCACAGAAATGAATATAGCTAGAGCCAGAGTTCTCTAGCTCTTAATTTACTGCAATTACTTGTCTGGACAAAAGAATTCTAGAAGTGATGTCCACTCTCAGGTTACACTTTCAGGGGGACATGTATGCTTTCTGACTTTCCTGTTCACAATGCACTTCAGAATTTATAAAGTAACACCTTCTTATAGATGTTATGAGCACAGAGATAAACATTTCCCTAGAATTTTTAACCTACTCATTCTTTTATATGAAATATGAATTTCTCACCTATGATTATGATCCAATTTATGACATTTTCTTAAACCATTGATATAGCCTGAAAGCTAAATCTGATTTTGATACTGGGACTACACCCAATATCAACCTAATATATGACTGTTCTGTATAATTTTGTGCCTGCTTACCTTAATTCTAGTTCCCTTTATGACTATATTCTTTTTAGAAAATAAATGTTCAAGGATATAGAACAAGGCAAGGTTTCATCCCTTGGTTACTATCATAGCAAGGATGCATCAAAGTAATAAAACCAAGCAAGCCTAGAAAGCAATTATCAGGAGTCCCAAATTCTAAAGTGAGTCTAGGGGAACTTCAAGGCCATCACTGTCCTGCTCTCAAGCCACATTGGAATGCAGAAGCCCCCTGCTCTGTACTGGTCACAGCTGGAAGCTCTTGGACCAGTCCCTGCTGTGGTGTTCGCAGGGCAAGATAAGAGCTGCTGGACATGATCAGGCATTTGGGGAAACTACAGTTTCCTTATTACTTTTCTGTTTTATCCTTGTACTTGCAAGAATGCTTTGATCAGGGCTGGGGATTTAGCTTAGTGGCATAAGTACCTGCCTTGCACGCAGGCAGTCATGAGTTCGATCCCTGGTACCGATAAAAAAAGAAAAAGACAAAAAAAAAAAAATGCTTTGATCTTACAAACCTACCATGGTCACCATTTCTTTTCCTGGAAACTTCTGCAGACCATCATCCCTGACCCAGAAGTAATCAATAGATAACAAAGTTCTAGCTGCCTCATGTTCTTTTGTTCCCCATCAAAACCTCTGCAACAGTGACAGGAGACTGAGGACTCACTTCAGGGCTCCCTGATAACTGGTGCCATGGAAAGGGTCCCTGATAAGTAATCCTCATAATTTGCATTATACTGAAATGACCAATAGAAGAAAAACTGCCATCTGCATATAACAAGAACAGAGGTTAGAACAGACTTTTTCACACATCTTAGAAAATTGTGTGATCATTATAGACAAGGATTCAGTATAAAGCAAGTTTTTAAACTCTTTCTTTATGGCACATCATATTAATGGGCATGAGCAAATCAAGAAATCTTTCAAAGCACGTACAATACAAAGGTTAAAAATCACGCATTCTAACAGCATGTTAGATTCCCTGTATTGTGACAAAACTCATGAGACAGTTAAGTTAAAGGAGGATGTTTATTTTGACTCAAATCTTAAAGAGATTTTAGTCTATAGTCAGTTGTTTCTATAGCAGTGGTCCTGGAATCAGGCGGAATGTCACTGCAGAAGGACAAAGCTGAGGAAGCCACTCACCTCAGTGCTGGAAAGAAACTCAAAGAGCAAGAAAGCCAGAAAGATGGGGCCAGGAAACAGAGATAGCTCACAAGGTTAGGAACCCATTCCTTCTCACCAGCCCCACATTTCATTCCTTCCAGGGACTGTAAAACAGAAAATCTAGACTTTTCAGACTAATCTAGATTTTTCAGACTTTAAGACATGAAAAATTTAATTGGAAATATCAACTTGTAAATAATACTGATGAAGATATGAAAATATTATAATAATCTACAATTAATTCTCACTCAGATATCAGGAAATCTCCACAGGTAATGCATTTTTCAAATTTAATTTTAAATATGAGGGTACTAAATATAGAGGAAAAAGTGATTCCAGGTAAATATGACATCACTAAAGCTATTATTAAAAGATAAATCTAGATTCAGAAAGGAGAAAATGTATTCAAGACATTTCACAATTGCGGTTCAAGAACAATTTCAAATAAATTATAGCCATCAAACATCCAACAGTCGCACTGAAGAGAAAGGAATCTTGTATGAGGTCGTGTAAAATGTCTGAAAAGAATCAGGTGCTGGGAAGGGGCATGAGCAGGCGACAGGAGTGGACTATCAGTCAGGGTGCCTTTTTCTTTGTAGTCAGTGGATTCTCTGATAGGTCACTAAGCATCTGCATTCGGTGAGTTGCCTGTGATGGCGGCTGATGGAGGAGGACTGGCTACATGGCTTTGGCGGTAACCTGAAAACAATAGAAGATTTGGAAATAGAATTGATATAAAGTGATAGTCCCTTATCCAGTTTTATAAATAGGTGGCAAAATTAGTTTTGCCATAGTGAAAAGAGGTGAATTGCCTGTCTACAAAGATAGGATTGCTATATCTGTAACCTGAAATTTAAGATCTGAAAAAATTGTCTGAAAGCAATGAAGAACCACAGGATATGTTATATTTCCTATTTAATTATGAAATCTACAGTCACACTGCCTCTCACTAGATCCACATAATCTCAGACAAATATTATTTTTATAACAAAACAAGACCAGTTTCATTAAATTTGGTCTGATTATTTATGAATATTTAAGAGGTAAAATAAATTCCTTTAAAACCTTTTAAAGTGTGTGCTACTGAAAATTCTTATAAGAGACCTCAAATTCAACTTATAAAAACTCTTGAGGGCAGAAAGCTAAGACGAGAACTTGTCATCAGATCTTACATCAGTCCCTATAAATTTGGATGACTTCCACACAACCTGAGGCCACAAAAATTTCTAGGGACACGAGGCTCTGTAGGAAGTGACTCTGATTAGTCCATAGGGCTGGATGCCCTATAGAAGAGCTGTAAGGCCAATTTTTCCAAAACGGTTTGTTTTTTCCTTTACTGAGAATTGAACTCACGACTTTACACTTGCCAGAAAAAGGAGTCTTTCAGTACAACTCCTTAAAAATATAACTTTCTTCTAAGATCAGCTAAGGTCAGGATATAATGAAGCATACATTTCTTACATATTAAAAATTTTAGTTGTTTTATGGGGAAAACCACCAAAATCTCCACCTGAATAGTGTGGAACAAGATTTTCAAGAATGAACACGGGCAGAACTCAAATCTTCTGGTACTTTCTACATTACCAGCTCAAAACTCTCTGTGTAAAACATGATCACTTTCTGAAAAAAAAAAACAAAAGAAAAAAAAAAAAAAAAAACTTAGGCACTATAAAGAGACATGGTCATGTCTACTTAAGTGAGCACCATTCTCCAACACAATATTCCAGTCAAAACCTTTGTTTATATAGCCAAAACCAACAGTCTCCCAATAAGAACATCAATAAGATATTATTTTTTAAATTCTGAAGATGTTATGTAGAGTTAAAAGGTAACTGTTCCCTTTCTGCTTATAGAAGTGTAATTTATGAATATCATGAGTTATTCATAGTTTAACAAGGAGAAAGGTTTTTTATAACCAGGAAATACAACATGAAAGTATCATAAATATTCTAAATAATACTTATAATCATACTTTGATATTTGATCCTACCTTTTGCAATTAGTTTTTATTCTAGTCATTCTTGAGTTAGCAATCTCTGGAATCCATTTGCTTCACCACTGGCATTCTGGAAATTCTGATTCATTCCAGTGTTGGAGATAGTGGTCTAAATAAGAGAACTTGATATCCATGGGCATCTGGCATCTTTTTTCACAGGTTGTAGATTAATGAAAAACATTTGGCTATTCATTTATTCAATGGGTCAGCAAAAGATTTTAAAATTGATACATTAAAGAACATGATTGTAAAGAACATTAAGTGTTTTCTTAGACAAAAAGAATTGATTCTCTTCAAAATGCAAAGACTAGCAAATCAATAAAAGTATAAGAAATGATTGTTATAAAATATAAAATATTTGCTTTTAAGGCAGATTATTCAAGAGATAAAGAAAAATCTTTTATAAATACTTATCAATAATAGAATATAATAAAAGAAAGATTTTCAGTTTAGCAGAGAAAACACAGAACTTCTTTATAAGTATAATTTAGGGTAAATTTCTGGTTTTTGGAACCATAAAATGCTAGCCAGGTTTTACCACAACAAGTAAAATTCCTCTCCTATAAACCTTCTACAACTTTTTTATGGTCTTAAGTTTTTGACCTGTACTTTCTTAGTTCTTATTCTAGAGGAAACAGCAATATTTTTAGACAAAGTACTTTCTCTTCCTCCATTAAAACAAATTTCCTATACCTCATTGTATTAGTCAGGGTTTTACTACGGAGAACAAATATAACACAAGATATACAGAAACAACAAGATTGGCTTAAGATGATCAGCCACAGAGTCCAAAGAGGCAGCGTGCAGAGTCCAGAAGGTGTCTACACACTGGAGGCTGAAGAATTTAATCCAAGGTCTGGAGTTCATCCTAGTGTCTCATGCAAGTCCACACCAGCAGGATGATGGGCCTGTGACAGAAGGTTGAAGGCTCTATGATGAAAGGCTGGAGAGTCTATGCTGGAAAGCTGAAGAGCCTACACTGGAATCCAGGAGATGAGGTCCAAACCAAAGGTGAAGACTGGAGCTTCTCCCAAGAATGGAATGCATTCATCCTTCCTCCTTCCCTTTAATATCTCCAGGTGATAAGCCACCCTAGGGTGGGCCTTCTACATCCTTGGGTGTAGAGATGCTAAACCCATTTAGTTAAGCTTCTAAATGTCTCAAGTTGACACAATTAATCAACCATCACACTCATAAATATGAAATGTGTCATTTTTTTCTTCCAAGATATTCTCATTTGCATATATTTGTTATAACTTTTAACTGTTATGACTTCCATCTCCTATTGGAAGGTATGAGGTAGATAAATGTTTATTGCTTTTTGTATACAGCCTAGCACACAAGGACAGTTTAGGAAAATATATCTAGCACTTTTTCTATAGCCACATATTTTCTTACGTTATATCTTCTCAATTTTGCATCAAAATTAGTTGATAAGTATAAATACTTTATATCTATGTGTATGTGTGTTTCCCCTAAGTAACAAATGAAATAAGGGTACAAAATTATATGAAAATAAAACATGTTAGTTAGTGTCTATGAAAATAATTTGAAAGCATTAAAAGTTATTCTTTTAGTATCAGAATTTTAAAAAGATTAAACTTGTATAAGTTCTTATATCAGATTTGCTAATAAACAACCAGTTTAGTGGTTTATGAGAAGAGACACTGAAATGATCTATGCCTGAATGCATTATAGGGAAGTATGAATGATACTATAGTTTGGATCTTTAATGTCACCCAAAGGTCCATGTTTTAAAGGTTTGTTTCCCAGAGTGTTTCTATTAGGTGGTTGTGAAACCTTTAATAGGCTGTGTATTGTGGGATATTTACAGGGTGCTAAGGGATAGGCTTTCAGAGGGGATCATGGAACCTCAGTCCTCCCCACGCCCTTACTGCTTCCACCACATGCTCCCAACATCAGTGTTATGGGAACCAAAGCAAAGAAACCTCCTCATCTTGGACTGGAACCATTAAAACTGTGACCTAAAGTAAATATTTTGTCTTTATAACTTGATAGTCTAAGGCATTGTGTTATAATGATGGCAAGATAACACAGTCTTTTCTAAGTGATATGGTGAAGTGTAGCTCTTTTCAGAACCACACATTAGAACTAAACAAATTAAGGTTTCTTAATCATTATTGTTTTCAAGGAGCGTAGACTTCAGGTTCATATCAGTATTGTGAATATGAAAATTATGTGAAAATGCATCTAGCTGATAAGTATTTTAAATATCCAAATGTATATATATATATTCTTAATATGTCACTGAATATTTACAACCAATCAATACTTATGGAACTGATTAAATACTTTTCTCTATAACACGGTTTTAGAAAACCAAAAAACAGTTACAAATAACAATTATTGTAGCATTCTTGAACATCCAAAAGCAAAATTTCAAAAACACAGTTTAAGAAGCTAATATAAACATTTAAGTACTAAAGGAGGATTGAAGTTATTTTTTATGAATACACAGTATGCAGTAGAAAAATGTCTAAACTTTTTCTTAAAATTCTTTCAAGCTATAGAGATGATAAGAATAGTCATGGCTTTCAACTTTGGAAGTGAAGGTCTACTTCTCATCGATCCGATCCAGTCCAGTTATTTTAAGCTTAATGAAAAATTTAACAACTAATGGGTCTTTAATTTTTTTCCAATGAAGATGTAATTTAATTATATCTCTACTTAACTAGAAGCAGGAAAATATGCAACAGGAAAATTGCATAAGCTCAAGCACAGTATGAACAGGGTTAATAGCTCTTCACTGAGATCACATCATTTGTAAAATCTTCAGATTAGCTGTGATTTTCTAACAAGACTGTTTATTTCCAAATGTGGTCTATGACTAAGTTTTAGAGTTTACTTCATAACTAACAAGCAAGATTCTGCTAACCTCTCTACTATACATTATTGTTGATTACTAGATCTACTATAGATTCTGCCAACCTTTCTATTATAGATTACTATAGGTTACTAGATCTACTATTTTGATTATCAAATTGAAGGATTTTAACTACCTGAAGCTGTTATTTAAATCAGATCTTCAGGTTTCATTATCTGGACTCGTAACAATGCCAAATTCATCTCCCATTTCAATTTTCCTTTTCCCGTAAGTTGTATAAATCTCTTTATTTTATTTCAAGCAATGTCTATTAAATACTGTACAGAAAATCCACAAATTTCTACCAGAAATATCCATTTATTGCTTTTTATGGCTTCCTTAAAAACAATTGTGGATTAGATATTTAAATATGAATATTTGGACATTATATATTGACTTCAAAATAATATTGGACATAAGCCTTAAAATCTTTAGGAACAAAGATTTAGCACTACCAGACAGGGATATTCTTATCCAACATACTCTAAGATAAAACTCCAGAAGAAGTTAAATAGACTTTCAAGGATTTTTATGTGTTGTAAAACTATAGTTTCTTTCCTATATCAAGTAGGCAAGGTCTGAAAACACCATGGATTAATTATATTTGAACTCCTTTCAGAGATTATATGTGGGTTGGACTTACTAAGAAGTCAATATATTCATGAAGATCAAATTCTGGCTCATGCTGTCTAGTTGCTGTGGTGGTTCTTTTGTTTTCTTTATGGTCATGATGATACCTTGTGCTCCTTTTATCATATTTGAATTTCATTCCTTTGTGATGGGTACAGAGAACATAACCAATCAAGTTTGGCTAAATGAGTGCTGATTTAGGAAATATTCTCATGGAAACTACCATTTGTCCAACACTATTTTAAGTGCTACAAGAACATCATTTAACAAAAACCAGTTAGTTATATAATGTTACTAAGGGTTATCATTGGTGTGTTCATTCCAAAAAACTCAGATTTTTCCGTTTTGTCAGAGTAGATTTTAATGATTTTTTTCAAGGTGAAATATTGAAGGAATTCTAAGGAGACTGTATCATTTCACAAGATGGACTATATTGTAATCTCAAGCCCTGAGATCATGAAGTTAGTAAGGAAATGGAGCACTTCTATTCTAAGGTATTAAAAAAAAACAGTACAATCCTGAGAAAGATAATAAAAGTAGATACAACAATGATAACTCAGAGACCCTCATTAATTAGTGAGTGCTGCCCTGCAAAATCTTTTCTAATAGAGGAAAGATTTAGCCTAGTCTCTGTAATTGAGACAGACATCAAGAACTTTAAAAAAAAAACAAATATTTTAATTTTGGAGAACTAACAGAAAGAGATGCACAATATAAAAAATTTGTTATTTGTTATATAAGTATAGATCTGATCATAGCAAAGAATAAAGATGCTGCGGTGTGGTTCTATGGATGTATCTCATCTTCTGGGGACTCACAGTTAAATCTCTGCATTTCATAAGTTCAACTGAAAATTCACAATTGTAAATTGCATTACTGTGTAGAAAATAGGTTTGTGTGTATCTTGTTTAAATATAAAATTGAGGACAGTAGTTGTGAACATGTTACGTTTCATGACTTACTATAGTCTAGCATTGTGTAAAAAAAACCACATCATTTCAACTTCACTATCTCATTTCTTTTAGGAAAGGCTCTCCAAGGGTGTCCTCATACATTTTCAAATATATTTAATTTTCCTATATTTCTATTTCCATGGTCAAACTTAAGCACTGGAATTTCTTACACAGTTATAATTATTTTTAACTACTCAGTGTGTCTTTACTTTGATACCTTTGAAAATTTTTTTGTGAAAAGGCCTAAGATAAGGCATACCTAAACTCTCAAATCATTGGAAAACAAAAGGATAGAATTACTCTTATTTCCTTATATAAATTTAGAATTATGTAAATAGTATATAATAGCGTATGCCATGTTTCTCTTTAATATACTTTAATTTTTCCCTAATTCAAACATCTTATCATGCCCTATATGTCAAAAATGGTATGCTCTCTTATTTGAACAAATTAACCATGATTCTCAGATACTTAATCAAGTAAAGAATTCATTTTCCACTCAAACATGGCCAACAGGGATCAAATAGTCTTGTGCATCTATGGCTACATCATATGGATTTTTGGTATCATTCTAGATCACTATAGGAATGGAATAAAGAGCATGAGAAAAGAGCACAAGAAAAATGCATTCATTTGTGACAGCTTACACCCAAACAGGACAGTGTCTTTATGTGGTGTATACTGCGTTTAACATATGTAAACATATGTCACTGTAGCACAAAATTTAGTATTAAGTCCAATGCCAGGCTTGCAAGATGAGAATGGTAAATACAATTTATATAAGTGGCTATAAAAATAATTGAAATAGTTCTTAAAGGCGTGTTGTTTTTTATTTCATATCTGATATTCAAAGTCTGTGTGATTTACTCTCTATTTTCAGCTTTATTAATCTCCATTTTCTCTAACAGAACTTTTCCGGTGTAACCAGAACATTTATTACGTTCAAAAACACTATGCTAACTTGCATGTTTTTATGATTTAAGAAAAAAAAATACCATTCTGAGTATTCTCTCTAGCTCTCTTGTTATCACACAAAAATCTTCCACAGTTTTGAATTTGCATTCTCTACTTTTTAGCTGTTGCATTAAATAGTTGTTCTGTGAAAGACTATTTAAGGCGCGTTGTGAAGGGAACATGTTGTAAGACATAAAGAGGAAGAGAGGGAGGAAAATTATAACATTTTGTAAAATTGGATAAAAACAAGAACATAAAGATAAGCCAGTCATTTTAGGCAAGAACATAACATCAATAAGGAAATAATAATTTGGTTACGAAACTGTATCAGTTGGAGTACTCAGTTGGAGAAAGAAAGATCATTAAGAGTTTATGGGTTGGGGCTGGGGATTTAGCTCAGCGGCATAAGTGCCTGCCTTGAAAGCAGGCAGTCATGAGTTCGATCCCTGGTACCAGTAAAAACAAAAAAACAAACAAAAAAATGTTTATGGATTAAGATTTAATGTTTGTATAGATGGAGTTGAAGATGTCTTAGACTGAAAAATACATTAGATAGATGACAGATGATAGATTAGATAGGTAGATATCTAGATAATATATAGATATATTTAATTAACCTACACAGTTGTGCCTTGTAAAGGAAATGCAAAAATTTTAAGAAAGTGTTCATGAAAGGAAGATTCAAGAGAAAGGAAAACACTTGATGATCCAGTTGTGTGTTCCTCCAGCAGCATGAAAGCCATAAGGTGACTGTTGAGATACAACATTAGAAATATTTTCAGTCTTCTTTCTGTGGAATCTGTGATGTTAGTTTTCTTTTATAATCTCATTGAGACATATACCAAGGATAATCTCTATTTTAAGTAACTAAAATAAACTTTTGATAATTTATCTATTGTCTCAGCAATGAGAAAATAACTAACACATCAAAATGTAGACAAAGGTTTTGCCAAAGGTTTTGCAAAATTGGACCTGAGGTCCAATTTCCAATGCAGTCTTTGCTCCCAACTGAAACCTCCTGAGCCCAGTTTTTATAGCTGTATTTCTATCAGCATTTTAGTCCTCTGAGCTCCATCCAAAATCTCTCATCAAGCTTGACTCATAGCATTCTAGCTGGCATCATCAAACCTTTCTGAATTCTTCCTGCAAGAAAGTTTCTAAGGCTTCTTAACCACATGGTCAAGTAGTATCTAGGTAGCAACCTCATTTGGATACCAAAATCTTTTAATTACTTTCTCACTTCTGAAATACAATACTGAAACCCCACAAGTTGAAAGAGAAGAATTTTATTTTTTTTTCCATAGGTTAGAGTTTTATGGCCATAATCTGTTAACACCAAGGCAGAGAGGGCAGCATGGTAGAAGAAAATATTCTCATAGCATGGTGAGGCAAGGAGAGAAAGATCAGTGGATGAGGAATGAAGATTTGCCCTGCTAGGCCCTGGCCCCAGTGACTAACCTCCTCCATTCACAAACTGCCTCCCAAATTACATATAGCCATACATGAATGGACTGATCTACTCGTAAGTGTCATGCTCCCATGATACAATCACATCACAAATCCCCTGTCTATATATATAAGGCTTAGGAGAGAGATAAGCCATAACAAGCATATCTATGAAATCTCTTCTTCTTAATATTTGAATTAATGCTAGATTGAGTAGCTCAGAAAAGATATATATATATATATATATATATATATATGATATTTATGGTATCTTAAAAATGACTTATAGATCCTTTCAGCTATGCAACAACCCATGAAAGCACTGTACTTGTTTCTCATTGTAACTACATAAATTTGTCAGTGATTCTGCGGTTGGTAGTTAAGCCTACCCAACTCGTTATATCGCAAAACAACAATAGGAACTAAATCCATGAAAATTCAGTATTTTGGAACAAACCTTTTTCAAAATAATCATTGACATCATTTCAGAGAAAATGAAACACTCATTATCAGCAATCACACAGCCTCATGTACATAGTCAATGCCCGCAGCACACTTAGTCATGTGAAAGTTGTGAAGTTTTCACACATTAGATTGATAAGTATTTAAACTATTGTTCCTAAAGGAAACACATTGGTAAAGACATTCAAAAACCCCATTTTTGGTGTATAGTTTCATTGTAATGCTGCAGTAAAACAATCCAATATCATGAGAACTGAAAACCTCTATATACATTTTCTTTTTCTGTATGATGCTCAATGGGTAATTTGCAAATTTATCTTATTTTTTGATGAAGAATATTTTTAATGGAAGTGTTATTTTTTCTCATATCATCTAACCTTTGTTTAACCTGATTGTCAGAAGTAGCAAAGCAGAATTGAGCATCTTTCTGACCTTGGACAACATGACCGTAACGTTTCCTGGCTTTCAACGTCACAAGGATATGTTTCACTAATGTCTCAAAATCACAAATATAGCCATTTTTTCACCTTCTCCAGAGATTTAGCATGCAACTTCCTGCTTTATCTAGGCTGAGGACTACCTTAGTGAGAGAATTTGAAGTGACAGATGCCTGAATATTGTCTATTTATAATAACAGGAAAGGAGACCCTGATCAATGAATTTGTTAAACATCATAGAAATGGATTATACAAATATTCTCAGTGGGTTAGAATGAGCAAACCCCATATACCAAAACCTCAGACTGAAGAAGCAGGAACTTACAAATATTTATATAAAAGAAATAAGGAATGAAGCTGTATACAGGACTGTTTTACCAACTCTAAAATACAAGGTATCTTTAAAGAAATAATCAACAGTTGATTTCTCTATCAGCATAATGCTTTTCAAAGGCAAGTTATTTAATAATAAATATAGAAAATGTCCTACATTTCATTTGTGCCATTAAATAGGAGTCATAAAGAAATAAATATGAGTAACTCTCTCAGTATCATACAACCATTGGCAGTACATATACCAATCTCAATATCAAGGACAGCAACAGGAAAACTAAAGTGCAGAGACTTTTTAACCACAGATTTTATCAGTTTTACTGACTGACAATTGTCTACAGAATCTCTCTAGACACATATTTAAATTAATGCAGAAAGAAAAAATCTGCCGAAGCGGAAGAAAGTTCATTCTACTCTTTTGAGCAAAAATAGGAAAAATATTTGATTAATATTCTACATAAGCATGGGAAAAAAAGTATCATATTTTCAGCTATTAAAGAAAAACATGGTTGTATTTACATGTGTAAGTACACATTTCCAAGATTTTATTTAGAGTAAATGTAACACTTTGCAAATAGAGTTGATATTAATAAAAAATAAACATAAATTATGTTATGGTAATTTCTTTTCCAATTTCCTTCACAGTAAAATTCATCTTTTTAAATAAAGAACAATTTGAATTTATTATAAATATTTTCAATTATGAGAATCTTTACTTGCAATTTGAATACAGTTGTAGAAATAGTTCAGTGTAGCCAAGATAGTTTTTGAGCAGCTGAGAAAAATAATAATAGGCCAATGAAGGAAAGGAGAAGTAGTGTGTTCCATGAGAGTACGATTTCAGAAATGCAGTTAAGATTCAGTCATCATCCAAATATGTCCTCACTGATATTTGCCATCCTACCCATAATTACTATTGTTAAAGTCATTAGTTTTTGCTCAAACATCAGGAAATTCTGTTTAAAAATACAGTTTTGTGTAACAGATGATGTAGTAATAATAACAACAAGATGTTGATACTTGTTATGGTTAAAAACTGGTGGTCAACTTAACCCCAGATGGATTACATCAGCATAGTGCTGAGCGTAGATGTTCTACCTGAGAAAAGTTGCCAGCATAAATAGAGATGTAGAGAAGAAGAGAAGAGTTGAGGCATTGAGGTATTTCAGGTACTACGTGTTGCTGTTTGAGCGATTGGTTCTCCTAGGGGAGCTCTGATCCTCACATCAAACATTGCTTCCTGGCTCCAGAGGGGAAGATGCACGACACTTAATCTCCAGGATCTATTTGTCACACTGGCATGTATTTGACTGTCAGAGGAGCTCGGTACCTCCATGTCTCTAAGGATAGCTGTGGTGCTTTTCAGGGCAGCCCTGGTCTTTATTATGAGTGTGACTTCTTGGCTCCAGTGTAGATCCCTCAATCTACCAGCACAGCTCCTCCACCTGCTAGCATAGACTCTTTAGCTTCTACCACTGACCTTTGGGCCTTCCCAGCACAGATCTGTGAAAGAGACTGACATGAGTCCTTCTTGTGGGCTCTAGACCTACAGCTAGACTTGTGGGAGGCATTGTCATGAGCTTTGGGTCTTCATCTGGACACATGTGGGACATTGCTTAGAGATTCAGGCCCTAGGTTGAATATTCTGTCTTTGGTGTTGTGGATAGATTTCCTGCATTTTCTTGTGTTAACTCCGGGTGAGTATCATAAAATAATATTATGAATTCCATATCCTGATTCTAATTGTTCTCTGCACAACCGCTGACCACAACAATAATCTAATATGTGTCAAGCATTGTTGAAAGTGCTGTACAACATGTCTTTCCTCCAACTGCCTACATCACTTCCACATTATCAAGCTCATCTAAAGGCTTTCCATCTTGAATATGTATATACAGATAGAGAGAGAGCAATTACATGTAATGCCATATGGTTCAACTATAGTATCAATCCACACATTTCTGTTTGTGCTATTCATCATGCCAGTATTACTGTCTTCACAGATAAACAAACTTGCATTTATGTAAATTTAATCTCTCTGCTATGGGACACTTTTCCATGTACATTCTTATAATGGTCATTCCTCTCCTCACCTCTGCATAATCTATGTCCCTAGAATCATTCCCTTCAATGTACAAACATGAGACTATTCCTCATTTTTAAAGATACTGCCATTCTTCATATTACAATCTCATCGAGTTATCACTCCATGGCTCCTGCTCCCTTCTTTCTATAGAAAACACTGATGATTGTTCTACTTTTTTTCTTCTCATTACCTCATTTCCATTCTACTTTGATAAGCCCATCAATTCTCCAAAACTACAAATTGAAACTATCAATGAACTTTAGGTTGAAAAAAACTACAATTGATGAATACTAAAACGATATTAATCCAGCAATCAGAGAGATATTAGTCTGCTTCAGCTAGCACTGACAGTTCTTTGGTAAGTTGGCTCTACTCATTCCCTCTAAAATATCTTCCTACTTCACTTTCAGAATAGTTCACTCTCCACTTACCTGCTCCCTCTCTAATTTCTTCACTTACATTTTCTAATGGAAAAAATGCCAACCAATTAAATATCTCTTAATTCAGTTATTATTTCAATGGCTTCTCCATTTCTCTCTCTGTCATATTTGTTGTCAAGACCTTGAATGGTATTTAAAAACCACCTATTACATTTCTTTATGCAGTCCATGTATCTTCTTGGGCTTCAGTATTAAATCTGATTTGACACTCTGAGTAACATAAAATTAAAGTTAAATTAAACCACCAGCCATCTAAAATTTAATTCCTCATTTCCTTCAGTCTTAAACCTACTCCTTTCACACATTTCACATTTCAGCACATAGGTCTATATCCCATTCGAGTATTTAGGTTTAAACTCTCACATGCCGTGTGTATCAGCGATTCTTCTCAGGGCTGCCTGCATTGTACATTCAGAATCTGACCCTTTGTCATCAGATTCTTCATTGCTTTCCTAGTCCTCTTCATCATCATGCTAACCTGGGCTAGTACAGTGTCTTCCTCATTGTGCGATATACCTCCACTCCTTATACTGTACTTTTCCATACCAGTAACTGAAATGATCTTCTTAAAAGATAATGAGGTGTGACTCATGGTTTTCTTTGAAGTCTCTGATGGATAACTGTTTCACTCAGAATTTTGTATGTTTTGGTGTAATTTCTCTTAGTTACATTCTCTTCACTGAAAATCTGGCCACACTAACCTCTTCTTTCTTCTCTGAATACTTGGCGTACATTCAAGTCACGGTAACTTGGAAAATTCTCATCACTCTGAATGGAAGGTTCAGTCACTTTGTTACTTTGTGTGTGTCTTATCTTTTACAAATGTCAATTCTATAGGATTTGCCTACTCAAAATTGAATCTGTACACACACAAATCTACCCTTTTTGATTCTTTAATGTTTTCTAGAGAAGCTTCTGACATATTGTTTATTTTAACTATTACTTTTTGTTGAAGTATTAAGGATTGAGTACAAAGCCTTGGTACTGAGCTATATTCCCAACTCTTTTTTTGTTATTTTAAATTTTGAGACAAAAGGCTGGGAATTTAGCTCAGCGGCATAAGCACCTGCCTTGCAAGCAGGCAGTCGTGAATTTGATCCCCAGTACCAATAAAGAAGAAAAAAATAATAAGAAAAAAATAATTGAGACAAGCTCTTTCTAAGTTTCCCAGGCTGGGCTTAAAATTCAGGTTCTTCTGCTTCAGGCACCAGAGTCCTTGGCTTCTCATGTTTGGAGACATACTTACATGTTTACTTTAAAAAAAAACTTTCTGTATTAGAGTTTAAGTTATATAATAGAGATAGTTTTACCAATATTCAGTATTTTTCTGTTCACATGAATTAAGACTATAATGATTTCATAATCATCTGATGGCAATGTCATGTCTATTGTTGTACACTGTAATATTTTTGATATTTTAAAGACTTACTACATCCTTCTAATGGTTTAGATTTAAATGTCCCCCCAAATATTCTGTACTTAGAAGATGAGATCATGAGGTTGGTGCAATCATCTGTAAAATAGTACCAGGAAGCACTTGATTAAAAGTTAATCATGGGGATTGTGTACTGCAAGAATGTATTAGTTTCTTTTGTTCCTTTTGCAATCGTGTGGCAAACAGATTTTATCTCTGCCATTCTGCTATGCCATTTTTGCCTGAAGCCATGGACTGAATTCACTGAAACTCTGAGCCAAAGTAAACCTCTTCTCTTAAATTGTGGATCTCAGATAGTGTCTGAAAAATGGAAAAGTGGGTAACAGAAATCTGATGCCATGAGAGGGATCATTGATATAACCACAACTATTCATGTTTTTCAGAAATCGTTGGAACTGGTTAGCTAGAGAGTGTTGGAAAAGTTTGGTTATACCAGCTGGTGATCCCTTAAAATGCTATGAGTGGAGATTTATGAATCATTTTGATCAGAGCTCAGAAAGCCAGAATAGTGACACGAATGTGGGAGTTAAAAGCAAAATTAGTGACATTTTAGTTATGAATAGGGGACTTTTCTGGCAACTGGACTGGAGGTAGTGCACTTAAATTACATATGTAAAAAATCTTGTCTACATTTTGCTCATGGCAGAAGACTTTGTGTGAAATTAAATTTAAAGGTGATGGACTAATTAATCTACCAAAAAATATTTTCAGCAAATCAAATTTCAGGCTGTGACACAGATCATTCTGGCTGCATGTAGTCAATTCTATCAGTTAAAAATTCAGTTAAAAACAAAAGAAAATTTGAGTTATTTTAAAATCTTGTGTCTTGGCCAGAAAGTATGTAACTGTAAAGTTGGGGTTATGAAGTGTGGTCGTAGAAAAGTTTAACATTTAACTTTAATGGCTACTTAATGTAAGTACATTGTATTAGTATAGTAGATGATTTAAATTCATCTCAGAAGTCAGCCAGACTCAAGGTGTCACAAGGTCAGTTTGAGAATGTGTAAATCTTTCATTTCAGAAGAGTTGTTGGTTCCCTGCTCAAAAAATACTACCTATGAAATTGGCCCACTGGTGTTAATTTCACCATGGGCAGTCACCTGGGCACTCACAGATCACTGCAATTATGGTCTAAGGGGAACTGAATATTACTTGAGATTGTGGCCAACATGGCATCATCCACATTGTTATGGCTTTATATGTATACAAAATGTAGGAGTTTTTGCGTCATAGAGTATTTTACTAAAATTTCCATAGCCTGAAAGGGCCACTCAAGTTGTCTCTGAAAGAACAGTATGTGAAAATGTAAGAGTAAAGCCAAAGATACTGTGGAGACCCGAGAAAGATGCTAAGAATGTGAGAAGTCTATTCATGAAAGCTGGGAAGAGTGAGCAGAGACAGCCCAAGTTAGATACTATGTAGGCTGCAACCAGCTGGACTACAGGGAAAGAACTGACTGTTCAAGCCCTTTGGAGCACGCTTCTCACCACCACTTGCCCTGAGACCTGGACATGGGAACTAGAGGATTTTATATTTGCTCTGCTGTGCTTCAGTCTTCCTTTGGTCTGATGTCTATTTCTTTTTAATTCCCTTGTAGAAATTAGTTATCTTGCACCGTTGTTTGTTGCAAGTTTACTGTTAACAGGTCTCAGACCTAAAAGTTTGCCTTAAGCTCAGAGGGGATTTTGGACTTGGGTATTCCTCACTGGTGTAACAGTTTATAGCACACAGATGAACTGAGAGCTGACTTGCTGCTGGGATGTTAAGAGATGAGGACAGGAATTTTACTTGGAGTGTGAAGGTGCACTCTTTGCCCCAGCTCCTGCTCATCACAAAGTGGAAAGCTTCTTTCCACCATGTCATTCTGTCATGCCATTTCCACCTTGGGGCTAGCCAACCATGTACTGAATCCACTGAACCGTGATTCAAAGTAAACCTCTCTTTAAAGTTGCAGATGCCAGGTATTGTTTATCAATAATGGGAATGTAGCTAATACAGTGTTACTATTTTTCTCTATGGAAAAATCTCAGACCAAGCAAATCACCAAAGATCAACAGCAAATAGGTATTGTTATGTGTTTTAACTCTAGAGATGATGAACCCACATTATAGGCCATAAAAATCTATTTTAATCTCTTGAATTTCAATTATTGCTTGGAATTTGCTAATAAAATAAGATATATCACTATGAAAGATAGAATACATTAATTCAGCAGAACACAAGAAATTACTTCCTGAATAGGTCCACGGTTAGAAATATCCTAATAAATAGTTTCCTGAATAGATTCATGGTTAGAAATATCCCAATTTGAGCTGTAAACCTAGAAGAGTCAAGAAAACCAGTTTGTATAACAAAATTAGCAGACATGTGCCACAGAGATGTAGCAAAGTTTAGATTTATGAAGATTTTATTTACTTAGAATATGTTTTGGTACAATTACAGTAAAACACACCAATATCCTTTTTTTTTTCTTTTCAATATATCAACATACAAAGGTATATATTTTTTATTTTACTTAAAGTGCATGAATATTTAGGTTAAGTAATGTTTTATTTTAGCACTTTACACTGAATAACTTTATAGAGTTACTTAGAATTTAATGATTTATATAGTATACAAATCTATTAAAAGAAACGATCATTATTAAAACATTAATATGCTACCTTTTAAATTAATTCATGAATTCTACATCATTGTAACAGTATCCAAAAGATTTCTGTCATTCTTCTTCTTCCAGAATTATTGAACAAAGCCTGAGGCATCACATACTCTACTTAGAACATAACAATGAAACTATATTATCACAACAAAATAGTGTTGTTATAATAAATATGAAGTCGACTGGAATAAAACAGACAGCTTACAAGAAAATCCACACATTTGTCATCTTTTGATTTTTGACAAAGATCCAAAGCAATTATAGGAAATTTCCTTAATAAATTGTGTCGAGAAAAGTTGTTGTCTGGTTACTAAGAGTATCATTAGACTCTCATCTTATATCACATCCAAAAAATATCAACATATATGAATTAAATATTTAAGTCAAAAACCTGAAAACAAAAAGCTAGTCTAAGAAGACAAGAGAAAAATGTGTTGGTCTTGATTCATGCTGAGACTTTTAAAATATAACCTTAAAAGTACAGGAAAGAAAAATAAAGTAGAAAAATGAGATTACATCGGTATAAAAACAAAAGTTTCTGCACAGCAAAAAATCAACAAATTTTTTATTTTATAGAGAAAAGCCTATAGAATGAGAGAAAATATTTCCCAGCCATACATCTAATAAAGAAACAATATTAAAATATACAAGCAATTCAATAGTGAGTAACAAATACTCCAAGTTTAAAAATGGCACAAGAAACTGAATACACATTTCTCAAAAGAAGAAATATAAATAGTACATAGATGTATTTTTAAAAGGCCTAACATTATCAATTATGAAGGTGATGCAAAATAGACACCAAAAATCTATCACTGTACATCTGTTGGATGAGCTTTGTTCAAAATGATGAAAGGCAACACATGTTGGAAAGAATGTGAAGAAAAAGAGTCTCTTGCAGACTGTTCTTGAGAATATAAGCTGTAGAAAGCAATATGGAGAGTCCTCAAAAAATTTAATAGGACTACCAGATAACCCAATCACCAAACTATTGCATACCCATCCAAATGAAATACTTCCATTCTCATGTTTCCCACAGCACTATTCAAAACAGCTGTAATTAAGATATGTAATTAAACCAAATGTCCACCAGTGAATGAACAAAAAGAATACATTGTTGCATTGAATTGAAATACAGTAATGTATAATTTAGGTTGTACAAATAAATAAATAATAATAAGGTGGTACATTGTTTAAGAAAGAAGAGAATCCCATCATTTGTGTCAGGATAGGTGAATCTGAAGGATGTTATATTGATTGAGCTAAACCAAGCACAGAAAAACAAGTACTTCAAGTACCTCAAGACCTCACTTCCATGGGGATCTAAAACTTCAACTTATATATGCAGAATAGAATGAATAGAAGGTCTTGGGTTTGGGGAGACTGTAGAGAACTAATGAAGTCCAAATAACTTATCACCCTAGTAGACTTCTTAGCATTCTGGCCCCAGAGTTGGTAGCCTGTGCCTCCTCTGTGGCAGCACCTTGCCCTAAGAAAGAGTCATGACTACAACATTTAATTTTCTCGATTTATTTCTTATGTTTTAAAAGTTGCCCCATGCCTTTTTGTAAAAAATACAAAAATTTTTCAATATTTAATTTCAGTAGTCCAACTGCTAGCACCACTTCTATGATATTTCCAGGCCAAAACATCCCTTTATTCACATAGATTGCTGATTTTTCTAGGTTCTCTAAAGAGTTTTTGGTTGGATGTGACTTTTGGCTGGATGTGACTTCATATGGTCCAATATATACAATATCTCTTGACTTGGACTGCTGCCTTTCTATGATAAATATTCTATATATAATCATCATAAGCTATACATGCATATATATATATATATATATATATATACATACATACATAAACATATATGATACAATATAAAATTCACAAAGAGGAATACTTAAAATACTTCGTAAAAAAAAAAAAAAAAAAACACAATGGAACATTTTCTGCTGAGTAGTGCAAGCCATTCAGGGCCCAGGAAGAGACAACCAGAATCGGCCATGCCAAGACTGGCAGGAGCACATCAACAAACCCAATAGCCAGCCTCTCTGGTAAGTGTCACAAGCCATGTGGGGTCCAGCATGGGAAAAGTCAAATAGTGCTTCCTGCGAGGGCACCAGTGTGAAGGCCAAGAGCCACCAACTCTCCCCTGCTCCTATAAGCAGCCAGCTGCTTCGGACAGACTGAGTTGATAACAACTGAGGTAAAAAAAGCAACTGAATGCTTGCATTATTTGTCTGACTTTGCAGGCCTAGCGCTAGCAGTCTGAGCATGTGTAGGGAAGATAACAGTATGCAGTACAGCAATCATGGGTGATTTCCTTCTATCCTGCGTTTGAAATCCAATATTGTTCTCACGGCTTTGTTTTGTTCCAATTAGTTGTTTTGCTTTATTCAATATTCTGTTTTGTTTGGTTTAATTTTGCTATATCTGATGGAATGGACAAGTATTGTGAAGCTAACAAGACACACTGTAGTAGCTATTGTTGTTTTCCAGCTTTGAAGTCCTGTACCAATTTCCCTTACAGCTTTGCTTTGATTGGATTTATTCTGTTTTGTTTTGTTGTCTTTCAAGTAAAATTTAAATTTTAAAAATGGAAATAGTTTTCCATATCAGCAAATTTGGTTAATTTTTTTTCTATCTGGCTGCAAACCAGTATATCTACTTTGAATGGCCATTTTAAGTGTCTAAATCGTCATAACTATTCTTTAAAATAAAGTTTTTGTACTGTGGGATTTTTTTTCTAACTAAATCTTGATTTTGTCTCTTGGCTTCGTTTCAGGAGTGCACAGAAAAATAACAATGTGGGCATATTTTGCCTACAGTCATTTAATACAAATCAAAGCCTCAGACTTTTGAAAAAATGTGAAGTCTTTGGAGTTGTGGCCTCTTCAAAGAATTGTATAAATCTTGATGCCAAGCACCAAAATTTTAGAATGATTTTAATAATAATTGCCTAAAAAAGGTCAATGAACTACATGAAAAGTAATCATAATAACAGCCATTAATTTCACATCTCAGCATAAATGATATTAATATTTTACACGTATTACTTCACATTACCAAAATGTTTGAGGTCTATCAGATTTTTGCACCTTCTCACTTAAACAATGAAATGCAGGCATTTAATATAACTTTCATTATATTATATAATTAATACATGACAAAGAAAAAGGTGAGGAATAAATGCATTGATCTCAAAGTTACATTATCTCTAGTGTAAAGCCCAGGGTACCACAATGGTAAATGGAAATTGATCTACTTTTTATGAATAAGTTATTTTTAAATTTGAGGAAATGAAGTATTTTTTGGTTAGGATGCCCATAGACACTCTGTGTTGCTATGTGTAAGGTTCCATTTTGCTATAATTTATTACAAAATTATTGACAAATTTAGATTAAATGGAGGCAAGAAGGCTGAAATGCATATCACTAGGTAAAGATCACTTTGCTGGCATGGCTATGTTCCTTACTGGTATCTCTAGAAAAATATATTTTTCCAGAGGCTGCCAACAACTCCTGACTTGTGATCCCAACCCTCTTTCTTAAGAGCCAACAGGGATGGGTTTATTCCCCTTTACATTACATTTCTTTAATATTTTCTTTTGCCTGCATCTTCATTTAAGAACCTTTGTAATTAGATTACACCTACTTTAATAATCCAGGTCAATTTCACTGTAGTACTGATAGCTGACTTCCAAAGCTGGTTCTATTACAATCTTAATTATCCTGATAGTTTACATAATGTATATTAAAGTTTCAGAGACCAAGATATTGCAGTCTTTGGGAGGTTAGTATTCTGCATTCCTCAGCAATGTTTCATTTTACTCAGTCAGTGTATAGAAAACTCTGAAGCTTCAGAATTAATACAAAAGCAATTGCCTCCAAAACAATGGTCTTTATGAATCATAGCCCCATTACTTTATAGAATGTAAACAGGTAGAAGATACCATCATTGTGTAATAATTATTCTGTCAGTCTACAAGTTATATTTCTGCTTTCAAAAGCTTTTTTTCTCTTGTTTTTTATCAATCTAGTGAATCTGCAGACTGGTTCTTCATGTGCATGAGAAAAACAGGGTGAGTAGCACAATGCTTGTTTTCTTCTAGTTGTGAAAAAAAGATAATTTTCCAAATTGTGTTGTGTGTGTGAGAGAGAGAGAGACAGAGGGGGAGAGAGAGAGACAGAGAGAGAGACTGAGAGAGAATATGTGTGTAGGAAAAGATACAGAGGTAGAGATACAGAAAGAAAGAGAAAGACATAGATACCATCTTGTTTGTCTTCATTCTATATTAGCAATTTTCCACAATTATTAGCATGTAGAATAAAGGAGTTTTAGGCTACAGAGATAATGTTCTTAATAGCTTTATTTCCCATAGCCCTGTAGCAAAGTTTCTTATAGTTGCTTATTTTTAATTTTTAGATAGAAATAGGGAAAAAAAGAAATTAAAGGTCAATTAAAATGCACAATAATGGTAGAGAAGTAAATACTATTACTACCTTGTATAGATATTGGAAAAATACTGATGCTACACTGCATAAATGGGTAACTATATTTACTAATCAATATAATCTGAAGTGTGTGCTTGTTCAATGTCTGAGCCAGAACTGAAGAAAATCAATTTCCAATTTAGAAGTTTCCAATCATACTTCCAATAAGTAACTAAATAACTTGATTTATTAATATATAACAATAAATTAAATATATGAGAATTAATACACATCATCCAGCTATGCCTCCAGCACAGAATTTACTATTTTAACAGGTTATTCTCTACTTCAAAATAAATTTAGAACTGATTTACAAAACTATTTTCATTTCTGTTTTCTCAGCAGTATTTTAAATAATTTATGACTTTTTGTTTTTATTTGTTTTGAGAGTAAAATCTACTGTCCAATATAGCCTTTATGTCATTCTTTAACAGTTTATATCTTAATGTCACATATAAACAAGAGTGTGTAAATCCCACAGAAACTATGCCAATTCAGCAGTATTTTGTGAGCACTTACTTTTCGTTTTGTATTTATTTGGTGACTTCCTAAGAAGCATTCCTAAATGCAAAGAATATTTTCAAATAATTCTGCTGCCTTCAATGGAAAAAGCACAAACACTGGGCTAGCAATGAAGGAGATAAGAGAGGCCAGGGGCATGCAAGCGAAGGAAATGGGACCCCCATGAGGGCAGAGGACTGAGCACTCGTATGAGGATGGTGAGCGGTATCTGGAGGGAGGATGAGGTGGTGACAGAAGTAATGGAAATCATAGTAAATTTTCTTTACTGAAGTCATACAAGATGCCTAGATGGAAGTTGGATACAGAACTGAACAATTCGATACGGCACAGAGTAAGATGGCTAATTAAAGCTTTTACTACACAGCAGGCATTAGACAGATGATCTAATTTCTATCTTTAACTTCAAATTTTTTATCTTTTAGGGAGGGTACAAGCTAGCAGTCAGCTCCTTGTCAACATAGGTAAAACAGGGGATCCTGTGTTTGTTGATAAGCAGTTTGCAGCCCAGGGAAAAGTAGTTTGGGGGAATCAATTTTATGTATGTGGCAGAGTAGAAAACTCTGTATTGTGAAATTATACCTAGTCACTTATTACACAAAATAAATTTAAGGAAGGATTCATACATCAGTTTGAAACACAGGAAGCATAAAGACATATAGTAAAATTGAGAAACGTTGTAATCAGAAACAATGAAAGGATAGAAAGTAGCATAAAACTTTGGAATCTATATAGACATAACAAAAACATTGTATACTTAAAATTTAGGAGACAAAACTGGGGAAAATAAAATACTCTCTGAAAGTTTTATATCATCTGTATCTATATCTATATCTATATCTATATCTATATCTATATCTATATCTGTCTGTAGTATCTATCTTTACCTATGTCTATAAAATGGGTTTAATATAGGGTATAGATTTTGCAGTATCAAAGTTACAAGAAAAAAATTTTTGAAAAGATAACTAAGATCAAATAAGAAAGGCTGAAATTATTAATATCTGTCACACACACACACACACACACACACACACACACACACACACACACACAAAAGTAGTTTCCTATAGCCAAGTCCTCAGAGAATGTTGGAATCTCTTGGCACTGAAGGAGCCCTCAGCCACTCCATCAAGATACACGAGACAGGGACATGACTGCACAGCTGTGCTCCACATGGTCACTCTTGTGCCACTTTAGCAAAGAAAACATGACTTCTGTCATCCCTACAAGTTCCTCAGCCCTGGAGCCATGGATTCTGTCCAAGTAGCCACACAGCAGACCTGAGTCTGCAGCTGCACCAGATCCACTCTCATCCAGAAGCCAGACCTATCGCCAGTAAGTTCATTCCTAGAGCCTGTAGCAAAGCCCTCACACCATGCACGGCTCAGCACTCATGAGATCTGGGTCTCACCAGGACCCTGCAGCCACTCTGAATGTCCACCGTCCCCATCAGTGACTTCCTGACTTTTCACTAGCATGATTTTTATCATTTTCTCTTTTCCTTTGAGTTTTTCCTGGTTCTGAGCTCATATTTCTCTTCCATGAATGTTACTCTTCCTTTGTTTTAATTAATATTTACTTGAAGTTTATGGTTGTTGCCTTTTATTTCTAGGTAAACTTATCTACAACGTTCTTAGTACATGTTTATTTAATATCTTTTAAGTGATGTCATAGGTTTTTACACTACATATACTGAAATATTTTCAGTCTTCTGGTGCTATCATTTTGTCATATTTAGTAAAATGTAAAATTTTTCTGTGTTTATTTTAATTTCCTTCATTTTCCTCTACTTATTTGAGTCAAATAAGTCTGTGGTTTAATTTTGCTTAAACTCGCAACTGTAACTTTAAAGAGGAGAAATAAATATATTGGATTGTGTGCAAATTATTGCTCTTTCCATTCTTACTCTTTTATTCTTGGCCTTGTAAGATTTCTGAGTATCATCTATTTTCTAGCTGAATATTTTCTTTCAGTCATTCTTGAAGTTTTGATTTGATGTCAAGTCTCAGAATTCCTTTTCATTTATCTAAAAGTATTTCATTTCTCTTCATTTTCAAAGAATATTTTAATTTGATGTAGAATTCTGGTTGATAATTCTTTGTAATGTGCACTTTTGGAATATGCCATTTCTTTCTGGATTCCATGACTTAATAAGAAAAGTTCTGTCATTAGAATTGTTCGAATATTTTCCCCCATAAATTAAGATTTTTACTGCTTTCAGGGTTATTTTCTTGTATTTATATCTTCTATGCGGGGTCAACTCAGCTTTTTGAACTTTTCGCTTTATCTCTTTCTCGATATTGGAAAAAAAAAATTTAGCCACCGTTCTTATTTGCTCAGGTAACTATTTTTAGCTTTCTGAGACTCTGATAATTAGATTGTTATGTCACTTATATATAATCTTTCAGGTCCTTGAGTATCTGTTCATGAGTATTTTCATTCTGTCATTCAGGTTGAATTATTTCTCTAGCTTTATCTTTTAGTTTTATAAGCTTTTCCTGTGTCTCATTCATTCTATTAAGCTTATGCTTTGAATTATTTTTAAATTTGATTTTACTTGTTAGTTCTAAATTCTTAGTTCTTGTTTTCATGCCTTATTTCTTTGCTGATATATTTGTTTTCCTTTTTTCATAAAGAAATGAGTTCGTGTTAAGTTTAAAGATTAAACAACTCATCCACTTTAACTGTCTCACATTTCTTTGTTCAAGGTGGCTTACTGTTTTCTACCAGCTATCTGAGCATTTTAGCAAAAGGCATTTGAGAGTGCAAACACACATGCAGAGAGGGGAATGTGGGAGAAATCATTTCTTTTAATATTACACTCTGAATATAATTGCATCTTTATCCTGTGATTTTATAATCTCTTTCAAAATCTAATGTCTTTATAATGTCACTATTTGTGTAAGTATGTTGCCTTTTTTTCACTCAACTTGAGGTTTTTGTGTTGATTGCTGTAGAAAATATTTGTTCATTGAAACCTGGACTTTTGGAGCATGATATATCAAACACAGAGCAGTATCTAAATCTCTTTTTACTCTTTATCTGACACAGCATAGCATTTTTCTACTTTTGTGACCAGTATAAAAATTCAAATTACCCTTGACTCAGTCAAGACACAGGCAATCAGAGCTCCAAGATCATGCCCACCAGATCAGACTTGTGGATCCCCACTAAACCTACAGGAATATCATGGAAGGTGAGAGGGAGTCTTTTGTCTCCTTCTATTCCCAAAGTGGTGGCCTTCATGGTCGCTCTCTTTTTGCTGAGTAGTTATGTAAATCCTGACTCTACATTAGACCTTCTCTGATACCAAACCAGCAAAGACAGAGAGATCTTACTTTAATGTGGGGTGAAAGTTCAGCTTCTGATAATTTTCATGGACATTGTGTTACAGTAATGGAGAAAAAGATTCCTCCTCCACACTCAGTTTCTCACTAAAAGTAGGGTAATTCACTGAATCCTGGTGAGCAGTCTACACCACCTATTCATTCTTTATTTGGTATGAGTAAAAGCAAGTTTGGCTAGCATAGAGTTATTTTTTGCTAAAGATGACTTCTCTTTTTTAAATTCAACTTATTTGCATAACTTACACAAACATAAGAACTTAAATACATCATAGGGAATTTGTACCTGTATGTGATATATTTTGATTCCTCTGTTCTCTGTATCCCCGATCCCCTCCTTTCAATCCCTTCTTAAGTTTGATTTTTCCCTAGCCTGTATTCAGAAATAGTTCCCAAGTGGTTGGAGACGGAAGTTTGTATTTATTATTGATTGATTGATTGATTGTTTTGTCTCTTCCCGCTCAAAATTGTGGTTTGCTGACACACTTAGCCACAATGTGGGATAAAGGAAGCATTTCAGGAATCAAAGTAACCCTTACTCAGAGTTCACTGTATTTAAACATCCTCAGTTAATCTATATTCTTTCCATCTTTCATAGAGCTCTTATGTTTATTTTACATAGAATCTGATGGATTTTTCAGTTGCATTTATTTGCAAGAATAAGAAATATATATCTATTTTGTATTTTGAGGATAGAATTGTGAAAATGACAATTTTGTAGTATTACAAGACCTATTTTATAGGTCTTTATGAGTCAAAAAATTAAATGTTAGTTAAATAAGGTATAAAAGAGGATGAAATTTTATTATGAGACAGATTTTTATTCCAGAGTTCCAAAAAATCATGCACATGTGTTCTACTCCCAAGAAATATGTTTTATATGTAATTTTATAAATTGCACAAATATAGTGAAAATGAAACATGTTATATATTAAAATAAAATTCTCAGAAAAAGCAAGAGTTAAGAAACATGTCATTGTATGTAACTTAACCCATTACAGAATAGGCAAAAATTTACTACAGAAAATTTAAATAAGAGAATAAAGAAGCAATATGAGAAAGCAATCAAAAAGTACAGTTATTTCTGACATTCATAACATACTTAATATTATGTTTTGGAGAAAATTATAATAAAAGCTAAGCTATAAAAAGCCAATAAATAAAATAAAAAGGAGATAGGAGAAAGGTGAATGTTTACTTATGAGCTGAATTAGTTATGTTTTTGATGCAACTTTCTAGTTAGTACTTTCATGTGATAAATTAAGCAATAGAGATATAAACAGAATTGATACTCAGGAGACAAACATTGGCATATCTTCAAGACTGGTGGGCATTCACTCAGATGAGGATGTGTTTCTCTGGTGCTAGTGGTTAAGAATATGAAATATTACCCCTGGGTATAAATGCAATTTTTTAGAGTTAGAAAGAACAAACTAGAATTGCTAAACAGAAACAAGGCCCAAAGTGGTTACCACTAAAGAATATTATTTATAACTTTGCATATTTTATATTTGATACCTCTCCATAGTACTTTGATTTTTATAGCCTTGTGCATGTATTCTAATAATAACTTTTTAAAAATAATTACTCCAATAACCGAACTTTACAAATCCATTGACCAACTGCATTTACACCTGCTTCAAATAATTCCTTTAATATGTTTACGCTTTCTGTTATTTCATAGGACCCCAATGTTTCTCAAATAAATTTTCTGTCTTTAACTTTTAATACTTAAGAATATTACTATTTTATCATTAACTTGTATTTATTTAAAATACTGATTTTCATAATTCTTTTTTTACATATACTATTGAAAATTTTTTGATTGATTTATTTTTATAACTACAGCAGTGCCTGGAGTCACAAACTTAGATCATTCCATGATTCTGGGGAAAATGGTCTTGGTGGGGTTTATCACTCAATTCTGAGCTCATGAATGGAAGCAAAATTTTACCAAACACTTCCATTGGAAAAACCAAATTTTTAAAGATCAGAAGCACTCATGACTAATGTATTACTGTACATCTGAACACCAATGAATGAAACTATTTTAATTTGCATTCAAAAATAACTAGAAGTACTAAAATACAAAAACTGCAGAAAATCGGTTAATGCCCCAGAATTTCTACACAAAGTCTCTTGACTCTCATTTCGAATTCTTTTGTAGAATAATAATGATATGATACCACATATCATTGTATGATACAAAGATCAAATATCAGGAACACTAAGAAACTTGCAAAACACGAAATGTAGAGTGTCCTTATATTAAGATGTGCTTTATTTGTTTGGTACAGGAAAGTTAACACAATGTTACACATTCCTAGACCTTTGAAATCACACATAAAATCAGGCACTTCAGAAACCCTCCTGTGCCTCACATCTACAATGTTTTTCTCACTTTGCCAGTTTTGTTAGTAGCTGATGTATTTAATGTCAGTTAGTTGTGCTCCTGACAGCAGTCACATCACATTACAGAATCTTCCCGACTTTGTTGGCACCTTCATCTCATTTTGTATCAAAATATGCCTATTTCCTTCATCATGCAATCCATAATTATCTGAAAATCAGCAGCCTGCTGTTGACGCTAGGGGAGGAAATGAGGACAGAATAATATTCTTTCCTGCACACATGCCTGGGCATTTCAGAGACATCTGATGTAATTGCCAGTAACAACCTTACACTGATGCTATTTTACACATCCAAGGCTTAAGCCTTTACATTTTAAAAATTCTCCCCGAAAAAATCAGTCTTCATGCATATATTAAAACTCCTTGGACTTTTATTCTGTTTTACAGAGAGAATGTAAATTGTTTCATGATCTTAGAATGAAATATTTTAGGAGGAGTAAGATAGAACTACTCTTGAATAAAACGGGCACATGTATGTGTCTGCTTGAAGTTGCCAATTTAATAATCATGCCTCCTTCTCAATATTGAGATGGTTTGTGATCACTGAACATTTCAAATTTATTATCTATGAAATTATACTTGGGGGTGGCTGGGGATTTAGCTCAGCAGCATAAGCGCCTGCCTTGCAAGCAGGTAGTCGTGAGTTGGATCCCTGGTACCTATAAAAAGGAAAAAGACAAACAAAAAAAAAAAAAAAGAAAAGAAAAGAAAGAAAGAAATTATACTTGGGAAAAATTTTCAGCACCATAATATTTCTTGACATATCAATCAAACTATTTTTCTTCATAAAGATTATTTACAAAATGGAAGAAAGCATTGCTTTTACAATAGAGAATCATAAGGAGTCACATGATGAGCATTATATATAGGAAGTATTATATCATTTTTCTATGTTTATAGTGTGCAAGTTTTAACTGGACCTCATATTTTTCTTATGCAGGTGGATCATCATCTTTATCTTTAATTTCTCTTAATTCTAACATAGATTAACACTCTTCCTCTGTTATTTATTTTGACAATGTTTTCATCTTTCCACTGAGATTTCAACATTCTAGTCATATTAATGAACTTAAATACTTGAATTTAGTTTCTTTTTTGTTTTAATTTTATATAAATTAATGAGATATATAGTTGCATATTTTTAGCAAACAGAGGGTATAGTATGGATCACGGTGTGTATAGGTGCTCTTAGGTCTTTTATTTTGAATTCTTTATAATGCTTTCTATTTTGTGGAAAATAGTAGCCAAAATTAATTGTTTTAAAAATGATTGTACTGCATTTTCACACTATTTACAATAATATAAAATGTATATGCAAAACAACCCAGAATTACAAATTATTGAACCCAGTAAAGTATGCAAGATTAACAATATTTCTCTTTAATAATTTTATTATTTTTACTAGGACAAAGTAGTTTAGTTGAGATGTGTGTTTGTCACACCTTGAAAAAGGAGAAAATGGTGTAAATTTTCCAAAAAAGCATATTTTATATTAGTAAACTTCCTGAATACACTGTAACAACAGGTGATAATGTTTCTGAAAATTCTAGTTTGATGATTAAAATCCAAAATAAAATCTCAAGTTAAAAACTTTGACCAGGAGCCATCTCATGTAGTCAATAAGTTTGTTTTTCAGAATGATTGTTCTCTTTCAAATTGAATAATTTAATTATATAAGAGTGTTTGACCAACTTACATTCTTTAAATTCTTCCAGAAGGTACATCCTACAGTTCTGAAGTACTATTACAATTGTGATAAAGTCTTTCTCATTTAACCCTATGACCTAAATCTAAAATTTCATATAATACTTTTTCAGTTCAAAAGGTCATATCATTTTTCTGCTCCCCAGATAACTTGTAAGCATGTATGGCAGATGACATGTTGATACTCTTGTTAGTGAGTAATAGAAAATTACTCTGATCAGAGGAAAAATCTGATCATAATAACACAAATTCCATCATATATATATATGAATGTATACATATTTATATACATATGTATAAATGTGTATTTATATGCATGTATACATTGCCACGTGTATGTTGATGTAAGAATATATGTGTTTAAACATATACATGGAATGCATACATTTTTACACAATGTACAGTTAAATTTAATTTTTAAACATTTTAACTTAGTTTTTTGTGATTTTTAATTTATTTTATTTATTGAAAACCACTAATTTGAATTAAATGTGTGTCAGCAGTTAATTTTTCTTCATTTAAAAAAAATGTCACGTATATGAATTAGATGCAATTAGCTATGCATTTGGGTCTGGGCTTAAAATGTATTTCAAGACAATTTAGTTTATAATACTTTGAATATTTACCTTAATTCCGTAATGCACTGGATGTACTAACATGTAAGTATAACACATCTATACACTTTTATTCCAGTAGGATTATATTAATTGTATAAAGGCATAAAAGAATCAAGATCTTTACACATAAAATATGCCAAAGCTATTATGTAAGTCAACTAAAATCATGTTCCTAGAGTCTTGTTCTTCAATCCATCTGTATTTTTGATTATTCACATGCAAGTCCAAGGGATACAGTTACAAGGTTACAGTCCCCATACACTCTCAACCCATTCAAAAGACTTAAAGGAAGAGACACAAAGAAAATATTTTACAAAATGGTTTCATAAAAAACTATTTAATGTGTAATGACATTTCAAATGCTTGAGAATTATTACTACGTTATTAGTAAAATAATGTACTTTATTATTAAATAAAGCATCTTACAAACCTATTATATGTTATTATCAAATAAGTATAAAAGTCCCCAGACAATGGTTTCAATATAAAACAAAACAAAAAAAGTTAAAATCCCTAAATCATTAAGTTTCCCAGCAACAGACATAAAAACATATTTGTACTGCAATATAAATGGACTAGTAAAAAGAATATTCAACCATTTGAAACTGAAATATTCATGAGTTACTCAGAGAACAATAAAACTAAATATCTTTAGATGTCCTAGAGGAACAAGAGTGGAGGCAACACAAGAATAATGAGAGACTATTCTATTTTAAACCTTTTCTTTTTCCTCTTTTTTCCCATTAGATGATAATATACAATTTAATCTTGCTACAGTATGAATAGGATGTGACATACTCACTAGACTATTCTCTTAGAGCTTCAGACATGGTTTAATTCCACACTTTTTGACATATTAGATCTTTAATCTGCCTTAAAGAATTTAATAAGGTAGTAAGAAATATGGACTAAATTTTCCTTATCTAGGTAAACTCTAGGAATACACATATCATACACACACACGCACATACTCCTGATTGGTTTGGTATGTGTACTGTAAATTCTACTAAGACAATATTTAATAAAGTACTTAGATTTTGACTATTACAATTCTTATAATCTCTACAAACATCCTCTTGCACATAATAATTATTCTTAGAGTTATCTGTACACAGTTCTGTGTCCCTGCATTTAATTTTAATTCAGCTATGTTGTTTTAAAGATTACTTATTGTAAGTAATAGACATAAAATTCAAAATTTTTAAAGATCATTTGATTATATGGGAGCTTTAATCAGATTATAATTCTCAGTCAAACAAGGTGATTCCTTAAGTACAAATTAGTCTACTGGAAACCTTGTGTTTTTTATATGATTGATGACATTTAATAAGAATGCATGTAAAACTGAAATTACTAAAATTCACAAGTCTTTGCTCCACACGCCCTCATCTTTTGAAATCCTCCTTTGTTCTTGCAAGTGCTCTTTAGTCAACTTTGTTATCTTCTCCAGCTTTATCAGATCAGAAACTTGTGTGCATCCCTGTTCATTGTCAGTGTTCACTATCATTGGTGAACCAGTCATAGTCAAAATTTGCACAGCCTTCTAGGGCACTCAGCCTCCAAAGTGATCTCTCCTTTATACTTTGGTCCTCTAGCAATCTACTCTTTGTGGAGCGACTAAAACTGCCTCTCTAGATATCTCCCTCTCTGTTTCTGTCTCTTTCTCAGTCTCTACCTCTCTCTCTTTCTCACTTTTCATCTCATATTCTGTTAATTAAAACAGTTTGAAATATGGCAACAGGCTTTTCTGCAGTGCGTTCTTCTATGACCTTCCTTCCTCACCAGTTTCTCATGAATGTGTGGACAGAAAAGTTTCCCTGGAAGATGGAGATGCAATCTTCTACAAGAGGAGTGGAAGGATGTATTTTCTGTCAAATATTATAAGTAATATATGTGGCAAACATGAGACGATTTTGTATTTTACAAAGACAAGGGTTCCTAAAGGTGGTGTTCCTTAGCGGAAAGGCAAATTTACTGCTTCGGCATGGTACTGAGGGACGTGGGAGGAAAGACAACGCCTGGAAGACCAAAGCCAGTCTTGCTTTGTGCTACAAGTATCTTTGTCTCAGAGAGGAAAGAGCTTTATATGTTCTGCCAACTTCCAGGACACTGTAGTAGGTATTTTCACTCAAAAGAAAAAAAAATAAAACCCAATAAACCAAAAATGATAAAAATATCAGCCCCTTCAGGATTATTGATTATTATACTTGCAACAAAATTCCAGCTACTGAATTACCACTTACTTTTCTCAACTTTTCATTTGATTTTTTTCCTCTTCCTATTCCTAATGCCATCTTTTCAATTTCTTGACTCTTACAAATGTTCCACTATCACTGAAATTCCTATTGTTATGACTTCAGTGTCAAAAATTTCCTCATTCTAATTGTCAGCTGAATATTTTTCTTGTTTACTGAATCATGGTTTCTTGACACTTTAATATACATGAAGCATCTGTTCCTACACAGATGAAAATATCTGTAAATATTTTCACATGCATTTTTCTCTTGCCTTCAGAATGATTTTTGTATTTTAACTATGTCTGTAAACAGATAAGTAAATAAGCATATTTTAATAACAGGCTGCTGATCTTTTATTTTTCTATCTGCCTGTCATGTACCCTTGCCTCTTTTCTTTTCCAGGTCTGTGTAATTGAGTCACTCTGAAATAAATGCAACAAAAGCCATTTTGTTGTTAGTGGAATATGGTGTTTAGTTCAGACGATATTTCATATCTTTTAGTGTAAATGAGTAGAGGGAAAATATTATTGAGTTAGAAATATAAGATCTGGGAGAAGGTCAGAGGCAAGATCCAGTTAATATGTAGTGATATCTAAATTTATCTTCATGCTTTTGTTTTTACTTCAGATTTGTAACACTGACTTAGTATAAGCTCTTTGTGAGAACATATCATATCTATTCTGCTTTCAACTTTATACTTTGCATCCAACTCAATATCAAACACAAAAAGGTGTTTATTATGATTATGTTGAATTAATTATTGCAGAGACATCTAAATTATTTCTATGTTGGTATAATGATCTACAATAAAGACTTCATAAGTAATGATTTTTTTCAGTGAACATACATAAGTAGTAGTCCTCGATGTTAAACATTTTAGATATGTCACAGTGTGATATTTATTTATTTATCCATCTATCTATCTTTTTGAGAACCTGTTTCATTTTGCAGTTAAGGTTGGCCTTGAACTCACTTTGTAGCCTAGGCTGGCCTTGAACATACAGTTATCCTCCTGCCTCAGCCTCCTAAGTGTTTGGATTACAGAGCACGTGATCCAATGGCCACGCATTCCCAGCTGATAATTTTTTTGATGTTGTTTTTTAAACTTGGTAAACTAAAAACCAGTTGATGTTGAAATTTCTGATGCTTTTTTAAAAGCAAAAGTATTAAAATCAATAATTTTTGTGATCTTTTCCTATTAAATACTCATAGTTTAACAAAATAAAACTCATAAAGTTATAAATAATAATTCATCAACTGACAGATCCATGTTTACGTGTCTTAAGGACAAAATTACTCTTATGCTCTAAGGGCTACAATACTTCAGTAATTCTATTGTTCTTTGGGAAAATGCCATTTGATTTTTGCAGGATAAAATTTTTTGCACAATTTCTTAAGTATTGATAAGCAATCTAGATTTCTTTTGTTTCTGAAGTCATATTAAAGCAGGACAACCACTTATTTATGCTTTCTCCACATTTTATTCATATATATATGTATCCTTACTAAGGGTAGTCGCTGAAAAATCTAAGATACCTCTGTATCTAAAACTACAATGATAAGAATATTTATTGTTATTTACTACAAATAAGTACAAACACACTATATATTCAGATTTCAAAAAAAACAGATGTTTTAGACTCAGATAATCTTAAAGGTACTAGCAACTTTGTTCTAATAAACTATCAAAATATAACTTATACTTGCATGGCTAATTATGTATCTATTGAACTACAACAACCAAAATTCCAGAATTCCTTTCATATGTTGTGAATTCATGAATCCATAATAAAAGGTATAATCTTTAACATGTGTATGAAAAATGTAGAAAGCACTTTCTGATAATTAATTGCTTTAAAGAATTTACCATTCTGCACTGTACATCATGTAACATAATTTCACTTTGATCATATAATCTAATAATCAATTATATTCTTCCGTTATTGCCAGTATATAGGATGCTGATAACAACCAGTTCATATGGTAATGATTAATATTTTTTTTTTTTGTACCAGAGATCGAACTCATGACCTTGCACTTACCAGGCAGGCGCTTATGCCGTTGAACTAAATTCCAGGCCCAGTAATGATTAATTATTGAAAATTTAATAATAATATTACAACCTACCATGGCAATATATTGGATTTAATTACCTAATTATTCAGGAGAAAAGTAAGTGTTTCTTACTGCAATTTAGGAAACAATGAACATTGTACATATTTGGTAGTGTTGTGCTCCTTGTTCAGTTGTATTCTTATATATTATCTTTGGATTGTCTGAATATATGAAAGGAAAACTTCAATTGAAATTGACAGTCTAAATGTTATAATGGTGGAGTAGCTTTGATATGAAAGTTGAACATACTATCTTTGTGTTTCTAACACACCAACAATAATTCTCTTACTTGGGAACATACTTGTGGAATATAGAGTGATATCTGCGAAAAAACCTCTTAACACCATCACCATAAAATATACAAACACATTGCAAACTAATTAAAGGTAACCTTTGAAATGACCATGGTACTGAAATTTTCCAATTTGCTATTTTTTAAGCATTTATAAAATAATTGGGGAACTTATTTCCATGTTTATTTTTGAAATAGACACAGGAAGATTCCCTTATGAACTGTATTTGTTTTAATTTGATTTTGTAGGATTTTACACTTTTTACTTTATATAATTTTAAAGGCTGTATTGTAATGTGTGTGATTAATAGATTATTGTTTCTCAGTAAAGTTATTGTTTCATCCCTTTTCAGTAGTTAAATTAGTTTGGAAAGTTACTCCTCATAATCAGTACAATTTGTAGGCAAAATCTGAAATTGTATGCCGTATGTAATAAGTTACAACAACCTGTCATTTGTAAAAAATAACTAGGGAGTCATTGTTTTCTAAGTGTTATCTATAAAATGGTTACATGATAAATAAAATAGCCCATCAATGAATTAAATTTGTAATCTTCCAGAAGGTGTTTTTTGTTAGCGTTACTTGAAGCGATTGATAATATTGAGTAGGAACTCAAGAAAGTTATGGCAAACAATTAATGCTGATTCATTCATTTCAAAACTGTGTTGTTATTCTCAAGACTCTACATGACATCTTTTAACACACTTACCTGGGAACACTTGTTAAAAATTCAAAATCGTGACTTTCACATCCAAATCAAGTGAGCAAGAAATTTAGTAGGAAATAAAACAAAGAAGTATGTATTTCAAATAAGATACATACATGATTGTAATAAATGACTTGACAAAGGAATGGAGAACATAATAAGTATAAAAAGTACCCCAAACTAAATTTAATCCACCAACTAAGTAAACAAACACTACAGAGGCATGAATCCAAATGTCCTAGTCCTTATTATTCCAAAAAACACATTGTATTACTTTCCATTTTCACTATGATTAGTGACAAAATGTCACCACAGCACACATCATTTTACAGTTTATATAATCATAGTCTGTAAGGCTTTTTTTTTAACAAATACAATGTCTTAGGATACAGTAGAAGGATCACTGTGCCAGGATATAAACCTAATGAAAAGATTTGGGTGATAAATTTCACATCTGCCTATTTCATTGGCTAAGCAATTTACTTGTATGATCAAATTGTGTGAATTTAAAGATCTGTAACTTCAGTAAACTTGTAAAAACTCAGTTTATAGAATTATTCTGTCTTATACTGTTCCCTCAGACATAAAATGATGTATACAGTATAATTCCATACCGCTGTATAATAAAAACTGTATTCTTTAAGTATAACATATGCTAGTAAAAGTCATCACTGAGACTACACAATACCTTTTTTTTTCTGTTTTTTTTTTTTTTTTTTTTTTTTTTTTTGTACTGGGGATTGAACTCACAACTGTGCATTTGCTAAGGAGGCACTTATGCCGCTGAGCTAAACCCTCAGACCAAACAATACCTTTTTCATGTTGTATCATCTATAATTTATTTATGTCTCACAGTGGACTTCATAAAATATTTGCTTGTGAAACACATCCCAAACTGGGGACTTCGTAAACTGACCTGACCTGGGCAAGAACAGAATGAAGGCTTAGCTACAAGGAAATGTATATTGTATTCAAAAAGGAAGTTTGTTTGTTTTTCAAACAAGTCATGAAATATTTCATCTCAAAAAACAGAGTATAAAGTAGACAAACAACAAAAGCTTCAACATTTGTCACAAGTTATAATTATGTCACAAGTTCAGACAAACTGAACAGTTCCAGTGTATGACCAAGGAAAAAGCTAGGTGGTTGAATGCTGGCACATACACTATGATTCAACTGCCTTTCATTGTCAGCTGAGAACTTTGAAAGTCTAGGTAGATCAAGTGTCATTGTCTTTAATGAACGCTATGATTATCCTTAACTGATCAAATTTTAGACTTATTTTAACATTCCCTTTAACAGAAAGGAAACAAGTGTTTCATGCATTTAATTGTCCTTATTTCACTGAAATACTGTAACAAATTGCCATAGTCTTGATAGTTTATAAAATCAGATATTTACTTTTATCATTGTAGAAGCCTTCTTTAATATACTGTTAGATTCATAGTCTGATGTGTGTTCTACTTTCTGATTTTTAGATGATATGTTTCCTCATCTATTAAGAAGAACAAGTCAATTCTCAGGGACCTCTTTTATGAATCCACTAATAAGGGCTGTCTTTTCACGATTTAAGCACTTCCTAAATGTTCTGTATCCTACCATCACCATATTGGTAACTACATCTCAACATATGAATTTTGGTAAGGTAAATATGCATTATGTATATTAGGCATACATTCATGATAAATACAAAGAAGCATAACTTTATTCCACTGCATTTAGGCTTTAAATAACTAAAAATCTGCATGTTAATATTTTAAGCAATAGTTCCGACCTTGAAATCCACAAATGTAATAATACTGGGCATTAAATTATGACAAACCAAAAAAAAAAATACAACTGTCAAAATTAAGGTAAAAATGTGACAAGCGATAACATCTTCTCACAAATCAGGTATAAACTAAGGTCTGGACTAAATCTGAAGCTGAGATTACCAGACAGTGCCCTTTTACTCATCACCTGCAAATAAGCAACTAGATATTTTGTTCAGACACTGTGGGGAAAGCTGTGGTAGGTTTGAGAAACCACAAAACTCCAGATCAGTATAGCTCAATACATTTCTTTTCTGTATCATGGAAAGTAGATAATGTCATTTTGACTCTTTTACTCAAAATCCTACATTTTCCTCTTGTTTAATCATTTATCTACAACATATATACTTTCTAATGTTTCTCCAGTTCTTGTTTCCTAAAGTGCAGTTAAATGATCCACTGTTCTATCCCTGATTCTTCGTCACTCCCTGTCATGTTGCTATTTTAACTTTAATTTCATTAACATGAAGAGAAGATTTACTTTCCATGGTGATGAGAGAAATGTCTGGATATTATCATGTAATTTATATTAGTCCATTTAATGACACTCAAACTCTAAAGCTCTCCATAGCACTTCTGTAATAACACAACAATGCACACACTACAGTGTTCAGTATTATCCTTTTACTATTCATATTTGGTAAGAATGAGATTAAAATTGGAAATAAAGCAGAAATAGCTCTTTTTTTCTGATAAATGTA
This sequence comes from Cavia porcellus, assembly GCF_034190915.1. Taxonomy (NCBI): domain Eukaryota; kingdom Metazoa; phylum Chordata; class Mammalia; order Rodentia; family Caviidae; genus Cavia; species Cavia porcellus. Next base: position 27,089,548 of record NW_026947497.1, on the reverse strand, counting down.
TATGTCATTTGTATGACATAATGGCCCCTATTATGAAGGCTTTCAACATTACAAAAATGGAAAAGCAGCATGCATTTAATAGAGAGCATATACTAGATTTTAGTTTTGAATTTTTCCCACAATGGCAATATATTGGATGATATTGAAGATGCTACACAGTCACACTGAGTTAAAAATTAAAGTTATGGTTACTATTGAATGTATGCTGATTTTTATCATTGTAATTTTACAAATTTCTAAGTCTAACCATAATAAGGTGGCCAGTTCAACACCTTGATTCAGATTCCTGTCTTGAAATGTGAAAGATGTATTTCTGTTTGTTTTTATAGATATTTTGTTCAGTGCTAGAGATGAAACTCAGGAACTGAGCAAGCTGCAGGCTGAGCGAGCTCTCTTCCACTGAATTACATCACAAGCCCCATTTCCGATGTTTTAAGTCACCCAGCTCATAATTTCTCTAATTTTTTATATATCTAATATTAACATTAATGGAAATATTTTAAGTTAAATGTTAACAGTAGAATTTGTCACTGGTGAAAGCAAGAATTCATCACAAGTGGTGGTTTATTATATAAATATAAACATCATTTTCTCAACTTATAGAAAACATAAAAAAGAGAAATGTGTATAATACTTATGAACTTGTCTATGTTCAAAACCATTTATAGTCATAAAAACATTTTGATATAGGTTCATATCATTTTTATTTTAACTTTATAAAACAAGATAAATTCTTGGTTTTATGTCATGTACATAGAAGTGATTCTAAGTTTTTATACTACATAACAAATCTGAGTATACTAGAATCCAACGTAAAAATTCTTATGTCCAACTTGCTTATTTCAAGCATTTAACAGATAAAGCAAACAAAATGAGCTTCAAGTTAACTATTTATTAATAAACAACAGAAGGTCAGTTTTGACCACTAATGATGAGACAATACTTCCTTGGAAGACACATATCAACAAAGTAAAACATGTACATATTTGTGTTCAACTATATAGCACAGTTATAGACAGCCATAGTTATGAACATTTAAAATCTCAGCAATGGTGAGGTCTGCCTGGGCAACTTAGAAACTTCTTGAGACTATCTTTAAAACAATTAAAAAGAAGACTAAGTATATATCACTGCAAAGTCCTTGGACTCAATATCCAGTTCCAAATAAACAAATAATATTAAATAATAACAATATAAGTGAACTTACATGAGAGGCCATATAGGAGATTGTATAAGTTATACAAAAGGAAAAGTATTACTGATACAAATAATTAATCTGAATCTTAATATTGTATTTTGTCTATTAGTAACCAGAAATATTGATTAAGATGTTGAGTACAAATACTGTTCTCATAACAGCTAAGTTAGGTAGAAATATTATAAGCAGTTAGCCAAGGCAGGGACATCAAGAAATCAGTACAAAGAATGAAAACACATTTTATCTGTGACTGGAGATGCATTTATTTAAGGTCAGGCTTCAAGACAAAGACAGAATGACCAGGCCTATATATCTCCCCTAAGGGATAAGATAAGTTATAACACTGGCCCAATAAATTCTAAACAGGTATCACTCACCCCAATGGGTGATCGTGACCTCCAGACCCATCCTATCCTAAAAAAAAAACATGTCTTTGTATGTTCCATGCACACTCTCTGTGTGACCTACTTCCCCATTGGATTAATACTACGTAAGTAGTTATACTTGTGATCTTATTTGTTGATCACAGTTTTGATCTGCATTGTACTCACCTTGTGATTTTTCTCTGTAAAACTTCTTTGAGAAGTGGGCTTGTAGGCAAAACAATTTCAGGTTCCCTCCTGTCTTTCAGGAGCTATCTATCAATAAAGTTTTTCTGCTCTTGATCTTTATTGTTCCTTAGAATTTATTCTTTAATTTTTAGAAACATGAACTCAGTGTACCTGACATCTAGCTGATTAGGAGTTACATTTATTCACCATATCAATGTTAACAAATATTTCTATCTAATTTGCTTTATTTTTTGAAAAAAAAAACTATATATTAAATAGTGATAATCCAAGACAGCAAATGCTATCCACAGATATAGTGCCCCAATCAGTGCAGACAGGACTTAGCCTTCGGTGAAAGGACTTCTTGTAGAATAACAGAAGTACTCTGAACACACTGAATTTGGATACTCACAGAACCTGAAATCAAATGCTACACTGATTGAAGAATTTTTGGCAAGTTACACACAGTGGAGGAAACCCACTTTCCTCACACTTAAACAGGTATCTACATGCTACTTATTGCATATTATTTATTTAAGAATTAAATGAGTCAATGCATGAAAAGAGATAGGAACATAAAATATTATATTATAGCCTCTCAATGCACATAAATTGTGTGATTGTTAAGAGGTACTGGAAATTGAAATGGTAGCACTAGTGGATTGTGCCTATGTTTTATATTACTAAAATTTCATTATATCTAAAAGTTTATTACTTGCACTAAGAAAAATCCCACAAGGAAATTGATACCTGAAAGCTGCGTGGTTGTTTCTGATAAGCAGTTAGGATAGTTCTGAGGATCTGAGGAAACTTATGAATCATTTCTACTACATTCGAAATATAATAGACCTGTCAAAATGGGCTGGAAAAGTTTATCATTCCTTTTCAAAATCTTTACTTTCCTCAAAGCAATAAACTAACAGGAAGCAAAGAAATTCTTCACAAATCTATTCAAGCTAAACAGTGTGTGTGAATGTACAAAGGAGACAGACAGAGAGAGGAAGAGATAAGGTAAGAATATAACAACAATACCAAATAAAATCAACCAAGAAAGAAAGAAACAGATAGTGTTTCCAGGATTAACTTTTTTATAAGGTTTTGTCATGAAGTTTTGAAATTGTATGTTTGGTTCCTTTTATCTTTCTTCTTTATTGTATATATAGAAGAGCTTTATATTTATATAAAGATCTTATGACTCGTTTGTCCAAACAGCATGTACTCAAAATATTACTCATTTTTATAAATCTTTTAAAGATGTTGTTGTCTATAACAAATATTAAAAGACAACTAAGGAAATAGGGAGAATTGTGATCAAAGTTTATCAACCAACTAAGCCCAGACAGACGTGTTCCAAGCCTCTTTAAATAACTTCAAATTCCACCATGAAAATTTAATTTCTTAGAAAGCTCAAAAAATATAAAAACACAGAATTCTCCTTCTTTCTAAATATGATATAAATTATATATTATACCTTAGATAAAAAATAAGTTGTTGCATTGGCACAAGTTATAAATCTTGACAAAAGAATGAGTAGAAAAGCTTTATTGTGCTAATCATTAGAGAGACGATGTATTTAAGGATAAAACTTCTCACAAGGAAAATGCCAAGTCCACATGGGTTCACTAGTAAGCCTCATCAAAATTTAAGGAGAAAATTAACTGATCTAATAAAATTCTTTCAAAGTATAGAATAGAAAACACTGTTCAGCTTTTTCAATGACGGTAACACTACTTTGATTCCAAAATTAGGAAAGGCCATTAGGAAGAGAAATCACTTAAAAGATCATTTGCTTCATGAACCCATATATATAAATAGACATAAATTTCTCTACATCTCTATATGTACATAACTCTGTTCATCCATCTATCTGCCTACCTGCTATTTCCCTGTTAATACATGCATACTTAAAACTGAGTGAGGATCAACATGTACTTTTCCTCAAACACCTTTTTATGAAGGATTACGTCTGTTTCATTTTCAGAAATTTTATCTGATAAATTCATTTTGCTTAATATAAATAAGCTCTAAATTACATTTACTTTATTTAGCACAAATTAAATTGCATCATTTATATGTTATCAAAGTCATCTTACATAGTACAATATGATTTTTCATTTCTAAAATGATGAATAGATGAAAAATTTGTGACTTTCAGATGCAAGTGGCTCTTTGGGATACAGTAATATCCCATAACAGCTTATGTTTCCAGTGCTAAATGATGAAATTAAATGCCTATTTAAGAAAATAATCTCTATATTCTTTTGAAATAAATCAAAATAATTTAATATTTACTTTAAAATTAATGAAAACATTTAATAAACAGTTTAGAGCTGAAAAGAATTAGTTTATAACCATAAAATTATACCAAATTATTGGATAATAAATACTGAATAGACATTAGATTTGCTCAGAAGGAAAACATTTAACACAGGTAGTATGCATTAGATATAACTATTACTTCAGGGAATAAAAAAAAAAGAAAATGCTGAGAAAAATATTCTTTGGCAAATCAGTGATCTAACTAAACATATGTGAGGAAAAGATGGCTACAGTGACAAAATATCAGTGGTATTTTTATTTCCCAAACTTGAATGTTTGGACTGTCCTATGAAGGACTTATTTAGAATGGCTTTTTTTTTTCCAGTAATAAATACAAGCATAATGAGCAAAACTTTCTACCTTGAACAAACTTTAACAGCACCTTGGCAATTCTGTAAACTTCTGACATATGGTTAATTTACATGAAGAGCTTCTTGGCAGAACATTTTAAAATATCTGAGCCCTCAAAGATGATGAGAAGACAAACAACCTGGTCCAGGAAGTGATTAATACCATTGTAGACAACTGTGATTGATTGCCCAGAACACATTATTCTGTCAAATTTCTCCTGGTTAAAACCCAATGCAAAGGAAACTTTTATCTTCCTATTTTTTTTCACGAATACTTTAACAACTTCATTTTCTTGGGTAAAATGATTAGTGTGTTAAAATTGACATCTTTCCTCAGGTTGGCTATCATGAAAATAAACTTAGTGCACATTTGCAGAATGTAAACTTCTGTCATTTAATCCTTTTTCCCTCTTTAGTCAACAACTTGTAAGGATGTCTTACTACATTAAAATATAAAAGACATTTAAAACCTCAAAAATAATATAGAGAGCAATGAAAATATTAGCAAGTTTACATATCTAATTAAGATGTTATTTCAACCACAATTAGAATTTACTAATTGTGGTTTACAAGTATAACCCTAAATTATATATAATTTTCACTATATTCTAAACCTCAAAACCTCATGTGTTTACCTACAGTGTTTGATACATTAATTCTTTATTTATATTTTCAAAGTTGCTGCTATTTCATTTATATTCCCAAAACAGTTTACAGAACTATCGTACAATGTCCTGCTAACAATATGCACTTCCTTATTTTAGCTGACAATTCAGTTTTCAGGATTTCTACATTATCAGTAATGCAGAATTCATGTGTCTTTATCTATATCCAGTACTAACACACTAATATTTAGATATGCAACACTAAAACCATTCTTTCACATCTACTATATTATATACATATATGTTCTGCTAAAATGAACAACTATACCTAAAATGCTCTATATGATGTACTAAAAGATGAAACCATAAATTATAAATCAGCTTTGTGTCTTCAATATGCTAAATTACTAGGAGCTAAAATATCCATGTGAACAGATAAAATATTGTAAACAGATTCGCATGTTTGTGAGCAACAAATATTCAAAAACTGAAACTTAAAAGAGATTCATTGGTATTTCTCTTAGGTAACATTCCAAAAGTAAGCAATAAAAGAAGGCAAAGAGACTGTATTTCTTCAATATAAAGTTGACCTCTCTAATCCTTAGGTGGTTGTCAGAGTAGCTATTATTTCAAATTTTAGAAGTTCTAGAAAATAATAAACATAATAAAACAAAATGTAAATTTTTAGAGTTGATTCACATTCAGAAAAATACATTTCAAAAATCTTATAAATGTACTAAATTCTCTCTTTTTTTAAAATTGGTACCAGGGATTGAACTCAAGACCGTGTGCTTGCAAGGCAGGCACATATGTCACTGAGCTAAATCCCTAACCCTAAATGTACTAAATTCTAAGATATGTGAGTTTTGTTTTCAAATTAAAGATATAAAAATAAACATTGAAAGGTATATTAAAAGAAATAAGCTAATAAATTATATTAATTTTTCTCTTCCTATAACGATTAATATAAAAATATGTGCTATCATTTGAAAGAAAACAGCATGGTTAGATGTTAAGGGGGTAAAATCTCTAAGAAAATGGTCAATAACTATGTGAGACTCAGATTCATTGAGTTGTTTTTCGAGAAAGTATTTTCCAATTCATTGCAAGAAAAAGGAGAATTTAATGGAAAGTAACAACCTCATTAATTGTTGAAGGCAGAGGTTCAGATTTGTGGTAGCCAAAGCAACTGAGCCTTGAGAGAAAGAAAAAGCCTAAAAAGGGAAAAGTTACAGAGAAGAGAGTCAATGACCATTTGGAATATCCTTTGGGGAGTTCTAACAAGTACAAAGCTGTTCATATATGAGATGAAAGTCTGAGAAACCCAACAGAAAAACACCTTTTGATGTTGAAGAGTGAGCAGATATTTTTTCCAGCTACATGATGCAAGTTAAGGATACCATTTAGTCTGTAGCATAGAGGAAAATAATTGCAAAAATTCAAAAGAAAAAGAGAAGACAAAGAACACATGCAAAGTCCTAAAAATGTGCATTTACACAAGAGAAGGAGAGAAAATGGGAGAGAAGCAATTTGAAGATGTTTCACATAAAATGCTTTTGAAAATGACAAAAGGCATGAAACCACCTATTTGAGATGTTGCATTAATCCTCTCAAGCAAAGTAGCCTGCCTCTGTCTGTCACACATAACAATTCACTAATCTCTTAGCCAGCTTAGGCTGCTGTGAGAAAGTAGTCAGACAACTTAAGAATTACATGAGCAATATCTGAACAGATGTTGCAAGTGAAATATTTAAACTGATACAATAAATTAAGCCACATATCAAGAAAATGAGCAGCAATAGGTATGTATGAAGGAATACATTGGAGACCGTGAAAAAGCGGTTCTGAGAAAGATTTAAAATTAACTAATTGGCTTTCTATGTTTAGATGTGAGTCTGTTCTAAGCCTAGGTCCCTAGTCTACAGATGGACAACAGATTCATAGTTAGTGAATCTCTATGAACCACTGGTCCTAGCTGAGGCCTGTAGCGGCCTGTGATGCTTGAGATGCCTCAAAGGGCAAGATAAGGCCACAGCTGAGGACGCCTGGCTGCAAGTCCAACTAACCAGACAGAGACTGCAGCTGCAGGAGTCTCACTCCTACTGTCTCACTCCTATCATAAATGTCATCATGGAGATGAGACAGTTCTCCTAAACTGACATAATTTAATACTTAGAGAAGACTTTGAAGAGACTCGCAAAGGCCTGCTCAGTTCCCATGCTTTCCTCAGGATCCGCTGTCTTTGTTGGAAAACCTAATAAATTTGGACTGCCAAGGGAAGATCTTTATCTCAACCCCCAGAGTCGCAGACTCTGCTAGAGAGTTTGATCCTCCTAAAGTCCTAAAATCATACTACTTGTCTTATTTAAGCCTTCACCATCCACTCATTTGGGAGGCTGGCGTTCTTGGCCAGGTCTCTGATAGGAATATATGCATATTAAGAACTATACATCACTATAAGCATCTATACAGCACACACACATAATTACACACATGAACACAAACACGTGAGCAATCATAGATAGGGAAACAGCAAAATTCCATAGACTCGTAAACAGCAATTAAACCATAAAAATGTAAATATTAAACAAGAACTAGGGTCACAGATCATCTGTTAATGAGTTCTTGCATATACTTTCTTGGAACTCCATGAGGGATAGAGTGACAAAGAGAGCTACTAGCTTTCCTATCTTTCCTTACTCATGTAAGGTCAGCCCATGACCTAATTACTGGACGGATCCCACTTCAAATCAAATCCATCACACTGGAGATTATATTTCCATATATAAACATTTAGTCCTTAAGCTCATGGCACTTCTTATTTTATCTTTTGTAATATGAAGCATGAACAGTTCTATAGTTTAATATTCAATGCTTCCTCTCTTTTGATGTTCATCCGTTGTGATGATATAGATATAGATATAGATATAGATATAGATATAGATATAGATATAGAGATAGAGATAGAGATAGAGATAGAGATATATAGATATAGATAGACACATATATATTCTTTTCAAATCACTAGTTCACAATTTTTATTTTAAACAGTATTGATTTTTTTGTCCCTTGATTAAAAATCTCAGAAATGTTAGTGCTAACAGTTCCACTCATATTATCTTCTCATGGTCATGAATATACGTATTATTATTTTAATATTTTAATTTTTTAATATTTACTTACTATGTATATTGGTTCTCAGCGACTTGGCAAAGACTGAGTGTAGTATTTATTATCTGCATCTGTTTAGTTTTATTCCTATACAAAAACAGATTAGGTACCAATGAACAAAAGCTTTTTCTGCTCATTTCTTCAGGTACTGAATTATTTATTTTCATTCATCATTTTTTTGGTTTGATTTACAATTCAGTTTTTTCAAGATAGCATCATGTTTTCTAAATCAGTTGAATCCTGAATCATCTGAGGTTTTTTCAGCTTTCCTTTACAAGAGATACAAAATTGTTTTTAAGTAATTCACCAAAAAAGGAAAAAAAAAAGTAAAAACTAAGTGATAAGAAAGAGAACACATTACAAGGAATGGCTTCAGTAAGTGTGTCTGCAAAGAGGTTGTGAAAATTTAGAACATGTTCCATTTTATGTACTGCATTTCAGTGACCAGAAAATGGATTAAATGAACTGTTCATAACTACTGATGTTATGACTTTGTCAGTGAAATTTATATATATGTGTGTGTGTGTGTGTGTGCGTGAGAGAGAGAGAGAGAGAGAGAGAGAGAGAGAGAGACAGAGAGAGAGAGACAGAGAGAGACAGAGAGAGAGAGAGAGAGAGAGAGATTTGTAAAATTGACAGAATTTGGACTTTTAACTTACAATCTACATCTTAAAAATATTTGGATACTAACAATTAGATGGAGCTTAGTGCCCACTGTTTCTAATTCAGGTGTATTTATAATCCTCAAATGTTTAGTAAATTGCTTTCAAAAATTTCATTTGTGTAATAATTTTCATTGCCTTTAAAACAACGGTAGGTCATACTTTTTATTAGAAATACAACTTAAGTAGAGACTGAATACAGAAAAGAATGATTTTGAAGTATCATTCTAGATGCTGCACAAACGTAGATATGTAATTGTTAGCAGATAAACCCTAGCAAAAAAGCAAACATAACTATATTGTACTCGACTCTTCGGTGATCACTAAAATAATACAAAGGTGCCCAGTGCTGTGTTAATTGGATGTGATGTTACCAGATGATGTTGGTATAAAACGGTATGCCATTAATGTATCTGACTTTGACATGAGGCATCTTACTTAGGAAGATATATAATTTCTGAATCTTTTTAATGAAAATATTTTATTTTTATTTTGCATGTGTATGTGTTTTGTTCAGGATTACAAACTAAACTTATTTTATTGTGCCTCATTCTTCACTTTATTTATGTAATACCTTTATTAATAAGGAAAGGAAGAGGACCTCACCTCTACAACTCCTCATGGAAAAAAATTATTATAGTTTAAATTGCTTCCTGAAGGGCTCACTGCACAGGGAAGGAGGTTCAGGAATGACTGATTAATATGAAGCAGAGGCTCTGTGGAGTACATATTGTATTACCAAGCAGATTGAAAAATGTGTGCTGAATTATTGTAATGGTAATTATCCTCTCCTGAATTTATCTTGGTGTTAAAAAGCAATAATAAAAACTTTGAATAGGTAAAATAATTATAGTTAAATGTTGTTAATTAATAAATTAATTTTAGAAAATGAATCACACAAGAAGAAACTATAATGATTGAAATTTCAAACCTTAACGCTAATACTTACAAACTGTGCTTAAATTGCTAAGACAATATTTTTCCCTCTTATCTTTTATATTTTTACATCCCTCTTGGAATCTTATGGTTATCTCATTCTAATGTAAAATAAATGATCAATATCTGGAAATTCCAGGAATTTATTAAACAAATGAATTTAGAAACAGTTGAGTTCATTGAGAAGGATGTTTGTAACTTATTCTATGCTTCCAGATACACATCAGTTTAAGCCACATAAAGAATGTACCTTGCACAACATGTGTAAAACACTTGTCCATAGGTTGATTCTATCACCAAGGCTTATAGAAACTATATGAAGACAGGGGTGACTGTAACCCAACACTGATCTGTGTGATTTTTACTAACAGTTCATGGTCATTTTGGATATAATCCATAGTCTACCAATGAAGATATTATTTTGAATTTAATCTGCCCAGAATTTTGTTTAAGAATGTTTTAATAACCGTTGAATAAGCTGCTTTAATCCACCACTTGTTGGAGTGTCTTAAAATTGTACAAGCTTTGTTTGTTTAGGCAAACAACTTCTGGGAAAACCACGAGATATAATAAAAACTTCTGTAAGTGAAAGAAAGTTAAAGTATCTATTCTGCTTCCATCATTAGATTCTGCAAACCATCTTGGCATTTCTGCATGTCAATCATAAATCCATAAAATTGTCATCATATTAACATAAAACAAATAATATACACATGTATTTCAGACATATTAAAGTAGTTTAAAACTTTAAACATTAACTTATAATTACAATAAAACATTTTGTATCACAAATATTGCTAAAATTAAAATACACTCAGTACCAGTTCAGTCTTCATTTAAAAATAACATTCCCCAACCTAGACTTTAGGAGAAAAATTATCTTCCTAAAGACTGTCATATCATGTATCTAGAAGTACACCAAAAGCCTCACGTACTTTCATAGATGTGGTTTTTCAGAGCTGAATGCATCTGGTGTGTGTGATACTAGGATTACCAGTGTGTAGAGCTGTATTAGTCTTCTGATTGATTTAGCACAGTTCTGGGTGGATAGTGAGAAGGCCCACCCCGGCTGTAAGTGACACAACCCACAAGACCTGGCTGAATGAAAGGGGAAGAGAAGCTTGTTGCTGGTGCTGCTGCAGCTGTAGCTTTCTACTTGCTGTTTTCTGCCTGCTCTGCCATGAACTCTTTCTTCCCTACAGTGCACCTCTGTTATGCCTCCCTGTCTGGCACCACAAAACTTATTGACTGAAATCTCTATAAACTGTGAATTGAAATCAACCTTTCCATTTTCATTTTGTGGGTGTGGAGCACTTTGTTTCAGGACCGTGAAAAGTAACTAAGACAATATATTTTAAATAGACCAAAAAATTTGAAAAGCTTATATTTGAAAGCTTACATTGAAGACTATGAGAAAAAAAAATCCTTACAAATAGACTGGAGAAATAATCCAGTATTTGGTATTTAAAATATTAAAATTTTAGGACAAGCTTGGCTAATCACGTTTTATCCTGAGGGGATAGAACAATGTTTCAAGCTTCTAGCTTGGGATGTAGATAGGTTTTATTTTAGATATGTAAAAGTTGGTTATTAAATTTGGCCAGATTTCTCCTGACTGGCTGTTGCTAAAATTTTAAGGTGCTTCCTAATAAACTACGCATTGTGAGTTAAGTGTCCATGTGTTAATTAGTGCATTTTTATGTACTTAATTTGATAATTTTTATGAAAACACTTTCATTTAAAGTGTGTTTGTAGGTTAAAATACAAAAAGATATAATTTGTAATATTCTAAAACGCAAAAAGAATAATTAAAGTATCTTCATTAATCCCAAATCATCACCACTTACATTAATAATTTCCCAAGAATGAGTAAGTACCAAACATCCAGGGAGGATAAAAAAGTCAAGAAAGTAAAACTAACCTGTATTTAACAATATTTTGGTTAATGCTGACCTAATTAACTTTTTATTTCATGATTTAATTCCATCCTACTCAAATCACATACATCCTGTCATCATAAGTAGTTTAAAATATATATTCAACAAATCTGTTTTCAAGAGCATAAAGTATTTTGCTCTTTGTTTTACTGAAAATATTGGGTTTTTTTTGTTTGTTTGTTTGTTTGTTTGTTTGTTTTTGGTCTTTTTCCTTTTTTATTGGTACCGGGGATCAAACTCACAACTGCCTGCTTGCAAGGCAGGCGCTTATGCTGCTGAGCTAAATCCCAGCCCCTACTGAAAATATTCTAAAACAAATGGCTTACATTTCAACTGTTTTTTTATATTAAGTGATTTAGTGGAATTCTAGATAAACAATCAACTCGACATCATATTTCTCCATGAATGATTTCAATAGTGGTGTGCCCCTTTCTTTTGAATATGTTAAGGGTTGTTATCTAAACAAATTTGTCAAGGATCATTAATCATGCCAAAATCTGTCATAGTCTGAACCTTTTATAGATTGTTATAATCAAAGTTATTTAAAAACTTAACATTTTCCAATGTTTGATATTTCCTGAAATATAGAACATAATTGTGTTAAAACATAATTTGCCCTATGATTTCAAGCGTGGAACAATATATTCTCTTTTTTTGCTCATAACAGTTGAGTGTCAGAGTTTTCAAAATACACAGAAAAATACTGTCAAAACACATTAAAAAAACAAAAACAATAGATTGTGAACCTGATATCTGACAACTGACAAGGTTGAATGATTCCCCTACCAGCTTTTTCATTATGGTTTCTACTGTTATATGTTGGCTCAAGTGGGGCTGGATCATGTGAGATGGCCTAGGGTGTCAGGTTGTGGCTATTTTGCCTTGTACTCCATCATCCAGTAGGAAATCTTGAATATGCTCAGCCTCCTTAGGTAGAAGCTTAGAGTTGGGCCTGGAATTTAGCTCAGTGGCGTAAGCACCTGCCCAGCAAGTGCAAGGTCATACCTGGGTACAAAAAAAAAAAAAAAAAAAAAAAAAAAAAAAAAAAAATTCATAGATATTTTTCATTCATCTACACTCATTAAACTGATTTCTTTTCAGGCCAACACAGTTTCAAGGATGTAGAAGTATATCTCTCCGTTTAATGGCAAGAGCTGTAAATTCATAATGCAAAAGTCACATAGAGGATAGAAAACATGAACTTTAGTATGGTTAACTCTAAACACCAATAAAAAGAGAAAGCAAACCTGAGTAGGAAAAATGCATTAAAATAATTTCATTCTTAGCATTAAATTTGGATTATGACTTTTGTTGTTAAGAACCCACTTTTTTTGACCTGAGGCTCAAGACTGGTTAATTTTTATTAGTGTTCACAATGACTCCATCCCACAAAAATAATTACTCTTCAAAGAAAGTAAACAACAACCTTACCTGATTTTAGCATTCTCTTTCTTGACTGTATGTCTGAAAAATATCTTTTAAAAATATACATTTCCAGAGGAGATGTGTGTGTTTCTTTGCAATGGGCAATAAGCCTTATTAAATGCAACTCTGATTTCCAACCTTGGTTGAAATATCAATCCCAGAGAGTTGTCCAGGCTAGAAGTTTTTTCAGGCTTGTACAAAAATGATTCTTTTGTTCTCAAATAACTCAGCCAATTATGAATTTATCATCTCTCTTCCATTAAGCAAGAAAATGAACTTTCTCAATTAGCAATCTAACTCAATCAGAAATACTTTAGGGAGACCTGTTTCATCAAAATTATTTATTCCAATAAAGTAAAGTACTAACAGATTGTAGGCACCAGCTAAAATTCAAAATGCAAGATTCTAAAATTAATCATTTCCCCCTTTTGCAACATTCATGATGACATGAATACAAATTAATATTTAAAAGAATTATTTTTTGACATTTTTATGAAAAAAATTAAAATATTTTATGAAAAAAGGAAACCAAATTTTACAACAAAGTAATAACTAACTGATAATTAGTCCATATGATTATCTTGGAAGCATTTCTCAAAGTATAAGACATCATCAAACAGATTGCCTCTTACAACAAGCAGACAATAGATAGCAAAATCTATTTTCAATGAACTATGAGAAAATCATAATAAAGTGATACAAATTTCCATACATATTAAAATTTTTTGAAGCTACAGATACTTTGGGAACCATCTGAACCTCTCCTTACTTTCTATTTAACCTGTCTTCCCTTTTGCTCATTTGTATATGTGTACCAGAAAATCTCATAAAAAAGAAGCCATGTGATATTAAAGCTTCTGTTTCTGACTTATTTCACTTAACATTATGTATTCACAGTGAATTCATTTACCTAAAAATTCCCCAAGTTTATGGGTTTTTTTAATAGCTCAGTAGTACTCTGTTGTTTACATATACCACATTCGGTATTCCAACCTTGGTATGTATATACCAATGTGATGTACAAATACTATATTTCTTTATCCATTTATTTGTTTTGATAGAAACATATATTGTTTTCAAGATCTGTTACAAATTGTTTTGTTGTACACGTGGGTATTCATGTCTGCACGTAATGTGAAAACTTTAACTCTCTGAGGGTGATAACTACAAGAGTAATGCATGGGTCAAATTAAATTTCTAGTTTTAGTTTTCTGAGGGATCTACACACTGATTATCACAGATTTTGTAGTAGTTTATATTGTCACCAGGAATGTAGAAGAGTATTTTCCTTCCAACATTCATGCTAGCATTTGTTTTTACTTTACTAGAACTTTTTACAGTAGTCATTCTTTTGGGTAAAACTGATATCTCATAGTAGTTTCAACTTGCATTTCTCTAATGACCAGCAATGTTGAACATTTTATTCAGGTGTTTATTGGCTATTTCTACTGAGAAATTTGGCCTGCCTTATTATTGACTGGGCCTTTTATTCTGGGCAGTATAATATTTTTCATGTCTTTATGTATTCCAGATATAGCTTTTCTCTTTCCTCTGTTGTTTGTCTCCTTTGCTGTGAAGCAGTACTTTTAATTTTATATGATCTTATTTGTTGATTCTTATTATTTTTGTGACATTAGTGTTCGGTTCTAAAATGTCTTGCCTATAAGTATGTCTTCAAGAGTTCTATCTTTTTTATCTTTACAGCGATTAAAAGTTTCTGTTTTAGTATTTAGATATTTGTTTTATTTTGAATTTAGTTTAGTGCATGGTGAGAGATAGTGGCCTTGACTCAGTCTTTTGAATATGAATATCCAATATTTCAAACACCATTTATTAAAGAGGCTATCTTTCCTCCAGTGTATATTTTTGGAACAAAGAACTGTATGTTTCTGGAGTTATTTCTTCTTCTATTTTGGTTCTATTGATATACATGCTTGTTTTTGTGCCAGGATTATGATGTTTGTATTCTCCTAAGTTTTTAATTTCAGTTTAATTTCAATTACTCCTCTGTGTCTTCTTTTACTCATCTAGCAGTTTCTGAAATTATTTTTCAGGTTTGTCTATTGTTGTTTTAAGTGTATTTGTCATTAATTGACCATTGACCACATTCCTGTCATCTTGATCTAACCATATCTTGACATTGGTATTTTCTGCTGTCCACACTATTCAATAATATTTTAATCTACTGTATTTCTGTTTGAAACATTTTTGATGGAGTCTCATTGTTTTCTATGTTGAGAATTCATGTTTTCATCTTTTCTTTAGCACCACTGGATTCTTATTAGCGTGTTCTCTAGATTCACTGATCATTTGTTTCTTTTGGGTAGTTATCTGATTATTTATTTCTTCTTTCAATTCACTAAGGACTTTACTGAACATTTTTTTCTCCTGTGATAACCTTTCAGATATTTTTGCTGTATGGCTCATGATTTCTTCCCTCTCAATAACCCATGAACTAATTTTGGGATGTTGAGAATTTTTGGAAAGCACTTTGTTGCTTTATCTTTTCACATGTCTGCTTTTTGTTTGTTTTATTTTGTACCAGACTTTGCAGATTGTTTGGCCAAGCAACCAGGTCTTTACAGTATTGTTTACAAATCTAGAAACCGTTGTACAGTGAAAACCAACTGACAGCAATAACTGTGTCGCTTTGCCTATAGTAGCAAAGTCACACAGCAATGGTGTCAAATATCAATTGAATACTGACAAATCCTAAGAATCACTCATGAATATCTTTTTAAAGTTTTTATTTTGAAAAAATAAAAGCAAATGAGAAAAAAAAACAAAAAAAACCCAAGAATATTCAAAACAAAAGAGTGGACATAGTACATAATTTAAAACCACAATACAGGGTGATCTACAATGGTTACTATGATGTCTTTTGTTATCTTCAATAGATATCAGGCATAATATCTATCATCAGGCCCAATAAAATTGAGCATAGTAGTACAGACAAAAACCAATAAAAACAAAACATTGGAGACATTATAGGATTTCAAATGAGGGTAATAGTCAAACCAGAATTGGTATCATAGTGAATCTTATTGTCTTCAGAGTAGTTGCCTATACTCTCAGACTTGATACTATCAAACACAACAGATTCAAATAAAATCAGTCAATACAAGACAGCAATCAAACAAAGCATTCAAATAGAATCAGTCAAAATAAGGAATTGAAAGCAATACAGGGTTTCAGACTAAGTTAATTGGAAATTAAAAATGTGTACTGTAGTATATACTGCTATCATTGGAATAACCGCCTATGCCCTCAAATCTAGTATGAGTAGACAAACTAGAACAGAATATAAGCAAACTAAACAGATCTATGAAGGCAATATAGTTTTCAAATCATGATACACGATTAACAGTGTCCTCTACCTTCCCTTTTTAGACAATTTCTCCCTTTTCATTTTCCTAGGGTATATTGTTGATTTTGTATCCCACTAACTCTTTTAGTTTTTAGATTAGGGAGGCAACCTGCTATTTGCCTACAAGGTTCTGAACCTTTTTACCCCTGAGTTTGGTCTCCAGTTGTATCCATTTACCTACAAGAGCCTCAAGGTTTTCCTTCTTTGTAGCTGAGTAGTTCTTCACTGTATAAAAATGTTATGTCTTCCAACCAATCTGCAGCTGATGGATGAGCTATTCCCACATTTTTCTGGTTCCCTGTCATACAGAGAATTATTTTCTCTTGGTTGACTTTCAGTCCATAAAACCTCTTTCAGGTTAGTTGTATTTCTCGTATAGAGCATCTTGATAGACCCTATCTCCTGATCCACTCTGCCTGTATTTCTTTGTATTAGTTTATTGAGGCCACCCATGTTAGCGATTATGGTCAACCTTCTCTGCCTCATCTCTGCTATGATATTTTTTTGCCATTGGTTGTCTATTTTTGCCCTTCATTCCACTGTCTTTACCATGAACTGCCTTTGTTGCTGTTCTGGAAACCATGACTCTCTCTCTCTCTCTCTCTCTCTCTCTCTCTCTCTCTTTCTGTCTCTCTCTCTCTGTCTGTCTCTCTCTGTCTGTCTGTCTGTCTCTCTCTCTGTCTCTCTCTCTCTCTGTCTCTCTCTCTCTCTCTCTCTCTCTCTCTCTCTCTCTCTCTCTCCCTCTCTCTCCAAAATGTCCTTCAGTATTTTTTGTATGGTTGGATTGGTGGGCATGAACTCCCTTACATTCCTCTTTATCATTGAAGTATCTTGTTTCTCTGTTAATTTTGAGAGATAGTTTTTCAGGGTATATCAATCTGGGTTGGAGGTTATTTTGTTTCAGGGTTTGAAATACTTCATTCAAAGCACTTCTCAATTTGATGGCTTGTGTCAAGAGGTCTGTCATGATTCTGATGAGTTTTCCTTATAGGTGATCTGTTTCTTTTCTCTGACAGCTTTTAATATTTGTTCTTGTTTTGAATTTCTGGGATCTTACTATTGTATGCCCGGGTGTAGATATATTTTTGTTTTGGTGGCTGGAGTTCTCTGTGCCTCATATATCTGAATATCATTTCCATTTCCTATGCTTGGGAAGTTTCCTTTAATTATTTGTATAAATAGCCCTTGTATTTCATTTATGTTTACCCCTGATTCTTCACTCACATTTTTTATTCTTAAGTTATAGGTCCTCCTGTCATCTTCTAGCCTTTGTATTGTTACTTCCTGGGTCCTTGTTATTTTTAAGAGATCTTTCCTTTCATTATCACACATTGCAAACCTGTCTTCAACAAACGTGACTACTGTGGAGATCCAGGTGTGAAGCTGACTAGGATTTGGTAGTTTTGATGCCCTCCTCTTACCTCCTGTGCAGATGATACAAATCCTCGGATGACAACAGCAGCAGGGGTAGAGGATGTTCTATTCCTTTCAGCTCCTGCCTCCTGCTTGAGTTGCATTTTACCTGGGCATCAGATGATATCTGACACTACTATTTTGTGTTCCTGTATTCATAGGCATTCAGTAGTATCTTACGAGTCTTATACTATTCAAACTCATAGATGTATTAAATATGAATTAAAACTGAAAATTCGTCTCAGTGTGCCATTTTATTACCTCTTTGGACTCAATAAGTAATGGCATGCACTTTTACAGAGGAAATACTGAATGTCAGTGTGCCAATGAATTCATTTTTTAATTTTTTTTTTTTTTAGATCTGTTGTTACACATTTTTTCACTTCTTTAAAAGGCTATTAGGAAAACTCATTAATGAGTTCATTAGAAAAGACTGATATATTGAAGGCCATGTTAGTAATTCTGACCTTCTACTTCAGTCATTTTAAAAGAATCATTCATTTATGCAATACACAGAAGTTTAATGGAAAATGTTTAATATCTTTGATACTGTGCCTTGTATGCTTAATTAAAAATAAATTATTTGTAAAGTTTAAGTTCATTTAACATAACATCTCAACTGAATTTGTTAATAGCATTTTCCCAATAATTTGTTAATTAGTTAAACTTGAAAATTATATCCCATTAAGAGTAGACTGTCATTTTTTCTTATTTAAACATAATAATATAAACTTAGAAGAATAGCCAATTAAGAGTAAATGTATGTATTTTTCTTATGTAGGCATAAATAGTCAAAATGGATGAAAATTTTTTACATTCCAATAAAATTAACTTGTAGATGATACCTTAGTTATAAAATACTATTATGTTACATAACGTACAAGGAGATCACATAAGTTTATTTTGATATTGTAAGGTTTATTTAAGCAGGATGAGTACCACCGTATTTTATGAAGCCCTTAATTTACTCTCTTAATATTGTATGTCACAAACTAAAGAGCAATTTATTTTATGGAGCATATTTGTTCACACAGAGATCCCATACATTAATTAAATTATGTTTATGGTTTTCATTTAAGGGATCAGTGATCCACTGTATCAAAAGCAAAACAATTGACACTTTCCCCCCCAAAAAAATAAGTTAATTTTGAACACATAAATTTCAAAATAAGTGAAATTATACAGAAAGATAGATTCGAGGTTTTTTGGGGGAGCATTTATTTCATATGTAATTTATTATGAAACAGTAAGTACACATTTTATACAATAATCTGAGTAAGTTAATACTCTGGAAATATGTTTATAGTTCTTTAATACATCTCATAATCAAATAGTAAGTACCATATTGCTAATAACTTCTGATATAGAAAAAAGAGAAAGAAAATTGTACATACATTGCATTTATTTTTCATGAAGACAAGATAAAAAAATTGTTATTGCATAAAATTCTATTTGTGGTGCATCATATGCACAATTAAATCACTATGTATGATTGTAAAAGATTATAAATGTGCTCATTCTTCATATTTACCAAACTATTATACATTGTAATGCATAGGCAACGTGTTGTATTCAATTTACTGAACTTATTGCTGCTTGTTCTTTGATTTGTTGAACAAGTAAAATCAGTACAAATCCTTATTTAAAACACTATGACATAATATCCAATATATAATTTAGGAATATATTGAATTTTGTCTTTTTTTCACTAAAATTTATATATATATATATACATATATATATATATATATATATATATATATATCATATACTATTACTGTACTGAGAAAAAATTTAGTAACCTAAAAATTATATATATAAAACTTCTAAATGTATCTAAATGATTGTTAGTTTATTTCATTAGAAAAAACTAGATCTGGAAATTATCACATGTCCCTAAAAAACTAATGTTCTAAAGGCTGAGGGAAGAAGATTATGAATTCAACATTAGCCTGAGCTACATAGTGAGCTCAAGAATGTACTAAAGTGCATAATGAGAATCTGTCTCAAAAAGTGCAAAAATGCAGAAAAAGGAGAGTAGAAGGAGGAGAAGGAGGAGGAGAAGGAGGAGGAGGAGGAGGAGGAGGAGGAGGAGGAGGAGGAGGAGGAGGAGGAGGAGGAGGAGAAAGAGTAAAAGAGGACATTGAAAAAGTCACCAGGTTAAGAATATTTGAATTAAAGTTAATGATAATTCTAAATATTGATACATGTAATGCTCAGGGTATGACTTCTTTATATTTTCCCACACACATTTGAATAAAAAGATTTAATACACCTAATTAGATTGCTTCTGATTTTATACCACTTTTTAAATGAAAGAACAAAAAAAAAGGCAACAGATAACTAAGTACAAGAGGAGAATGAAGAGGTTAAGTGCACTCTGGTGAGGAGCTGAGACAAGGACATGGTGTTACTGAGACATCATGGGAGGTCAGCTTGATACTAAGCTACTCAGCTACAAAGAAGGTAATCATGAGGCTCTGGTAGGTAAATGGATGCCATATATGACCATGCTTTTAATGGTTCAGACTTATATAGGAGAGAAAAATGTTGTCTCCCTAGTATAAAAAAAAAAAAATTAAGGTCACTGAAATCCAAAATGTGCAATAGATATTGTGAAACTGAAAGGAGAGAAAACATCTAAAAAGAGAAGGTGATAGCTGTTGTCAATTCCCCATCATCTTATTTTTAAATCCTGTATCGTCTTCAGTGTTTTGTTTTGACTGGTATTATTCTATTTTCTGTGGTTTGATCTTATTATATCTGATGGCATGAGGAGCTATTTTGAAAATAAGATATATAATTGTAACCATTGTTGATTTCTTATTATTTGCTTTGAAGTTCTGTATCACTTTCATTGTTGTGTTTTGATTGGTTTTATTGTGTTCTGTTTTCTTAGATTTTATTATGTCTGATGGTTTGGACAGATATTTTGAAGTTAACATGAAGCATTACGCTAGCAATTAGCAATTTTCTATTATCCTGTTTTGAAATCCTGAATTCTTTTCATTGTTTCATTTTGATTGGTTTTATTGTGCTATTTTGTTTGATTTTAATGTCTGAGGGTCTAGACACCTATTTTGAACATCTGGCAGCCGTTGTTCATTTCCTATTATCTTGTTTTGCTATCACATATCACTTTCATTGTTTTCATTGGCTTTATTCTGTTTATTTTGTTTGATTTCACTCTCTTAAAATTAAAAAAAAAAAGTAAGATTACTGTGGCTTTTAAATTCTGATACACTTATAACAATGTTCTCTTCCTTCCTTTTTTAGGCAATTCCTCACCTTTCTCCTTCTCAGGATGCTTTGTATATTTTGGGTCCCACTAGCTCCTATAGTTTTTAGACTAGGGGTCAACTTGTTATCTATCTGAGTGCTGTTAAACCTTTTTAACCCTTAGCTTAATCCTGAGCTGTACTCCTTTACTTACTAATGCCACAAAAGTTTTCCTTCCTTCCAGCTGTGTAATTCTACACTGCACATAAGTGTCACAACTTTCCTACCTATCTGTGGCTGCTGGACAAGTTGTCCTTATTTCTCTCTGTTGTTATAAGTGTATCAGAATTTAAAAGCCACAGTAGTCTTATCACTCTGTTTAGTTTGATTATATATTTTGTTCCGGTCTGTCTACTCATATGAGATTTGAGGGCACAGAAAGCTAACCCAAAAATAACAGGTTATACCACGGTAAGTATCCTTAATTTCCTATTAACTTAAACTGAAACCCTGTATTATTTGCATTGTCTTACTATGACTGATCTTATTTGAAGCTGGTTTGTTAGACTGCTACTTGGCCTTGAATGATTTTATTCAAATTTGGTATGCTTGATAGTATCAAGTTGAAGAGTAGAGACAACTACTCTTAAGATGACAAAATGTAAAACATATCCATTCCAGTTTTGATTACTAACTGTTTTCAAGTCCTACAATGTCTCCAAAGATGTATTTTTATAAAAATAGCTATGTAATGCTATGCTTAACTATATAATGCCTGATGATGTGGACAATTCTAACTAAAAATAACAAGAGAAAGCATAGTAATTACTGTAGAAGACCACATTGTGGTCTTGTATGTCTTTGTCATTTCATGTTTTTCTAGGAATTTATTTTGTTGTCTTGTTTTGATCTGTTTTTCCCTAAAATACACAAAGGATAGATATACATGTAGAGATTCACACATGGGAAGAATTTCTAAACTATTTATGGGAACAATACACAATGTAATGAATAGATACTCTTAAGAACTTCTGAAGACACTAAGAAACCCAATGCTAATTCTGTAGCATTATGATGTAAAATTTAGCAATGCTATTATTCACTGTTGAGAGTGATATTAGTCTAGTCTCTTATGTTCGATTTCAGCATATGTAAAGATAAAGACAGCTACTTCAAAGATAATGAGAGACATTATGGTAGTTATTATCGACTTTCCCAAAATCAGATCTTGAAGACCTAAAAAGCCTTCATCATCATGTCATTATTTGATTAGTTCTATAATGTTCAGTATTTTTCAATGTGTGTGAAGATGGGGACAACTATTTGGAAGAAAACTAGAGATAATAAGATAGACAGTGACGATCTCCAGTGGACTTCCTTAGAAATCTGTGTTTCTTTAAATTGTTTCCTTATGAACTGTTTTGTTCTTATTGACATGTTTAATCTTAACCTCTTTAAGATGGGAAAAAACAAACAAACAAACAAAAAAAAAAAACAATTGTGTAGGAATGATAAGCATATTACTAAGTTTTTGTTGGGTCATTGAGCAGAACTTTTTGCAGTGTCATTATTTAAATATCACTTTGTATGCTTTAATGTTGTAACTTGAACAACTATTTCTAAGATGACGATATGTAACTTATCAACTAGTGATTTCTTACTGTTTATTTTTCTGAAATTCTGTATTATTTCTACCCTTTTTCTGTTTTTTTCTCTTTAAGTAAAAATTTAAAAAATAGTCAAGCTTTATGAACAGAAGGTTCTTATGGATTCCAATCTTAAAATGCTACTTGAATTAAAAACTATTCTTGGAATATTTTTCTCAATTTTTTATTGCTATTAAAATGAAAAATACACAATAAAATTATCTAATAATTTTAAGTGTATAGTGTATTGTATTAAATACATTCATAATGTTGAACAGCCATCGCCTATGTATATATCTTTAAAACTTTTTATCATGAAAACTAAAACTGTTTCCATTAAACAGTAACCCATTACTCCCTCAGGTCATAACAACTTTCATTATGCTTTCTGTGTTTATGAGACTGACTATGATACATTCCTATCAGTAGAATTACACAGTGTTTGTGATTTTGTAAGTAGATAATTTAGCATAACTGTGTTTTTATTAGTTAATAACCAACACAATTTCAGTGCAATATTTTAAATTAATTCTGTAAGTTTTATCTATTGTTCACTTCTCATAAGTCAGTGGAAAGTTAAATCTGTAGTAACTAAAAAGATTATAAGATACATTTTTACATGATTGACCTGAAAAATTATTTTAATGTATATGATGTAGTATAGAAATATTAAATATGTGTATAATTATATTAAATATGTGTATAATTATATTAAATATGTGTATAATTATATACATAATTATAATACTATATGCATATTGTTTTGTACTTTGAAATTATATCATTTTGAGCTTTCAAATTATATGTGACAGGATCAAAATAATTTAAATGCAAATTCAATGAGTTTATTTCACTAACATATATTTTAAGTCATGTGCATATTTTATTCTAAATAATATGATAAAAACTGACTATGTGGTTTAAAAATTTTAAAATTTAATATCAGATTACAGCTGGTCATTTTTGAAAGCAACAAAGAAGAAAATATATATACTTGAAAAAATATGAAAATTTTATCTTCTTCCAGAGTCACACTTTCATGACTTTTGTATCTTTGATATTTTCAAAAGGAAGATTCTACTTGAGAATATGTAATCATATGTAAAGTTTTTCTCTTACATGGAGCCTTTTTCATCTCTATTTTTATGAAGTCACAAAATATGTAGCTCATTAATTTATCCACAACAAGTAAACTGCAAATGTGTCAAATTTAAAAACAAATAAATACATTAATTTTGTACAAAAGGGTAATTTTCTATTAGCAATTCTTTCCATCACAATTTCTGTATTGTACATTTCTTAGCCACTGAATTTTATCAAAACAATAAAGAAAATCCATTTCACCATGACACTTAATAATCTAGGGCATTTTAGCTCATAATTGTTAGGCCATAACTTACTTATTAAAAAAATGTTTTATTTTAAAGAGATTAAGATAAAGGATGACATAACAAAGCAGATAAGAACAGAACAATTTAAGTAACACAGTATTTCACCACAAGACAACCTGATATAACAGTAACTACCATAATGTCTCTTTCCTTGAAATAATTGAGCATACCGTCATACCATCATATCGTCATATCAAGCATTAGAAAATAGTATAAAACCATTAAAGAGAATTAAAGTATTACAGGGCATTCAGAAGCAAATAACAGAAAATGAACAATGGTCACTATATTAACCCATTGTCCATAAAAGTTTTGTTTATACTTCCACACATGTTAAAGTCCAATAAGGTACTACATGACAGAACGAATGGAAACAGAAGAACAAAAGTGTGGTAGGACTTCAAAACAAGATGATATTAAATAAACACTGACTACTATAATGTCTTGTTTCTTCAAAATAGCAGTTCATACCATCATACATAATAAAATCAAACAACCCAGAAAAAAAACCACTCCAACTAATGAATGTAAACATTATAAAGCTTCAAAGCAATGTAATGAAGAGTCATGATTACCATAAACTTTTATATATTCTTAACCATTTGTTACACTAGGGAGACTATGGTATTTATATGTGTGAGTTTTATTTTGCTTATGAGTGTGGTATCAAGTTGCATCTTTATTTATAAATATTTTAATGTGATCCTTCTTTATAGCTGAGTAGTACCCCATTGTATAAAAATACCACAACTTTATTAGCCATTTCTCAGTTATTGTACACATAGGTCATTTCCAAGATCTGGCTATTATAGATTGTGCTGCTATACACATGGGTGCACATATATCACTGTGGTATGATGCTTTCAGTTCTTTTGGGAATATGCCTAGAAGCAGAATAGCTGGATCAACTGGTACTTCCAATTGCAGGTTTTTGAGAAATCTCCAGAATGACCTCCACAATGACTGCACCAGTCTACACTCCCACCAACAGTGCAGGAGAGTTCCTTTTACCCCACAACCTCTCCAACATTTGTTGTTGGTAGTTTCCTTGATCCTGGCCATTCATTCAGGAGTGAGATGCAATCTCAGTGTGGTTCTAATTTGCAATTCCCTAGTGATTAATGATGATGCACATTTTTTCATGTATTTATTTGCCATTTGTGTTTCTTCATCCGAGAAGTGTGTATTCATCTCAGTTGCCAAGTTTTGTATTTATTGGGTCATTGAATTTCAGGGGTTTGATTTTTTTAATTTTTTATATGTTTTAGAAAGAAGTCCTTTGTCTGAGGGACAGTTCACTAAGGTTTTTTCCTAGTTTGTGGGTTTTCTTTTCACTATGCTGGAGATTTCTTTTGATATGAAGAAACTTTTAATAAGATGTAATTCCAGGAATTGATTCTGGGAAATAGTTTCCGTGTGGTTTGAGTCCTGTTCATGAATTCTCCACCTACCCCTATGTGTTAAAGGATTTTACTCAATTTGTCTAACATATTTAGTATTTCTGTTTTAATATTTAGATGGTTGATCCATTTATATTTTAGTTTAGTAAATGGTGATAGGCATGGGTCTAATTTTAGTTTTCAGCATATGGAGAGCCAGTGTTTCCAGCACCATTTATTAAAGAGACTGTTGTTCTTCCAGTGTATGCCTATGGCCCCTTTATCAAAGATAAGGTGATTGAGTGTGCTTGTAGTTGTGCTTGTATCTTCTAATCTACTCCATTAATCTTCAGCTCTGTTTTTATTCCAGCACCATGTTGATTTTATTACAATTTCTTTGTAGTCTAACTGTAAGTCAGGGAATGTGTTGCCTCCTATCTTCCCTTTGCTGTTTAGAATTGTCTGTGCTATTCTAGGTGTCTTCTGGTTCCAGATGAATTTTAGAAGTGATTTGTCTAGGTCTATGAGGTATGTTGATGATATTTTTATTGGGATTGTATTGAATCTGTATAACATTTGGGGGAGAATGGCCATTTTCACAATATTTATTCTTATCCATGAACAAGGGATATCTTTCCATTTTCTGAGAACCTCTTTGATTTCTTTTTCAGGGTATTATAACTTTCCTGCATAGATGTTTTATTTCTTTCATGAGATTAATTCCTAAGTATTTAATTTTTTGGATGCTAGTGTGAAGGGTGTGGCTTCTCTTATTTTTCTCTCAGTGATTTTGTTGTTAGTGTACAGGAACACTTGATTTTTGAGTATTGATTTTGTATACAACTACAATGCTGATTTTATTTATTATATCTAGGAGACTTTAATGGATTTTGGGGGATCTTCTATGTAGAATATCATGTCATCTGCAAATAATGATAATTTTACTTCCTCTTTTGCTTTCTTTACCCCTTTTATTTCTCTCTCTTGTCTGATTACTCTGGCTAGTATTTCCAGTTGTTGAAATGGAGCAATAATAATGGAAATCCTTCTCTTGTGCCTGATTTTAGGGTAAAGGCATTCAGTTTTAGGTCTTTTAATATGATGCTGACTGTTGGTTTGTCATAGATGGCCTTGATCATATTGAGGTAAAGACCATCTATTCCAATTTTCTGTAAGGTTCTTATAATGAATGAATGTTGGAACATATCAAAAGCTTTTCTGCATCTATAGAAATGATCATATCATTCTTACTTTTGGCTTTATTGATATGATGATTACACTTATTGACTTACATAAGTTCAAACATCCTTGCATGCCTGGGATGAATCTAACTTGGTCATGGTGTATAATCTTCTTGATGATTTGCTGCATCCTGTTTGCCAATACTTTGCTGAGGAATTTTGCTTCTGTGTTCATTAGGAAGATTGGCCCATAGTTCACTTTCTAATTTGGGTCTTCATCAGGTTTTAGTACTAGAATAATATTTGCTTCCAGGAATGATTTAGGAAGGATTGCTTCCCTTTTGACTTCATTGAAGAGCTTGAGGAGTGTTGGCATTGAGTCTTGTTGGTATTTCTTGCAGAATTCCACAGTGAATCCATCTGAGCATGGGCTCTTCTTTGTAGGTAAGGACTTAATTACATTTTCAACTTCATTAATAGAAATTGGTTTATTCAGCAGTTTCACATCTTCTTGACCCAGGTTTGGTACTTCATATCTTTCTAAGAATAAGTCCATTTCCTCTGTGGTATCAAGCCTATGAGAGTAGAGGTTTTTGAAATAGGTGCTGATGATCTAGTGTATTTCCACAGAGTCTGTAATGATTTTGCCTTTTTCATTCCTCATTGGATGAATTTGAACTATTTCTTTCCTGTTTATAGTAAGGTTGGCTAGGGGCTTATCAATTTTATTTATTCTTTCAATGAACCAACTCTGATCCATTTTTTCTTTATACTGTTTACTTAGTCTTTATTGCATTAATTTTTGGCCTAACTTTTATAATTTCCTCCCTTCTTTTGGCTTTGGGCTTGACTTGCTCTTCTTTTTCTAGATATTTGAGGTGTACCTTCAGATTGTTTATTGGTATTCATCCTGTTTTCCTGATGTGGGAACTCAGTGCATTAAATTTTCCTCTGAGGACTGCTTTCATTGTATCCCACAGATTCCCGTAAGTTGTATTTATATTTTCATTTGTTTTAGGTATTGTTTAATTTCTTCTTTAACTTTCCCTGTGACCCACTGATTGCTCAAGGGTGTATTATTCAATTTCCATGTGCTTGTTGGTTTTTGGAGTTTCTTTTATCATTAATATCTAGATTCATAGCACTATGATCTGATGGCATGCATGGGATAATTTCAATTCTTTTGCATTTATTTAAATGTGTTCAGTGGGCTAGTATATGGTCTATTTTAGAGAATGTCCCAGGTACTGTTGAAAAGAATGTATATTCTGATGTTGTTGGAAGGCACACTCCGTATATGTCTAGCAAGTCCATTTGTTCACAGGTGTGATTATTTCTGTTATTTCTTTGCTGATTTTCTGCTTGGTTGATCTGTCCCTTAGTGTCAATGGTGTGTTAAGGTTTCCTGTTATAATTGTATTATTGCTGATTTGATTTTTTTAATTTATATTAATACTTATTTTATATAACTGGGTGCTCTGGAATTTGGTGCATATATATCTGAGATTGTTATCTCTTCCTCTTGAAGTTTTCCTCTAAACAATATTTAGTGACCTTTATCTCTTCTGATCATTCTTGGTTTGAAGTTCACATTGTCTGCAAACAGAAAGCTATCCCCACTTTTTTTGGGTTCCTGTTGCATGAAATACTGTTTTCTATGCTTTGAGTTTTAGTCTGTGAATTTCTTTTTGGGTTAGATACATTTCTTGTAGATAGCATATGGTTGGATGTTGCTTCTTGATCCATTCTGACATTCTCTTTCTTTTACTTGGTAAGTTGAGACCATTTACATTAATGGTAATAACTGTTTTATATCGGCTTATTGTTGACATGTTATCTTTCTGTGTTGCCTCTTTATCTTTCTTTAACTGTCTGTCTTATTTAGTGATTTTTTTCTATGTGTATCTAAACTGCCTTTAAGTATTCTTTGCAGGGTTGACTTGGTGATCATGAAGTTCTTCAGTTGTTCTTTGTCATGAAAATATCTTATTTATCCATCCATTTTGAAGGACAGTTTTGAAGGGTACATCAGTCTAGATTGGGAATCATTTTCCTTTAGGATCTGAAATATTTCACTCCATGCTCTTCTTGACTTCATTCTTTGTATTGAGAAGTCTGCTGTGACTCTGAGGTGATCTTTTCTCTCTAATGGCTTTAATATTCTGTTCTTATGTTGGATTTCTAGGATGGTGATTATTACATGTGTGGGTATAGTTTTATTTTCCTTACGGATATTTGACATTCTATATGCTTCACTAATCCCTATGTCAGTTTCCCTTCTCATGTTTGGGAAACTTTCAGCTATTACTTTTGTAAATAGCCTCTTCATATCATTTGTGTTATCCCCTTCTTTTTCATTTATCCATATCAATCTTACATTGTTTTTATTTGCATCATCTTGCAGCTGTTGAATTGTTATTTCCTGATTTTTAAACAACCTTTCCTTTCCTATTCACTAGCTGCAATCTTGTCTTCGAGGTCTGAAATTCTGTCTTCATTTCCATTGAGGCAGTTTTGCCATCTTTCAATTTATTTTTTGATTTCCTATATATCTCTTTGAATCTCTTCAGGTATTCTATTTGTTTCTTATGTTGCTCATCCAGGGATTCTTTTTGTTTTGTTCCTTTAATTTTATAACAGTGTCTTTTTTTAGATGTGTTAAGTATCTCATTTCTTTTATCATTTCTTCTTTTATCTGGGAGATTATTTCTAGTTTGAATTACTTTAAAGCTTCCTGGAGTTGCTTCTTTATTTCAGTTGCTATTATTTCAGGTGTATGACATATATTTTCTTCTATGTACATGGCTCCTAGGCTTTCTTGTGATGGGCTGGAGGTTTGAGATTGCATTTTAGTCTTTTATTTTGTCATTTTCCTATATTTCCGTGTTTCAAGTGTTATTCCAAGGCTTCCCCTGGACATTTTGGAGATCATCTCCTATGCCCTTGGTTCCTGGGACTGAATAGAGGTTGCTGAGTGTGGTCCAGTCAGGCTCACAGGACCTCCCATGCCACTTCCAGTGTTCTAGGAGACTGGGTGTGCACCTAACTACTGTAGGTGATGGTCCAAAGGTCTCCACAGACAAGGACCAATGCACTGGAACTCATTTCATGTGCTCTCAACTCCTCTGATTGAAGAAGGTTGCTGAGTGTAGTCTAGTCAGGCTGCAAAACCTCCCAGGGCTAGTCTAGTGTGGCTGAAAGCTGGTCATGTCCTTGACCACTAGGAGCAGTGGTCTTAAACTTCCCCAGGGCTCAGGATGTTGTGCAGGAACTCGTTTCCTCTGGCAGCACAGGTCCCTGGATTGAAAAAAGGTCCTAACTCACTTTTTATGTTACAATTGCAATGAAGATTGAAAAGTTGTGGTTAAATCTAACCCACACAAAAGCTAATTGTAAAACTGATTTTGAAATGTTATGAACTCCCATAATTCATTCTTAAGAATAATGGAAAATAAAAAGTGTGTTTTTCATATATGATTTTAAAATTAGAATATTTTACAAATGCTAGCATAATTATTATAATATAGAAAATATGAATTACTGCTATATTTGTGTAGTATATGCTTGAAGAAATTTCCAAGATGGCATTTTATAAGCTTATGTTTGTTTGGATTAGATGTTAGAATTTTATGTCATAAAGCTCCATAAAACATGCAACCTATACAATAAACTTTGGTGGGCAGAGTAACTGGACCATCAAGATCCAGGAAGATGGCAGGCAATCAGCTAGACCAGCAATGTAGAATTGTGTGAAACCACAGTGAGGAACCAGAAATTGAGCTCTAAAGAACTCCACCAACAGAAAACCAGTTCCAGCCTTCATATTCTGAGGCCAAGATCAGCTCAATACCCAGCACATTTTTGGGATCTAACATGTACTCTATCACAGAACTGTGAATACAAGAGGTAGTTTACTATATTTCTTCCCTTGTTTGTCCTACTGGTTATCTTTTTCCTTTCAGGCTGGATTTTGCCTTGTTTTATCCTGTATTTTGTGTTTATTTTTATTATTAAGATTATTTTCTCTTTTTTTTTCCTTTCTTTTATTTTTTATTCTCCTTTATGTTCTTTTTTTTCATTGCTTAAGTTTCTGATCTTTCTAATTTTCTTCTATTGATTCTCTTTCTTCAACTTCTTCTGGATTTTAAACTTTTAATGAGTAAATGTCGTGTTTTGATTTCTGATTATTCTTTCACATTTTACTTAATTTTCTCTCTCTTTGGTCCCTCAGTTTCTCAAAACTTGGGTGATCATCCTTTGACCTCCAGATTAAGCCTACTATATTTTACCTCCTTCATCACTTTATAGTGTCCCTATCCATCTTAACTCTTGTCCTATGCCCCATGCAGAAGGGTAAAATCATACTACTAAGGAGCAAACACTGCATACAAATAAATTTTATATGTTGGATATTGTTTTATAACTTTAGAATTTGCTACTGTGGTCAGAGGTAGCAAGTTAATTGGTTACCATAGTTTGTCAGCAATTAAGCTGCATTTGATATTATTGTTACTAGTAACTGTCCTACTTTAGACAGGGTGTCATACATGTTATAATCAGTTTTTCTTACTTTTATGATAACACTAGCATTCTATGGGGTCACAATCATCACCACAGCCATGTCACAAAGGATTGGTTGCTAACACAAATAATACTTCTGCATCCCATACAAATTGGGAAGTTAATGGTCTAGATTTGAAATACCTAGATTTGCAGGATATCCCTGGAGAATAAAAATATCTTAGTGGAGCCTCAATATTAGTAATAAATCTATCTATCACAGCAAAATGGCCAATAACAACATAAAAAAAACAAAATAAAATAAAAAGAATATAGAAAATGACAACATGCAAAAGCAAAATACAACTCCAGACAACCAAACAACACTGGACAAGCCCAATGCACAATGAGATAGATGAAACTGGAAGGGAAATTTTTAAATTATAAAACTAAAGTGAAAAAACAAATGGAAAAGGCAGTAAAGAATCTTTCAGGTACAAGAAATGATGTTTAAAATCAAAGATGTTAGACAAAATTACAGACAAACGAATAGATGTGCTTAGAAAAATAGGAAAGAATTAGAATCCATGCAACACAGCCAAACGAAAACCCAATGATTAAAACTCCATTGAAATTACACAAAGCAGATTGAATGAAGAGAAAGACAGAACACTGGATCTTAAAGAAAGAATTACAGCTAGTGATCATGAAAAGAAAAATTTTAAAAATAGCAAGAGATCTGGAAAGCCAAAAGCTACAAGATGAGGCAAAGAAGAATAACATAAGATCCAGTGGGGTCCCCTAACCTCCCTGGTAAGCAGCCATGGCTCGAATGAGTGGCAGGCAACTCAGGGAGAAAACCAGCCAGCCAGGATTTCCCCAAATCCCCACCATGGTGGAATTTAGGGCTCAGGCAACAAAGCAGCCTGATTGCCTCCCTGGTAAGCAGCCATGGCTCAAGCAAGAGATGGGTGGCCCAGAAAAAGAACCAGCCAGCCAGTGTCTCCCGAGATCGCTTCCATGGTGAAACATAGGGTGCTGGGCAACAAAGCAACCCACTTGCCTCCCTGGTAAGCAGCTGTGAGCCTACCAGAGCATGGGCTTAGAATCAAACATCCCACCACCACCACCACCACCACCACCCATTAGAAAATGGGAGCTAGCAGTCTGAGCATCTCTTGGGAGGATGACAGTATGCAATACAGCAAATATGGGGGATTTCTTTCTACCATCTCTTTGAAGGCAAATATTGTTATCACTATTTGGATTTGTTCTGATTAATTTTATTGTTTTATTCAATACTCTGTTTTGATAGGTTTTATGATGTTCTGTATTTGGTTTGATTTTGCTATACCTGATTGAAAAGACAACTATTGTGAAGATAAGGGGATATACTATGTACCTAATGCTGTGAAGTTCTCCACCAATTTCACTACATTGTCTTGATTGGCTTTGTTCTGTGTTGTTCTGTTGTATTTTACTACCTTCAAAATAATTTTTAAAAACTCAAAAAAAGATAGAGTGGGGGCATTGAATAAATTTGAAACAGCAGAAATTTAAAAAATAAACTTTTCACAGAAATAATAGCAGAAACTTCCCAAGAGTGGATAAAGAATTTGATATACAGATAAGTGAAGCTTCTGGAACTCCAAACAAGCATGGCCAAAATAAAACTACATCAAGATATGGAATAATTAAAATTCCCAAAATTCAACAAGAAGAAAATATGAAACAATGTTTGCAGACAATGTGAAGTTCAAAGTAAGGAAAACGAAAAGAGATAAAATAGATGAATTCAAACTTGTTATGGGGAAACTTCAGGCAGAAGAAATAATAATCATAAATACGTATGCTCCAAATATGGGAGCACACAATTATATGACAATTATTAATAGACATGAAAAATTAAATAAGCAAAAATAAAATTTTAACAGGATATCTTAATACCTCATTGTCACAAAAAGATAAATCCACTAGACAAAAAAGTCAGCAAAAACATATCAAAATATGGAAATTAGATAACACCTTCTAAATAATCAATGGGCCACAGATGAAATTAAAGAACAAATTAAAAACAATGTCTATAATTATAGAAAGTGTAGACACAGTACACAAAAATTTATGGGATGTGATGAAAGAAGGAAATTTATAGCAGTGAATTTTCACATCAGGAAAACAGAATAAATACGAATAAACAACCTAATGTTTCAACACAAGCTTCTGGAAAGAAGAGCTAGCAAGCCTAAATCTCATACAAGGGAGGAAATTTTAAAGATCAGAGCAGAAATTGATGCAGTGGAGACTAAGGAAACAATGCACATAATTAATGACTTAAAGAGTTATTTCTTGAAAGAATAAATAAAATTGATAAACTTCTAGTCAACTTTATCAAAAAGAGGAGAGAAAAGATTCAAATTCATGCACTAAAAATTAAAAGGGTGAAATAAGCACAGATCCTGTGGAAATTAAGAAGGGCACCAATACCTACTTTGAAAATCTTTACTGTCAAGGATGGAAAACATGGAAGAATGGAAAGATTCCTAAAAATATATGAATCACCACAGATGGATCAAAGAGATATAAAAAATTCTAAATAACCCAATATTGGTTAATAAGATTGAAAATGTACTTAAAATCAAAGAAAAGCCCAGTTACTGATATAGTCAGGACTTAATTCTGCAAGAAATTTAGAGAAGATATAGTGACAATGCTCTTCAAAGTCTTTAATGAAATTGAAAGGGAAGCAATTCTCACTAACTCATTCCTGGAGGCAAATATTATCCTATACCAAAATCAGAGTAAAACTCAACCAAAAAAGAGAACTGTAGGCCAATCTCCATAATGAACATAGAAGTAAAACTTCTCAATAAGATGGTAGCAAACAGAATTCAACAAATCCTCAAGAAGATTATATATCATGACTAACTGAGATTCATCCCAGGAATCCAGAGTGACTCACAATACACAAATTAATAAATAAAATGCACCATATCAAACAGCCAATAAATACAATATACCATATCAAACAACCAAAGATGAAAATAATTGATCATCTCAATAGATATAGAAAAGGCTTATTAAGTCCAGTACTCATTTATGGAAAAAAAGCCTAAAGTAAATCAGAAAATACAGTCTTTACCTGAATCTGATAAAAGACTTCTAGGACAAACCAGTAGCTATTATCATACTAAATGAACAAAAACTGAAAACCCTCACTCTCAAATCAGGAACAAGGTAAGGATGCCCACTTTCACCACTCCTGTTCAGTACAGTTTGGAGACATTAGCCACAGCAATTAGAAAAGATAGAAAAATAAATATATTAAAAATAGAAAAGGAATAACTTAAACTACAAATATTCACAGATGACCTGATACTGTCATAGAAGACCTGAAAATATTCCATCAGAAGACTTCTAGAATTAGTAACTAGATTCAGAAACATAACTAACTGGACACAAAGTCCACACACAAAAGTCAATAGCTTTCCTGTACACAAACAACACAATCACTGAGAGATAAATTAGGAAAACCACAATCTTCACAGTATCATCCCAAAAAATAAAATAATGAAATTAATCTAACAAAGGAAGTAAAAGATATATACACTGAAAATTATAATACTTCGAAAAAGATATTAGAAGATAATGTTCGCTAGTGTAAGAGATGAGTGAGTAAATACGAATCAAAATGTACAATAAATGCTGTGAAATGGGAAGATACTGTTCAAAAGGATGGAGAAAAGAAGGAATGGAATATATATATATATATATATATTATAATTAAAATAATTATACTACTAATTTCTATTAGTTCATTGAAAAGAAAGGATTATATGTACATTCCTTGATCAGTTTTTCATGCCTGTGTCTTGTAATCCATGTGCCTATGCTGAAAATAAAAAAAGCAGTGTATTAAACATTATTGCTCTCCTACTATCTTGTTTTGGAAATTTGTATAATTTTTTTTACTCTTTCAAATTAAAAAAATAATTTAAACACATAAAATCTATACAATAAAATGGACTTGAATGTGACATTACATACATTTTTATAGATTACTATGCTATGGATTACAGTTATCATAAAGTTTTTCTGCCTACTAACTGCTATTCATGTGTATTCTGTCTCTTGTCTCCTGCTTTCTCCACAACTTACATAGTACCTAACACAGTGCTTGACACACAGTGTATACGTGATACATGTTCAAAAAAGAAAGTAAGAGAGGAAATAAACTACCTGGCTTTGTAAAGAGTTGGTCCAATTTGCTTTAAGTAAACTATGTTTACAAACCTGTTTATTTAGAGACAATAATCAAAAAGCTCCTATCCTATGGCTCTTCTAAAAATATATTCTGCAGATGATAAAACAATTATAGCAAAACTGTTGTATCCATGGCACTAAATTACAAGTAAATTACATTCCAAAATTTGTACTGAAAATGTAATACATTCAAAATAGTTTTTTTCTATAAATTTATTCTACATACATGAGGTTAAGATGCCTGCATAAACTGCAAACAAAGCATACGTGGTCTCACCTTAGTAGACACATGAGTCTCATTTTCCTAATGGACTGTAGGTTTGATGAGTAAGCTTATAGGCTGGGACACATTATCCTGCAGTACCTTTCTACTCACCTCCAACAACAATTTGAAATTCCTTTTGTTGAACTTCAGTGTCTGTGACTCTACCTTTCACTTATGCGTGATTTGAGCGTGCCTCGGTCAATCAAATATGTAGAAAATGACCCTTCTATAATCTGATCATATTGATGCCAGTCACAGGTATGTTGGTTCTAGCGCCACTCCCACTTGAAATGAGAAATTAGCCCAAGTGGAACGCACACGCTCCTACAGATGATACAGCTGACACTGCAGGTGACAAGCAACATCTGCCTCTCTTCACGGAGCTCAGGCACCTGTGCATCAGCTCACCTCAGGGCCTGGCGGTATTATCACCTCCAGCCTTTCTGTCTGCAGCAGAAGCCGGCACATTGTGGAAAATAACAAAGTTGCCCACTCTGCTGAATGAGGTCATTAATATTTCCCTCAACTTGACCAAGACTTAAGATAGGTTTCTTCCTGACTGCAGATCCCTAACATCTCCTTTCTTAAAGCATTTATTTACAAAATTTGCCATCTTCCCTTCTGTCTCTGCTTTTTTAAGGACGTAAGTGCTCTCCTGGCCTCCTGCCAGTTTTAGGAGACAGAACTGGGAGCTAGTTAACTTAAATGTTATCTCTGAAAGAGTCTTAGACCCTGAGATTCTTCGAAGGACGGAGCCTAGCTTCAATTAGTCATTTTAGTTTAGGTAATAGTTTTGAATAATCTCCTTGCTCATATCCTCCAGTAATTTTTTTGTTTCTTTTGCTGTTGATGCGAATGAAATCTAGAAACCACAGAGTTATATTCCTAGATCGTTCTTTTCTTTTTCCTTTTAAAATGAAAAGTGAATAAAATAATGATACAGAATTGCAAAACAAAATAATAGTAGATTAACAATTGTTAACATATTGTCTAAAGTTATCTTTAAAATAATTGTTCATATTATAAGATACAGGCATGAAAAAAATAAACAGTGTCCAGATCATAAAACAAGACCTTAATTATTTTTTCTCGCTTATCTTCAGCTCGTGGTTCTCCTGCTTCAGCCTCTGGAATAGCTGGGATTTTATGTATGCATCACTAAATCTGCCTCTCCAGTACATTTTTATTAGCTTCTCTAACATTTAAAAATGTCTGCTTTTTGTTTCAGTGGAGTTGTCTTTTCCAATAGTCTTTATCCATATTATGGCAGTCCTAAGTATTTTTTTTTCTTTTTTAATTTGTCCAAATCAGTTTTTCTTTCATAGTGCCCTGATTGAATTCTGAACATACAAAACTTGTGTATATTATACTACATGGTTTTCTTGTTTTGTTTTGTTTGGTAATGCTGCTATGGCTATGAATGTTTTATTATATAAAATTGCAACTGGAAAGCAATATCTCCTACAGAAAATTACAAATGTAACATAGAGTTTAAATGTCATATGAATTAAATGTGAATTTCTCTGAACTTATGTAGAAGAAAAAATATAAGATTAAAACATATGCACTAATCTTTTTTTTCAATTTATCATAATAGTTTTTCACATGAAACTTTGTTACTAAAACCTAGAATCACCCATTTGTGATGGAAGGAGAAAGTTCACCTTGCCTGGGCCAGCACTTCAACCAATAATTATTGTTAGAGGATATTTAAGACCAAAAGTATGGGCAACACTTACAGTATTAGTTATAGGGCCAAAAATTTGGAATTTTTTACCTTTGGTTTCATCAATCAAAGAAGGTTTATTATTGGTAAACATAACTTTTAACAAATACAAATGAAGATATTAAATAATAAGTATATAAAATAAGTTATTTTGCATGAAAATCACATAGTATATGACCTTATCAAACAACAGAGAGAAAAATTTTCCCTAAAGAAAAATGACTATTTTTTTAGAAAGAAAAAAAAAGAAGACCACAGGGCAAAATCTCAATGTATATCCAGGGATATGGCTGAGAGGTACTAGCTCCCTGTGTGGAAAGAAACAATTTCTGAGTTCAAATCTAGGTACTAAAACAAAAACACAAACAAAAAATCTCCCACAAAATCAAATAAACAAAAGCACTCAATGGATGAAAAAATGTTTGTGAATATTTATTGAAAGAGAATTTTAAGGAAAACAGCTCAGCTTGCATGTTAAAAACTAGCTAAGTTGGGATTGATTCATTCAAAAGTTGCTAAATGACCTTGTAAGTTTTTTTTTTTTTTAATTACTATTTTGGTGCTGAGAATGGAAGCCCAGGCTTAGTGCATATTAAGCACGTGTATTACCACAGAGCTATTCCCACACAACTCCTCAAATTAAATTTAATATGAAATATACACCACTGCAAACTTTGACCTTAGTTTCCTGCCTGATAAAACAAACATTTTGCTTACATTGTTGGTCCAGTTTTAAAAGACTGTAAAAGATAGTCTTTACTTTTTAAGCAATCTTCCCAGGAATGTGATTACTCGGTCCCTTGAAAGATTTTTCTTTGGTTTTCTTTGAGTTAATGTGTGTTTTGCAGGTATGGTGTCTCTTCCAGTAACTTTTCAGTTATTTTATCACCCCTTTGGTTAAATAAATGAAATCTAGGATTTCATTTAATAATGTGTTGTCATTTGACAATTTTGACAATTTTACCTTTTAAATATCAAATTTGAAATGACACTGAAATTCCTCAGAGTACCCCAGAAAATTTGAAAGGATTTATTTTTTTTTACTATGCAAAAAAAAGATGTTAAAATAATTAGATTTCTTTGATATGCTGAATTACAACACAATATTATCTAATAAGAATTGGTTATTTTTTTGTTTGTTTTTTGGGGGTTTTTTTTGGATTTTAAAGAAATTAAGACAAAAGAGGACATAACAAAGCAGATCAGATCAGAACAATGCAAGTAACACAGCATTTTAACAAGACAAGCCATAATTAACAGTAACTACCATAGTGTCTCTTTGTTTGAAATAGTTGAGCATAGCTTCATATACAATAGTATCAAGCATAACAAAACAGTATAAAACCATTGAAGAGAATGAAAGTGTTACAGGGCTTTCAGAACCAAATAGTAGAGAATAAAAAATAGCTATGTTATCTCATTTTCCATAAAAAATTTGTTTATATTATCACACATAATATCCAATAACATATAACAGGATAGAATCAAAGATAACAGGAAAAAAAAGCATAGTAGGAGTTGAGAGTAAGATGACACTAATCAGCTCTGACTATTCTAATGTCTTCTTTTCTTTAAAATAGCTCTTTATACTATCATAGATAATAAAATCAAACAAAGTAGGATAAAACCATTCCAACTAATGAATGCAGACATTATAAGGCTTCAGAGCAATGTAATGGGTAATCATGATTACTATAAATTCTTATGTACTCTTATCACTTCTTACACTAGAGAGACTATTTGGTATTTCTATATGTGACTTTATTTCACTAATGAGTATGGTCTCAAATTGTGTCCATTTATGTATAAATATCTGAATGTGATCATTCATTAGAGCTGAGTAGTACTCCATTGTATTAAAATACCACAGCTTTTTTATCCATTCCTCAGTTGATGGACACTTAGGTTGTTTCCAAGATCTGGCTATTACAAATTGTGCTGCTATAAACATGGGTGTACATATATCACTGTGGTATGATGTTTTCAGTTCTTCTGGGAATATGCACAGAAGTAGAATAGCTGGATCTACTGGGACTTCCAATCCCAGCTTTCTGAGAAATCTCCAGACTGACCTCCACAAGGCCTGCACCAGTCGACACTCCCACCAACAGTGCAGGAGAGTTCCTTTTTCCCCCACAGCATCTGCTGCATTTGTTGTTGGTAGTTTTCTTGATCCTGGCCATTCTTTCAGGAGTGAGATGTGTATCTCAGTGTGGTTTAATTTGCTTTTCTCTAATGAGTAATGATGATGAACATTTATCATGTATTTATTTGTCATTTGTATTTCTTCATCTGAGAACTGTGTATTTATCTCAGATGACAGTTTTTGGATTGTGTCTTTGAATTTTGGGGATCTGATTTTTTTAAATTCTTTATATGTTTTAGACAGAAGTCCTTTGTCTGAAGGACAGTTCACTAATATTTTTTCCCAATTTGTGGGTTTTCTTTTCACTATGCTGGAGATTTCTTTTGACATGCAGAAACTTTTTAATAAGACATAATCCCAGCTATTGATTCTGGGAAGTATTTCCTGTGTGGTTTGATTCCTGTTCATGAACTCTTTACCTATCCCTATATCTTAAAGATTTTTACCTAATTTTTGTCTTCCAAAAGATTTAGTGTTTCTGTTTTAATATTCAGATCTTTGATCCATTTAGATTTTAGTTTAGTATATGGTGATAGGTATGGGTTTAGTTTTAGTTTTCAGCATGAGGAGAGCCCGTGTTTCCAGCACAATTTATTAAAGAGACTGTCATTCTACCAGTGAACATGTTTGGTCCCTTCATCAAAGATAAGATGGTTGAGTGTGTTTGTAAGTTGTGGTTGTATCTTCTAATCTATTCCATTGATCTTCAGCCCTGTTTTGATTCCAGGACCATGTTGATTTTACTATGGTTGCTTTGTAGTATAATTTCAAGTCAGAGACTGTGATGCCTTCTGTCTTGTCTCTACTGCTTAGAAATGCTTTTGTTATTCTAGGTCTCTTCTGGTTCCAGATGAATTTTAGGATTGATTTCTCTAGATCTATGAGATTTGTTGATGGTATTTTCATTGGCATTGCGTTAAATCTGTATAACAGTTTTGGGAGAATGGCCATTTTTACAATATTTATTCTTCTTATCCATGAGCAAAGGATGTCTTTCCATTTTCTGAGAACCTCTTCAATTTATTTTTCAGGGTATTATAATTTTCCCTGTATAGACCTTTTACTACTTTTGTGAGATTAATTCCTAAGTATTTCGTTGTTGTTTTTCGTTTTTTGGTTTTTTTTTTTTTGTTTGTTTGTTTGTTTGTTTTTTTGATGTTTGTGTGAAGGTTCTGGCTTCTTTTATTTCTTTTTCAGTGATTTTGTTGTTAACGTATATAAATGCTATTCACTTTTGAGTATTGATTTTGTATCCAGCTACATTGCTAAATTTACTTATATCTAGGAGTCTTTCAATGGAGTTTTGAGGGTCTCCTATGTAGAGCATCATGTCATTGTCATCTGCAAATAATGATAATTAAACTTCCTCTTTTCCTACCTTCACTCCATTTATTTCTCTCTCTTGTCTTATTGCTCTGGCTAGTATTTCCAGCACTATGTTAAAAAGGAGCAGTGATAAGGGACATCCTCATCTTGTGCCTGATTTTAAGGTACAGGCCTTCAGTTTTTGGCCATTTAATATGATGCTGGTGGTAGGTTTGTAAGATGGCCTTTATCATATTGAGATAAAGACCATCTATTCCAATTTTCTGTGAGGTTCTTATCATAAATGAGTGTTGGGCCTTATCAAAGGCTTTTTCTGCATCTATAGAGATGATCAGGTGATTTTTATTTTTGGCTTTATTGATATGGTGGATTACACTTATCAACTTAAGTATGTTGAGCCATCCCTGATGCTCGTGATAAATCCCACTTGGTCCTGTTGTATAAGCTTCTTGATGATTTGCTGCATCCTGTTTGCCAATATTTTATTGAGGATTTTTGCATCTGTGTTCATTAGGGAGATTGGCCTGTAGTTCTCTTTTTTAGTTGGGTCTTTCTGAGGTTTTGGTACTAGGGTAATACTTGCTTCCAGGAATGACTTAGGAAGAATTGCTTCCCTTTCAATTTCATTGAAGAGTTTGAGGCATGTCAGCAGTAAGTCTTCTTTGTATTTCTTGTAGAATTCTGCAGTGAATCCGTCTGGGCCTGGGCTCTTTTTTGTAGGTAAGAACTTAATTACATTTTCAATTTCATAAATAGAAATTGGGTTATTCAGCAGTTTTACATGTTCTTGACCAGCTTTGGTACTTCATAAGTTTCTAGGCATCTGTCCATTTCTTCTGTGTTATCGAACCTATAAGAGTACACGTGTTCAAAATAGGTGTTGATGATGTTGTGTATTTCCACAGAGTCTGAAGTGATTTTGCCTGTTTCATTTCTTATTACATGAATTTGAGCTGCCTCTTTCCTCTTTTTATTAAGGTTGACAGGGGCTTATCAATTTTATTTATTCTTTCAAAGAAACAACTCTTTGATTCATTGATTTTTTTGGATTACTTTCCTAGTCTCTATTGTATTAATTTCTGCTCTGATTTTTATGATTTCCTCCCTCTTTTGGCTTTGAGCTTGATTTGCTCTTCTTTTTCCAGACATTTGAGGTGTAGCAACAGGTTGTTTCTTGTATTCGTTCTGTTTTCCTGATGTGGGAACTTAGTGCAATAAATTTTCCTCTGAGGACTGCTTTCATTGCATTCTACAGATTCCAGTAAGTTGTATTTGTATTTTCTTTCGTTTATATGTATTGTTTAATTTCTTCTTTAATTTCCTCTGTTACCCACTGATTGCTCAAGAGTGTATTATGCAATTTCCATGTGTTTGTGGGGTGTTTGCAGTTTCTTTTATCATTAATTTCTAGTGTCATGACACTATGATCTGATAAGATGCATGGGATAATTTCAACTCTTTTGTATTGATTTAAATATGTTCTGTGACCTAGGATGTGCTCTATCAGAGAATGTCCCATGTGCTGCTGAGAAGAATGTATCTTCTGATGTTGTTGGATGGAACACTCTGTATATGTCTACCAAGTCCATTTGTTCACATGTGTGATTCAGTTCTGTTATTTCTTTGCTCATTTTCTGTCTGGTTGATCTTTCCCTTGGTGTCAATGGTGTGTTAAAGTCTCCTGTTATAATTGTGTTACTGCTAATTTGATTTTTCATTTCTATTAATACTTGCTTTATATAGCTGGGTGCTCTGGAATTTGGTGCATATATATTTAAGATAGTTATCTCTTCCTCTTTACGTTTTCCCCTGACCAGTATGTAGTTACCTTCTTTATCTCTTAGGACCATTCTTGGTTTGAAATTCACATTAGCTACAAACAAAACAGCTACCTTCACTTTTTTGTTTAGTTCCTATTGCATGAAGTATTGTTTTCCATCCTTTTACTTTCAGTCTGTGAGTTTCCTTTTGGGTTAGATGGGTTTCTTGCAGACAGCATATGGTTGAATCTTGTTAGTTGATCCATTCTGCCAGTCTGTTTCTTTTAATTGGTAAAGTGAGACCAATTACATTGATGGTTATAACTGTTATATTTGGCTTATTGTTGACATATTATCCTTCTTCGGTTGCATCTTTATCTTTTCAATCTGTTTAGTTGTCTTCCGTGTTTAGTGGTTTTTTCCAATGTGTATCTAGACTGTCTTTCAGTATTCTTTGCAGGATTGGCTTGCTTTTCAAGAAATTCTTCATCTGTTCTTTGTCATGGAAGTATCTTATTTCTCCATCCATTTTGAAGGAGAGTTTTTCTGGGTACATTAGTCTAGGTTGAAAATTATTTCCCTTCAGGATCTGAAATACTTCACTCTATGCTCTTCATGACTTCATTGTTTGTGTTGAGAAGTCTGCTGTGATTCTGATAGGCTTTCCTTTATAGGTGATCTGTCTTTTCTCTCTGACAGCTTTTAATATTCTATTCTTATGTTGGATTTCTGGGATGGTGATTTTTATATGCCTGGGTGTAGTTTTATTTTGGTTATGGCTATTTGGAGTTCTATATGCTTCACTAATCCTAATGTCATTTCCATTCTCATGTTTGGGAAATTTTCAGCTATTACTTCTGTGAATAACATTTTGATATCTTTTATGTTGTTCCTTTTTATTTATCCCTATTAATCTTATGTTGTTTTCTTTGCATCATCTTGCAACTGTTGAATTGTTATTTCTTGATTCCTTGTTATTCTTAAAAGATCTTTCCTTTCCTGTTCACTAGCTGCAATCCTGTATTCAAGGTCTGAAATTCTATCTTCACTTTCGTTGACAACTTTTGATGAAATTTTTTATTTCCTGTATATCTCTTTGAATCTGCTTCATGCTGTCTGTTTGTTTCTAAAATTGTTTTTCGAGGTATTCTATCTTTTTGTTTTGTTCCTCTAATTTTTTAACTGTGTCTTCTTTAGATGATTCAGCATTTCTTTCATTACTTTTATCATTTCTTCTTTTACCTGTGAGATTGTTTCTTGTTTGAATTCCTTTAAAGCTTCCTGGAGTTGCCTCTTTGTTTCAATTGCTGTTATTTCAGGTATTTCAGGCGTATGACATATATTTTCTTCTACGTACATGGCTCCTAGGCTTTCTTGGGATGGGATATGGTTTGAGATTAAATTTTGATCTTTCATTTTGTCATTTTCCTATATTTCTGTGTTTCAAGTGTTTTTCTAAGGCTTCCCCTGGATGTGTTGGAAATAATCTCCTATGCCCTAGGCTCCTGGGACTGAATGGAGGTTGCCAAGTGTGATCCAGTCAGGCCCTCAGGCCCTTTTATACCTTGTTTTCCAAATCCTTTCAACATCTACTCCTCAGTTTTAAAGGTGATTTCACATTTTGGGGCGTTTGCCACATAAATAGCTTTACTTCCCAGGTTTAAGAAAATAAGTAGGTTTTATGAAGACAGTGCTTAGGAGGCCCACTTGAAAATAGTCTTTTAACTGTCACACAGGGTAACCAACCTTACTGTTTTTGTCGTGGTTTGGTTTGAGTTGCTATAGGAGAGTATCATGTTCTATGTAATTTATCAAGGAAAGAAATTTATTTTGTTCACTGTTCTAGGTGATACAAAGCCCAAAAGGATGGCCTTAGAATCCGGTAAAGTTCTCATTCTACTCCATTTTATGGAGAGGAGGG
The DNA here is from genome assembly GCF_034190915.1 of Cavia porcellus. NCBI lineage: Eukaryota > Metazoa > Chordata > Mammalia > Rodentia > Caviidae > Cavia > Cavia porcellus. The sequence continues at coordinate 27,044,894 of NW_026947497.1, read as the reverse complement.
AGGAGAATTGGAGGGGCACGGACAAGAGGACAGAATTCACTTTTCAATAAGCCAATTCATATGATGAAGAAACTATTCTTACAGTAATGGCAGCAGTCCATTTGAAATGATATAATCATCTCTTAACTACTCATCATCATTGCATTGGTGAATAAGTTTCCAGCATGTGACCTTTGAATGATATGCTACAATTGTAAAAATGGATAAATATTAATGTAGTCATGAATCTCATAATGGCATTTAAGGCAATGTGACTCTGCCTATGATGGTAGCACAATACAGTTATATCACCTGGTGATGTTGTCATTTTAGTCTGTGTCAATACCACTGTATCATCTTCAAACAGTTGTGAAATTACCTAACAATGCATGTCTCAGAATATATCTCTGTTACTAACCAATGAAAAGCAAGCAATATGAATATTTTATTTCCTGAGAAGGCCAGGAAACATATTTTAGGAAGCTTGAGAATTTATCCAAATCTGTAGTGGTTATAGGGGGAATTCTGAAGTCATGCTCTTGGCTTAGTATCTTACTCTCAAGAGAACTTCAAAGTATTAGTGAAGGTTCACTATGAAAAGTTTCAACAAAATCAGTTTTAAAAGGCTGATGTGAATCAATAACCATTCTTGCCCCACTTTATGTAATTAAGTCAGATGTAATAATATCACATATATTTTGGAAATGTAACTATTTCAAAAAACATTAAAGAGAAATTTTATATTTTGGTAGAAAACTGTAGCATATACAAGAAGATCATTAGATTTTGTGCTATTTATTGACTTTAGGTAAACTGGATTAGATCCTACAATGCTGAGCATTTTTTCAGTTCTAGTCGCATTCTCAATATTACTTTCCCCATGTCACTTACAACCCTCCAAATAAATGTTTCCAACACTTTTCCCCTTTCATGCATTAATTTTGCTGCCCAGATCTTCACCAGAGTGTGAGGCTGTATACCACTGACTCGCCTCTTATGAATCTAAAGAAACTACCAGCTAAGGCCAGAGGACAGACCAAATTCATGTTTGGAGCTTCTGCTATGTGAGTTCCTAAAGTAACTTTGAGCACAACATCTAGAACTCTTCCCAAATGACTTGTTACCTAGAATCAATTGTTACTTCAGCTGACATTAATAAGCAAGCATAGTTAAAAAAAAAAAAAGTAATGCCTCTCCTTCCCATAATAAAGAAGAATGACCAAAAAAGATTCTTTGACAAAACTTGAGTAAGGATCTTCTGAGCTCTCTCTTTTGATACATATTGACTTTGCTCACATTCTTATTGTGTCTGCAGAACTTGTTTGTAATAGAACGTGTTGCATTACCTTAAAGAAAGTCCCCCAATCTTGATACCAGATAACTTCCAATCTGATAAAATTCATTTTCTTCCTCACTTAATATATTATCACAGTGGCTTGTCTTTCATCACGAATTCTATTACACTGGTTTAGAGAGATTCCTCCTCCCTTGATGTTTACTCTTAGAAATTTTCCATCCACCAACCTTCCTTCTTTGATGTTTAGTTATAAATCTCTACTTGCCATGCTATACTTTGAGCTGAGCACTTACGATAAAGCCTTACTAAAATGTTTGTTTTAATATGTTTCAGAAATTTTTTTCTTAAAATAATTGAGGCATATTCCACACGCATGTTGGTTCCCTACTTCAATGCAAAGAAATGAGGAGGTTTAAAAGAAATCAAATAAACACTCAAATGAAAAAGACATAAACAGAGGAAGAAAGAGTAAAATGAAAAGAAAGAGGAAAAGGAGATGAGAAAGCAAGATATAAAATGTGTACCTGCCTTCAGGTTTGATCTGAGGTAGTTTTCTCCTTTTCTAGGAACAATAAGTTGTAGTATTGGAAGATGCCTGTGCTAGACTTCAAGCTGCCTTTGGTTGAAATCTTCCCCTTGCACAAGACAAGCTGGATCAGTTAAGGAGTGTATCTTCAGCTGCATGGCAGTTACGGTAAGAAAAATGAATAGGTATCATCCAGCCTATGCTCTGATGATAGAAAGTGAACAAGAAAATATTTTCCTTTTAACCCAGTAATGAATTCTACATGTAACTTCAATTATATCTGAACCTTCCCTCAGTGTCCCTCCCAACTAAGGCTGAAGCAGCCAGTCTGTCCTCACACGTGGACTACAACAGGAATGTAACCACTGCCTTTGCTAAAATATAATGACTTTTCATTTGGGGCTGCAGATGCTCAGTGGTATATTTCAAACAGCATAGAGGTTCACAGCTTTGCCTTCATTTTAATCTGTCTTCTTTATTACCTTAAACTGGGAGTCAGAGTTCTGCTCAGCTCTGCATGTAGCCATGGTTATCACTTAAGAATTGTCTGTCAAAACCTGGTTCATGAGTCCTGAATTTACCCATCCTATCATCCCCTTCTAGCCTAAGAACATAGTAACTCAGATGCTTTTGTGTCTAGAGTGCTCCAGTTATTATGATAACCTGCAGTCAGCTTGGTTTGAAGGAAACACAGCCTGTTGCAGAGATATCACTGAGTGATGAGGTCACCTCCTAAGGGTTGCAGATTATGACAGACTGTGGCTGTCCCTGTAGGCAGGAGCACTCATCTCATAGGATTGAGCCTTTAAGAGATAAGGACTTCTCTGGAGCCATCTAGCAGGAGCAGAACTGAGACAATGATCAATCAGACCACCTTTGAACTATCTGATAGGTACTTCTTGGCCTCCAACCCCTATTCTTTCTCTCTTTAAACTTAAATCTCATATCCATATAACCAAAGATAGAGCTGAGTACCTGTGCTGTTGTGTTTCTAATGTAGCTACATTGATTAAATTCTTCTTATATTTCCACATTACTTTTTCTATTTTTTTTTTTTTTTTTAGGTCAAGTAGCCAGCCTTGTTTGCTGAGATCTCTTCAGAGTTGTCCTCCAACAATAACAAAGACATCTCAGAGGATATTTTTGGTTCACTTCAAAAATGTTCACAGATTAAAGCATGTCATTGCATTTAATATGAGATACTTATAAGAGAAACTAATTTTTATTACTCTGGCTGATTTTCTATCATTGCAGAAGGTGAGTTCATTAACTTCTTTGAGCTAATAATATACTACTCAGTAAATCCTTCCATAGCTGTATTAAGTCTAATCAAACTCTAATATCCATCAAAGGAAAGGCAGAAAATTTTCTTTAAACCTGGAATGCTTAGCTAAATTCAGAACATGATTTATTTAAATCTGATTGACTAGAGGCTAAATTATACTGTATTCAGTGCCATTTTCTCTAAAAAATAATGAAATAAAAATATAAAGATCACCAAAGCTAAAGAGACCAGGAGACAGATAAATGCAGCTGTTCTGTGATAAATGAAGTAGGTTATTACTAATATGATAAAAGTTAAGAAATCATAAAGAGTTCTCTACAGGTGCTAATTTTACTACTTGAATGAAATTAATAAGGCTCTCTATAAAACAGCAGGAAATCCTCAGATTACATGAGTAATCAGCAAGAAAATTTATTGTGGTTTCATGAAGCATAAAATGTTTGTGTAATATATGCAAAAGTGGTACTTTATTCTCTGCAGTGAACAATTCTCAGTTCTTGTAATAGAAAAATATTTAATAGTACGATACCTCTTGAGGGATATTTTTTAAAAGTTGTTCAAGTGTGATTAATTCACCTCAATGCAAAATAACAATGCAGCAATACTTGGTCATTTTAAATGGCTGTAGGTACTTATCCATTGATATAATAAGAGGAAGCAAAAGGACTGGCATATTTCCACACAGAGATATAAGGAGTCTTGAGTAATCTAGAGCATATTGTTACATTTCAGAATATATAATGAGGGAAATAATCATAAGCAAGCTAGGAAACACTGATTTGAAACTTGAGAAAGAACAGTTAAGAAAGCTAACTGGTATTTAAATTACAACATTTAGAAAGAAAGCTAAGTCAGATAATCTAGTTCATATTCACTTTTGTTTGTTTGTACCAGGGATTGAACTCACAATCTTGTGCTTGCTAGGCAGGCACTTATGCTACTGAGCGAAATCCCATGCCATCCACAGATCCAGTTCAATGCTGAGGAAATACTGCATAATGATTATTGCAAAGTCTATTTCCCTGTTAGAACAACCTAGGTCCCTTATTAAAGAGTCCAGTGAAAATTGTCTATATCTTTATCTCTAGTTTTAGGATAATTCTTAAAATCATGAAAAATATACACTGGGAAAATCTGATAATGGCAAATGTTTTAACCCATTTTAATACTAATAACTTATATGTTGGAAAGATATATTTTGTTTGCAAAAATTATTAAGAACATGCTACATATCAAGCACTAAAATATTGATAGGGTATTTCATTTAATTAAAACAATAATAACTTCACGAGTTGAGATAGTTATCATATCCACTGTATTTTTTAAGAAACTGCAACACAAAAGGATGCATTTGCTTAGTATGTTACTGAGTAGAGGCAGGACTTCATCAATGAGGTTCTAGCTTTAAACTCAAGGCTTTTGGTCAATATAATACATTGTCTTTCATGCCATGTGGCATAAGAGATAGATTCTGGTTCATTTAAACCATGTGCTGTGAAGTAATTATGTTTCTGCATCAATATACAACAAATTATGGAAGATTTGTTTCAATTCTTTTTTTATATAGAATATTGAAATTTTCCTTTTCATATATCTCCAGTTACTTCATCCTGATGCCCAGAAAAAGTCTTATTATAGAGTGAGTTTACTGATCTAATCTGTGACATTAAAACTGTGTATTTTAAGGGAAGATAAATCTGAATGACAGAGAGTAGTATTAGTATGCAGATAAAAAAATAATGTAGCAGTCAAATTGATATCTATTATGGAATGATATTCAAGTTTCTCAAAAGGTTAAGACTACATTGAAAGTTGAATTAATAACCTGCAAATCATTTATACTAAGATATATGTGTTAAATTTAACTTTATGTCTTTTTAAGATGCCACAGAAATGCAGTTTAGCAGTAAATAATAGCTCATTTTAGATACTCAAAACATATCTATGCCAAGTTTACATCAAATTAAGTGATTTATTATTGGTAATAAAGATAGCTTTGAATTTACAAATGTTTTCACTTTGGTAATATGTAACACAAATTTGAGACTATAATTGCAATAATTTGTACTTATTTTAATGGAGTAAATATATCAATATAAATAGCTGAGAAACGGAAGTTCATTTGAATTAGAGCTAAACCAGAAAATAAAGCAAGGAATGCAAGATATATTGTAACCCTATTATTCCAACTATGTGATCACAAATACATATTTTATATGGATAAAATAGCTATTTTCTATCATACGATCTACTATGTGGTGATTATCACTTACAGGTAATCATTCAGCTTACAATGATAGATAGATAGACGATATATTTTCCAGGTAACATTTATGCAATTGCATTATTTACTATCTAGTGGTAGAAAAGTATTTTGATATTCAGAACAGAACTTCAATAGTGAATTTACCTCTAATAAGAAACTTCTCCATTTTAGACTCTTAATTTCAACATTGGAAATATCATGCTTTCAAGTTCTTATATCAATGAATTTATTTGAAATAAGATATATTTCCAGCATAGTACACCCATAATTCCATTGTATTATTCAACACAAAGGTCACATTTCTGAATCATAAAGAAAAAGTAGAATGATATTAGACCATAGTTCAGTATTTTAAGGGCTACTACACAAATTTTGTTGCTACTTAATTTCCTAATTATTAAATATCAATTATATTATTGCTATGTACCTTCAAGGCATTAATGTGCACTTTCCTCAGTGCTGAAATGTAGACGTCCTCTATGATGAAATTACAGATTTTATTGTGTTTGTGTTCATACAGGGGAGCCAGATTTTCTATAAATGTACTTAAGTAATCTAAATAAAAAGTTGGTATTTTAGATAGAGTGGTAGAGTATGGATTCTTTGATGAGATGCTCATTATTCAAATAACTAGAAATAGTAGACAATGTTGTGTAAGTGGAATGAGAATTCTTGGTGAGAGAATCAGAAAAAGAAAATGCTTTGAAGAGGAAATAAAGAATAAGAACAGAAACCTAAGTAAAAGAGGGTGAAACAGACATTGACACTGGAGAAGCACACAGGAAGCAGATCACATAAGCCCACGACACCTTGTCTGACATGAATCTGGTTTTGAGTGATAAGAATTCATCAAAGTTGTAAGTAAAGAGGTAATATCATATGATTTAACATTCTAAAGTATCTGCTGGATACAAACACTGCTGGATTGATAAAACTTTGTAAGGGATGAAAGGGACTGTGCAGAGGGGCTATTATCATGTAGCTGTGCACAGAATGATAAAATAGAGCGGCACAACAAGAGGAGCAGAGGAAATTAATGACAAATAACTGGGTTTTCCAGTTAAGCTAAGAAGACTTGCCATACAGAATACAGTGCTTAGAAAAAGAGAGAAATCAGTAATACATGTTACAACTTTGTTTTGATTACTAGATGAATAAAGGTGACTTTTTCTAAAATGGTAAAGATGAAAGACCAAGAAAGCTTGAGAAGACAGTCAAATGATTTCTTTTATGACATTTATTTTGCTATATTTTACAATTCCAAATGAAAATGACGATTAGATATCCAGATAAGTGAGTTTATTAGAACACAAGGTCATGTGATAAAACACGGGCATCATCAGCACAATTTATATAAAGGCACTGGACTTGATTGAACGACCTCAGCCATGCACAAATCCTGAAGAAACACATTGAAAATACTTTGTTAGTGGACTAAGAAGCAGGCAATGATGTACATCCAGGAATCAGATGTATTTCAGGGGACAATAAAGATAGATATGAAAATTATAAGATACCATTAAGAAAAATATAGACCGTAAGCACAATAAGTTGTTTGCAAAGCTAAGACAGTCTTGGAGTGAACTAATTGTGCTTTTTAATTCTTGATTTCAGTATTAATGATATGACACAATAGTAATATTTTACCAAATGCAACTGAGAATTAAAATGTGGGTGGAATATTATGGTGGTATGTACAGATTAGAAAAGAATAGATAAATTTTAGAGTTTAAGTACACAATGAGAGGTGGAATATAAAATTAATGTTATTTGCACATTAAGATTTTTTATTTCTTTTGATGTTAAAAGGATCAGAGAATATTATCACAGAAAAGCAAAGCCTCTGAATGAATTTTTTGAAATAATTAAGGCTGTGCTTCACAATGTTACTTAGCATTTCTGACTAAAACAGTTCATACTAAAAGTAGTTAAAAAGGGAAACAAATAATGCTCAAATTGACCTGTTTGCCTAATAAAATTTCTTCCTTCACTACTCTTTAGAAGGAGAAAAGGTTAGAATAATAAAACAACAAAGCCAAAATATGCAAACAAATCACAAAACATTATGAAATTCTTTTTTTAGTTAAGTTTGACATACTAAGTATACATAATGATTACATTCTTCAGAAAGAATTTGTACCTGTACATGATATAACGTCTTTTAACTTAGATTTTTGCTATGTCCATATTCCTATGGTCATTTACATGGTTTTTGTTGTTATATGTTCTTTCATTCTAAATAACACTATTAACTTTACTATTTTGTATGGTTTATGAATTTCTTTGGTGGGTTGCCTCTATATGGGAAACCATTCTAATCATGAGCCACATTCATGATTTATAGATGGAAGGGATAACAACCCAAGGGGAAAAAAATAAATCACTACATCAGTGTTGAGAAAGACCAGGTAGAAGAATGTGTCCGGAGTAGAGTTAATACAGATGACCCTCAACTTAATAAGGGGGTTACATTCTAATAATTATAATAAGTTCAAAGTATTGCAAGCCCATTTAATATACCTAAGATACTGAACACCATAGCTTAACCTAATGTAATTTAAAATCTTCAGAAAACTTACATTAGCCTATAGTTGAGTAAGATCACCTAACACAAGGCTTATTTTATTTAAAATAATTAAATATATTATGTGATTTATTGAGTACATGTTTCTAAAAAAAATCCAGCAAAAAGAAGAATAGAGTATAATTGACTTCTATCATATGGCTGACTAAAAGCTGAGATTTGTTGCCTTTGCCTAGAACTGTGACAGAATACCACACTGGTATATCATAAGCCCAAGAAATCATAATAAAAAAAAAACTTTCTTTTAAATACATATCACTTGCACACCATTGTAAAGTCAACAGAGTCATATTTCAAACCATAATCAGTATAGGTTTCTTTGGGGAAACAGTTAAGTCAATATATGAAAACCAGATGAGTGGTATTTGGAAATATTTTTTAAATGTCCTTAGAGTTAAAAAAAAATTATCACATCTCCTCCTCTATTCATACATACTACTTTTAATATTCTGTAGAAAGTTAAGGAATTTTGTTAAACTCCTAATATGTTTAAAAGGTATTAGAGACTAGATACATTTTCATTTATCTATCACATTTTGCTGATGAGTAACCAGCTTTCTAGGATGTTGCTATGTGTCAGATTCTGTTAGCCTTGGGAATTGAAGAATGTTTTATTCTAAGGAATTAGCATCGGAATATAATAGGCAAGTATTACAAAAAATACATGGCTAAATATTCTGCATTAACTGGTTATAAATGGAATTTGAAATGAATGCAGTGGTTGCCTAGTCCTTCCTTAACAAATTATCACATTGTAAAGACTTAGAAAACAACATGAAATTTTATCTTACGGTTCTGGAGGTTCAGCGTTCATGATGAATTGTAAGGGGGGGAAATCACAAAGTTTTCATGTGTTGAGGGTGAGTAGGTGATTAGGTGACACCATCCCCATCAGGGCTTTATCCATTTGTGAGTTTAGTAGCTAAATGTGCTGCTAGGAGGCGGGACCTGGCTGAAGGTGGGTCACTGTGCTCAGGACTGGCAAGGATGAATTCACATCGCTGCCTGATCCTTTGTCTGTCTGCTTCTGGCTGCCATGAGCAGAGTACATTTTCAGTCTCCATCTCCTCTGCCACCCATGTCTGCCTTGAGCCAGCTAAACTTGGGCTGAAACACTGAGAGAATATCAACCTCTGCTCCTTTAAATTGTAGGGTACCTTGTCCTGACAACAGGACAGTGAGAAAGCTGCTAACAGAGCTGTTTCTCCTAGAAGTTGTTCGGAAGAATTCATTTTCCTTTAGAGATCATCTGAATTCCTGAGTTTCTAGAAACATTCCTGTGAATCTGTTCCTCTCATCTTATCTCCTCTATCCCATTTTATAAGGAACCTTGTGATCATCAGGCCTTCATGAATAATTGCAGTAATCTTTTAATCTCAAACTGTTTGATTTAATTGCATCATCAAAGTCGCTCGTTTTGCCATGTGTTATGTGCTCAGGTTCTGGAGACTACAACATCGCCATCATTGCAAGGTCATAATTTAGCTCAGTGAAGCAATCCTTAAACCTTAATTTAGAACTCAAGAGTCTCCTTGAAGTCATAGTCTTTTTACCTGCTTGTGATATTGTTGACATTGTGTAAGTTTTGAAATGTTCATAAATACAAGCTAAAATAAACTCACCCTATAATTTAAAAATTAAGTAAAATATCCTATGATCATAAAATTATCTCACCAATAACTTAAAGCATTCAAAAATTCTCAGAAATTATAAATGTATTTCAGAATGGTGCTAACAAGGTCATTTCCTAATATTAAAAGAATTTTGAAAAATCATGGAAATTAAGTATTTTTTGTTTTGGTTTGGTTTTGGGGTGGTGTTTTGTGGTTTTTTTCCCCCCTAGGAATTGAACTCACTTATCGTATGCTTGTTATGTAGGCACTGTGCCACTGAACTATATACTCAGCCCAAGAGTATTTTCACAAATGTCACTGTAGATCTAACATATTTAAAGAAGGGTTATAAAGCTTGCCATTTTAATCATTTAGAAGACAAAATCTAGAAGAAATAAAATCATGAAAAAAATAACAAAACAAAACTCAATAAAGAGAGAGATAACGTATTTGGGAATAATAATATTTTATCATAAAAGACTGAAATTTTGTTTGGATGTTTATGATGTAAGTAACAAGAAAAACATACTTTTTCAAAGACTTGGTTTAAAATAATAATCATAAATCAAATCTTTTAAATTTTATTTCCCTGAGCATTCTACTAAGAACAACTATTGAAAAATATCACCATGCTTTAGTAGCACAAACCAAAATCCATCTCCAGAATAAAATTATGATGATGTTCCTTATAAATTCACTATGACCTGTCTGTTCTTGCAATTTAAAATCATTTGTAAAAGGAAAACTTTGATCCCATGTGAATGAATCTCTTTGCAGCATATGCTATAAAGTAACTGAAAAGTTTCCTGAGTTTTCATAAAATTATATGTATGCATAATACTGGGAAAATAAATATACATGAAAACTTTATTGCTCAGTCATTGATTGCTCCTACAGCAAAGCACAAGAGACAAAGTAGCTTATAAACAACATTTTATTTCTCAAGAAAGTTCAAAGCCAGGGTTCTAAAGTTCTACTGAAGACCTGTTTTCAGAAGCCAACTTCCAAATCCGGCTTCTATCCTCACACAACAGAAGCACAGAATGCCAGATCTTGGATCTCTTTTTGTAAGACTACTGATTCTGTTATTCAGCTCCTCCTTGGTCTTCTTAGGACCTCCTGACTTCCCGAAGACTTTCTCTATGAATGCCATCATGATAGAGTCAGAATTTATCAAATAAATTTTGGAAACTCACAAACACGCAATTTGTATCACTGATTTTAAGGTGATACTTAAATAGAGTAGTAGGTCAAACTTTGAGCATAAGTATTATTGACGTTAACTGGTTGAATGTATGCTCCTTAGTGATTGCAGCTGTGTTATAGAGGCACTGTTAGGCAGAATCTGCTTATGTGAATCTGGTGACTGAAATAGTTGACATATTCTAGCATTGAAGGACCATTTTATAGATATAGTATTTCCCCCAGATAACTCAGTCATAACCCCATGAATAGATGGCATTAGGAATGAGAGTAATATTTTCATTACCAAGAGTTGAAATCTTTCCCTGACATGACTCATGTTTGTTAAAAAAATACTTCCTTATTATCTTAATACAATTTTCCAAATGTCAAGGAAAAGAACAAACCAAATACCACGTCACTACTGAAAATGAGCACTTTATGTGTTTTTAAATAATCCATTATTCTGTGATGCAGTTACACATGACTATAAAATGAATTGGAGAATCTCTAACAGAAGAAATAACTTTTGAAGTTCATGAAATATTACTGCCAGGTGGCAGAAGACATGTGAAGGGGAAAGTTTTGCCTCTTTTCTAGTATATAGTAGACAAGGCTATCTCCAACTGGAAAATTTCATAAGCTGATTTATAGAACATCTTGGAAAATGGACTTTGCTCTCTTGTTTGTCATGTATCATTCGATGCTAGCTTATACCTTGAATATCAATGTTTTCACGATTGATGTAATTTATCCTTCTAGGTTACAAAAAATGAAGATTTCCACATCAGACAAGAGACACTTGCAGAACAGAGATGAAAGCAGAGGTGCTGGACTCCTGGTGTTCAAAAGCTATCTTTGTTTATAGGAAAAAAGTTTTCCGATTTTGCATCTCAGATCTTTAGAGGAGCACCTATTGCAGAAAGTATCAGTAGTGTTCAAACAACTAACCAAAAGTAGAAAGATGTAAAAGATTATCAGTACATAAAGGATTTATTTTGCATTAGGAAAAGGACACTTACTAATGTTGGCTTTGAGCAGGTATAGTTCACGGATGTGTCTCTCCCAATTCATTTTCAACAGTTCCTATTTCTCTGATCATGTCCAATAGGTATCAGGAAAACAAGTACCTAACTGACTAGTTTATGTTGTTTTTGAAATATTCCGAAGTATTACTCTCTAAAAGCATGGGCTGTATCTTATCTTTGACACAGATGAAAATGGCTTACCAATAGAACTATAACACAAAAGTAAAATAACACACACAAGTAGAAATAATATATCTGATAGTTAAACAAAACAAAACAGACTAAAATCACTCTCAACAAAAAATAATAGTACTGCTGGATTTCACAACATGATGCTATGGAATCAGCACTGGGTACCTCAGTGTCTCTTTTTCTTCAAGTAACTGTTCATTTCATCGTGCATTATATTATCAATTCTCATAAACTTTTTAGAAATTCTACACATGCATGAGTCTCTACATGTATACCTGTCCTTTCTATATTAGAGGGAAAAACAAAACAAAACAAGACAAAACAAAATAAATTCCTAGAAAAACAAGAAACAAAAATGACATATAACCAACAATAGCAAAGAGCCTAGAAAACTGACAATATAGGACTTCAAAAGGAGCATAATTAAAGTTGTTATTTTACATAGTGATCTTCAAGAGTTCCTCAGATCACTATACAATACTATGCACAATTGTTCCAATCCTATGAATGTCAACTATTTTGTTCCAAGAATTTATAGAGTTTGTAGTGCATATCAACTTAGCTATTCTAAGTGTGTTTATATAACTTTAGACATTTTTTTATTTTCCCTTCCTTTTCATTTTTCCTCATTTTCCCTAAGTTATGAATTTTCCCCTTTAAGCAGATTCTTATCCTTTCACTGTAATTATTGAGTTTTTTGTATCTTATGTATTCTGATCATTTCTTACACTTGGGCGACTACATGGTATTTACACATGTGAGTTTGGTTTATTTCACTTACGAGTACAGTCTCAAGTTGCATCCATTTACTTATAAATATCTCAATGTGATCATTCTTTATAGCAGATTAGCACTCCATTGTACAAAAGCATTGTTTGCATGCCGTGCTTCTCAGCATCCATAAACTGAACAGTTTTGCTGTGCTGTGCCCTTCAGCTGGGACATTTCCATCTTGGCACTGGCTGACTGTGAACTGATGAACCCATGAAACAAATTAAACCTTTTTTTAAATTGTGGCATCAGGTATTGTGTCCCATTGATGAAAAGCTGACCATCAGAATACCTCACCTCATTTTCACTTATTATGTAGTCATCATACTAGAATATGTAGAATTTACAGTGTTGGCAGAACGGTAAACTAGCAAAACCATTATGAAGATTATATAGATAATCATCAGAAAGTTTAAAATAGAAATTCCATTTGACTCCACTATTCTTCTGAATATATATGTTCCTGAAAGAAAATCATCATATTACAGTGATATACACCTGTCATGTTTATAGAACTGTAATTCAAAATAGATAAATTATGAAATCAGCCAATGTGTCTCTTAGCAGATGAGTAGATACAATCTGATGTATATATCAAATTTTATACACAAACACACACACACACACACACACACACATATATACATATATCAACCATAAAAAGGAATCATTTGTGTCATTTGTAGGAAAATGGGTGGATTCTAAGACCATAAAAGGTAAGTTAGACAAAGAAAGGTAAATATGACATGTTTGTCTTGTAGAGAAAATCAAATTCTACAAAACTGAAAGAAAAAAAGAAAACAGGGAAGAAGACTATGCAGAGACAAAAAAAGGGAGCAGGGAAAGGGCAAGAAAGCAGGGTGGGTGGGATGGAAATAAAAATGATCCAGATGTGATAAGAATCTATACCATTTATTTATATAAATATCGTTATGTGTCATAAACATACACATATGTTGAATTTGACTATTGTGAACAGTAGCAAATCTACTTGAGTGCTCCACACAAATAATTGTATCTTTCAAAAAGTACTCATGTTATTCTTTAAGATTTTAAGTAGTGGGCATGATGTTGCACTCTTATATCCCAGCACTTGAGAGGCTGAGGCAGGAGTATCACTGAGAGTTGGAGGCCAGCTGGGGCTATCTAGTACATTTAAGGCCTGTCTGAAGTTCATATATAGCAATACCAGGTCTCAGAAAAAAAAAAAAAAAAAAAAAAAAAAAAAAGAAAAAAAGAAATAAAATAAAGAAAAGCAACATAAGTAAAAACTAGTATCAATTCAAATTTTTAACAAACATTAATATGCATGTGTGTAAATTATTTCATGAAATGTTTCATTTTCTTCATGACAATAAATTACAATTGGATGAAATAAATCACATAATTTTTGTAACCTTAGGAACAAAATATTTATAGCTATTGTTGAACAAAATATAATTTACAGTTTCAGCAATTAATACAACTACTTCATGAGGAATAAGTTATTCCAATGTTAATACTAACACAATAGCTGTTTGAATTTTTAAATAAATTATTTTAACTAAAATTTAGCATTGCAAGTTAGAAACTAATGTTTATATTTTTTAAATGGTCATATTAATAATCATTATGTCATGTTTTTAGTCTTTTATATAATGTTGCCATTGTCTTGTATATTTCCTATTAGTATTTATACAGTGCTACTTTCTAAAATAAAAGGATAAGTTTCCATTAAGGAAACAAACATGATTTCTCCATTCTTTTGCATATGGATTTATTTTCTATTATCAATTTTGTTTCAATGTTTTCTAAGGGTTATTACTTCCTGATAAATTGCTAAAGATATGAATTTTGTTTGTCTTAAAACTATGTATTAATTGATCACAAAAGAAATGTGGGTAGAAATAGTATTTATATAAAATATTATGGGCACTATTATTCCAAAGGCAATTTATTTTCTGGGTATATAAATAATATATACAATAATCAAAATTTCTAAACATCATAAAGGAAATAGAAATTTGCCATAAAAGTACCAAAGAGTAATTCAATATGTATAGAATTTCCCAATTAAAACTTTCAGATTAACATTGCATTCCCTGTGGTTAATCTCCTAACAAAGCATCTCCAGCAGTGAGAAGTGTATTGCAAAGCAGAATTTACCCTGACACCTGCATCTGAAAAGGGCTACATTTTGGTAAATTTTGAAGGATCTTATTTCATTTGGGAAACAAAGTACTATACTGCCACCTTCTGACAATGATTTCTTCTCTTAAGATTAAAAAAAAAAAAAAAAAATATGCAGGTTGAAATAAGGTATCTTCTGCTCATATGACTTTGATAAATTTAGTCCTTTTAAAAGTTTAAGATATTTTCTTTTCCTCAAGCGGTTTATTTTCTGTACCAGTTTGTACAGGAAAAATAACATTATGTAAGTATAAATTATGAAAAATTACAAACCATTGACCTGGGATGTTGTGACTGGCAAGAGGAGGTTGAGTCTGCATCCCTCTCTTCTTCCATTGCCCCCAGAAGGTGTGTTTGGCAAGAGGAGTAGCTGGAGACCTTCAGAATGTCAGCGACAGCATAGGACCCTGGAGAAAGAGCACATTTTGGACAGGCACTCTTGGAGGCATGGAACTATTCCATACACCACTAAATCCAGGTCTGGGCAACCAGCCTGCCTGAGGAATCCAAAACCCATTTAGATATCTGGCCCCACCCACTACACCTCTAGACTAGCAAGTTAGTGCAGAAAGAATCAGGGGCTTGGTAACCAGCCTCTTTCTCATTTTTTTTTTTTTTTCTTTTTCTTAGTCTCTTCCTTTTCTTTTCTTCTCTTCTCTTCTCTTCTCTTCTCTTCTCTTCTCTTCTCTTCTCTTCTCTTCTCTCTCTCTCTCTCTCTCTCTCTCTCTCTCTCTCTCTCTCTCTCTCTTGTTCTTTTTTTTTTCTCTCTCTTTTGTAAATGGCTAAGGAGAACTCCAGTCCCAGAAAACTAATCCCATCACCCAAACCCAGGGACCACCTTCAGGGAATACCTCTAATATTCCTTCATTTTTTATTTTCAACTCCATTCTCTAGTTTCTCAAACCTTGATTGACCACTCTTTGTCCTTCAACCTTATTTCTACGACTTTCCGAGTTATTTTTGTTGTATACGCTATCCTCCCTAAATTTCTCCAACACAGGTTAAAACCACTATATGAAGGGAAAACATTTTGCATACAAACTCCTAATTTATGATTGGTTCTTTTACATAACTGTAGACTTTTCTCCTATGGTCTACAGTACAAAATCAATAGCTACTACAGTTTGTCAGTTTCTAAATTGTGCCTGGTGCTATTATTATTGCCAATTTACTACTTTGGTTAGCATGTCATAGATATGTTATAATGAGTTGTTCTCACTTCTGTAACAATACTGGGAAGTTCTGAGGTAATAACTTCACAAAAATCCTATACCAAAGGCCTGGGGACTGAGCCAGAGACCAACATCCCACTCTTAATTAATTGGGAAGACAGGATCTTGGAACAGATATGAACCATGAATCTCCTACACAAAGAAGATATCCCTGAAGAACAGAACTTCATAGAGAGGCTTGATATGAGTATTATAGCTATCTACTGTAAAAATTCACGAGGATCAGTACAGAAGACAAATTTTAAAAATACAAAATGACAAAACAAAAGAAAAAAATGTAATCTCAGGCCTCCAGCTCACCCACAACAAGTCCAGGAGACATCAACATAGAATAAATTGGAAGACCCACACCTGAAATTTCTAAAATGATAGCAATTGAAATAAAGAATAAATTCATAAGGTTATAAAGGAAATCAGATCAGAAATTATCTCTCAGATGAAAAAAGAAAAATCAGCATTTATCAAGGAAGTGTTCAGCAAATCTAGAGTAGAGATAGACGAAATAATATATGATATGGATGGATAGGATGGAAAGATAGAATGATTAATATAGGAAAGAGATAAAATGCATGAAACAGATTCAAAAGATTCACCAAAATTTAAAAATCCACTGAAAGCTGGTAAACATGCTTGAATAAACTGAAGACAAAATTTTGGACCTTGAATACAGTATCACATATAGCAATCATGAAAAGAAAAATCTCATTTATTTTTTATATTTTTATATTTATTTATTTATTTATTTATTTATTTATTTATTTATTTATTTTTTGGTACTGGAGATCAAACTCATGACCTTGTGCTTACCAGACAAACACTTGAGCCACTGGGTTAAATCTCTAGACCAAGAAACACCTCTTGAAAATAATAAAAGATCAGAGAAATAAAGTCAAGAAATAAAAATTTCAACTGCTACAAAACCATGCAAAGAAAATAATATAAGAATAATTAGTGCCAGTGAAAAAGCAGAAATCAACACAAATGACATTTAAAAAAATATAGAAGTAATAGTAGGAAATTTCCCAAACACAGGAAAAGAATCTGATATACAGAAAATTGAGGCATATAGTCATAATTAGTCATAATTAAAATAAATTTACACCCAGACATATAATCATCAGGATCCCAGAAATTCAGCAAACTATGGAATATAAAAATCTATTAGAGAAAAGAAACAGACCTCCTACAAAGGAAAGTCTATCAGAATCATGGCAGAGTTCTCAGCACAATCCTTGAGTTAAGAAGAGCCTGGAATGAAATATTTCAAGTCCTGAAAGAAAAGAACTTCAACCCAGATCATGTATCCTGCAAAACTATCTTTCAAAATTAATGGAGAAATAAGATACTTCTGTGGAAAGAACAATAGAACAGAATTCTTGATCACCAAACCAATGGTACAAAAAATACTGAAACATACTCAAGACAGAGTTAAAAATGAACACAATTACAAACTAACAAACAGAGCAAGCAATTAAACAGAGGGGTAAATCAGAGCACTGACAGCTAGAAAATAACATCACAAAGATAAGTACATATTAGTTATAGTCATCAATGTAAATGACCTCAGTTCACCAATCAAAAGAAACAGAATGGCAGAATGGATCAAAAAATTCCAACAATATGCTGGATATGAAAAACATATTGAATTCAAAAACCAATTCATAGACTAAGAGTCAAAGGATGGAAAACTATACTCCATGCAAGACGAACCCAGAAAAATATAGTGGTATCATTTTTTCTGCAGACAATGTGAATTTCAAACCGAAAATTATAAAAAAAAGTCACTACATAATTGATAGAGAAAAAATTCAACAGGATGAGATAATAATCATCAATACACATGCACCAAATACAAGTTCTCCTAATTATATAAGACAAATATTAGGGGCCAGTGATTTGTTTGAGTAGTGTAGGCATCTGCCTGGCAAGTGTAAGGTCATGAGTTTGACCCCGGTACAAAGAGATACATCAACACAGCACAAAAATAAAAGAACTAAACTAAAATTGTGAATAAATGGATTTAGTAGGTTTTTACAGAGGATTCCACCCAACAATATCAGAATATACATTCTTCTTAGCTTCACATGAGATATTCTCTAAAATAGACCGTATACTCACCCACAGAACATGCTAATTAAATGCAAAGGAATTGAAATTATCTCATGCATATTATCTGGCCGTAGTACCATGAAATGGGAAATAAATGACAAAAGAAACTGCAAAATCTCCATAAACACATGGAAATCAAATAGCCTCATCCTGCACAAACAACAGGTCACAAATGAAACACAAAGAAAAAGTTAAACAATATTTGCAAGCAAATAAAAATACAAATACAATTTAATGGGAACTATGGAATGCAATGAAAGCTGTCCAAAAAGGGAAATTTATAGTGATGAACTCTCATATCAGGAAGATGAAATAAGCAAAGTAAACAAAATAATGTTGCACTCCAAGCTTCAGGAAAAAGGAGAGCAAATCAAACCCAAAGCCAATACAAAGGATGAAATTATAAGTATCAGAGCAGAAATAAATGCAATCAAGAATAAGAAAACAATACAAAGAATCAATGAATTGAAGAGTAAGTTCTTTGAAATAATAAATAAAATTGACAATCCCCAGCACACCTTTCACAAAAGGAAAGAAACAAATTCATGAATGGGGAATGAAAGGAGTGAAATCACTATAGATCCTGTCAAAATTCAGAAGATAATCAATACCTATTTCAAAAATCTTTACTCACATAGGATGAAAAGCAGAAGAAATGAACACATTCCTAGAAATTTATAAATTACCAAGCTGAATTAGGAAGACATAAAAAACTGAAAAACTTGATATCAGTTAATGAAATCCACCATTTAATTTAAACTTTACCAAGAAAGAAAAGCTGATTCTGATGGATTCACGGTTGATTGTATAAGAAAATCATTGGAGATTTAACGTTGATCCATCTCAAACCCTTTAATGAAATTGAGAGAAAAGCAATTCTCCCTAACTCATTCCTATAGGCAAGTATTACCTGATAGAAAACCCAGAGAAAGACCCATCCAAAAAAGAGAAATAGAGGCTAATCTCCCTAATGGACATAGATGCAAAAATCCTCAATAAAGTATTAGGAAAGAGAATGAGTAGATCATCAAGAAGATTACACACCATGATCAAGAAGGATTCAATCCAGGACTGCAGGGATGCTTCAACATACACAAATCTAAATGTAGTACACAGTATCAACAGAGCCAAAGACTAAAATCACTTGATCATCTCAATAGATGCAGAAAAATCTTCTGACAAAGTCCAACACTGATACATGGAAAAACCAACAGAAACTCAGAATAGATGGCCTTTGTGTTATTCTAATAAAAGACATCTATTAAACCAACTACTGACATCATTCTAAATGGACAAAATCTGAAAGGTTTCACTTTAAAATTAAGAACAAGATGAGCAAGCCCACTATCACCAGTTCTATTCAGTATAGTTCTTGAACATTAGCAACAGCAATTAGGCAAGAGACAGATGAAAAGAAAAAGGACAGAAAGAAAAAAATTAAACTATCATTATTCACAGATGACATGATACTTTACACAGAAGACCCCAAAAAATTACATCAAAAGACTTATAGCATTAGTAATGATATTCCATATATAGCTGGATACAAAGTCAACACACAACAATCAGCAGCATTCCTGTACACAAGCAATTAATACAATGAGCAAAAAAATAAGGGAAACCATATACTTGACAATACCACATAAAAATGAAATAGTAATAAATTTAACAAAGGAAGTACAAATATATACCTTAAAAATTGCAGTACTCTGAAATAAGACATTAAAGGATATATAAGAAAATGGAAAGATATCTCTTACTCATGGATAGGAAGATCCAATATTTAGAAAATGGCCATACTCCCAAAATTGTTATACAGATTGAATGCAATCTTAATCAAAATACCATTAGCACACTTCACAGGTCCAGAGAAAACATTCCTAAAGTGCATTTGAATACAGAAGAAACCTAGAAAAGCAAAGACAATCTTTGTCAAAAAGGATAGGGCATGAGGTATCACAGTCCCAGACCTTGAGAAAATCAGCATGGTACCAGGAAAAAAATAAAACAGATCTGAGAAACAGTGGAACAGATTAGAAGATGCAGACCCAACTACAAGCACACTCAGTCGCTTTACCTTTGTCAGAGGAGCCAAGCATAATCACTGGAAAAAAGACTATCTGTTTAATAAATGGTGCTGGAAGATGGGCTCTCCACATGCTGAAGACTAAAAATAGACCCATTGATCATCATGAACTGAACTAAAGTCAAAAATGGATAAAAGATCTAAATATTAAAACAGAGATACTAAATCTGCTAGGAGATAAAGTAGAAATCTTGAAGACGTAGGAGTAGGCAAAGAGTTCATGAACAAAAAGCGAACTGTTCAGGAAATGCTTCAGGAATCAGCAATTGGGATCTCATCTTATTAGGTTTTTGTACATTACAGAAAGCACTAACTGAAAAAAAAAAAACATGGAATGGAAAAATATGTAGCCACTGTCTTTCAGACGATAAACTTTTACCTAGAACATATAAATAACTGAAAAAGTCAGGCCTTCCAAATTCAAAGACCCAATCCAAAAATTGTCATCTGAGGGTAATATACACTTCTCAGATGAAGAGATACGAACATCAAATAAACATACGATAAAAATGTTCAAAATCATTGGTCATTTGAGAAATGCAAATTAAATCAACATTGAGATTCCATCTCACCCCAGAAAGAAAAGCTATCATCAAGAAATCAACCAATTAGGGGCTGGGAATTTAGCTCAGCGGCATAAGCGCCTGCCTTGCAAGCAGGCAATCGTGAGTTCGATTCCTGGTACCGATAAAAAGGAAAAAAAAAAAAAAAAAAAAAGAAAAAAAGAAATCAACCAATTACAAATCCTGTCACTGCTGCGAGGAAAAAAAGGAACTTTTCACCATTTTTGTTGGGAATGTATACTGCCACAACTACTGTGGAAATCAATGTGAAGCATCCTCAAAACACTAGGAGTCAAAGTTCCATTTAACCCAGCTATTCTCCTTGTGGTTATTTTCCTAGAAGAATTAAAAACATACTACAGCAATATGTTTTCACTCATGTTTATAGCAGCAAAATTTTCAATAGCTAAATCTTGAAAACAACCCAAATGCCCATCAGTTGTAGAATGGATAAAAATAAAGTGATATTTTTATACAGTGGAATACAACTGAGCTATAAAGAAGGATAAAATCAAGGCTTTTATAGGTAAATGGATGTTACTTGAAACCATACTCATAAAGAAAGAAATCAAATTCTCATGTGTAAACATGTTATTTCCCTAATATAAGGAACCAGAAGAGTAAATAGGATCCAAAATCTACCATAGATACTGTGAACGCAGAAGAAACTGCTCAAAAGGAAATTGATGGGTGAAAGGAGAAAAGAATGAAAGGGAAGGAAAAAATATACATATAACTAAGATAGTTATGTTACTAATTTCTTTTAGTTCATTGAAGCAAATAGTTTGTGTTGTATTGTTTTATCAACTCTATACGCCCATGTTTTGTAATCTGAGCAACTACTTCAAAGATGACAATATAAAATACATTAACCATTGTTAATTTCCTATGATATTGTTATAAATTTCTGAATTGTTGTTTTTATTGTTTTTCCTTTAAAATAAAAAAGAAACAAAAAATAAATAAAAATAACATGCTAACCTTGATCCTGCCACCCAAACTAGACTAAAAAATTATTGACTATATTGAAACTGCCTTTATATACCTCTCTAATCCAAAATACAATATTGATGCCTGAGCTAGGGGTGTAGCTCTGTGGTAGAATGGATATTTATAATGAGGGAAGCTCTAGTTTAAATAGCAAGCACTATAAATAACAAAATAATTCAAAATTCTGGAAACATGAGGAAGTTTCATTTATTTGTTTCTTATTGATGCTACTAAGTGACAAGTCATATACTATTCTTGGGGGCCGTTTATTTAGCATTTCCTTGGCTATCTGTTGCTCCTGAATAATCTAGATTATATGTTTCTGAAAATACCTATGGTGTTTTCAGAGATAGTCTTTCTCCTTCATCTTTTAAGTGTTGGAGAAAAATAGGTCATTTCCTTAAAGATTTATTAGACAACTACTATGTGTTACATTTAGTGTAATTTATAGCAGATCTAATGGAAAACAAGATAAGACAGTGTCCTGTCCTCTGAACATTTAAAAGGAGTTCATGGAGCTACCCAAATGAACTGCAATTAGTGTGGTAAATGGTAAATCTAATGTGAAATTCTCTCTCTCAACCTGGCTGCTGTTCAACAACGTAAGAGTATGCAAGACACTGGCAAAGCATGTTACAAAAACAGAATCTTATCTAAATCATACTTTGGCTCCAACACTGTCATTGGATCAATTATATGACTGAACTCAAAATTTTAAATATCCTGTATATTAGTAATAGATTTTCTGTAAGAGACAATGCTATTCCTCTAGTAAATCCAAAAAGAAATCCCTAGAGAAAATACAGGAGAAAATGAGAATAGCAAGAATTAGGATCTGAAAGTTTGTTTACATTATCTAGAACAGTTTATTGTTCATTTTCTTTACAATTTTTAAGTATTACAAGTCTAACTGCAAACTCATTTACATAATCAATTTTTTGGGGACATGATCTTACCCCATAGCAGAGACTCGCCTAAATAGCACTATGTTTCTTAGACTGGCTTAAATTCATGGTGTTCCTGTTTTTGCCCCTCTAGTGCTGGAATTACAGCTGTGGGCCACCACGCCAGGCTCACACACAAAAGTATTTTCTGTAATTAAGATGCTTTTCATAGAGTATTAATTAATATTCACATTAATTAAATTAACATATTCAGTGTCAAATTACTAAGAAATATAAAACTATATTTTAAGAAGCTAGTGACCACAAAAATCATATGATGTTGAGAAAAAAATGTGTTTTTACACTTCAGTAGATGAGAAAGTATGTAACACTGGTCAGGTTTAGAAAATGACCAGAGAACTCTTTGGACACTTCCAGCTCTACATAATATTTTGAAGTTACATAGATGTTTTTTGACATTTTGTTGTCTTAGGTAGAAAAATGACAAGACACTCAACAATTATTTTAAAAGCTTTGTATTAAAAAATAAGTTCAATTCATCGGAGGGACACTGGTGTTATCTGACAGCCTTCTGAAGGCATTGTCTGCCAGCTACCCTCTTTGTTACGTTTTCTGGTGGATTCTGAGAAATTATTCAGGAATATTTTGCTGGTATAAATGTATAAACAACCCCTTTATTTAAGTATCTTTCAGCAACAGAACACTAAACTTTTCATAGTATTAAGTAATACTGGATTTACAATACACAAATAGCAAGTTTGTTTTCCAAAGAAATTGCTTTTGAATATGAATTAAATCAGTCATCTAAATACTGAAGGAATACTCATTTGACTATATTCAAAATTATTTCTTTTTAAACAATGAGATTAAATTACAGTACACACAGATTGCTCCATTCTATACTTAAATGTATTCTCCCTCCGTTCATAGGGAGTCAGCCTTCATAAAACCCTGTAAATTTACAAAACCACTTTAAACACTTTCTTATTATTTCTATTTATCTTCCTTTTAAAAGTCCAGTTTTCTAATTTACCATCTCACTTGAAATTCTATTCCTCCTTCTGTGGTGTTTTTATTTCTTCCTTAAAACTTGTCATCTGTTTCATCCCTTTAAACTCCAGTAGAATTTATAAAAGCATACCATTTTAGAAGTCTAGACCAAGCATATGGAAGGCAATTATATTGAAATTATTTGGTACTTAAAATATTTTTCAGGAAAGATAATAGTAGGCATTATTCTTTCCAGACAATTAGAAATCTTTACTTGAAAGACAAGTCTGCAGTGAGGTGCATATTGCCAGTTCATTTACTGTGTTATTTAGATAGATTATTGACAGGGCACCATGTAGTCTATGCTCTTGATCACCAAAGAAGAAATGGAAACATGATTTGCTCTATATGGACACATGATTGTGAGCTCCTATGTTTACAAGTATATAATTTAGCATAAAAAAATTAGGTTAGGGTAAAATTTTAATAAAATGGCTTGGGAAAGAAAATTTTTCTGATATTTGATGTGCAAAGATACTGAAATTAAAGCAACTTTGAAGTATTATCAAGTCCCTCATTTTCTTTTTAGGCCAAAAGTACTGAAATCATTCAAGGTTAAAGTATACATCTAACCACATTATGAATTTCGTTTTACTGCGAATTAAATTGCAAGTGTCTCACCTTGCAGTATTAGAATTGTTTTCCTTAAAGTTCTAAAGGTTTTTCAATCTTCAATAGTTCCTTATTAAAATGCAAATGCCTTAGGATTGGAAAGCTCTTAACTCAAAAATATTTAACATTTTAGGATGCAAGAAGGCATGATGACCTCTAACTAAGTCACTGACGTCAGAGACAGAAGAAGTAAAATAGAACCCGAAGGCCAGAAATTGCCAATTTTCCCACAACAGAGTTTAAATACATTTTATTTATTGATATTTTAATCACCTCCATTTAATGTATTTTTATTTAATATGCACAAATAGATAGTTTCTCCTTATTTCCAGTAGTGTTTAGGAGAGAGGAAAATGAAACCAAGCACATCTTCTCCTTGCTATAGGGATCTTAAGGTAGCATGCTTTTTCATCAGTTGGCTTCAGTCTTTCTGTTAATATATCAACTTCCTGAAATAAGTTCATTATGTGGAAAGATTTATCTGGTTCATAGTTTTAGATATCAGTTCACAATTAATTGGCTCCATTGCTTTGGTCTGTGGGTATGTGGTCATTCTAGTGAGAGAACATAGAGGGCGCCAGTCAGCTCATTTTGGGATATGAGAAGAAGCAGGGCTGAAGTCACACATTTCCTTCAAGTGTGCACTTTCTATGGCTGGAAAGCTTCCAGTTAGGCCTACAGTCTTCAAGTTTCCCTTCCCTGCCTGAAGCACTACCATATAGGGACTCCCCTTTTAACACATGAGTCTTTGGGAAACACTTATCCAAATAAAGTGAGGTCAATTATTCTAGTGAGAAATCCATTGGTCAATAAGCTCTTGTCTCAGTTCTAAGAACTTCCTCCAATGACATATTGATCTAATGAAAATGGAGGATCAATAAAAGTTAAACAGTTATTCATGTGTTAGTACACCCGTTGT
Source organism: Cavia porcellus (assembly GCF_034190915.1). Classification (NCBI taxonomy): domain Eukaryota; kingdom Metazoa; phylum Chordata; class Mammalia; order Rodentia; family Caviidae; genus Cavia; species Cavia porcellus. The sequence continues at coordinate 27,019,536 of NW_026947497.1, read as the reverse complement.
TGCCTTCTATGTCACAACATCTCATTTGAGGACTAAATTTTTCAAGTTTATTATCAAAGTTTGAGGAGCGTAAGAACCAAAAATTTGGTGCAGTTACTGGCAAATATTTTATTCCTTATAATATATTTTATTAGGTACATCATAGGTACTACTTCATGAATGAGAATCATGTTAAAAATTCTAATTATCTGGGCTGAGAATGTACAGTAGTGTATTTCCTAGTAGATGGAAGGCCATCTGCTTGATCCCCATCCAAGACACCAATAAAACCTCAGTGGTAATTTTTGTTTAGATCTATGATATACTGCTTATAAACTCCTCTTTAAGAAAATAAAAAAAAACTAATGTGTGCTGAACTATGCTGGAAAATTAAACTATAGATGTATATTTTTGATGCAAAAGTAAGAGAAACCTAAACTATCAAACAAAAATTATTTGTTGCCTCACTTAACTTTATTTTTTCAATATTTATTTCAAAAACAAAACAAAGAATAAATGATAAAGAATTTCCAAACAATATATTGTTTGGAAATATATAGTTAATATATTGCATAGTTACCTTAAAAGTAGTTGTTCAGAGTATACAATAGAGGCACAAAAAATTGATCAAACAATGAAAGCACAAACTCTTAGTATGTTTAAAATAAAGGAAGAAGAAAACGGTTTTATTTTTTTGTTCAATGTAGAATGAATTTAAAATTATATTTAGAAGTAAGCATTAGTCATGAGTGGGCCTCTGCTTTTGAACATTTTGTTTTTGTCCTCAAAAATCAAACTAGATCTTTCATAATACTAGGTTGCTATTATGCAATACCTAGAAAAAAGAGTTGACACTATGGAAAATTAATTTGTTTTAGGAATATAGAGATGATCTTAGATAAACTGTACCATCAAATGTTATAACATTAGCAGTTTTCAGTGTCTAATAAACTATGCAACATTATTGTTTTTGCATGAATAATTATTCGTTGATTCTAAGGTATATAAATAACTTTTTTACAGTTATTACTGTTATAGGAAAGTTGATGTGCTAAAAGGAAATGGGGCAACGTGGATGGTGATGAGATTTGGAGTATAGACTTCCAGAGCTTAAAGCTCTGGTGTGTCATTCCATATGCAGCCCTCCCGTGTAGTTAGGATACCTGTGATAGATTCTAGCTGACTAAAAAACCAGTCTTGAGTATTCGTGAACCTTCTGATTGCTGCACAGGATACCTAATACCCAAAATCTATGACTCAAAGGAGAAGAAGTTCAATTTGGCTTACATTTTAAGAGTTCAGGCTTTGGTTAACTGGATCCAAGGTAGAAAAATCATGATGGAAGGGTAAGAAGAAGCAATGTTAATTAATTTGTGGTTACTGGGAAGCAAAGCAGAGAAGCAGTGCAGGAGAGAAAGGAATGAGAGACCAGACCTAGACCCCAAGCTCATGGCTGTGTGTGCCACTCAGACACACCTAAAAGCATGCTCTAGTACTCTCAGTTTCCTAAATGCATCCCAAAGCCAAAAATGTTGAGTTAAATTGACACTGCACACTAACCACTATGCCTTCCATATGTATGGGTTGACAAGCTAAATTTCTTTCTTACAAGCCCGGCAAACTTGGAAGCTAGATATTCCCACTGGTATTTTCTGATGAATATCTACAGGAGATTATATAAATTTACAAATCCACTAAGTCATGGATGTTTTAAAGCCTGTTTGTTAGCCTGTTCATGTTAGTTACACTACAGAGGGCTTATATATTTTCCTGATAGGTGTCCCTTTAAGAATCAGGTTTCTCTGAAGGAAAGATTATTGATTAGTACATGTAAAAATCTTGGAGAATATCAAAGCACTTTGGATGATGTTCAAGCTTCTTAATTGATACTGTATAGCACGAATCAAGGTAAAGAATTCTTGTAAAAGTGAAGTGGCCTGACTTCTACCAGGGAGAAAAGCTAGAGAACCTTTGTAGTGGTGTGATCAGAATAGAGCCTAGATATTAAAAGGCAACGTATTTCTAGTTCCTGAATCTCATCATCAACTGGAAAGATCTCAGGAGGAAAAACAGAGGTTAGTTTACTGTCTGGCCAGTTTTTAATTGTTCACAGATTGACATCTAGAAACCAATGTTGGTTGCATCTTGTGACTATTCTGGTAATACTACCCTGTCATTGTAAATTTCGCAAAATGGGTAGAACAAATTATATAACAAAACTTACCATCCAGGCTTATAATGAAACTTGAAGCTTTTGTTTCAGGCTTAATGAGTATATCCAGTAGCAAACAGAATCATGACTTTTATGGAAAAGTAAAGAGAATTAAACAATGACACTAACATTTTCATATGGGCCTACTGCAAGGTCTGACTGCATTGTGCTCTCAAAAATAGGTACTCAGTGAATGAATGGTTGAAAGAAAAATGATCAATACATAAAAGCAAAATAATTTTTCTTAATCATTGTTAAATTTGATAATTTTGCATAAAGTATACCTGAATATTTTTCATAGGAAATCTCAAAAGGAACTTTGGAAATATTTTACCATATTAAAACAATCTATTTCAGTATTATGATTTTACTTAGAAAATACATGAATTTATTTGCAGGTAATTGACGCTCTAATAAAGTTATCTGGCTATTATCATATCTAAAATATATAATTTTGAAAAAAAATCATGTTTCTTTCCCTTTGGCCATAGTAATGCATTTAAAATTAAGATTTGAATGCAAATTTGCTCATCTTTAAAGAAGGATACACTACAGCATTTGGTGTTGATTCTATCATACTTTGTTATGAATCATGGCACAAAATTTTAGTGAGAATATTTTTAGATGCAACTGAAACTAAGGAAGAAATGTTTAGGTATATCATGAATATCAATTAACTATTTGAATATTTTCTATCTTGCAAAACAAAGCAAGTCTCAATTATTATAATAGTCAGAGCATGGAACTATTTTTATGCTAAGTTCAAATAAACCACAAAGACAGGACTGCTGTTGTGTAGTCCCCTAGTCTGATTGGAGGAACTGAAAGAGGGGTGTATCTCTCACCCTTCACACAGTACCTTTGTTTTTGCTGCTTGATGGGAACACATTGATTGGCTCCCTTCTACTAATTTGTCTGAATTTTCATTTAAGGTATATATTTGAGTAGGAGAACAGATGTGGTACATCAAAAAATATGAGCACCAGGCTTCCTCTGTTCAATTACTTTCAGCCCTGTTCTACCGTTAAGATATTTGTAAGAATCCTTAAAATATTTTTACAGAAGTACATCAAATACAGTTGTGTTGTCCATGCTAGTGCAGGTTTCGTTTTTACTGTTTAATTAATTTGTATTATCCTGAATACAGAAACAAGATTTTTCTGGAGCAGAGAAAAATTAATTATTACTTAGAGCAAGTACATTAGTTCTTCGTGCCCTAGATATGTCAATTCTGAGGCATCGTGATAAGAATCAGATGGTCAGTTTTGTGCCTCTGCGTGTGGTGTCACTGGGAAGAACCCTTAAAGTTCTGAATCAGAATTCATGTGTCTAGACCTGCCCATCTCTCTTCCACTTTTGAAAGTGACCGAAACATTTACTCTCTACTATAAATTTATACTTCTATGGCAGAGAAAGGGAAAAAAAAGCCATGTTATTACCCTTTCAGATTCAAATAAATGTTTTCAGAAGGAAAGACTTTTCAGTGATTGCAGGCCTGCTGGTGATCTACATTTCTTTCTGGCTGTAACGTAAACGTGTACCTTTGGATAAATGTATTTCTCCAGATAGCCTCTTCCTATCTGTTTAATAATGCTTAGGCATGGTCTTTGACCTGGGTTTCAACAAAATGCTTTGAAAATATTAAGTATTCAGAGATGTGAAAATATTCACTTCCTCAGACACACCCTAGCAGTTTCAAAAATAACTTGGCAAGAGAAAGTTCCACCATGTTCTCATAAGTGTTTTACTGGGAAATTATTACTATTTGTAGGTGAGGTAGATGTAATTTAGTTTCTGATCTAAATGATGAAAAGATGGCCCACGAATGTGTTGCAAACAGAGCTTCTCTATATTTCAGCTATACCTCCATCTATTATAGGTATTAGAGAAATAATGGGAAATACTCAGTGATACTAATAATCACCTGGTGCAAGTGAAGGATATTATATTAAGTCAAATAAGCCAGATTTTCACTCTTCTTTGGTGGAAGGTAAATGAAATCGATGTTCAAAAAATGTAGGGGGATGGATCAGTGACTTCTAGAGATTAAGAAAAGGTGAGGGAAGAAAGGATAGAAGGGATTAACTAACACCAAATTCCTATTAAGACCAAAACAATGATATAGTCTATGAAGAACCAGATCAGAACAGTTTGAGTTTCAAAATACAATGAAATGACAAGATGGAAATTTTAATCATTTTGCTTTGATCATTATTTATTGTATGTATGCATGGAATTATCACACTATATCTCATGAATATGTACCATGAATTTTTAGAATAACTTTTTTAAAAAAATAAAGTAAATAATTTCTAGTAAAGAAGCATAAGCTTCTTAACTGTTGTACTTGGGGAGTTCTGATTTTAGTATGAATATGTGGCTACCCAAAAAAAAAAAAAAAACTATTGTTTGAGCTGTAAAGTCTCACATATGTTTGAAATGATAAAGAAAGAGTCGTAGTAAGCTTTAATTGCAAGAGACGTATGTGTAGAGCTTGAATCATTTGTGTGTGAGCTAGAAATGCTTTGATTGCTGCTGGTTTATCAAGCTCAAATGTCGAGTCTGCTGATGACATTTCTCTAATTTCAGTCACTGCACAGTGTTAAGCAATAAGGCTTAGACAATTTCTAAAGAAATTTTAAGTTCTCACAATTTTAATGCATTTGGGTAATGATAGCAATTAATTTATAACATATCCTTAATTTTTCTCCTTTGAAAACGCCGAGTCCCACATTTTGTTTAAATCTTAATGTTTGTAATCTAAAGTTTTATGAATGGTGAATATATTTCCACTATATTTTTTCTTTTTCTAATTAAAGAAATATTTAGGAAAGTATAAGAGACTTACTTTAGACTTAGGAATTATTACAAATACTTAGATATGAATATATTGTCATTTATTCTAGGATGATTACTGAAATTACATACTTGAACCCAATTTTTTTGAATGCATCTTTTTTTAAAAAAAGTAAAACTTTTCTGTTAAGTGAAAATTTAACACAATAGATTAACTCTGATATATTTAAAAACATTTTTCAAGTAATGCAATTACAAACATTTCTCTAAAGCTCTAAAGCTTGCATGTAAAACATGGTTTCTTAAATCAATTAGTGACTTGTCATTTATGATATTTAACAGCATATTTACAGGAAAAAATAGAATAGCCTTAAATAATCAGTAACATTTCATAGCCTAAATCATCTGAATACATATAATGATATTTCAATGAATATATGTTTGAAGCCACCTTAGTATAGCAGGAAAATATTGAGGTTCTTCAAAAATACAATCCTTTCATTGTCAAAAATATATAACATTCATACCATAAAATGTACAGGAGATTAGGTATCGCTTTACAGATTTCAACTCAGTAATGCCTATTGTCATTTTAAAATTGTGTGAAATTGTATTAGTATTTTGAGTGACACATTTTTTTTTTCATTTTTAGAGAATTCTAAAAGTAAGAAGAAAAGCCATAACCTTAAAAAGAAATACCCTATCAGTGACAGTTTATGTAAACAGCTATTACTAATGGAGTTAAAAGACCTTGCAGTGCAAGTGAGGTTTGTAATAGTAATTGATTTACACGAAGTAATTGCTGACATGTTTTCCTGTCAGGTTTATTTTCTGTGATCAAATTCATTCAAAAGGACTTACAGTGAGCAGACTGCTGTGACACAGCTTGAGTAGTGGCAGAGTTGCCCTCAAAGCTTGTCAGAGCTTGGGAGTTTAGTGGGCTACCTCTGTTGGTGTAAAGGAATCAAAGGAGAATTAATAACAGTGGGAAATAATCTGTCTTTGCTTCAGTGCAAAGTTGTACACAATTTACTTTGTAAACCTGAATTCAGCTGACATCTTTCAGGGAAAAAATGAAAAACTACACCCGTATTTGAGAAAACTGATAAGAAACACTATAAGATTTAGCAATAAACTTTCTGACAATAAATGAGAATACAATATTTTATAATAAGAAGGGACAGAGTGGGGAAAATGAAAGTAGCGTCTTTAAAAGCATCATGAAGTTTGTCTGAATCATAAATCCAAAGCGCGTAAGCAAATGCTGCCAGAGAAGTGTCAGAGCAGCCCGCACAAAGAGGTACGAACCCAGGAAAATAGATTTTCTCTTTTTTGAGGTTGGAGCCTATAATTATGCTCAATAAGATGGAAAAGACCGTAATATGATGGCTTAATCATCTTCCCATTCAGTAGGATGAATCATAGATTTGTACCTGAAATCCTCCACATCGGAGTGTGATCTAGATAATAGCTAGTATTCTCGTCTGTCTGCCAGCCTTCAGTTTGAACCCACTTCTAAAAAAATGATTAGAACCATTTAGAGAAGAATAAGAGTAGGCCTGTTCTAAGTACCCACATGTGAAGAAAGGCACATCTGAACACACACTGAGGACAAATGTTTCAAGACTCATGGCTTAAGTAGAAAGAGAAAATACCATGCACTATACTATATAAAACAAAGCTGAAAAAAGCTTCCCTTTTTCCCATGCAATGAATTATTGTGTTGTGCCTTCATAATACCTGCACAAAGCAATATAATTATGGGAATGGAGCATATTTGAAGTTTCACATACATACTCATACTAGTGAGGATTTAAACATTTATCAAATTAATATTTATAATTCCTTCTTGAATAATTTTTCTAATATAAGCCTTCAGTTCTGCGGATTACAATATTTTGTAAAATAAAATTTGCTATACTAATCCCAAATCATCTAAACATTACTGAGGATTACATAGCTGTGCTTCTAATCCATGACCTGCTCTTGTTACTAAAGTTCCAATGGCCAATTGTTTCTCATGCAGGTGATGAGTCCTCTACAGAGAAGGTCCTGACCCCACAGTGCTATCCTTGAATGAGATAGAAGGGTTGGGCAAAGCTAGAGTTATGAACAAAGCATCTACCTATGAGGCTGGATAAAGACAGGCAACGTTATCCTTTTCAAGTGAAAAAGAGGCAGCATCTTCTGAGAACCAAAAGAAAAGTTACAATGCAACATTCAAAGGTCTCTGTCTCCTCTGTCTCCTCTGTCACTGCCAGATAATGCTCTGTCTTGGCAAGATCCTGCCTCTACTGCGTTGAACAACCACAATAGTAGGTGTCAAATTCGAAAGAGGATAATTCAGAATTTTCCTGTTCTCCTGGAGCAAAAGAGTAGTAACCAGACTCATACCAATAATATTTAACAGCTAAAATTTCACAGAATTTACTAAAATATACCAAAGTAGCACTAAACATTGTGTAAGTTAATCCTTACGCTGAAAATATATTAGACTTCCTTATTTAATTGATTCATGCCTCCTAAAATTTATGGAAAGTCATAGTTTAAAGATCATATGCTATTTTTCTAAGTGGCAGAACAAATGTTGAAATCTTACGATGTGTTTGATGAAAGATAATATTTTTTCACCTTTAGAACTAAAAACACTGACTTCTTAATGCTTACCCACTATCCCTTATAAATTGCACGATTCCAAACATCAACTGTATGTATAGACATTTGCTTTTTAAACTGACATAATATAACATTTACCACATTCCTGTCTCTAATAATCAAGTTCAAGGAGCAGAATCTAATCCAATTAAAAAAGTAATAATTATGATCAGAAGATAAGTTATATTAAAAAATTTCAACACTTGGAAGATACTTGTTTGGAGTTTTTAAAGATAGATGGGGCCATGTGTTAAGAAATGAGGGCAGCCTCTAAAACTTTCACTCCTCCAGGCTGACAGCAAGCATGGGAATGAAAGTCTAAGCCTTAAAGACTCCATGTAATGAATAGTGACATGATAAAAGCTAAGTGGCAACACCCTGCATGAGTTTCTAAGCAGGTTTCAGTAAGAATGCAACCTGGCCAAGGGTACATAGTTTGTTAAAACAGAATGTGAGGTCCTGGGACAGAGAGTCCAGAATTGCATGAAATTATCAACTACAGAATGAAAGCTAATAAATGGGTATCGCTAATTAAACCACTAAATGCCTCTCACTCTCTCTCTCTCTCTCTCTCTCTCTCTCTCTCTCTCTCTGTGTGTGTGTGTGTGTGTGTGTGTGTGTGCATTCATGCTTGGTACTCAAGCTTGAATCTGTTGTAGCTTGGCATAACTAACACCTTCTTGTGTTGGAGACCACTACGAAGCAGCTCTGAGCAGGATTTAAATTTTACTAATTGGCTTTCTATGTTTATCTGTGAGCCTGTCCTAGGCCTCAGCCCCTTGCCTGGTCACTGGAAGATGGGAGGTGATTCACAGTAAGTGAACCTCTATGAATCACTGGTCCTGGCTGAGGCCTGTAGTGGCCTGTGAAGCCAGAGATACCTCAAAGGGCAAGATAAGGCCACAGCAGCAGACACACTGGCTCCAACCCCAATTAACAAGGTAGAGACTGCAGCTGCAAAGATTACTCCTACAGTCTCACTTCTGTCATGTCCTCATGATAACACAGTGCTACTAAATTGACTTGATTCATTACTTAGAGATGTCCTTCAAGTGACTTCCAAGGTCCTGCACTTCCCTCAGTCTCCGCCCTCTGTCCTTGATCCTAGTGTAAGTGGTTTGATCCAGGGAAGCTTTTGCCTTTACCCACAAAGCCTTGAGCTTAATTAAAGGGTTTTAACCCTCCTGGAGCCCTAGAAATCATATCATTTGTCTCTTTTTATTTGACCTCTGCTGTAGACTCCTTTGGGAGATCAGGAATCTAGGGCAGAACTCTATAATCTTGTGCCCTGTATTTGACCCAAAAGAGTGAAAAGTTACTCAGCAAACAAGCCCCATGAGAAAAGCAGAATGAGCTGCACCCACAAGAGAAAAATTTGCCTGCTCAACAAAGAAGCAGGATACAGAAGTCACTAAGAATTCTAGCTAAATTGTTTCCAACAGGTGTCTTTTTATGGTTTTCTGTTTTAAAAGCTTTATAACTTTCCAGTTCAGTTCCATTCATTTGGACTTTGAAAAAGGGGTCCACCGGTGATCTCTGAGCTCAGCTAATAAAATTCCAAATGTACCAGTTTGGCTGTTTGGGTTTCTACATTGTTCAGGAACCCACCTCAGAACCTTGCACATTTACACTGAGTTACAAGTCCATCTTTTGTTATTTATTTCTTTTAAATTGTGAGACAGAGTCTCTCTAAGTTACCAAGTTTTCCAGCATGGACTGGAAATTGTGCTTTTTCTGCCTCAGGCTCCCAGAGACCTGGGTTATAGGTATGAGGAAGCATCATGATAGCTCACTATGCCTACTTTGGTGCTACTTTTTTGCATAGCAATGACAGAACTAATACAGATTTGATGTCGGGGGGAGGGGAGAGAGAGAGAGAGACAGACAGAGAGAGACAGAGAGAGAGACAGAGACAGAGAGACAGAGAGAGAGAGACAGAGAGAGATGGAGAGAGACAGAGAGAGAGACAGAGAGAGACAGAGATAGAGAGAGACAAAGAGAGAGACAGAGAGAGAGATTGAGAGAAGGATATTAAACATGTTTGTCTGTCATCACAGTTGATTTATGACAGGGCACTGTTTAGTGCTATGACTTGAACCACACTGAAACACAGGAAGACACACATTTTTTTATTTTTTCTTCCTTTTCAATATACAATGAAAAATATTGTAACATATGATTTAAAATAATGGTCTATTTCTCAATATCTCGATGCAATTTTCAAATCTTTGCCTATGTTACTGTACATTTTATTTATTAGTAATATGATGAAAATAGTGGGGGTTTTTTTCTATGCATGATGGACTAAACTGTCTACAGATTAGGGTGCTGAAGAGCTTGTACAGGCTTTAAATCTGTAACAAAAGCTTTCATACAATGTTTTATTATGTTATGTTGTTTATATGGACAAACTCAATAACTTTTTAAACAATGCCCAGGCAGCCGTATCATTACTATTGCATTTTGCAGAAGAGCAAACATAGTGAAAACGTATAAACAATGTGCTGTTTGATGTGAAAGGGCTTGTTATTTTTCACACTACTTTTAGTCATGGTCTGCTGCATGATACTACTTCTGTGTCTTCCAAAAGGCAGCTTATACCCTTTCTTGGCAATATAAGCATAGAAAAGTTACTTTATGATATTTGCCTTTGATAATATGATTATTGCAGCTAGGAAATAAAAAACTGCAATTTTTTTATTTATTTAAAGAAAAGGAAATGAAAAAAAAATACATGGAGATAAAAAAAAGGGTAGAAATAATACAAAATTACAGACAAACAAAAGATAAGAGATTGCCGGTTGATAAGTTATACATTGTCATCTTTGAAATAGCTGTTCAGATTATAGAATTAAAGTATTTAGAATGACATTCAAAAAGTGACCCTACAAACCATTCTGCTCTATGATCGAACAAAAGTTCAGTAATATGATTATCATTCCTACACATTTGTTTTACATCTCAAAGAGGGTAAGATTAAACATATCAAAACAGAACAGAACATTTAAAAAAAAGATAAAAAACAATTTAAAGAAATACAGATTTCAAAGCAAGTCCACTGGAGATCTTCATCATCTAACTGTCTGTAGCTTCTTACAAATAGTTGTCCCTATCTTCACCCACTTTATATACTTATTGCATATCATAGAACTAATCAAATCATTACAGGATGATGAAGTCTTTTTACGTTCTCAAGTTCCAAATTAGGGAAGACAATAGTAACTACCATCGCATCTCTCATTCTCTTTGTGATAGCCGTCCCCATCTCTGCATATGCTGAAGTTGAACTCAAGAAACCAGTCCAATGTCATTCTAATCAGCGAACAATAGATTGCTAGAATTTATACTATAATGTTACAAAATGAGCTTCGGGTTTCTCAGCGTCTCTTCCTCAGAGTATCTGTTCCTTACATCTTGCATTATATAATCTGTTCCCGTAAATAATTAAAAAAAAACCCATGTGTGAATTTCTACCTATATATCTATCCTCTCTGTATTATAGGGAAAACCAAGTCATAGCAAGACAGCAAAACAATTTCTTAGAAAAACATGCAATGGGTAAGACATATAAGACTACAATATAAATGATCTTCCGTAGCTACTATGTTTTCTCTTGTTATTTTCAATAGATTTGTCCACAACTGTGGCTTATTATAGTCAAACATACTATCACCTATTTTTATAAAAACTTAACTTTGACAGCATTGTAGGATTTGAGAGCTGTTACTAATTCATACCAGTATGGATATCCTTTACATCTTGTCATGCTCAGAGTAGTTTCCTCTACTTTTAGGGTTGATACTAACAGGCATACCAATTTCAAATAGAATCAGCCAAGGCCGACCAATAGTCTTATGATTCAGATACAATTAAGATCAGTCATAGTAAGACAATGTAAGTAATACAGGATTTCAGTTTAAGTTAATAGGAAAGTAAGGATAGTTACCATGGTATAACCTGCTATTTTTGGTTCTAGAGGTCTGTGTCCTCAAATCTGACATGAGTGGACAGACCAGACCAAATTAAATTCAATCTAAATATGGCACTAGGACTACTGTGTCTTTTAAATCGTTATACACCATTAGCAATGACCTCTGCTTTTTTTAAAATATAGTTTCAGAGCTGTCTATACTAAAGACTATAGCTTACCGTCTCTGCCTCATGTCTGCTACTCCACTTTTCTGCTATAATTTGTCCACCTTATTCCCTCATTCCATTGTCTGCCCTGTTCACTGAGGCCTCTCTGTGACTGTTGCTGGAATCCTGGTATCTCTTCCTCTCTTTCTCTGTAATGTCCTTCAGCGCTCTCTGTAGGGTTGGATTGGTGGCCACGAACTCCCACAGTTCCTCCTTGTCTTGAAAGTATCTTATTTCTTCATTAATTTTTAGAGAGAGAGTTTTGATGGGTATATGAACTTTGGTTGCATATTTTTTTTCTTTCAGGACTTGGAATATTTCTCCACACTCCCTTCTTGACTTAAGAGTTTGTGTTGATAAGTCTGCTGTTATTTTGATAGTTTTCCCATTATAGGTAACCTGCATCTTTTCTCTGGCTGCTTTTAATATTCTGTTCTTTTGGTGGATTTCTGGGATCTCAATTATTATATGTCTAGGTGTAGATCTCTTTTGGTTGTAGGTAGCTGGTGTTCTGTATGCTTCATTTATCTGGATATCATTTCTTTTTGCTATACACGGGAAATTTTGCTTTAATATATCTGTGAATTTGTTTGTATTTCAGTTTTGAATGCTCCTGCTTCCTCACTCACATTCTTTATTCTTAGGTTATGTATCTTTTTGTCATCCTCCACTTTTGAATTACTTCTTTCTGGTTCCTTGTTATTTTTAAGAGGCTCTTTCTTTCACGTTCATATGCCCTAAATCTCTCTTCAAGTTTCAGAAGGCTGTCTTTAGTTTCTGTCAAGGCATTTTGCCGGTGTTCAATGGAGTTTTTAGTTTCCTGATATTCTCTTTGGATCTGTTTCATGTATTCTAAGTTATGTTTAAATTCTTCAGATGCTTCTCTTTCTTTTCTGATTCCCTCAGTTCTTCCATCTGTGTTCTCTTGGGCGGGGCTTGTCATTTCTTTAATTAATCTCTTTATATCTTGCCTCACTTGGATCAGGAGTACAGCTTTAAATTCCTCTATGAGATCATGTAGGTACTTTTTTAATTTCGGCTGATGCTGTGTCGAGTAATGGATGATTACTATGCTTGTTCTCTTCAGTGTTTAGTTCTCCTGGGCTTATTTTCTCCTGTTGGGCAGCTGGAGATTTTTTTTTTTTTTATCTCTTGTCATGTTTCTGGTTTCTTTCAGACTGTCCTGGAGTTCTCTGGCCCTCTCCAAATTGCTTAGGGCCTTTCAGAAGCATGCTGGCTTGAGTTTTTGCTGTCCTCCCCAATTTGCTGTTATCTGGGGTAGGCTGGGATGCAGGGTCGGTACAGGCTAGTCTCTAGCCTCTGTGCCAGTTAATTCATAAATTAGGCTGTACTTTCTGGTTGTCACTGAGTTGTGACTATTTTGTATCTGCTTATTGGGCCCCAAACAGAGTCTTGGTTTAGCCCCAGTAGCTCCTGCCAGTTCTCTTTGTACCAGAAGCAGCTGAGTAATGTCACTATGGCACAGGGTTCTGCCCAAATCCCAGCCATTCTCTTCCAAACCTCTCTGTGATAGGAGCACCAGAATAGCAGATCTGCCCAAAACCAAGATGTCTCCCACTAAGTTCTCTGTGTGGAGCTGAAGCCAGCACGTAATCAGGCTCTGCCAGTTTTCAAGATGTCTTCCACCAGCCCTCCCTTACAGGGGGACCTGGTGATGTTACCACGCTGCAGTTTCTGCTGCCAGACTAAAATGTCTGCCACCAGACTCTGTGTTATTGATTTCCCCGTGGTGGCGGGCCAGCTGTTCTCTGGCCAACCCCAGCAGCCACGGGGTTCCCATTACTCACCAGAGTCTGGCGCAGGTCCTCATTCCGGGACCACCGCACACCAAGCTGCCCACCTTTCCCGCACTCCCGGCACAGTGCGGAACGGTCAGATATCTGTGCACCGTTTAGATTTGAAACACCAGAGCCTTGTACATCTCCTCTGGTGCAGCGGTGCAGTCCTGGCTGCTACTTGGAGTCCCAGGTCTCAGTTTCCCACAGTCACCAAAAGCAACATAGCTTTTCCTGCTGGGTCCACGGGTTAGTTTGTTGATTTAAAGGCGCGGGATTTGCAGCCTCCCGTTATCAGGGTTCACGGTCTCAGCACGACTTTAAATCCTCCAGCTGTACTGTCTTGGTTAATAAGAATTGCTATTGATTTGTCTGGCCCTCTCCATGTTGTCATTTTTTAGCTTCTAGTATGAATTCTCCGGAGAGACTCTTAGCTCAATCCCCTAGCAAGCCGCCATTTTTCAAGACTCCCTAAAAAACTGCACATTTTTAAGATGCTCAAATTGAGTTACCTATTTCTAATAATAAAATAATATGGTTTTAATTTTTAAAAATTTTAATCAGTGCATATTTATAATATACAGTGTCTACACACATCGTGGGGAATGGGTGCATTCACGTAACACATCTCAAGACATTTTTTTCCACTCATCCCACCCTCCTTTTGGCCAGTCCCAAACTCATTTATTTGTGTTATAGGTCCTTAAAAAATTAACTATCATGCATATAGATTAACAACAAGAATAGCACTATAAAACTTATAAAACACTTAAGACAATTATGCTAACTCGAGATACACTTTTGGACACATTTTTCTTGCTGAATTACAATAACTTTTTCTCCCTTATTTCCTGTTGTCTTTTGTTTAGCACTTTATTTATATATTTAACTTCTCTGATAAGAGAAACTATATGTTATTAGAGTTTGTATATCTGATTTAATTCATTTAACAATACAGTCTCAAGGCACATGTACTTTCTTACAAATAACTTGCTTATGTCTCCTTATTTTAGCAAAGTAATACACTACTCTCATAAGAATCAGTGTCCATTATTCCACCCAGTTTGCAATATCTTTCCCTTGCTTTTCATAAGACAGAATAGGACACAATTTAAATTTTGATGTATTTCATCTTTTATAGTGCTTCCTGATGAAAAGATCCTCCTTCTGTAAACCATGCTCCCTGGATAGGATCACAAATTGTAAAAACAGGAATTGTAAGAAATATTCTATCTAGGACAGTAGAGGTATATTTAAATATAAGAGTGAGGTAAGAGTAGTACATTATTCCTTGATATAATTATTTATAACAACACTTTAAACAGTATTTCATGAGTTTTGAAATGACCTTTCACAGGTATAGCCATGGCATCAGCTTGTGGGTATTTCTGGATGTGAGTGAGGTTCTAACCTTCAAGACATCCCAAAGAAAGCCAGCCACAACCTTCCTTATAAGTGGTATGTCTGAATCTGCACATGAAGAATATACAGGAGTTTTTCTGCTCATCACAGTTTTCCTGTGACCCACACAAGAGACTTACAATTCCTGTGTTTACAATTTGTGATCCTATCCAGGGAGCATGGTTTACAGAAGGAGGATCTTTTCATCAGGAAGCACTATAAAAGGTGAAATACATCAAAATTTAAATGTACTAATGTGTCCTATTCTGTCTTATGAAAAGCAAGGGAAGGATTTTGCAAACTGGGCGGAATAATGAACACTGATTCTTATGAGGGGCTAGACCATATCGGGAGAAGGGTCATCATTACATGTTCATATTCAGAGACTTCTCTTTGCTGCCATGCCCAGTTCCAAGTATGAATGACCAATCAGAACTACAACAGCCTTACTGGAGAAAGATTAAATGGTTCATTGATCCCTCAGAAATGAACTCTTGGGTCATGCTGAGATAGGAGATTTAGGGCATGGCAAGTGGGCTAGGGAAGTGGGTATGAGCTGTCAATCAGAGTTCCACATGTGCAGAACATCCAAAGCCATGCACTTGGAACCAATCAGCAAGTCCTCCCTTCAATCCTTTTCACAAGAATTTCAGCAGATTTTTATTAGGATGGCTTGACGTCATTAGACCTGACATCAGCCTAAAATATGGGAGACACAGAAGACAGCCATTGTCAAGCTGGGCAACCCACATTAACACTCTGAGCCACCTACCCTATGATTTTCAGGGTGTGTCTCTTTTCTTATTTTTTGTTGGCCTGATCTTGTTCTGCAGAACATGCCTCTTTTCTTTTTTGTTTCTTTGTTTCTTTTTTTTACCTTTATTAAACAAAAAATTCAGTACTTTTTACATTTGTAGTTATCAATTTTTTTTCTTAAAAACAGAAAGAACTTATAAAACATCTCTAGAAGGAGACCCTAGCAGACCAGAAATCTGGTAGCAATACCATGATGCAAGTCATATAGTACTGGGATGTGCAGCTATGGTAAATGGTGATCTTGACTAGATTATTAAGGACAGATGGTGAGCATAAGTTATACTAGGGATAGTTTATGCAAATTATCCTACTGGTCCTCCTTTATGTTTCCATATGTTTGTTTTGGAAAGTCACCATCTGGTAGATATGTCATCTAATCCCTGAACTAATGATTATTGCTTTCAAAAATGCAAGGAGATATTGCAGCAGGAAGCACTGGTGCTAAGTCTGAATTCTTATCGATTCCTTTTTGCACGAGCGTCCCTTGCCCCTCTTTCTTCTTTAATAGCCTCTCTTTGCCTGTCTTCCAAAAACTAGCATCTGAGGACTCATACTGCTAGCTTTAGAAGACAGGTACCATAATCTGAACTCATTTTTCTGAGACAATGCTTATCCACTACAGGAATTTGAAAGCCAAGTGCTTTTATCTGAAGACAAAAATCTTTGATTTGTAACATGAATTTAAACTTTTTTTTTTGGGGGGGGTGGCAGTTTGAAGACAGTTCTTGTTGTTGTCTTCTTCTTGGTTTAAATGCTAAAGGTTATTACACTAATGACCTGAAATGATTTCCTTCTATTTGCATGCATGACTTTGTAAAATCCTGACACCCACTGACACTGCCTTGACTCTGCAACTTCTTTTGACCATTGGAACACCGGCAGAGATGGTGCACAGAGAAGTTTGAACAGTACTTGTGCTTAATGACTTGTCCTCTGTTATCCTGAAGATCTTGGCCTTTTAATAAAACTGGATTGCTTTGTTCTACACACAAGAACTAGGCAGTCCAGCCAAGAGGTAGGAAAGACTCTCAGACATGCGAATTAGCTCCTTCTTAAGCAAAGACATAGCAGCTAACTTGATAGTTATGCTGATGAATTATACTGATGAAGACCAGGAAAACAACCAATAAGCTAAGCCCAGCTCCAATTACTGACTCTCCAAAGAAAGGGTTAATTTGACTTTTGCTTAGGAGTAGATGGATCAATCGTTGATCACTGCATGTGTGTGCATGCATGTATCAAATATTAAATAGTAATTATTCTTGGTCCTGTCTACTTCTCAAACTTCATTCTGGTTCCTCCTGGAAGCACTTCCTGCATAGTTCATTTGCACAGCAATATCTGACAGAGAGTGTACTTCTAGAATTGTGACCAAGCATAATGATTTATTAACTCTTTGGACTTTATGAAGACTCCATTAAACATATACATTTAAATTACAAAATGGGCACTTATCCAAGTTATTTGAATTTGAAATGAGAAGCCATTCACAAAGAGACTGCAGAGAACAAGACATGTTTTCCAGGACAAGAGTATTCTTCCTTTGTCTGCCATGAGCATCCCATCTGTTTTGAATGAACCTTACTTACAAATAAAAATTAAGGAATTAGAATTTAAGTAGAGACATGCCAGAGAAAGAATAATTCAACAAAATGAAAAAAAAATGGTAGGCCAGAAAGTTTTCCTGTTGTGTTTTCATTCTATGTATCCTATAACAGGCAGAGCAATCGTCAGAAAACAGGCAGTGAAGTATTTTCCGTAACTTGACCCACAACAGCAAGTGTAGTTCAATAAATAAAGGAAATAAAGATAGGTAGAAAAGAAACAAGGGAAATCATAATTTCACAAGTGAAACTACAACCTCAGGACACAAGACCAATTTCAACATTTTTTTTTTCTTTTCTTTCAGAGCACAATAAGCCTGGGCAGTTCTATTTCATCTAAAAATGAGTTTGTCCTTTTACTTTTTACTTGCTAAAAGGTGCCTTTCACCTGTGAATAGACAACTTCTTTTTAACCTATAAAGTAGAATTTTTCCCAATGAAAGGATGTTATCTTCCTATGGTTGGGCCATCCTTATCTTTCTGTGGGTGGGACCGCTCTTTTCTTAAGTTGAAATTTCTATATGTTCACAATTTCACATATTCCTGCCTCTAAAAGATCTAAATATTCCCAATTCAAAACTTCAATGCCCTCCCCCACCCTGAAAACCATGTGCTAGTTCATGGAGTTTATACTTTAACTTTTTGCCTAATAAATTCCTTTAAGTGCCTCATTAACCCATCCTGGAAGTTTTTTTTTTTTTTTTTTTTTTTTTTTTCTGAAGCTCACCTATAATTCATTCATCAGGTAAAGTGGGTTAGGCTCCTTATTTTGACTTAAGGAGCCTTTTAAGATTCTGGCTGCTGACAGGTTTCTATCATTTTTCACATAACAAAATGATTCTTGAGGTTAAGGGTATAAAACAGGCAAAAGTCCATACACTCCATCCCATGGGGTTTCCAATGAATTCCATGAGTTGACACCAGAAAGTCCCCTCTATCATGACAAGAGTTCAGAAGCATATGTGAAAAAAAAAATCAGCATTTTGAATATTTTCTCCTTTTGAGGAGGAGAAAACTCTAGTGTTTCAAAGCTTTTTACACTGGAAATTTATACCATGAAATAACACAGAGTTAAAGTTTCATTCATCTCTATTCTTCTGATATGTGTTTTTTGCCAGAAAAAAAAAAATCTTTTTTCTTTCCAAGTTTATGTTAACATTGGTTTATTCAATAAAATATAGAAAAATAGTATAAAAATATACAGTTTACTTTCATATAATTACTGTGAATATTAACCATCATAGTCAAAGTTTATCACCCAGACAAGAGATTAGGGTATTGCAAGAGATTAGGGAAGAGGATGTGATCCTTTAATGGCGAAGTCCCATGGGTATAAAGGAAATGCTAAATGTTAAATACACCACCTCCAAAGTCAAAGAATGAATTCTAAGGAACAATGGAAGACAAGAGTAGAAAAATTTATCGGAAAAAAGGAGTGGGGAACAGGAATGGGAGTAAAGGAAATAGGAATAGCTCTTGAAAGACAGGGGGGATTCTGAATGAATTGGCAACAAGCTGACCTCTCAAAGGAAGTTTTTATAGAGCAAAATTGTGAGGTCAGGTACAGCGTGGGTCAAAATTATGATCAAAAAATAAGATTGCATGCAAAGTCCGTTAGGTAATATTGCTGTATTTCCACCTAACTTAGCTGTCTGTAATTCCAGGACTCATATGCAGAAAGTTCCCAAAGCCATGAACAGCAAACCAGTCAGATAGTACCATCAGTTCTCCTCATGAGAACACAAGCAAGTTTTTGAGAGTTTTTGATAAGATAGATATCAGCCTGCAGAACGGTAGACACACAGGAAGAGCTGACTTTGGTCTCTCCACTACTGTGTTCTCTTGTTCACCCTGGTCTGCTCTCATGCAGTAGAGTGTACATTTTTACAACTTTTACATGGCCCAAACTCAACCTGCAAAGCATGTTTCCTTTTCTACCTTTACTAAGCATAAACTCACCCTACGTTTTGCACTTGTTTTATTTAATTGTTTGTTGAAGACAAGAGGATGTAAAGATTATCTCAGAAGCAGACCCCAGAAACCCAGAACCTACTAACAATTTTGGCAGAACTAGCTTGGATGTAAAGCTCTTTTGGGCATGGGTTTTCGTTTCTGTTTCTTTCTGAAATCTTTGAACTCAAGCCAAGATGGACTCCTTTAGTTTTTTATTTCCCTCTTTCTTCTCTAGGGAACCTCAAATCCTAGTCTAATCCTTTCTCTTCAAAGATGGGCTTTCATCCTTTGGAGAATAAGGAGTGACTACTCCTTTTGCTTCTCAGAAGGAGGCAGGGAATTAGATTTGAGGGAACCAGCTTGGCAAAAATTAATGGAAGCTGGGTCTCAGGAAGCTTTCTCATAATGCTGGGAATAGTTTCCTAGTGTGTCTCATCATAACCGACCTCTCAGGTAGGTAGAAATATTACAGGCACTCAGACAGCATTGAACCCTTGCGAGCTCAATGCAGAAGACAACTGTGCGCTGAAGGCTTATTTTCTAAAGGATAGGCTTCAAGAAAAAGAACTTTTCATGTGTATTTCCATTAGGGATGGACAGCAGTGACTGATGCTCTAAATAGACATCTCTCACCTTGGTGTGAAGTCCAAAATCTCCTTCACCTATCACTTTCAGGAAAGTCCTTGTATGTCCGTATACACTTGCTATGTGTCTTCCCAATTTGATCATTGTGTAATCAATATTACCCAAGCAACTATGTTTGCTGTAATCTTATTGGTTGGTCATAGTTTTATCCCATCTCACACGGATCCCGTGATTTTTCCATCTAATCGATATTACCTAAGCAACTATACTTGTAATCTTATTGATTGCTTATTGATATCTTATGGATTGTCCCACCTCACCTGACGGATTTGCTCAATAAATACCCTTGAGGAGCAGGGTTGGTGAGCAACCTATTTTCTAGGCGTCCTTCTTCCTCTCTTAGAAGTTTTCTTTCTCTAAGTAAATTCTTCGTACTTCTAATCTCCATTGGTCCTAGCATTCATTCCTTAATGTTAGAGAACACGGACTCTGTATTTCAGACTTCTAGCAGGTTGAGAATTTCTTTCCCCTATATCACCACTATGTGGGAGAGGAAAAGGGAAGCATATGATTTCTGGTTTTCTCAGTTGGTAAAAAGCCTGGAGATCAGCGTCGTTTATCTTCCCTTTTCTTTCTTCTCTTTCCTGTTTTGCTCATTTGTGAGTGTAAATCAGTTAGAAGCCTGCGATCCTGTTGTTAATCCAGTCACAAAACAGATTATTCAAAATCCCTGTGTGTTACCTAGAACTATTTGTTCTCATATTTCTGTTCTCTGTGGCAGTGTTTTGAGTTCTCTCATTCTTTTGGGAAAAGTAAGCATTGGTAACAGGGTGTCTTGCTTAAAAAGCTGCTTACTCAGATCACCTCTTCTTGTGCTCATAGTCTTACCTCTGTTTTTCTCCTAGATGGCCTTCTGTCTCTGAGCATCTTTAATCAGTAGCCTTCTCAGGGCCTTATTTGATCCAGTTCACCATGTTGCCATATTTGTTCTCATCATTTTAATTCACCGTATTTATTGGTCATTTGGGTTCCTCATGTGACTTAGTCACATGTTTGGCCACTTTGAATTCATCTTGAACCTAACCCTTGTATTTTGTCACATTTGTCAGCCATTGTAGTTGGCTACTTGGTTACACGGTTCCACCATGCTTGTTAGCAATTTTTTTTTGTTTGTTTTGTTTTCTTTCTTTATTTTTCTTTTTTGTCGAGATTCACGGTCACCAGGAAATCTCCCTCTAGTACATAAGAGCTAAGCATCCAATTTTAGAACATGTGGTTCTCCTCCCCTCTTCTCTTCTGAATTAGATTAGAATGTTTCCTTTTAATTTTCTTCAGCAGACATCTTGAAACACATGCTGAATGGCTGAGCAGAACAAAAAAACAAACTTCAACTCAGGTGCATGTAATTAAACAAAAGTAGAGTCATCCTTGAACTTAGAACTTGTTAAGGATTACTTACAGAATTTCTATCTGTACTACCTCAAACAAAATGCCTATTTTATTTTCGGGGTAAATGCAAGGGATATCATTTTTCCAGTGGTTAAGAGAGACCCTAGGAAAGCCCCACCTTTCTTTCTAAGGGGACACTCAGTGGGGTTCCAAACTAACCTATTTATATTTTATACAAGGTGGTTAAGAGTCCCTGGGAGGAGGGGGCTCCCTGAGAAACCATTAAAGTGGTTCTTCTTCAAGGAATATAGTAGAGGGCTAGAGAAATCCTACATGAGAAAGGGTCACTCAGATTTTCATAGAAATAAGATTGACAGCAACTCCCTGAAAGAAAGGTTCTCAAATCTTTCCACTCTGTGCTAACTCTGGCAAGCTCCGGTTACTTCCTTGTTAAAACCTACAAAGAAGAGAGGAACATACACCTAGAGAAGACTGACTGTATAAAACACAACGCTACCAACTCCTGGTCCCAGGGAAACATCTTGTGTCCTTCCTGGAGATCAAGTGCTCATTAAGATATGGAAAGAAGGGACCCTTGCAGACCAGTAAAAGCAAATCAGAAGGGCTCCTTTACAGTCATCCTTCTCACTCCTGCTACAAAAAGGTAGCAAAGGCAGATAATTCATCGTAGCTTAAATGAGTGCCTACATCAAGAATCCTGATTTTCATTGGATCTACAATGTACGCAATCTTGCTAGTGCCAAGATTCTCAGGCTCTTGAAAATTTATCTAACATCCTTCTTTATCATATTCCCTCTTCCAAAGGAAGAAGGAATCTGACTTGCTCAATCTCATATTTGGTTTTCACATCCCCATCCTAATTGTAAAGCAATTTTCCTGACACACTCACCAAGGTTTTCTCCATCAAACAAGCAGATAAACACTCCTTCACATACAGACCAAAACTCCTTTCTTGTTATCTTCTGACAGATATTTGTATCTTCAACCCCAGCAGTGAGGCACAATATGCTAAGGTCTTTGGAGAGAATATAATCTCCAATGTAATGAGGGTCAATAGCCCCTTTCAGCTGATGGTAGCTATGAGAAACCAGTGACCTCTACATCCTCAGCATCCCATAAAGATTTATGTGCATTTATGTCTCTCAGGGGGAAGTGACACAAGAGATTAGGGCAAGGCAAACTGGCTAGAGAAGTGAAGATCATCTGTTAATCATGCAGAACAGTTCCCCAAACTCTGCACAGGAAAATCAGTGAGACAGTGTCATCTTCAATTCTGCTTTCAAGATCTCAAGCAAGTTTTCAATAAGATAATCTACACTTGATGTCAGGCTGAGAGCGGGGCACACAAAAAGATGGTCCCCATGAGCACTCCTTTGATGTGCATTCTTTCCCACAGTACTCTGCTCTTAGGCCATAAAGTGTACGTTTCCCTACTTTTGCTTGATAAAAACTTGCTCTGCAGAGTAACTTTTCCTGTGTTTAATAAATATAAAACTTTGCTACGTTTTGTACTTGTTTTTGTCCAATTCTTTGTTCAAAACAAGAACCTAAAAAGCACCTTAAAAGGAGAACTCAGAACCTCAGAATCCTACTGCACTTTAAATGTTTATTGCTACTTAAGTATGTACATTTTAACCATGTTGTAGAATATTTATGAGATATTATATATGCACAATTTTATGAGGAATAATCAAAATTTAGATAAATTATTAATACAAATTATTAGATGAATTATTAATACAAATTATTAATACACTAAATGTTTGGCGAGATGACTACGTGTAACATGATACTAAGGGAAAAAAATCCTATGATGAAGGAGACATTATACTTGAATTAGTAAAAACAATAGTACATAAAAAGCATGCCACAGGTTATGTAAACTAGAACAATAATTTTACCTACATTAATTCTTGTCTGAAATAGTTTGATTTAAAATATTAAGTAAAAAGGGGTTATGTGCCAATAAATTATATTCATTTTATTTGAAAAAATATGAATCCTAGAAATAATATAAAATAATTTGTACTAGAAAATATTGTGTCATCTTTAATAGTAAATTTCTAAGTTCCAAGCTCTTAATGAGTAAAATGTTGATCTCCCCATTTAAATACTACGTGTCAATGAAAGAAAAATCATGCTTAGAAAGAAATATATAATAGTTTTGTCTAAATAAGTAGTATAGAGTTATTTTAAGAATTGTATTCCTAATTATTCTAATCTTGATTACCACAGAAATATTACATATATATTTTCACCATTTGCCTTGCATGATAAATTATATTTATGAATTAATCATTTATAAAATGTTGTGAACTTTTAATTCTTCTTGGAGTCAAAACTTTTGTTTATGTTTCTCATCTGATAGATATGGGATTTGTTTTGGAGGTGATGTCTATGACTATAAATAAAGAAACCTAATAGAAAGAGAAAGTTTGGGGCTGGGGATTTAGCTCAGCAGCATAAGCACCTGCCTTGCAAGCAGGCAGTTGTGAGTTCCATCCCTGGTACCGATAAAAATGGAAAACACACACACACACACACACACACACACACACACAAAGGAGAAAGTTTATGCAGAGCCAATATCTCCTGTCATCTTCATTTTATTAGGACCCTACAATTGTAACCAAAATACTATGTGATATAGCAAGATAAAAAAAAAATTCAGATAAAAGTGAATTGACAGTGAGTTTGGCCTTCTGCCCAGGACCCGTGCACAAACTGCATTGGACTGATGATGATGATGATGATGATGATGATGATGATGATGATTTGTGGTTTTTGTTTTGTTTTGCTTTGTTTTTGGTACTGGGGATCGAGCTCATGACCTTGCACTTGTCAGGCAGGCACTTAGACCACTGAGCCAAATCCTAAGCCCCTGATTATAATTAGTTGATTATACTAGTTGTCAACTTAGTATTCCATCATACTTAGTTACATGCTAACCTGGGTGTTTGTCTATAGGCTTCTAATGTCTACAGTCAATTGATTTTTAAGTGAAAGAAAGTATCTTTGTAATATGGGTAACCCTTATCCAAGTGACTGAAAATGTATTATGGATTAAACTGAAGTAATTATGATAAAGATGAAATTCTATTCAAGACCACAGTATTGGGTCTAGTCACGAATTTCCATCCTGCCAGCCTTGCCCTGTAGCTTGGCAGCCACTCTAGACATGCAACCCAATAACACAAAATAAATTTCTGTCTCATATACATAAATCAGATATATAAATGATATGTTTGTATATAATATGCATACATATGCATATATATGTGTGTAAAGTCTGTAGATATGGTATACATGCATACACATACATGCAGATACATGCAAGCACATGCAATTTTTCATTTCTATAGATTTCCTTAACAGATATAGGAATATTAAAAAAAAATTCCTTAGCTTCTTTTAGCTTAGGAGTTCAGGGAACACACGGGAAATATTTCAGGAACAGGGAAATATGCAATCTCAGAAATTCTGGAGACGACTCTGCGTATCATTATCACTACAGGCCCCCAGCCTTGCAGAGTCAGGCAATAACAATAAAGCAAGTACTTAGCACCTCTGAGATTCTTGAAATTACTTCCTAAAATTTCTGCTCAGCACCTCAGTCCACTATTATTCATGCCAATATTTAATTTTGAATAAATACCTTTTGTACGCTGAGACACACTGTCACTGGGACTATGTGGATTTAAATAATGAATGCAGGAACAGCCGAAGATTTCCCAACAACTTAGTTTTGAAGTCTTTCCCTGGGCCTAGGAATACTGTAAACTAACATTTCATGTGATTACTTTTTATGTCACTTATCATACTATGGTGAAGTTGCGATCCATAAAACTAGTATTGTAAAACTCTAAAACAGTTGCTAAGATTGCAAACTATAAGCATAAAAAGTTGATGAAACAATATAAGCATAAAACAACTTTCAAGAGAATAATATGCAATGTGCTACCCAGTGTTACTCTTCTATTACCTTGTTTTGAAATTTGCATCATCATTTTTCTTGTTTTTTTATCTTTAAAATAAAAAAGTTAAAATAAAAACCCTAAAGCAAATGTTGAACCTAGATATGAAGATTTGGAAAGTACTTGAACCAGAAAAAATGATATTTGAAGGCTGCAAAATAGATATGGCCATGATTAGTTAGTTTAGCGCACACTAACTGGGGATGTTTACTAATTTGCAGGATGACTGTGTATTGAAATATAATTTTCATGAATATTTCATGATTTTGCATGGTCCAAGTCTTTTAATCAACAGAAATGTTTGAATAGAAAAGACCTTGGAAGCTAGAAGCCTGGAGTTGTATCTCTCCAGAAACATTTGATGCCTCTTGTTATTAACTTAATAAATAAGGATAAGGATTTTTCCTCCACTTCCTGGAGAAGAGTTGTTTACATTTCAGAATGAGAAGCCTGTCTCTCTTGGCGGGAAGAAGGGGCAGTGGTGCCACCAACATCTATGTAAGCACTTGGTTTCCTAATTTTGAAACTGTTGTTCTGTACCATAGACCAACTTTATGCAGAGATGAAATATTATTTTAATATAAATCATTCTGTGGGAATTTGGAGCTTGGCCAGCAATAAGTGCTGTCTCTCTGATACAGAAGTTTCCCTACCCCCACCCCCTTGCCACCAAAAGAGGCGTCCCTTTTACAATTATCTGATAAACTCTCAAAACATCCACATTAGGTACTAATATGTCCATTTTACAAATGAGGAAATTGAGAATGTGAAGAAGTTTCATCTATGTGTGAGGAACCACAAAATGATACAGTGAATATTTCCTCATTGTTCTTGCCGCTTTCAAAAACAGTTCTCATAGACCTCTTTTGTGTCTTTAATCACATTGTGTGACTGTTTTGTGGCTCGAAGTCTGTTCAGTGTGTTTACATTCATGGTCATTTTGACTTTAGGGAAGAACCAGAATTTCCATGGTGCCGGATGCGGTAACTAAAACATATGATGCCATACCAGAATGTGTTTATTTCTCAGAAATTCTGGAACATTTTGAATCAATTCAGGACATTGAAGTAGCCACTAAAAATGTCAAGAAAGACAACCGATAGAATTGCTTTAAAAATTGGCAAGAAAAATGGGTAAGTATACTTAAAGCAAGAGAGAGTACTTACAGGGGAATTAGTATCTTTTACTGTAATAATTTTCAAAATTTAAACATTCGTACCTCATGTATGTATGCATGAGAATATATATATGCATGTAGAGCCATTATTCCCTAATAATATCTAACTGAATTATTGCAAAGATACGGATAGAATTTTTAAAAAATTGTTTCAATGATACTTTGCAAAACAGTGAGCAAAATAATCTTTAAAAAGTACTAGTTTTCCTTTTCACTGAAAGTCTAGCTAACACTACAGATCAAAAACTTTTGAAGGTATCATTTCATTTTTCATGAGGTAATTTTACTGTTCTAAAAAAAGAGTGAAATTAAGAAAACCAATAATGATAATATTATAGAAAATATGCTAGATTCTATGAATAAAAATATGAGTGCCATAATGCAGCCATGTATACCTCAAATGTCTGAATTTTTATATCTCATCTCTTTAAAAAAATATTTTACTGAAAAAACATTTCACTCTGAGCACCAGAGCAAGACCACTGCAATTGGTGGGGCAGGTCAGGGCACAAGAACACAAGGGTCAGTGCAGGCTTGGGGACCTGGCCACAGGCACAGGAGGGGTGAGGTCGAATGCACCGGGTTCCCACAGTGTTTGTGCCACAAGTTTATGGCTTTGCTCACAATGGCATCTGAGCTGTTCCAGGGAATATTTTCCAGGAATTGTGCTATCACCTCTGCACTATTCAATGCTATTACTTTTACTGTAAAGGTTAATAAAATTTCCACAGCTAAGGTTGGGGTTTTAGCTCAGCGGCATAAGCACCTGCCTTGCAAGCCTGCAGTCTTGAGTTCCATCCCTGGTACTGATAAAAAAAAAAAAAAATTCCACAACTACAAAAATGAGAATCTTACAGGATCACTTATAACTTTATCCCAAACCCTCTGCAAGCTGGATTCAAACAGGCACCCTGCAAAGCATCTCTTGAACCAGAGATAGAAGGGCAGCTTAGACACTGCAGAACAGTAATTCAGACAATACTGCAGTCTGCTATCTTCCAGATTCAGAATTGTTTCAAAGCCTTTGGCAGCTGTGGCAAAAAAAAAAAAAAAAAATCCAAATCCATGTTATTTAACTGGTGCACAAAGCATCGGATGATCCAGTAGCAGTGGACACTTTTATCATCTCTTCCATAGCTTTAGCAATGGCAAGAAATACTTCATCTTTTGGCTCCAAAGGAAAGGAGGGACTTCGCGTCTCCTTCTCAAACTCCAGTTAATAATAAGAAAACAGACCGCTACCTGAGGGGTGGAATCACTGACAAAAGGAGCCACTTTCAGGCATGAAGGATATACAATACCGATCCTTGCCATGCATCATCACCTGGGCCTGGGACTCACAGTGGGAAGGCAGGATCCCCCTGAGCACCTTCTGCACCAACCTAAGGCACATGGATGGGAGAAGGAGCCTCTGGTTGAAAGCACAGTTACTCTGGTTGAAAGTACAGTTACTCGATATCCAAAGGGTCAGCTTTCAGGATTTCCAGTAACTTCTTTTCTTCCCCTCCACGAAACCCCATTAACTCATAATACACTGAAAGCAAGTTTTTCGGAGAGTCTTCAGTCATGTTTCATTCTTGAAGGGGACCCGGGCTGGGACCAGGGTCCACAGGAGACTGTGAGACCCCGGCAGTGCACGATGCTGCTATGTTTCATCGCTTGTGCCTCCAGGCTCACAGTTTTATGGGGGGTTTTGTTTGTTTGTTTGTTTTGTTTTGTTTTTGTTTTCTAACTACATTACATTGTGACCACAAGCATAATTTTGTATTGATATCATCATTTAAAGTCTGAGACCTCAGTTACACCTGCAAAGCCTTTTTACCATATAATATATTAACAGTTTTCAGTGATCTGGGTATGACCATCTTCGAGGGTCCATTCTGCCTGTTTACCCTGTATGGCAAGTGGAAACATGGTTTCCTCTCCTAACTCAGAGAGATACATAAATATAGTCGGGCTGGGGATGTGGCTCAGTTGTGGAGCATTTATTTAGCAGGCACAGGATTCAATCTACAGAGCCACAAAATGAATAAATAAATCAATAAATCAAGAAAAAGGTAGTTACATAATTATAAACATCATAGAATATCTCTTCTTCCTAACTCTTTCTTTTCAGGACTGACCCACATTTTAATCTGACTTATCTGTGTGTTAGACAATGTGTTGTTAAAAGCACTTCTCATAGAAATGAAAGGATGTGGTCCCTTCACACAGCCAGCTGCCTTCAGTCAATGGAGTCTAAAGAAAGGTGCAGTTAAACGTGTGTGATGGAAATATATGTCAGGTGACTCATTCGAGCCTTTGGCAAATAATGATTCTAAGTCAATCCAATATTGAATTCTATGACAAATGACTCAAGTATTGATAATTTGTTTTGCTGATTAAAGAAAGATTCAAATGTTTTAGAGACAAACTTGTAAGACAGTTCTGTTAATAAAGTCAATGATGAAAAGGACATTTGTTTTTCTGCTATAGCACTACTTTAAATCTAAATTGATCCTCAGAACATGCCTGATAATGATTAAGCAACACATTTTCTTTGCACTGTCGGAAAACGTGTTTAAGTAATCTATCAGTGCAAAAGTCTTACATATTAAAAGTAAATATATAGACTCAAAAAATTTCAAGCAGAATGTGAAATGGCTTCAACTCCACTGAAAAAAGAAAGCCATAGCAACACAGTTTATCTTGAATATGCATATCCCTTTAGATCTCATAAAACATTTCACCAATTTAAAGATAAATATTATTCAAGATTTAAATATTCTCAGAGAAGTTATTTCATTTAACTTTGTGTACACAGCTGGAAGTCACAAAAATGAAATTCATAGATTTTTCCTTAAAAATATATTTTTCTTATTTTGTATAAATATAATTGTAAATAATAGTTGTATTTTGTAACAATTGAAAAGCTTTTGAGATTTTCACAATTTTATGATGCTTAAAAGAAAGCAAAAAGGCCACTCAGAAGTGGGCCACTATATTTGGAATATGTTTAACGAGACCACAGATTTTAACTACAGAGCAAAGAAAGAATAAAGACTAGAAAAGATAATTACCAATCCATAATTAAACACACACACACACACACACACACACACACGCACACACACTCCCCTCTCTGCATGGATAAACAATAGATCAGGGTTTTCCTGTCTCTCAATGTTAAGAAAGCATTCATTAAATTTTTAAATAATTTTGACAATCCACTAATGAGGTTTAAATGTATTCCCTCTCAAAATTATGTGTGGGAGACTTAATGCCCGATGAAACAGTGTTAGAAGGTAGGACCTATTGGGAGACATTTATGTTATGAATACTCTGCCCTCTAAGCAGACCAAAAGATTTAAAAGGTTTTCCTAAAGTGTTTGCTCTTTTTCACTCTTGTACCACTGGAGGACACAATGTTATCCTCTTTTTTTTTTTTTTTCCACCTTTCTTCTTCTGGTCATCTCAACATGCAAGGAAATCCTTATCAGATGCTAACACTTTGTTCCTGGTTTTCTGAGGCACCAGAATACTGAGAAAACAAATTTTGTATTTCGCAAGTCACTCAATGTTTGGTATTCTGTGTAAGCAACACAAAATGTACAAAGTCATTCATCAAACAAAGGAAATAGAAATTTACCCTCCTTCTGCAAAAGCATGAGTGTTGATAGTGCAAAAGGATGGAAGAAATAGCTATGTTGCCTAAGAGCAAATGCCTATTATCAACAAAATGAGAAAAAGGATATTGCTAGACTCTGCAAAGTAATTTAGTTCTTCAAATTTTATTGAAAATTGCAATTTTTACTACTATCATTATACACAATATGAAAATTAATGTTAATATCATTGAATAAAGATATTAAAATGTGATGCAGAATAAAAAATATATCCTTATCTTATTGGGCAGCTTAAGGCCAGAAGGGCTATTAACTTTAAGTGGTAGCATTATTTGTAACTATTTCAATTTAAATAAATTGACTCTACATTCAATATTTTCTCTAGTCTAGAATATAGAAATGGTAGCCAAAACTCTCTTGAACTGTATGGAAACATTTTTTAAAATATCTATTAAGTTATATATCATAAATGGATTTTCCAGGAATGTATAGTATTCAAGAGAGACAGATTGGAAACAATAGTAAAATCTCTCATTAAATGAAGGGAGAATTACAGAACCTTAACAATTGTGGCTGTACCTGAATGGTGGCATACAGATTCTAATGGATAGCTTTGGAAAATAAAACTTATCTGTTTTATTATCTGGCAATAAATGCATAAATGTTTTCATTTAACTTTGAAAATATGTCCCACCTTGGAAAATAAGATAGGCGAGACTTTCTGAACACAGCTCTGGGTGCACAATACATAATATCAAAAATCAACAAATGGGATTGTATCAAATTAAAATCTCTTGGTACAGAAAATAACCAATGGAATGAAGAGACAACCTGCAAACTGAGAAAGAAATTTTGCTAACTACTTCTCAGACAGAGTAATAATATGTGTAATACATATAGAACTAACGATTAGATCCCATAAAATAAAAGACTCAATTAAAAAAAAAACAAAATTAAAATGAAGAGGCACTTATGTGAAGGATTGCAAAGGACCAATAAATTCATGAAAAAAAGATTTTTTTGTCCTTCAGACAAAAGAAAGTCAAAACAATATTAAGATTTCTGTGTACTCTAGAAAGAATGGGTACCACCAAGAACTCAAAAAAATGTGGAAGATGTTGTGGGGCAAAAGAATCATTTTTACAATGTTAATGAGAAGCACTTTGAAAATGAGAATGAATACTGCTAAAAAAAACCTAAAAAATGGCAATTTCATTTGACTCAGTCATAATTTTTCTGTTGATCTTTTCCAAAAAGTTAAAGATTTCATATTATGAAATTTGATCTTGTCCAAAAAAGTTGCAGATTTCATATTACTCTCAATTCATACTACAGCAGAATACAATAGCTGAATTAGGGAAGTAGTCTGTATGCCCATACACAGATAAATGGATAAAGAAAATAGGATATTTATGAACAATGGAATATTACTCACACAAAAATACGAATAAATTTGTGTCAAATTTAGGAAAAATATTTG
Source organism: Cavia porcellus (assembly GCF_034190915.1). Taxonomy (NCBI): domain Eukaryota; kingdom Metazoa; phylum Chordata; class Mammalia; order Rodentia; family Caviidae; genus Cavia; species Cavia porcellus. The sequence continues at coordinate 26,987,956 of NW_026947497.1, read as the reverse complement.
CATCTTAAGATCATAATATTGAGTGAAATTAATCAGAAAAAACTGTTAAAGATTTCATAGTTTCTCCTATATGAGAAAACCAAAGGACAAATAATTTAAAGAGCAAATTAAAAGAGAGGTGGTAGAAAATAAGAAGATAGACTTGTGATAGATTTTGAGGTGCAAAAAGGATAGAATAGGGAAAAAATAAAAATGATTATGATGCCATATGTATTTATACCATTTGTGGATAAATGTAATTATTATGCGTCACAAAGAATATCAAAAGCATAAAGTACAACCATGCATATAAGAAAAGAAATCTATCCTGGCAATTTTTGCAGATAAAAATAAATACTACTCAATATTTTTCATTCAAAGTTATGTACAATTATTTACAACCTAAAAGTAGATGGCAAGTAGAACTTAATAATCAAGTTCCTTTTGAACCTTAGAGGAAATATAAATTTTAAGTCTGAGTGAAACTATGGAGCATTACAGCCTTGCAAAATTTTTGCTTTTTTAAAAAATGCATTACTATCGGACCATCATCAAGAATTAAGAGAACATAGCTTAAAGCTTAAAGTTGATTTGGACTAAAACAAATATTATTCTCCAAATTAAAAACTGTTCAAACTCCAAATTAAAAATCATGTTTCTCTTCCTTTTCTTCTTCTTCTTTTTTTTTTTTTTTTTTTTTTTTTTTTTTTTTTTTTGGCATTTGTCTCCTCCCAGAGAACGAAGTAACACTAAGACTGACATCAATTACAATACTAATAATTTAGAATTGAGAGGATTAAATATTGATTTAATTAAAGGTATAACATACAAAAGTTATAGATATTCATTTATCAACTGTACCAGAGAAAGAATTCCTGAATTCACCAGATGAGAAGGCTCACAAAAAAACAAAGTAGAATACCTGGTCCATGTAGTACATTCACTTCTCAGTAAAAATTAATGTGTTGATTTTGGTTCATATTTCTGCCAATGCTCAGTTCAATAAAAATGAATCCATCAAACTGGACTCTACTTAAACCAGGGATCCAGGCAAACAAATCCTGGGCTGTGATAAATTCTCCAGTCAACTAACCTGTCTGACTGGCATTCCAAAATTGATATATTTCTTGTATTCAAATCCCTACATTTTTCTTCTACTTAGAAAATTGAAAGACGTCAAAAATCAATTAATCTTCAAATAGTGAGTAGCCACATGAGCAAAGCAGGCAGTTAGCTTTATGGAGAAGTCATCAATATAAAACTGTATGCCTTGGGGAGGGGCAAATCTAGTAGAGACAAATTTGTATGAAAAAAAATTAAAGGCAAAGAAAATTCAATGCAAATAAAACACTAAATTCTATAGTTAATCAACAAGCATTTGTTGTGTCACTAAAATGTCAAAAATGATAATGAATTATGTGATTTAAAAGGTCAGGGACACTACTTTAAAGTTACAGAGGTGAAAATTAGTTCAGATAGAGACAAGGTAAAAAAGGGCCATGCATGCATTCTTGGTGAGGAAACTGGTAAATACCAAGGAACAAATCGGCCTGATTTCAAACTCCAAATGTCATTTAATTGCTTATTTGAATATAAGGTGAATGCTGAATAGACTGAAAATAAGTGCTTAAATAAATTTTATATTGAGATGAAAATAAGTGAAAAGCAATGCATGCATGCTAAAAAGAAATAACTACAAATTCTTAGTGAATATATTTCACCTACTATAATGTAATTCTCAATTAATAAATTGTCCATAAAGGAAGAATAACTACCTAAACTCGAAAAAAGTTCCAAATTTGAGATAGAATGGATTCTAATTCACCTGTTCATTTGGAAAATTTTGTTTAGATAAGTTTTCACATTGTAGAGCTCCAAAAGATTGTTTCTTTTTCATGTTCTTATAAAACAAAAGAAGATATAGAAATATTTCACAAAATCAGACCTTGTACTGTCATCTATTTATAAGCCTGAAGTAATATTTATGCAATAATCATTCATGTAACTGAATATGTTTGTGTATATGTCTAACTTTGAAATGCTTTTAGCAGTAAACGTGAACAACTTCCTGGGTAGAATCATCCACCCCAAAGTTATATACATGCAAATGTTTAATAATTATTCTATAATTAATGGAAACGTGTACAAATTCTCAAAAGAAATAATTGTCTTTATTTTAAAAATGTCCTTGGTTCATCTCATGACAAGAGCATAAAAGGAGAAATGAGGACATAGATGATTATTAAAAGCTTATCTCAAACCTAATGCAGCAATTCAATAGTATTTTTGAAAGTCATTTAACCTCAATCTGTGCATTCACAGAAAATTCACTGCTTTACAAAACAAATATCTATATCCATGCGGCCTTACAACTGAGCACTTATTTCTATATTGTTTCTTTTGATTGTTTTTAAAATGCAGAGTAAAATAACCAAATCAATTCTATGCTTTCCAACCAGTTCTCACATTGAAAGATTAATTTAGAAGTTTCTTCCACCATTCCTCAATTTTCTTGACATACTATGCCTAGAAAACTATGTTATCAGTGTTCTCCTTTGAAACATATATGTCAAATGAAAATAATTTAGCTGGTTCATTAATGCTAGATAGAGGCTTTATTTACTTAATGTACATCAGGAAACCCCTAAGCACCAACTCAAGCAGACTTGGGGCTTTTACAAGACAGGGAATGAATGCCTGCTCTTGCAGGTATGGCTAAGACAACAGTTTTTTAAATTCAACTGAAACTCAAGACTGAGGTTTTGCTGCCATTATATAAGACCATTGGTTGCTAACAACTGTTTTTATGTACCTTTTGGTTTTTCTGCCTTCTCAAAGGTTATAAGACAGGAAAAGTCATTGCCAAAAAATAACAAAAAAAGGACAAATGTAGAAAGCAAGTGGGGAAATGGGAACTCTTTGTCATACCTACTTCAATATTTTTAGAGAAAGGCTTGTTACAGCTATGCTCTGACAAGCAAATAGAGTATCTACTACCTATCTTTAATCTTTTATGAATACTAAGGCTGCATGTATTTCTTCTCACATTATTTAAAATGCCAGCTTATAATTAGTTACAATCCTCAGACATGCTTAGCATTCTCCATATATGACTCTACCTTTGGGAAATATGCAGAGTTGGGAAGAACTATTCATTGATATAAACATTTTATGTTCCGTTCTACTAAGGTAACCACTGGCCAGGAAAACCTTCCACCTAACTCCAGCTTCTATTACCACTGATAACAACTTGATCTTGCCTTCAGCCATATCTTAATTGAAAGATGAGCCTTGAGTCAGTGATTTAGCTCAGTGGCATAATCGCCTGCCTCTCAGCCACGAGGTTGTGAGTTAGATTCCCGGTACCAAAAAATAAAATAAAATAAAGGTAAGTCTTTGACTTCACCTGAACTTTAATTAACCTCTATACTACTTATGCCAAAAGCAACTTATTTTTTTAATGTAAGTCAATTGAAATGCACATGCAGCTGTTAAACTTTGTCGTGGAGTAGTCAAATACAAGGAATGGATTATTATTCCTGAATGAGTGTGTGTGCAGTCAAATGAGCACTCATTCTTATGATCCTGGCATTGACCTGATTTGTGTCTGTTGGCTCAGATTAATTATAAATACTGCCATCTTATGTTCTCAAAAATGCCCCAATTGAATGCTGTGTTGTATGTGCACGCATGGATACCAGGGCACTGTGCAATCATATACGACAGGACAGAATTGAAAAGCAGAGGACACATTTTATTATGATAAATATCAAAACTGTATCTGGTCACTAAATCAGAATGAGGTTTTACATAATTAACATGTCCGCCATTTTTAATATTCATTACCATAGATACTTAACAAGCATCCTACCTCATTAATTGTTTACATGGTTGATATGACATATTGCACAGACCTGACATAAGAGTTTGCTAAGTCAGTTTGTTATGCCAAGTAAAGGGCTATGTTATTACTCATAGGCATCATTCTAGAACTTTAAGAAGTCTGAAATATAAGGTACATAAGGAAAGTAATCATGCCATAGACATCGTATAGTCTAGAGCAGACCAAACTTTAATGAAACAATTGTCTTCAAAGTAATGTACAAATAAATACCATGTTCCCTTTCCCTGAACTCTTGGCCTCCAACACTGCAGCGTGCACCACTTTGAGCAGGAGCAAAAAGAGGCATTCCAGTCCTGAGGACTGGGAGGAATTCATGCGAATGCCAATGCATGGGGTCTCACTTAACTTATGCTACTCCCCATATCTTTTCTTTTCAGTTTTAGGACTTATTTACGGCACTAGCACAAGAGAGATTTGCGCAAACTGCTTGAGGCTCACGTATAAGGAACCTAGAACTAGAAAACTCTAATTTCATGCATGAGAAGTCTCCCAACGTGTTCTAGCTTGTGGAAAAGACACAGAACATTTTGTATGCCTCTATTAGGGAAGAATTCAGAAAGATTCTGTAACATGGAAATTGCACTTGGAAATTTTACAAGTCATCTAAATTTTATCAAAGAAAGTAAAGGAGAAGAAATAAGAGGTAAAGTCACGTTCAAGATGGGATGGAGAGAAAAAAGCTGTGGAAACAAGGATAAATGAGAGTCTCAAAGGAAATTTTCCAGTTTTTCAACATCTTATCCTTCAGTCTCTCTTATAATGCAGAATTCTAAAAATTGAAAAAAATGAGATGAATACCTCTGTGCTAGAATAAAGGAGAAACTGAAACTTTTGTAGAAAAATGTAAAATCAGGGAGTCCAGGAACTGGTATGGGTGACACAGGTCACGGAGGAACCTGATGGCATGTGACTGGGAACAGACTGGGCACCTGTGTACACAAGGAGACACGAGCTCTCACAGGTACATTGGAAAACTCACACTCTCCTATAAAATGCCAACATATTACCTGCTCACTATTATTTGTGAGAAAGGTTATATTTGGACAAGACAAAGAAAAGAGGCATTAAATGAAAACAGTAAATGGGTAAAGAAGCAGATGATTTGCAAATAAGATGACAGACAGCTAGAAATACAATTAATTCTATATGCTTCTTTTGTCTTTCCTAATGAATTGGCTTTCCATGAGTAAACTCTATTAGATTTCTTCTGTTGCCATATAAAATTAATACAATATTAGCAGCTTAAGACAGCATCTATTTATTATTTCACAGTTTTGTAAGTTAGAAATCCATTAAGCTTGCATAGGGAAAATGCTTATGATTTCACAAGTTAAATTTGGGGATAGGCCAGCATGGATTAGAATCATAAGGCTTCAGGAAAATATCCTCTTCTGAGTTTGTATAGCTTGGAACAGATTCCCATTCCACGGCTCATGTGACTCAGGTGCTTATTTTCTGGCTTCTAAATGCTTCCTGCAAGTTCAGCCCATGGTACCCTTCCTTTAGCTCCAATACCATAATGATGCCAAGCTCTAGTACTTCTAACCTCTCTGATATTTCATTCCTTTTCTTCTCAAACTTTCCTATTGTGTCTCTTCTTATTCCAAATGAAGAAATATTTCTGATTTTAAGGTTTTGATTATCAGAATCAACTCAGAAACATAGGCTAAATTGTTTTTCTAGATGTGTAACATTCATTACATCTACATAAGTCCATCCTGTCCTTCATTATAACACACACATACGATGCAGTGCTCCAGACATGAGCATTTGGAGAGTCTTTATCTATTCTAACATGGCCTAAAAAATCTCACAAACATAACTGAAATATGAAACTTTATCTAGTAGTCAGAATTATTTTGGCATAAACTCTATAGTAAAAATGCTAATCTGAATCAATATATAGTACAAAGACATGTATCAGAAATTGAGTCAATTCACATAAAATAAATTATCAGTATGAATCCACTGGAACTCTTGATTCTCAGGATTTTTTCTAATGTTTTCTAGTAGCTTCCTCTCATTCCTCATGTTGACTGATCTTAAATTTTATGATTCTTTCATATTTACTATTCTGGGTCATTAAAGGAATGATTGTGCGCTCTGTTTACAAAGAAAAAGAAAAGATATGTGTATCCCACAAACATTTTTCACATAGATTATGTGTATTCATTGGTGTTACATTTTCACATTTCTCCATGATAGGAATTGGCCAGACTCACAGAAGATCAATTAATCCAGTAAGAAATAAAACACCAGGAATAAATTATCACAGTATAGGAATTGCTTATATGTTTAAAAAAAAGAGCCTGATAACACTTTTTGGATGACAGGAGTATTTTACCTGTGCATTTGAATGAAGTTATAGCTAAGAATTTGAGATCCAGTTAGTAAAACTGAATTTTAGTTTTCTTTAATGTTTATCTATTTGAATTTGATTAGCCAATATAGCTTGTGCCTAATCACTGCTCCGTTGAGGAGTGCCTGTGTAGGAGATGGAAGTTTCCATCCCAGTTTGTTTCTGCCTCCTGACTGTTCATTTCTGAAAACTTCTGGTCTACAAGTTATTTCATACTACTTACATTACACTGATGACCAGACATCAGCAAACTTCCATAAAGAGGTTTGTGAAGTTGTGTCACATTATCCTAGTTATTTTCTTGACTATGTAGTTTACTCTGCTTCCAGACCTGCCATTACACTAGCCAGAAAATAGTTATAACTTACTTGGAATTTAATGTTGGAATTGAAGCCATTATCTTTAATATGACCTACTCTTTTATATGCAAACAGAAGTAAAATATAGGTCTTTTCTATTTGGAAGTCTTTGTTTAAATCCAAACGATCCTAGTTTATTTAATTATGTACCTTTGTAAGACGTGTGTGTGTGTGTGTGTGTGTGTGTGTGTGTGTGTATGGTGGACTTTATTAGTAAAATAAAGTTGTAAATTCCAGGATGCAAAAAGTTGGTAATAAAATCAATTTTCAACTCTACCACCTAGTTCTAAAGTTTGGCGTGCATTATATTCCTGTTCAAATGGTTCTTTATTCCACGTGGAGTAATTCCCCTTCTCTAGTAGATGTATGCATGATGCATCTCAGTGTGTTACTTTCTTATAAGTATGAATCATAATAATGTTACCCTTGTTTTCTTCCCTGCACAGAGACACTACTTTTGGCTATGATGCCATTTTATATAGGATTCAACAAACTAAGTAATTTAATGAAGCTGTAATCCCACTCTGGGAGACAAGGACTCATGAGGAAAAAGTCAGTCTTGCATTGATGTTATGTACAAGGAATATGAGCAAACATTACTAATATAAGTCATTTTAAATACATACGGCTTTATTTTGGTAGTGTTATACATGTTCCAAAATATATTCTCCAGTCTGCATTTCTTTCTCCTTTGAAAAACTTAAAATGACTGATATTTCCTTTGAGGAAATAAAGAAGTATGCTACTAATATAGACAACTCTGCCTTGGTTCAGAGTTTCAAATATCTTAAGAGCTTCATTTTTCCTGATAAGATGATGTAAGTCTTTTTATTTTGTCCAGTCTTTTGTTAAGTCTGTGATTCCTCTCTCTGTACTCTATATCTAGTGTGTGAATGGTCATGATGGACATTGCTGAAGATCATCCTTGAGCATTTGTGGTGAAACTACAAATCATATAGGGTGCACAGCTACTATAAGATTTTCCTTTGTAACCTAACCTGCCTGGCTTAAAAATAGCCTATTGAACAGCCTCTAATCTAATTGGTACAAGGAAAGAAAAGGCAAAGGAGAATAAGGAGAGGTATTGTTCAAGAAGAGCAACAAAGGCAAATGCATGACAATAGAAATATTCTTTTCATAATCTTGCCTTTTATAATTTCTTTGTTGCTGTGTTGGTTAAAAAAAAGACGTCTATAGAAAACTAAAATGAAAGTCAGATACTTTGGGTTTCAATACAATGAAAGTGAATGCTTTGGCATTTTGAACTTTATATCAAGACAATTTCTGAAATTAAGTGGCATGGTACACGTCTAAATTGAAAGATATTCTAAAGACACTGAGATTACTAAAGATGCTTGAATCTTATCAAATGTGTCATCAAACTGTTTTTAATCATGGGACTGAAACAATAGCTATGCTACATATGGCACGAAACAAATTTACTAAAACCTTTATATATTCACATGAAAAGTAGACTAAATTACATAATTTTTTCTCAATATTTATATTCTAATACTAAATTAATCGAAAGTTGAATTGATAGTGGCCTTAAAAACATCAGATGTCTTGCTCATATTATATACATTATCAAAAGTGGAATGTAAACATGCTATTAAATATAAATTAATTTGAAATTGGGATTGCGATTCTGACTTAGCAGTTAAGTAACCGATCACATTGAAAAATTGCTTTTTATGCTGTGCCTTAAGTCATCCTTTCAAAATCACCTTCTCAAAAACATTTTGTTCCAAACTATCTGAAGTACTGACCATTATTTTCTATTTCAATTTTTTATTCATTTTCTTTAAAACTGTTGTTATGTACTCATAATTATCTATTGATCTATTGATTTCTATTGGTCTTCTCTTTTATTTTGACATAAGAAATGTGAGTAATTGTCCATTTCGGTAAACTTAAAATCTTCACATCAACTTCCTCCAATTTCTGGCACAGAATAGAAACCAGATAAAAATATGTTGAAGGAATTAATTATTAAACATATTAATTAATATTCATAATTCAGTATTAATTTGTCATATAATTTATTACATACAGTAAATTAAACTCTTGCCCTGCATTATCTCTAAGAGTCCTTGAATTTAAAAAATTACATAATTATAAAATGATGAAAATTCAAGGACTAATCTGAGCATTAACTAATTAAATTAAAATTTTTATTTTTTACTTAAAATCTCTTCTATGGATAAATGTTTTAAATAATGACCATTTGGTTTACTAGATGAATAGATCAAATTTCATTAAAACTGATCACTTTTCACCAAAAGCTCATAAACTACAACTAATGCACTTGCATTTGTTCATTTATATTCTAATTGTATCAAAAAATAAAAGGAAGTAAGTCACTTTTTAACAGCCAGGATTGAACAGAAATCTTATAGATGAAACTATTTCATATCTTTTTCAAAAGTTTTTCTTAAAGTAATATTTAAACTTGAAATAGTTATTATAGGTTCAGTACAAAAACTGATAAACTACTGAAAGGATCAGGAATAAATGAAAACACAACACTGTATGCCACCTTTAGTGGTAACCATTAATAGAATTTGTAGAATATTTTTTCATAGTCTTTTCTTAGCAATATATTATATTGAAATAAATGACATTTTCAATGTAAAGTCACTTTCAACAAATCAAAACTATAACTTTATATCATGTTTTAACCTAATGTATCATAATTAATTTTCCATATATTTTGTAGCTTTCATTTAAAAATTAACATAATGTTTAATATATTAAAATTCTTTGGAATAATCATTTTAAAGATGAATTGAATGACCACATGATTACAATATGAATAAATGAACTACTTGTATGTAATGCTTTGCTTTAAATTTTTGTTAAAAGGAAAGTTAAAGAATCATTGTATATGAATCATCAATTGAGTTTTTGATGGCTATTTGGTTCATTTTAGAAGTATGGCTCTCTGTTACATAAAAGGAGATGAAGATTTTTAAAATTGTTCCATTTTTCAGAAATCTTACAATAATTTACCACATCATTATGAATTTAAAGTTGTTTAATGTCTATGTTTTTGTTTTGTTTTGTTTTGTTTTTTTGAGACAGGATCTCTCTATGCAGTTCAGGCTGGCTTTGAGCACACTTTGAAGCCCAGGCTGGCCTCAAATTTGGAATGATAATTCTACCTCAGCCTCCGGAATGCTGGGATTACAGGCATGTTGCAACATGCCCGGCTTATTGTCTATGTATTAAGTGGAAAAATTTTATTAAATTATAGAGTAATGATAAAATATAGTACCTTCATCTAACTTAAATTTCATAATTAATAACTGCATGCTTTTCTAGTTTTATGAGCCAATTTCTTTTTATATACATTTTAAACTGTGTTTCCTATTTATTAGTTTTCAATTTTATTTTTGTGTTGCATATTTTGCATTATACTGTACATGACCTTAACATATTAAAACTAACTCTGTCATTCTAATCTTAAATTTTCATTTTTGTTTTCATATTATATGATGTAATATCAACTGGAAATTTTTATCTTTATTTTAACCTTACACAATCTCACAAGCTTTTATGAAAAGTTCACGAAACAAGTTTCAAAATTCAGCATTTTCTCCATATTGAAGAATAACTGAAGAACATATGTTATGCAGCACCTCCCCCACCCAAATCACATGTTAAAGCATACTAAAATTTAGGAATTAAAAAGATAATTGTTCTTGAAGAAGTCTTTATGTGGCGCATCTTGACCTCCAAATGGCATTTGGTATCAGTTAAACAATAGCAAAAAAATTAGAGGTTTACATATTTTTGAATATTGCAATCAAGGACTAATTATTTTGGGTTATATTGCTTTAGAATTTTGCAAATTCTATACATTGTATAAGATATCCGCTATAAGATGCCCCTAAATGTGTATAACATTTATTTCATTAAAATATTGTGATAATTATGTTTTAATTGGTGAGAATTGCTCCAGGGAAAGATGATACATATATTACAGTTACTTATTTGAATACAGTTACAGGATAATTACCTGAAGAGCACAAATATCTTTTTTCTGATACTGTCTTTCTAAGTAATTTCAAAGATATGAAATGGGAGAGATTATTAGATCAACACTTTATACAAAAGTTAAAAATACATTTCCTCCTATCTTATTGCCTGCTTCTACATTTCTTTGTTATCTGGCTCTTGGTTTTCCTTACTTTAACTTAAATGTTAAAGTAAGGAAAGTTGTGGGCTCAATGATTGGGATAAAAGAAAACCCCACTGTTTCTTCCATTTATTTAATAGCCATGTATCACTTTTTCAATTGCATATCTTTTTTAAAAATTTGTTGTTGTTGTTGATCTACTTTTTGGTGATAACAGGAATAAAACCTATACCTTTCACCTTTGTGAATTTAACATTGCAGAAAGGAGCAATAAAAACACAGATGTATAATATGATGTCAAAGAGTGACGTTTCCTTCAAAGACTAGGAAGTCACAATGAGGAGCCAGCAAGAGTGGATGCTGCTACATGCACCTCAGAGCAGGCTCTCTGACCAGCTAAGTTATGCCTGGAGAGATCAAGAAGAAAGGTCAGCATGTTGAAGTATGCAAGAAAGATGTTTAAAAATGACTTCTTTATTTTTTTAAGTGACTTCCAAGAGCTAGCACCTCTAAAGTGTACCTCAGGAAATAATGAGATGTAAATGAATATGCTTCTTGTTTACACCTACATCAAGGCACTAGTTGTTCAGCAAATATTTGCTATAGAAATGAATAAATGTATTTTAAATAACAGCAAGTGGTAAATATGACAAATATGTTTTCTCTGATAAAATAAAGAGAAGACGCTTCAGTTGACACCTATGTGAATTTATTTATTTTTTGCATTTGGCATTTAATTTTATTTAAGTTTGCTGGTACAACTTGCATATACATAATGATTACATTCATTGTATAGAATTTGTGTTTGTACATGACTTGTCTTGATTCCTCTTTTTTCCCACATTTTCATTCTTTTGTTTCAAACTTCCTTCCGATGAATACAAACAGCAAGCTTTTGAATCACCACTTTTGAAATAATATTTTGAGAATTATTTTTAAATGGTAGATTGAACAATAGGCTTGTCACGCTTGCCAAGGAGGCGCTTGTGTCGCTGAGGTAAACCCCTGGCTTACATCAATAAGCCAGCAATAGAATTTTAAAGGAAAGCAAAATGAATTATCATGCTGTTCAAATATGAAACCAAAGCAGATTCAAATAGAAATAAAGTTATTTATTCAAAAGATTTCTCTTTAAACCATGCATCACAAATTCAGTGTTCTTTGAAGATAACCAAGATCTCACATTTGACTTCAAATTTTAAATTTCATGTATCTGTAAAAATTTGGGAATGTAGGTCAAATGAACCTAAATTAAGGATAATGGAGCTCTTTAAATTCAGAAGAAATTAATTAATAGTTTCTTAATGATTTTATTTTGTAGTTATCTTGGGAATGTATGCTATTTCCTAAAAGAATGCCATAATATCAATGTACAATAAATTCATAAATCAAATTTCCCTAAAGATTAGAATGTGCATCGTAGTCCTATTGAGAATGTCAGGCAAGAATGAATTTCTCTTCCATGCTTTATCCTCCAGAGCAAATTATTCATATTTAGATTGTTTCTTGAATGGGATATGTGACTGATTTTGAATTCAGTATCTGGGCTCTCAGCAGCATTTCCTTAACAAACAGCACAGCTGTTAGGAAATCTGTCACACTGCAACTTGTTCTCTGTGTTATTTTTGATTTCCTAATATCTTGTTTCTTTACCTCCTGCTAGTCCTGAATATGAAACTCCATATTGGTGGACACTAATGAAACACTGTTTAATCTAGGGTATGACATGAATTCTCATGTCATAGACTTTTGGTTCTATACTTTTAAATTATAGTGACTAGGGATGATTTAAATTACCTTTAACAATCTAAGAGTCTGCGACTCTAAGAGATGAGACTCATGTTTGTTTTAGTTGTTTAATACATCTATAGATTTTTAACTTTAAAATATTGACTGATAGCATCAACATTCTACTAAAATACAAAGATATAACTGAGAAAATTATTTGTCCAAGTCACACAGTATAACATAACCCTTTTATAATGCACTTGCATATTTTGAAACCAAGAATTTTTTTTTGTATTGAACATTCTGTCTAACAAAGAATTCTGAATAGTTGTCAAAGTTTTTTCAAAATCTTTTATCTGTCATGTTCTTGTAAATAAACTGAAGAAAAAGGATGCAGAAATCATTGATGTATACAAACATAACATACAGTCATGCTTATACAAAATGTATACATATGCATGCTTTTCTATGGTCATGCATAGTAAAGGGAGAGGTCTTTCATATCATTATTTTATAGCCTAATTCAAACATTCTTCTGTAATTATTTCATTTAAAATTACACAGCAGGGGCTGGGGATTTAGCTCAATGGCATAAGCGCCTGCCTTGCAAGCAGGCAGTCGTGAGTTCGATCCCGGTATCGATAAAAAGGGAAAAGACAAAAAAAAAAAAATTGCACAGCAATTATCCCTAGCTCATTATTAATTCGAAAATTTAAAAACTAAATTTTATTAAGATATATATCTATAGATATACATACATATACATAATATGTGTGTATTCACACACACACACACACACACACACACACACACATATATAATTAAACATCTTTGTTTAAGTGGTTGAAGACTACTCACACATATTTAGGCCAAATCTTTGTCTATTATTTTAAGGAAGATGAGTTAAAATTTTAGGAAACACAACATAAATGGGAAGTTGAAGGAGTGATGGTAAATTTTCAAAATGAATTTGTTTCTTATTCATTATTTTCAGTTTAAAATGGCCATTTTCTTTTTTTTTTGTATAATAATGTTATGAGAAAATATTGTTAAATTAATCCTGTTTTACATCATCTGCCTTTGACCTTAGAAATCACATGTTAATTTGAACAGCCAACTCAGGTACTTTTCCTCTATTTTCTGAGATTCCACATTTTGTTATCTCACTTTTATGGCCATTTTACTAATTATAACCATTACAAAATAGATTTTGCAGAAAGCAAAAAATATATAAACTATTAATGGAAAATATAACTCCTGAAAATTTAAGTGGAGTGGCTAATTGAACAAAGTTCACCATTTTCCTAAATTTTCTATTGCTGACTTGCTTTAATATTTAGAATTAATACACGAAGTAGTCAGTGAAACACACTGCTACACCAAATAGGCTTTTATTGTTGTGGAAATGTCAAACAATAGCTAGAAGCTTAAAAATTAGATTTGCATGAAAATATACTATGAAATTGATTGTTGGGGTATCTGTTTGTATACTTGCTAGCACTATAACAAATCTTATAATAAATAACTTGAGAGAAAGTTTATTTTGATTAAAAATTTCGAATTTCTAGTCTAAGACAAGGTAGACTCATTTTGGGTTTCTCATGGGTACTCTAATGGTGATGACAGGGTCCAAATGTTGGAACAAATCTTTTTATATCGCAGATCAAGGTGCAAGAGAAAGATGGCCCCATGCTCCTTGGACAGCTCTTCCTCACTGATCTAAGGTCCAATACTACTCAGAAGCAACACACTGGGGACAAAGCCTCTACTTGATGGGCTTTTGAGTGACATTTACCCAAAGTGTAGCAGTGTTGATTAGATGTTCTAAAGTTATCTATTAATTACACTTTCTTCATTTGAGAGCCTGTCTAGAAATTACAGCATTCACTATCAATTTATTATAGATTAAATACAGCATAGCCATCTAGCACTTCAAGGAAGTGATCCCAAATGAAGGGGGTTAAAAGAAGAATGTTATCTCTCAAAATTTTGTGGATTTACCCATTGATCTGCTTGTTCAAGTGGAAGCTCATAAGGCTTTACTTTACTCAGCAGTGTAGAAGTATCATAGGATTCTCACCTGCATTTTCAAAGCTTAGTGTTCTTGTAAGATTAGATTCCTCAGTTTTCCTGCAGTAGGCATCACAGGAGTTCCTTGCAGATGGTAGTCACTGCTTTCCACAGAGTAAAAAGGGGAAAAAAAAAACTCTTAAAATTTGGGTATCTGAAATGTAGACAATGTCACTGTCACTACATTCTAATCAGCAAACCAAGTCCCAGGGCTAGCACACATTAAAGAAGATGGAGAAGCAGATGCATACAATGTTAGCAACACATTGTAAAAAGGAGTGGACAAGCAAAATTCTTTATGTGGAATTTTTGTGTGCAGTAAATACTCAATTCCTAGTGCAAAGTAAGCTCATCCTTTCTCTGGACTTGCAGTGTTTTACTCAATGTTTGAGTCTGGTATATTTTTATGTAGATATGGATCTGTATGCCTGTAAGTATGCACTTGGGGTTTTTTGAGACCAGGGCTCTCTCTGTATTTCAGGCTGAGCCTCCTCCCTCAGACTCCTAAATGCTGGGATTACAGGTGTGTACCATCATGCCCAGTTTAATGTCTGGGTTAGACTCTAATCCCTGGATCCCACTCTAAATCAGTTCCACTGAATAGAGTTTCAAGTTGCAACTCCTCAGATATACTTCTTGTTGCTCTACTGTCCTAAAAAGAAAAATTGGCTGATATCACCATACAAAATAATACGGTGAGAGAGGGACCAGAGAACCATCGTTGTCTTTGCCTAGAACATGAAGTGAGGGGAGGGAAGGATGCGCAGCAATGCCCCGGCTCTTGGAGCAGGCTCTTTGGTTAGCAACAGCTTGCACTCCATGTGTTGTTCTCTAACTTATAGTATGGTCTTCCATCTTTTCCCTCAACTGTCGGTTAACACAGGTCCCATGTTTGCATGGGCCCAGGCTGTTTTCTTCCTTTAGAAAAGGAAATGCCTCGGAACTCCATATCATTTTGAACACCATCCCTTTCATTCTAAATTCTCCTCAAAATGTTTAAAGTTTACAGTCAACTCTATCAAATGAAGCCTCAGCCATAATTCTTTTTTGAGTCAAATCATATTCTTGTTTGATAACTATGTCCTAACACTGGAGAAAAATAGTCATAAAATCCCCTCTGTTACAGTGAGGTTCTATTACTCACCGCCTTCTGTTACTCCATGACATACCCTGAGTTTGGTCTTGATCCAGAGCCCATTACTTAAAGAATGTTTTTCCGACTGCACCCTCTAAATTTTGCTAAGAAACAGACCACTCCTTCTTCAATTCATCTCTCTTTTGAAATATCTTATTTACATCTAACTTGAGTCCACTGGTTCTCTAAATAGTCTTCCTGAAAATCCTCTTATCCAGATACAACAGTGCACGAGGGCATTTTGCATCTGCCGAGTCACCGCAGGCGAAGGCGTTGCTATTTTTCCTTCTCTGACACAAACCTCTATTTCCTCAGCTTCTATTAATAGTTTGTAAGAGATTCATCACTATTCCTTCCAGTCTTTACCTATTCATAAACACAGAGGAAATGCAAAATATTTTATACCTATATGGCAGCAATTACTCCTGGACGTAGCATTGGTTTCTCTTACTTAATGCTTCCTAATAAATCACTGCAAATAGTGATTCTAAAATACCACAAGCTTTCTTTTATTAAGCTCATCTGGAAACAAGGATTTATCTAGGTAATACTTGTCACTAGAGTATCTTAATTCTGTTTGCCTCCCTTTGATGAATACTGGCAAGTGCTTTAATATTCATCCTAAATCCAACAATGAAGATTAAGTTAATCTTCTCAACTTTTGTTTCAAAATTCACCCAAGTGTGTGTGTGTGTGTGTGTGTGTGTGTGTGTGTGTGTGTGTGTGTGTTTTGATATCCATCTAATTAGGCTTAAGAGTTTAGAAAGAAATGGGGCTATCCTATATAGTGTAGTACGCAATTTTCAAATGTTCTGATATTTAAGAATTCATGAAATACTATTATTTATGATTTGAATCATCACTAATCTATTTTTTGGCTTTGATCACTGTTGTTTTTAGAAATATATTTCACCTGAGTAGTCAAAGAAACACTCTCGATGTGATATTCCACAGTGAATTCCTACTTTTTCTTGTGTTGGTTTGTTATCATTGAAACAGTTTGAAAAGCAATGATCTTGGAGAACAGTGATTTAGTTATTTCACAAAACTACTTTCCATGAAGGAGTAGTCGGGCATTTTTGTGATAGTAGAGGTACTTGGTGACTAAATAACAGAGATGGGTAGAGCTACAAAGCATTTTTTTTTAATTTTTGTACTGTAATGAATTTTCACACAAAAGGAAAAATGCCTGGAGTTTTCTCCTGGGAGATGACATCACTAGAACACCTTGGCAGGTTCTCTTTACATGCCCGTTATTTCTGTGCGACAGAATGTCTTTGTGTTTGTTTTTCCAAATAAAATAGTGTTTCTAATTCAGTAAGGAAAGTTATCTCCTCCTGCATCCCCCAGTTACAACCATCAATTTTTATTTTTACAACTTAGGGTTGCTATTGCCATCTGATGTGTAGATGCCAGAGATAAATGTTTCAAACATATCAGATTAACTAATTTTAAAATGTTTCATCAATATTTTTCTAATTAAGAATACAAATCATTAGTAGATTATGTACCTTAAATATTCATAATCAGAGAAGTGTTACTCAATAAGCAACATTTAAGTATCTACGTAACAGATGCACACAAATAGAGATCACTGATTCTATAGGCTTTATTTTTTTTCTTTTATTTTGCTGGGAATTTGGTTAACACCATTGGACACATAACTACTTATTTAGTCTTGAAATTTGTATTTTTTTGACAAACCCTTATAAGGCTATAAAAATCACATCAAAAGAACTAGATGGAAATATTGAGGAATGATCAAGAGAAGAAGAAGCCCAAGCAACTGTCCCACATGAGTATGCCACCTATTTCTAGGGCAAAGCAACTGGGAACATCAAAGAATGGCTTCTCAAGCATCTCACACAAACAAGAGGTAAAGGCAGCCCTGTCTAAACCCAAGATTGTGTCACCAACTAGACTGTATGAGTCACAAAGAAACCTTTAACATTCTTTGTCTTTTCTTATCTACTTTGGGCCAGGAAAAACACACCATCATGGAACAGAAATGAAATAGAAACAAAATTCTTTTTCTTTAATCAGTGCCTAATGAATCTGTGGCATATCAATTATTGAAGAGAAGGACATCAGACCAGAGTAGAAACTGACCTCAACTTTCTCTAAAAAAGTACATACCCATTAAGTAGTTTTGAAAAGGTAAGAGAATAATAATTTAATCATTTTATAATATTCCATAAGTCATTTTTCTTTCAAGAAATGATTTTTACATGCATAAATTAGGTGCTACAGAAATTATTTAATCATTGCTGTTTTGCCACATTATCTCATGTATTTTTTAAATATTAAGTAAAAACAATTGTGAAAAGAAATGATGAGACTATACAAACTATCCAATTTATGTTAATAATAGTTCACAAAATTAATGACAATATATATTGTACAGATTGTTTCTTAAAATATCTTAATCTTTTTGGAGAACAAATATGAATAGATTGAATTACCATATGGAATTAATACATTCACTTTTATCACTCTATACAAAATATGTTGAACAATGAATTAATGGAAGGCAACACAGACCTTGGCATTTACTTATGCGGTTTTGAATTTCCCCATGTAAGTTATTTGTTTGGCATATTGCAGGTCCATCATGAGAAAAATTTAAAAATTTGGAATAAGCACCAAACAACATTAGATCTACATGTAATCATAATTAAACATAACCTTCATTTTTTTTTAGAGAAAAAGCTCTACATTTTGGTAGAATAAATACCTTATGAAGATGACTTAAGTATTTTAATTAGTCATATTAATGGTGAATACAAAGACCATTACTATGCATTTTCCATGTAAAACTTTTTGACAAACGTTTTTATATAACATCATTTTAGTACATAAGCAATGCTGTCCTATGCTGAAAAACTGGGAAATTAACTTTTCCATCTGATTCAGTCCTTGAGTTTAGCACACCTACGAAGTGCATAAATTTGCCATCTATAAAATACTTTTTTTCTTATATTTTCTTTTCTTAACTCAGCTTAGTAAAACTTCTTCCTCATGCAAGGACCAAGTCTGGTTCTATCTAATATCTACACCTTTTGTTAGTTCTGTTCTATAGCAATACACTGACTAAACCCAATTTGTCTTTCATGCATTGACCCTTCAAACCATGGAAGGGAACTGTCTGATCATCTATTATCTTTTCCTCAGGAAAATTAGTCTTATTTGATGCAATTTTATTCACCATTCTTGTCTTCTTTTGGACATATTTCCTCTACTGCTGTCTTTCATTAAAATGTGAAACACATAATTGAACCTAGTAGAATCATCCCGCAAAAGTCTGACTAGGAGGAATTTCAACAAAATTTGTACACTTTAGACCTTGGCCTTTAACATTCCGTGTTCTTTTTGTGATCCACTACCTAATATGCTTAAACTTAGCAACTTCACAGTTAACTATACTTGACATGAAATAGTTCAACCTAAATGTATTTCTTTGAAATTTAATAATTCAGCTTCATCCTACAATCCTAAATTTATTAGAAGATTGATATTTCCATTTTCAAATTGTCATTATTGCCACATCACTTGATGCAATAACATCAAATGCATGCTCATCTCACACTAGATCAAAGTTGAAAATTATTTTCTGGGAAAGAAAATAATGTAATATTTTCTCACTGAGAAAATCATATGCATGAAAAAATATTAGGAATTTTTCAGACATTATACAATCCAATTTAAGGGATGAAACACTGTAGTAATGTAGTAATTTAGAAAGCTCTGGAAAAATATATGTCACATCATAAAGCATGAAAATTTCCAAATCTAAAACTTATTACTTGATATTAGATATCAAGACTTAACAGAGAAGTACATATAAGTTCCTGTTAAAACAGTCATTTTCCCCAACTACACTTTTAATCACTGTAAAAATCTAAGCTGAACAGGAATACGTTGTGGGTAAGTGATCAACACAGAAGAGAGATATTCGATATCATTTGTTCCACTCTTGTGACATTGGGCAAGGAATTCAAACTTCTGGAGACCAGACTTTTATATCTTAATAAATAGACTCAAAACACTAGGTTTTTTCTTTATTAAGTTTATTGGTACAATTTAAATATACATAATAATCAAATTTATCATAGGGAACATGTACCTGTACTTAGTTTATCTTATTTCCTCTTCTTTAAACAGATACTAATTTTTCTTCTCTTTCAGATCAGATTTTCTATTGCTTTATTTTTAGACTTCAATGTTAAAGGGAAAACATCCAAAACCCAATGATGTTTGTAAAAACAAGGCAGAAAGACTGTTATTTTAGGTATAAGGATAATGGTAATGAGATTTTGCACTGAGATGGAGAGATGAGCACACATCTAAATACAAATTGGGAATATATAACCATAGAGACAAAATTATAAAAATGGAACTTCCTATGTAAGGATGATTCGGGCTAAAATGACCTAACAGGGCCCCTGCTAAAGAAAAGAGTCAGGATGCTTAACCAACATTCAAAGTCATCGTGGACAACAAAGAATCTGGTCAGATATAGAGGATGGACAGATGTCAAAGGTGGAAATGGACTCCTGTTAACCTGTCTTAGCTGGGCTCTTTGCTCCACTTAGAATTTACAAGAAAGCACAGATGAGCCAAGGAGGTGTTCTGAAGGCAAACTAAAGTTTGCTCAAGCAGACTCTCAGTCATCGAAATGAGGGTCCTTAGTTTTTCAAAAAGTTATATCCTAAAATATTTTAATGCATGAAAAGTTATTTTGATATAAAAGATATTTCAAATGTTATCCTACATTGATTAAGCATTCCTAAATGAAATGACTAGCGTAGGACCTTATCCATTTCCTTGCTTCTAAAGTATTGCATAGGAATACATCACGACTTGCTTAAACATAGTTTTTGCCTTACAAGTATTTATATCTGAAATATATTTCTCATTGTTATTGATACTCCTCATGTTCTTGTACCTAAAAATGATATGGAAGTCTTAGTGAGTTGTATGCATTACAGAATAATGTGATTTGTGATTGTGTCTCCTCTCCAGTCCTTATATTTGAAACAGTCTTGCTGTCACCAAATTGCCCTGGCGAGGCTCTCTTAAATTGCTGGGACTGCAGGCCTGCACCACCCTGCCAGGATCATAGGAGAGGTCAATCCATCAACAATTGAAAGCAGTGCCACTCAGTCTTCATCCCTACTCTCTCTCCTGCTTACAAGAGACCGGTAATCATTAGCAAAAATCACCATTTGTAAGATCACCTTTCCTGCAAGAAACAATCTCCTATCTCCCTTTGAACTTGGATGTGGTTTCCTGCTGTCTGTGGTTTGGGCATCTGCTCCTCTTGGATGAACACGCCGGCAGGACCCATCTGTGTTAGTTCTTCTTTTCCAGTGTCTTTGCTGGTATAAGTATATGGTCCATGCTCAGGATTTTCACTTTTTTTAGATGGGAAGTGTGTAAAAAATGTCCTCAGCTTTGGGAATTAGTGGACTTTCACATTATTTAAGATAATTCCTGTACTCACTGAGCACTTTATCCCCCATTGTTTAAAATCTACAAGAAAATATAATGACGCTTATACCTATAATATGCTGTAACATATTATTTTTGATTCTGTGACTTTTTTAAGCTTCTAGATCCTTCTAGTAGTAACTCAAAAGAAGAGAAGTTTTACATTTTGTAAAAAGCCTTCTGATGCTAGGGATATATAGCTCTGTGGTGCAAGAGTCTGCCCGGCAAGTGCAGTGTCCTGTGTTCATCCCTGGTACAGAAAAAAAAGCCTCTGTTTAAAGGCTTTGCCTCAAATCACATTTCTTTGTGTGGAGAAGTAATACTTCAGAAATACAAATACACATTGCTATGCGTTAATCAATATTTTAAACAACATCCAGCATTCTAATAACTGCTAAATACAGAATATTTATCTGTTTTTGTTTTTGTTTTTGTCTGTCTGTTTTGGTACTAGAAAATGAACTCAGGACTTTGTGCTTGCCAGGTAGGTGCTGCACTACTGAACTGTATCCCCAGTTCTCTGTTTAACTTTCAAATAGGATTTTTTTAAATATCAAGGGAAGTGGGCTTTTAAGAAAGGCATAATAAATTCTCCACTAGTGAAATGTGAAGTTCCTTTTTCAGTAGCAGAACCAGTACCATGTAGCCGCAGAATTAAGCAGCCAAGCTGGTCCAGAGGGTAAACCATCCCATCACAATAAACTCATCACAAAAATATATTTCTGAGAAAATAACATTACCTTTCCAAACACTAACTGAGAAAGATCAATGAAAGTATTCAAAAATATCTCACAATAAATGTGTTTGAAGCTGAAATAGAGATTATACTAAATTTAGAAACCAAGATACAAATAAAGACACGTCATTGATTGACAATGTATGAATAATGGTCTCTAAATTGCTTCATAAACTTTGGTTGGTAAACTGCAATATACTCAGGGTGGAAGAAAATTTTACAAGAAACCTTAGCATTTCTATCTTTTTAAATGAAACAAGTATTTTTCTGAAAATTATTCAATTGACTTAATGTAATACAGTCAATTAATATATATATATTGAATATATATACATATATTCACCTGCTATGCTGAGAATGGAGTTGGTTTTAATTAAACAAGGAAACAGTTATAGAGATAACAACACTAGACAGATGATAATTCATTTAAACAGTAAGATTTTGGTTAAAAATAATTGAAAACCTCTGATAACATGAGTGTTTGTCAAACATTCTTACTAATTGACTTCAATTTAAGTCAATTATACTTTAAGAAAAAAGAGTGGTTATTTATACACTTTCAGTTTCAGAAAGTATGTAGAGAGCATTACTGCCTTTAAACATTGCATAGTCATGTTCATTTCAGTGCCTCAGCTACATAAAAGCTTAGTTGAAAATGAATTATCTAATCCATTAGAAGTGTCTCCAAAAATGAAAATTATAATTCAAGGTTTCAAAATCTAGACACAATTCTTGAAAAATTTCAGAAATGTTTAAATTGGGCCTTATGTTTTATTCATTCACCCATTTATCCATTCTTCGTTAATGTATCATTAATCCACTGAGTCTCTAAGTATTCATTTATGTTTCACATATGTAAGCCTCAGAAAAGAGGAACATTAGACATGATGGGGAATATGAAAAATGTTTCATTTTCTTGGAGATCATAACCAAGAAGGAAAATAGGTGTTACCTGAGTAATCAAGTACTCAATTATTTATTTGAAACAGTAAGATAAAGGTTGTTTAACCAACAAAAGGGGACCATAAGTGTAGCTGACCTCATCTGAGGAACCTGTACATAAGCAGTGTCTACGAGGGCAGATGACTAATAGTGGTGAAGCTTTGCTGCATAATAAAAATTATTTTATCAATAACATGATTCAGAATTGCTAGTGCTTGTGCTAAGTAAAAGCAGCCCAGCTTTATTATTGTTTTAAAATGTCCACATTTCCTTAGAGGACAGCAGGTACCTAGAGCATTGGTGGACAGTTGTTGCCCTCCCCCTGGTTAATACCAGGTGGTCAGCCATACATAAAATGCCATCTTTGAAAAATTCTATGTATGTGAATTGCTGACAAACCAGGATGAATGTCATTCATGTGTCACACAGAAAAGAGACTCAATTTAAATGCAATTCACAAAATTTAAAGATGGATACTGAGATTATGCATCTTATCCTAGTGTCTCTTTTCATGGAAGTCTAGCAACTACTTCATTACTCCACTCAACAGTCAAAGATGTTTTTCTCTATGTTGAGGACAGTATAAAGATTCTTTGATATGTGCATGCTAATTACTGTGTGTACAAATACACACAATTGTTTAAAGGCATTATTTTTATATTGTGCTTTTCATGCTCAAGATTTTGTATTCTATAAACTTCATTGGATTAATTTGTATAAAACATCATAAATACAATGATACATGACTGGTGACTAAAATTAAGTTATGGGGAAGAGTTACTTTTTAGGAAAATTTACTTGCTGTTCTTGACGTTAATTTCTCAAATCTCAGTATAAAGTACAGTTTAAAGTATCATTTTGCTTCTTTATATTGATGCAACTTTCAGACCCGCATCATTTTCACATCTTCAAACGGCACCATATTACAATTTTAAACACTCATGAAGGTGTTGATAATTAAAATATGTATAATTTCCAGTTGTGCCTTTAGTCAGAAACATGTATATTGATGCCAAATTTAAGACTTACATCTTCCATTTGTGATTTTAACGATTGTTTTTGTAAGGCTCATATAGTAATACATGTTAATACAATTTTAAAAGTTCTAATGCAAAAGTAGAAGCAAAAAGTCATCATTTTAATTTGAGCTACAAAATCAGTTTTGTTATTTAAAAAACATTTCATTTATGCAAAATGTATTCATAGTTCTATTTTTGGCCTTTTATAATTAGGAAACAATTTAATCAACACACCATTAGTGTCAATCTCATTGTATATTGGAGAAAATTGGAGTTAATTATAAAGATGTGCTAGCTAGAATAGAAATATGTGAGATTTGTGAGAATATTAATATTTCTTTAAGGGCTAAAAGCTACTTTAAAATGTATATTTTTGAAGATAATTTTTGGCTTACTCTAGGGAAGAAGAAAATTTGAACACTTAAATGTCTTTAGATCGTGTCATATGTAATTTTTAAATCATGAGTTTTTAATATTATCTAATAGTTGTGTTTCTTGTATAGTAACTGGCAATATCTGCTTTTAAGTCAGAGTTTATCAACCTTAAAATTATTGACATTTTAAATGGAACAACTGGTACACAGTTGTCATGCACATTTTAAGATATTTAAGAGAATCCCTAGACTCTATGTCCACAGTAAGTAATAGTGCTTCCACCCAAAATCTGACAACAAAAACAAATGTCTCCATGCATTTCCAGTGGCCTAGGAGGAAGACAATGAACATTGGATGAGAACAACTGATCTGCGTGCTATGGGGGATTGTAAAATGTTGTTAACAGGCTGATCCTAATCTTCATTTATAAACAAAGCTCAGCAGTGAATATTCTAGCAATTTTTTTTTTCATTTGTTTTAGGCAATGTGTGAATCTCCATAATGGCTTTCATGGGGAAAAAACAAGCTAGGTAGATCATTAAAAATGCTGAGAAAAGTTTTCACGTGGTGTGTTCAAATTTGGGATTTGAGTGTAATTTGTGAGATTTCAGTATAGGGCTCAAAGTTCAGCCAATGTTCAGCTAGCTTTGGGAATAGAAGGATTATCTTGCACCTAACATTTACTATTTGATCAATCTATATTTTATCAAGATGTGTGGTAAGTGAAAGGTAGAACCCAAGAGGGTAAAGAAGATCAGCCTCAGAAAATATAGATATTTAGTAGGCATAGTAAAAGATTCTGTGGTATCCAGCTAGGCTTACCCGACATAATATCATCAGGCATTTCATTCCTCCATTTAAACAGCTACAGTAGAATGTTCCAGGTCCTTGGCTGTCAGACTAATTGTAGAAAAGAAAATCCACCTAATCAATATTTTTGTTTTACCCATGTCTCTGAATATAGGCAAGAGGAATGGAGCGCGATTTCATAACTCAGAACAACTCACTGCAATTCTTCGTGCACAAATGCATTCATTTATAGATACGGCAGGACTCCATGTGCTCTTGAGGAATAGTGCTGGCTAGCTTACTAAACACTGAAGTCAACTGCAAGGATCCTATAGTGTGCAAAACAATGTGCTTTTGGTGAGGAAAAAAAACGCCACATTTTTATAGATTTCGATTGAAATGTAATGGATTCATGAAAATAATACCACATACAAGCAAGCACCAAACTGAATTTAGAATGCCTCTTTGTATGTTATATTGATTTTTTCATGATTATGGCCTTATGTTTAAACTAACATAGTTGTGATCCTAATTTTCTACTCAGTCTTTGTTTAGCTCCCACTGGGAGAGTGATACAGTGTGATTATTTAGAAAGGCAGAGAAAAAGGGGATTAAGACTCCCTGCTAATGAGAACAAGGGAAGGAAAGAGAAATGTGCCAATCTAAGTGTTCTACCTGTAAATTGAGCTGCCAGAGGAAAGAAAACAAGTAATGCTTCCTCACAAATCTCTTTTAATGCAAAAAAGGTCTAAAAATAAATATAAAGCAAAACAATTAGATTAACTTCAGAAGGCAGTATAAATATGCACCACTATATTTTTAATAAAAGTATGAATATTAAATTATCTTCAAGTTATTTTCTGTAACTATTAACAATATTATTCTTTGAAAAATTACTTTGTAAGAATCTAAGTATAGCACACTTCAAATACACATCTATTATTTTTTTTTAAATTTTGCTGTTTATCATATTGTTTAACAATGAATGAGAAATTATATAGATTTCTATCTATTCATGAAATTGTAAAATAAACTAGGACTTATATTTACGTAAGAACAAACTTGAGTCATCCATAGGTAAATGAATTCACCTTGAGACCATAATATTAAGTGAATAAATAATTTACACAAGCTTGAATATCGCATGGTTTCTCTTACATAAGAATTCCAAGTTATCAATAAAAAGCAAAATAAAAGATAGATAACAGGAAATAGGGAGATCTTTTTCAAACAGCAGAAAGAATAAGAGATGGAAGAAGTGAGAAAATGGATAGGTAGGCGATAAAGAAATGAATTAAGATGAGTTGTACGTATGTAGCAATTCCTGTATTAAATGTAATCATTATGGACTACAAATGTATAGTAATTAAAAATTTATAAGTGTAAAAAATGAGATTTTATTTTAAATGCAGAAAATAATATTATAGCTCCTGATATACATATATATATGCATATATATTTCTATATCACTTACCTGATAATTTTCAAATTTATTTTCATATAAAATGTTATTGTCTGTCATTAGGTTTGTTCTTCTCTAAGATATTCTTAACACAGCACAACATAAGTTACTTTTAAATATTAATTTTAACATGCACATTGTAAATATGTTTAAACCTTAAAAACTTTGAATTTTAGTTACGTTGCATAATTACATTTCTCATTTGATCTTTCATTTTGAAATGAATACTATGTTAGTGCTTGCTATGCTTTGAGAACTAGTGGTCAACTTAACGCCAGTTGGATTACATCAGCATAGCATTGAGAGAAGATGCTCCAACTGAGAAGGGTTGCCAGAATAAATAGGTGGAGAAGAAGGGAGGCGTTGAGGGTTGAGACGTTAAGGAGGCATTGTGGGTTCTCCTATGAGTTGCTGTCTGAGCTGTTGGTTCTCCTGGAGAAGCTTTGGTCCTCACATCCAGCATTGCTTCCTGGCTCCGGAAGGGAAGACATGTGCTGCTTGGTCTCCAGGATGAACCTGTCACGCTGCTTCCTGGCACATACCGGACTGTGCTTGTCCTCGGAGGAGCTCGGGGCCTCCGTGTCGCTGAGGACAGCTGTGGTGCCTTTCAGGACAGCCTTGGTCTTTGTTGTGAGTGTGACTTCTCAGCTCCCATGTAGAAACCTCATCCCGCTAGCACAGCTCCTTCATCCTGCTGGCATAGACTTTCTGGCTTCCACCGCTGACCCTTGGGTCTTCCCAGCACGGATTCGTAAAAGAGACTGGCGTGAGTCCTTCTTGTAAGCTCTGGACCTCCAGTTGGACTCGTGGGAGGCACTGTCCTGAGCTCTGGGTTTTTATCTGGACTCATGTGGGACATTAGGGTGGGGTTTAGGCTCTTGACTAAATAATCTATGTCTTTGGTGTTGCGGATAGATTTCTTGCATTTTCCTATGTTAACTCCTGGTGACCATTATAAAAATATTATAAAGTCCATGTCCTAATCCTAGTTGTTCTCTGTGTACAACCCCTGACTACAACAGTGCTTATTCAGTCTAACTGTTCAGCTGTGTAACTGTTTTTATTTTCTCTCAGAATTAATTTTTCATTCATAATTATCTGATAAATAATAGTGTTTAATTCACTTAGTTGTTTTCTTTGAAGATATATATATATATATATATATATATATATATATATATATATGTAGGACTTGAGTTGCAGAGGACCAAGGAAACACTCTGATGATTGTACATATGTGTGCTAATCAAAAGACAGAAGGAATCTTCAGCTTATGAAGCTCTTTGGTGTGATTCTTTAGGTTTAGTACTCTATAATTTGGTAGATTAAGGTTGGAAGTTATACTTGCACTTTCTACATATATAAATTTGGTCTATTTATTTACTGTCTCTAAGTCTTGGACTTTCTGTCTTGGGTTATATAAAACATACTTTCTCAAAAAATAAATAAAATAAAAATATACTTTCTCTAAATGCCATGAGTATTTATTTTGATGATATTATAGTATTAGAATGTTTTGATATTATATTTATCCCCTTTTGCAGGGATAAAAAGAGAGGAAAAAAGGTTGCCTGATTGGGCTTGGCACTAATAAATGTGAAAGAATGAAGAAACAAAAGAAAAGTAAATGGAAAAGACTGTTTCTCTGGAAATGGAACTTGTCAATGACAAAATTACCATATTTTCAACAGTATTTTCACACTGTTCTGGAGTTTTCACATGTGCGGGTAATTGTAGCATTGTGGTCTTTTAGGACTGCGTAAATAGTATAGTATAACTAGCTTTATAGTAATGTTTTTCAAAACATCTCTGACATTCTTTGCAAATTACCTGTCACCCAGAGAACTGACATGATTTCTATTGTGAATTTCTGAATCACGAGCTATCTATAAGTCTGCACCTAAACAGGAAACATGTATTACTCTAAAAGGGATATAGTAAATTTTACAGTTACTAAAAATACACAATGTTAGCATATAGATAAAGCTTTTAGCACATTTATTGAGTCATCAAATTGAAATTTTTAGTTTATTTTGGATAGAGGCACTTTTATTTGTAGTGTATTTAAATATAAAGTGAAAATTTATGTTTATAATATAGTGTCTATGACCATTTTAACATGTTAATATTTGTATTTGTAAATAAATAAAATGACTCAAGTATGTTTGGATCTCTTATCTCAATTCATCTTTCTTAGAATTAACCATTATCCTGAAGTTTGTGTATACATTTCCAGAATTTTTGAATTTAGTATTAAACATTATATTATTATGTGGAATATTTGCATATTAAGTAGTTTTTATTAGTTTTTGGATTTTTTTAGCATTCTTATTGTACTATCATTATTTCCTGATGAATGCACATCAAAACACTCACAAATAAAGTGTACTCACTATATTGCTGTATGTCATTCTATGGTAGAAATCCACCACAGTTCTGGGCAAATGGACATACTGAAGGACATTTTGGTGGTTTGCAGTTTTTTTAGAATGTGAAAACTTGTGGAATGAATATCTTTATGATATAGTATTTTCTTTAAGGAATACATTTTCTACTGTATATATTATCATGGATGTAAATATTTATATACACAATAATTGTGAATTTGTATGCATATGCAAATACATACATATATAATTAATATTAGAATTTCTTAAAAACAGGCATATATTCAGCTTACTAATTCTTTCTAAATTTCAAGTAAGTACAAATTCAAAAACTACATGCATGAAATATATGACACTTCTTATATTATCTCACTGAATATTCAACTAGTCAATTAACAGTATTTAATGAGCTGATGTTTTTTGTTCCCAAATTTTAGTCATGTTGCTGGTGGTGGAAAGTCAATGTCAAAGTCATCATTTTTCACATGGACTGATGAGTGTAATGCCTCAAATATAGAAATGCAAACTAAGTAGCTCTGTAGATGAGGTATGGAAAGGTAGTCCTTACCTGGCTGTAAATTGGAATATAATAACTTTGGGAAGAAAATAATTTGTTAAAATTATTTAACTAAAATTATAATTTTAACTTCATAAATAAAATTATGAAACTAAGCTTTAGAAGTTCAATTCCTAGTTTCACCAAATGCTTAGCTTTGAGAACTTCAGTAAATTCCTTAGCATTCCTATGCTTTACTTAATTTTTTAGCACACAATGCAGATGATTACAATTCACATGGTTTATAAAAATTTTATAAAAATGATTATATAAAACCAACCAGTATATGGAAGGAGGGAGTTGTCAACACACACTCATACATTATCTTTTACAAGGTTTGTTGTTATTATAGCTGTTTGAACAAAATATTAACTATCTTAATGTACTACTGTCAGCATTTCTAAGTTTAATAGCCTTGTTATTCTCCATCTTCACCACAGGCTACTTTTGGAACTTTTATAACTACTGAACCCTCTCCATTCTTCCCACTCATAGTGCAACTGGCTAAAACCTCTCCATCTCCTCAATCTTTTGAGTAAAATTTCAGTCTCCAGTGTGAACTTGAAAGTACTTTCTGATCAGAGCTCTGTCCATTTTCCCACACTGATCACATCCTCAGTCGTTTGCTCCTGATTTAAAGCAGATCTCTCTGTGTTATTAAGCTTTCCAACAGCTCATGGCCCAAGCTTGACAAGAACACACAGTTTCTCCTTCCTCCCCAGAATGCCAGTTGGGTTACTTTCTCATAGACTTAGGGATGCATGTCAAATGTCACTTCAGAAAGTCATCCACTGATCACATAGGTAAAGTATCCTTCCATGCACCAGGTACCATCATTGAGTAGGATTCTCAGATTTTACAATGGACTGCTGGGGCAGCTGCTACCATTCAGCACAGACTCCATAATTTCTGAATAATTTTTTAAAAATATTTGTAGTTAAGTTACTTGTATTTACAGTATATTAAGTTTTAATTTACTCAAAACTAAAATAACAAGCAAGTGAAACTTTGATTTTAATTACAAATAGCTAAATTGTATTTGTATTCATTTTCTATCATTTAGAGCCAAAAGAATCTTTCACAAGGAAAACAAATTACCATAAAGTTACATATTTTGTTTACAGCTATAAGTTAAATATAAACTACAAGCAAACTGCTCTTTAAACATTAATTAAATATACCAGACTTAACAGTGGATGGCAAAAAGGGCTTTATATGAATTTAGCATTTTTAATTCAATCTGACTCATTACTGTCATATTTGATTGAGACAGACGTATTTTTCAGTGGTGAATTTAAAATACTTGGCACATCATATTTTTTTGTAAAATAATTACATATTTCATAGCAGATTGTAAACATTAATGATATTGTATATGAAAATACAAAATGGTGGTCTAATTTATTGTTAAATCATACCATATATTAATTTCATTTGTATTTATGTATAGTTTTCTCATCTATAAATTAATAATTATTTGTTATTCAGAGAAGATCTGCTGTAAGACATATAAGAAATGAAGAGGTACACTGTGAATATCATATTAGCACCACAGAGAGAGAGAAGGAAAGAGAGAGAAAGAGATTCTTCTTTAAATTTGGTCAGTATTTTTTTCCACTTTCAGTCTTGCTGTGTTGGTTAGCCAGACTAAAAATGTATAAACAGAAAGCTATTTTATATTTGATTGGATACTCTATGAGGTAACAAAGCAATGCAGGTTACTTATTCCATTTTTTGTTAACCTTCTTCAAAGCTGTTTCATTATTTTGCCCACCAGTAACAGCATGTCTTTATAATTTTTGTCTTAGCGTTTTAACACCAACGTATTCTAGGATGGCCCATGCTATGTGACATTTCTACACTTCACTATGTTCATTATCAACAATGAATTTCTAGTTCTTCTAGTTCAAGGTACCGATCAGTGAGGAAATATTTTAAATTTGGTGATAATGAGCTTAACTCCAAACTTTATAACAGGGAGCTCTGTAAGATTTCCAACTTCTAGAACCATGTTAGAATCAGTTGCACATATTAATGAATATCACAGTTGTATGTATGA
This sequence comes from Cavia porcellus, assembly GCF_034190915.1. NCBI lineage: Eukaryota > Metazoa > Chordata > Mammalia > Rodentia > Caviidae > Cavia > Cavia porcellus. The sequence goes on along the minus strand of NW_026947497.1, from coordinate 26,956,466 downwards.
CACTAGACATGGATGACAACTTTCAATCCTAAATTACCCGCAGAGAATCTTTGTTCCTGAACCATAATCCAATGGGATATGCAGAATCCCAGAGCCTGAAAGATGTAAGAGAAAATCAATTTTATTCTGACTGAGGAAACAAGATAACACATAAAGTTTACATTAGTGAGTGTTCTTAAGTCATGCACCTTGCCTGGCAGGCAGAAATAAAACCTTTGTTCAGCTGACACTGAGAATAAAGATTCAAGAACAATGCTCTGTTAAAAATTGTATATATATATATATATATATATATATATATATATATATATGGTTTATATATATTATATATATTTGGTTTTTAATAGCTGTTAATCACATAGTTAATTTCATCTTTCTTATGTGAGCATTTCTAATCAGGTTACTTTAACCACATTCTCCTTCCCAAGCGTTGACATAGCCATAAGTTATTTACTCATCAGATCAGCTCAGCCATGAATCCAATGAGAAATCCCATAAAAACCCCATTAATTCATGCTACACAGTGCTCTATTTCTTCCTACCCATTGTCATTATCCTCCCACACCATTTAGACTAATTCTAATTGATGGATTCCATCAGCAAATTAAAAAACAATACTCTCTAGACTTCAGTGATGAAAAACATACAGAGTAAAACAATATGTTCTTTGGAAATGCGGCACTTTGTTATCTTTATGGTGCAGAGTGAAAGACAAATTAAAGGAAGAATGCTGTGCAAGCCTTTTTTATTGCTTTTATGATAATAAGAAGATAGTGCTTATTTGTTTTGATTGGGTGTTGCAAATTCATTGTCCTGCTACAATTTATTGATTTGTTTAAAAATCAGGGGATGCCTGATTGAAACCTTACAGGTGTTTCCTTCTGATAGTTTACATTTGCAATTTAAATTTCATTTATAAGCGTAAATGGTTCATCCTCAATAACCCGGTTCACTTCTCTGAAGAATAACCTACACTTCATGAAGCAATTTTTTTATTAGCTCCCATTATAATTTGTACAATGATCTCTTTTGATAGAGAGGTAAGTTTCATTTATATGAGGAGAGTTAAAATGAGAAACTGATTGCAGACTATTAGTGAAGGCTAGGGAGAAATTACAGCAATATTTTTTACATGTTCTTGAAGTTTAAAGTAAAATTAAATCTTCCCATTGTGATACTTAGGATATAACCAAAGACACTCTTCATTTTTATATAAGTTTTTCTTTAGGTAGCCTCTCAATCTAAAATTCCTGTACTGAAAAGCAGTTTTAATAGAATACCTATTTAAAATAGAACACCTATTTAAAAAGATTATTCTTTGAAAAAATGAAATAAATTTCTACTGGTACCACTGAGATTTTTAGTGAAATCAACTTATAACTGTCCTATAATCCTTTTTTGAACATGGGACATATTCCTACTGGCTGTTGAAAAAAATATATTATGCTTTTTTAGTCCTGTCATTGACTGGAAACAATCAGTATAAGAAGAAAAATATTTACATTATTTAGTTTTGGTTTTGCTCTGGCTTTTATGGTGGTGAGAATAAAACCCAAGTTCTCACACATTCTAAGCAAGACCTATGAGCCATATTCCAAGTTTAAAATGTCAATTTTTCTTTCTTGCTTGCTTTTCTTTTCTTCTTCCTTCCCTTCTTTCTTTTGCTTTTCTTTTCTTTTTATTTTCTTTTCCTTTATTGTTTCTTCTTCTTCTTTTTTTTTTCTTCTTTTGTTTTGGAAACTGAACCCTGTATGCTGAGTTCATCCCAGTCTTTTACTTAATCTTTCATTCTAACAGCAGGTCTGATTATGTCACTAACTGGCCCAACCTGGGCCAGAACTTGAAGTCTTAGCTCAGCCAATGAGAGGTTTGTAATCACAGAGACATGTGCCATCATGTCCAATCAAATTATGCATCATCGATCTATTATAATCTTGTTACCCTGGATTTAGTGTATAGGAATTTTGACTTTTTATTGAATTTTAGAGTGGAAATATGAAATATAAATAATGTTATAAAAATAGTTCTATTTTCTAATTTTGTACTATATCTCTTAAGGTATTTTTGACCAAGAATAGAAAAATTTTTATTCCTATGGGTATTGAAAAATTCCCCGAGTCTTTAACCCTAGGTAATCTTTGACGTACATACTAGTCTTATTTCAACTGAAAAGAAAATTTCACAACTTTTTTTCTAAAACTATTGGTTTTTCTATTTGAAAAAAGTTAAAATGTGGCAGTAAGCAATCCTCAAGTTTCTCTCCATTCTCATACCAGGTATAGAACCATTTTAACTTGAATGGCAGATTTTTGTAGCAATCTGTAGAATCTGTAAATCAGAATGTATGTGGGCATTGGATGCAAAAGTTATTTTCTGTTTTTGACTTTTATAGAAATGTTCAGTTCTTGTCACGTATAAAATTATAATTTGTTTCTACCTGGGAAATGTTAATATCCTTTGTCTCTATTCACCTTTTCAGCCCTCTTCTGTTTCATTCCCAGTTCTCAGAGTGGGGCACTGAGATTAGAAGAATCATACATGTGTCAACAGAAAACCTCGTGTGGTGATGCCTCCGGTTCTATGAAGTATTTCAGGTAAAAATCTAGCTGAACAATGCAGTTCACTGACATTGTCGAGTCTTTTGGTTAAACAACGCTTTAAGGGGTAGTTTCAGGGAAGCTTTCAAATTCATATTGAAAGGAATAACAGAGTAGGATAATGATATTTTTCTGGGTTATACATCATCAGGAAATATCCATAGGCACTATCATTCCTGAGAATCACTCATCTCTAAAATGATTTTTTTTTCTCAGACTTTTCTTTTAAGACTTGGTACATTTAAAAACCACTGATTTATTAGCAGTACTTTCACACTAAAGTGAGAAAGAAAGAGAAAGAGAGTACCTATGAAAACCTCTAACAATCAAGATACAGAGACCAATAGTGTTAATTTCTTCATTTCACAGTAATTATATCTGAACTACAATTGTGCTATAGAATTTCAGCATTATTTCTTTAAATTCATGTGTAAAGTATTACATTATTTGAGAAAAAATCATGCAGACCTTTAAAGGTTACTTTAATGAAAATCAAAACATAGAAAATGACAAGACACTTAAACCAGATGAAACCCTAGCTATCCATCTCACCAAACGCAAACCCATTGGGCAATGAGGTGGGACAATCTGAAAGCCACTCACCTGGCTTCTGTGAAGGGATAAAAACTAAACAACTGAATGAAGCTCTAGGAAAAGTCAACTCAGAATTTCTTGAAAACTGCAGAGATGATACCTATAATGAAAATAATACTTAGTGACTATAGAGCAAAACAAAGAGAGGAGTTTAAGAAAATTATGAAAGCCAAGAATACTCAGCATAAGAAAGAAATGGAATCCAGAAGGCATATTCCAGCAGATATCCAGGAGAATAAAAATTCTATTAAAAGTATCCACAGCATATTAAGCCAATGTGATGATAGGCTTGTGGTTAGAAATCGTGAAAATCAGATTTCATAAAAATAACAAGGAACCATGAGAAATCATTTCAACAGCTGCTAGATGAGACAAAGAAGAATAATTTAAGATTTATTGAAGTCAATGAGAAGGAAATGAAAAAGTACAAATGGTATTAAAAAAATATTCATAGACATCGTGGCATCTTCCCTGGTAGGAAAAAAGAACTTTTTACGTACAGATAAAAGTGAGGTATACAGGATTTCAATTAACCATGATAAAAAAAAAAATCTACAACCAGGCATATCATAGTCAACATTCCAGAAATTCAACACTACAAAAAAGCTGTTAGGGAAAAGAAACAAATCACCTATAAAAGAAATCACATCAGAATTACAATTGACTTCTAAGCACAAATGATCAAGTTAAGGCAAGCTTGCAGTGAAGTATTATGAACTTTAAAGGAAAAGAATCTTCAACCAAGTTTGATGTACCCTGAAAAACTGTTTTTCAAAACTGTTGGAGAAATAAGACACTTCCATGACAAAGAACATTTGAGGAAATTCAGAACCACCAAACCAGCACTCTAAAATATTTTAAAGAACATTCTAGAAAGAGATAACAAGAATTCATGAAACCCAATAGAAGGAATCTATCAGGGAGGGCCAACAATTATTTGGGGTGGGAGGGGGGAATTCAACAACAGGAAATGACATTACAAGGATAAGTCAATGCATATCAAAAACACCATCAATGCTAATGGACTCAATTCATCAATCAAAAGACACAGAGTGGTACAAAGGATAAACAATATGATCAAACAATATGGTATATATAAAAAACACAGTTAACTTAAAAAGAAACTATCACATTGAAAGGCAAAGGATGGAGAACAATACTCCATGTGACAGGAACCCAGAAAAAGTCAGGGGTACCTATTCCATATGCAGACAAAGTGAATTTCAAGCCAAAACTGATTAAAAGGGACAAAGTAGGTCACTACATCCTTGTAAAGGAGACAATCTAAGAGGAAGCGAAAACAATCATAAATATATATGCAACAAATATCAGTGCGCCCAACTATATAAAAATTATTAGTGGGCCAAAATAATCAAATAGGCATTAATACAGTTGTATTGTGGGATCTCAATATCATGCTATCACAAACAGACAGATAAACTAGACAAAAAAATCAACAATGAAATATTAGAACTGAATCAAACTTTTGAACATATGTACTTAGTAGATGTCTACAGAGTGCTCCACCCCATAACATCATAAGAGCTAGATCTTGGAAATAACCTAAATGCCTGTCAACTGAGGAATGGATAAAAAAGATGTTGTGTTTTTATACAATAGATTAATACTCAGCCACAAAGAAGGATAAATTGAAGACTTTATAGGTAAATGGATACAACTTGAGATCATATTCACAAGTGAAATAAATCAGATTCACATGTGCAAATATCATATTGTCTCCTTAGTATGAGAAACTGAAAGAGTATATAAGATCCAAAATGTACAGTAGATTTGGGAAGAAATTATTCAAAAGGGAAGAGAAGCTAGGAAGGGGGAAGAAGAAAAGAAGGAAGGGAAGAGCAAAAAAAGAAAATAAACATATATAGAGTGATTTAAGATAATTACACCACTAATTTCTCAGTTTACTGAAAAGGAAGATTTGTATTAATGTTATTTTTTGTCTTGTACGCTGAGTAATTAAATTAAATTGAATTAAATATACACAATATATTAAGTATTGCTACTCTCCTATTATTCTGCTTTGAAATTTTGTCTTATTCTCTTTTTTTCTTTAAAATAAAAATTAAAAAGAACAAGAAGAAGCTGCACACAGTGTGCTGAACAGCCCTGTTGGGATGGTGCAAGGCACACCAAGTCATCCAGGGAGTTTGACCACTGCCTGTGTCACCTCTTTCAGCCTTTTAAGACCTATGAAGAACTGGAATTTCTACTCCTTCCTCGTTGAAATGAGGAGTCTCTATGTTCGTTGGTCAAACGGCAAAATGAAGCATCAGGTCACGCACACCACCTGTCCCTACAAGGTACCATGCTCACTTTCCCAATTTAAGCATCACACGTCATTATAATGTCTTAAAATGAGTTAGTGACTGGAATGTAAAATGTACAACTGAATATTATTGAGGACCTTATGAGGAGGATGAAAAATAAGTTTCAAAAGAGAAGAAATATTTCACATATTTAACACAGCCACTAGACAACCATGAAAAGTAAATATAATGATACATTTGTTCCTATCAGAAGAACCCCCAAAAACCTATGTGGTAAGGGATTGTCTCCTAGCTGTGGTGTTACTGAGAGCTGGTGGATCCTTTATGGTGAAGGTCCCTTTGGAGGGGATGTGAGGACTCTGGTATATTCTTTTTTCTTTGTATCTCATTGACCATTAAAGGGAACAAGGTTCCCTCAGCATGTTCCCTGCCAGTGTATCCTATGATATCACAGGTTCATGGCAAAAAGGTTCCACAAGCAGGTTCCTGGACTGGAACTTGTAAAAATAGGAGTCAAAATAAATATTTGCTTTTTAAAATTGATTATTTCAGGTATTTTGTCATAGTAGTAGAAATCTACCATAAATGACAACACCGAATTCTGGTGATGATATAGAGACTGCTCACTAACCCATTGCTGATAGAAATATAAAATGATGCAATTCCCCTGGAAAACAGTCCAGAAACTTCTTTTTAAAATACTAAACATAGTAACTAATGTTTCAGAACTTATATGCCTAGACATTTATCCTAAAGAAAAGTACACTTAAACTTATTTAAAAATCTAGACAGATTTATAATCACATTATTTGCAGTAGACAAAGCTTCAAAAAGTGTTGATATCACACACTGACAAATAGTTAACTGTGATATATCTACACCAAGGAATAATACTCTGCTTTAAAAAAAAAAAAAAAGAAACAAAGGGAAGAAAGAAAAACATAAGTGAAATAACTGGTTGCATTTCTAGAAAATTATGCTGAATAAAAATGCTGTTCCCAAGATCATAAACTACAAGGGGGCTGGGGGTTTAGCTCAGTGGCGTAAGCACCTGCCTTGCAAGCAGGCAGTCGTGAGTTCGATCCCTGGTACCGATAAAAAGGAAAAAGACAAAAAAAAAAAAAAAAAAAAAAGATCATAAACTACATGATCAAACTTCTTCAACCCTCTGAAAGTAATAAAGTTTTATAAATGGGGAGCAAGTCAGTAATGCAAACAATTGGAGATTTGGGGGGAGAGATATGAACTAAAATTTAATTTGTTAAAATTGTAAATAATTCCATATTTTCTTTTTTGTTAAATAATATAACAAACATTTTAAAAGTCAAAGACATGGCAAACTCAGAAAGCTCTTCAGATGAAATAAGAGGAGCAGAGGACTCCAAACTAAATCATTCCCTAGTTGAAGATATACTCTGTAACTACGGTGGCTTCATTGGAGAAATGCTTGTAGAGTTTCTCTGTCAATTGTTACTAACATGAATTTTACTATCAATAGCTTTGGATTTTTTTGTGAACAAACAAAATCACTATTTTGATGAACATGTTGTTTGTCTTCCTTGTTGTATTGATTATACATTGAACTAATTCGCTAAGATATTACCACTGGGGATATTGTCTAGCTGCCAGTTCCTATAGCTGAAATGTTTGGGAAATGATTTTCTTATGACTACATGTAAACTTGCTATCACTTAAAAATAAAGAGTGTGATCAAAATAATTTTAAATAGCTTGAGAGCTAATTTAATATGCCAGTTTCACTGGGCCAAGGTGTGTCCAGATGCAGGGACAAACATTAGGTTGATATGTTGTGAGGTTGTCCTTGAGAGAAAAAAAAAATTTAAATTGTTTGCTGTGTAAAGCAGATTTTTCTTCTGAATATATGAGTCCCATCCCCTCCTGAGGGAGTCTGAGAAAGAGAATTTCTCCTGTTTGACTGCTTAAACTGTGCCACTGATCTCTTCCTGCCTTCAAGTGCAAACTGACATAGGGTTTTCTTGGGTTAAAAAAACAAACAAACAAACAAACAAACAAACAAAAAAAACTCCAGCTTTAAGATTGAGACTATACTATTAACACTGCTGGTTCTCAAATTTTCAGATTCATACTCAATCTACTAACACTGCCTTTTGTAAGCCTCCAGCTGACTGAGTACAGGTCTTGGGACTTTTTAGTTTTTGTACTAGATAGCAGTTCCTAGCTGTTACACAGACATACACACACACGTGCATGTACAAGGACACATGCACGCACAGGCAGCAATATTTTATTTCTCTTTAAACTTACAAACACCAAAATATTAAGAGTGCTTCAAGTACATATCCTAGGCCTGAAAAGGAATATATACCACATGCTACTGAGCATGAAGCAGAAAAAAGAGAATCACAATACTCTTTTTAGCTTATTAACATTGCATATGTGAATGAGTATGCATGAAACCCAATAACAGATGTTGTTTTGAAACGCACGGAAGGTAACAGGATGCGGAAGATTTCAATTAATAAAACAAACATCCACACTTGAAATTTAAGGCACAGAAAGGTTAGTTGGTTCTTTTTAAATAAATGTCTGTGTTCATTACCTATTCAGATCAGTATGTGGTAATTTTTATTTGTCAGTGAAAAATCAATCAACTTCCACTTACCAAAAAAGAGGTAGACTATTTTGGGCATTGCAAGTGGTATTCTATTTTAGAAAAGTCATTTCTTTTTAAAGATATTTTTAATATTCATGATTTGAACATTTAATTATGGTTGCTATTAAATAAAAAAGAATGAGAGCACAGTTTGACTTGCAAAGTTTATACTTCACTAAGTATTCATTAGGCCATCCTCAGGAGTTTAAGAGTGAATATTTAATTTCTTAAATTCAGGTAAAGCATATTTAGTTACAGATAAATCTACTTTTAAAATTTTATCATTTTTTAATAATAAGAACACTGTAGGCTATAGCTCTAGTAAAATGAGTATAATTTGTATTTAACCATTTTTCTTGTTTCTTATAAAAATTTAAATCAAATTTTCATATGTAATTTTGAAATAAATCAGAGAACCTCACACTCCGATTTTTTCAAGTAATATTACTGGAAAGTACAGGAAATTTTGAAGTCAGGAAAATTGGAGTCAGTGATGGTGGTCAGTGCAGTGCAGCTCTAAGCAGGATTTAAATTTAGAATCAGTTGGCTATGTTTACTTGTGAGTCTGTCCCAGACCTAGGCCCCTTGTCTGGAGATGAGCAGTGGATTCATAGTAAGTGGATCACTGGTCCTGGCTCAGCACTGTAGTGGCCTGTGATGCCAGCAATGCGTCAATGAACAAGATAAGGCCACAGCTCAGGACACCTGACTCAAATCCCAATTAACTACACAGAGAATGTAGCTGTGGTGATTGATGAATGCCAACCTGGAGATAAAATAGTTCTTTTATTTAACATAATTCCCTACTTGGGAATCTTGAGTTGACTCCCAAGATCCTGCTCAGTATCTCCTTCCTTTGTTTGAAAACCATATAAATATGGGCGACACAGAGAAGCTCTTTGTCTCAGATCCAAGAGACTCTCGAATTCTGCTAAAGGGTTTTGATCCTCCTGGAGCCCTAAAATCATACAACTTGTCTCTTTTATTTAAGCCTTGGCCATCTACTCATTTGGGAGGTTGCCAGCCTGATCATTTTGTGAAAGTCAACTCATACACCCTTACCTATTCTAACTAATTCAATGATAGTAACACACAGCTACTACTCACTGACAGTGCCTAGTTTTTACTAGGTAATACATACATAATTTCACCTTTCCTTTGTAGGAATTCTCAGAAGAGTATCAGTTGGTCTTATTTCATAGAGGATCAGGTTCAAATTGGTTTTAGATGTGAAAGACATCTTAGTTTATAAATAGGCAGCTAACTAGAGAAAGGGCCTGACATAGAGTTCGGTGACCAGGCATGTCGATAGAAATTGAAATTAGAGGGGCTGGGGATTTAGCTCAGCGGCATAAGCGCCTGCCTTGCAAGCAGGCAGTCGTGAGTTCAATCCCTGGTACCGAAAAAGACAAAAAAAAAAAAAAAAAAAAAAAGAAAAAAGAAAAAAAGAAATTGAAATTAGAATAGGAAGAAAAACTAAAACTTTAATCATAAAATGAGTTTCTCAGATAATATAAATTAAAACTCCTCCCTATTTAGGACTAAGTTGCAACCCCCGCCTACCTTCAGGGTTGAATTTGGAAGACTTTAGAAAAGCAGAATAATTTTGTTAAAATGTTGTTTTCCTTTACACATGTGGAGTAACTGATTTAAGGAGATCCTGAAATCGAGTTTGTCTTTTAAGCCCACCGAGGCACCTGTGTTATATGGCTACTAAGCAAATGGGAAATTCCCATGCTCTGCTTATCATTAAAAGTTCTGGTCTGATGGGCCATGGCACCCCCCATTTTCTGGGACCCCCTCCAGGCTATCAGGATCCTTTTATTCTTTGTATATTTAAAATAAACACTTCCCCTTCATCTTTTCCATTCTCAATTTCACTCTTTGATTTTGTGAGAAAATGATCTCAGTTTGTATGCCAAGAGCTACATCATAAATACTAGGATAGTTAACTAAATTTTCATAATTTGATTTTCTTACTAATAAAATAGATTAATTATGTGCCTGACCTAGTTGTGAATTTTAAGCAACATAATGTAATACAACAGACTCAGTTCCCAAATGCCAAATTAGGGGTCAGAGAATGAAAACGATTCTGCCCAGAATTTATTATACACAGGTTTAAATTGCCTAGGCCCACCTCAAGTACACCAATAGAGTTGTGTCTGAATCCACATGAGGCTGCTTCTCAGACCACTCCCCCACCACTCTATTGAATAACAAAACCTGCATATATTCAAGTGTCTTACAATGTTACAACACTTACATAACCTCTGTAGTTCCAGATTCTGCTGTATATATTGTCATCTATCGATGTCTTACAAGGTAAATACCATGCAAATGCTATGTTAGCAGTTGTCATACTGAATTAAGAAATGATAACAAAAAAATTCTATATATGTTGAATATAGATGTTAAATTTAGGGGTGAATATTTTTAATCAGTGGTTCTTTGAGTCTCGAAACAAGGAATTCCAGAGAGACTACAGACTCTATATTCCTCTTTAAACCAACAAATAGCATAACAACAATCACAATGATGCATGAAGAAAGAAACAGTAAATTCAAGACTAGTTTTTAATCAGAAAGTTTTTTCTTTCTTGTGGTACACCGTTAGTATACCATTTGTGAGTGAATAACAGATTATATTGTGTTTTACGCACTTCCCAAATTTTAAAAAGTTAATTATTAAATTAATATTAAGGTAAAACAAAATTTTTAAGCTTTACAAAATTCAAATAAAAAGAGTTTTCATGCTTTAACATTCCGAAAAGCACTAAATGACTCCCCTGGGCTCATTGCTAATTTTAAAGCTATTAGACATAAAGGGCTGGATTTCAAGGGAGGTATGGTCCTGAATTCATTCCCTTTCCTTTCCAGAGGGAAATCCATGAGGTTTCAAGATTTAAAGTCAGTCAGTTCAACAGACCATGACAAGACTTGAATTTTCTTGATAAATACGAAAAGCACATTAAGAAGCTATTTGAGGAGGCTGAACTGGGAATGGATTTGAGCAAATCTTTGATTATATAAGGTGTTTAATTCTTAAAGCTCCCCAATCTCTTATTTATCTCACTATTTTGAAAGTTTTAATTTGTAAAGAAAGCTTAAGAACATGCTAAGAGATATTTTTCAGATTCATGTGGCTAGATCTTTGATTACTTATGCCATATGTAGCAATATGCTTTACTGCCTAATGACTGGATGATATGTGGTTTTTATTGTCCTATTTTCACCAAGATTAAATAACCAGTATGTGATATTTTTAACAAATAATTTAAATGAATTTTCAATCTATAAAATTATATACCTACATAATCACCCATGATGCATTATGTGAAGTAAATGGCACATTATGCTCTGAAGTGTCATTAAATAGTAAAGAAGTTACAGTAATTTGAATTGTAGGTTAATGTCACAAAATTTTGTACCCTAAAACAATAAATGGTGATTTTTTTGTTACTTAGAAAAATAAATTTGGAATGTCTTTCAAAGTATGGTTATTTTAGCTCTATAAAGTACGGTTATGTTAGCTCCATTAAAATGGGAAAAAGACAATTTCCATCATAAAATCGAATAAGGAGCTTAGTCTGTGACTTGATTCATACAGCCTAATATGAATCAAAATAATTTTCTGACTTATCTTGCCTGTGGAGATTTCAAGAAAGAGAATTTTTCTGCTAGATTTATATTGGAGATTGCCACAATAAGATTGGCTCAAAGAATACTCTAGGCAATGTGAATTATTTGCCTTTATGGTTTCAGATATTTTTCTTTTTAGAACACATAGCACATTGAAGAGGTCTAGGATGGTCTGCAAAAAATTAATAAAAATGACCTTGCACACCAAAACAAAACTAAAAAAGAATAAGAGCATAGATTTTGAAAATTATAAAACATTTCCTGCCAGATAGTCATTGTCTTCTGTAATGTTACCACCATGTTACTGGTTCCTTGATCTTTGAATTTCCATACGTTTATCTTTAATTTTTATTCACATTTCTTTATTCAGGCATCTGAGACAAGAAGCCAAAATCAGAGGTTTTCTCCTAAGGATGATTAGGAAAACCTTTGCCCGGGGAAGATAGTTATCAGCTCCTCAAAGGAGTGAATTCATCTCCTTTATGCTAGGATTAAAAATCTTGATAACTGACCCAATATAACTACTTTCCATAGTTAATAGTGCTGTTATTTCCTGTAAGATCTTAAATGTATTCTACAGCTTCATATCTGAAATTAAGAAAAAGTTGAAAGATTGATAAATGTACTAAAATATTCCCCTTTTAATCCCTAGGTATGTTTCATTTTAGGCTTACACTAAATAAAAAGCAACCAGATTATCATTAAAATTCTCTCCCAAAATGTAAAATATTTCTTAGGGTATAAAGTCACTTTTCTTAATGTGTCTTCCTATTCTTTGCTTCAATGTAAAAAAAAAAAAAATTAAAGCTGTGATGCTTCCTGATAATTTTTGTAATAGTCTCTTTCATTTTGCTTGCTACTTTGTGTTTTAACACCTACTTTTCATCTACCGGGCTTATGATGCTCTTTGCCTCCTATCATCTGTTAGGACTTTCTGTTTTCACTTCTACATTAAAGAGATGGAAAACAAAAGGATATTTTTAACCAAAACTGAAAAAGTGACCACAGGCTTGTTCCTTTTTCCTTCTCAGTAAGCTACCTTGTAGTAGCAGAATTTTTTGCTTGCCCAGATGAGAAGCTGTATTTAAATTAGCAAAATTTTCAAAACAAACATCATTTTAATAATTTTAACAGCAAAGGATATGAAGTCTCATATCATGTTGTAGTTAAAAGAACATATGTTGTAAACCAAATTATCATTTATCAATGATAACTTCGGTGCCTTATATACAATCATTCATATTAAAGCATTTCACTAGACTAAGTCTCTGGGGTCCTCATTTATATTAACAATGTGTGTGCAGCTAAATACATATATTTGAAATATTTGGAGATTATATGACATAATTTTATGAGTGTATGTGGCTGCATGTGTTTTACTTTGCCTGATGTTATTTGATAAGTTCTCAATGCAGTATTGTACATATGGACAAAATTCATCATTTACTTACCCATCAGACTCATGATTGTCAAATCATCAGACTGTTTCCACAACTTTGATATCCTAAACAATGTTGATTTTGCAAAAAAAAAAAAATTATGTTTTTCAGAATATGCAAGGGAATTTTGCTAGTACTAAATTTATTAAACATTACTGGATGGCTTTCTAGAATGGTAGCTCTGATCAGACTTCCCAAACACACATGAACATGTACATGTGCCCACACATAAGTTATAACTGGATTTTATACAGTTAGGGCTTAGGTCTTACTTTATTTGAAATTTCATCTTTTATCAATGTTCCTTAGACATGAAAAAGTTGAACTGTAAGAAATCCTAAGAAACTAAATGGAAAATGCCTGCACGAGTAGGGACTTTTAAATTCCATGCAAAGATTCAATACTTACATGTTGTCCAATTCTTATCATTTTATGTTATTAAAATGAATATTTATAGGTTGAAATAGATATCTATTTATTTTCTCAGTTTGCTTTTAATTGTTACAGCATGCCTAAAATCTCATGAAGGCATACTTTGGGGAATTCTGATAATTTCATGAAAATATTTGATCTTCTATTTTCATGTACTTTTGATCTTCTGCCTTGATTGTACTTTACTGTCACAGAACTCTTAGAATAAAAGCTTTATTCAATAATAAAAACTATAAGTTGGCATACAGATATTAACATACAGATGTTAAAATTATAACTGGCTGTACATTTAGCATTGTGACCCTTCATATTAGAGAAAATTTTGCAGGTTGTGAAAGTAACCAGTCACTGTCTGTAGAGAATTCTATCACGTACATGATTTCTCTCAGGATAATTTGACTGGCTTAGACAAATTGATCCCAAAAATAAATTTAATATGATTTTATTTTCCAATATCAGGTAATCTCTCCTTTTTAAAACATACCTTAAATATATGCTTCATTTTCAATGTTAACTCAAACAGTATCAAGAAACATTAACTCAAACAGTAACCTATTCTGTTATGAAAAGGGTAATAATGATGATTATGTAGCATACTAAAATAACATAAATATAATTTTACTTACTTATTGATCATGCAGTACTTTATGGAAACTTCATATTTCTCACCTCATTTTACAATATTTAGAACATAGTGATAAAGGGTTAATGATTTCCATAATCTGAAAAAAAAAGAAAAATGGAATATGTGGCATCTCCCAAATTGTCATAAGTAGAGCCAAAGCAGGATGATTTCAAATTTGATTGTTTTCAGCATATATTTATTTTCAGAAATAATTTAGTGACTTTTAGTTATATGTGTCAACTGGTCTGTGTCATGTTTCATTTCATGTGTGACCCATTATTTATACCATTGTCCTGCATACCTGTACATATACACATACACACACATCCTGTTGGCTTTGTGGATAATCCTAATACAAATCCTAGAATTCATGAAAGTACAAATAACAGACTTAATGTGTTTTATCCTATTTTTCACTTAATGTTTTTCTTACTTTTTCTTACTCCTAAAATTATGCTGCAATTGTTCTTCTTCCTGTTCCTTTAAGACACAATATTTCAATCAAGATTTCATGCATTTTGCCCTCTCATCAGAATGAATATTTCTTTATAATCTGAAAAGAATTATAAATTTTACATATCCGCCTATTCTTTTTTTTTTTGTATCAGAGAATGTAACAACATTTCCCTTTGTAGGGATTTTCTTGCTCCTTCATAGAATTAATTATTGCCTCAATTATTTTACAAACTTTAATCAAATTTGCATTTCTAGTTCTGATGTTTTATTCTATTTACATTATTAAGCAACATTCACATCAGGATCTTTGTCCAACTAAAAAGTTTGGCAGGTAATTTTTATCTGAAATAAAAACTTTCTGTGTTATTATAGATCTATTATAGGAGTCTTTATGAACAAGCAGTATGCAATAACATTTCAGTAATATATAGTGAAAAACATCTCACATTAACATGGCAAACTCACCTGTCTCAAGGATGCTATCTAGCTATATCTTCAATAGGTCCTTTTTAGTAGATATTACTAGTCCAAAAAGAGGTGCACTAATGATTTTTGATCTGTCTGTCTTTCATAGCTTGGTGTTTTATTTCTTTGGGGCGTGGTAATAATGAAACAAGAAAAGATATAGAAGAGTTTCTGTTATCTTATATAAAATATAAATGTTACTTGAATTACAGAAATGGATTATAATATAATTATTTACATTTTCATTTATTCATGGGGATTTCAAAATAATATGTCTATAATTTAAAAATATCTTAAGATTAAAATGTTGAATAATGAATATTTTCAGGAAGTTATTTTAATTGAACCATATATTTAACTGAAGAATATTTTCAGGAAATCATTTTAGTTGAATCATATTGTAACTAAAAGAAATGATTTTCTGTTTTATTTTCAGTCAATCACTTCAGTCTCAAGGCCAACAGTAGTATCTCTCTTGGGATTAGATATATTTCTATAAGGAGCAAACACCATGATAAAACAGCACAGAAAGACTCATAAAAGAAAGCAAGCTCCAACTATTTCAAAGGAAAAGCTATTTTTACTTGGTCTTTGGATTTTTATCAATTAGCATAATCTGAAAATATATTATACCAATTTTTTTCATTCCTTGTTTCTACTTCACAAGCCTTTCTGCTTTCTACTTTGTTCTAGAATTGTGCCACCTGCAGCAATGAATCAAGATTCAATCTAAAATCAGTTCAAAACTTTTAATAAATTGCTAATCACACTTTCTTTGGACTATTAAAGAAAATGTGGTAACTGAGCTTGTAATAGACTTTACTTATTTTCAAAAGAATAGAAAGTTTTCGAACCACTAGACCAAATCTTTCATTTTCCAAACAAGGAAATTGAGACTCCAAAGGCCAAATGAACACAGATTATACTTTTACTTTTGGCAAAGTAAAGACAAGAAACCATTTTCTATTTCCAACAGTTCACCATAGTAAAACATTCTGGAATAAGAAATATCTTACTGGAATACCAGATTTTGTGACTTTAACACTCAGAATACTGGAAGCTGATAACATGAATTTTTTTCAGTAGAGAAGTGTTCTACAGTTTCCGTACTGTAAAGTTAATAATTAAAATATCTTAAAAGCAAAATTGAATATTTGCCAATGCAAATTCTGATTATGTAAATTTAAATTATGAATGTGCTTTTGAGTGTTATCATGTATTTTTAAGACATTATGATTATTATGGTGTATAAATTTGGAGAAAATATAAGTGCACTTCAGATGGGAATATATTTAACATTTTAATGTAATACTTTTATCCAGTATGTTTATCTTTCATTTTTTCATAATTCTTTAAAAATAATATCTGATGTGTTAGTAATAAACTACTTTAATTGCTTATAAATTTACATGGTCTATAATCTCATATTTCAAAAGTATTTCTTTCATAACTCCTTTTAAGTATCTAACAAGGGCACCTTGAACAATTAATTAAGGGAATGGAAAGTATCTGAATTTATTTACATTCTAAGAACATTAAATTTAATTAAGTGTACATCTAGCTACTATGTGATACTGGGAAAATCTTACAGTGCAACAAAGTTATTGAGAAAGAGGACCATTTTTCAAACTGATGCAATTTGCAGCAATATACTATAACGTTTGTATAACATTTTGCTTAGATGAAAATTGGTATCTTTCTCTATAATTTTAAGTGCACTAATTACAATAGTGAAATGTCATTGTCTATCAAGTTACCACTAAAAAATAAATGAGATTTTGTTGCTATATTCCTGGCATTTTAATTGGAAGGTAATTTTTACTTTGGAGAAGTGGGAAATTATAAGACAGAGAAGCAGAGGACGATGGACAGGGGAGAGAACTGACAGAGAATTGAAAAGAATATTGCTGTGGGCCTGGGGTTTTAGCTCAGTGGCATGATTCTTGGCAAGTATGACATCCTGAGTTCTATCCCTGAGCCCTGGTACAAGAAAAAAAAATATTGCTGAAAAATAAAAATAAAGAAGATGAATTGGCATTTTATGATGTCAGAAATTACAAGAATGATGAACATTTATGAAATGATCATTTTAGCTGTAAGTTCTTTCAATGAATAAATTCATTTAATTTTGAGAATAACTCTAAACTATAGCGTACCCATATTTTATAGAAGGAGTAGGATGCACACAAATGTTACATAAAGTGGATCCCAGAAGCAAACCTAGGTCTCTGATTTCAGACTTCATGCTTTTAACAAGCTCACCAAAATTTTGAAAAAAAAAGTCACATGATTTAAAGCCTACTTCAACATTGCTACACTGAGAATCTATTAGCAAAATGAAAAAAATATGCTAAACAATTTATGGATGTGATATGCTTTCTTGTGTATTAGGACATGCCAAAGCTCTAATACATTGTGACTTGAAAGTCTAGGATTTACCTATCTGAGTTTACCCATGAGATTATGTGATATACACAGTTCTATCCCTGATTTTGAATTTGCACTTGCAATTCTGAGAAGAAAATCTCCATAAGAAGGAAGTTAAAATTTAGTACAGCAGTAACATAGAACTGTTAAGGGTTTCAATCAACATCTACTCTATAGGAACTGACACATTTGTGATTGATGAATTTTAAAAGATTGCATTTTTACTTTTTGGTAATGTGTAAATTTTATCTATCACACATATTGCAATTTGTTGTGCTCTTTGTTAGTAGCTAATTTACAGTGTCTAGTTATATAACTGCAAAAGTAGTCCTTTTAAAAAAAAATAGGTACATTTAATTGAGATAAGTGAACAGATAATAATATGATGTCTATTATTGACAGTGGCAGAAATAAATTATGCTTCACTACTTGTATGAATAGAGTAAGAGATAGGAAGCCTCTTGATAATATTAATGGCAATTCATTTAATCAGTTTAATTGACATGCAACATGAATTATAGAAACTGTAGCAATTTAAAATCATTAAAACAAAAATCTTTTTGTATACTATCTTGATTTCTTTTCTCTCATTCCTGAGTCAAAAACACCTGACTTCCAAAATTAAGGAAGAAAACTTTTTTCAGCTCACAGTTCATGGAGGTTTCAGTTCATAATCAACTGGTTCCAAGAGCAAAAGGGGAAGAGCAAGTCTCTTTTCCTTTCTTGTACACAGGTCACCATCCACTAGGGCAAATGTAGCATTCACAAAATCACCTTGCCCTCCTCCTACACAGGCTGACAATGTTTACAAAGTAAGGATCCTGGCCTCCTGCTGAATCACTTAAATTTCTGAACTCAAACTTTAACAGTGGACAACTCCAACACTTAGGGATGATTCTCTATTTTCCAGGATGTAGAGCTGATGAGTTACTTAGTTATGCTTCTAGACTTCTCAAGTGACACAGTGTATCAATCATAACATACTCTTTTGGCATATATGTATCCACGTTTGTGTGCATGTATGTATATACTAAGCTTATGTTGCTAACTTTATGTTTAAATACTTAGTAATTTCACAATTTTATATATTGAATTGAAGATGGCTTTACAAAGAAACTTAGTTATCTCATTAAGGTTCATGTAACAATAATTTTAAAAGATAATCCCTGAGATTTCTTTCTGATATTGTATAAATAATCTTGTTTTCCTTTTTCCTTTTATTTTAACCCTTTTATGTAAAATTATTTTACTTAAAATTTTATTTTAATCAGATATCCAAATTAGTCTATAAAGACTTGCTTTGCAAGACTTTGAATTTACTTTTTTAGAGATTGTGGTACATGAGTTTTAATATTTGGTTTCCTCAGTTTTCTAGCTTGAGATGAGGTTATCCTTTCTTAATCAGTGGATAAAGGTAACTACATGGTGTTGAGGTAGTGAACCTATCTACTAGCTGTCCAGTTACTCTGACTCCCTAGCCAATCATTTCTCTTTGTTCCTTTGTTAGTAGTTTTTCTCCTGTCTTGTTTACTACATTTAAGGCCCTCCCTGTTCCAACTTATAACATGATGTCTTTAGGGTCTTTTCTGCTTTTTTTGGGGATCACCATGCCTCTAATACAGATAAAAAACAGCGATTGCATCAAGCTCAGTTTGGACACAACTCTCCTTGTACCCAGCCTTTTGTGAACAAAGGCATTGTCCTTAGCCGAGCACCAGACCACCCTCATCAAACACAAGGTG
The DNA here is from genome assembly GCF_034190915.1 of Cavia porcellus. Classification (NCBI taxonomy): domain Eukaryota; kingdom Metazoa; phylum Chordata; class Mammalia; order Rodentia; family Caviidae; genus Cavia; species Cavia porcellus. The sequence continues at coordinate 26,937,126 of NW_026947497.1, read as the reverse complement.
TGATAAAATAAATAACATAGAGTATGGAACCTTCCAAGTGCCAGGAAATCTGAACACTCAAATATGTATACTAGATGCCTCAAGGACCTGGCCCGCTGAGGCAGGAGACATCCAGAGACTCTGACTACTGATGTTTACTAAAAACTTCCTGCCTTGACTTCTTGTATCACACTAGAAGGGACTAACGTCCCTTGACTTCTTTCAAACTCCATTTTAAAAAGTCATTATTCTTTTCCCATACAGACAGCTCTTTTAGTCTCTGTCTGCCTGTACCCAAACACAGTAGAATCCAGGCCATGTTCCTTTTACAGAATCCTAGTCACCATGATAGTCTCTGCCTTGCACAATTCCTTATTCTACCTATATGAGACCTTAAGGCTAATTACATCTTTTTTCCTGTCATCAACAGCCACTACGGACTTGACAGAGAGCCTATGTGAATTGACCAGAATTTTGCCTTCCTTCAAGGCAGGGATAGACTCAGCAGCAGCAGTGGACATTCAACATAAGAGAGGACTAGATCTCCTAACAGCTGCAACATGCTTTTTTCCTAAAAGAAGACTGTTCTTCTGTGGTTAGTAGGCTGAGAAGACTAAGTGACATGGCACCAAAATTGGTAGTTCCAGGATCCATGAAAACTTATTCAAGTCATGGATGTCCTGGCATTTATAACATTATATCTCATACACTTAGTCTGTTAATCAACTTTTTTTCTTCTTGTTTTATAATCATAATTCCAGAGATGACCATAATTCCAGATCAGGACCTGCTTTTGCCACCAGGATTTGTTAAGAAATCTTTGGAAGAAGGGCTCATCTCCCTTGAACTCATTGGTCAGTCAGGACAAGGGATGGTGATCTCCATACAGGTACTGCCAACATCTCTATTCAGTAATACATAGCGAGAGAAGAAACTTTCTCCTTAAATCCCTAAGTTTTTAGGGTCTGGGGCTCTGAGTGGGGGTGAAATACAGTTAGAAACAAAGGAGCTGAGTTACTCCTTTTCCTCAGTTAAATTCTAAACAGCACTCAAGGGTTATCCCTCCTTCCATTACAGCAAAGAAGATAAACATAACAATGAAATCTGAGAACTTGCCATGAGTTAAGCCACAAAGCAGTGGTGCCAAGGGAGATTAGATGGGAGGTACCTACAGTTGGGTGTATGGCCTTAAATTATGAAAATCTGGCCCTCCTGTTTGCCCCTTTCCTGCTGCTGTTGCTACCTTTTAGATGTAGCTACTTCCTACTTCCTACATTCCCATGATGCACTTGGCAATTCTTTTCACCTTGTACATAGGAACCTGGTATATTACTGATCCTTTAAACTGTAACATTAACTTTAAAGAAAAAGATATAGGTAGGCTGCTTTTCAAGGTTTTAATGCAGTGCAGAAAATGTAAACATGGGTAGACTTGAAGTTTTTGAAAGAGTAGATTGAACATCTTACTTATTTCAGTAAGTCCAGTGACTAAGTACACTGTGAAGAAAGTGTCAGGCCTGCAGAGAGAGCGTCTGCTTCTTATCATTCACACTAATTTCTCACTTATGTAAAACCATAATGACTGGGTGAGTTGGCACATTCTTTGGAACAATTAATCACAGTTGTGAAACAAATGCAATGATTAATGCATAAACCAAATATTTCATGTTGCTTGAATAAGGAAAAAAAGAGGTGATTTAGCTATTAGATTATGATAATTACTTTTCCTAAATCAAAAGGAATTCAAAGTGTTCAAGCTGACACACTTACACACATTACATGAAAACACACACAGATGCATCCTTTCTCACATGCACAAATCAAATATGTGTCCCCAAAGTTTTACGAATAATATGTAACTTTACTTACTTGCTCCACTGAAGCCATAAAAAGACAGGAATAGTTCCTGTAAAGGTGTCCTTGAGGCTTACTAGGCACAGGCTGTTTCTTTATCTATCTCCTTTTGAAGATATCAAACCACCAAAATTTTATTTTGAAATCACCATTTAGATTTATTTCTTAAGGACAGACCCAGTACACAAAACTGAAAAATAAGCGTCTCACCATAGATTCTGAGATTCCAATTTTGCTACAATTTCCAAGTTAATGACCAAGTTATATAATACTATTATTAAAATGAACCAAAACAGGCCTGATAATGTTATAAAAATATTTCCCATATGTTCAACTAGCAATTTGGTCTTTTAGTGTATGGACACGTTTTAACCAAAGTTGTATTGTTCTGTGTGATACAAATTGAGCTTGATATCCTTGCAGTATATTTATGTGAATGAATTGCAGCCTATGCATGATGGCTGAATTCCAGTGTGAATTTCCTAGTTCTTTAACAAATTTGATCCTTCAAGAAACTTCGAGCTCATGCATTCAAAAAAGTTGAGTTTTAAATATAGCACTATAATATAAATGATATTCCTTTGGAATATCACAAGGATCCATCCCATTAGGATAAATATCTCTGAAAATATTGATCTAAACATAGAACTCATGTTCCATCAGCACAATTGAAGAATTTGAGGATTTTAGTTTTAGTCTTCTACACAGCAAGAGAAACAAGCAACTCTCTACACATACAAATCTACAAAAATTCTAGAATCTGAGATAAGACAGAAGAACCTAAAAAGAAAGTGCCCATTAGAAATGTAAGATGAATTGTTTTCCTATGACCACATCACTCTTTCCTCAGATGTAGCAGTGCCACACTGAAAGCTGCATTCAGACCAGTGGCTCTCCAAAGTGAGGAAAAGAAAGAGCCAGGAAAATCTCTAGGTCCCCCATGTTCCACGGAATTCTTATGAACCTGTTTTCTTAGAGTAAACTGCATGAACTAGTTTCAGACTAATGGAACTAGCTGGAATCAGAGAAGAAAGACAGGCTCACAGCTATTAACATGAAGATCTTTGCTATTCCTAGGTGAGGATCCTAAACAAAAACTCCAGATACAGCCTCTCCCAGCCAGAGAGTTCAAATAGTGACCTAAATGTAGACTATAGCCAGTGTCACAGCCTGACCTATGGTTTTTCCTGTGACTGCATCCAATGTAAGAACAGACAGAGGTCTCTCCTGATCTTAGTATGCAGACCAATCCAACTTCAGAATATAAGTAGTAACCCTAACCAAATAAAAGATTTGGCATTCAGACTTAACGGGACCAAAATGAAACAAATTAGTTGAATTTTAAAATAGCTAGATAAAGATATATTATTATGAAATTGTCAGATTCCAAAACAAGGAGAGCTTTGAAGGATGCAAAATAAAAGTAACTTATCCCATGCAAGGAAACTCCAATTAGGCCTCAAAACACTTCTCAGCCAAAACCTTTCACGCCAAGATAAAGTTGAGCTATATTTTCAAGATGATGAAAAGAAGAATCTGCCAACTAAGAATACTGTGCCTGTCATAACTTTTCTTTGAAATTAAAGATCTTTCTAAGCAAACAAACAAACAAACAAACAAAACCCTAGGGAGTTCATTACCACCAGATCTGCCTTGAAAGAAATGCCAAAAGAAGTTCTCTGAGCTGAAATAATTAGATTCTAATTAACAATTTTAAAAACATAGGCATTCATATTACATAATAGTGAGTTTAACATAGAAGCGTCAGAATTATCTAATACCATAATGGTTGCTCATAAATAATTTAATTTTGATATAAAATTTAAAATTAATTACATAAAAAGATTATTATAATAATAGCTCATTATTGGGTAATATGATATTTATAAAAAGATCACACTGTAATATTAATAACCACAAGGAATGCAGAAGGAGAAGCAGAGTATTTCAGTGTGTAGATAAATTGTTATTCACTATGACAAAGTTCACATATTTAATGTAAAATACATAGTGATCAGAAAATCAACTGCAGTTTACATACAAAAGGTTAAGGGAAAGAAAAATACCACCATAAAAAGTTATCAACTCACAAAACAGGATTATAATGAAGCAATAAGGAAATACAAAATGTAAAATAATCCACAATATGGCAAGAGTAAGTGCTTAGTTACAAACATGTAAACAGAAAGGCATTGTTTTCTCATAAAGACACAAGAAATGGTTAAAAGGAGCTAAAACAAAAATAAAAAGATCCAGCATTTACTCTGTACCATTCACTTCAACTCTAAGAACACATGTAGGCTGGTAGAAAATGCAAAGAATTTACATACAAATGGTAACCAAAAGAAAGCATGTATCAGTGAGGTGTGCTTACTTCTAAGACAGATTTAGAAAATACAAAAAAAGTCATTAAAGAATGATAAAAAGGTACAGAAGTTATAGACAATCATGTGCACAACATCAGAATACATAAATATGGAAGTCAAATACTAACTAAATTAATGGAGAAACAAATAACAGTGCAGTAATAATAGAAGTATATAGTATCCCACTTTCAACAGTAGATAGATCACCCAGAGAGAAAATCAATAAGGCAATAGTAGATTTTAAATACTCTATAGAACAAATGGATCAAATAGACTTATATAGAACATTTTACACAAAACAACAGATAACACATTCTTTTCAAACAAATAGAAAACCTTGTCCAAGATGGATCATAAATTATGCCACAAAAACTCAACAAATTCAAAATTATTGAAAAATCATACCAAGTTATCTTTTCCTACCACCTCAATATTAAATTAGAAATCAATAACAGGAAGAAAATTTGGAAATGCATGAAATTTAACAACATACTGCTGAACAACTGATGGATTAAGTAAAAATCCAAATAGAAATAAAAATTATCCTGAGGCAAACAGAAATGGAAGCACACACACTAACATTAAAAGAAGCTAAGAAAAACTTGATGAAGAGACAAATCTGCTTTAAATGCTGTTCACTTTTCTTTGCTGTTACAAAATACCTGTTCTTAGTTGTTTTAACTCACAGATTCAGAGGTCTCAGGCCTTGGTCACTGGGCTCCATTCTTTCTAGGCCTGCAGAGAAGGCAGTATCACAGTGAACAGTGTGAGCAGTGAACAGTGGTGTAATGTTCATCTCATGGCAGCCAGGAAGCAGAAGATGACAAAGCCAGGGAAGATGTACCGCGAACAAGATGGACCCTTCAGAGTCATGGCTCTGATGATCTGTTTCCTCCACCTGATAGCCAACCTCGTGTAGCCCATTCAGCTATGAACTCAACAATGACCTTGAAATCCACAGAGTTGCTCAAAACTCATTGGTACAGAACATGGTCTGAGAGCAGCTCTGTTAATCCAGAGTTTTTCAGACAATGCATGAGACAAAAGCACAACTGCTCTGCATGAAAGCCTAACACAGATCCCAGGGGAGGCCAAATATTCTTCTTCTCAATCCCACCCACACTCCACTTTCATAAAGGAAGTGCCCCAAGGAATAACTGTGGTAGACCACGAAAGAAAATAAAAATGATAGTTGTAGGTCAACCATATCATTTTACAAATGGGTGAAAAGGCTCACATTACAACAGAGCCGAGCACCCAGGATACTGCATTTCTGACAGAATCCCAAATGAAAGATTTCTCTTAAGGCATTTTTTTCATAAGAACTTCATTTGACTTTTTTCATTTAAAAAATATTAATTGATACAATATAAAATCAGCTGTTTTAGATGTACAGTACTGTGAATTTTAACACAGGTATAGACTGATGGGCCAACAAGCACTACCAAGACACAGAATGGTTTTATCCACCTCTTGCTAGCCCTTGTCAGGCTTCTCTTTTGGCATCAAACTCTACCCACTTGCCAATCTCTGATACTCACGCATTTATTCTCTATCCCTACAGATGTGCCTTTCCCAGATGCCACTTAAATAGATCATATGATTGCTTCTTTCACTCAGTGTGATGTCTCCAAGATTCATTCATGTGTTTACAATATTTCATATGGAAGAAACACAATTCATTTTAGTTTATCCATTAAGGATAATTGGATTGTTTCTGGCTTTTGACAGTTATGAGTAAAGTTGGCATAAACAAAATTAAACAAATAGAAATTGTGCAATGATCTCAGCTGCAAAACAAGCACTTAAAAGGGTAATATCATTTCGTGTTGAAAATCATCAACAAATTGCATGTATATGTGATAAACTTCATTTAACAAAAGTCATGTATGATAAATCTCACAGCTCACAAGGTAATCAGTGGTGAACGCCAGCTTTTCTTTATGATCAAAAGTAAAACAAGAGATGTCCAAACTACTTCTATTCAGCATAGTCCTGGAAGTTCTAACCAGAAGAATTAGACAAGAAAAGTAAGTAAAAAGAATATAAGTCAGGAGGAAAAAGTTAAATTATTTTTGTCATAATTTCCTATATAGAAAACTCGTAAAGAAACCACAGAAGCAATTGTTAGACTTCATCTAAAAGGAGTCAAAGGCAACATGCAAAAATTAGTCGCCTTCTAAATATTATCTACCTGAAAAAGAAATTAAACATAATTCCATTTAGAATTATATCTGAAAATAAATGAGTAATATTAACTAATAAAATGAAGCATATACACTAAAAATTTAATGTATGAATGAAATAAATTTAATATGACCAAATATATGAAAAAATACCTTATACTCATGAATCAAAATTCATAATGTAAGGCTGAGGAAGTAGTATCTGTCTGGCAAGCATGAAGTTATGAGTTCTATTTCTGTTAACAAATAATAAAGAAGAAGAAGGAGGTGGAGGAAGATGAAGGGGGGAGGAAGAAGAAGAAGAAGAAGCAAGGTTCATCAAAATTCACAATATGTCTGTAATGTCACCATAGTGATCTATAGACTCATTGGAATCTCCATGCAAATTTTAAATGACAGCTTCTAAGAAATAATGAAAAGTATGTGTATATAATCACAAATAACTCTGAATAGCCAAAGCAAATTTGACAATGAAAGCAAAACTAAAGTAATAACAAATCCTAATTCAAAAAATCAATTGGTATTACAAATAAATAGCCATCAAAACAGAATACATCCATACACATGAGATTAAAATTTGACAAATGTTTACCAGAAATACACGGGGAAAAGAGTCTCTTCTATAAATGATGTTGAAAACCTAGCAGATTGATAAAATTATTTTACAACATTAAAAAATCAACTTGAAATGGATTAAAAGTTTACATGTCATATGGATAAACAAAATCCCTAGAAGAAAACATACAGAAAACCATTCTGACACTGGACTTGGCAATGATGTTTTTGACATGGTTTCAAGGTATAACAAAATAGCAGTAAAAGCAGATACTTGGAACTACATAAAATTAAAAATACAAACAAACAAAACGATCAGGAAAATTAAAAGAAAACGTGATAATGAAAAAAGTTTGAGAAGCATATATCTGATGAAATGTTAACATCCAAAATATCTGAGAAATTTATATCAATTCAATAGCAAAGTAAAATTCTCTGAATTTAAAATGAGCAAATAAGCTAAATAGATGACTATTTTGTAAAAAGACATACAAGTGGCTAATATATCCATGACAAAAATTTCACTATCAAGAATTATCAAATTAATTGAATTCCAGATCACAACTACATATAATTTCAAACCAGTTATGATGCCTATTTATTAAAAAGATAAATGTTACCAACCTTTGGTAAAGATGTTGAGAAAAGAGAACCCTTGTACACAATGTAAATGTACTTTAGTGCAGACATAAGGGAAAATAGACAGTGATTTAAAACATTAGAAATAAAACTACTATAATTATTGACACATTACCATACCTTTGAAACACTTCTAATGGATTTAAATAATAATCTAAAAAGAGTTATCTTCATTATCATGTTAACCAGTATTATTCACAACAGGAAAAATATGAAAACAGTCTAAAAGTCTGTCAAGGAATGAACAGATTTAAAAATTGTGTTATATTTTATTTATATTATATATGTGGATATCTAAGTGTCAATGGAATACTACACAGCCATAAAAAGAAGGAAATATTGCTAGTTATAATAACATATATGAACAATGAAATCATTGTACATGAGCAAAATAAGTCAAAAAATATAATTCTCATATGGTCATGATTATACTTAGAATCTTAAAAATTCAGCTATGTAGAAATTCAGTAGGATTATAGCTGCCAGGAGCTTGGGAAGAGAAAAATGAGAGGATATTAGTCAAAGAGTACCAAATTTTAATTAGAAGATGAAAAAATTCTAGCAACCTAATGAATAACATGTTCAATATAATTTTGAGCACTGTAATGTGCGCTTGAAATGATCTCAGAGTGCAAAAATTTAAGTGTTTCACAACTTTCAAAAATGTAAGTGGTAATTATGTGAAATGATGACTATTAACTAAATTGTGCGAATCATTTCACAGTATGTACATATATCAAATTATCACATTGTACATTCTAAATTTATGTACCTGAAATTTATCAATTATACCTCAATAACACTGGGAAAATACAACATAGAAATCAAGACAATCAATTAATATTCAGAAATATGATTCTGGATAATCCTTAATATAAACTCTTATTTACTAACATCTGAAGTATTTTTGTTGTACTATTTTAAACTAATGATTTATCATCCAAAAAAATTCACTGCATTCAAAAATGACTTTCACTATTCTTTCCAATTCTTTATAGTAAGTAATTCAGTTACGCAATGAACTCTTTCATCACATTCAAATCTTTCCTCCTCACACATTTTGCATTTCATTGTCTATCACAATAATCACAATTATCTGCAAAACAAATTCTTCGGTCTCAAAGACAATTGTTATATAAACTCCTGTATATCCATAACACATGACTTCGACTCTTACATCACTTCTTATTTTATTGCAAAAGAAAAAAAAAATTGAAAAGAAGATTTCAAAAAGTACTCACTGGTGTATTTGAATAATTTAACATCATGGAAAAGGGCTCCATTTTTCCTAAACTCCTTTTTCTTGTAACTGTAATTCAATCTCTTATTACATACTGTCATCCCCGCCTACAAAAGTATTTTATCCCAAATCTCTTTATAAGATACTATCATATTGGTCCCGTAATCTGATAAAAACATTACATAACGTTCAGTTGTAAAATATTTTTACTCATAAATACAGCTAAATACATGTAAAATAATATATGAGCAAGTAAAATATGTGAACAGTGCAGAAAGAGAATGACATTATGAACAGATTCATTTGAGGAATACAAAGAAAGCTTAACACTTGAAATTTTATTATTAAGAGTGTATAATTCACTGTTTAGATTTAGAGAGCGAGAGAGAGAGAGACAGACAGACAGACAGAGGAAAACACAGTGGTGATAATAACATTGGTAACATAGTAAAGTATTTGGGAAGATTCTGATTTTTGAAAAATTATTTTATCATGAAGAAAGAGACATGAATCATTAAATTAAATGAGAAGGGTACTAGGAAAATTTCCAAGAGTATTTCAAATTTTTCTGAGGAGAATTCTGAGGAGTCTATTTTCAGATAAGACCATAATGGCAGTTTCTTCTATTTTGAATACAAGATCCAGTGTCAGCTAATTAGGAATGAATTTGATAAATGTTTTTACTTAATAAAACAGAGATTAATGTACTTCGTAATTTTTGGAGAATTTTTCAGTTAATATACATTTACTGTTGTTTCTGTCTCATTAATTTACCACTAAAAACCAATTGTCAGTTTTCATAGAACTTCTCTATATTGTTTCTATATTATTGGATTTAAAATTTTTTGTTTCACTTTGATTTTTTTCCAATTTATCTTGCAAGTCACTTACTTTTTAACTGCTACTAATATACTATTAATTTCTTCCTACAGTTATTATTATTAGTTTCAAGGTATTATTGTTAAAGAATTTCTTTTAGTCTTTACTACTCTGCCAAATTTTCAATCATCAAAATCATACATAACTCAAAAATATATTTTATATATGTAAATTTGATTATATATACATATGCATGTATATTTTAGTTAGCATTCCAGTGACTTTTCTCATTGTGTCTCATGGAGACACAATACTTAACACCTGAATTTTATAGGAGTGTGTTATTTGAGCTCATTGTTTATAGGGGTTTCAGCCCATAGTTGGGTGGCTCCAAGGCAGGAGAGCGCAGCAGAGGGACAGAATGAAAGGAAAGCCTTTCACCTCAAGGCAACACAGAGGTGGAAGGCCCTTCATTCACATGAAGAGCCAGGGAGATACCATATTCCAGTCACACCCCAGTGACCCCTTTTCCAACCTGCGGTACCTCCTAAGCAGTAGTCAGAGGCACTGTGCTGCGGGTCGAGTCACCCTGCAAAGGTCTCACCTTTGATCCTAGAAGGCTTTGGGTATTACCCACATAGAAATAATAATAGTGTTTATTTTCTCTTAATTCTTCTATCACCTGCGCTTCTGGCTTGGTATGCTTGGATTATTTTACACTAAGAAACAAATACTATATATAATATACTTTAGAAGGCATTTGAGATAATTGATATGTCCCTTTATCTCTAGAGTGAAATGTTCTTTTCAAATGCCAAAGATCTAAAGATCTAAACATTAGAGACCTAGAATCACACACACTCGCACACACACACACACACACACACACACACACACACACACACATAATTGTAGCTAAAGCTACCATATTTTTACCCTTATAATGAAACTTTGGTGTCTACAAAACAGTTTCCACTTGGAAATAGTTGAATTGTAACTTACACATCTTTGACTTATGCTGCTCTCTGAACACTTTCTCAAATATCTTCTCTAGATACTTTTAGAAAAAGAATTTCTTCTATTCTGGACTTATTTTTTTTCTGCTGATATTTACTCTCATAGTTATTTTTACTATTCTTTTACTTCTTACTATCCTTCAATCCTGTTCCTAAATAAATATGCTATCCCAAACATGGTAGTTGCTTCCCAGTTGTGGAACCTTTAGTATTACTTAACCTGCCTATAACTAGCCTTTCCGTCTCTCTAAAATATTTAACATCTTTGGGTATCATTTATAATTTGCCTAATTATTGTACTTATAGTTTAATATATATATATCCTCTGTTAGAATGAGAATTATTTCCACTACAGGGTCTTTATCTCCTCTCATAACTGATGTATCTCTGATGCCTATAACACAGCAAAAACTGCTTACTAACTACTACTTCAATGCATGAAATCTAACACAGAGAAAAATGTACATAGGCTGGAATATTTTTATGTATTTCATATATTTCTTAAAGTTGTTATAAATCTAGAGGAGATAAAATAAAGTATCACTCAACAATCAGCATCAGTAAATCCTGACACCATGGTAAGTAATCAATAAATGTTAATGAACAAAGAGCATGTTTACAAGGAGCAAAGGATCATATTTCTTCTCGTATACATAGCTCTATTTATCAAGATATTGAATTTTCTGTTTCTTCTCCTCTGGGATTATCAGGAAGACATCACAAAGAGCTAATAAGCTGTGTTCAGGTTACTTCGCAGATGCTTAATAAGTACTTATTGACACTTATATTGGCATGTGACCAATGTGTAAAAAGCACACTGTGTGTGTGTCTTGTAAAATGGTGTATGTCTTTAGTAAATTAATATAATCAGAAGCAGATGATAATATGTATGCTCATCTCCTGTATAGAATTTTCTGCCCCAATAGAGATTGGCTAAACTCTGTTAACTGGGTTTATAAATTAGTCTTTACTTATTTCTGTAATTAATAACTGTTTATAGATTTCAAATATTTATGTGTATCTGTCCAAATTCTAGAAACAGATTTGTGAAAATAACATATAGCACAAATTTTTCTTTAAAAAGTAAAAAATTTAGATTCGAATTATTATAGTTTCAAAATCTATAAAACAATGCCATATCATTGTGGTTAATTTTTTATTGAGATATAATTTTAAGACTTAAACAAAACTAACAAAAAGAAGCTAAGAAGCAGTTTATATTTGATTACTTGGTAACTAAGTATCAATATCATGCATTTCTATCACTGTTATCATGTCTAAGAATTTTAAAATACCGGCATTTTTTACCTAAATATCATGGAAAATTTGTCACAAGAAAACAAAAATGCAAACTTTAAATTGTGCTTTACTGCTTGCCAACACCATAGCTAGTGAACAAAAGCAAAAAAAAAAAAAATTAAAAGTAAATTGAACAAAACTGTAAGTATTCAGCTAGAATACATTGCTATTGTCAATAATCTACACTAATATCTGAACAGCAATGTTTTTTAATAGCTTTGTCATCTACAAAATGAAATGATTTGATAAAATGAAGTCATTGCCTTTTAACATTATAACTGAGATCAATAATAATTTTCTTTCAAAAATATTAGTATGTATTCAACTACAGACGCTACATTGATTTTAGTTTGTGGTTATTAAATTACACTTCTACTCATTTTACCTTTCATATTAAATGTTTAAAGTTAGATAATTTCCAATGAGAAGAATAAATTTATAGTACTATTTCCTAGTAAACAGTTTAAAACTAAATTATTATCATAAAAATAAGATTTATAAATGTTGGTATAGCAAATTTGGAAAGAGTTAATATTTTGTAGGAACTGAGACTCATTTAATAATGATTTTATATCTTAACAAGTAACCTATAAATTTTTAGAAAACATAGGAAGTCTTAATGTTAAGGGCATCATTACTTTGTTGTCAAGACTTACTTTAACTATAAAAATAATTTTTTTATACTTAGAAACTTTGAGTCACTTTTAAGCATAGTCTTTTTGGCTTCTCTTATACAAAACACTACAGTGTCTTTCATAGTTTTGCAATTATCAGTTAACTTCGTACATCCTTCCAGGTTTGTGCCTGGATATCCCTCTAAAGCCTCATATAGTCATTGAAGTGAGCCTTTCAAAGATGGCTGAATCCAGAGTTTGTGACTGGATCATTGTCTAGTGTTGGGATTAGGGATGTGAGTGCTGCATCCCCCTGTGGCTTATAGGCTGCATACTACATAAGGGAGGGAAAGAGGCTTGCTTTTACATTTTGCCATTCTGCTCTCATCAATATTGGTATCTGCCACAGCTGTCATGACTACCTTGAATTCATGTGCATGTATACTGAAACCTCCACCATCTGTAAGCTAAATAATTTTTCTTTGATTTTCGGCTCAGGTGTTTTTCCCAGCAATGATATAAAAGTAATCAAAACAGAATTTGGTATCAGAGAAGCAGAATGTTTGCTGTGACTACACTTGATGACATTATTCAGGAGACTTTGGGAATGGCTTGCGGGAAGAGTTTAGAAAGGTTTTGAGATGTTGCCTAAAAAAGCAGCATTTGAAATGCCTAAGGCTGTTCTGCATGGGAGATTCTAGTCAGAACTCAGAAGACCAGAAGGCTGATAGAAATTCTGCTAGTAAAAATCAGGCTTGGAAAGTTTCTGCTGAAGAAGGGCTGCATTGGATGTTGGACTCCAGATAATGTGTGTTATGGCTTGGCAGGAGGTTTGTCTGTATTTTGTTCCATAAATTTTGCCTAAGACTGAGATTAAAGGCAGTACAGCTATTGAAGGAGTCCTATAACCAGATTTAGGCTGTGAATCAAGAGAAAAGAACCCAGCAAGATGATTTAAAATGTTGCAAGTTTGGTCAAAAAGAAAGTTCCAGTAATGTGACCTTCAAAGATATACCTGAGGAGAAAGCCACAGAGCACCAGGTTCTGGATAGCAGCTGCTGCACCAGATTCCAGAAGGGTGTGGATGCACCAGGATCTGGAATTTGTTCCTTGTAAGTGGATTTAGGGTGCCAAGTGATTCAGGCACTCAACCTCTATATGAAAGAGAGAAAAAAGCCTATTTATTGCTCCAACTGGCAGCAGACCTCAGCATCACGCATGTGGCTCTGGTTAGGTGCATATAGAATGCAAGAGTTATGAGGTTAAAAAGGATTCAAATCAGATTTTAGAAGGCCTAGGAGGCCAGGTGTTGTGCCAGTGAGACAGCAAGTTGTGAAGCTGCGAGAGCAAAGTCAAAGGTTAATGGAAATCCAAGAAGTTTCGAAAAGTCAGGGACATGGATTATCTAAGGAAGATTGAGCAGACCTAACAGAGAAACCATAAGAGCTAAAACAACTGGAACCACCATGGAGGTAGAATCACACAAGGTTTTTGGATCCCACAATTTAACACAGATTGCTTTTGATATTCCACATGGAAATGTAGGACTTAATGTTTGCTCTGCTGGGTTTTGGACTCGCATTGGACCCAATACTTTGTATTTTTCTCTTTGTAGTATTTGGAATGGAAAAATCTATCTTGTGCCATTGAATGTTGGAAGCATTTAACTTTGTTTTCGTTTGTGGAGGGCTTACATCTAAAAGTTTGTCTTAGATCTCAGAGGACATGTGGGATTTAGAATTCTCAGCAATGCTGAAACTGTTAATACTTATGCAACTCTTGCAGATGGACTAAATGCCTTTTGCTTAAAAGAATGTGCATGAGTCTTTGGGGAGCCAAGGAAAAATATTATGATTTGTATCTGGATATCCTCCCACAAAAGCCAAATGCAGTGATGGAGGTGAGCCTTTCAAAGCTGGTTGAATTTAGCATCTGTGATTTGTTCATTGCCCAGCACTTGTATTGGTCATGTGACTGCTGCACACATCTTAGCCTGCATACAATACAAGAGATGGGAAGAGGCTTGCTTCTGCTTTTTGCTGTTTTCCTCTTGTCACTTTTGGTATCTGCCATGAATGCCTTGGAGCCACCCGAGTATGGACTGAATCCTCCACAGACTGTAAGCTAAACAAACTTTTCCTTTCTTCCTTTTGGACCTTAGGTGTTTTGTCTCAGCAATAATAGAAAAGTAACCAACACACATTCAGAAGAATAGAATAGGTTTTATAACTTAAAATACTTCACTGCCTATGAATGAAAGATTATTAAACAAGATTATTAAAAAGTTTTGAAATGTAGTTTGGTATAACCAATAGTTTTTGACTCTGAAATTCCCAGTCTTCTGGCCAGTTTCTGAATACTCACATTATAGACAGTAAACCAAAACCATATCAAGAAGTTTTTATAAAAAAAAAATATGAACCTGGAGAAGTTAATCCCAAAAGATAAACAATAAATTATGAGTATCAGGCTAAATGAAGATATAACTTTTGCAAAAGAAGTATAGAAAGATACCTGTAGTGTTCAATAACTATTTTTCATGTGATTTCTGTAATTTAGTGCTATTTTCAGCATTAAGTATTCAGAAAATAACAAACACAATTAAAGAAATGAAATATATAACTTCCTAAACCTTATATTCTAATTTTCTGGTGGGAGAACAAGGAAATCAATGATAAATGGACAAATATAATATGTAAATGCATGAAAAACTGAAGTAACAAAATATGAGGATTAATAAGAAAGTAAAAACACTGGCATAGAACTTGGATACCTAAGGGAGGGCATAATTGTTTTAAATATATCCAGAAAAGGTTTTATTGAAAGTTGATATAAAAACAAATGAAGCTACCTGAAAACAGATATTAACAAGATATTGTAGATTTTAAGAAGTTACTATAGGCAATGAGACTAGAATTAAATCAATTGGATTTTGGGGGTAATTGTGTAATTAAGTTTATATCATTCCATCATCAAGAATAGTAATGTTTGTGTGCAGTATAGACAAGAGTTGGATAATCAGAGAGGTAAAACAGGAAAATATTGCAAAAATTCACATGAACAATACTGAGGCTTGTTCACATGAAGGTTAGTAGACATGGTAGAAGTTTTCACAGGCTAAGTATTAAGGTAAAGAGAATATGATGTGAAAAATTAGAATCAAATAAGATTCTTAGTATGAACAATCAATACCTAAGTATCAAGATAAAGTGGTCTACAATAAACATTGGTATAACTCATGAGAATTATCTTTTTAATAAAGTGATTTTTGTAATGTGCGTGACATACATAGTTTAAGAATTTTTTTGGTTACTTTTTCTCTCATTTCTGACACACAAAATTAAGGGAGGAAAGGTTTATTTAGCTCACAGTTTGTGAAGTGTGTAGTTTTCAATCAGCTGGATCCAAGGAAAGGTGCTGTGGTAAGGAACAATAGTTTATGGTGTCCAGAAGACAGCAAAAGCAACAAGAGCAAAAAGGGAAGGTGTGCAAGAGAAGACCTACTGTCGCTTATATTGTATGTAGGCTACTCACTCTAGGATGGTTGTAATACTCACACCCATAATCCCAGCAATGGACCATGAATCCATCACAAATGTTAGTATAATTTGAAACAAAATCATTATGACATTTCATGAGAGACTAAACTGCTAATTTTTTTTTTGTTGTTGTTGTTGTTGTACTGGGAAATCAAACTGAGGACCTTGTGCATGCAAGGCAAGCATTCTTCCACTGAGCTACATCCCTAGGCCTCAATCACAAACATTGTAAGTCTGCCCCCATGTCTGCATGAGGCTTTGAGGGGACATCTGAACACAAAATACAACATTCTGCTCCTGCAGCTGCAGAGACTCATGCACAGTCCTTTATGAAAATGACAACTTAGTCCATATCTAAGAGATGCCAAAGCCCTTACAGTTTCAGCATTGCTGAAAATCCCAAGTCCCAAGTCCCCTCTGAGATCTAAGGCAAACTCGTAGGTGTGGGTCCTTGTATAAATGGAAAGTTAAATATTTACAATATTCAATGGCACAAGATAAACATTACCATTCTAAAAGTTACAAACGGGAATACAATGCATTGGATACAGCAAACATTAAGTCTTATAGTTCCATGGGAACATCTAAGGCAATCTGTGGTAAATTGTGAGCTCCAAAGGGCTCCACCCCTAAGACACTCCCAGTGCTTGTAGTTTTTGTGATATCTCTCTTAGGCCTGTTTTGCTCCCTCCTTGCACCTTTCCTTAAATGACGCACATTTCAGACTTTTCTGTGTTTCAGGGGTCTCCACTACACCTTTGGCATCACCCTCACAGCTGCACATATTGTCCCCTCAGTGGCACTCTGCTTGGCCTTCCTGACCTTCTGAAATATAAGTGGAAGCATTAACTCCATAACCTTTGCAGTTTTCATGATCCTAAAACCAGAGTCACATGGATTATGCCAAGGTGTGCTGCTAGCTGAAACAGTACATCACCTCTCTCTTGGCTGCAGGAGTTCAATGCCTGAACTGCTGAGTTCTCTGAATTCAGTTTTGAGGGACAAATTCTTTATGTGCCACCATTCTAGAACCTGATGTGGCTGCCACCATTCTGGAACACGGCATTCTGCAGTTCTCTTCTCAAAGCAAAGTCTAATACTTTGGCTGTTTTGCAGCTTCAAAGGATGGAGATTTGCTGCTTCTTGTGATAACTGGAGGCCATCTTTGTATTATCCTGTACTTCCTCAGCAATTGATATTTCCTTAGTTTTATCTTTGAAGTTCACAATCTTATAGAAGCTTCCTTTCTTGCCAAATTCACAACAGTTTAAACCATCCTGATGGGCTCTTTGTTGTTGATTTGCAACACAAATTTGACCAACAGCTCCCAACAGTAGTCCTGCCATTGCCTCAATATTTGACCCTCCTTGAAATATTTTCTGCCACTTTAATTAGTCTTCCACCTTTAATCTTGGCCTCTGGATATGAGTAAAACAGAGACAAACGTTTTACCATACATAACACACATGTGGACTCCAACGACAAATGCATTCCTTCTTCCCAGCAGAAGCCTTCCAAGACTGGTTTTTACTAGCAGGATTTCTATCAGCTTTTTGGTCTTCTGAGCTCTGACAAGAATCTCCTATTCAGAACAGCCTAAGGCATTACAATTCTACTCTTTCAGGTAAGAACACTGAATATTTTCAAACTCTTACCAAAGGCTCTTCAACCACATGGTTAAGTATAGTCACACCAATGACCCCATCTCAGTACCAAATTCTATCTTGGTTATTTTTCTCTTGTTTATGAGACAAAATACCCAATTCCAAAGTTAAGGGAGGAAAGGTTTATTGAGGTTACAGTTTGTGGAAGTTTCAGTCTATAATCAGCTGGCTTCAAGGCAGAGTGGCATGGCTGAGGAGCAACAGTTCATGGCAGCCAGAGGATAGCAAAAGCAACAAGAGCAAAAAGGGGAGGTACACAGGAAAGATTCTTCCTGTTTTTTTATGTTTTCCCTAAAGTGCTACCCACTCTAGGGTGAGTGTAGCACTCACACTCATAATACTAGCACTAGACAGTCAATCAAAGATAAACTAGATTCAGCCTCCTCCATGACTGCAAGACACATTGGGGGAACATCTAGTCACAGACTATAACACTATTCATCATACCACTGAGGATGTTAAGTCAGGACATTGGATGTATGAGACTAGAAACTAAGGGAGTTCTGAAGAGTGATATCTATTTGAGATTTATTAGCATATAAAGAATATATGGGTAAGACAATTGAAGATGATATGAAGGAATTCATTAAAAATGAAATAACAATATATTAGCTTAACTTTAGGCAATGAAAAGGCTAAATTGTTTAGGATAGGAGGAGAAATCTGAAAAGTGGAATGAAGGATCATAATTAAGATTAATAGATAGATAATAAGATTATCTCTTATTATTGCCTCTCTAAGAGGAAAATGAAGGATTATTCTATTTTTCCTCTTTTACTTAGGTATTTACTCATTCATTCATTCACTTACATCTGTATAAAATCAAGCATATTTAATTAATAATTTGAGTCAGAATACTGCATTATTTTCTTTTTTGCATATATTGTTACAATGTTATCTCTATTAATTACTGCCAGTTGGGTTATATGTCCCTTTGACCTATCTCAAACATTACTGTTTTCTTAAATTTAGTTTTGGTTTAGTTTGTTTTTTCTCAGAAACAAGATAAAAATAACCAAGACAGAATTTGGTATAGAGAATGGGGTCATTGGTGTGACTATACCTAACCTACAGCCGTTTGGGAATCTTTTGGGAAGAGTATGAAAAGATTCAGTGACATTGGGTTTGTGCACTTGCTGCCTTTGGAGCACAAGAAAATATTCCAGATCTTTCCTGTAATGCATTTTCCCCTCAGGTCTGTACCCAATTATCTCTCCAAATTCCCTGAAAACCCTAATGTTATTAATTTAAAAAGAATTTGGTAAATTTTTCTACTGTAATATTGTGCATGAAATTATATTATATTATATTATACATAAACATACATATATACTATACATGTATATATAACAAGAATTACCCCAAAATCTAACAGTAAGGTGAATCAGAGGAATAACTTTTACCCAAACAGAACCATTAAAGACAACATAAGTACCTTACAATGATTAATTCACTGAAATCAAACAATAGCCCCATAAGCATCCTGTGCAGTGTTTGATCTTATGTAACTTCACAACACAATCCTTAGTTTGTTAATTATCATCTTCCCACAGAACTTGGTAGTTGCAGAAACTAGGTCCCAAGGTCACACGGACAGTTACTTCAGACATTTAGTTTGAAGTCAGATTTATTAGATTCTCCAATAGACTTCTTAATTACTGAACTTCTTCTTCATGGCTGTATTAGTTCTGGGGGAAAATCAAATTCTCTTTGTCACTTCCACTCTAATGTCAGAATCTGGAATTCTTCTAAGTTGTAAATGCTATGATTCAATGGATCTTCCAGATTCCTTGGTAAGCTTGAATTCCTTCATCTCTATTCTTTTTATATTCTGTATATAGGTCTAGAGATGGATTGGTCATATAAGACAAAATTTTCTTCACATGTATTTTTTTTATTTGATTTAATCACTTTTACAATCAGGCCAGTTTTTTATACAGATCAGAAAGAATATACAAAATTTAGTTTTTTGATCAAGCAAATAAATGTGTGATGTATTGGTGGAAGATTATAGATCCTCATAAATACAGCACACATTAAACATTTTTAAACTATTAAGCATAATTAAACACATCATTTATACATATATCGTAAATCTGAAAATTATATGGTTTTAACAGACTTAAAAATTGTGGCATGACATTTTAGAAAGGTACAAAAATAACAAGTATGTCTCTGATTTTGTTTATTAAGAATTTATATAATATACAATACTCATGGGAGAAAATGTTACTTTCTTAGCAGTACAAATTTAGCGAGTGATTGAATCAGATTTCAATTTAATTGTACTAACATATTTTCACATTAATATATGACTTTTATTTTGAAAACCTATTGCATTTTTAAAGATAGATTGGTAAAGATTGTTCCAATTCTCTGTTTAACTTATCTAATGTCTGAGCTTTAATTGAGTTTATCCATCAAAGTCACATTTCATTTGAAGAATGGATGTCACACTGCAGCACTTAGCAATGATGAGGAAAAGACCTTAAATTAGCAATAGTATCTTAGAACAAAAAGCCTATATTTATGGCTTGCTTAGAATTTTGATTCAGTTTTTTAAAAATATTTTATATTGAGCTTTGCTCAAATGTTGGTTAAAATTAGTATCACTAAAATTTTGGGGCATATGACAGAAAGGTATTTCAGTACAGAAAATGTAGATGTTCTACTATGCTAATGTACAGAATTGTGTTGGTAGGTAACTTTTCATTATTACATTATGTAAAGTTTCATATGCTTTGGTTTGCACATTTATCACTCAATGATGGTGATATGATTGTCATTATAATCAATTAACAAAATTCTTTTATTTGATAGGTTAAGCAAAGTGCTTAGTGAATGAAGACACTGAAAAAGAGAAAATACACACATTGTCTGTGTTCTCTGAGTAATTATCATTGTCTATGGCTAGTGGTTTTTTATTTCTCCAGTTCTAGAGTGCAGAATTGAAATAAACATTTTACAAAAAGTAGAATTCCTACTTTTGGGCACATATCCCATGGGGTAAAAGCTATTGTTATAAAAAGGCCAAGTGGAATTCTCTTCCTTTCAAAATAACATACTCAAACCAGCTCACATTTCTGGAGACTTCAGTGTCACCATGCTTGAAAATACAGGCGTGCTGAGTACTACATGGATCGATTTTACATGAATATCTCGTTTGTTCAGAAGACAGAAGTATTTGAACAAGACTAGTGTTCCATCACAAACTGAAAAATATGACTTAGTTGTTCTGGGTGAGTACTCTTGGATGTTTTAAAGTATGTTTGTGTGTGTGTGTGTGTGTGTGTGTGTGTGTGTGTGTGCATATGCATAATTTGGTATATAGTGTTTTATTTGATTTTGATTGAGGCATTATTTTCTGTATTTGCTACCAAAAAGCATTAGTAAAGGTTTTCTTTCTGTCTTACTTTAGGGTAATCTAAACCCCACACCTCCATTTCATGATCTAGTCTGCAAGGAATTGAATGCCTTTCTATTTTAACAATATTTCAAACAGATTTATTAATCGGTTTCATATAATTGAATCTGGTAAGAAAACAACAATTATATAGCCTGATAAGGAATATGTCAGCCAATCATTAGATAACAATCCCCATAATAATTCAGTTCCCAGCCTCCTATGTGGTATTTCTGGGGTTTTAGTGATATGGGATATATCAGTATATTATTAGGTGAAGGAAACATTGACTCACCTGGCACCCCTGCCAGTGAGAAAGAAATATAATGACCATTGGTTTCTTAGAGTCTGAAGGCAATGTAAACTTCATAGAAATGTGTTATTCTTACCAAGTTACTTAGTATCACAAGAAGAAACAGTTCCTAGTATCTGACACTACAAAATAAGAATATCAGTAATTGCAAAATGCCATGAAAGCTGTTCTGCAGCTATATATAAAGCTTTAAATGTTGGCAAACATGATCCAGAAAGAATAATTACTCCAAATGGCAAAGCAAAAGTCATTTCATTAAATCAGAAGGGGGGGGCTGCTCTCTGTACATTGAAAAATATCATCACTGGATCAAATCAAAGATGGAAAACTAATATATACTGATACCATCTGTCAAGTACTTGGGTTGTCAATTCATAGTTGATATAAAAAGAAGAATGTCTGGATGAAAAGTATCCTGGATAACCTTAGTATCCCGATGCTGTACGACAAGGACCAAGAGATACTATAGTGAACCTGCTCAAGGCAGAATTATAAATGAGCCAGGTCGTGATTATGTCAATGAGATCTACTAAATTCCCAGTTAAAACTGAACTTCAGGTAAATAATATTCTAAAAATTTAATTATATCTTATGTAAAATTTGCTATTATAATAAATACACCATTATCAAAAATTCAAATTAGTTGTACAAACTCCTCTACTTATTAGCTTGTAGGCAGACACTTTTTATGTTTTTCAGTATTAAGATTGAACTCAGCGCCTTCACACAGACTCACATCCCCAGCCCTTTTTTATTTTATTTTGAGACACAGTCTAGCCAAGCCAATCTTACAGAGTTTTTATTATCACTTTACATGACTCATGCCTTCAAAATTGTTTGTTTGTGTGTTTGTTTGATGGAAGAGTTATCAAAGAAACTTACAAGGAACCTGCTAAAATTGTCTTGTCACTCTAATTCACTTTTCAGGTGAAGTAAACTTATTATAGAGTAGACTAAACTCATTATAATACTAAGTTCTCTACCAGAAGAGTTACCATCTGCCATTTTGGAAACAAGAACCATGACTTAAAGATGAACATATTCACAAATGTTATATATATATATATATATATATATATATATATATATGTGTGTGTGTGTGTGTGTGTGTGTTCTATATATATGATGATGAATCTCCCTATATTAATGTGCATAAATTTCTCCCAATGAAACCATTTTTTGGTGTTTTTTCCCTAATGAACACTGTCCTGATAATTATTTCTGTTTTTTTTTATTTGCTAAAAGTATTAAGCTTTTCTGCTCCTTCTTCCATCTCCTGATTGTGGTTGTTAGGTTTGCACTTAACAAGAGGCAGATACATTCCATTTAATTACATGCAGACCCCTCAGTCACTCCACAAGAAAGGACACAAATCAGTTTATCATTTGTCAACTTTTAGTTCCCAGGGAGAATGGAGTGACTAGCACAAGAAGGAAGCACTGCCGTAGAAGATACAGCAACCTTTTTCATGGTGTGGTCACTTGACCACCTGCAGAAATGGTTTGAAAAATTGCAAAAGCGAAGATTATAATAACTATGAGTACTTATTTTAGTGTGAATATATTTAAATATGTGTCATATTTTTCCACTTTATATTTCTTTTTGTGGTTTAACTCATTCATATACCATTTTTTACCTACTTAACATCAATCAAAGAGGGATCTAACATCAATGACTGACAAATCGAGGGGCTTCATATTTTGTTTGAGATAAAAGTTGGTCATATATTATTTGTGTTATATACTATGAAATTTGCATTATCTTTATTTGGACATTAATGATTAAAACAGATTTTTTCTGTGTGAAATGTGTTGCCTTTGTACTGGTATGTGGAAGTATTTTTCAAAAATTTTACCTCTCATTTATTGTTCAAGTTAGAATTGATCACACACACACACACACACACACACACACACACACACATTTGGAAATTCTTAATTTTATATCCTGAATTTGATTTGATGCCACTCACAACCTCACCACTGATGTGCTGACCCACTATGCTGTCTCTGGATAGTGGTTCCTTTTATTGTACGTTGGAATCATTCTTCAGCAGCAGGAAGGGAAAAGTCCCTGCAGCTTTCCATTCTACATAACTACTATCAAATGTCAATTTAATCACAGATCATTCACACAATATTGGTTATAATTTTCTTGTACTGCCGAGTGTGGTGGTGCTCACCAGTAATCCCAGCACTCAGGAGTCTGAGGCAGGAGGATCCTTGCGAGTCTGAGACCAGCCTGGGCTACAAAGTGAGCTCAAGGTCAGCCTGAACCGTATAGAGAGACCCTGTCTCAAAAAAAGACAAGAAAATAATAATTTTCTTATACTTTGTCTTCATACATTTTAATGATGACTTTACCATCTGTAATTAGAGTATAATTTTACAGCTATTTTTATGTAAGATTCAGCTATGACTATATACATGTCATATACTTTTTATTTTGCAAATTCTTTCAATAGTTTTTTTCTTATATAAATGATATATCATCTAAAACTGATCATCTCACACCTTTTTCAAATAACTTTGAGTGGAATTTCTGTGATCACTCTAGAAAATTTGATATTCCATTTTTCTTTTTTTCACTTTTTTGGTTCCTTTTATGTCTTTATATTTAACTGCAAAATTCTTGTCTGACATCTTCCTTAAAGTTTTTATTTACATATAAATATTATTAAATTTTTCTTTATTGTTTATTTTAAATTGATGCATCTGATTACAGTTAAGTTTAAAGAGAACTTTTTGCATGTATATTCTATTTTCTTTTGAATATTATGTGCTACTTAGTTAGACTACACATAATAATTATGTGAAAGTAAATTATAACATACAAGTGTGTATAAGTTTTTTTCTGCCACAACTGTCTTCAGCAGACTACTGGTCATCCAAACAAAAGAAATCAGAGTGTTGTGGCTTCTTATGACATTCAATTGTCCACAAATGCCATGAACGTTGTAAAGCTTTGTGTGTTGCAGCATTTGCACACTTGAGTGTCCTTTACACCAAGTGGCTCCTTTTTGGTTTCCTAAACGTATCATTAATGCTGAGATGCCAAGTGAAAACAAACATCTCAGAAGTACTATATTCAATGCTGTTATTTTTATTTCCACCTTTGAATGTCAAGGTCACGCTTCATGGCACACATTTCACAACATATAGTGCTGGATGTATAAAATTCTCTCTCACATCCCTCTTAAATTTGTGATTTTTAGCCTCCAAAATACAACCCAATGAGTATGCATGACCTATTGTTTAATTTACAGTGACTGACCTGGGAGGCTTCTTCTGCATCCTCTATTTTACCATGAGAGTCTTTCTGAGCTCTAAAGATACATTGCAATTTTCAAAGTAACAGCATACAGAAGAAGACTTGATACTTTTTGTATTGTTCCTTCAATCATCAATCTGCAGTAGTCAATAAGTGAACATATTTATATGTTCTGGAATCATACAAAGATGTAGCTATATCTTGGCTTTTAAAAAATTGGTGGAAGAAAGGGTGATGAGTGAATAAAAATCAATTTGGTACTAGTTGTCTCAAGATAATACTCTAGCTATATCTTTTTTTTTTTGTAATTGAATGTTTAAGTCAGTTTTATTACCTAAATTTCTGGAGTATTATTTCTTTCTGGAGTAGCACAAAATGCTTTCTCAATTCCTATTTTCATTAGCTTTGATTTTCTCAATTTAATCTTTTTAACATGTTTTATGAGGTATGTATTACCTCATAAAAGGCATTTCCAGAGAGGCTGTGCTTCTTTCTTTTTACAACTGAACTTGTATCAATTCACTGAAATGTGAATACAAACACTTCATTCCTGTCCATGTGGTACAGTTGTACTTTACATACACTCTACTACTGTTTTGTAAAAATTTTCCTTTTATCTTCCGCTGGCCTTAAGCACCCAATTCATTTAATCAGCTATTTTAGCTCTTGGCTGATTTTCTCATGGAAAGAATATAACAATTGCAAACACAAGTATGCACATCATTAATGTTTTTGAGATTCAAATGCCTTATGCTTTCAAGAACAATCATTAAAATACAAGTTCATGGCATGTTATAGATGCCTAATTTTGAAAGTGATCAATTAAAATGAAAGGACATTCTTTTTACAAGAATATCCAAACCAGATAGCTGTGTGATTCTGCTTTGCATAAATACCACCACACTGAGACACTTATGCCTTATTTATATCATCTTCTATTTTTGAATTTTAAGAAGAATACGTCTGTCAGTAAGCATGTAGGAAAGACAGAGGAGGGCAGAAAGAGATCCTGTCCATTGATTTAAAGACAGAACAAGCAGTATGAGAATGTCACATTTTTTAAAAATATTTCATTGGTTCAGAAAACTGAGTTTGTTTGATTGTAATTTGGAGGAGCATAGCTATTACAAAATACCAAATGTTTTTATGAATAAAAGCATTCATTTTCAGGATAATATCAATAAGAATCACTGAGCAAGAGAGCTTGCTTGGTTACAAACTAGTAGAAGAAGGAATGTTCATTTGCCATTTTCACCACTGGGACACAATACTTAACCTCACAACTGAAAAGAGGAAGGATCTCTTTGGCCCACTTTTCAGTAGTTTTAGTCCAAATTTGCACTAACTCAAGGCAAAAATGCTTAGTGGAAAGGCATGGTGGAGGAAATTTGTTTAGCCCATGGCAGAGAGAAAGTCAGGAGACTAAATAGAAGACAGGAGTAAAAATGCACGCTTCTTGTTCATGTTCCCAGTGACTTGCCTCTGACTTCACCCAACCTCTAAAAAGGAAGTCAGCTATGAACTCTTCAGTGGACTTTTCCTCTGGGTAAGTATATTATACCGGTGAGTACAGAGCCCTTATGATTCAATCAGCTCCCTAACACATGAGATTGTGGGGTGATATTTTAGACAAAAACCATAACAGACTTCAAAGGAGTTACACTGACCAGCATTAGCTTTGCTGAGTCACTTAAAGAAAATTTGACAAGACTTCAAACACAAGAAAAAATTTAATATTACATAGTCTGTATTCTTTTGTTGTATCTGTCTCACAAATCCTCTTGTGTCTAATCTTTTGGGCAGGGAGTTTGTTAAAGGAAAAAGTCTGAGTCCATTTGAGTTGACAGAACAACACAGATAAAGCAACAGCTGCAAAATTCAAGAATGGTTATAAACACATGTAGCGAGAGGTTTCTGTGAAATCTTGAGAATCTGCAGAATTTCTAGAAGGACTTTGTTCTTTGCTGTAGAAATGAACATATAATAATTCAAGTACATGTTAATTTAGATTCTACTGGATGGATAACCCCACATGATAACTGATCTACCAAATCTTACTATTGATAATAAATCTGGGAGAGATTATCTCTAAATATTTTGCCAAGCACTATAAGTGGGTAAGAAAAATATTTATTTAATTCTAGTTCATTAGAAATAAGTTAGAAGGAAATATAATTATATTATTATTTCAGCCATCCAAGGAAATCAGCACTCTGTTTACAGAAAACAGATTCTCAGAGCTGTGAAGTGCATTACCTAAAACTTCACAAGGAAGTTAGCAGCAGGATTTTAGGCCCGGGGGCAGTCGTTTATGTGTTCTTTCCACATTAGAGCACCTGTAATCCTAAAGTCTTCCTAGGTATTTGAATTTCTTAGCTAACGCCTAATTCCTGTCCTTAATTTTTTCAAAGCTGCCATAAATTGTCAAACTAAAGTAACTACTACTAGTTAACCACTAATATTACCAATGACCGTATTTATAAACAATTATGAATCACGCATATATAGGTAAGTGTATATATGTAACTGTATGTGTGTGTTGTGTGTTTACTATCTTCCAGATAACTATCCCTCACTTCCATCTAACCAATCAAAAAATAGGCTGTAAACATAATGAGCACCAGTTATATATCTAAGCACTGATGTAGATGCCAGAAAAACATGAGTGAATGAATAAATATATTAATGTACTATAAATTACTTCAAGAACATCAAAATACAGTCATTTTAATAAATAAGTATTTGTTTGGATCTTATCATACCAAATGCATTGCATCTAACATTCATTTAATATCTCATTGAAGTCAAGAAGTACTTTCATGCCTTAAGTTTTTAATTTAATCTACATTCTAACCCTCTGACATTGGTTCTTCTCTGAATTTTTGTAAATAAGGAAATTGAGGTATTAAAAATTTAAATAATTTGCTCAAGGTCACATGCAAATAAGAAAGCCAAACATGAAATCCAGATAAGCTACTTATAGCGAAATCTTGTGGCCATCACGTGATTCCTGTTTGCCTCTTGTGCAGAGTAATGGGAAGTATCAAAAACCTCCTGGTAGCATATTTAATGGTTGTGAAAGAGATCTAATTTGTAAAGATAAAATCATTATTTCTGAGTCCATACACTTTAATCAGATATATAATCCTTATTTCTGAGTATTACATATACTTAATACCCAGCATTTATATGTGTGTGTGTTTATAAAATGAAACATTAATAAAACAGAATGTGGGAGAAGGTGATCATTGGTATTCTTAGCAATAAACAGAAGTGATGACAGAAAAAGAAAGGAAAACACTTCTCTTTATTGCCAGCAAGTGCATTATCGTGTGCTTCACTGCAAAATGAACAGCCAGAGAACACTTGACTGGATGAAGCTAAAAGCATACACACGCTGCTGTTCTTTTTAAAATGAAATATTCAGCAGTGAAATGAAATAAGCAACCATGAAAAGAGGCTTTTGGGCAAAAGGCTAGAAGATATATTCTGTCAGAGCATGGCAAAGAATTGGAGAGGGATCTCACCTCCAGGCCTGCCAGTGGCAATGAGGCTGGAAGAGACAGTTCCAGTAATCAGTCTCAGGGCAGCTGCAAACAGAGCTGCATTGCTGGTAGTTTGGATGGGAAGACAGAAAGAAATGAGATGAATGGGTCAATAATGCCCTTCATGTGCACCTGGCAAGTCACTGTCCAGATGATAAATTTGGCAAGATCTAAAATAAAATTGCTAAACTTTCAGAGTTAATTTGCAACCTACTTCGGCTTATATATTACTATTTTCTCAGTGTATTTAAATTTATTCACTGTCACTCTATTTGGAATAAGTAAGAATTAAAAATCTTATGCACTAGAGTTTTGAAACTATGAATTAATGGATGAATGAAATTAAGGAAGAATGTTTCTTGAATCTCTTGGTCAGATGCCAGAATAAGAAAGGAACTTTTTTCTCGATTAATTTCTAAAGAAATTAATTTCATACATGTAGAGCATGCAACTTTCTCCTATTATTTGTGAAAATGAGATTTTGATGTGAAGGTGTATATTTGTGTGGATTTTTTTTATGTGAAAAGGCAGTAAACAAGCATAGTATTATCTAGCTTTACTATGGGAATCCTGACCATCAAAAAGGTAAAAATACTCTCAAAATTCTCAGTATCTCTTATCAATTTTTATTCCCATTATATTTCAGTCAAAATTAAATTGGAAATATATCTCTCAACCTACATTTCAATTTTATGTCCCTATTCTGCATTTATAAAGCTGTAACTTAGCTGATTAAAATATGCACATGATACTAAGATGGTGCATTCCTGTTCCAAAACCCCAAAGAAGGAAATGTAACAGAACTCTGGCTTTTCATATCTCTGTCATTCCACTCGGCATTTACATCCCTCTAGTTGGAGGTGAAAATATGGGCAGATAAATTTAGTGCATTCTTTCTTTGGCACATTGATTTTCAATTTGCTTTCTTTCTCATAGGCATTTCACTATGTCCTAATTCAGGAGTTGGCAAGGCTATAAAAATGAATAGAATATACCACTGATTGCATTAATGATTTTCTTTTTAAAAGTAATTTGTACGTGTGTATTTATAATAACTAGATAAATTCTGCAACAGTAGTGACTGATAGACCACCAGAGTCAAAAAGGCAGGTGTGCCCAGGCTGAGTGGAGAAATTGGATCTATTATTCCCAACTATTCACCCCTAAACCATATCATCTCAACTTCATAGAGCCCTTCAATTCTTTATCCCCCTTTCTAGAGACATAAGGCAATCAGTGACACTGGTCATGGATCAAGTAGTCATTGATTATTTTGTTTCAATTGCCCACAATGAATAAAAGTTAAAAAGAAAACTATTTGTTCTTTTCATGCTCTTTGAGAATACATTGAAGTAAATGAAGTTCAGTTTTAAGAATCTAAATGAATCAAGCAAACAACAAATTAAGAAGCTGTGAGAAAGATCTATTAGTATTGAGCACAATGCAAAAATTAGCCTCAGGAGCCTGTTCCTGCTCAAGGGGAATTCAATTTAAAATTCTACCCAGATTTAGACTCTTTCTCAAGGTTATGATGGAAAATTAAATCAATCATTTGTATCAATTCCAACTTTGACAGATTTCAATGCTTCTTTCCAGATTTGCTATGTGTATTGATTAGACTTACTGGAAATTATTCAACTGCAAAATTTCATATATATATATATATATATATATATATATATATATATATATCCTAAATGTATACACATACTTTATCCTGCCTCATACCTTTATCATAAAAGTTTGATACTATTTAAAATAGGTTTATTCATGTTTACTCAAAAGTGAAAGTAAACTTGAATTTAAAATGTATCATAAGTCTTAAAGTAATATACATAATTTTGAGTTACTTTGTTCCAAAAAGGGCAAAAAAGAAGATTACCCTCTTTATGGTACAATTTTGGGGTTGGAGATACAATATCATGGCTCGTGTAATGGAAGTAAATTTAAATTTTTCTTTTCTTTTTCTTGGTACTGGGGATCGAACTCACAACCACACACTTGCAAGGCAGGCACTTATGCCGCTGAGCTAAATCCCCAACCTCAAGTAAATTTGAATTTAACCTGGATTTGTTATTTACAAACTTTCTGAGACTCAAACATTAAGTTCTTTATAGTTAAAATATTTCAAAATTATCTTTGATACTTTTGTGAGGCTTCACTGAAAAAAATAGGTATGGTCTGCTAAATATTCTTACCAAGTGAATGATCTACATGAGGATTAAGTCATTATCAAAGAAACATAAAACGAACAAAAGATCAAATGGAAACAACAGAAAAATAGGTATTCTACTTACAAAATGCTTTTTGTCTGTTATCTGAGCCCCAGAGAATCTGAATATATTTATGGTTTTTTTCTCCACAAAATAAAACTATCAATTCACAAACACATTTCTGTATTTGGATGCAGGCATGCTATGGTTGCTCATAGTGAAACATTTTCTGTGTAAACGAAGTGACTCTTCTGTGCTGAATTCTTGTCAAATGTATAATGCATACAAAATAGCCAGAATTCAGCCAATAATACTATATTACCTCACAGGCCTGACCTTCACTAAGACCAATGTAGATCACCATGAAAATATGTGTATAGTAATTTACATTATGCCTTTATCAATAGAGTGAAAAAAATTGTCATATTTATAACAATTACAGATTCAGTAAAAATAGCAAAATAATGTTTCAAAATCACTCCAGAAATAACAGCGAAATGATGTTTTCAGTAAAAATTAGAGTCTGAGAAATTAAAGATAGGAAAAAATAGGTAGAATGATTTGGAAAGTATAAACTTTCATTTTAGAATGATATTCTTAAGAAGAGGATTGAAGTCTTTATCTTTTTTTACTTATTTTTGTTCCTAGAACAAATTTAACTGCCCTATAGCTTTCCAGTTTGAGTCTCTATTTCAGTAGCCTGGTGTTAATATTTAAAAAGATCATCCATGTTTTGATGCATTATAAAAAAGTAAAGCCACTTGAAATGAAACAGCATCTTTCAAGGTTTAGAACAGAGCTTAGTTCCATCATTCGGTATCTGCTCCGTGACTGGAATCATTTACGTTCTATGCCATTTCATAATAGAAACTTCTAAACCGAAACTTTCAGAAATGATTAGATGTTCACAAGGAGAGGATATTAATGCTTCTTTGATACTTTGAAAGATTCAAAAAGATGCGAGGCAAAATAATATTCAAATGATTTGGAATTCGTTTTTCCCCGACTAGCAGGCGGCAGCTCATGCTTGTCCATGAGAAAAGTGCTGTGGTCCACACCTTGTTCTCTCAAATGGGTTTTCTGTGTACGTCGTGGCTACCAGAAGACGCTGGGAAACGGTAAGACCTGAGCTACATGCAAGGTAGAGCACTTTAAAGGCGCTTTCTGTGCCTGCTGTGCCTTCCTCCTGGTCGCCCCCTCCAACTTTCTTATGGCCCTGCCACAGGTGCAGAGTAAGCGTGTGAGCTGGGCAAGGTTGTTTGCCTGCTTACATTCGCAGGAGAATCTGCCTTTGCTTTGTGGTCCTGATATCCTGTGGATAGGACACAAGATTCGCATGTTTCCAACCATTCAGAAAATGTTTGAATACTGCTATGAACCCAGTATCATTCTATGCACTGAGCAGTGACCCCCTTCCATGCCAGCCTGCTTGGGGCTGCAGTCCTAGTCACTAGAGGATATGATAACATGAAACTGGCATGGAAGAAGAAACACTGATCTTTGACCCATCTTGTTAAGTCTTCTAAAACTACATCTCATCTTCAAATTCATATGTATCATACATTTAGTTTTGACAAGTTTTCATGTGAAATCTTGTGCTTGTAGCCAAAAGCTTTGCAAAGGAAAAAAGCACAAATTCATGACTGGTTAGCACCATAAGATACACTGATACTGAAATTCCTGCTTCTCTTATTTCTCTCCACTGATGAATCATGAGAAAGTATACTACTTATGATTCTTGCCAAAACAAACAAAAAAATGCATGTATTATTCTTTTAAATTATCACAAGGACATGAAAATTAAACTAGATTAGCAGTGTTGGTTATAAATAATGACTGACATCAGCTTCTGTCTTTAATAAATCTGTAATGAGAGGATAGTTTCTAAAATCTTAATGATAAATTTACATATTTCATCTTCTGGGGATGTATAAGATTAGGTTTGGATTCTATTCAAGCCATTATAAATGGAATAATAAATGATATATACAATAGTAGCCTAATTTTAGTAGAAAATAATAACTGAATCAAATTACATAAATTAAAGTCTGTGTTACATCCTGATTCTCTGTAGCATGTTTGCTGAGTTACTTTTAATTGTTCATAATAGTATAATAAAAAGTTTCCTTCTTCAAGGAGCTAAAAAACTAGTTGAGGATATCAAACAAGAGTAGCTTTCATTATTAGTTGATAAGAATAATTCCCAATATATATTTAATTAATGACAAGTGTACTAGTAAATGGTTAATTACTACAGAAAAAATTCATCAGAAGAATTTTTGCTTCTCTAAATTTAACTCATTCTTCAATTCTGGCTGCATTATATAAGGATTAAAGAAAAATTACACAATTTAAATTTTAATATCAGAGATTCCTAGATTTGTATGTATGTATTCTTCAATACTTATATGCTTAAAGTGTGCATAATCATTCAATATGCACATACACACCTTTTCCATATATGATAGAGAAATGATAAATACATGTAATACCCTAGTTTTTAAATTTTCCACTTTAACCCTGAATATTGAATTTAACTATGCGGTGTTATCTAAGAAGCAAAGTGTGTTGCTCTTTACTCCACATTTTGAATGTCAAAAGTCAAATAAGAAACAAAAGAAATAAACTCTAAATAAATTAATTAGCCTGTATTTTGAAGAAAATGTTAGAAACAGAATTAAGGAAGTACTTGTACATAAACTAATACAATGTGAAAACCAGGCGAAACTATCAGGTTTGGATTTTCTCTCAAGAACACCAATCCACTGAAGCTTCATTGAAACAGGAAGCAAGAAAAATACAGTGATTATTTTTCAGGAAACATAGATATACCAGGACGATTCTCTAAAAGGAAAGAGTACCAGATCAGAGAGGCTGTTTAAGTTATTTACACTGGATAAATTTGATGGAGTAAATAGAAAATGAATTGGGAAAGAAGTAAAATAAAGATGATAAACAAGCTATTCTACCAAACATGCTTTCTATCTTACATTAGCCAACAGCATATGAAGCTTGCAACATTCAAAAAGAAAAAGAAAAAAGCATATGTACAGAAGGAAATATTTATATTGATTTGTTACATTAATTCACATTTACATATACTTGATCCTAGATTTTAGCTTCATAACAAATTTTAAAATTGAATTTGCCCAAATCTTTTTGAATAACTTAAGTTCCAATAAATAATAATAAACAAATCAATACCTCACTGAGTTTGAGAAAGCAATTCTGGACATAATATGTGTCCACAGTTCAATGACCTTTTATATTTTGTGTTTCATGTCAATGTAACTTGTTCATTGCCTTGACATGATTTCCAAAGTTATTATATAAGAGGTTAGAAGTTAGCAGTGAAATGTCTTGATTTATTTTTCTGTATCTGTTTCTCAGACTTTTTGCATTCATTTTTCAGATGGTATTTAAAATCTCAGAGATTAATATAGTACTGAATAATGGTGGCACATGTGTAAAACATTAGCACTGCCCTTTACCCATCTTGCATATTTTACTTTTATTTGTTTAAAATATAAGCAGTACCACGTGGCTGCAAGCATCTGGCATACAGATGGAGAATTGTGGGTACTAAAATATCATATCTATTTTGGTGGGGTAATGAATACCCCTGCGTATGTTGTCTTTGAAAAAGAAAGTTTGGTAGTTTTTTGCAAAGTGTAAGAAAAAGAGCATTCTTAGCTTGGAAAAACCATGTGAAAGCATTTGTGGATGTTATATAGGATAAAGGTTTTTGAGTAAGAAACATCATATAAGATATGAATTCAAGATGAAATCAGCTCTTCATGGGAGTAGTCTTAGGAATCTTAGGAGAAAGTATCTGATGACAAATGGAAGAGCACAGGTGTAAATGTCACCTTCCACAAAGATCAATGCTTCTTCCACCCTACTCTGTATCCAAACAGACAGAAACACAGACACATAATCTAGTAGGATACAAGACCATCTACTGTCATACTTTGATGAAGATATAAGAAAAAATAACCCAAATTGTCAGGAATTTGACAGAAAGACAGCAGGATTTACAAAGAAGCATTAATCACTTTTTCTTTTGTAGCTAATACAAACTCAAATACTCAGATGCATTTACCACCCATCTTTCTTTCTCTTTTATGTCTGTTTTTGTAAGATTTGATCCTGTAACTAGTTACCAGGGGAGTACCTTGTTCTGGAATGCACATGAGATGCTTCACATTTGTGGGGAAGCTAGAGCATCACGTACCTCATTACAATAGATCAAAATCAAGGGAATTGAAAGGGCATTCAAGTTGCTATGCAGCAGTTGTGTGAGCCACATGTGTTATGAAACCACATTATCAAGCTTAGTATTAGAAAAAAAAAAAAAAAAACAAAACAGGGACATAGATTTTGAGGAGACAGAAAAGGATGTAGAAAAGGAAGCATGCATCTGAAAGAAGAGAGAGAAAGAGAAAGTTAAAAGGATTAAAACGTGATATGTACATATACCAATTCCCCAAATGAACACAATTATGTATCACAAAATGTACTAATAACAAACATTGTAGAGCTAGACTACATGTTTTTAAAGAAGAACATTTCTTTGGTTTTTATACAACTAAGGAGACTTGACAATAGGAAATTAATCAAATTATAAAAGAGATGCTTTGATAAATCTATGGTATTTGAACAAAATTGTTTTGAAATATTTTAGAGTTAAAGATTTTTTTAGTACACAATAGTCCGGGATGATTTACTCAATTTATGTCAATAATAAATCATTTTATTTTTACAGGACAAAAGTAAATTAGTCCAAAGATTTTCTATGAAAGTCGTTTGAAAGTCAGTCAAATATAGGTACTATGTATCATACAATGATTAACTTAGAATTGAAGACTTTTCTAATTTCAGCATGTTATTTTCTCACTGGGATTTTCATAATTTTTCTTTATCAATGAGTATGCCTTTTTGGGCTGAAGAAGGTTATTAGAAGGATTTTTGCCACCCTCAAGAATATATTCTTGAAATTATATCACAATGTTTATTTTCTTTTCATAGAAAAGTGATCTCCAAACTGCTTCTTCAATGTTATATATATATATATAAGGTTTTCTGCCTTCAAATTACAATCTTAATATTTTCTCATTAGATTTTACAGAATCACATTAGAATTAGGTCAAGTATGTTTCTGCCTTGTATAGAACAGGAGAGATTTAATGGTATGTCATTCCTCAAAATTCTTTAATATTCTGGCATAGGAGGCAACCCACTCAGGACCCCTTCTGTCTCTCCATAGACAGACGCTTTCTTTCTCTCAATAAATATATTCTACTCTTCAAAAAACTATTCCGATATATATTTCAGTCTATGTGTACTAAGGAAGAAGAAGCCATTTGAAAATTTTTTTTCGAATGTATACTAGATATAAATGAGTGTTATTTGCTTTACAAAAATCCAAATACTTTATTTGAAATGTGATTCTAAGTGGGGATCATATATAGTTGTCCAATATGAAAATAAATAAGAGAACTAGAATTATCACACAATTTGAGAAAGTTGCTTTTATCCTATTGATATGAAATAAGAGAAATTGGTTGATGATCAGTTATTTAACCAATGATCACTTATGCTATCTTCAAAGGTTAAACTAATATGAACTTTGGACAACTTTGGTTTTAGTTGATTTTATTGCTCTTTTTATCTTTACGGGATTGTTAATTTGCAGAATCCTATTTCTCATTCATAAAGCTAGAGATTTGAGCAAGTGAATTATCAATTCAAGTTATTTGAATATACAATATATTAGTTCTATTAATACAATTCTGAAGAAATATAATAGGAAAATATTAGAGGAAATAATGACTGAGTTGCTAAGATTTTATTATAGTACAAGCTCTACAAAGAAATTGTAAAATCTATAAAATCTTATATTTAAGATTCACTATCATCTGTAATTATTTACATCAAGCACATAACTTATTACAAGAATATACAATTATTTACCCATCGAATTGTAAAATAGTATATGTGCACAGAATGTGTGTGTGTGTTGTGTGTGTGCCCTCCAGCACATCTTTCCTTTGTGACAATGACATTTTTGATGTCTGTTTAGGGCCGCTCCATGAGATTCTAGTGGACTTGCCAATTGGGCGCCTTCAGAACCCTGAGGCGGTGATCTGTTCCTAGACCAGCCAAGATTAACCCATTCACAGCTATTTTCTAGGGGGGAGTTCTAACTCAGAGCAAGGACACTGTGTCTTTTCCTAATGGAGTTGTCTGCTGAGAATGACAATTGTCAGAGGTGTTCTACTAGACGCGGAGAAAGCCTGTCTGAGATTCAGACCAGAGTGAATGGAGCTAACAGATGAGAAAAGAAATACAGGTTTGTGATTATTTTGTTGAAGCATTTGGAACCAAGACTTTGAAAGTTAGCATGAACATCTCACAATATTTCTGTGTTGAGCTACACAACTCTACATTTTCAATTAGACTAAAATAGATTTTATGATTGCCGTATAAGACAATCTTAATGCCTTACAGGATCTTGTAAGAAAACAGTACACTAAAGAAAAAGCATTTACCACGAAGTAAGCACATTATAAAGAGTCTTTAAATTCACACATTAGTTGATACTTAAATTCCTTCAACAAAGCCTGAGAATTATTCTTTATCTATATTTAACTGTGTTGAGTGACAATATATTTGCTTCATTTAAAGACAGATTATCTCCAAATTAAACAGTTTTTTTCTTTGATTCAAAGGTGTATTTTTCAGGGCTAGTAATTTAGCTCAGCAGTATAGGTGCCTGCCTGGCAAATGCAAGGTTATGAGTTTGATTGCAGTATCAAGAAAAAAAGATAATAAAGGTGTATTTTTAAAAGCTCTACTCAGCGAAATATTTCTGTCTCTACATCATATAAATTTGTATTTATCATTTTCCCATATCATAATCTTTTAAGGGACTAAAAGCAAATGTCATATCTCATAATTATGATTAACATATATTTTTGCCAAAATTGAGATATCTGTGCATCACTGAAGCAGCATTAGAAATTTTATTGGGTCAACAGATATAAGCCTGGACTATAGGGGGAAACTGAAGAAAGCGTTATAGCATTTTCAACTGTTTTGATAATACAGGACTTCTTCCTTTTTAATGTAGTCACATTGTTATGTTTGAATCTCCCTTGGCATTTAGTATTCTCCACAGCTAAACACAGAGCTCTAAAGGAAGATATGTGTGTTTAAGTGCTAAAAAAAAACCCAGTTTATTAAAGCAGCTCTTAGTAGGCAGAATAAACGCTCAAAAGATCACAGCATTTTGGAACAAATGATTTTTTCTATGTTTCAGTACATTCTGACCACTCGACTGTGTGCTTTGCAAATGCAATTGAGGGCCAAAGAATATAAAACAGATTTTAACACTGCACTAAAGGAAAAAATATAATGCATGAAGAGATGAATATTAAATTAACCACAAAGGTTAAACAGGTAAAATATATAAATGAAATGACTCGGGAGACAGAGTAACATCTACTTACAAATTCAATTATTAGAGGAATTTAAGTTAGACATGAAAATAACTTTCCAATTAAATAAGAACCTGTATATGCATGAACACATATATAAATACTAATACATTCTAAAAATATGAATACATTGTAATATATATTGTTACCAGAAGTTCAGATTTGTAGAGTGGATTTATTACTACTAAATATTATAAGTAAATTCAGTTTATGCATTTTTTCTCAGATTACATTTAAAAGGTATTTTTCACTATAACTCTCAGTGGCAGTTAGTTTAAATAACATTTTAATTGCCTTACTTAAAAATATAAAAATACTAATTGTGTAAATAATCCAAATTCCTGATTAAGATAAACTAAGCATTGTGATTCTACACAATGTATTTTCTTTCCTCCCTCTCTTTCTTTCTCATTTTCTCTCTCTCTCTCTCTCTCTCTCTCTCTCTCTCTCTCTTTCTGTATCTCTCACATTTATGAAAGGCTAACTGATATCATGTACTTTCATTAAGTAATATATTTTACACTAATGATTTGTAAACATGATTTGTTCTTTCCTGACATCAAAAAAAATTCCATGGCTCATTTGGTTTAATCAATGTCAAAAACATTACAAAATGTAGAAAATTATTAATAATTACAATTATTTGCTAAGAAAATTATCATTAAAAGAATAAATTTGAGGTATTTCTAATATACACTTAATATGTTTGAAGTATGTTACTCATTTATTAATCAAATTGTTTTTGTTGGATTTTAAGAATTCTTTATATATTCTAGATAAGAATCGTTGCCCTGTATGAAATTTACTGTTACTCTCAATCTACAGCTTCATTTTTAAAAATCTGTGTACATGGGCTTTTATAGAATGTAAGTTTCCTTTTTTTTTTTTTTTTGTTTTTTTTTGTTTTGTTTTGTTTTGTTTTACATTGTGATTTTGATGTTAATCCTAAGAACTCTTTGGCTAGGTCTAGGAGATTTTCTCTTGCTTATTTCCTTCCTAAGAGTTTCAAAGATTTTCATTTTACTTTTAAGCCTACAATTCGTTTAGAAATAATTGTTGTGCACCGTGTGAGGTTGGCTCTGGGTTTTATGTGGTGGTGGCTGTTATTGTCTGCCTATTGATTTCTAATTTTTCCAGTAGTGTTTGTTGAAAATACTCTTTATCCTCCTTTGAACTGCTTTTGCACAGACTTAGTTATCTTTTTGCAACTATAAAAGTAACTGAGATAGTAACTTTGAAAGTGCCATTTTCTATTTTAGGTCACAGTTTTAGAAGTTTCCATGCACGCTCAGATGGTCCTCTTGTTTTGGGTGAAGCTGCATATCATTCCTACAGTTTGTAGTAGAGCAAAACCACCCATTTCAGAACCAGGGAGAAGTAAAAGAGCCAGGAGGAGTCCCGGACTCCACATGGATCCCTCATTGCCTTTCATAGTCATCCCTCAGTGACCTAAGGACTTTTCACTAGACTTTTAATTAAAAGTTCCACTGCTTAAAATTTCCACCACTCCCTAGTAACACTTTCTTGGGAACCAGGGCTCTTACAGATGAGCTTTTGGAAGATATTCAAGATCTGAGTCATAGCACGTGCCTCGGTCAAAAATTGATTCAGCAAACTTGCCTGGGTCTGGCTGGCTTTTTACTCTATTTCGTTGATTTTTATGTCTAAACCTGAATCAATGATGTATCACACTTACACCACACTGCTTTGATTATCATAGTTATATACTGAAGTTCAGAGTCAGATACAGTGATTCCTCCAAATTTATTTTTCTTTGGTAGCATTGTTTTCACTCTCTAAAAAAACTATATCATTATATATAAGTTCAGAACATGGTTCTCTAACAAATACACTCATTGGGATTTTGGTGGGAATCACATTAAATCTATCAGTTTAGGAAAACTAATTTTGGCTAAACTGGGAAATTGATTTTTTTTACTATGCTAAAAGTTAAAAGTTGTAACCTTACTGGCACCATATTTAATTGGTCTTCTCTTTTCTATTGTAATTTTCATCACAAAGGCATTGAATAAAATATAAGTGTATATGTATATGTAAACATTTCATGTAGTCTTGAAACATTTTAAGTAGTATTTTGTTTTTATTTTTTGTTTCTATTTATTTGTTTTACTATAAAGTAATGCAATGGTACCTCACTATTCATCATTAATTGATTCTAGGAGGCAAGATGCATACCTAAAACAATTAACAGCGAACTGTTTTTGCTGGAAATGTTGAGTCACAAGGCATTGAGGCTGACAAGCTCCAGTTTGCACAATGAGTACAAAGCAAATAATGACTACTGGGCAAAATCTTCATGTTAGAAATATGTTGATTACTAAACACAGTGAGTTTCAAAGTAGTCGAATACCAAGATATAATGCTCAGTTTTTCCATCACTGGGATGAAACACCACCCAACATTTGCAAATTAAAGGTGGGGAGGATTATCTGGCTTATAGTTCAGAGTCCTTTCAACCATTAGTGCAGTGGTCTCCATATACCTCGCTTCCTGAGCATGGTGAAATGAATTTCAGAGAATCCATTTACTAGGCCACCCTTCCTAAAAAGAGAGCCCAAGGGGAGAAAAATTAAAAGTTTACATTCTGCACCCATGAAGTTGTAAATGGTGAGGTTTGGTCAATTCTGATGCTTTCAATTCATCATGCAAAGTATTTTGTTCCTTTTTAATTCTAATCTTTTCTCCAACCACATTCTCCTTTGCCCGAATTTTATAGGCACTTCCTTGGTGGTCAAGGTTCACATCACTTGGCTTTGCTTTTGTTCCTGATTTTGTAAATATTGCTGAGAGATACCAGCTATGCTCCTGCCTCAGCCTGATTACTGTGTTGCCTTTAAATTTCCTCCACCATATTAATTAGTGCATCAGCTATAATCTCAGTCTCCTACAAGGCCTCTGGAGGTACAAAATGTAGATCAATTTTCTACATACATGGCCTTTTATGATATATGTTTCCTTTAGTCCAGCTATCACTAGAGTCATGGCTGTTAACTGAAACATATTGATTCTGGGCTTTACTGTCCACATTCTTCTTAACATTCTAGTCTTCAGAAGTCCCACCAGAATTTTATATAAAACACTGTTCACAAAATTCTAGATTTTTTCTAAAGTGATTCACTAAACATTTTCAAACTCTTCCTGAACGTAATTGTCAAAGGCTTCTGAACCTCATAATCAGGTGCAATCACAGCAACAATTTTATTCCCAGTACCACTTCTCTATGTTAGTTATTTTATCATTGCTGAGACAAAATATCTGATACCTGCCATTGAAGAAGAGCCTTATTTTGGCTCACAGTGTCAGTGGGTTCAGGCTCTAGTCACTGTTACAAATACAGAAGTGGTATTATAGAAGGACCGGGTGGAGGTCCTTCTGCAAGAGCCCTGGTGACCAGGGAGCAGAGAGTGAAGGGTGCACATGGGAACAATAACAGAACCTTGGAGGTTATGTCTCCAATGATGTACCTCTCCCAAACAAAATCCATCTCTGATCAGCACAGTTACCATGAACCCATTATGAGTATAGCACTCCCATGAGGGAAGTGCCTTCCCAAAGCCCCACCACTGAACATATAATTTTGGGGAAACATTTTAGGTCTAAACCATAATACACATGGAGCTGTAATTCACTCTGGGGACTGATTTTGTATATGTGCATGTTTCTAACAATTCGTTAGAATTTTCAGTGTAAAAAATCATGTCATCTGGAAATAAAATTTTTAACTTCCTTTCCAGTGTATGTGTCTTTTGCTTCTTTCCCTTGATTATTTTGTTTTCTAACCCTTCTGGCACTGAGTTGTGGAAGCAGATATGATTGCCTTATTCATGATCTGAGAAGACAAACATTTAATTTTTATCATTCAGTATGAGGTTTGATCTCTATTTTTAATTAACAATGTTTATCTTATAGAACTAAATTGCCTTCTATTATTAACTTGCTGAGAGCTTGATTTAAAATAATTTTAAAGTGTTTCTAATTCTTTTTCTCTCCATTGATATGATCATATGATTTTTTTAGCTAGTTAGTATTATTGAATACATTGATTGATTTCAACCTTTAAATAAGGCCTGATTACCTGGGTACCATTTCCTCATGGCGCATAATTAATTTTACTCATTGATTGACTTGGCTTGCAAATATTTTGTCGAAGGTTTTGATGTCTAAATTAATGAAAATGTTAGTTTGCAGTCTTTTGGGGTTCTCATTGTGTATGCACTTTGGTTTGATTGTAATTTGAGTGTTCCTGCAAAGTTTCATGAGTTGAGATTTGATAACCATTAATGGTATTAAAAGAAAAACAAAACTTAATCTGACCATTATGGTTAGTTGTGGGGTACTTGCGACATGATTAGTATTAGAGTCATTAGGATGGAGTCCCTATTATCGAATCACATGAATCCTGATTTTATAAGAAGAAGGGAAAGAGACTGGAAGACGTGTGCACACATACTCCGTTTCCCTCACCACATGATGATACCCTGTGCCGCCTCAGGATCTGCCAACCGTCCATCTTAGAATATGGTCAGTCTAAGTATGGTAAGTCTCTTTTCTTTATAACTCACCCAGAATATGTTCTTGTGTTAATACCAACAGAAAAGAGTGTTATGCAAAGTTCATGTGTGTGTATGCAAGTGCATTTTGTTCTTACTGTTTTATCTTTGTCTAGTTTTATAATTGAAGTATTACTGGCCTCATGAAATGACTTGTGGAAGCATCATTCCAATCTTACTCATTTAAATATTTAGTAGAATTCTTAAATCTTTGAACTATCCTGGTATTTGCAAAATCCTATTTAGCCTATATACAAAAATTTTGTTAGTACTGTATTCATCAATTCTATTCTTTCTATTTGATCCTTATTATATATAATTTTTGATGAATATTTTTTGTTTAAGAGAATATATAATTGGTGTTTTTTTGTTTGTTAGTCTGAGATAGGATCTCGACATGTGGTTATGTTTGTTCTTGAACTCATCATGAGCCCAGGCTAGCTTGGAACTTATACAATCCTCTACATTCAGCCTCTGGAGTGCTGGTGTTACAGGTATGTATCACCAGGCCTGGTATGTAATTGACTACTGACATATTATTATCATGGCTATCTTCAAATTCAGTTATATACATAATTTCATTCTATAATTTATCTTGGTATGTTTATCAGCTGTTTTTGTTCATTTAAATAATGTTTTATTCATTGCAGTACAATGATTGTGGGTCAACCTGGCATTTTGTCAAATAATGTTAGACACCTGTGGATCTTATTCAGATCTTCAATTTTACCAGAAAACTATTTAGATCTGCTAATGCACAGACCTTAATTTACATTTATGGAATGTGTTTCCCATGAATATTTAACATGCAGAGCCTTTGAGGTGCTACTGGGGACTTTTTGGTTTGTTTTATGCAGTTGGGATCTATCTCTGATCATGCTGCTGGATAAGTTGAAAGGGGCTTTCCCAAGTGAGCTTCTGCTGTTTTATCAGGAGAAACACTTTGTTTAGGAACCCTCTTCTTAATGTTCCTTAGGTGCTCTGTTGTCTCTGATTGACTTCCTGACCCATATGATTGAAAGCTTTCTGAGTCACAGTACT
The DNA here is from genome assembly GCF_034190915.1 of Cavia porcellus. Classification (NCBI taxonomy): domain Eukaryota; kingdom Metazoa; phylum Chordata; class Mammalia; order Rodentia; family Caviidae; genus Cavia; species Cavia porcellus. The sequence continues at coordinate 26,893,501 of NW_026947497.1, read as the reverse complement.
TTCTACTGGAGAATTACTTCACTGGTTTTCTGTGCCTGCTGCAGTAGCTCTGAGAGATAGCAGAAATTCCTGGGCTATGGGTTCAAACAAGATTTCTAAGCTGAACCACTCCCTCTGACCATATATATTTTTTCCACTTCTTTCTGTTTGTCCTGCCCAGTTTACTTCTTAGTAGGCAGTATTCATACAAAATAGCAACCATGACATGGTGAGTTAAAAGCATTAATTGGTTCAGTTACATAACAAACACCTTTTATAATGCCTTATAAATTCTATGTTGACAGTTTCACATTGTTTAAAGACTTATTTCAGAATGTTGTGTACCCATGCAAAAGAAATTTACAGTTTTAAATGTGATTTTTCTGTTTGCAGAAAAAATATTTGTAATTGTGTAAATGGACCTAAGTATACAACAGTGTATTAAAAATAAATTCAAAAATTATAATTAATTGTAAACTTCTTTCTACTTATTGCTCTTTTAATTGTATTATTATTTTTGTATTAAAATCAATATTTTAACTGCCTATTGCTCATAACTACATTTTTGTCTCCCACAAAGGAAAATTAATGAGTATTCTTCTCTAAAAACAAAAAAGGAAAGAAAGAAAATGGAAAAAAGAAAACTGTTCAAAACAATTTTTGTAGTTGGTGTCAAAGTTTAAAATATTGTAAAAATTTGGGAAGAGGTTGATGCAAGTAATAAACTTGATTCTGGCTTTATTTTTAAATCTAAGTAGTAAATTCAGGATTTCGTACATGTAATGAAAATGCCATATTACTGAATTACACATCCATTTCTCACCATGTTTTTATGCATGAGTTGTGTGTGTGTGTGTGTGGTGTGTTGAGGAAATTTATCACATACCAGTGGACATATTTTCCATATGGCTTGAATTTGCATGAACATTTGCAGTCTAATATTTTTGTGCTTGCCTGAATATGTTAACAACAAACTTGGTCAACTTAATACTTGCCCCAGCTTTGTGCCTGAATAGATAGGAGTCTCATTGGCAAATGCAGTAATATCTTGATCTACAAATGGTTTTGTTCACAATTTGGTTCTCAGACAAAACTTCAATAAAATTTTGCTTCCATTCACAAACTCCACATCAGGTGACAAACACAGCTGCAATCATCTTTCCACAAAGGTGGAAATCTCCCAAATTATAAAACAAACCAAGTTAGTGAACCCAGATACAACTTAATTTAAGCATCATTGGTCAATTTAAAGTTCATTTAATTAAAAAGAAAGAACAGAAAACACTAGGGAAAAGTAAGAGATACTTAACAAATGCTGCAAAATAAATGCATACATTTTAATTAAGTACCACTCATGAAGCTAAATACTTTTCATTACTTCTTTCTCACTTACAACCCAAGAAATATTTTTCTGATCAACTGATAAGAAAATCAGAAAATCAGATGACACAACTATAATTTAAAATGAAAAAAACTCAGTTATAAAACACATATACAAAGAAAAAAAGCCATTAATCAACTCAGATGCACACTCTCATTCTCCACAATGATATATTTCACCATAAAATAATGTTATGTTAAAAGAAAATAGCAAAAGACAGTCAGATTTGAAGTTCATTTTTTCCTGATTTTTGATGTTACCATGTATTTCATACCTTCATAACTTTTATAACTTCATCTCTCTAATATATATTGTGTTGTTGCAAAAAATTTATATTGCATCTGCATTTGTGTTCAGGTCATTTACCTCTTACTGAAAATTTCTTTCAGGTTATGCTGACTCATAAGTTCCAGAAGGAGCATTAAATAATACTCTCATCTCTGGGTACGCATGACATAATTTAAGTGCCACAAAATGTCAACTTCTTTTTCGAGACTTTCTCTTAATGTCAAAAGACAGTTACAATCCTGTTGAACACCAGCATGCTGGTATTGAATGAGACAAAGGTATTTGTTTGTAACATTGTCCATCACAGTGTTTCTCTTTCAGTGAGTATTTGGTTGGTGGCAACCGTGAGAACATATCTGAAGAGCTTCACGCTGGTTTTGTGAGACTGGTATCGGGACAAAAATCCTGCCAAATCTACTTACTTTTTATTGTTCTCAATATTTTACCAGCAATTTCTACCCTCAAAGTGAGTTAAAAGTGAAATTCTACCATATATTTAGAAGGAAGAAAACTAATTTTAAGTGTAAAACGCTTAATCGTGAAATAATTGCACTATTCTTGCTCCTTGCATTTGTTCTATAGTAAAAGTATTTCTTTCATTTGAATAACCATCAGCATATTTGTAACCTTGCAAAATGGCATGAATTTGTTGTAATATCTCTAAGACAATTAATAGGATGCTTATCCCCTCTGCTATGTGACCACAGAAAACAAAAAATGACATATGTGCCCCTAAAGCATGAGACAGTAGGTTATATACACTTCCAGGGTAAATGACATATTATCACTGCAAAATCTGAGGCCTATAATGTGTAATTTTTTCACATATTTGTCATATAAATATACCTTGGAATCATATAAAGAAAAAGGACACAGGAGGGACCCTTATAAATAAAAGCCACAAGCTATTAAGGGAAAAATACTGAGATAAATAGGACACAAAGATGACTATCAGAACCATAAGACAGATACACAGAGACATCATTAACTTGTTAGTATTAGGAAACTGAATAATGAAGACATAGGAGACCAGAATATGCCATCCTGAATATTACTCTTTGGAATATAAATGGTAAAGTTGAAGACAATGGATTTAGCTCAGCTACACAGCGCCTGCTTGGCAAGTGCCAGGTCCTGAGTCAATTCCTGGTACTACCAAAGGTGGGGGCGGGGGGGGGTAGATGATGAGAACCTCTCCATCTACACTCTATTTGCCAGGAAGCAGAGTATAAACTTACAGACACTAAAGGTACAATGCCTTTCACCCATTTTTAAACAGCAAGAACAAAATTTAGTGACTTAAGATAACTCTGATTTTACTAGACGTAGGAGGAGAGCAGTTCTCATTAACAAGTTTTACTAGCCAGGCTGATTTTCACTGACTTGTCTTCCCACAAATTGTCAGTCCAGGAGATTCAAGCCTGTCCCTTTGTTTTATCACTTCTCTAAATATGTATGCTTTATTTAAAATGACATATACATGTATAGAACATATATAGACATATATGTGTATATTTATTACTCAATTTTTAACTTTTTAAAATTATATTACATGCAGTTTATAATGATCTTGGGCAGTGGGTACGTGTATATAGTACTGTGTTTATTTTTGTAAAATTTCCTTCCCTTCTCTCCTTTCACCCATCTCTGCTAATTTTTCTATCTCGATTTTCATTCCTGTGGATTTTATTAATCTTAGTTCATGTCATGGCATATAATGCTCCCATTCGTTGAGTTATTCAGCTCCTGTATGTGGCGTAACTTTACTCTGCTTATTTCCTCTCCTTTCCTTCCTCATGTCCTACACTTGTTACCTTGGAACACTTCCGAGTTTCAAGAGATCTATCTACTTATCTCTTTCTATTCAACCGTTATTATTTTTTGTACTTTGCCTCACTCAAATGAGAGATAACATGGGATTTAAACTTGTGTGTCTTGTTTATGTCACTCAACATTATATTTTTCTTGTGCATCCATTTTCCAAAAAATGTTTTGAATTCGTCATTATAGCTGACTACTATTGCATGACACAGTACATAGACACCACATTTTCTTTGTCCAATTGTCTGTTAATGGGTACAAAACTGTTTTCACAATTTAGTTACTACAAATTATTCTGATATAAAGATTGGCATACATGTATCACTACAGTAAGATGATATAAGCTTTTTGGGGATGATACCTAAAAAGGTGTTCGCTGCATCATATGGAATTTATAATTTCAGTTCTTTGAGAAATATCCATACTTATTTCCAAAATGGTTGCCCTAGTTTATACTCCCAATAACAATGCAAGAAGTTTCTTTTTCACCAGAGCCATGGTAGCATATGTTATAGTTTGATTTCCTAATGATTGATATTCTTTCCAGAGTAAGATGGAATCTTTTTGTTGTTTTCATTTACATTTTTCTATTGGCCAAAAGTGTTGAACATTTTTTAATATATTTGTTGATGACTTATATATTTTTTTTTCTATGTGAATTGTCTGTTCATTTCTTTTGCCAGTTTCTTTACTGGATCTTTAATTTTAGGTGATTTAAATTTTTAAAGTTTTGTTAATATTCTGGATATTAGTCCTTTGTCTGAGGAGTAGCTGGAAAGGTGTGCTTTCCATTCTGTAGGCTCTCTTCACTCTACTAACTGATTCTTTTGCTGTACAGAAGCATTTTTGTTGGGTATATTCCCATTTGTTGATTCTTGTTATTATTGCTTTCCTGCTTATTTTTATTTTATTGATCTGTCTTTTGTTACAGATATTATATGCAACTAATAATTTATAAATTCTGGAGAAAAAAATACATTTCCTCCTCTATATATTCCAGCTAAAAAGTCTAGTTAGCAAAGTTTTGCTTTTTTTTTTTCTTCTGATCTCATGTGATTCCCTTTTGTTCTCCTTTGTAGAAAGTGAGGAAAAATATACTAAGTATAAATAAGAGACATTAGGAAATAGAATTAGGAAAACATACATTTTAGCAGTTAAGTTTTTAATATTTTAAAAATTTATGTTTTTGTTTTTTCTTTTCTGCAAGAGGAAAGTGGTAGCCAGTTTTGCAATGCTTCCATGAGCTCTTTTTGAAAGAAGATGAACAAGATGCTCTGAGAGTGCTTTGGAAGGGGAGGCATCAGGGACAGGCATCAGAGTGACTTCTCCTGTCCTCTAGTACCTACCTGACCAAAAGCCTAGATACAGAAAGTTTAGGACTGAGGGATTTCCCTACGTGACTTGCTTACTAAACAAGTGTGTACAATGACCAGTTTCTGGACTGAAGTCATTCTTTCCCCTGCCCTAATTACTCTCAACACTGACACAAGGATTTGCTTAAAATCACAGGAATGCAGAAATATCATCTATATGTATTAGAAAGCAAGTTTTAGAAGACTGTTTAAATTCCAAAGCTACAATGGATAAAACAAGCATCATAGTACTCTTCCATTGTGATGCACATGTAAATATTTTTCCTTTAGTACGATATCTCACATATTTGCATAAGTCATTCTAAGTATGCTGTTTCAAGAGATAATTGGACCTTTTTGTTTGGCTAATGTTATTTTAATATGAGAGAAAAGCATTCAACCTTGCTGTGTTTTCCATCTCAGTAATATCCGACAGCCGGTATAGAGTTCATGAATGTGGCACTTTTCATGGGCATGAAAAGGGTTTGGCTTTATCCCATATTCATTGTGCCAACTAACCATGCCAATATGCAAGCTCCCAAATAGGCCATCAGGGCTCTATGCCTAATTAAATATGAGTGGTCTGCTAGTCTCCTCATTATCATTATTTTAAAAGAATATTGGCAATGAACATGTGTATCAGTAAAACTGACTTAAGCAATTAGGGCTTGAATACTAAATTCAGTTAGGACTGAAATGTCTTCCTTGTCATTAACTTTATGGTGACTATGATATAAAACCTATCTGTAAGATAGATTCTAATCATTGCAATTATAAACCAGTTTCTACTATGTATTTCATTCTTATTAAAAGATTGACTACTGTGTTTCTTTGAATTACAAAAAGAAGTATTTTTTTCTTTCTTAACAGACTACCAACAATTTAATGGCAAAGAAGTTCTTTAGTTGGTGTGTATATGTGTGTGTGTATATTTCTGTGCGCATGTGCTTTAGCACAGTATTTATATGCATTTTTGTTAAAATACTTAGAACGTGTTTTATAAATAAAGGTTTGAACAAGAAGATGAAGTAACTTTTGATACAATAATGGTCACCACATTTCTCTTAAAATGTTCCACAAGCTGTCATGGTAAAATATAAAAGACCTGGATGCTCAAAAAACTATATAACCTCTTGAGAAAAAGCCTTAACTAGACAGAGAAGCCTTTAATCAATTTACTGGGATTATGTTAAAATATTAACCACTTAAACTCTTATTAATTGATTTATTGAATATTTATCTATTTGAGGGTATTATTTTGACTATATATTGTAGGATCTGGGAAGGAAAAAGTCCTAAATAAATTATGAACCATATAAAATAAATAAATATAATAACTATCTTGAAACTATTGTACATTTCTATGCCAGAGAAGATGGTTTATTCAATTGTAAGGCAAAGAACCTTTAAAAAAGTGCTAAAATATTTACCATTGGTTAAAGGCAATTGTCACAGGTTTTCAACCAACTGCTATATGAAGCTGAACTTTAACATCTCAAACTGAAAACATTATCCATTTGAGTGAAAAGTTGAGAAAAATCAGATCAAAAGGAAGATCTCTGAGTAGAATACCAAAATATGAATCTGGGTTGATGTAAAAGAAAACTATCACTGTTGAATGAAAAGGAAATGAGAACATGGTACTGTACAAAAACTCCCCGAAGAATTTTCACAATTAGCAAAAAAACACATCAAATAATTTGAATTATTCAGTGATGTTTTCTCTTTCTTGTGGAGGTCGAGTTCAAATGTTATCAGGGAATTTCGATTAGATGATCTGTAATCCAACAGAAATACAGGAAACCAAAATTTTCATGTTTCTTTTTATGCTGTTTTTCTAGACCATGATAAAATCTCTGGCACATCAACTCTGCCACTTTTTTGCTCTGCTCCCGAATTCTTTAGAGCAGGGTAACTTTTCACGACAATGGCACTGAATTGTGTGTGTCGCAAAGCCACCACTTGCAGGGCCCTGTGGCATGTGCCAAAGGAGGCTGACTTGCCCTTTCAACATAGGTGGGGAAACTGTTACGGGGCAGGAGTGGGCGCACAGAGCCCTCCGTGTCAGCATGCAGGCCAAAGGTCCCCACTGGCCGAGCATCAGGTAAGTTATTATTTATATTTTCTAAACTAAATTCTCAGTATTCAGTTTTACCTATAGTATCGGGACTGGGCAATGAATAAGGGTCGGGGCTGCAGTTGGGGCACTTGGTCTCTAAAATGTTCAACATCCCTGCCTTAGAATGTTGGAAAAAATACAGATTGAGCTCAGTGCTTGTTTTTTAACAGACAGTACATTTTAGACTAATAAAGATCAAAATATATTAGGTTCATTAATACTTCAGTCCATGAGTGCTTTTAAATAATAAATAATGTGATTCTCAACAAAAAGACTAGATAAAATTTTGCTTCATTTCATACACTACCAATTGGGTGACAGACACACCCACAGTCATCTTCCCCAAAGTTATAACACAGATTAACTCTTCAAACTAAAGTGTCACTGTGTTATATCCCTGTATTTTGATTTACTTTTAATAGTACTCATCCTCCAATGCCTTCTATGATAAGAAGATTAAATCTTTGTTATCAGACTTTAAATATAATGATCATAATTATACTGTGATTAAGAATAAGTAAATACTTGTAGGTCCTGAATTAATTCTCACACCTAAACTTATCCATGTCACTAGATTTTTATAGGCAAGGAAAGGGGTTTCCAAGGTTACACAATATAAAACAAAAGATAGACAGATAATAGGAAATAGGATAATAGATGTTTTGCAAAAGGATGGAGAACCAAGTGATGGAGAAGTGGTGGAGGAAAGGAGATTGAAAGGGAATTAAGAAGTACCACTTGTGTGGACCAATTCCTCATGAGGAATCTCATCACTAATACTGCAAAGGTGTTTAAATAAATGATAAACGTTGAAAAAATCATGAAGGTGAAAAAAATATAAGTACTATAGCAAAGACAATACAGATTAAGAATATAGGTTTGTCTAGCTGTTAAACATGCTTTCAACTTCTAGAAGGTTTTCTTTTTTTAAAATAAGTCTCTGCATTTATAATTGAATAACCCAATATATTTATGGAACTTGACTAGAAACTGATTCAGCAACTCACATACCTTTTTTACAAGTTTTGCTAGATTTGTTATAGGGTGATACCTGGGTTCATAAACTTAATTCGTTTGACTATTCTTGAAAAAAAGCAGCATTTATGTTCATTCAGGAAAGACAGCTGCCATGATGTTTGTTTGTCAATGCAGAGATTGCAAACAAAATAAATTTTGCCAAATGCTTCTGTTTGCACACCAAATTGTTTGCAAGCAAAAGCATTCTTGAACCTGTGTACAATCCAGAGGTATTGTGTCATTTGAAATTATTTAGATAACATAAATTCATTAATTTAATCAAAGTATGTTTCATATACTAATAATAATATCTTACCTCTGCTCACTTAAGAAGAGGTTAAAATTTGCTAGATATTAACTAAGAATGAAGAACCCTTTTAGATAATTGGCATGTATTAACTTTGAAATAATCCTGCAATGCTTCAAGGTAGAGAGTCAGTTTAATGTATTTGTGATCTCTACCTTTACACAGGTTCATGCTGTTAACTTCATATTCTAAATACTATTATATATAATATTTCAATACTCTAAAATACTATATTTCAATAGCATTGACACTTGATGGGACAATAAAGCAAGCACATTAGCAGAAGAAATGCACACACTTTGTAAGCTCCAGCTCTTTGCCACCTTATCTGCACACAGCATTCATAATGTCCTGAGATTCCAGATTACCGCCAATGGCACAAGGGTTCCATGACACTCAGAGCGATTGAAGATCAATATGTTGCATCTACTAATAAGCAAGCAAAGGTTCTGATAACTCTTAAAGATTGAACTCTCTCAGAACCAAATTTGTTTCCAACACAAAAAGAAGCCAGTGCCACTCAAGACATGGGAACAAATAGGGGATCCTTTCCCATCCTTTCTTATTTATATTATTTCCAAGTATTAGCCATTTATATACACTGAAGAAGTGATACAGGGAGAAAAAATAATAGGACCAGCCACCTTTCCTTTTCCTTTCAATCTTTCTTTCCTCATCAGCAAGTAAAGAGTACTGCTGGAAAGTATATGTATCAATAATAAAAATAATGTTGAGCTAGTTTTCCAGTTTTCACTTTTTAATAAAAGTAAGATTCACATGTATGTGACAGGTACAAAATAAGAAATGTGTAACATCAGTCATTCCATATACGAGTTAGATACATGTATTTGTATAAAAAACTGATTGTACAGTAGAGATTTAATTATATCATTTGTACTCAATTCAATCATTAAAAATTTTTCTTAAAATGATAATACACAGAAAACAATAGCACTGGTCAATAGAGGCTGTTGGAGGGAAAGGCTTTATATTTTCACAACTACATTTTTTTTCAGCTTCTTGAATTTTCTTTCTTTAATGGAGCCTAAAAAGTATGTGGGCAGACCTTTAGAATGATGCCATTAATACGATTTCTAACTTACAGATGAAGAAATTAAGGCACAGAGAGATTAATTAGCTTCTCAGTAACAAGCAGCTAATAAATGAATCAAAAACTTAAAGCTAAGTAAGTGGGAGGAATCAGAATATGAACCCCTACATCAGACAGCATGGTGGGATACAGCGGAAATCACACAGGACTCATCATCATAAAATGCGGAGTTATTTGTCCCTACACTTAGTTTCTCAGAAAGCCCTGTAAAATTACTCTGAGACAGTCACCACACATGCATCTATACATATGCAGACACTGGTATCTATCTCACAGATCTGCTGAGGCATACAAGTGGATAATGTAAGTGTATCAATGTATAAATAAGAAGAAAGATGCACGTAATTGTTACAGGAGCTGAGTTATTTCGAAGGTTTACATTCAGCCAATTCCCATATAAAGCTTTTAGGCAATAATTTCTGATCAGATATTACTGCCAAAAGAAGCCAAAAACCCACAACTGAGGTGTTTTCAAATATATATATATGCACTTTGGGAAGAAAAAGGAAATGAATTCAGTTTGGATAATGAGTGCATGCTTCATTTGTAAGATCATCCAGGTAAATACTAAATATGCTTCCTTTCAACAGTTCTATTCTTTCTGAAATAAGGATTCTGCTAAAAAGCATAATTCTATCTTATAGCTTAATAGCTAAATCAAGATGCCTCTTAATAACTAATCACATTCTTTAATGAATCCAATCTTAATTAGGCCCCTATGTGCTTATCCATCTTAAATATGGATTGTGTGGCTTTTAATCTTGTATTTCCATATTTGCATGGAATTAGGTTAATTCTATCAGAGAAATGTATTCATCACCTGTGCTGATATATTCATACCATTACCAAAGAATTTCTTTTATTTTAAAGTTTATTTATTTGTATTTCTCTTACCCGAAATCTGCAGAGCATATTTAAACTAATGATCAGAATAAAAACTTCAATCACACTTAGAAAAGTATTATTTTGAAATGTTGACTGTGGTAGGAAAAGAAATTGAATGTGTAACTAAACTCAGGTATTGGGTTCACTTTGTTCTTTTTTAGGACAAAAATTAAAATATATTTCAATATATAAATGATGTATCTTTCTAAAAGAAGTTAGACATCATATTAACATGATACAGTCATATTCATGTGTACAACTGCACAATTCTTAATAACTAAACCTTGGAAGCAGCCTATATTTCCAACATTTGCACATATAGGCAGCTTACTATATCAGATGAACTGATAAAATGTGATATTGGAGTGCGACCCTGCCCTAAGTATGAACTTGAGTTATTTGTAGGAAAATGAATGTGCCTTGAGACTATTATAGGAAGTGGAATAATTCAGATACACAAGCTTAAATACTGCTTGCTTTTTCTTCTGTGAGTAATCCACCTTATAAATTAAGAGCAAAATAAAATATACATAATAGGAAGATAGATCTTCCTCAGTAGGAAGGGGGTGGAGATCAAAAGATGGGGAAGCAAGGCGAAAGGGGATTTAATAAAAGAATTAAAATATGTTATGCATGTATACTAACTCCACACTCTGAGTGTAAACATTATGTGCTGCACACGTGTATTAATAAAATATCTCTTAAAAGATCTTTTGGTGGAAGTAGATTGCAGTCCTCAATTTGAAAATGTTTTCATTTTCAGAGAAAAACCTATACTAAACTTTTAATTCTAACACACAAATATAAGGTTAGTATTTTTCTATTGATGAGAAGGAAAAGAGTTTCTGAGTGATCAGTTGATCTTTCTACATATGAGACCAGGTAATTTTACTGACAAGTTTCTGAAAAACTAACTTTTACATTTATTCCAAGGGACCCTATTTCTATTAACTAAGAGAAATAAAATGAAAATGTCTTTAAGCTTGACATTTTGATGCTTAGAGAAACATTAGACTGTGTATTCCCAAAATTGAACAGGGTAATTTGCACTTTAACATATCACCCAGTAAATAGTGTGATAGATACCAACTTTCTGTGATTTGAAGGACCTAGCACTTGAAGCAAATTAACCTTGTGTTTCTTTCTATGTCTCTCTGATTTTAGTTATTTGTTTTGATGTTTTCATTTTTAATTTTTCTTAGGTCTTTGTGATTCTTTCCTTTAAATATGGTTTTAAGTATTATTTGAAAGTTCCCATTAAGAAATTATATGGCATATGTATAATATATGTTTACGTTTTTCACTATTCTGGCACTTCCGCATGTTTGTACCATGTAATTCACACATCACACACATTTGAGATGAAACACCGGACTCTAATGTGTAGGTGTTTTCAACCCTAACATTTCATTACTCTGTCTCTTTCCAAGCTTTATCCTCTCTTGGATATCTTTATCTTTTACTTTAGTCTTGGTTTCTCACTTTCTGTCCTTCTGTTAGTTGTACTTTTCTGTTACTTTTTCAGGTTTCTTTTTTCCTTTCACTTAACATGATTAGATTTCATGGTTAGCTTTGTGGCAACTCTGGAAGTGTTTCATTTTGCTAGTAATTTTTGAATTAAATTTTATGTAGCTTGTTGTTGTGATCAAGGGTTGTACCCAGAGAACAATTAGGTTCAGGACATGGAGTTTATAATATTTTTATAATGGTCACCAGGAGGTGACACAGGAAAATGCAGAAAATCTATCCACAACACCAAAGACATAGATTATTTAGTCAAGAGCCTAAACCCCACAGCAATGTCCCAATGAGTCCAGATAAAAACCCAGAGCTCAGGACAATGCCTCCCACGAGTCCAACTAGCCCACAAGAAGGACTCACGCCAGTCTCTTTTACGGATCGGTGCCGGGAAGACCCAGGGTCAACGGTGGAAGCCAGAAAGTCTATGCCAGCAGGATGAAGGAGCTGTGCTACTGGGATGAAGGTTGTACGCTGGAGCCAAGGAGTCACACTCACAACAAAGACCAGGGCTGTCCTGAAAGGCACCACAACCGTTCTCAGCGACACGGAGGCCCTGAGCTCCTCCGACAATAAGCACAGTCGGGTAGGTGCCAGAAGCAGTGTGATGAGCTCATCCTGGAGACCAAGCAGCACATGTCTTCCCCTCTGGAGCCAGGAAGCAATGCTCGACGTGAGGACCAAGGCTTCTCCAGAACTAACAGCTCATACAACAACTTGTAGGAGAACCCACAATGCCTACTTACGCCTCAACCTCAACACCTCCTTCTTCTCCACCTATTTATCCTGGCAACCCTCCTCAGGTGGAGCATCTTGGCTCAATGCAATGCTGATGTAATCCAGCTGGCATTAAGTTGACCACCTTTTATTAATCTATAACACTTGTTAACATTTTGAAACTATACAAGGAAGGTATCTTTGCCCTGCTTTAGCATCTATCCAAATCAAAACAATGATGTGAAAGTCTGTGGATGAAAGATTTCATGATGGTCTACTCTCTGCTTTCTTTCTCTGCTTTGCAAGTTTCCCCTTAAATTCTCCCTTCAGATCTTCTCTTCACGCGATTATATCAAGAAAGTGAATTAGCATCTGGATCATTGTACTTACAGACACAAATTTAAGGATAAAAATATATAATGATTCCTGTTCTAAACAGCAACATAACCAATACTTTCTGTTTCAAAGTTCTACTTTTAGAAATGGTTTTAACTTGAAAGGCTTGTCAGTCTACATACCTAAATTTATTTTCAAAGTATTTCTAAAATAAATAGTGGCTCAAAAATATGTATCATCATGTTAGTTTGTATTTATTCAGATCATTTCTTTTTCTATTATAATCTGTTATTTTACAGAGCATATTTGTATTTACTTATTACTACTCACACAGAAAAATGACAAAATTGTGTTTACTTACAAAGAATAAAAAATTATTTCAGTGGCTTAAGCACCTGCCTGGCAAGCATGAGGTTGTCAGTTCAATCCCCGGTACCAAAAAGAAAATAAAATCAATGTAGTTATAACTCCAGGAAAATGCAAAAATTCATGCAATGTCCGTGTGAAATGAATTTATATATGATCAAAGTTGCCACTCATTTTGTTATTTTCATCTCTCTGTAAAAGATACTCTGATGTAAAAAGTCTCACGGGAGAGACCAGCATAGCTGCTGAGTAAGTTAGGTTGACTAAAATCTTTGGGTACGTATTTAAAATATCGCTCAACTAAGAAAGGCATGTATTCTCATTATATCTTCTGTAATTTTTCACTTTACACAAAATGAAGCATTTTTATGCACTAGATGTAATAAATTCTACAGGGAGCAAAGGCCTAGTTAAAATATCTTTACAAGTTTATGTGTAATATATATGCTCATACATGAAAATTATGTATACATGTAAAATATATATTAAAAGTTAAAATATTACATGGACAAAAGTCAAACACAAAGGTTTTTGTGCCAAAAGTTTATCTATATTATTGTTATTCTAGAAATATACTTCTCTTTTATTTTGCTTTGGCTTTGTTTTGTTTGTTTGTTTGTAGTAGAAAAAGAGTCACTGACCCAAGCAAAAAGTAAAGGTTTGTAAAATATTCTAAACGACCATACTAAAAATATTTCACTGAAGGTTTTGCAATTTTTGAGAGCTGACTGAATAGTAATGTTTAGCTTTCTTGCAATTAGTAGGAACTGATTAAAGCCACGATCTTTGTATAAGACCTGGGACCTAAACATGTCACAAGAGATGAAATATGCAGAGAACATTAATGTCCTTTGTAGTCAAATACCCACAAATTCTTATCTACTTTTTAATATTATCATCTTTGGTTACTGCACAACATTGTTATTTTATTATTAGAGGACATCTCCATATTGATACTTAGGGAAAATATGAGGCTTTTAATTGAATAAATATTGACCAAAACAATAGAAATGAAATGTTTCCCATGAATGTGTGTTGCATCTGTCAGGTTATGCATTTTCACACCTTATCTATGCCCTGTAGTCAGAGACATAGCATCTGGAACCAGATTGTGTTGGAAACTCAGCTAGGCAAGTTTCAGAGGCAAGCTCCCCACTCCACAGCCCCATGCACCCTACCGCAGAGTTCATCTGTAAAGTGGAGATAAAAACACTAACTTCTTTATAGGATGTTTGCATGAATTCAGGGAGAGGACACACATAACTTACATAAAATTATAGCACAGTGTTCGGCATTAAACACAAAGTAGCTCTTAGCTTTTTTCTGTGAGTCTCTGATTTTTCTTGACTCTATTATGCAGAAAGATGAGAAAGATGAAGTGCTAAGTATAAAATGAAAAAAAAAAAAAAGAAAAAAAGTCCTAAATACTACCTCGGAATTGCTTCCATTATCCATGCACTGCTCACCCGGTAACTGTGAGTAAACAGCCTACTGTGCATTAAACGATACCGGTGCATGGGCAGGACACTTGTGTGTTTCCCTATTGCAAAAAGATGTGTAAATGGATGAATAGAGGGAAAATAATTATTTTATGCACAGAGTGACTGTGGAAAATATTTTTAGTTCTTTGAAGTGTTTTTCCCCCACTCGACTAATTATCAAGGAGCTGCCTGATTGCTGATGATTGAAGACTGATGGAGCAGAATTTCAGCAGGTGCTAAGAGTTTGGTTCACATAAGTGTTCTGCAGAGTGAGCAGCAAACTCTGAGGCACACAGAGCTACAGAAGATTCTCTCCAGGGTGATGAGTTGGGAGGAAGGCATGTGTGGAATTTGTGTTACAGATCGAGGAGAGTAGGATCTGAGGATCGTCTTTAATGTAATAGTGATAATAAGACTTCTGTTTCTAAAGCTGATACATAAAAAGAGGCTTTTTATCTTAAACTCTGAATAGATACAATCTCGAAAAAATTCAGTAGAGACAAATCCAACATCTCTATTCATATTGTTAAAAAGAGAAAACATATAGCTGCATAAGACTAACAAAGTGACATAACTAGAATGATAAGTGAATTATAATATTAAATGATAAATTAAGTAAAACTATATAATGTATTAGTTATTAAAATGAAACTGCTACACAATGTTTGAATAATTGCATTAAAATATTTAAAATTTTAATTTTCCACTAACATAAGAAATTAATAGTTTTCTTTCTTTTATATTAATATATAAGACTATATATATATATATATATATATATATATACATAAGGCTATATATACTATATATATACATGACTATATATACTATATATACATAAGACTATATTTGTTACTTTTCAAATAAAATAATGGCAGACAGTAATTTTATTCCAGACTGTACTATTTTAACCAAAGGCTATAAAAGAGAATTTTAACACAACATAAATGCTCCTGGAAAATCTTTGTATTTCAAAAGTACTCTGCTTATTTAACTGAGACACTGTAAAAGAAAATTAAAATGAAGTTCTCGTAAACACAGTATGTAAATAGTTCCCCAAAGGACATAAGGTTATCCAGCAATGGAGAAACATGTAGTTATGGGACAGGGGTAACATCTTGTGGGTTGCTAAGTCTTTTATTCCCATCTTACCAGCTCCATAGTTTGTCAGTACACTTAATTCCCCTATGAGCAGAATCATATTTCCAAAACCAGCTTCTATTCCAAGTGTAAAACATTTTGTTGCTGGAATCAAATAATTGGCACACACAAAATGAAAGAGGAGAGGTTTAATTCAGCTCCCAGTTTAATGGCAAAAGAGCATTGCTGAGCTAAGCCACTCTTTCACGGCAGCCTAGTAACTGAGCAGAGCAAAAACACCAGAAAGAAAAAGGCCACATGCAATACATAACCCAAAGTCATGCCTCTCTGACCTGCTGAGACACATCAAGAAGTGTTTTGTTCTAGAACCCTAGGTA
Source organism: Cavia porcellus (assembly GCF_034190915.1). Taxonomy (NCBI): domain Eukaryota; kingdom Metazoa; phylum Chordata; class Mammalia; order Rodentia; family Caviidae; genus Cavia; species Cavia porcellus. The sequence goes on along the minus strand of NW_026947497.1, from coordinate 26,877,345 downwards.
ATTAAGATGACAGTGCAGCTTAATCGTCACCCCAAGTCTAAATGAAAGTACTCTCCTAGCGAGATGCCAAGACATAGCATCTACATCCTCTTTAGCTGAAATTTCCATTGTATGGTTACAATAAATTTCCTGGAGGCATATAGGAAATAAATAAAGCAGAGCTTAACAAAACAGTACAGAAGCAGAAAAGGGCTTCTGCACAAAGTGAGACAGTAGTCTTGCTTCGAGCTGTAACTACAAAGAAGATAGAGAAGGGTAAAGAGGCAAAGATTATCACACTATCCTACAAACCCAGACCTGATGCGGGTCTTCTCACCTGGCAGAAAGCAGAAATACTCACAGGAATTTATCTTTCAGTCCATAGTAAACCTGCTCACCACCAAAGCTGCCCACTACTTAGTTGGTGACCCAATTAGACTCCAACAAACTATTTCAGCAATTCCTTTCCCTGACCATGTTCCTGAGATAAATCTAAGCAGAATTAGCTGTTATCACCTCCTCTCCACTGGATGAATATGATTTTCATCTACAGCCTGCACTCCTTTGCTCATGCTACTAAAAATTATAGGAAAGGCCAAATATATAATAAATAAAAGCTTATCTGCTAAATCCAGGTGAACCCTTATGATATTCCACCAACTAAAACCAATTATTAATTCAATTCTCACAGTAGCTTCTTATAGTAAGTGCTGGTCTTGTCCCTCTTTAAAAAGATTGAAATAATCCTACAGAGCATTTGTAAAACTTGATCACGTTTTTATACCACGTGGCAAAGATAGAATTTAGATGGACTCTAAAGTCACTTCGTTTAAAATTAGACTCTCCTGTATATCCTACTACACAGATTTAATTCAGATTCCAAACTCTGTGTTATCCTTGAAGGTTGTTTGAATATAGACATCCTATTGTTTTCCTCAGAGCTGTAGTAAGTTACATTGGGCCACCAACATGTCCCATCTCTCTGTTCTTTCTTTTTCTGCATAGAACTGTCGGCTTCTAAATGCTTTCCTGCATACTGTAGAACTATACTTTTCATACTCTAAAACGTGATTGTTGATTTCAAGGGAAAGATTCTCCCTAAATAAAAATATCCCAATTCTAATCTCTTCTTCAAAAACATACTCATTTTATCTATTAACTTTAATGAAAGTTGTTTTATTTTCATCATCAATAAAGTTTCTTTTTTTCTAATATCCCTTTAGCATGAAGCTCTAAAAATAAGGATTATAGGTATAATTTTTGCTACATTATTTATATTCATACTACATATTATACATAGTGCATGTGTACTTACGGAGAGGGAATATATATAAAATTGTTGGGAGCTCGACCGAGTGATATGAGGCCTGTGGTGAGGAGTGAAGCCTGAGCTAGATTGCCCCTCCCGTCGACCGAGTGATGTGAGGCCTGTGGTGAGGAGTGAAGCCTGAGCTAGATTACCCCTCCCATCGAGTATGCCAAGATGGCGCCCATTTCCTGCTCCCTAGCTAGTAAACAACACGCCCTGTAAGCTAGTCTGCCCAGCAACAGCTGACGCTGGCCAATCAGCTCGTCTTGCCTACTTTGATGTGATTGGTCGATGTGTCCATATATATGCTGACACCACCCCTGGGGCGAGAACACACACCAAGAAGAGGGACTGCTGAGAGAAGCACACAAGGAGCCGTAGGGAACGGACCAGAGGAGGCTTCCCTCAGGCGGGATCCGAGATCCCGGAACAGGGCGTACGGAGAGAGAAAATAAATCAGAGGCTATCCGCCGACTACTCGTGTCGTGTGTTTTTTCCTGCCGGCCGGGATCGACACCGACATTTGGTGGCCCGTACGGGGAACTGATCACCCCCGAGGCGAGGCGGACGACGCTCCAGTATTGCTCTGCAGGACAGGTGAGTAGGGGATAAACCTGGGCTCTGGGTGGCGCGCACCTACAGGGCTTTTTAGACTCCCCTCAAGCTCACGTGTATGTGGCAGGTTAGCCTCACACGGTGAGAACGGACTCCTCAGTGACAGGCATGGGCAACTTACCCACTAAGAGTTCCAAGTCACTGGTAAGAGCGGTGAAAGACCTGCTCAAGATTTCAGGTATATCAATGAGCTCCAAGACACTTACGGAGTTTCTCCAACAAGTAGATGAGGCGGCACCCTGGTTCCTGCCGACGGGGCACTTGTCCCTACCTTGCTGGGAGAAATTAGGTAAGGATTTAGAAAGAGCAGAAGAGGAACGCCGACTCCCACTTTCGGTTCGGCCGCTCTGGGAGATGATTCATTCATGCCTCAAAGGGGAGAGGAATGGGGCTAAGGATAGCGCAGATGGGCTCTCTCAGGCCCGCCGAGCTTTTGAAGGGGCCCGTTCGGAGTCCTCCCGAGAGGGGTCCGTCGCAGGGAGCGTGCGGAGGCGCTCGCGAGAGCGAGGCAAGAGAGAGGTACCCCCTGCCTCGGATTCCTCGGGCTCAGATACCTCGGAAGGCGAGGACAATGAGGCAAGTGACCCCCCTAATCCCTTTGCAGCTTTACGTAGAGACCTAGTCAAGATGCAGACAGACCTAGAGAAGGGAAGGAAACTCCTGAGCACTCCCCAACGGAAAGCCGTAGAGCCTTCCGCGCCACCCTGGGAGGTCCCAAACACCGGTTCCTGTGGTGAGATGGCGGCCTGGGGCCATCCTCCGTCACCCCCCCCATGGAGGGAGTGGCCTGGACCGTTGTCACATGTAGGGCCACCATCTTGTCTGCCTGGCGACCCGCCATCTTGTGCCCCAAAGACTGGTCGGCCATGTTACAAAGAGATACAATTTTGTGATAGGGAGGGACAGACATCTCATGGGGAGGCACCACCCTGTGAAAAAATGCCAAGGTCCCAGGGAAGGTATTTTCGTAGATGGACATTTAGAATGGAACAGATTCCTCAAGGGGCGAATGAGTATGAACAATGTGGGCTTTATCCGGTGCTCCTAGCGCAAGGCCAAGGACCCAATTACTGGGAACCACTGGAGATCAAGCAAATTAAGGAGCTTAAAAATGCGGTTGCCACATTTGGCCCTACTGCTCCTTACACTATAACTATGTTGGAAAATTTGTCTGCCGGTGGCTTTCTGACGCCCAGTGATTGGACCCAACTGGCTAAAGCCTGCCTGGCCCCCGGGGCTTTTCTGGATTGGCGCGCCTGGTATACTGAGTTTGCCGCCGAACAGGCTGAAAAAAATGCGGCTAGGGGCCATAGGGGGCAAAATGAGGATATGCTTATGGGTAAGGGTCAGTACGCTCAAGATCAAACTAGATTCCCTCCAAATGTGTATGAACAGATACATAACATAGGCATCCGCGCCTGGAAGCAGGTAAACAACACAGGGGTGGCCTCACAATGCCTCTCTAAAATTGTTCAGGGCAACACAGAACCTTTTGTGGATTTTGTGGCCAGAATGCAGGAGGCAGCTGACAGACTCTTTTCAGATCCGAGTGCTGCTGCTCCTCTTATTAAACAGTTAATCTTCGAACAGTGCACCAAGGACTGTAGGGCAGCCATAGCACCCCATAAAGGTAAAAACATAGAGGCGTGGATTAAAATTTGTAGAGAAATAGGGGGGCCATTATCCAACTCAGGCGTGGCTGCCCTTTTAGCCGCCGCCTTACAACAGACAGGGCCTCAGAAGACCAATCACCCTGGTAAGCCCAGGGGATGTTTCCAGTGTGGGGATCCCAGCCATATAAGGAAAAACTGCCCCAAGACCGGACAGGGGGAGTTTATATCCAAGAGACAGGAATCAGACAGACGAACGGGAACCTGCGAAAGGTGCGGTAAAGGTTCTCACAAAGCAAAAGATTGCAGATCTATTTTTGATGCCCAGGGGAACCGTATTAGTGGCAGGGAGACTACGGAGCCAAAAAACGGCCAGAGGGGGCCCTCCTTACGGACGGGCCCCCACTCCCTAGACAGGACAACACAAGATGGCACCCCCCCACAGGGGCCACCCCCGGGCCAGCAGGCGTGGACCTCTGTGTCGCCTCCAGACTCCTATTAACACCCGATATGGGCGTTCAGGTGGTTGAAACCACCTCCAAAGGACCACTACCCGACAAGCTAGTTGGTTTAGTGATTGGACAGTCCTCCACAGCCCTCCGGGGCCTTACCGTGATCCCTGGAGTTGTAGACCCAGATTATTTAGGAAACATCAAAATCATGGTACAATCTCATATAGGGACCATAGTAATTGATGAAGGGGATAAGATAGCACAACTTTTACTGTTCCCCAGTCTCCATGAGAGACCCCGGTCCGGTCAACGGGTTAGAGGGGGTCAGGGACTTGGCTCCTCTAAGGAAATTTTTGAAGGGCTTCATATGACTCTTGATAAAAGGCCCATGCTATCGCTCAGGATTAACGGAAAAAAGATAACAGGACTCCTAGATACAGGGGCAGACCGTTCCATCGTCTCCAAGAAAGACTGGCCCCCTAGTTGGCCTACCAACACAGCTGACAACACACTCCAAGGATTGGGGATAGTGGCTGCCCCCCAGGTTAGTGCCGTGACCCTGCCTTGGGGTGATGAGGAAGGTCACCGAGGACATTTTCAACCTTTTGTCTTGCAGCTGCCAGTATCCTTGTGGGGAAGAGACGTTCTCACCCAGATGGATGTCACTCTTACATCCACCTGCTCTCCCCAAGCCAAAGGGATACTCAAAAATCAGGGATATGTCCCCGGCAAGGGCCTGGGCGCAGCCCTGCAGGGCCGGACATCCCCCGTACCTGTAGAAAAAAGGGAAGGTAGACACGGGTTGGGTTTTTCCTAGGGGTCACTGAGAAACTTCTCCTGCCCGCTCCAATTAAGATCACCTGGAAATCTCAAAATCCAGTTTGGGTGCCTCAGTGGCCCTTACCCAAGGAGAAGCTTTTAGCATTAACTGAGATAGTCAAAACCCAGTTTCAGGCGGGACACGTAAAGCCGTCAACCTCCCCTTGGAATACCCCTGTCTTTGTTATCAGGAAAAAATCAGGCAAGTGGAGGCTGCTCCATGATCTGAGGGCTGTCAACTCACAGATGCAGCCCCTGGGGGCGATCCAGAGGGGACTACCAGCCCTCTCAGCCATCCCTCGGTCCTGGCCAGTCTATGCCATAGATCTTAGAGACTGTTTTTTCTCAATCCCCCTGCATCCAGAGGACACCCACAGATTCGCCTTTACCCTACCCACCATTAACCAAGAAAGTCCTGATCAGAGATACGAGTGGGTTACATTACCCCAGGGTATGGCCAACAGTCCCACCATGTGTCAGATGTATCTTGATTTTCTACTGGCCCCCTTGCGTGAAGCCTTCCCCAAAATTAGATGTATTCATTACATGGATGATTTGCTAATCAGTGCAAAAGATGTGACTGAGTTGGAGGATATGCTTGGCCAATTGGTCAGGGCCCTGAGAAAGGCAAATTTACATATTGCCCCTGACAAGATTCAGGGAGGAGACATAGTGACCTACCTGGGCACCAAAGTCTCCCCCACATCGATTTCTCCACAAAAGGTAACCATCAGAACAGATAGCCTAAGGACCTTGAATGACATGCAAAAGCTACTGGGAGATATAAACTGGATCAGACCTTATTTACACATCCCTAACTCGGACTTAAAGCCCCTGTTCGACCTCCTGAAAGGAGACCCGGATATTGCCTCCCCCAGGGAGTTCACCCCGGAAGCCAGAGTTGCTCTGAGAAAGATAGAGGTAGCCCTAAGTACAGCTGCATTGCGGAGAATTGACTCAGAACAGCCTTTTGAGGTCTGCTTGTTGCAGACCGTTTCTCAACCTACGGCAGTGATTTGGCAAAAGGGACCACTTTTGTGGGTGCACCCTAAGGTCTCACCTGCCAAGATTATCGAACATTATCCGGAAACGGTCGCTTCCCTGGCCTTGGAGGCACATGGCAGGGCTATCCAACATTTTGGCTCTGCACCCCATGCTATTCGGGTACCTTATACCGCTTCTCAAATAAAAATCCTGACTGCTTGTATAGATACGTGGGCCATCCTGAGATGTGTTTTTCTTGGGGAGATAGACAACCAGTTCCCCAGGGACCCCATACTACAGTTTGTTACTCAACATCCGGTGATATTTCCAAAAATCACCGCGTCCACACCACTTACTCCTGCAACAACGATCTATACGGACGGGTCAAAAACCGGGATAGGGGCTTATGTGGTCTCAGGTATGCCTCCGATCAGCATACAATTTGAACCAGATCAACCACAGGTGGTAGAGTTACAAATTGTACAAACCGTCCTCGAGAAGTTCCCAGGGGCCCTTAATATTGTTTCTGATTCAAAATACGTTGTTAATGCCATGCAGGTCCTTGAGACTGCGGGCCCGATTAAGCCAACCTCCAAAGTGACTAATTTGTTTTTGTCTATCCAGACTCTGCTGATAAATAGACACAACAAAATATACATCACTCACATAAGAGCACATACGCGCCTGCCAGGGCCCATGGTACAGGGCAATGCGGCAGCTGACGTGGCCACTCGCCCGTTGTGGATACTCAATATGTTATCTTCAATAGAACAAGCCCGTCTGTTTCATGACAGATTTCATGTCAACGCCAGGACGTTAGCCAACCAGTACCACATTTCCAGGGCTGACGCGCGGGACATCGTACGGTTATGCGGCTCTTGCGCCACATACACACCCGTCGTATCAACGGGAGTTAACCCCAGGGGATTGATTCCTGGCGACACTTGGCAAATGGATGTCACACATATGATAGAATTCGGATCTCTTAAATATGTTCATGTCTCTACGGACACCTGCTCTCATATTATATTTGCGACTGCTGAAACTGGCGAAAAGGTGTCTCATGTAATCAATCATTGCCTGACAGCTTGGGCCGCATGGGACAAACCAAAAATATTAAAAACTGATAATGGACCAGCTTATACAAGCAGAGCCTTTAATGAGTTCTGTGAAAAAATGGGGGTACAATTAAAACATGGCATCCCATACAATCCCCAAGGTCAAGGAATTATTGAAAGGGCTCATAGGAGCCTTAAAGATATTCTACAAAAACAAAAAGGGGGAATAAGTCAGGGCCTGCCCCCAAAGGCACGGCTCTCCATGGCACTGTTCACATACAATTTTCTGAACCTGAATAACAACAATCACTCCCCGGCCATGGAACATTGTAATCCATCTCCTGGCAATAGGGGATGGGTGAAATGGAAAGATGTCCTGACGGGACAATGGATGGGCCCGGATCCAGTAGTTAGCTGGAACCGAGGTGCGGTTTGTGTTTTCCCGCAGGAACCAGGACGAGAACCATTGTGGGTCCCAGAACGGCTGACGCGTGTGGCGAATCCAACGAAACATAATGCAGGAGACACTCCAAAACTCAACGGCAGCGGACAGCCTAATCAAGATCGGTCCGACCAGGATATTGCTGCTCGACCGAGGAATACCGTATGACTTATGGGACACAGTAATGATTATGCTCTCGATAGTAATTGGCTCTCTTTTAGGGTACGGTGCAGCCAGAGTGGCTAGGCCACGCCGCCTTCCGGCAGCCCCCTTCCTTCTGGTTTTGATGCTCACCACCACTACTGAAATAGGAGCAGACTTGGTGTGGGCAGCAATACATCATCCGCCAGCGCTAGCCGCTATCTCCACCACAGCCCCCTCTCTCCCAAAGTTGTATGCAAAAAACTGCTCCGCCAGATTGCCTTGCATACCAGATATACCGTTAACCATCAGACCCATACGTTTTGACCTTCCCATCACCAATGACGTGGTCATTTTTTCCACTAATAGTAACCCCTCGTGTCACCGGGGATCCTGCGTTAGCTTCCTGCCCCTCCTTGTAAAATGGTACAATACCTCCCTGACGGTGAGGTTGTCTGTCCCATCCCTGCATTCGCCTGGATGTTTTAAAGCTGGCACACTTAGCGGCGGAGTCATCACTTTTAACTCAACCTGCAAACCCCGAGCAGCCATGCACACCCGTCCCGATTTCCCCACATGCCCATACCGTGTGTCCCCAAGCCGAAAAAGACAGATGGTGGACCTGTCACAACTTTCATGGCAGCCCTGTACTGTCGACGGCGTGGGAGTGACTCATCTAAACATGTCTTGGTGGTCCCGGTTCTCTCCTCCATCCGGTAGTAACAACATATTCGCGTTGACCTGGTGGGAGTCCTACCTGAGAGTGAACAACAAGTGGGCAATAAGCTTCCCCTTCCCCCTTAATGAAAATTGGTTGTGCCTCTCCACCGGAGCCTGCATGGACTTAAGACCCATGCTCGCTATTAACGCTTCTGCCTCTAATGGAACCACCAATGTCACCCTTAATTCTGAGGCTGCATGCGTAAAACCGCCCTACTTATGGGTATTCTCTGCTGACATCTCCTTTAAGTGCAGTAACCAACCATGCTTTACAGGGAACTGCTGGAATGGGTCTTTCCCGTATGCTATGTTGGCTCTTCGACCCCCACTGATGTGGGTTCCCTTTAACGAATCTGTTTGGGTTCATCCCGTCTATCAGCAGGACCAACTACCCATGCTCAGACGTAAGAGAGATTTTGGGATCACAGCGGCCCTGACAGCACTGTTCGTGACTCTGACTGCGACGGCTGTGACGGCTGCCGTTGCTCTGACCCAGTCTACGCTGACGGCTCAGGCCTTTACCAATCTTACGGACACCACCTCCCTGGCGCTGAGGGAGCAACAAGAAGTCAACCTCCTCCAGCACAACGCCATAATGGCGTTACAGCAGCAGATCGACCTAATCGCTCAGGAAGTCCAGGGACTCTGGGAGGTGGCTAACAATTTATGTGACGCCAGATGGGCATTCACCCAGTTGTGCGTTACCCCCATCCAGGTCAACCGTTCGGCTTACAGGCAATTTCAGGATTATGTTCTCACCACCTATAATTCTTCCTTTTGGAACGCTAGCGTGCGCCTGGATATGACTATCCGGCAGCTAGATCAGATAGAGGTGCCTATACTTACAGCCTCCTTTTTTGATGATGTCCTAAGCCAGATAGGCTCCTTCTTCAAACCTTCGTCACTTCTTGCGTATGGGATCATTCTTGCTCTTGTGATTGTCACTCTCGTGACTCTTAGGTGCCTGCGGTCGATAAGGGCGACCCAAAAGACACATATGACATTGATGATGTTGCTGGCCCAGAGTCAAGGGGATTCCACACCTAGCGTTTTCTGGGCTCAGGCTAGAAAGGCACGGCTCCTTTAACCAGTACGTGGCTGCCCTCGCCATTATTCTTACGGATGTTCTAGTATTATTACGTACGTCTCCTTCCCCGTCGCGGCTGCGAACTTAGACTAGAAGGACCCCACGCTTAAGGCGTGTTCCCATTGATAATTAGAAAATAGTAATTAGTGATTGTAGTGAACGGGGATTATGGTTGGTAATTAGTAATTACGCGGTTCCTCAAATGTCACTCGGCTGACCCCTCCGTGTCTCCCCCAAGATATAAGCTTTAAGAGTTGAGTGGGCAAGCCAACGACGGGTAAGACGGGAGAAGTTCTCCTGATCAACCTAAGACAGGCTCTACTCCGAGGGTCCTCTAGGGAGTGAGAGTTATGGCATTGAGATGCGAGACCAAGGGTACTGCAGTGCCATCCGCCTCGAGGGTTGAGGGGAAGGCAGGAATGAATGTCTATATGCATCCAGGTTCGGTTCACAAAAGCCTGGCCCTGCGAAAAAATGAACCACTCACCTTGAGCATGGTCCTGGCGCAAGGATATGTACGAGACAAGGTGATGCACAGCAGGGTATAGACCTCTACATTCTCTCATGCCTCGGCCTGCGAAATAGGCCCACTCCCAGACACCTCACATGGACCCACAGACCACACTATCTTAATAAATAAAGAAGGGGGAGATGTTGGGAGCTCGACCGAGTGATATGAGGCCTGTGGTGAGGAGTGAAGCCTGAGCTAGATTGCCCCTCCCGTCGACCGAGTGATGTGAGGCCTGTGGTGAGGAGTGAAGCCTGAGCTAGATTACCCCTCCCATCGAGTATGCCAAGATGGCGCCCATTTCCTGCTCCCTAGCTAGTAAACAACACGCCCTGTAAGCTAGTCTGCCCAGCAACAGCTGACGCTGGCCAATCAGCTCGTCTTGCCTACTTTGATGTGATTGGTCGATGTGTCCATATATATGCTGACACCACCCCTGGGGCGAGAACACACACCAAGAAGAGGGACTGCTGAGAGAAGCACACAAGGAGCCGTAGGGAACGGACCAGAGGAGGCTTCCCTCAGGCGGGATCCGAGATCCCGGAACAGGGCGTACGGAGAGAGAAAATAAATCAGAGGCTATCCGCCGACTACTCGTGTCGTGTGTTTTTTCCTGCCGGCCGGGATCGACACCGACATAAAATATAATTTTACATTATAGAATGTTAATCATACTAATTTATATTAATATTTGCATTCTTCCCCAAATGTGAAGAAAATTATTTTAGTACGTATTTGTGTGTTGTGTTTACCAAGGTATCTCCAGGGCTTTTACTGGTGCCTGGCACCTAGTTGTCTTCAAAAATATACTTGTTAACTGACTTAATGAATGAAAAGTGAATTTTAGGAAGTGCATATTTTTTCTCTTGTCAGTCTCAAGAAAAGAAAATCAGGAGACTATGAACCACTTCAGAGCATTTATCTCCATGAATATGTGGAAATCCCAGTGGTATATAAAAGCTCAATTTGTTTCATCTGGCAAAGCTAAGTACACTGGCGTCTTTGATATTTCTGTGCTTCAGATCTTTAATTTTATGAAAAGCACACCTAGGTCTAATTGCATCCAATTAAGATAAAATCAGAATACATTGTTGATGTTATTGACTTCATAAATCTAATGCTCAATTACAAAATGACTCCAAACCACTGCCAAGATCTAGACAACTGTTGCCTTTCCCAGAATTTATTTTAACACAAACAGCTTACATTATAAATCACTTTGTACGCAATGAAGGTCAACTGTCTATATTTAATGGAATGTTTTCTTACACGATAATTTATGTCTATTGTCTTTCTTTCATCAGAATACATTTCAGGCTACATGCGACCTCATAGTAGAGTGTATCCATAGCTTTCAAGGTAAATCTCTTTGTGGATAAAAGTTTGGCTGAAAAAACTTATTGTGGATTTACTCTATCAACTAAAAGTTTAGACTTTAAAAGTACTATTGATAATTACATGTATAAAGAACATACCCTTAAAATACTGCTAGGTGTGGCGGGACCAAATAAAGTGTGCTACAAAATGTTTCAGTATTGCAGCACTTTAAAAGTCTGATTGACTTCAAAAAACAAGGGGGGCCACGTCAGATAGTGAGATACATTGATCCTAAAGAGGCAGAATTTCTAGATGCTGCTGCTGGTGTTCACGTACGCTTCAGATTAGGGGGAACATATTGAAGATCTGTGTGCCAACAGCCCTAGAGATTACACAAAGAGCCCAGCGAAGCACACGTCTCACGGTAAAGCCCGCCCTCAGGAGGAGGACCACAGAGGCAGGTACCTGCGGGTAGAGAACAACGGCTGGCGGCCCGTGTCTGAGCGGTTTTGGATGCCAGCTGGCAGTGAAGTGGTGGAAAACAAAAAGGAAAGTGAACTCGATTTTTCTAAACTGAAGAGAAGACAAGATTTGGAGAGAAAAAGAAAAATTAGAAAAATAGAATGGATGAGGCAAATGTACTATGCAGGAAGCCTGGAGGCTAAGTCAGCTCATTGTGAAACTGTAGGTTTAATTCATACAGCAACAAAAGGGCTCATAAGAGCCATGGAAGATGGTGGGATAGATTCTGTGATGGAATGGGAAGTGGATGAAGTGCTGAACTGGACAAACACCCTCCACTTTGATGAGTATATTGCTGACTGGAAGCAAATTGCTACAAGCAAGTCCTCAGTTAACTTCAAAGGTTTCAATTTTGAGCAAGCAAAGAAAAATATACATGACTACAAAGATGAATCAGAGGCACGAATGGGAGCGCCATATATTATATCTGAAAATGTTTATAAAAAAAACCACACTCGGGGGCTGGGGATTTAGCTCAGCGGCATAAGCACCTGCCTTGCAAGCAGGCAGTCGTGAGTTCGATCCCTTGTACCAATAAAAATGAAAAAGACAAAAAAAAAAAAAAAAAAAAAAAAACACACACTCTACTAGATTGACACCCGAAGTCCTCTTAAGGAATGTAAACATGATGTACTTTTATTTTCTGAGCTCCGGCCCTTTGAGCCCTGCATTTATCAGCTGGAACTAAGATAGCTAGTCTGACTACAGTAACTTGTGTGTATATTCTTGTCACAGAATCCAGCTCAGTTAAATTGGGAAGAGTGAACAGAAACAGAATGTTGGCCCGAATACGGAGGTCATGGAAAATAGAGAAATTATGCTTGGTATCCTGAAAAACCACAGTACTATAACAATCACTTAAATAAATAAAGATACTACTGCTAGATGTTAAAAAAAAAAAAAAAAAAGAACATATCCTTATTCCAAAAGCAAACTACTTAAGGTTGTAGCTACCCTGATTACAACAATGTAATCCTATAAACAAAGATCTATGTCTGGGAGCAATATGGCAACATAACTGACTCAGTTTCCTTACCTGGAAATGCACACTGTATTCTTCTATTGGAAACTACATTTTGCATTGTGTGCTTAATGTTGTAGTTAATTCAAGGTAATATTTTAAAGGAACAAGTCAACAAAAATACGTTAAACTGATCTTGCTTGGGTGTGTTTATTACTACGTCTTAGGACAACTTTTTTTTTTGTTTACACGCAAGTTCTATATGAAAAATGATTCTAAAACCTGATTTGTAGCATTTGTCAATTTTTATGGTATTAATAATTCTACCTTGGGTGATTTTTAAAGCTACTGTAGCATTGTCAATGCTGTAGGATTGGTCTGTTATATGTACAATTGATAACCTTGGGCCAGGAAGAACTTCCTTTAGTACCTCACTGCCTGCCTGGTGAAAGACTCTGAAATGAGTTTGGGCTCCATGCTCAAAGTGATTTTTACCCAGGTTGTCAAATAAAACCCACTTGTCACAACATCCATGGAAACATTCTTGATCTCGTGAACAATTAGCAAACACCAAAGAGACATTTAAAGAAATGACTCAGATTTAAGTCTAATTGTTTGAAAGATATTTGCATGACATAATAGAGGGGTGAGATAGTATTCTGTAGATTTAAATTCTAAAAATATAAAATTTTAAATATTCTACTTAAAAAACAAGGATAAGATGCAAGCAGTAAACAACTAAATATGAATTGGGCACCAAAGCATACATTATAGAGTGCAAAACTAGGTACATATAAACTGAAGAAGAAATGCAGTCTGCATTGTAACAGCATTTCTCAAACTATAATGTACCTATAAATCACCTCAGTCGCTTGATAAATACAAATTTTCATTCATGAGACTGAGATTCCTTGTTTCTGATAGTTATTATTGATAGTTCTAGTCTCTCACACATATTTTGAATAGCAAAATACTAGGTTACTAAATTCAGCTCCTCACTGATAAAAAAATAAAAACTTACTTCAGGAAAAATCTGCTAAGTTAGCACCAGTGATAACTTAGCCATTCCTATAAGGTATAAAATAGGAGAATTGTTCTGTTATTAATTATCAGTTTGCTTTACAATTTAGCAGGTACAATATCAAATAGTTTCAAAGGCTGGAAAAGCCTGGCATTTGGAGAAGGAATAAACTTTCTCTCTTTTCTGGAATATTTGGAAGTCATCCCTGCTCATACTGGAATTTACCGCAAGGGCAGCTAGGGTGAAAAGGAAGGTTTGTGAAATGCATGGGCTACTCTCCCCTAGCTGCTCAGTGAGAAAGTACAGGAGTTGTTTGCTATCCCCACCTCTTCAGACAAGCACTGTGGAACATCCACTTCCCACAAGGCTGGAGTGCAACAGAATAGGTATATCTTCAAGTCACTGAGTTCTCAGTTCACCTGTGGCATTTTTCATAAGGACTTCTAGAAAGAGTCTCTTGCAAAGAACTGAGGTCTCAGCTTCTTAAGACTTCAACAGTTTGTAGTAGATATTTTCAGTTGCAATCTCTACTAACAGAGAACTGCAAGAGAATTTAAGTTCCAAATATGTGAGTTTTCACTGCTATTCTCAAAACTCATTCGTCGAAGAATCACTCCTCTGTGTTGAGCTGGATCATACTTTGAGAGCAGACTTCCTACCTTTCTTCACCCTTTCCCCCCATGTATATAAATGGCACATTTGATCTTTAAATGTGTTAGGAAATATATGTAGCCAAAAGCACTTTTCTAAGCAATATTGAAATTGCGATCTAAGGAAAAATCACAAATACTTGTGCTGCCTTTAAGACTTTTATGCTTTGTTTATCATGCATGTTCTGACACTGTTGATTTTCAGAAATTATATTAAAATATAGTTAGTATTCATTATTGAAATTTTTTGGTGCCTTCTTCAATTTGGTGACAAGTAAATTAATCATCTATTTCTCACTGGTAGCAAGAGAGAAAAACTCCAAGAATTCCTGCTTTGGGATTTGCAGATGAACCATATCGTATAAGATATAATTTACAGGGAGACATAGAGAACATACAAAAGATTTCCCCAGCAGTGTAAAGAAAATTCTTGCACTGCAAGAATGAAGCAGTTCTGTGTATTCTACAGAGTGTGGAGGCTGGTTTCAACACCAGCAATAATAAAAATGTAGGCAAATCCTAAATTAAATAAATCACTGAATGAATGCTAAATTTTAGATATATAAGAGAAATGAGTTTGTACATTAAGAAGAATATAGTTAGCAATAATGTACCGTACATTTCAAAAAACTAGAATGGCTTTAAAAAAGTTTTCACAATGAAGAGATAAATATTTTTAATTTTATTCAAATAGTTAAAATGTATAATTTTTGAAACAACATATGGTATTACATAAATAGGTAAAATGTTATGTACCAATTAAAAAGATTAAAATCAACAAATGAGTTTCATGCTTTTGAGGAGATACTGGGTTTTTCTACTTTGGGGTTTTAGATACCAGAATTTTCTATTTTGGAAAATATTCTTATGTCTCAAGGACTGAATGGAATAAGAAGAAATTATTGAACCAATGAAAGTCTACAGAGAACTAATAGAATGTTAACATGAAATGGAAATTGTGAGATAGTAGAAATAAAAAACTTCTTTTTAATGGTTTTAGAAGTTGTGTATGTCCATATTTCTGAAAAATGCTGATCAGAAAACAATGAATTATTTTTAATTTCTTGCACATCATTTATCAAAAATCTATTCCATGTATATACAGAAACATAGACCTGATGACCTAGCCTTTCTTAGAATATTCGACATGAGTGCATATTGTGGAAAAGCTTGAATTTTCCCTAATCAGTTCTTTATCTTATAGAAGATTTGTATGCATGTGTGTATTAAATATTCTAATTTTTGCTTCTTGATCCTGATTCTAAAAATATTTATTTCTCCAATCTTATTTGAAGATAATCTATTCACTGTGTGATCGTATTATAGAACTACAGCTCCTAGGCTTAGATGTGTGGGTCTGGATTGACACTATCCTCAATGAAGTGGTTCATGCACTAAGTTAATTACACGGAAGTGGCTTGAAATTTTATGATAAAGACACACCAACTGAGTTAGTTCAACTGTTAGAATACGGAGGGCTTTGAATCTAAATAGAAACAGTGATGAAGTCAATGCTGTACTGTATTAATGTACTGTATTAAAGATTCAATATACAGTATATTTGTATAGAATAAATTTATGGGAAAGAATTAGAAATCTTGTAAAACTCAGATATTTATTCAGCAGAAGGAAGAAGAATCAAAACATACAGATAAAAACAGAAACGAAGTCTGCATCCGAGTTAGAGAATAAATATTTTGTTGACTTAGGGATAATTGTCCATCAGTTCTTCCAGTGCTTAGTTGAAAGCTGCTCAGAATGTGAGGAAATTGGAAGCTAGAAAGCCAGGGTCATGGAAAATGGTCCACCAGAGCAGGCACACTGACATTAAATGCTATGGTACACTGTTCCTGAGAAATGCTAGAACATTTGCCACTGTGTTCCTGAAACATCTATTTTTTGTACCTAAACACTTGCAAGTCAGTGGAGCATTCTTTTTTTTTTTTTTTTTTTTTTTTTTTTTTTTGTCTTTTTCCTTTTTATCGGTACCAGGGATTGAACTCACCACTGCCTGCTTGAAAGGCAGGCACTTATGCTGCTGAGCTAAATCCCTAGCCCCTTGTTATGGTTTGATAACTAGTGGTCAACTTAACGCCAGCTGGATTACATCAGCATGCATTGAGAGAAGATGCTCCACTTGAGGAGGGTTGCCAGGATAAATAGGTGGAGAGGGATTGAGGTGTTATGGAGGCATTGTTGGTTCTCCGGGAGAAGCTTTGGTCTTCACATCGAGCATTGCTTCCTGGCTCCGGAGGGGAAGACATGTGCTGCCTGGTCTCCAGGATGAACTCGTCACGCTGCTTCCTGGCACATACCCAACTGTGCTTGTTGTCGGAGGAGCTCGGGGCCTCCGTGTCGCTGAGGACAGCTGTGGTTCCTTTCAGGACAGCCCCGCTCTTTGTTGTGAGTATGACTTCTCAGCTCCAGTGTAGAACCCTCATCCCACTAGCACAGCTCCTTCATCCTGCTGGCATGGACTTTCTGGCTTCCACCGCTGAACTTTGGGTCTTCCCAGCACAAATCTGTAAAACAGACTTGAGTGAGTCCTTCTTGTGGACTCTGGACTTCCAGTTGGATTCGTGGAGGCGTTGTTCTGAGCTCTGGGTTTTTATCTGGACTCATGTGGGACATTGCCGTAGAGTTTAGACTCTTGACTAAATAGTCTATGTCATTGGTGTTGCGGATAGATTTACTGCATTCTCCTGTGTTAACTTCTGGTGACCATTATAAAAATATTATAAACTACATGTCCTGATCTGAATTGTTCTTTGTACAACCCCTGACTACAACACCCCTAGTGGAACATTCTAAGTGCACAGGGACCAGAAGGTCTAGTGGGTATTTGCTGAAGGATGTTTGAAACTGGGACAACAAGTGACAGATGTATAAGTGGCCTTCCTGCCCCCATGCTAAGTCACACTGTCTTTGGAATGCTGGTCATACAGTGGAAAAAGAAAACCAATGATGTCACTGTTATGGTGTCTACTCTATAAAAACTCCTCCTGGCGGGAATCTACAGAGGGAAGTAGCTCATCTAAACCTATCTCTCACTGAAATTATCAATGAATATTTTATTCTTCCCTTTGGAATCCTACTTAGCTGCCTCAGCGCATCTGGACGATAGATGAAATACATGGAGAGGGCCAGATGTGGAGAGAGATTTCACTTTTAATCTTTCTATAAATTTAAAGGTAAACTTAACCAACTTTAAAAATCATATTCCCTGGGTTGTAAAATAGTCAACATAAAAGGAAAATTTTACTCAAAAATGGGATCAGAGAAGGCTATCACTGAATTATTGTCAAATACTGAGTGTTATAAAATTATGAAATGAGTGAACATTAACCTCGTAATAGGCTGAAGTGCTCCCATTGCATAAACCATTCTTATGTGAACTCCTAAACCACAGCTATCTTGGTTACTTTTCTCTTGTTGCTGAAACAAAATACCTGAATCTCAAAGTTAATGAACCAAAGGTTTTATTGGCTCACAGTTAGTGGAAGTTCCAATCCATTATCAGCTGGCTCAGGCATGGTGGTGTGGCAGAGGGGCAGCAGTTCAGGGTGATAGTAGACAAAAAAGCAACAAGAGCAAACGGGAGGAGTGTGGAGGCAAGACTCTTTCTGTCCCTTATATTGTATATAGATAGACCACCCCACCTAACGTGGATGTAATATTCACACCCATCATCCCAGGATTGGACCATCAATCAATCATAAATTCTAGAAGCCTGCCCCATGACTTTATAAGGCTTTGGGAGGACATCCAGACACAAAATATAACAACAGCTCTAATTCTCTAGTTCTTTCTAAGATAAGAAATACTTTAACAGTTGGAGCTGAGTCATGATAGGAAAATAGACATTAATGCCTTCATCAGAAGTTACATCTAACTCATAGAAAAACATATTCTGGGCCCAAAAGTAAATCTTCCAAGGGGAAAATCTCAGGGTCTCACAGGCAATCTACATACATTTTAAGTTAATGTGATAGTCACTGTGTAGTAATATCCTGGACTTTTAAATTATTCAGTTGGAAATTTTTAAGCCAGCTCTTATGCCAGCTACTTTTCAGGTACAATGGCAATAGTTTTAAGTGACATCGGATTTCTTTTTGTGTATATGCATTCTGAAAATGACATGATGTACCTAGGGAATTGGTGATCTCATGTTAGAGAGTAAAAATGTCTATTCACAGTTTAAAATATTATGAATTTCAGGAAAATGCAAATTGAAGGAAGTTTCTATCACTTATAATATTTTGCTAGATAGTTAAACTAGTAATACCCAAGAAAAACATTTCAAATTATTTTCTTAAATACAATTTGTTTATTAGTTGATCCTTTGTATGACTATTCACTTTCTTTACACATTTCATAAACTGTGAAGTGAATGAGTTAAAAGTAAAAATTTTAAAGTAGTAGGTAAGGCTGGGGATATAGCTCAATGGCACATCACCTGCCTAGAAGGCGCAAAGCCCTGACTGATTCCCAGTACCAAATAAATAAATAAATAAATAAATGTAGCAGATAAATGTATTTCAAAAGCTTCAAGACCAAAAATCCAAAAACTTTAGATTTTAGGAAGAGCAATATAGCTAATCATTTAGATGTCAGATTGACAAATTTTTCTTAAAGCTACTTTCTCAGAAACTATTATGTGTTTTTTTACAGATACTTCAATGTGAATTTGTACTTGATCTACTAGTATTATAGAGCAATTTTTCTTTAAAAAGAATGAGAACAATAACAATTCTAAGCACTTTTCCAAATTGTTAGTCATTGAAATATCAACTTTTTATATCTTATTTTTCTAAAATTTAGACACTTTTCTTCCCAATGCTACAGGAAAAGTCTTATTAGCAGAAATTATCCAGCCTCCCTTCTACTAGTCTTTACCATGTATGAATCTACCTGCTCAAATAAAGGTTTTAGACAGATCATTGAAACTGAAGTATGAAAAGTTCAATTGAAAATGAGAAATTCTATAATCAAGGAGACCAACTAGGAGCATTGCAAGGCTTCAGGAAGATAATATTGATAGTGATGATAATCAAATAAATAAATGTTAAGCACTAAACTAAAGGAGAAAAATAAAATGTTGAAAGGGAAACACTATGAGATATGAAGGAAGCAGACAGTACAACATTCCCTGACCAAAATAGTTAAAGAATGAGAATAATCTAAAAAGTTTCTGATGCTTTTTTCTCTAAGAAAATGAATAGAGCATCACTGAACTAGAAAAACAGAATAAAGAAGTAATTTATAACTCTGTGCCTGGGTGTCTGTGTGTCATGGAATTAGCAGGAGTGGCAGTCTCACTATGTACACCTTTTAATTTTTGTATTTTCAGATTATCCATTATTCATGTTGTCCAACAGACCTTGCCTTCCTTAATAACCTAGCCTCTTATTTCTTCATCCTAATTTCCCTCACTGCAAAGGTCAAAAATAATCCCAGTACCAATCCCAGTAACTTTCTTTGAGACATGCCAAATTTAATATAATATTTTCCAGAACTTGTATCACAGATAGGCAAAAGCTTTAATGTATTTTGAAAAACTTGAATCAAAATTCACTATATTTCAATATAAATAGAAACTTTGACCCATCTGTCTAACAAAAGTCACCCCATACTCAATCCAGAAATGAAAAGCTGACATAATTTTCTAAATTGATTTGGCCATTTTGTAAGCGGAAATGTCGATCAATACTCTGCCAAAATATTAAAAGACAAATAACAAAAATAATAAGAAAGGACATATGGTAAGTGACTGTTACGATGTACAAAGATCCAAAGTAGCTAAAAGCATGTGAAATAACACCATTTTTTTTGTGTGTGGCCAGACCATTTCAAAGACAAATTCAAGCTCCAAAAATAATAACTGTGTGGTTTAATTAAATTCAATTATATTTTTAAAAAACAGTTTTTCATTTGTAAAAGTGAGGCAATGGCTATTTCCACAAAACACTGTAAAGTGATTATTAAATGATATAGAATTAATTTAAACTGTCATATTAGTAAGCATGTGTCTGGGTCCAGCGTGGCTCTTGAAATTTTCAAGGGAAGAATGGTAGAGGATAAGAAATGAAGACAAGAATCAGAATGCTGAATGCTGAGGTTGTGTACAGCCACATATCCTGGTGGGAAAAAAAAAAAAAAAAAAAACAACTGCAGTGTAATTATTTATACAAGCAACAGGTTGGTGTCAGGTGAAACCCCTCAGCTGTTCCCTGGCTCCCGTTGGGTGCTTTGGGTTCTCAGGGCTGACCTTGCTCTGGCCCCACATGTGTGATTGATCTCTAGCTCAGTCATTCCCTACAAGTGAGTAGTAAGAGTTGTTTATCTGCCTAGTACATTACAAAGCAATAAATACATCACTGTATGTCCACCATACATCAGTTCCTTGACGTAATTTTTTGACATTTCATATTTTGTCAGTTATATATGTAGTCAGCTTTCCTATACTACAGTTTTACTTTTTCCTCACTTATGAGTTGTTTGATGAACAATCATAATTTTGGTAAAAAATTTTTCTCAATGGTTTCTTGGACTATTTCATTGTCATGATACGGAGCAGAAGGAAATAGAATAATTCAAGGAATTGTATTCATTGACTGGATGGGGAAAAATTAAGTATGACATGTGGTCTTTGGAATAAATAATTCTATGATTGGTGACATCTTCTGTAATGGAAAAGAACTTAAAATTTAGAGACAAGAACTCAATTTTGATTTTGAATATGTTAAATATAAAAGTATGCTTTTCTATTTTGGAGGTGAAATATTTGGATATGTGTCACATATTCACGAAAACCTCTTGCATAAGAGGTTTATATTTGGCCACATGACACTTTAAAATATGGTACTAGATATTCAGTCCATAAGAAATAAGCAGACACATACAGACAACAGAGTTCAGGGGTAAAGCTACAGTATGCTTAAACTTAAATAATGACAAAGCAGAACCTATAAAGGGCCTGAAAAATAAGCAAAAGTCAGGATTTTTTGATGTAGTAACGTCTAAGAAAGAAAAGGGAAGCAAAGATAATGTTCCTGAGATAGCAAATAAGATAAAATGAATGCCACAGGATTTCACAATACAATCTTTGATTTTCATAAAAGTAGTTTCAATGGAAATTGAGTGATTAGTGACAAAAGTGGAATTGATGAATACAAATTTATATTTCACCAGAAGATACTGTAAGAAAAAATGGAAATAAAATGGAGGACCACTTAGAGGAGAATATGGAATCGAAGAAATTTCCTTTATTTGACAAAATGAAGTGATAAGTGCTGAGGGGGGCAAAGCATGTAGACCTTAGGGATCTAACTCAGCTAGGAAAAAAAGAAACTCTGTTGCATTCTAAGAAAGGCTATCATCAGATACAGACAGACCCAGCCTGATCTGCAGGCAGAAGTGTAACAGGATTGAATTTCTATTTTATAAAAATCTATCTGCCATGTGTAGATGGATCGTAGTGACTATTTTGAGCTTCCAAATGAGATGTGGTGAAAGCCTAGACTACGGTAAGGGCAGAAGGAGATGGAAAAGTGGGAGCAAGCTGATGGACCTTAAAAAGAGGATAGGCTGAAATTGATTATGGAATAGAGGTACAGAAGCTCTTTTAAATAAAAGAAATAAAGCGAACCTTACCATCTATGTCTAACAATACTTTTCTTCCTTAACAAACATTATAGAGAAAAGGGGTTTAAAATATCCAGAGGTTAAAAACATTCCTCTTGATTGTATGTATTTTAAAATTCCTGAAGAAAATCAGTGAAAGGTCTAAGTGGCAGATAGATATTTGCTATTCATTTAATTGTATTATTTAGCTCTAGACATTTATTATATATATATATATATATATATATATATATTATACATATATATGTGTGTGTATATATATGTGTATATATATGTGTATATATATGTGTGTGTGTGTATATATATACACACATATAAAATAATATAAGCTTTGTTATTATTACAATTGAAAATAACACATATCAATTTACCTTTGTAATTTTGTCAGGGCTTTAGACATACAAAATTAAAATTCATTTAACAAATAATTGTACAAGCTCTTTATATAGTAAATTGAATACACATTAAAACACCTCATCTAATATCCCATATTAAAATGAAATAGCAATGCCTTGCAAAAGAGAAATAAATTCAGCTCCCAGCCATACTTGGCTAGAGTTGCTAAAATAAATTTTTTGAAGGTGTAGATTTTTTACCTAAGACTCTTCAAAAACATAAACTGCATTTTATTCATTCAAATTTATTATGTGACTGATGAGTGAACAAGTATATATTTAGAATTTTCATTACCCACTTTGACAGTCAAATATTTATTTTTCTATACTTACTGCATATACATTGCAACTGTATGGAAATTATAGCGCAGAGAACATTTTTGTGGAAATTGGAAAAATTTTTGTTGTTTCAAACATATTTAATAATGCAATGAAAGTAACACATTACAATTTCTAATGTGCTTCTTTCATTTTTAGAAAGATTGTATCTTGCCCAAAGAAGATATGCTCCTTTATACAGATATTTCTCTTTCATGAATTTATTTATTTAGCTTCACCAAAGTTTAGGTAAGGAAATGGGAATGCATCAGAACCAAACATATTTTTGCAATTACAGTGGAACTTTTCATCTGATTCTGACTTGATTATTATTTCAGTGTTTCAGTGGTGTTATCTTTCTCTTATAATCAGATGACAAAACACAGTCTGTGTGAGATTTTCATACACAATCCAAATTTAAATCATTACTTCTACAATGTGAATATTAAGAATTACTCTGTCTCATTCCCTTTTCCTTCTACAAAAAAGACAGTGCGTGTGAGGAGAACTGTGACCAATGACATCATCATAACCTCGGAGATAGTTAACATGGAGTAAATTAGCTACTGTGTGTCCATCACTGTCACAAATATTATATGCACACGACAAGCAGCTGTTAACAAACATTTAACTGTTTTCATGCAGGAATCCACCTTACTAACTGAGCTGAAATGTCAGCTTAGGTCTGTATAACACATGAACTCAAGATCTGCCTGCTATATTCTATGGGTAGTAAATTGGGCAACTCCACAGATCCAGGTAGAGAATACTGGTCTGGGCTTGTTTGTGTGTTATCCTCACAGTGTTGGAGACCTGTTACCATTTGGTCTCTGATTTTATTTCCCAGTGAAAGTTTTTTTTTTTTTAATAATCCATATAAACTGATTCAAAGTATCATGAGTCTTTTGGGAGAGAAACAACTTCTTTTCAAACTCAACAACAAAGAAAAGAAGAGTCAAAGACACACAAAGTAAAACTAGAACTCAGAAACTAAGATGCCATTCTCTGAGTCTCCCTCTGCATGGTTTCTCTCTTCTGTAATTTCTCCGTCATTGATTGTATTATCTTTCAGTTGATCTCCCCCACTACACAGGCACAGCACCCAGCAGGGCAACTCATCCCATCTAGCACCCTGGTCTTCCACACTCCAGTGTTTGTAAGGGAGCCACTAGTTGCATATGACTCCTTAAATATTTTATATAGATTGAAGTTTTAAAAGTTCAAGTTGTCTTATTATTAATCACATGGTAAGTGTTTAATAGAGTTTAAGTGTTTAATAGCCAGGTTTCTATAATCACACAAATTTGTTTTCCTGTTTCTTTTTTATTTTCCATTTTGTACATCTGAGCATAGGATCCAGAGCTTCAAATGTACAGGGAAGAACTTCACCACCAACATGTATTTCCAGCTTCACAGATATTTACATTGAACACCTATTCATTATGCTCCATTACTTCTTTACTCACTGTATTTTTGTAATTTCTGATTGATTCACAATGAATTCATTAGAGATATTTAATGTAAATTTCCAAATCTTTGCTGGAATTGAATGCTTACCCCTGGTCCTGTGTTTTTTGACAAGGAATAGTAAAAGCCACGGTCTATTTAGCAGGTGCATGCAGTATAACAAGGTTTAATACTTTCCCCTGTCTTCATTTCCCATTTACAGTGTACATATTGCACAAGATTAGAAATCATCTGCTATGTTTTATTTCCTGTATGAAGAAACATAGGTCTTGATACTTATGTTTATCCTATTTCTCCTTTTCTTGTGATATTTGTATTAGGTAAGAAATTGTTAACCAGTGTATGTACATGGATATGGGGAAAGATCTATAATATATTCTCTGATGCTGTTTTTCTTCTCCAATTAAATAAAAGTTTAACAATTGGGCATACAGGGTTTGCAAGTATTTTTCCAGAAGGAAAACACTTTCAACTCTATTGAGAAAACCAGCATAATCCATTCTTTTCCTATTCTATTTTCTTTTATAATGTTATCTGAAATTGTTCTCATAAGCAAAATATTTCATATTTTAGGCAGAAATACATGTTTCTTAATAATGCAATGTAGCAGTCTAATGCTATTTTTCAATTTAAAATCACAGACGTCAACTCATTTACACAGGAAAGACAATCAAATACCCTTTGACAGTTGTCCACATAAATCCATGTACTTGAGTGTGATTTTCTTATGATTCAGTGAACCACACTTTTCTAGGACTTATGCCAAGGCCATTACATCAGGGGTCATCAGGTTATAGAGAAAAAGTTTAATGGTATTTATGGTTTCAGAGGTTCAGTCTGTAGTTGGTTGGTCCCATTGCCTTTGGGTCAAGGGTGAGGCAGAATATTACGATAGGAAGCATGTAGTATAACCAACTGATTACCTCGAGAAATGCATAGCAAGCTAGGAAGGGGCCAAGACACGACGCCTCCTTCAAGGGCATGCTTTGATGACCTTGTTTCCTTCTGCTATGCCTCACCTCTCAAAGATTCCAGTAGTGACCTTCCAGCAGTGCTATGGCCTAGGAGCCAGGTCTTAAACACAAGTGTCTTTGGGAAACATTCAATCTTGAAATTAAAGCAGTCATAGAAGCAGGGGTTCAGAGGAGGATTTAGAAGCTTATGCTAGGTTGCATCTATCTCTTATTCTGGGCGTATACTACTTAATATTTCTGACGTAATTTTCAAAGCAAAAAGAGTTTATAAAGTCTGTGAACACTGAAAATTTACACCATCATATAATCCCTATCAGCATCCTTTTTGAGATTTGTATTTATCCTGTGATTTAGAGTCTCTAATTAGCAGGTATATTGTTCTTTAACACTGTTACTGATAAGTGATCCTATCAGAGAGGTTTGCAGAAATGAATTTGAACCCCAGAGACTTTTTAATATAATTAACACTTATGATAACTTTGAGATTTTTAGATAACTGAAGCTTTTGAAATAAATGATTTTTGATGTTATTACATGGCTAATGACAGAAAAATATCTTAGAGTACTATTTACGTGAAAATTGGTATTAGTGTTCAAGTGTGTGAACAATAGATAGAAAATCAAATGATAGACATTTTCAACATGGTTCAATACAAAACTTCACTGAAAGTCAGTTTTATGTGACAAAGACAAATACTATGTTCATTTAACAATTTAAATGGATAGATGGAGCTTTTGAAACATTAGAGTTAACATTAGAGTTAAAAATTTTGCATGTTTTTCTTCAGTTTAAAACTAAATCATCATCTCTTGTCTCTCAGTGATTAAATGACGTAAAATATGGACAGTCAAACTGTACAATCCAAATCATTCCCCATAGAGATTTATAATGTCTTCTCCTATTTGGGTCTTAAAGACCAGTTTGCTTTCCAAGAATATCATGGTCTCCATCAAAACTCATGTCCCTTCTCAAGGTTTTTCATACTAGGTTCTAGCCAAATCAGAAGTACCATGGTATGATGAAGCAATTCTGATTTTCCTCCACTCCAAACTTATGTTATCTCTTAAGGCATACCTTTATATACAATGGAATTCAACCTGATAGAATCTCACTTTTAGTTTATGTTATATTTTTATCCAATAGTCTACATATTTTACTCCAAGTATTTTTAAGTCACCACAGAAGAAATCTACTGTGTCTTCTTCTCTATTCTTGTCATCTTCAACTCTCAATTCAGGTATGGTATAGTCAATATATTCTTCCATCACTGAATTACACCTTAGAAAAAGATGATATAAATTACCGCATGTGTGTGTGTGTGTGTGTGTGTATGTGTGTAAATATTGTGGGAGGCTTTTTTCTTCAAAATCAATCTTTAGAAATAAACAAGCCTTATTGTGAGCTCTTTTAATCTTTTGTTTTATTGCATATATGTATTTAACAACTTTGTAGTTATGTCATGATAAAACTCATATGTACAATCCACTTTCTCTCCTAAGTCACATCTCACTTATCTCATGGTTTTACACTTAATAATTTCACATGTGTTGCAGGTTTTCAAAGATTTCATTCCTCAGTCCTCTTTGCTTTACTGTTCTGAACTCCACTCCAGGAATTTCATTTCATTATTCAACTGGAGAGATTCCAAAATCTGTTACCCTTACTTTGAGCTTAGTATTTTGTTTCTTATACTGAATGTATTTCAAACTCAAATATTTCCAAAGTAGGGAGTGTTCTTTCATCTTTAATGCTCTCATGCAAATCTGATTCTTGAGTCTGATTTAGCAACATGACTGTGGTACCCACAAGTTACTGAGGTCACCTAATTTGATATTTTAGGTAGACTCATTCTGGTAAAATATAGATTGTCTGTGAAAATGTGAATAGGGAAAAATCTTAAGAAATAATATCAATTAATTAAATATACCTAATTCTCAAGACAGATATAATTTCTACTAATATTAATTATAATAAATTATACATTCAACTATTTGAAATTATCTTTAATGCTTCCCTTGACATCCCATCCCAAACCCACTGAATAGCAAATCCTTTTGGTTTCATGCAAAACCCAGAGTCAAAACATTTCTCCTAATCTCCACAACTCCACTTAGGCACAGCTACAGTCCTTCACTAGGAAACTTGACAGAAATGCAATATTCCAGATTTTTTAAAAAAAATTATAGAACCCATTAAAATTTTACTCTTTTAAGACTTGTTTAGTTAAGGACTATCTCTCAGCTGTTCAGTACAAAAATATTACAATATTGATTGGTTTCTCTAGGATTAGAGTCTACTTTTTCAAGCATCATATACACAAGTCTTTAAAATAGGTTAAAAACGGACTTGATGGTGGCGGCTTCATTGCAAACAATGGACCATCTGTTCCATTAAGTCTTTAACAGCGCTCAGTCCTTTACTTCCTCTTAGCTAAATCTTCCCCCCAGAATCACTGAGCTTCAGCCAGCCTCATTCACAACCCTCTTCAAGAGTTGTTCCCTTGCTGAATAGCTGAGCTTCAGCTGGCTGAGCCACTGAATCACTAGCAGAGTGTCTATCACTGCATGCCTCAGCTTCACGGGCCCCATATTTAGCAGTCTATTTTCTCTAGTATTTGGAAGCAGCTGACATGAATTTGAATAAAAATAAGGTTTTTATGTAACATAGTGAATTATAAAGTACAGAAATAACAATCACATGTACTTGTGTATGTGAATGCATTTATATGTATATATATATAATGTGTGTATGTGTGTGTGGGTGTGGGTGTGGAGTATGAGAGATGGCCCATTTTTCTCTTATTCAATGTCATAAACATTCTAAATTTGACATCACTTAGAAACAGTTACCAAATTAATGCAAGTGTGGCAGATGCTACAGGTTGTCTTTTTCTCCATTCTCTCCACAACTTTTCTCTTTACAAGTCAAAGCATTGCTATGTTCAGCTAAATGCTTCCATTAACTTAGGGTTTTAATTCAGTTTTCACTCCTGAGGAGGTAGATTTTAAAGGCTAATTTGTTTTTCTGAGTTATTTTACTGAAAAAAATACACGATATCAAATTAATCATTTTCCATGTTGGAGAAATATAAATGAGATCCTACTGTACACAAGACATAGTTCATGAAGTTCTAAGGAGAAAATTCTGGGACAACACTTCCTAGCACTAGAACAATAAATTCAATATTACAATATGCATATATAATATAAGGAGGAAAACAAAAAGTGAAATCTCGCCAGATGGCTAAGGTAGCTTCAGGAAACATGTCTTTTTGTCATCAGAGTTTACTAGATAGAAAAGAGAGCAGAGCTAATAACACATAGAAATATTCATCGCTATAGTAGTGTTGTGTAGCATAGTGACTTAAGTAGTTGTTTATTACCCTGTAGAGGGAACAAGTACAAAGTGCATTAAAGATAAAAGGAATAAGAGGTGATGAGTTATGCCTTGGTTCCCAATCCTGGGGGACTCCATAGTACATGAGAGGAATTAGGCTTCATCCTGCCAGATTTTGGTTGGGTGTGAGTGTGGAGTGACATAATAAAATACACAATCTATGCAGACCTTTTGGTTACCACTATGAAAGGCAGACTCAGAGTGGCCATAGGTTATGACAGAGCTACAGAATTTCTTGCTACCATCAGGGAAGAGTGCATCATTATTCAAGGCGTTGTCACTGGAGATAAAAGAGCAAAACTGATTTAGAGAATGTGTAAGAATCTGTGTCCAAAAATTGATGAACAAGTATATATAGAAAATTTGATAAAGGATGCTTTTTGGTAAATAAACACTGCTTTCTAGATGACATTGTTAGCAATATTGTATGTACTTTATTACAAAGTTGAAATTCTATAAGAATAAATCTGTACAGTGTAAAACATTTGGAGTTTCCTAGGGACATACTAAATTTGTAGCACCTGTAGTACATCTGAATCAGTAATTGGTTTCATAGGATTACAATTCAAGAACAAAGCCTATATTAGACATAAGATTTAGGAAACAGCAACAGAGATGGTAATTATAAAAGTCAATGCAAACAGATTTTTTAAAAGTTATTGAATCCACATAAATGAGTACTAAATGGAAAGTAATACGAACTGCTAAAACTGCTTAAATCTGGCCAGTGATGGTGACCACAATGGTGATAGGAATAGAAGGGCATGGTGATAGGAAGAGTCAGTTACATGACCTTCAATTTGGAGAAGTTCACAGGTCACTGGTTCATTTGTACAAACTCACATAATGACACCTTTGGCCAAGTCATTGCTGAATGACTAATGATAATGTCAATAACAGGCTGCTCTCCTCTTCTCTGGAGTGTTTGAAAACTATCATAAGCCTGAGATGGTTTGTGCATTGGTGGGAATTAATTTCTCCTATCCATGGAGATTAGATTTATTGTCCAAACACATATCCCAAATGATTATAAGTTAGGAAGAATTTTTTGAAAAAAATAATCCAAACTTACATTATTTGTCTTTCCAACCTCAATTCACTGTAATAGAACTAACTCTGCATCTCCTCATAAGTAATATAAATTTGACTTTTACCATACCATATGGACTGATAATATGATAATCACTAGGTTACTTATTGACAAAATCTTAAGAATTTCCAAGTGTCTTCTCATTGTCTTCCATGGATTTACACCAGAAGGTGTTAAGGTATTTTGCAAGTTTTAATTATTAACTAATTAGATTACCTGCATTTAAAATATTTTTATCAATAAAATCTAGAATAAAAGTTTGGTTGATTACAAAAATATTTTTTAAAAGTCATCATGTTGAAAAATTTATCAACTTATTTTGGAGAGTAGGGAATCTTTGAATTTGAAGTTTAAAGAAGGAGCCCAGCATCTTCTTTCTGTCTTATCCAGAAAACTGTCTTGAGAAATGTCACACAGCTTGCGGACATCTAGAAACACCAACGTCAACCTACTTGTCCCACCAGCAAATTTTGTAAATATTCAAAATGAAGTAATATATACACAGTGTCATCACTTACTCATAAGATAACCCATGTTTTTTTCTTCCCCCTTACCCTGACTTTCTATTCCTTCTGGCATTGATATCTTAGTGACATTCCTATTGTCATGACCATTGTTTGAACACATTCCTCACGCTAACTGTCTTCTGCCATCTTTCTCTAGTATTGCTCACAAGGCTACAACTTTTATCAGATTCGTATCTAAGTATTGTTTTACTCAGAAACTTGCATTACCTCTCAACATCTACTGAAAATGTTTTAAATGTCTTAACCTTTAATATGTGCTTTTTACTTACCAGATACTAAAGTTTTAAAAATATTTTCATGATTTGTTCTCTCTCTTCTTCACCTTCACAAGGCACCTTGGGTTATGAGGGGCCTTGTAGAACGAACAGTTACCTTGGTTTAGGCAATGGATGAAGAGGAGAGTAGTTGGGTATATTATCTGTAGGAGATTATTACACAATAAATATAATCCAATGAGTCTTCTTGATAGTTATTATTAACTATCTAATCAACTTTAATTGATGTGTGAAATAAATACTTCTCCATGAGAAACTCTTGTTGGCCTAAGTTCTAAGTGGTTGTCAGTACTGAAAGGTTTTTAAGTATGTGTGTGTGTGTGTGTGTGTGTGTGTGTGTGTGTGTGTTTATGCTTCAAATTAACACCATTTTATGCATCCTATAATGAAATGTTTTCTTTCAGAGGTGAATTTGAATTACTTCTAGTTATATTGAATCCAGGATACATGCAGACTCAAAAATGTATTCATATTAAAGAGCAAGGTATCACAATAACTTAGTGTGGTTGAGCTTGTTCTAGGCACAAATTACAAGAATGCAAATACTAAATTTAAAATAAGTAGCAGCTCAGTAAGTAAAAATACAAAGAAAATGGAATTCTAAGACCATACATTCTATCAAATTGTGTAATCATTTCAAGATTTATTTGTGTACAGATTTAAAACAGTGAAACAAAGAACTGTGAAGTGTAAGATATTTGTGTAGCAAACATAAAACTTGGTATTTATATATCAAATCTGTGACTTTTACTTCTAAACACTACTATATACTTTCATCCCATTTTCATATATCTTCTCCCCTACAGTATATCCTGAGAATTCATGTACATGTGCTACTATTTTTTACACTTATGAAATCCATGGTAACAGTAATTTCCCTGATTTTATTATGAATCCTTGAAACCAGAATCATTTCCTTGTATGGTACATATAACATATATAATTCTTATGCACATATAATTATACATTTAGAATGCGATGCTATATAGTTAATATATTATATTATGGTTTAGATTTTTATAACTATGTCTATAGCATAGTATCAAAGAAAATGAAAAAAGTCAATACATTTGGTAATCATGAAAATGGACAGAACTTTTCTGAAAATAGCCCTGTAAAGGAATGAGAAGATAACAGGGAAAGAAGAAACATTCACAAAAGACATACTTGAGGAGGACTTTTCATTCAAAATATGCAAATAATTCAACAAATTCAACATTAAGGAAGTAGTAAGTCAATTAAAAATTAGGCAGAAGATCTAAACAGATCCCTCATCTTAAAAAGTCACACACAATATCAGTGTCACAGGATAATTATAAATTGAAACAACAATGTGACACTGCTACCTACTTATTAGAAAAATCAGATAACTGAACACTGAGTACACCAGATGCTGGTGAAAGTGTGGCATGACAAGAACTCTCGTGTATTTTTCTGGGAATACAAAAGGAGACAGAAATTTGCAGACATGGTAAGTCCTCAAAAAATTAAATTATCCTTAGCACCATATTTAACAATCACATTCCTTGAAATTTATCCATATGAGCTAAAAAATTCAACACAAAAACCTGCACACAACTGTATGCAGATTTATTTACAATTGTCAAAACTTAAAAGCATAGATGTTCTTCAGTGTCTGAATTGATAAATCTCTGTTAGATTGAGACTGGGGACTATTATCTGCTGTCAAACAGAAAAGCATGGAACAAACTAACTCCAGGTTACAGAGTGAAAGATGCCCTCCTAAAATGGCTAAGCATTGCATAATTTCAGCTACACTATATGCTGTGATGAATGAAACTATGGAAGCAACAAAAACTGAGCCTATGAAAATGAAGGAGGCTAGGCGGAGCACAGGGTATCATTTTGCTCATGGAAGCTACTGATGCAAAAATGGTAGCTATATGTCGGTATGCACTGATTAAGAAACAGAATGCATAACGCTAAGAATGGGCACTAATGCTAACTAAATGTTTGGGTGATAACATGGTAATGCTGGCTCATTTAGTATAGAAAATGTATCACACTAATACAAGATAATAGTAATAAGAGAAGCTTTGTGGAGGGAGGACATAACACTCTGTGCTTCTGCTCCATCTGAGAACTTAAAGCTGCTCATAAAATCAAGTTTATTAGTTCCTTTTAAAAAGTGGATCATGAATGAGTGCAGATGTCTGCAATGGGAGATGCTAGCGAGAAATTAACCTGTACATTGCCTTTCAAACGTTTCATCCTGAGAAGCTAAAAAAATGCAATTTAAAGGAGGAAACCAGGGAAGACTATCTTGTGGAAGTAAACTATATAATGGAGAAATAGGGTAGAAATTTACATGTTAAATTTGAGAATACCTCTAGATAATGGCACCAGAGACAAAGAGCTGAATTACAGAAAGAGTAAGAGGACTGATCTAAAAAGTATGAAAAGTAACTTTAAAGAATCTAGAGAAATTAATAAGCAGAGAGAAAAATAACAAAAAAGCAATCACAAATATATTTATTACAGAAAAATTGTAAGCATCCTCATCTTCCTCTGCATGTATGTATAGGTACATACAATGGAAACTATGAATCGTGATGACATATTAATTTTTTTCTATTACATAATGAGTCTGCACATCCAATCACACTGTTACCCCGATCATATGTAATTATCATATGTCAATAATACCTCAATAAAACTGAAAACAAATTTCAGAAATGGAGTGAAATCATACAGGCTCATACAAATGTGTATTTTATACAATTTTAGAATATAGAGAAAAATAAAAATTCTTAAATTGTTTTAAAATAGTGGGACACCAAATCTCATACATATTTGGTTATAAATTCTCTAACATTGAGATTTAGGAGACAATGAAACAAAGTCATTAAATTATGAAAAAAAATTCACTCTAAAGTTTCTGTGCCTTTGATTTTTTTCCAGAGAAAAGAGTATGAAAAAAGAAGCCTGCAAAATGATTGGAAAGGTAAAGATTTTACATATTTAGCATTGCATCTCAAGAAGGGAAGTAAGCATATGCATCAGAGAACAGTAAAGGAGCAGACTGAATGGCTGATTGATTGATTGATGGATTGATTGATATTTACAAGGAAGGCTCACTGACTGCCTGCAGCCAGCGTGGAAGACTACCAAAGGGCAGCGTTGTGCCAGAGAGCTGCAAGGAGCTGCAGGGAGAGTCTGGGAGAGTCTTGTCTGAATCTCTATCCAGTTCCTGGAGTGTCTGTGCCGGAAGCATAAAGACAGACTTCCAAAGCAGATGGTGAAGACTGGAGCTCTCCTATAAAGGCTTTCATCTTCTTTCCTGTTTTATTCCATCTGGAATATAAGCCTGCTTGGTGGTGCCACCCACACCTAGGATTTGTTGACCCATGTCACTAAATCCATCATCTGGACACACCCAAAACTTTACTAAACCAATCTCCGAGGCATTTCTTCTTCACGTTGACACCGCAGTTAGCCATCACAGCATAATTTCAAAGTGTGATAATTTAAACTTAAAAGGAAAAGACATAAAATAGATTAAATGGTGATTCAGCATAGATGAGTGACACAGAGAAGTTTAGTATAAGAATATAAATTTTCAGCATAATGGTTTTGTAGCCATCTTGCAATTAATTGGGTTCATATTGGATCTGAAAGATAAGGGGATCTTGAAAAAACAATTATTTTCAGGAAATGTTGCACTATGAGATAAAATCATGTTATGGCTTGTGCCTTAAATGTTCCCCTGAGGCTCATGCACTCAGAGGTGGGACTTTTCAGAGCTTTCTGGATCTATGGTGTATGATCCAGGGATTAAGGATGTGTGGTACTAGCTGAGAATTGTGGCACACATCCCAGCTCAGGAGGCTGAGGCAGGAGAATTGCTGTGAGTTCAAAGTCAGCCTAGGCTACAAAGTGAGTTCAAGGCTAGCTTGAACTGCATAGTGAAACCCTGTCACACACACACACACACACACACACACACACACACACACATACACACACAAAATAAAGTGTGTTACTAAACTAGTTCACTGATTGCAATTAGCATAGTTCCAGCTGTGATTGAATGGATTTAAGACAGAAGTCCTGCACTGGGGAATCCATGGCACCACCTGAATGTTTTGTAGCCTATTTGGAATTAAAGGGGGAAGCAGGCTCTCTTTTGATGTCATTTCTTCCAACCTTTTTGCTGTTACATTATGGACTTCTTCTCCCCTGCCATGTTGCTCTGCCTTGAAGGCAGCTATGGACTGAAACCTCTACGAACTGTGAGCTGAATTAAACCTTTTCTCTTTAACTTTGGATATTTTGTCTCAGCAATGAGAAAAAGCAACCATAACAAATCATATAAAGAAAAGTTCATATTCATTTTGGTATGTTTGAAAACTAACTGATAGATGATTCAAAAATAGTTTTTTCAAGGGATTTGGAGACTGAACTCAGGAACTTACACATGTTAGCCAAGTGCTTTATCCTGAGATACATGACCATTCACCAAATATGCAACTTTTAAAATAAATTTTTATCTACAGAAAAAGAAGAAATGAAACACAATCATAGCACAACACAATATAATCATAAAACATTTTTATGCAGCAAATATGTTCACTTAATTAAAAACAGTTTATAAAGATGAGAGGAGAAGTGATAATCTTTATCTTTCACACAATGCATTTGTTAGTAATTTCATACTTCAGAGATGTCAATAAAAGCTATGATTTTAAATTTTAAATATAGAAAAAGTAGAAAAATGTGCTCTTTGAAAATGTGAGACATTTGGCCATATTGTCACATGGAGAATGAGAGTAGTGAAGTAATACCACTTTCATGTTGTATTATAACCTTTTAGTACTAGTAGACTCGCTAAATTATGTGCATTTATGACTCTCATAAGGAGAAAAAATATTAAAACAAAAGATTATACAGAATAATAGGATGAGTAGGAGTAAAATTTCTCAAGGTTTGATGACTTTGACAGTTCCCTGCATGTGAGAGCACATAAAGCGGTTTCCAGTACTGTATAGCTATTGTTAGGACTCAGACAGGCTCCCACCTTTCCTCTACAAAGAATGTTTAAAGAACAAAGAGATTTTTCTTTAGGTTACTGTAATTATATTTAATAATATATATTGCATTGTGATTTTTGTGAAGCAACATCCTTCTATTACTCAGACTTTTACAAGGTATTGGAAATTCTCATTTGAACAAACATTCACACACGTGTGCATGGACACACACACACACGCACACACACACACAACACCTCTACCACAAACATATTATATGGCTCCTATTAGCTTTGTTGACTTTTCCATTCCTTATGGATCCACAAATCTAAACTCATAGAGAAAATATTTATGCTATCATAAGTACTTTAATTCAGAACTTTATCTTAGTAGCTTATTATTCTTGAGCGACTTTCCCCTCCTTTACTTGATATAATCACATTAATGTGTGATAAAACTTTTGGATATGTCTGTGGTCACAAAGTTCAACTAAGTAGATTTATTATCATGTATTTAAAGTAAGAAAATCACATTTTTAGTAATAATGACTGCATATATAAATATTGAAAAATAACGAAGTACAGTAATTGTATTTCAAGTAGAAATGACAGTGTTTGTATTGTAAGCTACAGTGGTACCTCAGTTTATGAACTCAATTTGTTTCATCATATTGAGGAAGATGACTGCCTTTGCATTTGTACATTTTTATCTTTGCATTTTTATCTACAGGAAAAGCAGAAATGAAACACAATCATAACACAACACAATATAAACATGACCTTATTTGAGTCTGTCATCCATGAGTTTGCAAATGAAAGTAAAATCTTGCCAAATGTTCTGTTTAGAAATCAAATTGTTTACAAACAGGAGCATTCATGAACCAAGGATTCATGAATCTGTTATATTTGTATGTCCCCAGGGTCTGAATTATTCTCTACTTAATTGTAGACATATACAAACTATTAAAAGTACATTTTAATGGGGGCTGGGGATTTAGCTCAGCGGCATAAGCACCTGCTTTGCAAGCAGGCAGTCGTGAGTTCGATCCCCGGTACCGATAAAAAGGAAAAAGACAAAAAAAAAAAAAAAAAAAATACATTTTATTGCATATCTGTGAAACTCAAATAAAGGTTTCATTTTAAAAAATGAGGAAAAGACACACTTTAAATGGTAAATATCTCATCCCAACCTTTGAATTCTAAAAGTCTGCAAACAACTTCTAGAAATATTATAAATTCAAGAAAAATAATTTGTATTTAACTGCATTTCACATATAGTAAAAATAATGCAGTAGAGTCTGGATGCAAAGCACAAGACAGTAGAAAATGTAAAAAAAAATATTAAAAACTCAGTAGTAGGGGCTTGGGGTTTAGCTCAGCGGCATAAGCACCTGCCTTGCAAGCAGGCGGTTGTGAGTTCGATCTCCGGTACCGATAAAAATGAAAAAGACAAAAAAAAAAAAAAAAAAAAAAAAAAAAAAAACAAACAAACAAACAAAAAAAAAACTCAGTAGTAGAATTAGAGTCATTTAATATAAGATGAAAAACTTATTGGTTAAATTGTTCATAAGTTTAACAAGTATTTATTGAGACAATACAGGCTAGGTGCTTTTTGGATGTTGCACATTTAGCAGTGAGCTCAGAAAATGCCTAAAATCATGGAGATGTCCATAAAGAGGGCAGTAAGATAAAACAAGAAAATAAGCTACAAAAATTAATATGATAAGTAAAAAGAAAGACAATATATTTGTATGACAGATGTAGAGAGATGAAAAGGTATTACAGTAGATAAGAAAGTCAAAACACACTTTTAATGGTATGGCATCTAAATATTAATTTTAGATTTTGAGTTTAAATTAGTACCATTTTAGTTTGTTTCACAAATTGTTCCAGTTTTCCTTTTGAGAGTGTTTGCATCTGACCCAAGTGTCAAATCTTTGAAATTTTTCTAAAATTGTGTGTGCTTCATTTTAACACTTCTTTATTTCAGGCAGTGTAGGATGATCCAGGCTGTTCTTGGTATTTCTTTCCCTGTTCCTAGGGTCTGTCATTTCTTCAGGGTGCCAG
Organism: Cavia porcellus; assembly: GCF_034190915.1. NCBI lineage: Eukaryota > Metazoa > Chordata > Mammalia > Rodentia > Caviidae > Cavia > Cavia porcellus. The sequence goes on along the minus strand of NW_026947497.1, from coordinate 26,840,006 downwards.
AGTTCTTAGTAGTAGTCAGAAGACTAGAAACCAGTACCGGGGTACTAGTTGTGTTCATTGCTACCAATGTGTTCCACTATTTTTTTTGTTTTTTTTTACTTTTAGAAAAATATTTACTTGTGTAATGTGTATATTTTTTAAATATGTTTTCCCTTTTTGTTTCCTTTTCTAATTCTCATTAAAATAGTCAATTATGCTTGGAAATATGGTAGATACAATTATTTTAAAGTTTGTATCTCATATTCTCATCTCCCTCTGGAGATGTTTTTCATTGCGTGAGGAGTATTGTTTCTCTTTAGTTTTTGGTTGATAGAGTCTTGTTCTTGATTATTTTTTGGTTAAGGAAATTGTACTTGAAAAATAAATAATTCAAACTTAAATACTGTTATCATTCTCCAGAAAGTTAATAGATATGTATAGTAGATGGGTAGGAGTGCTGGCAATACAGTAGTTCCTCCTTAGATCAAATCATACTCTCAGATTAGACACAGAAAAAGGAAATTCATCCCATTTTAGAATGTTTTCTTACATTACTCTTCTATACAAAATATGTGACTGGCTTTTCAACATGCAAAACTCACAAAACATTCACAAAAAAGAAAGATGAACACCATATTTCTGAGAATTAGAACCAGATTCAGATACAACAAGGAAGTTTCAAAAACTATACAAATTTTATCAAGGCATACACCAATGAACCTAGATACTCATATGCATACTTCATGAGAATTTTCAGGCAATTGTACATGCAAAATTGTGCATGTATTTGTATATGTATAAATGTGTGCAATAGTCTTCCATAGTTAAGCAGATTGAAGACACACATTTTTGTTTGATAAGGTGTGTCAGTTTAAGAAGTTTAGAAGTTTACCTACATGACTCATTGGGGAGCCAGAGTCCTTACTTTGTTAGCATCCTCATCTTGTGCAAGAGGAGGGCAAAGAGATTTTGTGAATGCAACATCCACCCTGGAGGGGGTTGTCCTGTGTACAACACAAGAGAAGAAAAGAGGCTTGTTCTCTTCTCTTTGGTTCTTGTTGCTGTGCAGTCTTCTGTTGCCTTGAAGTATTGCCCCTGTGACATGTCATCCTGCCTTGGAGCCAGCTGATTATGAATTGAAACTTCCACAATCTGTGAGCTAAATAAGTCTTTTCTTCCTTAATTTTAGGCATTTTATCTCAGCAATGAGAGAAAAATAATCAAGACAGAATTTGGCACCAGGAGTGGGGTCATTATTTTGTCTGTACCTGACCATGTGGTTCAAGAGCCTTTGGGAATGGCTTGTGAGAAGAGTTTGAAGAGTTTAGAGATTTTCATGAAAGAGTAGTGCTGGAACACCTTAGTCTGTTCTGTATGGGAGATTTTGATCAGAACTCAGTAGACCAGAAGGCTGAGAGAAATCCTGCTGGTAAAGATCAGGCTTGGGATATTTCTGCTGGGAAGAAAGATTGCTTTGATTGTTAGACTCCAAATGATGTGTTATAATTTGGTGTGTGTTATAATGTGTGTTATAATTTAAAAGTTTGTTTGCATTTTGCTCATATCCAGAGATTTTTTTTCCTGAGAATGAGATTAAGGGTAGAGTATTAATTAATCTGGCAACAGAAATTTCAAGGAATTGAATGTTAAGGCAGTGGCATGGCTATTTGGGGTAGTGGCTTTCAGCCAGATTTATGTTACATATTAAGAACAAATAGTCCAACAGGATGATTAAAACATTGCGAGCTTGGTCAGGAAAAAAGCTCCAGTGAAACTATGAACTGTAAAGATATAGCTGAGGAGTTCTTGATTGCTGAAAGAAACAGGAGGGCATCACAAGAAGCAGCAAGTCAAAACTGCAAAAGTGAAAGACTGCTTCAAAGTGAAAACTGCAGAGCACCATCTTTCGGAATGGTGGCAGCCACACCACCTTCCATAATGAAAGTGGCATAGAAAATTTGTTCCTCAGTATCAGATTCAGTGTTCTAAGTAATCTAGGTACTCAACCCCTACAGTCAAGAGAAAAGAAATCCTGGCTACTACTCTGCTGGCAGCAGAACTAGGCATCATCCACATGGTTCTGGTTTTAAGCACATGGAGAGTTCTGACGTTAAGGCAGCTTCCACCTTGATTTCGGAAAGCTTAGGAGGGCAAAAAGTGTGCCTCTGAGAGGTGATGTGTGAAGTTGTGAGTGTGAAGCCAAAGGTGCCATGAGGACCCCAGAAATTCAAAAAGCTAGGTTTCTAAAGAAACCTGCAAGGAAGGAACAAAGCAAGAGAGAACCCATAGGAGCTATAACCACCAGAAGTCTGTGAGGGTGGAGTCACTCACATCTTTTGGAACTGACAACCAGAAACCTTCAGATATTGAGCTTGGAACTACAGACTCAGTGTTTGCCCTTCTAAATTTTGGACTTGCTTTTTTCCCAATACTTTGCATCCTCCCGTTTAACTTTTGGAATTAAAGTGTTTGTCTTGTGTCATTGAAGGTAGGAAGTGTTTAACTTTGTTTTCATTTGTAAGTGGTTTGCAGCTAAGACTTGGTATCGCATCTCAGACAGACTTGGAACTCGGACTTTTGAACAATACTAAAACTGTTAGGACTTTGACAACTTTCAGAGATAGACTAAATTCCTTTTACATAAAGAGATGTGCATGAGTCTTTGGGAGGCTGGGAGCCAAATGCTATGATTCTAATGTAACATAATATACATAAACTTAATACTGGTCCTTAAACATTGGTAAACCTGTGTTATATGCTACAAAATGTGAAATGATGAGAACAGGCCTATCTTTGTATCTGGAAACTGATTTAAAGAAATGTGTCCGTTTGCCAAATTGACAAGGGGTGGATTGTTACGGTTCATACATTGTGTCAATTTGAGAATAGACCTTTAACTAAGCAGATCAGCATGGAGCTAGGGTTCTTTGTAAAAATCTTGTGCAAAAGGAGGGCAAGGAGATTTGTGAATGCAGCACCTGCCCTGAAGGGGTTGGCCTGTGTTCAGTAAAAAGAAGGAAAAGAGACTTGCTCTTTGCACTTTGCTCTTCTCGCTTTGCTGTCTTCTGCTGACTTGGTGTGTTGCCTCTGTGCCATGCCTTCTGCCTTGGAGCCAGCTGATTATGAACTGAAACCTTCACAAACTGTGAGCTAAATAAACCTTTCCTTCCTTAATATTGGTTGTAGAATATTTTGTGTAAATGACGAGAAGAGTAACCAAGAAAGACTCCTAATGCATTTTCTATTATTTCAAGCAGTCTGATCATTTAACATTTTTGTTTTCTTTCAACCTAACAGAAACCTGAGTTGGGAGATGTATATGTTTTTCATTAATGTTGTCATTATACTGGAAATTTTTCTTATTTTTGTGGAGTGCATGAATACTACACTGAGGTGTTCTATATATTTTATTGAAAAGACTTTGTAACTGTCAAAAACAAATTATTTATACTTTTAGATATAAACTAATGAATTATTTAAACACTTTCAATCATGTATCTCTATCTATCTATCTATCTATCTACCTAAGCTGATAGAATAAAGCTAATTACAGCACAAATATCAAAATGTTTTTTCCACATTGTATTTGTACATCTTTCAATTCTTCCAGCCTTTTTCTTTTCCTCAGAACAAGTCTCTCGCTTTTAAAAATTACAATGATGGCATCTGTTGCTCTATGACCATCACCAAGACTTTCAATATTGATTTTTATTTTCTTTTAGAGCAGTTAATTTGGTAGGAAATCTCACCCTCAAAATAATGCAAGCACTCCTACAAAGGTTATGGAAATTCAAGACAGTCTTGCTGCTAAAAAACAAAGTTAAAGAAAAACATCCTTTCAAGGCCCCAAGTGAAAAAAAACATGCCAACATCAATTAAGCCAAAGTTGTGTTACAAGCCCTCTACCCTCACTTAGATAGACTCCTGCAGCAGTCGTTAATCAAAAGGGAATGAGAAAAAATTTATAGGATTGTGTTTACCTTAACCTGGGCATTTAATGCTGCCCAATGTGTAACCAGCCAGAAAGCTCCAAGATGTAACTACCTGAATGATTTAAGAAAGGGAAGGATGGGAATTACAGCATTAAAGCAGAAAACCCCATCTCTTTTCTCTGAACTTCAGAATTTTGGTGAGCTCAGCTGAACACAGGGGGCCGATTCTATTGTTAGCTGCTCTCTAGACAGTGGGAAATTGTAACTTATAGCTATAAAGGTTACTCTTTGTTCAAAAGAGACGCATAAAGGCAGCATGGAGTCTGGCATTATTTATCATCTATAGACACAGTCACTACATAATGTCACTGACTTCTCTGTCGTGGAGAACTACATGAAACCTTGTTCAGTAGGCACCCATCTGATAAAGCAAAGCCACCCCAAGACCCAGCAAAAAAAGGATGAATCAAAGTGACTCTAGCATTTGTAAATCACCTACTTACACAAGGATTCTCTTCAATAACTAAGGTGCTTGAAATTAAGCAAGCGTAAACTTCTTATATTTTTGAAAGGAACAAAATTGGAATAAAGAGCCAAAATATATAAATTTAACCTTAGTGTTTACAGAAACATTTCAAACAATTCATAGCTGATTTTTTTTCATGACTTTCCAAGAAGTCTGTATAAAAATAAGCCAAAATTTTGGTTAAGTAAAGTGCCTCCAGTTGAAAAAATTTTGAAACAAACAAATAGAATAAAGATCATTTACTATATGCCAAGCACATGGCAATGTGCTTTAGCAGTGATAAGCAGAATAAAAGATTGACTTTACAGATTTTGAACTATGGTGCAAATCATGACATAGAGAAATCACCTTAAAACAAAACAGAAGACATTCTAAAACATACTTTTAAAAATTCTAAGATACTGCAAACAAAGCACAGTGGGAATTCAAACCCAGTATAATGGTTTACACTGGGCAGGGTCCATAGTGACTTTGAATATGCATGAGGCTGTGAGAGTTGAGTATTCTTTCCACAAGTAGAGGCAGCTCTAAATGATAAGTACGTAACTCAGATCTTAAATGTTATCTTCAAAGTTCAGGTGTCAAAAGATTAGTGCCTAATTTTATTTGATGGCGTTGAAAGGTGTTTGAAAGAGATAAGACCTAGTAGAAGGTCTCTTTTATTGGGGCATGCCTTGAGGTGTTGTTCAATGCCCAACTCCTCTTCCACCACTCTTTCTGACACAAACCATGAGGAAAGTGGGTTTGCTCCACTGTGTGCTTCAGTCACGCTGTGCAACTTCCCACAGGCCTAAAAGCAATAAAGACAACCAACTATGCACTGAAGCCTCTAAGACCTTGAGCCAAAATAAGCCTTTCCTCTTCATAAGTACAGTATGTTTTGTATTTGTTATGGCATCAGAAAACAAACTAACAAATTTTGTAGACAAAAGCAATCATTAATGAAGACATGATCTGCTAACAAATTTACAGGGATACAGGAGTAGTTAAAAAGTCTGTTTTGCCTGGTTCCAGTCTTCAAATTTACGATGCCGAGTGAGTTGTGAATTGGATGGGCCCTTGTGGTAGATGCAATAACCTAGCAACTGCGACGCAAGATCCAATTCTCTTCTCTTTCCTCTGTTCCACCACAGAAGAGGAACTGGTTACTCATTGTGTTCCATATCATCACTGCCTGACAATGGTGACCAGGAAACATTGTTCCACAAACACAGGAAGGTGATGTGTGAATGGCGACCTTTTACCCTTCTTATTATCTCCAAACTATTTTAAACATATTTTAAGTGTAAAATGTATAAAATATACAAGTGAATATATTGTCACCATTCAAGTTAAAGGAGATTGATTGAACCCTGTACAACTACCAGTCAGTTTTAGAAATGTCAAGTCAGTTCACCCTCTTTCTTTACCTCCTTCCCTTCCCTTCCTTCATTCCTTGAAACCAGAGCTATCACATTCAGCTACATTCCCGGGTATATTTTTATTATTTTGAGACAAGTTCTTCCTAAATGATTAAGTTGCCCAGGCTAGATTTGAACCTGTAATCCTCTTACATCAGTATCCCAGCATACTGGGATTACAGGCATGAACCACTGTATCCAGCCCTGTGATTTAACTGGTAATTTGTCGTCTTGTGTTAAGGCTCTTCTCAGGTTTCCTGTGATAGATGATAGAGACAGATACAGATATAGATAGATAGATAGATAGATGATAGATAGATAGATAGATAGATAGACAGATAAATAGATGATAGATATTTAAGACTGATGCATTGGAGAGTCCCTTATAAGCAACTTGAGCTTGTTAATTTTTGTATTACTGAAAAGGTAAGTGTCTTGTCAGTGCATTATAAAATTTGATATCTGTGTGTCTATCCTCTTGGTGTTTCTTTTTTCCAAAAAAAAAAAAAAAAAAAAAAATCCTAATGTCCTGTTAGATTTTTTATAGCTCTTTCAGTGATAGGAAAAGACCATGAGAATGAAGAGATGTCATTAAAAAAATTCCTTCACTGATGATCACAATGGTTGACACACTGTGTCAATTTTAGAAGTCTACAAGTTTAAGTAAATAATTCAGCAGTTCTACATCCTGGGATGTAGAGCACAGTCCTTACCCATCTAGGATGTTGCTCATTGTGTCAAATTGAGAAGTTTAGAAGTTTAACTAAATGTCTCAGCAAGGCCCCAGGTTCCTCACCTTGTAAACATCCTGAGCCTGTGCAAGAGGAGAGCAGGGAGATGATGTCAGTGCTACACCACACCAGGGCGGGTGGCCTGCATACAATATAAAGGAAGAAAAGAGACTTGTCCCCACTCTGCTCTTGCAGCTTTTGCTGTCTTCTGCCACCTTGAAGTGTTACTCCTGCGCCATCCACCCTGTCTTAGGTCTCAAAACTCAAGAGAAAAGAACTATTTTGATGTCAGCCTCTAATTTAACAAAAGCATAAAATCGACACATAAAAAAAAGGTTGGTTAGAAACACTGATGCTAAGATTTGATTTACATGTCACTTCACCAACAGAACAACAACCTTTGATCTCTTTATTTCTTGAGTGCTGACAGATAGTTATGTCAGATTAATGCTGAATGTGAGACAAAGAGTTACTGATTTAGGGAATGTCAACCTCACTGAACACCTTAGACTTCAATCAGGCCTCATATAAATAGTATCCCAGTTATAGAAATCTCCCAGCTTCAAGTAACTTGTCTCCTCTTGCTTAAGCAAAAAGGACAGAGATGTTTATGTTTGCTCTTGGCAAATTTGAGCAGGAGCTAAAGATCGAGATTAGATCATGCACAGACCATGTTAAAGATTTTGGATTTCATCCTAGCTGCAGTTATAAATAATTCATAACTCATAACCTATCAAAGGGACACAGTGGGTCAAATATGACACGGGAATTCACTCAACAGCCACAGAGCAGGTATTAGAAGCAGAGACTGAGATTTTAAATGAAGACCTCTGCGTTAGCTTTAAAGATATGAAGCACTTTAAGAAAAAACAAATTTGAAAAAGAAAAATGTGTAGATAAAATAAGTGGAAAGAGATATGCTTCAGTTTTATTCTACAGGTGTAGAATAAATGTTATAGTTCAATTATAAAGTTCACAGGTGGAAACTCTCATAAATGTGAGAACTCAGGAGTTCCATCTATAGAGACCCTTTCCACGATACTCTATTTATTAATATAACTCAGTACAAATCCAAAAGTTTAGCAAAATAAGCAAAATCTAAATATGTACATGTATTACAAACTATAAACACTGAGCATTAAGTATCTGTAAACAAAGAACTGTCCAACATATTTAGCACTTATATTTAGTAGTGGTATATAACAGAACATAGATTTTTAAACTTTTTAAAAAAATAGTATGAAATAACAATAACAAAAGAAAAACATTGAGAAAAAGATCCCAAAGCAGACTAATAAGCATCCTGAAAGATGATTGGAGAAGGAAGTATAGAAACATATTTCTCTTCTCTTGAATATAAAAATTAAAACATATGGCCTCAGATATGAGGTTTGTAAATTAATAAATGCTGTTCCAATTACTTTATTCAAAATTATAAAGTTAATGTAAAAAACACATTGCGCATCTCTCTAATTTTCATATCAAAAAAGAATAAAGAAAACAGAAAACAAATTATTGAGTCTTCCAGTGAATATCTATGGACCCACTACTATACTCATGACCCATCTAGAAATATAATGGTGACACAAATCAGCTTTGTCCCTATCATTATGGAACTTGAAATTTACTTTCTGAAGTAAAATATTAGATCAGTAACACTACTCATTATAATCCATTTTATAATCACTATCAAATACTGTAAAGCAGCATATGAAAGTCCAAAAGTATCTAACTAGGGGACTGACCTGGCCTTGGAATGGGGAAAGTCTGAGAGAAGAGACAGGTGATTTGATAGTAAAGAAGAAGAGAAAGCAGTTCAGTCCTTGGAAAAAGCTTGACTAAAAGTCCTGAAGGAAAGCAAATAGGGCAGAGAAGAAACTGAACCAAGACTTACATGTTAGCTGTGATACAGACAGCAAACACAGTAGTGTCTGCCAGAAAAAAAAAAAAAAAATCGTAAAGGGCAAATACCTGTGATAGATTGTGCTAGCGTTCTAAGCGCCAGCTTTCTCCTTGTCTCATATGAGGCCCTGTGACTCCCTGCCCCATTCTGGCAGGAAGATACTTCTGCTCCACTGTCAGGCAGAGCCTGAAACCGGCTCTACTTGTTGAGATGGTATTGGAACTGATGCAGATTACTTCTGGACAAAGCTTTGCGTTGGTTGCATAAATCTATTTGTAACCATAAAAATAGCAAATTCTATATAAGGGTTGATCTTTCAGTCTGAGTCCCAATATAAATAGGTTCACAGACAGAGGATGTCCACACAAAACTAGCCCCCCAAGTGTAACACACACACACCAACGTTAAACCTGAATAAAGTTCACTGAAGAAGAGTATAATATGCCAAAATATTTAGAATGCTTTCCCTTAGAGCATAATGAATCATTATTATGCATGCATACATGCATCTAGAAAATGCTAGCAAAAAAAATTTGTGAGTTAGCTCTAAGTGTCAACTTTTCTTTCCCCTTTTGTTATGTGCTTTCTGTTTAATGTGTGGAAACTACAAACTGAAAAAAATCACTAATAGAAAAATGATTTAAAATATATTTTAAACATGCATATATTTCTCTAATGCAACAATTTTATTATATTTATAGTTACCAGTACAAATGAGAGAAATGGAAACTTTCATGAAATATTAATACCTTCTCCAACTTTAAAATGCTTTGAAATTACTTGAAAGCTTCTTAAAACACAGACTGCTGAGCCCTACATACAAAGTTTCTGATTCCTTGGATCTAAGGAAAAGCCAATGATTTTTATTTCAACTATTTCCTTAAGTGATACAGATACTTTTGGAGCAAGAATTGTTCATACTGTATTTTACTAATACAGTAAATGATCTGATGCAACTCTAAAGAAGAATTTTATTTTGAATTTCCACTTTCAAAAAGTCATTTGATTTTTTTCATCCAAATGACTACTTGAAAATCAATGAATTATTTTCTTCTAAGTTTTTCTTTTCATATTCATATTTTCTTTTCATATTTATATTCATATATTGGTAGCAAGCAAAAGTTGAATCCAGGTGAATTATTTATTATAAATGTACATCCTTTTTAACCATGGAGTTAAGAATGAGAAGACGCATTCACAGACATGCACATTTCTTGTCCATAGAAAATGTAATAAATTTATCCAGGAAATTCAATGATTTTCTGGTTTTAAAATAACCACCTCTGCTATTCTAATGATTGCTCCCCAATTTCCTTTGACTTATATTTTCCTTCTGGCATTTAAAATCCTTGACCTTGTTCATAATCAATTCACACATGTCTTACAGAACCAATTTCTAACTTCAGATGCTCTTAGAAAATGCAAAAGCATCCTTCTTACAGTAGGAGCCAGAAAAAAAAGTAAGCATATTACATTTTAATTTGCAAAAACTAAAACATTGTTGAATTTCATTTCTTTCTTAGAATAAAAGGGGAGCAAAACAAGAATTTACAATCCTTTAATTTTTCTGGTGAAACTGTGTTAAAATTTGAGACAGCACGGAAGCTTTATCACTGTATTATTCTCAAAGTCAAGATTCAACATCCCATTAAAGCATTTTGCCAAAGGAAAAAGTTGTTAGAAAGTACATAAAATGCTAGGTGATCCGCCTTTGGTGGAACTTGACTTTCTGAAACATCTGAAATACAACTGTCTTTTATTAAACTGAAATGGAAAGACCTGAGCAGGAACCCTGGGGGGATAGAACACAGCCTCGAAGTCAAAGCCACACAACATTTCTTGTTATCACTGCAGTTACATTTCTAGCAAGCTAACAAGAGCAGCATTACTAGCCTTTAAAAGATACCCAATACAATTTTCCTTGAAGATGGTTGTGCTGTCAAATCCATGGGTCTTCTTAAGCACAGTACAATTAAAACTGTGATACTGAAGGGTCCCTAGGATTCACCAAACTTGATTAGAAAAACCACATCTACCTTCACAATTGGAATCAGCCAATAAGACCTATGATATGCCATCAGAGAAGGAAAATATAATTCATAAATTCTTCTTGAAACACTACAGAACAGGATTGCCAAAGAGAAAGTTTTTTGTATTATTTTTTTTTAATAAGTCTCCCCTAGCTTACTATGACTTGGCTATGTGGATTGGAGTTTAGAATTTCAAAATCCTCATTAATATTTCACTATTGCACTAGGATGATTCATGCTGCACTGCCTTTGCTAATTAAATTAATAGCTACAAATGCTTACCAAAGAGATTAACTTCCTCACTGCTCTACCTAGAAGAGCAGTTGCCTGGCAGCCCTGGGTGGAGACTTGGCACCTAGCTCCTCTCTCAGGACTTAGACTGCTATGCATCCATGACTGAGAAAGTGCACGCTACACTGCTTTCACTGAGAGCGTTCACCTTCGCCTTTACATCTCAATCACTCCATTTTCATTATTTTAATCACTTGCTCCATGCTAGTGTCTTAAGTCTGTTTAATCTGAAGGACATTTTGCCTCATGCTTTGGAGACTTGCTTCAATGTCTGATCTTATTCTTGTCTCTTTACAGGCATCAAATTACACATGGCTTTCACACTGTAAATAAATGTACTTTATTACTACTGAAGCCTTTCCAATGATTAGTCTAATTTAGATTTTTGCAAATTACTTCAGCCTTTGAAACTGTATTGCAAATATTTATTTAATGCCGCTCACCATTTCTCATACTCTCCTGCACTTTGTTTTTTGAGATTGTGCTCCTTTTTCCAGCTACTGTATCTATACACAGACAGCACAGCCAGTGAGTGTTCATACTAAAGATAGATGTGGCAATTCTCTCCACTTTAGGATGTGCTTTCTGCTGCTAAATTTGCTGCCAGCAAGTTTGTCATTTGTAAAACTTGGCCTCTGCTCAAATTTGAGTTCCTTTTTTCCTTGCAAACAGGTGGCTCTTAAACTTTGCATCCTGTAGAAATGAACAATGACTATGTGTGTAGCCAAGGTTATGAAAACTGAATGATGGATGCACATTTATGAAAAATTCAATAGTGTTAAAAACAGTGTCCTTATATGAACATAGTGCCAGGATGCTGAAGAAAGTTCCATGCCGATTGAGCTTCCCTGAAGAAACATAGCAGACCTTGATCAAAACAGCCTTTTTTCAGGAATTACCCCTCACCAATTCCCTAAGGCAAATATCTGGCCCAAGCATACATAATTCTAATAAAACTTTAGTCTACCTTCACACTTGGCATAAATGTGTGTGGTTGTGTGTGTGGGGGGAGGGGTGTGTGTAAATATAGTAGCCATAAACTCATACAGTAGAAGGATCATGGAGAACAGCAGCAACAGGAGAATATCTTGAAGGGCTGCACTGAGAGGCTGCAAGTATCTCTAGGGTGCGGAGTGAGCACATAATTCAATGGCAGGTCAGTGCTTAGCATACAAGAGGTCTTGTGATCAACTCCTAGCATAAAAATAAGACACACAGGCAGATAGGAGGAAAGGAGGAAACAAGGAATGAAGGAAATAAAACCACCATGTTTAGTGATATTGTTTAGTGATAAGGAAACTCTACGTATGTTTCCTTAGCAAAAGGAATCTGTAATACAATATAAGTAAAGTAGATTTTTTTTGTGTGTTTTCATGTAATATGCCAGAAGTGTGAGGTCTAGGCTGGCATGATACCTGCCTCCTGAGTTGATTCAGAGATCCAGGACCCTTTTTTTTCTTGCTTTTTTACTACTATATAAGATTGTTCCTAATTTACAAAATAAAACTAATGTCATCACAGATGATAGTCAACACTGTTGTGCATACAAAAGAAAATGTTGAAGAGGACGAAAATGATAACATCTCAGATTTAGCCACGACATGTCATTTATAGGTATAGATTGACCCGATAGATATGCGCAATTAAAAACAGTAATAAAGTATAAAAGTTAATTGCCATGGCAGTGTACATGCATATACATAAAAAGAATTTACTCTTTATATTCCATTTTATGAAACTTTATCTTGAAATTTATAAAGCAACAGAAGAAACAAAATTTTTAAAGTTATTTAAAGCTCTATTAAATACTAGAAGCAGTAGATAAGTGCAGAAATGATTGATTCCTAGATGCAGAAATCTGTGAGAGGAAAAATTGGACTTTCCATTAGCATTTTTTTAAACTGTACACAGGGCTTTGATGAAAGTAGATATCAAGTTTAAAAATCTAATCTTTTCTTATTCCCCCAAATAACGTACAATCCTCTAACTATATATTACACAAAGTCCTTAGAAATCTCTTTCCAATCTACTCATCTCAAATCCAACCAGATTTACCCTAGACACACACACACACACACACACACACACACACGCACGCACACGCACACGCACACCCATACGTATGTTTTTCTATTTCTAGTAGTATCTATTCATGCAAAAACTACATATGTTTCTATGAGCCTAATCTTTAGTTAACCTATCTCATTTGCCCCAGCATGGCTTTCCTCCTATTTATTAGACTATTTTAAAAAATAGAAATGTTATTCTCTCTTTGAGCTTGTTATCAGTCTCATAGACTTTATATATATATATATATATATATATATATATATATATTACATACATATATAGATATTCTCCCAATTAATGAACCAATATGTTAATGTACATTGTACTACTATACTATTACAAAATGCCACAGACTTAGTGATCTAAACAATATAGATTTACTCTTTTATGATCCTGGAGGTCAAAAGTCTAAATCAGTCTCACTTGTCCAAGAGCCAGGCTTGGCGGGGAAGCTTCCTCGTGGACACTTAAGTGACATGAGCCATCTCCCTGTCACCTGTAGCTCCAGGAAGTTATCTGCAGTTGTCCCTTAGAGTTGGTTACAGTCATTGACTAATGGGTTAGTGTCCCTTCTCCTATTTCCTTCTCTACATCTTCTTCCCTAACTCTTCTCTCTGACTCTTCTGCCCCCCTTATGAGCATCCTTGTGATTATGGAAAGTCTACCCAGATAATCTAGAATAATCTCCACATTTCAATATGTTTAACTAAATCTCATTTTCAAAGTTCCTTGACCATGAAAACTAACACAGTCACAAGCTTTAGAGACTAAGGTGTGGACACTGTGAGGAACCATTATTCCTTCTACCAAAGGTAGACTTACGTCTAATAATTAATATTTAATTAGTGAATAATGTTTTATAGTCATTAGAGATGCTGAATAAATTACCCCTTTTTATTTTCAAATTATTGTATGTTGGTGAAATATGCAGTATCTTTCATATTTGTATACATTTTGAAATTTTAAAGGCTTCACTAAAGATCCTTTAATCTCACTACTTGTTTTAAAGAAGATTTTCATATACTAGAAATTGAATTGGAAAATGTTACCTCAAAATCTCTTTACATTTAAATTAATTTAAAAGTATATTTCTTAAAGTAGTACAAAAAATGTATAATGAGGATAGGTAATGTACAAACTCAAGAGAGTATGAAACTGAATAAAATGAATAAATCACTGAGTCAAAATAAAATTATATAAAGCCTCTTTGAAACAGATTATTTATTTTTTATCTAGGCATTAACCAAGCATATCAGAAATCCGACTCCACAGAGCATGAGACTTGGACAATTGTTTCAAAGCCACAGTTGTTGTGAATATTCTATTTGTCTTGTCAAGGAATTTAGATTATTTTGCCACCTAGAAAACAGGATGTGAGATTGTGCATTCTTGGCACAGCTGGAAAAAATTAAGCACAATAGTAAAGTTTGCGAATGCAATATATTCTACCACAAAGATTATTAGTCTCTTGTTTGACTCTTTATTAGTTTTAATTTAGAAGAAGAAATATACAAAATACAAGTAAACTTCAAAAATTAATCAAGCTATAAGCAATGTTTGCTTTCAAACTTTATTTTCAAAATCATTTGTTATAATATTATATAAAGTAGTATATATTATACATAATAGAATTCAAATAATAGTATACATGTTATTAGTATATATAATATATAATAGTAAATGTATAGTAATATAGTACATATATATATAATAGTATATATTTTTGAAAGAAAAAGATTGGCAAAGAGCATTCTATTTATTCAACTGGCTGAATCTTAGGGAATCATTAAAACTGTATTGTGTTGTTTTTATTAGCATAGAAAATTATCATATTATAAAATTAGGAAAATTTTACAGAAGACATGTGTTAGACTTTTAGCATTTAAATTTTCTATGAAAAGATTTTTGCATTTTAGAATCAATAATATAATTATTTGCAAATAATATATTTATCCCTGACTCCTTTGCAAATATGATGTTGATATTTCAGCCACTTAATTTCTCAACTTGAGTATGTGAGAGACATCAAGTCAGTATTATCGTCTCCATGTTCTTATTTTAATTTTTTTAAAAAAAGACATTAATGTTTGCATCTGCTCAAACTATTAATATGGGATTTTTTTCCTTACTCCTATTATGTAGTGCTTAGTGAAATTTTTCAACTATTTATGATCACATATCAATTATAATTATAATCCCTCTTCTTTTCCACTTACTGTGATTTGGAACAAGGCATTACAATTTTTCAGTTGCCCAAGATGAGATCAGGTTGAAACTTTTTTCTCTTCCTTAACATTTACTCTTCTGTAGCCTTTCTCCATCTGAAGCCAGAGTGATCTTTTCAAAATGGTATATTTTTTATTCATCATTTGATCTCTTGACTTGGAACCTTCCAAAGTTTTCCTATATTGCATTAGAAATAAAATACAAACTTTTCCTCTTGCTTTACAGAGCCTGCATAACCCAGCCTCCCATAATTTTGACAAGATTATTCTGTATGAGATGAGATGAAATTAACTGAGATGAAAGAAACAGGCTAATGAGGAGAGTTTACAGCCACAAAGAAAACTCGGTAAACTCAAAACTTACTGACTTAGTTTCCATCGACAGATTTTTGGAGGTCCTACAATTTCTTTTAAATGTTAAAACAGTGCAATGAGCACTTTTTAAGGGAAGTTATCCTAACATCCATCATATATACAGATGATTTAGAAGAGCCCACAAATAATAAGCAAACAAAATTCTTATTGCAACAGATAAATGGAAATTTTAAAAGCTATAGAATGATAAAAGCCTAGGAACTTTTCCCTCATAAATACTTGTGTGAACATTCTATTAAAATCACATATATATAAATCTGCAGCTTAAAATATGTGTGTGTGTATATATATATATATATATATATATATACACATTTGTGTGTATGCACATATATTTCTGTAAGATAGAAAAGTTAATGTTACCTTTTTTTTTTTCAAATGCTTAGTACTGCAACAAAAATGGGACTCCCTGGATCACAGAAGCGTTTTTCCTAAATACTACAAGCTCATTTTAGTAAGTTTATTGCCAGATCGTCTCAAATTCTTTTTGTTGCTCTTGTTGTCACTTACATGGTTATTACTATTCTGCTACTGAACACAAACCTGAATTGTTATTCATAGAAATTTTAGGATCTCAGTTTATTATGCTATTTCTCAGACAAATATGAAAATAAGACATAAATACCATTGATTGAAAGTCTTTTCACATGCAAAAATTCAGGTTTATTGAAAATTGTAATGCAAATTTAAGTAATGCAGCTCCAAATTATACTTCTGTAGTAACTTAGCACTTTTTGTTTTTAGCTATAAATGTCTACATAAATTAGTGTAATTTCTCTATATTTTATCCATAAATGCCTCCATAAAGTGTGACTAATGTTTTTCATGTGATATTATATTAATATAAAAAAAGAGAACTCTAATACATTTTATTAAAGTAAGAAAATAACTGCCAGTGCTTTAGTGGCAGATTCTTTTTTGGGTATTATCTGAAAAACACTTTTG
The DNA here is from genome assembly GCF_034190915.1 of Cavia porcellus. Taxonomy (NCBI): domain Eukaryota; kingdom Metazoa; phylum Chordata; class Mammalia; order Rodentia; family Caviidae; genus Cavia; species Cavia porcellus. Next base: position 26,823,599 of record NW_026947497.1, on the reverse strand, counting down.
ATTTTTCAACAATGCATTTCTAAGTTGTCTGTAGCTACTCCTGTCTGTCTGAAGTACTTAACATTTTGTGATAGACTTTGTCTTCTAATACATTAAGTCTTTTGTGTCCTTTCCTCCTTCTCTCTTTGAATTCTCACAATGGTTTCCAACTCTTGACAGAAGACCTCTAAGGTTGTTTGTAGACCTGTATCTACAATGAAATCATAAAGCAGTTCAAACCATAGAGGTGCAAACAGAGAAATCATCTACAGAGCCTATAGGACATTGAAAAGATGAGCTCCTAAAGTAATTGCCTTGAGTGGTTTAAAGTAAATTCTCAGACCAGAAATCACTGCAAGAAATGAATTACCGAATTATGTTAGCATACTTTTGGAGAAATTGTTTAATCAGTTTCATTTATCGAAGTTCAGAGTCTACATTTCTTGACCTGGTGAGTTTATCTGCCAGTTTTCAGAAAATTAGCTGATCACTGCAGACAGATATCCGGTTCCACATACCAGAGGCTACTAAGCTAAATTATAAAGTATAATTAGGATTCAAAGTGGCCACATTTCCTTTTGCATATTTGCACATTTGAACAGAAACAGGGACTTTTAAGAGCAAAAAGAATAAATTTTAGTTTCTAATTATGACTGAGGATGAACAAATAAAACCTTGAGTTTGAGTCCAGATACAGATTAAGTGCTACTTTCAAGATATGAGATAAATAGAACTTTTTTCTCCTCAGAATACTGGTTGCCTTATACTCGTTACCCCACTTTGTGGCAATCTCAATGATTTACTTAGGTCAAAACACTTACGTTACTATCTGTCTATCTTTCTCTCCATAACCCTATTTTCAGCAAATTATCAAATATCATGTCTATGTTTCTTTCCTATGTCACAAACACACTCTCCTTTAGCCATGCCACTGATAGCACAATCTCATCATATGTCATTTGTTAGTTTTTTCTTTTCCTTGTTCTGAGGTTTAAGATTTCCTACAAAACCTTATACTTTATGGGTCAAATAGATTGATGTAAGTTACACACCTAATGATATTACTCCAGGAAAAATACTTACAGTTATCTATTTACTGAGGCACTAAAAACAAATAACAACAACAAACAAACCAACAAAAACTCTTGGTGACTCCTCCGTGTCTCATATGCTGTTCTAGTCTTTTCTTTTCTCTGTTTTTTTTGTTTTTGTTTTGTTTTTTGTTTTTTTTTTGAACCAGGGATTGAACTCATGACCAAGTGCTTGCTAGGCAGGTGCTTATGCCATTGAGCTTTATTCCCAGCACTGTTCTAGTCTTAAGCCATTAAAAAGTGAAAAGAGATCCTTCCCTCAAGGTGTTCACAGCCGCTTTCCATTGTGAATGATCCGAAGTCTAATTCTTTATCTTAGCATAGAAGACCTTCTAGGACCTGCTCCTTTTCCCCTCTTCAGGATAATCACTAAGATTTTTCCCTCCACTCAAAATGCACTGATGGGGACTGGGGGTTTAGCTCAGCGGTATAAGCGCCTGCCTTGAAAGCAGGCAGTCGTGAGTTCGATCCCCAGTACGGATAAAAAGGAAAAAGACAAAAAAAAAAAAAAAAAAATGTACTGATGTAGAAATACTGTCTCATGTTTTAAGCCTCAGCACTTAGCCAAGAGCTTGATCTATTTATTACTCATAGTTTAAATATGGATGAAGAATGCTAAACTGACTTATTCTTCTAACTTTTCATTCCAACACATTCAATCATGTTCACTTGTCATGTAATTATGGTGATCTACCGGGATTGAACTCACAACCTCACGCTTGCCAGGCAAGTGTTTATGGCAATGAGCTAAACCTACAACCCCAAATTAACTTTTCATTGTAGCAAAACAAAGTGAGGGTCCAAATAGCTGTTTCTTACTAATATCTTTTATGTTGTCCAGAAAGAGCATGCTAAAAGTTTTAATAAATGAGGATTTCATAAGTTGTTACACTTCTTAGAAAACATAACAAAAGTATTAACAGAAATAGGTTAATGTTATATAACTTTACAGATATCAAATTGATACTGTACAACTTTAAAATACATTTTGTATACATTATATATACATATATATATATATATATATATATATATATATATATTTTTTTTTTTTTTTTTTTTTACCGGTACCAGGGATTGAACTCACGACCACGTGCTTGTAAGGCAGGAGCTTATGCCGCTGAGCTAAATCTCCAGCCCCACATTTTATATTTTTTGTCTGACAAGAAATTACAAAAGCTTAATTGGCAAAGTGAATATATAGAACCTATATTACAATCAAGGAGGTAATCACAACTTTGGGGAATTCATACTGTTTAAAATTTAATCATTCATAAGAGTTATGATAGCATTTTCTCTAACTATCATTTGAGTTGGACTCTTTGGAATTCACTGAGTTTTTAGGTGCCTGTGTTTCCCAAACCCACAAGGCCTGTGCCATGTATTCCACATCTCGCCATAAACCCTCAGCTTCTCCTCTGCAGGGCCACCACATTTTGCTGTACAACACTCACCCAGTACCTGATTGTTCTCTTTTGCTTCTAGCACGCAGCAGTCATATATCACACTGACGATGTTACAAATCAAATTTCCTCTCCATCAGCGACATAAATAAAGCTTTAGCCCCTCTAATAGCCCCAGGAGAACGGAGACTTCATTGTTCCTGGGATTCATGCTGGCGTTTTTCTCCTTCATCGCTCCCCTATAGAGGCTCTGTGTTACCTTCTAATAGTATTGGACTGGTTACATTTATTTCCTTTAAGGATTACATGGATTTCCTCCAGGGCCCCATTGCATACGCCTGAGAAAGGATGATTGCTATTTGTAGACAATATGATTGCTAACTAGAGAGTTAAAGAACTCTACTTTCCGTATCTCCAAATTTATTCTACATTTTGTGACAGCCAAGTTAGATTTTAGCCCCAGTGGCAGGGCTTCTCTGGGGAATAGTGTAGTGTTGAGCAGATTTTAAATGTCAAGGAAAGTTCATCAGAATACTCTCAGATACATTTCCTCAAGCTCTGAATTTGGACAGAGGGTAAAGTCAATGTCGAATGTCTATTTTTTCACAAACTTCATTCAAAACCAGGGCAGGAATGTAAAATGCAGCAAGAGATAGAGGAGGCTGGAGCACAAGGGATGCTTAAAACATTTTCACTTAAGCACTTGTAGTAAGAGTTCATGGCTATAGGCTTCCGCAGAACCTTCAAACTGTGCATTAATAACAAATTAATGAGGTCTAAATTTCAGGACAGATCTTTATCCAGCTCACTAGAAATAGGGCTGCAAGCCAGATGAAACAAAATATATGCCGGTGAACAATCCTAGAATTTTCCACATAAGCAAAACCGCAAGATGACGTGGACAGAGATACTATGAACTGATATTCGAATGCCTTTGAAACAAAAAATACACTCTCAGAAATACCAATGAAATAATTTTGGAAGCAGGTTGAGCTTAGAAAAATGATGATGGGGAGAAGCATTTCATTCTTGTTTTTTGAGACAATATTAAAATTAAAAATAAAATTAAAAGCAAAATAAATATCAAAACAAAAAGACAAATGCCTGTTAAAAAGCTATGTCATAGATTTGCTTCAGGATATACTATAACTATCAACATAAAGATCACAGAAGCATTTAACACACTCAGGCTGCTACTTCCTAGTCAGTTAAAGATAACCAAAATAATTATGTGAGTGACCCTAGCCAAGAACAAGATCACCAGTGGGCCCTTACTTATGTGTCATAGTTTGGACAGCAAATGTGACTATTTTACTCATAGGAGCTATCTTGACAAGCATGGGATATTCCTGACTCATTCTGGCATATCACTGCTAACTTTTCCTTGGTATATGAAGGATGGCTGCAAGATTAGAAGAACGAAGTTTCAGACTTTCTACTTCATTAGAATTAATATAAGAATTGCTGTGCTTTTTTGGGTAGGCATGAGCTCCCTTTTTATCAATTATTCAGCAAACAATTTATTATCTTTAGTATAAGCAGATACAATGGTGGGCCCTGAAGGCAGCAAGATTTAGGCCCCTACAGCAACTACTTCTTATGAGAGGAGAGTGATAAGAAAATAAGCAATTATTCACAATATCACTGTCGTGATTAAAGTATACAAAAGTTGCTTACAATCAGAAGAGAGGAAAAAGGCTTCTATTTGAATAAGAGGATAAGGAAAGGGATATAGGGAAGAGTTCCCAGAGGAAACAAGCCTGAGAGGAAAAGATAAGAAGCAGTCAGAGGAAGGGATCCAGGAAAGACATTTCAGGTAAAATGATTCGTCACTCAAGTTGCACAGGGATGAGTGAGAAAAACAGAAGAGATTATTATGGTTGTGAGCCCAGTAGGAGAGGAAAATTGAGTGTCCATCACAACCGCTGGATTAATAAAGTCCAACAGAACAGCAGCTGACTATCTTCCTTAAGCAAAAATAACAGGAAACTAGAGGCATCCTGTATTACTCAGGATCAAAGTAAAAGCAAATAGCAAAGTGTTTAACATGAGATAAGGGTTAGACAGAAATAAAGAACAGTCTCTGAGACCGGATTCACTACCTCAAACTGTGTTTCTGGTCTTCAGTTTTTCCACTTAAAATTTAAATTCCCAGAAGGTAGAGAGTGATTTGACTAGTTTCAGAAGCAAGGCTAACCTGGTTCCTCTTCCCTGAGAGGTATATTCTTTATAGGAAGCACAATCACAAAAGCAAAGTCAAAGCATTATCACCAGACAGGTAGAGATTAAGGACAGCCCAGTGGAAACTACAGATTCCCTCCTTTGGGTTTACACAATGAAATTTGATTTTTGTCTGTCTCACAGAGTTTGTATTCGGAAAGACATTCATGAAAAGCAAATTACAGAACGAAAATCTAGGGATGGTTACCAGACAAGTGAGGAGAGATGCTATTCCTATGGAAATAACAGAGATTCTCTCATGTGAATACACTACAAAATTTGTGTTTCTATTCCACGGATCTTCAGACATAAAGGGGACACATGATACCGTGTGCTTCAGCTACACCTCTGTGACAAGAGAAAAAATAGTTTATAAGACTCATATAAGAACAAACCATCATAACTAGAATTATGTGTTTCTTAATATGAAAGTAAAAATATATGAAAGGCATCTCATACATGTGATCCTAATTTCCTACACATAGAGGTCATCTGTAAGGTAACTAATTTATTGGATTAGACATTATCTATCTATCTATGTATTTATCTATCTCTCCATGTATACCCACGTATTTGTATGAATTCTATTTCCTTATGATAAGTGATTACCTGGTACAATGAAATCTGTAAGTTTTACATTATGATTAAAAAGTCAAAGATACAGGTTATATGTTGACCAACATGACAAAAATACCACCTAATTTAGTTTTAAAGTAGCTTTAAAGATTATTCAGCTACCTATTACTATATCTAAAGATGTACTTAAAAGAAATGTAAACTGAGAAGAAAAGAGATGTGAAATATAATCAAGATAACAAATTTTTAAATTATTATGCTTATAGTAATAAGTCACATTTTTCTATTTCCTTTACATTTAGAGCAAAAATAAAACTTCAGAGATTTCATGTTAAAAAAGAAATCACATTTTGAAAGGTAGTCTTGGAAAAAGAAACAATTAAACAATTATTCACAACTTCTAAAAAGGGAAATACGTTCAAATTGTCACAATGTACAAACCAATGGTTTGAGCCAAATACCTCTTTCTGGTCATCCAATCTAATCACATACCCATTTTAAAGGAATTTCAATACTTTAAGAAATATTTGATTACTATTCTCAATATATCTCCTTTATTCCTACCATTCTTTTAAAAGTATATTTCATGTTTTGATTTCTTTTTTTTAGCTGAAGTTGGGGTAAAATTATTGCATGTCAATACAATAAAAGCAGAGTACTTTTAAATTTGGTGTTAATTAGCATATAAAATCTATTTCAGCAGTCAAATGATTTGAAACAGAACATTTCTATTTTCTAAGTGCTCTGAAGTTACTAGGCTTTTTGTTGGATGCTAAATCCATAATTTCTTTAGAAATGTATACACATAAATACATACAACACATACATATTTCTACTGGCTTCTTTCCTTCTATGAAACTTCTGCTTATAAAACTGCTGAGCGCATGGAGACCAGATAACAAGTTATGCTTGAATTATGCATAAAATTATTTCAAATCAGCAAATAGACTGTAGGGTGAAAGAGGGAGGGGGAGAGAAATATAGGCCTAAGAGTAAACAGCATTACCACTGTTGTTTGTATAACAGGTAGCACACCCATGCATATAAATAAGGCAAGCTCAGAAGTCACTCCATATAGCAAACTGCTGAACTGAATTTTCACTTTAAACCTCAAATCTTGACTATAAGAATCAGGTGGAGACTATTAAGTCAATGCAGAGATCCATAAAAATATCTATCCCTCTAAAACTGCATTAAAAGTGAGTTGAAAATCTTTCCTCATGACTTGGGAAACAGATGGATTTCACCATAGGATTATTTGTACATAAAAATGGAAAAATATTTGTCTCCAGGTGTTCATTGGAGGAGTTCCTGGTTTGAATTGCTTCTGCTATGACTTCTTGTCTTTAGTCACACATAGCAACTGTTCCCCACGTCTCTAACCTTACATGTCTCTATTACATGTAGATGTTAAAGATTTTTAATGTTTTAGTCTGTGCTTTCTAGAAGCTTGATTTTAAAAACTTCTCTTAATTTTATGTTTAAAAATCTTCTGTATCAGAAAATGTCTGTCTGAACCTCTGCAGCTGCCTTTTTGTTAAATTTTAGAAAGCAATTTCATATATCCTTGTTGGCAGTAGGATAATCTACCCCATCTCACTCCCCAGAATTTAATCTACTTGCAAAGAATGAATAATTTAACAAGTTTCTATTAAGTATAAGCAATAAACAATAAGTGTTTAGTAATATTTTAATATGTCTTTTGGACGTGGGGACTCCAAAAAGTGGTAGATACAAAACAGTACTTTAAACTTAAGGTGAAAATAGTACTCTAAATTTGAGATCATGATAAGTTGCTCTATTTAAAAAGGAAGATTTTCTGACTGGAAATTTGATGGAAAGTATGGAGACAGAAGACATAATGTATTAATTAAAGCCATTAATATATGATTTTTGGAAACTTCCAAAATACATGTTTCTCTATGCATATTTAGGAATAAAATTTTATGAGTCAATAAAAAATCATCTAAATTTTTCCATAATACACTTCATTATAAACTGCTATATCACTCAGTAAGTGGCTTGTGTGGAGCATCTCTAACACACTTCAGAATTAGAACAGGGTAAAAACTGAAGCTACTTTTGAGTAGATAAGTTTATTCAGATATTAAGATTTCAGCTAAAAGCCATGCACTGCAATCACAGATTTAGTGGCATTTTGCTTTAGATCTCTGCAACTAACTAGGATCTTTCACTGTGACAGGTAAACTGCCAGATGGGTGGATGAATCGAACAATGATCTCAACAATTTAAATGTCATAAGGAAGTTAAGGAAAATGACTCTGAATTAGTGTAGTAGTGCTTTTAAGGCCAGGAAATATACATCGTTTATGATGTGATATTTTTAGAGAGCATTTTATAAGCCAAATGGGCAGAATCCAGAAATTTGTCCTCAGTCATGCTTAGACTCAAGGATGGAGAAATATGCTAAGACCTATGTGTTCTTTCTCTGTGAAAGTAGGATTCTATACAAGACTACCACAAAACTGATGACTCTAACTATGTGCTATTTGGGAAAAAAAGAAGAGAGAGAGAGAGACTCAGTTGGTTTGAAAGCATGCAACTGAATAAGAAAGGTATCAGGCCTCAAGTGGTAAAGAAATGTCATTTAATAAAAAATGCTTTATGACTCAGCATTAGTATAATCTATGTTCTCAGCCTCAAAAATGCCTGTGATGCTGAGGCTGTTCAGTGTTGAGTGGGTTTTTAGGAATGAGGCTGCTACAGCAACTTGTATATCAGGTTTCTTATCAGGTATTAGCACTGAGGAGAGAGAACCTCTACATGCATGTTAAGAGCAAGAGATTTTTTTTCATGGAACAATATCATATGGAAAAACAAAATCATAAAAAACAATGGAGCACAAAAGTCAGAGGAGGTAACACAACTTTCTTTGACACTGATGCATAAAGAAGTCTTTTGGCACAATCCTAGCTTTTCCACTGAAGTGACACCTCAGATGCTTAGTATTAATTATGCTACTTTGGAGGTTCAAAAATAGAAGGTAGCATCAGTTCTTCTTAGACAACAAAATGGAATGGAAATTTTTCAGCTAGATGCATCATTTCATATTCGGAAGCTGCTGAGCCTGTCTTCCTGACAAATAAATCCAATCAATCATGGACGCTCAACTGCTCCACTTCTGATTAGAAGGCTAACAGGCATGGAGTCATTTAAAGACAAAGACCACTAATTTTACTTTAGTGGGAGTAGCTTTACCGCAAGCAATGTGTGAAGTCACCTCCCATCTAAACACATGAATGCCTCAGTAAGTATCCAATTCAGGAAAAAAAAAAAAAAAAAAGAAGGATCACCCAATATTTTATGCAGTTTTTTCAATATTGATATGGATACCTTAAGACAGATACTTTACTGATAAGGGAAACTTTTGTCTTGACTTTCTCACAAGGAAGTAACCAAGTTTAGAGGTGCTATATTTTGAGTCACCCTAGCTACCTGAGTGAGAAGATAGAGATTGAAAAGATGAGCCTGATCCTTTATACAGGAGTCAGTGGTCCTGAATACAGTGCATAGAACAGATAAGGCTGGGTTTCTCTTTGGAGTTAGGGACCCAGCAGTGACCTGTATTTCTTATTTAGAGAAGGTGTAGGAGAAAATCAGGCTATGAGTTACTCCAGCTCACCCAGGCCACTGCACATTCCAATGCTGCTTACCCTGTCTCTCAAAACTGATTTGTTCTTCAAGCTTCAAAGAAAATTTGGAAGACTTTCACGGCGTAGAAGAGTACCATTTTAGCTGAGAAAAAGATAAGTTGCCCGAAAGTGAGAGTAAAGAACTTATTCAATATCTCAATAAGTGAACTGAACTAGATAATGAAGCCTCCCAAGAACATTTATTGATGAATTATGTCCCCATTCATAAAACAACAAGCAAGGAAAGAGGGTCAGCAGGTAGCATTTTTAAAAAGTGGGACAAGTAGTTATTTTAAATATTTTCTTTAGTAGAACCTTAAAGAGATATTAGATTTTTCAAGAGGCAAATATACTTGCTTATTGAAATACTAAACAAGTGGGTTAAAAATTCTACTTTTCAACCAGGTATGATGATGCATATCTGCAATCTTAGCATTGTTAGAGGCTCAAGCATAAAAAATGCAAGTCAAGCCCAGCTTTGTCACTAAGTGATTTTTTTTAAATTCCCCACCCCTGTCACTAAGTGAATTAGAAACACCTTATCTCAAAATAAAAACAAAAGAGACTAGAGATATAGTTCAATATGAAGGCCCTGGGTTAAAACCAAGATACCACAAAAATGTCATTTTTTTATCAGTGGGTAGAAGAATTTACCATCTCTCTAGCAGAGGATAACTGTGATCTGTGCCAAAGACTCTTCTTCAACACGAAAGGCTCATGCCACAGGCTCTGATAGTGATAATGTCTAACAGCTTACAGCGGAATCACACCTTCTGGTAGTTAATGTCCACTGAGGGAAGTGCCCCTCATCCCAGTTCATTCCAGCTTATTAACAGCTGCATCCAAAAACGTATCCACGTGAGAGCTGTAAAGGTTCAGAAACTTCCACCAAATCACATGTGGAAAGTATGCCTGTTCCAGAGCTCCTTTTGGAGAAGACTGAAGACATTGTTGTGACCACATCCCAGTTTAGATTCTGTCTCTTTCTAGCCTCTTCTTTTATTCCTGTATTCCAAAAGCAGTCTCCAGTAAACTTCTTACGCAAAAGCCTATTTCTCAGAGACAAGAACTACAATGCATTTTGGGAAAAAGTAAACTTCAAAGGCCTGTGTCTACCTGTGATTACACTTGGAATGTCCTGGGCAGGATTTACTCTCAGGCAACATGGAGGAGTATTAAAGGCTAGATGGAAAATGGGAAGATCTGTGGGTCATTATTCAGGAAGAAAGGCTTTAAAAAAGTATAGAATTTAAAACTTTAGAAGATGTGTCTTTCTTTCATTATTTTTTATAAGACATTCTTGGTAGCTTCACCCTTTGATAAATAGATTCTATTTGGTGGAAACTCCAAGAAGACGTGAGAGTTGCTTCAATATTTGTGTATAGGCCAAAGAGAAACTCTCCCAGCCAAACTTCAACAGAACAGAAGAGTCTTCCCACTTCTCCAGTTTCTGAGTGTCTGTGGCCAGATGGTTCTGGTGACCTTCATTAGTAGAATAAATATTTATATACATTTCTTTGAACTAGAATTCTCTACTTAATTATGAAATGAAAATTAACTTACCTGATCCTCTTTTTTTACCATAACAGTTGAACAGAATCTTAAAATGTTCATTTTCTGTGGAAAAACCATAGAACCAAGAGCCCAGGGCGTGCATTACCTTGGTAGACATCTGCAGGACCTCTTCCAACTATGTCATCCATGCTCATTGACCATCAGCTCTGCAATCGGCTCTTATAATTCTATATGTAATCCTTCACCTCATCTTCTGACTCGCTGAAGGCTCCTTAATGGGAATCTGGAAGCACTGAAGGGAAGTAGACTCCAACTTCCTTCTGTGTGTTATGATCTCCCTGCATTCATTGTCAGTCTAGTGCCTGCCAACACCTTCAGTCAACTCTTTGAATTAAACGCCTCACTGCTCAGCACATCTATATTAGGTTCTATTTTATTGGATATTGAATACAGAGGCACTAAATATTCAGAGGTAATAAGAGAGCAATTACCTGAGGTTTACTCTCTTTCAAGAAGTGATGTTGGTTTATTATGGATTTTGTCTCTTTATGGCATTGTTTAAATTTCTAATTGACTGATCTCAAAGAATTCACTTAATTTTTGAATTCTTTTTTCTTCAGTATAAATGCAAGGCCTGAACTTTCAAACTTTAAATTGTTTCTTTAACTTTAAATTGTATAAATCCAAAGATTCTAGAACTAGGTAATATCCTTTAACCCTTAATTCTTCCTCTGTGTCTGTCTCTGTGTCACATTAAACCTCACATTAAACCCAGGGATTTGCACATGTTAGATAAGTTCTATATCACTGGCATATATCTTCATTATAAATTTTTCCATGTGTAAATATTAGGTTCAAGAACAAAGGGAGAAAGGTCATACATACACTTAAAAGAATAATTATTTTGTGTACGCTTGATATTTTTAACATTCATGTCAGCAATCAATATATTATACTACATGTATTAAGAAGGTAGAAAATATATTATGCCTTAAAGCCAGCATAAAGCCCTTTACACATTCAGTTATATAGGGTGGCTATTGGTTTGTTACAAAGGTAAAATATCAACTGTACTTTTTTTGTAAAAGCCTAAGCTAACAGTGTATGTTGGTGACATTATAAGACATTTCAAAGTACCAATGTTACAACAAAGAGGAAATAAATTATGAGTCACAGACAGTAATGTAGCTAACTAATAATCAAGACATGCATTTGTTCCTTGTTATACAAAATGTTATGTAAATGTTAGGAATTTGATCATTAGTATTGCAAAAACCACTATTAATGATATAACACAATACAGCTTAAATCTATAATCTGTTGGCATAGGTGTGTTTTAGAGCCATAGTAGCCGATAGAATCATGCATCTAATGAGAAGGCATGCATCTAATGGCATGCATCTAATGAGAAATATTTCTCAGCTTTATAAATATAAGGCTTCACTCTCATCAGCTATCTTTTGTCCGTATCATACTCATGCAAAATTACTGGTAGAGAGAGCTTTTGTTACTGGTACTCACAGGGTAATTTATAATGTTGGAAAGGTCCTTGCCATTTTCCTAATTGATACTGTAAGTCAGGACTGCATTTAGATCTATCATTGTCACTTGGTTGTCACACAGAGTCTAACATAAGCTGTGCATTTTAAATAGCATTGCTTTATCTGTCGTTTCTTCTGTTTCAGTAAAGTAGCAAGCACGTGTTTGGATTTGGATTCATCATATGTCATGGCAGTGCATTCAGACTTTCAAATGTGCATTCAGAATCTAAGCATGTAATTTTGGAACTAAAGGAAAACACCCTGAAATAGAAGTGACATTACCTTAAAATAAAACGATTCACAATTTTATTTTGAAAGCTGGCCATTAGTACAATCTAATTTTGTTTTGTTTTGTTTTGTTTTGATTTGATTCTCTTCCATTTTTGAGCTGGGAATATCAGGTGGATGTTCCACAAGCAAAAGCTTATCCAGCAAGAAGGTAAAAGAAGTTGAAAAGCAAAGCAAAGCAATAGGGCCAGAGAAAGGGTCCCCAAGGGCTTTGCTCTGATGCCTTCTGAGAGTCTGTAGTTTAGAAGACTCAATTTTAATTATTTCTTCAAGGTAAAATAAAGAATATAGTCTGTTAGTGCATAAAAATATGCTGTTTCCTACTATAAAATTTATTTCCATAACCTGAGAAAGATTTATTTACAATGTAAATGATTTTTTTCCCTAAAAACTAAACAAAGAATGACATTGTTTAACTTACACTCTCAGTAAGATTTTCCCTTTGAAGGTTTAAATTCATTCATGCTGCCCTTAATTCCCTGCATGTTGTCTTACAAGGTCAATCTCTCATATATTTTCTTTTCCAGTTTTTGGTCAAAATCTGGCTAGAAAAGTGAGACTTCTTCAGTATCATTTATACTTTTTTCTCCACTTTATTTTGAAGGAGGAGAACTTCTTTTGGTCAAGTTCAAGACCATATGTTAGAGTTTCTAGTCCATGAGATTTCTGTTTAACCTTATCATTTTCTAGGATCTGTAGACACAAAGTGTAAGAGACTTCTGTTACTCCATGACAGCAGAATCATCTCTGTCTCTGTTATCTGTTGTCTTTCCTTGACCACTTTCGCTCCCCAGCAACTGAGCAGTCAGATGGGTAACTGGACTGAACTTCTGTCCAGGAGATGCCTGCCTACAAACTCTCCCTCTGGAAAGTGCCAATTGATATGGGAGTATAAGACATGCTCCTTATAACTCTAGGGTCTCTTCCCCCTTCTTTTGGTTTTTATCTGTAGATGTTTTGTGTGTATTTTTTTAAAACTTTGCAAATAATGTGTAAGTTAAGTTCTAAGTGTAGAGGCCAAAAGAAATTAAATGACTCAATCTAGTTCAGCATAAGCCCTTGCTTATTTCAAGATACACACAGTGTCTGCTGGACTGGATCAGTGTTCTTCATGGTGAACACTTTCTGAACCCAAGAATTGGTGACTGTCTATAGGATAGGCTTGTAAGTCCCTGAACTCTTTCTCCTGTTTAACCTATACTTTCTTGTTTGTCTTTGTTTAAATAAATTCATGCAATATGTATACAAATGCATGTTTTAAATTGTTCTAAAATAAATATAGATATAAATTACATATAGATGCAGCCCTTTTAAACAGATAAAGCTATTTAATAAATAGATGATTTCACATAATATATAGAGAAGATTCCTATCATGTAGCTAGCATCACAGTAGTTAAATAGCCATATGTGATACCTGTTTTCAATAAATGAAAATGTAAAGCAAAAGAAAATTTCAAAAGCATAACAGCTTTTGTATATAGTGTAGAAATACAAAGGACACTGGTAAGATCATTATTATTTAAGAAAGGATCAAGAGTTCTGAAGATTACTAAGCCTCCCATAGAAACTAGTGATGATGAAATAAAGCTACTGAAAATGTCTGACAACAAGGTTTTCCTCTCAAAGGTGTATATAGGTGTCTCTACCATAAAACCTCCTGCGATGCTTCTGGCACAACAGTTTAAAATATTTCCTTTCAAATATGTCCTACTCTCTCTCTCCTGCCCCTCTCTCTTTCCCTGTTCCTCATTATCAAATAAATCATCCACTTTAAAAAGAAAACTGGTGGAGATATAGCTCAGTGGCACAGCATCTACCTGGCAAAAGGTTGAGTACAATTCCCAGTACCCAAAAATGATAGAAAGAAAGAAGGAAGGAAGGAAGGAAGGAAAGAAAGAAAGAAAGAAAGAAAGAAAGAAAGAAAGAAAGATTAGTTTGGAATTCTTGATCTTGCATTTTCTAATAGTATTACAATTATTTTAATTTTTTTTATTTGAGATTAATTTAAATCAGGGCATTTTCCTGTCATTTCTGAGAAAATGTACAGATATAAATGATCTGTTGCTTAAAAAGTGACTTTCTGAGAAAGAAAATCATTATTAACACATAAGTAAACAAATTCATTTGCTCATTAATACTTAACAAGTTTCTTTTATATGCCACTGTTAGGAAGTTGGGATATGTGTTTGATTTCTACCTTTATAGAACTTAAATTATATGGGGAAAATAAATAAATTAAGCACAGAGAGTAAGTAAAATTAAAATTGGTAAGTACAATTTAAGAGAACTAATACAATTTAATACAATTTAAGAGAACTAATACAAGTTGAAGGTCACAAGCTGGGTAAAGATACTTCATATACAGTAAATGTGATGATCAGTATGAGACAGTGAAGTTAGCTTTACCATGTGAAATGTAGCTACACAAATTTTAGACATTTAAAAATTCACTGACTTCTTTTTATTACACAGCTTTCCCTTCACTGGGATAAAATAACTGACACCAACAACTTAAAACCAAGAGATTTAACTTGGCTTAGACTACATAGTCTCTCATCAGTTGGCACCAAAGAAAGAAAAATGGCGGCCAAGGGCATTATGAGTCAAAGCTGTGCATTTCCTGTCTGTTGGAAAGAGAGCAGAGAGGAAAGAGCCAAGTACCAGACAGAATCCCCACATTCCCCATCCATGACCAACCTGATGCATCCAGATGCAGGCTTCTCAAATATCCCAAGCCTCTCTCAAGCCACGCAAGTTAGTGCTCAGTTTGAATGTCACAACTAACTACCTCCAGAGATCACAGTGAAAACAAGAGCTGCAAGCTACCTGATGTGAATAATTCCAAGTTAGAAAACTGAACATATTTTCAGAATATAAAATTTAATTCTATAAGAAAACTAGCAAGTGACTATTCTAAACTCTCCCCAAAATAGGAACCCAAGAACAGACTGCTTGATATTTTGCTAAGAAAGCTGACTACTCTTATATCCATCAAACTCACATACCCACTGAGAAAAATAAGTGCTAAAAAATAAAAATAAAAAACCCCTCGGGAATTAAATTTAATACTTAGAAAGCTCCCATGGAAAAACTTTTTTCCGTTGTTTTCTTTAAAAATAGCTTAACTGAATGAGAATGTTCAATGCTATAATGCAGAGGAAACCTTAGAATTAAATTTAAGTTCATTACTGAAGATATCTTTTGAAGATGCCATTTAGTACAGACTAAACCAGTTGCTTTTTACTGAAAGCTCTGATACAATTGAATGAGTTTTCCTCTCCAATGGAACCATCAACTGCTTAAATCAATACTAAGAAAATCATTCTGTACAATACCACCTGGGCTACAGAGGGTAACTTTCCAATTGTAGAACCATACATATTAGACACCGTACAGAAAATACACACCAAGTGCCAAGCATATGTCAAGAAATCTGTCTCTCATAGAGGGGATAAACAGAGCCTAGCAATAAGCTTTCAAGTCTGCATTACATTTTGAAGGCACTCAAAAGCTCTTAGAAAATGACAAAGAATTAAAGAGAACTGGAAAAAAACTGCATCTCTTCTTGCTAATAGAAACCAATCAGCTTTGAGCTGCTGATGAAGATGCAATTTTGTGTGATTCTGTGTGTAAATATGCCAAAAGATTGCTCCACTGCCATAAAGCAGAATGCATCATAATGAAAGGATGTTAAAGACATTCATCATATTGAAAATGTAATTTAATAGTCAAAGAAGTGTTCTGGACAAAAGTCAAGACATTTGATATAATACAATCGACACACTCCCTATCAACAAACATTATAATCTCGGATTATACATTTCAATAAGATTTTTATTAAATGACCATTTGGATCACTTGTGACTTGAAAAAAATCAACAATTGCATCATATAGCTTTTATATATATATAAATCCTGGAAAAATTATGATTCCAGTTTTCTAGTAAAATAAGCATAAAATGTTTATTATCAAGTTGAAAGATTTTATTTTCAATAAGCTTTGTCAAATGGAAAATCCATGTCTATTTTCTATCATAATAGTGGCATTCATTTTAAACGTTGATCTAAATTATTGTAGTGTTAATGAACATTTGAAGTAAATTCTGAGGCATTTTGGGTGACCCTGAGTCTAGGAAAAAGGAAGAAGACCTAACTAGTGCACTAATTACTGGTGCACTAAAGTGGGAATGCTCAGCCCAGCTGAACTGAGTCAGCACAGTTGTGTGGTGGAAATTCACCTGAAAATTGTTACCAGAATGGCATCAAGGGAGAACAGAAGGGAAGCCTTCATGCTGCTGATTTTCCATGAGAAACTTTGAAGCATTTCTTGATAGGAATTGAGCTGCTGTCCTGGTCAGAGCAGCGCAGATCCTCGCTGTCCCTGGGGATGGCTGCTATTTTCTTCCTGGGAGCTCTGGGCTTTGCTTTTGGCTTGAGTGTCACTTCCTGGCTTCAGTGCAGATCCCTCAGCCTTGTGGCACAGATCCCTCACCCTATGGGTAAAGGTTTTCTAGCTTCTATCACTGACCCGTGGACCTTTCTGAATCTGCGCTAAGGACCTGCATGAGACACTGACATGGTGCAAGCCTCCAGCTGGCCACACTGCCCTGGGACCCAGGTCCTCAGCTGAATCCTTCAGGTCTCTAGCATAAATACAGATGTTTGTACTCTTCTTAACCTGACTCTAGTAACCCTGACTGTATTCTCTAATTTTAGAATTCAAATTGGTTTACAATTTTCAACAAATAAAAACTTCTTAAATGATGATTAAATAAAATCATTTAATAAGGCCTACTTTTTAAGCTTGAGTAATATTTTTAAGAAGTTAACAGAGCATACACTGTCCTTCACTAAGTGCAGGAAATGTCCAGGCATTTGAATATTGGCCAATAATTTCTAGTCCTCGCTGATTATAACACTGTTCACTATACATTATTGATTTGAAAAATGTGGTGGAAATTTCATTGTTATATTCATTATTAAATTTCATTATTTGTCATGCAAGAAAGAAAATAATTATGTGAAAAACTAGTATCTTTTAAAATATTGTTATAATTGATTAAGCAAGCAAATAAATTAAATATAAACATTTATATTTAGTTTATCTCACAAAAGTACTAGGTAAATTTTCTGGGACCAGAAAAATAAAAAATTAGGGTTAATTTCATTTGTTTCTATATGATAAGATACAGAAGGCTGGATGGTTAAGAATGTTTTTGCACACAAATGTAATGCTGTCAAAAGAAAAAAATAAATATGAATAAATATTACAGAGCTTGGGAATATGTCATGAGTAATAGGTTTTCATTTACAATTGTATAATAATAATTATTTTTGGAAATTAACAGTGTGAAATCCTTGAAGTCATTCATTGATATAGTAAAGGAAAATGACAAACTAAGTTGATAGTTTTACCATTTTTTTACCATTTACCATTCATTTCATGAATATATTTTCTGTTTTAGATGAATTTAAAATGTCTACATTGTTATTTACTTCTATCATAAACAATTTAAGAATTTTAAATGTTTTCTATTGTTGCAAATTAATAAAAAATTATAGATAAGCAAGTTTACATTCTCAAAATTATAAAGCTGATACAAGCTTTAACAATGTGTAATACCCAAATGATGGGTTCTCTTTTTTACTAAAAATAAAATTATTTCATTACCACACTTACTCATGTTCATAGAATGGAGACTGATATCCCTGAACTTTGCAGAGCCTTTACAAAGATGTAATTTATGTTCTGCAAAATGCTGCCATTCTTAAAGTTCAGTCCAAGTGTTATTTACTGTATTGCAGCATTTAAAATCAACGAAGTACTGAAATTTTCTAATAACAGACTGACATTTCATTTAACCTTTTTAACTAAAATAGCATATAGAGTTTATTCCCTTGAATTGATCAAACTGGATGAGGCTAATCTTTATTTGATTCAACAACTCAGAGATAATAATGTGACATATCACATCCTTTATTAATGAAAATATTGGTTTATTTCTCAGAGGAGTAGGAGGCCATGGCACTCTTTCAAACAGTGTTCAGCTTTAGAGTCAATGTTACTAAAAATATGTAACATGTTTGTTTATTTGGCAAAAATGTACTGATAAGTCATTTTTGGTTCTTAGCAAAATTTTTTTTTAAATATTCAGCTTAATCATCAGTGTCATGTGGTAGGTATAAATAGAAAAAGACATTAAATTACTAAGAATATATTAAGAACATATGACAAAAATTAATACTCAGATATTAATCATGAATTTCAGGATTACTACAATTCTTTACAGACGATTTTTTTAGTATACCTCAAAATAACTTACCAATGACCAAACCTTCTACCAGTAATAGGAAAAATGGGTGGAAAATATAATTAAACACGTCTCCTTTTGAAGCTGTTAGAAAGTTACCAAAAGTAGAACTTACACCACCATGATTATGAAGTCAAAGGAAACTTAGCAAGATGATCTGAAATTCCACTCTACATTTTTCTATAAGAGACATTTTTTTCCCTTTTATAGGAAGTATTAGACAAGGGACTGAAAAATGCCATGAAAAGTCTCCACTGAAAGCAGAAACCTAGTGGAGGTAGAGGAAACCTCAGAGGACTAGGAAAAAACAATAATTGGATTTCTTTTTAAGCCTGAAAAAACTGCCAATATTTAGAGGAACAGACTTTGGAGTAATAAGAATCCAAGGAAATAAATATGTTCTGTGCCAGTTCTCCACTTGAGAATCCTGTCGGTTCCCTAGTGATCCAGTAGATACGAAGCCAAAAACTGCAAATAAAGTGACTGAGACAATGGAAAACCTCAGCGGTGTTAGGAGATAATACACAATTTCCACCAACGATGAGGGCTGGCTAACACTGAGTGCACCAACGAGGTTCTCCAAAGACAAAGTAAAATAAGACTGACCTTGGGGAAGTGCGATTCAGCCCATAATCTATCCAATCCTAGACTGAACCAAGGAAATATTCCCCTAAATTATCTTTTTGCCACCAGCTTAAAAATTTAAAATAACTTAAAAACTAATATGAAATTTTAAAATGTCCTCTTCATTGAAATAAAATATCACTCAAAGATCTCACACTTTTTAGTACGCAGTTAGTAACTGATCTAAATTGAGCACACACACACACACACACACACACACACACACACACACACACACAGAACTTGAATTACTACGCAAATTATATTTGCTAGCTTTATCTCTTTGGCAGCCCTAGAAAAAAAGTATAAGCCACTAGAAAATAAAATAGGTGGCACTGGAATTTTGCTTTTGAGTAACAATGAAAGGACCCAAGACTCTTGGGAAACAGGGCTTGGGAAAAAAATACACAAGAAGAGCCTGGAGAATCCTATGGTGACAGAAATTAAAGAGGGGCTTTACAAAGTGGGGGTGGGTGGAGGAGCCTCTCAATGGATGCTCATTGAGAGAGAGCTCTTAATGTCAACACTTTGCCATCTGAGATGCAATATAACTCGTCATCTCTTACAAGCAGGGTGTATAGTGACTTCCTATTAATACAGTCATATAGAGGAGGGAAAAGACCCCATAATTTTACACTGAAGAAACTTGTCAATCTCTATCTTTGTTGGATGATCAAGATTAACAAAGATCAGTAGTGATAATTACTATGATTACTAAATCGGACCTACATCCTTAAAGTGATCACATGAAAACGTTTCTTTCCTCTTTTCTTTCTGCTCTACCCAGAGACCCTTGGTGTCACCATGGATAGCTGGTATTGTAAGAACAAGCTGTACACAAAATCCTGCTTCTGTCGAGGTGTGCTGATTCCAACATTAACATCATTGACCAGGCGTGGAAGAAGGCAAAAGCGTATGAGTTCTGACTCTGTGGTCACATGGTGTCTGATGAATATGCACAGCTCTCCTCCGGAGCTTTGGAGGCGGCTAGGATTTGCACCAAATACATGGAGAGACTGCTTCCATATCCAGATGTGGCTTCACCTGCTATATGTCATCTGCATCCACCCTTTCCACATTGTCCCATGATGGGGCTGACAGGCTCCAGATGGGTATACAGGGTGCCTTTGGAAAGCCCCATGGCACAGTGGCAAGGCTTCACATTGGACAGGTCATCATGTCTATCCACACCAAGCCATAGATTAAGGAGCACGTGATCAAGGGGCTACACAGAGCCAAGTTCAAGTTTCCTGGGTGCTGTAAGATTCACATCTCCAAGAAGTGAGGCTTCACCAAAGTCAACGCAGACAAATTTGAAGACATGGTAGCCAAAAAAGTGCCTCAGCCCTGATGGCTGCAGGGTGAAATATACCCATATAGCGGTTACCTGGACAAATGGGGACCTTGCATTCCCGAAGGCTTCCACTGACCGACCTGCCTCAACAAGTTCATCAGTAAATTTTATCTCTGCCACCCCCCAAAAAAGAAAATGGTATTTTAGTGATATGTTCTTTCTAAAAATAATGACATCAAATTTAAATGGTTGTGCACAGCAAAGAAAACTCCAACATAGTGAAGAGACACTTTATAGAATCAGAAAAAATATTGTCAAAAATTAGACCTCTCTGCAAATTAAAACTCAGTCCACAACAAGCATCTGAAATGAATAGATACGACTCAAATGAAGAAGTATATGTGGCCAATAAGTACATGAAAAAAATTCAACATTACTGGCCATTTGTCTTAGTTACTTTTCTGTCATTGCTGAGACAAGATACCCAACACCCAAAGTTAAGAAAGGAAAGGTTTATTTAGCACACAGTCTCTGGAAATTTCAGTCTATAATCAGCTGCCTCCAAGGCAGAGTGGCGTGGCTGAGAGAGCAACCATTCATAGTGGTGGAAGAAAGCAAAGACTGAAAGCAAAAAAGGAGAGATTAAGCCTCTCTCCCTTCCTTACAATGTATACAGGCTGGACAATATTGTAGCACTCGTTCCACCAGTCCCATCACTAGACAATGAACCAGTCACAAACTCTGATTTCAACCACCTCTGAAAACTCTGCCTCCAGTGAACACATGAGGTTTTGGGAGGATATCTACATACAAATTATAACACCATTCAAGAAGTGCAAATTAAAATAGTACTGAGGCTTCATCTCACTCCACAAAGAATGTCTATCTTCAATAAATCAATAATCATAGTAATTGATAAAAAATGCTAGAAAAACTACAGGAAGAAAGGAACTCTTCTTCACTGTTGGTAGGAATATAAACTGGTACAACCACTATGGAAATCAGTATGGAAATTTCTCAAAACACTAAAAGTAGAAATTCCATTTGACCTAGATACTCCCCTTATGGGTATGTGTCCAGCAGACTAAATAGATATATTATGGTGAGACATACACGCCCATAATAATTAATTCTTGGAAGCAGCCTAAATGTTAATTAACAGATGAACAGATAAATGTGATATTTACACACTACAGAGTACTACTCTGTGATAAAGATGATAGATTTGAGTCATCCCTAGAAAACGGGATGCACCCTGAGACCATAATGATAACCAAAGTGACTCAGACACACAAGTTTAACTATCACATGGGTTTTCTTACATGAGAATATCAATATATAAATAAAGTGCAAAAGAAATACTTTGATATATGAGAGGGAACCAAGATATGGAAGAAGCAAGTGGGGAATTGATGGAAATAAGATTAAAATGGGAGAGGAATTGTGAACTGCTGTGTACATGCATAAACTCTGTACAATGAATCATCATGGAAGGCAAACTTTAGATAGATAGATAGATAGATAGATAGATAGATAGATAGATAGATAGATAATATATAGTATTAATATACAATACAAGTATATGTTTGTTATATATATACACACACATACTGAAGGAGTCCTGTATTTATAGAGAATACTACAATGCTGGAAGTGAGAGGAGAGAAGAGGTAGTTAAAAATCAATTAAGAAATGTCACATTCATGTATCAACTCATCACAATGAATGTAATCATTATGTACTGAAAACACGTACTGATAAAAAAGTATATATATATATATATTTTTTAAATTATGATAAAAAAAAGACAAACGAATATGGTGGAAGTCTACAATACACTGGACCAGTAAGTATTCTTTAGAATTTCCAAGTCCATCAGAAACGAAAGAAGTCTGAGAAGACATTACAGTCAATAGAAGCCTAATGAGACATAGCAAAATGTAAAATGTTATTTCACCTAGTAACCTCAGTCAGAAAAAGGACACGAGGTATGACCTCGTTACTTTTCCCATTGCTGAGACAAAGTACCCAATATTCACAAGTTAAAGGAAGAAAGGTTTGTTTAGCTCACACTTTGTAAAGTTTTAGCCCAGAATCCTCTGACTTCAAAGCTGTCACAGACAGAGGCACAACCATTCAAGGCAGCGGAAGACAGAAAAAGCAAGAGGGAACCAGCTCATGGCTGTTAGGAAGTAGCAAAGAAACCAGAGAGATGGCTTTCAGTGGCTTTCTGCTCTTTTTTATATTATCCAGACTACCAGCATCAGGGCGATGCCAAACCAACCAGTGAGCTGATTCATATATCACATATCCTTGACCCCAGCATCACACTCTAGATTCAGCCACCTCTGAAAAAGCCCGATGACTGAATGAGGCTGTGGCAGGGCATCTAGGCACAAACCATAACCAGGTAAAATTTAGAAATACAAACAAAATATATAGTTGAGTTAATAATGATACAAGTATACAGGCTGATCATATATATATATATATATATATATATATATATATATATGTTAATGTAAGTTGTTAATAATATGAAAATTTAGACATGAGACTATAGGAGAATTATCTGTACTACTTTTACAACCTTTTTGTAAATTCAGAACTGTTCCAAATGTGTCAATCAGTGCTCAATAGAGAAACAAATTTAATATAAGATATAAGAATATATATTTACAGGGCTGGCTTACAGTGACTGTCTTCAGAATCAGGTGTGTAAGAGTGTGAAAGTGTTGTCTGTGCACTGTAGATCCAGGAGCCAAGAGATGGTTGAAGACCTGGAAATCACAGTAGTGTCCTGTGTAAGTCTGTCTCGGGAGGCTAAACAGTGTGCTGGAAGCAGGGAGTAAATGTCCAAGACAAGCTCTTCTGAAGAAACAGAAGCAGTCTTCCTCCTTTGTTTCCCTTTTATTCCATTCAGGGAACAAGCTTGCCAGTTTGGGTCTTCTGTCTCCAGCAAATCCCTTCAATCACAACTAACATTGCTCTGATTCAATTTAGCTGGGTGGTCCTGATTCTAGCTGACCCATTTTAACTATCACATTGAAACATAAATTCTATTTTAAAATTACTGAAGGCAAAGATAAAGTTAAAAGTTTAGAAAATACTCCAAAGGTTGAAGCTATCAAATGCAGACTTTAAAATAAACATAACTTATGCAGGAAAAATATGATGACTTAGTAAATTATACCAAAGCACTAGAATCTATTTCTAATGAAATAAAAACTTGTATAATTAAAATATACAGGAACCAAAATTAAAGATTGACTATTAGATGAAAATCTACTGAAAAAAGGATTTCCATAGAAAGGACACAAGAGAGAAGAAAGTACCCTCACTGAAGCCCAGTGTCGTCAGAGTGGTTCATTTATTTCCAGTTTGTTGAACAAGAATTAAATACGATCATAATTAAACACCTATATTCTTATGGACATGCAATGATCTGTGTCACTCTAGCCTTTCAAACTTTAGTCCATATGATAAAAATTTCATACCTCTGGGTAAAAATCCCAGCAAAACACTGACTATCATGGGGTTAAAGATGGCTCCACATAGTGTTAGCATGAATGCTGTCTTGAAAATCCTTCAGTTCCAAGCAGTAATATCTAGTCCCATATAAAAAAATAGTTTATAAACTTGACTTTGCAATAATTTTTGTTTCTATTGTTATATTTAATCTTTCAGTTTAAACACTATCATTTAGGAAGGTGGTGGTCATTCTTCTGTCTTTGTCTCTACGTTTTGACTATCTAACAGTTCTTTTTCTCTAATAATAGGGGAAAGAGATAAAGACAATAGAGAGCTTCTTTCTGGGGCTCTGGGTGGGAACATTATTCAGGCACCCCGCCTGGAGCTTGCATCACATAGGAGACTGGAGCCAGTTACACAGCTCAGTGGTGCAGCACCAGTCTGGCAAGCATGAGGTCACGATTTGGATACCAGTACCAAAAATGAAAAAATAAAATAAAATAAAATAACTTGAGTACTCTCCTGCAGAATTTACCATTACTGCTCTGAGGATTTTAGACATAAATCTGAGCCACTGCATTGAAATTAGGTCTCTGTTGCTTTTCCATCAATTTTACTGGACAGGATTTAGCTACCATGCACTGTTCTTTGTTTTTACAAAGTCTCAATTTAGACACTGAAAAGAATAAAACTACCTTAAAACTTCATCCAATAAGCTCTTTGCTGACAGACTCTAGATAATCCCCAGTGCTTCTAGACCACTCCAGCATCACTCTGCTTGGTCCACTGTAAACTATCTGATCCTCTAGGCTTCATGAGTCATTTCTCAAATTCTATGTTAGCTTTCTAAGATCTCTGTCTCTTCAGCTGCATTGAAAATGTTTAAAAGATCCCCAAATGTCCCCTTTCTGAAGACTTAATCACTAGGCTTCTGGATATACACTCCATCTAACACCTATCAAAAGATAGAACAACTTCTGCACAGTAATGGAATTTTCTCCACATAAATTCTTTCACTAAATCCTTTTCACCACCACTGCTTTTAGTTCCTTAATAGAACAGAAAAATACGCTTTAGAAAATGTGGAAGCACTGCCTTCACTTCACATGGAAATTCTACCAAATTTATGTGAAGTATACATTTCTGACAAACTTTGGTATTTGAATATCACTGCCTCATTAAAAATTAAGGAATCTTATGCCACCATTCAGTTATAAGTTTGAAGTATACTAAAATTACTAACAGGTTTCTTTTTAAAATATTCCAAAAAACCACTAGATATCTTACAAAGGCTACTCTTTCTCTCTGTGATTAGTTGAGACAGAGCACTGGGATTTCAAAGAGAAAAAAAAAAAAAAAAAAAAATCATGCCCAGTCACAGACAGCACTAGAGCGAGTTCCATGACAATGGAAAAACCTGCTCTGCTTTTCCATCCCATTCCACATTTGTTCAAAGTAGTCTCTTTCATTGTGCTGCATTTACTGCCTTTTTGGCAGACACATTGAGAGACTTTCCCTTCATATACTCCTTGACTTTACTTCATTGCAAACACAGAATAATTCTCACTTTGCTGTCCTCCAGTTATTTCATTCATTAAAGCTCTGCTGAGTTCCTAAATTAATAATTGTAAACCAGTAAGTCTCTGAATTCTTCAGCTTGAATTAGACAGCCATCTATGTATCATCATAACTTACTACATCTTTTGACGGTTAACATCATGTCTTCCCCTCGTGCCTTTCACAAGCATAAAATTCATTTGAAGCTCAGATAACTCCACTGACTTTCCACAGGCAGACAGAAAGAGACAGAGAAAGAGAGAGAGAGAGGTTGGCTCCTATTTCTTTATTTTGCCAGGAAAGAAAAATTCTTTACTACATCTTACTACTTTAAAGAAAGCAAAGTTGAGGCCTTTCACTGAGCATAGATGCAAGAGAACTGTCCTTTCCAAAGAAGAAATCCTCCCTGTCAATCTGCATGTAGGAATTCATGACTCTTCCTTAAATGAGGTGGCCCAAATCTTCTTGTTTATTTTTAAGAGTTTTAGAAAGATAATAGCTTTGATCAAAGAAAGAAAGAAAGAAAGAAAGAAAGAAAGAAAATATCTTTCAAGGACTGCACTAGTGTAAGTTTGTTCAAATTCTGTGCATCTGTAACATTATTGAACAAATAACTCCCCAGATCTGCTTCAGGTATATAAATAAACAGCATTTTGGAAATGAAACTGACCTGAAGGTTTGGAGGGTTTAGTTGGCCCTTTGGTCTATGACTGTGGGGAAGCTGTGTGTCATGGCAAGAGCATGGCTGCAGATGCTGCTCATCTCTAGGAGGCAAGAAACACAAAGAGAAAAAGGAAGGGCCTGAGTGTCGACATTGTTTTCAAGGAACACCAATGTACGCCTGGAAGACTTCTGCCTATGCTTTTCCTCTTAGAAATTCTGCCATTTCTTACCAATTCCAGGAGCAGGGGAACAAGCCGTTAACACAGGGACCTTTGCATGATACTTATCTAGAATCATAGCAGCATTTAACATTACTAAAAGAACTGGAGACATCATTTTCTCATATTCTTAATACTTAGTTTTCAAGGCCCTCCCTAAACCGAGACATCACAATTTTAAGTTAGAAAAAGAACTAAATTGGAAAACTGTTAGCAGCTATGTGCAAACCTGGTTGCACCAGAGAGCATTGCTGCAGGCAACCCTTGGCATAATGTTCATACCCCTGACTGGCACGGGGTGCTGGTTAGTGGGCAGTGGTGGAGGTAGATGTGCTGGAGTAGGCAGGCACTGGCAGACCTGGCATTCATAGAAAGCATTGGCATAGCAATGGGCACTACCAAAAAGCAGAGAAGGCAAGAAGAGAAACAGCATTCGCCATGCAGTAACCAAGTTCTGTGGACAAAGCATCAGATCCCGTCAGAATCTGAAGCCTGGATTGAAGGAATTGGAGGAATACTGAAATTCCAGAGGAACAAATATGAGTGGATTTAGGTAAATATTTCTGTTATGCATTTCAAAAACAGTTCTATCACTAATTACATAATTTAAGATATGTTTGTTGTGTGAAACTCAGTTTATTCATATTTAAAATGTAAATAAAAATAATAGTAGTGATATAAGAGAAACTAACTGTCAACCTGCTAGATGTCAGATACACTGACATCCGGTCCCTTGAAATTGAAAAGTGAATCCCAAAGGACAAAAGAGAATAAGAGTAAGCTGAATCCAGGAAGATGGCAGAACAGTAAGCAGCAGAGTAAAACAGCCTTTCTGAGAGAAACAGTCCAGATGCTGGCATATAGCATCATGGGAAAGACAAGAAGGAAGGAAGTGAGTCTACTTGACCCAAGAAGAAACTAAAGTGGGAATTGGAGCCCACAGAGAGAATAAAAACAAGAAAAGAAAAACTTAAACAGAAGAAGGTGGTAGTTGGCTGCACTTTCCACCTGGAGCCAGGACACCTTGCACGAAGAGCTGTTGAAACCTGGGGAAGCACAGTCATAGTGAAGAGGGGGCTGGCAAGCCCAAAGGCCTCTTAAGGGAGACAGTGTCAGAGGGGAGCAAGGGACCAGAGAACTGCCGTGGTTGGCAGTGAGTGTGGGAGACTCAGTCCTCCCATGGGAGTGGGTGATTGGCTAGGGGCCATTTTGGAGTTGAGAAGGATAAGCCTGTATCCAAAACTGCAGCTGGCTTTATTCAGCCACTCCTAGCTCAGAGCAGACTGGCAGAAATTGCCTGGACTGAGTCTTGCCCTTTTGTGCACTTCAACAGCCATTGCTCAGGTTTCCCTAAAGCTATCCCCAAATAGCTCTGCCCACCTTGCACATAGTTTACATAGTGATGGCTACCTGCTGTTAACTAGCCTGGGAAGGGGAGAAAGCCTGCCCTGACCCTGATTGTACTCCAATAGCCACCAGCAGTTTGGGAAAACCAGCAAACAGTCCTACACCAGTGCACCCAATGGTCACTGTCAGATATCCCTAGCCAGCACAGGCTAGAAAAACCAAACAGTCTCACTTTAGAGAAATTGTATACAAACAGGAAGTGCAGGGGAACCTACTGTACACTTGACTGGAAGAAACCAGGAACATGACAAGAGGAAGAAGCAAATGTAGTCTCTAGCCTCCAACCTAAGCAGTTCAGGTCCAGGAGATGTAAACATAGAAGAGCTTCGGAGTCACACAACTGAAGTTTCTGAAGCAACAGCAACTGAAATAAAGAAATAACTTCAAGAGGCTATAAAAGAAGTTAGAACAGAAAAAAATTAGAACAGAAATGTAAAAGAAGAAATGAGAAACATAATCAAAGAATTGCTAAGCACCTCTAAAGAAGATACAGATGGAAGAATAGAGGAGGATAGAAAAATGAGAGAAACCTTCAATGAAGAATTTAAAAAAGACTTAAAACACATGAAACAGATTCAAAGAGATTACCAGGAAATTAAACACTCCATTGAAAGCTGGCAAAACTGCTTGAAAGAAACTAAACATAGACTATTAAACTTTGAATATAGGCTTATGATCTTGCAATAGTGAAAGGAAAAATCTAAAAATAACAAGAAATGGGAACAATGCAAAGGCTACAAGATGACAAGAAGAAGTATAACTTACAAATAAAAAATGTGAGTGACAAGGCAGGGGTAAAAACAAATGAAATACAAAGGCTATTTACAAAAATAAAGAAAATTTCCCAAGCATAGGAAAAGGAAATGATATTCAAATTATGAAGCATACAGAACTCCAGCCAACTATAACCAATATAAATCTGTGATCCCAGAAATTCAACACAAGAACAGAATACTAAATGCTATCAGAGAAAAAAAACAGATCACATATAA
This sequence comes from Cavia porcellus, assembly GCF_034190915.1. Taxonomy (NCBI): domain Eukaryota; kingdom Metazoa; phylum Chordata; class Mammalia; order Rodentia; family Caviidae; genus Cavia; species Cavia porcellus. The sequence continues at coordinate 26,794,794 of NW_026947497.1, read as the reverse complement.
AGGAAAACCCATAAGCATCACAATAGACTTCTTGACACAAACTATCAAATCAAGAAGAGCTTGCACTGAAGTATTCCAAGTCCTGAAAGAAAATAACCTCCAACCCAGATTGATGTACTCTACAAAACTGTCTTTCAAAATTGAATGAGAAACAAGATACTTCCATGACAAAGAACAACTGAAGAAATTCATGACTACCAGACTAACCCTAAAAAAAATATTGAAGAATATTCCAGAGAGAGAAAAAAGACCATGTTTTCAGGAACAGTGGCAGAGGGGCCTCAATGAATGGGGCAAACAGTGTAATGAAGGGGAAAAGTAGACAACCACAGGCAGAAAAATAGCATGGCAGAGATGAGGCAGAGACGGTTGGCCATAATCACTAATACAATACAGATAGCCTCAACTCACCAACAAAAAGAAACATGGGCAGAGTGGATCAGGAGATAGGTCCATCAATATGCTTTACATAAACCATGAAAGGGGGTTTATAGATTGAAAGTCAGAGATGACAAAACAATGTTCTACATGACAGGGAATAAGAAAAAAATGGGGGTAGCCTGCCCATCATCTGCAGACTGGATAGAAATCCATGACACTTTTACACAATGGAAAACTACTCAGCTATAAAAAAGTAGCTCTTGTAGGCAGATGGATACAAGTTGAGATCATGCTCAGGGGGTAAAACAGTTCAGAACCACTTAGATAAATTATCAGGTCCCTAATATAAAAACTAGAAGGAGTCAGTGTGATCTGATGTACAATAATACATCCTGAGAAAGTGAAAGAGGAGGAACTGTCTAAAAAAGGGAAGGCAGTGACTACTTGTCTACTTGCATTAGATTTGATGGCATGAACAGCTATTCTAAAGATAGCAGGATATATTATAGTAACCATTTTTTATTTCCTTTTAGCTTAATTCGAAGCCTTGTATTGCTTTCATTGTTTTGTTTTGACTGATTTTATTCTATTCTGTTTTGTTTGATAGTATCAAGTGTGACAGTATAGGCAACTACTTTGAAGACAATACGATGTATTACGATACCCACTGTGGTTTAACTATTATCTTCTTTTGAAGTCCTATAATATCTCCATTGTTTTGTTTTTATTGGTTTTGTTTGTACTGTTTTATTCAATTTTATTATGCTTCATGATATGGGCAATTATTCTGAAGATAACAAGTGGTATTATGATAACCATTATTGATCTCCTTGTATTGTGTTTTTAAGTCATGTACCATGTTCATTCTTTTGGTTTGATGGACTCTATTTTTTTTTTTGTCTCATTTGGTTTTAATCTCTTCAAAATAAAAAAAAATAGTAAGAGTAGAAAAAGCTTATAAGGAAATAAGAACAGCTCCTGGAAAAGCATGAGTCCCAGAAGTGGATTGCCAGGGGTCCTTTTCAGGGGGTAATTTATATAGCGAAGTCATAATGTGGGTACAATGTGGATCAAGCTGCCATCAACTTACAGTATTACATGTGTACCACTTAGCTAATATAGGTTCAATAGGGAACCAGATCACATAGCAAGGGTACATGGAAAGGTCTTGGGTGACCTATGTCTATCTGGATTTGATTGGACCAGGTGATACCAATTATAGTGTAATTCCACATTACTGCTTATCCAGAAGGGGTGCCTGCAGGCCTGGTTGCTGCATTTTTATCTTGAAGTGTGGTCTTCTTCAGATGCACCTCCATCCACAATTCCAATATATATTTTTCTACTGACTTCCTTGACAGCCATTTCCTCTCCGACTGTATACTAATTTTAGTCTAATTTAGCTACCTATAATAGTATCTACTTAACAAAATTGCTGGGATGAGTCAGTGAATTCAATGAACGTAGTAGTACATACTTGTAAAACATTGTAAATCATATATAGATGTTATTAGTTTTGTTATTATTATCACCACATAATCCCATCCCCTAAGAAACTCTTTGTGGTAGACAAGATGAGACAAGGTTATTTACAAAATACTGTGTATCATAGTGGGTGGAGGAACCTAAAGGAGCAGAAGTTAAACAACAGAAACTGAACAAATAAAAAAAGTTGACAGGGACAGAGATTGCTGGTTATATTTAAATTCCAAGTAAATAATAAAAATAGACATATAAGTGCACTGGCTGACTGCTTATTTAACACACGCTTTAAAGCTAGTTCAGTTAGGCAGGTTTGGGAATGTGATAAATGAATTAAACTGTGTCGGTTTCAAACTGTCACTATTAGAATCTAATTCAAATTTAAACAGCAATTTAAACAGTATAAAAGATTGCCCTCATCGGTCCTCCATAATCTTAACCTTTGGAGCTTCCCAAAGAATAGATAGTAAATTGAATTAATTATTAGCTTTTCACCTTGGGGATCTAGGTAGAATTCTGCAGCTCAGAAGACAGCTAATGAGATTGGTAGCTCATTTCAGTCCCCAGTGTACTTTAATCCCCAACACATATCTACCTGTCGTATTTTCTCACTGTTTCTTTTTAGTGAATAAAATTCTAAGAAGTCAGAGTTGGCTGACATTTAAAATCCTCTTTATAAAGTGGTATAATTGTGTATACCAGTAGGGTCAAAAGAATGTCATATGGAGAGAAAGATAAAAGGAAGTATTGTCCAACAATAGTGTTGATTCTAATTGGTTCCCATAATTTCTGGAGTATCATTTCATTTCTCTAATTTTTCATCAAAGTAAGCATCCCATTCCATTCATTCATTCACATATTCAAAAAGTACTTAGGAGTAACTCCCACAAATTAGTCTGTCTGTCTCCTGGGTACTTACTATCATAAAATTTATTGCCCGCTGGGACATAAAGACAAGTTAACAGGGAATTTTGCTACTGTGTGTTAGGAGATAAGAGAGAAGTATGGAGTTCTATAATCTGAACTGAGAAGAGTCAAATAGGTTTTTTGAAGAAAATGACATCTAAGTTAGATCCTTAAGAATGAATAAACATTAATTAAACCTAAGAAAGAAAATGATCATATGAGCTAATACAGTACAGGAAGAAAGAAAAATGTAGACACAGGCTAGAACTTCAATAATTCAGTATGGCTGCAGCACAGAGGATGAGAGGTGGGTGTTTGAAGACGGTGAAAACAAAGGAAGCTAAGAACAACACAAGATACTTAGATTATATTATTTCCTGAAAGGAAATTCACCTTTTACAATCATGTTTTGCAAGAGAGTGATTATAGACAAGTTGTATCTCAAAATAATCATCCTGGTTGCCTTGGGACTTGGGGTGGGAGGAGAGAGAATTGATGGGAATGAACCTGAAATTCCTGCTTCCCATTATGCTATGAGCACAAATGTTCTTTTTCTCTGTTCTAGTAATCTCTTATCTTCTTTGGTCTCTGTGTAAAATAACAAGTAACAGACTAAGTTGTTATCATGTAAGGTAATTTCAGATTCTTCAAAATGCTTGAACAGCTCTTTATACATCTTCATTATCTTCATTATCTTCATTATCGGTTAATAAATGGATAAAGAAAACGCGGTGTAAATTCACAATAACTAAGAATAAAGTCATGTCATAAGAAACAAAAAGGATGTAATTGGAGATTAGTAAATTAAGTAAGCCAGACTCAGAAAAACAAGTATTAAATGTTGTCTTTCATATTAGGAAGGTTTAAAAAACATATAATAAATCTTACTAAAGTAGATGAAAGGCGGGTGAGATAATATGACTAGGATAAAAGAGTGGAAATTATAAAGGGCTATTATATGCATATATCATTAGAAAAATGAAACCCACAACTCTGTATAACTAATATGCACCAATAAAAATTCTCTTTTGCAATATCAGTTGAGGTTAGAAATATGAAGTTCAAAGATACCATATTAAAGAAGTTTGTATAATCTTCATAATTTTGTATTCATACAAATATTCAAATCCTAGGTTTTCATATTTCTGTTTATTTTTATGAATCTAGCTTTTAATAGACTAGTAATAAGCTCATTACACTTGTATCCAAATTTTTAAAAGCCCAAAATTAATCTTTTCAGAGCTTTATTTTTCATAGTCACAGCCTGAATTTTTAAATCTGTATGTAAATTTTGATTTTAGCATTAGAAAAATGCAGATTGTCAAATTTGTAGAAACCTGTATTGGTCCAATTACAGGTTTCTCTGATTTCAGATTTAACAAATAAGGGAATTCTGAGGGGCAGGGTGACAGTAACAAAGTGCCTGACTAAAGAACGTTGTCACATTTCCTTTACAACAAAGGCATAAAGCAAACAATAATAGCTTTTTCATTGGCGCGTTTGAGGCAGAGCATCTGAATGCAGTGAGATTGGAACAGAGACGCTGAAGGGAATGGAAACTCATGGTGGCTGTTTAAAGAAGGGAACTAGCATACAGCGTCTGCTGTTCTTCCTTGGGGACCAACCTTGGACCAAGGTCGACTTTGTTCAGTGGAGAGATGGGCAGCAGGAGGCTCCCAGCCTCCCTGCTCACATCACAGACACTTGTTTGCTGCTGCAAACACTGCTGTCCTCCTACTGCCTGAGACCAGTTCTGGAAGATGCCCACATAACATGCCTCTGCATTGCTTAGCACACACTGTAATCTCCCCCAGCCAGGCTTCTGCTGCACAGGGCCATCATGCCGCTTCACAGCTGGAATCTGTTAGAGAAAGTGGCCTCAGGCACCCAGAACTGACAGACCAGCCTTGAGACCCACCCACTTTCCCAAGATCTTGAAGCATCTCAGTGGCTCATCCAGAGCAATTCAGGCTGCAGAGGAACCTAGAAAACTCTGCTATCCCTACCCACTTTTTCTTAGTCACAGAAGAAGCTGAAGGGCTACTCTTGTGATGGGAACCAATCAGGTTTACTCACAAAACCACCTTCAGCCCCAGACAGAACTGGGTAATCTCCTCAGCTCCAAACAGAGCTGAGTTGACTCACTAAACCCACTGTGTCCCAGGAAACAGAGAAGCCTCTTCCATCAACCATAAATTCAGGTAGCAACCAAAGAGCCTTTGCTGAGTGACTGAACTCAAAACTCAATAATGCTCTCAGGAAGTAAACACTGTGACCCCAGGAAGCAGATTATCTGCCCATTCCCAAATTCTCAGCCCACTGAGGCCCTTTGAAATAAATGAGCAGATCTTCCTGAACATGCCAGCATGTGTCTTGGTTATTTTGTTGCTGTTGCTGAGACAAAATACCTGACGCCCAACATGAAGGAAGGAAAAGTTTATTTTTTACAGTTTTTGGAGCTTTCAGTCCATACTCAGCTGGATCCAAGACAAGATTTTGTAGCTGAGGGGCAAGTGTTCATGGTGGTCACAAACAACAAGAGCAAAAGGGCAAAAGGGGAAAACAGGTCTTCTTCCTTCCCTTTTATTTTATGCCAGCGCCACCCCTGGGCAGGTGCACCCACTCACACCACCAATCCCAGTGCTAGACAATGAACCAACCACAAATGCTAGACTCAGCTGCCTTCATGACTGCATGACGCTTGGGAGGGCACCTAGACACAAAGCATAACACATGTCTTTTCAAAAACGTAGCATAAATAGAAAAAAAATGGCATGGAGATACTCTAAAACACGAACTACTTTAAGTGTATATTTGAAAGTTAAACCTCATATTTCATTTGGTCTTCATTATATGAAATGAAAGTACAGGCAAAATGTATTCCTCATTGTTGTGTCAGTGACATAGGAGCGCTAGAGTAAGCTAAATCTCTATCATCACTGTTACAGATTGGAGGGTTATTGACCAACATTTACTAAATAAAAGTCATGATCTTTGTGCATAGATTTTGAGATACTACTTTTGTAACACTAGATTCGGAAAATAAGTTTAAAGATTTAAACATTATCTTTTCTTATCCAGATCCTCTGACATTTTTCTACTGGGTAGAAAAATTCAAAATTTGACTCAGTCATGATCAATTAATGATAAAATAGTCAAAAATGTTTCCTAATTATGTACTTTCTGATCTTAACACTTGATTTTTGAAAGATATGTCATGAAGCTGGTTTTCCATCATGGGTTTACTTATTTCTATTAAAGAACTGAACAAATAAGCTGAAAGTCAACATGATAGCCAACAATCAGAATCAGTAAAACTTAGGCTTATTTACTAATTTCTACAGCTAATCATTTAACATGAGGGCATGTTTACCTCTGGGCATGTAGAATAGTTACATAAAGGTTTAGATTAAACATGTAGCATCTTCCTAGAAACTAAACCTCCTTTAAAAATTTACAAGAAGTATAGAGTTGTGGCACTTAAACAAAATTCATAGTTCATTGTTGCCAGCCTTGTCTCATGCTTTTTGATGAAATTAAGAGAGTGGAAAATGTACATCAATAAACATTGTATGACACAATATGGGCCTACCATAAGCTGTTATTGTACTGGAAAAGTAGCTCCAAGACCCTCACAAATAGCAAACTCTGATGATGTTTAATTCATCACAGCACAGTATTATAGTTTGGATCAAAAATGCTGCTGAAAGGGCTCATTCAACTTTTGGAAGTTGATTAGATTATGGAGTGTTATCTTCACCAAAGACCTAATCGTTTGATGAATTAATAGTTGAAGATGGTGTTCCAAGGTTAGGCTTAGTTGAAGGACACATGGCACTCTGTGTGCACTTTGAAGAGTGTGTGTATCCTTCTTCTGCCTTTTTTCTGCTCTCTGTGTGCTGGCTGCCATGGGTTACACATCTTTTCTATATACTCTCTGGCCTTGCTGTTTTTTCCTTGGAACTAGTCAATCATGGGCTAAAATCTTGGAAAGTGTGAACCAAAATAAATCTTTCTTCCTTTAAATTATGTATCTCAAGCATTTATCCCAGCGCCTGAAAGGTAACTGATACTTGTACTATGCATATATAACTACTACACATGCTCACATACACTTCAAAACAACTCTAACTACATATAAATCTTAATATAATACAAATTTTAGGTACACAGTTGTTATATAACATTATTTTGGGAATAATGACAAGGAAAATGTATGTATATATTCAAAACAGACATAATTTTTAAAAACATTTTCTATCCTCTGTTGATTGAGCCCTTGGACACAGGAACCACCGAGATCAAAGGCCAACCCTATTACTTTTCTCACATATGAAAGATCATGTCAGCAAAAACTTATGCTAATATACCTAGTAGGCAGAGAGGACTACCGCTAATTCATCAGGCTGTGAAATTTGGAACACAGTGTGTTCTAAAATCTTAGTTTTCTTCAAAAATAGTTGGATAACTGAGTTAAAATTTCTACTAATATATATAGATATATAATGATATATGTATATAAGTATATATGAGTATTTATAGGTGTATATATCGAATTCGATGTTTTTGGTAATACACACAGACATATATATACACTAACATATATACCTATACCTATATATATATAGAGAGAGAGTCATATATATGTGTGTGTATATATATGTATATAACATTGTATATAACTCAATGTTATTGAGTTATATGTGTGTGTGTATATATATATATATATATATATATATATATAACTCAATGTTTTTTATTGTGTTCCTATTTAATGCCTGACCAACCATTATTGTATTATTAAAGGCATATATATATATATATATATATATATATATATATATAAAATATTGAGGTCAGCTAACTTAGTCCATTATGATTTTATTTTTAAAAAACTTAGGTCTTTTGACCTTATGTCTTATTTTATTATTACCACATATCTTCATTTTATATTTTTCTATTTTAGTTTCAAAACTTTTTTAGTTTCAAAAATTTTCTTCAAAATAACTACTTCTAGTGCAACTTCCAAAATTAAAATAAAATAGCTGATTTTTTTCTCTATAGAATGATAATAGAACCTTGTTAAATTCTGATCCTACCATTAGTAACATGTATTATATCATTTGAATATCATTTTCCTTAACTTTTCAAAATTCCATTTTCTCACTCAAAGTGTCCTTTTGAACATTAAGAGAAATAAAGTAGGTAAAAAATAACTAAGTATGTTTCTCTCAGAATAAAACAGATCTATAAAATCTTTCATGAATATAATTTGTTTTGAAATCTTCATCAATTTGGTACCATAATTCCAAACACTGTAACTTATGGATAATCTTTCTCAAAATTTTGAACCCAGAAATAAAGAACATATGCCAATTATTATTTGTGTGATCTGTCTCGATAGTTAAAAGTTGTATTATAAAGTCAATTAAAGTGAGAAAAATGTATGAAATAGATATTTTAATCCTGGAAAGAAACCTCTTTTAAGTCAATTAAATAACTTAGATCGTAATAAAGCAATCTGTTAATACTAATAGATTCTAGCTTTCCTACCTGTATTAGCAGTAAGATTATTCTAATTATAGTTTCATAACTTAGTGTTTATGTTCTAAGAATAGCAAAACTGCTTTAGCAAATGAAGAAATATCATCCTTGTACTAGCAATGAAAGTTACAGACAGATTTTTGAAAGAGAGGAGGCAATGCTAGAGGGAAGAAAAAAATGCAAGTGAAGAACTAAATACTGTCTTTGCATGCATTACATCGCAGCCAGCTCAATCATAAGGAAGAAATAGAAACAAACTGCCTAAACTTTGTGTAACTCCCTGGAGGCGTTTACACTCAACACACATTTGTTTGTACTCCAGGGCTTTCTCTGAGGTTTTTTTTTTTTGTTGTTGTTGTTGTTGTTGTTGTTTGTTTGTTTGTTTTTTAATGTTTTGGAGCATTAGTGACTTAGGAAGTGAAAGTATTTCATAATTCATGTAAGTTTTTTAAAAAAAGTATTTGAGTAGAAAATTTTCTGTTAGTTAAAGAAAGGCATGAAAATAAATTATAAAAACTCAAGAAATACACCTGATATTAGATCCAAACATATTTGGAATCATCTGAAAGAGATTGACTAATACACTAACCTAAATGATTTTTCAGAGGTAGAAAAGTTAAAGTTATAAAGGGTTAACATTTTGATAACCTCTCACTGGGGGGATTAGTAAGAAGCCATAATGATGTGTACCATCTAAACAGAACTCCTTCTAGCTAAAGTAGCCATTATTTAAATTTTAAAGCTAGACTCACTCTTGAGATGGAGATTCCGTGCTCTAGGATCCCTATGTACAAGCCATTTCAATGAAACAGAATGGGCTTATATAATGTTCAAAGAATTCCTCAATTCCCAAGAATGACCTAAACACGTACTAACTTCACCAGTAAAACCAGAATCTCAATGCAAAAATGGAAGCATTAGATATGCAATTAACTCCTGTGTGGTTTTAAAGTGCACAAATGAGAGTATCGTTCTGAAAAACAGACTGCCAGCCTCAGTGTAGGGTAGTTATTTTGGCTTGGACAGGTCCATTAACTGAATAATTAAAAGAGCACTTGGCCTTGATTTTCTGAACAAATTCCAGCTTGCTTAATTATATGCACTTATTGCCATTTTAATCCTCCATGCAATTTCAACTGGACCCAAAGTTTTCCTGAATCCTCTGTCCTAAAATAGTATTCTGCTGAATATAGGGTGTTTTTTCTCTCTACTCCTTTCTGTGCCCAATTGTTTGGCATTCCTCCCATGAAGTTCAGTTTGTAATTTCCAATGAATACTTTAAAAAAGAAGCTGATTGGAGAAAAAAATAAATTTCAATGAGTCCTAAAGGGTTCTAGGAGACTAAAAAAGTAATATTAAGAAATTGAATTGACAATAGATGCAAAATTACTGTAACAGCATTTCTCAATGCTGTTTCTCATTTCTCAATATCCAATTTTTTTTCCTGATAGCTTTTCCTTCCAGGTAGAAATATTTACATTCTAAAAACTTAGATTCTGTCTTTCAGTTACCATTAAATGATTTAATGAATTCATACATACATAAATGCAGGTTCAGTCATGTGGCACTTCACATCAGTGGTTCTGTAAATTTGTGTCACCTGGAAACATCATAGGCATCTTAGCATCTGTTACTGTACACAAGTGATGACAAATCTATGGCATGTACACCAAGATGAAAACATAGAATCCTTTCAGTTGGCACATGGGCCAAGTTGTCCCAGTAGCCAGTCATTGGACAACAATTATCTTTTCTAAACTAAAACTTCACTACTCAGATTTAATAGCAGCGTTGGACTTTGTGATAAATTAGTAGGTTTGGGATAGGAGTTTGAAAATTTGATTTCTAAAAGATTTGCCTTCCCTGCTGTGTAATATGATGCTCCCATTACAATGAAATTGTCTATTAATGTACATAACTCTTTCCTTAACTGAAAGAATATATATTATGTGTATATATTAATCATAATATAATAATTATATAATTAAATGATGTGTTTAAGAGTATTTCATTTGGAGATTTTTAATATTTTATCAACTATAAGCTAATCATGAGATCCATTTAACATGCCTGCTTCTTCTGAGTTGAAAGCCTGAGAGCTACCTGAAATTGCATCAGTGTACTTGGCTAAGGTTATAATTTCTACATTTTTCTTGGAATAACCACATCATACCTTATCAATAATCTGTTACTATACATTGTTTTCTTTAGAACTTGGGATTTCATTTAGTCCTTGCACATACTAAATAAACACTCTACCACTGAACTATACCCACAGCCAGTAACAATGCATTCTAAAGAATATCTGAAGTTAAAATTCAGACAAATATTTTTCTTCAAAATTGATACTGAATCTTGACTGAGATATAGATATTTAGGGCTATCATTTTAATAGCTATGTTATCTTTACATACATACATACATACATACATACATACATATTGATTAAACGTACTTACAATCACTAAATTTGTTTCTGGCATTCATTATACTTTACAACATTACATGATATCAGTTTAGGAAACAAAACATCAAATATCCATTGATGTTAATTCAAGTTTTCATAAAATAAAATTAAAAGAATATTTGAAATAATTATAATGGTTAACAATAACAATGAAATATTTACAAGTGAATTAACAATATCTTCACCTCTTATCACACTATATGAAAAGGCACTGCTTTAAAATTATATTTAGAATGATTTTCACCATTAATTGATGATTATGAAACTTGGTTGGTTAAGATTGTAATAGATTGGTAAAGTGCCCTTCTAGGTACGTAGAGGTGATTCGTGATGCTATGAACTGGGGGAACTTATTTGGCTCCTTTCACCATTAAAAATAAACCAAGGGGCTGGGGATTTAGCTCATCTGCATAAGCTCCTGCCTTGCCAACAGGCAGTCATGAGATCGATCCCTGGTACGGATAAAAATGAAAAAGACTAAATAAATAAATAAATAAATAAATAAACAAACCAAGCACTTTGAAAGAGGGCAAGTAGAAAGATGACTTGAGGAAATCTCATGTAAATGGTCATTTAAGGAGACAGCCCCCTGGATTTCCTTGCTTAACAAGAGCCTTATAGAGAATAGGTTTCCTCAGATTCACTTCACCGTATTGAGCCACCCAGCCACTGAGAGGCCTCAGCTACTGCTCACCCTGGCAGATGTAATTGGTGACACATTGTCTTAACTAGGGAAGTCTAGAGGTTTAACTCAGCACCTCTACATGCTGGAATGCCTAGGACACGCCCTTACCCTTACTGCTCTAGGATGTTCATTGTGCTAAATTCAGAAGTTTAGAAGTTTAACTAAGTGATTCAGCAGGGGACCAGAGTCCTTACTTTGTGAATATCCTCAGCCTAAGCAAGAGGAGAGCATGGAGATGGTGTGGTGTAAAGGATTCTCAGTTTTCCCTCTCTGTAACCTGCCTCAAGGGAAATGGGGAAGGGCTGAAGGCTGCTTCTTTGGAGGAGCTCTAGGCTTCACCTTCAGCTCGGACTTTGTCACCTGGCTTCGGGCACAGACTATATGGCTTCTGCTTGGGGCTTTTCAGCCATCCTGTGTAGACTGTTTAGCCTTCCGGCATAGATTCTTCAGCCTTCCATTACAGACCCATCAGCCTCTTGCACAGAGCACTGCAGTGAGCTCCAGACCTTGGACTGGACTCTTCAGCCTCCAGCACATAGACACACTCTGCACCCTTCCTCATTCAGCTTTTAGCTAACCATCATAAGCCAAACTTGTAATTTCTCAGTCATTTATGTATCTTGTGTTATATCTGTTTCTCTAGTAAAACCTGACTGATACCCCAGACCATAGTGTAATCCATGCAATGATGGTTCTGTTACCATGTCAAATGAAAAAGACTTGAGATGCAGTTGAGACACCAAGAAGTTGGAGGTGCCAGGAAAGTAGAACCAATGAGGGAAATTTGTAACCTCTGCATCTGCCAGCCCAAGGAAGAAACAGTATGGGATATAACAAGTGGCAGAGACTTCTAGAGCTCATATCTTAATCATCACATGCCTTGTACACCAAGCATAATGCTATAGGACTTAGTGTTTGCTCTGCTGGATTTCAATCTTACTTAAATTTTGTTTTTTTTCTTAATACCTCCATTCTTCCCTTTTAGAATGAGGATGTTTATTATGCACCATTGTATTTTGAAATTAAATAATGAGATTGTGCCCAAGTTCACACTCAAGAATGTGCCTTGAGTCTCAGAAGAACTTTTGACAGACTTTTGACCTATACTGGAACTGTTGAGATTTGAGGAAATAGATGCAGGATGCAGGATGTTAATATCATGTTAGGTGAAATTTTGAACTTGTTATTGCTTTCATTAGATAATTAAGTACGGTTAAATAGACTTGCTTGTATGAAATGGGTGGGTTGTGACCATTGTTATTGTCAAATTGTCTAGATTAAGAAATGCCTAGTACATTAACGAAGTATACTTCTGAATGTGTCTAAATTGAACGTAAGGGTGTGACTTTCAGGACAGTATCTGTTTCCTTGATCATTCTCCCTGACACTGTGTCCAGTCCGCTGTGTTTACTGGGTCACAATGAAGTGGTCAATATTGCTAAACCAGGCCCTTTTGCCATTGTGTTTCAGCCTTAGAGCCAGCTGGTCATAAAACTGAGCCTGCTAAAACTTTAAGGAAATGAAATCATTTCTTTCAAGCTTTGTATATCAAGTATTTGATCCTAGTGATGGAAAAATAGGCTAATGCAATGATGTTTAAAAATATAGGCCAATTAAAATGTATGAAACTCATTTGCAGAGATGTCGAGAGGGAAGTCTCAAAGAACACACAACTGTATGCTTTGATTTGCATGTGGTTTCCGTTCCTACTTACATAAAAAACTTTATGATCAGCTCAGTGTTAGTGCAAACGGGAGTAGTATATTTAATTATGGCTAATTACTCTCCCCATAATGCACAATAAACTGGATAGTCATTATTAATTTTCATTTCAAGTATGAGCTTGTGAATTGGGCAAGATCCAAGACAGTTTTGATTAGTCTTGCCATTTGTTCAATGTGTATAATGTGGATTGAATTGATATGGATATGTGATGTGCCTTGCAAGCACTTGATTCATTTTAGATATTTATAAAAAAGTTTTATTAAAGAATTTCCTAGTGTAGAATACTAACCTGGAAATTAATGTTGTGAAGATTCCAATGGATTTTTATGTATCTTTTAGGTCTTAGGCATCTGAAAGCACTGTCTGAAAAATATGAGGGATTAGAAAGCCAAACAAAAAGGCTAACCTTTTCCTCAAAATGACTTGTGGAGGTAATAATGAAAATATATTTAGTTAAGACAGAAAATGCCCACATAATTTTTTTTAATTTATACTATAGACAGGATGCTGAATTCTGTTGGAATTTTCTTTGTATAATCGAAGTCAATATATTTGATACGTTTTTAACAAGTGCTCTGGTCTGTCTGTCTGTCTGTCTGTCTGTCTCTGTCTGTTTGTCTGTATGTATTGGTTACTTTTCTGATGGCTGAGACAAAATACCTAACACCCAAGGTTAAAGGAGGAAAGATTTATTTAGTTCATCGTTTGTAGAGGTTTCAATCCATAATCAACTGGCTCTAAGACAGGGTGACATGGATGAGGGCAACAGTTCATAGTGGCAGAAGACAGCAAAAGCAACAGGAGAGAAAGGGAGGAGAAAACCTCCTTACACTGTGCACAGGCCAGCTGCCCTAGGGTGGATGTCACACTCACACCCCTAATCCCAGCACTAGATAATGAACCAGTCGCCAACTCTAGCCGCCTCTGAAAAGCTTACCCCTCATGGCAGAATGAGGCTTTGGGGAGATCCACACACAAACCATAACTTTCTCTAATCTTTAGGCAGTGTTAGAGATCAAACTCAGAATTTTACATATGCCAGGCAAATACTACATCCACAGCCCTTCTAGAGTGGCATCCAAATGAAAATTTAAGTACAATATGTAATAAAACTACATTTACTTTACTTAAATCATTTTTACATAAAAAATGTGAATACTCTATATCTGTAAAACTATTACACACCACTCCAAATGCATTGTGCCAAAAGTCACCAAGATAAATTTCAAACTATAGCACAGAGACTGAAAATATACACAGTATTTTTAAACATTCAAACTGCCATTATTATAAGCTTAGATATATTTGGTAGTATCTAAGATAAGTTATAGATCATATGTTTATGTGTATATGTAATTTGATTTTTTACTATTGTGTTTAAACAAAAAGGATGATATTTTTATTTTTGCACCACAATATTTCCTTCTTAAATCTATGGCCATTACTGAACTACTATCAGAAACAAGGAAACATTCTGGTAATAGGAATATATATCTATAGAGTAGCGATGTTTTAAATCATTAGGTGTAATTTTTTTTTATTCTTGTGTCTTTTTAAGTTAGAATAAAGGCAAAGAAATTAATGTCTATGTAAATTATTTTTAAATATTTTAACAAATAGAAAACTAATAATAACTGACACCATGGTTATATGAATATTATTTCCTATCAATAAAGTCATGGAAATAATTTGATAATAATTTGAGGGCTATATTTTATTTTCTCTAGAGTTAGGTAATTTTCTCACATAAAATTAGTACATAGTCACCTTCTCCTATTTTTTTTTCGATTGTTTTGAACATTTCAGGAAAAAAAAGGTAAATGTATTTACCACAGTGAGGCAACCTGTCTTAGTCATTTATGTTTGAGTTGAAAATGTCTGAGGTTGCATCTAATGGAAGCCAAAACGGCACATAAAAACAGTAATCTGATCTCTCTTTTTTTTTTTTTTTTTTTTTTTTTAATTGCCATTTCAAGAGCCTATGTTGCTGTATCTTCCTTCAATTTCCAATTATTCCTATAGTAAGTTGAAGGTGGCGGCAGGTGAACCTTTATAGATTGGACACCCTTTCTCCACTTTCAAATCATAAGTAAATTATTGTCAAAGTGGTAGCTTCTTCCAGAGGAAATTATCCAAGCCATTGGTTCACACTATGCCAGGAACAAAAGAATACTGAGACTATTAGGTATTCACCTCTCAAAGAAACAGTAGCTAAAAACCAGAAATAAAAAGTCAAGAGAAAACTCAACCTAGAAACCAAGATGAGAGCAAGTTTAGGACATGGAAAGTCCCCTTAAATTGTCTATAAAACCTTTTCATTATAAATGTTTAATTCTTAAATATCAATAAATGGCTAATTCATTTTATATGTACAATCATATTTTTATGTTTTCTTTTAAAGCATTAAATCACTATGGAGAATTATGTAAACTACAAATTCACACTCATTTCAATATATAAAAACATTTCTAACCATTCATTAATGACCAGAGCATTTTAAAGTTACCTGATATAATTAAAAGAATGTTATTTCATTGCAAAGAGGTGCTGATCTTTTAAACCATATTTCACTGGTTTCATTTGACAAGAAATATGAGTATGTGCCCACAAAGGAATGTATATTTAGAGTAAGTTTGCCTCTGGAATTACCCGCACATATAAAGTCTTGAAAAAACATCTGTGGAAGGCAAGACTCATTTGGTTCCTAATAAAAGTTACCCTTGGGAAGGTCATTCAGTCCACATGATCTTTCACTGCCACTGCAGACTTCAGAAGAAAGAAAACAACAACATCAAAGTCTTACTATTTTATATATAACTTTGTCAGTTACCAATTTAAGACCTTTTCAAAAATGCACAGTCAGCTATATACCTGTAAGAGGTAAAAAGAACTTTAAACAATCCCCCACTGTGTACTGTGCAGTCTCTCTCTGTGCTGCCTGTGGACTGTGAGCTAGCTGAAGAAAAATACTAGAAACAAAGAGCAGAAAAGAGGTTGAAAGAATATATCTCTTTTTGATGATTTTTATCTCTTGTTAACTGCAGTCACTTAGGCAAGGAGGAGTTGCAATGTTTGCAAATGTTTGTCCTGCAATTTATAACACTGGGAATAAATTTATAAATTGCACACAAGCCCACTGATCCATGTACAGTTTAATTTAGTCAGATTCGGTTTTAAGCTTGGCCAAAATTCCACTATTTCTTGTTGAGTTTTCTGTCGTTTTGTTTTGTGACTCTTAAAATGTTATTGATTGGCTTGGAAAATGCCCAGAGAACTGGTGGAGCACACTTCCAAATGTGTCCACATAGGTCATGAAGCATGACCTTGGATAAGATATCTGGTCCCTAATCCTTTCCTCCTGCCTGCCACCCTCCTACTCAGCTTCCTGGACTTCATAAATTAAGCAGTTCTGCTCTACCGTACTCCTGGCCCATGATGTTCCTGAGTTGCAGGCCAACAACCCTGAATTGAAAACCCCAGAAACTGTGAACTAAATTAGCTTCTATTTCTTTAAGTTATGGGCGTCAAGTGTTATTTCTCAATGAAAAAAATCTAATATCAAAAACTGGTACCAGAAATGTTGGGTAGTTGATATGATTATACCTGACCATGTGATTTAAACGTTTTGGAATTGGTTTGCAGGAAGAATTTAGAAAAAAGAAATGGAGAATAGTGATGGAAAACCTAAAAGGTGGAAAGTCATGTCTGTAGGTGATTTTGGTTAGAACTCAGATCATCAAGCTGGTAGAAATACAGATGGCAAAGGGAAGACTCATGAGGTGTCAGCTGAGAATAAGGAATTTATTGAGAAATGAACTGGAGGGCATGTATGTTAGACTCTGGAAAAAATTGTCTACATTTTTCCATGTTTTTGAGATTTTAAGGAAAGCTGAAATTAGAAATCCTTATCTTATGCCATCCAAATGCTCCTGGCTGCTACTTCTGTTGACAGCTGACTTCACAATACCTACATAATAATGCCCACTTCCTCAAGGTGCAGAATGTGAGAGTTGTGGGTTCAGAAAGACTTCCAGATTCCACAAGCAGGCTTCGGAAGTCAGGCAAGGAGTCACTGAGAGGAGACAGCTATATACCTGTCCGTGCACTATGGGAATGAAACAGAAGGAACAGCGGAAACTCCAGGAAGTCAGAGAGGCCAGGAATGTGGATTGTCCAGTGAGAACAGCTTCAGGTCCCTAGCTGTGCAAGCCCAAGACAGAACAAAGTAGTGAGGTCACTATCTTCTGATGCACATATCTTACCGCCATGGATTCAGATGGCAGATTTGAACCTGCAGGACTCAATGTTTCTCCAGCTAGTTTCAACTTTGCTTTATCTGTTTTTTTTTTCTTTTTCTTTCTTTCTTTCATTCTTTCTTTCATTCCTTTTTTCTTTCTTTTTTCTTTCCTTTATTTTGTGCCCTTATTCCTCCATTTTGAAACAGGAATTCATAACCTGTGCCACTATACTTTGGGATTATGTAACTTGTTTTGATTTTCACAGATGTTCACAGGTAACAGCTTTCCTTGCGTTCCACAAAAGATTTTATTTTGGACATTTGAAATATTGTGGAACTGTTAACCCTGGAGAAAGAATTGTGTTTTCAATTGTATGCAAAATACCTTTAATATGTTAGGCAGAAATATGAATTTACTATTTTCATTATTTGGAGATTAAGTATGGTTTAAGGAGATGTGTTTGCATGTCAAGGTGTGGGATGAGACAATTAAGCTCTATTATGTTAACCTGAATGTTTTGAGAGCCTCCTACAGAACTGGTGGATATCACTTATAGATGAATGTCATAGTTTGCACCTAGGTGTCCCCCCAAAACCTCATGGAGTTATAAGTGGAGCTTTTTCATGGTTGAATCTAGAGTATGTGATGCTGCAGCTAAGGGTATGTGATTACAAAGTTAATCCATTGATGGTTTGGCATAAATCTGGGTTTCAGTGCTACTCGCCCTAAGATTGGGTGGCCTAGATAGACTATAAAGGGACAAAAAAAAGCTGCTATTGTTATTTGTGGCTTTCTGTCTTCTACCTGTCATGAAGTTTTTTCCTCTGCCACATCACCCTTTATGCCACCCTGCCTTGGAGCCAGCCCACTATGAACTGAATGCCCTACAGACCATGAGCTAAATAAACCTTTCATTGTTTAATTTTAGGCATCGGATATTTTGTCTTAGCAATGGGAAAGTAACTGAGACAACACGTCTTGGTGGGACACGGTGGTATGACCTTGAATACTATATTGGGTCTCTTGCATTCTGATCCCATGATATGCTTCTTGACTACCAAAAATTAAAAATCTTTGATCCACCATGTCCTACTTCTATCACTGAAGTTCCTGCCTACTGTGGTCTGAAAACCTCTGAAATGTTAAACAAAAATAAACTCCTCTTCCTTTTATTTGCAGCTATCAGGTATTGTGTCCCAGAGATGTTAAATTAATACATAGATGAAGAAATTAATATGCATTTTCTAAAATGAGACCATCTTCACAAATAGATCAGGCCAATTTTTGTGAAAGAAACAGTGTCATAATAACATTCTGCATTCATAGAAAAATCTGTACTTAATTTCTACAGTTTTTTTTTAGAAAGACCTGCAGAAATTAGTGAGGAAAACAGTAAATACTTTCCTAGTCACAAAATTCAGTGACTCTGACCCAGCATTGTGACAATGTCATCCAGAATAGGCCAATGCCCAGAATTCACATCTGCTGGTTTATATTTGAAAAAAATTTATCTAAACATAGTGATGTTAATTGCTGATCTGATTAGTTTTCATTGTTATATTAATACTGAATCTGTTAAAAATAGTAAGAAAAAGGTAACCAAAGTCAAAATTTATAATGTCAAATGGCCTATTTACTCTCAATAGAAGAAAAATTATCTTACATTTTCATAGGAAAGAATAAACAAAGTAGAAAATTTCTCATTAAAAAGTACTAAAGTACTTTTTAAAATAGAATAGCTATGCTACTTTTTATTCATTAGTATGTTTTTGTGGACAAACAAAAATTTATATATACTTTGGGAATGAGTTGCATATACATTTAGCATCTCAAACATTTTTAATATTTACACTATTTTCAAATTTGTTTTTCCTACTTTCTAAGAACTATCACTTTTTTATTGCATCATTTTTTGTTTTCTATCAATTTAAAACACAGGACCTGAAGAGGGAGTCTAGTCTTTTGAGATTACTCAGTTCAATTGAACAAATAATTATTAAACATTTTCTATGTAGCAGGTAGTTGTCAGAAAATGTTGTAACAGAATGAGTAGGAAGTGATTCCAACTCTAATACATTAGATTAATCCTAAGAAAAAGTTTAGAGAAGAGATAACGACTCAGAAGTGTATGTTCACACAAAGTTTGGGGTCCTTGGGAACTGAGCCAGTATACTTAGAACTTCAGTCCACGGGGACAAACTTAGTTTAGTTTGCAATATGCAATAAATGTGTAAGAAGTATTTATCGAATGAATAGAAAAAAATGAATGAAATGCAAGGGTTTGGGGGAAAATAATAGAGATATGTTTTCAATTAAGCCTAAAGAGTTTCTGGGAAGTAGTCTCTCTCTCTCTCTCTCTCTCTCTCTCTCTCTCTCTCTCTCTCTCTTCTCTTTCTCTTTCTGTCTCTCCCTCTGTCTCCCCACATATACCTAAACACATACTGATACTTAACTCTCTAGAACTTTGACAGGATACATTTTCATAATTCCTAGACAATTCAAAGTTGATTGGGAGTCTAAATATTTATTACTTGCAATAATGTCTATTTACATTGGATAACACAAGTATGTTATGAGACCTGTTATGGTCCTGTGCCAGTTTGTCCTGTGCCAATTTATTCCTTACCACATCCTGCCTTGCTGTTTAATATGGGCAGATGATCTGGAAACAGGACTTCCATGCTCTGAGGTCAATGAGCTCCAACTGGATTCCGTCAATAAGAGGCATCAGTGGGCAACTGAGAGGTAATGAAGGGAAAAATAAAAGGCGCATCTTCCTTTACGCCGTCCTTGTGTGGTTTGGCCCTTTCTGAGCAACATAAACTTCTCAGTTTTACTAGCTCTGCACATCATCCTGGGGTATTTTCAGCAAAGCTTAGATAATAGTTTTCTGTGACTTCTGATATCTAGATTGCTTCAGTGTCTTTCTTTCTGTTTAGCTTTTCAAATACCTTGTAACCACGTAAACAATCCCTTACATAGGATTTGTCATTGAGATTTGAATACTCAAAGAAATTTCATTTTTCCTGGGTTAGACCCTATTTAACATGCTTCTCTGATACTATATCACATTTACAGTAACTTGACAAATATCCCACAAAGGGCAGTGTGTTCAACACTTTGTGGTCCTTTTGGGATATGGAAAAACCTGCGTGTGTGGTGGAACATTTAGGAGATGGGCTTTCTGGGAAGTCCTTAGGCCCCTGGGGACATGACCCTGAATGGGATTATAGGACCAGGTCCCATTCTGTCTCTGTTTCCTGCCTAACTATAAGAGCAGCACCATTGCCATCTAGTACTCCCACCAGAGGGCCACTCAAATGGCTACACTCAGTCATGCACTGGAATCTCTATGAACTAAATAAGTCTTTTTTTTTTCAAAAATTAATTCAGGTATTTCATGATGTAATGCTGAGAAATTCAATGCTAGCGTTGAACTGAAGGAAGTTTGTACTGAATTATTTTCAACTACATTGAAAGATGCAACATTTGTTCTCTTTCTATAGCAATACTTCTTAATTGATAATTGTTCTTTTATTAAGGTCCCTATATTATATATGTTCTTTTACTAAATCCTTCCAAAAACTCTGTAAGATTGAAACAATATTCTTCCTAGTGTCACAGTTCAAGAAACTAAGATCAAGAGAGCTCTTGACTTGTCCAAGACTAACTTGTTAACAAATAGTGGAACCAGAATTTACACCTGGCTGTTAACCACACAGGCACTGCTTCTGCATCTACTGTCTGCTGTGCCTGATCCACTAGAGCGTCATATCCTGTCAGCCCACTACCATTCCCTGTCCTCTTAGCAGACATCTATGTTTGATAATTATTACTTTAAATATTATGTGTTCCAGGAAAGCAGACTACTTAAATCTATAATGTGTGAAAGTACAATCTTTGTAAGATCATAACATGAACTATAAATATAGTATTCAAATTTTAGTTTGTGAACAAGAAAATTATTTTAGTTTATGAAATCTTCAAGTTGCTTACTTTCTGATTCTCTGCAGTGTTCTGATCTATAAAGTGTTTTGATATCTGAATTCTTATCATCTAAATTACTTCTACACATGTAGCAACACTGCTAAATTGTAATCTCCTTGGTGGCAAAATTATAGTTCATCAATCTCTAACACTTACAGTCCCAGTCATTCAAATGTTAAATATTGATAATAGCTATTGGTTGAATGGATATGTTAAGTAGATGTGTAGAAAGAGGTATATACAATCATCTGAAAAAAGTATCTATGCTTAATTACCTCTAAAATAAATAACCCCTGGATTTCTAGAATAAGCCTAATATTGTTAAAAATTATTTTTATTACTTATACAGTCCTACAGTATACAATTGCAATGTGATTTATTAATCTATTTTTTGGATAGAAAGAATACAATGCTCACAATTTAGTTGGAAATTGCTATTGCAGGAGTCCATAGTTAATCGAGTATTGTAGCTTAACATGGGAATCTGAATGCTGTGGATTCTATCAAATTTGCTAAAAGGCCATTAATTATATGGAAAAGAAATGTTTAAAATACTAGAGCAAAACTACAATGAAAAAGAGAACATGGTAGAATATGATAGTGGATAAGAGCTCTTTGTAAGCTGAAAAGTTAATGGACAATTAAGCTAGATACAAGGGAAAGACTGAAATCAGTTGGCAATGAGAGGACAGCGTAAGCCAGCAAATGCACCACACAGTTACAGGCAGATTGGGATTTTAAGAAACCAGGCAGCTCACAATGCATGTGTCTGGGGGCTGAATACAAGACAGATTAATCTCTTCTCAACGCAAGCACACAGGCAATTTCACCTTTATATTTTGGCACAAAAAAAAAAAAACAAAACAAACAAAAAAAAAAAACACCTGGCATTTCCCCTCCAGAAAATATTAAAATGTGTATGTTGAATTGTAGTTCATTCCCTTACACTGATGCCCTTCCTCTAACCCCAGTTACAGAAAATAAGGAAGCCTGTATTTCCAGTAAGAGTTTGACAACTTTCTTCCCACACAATCTTAAGAGAAAAGCCAGTGGAAAACACACAACTAGAATTTTCCTCACAAAAAAGCAAGATTTCCCTATGATTATCCTTGTAGGGGACTTGTACATCAACCAAGCACAGTCACACAAATCTGGCAAAAACACTTCAAACTTTTAATAGTAAATTTGAATACACTGCAAAGAGTGCCAGGCTTTGAAGAACATTAAGAACGAAACAAACATCAGACACAACAATTTTAAAATATAATGGAAAGAGAAATACGAACCCTCAAAATATAGTGGTTTTAATAGCTGTAAATATTAAAAGAAGACAGAATTGCAAAGCCAGGATTATATAAAAGAAGCATTCAGGAAGTAAATAAAATGCTCTTGAAATCAAACTATGATATAGAGTAACATTTTTAATAAACGTCCCATATAGAAATTAAATGATAGCCTCTAAAAATAACAGAGCACAAAATAAAAAAACATAAAAGAAAAAGGTAACAACAGACCATCAATCCATTGTCTCAGCAATAAGAATTTCTAAAAAGGAAAACAACAAACATGAAAATGGCAGAATTATCAAAGAACTAATACAAGTGTTTCAGAGAATTTTTTAACTTGAGGATATAAATTTAAAAAGCTAACTAAATCCCACTAGAATGAATGAAAAGACTCATTTCAAGGCCTATAATAATGAAATTTCAGATTTCTGTAGTGCAGAGATTCCAAAAACACAGGAGTGCAAAACCGAGTTATTTATAATTGATCAAGTCAACACAGTATCTGAATTTTTAAAACATCATTAAATACTTGAGTAATGCTTTCTGAGTAAAAAGTCTATGCTGATTTGAGCCAGATGGACAAACGATATGGAATTCTTTACTGTATCAAATTAGCAATCATACAATTTAATGGCTTTCTCTATGTGTTTTTGTTTCCAAATACTATTTCTAAAAAGTTACTGCAGAATAGTGTGTAATAAAGAATTTAGCCTTCCCCACAAAGATTGTTTGACCTTTGCCCTCCACTTTTGGAAAGCAATATCTGGACCCTTGGAATTTTATGCCTGATAGACATGTTTTTATTTACCTGGGGACCTTGAATCACCCAGAAAAGTCTAATGATGTGGTTTAGGTTAGGACTGACCATACCAGAAAGACAAACAGTGCAATTTAGTCTGAGGTTTTGAGGTCACACAATATCAATAAACCTAGAGACTGAGATCACAGATGCATACAGTCAATCCATCACTCACGCCTACATAATAAGACCCCAATAAAAATGGAACACTAGGGCTCCGTGAGCTTCTGTGCATGGCAGTGCTCCAAACGTGTTATCATTTATCAATACCAGGAAAGACAAGAAGACAAGAAACTTCTGTGTTTGATATTTTCCTATAAAGTCCTTCCTCTTTGGTTGATTTTAATCTGTATCCTTTCCCTGCAATAAACCATAGGAAGTAAATAGCTTTTGGTGAGTTGTATGAGCTGCTCTAGTCAATTATCAAAACTGAGGGGTATCTTAGGGAGCTTTCAATCTTGAACTTGGTGTCAGACATGAAAAAGGTGTTACGTACCATGTGTGTCCTTCAAACACCGCAGTTGCTTCTCCAGCTGTTGTAAATATGCTCCACTGAATGAGGAAACAAATTGGAAAAATAGGAAGTTTTGTGATCCTAGAAATGAAGCATTTAACAAAGATAAGAAGTGAGTTGAATTCTCATGAAAAAGAAACGAGCTTCCTAAGGGTCTTAATAAACAGCTGGATTAAAGCACGAGGGCAGAGAGGCCCAGACAAATTCATCAGAGAAGAAAGAAGGGAAGAACTGCGGAAGAGGAGGTATTTTCTCAAGACCCCAACAATGAGTGCTGTGCAGGAACATGAGCTACTGATGCTCAGTTTCTGGAAATACATATTTTACACAAGAACTCATTTTTATATGAAAAGCCCAATTTTTAAATGTTGACCACATATAAAATTTCAGATACTTTCTTGTGCAAATGTAACGAATCTATGCACTGAAATTTCACTAACATGCCGCCAGCTTACAGTTTTTTTCCTACAGCATTCATTTCCTGTTCCAGAGCTGTTTTCAAATGTTTAGAAGATGCTCCCTTTTTATTATTAAGGGCCTATCCATTCCATATCTTTAAACTCACTGATTTTTTTTTTTTTTAATACCGGCAATCAAAATCAGGACCTTGCACTTGCCAGGCAAGTATGCTGTGCCACGGAGCTACATCTCCAGCTAAGCTCGCTGAATTTTAAAAGCAATTTATTTTCACAAAATGATTTGGAATTCTGAATCTATTACATGCACTCAATGCTAACATTTATTTACTAGCTCAATCCACAGACATGGTTGAGTTCTTGTTTCCAAGAGGCTTCTCTAATACATCAGTTTCGGGATTTGTGTTCAAGAGCCTTCAATCGGTAAAAATAAAAGTTTGGATTTTTCAAATCATTAGGAAAAGACTAAAAGCCTCTCTATCTGGTTGCTGTCCAGGTAGAAGTTATTTTCCCAGAAACAGTGATTTCAAGGATTTCCTATAAATGGTACCACCAAGTACAAAGTACAGCCAGAATCCTTAAGAAGCCGACACTTCCTATGAACAGTATCTAGGATGCAACCATTTTCATTATTTCTGAGCCCAACTTTCTGAAACCCAACACGTATCTGTCACCCCAGTTCATTTCAATAGAATGCCAAACCTCCTGCTTCTGCTCTTGTCTACTTCTATGTTCTCACATCAGCACATACACAAAATAATAATAATAATAATAATAATAATAATAATAATAATAAAGTGTCTTTCAAAATGCTAGTCATGTGATGTCAGTCAGCAGTCCAAGTTGCCCAGTAGCTCCACCTTACTAAGTAAAAATCAGAGTATCAGGCGTCTACAAGGGCTGGTCCTTTCCCAGGTTCTGCTACTCTCACTCATTCTGCATTTAGTCAAACTGGTCTCTGTGAAAAGCTGAAAACTGACATCCCAGAGATTCCCACCTCACATCCCTGAGATGTACCAGACTAAAGACAGCATCTGTTAGCCTGAATTATGTGACATAAAGTTATTGGATACATAAGTGATTCTGTGTTTCCATATAGAAGAAAATAGTTTTGAAGAAAACCCATAGAAAGCAGGCATTTGATGGTTAAGAGGGAGAGACTGAGTAAGCCAAAGAAAGGTTGCAGGCACCAGAATCTAAATGACACTGAGAATGGAAATTCCACTGCAGTCTACACAGGCAGTTTGGTCAAAACCCACACTTTCCTGTCTCCAGAACTGTGCTAGAAGGAATTTCTGCTGTTCTAAACCACCCTGACTGTGACAGTTTGGTACAATGGTCACTGGAACCTAATACAGCCTCTTTGCCACTTTTGTCATGTAGATGTCTGTGCTTTTCTGGGGAGGAGTTAGGCCTATCCATGGCTTGTGGGAATTACTTATGATTCATTTGGAAACAGGTTCTGTAACAGTCCTATTCAAAACTGCATCTGCCAGCATTTCTCTCTTCTGCTTTAGCTTCCCTCACCGTGTCTAGCATACTGTGCCTTACTTAAAGGATGTACCTATTGTCCGTCTTCTTCACTGATGGCAAAGTGTCAGTGAGGGTAGGGGACTGGGTCTGCTTCTCCACCTCAGTCCCTGTATCAGTGCCTGTAGCATGAAAGGCCACAGAAGGCATTCATGGGTAAGTGAATAAAGGAGTCAGGGAGAGAACTGTGTCCTTTTGTTTCTGAAGTAGATCACTGTGTCAAGACTTACACTTAATATTCCTACGTTATTTTTTTTAAATTTACTTCGACAGTCTATTTCCTTTTTGTATTGTTATTCCAGTAAAATTTTAGCACTTTTGTTAGAAGCTGTATATTTTTGTGATTCCTAAATTTTTTTTGTATTTTTTTATACTTTGTACATTTTATTTTTAATCCAGTTTTTATTAATGGATACAACTTTCTACTTTAAGACTTTTACTTCCAACTTTGTTCTATGTATTCTTATTATGCAAATCAGTGATATAGTGGGCAAGGATATAAGCTCTGGATCCATTACATCTTATTCGAAACACTTATCAGCATCACAAGGTATGAGATTCTGGGAAATTGACTGATTTTCCTTGTCTGTATAATCAGAACAAAAGTACTACCTCACATATAGGGCTTTCAATAAAAAATAAAGATTGAATAGATATTAAGTTTAGGTAGCTTAGAGCAATCATATATATAAAAAGGATTTTTAAATTTCAAGAGTTTAAAAGCTGATTTTTCCCTATTTGTTTTATTATGACAAGAAGATAACATGGCATAAATTAAACATCAGAGTCATCAAATTTTAAAGGGCTTATATATTTGGAAGATATTTAAATATGAGCTACTCATCAACAACACATTTCCCATATTCACCTTCAATCCTACAATATGGTCTATAATCTCCAATTTGTTATTTACAAGTACCAGCATATGGATTGGGAGATATCATTAACATTAGGCTTTCAAAACAGGAACATCTGTATTGTGTATTCTGTATTAAGGGAGAGAAGTGGAAAGCTTTTAAAATCATGAAGTAAACTACCCCATAGGCTAAAATTGGTGCCAATTTAATAAGCCCGTGGTATATGAAATATTTGTGCCATGTCTGACAGCCTACAGGGAAAAAAAAAAAAAACACTTTTGGTAGTTTTCAATTGGATAAAAGGAAAAGCAGAATATATTGGAATGAGGCCACATTTATCTAAATCAACAGAGACATTTTCCACTGCAGTGACCTTCACTGTGTTTTGAGGACGACAGCTGCATTGGGAAACTTTTTCCTTAAACGTTTAAAATACTTTGAACAGATCTCTCTTTATCTAGACTTTTTTTTTTCTTAGAATCAAGAATTGCAGACTTTAATATAAGGACTTCGTGTTTGATGTTATTATTCTTTTTTCTCCATTAGCACGAGCTAATCTTACATTTTACAGACACGCTAAGATTCTCCTAGAAGTGTCATATTCCTTCCCTTGATGATCATTACTCAAAACAACAGCTTTTTAAAAACCCATTGCGCTGACATCTATGGAGAAGAATTTTCTTAAGATGACTAGAATCAATCAACATAATGGAAAATGTAATGTTTAACATCTGTACAAATGCTTAGAGAAGGGACCAAAGTAAAGAGTTTGTATAAACGAATTTCTTTTCTGGAAAGAGACATTGGTCTGAATTTTTAAATTCTTCATTTATTATACCTTACCATATTACAGAGAAGATTTTTGAGAAAGTTACAGATCCTTACAATTTTAATACAAATAATATTTTTTCACATGATCAAACCTACCTTCCTTTTTTGCACTTGTCTTTGTTTCTTCCTTTCTTTCTTTCTTTCTTTCTGTCTGTCTGTCTGTCTTTCTGTCTGTCTGTCTTTCTTTCCTTCATTCAAAAGCAGGGTCTCATTATATTACACAGTTTAACTTTCACCTCCTGTACCAAAACCATCCTACTACTTCAGCTTTCTAAATAGCTGGGAGTGTAGGTATGTATCATCACTCCAGTTCCACATGTAAAATGTACTAATTTATGACATGAATGATTTTAGTAAATATATGAAATATTTTTAATATGAAGGAGAAATGTAGCACAATTTTCATGTTTCATATTTCCGTTAAATTTCTTAAATTTACTCTCAAATTCTATTTATTATAAATTTGTGTGAGTGTAAATATGTAGATATTACACACATATATCACAAATGAAATGTACAAGTTTCACATACATTCTCCTCAGATTCATATATTAGTAAAATGCTGACTGGCTAAGTAACAATAATCCAAAATGCTAAGTATGTGCCTATAATTTGAGAAAAAAAAAAAAACTTTCCTTATCCGAGATACTCATCCATCCATACTTGCTTTTGTGTATTGCTTGTAAATGAACTATGACTAGAGTCATGACTTTTGCTCTTCAAAATATGCCCATCTGGCTGTGTATTGCTGACTAAAATAGCTTCAAATAGCTTGCTCTTAAATTAGACAGTTAAGAAACCCATGATAATTAAACATGATGTTTGATGCCCTATGAACCAGGGGATAGTCACTGGTTGATAAAATTATTCTTCAATCTAAAATGGTCTAAAAGAAAAGGAAGTAGGAAGAGCTTAGACATACTCTGGTGGGTGGATATGGAAGAGAAGCTACACCAAATGCCCTTCAAAATGTTGAGGCATTCGTGGGATGTTACATACTGACCTAGCACATGCTAGCATAAGTGGAACCACGGAGGTGTGCAGAATATGATGATAACTATAGTCTTCCAAATCATAATCCAATATATTTTCATTGTTTTTACTGGTTTACAGATACAATTTTAACACATTAATTGATTGATTTATAAACTACCTATTATTTGCTAATACCTGTTCAAAGAATCAGGCTTCATTAATGGAAACAAAAGACCTTTGTGAAGAAAAAATAGCCTTCAATTTACATAAAGTTTTATGTCGATCAAGCAGAATGGATAATAAAACTAATAATTAAAATGAATGGAATAATATAAGCATACTATTGAAAAGTAGAAAAAACAGAGAATTATGAGAAGAATCAAGCAGATGGGGTGCGGTGACTCTGTAAAAGGAGTGGGCTCATCTTGAAAGTGACATCTGCATAAAGACATAGGAGAGAGAAATGAGGGAGTTAGCAAGAACTGATGTTATTGCAGGGAAGGTAGGAGTAAAAGAAAAGGCGAGGGAGATTGACAAAGAACATGATGGTACAGACCTCTTAGGGCTTTGTGGAGAGTGCCAAGGTTGGAGCTGTTAACTGTTGGTGAACAGGGGCTAAGCTTTGGTGTAGGAAGTAATGCAATATGACATATTCTCAGAATTGCCCTGGCTATTGTTTTGGAAGAGAAAGAACAAAGCATCAGTAGGAACAGAAAGAATATAGGACTACAATTACAGGGGTCCAGGTGAGAGATGATACTGCCAAGATCCAGGGTGATGGCAACAGAAGTGAAATAAATGATCAAACTCATCATCTGAGTTAATTCTGGTATTATATACTCACAGATTGGGTATTTGAGGACGTTAATTGCAAGGAGCCAAGCTGAACTGGCCAGAGCTGCTCTTCCCAGTGTGTGAGTAACCAATTAAGAATGCAGATCTAAAAGAAAGCAGCAATCAAGTCTTTACTGAGTGCAAAGAATAGGACTACGTGAAGCAGGCGAAAATTCTGGATGACTTCCTAGAGTTTTGTTCTTCTTCCACGGAATGGCTCCAGGCAAGGGTCACAACAATCATCTCACTGCTGAGAAAGCACCCCGCAAAAAAGATCCTATATATGCATTCAGTGACCCAGGAAAAAACAGAGGATAGAGCTAAGAGAGGAAAAGTACTGAGTTAGATTGGAGAAAAACATCCTTACAGTCTCTCCTCTTGCAAAATAATGAAGACTCAGCACAGGGCACTCAAAGCTAGGGGCCTGGGCAAGGGACTCCAGGAGGAAAATATCTCCCCAGGTTGCCAATAGCTGTAAGAACACTGGTGCCCAAGAGGCAGAAGCTTTTTCAGGGCTCCCTTCAGAGATACAGTGTCCTCACTGTACCCCATCAGGATGTGGGGAAGGCTACTTTGCTCCTACCAACTGCGAGGCAAAGTTTGTGCAATCGCCTGAAGCCTGGCCTGAAAGGTCACCCATGGGTCTTTGGCCTGGAGACAGACTCATATAATCAGAAACTAGCATAAGATAGAGAAGAAGGTAAGCAAGATTTTTCAGCAAGGATAGAAAAAAATCTGTTTGAAATATATTTCATCTGCTTCAGCTTAAATATGGTATCATAACAAAGGACCCCAAACATCTCAGTTGTTTACAAAAAAATTTCCCTAATACTATAAATCCATTCACTGTCTGAATTTATTAATCACTTTTTGTTTCTCAGTCTACTATTGCTCTCTTTGTATTAAAAGTATTTTTGTACCAAAATATAATTTTTGCATTTTTGCATTTTGCATTTTAGACTGATATGTCTTCTCCATTTACCAAAGGTGCATAGATAAGTAAGTAAAACCAAACCTTAACAAATGCCAAGATGCCCTGCTGAGATCCTCCCTGCAGCCAACCTTCCCCTCTGCAGTCCAGGTGATCAAAGGCACAGCACATTACAGAGGCAAAACTAATAAACTTAAGTGAAGAGTCAGGATTCTGGTCCCTACACTGTTCTTCATAATACAATTAAACTGTGAGCCATCTTAACACCTGCCTTCATATTATGAAGATTTTTTTTTCATTTTTTAGAAGGTGGAGGTAGTGCTAGAGGTTCAACCCAGGGCCTCTGCACTGAGCTATGTATCCAGCTCTTTATTATTTTCTGTTTTGAGACGGGCTCACTACAGTACTAAGCAGCCTAAGCTGGGCTTAAGCTTTTATTCGTCTTGCTTCAGTGACTACAGAGGTGAAAATTAGCAGCAGCAGCAGTACATAGGGCTTTCTTCTCAAGCTAGTTTTCCCTAGTACATTTGCAAAGCTAGCACAAGAACTTCACACCTTACATCTTCATCTTCTCAAACCCAAGAGAGACAGCTTTTCCCTACCATCATGAGTAGGGCAATAATCCTGTTGCTGATAATCTCAGTCACATAATGCGCTTGTGGCTGGCAGAATCCTTCTCAGATCTCTGAAGTCATTTAATTATATTTGTTTGTGGAATAGGAATGTTTAGCCACCAAAGATACAATTTGCTAGTAGCGGCCTCATAGTTTAAATCTAAAATATCTAAAATGTCTCCCCAAAGTCTCATGGATATGGAAGATGGCTGGATCATGGGGCAGCTTAAGGGACTGTTGGGAGGTGGATGACTAGGGGCTTGATTTAAAGTGAACATTCTTG
This sequence comes from Cavia porcellus, assembly GCF_034190915.1. NCBI lineage: Eukaryota > Metazoa > Chordata > Mammalia > Rodentia > Caviidae > Cavia > Cavia porcellus. The sequence continues at coordinate 26,763,509 of NW_026947497.1, read as the reverse complement.
CCCCAGGTTTGTCCTTTTCCTCTCTGCTTCCTAGATGCTGGAGGTGGGCTTGGCCAGACCCTTTCACCATGTCATTTCTGCCTTGAAGTCAGCCAACTTTGGACTGAATCTATGTGAAACTGTAAGCCAAATAAACCTTTCTTTCTTCAACTTGTGGGTGTTGGATATTTTGTCTCAGAAGTAGGAAAGTGACTAATAGAGGGAGCAAATTCCCAAAAGGAAATGCCTAATTTTCCTTTAAAGGAAAAGAAGTGAATGCAGAATTTGCAAATCTAAAAGGATATTATTTGGCAAAATGCTCCAATGCTCTACATCCTCAAAGTAAGGGGTGTATACTGGATGATTCAGCATCTAAGCATTGCTTTTTGCATGTCCTCAAGTGATATCATGGGAAAGTCTCTGAGCTTTCTCTACGTGGAAGGCTCAAGTACTCTGACAAATCACTGAAATTAAGACCATTTCACACACATAAGCTTACCATATGATAATGATGGCTTTTAAGCCATCTCTGTAAGATATTTGTTTGCTCTTTGGTTTTGCGTTTAGAAGCTAAGCCAAAACTCTTTTGTTTTTTTCTTTTCTTTCTTTTTTGAAGGATAGGGAATGGGATAGGGCTTGGGAAATGATTTTTACTTTATTTTGAGCTTTGTCAATTCATTATTTTTATAAGTACATGTTTGTAGTACCTAATGATTATATTCATATATATATATATATATATATATATAACACATCTTATATTTCTACATAGTCTTATGACTAAAAAAATTAGACTTGATTATTAAAGATATATAATTATATATATATATAATTACATATAATTAATGAATGCATAGTCAACAAATAATTGCTTTTCATTCTTTTTTAACCTAGGAATTTTACAATACGAATTTATTAGTAAATGTGTGTCAAAGATACTATTAAATTTGTGGTACAAATACAAAATATTGCTTCATAAATTAAATTTGATTCTTGTTTTATATTTTAATTTCACTCATCATAATTATGACTTGTAATGGATAATTAATGCTTTTATTTCTTAGGTGGACATTTTAATGTGCTGCCATGTATTTTCTTATTTGTACATAACATTAACTATTATTACTTTTTCAAGCAATGAAACTTTTTTATTAGGACAAGAACTCACTTTCATTTTATTCTCCTTTGGCAACAGATAACAGAGAAAAATAATTATCAGTTTTAAAATCAGTACAAATTCTTGACCTATGTACTATGACTAGAAGTATTTGTGCCTAATGAACCTTAAGACAATAGCATATTTAAATTTTCATGCAATCGTGGCTTATTATTAGAATATTTAAGACATAATAGCAATTAAAATTATGAATAGCAGACAGTTCTGTACCATTGAGACAGAATGAACATGTTGGCATGAGGACACTATGGGCTTATTATGAGTTTAATTTTTCAATTTACAACCATTGCTTATATAGCATATTAACTAATTCATAAATTTGATCTCTGACTCATAATTCAGCTATTTCAAATTTTATTGTTTGAAGATTGACTATATAGTTTTTAGTTTTTCTGGTGTATGTCTGTTTGTTGCTGTTAGGAAACCAGTTGATTTGTGGTTAATAAGGTGATCTAATTCATTCCTGGTACTTCCAGAAGGAAGAGTACCTGACCACTCACGTTTATTTTGTTCCTCTCTAGGTATTGCATATCTCTGGACCTTGCCAACTATTCATTTTTCCCTGTAATAAAATATTTGCATGTTGCCTTACTATTACTTAGGCTACGTGTTCAAAGTGGGACCAGTCTAACATCTAATTCACACAATGAAGGGATTACAGCTGGTCAGTGAGATAAAATACGGTGACAGAGATGGACATTAAGGATTAGCAAAGCCTATAGATTCTCACTCTTCTGAAAGCAGAGGCAACATGCAGATTCATTAGATTTCAATAATAGGCATAATTTCCTATGAAATATTTTAAAATATATATATTTTATTATACAAATATAGACAGCTAATATAGGCAAGAAATAAAACTTTTAACAATATAAAGTAATCCATTGATTCAATAACTATATTCAGAGGTTACACATTTCACTTATCATGTATTATAAACTCATGAAGCATTTCCATTTAAAAAAAATGTTCATTTTTGTGAGGCAAAGTTTATTTCACAGGAAAATATCCAAGATATCTAATCTATATATCTAATTTTAGTCATAAATATAATCAATGTGGATGATGTTATCAAGGTAATTATAGTGTTGAAAGTAACTGAAGGGATAATGTAGATATTTTTTCTTATCCAATATGTGACTACTGAACAATCAAGCAATTGAGTTCAAAGTAAAAGATGTGCTGTAAATACAAAATATGTGCAGGATTTAGAAGTACAAAACTGCAAATGCTTTCATTACTCACCTTCATGTGTATCATGTTGTAAAAAGATAATATTTTAGATATTTTGGGTTAAACAAAGTATATTACTGTACTTAATTTCACCAGCTGCTCAATTCTTTTGGTTGTAGCTGATACAATTTTTACATTTCATATAGGATTTACATGCCATTACGACTGTGTTGTAAGCAATACAAAAAATATTAGCTGTTAGTTTTTTTTTCCGTTGAAATTTCATGCATGGTACATATAAATCACGTTCTTCATATCCAAATGTTTTCACATGGCTAGAATCAGTAGAATATCTGATATAAAGTAATATAGAAATGGGTCTTCCTTTTAATACAATTTAATAACTGACACATTTTTTCCATAAATGTTCCATGCTTTAGGAATGTCTGATGAAAAACATAAATCTACACAGTTATATATATTTTTTTACAATTTATTTTTGACATCTGCAGTTACAGTTTAGGTACCTTAGCTACTTGTTCCTGGCAATCTTTTTAACAAGCTGAATGAATTTTGTTTAATTCAACCAAGGTATAAGCCACGGTTTATTTATTTAGCTGTTAACACTGGTTTCTTCGGCGTGCCCGAAAGTTCAGCTTGCACCAACATCTATTTACTATTATGTTATTAAATATTTTTTCGCTATTAGGACCTTATTTTCAGAAACACTGAGTTCCGTAGTTCGTTCTTGTAGTAAAGAGAATGAATGAAACTATTAATTTGAGGTGGGGAAGTACTGGTGATAAAACTGATTTTTTTGTGTGTGAATATTGGTGAAATGAAAGAAGTAACCTCTTTCATTTCCACTATCAAGCCCAGATAGTTTGTTAATACTTAGAAGTAACCCAATCCCATAGCAAAATCAACTTTATTCTAACATCACTTGACAGTTCTTTCAAAAACAATACTTTTCTTCCTGTATCACTTTTATTGAAATGAAGGACAACCAAATGTCAAACAGTCTGTTTCTATTATAAGAAGACTTCTATCTAGAAGGTGTTTGTAGTATTTAAATATAGAATACATTTTTGGAATATCAAGTAAGGTAGTTAGGAAACCTAAGAATATGCTGCATGAAATATTGTAGGTCACAAATGATTGTTAATCCATAGCCACAAAGATAATAAAGCTCAAAATGAAAACTATTCTCCATTAAATTAGTGTGTTTGGACCAAAAGTAGAGACTGTAATCAACTACGTGAAATGAACCTGTATGCTCCTTCCTTAATTCAGTATCACACTAGTTATATGCTTTATACACTTTATAGATTCCTAACAAGGTTAAATTGATAGTTATAGGATAATACCTAGATGAGGCTAAATCAATTTATCCATAAATGCTCATTCTCAAAGGTCCAATTTTTGTAAATTTGTTTTGTTAATTTTGTTAATTTGACACTTCAAAGTCTATGTAAGGACATCTGCATAGGTTATGCAAGATCCCCAAATGCATAAGTTCTTAAGCTGAATTCTCTGAATGGAAAGACATTGGAATAGTCCTCGGAAGTGGGCTCTTTTTGACCTTGTACACTGATTGAGTCATGCTGACTGACTGATTGCTACACTAGGTATTGAGTACAGGACATTCCAACTGAGTTACATACATACCCAGCATTTCCTTCCTTCCTTCCTTCCTTCCTTCCTTCCTTCCTTCCTTCCTCCCTCCCTCCCTCCCTCCCTCTCTTTCTTTTCTTTCTTTCTTTTCTTTTCTTTCTTTCTTTCTTTCTTTCTTTCTTTCTTTCTTTCTTTCTTTCTTTCTTTCTTTCTTTCTTTTTTTCTTTCTTTCTCTTTTTGTTTATTTTGAGGCAGCATTTCTTAAGTCACTGAATTTACCCAAAGGGCTCCAATGTATTATCCTACTCCGCCTCTCAGAATGCTGCAATTATAGGTGTTTACCACCACGCCCAGCTTTGCTTTTTTTCCTTCTTCTCCCCTTAGTCTTAGGGGAGACTAAGACAGGCTAATACTAGAATTTCTTTCCCCTAGGGTAGGTGCTAGAGATAGGAACCCCTTCTTCCCCAAATATAGCCATTTAATTAAAAACAATCTTCTTTTAACTTTCTGTATAAGAGCTGCTCTACCTTATCTCACAGAGGATCATAAAACTATTGTAAGCAGCTGAGTTAGTTAGAAATATTATAGGCAGTGACACAGGGCTAGGTCCTCAAAGGAACCGGTGCAAAAGTCCAGATACCTTGCAACTATGGGGGAGACAGGTACCTGCTGTGGGCCAATCCTCAAGACAAAGGATAAACAAATGTATCCACATCCTAAGGACTGATAATAGTTCCCTATCACCCTGAGGAAACCAGGAGTCACCCTCTTGGTCCCCTATGGAAGAGTCACTGCTCTCTAAGAATGCCTGCTTTCTATGTGACTTGCTTCCCCATTTGTCCCTAGAATGTAATCAATTTTACCTGAACTATTACTCTTATTGGTTAACCATAGTTCTGTCCCACTTTATGCCCATCTGCCTTGTGAGTTCCCAGCTTTCCCCACCTTAAACCCATGTCACCCCAGAATTTTGCTCTATACAAGACCCTGGAAAACACAGAGTCCTTGGCAACCCACTCGGGACCGCTTCTGTCTCTGTCTCTCAGACAGAAGCTTTCTCTCAATAAATATATTTTACTCTTAACCTCCATTGTTCCTAAAATTCATTATTCAATTTTAGAGAACACGAGCTTGTGGACATAGTAGGTCAGGAGTTTCATTCCCCTGTATCAAAACCCTTACTACTGAAGGGTTTGTGCCCCACACCTGGGACACAAAATGCTACGTAGAGAGGTCAAAAGGAAGCTGAACAAATCTTTGCTGGGTTTCTGGTCTGTTTCCATGAGGTCATTTTTGCTGTTGTTGTTTTTCACTGAATCTAAGGAAACAAGACAATTGTCTTTGGATTTCAGATATATTTTTAAACCTCCCCTATCATGCAAATCTTTGATAAAATTTTATTTTATTTTGCTATTATAGGAGCCTCAGTCATGACCCTTATGATGAGACGAGAAAGATACCATAATTTCCTGCCCATACAACAAGGACATCTAGGCTAGACCTGCAGATGACCAATGAGTCACTAAATACAGGATAAAGTTTGGCATCTCTGCATTCATTATCCATCTGTCTCCTTCATTACATTATAACTTTTAGTAAGTTTCTTGCTCATCTCTGTACCATAAGCATGTTAATTGCTTAAGGAAAGTCTGTCCAAAAATTAGTAGCAAAAGGTTTTTTAGGTCTAAATTTACCTAATCTTTTTACCTCTTGAAGGCTGAGGACACCAAGATAAATGTAATTAAAGTATTTCTAAAATTTTCAGCATCATTCAGTTGCCAAATTTAGAACACTTTTTTCCACATCTCTTGCATTGCCTTGGTGGGGGAGAAGGGGGAGGCAGAACCACTGACCCAACCCCTCCAGGAAAAGCCCTTCTATTCCCATATACTTGCTACATGATCTCCTTCCCCATTTGATTAATCAATATGACCTAAACAATTATAATCTTATCGGTCAATCATAGATCTGTCCCACCTTCTGATTTCCCATTGGCTCAATGTTACTTTTAATCTTAATAGTTTATGAAGGGTTTCTTTCCTTAGATCTACCTTGCTGTGTGTTTTTGCTGTATAAAATTCCCTTAAAAAGCAGATCCCTCAGGGCTGGGGATTTAGCTCAACAGCCTGGCAAGTGTAAAGTCCTGAGTTTGATTCCTGTTACAAAAAAAAAAAAAAAAAAAAAAAGGAAAGAAAGAAAGAAAAGAAAAGCTAAAAGCAGTTTTCTTGCAATCCATTTGGGATCTTTTCTGTCTGTCTTAGACAGGAGCTTTGTTTTTGCTGAACTATGTCCCTTGTCCTGGCAGAAGATTTTTCCCCCCAATAAGTATAACTTTCTTTCCCCTACAAATAGATTCTGTTCTTCATCTTAACTGTTGCTGGAATTAATTCTTCATCTTTAGAGAAACTCAGTACTGGACATCTAGCAGGCTGGGAGTTTCTTTCCCCTATATCAGAACCTTGCACAATGAGCACCGCATGAAAACATCATCCCTAAGTAATTGAGGTTGCCCCCCCCCCCAAACAGGAACAACCTTCTGGGGGAATCAGATTGACCCCTCCATGCCTTATGCAGTTATCTAAACCAGCTGGAAAAACTAGTCCAGAGAAAATGATCAACCAAGAATTTGCTATCACTCCACCAGAATTGCCTATCACATTAGCAAAGCAAACCCCTAGTAAGGGGAACCTTCAGCCCTTGCCTTCTTGTCCCTTTTCTATAAACCGCAGTCACAGTCAAACCCTGCAGACAGATCTTGAGTCTCTGTATCATCCGTTCCTCAAAGGCATGCTGATTAATATCTTCTCCTGCTTCCTGCTGCCTGTCTCCTTGATTGGCATTTGGGGACTCCCTCTTTTAGGAGCCCTGGAAGCAGGATTTTCACCCCAAAACTCCACTAATATCCTTAAGAGCCTCACATGAGGAAATGGAATTTTTAAAAAGTGCTACTCACAAAATTAATAATGTGAAGACTACGCTTTAAGTGCCCAACAAATTCTCCTAAAAATATTTGTGAAATTAACATAACGCCCAGTGAATTTAAAAATTAGCAAGATTAAAATTGGTGAATACATAGTCATCCAACCTTTATTAAATGGTTATTAAAATTACGTTTGCAGTTGAGGCAGTGTATAACTTTGTATAAATACCTGTAAAAGCACCTAGGAAGATGATTTGCTCTGTCTTTTCTTAACAGGAGTGAGAACACTTCCCACTTGCTTTCATTAATTCAGATGGGCGGCTCTCAGGGTGCAGAAGCCAGTAAACCTTCTCTAAGGCTGGAGGGAGGAGGTGGTGATCCACCTGGCTGTATTCCCTTTTTAGCAGTTCTACACAATTACAGGAGTCAGCTCAGCTCCAGGCAGTTAGGAAGTTAGCTTTTACTGAGTAGTTACTGCATACTGAGTACAGTACTCCTTCCAGGAGGAACTGAGACCACCTGCAGAGGAGAGACAGACGCACAGGGGGCAAGTGAAGAAGTAAACAGAAACCAATTAGTTTAATAAAGCAAGGTTTTCTGGAGGACATTGCAGTTTGAGCCCCACTGTTCAGATTTTTCCTTTTCTATTTTAGTCTGGAAGTTATCATATTTTTCTCCAACAGAAGCTAGCCTATTTCTTTTTTTTTTTTTCAAATTTGTTACTTTAATTTACTTCCTTCAAATATTTTGCATCAAATTGTGTATTATACCTTACTGAACTATATTTGTGTTTTCTCTAATAACTACACATAGTTAAATATGTGTAATTATTTGATATATATATAGCAAAATATATATAGTAAAATAATGGAATTTTATTTCTATTATTTTATATAGTTTATTTATATCTATTATTAATTTTATGTAATCTTTATTTTTTTTCTTTTTCCTATGATTAATTTTGTCATCCATTCATTTTAATGGATGTTGTTACAGATTTCCTAATAGAATTTCAGGGAGCACAAGAATAATACTTTTCATTAGAACACAAACGGAATACAAATGGAAAATATTTAACACTGCGTCCATCGCTATAGAGGAATAGAGAATAAGTGAACCAAATATTTAGTGTGTATTTATATAAAAACACTTTGCAATGAAGCAACTTTTTTGTGTTTGTCTCATAAAAGATAATATGACAGACAAACAACAAATTAGGTCAAGAAGAGGAATTATTAAAATGACAATCACAGTGAACAAAATTTGAATCATATTCGTGAGAAACTGTGGCCGTGACTTTTGTATCCAAGAATATAAGTTTAAAAGCCCACCTGGGAACACACTGAATTTACAAAAATGCCTACTCAGTTTAAATTCCGGGAACTTAACTGCAGACCTAGACTGTTATCAATAGCCAAGGACTTTCTGATCCCTGACCCCTGCTCTCACACCTTTCCCTCTGTAATCCTTAGAATCCACCTCTTCTGCTGCTTAAACTAGCCAATCGTGATAGGCTGCAAGCCTTTGAATCCAGCCAATGAATTTAAAGGATATCTGCTCCCCACCAGTGAGATTTTAAAAACCCCACTTGCCTAATACATGGCAGGCCTGCTGCGCGGGAGCAGAATACACCTTAAACATTTCCTTGAGGACTTCTCTGCAGATGTTAACTTTAAACTCTTCCTTGTGGACTTCTCTTGCTTGCTGTCTGCGTGTATCATTTCCGGCACTGAGAATATGAGTCTGGGGACTCATTTCTAAAATATTTGAGACAGAGATAGACTGAAAACTGTAGCAAATAAAAATGAAAAGGTGCTAACAGGTGAGAATAAAGGAAAAATACAAAGCTAATAAAATATTTAAAATATATTAATTATTGGGAGGGAAAAAGTTTTCCTCCACTAATTTAGCTACAACAGGTAGAGGTAGGGGCTACTAATTAACCAGTCACAGATTAATAGGAGAAAAGCTTTACCTCACATGTATGAGGGTCTACTCGGTATGTCAGTTTAAAGTGTGTGAGGTTGAAGAGAGTGCTTTTAAAGTTTTGAGAGTCAGTAGGGAAGGTCCTATTGGACTTTTTCATTGCTGTGCTAAGGTCAGTTTTCTCCAAAATAAGAAAATCTCTCAGGGTGAGGTTTATGGAAGCTGTATTTTCTGAAGACTCTGCATTAGTCAGATAAGAGAAATTCAGATAAGATTTCTTTCTGCATGTTGTAACTGAAATGTTTTTGGTTTAAAGTAATCCTCATCTTGGTGAGTTTTTAGTCCCTTTTAAACTGCATTTAGTAAATATCAAAGCAGATCTTCCACAGAATAAAAAAAGCATAAATAAATATTATAAGATAATAAAATTTACAAAACTGAAGTCTGACTCTGAAAACCAAGAGTCTGTCACTTGTGCTATAGACTGAAAGTGCCTTCCCATTTCATATATTGAAATTTAAATCACCTTGGTAATGGGATTAGGAGGCTGGGCCTTGAGGAGGTCATTAGGTCCCAAGGGTGGAGTCACTTGTGAGTGAGATCAGTGCACTTATGAAAGGAAACCTGCAGAGCTCCATCAACTCTTCTGATACATGAGGACTCAATGAAAAACAAAGAATGAAACCAAGAACTCTGGGCCTCCAACTTCTATTGTTTTTAAGCCACGAAGCTTGTGGTATTTTGTTATAGTGACCTGATACACTAGGACAATGCAAAAATAGGTGACTCATATACATGAAGATAAAAATTTGCCTTTGAAATTAAATATTCCAAGTATTTTTGTTCAATGGAACAATCAATAGAACAATACAGATTACTACCATAGTAATACAATTTGCATTTTTAGACTTCTGATAATAGCAAATACCAAAACATTACAGTACTACTTCAATGAACAGTGACAAATAAGGTATTCTCTGCCCAAATAGACATTCCTCAGATTATTAAAAAGTAATATTACTCCTCGTCTTCCCTGGGATTTGTATGATATTTTTTTTTCTTCACCTGCTCATTTTATGTATTTCTCATACTTCGGTGATACTGAGGCAGGAGACAGGGAATGCTGAACTGGCTGGGAAACTGAGTGTGATAGGTGAATTGCAAAATCCCAGGACACATACTCACAGTTCCCAAAGCCCTGCTCATGGACTCAATTAGAAAGTTCTGTCTTAAGTGCTTCTCAGAACACTGGAGTACAATGTTTTGATTCCTGCATTCTCTCTTTCACAGTGGTCCTCTTCCATGCTATACAGTATATCTTTTTCCTATTTTTACTTGGCTCAAACTTCCATGGCAAAGCATGTTTATTTTACTGCCTTTAATAACCACAAAACCCTACTACTTTTTTGATTTATTTTGTCTAATTCTTCATTGAAGACAAGAGGAATCAGGCTGGGGCTAGAAACCAGCTCAGAAGGAGACCCCAGAACCCCAGAACCTGATAATAATTTATGTCTATGATAGATTAGAAAATCAATTCTAATCCTATCATTTCCCTGGTTAAAATAGTGACTCCATTTTTCTGAGGCTAAAATTTCCAGCAGTGTTTATGGTAGACAGTGTACATGACCTTGTCTCCACCCAACATCTTCACCTGCACACAGTCTGCTTAAGTCACAGACTGGTTTTTCTGAATAACCCTTATACACAGGTAATTCTCTCTCCTTTTTGAGAATATATCTGTCAGGTTTTTATGTCTGCTTGTGTGACTATTTTGTGCTGCTTTAATTTCTATCAATTTGCACTCTAGTTCAGTATCTATATTTATGTTGAAGTAAAATTAAGAAACACTATGAAAATCACAAAAACTTATAATAACTAGTTTTTTTTGTGAGCATAATGATTCAAGCAATAATTCAGAAAACATGATTTAAAAAATAAAAACTGAACATTCTTAGAAAAGTATTTCCATTCCTTCCCATTTCACATAAAGCATATAAATACTGATAATTCTTTACTAGGAAAATGTGCAGATTTTTATATAGTAATTTCTGTTTCTTCATTGCGTTAGTTTTTTTAAAGTTCTTTTGCATTCACAAATTTATTTGGAAACAAAGGTAACCAATTGTACCTTGTCTTCAGCTCTGGCCTCTATCAAATGGATCACACTTGTTTGTTCTTTGAGCCAGTAACAAGTTTGACTTACATTTATAGGTTTTTGTAATATTGAACTATCCTTGCACTGCTTTTATGACTTGTTTTGTGATGGTATGTAACTCTACTATTAATGTACTATGGAATCCTATATATAAAGATGTGGGAAATAATTCTCTAATGTTATTCATGAATAATAGTAGTCTACGTAGGTAGTTATTTGTGTTGTATTTGGGGAAGGTTTTTCTCAATATTGCAATGGTTTTATAAAAATATAGTCAGAAATTTTTCTTTTTTTTCTGAAATCTATTCCTTATAATTTCAATAAATTTATAATTCCTTATAATTTCAAATAATTTATCAAACAAACTTTTTGCGTTTATTATTTCATTGACAGATACTTCCATAAACTTTCTAAATGTTTTATTTAATTTGCTAGTTGTTCTGAATTAATTTGATAATGTTTAAGATACTATTGTTTAGTGTTTTATCTGTTTTTTGGTTTGTTTGTTTGCTCCTGGAGATCAACTCAGGACCTTATGCTTGCTGAGCAAGTGCTTTGCTGCTGAGCTAAATCCCTGGCCCTTCTCTGATATTTTTATCATATTCTTTCTCATTCAAAAAGTGTCAGTTTTGTTAAATATTCACCCTTTCCTAGGCTCAAAGAATACTTCAGCATCAGCATCAGCATGATGTGTTCATAATAATGATAAGGGTGATTCACCTTAGATTTGCTAGAGACCATGCACAAAGCAAAAGGTGCAGAAAAAAAAGATGAACAATTAAAAGATAGGGGCTATTTCTCATTTAGAAGCTGAAATAGGGCTCTCACTTACCCTGGGAGCCTTACTCTTTTTAAGGACCCTAACCCAAGGATCAAATGTAGAGGCCACTGCATGGCTGTTTAGAATGGATTGGGCCACTGATGAGTTTCATCCAATGGGACTGAAGTTAAATAATAGGCTGCCATAGTAATATAGTTAGCTATGGGGCCTGCACAATTAATGTGCAAGCTGGGAATGACATTGGAATGGATTTTCATAATTTAAATTTTATCTAATTCTAATTGAGATCCCATAACAGCCCAGGAAGACTATTTATGGAAAATGTTATCAAAGGCCAGAGGTCTCCTGTAATGAGTGAGGATGTTAAGATGAACTTATCAGGGAATGGGTAGTGTTCAGCCTGATTAGCATATCCACAGACTGAACTGAGTTTTGAATTCACTCTAAAAGCTTTGAGTCCTATGAATTTGCAGTGATGGCTAATGCTACAGTAATTCAGGAAACAGTAGCTGCCCTGGCTTTAATAGAAACTCACGGGACACCAACTCAGCTTGCGCTGCCTATTAATTCAGCAAACATACTTCACCTGTCTTAAATCAGAGTTTTTATGAACTGTGAGGCCATCTCATTGCCCAGACATTCCTCTGCGTCTTCTACTAAGTGTGAAGCTAAGCTGGATAAGAGCATGTGTATTCAACATAAGGAACAAGGAAGCTGCAGATGACCTGCGCTCTGGTAAGTCAACAAAATTTACAGTATGTCCAGTATGTTAGACACAAACAGTAATAGGTGTCTTCTTCACAGACACTGTTCCCTTCATCATATGCCTTTGATCCTCAGTAGGGGAGGTTAGAGACCAGCTCCACACATAGTTCCAGAGATCTCTGAAGTATCTCCAACAGCAAAAAACCTTCTAGCATTACCTATAAGACGTTATCAAAATGGATGATCAATTTTTAAATTTAAAATTTTTATTACAGTAATTTTTTGGTATTGAGATCTCTCAAAAGTTCTCTCCCTCATTTGAGCATACTTATCCCATCATTCTTGTCAATTTCCAAAGAAGCTCTGAAACCACTTTTCCTTGAGTGTTTTTAGTTGCACTATCATGACTGCCTTGATATTTTGTGTCCATTCAAAACATTTACATTTATAGTTATTTTGACTTTGGACAGAAGCTACAAGTCTCACAGTGCCAGGTCTGGTGAATAAACTGGATGGGAACACACCATAATATTTTATAGAATTTCTTATGTGTTAAATGGCACTCACCAGCAGTGTTCATTGTATTTTTATTATACCTTAAAACTGACACTCAAAAAGGAACTTTCAGAAATGCTTCATAAAATATCAAAAATAATGAGATATATGTATCTGAAGAGAGTGGGGTTAATACCAATATGTTCAACACTGCAAAAAAAAGTTTGTTTGTTTGTTTTTTTTTTAATTGAAACATTTACAACTTTCTCAGTTCTACCTGCATATAATTTGGGGTCCAACAAATCAGTTACTTTGCTTAGGGCTATTAGACACAGGTATTCAAATTGCCTTAATCGTTAAAGTTCCTCCACTTTGAAGAATTGTAATAGTACTGTTAAGTTTAAAGAGATGATTACCTGCTGAACTATTAAAATTAACACTATTTTGCTTAAAAATACTTCTCTTGCAGTTGTTTTCTAAGTCCGGCCTCCACTATCCTTTGTTCATTACTTAGATCCCATCAGTCAGCTCAGTCAGCAAGCTCCACCTCCAAAAAGCCTACGGCGTTTGTATTATTGGTGGATTCTGCACTATGTGAACCAGTTAACCTTCCACCAGTGCAAGTGGTTTTAAACCTGCTATTTATCTTCTTGATGGACAGTCTTGAGGAACAAACCTGGACCGAATCCCATTATTCAGGAAATGCAACTAATCACTTTAGGCAGTGTATTACCATAGGGCTGTTAGGACAATCAGATCCTTGGCTGTTGGCTGCACATAATTACTCACTTTAAATTTTATTCTGTTGCTGTGTCTGCTTTTAGCCTGAAATCTGCTCATTCTAGCAAGTTCAACCTCACACTCATGGATAAATCATTATAACTCTGGGAATGAACATCTTACTGTTAATATGGTATGACTAAGACATAGTATATACACTAATTGTGGAGACCCACAAGATGATTCAGATTGGGGAAAACAGAAACTGTATAGTTTGATACTTGTGTTGGTAAAGCCAACTAACAGGACCACACACATCAACTCTGAGGTTCACATTCTTCCTCTTGTGTGACCCATGACTAGAAGCATCTTTTGAAGCTAACATGTCATATGTGACTTATGTATAAATACTTTTTGTATCAATGGTTACATCTTCAATGCATTTGGGTATCATAGGAATTATTATAAACTAGATCCCACCCTTTAAAGTACCTACTACCTCCCAATAAGGCCATCAAATTATGAACCTATCAATGGACTCCTTAACTGATAAAGTCACAAACTCCCTGACCTAATCTCCTTCCAAAACCCTCACCACTGTAGCTCCTGCCAACACAAGGACCAAGTGCTGACACATGCACTTTGGAGAGACATTGTGTATGTTATGAAATTATCATACTTTACACTGGACATATGTACTTAATATCTGTCAATTTAAAAATCTTAAAAATAAAATGTGTACAACTTATCCTAGAGTAAGAAAAGTAAGGAAAAGCTTGGAGGTAAAGCTGGGAGGAAATTTATTGGTGCAGTCACACTGCCATCCTTGACGGAGATTTTCCTGAGGCTGTTAAATTATATAATGATGTCCGTAAGAAAGTTGTCTCGATAACAGAAGCGGTGTTACAAGAAGTTCCCAACTGAAGCGAACCAACATCATGATAAAGAAGTATATAAATGAGTCAAGTGTATAACACAGCTGATGTCTGGTTTTGAAATAATTTGGTTTACTTATAAAGATATCACTAGTGAATGTTCTATAATTGAGGCTACAGTCTGGTGAATGAGTGAGTGAAGAGACTATAAATAGAAGACAAACATTTTAATGAACTTTGTTTTAATGTAACAGGATGTACTTTTTCTTTGGTGGGACTGAGGTTTTGGGCTAAATCAGGTCTTCCCGATGTTGACAGTTTTGGGGTTTGGAACAAGATAATTCTTTGTTGTGAAGGAGGGGGATTCCATGTGCGTTGTAGGACATTTCATAGATTCTTTGGTGTTTTTCCCTGCCTGGATGTACCTCCTGCCTTCCCAAGCCCATTCCTGTTTGTGACAATCAGAAAATCACCAGAATTGCCTTGTCTCTTATGCAGCTACCATACTCAGCTCTGCCCCCACTTGCCTAGGAAACATACTGTGTTCTTATTCAGGTTTGTCTCCTCTTGCTCCAGTCCTTGTGTTTGTAATTAGAAACCTCATCCATTTACTGTTGTATTTTTGATAAAGTAGGCGAGGCAACTTTCATAAACTGCGGAACATTTTAGCTCTAGATTACAATCTTAATTTATATCATGCCTTTCTTCTCTTTAATGTCTGAGAGACACAAGTTAATTTCTGCTACTTTTACTTATTTTTGTTTCTTTTAAAGCAGTAAAATGAAGTTTGCATATGTATAATTTTCACACTACATTTTCCCAGAAATGTTTATTTCTTTTATTTTTATATTTTAAGTGAGAGCTACTTGTAAAAGATTTTGGTTCAATACAATCCCTGATTTAGTACAATTTATGAAGAAAACAAATTTTAAATGAATACGTAACTAGAAAAGTTTAAATAATGTTATTGATGAAATCCACTTTTAGAGTTAAAAGTTAATATTTCTAAGTAAAAGAATAACAAGAATTAAAATACTCTCTTTTGGTGCTTACAGATGCCATTAATCATCAGCTTGTTCCTTTGCTTTCATTCTTTTAACAGGAAAAAAAAATAAAGGAGAAATTTAGAATGAATGTTACACAAAGTATACTGACCCTAGTAGTTATCAGAAAATAAGCACTTTGGAGGGGTGATGCTAATGGGAAATACAGGGGAAGGCATTCTATGTGCTGGTGCCTTCTTGGGCTGCCTTGCTAAGAAGGGTGTGGTCTTGATGTGAATTATATAGAGCTTTGTGGGGTTGAAAAAGTGACTGATTTGTCTCCTGGCCTTGAAGACTGCAAGGATTAATATAGAAGAGACCACAGATGGATTTAGGAAACCTGAAGAAGTTGTTATATTTAAATATTTCCCCCACAAGAAAGCAAATATAGAACTAAACATGCTACTACACACATCCATATTGGCTCTCAACTGTTCTTCTTGTGTGTTCTTTCTAGAGTCACACAGATTCTAAACGTGCAAAGAATGACACACTTACTAAATTTAATTTTATAAATCCTTGTCTAAATTTTTTGTTGGTTTTGTGGTACTGGGGATTGAATACAAAGCCTCACATATGTTAGGAAAGTGCTGCATTAATAAAGCTACAACCTCACAGACCTAACAACTTTCTAAATTTTAAGATTTGTTTTTAAATTCCATTCCAATATTCCAATATTATTTGGCATTGTACAATATCATAAATTTAGTCTTTGCCAATAACCTTTCAAGTTCTCAGAAAACTGTCTAAATATATGTATGCTCAGTGTGAAGTCTCTGATGACAATTATTGATGATGTTGAGACAGGAAACGAAATTTCTTCTTTTAAAATGTGTGCTTTGTTTGTAGAAGACAGAAGAGAATAAAACTCCATTAATTTACATGGACGTGTTGTGCAAGAGATAATCAGACACCAGGAGTGTTGAGCGAGAATTAAAAAAAAAAAACAAAAAAAAACAGTTTCAACCATTAGGAAACATATGCTCGGACAGGCCCTTGGAAAATCCTAAATTATGTTTCTAGAACCAAATTAATATTAGAGAAGAGCCAAAATAATACTTCCAAACAGTGATCAGTGGAAGAAATTGTCTTTTGCTTTATTCATTTTAATAGATATGTTTATTAAAAACTTTAATATATACTGTAACCCTTGGGAGTCCTGGAGGAAGAGACCTTAAGGAATTCAGAGGAAAAAATGTGAGCATCCTCTCTGAGGGAGAAGGTGAGAAAACTTGTGAAGAAAAGAAGAGGACACACAAAAATGGATTTATTCTCAGCTGTACCCCATTCTTGGCTTAATATGGAGAGGCAGATTCTGGGGCCAAATGTACTGGCAGAGCTGTCCTCTTTTAGGCAGCAGGGAAGCTTTCAACCTCCCATCCATCAGTCAATGGCAAAGTATCGATTGAGGGATGAGTTTCTGGAAAAAGGGAAAGGTAACATTTACATGAAGTTCAAATGGAGACACAGGCCAACCCTAAGAAAGTAGTCTTTTGATGATTCCAACTGATCTGTTACCTCCTTGTTCACATAGTCTGAAAGTCACACTAATAGAAATCGTGTAGAGTAGACAAGTCTCTGGGATGTAACTACAGACTTGTGAACAAATTAAATGTGTATGTTGATATGTCACTGAAGTTTGGGAGTTGCTTTGTAACTTAGCAATTAGAATACATAGGTTCCAAAGGTGCTTGAAACTTTAATTTCCATATGAAAGTTGTGTGATAATATTGAGCAAGTTATTGAAGTCCCCTTCAGTTAAAGTCAGTCTTTATCTCATTTCATCTTGTTAGGAAAACTAAACTGTATATGTGTGGGGTTGTACATGTGGTCACCTAAGATTATACCTAATAAATATTTCAGATACTATACAGAGCAAGATTCTAGTATTTGAGTCAGTTTCAACAGAAGTGCCTCAGTCTACATGAAGGTCCTCTTTGTTAACAAATGCATACTTACATATATTTCATCAGTTTGCCATATAACAATCTTTTGATATTATGACTTAGTAAGAAATATACGGTGCCTTCATCCCTGGTTCCTGGCACAAAGCACCACATTCTTGGTATTTTTTAAGTAATGCACATAAAAGTAGTGTCTGTTTTACTCATAATAAGCCTCTTTCAATAATGTGTGAGTTTTGTTGATGGAGCAAATCTTGGTGGGTGCCTAGGGAGCTTCAAGTTACCAGAGGAACCCAAAATTAGAGGGTTGAAAATCTCAGCTGCTCCCTTGTTTTCTGAGGAGGAGAGAAGGAGCTATTGATTGTTCTAATCGCCAATGTCTGCCTAATGTAACTCCTATAAACCCCTTAGTATTGGAGATAAGACTTGCCATCTCTGGACTCTTGCAGATCTTATGCTATGTATCTTTGCATATGGTTGTTCATCTGTGTTCTTTATGGGAATCCTTCATAATAAACTGGTATATATATATATATATATATATATATATATATATATATGTCTTTCTCTAGTTTCTCGGAGCTAGTAAAGCAAATTATGAAACTTGAGGAGAGGGCTGTGGGAACATCTAATCTGTAATCAAGTCAGACCAAGAATGGGTAACCCGAGAGCCAATCCTTATAATTTATATCTGAAGGCAGGGTGCTTTGGGAGAACTGAGTCCTTATCTGTGGGCTCCGGGCTGGCTCTGGATGTGTAACTAAATTAAATTGTAAGATACACAGTTTGTGCCCACTGAGAATTGGAGAATTGCTTGCTGTGAAAATCCTGCACGTTTGATATTAGAAGAGTGAATAAGAGACTTTTTCTTTAAAACTAAATACAGTTCCCTTCAATTAAACATGACCCTTTAAAGCCATGAAAATACCTCCAAACTTTCTTTTAAAAGTAAAGTGGAATATGAGGACAACTGATATTTTTTCATAAAGTTTAATTCATAATTGTATGCATAAAAATTTATACAATTGTTTCAGAGGAAGAATGATAGTTCATTGTCAATATTCATTGGTATTATATATTGGATGATTGTCTATAAAACATTACATTTGTTATATCATTTGATCACATGAAATTTCCATGATGAATGACTCACTTCACAGTTAAAGGAACAGTGTTTACTGTTAAAAAGCTTATCAGAGGATCATGTTAATGCATAATGGATCAATAGTGAAAATTAGTAAACCAAATTTGTTTACTAACCCAACATGGTTATTACAAAGTTCAGTGGCTTCCTGAGTTGTAGAAAGAGCACTATAATCTAGATAGCCTTTATCAGGCATTATTTCTTAAATTACTAAAAATTTCAATTATGCTCCTTTATCTTCAATGGAAGAAGCTATAAATACCAAACTTGAAAGTTACTAATTGATAAATGAGAATAGGACAGCAAAAGTTATTTTGTTGTTTTTCTACAATAAGGTTAACAGTACAACTTACATAAAGAAAAAGTTTCCTGCAATCATTGGGACATAGCTTTGGAAAAGAATAAGTCCTGTTAATTGGCTCATAATAATTGCATATATCCATGAGGCACAGTGAGATAATTCAACGCATGTGTACAATGAGCAAAGAACTGTTATGTAAGAAGCAACTTTAAAAAACTGTATTTGGCTGTAGTTACATGAGATTCTGTACTAAAATCTCTTATAGCTTACTTTTATCCTAGAATATTTACCTCCTCATCGATTTTAGATCAGTAAATATACATCAGAAACTTGTTAAAAAGTGTTACTGGTCCTTTGAATCCTTTCACTTTCTATATAAAATTAACATTAAGCATAGCATAGATAAATATAAACCTACAAGTATGCAAATGCACTTAAATGGTTATTAAAAATTTTTGATATCTTTGTTCTGCTATGTGTTTATTAGTAATTTGTAATAAACTAGGAAGTCTTATATATTTAAAAATGTATTAAAATCTCAAAGTTTCATCAATGAAATATATTCATATACTCTTAATTTTTTGTAGCAAAACCTCTAAGACCTACCAACTCTGTGCAGTAGATCCTTTTGCTACTAAAGGGACCAGGTTGATCTTTTCAGGGGCAGCCTATAAATGTCTTTTCCAGTCTGACATCTATAATAACTCTCCAGGCTTTAATTTAGAGACAAGTTTATCAGAGTGGCTTTCCATCCTTGAAAATAGGTTGTTAAAGTGAAAAGTCTGGGGGAGCTTTATAGCTCTGCTCCCCTCAACTGCTTTATATTAATATGAATCCCATTTTAATTCATTGTAGATTTAAATCTCCCCTGTACATGGTTTCTTCATCAAATTACAATCGTTTCTAGATTACCAAGACAGCCACAGTTTAGTGCCTGGATTCAAGTAGTAGAGTCCATTTTGTGTCCAGATAAAATCTGGAGGAAATCCAGCTGTTCGATAATCCATGAGGCACATATATCTTAAAGTGTACTAGTTATCTACTACTTTATGAACTACTTTACCGCGCTACCAGACGTAATAAATTCACATAAAAGGCAACAAGAGATAACATCCCTAAAGTAGGCTTGCAGGACTCCTACAATCCATAGCACCCCAGCGGACTGCAGAGTAGACTATCAGGCATGATCTTTACAATTGTGCATTAAGCATCTCTAACTCGAACTTAAGAGACACTTAGATGAATAAATAGAAGGTTGAGTACTTGGATTTTACAAGATATTGCAGTATCAAAAGGTTATTGATGAAATTCTTTTCTCTTTAAAAAAAATCTTCAAGTTTTAAAAACTATCCAATATTAAAATGCCTTATCAGAACAGCCCAATGGAGATCAAGATATTCTTTTCTAACACCTCTGAGAGTGCTTTAAAGTCACATATGATTCCATTAATTGTGGTTGACTGACAACAATTTCTTGTATGTACCTTTAAAATCTTCACAATTGCTTGCTACCAAAAAAAAAGATATTTAAAACCTCCAGTTCTAGTTATATATGGAGCAGTGTTTTCAAAATCAGTGTAATTCATTACTTTTTTTGTATATGCATTAAGCGCAATCAAGAGGGATATAGGTCCATAGCATAAAAGGCTGCCAGGCAAGCACAGGATCCTGATTTCAATTCCCAATACCAAAGTATTGTACTTTCTAGTTGTATTAACAAAGGAGATCTGTGCAAACAGACACAGCACACATGCATGCACACATACAAATATACTTCCCAATGACCTGTCTATAAAGAAAATATTTAAAAACAAAATTGAAGAAATGTTTTGAATATATATATATATATATATATATATATATATATATATATATTAAGTAACAGAAGGTACATTGATCTGAATGGTTGGTCAAAACCAATAAAGAAAATTCGATGGTCTTTTAGTTTGATACTTTCTTTTAAACAACCAAAAGAAAGAAACTGAAGTGTTAGAACCGTGTGTCTGGTAGATTTTCATTGTTAAATAAAAATTAATGATCAATATGTATGATAAATATGTACAAAAAAGTTAAAAATTAGATGGTGAATGATCTTGAATATACACACTTCAGGGAAAATGAATCCTAATGCCTTATTTTTATTTTATAATTCTACACATTTGAAATCAAGCGAAGACACTGGAAGCTAGTTACACGTTCAATATAGTGCTACCATTATGAATGGTAATGTATTAGAAACCCAGTATCACAGTAAAATTGTCTGCTGTCAATATAATACAAACTAAAGTTTAGTTTGCTTGATTATCATGACACAAAAGATAAAAGTATATACATTAAATACTTTGTGAGGTTTTCAGATTAATGTTAATTTTAAACAATTAGTGACACACATAGTGGGGCATACATGTCAAGAAATAAAAAATAGAATAAATACTTTCTAAAAATCTCACTGTAATGTTCTCAAACATAATTGATCCAAAATAATAAAAGTTTATAAACATATAATATATAATGAGTATTCATGTAATTGCTATAAATTGCAGTGTTTGACAATGTTCCAGTTTACACTGCTGCACATGAGTACACCATTTCTGTAAATCAGTATGAATATTGAACTGTATTCACTGGTTGGTCATGCATAGCTGTTTCACCATCCAACCCTTGAGTTACAAGGACCATGACCTTCTGAGGGGCAGCCTAGCAGAACAATGAATATGAATACTAAGACTTTTCATCTGCTCAACCGTTCCATGCTATCAGTGTGTAAGATTCTAGTAACTGTAACTCTATCTGTGTCAGGTCTAGATTTTGGGTATAAAAGAGCTAAATAAAGCGGATATCAGAAATATTATGGGTGTGTCCCTCTTTCCCAAATACATGTTTTCTTAAGCTAATTTAAAAAAAGCAACCAGGTAATTAAAATAATCCAAAACTTACATACTAATAAAAAGACAAATATCTTAATAACCGTAGCACACATTTGATGAAAAGACAAATGATCTTAGCATATGCTTCCAATTAATGAATGGAACCCATCTGTTAGCCTTTCAAGATCAAGGAGGAAGAACTGCTTTATTCAGTTTCCAGTTCTGACCACAGAATAAAGTGTACATCTGTGTCCCTAAAGTAAGATTATTTGTGCACATGATTTTTGAAATAAGAACTATGAACTCTTAGTACTAAAGAGACTGCTAATATATCTGCTAATAATGTGACTGGCACCCCACACACTCATGCTAGCTTAGTAGGAGGCCAATCTCTTAATTTAGGGAACTTTGTGGAACTTCTGAATATAACAGACAAGGTGAGTTTTAGTCTTGCTCTAGAGTTACATTAAATAATCAAAATTATATTCTGAATGGTAAGACTACAGTATTATATACTAGGCATTTTTGGCATGTAAATTATTTGTTTTCATTACAACATGTTTAGAGAATTATAATTCCATCATTTAAAGTTGGTTACTATGTATTTCATACCAATAACCATTCACGAACATTTCAATTGTCATCACTAGACAGATAGACAGGTGGGAAAGAAATGCAAAAAAAAAAAAAATTGTGTTAGTTGCCTAATACAGCTGTCAAAGTTTCCAGAAGAACAAGCTATTTCTTGTACAGAATATCTGCAAAGACTAACTATAAATTCCCTATGGTACATTCTTTGTGGGTTGTAACTTGTATAATCAGGGTCATTATGGATGAAGAATATCTAAGTTTTTAGTTTTTTTTCTTTTTAAATGAGATGATTGGATAACTTCACCATATCTAAGATCAAATCTAGCCCTGATACTGTTCTCTGGAATTGAGACACAATCAAGAAATTGAATAGACTTCTACTCATATGAGAAAATATAACATTCATTTCTGTGAAAACACAGTGATGTCAAGGAAAACATACTGATTTTTTTTTTCATTTTAAGAAAAGAAATAAATAGGAATAATCGACCATGTAATATTTCCAAAATCTCGACCTAATTCTCAAAAGTAAGTACTTTATCTCTGTACTCCTAACCCAACAGAATTGTTTAACTGGGTGGATATTTCTGTTCCAATATTTTTCACAGAATTTAACAGACATCTAGCTCCTAAGCCATGATTTTAATGTCCACATGAAGAAGACTCTATTTTCATTGGAAAATATTTTAAGGAGATACATTTGAATTGTTGACTATCATGAAAGCACAAAACAGCAAAATCAAAACATAAACCTGCACATTCAATTTAAATAAAGTTATTTCAGATATAGACTAATGATTTTTATAAAACAAACCTTCAGAATAAAAAATATCCAATTATGAAAAGATATACTTCGAAAAAAACTAATATATCTATTATTATTTTATTTAAAAGGAAAAAAAAGAGAAAAAAAAACAGAACAAAACAAAACAATGTAAGGGTATAAGTAATACAGAACTACAAAAAAAAAATCCTTAAGATCTCACCAGTTAATAGTTTACACACTATCATTTTTGAAACTGTGATTCAGGTCACAGGATCAAAGCATACAAAGTGAATATTCAAACAGTGAGACTGCAAATAGTTATGTTCAATGATCCAATCAAAAATATTAATATGGTCATCTATTTAACACACCTAAACATACTAACAGATTTTATCCAAGAAAAGTTGTCTTAGTGTTATAATTAATATGAACATGAATGCAGAGTATATAGTGGAAGTGGAAATTCTTTAGTGTTTGTAGTATAAAATTCATGAGTATTAAAGTATTTGAAATCTAATCAGTTGATTTTAACTTCCATATTGTATTTGGAATGTATCAGTAATGTCATCATTTGTCACTATGCTTTTCTTCGTAAAGTTAGATATACAAATCAAATATTTTTTGTTTCCCATGTTATCTACAGAATTTTTCAGACATTTATAAATATGAAGCACATTTTCACATTTACTTGGACATTTTAGTTTGGGCAAATATTTTTAATCTGCTTTTGAGCTTAATGTGTACTCATTTTTTCTTTTCAAAAAATTCACTTTCACTAAGGTACAAATTCAAAGTTTGAAGTAACAGACCTTTTAGGAAGAAATTTTAGTAGAACCAAAGGAACTCAGTTCATTGAAAGACAATTAAAAATCTAAAACTACAGCTGAAAATACTTAAACGCAGTATTTTATATATAATATGTTTTATTTGAATGTTATGCTCTAATCAGACAGGCGAGTTACTAAATTAAATGATTTGCTTGTTACTTAGAGATTGTTAACTCAAAATGCTTCTTTTAGTAGGAATGCGTATTACATTTTAATATAGGTACAGTAAAATAAGATTTAACAGATATTCAAGAACTATATATCAAATTTCTTATAGAACAAAACTATCTATTAGACAAAATTAAATACATATATTGCTTTATAGAATCACTTTATTTTATTGCAGAGGTATTGTTAACTCATTTCTATTTTGTCCTGAATCATTGTGGTCCTTTATTGTCCTTTATTTTCCCAAAATTGTTAAGTATATGTTGGCAGAAATCCATCCATTCATCTGGCCTCTGAAATGACTCTGAAAGACTGAACCTAGAATGTGTGGAGCAACTAATTTTAATAAGAAACGTGAAGCAATACCATAGATTACCACTTTGGATAGCATTTTCAATCAAAACAAATGTGGATCATACTCAATTTATTCATCTTACCTGGGCCATTACATAGGAGTTTTTTTTAAATTTTCTTCTGCTACCAAGCATACTTACAAATGATATCACAGAATTAACAGCATCAACTTTAAATAACAGTATTACAGTGACAAGTATATTTTTAATCTTTTAAAAATTTGAGGCTTATTTCCTGGTACCACTGAATCCCTTCTCTGCCATTTCCTAAATATTGAAGCTTTCCATCAAACTCTCATTTCTCTAGGTAATTTTCACCACTGGAAATATCTGCTGCATTAAATTAGCTAATAATATTTGAATGTACAGCTTATCTAGGAAAGTTGGCACATCATTGGGAGCTAGATCATTAATAATTTATGGTTAGCTTTGAGATGGGTTGATAGGAATTATTTTTCTTTTGGAAAAATTCCCATTAAAATATGTGGTTAACATAATGTTCAGATTCAGGGATGAAAAGACAAACTAAAAAAATTGTGAATTAAATATATTTAAAACCCATGATCCATTAAAACCCATTATCTTTTCTTTCTTGTAATATTAAGCCCTTTATTTTTGTTCCATATTTGGGATAACAATACAGATATAAGTTGTCTATTTCTGTTAAATACACACACAGATACATCATATCAGAAATAGCTAATGCATTTGTCACTGCATATATATGTATTTTTGAATCTTTGATTCTATTCCCTTTAAGTGCACAAGCGTGGCATGTGAAGAATGATTTGTCTATCGGCATTAACACCTTGGTCCAAATCGTTGTCTTTTATTTTCCAAGTATCTTATCTGATCTTTATGGCGACTCATTTTTAAAAATGAAAAGTATTATGGTATGTTTCATATTAGAAATATGGATGCAAAAGGCATATTACAAAGGATGAGAAAGGTAAGTACATGTTGCAATCTAGTTCTTATGTAGGTCATTCTCTTTGATCCTCACTTGAAAGCATTACCATTTCCAGGAGATATTACAAAAAAAAATAAAAAATAAAAAAAGCAATTACCACCACATCTCGGCTAGAGGAGCTTATAGTATTAAGGGTTCATCATATTTTTTCTCTTTTCCTCTTCTCCCATCTAAAAAGCAGTGTTACATGGTTTCAGGCCAAGGAGGTGAGATTTTTACTTTTCCATTAAATTTTTTTTCCTTAGCTTAAAAAAAAATCTTGTGAGTAGGGGTTTTAAAAAGACTACTAAAAAATAAAGGAAGGATGCTCATACTTTTACTGAACAAAGAACAGTACTAGGGCAATACTAAGTCTTTAATATCATCACTGAGCATTAAGAATGACATTACTGTAACAATGAAAAACTTTATCCACAATAGTTTTTCAATTAAAAAAGTACTAATAAAACTTGAAATTCAGCAAAGTTAAAGTATATTAACATTTCAAATTTGAGTTTTATGGATCGGGATGTATGGGTAGAGAGTAGTGACAAGAATTTCCAAGGTTATCAAGTTGAAGTTAATGAAAGTATTAAAATTAGATGGTTGTCTTTTGAAACCTAAGACACTAAATAGACTAATGATTGGAAAGTATTAATTATTCACTTGGAATATCTAAAAATAAGAAATATAATTTTGTTAACCTCTGAATTATGCTGGATTTATATCTAAAAATGCCTTTTACAATTTCCAGAGCCTTGTATCTTCAGGCTTCTTTTGCAAATCTTATAAATATCTTGAAATTCTGAGGTCTCAATTCCTTTCAAATAAATCACATAAAGGAAAAAGGAAAGTAGATATGAGATTTATGTCCGTCCTCAAAACCGTTTATTGTTTAATATCCAACTATTTGATTGAACAGTCTACTGGTCAAGAAGTAATTACAGTATTTTGTAAATATAATATTAATCATAACCAATGCAAATTTTAAGCTGTGTTATGTTAGTTTTAAAGCATACACTTTGAAATATTACACTTTGAGTAATTCCAGCAGAACTCCTGAATTATATATCTCTAACTTTAATGATTTTCAGTTACTTCATCAAAAACTGAGTGAAAAAGAATGATTCAACCTTTATTAACAGTTAAACTGATTGAGATTCATGAGACTACATAGATCATTAAAATAGTCAATAATATGCCCTTCTTTATTCATAATGAGAGATTCTCAAGCTCCTTTGTCAATAGCACAGAGAGCAGTGCTACACTATTATTTTAAAAGGTTTTAATTTCAAAAAGTCTTCACTGTTACTGGCATTCCTGAAAGCACTTAGTGTTAGGTCACTGTGTACAGCCTTTCCTGAAAAATTCTGAGTCCTCACTTATCTGAAGACCCCAGAAAATGATACAAAATAAAAATATTGGCTATTTATTATTTTTCTATTAACTATTATAGTCTTTCCCAAATTGACATTAAAGTATTATATCAAAATATATTATGTGCTATTAAAGGCAAACTAAAATAGAAAAGCTAATACATTAGCGTTCACTATTCTTTCGTCCTCAGATAATGTCACATAGTGAGCTTAGAAGGTTTAAAACACACAGTAAGACACAGAGTTTGATTGTCCATTATCAAGGTATCTGATCTCCATTTCTATACCTCAGTAATAAATGTATTTCTTCTCCATAATAACATAGGATACTATACACATATATAATTGTATCATAATTTTAATAATTATTACATATCTTTGGTGACTTATGCACTATCAAGCACTTTATCTCTGGTTATGTGGTACATAAACTACAGAACAATTCATACTTACTTTTATCCCCATTTACAAATAATAAAATGAATAGTCATAAAATGTAAGTTTTTGTCCTAAAGTTGCTTAAGAAGTTCTTACTAAACACTTAGATTTGAAAAGATCTGTTTGATATCAAAGGCTGAGGACCCAGTCATCGTGTGGTATTATGTCTCAGCAGTAGCTGAGAATATCCAGCGGTTGCTTCCCCTCTTCATAGACAGAGACAGACCTGTCATCCTCCTGAGTGCATCAGCTTCCCAGGAAGTCTAGAAAAGAAGCCAAACTTGCCTTGGAACTTCCCTGGGTTTGTTGACACACATCAGTAATCAGATCCAGCTGGGAAGCTGAGGCAGGAGTGTGGGGAACTAGATCCTAGCCTTGGCAATTTAGTGACTTAATGATAACCTATCACAGAATAAAATTTAAAAACAAACAGATAAAAACCAGCTAGGAATGTATCTCAGGGTGAATGTAGCTCAATTCCCAGTATCACCAAAAGAAAAAAAAAAAAAAAATCTCAAAAAGCAAGAGAGATGTTTCTCATTCATTACCAAACCTTTGCATGTCCGTTAATGTTTTTTGAATTAGTAAAGCTGTTTACTAAGGTCAAACCATAAGTTATTTGGGCACCAAATAAGACTTCAAGGAAAAAAATCATTGAAGTCTCTAACAGAATCGCATATATCCCCAAATGAGCCCCATTTTACTCCTCTGGGCCTTGCTGAGAAAGGGGAAGGGTCTGAGGGAGTGTATTCCATTCAGACTTCCTTAGTCCATACTGGAAATAAGATCCAAGTTCATTATACATGGGCATATGAAACTTAGCATGATAAATACATTAAAATGTGAAAAAGAAATATCCCGCTCTTATATCCTTGGGGGGAATTAATTAAAATTTATTTAATATTTTATAATAGCTCAAGTCAAAATTACTTATGACTAGTAGAACAGGCTATCTTTAACTCAGAAGTGAGGTCCACTGAAATTAACTTTAAATGGAAATAAAATAAACAAACAAAAAAAGGCAACTGTTTTTGTAGCTTTACAACCAAAACAAAAAATGTTTTTGCTATAAAATAAGAGAGAAATATGAATTTTAGAATATATTTTGGTTTCTTACAAATTTGAATATGGGTACACTTTTTTTTTAAAATAGGGGTTAATAATATTACTTCTAAATAGTAATTGCTGTAATACACAATGCGATCAAAGTTGACAGGAAACTCAAATATTTCCTTTCCTAAATGTCTCATCTTTGTGATTGCATAGGAAACGTCACACTTCATAGATATAATGCTATCTTTTTTTCTAATGGGTCTTTCATAATTTAATTTACCACAAGGTAAAAAAAAAAGTCTCTAATCTTTTAATTAAGTAATATCTTATTTACAAAATGCAGATGGGAAGATTCTACCAATCTGAATATGTAATATGAACACAAATGACACCAATATTTGGTGCATATTTACAGTTGATTAACACAGCCAAATTTACTATTGTAATCAGGGTTTACAAAAGAAAAGATTTAATATAGAACACATAATTTGTATGATCATTTTATAACATTCAACCAAAGTGTCAAATACAAGAGTGTGGGAGATCTGTCCACACACTAGAGACCTAAAAAATTTAGCTGGGGCCCTGACTCTCACAGCAGTGTTCTCCACAAGTCCAACTGAAGATCTAGAGCCCGTGACAGTGTCCTCCACAAGTCCAACTGAAGGGCTAGACTCCACAGAAATGTCTCACACAGGTCTGGTCCATGGTGGATGCTAGAAAGTCTGCATCAGCAGAATGAAAAGTGTGTGCCACCTTACTAAAGGATTTGCACGAGAGCCAGGAAGCAAGGTTCAAGGTAAGGGTCAGAGCTCCCCTCAAAAGAGCCGCATCCACCCTTTGCAACAGCAAGGAACCAAACTCCTTCAACAACGAGACAGTCAAGTTCAAATCAGAAAAACCAGCACAACAAGCTGCAATGGACACTAGAACAAGGAAAGGGAGAAGACATTTCTTATTCCTGAATAAGCACAACCAACATTGTCAAAATGGCTGGCCATATTCCCAAAACTGGTATATAGACTGAATGCAGCCCCAACCAAAATATGAATAACATTCTTCACAGAACTTGAAAAAAACCTCTAAAGTTTACATAAAATCAGAAGCCTAGAATAGCAATAGTGATCTTGAGCAAAAAGAACAAACAAAAAAGCATTATGTTTTCAGATTTCAAGTCTTACTATAAATCTACAATAATAAAAACAGTATGATAATGGCACCAAATCAGACATATTGACCAATGGGATAGAATTGAGGACACGCAAGCAGCGACCTGCACCTACAGCCATCTGAGTTTTGATAAAGGGACCAAAAACATATGCTGGGGGGGGGTGGAGGTGGGAACTGCCTCTTTCACAAATGATACCAGGAAAAGAAGCTATTCACATGCAGAGTACTAATCTTGACCTATATATCCCATTCTGAACTAAAATCAAATCAAACTGAATCAAAGACATAGAGAGTAAAACAGAAATAATGAATCTGCTGAAATATAAAAATTGGTAAAACTTGAAAATAGACAGGCAAGGACTTTTTCGATAGCACTCCAACCACATAAGAAATAATACCTAAAATAAACAATAGGATTCTATTAAATTAAAGATCTTACATGTAGTAAAAAAAACAACCGACAACATGAAGAAATTTAGCTACAAAAAAATGGTTTCTGTTACTTTACTTTTTAATTGTGCTCCAAGACTACAGCTAAATCATAGCTTCAATTCTGTTCCAGATAAGAATCAGAATGAACTTGGATTCAGTGAGATGCCCAGTCTGAAAATCCATTGCAAACATGGGTGTATGAAAGAGCTGAGTACTGTGTCTCGCTGGATATTTGGATAAAGAAGATGATATAATTTGGAATAAAGGATGTCTTAGAGGAAAAGTGAACGAAGAGTGAAGCATTAGGAAGTCAGTTTTCTCTGTGACTTGACACCTTGTGTGATGAAAATAAGCTCGACTTAGGTAAAAGCAATTTTTCTAAAAGAGAAAAGTGGTCCAAATGTTACTAGTTTGCTCTCAATTCATCCAGTCAACTCCTGAGTCTTTGCAGCTAGACATCTACACCTTTATCAATTATGTGAACAGCAATTTTTACTCGGTCAAGGATGTGCATTGTGAAAAGCTTTACTTTCTGCTCTCACCTCTCAGTTCCTGAAATATCTTAACTCACATACTCAGATCTTCTTGCTGTCCTCTGTTTCATTTTTGTTGTGAAGAAAGGGTAATAGAGAAGTTTAAGTGTTCTGATATCCTAGGATCAGGATTCAGATATTCATATTCATACTTAATGTCTTTATGCCTCCTTTTGCTCCCTGAGCAAAACAGAGAAAAATCTTAAAAATTTTGGAGTATAATTGTGAAATTTAAGTACACAGTTATACATTAAGAACATAGAGAAAGGCCTGGATTATTAAGTGCTGTACAGGTATCCACTACACTTTACATCAGTCATACATAAGCCTTCACTCTCAAAGATTATTTTAAGACAGCTCAAATAGCTGATAGAACATTGATCATTCATCTGCAAGTCCACCCTTTAGCATTGTATGAACTCAGCTAGTGTTACTTAAAGAATCATTAAAGCTCTCTGTCATTTCTCTTCATTCATTTATACTGTCTACCTTCCTTAGATTCTCAGTCTTTGTGAATGAAGTATTATCCCTATGTTTCTTCCCCATAGTTCCCCATTCATGGCGATAATGCATTCATTAGGCTATTCCTTTGACTTTTGTTTCTAAAGTTCCCTCTCATGTAAAACTTGATATTAAGATATATGTAACAAAATGTAGTCCAGAATATTCTGCTTATTACCATAAGGTATATTTGTTTGATTTCCTGTTTCCTTTATTCAAATGTACTTGAAACACCTACGTTGCTCTTGCCTGAACTTTGACAAAAGCAGTTAAAGCAGAGATTCTGAGCACTTTTTGCTTTCATGCTGTAGACCCTGTAGCAGTGTAATGAATCAAAGCCACTTATATAAGTGTAAATATAAAAATTAAAAATTAGTTATACTGTAAATATTCAATATTGTTTATTGACTCCCTAAATAATAACATCAAATAGTGGTTCATGGATCATAGCTTTAAAGCAGCAATGAAAGGCAATCATGGTGGTGCACACTTATAATCCTTGTACTCTGGAGGCTGAGGTATGAAGATTTGTGAGTTGGAGGTCAACCTGAGTTGCATGGTGATTTCAAGGCCACTACATAGCAAGAGCTTGTCTCAAAAAGTCAAAGAGAGAGAAGAAAGAAAGAAAAAAGAAAGAAAGAAAGAAAGAAAGAAAGAAAGAAAGAAAGAAAGAAAGAAAAGAAAAAGTATAAGGAATATTTGGAGGTATCTGCAATAATGATGAACTATGAAAAATAATGCAACTTATATCTTAAATTTTATGATATTTGTATGTACTTATGTCTTAAATTTTACTGAATGCAGATGAAATCTGTTGCCTATCTTCCAATTAAGGGAACTGAATTTTATTTAGATATGTGAAAAGAAAGTAGCACTTTTTTGTTCTCCAAACCAAATGTTATAACCCTGAATTGTGTCCAAGAACCCTATGTCTATAGAACGCAGGTGAGAACACCAAGAAAGAAAATACGTCACAGCAAAGTCATATAATATTCTCATTCTTCTTGAAATATTAACTTTGGATTACCACAAAAATCCTGAAATAATATATGACTGATTACAAATTTTCATGTGTTGTTTTTGTAAAACAGAATTTACAGTTCTCTACTATGAAGCAAAAAGACATGTCAAAAACAGCAGAATTGTTAACTCTATAATGGGTATAATTACTTGCTAATTTACTTCTAGGACAATTTTTTGCTAATGTTAAGGATATTTGTATGTACTAAGCTATATACCAGTGTCTTTGCTCCTATAGCTACTGGGCTTTCATTTACTGTATTTTTAAGTCCTCACTCTAAAGTACAACTTTGCATTAATGAGAAGAATGAGTTAATATGCCCCTCTAAACACTAAATGTACTAGTAAGGAGTTATATTAATGAAAGAATATTACACAAGATTGTGCCTAATCTGTGCTTTGTAGTACTACAGATTATCCATTCACAATGTCATTTGTCAACATGTTATTATAATAAAGAGTCTTGGCAATATATCATACTTTCAGTTATGTCAGTGCTTTAAAGCAAACAAAACTTGGTTTTCCACCAACATTTATCATCTGCTTCTGAATATGTTCTTTATGAATAATGACTGGATTTAAAAGAAACTGTATAATTACACAGGCTTGGATTTTACTTGCATATAATAATTGATAACAGTAACATAATGCCTTTGGGAAGCATATAAAAATTGTTTATTCATTCACTAGTCATGTCAAACATTGCTAGGAGCTCTATTTCTAACACATCTGTGCATCTAATCAACAGCCTGGAGGCTAACGCAGCTAGTACACAGCATCTTCCCAACTGAAAAGTGGCAAAATCTCTTGTGTTAATGATAAAAAATGTTTTCTCGCTTCTGTTGTGCAGGAATAATCTAGATCCCTTGAAAGTTATTAGTCCCTTTGTTTGGAAAGCAGGATGAAATGAGCATCCAGACACTGCCTTTTTGTTGTTATTTAACTTGGTGAATAAATACCTTTTAGGGACTACTAATCCAAAATAATAATAACAACAAAATATGGTACATTCCTGCCTGATTTAACAGCGCATCATGTAAGTAAATAAAATGGAACTAAAAACATTACACACTGAAAACAATGTGAATGAAAGAAAATATTTTTCAAACACTAATTGCTTCAAGCTTTTAGCTCAGTTGGAAAGAAAAGAGTGTTAATGAGCTTTTGATCCCCTTAAGGGTAAATTAAATTTACACAGAGAAATCTCTGATCCCTAGCTACAGATTACACCTTGTAATCTCAGCTGGTGATCCACTTAGTTCATTCAATTGATCACCATGGGGTTCGGTGTAGGAATTTAGATGCCTATTATACATTTATTACTAATAATGTAAAAATAACTTGAAAAAATCTCCTACCCACAGGGGTAATCATATCATTTTCATATGCAAAAGAACAAAATTTAAAAAATTAGATAAACTACAAGGTAAGTGAAACTTTGCTTGTGAACAGCCACAATGAAAACCAATTATGACTTCAGATTAATAGCCTACTGAAGGCCCTTGTGAAATACATTTATTTTCAATTTGAAAACATAACAAATTACACCTAAAAGAAAGATATCAAAATTAAGCAGATAAAATAGCATGAACTAAAGGACACCTTACTAAAGAGTCTCTTTAAACTTTAAAATCAGAGGATACTTTAGGTATTCTATTGATATTGTATTAAAATGTCATTTTAAATTATATGTTCTTTTTAACTATATTGATCTATGTCTTTGTAAAAGCATGTAATGGTTTTTCTCTCAATTGAGCAGCTTTTATTTATTGCATAAGAATATACTCATAAATTAAATTAGAAGCGTTATAGACTTTTAACTTTTAATCAAGATGAGTAAGTCAAGGTCCTGGTGAAGAACACTGAAGCTGTAATTTAGTTTCTTGATTTTCAGAGTATAAAACATTCAAAAAATTATGCATCATGATCCTACATATTGAGCTAATAGGTGGAGATGAAATTCAATTAACAACTGGTCCAAGTGAAAATCAATTTTCTTTCAAAACTACCTTTCTTCTTCTCACAGCTACTATGGGGCCTTCTCTCTCTTTCTATAACAGTATGGCAAATTATCAACAAGTGTTGGAGACTGCTACTAAGCAGCTCTGAGCAGGATTTAAAATTAGCTAATTGGCTTTCTACGTTTCTCTGTAAGTTTGTCCTAGGCCTACGCCCCTTGCCTGGCGAGGGAGCAGATTCATAGTAAGTGAAGCTCTATGAATCACTTGGCCCGGCTGAGGCCTGGAGTAGCCTGTGAGGCCAGAGATACCTCAAAGGGCAAGATAAGGCCACAGCCGTGGACTCTTGACTCAAATATCAGTTAACTAGATAAACACTGCAGCTGTAGAAATTACTCCTACAGTCTCATTCCGACCATGTCATCATGAAGATAAGATGATTCTTCTAAATTGACATGAATCATTACTTGGAGACGTCCTTGAAGTGACTCCTAAGGTCCTGCTCATTGCCTGTGCTTTCCCCAGTTTCCCTGCCCTTTGTTTCGGACCTAATAAAAATAGGCAATCCAGAAGCCTTTGCCTTAACCCTCAGAGTCTCGAACTCAGCTAAAGGGTTTTGATCCTCCTAGAGCCCTAATATCACACTACTTGTCTCTTATTTAAGCCTACACTGTATACTCGCCTGAGAGATTGGGGATCTAGGTCAGGACCCGATAACCAAGGGTTCTTTATAAAACATAAAGAGCTCAATGGAATCCAAGTTTTACCACTCTCTAGCTATTTGAATTTCTTGAAAACAGTACTTTTTCCCTTGTTTTCTCTTCAAGGAAATAGATAAGATAATGTATAATAGGCAATAATAAAAAATAATGTCTGCCTCACAAAGTTGTTGAAAGAAATGAAATTATACACCACCTGTAAACTATTTACCTTAACAGCTATCACAAATGCAGTATATTATAATGCTAGCTGTGCCTACAATCATTGTGACAGTCTGAGCAAAGCATTTTGCCTCTCTTGAAATGTTGAGGTCCTCATTAGTACACTAAATTAGTGTAATGTTCCCTTCATTAAGTGCCAATATCAATATAATAAACACAATAATGTTTCCCTAGTTCATTATGGAACTATATGCTTATGGTTTTAAATCCTCAAGTAATAAATAGATTTTTATATCTCAAAATGAACCTGGTCTTTGAGAAGAACATTGGAAAAGAAACCAGCTTAAATACTTTTTAAGTATTTTAGTATTATAATGCATTCCACAAGAGAAATAATTAAACCCTAGTTTGCAATTATTTTAGAAGTCAATGTATAGTGAATAATATTGGTAGGTACTTGATTGAAGGATCCTCATTCTTAAATGAGAGACTTATAGAGTATTCAATTGAAAAAATCATAACAAATGCACCCATCTACAAATTGGCAGTGTAATGAGTTGGAAAAAGAAAAAAAAAAAAAAAACCTCCTGGATTTTGATCATTCTATTGCTGCCACGTTTCAAAGATGCTTTCCTGGAATATGTTACAGAAGCTCAAACTTTAAGACATTTTATGTGAAACTCTGCCTGATCATCTCTTGTTCTAGTTTTCTTTAGGTCTTCGCTGACACTAATGCTCTGAAAGCCTTTCTTTGATCACCATATTTAGAATGTACACTTGTTACTTCCAACGATGCTCTGCTTTTTTCTTCTCAACATCAACGCCTTCTTCATTTTAAAATTTCCTCTTTTTTTAAATCTGTAGCAATTATCACTGTTTAACACAGCATACATTTGAACTATGTTTTGTGCTAAATGCGTCTTCAAATATTATTCTTTAAAAATAATATTTTTTCCTTTTATTTCTATGCAGTGAAGCACTGTCTACCATACATAAGTTAAAACATCGAAGTAGTAAATATAATATCTATGAAATTTTTCAAAAGTTAATAGTAATTATCTTAAGCATACTTGTTCAGTATCAGACACACAGAGAAGAAATATTATTTTTTTTGCTCTGAGTATTTATTTTGACTGAACACAATGAATCTTATATATTCATGTTCCAGTATAAATGTCTTAGAATGCATTCCTCATTAAAACTACATACATTGGTTATAATGCAGAGAAAGGAGTTGGGTGATCACAGATTAATTTCCTGTATCTTCTTTAAGTAATTGTATTAGCTCCTTCATATTTTATGATTTCTGCATTTTTGTGACTGGTATTCAAATGGTTAATATAAATAATTAAAGTTTAATTCTTTTGGGTTCTTGAAAAAAATCACTTTTTGTACAATTTTATTTGCATGTTTTGGTGGATTTTTTGATACAAACATGTTCACTTTTCCCATAGTGGGTTGGAAAAATGAGCTTTTGTTCACACCTATATTTTTTCTTAAGATAAATTCTCCCTTCTACCAAGAAAATATCTCTTTCAATTATATCTAGGCCACAAGATACAAAATATATCAAGTTTATGTCAAATTTATCAAAAGTAATACACTGGGAATGCAAAGGTTTTTTTCCTGAGTTTCTCAGATGGCAAGGTACAGTTGCTATAGTCATATGTAGGTATTTAAATTAAAAGTAAGTAAAATCGAATGAATTTAATTCTTGGTTGTGCTACTCACATTTTAAGAGCTTGATAACCACATGTGACTAATGATCAACACATTGGGAAGCACAGAAATGGGCCATTTTCACCAGACATCATATGCAAAACATGATTTGGGAGCTTTTCAACAATACCTACCTTTATATCTTTCTCCCTTTCTCATCCTCTCTCATGCTCTCCCTCTGTCTGTCTCTGTCTGTGTCTCTCTGTCTCTGTCTGTCTCAAATTAATATTTTATGACAACAACTTATGCCATGTTAAATAAAATGTGTAGGAAGCCATAGGATACAAGAACCTGAGCAAACTATAACTTTTCTG
Source organism: Cavia porcellus (assembly GCF_034190915.1). Classification (NCBI taxonomy): domain Eukaryota; kingdom Metazoa; phylum Chordata; class Mammalia; order Rodentia; family Caviidae; genus Cavia; species Cavia porcellus. The sequence continues at coordinate 26,726,679 of NW_026947497.1, read as the reverse complement.
ATCATATCAAATTCTTTCACTTCCTCATGTAAGTGCTTTCCTAGAAAGCCCCCTGGCTAACACTTTCTCAGATTTTTTCTTCCCTATTTCTGTCTTAGAATTTAGATCAACTGTTACCTTTTTAGGGAACTGAAGCATCTCCTGGTTATAGGCTCGGTGAGATTGATGTAAAATTATTTCAGACCCTGACGCCCTGTTTGAGTTTGTATTCAAACAGTAAACTTTGTCATTGGATTAAAAAAAGTCTATCTTTACTAATAGCAAATTAGCTTTGCAAGTATTGGGGCAGTGACTGTTTCTGTTAACTATTATATCTGCAATATTTGGCAGAAATTGTATGTACGATAACCTAAAAAATAAATAAATGCTACTCATGTGCCTTTGTGACTATCACGTCTTTTTGTGCTCCTGATTTACTAGAATTCAGTCAGGCTGTGGTAATAGTTTAAGTGAGTGGATGGGAAACAGACCACTTTTGGATCCTGGCCTTAAAGATATTTCCCCTTCTCACAGCAGATTTCAACCACCTCCTGTTTAGAGATTAGCTGCACACTTTCAACATGCTGTAGTGCAAAGTACAAAAACGTAGGAGTCAGAACACTTCTGTTCTCCCGTATGTTATTTACCTGCTGTATGACCCTTGGAACTGAACTCCTGCTTCCTAAGCTGAGAAATGGGAATGGAACCACCTGTCTCACTTCACTCACAACTATACAGGTTCTTAGGGGTCATACGATATAATTGTTTAAAATCATTTTTCAATTCTGAATTATCATTCAAAAACATTAGAAAACCACATAAAATTCTAAGGGGAATGGTTCCTACATTTTCATTAATGTTTGCTAAATCCATTTTGCACATAGTAGCTTTTGTTTCTTTTACCTTCAAAGGGAGAATTCTCTTAACCTTGACTAATGCTATTTGATTCCCCATCTGTCTGCCATTCCTTTGTCTTCATCTATTCCACTGCCAAGATCACTCCTTCACATCATGTAATTTATCTGTGAAATCAAATAGTTTGCCTTCTTTTTCTATTACTTTATCAACTATGTTCTGACATATCATGTCACATCTTGTGACCATTTGTGGTGAATATTCTACATAAATTTGAATTCAACCTTTCAGCAGTTTTTCCCAGTTACTTAACACACAAAAATAACCTGTATACTGTTATTGTATAATATTATCTCTGTTATACCTTGGGATGTTTCTAAATTCCTTTTTGAAATTCACAGTAAGATAGTTAGAAAATCACTCTCTGTATAAAATGAAGCATACTAAAGACTGAAAAAAATTATAAATAAATGACTAATGCACTTTAAGATAAATCTTGAGTCACCAGATACTTTTTTTTTTTTCTTGACAAGTGGAAAAATCTTCACTATGACCATAAACAAAAGCTGAGACCTAATTTTTAAAATCAGGATGAAAACTATACTGTCTTTTTCTTCCCAGAGCAAAGTTGTCTCTCCAGTAAATGTGGAACCAAGTACAATGTGATTTACATTCAAATGATATTTTCTAGAAAGACCATGGGCAAAATGTTATGATAGAAAGAATCATGAGCTAGGGACCTACTTATAGGCACAGATATGAACACTGTTGTGATTGTCTGGATTAATCAAACATAAGGTGGTGCTTGTTGATGTAGAATAATTGCAAAAGGTGGGAGACTGACATGGGATATAGTTTGAAAGAGAAACAATGGAATTTACAAAAGGAGAAGAATTATGGAGTGGAGAAAAATAAAATGATTAAGGATGTAAGAGATACTTCCACAAAAATTACATTCAAAGGGCAACAGGTATGTGACAAAAATGCCCATTAAGGAAATGAAAATTTGAACCTCAAAGAGCCATCACCTCATGCCTGTAAAAAATGGCTCATATTTTAAAAGAGGCAGAAGATAAGAGTTATCAAAGATAAAGAGAAAAGAGAAGTCCTATACACGGTAGCTATGAATGTACACTAACAGCCATTGTGAGTAGTATAGGTAATCCTCAAAAATTAAAAATAAAACAACCATTGGATCCAGCAATCCTACTATTGTATTCAGGGCTTGCAAGGGCAAAGATTTTATACAAGACACATAATTCAGAGGATTATTTTATAATATTCACCTAAAGAGTCAAATTCTAAAGCGTGTGGGAGACCTGTCACATACTTCAGATCCCAAAAATTCATCTGATGGCCTGGATCCCACAGCAATGTCCCACAGGAGATCAGCTGAAGACCTAGAGCTCATGTCAAGGGCCTCCACAAACCCAACAGGAGACCAAATACCCATGGCAATGTCTTATGCAAGTCTGTGTCAGGGATCTATGGTGGGAAAACCCAAAGGTCTGTGGTGCATATTAGAAAGTCTGTGCCACCAGGATAAAGCATCTGTGCCAGCAAGCTGAGAGATCTGCACTGGAGACAAGAAGCAACACTCCAAGTAAAGAATAGGGCTCCCCCAGAGTGAGGGGCAGCCATCATTAGCAACAGTGAGAACCTGAGCTCCTCCAATGTTGAGTAAAGTAGAGTTCATATCAAGAAAACCAACGCAGCAAGCTTCTCCAAGAGAATTCACAGCACACCATCTTCCCCTCCAGTTCTCTTCTTTATGCTGTTGTCAACAATCCTCAGATGGGCCTTCCACATCCAGCAAACATACTGATTCAGTTTACCTGGGTACAAGTTGACCACCAGTTTTTAATCCATCATACCTACTATGGGGCATATTACAAAAACGATATCAGAGTATCAAAAGATACCTATACTTTCGTTTTTATTTCATTCTTGTTCACAGTAGCCAAGATGGAAAAACAACCTAAGTGTCCCCTAACTGATTCATGAATAAGTAAAACACTACACATTTATATATATGAATATTATTCTGTCTTTAAAGGAAATTCTGTAAATTGCAAGAAAATGAATGAATCTGGAGGGCATTATGCTAGCGAAATAAACCAAGCCCAGAAATACTGTATAATCTCATTAACATGGGAAGTCTAAAGAAGCCAAACCTACAACAGTAGGAATTGGACGGACACGGTTCGTTGGGGACTTAGCTCAGTAAAAGAGCCCTTGCCTAGCACGGACAGAGAGGGGTTGTATGAGGAGAAAATGGGAAGTGGTCAAGGCTAAAAGCTTTGTTAGACAAGGGAAATTGCTTCTGGAGATTTATTGAGTAGCATGATAACTAAGGTTAATGATACCCTGTAAACTTAAAAATTGCTTTGGAAAAATGAAGATTTTAGGTGTTCCTAAAAGAAGCAAACAAACAAAAAACAAAAAAATTATGTGTAGATAGATCACATTAATGAGTTTATCCTTGTTCTCTGTTTTGAGAAAACAGGTGAACAATGGCCCCATATTTTAAGATAGCTAAAAGTGGGAAAGGGAAATATATCTTGTATGAAACGGAAGAATATTTTAATGATTAAATATTCAAATGAAAATGCTAAATATTAATTTTTGGTAGAGTACAGTTAGCATCTATTTTCTGTAAAAAGTGAGGCTTTAATATTTTACACATTCTGGGCCAATGTTTCTATCACAAATGCTTAATACTGTTCTTGATACAAGAAAGCGTCAACATGTAAACAATGGTCATGTCTGGATTCCAGTGCAGCTTTAGTGTAGATGTCTAATTTTACTCTATAGTTTTCACTTATCAGGAAAATTTTCCCTTTGATTTTTTATCAGTTATTTAAATATTTGGAAGCCATTTTATGTTCTGTGCAAAAGCAGACAATGTGCCTGCTCAGTGGCCTCCTGGCCACAGGTCTGCCATCCTACATTTTAGAACAGAGAAGAGTATGCCCGACCAGAAACCAGGTAGTGATTAAAGTCAGAAAAAATAGTGAGTTTGTATACAAAAACAAGTAGAAAAAGTAGAAAATTACTCACAAATAAGATCTAAGAGCTATCAGAGTTAAAGACTAAGTTTGACAGGAGAAGGTAAAGTCATTAAAAAAAAACAAAACAAAACAAACAAACAAAAAAACCTAAGAAACAGGCCTCCCTGACACAGCACAGAGCAGGCTGCACGAGAGCTAGGCTGCTGTGTCTTCTTATTGAATATGAACAATTCCACAGCACACAAATAAAAGTAAGCTTACAATGCAACCACGATGAAGTGAGTGAAAAACAGAAAGACTCTCATCACGTTAGGACACAGAATTCAAAACAAGAACGCTATAAAAGCTGAAAATATTACCAAACTTCTGCGCTGTCTACAAACATGATTGGCTGCTGCTTCTTCATCAGCTGTAACTTTGAATCATTCATTTTCTTCCACCACATTAAGTACAAACTGAAATCAACAGCTTCCTGAAAGCACCAGGTCCTGATGTGTTTGCTTGAACTCCCTCACGTGACCTTGCACAAGCACATAGATTCCTAAGAGTCAAAAGGAGCAAATCTCCTTATCTATCATGTGCTGAAACTCCAGCTCTATTCTGCTACAAGTATATTATTGGCATTTTTTTCTAGTGACTATCAACAAAGAAAGTGACTATTATCTACATCAAATGCTGATGAGATGTCAAGTAAGATGGGAACTGAAAGTGATTACCAGGTTTGTGTACATGAAAATACTTGCTAGGTTAAACACTGTCACCAAAACCCCAGGCCATTTGAATACTTATAGCCAATGTTAGGCTGCAATGGGTTTTTGGGTAAAATGCTGACTTTAAAAATAAAAACAGCAGTCGTAGACAAGTTTGCAAGTGTGTGAGAAGTTTGTGAAGCAGAGCAAAGTATTTATATATATCACCAATGATTATTCTTACATACTCTAATTATAGTCTGGCCTTTAATTTCTGTTCCTAAAATACTTTACAAATGTCGCTTAGAATGGCATTGAAGTAAAGAAGATCTTTTAAAAAGTCTCTTTTGAAGTTGATACAATTTCACTATCTACCCCAAGGACAAGATAAAGTAATGGGGATGGTTTAGGTGAGAAATATTTGAGCAATTTTATATTTCCTTGGCAAATATTTCTAAATTATTCATTGGTAACAAAGAAGTGTAGCTAATTATTTCCCAATTATCCTGAAGCATTTTCTCAGGAAAAACAATAATTTATTTTTCTGAAGGTTCCAGATATCAGTCACAAAAGTGAAACATTTTGACCCTTGCTTATACAACCAAACTATCATCACAGTTTATTTTTTATGTAAAAAATAAAAACAAAACAAAACAATAAAATTCCTCTAGCCTGTAGGAATCAATCTATGGGAAGGAATTTTACTTTCTTCTCATTTAAGTTTTCAGTATTACAGAATTTTTTTCATGCAATTCTATTCCTGGGAATAGACTACCAGGGCTTCTTTATGGTAAACCAGGAAAAACAAAACAAAAGGGTGTAGTAAACATAGCTCATCACTCTATCTAGTATATATTTTCGTTTTTTTTCCTGTGATTCATCCACTTACTGTTCATCCTAACAAATAGTAGCTAAAATACCATTGCTAGTCATCAAACCTATGGTTAAAAGCATAGGCAGGATTGCCTCCACCACAGTTCATAATTTCAAAGCAGGGTTTCTGTCTCGCTTTGGATATGTACTAATTAGACTAAACTATGGCAAAAAGCTGCAAGAATCTTTATCCTCAAAATTAGATTCCCTTATCATCTCTTTCATGCTGCTTCCATCACATTCTGAGGAAATAAAATTTGCAAGTTTTCATACCACAGTTGTGGTACTCCAAATTAGAACAGACTTCTAGAATGCCAAAACCCTGCTTATACCATTTAGCCCACCAAAAGTCAACAACTTTAACAACTAGAAAGCTCTCTCAACCAAATCTTTCTGTTCCTGTAGAACGTGAAATATATTCCTTAGTACATTCTTAGAGTCTCACATAATTTTCACCTGGTGATTATTGTATTTTCCTATTTTTTTCCTTCCTCATGACTTATTTCCCAGATTTCTCTTTTAGTCTGATCTATAGATAATATTATGTCCAGTTAAATCAGAATCTTTAGCAGTGAGATCCAGACAACAGGATTTTTAATGTTCCTGGAGTAATTCTACTTTGAGACTGAGGTAAGATCATTGTTGATTATGATAGCCTATTCAAATTTTACTTATTGAAACTCTATACCAGGTTCCAATATATAGCCACAGCACACTTAGAATGCATTGTTAACCATATTTTACTGATGCAGGAATGCTATTTAGAGGTTAAAAAACACAAAGGCCACCAAATACTGGTTGAATGAAATCAGGATTTCATGCCAGCTCTGGCTCCTAAGCCTCTGCTGTTCAATTCCTGCAGCTGGCAGGAATACTAAACTATTCCTATGTCCTTTCATTGTCAAGCTACGAGTTTTCTCATATCCAAATGTCTTGTCATCCTTATAATTTTATGCCCCATCGCAGCCTTACTGATATTTACTTTTCTTAATTCAATTTTAGATTGCCATCTGTATTCTGACTGAGCTAAACATCTTTGTATAACAACTTGTACTAAGTTCAGATACAACAATTCAAGTCATGAAACTGTTGGTTGACTTCTCTGTTTCAGCTAATTCTGAGCTCACCATGGGTGCAAAAAGGCTATGTTTGTTTCTCCAGGTAGTAACAACCAATCCATATTTGCCAAGTGTACACTAAGTTGGCAAACATAGAGGCTAAATATTCCAAAATGTTTGATTTATTAAACATTATTCAGGCACTCTTAAATGAACTCTAATGAAGGTGTTTAAATATGTGAACACAGAGCTGGGGATTTAGCTCAGTGGTGTAAGAACCTGCCTTGCAAGCGCGCATGCGTGAGTTTGATTCCTGGTACCCCCACCCCCACCCCCCAAAAAGTGTGAACATTTGTTTGTTTAGCATTTTATAACCTTGCAAAACATGTTACCGGCCCCAGATTCTGCTAAATTCTAGAGTGTACACAGTCCCTCTTCTATTAGCTAGATTCTTGCTGTGGAGGAGTGCAGAATTGGGCTACAGAGATATTTACAAGCTATTTCCATGTATGCAGCAAATTCATAGTCTCTCCAGGGTAACTGACATTCTGCCAGTACGAGTGTCTATTTATGACACTTACTAATTCCACAGAGCTTTGTTTGTGGATATTTTGCTAAGTGCATTTCCCTAAGGTTTGTCTTTAATGGATCCAACAACTTCATGCAAATATACACCATGAAAGTTTTGCCAATATATGTCAGATGTATATTTATTCTCCTGTCCCTTTCGTCTTTACCCCTTATGAGGCAGATACCAGCAATACCTTTCAAATGGTGTCGAATGGTGTCAATACCTTTCAAATAGTGACTTGTGATGCAGGATGAAAATTTATACATCAACGCACTTATTTTCTCTCTGCTCTGTTCTACCATTGGAACCTGAGTCTCTATAGATGAGGCATATTACATTACTCCTTCTGTATTCATCAGGGTGATGCACAATGTGTAAGATTCAACTGTGTGCTTGCCAGTGTAGTTTCTAAAATGCCTTTCACATGGAATCTCCAGGTAAGCCCACCAGCTTTCTATCCTCAAGAAATAAAATTCTTAACCTTGATATGCAGTTTGCACACCACTCAAGGAAAACTGTTATACAGGAGGTTTTGCTCAAATGAAATTGTTTCCAAACTCAAGCTCCTAGTTAGCAGATATAACATTCAGTACCCCTCAAGAATGTACTTCAATCAAAACAATGTTTAAAATGAGCAAAGGTAATGAAAACATATTTTATCAGAGGGCAGTTTCAAAACTAATGAAGCCACTGCTTACCGTGAAATTTGTAACACTGATGCCTTAGCTATTGATTTCCTAATCACTGTCATTGTAAGAAGACATTCTGTTTTTATCTTCCTAGGTCGTAAATTCGACCTTAAACAGAGTGAAAAGCTCTTAGCAAGAAAATTTTACATCTGTTTATGTCTGAAATTAAAACCATCAGAATTGAAAGGAAGAAAAAATAACCAAGGGGGTTTTCAAAAATTTAAAACTCCATCATGCATAAATGGAGCTCATCAAAGAAAGTAATTTCCCTGCAGAAAACACTCTATCTTTTGTTTTATGTAAGTTATCAGCATGAATATTTTATTCTCAATGAAACTGCCTTTTCCCCTTTGTGTTTCATAGTTTTCACATGGTGTCTCAAATAAATAGGCTTCACTCCTTCCTTCCCACTTTATTATTCAGGTCAGTTGCAGTGAAATATTTTCTTTGCCTGGCGTAAGTAGTAATTATACTTCCAGCTTTACTAATTCAGTGTTTTTCATTCTTATCCTCATTTTGCTTTGAAGTTTGAAAACACTAACCACTTGAATGTTTACCCAGTAAATACAAAATCATTTTTTCCCCAAGCCATTTTATGTTGGGTTGGAAAGTGTATCTTAGCTTAGTTTTAGTCTTGATTCCAAAAATGGCATAAAATATCCAGGAGATGATGACTTGTACAATTTATTAAAGCCAGTGCAGTCAATCTAACTAGGTATAACATGTTGAGAACCTAATTTAATCCCAAAGATTATAATAACTGTATTTAATTCCTTACACTGTCCTTTGATGAATAATTCTTCTGACACTTCATCTAATGGGTTAACATTTGAATAATATCTTGGTCTGACCTCTCCTTGGAGATTTTGTTTTATAGAATGTAAAGTGTACTTTATTTGTATATATGTCATGATAATGTTTTATTATTGCTGATTACATCAAAGCTTTCAAAGCTAAAATTTACTATAAATACTAGTCTTAAAACAAAATTAAATAAAGCTATTATTCCTAATTCCTGATTCTTATCTTCTAGCAGAATGTTAGCTTTCCATCACTGTGACAAAATACCTGTGATTGATAATTTATAAAGAGGAAAGTTTCAGTTTGGCTCATGACTCAGGAGGCTTCAATGTCTGGTCAACTAACCCTCTTTAGCATCATGGAGGGGAAGCACATATTCAAACTTTTGTGTATCTCATTGTATGGTATTCACACTGGGGAGAGGGAGGGAATGAATGAGAGAGGGAGGGAGAGAAAAAATCTTTTAAGGGTATTGTAAAAATGACCAAAATTCCCTTCATTCCTTTCACTGGCCTCATAGCCTAAAGGTTTCACCACCTCCCAAGTGAACTCTCAAATGGATCCAAGCACTCAGCACATTAACTTTTAGGCTCAAGCGCTATCCAGCCATAGCAATCTAAGAGTTGAAACTGACAAATTTAATCCAGAGTGCAAATGTTTTCACACTCTTAAGTTTTTGAATAATAACATATCAGTTCATAACCTATGATTCTAGATATGTGGTAAAGTAAGATGGTATTTCCTATATTTTAATTTAGCAATAATCTTATCTATAAAAGTTTCAAATTCCTTAATCCTTGTAATTTATTACCAGGAATGTTATTCACATTGGTGATAATTAACTTATATAGCAGACCATATCATTTAAATACTCACACAAACATTTAGCATCTCACTTGCATAGCTGAAGAGGATATCCATAATTCATTTGATATTTTTAAAATTACTCTGATTATAGTAGATGCTAATAGGACCCAAGCTGAATATTCAGAAAATAATTCTTTTTAAAGAAGTATAATGATTGAGCTTGATTCTTGGTACACACACACACAAAAAGGATGTATAATGAAAATAGAAAGCATTATGCATTTTCAGATTCCATATAGCTTCATATATCTTGTATCTTATAGCCATCTTAAGACCAAAATATGAAATATTGGAAAATAATAAATAGGCAAACATCAATCATATTTGATCTTGCTAGATTAGCTTACTTTTAAATACAGCCCTATAAATAGAGCAAGTAGTGAGTGATCATAAACTATGTCAAGGCTGAGTTTTTGACAAATACAATTTTTTGCTTCCTTCAGTCTCTAGTTTCAGTATAGCATTGCCTGTTAAAAATGCAACAATAAATCAGCACCATTCCCTGCACAGTAATGTAAAAAATGACACAAACTACAGCATAACTCACATAAATAGAATGTTATGCTAATACTCAAATCTCCCACTAAAGGCAATAGAATTTAATTTTGAAGCAGGACAGTTACTCATTCTTTCCATTAAGTACATTTCAAAAAAGGTAAATAAAGTGATTAAAGCACATTGTCCCTATTTTATCTTGATGATCTGTCATTATAAATATTTCTCACTTCTCAGCTATTTCATTCAAAGTGATATAACTATGTTATTCAAGACCATCTAATGTGAAGAAATAATTTTAAAAGTAATGAGATTTTTTCTAATGTTATAAACAGGCTTATTTAATAAACTATAGCTATGAAATCCCATCTTTATTCAATCTTTATAAGTTGTATGTTGGAGACATTTCTACTTAATTTTTCTTAGCAGCATCTTATACTGTATGGTTTTCTTTAAGGATAAACACTGATCTATTAAAATGTCTATAGCAAAATAAAAATTATCATTTGAGGGCTTTATAAAATTTATACTGAGTCACCAAAGCCCTTGCAATTAAGTATAAGGTGTACCATCTATAACAAGTTACACTACAAGAAAACGATTTTGAATGCAAGGTTTTATTACTAAAAAATGAAACATCTTAAATTTAGGAAGTAACAGTATTGTCACAGTCCTTTTGCACATACAAGAGCAGTTGGCTCTAACACATATCACATCCTCCAAAAGATACAAAAATTCAGACATTTCCCTCAGAAAAAGGACTTCTATCTATAACATATAAAAAATTGAAAAACCTCAGATCCCTCAAATTCAAAGACCAAATCCAGAAATGGGTATCTGAGACAAATACATACTTCTCAAATGATGAAACACAAATGACAAATAAATATATGAAAATTTGATTACTAGTACCAAAACCAAGCATATTTATATACACATACATATATACACACACACACAACATCATTAGTCACTTGAGAAGTTCAAATTAAATTAGAACAACACTGAGATTCTCTTTCACCGCAGAAAGGATGGCTATCATCAAGAAATGAACAATAATCAAGAAATCATCAATAAATGCTGGAGGGGCCATCAGGAAAAAGAAACCCTTCTCCACTGTTGGTAGGAATGTAGAATGATACAGCCATTGTGGAAAACAGTGTGGCCCCATTTGACATAGCTGTTACCTTTCTTAGTATTGTGATAGCTCAGACCCCAGAATAAATCCAAGGAAACAAAAAATTAAAATTTAGGGAGCAAAGGCTTTATTTTAGGCCAGGCCTGGCTACGCAGTATCTGGGAGCCCATATGGAGACTGCATGCCTTACAGCTAAAAGAGTTGAGTTTTAAAGCCGAAAACCACAGGAATGTTGGGAACTTTGATGCAGTTTCATAGCATCTGGGCTTCTTGGTATCTCCTGTAACTTCCTTGTAGTTAAACGTTTCTTAAGGACAGCACATTGTATTACAGATAGGCTGAAGAGGGTGGGGGGATTACAAGGAGCTGAAACTTAAAGCTTTTATGGGAAATGGAGACTTAACCTAAAAAGAATGGGGAGGGGAGGGGGATTTATAAGGAGCTGAAACTTAAGTCTTTACTGGAGATGGAATTTTAATTTCTATTGAAACGGCACATACAGAACAGAAATGAGGCACATTGGTTGAACTAGGTTACAACAAGTATTTTCCCAGGTAAATTAAAAAATCATACGACAGCAATATATGTGCACCCATGTTTATAGCAGCACAATTTATAATAGCTAAATCTTGGAAACAACCCAAATGGTCATGAACTGCAAGAATGGATTAAAAATACATAGTATTTTTGTATAATAGAGTACTTCTCAGCCATAAAGAAGGTTTGTATCAGTAAATGGATGCAACTAGAAACCATACTCATAAGTGAAATAAACTAGACCTACATGTGTAAACATTGTATTGTCTCCTTAGTAGAAGAAACTGAAAAGTAAATAAGACCTAAAATCTATAATAGATACTGTGAAAGGGAAAGAAATAGCTCAAAAATAGATAACAACAGGGATGTGTGAAAGGATAAAAGAAGAAAGGAAAAACAAAAAATAACTATACTACTCATTTCTCTGAGTTCGTTGAAGAGAGCAGTTTGTGCTTATATTGTTTGATCAATTATGTATTCCTGTGTTTTATAATCTAAGCAATTACTTTGAAAACAGCAATATGAAATATATTATTGTCAACTTCCTATTGTTTTGTTTTTGAATTCTGTATCTTTGTTTTTATTATTTTTTTCTTTTGAAAGTAAAATAAAAGGACTTCAAACATTTGAGCTCTTTATGTAAATAGATAGCCTAGTATATAATCAAAGCTATCCTCCTGTATACTTTAAACCATCTCCACATTCATTTTCATAATTAATGCAATATAAATATTATGTAAATATTTAGTATATTATGTTATTTTACTGTCTCATCAATAATAAGGACAAAATGTCTTATATAATAATTAGAGAAACAACTTCATTTTCTCTTTTAACTACCAAATATTTTTCATTAACAGTTAATTGAATCCACAAATGATACTGGTATACAGAGAGCTGACAACATTGGTTATGAAAATCTATTTCATATAGATGATTTCAGCAAATACATCTTCAGTGATATCACTTGATCAGGCCAATAAATTGTAAATGCTATTTGAGAAAATTAGTTTAACTCTTTGGCAAATCAGTCCTCAATAAATGTGTGCTATTAACAAAATACTCAAGCATAAAGCATCAATCAATATAAATTTAGGTAAGATTTTTTTATTTAAAAATTTTCATAGTTGTCTTTGACGTACATATTAATTCTGCTTCCAATAATTTCTAACATTTTGCATGAAGAATAAACTAAGAAAAATAACTCAAAAATAATTGATTTATTTCATAATTAACTTTTTCTAGACAGATTTTAGTTTTAAAAGTTCATATGTGCTCATTAAATTTTTTGTGTTGCTATACTGCTATTACTTCTCACTCTGGTAATTACATAGTTTTAAATTTATCATCCTTTATCTACAGAGTTTGCAGTGGTAAAATATTGACCATACTCACACTTTGTATTTTTTTCAAGTGCTCCATGTTTCACAAAATGGAAACTTTTTTCTTATGGTAGCCTAAATGCATTCCCAAAACAAATATTAGATTATTATGAATTTTGAGCGATATTTCCTCCCACAAAAAAATGCAACAAGTGAAGAAGTGAAACAATTGTTAAAATAAGTTAATCTGAAACACACATGTACACACACACCCACTCGTATACAACACACATATGTTTATTTAAAATAGATAAGTATAGCATAAGATTGAATTTTTTGAAACACTGTTAATTTATATTTGTTCTTGGATTTTATGTGGGGATGATACACAGTGCTGAAAAATAAGGGAAAATATAATAAATAAACATATCTTAAAATGTAATATATAAAAATAAAATTGCTCAACAAGTAATAATATATAATGTACAGTAAGGCAAATTATATTACTTTTGATAAATAGTGTTTTCTCTTGTTCGAGATTTACATTATATAAGAAAATTGTACATATTAAAAATTGATTAAAGTTTATTTATAAAGTCTTTGCCTATATTTGTTTTCAGGAGTTCTACTTGTTCTATCTTCTAGGAGATTTAGTGTTTCTCTTTCAATAATCAAATTTATCCCTTTCAATTTTAGTCTAGTGCATAATGAAAGATATGGGTCTAGTTTTGATATTCAACATATGGAAAGTAAATTTTCCTAGCACTATTTGTTAAAGAGATTTTTTTCCAGTGAATGTGTTTGATCCCTTTGTCAAACATAAGGTTGTGAGTATGTCACATTCATAAGGTGTGAGTGTGAGTTGTTTCTGTATCTTCTAAACTGTTCTATTTATTTTAGTATCTGTGTTTGTCTATGTATGTGTGTATGTATGTATGTATGTATGTATGTATTTTTTTTTTAATTCATTGCCAGTACCATGCTCTTTTCATCACAGTAGCTTTGTAGTATAATTTCTTGGAGTATTTCTTTCTGGTACCAGGGATTGAACTCAGGACCTCACACTTGCCAGGCAGGCGCTTGTGCCACCAAGTTACTCCCCTGGCTGTAGTACGATTTCAAGTCAAGAATTATGATGTCCTTGCCTTGCATTTTTGATCAGAATTGTTTTTGTTATTTTAGGTGTATTTTGGTTCCAAATGAATTTTAGGATTGCTTTCTCTAGTTCTGTGAGTTATAGTACTGAAATATTGCTTAGGATTGCATTGAATCTGTGTAACAATTTTGGAAGAATAGCCACGTTTACTATATTGGTTCTGCCTGCCAAAGAACAAGGGATATATTTCCATTTTCTCATGTCCTATTCAAACTCTTTTTTTCAAAGTACTGTACTTTTCAATGTAAAGGTCTTTTGCAAGTGTTATCAATAATAAAATATAAAGGATCAGGAATCAAAATTAATATTTTATATCTACATTCATGTACCAAATACAGTATGGTTAAATAAATTTTGTCTTTTAATGAATCATAACATAACTAATTTTTATCTCTTACCATATGTTGCTACTTCCTACACAAATCACAGAATAACACTTTTCTTTCGTCCTTCAGTTTGAACTACTTATTGTTTTAAGCAGGGATGTTTTTGTTAAAGATAAGAGAACCATATGCAAGAAGTAGAAATTCTGAGAAATATGATCTAAATCTCATTTTAAAGAGAAATTCAGAATAAGTTAGTTTTGTCAGTCCTAGATTAAACTCACACTAATATTCTCCTCAGATAAAAGAGAGATGAATCATTAGATGTTTTTTACTAAATGTTGCTAACTCTGGAAAACCTACTATTAGGAAATCAAAAGGCAAATGAATTAGCCACATATCTCTCTGTTTATCTATCTATCTATCTATCTATCTATCTATCTATCTATCTATTGATCTATCTATCTATTGATCTATCGATCTAACTAACTAACTTTAGTTTGGTCAAAATGTTCAGAAAGTTTCATTTTTTTTTGTAACACTGCAAAGCAGTGTTAATAAAATCAAGCATTTATTTTCAAGTGGAATTTAATTAGTTATCTTATTTGAAGCATTTTTTTTATAGAAGCAATAAATTAGAATCCATGGCACCATTAAAATAGTCAACAAAAAGAAACAACATAAAAATAAACGCTGCGTAGCTGATGGGGCAAAAAAGAATTGATGATTTGTTATCTCCTAGTCTTCTGGTGGGATGCTAGGTTCATTACTGTCACCTTAAGAACAAAGCAAAACTCAGAAAGAATAAAATTCAAAGCAGATCTGTAAACGTGAAGTAAATTCTTCCCAGAAGAAGCCAGTAGAGAGATCTGACACGTGAGGAAAAGGCTATAACCTCTTTAATTCTAAAAATATTGTTAGATGGAAGAAAATTATTTACTCTTTGAGTGCTGATAAGAGATTAGTATTTTTGCCCTCTAGTTAACATAAATTTCTCTGAAACTTCTGCCGTCACATTCCACGAGTACATTTTCACATGTATGTAACCAACTTCTGAGCAGATAAGGTTAGTATTTTGTATAAATATCCCCCAAAGGCCAAAATGATAAAGCTTGGTCCTGAGGTTGGCCGTACTGGGAGGCTGTAAAATGTTTAAGGGGAGGAGACCCATGGAGGGATGTTAGGTCACTGGAGATGTGTCTTTACTGGGAACTGCGTCCCTGGTTTCTTCTTGTCATATGTTTTGTTTCCCAAGCACAATGAATTATGCTCCCTTTGGGTTGTAATGTGTCACCACCATGCACCCAATGCAACAGGCCCAAGCAATCATCAACTAAATCTTCTAAAAATGTGAACTAAAATAAGTCTTTCTCAGACCTAAATTGAATGTCATAGTGAAGAAAAGTTGAGTAACAGGCATATATTGTAAGATGGTAGGCACTTACTACATCAACAAAAACAACTCACCTTACAATATTTGATTGTAAAATCCTTATTTTATCGAATAGATTGTATACCAAAAATATTTTTTAAAATGCTGTATGATTAATACATGCTAAGAAAAACTCATAGGTATTTGTTCTGTCTGATCTTCATTTGGGATAATAAGAAAGTCACTTAAGCTTCAATCCCTGAAACTATACCGGAACGAGAAAATAAAAGAAAAGGAATCAGATATGAGAACGAAAGATTTAGTCACAATAAGGATGTGCCCTAAAAGTGACAGAAATTCCAAAAAATAACAGTGATGGGAATGGGTTAGGACCATTTTCAGGACCTGCAAAGGGTGTGTACCCACAAAAGACCTGAATTTTAGAAGGTTCAAATGGTCTATGGCCACAGATTGAAATTACTAAACATTTTTGAACAAGAAGTCTACATTTTAATTTTAAACACAGCCCTGGTCCTTAAACAGGCTAAAGCAAAATGCAACAGTTTTAGCAAAGGGAACAGATAAGCTGGGATAGGTGAGTCCGAGGAAGAGCCAAGAAAGAATCCCAGAAACAATTCCAGCAAGGCTTCTGGAAAGACATGAAACCAAAGAAACAAAAGAAGAGATGAAAAGATAAAGTGGTTCCTGAAAGTAGTTGTACTGATGATGAATATTTTAGAAAGTGGGAGGGGTACGCACAGGAGCTGTCTATATGAAACATATATAGGTGGGGAGATGGCTACATTAAGAGTTCTGAAGCATCCATGAAAAGGAATGTGTAAAAAGGACAATACTTTGCTTTTCCTAAAAAGGATTTTTAAGTAATAGAATCATAATCAAAATTTTAATATTTAAAATCCTTCATAGAGTTACTCCCAAGTAAAGTCAATGTTGTCATGAAATACGGTCTTGTTTTTTTTTATTTGTATAAATTAATAATACCTATAAAATTTCAACCAATTCCCCACTAACACAATTTTTTCTTACACTATATATGCTTTTTATTTTTGATAAGCCTATATAAAATCCTATAGATGACCATTCCATAACATTATCATGCTTAGAGTGTTTCCCATTTCTGTATAAATCCCTCTACTTTGATATTACCTTACTACCTTGGGTTTATGAGAAACAGAATTATATCAACACGTGGCAAAATTATTTCTTTGAAAATTATATTTCTTCTGATTATTCACTGCTGCAGTTCAAAAGAATTATTTATCGTATATCAGAACATGTTGAAAATAAAGATAATTATGATTTTATTATAAAAATGAATTATCTGAACCTATATTATGGCAAAGTGCAGGCATAAAAATTTATCATGGTTTTATTAGAAAATAAATTCTATTTGCAAGCACATAATAGCCAAGCTAATCATCCTATTCAAGGTATTTAAAAGAAAATATGGAATAACAATTGACCCCATATGCCAGATTTAATAGTCCATTTTTATAAGCAAATGTATATGTTGTTAACTGTTAAATATGAAAACCCCAGAAGATGCTCCATCACCTATTATGCTTAATCTTTGCCCAAAATATGTGACTTAATTTCCTGAGGGATACAAGTAAGACAGAAGCCAAGTAATTTTTTATTCATTCCTTAAATAAATATGATTAATACTGGCAGACTAAATTATGTTTCCCTTAAAAAAATTGTTTTGTGGACTGGAGAATAGATGGATAGATAAATGGGTGAATGGATGGGCAGACTGATGAATGGATGGATAGAAGCTGAAGCACACAGGGTTTAGAGTCAAAACTAACTTACACCTTGAAAACATTCTCTTTTTATTGCTTGCCTTTGGCAATTTACTTATCATTTTAACTCTCAAGGTTCATACCCATAAAAGGGATTTTGTAATCTCCTTTTAAAGAACATATTGTAAGATATAAAACTACATGGTACATGGAAATAAAATTACATGGTATATAATAAATGCTGAGTATAAATAAATTTTCAGTGGCTTACAGCGTACTAAATATCTGCAGTAGAATTTTATTAGAGGGAAACTCAATGTGCATTTAAAAAACTAGAATTAATTTCAACTTGATATGTGGAGCAAGAGAGTGTTAAGACCTATAACATTACACAAAGTTCGGCTTCATCTATGTTTTTGAACTGCCTTGAAATAAGAAAACACTTGAAAATTTTAGACATGCATAAATTGTACATGATGCTACTTAGATAAATTATCAGAAAAAAGTATGAAGACTTGAGTCTGTGTCTACTTTCTAGGCAAAATAGGGCAATCACTGCTCTTGTCTCTTTCATATGAAGATTACAGTATGAGAAATAAAACACCCTTGAAAGTACTTGGCACTATTTGAAATGACTGAGACACAAGCTGGCCTGCTTAGGCCCCTCTTCCTCCTGAGGGCGCATGTTTTTCTGATGGCTCTTCAAGTGCTGTTCCAAGACAAGCTCTCTTGGCCACTTCACCATCACACTAATAACTCCATTGCTGGAAATCACTTTCATGTCTGCTTCTCCAGCAGCAATGATTGAATAACTCATATATTTCAGAATCGTGAATTTCAATATTTTATTTTAGACTTTAAACAAGTGCAGATAAAATAAGCGGCACCAAAATATCTTTATTTATAACAAATTGCTTTACCCAGGAAACGCAAATGACTTTCCTTGGGGCACTGAATGCATGTAAGGCATTGAATGAATCATAGATGATCTTTTTTCTTCCTTTCTGCTCATCTAATTAAGGTCACACTTCATTTTTGGAAATAATATAGTGGAAGTTTTATGAACTGATCTGTCTATGTCAAATTCAAATTTTTGACAAGGTCAAAAGATCGTTAGAAACAAGCATGGAGGCCTAGAATATTAATGGCAACTTCAACAAATACCAATCAAATTTAAGGAAGACACAGTTTAAAATGGCATAAGCCTTGTTGATGCTAAAATTCCAGAACACGTGTTCCCTTTTCTTTTTTTAGATCATGTTATTAAGATCCAAAAACTCCTACTAAGGTATTTAAAACTCTCACACGTTTTACAGTGAGGTATATAATAATAATAATTTCTGAACTTTAGAAACAATAACTCAGATGATCATACACACCAGCAATCTTCCTCTCATTATGGCCTTGATAATCAGATAATTGTCACAATAGAATTGCCTTGACAACCTTTTTTTTGCACTGTTTTTACTACAAAAATCATATCCAGAGAAATCCCCAGATATTATTTGCCATCATTTTGACATATTGTGACTTCTATAGGCAGAAGACATATTGCATCATTGACATGTATCTTCATAGACTTGTTAGCTTACTTTATTTGACATTGTAACATCATGTCTATGGATTTATATTATAAAAATCTCATGAGAATGTCAATGACACAAAATCTCATTACAATGAAATGGAGTTAGTGACATTAGGAAAACATTATGAGTATCTCATTTCTAGAAATTTTTATCATTAAAATATATAACTTTTCTATTTAAAGACTAAATAAATTTTGATATGAGTTCTTTTTGAGAATATCACTACCTTAAAAGGCAAGCTTGAAACAATTTAGGTTCCAAAAAATACTGCATAAGTTTTGCTTTGCAATCTTAATTTGTTCAATTATTTTAATGGCAATTCTGCTCTAGTCTGAAACATGAGGACGTGAAGGTCTCTGTGACTTGTCACTGACTGTTCCAATATGCATGACATGGTTACAGAAAAATCTGGTAAGAATTAAGTCAGTGTGTTGAAAACTCAAGCCAAATCTTATTTCTGTTACTAGTAACTTAGAATTCACCAGGTTGTCTAGGGATAAAACTTACCTACTTCAAATTTCACAATAGATAAAAGGAAATTTTCCTTTTATTTTTCTATCTTATTTCAGTTTCATTCTGAAGTATGATATCCTGTCCCAAGGCTTAGTTAGGAAATCATGGGATAAGTTGTTTAGTGAGAGATACAGAGATAGCCTCCACTGCAATTATTCTGATTCACAGCGTGCAGGAGGAGGGGTTGGATGCTGTCGAGGTGACAGGTAGATCCATGAATCTCTGAGATGTCTCCAGTTTTGTGTATGCTGCTGGCCAAATCACTTTTCTTCAGTTCATTGATACAGGTATTAATGTATATGGTTCCCCAGAGTCTCTTGCTTTTATGCAAAGGAATGCTGGTGGTGTGTGGAAAAGGGACCCTATATAAGCTTTCTTTCTGAATTTATGGAGTTTAGAAGTGCCACACAATCATTTATGGCTCAGCTGACTGGAACACAATGCATGTTACTGCCTGACGATTCATACTTTAAATCACTACCGAGACTTGCCTGTATGAGTTCAGCTACTTTATCATATATATTCATTATAAAATATAGGTAGTATCACAAAACAGAGAAATATTTGAAATTTTCAATATTCTTAAATATTTACTTAAAAAAATACTGAAGTCCTGGCATTGAATCACAAGTTTAGTTCTCAGTCGTTAATTGATAGATACATCATTTTGATAACAAAATGTTGTTACTTATGCCTTCCTAATGTAAAAAAGGATAACTTTTGTAGCCCACCAGAAATAAAATGGAATTGTGGACCTCTATTTAGTACCTGATTCACATCAAAAAATAAAAGGAAATTAATCAAAACCATAATGATTTTAAAACTTGAATAAAATAATACCTATACAAATATGACAGTTAATTTCAAACTTCAGTTTAGCATAGGAGGCGCCCAAAAGGCTGCAGGCACACACACATCAGGGTGCGTCTGGTGGGTCATGGAGGCATAACCTTGGGCTCCACACCTGGACCCTGGTCCCTTTCTTTCTTGTGCTGTTCCTCTCCTCTATTGTGGCTTCCATGTACTAAGCAGCTTTGTTCTGTCTCACAATGTTCTGTGATGTTCTTGTCTTGCAACCAGCCAATTGTGTACTAAAACCTCAGAAACTAAGGGAAGAAGCAATTCTTCCTCATTTAAGTCATGGATGTGAGGTGGTTAACCCCAATGATGGAAAGCTAAACTGGAAGGAAATAAAACTCTCAAAGTTGAGAACTGGATTTGATTAGCTGATTGGCTCATTGCTGCTATCTGTTAATGAGTCAGAGATATTGTATAAAATAATCTGTTTTTGGTTATAATCTTTCTTTCTCTAGACATCAACCTTAGGTGAAATTTTTAGAGGCTACCTCTGTTTTACGTTTTTGTTATTCATTTTAATATATAAATATTGAATATATCAATATAAATAGTTCATACATACAATGGCATTACATATTATGTATAATGTATAATATAGAAAATAATATATAATCTTTCATATGCAGTAAAGAATCATTTAAATAAAGTTTGGAATTTAATTTAAAAGGTTTCTGCCTGTGTCAGTCAGGATAACTAAGAATATGTGGCAGTAACAAACAGTCCTAAGGAAACAAAACATTATGTATTTTCACATCAAATGACCATTTATTGGCTTTTTCTTCACTCTCAGAAGCATGCTGATGGAATAGCCCTTTCCTAAAATATTTCTGTGAAATGGAGAAAAAGAGCTGACCGGGCAGTTACTCAGCTAAAGATGACCCATGTGCTTATTACTTATGAAACAGCACTTCACATATATAAGACAAAGACAGGGGCAATAAGAAATACAATTCTGACATACACCCAGAACTAGACCAACTGGAAAGCAGACATAGTTGTCATCATCTTTAAACTAAGCTGTGGATGGCAGCCAGGATATTTTAGACTTATATTTAGTTGCTTGCATAGAGCTTGATACTTCAGAGCTGCCCAGAAAATAGCTACTGATTAAAGAACATCGTGAAAAACAAAGTTGAATGCCTACATTTTACAATCATATCCTATTAGCAAATTTAAACTACCTGTTGAGGGAAGGATGGAATTTATAGTGACTCAAGTGAATTTATAGTGAATCAAGTGAAATTGACTTGCACTGCATGGAGATTAGTAATCAATAATCTGAAATTCATAATTTTTAAAATGTAAATGCAAACACATGCTTTGATAGATTGCAAAAGCACTTTTTTGAATTGCAATATGCTTACCATATTAAATAGGTCTTATTTCTGATATCCAGAATATGAATCCACACAAGAAAACCCATCTGATAGGTTTATAATCCAAATAAAAGAATCAAAATTACAATATAAACACAGATGGAAATACCAGCTTTGGATAGTGTCACTGTGTATAAATTCAGGAAAAATTATAAAGCAAAGAGTATTGATTGGGGAATGTATACCCCTTCCACTATCTAATCTTGAATCCCTGCCATATTTTTTTGATTTTTCCCATGACTCGCCTATCAGCATTATGTAACATCTTGGAGTCAGTTCACTGACACTCTGTAGCTCAGTTGAATAAATGAATCAGTAAACAATGAAAAATATGTTGAGGCACTGTGTCTCTTAAGAAATAAATGTTAGTTGGCTAGAGTTACAGAAAGAAGAAAACAGGATATTGAATAACAGGGAAAAGAAATGTGTCCATGATTAAATATGAGGCCATACCCAGGGGACCATGGGATAAACAAAAGGAGGATTGTTACAATGTAAACACTTTGACTGAGGGAGAGAGGTCTATGATTAAACTGCAAACACATATCAGAGTTTTAAAAAATCCAAGTGATTTAGGCGACACATTAGATTCTTCTAAGGATAGCACCAACTCAAGCTATAAAGTAAAAATAATGAGAAATCAATGCATAAGGGTTTTTGGGTTCTGTAACACTACCTCTATGCTGAGGAGCAGCAATATTCCTTGGATAATTGGATTACATTGCCTGCTGCTTTTGTATCTCATCTCACTTGGGCACGTATTTGATATTCAGAGAAAATTCACGGTAGCTAATGAAGGCTGCAAGCGCAAATGAATATTATTTCTATGCAGATTTTTTTGGCAACTGTATTAAACATTTGGAAAGAGCAACCCAGCACCCGCGTCATAGGTGGAGGATGGGGTTTTGCATTCTAATCCTATGTCTGCCTCTGGCTCCATACTTGGTTTACTGGGGTCCTCCCTCTGTTTTGTGGCTGTACCATCTGGCTATCAGAATGGAAATTCCTCATGTTATATGTTATCTGACAATGAAATAGCGATGATTTAAAATTCAAGTAAAGAACTGTCAAAGAACAGAGTCATAAGTCAAATCCTCTGTTTTTATCTTATAATCATTCTAAACTTTTGAGTGGCCACTGGGTATCCTGTTTACATTCAGGTCATTTTAAAAAGCAGGAAGACATGGCTAACGTAGAGAATATGAATCCAGAAAGTACTAGGACTTATTCTAGGACTAGGCAGGAAGACTTGACTTGACTAGAGGAAGAGTTTCCTCGTGTCTCCTAAGAAAAGGAGGTAACATCAAATTTTGAAAAGGTATATAATGAAGTCGTCTGTACTATAATTTACTAAAGGTTTTTATACACCATTCAGCATTATGAAAGTATAAGAAATGGTCTAAAATGTTACTAACATATTTAAAAAAATAATTCTAGGAAATCACAGAAATGCCCAAATATAGTAACACTTGTGCTAATTCCAAAATCAATGAATGTCTCATATTTATTCAAAGCCTGGATACGTGAGCACTGCACAACAAATACTTGACAAATATACTGATAGTTAGGTTCACTGAGGCAGGTAAATCTTGGTGGTGAAATTATTGAAAGTCATGATGTGCGGACATCCTTGTAATATACAGTTTAATGGTAACATTTTATGGAAAACATAAATAATCTGTGAAAAATAGGAAAGGGATTCTATAATACTGTAAGTCTGACATATTTTCTATCTACTATATGTTTTCCTTTTTTAAATATGCTATTGAAATAAAATTTTTCTGTCCATATGCATTTCAAAGATAGTTTGCATTGTATTAACTCCAAAATATCACAAATACTAATATCAAAAATTTCTCATTAACAGAAAAATTCAAAGTGACATGTAAGCCTTTTCATAAGAAAGTGCAAAGAAAAAACATCTATTGAGTGATTACTATTTTCCATGGTGCACATTATTAGTTTTGTACACACGCATGTGTGTATTTGTGTACATGAGTATATGTGCATGCACCATTTATTAGACCTAAAAGAAAATCTACGAGAACAATTCCATAAGATTTATGAAATTAGGCAAACCACAGACTTTGTTCAAGGTCACTTGATGCAGATTTGATTCTGGCACCATAATCAATTGACTGAGAAACTCTGTATCACATATATACTTCAGTAACTCACCAGCTGAACAGCTGGCACGTGACACTAACTAAAGAACATCAAACAAAATAATTTTCTGAGCATGTGACTCTAGCAAAACACAACAGAACATCAAACAGAAGTCTCAGAAGGTACGTACTATTTTTCTGAAAAAGACAAAAGAATTCAGCTCATCCTCAAATTAAAGCGCATATTTTAGGAACAGTTAAAAACTGATTATGTTTCTGCAATTCTGTTTTAAGTAAATACTACCAGGCAGAACCTGATGCTGCTGAGCTAAATCCCCGATCCATAAACTATTAAGCATCACACCAAATAATTTGCTAACATTTAACTTTGTAGATAAGATATTAGCCTGTGGTTCTCCACCAGGAAGTATTAAAAGACTGGAATTAGAAGTCCAGTGGTTTTCAGACCATCCCCATTTCCTCCTATCTCTCTATGGAAGTGGAGACATCACCCAATAAACTGTGTTTACCTAGAATTCATGTGTCTCAGCCTATGTCAGTGCTGCATAAACACAAATGCAACTGAAGAGTGTGAGTGATGAAAAAAAATAGCAATGGAGCCATTACATTTGATTCTATTTTGGCTGTGACACTACTGGACTTGAAATACAGTGCCCTACTGGGAAACACTGTAAAGGAGCAGGAGGTCCATTAGCCAGTAACACCTCAGATGACAGATCATAAACTGAAACTTAGGTAACTGGTATGATTTGTGAGTGAATACACAGATTTTGGTGGAACATTAAAATAAAAATGCTAACTTTGTACATACATTATTCTATGGATATTAATTTGAACTTCTGTAAAATTAAAAGTATGAACAATATTATTTCTTTAATACATCTAACACAAAAGGCTTCAGTTGTTAAAGTTTCAAATGAAAGTGTATGTGTGTACAGGAAAAAACGAGCCAAGACACTCAGCATTGAAATGAACTGCTGCAACCTTAAAGGACATCGAATGTCTCATGCATTTGTGTAAGTGTGGGTGTTTTTTTTTTTTTTTCTTTTTTTGGGTTTTTTTTTCTCAATGTGTGTAATTATTTAGAATTTCATAGAACATAAAGTTTGCTGAGGTTTAATGCTCTCATCAAAATCTGAAGAGTTCTTTGATTACATAAACTTAAGACAACCATTTGTTTAGAGAACACAGCTATATTTAGATAAATATAGAACTTTACAATGGTGGAAAGTTAATATTAGTCTCTATTTACTTGATGTAAATCAAGTCTACTTTTTTTTCTTATTTTACATTATGTTTTAATCAGAATTTGAGACCATGACAGATTTAAAGGAAAGTAAGTCCTTGTTTTCTTAAAGTCAGATGAGGGTCCAGTAACCCTAAGTATAATCACAAATTCTGCATTGTAGTGTAAAATTGGAATTTTAGCTACATATTATTTTCATATTAAACAAATAATGAGATCTTTGCAACAATCTATTTATCTGCAAAACTGTGATAATAAAATCTCTGTTAGGCTCACTATGAAACTAACCATAGCATGTGTGTGTGTGTGTGTGTGTGTATGTGTGTGTGTGTGTACAACGTTTTAAAAACAAAGCTTTCACATGATCAAATTGGAGTGAATTCTAAAATTATTACTACATTTTCCTCCGACCGAAGCATGGTCAGTTTGTCTTACTATAATTTGAGTATAAATATAAACGTTGGATAAATGGTTTTCTCTTTTAATTGGTTTTGTAACAATTCATAATTAGAGTATGATACAAAATGTAGCAATATTGAATAAAAGTTTCTTTCAAAAAGAATAGGAACAGAAATTAATAGTAGGTACAATTTTAGATTACATGTGATGTACTTTTGCAAGAATAGTGAAAAGCAAGACACAAAAGTAAAGAAATAGATGTAAGCAAGACCTCTAACCCTGAGCCACACCCTCAGCCCACAGGTTTTGCTCTAGAAATATTACATTGTTCATCAAAATTCTCTCTGTGTCCTCTAAATTAAAATCATCATTGTGTGTAAAACTAGATTTTCTCGTAAAAGTTTGTATTTTCATTATTATTATTAGGGACAATACTGTATTCTAAAGTTTTAGAAACAGGAAACTTTGTAAAAATTCTATAAGCAGTATATGGATAATTTTGTATATGAATGTTCAAATTTAAGATAAGAAAAATGACTATCTTAGTAAAACAAAAGAGTTAAGAATAAAAAAAATCTTATCTCAAAATTGAAGAGATTTTCGGAAGGGTTGATAAATTAGTATTGTGAAAGATGTTAACTATAAGATTCACTTCACAGAAATTCTATTTCAAAACTGCTTTTTTTTTCAATTCCACTTAGAGAGAAATAAATAGATGAAAACTCTTGTTTGTTAAGAATGTCCATTACTTCCATATATGTGTAAATTGAATGTTGGAAGAAGAAAAGCCTGCTGTAGGATTTCAAAAAATGTAATTTTCATTTTTATATTTCAGGGAAAGTTGGGTTAAGCAAATTATTAATGTGACAAGTAACTCTGAGCTTGGAGGTAGAAGAGCATATTAATGCCCTGATCTTTTTTCGGAAGAGAATATGACAATTCCGGACAGCTCAAGAGACTGGCTGCACTGTGGAGAAGAAAAGAAAGGTGGCTCTGAAGCCACAATGAGTTACTCTGTGATGCTCTAGTCATAGCAGACATTAATAAGTCACGAGCTATTTTCACATGCTTGTCATAACCTTTGTGTCACAATTTCAGTGAAGAGAGATAGAGCACAAAGAACTTCAGGGAGAGAAAGTTAAAGCAGGCCTGTCAAGGATTGGCAGGGCCAGATTTGATCTGCCTTCTGTCTTTCTCACTGTTCTCTGAGCAGCTTGTATCAATCACACTTGGCCGAAGTTTTCAAACACAGTACTTAATTTAAGATGTGTCACAATGCAATCAAGTCGTCACCACACATTGTGTGGACATGCAACATTTCTGGTAATGATTGTAATTTGGAAAACCAAATTTATATCATGCTTTCATTAGTCTCTATGAAATCAGACTCTAAATTTTGCCTTTGAAAGAGACACATGAGGCATTGCAAAGGTACCTCTAAACTAAGAACCTTAAAGGAAGATCTATTCTTAGATAAGGAATATGCACATTTCACGTGATACTTTGGAAATGACTAGTGGAGGCTTAGCCATGGAGTTTTAAATCATATATTAATAAAGATGAACAAGATTAAAAGGGATGATCCCAGTACACTGTGCAGCATTTGAGAAATAAACATTTTTCAGTTGAAAAGTTTAACTCATAGACCTTTGATATTAGCACTACTTAAAAGTTAATATGTAACAATTAAAAATAAATTTTAGAAATATAAAGAAAAAATTAAATAAATTTTACATGTTTTCTTCATCTTAATATTGCTTATTTGCTCCTTCAGAGACCTGGAACTTTGTCTAAACTTCAAGCTAAGTTTACTAAGCTATTTTATTTTATTTTACTTTACATTCCTGTCTTCGAGACAAAGTTTCACTATGCAGTTGAGGCTGGTCTTGAACACACAGTTATCCTCTTGCCTTAGCCTGCAAAGTGCTGGGGTTACGGGTGTGTACCAGCAGGTTCAGCCTCGTAAGCACTTGAAAGCACATGTGCCATCTCATGCTTCTTTCTCCTCTTTTGTTCTTCTGTTCTTTTCCTTCCTCCTCCTCATCCCCTTCTTCTCTCAGTACCCACCTACTCTTCCTTGCCTCACTACTCCTCCTGTTTTCCTTTCTATTTTTCCTCTTTTCTCTTCTTTTACTTCTTCTCTATCCTCTCCTTCTCTATCCTCTTCATCTCCTGTGTCTCTTTTTCCTCTGTTATGATTTGCATCTTGATGTCCCCCAAATACTTCATGCAGTCATAGTGATTAGGCCTTTTGAAAGTGGCTGAATTTAGAATTTGTGATTGATTCATTTTCTAGTGCTGGGATTGGCTGTATGCATGCTGCAACTGCTCTGGAAGGGCAGCCTGCATACAGTATAAAGGAGGGAAAGAGACTCAGTCTTCCTGCTTTTGCTCTTGCTGCTTTTACTGTCTTCCATCACCATGAACTATTGCCCTGCGCCATGCCACCCTGCCTTGGAGCCAGATAACTCTGGACTGAAACCACCACAAACTGAGCTAAATAAACCTTTGCCTCCTCAATTTTGAGGGTCAGATATTTTGTCTCATCAAAGAGAAAAAAAAAGCTAACACAGAATTTGGTACTAGAGAAGTGAGGTCATTGTTGTGGTTCTGGCTGGCCATGTGGTTCAAGAGCCTTTGGGAGTGGTTTAACAGAAGAGTTTGGAAATGTTCTGAGCTCTTACCTGAAAGAGTAGTAATGGAACATCTTAGGCTGTTCTGTATAGAGATTCTACTCAGAGCTTAGAAGACCAGATGGCAGACAGAAATCCTGCTGGTAAAGGAGCCTGGGAACTTTCTGGGGCTAAGAAAAAAGGACAGTATTGGTTTTTGGACTCCAGATGATGTTTGTTATAGCTTGGAAGAAAGTTTGTCTTCCTTTTGCTTGTGTCCAGAGACTTTACCTAAGACAAATATTAAAGGTGGTAGACTAAACTGGCAGAATAAATATCAAGGCAGTCTCATATTGAGGTGGTGGTAGGGCTATTGTTGGGGACTTTTAGCCAGATTTATATTGTAAATCAAGAGCAAAGACCCAAGTAAGATGATTTAAAATATTGTGACTTTGGCCAGGAAAAAAGCTCCAGTAAAGCTTTGAGCTGAACAGATAGAACACAGGTTGATTGATAAGAAAGGAGAACATTTAAAAATGGCCTGAGGGCATCACAAGAAGCAGCACGTCACTACCATTTAGAACCTCAAACTTTCAAAAATGAAAGACTACTCTGAAGAGAAAGCCACAGTGCACCATGTTCCAGAATTGCAGCCACCTAGAGAATTTCTTTCATGGAATTGGATTCAGAGTTCTCTGTGACCAGGCTCTTGATGCTTACAGGAAAGAGAGAGGAAAGGCTGGCTACTATTCCAGCTAGAAGCAGACCTGGACATCATCCACATGGTGCTGAATTTAGGTGCATGCAGAATGTAAGAATTCAGAAATTTAAAAAAATTCTCACCAGATTTCAGAAGAAGGCAAGAATGGCCAGCAAGTTTTGTGTTGAAAGGATAATATGTGAAACTGTGAGGGTGAAGTCAAAGGTTCAGTGGAGACCCCAGAATTTTGGATAAAGCAGGAACATGGATCATCTGAGGAAAGCTAAGGGAACAAACCTAAGAAAGAAGGCTTGAGAGCTACAACCACCAACAGTGACAAAGGGGTGAAGCCAACTGAGCCCTTTGGAGCTCACTACTTGCCATATGTTACACTGGATGCTGCATATGAAACTCAAGACTTACTGTCTTCCCTGCTAGATTTTGCACTTGCTTTGGTCTCAATCCATTGTATCCCCATTAGTACCTTTTGGAATGATAATGTTTATCTTGTGACATTGAATGCGGCAAGTGTTTAACTTTTCATCTGTACAGGAGCTCACAGCTAAGAGTTCCTCTTAGATCTTAGAGGAGACTTGGGACTTGTACCTTTCAGCAATTCTGAAAATGTTAGAACTTTGGTAACTCTTAGAGATGGACTAAATGCTTTTGGCATAAATTGATGTACATGAGTCTTTGGGGAATCAGGGGCAAAATGTTATGGCTTGTGTCTTGATTTCTCCCTAAAGCTTCATGCAGTCATGGGGTAAGCTTCCAGAGTTTGTGATTGATTTGTGGTCTAATTCTGAGATTATAGGTGTGAGTGCTATGCCCACCTTGAAGTGGGCAGCCTACATACAGTATAAGGGGTTGGGCTGGGGATTTAGCTCAGCGGCATAAGCACCTGCCTTGCAAGCAGGCAGTTGTGAGTTCGATCCCCAGTACCGATAAAAACGAAAAAGACAAAAAAAAAAAAAAAAAATGTTGCATCCATTGGGGCTGGGGGTTTAGCTCAGCAGCATAAGCACCTGCCTTGAAAGCAGAAATCGTGAGTTCAATCTCCAGTACCCTTAAAAAAAAAAAAGGAAAAAGACAAAAAAAAAAAAAAAAAAAGGTTATTTCCATACAGTATAAGGGGTAGAAAACTTCTCTCATGCATCTCTTTTTTTGCTGTTATTGCTTTTGCTGTCTTCTGTCACCATAAACTTTGTCTTCTACTATGTACCACTCTGCTTTGGAGCCAGGCAAGTATGGACTAAAACCTCCACAAACTGTGAGCTTAATAAACCTTCCCTCTTTAATTTGGGGTGTCAGGTATTTTGTCTCAACAACAAGAGTAAAGAAGCAAAGGCATTCTCCTTCTGCTTCTTCTCCTCCCACTCCATACCCCACTCCCTCCCCGTGTCCCACCCAATCCTCTTCTTCCTTTTTTTTTTTCTTGTAATGACGATTGAAATAAGTGTCTTCACATCGAGCTTCATCCCCAGATCTTTTTATTGCTTTTGTTCTGAGACAGTATCTTGCTAACTCACCCACTTAAACAGGCTGGATGTGATATTGGATCCTCTTACCTCAACTGGCTAGAGTGGTGGGATTGTACCAGGCTTGACTAGTTTCATGCTTTTGAATAAAGTTTTTATTAGAGTCTAGGAGACTGAAGATACGTTCATAAACTCTAACATACAGAAAGTCATCTTTTCACATTTTACTCAATTGAAGACTACACCACTATGCACAGAGAGAAAACGTACCACACTTGTTGAGAAAGTAATTTTTAAATGTTTGCATGTTTTCAATAATGCAGTCATGTACATTCAAATGATTTTCACTAAAAAAAGAAATAAATACATAATTTCTTTGAAAAAGCATCTATGATCCTTGATAATCTGTAGGTATAGTATTGTTTTACAATTGCGAGAATTTCTCCTGCCCTTAATTTGACACAAAATATGTTATTTAATTGTGTCATAATATTTTAAAAAAATATGTATATATGCACATATTTATGTAGGTATGCATACATAAATACCCATATGTATTTTTATTTTAAATATCTTACTTAGTCAAGCAAAATGTTGTTATGAAAACATACATAAAAAGCAGTGTGCTCTTCAAATTGTACTTCTCATGCTTCAGTTTCAGTTTACATAGCCAGTAAGTGGTATAAGGGACAAAGTTTCTTTGAGGTTGTTTTTACTCTGCCACTTGACTATTCCTTTTATCTGTTTGAAACTGGTTTACTCTATCAACCTCAACAAAGACTGAACAGAAATAATACAACATAACATCTCCTTAAGTAGTCAAAATGGGACATGTTTATATTATTGCCACTTATTACCTTATTCATGGAAAACAGAACATTTGGCAAATGTGGTCTCTGGCTGGACTCCCATGAACTCTACTACAGCAAATTTAGAAGGAAATAATGGATATTAAGGACAGTAAATGTTGCTAAATCAGTCCATCTTCTTTTATGTTTTCAAATGTACTTTTTTTAATTTATGAAATTTATGTATATTAATATGTACATGTAGAATAATTTAATTGAGCTAATTAGAAAATATTTTACTTACATAATTTTTATTCTTTGTGGTAAGAAATTTAAAAATAAACACCAATTTTTAAGAATAAATACTTTGTTTTTAACTACAGTTTCCATCTTGTACAGTTCACCTACCTGTTGAAGTTATTCTCTTACCTAACTGAAATTTTGTACCCTTTGACCACTGTCTCCCCAACTTTCCAACTCCCCTCATCCATGACAGTACCATTATCCTTTCCATTTCAGAATTTAACTTCTTTATGTTCCTCATATAAATGTGGCATTTGCCTTTATGTGTCTGATTTACTTCACTTCACACAACAACCCACAGATTCATTGATGCCACAGTGACACAATGTTGTCCTTAATTTATGACTGAATGTAACCTTATATTTTCTAATATCTTACCACATATTATACTATATGTTTCTTTTTCTTTATCCTTCCATCTGTTGAAGGACAACGAGGATACAATATTTTCACTAGTATGAAGAATGCTGCTGTAAACATAGGTACACAAACACATCCTCAAAATAATGCTCTTATTTATTTGGAATACATATTTTCAACACATATTAAAACAGTATCACTGTTATAAAATGTGATGGAACCAACTTAGAAAAGAAAAGGTTTATTCTGTTAAACAGTTTCAGAGGGCTCCTTCCATGGTTACTGGGTTCAGTTGTTTCTGGGCTGTGACAGACGTCACAGCAGGAGTATGTTCTGAACAAAGTTGTTCCCGTCATGGCAGCTAGGGAGCACAGAGAGTAAGGCCCTGGGTCTTCATTATCCACTCCAAGGGCTCACTGACTGGGAGCTAACTTCTTGGCCTCACCTTCCAAGAGTTCCACCACCTCCCTACAGCACTATAGGCTCGGGACAAAGCCTTTAGTACAGGTTCCTGCCAGGGATGCAGTCAGCTCTACAAGTACCTGTTTGGCAAGTATGAGGTCCTGAGTTTGATTCCCAGTACCAAAAAAAAAAAAAAAAAAAAAAATTAAAATTAAAATTTAAAAACATGGGTCATTGGAGGACAATTAAGGCCCAAACTAGAGCAACTCCATAGTGAAATTGCTGAATCATTTACTATTTCTATGTTTAATTTTTAAAAGAACTTTCATACTGTTTCTTGTGATTGTACTAATTTACATTCTCACGAATAGTGCGGAAAGTTTCTTTCTCCACATCTCTAATCATTTCTAATTTGAGAAGGAAATGCAAAAGTACTTTGAAGTTGAAAGCTCCCTGTCATTCTTTCAAAATTGTGCCATTAAACCTTAATCTGGTGAGAATCCTCCCTTGCCTGTGATCTCTTGCTTTATCAGAGTTAACATAGTTATGAGCTCAAATTCATTGCATGTAGTCCAGTCAGTGATGGAAGCCGCAATCAGAAGCATGGTTTTACTCATTTTAGGAGGAAACTGCAAATGCTGTTCATCTTTTGAATATTCTGTGGCAACCAAAGATCTCCATATGATTTCTAATTAACAGTATCCCGGTGGTAGAATGGAAAATAAACACAAGATATATTGGAAGAAGCCATAGAAAATATCAAATCATAGTGGCATTAAAAGCAAATGAACATTTTTAATTCACACCATATTAACCTCCCTATAGAGTATAACTAAAATCTTTATATACAATCATTATTTTTGTTCTGAATACAAGGTTCCTACATATATTTTGCTATCATAAAAAGCATAATAAATATGAATCTTGATAGAGCATCAATTTGCAAGATCTGGAAGGAGATTTGTGATTTGCTTTCTGAAATCTTTCGATTTTATATTTGTATAGTTAATTATTACAAAATTTAACATTCTATGACAAATCTTTTCTAAAGGCTTAGAGTTAAATATTATGGAAATGAGTTTTTCTTGAAAAATGTCTCAGGTATAAAAATGAAACATGGGAGATATGCATAATCCAGAGTAAGTAGTGAAAGCTAAGTGAATGTCTCCAAAGGGCTGCGATTCATTCAAAACCCATTTTTAAGCCAGTAACAGCCTTGGAAATCCTATACCTTATACAAAGGGAAAGTAGGTTGAGTTTCTGAAAGTTAAATTTGCAAGCTGAGTTGATTTTTATTTTCCATAAAGTCATAAAATTAAAAAAAATAAAAGGGAGATATAACAATCAATGTTTACGTGAATTTGTTCCTCTTGCCTTTTTACTCCTCTCATTAGTGTTTTTAAATTCAGTGTAGTTTTGACTTTATCACACTGACAGTCACAGAGCATAAAATTTAAGGAACTAGTTTCCTAAAACTTTTGATAATGGCTTCATATCAATATCTAACTCTAAAATATAAACAAGTCATCTTACAAGATTTGAAAGCAACACGTGACACATGTCCACAGTACATGCAAACACAAATAAAAGTAGCTTTCATTTCCATCGAAGTCTTTAAATAGCAGATGTGAACAATATAAATTACTTCTTGTCATCGTTTTACATTTGATCAGTTGAAAGATCCCTTTATAAAATATGGGTAAGAGGAAAAGTGCTGGAAATATGACACCCTTTATGTTCAATTTGAAGGTTTGTTCAATTTCTTATTCACACTACTTTACTTTCTGATGGTCTTTATTTTCAGAATGAGATTCCTTTGATAGTCAGACATCTCATATCTTATACCTCCAGGCTAAGATCTCTATTTGCACTACTTCCTTTAGAAAATTAGAATTTTCAGTTTCTACAATATTAAGTAGAGACTTTTTAAAAGTGCTTATGACTTGACAAAAAATACATTAGCTGTGAAAACTGACAAGGATTTGTGCATGTGGTGACTGCAAGAAGTGGCAAAGTCTCTATTACTAACAAATTGCATTTTATTTTAAAATATGACTCCCATTAGTTTTGAACTACAGCCAAGTCTCTTCTTATAGTTTAAAAAGGAGTTACCTTGACAAGATTCAACTTAAATTACATCATGATCTATATTATAACACAAAATAATGCTTTCTGCATTAAAGTGACAACAAGAGCCTGATTTATAATCTTAAAGGAAAGAAATTTATACTTAAATAAATCAAATGACTTAACATTTGCTCCCAATATTTCCCCTCAAGGGTGTGAAATAGAATAAAAAAGAATAAATGCTATAGCAAGTATTCAGCCTGCAAAATCAAGGTTTTATATGGGTATGTTAGCATGTAACTTCAGTTTGGAGAATTTCCAATAATCAAAAATAAATAAGACAACTATCTTCTCGAACTACAATGTAGTTTGTAGTGATCCTGACCTCATAAAAACTGTCATGTGCTTTTTTCTCTATTCTTTTCTGTAATCTTTCTTCTTTCTTCTTTATTTACCTAGGACTATGTTACAGATTTATGGCTAATTCATAAATTTCATAATCCTAAGTATCAGGAAAGTTTATTTCGGTCTTCTTTGGTAGTTTAAATACTTAGTATTTTTTTAAGCCTTCAAACATAAAAATTCTTTGTAAAAAATGTAGCTCTACAGAGAAAAGAAAAAAGACATTTATATTAAAAGTTAATATTAAATCAGTGTCAAGAATTTTTCAAATGTTAGCAATTAGATAAAAGTCATGCTTTTATGGAAATTGCAGTAAGGATGATTCTAACATAAATGTGACAATTACCTAATAATTATCTCCTGAACTGGAGGCTAGATGAAATGAAAATGAAAGATATAGGCGGAGGCACATCTTGGAGGAAAGTTTCAAAAGCAACACATATTGAACTGTACTTTAAAAGTGCATAATGAGGCAGAATGTGCTCCAGGTACAAAGAATATCATGAATGAAACTCAGCCCTAAAGAATCACACTCTTCAAGGGATCAAAAAATCAGTTAAATGGAGATAGAGAAGAGACTTTAGAGACTATTAAACATTGCAGCTGGGAGATCTAGAGGAAGTCTTACTTAGATGTGGTATTGGAAATACAATTCAGGATTAGGATGAGAGTTCTATACAAACATAAATCAAATGGGAAGTGGGAAGTGCAGACAGTTTTAAATCTCTGTCAGGATATCTCACAGTAGACTAGAGACGTGTCTTCATTTTTGAATTCAGATTTTTCCCAATCTCTGTAGTAAACAACTGAATAAGTATTCTTTATAGAGATCCCCGAATGGAGAAATAATATGATCAACTAAATTCAATATTCTCAATATTTAATAGATTTACATCCTGGTAAATTTCATGTACTAAAACTCAGTAAATCTTTTGTACAATGTTTTTAACAGGAAATGTGTTAGGTATTAAGAACTTTTGTTTTTCTTTAAAAAGTGTTAAATGATGATTTCTTAGTCAGTGCTCTACTAGAAATCCATTCTAATTTGAAAGTGTTTAAAGAGTTTCATAGGCAATCAAATATGTTTTTTTAAAATATTAATGTTTCTACGCTTTATTAAAATTAACACAAAAATCGGTTATTTTTATTTAATGTGACAATACTACATGGTAGTTGTACTCCAATTTTTTGATTAGTATGTGAAATCTATAATACTCATGTTAAATTACCCAGACATATAGCATATACTCATACCAAATCTAAATGTGTGTAATTGGAATATTACGCCTATATTTTGCTAATGTGCTCAAATTTCCATTGCAGAGACCAAGAATAACTTTGGTTTCACTTGTTTTTAAATACCACACAAGAATACATTTCTATCTTCACATCAAATTAATAATTTTTGCCCAAAGAAATGTAAAATGAAAGAACAATTGAAGTAGATAATGTCTAGTGATAAACCTCTACACTATTCACCCAGAGTGTGACAGAGAATAAGAAGATTATATTCTCCCAATTTGTTAGAACCAGCGCTGACTTATTATTCAGGGTTCTGTCCACCATGTCACACTGAGTGGCATACCTTGCGGCTGCATAGTTAGGGCATTTATAGTCTGATGGTACCTATAAAAATATAGTTTTAACAGAAGACAGCTCCGAATGATAAATCATTTCTCTGTCATTAAATTTTTAACACAACCTCGGGAAGGATTTTACCTTCATACTACATAATTTAGGTACTGTGAAGACAAACTCTGAACAACGGAAGTAAAATGAAACTGTTTCCTCAAACACGTACCAATAATTATAATTATAATAAACTATAGTTCCTGTAGAAAATCTCTAATACTTCTAAGATGAAAGAGCCTCTATTGAATTCAAGACTATTTGCCTTTCAGCTTACTGCTCCTAGAATTGAATCTATAAATTTAAGTCATTAGTTTAATTAATAGTCAAGTACATATCAAATAGTACAAGCAACATGGTGGCTTGACCAATGAGATAACCATTGAATTGAGAGCAAATTAAGGTTGTCAAAAATGCAATGAAAGTATAACTCAGTGGCAGAGCACTTGCCTAGCATGGGTTAGATGCTGGATTTAATCTCAGAATTCCATTTAACAATTATTATGGAAAGAATGAACTATATTATTATTTTTATTATTTTTCAAAACAATGAAAAAGCAGGTATAGTACAGGGTGTGGAAACAGAATATCAGGTTGACTCCTGTTCCATCACTTCCCTACTGCCTTTCTGCTGCTACTCTGTAAAGTGAGGATTAAAGTACTTGACTTCTACTTCATGGAAAATTTAAGGGACTAGTTAATATAGGAGTACATTCTAATTGTCTTGTAAGCCAAACTATGATATCTTTGTTGTGAAAGTTGTATGTATTGGTTAAAACACAGATATAATATTAACAAATGCAAAAATTTTCATCAACAAAAATTGCCATTTACAGAGCAAGTCAGATATTTCCCTAGTCATTCTGCTTCTTCAGTCTTCCAAGTCCTATTTATGCCCAATGAATGCATCAACAGACTCCTTAGCGTTCTGGCAACTGGTTATAACTGATTAAAAGAAAAAGTTTCTGGAGTTTTTAAAAGAAGGGAAAGAGCCTGATATTTCGGTCCCTGGATCTTTTTCTTTTTCTTTCTTGATTCCTGCAACTTTGTCTTCTCAGGTTTAAAGTTAATAACAGATCACATACTACTGTAGGATTTCTCTGCCGCTGTAAAATTTTGTTATATCTTCATATATGCCTTCACTAAGCTCTTTTCAAATTCCCAACATGACAGTGTAATCCATTTCCTGCTGGGAAGCTGACTGATACAAATCCTTAGCATTTGCTAATAATCTCAGGAATGCAAGATATGACATCTAGGTTATTTTTCTACTAATAACTAGTGATGTGTCTAATTTTATCTTCAGTGTCTTACACAATCCACATTAACAATAATAATATATGTTTTCAGGTATGGAGTTTCTATTAGGCTGTACAGTGGCCCAAACACAGCTATAACCGTGAATCAATCATTACAACTTGCAAATAGAAAGTGAAAGATATCATTCAATAAAGCCACTTACAATACTTCTTGACAAGCTGTCATTACCAGTTTTTCATCAGTTATTTGTGTTAATTCTGTGAGCAACAAGGAAGTCAATATAAGGATAACGGAAAAATCAACACAAAAGCCTTACATTATAGAGAAACCAAATATTAGTCAGGAGCTGTGTTCTGTGAAACTGAAGGTACCTAAAATTTCTGTCTCTCCACTGTGTTTGGTAAAGTATTTGGCTGCACAAGTTAATGTTTGGGGAAAATAAATAGCAATTTGAATTCCACAAACTTTTGCTGATTCCATAAACTTTTGTATATCTCTGAGATATACTATAAAGTGTTTTGTTTCAGTAGCTATCAATTTATTTCCTTTTCACTTTGACTTGCTTGAATATTATATAACAAATAAGATCACATTAGTTAACCGTTTTCAATAGGTAATGTTACCACTATCTCAATTATTTCTTGATCTTTTAAAATTGTATTTGCTTTTCCATATTTCAAGAACACAATGAGCCAAGTTTCTTAAAAACAGAATATATGGTTTGAAGTGTTTTGTCTATAAGAGCTGGCACTGATGTCAATAACTCCAAATCAAAGCTCAATGTTTGATAATTTTCACAGTTTAAAATTATCCAAATTTTCAGACTAAAATGCAACATATGCCTTTCCTACAAAAGAAACCAAAATTTCATTCTAATCTCTATTTATCAAAATTTTACTACTCTGTTCCCTGAAAGCCAAACATAAAAGGGAAAAAAGAAATCTTGTTTTTCAGTTTGGTTTTGAACTAACTTAAAATAGTTTCTCCAAGTATCTAATTTGATTATAAGCAATACTTTCTAAAGTGAGTCAATCTAAGTCATTGAAAAATAACAACTTTCATTTGATTTTCTATTTTTAAAATGTGTGATTCTAGAGAAAGAAGAAACAGTATCATCGGTTTAGAGGAGACAATTTTTAAAATAGGAGCTTCATCTGTGAAAAATCCTCTTTTTTAAGTTTAAACTGTAGTAGAGGTTGTAGAAATTCTTAAGACTATAGCTACATTGTTATACTTTGGACTTTAATATTACAATGACTCATAAAATGATTCAGCTTTCTATTCATCTAAATCAACCACCTCACAACTCATTGACAGTTATTGGAAAACCTACTAAGGAAACTTTAAACATTTTATGGTATACATTCATAAATTGAGAAAGTGACTAAGATTGGATTTTAAGGTACATATATAATTGACAAACTAAAAATATAAGAATGATTCGATATATATTATTTCAGTATAAGACTTTTATGAAAGAATCAAAAAAGTTCATTAAAATTTGAATAGTGTTGCTAAGTATTTCCTCTTTGGTATATATTTTTTAAAACAATTATATTAAATTTTAGGAAAAAATTCATACAACTTCATTGAAAATTTTAAGTGACAGGGAACAGTGTATTTCTATACCTGAACAATAATAGTTTGGTAGAAAATGTTATCTTTTGTTTGATGAGTAAATAAAGTAATGAATAAAAATGATAATTTTGGTGGTATTTAATTTTTAATATAGTTTCTACATTTGTTTATATAAGTATAAATATTTTCATCTTATTTTAAATTCATGGCCATGATATTTTGATTTTAAAATGTCCGTATGACAATGAATAAATGATTTGTTATTTGCACATAGTTTATGCTTGATTTTCTTTTACTGACTGTATTTGATGAGAGTTTGGGATTAAATATGTCAGAAGTATCTTCTAATTAAATACCAAAAAATAGTAATTGTTTTTTAATAAAGTTAGCTAAAGTACCAAAAGCTTTATTTGCTAAAGAGTTATCTAAAGACATAATTTAGTATGTGTAGTTCTAGAGCAAAGCAGAAAGGAACACAGAATATAAAACTATATCTCACTTACTGCCATATGCT
Source organism: Cavia porcellus (assembly GCF_034190915.1). NCBI lineage: Eukaryota > Metazoa > Chordata > Mammalia > Rodentia > Caviidae > Cavia > Cavia porcellus. The sequence continues at coordinate 26,686,983 of NW_026947497.1, read as the reverse complement.
GTATTTGTGGACTTTTTTAGAATGTCTGTGCCTTATCTCAACTTTGATTTCATGCTGTCTTTCCATCAGTGAGTAAATTTTTATTGCCAAAACAGCATAAAATGTCATTAAATTCAACTGACAATCACAGTGCTTTGTTAAATGAGGTATAAAAAAGGGAAGGAATGGAACGGACCTAGAGTAACATGATGGCAACCTACTCTCGGTTCGCATCGATTATCTGAATTAATCGTGCAACTGAGAAGGAGCATATTTTCATGTGATCTAGTTATTTCCAAATAGTTCAGAATTATTTTTAAATGACCATTTTCCAAATGTTTACCCAGTATTCCAAATATATTTCACCTGTCTTCTATTCATTCATTTATCTATTCATTGAACAAAGAGTGAATATCTATTTCAAATCAGGCACATTTCAACATATCTTTGATATGAGGAATGAGATTAGCTTCTTTATCTTCTTGTTCCCTCAGTAGATGCTGGTAATATTCACCAAGGCAGAAAACATCTAAAGTGATTAAGATTTAAAAAGAAAGCATTATTGGTTCTCTTTTTAAAAATTTACATACCCATTTACTATACATCTTTAAAAAGTGCAACAAATTACATTTGTAAATCTTTAGATTGTCTTAAAATATCTTTACTTGCATATAATTCAAAAAGTATACCATGATTACAGAATAACGATTACTGTGGATTTTTTCTACTTTTTAAAAATTACTTTATTTGTTAATATTAAGAAGAAAAGGTAAAACAAATTTTCACAACAAAATAATCAAAAAGTAACAATTGTTGATAAATTATACATCATTATCTTTAGTCACTCAAGTACAAAATATGGGCATAAAAATTTCTTCAATCAATATTAGCACAACCTTTCCTATTCATTGAACTAAGTGACACTAGTGGTATAACTAACTTGCATTTTTTTTCTTTTCCCTTCTATCCTTTCTCTTTTCCCCTATCTTAGTTTCTTCTTTTTATTGAACAGTTTCCTCCCATTTCACAGTGACTATTGTTTATTTTGAACCTTATGGTTGCACATATGTCACTGTGGTGTGATGTTTTTCAGTCCTTCTGGGAAGATACACAGAAGGGGAATACCTGGGTTGAATGGGACCTCTAATCTTAATTTTTTGAGGAATCTCCACACTGATTTCCACAGTGTTTGTACTAGTCTACTCTCTAACCAACAGTTGTAAAAGGTTTCTTTTTCCCTACAGATCCAGCAGCATTTTTTATTGGTTGATATTTTTTTTAAAAAAATTAAGTAATTTTTAATGAATAAGGGAGAGGATGAGATAAAAGGGGCATAACAACATAACAATACAGGTTAAAGCATGACACTTTCAGCAACCTAGTGCTTCACCACCAAATAACCTGACTTAATAGTAGTTACCATAGTGTCTTTTTCTTTGAAATATTTGAATATAACTTCATATGCTATAGCATCAAACATATCAAGACTGTGTAACACCATTCAAGTGGATGAAAGCATTGTAGAGTATTTAGAACCAGCTAACAGAAAAAATGATCAATGGTTTCAATATTATCTCTTTGCCTATAACAATTTTTGTTTATACTACCACATACGATAAAATCCAGCAAGTTACAACGTGATAAAATCAATGGAGACAGAAGAACCATGGTTTGGTGCGACTTTAAGACAAGATGGTATTAAATCGGCACTAGCTGTTATTATGTCTTATTTTCTTCAAAGTAGCTGTTCATTGAATCACCGGCCATAATATCAAACAGCCCAAAATAAAGCCATTCCAATTAATGAGTGAAAATTTTATAAGGCTTCAAGGCCATATAAGGGGGAATCATGGTTATCACGTACTTTTATATATTTGATTCATTTCCTACACTAGGGAAACTATTCGGAGTTCACAGATGGATTTTTTCTACTTTTAAAGACACATTTTTGAATGAGTCTGACACTTAAAAATGAAAGTCTGTATATTATATGTGAATATTTAGCCTTACCTCATTGTGAAAATATTGAAGAATCAATCAGTGTGGGTATTTTCCCCCAACAGATTTTTGGTTTCCTCTTGTATTTTATTTTATTTTATTTTATTTTATTTTACTTTATTGGGCCTTGTCATAATTTCATCTCAGGAAAAAAATCAAATTTATTTTGGCTTAGGCATTCGTTATTTAAACCTCAAAAAGACATACAATACTGTTATAACTTGAGCCCCGGTATAAAATCCAAGGAGGCAAGAGACCGAAAATTTAGTGACAAAGGCTTTATTTTCAGGCCTGGCGACTAGTCTCCGGGAGCCAATTTGGAGACTGTCCCCTAGAAGCTGCAGGGAGGACTTTAAAAAGGGGCTGGAGGAAAGGGTGGGGGGAGAGAAACAAAGAAACCTGTAGAGCCATTAAACTTGTTGACCGGAGTCTGGAAACTGTATTGCTGTCCACTTAGCTCTGACAATCTAGGGAGTTTCTGGTGTTTTTAAAAAATTATTTCCATCCTGCAGACTGACATTATCTCAGAGTGGCACGTCTGCAGCAATATTTGGAGAAGAAAGTGGACAGTTAATTATCTCAGGACAGCTTGTCTTCGCTAGTGAGTGCGAAGGGGTCACAAGTTATGAGACGCTGGAACTTAAGTTTTACGAAGACCTGATATCTAACTCATTTGATACATACAGAACAAAAGGAAAGCACCGATTGGGGTTTGGGCCATAGTATTACCCGGTAATTTGTTTAAGCTAAGCAGTTCTTAAAATTGGGGCAGGCTCATTTTACGACAGATCATCACCGGGTCGGGGGGAGGTCACCAGAAACCCAAATTTTTTATGGCCTAGATAGATAGGTGAGGGGAGAGGGAGGCAATAAGGCGCCATACAGAACAGAAAACGGCGGTAATGTGTCAAGGTCAGGGTAAAGGGTTAAACTCACACGCAAATCTCTCTGCACACAAGCAGGTTACTTTAAACAAATGTAAATTAATTGCCATTCTAGTTTTTCTTAGCTCTTTAGCGGAGAATAGAGGCTCCTAGCAGTGATTAACAACCCTTGTTAGCTTGTTTTAGCACAGCTTCTGTAGTTTGTAGAGAGCAACAATGGTTAACATATCAATTAGGTGAGATTCTTGCAATTCTTTACAGAGGAGAGTGTTGCTCAACAGATCAATTAGGTCCCTTAACATATCAGTTAGGGAAAAAGGATAAAACAAACACATTTAGTAAGCCCCTATACAGGTTTGCTATAATACACATATAACAAAGCTATTTTCTTAGGGTACAACAAATACGTTGTGAAATGGTTTAAAATTTCTAGGAAATGATTTTAAATTTATGTCAAACTAAATTTCCCTTTATTGAATATAGTTATTGGAACATAAGCTTCAAATAACCAGACTTGCCCACAGTACAGAATCTACTTCAACAGTGTCTTTTACAAAATGATACACTTCAAAAACTTGAAGGTATGCAATGTCACTGACCCACTGAGAGGACCACATGAAGAACAATAATGATACGAACTGAGTGAGCCCGCATGGCTGGAGGACAGATGTTCCAGGTTCAAGTGTATATTAAATCTTCCTGCATTCCCATAAAGGACCAGATTTTGTATTCCCTCTTTCAGATTTTTCTTTTACAACCCCATGTTTTATAGATGGTAACATAGTCACAATAAGTTATTATAAATCATTAACTCATAAAAAGTATTAAAAATGTGGACTGAACCCCTATGAAGTTCTCCAAACAGGCTCTAAGTCACAAGTCATATGATCTAACATAAGTAACTTAAAATTATCTGTTCTTCAGTTTCATCACCTATATAATACTAATAATGTATTTTATTGTCATTTTCATTTCATTGTTCTGTGCACCATAGAATGCTTTAAATCAAAGGCTGTTACATAGAAAATCTTCTATAAATATTTCCTGGTCTACAAGAAGAGAAATTCAAAATCAGAGGTGAAATAACATGTTCAATATCAGAAAGCAGAAATAGCCTCAGAATTCAATCTCTTCATCTTCAACCTTATGATAACCACTAATAAGTTGTTTTGATCTATGGTTTCAAGGATTTTCCTGCACTTGGAGAGCCTTGGATTAAGTAAGTAAACTAGCCTTGCTCTTATTCACAAGGAAATCACCACTTTTTCCTAGAGTTAATAATGTTTCAGACAATAGTGTTTCAAACAAAGAGACAAAAGTTTCAAAAAGAGAATCATTGCTACTTTGAAGTTAACAATAAGCCATGTATTAACTATTGTTATTCTCCTAGTATTTTGTTTTGAAACATCATTTTTTCTATAAAATTAAGCAATTAAAAAAGACAACAGTGTTCATTTTCTGAATCCACCAGACTTATTCACTAGCAATCAGTTCACATTGGAGTTGGGGAAAAGATTACCTTTAAGTTTTAAATACAAGCTCACAATATCTTTGCTATGTAATTGGGTAAACCCACTGCAGCATTTCATGGCTAAGATGATATTTATGACTCTGGGATCCCATTGATAGTCCTCTAGGGACATATCTAACATGAGAACCCCATGAGAACATACAAATCTTGTGAGTAGAATTTCAATAAAGATCTATGTCAAGAAAGAAGAAAAAGAAGAAACAATTTAAAAAAGGAATAAAGAATATGGAGGAAGAAAGAGATAAGGAAGAAAGGAAAGAATGAAAGAAGTAAGAAAGAAATAAGGAAAGGAGAGGGGGGATTGAAGGAAACAAGGAAAAGTAAAAACCAAGGAAAGGAAAGTAAAAGGCAAAGAAAATATTTCCAGACAAAATAAACTTCATTTGACAATTAGGTTATTAATCAAAAACCATCCATGAAGTCAAACTATTTGTCATTACTAAAATATTTCATGTATTTCCACATTTCTCTACTGTAACAACCCAGTGTTCCAGCTTAGAATCACCCTCCCTTGTGACATAATCATGGCCACCAGCTCAAGTTCCCCCAGGATTCTAACTGTATTTTAGCCTTGCAGGTATTTTTCGTACCTAAGAAATGGGTAGTAGATAGAGAATCCATGATGATCATTTATTAAATGAATTGTTAATTGAAGTACTATTTCCTCTGTAAATTGCTTTCTCATACTTAAAAATAAAATGAACTGCATTTCATGACAATTTTAACCTTTCTGTGTATCAGCCAAAGTGTTTGTATATGACTAATTTTAGGTCTTTAGCACAAGGAGTTTGTAAACACACACATTTTATTACCACTCAGAACAACATGTAGAATATTTCTGTTACCCTGTAAGGTCTCTTTGGGTGACTTCTTAGTCTCTGTGTCCTCAGAATAATTAGTATTTTAAATTCTATAATTTATCACATTTTCCCTTTCTTGAATTTCATATAACTAAAAATATGCAGTAGGTTACATTTTAGTTTTTGCCTTTTTGTTCACTCCATATAATATCTGAAAGACTTATTAATGCTGTGTTAGCATCAGTGCACTATTTTTATTACAGTATCACATTTTATTGTATTACTATACAGTAATTTATCATGCTGTTGAAACAAATTTGAATTATTGTTAATTCAGAACTACTATAAGGAAAATTAGAATTAACATTTTTAAATTTCATTTTCTGGACAATAATGAGGAGTACAAATACTGAGTTAAAAATAAATCTGCAGCTAGATTTAGCAAATGTAAACCATCTTTTAAAGTATTATTTTTCCCAATTTACACTTCTGCCAGAAAGAGTAAATGTTTGATTTTTCTCCATAATCTTAGAAAATTTTGGTATTACCCATCTTTTTAATTTTAGCCATTCTGTATGTCATTGTCTTATTTGATAAGCCTTGCGTGGTTAATAGTTTTAGGGCTCTTTTCCATTCACAGATTTTTGTGTGTGGAGAGGAGAAAGATACCCTCTCATGCATTCAATTGCTTATATTTAATAGAGTAGTTTGTCTTTATAAATCTTTGTAACACAAATTGTCTTTTGGTGGAGGGTATTGAACTTAGGGCCTTGATATGCTAGCACACTTTCTAGCACTGAGGCAATGGTTTGGCAAGCATTTGTAGATATTTTTTTGGTCTGTTTTTTAAAATTTATTCTCCTTATTGTGCCATTTGTAATTAGCTGTTGCTTTTGATTGTATTTATTTTTAAGTTCATACATAATTTATGGGTTAAAGTATTATAATTTGGTACATGTATACAGTGCACAAGAATGAAATATGTGTAATTGGCATTTTAATCTCATCAAATATCAATTGTAGGTGTTGAATGCTGTCAAATTCTTACTGCTAGTTATATGTAAATGAATAGTTAATTATTATAGATTTGATTTAGTATCTTTCTCAATCCTGGAACATCATACCTGACACCGACAACATAAAGGAGAACAGACGTATTCATGCTTACAGTTACAGTCTCTGGTTGATGCGGTTCCCTATCCTGGCATGATACAGTGGGTGAGAGATTACATGGAAGTCACATTCAGTGTAATCTCCAAGAAGGCCGAGAGTTGCTGCTCTTTACCAAAGGCACCTGAGTGTGAGAGAGTCTCAAGGAAAAGCAGCCCACATGAAGCTTCTATGTCCTTTTATTGATAGAATCAGGATGCAAGGATTAAGGACAAAAGAACACCCGCGCAGCAGTTTAGGTATGGGAGAAGGAAAGGACAGGACAATAGGAGGGCAGTCTGCTTTAAGACTGACCTGAGGGGCAATCTGAGTAATGAAACAGAGTACGGGGAGGAAAAGGGCCAGGGCTCCTTAAGGCAATGCGCTTTGATCCTATTTGGATTTGTGGCCCTGTAGAATATCTTTTAGTCTCTAACCATGCAGTCCAAGAGGTTTGGCACTTTGATGCCAATAATTCCCTATGTCTCCACATCCATTCTCATACTTACCTCTGTCCAGCACCTACACCCCTGGTCTGATGGTTCCGAGGCAGAAAACGATGTGGTAGAAGGACCTGCACTAGAGAAATCTCCTCAGTTTATGATGATCAGAACAAGAGATAGAAGATGGGAACCTCCACGAGGGGGATTTACTCCTCAAGGTCACAGCTGAGTGGCTTGCTTCTTCCTACCAGACCACATCTCCTAACAACACATCTAAAACAAATGAGTTTTGGGGACTTATTTTAGATCTCAGCTGTGACAAGACCACACCTGTATCATTGTACTATATAATATTGGGATACTTTGTCCCCTCTAACCACGCTATGGCATCCACTGACTTTCCTCCTGTATCCTCTTCCTAACCTCTCATGGCTTTCTTTTCCATTTTCTATTTACATATGATGAAAATTTTTAGTTTCCACAAGTGAGTGACAACATGCAATATTTGTCTTTTTGATCTTGGCTTATGTCACTTAAAATGAGGTCCCCAGTTTCATTTCTGTTGCTAAAAATAATAGAATTTTATATTTTTATGATCAAATAGTATTTCTTTGTGTATATACACCACAAATTATATGATGCCTCCCTGTTTGTTTTTTATTGTTGCTGTAGCTTTCCTCAGGATTGCTTAGGGTATTCTGAGCCTTTTGTTTGTCCATATGACTTTTAAATTTGTTTTAAAAAATCCTATTGGTAGTTTGATGAGGATTGCTTTATATCTGTAAATACCTTTAGGTACATGAAAAGCTAAACAGTGTTCTCTCAATTAATGAGCAGGCAACCTTTTCATTTTTTGTGTGTCATCTATAATTTCTTTGATCAATGACATCATTTTATTAAAGAGATTATTCACTTTCTGGGTTAAATTTATTACCAGATATTTTATTTTTATACATAAATATTTTGCATTAATCTTCTTTTTAAATTATTTTTTTAGAAGTTTATTATTTAAATATAAGCATGGTTTTTGTATACTGATATTAGATTCTGTAGCTATTAAATTAGCTTATCAGTCCATTTTTTGAGGTTTTCAGAGGTTTTTTTGTTAGATCACCTGATAAATAATTTGAATTCTTCATTTAAGGACAGATATTATTTTTCTGTCTAGTCAACGTAGACAAAGAAACACACTACTTCAGAAATGTAGAATAAAATAAAAACTGCCAAGTAGATTAAAATTATAGAAATTCATTATCACTTGACTTGATTCATAAGAAATAATCAATAGAATCCTATGTCAAGAAGTAAATGGATGATAGTCACCATCATGAAAATACAATGAAGAATAAAACTCATTGGGAAAGCACAAATAATAAAATGTGCTAGAAAAGCAAATACACAAGTCAAAAGCTAAAACAATCAAGTCTTATCACTTCAGAAGACCACCAACCTCCAAAACTAATTAGCAAGAGCAATTTAACGTTATAAAGACTATACAAACCAAATATTGAGATGCTTGGAATGAATGTAAATTGATTAAATTGTCCTATCAAAAGGTAGAGACCCAAAGTGAAAGTACAGAATACCTATCGGAACCTCACATCGCCATTAAGGAGCATGTGTGTGAAGTGCTGGAGAAGATTTCTATGGAAATGGACACCAGAAGTAGCTACATTTGCATCACATAGAATAGATTCTAAGTCAAAAGCTGTAAAGAAAGAAAAGAATAGTATACTGTGATAGAGGGATTAATTGAATAACAGGAAACAAAAATGTATTCAGTCAACACTAGTCAAACTAATTATATAAACAATATGTTTGAAAGAGGAGGATTTCAATACAATAACATCTGGGAACTTCAAGACTCTACCTTCTTTAACAGATAGATCAACTGGTCAAACAGAACAAAACAAAACAAAACATTAGAGGTTTATACCCAGACATTTCCAGAACACTTCATTTAATAGCTGCCAAATTTATTTCCTTCTCATGAGCATAATTTTTTCTAAGTACAATTAACCATTGCTATCTTTTCCAGCTAGTACATCTGTGCCGGACACCCATCTGGATCTACAGCAAGATAATAATGATTTTCTTATGTATTCCTTGCTTCAAGCTTTATTAATTCAACTTTAGTTTTCTCTCTCAGGACAACTATCTTCATTGATTTTTGTGTATTGTGACATGGGGTCAAATTATATCTTTCCTTAGAAACATACAAGTTCTCTAGCATTATTTATTTTAAAAGTTCATTTTTCTCATTTAATTACAGTATCACACCACATTATTTCTGTATCTTCCTTAGCAGGATTTCTCTCTCACATTTGTTATAGTCAATTTTGTTTGTTTCTTTAGTTCAACAGTAGATCTCAAACTCTTATATTTCCCAGGGTCTCTTTTGAAGAAAAATCAAGGAAATATCTAAATTAGACGGTATAGACATAAATATGTAGAAACATAACCTAGGTGATATAATCCTCAGTCTTACTTTTTAAGAACTTTCAGAAGTATAAGTGTAAAAACTAAACACTCCAATGACTGGTTTTTCTTCGTGTGATCTGACTAATTTCATTGTCTCAGCCTTAACCATTACTCATTATCTCCCCAAATGTAAAACTGCCTCTCACTTGTTGAGTGACTGAAGTAAAGAAAAATAAAATATGAGAGACTATCACTGGTTGCACTTTTCATGTGAAGGTGTATTAATGAGTATCTGTATAGAATAACTCAGAGAATGAAGAAATAAGTCCTTAGAAAACAGATTTGCTCATGGTTGCATTAATTATTAGACTCTTCTACTGTCTTCAACTGTGTCCCTGTTATCAGTCACTTTCCTGTTATTAGGACAAAATACCTGACATTTGAAACGTAAAGAAGTGGTTTATTTTGGCTGGAAGTTCATGGTAGTCTGGTGTTAAGTCAGAAGCAACATAATAGAAGGACATGATAGAGGAGGGTTCAAGCCATGGCAGCCAGGAATCGGAGAGAGAGAGAGAGACAGAGAGAGAGAGACAGACAGAGAGAGAGAGAGAGAGACAGAGACAGAGACAGAGACAGGAGGAGGAGCCAAGACAAACATAAACCCTTCTAGGTCACACTTCTGGGGACCCATACTCCCATCCAGGCCCCACTTATGAACTCACCAATGGCTTTGTGCATTCTGAGTACCGCTCTCCATGACATGATCCAATCACTTTCACAAGCACAAACTATAAACATATGCAACTTTTAGGGGACATCTTATATCCAAATGACAACACTCATCTACATAAATATGGTGCCTTTATTCAAAATTTAAGCATGTTCAAGCTCCACTTTCTTTGAAGAAATCCTTGGATTGATGCTATTTTGACTGACTGCAGGTGTGTATATTTGTTATTCAGGTTATATTACAAGTCACTCAATTTAAAACCTTTAAGTCCAGATTTCTCTGAATTTTGTCAGTCAGAGAAAGAAGCAGACATGCAGGATCCTTATTTCTGCTGGAATGCTGAGTTCACTATGCGGTAACACAAGCATGAACTTACATATGAATGCATGTACATTTCTAGGGGCAAATATAATTTTCATGGTAGAACTAAGACATTGCACATTAAAGAAAATATTTTATTTTTGTATTTAATAGATATAATTATTTTGAAACTTTATATGTATTTGGATATATATATATATATATATATATATATATATATATATATTTGGAATTATATCCATCTGAATATACTTATATGTGGATATATATATTTATATATATTTGGATGCAAATATATTTTGAGATACATTTAGATATAGATAGATAGACACATAGATACATAGATAGATATACCCACACACTGTCTTAAACTGTGTCACTGGGACAAATTACCTGACATTTGAAACTTAGGAGAGGTTTGTTGTGGCTGAAAGTTGGTGCCAAAATGACATGTGACTATTATACTCAAGCAAATTATCTTACCACAAAGCTCACATAGCTACCTTTGCATTTGAAGAGATCTTTAGAATCCATTCACTTGCTGAATTTTTAGCACCCATTACAATATTGTTAACTATATTACTTATCCTGTGCACTAGATACCTAGATTTATTTAGTCCCATGCCTGTAATTGTGTGTCTTTTGATCTGCATCTTCCCATTTTCCCTGCCTCCTTCACCATCATAGTAGAGAACCAATGTCTACCGTGCTTCTGTGTATTTTATTACATATATATTATAACAGAATATATATTTTACAGGTAAGTGAAATCATGCACTAGCTTGTTTTCTGTGTCTATATTATTTTAATTATCATAATAGCCTCTGCTTTCATCCATGTTGAAGTAAATGGCAGCTTTTCTTTCTTAAGGCAGAAAAATATTCCACACCTTATCCATACATACATTCTTGACATTTGATTGTTTCCCTATCTTGAATACAAGAAATAATTCTGCAATGAGCATGGAAATGCAGAGATATCCACAAAGTACTTCTTTAATTTCTCTTGCATACACACCAGCAGATGTGTTTTTAATTCATATGGTTCATTTTTTATTTCTTTTGGAAACTTTCTATTGTTTTTCACAGTGACTTCACCAACATATATTCCTACTAAATCTATACAAGGATTTCATTTTTCCTCCACCTTTACCATTACATGTTATTTGTTAACATTTTAATAAAAGCCATAAATTAAAATATTTTCTAACTGCATAATAACCTGTCCAATTTCCTTTTTCTGACCTTGAAATTACAACTTTATCTTTTATACCAGTAATTATTAGTAGTTGCAAAAGCTTATTTCTGTTCGTCTTTCTGATTTTACATCAGAAATATACGTATATATAGTATATACGCTTGTGTGTACAAAATCAAATTTCACATAGATATCATTCAATGACAGCATGCTAACTGCATAAATACTTAAAAAGTCATTTTAAAATTTATATCAGTTCAATTTCTGAAATAGAGTTTCATGCTTTAAGTGTGGTACATGGAAATGAGATGGCATGAATGACAAATCTTTTTCCTCTCCAGTAATCTACAGGTATTATGATAGAATTTTCTCTCAATAGTTCGACAAGGCATGAATCTTAGAAGGCTACTGATTTATGTACTTGGTACTAGTTTAAGTAGATTCTCTAGTTGAGTGATGCATAGCTAATTTTGAAATGGATAAAATTATGTCTTAGTTATTTTTTTAATTTCTCATAATATCTGGAATACTATTTTGGGCTTGTTAAGATGTTAATGACTACTCATTCAATAAAGAAGTTTCTGAAAGATTCATTGCTAGAATGTTCCTTTGTCTGGTAACAATATAATGTGTTGGTAAACATGAGAATACATAGAAACAGAGATAGAGACGAGAGACAAGCAGACAGACAGACAGACAATGAAATACAGAACATTGTATGGAGTGATACCTTTAAAGTCAGCTCTTTTCTTTTCTTTTTTTAAAAATTGTTTTTGTTTTGTTTTATTTTGTTTTTTTGTTTGTACCGGGGATCAAACTCACAACTGCACGCTACTGCGCACTTGCAAGACAGGCACCTATGCTGATGAGCTAAATCCCCAGCCTTGACGTCAGCTCTTACGTTCTTGCAAAAATCTAGATCATTATCTAGTTAATTCCGTCTTTAAATTTTTTTAAAAGGAAAATGACAACAAACCTAGAATGAAATGAGATAAAAAAGACTAAAAGATGGGTGTGGTGGTTTGTATCTGTAATCACTTGGGAAGCTCAAGTGGGAGGACTGCAAATTGAAGCTCAGCTGGAGCAATTTAGCGACCTAGGGAGACCCCATCACAAAATAAAATAAAATAAAAGTAAATAAAATATTAAATAAATAAATAATATGTGGCTCATTGCAAAGACCCAGGGTGAAATCTGACACACACACACACATACACACACACACACACACACACACACACACACACACACACGCACAGAGACAGAGAGAGACAGAGACAGAGAGCAGTAAGAGAACGAGGGGAGGAGGAAGGGGGTCAACTGAAGAGCACACTGAATACAGCCACTAACTGGATACAGACTTGAAATGAGAAGTGATTTTAAAGCTTAGTTTCTCATAGAAGTTATAGAGCTGTAATCACAGTAGAGCATAAAATGAAGTTTAGTGATTGAAGGAGACAAAGTACATCAGATTGTGGACTTGTTGAGTCTAAGACATCATCTAAAGTTCCTGTAGGCCTGTCTGGCAGAGGCTCATTTGGTGCTTATTTATAGGTAGTGAGAATTCCAACAGAGTTGGTTTGACTTTTTTTTTCCCATCATTTGTTTATCTGCTACCTTATTTTAAAGACAGTTTGTTTCCTTGGCTCTCAGCTTCTTTGCTAATGCAGAGAAAAATGAATGACTTCTAAGTACTTTCCAACTGACCTTCATCACAAATTGAGGGTGTACAAGTAATTGAGATATGCAATTTTGGAACAGAGAAGTTTAAAGTCTCACCTTGGTTTCAATAACACAAGTTTCAGTTCTTTATCTAAAACCTTTGGGGTTAGATGTATTTTATAATTTAAAATGTATCAAGTTTTGTGAGGTTAATTTGATTCAAATATACTGTGTTGTGTAATTCTCGCGGTAGGTTCACCGTTTCAAACAGCAATCAAATCTTAATACATATACAGTGAAATGCACACACACCCACTCTAGGAAGATAAGCACTAAAGAGCAATTCAGGGCAGGTTCTGTCACAAAATTAGTTTCCCAAAAGCTTTGTGAATTTTATACACCAGGATTTCACAGTTATGCATGATGGATTGTGTACATATAATGTTGTCAATTTCTCATGCATGAACTAATGAAGCAGTGTTATTAAATAACTTAGTTTTGGGCAAATCTAGCTCATTTTCTCAGATTTTGCAGAGAAAATATATTACAGATGAGTACCAGTAAGAGAGTCCATTTTCTATTCCCTTAAATAAATGTATATTATTAAAAACAGAATGGAAGATATACAACTATCTACCATTACATGTAGTATGAACTTTCAAAGTAATAAAGAGATTATGCAAATATTTGGTATGGAATGCATGTGTGATTCAGATATGCATAGCAATAATACTGTGAAATTTATACATGTTCACGTATTTTTAAAATATGCTCATTTCAGAGACAGAGATAGAAAACTCCTCCCAGTAAAATTCTGGGCTCCCTCCTAACATGATGCCTTTCATCACTTTCTTCTTTTCCTTGCAGCTGTTGGTCTCCTCCACGCTCTATCTGTTACTTTCTACCAATAAAAGTATAGCACCTGTGTTTTAGGACATTTCTTATGGAGTCTTAGTGAAGAGTACAGTCATGTTTAAGTACTCGGAAGCTTTGGACATAATGAGCTCCTGGCTGTTGCAAATGAATACAAATATTATTTAAACTACATAAAAAATGAAACAAATTGTCTTTAAATATTTTTAAAATTCTCTTTGTAGAATATTTAATTAGGGAAAAATGTCTTTCTCAAGTGGGAAAGAATTTGACATGCAGAAAGGGAGAGAAGAAAGGGGATGAAAAAGGGAATTAAAATGTGTTATGTATACGTGCCAGCTCCACACGGCGGATGCAATCATTATATACTGATGCTTATATGTAGACAGTTTCCACAAACCCAACATCAAATACCATGGAATGTATGTAATAATCCCCATAACGGTTCTTTGGGGATCATAACACAAAAAGAGATGAGTCACTTTTAGCTTGATTGATCTGATTTCTTTTTTATTTTTTTATGGCTACAGTGTAAGTTAGTCTGAGACAAATAATAATTTCACAAGTTTCTGTACCCTCGACATAAAAACTGAAGTTGGCTATTCAAAAGTAATAAAATCACAACTTAACAACTAGTTGAAACACTGAAATAGTGTTTTTATCACTGATTTGGGTATGAATTGAGAATAAGAATAATAAATATCTGAAGTCACAATAATTATGAATTTCTCAGTACTGGTAATTTCATTTATCACTTAGTAAAACTCTACCTGCTCTCCAAAATATCTTAATTCAAAGAAATGAGAAATATACTTCTAAGTTCTGTGTAGTATATTTAATTTCTGATTAGTGAGGCAAATATTAGTTTTATATTTTTTAGCAAAAGACTGCCAGAAAATAGTTTTAATTTTTAAAATTTTAATTACCACCCTGGCAAATGCAATATATATCAACTTAAACATGAACTAGAGATCAAACTATTATTTTAAAATATGTCCTTTTAAATAAATTAAATATATTTTATGTTTCATTATGTGAAATCATAGGAAGGATAAAAATAGTTTTAAATAGAAAAATCATAAATTTAAACTTAAACTTCATTAAATTTCTTAGGTGCTATCAAAGAAATTTTCAATAAACCTGACTCTAAGAGAAACATAAATGACACACATTTTCTTAATAGATTAGCTTTTGTGACCTGCTTCTTTATACTCATTCTTTCTATATATTAACATAGATTGTTGCTCTTCAAAGTATTCTTGAAATTAATTTTCATATTTTAGAAAAAGTAGTTATGCCTGAAGGAAGAAAACAATTAAATATTTTTATAATCCTTCCACTCTATCAGATCTTGCTTTCATTTAGGCTTTAGATATTTATATCTCAGATTATCGATGACACATTTAAACCCCAACTAACTAAGTCAGAATAAGTATATTGTGAAGTCAAGCAGCTTTTATTCTAAACAGTACAGCTTTACAGAGTCCTTTATTTAAAATACCCAACTAGTTCTAGCATGAGATTCTCAAATACTGTGAGCATCAATGGTGTTTCATTTAATTTAGAATATTACTTGGTCTGAGTTAGCATTTAATGTCACTATTCTAAAAGTAATGAATTTCTTAATTGAATCACCATAGAATTTTCTCAAAGAATGTGTAGAATATCTTCTGTATACTGATCCTCAAATAAGGAATGTAAAAGATTTTATGGTAGATTTCTCTTTCTTTCACTTCAGAAACTTTTATAAAACAATACCATTTCTGAAATCAAACTGATAATACAATTTCACTTTGAGGTCTTAGGGCCATTCTATGTTTTTATTACCCACCCAAAGAAAACTTTCTCTTGAATGACAATCAACCCAACCTTCACCATCTAATCATTTATGGTGCCTGTGTTTAGATATTCCAAATATCCAAATTATAGATGCTGTGCTTTCCACTCTCACTTCTTGAAAACCAAACTTTAATAATAAAAGACTAAGGATGAATCTATGGATTCTGTTTTATGTCTCTGTATACAGTTTTGTAACAAAAGTGTGAAAACTTAGGGAAGAAATTTGAATGTTTAAAGGTTATTTAAATATAATGTAGTAAAAAACATAAGCCATGTTTCTGCAAGATAAAAATTTTTTAAGAGAGTATTATATTTTTATGATTCAAATGGCCTCTATGAAAATCTTACAAAATTGAAGATTTTTAGACTGCAACCAATAGACTTGATTTAAAAATAATTATTAAATTATCCCTTGGGTTTCTCACTTGCATATCCTTGTGAAGATGGCAGATGGAGAAATGTCTATTGAAACTATCGAGTAAAGAACAACTTCAAGAATATTTGAAGGAAAACATTTTAAACTATATACTTCTCAATTATTTTACTATTTCCAAAGGAAATCCAATAGACACCATCTTCTCATGTTTTCCTTGGAAAGGATTTCTAATAGAAAATGTAATCATTTTTAATGCTAAATAGAATTCTCTTCACAAGCAAAGTGATAGATTATGCCTGATAGTTTATTAGTTTCATGATTCTTTTTAATATTGTTTTTAACATTGTCAACCAAATGTTGACAAATAAAATTATTTTAATTGATTATGCTGTCTTATATAACTTCAAGGTTTTTAAATGGAAATTCATAGAAAGGATTTGCCGTCCTACTTTAAATATATTTTCCTTTATTTTTGATAGTTTACCTCGCCTATCTTGCTTGAGAGTTTTACTTGCAAGGAAGTGGCATGGTAGTTAGAACGCTACCTTCAATGAAGAACAAAAAAACATGAAGATAAACTGCAACTACCTTCAAAAGAAAATGATTCGGGACATAGGAAGCTAGTATTTTGCCCAGTCCAGTAGTTAACATGGAATTCAGTTCACAGAAGAAAAAAAAAAAAAATCCAAAGCCAAAAGGATAGCCCATTACATACATTTTCAGGATAAACACCAATTAGTCTTTAAGTACGAGGATTTGAACACCATTTGTTGCATATACGATTTTAATTTTACCTGGTAGTTGGAATGGCTATCTGTGTTAGCGAAATAGTTTTGGCAAATACCACCACCATCAGAATTTCTTGTTTTCTTATAACAGAATGCAGTTTTGAAGGTTGAAATAAAGTCATTACCGTGAAAGTTAGGCTCTATTCTTTCACAGAAACTGATGAGAGGGTTCTTCTTCCCTTGATGTTTGCATTTCAAAGAATTGGTCCCCAGGCTTTTGAGAAAAGACATTCTTGAGACATAAAGCCAACTGGCTAAAGTCCTGTTGACACAGGTCTATCCGTGCAAGATGATTTATATACATTTCAAAGAGATGAAAAAATAATTGTAATTACAAGTTTTCTAAGCTAAAGTGCTCTTTGAAAAAGGAAAAGAGAGAAATCTTTTCTTGCACTTTCAAAAGGAAAAATTAAACCCATTATTCATATTTCATTTTTGGTCTTTCAATGGAGACTAACAGGATACATTTAAAATCTATCAATAAAAGATAATACTGATTTTATGTTATCAATTTCAAGTATCAAAATAAGTTTTTAACTTTTTAATTAAATATACATAAATTTGAAATTTTATGGTTCTATAAAAGATGCTGTCTTTACTCTTACACATGCCAATTTATTTTCTTTCTTTTTAAAAAAAATTATTTAAAGAAATACTAAACAAAACAGAAAATGGGTAGAAATAATACATACGTTCAAAGAAACAAACAGTAAGAAACCACTAGTTGATGTTTACATATTATCCTTTTACAAATAGTTGTTCAAGATACAAAAGTGGAACATATAAAGTGGGAATTCAAACAGCGAGACTGCAAACAGTTCTGTTCAACTATCTAACATAAACTTAGTAATATGGTTGTCAATCCTATACACTTAAACATACATGCAGTTATCCATCTCTTCATTTATGTTGAGATTAAACAAACTAAAGCAGGCTAAAGTCATTCTGAACAAAGAATAATAGTATTGCTGGATTTCACATCATGACACTCTGGGATCAGCACTAGTGCTGTAGTGTCTTTTTTTAACTTTTATTTAAATAAATTTAAATTTTATTTAAAGAAAGACTAAACAAAACAGAAAACAGGTAGAAATAATACATACTTTCAAAGAAAAATAAACAGTAAGAAATCACTAGTTGATAATTACAGATTGTCCTCTTACAAATAGTTATTCAAGATACTAAAGTGGAGCATATAAAGTGGGGATTCAAACAGTGAGACTGCAACCAGTTCTGTTCAACTACCGAACAAAAACTTAAAAATATGGTTATCCCATTTATTTTCTACATTTGATTTTTAAATTCAAATCCAAAGATCATTGGTGTCTTATGGCATTTTTATCCACTAGCTTATTCAAGGAGACTTCTGAGAAAACAAAAAACATATCCCTTATAATTCCTAATGTACTCTGAACTGCTTAGTTTTAGAACATTGGATGAACTCAGATTAAGTCTCAAGAATCCTGGAATAAATAAAATCACTGTTTTTATTCCACATCAGTGTGCCTTGCTGAATGAACTGAGTGAAGACCTTGAATTGGTAACTAAAACTGTAGAACTAGTGTATACTCACAAGTTATTTCTATGAATCTTACAGGTTAAATAGCAAGCCAGACTATTTAATTAATCTTTCTTAGGTGAGATTCTGACTAGTCCTCACATTTCTGACTGACTGATCAATGCTTTTCCCATTTTATTTTCTATGCTCATTCACAGAATCTCATATGATGATCTCATAAAAATGTTTGTCTTTATCCCTCATATCATGAAAAGAAATCACAAGTTTAGGGTTTAGTAAAATTGAATAATTCTATATAACCAAATCTTTCTATATTGTGTTAGAACTGGTCAGTAATTTTAACTCACTTCTCATTTTTAGTTTCCACCAGTTTTAACAAGCAAAACTCGAATGTCAAAATTCCTCTCCAGAATATAACATTCTTTTGTATTGGCTTTTTTTTAAACATAAAATGAGTTCAGAAACCATAGCCACTTTAAAAGTGTATGCAGACCACCTAACATGCTTTTAGTTTTGAGGCAATATATATATATATACAAATACATAAGTAATTTTGTAAATTATCAATGAAAAATGATTTTATTTGGAAAAGAATAGAGTTGGAAATATGTAAGAAAAGTTGAATATGTTTCAAAATGATTTTCAATGCATCATTTTTCTTCTGAATACTGTATAACGTGTCCCAGTAGGCAGAGATGGCTGCAGTGTCTAAGCAAAGATACAGTATGGTTTTGCTAAAAGTGCTTGAGTTTGAAATAGAGGTTTTGCAATCCCTGGTTATTGATGGCATAGTTTGTAACGTTATTTTTATTCAACCCTGACCAATGGAAAATTACAACAACTTTGATCACTTTGGAAATTCTAGACTTGGCTTTTCATTTGTAACTATCAATTATTTAAAGAATGGCTTAAAAGGGCTCTTGGAGCTCTTTTTTGGGGAAGGGGATTACAGTAATTTAGGTAGCAAATGTGAATGATCTCGTTTTCAGCTTTATGCTGAATAAAAATGCCTTATAAAATAGTCACATTGCCATCTACTGACAGCTTTTTAGAAAAGTACTAACATTTTCTCATTAGCCCTAGCTGTCCGACTACGCACTTAAGTGATCTTTTACTTGACACACAACAGATGAAAAAAGGGTGAACACAGAGTATCTGTTACTCAGTGCGTCTACTTGGAATAATCTCACCATTCACAGACGGCATTTCAAGCTACCAAATAATTCATTTTTATATACTGCAATTAGATAACATTTATTAATGGCATTATTATATAGTATTTCATAGCTGGTAAAACTGTTTTCAGGAAAGTGACTATAGAGGGTATGTTAATAAATCTGCCCTGCATGTATAGTACATAGGGACTTACTAATAGGATTTTCATAATAACAGCATTTATCTCACAGTACATTTTATAATACCAATCACTATATAACAGCAGTTGTTACAACATTATGTGAAAAATGGGATTTGTGTTGAGGACATGCATTATAACCTGAAACACAAAGGTACAATGGTAGCTGAAGCACCTGGGTATAAACCATTTTTATTTCCATTCTGTTTCTGGGGAAATTGTTTTGGCTTTGCCAGACCGATACAAGAAAAAACATCTAGTACTACTATAAATAGATCAAGAATTCCCATCCGCATTTACATTAACTCATAGTTCCAATGTACAGCATCCTTATCAGCAGGGTCTGTAATTCTATGGAAGTAAGAATTAAGTCTTCCCAGAGTTTGTAATAAACACCTCATGCATCAAACACCACTCACTTTCAACTTGTTTACATGGGTTCATATTTTGATTTATCATTATGCAGTGTTCCAAGATACTGAGTTTCTCTTCAAAATAGTATTTAACTATTGTGTACTACCTTTCTATAAGTACTTGCAGAATTTTCAGATAAGCACATATGGTGCACCTTTCACAACTGATAAATGTAGATAGATAGATAGATAGATAGATATAATTTTGCTAGTCAGAATACTTTATAAAAGATTACATAAAAACTGTACTATGAACTCTGTGTAACAATAACCAAGTAAGTAATTCAATTGTTTACAATCTTTTCAAAAACTACAAAAATTTTTACCAAAAATAGCTTTGGATAGTGAAAATATATTTAAAATTATTCAGAGTACTTTGCCTTTAACATACTGTTTTATATGCTTTAGCCAGAAGATAATAAACAAGTGGAGAATACATGCAACTGCACAGCTGAAAGCCTGCACCATCCAAAGAGAATACGCCATCATGTATTTTGTCCTATCTGGCTTTCCTTAGATTTGGTATGAAACAAAATAAATTAATTAGAAGCTCCCTATTGGAAAGCCAGGAAAGTAAAGCCTTCTGACCCTAGAGCTGAAGTTGTCTTTGAATAACAAATCATCCAAAAAGAAATTAGAAACTTAGATTTTCTACCTTCAACTAAATCAAAATTAATGTTAAAGATTCTCGTTTCAATTTCTGATGTTCAACCTATAATAGTAACAAATGATGATTCAATTATATTTACTATTTAAAAATCAAGACACAGATATTTAGATTTTTCCTTTTTCTCCATGAAAGGCACTGAAAAGACTGCAAAGATATGTACATAGGATATGGAACATCTCCACTAATAGGACTTGTGTTAGTCAGATTTCTCATTATTGAACAAAATAGCTGGCACCCACCATTTAAAAGAGGCATTAATTTGGCTCATGGTTGCAGAGGACTGGCTGCAAGTCACAAACAGCATGCCTGCACATGCAAGTCTGCTTGCTCATCAATGACCAGTGACTGTTGATTTTGTTGAAAAAGAAAGAGTACTTTATTCAGATCTCCCTGTGTCCAGGTACGCAAGACTTTTATAATAAGGACAGAGGAGAGAGGAAAACAAGACAATGCTCATCCTTAGGCTTGCTTCATTGTTCACAGCTACCTTCTATGTGCTTTTTCCTTTTATCTGGAAAGAATGCTGAGCCTCTAACTTCCAAGGACTGGAGATCTACATATTCTTTATTTTATTTTGTTTTTAATCTAGGCTAAGAAAAGGAGGGCACCGCTGACTGTGTTCTCTGCAGGACATACTTTAGAGAAAGCAGGAGCAAAGCTGCAGAGCTCATGGCATCTGGGAGCAGTGGGGAGGAGCAGCGCAATAGAGGAAGAGACCAGGCGCCAAAGACTCCCAGTCTTGCCTTCTTGACACACCAGGTACACCCAGAAGTGTGTTTTCTCAATCCCCTGGAAGACTCTTCAGCCAATCAAACTTACCCGTCACAGGACTATTATTTCATTTCTTAGAAAGCTGATAATGAAATATTGTATTGGAATTAAAATAGTTTTCACGTTGTCTTGTTTATATCATTCTGATATACTTATGTATCTTGAGTTAAAGTACTTCAAATTTTATATGATTCAACAATTAAAGTGAAAAGAAAAATACTAAGCAAATCAAACAACTAGAAATATATTAGAAAATCTTAAAGAGATAGGTTACAGTTGTAATCTCATCATTTAAGAGGCTAAGTCAGGAGGATCTCCTTGAGATGGAGGCCAGCCTGGGCTGCTTAAGTGAATTTAAGGCTAGTCTTGCACTATATACTTAGTCCCTGTTTCTAAATAAATAAAATAAAATACAACAAAATCCAAACAAAAATGCTTGTATTGATGAAAATGATAATGCAAATGCTGGCTTTCCTTGCACAGAAGTCATACTGAGAACAAAAACTAAAAGCAACTACAGAGCTCTGTTTTGGTTTCTCCCTGAAACTGTCTTGGGATAGAGTGCCTACCCTAATTCTATGACTTTTCAGAACTCTAATAAAGTGTCTTCAAGAAAAATCAGAATAGTATAAAGAATACATTTGAATAGATACTTTCCTCAAACTCCCTCCATTGGATGATAAAGGATTTGTTGTACGGAGTAGCTGTGGTAATGTTGATTCTCCCTGAGAGTCAAAAGATGAGATACTTACCTAAAGATTTAAGAGAATCAGACATTGTTAAAATTTATTGGGGTCATATTGTACTCTGAAAACCACCTAAACCACTCCCCTAAAAGTCCTTTAGCACATTGCAATTGATGCTTGGTGTCTAGCTTACCCCATGAGCACTGAAAAAGTTTCTTATATTCCAAAGAGTGAATGAACTCATGGGTACAAATAAGACACCTGAGAAACAGAGCTAGTGGTTCTGTCAGAAGCAGATATATTAGAATATATTTATAATGACTTGAAATTAGCCAAATAAAAATTTGAAAGAGAAAAGATATTACAAAAATGAACCAAAGAAAATATACAAAATATGCAAAGTATTCTATGTATGTATAACACATGGATAAAAACAAGTAGAAGTAAGTTATATGAATGCAGATAAGGAATGAATTAGCAAACTGGAAGATCTGATAAAGAAAATTTCTGGAGGATGATACTACCAAATGATATAGTAATACATGACATAATATTAAAAAGAGGCTGGATGAATTATTGCTTATTTTTAAAATGTATGAACAATTGAAGATTAATAACCATTCAAAATAATAATGAATAAATACTTCCAAGATATTTTTAGCAAAAGATGTCTTAATTTGAAAGAGTCCTCAGGAAAAAAAATTGTAATGCAAGAAAGGGATGCAGTGTAAATAATTGACAACAAATCCTCAGTATGTAATTTTTTTTTACATCAGAGCCATAAGTGAGGTACAGGTATTAGGGCTGATAATTGTATGAAGAAAAATTATCAAAAACATGCAAATAAGGTCAAGAGAGTCAGAAGCACTGTTTGCCAACCTCACTCAAGGATTATTTCACCATCCTGAGGTTCCTGTCTTTTTGCTTGACTTTTAGTATTAATTAAATTGTTGGACTTCGGAAGTTACATGTTCACTTCACATTGTCTAGTGCGGATGTAAATACTTGCATTGGATAATATAACATTCAACCAACGGTTCCTGCTTCAGTGCCAGACATTAACCCCTTTACATTTAACAGTGTAAATACTTCAAATATCTATTTCCTCAAAACCTCCTTTGAGAGAGCTTTGCCATCTTTTTAATTCACCCATTAGTGAGTCAATAAATCCTCTAGAAACAATCATTCTACATTATATAGCAGCAATTTTAACCTTCAAATAACCTTTGATATCTTAAAGGTGGAAATAATATTTTATAAGACAATATATTTGGACACTTTATGACTGTACTATGCCCCTTATTATTTTTTTGGAAACTAATGATACTTAAGAGTTCTGACTTCAGAATGAGAAAAGGAAAGTGGTCTAATCTCAGTTTTCTGAACCAAAAAATCGGAATGATATTTTATTTTCCATGTAATATTTTGAGATTAAATACAAGCAACCCATATGGAGCACATATCACAGTATGTGGATGAGTAAGCACATGATAAATATTAGCAATTTCTCTTATAAAAACAATTAGGAAAAGGAATATATAATTATGTATATAAACACTTGTATAACAGTGTGGTTTTAGAAAAATGTACATCTTTGGAGCCAGAGAAAAAGCACATAGTTTTAGAAATGTTTGAGCTATATTTATATTTTTACAGCACTATGTACCTTTGATACATAGTGAAAATAACATGGATTGTAAGCTTTTTATTTTTATTTGAGTATTTTAAAATTGGTTAGCTATATGTCGGGAATCACCAGGAATGCAATAACTGTTCCTTTCATTATTTTTTTTTTTACTGACGTTTGAATAAAGCAATATTTTCAGGCTGTTCTAGAAGACTTTTCATTTCTTTGGCTTGCCACTAGAAAATTAAGAATTTTAAAGAATTATTATTTATAAACTAGACAATCAAGTCTTCCTCACAAACAAATCAGAATTGTAGGTTAAAATTTAATTATATTTAGTTTATGAAATGTCATTTGTAGATAATAATATGAAATGAATACATTATCAGATGAGTCTCAGGGAAAAAGAAATCCACTTCTATGTGTTTTAAATTGTGAATCTTGCACTTCTCAGGTAATGTAAGTGTTGCATGTTGATTCATGGGATTTTTGATATTTAGGCTCAACATTCTTAAGTCATTTCTGTGTATAATTGAAGAGATGTCAAATAATATATTACTGAGACTTCTAAAACCTAACACGGAGAAAATAATGCAAATGGTACCTACATATAATAATTGGTTTGATTTTATTTTAGCATGAATCTGTGTAAATTTTAGTAACTAAAAATTAAAACAATATAGCCAGAAACAACTCAATAAGAAGTAAGGATGATGACTTAGCTCAACGGCAAAGCACTTGTATAGCAAGCACCAGACCATGGGTTTGATTCCCAGCATCAAAACAGTAAAAATAGAAGAGGACATAATTTAGCATAAACTCATTTGTAGATACACATAGATAATACTGCAAATTAATATATGCTATTTGGTCATAGATGGTATCTTGTATCTGCTAGACTTGCAAGTATTTCATCTGTGTCTTTATCCTCAAGATGGAAAAGTATTTTGATTTAGATAAAATATTAGATAAAAGCTAGAGAAGCAATTTTCCCTTTTCTATAATGAAAACTTCTGGTACACTGTAGAAAATGTTGGTCAAAAAACTGTATCAATTTTCAGAAGCAGCAACAAGGAAACAAAGATAGCGTGTTTCTGCAGTGCCCTGGTCTTGAATCCACCTGTATGTGTTGACTAGATTTAGCTCATTAACTAAATAAACCTTTCGTGGCAACTGCTAAAGTGACAGAGTAAAATTGTTTCAATTTTTGTGAAGGTCATGAGTATGCTTCACATTCTATTTCAATAACTTATATTTATTTTGCTATTATATTTGAATTATAATTCATTTGCATGTCCTACATTGTCAAAATGAATTTCAGATTTTAGATAGGAAAAAAGAAATTGCTTGCTGGGAAGAAGCAACAAATATTCAGTATTTAATTGGATATATAATGATAATATCTGTAAAACTAATACCAAATTCAAATATGCTTTTATTGAAAAGTTCTTCAGTACTCTGTCTTATCATCTCTCATTTTCTCTTATGTACTGGACCTAAATTGCCACTTAGAATGTGTGATGAACGTACAGAAACTTACACGTTGCCTTTTGTTTTATCTAGAAGCAAGTAGATTGTACAAATAGGCTTGATTGCTCTGTGATAGAGAATGTGACCATCTGTAACAATTCATATTGTGAACTTATTACATAGATAATTATTATGATTAGTGTTACAATTC
This sequence comes from Cavia porcellus, assembly GCF_034190915.1. Lineage (NCBI taxonomy): Eukaryota > Metazoa > Chordata > Mammalia > Rodentia > Caviidae > Cavia > Cavia porcellus. The sequence goes on along the minus strand of NW_026947497.1, from coordinate 26,661,271 downwards.
AGCAATCAGAAATCTGTACAGGATCCAAAGGAACACAGCAGGATAATACTCCATCTAAATGGGCTCAGGAAAAATGCAATTTATTTGACACACTCCACAAGAGAGGCAAAATCAATTGGACATATAGCGTAATCATTTTTCTCCCCCTCAGCAGCTTGGAATAGAAGCAGGCTCCTTGCACAGAGGGGAGCTGGCCACACAGAACCATGGTTATTACATCTGCATAAGAACAGATCAACCCTTGGGCACACTGTAGGTATTACTGGGACTCCTTTTATCTGGAAAGGGCAGGTTATCTCGAAGGTAGGTTCTTTATATTAACTGACGGCACATAGTTCAGCGGCAAGTGCTATTTTTACGTTACTCACTTAGAAAGCAAAGCCTTTCCACCTTTTCAACTCTACTTAGCTTCAAATGTATCAACTGTATTTAGATAGAAGTATGTATTTTGCAAGAAAAAAAACCGACCTATGCTTCCTCCTGAGAAGTTTTTTTGTGATTGTTTTATGAACTACCCTTTCAAAAACCAGTGAGGCAAAATATAAGAATTATAAACTTAAGTCTTTTCTGGAACGTAATGCTCTTCTGAGCTTGAAGGATATGGTAGCTTTTTGTTATCATTCTGATGATATCTGTAACTGTTCACTTTCTTTAAAAAGTTGTTGTGTCTCTTTAGTTAATCCATATCTCTTATATTCACTAAGATATGACAGAAGGGAACGTGGTGGAAGGATGGAGAAGTGAAGCAAAGCAATCCTGAAGTCATGCCATTGGAAAACTGATAGTCTAAATATCTGAACCTATTTAAGAAATAGTTGCTATCCTGGGACAGACACATGTACTGGTTACATACTACCTAGGTGAAATGCAATTAGCATTAAAAATGGAAATATTTATTGAATGAAATACTTAAACATTAAAAGGTTAATTTTTATAATTATAAAATCAATAAATGTATTTTCTTTTATTTAGCAGCATGCAGAAATGAGTAAATGTCTTTGAAGATATTAATTTCAATATTGTACAATACTTCATATCAATAATTGTTTAATATTTTATGGGAATATAGAAATTCATTATATATTTTCCTCAAAGTATTCTATAAATATTTACTATATATTTTGGGTCAGATATTCAAGAAACCAGGTTATTAAAACTATTCATATATTTGTGGAGGGATGATTATATATCAATCATGCTAGTTCTTGGTTTTATCTTTCTTTATATACTAATTTACAGATAGAAATGGCATGTATTTGCAAAAAACTGATAAAAAAATAAGACTGCTTCTTCAGTCATATGCTGATTCTAGAGGATATCAAATACAAACTTGTTTTTATTTTAAGAAATATTCTTCCTACTAATTGACTTTTGCTCTAGATTTTATAGTTTCAAAATTACATCACTAGTCTTGAAGATCAATAGGTTCATGAATCTTGCACCAATGACACTGTCTCTTGTTCTATTTTTCCGTTGACCAGATTGTCAATTCCTATCACAATCAGCATTTTCAACTGATTCTTCTGTTATTTTTAATTTTCAAAATTGCATGTATATCCTGCTTTTCCTTGATTATTCATAGTGGTATCCATGAACCTCTCCAAGAGAGAAGTAGAAGAAAGAGGTGAGATTTTCTTATCCTGCCCAGTCCTTCCAAAATAAATCCCTCACACACTTTATCCCATTTGAATTGCATAGTTGTGAAGATAATAGCCACATCTTTACTGCTGTAATGCTATAATTGTGTCACAGTTTAGTCATATGGAAATTATTTCATGTAGTACACTATCATTGCACTTCCTATTTAGTCAACATTTTGTTACTTTATAGTTACATTTGCCATCAGTCTCTTCTGAGTGGCCACCATTAGTTCACTATCAAACAAGTTTTACATATCTTCATGAATCAAAACACATTCCCAAAACTTCTTGATGTTCTTCATCAATTTATATGTGAGAGGATAATAAAAACCGAGTTAGATTTTGCAACTACACTTATTTAAAAATCTTGAAGTTAATTCTAATTAATGTGTTTAAACAATTTGACCCACATATTGCTAACTGGAAATTTTTAAGAGAAGTACACGATTCAGTGTATCAAAATACAAAAGAAAAAGAAGATGCTTATAATAATAAAATAAGAGCCCCTTTGCTAAGTGAGATTATCAGCTGATGATCTATTTCAAAGCTTTAACCTCCAGGATGCTTTCAGTACTTTTAATGACTGTAACTCAAACTGTCCTTGCAGGATACATTTTCATGTTAAGGACAATAGTCTACCTTCTGTTTTGTTTCTCCAAACTAAAACTTTTTCCGTTTAGATAAATTTTGAGAAGGAAAAAAAAAAAAAGGTAGATTACACAGTAATCTTGTAAAACAAAATTAGAATGGCATGGGGTTTTGATTTCAATAAATATCTTTTTTAAAAATCCAAATTATTATTAGCAACAAAAATTAGAGATTAACAAAGAAGAAATGCTGATTTCCAGAATGCAGTCATCTTGAAATATTTCACCATGATACATTATTATTATCAACTGTTTTGGAAACTTACACATCTACCTACTAAAATGAAAAAAGAAATGTGCAACAAATAATATTAAGCATATATTTGTGTCTTAATATGTATTCCATTGGTAGTGGATTCATTTATTCAAACCTAAGAAACTGTTAGTATTTGCCTATTTAGTTCCTACAAAACAGCAATTTCATCTCATTCAGCCTGGTATTTGGGGGCATTTATTTTTTGTAAAAACAAGCATCTTAGAAAAAGAAAGAGCATCAATCAAATTAAACATTTTTTAAGAAGCAATTCTTTGTTGTTGTTGTTGTTGTTGTTGTTTTATATTTTTGAGACAAGGTCTCGTTATACAGTTCAGGCTGGCCTTGAGATCACTTTGTAACCTAGCCTGGTCTCGAACTCACAACAATCGTCCTGCCTCAGTCTCCTGAGTGCTGGGATTATAGGCATGAGCCACCATGCCCAGTTTAAAAAGCAATTGTTGCATAAATAAAGTCTCATTTAATTCAGTATGTTTATTTTACATACTTCTCACTGAGGGAAGCACTATACACAGAATCATAATTCTATGTGAGAAAAAGCCTGTGTAGGTACTTCTACCTGTATAGATAAAAAGATCACTAGTAGAAAACCAAGTCAATAATTCTGTTTTTATTTTTTTTTGTAAAATTTAAAATAGCATGTGAATATTTACAAATTCAGGCATTTATTTTATATTCTACATCAGCAAATCCACAAACAGTATCTTTTTAAAATTGAAACAGCTCATGGTGAAAGAATTCATTCTAAATAACAGAAATAAATCCAGGAAACAAACAGTATTAGATTAAAATTCAAGTGTTATTATTATTAGAAGTAGTAGTACTAGGAATAGAAATCAGAATCTTGTGCTTGGGAGGCAGGCACTGTGCCACTGAGCTATAATTGCATCCCAAACATTAATCCTTATTTTTGAAGGGAATCTCTTTTGTCAATACATTATTATATTTTTCTCAGTGCTTGTGCTTTTACATTAAATAGATATTTCATGGTGTTTTATATTATGTTTTATATCACAATATGATCATACTCGAGTAATTTGTGGTAAATGAAACTTAGAAAAGGAAAAATACTAGAGAATTGAGAAATATTTTAACAATATACTTAAAACTATGAAATTCATAAACTTATGCTCTTTCACTTTTCTATAATAACTTCTATTTTTACATTTCATATTTTATTAGGATTTTGATTTATGTTTTCTCATTTAGTTTTCTTTTTTACTGCTTAACATTTAACTTAACTGAGAACTATAACAAAATCATTTTTAAGAAAGCTTTCTACAAATTCCACATAGAAAAATAACTAATAAAACATCTTCCTTTACTATAAATTTAAACATAAAATGAAATTAAAAATTAAATATAATTTTACGTTTTTAAATATAATGACATTAAAAATTTCAAGTTTCAAATATTTTAATAACACCTATGTTAAGAGTAGCCCACATAGCATAAAACTGATCCTAAATGTTTTCTTAGATTCATTGCTTTTTAGTACATTCAAAGTTGTGTAACTATTGCTACTATCTAATTTTAAAACATTTATTTCATCCCAAGAGACCTCATACCTTTGGCAGTGCATATTCTAATATTTTTAAAAGGAACAAAACACTAAACATACTTTGCTCTGAAAACAGAACCAAAATGAAAACTCAGATGATTTCCATTCCTTAATAGAAAGTAATTAGTGAAAGTAGCAGTTTTGCTTTAGATATGCTTCTGCACCAACCAGACTCAGCAGTTTGACTTCATGCTTGGAAGAAGACCTCCAAAAGATAATATTACAACAATATTTTTTTCTGAAGTGTTTATACTGTTTGGACTTGCGGTCCTCTCAAATGTCTTCCTCCCATGTATACAATGAATGTGGTCATTTAATGCATTAATAGTTCCAATTGCTCATACTTTTTACATCCAGGAATTTTGCCATGTAATTTTCGAGTACCCTGCTGTTCTGGCCTTGTTCGGTCATGGCGTGTGCTGTTGGGCAGCATAGTTTTAACAGATGTAATGCAAAAACAAGCATGAAATGATCTTAAAGTTTTGGACTTATTTGCTCTTGCCATCAGCCATTGTCATTTAAAAAGGTAAGCATAAATCCAACTGCTGTTTCTAGAGGAACACAACAGTCATATGAATGAGAGCCAATCTATAGATATATTACTCGGGAGCCGGCTGAACCGCAGATGTGTGAATAAGCCCAGCCAAGGTCAGCCTAGATTAGCCAATATCCAGCTGGTACCACCTGTGAAAAAGCCTAGCCCAGGGCAGCAGCCTCCTATCCCAAACACCTCTGCAGTCCGAGCCATGAATGATCATCTACTTACGGGCTACTGCAGTTCTGTGGCTGTTTATTATGGAGTATTGTGTTGGTAGGAGGAAACCGAAGCTGTGAATAACTAATGAAAAATTTTAAAATATCATCATTAAACGTTCGATAAATTCCCAAGCTATGGACACCTGCATTCAGAAAACATTTCTTGAAATCACCATAATCAAAATCCTCTCTTTCTGTATCCAAAGAAGTAGTATATTCTGCTCCTAGTATGGCTGGAGTAAACTGGCTGAGTGAGGAGATTAAGAAATTCCCTCTGTAGTCAGTTTAGGAAAGCAACACTCTTTCTCCTTATCTAAAACATAAGATCTAGTTAAAATATCTTCTTGAGCTGAGAGACATCTTACATAGAATGTAATCACTCCAGAATCAAAGGAAAATGGAAGCAAATGAATATAGACTTGGAAGTTATTTAAAAGGGTAGATAGTTATATAAATATCCAAACAAACATTCAGACTGTTTCAGAAAGTTTCAACGCGCTGGCTGTGCACCTGTGAGTTCCAATTCTGTCACTTGGGATGGAATGAGTAACCCTGGAGTAGGCAACTGTCAGCGTTTGGTTTTATGGAACCACAGCATGCCACCCACAAGCAATATAGCCAAAAATTCATATAGCCTCAAACTGAAGACACAGAATAATCAAGAGTCAAAACAAAAGAAAATACAACTGGTATACGTATAAAAATTCAGAAAGTTATTAAGACATCATTTAGGGACCTGGAATTCAGGTACAATGTCTGGAGAGAAACAAGCACCTTGGCTTATGGAACAAATGGACAAAAAATTACATGATTTTTTTTTTCAAAAGGTTCCAATTACTTGAAATGGCTGGTTTAAAATTGCAAAGTCAAGTCAAACTATTTCTTCAAGTGATATCAAAAACTTTTACCTGTGCATCTGACTTGGAGCATTTAGAACCTTTGAAACGTATGCGGACAGTTTGGGATCCAAGCTATAACATTCTCTACAGAAACATCAGAAAGTAATGGGAAAATTAACACTATAATTCAGACATAATATATGTTAAATAAGTTTCTATTGGGAAACAAATCTCTTTTGCAACATTACTTCCCAAGTGTAAAATCTGCTTACAAATAACAAACTTATTTGTAAATTGTGCAATGAGCACATAGTCTGTCATTCCCAAGTAATTCACCCTATTTGTTAGACAGACCTGGATCTGAGATGCACATTCTCTGCTCTAAGAGGGACCTAAGTAGTTACTTAGACTGCCCAAGTTGTGTGAATGAATCAGTTATTCTATTTACTCAATTATGAATTATTTGTGCTGCACATATTGTCTGAATGCCTTTCATATGCTTTTGTTATATTCTTTTCTAGAACTAAGAATATAGTACTTCTAAATGTTGTTTTCTATTGTATCAGGAAAAGTAAATATAATGGAAAATAAAAAAATGATAAGTATTATAATGAAAGTATTATAATTATAAGTATTATAATGAAAAATCCAATCAAGATAAGCAGGTAAGTAGTTGGGAAAATGTAAATTGAAACATGTTGCTCCTGAAAAACTCGCTGGATTATAAATATTTTGACATAAAATTGAACAAAGCATATCAATAGAGACATACAACCAACAGAAATAGTACTGCAGGAGATCAGCACCAAGACTGAGAAGGGGAATGTGTGGTATTTTGGAGGAATAAATATAAAGAAGGTTAGCAGGCATAAATTATTTAAAAATGTTAAATTCCTAATAATCTCTGAACATAATTTCTTGTCTTTAAAGGAATGACTAGACAACAGAGAGAATCAAGATTAAAGTATACAGCCAATTTAAATTACTTGTCTTATATAAACATTTTTATTTTGAGCTTTAAAAATGCAACTCTCCAATCAAGTATACCAAAATTCACATCCCATATTTCATTGTACTGATTCTGCTGTCAATGTTAGGTGAGATATTTGGCCACTCTGGCATTTGAAGCAGTATGACTTGAATGATATGCCTACAGAAGAAAGACATACTCCATAAAAATAAGTGCCATTTTAGTAATGAATAACTGCTTGATTAGCATAGCATTTTCCTGTATGTTTTGATATGTATATACTAACATATATGTGTACACCAACATTTGATAATGGAAATCATATAACATAAAAATGATTTCCATTATCCTCATATAACCACTTGCAAAGTTTCCCTAGATTTATGGAGATAGCTTTAAAGAAAAATGCAATCAAAGTATCAGTCATTATGAAAACAATCCATTTCCAAACTCAAGAACAGAAAAATCTCCTAACTACAACTACAGATTTGAAAGAGTTGATATATTTTACCTCCACAAACATAATCTTACTAAATATGGGCAAAAAAGCAGAAGACACTTACACTGCAGATAGCAAGAGGCACAACTAATGTGAACACTCCCAAGGAGAGAGATGTGACAGCAACACTGAAACCTTTCATTGAACACAAACTGTCAAAGGATTAAAAGAAATCAACAGAAAAGCATGAAAGCAAAGGAAAAACTAAAATTAAACTAGAAAACAATTTGTGTTCTTTGTAACATGAACGTATCAACTTGATTAACACACCAATGAACAAATCTAATACTTCCAGTGTGTCCCCTTCTCTTAAAGAAAAAAAGAAGAGGCTTTCTGGATTAAAATAGCTCACATTGGATCATAAAATTAATTTAATTGTTGCCTAAATATGATTAACAAAGCACATGTTTCTGCTTCTCTTCACAAACAAAGAGACTTTCAAATAATAAATAACTGAAAAACAAAATCAACGAAAGAGGGACTCAGGCTACCATTCTGGAAGCTGGGAAAGAAGAAACTGTCTTAGTCTTTTCAAGGTGCTAACAAAATGTTTAGTTTATAAAAAGGGAAATTTTCTGCTTATAGTTTTGGTGACTGTGTAATCCATGTTCAAAATGCCGGATTTGATGACTGTGGTGGGCCCTCGCATGTTAGCAGCAACAGAGGAACAGCTTCTGGATTCTTTTCTAAGGATTTAGATTCCACCCATGAGGCGGGAACAATCATGACCCAACGATCCCATTTCTAAATACCGCCACATTGGAGACTGAGCTTTAATATGTGAAATTTGGGGATGCAGACATTCAGACTACAGCAACAATCACCCGACATTCTGAGGAATACGGAAAGCAAAAAGGGACAGTTAGAGAAAGCACTGAGGAAATCAAGGCAATAACTGCAATGATGCATTATGACGTGTTGAAAAGAAAGAAAGAAAGAAAGAAAGAAAGAAAGAAAGAAAGAAAGAAAGAAAGAAAGAAAGAAAAAGAAAGAAAGAAAGAAAGAAAACTAAAAAGAAATCTAAGAACAGCAACAGAGCATAGATTTAGATTCTCGGGTTTCCAGTGGGTTTTATGTTGTCCAGATTATTTGTTTTAATATAGAAGCTTCTTATCTCAGAAAAATATAGCCTGGTCTTCATAGCTTGAAAGTTTGTCTTTAGTAGCTTGGAAAGGGTTCCATGTAAACGTAGGTATTTAAATTCCTCAGATGATTTTGAAGGACATCCTTTGTTACAAGTTTTGCTTTCCAAAGTGGCCTCAGCTGCTTACTGCCAGGTTCCTGTCTTAAAATATACTAACTAATGATTTACTGAAAAACCTGCAAATTTTGGTGAGATCATATTTTTATATATGAATGGTTTTTATTTAACAAATTGCATTTTTTATAATTTTGAAAAATATTTAATCACACAGTCTGAAAGTTTATGACGCAGGCTTTTCATAAAAATGTGTATTATATTTTAATGGTTATCTGGAAATATTCCCATTTTAATTCTTATACAAATAAGCACATATGTAAAAAATATATTTACCTAATGTGTTATAGGTAATATTACATAGCATACATAAAATATACAGTACACACACAAGTAATATTATAAGTAATATTACATAACATACATAAAATATACAATACATACACAAGTAGTGCCCTTTTGTGGGGTAAATATTCCAAGCTCCTCAATGCAACATTCCTACAAACACTCTGGTAACAAAGCATAGATTTACTATAACTTTTTTTTTCCTGTACATACATATCTACAATAAAGTCTAACTTATAATTAGTCACAGTGGAGATTATCAATAATAATTAAAAATAAAATAGAAAAAATATAGCAATTTACTATAATAAAATTTATGTGACTATGATCGTTTTCAAAATACACTGTGGATCTTAGCACTGTCGGCATGTAACATTTTCCTCTATTAAATTAAGAGCTCTCACATTTCACTGGAAGAAGACTTGATGTTTTCCCTTTGGCATATCCTAATTTCAAGTGTAACTATTCTTGAACTTTGGGGTCATTATTAAGTAAAATGAATTTTACTTGAACACAAACATTGCTATACCCTAATAGTCTATCTGATAGTCAAGGAATGATGCACATCAAGGGTGAGTCAAAGTGGTACAACAGAAGATTTTATCCTGCAATATAGAAGGACCAATAACGTATCGTGTATGAATTGTTTACCTTATGAATTCTCCACTTAATGCAAACCACAACTAACTGGGCAACTTAAGGAGTAAGATCATGAATGAGGAGGGACTACTGTGTAATTTTTAAAGAAATCATTGTATTTTAAATTTATGAGAATTTGATACATATATAATGTCTCTATTGGAAAATTTAATTTTTTCAAAAATCTTACGATTGAATTAAAAAACTATAGAGACAATCACTTATACATCTAAAGTAAAAGAGGATAGTTTATTTTGCCATTTATAAAAAATTAAGGAAGTTTCCAAAATTAGTATTTCTTCAAGTTGAATTTTAATATTAGGAATTTCTTACCTTCTAACCAGTACCTCATCTCGTTATTCATATGCCATGGCAACAAATGAAAATTTCTAAGAAATAATCACTAAATCGCTTGTCAACTCTTGGGTAATGATATCTAAACTGGTTTTTAAAAATCTCAGATAATCTCTCTCTTACAAACAAAACTGATTTTTTGGAAGGCTATGCTATTCAAAATATATGTTTAACTGACTGGCCTTGAAAACAAAAACTATCTCTGCTTTGGAAATATTATTACATTGATGATAACGGAAAGATCCTCCAATGTAAAGATTTCTAACAGAAGGTCCCCCTCGACCATGATTGTTTAGGACCGTGTTTCTGTGTCCTGAATATAGATTTGAATCAGCTATAGTATGAGTTAAGACTCATACTGCTGGCCTAGAGCTGTGGTTTGCCAAATTAGCAGGTATAGGATGCATCCCATCACACCATATTTCTAATGTTTTAAAACAAAAATGAGAACACTGACTTAGGATATGCATCTATTAATTTATAGCTGAAAGTACATGTATATAGCTAATGAAACGCAACAAATATCTTGTGGTGATTTAATTATATTTGTGTTTTCAGAGTAAATTTTAGGTAATGATAGATAGATAGATAGATTCCATATACTATGTATATGGAATATACATAGTATACATACATATTTTTTATGTACATAAAAAATAACATTTTATTTCTAGGAGCAACTTTATGTTATTAGTGCCTCTTACATACAATGAAATAAACCTTTGAATAGTATCTATGATATTTTATGCAAAGATAGGAGAATATTTTTGATTAATAAATTTCTAGTTTTAACCTTTTTATTGAAAGAGAAAAACACAGAAAAAGGGTATAAATAATACAGAATTTCAGAAAAATAAACAGTAAGAAATCAATAGTTGATAACTACATATTGTCATCTTAGAAATAGTTGCTCGTTACAAAATTAAAGCATAAAAAGTGATATTCAAATAATGACACTGCAAACAGTTCTGCTCAATGATCCAACAAAAACTTAGAAATATGGTTATCAGTCCTACATGTTTGTTTTTTATCTTAAAGAAGGTAATATTAAACTTGTCAAAACAGTTCATAAGGAAACAATTCAAAGAAACACAGATTTTAAAGCAAAGTCCACTGGAGATCTTCATTGTCTATCTTATTTTCTCTAGTTTTCTTCCAAATAGTTTTCCCCATATTCACACACATTGAATATATACTGAACATTATAGAAATAATCAGATCATTACAGGATGATGAAGGCTTTTTAGGTCTTCAAGACCTGATTTTGGGGAAGGCAATAATGACTACCATAATGTCTCTCATTCTCTTCGAAGTAGCTGTCTTTATCTTTACGTATGCTGATAATGAACAGAAGAGACTAGACAAATATCACTCTGAACAGTGAATAATAGTATTGCTAGATTTTATATTATAATGCTACAGAATTAGCATTGGGTTTCTTAGTGTCTCTTCTTCTTCAGAGTATCTGTTCATTACATCATGTATTATATAATCTGTTCCCATAAATAGTTTAGAAATTCTTCCCATGTGTGAATCTCTACATGTATATCTATCCTTTCTGTATTTTAGGGAAAAACAGATCAAAACAAGACAACAAAACAAATTCCTAGAAAAACATGAAATGAAAAAGACATATAAGGCCACAATATTAGGTAATCTACAGTACTTACTACACTTTCTCTTGTTATTTTTAATAGAATTGTCCACATCATCAGGTAGATATAGATAAGCATAGCATTACATAGCTGTTTTTTATTAAAAAAAAAACACATCTTTGGAGACATTGTAGGACTTGAAAGCAGTTAATAATCAAAACTGGAATAGATATCTTTTACATCTTGTCATCTTCAGAGTAGTTGCCTCTACTCTTAGACTTGATAACATCAAGCATACCAAACTTGAATAAAATCAGTCAAGGCAAAACAGCGGTCTAATAAACCAGCTTCAAATAAGATCAGTCATAGTAAGACAAGGTAAGTAACATAAGGTTTCAGTTTAAGTTAATAGGAAATCAAGGGTAGTTACTGTGGTATAACCTGTTATTTTTGGGTCAACCGTCTGTGCCCTCAAATCTCATATGAATAGACAGACCAGAACAAAATATAATCAGACTAAACAGAGTGATAAGACTATTGTGGCTTTTAAATTCTGATACACTTATAACAACAGAGAGAAATAAGGACAACTCATCCAGCAGCCACAGATAGGTGGGAAACTTATGACACTTTTGTGCAGTGTAGAATTTCACAGCTGGAAGGAAGGAAAACCTTTGTGGCTTTAGTAAGTAAAGGAATACAGCTCAAGATTAAGCAAAGGGATGAAAAGGTTCTGCAACACTCAGTTAACAGTTGACTCCCTACTCTAAAAACTATAGGAGCTATTGGACCCAAAATATACAAAGCATCCTGAGAAGGGGAAAGTTGAGGAATTGCCTAAAAAAGAAAGGGAGAGGACATTGTTATAAGTGTATCAGAATTTAAATGCCACAATAACCTTATTTTTTTAATTTTAAGAGAGTAAAATCAAACAAAATAATTTAGAATAAAGCCAATCAAAAGAAAACAATGCAAGTGATATGTGATAGCAATACAAGATAATAGGAAATGAGCAATGGCTGCCAGAATGTCTGCTGCTATCTTCAAAATAGGGGTCTAGACCATCAGACATTAAAATCAAACAAAACAGCACAATAAAACCAATCAAAATGAATCAATGAAAGGAATTCAGGATTTCAAAACAGGAGAGTAGAAAATCACCAATTGCTACCACAATGCTTCATGTTAACTTCAAAATACCTATCCAAACCATCAGACATAATAAAATCTAAGAAAACAGAGCACAATGAAACCAATAAAAACACAACAATGAAAGTGATACAGAACTTCAAAGCAAATAAAAAGAAATCAACAATGGCTAATATTATATATCTTATTTTCAAAATAGCTGCTCATGCCATCAGATATAATAAAATCAAACCACAGAAAATAGAATAAAACCAATCAAAACAAAACACTGAAGATGATACAGTATTTTAAAACAAGATGATGGGGAATTAATCACAGCTACCACCTTCCCTTTTTAGATGTTTCCTCTCCTTTCAGTTTCACAATATCTATTGCAAATTTTGGATTTCAGAAACTCTTTCACTTTTTTTTTTTATACTAGGGAGACAACATTATTCTCTCCTATGTAAGTCTGAACCGTTTCACCCGAGAGCATGGTCATACATGGCATCCATTTACCTACCAGAGCCTCATGATTAGCCTTCTTTATAGCTGAGTAGCTTAGTACCAAGCTGACCTCCCAATGATGTCTCAGTAACACCATGTCCTTGTCTCAGCTCCTCACCAGAGTGCACTTACCTCTTCATTCTCGTCTTGTACTTAGCTATCTGTTGCCTTTTTTTGTTCCTTCATTTAAAAAGTGGTATAAAATCAGAAGCAATCAAATTAGGTGTATTAAATCTTTTTATTCAAATTTGTGTGGGAAAATATAAAGAAGCCATACCCTGAGCATTATATATATCAATATTTAAAATTATCATTAATGTTAATTCAAATATCCTTATGCTGGTGACTTTTCCAACTTCCTCTTTTACTCTTTCTCCTCTTGCTCCTCCTCCTTCTCCTCTCCTTTTTCTGCACTTTTGCATTTTTGAGACAGATTCTCATTATGTACTTTACGTTGTTCTTGAGCTCACTATGTAGCCCAGGCTAGTGTTGAATTCATAATCCTCTTCCCTCAGCCTTCAGAACATTAGTTTTCTAGGGGCATGTGATAATTCCTAAATCTAATTTTTTCTAATGTAATAAACTAACAATCATTTAGATACATTTAGAAGTTATATACATATATATGTATATATATACATATATATACATATATATATATGTGTGTATATATATATATTTTTTTTTCAGGTTACTAAATTTTTCCTCTCAGTACAGTAACCCAAAAATAACAGGTTGAGTATTATTTCCCATTCAGAGCATCTCAATAGAGCCTGCCTTCTAATCTACTCTGTGTTTTTTTATATTAAAGATTATAGCTAACCGTCTCTGCTTCATCTCTGCTATTCTATACTTCTGCTATTATTTGTCCACTTTACTACTTCATTCCACTGTCTGCCCCATTCATTGAGGCCTCTCTACCACTGTTACTAGGATCCTGGTAATTTTTCCCCTCTCTCTCTCTGTGGAATGTCCTTCAGTATTTTTTGTAGGGTTGGGTTGGTGGCCATGAACTCCCACAGTTCCTCCTTGTCTTGGAAATCTCTTGTTTCTCCATTAATTTTGAGAGAGAGTTTTTCCAGGTACATCAGTCTTGGTTGGAAGTTACTTTCTTTCAGGGCTTAGACTATTCCCCCCCAGGCTTTTCTCAATTTGAGAGTTTGTGTTGATAAGCCTGTCGTTATTTTGATGATTTGTCCTTTGTAGGTGATCTGCTTCTTTTCTCTGGCAGCTTTTAATATTCTGTTCTTGTGGTGGATTTCTGGTATCTTGATTATTATATATGTGTGTGTGTAGACTTGGTTGTAGGTGTCTGGAGTTCTGTATGCCTCATTTATCTGGATATCATTTCTTTTTCCTATGCTTGGGAAGTTTTCCTTAATTATATCTGTGAATAATCTTTGTAGTTCACTTGTGATTACTCCTGCTTCTTCATTCATGTTTTTTATTCTTAAATTATAAATCCTCTTGTCATCTTCTAGACTTTGAATTGTTTCTTCCTGGTGCTTGTTATTTTTAAGAGATCTTTTCTTTCATGATTACACATCATAAAGCTCTCTTCAAGTTTCAAAAGGCTAACTTTAGTTTCTGTCAAGGCATTTTGCCAGCTCTCAATGGAGTTTTTAGTTTCCTGATAATCTCTTTGGATCTGTTTCCTATATTCTAGATTTTGTTTACATTATTCATCAAAGGTTTGTCTTCATTTTCTGAGTTCCTCCATTCTTCCATCTGTGTTCTCTTGGGAGAGGCTTTAATTAATCATTTCTTTAGTTAATTGTTTTATATCTTGCCTCACTTGGATCAGAAGCACAGTTTTAAATTTGTCTCTGAGGTCACGAACGTATTTCTTTATGTCCACTGATGCTGTATCTAATATTGCATGATTACTGCACTGGTTTTCTTCTGTATTTACCTCTCCTGGGTTTATTTTCCCAGAGTTAGTGGCTGGAGGGTTGTTTTGTTTTGTTTTAATTTCTATCTCTTGTCATGTTTCTGGTTTCCTTTGGACAGGTGTGTCCTGGTGGTCTCTGGCCCTCTCTGTATTGCTTAGGGTCTTTCTGAAGAATGCTGAGTGGGGTTTTGCTGCCCTCCCCAATTTGCTGCTATCTGAGGTACACAAGAAGGGACACAGGAACGGTGAAGGCTAGCCTTGAGCCTCTGAGCCAGTCAACCTGCAATTTCCTTCAGCGACTTAAGCTATACCTTGTGGACATCACAGAGTCATGACCTTTTTGTCCCTGGCTATTGGGTCCCAACCAGAGACGTAGCTCAGCCCCAGCAGAACCCACCAGTCTTCTCTGCACCAAGGGTGGCCGACTGACACTGCCACAGTACCAGGCTCGGAGCAACTCCAAGATGTTCTCCAGCCAGTGACAGCAGCTGCAGGAACCAATCCCCAGCCTCACTGGGAATCAATGCAGTTTTTTCTTTTGGCTCTACTCCACACTGCACTGTGTCACCACCAAGGGCTCATGACTCACCAATTCCCATTATCCGTGGCTGTGGCTTCAGCTCGACCTTGAATCACGTGACTCCATGGCACTCCCAGCACAGCGTGGACCCGTCTCAGTGAGTACGCAGGGCTCCAGCCCTCCACTTGCATTTTTCCTTCCTCCATGGAGGTAGATTCTAGCTTGATGTGGTTTTTCCATGTCTAGATCAGCATGCTGCCTCTTCAGAAAACTGTGCGGTGACTGGCTTTGGTGCCCAGGTGCATGGTCAACTCCGTGGCCTCCTCTGGCATGGGGCCCTAGGACCCAACTTTTTATTTCTTTACTTCAAATAAGGTCTGTCCAAAACTAGTCTCTTCAGGTTGTCCACTGAAATTATTTAAAGTGATTCATAGACTGAGGCATTGTAGAAGGTTAATTATTTTGATTAATTTGTAATTATCTCTACCTATCCTCCAGAGGAAATGATCAATATTACAATTCAAAGAAACCTGGCTAAGATTTAGCAGCCTTCCTACAACTTATGCAGTTGATTTCTGACAGTATGCCTTATGTCCTTCTGTGGAAGAACTGAAATTCTCTTATTCATTCACAATTCATTAGGAAAAATATTGTAATGGAAAAAGTAAACCTTTCATAATTTAACCTTATCTTCTTTTCATTTTTAAAAAATTTTTGAAGTGTCCTGAATCACTCAATTCAGTGATTATTAAATTTATTACTGTATACAATGAAAAGAAATCTAACCATATATTGAATTTTTTTTAAAAAATCACACATGTCACTTGCAGATTAGTTTTCTAGCAAAACTGATATACTAACATGGACCTGGGAAGATTTTGAAATCTGAAATTAACTTTAAACAACTTTTAATTTGGTTCTTTGAGCTATTTAGAGCATCTGTTTTCAGGAATAGTTATATCAAGTATTATCTTAGAGACTGAAGAAAATGACAGTTAACAATGGGTAACATTATTCTGGTGAAGGTTGTAACTTTTAAGTAGGAAAAATAGGATCAACTTAGGGTAATGTTTTATTTCTCCAACTCTTCTGCATACAAAAAGATTTCATGAGTAAACTCTTATCAACCCTTTTACTCTTTTAGTGTGATAGTGATTTAGAATTTTTACAGAACATACACATAAATAAAATATGTAAGATATATTAAATAAACTGTTACATTTCTAGTGTTTGCTGGCATCATGTAGCTCTCCAGATAAAAATTTCAGAGAATGACATTATACTAGTAAAAATGACAAGATGCTGTAATCAAATGCTAAACTCAAAATTAATTATGCCCTCCATACTGAGGTGGAGTCTAACCATGAGGATTCTCTTGTATATTCCTGTAGGGACCAGAACCAGCTTTATGACTGGCATAACTTCTGAAGCTCCTCACCATTCGCTAATGATGTTGTTATCTTATCTGAAATTTCCACAGAGATTGCTGCTGTTTTTGTCTTCTCTTGTTTCTTCACAGTGGCATGATCCTAAGCATATGCTGCCAGCTTAGCAACTGAGACTGCTTCTGAAGAACTCTTCTTTCTTTTTGAGAGGCTTCTCTGTTATCTGAAATCTAGCTGAAACCTTTGGATCTTGATGAATATATTCTTGAACATGAAACACTATAAGCAAACTTCATTTTAGATAAAAGCCATCCTAGACACCAACTATTCCACATAAAGCCAGAAGCATTGCCAGAATTGCCATCTGGATAGGTAGAGTCTTGTCTATTAATGTTTTATAACACTTGGAAAATAAAAGAGAAAGAAACAACTTGTTTTTCACTATCGGCAGTGTTTGAGCTACTATTCGTGTCCTCTCTACAGCAATCACATAACTGTCAAATCTCCTTAGTCAAGCTCTTCTTTTAACTTCTTTTCAGTCGCTGATCAAAAGGCTGCAGAAGAAATGATTGCACTGTGAGAGGTTCATAGTAGATAGCCTATAAAATGACTAAAGTACTCCATATTTTATAACATGACCTCATGGATAGAAATCATTTATGTTTCCATGGGCACTGAGACATTTCTGTACTTGGGGACTGACTTATCTCCCCAGGACCTTATGAAATCAACAAGCCCCTGAAAGAACACTCTTTTTCTTCTTTTTTCAAACAAATTCAATCACATAAGTATGTTAGTTATAGTAAATGGCCATTGTATTACTTATTGTCAGAGCAAGTCACCCTAAAACTTACTTAGATCCAGAAACACTGGTTCATGGCAAGGAAGCTCAGTGGTAGAGTGCTCCTCTAGCATGCACAAGGCCCTGACTTTGATCCCTAGCACTGAAAGACAAACAAAACAAAAGAATCAGACACGAAAGTATTTAATATCTCATGTAATTTTTATAGATCAAAATTTGGAAGAAGCTTAGGTATAGGTTCCCAGAAAAGATGTTTTAGAGGACCCATCTAAACAAATTGTCTCCAGAGAGTACAGATCTCAAAAGCTCATCTAAGTTGAGGTTATTTTCCTCCAATCTCACTCTGGTGGTTGCTAGCAGGACTCATTTTTTCACTGGGGTTGGGACAGTTCTGCTAGCTCTTTGCCATATAATTCTCTTTGCATGGTTCTTTATGACACAGGCAAGAAAGAACCAAAAAGAAAGATGGACAATGCAGTGTTTTTTAGAACAGAATCTTGGAAGCAACACATTATCAATTCTACTCTAGTAATTTTATCATCTAGGTACAGCCTAGCAAGTGTGGGAACAAATTACAAAGGATACGACTCTGAAGAGTTGGCGAACTTTAGTGACCATCTTGGAGTCTGGCTCACATATCATTGTAACTTGTTTCTAAAATTAGTATGTACAGTTGTTAAGGATAATTCTCCAGAAAATACAGAAGAAAAGTAGAAATCTCAAAGATAAACAGAAAGAAAATGAAAATCACTTTTCTTAATATAATGTGAAAAAACAGAAAATACAAATTTGGGAGTTATGGATATTTTGGGCCCGTTATACTGTAATGACACAAAAACAAAAAAAAAGTTGAAGTACAGGAAAATTAATGGATTTTTTGACAATGTTAAGTTTCAGGTGAGAATAAGATACTATAGAAAAGTACTCTTGGGAAGATTTAATACGAACCATTAAGGGGGAATTCAGAATAAGGATGAAGGTTTAAGCACTATTATACATGTGGCCTGTACAAAAGACACAGAATCTAGAAACAGATATGGAAACTGAATAGATAAGGGACAGAAGAAAACATTATAAGCAAATAGAAAAAAAGATATTTTATGAATGAAAATGAAAAAGATGAATTATATTTTGGCTCATGAAATCACAGAAAAAAAGGAGTTTCAAGAAGAGGTCCATAAGCACTGCTAAGGACATACACATAAATACACACACAAAACACCACATGGACAAATGAAAAAATCGGCTCATTCTCAAACTAAGATGTATATTTTACTCACCTCCAGCATCTTGATCTCCACTATACTATAAATTGAGGTTAATTTTTGTGAGACTTTCACTCTTAGTTGTAAAAGAAAATAATTTATCCCCAAATTTAAGGCAGAAAATGGCAAGCTAAATCAGGATTTGGACTCAGTAGTGCTCACCTTGTCAGGTATGCCTTCAGTTATAAAACTGATTGACATTATTCCACACAGGAAGAGATATGGTAGGCCGAATATGAAGGGAAATCATTTGACTGTGAATTCGAAATACATGAGAGCAGAAAATATCTAGCTGAAAATATATTTCTGCTTAACATTTATTGAAGCAAGCTAAGATATTAACAACATTTTGATTTAAATGTCAGTGACTTTTTATGCCATGTTATAAGGGACTGCTGTGTTTTATTAGTTTCTTACACAATGTCACCTTGCAGCAGCAGTAGTGAAATAATCGCTCTTGCCCATGACCCACTTATGGGTAGGGTGTCCCTGCACTGCTTCCCTTTATTCTCTGATCCTCAGGGGATTACATGTGTGGTGGGAAGTGACAGGAGAGGAATTCTACTCAACCAAGGAGTTCAAGCTGCACGTTTCCTCCTTATTTGCTCAAGAATGTTTGGGAATCCAAAGTCACAAGTCAAGCAATTTCAGGTGTCTCTGAGTATCTCACTCCTGACTGCGTGATACAAGGATTAATGGAGAGCCGCCTGGAGAGAAAATGAGAGAGATGGTGATAACAGAGCACTGCAGTAGCTACACTGGTGATGGAGTTGGAACCATTTGTGAAGTGACAGCCATGTAGGGACCCAGAAGCCCTAGTGAGAATTACAGTTGTGAAACCTCAGATGGCCCTCAGTTTTCCCTAAGGCAACCTTCTGCCTGGACCAGGAGTAGAAGGGCTGTCACTTCAACCCTGCATTTGCTGCTGTTTCCTCAAGTTGATTTGGCCCTGGCTAGTGGGCATTCTGTAGTCAGGGACAGCAACAATAGATTGTTGGTTAGAAGTCAGACATTCAGAAGTTCAAATCCCCACTCAGCTTCTTACTGGTGGCTTGTATAGGCCGTTGACTCTATGTCTCAGTTTCCTCAAATGTAATACATAAAGTGGATCCCATTTATAATTATCTTGCGAAATTGTGGAGAAATTTTTAGTTAAAATAATTCCTGAGTGATTCATAAGCATCATCTTTGTTTAGTCTGGGCAACATTTTAAAGGTTGTTTATGGAACAACACTCTTACAGAGATGGTGGTTAATTTATCGATTTATAAAAGTAGACAATTAAAGAACTTATCTCAAACCCTTATAGACAGTTTCTGAAGTATTATACTCTGTTTGGAAAAAGGCAAACATGTAAATGTTTGTGACTATCACTATAAAGATGAAAAATTAAAAATAGAAAAAATATGAAATTATTAATAAAAACAATTTATATTATCACTGTTCTAATAACAATGATTCTGGTATATAATAAGATCCTTAGCATAGGCTTCTTATCCAGTTGCCATCTGTCTTTACTTGGCTTGGGTCACTATTATGACATAATTAAAGACAAGCCTAGGAGGAACAGAGTGTTGAAATAGTCACATAACTAGGAAACCTGGGAGCCAAAATTCAAAACTGTGCCTGTGTTACTGCAGAACATGCATATTAGAGGACTGACAGAATATGGCATATATTCCCCACCACCCCTTGAGCCCAATAGCTCTTTCTGAGCTACACCCTCACTATTTTTGTTTTTGCTTCTGTATGTGTATTTAAATAGTTGTATTCACATTATAACATTCAAGTGTTGCATTCATAATGTACTTAACATTTGCATGCTGCTTTTTTTCTTCCAGCGTTGTTCTCATAAATTTTCCTATATTTTTCTTCAATTGCCATAATTGCATTTTATTTTTATTCTTGCATAATGTTTTATATTGTAATGTTCTCACATTGAAAAAAGTATTTTTCTATGATTGGACATTTCATTTAGCTTGTATTTGGTTTTTGCCTAGTACAACTCTACAATACATTTTATACATATAAAATGGGTTCCTGGGTTATTGAATTATTTCCAAGTTAAATTTTCAACAAGGAAATTAAGGGAAAGTACCTGAAAATTGTATGACTTGCTACACATAACACCAAATGTTTCCCTAAACACAACATTGTTCCCTACTGACATAAAGAAGAAAACCAACAAAACAAATATGAAGAGAAAAGATCTAGTTTTTGTCCACACCAAATGTATGTATTTGTTCAGCAGTAGCTACAAAATGGACATGGAAATGTGTATGAATTGAGAGTATATGTCCAGCAAAAACCATGGAGTGTGGATTCCTACAGTCATGCTGAACCCTGGGTCCCCAGAGTGCATGGAAATGGCTTGTCAAACCTTGCCATCAGAAGCCACTGAAGAGTACACCTAACTGACTGAAGTCTGTTTGGAACTCTCAGCCTGGTCTCATTAACATTAAGCTATAAGTAATAAGTTAATGTTGCAAATAAGCAAGACAGCAGGAATTAATAAGTCCTTATTTGCCATCTAAGGTCTTTTGCTCAATGCTTCATGCCCATATTCCTTCCTGAGTCCCTAATAATCTTACATTACAAAATTTACCAGCAAAATTTTCCTTTACCTAAAAAGATTTACAAAAAGTCCCAGTCTCTTAAAGATCTTTTCATTTGAAGAGCTGAAAAAATGGATTTTAATCAACATTGGCTGAGCCATTATTTCTCTGCTTCTATTATATCTTTTGCACCTTTCTAACTTTTAAACATTATTGTTCAATGAAGATTGTGTATATATAAGGTGTAGAGTGTGATATTTTCGTATACATGGTTAAATGATTACTACAGTTCAGCAAACTGACACATCTTCCTCCTCTACAGTTACCACTCATCTTCTCCCTCTCCCTCTGCTCCCTAATTAGGAGAACAACTGAAATCTCCCATGAAAGTTCATTATAAAATACTGTGTTACTGACAGTAGTCTTCAGATTGTAGGTCTCTAGACCCACTTTATATAACTGCAACTTTTGTACCCTTTATACCTCTCAATTTTCCTCACCTCTCCACTACTGTTAATCACAGTTTTATTTTCTTTTACATAATTGGCATTTTTAGATTCCATACAAAGTGAGAGCCTACTGTTTTATTTCTTCCTGTAGTCTGGTTTATTTCCCTGAATGGAGTGTACTTCAGGTCATCCTTAACACGATGTTGTGATCTCTCTTGAATTTCTAACTTTGGAAATGATCTGAATGCTGTGATCTTGAATGCCATCTTAATTAGTGAACATGCACAATACATGTGTTCTTGAACACCTTTGTTTTCTGTGTCAATCTTGTACTTTATGTTTTGTTAATAGTATTTTTGTTTGTTTGTTTGTTGAAGCTTCACAACTTTGGGAACATGAAGACTTTACATTTTGGACTACCTATTTTGAATTTCATGATTTTTCACTAATATATTTCTAGATAAGATAGATAACTCTACTATTATATTTGTTAGTTCATCAAAAACAGGAAGCATTCTTATGTGAAGACATCTGTATTACTTAGAGCATTATGTATTTGGTTTAGAATAATGATAAATGGCTAATTCAGATTTTGAATTCTGTCATTAATGATACATGATTATGATTTTTAAGGCAAATTAAACATTAGATTAGGCTTCATGTTTTAAATATGATAGTATCACTCTTCTTAATTTTATACTCTGAAGTTAAATATATATGAGTTTTTTAAGTTGAGGGAAAAAATCAGAGCAAATGTTATTTAATTAGTTAACCATTTACAAGTCATTTAGGCTGCACTTACAACAAAAGACAAAGTTCTATCTTGTCCTTGATTGCAGGAATTGGAAAACACTCTCTTCTCAAAGCCTCTCACTCTGTCTCTGTCTCTGTCTCTGTCTCTAGCTCTTTCCTTTCTTTTCTCCCTTTCCCTCTTTCCTCCTCCACTCTCTCTTCTGCCTTCCCTCCCTTCCTCTGACCCTCTTTTAATTTCAGTTCTATAAGCATTACACATTAAGGAGCTATTGTCAGGCAGATACTCATTTTAGGTACTAGTAAAACAAAGGTAAATAAGACAATGTCCTTTCCTCTAGAAGTTCATGGTACAGTCAATAAAACAAAAATAACAACAATATTATCACCTCAGTCCAGTTGAATCAGTGCTAAGATGCAGGTATGCACAAATGATTTATGAATATTTCCACTGTGACTTATTTTGTATAGTTCTAGCTTTTGCTATTTTTTTTCAATGCATGAGATAATCCAGATTCTTATTTTACAATTTTTTTTTTACAAAGTTCTCTTGCTCTTCAGGGTAAGCACGTGAGAGGGTCAATATTCAAATTTTACTTCCTTACAATGATGTTGATGAGATAATATTTATTATGCTGCTTTGAACTACAACAAAAAATAAAGAAAAAAAATTTAAAGGCATTCTGTGTTTTGATCTAGTACTCTGAGCACTTTGATCTGCCCTTACTTTGAAGATGTTGCTACAAGTACGTTTCAGATAGTTAGGTAAAAATATTTACATAAATGTCTCACAACTCACAAATAAAAGATTTATCACTATGGTATTTCAAAAAAAAAAAAAAAAAAAAAAAAAAAAAACTCCAGGGTAAGAAAAGAATTCCCTTTTTTGTTATTGCCAGACAATTTTTGAGCTCCCAAAGATTTTTTTTAAAAAACACGACTCAAGGAAATGCTTAAATACATATGCACTCTTGATAGCTATTCATATGATAACTTAATTTTGAGGCAGTTTACGTATATTAAGATTTCACATTGTTAACTCAAATTATCCCTCTTCTGTTCTATACAAAATGAACTTGGCTGAATACTTTTAATCACTATAAGAAAAGTAAGAGTATTTATTTTTCCTACTATATGTTGCAGCTGAAAATGTATGATAAATCCTTCCTTATACATTGAGTAAATTTTTATCCATGTCTCAAATTATAGCTACCTATAGTAGAATCTTCCCATACGCAAGTTTGTAGAATGAAAGTCCACACACATAAGATAAAGATTTTTTAATTAATACATCATAAATATTTATTTGTAGCCCTGATCTAGAAATATCTATAAAATTTTAGCTTACATGGCTGTTGAAGGGTCCCAGTATTTCTTACCATAAATCGCAAAGTACATTAGTAAATGTACACACAACCATCACCAATATTATAAACCAAATACTAAAGTAGCAATTTCATTCTCACCTTATTAATTATATTTGTTCGAAATGCAATGAGTAGAGTCAGAAAAGGAATTTTTAAATTTAATTGGAGTTAATGTTTTTTAAAAAAAGGATGAAAATCTCAGTATACATATGTAACCATTAAATTACAAATTAAACCAATAATCACCAAAAAAAAACCACAGAGAAATTTTTTTCTGATTTTTCTCACTAGATATGCTAGGCTCAGTGGACTTTGAATTTGGAATTTGCTTCTGATTTTTAAAAAGATTTAGGTACCATTTATATAAGTCACGAAATGAAATACTATTGCAGGAACTTATGAAAACTACACTGCTTTATAGATAAAGATAGGTCAAAGAGTCCAACACACTTGAAATTGAGTTTTATGAAAGAACAGATGGTAGATCACATAAAAAATTAGAGTAAATACTGTGCTATGGAGAAATATTTAATGCTATTACACTAATTACAAAAGGAGGATACATACTTTTATGATCACTATTCACATATGGAACAAATATTTATTGGTCCTACTATGCAAAGAGCATTTGTTGCAAGAAATATAATGGTGGAAAATATAGAAAGAACTTTTGCTTTGAGAGAATTTAAAAACTAATCAGGTTGGGGTGGGAAGCTTAACGTAGAACATTAGACAGATACTTAAAGAGAAATGTTTTGAATTCTAGAACAGAAAATTGCATGGTGACTCTGAAACCACTATGTAGAAATAAGTGTGAATTCAAGAACCAAGACAGGCTCCTAGGCAAAAAAAAAATCATAAATGGATTTCAATTTCATTTAGAAAATAGATAAGACCTCAAACTACTAACTGTGATTATTCTGGGAATTAAGGTGATATATTTTTTCTATTTTTTTTTTTTTATTTTGCATGATTCAAATTGTAAATACTGATGAGTCTAGCTTCTCTGATGAGAAAAATAACATTATTCCATATAACAAAATCTCAATGATAGTAAAGTTAACTTAGATACAAAGACAATGCTTAAGGTTAATTTGGAGAGAATAAAATGCTGAAATTTATATGGAAGAATTTCCAGAAGAGCTCAACCTGGGAAGGGAGTAAATGTACAAACATGTATGTTGGTTTTATATAGAAGGGCAGGGCATAACAAAACATTTAACTGAAAGACAGGGCATAAGAAAATTCTTAGCTAGAATGAAGCACTGAAATAATTCTTAGATGCCAAGATCAACTTTGCTGTCCTTCTTCATATCTGATCCAAATTAAAGTCTCATACTATCTTTCTTGCATTCTTCAACATATTTATCATCAATTTACATATTTATTTTGTATTTTCCTCTACAAAAAATATTTTGGACTGTTTAGTTTATTTTTGTATTCATTGATCTATGTTAATACTTCTAAAAGTATGATAATTATATCAGGTATATGTGTGATATTTAGTGTAAAAGTATATTCTAATATCTTGGAATATTGAAATGTTCCCCAAATACTGAATGAATTTGAATATCTAAAAGACTAATTTCTAGTACAAATAGCAAAATGCAGACAATTTTCCAAGTGAGAATCCTATCATTATAAAGTATTATATATATATATATATATATATATATATATATGCATTTTCCCATGACATTTTGTATCTAGTTCATAGAATATTTAGTAAATTAGTATTAATGACTAATGGAAAAATAACAATTAAAACTTGATGACATATTAGTACTTCTGGTAGATAAAAATTTATTCCTTTAACTTCAAAACAGTGATGAGTCTCATCATATTTGATCATTGAACAAAATTGGTCAAATGAGTACAGATAGCTCTCAGGAGTGATTACATAAGAGATTTCTAGTCTTGTTACATTCCCCCTCGACTACTTAAGCACTGAAAGGATATTTTGGTAAAAAGAAAAAGAAAAAAAAAACCTTATTAGACTACAACTTTATTTTCATTGAAATCATGAAACCATACTGGAAAAAGACTGAATGAATTTCATCTTCAAAAATGTTACTTTATTCACACACGAAGTAAAGGAAGTCATCCTCTGAAACTAGCAGAATGTAGATGTTACTCTTAGAATCCATGAAATCCACTTGAGCTGTGGTCCCACTCTTCATGTACAGATATTTCAGCCTTTTATGTGATCCTCACTTAACATCTGAAATATGGTTTTGCACACTGAACTTTATTGGAAATCAGTAATGGTGAGCGGTCACAATGCATACTTACATCAAGACAGAATCTGAAAACATAAAATGAGGACTAAAATACTCCCAGGATTAATGATGGGAAGAACTACAAAAGAAGAGATCCAGGTATCCATCAATGTTGGTGAATTTCTATGTTGTCATCATAAAGAAGGCAAGAAAAACTTCAGTAAAACTAGAACTACGATCATAGTAAAAATGAATTGAATTTACATGTCATCAATTGAGTAAAATAAATGCCCACATTTTACAAATTTGGGATGTCAGTGATTGACCCTAATTCTTCTCTAATATGACAATTTTGGTAAATATGAATGAAGCATATGTAAAAGAATTCATGTGCATATTCAGATACAAATATAAGTTTCAAAACGGACACAACAAGACTTGGTAAAAACTTATGAACTGTCTTCCCCAACAGCAATATTCTCATTTCTTCTAGTTCTGTGCAGTTTTCTCTCATCTTTTTCCTTCTGCTATTACTTTTATGTGTATTTGTATATTTTGCAACTGTCCCATAGTTGTTAATGTTCTTTTCAATTTCTCTTCACCCTCAATTCTTTTTTCCTTTTTGGCTCTGAATATCAGTTTGAGAACTGTCTATGAAGCTAAATTAAGCCTATTAATTCTTTTCAATGTTTGCTTATACTCTATTGATAAACCTGTCAAAGTCACTTGTCATTTCAATTGCATGAGTCTGGATTTCTCACAGTTCCTTTCATTTCTTTCTCAGAGTTTTCTCTACATTACTCATCTGTTCATACCTGTTATCTACTGTTTTACTTTAAAGAATTTAATATGTTAATTATTGAAATTAATTTTCTACTAATTCCAAATTATATGTCAGATTTGAGTCTGGTTCCGATTCTTAACTCTTCACACTTTTTTCCTTTTAACATGATTTTTAATTTTTTAATTGTTGTTGTTGAAAATACATAAGTCATATTAAGTGATATGAACTGAAGTAATTTAAGATTTTAGTTTGAGAAGGTATGTTCATCTTTCTAAAAGCAGGGCTGTTTAATATTTGCCATGATGGTGTAAGTATGATGCATTTCCATTTCCTCTAATTTGTTCTTCACTTCTGATCCCTCTTTATTTCCCCAAGAACTCTTTCTTAAAGGATTTAGTCTCATGACTCTCTCTGTTGCAATCCATCTTTGTTAGCAGCACAGCTGATGTGGTGGTAAAGTAATAGGAAGCACGAGAATCTTACAATTTTATAACTAAATTTACCTTTTAGTTAGGTAAAACTGTGGCTGTTATACTAAGTATTTCTAAGGCATTTCTTCCCTTTTCTTGTATGAGACAGGAATCCCACATTGGCTTCCTTCCATGGCACACAAGCACCTAGTGAAATAGTTTAAAGGGAAGAAGCCTTTAATATGGAGAATATTTTGTAAATTTTAAAATTATTATTTTTCTTTTTCTAGACTGTGCATGAGACTAGGTCCCCCAGAGTTTCTAATTCTCAAACCAGTCCACACCCAGGCTGCACCAAAATGTGAAAATTACCATGTAAATGTTTCAACAAGTCCCTGGTGCCTGTGACTAGTGCTTAAATTAACTGACCTTGGCTGTGATCCACTATACTGCCCTGTCTGTTTACATAGTAGACTGCCAGTTTGCCATGTGACCGCAATTTTCTGATGAGTCTTAGAAAATTTATTAATTTTCCATGTGTTTACCTTCATACTTATGAGGATTGGAGGGACAACTTCCAAGCCCTCTCATATCACATCTGAAACTGAAAATCAAAGGTAATTTTTAAGGAAGATTTTGCTTAATATAAAATCTATCATGGAAATGTAGTACAATGCAGAGGAAAGTAAGAACTGCCATCAAATTCTTTGCTTTCCATCTGTAGTGGTTGATTGATTGTGTCAATTTAGAAGCTTAACTAAATGGATTTAGTAACTCTACACCCCAGGTTATAGAAGGCCCACCCTGGGGTGGCTCAACACCAGGAGGTATAAAAGGGAAGGAGGAAGGGCAAATGCATTCCATTCTTTGGAGAAGCTCCAGTCTTCGCCTTGGGTTTGGACCTCATTGCCTGGCTTCCAGTGTAGACTCCTCAGCTTTCCGGCATAGACTCTTCAGCCTTCCATCATAGAGCCTTTGGCCTTCTGTCACAGACCCATCAGCCTGATGGTGTGGACTTGCACAAGATACTAGGGTGAACTCCAGACACTGGATTGAATCCTTCGGTCTCCAGCATGTAGACACCCTCTGCATGCTTCATCCGACTCTGTGGCTGATCGTCTTAAGCCAATCTTGTCATTTCTTATTTATCTGTATATCTCATGTAATTTCTGTTTTCTCTAGTAAAACCCTGACTAATACACCATCCATTTGATAAAAAAGCATTAATAGTCATATTCTAATTTTGGAAATATGATTTATCTATCATCATTTTAATAGAGATCTTATAAAACAATGCTAGAATCTTAAAAATGTCAATCATTTAGGATAGTTATTTAAACGTGTTGTTGCCATAGCTGTTCTTGGTTACACAAATTTCAGTGATGAGATCATTGTTTTCACCAAAAATATTTAGCATTCTCATAGATAAATTTCAGATATGGAGAGCTCTTCACTTAAATATAAGAAATCATGAAATTATTACTAAATTTTCTCAAAATTTATTCCTTCAATAGCATGATTGCCAATTTCTTTATCTACTCACAGTTCTTAGCATTTAGTTTACCTACATATAGGCTGTTTGAAAACAAAACAAAATCACAAAAAATACTTCTTTTCCAATGCCTTTTCAATCTGTGCACTCACGTATTTTATCAATTCTCAAAATTCCTAATTATTATTCCAGAAAGAATTTTTCCCCTCCTAATTCCTATTTTTCCTCTTGGAACTCTGGTTACATCTTCTCCTTATAGCTTTTTTTCTATTTTCTTTTTCAATTTTGTCTTACATACTCTTCATAAGTAATTCTGTTTTGACTTCTGGATAATTTCTGAGGTGCGTTTTCTCAATAATTTTTCAATATTTAAGAAACTAAATCTGTGTACTTAGATTTTCTGTTTTTGTTTTCCTTCTTTCTTCATTTCAAAATTCTGCATATGATTGCTATCATGAGCTACCTGACTTGCTGTGTATGATATTCTTTCTTAACACATCTTTCAGTTTATTCATGGCATCACAAAAGACAGGAGTACATTTTTTATGGCTGAATGCTATTTTTTTTGTGTGAATGTACTACATTTGTTTAACTCTTCATCAGTTGATGCATGCTTAGTTTAATTTTCTGGCTACCCTAAATATTAGTGCAATAAACATGATAATATAGATGTTTCTTTGACATACTGATTTCCTTTCCTTTATACATATACATATACATATACATATACATATACATATACATATACATATACATATATGTATATATATGGGTGTGTGTATGTGTATTTGTAGCTATATACAAAGCATTAAAGGATCACATTTTATTCTATTTTTAATTTTCTGAGAAATTTCTATGCTGTGTTTCATGGTAGCTGTGTCAATGGGCCATCTTTTGCTAACTTAGAAAATTTCATCGGAGTATCCAGTTTACTAGATGCAGATGCCTCAGTAGATTTATTTTTTAGAATCTACAATGCATTTTAATATCCTATTAAATACTTAAACACTCCTAATACTTTAACATAAAGTGTTGTTAGTTGTTGCATATTCAATATGTTAGTAATATTTTAACTATCATGTCTAGCATTTCAAATTGCACAAAACTAAATTTTGCTGTTAAATCTAGTCAATGGCTCTTGAGTTTTAACTCTTGTACTAAATAAAGTGATGATACCTCTTAGCATATGTCACCTGCTAATGTCCTATTTTAATAGAACTGGGGAAGAATTAAGATAGGCTAGTGCTGTCCCATACACATAGCCCAACAGTGAAAATGCTGTTGAATTGGAAAGGAATCTCCAAAAAATTAACGGTTATGGAGGTATCTTGGGGAAGTATCATAGCAAAGTCTCTCTAAGTAGAGGAGGGTAGATCAGCATGCAGGTGAAATGCATGGCTTGAGTTCTGCTTTTCTCTTTTTCACCGTACCTTTGTTAGATGATTTTTCTGTATTTATACCTGTACAGTTAATAAAAAATATTTTTAAAAACTTAAATACTTTAATGTACTAAAAATGACATATCATGATTAAGTCAAGTATTTTATAGGAGTGCAATAATGATTTGAAATCACTAATATGTTTCATCATGAAAAGATCCTATTTTAGGCATTGCAAGAAAAACAAGTAAGTGGAAACTTTCCCTGTTTTAGTTTATACTATGACAGATAAAATAATAAACATTGGCATTTAGATAGTACCTACGACAAAGCAGAGAGGTTCTGGGTGTCTCTGTGTTTTGTAGCACTCTATGAATTCCGTGCTAGTGCTACTCTTCACTGAGGATAATCCGAGGGCAGAGGGGCCAAGCTACCTTCCTGTCACTAAGCTTGTGAGTGGTGGAGCCCAGTTCCAGCAGTGCAGGCTCCTTAGGCACTGTGTGTGGATGCAGTAATTGAATCCAGGAGATTTGATTTCTTCCTTCTAGAATAACAAAACCAAAAGAGCGGCAGGAGAAGACTTTCTTCTGAGGAAGGCGGCAAGATGAGAACAGTAAGTGAATGATGTGGTGTAGCCATCTGGGAAGTCACAGTGGAGGATGGTTTATTCAAATGGCCATGATGGTAGAATTATTAGCCCTTGGGAAATAATTTATCTTAACTGGAGGATTAACAGGCGTTGCAGAATCTAGCTCTTGATTGGATTTCTTTTAGCCTTGAGTTGGGTATTTTTATGTTCATTGGTTTTCTCTATAAAAGTTTAGATTTTTTTCTGAAGCATGTTTTCTAGGTTGGAAAGTGTGGCATTATAATAATAATACCATTGCAATTGATGGTTTTAACCTGGGTTGTTCGATTTTAGTATCGGTGATAGTACGAATAGCTATTCTGAAGAAAACAACACATCATAAAAGCTAGTGCTGATTTAATATCATCTTGTTTTGAAGTCTCATCAAGCTGTCGTACATCCATTTCCACTGGTTTTAACATGTTGTATCTTACTATATTTTACTATATGCGATAGTATAAACAAAATTTTTTTATAGGCAAAGAGGTAATATAGAAACCGTTGTTCGTTTTCTGTTAACTGGTTCTAAATAACCTGTAATTCTTTCATTCTCTTGAATGGCTTCACACTGTCTTGATATGCTTGATGCTATAGTATACGAAGTTATAGTCAAATAATTCAAGGAAAGAAGCACTATGGTGACTACTATTATGTTAGATTATCTGGGGGTGAAACACAATGATTCTTAAATTGTTTGGTTCTGACCTGTGTTGTTCTATTATAATGTCCTCTTTTATCTCAATCTCCACCCTTTAAAAAAAATAATCTATTTTTTCTTATTTTTTTCAATTAAGGGAAAACTAAATTTAAAAATAGTGGGATATATTATAGTAACTTTTTTGTTTTCCTATTAACCTGATTTGAACCCAGTATTGCTCTCCCCATCTTGTTCTGTCTGATTTTACTGTATTCTATTTTGTTTGATAGTATCAAATTTGAGGGTAAAGACAACCACTTTGAAGGCAATAAGATTTACTATGATGCCCATTTTGGTTTGACTCTTATCTTCTTTTGAAGTCCTGTAAGGTCTCCAGTGTAGGTTTTATTGGTTTTTTCTGTACTGTTTTGATCAATTCTATTATACCTGATGATGTAGGCAATCCTTTTTAAAAATAGCAAGAGGCACAATGGTAACCATTTTTGATGACCTGGTATTCTATTTTTGCATCATGTACTACGCCCATCCTTCTGTTCTAACTGACTGTTTTGTTTAGTCACATTAGGTTTTATACTCTTCAAAAAAAAAAAAAAAGTAAGAGCTAAAAGTGGGAGTAAAAAAAAGCCCCAAATGTGTAATTGTTATTGTAAAAAAGAGAGGAAAGGAAGGTGGTCTAAGGGATATAACTGCATGTATGTTTGAGTGTGTAGGATGGAAAACCATGTTACTGAGCTTTTGTTGGATCATTAAACGGAACTGTCTGTAATCTCACTGCATGCATGTCGACTTTATATGTTTTAATTTTATAATTTGGACAACTGTTTCTAAGATGACAATATGTAGCCTATTAACTAGTGATTTCTTACTGTGTTTTTTTTTCTTGAAATTCTGTATTATTTGTACCTTTTACTGCTTTTTTTTATTTCCTTTCCTTTTTCTCTTTAAATAATAATAATAATAATAATAATAATAAGCTTATGTTACATGAAGTTCTTAAAGTTTCAGAGCCTTGATATGAAATCATTTGATATTCTGGAGTTTTAATGAAGTGTTTTTATTCATAAATTTTAAAAGTCACAGGTGTGTGTGCGGCGCGGCCCACTCCTTATACATATTCCCCCAGGATGCTGCACTAGGGTAACAGGGGCCTCTTTGAAATTGTCCCTTTCCAATCCTTAGGCAGAAGAGAAGCTCCACTTAGAATGTTAACTGCTATTTATAGGAAGACCCAGATGTTGCCCTAAATTACTTTGTGTCATTTCTTCTTACCAGTTTATCTCAAATTCCAAGAAAAATAAGCACTGCATACAAAATACCTCATGATGGGAAGTGCTTCCCATTCCTCAGCAGTTCAGGGAAGATCTCCTGGAGCCAGCAGGACCTGCTGCTCAGACCTGAGATAACGATCAAGGAGACTAACGCTGCTAAAGATGAGCTTGCTTCTCAGCCTTTGCCTCTGGTTTTCCCTTCACAGCTCTGGGTCTGGTATTAGAATATCTAAAATAGGGTTTGGACACTATTCCGGCTTTTTCTTACTGTCAGCTAAACTGAAATAAATTCCTTTTCTGTTTCTCCATGGCCCAGCTTTCTGCTATTTGGATCTTTTGAGATGAGTGGCCAAACTTGGTCTGTTGGGCCCTTTCTAGAGCTTGGTCTCTGACCAGAGATGCAGGTAGTAATGGCTGTCACTATGTTGTAGGAAGAAACAGGAAGCTAAATAAACTGAGCTATCTACTCTGTAGCATGATGAACACAATGTAATTGAGTGCTGTTTAAAGCAGCATATTAGAAGTACATTCAGCAATGCTAGTCAGACCTCAATTCACTGTTGTGTAACAGTAAATAAGGCTTCATTTAGCTTTAAATACATAGAGACACATAGATAGGTAAAGGACTTATGAATACTTAAACATATAATTCAAATATTTCAGTGAGGGAGGATGAGTTGAGAACAAAGATCAAGGAAGTGAAATGGAACCAAAGAATGGTTTTTCAGAGATTAAGAACAATGAGCTATGAGTGAAAAATGGGCCCAGTACTATTCTGTACCTGAAGAGTGAATGAAACAACCAATCAGGAAAACCAAGCGCTTAGCCAGGGATTAATCAGAAAGTAATTACACTTAAATATTTTCTCCAAAAGTATTTTCTATTCAGTATAGTTCTTTTAGTTTCTTGCTCTACTTCCATACTTTTTTAATCCATCCTTAAAAACTGAGAGGGTTAACTAAGTATTGAGAAATAACTTGGGGAGAATCTATCATCAAAATATAAAAAGAAAACAGTCTGCATCATCGTAAGCATTTTTATGGCAATGTAAATTCTCTTCATTCAAAACACATCCTTTAATATTTTAATTGGGATACTGTGTTATGTGAAAGGAACATCTGATTTTAGAAATGCAAATGAGGGTATGCTCTCAAACAAAGATGCAGAATTTTAAAAAGGTAATACGCAGTTCAGCAACCAACTATGAAGAGAAAATGCAGAGAAGGAGCAAGAAAATAACCTGATTTTTGAAGTGAAAATTATACCAGCATTTTTCAAATTTAGCAATTTGACAAGGTTAATGACAATTTTAATGCTTTTTTTACTTATGAATGCAATAATTATCTTTGACTAATAAATTTGAAGCCAATCAAACTGCCTATATTTATTGAAGGTAACTAGCTAGTAGTGACTATCCCTATATGTGTTTTAGCTAGCTGAAAAGGTGCACAGTACTCCACTCGGTTACTGACTTGGCTCCCCATAGATCATCCTTTCCCTTCTTGCTCTTTGCTATGACACAGAGAAGATTTTCAATGCAGCTATGCTGTGAGATAGAGCCATTCCATTTTGAATATGAGGGATTTTAGCCCCCAGAAAAATTAAAGAGCTTGGCCAGCAATGGAGCTGCTAATGAAATCACCTTTGTGTTCAAAGCCTATGATCTCAACAACTTGAGTTCAGTGTCATGGAGCATTAGGCTGAGGGCTTCCTCTTCATTAGAGGTGAATACTGGCCAAATTTTTAAAATTACATTTTTGTTATTTTCATGTTGCTCATAGGGATGGAAATCCGGCTAGAATGAAAATTTAAAAGTAACCATGAGCCTCCATGGCTCCAGTTCTCCATGAGAGAAACTGGCACTGAAAAAGGAAGGCATCCTGGAGCCTCAGAGTAAATAAAGAAGGCTAATGGAGAGCTAGATAATTTGAGATGGAAACTGTTTCCAGGAATAGGTTCATCCTGTGAGCAAGTGCTGGGCCTCACAGTTCTCCATATCCGGGAATCACTGCACTGCCGCTCACATTCTTGCTGACTTTAATTCCGCTGTGTACTTCCCACTGGCTGTGGAGGCCAAGAAGAGTAGGATGGAATAATGAAAGCGTAGTTTGCAAATGGAAAAGAGATGCATGTAGGTAAAGAATCAGTTGGTTTAACAAAATAGCTATCACCTCACATTTCAGGTTCAAATGTAAATCTTTTGCTCACAGGACCATTACTAAAATCCTTGGTTAAATTCTGTGTCAAAATTTGGAGTAGGCAATAAGAAACAAAAGTTTTACAAGACAGCTGTAATAAATATGGCAATCTGTGTGTAATGTATGGACTATGATGAGAATGAAGAATAAACTAAATTATTTCTGATTTTTATAATCATATAGATTTTTTTTTTTTTTTGTCTTTTTCCTTTTTATCGGTACCAGGGATCGAACTCACGACTGCCTGCTTACAAGGCAGGCGCTTATGCCACTGAGCTAAATCCCCAGCCCCAGATTTTAATCATATACATATACACATGTATGTTATAATGAGAGTATTTTGGGTACTGCCTGACATATACATAGTAAATGAACAGTGAACATTGCCATTAGTAATAATCGTAATAGTATTATATTAACCACAATGGAAAATTATATACTGTATTTTTTATTCAAATGCATAGCTCCAATGGTAAGATATTTGAGTGAACAAGAATAAATTCTATTGATAAAGGATTAGTTGCTGAAGTCTCACCTGAGTTCCTCAAGCAAGAAGAACCAAGAAAACGACGAAAACAGAAACAAATTTTGAGCTATTAAACACATTTTTAAAATTTCAAAAAAATAACAGTAAAAAAAAAACTAATGATTTTACAAGTAGCTAGCAATTTCTCTGCTCAATAGTTTATATGGAATTTTTTTTTTTTTATATTTCGGTCTATGAAGAGAAATAGCTAATTAAAAGAAAGGAAAAAAATAACAGGATAGCCAGAATATGATAAATTTCTCAAGACAGTTGAAGATAGTTTATACAACACAATTTTTCATTGACATCATTTTCAACAAAAATTTTGACAATGAAAACAAAAAAAATCAGTGATTCTTGATAGGGTAATGGGACCATCATCATCTCGATAGGGTAATGGAACCATAATCATCATAGGGTAATACAGCCATTAAATGGTATTTTCTTCATTGTGAATGGCATGGGAAATTTTCCAATAATAATATCACATTACAAATGCAAGAGTCAAGTGCATCCTTGTGGTGCCTTTGCATACATGTGTTATCACACATATGCAGATTTGGTGGATGCATGTATGATTGTGCATAGGCATGTAAGCACATTCATAGTCAAAAGTTACACAAAATATATTAAAATATTATCAACACATTTTGAAATTACAGAGAAATATCATTCTGTTCTATGCAGTTGTGAGACTTTTCTAGGTTTCTAGATCCATGATTTTGACTAAGAAAAACATAATTAAACTTTAATTACAGCAACACCTTTCACAGTAAACAAGATGTCATTGGATATGGATATATGATAATTATATCCCCCAAATATCTACACTTCTGGGGCAAAAAATTGACACCTCTAGGTGAGAGCAATTCTTTATGGACAATGTGATCCATAACTTCATTAAATCCCTTACACTCAACAGTACCAAATGTCTTACATGGTCAGTATAAGGGTGGCTTTTATACAGCAATGTGCATAGAGTGTGAACCCCTGAAAACTTCATCCCACATCTAACCTGGGTGTTTGTCTTCATTATTAGCAGTATTGAACAAATATAGCAAACAGAAAGTTACTTTCTGTAGTCCAGAATGGCTATGCATACACTTTCCCCTCATGTATGACAAAGCCCTTTACATGATGAAAATTCGCAGATCATCCTTTTCCTATGGTCAAGCCACCATAATAGTCCCAAAGTAATAAATTATTAACTCAATCTTGGTATGTCTTACCTTAGTTATTTAGCACTAGTGTGTCATCCACATTGAAAGGGACAATAGATTACAAGATGCTCTGAATAGAACAATTAGATAACATACAAGCTCAATCTTCTTTGGGAAAGAAGTAAGTTATAAACAAGTTCTTGTTTCTGAGAAGCAAATTAAATTCCCTTTGCATCTGACATCTCTTGTTAAAATATTTTGTTATTGTCTTTGGGGATTTGGAATAATGGAGCCTGTGTTAAAGTAAATATACTATACTTTTCATTCTTTTCTCATTTCTCCTATTCTGATTGTTCTTTGCTTTTGAGCACTTCTTTTCCTTTCATTTTCACAATATCTAGTGTACATTTTGGATCTTATTTATTCTTTCATTCTTTTTTTTTAACTAGAGAGTAGATTAGTTTTTATCCTGCCACGTTGCGGCTCAGTGTAGGATACACAAGACTGAGTATCAAGGAGTCTGAGATGCAGGTTTAGAGAGTTTCAGCATCCACTAATGCTGAATGCAAAAAGTGGATAATATTCCTAAGGAATTCCCAGAGAGAGGGTAGATTACAATAAAGAAGGTAACATAAAGAATCAACCTAGGGGACAATCTCAGTTAAACAATATTAAACCATGATAATGTAAATCAATGCGATTTCCATTTCTCTTGGCCTGAACTTGCCAATAAAATTGTATTTTTATTGATATTCAACTCAGTGTGAGACAATTCAATGAGGTTTAAATTTTATTGAAAATTTTACAGCCTGTGGAATGCCCCTCAGGTGATGAAAGTATAGAAATACAATTCTATGGTACTGATGGGGAAACTTTTATTTTCTTCTAACTTGAAAGCAATAAAAAATTCTAACCTTTATGTAGCCTATTATGGAAATATAAAAACATAGAGATTATAAGCAAATTTTGGTACATTGCGCACATTCTTATCCAATGGCAATACTTTTTATTGATTTGTAAAGCCACTATCCATCTCTGTTTCTTAACACAGGTCTTTGTTCCCCTTTATCTCATTCTAAGAAAAATGAGATATATAGTCATACACCTTTCAGGAAAAAAGGATGATACAGATAATGTGTAATTCCTACACATTAGTGAAAAATGAAATAATAATTATGAATGATAAACAGCAATATTGACATACTATCAGTCCTCTATGTAATTGTTTGAGTGAAGAGAGCTGACAATAGCAATAAAATTTCCACCCTGGATTTTCTTCTCACCTACGATGTAACTCACTATGAGTTCTGCTCTTTTTTTTTTTCTCCCTGCATTTATCATTAAGTCATCATACGCCAAAGCTGGATATTCCTACAGTTACTCGTGCCTGCTAAACCATGAAGTCCTCTCCTACTTCTAATTCACAAGCAAATTTCTCATACTTTCCACATTGTGATCCAAAAGATGGAAAGAAAGATTCCTTGTCCCTAGTGGGATACAGTATTTCTACGTAGGCACAAAATATTGCAACTTGTATTTATTATTTAAGCCTTTTCTAAATTTACACATTTATGTAGTCCTATCTCCTTGATGTTCAAGCCTAAGAATGTGGACACAAAATAAGATGTTAATTTGTATATTCAATTCTAAAACAAACTGTGCCTCTTTTTTCCCTCTCTTACTCTCTCTCTGGCAGAAATAGACACACCAGGTCCTACATACTTCTCTCTTTATTTGGAGCAATTGGGGTTTTTCCCCCAAATTAAAATGGTTTTCATTTGCTTGTGGAAAGAAAAAACATCTTAACAAACCAATTTCTCATTATGCCTTTAAGACAAAGGGCAAAAATCTCAAGAGTGAGTAAAGTTAATGGGAAAAGATGGGGAAAAGGCTGGAGACATAACTCAGTTATAGAATATTTGTCTAGCAAACATGACTCCCTATTTTAAAAATCTTTTAAAAACTCTGGGGAAAGAAATATATATCATCATCACAATCACCTTTGTCATTGTGGTTATTGACGTGTAATAAAGCAGAGTCACTTTCTCATTTTTTTATCCTTGAAACAGGATTACATACAACTATTTTGTTCCTTGATTCTACAATGTGATCTACTTGATTATGAATATTTTATCAAGTGAGATGAAGTCAGAAGAATCAAATATACCTGGATAATGTGTCTTGGAATTTTGCACTTTTGTCTTCTACCATAAGATGACATAAGAGGACCATCCTAGCTGAAGCTTTTGGCTCTAGACTGAAAACAAGCAGAAAGCAAAGCAACATATACTAAATGCAGCTTGCAGCCCATACCGAGCCCAGATGACCTCACCTGAGACCAGTCTGCCACAGTGAACATGCGAGCACAGGAGCAACAAAAGGAGTTGTGAGCCAGCGACATTTAGGGTTGTTTACAAAGTAGCAGATCCCAGGAAAAATATCACAGACCCACAACAATTAAACAGCATTACAAAGCTTTTCCACTCAAGACCATATGTCTTAGACCCTAAGATAACAATACATTTGAATGAATACTTTAGAATGAAAAACACTGCTGTTTCATTGCAATGAGGTAGATTTGAATGAGGCGCAGTACGTTGGGCATTTCCTTTTGGATTGACCCCTTAATGTGCAATTAAAATAATTTACATGAAAATGGTTCTATATGTCTAAAACAGGAGGACATTTTCCAGTTTTTATGTTTAATCCTTGCAGTGAAGGAGCGTATGGATGTGTCAGGGTCACTGCCACATCCAGTACAGTGTAGTATAATAGCTCCAAGCTGAGGGACCGTGCTAAATGTGTTCCAGTATCAGCTCCTCTTATACCTAGCTGAGATAATACAGCAGTGCTATGTCAGGTTCAGGAAGAAAGAACCACAGAATTATGAAGAAAGATCTGTCTTCCAGTTCTACCCCTGTTTACAGAACCCCCCACTTTCTGGAAGGACAAGATAGCCATGATTGGAAGAAGCTATTGTCCAATGGAAGCCAGTGTTCAATGGCAGATAGAGAGATTAAAGACATAGAAAAGTTCCCCTCAACTGATGAAACAATCCCCTCAAACAATGAAAAGTGTTCTGTTCTTCAGCACGTAGGAGAACATTTTATAGCCCCTCAGAAACAAAATTTTGGTTAAAGAAAAGGTAGTGCTACTAAGTAAGTATAACCTCAGAGCTTATAAAATTCTGAAATGGTATTAATGTGCAAAGCCTTGGAAAGATATGCTACACTAAAGTTAGCCTTGAATAAATTTAATTCAGTTCAGCAAATATTTATCAAGCATTTACTATGTGTGAAGTATTATTTATGAATAAGAATGAAAGTAGCAAGCCTAAAGCAGTATAACTTACTAATTTATATTTGTTCCAAGCATATTTTGGATGACTTAGGCCTAGGAAACATATTTCTCTCATATTTTTTTCAGATGCAGTTATAGAGTTGGTTGGCAGAGTCATGGATTACTGGCTGGTGAGATATTTGTGTTTTAGTAAAGATCAGTCAGTTAAATATCCCAGCTTTATTCATCTCTTGATTCCATTTGCACCAACTCTCTGTCAACTTTTAAAAAGTTGGATAGGCCTTTTGCAAAAATAAAAAGGACAAAGAAATAGAAAGAAGAAGGAAGCAGGGACAGGGAAGAATGAAGAAAATAATTAAGATATGTATGTACATTACCAACTCCTCAAAGGAATTATGTGCTGCATGCTATACTAAAAACATACACTAATAAAAATAAAATGATGAAATAAGGTAGAATGAAATGTAACGTTATCCTAAGTATCTCCGAAATAATATTGTCTTTAGATGTTAAACTTCATAGTTGAATTACAGAGTCTTACATTTTAACTGTATTTCATATTTCAAATAACCCTAGCATTTGTAAATGTTATAAAAATAAAGTGATTAAAGGAGATCTGGTGATCCTGGGGGCAAGTGGAGGGAGATGTATCAGTTGTATTAACCTAAATGTCAATACCCTCACTGTTAGATTGTCAGAGTGCTACACAAGATCAAGAGATACATAAGATCAAGAGAGGTCCTAGAATAAAACAGAATGTACATCACTTTTTTTTAAATCTACAAATATAGTGCTACATGCACACAAGAGTCAAAGTGAAGGCCAAGAAATGTGCTCAATAATGAGTTACATCTGAGTTTTCAATCTGCGAAACAGCCATTTAAGCAGGTACCAATTTTGATTTTTTCGATTTTGTTAAAGATTTTTGCTCCTCAAACAGCGTAGCAAATAGAGGGGTTGGAAAACCTTACAAAAAATAGAGAAAGAAAACACTCCTTTGACACACGCTGAACATGACTTAGGCAAAGTACAACTTATTAGTAGTCACGGATAGCGTGGACCTAATGACACCAGGAAGTTTCTAAGTCTGTAAAAGGTTTCTGTCAGCATTGAACAAAGGCATCTTCACTTGTGCACACAAAATTTTAAATGTATGTCTTTCTTTGCTTAGAATTCACCCCTACTTTTAGTCTGATTTTTTATTTAATTTACTGAGATTTATTTGAAAATAAAATCTCCATAATCCCACTATTATTAAGACTTTCACGTGTTCTAAATGAAACAAAATAAAAATAATATTTCAAAGTTAAAGTCCATCTATTTTGTGCTCAACATATTGGGAAGAATGCATTAGAATAAAGAAATTACTGTTATATGAAAAGGTGCACCTTCATTTCTGCGAAAATGTAGTTTCTTTAAACATATGCCATTTCAAATCTATGTGTATGCAAAATTTCAATTTTACCTCCAAAATATGTTAATTGCATAGTAATTTTAATTATATCATGAGTCATTTGGATATAAATTTTCCCTGCAAAGAGAAAAGAAATTATGTGCAAAGAAACTTTATTCATAATTTTTACTAAAAAAAAGTAAAGGATCCTAGTAAATTTACTTATTTTTAAAGTGGGAAAGAAATTAGTCTAATTGATTGCTAAGTCATTTCTATACAGCTTCTTGACCTTCACTGGAATTACTAAAAAGAGGACTTAATTCTGTGTTTATGTTTATTATGACAAGAAAATATTCAAAAAATTGGACAAAAAAAATCACAATCACAATAGTGTCTTTATCACTTAAAGGACAAATATGTTTCCTTGAGGCATATATACCCCATTGTTTTAGATAAGGACTGAAATACAATAATGTGTATCTCACTGTAAATTAGACACTAATGTCATAATATCTTCTCAACTATAAATAACCTTGTATTAAGAAGAAATGTCACAACAACATTTACAAAGTAAATGTTTAATGAGCTTTCAAACAGATGACTAAGTGTACAGTGATATAAATACAGGAAGAACCATTGCCAACACTACATTTTTATTTATCTACCATACATAGATAAAAAGAAATCTATACTGAGAACATGTAGATTTCCAAAGTATGTGTCATTTCCTATGAATGTTTGGATATAGTACTAAGATGATCAAAAGGCATTTGAGTTTCTATTTTAAAATGAAACTATTTCACAAAAGATTCCAGAAAAAAATGCATACAACCTCTGAAACCACTTGTAAACATAGAGGATAATATAAGAAAAAAATCTTTTATAATGAGCTGTTCGTACCCTTATGAGTTCTGCCTTGCATGCACCACTAAGGAAAGGAATTTAGAGAGCTTCGATATTTGTCATTTGAATTTTTTAAAATGTGCCACCTTGCGATTTGGTGGTCCAGAAGTTTTGTTTCTAATTTATGTTTAGAAAACTGATAAATTAAGAAGGGGGTGGAAGCAGAACAAAAACAGATGCATTTGCAGAGGCAGAACCCACTGGGGAAAAGAATCTGTGAGTGTGTTCCATGGACCAGGTTGTCCAGCCAGCATGAGGTCCTTTCAGGTGTTTATGGAGATGGTTTTCCTGAAGGGTGAAAAACCCAGAGAATAAAGCAGGTGAGGGATGTACAAAGATAAGAAGGGAGGAAATGACCAACTCGCAAAAATACACATTTGTTCTGTTCAGGAATCTGGATCTGAAAACTTCTGAGGGATGTGGGGAGAAAGAGCCATTACTGAACCATCACTGTTGTATCAGGAAGTCCAGGACTTTCTGCTTCCTCTCTTGTCTAGTGTTTTATCTCATATTCCAAATTTGGAAGAGATAAGAAAATATCTATAGTGAGATAGCAAAAAGATTAGAGAATATAAGTTAAAAAAGAAGATAATCAGGAAGCACATTTAAATTTTTACTATACATATGATTGGACATTTTTAATTTTGAATTATGACCCAAATTAAAAGGATTAAAGAATGTTTACTATTGAAAAAGATGCTGAAAGACATAAAATATGCATGAGTTTTCATCCAGCTGTAGGGAACACATAGAACTCCATACAGCATATTTTGTATACAAAGAAAATTGAAAAAAAAAAATTTGCCAGTGTTTTTTCTCTACAAGGACAATCAGTTGCATTAAATCCAAACTTCAAGGGCTCATATGCTAACTAATAGCAAAAGACTCAAATAAAAAATAAGATTAGAAGTCGCTTATCAGGTAGTAGAGAACCAAAGAGAAGTTTTGGCTATAAGGACTTGAAATCCTCTCTTAAATCACGCATTACTTTTTCCATAGTGCATCTCTGTTTCATAACAAATATCTTCTGCTTAATATCATTCAGTCATATTCCAAGAAATTAGATGCTTATAGTAAAATTCTAACTCGGTACCTATTCTTTGCTATGCTAAAAGGAAAAGATTATTATGTGTTAACTGTTAATCCAAAGTTTGATATCTTATGAAATGAATGGTGCTTAACTTTTCATTGCATGAAACCCTTCAAGAGCCTGGAAAGAACTTAGCAATAAAATCCTGTAACACTGAAAAATATGTC
Source organism: Cavia porcellus (assembly GCF_034190915.1). NCBI lineage: Eukaryota > Metazoa > Chordata > Mammalia > Rodentia > Caviidae > Cavia > Cavia porcellus. The sequence goes on along the minus strand of NW_026947497.1, from coordinate 26,617,761 downwards.
TTAATTTTTACCCTTTTAATCAAAGAAGACCCACTCCAGCATTACAAACTTCAGTCCCTGCAAAGACCTAATACTAAATTTATTCCCTAATTATAAATAAACACCTTTAATTAAAAGTACATTTGTATGCACACTGATTAAAATATTGTTTTCTGATCACAAAATAAATGATAGAGCTAGTATAAATAAATTTCTGCTGTTGAGGATACCATCTAAAATAAGCATTGAATTAAAAAAAAAAACACTACAGGGCCATCATATGAGCAGGGAAATAGAAAGAATATGATGCTACTGTGTCTCTTGGAGGCACAAATAGCCCCAGTATGAGTCCCTTGTTGATCCACTACTCTTTAACAATATTGACGTGTGATTGTTATATTATTTTGTTTTGTTTTTGGTATGGGGGATCAAACTCATGACCTCATGCATGCGGGGTAGGGTTGCACCCCCGAGCTATATCCCTGGCCCAACTGTTGTAATGATTACATCTGCAGCATTACTTGAGTAACTGCCGTAATTTTTAATAAAATTTATTGCATTTTATTTTTCAAAAGTCAATATAAAACTTCCTATGTGGAATCAGTTTTAAAAGTATTGAGAATGAGTGCATTAAACAAAGTTTAGGTACGAAAATACAAAGGCACTGACTGAGCTGGGAACACGGCAACAGAAGATATGTTGGTTTGCCTTAACTCTCTGAGCTATGGAACGTTATTGCCTTGAACATCAACCCTCTATCATAGCACCAAAAAAATCTTATCATGTACCATGTAATTTAATCGAACTGTCCAGTAAAATGTGTATTATTACATCCATTTTACAGATGAGAAATTCAATCATTTGCCCAAAGAGACACAGCTTATAAGTGGCAGAAATAGAAGTCCACTGCGGTTCAATTTACTCAGAAAATATTTATGAAATTTCTTGATATATGACACACAAAGTTGTTTTGCTTTAGTTACATAGCATGCTGTATGCACAAAATTAATTCACCTTCACAGAAATTTGCACATCACCTTGTGTTAAAATTCTTCCTTTGTAAGTAACAGGCTGATGCAATCCAGTCTTCTCTTGTGGTGTGCAAACTACAGACTTTCTGGATAACAGTGAAATTCTATAAATAGCCTAGGATACCAAACTTACATTTTTGGCTATATATAATGGAAATCATGGATGAAGTAAAATAAATAAGCTAGATACAAAACTACATGAATATATCAAAACATTGATTCTGAGAGAAGCAAAACAGGGAAGGACTATAATTACAACACAGTCTTATACATTAATGTATTTAAATATATGTTCTGCTAAATAACAGGTATTTAACAGAAACAGAAAAAAAAAAAAAAGAAAAGAAAAGAAAAGATCAAGACCACTGCATATTCTTCAAGGCTATGTAAAATTTAAAGAACAAAAGTGACTTCCCTGGATGGTTACCAAAGAAAGGATAGGAAGTTGAAAGTATGATAAAGGAAAATTAAATTTTAAAAAATTGTACAGAGAGTGTTGATGGTGATGCATTGTAAATTAAGACAAACAAATTCAAATAATTGACTGGAAATCCTGGGATCCTGATTCATTATTCTGATTCGAGCCTTTGGAGCCTGAGATTAAACACTACTTGAGGGTCAGGATGTGGTGTAAAATAAGATTCAGCGTTGCATCCTCAGAGCCATCAATCACCACAGACAGTCCCCTCTGGTCTCTAGACATCACTGATCTCACTTTATCAGATTATTTATTCAAGTAAGAACTTTTAATTAAATTCTCACTTGAATAGCCAGAAGTGATAGAAAACAAAGGTGTACGTACTGTTGATAAACCAGCATATTGAAGTATAGTTTTTCTCTTCTCATCATGTGATTAAAATAAAATTTTTCAAAATGTGACTTGTCATAATGTAGGATTCCTTGGGATTCTCTTGTGCTAATCATAGCTAATGACTGATTCCTCCTGACTGTCTCTCTCTACAAATACTTAGTTTTACTAGAATACATGGTACCATATTTTCTTATTAAAAAGCATTTGATTGTCTCACATCAATACTAATTATTCACTAATCATGCACAATGTTTGCTATTGCCCTGTGCCAGATGTTGCTGTGTGCTCTGATAAGGAGTTGAAATAAGATATTTAATTCTCACATTGCTCAGGTTGACACTACCGTCATTACCACAAATCACCACCAGCACCTACACTGTATATTTAAAAATTTACATTTTGGAGATTGACAATGTAGTTATAAGAACCAGGAGCTTCAATAACCTCAGATCAGCAAAAATCCCACTTTTCCACATGTTTTTAAACAAGTTTGCCCTAAAGGCCATTAACCTTTGTATCTCTACATTACTTAATGTAATGTCAAAAGCATTGTGTTCATTTCCACTTTTATTATACCTTTTTAACTCCTCTTTTTCCTTCTAGATTGCAAAATTCTCCAAGATGGAGACTCTCTTACATATCAATATCATCATGAGAAGCATTCCTGTAATATGGAAAACCCTTACTGTATTTGATGAAAAGGCATCAGAGGGTGATGTTACATCTTTGAAATACATTTCCATTCAAGATCATCTAACAAGGTAGCTAGTGCATCAGGGGGGCAAAAACAAACAAACAAAAACGACCTTAAGTTTATTTTCTTTCACCTGAGAATATTTGAATGCACAAAACAGCATATATTTTTATTAGTAAAAGACACATTTCAGTAGCAGCACTTTGGTTCAAATTGATTTCTTTAGATGCAAGTTATCATGGGCTGGCAGTCTCATCATAGCAGAGCATTAGCACTTGGTCAGTGTGAATGTGCTCACTCTTAGAATCAGAATAATTTTCAGGTCTGAAAACTGTATTTCCAAAAGCCCAAGTGAGTCGGTTGTGCTGAAGAGATAACCTTGCAGCTGGGCAGTCGGTGGTAATGCAGCCATCATTCCTCTCAAGGTACAATAAAATGTTGCAAATGAAGAGTAGAAAATTCAGCCAAGGTTTCATGAAACAAAATCTCCACCATATTAATCCCCAGGTCCAGTTCGTACTTGGTGCTATGAAAAGTGGCGATTCATTTCCTATTAAGAAAGCCATCATACAGTGAGACAATACTTTGTTTGGGTGTCCTACAGAACTAGCAATTACCTGTATCCTTGAAACATGGACAGGGAGGCATGTGGAGGGTCAGCAAGGGTGGACAGCTGGTCAGTCCTCTGGGCTGGAACTACATAAAGGCTCAGCACTGCAGTGTAAATGTGAAGTGTCATTAAATTGGCATTTAATTGAACATTATAAACAATGTCACTAGTACAACCGTGTTGCTAACGATTAACCCTAAAGTAATCAGATGCTGTTATCTGTCTTCTGCTGGCTTCTTAATATGTCACTTACCCAAGTGCTATCTAGGGGGAAATGAAGACACAAGCTTCGGAGGTGAAAAAAAATCTACCTGTAGAAAATGACAGCCTCGCTGCTTGCTTGTCACATAATTAATAGCATCATTATTACGCCTGCCTATGAATCATTCACCTAATTCCCTTTGGAAAAGTTTGTTAAATCTGTGTTTAATTATTAAAAGTAAAATAAAACTCCAAACATTTGAATTTTGTAATTGTTTGCTTTGAACTTGATTTAACTATGGCAAAAACATAATGATGTTTTGGATTCCTGTTAAATTTTAAGGTAATCTGAGACGGCAGCCGCAGGCTTGGTGCTCTATCTACCCAGGATACCCAATGCTGGATCATGCACAGCGCCTCCTGTAAATGTTACCCTGAGGCCATATAGATCTCACTCCAAAAAATTGTATAAATATATGTATATGTTTGCATAAACTGGTCTGCGCTGTATCCATTTGTATATATGTGACTTAAGGGGATCTATGTGTGGAATAATTGATGCCTTACATTCTAACCAGAAAACAAAGCATTGTTTAGGAAAAAAGAGTTTCATTGCACTCGGATGCTGGTGTTTGAACAGGAGGAAAACATAAGTCAGAAGGTGCAACTCCAGGATGAGAGAGCCAAAAGCAAGAGCAAGGATGGCTTAAAGACAGGCTGAATATCTCTGGGGAGCTGGTTGAGGAAAATTTCTGAGTGAGTGAAAAATCCACTGCAGACTTAAGGGGCAGTGTGTCTCTGAAGAGCTGGATCAGGAAAATTTCTGATTGAGGGAGACACAGTAATCAGCTTAATGTATCAGACACATTCTTGGTTATTTCAGGATAAATCTAAGTTTTTCACCATAGTAAATCATCTAAAATTGATGCTGTATTTTCATCTTTATTCAAAAAACTAACAAAAGATTTCTGTGGAATGATACTGCATCGCCTCCAATTTAAAGAGAATTTTTTGCCAGGTATTTTCCTAAACACTGGAGCTAAATCAGGAACAAGACATGGTCATGGACCTCAAGGGGCTTATATTCTGCTGAAAGAAGCAGGTGATTACATGATCTTTTGAATGTTTAAAATAAGAAATATGTACCTGGTGCTTGAGAGAATAAGGGAGGAAAACTTCAATTAGTCTAAAGGGGACAATAAGCCTTTTTATCAAAGGTCACAACAAAACTGAGACTTGAGGGAGGAATTAAGAATTGACGAGGCAGCAGGAAACAGGGTTGATGTGAAGAGTAGGAGAGGTTTTCTTACCAAAATCTTAGAAAACACTTATGCTAAGAGACAGATGACAGAGACAGTGAGCGAGAGTGAGAGAAAGACAGACAGAGGGAGAGAGGTGAAGGTTTGATGGTGATTTCACTAAGCACAAGAAGGAAAACTTGCAAGATTTAAACAAAGATACCGCACCGCATTTGCACTTTAAGCCAGGAATGGTGACATACATCTGTAATCCTAGCACTCAGGACTCCTAGGCAGGAGGATTACAAGTTCAAATCTAGCATGACAAGACTGTCTCAGAGACAGACAGACAGACAGACAGAGACAGAGAAAGACAGACAGAGAGATGACATTAACAATTGTGGAAGAAGACTGGGAAGGGGACAAACAGGACACTAAGCAGGTCCAGCAACTCTGCAGACAGGGGACAGCATTCTGTGAGGAAAGGAAGTGATAAGCAGTGGGGATGGGAAAGTGAAAGGATTTGAGATGGACTAAAGGGATAGAAGTATTGAACATGGTTTTATTTATGGAGACACAAATGAACTAAATCTGAAGACTTCTGGGCCTTTTAAAATATTTAACATAGCTTGTGCCCAGTGACTCCCTCCCTATGGTACATTTAGAGAACTTGTAAACTATAAGGGAAGAGTTAAGGAGACTGTCACTAAAATAATCAGTGAAGGAATACAGCCTTAGAGGACGAAAGTCTTCTTTAAGGATGACAGAGTTTACAAGCAATGAAGGGAGAATCTGTATATTTTAATGATATTTACAATTTACCTTTTGTTTTAAATATTTTCATGGGAATCACTGATTTTCCCACCTGTTCAATCATAAACATCCATAAGTCCTATAAGTTGCACGTAATAGTCAACAACTATTATTAAACTAGAGGTTCTGACAAGTCATTTCAATTGTACAGCCTGAAATATCCTAAAACGAATATGTTTATGACATTAGTAAAAATCATTATTCTTTCTTTAAATTATCCAAAGAAGTCAGTGACTAACTGTTCCATGTGCGTATTTTGCAGACCTAAGGGAAAATCTCAGCTTCCCAACATGTCTAAACCACAAATTGCTTTTTCTCACATAAACCATCCTTACTTCCGACTACATAGAGTATTCCCATAGATATTCTGTTAAGAGAATTCAGGTTTTGCTCCATATAGCGTTGGATTACACAAGGTTCGCTTAAACTCACTCTAATTAGATGTGGCTAAACCTTACCTCTGACCTGGAGGAAAAATGCTTTATAATTTCACAGTATTTCACTCCAAAAACCATTTCAAACTTCTGTTTTAAAAAAGTAAATGTACTATATATTTTAAGGCACAAAACATGATGTTATAGGAAACACGGATGGGAGAAAAGGTTACCATCATGAAGTTAAACCATCATCTCATATTTACCTCACACAGTTACATATTGTTACTGAATATGTGACATTTAACAGCTGAAATATCACTCAACATGAATCCCATGTACAGTTTTATAATCTGTGGTCCTCATTTCTACCTTAAACATCTATGACTTGCTCATACTGCATAGAGTTAATTTTGCATCATCTGATCTACAAAGCTTCTCTAAGCCTTATGGGTATTTGTTCCAATGAAACATATACCCTCAATATGTTCAACTCCCTATTTGCATCTCTTTTTCTGATTCAGGTTGTATTTTACTAAAGGCTGATTGAAAAACTCGCACCTTTGCCCTTCCCATGAAATCTCTTTCACCAACCCTGTCCTTTTGTATGTTCTGCTCAATCGGAATCATACAGGAGACTGGGAGACTGAGACTTGATCTGGCCTGGAAGAGACTTGTGCAACCAAAGGTAGCAGTAATAACACAAGATACTTTGCCAAGCAGCCCAGCCCACAGTCACTGGTTGGTGAGTAAACCAAGGTGGTGGCACTCAGCACCTGGTCACATAGAGTAGCAACTGGAAGGCAGGACCACCATTTAATTTAAAATGCACAGAGGCTCACACTCCAACAGCAGGACAGTTTTGGGGTCCCTTCAGTACCAACTTCCCGGGGTGTAATGAGGGAAGAGCCATCCAGTCAGAGTAGACAGCTGGCAGTTGGACAGAAGACTGGGTGGAACTCAGCTGAGAAGTAGGAGCTGCAAACCAGACTCCAATTCAATGAACACTAAAAGACAGTTTTAGCCCTAGCTACAAAGGACTAGAAGTGGTCCCCTGCTCTGTGACAGGTGGCACAAGCAGGCAAGCAGCCTTGGGCAGGACAAAGGCACCAATGGCCTTGGCTAGCTGCTGACAAGGGCACTTTCCTTGCCTTACTGTGAACTTGTAAGACAAATCAGCAGTGTGGCAGGGATCAGCCCACATTCAGTGTATTTCTATTGTAGATTTTGGGGAGTCGTTCAGTACGGATTTTGGCTCCACCTAGGAACTAACACTGAGCTGAGGGCAAACTCAGGATCTTGCACTTGCCAAGCAGGCACTGTATTGCTAAGCTAAATTCTCAGCCCTGAAATGATTTTGTTTTTAAGCATTTTTTCCTTTTTTTTTTTTAACTTTGAGGAGGTTGTACAGGCTTTGACTTTCATCATTTGGTTTGTTTCCTTTGTCCTGCCTCTTTCTATCCTCACTGACCTTCCAGTATTCTGAGCTTTATAGATGAATGAGCCACATCTCTAATGTTTCTGTTTTGCATCACAATTCAGTTGCTTTCTCCTTCAATTCTTTCTCTCTTGTCCTCTTCTCCAGTTTCCCAAAGTTTGGATGATCATCCTTAGTCCTTCAGCTTTGCTCCTTCTATATTTTTCTTTAGCTACCACTATTTTGTCCTGTATCCCTCCTAAATTCTCTTTTCCCATGATAAAAATACCCTATCAATGGAAAGCCACTGCATACAAATTCCTGGTGTGTGTTGGAGGTTGTTTTATAACTATAGATCTTGTTTCTGTGGTTAGAGATACCAAATTAGCAGTTATCACAGATTATCAGTTTCTAGACTGTGCTTAATATTTTTATCACTAATTGTACTACTTTAGCCAGGATGCCATACTTGCTGTAATCAATTGCTCACATTTTGTAATCAATTGCTCACATTTAACGTTGTGATAGTCTGGGATCACAGTCATCCTCATGGAACAGTACCAAAGGACTGAGGGCTGAGGCAAATAGCAATACTTCATCCCTAATAAAGTAGGAAGACAGAATCTTGGGGGAGACAAAAAGAGCAAAATCCCACTACACCTTGAAAACTTCTCTGAGGAATAGACATTTCATATAGAAGCTTTGATACTGGTGATAAAGCTACCTAACATAAGAAAAATACAAACAACACAGGAAAGTATTAAAACTTTTTAAAAAATTAGATCATCTCAAGATGAAGAAGCAAAATGAAATCGCAGATTTCCAGCCCATGAAGGACAAATCCAGTGGAAACTTAGATGGAGAAAATCAGAATCCATTCACCTGAATGTACTGGAATGGCAGCAGGAGAAATAATACACATATATGTATATATGTACATATATATGAGTGTGTGTGTGTGTGTGTGTGTGTGTGTGTGTGTGTGGCTATAGGGGATATCAAAACAGAAATAATCTCACAAGAACAAAAGTGATGACCATAATGAAAGACCTGCTTAAAAAATCTAGTGTATAGATTTTAAAAAAGAGAGGCATAGAAAAATAATGGAAAATGTAAATGCCCAACATAGGAAAGAACTAGAATACATGAAACAGAATCAAATAGATATTTAGAACATTGAAAATTCCATTGAAAGTCTGCAAGAGTATATGAAAGAAAATGAAGATAGAATCATACCTAGAAGTCAGGATTTTGGTTAGTGATCATGAAATAAAAGACCTCTAAAAAATAGCAAAAAACAATTCATGAAAAAAACAGTCCAACAATTGCAAAAGTATGCAAAGAAGAATAGCAGAAGACTAATTGGAGTAAGTGAAAACTCAGGAGTCAGCAGAAATGACACTGAAAACCTGTCGGAGAAATAATAGCAAATAACTTCCCAAGCATGGAAAAAGAATTTGACATACAAATAAGCATATATAACTCTAACCAATCATGACCAAAACAAATCTACACCAAGGCATAATAATAATCAAGTTTCCAGAAATTCAGCACAAGGACAGAATATTAAAAACTGTTAGAGAAAATAAACAAGTCATCTTTAGAGGAAAATTCATCAGAATCACAGCAAACTTCTCAGCAGAAGCTCTCAAGTCAAAGAGAGCTTGGAATAAAGATAAAACTTCCAACCCATATTGATGTACCTGGAAAACTATTCTTTTAGAATGAATGAGAAATAAAGATGCAGAAACAGGGTCAGGGATTTCCCCATGCCAAAAACTAAGACTAGCCCCATGTCTATCACAATGTACTAAATTAATATTAAAATATGTCAAACATTTAAATATTAAAACAGAAACCCCTAATCTGCTAGATATGAGACTAGATAGGTCCCTTTAAGATGTAAGTGTTGACAAACACTTCATGAACAAAACCCCAACTGCACAGGAAATACTACAAAGAATCGACAACTGAGGTCTCACCCTGTTACTTCTGTGCAGCAAAAGAATTCACCAATAGAATGAAAAGACAACCTACAGAATGGGGGAAAAATTTAGCCAACTGTCCCTCAGACAAAGAACTTCTGTCTAGGACATACACAGAACTGAAAAAAAAATCAGATCCCCTCCAGACAAAGGACTTCTATCTAGAACATATAAAGAATTTAAAGCAAAAAGATACCCATAAATATAAACATCCAATCCAAAAAATTATCATTCAGAAAAAATGGGCATCTGAAATGAATAAACACTTCCCAGAAAAACTACAAATGACAAATAAATACATGGAAAAAATGTTCATCAGCAACCATCATTCAAGTGATGCAAATTAAAACAATGCTGAGATTCCATCTTATCCCCAAAGAAATAGCTATTATCAATGAATCAACCAATAACATATGTTGGTATGGCTGTGGGGAAAAGGAATACCTCTCTGCTATTGGTGGGAGTGTTGACTGTTACAATCACCATGGAAATTAGTGTTGAGATTCCTAAAAATCTATGACTTGAAGTTCCGATTGACCCAGCTATTTCCCTTCTTGGTATCTTTCAAAAAAATCAAAACCATTATACCATAACAATGTATACACAGTTTGTAAATTCAAACTGTGTATAGAGTTTGAAATAACTAAACCTTAGAAAAAAACAAATACCCATCAAGTAATGAATGGATAGAAAATATATGGGCTTTTTTATGTGATGAAGTACTCAGTCTTAAAGAAGGATAAACTTGAGACATTTATAGTTAAATGGATAACCTTGAGACCATATATTCTTAAATGAAATATATCAGACATGTATTTGTAAATATCACATTGTCTCTCTGATGTGAGAAACTGAAAGTGTAAGTAAGAATCATAATGTTTAACAGATATTGTAAAATAGGAAGTAATTGTTCAAAGGGGAAGGGAAATTGGGTGAGGGGGATGAAAGGGAAAAGAAAAAATTAGAAAAAAATAAAATGGAGATAAATGTTTTTAAATAAGAAGGGTAAGGTGGGTCAAGGAGAAGGAAGTGAATGAGAATAAAGATATACTAAGACATATTAGGTACAGGTACAAATTCTCTATAATGAATGTGATTGTTATGCAAATTAAATTGTGCCAATAAATAAATTTTTAAAAAAGAATCATACGGGATATTGAAAATGTTAAGAGGTGTGAAATTAGAAAGGACATTTATTTATGAACAGTTACATTTCTGTACATGTTTCCTTCTTTTTAAATACACAGCAAAATTATTTCTATTTTCTGAAAAGGGAAAATTTCCAAAAATTCAAATAAGGCAAAACTGATGATTTGAAGACGGACTATATCAAAGTTTCCACTTATTGGTTCCCTGACAAAGGTACTTGTGAACTTCAGATCAAGACTTAGCAACAACAGCAAAGCTTAAAGTTAAGCCAAGTTTAGCAGAAATGCACCACTTATGAATTATAAACTAAGATTTAATTGCATGTTTACATAAATAATGGCAGGCTGAAAACAAACAGAACTTCATCCATATACTGCAAAAACTCAACTCATCTGTTTCTTTTGGCTTCTCTTTTGTTCAGCACTGGCTTTAATACTGGACTATAATTAGGAATTAAAGATTACTTAGAAAATATAAAATAGTTGTAAAGTTTAACTGCTTTAGAATATTGTGAGAAATAATTACTGCAATTAATTTTACGACATGAATTTCATAACTTAAAAATGTTTCTTTTAGAAATAATTTTGTAAGCGAAAACAAAGCAAAGCATCTTTCCAGGTAAGTCACAGCAATAAAAAACACCTTCCTATTTAAAAATAATTAACACCACTTTGAATTTTATCTCTGTCCTTTTGTCTTATCATTCAGACACTTTTGACAGACTTTGCCCTGGTAATAGCTGACTGTTCTTTTTGATATAATCACTCCTTTCTCCAAAGGACAGGCCAATATCTTTGGTGATTAGCAAGGGACAGCCCTGTCTATCTCGATTAGTCATGGGTACTTAGCAGTTCACTACCTGCATCACCACTAATTGCAGCAAAAGAATTCATCTGGCCTCCCTTCTCCTTTATGTTTTCTTTTCTCCTCAAACAAAACAGGGATGCAAGTCTACCTCTAACGTGAAATGGCTATTGTAAACGTGCTTGTTTCCACATAATCATTATTTCAAAAAAAATATTACTTTGAGTTTTCTTGTTTTTTGTTTTTTATGAAATTCAGGTCTCACAGATTTAGGATCTCATGCATTCCCTATAGTTTAAACTGCTACTAAATTTTGATGATAGTGACTACATAAATGCTAAATTAAGGAATATTGTATCATCAGCAGGATACTTCAGTATTTTTATTTGAATTTGTTTTCAAAGCATCATTTGTCCATGAAATATTAACAGGTTAACAGAATATATTTAAAATACTACTTGTACTAATCATATAATTATCATAACTCAGAATAGTGCCCCATTTACATCAGCAAAATATTTACTTTTAGAGTACTTTAGCCCATTCTTACCAAATAGTATACTTTGTAGGGTAATGATGATAGTAAAAATATTTCAAAGTTTTCCTAATTTAGGAAGTAAAACTATATAGATTATAGATGATGTTATTTGAAGAATTGTTCAATAACTATTATTGATATTATTCTATCAATTTCTAACTTCGTTTTCTGTTATGTGAATGAACATAATAGAAAATGAATATGAACCTTGTGTGGCACCTAAATGTTGGAAGTTCACTGTGCAGTATGCGATTCATACATCAAAAAGAAAAATAACATAAGGGTAGGATTAAGATTGTGCATCTCAGAAAGGTCAACCTCCCATCATGGATAATAAAATACCACAGGTAAATGCAAGACAGCAATTTATTTGCAAAGTAAGAATTAAGATCATTTTATGTATCTCTAAGTCATTTTAGATACATGAAAATCAAGACAAGTGACCTTTGGAATCAGTGACAATGGATGATTGAAAATCTCAGAGTAGGGGGTCAGAATCCAGGTGGCTAGGAAGAATATATGTCATTAAGCATAGGGAACTAGTACTTACCATCCAGGACGTTTGCCTTGTCTCCAGACCACAGTGTAATTTAACTATTTAACTACTGTTAGCCCCATGTAATGCACAAGTCTGCATGTAATGAAATAGCTCACTTATGGTCCCCACGAGGTAGCAGTGTAACTGGGCTCCAACTCATCTCTTGGAAGGCTAACATCCCTTTTTTACACAAGGATGCCTTCAGTTCAAAGTGGCAGGCCAACCTGGATTGAAATTACAGCTACACGGGCAACTGGATAAAGTGAAGGAAAAAAAATTAGTTTAAATCATAACTAAAAATTTGGAAATAAGCTTTTTTTCCATATGTTAACTTTAAATATTCTTATGAAAACCAAGTAATCAGAAAAAATAAATTTCCTTCCCAGCTCTATTTTTTAAAAAAGTTACAAGGACAATAGCCACAAAAGTGAATTTGAGAACTTCAAAATGTTTTAATAACACTATTCCAGAAGAGCCATTCAATCATCCATAGACTAACAGAATTAAAGTTAAACACATGTAAATATGACATAAATAAAACCAAAGAAAAATGGAAGCACTTCCAGCATGTTATATTGAAAATTCAATAAATAAAAAATACAAATACGTTGTCAGCGTGTCACCACCTTTTACATGATGTCTGTCTTCTTTAATCACACAAAAAAATCTAATGAATTTTCTGTGAAAAGGGAAAAGAATGAATTCATAATTAACCTTACTTCAAATTATTAAAATAATTATTGTATTTTAAATCATAAAATATAGACAGTTGAAAGAAAATCACCCGCATACAACATTTCACTTTAAAAGGAAATGTAAAATCTATACATGTGATTAATAACCACATAAATGACTTCCTACAAGTTCATAGACCAATTATCTGCATCAAGGTATAAACTAATTAAATTTAACCAATTACAATGTAAGAGTAGACTATGTAAAAGAATGCTTTTTAGGGTAAAGAACAAGGAAACTGTAGAAGCTCTCTGAGTATGAAGTGTAACTTTGTGAGGAAAACAAGTGTAGACAGTAGAAAGAGAAAATGGAAATATTTATTAATACTGGCTTAGTTCCTTTCTCTTCCCATGCTAAAAATCATGAATGGATTATCAGTGTACATACACAATCATGAAACAAAAATAAATGAAGCATCTTGAATAATGCTAGTTATGTGTTCTCATAATGTAGCAGCTCTAGCCTTACAGAGATCACTACTTACTTTCTCATGAAGACAGAAAAAGAGTATATTCAGTGTGAATCTGCCATGTCAGAAGAATTCTCAACTTATGCCATAAGGTGACATATATACACTGAGAGAGAGCGTCTCACTCTGGTTACATTGTCTTGAATCGAACAAGTATAAATTTAAACCCTAACATCATTATTGTTAAATCAGTTTTATTGAGGCATGACTTTTGTGCAATAATCAGAATCAATTGAAAACGTACAATTTGATGAGCTTAAGTGATTTTACCTGTAAGATTAGCTTCACAATCAAGGCACAGAACATACTCACCTCTATTTATAGTGACTTTCTCTAAGCATATATCCAGTGAGAGTAGCTTTACTATTAGTAAAAAAAAAAAAAAAAAAAAATCTTTGTATGACTCTTTTTATAGACAGATGTGCCCATCTATACTGGATAAATGTTGAAGCATAGAATACATGAGTTTTCTGTTAGACATGTATTTCATCATTTAATAAAATGTCAAACAGTTTCCCACATTTCCTACTTGGGTGTATAGGTGTTTTGGTCATTTACATACTTTCTAGATTTTAATTTTTCTGTCTTTTAAATTTTGGGGGCCAGGGATTTAGCTCAGCAGTATAAGCACCTGCATGGCTGGCATGAGGTCATGTGATTGACCCCTGATTATCAATAAATAAATAAATAAATAAAATTTTGGTCTTCTTTAATTAGTTTGTGTAGTAGTTTCTTCTTGTGATTTTAACTTAATTTTTCAGATGAATAATGATATTGAGTTTCTTTCACTTGTGTTTAATTATTCAGATATCATCTTGTTTTGAAGTGTCTGATTGCATCATTGGATAATTCTGCTGACTTATTTGCCTTTTATATGTTGAGTTGTAAGAATTCACTGTGTGTTCGAGAAACAAATCCTTTCTTGATTATGTGGTTTAGGGATATTTTCCCTCAATATATGCTCTGATGGGTAGTTTTCTTAATGTTGTCATTTAAAGAGTGTTGTAGTCAGGGATTGTGAGAGGAACAATTACAATCAGGACACAGAATTTATAATATTATTTTATGATGGTCACACGGAGTTAAACACAAGAAAGTACAGGAAATCTGTTTAAAACACTAAAGACCCAGAATATTGAACCAAGGCCCTGATCCCACAGCAATGTCCTACATGAGTCCAGATGAAGACCTAGATCCCATGACATTGCCTCCCACGAATCCTGTGGTCTAGAGACCACAAGAAGGACTCACACCAACTGTTTTACGGATCCGCACTGGGAAGGCCCAACAGTCAGCCGCAAAAACTAGCAATTCTATGCCAGCAGGGTGAAGAAGCCGTGCTGGAAGGTTGAGGGTTCTACACTGGAGGTGAGAAGTCATGCTCAAAATAAGGACCAGGGCTGTCCTGAAAAATGCCACAGTCATCCTCAGCGATACAGAGGTCTCAAACTCCTCCAAAGATAAGAACAGTCAAGTACATGCCAGCAAAACAGTGTGACAAGTTTCTCCTGAAGATTAAATAGGACACATCTTTTCTCCAGAGCCAGGAAGCAATGCTCAATGTAAGGAACAGAGCTCCCCCAAACTGAACTGCAGCCACTCTCACCAAAAAGATCCTGAACTCCTCTGATAATAATGGTCGAATATTTGGGATGTGAGTCACAAAGAGCTCCAGAGAACCAATGGCTTGAAACAGCAACTGTTAGAGAAACCCACAACGCCTCCCTCTTCCTCTCCAAGTCTCTATTTATGCTGGCAACTTTCCTCAGGTGGGCCATCTACATTCAGCATCATGCTGATGTAACTCAGCTGGTGTTAAATTGACCACCATTTTTTAAATCCTTAGCATTCCACCCCTGGTCAACATGATAACTGTACACATTTTCTTTGCTATGGTCTTTAGTGGCAGATTTGTGAAAGTTAACATGCCTTGGTCTATTCAGATGTACACTAGTCTTGCAATTACATATGTACAATTCTTTTTACACTTATTCCTGAACCAAAAACAAAATATTCAAAGGGTAACCAAGGTTCACATAAAAACACAATATTTTGATTAATTAATCTGGTTACAAACATATAACAACAACATTAAGATCAAAATAAAAGACTACGTCATGGTCCTTACTTCCCATTAGATTTTTACATAGAATTGCATAACTAAAATATAAGGATCTTCTGCAACTCAACTATACTCTTATCTTCAGGTGAAAGACTTCAGTTCATTTCTCCATTGTTCTTTTCTTCTAAACGACTATGTTCTCCTCTGTTTCATGTTTGCAACCCAGAGATCCATTGGAGCCTTCTTTCTAACCAAATGTTTTAAATTACTCTACTGGCTCTTTGCTCTAAATTTCCAACATAGATCTAGTCAAAAACTCTCAGAAGTAACTATGCTAATAGACTGCACTGAAAGTTGTCTGCACCTAGGTAATGTCTCTAAACACAAGTAAAATGAAAACCAACTCTCAGCCAAAGCACAATATACTATCTGGATTCTAGCAGCCATTGTAGCCCCAACAGAAGCCTTCTGAGCTTCATCTTAACCAGCAGCATTTCCATCACGCTCAGATTTTCCAAGCTCCAACCAGAGTCTCCAATATAGTTTACAGCATACAAGGGCTGTCTTTTTGACCAGCCCTTCAAAAACTTTCCAAATTAATGTCCAAGGCTCTTAAGTCACATGGTCAGGCAACAAAACAGCAATGACCCCACTCTCCTTGTATCAATTTCTGTCTTTGTTACTTTTTACTCCTTGCTAAGACAAAATATTGATGCCCAGAGTTAGGGAAAGAAAGGTTTATTTGTTAAAGGTTGGATGTTTCAGTACATACTCTGCTGGCTCCAAGTGGCAGAATGGCATGGAAGGGCAGCCATTCATGGCTGGCTGCAAACAGCAAAGCGTGAACCAGCAAAAGAGAGAGGCACCTTCTTCCCACCTTACATCAGAGTCTGCTGGTACCACCCCTAGTCAGGTGTAGCATTCACACCGTCAATCCAAGCACTAGACAATGAACCAATTGCAAATGCTATATTTCGTCCTCCATAATTGCATGAGGCTGGAGGGTCACTGATATAAGCCATGACAAAAAGTAAAAGAGTTGAATTGTGATTAAGTCCTATGTATGTTTTATTATTCATATTTTTATTACCTTTAAAAGAAATTATTATCTAACTCAATGATGAAGTGCTTTTTCTGTGTTTCATCCAGAAGGCTCATAGCTTAGCTTATACCTTTATAGCTGTATTTGTATTGGTCTGTGTTCTCTACAGGGACACACATAGGTGGGCTCAGATGATCAGAGATTAAATAAGCAAGTAATGGCCTGTTGATGATTAGGGACCCTGGAGAACCAATAATTGCTCAGTCTGAGAAAGCAAAAGCCTCAGAATAAGACAGAGGCTAATGCTACAGCCCCATACTAAGACCAAAGGCCTGGAAGTCTGCTGGAGCATTTCTAGTTCAAGTCTGAATTCAAAGGCTGAAAAACCAGGAGTCTGATGCCATCAGGTCACAGCAGTAGAAAGCATTTCATCTCAAGAAGGCCCCCTAAAAAATGGTAGCTAGCTTTTCCTCAACTCCAAATACAGGCAATTTAAGGGTTAAACTGTCACCTAACATAGTGCATCTATCCCTTATGTACTTAGAAATGCACTTATTATTTTTTCAAAAGAAGAGGTAAACTTTTTAAGTGAAGCTTACTCTTCTCATCTCACAACTTAAATGCTACCATGTAAAGTTACCAACATTTAAATGACATAAAGTCCATTGATATACATTACATGATAAAATAATAAGAGAACAAAAACTGAAGACATTTTCTTAATGCATGTGTGTACATGCACACATGTATTCTCAACAAAATAAGAAATACTGATGGCAATTACAGCTCTTGTTTCTGTATCTAGTCATATGATCAAGGCCGGTATTTGTAACTGCCTTCTACATGCCTTTGTCTCCAGCAAGCACTTCAAGAGCGTCATGGTCCTCTGATTGGTGTGGTGATCCATATCTTCATTCTTGAAGGAACTAGACATTTCATAGTCCTTCCTGGATTTGGTAGCTGTAATTTCCCCATTTCTCTTATTCATAGGGCATGGTATTACTAAGAGATGACCTAAGGAATCCCCTGTCCTCCAAATGTACTCTTCTATATTATTATTATAGAGCAATATTCTAGTTTGTCTTGGTAATCTAGATCAATCACCCCACCAACACTGCACTTTTCTTCTTAGCCTGTTGACTCAGTAACATAAGAAGGTCAAAGTGCTCAGTCTCCTGGTAGAAAAATGCCCATTCTAAAACTAGTAATTTTAGGCCATCAGAGCTTACAGTCATGGGAATAAGAACCAAAATTTTTTAGGGTGTCAGTAGGAGTAATTGTGAGTGGTTCCATTCCTATTTCTACTTCTTAATTCCAGGGCCCATGATTTTGGCCGTGGGAGAAATTGCACTAGTAGTTGGATTCAGGGGCTATACAGTCTTCTAGAAAAATCTTGTCATAGTCTTGAAAAATGTATTATACTTGTCTGGCACTATACCTGTATCTTTAGTCAACTTGTTCTGTCAAACCAGATGCTTAAGCATGATGGGAAACACAGTCAGAGTGGTGAATTTCTTAAGAATTAACACCTTGCCACACTTGGTCAAAAAGCAATATTGCACAAAATTAAATGGCATGTAGGGTCTTCTCTAAGTTCATAGGTGGCAGTTTTCACAGGAATACTATGTGCAGGGAAGACAAATCCACAGGCAGCAACAGGGACTATCTAAGAGATAACATACTGCCTTTTCCACAGTGGGAGTGAAGCAATGTAATGAACCTATGAACAGATCAGTGACTGATCACCATGGAAAATGCTCTCATGTGTAGGACTCAGTTCTAGTTTCCACTACTGGACTATTGGTCACTTAGTTGGAGTCATAGCTGTATCAGCTTTGGTGAGCTTGCTGAACCCATGCATAATCCTACTTGCTGGGTGCCATAACTGTTTCAATCATAAACAAATTGGAAGGGCTAGAAGAAGAGGCTGACTGCTAGCCACAGAAGGAACCATGCTACTCATAGAATCATAAAATTCATTAATGATTTTAGGTTTACTAAGATTAGATGGCCAATTCCACACACTACAAAAGCAATTAGTCAATCAATTCTTAAAATTTTGTTTTTTAAACCACTAACAGAATATATATTAATCTGAGTTTTCCAAAGTACTGGAACCAATAATACGATTATAATTAGAAGATGAGATGTGTTGCATTGAGTACAGAGACTGAATAGTCTCATGATGCTCATCTAGAGTCTGGAGAGCCACACAAACTGGCAGCAGCTTAAGCCAAGAAGCCAAAAGGCTCAAAGTGAGGAAGAGGAATGATGTAGCCTAATCCTGCAGAGCCATTGGAACAAGACTGCTTTCAAAGCCTGCTTACCCTACAGATAAAGGTCAGCAAATGATAGTAGGAAAAAAAAAAGCATCAACTCAAGAAGGGTCAGGTGGTACCATGAGCTAATGTACTCCTTATTCCTGAGTTTTGTCCAACTGGGATTCAAGCCTATTACACAGTACTGCCAATATTCAAAGGGTATCTTCCTTACACAGTTTGCTGAGCCACATGCCAAGTTTCTCTGGAAACATCTTCAGAAGTATGCTTTTTTCACTTTGTAGGCATCCCTCAGTTCAGTGAAGCTGACAACCAGGATTAATCATCACTGTTGGTTTTAAGATAATTTTTAAAATATGGCATGAGATAAGCATGAGGCTTGATTCCACGCACTCCATTTCTTACATCCTTTCCTTGACTGTGTCCTGTATTTGCTAAACAAAAATTTCAAAACTAGCTGGGCTTCTAAAGTGGTTTTGGTGGGATAAACATAAGATTCTGCCAATTAAAGCATAATACAACCTATCAAAAACCTTTGCAACTATAAACGTTTATGAACCAAGAAAAGAACTTGAATGTTCAAATGTCCTAGATAAAATTGTCAAAAATCAGTTTACCATATAAAGTTGAAGAACTTTTTTAGACTTTCTCTCCTGTTCTGTTAATCTGTTTGTCTATTTTTAATAGCTAGGCACTGAAAGTGGACTATTAAAATTTTTCACTTTTTACTTTTACAATTTTACTTTATGGAGTTATCCATATTTTACTGTAATTTGCACATTTTGAGATTCTTTTCTTTGTTCACAAACATTTACAGTTTCAATGGTTTATGATGCCCAGTTCTGTGTTTTAATTAGCAGAACCTGATGTTTATCCCGCAAAAGAAACTTTAGATGCCCTGCTAGTTTTTGTCAAACATATGTGGGCAGCTCCTATTTTTCTGGGATAAAGAACTGTTGTAATCTTTCAGCTGTCTATTTATCTGTAGTGGGTTTGTTAAAATAATTTTATTTCTTATTATACTGAGTTAGCCATGGGAGAAATAATGGATTTATTTGTATCAACTTTCCTTGAAAAAAAGAAATCAAAAACTATTTCACCCTTCTTTTTGGATATACCAATAGACAGTTCTTTTGGCTTTGAATAACATGGTTGAACATTTCACAAATATACAAAACATAAAACAAAAAAAATTGCCTTCTATTAGAACTGAGTCAAAGTAAAGAGAAATACGTGCTTTTGCAAGTCGTCTTTATTGGTGGTGATTGGCAACTTGAGAAATGACTGAAGATTTAAACTAAAAGAACTGCCCACTCAATACTGTAACTTAAGACCTATCAAATTAGGTGTTGTTGGTCCAGTTAGGCCAAAGCTTTAAGCTCCTGTACTGTGTTTTCTTGAAAGGGTTTCAATTCTTAACAGACAAATTAAATTCTGAAATAAATCACCCCTTGAGCCCAAGCCTGACTGCTAAATGTGTATGCAGCTGCAAAGGCTCAAGCATCGCCAAAACAATCCAAGTTGTTTTAGAAACAGTATGTGGCTGGTGACAGCATTCTACTAAACCTGGGTTTCTACCACCTTGTACTTAATGCAGGAGAAGCTCCTTTGCTGCCCAGCCTACATGGCCTAACTTCTTGGGGAATAAACTGAATGAGTAAAATCAAAATTATTTTACTCCACAAGTCTCCAGTCAGTGTGGCTAAAATCTCCTTTATGAACCTGATTTGGAGAGACTGCTTGCCTTCCAAACCTCACCACCATTGGTGCAATATGCCACATCAGCCTATGAAATTACTACTCTAGTTAAATTGCTACCTCGACAGATATGATTCTCTAAACCATGCTTGGTTTAGACCAGCAGCCAGCCTGCCAGTGTTACAGGGAGTGAAAGAAGATAAATTCAGGCAAGAATAGATGAGACAGGTCAATGTAAGAGAGCACATGTTTGCACTTAGGAATGAGAAAAGGTTACAGACAATATGAAATGCAAAGCAGATTCTTAACCTATACCTGTTTTTAATCATAGATGGTGATTTTGATGATGTTCTGGAGATTTATAAGGATTGATATTTTGTATCTTAAATTATTAAGTAGAGAATCTTATCATATGTATTGTTTCCAACAGCAAAATCTGCATGCATTACAAAAAATTTCAACAGGACTGATATTTATAAAATCAGTGGCATAAAATGCAGTTTTGTGGAAAAGTGATAAAAATAGAATTGAATAAGTGTTTTGAACTACATAAGTCTTCCAAAAGCATCTGCTTCCAAAACAAAATGAATTTATATGCATTAAAAACCTGCTTAGGCAAGAAAGTCTTATCCTGATTCCTTTCTTTAATTGTTTAAGAATATTTCTTTGGGTTTTATTACTCCCACAGTTCTTATTACTTTTGAAGAGAATAAAACCAAATGTGACTGAACAAAACAGAGTCAGTTAGAACAGAAAGATGGGCATAGTACATGATGCAAAAATAGAATACCAGGTGATCAAAAGTGATTACCATTGTGCCTCTTGCTATTTTTAAAATGAGTTGCCTATATCATCATCTGCAGTCTCACTGTATGACCGTCCACTTTATATGCTTTAATTTTATAATTTGGACAACTGTTTCTAAGATGACAATATGTAACCTATTAACTAGTGATTTCTTACTGTATATTTTTATTTTCTTGAAATATTGTATTGCTTGTACCCTTTTACTGATGTTTTTTATTTCCTTTCTTTTTTCTCTTTAAATAAAAAAGAAACACTTCTTTGTCATCTATCTGCTGATCTAGTGATACATTTATTAAAGCTACATTAGTTTCTAAAAGTTTACCCACTGCGTTTACTTTGTTAACACTTTGTTTACATTTTTATTCAATATTTTTGTTACAAGAAATATTGATATAAGAAATGCTTTATCCTTTTACAACTTACCAAAAAATACAGCAATATAATATAAAGATCTTGCCTCATGTAATGATATTGAGTGCTGAGTACAATAGGTTTCCTTTCATGTCCTCCCCCAGAAGACCAATGTGTATGATTAGGGGAGAAGGAGCAATACTTTTGCTATAATCTCTCATTTAAGTTACTTTAATAAATCATAATTTTTTATAAAATATTTTTTAAGTATTCAAAAAACATTATTGGCTTTCTCTATGAACCAGCCATGGGTGTATGCATTAGGCAATAGTTATAGACATGGTCAATGTATCCTCACATTGTCTGTGTAATATACACAGACATGCATGAGATAAGTACCAAAATATAACAGAAAAATGGGGGAAGGATGTAGTAACCACAGAAGAATTCCTTCAAGCTCCGAGTCACGAAACTAGATTCGAAGGGCAAGAAGCCCTGAGCTTTGAGAAAAGAAGCATACTAAGCCACAGTAAGAGGTGGAGTGAAGTCTAGAGACAGGAAGAGCTAGGCTAGAGTATGACAAGAAAATAAGTGTGTAAGCTGAGGTCAGAAAAGTAGAAAGGGCAGATGATACAGGCTTTTTAGGAAATGAAAATTAGCTCAGGGAACAGTATAGCACAACTTGGGATGTTTTGAATCTTTTTAAGGCTATAAATAGATGAGGAAAAGAAATAAAACTAAGGTTTACAGTTAGGCTTTTGGCAAAAGCTACTGAGTGGATGACAGAGAACATTCCCAGGATTTGAATAACTTAATCGAATAAAAGCATCAAATAGAAAAGAAAAAGCCTATCTGGGATATATTTCATTAGGTAAATGTACATTGTATACTTATGTAGAAATAGCAACAAAAATTTAGGTAGGGATCTTCCTTGGAATAAACTTTTAAGGGTTTTAGTTTGTGGGTCATGTTTCAGTTGTGGGATTGAAAGACATTTCAAGGTTTATGTAGTTTATCAAAGGATGCCCAGGAACCAGCTCGAAGCCTTGGTGCAATCTCTTGGTACATGTACCACATGTAGTCGACAACATCTTGCCTTAAAACAACTAAAAGCCATTCATCAATACATTTATATGCTCTCATTTTTAATCCATACCAGTTGAAATTTATAATTTTTATTCCTGCTGTATGTCTCTATTTTAAAAGAAGCATTTAAATTCTGCCTGAATTATTCTGAACTCAGATATCAGAAAATAATACAATACACAGACAATACTGAACATTACAACTATCCTCTTACATTCTATTATACTTTATTGAAAGAACATCAGTAGTGATCTAATTTGTGGTTAGATAATACTGAAAGAAACAACAAGCTACAGATACCCCTATTATTTTTAGTATGATATTATACAATAAAAAATTTTAATTTGTATTACCAAACATTCATTCCTAAATCAAATTAAGATACATTATACATCTCCATCTTGGTTTTAAGGAAAATGAATAGGTAAGAATCATGCCTACCTGCATTCTGGTATGAAACTTTGGAGACGAGGCCTGTGACAAGCTGCCTTCCCATAGGTCTGCTGGTTGGAAACACAGGGAAGAACCCCAGGAGGACAGCTTTGTAATCAGTGAATGACCTGCTATAAAATATAACATTATATTTCAGATGATAAGAAATCCAAAGTCTTAGCCCACATTATTTTTCTGTGGTACCAGTGTAATTATTAACATCAATTCTCTCACTCCCAAATGAGCCTGGGTTTCAGGACTGCCTGATAAACTCAATGACACCTACTTAAGAGCAAGTTAAGTAAGGCAAAAATGTGTACCGATTCCTGATAAAGAAATCTTTGGTATCACATTCATTGCTAACAACATTAACTTAAAAAATTAACTTTGCCTTTTGATCATTATGTCTTTCTTTTTCCCCCAGCAAGAAAAGTTGGCCTCTGGGACTTTTAAATACTCCCATGGTACTAAATTCATACTGTTTGAATTTTGGGGGGATGAATTAAAAAATAATTGCTTGAATATTGTATGAGCCTACCTAGAAAACACTGTGCTATACTACTGAAAAAATAAGGTGACTTATGTAATGCAACTGACTAGTTGCAAAGTTAGAAAGCGAACCTATGCTTGCAATCATTCTGCAATCTGCAATCTTGTTACCTAGCTTTCATTGTGGTGGGGAGGTTAATTTTGAAACTACTCTAACACTATGTAGCCTGTGCAGCTATAGTAGAGACATAAAGTGAACTCAGGCCAAAGTGATTTATGACTAGGAGAGTCCAGTCAATCACCTCAGCTAGTAGATTACCAGTTAACTAGTAATGAAGGCAGATAGAGATAGAATGGAGAACAGAAAAGAAATATTTCAGACTACAAAAGGCATACTTACATTAGTAGAGCCATACAAGAACAAGGCAAATAGATATTATAGTATCTAACAAAGTAGTGGTGAAAATTACAGTGTATGGTACATATGAAGAAAGTTAGAATAGTAAGAGTGGAGGCACGTGACAATCAAACTAAAGAATAATTTTTAAATCTTTACTGCACATACATTTTACTGTTCTATAGGATAGTGTGGCCAACATTGTGAGGTAACTTGGGGAGATGGATTTTCACGTAATAGGTTGGGAAGCTGTTACAAAATGCTTGGATAACACCTAATCGAGGGGTTAAGAGATAGAGCAAAACATGTTCAAGAGTTGGTTTATTACAGTATCTTACACTAAATGAAAATAAACTAAACTAAAATAAAAATCAGCAAGCCCAGAATTAAAGAGTCCGTATAAACATTCTACCTTGTCAAAGATCCACTAAGGTTTTGGCCCTGTTCAAATATTTTTGGAAAGGCAGATGCCCTCTAGAGAACTATGGGCTTCAGTTATTTGTCCTAGCTACTTTTACTGGAAAGTTTGCTGTGATCCCTTTGATTTTAAGGTGAGGTCTGGAAAGATGTTTCCAACAGAAATAAAAGAATAGAGTTGACCCTGGACAGTCATAACAGAAAATTCTGAGACCTTTGTCTCCAAATGTATTAGCTCCTTTCCTTCTTCATTTTGTTTCCCTTTATATCTACCTAGTACAAGAATATGCACTTTTTTCAGAGTCATTTTCCACTCGGAAAAGGATTTATCATTTAACAAGTATTGCATGCTTGGTGCTGAGCAGGGGACAGACACTGAGCTGGGATGGGGCATGGACGCTGGGGGTATTTACAGTGTAATACGCTGTCTGTTCTTGATGAGAATCTCTGCTACCCTGCAGGGATCCTCCTCCTTACCACAGGGCCTCACTTTTTCCTTACAGAATTCCTCTCCAGAGTATATGCTTTGGATGGTTCTGCACAATGTATCTTTTGACCACTTACTTTATGCTTCAGGACTGAGGACTCAGGATGCAATTTAGAAAATACATTAACATTCTAGCTTTAAGTTTAGCCTTTTCTTAGATTAACTTTTTATGACTAGGTGAATATTTAAAACTGCTGTAACCACACCAAATCTTACTAGCACTACCATGTGGAGACCAGGCCTGGAACCATCTAGAGGAGATCAAAAAGAAAAAATGGCAGAAACAGTTGAAAAAGAAGCAAAAATTAACACATGAGCAGATATCAGCCTTTAGAGCCATGTAAGTATACTTTTCTAAAGAGTTTGCCTGTCTTTCTCATGTTTAGACAAGCAACAAGACAAACACTGGCTAATACTGTATTAAAAAACCAGAAAAAATATCTTGGATTTCTAGAAGTAGTAGCCTGTCCCTGTTGGGTCTTCAGTTAATATGACATGCAAGTTTCTATATTCATGGCGTGCAATGAACCTCTGAATAACTCCTAAATGTTTTAAGAGTCATGTATGAGTACCAAATACAAGACTATTATTATTACTATTTATTTAACTAGGAATATAATCACTATATACACGAGACCAATAATTAGTGCACTTTTTATCTGTCTTCTGTTTCTGATTTTTGGACTGTGATAGAAAAATAAAACAGATAAACAATAAAAATTGTTTAGATTACAGTGTCTGTGCATTTCTTTTACAAGTTAGGACATAAAGAGATTTTTCTGGTGGAAATTCTGTGTCCCACTCTATGATTCACCATCAAAGGAAGGGACCCTCAAGGGACAAATCAGATAACTGTTTTTAAAAGCTTGTAAAAAGTTAAAGTAATTACTCAGGAGATCGTAGAGAATTATGGTGCTGGGAACTGGCTTTGGTATAAAAAGGGTCCTGGGAAGTAAAAATTGTGTGTTGAGGTTGGGATCATAAGTTCTAAATCCCCAACAATTGATAAACAAATTATTTCTATGTACTTCTCAATGTTTGTGAGAAATTTATAAATCTAGGAATGGCCTTTAGGTAAATATGTAATATATATGTATGTGTGTGTATAGATATAAACATATATATATATAACTGTATATTTAATTATATGATATAGATATATCATTCAAGAATCAATGACTACTTAGACTAGTTATGGTGGAGAAAATATTATCAAAGAATATCCTGAACTTGCAATACTTAATAAGAATATCCATTTCCAATTTAACTGTGGAACAATATAGAGAATGCATATGTAACACTCAATGCAAATGTAATGCAGTCCATTATATGGAATATTGCATATTACAATAGGTAATAAATTGTTAGAGTTCTCTCTCACTGAATTACTGGCCATCAAAAGAACAAAATGTTTTTTAATTTAAAATGGATTGTTTTATTGTAGTAGTTGCTTCGTTTTTTAATGTAAAAAAGAAACAAATTGTGAATTCCGCTAAGAAAAATCAAGCAATAATGGAGTCCTTCAAATGTACCAAATATGTGTATATGTGTTTTTGAATATTATTTCCTTTGATACTTATTTCAATACTTGAAGTTAAATATTATTATCCCCATTTTACGGAGAAGAAAATTGAAACGTGGTGGGACTAAGTAATCCATCCAAAGCTACACAGTTAACAGAGCATTAAGTTGGAATTTGACTCAAACATCTTCTTCAGACATGTGCTATTTTCCACATACTGCTTTGTTAAGGAGTTCAACTATTGGTCTCATGTCTATGCAAGAAGATGAGACTGAGCATGCATTTTTATCTAGCAAGGATTTGAAGTTCAGGGAATCATAATATCAGCAAGAATCTCACTGCAATAGCATCGAAGCAGAGGCTGCTTTTTACTGCCTATGCTGTGACACAGGTAACCTTTGCCTACCAGGTGGTGACAAGTTCTGAGACAAGCTTGCAAGAAATTAAGAGCCACCAGGTAAGTGTTGTTCTTACTTATGATTAAAAAAATGCTAAGGTCATCTTAAAGAAGGATCCTGTCTTTATTAAAAACTGATGACAAATGGTTTCTTGGGAGAAGTCTCTCCTGTTCACCCAATGCTAATGTAAAGGTCCCTGCCATTCACTCTCTTGGCTTCTACAAAGCAAAGTACACCTGTGTTCCCGCTTGCTGGCTTCTTACTTCCTCTGACCAGAGCTTCTTAAACTTCATTGTATAGCAAATCTCCTGGAAAGCTTGTTAAAGTACAGAGTTTATAATTTTGGAATGTGAGTATTTTCATTTCCAGTGAGTTCCCAGGAGATGAGGATTGGAAAGTCTCCCCCAACACAGACACACACACTGTTGCCCAAAATCCTTCACAAAATTTGATTAAGAAATTCACAAGCCTATACACGATTGTTCTTAGTACAGTGCTCATTTCATATGTGGCAAAAACAAAACATCCACATGTAAAAAGGATGGATTAATTAAAAGTGGTATTTTCAAAGGAGAATTGTTTGAGCAAGTATTTTTTCTTATTCTTTTTTTTTCAGTAAAATGCAATTTTGACATACTGAGTTTACAGGACGCGAGTGGTTTAAAGAGGTTTAAATAAAAATCCACACCAGTATGAAGTATAGCAGAGAATACTGGAAACAGGATGAGTAACTATAGTATATTCATATAATAAGTGTTCTATGGCAATGATAGAGAATTTTTTTAGAGCTTACAGTGATACAAACAGCCTGCTATGGCACGCATGCCACTGGTTAGCCACCACTGTTCCATAGCAATCAAAACAACCTAAGTACTGCCATGCACGTAAGAAGGAAGAATCTCAACATGAGTGAATGGTGACATAAGATACAACGGTGCCACAGTTTTTGAACTTAATTTGTTCTATGATTTTGGGAAAAGGGGCCATGTTTGTGCCCGTGTGGGAAAAACGTCTGGTGGTGTGTTTGTCACTTGGTATAGAATTTGAAAAAGAAAACAAATCCCCCCCCAAAAACCCAAATTTTTATCCAGTGCTCCTGTTTGCCAGCCAAACTGTTTGCAAACAAAAGTGTTCATGAGCCAAAATAGCACTGTATTATATTCATGTAGAACACAGAGTCCGTCTAAGGTTCTGGTTAATTTCAGGAATACGTGAATGTACTCCATATAACAGGACATTGAGGAGGATTCTGTGTTCTGGTAATAATCTCTTATCATGTATATGTTTGTGTTTGATAATTCATTAGGTTGTACAATTGTGATTTGTAACTCTTCTGTACATATATAGCATTTCAGTATGCCATTTTACTATTATTATTAGCAGAAAATGTTTTAGGACTGAGAATATAGCTCAGCGGTAGTGCAATCAATCAAACAGTAGCGTGCTTATCTGACATGCACAAGCCTGAGGTTCATCTTCAGAATTGGCAATAAAGCAAAGTTTTAGATTAAAAAAGATCAAATCTACAATTTTTCATTAGTGAAAATATTTAAGTAACATTTAAATGTATCTACATGCGCCAATTCATGTTGAAGTCATGACCTCTATATCTCAAAATATGACTATTTATTAATAAGGCTTTAAAAAGATAGCTTAAAGTGAGGTCATGATGGGCCTTACTCCAAAATGTTCTCATAAAACTGTGTTTTTATAAAAACAGAGAGGAATGAACAGAACGTATAAGCCAAAGAGTGACCAAATGAGAATTAAAGGAGAAGGCAAACTCTAGGAGGCAAAAAGAAAGATCATACAAGAAATCTCTGTCAACGTCTTGATTTTGGACTCTGAATTCCAGAACTCTGAGAAAATAAATTCCTGTCGTTTAAGTTACCCATTTTCGTGGAACTCTCTCTATCGTATAATAAATTCTGTATCTATTATCATTGTGTATGTTTGAGATAACAAAGAACAGGAAGAAATACAGTCCTGAAACATGTAAATCTAGCCCTGAAAAAGATAACAGAAAGTATCCTAAGTTCCTCATTGTGCTCCACATTTATGAAACTGTGGACTGATTCACTGTTATACATTTGAATTAAAAATCTATTTCCAAGGTTAGCTCCCTAATTTTTTTGTTTTCATTTTTCAACTCATAAATGAGGTCAAATAATTCAATGTCATTTTTCATGGAAAAACAATGTCTCTGATAAATATCCTTACTAACATATTTACATTGTTCTTGAATATACTGACTGATTTTATATATCATCCCTGCAGGCCCACAGGGCCCTGTTGTTTGTTCAAACAACAGACTGGATGCCACTATGAGAAATACCTTTTAGATGTGATTAACATTTACAGCAGGAGACTTGCACTGAAGCAGATCCCACTCCTTGTGTGAGTAGGCTTTTCCCCATCAACTGAAGGCTTCAAAGAAAAGACCAATGTGTCTTGAAGAAGAAGGAATTCTCTAGACTGTCACAGAACTCAAGGTTGCAACATTACCACCTGTGGTATTACCCAGATTGCTGGCCAGTCCTAGTTTGAACTTGCCATTTGTCTTCTTTCCTTTCTTTTTCTCTTTCTCTCTTTTTCCAGTCCTCACTGACAATCATAACAGTACTTTTCTTTCAATTTTTAAATTAAATTCAACTTTTTGTAGTTTTCTTTTCTCCTCCAGCCAAATTCTCTCCTCTCTTATTATTGTTGATGAGCACACAGAAAGAAAAAAAAAGTGACTCAACATTAAAAATAAAACCTCAGAATTATCATCAGAAAACTGTCTATCCCCAAAGTCCACAATTGTAACTTTCAGACTTAGATGTCCACGCACAGCCCTGTGGCAGGTACTCAACTCTGCCACTGCAATGCAAAAGCCATGTGGCTAATGCGGATATGGATGGACATGACATGTTCCAATAAAAATTGACAAGTAGGCATTGATATTTGGGCACCACATAACTTTTGTACTTCACAAAAGAGTGTTCTACACTTGTTTCTCAGAGGCATTTAAAATATTTTTAAAACTCACTTTAAGATTTTGTGCCTTAAACGATTGATATGAATGAATGATGGCTTACATTTGATCTACTGCTCATACTTGTCTGACCTCAATCTAGCCAGTCTCTTTGGTTTCCAACTAAAAAGTACTTCTATTACTTCTTATCTACAGCTGGGTAGTAAAGGTTCTTACGGAGTCCATATTTTAGAGAGGAATGACACAGTCCTCATGCCTCAAGGACAGCTAGGTTTTCAAGGATGCTGCTAATTAATAACATTTGAAGCCATAAAGAAGAGGAAAATGTATTATTTCATCTTCAACACATGTGTGAGAGCACTGCCGAGCATCCACTTATGTCAAAGATTGTACACTCCAGTCCTGACCTTCTGTCTTTTTTTCTCTGGTTCACTTTCTTTTCTGTGTGTATATTCAGTTGATTTTTCTGGGAATGTAAACTACTGAAATCAATTTAGTGATCAACCATTATTATCTCCTTCTTTACTCTTTCTGCCATTGTACAGCTCTGCTTTCCTGTGAGCAAGACGGGGCATTTTTATTGTATTGCTATTTACTCTTCAGCTCAAGAGTTTTTTCAAAGCAGACACATTATTGACATTTAGCAGTATTAATCTCTGCCAGTGCAGTATGGCTAATTGGTTTTAATGAAATAAAAAGGGAACTTTGTAAGAAAATTGGAAAAAGAACCATTGCAATCCTCTTTTAGATATTTTCTCAAATCAGTAGCATTGATCAACAGAAAACAGATTGCCTCTAAGCAATGTTTAGTCTTTTATAAATTTTCAAGGTTGTATACTATTGAAAACGAGGTAACAGTCATATTTATTTTGAAAGATTTTAGCTTGGGAAATACGTTGCCTATTAGGATAGTTGTAGATGTGTAAACATTCCCTAATATTTTTGATAATAAATCCTGTTTATATCAATGTAAAAATAATCTCTGACTCCCAGTGCAGAAACATAAAAAATCTACATGGGCCAATGAAAGTCAGACAATCATCTGAATTAGAAAAGAATCATCTGAATTAAAAATTGACTTTATGTCTTGAGCTACACAAGATATGATATACAGCCTTTTTTTCCTTTGTCATGAGATTCACATTTATATAGACTTACTAAGTATTTAGTTAACAAGTATGTATTACACTATTAAAAATTATCTGTGTATGGAATGCACAGGACGTAAGATTATGTCCACATAAGCTATTCCTCGGGCAGATGATGACAGATGGGTAAAGTGCATGAAAGATACTAGGACTGACACAGAATCATGTCAGAAGCTACATGGCTCAGGGAACCAAGCAATTGAGGGATACTTGGGGAATCTCTAGTCTGATGCTGATTTTTCTTTGCCTCATTGAATCTAATTCTACCTTCTGCATGTAGGGAACAGGCTGACACAAGACAAAAAATTATAACAACAAATCACAGAAAAATAATGCAATTTATCACATACGGTTTTCTTTCATCATTCCCCAGATCCTAAATCCTTAGACACACATGCACTGAAAAGACTGTTATTATATTTAAAATATTTGCTTCAAACAAGCCTGGAAAAACTAGCCAGAAAGGATGACAATATTTATATCTCAATAGCTTGATTATTGAGATATAAAACAAAATGTTTTCCTATATGGATAGATAAAAGAGGAATTAAAAATAATAATTTTGAAATAAAATAGCTTATCTCTACAACACATTTTTCTACATTTATAATGAATTTTACTGGATTTATTTTTTCCTTTATAAATCACATGTGTTTTTAAGGACTCCAAATATATTGTACAAGTAGATTCACTGATGTGCTGAATCTTGAAACTGATTCATGCAGTCACTACAAAGAATAATTTATTGTACTCCCATGGTGGTTAGCCTGATCACAATAGAATGGTGAACATCTTCGCAATTTCATGATGTTACTTTTCTCTTTGAGATTCTCAAGATGGTTCTTCACAATGAAAACACTTGGGGGTTCCTGAGATTTTTTTTTTGTACCAGGAATAGAACTCAAGACCTTGCACTTAGCGGGCAAGTGTTGTGCCGCTACACTAAATTCCTGGTCCTTCTGAAATGTTTTGAACATCTTCATAGATTAATCTGGAGAGAAGAGAATATTGGTGTATGAAGTACCCCACAGTCCTCAGTCTACAAACTGTAGGTTCTAACATTCAATAACTCCAAAACTTTCTGCCTTCAAATTGAAGAGTATCTCTTTGAAACTTGGTTCTCTGTCATTGGGAATGCCACCCTTTTGTACTGTAGTGAAATGCCTCCAACTCCCATTGCATTGTCCTTACAGAACAAACACAATCCCCTCTTCTAATGCACTGTAACATGTGCTAGCTCAGTGATCTCATTATCCTACATAGGGCATTAGCGTTTCACTAACAATTGACCTAGAAAAATCAGCAGCATCTAACATCACAAAAATGGGCTAATTTTGTCATTTTTTGAGTCATAGCATCATGTTAGTAAAATTAACAACCAACAAAAATGGAATTCTAACTTGTGTCTACTGAAAAATATAGTAGGAATATTTATGATGTCAAACTGATCCCTCTGGCATTTTAAAATTATTTTAAAGTATTTGCATGCTTTTATGACTATATTGTACATAATTTTAATTCTACTTTATATTTATATCATACTTTATAATTTTTAAAAATTACATACATTATCATTTGATTTTTACATCTGTTTCTATTCCATTTGTTCTTTTAGGGGATCTGTCTTCAAACATTATAAAAGTTTTAATCATGTGGTAAAAATATGCTAAGAATCTCTAATGAAATCTTTTGCAAATGTGAATATAAATGCATTCGACAATTCCAAAGTCAGTTGGTTCTCTAAAATGTAATTTACATTCTTCAGGGTTTTTATTTTTTGCATCTTAGAATATTTAATCTCCCCAGAGTATCATTCTCTTATAAAAATGGCCAAAATCTTCACACCAGCAAGCACTTAAATCTATACCTCTATGCCTAACCTAAAAATAAATACGCATTTTGAGAGGAATAAAATGATCGTTAAATGTTTAGTGTAAATACCCCAAAATGACTCATTTTGTTCACTTAAGAATCTAATTACTCATGTACTGTCATTTCCAGAATACTTTATGAACATTTGGGCTGTTTGTGAGCTAAAATGAGATTTCCGGAGAGAAGGAGACCTGAAATTTATTTCAAGATGACCATTCCTTTAGCAAAAAGAGAAATAGGGTCATTGAATGACTTTGTTAAAGTAAAATAGTCATCAAGTGATAAAGGTAAGATCTGAAAACTAATCTTACAACTCTCAGGACCCCAGTCACCTCCTACAGCAAAATGAACCCAAGGTGTCATATATGAAGTATAGTACAAACCCAAGATGTGATGTATAATGACTTTATTTCCCAGGAAAATAGTTAAGTGACCTCTATGATCACTGTATGTATCTACTTTCTTGCATATCTAAACATTCAAAGTGGATTTGTTTTCTTCTTTGTGACACTTTGAATCAGAAATTTAAGAAACACAAGAATCTACTCAGTTTTCCCATTTTACTATCAATAGACTGTTTAAATTAAAGTTTTGAAATTCTTAACTCAAAAAACACTATGAAGAATAGAAGACAGCTAATAAAAACATCCTGTTTTAACAAAAATTTCCCAGGACAGTCAGTATTGTTCCATGGAAATGACCCAGATGTTCTTCTTAAAAAAGAGAATGATGGAACAATCCTTTCTCCTTATTTCACCTCTCTAAACACTGTTTTTCTTTATCACATTAACAAAACCAGATCAAAATTTAAAGGTACAGAAATTTGGATGTATTTTTGCAGTTCTTTCTCTGGATGAGAAGATGGAGAGGCCAGTAGCTTTCACTTGAAAAAAGAGGAGCAAAGGGGTCACTCACATTAAGTAATGTTAGGTATCATCTTATTAAACTTACTTAATATTTCATGCTCTGTGAATGAATATTGTGTGGCTTCTAATTACAGCATTTTCTCATTATCTTGACATGCTGAATCACTGTGATATTGAGTTTTCTGATTCAGGTCCTCCAGCCTGCAAATTCAACCCTCTGGTGCGTAGACCAAGATCCTTATGCTAGGACTGAATTCTCTGGTTGAATCCACATCTTACATACTTTCTCAGTTTCTTAGTCTTGCTACATATTAGCTGACCATCCAGAACAAAACTAGTGTCCCTTCTGCCAAACCTCTTTATCAAATGGGATCCCATGTGTGTAACACAGCTGTTGGCTTCACCACACTGAACCTTACTGTGCCTTTGGAACACTCCCCATGGAAATCTTGAAGAGCTATTAGAGAAGAGTCCCACAAAATATGGTTGCTTTTGATTGGATCTTCCTGGAAGCAATCTTGGAGAAGAAGTTAAGGTCGGTTACTTCACTGAAAGATGACCTTGTGAAGCAGGAGAAAAGGGTTAGACTTAGCCATAAGAGGACAAAAAACAATGAAAGACAAACTCTATATCGAGTAACTACTATGAGTCAGGTTGTTCGACATGCTGAAACCTTCTGAAGAGCACAGGAAGAAAATCCAGCAGTGTTCACCTAGAAGCTATCAGGGTAGAGGAAGTAGATTCTGATGGTGCCAGAGAACACTCCAAGCAAAACAAAACAAAACAAATCATGGAAAGAAACAAGGCCAACTTGAGATGTATCAGTGCAAGGCAAATTGGAGTTTAAATAAACTGTATTCCATAGATAGGGGTAAAATCAGATCTGAGCAGAGGAAAGGGAGACAAGTACCATAACTCTTTCCTACACCATGTTCCCTGGCCCCAGTGTCCTTACCCTGCCTATTGGATCTCACTAATAGGGCAATCAGAATTCAAATATAAGCTTGTTAACACTATTCACTGGGAAAATTCAACACATTCTTACAAGTGCTGCTAAAGAACAAGTGATGCTAAGCACACGAAATTATACCAAATACCTATGAAAATAAAAGAAACCTTGGCTATTTGTTTTATTTTTAAATCTGTAAAATACAGATTGAGCAGGAAAAACCTATATCTTGAATGATAAGATATTTCAAACCCTCTACTTTAGACTCTTACATCAACAAATTAGCAAGTTCTATAATATAATAACCAGTACGTTTTCTAAAGCCCAAATATCTAAAATCATAGATCAAGGAGTTAAGAGACATTTTCTAATAAAAACAAGCACAAAGAAGTAGCATTAGTTGAAATTTTTAAATTATTCGAATGGAAGAAAGTTGATTTGAAAATTTTCTTAAATAATATTTTTATCTAGTATTCCTCAGTATTCAAAATGTATATCACCACTGTCAATTAAGAACATTGATATTAGTGAGAAAATGTACATTGTCCTGCAACAGTGGCAGGAGGGGGCAGAAGTGACATAGGAACCCAGCTGTGACACCGTCCAACACCAATGAATTCTCTGCCCATACAGAGCTCACAGCTTCCAGTGACAGCATTTGTTGTAATTTATCCTCCAAATCTGGGACTACTAGCTTTTTAAAACACACACAATTGGACATAATTTGAGTCATTCAGAAATTATTGAGTAATTTAAATATTCTATACATTAGGTTTAAAGTTTCTCCCTTTTATAAAATAACTGTATAGGCAGAAATTCAAATATGCCATATTGACACACAAAGTTTCCTTTTGCCAAACCAATATGAGATACACTTTTAGAGATTCAAAATTCAGATTTATATTAATTGAATCTATAGTCTAAAAATTTATGAAACCTTTGTAACTTGTTAACAGTTTCAGCTCTACTATGTCTAAAATAAAAAGATTAATTCAAATTACAGCATTTATGTTATGTCTGGCACATCTGTCTTCATGAGTAATCTTTAACAATAGGAAGGAATATTTTCAAGCTGAGGTCTTCGAAGTTAGTAATAAGCTTTGAATGGAGAAAAATTTGGGTAAGGCGATGTGAAGCAAATCAAAGTACATAAAGGAAATAAGAATGAGAGAGGTCTGATGAGCTCTTAGAACTAGAACAGTCTAGAACTAGAACTTAGAACAGTCTAAGGACTGTTCTAACAGTCTCAAAAAAGTTAGTGGTGGGAAGAAAAAAAATAACAAGTATGATGGTGGCAATTTGAAATCTAGGATGAGTATTTAGAGACAAAAACAAACTCGCAGAAAGGAATTTAGATACTTAAAATTTAGAAAGAGATTTATGACTGATTCAATCCTTGCTAATAAAAGAACTGGGCCTCTCTGTCGCTACTTGAGAGTTTTGAATGAAGCTCCGCCACCTCTAATACTTTTCATTACTCAAGCTATATGGCTTTTATATATATATATATATATATATATATATATATATATATATAACATTAGATATCTCACCTTGGACAAAACCGGGTCCCGCTGTCTCTGATGATGTCTTTTGAACTGGTGATCCAGGTCAAAAGTACCACTTCGTATGACTGTTTTTAACCACAGGCAGAAAATGACTTTGTTCAAGTGACTTCTGTGGGCAGAAGGAAGAGATACACCGGATCAGTGTTCCACACCTTTTCCAATTTCTGACCTAACAGAATCACGTTTGAACCACAGATGCTGCTGAAGTCAAATCAGTTGTTCTCCACAAGGGACGCTGTGATAGACGAGAACAAGGCAGGAAAGCGTCCTTCTTTCTAAAGGGCACATGGTCGTGCTGGATTAGTGACTCTGCACAGCACCCATGGGTCTTATTTTTTTGGCAGCTGCAGTACTTGATCAAAATGTTAGGAGGAGTTTTGATTACAAGGAAAAAAAAGTGATAAACAATGGCTCAAATTTCCCCGATGCACGAAAGTGTATAAAAAGTTGCACAGTGGCTGGCAGTGCTGTACCTATCACGGTTCACCCATGATCCAGGATCTCACCATCCTGTTTGCTCCACCATCATCAACATGACTTTTCACCTGCCTGCTGATTACTTCATGGTCACAGAGACAGTGCTGCATCCATGCCTAGCTTCCTTTGTGCATTTTACATTGAAAGAAATAAGTCATCCTAGAAAACCCTAGCGCACTCCCATCATTGACTGACAATATCAGTTTCTCTTTGGGTCAGAACTGCCCATCTCTAGCTGCAAGGCAAATTTTCCATTCTCTATGGTAGAAGAAAGTAAGGAGATGCCTTCAGCCACACAGACTCAGACTAAGTACTAATGCATACGCTTATTGAATGCATAACAGGATTAAAATATTTGGATTGTTTGAATACTGAAAGTTGATTATTTTATTTTCTTGGCATCATTTGTCATACAAAGAAAGTGAAGTGAGAATGCTCTCTCTCTCTCTCTCTCTCTCTCTCTCTGTCTCTTTGTCTCTGTTTCTGTCTCTCTCTGTCTCTGTCTCTCTCTGTCTCTTTGTCTCTGTTTCTGTCTCTCTCTGTCTCTGTCTCTCTCTCTGTCTCTGTCTCTCTCTGTCTCTCTCTCTGTCTCTCTCTCTCTCTCTGTCTCTCTCTGTCTCTCTCTCTCTGTCTCTCTCTCTGTCTCTCTCTGTCTCTGTCTCTCTCTCTCTCTCTCTCTCTCTCTCTCTCTCTCTCTCTCTCAATCTCTCTCTATCTCTCTCTCCCTGAGGCTGAATTTGGAAACTCTTACAGATACTCAAAACTCATTTTCAATTGCTAATGTTTGGGACTTGAATTTTATGAACCTTCAAAACTCTCTTGAAAAAACTAGAGGTTAATTGAATTTGAGACAAAAATGGAAGCGAAGATGTATAAGAAGGAAACCAGAGGCGAGGGAAAGAGTTTCCCCAAAGGAAGGCAGGGAAGTGGAAGGGGAGAGATAGTAAGAAGTCACATTTCAAGGGAGTTTCTAGGAATGGAGTGAGCCTAAGCCTGAGAAGTAACTGGGTGAATAGATACAGACATGTTCTCCAGTTCCCAATTATCGTCTGCAAGCGTGATCACCCACAGAATGGGAAATCCATTCACAGTTTTATTATTCATGAAATAAAAATATCAGAGTGAAAATATAAATTAATGTTAAAAGAAACTAAAATTGATGTTTTAAAAATCAGACAAAAAGCTGAAAGTTCAATAAAATAAATAAAAGACAGCTCTCTAAAGGAAGATAATTATCACAAAATGTCCAGAATAAAAGAAAAAAGACAGTAAGTTTTATCAGTTATCATCATTTGACATGGAATTATAATGAAGGAAGCAGCACTAAACCAAAGAAAAACAATGACTTGGATAATGAACTCTTACTTGATAAAGGGACGTAATTCCTTTCTCTGTCATTAATGTTTGTACTCTGCATTAATTAGGGTTAAATATGTATCCTGAGTTTACAATATAAGTTTAGAGATAGAATCTCAAGATTGTCCAGGACTGAGATTCTCCTTATCATTTCTCTAGATTCTACTCCCTCCCTTACCCTGATTTATAAAATAAATTCTACTTTTGTGAACCCTCAGCAGCAAACATCAGAATTTCCTTTAAATACAATTTTTACCTGCATTCAGCTATGTATTTTTGCAAGCCTCAGACATCTTTAGATCATATACTTATTTGCTCTGCTAGGTTCTCCTTGCTCGTCACTGTTGTCATGGTCATCAGAGGGTCACGCTGCTGTCCCGACACTGAGCCTGCTGCACCCCGAGGCTGAGCTCTCCCCCTCCTGCGTGGACTTCCTGGAGAGGCCATGGGAATACGATGTGGTTACTGAGCAAGTTTTAGAACACTGGTTTTTAATTCTTAGTGATACAGCAAGTGCTCGTGGCTTATTTCATCACATTTTTTTAAAAACAAAATTGGAAAACAACAGCCTATCTCTTCCCTTAATCCTATAGCCTCATACATCTCACTACATCTTTGAATTTGTTTCTTCTATTTTTACATCTTTCTTTTAGCACTCAGCCTGCTGTTGTCTGATTTTCAGTGCTGATGCTCACAGCACCATGAAAGGGATAAAAAACAGCAAGAAAATAAGAACAGCACGTATGTGCATGCTCACGACGTGCACATGCATGGTATACACACAGACAGACATGCTGGGGGCACAGGATAGAGTCCTTTTTAACAGTAAAACTGGAACAAACACATGGCAGAGACCTAAATTCACAAACTTCAATCCATCTTTTGGTCAACAAGTAATTTCCAGATTTTTCAGAATATATCTAGTAATGGTTGTTTGACTATATTTTTTGACCATTTAAAACATTTCTCCTCATATGCACGTATTTAATTTCTACTATTTCTGCATGTCATCATTCCATGTCTCCCAATAAGAACTCTTTTTTTCTTTTCTACAATTTCAAGCATTATTAATGCTGTTAATGTATTTAAAATTTCAAAGGACTCAATGACAATACATTTATTTCAGTCTTTTCTCCCTCAAATATTTCTTATGTCTATGTGTTTCATGCTAATTGTCATCATCACGGATCTGATTTCACTCCTCAGCACTCTGTACAATAGTTATACCTATTGAGCTGCTGTCAATTCTTTCACTATCAATTTATATATTACAATCACTTCGTTCATTTGGTCTGACCCTGGGAACTCCTCATTCCACTTACTTTTCAAACTCATTGGATATTCTTAATCACAGACAATAAACTTATTTTAGCTCAACCTCCCTCAAATATAAATTTCTATTTATATTTTTCTATATTCTGCTTGACTTTTTCTGTATGTGCAATGGCTTTTAAAGGACATCACAAATCCTAAGGGGGGGGGGCCTCTGATTCTCTAGGTATAGAAAATGACTTTCCACTTCATTGAATTTTCATTCAGCTCTTTGATAAAGCTTTCTTAAATTAGCACCACTTTTTCCTGGTGAATTCAGCAGTCTAACTAACTTCTTTGTTGTGGTAACCAAAATAATTACCTGTTGTGGACTGAAGCTAAATACAACATTTACATGTACACACAGAATGAGGGTTTGTCTCATAATGAATTATGATTCTTTTTACAGTTTAATCCACAAAATCATTCTGGTTAAGTGAGACCTGTACTGATCATAACCATTGAATATGTGTTCTTATATCTTTGCAAACGTTTAAATTTCAGAAATCCTGCCTTTCACATCAGAAGGCCGGGCTCACCAGATGCTTGCATATGCTAATGCCCCTTGTTAAGGCAGAAGGTGTTGATTAAACAAATAATTCATAATAAGAATGCATATGATTAAAAAATCACAATGAATTAATCTGTTGTGTTCTCCTCAATGAGTGCTAGCCAAGATGAAGCCTATAGTCACAACATACACATTGTATGTTCACACATCTAGTGTCACATGCATAAATGTGTACAAGTAGAATAATTATTACATTATGAATACTCCTGTTGCATGAGAGATTTTAGCATTTTCACAGAAGCAAATCTCATGGAGTCCATACAGGAAATGTTCATGGTAGGTATAACACAGGAACATTAAATTCCTGCAGAGAATTCTTTTCGAGTCTTTGTGACCTGGTTGACAAGTATAATGAAGAGTATCGAGCTAGAAATGATCAAAGTAAACTTTATCCTACTTCAGTCCATTTTCACCTCAATATCATTTTGACCAGTTAAGTAAAAAACTTCATTTTTCTACTCTCTACAGATTCTTCTCCATTCTGTTTTTCAAATGGATTCCAGAATCATCTTTCTTATTGTGTAGCTGCATTTTTTCTTTTAAATTACCTTTTAATACTTTCTTATTGCTGACCAAAGTAAATTAATCAGCCTCAGTTTTTCATGTAACCCAAAATAACTGGCTTTTAGAGAGAATACCCGTGTTCACATTTCAGATTTCACAAATCGCCAAGTATGTGACGATTAAAGACACATCTCAAAGCATCTTTTAATACTTTCACTAAATGACTAAATGTGTGCAGCATTTAGAACAATTCTTGACACACATCAATCAACACCAAACCTTAACCATATATTTGCATACCTTGGGCCCCCATACAATCAATGGACACTTTTCTTGAAGTTCCTAGATCCCATTATT
Source organism: Cavia porcellus (assembly GCF_034190915.1). Taxonomy (NCBI): domain Eukaryota; kingdom Metazoa; phylum Chordata; class Mammalia; order Rodentia; family Caviidae; genus Cavia; species Cavia porcellus. The sequence goes on along the minus strand of NW_026947497.1, from coordinate 26,576,952 downwards.
TCTTTGAGACTCTCTGTTGTTATTAAGATGTTAACTGTGGTAAATGGAAAATGGGACATTTGGGCTGAGTTAGCCATGCAGTCATTGATATCACTGGCTTTTCCATTTCTTTTTCCATCACTTAGACTTGTTTCTTTCACAAGGCCACATATTCATGAATATTTAAGGATATTCATTGGATAGGATTTCAAAAAAAAAAAAAAAAAAAAGGTTCCAAAACCATGGAGTTAGATAAATTCAGAAGTGATAATTCTAAGCAATCATTGTCAGGTATGAAAGTCACTGCCTAAAAAAAAAAAGTTCTGTATTTATTGTACAATCATCAAAATTACGATCTAATCACAAGAAGTAAAAGTAGTTAGTATACCAGATGTTAGAATCATATGAAAGAATACTATAAATTAGAATAGTTGATTCAAACCTGAAGAAAAATCCGTAACATGGTAAACTTTAATGCCTGCATTTGAAATATTTTTAAAAGAATACTTTGAATGGATAGTTTTAATTTCAAATAAATCAATCAAAACAATCTTATGGACAGTTTTGTTGATCATAGATTAAATATGAGTGACTTGTTTGATCTTGTTAAACAATCTAGATAATATTATGGGTACAATAGGGTCTTAAAACAAAAACTATATAGCTATCATATTGATTGCTGATTTACAAACAAATAACAAACTAAGTTGATTTTCAATTTAAATCTTTTCTGCTAAGGATCCAGAAAATGCTCTCCCCCAAAAGATTCTATATTTTTATTTTATTTTTTGTTTCTCTGAGAAAAATCCTTAGACTTTTGTATACTATTATTTTTATCATTGATATGGAAAGTTTAGTAGTAGTAGTTGAGATATCATTTTATTTCATTAACTTTCTTTTTTTTAGAATTTGGAGGCAGATTTATTTAATGTCAACAGGTACTGATAAAGAATTCTTATAAAAATATGAGGCCTTGAAGGCTCAGAGAGGTTATACAAAAATTAGTATTTTCTGTTTTGAGTTATACCACAATGTAAATTTTAACTTACGCATATTATTTTCATAGACAAAATTTAGAACTGTAAGTTTCAAACTCTTTAAATGGTTACTGATCCAAAATTAAGCTAAGAAGCTTCTATTTTCATAGAGAGTATTTGCACATATAATCAAGAGTAAAATCTAATTATGTATTCTAAATGGCCCCTACTGGTAATATTCCATTATTAAATCAGTATTCTGTATTTATTGGAGTTTTTCATTCAACCATCTGTTGTGAAAATTAAAACAATAGAGAACAATGCTTCATTTGTGACTCCTTGCTGGTTATTTAATCTAAGCATGTTTTGTGCCCTTTAGTGCTTCTCCTCCTTCGCCTGATTCTTTCCACAGCGCACCTTTCCCAGGCATTGACCGACTGCTGCACCAGACTGACGGCACTTCAAGGTAAAGTGCAATGGCAGCCCCTAGGCACAAGTGAGTATTTGCTGGCAGAATCTTAAAAGGGAAGTAAAGATGGATGTATTCTATCAGGTACACCAACTTATTCCCAGATCTTTCTATTTTGCTTTTTGACCTAATATCCTTCGACTTACAAGTCAATCAATGGAGCTCTCTGGAGAGATGTGAGGAAAAGAGAGGAGTAATTGTAGCAAATTTCTTCTCTGGTTCCTTTCTGGGAGCTTTTCTCTGGCAGGCTGTATATCTGGATTGGTCCTCATAAAGTGGTGAGATCTAAACACCTTCTCTTTGGCATGACATCTGCGATAAGAGTTAGTGGTCTAAATTTAATAGCATCTGGCATTTATATCCATCACATTGAGTTCATTTTTATTTTGACATACAGATGCTCAAAAACTCATTGAAAGTGAACCAAGAAAAATATATTACAGGTATGGTAGCAAACCTGTGATTCCTGCACTGAGAGCCACTGGGACAAGAGTACTGAGCAACTTAGCAAGACTTTTGTCTTAAAATAAAATACCTTTTAAAAGGGCTGGGGTCACGGAAAAAAGTGAAAGTCTCCCCTTAATTTCCAGCACTGCAGAAACAAACAAAAATATATTAGAATCTTGACAGACAATAAAGATATCTTAGTAGACTTTCTTATTGTGCAAATAGAAGGGTGTAGACACCTTCTGATAGAATTTGATTGACACCGAAGGTGTCCACGTGTTATGTTCTGCATGGGAGTTTCACTGCGTGTATGTTTTCCCCGGAGTTGACGTGAACGTACACCTGGTCTACGATTTTGGATCTTGTCCATCTCCTTTTCTCAACAACACACTGAACATCTGGTAAAATTTGGCAGAAATGAAGTGAGTATATGCACAGAGGACAATTGATGTTGGTTGTGGGAAGGAGCTACCTAACGAGAAAACCTCAGACAGCAAGAACAGATGTACTTCCCATTGGCCAAATCCCCTATGGAGGAAGCAAACTCCCCGTGCTGGGACTCATTCTGATTTGGTTCTCCTTGTTAGTGAGAAACTAGAAGTGATACAAAAATGAACCACAGAATGCAAAATGTTCAATTGTTCTTATTAGATACTGATGGTAGGCATGATTAGTTTTCTCTATTTAAAAATTATTTATTTTATTTTATTTTAAAAAGAAAAAGATCCAAAATGATTTTTATACTTCATGATTATCCTGTTTTGTAGTTGAGTTGAAGTAATTCGCAGCTTAGTACTCCAAGTCAGAGGTTATTAGACATCTCTGTAAAAGGCTACTTAGTGAATAATAGATTTCTGTGGGCTGAGAGATGAAAACAAAGGTAGTTAAATAAAAAAGGAGCAAAAGAGATGTCCACAAATTATCAATTGACAGAATTAGAATATAATAATAAAGCATAATTTTTATAATACAGATTTACTAATACGTAGAAGGTAATTCTTTCTGGTGGAAAATGGCACTCTGATTCATTATAATTCAAAGCTAATTCTCTGTATTCATTCTACCACTGTCCTTTCCTTCTCTAAAATAAGCAACAAGTGGATTTCATTCTGAACTATATTGCAATACGCTTCCTGTTTCTGTCTCATGTTCACACTCCAGGCTGTCCTCACAATGTTACGTCAGTTTTCATATGGGAAGGTAGGCGCAAAAAAGCTTTGGTGTGAGACTTTTTGAGTATTAATTCCAGTTGACTTAGTCCTTTGCTATAATACTTTGACTAATTAACTAATTTATTCCTAAGTTTCATTTCTTCAAATAAAAATGAGTTCTAGTACCTACCTTGCAAGGTATTTGTAAAGTTTGAAATTAGCTAACAAGTAAAATATTTACAGCAGTGCAAAGCACAATATAAAGCATAGATGTTAATTTTCTTTTGATTTTTTAACCTATGTAAGAGTTTTCTGATGACTATTACAGGAACAACTGGACATCAAGATTTATTAAAGGCATATTCAAACTGATGACTAACACCACTTTGTCTTACCCTCTACTTTTAAATCGAGAACTACTTAACTTTCATCCTTTCAATACAATGGAGATTCAGTGTCATGAGACTAATGTTACTACCCCAACTTCAGGGAGAGTGGTATATGTTTTTATGAGCTTAATTATAATCTAAGTCTGTTCGGGAATTTCAGAAAGAGCAATTGTCTTTCTCCTAATTTTACCCATTGCATTCACAAAGTGTAATTATGTTTTAATATCTTTTCTCTATAGTGCTTTCATTCCTGTGATAGTTCATACATCTAAGTATTAGATTCACTTTTGCATACTAGTATTCCTGTGTTCAGGAAACTCCACAGCTTTGATGTCATATGCTTGTTCTTCCAGCAGCCAATTGCTATTTTCAGGTTTGTGCATCACAATGTATTTCAAAAACGATTCCTTCTTCAAGGCCCTTCCACACAGCCCACTCCACTCTACATTCATCACTGACTCTGGTACTTCATTTATACTGCTGCTCCTCACTGCAGTACTCAATCTTATCTTGAAGTCCTTTAATTTCCTTTTATTTAAAGTACATTGAAAACTAACTACAAATTCCTGACATCTTAAATGCTAATTGCCTTTTCCTCCATTCAGCTTTATTTCTGCTCCTAGGACTGTCCAAACTCTGAATCAACATGCTGTACTTTTTCATGTTTGCACTGTTCCCGGTATTATTCAGTTATCTTATCAAATGACTTCAGTCATTATGTAAATTTAATACTCATTTTATCATAGACTGGGATGAGCACAGAATTCTCTTATGAAGTAAACTGAATTGAGAAACGTGTTAAAAGTGAAGGATAATTTCAGAAAAGGGGAAAACAAATGTCAACTGCTGAAGTCACAGACTGGGGGCCAGTAATGCTGAATCAGAGAAATTATATGTAAGTAACAGTGAATGGTACGAAATCTGACTGGAGAAGATGACAGAAACTAGTGCTTAGTGGCCAATGGTAAGAATGTTGAGAATTACAAGTTATGCTTCTGAAAGAGCACTTGACTTCAGTATAAAATGTAAATTAGAGAGCAGGAGAAAAGGAAGGTAAGTTTAGGAGATCAACAAAAAAATCTATTTCAGTAGAATTTCATGACATTAAAGAGGGCTAAAGACATTTAAGAAAATGTTTATGAAAAAATTATGAGGCTAAAAATATAATGGATGTAATAAGTTGCAAAGGAATAAAATGTAAACTTGACAAGCTTATGGCTTAGATTAATAGATAAATAAGAGAAGGGTGCCATGTTTTAGATACAATAAAAGAAGGAACTTTGGAAGCCAGAGAGAAAGATAGTGCTGGTAATATGTTAAAAAAGATATTAAAAACCAAATGAAAGGATGGGCTAAGGAACAAATATATTAGATGTCCTTTAAAATGAGGCTCAAGTCAGACTTCATCTTAAATCTTTTTTTCTCCTAATCCTTCAAATATAATGTTATAAATAAATCTCATTAACTATATTCTTAGTTTCATCTTACCTTCATTAGACTTTCTGGTTTGGACATCTACCATCTTTTTCCTGGGCTATCAAAGTCACATGTTGCCCCTCAGTCTTACTTTGGTTTATTCTTTATCTGCAGTTCCATCAGAGAAATCAAACTCTTAATTAAATTCCTTGCTCACGATTCTCCAGGTGCTCCCAATGGATAAAATGGAAGGATAAAATTTAAATCTTTTTAATGTCATGTGTGTTTTATGTGATCTAGGCAGCACTACTCACCGAGATTTATGCTTCATCTACAGCATTTAGTGCTCCAACATTCTGAACTATAACGCCCATTGTTCCAAACTTGTTTAAAACTCTATAAGTGTGTACGTGTCATTCTCGTTGCTTTTATTCACCTGGAAAACAATCTTCTAGAAGCTCAACAAGTGAAAAGGGTTTTCTGGGTAAACAAAAGTGCTTTTCTTGTGATCTCCCTGTCCTTTCTGTGTCTCTTTGGCAATTTAAAAAATTTTCAAATTGCCAGCTATGTAATAAATGGTTTGAGAGCAAAGTCTGTATCCATGCATTTTGAATCCGCAATGCCTACTAATATAACCTGTGAGTAAGCATTGAAACCATTGGCTAAAAATATATATGTTCACAGCTATGCCTGATAGGAAAGCATTTCTGGAAAAGTATCATATCTGTAGCTACAATTTTATTTGTAAGTGTTAAAGCATAATGACCAAATTTACATTATAATCTGAATTATTATGACTTTTCTTGTGACTGACTTTAGATGATCTGCTTTTATCAAAATGCACAATTACATAACTTAGTTAAATTTTTGAAACACATTGTGCCTGAGAAGAGGAAGTGATATGCAAGGGAAATATCACTTAGGAACGTGATAAGGACAGATTTCAAAAGAAAACCCAACAGGCTACAGGTAATATCTCATGTCTTACTACTGGGAATAAATTTCACAATCTATACTCTAATTATATTGTGCACTTCACTAATGGCTCTGTCCCCAGAGGGGCTCCTGGGAATCTACCAGTAGATTTTATGGGGCCCAGAGTGAATTTTAACGTGGTGAAAAGGTAGTAAATTCACAGCTTTACTTATTCAGAGATAAGATAGAGAGTGAAAATACATCATTTCCCTCTAATGGGCACTAAGCACAGCTCTTGGAATGTCACCTAAGTAACTGGATGTTTCTGCTTCTGCCCTTTCAACCTGAGTGTGTACATTCAAATAGGACTGGTTTTAAAAAATACTTATTTTACTAGTAAAATTTTTGTGAAACTTCTCAGACTTTTTAGGATGACTGTACTATGGAAATAATGTGTTTTGAACTTATCCTTTCATAAAGAGGCAGTGTTTAAACTATCATCATCTTTATATTTAGAGTTCTTTAGCCTAAATATTTCTAGGAAAGATGTACAACAGCAGTTACCTTATATGCTTAAATGGTCTTTCAACTAACATTAAGAGTAATATAGATGGCTCATATTATTAAAATAGCATTAAAAATAAAGTTCATATTCTAACAAGAGATAATTTTTGTGTTTGTGATCCAACTATTTAAAGAAATTTAAAGGTTAAACATCTTCAATTGTCCAAAGAATCATTAACATGGTTAAAGAATCTAAAATACATTTCTAAATCTCTCTATGTTTTATGATAAAGGCTATGAATATTTACAAACTTCAGAGACTTGTTTTGTTTCAGGGGAATTTAGTGAATCTGGGGTATGAATTCTTCTTCCAGCATTTGGATAAATAGTATGAATAAAACTACAAGCATCATTTTTGACATTTTTGTTTCATTGTTGCAGTTGAGACTAAGTAAAAATTGGATAAAAATATATTCTACCTTTTGATTCCATTTCAAAGGAAAGCAAAGGACAAGTTCAAACAACCGACCATCTCTAATCCTATATATTTCCACAGAAGTCACTTTAAATAGTACAGGTTAAAGGAACTCCGGAAATCAAAATATTAGAATGAGGTCTTCCTAAATGTAATTTACTAACACCCTTTATCAAAATATTATTGTGGCTGGTTAACACAGCTCTGAAATTGTCGCCAAAGCAGTGGAGGTGGTAGTACAAAGGAAATTGTCATAGGCACTTTCTGAAACACAATAAGAGTCTTCTTTATTTCTGTCATAGGTTTGATTTATTATCTCTATTAATTGACATAATTGCACATGCATTTTTTTCTATACTAGCAAGATATGCAGACTTCAAGTTAATTGAGGGGTGAGAAATTCCATTTTCTTTTCAAATGCATATTAGTACCAAAATCACATGAATTCTTAGAGAAGTTTCATGTATGTGTTATCTTGACAGCCACATCAGCCCATGTAACAAAAGCAGGATGCTGACTCCATGGTGCAAGGCCCATTTCTTAGCCATCAGCAGACTTCCCTTATAGCCACAGCCCCAAACAATAACCACGTATGCAGTGTAAAAAAAGAGGGTCTAAAAAAAAAAAAAATCTGTACAAATAAATCTGAAAGTCAAAGACTCCTAGTGCTCCAGTTTCACTGATTAGGTGGGATTTGGGAAGCATGGTTAGGGTTTTGTTTCCTCCCTGCCTTTACAGTTCTATAATCACAACGGCTCTCTAGTGGGATGCTAAATTAAGAGGCATTTTGTTTGTATTGTTAGCAGCTAGATCGAAACAGTCACAGAGAAATGTTTTATTATAGTGAGGAAAGGAGTCTTTTAATAAGGCTCTTAGGAGACTGAGTTTTAATGATGCTTAACACAATGTTTTAAACCACACACCACATCTACATGTTATTTCTTGTTAAATGCTGGTTATTAAACAGCAGGCTGGCTCCAGATTGCCTGCAGAGGGTAGTTAGGGTTGGCTGATACATCTCTGACAATTTGAATAGTTGATGGAGTGACAAGTGCGTTTGCATTTAAAGGATTTTACATTTTAACATCTGCACAGTGTAACAGTATGTGTTATTACTGAGTGTAGTTTTCTGCACAATATGTTGAAGGGTTAAAGCCAATTAAGCACAATTGTAAGTTTCAATTTCTTCTAGAATTCTGTGCTCTCATCCAAACTTAACATGCTTAAGCTGAAATGATTTCCCTCACTATTTAACCCAGGGAACTCTGCAGTGAATTGCTGTTCAAAACTGCAGATCAGAGAACAAGAAAGGGAAATGAAGAACAGAATGTGCCCCAAGGAAAGAAGTGGGCTATAAAGCAGTACATGCTCATACGTAGGTTTCTTTTAACCCTTTAAACCTTTATCACTATTCATTAGAAAGCATGGTTTTACAATGCTTTTATTTCTCTCATTGTTAATCTCACAGTTTCCTTGTCCTAATCTACTCGAATCAGGAGGAGAACAAAGCATCGTTTGAGTGAAGGAAATGATTTAGTATCAAGAAACTAAGTTGTCCAGTTTTCAAATGTCAATTCTTAGCTTGTATGATTCTTCTATGTAGCTTATTTATCTTTCAATACTTTATTAGGGGATCTTGCTGATGCAGAGGAAAGAAACTCTCAACTTGCTTGAAGTCTGGTACGAGTTCATGTTCTCTGAAATCGAAGAATGAATTTTAGGAACAATGTAGGTGTCTTGGTTATTTTTCTCTCATTGCTGAGACAAAATACCCAACACTTAACATGAAGGAAGGAAAGGTTTATTTAAGCTCACAGTTTGTGGAGGTTTCAGTCCATACTCAGCTGGTTCCAAGGCAAGATGGCATGGCACTAGGGCAACACTTCAATGCAGCAGCCAGCAAAAGCAGCCAAAATGAAAGGAATTCAAACAAGCCTCTTTTCCTCCCTTACATTGTAAGCAAGCTACCCCGACCAAGGACAGTGTAGACCTCTTACCATCTTTATGCTCTCTTCTTGCACAGGCTGAGGATATTTACAAAGTAAGGACCTTGGCTCCCTGCTGACTTCTTTAGTTAAACTTTTAAACTTCTCAAGTTGACACAATGTATCAATCATAAGAGGAGGTTAAAGGGTATATATTTATTGAGGGAAAGAAAGCATCTGTCCCAAAGAGTCACAGAAAGGGGTCCCGAGAATGTTGACAAGGACCCTTTTCTAGGATTTTTAGAGTAAATCCACACATGAGGCAGCTCAAACGTGAGAAAAAATGGGAAATCAGAAGGCAGGAATGAGATGGGACAAATTATGGTCAATCAATAGGATCACGAGTATAATTGTTCAGGTAAAGTTGATTACATTGGGATCAAATGAAGAAGCAAATCACTTAGCATCTGGACATGAATACAGAACAGGGGCTTTTCCTATAGGGTTTGGGTTCATGCTCTTCCTGATGTCCTCAAGGTGAGATACCTATTTAGAATATCAGTCCCTGATGTTTGCTTTAGGAAGTGTGTGCATGTATTTGCTTTAACATTTTCCTTGAGGTCTGGCCCACAACAGAGGCATCTGTCTCCCCCACAATTGTAAGGTATTCTGTCTGGTTCCTTTGGAGGCCTAGCCCTGTAATACTTTTTCTAACTTAGTTGCCTATAACACTGCTTCTGGAGTGCTTAGCTCTCCTTTGAATCGCCTATTTCTCTGAAGAATGTATGCATAGAAAGCAGGAATTCCTGTCACCTGGGAGCAGCCTTCATACTGGATTGCTAATAGCTTGTAGCAATGGGTAAATTCATTATTTCTATAGAAAAAAATGTTAGAAACAAAAATGACTTTATTTATGCCTTTTTATTCTGTTTCTCTTCTTTTTGAAATTGTAAGATGTATTGCTGAATTTTTTTCCTTTTTTGGATGTAATACTTGATACCCTCAATTTAAGAGATGAAAAGTTTAACTAGGCCTATGCTTTAAGGAGATTCAGGCCATGGTTGACTGACTCCAAGGCAACATCACCATGGCTGAATTGTATGGTGGGCTAAGGTCAGCTCAGGGTAGTGAGGAAGCAGAGCAGAGGGACAGTTCAGCCTGGATGAGGCCAAGGACCATATATGGTACCGCAGGTTGTAATTCCATGACCCACTCACATACACTCAGTATTTTACTGATCTTCTGGGAATTCCTTAACCTATGAAATTTATATAGCATGATTAATACTCACAGAATGCATCAAGAGATAAAGATAGATCGTGAGCCCAAGTGCAAAAGAAGCCTGCAGATGGTTTAGATGACTGATTTCTACAAGTTGTGATGCTCTTTTCATAATCATGAGAGACAGAAACTAAGGTATCTAGTGTGTTAGAAAGATTTAAATGTCTTTAGTCAAAATCAACACCAATTAATGTTTCAAAATGAAAAAGGGAAAAATGAGAAGCACCCATTACATGTTCTCCAGGCCTTTCGTGAAAATATGGAGCTGCTCCTTTAACTTCATGCATACATATCTACGATGGATAAGGAGAATGAGTGCTGTTTACAAAGCAAAGTCCCTCAAGGGTCATGAAGCCAAAGCTGCAAAAGTCCACAGTATTACCTGCACAGAAATGGTATCATAAACAAGCTAAGAGCAGCATTCTTACTGACATGTCTAAATCCAAGGCATCTTTCCTTCTACCTCACCTACGTCCTTAAATATGAGAGTGTCATGCCTCCTCTTAACATCTTGTCTCTTTGTTTTTCCAGTCTAACATACGTGCATTCACCAGTGAAGTTGTCCTGGCTAAACCACCTGGCACCAGCGTCTACCTGGGCATTAAGGGTCATCCCATCGACTCCCCTGGATCCCAGTACAGTGCCCCTTTACAGCAGGAAGCAGTTAAAGAAAGAAATCTTCACCCCTTTTCATAATAATAATCATAAGATGGGATATGAAAGAGTTTTGGCCCAGACAGGACACTGTAGCCGGTGAAGCCTTAGAGGCAGAACCAAGGAGCTCCTATCTTCCCCACCTCTAGGAATTTACCTGTGAATCCATCTTCCCCACCACTAGGAATTTACCTATGGCGCCAAAGACAAATGGGCTACTTGTGCATCCCTAATGCCCCCTTAGGTTCCACCCCAAACCTAGGTTACTTACATGCCCCCACGCCATGTGTCCGCCAGAGAGAAAGCCAAACTCCAGTGGTCAGGGTTTTTTTTTTTTTTTTTTTCTCTCTCTGCATTCTCAGAATAAAAGCCTCTTTTGTTTTATACTTCTCATCTTTTGGACGTACTATATAATCTTATCACTTACTAAGAGTATGAATGCACATACTGAGCAGATTAAACACTGTGACATCTGTGGCAACTTCTGAAAATGCCTAAGGAAAAGTGATCAGAAGCAAAAGGAAGCCAGAGAGAAGGATATTTGCATCCAACTGACCAAACCTACCTGCTCTGCCCAGAGAAGTGCACAATGTGAGAACAAATGGTAAGGAACTTCATCTGTGGGCATCTACGAGCTATGAACACATGACATCCTAAGTGCAAAATATAAAAAGTCTTCTGATTCAGAGAAAAGTGAAAAGATACAAACTTGAGTATTCATCAAAAGAAAAATTAGGCTTCAACATTTGAGCAGAGTACAGACAGTAAGTTTAATGCCTAAATACGGACATAGAAATGTGTAAAGGAAGGATATGATGTGTTCCTGAAAAGACAATGATTGTGTCATTGGCTTAAATCTAATCCAGGACAAAATAAACTCAATCTTTGCTCATAGTCCAGGCCACTTCATTAAGACTACGAGTTCCATGAACCTTGGAATTAAGCCTCTGCCCTCTACACAGCTGGCCATATCTTCGCTCCTAGGATCCCTAGGCAGGGTTAAGGATGACAGAGTGCTGGCTGGGAATCAACTCTCTACACTTCTGTTATCTCCATGTGCATGCAAAACAACCAGAAACTCAATCTGTATCATCAGATGTGTCCTTTCAACACACAATGTGGAATTATGTGTTGCAATACTCTATGGAACATTTAAATTAGATGGAGACAGAGTACTGCCACATGGAGATAGAAGATACAAACTTCAATTTAAAATTGAAATTCTCAGTTTCAGTGCTATATCTAAGGCCCTTGGAATGGACCACAGTGTGAACTAAAAAAGCACTGATTACAATTCAGCCTCCTCACTATCATTGATTTTCAGTTTGATATTATACCAGTCACTTTACCTATTTGAAAGTAAGTAGATTGACTTCTGAGAAAGAATAAAAATGGGTGTTCAATCCATTATAGGGTTAATACAAAAACTAAAATCAAAGTGACCAGAAATATAAGAATGTGCTTTGTAAAGCAACATGCTTCATAAAAAGTATAAATTATATTTAGTACAAAAATCAAGTTGTGACGAAGAATATAAAGTAAGTGGGATTTGGCCCTGGGTGCACTCTTTCCAATGTTACATTTCAGTAGAGAAAGTGAAACACTGTAAGTATTGGAGACACTTAGAAGATATAAACTGGTGGGCAAAGAGGGGCCAAAAAATTACACATAATTTTACTCTGGTACAAGCAGTCAATATTTTTTTTGAACACCGAAATATTTCCTAATTCTTTTGTGACTCTCTTTTGATTACAATCGAATTATTCAAGTGCTGGTCTACTGCTTGTTTAACAGGCGTAGCATCATTTCCATGCAACTGCAACTTCTGCTTCCGTAGTCTTTCCATCCATATATTTCAGTTTAAACGTAAAGTAGTTAAGAGGTTACAAATATTATGATTATTGCTGTGTTGCTAACTACTTGTTTTATGGGATAGTGGCCAGCTATTGAGTTCTCTATTCCTCAGTTCCCATTTTAAAAATATAAACTATAAAAGATGTCAGGCTATAAGGAGAATTTGATATTCAAATGAAAACATATACACACATACTGTAGAACTGTATACTTACATTTTATAAGTATATAGATATACAGATACAGCTATATAAACATATATACATAGATAGCTCTAGTTATGCTAGATGCAAGTATTTATGGTCAATGTCAGTTGAAAACAATAATTTCATAGGAATGAAGAATTAAGGATATCATCCCTGGTTCACTTGCCTTCATACCTGAGAAGTATGAACTCTTTCTTTAAAGCATATCCTAAATCTCACAATATTTATGTCCTTATCATCCAACTTACGTCCCTGCTTTCCTTCTAATACATTTATAATATTCCACCTTCACCACCACAATTATCACTTCCTATTCAGATAGCACACTGGTTATATCTTCCCAAGGGTGTAATTCCAACTCTGTATAAGGCTCTAACAACATAAATCATACAAATGTTTAAGTTATGTATTTATCATAAGTATCTAAGAACAGAAAATATATGATCTCTTCAACATAGAAATTTACACTACAGAACTTCTCATAAGTTTCAAGAAAACACTAAGATATTAGATAAAATTTGAGCTATAAAATAAATTTTGGTATTGAATATATGACAAGATAACTATACTTAACACTTACAGTTAATGCTATTTTATTCATTTGAAATTTGCTGAGACTGATGTTAAGTATGCTTACCTCCCCTACCACATATACATAAGTGATAATACTGTATTAGTCGGTTTCATGTCACTGAGAAACAACATCAGATATAAACAATTTAAAAGAGGAAAATTTTAAATTAGCTCATGTTTTAAGAAGATTCAGTGGATGGTCAGCAATCTCCAAGGGAGAAACATCTTTGCAGAAGGACCTGGTAGACCAAAACTGCTTAGTACAGAGGTTGGGCAGCAAAACAGTAAACAGTGCCAGAGAGGAATGGACGAGAGACTATCTACAGTACCTAACACCATGACCCACCCAGGAGTGTGCTAGGCTAATCTCCTAAGCATTTCTTAATCCAGTGATGTTGGCATATCAGGATGAATAGTTACATTAACAGGTAATTATGTGTGAGATGATGATGTTCATTAATCTGAGTGTGTTCCATATAGATCTATGGTATGAACTAAATAGCTGTATACAAAAACCTCAGTTTAACTCACTGGAATTATAAGTACTAACTGGAATTTTCCAACCCAAATGAGCAAGAACTTGAGAAATCTCTTTACTCTAGCCTCAGTTTAACAAGGTACAGGATCTACTAGTTTTAAAATTTCATATAATATACACTTTCAATCATTCTCTAACATTTAATAACACAATCTTAGTGGTATTATGAAATATCAATTAGTTTGGAAGACATTTATGAATTGTCTATATTTATAAAACTTTATTTTGTTGATCGCAAGATAGATTGTAGGATCAGGGTCTCTGAAAGCAACTTAATTTTGATTTTAGTTTATGTATAAAACACAGTGGAAAGTAAGAGTGAGGATGAAAAAATACATGTCTTTGCATACACCCTCAATGATTACCAAAACATTGTCCATAATCAAAATAAGTAGTCAGGTAGACCAAAAAACTAAGATATCACAAATGATGAAGAATATTAAAAAATGATTTAGTCTTTATGTATATTAGCCAAAATATTCTGAATATTATGTTCAGTTCTACATCATGTAGAATGCATTTCATCAGTAATAAATCTGATCTATTACTGCCAGTGGTCCAGAATAAGTTGTTACTCACATTAGTTCAACAGTATAACTTAATCTGTCCACTGAATTTGCAAAGTACTTGTATACTCTTCAAAGTAAAAAGCTATTGAAATTTCAGAAACTCTGTAAAATTTTCAGCAGGATGGAAAAGGAAAGGAGAGCAAAGAGAAAAGGAATGAAAAGAAGAAAAGATAAGAACAAAACAGAAGAAAAAAAGAAAAGAAAAATAAAGGTCACATTCCATTACCAGAAAGAAAATGTCTTACAGGAAATCCACCTTTGACATTCATAGTCTCATGGACAAGAACTGTAAAACAGTGCATCCTTGGGTAGCACATGCCTGGGAATCAGGGTCTTTGAAAGCAAATTAAGTCACTCAACAGGGATAATAGGCTAAAAATACTCCTGTAATTTCTTAAGAGCTTGACTGGTAAATTTTCAGTAGTTCTGTGAAACTATTATTCAACAGAATCTTTATCACAAATAAAACTAAGACCTAAAACTCACCTTAACTATTTCATTAAATTTTACTAGTATATAATACTCATGAGGTTATTTATTTCACTTCTATCTTTACAGTAAGAATAGCAGATAAATAGCATGCTTCTATTTATTTGTTCTTAGCGAAAAATTTTGCATTTCCATTGTGCTACTGACCATGGTAGAACTAGATATTTCACAGAACTAAGAAAATGGTACACACAAATCAAATTCTTTGTGTAAGTCCTGTAGATTATCTGGAGTTAAGAAAGTGGAAGACAAATATCCAATGGTAGATTCAGTTTAAATGTTTTCCCTGTTTCTAGTCTTCACATTTTAGTCATATTTTTAAAAGTATATGTTTTTTAGCTATTCCATTCTAAGTAATGCAAAAACTGCTTCTAGTATTCAAAAGTTATTATCTGATTCTGCAATGTAATCACACTTGTTATTGACAAATGAGTCATATTTCCATCCTGTTTTTTGTTATAACTCTTTCATCTTATTAAAGTAAACAACCATGTGAACCAACATTCATGTTGGTATTATACTCAAAGATCAGGTTGGCCCCTGAATATTCAGTTGTATTGACTACAAATTCCACAATTCACACGTACAAAACAAACAGTTCAAATAAAAATATATTCAGAAAGCAGCATGAAAATTATAAAAAGATATAAATATGATCATAAGATATTTATTACTGTAATATGTCTGTGGTCCCAGTAGGTTGTTTCATCCATCAGAATGGTTAGGGCCATGTGCATTTCACCTTAGTCTGAGAAAAAAAAATTAACAGCCAGAATCATCCTGGATGAAAATCGACACTGTTTCTCATTTGGAGTCAATACATTCTCACTCTCTGAAGTACTCAGAAATAAACCTAGTAAACATGGGCATCTAGCCGCTAAAAGCTTTTCTTCCTAGATGATTTTGTATAGATTTTTTGCAATATTGAGGTCTTGTGAGTCTAAGAATGAAGATATTTTAAACATACTAATTTACTGTAACATCAAATTTTATCATTTGTTCATTTCATATATATTCTTTCTTATTTTCTCAATTGCCTGTTTAATTCAAGGCTTACATTCAATCACCTCTTCCAATGGTCCCACTAAATTTTTGTTTGAAAAACTTAAAGAAACTCTGCTCCATCAAAACCCAATCAATATTTGGAGGATGTCTTTATTTTTTAGTATAATTTCTTTTTTGTATGAAGCAACCACAGTGTATTTACTTCCTAACTTAAGAGTCCTCATTCTTTTTTAAATGTTCAGACATAGTTCTAGACACTAATTAGAGGATTAATAGCAAGACAGATAACATCGCCAGCACAAGAAAGACTAAAAACAATAAATACCTGAATAAGTATATGACAATTTTAAATAGAACTCAACACTAAAAAATTAACATTGTGAGTGGATGAGAGTGGTACAGAGTGGGGAAATGAGACACATTACTTTGAAGTTGCAGAAATATGCATGTCTTATACTTCACAATGGAAATAGTTCAACCAAGAACTGAATGTTGAAAACACTAAACATTACTTAAGCTTAAGAATAAGCATTTTTGAAAAGGAGGAGGCAGAAATTGCAAAAGTAATGGGAAAAGAATAATTTTTGCTTATTTAAGGTAAGGTCGTGGTGACAAGAATAGAATGTGGCAAAGAGATAGTTAAAAGGTAGACTTGCTATGATCTTGCAGGCCATGTTAAACCACTTGGGTTTTATCAGAGTTTCAATAGAAACTCATGAAGGAATTTTAGGAGAAGCTAAATTTAAACTTTATGTCAGAGTTGTGACTCAAATATAGGTGAAACTCTACAAACAAAGCTAGAATGAGTTTCATTTTTTTAAAATGTTTGGTATTTGAAACAAGATTAGTGCAATTCTGCCTTCTGTTTTAATTTTGTGAGTGCTAACATACTTAGCACTAGAGAACTTACCAACCTCCAGGTCTCCAAACTTCAGTTTTACAGTGGAAATGATAAATGATGGTTGTCTTTGTTCTTTGGGAGACTACAGCAAAATATCTAAGACTGGGTAACTTAAAAACCACAGAAATTTATATTTTCACAATTTTGGCATGTGAGAGTCAAAGATCAAGACATGAGGAGGTGGGGTGACTGGCTTTAATGACTGTGTCATGTTACTGCTTCCTCTGGAAGAAAACGCACGCTGTGTCCTAAGCGGGGAATGCATGGGTTTCTAAAAGTTCTGGGTGCTGTGTGAAGCCACTTTTATAAGGGTCTTAATTCCATGCAAGAGGGAGTTGCCTTCACGACCTTAACATAACCTTAAAATCTCAATCCTACTCAACCGGAGATAAACATGAATTTTAGAAAGAGCAAAAATATTCAAACCACAGCAAGTACTTTACCCTATAAATTTTTGGGAGGGAAAAATAAGATTACAGATGTCAAATCCCTAGTAAACAATGCTCAATAAATTTTTCATATTACAACACACAATAAACTACATATTCATGCATTTTCCGTTTAATCATTTGTAATAAGTATCTTGACATTTACTCTATTCATTAAACTCTGACTTAGAGAACCATGTTAGGCATCAAATGGGCAAACACTAGGTTCAGTCCAACCAAAATTAAAAAGGGAAAGCCAAGATGAACAAGTCAAATTAAGATGCCCCACATACATTATTTGGTCAAGATAAAATACAAGTTAACAAGAATATCAGAAAAGAGTGCCACATTATCTAATTCCTCTGTCTCCAAATGTAGGATTACTAAATAAGAATAATTAAGAAATTTGGTTTTTCAGTTACCCAAAATCGATTTCATATATTAGATATAATACATTCTTTAAAGAAGTATTTGTGTAAGCAAAATGTATAGATACGTAAACTCCTCACACACAAAGAAATGAAAATCCTGCCCTCAACACTTTCTTATATAGATACAGCTAACATGAAATATATATTGACTTTCTTTTAGTCAACTCATTACCAAAATGCTTTATCTAGAAAAGACTCCTATCTTCTAATGGCTATATACTTCATGGAGTGATCTCTCTAGAACCTAATTGTAACTATTTTTATAGGGTGAGAAAACATAATCACTTTCCACCATAAAAGAACACTTTAAATCATATAATATCTAAAATATCACTCAATAATAGACATATCAATTACTTTTGTTGATGTAAGGAATAATAAAATAATATGTATGACATTTTGAATTTAGTTTCACTGCCATGAACCCTTATTTTTCTGCCATGCAAACTAGCATTATGTCTGTGTCTAAATGTAGTTATGTTAGCAGAAAATACGCTTAATAATGGCCTAAAAGGGATCCGTGAACCTATCTCTCAAAATTTCAATTTATGATTTTCATGAAATTTTGTCCTTTTGTAAAGAATGCATATACTTGATTTTTGTAAATGTATTTTTTGAAGGGAAATCAAGACCAAATTGTTCAACCTGACCAGACACTAGCATAAATTGTCATATCACGTTTAATTCCTAAAATTGTGAATTTTCATTTATTCAGATAAAAGGGCTTAGCTTCACACAGTTAAGTGGTTTATCTAAGGTGCAGAATTTGAAATCAATGAGATTAACTGCATTTTCCATAACACCACAAGATAAACTAATACCATGTTGCGTAAGAGATTATGGACTCTCCCTTTAGAAGAAAGATTACAATCTACTTGCAGCATTCTGCTAAATGAACTTCCATTTTCTTTCTTGCTCCCAGACTTGACAGAAAAAGTTCTGTGACCTAAAAGTTGCACCTCTTTTCACAACATCACTATCCTACAACAGAGTTCTGCAAATATTCACTTTTTTGCCAGTTTTGCTTTGTTTGGTGTTAGTTATGCATATCTATGTAGGTGCAAGTTATTTTGAATGTAAGAACTATCCAGTTTATTCTTTCATTCTGAACATTTCTGTGCCTTTCTTCTGTCTACTCACCCACTGTGAGCTTCTCTGCATTTGAACGTTGTAGTTGGTGACCTTGACTGGAAGGAAGGCTCAGCTGGTCAGGATGCAGGACTGGAGCAGAAAATTGGTAGGATCAAAGATTAAATGCAGGGTATGTAGGAAAGGAATATATTGAGGTCATGAGAGAGGGTGCGTGCAAAATGTGCCACCAGAATGAGTTATAACAGAGCCCATGTATCATAGTAAAGTTGAGGGCTGCACTTGTTAATAAATTGGGACTAGAGAGAAAGGGAATAGGAGATTGTCTGGATCAAAATTAGATAATAGCCTAATCTCTCTTATTTGAATACTGTTTCAAGTATGTTCCTTTAAGTGAGCTCTTATCATTTAAAAGGACCAAATGCTAATAAAGCGGCATTGAAGAAACACTAACCGGTACGCTATTGTTTAATCATGCATAATCTTCTCAGCCTTATGTATGTCATACAACATGAACAGCCTTACTCTTTTTTCTTCTGCTTGTTAAATGTTGGAGACTCTACCTTCTTCATTGTTTCCAGCTTTATATTCCTCTGTCTTTATGGCATTTCAGGTCCCTCACTAATCGTCGCCTATACTCCCAATTCAAGAAATTGAATTACCATTATGTCCTCTTATTGGATACTTCCACCAACGTCCCATTCATCCATCTTTTTCTCTCCTTATCTTTCTTCATCCCTCTCTTTTCTGTCCACTCCTCTGGCCCTTTGTACAAAAGTAAACCCAGGGAGTAATGAACAACTGAATTTCTATCTAGCCATTTTTTCTCCCAGATTTTGGCCTGATAGACAATGGGATTTGAGCAATTTTACAAATTTTTAATAATTTTATTGTAGAAAAAAGTTACAATGAGTAACTTTTTCCATATTCGAGATTTTCTGTCTGTTTGTTTGAGATAGGGTCTATTCACTTATGTAGCCCAGGCTGGCCTGGAATTCATCATGATATTCCTGCCTCAGCCTCCTGAATGCTGCGATTACAGGTGTGAGTCACTGTGCCCGGCAGTACATTCAAATTTTGTCTATATTTTCTACAACTTTTGAACATCCAGAAATAAAATGAAAATGACTCTTTTTTTTTTTATTCAGACTTAAGGTATATAGTAAAAACATTGGTTTGTGCAAAGAGTTTGCAAATAGAAGTGTTTGACACACAGTTTTTGGTTCTGTTTTGTTTTTTTATCGGTACCGGGGATCGAACTCATGACCACCTGCTTGCAAAGCTGTTGCTTATGCCACTGAGCTAAATCCCCAGCCCTTGACACACAGTTTTGCTTCTATTTGCAAACTCTGTATCTGCTGACAAACATGACAATGGCCATTTTCCTCACACAAACAGAAGCACAGTCATCATCCCAAAATCGTAAAGCGAATTAAGTTCATAAACTCAGGTGCTATTGTAGTTTTAAAATCATTTGATATTATAGTCAAAGGAAGTTGTCTCCAAGAAAGTCACTGTACATTTTAGGTTCCATTTCCTAAGTCCAGTTGTGCTATGGAAATCAGGCGGTCATAATTACAACTATAAACAAAGCAATGTCCACATCAGTCTTTTTTACCTTTTTTAACAAACTCCATTTCAAAACTTTCCCCTACATAGTACTGCCAGAATTGCCTTTTGCAAAACACAACACCAAAGTTAAAGCAAGTGTCTGTTCATAACGTTTTCTATGCAATAGAAGCAAGGTACTAGGGGTGAAAAAAAAAGCTTTCTCTGATATAGTCCCCAGCCTTTCCGATCTACTTTGTTATCTACTGTGTTGATACATTGTGTCAACTTGAGAATTTTAGAAGTTTAACTGAGAGGTTCATCAGGGAGCCAGACTTCTTTGTAAATACCCTCATCCTGTGCAGGAGGAGGGTACAGGGATTTTGTGAGCGCTACAACTGCCTTGGGGTGTGGGAGTGGCCTGTGTATAGGGGAGAAATAGAGGCTTGTTTTCCCTGCCTTTTGCTCTGGCTGCATTTCTGCTCTGGTTGCTGCCTTGAAGTGTTCCCCAGTGTCATGCCACCTGCCTTGGAACCAGCTGATTATGGATTGAAACCTCTTTGTAAGTTAAATAAAAATTTTCCTTTCTTTATTTTGGGTGTTAAGTATTTTGTGCCGGCAATGAGAGAAAAGTGAGAAGAGTAAAAGTAACCAAGACATACTTCATCCTGGTTATGCTATCTTTATGAGTGCCCAAAACTGCACTGAGCTGTGCCATGCTTTTCTCTGGTTCTTGGCTTTGTGTTAATGTCTTTCCCACTCTTTAAGCTTAGCAATTTCCCTCTCTGCATTTTTCAGAATTCAGCCCAGGCTTGTCCACCACCATGAGTCCTCTGAGTTTCCTTAAAGATAATTCTTTGCTTTGTTTCCATTATAGGTGGATTTCTACTGTAGCACTAATTATATCACATTAATTTTGAGTATTACATTATTCTTGAAAGCAGGGAGTATGTTAGGTATACCCTTGAATATAGTGTTGGTTATTGTACTTACTATATTTAATAAACAATAAAAAACTGTACAATGAAAATAGAACAGGTGAAAAATAAATTGTATATTTTTTTTAAAATATAGGTACAAATAGAAATTAAGATGAACAAAAAGTATAATCAATTAACAGGAGATTTACCACAATGTTAGTGTCCCCTTTTTGAGTAGTACATGAAATTAGTGAGATGCTCTGTATTTTGTGTGTTCATATGAAGGAAAGAATGGTCCAATGCAATTAGCAAGCTCTTTGCTGTCATTATGTACAACAGATACATAAGGGACCAAAAGTGCCATGACAAGAGTAATTTGCTATAACTTATTTGACTTCAACTGTTTATTTTCAAGACTAGTTTACACTTGTGAACTCATCTTCTTTTTTAGAGATAATCCTCAAATTTTATAAATTTCAAGCTCTCCAAAATTCCATCCAGTCCAGCCAGTCATAAAAACAAAAAGGAATACGACCACACAAATTTAATTATGTACCCAAAGTTCTTAGCTTTTACTCACTGTTGAGACAAAATGTCTGACACTCAACATGAAAGAAGGAAAGATTTATTTCTTACAATTTTAGAAGTTTCAGTCCATACTCGGTTGGCTGCAAGGCAGGGGGCATAGTGGGCAGCCGCAAACTACAAGGTGCGAACTGGAAAGAGAGAGGCACATCGTCTTCCTGTGGATCCATGGTATCCTGGCTCTGGTGGGTGAAACACTTACGCCACCAATTTGAGCATTAGACAATGAACCAATCACAAACGCTAAATTTGGTGGAGTTGATAATTACGTGTGGCTTGGGGGCCACTGACATAAACCATGACAGTGTCCCTTCATACAAAAATGGTATAACAACCTCAATAACACAAATCATTAAGGTAAAAGAGGCTTTAGAATAAAACAATTCAGTCTATAATATGGAACATTTAGAGTTCTTTTCATGTCATGTCTCTACTAGACACCATTCTTACTCTTACCCTGTTTGACTGTCTCCTTAATGACCTACAGTCTTAGTTACTTTCCTCCACATGAGACAAAATACCTAACACCCCACCCTAAAGAGGAGAGTTTTATTTTGTCTCACATTTTAGAAATTTCAGTCTTTGTATGGTCAGCTCCAAGGGTATATGGCATGTTGGAACCCTGCACAGAAGATAGCAACTCACCTCATGAAAGAAAGTAAGAAGAGAGAGTAAAGGAAGGAGTCAAGAAGGGAGATAAACCCTCCCAAGCCACATCCTCAGGGAGCAGCTTCTTCCAGCGAGACCCCACCTCCTAACAACAAATACCATAATCTATCCACCTTCCAAAATTCCATTGTATGAGGGCCTGAAGCTCTCGAGGTCATCTAGATATGAACCATAACATCCATCTTCTTAAGAAGTAACCAAATAAACTCCCTGAAAAGTAATTATGATTTCTTTTTGTTTTTGAGCCATATTCAAAATATTTAACAACTAGAATGTGAACACAAATTGACATGAAAATGAACAACTTTAAAACACTATTCTTTCATTCTCTAAATAAAATTAAAATATAGCTCTGAATAGTGTCAAGCACAATGTTATATTGTGGATTCTTTATTGTTAGTAATAATTTATAAAACATATTTTTGAATTTAAAAAAAAATCCGTAACAGATTTGTTTGAAATGGTCATCACAAGTGATATGACATAAGGAAAACATAAAACTTTCCAAACTTCTTCATTAAATTGATAGATATTAGATAATTTATACTCTCAGCTTCTCTTAATAATATTATTGATAGTTTCAGGAGCTTCTTTTTGTGGAATAATAGCTGTGTTAAAATTTTTATAACTCTAGTAATAACTGATATTTTTGTATATTTGGCAAACCTCATTGAAAATGTTTTTTTGGTTATTTTTCAATAATGCTGCAAACCAAGGATCCCAAAAGTCAAATGTGTTACAAACATAGTCATTTATTATTTAGCCCCTAACTCTTCAGATCCATTATATTCCTCTTACTTCTAGGATGGGCTACTGTGGGTAGCTCTAAAGTAATTACACAAAATATCTTCTTACAATGCAAGCAATATGAGAAAACAGGGAGTAGAAATGTCCAATGCTCTTTAAGGCTCCTATTGGAACTGTAACAATATAAGTTTCACCTACTATTCATTGACCAAATCAAGTTTTATGACCAAGTTGAATATCACAGACCTTGGAAGCCCTCTGTAGAAAGCTACTCAAAACTCATATAACAAAATAGTTATATAATTTTATAATAAGGAAGACTAAAGTCTTGAAAATAAAGTAACATATTTCGCTAACCAAACCTCAAGAATTATCAATAGAATGTCAACTTCTATTAATTGAAAGAAATTTTGTTAGAGCAGGTATAAGAAAATGCATTACTATTTTTGGGATTGTGGACTTTGTTGCTTAATTTCCTTGCACCAAATCCTTTTACTTGTACTTCACTTATAAATAATAGTTCACAGCTGGCAGTGGTGATGTATGCCAATAATTCTAGGACTTTGGGAGTCTTAAGCAGAAGAAACACATATTCAACTCTGGCTCATGTAACGTAGTGACATCCTGTCTCAAAATAGAAAAAAATTAAAAATAAATAAGTGAAGTAATAACAGTACCTCAATTTCTTCACTTGCAAAACAAGGAAGATGTAAATAAATCTAGTACATAAATCAGTTAAAATATATTTTGAATGGTCCCTACCCGAAATTAAGAGCTTTTGTGATATATACTTTTAAATTATAATAATGAATATTGTTTAAAAATATTGTTGGTAGATATGGAGATAAAATTCAGATAGTAAAACTACAGATAGTAAAAGCCTGCATCAAGACCTTATTATTCTCCACCAAACTTATCCCCCAGAAGTATCAGCTGCCCAGGGCAGTGGAGACCAGCATCTGGGAGCCTGTGGTGTTCTCATTGCAACCTGTCTGCCTGGGTTTTTCTTTCAAACTCAGAGCCTAAAGGCTGCTAAAGCTGCAAATTCTAGTGTTTCCAGTAAGGCAACTCTAAGATAGTAAGAGAAAGAAATCCCCAGCCAATAGGAGGCAGCCAGAGAACCAAACTCCACATGGTTAAGAAACACTGACTCCTTTGCGTTTGCACACTGATAGGGTTGTGGCCTGGGTAGCTGTGGCCAGCAGCACAGGAACTACAGGAGGCTTCAAAGCAGGCCAGCAATAATAACAGTAATATTCCAGGACATCCTGGTAAGAGCTTTGGGCAAGGAGTCTCTTTTTGTATAATGGGCCTATTATTCTCTCTTCAATGTGGGTGGGTTGCAAGATTTGGGAAAGACATTGCTGTTTTTTTACTGGATGAATTCTAGTTCCAAAGTCAAAGTGGCATCATAAGAGACATCTGAGCCAGATATCAAATGGTAATTGCTTGATTCTAGTAAGTGTGGATCAAAAAATAAAAAGTCTTCAGGACAGCTGGCAGGTGAGAAAGAGAAGCAAAACAATATGGTAATATTTTAATACTTTTGAATAGATAATATAGAATCTCTGGGCCATCCTGGCAGTATTACAGCCCTGTTAAGATCCCTTATGTGGTCACTGAATACATACGGTGACTGACTGGTAAGTTAAGGTTTATTTGGAAGAATGTTACGAAATCCCTCAAAGCTAAGTATACTTTATTTTTAAAGTGGAAACAATCATACTTTCCTCATGTGCAAAACGGATTTTTTTATAAATAAAAAGCAGGTTACTGGACATGGAATAGAGCCATAGAAAACAAGGTATTGTACAGAGAAAGAGACAAAGAGACATTTAAGAATTTTGCATATGATCAAATCATTCACATGAGAAAATCACTTTGTCTTAGAGACAGAGAGAAGCTAGTAGTCTTAAGCTTCTTATCATCTAGGCCTCTAGGTTCATAAACAAAGGGTGCTTTCTAGTAAAAATAGTTCATTCGTATAGAATGCTGCCACTAGCAAAATGTTGCTGTGTTAGAGTTATATTTAGCACATAAAGCCAAGATCTCTGATCTGTGAGCACTGGTTTCCTGGAGAATGTCATGTAGGCTATACAACTCTCTGGGGTATAAAAAGGAAATGGTCATAATTTAAATGCCCCTCCTGTTGGGTGAAGTAAGAACCTACAAAGCCTCTCTTGGAGACATCTATTATTCTCGGCCAAAGACACATGTGTGATGTGAGAAGAAAGGACCCGAACGACCACCCTCAATGTCCCTGAGCCCCTTTCTTCATCTGAGCCCTTTCATTGTCTGTATCCTTGAAAACATTATTAAAGCTTTCAACTGGGTAAGATACTAGATTCAGCAGAGTCTGATTTCTTAATCTTCTAGAATCTAGTAGTATTTTTTTTTTTTTTTTTGCCCTTTACTCACAGAGAGACAAACGGTTAGGAAAATGATAAAAATGGAAACTAGTTTCTGCTAATTCCTCTGTGTCTGCTGGACATGAGTTCTGAATACTGTTACAGACTTATCGAAGCCTATTAATAAGCCTCTGAATACACACAAAAGTGGCCTTGCAAAACAGACAAGGCAAAGAGAACAATTTTTCTGCAGGAAAACTCAGAACTGAGTTCAACAGAGATGTCTGGAGAGGGGAGGAATGCACTGCAATGACAGCCTAGTTGATCTTGAATGTCATCCACAGAATGTCATCTGGTCATCTGAGTGGCACTACCAGTAGGTGGTGAAACCTTGAAGAGATAGAGGCTACTGCACAGTCTTCAGGTCATGAGAGGTGTGTCCTCAATGAGAGCAACAGAATCACAGCCTCTTCCTTTTCCACTCTTGTCCGTGGCCACAGAATGATCTGTTTTGCCCACTATGCAATCTCACCCTAAGGTACTGCATTGCTACTGGCCCAGAAATAAGGCTCACTTGATCATGAACTAAACTCCCAAACCATAAGCCTAAATTTACCTTGTTCCTTTATAAGTTTATTATTTTAGATATTTTTCATAGTAACAAGGATTTGACTAGCTACTCCTTTCTTTAGAATCACCTCTGGTTTCTTCCACTGAGAAGGCACTTACAGAGTCCACCTGTATTCAAGTGGGTGAGACTAGAGCATTCCTTTGACAGGTTGAATATAAAAAATGTGTGACCCACTTTAACCCACCACAAAATACAACCTAAAACTGCAATCCTCTAGTACATTCAATTCATAACTACCAGTGTCATGCATATAGTATTTTACTAAATGTTAATAGTGGTCTATCCTATAGCATTTGAGTGAAATAGGATTATTTATAAAAGCATATCAGTCAATTTTAGCTGCTTAACTAATCCAAGGCTAACTTGAAGTATACATGATGTTTTAAAAGTTATTCTTCTATTCTTTAAAAAATATAAGTATTCACGTTAGATGAAAGTTGACACCTCTATAACTCTTTGTTTGCATTTGGAGTTACATTGGAAAAATAAGGCACATTTTCTTTAGTCAGGTAAAAGCTGTAGAACATGATTTATGTTGATTCATAATACACATGTCGTTTCTAACCTTCCAGTCTTTGCAATCTGAAAAACAAATTCCAATAGTCGTAAATATCCTGTTAAGTGTATGTATGTTTCTTCTTAACCTTATATTCACTCCAGGTAATTCTCCATACTGATTTGTTCTGGCCTGACATCTCCTTTGTGTACTGGGATTTAAGTTAACCTTTTATATTTTATAACAGATGCTGCATACACTGTAGTCAGGAAGTCAGTTAATTGCTTCTCTCATGGAGAGACCATCTTCAGTTGCAAGGGATTTAAAAAGATTTCACGAAATCAACAACAGGTAAATTAGAAGAGGATCAGAGACTTCCCTGCTGGAGAAAAATGTAAATGTTAAAAGCTTGATCTGATCCTCATACATATTTCTAAAATAGGATTTGTCACTGCAAATGCAAAGAAGCTCCAATTTGATATTAGTGACTTTGTCTGTTTTACATGCTGAAACCCGAAAGCAGCAGAACTGACTGCCAACTATTGATGTAAGAGTATTGACAAAACAGAAGGCTTCACAGTGAGGACATCCCCTCTGCAGGCTCCTTGCGGTGACTGTGTAGTTACAGCTGTAGTCTCTGCATATTTCATGTTGGTCCACTGGCTTTCTGGACTTGATTTCCCCTTTGACTCTACTGAAAATTTACAAAAAGGACACAGGGAAAGAAAGAAGCTAATTAACTACTCTAGGTAGCAATAAATAATTGTATGTTGAAGATGGAGTAATTATCCACCATAAATGAGCATTTAAGGTCTTACAAAGATTTAACAATAACAAATTCCCTTTGCCTAGTATCTTTTGTTAAATTTGCATTCAGTAGTACATACAACTCTAGTATGACCTCTTAGAAAATAACACAATAGAGGTGAAATGTCTCCTAAAAGAAGCATTAAATGAAATTCTGCCATCTCCTTTAATTAATAGTGAGCTATGATCAGCATAAAGGATAGATGGTTATTATAATCTGCTGAAGAGGCTTAAATGAACACTGAGAATCTGTTATATTTATATAATCCATGTGAATGTTATGTAAAAGGTGCTATAGAATTTTGCTCTTTCTTTGAGGTTGAACTAGACTACCATTTGGGATACAAATGGGAAGTCTATATTTTTATTTCATATTTTAAAGTGATTGTATATGATTCCCTATGTACATACTTTTATATTTGTGTACAGTTGTACACATATATACATTAAAAGAATAGACTGAATATAAAGTGTACATAAAGTACATGGTCAAATTTTTTAACCTATGATGGTAAATGACACAAAAATTTAGCAAACATTAATTTCAAAGAGAAAAATTTATCAAAAGGTAAACATATTTTTTCATTTTAATCCAGAGTGTCACAGGTAGGACAGAAAGAATATGGTCATTGAAATCTGTCTACAGTAAGAATTACGTTTTTGTATTTCTAAAAATATGATTTTAAACAAATCACAGCATATTTTTTAAAGAGATGATTACAATAAATCTATTAGATACTTTTAGAATAAAATAAAAAACAGAGGAATAACATAAACTATTAAATATGTAATGCACATAAGCATTCCATGAGTGTCAGCTCTGTCCTTTTCTCTTCCCCAGTCACCGTGACAGATCCTCTGGCCACTTGTTCTGAATTCATATGTACCTTGTTTCTCTTCTGGATCTCTCACCACTAAATCTAGATATCTTATGGGTCTATTTGTTACCTGTTTCATGTATAATGTATTCTTTGTTCAAATGCAATATTGGTTTATTACAAGGACAGGTTATAGAATTTTAAAACAGTTGGTCAGACGTGGTTTGATGTACATCTGTAATCCCAGTACTGGGTGCACGTGGGAGGAGAATCACGAGTTCAAGGCCAGCTTGGGCTACACTGTGACAGTAACAGCAAAATAAAAGCAATTGATATTGAAAGAGACAGAAAAATAGGAGTTTCATTTCTTTGTTAACTGTCTCGTTTCCATTTATGTACCTTCTCCTTCCAACTGCTCCATCCTCCCTGGGAAGTGTATTACACTACTGTGCCCTGCTTCTCTCTGTTCCTTTATATCCCCTGACCTCTGTGGTGGGAAGGCTTGCCTTATCCTTGGAAATCACCTTGAGCAGGATTCAGACTGGCTAACTCTCCAAATTCCCTCCCACTTGGGTAGAGGTAGGTATCAGTTAGCACACTTCAAGTTTTACCCTGAAAACTTTCTTCCTCTTTATCTAAAACAAAAACAAAAAACTACTCTGGCCATGACTTTTGCTTCCTTCTTATTAAGTTTTCATTTTCTTGTTCTTGGAGTTTTCCAGTACTTCATCATCCAAACTCCTTTATGCAGATACAAGATAGCAGCAAGAACCAATATTAAGTCTCAGTTTAAACTGTATCCCCGAAAATACTAATTTCAGTAACAACATAAACAGCTTTCTTTCCTGCACACTGCTGAGCCATCGTCTCATTATTACAGCTAGAAAAACAAATGTGAACTCTGCAACAATATATATAGCAAAAACTATTGACTCTTAAAAGAAACTGAGGCACAAAATTATAAAGAAACGAGAGCTAATTTAAGCAGCTTAGAATTGCAACTAGGGGAACACGGATTCAGTCTTTTGCTTCAGATCCTACAGATTTCAAGTCAAGAGAAAAAAGTCACAACCGGGGTAAGGAATAACAAGTATTTGTCAAGAATTTAGACTAGTACAGGCAGGATAGCAAACTGTCTCAGAAGATAAGGCCTAAGGAAAGAATACACATGAAATAGTTCTCAGAATGAAGGTGTTGTGGAGGAGATGAAAAACGAAATAAAATTCTTAAGAAAGAAGAAAGTGGTGTGTTCCACATGGGAGGTCATTTTGGTGAGGTCTTTTACGTGCCTTGGAAACTACGATGTTTACGTTTCACAAATTTGCTGGGGACAAATGCTGCTTAATGAAGGAGGACTTGAGAGTACTCATGGAAAAGGAGTTCCTTAGATTTTTGGAAAATCAAAAAAAACCCTCTGGCTGTGGACAGAATCATGAAGGACCTGGACCAGTGCCGGGATGGCAAAGTGGGCTTTCCAAGCTTCTTTTCACTAGTTGCAGGCCTCATCACTGCACGCAGTGATTATTTTGTTGTATACGTGAAGAAGGGCAAGAGGTAGGCAGACACGAACATTTGGTCCTAACTAGAGTTCTCCAAAAGGGCCACCCAAGGGATCTGCCCCTCAGTTTCCCCTTGTATAAAGACTTCACGAGCAAATCAGGACCCTTAGAAAAAGTACAAATAGCATCCAGCTCTCACTGGACAAGCAGAGAATGACAAGTTAATTAAACGCTAGATACGCTTTTGATTTTTATATTGTTTGCATCCGTTTGCCCTTAATAAAGTCTTTTTTTGTTTGTTTGTTTTGGTTCTGAAAAAAGAAAAGAAGAAAAAAATTGTCAACACAACTGGAATATTCCACTATAATGAAAACCATAACTCTCAGAATGCACACTATAGGATACAGCCAGCTCTGCACTGCGGAGGTTTTATAGGTGCGAAGAAATGGCTGTGTACCTGAAAAAAGGGTCAAAAGTTGATGTGAGGTAGTTGTTTGCAAAGTGTGAACTGTAGCAGCCTCTCAGCATATATTCTGGGGTACCTCGGGCCACCTCTATTGTTTGATTTTAATTTTCCTACAAAATGAAGGAAGAAGTGCAATCAGTGACAGGTTCTAACCGGTATTTCATCAAATTATTCTGGAAAACCCAGGTAGAGAATATAAAAAGGAAATAGACTAAAATATATTGCAATGGAACTGTAAAGAATGATCACTGATCCCAGAAAATATCTGCTTTGAATCTCACTGCAGAGGAAAATTTTGTCATTCATAAAGATTAGTAAAAGAAACCATTTCATTCCCAAATTGGAGATGCAACATCATACAGAAAATGCCATAATTTAATTAATTTATTATACTAACATATATTCTCCTTGACAATAGCCAAACAAATGATATTACTTAATAGTTTGTACTTTGAATGTGATTTTTTATGCATCCTTATATATAGGAGTATTAAATAGTAAAGTTGAAATAATCCCCTAAATGTTTCATGAGTAAAATTTTCCCTGATGTGCATTAAATTAGAAAGACCTCAGATAATTAATTTTAACTATTGATCAGACTCAGCCAAAATTGCTAATATTCTGTTACTGTATCACTAAATACGAGATTGTATACCCTTCTCCAGTATCTAAACAAGTGAGGATGGTCCACAATTTAAGCTAAAAAGGTGCAATAAACTGAAAAAATTCAAATAGGTAGGGAAGTGAAGAATAAACCTCTATGTAGAAATTTCCTCACTCACTTAAGATAGCTGCTTCGTATCCATATTTATTCCTATCAGTTACAATACAATAAAAGAAGACCACAAAAATATATATCACCACAATGACCCAGTTTGGAGCTGGTCAAATGGGTGAATCTAAATTTGTAGTACAATTTGATGATTGAAAAGGTAGGATCTGGAAATGTGGGCCGTACTAACTCTGTGACAAATTCTACTTATTTAACATATCTGTGGAACTCATATGAAGCTTAAATGAATTAGTTGTGAAACACTTTAGAGCGGTGTCATAAATCAGTATCACAAAATGCCTACTCTATTTATACTTTCTCTTAATGAAAGTGAAATTTTTATAGATTTCTGACCAGAGACTCAGAAGTTGTCATCCCAGATTGGTGTATTCAGATTGTTGCAAATGATTCAAAGTTAATATAGTGCTACAAGAACAGAAGTTGTGACAATCAGTTATGAACACATTGGCAAAAGTTGCCAGAATGTCTTTAAGACTCATTAAAGGGACTGGAAAAATAACACTGTAAAATCAAGTTAACATTGTTATCAATCATTACGCAACAAAATAGTTTTTAATATTGTCGTGGGCCTGGGCTATTTCTGTATCTACCTCCCAGAGACAAAGGTATCACCACAATGAGTAGAATATAAGTAGAGTGGGACAAGGTATAAATTATACTTTTTCCTAACAGAAAATTTGAGACAATCCACATTACAGAAGAAAAGATCCAAGGCAAAATAATGTCTCAGTTAATTTCACCTATGTTCCAATTAGAGGGTCCCCAGAGCTGTAGGTAATTACCTCCAAGATGTTGGCCTTTCAATCTCTATTTTTATGATTAAGATCCTTCCAAGGTATTCACTCTGTTTAATAAATAAACACTACCCAGTCATGGTGGACCATTCTTCTCACCCCAGGAAGATTAAACAGGAGCATTACAAATTTGAGCCCAGCCAAGTCAATTTAAGGTCCCAAAATAAAAATTTTAAAAGAGGCTGGTGATGCATCTCAACCTGAATGCCCTTGGTTCAGTCCTCAGTACTGCAGATTAATGAATAAAAATTTTAAAACATATGAATTTAATTTCATCTTTGTTTTTTTTCTTTTTTACTATATTCCTAAATAAATGGGTTCAGAAATGAAGATCACACATTCCATAGACAGAAATCAGAAAAAAGCATATGTTGAGTGAATGGAAAGCAAAGGCTGAGAACCCAAGACCATTTCATCATTTGGAGTTGGACGATGACAAGAACGGAGGAGAGGGCAAGGAGGGGCCAGTGAAATAAAAGAGCATGTTCTGTCTTCATGGTCCAAAGAAGGAAGAACAGTAAAGAGGAAGAAATGGGGAAGTATGTCTGCCTCTTCAGAGAGTTTGGACAAGGTGAGAACAGAAATGTGGCCTCTGTTTTGATGTAGGAGTTTGTTATGGCATCAAGTATAGAGTAAGAAGTGGAGTGGAAATATTGAGTAGGTGAGAAACAAGATACAAAGAAATAGAAATAGTGGTAAAAATATCAATGAGCTTTGTAGAGAAGTGAAACAATATCTGGAGAATATGTGAGTCAAGAGAGGGTATTTTTAAATAAATCCTAAATTTCATGGTGGTCAGTAATTTTGTTCTGTTCACTACTGTGTAGCCCACTCCTAGTGAGTGGTTTCCATAGAGGAGATGCTTAGAGTATGCTTTGGATGAATTAATAACTATATAGCTCAATCTAGAGCTCAGTTGCAGGCTGATGGCTAGGATCCGGTGTAGAGAGAAAGCTGTGGTCAGAGACAGCAGACAGAGCGGCCTCCCAGCACAGCTGCAGAGCCTGACGGCCTGGAGGTCTCCTCCTGCACTCCACAAGTCCAAACACCTGAAAGCCAGGAGAGCTTAATTCTTTTCTGCAGCTCACTAACTCCCAGTTCTTTTACACCTTGTGTCACTCACTCAGGAATCCTTTCCTAACTCCTGTTCAGGTTTGGAATCTTCTCTCTTCACACTGCTATAATTGTTATTTTTACTTGGCTGCCTTTCTAATTAGTCAGTAAGCTCTGTGATGTTGGAGATTATATCGTGTTTGAATTTTATCTCAATATCTGGCATAAATCAGATATGACTGCATATTGATGAATAAATAATAAATGACTTTACTTCTGGGAACGCAATGTGCTTTTCAGATAATACACATATTCTAGTCTTCTTGGTATTTTGTTTTTACTTTTTATTACTCATTATGTCATGGCTGGATATTCCTATTATAATATATTTTTCCTTGTGGCAGGGTGAGCACGAGACAGTTTCTTATAGCCTTTTAAGATCACGAATGCCTGTTTTGGGATTATGCTCATTTAGGAAGTAAAATGTTAATTTTAGGAGGCAGAAGTCTACCCAACTTCACTGAGCACCAACTTAAATAGACTAAATAGCAAAAATTTATAATGTGATCTCACAAGTGTTTAATGAAAATATTTTCTTATTTTCCTATGAATAACATCATCACTAAGAATTAATTTTTGAATTACACTTAATTGTACTTTATATCATCATAAGTCTTGTATTTATTAATCATACAAGACCAAACAATGGGACACCAGGCACTGTCACAACATAGGATGATTTTTATTTGAACATTTTTTGTATTTAATGTCCATATTAGATTCCCCCAAACTGAATAATAATAACAAGACCTTCCTGGTAAGTTCTCATCTGTTTTTTCATTGTTATAGACACTCCCACTAAATGAATTAATTATAATTTCTTTTGACATGTATTATATCTCATGGTTTCAAGAAGTTGGTCCGTTTTGAAATATTAATTTTTGGTAACTATATTCCTCTGGTCTTCTATTCATATTAATATTCAGCATGAAGTATGATGCCTTTAAATACCAATAACTGTCCCAGCTCATCCATAATTCATAAATCCCTTTTTAACATGTAATTCTTAGGTATTGGTATTGCCCACTGACTCTGGAATTAAAGTCAGATAGAACAGAGGCAAGCAGCACTGGCAAGTAACTGTCAGTTTCTGCAATATTATAAAATCAGCTGGGTAGATGAAGTTCATATTAGCTCCATGTCAAGGAGGAAAAGCTATTAGAGGCACCCTGTGGATTCAAATTCCATTTTATTTATTTTATTTACATTTTAACAATGTTTGATGAGGTAAAGCCCTTAAGAAATACTGTGTCATTTGCAAAGGAGGTTGCTGAATCTTAAGAAGGAGGTCATCCTAGCCATGACAAATGGCATCTTCAAAAGTGCTTTTTAAAATATTTACAGCTGCTAGTCAATAGTTATGTCTGTGTTCAAGAAATGTGACTACATTCCTAAATGAATAAACAATGCATAAGTGAAACAGTATGCCTTTTCTTAAATAAATCAATCATTATAAAGAGAAATATGTCTGTAAGAGATATACTTCCATAAAGCTTTATTTAGTTTACCTAATCATGAATGAGGTTTTATTTGAGTGTAGATAAAAACATTCTACTTCTAGATGTGTCATGAGTCATTTAATCTGCCGCATTGTGTATTGCACAATGCAATGTTAAACAATGGCTAATTGTATTTCAAAACTATTCCAGCTGAAAAAAATGCATACTTAGTCATGATCATATCATAGGAGACAATGTTGATTTATTAAGTCACCTTCATGGCAGAAGTAACTATGATATTTGTATTTTACTTAAACTTTGTTTAAATGTTTAGTATATAGTCTAAAGTGTTAGAAGAATGTCTGATGAGAAGTTCAGGTTTTTCATTCCAA
Source organism: Cavia porcellus (assembly GCF_034190915.1). Lineage (NCBI taxonomy): Eukaryota > Metazoa > Chordata > Mammalia > Rodentia > Caviidae > Cavia > Cavia porcellus. The sequence continues at coordinate 26,542,222 of NW_026947497.1, read as the reverse complement.
TACAAAGGACAACAAAACTGAATACCAAGTGCTCATTCAATTCCAGTCACATATTCTCACATCTCTTGGAGCTTAAAAAAGGAAAGCAGAACTTGTAACTTCATTAACAAATGAGGAATTTATTTGACCTTAGATATTTGCAAAAGATGCTCAATTTCATACTTAAACAAAGCAATCTCACTCGGTGTACTGGCCTCGTGGTTCATTTTCTTTGGAATTCCTTTTCCTCACCCTTTTTGGGTCTGCTTGTGAACCACCCAAGTCTCACCTGAAATGCCTAACCGTGTTATCTAGTGAGGAATCTCCATAATCTGCTAAGTCTTTGCCACACTTTGCCTTCATGTGGGTTTCACAGGTTCTTGACATTTTTATGTGAGATCTAAATGTGTACTGTCTTTTTCCCTGTAGTGTGGAGGCAGTTATTTTGTCTGTTTTGTTCATTAGTGTTTCCTTGGAGCTTAAAATGGATCTTGGCACCTAAAAAGCATTAGAAACTATTGTTTGCTTGAATGAAAGAATGATTCAGATGCTAGTTAATAGTAACAAGAAAATTTTGTTTTAAAAAGAAGGCAAAGGCGTGTTAGAGAAGTTTTTTGTTTTTTTTTTTTTTTTTTTTTTTTTTTTTAAATTAAGGGGAGATAGAAGACATGGAAGAATACATCACTGATGGTGTGGAAAATTTTCATATAAAATAACAAAAGGAATGTTGTCTTCCGTGGATACAAAGTAACTTTGTGGTCTATTCCATTTCTAATTCTCAATATTTTACTTCTTCTGAAGCTTCCCTCATGCTCTGTGTTCGAGTCGGAGTACAACAGTTACAGTTCTTGAAAGTATCAAGTTAATGCTCCTTATGGAAAAAACACCACTCACATATGTTTGTTGTGACTTTATAACAAATCTGCGCCCTGCAGAACTCCTCAATTCTCTAGAATATCCTAACAGTGGGAACATTTTTGTTCTAAGAAAGTGACTGTTGACTGGGTTATGGATATGTTCAGAAAGGTGATTGATCACTAGGAAGATTAAGCCATGATTACAAGCTTGGAACATTTAGCCCCAGCCTCATGCTCTGGGCCTGAAAGAAGTTCTACAGATTGAGTTAATAATGAGTCATAGCTACGTGATGAAGCTCCCACCAAAACTCCTAAAAGATGAAGTGGAAGAGCTTTGAATTTGGCACACATGTCCAAAGAGAATGGAGTATGTTAAATAAAGAAGCTCTCCTCTGGTGATCATCTAGACCTTGCCCTATATATCTTGTTAATCTGGTTATGTCCTTTACATTAAACTAGAAAACATATATAAATATTTTCCTAGGTTTTGTGAGTCATTCTAGTGATTGCTTGAATCTGATGAGTAGATTGTAGGAATCTTAAATTTATAACCAGTTGATCAGGAAAATAGGTAACAAACTGAACTTGTGACTGGTGTTTGAATTACTTGTGGAATTGAGTCCTAAACATGTGGGATTTCTACTAATTTCAGTAAAATACTGTCACCACTGAGTAAAATCAATCATAGATCACACTTAACTGATGTTGGAGAACCAGTGTTGGGAAAAAAAAAAACTCACATATGTAGCTCCACCTGAAGTTAGACAGAAATGTTGAGTGTTTTAAGATACAGAAGACATCAGTTTATATTTCCTGTTTAACTCTTGACTTCATGTGTTTCCATTGTTGTGCTTACCCTTATCTCCATGAGTACAGCATGCTCCATGGGCAGTCGAGGTCAATTTCTAAAATGGAGTTCTAGGATTGCATGCTATTTGCAGGTGGTCTGATCTACTGTTTGCATACCCGCCAATAGCACTCTGCTTCTCTTCCCTTGATAACTTGCTGTACTCTATTAAAAGTCTATCATAGTGTCTTCTCAATGGTCTGCCTTGAATTTATTTATGTTTCTGTTTTGGCCATGTGAAAATATCTTAATAGCAAAGATGAGCTTTTACATTGAAATAGGAGAGTTTGGAGAAGCATATTAATATTCAAATTCAGGGTGGACCTAGGTTAATCAGGTTGATTCTAAGACTACAAAGCAGTCATGGTAGAAATAATTGGTTGCTAATTCAACTCAATAAATATGAATTCCTTTATTTTCTAGAATTACACTGACTAGAAGGGACTCAATGAAAAATCCTTGCCTTCAAAATCCTTGCCTTCAAAAAGTACAAAATCTAAAAAGAATACTGTCTTAAATTTAGAATTATAATTGTGTTTTATGCATGATATAAAATTATATTCATGTTATATAAACTAGAACACATAGAACTGTTTTCTGTTAAAATGGATCTTGGCACCTAAAAAGCATTAAAAACTACTGCTTGCATGAATGAAAAAATGATGAGATGCTAGTTAATAGTAACAAGAAAAAGCTGTTTACAAAGAAGGGCGAAAAGGAAGATACACCATAGAAAGGTATATCATAGAAGCAAGTTACATCAGAAACATACACAATTTCAGGCATTCCCTAAACCAATGTTAAGGTTTCTTTTAGAATTCAATGATTCATTGTTTAGGTTCTGCCACAGAGATATCAGTAACATTTAATTCATTGGTGAACAGATCAAAATGTAAATGATGCAAAGATATTTCTTAAGAAATTGACTTTGAAAAGTAGAAAACATTTTGAAACCCTAACTTCAATGAATTGTCTACTGTATGCTCTGACTTTCTTTTTAAAAATGCACAGAAGGTTTGAGTATATTAAGAATGTTCATTCTCACCACCCAGAGCCTGTTTTGTAATGCTCATTAATGCTGGTTCAGATCATTGATACTGAAATCTTTGAACATAACTGAAGGCATTGAAGTGATATTCACCTTGTACAAAGTTTCTGGCTCACTAGAGAGCATTGAAAAGTAGTAATATAGTCATATGGAAAGAGTCAAAATTAGATAATTAGAGTGGAGAGAAAAAAACAAGTGTTGACGCTTTCCTTTAGATGATTTGAAGAAGATATGATGGCACACAGCTATTATTCCAGTACTCTGGGAGACTGTGGCAGGGGATCCAAAGTTCAAGTCCACCCTGGGGATTACCAAGTTAGCAAGACCTGATTTCAAAAATAAAAAATATAAATAAAAATACAAGACAGTGCTAAGGAAATAGTTCACTGAGAAGGTCCCGGGTTCAATCTGCAGTACAAAACAAAACACAAAGTGAGAGGAGACGCTTACCACAACATGAGAAGCTGAACTATCGTGTGTCACAATTATGCATGCACACAAACATACACATTGGATTTGTATTAAAAGGTGCATACCTCTTATATTGATTTTTAAAAAGATCTTAATTTGAAAAGTGCTAAATGAACAAGAGCACAAACACATTGATATTAATTTAGCAATTTCGCCATATGCAACTGTTTCCTTGCATTTTGCTGAATGGAGGTTTCCACTGTTCCAAAGCTAAGGATTATTCAAAAAGTTATACATAAGACACCAATTGACCTTGCCTGACAAGGATTTTTGGCTTTCAAACAGCTTCTAAAAGAAAGAAATACAATTTGAATTTGAATATATAAGTCAGATGTTTAACTGGATCATTTTCAGTGACCTGGTACTTCTGCCTCTATTTTGAATACACAAATTTGACTTCTTGTCTTCAGAATTTATTTTTACACATCCATCTTAATAAATCATTCAGTCAAAACTTCTTTATTAAAAACCACTGTCCTTTTGTTCTTATGCAACCTGAATTGCCCTATTTGCATGTTTTTGGAGAAAAGGGTCACGAATAAAGCTTACTATCTCACGCACATGACCTACATCTTCTATAAAGTTCTAAAAATTTGAGTTAAGCCTCTTTGGATTAATAATGAGTGTTAGTACAAAGAAGCAGATGAAAGTTTTCCAGTATCTTTTACAGTCTTTTAAAAACTTTCATGTTTCCATTGCTAATGGTAAGGAAATGCTTTGAACATCTTTATGTGTGACATTGATCTGCTTATTCACTCCACATATTTTGAATATGTATAAAAACTATAAGAAGAAAAATAAATATTGATGTAAACCTACAGATGTCAGTAACCTTCTCTCGTGTTAATCCTTTAGATAAAGATCATGAATAAAATCACTAATGACATGTTATACCAGCAAAAATTGTACTTTGTGTAATAATCTGGATAAAGTAGGATTTGTTTCTTTTTTCACAAAATTCAATTTGGTGATCCTTCAACTGTTGAAATTAATCACCATGATGTTGACTTATCCCTATCTCAATATCTGCAGTAAGTTTCAAAACTAAAAAAAAAAAACAAGTATTTTCACATGCTTCATATAAGAAAGACTAAAAAATATGTTTCAGTGAAAATGCTAAGTGTAAGCATTATTGTATAAATGCTGACACTATTTTCATCTCACTAAATTATAGAATAATACTTTCCAGTCTATGCTTTTGTCATAAACTGTTAAATTTATTGTTCCATTTATTATTATGAAAATAATTTAGTGTCCCTAAATAAAGAGTGTTAAACATACAGTTACAGTGGTTAAGGATTTTCCCTAAAATCAGTAAGTAATAGGTCCAAACACAAAAGTAATACTGGACCCATGTAAATCAAGTGGAAACCTAGAGCACTTTTCAATATGGCAATGACAGTGACCTACCACAGTGTTATCTCTGTTTTATAGAAAGAAAACTTCTAAAAAGAAGCATTGTCTATTCACAGGAAAAAATACTCTATGTTCTTCTCCTTAAATCATTTCAAATATATATTGTCAAAACTGCTTTGAATTTTATCTTTTCCTAATCATGAAATAATCAACAGCAAACCTCACTAAAATAGTATCACAAATGAAGACAGTCCAGTGTAACACAATATGTGCAAGATACTAAGGTTAGTGTTACTCTCAGAGTAAAAATACCACGTAGATGGAAAATGAGAACAATGTGTACAATGCAATCCATGTTCTGGCCTCAGATCTGTATTTTCAAAACGGGCTGAGAGTCACAATGAGACTTACTCTTCAGAGCAAAAGGTATTATCTGTCCTTTCAGAACTAGACTCCAAGCACGAAAAGTAAATAATGTCCTTGTACTTTCCATGAAGCTTCTATGACGCTCCCCCAAAGCTACTGGTAATGACTTCTTTTTGAAAGGAATAGAGGAAACATTTTTTTTTTCAGTTCCTCTGGACATAATTCTATATTGATCCCAGAGATGTATTCGTGCAACTGGCCAAGTTGGCAAGTGGACACACAGTATCCTCCAACGCGGAGGCCAAGCGAAGCCTGAACAGAGAGCAGCAGCCAAAATACTTGTGCATCCTTCAGACTTTCTAGTATCACAACTGAAGTGATATAATTGATTTCATTGCCACAGATTGGGTTTGCTATACTCAAATTATACACACAAAAACATGATCATGTATTTTAATATAATATGTGTAAGCTGATAGTCTATGAATTTACATTTTTCATTGGCAATTTGTTTTCTTGAGCAAAGCTATTCTTTGTCTATAGAAAGTTTTAATTTATCCAACTTAGATGCAAAATTTAGATTTATCTAAAGTTCCTGGTTAAAAATGCACTTGTGAAAAATAAGATCCTTTTACTGCCCACTCTATTTGTTGTCTGCTTAAGAGTTTTAATTCATTTCTGTAAGACTCACTTTTTCATCTGCAAAATATAAATAACCATGACAGCTATTTAATGGATCAATTAAAAGATATAATTCATCCAAGCCACTTGAGTGTCAGACATGGTGCATACTCACAAAATATTAACTTTTACGTCGTTATTTTTACTATTGATAAATATCTCAAACATATCAGAGCAATTATGATTTATAAGAGAATCTTATCTCCTCTCACAGTTTTTTTTGTTTCTATTTGCTGTTCCTTGTGTTTTCTGTCATCTTAATATACACATTTCAGATAAGTAATTATCACTGAAGAGAAAATTGAAGAAGTATCACAAAATAATAAATAAAAACTAGTTTATCATATAGGGTTTATTTAGGGTTAAAATAATTGTAAACCGTCAAAGCAATTTGTATATTTTTGGTAAAATAAATAATTCATAATTTTCAACATAAAAGCAATATTTTGAAACATAATCAAGAGATACCTGTAACATCAACAGTAATTTCTTTCCTATAAACATACTTTTCCTGTTAAATATTTGATTTTCAGTCAAGATAATGATTATTGCTCACTTGAGGAGTTTAAAGATTCTCCCCATATAAACCATCGCCTCTGCTGAGTGAATCTTTAGAATGATTAGTGAACCTCTGTAGTCTTCCAAGACAGTTTGTCACCCATCCAGGGATAAGTGAGGACAGACTGTAGAGTTACTGCTTAGTGGGGGTCACCTCTTTGATGTCTTCTTATGAAACACAGATAAAGGGGGCTGTAATGCCAAGTCCGAATTGCTGTCCTGTGACCTATCATTAGAGAAAGACCATTTTCCAGGTGCGGACGTGTGTGTCCGCCCACCATGATACTCTCTAGGCATGCATCACTGCTTAAAGTTATTTCTATCAACTTAAATTGCTTTAAACTTAAAATGCATTTTCTCAGTTGAATTTACTGTATCTCATATGCTCAATAGCTGACACTGGTGATTGTACTGTACTGGCTATTATATTGTGTTAATTGTATTTATTGTATTGGATTGGATTGGATTGGATTGGATTGGATTGGATTGGATTGGATTGTATATTGTATAGTATTGTATTTATTGTACTGCACAGTACAAAGCTGGAACATTTTTGATAAAATTTCTACTGCTCAACACTGGCCTACACCTTAGAAGAGCAAAGAGGTAATCTAAACACTAGGGCAAATACTATATACCATCTCTAAGACACTATGAAATATAACTATATCTATATAACTATAGTATCATTATATCAAGCCACTTATTTGAAAATTCACGGTTTGCTTGAGATGACCCTTGACTTTATTCATGATTGTATTCAGAATGTTTACTATTAATTTCTTGTAATTCTCCTTATAGTTATTAAGAAAATCCGTGAGCTATAATACTCTAGAGAATACTACATTTGAAACATGCCAAGCAACTGTCCCTCCCAAAATTCTCATGATAAAAGACATTCTAGAGGAAAGGCCCTATTAAACGTTCAGATGGTATTCTGTTCGCCAAGGAGAGCCAGCTGTTTATACTTGGCCGAGTACTGCAACAGAATTATCTCATTTGCAAATCTTGGAATCTGGAGATGCAGATAAATGTTAGCACTCTACAGCAACAAATGTGGAATGAGCTGTATTCTTAGTATTTAGAGAAAGATTTTGTATTTCATATTTGTGCATATGAAGTTTTGAAAACTTATTCATAAACATGCCATCTGAGCAACATGGAATGCAAGGCCTTTTTAATATGGCCAAAGCTGCATTAAAATATTTCCTGCATAATGTTATACAGGCAACTATTTTTAACATCTCGCTTGCATAAAATATTAGTATAAAATGTAGTAAGCAGTAAAAAAAATGGTATTTCTAGTTGTTTTCATGACAAAATGTGTATTTGCTATCAAGTGTCATTGTTAAGGTGCTACTGTACATTCTTTGAAGAAAAAAAGGCCCTTGATTGTAGGTAAAAACTACATCAGATTTCTTTAGGAACTTCACTTGTTTAACACACATCTTAGCCTTCGTAAAAAGTGCAGCACACAAAAAGAAAAAGTGTTTGAGGATTACTTTATGAATCTGAAAAGAAAGAAGTCAGAAATTCAAAGCATTTGTTAACAATTTTTAAAATATGAAATTTGTTTTGAACCCAGACATATGGTTTTCTAAATGAAAGAAGAAAAATCTTTCATTTATATCATGAAAGTATTTTTAACCTTTTCCTTAATGAAAGAAATTCTGCCATCACTACTCATGACCAAACAGGGAAAATAGACATTTCCCCTTCAGTTACAAAGGACTCTTTCTGGTTCTGTTAATCAATTCATTTTTTATACTACACCCAGAATGATCTTTTTAAAAATTCAAATGTGATCACATGAAATTTTTAATTAAAACACTACAGTGATTTCCATTGTTCCTAGAAAAAAACATCCAAACCTTTAACCTTTAGCATGGCCTACAGAAGAGAGCTGGGTTGATCTTTCCAGCTGTGTCCCTGCCATGCCGCTGCCATGGAGGTGTACAGAGCCCCTAAGACACAGAGGCTGCGCATGAATATTAAATGAATGGATAAACCAGCATCACAGCTTTTCTTTTCACATAAGAAACATCCAGAGGGGAGTGGTGGACAGAATACCTACAGTCCTCTGACCACCCTGTGGAGAATAGGAATTTCTTTCACTCATTTTCCATTTCCTTATCATGGTTTATTTTTCTCACAGCATAAATACTGGGCACATATTCATTTACAAACATAAGCTCCATTATAGTAATGGCACATGCTTTGTCTATTGCTAAGGACTTGAACAGAATTTTGACAGAGTATGTACATGATTTATATCTATTGATGAAATGAATAAGCTATTCCTTAAGCACTCACTTGCCTCAAAAGTTAAATGACCAGAAAATATTTTCCAAGCCCACTTTGCCTTCTTCGTTTTCCTCGTTTCCACCCACTACGTTACACTCTCCATTCTCATTTGAGAGATACATTTATTTTTCATTGCCAAGCTCCTTTTTTCCTCCCTCACTTAAAAGTGTTCGTTCACACCCCTTACCTTTAGAATAAAATTTAAAATACTTAGTCTGGGCACAGGCTGTGACATCTGCTAACACTGTCAACACTAGCTCCCCCTCTACTGTAACTCCCAGTGCGGTAACTGGGCTGACAGCACCTGAGGGTGACCAGCTTCAGGCACATCATACTGTCCCTCCCTCATGTATACCCTGGATCCTCTGGGTAGGGTACTCTTCCTCTGCATTACTTCTTTTCATCTGATTCAACTCTAAATTTCCTTCAGGTTTGTACTTTAGAAACAGATTCTTCTAGGAAGGCTTCCCAAATCTCAAGTGCTAGAGGAGAAACTTCTCCATTGTGTTCTTCTAGTTCTCTCTACATGCCATATTGGATAGCTTCCGGCCTCTTACAATTTTACTTCCAGCTGTGGGCTCACATGATAGCTGTGCATAAAAATATTGTTTGTAGAATGAGGAAATAGAGGTAAATGGCTCACAATTCTAAATCAGCTGAAAATTTCAGAAAGTGGCTTAGTTAGGGCTGGTTATTTTTTACACATTGGAAAATGATAAAGACAAGTCACCACTTGGGGATGGGGTGTTTGTGTTTATAACTGGTTTGCTCACATTTGTGTGTCAATGTTAAAAGGAATTTCACTTGGTTTCTAGACAAACTGACACTCCACAGAGATAAATTGAGCTCATCCCCACAAATGGTTTAACAAGAATAAATTTTTTATCCCAAAATCACTCAACATTCTGCCCTATATTATAACTGAGCCCCATGTATCTTTCTGTAACCTACAATCATGGAAAAAAAAAAAAGAAAATCTACAATTGCAAGCAGGTAAATTAGAGGAAATCTAGAAAAACACTGGGATTCTAATTTATTGATCAGATTTTCACTTTACAGATATTATCTTTGGGATAAACTTTTATATTTCACTATAAAATGCATCATACCACAAATGAAATTAAGATTATAATATTAGGACAAACATTGAAATGGATAATACTGGAATCTTAACATAGCAAAATTTGTTCTTTAGCAGAAACAGACACACACACACACACACACACACACACACACACACAAGGCAAAATTCTCTCTCCTCTTTCAATGTTTTGGACAGCATAACATAACTCTGAGAAGATCTGCTTTCATTCTCTGCCACAGCAACAATGGGAAAACAAGTCTCTAAGCTGACAATTTATTATATTTAAGTGTAAGAATAAATAAGTCTCTATTGTAAGGTCTTCAAGGATCCTTCAACACAACCACAAAATTTATAATCAGGGAAGTGGATGAAATTAAAGGATTTATTATACTCAGAGGTACAAGGAGGCAGGCATAGCATGACTAGCTGTCCACACAAAGTCATTCAACAGCACGAAGTTTGGTGACAGAAGGAAGGTTGAGAGCACAACAAGGTCTGTGGACCCCTGCCTTTATTGATGGGCGATAGGGGACACAGCTTGTGCAGGCAGGAAACATTTGCACTTGGTAATAAGAAAGAATACTGGGTCAGCATGGAAAGGGAGAAAAATTAAATGGTGAAATGATTGTGAGGTTTATCAGAGTACACAAACCAGTTGGTGTTAGATCCCCAGAAATGGGCTATGTAAATATTCAGAACAAGCAAGGAAGATGCCAGCATGAGAGGAACTATCATGATAAAAAAAAAAAAAAAAAAAAAAAAAAACCTTTATGTTTCATTACTGCATCTAAGAAGTGCCTTAGAAAACCATTGGAAAAACTAATTTATTGGGCAAAAGAACAGTTCGATATCAGCTGAACCAAAGCTTAAATATCCATTCTAAGATAGTTGTGGATAAGCTTCCATGTGAACACCATCTGGCCCAATTCTCTACTACATTTTGTATTAGTTTGCAAAGAGTTTTTTGCTATACTCTGGCTAAGTTCTTCATGAAAATAGGCCTCTGTGATTTATTGTGCAGATTTAGTTAGATAGGAAATATAAAGCACCTAGTACATTATTAGCACACAGTAGTTCACCAAAAAATTGATTTATAAAGCCTGGGGACTTAGCTCAATGTCATAAGAAACTGCCTTGCAAGCACAAGGGCATGAGTTCAATCCCTGGTACCAAAAAGAAAAAATTGATTAATGTGCTGCTTAGATATTTTGGTTGGTTGAACCAATCAAGTGTATCATTTATTTATTTTTTTAAGTGTATCATTTATTTTTTAAAATAATCCCTGATTTTTGTCACCTGACTTAGAGCTGTTTTGGAAGGGAAGAAAGCATAATAAAAAAAGATAAAATGACATGGAAGTAGAAAAAATAATGGAAAACACAAAATGCCCTTATTGTGTTCATGATGTTTCACTGACAAAATGTGCTGAAAAAGCAAATGTCTCTCCTAAGCAAGTTACTATAGACAGAGCAACCCTTTAAAGAATAAGCTTTATTTTGGCATATATATATATATATATTCATTTTGACCATGTTGTAGACATGATGATACAATGGTCAGAATGACCAGAATCTGAGTCACTTGGAACACTCAATCTTGCAATGCTGACTTGGAAAGCTGCTGCTGTGTTATGAAGCCTATGTCACCCTGAGAGGCCACCATAGACACTCCTACTGAGAGCCTCTTCTGAGCTCTCAGCCAATAGCCAGTGCCAACTGCCAGTTTCAAAATGAGTCCAACTCATTTTGATCTGCGCAATAAATCACAGAGGCCTACTTTCATGAAGAACTTAGAAACTCAGAAGTTCAGCTCAGGTGAGCCTTAATGTGACTTTAACTCTTGCCAGCATTTGACTGCACTCCCATGAGCAACCTCAGGTGAGAATTGCCCAGCTGAGCCCTATCAATACACAGAACGAAGTAAAATACAAAAGTATTGTTTAAGAATACTGGGTTGAGTGACAAAGTCTTTTTTATCCAACATTATCCAACAACAGATAATAAGAGAAGATACCTATTAAAGCTATCGGCATAGAGTATGAGGTATAAACATAAGAGTAGCTTTGTCATTTGAAGCACTCATTGAAAGGTAATTTTTAAATTACAATCCAGCTGATGCTAATCCTGGTAGAGACAAGTGATAAACTATTCCAATCATTCTGCTGTTGACATATTTTAACTTCATTAAATTGTAATTAGCATTATGCTTTCAGCACTTATACACACTTGCGTTAAGTAATTCAATAGGGAGAATTTATAAAAATTCTGCATTTTTCTGTTTCATTTTTTATTACTATGTGTTTGCAGTACAAAATGTCTACATGCTTCATAAAGTGTAGTCTCTGTTAGTGAATGGTAAAGTCATTTTAGAGATTACGGTGATGAATCTCCTCTTTCTTATTACGTATCTTTTTGATCTGCTGTTATTTCAGTGATCCAGCTGCCTAGATATCATCTGTTCTTGGCCATCTCATGTATGAACTTTGCACTAAATTTCAATGTTGCCTTCAATGTGGTTTACATATCACAGTAATACTTTAATAATATTTATTTGAGAAAATAATTATGAAATAATTTTGAAAATAATTCTTAAATTTAGATATAAAATACATTAAAATTTGTATGAATCTGCACAGAACGTGGCTTCTAAACTTTTCTTTGCATGTTTGAGTTGTCCAGGAAAGCATATTTATTCTGAAAACATGAAATATTAACTCCAGACATGTAAAGAGTGCCTACTGCTTAGCTCTTAAACTCTGTCCAGAAAATAAGAAATTGTTGAGTCAATTGTGAAATCAGATTTATATTTTGTAAGTTATTTGTAGCTTTCTTGTGTGCACTAAAATGGAAATGGATCCACATACACCATGATGATGCCAAAACTTTTGGCAACCTCAGGAGTTAAACCTTCCATTTGGTGAATAATTAAAATGATCGCAATAGAATTATACTCATGTCCTTCCAGAGAATGAAAAAAATGGTTCTCAGGATTTTTTTGTTAGGCTAAATTCTGATTATGAGAATATTCTCATTTCCCTCCTCCTCTATCTCTCACTCCACTCCCTTTTCTTCATTTCCTCATTTTCTGAAACAACTGTAGAAGTTGGGAATGATCAGAGATGTGCTGACTGCTTCTGCCTAAATTCCATCCAATTAAAATGTAGGCTGCTAAGCATATTACCATGTGTCTGCACTCACCATTTCAATGAACTGCCACTGTGTAACCTCTGGCTCTACCCCAAAGTGAAATTATTGCATGCTTTCTTTTATATGAGAAACTCAAATTAAACAAAAATAAAAGAAGTAATAAGAAGTAGGAAGATAGACTCTCAAATGGAAAGGAAATCAACAGATAGAAAGAGGGCCAGTGAGATTAAAAATGATTTACGATACAGTATGTATATGTATACTCACAAGAAGGAAAAATAGATAAAAACTTTTAAAATGAACATTAAAATAAATATTTTCAGTCGAATCGGAATTTGAAGGCAGCCAGAAACAACTAGACAACTAATGACACTTGTGAAAGATAACTCCCAGACTGCTTTAGAAACTATCAAGGATTCAGAATAAGAAGGGCGGGACATTTTGTGTACAAAGTGAGGGAGAGTGTTTTGAAGGAAAATAAAGAAAATTTGTCTTTTATTGTGATAATTTTTAAATATTTCATAATATGTTTAAATCACACATATGTATTACCTGCTGAAGTCCTAATACATGATCATGAACAGAGAAGCCAAGCAAAATAAAAAAAGGTCAGATAAAGCAGAAAACCAGGAGAACTCTCTAATGCTTGAAGGCTCACAAGAAAAATGTGTGTTTCAGTTCAAAAACTACGATCCAGTAAAATGTATCCTAACATCCTAAATTATTGAAACGAACTGCAAAGTTTGCATATGAAAAGGTTTACAAGGACCTCAAAAATGCTTTTGTTGCATTATTTAAAATAGTTGCGAATGTCAAGTTACTGCCAGTGATTCTTCCTCTAAGAGTGGCATTTACAAGGAAGTATTTACAAAAGTTCATGTAACTGTTTCTGTGAAACTGTAAGCAAATTTCCCTTTTAAAAACAAGCATGTGTCCTCTTAACAAAGATACTGCAACTGATACTAATACAGCAATTAATTTGGTAGTTCTTACATAATAGACTTGAATTATTAGAACTGAGATATCTTAAACACATATTTCAGATTTTATGAGCGATATGATTGCCCCAGAAGGAAATTACTTTAATTAAACTTGCTTGACAAACTACCAAAAGTCACTGCAAATGTTCACGGGGCATCCCATTAAACATTCAAAAAGGTCATTTATTTAAAGGATTTTAATTTTGTTTTCATATTGAAAAATGCTCAAGGCCCATATTATACATTATATTTCCTTATTTTACTATTCATGGACAAAATAACTTTAATGAGTCAAATTACCATTACTGTTTTGTATAGTTTATATTGGAAACAAAATATTTTAGCAAATATTCTAGAAAAGTATGTACTGTACTTAAAATTTTAATTTTGAAAAATAATGTGAAATAAAAGTATCAAATGATAAAATTTGTTTTTCTGGAGGGGATATGAGTGGTGAAATACTATTTAATAAACAAATGCATGCATTCAAATAGCTAGAAAATAGTGGTCCTGAATTAAAATGTTCATCTTGAAAATATTAAAATAAGCACAAGTAGCATACAATTTGAACTAGCATTCTAGTACTTAAGAAAACTGAAGGCATTTAGAAGTCACATAATGTAACATGACATACAAACTTAGTGTTATAAATTTTAAAAAATTATAATTGCTATGAAGTAAAAAGTAACAGATGTTACTCACTCTTTACCTATTTTCCCAATTTGTAAAACTATATCGTTCAATTCCATAGCAAAATTATTGATATGGACAGTCAAGAGATTAAGCATTCCCACCAGCATGAATTCTCTCATGTAGACTTTTTATAGTTAAATACAATTCCTTCTGACCAAGCACCAGCCCCATTTCCCTTCCTTTTTAACTTCTAACCACCAGTTAATTATTCTTTTCATAATTTTATCATCTCATCATATTTCATAAACAAAGTAATTCCATTTTCTACCTTTTAGGATTGGCTAATTTCATGAATCAAAATTCTCTGAGGATTTATTGAAGTGGTTGTACACATTAATTTTTCATTCTTGTTTCTCACTGAGGAATAGTCCAGATACACTTGTGGCACTGTCTAATTATTCACCCATCTGAACTGTTACCAGTTTTTAGTTATTAAGGACGAAACTACTATAAATGCTCATGCAAAACTTTCTGCGGGACAATAAGTTTTCATTTACCCTAGATAAATGCCCAGGATGTAATTACTAGATTATATGGAAGTTGCCTGGTCATTTTTAAAAGAAATTTTGTATCATTGTTCATAGCAGCTATTTCATTTTATTCTCCTTTCAACAATGTTCAGTAATCTAGTTGCCCCAGCTCCTCACTAGTATTTGTTGTCATCATTGGTTTTTATTTTAATTATTCTACTACATGTGTAGTGATATCCCACTATGGTTTAAAATTGTTCTCCACTAATTACAAAACATTTTGAAGATGTTTTCTTGGATTGATTTAAAATCTGTATGTTCTCTTCAATAAAATGTCTATACCTTCATCCATTTTCCTATTGGGATATTTGGTTTTCAACTATTAAGTTTTGAGAGGTTTTTGGTGAGTATTTTAGCAACTTTGGCAGATACATAAAAATTATACATATTTCAGCGGTATCTTGTGCTTTTACAGTATATGTATACATTGTACAATGTTTAAAGTTAAGATAAAACATGTATCTCTACAAACGATTATCATTTATTCATGGAGAAAACATTCAAAATCTTTTCTGGCAGATTTTAAAATATACACATACATAGAGGTTTTTTATGGATTCTTGATATCAATGTTTATTAGTCCATTCTGGCTATTGTTAACAAAATACCATAGAGTGGGTGGCTTAGTACAAATCATAATTATTGCTCCTCATTCTGGAACCTGAGAAGCCCACAACAAGGTTATTAGCAGATTTTGTGTCTGCTGAGACTCCACTGTCAGACTCGTAAGTATCATCTCCTCACTGTGTCCTTCTTGACGGGAGGAAGCTATCTGGCTCTCTGCTGTCTGTATGATAAGGGCATGAATCTAATTCATTAGGATGCCAATGTCATGATCTAATCGTCTTCTAAAGACCCCGGTTTTTCATACTATCTTTCCTAAGAATGAAGATTTCAATTTGTGGATTTGGGGAGGCCTGGAACATTCAGAACCTAGAAGTTGGATATGCATTCAGCTTAACATGTTTTTGGATTTTTCTTGAGATGTTCTCTTTGAAATGATCTTTTTATAATCTGCTATTTAGTTTCCAAGTGTATGAAAATATTTCTGTTATCTACTTATTGTCAATTTCTAGTTGGATTTGATTGTGACCAGATAACTTAATGAATGATTTTAAGTCTGTTGCATTTATTGAAGTTTCTTTTACAATCTACCTTTATTATGTTTACTATACATTGTTTAGTGAAAACAATGTTCTGTACATTGTTTATTGTACATGGTTTACTGTACTATACATTGTTTACTGGAAACAATTTTCAATATCACTCGCCATTCTGTGATTTCTAGTGTTGTTGATTGATGTGTTTAATAAACATTAATTAGATCCTTTTGATTGATAGTGTAAGCTTTTCTACATACCTGTTGGCTTTTTTGATCTAGTAGATCTCTTTATTGTCAAGACTGCCCAAAAAGAAAGCAGTGTGATACAGAAACTTATCAGGTTTAGCATTCATTCAAAGACTATTATTAGATTAAACAGAAACTTTCATAATCACATGTATATTTCAACCATTCACAGCATAGTAATAAAGATATATTTGAAATATTCAATGTTTTATGTATTTTCAGGCTTTGATCATGAAGAGAAAAACTAATAAAGTTATATTAAGAGATTTATTAAGAAGTATTTGTATACTGTGAAGACTGGCTAGACAAATTCTAAGTTTCAAAAAACACCATCAGGACCAGAAAGCTGGAGCTCTCATGCCCAGGGTTAGGCAGAATCCACATATAGGCCTTCTTGTACTTTAGGAATATCTCAGCTCCACTCTTGAGGCCTTTTCTTGGTTGAATCAGGTCATTCAAAATTATCTAGAATAATCTTCCCTTCTGAAAATTAACAGATTATGAACTTTATTCACTTAAACAAAATACCTTCTCTGTAACACCTGCATTAGACTATGATTGAATAAATGGAAGTCGTAACACATAAACACAAAAAATTCACTGTCACATTTAGCTTCATTGATCAAATGAACTGACTCTCTCACCTCTTTGAAATGTCACTTCAAAGAACACTTTCCAGCAAAGTTTGAACTGTATCTATTCCACCCAATACCCGTTCTCCTTTCCTATTTTTTTCTTATCTTAACATGAATTGTTATGTTTCAAAATCGCCGCATTGTTTGTTTGTTTGTATGCCCTTCTAGAAAGTAGCATCATGAGAGTAGCTATTTTGGGGAGAGATATTCCTTACTCCTTGGTAGAACAAACCAAAATATAGTGAAAATAATCATATTTCCAAAACTGTTATACAGATTTAGTGCAATCCCAATCAAAATTCCAATAGCATATCTCAGAATTAGAGAAGAGATCTAGAATAACAAAGGTAATCCTGGTCAACAAATGCAAGATAGGGGGAATTACAATCCTTTTTTGAAATTATAGTATAAAACTACTACAATAAGAAGTGTGGTACTGGCAAAAAAAAAAAAAACCAAATCCAAATATCAACGGACAAGATTAGAAGATGCAGAAACAACTCTAATTTGCTAAATGTACTAAACATATTTACCTTTGACAAAAGTACTAAACATATATATGCACTGGAAGAAATATAACCTCTTTAATAAATAGTGCTGGGAAAATTTGCGCTACACATGTGAAGATTAAAACTGGACCCATATTTTTCATCATATACTAAGCTAAAATCAGAATGGCTCAAAGATCTTAATATTAAAACAGAAACATTAGGTCTTCAGGAAGATAGAGTAGTTGAAACTTTTGAAGACATTGGTGTAGGTAAAGATTTTCTGAACAAAACCTTGCACAGGAACTATCCCGAAGAATCAACAACTTGGATTTCTTTCTATTGAAAAGGTTTTGCACAGCAAGAGAAACCATCAACAGAATGAAGAGACAACCCACAATGTGGTAGAAAATGGTTGCCAGCTGTACCTCAGACAAAGGATTATTGCTGAGACCATTTTAAGAACTTAAAAAATCAGACCTCCTGGATTTAAAACTCCAATCCAAAAATGGGTATCTTAAATGAACACACACTTCTCAGATGAATAAATACAAACATCAAATAATATATGATAACAATGTTCAATATCACTTGCCATTTGAGAGATGCAAATTAAAACAATACTGTGATTCCATTTCATCCCAGAAAAAAATGGCTAATATTTAAGAAATCAACCAATAACAAATATTGGAGGGGCTGTGGGGAAAAAAGAACCTTCTCCACAGTTGATAGTAGTGTAGACTGGTGCACTAAGTGTGAAGATTCTTCAAAAAACTAAGACTGAAGGTCCCATTCAAACCAAGTATTTTCCTTCTGCTATCTTCCCCCCACAATTAAAAATATCATACCACAGCAATATATGTGCATCCATATTTGTAGCAGCACAATTTGTAATAGTCAGATCTTGGAAACAACTTAAATGCCCATCAGCTGAAGAATGGTCCAAAAAAAAATGTGGTATTTGTAAACAATAGAGTACTACTCAGCCATAAAGGAGGCTAAACTAGAGACTTTTATAAGTAAATGGATGCAGCTTGAGACCACACTCACTAGTGAAATAAATAAGACACGTATATGTAAACATTGTATTGTCTCAGTGTGAGAAGCTGAGACAATATATGTATGTATATGTGTATGTATCTTAAAAAGTAGTTAAGAGGTTTTACTACTGATGTTTTGTATTCACTGAAAAGAAAAATTTGTGCTGGCATTGTTTGGACAATTAAATGAAGATGTCTTGTGCTCTGGGAGAATGATTCGGGGATGACAATGTGCAGTGTATGTACCATTGTTTCCCCTGATTGCTGAAATTTTAGTTTCTTTCTTCTTTCTGCTTCTCCTTGAAAGAAAATGGATTGGGAGAGGGAGAGAATAATTGTTTTTGTTTGCTTGTATCGTTCTTAACATCTAGAATGTGGTCTAGCACAGAATAGACTCAGTAAACATTCATGAAATGGATGAACTGAATTCATGGATAGTTTCCTGATCTCCACAACAGTCTGTGTTACTATGAATGTAAAAAGAAAGAAGGCAAAAAATGTGATGACCTACAATTAATTAAATATTTATTAATTAAAACAGAAGATACAAATCCAATATTATCCTGCAAAAGAGTAGTGTTTCACATTTTAATTAAAAATAGAAATACCAGCTTATCAAAAATTTTCTAAAAGTTAAAATTGTTTCTGTCTAGCCTAAGAATAGGATTGTAGGGCTGGGGATTTAGGTCAGCAGCATAGCACCTGCCTAGAAACTGAGAGAAGTCCTGAGTTCAATTGCTAGTACCAAAGCATAAAACTAAACAACAACAAGACAACAAAAAGCATAAGAGTGTATCATATCAAAAGTATACTAAAACTACTCGGTGTTCTGAATAAAATCATTTGTACTTCAAAATGCAAAATATTGAACAAATATACCTCTTATAACACTGATTATAAAAACAGAAACAATAGTCTAAATACTTATCAAGATAGGACCAGTTAAATATTTTATGTCTCTTACAAAAATAAATGTGTACGTTTTAATATACTTGATTCTCAATAAATTTCCAGGAATTTCCTTTAGATGTTAATAATGTCTGCCTCTCAAGTGTTATACTGGGGTGTGATGTAACATTTTCACAGTCTTTTCTTTTTTACCCCTAAGTACCCACTTCGAAAGTGCATTTATTTCTTATGGTTAAAAACTAGGTTACACTGAATAAATAAAATATGCACAGGCTTTGACACAGCAATTTCATTTCTAGTAATTTATCCTAAAGAAATGATTAAAGATGTGCATAATGATTTATGCATATAATGTTCAATGCAGCATTGTTTATAACAATAAAAAATGGAAAAGAGCCAATCTCGCAGTATAAGAGTATGGTAAAATAAATTACCATACGTCTATTTTATGAATACCATGTACTCATTAAAATGATATTGTGAATGTGCTGTCTAAAATAATAAAACCTTTATTAATGAGTTTAAAACTGGGAATGGAGAGTTACCAATAATATATATTTTAGGTTCACATTTTGATTCAGTATATGCACATTTTTATAGATGGCTGTATGTCAAACACTGAACTTATTTTTTATTTAGTTGCTTTATTGATTTTTTAATGTTTTTATATATTTATGATTTTTATAAAGTTTTCTGCAATAATGTACATTACTTTTAGAGACAAAATATGTTACAAAAATTAACATATTTATAAGTATGAGAAATTTTATTTCATGAGATCATAAAAGGCCCACCAGTTTTAATGCAAAGCTTGCAAATATGTTTAAATTCAGATTTTTATTAGTAATACCAGATGAGGTAATCTGAGCCTTAAAACACAAAGAATAAAACCAATCAAACATCTGACAGGCTAAAGATAGATAAAAATCAAAATCACTGGAAAACTAAGTACAAATGAAGGGAAGCATCTAATTTCAAATGGTATAAGAATGATTTTGTGAAAGTACTTCCGCTTTCTTAGTGTTTTGTTAATTTCTTTGACATAAAAATAAAATTAATCACAATGATTACAATTTGCCAAATGACAGCTGAGGAGTTTTTATGTAATTTGTGTATTACTTCAATATTTACTTTTCAAAACATGTACATTGGGAGAGTTTTGGGAATATTGATTTGTAATATTTTACAGACAAAAAAAAAAAAAAACTTGCTCAAACATATGCGGCATTTGTACTCATGGAATCCAAAGCACATTCTGGTGGACTCCACACTCTATGCTGTCCACCATCTTCCCAGCCAGCCAAGAAATTTTACTGCTTATGTTAAACAGACCTAATACTCAGCTGTGCTCTGAACTCTGAGGTACTTGAAAGACTAAGGGAGATAAAGAATGTGTGTACCAGCAGAGTGCCTGGGCCCTGTAAACACTGGGAAGTTGTAGAAAAAATGGAGTTAAAGGAAAGATGAGTAGAGAGGAGATTAGGCAAAACCTCTCCTGCTTAAAGATTGACTAACAGTTTCAGTTCTTCTTAGAATAATCTGCTTTACTTCCCTTCTTTCGGGTGGCAAATGGTAAGAATGACAGGCCCTATTTTGGGTAAATCAATTATTGTTAAATGTCAACTCATTTTTGGTTATATAATGGTAAAAGGAATAGAAAAGGTATATTGTAGGGACGCCTTGTTTCTCAGCCCACAGTAATGATAGACATCTGAAAGAAGCTGATGACCACATGAGCTCACGTTGACAGAAGAAGAGACGGCCGGATTCACAGTGTTAGAATCAATATAGTGCTGTTGTGAGGAAGTAGCTGGACTTTCCACCAGCAGGAAAACCCCATGAGGGGCTCAGAGACCGCCTGAATGGACAGCAGGTGTCTACATCGGGAGGCCAGAGTAACTCTTGGCATCAAAAGCAGACAAAAATGCAGACGGAACTTCCTGGCAGATGAGTTTATTCACCCACTGAATATTTAGTGTAAAGTCCCTTCCATGGAAAAAAAGTTGAAGCCATCAAAATGGTGACATAACTGTGCAAAGTCTTGATACCAACTGTGCAAAACATGAGAACATAAGCCGATATACTTTCCCTTAAGAATATAAAATATCATACATACAAAGACTTTTTTGTTTGTTTTTAATAAAAATGTTAAAGCTATTGAAATTTTCTTATAATCACATGGTCTCCACCCTACTCAAGTTTTGAAACTCTGTTTACTATAATATGTTTTGTAAATTTAAAATTTCACAAGTTAGTTATCCCTTAGACTCACTAGTGGACTTTTTATCCCTAATAACAGTGACTATTTGAAATTGTTGATGAAAAGTAGCATCACTCATCTCCTCTTTTACAAGTGCATTTACTCAGTTCTTGATTTTAACCAAGGGGTTCCCCTTATTTTCTTCTTATTATTATTTCTTTCCCTCTGCCTTTGTTCACTTTTTTTATTCTCTGAACCAGATTTTCTGGGGAAAATAAAAAAAAATCGTTACTATCCTTGTCTTGAGAGGAGAAAACAATAATACATGAACAATGATGACTCTGTATATATTCATATATAGGAGGAAAACAGTTCATATCTGTTTAAGTATTATGAATTATTAGCCATCAATGACCAATATTGAAAGTTATCTTTCAGAAGCAGCAGTAGGAGAGACATGTGTATTTTGGGTGCAGGGGGATTAAAAACATGGGGTCTGATGAACTCACCAAAAGTCAAGTATACCTGATGGGAAACTCTGCAGTTAGGACTTTGGAAATCTAGCAAGAAAGATTGAACATGAGTACCAGTAAAATAGGAAAAGAAGAGAAAGAAGTCAAGTGTTTCAGGAAGGATATAGTGATTAGAATTGATCATGAGATTTAACCATGCAGAGAATATTGATAATTGTGACTCAATATTTTCCTCATGAGCCTGTAAAAAAAAAAAAAAACACAAAGTACAGATTGAAAGGTTCAAGCAAAAATAGAAGAGGCAAGACTAGAAAGTATTTTTGAAATATTTGCTGTTAATTGTAGTAATTCAAATTCAATTCAAATTGGAGATAGGCATGTAATCGAACACAGGTTATATTCAAAAATGAAACAACAGCATCTGAGTAGCAGCGATGGGGTAGAGAAGGAGATCTGAAGATAAGCTAAGATGTGCCGGGCAGAATTGGACTTCAGTAGACTAGAGATCAAGGCCTGGGACAGAAGTGCAGCACTGGCCTTAGCAGGAGCACACATAGCTCCTCTGCATCAAAGGAGGTGAGGGAGAAGAGGCGGGAAATAGGGGCATAGATTTCCCATGTGAGTAGCTCTCTTTTCAGATTCTATTTTTTCAGGGAGTTACAAATTAAGATCTGTGAGAACAATAGAGAACGTGACAGATGAACTGGAAGAATTAAAAGAATTGAGGAGAACGAGGGTATATACATTTAGGAGAGTAACAGTGGAAAGTGACGAGACAAACATAGAGATGGCTAAGCAGCTTTAGGGGTCTCTGGAGCTGAATCCTTATGAGACGTGTGCACTAGGGTGAGCACAGAGCAAGAGAAGTTGTACTTAACTAAGGCCGTGATTTAGGCATGAGATTAAGACCAAGTAAAAGAGGGAAAGGGAATGGACGATGGAGTAATTATTGCAAGTGATCATGGTGCTAAAACTGAGTTAGCAGGAAAGGGTACAACAATAAGAAACAGTGGAATATAATATAAATGTGTATCAAAGGCTTTCTTAAGGGTTTAGGATTGTATGAAATGGCTGATTAGAGATTGAATTGAAAAAGCAGAAGAGCTGTGGTGTAGTAATCAGAAAATATATATGAGTTTATTGAAAATTGTAGATAATAAAAGTTTATATTTCTCTCACTGGATCAATATATCCACAAAACAGTCTTGCTTTACATAATACTTGTATTGGAGGATGTTTTTTACATCAGTAAATAATCCCTTTTGTTAGATTTCTGAATATAGTATTTTGAGAGCATCAACCTTATAAAATAACCTGAGAAGATTAAAATGCTTGAGATGTACCATTTATATATTTGAAAATATTTAAACAACCAACCAAAACACTAAGTAGTTTTCTTTATCTGAGACTATTTGCGTGTAGTCAAAGGCTTTCCTATATAGATAAATTTCATTTTGTTAATCTGACATTTAAATGAGATTTAAAATTTCCTTTATTACTGAATTGTGACTAAGATAGCTAATTGAGTCACTTTAAAGTTACTTATCCAACTTTTCTTGGCACTGTGCATTACATAGTTTTCCTTTGAATTCAGTAGACTTTCTTCTGTTCTTCACACTTACTCTGTGTCCAACAAAATGTTTAGTACAAGTACCAAATCTCAAAATCTGGAATCACTTTAAATAAAGCAGATATACAATAGTGATACATAATTTTTCACGATCGATGGACTCACACACTTGAGTCCTTGAGTCCTCTCTTACATTATTTCTGAATCTTCTACTTATTGTAATAAGTTGATTAATATTGAAAAACCATAGCGAGGAAATGATAAGATTTGTTAGTTCCTGTGTCATAAACTGTAAAAACAACAAATGGCAGTGTAAAAAAATAATAGCATATTTTTAATGCATATTTATTGACCAGTCTACAGAGCATTATCTACAAAGCATGAAGGCTTTGAAATCACAAGAGAAGTAAAGTACAAATCAGTGTCTATTAATACAGAAGGAAACTATATTCGCTAAGTAGAAGTAGGAGGATTGTGGAAAGTTTCCTTAAAGGAATTGAAAGGATTTAGACAACTACCAATATTATGAAGAAAGACGGGGCAGAAGGGAGGTAGGGTGCAGTATCTTGGATACAGTCTATGTTTGGGATTGGTGATGAGATATTCACTCCAGTAGGAGCATAGTTAAACTGGAGAGTATGTCAGTAATTTTCACTGTCACCCAGAAAACACTGAGGACTCTGAGATTTTCTGAATCTCTACAAGGAAAACAATTTTCGTCATAGTATGTCATTTGCATTTTTCAATCTCATTCTTTCATGTGAATATTGTAGAGGTTTCTAAAAGATATAGGATGTGTGATATTTCAGCTAATTGAATGCAGAACAAATATAGACCAACAACTGCTGTCTACAAATCTAGACATTAAAGAGTTTTGTAAAGTGATTGTAGAACAATGTGGTTCTCGTCACTTTTGCTTGACAAATATTTTTATAAAATCATTTTGTTTACATGTAAATGTTTAAATGTAACAGAACTACTTAAAATTTTTGTTTTAATACTTAATATGATAAATATATGAGTAATTTATGGTGACAAAAGCACTTTGGAATTTTAAATTATTTCAAAATGAATAAAAATGTCCCAGTACCAAATGTCTGAAGTATGTTGGCAGTCATTGAAGGTGAAAATTGACAGGGTCTGCCAGCTGTTTGGAGAATGAAGACTGACTGGGTCAAGCCACGGAAACAAGTGACTCCAAAACCCCTTAGGTTGCCAGGTGTGCAGATTACTAATGGGGTGTCATATGACATTAAGTTGCTAAATGTATAAATAAACACTGCTACAGTGGGAGGGCCATTCCTTTCCTCCATCAGGAGAGAGAGGGCTCCACCTGACCCCACCTTTTGTCTCTTTTCTTTGTTTGCTTATCTCTTGCAGTCCTGCCCCCAGGAGCATTAAGAGCTGCACTGGTCGTGGCAGAGACATGGTGGTATAGACTAGTTAATTTGAGCTTTCTACCTACAAACATGATAGCAGGAAGGGAAAGTGGTCACACAGGAATTGATGGAAAATGAGGGACCATGGTCAAAGTTTGTGACTGACCATATGTGTCTGCCATTTTTCACTAAAAGAAGCTATCTTTGGCATTCATAAATTTCATTATCCTGCTTCCATAATTGATAACTGATTTTCCTTCTACGCTACAAATCACTTGGCTTTGTTGTTGTTGTTATTGTTAGCAGGGATTGAACTCACGACCTCACCCTTGCCAGGCCCTCACTTACACCACTGAACTAAATCCCAGATAGCAATTGACCTTTAAATCAGGTATTTCTTGTCTCTTACTATAGCAACACTTTGCTCTCCTCTTTATCACAGTTACCAGTACCACTGTGGCTCTGGATCCTCTACAGGCTTCCCTGTAGAGGGTGCTCCACCCAGGAACCCTCACCCTGGATTGGGCCTACATTACCTGCATCACTCTTTATCCTGGGCTCCTCTGTACCATGGAGTGGGGGGCACTGGGAACTGACTCTGCTCTCCAATATATGCCCCATGCAAAAATGTACAGCGCTACCATTGGTCAATGAAAGATGAAGATCAAAAACTGTCACTTTTTCAATGCTAAATGGGAAGTCTTGAGGCTCATTTTACAAAGCTTCTCCCACCTGCCAAGGGATCAGTGTGGGCTGCTTCCCAAACCATCCGTGTTTGATTTTGCCTCCTTCCTGGTTATACCCTTCTCAACCCTTCACTTCTGCTTCCTAGGGTCATGTTTACAAACAAAATTCTGCAAAAGATCGATTGCTTGTCTTTGCTTAGTAGGAAACATGTGCTAAAAGCATATTCACCCAACTTCTTCCTTAGAAATTGATAACATCTCCTGTTTAAACTGTAAATCAATGTTTGTTTTTAGTGAAAACTAAGTCAGTGCCATAGAGGGATATATTTGTAGCTAGAGACACAAATATGAAACACATCTCTGGCAAAGAAGATGTGTACATTTTGCTTCAATGTTTTAAATGAACAAATACTATTTTAACAATAGAGGGGCAAAGATGTAAAATAAATTAACTCATTGAAATAAGCCTCTAATATCAGGTATCTCTATGACAGCACTAATATATAACAATGTACTCAACCAGAAAAATAAAATATTTTCAACTTGTAAGATCAAGTGATCCAGGCAAAAGAAGACAAGTACATGATACTCTCACTCATATATGGGACCTGAATCTCCCAAAAGTTTAAAACAGAATGATGGTAACCAGAAGTTAGGGACGGTGTTCTTCATAGGAAATCTGAAGAAAAATGATCAAGAATTTAATTTAACATTTTCAGAGTGTCTTGAAATTTGGGAGCCTTTCCTATACCTAGCAGAAACATTTCTCCGATGACCTCAATTTCCTTCCATCCCCATTAGTACTTTGTAGTGACATACACTGATCATGGTCAGCTTCTTTCCACTGGGAGAAAATATTAGGACTTCCTTTCAGGGTTCATTCCACAAGGGTATGTGCTGAGCATACTTAGAAGAAATAAACCTGTCCTGGTTGTTATTAATAAGTGACAGACTATGACCCTCTTATTTAGTACATCCTGGCTTAGTAATTATTAAATAACTGTGGAAGGAAGTTCGGTGCCCTCTTAGCAACTTACCTTGCTCATATTTTTGGCCTTCTGGTCAACACTGACATAATATTAAATATAATCACTGTTTCCCTAAGAAATGTTATTTCAATTACTGTTCTACTTATTCACTAAATATAAATCTGACTACATAATGTGTGAAATATGTAATTATGTGAAACATAATAGAAAATTACCCTCAAATTTGTCATTTCTATTTATCTTCACATGTCAAAGGTCCTTGAAATATTCTTCCTTTTAAGTATAGATTTTGTAATTTCTCTGGTAAATTTCAAACCATGAGCAATATCTCAAATAATATTCCCTCTAAAAGCCTTTTTACTATATCTACCTCACTACCACAGGTAAATTTAAACACTTCTGGACTCATCTTAAATGTGGTAAATTTCACCTTATTTTATTGCACATATGACCTACACACTAATTGGTCAGTTTAAGTACTTCAAGGACAGATATCATGCCATACCCACCTCTGCATTTTCAACAAGTAGCAAATACTGTTAAATAAATAGAGGAAACAATAGATCAAGCAATAAATGAAGAACTACATGAATACAAAAACAAATAAACAAGTAATTGAAACAAATAAATTTAATAGTGTACCAGAATTAAAAATCCAGAAACACAATGGAAAAGTCAAAGAAAATTAAAGTTATTTCTTTTGCTCTTCTAGTTCTCATTTCAGTCTTTAAATTGTTTCTGATTTAGTGGAAATGAAAAGTGATTTTTTTCAGTGAGCTAAATTTTTCTATTTTAATGTTTTTTCTGACTTTAATTAAATATCCACCCTGAGCTTGTCTTTTGCCTTCTCTTTCTCCGAAGTGAGGCAATGAGTGCTCAACTCACAGGCTTCACGAAGATTTCACAGTTCTATTTTTAATGCTCGCAGTAGAGTTGAAGACACACATGTTAGATTTTTAAAGTCTTATTATTGTTAATTCCAACAGACTGTTGCAGAAAAGGAATTGTTCTGATCAGAAGTATGCTAATTAATTTTACATAATCAGATTTGGCTATCACTGTGGCTTTGTGTACTTGGACCATGTGTCATTTTCTATGAGATAACAAACCTGTATCTTTATAGATAGAAAAATCAGCAGTTGTGAGCCCCATCTAGATGCCAAGAATGTCGAGCTTCCAAGTGAACATGGGTCGGATAACAGGAAAATTGTAGTAGCTTGCTGTTCAGAGCTGGCATGACGCTGGGCTTGTCAATCTTTGCCACTTGTTCTTCAGCTATTCTGTGTATCCTTGCCTTGGCATGAGGTCAGGTACTGTTCACAGCAGCTTTGATCCAGTTTACTTTTTTACTAATTGGGCTGAAGAATTTGCTGTTGGCTGTTTTGCTGGAATACTTCACTTTCCTATAGCTTTTGAAATCATCAATCTTACGTATGTTTCACTTGGAGAGCCAGGTTGACAGGTTTGATGGGCCATTATAGCAGTTCAAATTTCATTTTGGGAAGATTTCACTTGACATTTCAGACTTATTATGCTACCTTGAAAGCTGGAGCTCCATAAGGCTCTGTCTTTGATCTGAGGTCATCATTAGTTAATGCAATGAACCCACAGCCTCCCCCTGGTGTGAATGTTAACTTAGAAATCTTGTGAAGTACAATTCGTTGTGGGCCTTTCTTCTTCAGTAATTATGTTGGGCAGTTTGAGAACTATCTTTACATACAGAAACTCTTGCTATATAATTTAATTAATTATCAGAATGAATATTACTGAGAGGTTTTAGTTATGCTTAAGTATAAATAAAAATTTATGATTGAAGTGATGCTTTCTTTTTATAAAAAATTGGGAAGAGAAAAAAGAATGCCAACTAAAAGTTACCAGTTTCCTTTTCCTCTTTTTCGGCCACCAAAAAAGAAATTCTGAATATTGCAATAAATCAAGAGGAGTGATTATAGTTAATACTACTATATATATATAAATATGTACTACTACTATATATACCATATATATTTATATATTACTAGCTATATTATTTATATAACACATGTATTTTTACATAATACTATATATATATATATATTTTGTACTGGGGATTAAACTCACAACTTCATGCTTTCCAGGTAGGCACGCTACCACAGAGCTATATCCCTGGCCCCAATTAATACTACTATGAAAAAGTTATTTATGTGCTTTTTTTGCTTTCAGTAGAGCTTTTGTAAAGTATATATTTTGAAAAGAAAAGAAACATGAGGCAAATGGGTCATTTTTATAACAATACTTACACAAATAGCACTTCCATAAAAAAAAAAAGAAAAAAAAATCTGCTTTAATATCTTGAAAAGACTGAGTGGTGCACAAAAATTATTTATACACTTGGAATGGCACAAGGTATTATATATGTCACATGATACGGAAAATATATGCTATATATTTAAACTTTAAGCCATTCTTATTAAAAAATAATTTTTCATGCTTGTTTGCTCTTAAGAGAAGTTACTGTGAATTGAGATATATTCTGGCATTCAGCAGTAATTGTTCTCAACTTTTTTTTTTCATTTGTGAAACTGTAAACACTCAAAGAAAATGTATTTAAATAAATAGGAACATGCTGATTTTGTTAACTTCTAAGCAGATAATCTTAGGGAAGATCACCATTGCTTGTCAGGGAAGAGATGCTGCTTCCTTAATACCTTTGTTTCATATAAACTCCACCAGAGAAACCCATAGGGCATCCACCAAAATCATTGGGTCATGCTCACTCATTCATCCAAGTAGCTTATATTAAACTTTGCTCATTATAGCACTAAATTCTCCACTCAGGAAGAATTTTCATACACTGTATTTTGAGGATGCGATCTATAGGAAAGTTTGATGTCCAACAGAGCATCTTTAAAAGTATATATACTTCTGCATATGACGAGGACTCTTTTCTATATGAATATGGAAGTTTCCCTCCAAATAACTCTGTTCAGGGTGATGAACAGCTTCAAGAGTTATCCCCAGTGCGCTAATTATTTGACCAAGTAATGACGCTTTCTTCAATCTTTTCTGCTCACAGCCAGCAAGGGTTAAACCTATTGTTTTCAGTTACAATTTGGGCTAAAAAATAGGAGAATGCTTTCCTCAAACTACCTGATGGTTTCTCTTAGCTACTAGAAATCTCTTTTATTTCCTTCCAGTACTCTGAAATCACAGAATACTTCTGGAGCTTCTTGCACCTACTATCCAAATAACTGTTATTCAACTCACCAATGTAAAAATGACACTTGATTCCCTTCAAAAGGCGAATTGATATCCATCAGTCACAAATTAAGTGCTGCATGATATCTTCAGATAGATCATCCTATCTCATTACATTACTTTAAGCTTGAGTCAAAACTTTGCTTTGCAACTTTGGACAGATTTTCACTATGAATTTTTTAATTTTGTTTCTTTATGTATTCCTATTTTAGAGTGTGGATGTCTTTGAAGCTAAAAAAAAAAAAAATGACACAAAGCTGCAGTGAAAAAATAATGTGTCCAAGAATTTTCTCTTCTTGGAATCCTGAAGAGTGCTATTTGGCTGAAGGTATTTTCATCATAGTATGATAATGTTCAACAGTGAGAAGGACACAGTTGGCCTCCTGTACCAGCTCTTCTGGACTGAGAGTGTATGAAAACCTTCAACACACACACACTGGAAATGCATATACAGACACATATGTTTATTAGCAGTGCACTATAATAGACATGTGGATGTGTAAAACAGTATTTTGTGGATATAAAAAATATGAAAAGCATAGATGTATAAATTAAAGTTAGTCTAGATGTTTGTATAATATCCATCAACTTCACAGAACTCAAAGGGATAGAAATGATAAGCAAATGGCACATCTCTTTCTCTCCTTCTGTTCTCAAATACAATTTTATATGTGCTAATTAACTACTAGGGGAGTACACTTCTATTTCCTTTTGATCATGTGAACTGAGAAGGAGATCTACAGGAATACATTGATATTAACAGAATCCCATTATAGCAAAACAATATGTTTAACTGCATGAGATTGCTATAAAAGGATTTTATTTCCATTGTTGTCAGAGGCATTTTTGTAAATTCAGCTTTAAAGTGTGAAAGTAGCTTTTTAAAATTTAGTCAACAATGCATATTACAGAATCTACCTATAGATGTCGTAATGATGATGCACATTTTTGTTTAAATTAACTGCAAGAGAAATCATACAATTTGATTATGTACAGAATTTAATGAAATGAGAATCTCCTAAGAGTACAAAGCTATATTCTGTTGAAACTTTTGAGTATGCAAAACTTCTTTTCTCATGCAAAACTGTTGAAGACATATGCTTCTATACTAAAATAAATTTTTTTCATTCTCATTAAATATTCCTTTTCCCCCTGTTAACCACCTATTTCTTTTTGTGGGGAATTCTTTGCTCACCAACACAGGGAACATGAGTAAGAAGCAAGCCAGACTTCAGCTCTCAGGGACCCCATCTTTCTGACCATGTTGATAGTTAAGAAATGCAGACATATCAACACAACAGAGACCTCCCTTGAGTTGTGTTTAAACAATTGGGAAGAAGGATTCTGTTTTCATTAGGAGAACTGGTGTAAGAATAATAGAAGCCTGAAGCAGCCACTGACCACCATGCAGACTTCTTTGCAGTACCTTGGAAAGACAAAGTTTGAGGAGGAACCTAGCTGTGAAGAAAGCAAACTCAAACTCTGTGGTATCCAAATAGCATTTACTCCTTGGGAAACCTTCCCCCCTCTAGCATTTATATGAAATACAATATTGCCTTTTGGTTTTTGTTGTTGAGGGGAGGGGGTTATCCCTTGCTACTGAAAAATTTGTGACTAACACACATACCCACATTCAATGTTTGACATGTTGGACACACAGGATGGTAAATTTATTTTGGAAGTGTTGACAGTGAACTTTTAAAAAAGAAGAAACTAGTCTTGAATTTCATCCTTAGACAGTGAAGGAGTATTTTATAAGAAAGTAAGTGTCTTAGTTACTTTTCTCATTGCTGAAACAAAATACCTAGCACCCAAATTTAAAGGGGGAAAGGTATATTTAGCTCACAGTTTGCAGAGGTTTCAGTCCACATCTGACTGACTCCAAGGCAAGGTGGTTTAGCAATGAACAGTTTGTGGCAGTGGAAGACAACTAAAGCCACAAAAGGATGAAGGGTGTGACAAGATTTTTCCTGTTCCTTACATTATATGTAGGTTACCCCTCCTACAATGGGTATTATACTCACTCTCTGGAATCTAGCCAGAACTGTGCCAAACCAATCAATGGGCTGATTTACTAATCACACACTTTTAATCCCAGCATCACACACTCTAGATTCAGCCATCTCTGTAAAAGCATTATGACTGCGTGATGCTTTCTGGGCACATCTATACACGAACCATAACAGTAAACAGCAAGATGTACTGTTTAGCAAATTAAGTGTAGCATATCTTAGAAAAGAACATAGAAGTCTGCTTTTCTATTAAAATCCACCTTCAATTTTCATACTAAAATGGGTTCCTACCAGATTTCAATTCTAGATTTTAGCTGTTGACTCTATAGGCCACCTCTAGCCAGTTTCACTATAATTCTTGGCTTCTTATCACATAGTTAGCTTCAAAAATAAATGAGAGGCAATGAAGTAATATATGTGACTTTCTTCCAATTTTGAAAGTAGTATAAATTGACTCCATAAATTACTTTAGTGCTTTGGAATTCCCGCTGTTGTAGATTTGTTTGAGTGTCACCTGATTATCAGAGCAACCACACATAACTGCCATCATTTGACTTTATGCTGGAGGTTGGGTGTTGTTTCCTGGAGGTCTGTGGAAAATGTTAGAAGGGATTAAGGTACTCTCTCTCAGCCTCACTTTTACACATGTGCTAGTGGTAAAATATTCTTTGCAAAATACATATATTCTCTTATTTAATGAAAAATACTACTGTAGTAATTAATTCAGAAAAATCAAAGAAAATAAATTTTTTCATCACTGAGTAAAAGGCAAAGCATAGCTTGTAGCCCAAGAAAAAGATTTAATCCATTAGTTACACAGCAGAAGCTTGAAAGATGCTCTGATTTCCAAAAAGAAAATCTATTCCTTAGAATAATAGTGTTCTTGAGACTCTGCTCAGATCTACCAGTGCTTGACATTTTAGCACCTGCTGAAAATGCTTCCAACTTCCAGCTTCTGCACCATCGAGCTGAGGGCCTTCCTGTACCGGTGGAGCCTTCCTGTACCGGTGGAGCCTTCCTTTCCTGTGTTCAGGAAGGAACAAAAATCCGGCATGACCAGTGTTCCCAGGCCCAGCACATCCAAGCAGTAGCTTCTTCAGACTTCAGGTGGAAAAAAATATGAGGTATGTATTGGGTACATTGTTTCACATAGCTCCTCAGAATGATAAGCTTCCAATTTTCAACAGTGTGTCTTGATCTACAATG
Source organism: Cavia porcellus (assembly GCF_034190915.1). Lineage (NCBI taxonomy): Eukaryota > Metazoa > Chordata > Mammalia > Rodentia > Caviidae > Cavia > Cavia porcellus. The sequence continues at coordinate 26,509,150 of NW_026947497.1, read as the reverse complement.
TAAATTTTATTGTCTCTTCATCTTCCATATTTAAATTTGCCACTGTCATGTTGGTGTTTCTGGAATTAGATCATAGCCAACTGACCAGCCCACACCAAATCCTTGTCTCAGAGACTGCTTCTTACAGAAGCCAAAGAATGGTTACTACTGTTATCTTAGATCCCATCCCATTTATCAGATATTAAAGATGATCACAAACATATTTCACATTTCTGACACAGAGAGGTGAGATCTAAGATTCTTCAGAAACTTAATTAATATACTCAATATTATTATTGATTGAAATTATTTTTTATATCATCCAGGATTTCCTGTTCCTTTGTTCACTCTTTTTATTTACATTTTAGTCCTTTCTGGAGACTCCATTTCTTTTGTCTTCTAGTATAGTAATATTTAACCTATATTTTGATAAAGATTTATTTGCAGTTATTTTATGTGGATTTTTTTTTCTGGAATGTACTCAATTTAGTTACCTGATAAATTTAGTTGACCTGATAAAATTTAACTAATGACTTGATATACAAATTTAAGTTTCTAGTTAGAGAAGTTCAGCATTTTTTCTTTTTTTTTCATTTTCATGTATTTCAATATAGATATTAATATGTAGTTTATTATGTTTTATTTTCAGTAAAGATTTTTACATGTAATTATTTTTAATAACTTTCTGGAATCCTCTGTATTTCATTAAAGTGTAAATTTCTTTTTTATTCATTCTGCTTGGGATCCACTAAGACTTATGAATATAAGAAATCAAGACTTAACTGCAGAAAATGTTCAAGGATTATGTTTTTCATGGTCTCTCTTTTCTACTCTGCTTATTTTCTTTCACATCAATTAGCAATATATTGTTCTACCCAATTCATTCTTTCATATAGATAAGAGCATTGTCAGGGTCAGGGATTTAGCTCAGTGACATAAGCTCCTGCTTGGCAAGAGCAAGGTCATGAGTTTGATCCCTGGTACAAAAAAAAAAAAAAAAAAAAGAATTTCAATTTATTATATCTCTTTAATTCCTCTGATTTATTCATACCATTTTATTGAGCTCTTATTTCCAGTCTGTGGTTTTTTAAAGTGTGTATATAATCTGATTTAACTCTTCTATAACATCTTTCCACAACTAATTTTTCTATTTCATAAAAGCCATTTACTGGTATCTGCAGCTAGTTGATTGTGAATCCATAACCAGTCACCAGATTCTTGGATAGAACCTGTGGATTATTCCTAAACAGGAACTATTCTCAGTGTCCAGCCTGTAAGTATCAAATCTTCTGAATTGAATGATTCAGTTCAGAACATAGCAAATAAAAACTCAAGTTTTTCTTTACATAAATTTAGTTACATTTACAGTATTTATACTTAAAAATGTATATATGATTTAAGTTACTTATGAAGAAAACACATTGATTTATTTAATCAACAATTGAAGGAAATATTTTTAATTAAGCCCCTCATAAGCTTACATTTTTTCATCAATTTGCTGAAAATTTGCATAGTGTTCTCCCTAAGAAATCCATCCTACACCTGAATACCATGAAAAAAGCTTGAGGCATCATATTTTCTGACTTCAAAAATACACTGTAAAGCTATATTTTTACAGCTATGTAATATAAAAACTAAATGATGCTAGCAAAAAACAGATATATCAATCAATGGAAAAGAACAGCCCCAAAGTAAATCCACACATTTACAACCACCTGATTTTTTAGCAAAGGAAGTGAAATCAGTGTCAAAAAGGTACCTGCACTCCCATATAATTAAAGTGTTATTCACAATGACCAAGAAGCGTCAATCATTGGCTTAATGGACAAAGGAACTGCAGTGCCAGATACATTATATATGTGACACTATAAACATATATATTTCACATAATAGAACAGTATCCAGCCATAAAAAAGAATGAAGAACTGCCATTTCCAGTTAAATGAATGAAGCTGGAGGAAATTATGGTAAGTGAAATAAATCAAGCACAGAAAGATATCTGCTGCATAGATTTCATGTATATATGGAACCAAAACAGTGGTATCACAGAAGTAGATAATAGAATAATGGTTTAAGGAAGGGAAGAGTAGAGTAAAAAGGAGATGGAGATTTCATTGACAACAAAGTTACATTTAGATAAGAGAAATAAATTCTAAATATTTTATTGCATGATAAGGTGACTACAGTCAGCAATATTGTACTGCAAGTTGCAAAATACTAGTAGAGGGAATTCTGATTTTTGTCCCAACAATGTCAGTGACTGAATTAGTCAATTTGATAAATCCATATTGGTCATTACATAACACATATATATATAAGGCTATAATATACATAACCTATAAATATATAATTTCTATGCATAAAGGTAAAATAAAACACATTTACCTTTAATTTTTAAAATGGACATACTTGATATGTGATGTAAGTATACGGTGAATGTTTACATTATGAGAGTTATTACATTGAAAGATACATGGCCATTAATCCCCCTCAAAACACATTCTTTTTCTTCAACCACACAGTTCTTGTACCTTCTGAAGCAGTAGTGAAGCTTCCTTCCTAAGTGTCTTCCCCAGGTGTGGTCAGAATTCAGTGAATGTGCTGAGTAATCACAACTCAAATGAAGGCTCATAAAACACTTGATGTGTCTCGTCTCACCTTCTTCACTGTGTGTCACTTTCACGGGGCTTTTATCTCTTCCCCAAAAGCAAAATTACCCTGAAAAAGGGGCTGGGGATTTAGCTCAGCGGCATAAGTACCTGCCTTGGAAGCAGGCGGTCGTGAGTTCGATCCCCAGTATCGATAAAAAGGAAAAAGACAAAAAAAAAAAAAAAAAAAAAAAAAAATTACCCTGAAAAGTCAGAGTTTTTGCATCAATTCAGAACATCCAAACTGCCACAACTGTGCAACTAAAGACACTCATGAAAGGAGACCGCTAAAACTGCTTCAGAAAGTGCCGAGCACAATGGGATAAGTACATTCAAAATGCAGGTAAATATTTTGAGATACATTAATGATAATGAGTTTTTTACTGCCATAGTTTTTTAAAAATTTAAATAGTCATTGTATTTTTATGCATCTATTGGTCTATCAATTGATAGATTCTATCCTAAATATAATAAATTTACATTTATCACTGAAAAAACCACTGAGCAAGATCCTTAATTTCAAGAATAGTCCTTTTAGGTACTTTCAGAATGATAAAGAAGTATTTTCTATTTTTTTTTTTTTTTTTGATACTGGAAATTGATCTCACGAACTCACGTTTGCCAAGCAGGCACTTAGGCTGCTAAGCTAAACCCTCGGCTTTTATTTGTTTCTTAATCATATTTCAAAACCGTTAAACATTTTACAGTTTCAGAACTGTAGGAAAATTTATGATTGAATAAATACTCATGTTTTTCCGAAAATACACTAAAAAGATGCTGACAACATGACCATAATTTGATTTTAATTACAATTTTCATTTGTTTTGTTTTGAAAATAAAAGAGATTAATATAGTATAATTGTCTATCTTGTGCATGCATATGTATCTTTTTTTCAGTTATAGACAAAACAAAATGTGTTGAGCAATTCTTCTTCATATGAACACCACAAACAGCCTTTCTACATGAATGTTTCTTCCCAGGTGAGCAGCACATGCAAAGAAAGGCGTGTTCATAGGGCAGCAGTATTATCTCTTTAGTGAGGCACCACGGCAGATGAAAAGTGTCTTGTACATGTGTTGGTTCTGTCTATTCTGTTTGATTCTGTTTGTGAGCTGTTTTTAAAAAGTATGAATATTTTTATTACTATTAAAATTAACAGAAAAAAATTTTAAACTTCAGTGTTAAAACTTGGATAGCCAAATTTTGTTTTCTTATCTCTCACTTAAAATAAGTGAATTTTATACAGAAACTAATGAGTTTTCATATTATGCAGGTAAAATTCAGTTTTTTTTTTATTTACCAGAGAGATCATTATTTAAATAATGGTTGAAATATATGTTTTAAATTGTCATATGAATTGTGAAGCTTTCATATAATAATTTGCCAAACATTTATAACAACCTAGACATTGCCACTCACCATAAATGTTTACCATTCTAATAAATCTAATCTAAAGTCATTGTTGATTCCGGCTTCATATTTTCTCTTACTGCTTTTACTAAATCATTTCATTCTCAAAATGCTGTTCTTAGACGAAACAAATTTACCTTTTCATGGTATTTTTGTTCGTATTTCACTGCTGTCTTCATGTTTCAGTGCGTAATTCTGGAAATTCAAATGCAAAATTCTAGTTATATTAAGAATGTATTAGCTCAGTGGTGTAAGTGCCTCCCTCGCAAGCATGTGGTCATGAGTTTGATTCCAGGTACAAAAAAAAATGTAAATTTATTCAAATAAATTGTCCAAAAACTATGCATGTTCTGGCAGTGGAACTACTCTACTGGTCAACTAAAAGCAATTTTAATTATCTTTTTTCTTAGAAAGTAGAGGTGCTGTATGTATTTTTCAAATAAACTGAATCCTGTAACTCCATTAAAGAAACTGATGGCAGATCTTCAAATGCTTATGCCAAGCAGAAGTCTGTGAGCCACCTGTGGTCATACATAAATTCAAACTGAAGCTGGATCCAGCATTCTAAAACTTAAGTTTCTATTACTTGAGTTCTAGCAAAATGTAAGATTCTGTAGCCTCAACCAATACAATGTCTCCCCTGCCCAAATCCAGAATGACTAGACTGGAAGCCATGCTGGGAATGATTTTCAAACTGAGCACCTGGTAGGTAAGTCTAACCTCCCCTTCCACAATGGAACACAAAGTAAGAGATTTTTGCTTAGTGTGTAAGGTCCTTTATTATTGCTGCAGAAAACAAAAGTCTGAGTGAGCTTCTGCCTTATATGCTCCTTTACTGAAATCCACATGACATGCTTCTTGCTGGGTTTTTGTATACATAAACATTGTCAAATTGTGAAAGAAAATGACTGAAGCTGTGCTTTGTGTGAAAGGTGAGAAATAAAGTATCCACACACTCAAAAAAAGAAAAGAATGTAAATTTAAAAATATCTTTAGTAAAATGAAAATATCTTTAATAAAGTGTAAATATCTTTGTGAAGACATATTAGTCCATATGACTGTTAGCCTACAACCAAAAGTCTAACACCATACTTCTAGTCCATTATCCAAAACTTCTTAAAGAATAGAATAGAAATTTGTGCAAATCAGTTAATCTCAAATTTCAAATGTGCAAAATATATCTGAACAAAAGTTTTCATATTTTCAAATCCATAGAAAATTGTCAAATTCTCGTTAGTTAAGTGATTGCTTTCCCAGAAGTATACCTTAGGAAGTTGACTCCAGACAGTGTGGAGTCATTCTTTTGAGGAGAGGCATAACTTTCACAAGTGAAAAGTAGTCCATAGTCTATCTAAAGCAATCAGATGATGAACAAATTTGCACCTCTAAAAGCAAAGAATATGTTAACATAGAGAGGTATATGCAGAAGACATGGTAAAGAGACACTGGGAGCAAAACCACTTTGGTATGAAAATCTGTGGTTTCTACTTCCAACCAATAGTATTTCTATGAGCTTTCCATTTCAGCATCTATTACTATTAGCCTTCTGAAACAAAAAGTGGTATAACCCTTCCATGCAGCTCTACACAATATCCAGTAATCTGTCGCACTTAGTTTACTAGATTATTGGTGATAATGGACTCACATGATACACTCTTCGTTCAGTTTCCATGACACCATATTTCCATCCTTCCTATGCCCAAACATGCAACTGAGCCCCAGACTCAGAAAGTCAATAGCTACTTAGCAGTACTTACAATTTTCATTCATAGTAATTATCTAGATGCTAAAATTTGTGATTAATATGCCTATACTTTACTCCCCTCTTCTTCCTTATCTCAGTAAAAGCTACTATTAATGATTCTATTACACAAGTCTTTTTTCTTCATCCATAATTAAAACCTTTCAGCCATCACCAATTTTGAAATATATCCAAAAATTTATCTCTATTGTCACCACTCAAGGCCAAATCACCATCAACTATCAATCAGGCTACTTAAAAAGCCTCTCAGCTTCTTTATTAAGTTGTAAATCCATTCTTTACATTAGAAACCAAATTCACATGTTTAGCTCTATAAAAACCTAAAGGAAGTTATATGACTGCAGACAAGTCCGTAGCACAAGCTCTTATACCACTGGACGCCCTGCTCACTAGGCTTTAGATGTATTTCCTCTCCATTTGTTCCTACAGTACTGTCAAATTGGTTCCATCTGGTTGATTTTGTACTTTTTGTTTTAGAATAAATGACCTACTGATTGTCACATGCTGTTATCTTTTGGATTCTTTGAATCTAGCTACAAAGTTATCTACTTATTGAAACACTCCCCGGTTACTTAAATTATCACTCTGGCATTCTCTAACAGGTTTACCTGTCTTAAATTCTTTACCACAGCTTTCTTTATCCAAAATTAAGTTTGGTATATCCAACTATATTTTCTCTACTAAGAGAAAGGTTTTATAAATGCAGAAAGTTTTATTTGTCATTATATCACCAGTGCCCAGAAAATCATCAAGAAATAATAAATATTTGGTGCATAAATGTTAAGTAATTCATAATTTGAAATGTAGTGAATAACACAGAGAATTAACCACAGCTCAAATAGGGAGACCAAATGACTAATTAAATAGTGATGATATTAATGAGGATAGCAACTCAGACAGCAGATGAAATTTATAAAAGGCACCCTGAGTTGGCTGAATAAGAAGTATCAAGATTATCTAAGTACTGATTTTCAAGAGTAGAAGCATAATGGAAAGATAGGGGCAAGAAATACAGAGCTGAATTTATTGGCATACAATCATAACTGAAGGGGATGAGCTCACTAAGATGACTTAATACAGAAGAGAATGACAAGCACTGAATGTCAAGGATTGAGAAATGTAGAGTTGGGAAAAAGCGAGGGGAATGTGAGCCAGAGCAGAAAAGTGTTCACATCCTCACCACGTATAAGGTGATGAGATTCTTCAAAAGGAACAAAGGCTTCAGCATCAAGAGCGATGGGTGCACAGTAACTACTGCAGCGGATGAAACATAGTAACTACTGGACTGAGACAGGGATATCCCAAGCCAGCTTGCAAATGTTGAAAGGTGAAAGCAAGATGAAATAGTGGACAGTGAGCACAGAATAGTCTCTCACAGCATGACACTACTTGGTAGGAAAGCGTGTGGAAGAACAATTTGGCTAGATCTTTACCATAAGAGCAATTTAAACGAATGAAATCAAAGAAATGGAAGAATTAATGGTGAAAGCCAGGGTGTCGATAAAATAGGTACCAATAACATGCCAATGAAGTGACTGAGGTTACATTCTCAAAACAGTGAGCAATTTGTCAGCTAACTATCTTGTAAACGGTGGAGGCAGATAAGTACGCAACATGCTTTACACATGGAAGCACTGCGAAGACCAAACTAGAGCAGAATGCTTAACATGCAGCATAAACTATGTATCACTAACGAACTCTGCCTGGCAAAGTCACCAGTTATTGCTCATTGGCAGCTAACTTTTTAACTGTGTTGCAATTATCTGTTCACTCATTCTCTCCCTGTTGCCCATACCTGTCCAATTCGAAAGGAAAAATTAGTTGGCAGAAAACTACAAAAAACTGAAGACTTTATAGTTCACTCTTGACGTAGTTTTGTTAAAATAGCAATACGATGCCACACAACCAAGACAGCAGTGATATTAGCCCTTTTTCATTGCAAATACGTCCTCATTTTGAATGATAAACATTACAATTCATAATCATCCTATGTAACAATAAGATATATGCCATTTTAACAATGAATTGACAAATAGCAATTCATAACCTAAAAACACACAGACAACAGAATCTGTCCACACAGTGGGTTTGTGAGTTTTATACCATAGAATAAGATGCTGTGTACAGGTTCTGAGTAGTGGTCTCCAGACACTGCTCCACACATGTGTTATCTCGTTCAGTTCTGACAGTAAGACTAGATGAGAGAATTTTATAGTTCTCATTTAGTAGATAAATGAGGAGACAGAAATTAATTAACTTGACTAAGGTAATAGCAGCAAATAGTGGAACTGAATATCCAAAGCAGACAACTTGTAAGATTTTAAGGTATTCATGAGTGCAGACGTAAAATGACTATGATGTGATTTAAGAGATAAATGAAACCAGTAGGAGACTTTAAACAGGATGAGAAGAAAAAGACAAGAATTGAACCCAAGGATAAAATATTAGTTCAATAGATGGAAGGGGCTGATTGAGTGGGCAGATGAAAGGCTGTGGTCAGAAGAAGGGATTTCAAAGTTTGCAGCTGTGTTCCTGAAACCATGATAGACACTGAAACTCAGGGAAGTAGCCATTTTGGGAGTGCCTGGCTCACATTAGGGAAGCTAATGAATGTGTTGGAAATTTAAAAACTCAAGAATTTATGAGCCGGTGAGTTAAATAGGAAAGTATTTACATAGTATTATCAAAAACTGTGATTAACTTTTCTCCCCTTTAATACCAATTTACCTTTTGCTTTTGTGCTCAGGCATTCATCTTTCATTCATTACCTCTAGGAGCTGTAGTATCTAGGCAATAGTACTATTCTATATTTTCTGGTCCTTTGATATATTTTCTTTAGTAAAAATAAGTTTATTGTTCCTGTGTGGCTTCTAAGTTTGATAATAATGATATTTCAGAGCAGAAATAGGGAGTTACCTAGTAGCAAAACCATTCATTTTTGCAAAAAGAAATCTTTAGAATTTATCTTTATGATCCCAGGTCAAATCTCTCACATCTGCTTTTGAGTACTTGTTCAAAGAATTTCAAATAAAAAATGGAACAATAAAATCACCCCTCTCCCTATTTCTCTCTCTCTCTCTCTCTCTCTCTCTCTCTCTCTCTCTCTCTCTCTCTTTCTCCTCTCTCTGTCTTTTCAATATTGAGGATTGAATCCCAGGCCTTGAGCATGCTAAGCAAGTATTCTACCTCTGAGTTACATTGCTAGCTTTTCTTTTATTTAAAAAATATAAAATGTATGAACATAAAAATTAACTATCATACTTGATTATATAATTGTTACAAAACAAATTGTGTTCATTACAAAATCATAGTTGAAAAGGATATAAATATCCTAACCAGTTCTTTTATTTACTCATTAATGTGAAATGATAGAACTGTAACTTGATAAAGTATTGATGTATGAAAATATACAAAGTAGAATGTATTCAGAAATACTCAAAGAAAATTGGAGTGAGGAAAAACCAAAGTTGTGTGGAGAGATTATTGATAGCTATTTAATATTTTGTATCAAGAAGCGATGCTAGGAGGAGTACTTAAAAAGCCAGTTTACCCTTCCAATAAGGCCCCAAAACTATGCAAAACCCAGGAAGAAAAAAGCCAGGTCACCCTCTCTATAAGTCAGCAAAAGTCATGCTGGATCTGAAAGGATCACAAGAAGCCAGTTCACCCTTCTGATAAGTCACACAAGTGGGTCCCAGGAAGAGAGAAGCCAGTTTGTCCTTTCTGTGAGCTGACCATCACATTGGCTGAAAAGAACCACCACGTGCCCTCCTCCACTGATTCAGAGGTCAGGCTGAGTTGATAGCAACTGAGGTACAAAAACAACTAAATGCTTGTATTGTCTGATTGACTTGCAAGCCTAAGGCTGGTAGTCTGAGAGTCTCTTAGGAGGATAACAGTATGCAATACAGCAAATATGGGGATTTCGTTCTGTCTTGTTTTTGGAATCCAATATTGTTCTCACTGTTTTGTTTTAGTTTATTGTTTTGTTTTATTCCATGTTCTGTTTTTAATGGTTTTATTCTGTTTTATTTTACTATGTCTGAGGGTATGGACAATTATTGTGAAGATAAGATATATTATGGTAGCCATTGTTGATTTCCTATTATCTTGCTTCAAAGTTCTTGTTTTCACTGTTTTCTTTCGATTGGCTTTACTCTTGCTTTGTTTTGTTGGATTTTATTCTCTTTAAGATAAAAACATAACTATTTTATATCAAATACTTACAATAAAATTATAATATCAATAATGTAGATGTATTAACATTTAAGAGAATGTAAAAAAGATAAATGATGTTTTTAAGCAATAATCTTCATAACAAAAGAAATAATCTGTAGGTAATGGTTTAGTTCATATTGTTTTGAAAATATATAAATATCATACACACACACACACACACACACACACACACACGCACACACACTGTGGAAATTCCTCTGATTCTAACACCAATCATTGAGAAGAAAAATTTAGAAATGTAATATTAGATATGTAACAAATTAACTTTTTGATATTAAATAGCTGTCAATATTATTCCACATAATTTTGTGTAATTATCAATCAAAATATTAAAAATGTTTAAATTTGTTATGAATACAAAATTAGATTGGTATATTCATTAGTTGAAGATAAATTTTCCACAGTAGTCAAAAGACCCCAAATCTATATTATTCCTGTAATAAAAAATAATTCTCTACTAACCTAATTATATAATAAGAGAAAATATGTTTTGCTTTTATTTAAAAACTATATATTTCTATCAGATATGCTTCAGTAGAAACAGATTTCATAACACAAAAAAGGAAATTCATTTAATCAAGTGATATTGTTCTTTCTTTTGCTTATTCCAATAGTTACTTCATTTTTTGCACCAAAGGAAAAATTATCAAGACTATCCTTAAAAGATTTTTCATATGTTAAAATGGGATGGATTGTATTTACAAATAAACTGAAACAACTTTACTTCATTTATGAGAGAAACAGCAAAAAACCCTTTTTGCCAATATGTAACAGCCTCATAAGAAAGCAGCACTTTGGATTTAGAAGGATTAGAAAAAAATATTTGACAATTTTCTTTTTACTTTCCTTAAAGACAAGTAGGAAACATCATTATCTGCCAATAATCAATGGCTGTGGATGAAAACATTGCACTGGTTATTAAGTCACTCTGCCAAACCTTCGAATTCCAATGTACCATGCATTAAAAGCTACTTATATTGTTAGCTTATTAAAATAAATTCCTCTTGTATTTAGCTGTGTTTCAGTAATCAAAGATCCTAAATCTCACAATTTAGATATATTGATAAAACAACTAAAGTCACTTAAGACAAATCGGAAAATACTGAAAGTCAGTATTAAGACTCAGTAAATACCATTGAGTGACCTGATACTTCCTAACCCTTTTGCCCTTAAGTATGTTTACTTCTACAAGTTGAAAATTTCCTTGTTTGCATGGGTTTTTTTCTAGATAGCAAAACTATCCAGAAACTGTCAGCTCCCTGTAGTTTGTGGGATGTCCATGAATACTATAGACATATTTTTTAACCTTACTTGAAGTTCCAAGATTGCTTTTTGGACAATTCCAAAATACCTATCACATTTCATACTGAATGCTATTTACAAAACAGTAGTGCATTCTCCCAATACCCTTCAGAGGTCACTAAACGAATTCTCAAGCGAAAAAAAATTCAACCAAAATGATATTTTCTCTAAACGATAGTAAATAGTTTGGTTGGAGGATTTTCCTGTCCTTTTTAGCTTGTGAAATATTTAATTTGCTTCTGACAATATTAGTCCCATTTAATCAGCAAGTGCTTAATTGTAAGAGTACAAGAAAGCAGAGAAAACTTGGCTCAGAGTCTTTTATTCGTTCCAGGTAACTTTCTGTTATTCATTAGTCAATGTCCAAGTCTAATTTAACTTCCAACTGGAATCCTCAAAAAAAAAAAAGAAAGAAAGGAAGCCTAAATTAGTGCACTTATCATAAAATATTATCTTCATCATTCTCCCATCTGTTTGAGTTTATATCTCTTTCTATCAACATGAGCATATGTGTCCCAACATGTGCATTAATGCAGAAACAGGAAACTTCCTGTTTTCCTGAGACCTTTGAAATACTTTAAGGTTATCAAGATAACAGCCAAGATGGTAGAATAGATGTGCCCTGCACATGATTCTACCACCAAGAAAGAACTAAAATAGCAAAAGAAAAGTTGTCTTTCGAGATGAGAGATTGAGAACTTATTTGGAATTCTGAGAAGAAATAAGAGGAACTGTAAGCAGCAGGGAGAGTCAGAAAAGCCACCTGGAGAGGAGAACAAAACAAACTGCAACATCAACTCCAGCCGGTGGGAGGCTGGAAACCTGGCCTGGAGGGAGGGCAGCTCGGAGCTGTCACTGGGCTGGGCTGGGGAGGAGGCAAAAAAGAAAAGTGCCAGCAGCTGCAGCCAGAGCAGTGGACAGCAGTCCCAGCTTCAGAACGCACATTCCGTAGGCCTGGCAGTTCAGGACCTGGCTCATCTAAAAATGACTGTTCGCTCTTTTGCCTAACAATAAATCTACCTCTTTCTGCCTGTCTTTCTTTTTTCTTTCTTTCTTCTTGTTTTTTTCTTTCTTTCTTTTTTTTTTTAATACAATCTCACTAAGTCATATTCTCCTGTCTCAGCCTCCCAGGGTCCTAAAGAGCTGCAGTCTTCGTGGCATTAAGCAGTTTTATGACATCATGTCATATATTGTGCACAAGACAGGTATGGCTTCTTCTTGGAGTATCAGTCTCCAGGACAAAATCCTGGGAGATCAGCTTGCTTACCCCAAAGGAAGAGACTTGCTTCTTATCAATTTGTTGGGTAGGAAAGTCTGGCAATTTTCCATTCATCACAAGCATGCTTTTAAGAGACGTCCTGTTGTCCACTAACATCGTGTCCTTGCATTCGGTATCCTACCTGGTGGGCAGCATGCTCTGACGCTGCTAAGTTAGTTACTCCTGCAGCAGGCATCACTGTCTTGTGTGAACAACTTGACCTTAAGATAAGGCTGAAAGACCTTCAGTGCCTAGGCTGCTCTGAAAGAAGGAGGGTGGGGGAGCAGAAACACAGAACATCTCCAGCAAAACAGAACAGGCCACCTTAACCTGGGACCATAATCTTGGATGAAACATTTGTGTTTTTTTTGTTGTTGTTGTTTATTTGGGTTTTGTTTTTTTTTTTTTTTTTTTTTTTTTTTTTTAAACAGAGAATTGAATTCATGACTTCATACTTGCCAGGCAAATGCTGTGCCGCTGAGCTATATCCCTGGGCGATAAAACATTTTTTTAAAAGACCAATATATCTGTGTGCAGAACTGAGTAGGATTTGCCTCGTGAGTTATGATAGCAGGGTGAGACACAATACAAAAGAAAAGATGCCCAGCTTTTTCTTACATTTTGTCACCCATCAGACCTCCATGGACCCAAGTGAAGAGTCAGTGTTTACAGAAAAGTAGCTTTCAGGCCTCTGGGAAGTAACCCAGGCGACTCTTATCACAACACACTGGTCAGAGGTGTAATCTACAGAAAAGCTAATGGGAAACCAATAATGTATTGCCCAGCTCTGAAGCTTCCAAAATTAGTGATTTTAAATTGACTAAGAAAAAAAGATGCTAGAAGACTCATTTAAAGGTTTTTCTTGTGCTCGTTTTTGATCTCACAAAAACATATTGCTTTTGTGGTGCCTTAGGGTCTTATCATGAGGGTCTGGTGAAGTATGCCATAGCCCACAGGGTAAGAATTTACTGTGCCCAGGAGTTTATTTTGTTTTCTCAGCCTTCTGTCCTATCCTTGTCTCTCAATGTCTGTTTCAAATAAAGAAATCACTCTGGGGCTTCCCCAGCCCCCAGAACACAAGGCACTATAACAGCTACTTTCAGACACCATCTTCCTTAGGGGCTGGTAATCAGTCCTCTCAGGAAGCCTGGTAGCTGGTGCAGCTTCTTGGGGTGGAAAACAGCCCCTTCCGCATCCTACAATTTCAGAACCAGTGACTGTTGTTCACACAAACGCCATCCCACCTTTATTTGTCCCACTTGAAGTAGCAAAGGCATCCCTAACCCTAAGCCTTGAGACTACAGTTTATTGGTGCAAAGCCTAGGGATCACCTGTGATAATCCATTGGAATTTGGAAAAGTCTCAGCCATATACCAGAAACATGACTATCAGCACTCTAATTTTTGGCACCACCTTGTACTGGCTTGTTCAGAACTAACAAAAGGTCTTTTTCCCAGACCATGACCTTGGGATTGCAGCTTCCAATGCAAAAAGCACCAGCACCCAAGATTACCACTCAACTACCAGTGTCACAAGCTTTACACCCAACATAGCTTTGTCCACATGACATCAGGACATTCCCATCCAAGTTCTGGAACTTCAGTACTACATATTCCAAAGTCACAAACCCCATCACCACAAGGACATGACCCACAGACTCTAAAAAAGTCTTTTCCATGTCCAGGATCATTAATACCAGTGCCTCACGCTCAAACACTGCCTAAACCTGCTCCAAGCACTGGTTGTTAGTGCCAAAATCCTGTTCCTGCTTGTACTTGTTCTTTGAGACCAAAAGAAGGCAGTATCTGGATTCCACAACTTCATAAAAGTGGCTAATACTGTCACAAAGGCTCAGCATCAACTGCAATAACTCTGGGGGGCCTAGAGGAAGTTCCTTTGGTGCCCCCCATGCTCCAGTGCCACAGACCCGATTATTATGCTGCAGGACCTAGCGAAGGTCCCATTCCATCCTGTGGCTTCAGGTTGGGCCTGCTGGTGCCACAGTGCTTGCCACAGATTTGTGCTTGATTCAGGGGACCAGGGAACACTCTTCTCTGTGTTACAACACTCATCTGGGGCAGCAGATGATGAGTCCCCCTATGCTAGGCAGAGCCTGCTCTATGTAGCTTGAGGGCAGGACACACTGTAAGTCTATCTCCACTGCAAAGTCACATAACTCTCTATGAACCACTACAGTCTAAACCACTGATGCCTGCATGGACACTGTTGACATCAGTCAAAGATGAAAGATTACACAGAGACTATGCTTTGAGCTGCATTATATCCAAACCTAGAGCATCTATTCAACTCGCAACCCTGTATCCCATCTAAAACAAGTTACAAATACAATCTTCCCTTGGAGCAGCCTGGGACAAGATAGCACGCTGCCTGTAAATGGGAAGGGTAACCTCCAAGCACAGCCAGTTCCCTGAGGCTCAGAACTCCTATTGAGCACTGATGATACCAGGAATCGAACTCATGATCTTGCACTTGCCAGGCAGGTACTTATGCCATTGAGCTAAATTCCAAGCCTGAGAACTGCTGATTTTGCCAAGAACCCAAATGAGCTTGGAAATGGATTCTTCCTCAATAAAGACTCCAGATAATAACATGACTCTGGCCGACAATTTATTTTAGGCTTATGAGACACAGAACATCATTTCACCTGTCTCAGCTCTCTCAGTTCTGTGCATAGAGGTTGAGGGTGATTTAAATAACTCAATTTTTTAAATAGGAAGGAGAATAATTATATCAAATGACAAGAAGGTTATCAACAGGAAAGCCTCTAGGCTGTGCAGGGTCAGCTCAGCTTCTCTGTAATTCTTTTAACAATTTCTCTAAGTTGGTTTCATCCTACAGCAGATCTAGGAACTGCATCTGGACATGACATGTCTAGCATTCAGAGGGAGACACTCTCTCTCTGTTTCTCTGTTTCTGTCTGTTATGGATTAAGAACTGGTGGTCAACTTAACACCAGCTGGATTACATCAGCATGACATTGAGAAAAGATGGTCCTCCTGAGGAAAGTTGCCAGGATAAATAGGTGGAGAAAAAGGGAGATGTTGACGGGTTGAGGCGTTAAGGAGGCATTGTGGATTCTCCTACGAGTTGCTGTCTGAGCTGTTGGTTCTCCTGGAGAAGCTTTGGTCCTCACATCGAGCATTGCTTCCTGGCTCCAGAGGGGAACACCTGTGCTGCTTGGTCTCCAGGATGAACATGTCACGCTGCTTCCTGGCACATACCCAACTCTGCTTATTGTTGGAGGATTTCCGGGCCTCCGTATCGCTGAGACTGGCGTGACTGGCGTGACTAGCGTGAGTCCTTCTTGTGGGCTCTGGACCTCCAGTTGGACTCATGGGAAGGCATTGTCCTGAGCTCTGGGTTTTTATCTGGAATCATGTGGGACATTGCTGTGGGATTTAGGCTCTTGACTAAATAATCTATGTCTTTGGTGCTGCAGATAGATTTCCTGCATTTTCCTGTGTTAACTTCTGATGACCATTATAAAAATATTATAAACTCCATGTCCTAATCCTAATTGTTCTCTGTGTACAACCTCTGACCACAACACTGTCTCTGTCCCTGTCTCTCTCTCTCCTCTTTGTCTCTCCTGCCTTCCTTCCTCCCTCTCTGTCTCTTCCCTCATCTTCCATCACCTATTCTCTTGAAAGAAATTTGCCCATCTGGCTTTGATGCTTTATGTATCATTAGCCAGACCTATGTGTCACATGTCTCTCTTAAAATGTTCATTGACAAGACTCCACTAATTCCTTACCCAGACAAGGGATCACCTTTCCTGATTAGATGATGTGATCAAAATAGAATTTTATCAGTGGAAATACACTAAAAAGATAAGATAGTTTAGGGAAAAAATTCAACTAGTATACCTGGTTGGATAATAAAGACCAAGCAATTACTAGTCAGACAAGAATAGACAAGAGGAAGTTAAAGAGTTAGAGACGTGAAGGATGACCAGGATCTGAGAAGGGATAATTGTAGTCTAAATGACGGAATGTCAGCCAGGAAAGTCATTTATGAAATAGGTGGTGAAATTGGGAGGATTTTAAAAGTATGAAATTCTCATCTTCCCCCCAAACACTATATGACCTAACTTTCTGCAACTGGTCCACTTGCACAATTGAATTACTTTCAAAGATGATCTGAAATCTTGGAAACACACTTTGTTCATGTTAAAGGTCATAAATGAGTTAATTTCCTCCACCAAATCTGAACATTTCAAACTTGAGAGCAACTAAAAAGTGACCACCATGCTAATTGCGAATACCAGACATAATTGATTCAAAATAGGAGAGTCACTTAAGCATGAACAGCCTTCATTTCAGGACAGAAAACCAAACGCAGCAACTGTTCAAGCTAATTGTCCTCTCATAAAAGTTCTCATATATAATTGTAAACCATCCATTTCTTTAAAAAAAAAAAAACCTTCAACTGGCATTATGAAAAGATTCATGCCTTTTAAATATCCAGCGTAAGGCTTTAAACTGTTGTACATGTGAATAATTTTGTGAAGTTTCAAATAATTATATATGACTCCCCTAATTAAATAAAATTGCTAAATTAAAAAAGACAATTAAAGTTAGAGTAAAATGATCTGTGTTAAAATCATAAAATCGTCATGGCTCTAATTATTAGCACAATCCATTTTTAATCTATGACATTTATAAAGCAAGAGATTTTACTTTTCCAGGCTTATTAGCATAATAATCATTGCACTTTACATGGGTTTAACAATAAATTACTTCTCTTATATTTAAGTTTTGCTCAGACAAACAGAATTAAATATGTGTTGAACTTAAAGGTTAAAGTTCCTTCATTAATTCTGTTATTGTTTTTCACAAGCCAAGTCCTCCATTTGGGTACCTCTTGACTTTATAGCATTGATTCTAATCATTTGCTAGTAATGAACCCCATTCTGACATGAGATAATGCCTTTGGGCATTTTTTCTTGTAAGAAACCTCAACCTTTAACCCCTTTCAATCCATTTGCATAATCACTTGCATAGATCTTCCTCCTTTTGAGATGTGCCTGAGTTTTTCTTTATTAAACTTCAACTTTACTAACTCAGAACAATCTCTTTCTTGATTTTTTTTTTCTCTATGTTTTTTCCCCTGTCATTGCCACACCAGGCCAGCACACACTGCCTCTGAGACTTCATTTTGGAGGTTAGCCTTTTTGCCTCTACTTGTTTGGTCATTTAGAAGAAACTATTGAACATTTTGATGGGCTTTCAGGTATATCTATTGGAAGCACTCCAGAAATAGCTTCAAACACAAAACACTACTAATTTCTAGTCTCTGATCTGCTCAGTCTCAATCCCTGCAGATTCCAGACTCCAAATTTGAGCAGAATATGGATGTTCCCATTAGTTTTCCACGTTCCCCTCACTGTATTTCCAACTATTATTCACAGTTTAATTGGAAGAATCATTATGAGGCAATGTATGAATTAATAAACTGCAAATAAGTGAGATATACAATATAATCATCGCTCTTCTCCTGTGAATATATGCATGGTGTCTTTTATTAGTTACACTATTTCGCTCACAGGCCAACTAGTGGCTCTCTCCTCTTATAACTATTCTTTAACATGAATCTTTATCACTAGTTCTATTTATTTCCCTAACTATTCGTTTGCTTCATGTCAAACACATCATTTTTAATATGTATCTTTTCCAAACTGAATTAAATTTTATCAGCTATTCCTTTCTCTAGTGACATAATTTGAGTAACACTATACCCTCTCTAGCACTTTCTAAAGAGTTTTTGATCTCCAGGCTCTTTCATGTTCTCTGACCTAAACTCATATCCCAGCAGGTGTCCTTGCCCTATGATCCTTGTGTTGGTCAAGTATTAACTATCACATCCAGTTTCTCAAAGCTTGAATTTGCTCCACAGCTTGAAATAAATATCTGTCTTCAGTTATGTGTCCATGTGTTCTAATACCTGGTCATATTTTCATATTCATTCAAATTCTTTTCAGAATCCATTTCCTATGGAAATTCCACATCATAACTACTCTGCTCCTATCTCATTTATTTTTTCCTTTTGAAAAGTTTTTAACTGATACATAAATATCAACTTAAAAGTGTAGGTTTTATGGATAATGATAATTTAATACATGTATACACTGTGTAACATTTAAGTTATACATGCTTATCAATTATTTCTTTGTAGCAAAAACACTCAAACTTCTCTTTTCCAGTTTTTTGAAATATAAATACATTTTTGCCATCTATAATAACCTTATTGAGTAATAGCACTCCTCCGGTTTTTGCTTCTAACTGTAACTTATCACACACTGATTGATCTTTCCCCACCCCAATTCCTCCTTACTGTCCAGACCCCCACTTTCTCCTATTGTACTCTCAACTTCTATGAGACCAACTCTATTTTGCCTTCCATATGAGATGAATAGTGTCTTTCTGTGTCTGGCTCATTGGATTTAGCATAATGATATACAGTTCGAACTCTGTCATCACAGATTTATAACAAGATTTCACTCTTTTATGACTAAACACTATGCCTTTGTGAACGTGCCCTGTATTTCATTTTTCCATGTATCAGTTGATGGACACTTAGGTTGTCTCCATTTCTGAGTAAATATGTTGCAAAAAAAAGGAAATGCAAATGTCTCTTTAACATAATTGTTTAATTTCCTTTTATTCTATGCTCTGGAATGGCACTAAAGGATCATAAGGGGAGTTTTACTTCTAATTTTTCCAGGAATCTTATAATGTTTTCTTTAACAGCTATACTTACATGTATTCCCCATAGTGCAACGTTTCCGTTTCCTCCACATCATCCCAATGCTTATTCTGACATCTCAGTGTGATTTTAGTTTACATTGCCCTGATGCTTGCTGATATCAAGCATTTTTTCACGTTTGATTATCTATATTTCTTGCATTTCTGTAATGTCCTTACATCAATGTCATTTCCTGAAAACACACTTGAAGTACAGAAGTCTGTTAGTTTCTAATTGTCTGGAATGTTTCCTTCAGGATTTTTGCCCATCTCTCCCTGGCTTCCTTGTCTTTTCCAGCTTAAACATCACCACTCCAGAGAACTTTTCCTGATTGCTCAGAAATATTCTCACAAGGATTATCACATTACTTCCTTTTGCTTTGAACTGTTTATAACTACTTTTCACTGTTTGCTTATTTAATGGTATTTTTCTACCAATAAAAGCTTCATGAAAACTAGGATGCTTCTCATTTATCATTACATTCATGGTATTTAGAGTATTTGTTTGTTGGTCCATAACACAAATTTATTAAATGCATGATAAACAGACACATTATACATGAATATAAATCATATCATTGCAAGAATGTAATTAATATTTGTAAACCCATGTATAATAAATCTCATTCTCAAAAACAAGTAATACAGAAATCTGCAAGAAATGAGAATATTCTAAAATTTTTGAGTAACATACATCTGAAAACTTTAAACTAAAACTAAACTTTTTACTAGTTAAATCTCAAAATTTCCAAGTATTCTAAAACACAGGTATCTTGCTTATTTTCTTCTTGTTAATGCCTGTGATGCCCAAATTAAATGGGGGGTTTAGAAATCAAAGTACCTAGGCTTTCCAGGCAATTGATAAAGACAATTTTATAGGCTGTAAATTCCTTGAGACTATGAGCTCCTTGAGGGCATGATTGAACAAATCTCTGAAACTCTAATAGTGCCTATAACATGTCTCTTTGTGAATACACAACAACAGTCTGCAGAGGGTGAGATAAAGAGTTATACAAATTCAATACAAATTCTTGGCTCCATGCTATTTACAAAGGATAAAATTAATAAAATAATTTTGGGTTTCTTGTCAGTTTTAAAATCTGTAATCCATATTAAATATGCATTTGCCTGTGTTTCAAGAATAGAGAGCTTGTCATTCCCAGGTAGGTGCTCTAGTCATGGTCATGGTGCTCTAGTCACTCATGCATAGTCATGGTCTTAGCTCAGAATAAACTGTTAAGCAGTAATGCACAATGCATTCAGTGATTTGATTATGTTGTAAGGGAAGACACGCCTAAGACACTTAGTGCTTAGGAATCCTTCAGAAACCTGAGAAAACTGAGTGTACCTGGAGGTAAATATAACAAGAGAATCTGAGTCTTTAAATGATATCAAAAATTTTAAACAGAATAAAAAAAAACAGTTATAGATGTTGGGTAACATTTTACTTATCATTTTTACAATAAATACTTTAACTTACAACCAATAAATGCCTTGGATTTTGACTAAGAAATGTTTAGAAATACCAAATCTCTAAATTAGCACACCTTGTTTCTTTGGTTTCTGGACCTGGCTTATAAAATGAGAAATAAAGTAATAAATAAGAGTGTGTGAAGACCTTTAAAAAACTCTTATTTTATCAAAAAATAATTTCTAAGGGAATCATATTTTAGAATTATAGTCCCACAGTGCCTGAATCAAAAACATCTCTCATGTGATTTTGATTAAAATAGTGCAAGAAATATATACTAAATCTTATTTAGGTAATAATGCTCTATTAAGATAAGAAAATTCTATCCAACAAGATTTGTCAATGAAAAATGCAGACAAGATTACTTAAAAAGCTGTAAGTGGCCTGGAAGACAACTATTTGAGTGTTTTCCACAGAGGAGAAAGAGGACAAATATTCATCTTGCAATTCCTTTTGCCCACTAATCACTGATTCACCCTCAAAATTGGTGATGGGCCTTAATTTATAGGTTCCACTAAGGGTTTACAGCTGAGGCTAACAAACCTGTATGAACTACACAAAACTGGCTGTTGCCACACAGTCTTTCATTTATGTAAGAGATAGATTAGCCCAGGAAGATCTGCACAGTTACAACAACAAAGAAGATAACAAAAACACTTTTTAAGCAAACTGGATCCATATCAATGTGGACTGCTTTAAGAAATTAATCAACATAAATATTTGTGTGTGTCTGTGTGTACAAATAACAAAATTCTATTTACAAGATCAAGTTTGCCTTCTGTAATCTTTAGAAATATCACTTCAGTCTAACTCAATCAAGTAATAAATGTACATGTCATCCTTTGGTAAAAATTCCAGTGATAATCAAATATCATCATATTCTTCACATCCATTCAAAAAGATAACTTTCAGGGGAAATTGAGTATTATTGACCTCATTTTGAAAAAAAATATGTAAAGATATAAAGTGTTTTATGGGCATAGTTTCACCTTTCAAAATTACTTTAAAAGTAAGAACTTTGAGAATGAAGAACAAAAATTACACTTTAATCCATTTGGACTTCTATCAAAATACTATAAATGAGTAAATTATAAACAACATAAAATTCTCATAGTTCTAGAGTGTGGAAGACCCAACATCAATGCATGGGCAAATTACTTTCTGAAGAGGACTCTCTCCTTGATTTATAAATGACCCCTTTTTACCATGTGCCTACATGGTAATAGGATGAGGCAGATCTCTGGGGTAATTATGGTGACTCCTGATCTAATCATTATGAAGCCACACTTCCTGACACAGTCTAATTGGTGATCAGGTTTAGGCACTGGAGATTACGAGTGATATAAATATCCAGAACATATCAACACAATTATGTACATTCATCGTTTTTTTGTTTGTTTGTTTGTTTTTCATTGGCTCAAAATTTGGAATTAGAATCAATTCTGGTAAAAAGATGATTCCCTGCTCCTAATAATGCTAATAACCAGAGCCAAATATACATAAGCGATCTATTTTATGTTGTCTGAAATTTTTGAAAAATGTGTGAGTACAATTCCAGAAGTAAGTAAAACATTTATATCCTCATCAACTTTTCCTAAGTGTGGATTTGGTCACAAGTTTGAAATATCAATAAACAGCTATTTTTTGGTGTGACTAGACAGAAGCATATCTTTAAAGAAATTTTAAGGATGAGAAAGAAGTCCTAAAGACAAGTTAGTGAAAGACTGATACAATTCATGGTCTTTCCACTTATAATTCTATGGAAACAAACTTGAAATCTACCTGAAAATGATATCATGCAGCAAAATGCAAGTTGAAAAACTGACACTTCACAAAATTGACATCAGGATGAGTTCAGAAAAGTGATTAGAAATACACTTTGGGATAAAGTTACAAAACCTAATGGACTTATACTGGAGTTCCATCTAGTTTCTGAAGAGCAGCAGATACTTCCAAACTTAAAACATCTCAAAACACATCAAAAATAGAGAAGTAAACAAAATTTTATGAAACCAACAAAGCAGTAACTTTAAAATGTTTAGTAGTTATAAAGAAAAAAACAATAGACTTATTTTAATACCGAATATTAGTCATACATTTCAAACAATTAGAAAATATAACTCAACAATGCATTGAAAAGAGTTTCACATTATGTTAAATTAGAGTTTATTTTAGGAGCACACAAGTGTTTTCATGTTAGAAACAAAATCATAGCTTATTAAGCAAAAGGAAAAGGAAAGCTTTATGTCGGTTTACAATCTCCAAGGGTTCAGTATGTAATCAGTTGTCCTCATTGCTTTTATGCTTGTGAAAAGGAAGCACACCATGAAGGAAAGTGTAGTGAAAAAAAAAAAAAAAAACATGAAAGAGAGAGAAAAAAGGGGCAACACCCACCTTTCTTTCCCAGGCCAGGGCCCCAGTAACCTGAAGAACTCTTACTGGCTCCCATCACCTCCCCAAAATGCCACCTAGGGACCGAGTCTTTACAACATGTAGCATGAGGGACTCATAAGAACCCAGCTATAGCAGCCTGTCCCTAGCTCCCAAAATTCATGCACATCTCATAGGACAAAAAGTATTTTGTTTATCTGCAAGAATTCCCAAATTCTTAAATAATCCATAGTTGTGCAAATATGCAAGTCCAAGATTTCCTCTGGGCGGACAGCAAACCTTAAACTGTGGGACCCTGTAAAAAGTAAAGCATAAGTCATAAGTTTTGAAGATACAATAATAGCACAGGCCCAGGGTACTCATTCTTGGTGCAAAAGAGAGTAATAATGAAGTAGAAAGCAATTATCTCAGGGCAAGATCACAACCTACCAGGACAAACATTTGTCCTTGTAGTTGCTTATCTGGCAACCGGAACATACTGTAACTGAGGGTCCCAGGGGCTTGGCAGCCTCACCCCTATAGTTTTGCTTGTTGCAGTCCTCATGGCCACTCTTGGTTGGATTGCATGCTGTAAGCAGCTTCTCTCAACAGGCGTTCTTCTGTTCCCAACATGTCTTACCCGTTTGGTATCTCCACTGCAGCTTCAGAGTCACTCTCACAGCTTCATTATGCATCACTCTGGACGGAATTATTAACCAAGTTTTTGACAATGCAATTGTTGGCCTCTAAGTTTGCCTTTGGAAATCTCTATGTCGGCCTCCACAAACCCCTCTCTTGCATTTTGGGTGTCTACAAATCTAGCACCACCATCAGGTGCCAGTGAGAGCTGTACCAGACTCCATTTGAACCATGGTTGCAGTAATCTCTTGGTATACTGCTGGCCTAGTTGGTTCGGATGAGCAAGCCACTCTGTGGTTCTCTCCTCATAATACTCTACCATGAAAAGTCTTAGAACATGTTTGAATCTGTGCGTAGATTTTTGAGATTTCTTCTAGACCTCTTTCCTGTTATCTTGGTACAAAGCTCTTGGCTTCATATAAATGGTGCTAATTTAATCTCTTTAGCAATGTCATTTACCTAAGTTTTACTCTTACAAGTGCTTGTTCCTTTTCTAGCTGGGTGGTAAATACTTTTTAAATACCTTTTTTCTCTCCCTTTTGCTCCCAATTCTCACTTTAAATCTGGCAAAATCAGCTAGTAATACCCATGCTATAGCATGAGTGCTTTGCTGCCTTGAAATTTCCTTACAGAGAAAATCTAGCCCATCACCTTTAAACTCAGTCTTCCATTAAATATCAGAGCATGGGCAAAGTTTTCCAGTTTTTTGCTATATTGTAACAAGAATGACCTCCAGTCCAATTTCATTTTCACCGGTATCCTCATCAGCATAGCTTTTACTGTTTGCATTTCTATCAGCACTCTGATGGGTTTCTTCTGCAACCCATGAATTGCCTGTTAAATTCCACTTGGCCTTCTCTGACGCACCACTCAAAACTTTTCTAAACTCCCCCGTCAATCAATTCCAAATCTCCACATCAAGTTGGGTATAGCAAAAGTCACACACTTCCCCCTAGTAACTTTCTACAGCTGTCACCTTTCTGTCACTAAAAATTATACCTGAGATAATCAACTTATAGGGAGAAGATTTATTTTATGTTACTGTTTTGGAGGCTTTGATCAGCCTCTGCTTTTTTTCCTGTGGTAAGACCGCACATCATAGCAAAGACCACATGACAAACCAAAGCTGATTACCTCATGGCTGGACAGTAAAAGAACAGCAGAGGAAGAGGCTGAGCCCCACATCTCCTTCAAGGGAATGCCTCCACTGAGCAGAAGACTTTCCACATCTTCCAGGCCTCATTCCCAGTGCCGGTGTGCTGGAGACCAACTCTATCACACGTTTCTTTGAAGAATATCTAAGATCTAAGCTCTAGAAAGAACCAGATTTTAAAAAAATCTTTAAAAGTATGTATGATACATTATTTCACATGTGTGATTATATATGATTATTATAATTTTTTGTATAAATATAAAAGTAGTTCTTTGCATATGTGAATTTCTTTCCTATCATTAGGTCTATTTCACCTTTTCCTATTGTTTCAATGATAAAAGAAGAATATTTGCACAGTCATATAAATTACTGTGAATTAGTAACATACTCAGATCTCATAGAATATAAAGGATAAGAAAAGACGCTTTTAGCTGCTGACCTCTTAATGTTCTCAAAATGTCCACAGATTGTTCAGTATTATTAGATGTTCATTCAAAATTCTCACTTGCCTGGAGTATCTCTGATCCCTATTTTATCATCCCGCCTCTGTTCTGTGCTGACAGCTCTCGAGTTGAAATTATCTCCTCCTTGCAGTCAAATTTTAACAATCCAGTTATCTTTTTCTCTATTATTCATCTGTCTTAAACCAAATGAGAAGATTTTTTTTCCAGTGAGACTTACTCTCCACACTTGGTAAAAATGAAAGTAACTTTCTTTATTATGGAATTCAATTCAAATCAAAAAAGGTCTGAACCCCATTTAAAAGACGGTTTTGTAACTGAAGGCTAGAAAGTATTTCTTTATGAAATTGCATCACCTTAAAACAGAGGATGAGAGCCCTGAGAATAGCATTATGATGAATCTCAGAGGCACATTCCTAAATTATGGGAACACAGCCAAGATGCAGGGCACGAAGAAGGATCAGTGTGACAGGGGAGAAGAGTGGCACTTTGTCCCCAAGAAAGAAGTGGCCTCCCTCTTCATCTTTCAGTGTGGAAAAGGACATTATGAACAGAGACAATAGATAATGAACAGAGAGGGGAAAGGTGGGAATGACAGAAAAGAAATGAAACAAGAGAAAAAAATAAGATCATGCTAAAGTGGTAGTATAGTATTATACTGAACAGGGTGATTTGGAGTCTATAATGTGTTCCAGTGGTGTTTAATACATTCAGATTGTAAGTGCATTTTAGAAATGAGAGCTCTTCATCAGCTGAACAGGGGTGATCTGTACTAGACTTCACAAAATACAAATGCTTCCCATTTATGCCCTATGAGCACAATATATAACTGTGAGGATGCTTCATCAGGACAGTGAATGAGAAAATAGTAAATCAATAGTGTGACAGATGCAAGATATGCAACTGTATCTCCTGCTGTCCGAGAAGCACCTAGTTGTAACTTATCTGGTTATTAGTCAAAGCATTGCTGACACCAAAGCAGGAGAAAGGGAGGATATGCTGACTGTCTCCAGGACAGAGGGACTCTCAGGGAGTGACTGGACCTTGCTTCCAGAAAACTACATGGCACTCTCAATTTTAGAGATCTATTTGAAACTCAGAAGAAAATTAGATGAACACAACACCACTGTCAAATTTAGAAAGTTGTTTACATATCCTACAGAAAACATCAGCAGCTTTTGAAAGTTCACTTTAAATATCTACAGATTATATTTCCAGTTTAATACCTGGGGCATTAACCTCATTCATTTTATCAGCTTCAGAGAATTTCACTTTTGGAGCATAACAGTGCACTGAAAGTATGTCCTCTAACCTGTGCTATTTATGTATCATTTAATAGGAAATTTATGAGGTTTCATTTCTGGTTTCAAAGTAGATGTAAATTAGGACACAGAGTATTTACATTCTTTTATTTCTAAACCACATATGTAAAGTTTGACTTTAAAATGCCTCGGTGCTTGTCTGTTTCATAGAAGCTGTCTGTTTTTATATTGGTCCTTTGTATTTCTAGTATATTTGAAGTTCAAAATTTTAATTTCCTGTTAGGCAAGAATTAACTAAAAAAGTATGATTATGATGTCACTGAGGATAAAAGGATATTTTTCTTTACTTTTAACTCCTGAGACTTCTATAGATTTTCAGTGAAGTAGAATTTGTAACCATACCATCTTTAATAATTTTCGTATCTTGATTTAATTGCTAGTTAAATATTTCTAAGACCTTATGATTCTCAGAACATATTCTTAGGGAGAAGAAACCTGTGAATCTGTTTCCATTT
Source organism: Cavia porcellus (assembly GCF_034190915.1). Classification (NCBI taxonomy): domain Eukaryota; kingdom Metazoa; phylum Chordata; class Mammalia; order Rodentia; family Caviidae; genus Cavia; species Cavia porcellus. Next base: position 26,481,916 of record NW_026947497.1, on the reverse strand, counting down.
TTGTTCATGCAGGACAGATTTGTTCAAAATGACTGTCCTATTTGTTGAGGATAGAGAATTATTTGTTTTCAGGAGGCAATAGCGTATATTTCATTTCCTTGACAAATATTTTACACTGCTTAAGTACTGTGAATCTATTTACATTTCCACAAATGATTCCTTGGGTGATGAAATGCAAATCTAATATTTAAAACCAATAGGCTTATAAAAGTTATGTCACAGTCATTTAATGATAGCTTTTGGACAAACCTACTTTGAATACAGATGCTGTTTTATGATGATAACCAACAGTAACTCCTGTAAATGAACCAGTATTTTCTGTGTACCAAAATATCTGAAACCATACCAATATATTTGAGGCAAAATATTTGATAAGACAGTAATCTTGGCACATGATAATTGTTTGACAATATATTGCCATAAAAGTATTCTCTTTCAGGAAATGCATTACCAAAAATTACCACATATCCTTCTAAAAAGATGATATTCTGTGTACTGTCCTTAGTACTGACACTGAGCTTGCATTCGTTGTTCAGACTCTGCTGCTTACAGTTATGACTCATCATTTTAGCCTTTGAGTAACTTGCTATAACCTGTTACTTCATTTAATCAGCATAAAGGATAGATAAAAGAAAACAGGAAACTAGATCTCCTGCAAATGAGAAAGTAACCAAAAGATGGAGGTAGGACAGAGGGAGTGCAGGGGATGAAAAAAGAATCAAGAAAACAAATATAAAAGCCTCCATTCAATCAACAAAATGTCTGTATCATGCCATTTCTTTTGAACTGCATAACAACTATGCCAGCATACCAAAATAATACTTAGAAAGGGTGTAAATAAATATGCACTTTTAAATGGGAAGGTTAAAGGTTAACAGGAAAGATTAACAGTTGGTTAACATATGATATGAATAAAACTCATATGAGCAGATACAAAAATACTTTGATGTGCTCTGTCGTATTTGAGACAATCTAAACTGTTTGGCTAACATCATCTGTAGGAATTTCAAATACCTAGGTCCCAGGTCCTGCTTCTGCCATTGTATGTGTAAGGATGACAAAGGACAAAGATTCCACTCCTGTTTCTTTCTTTGAAGAAGAGGTTCTAAACCTCAGAAGATCATTATAAATGTCAAACGAGATCTTATAAGTAAAAATCCCCTGTAAGCTGTGAAAATGTTAACAAATAGACAAAACCTACATTGTAATTCTCTGAAATTTTTCATCACCTTTTGTTGTCAACTTAGAAGGACAGAAACTCCAAAAAATATGATACATGGGAACCCTAAAGATTTCTGCAGAATAGAGAGCTCCAATTCAGAGTAAAACTTTAGGAATTAAAATATCATATCGAGAGATTTGCTTTGTAGTTTCTATCCCTTTTATAACACAATTTAATTTGTTAATTCTTATTTTCTTACAAAATATTTTAGGATATAAGTTTAAAAAGTGTTTTCCAATAGATTTTCAAAGTTCTACAAATTGAGCCCAACGTAGAATGATTTATACTCTTATTTTTTACACCCAGGTATTTGTAAATATGTATAAATCTACATGGTTCTATCCTAAGTAAACACAAGTGTGACTTATTTCTGGATTTTTAAATAATTTTTTTCTATAGCAAACATAAATTTACTCTATTTATTATGAAGAATAATTTTCTATCATGATTTTTATCAACTAAACTAATAAACTTCAAATAAAGATTTATTTTGTTTTTATCACATGCTTTAGTAAGATTGAACCACTGTTTACTTTTCAATTAAACAGCACAATACCATTAATATTAATAGAGAACTTCTTTAAACACTAGCATTGAATCATTTATGTCTTTTTAGTGCTAATATGAGACCAATCATTTTGAATAATTGCAAATTCAGAATCCAAGGTTGTGTAATAAAATCATTAATATATGTACACATTAATATATTAATGACTATTAGAGAATACTCCATAGTAGACATTGAGAAACATTATTTTCTGAGTCAATAATAATCTTAAAAGTATTTATATTAGCTTTCATATTTAAAGAGAACTTCAGGATTTTGAAATATTTAAAAAGTGATAAATACATTTCATACACTGAGATTTATTTATATTCTTTCAAATGTAATCATTCCATATCCATGGTTTCCTATTTATTTTATATTTCTCTTTTTATTTTTTCTTTACATTACTACTATTTTTCTAAAGTAAGAATTTCCACCATAACTTTTAAAATTATTTCTCCTTAATGAAGGAATAAAACATTTACTTTATAATCATTCACTGAGTACAAAAACCCAACATTTTCCCATATAGTGCTTCCCCTCTACCTTCTTCTCTCTTCAACATGATGAAGTTTTCAAATGTTATTACCTGCTCACTCTTCTGCCTTTCTCTCAGTCACACTCTTAAATTTGAGGCAAATGGAGCTTTACTCTGCTTTCCAACCTACAAGCCATTTCCAAGGCACTGCTTTAGTGAAATTATTTAGAACTTCAGGCACATGCCAATGTTGAAAAGTCTCTTATTGTGTACCTTTTTGTAACACCAGATAGTAAAGCAAATATTGCATGTTTTTAATGTCCTATTTGATTGTCCTTAATTATTTAAAAAATGAGAGAAAGATTGCTTATTCTATCTTTCCATTTCCTATTATGAGGACTTAAGTATTTTGTTCTTTCTGTCTGTCTCTCTGTCTCTCTCTTTGTCTGTCTCTGTCTCTCTCTCTGTCTCCCCCTCACAATCCTTTCCCTCTCTGTTGTGCTAAGAATTTAATTTAAGGCTTTGTATAAGCTAGACAGGCACTCTAGCACTGAGCTGCATCCAGCCCTTGAGAACTTTGTTCTAATTCACATATTTTTAATTGGTGAAATATATTTTCTTTAAGTATTTGAGACGATTCATGTTATTTTCTTGTTCTTACATATTTTAATTGCTTTTTTCATGGCAAGTTAGATATTTTCCTTAAACATTTAATATGTGTTCCTCTTAGTAGTCTGTTCTTATAGAGTTGAAAATGAGAGGTCTTAATAAGATTCACTAAGATACCCATTCTGGTTTGACTATTGTCTTCTTTGGAAGTCATGTAATGTTTACAATGCCTAAGTTTTATTGGTCTTGTTCTCTACTGTTTTGTCCAACTTTATAATATCTAACAAGATAGACAATTCTTTTTAAGGAAACAAGGGACAACGTTGATAACCATTGTTGATAAACTTGTACTCTGTTCTACACCATGTGCTACGTCTATCCTTGGTATTGACTGACAGCTTTGTTTTGCCATATTTGACTGTATTCTCCCCCCCCTCCAAAGAAAGTAATAAGCACTAAGGAGTAATAAAATCCCAGATGTGTAAATTTTGTTGTAAAAAAGAGAGGGAAAAAAAAAGAAAAAGAGCTCTAACGGATATAACAGCAAGTGTGTTTGGGGGTGTTAAATAGCTGACTTTATCAATGTTTTTGGAACATTGAACACAGCTGTTTGCAGTCTCCCTGTTTGAATATCCACCTTGTGTTCTTTGATACTGTGATTTGAGGAACTATTTTCAAGAAGATAGTGTGTAATCTACTAGCAGGTAATTTCTTACTGTTATGTTTTTTTGTTTTGTTTTGTTTTGTTTTGTAGTTCTGTATTGCGTGTACCCTTACGCCGCTTTGGTTTGTTTTGTGTTTTTCTCCTTTTCCTCTTAAATAAAAAAAAAGAAAAAAAAAAAGAAAATGAGAGGTCTTGGGTCGGGGATATAGCCCAGTGGCACAGTGCCTGCCTGTCAAGTGCAAGATCCTGAGTTTGATTCCTGGTACAAAAAAAAAAAAAAAAAAAAAAAAAAAAAAAAAAAAAAAAAAAAAACAAAAAAAGAAAGAAAGAAAGAAAGAAATGAGAATTCTGAAACAAGCCTATTTTTTTTCTATTTGCTTTGAAGCTCAACTTTTTGTCTCAATAAATGCAAGAAGTTTAGTAAGTCATACTTAAATTTGCACGGTATTTTTTCAGTGAAGCATAGAAGGTGGTAAGTAGAGATAATTAATGAGTCTGATTTCTAACTTGGAAAATTTTTTCTATCATGTCTTCAGTTATTACTTCTAGCACTTACATTGCTTTTAGAAATTATATTACTCTATCGTTAGCTCACCAAAATCAACTTTATATGTCATTTCTTTCTCTTTTTCCCATGGTTTTAAACTTTATATTGTTATTTTAACAATTTCTTGCAGTTAATTTTCCTGGCCAACTTTTAGATCTCAAGTGAATATTTTATTTTTGAATTATCAACTAAATATTTCACTTGACAAGTCACATTTTACAAATTTTATTTTGTTCTGTTTTATTTTGATTGTGGAACCTCCTTTTCGTCATGTAAGTCTGTCAGAAGAGGCTGCCAGTTAGCTCTGTTTTGACGGGTTAGGGTTGTTCTTTGTATAACAGCTAGCTATGTTTTGACATGTTACTGTCACGCTTACAGACTGGTCACTCTCCTTAGCTGCTTCCCAGTTTAGAAGTGTTGTGACTCATCTTGCTGAGCTCATAAATTTGAAGCTAGTTTTTGTTCTCAAGCAACACTCTTATAGGAAAGGTCTCTTGCCTTATAGATTATTAGTTTGTAAAAATCAGGTTGTTAAGGTTTGCTGACACTCACAAGGAAATGTCTGGTCTTCCTAAATTCGCTCCATCTTCATTCTGGTGAAGCTTGGCCTTGTTATTTGTTGGCCTCATGCCTGGAGAAATCAAATGTGTTTGGACAAGGAGAGGTCGCTATGGGTTCCCTGAGAACAATTAACTTCCCAGCATGCTCTGTCCGCCATAGTCTCTCTAGACATTTTATTACCCATCAAATGCAAGAAAATTAGACCTCACTTGACTAAACTGATCCTCAAAAGGCACAGGCTACCATGAGGCTAAAGAGAATGTGGTGAAGCTAAGTAGCGGAGGGGAATAAAAGTGTATGTTCAAAATTCATGTGTCCTATTTATTCCCAGAGCTCTCCCAAAGTGTTGAAAAGAAAAGGCCTGAGTTGTGTGATTTCTGTTAGTGTTAGTGTTCTATGCTTAATTGGGCCACAATGCTATTTGTACATACATATATAAATTTATTGGAAATAATTTAGGTATGTTGACCCTTTAAATAGGAAATATTTGTTTCCATTTTTTCCCTTTAAATTTTCTTTCAAAGCTTTCATAAATAAGGACAAGAAGAAGGATTGAAGGGAAATGAAAGGATTAAGAAAAAATGAATACAAAAGATATATCACATAAATGTAGAAGTTCCATATGATGAATGTTATCATTATGTATATTCAAAATGTGCCAATATGATTTTTAAATTTTTTAAAAATCAAGATTTTTCAGAGAATTTTATTTTTAAGTCATACAAAGATCTTTTGTTTTGCTTTATTTTCTTAAATTTTCCAAGTTTTGTAGCATATATGTGATCATCAATCAGCATTGCCAACTTGAATGGGTTAAGACACATCTAGTGGATTAGTAAAGTACACTTCTGAGAATGTACATGCTGGCCATGAGGGCATGACTTCGGAGTCTCTGTCTGGTCCCTGAGCCCACGTTCCTTTTTTTTTCTGCTGCTGTTCCTCTGCTTCATTTCTAAGGTACCACAGAGTAAAGTTTTCATCCACTACATACCTCTCTCATGAATTTCCACATTCAGTCCAGCAAACCATGAACAAAACAAATGAACCAAATTAAATCTCTCCTTCTTAAAATTGGGGGTTCTGGATATTACATAGCAGCAATAAAAACCAATACAGTTTACATATATATGTATGCATGTACATAGATATCAGATATTTAATAATAAAATATTAGCTGTTCAGAATATAGATGAGGATTTATTTTAACCTTACTCTTACAGTTTTTTATATGTAGCTCCAAGTAGCTCACCTTATGTGATTTGCCTTTAATGTTTCATACATATAGAAATATTCTAAAATTTTGTATTTTTTACTTATTTAAAAGAGTAGCAATTGCTACATTTTCATCTATTGATAAAAACTAGACCTTCTATTTTGAAGCCTAAACTACTAGTTTTATTTCTTATCAAATACAGCTGTGTTTTTCTTTGTCATGCATGTATGAAATTATACATTTCAGCAGTCTATTACAGAATGCTGCTGAAAAATATACTGTCTCAGCTGAACACAGCTCTCCCACTGTCCTGGAAATGAATGGATGGTAGCAACACTAAGTATGAAACTTAGAGTGTAACCAAATACTCCCAAGGTAATTAAAATCTAATGTCACCTTCTAACAAGTATAATATATGTTATGATTATAATATGTACGCAAATTCAGATTACTAATATTTATAGACATCTGTTCATTTCTAGAAATAAAGTAATTGTACTTTTGTTTAAAAAAGTAAAGTTTCATTTTTAAATCTATATCATTTAGGTTTTAAGGAAAAGAAAATAGTTTATACATTTAATCTGCTCATTCTTCTTTTAAAACTAAGGAAAGCCAAACAACAGTCTTATCCATTTAGTAGTAGCAATAAGGACTATCAAATTTCAGAAATTATCAAGGTATGTCTTTGAGTGGTAGGCTGCCAGTTTTCTTAGGCAATGAAGCACTCATTTGTGTTAATAGAACTCGAGATTTATAAATGCTTCCCTTCTATTTTAATTCTTATATTTTAAGGATTGCATTTGAAATTATTTAAGGGAAAATACTGTATCTGATTAAGTTTAGAATTATCAGTTTGGCTCAATGCTAAGATGATGAATAAATGCTAAGGGAACTTGTAGCTGGTTACAAGGAATCAGGAAAATGAATAGCGCAGTAGAGACACACAAAAATAAAACGAAATAAAAATTCCAAAATTCTTACATAAAACAAGGAAAAACAAAACAAAACAGAAAACCACATTCAGCTAGTTTTCAGAAACTATTCTAAAACATAAAAAAAGATTTTGTTGATTTTGTCTTGGATATGAACTCTCTGCTATATGTTAACATGTTAGATGCTTTAAATTAACCTGCCATTACCATAACTGTAGGGCCCAGGAAAACACAAATTTCAAAAAGAAGAAAGAGGAAAGAAATGTTACTTTCTGTGACATATCTAATAAACTGGACTGCAGAGATCTAAATAAAGGAGGGAGTATAATTTCTTCATACAGGCTAGACAAGGTTGGTTTAATTTCTCTTTTAAGTCTTTGAGGAAGTAAGGTTATTTTGTCTACTTTTTCTCACATAAACAAATGTAAAGTCTACAATGTTCAAGATTCCCACATGGTCCAAAGAGAAGCTTCAGACTTCACACTTGCTATAGACAGGGAGGAAAGAAGTACAAAAGGAACCTAAACTTCTCTTTCTCTTCAAGGACAACATAAACGTACCTTTTGAGCATCCCACCTTTGCAATATTCTGATACCAAAAAGAGACAGAGGAATTAAGAATACAACTAGCATTTCACACTACACCACAATTCAAAAACGACTATCTTGAACAGGCTCTTGACTCAGAACAGAATGTAGAAATTAAAAATAATACTTAGTATATGTATTATATACATATAATATATATACATTATATATCCATTCATTTGGCATATACTTTTGCAGATCAAATATTGGTCAAAGAATATCTTTACATAAGGACTGCTCTTGTTACAACATCGTTAGCTAGAGTAATATAGCTCACTTTTGCTAATGATTGAAAAGAACACCACCACCAAAATTTCAGCATTCTTGGATAATAATCTGATCTCTGATTACCTTTATTTGTCCAGCAATAGTATTTGCTAAGAATATAATTTGTCCATATTAAAGATTGTTTCAGTTTAAAATAAACTGGGGCTGGGGATTTAGTTCAGCGGCATAAACGCCTGCCTTGCAAGCAGGCAGTCGTGAGTTCGATCCCTGGTACCGATAAAAAGGAAAAAGACAAAAAAAAAAAAAAAAAAAAAAATCAGTTTAAAATAAACTGCATTCCCAACACAAGGCAGAGTTCATGTACATGTGACTTCTGCAGTCATCTGATACCTCCCTCAAAAGTGTCCCACCCTGGTTTTAACAGTGCTGTTTTAAGAAGATTTGGTAGCATTCTAATAGGTCTGCAAGTTTTTATTTTGCATGAGGAACTACACATTATGCAGCCAGTCCTGTTCCCACATGCCATAGCAAAAGCTTTCCGAAAGCAATCAAAAATGGTGTTTTTAAAAGCATGATATCCCAGGAATGAAAAATAATTTTGTACTACTGACTGTAGATTACATTACACATATGTATGATGTTACAGGTAACACTTACTAGACATTGGAAATAGCATACAATTTAGAAGTCACATAAACTGTGACCCTGGAGCTAATTAAATTTAGCATCTAATGGAGTGCAATATATTGACAGCTCACTAAAATGAATTAACAGAATCAGTAACTGCAGTATGTGAAAAGTAATAAAGTGCTGATATTTTTTTCTAAGCTCTTGGAGGATTATTATAAAATTGCTCCAGGCCACTCGGCTAATGTGCCTCACCCAATTACTATTCTTAAATCAGGAAGGATATGTCTATTTATTGAAAAGTAACTTACTTGTTATTGTTTCAAATTTTTATTCATTCTTAAGAAATTGGACAGTTATTAAATATTGAAATTGAGCAAGGCACATAATATTTGTCAGGTTAATAACATACAAAGTCTAATTTGCATTGTATTATCTCTGTTTTCAGGCACTTTTCATTTCTAATATGATGTTAGCGCAGAGAGCAGGAAACTATGCAACCTTCTTCAGATTTAATTTGTAAGGCTGAAATTTTCCACTAACAGTTTTATGGACAAATGTAGCTCCTTCACTTTACAGGAAAGATAATCCATTTGAAAATGTCTTCCTCACTGAAAAGTATATTCCAGATTGAACCCAACTGTTCAAAGAAATAAAAAAAAAAATTATAACAGTTACTTCCAATCAACTCATGTCATTGTACTATATACTATACAATAGATGTTGTTCCTGCCTTCTTTTATCCTCCAATTAAGGAAATTCAAAACAGTAAGAAAGAAAATAAAATATAGTGGTAGTAGTATATAGCAATGTAACAGCAAGACAGTCAGTGTATCTGAAGAAAGGATAAAAGAGAAATCCAAACTTCAAGGCTGAGAAATTAACATGGGTATTTAAATCATGTTAAGTAACTTATTGCAATGCCTATAAAAGGGTTAGGTTTAGACATTTTGTTGTACCTTAAATTTTCAGGTTTCATTTGTTTGGTTTTCCTCTGTCAGTTTTTGATACAAGGAGATCTTGTCTTAAAGTACCTAAATGTACAAGATCAATTTTGTAAACTTCAGAGTAATATTCCCCTTAGGTTCACCCAAAGAGGTCCTCCTGATTGTCAGTCAGTAAAAGGAAATACAAAATGTGCCTTAGCAAAGCTAAGAGTCCTCGTTTACTGTTGTCACATAATTTTGCAGGCCAGCTGAGAGTACAGACATGTTAATTAGCGTGACTGTGGTGATCATCTCAATAATGTGTATGTATATCGAACCAGCAAGCTCTATACCTTAAGTACACACTGTATTTATTTGACCATTATACATCAATAAGGCCGAGAAAAGAAAGCACAGAAAAAAGTTCAGTCTTGGCTCCAATTATTTGGCTAATTGACACAATCCTCTACTTTGTTTTATTAGTGAAGATGAATGCTGTAAAAGTTGATGATCTAGCAAAGAATGTTATTCTCATCTTGTACTAAATGGACACCAGCTAATGTAAAACTAAATGAATTCTGAAAAATGGAGCAGCAGGAGTCATGAAAGCAGAAAACTAAAATGATTAAAAGTAATTTATCAAGCCTAAAAAAAGTGTTGTTGTCCACAAAATTCTAAGGAAACTATTGTTTTTAAAGGAACTATCTCCAATCATGTCAAAATGCAATGTGTCCTGCAAAAATGTCACTTTATATAATATTTTTAAGTAGAAAAACTGTAACATTTTATGGTACCATATAAAGACACTGGTAAATGTTCCTTTGAAAACAAGGCAACGGGAACATACCTGTGTTCACTTCCATTATCTACTGAACCGAGAGACATAGAAATACTTAAATTTGTAGATTGTTATATTTTAGAACACTCATACCAAAGAAAATAAGAAATCTAGTACTGATACTTTATTTTTTGTAAGAAGAGGGATTAGGGGTCATAGGTAAAGGGAAGGTAGGGCTATGTAAGGTTAGAAGAAAATTATTAAACTAGTGTCATTATAAGATCATGAAGTTTATTTGAAGTTTATTTGTAAGGAGATAGTAAGTCAAACCTCCCTCTGTAATGATTTCTAAAATAAATATATATGCCCAACCTATCTAATGAACTCTGATCATAATTTCTGTGGAATTAACCAATATATTACCCTATTCATAATTAATCTCGTCCTAGATTATGATGCCTGTCCTAGGACATAATAACAGACGTAAGCGGCAGCTATATAAACTCAAAAAGCAGACTAGAAAACAAAAAGCTTCCAAAAAGCAAAACTAAAGGAAGTAAACAGAAAAAACAGGACAGGATAGGAAAGGAAAAAATTTGCATAGTGTTTTATTTTAAAAATGTGGAATCTTTGACTTTTTTTCTTCTAAAGCCTAGGGATCTTATTTTTAAAAACAACTTTTGTAGAAAAATCCTATCTTTTTCTGTCTCTGAACAATGAAAGCAAGATAGATTTATGGTAGCTGGAAGCAATCATACAGCAGAGCCTGTGGTCTATTTTGCTCACCAAGAAGAGAGGGATTCAGAATGACAGAAAGAGTGGCCTGCTCATTATTTCCTCATCTGTCCATTGTGACTGCGTAAGTCATAGCCATAATTGACAAAAGCTCTTCATGTTGGATTTAGCAAGCATTTGTGTCCTAAATGAAGTGGGAACTGAGAACATCTTTAGTCAAAAGATACCTTTTAAGCTCTCTAGCCCTGTCTTTCATTGGAGGCGAAAGTTTCTTCCCTGACTCCCCATAAATAATTCAAGTGTCAGGCAGCTCTGTTCATGGTAGGGCAGTTTGTGGAACCAGAATCTTCCCTCTTTTAACAACCAAACATTATACCTAATTTGGGTGACAGTAGCAACACAGAATTAGTTTTAATTTTTTCTTAAACTGAATTACTACAAACTTGTTCCACTGTATTCTGTTTGCAATTGTTTGTCCCTATACATACTCACACACCCAGTCTTTTGGACCACACCTACAAAAGCCTGCCTACCAAATTTAAATCCTGCTGGGCCACTTTTTCTTTCACATGCATTTTTTACACTTTTTAAATTGCTTTAAACTCCAAACATACCAGGACTAGGCAAGCAGATGCAAGTTTGAGCCCAGCCTGAGGAATTTAGCAGTTAAGCAAGTTACTGAGACCCTTTCTGAAAACATAAAATTACACAGGATTGGGAATACAGCTCAGTGTAAAGGCCCTGAGTATCCGAACCAAAAAATGTAAAAAAAAATATTTTGCCAAAGTATCATCCTACATATCTAGACAGTCATATGTCTAATACTTTTGGATCTTTTAAATCCACATGTTGTTTCTTTTTCTTCATAATATTTATCTGTATTGAAACAATCTTTAGTGATGAATTACTTTTTTTCTATCATCTTTCTACTAGAATGGATGCTCCATAAATATGAGACTTTGTCTGTCTTACCAACCACTGAGACCTATTACTAGAACACTTCCTGGCACATGATATGTATACAGTATTCATTTGTGAATTAAAAAATGAATATGTGTACAAATATATTTGATATCTGATATTCCACGGAGGAAACAGATTGTTCTTACACATGAATTATGAATTCAAACCAACCTACAGCACTCTTCTTCTTGTTGCAACTGCGAAGGGATCTCCTATTTCGGATCAATGCAGATAGTTCCATAGGCTTTGCAGTATACAATTCTGGATTGTTTAGAGAAACTATATTTGGTTTCATCTGTGTGCACTGAGCAATGCCAAGACCATGTCTCACTGTTCTTAAGAATAAATTCAAACTCCAGTGCCTGTCTTACTGAAACCTTAGTATCTTCCCGGACACTGTTTCTGCTTTATCTTTCCTCCTCTTCTCTCTTACATTTTCTCATTAAATACTCTGACTTACTTTTAGTTCCTTATGGTGCCATGATTACTCAGAGGATAATTTATGCTTCCTTCTAATAAATTAATTTCATCCTGTGGTCCTTTCCCATCTTATTTTTAAGCTCCCTTCTGTATCTTCTCTTATTTTTCTGTTTTCCTCCTATAGTAGTAATCTTTTCACTGGGCTTTGCATTGTTCATCTTTTCACTTCATCTATGAAATAGTGGCCATATTTGTCATACTTACTCTTGTATTTTGCTTTTATCTCATAAATTAATCAGGAGTCACAACTTGGTTTCCAAAGTAGATATATCTTAATGGCAGTTTTCCTGTATGTTTTCTATTTTGATATTGTCAAATTTGATAATATGCAGCTTCAAGTTATTTTAGATGGACTTTCACTTTGTGCTGAGCATGTAGAAAACAAAGGAACAATGTTCTTATATAGATATAAACTATAATATATTTCAGTGTCTTATTACTTTTATATTTAAGAAATCTAAAACTATTATTCTGTTAAATATGTGTGAACCTAGTCATATTCAAATCATTGTCTTGCTTCTGGTCATTTCAGTGTCTTACTTCAATTTTTATTTTGCAATGTCAATAGTAAACACATTTTTTTCCTTTAAATGATAATTTAATTATATATATATATGTATATAATGTGCATTTAAATGATAAGCAAAAAACTTTTTGAGACCCCAGTCTCAGTAGTCATATCAAATACATCCTACTTCTTACCATCAAGTGCTTTTTTTCTAATTTCATAGACTCAAGGAACTTAATGTTCTTATAAAAGGAATTTTTCTCCTGGTCATATCATTTAAATTTTAAAAGCAGTGTGATTATCACAGAAATATCAGTACCAGCCTTACAGTATACATTCAGAGTGATATTATTTGAGTTGACCTATTACTCAAGCAACTGACTCTCTCTAGATTTTTAAAGTTAGGTGGATTCATGCTGTTACTATAATCTGATTATAAGCTAAGACAAAATTTTAATTTATTTTAAATGGCAAAGAATTCAAAATGCAAATCATTGTCACAGTGATAGGATCAAATGCCTTTCAAACACAGAGCAGAGAAGGTAAGAATGATTTTCTTTGAGTTTTAACTTATAGGTATAAAATTAAGAAACAGATATTAAATCACAAAGTCGAGATGATCTTCTTAAGAAGCTCAATGAATATAAGAGTAAAATGAATGGCAAGAGAGGTATTAGACCTCTCAGAACCTGAGCAAAGAGTGGGGCAGGCTGAATGTGTGAGATAAACAGCCCTGAGAAGTCAGATGGAAATGGGGATGGTGTCTGAGAGCTGTAAAAAGATAGCACTCAGTCTAGCAGGAGAAGTCTAGGGATAAACTGTGATAAAGAGCTTAAAAAGGTGAACTGTCCATCAAGTTTGAGATGGCAGATGCCACAGCGTGTGAGTACTGAGTAGAATCATAGCATAAGACACAAGAGGATGCGATATAGAAATAAATAAATTATCTGGGGCTATAGAAAAGTTAAGAAAGTGCTTTGTGATTTACCATTTTATTTGGAAATAACAGCCTTAACAAGACAATGATGAATATTCTAGGACAAACATAAAGGGCATTATTAAAATGGTAGATATCAGTCTGGGGAATTGGAAATGAGCTTTCTTTAATTAGGAACCAGAGTGGAATAACAAATGTTAAAGTGACATTTGGAGATACTAAAGATGAGACAATATGTTTTCATATGTTACTATTTGCTGATGGACCTGGTGATGCGTCCCTGCAAAGGAACTTAAGGAGTGAATAATAGTTGGCCATCTGGTTGCAAACTGACAGCTTTTGAAGATAGTGGTTCATAGGGAGCGAGGAGTGAAGAAAATAGAGTTTTGCCAACTGCATCAAAGTTTATATGGGAGTAAAGGGGTTGCCTACTAATGAAGATAATTACCTCTTCTTGATAAGAGAAGAAGGCACAAAGCTACAGCTGGATAATAAAAAATTCTTCTAGAGCAGAATGGCATAAAATTATATTCAATTCAGGTCCCATGCATTATTAACTCCCTCAAAATTAAAGCATTTCTTTAGACTCTGGCAAGGCAGAAGCATTCAATGGAAAGATCAGACAGAGGGTTTGAAGTCAGAAAAACATGGATTCAAAATTCACATCTACAAGTGTAATTTTGAGCAAATTTTTTAAAGCAATCCTCATTTTGAAAATGAAGATACAGCTACTTATCTCCCAGGGTTAAATGTTGAGAAAAGATCAATATGTTAAATGACTACCAAGGTAACCTGCATTCATATCTAGGTAATAAATATTACTTAGGGCTACTATGACTTGCTGCTGTCTGAATACACAAAAGTGATTCCAAGCAGAGCAGACCCTCCCTTCTTGATGTAGCTTGTTAGTTTATGTAATACATAGTTACTAAAAGGACAACTGCAAAACTAAATGTAAAAATAATATCATGGCAAGTACTGCAAAGAGAAGCTACATAAAATTATGAGTACAATGGTGTGTGTCTAGATGTCCCCCCAAAGCTTCATGTGGTCATAGCTGGGGCTTTTCAGAGGCGACTGGATGAATGCTGTGTGGTTCTGGGATTAAGGGTGTTACTACTAAATTAGTCCACTGATTGCTTTGGCAAAGTTGTGGGTGTAAATAAGGGGACTGCTACCCTGGGTGTGAGCACTGACCCTAAGAAGGCATGTAGCCTGGTTAGAATATAAGGGACAAAAAGAGGGTGGCTGCTGTCACTTGCTGCTTTGCTTCCTCTGCCAGTTATAAACTGTTTCTCCTCAGTGATGGCCCTCTGCCATGCCACCCTACCTTGGAGCCAGCCAACTGTGAACTGAAACCTCCACAAACTGTGAGCAGACATAAACCTTTCCTGCTTTAACTTTGGTATCAGGTGTTTTGTCTCAGTAATGAGAAACAGTAATTTAGACAAGTAGATTCTATAAATATTGCACGCTCAGAGGGCCTGATAAGGCACCCGAGAAGGCACTATTGAGTTGATATTAGAAAGAGAAGTTAGGAAAAATAAAGTGAAAAAGACCAGAAGGAAAGCATTGTGTGAGGAGAGGCAGGGAGGCTCAGATAACATAGATGGAAAAGCTCTGAACAATATGCATACAAGGACCATCAATAAAAGCCCTCACCTTCTTTTCTGTATACACTTCTCCTGTGATTTTCTTTGTCTAACCAACATGGAAACACCTAAACATGACTTCTCTGTGTTCCTGTATACATTCTTAGCTATGCAAACAATGAGATCCTAAAATGATTATAAGATTCCACTTCAATGAATGTACTGACTACTATTTATTTTTATCATTATTTTTGTTGGTACATGCTTGTAGTACATTGATTACACTCGACATGAGGAGTTGGCCCATGTATGTGATATTTCTCAATTCTTTAAAAATGGGACAATACTGACAGGTGTCTAGGCAGCAGACAGAATTTGGGCCACTGACCTTTAATAGCAAGATACAAAACAGCAAAGGTCTTGTCCTGTCGTTTCCCAGAAAAGGGCAATAATCTCTCAGACTTGCATTGTCTTAGTAGTGTACAGATTAACCTGTACTCTGATCCTAACTTCTGGCTTGTTATATGAAGGGACGGGCATAGATTCTCATAAACCTCTGCATGAGTTTGCTGTCTTAACTTGTTCTCTACACAAGGAGGACAGTCTAATTAGGCTAAAAGAAAGTAAGGATGAGGTTTTAAAACAATACAGATGCATTCCTTCCTGATTTCTTATAGCTTTCACCAATCAGCGGGGCTTCTACTCCACATTACTTTCATATGGCTGGCTGAGGCCATGATCACCATGTGGCCATAAACACATTCCCAAACCACACACTCTTCACTGGCTATGCAAGTGCCATTTCCATATTTGATACCAGAAAATCTGATAAGTACAATCCCACCATAGTGCTGGAATGAGAATACTCATGTATTGGCAAATGATCATATGGGTAGCATACTGTCCATACAGAGCCAGAGGATGAAACTCTCACACCTGCTCTCAGGACTTTTGCTTTATTATGTTATATTCTGATTAAAAAAAAAAGGTTTTAATACTAACTCCAAGAATTACATTCTAATAAACTTGCAACTATTGTTCATTTACCATGGATTGTCTCCAAAATACAAATATTATTAAATATTGTTCTTAAAGACAAAAGACAAAATACAGATATTATCCCACATTCACAGGTCTTATAATAATCTTCAACCTAAACTGTTCAAGAATTCATAGCAATCAAATAATCTCTCTAATAATGTGTTATACTACAACAGAGAAATATCACGAAGACATTTTGGGAAATAAATTCCTATGTGACATCAAAATCAAGTTGGAGGTCATTGGAGTCCTCATTTTATTGGAACAGAAATCAAAATTCAGATTACTATAGTGATTAGCCCAGACCATGGGCTAATAATTGACAAAGTCTGGATTTGAAACTGTATCTGATCAAAGATTATGTTCTTTAAATAGCTTTACCAAATCTCAAATCTGAGGTTTGCTTTTAATAATTAAAGTTTGTACATAAACTATTTTTCTAGCAATCACACTAACAGAAAGCAAACAAAACAAGGGCTGATAAGGTACTGGTTGGTATGCATATCCCTGTCATTCTGCCTCACATTCATTAACTGAATGTAGGCACTTAAGAGTCCCAGAGCACTAACCTCATCAGAAACTGCAGATAATAACTGACCCCACCCAAATAACAAGATACAGGAAGCATGGACATAAAATAATGGAGTCATGTCTCCTAAGCCGTAAAAGGATTAAAATACATTGAGATTAAAAAAAAGCAAAATACCCTTTCAAAATGTAAATTACTTCTTCCATAGCAACAGTGATAATGTACTAATTCTGGGAGTCAAATAAATTATTCAAGGACACTGCCATTTAGTTTGTTTCTCAACTCCATAGGGAAAAAGTAATTATGTCTCAGCCAGCCAAACCTGTGATAACAGCTGGCTATAAGAGAACAAAAGGGAAAGTAAAGTCTTCAGAAATCCACCATGATGTTTCAGGCTTTAGTGAAAAATACCCTTGGAGGGACCTTAGAATCAGTCACTCCAAGGTTCTCATTTTGCATTCAAAGGAGTTGACACCCAGTGAGGTTAAGTACTTTTCTTAAGGTCACACACTTTGTGGCAGTTCTTAAAGACAAAAGGCAGATTCCAACCATGCAAGGCTGGAAAGAAAACTACCAATTATGCAGCATGTTCTTCGATGCTTTATGCACATTGCCTTTCTTCATGCTCAGATGAGCACCATGAAAAAAATATCATTTTCTCTTCTATTAGGAATCTATCAGGAAGTTGCAGATAAAACAACTAGCCTATATGCACACAGTGAAAGATAAAGCTGGTCCCAAAGGTTTTTGTCTTGTATCCAAATATGTGTATTTTGTTCAACAACAACAACAAAAAGACTTTGTATATACATTCTGCTAATATGTCAAGCCACTATTTAAAGAGATTTTCTCGGAGAAGTCCCTTCTAATGCTCTATTTCCAGATACGTCTTATTAATATATCTGTACTTTCTTGAAGCACTGTCTTATTTGAAGGATTGGTTAGATAATTGAAATAATTCAGAGATCATTCAGTTGACAGACATTGTCTTCCTGTATTATTGTCCCTAGGTTTTGGAAAGTCATTAAATGCAGGTGCTGTCTACAGAGAAGTTCCCTGCAGACTAAAGGGATATTGTCTTCCAGATCTGTAATGGCTTTTTTTCCCAGTTGTACTTCTGGGAACTGGATAATTAAGTTCCCCCTAGGAAAACAGCTCCACCACCATCTGATCACTCTTTCCTATCACACCTTGTCAACACGATGTGAGCCAGGAATAATCAACGGGAGCCTGAATGATCTTTCAGTTGAGTGATCCAGCCACACCTCACTCAGTGCCACCGATGCCTACTGTCCACTTCTAAGCACATACTGACCTCATTTATTCTATTGTGAGGGATGAACTCTGGACTACTCGGGGGCAGAAGTAAGAGCCAGAACCAGTGGAGCAATCGTGTCACTGGTAGCAATAATAGCGACTTCCTCAGCCCCTTAGAGTTGTCCGCAGCTCTGACACAGGTGAGCAGACCTACTTGTGTGTTCTAGAAGTTTTCCCAACTCATCAGAGAAACTAAAAGATACTGTCTGTGTCCACAAACAAAACTCCAAAAGAGAACTTTAAACAAGGATTTGGAAGAATGAAGAGTTCAACCTGGGTATGCCTTCTGAATAAAAATTTGTTGGCATTTCAGAGCTCATTCAATCACATTCTAAGAAGAGAAAAGCACTAAGATTGCTCTTAACAGCAGCCTACTACTAGGTAAACACGCAAAAACTAGCTTTCCATTGTCAAGAGGCAAAGCCCAGTGAATGTTTAGAAAAATTTGAGCCAAGTCCCTCTCTTTACCCTTCTCCATTTTTTTGGTATTGGTGTCTAACTAACATCATAATTCACGTATCTCCACTGTATTTGTGGTTGAAAAGACAGAAAATCCTTTAGTGACCAGCCTATAGTCACTGGGTGAAATTTTAAGTATGAAGAGAAAGACTAAGGAAGGCTTGAATAATGCAGTATAACCACAGATATGTTTTAACGAGCTGGAACACCCCAAACCTTCCCAAGGGTTCCAAGGAAAAAGTGTCAGATCCAACTAAGTACCAAAATCCATTTCAAATGTGTGAAATAGTGAAAAATGTTTTGAGTCGCTTAATCATTATTTTAGAAACTACTGAATCAATTATATGAGACCAGTGATCTCAAAAGTAATGATATTATATGTTTGTAAAATGCTTTACAACAAACAAGGATTTTACATTACAACTTTGAATCCTTTCTAGGGCAAGTATTATATTTATTTTAAAACTAAGAAACCAAACACCATAAAAATTAAGATTTATGAAGGAAATAAATCTCAAAACAAATGTCTTTTTCCTATCTTATTTCCCCTCAGCCCCTTCCTCTGCCATTTTAGATTACAATTACAGGGTACTCTTGAGCTAGATTTTCTTTTATGTTTCTTTTCTTTTATTCTGAAAATATTTATATTATTTTGCATTTTGATAAAAACTCTTCCCAAAAACATAGTTTATATTTCTACTTAATTTTATGAGTGCTCTCATTAAAAAAAAATAAATTCACTTTGCTTAAAGTCCTGTTATCTTTTACAAGATAATTATTTTTTGTATTTGGTAAGCTAACTCTGACATTTTAGCAATAGAAAAAAAAAAAAAAAAAAGAAAAGAAATAAATCTGTTATATTTGTCGCTTTACCAAAACTAGGAAAGGTAGGAAATGGAACAGCTGGTAGATATTTCTAATCTGAACTGTCAGACAGAGTGAACATGAAGAGAAATCTGTTGATGTTGATGTTTCTGATCCAACCCCAGGCAGGATGCTCCTGCGGGAACTCTCCCCAGGGTACCTCTTTCAGGTGAAGCGCTACTAAACACCCACTTCCAAAGCACCTGAAGCAGTGGAAGAACTTACTACAAAAACAAGCTTATTTTTCCAAATGCAATGCCTACTCTGAATTACGGTTTAAAATCCTTTGTTGTGGTACTGAAATTAACAGAAGAGGTAACATACTTTTATTATGTTCACCACTCCAATGAGCAATTCCAGCAACAGGAACCAAAACAACTGATTAAAAGTAGCCACCTTATGGTGTTTATATACTGCACTACAGACTAGATTTCACATAGTTTGGACAAATATAACTTGGAAAAAGACCATTCTTGTGTTTAAAAAGTGCCAAATACTGTCTGATTTCAAGTTGGTGGCATTATGAGAAAACAACCAGCATTTAATTTAATATTTATCCCCAGAAATCAGATGCATGAACAATATTCTATAAAATTTGCTGGGTTGAACTTCCTTTCTTTGTCTCCCACCCCATTTTAGTTCTCTTTGCAAAGAAATGATATGTATTTTCTTCCCAGAGTGTTCAATTTATACTTTTTATACTTAAATATACTTTCAAAATCCAAAGTGTCCTTATTAGCTTGATTAATTGATTTATGGTTTTCTTGCATTTTGTGGGGGTTTTGTTTTAGTTTTTTATGTAAATCACCTAAACACTAGAAGTCATTCAACAGATTAGTTTTTCTAAATATTTTAAGAGCTTATTTTTCCTTAGGTAAATGTGCTGATTGGCTCAACCCTGCTTCAGAGAACATACAAAGCTATTTGAAAAATATGCAAATATTGTATTGATTTTTTTATTTAACAGTGGGGAAAAAATACCATGTCCTATTTTCACATACTGCCCTTTTTCAGTTTTCAAAGAAAAACTACAATTCAGGTTCCTATGAAACCATTAAGTAACAGTATAACTAAAAATTTCAAAGCAAAATAAAAAGTGAAAAGTTGCTTCTAGTCAATCTTCAGTGGAAATCACTGGAGAGTTTTCTGATAAAACAAAAATGTAGTCAAGATATTTAAGATGTTTCTGCTTTGATTACATTAAAAATACTTAAATGACCATAGGCATTGGTAAACAGTAATATCCCCCTAGATATCTTCTCATTCTTATGTCAGTTCTTCCCTCTCAACAAGCATGTAGATCAAGTGGTATTGCCTAAGGAAGTGTATGAATAAATAAGCATTTTTAATATTTTGAGTCCAGGTTTTCTCTTTTGAATGTTTATTTCTTAACCTTTGTAGATTTTTACTCTCCAATGATTAAAATTGTGCCAGTCCTATCTCCAAATATGTCTAAATACATACAAAGCTTTAAACATATTCCTTGACCCTTTTAAATAAATTTCTTACCTGAAACCACAGCTAAAGGTGGGTAAATTTTCTTTCTTCTTTAAAATAGTCCACAAAATTTGATTTTTTAAAACAAGACTTTACCAAAAAATGTTATGAGATTTGATTTCTTCTTTCTAAAAATATAAAGATAGAACCATGACTTTCTTGATCAAAGTTGTTGTCACTAATTTTGAATGAACTTTGTAAATAATTAAGACCAAGAAAGAGAAGACTGTAATATTAGCATGCTTGCCTTGATTTGGTATGTTTTCTACAGTTATGTCAAGCAAACAGTGCACTAGAAAAGATTTGAAAGACAAAGACAAACTTATTCAAATCAGTTTTCTAGTCTTCAACAAGAAGTTTACCATTACTTTGTCATCCTCAAACAAAGATTAGGATGTCTGGGTTGCTATCTTTTTTTATGACATCTCAGAGGTATCTCTTAGATCCTTTGAGAAATATAGCCTTGTGATTTAACACTCTCAAGAATATCTCCCTGGGCTTAGTGGCACATGTCTGTAATCTCAATGCTACCAGGATAGATGCAGAAGGACTGCCCATAGGAATTTGAATTCAAGACCAACCTGGACTACATACTCAGTTCAAGGCCACATTGAACTACATAGTGAGACTTACATACATGTATGCATCTCGAAATGGCAGATCAAGTATCTACATTTACAAAGTTTCAAAATTAAATGTTCTAAGGAAAGAGAGGTAGTAGAATCCAGACAAAGCTTATGCAAAGTTTAGTCTAACTAAGGAAAGTGGTAAGGTCATCTTAATCAATGATATGAAAATATAAATATAAAAATAATCAAGGTATAAAATGAAGCAGAAGAGGCTTCATTATTTTTTAATATTTATTATTTATTTGAATTAGAGCTACACAGAAGAAAGAAGTTGCAATGTGTTATTGAACAGGAGGAGTATAGCTAACCTTCAAAAAGTAGAAGAAAATATTTTGAAAGTTTTCACCATAAACAAGTGATAAAAAATACATTTTTATAGAGCTGTGTAGGTTTAATCTGATTTGTACCATGTACACACGAATTGGAACAGCACATTAGTATGGACAAATGTTTATGCTTATATATATCAATTCAAAAATAAATGTAATTAAGAATATAAAACAGGACCAACAAACGATCACAGATTAATTCATTATGAGATGTTTCAAAAGATTTAAATGGAATTTTGCCAAAGAAAATCATGTGATCTTATTTCCTCCCTTTAATTAGTTTCTATATTTTTGGCATGAATGACTAAATTGTAGAATGAGATAAACAAAGACTTTTAAGTTTAGCTCGTAAATTACCATCTGAATGATTATAGGCAAGTTATTTAATGTCTCCAACCATGTTAGATAGACAGTAGATCCTCCTTCATAGAAGAATAATGAGGTTCAGCAATTAAATAAAAATAAAGTGAAGTGGGCGATGTTTTCAAGGTAAAATTTAATGTTAGCTCAAATCTGATAAAGATGTATATTTTATTTTGTTACTTTCCCATGTCTTCAGGATAATTAGCATATAAAGAATTTTTATTCATTCAATATAAATTATAACATTAACATAATACAATATAAACAATTCTTTAGAAAAATTTTATCAGACTAGCACAGTTACAGAATTCTCTCAGTAACTGAAAATACTTGGAAGAAAACAGATAAAATCAAAAGCTTTGTTTAATAAAATAACATAGACAACTGAATTTACAAAATATGAATATTGTAATTTTAAAATCATCATTAAATATTTGTACAGTAAGGATGCATGAACTGAAGAGGAGAAAAAATTTCCATATTTTCCAAAATGTTCCAATCATCCACACTACATTACTTTGTCAAATATACTTATAAAATTACAATAAAATGTATTTATTAATAATCACTGGACTAAAAATAAGCTAGAATTTTTAATTATATCACTTAAAATCAAACCTTGCCTGTATATCTATGGAATGCAATAAACTAGCTTTTGGAAAAACTCATAGTTAATAAATCCATTTATGGAGACATGGAATTTTTTAAACAAATAGATACATATTCAAATGTTGAAAAATGAAAAATTCAAGGAAAATAACCATCTTTAAAAGGATAATACTCAAAGTAATAAAATAGGGAAAAATGATAAAATCATAAGTAATATAGGGAAAAAAATAATAAACAAATCACAAACACTAAAATCTGACTCCTTGATTACTTGTGATAATAATCAGTTTTCATTCTAATTCATCCCTTGAGAAATTATTAAGTCTTTAGTTTTTTGTTTGTATCTTTTTTTAGCATTTAACGTAGTCCCTGTAGGATTCATTACAACCATAGGCCCATTTCTAATAAGATCCAATGTGGAAGCATAAATTACTAAACTTAATCCATCTAGCCCAACAGAGATTGTCACCCAATCTGCTAAAGCGTTATGAAGATACAGTTACTGTAAAATCAGTCAGTTCTCGGAGGAGAAAAATTCTGGTAGAGCTTTATTTTTAATGGAAAATCTAGGAAGATAAAATGGTGGTACATACATAAAGCAATTGTTTCTAAATCTACCTTTCTCCTCCAAAATAAGTTTGAAGCCTTTCAGTCCTTTACAATAATCCCAATGTGTTTGACATGGAAAGAGAGAAGGGCAGGATAATATAGACATAGAAGTCTTCCTCTGACATGAGAGTGACGTATTTTATAAATAAGACCTCTTGGTACTTTAATAAATAAGCATAGTCAGATGGGACCATCAGGAGACAGGAAATAGAACAGATTGTAGTAGAGGCTACAGATTGTAGTAGAGAGCACAGGTTGTAGAGCCAAGTAGATCTAGTTTTGAGCATTAGCTCTGACATTTATTAGCTACATGACATGATATTAGATAATTTTTTAACTTCTGTTTCAGCGACTGAACCCATAAAATAAAGACCATAGCAAACTGCTGACAGCATTCTAGAAACCAAAGATGATATGAATATGCACTTTAAAACTAATGTAATTGTTTAGGAATAATGAAAACAGAATGCTGACTTTTGCTCAACAAGTAGGTTTTTCATTACTCCTGTGCATAACTTATCATTTGCAGTGTCTTAAACTGTGGAAGGTTGAAGAAATCTGACAAATCCTACATCTAACAACTCAAATTCAAATGCACCTTTTCACATCTACACTTCATTCTCTGTTCTCAAATAGCTAAGCATTAATCTAAACCTAAAGATGATGGGAAAAAATTGACTTAATTTGGATATCAATCTTGGCTGAAGTCGACCTAAAAGCTTCCTGCCACACAGTTAGAACAGATTTGCACTATAAAAAGATTTTTTGCGTGTTAGTGCATAGAACACACAATAGATATTTGCAATCCTTTGGCTGCAAGAGAGATGGCAAGTGTGTGAGAATGTCCCAGAGAAAAAAGCAGGGTTAGTTTCTTAGTTTTATGCTAAACGATATATTGAAAATACAAAAAGGAGTTAGTTGAGGTGAAATCTAGGAAAAAAAACATATATTGTACCTAATTTTCACTTTCCCCTTATTTCATTAATCAAGCAATTTATAGACTTCACATTAAAAGTAATGAGAAAAAATGGACCTTCAAATTCTAAGTTCTAATCCAGACAAAGAATCCTCCAAGAAAACTTCTTAATTCAGGGAAAATCAGCACTTCTCCCTCCTGTGAATTTCTTGTATATTCTTTAATTATCTGCTACTTACTATATCATATACATCATGAATCTATCTACCTGTAAATTTGATCGGTTGCTATTGAGATCAAAGCTAAGGTTAAAACAACGCATGACTATCCAGAAATAGCCAAATATCAACCACATTTAGGCATGTTGAATTAAATTTCTTTAAGAATGGTTTATATAGATCAACACCTAAAGAATTACAAATGTTGTCTTTACATATATGATTCAGTTTACCAGTTTTAGGTATATGTGAAAACATTAGAGATCTTTTTCTGAGTCAACTAATCTATTTTGAGTCCTCATTGTATAAATTTCTCATTGTGGAGACACTGTTAATGTGTTTCTTTTAACTTACTGGGTCAGTTTTTTTAGTGTACACAATAAGTATAACAATACTTGTTCATGTCAGATGAGACAAAATCCTTAACAGTAGCTTTCAAATTTGTAGAAATGCATAAGAATGAATGTTATATATCCTTTGAAGAAATAGTTAGAAAAAGTATGTTTAGTACTTTCTAAGTTTTTGTACTCTCTAAAAAATATGCAATTTGCACATATATTTTTACATTTTTTGTTACATATTTTACTGATGCAGGAATAAACCAATAGTCAAAGAGACTCTATCCTGCTCATTTCTATAGTGGGCAAAACTTTTAAAGGACCCTCTACTATTTACATATTTCTACAAATTTTAAGTGTTATCCTGGGCTGGATTGGCATGAAAAACAATTAATTACCAGTGAAATTTACACTTGCAAATCATAAAATCATTAATTAAAACAATGCTTTTAGAAGCTGGTCTTATTCATTCTTTAAGGGTTTGGTATTAAAAAGATTATTTAAAATATTCACTGAATAGATGCTCAGCAATCTGCAATTCCCACTGAAATGAGAACTCATAGCAGACTATTCAAATTAGATTTTATATAAGGCTATTTAATTTTTTCCATCAAAACACAAAAATGAAAGCAATTAGCAACATCTGATTAAAGTAATGGTGTAGCATACTTGATTATATTTGCTCATTACTTTTCTTTATTTTTTTTTCTTGTGTTATGAAATGAAACAGTCGCAAGCCTTTCATATTGCAGTCTCTGTTAAAGGTCAAGGCTCCCTAAAACACACTCAGTAAACATTCTTAATGCTGTAAATTGTTCTTCCATTTCTTAGAGATTTAGAAGGACAGGTTGAGTGGAGAAATAACCATAGTGATGAATTCCCTTTAGAGAGAATGAGTGGTTTGAAAATGTGATTGAAAATAAGATTCAGGAGATTATTTTTAGCCTATAAATACATAGTTTGTGATTCCACTTTCATATCTCTGAGGGAAAAAAAAAGACCTGTTAGATCATTACTTTTACTATTTACAGTGTGCATGGTGTCCCCCAAGTAATAATTTTTCAAAGTATTTGTGATATGGAAGATAAAATCCTGACCTTGATATTAAAAAATATTATCAAGGCAGATAACACTCCTCATCTAAATTGAGGGATTATCAGTATTAAATGGTACATGTATAGTTCCATAGAAGATCTATAATCCCTAATTTTTGGAACAATAATTTTCATTTTTACTTTCCTATCAAACATCTAGGATTCAGATTAACTTGATAGCTCTATGAGGAATAATAATTCTGTTCAACTCAAAGCAACAGACCAGAGATTATCTCTCTAAAGCCCATAACAAAATTAGAAATATCATTCAAATATTCAGTTATCTTATTAGTGACACTACTTTGTTTCTAGATTAAAGCATTCTTTGTGTACTCAAAACTAATTCTCTCTGGGAACCAAATGAACCCTTACTTTAGAACACTCTCTCTGTCCTTAGTTTTCATTTGGCCAGGGATGTAAACTAATCTTCCAGGAAACAACAACATACAGTTAGGAAAAAAGGAAATGTCACATGGGACCTTTCACAAGCACTACAACATTATGTCTAATTATGGGGTTGGTCAAACCATAAGGAAGAAAATCAGTCCTCACCAAGATGTATAGTTGTTACAGTTCTTCTAGGAGACTAATTGTACACAAAATCACTGCACTTTTCCAGGGCTATTCATTTTCTTCTGTATCAAAATGTTGCTTTAAGAAAAAAAGTTTAAGAGAAGAATGAAGCTGCCTGTTTCTTAAAGTGTTCGTGAAAGATACACAACTGTTTAAGAAAAAGATGAACTCTGTTCAGTGATTTGACCTGAATTTGATTAGCACTGTCTCGAAGGCTGATGGATACTGGCTGAAAGGCAGCAGAGCCAAGGCAGGCAAGGCCGGGTCTCCAGGCTGACCGGTGGATGTAACTCTGCATAGATGACCACACACTAGAGACAGGCAGGAGGTAATAGGCCCCTGCAAAGCCACTATTCATCTTGAAAATTGTGAAGCAGCCTGAGAGTCTGATGCAGGAGGCTGAGCTTTTGCGTGCAAACAGCGCCTCCTAAAGGACATTCTGCGCTCACGAACAAGAACTGCAACTCGAGGCCGGTGGGTGCAAGCATTCAGAGAACATGGTTTTGCTTTACCCATCTTCCTTTCTTTTTTAAATGCTAACGCTCGGGAAGAGCGTTTAGGCTTGTGAAATAAAAAGAAAATTACCAGTAGAGTAAAATGACTCAACTAGCAAGAGGAACCCTGTTCATCATTTGCCATTGTTTTTACTTCCTATAAATGGGACACATTTTAAATTTATTTATTATCATTGTTATCAATTATTTTGAGAACCTGCTATTCAACATATGCATAATTGTGCATAATTCACAGGACATTTACTAACGTGTTGAAGTACAATAAAATTGTGTATAGCAATTCATTTTCATTAAGGACATTGCAAGTGTTTGGAATCCGTTTTTGGCAAAGCCGGACAAAACCAGAAATGAGTATGAGAAAAAAAAAATTTAGCTAAGATCCATTTCATTTCTAATATTCTGAAATTAAATGAAAAAGAACAAGTTTACACAAGTGACTATATCCTTTATGGAATATGGGTATGGTACTTTTAAATTTCATTTGACAGTCAGTGGTAGGTTAATTACATAATTTGACAAGAAAATAGCCTAACAAGGTAATGATCACTGCTATTGTATTGTCATGTTAGTCATATAAAGATTTCACAAGATCTGGGATGAAATAAATGATGAGTTCATAATTAATTAGCTTTCAATTTTAATAACAAATTCTTCACAAGCTTTCAAATGCACACTTTAAAAGAAAACATAATAAACTTACTAACATGGAAAGAAATTCTGGGAAAAATAGAAAGCTAGCAAAAATAAATAAATCAAAATATAAATCTGAATTAGAATAAAATTATCAATATACCTATCAAAGAAAAACCAAAATAACACTGGATATTTGGTTAATAAAAAGTCCAATGAAAATAGTAATCTAAAAGAAATATCATATATTGCTCTCAGATTAGCAAATCTTTAAAAGAACAATACTGTCTATGATTAATGGGTGCTATTTTAAAAAACATATATATCTTAGCTTATATAAAACCTTACTAGAAAATAATTTGCCAATATGAATCAAAGTCTCTTTAGGAAATTTCTGTTCACCCTTTGCCAACAATTCTACTCGTAAGGATGCAGGAAATAAGTAAAAATAAGATTACAAAACATTATACATTGAATAAATACATGTATATGCACACATATTTACATACATATAAACTTCTGAATATATGTTGTGACTTATCTAAATGATGAGATTTCAGATGATTTGATTTGATTTGATTTTTTTATCTCTTCTATGACTTTTCTAAATTGCTAGTTTTTTGCAGATTACATATCATTAATGAAATAAGGAAGGAAAAAGTTAAGACTCCAACTAAAAACTAAACCTAACCTTCAAATCACCCCAGTGTCCTTACCACAGACAGACAGAATGTCTAGTAGTGAAGGCTGATGTTGCTGATTTTCAGATGGCCTAGATTCAAGTTCTATTATGAAGTTATTTAGGCAGGTTACTGTGTCATGGTTTCCTTATCTGTAATATATATTCTTAGTTTCAGTAAGGTTTGGGAGGAATGAGTTAGTTAATGACCATAAAACTAAACATTTCTAATTCACTATAAAGAAGAGATAAGAATTACCAATTATAATTCCCCACAATTAAGGTATTACGAGGGCAAATATTCTCAGCTTGCCCTTTTTGTATTGTGATCACATAAAAATTGCCAAATAAATAGTAGACAAAAAAATGCATGATGTATATATTTATTCAACACAATCACAATATATGATGACTAAAAATGAAAAAGGAAACAGTACTAAAAAAGAGAAAACTCATACCTGAATGTCAGAGGAAAGGTACCAATAAGGAGAAAGACGTTTTACTTCCATGAAAAATCTAGAAAGACTCATGACTGGAAACCAAATAAAAAGAAACAGAGTTGATGTTGGAGTTCGAAAGCAAGAGGATTTTGTTTTGTTCTTTGCAAGAATTTTATAAAGAACAGTTAAACATCTCCACATTCTCACTCTTTTTTAAAGCACTTATTTTGTCAGGCAATTACCTTGCCTGTCAGCTCCTGAAGAAACCAGAGACTTACATTCCGAATCTAAACAGAACCTAGACAAAAGAATTCCAAATAGAAGGAAGTAAGAAAGTGAAATCTCTTCTGAAAACTAGATTGAGTATAACTCTGGACCTAGGATAGTGAAATGGCCAATTATAACTGAAGTGAAGCATCTACATAGATCACTTGAGTTATTTGCACAGATATTTTAGTCCTCACTGCTGTTTTGGTAATTTACATCACTATGGTCAGTAGTATTCACTTTCTACTTTGGGTTATAACAAAATACTAATTTTTCTTCTATTGTAATGGTAAAATTGTTTCAACATTGGCCACTGGGCGCTCTTTTAGGTGACCCTGAGTGCTGTAGACATAGCCCACGATTGTGTCCTTGTCATTACTTTAGCACGTCCTTACTTTCTGTCACTGTGACATGCCCTAAGCTTGTTTTGGATATTCTTGTCTTAGTCCTGGAGTCCGCCATTTCCCTATGGCGCCTTGCCTCCATCTGTCACAGCACTGTCTTAGAAACCAACATGCGGGCCACCTTTCTCTTTTTATGTGCAGGTGAATTCCTTTGTAGTCTGAAAACATACTTGCATGACTTTATTCTTTGAAATTTATTAAGATGTTTTCTGATTAAAAAAAATGTAGTCCTTTTTGGTGGCTATTCCAACTTGAGAAGAATGAGTTATCTATTCTTGTAATGTGCCATAATTTATAAATATCAATTATATCAAGTTGATTGATGCTATTCAGGTTAATTGTATTTTATTAATTTTCAGCAGTAAATGTTGAAATATTTGACTAAAAAGTACATTCATATATTCCCCCTTTTAATTTTAGTAGTTTTTACTTCACATATTTTGATAGTTCATTGTTAGGTATGAATATGTTCAGGATTGTTAAGCCTTTTAGAAGAATTGGTTCTTTATTAGTGTAACCCTTTTCTTTACCCTTAGTATATTTTCCTATTCAAATACCAGTTTTATTTGAAACAGTCCAGTTCTGTTTTGATTAGTGTTATTTAGCATATCTTTCTCCATATTTCTATTTTTAACTGATCAGTCTGCTGTTAAAGTAAGTTTCTTGCAGCCACCATATAATTGGATTTTATTTTTTAATCTACTCAAGTATTCTCTGTCTTTAATTGGTCTGTTTATCAATCACACTTACAGTGATTACTGCTACACTTGGATTAACATGAACCAAGTTTGTAACATGACCTAGTCACTGCCAACCTTCATTTTCTGCCTCTTCAAGTTTTAATTGAGCACATTACATATACGCTTCATTTCTTACTTCCATTCTTAGATCAGATATATTCATTAAAAGCAAACTCGTAGTACTCATTACGGAGCTTACCGTATACATTTTTAATTAATATAACTGTCTCCAAAGGCTTCCGTTTCATACATAATACAAATTATTAGACTCTATTCACTTCCTCTTCTGTCTCTCATGATCTTCTGCTACTGGTTTCACTTACATCCTATAGTCATACATTAACATTGTGCTGTTAGTGCTTTAAATCATTACCTCTTGTCAATTAAGAATATGAAAAAAAATATTCACTTTACCTTAATGTATAGTTCTTTTATTTATGCAGGTCCTTGTACTGATTTACAGCATATCCCTTCTGACTGCAAGATATTGTCTAACATTTCTTATATTGCGTATTGGCGTGTCTTTAATTACCTCAGTTCTGTTTATTTGAATCTTCACTTCTCTCTCACTTTGGAAGCTTAATTTCATTGGCTATAGAATTCTAGATTACAAAGACTTTTTTCCTCCAACAGAACTTGAGTAAAGTCTTAGAAAGTAGAATTGTTACTGAGAAAGTTCTGGGAATAGTTTTTATATTTGTTCCCTATCTCCCTTTCCCATTGACAAAAGAGATTTTATTTTTCAGATAATTGCAACGGAAAACTGGTGGGTTCCTAGAGGTAAAGTTCCAAAAATAGGGGGTCTCTCACTGGCCATAGCATAGGACCCATCACTAGCCATAGTAATATATCAAAATTGCCAGTGAAGTAATCCATCATCTTATGGCTCTGGGGTTTTCTGTTTTAACTAAGCAAATCTCAGCAGGATCTCCCTGTTCCCTCCTGTATCTCCAGATTTGGGAGTAATAGCTTGCCTTGAAAATTTAGTCACTTGGCGAATTTTTAAAAATCTATTTATTTTTATCTGTTCAGTTTTTTTTTTTTTAATTGTAAAGGCAGAAGTAAAATTTTCAAGTTCTTTACATGTTAGAGCTGAAACCCAGACTAATTGCAAAATTTAGATTAAAAAATTCAGGCATAAATTTTAAAAATCAAAAACAAAGAATCCTTCATTTTGATTTTAAAAACATGTAAAGCAAGTAATGTAAAATTATATGCAAAATAATTTTACGTCTTTAAAATCTATTCAGGTTCATATGAACTCTTGAAGAACAGAGTCAGAATACTGTAACAGGATTTGTATTAACCATTTCCAACAAATTGAAGAGAAGGGATTTTTAATTTTAACAATGTAGACATGAATGTATGATAAACCAGTTCCAATGGACTGCTTTCAGTCTTTTTCATATTAGTACTTTCAAAAAGAATTGTATAAAAAATTTCTATGTCTCTACCAAGGATTATTTTTTTAAAAATTTATTTACAACTTTAGTAATGTTTCTGACTTTAAGATAATGTATTTACCTCTTGGAAATTACAATTAAAAAGGTTACTTGCAAAATACAGGTTTTCATAATCCTTTGAGTGGCAATTATTAACTATTATTTGAGTAGAAATTATGATCCCAGATGATTAAATACTATATTTCGTGTATGCTTACAAGAATAAAGATACTTTAATTAACCTATGAATAGTGTACACTTGAGACTAATATCAGGGATAAATTTAAAAATGTTAGTATGACAATGACAGTAGATAATTGAGTTAAGATGTGGAGAATTTGTTTCATTCTTTACCCAGGAACTTAACTAATTCACATCTAGAAAAGTCCAATGCAGATGATTCAACAAGTTTATAACACACACAATAACATTTTCCCCCAAAATATTTGTGGAACTATTTATGTGTAAACAATATATTTCCATATTTCACTAGATTTAAAGTCCTCAGCCAAAAGTCTATACTAATAGTTTCAAAGTATTAAGGATTATAGAAATATCATAGTGTAGTCCTTTCATGATCATAAATGATCTAAAGCTCTTATAAGTTGTTTTGTATTTTTTAGCTTTAACAAAAGTAACAAGAAAATTCTTAGTTTTAAAGTTTTATTTCAAAATTTAAATTGTTTTATCTAATCTTTATCACTAAATCAGTCCACTGTGGACTAATTTCTGCACTGAAACAATCATATAGAATTGAACATAGGTTCTGATCTATGCACATTGGGGTGATTTATCAATAGAAGATAAGAGTTTAAGTCTAAAATTTTTTAGCAGAAGCCCTTTCTAATACAATACCTTTCTCTAAAGGCCTTTGGGTTATTTAAAAGTAAATTATACTCACCTTTATATTTTTACAAGGGAGCTTTAATGCATTGGCTTAAATTGAAGATAAATGGTTTAGATTGAGCATATAAATCCTTGCTTCTTAATGCAACTTGATACATATTTTACGGAGATGTGTACCAGACAGTTCAGTTGTTTCATTCAAAGGAACATTTCTGACTCTAAGATATTGTCATTTTCTTACCTTGCCTGCCTGTCCCTTGAGATCATTTACATTCATCTTAACTTAAAGTCAAACTGACCTAGGTTAAATCCTATTTTTTCCAAGTACAAGTTGTAACTTGGGTAAATCAATCAACTTCTTTGAACTTCAATAGAAAAAAATAGTGTCATAACTGTGTCTACCCATTAGCATTTTGTCAGGATCCAACAGTAGTCTTGTGGTCTCTCGTTATCATTTTCATTGGGTTGAGTCAGACCCCCAGGCCCAGCAAAACCTTTCTTTTCATTAATCCAAAGCCAACTAATTTGAAGCTCAAATTACATCTGAAGAAAAATCTCTGCCATGTAATATAGCCTCATCAAGAGTGATTAACCAACACCTTTGCCCTATTATATTAACTAGAACAAGTCACAGATTTTGATTCTGTTTAAGAAGAGGCCATGGTTTATTGAAGGTCTGCAAAGTATTTTTCTTCACTCAAGTCTTAAATGACTTGTTATGGAAGATATTCAAGTATTTGAGTTCTAAAATTATTTTTCTAAAAAAAATATCTGAAAGAAATAACTATGTACAAATTAACCTGATTTTCTTGTAGTGTCGAAAATCAGAAGCAATACAAATGTTCAAAAGCAGAAAATGTTGGTAAATTGTGGTTTATTGCTACTATGATACTCTATGATAGCATTATATCACATTAGGGTAGTTAAGAATACTCTATTCTAGAATACTCTGGAATAGAAAAAATGTTTAAAATATTTCCGACCAAAGAAAAAAGATAGTTCATGAAAACAAGATGCATGTTACTATTTTGTTTTATACATACACTAAAATTGTAACATAAGCACACACCTCAGTGCTGCACGACTTTCTCTGCGTGTGCAGCAGTGTAGAGGCAGCTCACGGTCACACTTCCCCAGTTCCAATCCCGGTTCACAATGTAGGTGGCTTTCAGAACAAAGCGAGTTAGGTCCCTACAGAACTTATGTGCATCTTATACTATTTTCAGTTTTCACAAATACTAAAATTTCATCTTTGATTGATTTAATGGTTTCATTTCATAGACTTTAGAATTTTTAACAGCTTAGAAATGAATACATACTCAACGTCCTCAAAAAGCAGTTGAGGCTTCATGATGGATTAAAACCATTCAATTCTTAGACAACTTTTACATATCCAACAGGAAAACACATTTATTTATGTAATCACAAGATTTTTCTTTTTTCTTTCAATATTCTACATACGTTGCATTGCACTGATACCCGTAGTAACTGTATAAATATTGCAAATAGTGTAAACTGTGTTCTGTGTCTTTCCTGCTCTCTCCTTCCCTCTGTCCCTGTCTAATCTTTCACCTACTTTTAAAACTAGTGGCCCTAAAGTGTGTTACAAATAAATGAACAGATACAATTATATTTTTTATTTTAAAACCAAAAAAGAATAAAAATAATGTGGAAATTCAAATCAACATAATAGGAAATTATTGATGGTTAATATATTGCATATTGTTATCCTGAAAATAGTTGCTCAAATTACAAGATATAGGAATGAAAACAAATCAAACAATGAAAGTGAAAACTGTTCTTTTT
This sequence comes from Cavia porcellus, assembly GCF_034190915.1. Lineage (NCBI taxonomy): Eukaryota > Metazoa > Chordata > Mammalia > Rodentia > Caviidae > Cavia > Cavia porcellus. The sequence continues at coordinate 26,447,628 of NW_026947497.1, read as the reverse complement.
GATGAACTAACAGATTAGTAGTGTAACTGTCACATACATAATTTTTTAATTTCTTTTCTCCTTTCTTCCATCCCAGTTGTTCTTTTCCTTTGAGCAGTTTCTTCCCCTTTCACTTTTGTAATACCTATTGTTCATCTTGGGTCTTACTTTACATTTTTTTACACTAGGGAGACAATGCAATGTTTACACATGTGAACCTGATTTATTTCACTTATGAGTATGGTCTCAAGTTGCCTCCATTTACCTACAAAAGCCTTGGGTTTGTCCTTCTTTATAGCTGAGTTTACTGCTCCATTGAATAAAAATATCCCATCTTTTGTCTTCTGTATCTACTCCTCAGTTGATGGACATTCAGGTTGTTTCCAAGAGTTAGCTATTACAAATTGTGCTGCTATAAACATGGGTGCATATATACATATATGTATCTATATCTATATATCTGTGATATGATGTTGTCATTTCTTCTCAGAAAATACCAAGAAGGGAAACAGCTGAATCAAATGAGACTTCCATACCTAGTTTTCTAAGGAATCTCCACACTGATTTCCACAATGGTTATATCAATCTATATTCCCACAAAGAGTGGGGAAGCACTCCTTTTCCCACAGCCCCTCCAATATTTGTTATTGGTTGATTTCTTTGGAAAGCTATTCTTTTTGGAGTGAGATGCTGTTATTTGAATATGCTTTTCTCAAATAGACAGTGATGTTGAGCATTTTTTTCATATATTTATGTTTCATTTTTATTTCTTTATCTGAAAAGAGTACATTCATCTTAGATGTTAATTTTTATATTGTATATTTGAATTTTGGGGGTCTGAGTTTTTTTTCAATTCTTTATATGTTATAGATAAAAGTCCATTGTCTGAGGGACAGTTGGCTACATTTTTTAAAACATAAATTTAATATATGAAATACACTTTATGTGACTTCTGAATTTAGGACTCTGGATCAAAGCCAACATCCTTATTTTTTGGTCCTATCTACCCAGAAACAAAGTAGGGGCCATATCAACACAAAAACTTTCTATAAGCTAGTAATGTAAAACTAGAGGCTAGGATCTTCACATCACCTAAGATTCTATGTGATATAACCAGACTATTAAGAATCAGAATGTGGATCTAGATAAAATAATGCACTAAAATATTTCACAGGAAAAGAAATTGAGAAATAGAGACACAAATGGAAAGCTTTATGCAAAATGGATTAATTAATGCTGGCTCCAAGTATCATTTCCCGGAGAAGGCATTCTCAATTACATTTCTCTTCTGTGTGTCTTTAACATTTTAGAGATGGCACACAGAACATTTTAACAACGATCCTTTACAAGTCAGTGGCTCCAGACTACACAAGGAAGACCCAAAAACAAAACCATAGTTTCACATCCCTTACAGAGTGGACAGCTGTTATGAAAATATATAACCTATAGTGGACACATGGATGCATGAACAAATGAATCAGTGAGTTATTGTTATATCTAATTCAAAGAATGGCTACATGGGAGAAAAATACATCACACTCTCTCCCATAACTTTTCCTTATTATTCAGAAAATAGTGTTCAATAGAATTTCATTAACTGTCTTCATCCTGATATTTTATGGATATGTTTCTCTAATCAAATATATACTTACAGGGTGACTAAACTAAAAAGTCACCACTGCGGAAACTCTTGCAGTGTCAAATATTACAGTTTTATCAGAGAATATATTTTGTATTATCTTGGACAGTCTTCTCATATTTTTCCAAGTAAGATGTCATTTTCTACATCTTATTTAGAAAATAGAAGCCACTGAAGCAAGAGAAATTAAATCTTCAGTAAACTTTTAAGAATATTTATATACAGTCCATGATTAACGAGAAAGTAGATTTTGAGCCATTGTCATGATAAAAATATACCCAAATAGAATATAAATTTAATAAACTTGAATTCATGAAAAAGACAAAACAATAAGCAATAAAAACTAAAAACTTTATATTTTCAAGGAACTTTGATATATAGATTCTTGATCTTTACAAGAATTCAGGGCATTTATTTTTCCTTTAATTAAAAAAATAATTTTAAAAAGGGGGAGATTGAGATAAAAGAGGACATAACACAGGTCAGAACAGAACAATTTAGCATAACAACAAAGGTCAGAACAGAACAATTTAAGCAACATAGTGTTTCACCACCAGATAACCTGACATAGTATCAGTTACCAGAGTGTCTCTTTCCTTGAAATATTTGAGTATAACTTCCTATACTGTAGCATCAAACATATCAAGACAATGTGAAACCATTCAAGAGAATGAAAGTATTATAGGGTATTTAGAACCAGCTAAAAGAAAACAAACAATGGTTACTATATTATTTCTTTGCCTATAAAAAGTTTTGTTTATACTATCACATATAATAAAATCCAATAAGATACAATATGATAAAACAATGGAGACAGAAGAACAGCAGGATATATTATAGTAACTTTTTTTGTTTTCCTATTAACCTGATTTGAACCCCTGTATTGCTCTCACCATCTTGTATTGACTGATTTTACTCTTTCCTGTTTTGTTTGATAGTATCAAGTTTGAGGGTTTAGGCAACTACTTTGATAGCAATAAGATTCACTATGATGCCCATTTTAGTTTGACTATTACCTTCTTTTAAAGTCCTGTAAGGTCTCCAATGTTTAGGTTTTAATGGTTTTGTTCTGTTCTGTTTTGTTCAATTTTATTATATCTGATGATATAGGCAACTCTTTTTAAGATAGCAAGAAGTATTATGGCAACCATTGTTGATCACCTTGTATTCTGTTTTTACATCATATACTATATCCATCGTTTTGTTTTGACTGACTCCATTTTGTTTTGTCACATTTGGTTTTATTCTCCTCAAAAAAAAAGTAATAAGAACTGTGGGAGTAATAAAACCCAAAATGTGTAATTGTTATCGCAAAAAAGAGAGGAAAAGAAAGTGCTCTAAAGGATATAGCTGCATGTATGTTTAAGTGTGTAAGATAGAAAACCATATTACTAAGTTTTTGTTGGATCATTGAACACAACTGTTTGCAGTCTCACTGTTTGAATGTCCACTTTGTGTGCTTTAATTTTGTAACTTGAACAACTATTTCTAAGATGACAATATGTAATCTATTAACTAGTGACTTTTTATTGTTTATTTTTTTGAAATTCTGTATTACTTGTACCCTTTTACAGTTTTGTTTTGTTTTTCCTCTTTAAACAAAAAAAAATTTAAAAAAAAGACTTCAGTGTATTATTTCCAAGTCATAAACTGAGTCCAAGTAAGTTAAATGTCTTACTTGCATTTCTGCAAATTATAGGGGATGGAGTTGAAACTACAGCTCAAGCTTCGGATTCACAGTCTGTTTCCCTTACCGTCTTAATTCAATGTATGTTTACACATCAATTTTTTGTAAACAAATGTAATATAGCTATACATTTCATATATATTACTATTAAAAAGTTCTATTTTTAGTAATTCTCTGAAGAAATGTTACAATGCATAAATTTTAAGTTATTTATGCATAAGCCAATACAAATAGAAAGGAATATTATTAGAACTCACAATATCATGGCATTTAAAAATCAATTTGTCTCAATTGATGGAGAATCCAATTTAGGTTAAATAACTGTTTATGAAATTACTTCAAGATTTATTGGAAGTAGCATGATAACTCATCAACTATAGTGAGCTTGCAAGAATTTGAGTAGAAAAGTTAATTAACAATAATTTTAAAACTGCCAAAAGCTGCTGCAAGTTCACTAATATTCTGCATATATAGCCACATGTGACTTTCAAAAAGAAAGTCATTCCTGAGTCTGTTTACTTTTATGTCTTTGAATCCATTATTAAAAATTAGTGAGGAGTATTGATTTGGATGGTTTAATAATTCAAAATGGTTAAAGGCAACAGCATTTCTTGGATGGACACATATTTCTTATTACTGCTTATTACCATATTTAAGTATAATGACTCAATTAATCCAGGCATGGTTTCCCAAAGCAAATTGAAATGCAATTATCAAAACAGTAAGCTGCTAGAATCAGTAACTTAAAACTTAGGCAGAAGATTTTACAAAGTGATATAATCAATATTGCATTCAAGATGCTATACAGTGGTACTAATTTGCCACATAAAACACAGACATTTTATTACATTTTTGAAGTGAAAATCTCCTCATGTGTTATTGGTTGTACTTTAAATAACTTCTTTGCAGCATATATGCGATTTTAAAAATAGCTTACAGTTATACACTTTGATGACATCTGTTACTGTTAGGTAAGAGGAAATTATGACTAATAAAGGCTGGGACTTAGTAATACTTAGCGAGAAGGAATAAATGATCTTATGAACAAACAATTGTTATATATCCATACATGATTCCTGTTCACAAAACTATTCACAGCCATCACATATATTTATCAAATCTCCCTTTAAAGTATTAAACAATTATTCTCACATCAGAGTTGTCTCCACATTTGCTCATCCCTCCTCCTTTTATACTGAAGAAAACAGAAATCTATGAACATACCTCTGATGGAGAAAATCATACCATAGAAGACATTCTTGGGGTCTCTAGCAGTTATCCATTTTGGAACATGACCAGTTTTCTCCATGATCCTACACAATTCTTTAATTCAGAATTACTGGCTTTAAAATGAAATTCACAAAGCTATGAATTTATTTCAAGTAAAGACTGAGGCTGTAATCAAGAACTACCTTAAATCAAAAGAAAATCTAGTTTTGGCTAATGGTGCACTGAGCTTTGTTTCTTTCTTCTTTATCTCGTTCAGTATGAAAGTGCTATTACATCCAGCCACAGTATAAGAATGACCACAAAATAGTTTTCTACTCAAAGAGACTTCTCCTTGGTTGGCAACCAAGACAGCAAGGATAGCATTTTCTCCCACTCACAGCTTTAAAACTGAGAGGAAAATGTGATGTGCTGAATATAATGAGAACATCACTCAAATTTGATAAACTTGCTAAAAAATTAGTGTTCTTACTTTCCTTTAAATTTCAATTCATAGTATGATGACCATTGTTTCCTACAAGATAAAATCTATACCAAGTGAAAAAACAATTCTGAAATTAAAATATCATTTTGAGTCTACAAAATTTAAGAAATATTTTCAAAAATTATGTGTAAAAGGTGAGATAATAGAAAAATAAGGATAAAATTGATAGATAGTTTCACATGCCCTACCTCCAAGTCCAGTTTCCTAACGTGACCTAAAGACTCTGATCTGTATTAATTCTTCTCCACCTTCACCAACACAAACTTACATATTCAGTAGCTGTAATGTTCCACCATGAAGATCCTCCTTCAGAAATGAAGACCTTGTGGCCCCAGCTGTTACAAACACAGCTGTGAGCTGGTTCTCAGCCATCAGTTATCTTTGAGATTAACTCAGCTGAAGAAAATTGCTTCTTCAAAGTTCATGTCTTTTTCTAGGGGTATGAACTCATCAGAGTGGTAAAATGACCTGGCTTCCTTGATCTAACTCAAAAGAAATTTAAAGCAGTATCCTTACCTGCATAGGGTAGTAGGAATTCATAAAAGTACCAAGAATAGCCTTCACATTGACCTAGCCTAATATTTACTTTGTCTTATGCCTTTATTTCTTAGATATTTAGGGTCCCAACTAGCCTAATGAATATATAGAGCTGGTGAACAATTTCAGCTATCACTTCTCTGAGAATAACTTAAATTTTTCTCCCTTTATGAAAAATATTTTTAGTAAATATAAATTTAAATGTAATGGCTTTTTCTTTCAGTACTCCAAAGGTGATTTTCACTAGCTTCTACTCTTAATTATATATATATATTGTATGTATAATATATATATATATGTATATATATAACTACTTGTATCTTTTCCATTTAGCCAAATTTGAAATATGTCTCTATTTTTCTAACTACATGTAAATTTCTATTTTACCTGTATGTTTCAACATGTTGACTATGATATGCTTAGATAGTGCTGTTGTGATTGTTTGCACTTTTTCAGCCTGAGATTTGTTGACATTTTTGCCATGGTTTGATTGCTATCTTTTGTTCAGTTTTTCAAAGTCTCAGTCATTCCCTTTCAGAGACTTGTTTTTACCTTTTACTCCATGAATTCCATGGATACATGTGGTAATGTGTTTCTTACCAATTCGTGTATCTTGAACATTTTATTCTTTTGCACTTCTGTTTTTCAGTTCTTGTTTCAATTTGTGTACTTTTATCAACCTCTTTTCTATTCCACTGAATATTGCATTTGCTGTGGTCAGCTGAAGCATATGTATTAATCATTCCATGTTAAGAGCCAGTTAATTTAAATATCATTATCAGATAATTCTAAGTGTAGGCCATCTCTTTAATTATGTCTATTGATTGGTGCATTTTTAACCTTTAGTCGTATGTTTCTGTATATTCCCTCCTTCCTATCTTTCCTCTTTCCCTTCTTCCTATTTCCCTCCTTTTCTGTCTTTGCTCTTCCTCCTCCCCACCTCCTGATAAGTTTTTATATGCTAACCAGTTTTAGTAGACAGCAGTTCAGTATGAGGTAAAGTATTCAACCCACAGCGGGGCGCCACAATGATAAAGATGAGTCACTCTGATCTCGAAGGAGACCATACCCAAGCTTCCTAAAATTTTAGCTGTACTATATTCACCATAGACTTCAAATATTTTTAGGGAAAGATCGAGATATTTGTCTCAAAAGAGCCTTGCCTTTGTGAGATTTCAGAGATTTCCCCATGTTTCAAACCTACCCTCTGTGCTCCTCTCTCCTTGGGTCCCAAGCTGCATCCTATTTCTTGGATAGCAAAGAAATCGATTTTCCTCTCCAGTCAGACTCCTTGTGCTCTGAGTCAGTCCTTGGACAATCACCCTGCCCTCATCCCCACCTCCACTCCCAGTCTTCTGAGACAGCAGCCCTCAGACTTCAGAAGGCCTGAAGCGCCTTGAAGTTGCTCCTCAGCCACCCTCCCCTCCTGGGGTTTGGCTGTCAATCTCTGTGTCTCAGGGGGTGGCTCGCAACGCTTCTGCTTTCCTCCTTTCTGATGAGGATGGTAGCAGCCTTGTACCTACTTCACTGTCCTTTGTCTCTTCTTGGTTCTCAGTAAAGACCTGTGAAAAAGAATTCTCAAAAAGTGGGCACTTTCTCTGTGACTAAAGAGTCTGATCTATCATAGGAGTCCACATTTTGACATTAAAAGTTGATTGTAATTTTGACTGATTTCTCCTTTCCTGGTCTGTGGTATATCCCTCCTCTTTGACATTTTCACCAAAGAAAAGAGTAGCTGTGGTTCTTTTCTTCCCTGAAAAGGGCTCCTCAGCAGCTGAATTTGGGTTCTGTTGGATTTTTATTTCAAATAGATCTTAAAAACCTATCACTTTCAAGTGTATCTTGCCTTTTTGGGTCACCGGGCAGAAAATTATTATTTCGTGATTTTATTTTTTATTTATAGAATTATTTTTCTATTGAAAATATTCTCTTCATGAACTGAAATACACTGAAACATATTTTAAAGCCTTTAGATTCACTCTATACGATATTTATTTTTTTAAAATATTAAAATTCTCAATTGTTTTCATCTTTTTTGAATTATCAAGGATATAGCTAGAAAGATTAATTATTAGGCCTAGGAAAAGTTACATTACTAAAGAAACATCACACTCAACCATAATTGCTGTCCCTAAATCAAGTTTATAATGAATTAATAAAAACACTCATTTAAGCTTTTCTTGCTAGATCATAAGACATTTTTTTGGTATACATTTAAAGAAATGTCTCCTGTAATAGAATAAATTTAACTATTAACAAAACAATTAATCCACCTTTAATAATACTGAAAATGAAAGTATTGTACTATATGTCTGTCAATGCATAATAATCACACTAGGGTATAATTCACACTAATATTAGTCACTCTAAGATCTTTAGAAGCTGATTCTGATGTTCCCATAATAATTTCAGTAACCAAACTTGCTAGTTCACAAATCAAATTCTTCATTTAGCATGCAAGTTAGTAAGAATTCCAGAAATCAGCGACGCACACTATTTAGATGCTATAACTCCTACACAACACGAAACTCATTTGTCCCCTACCCTCCTTTGCATGATATATGGTAACACCTCTGCCGCTGACAGTGTGACTGTTTTGTGTTTCTCATAATAGTCTTAGTCTCATATCTATGTGCATCAAGAACATACATGCCAATTTTTTTCTACTATCACAAATTAGGTTAATATATTTCTGAATTTAATGATGATTTCATAACTCATTATTGGATTCCTCAAAATGATAATGCCTCATATACAATTCTCCTCTAGCATTCTGGAACAACTTGTGACACATTTTCTGTGATGACTGCTTTTCCATTTATCGTATTTTATTTCTCCAAAATATTGGGAGCTCTAGATCAAGGTTTTCATATATTCCAATAATAAAAAAGAATTTCTCATATTAACACCCTTTATGAAGTATCATAAGAAATGCCAATTAAGAGGAGAAAATAATTTTTTAAACATTTTTCTTTTGTTCTACCTTCTTGCACCTTGTTAGATACAAACTTCATATAGAAAGTTGAGTTAAATGCTGGTCTCCTGCCTGCTCTCTGTATTTTTGCAGTGACTAAAGATGAGTCCACACTGACACTCTTGCCACACACGCAGGAAACCATTTGCAGCAACTGGTTAACATGTCTTATTTTCTCTTTAGTAATCTCTTTGGTATAGGTAATAGACTAAGTTTCTGTATCTTAAAGAAACACAATCACAGATGTTCTGTTGTCTGTTGAAGACAAAGATTAAAAATTATATTGATCCAAGACCAAACATTTTATTAAAATGTATTGTTGCATTCTCATGTGCATCTCTTGGATGCCCTATGAATTCCAAAGAGGGAACATGTACCACACTGTTGTTTATGAGCAAAGTTGAACCTCTTTTTTGAAATGCCTTTATCATGTCCTGACTTAATTCAAGTTTGATTTAGGAAGGAAGAAGTAGTCCCACTGACAGATAACCATTTGTGATAGTCATCCTTGTGATGGGCATGTTTCTCTCCTTTACCTGCAGAGGAGCTGACAGCTCCTTCCTGTAAACAGCCCCACACTCCCATGGGTTATGAAAAGGAGGAAGTGGTCACCTCTCACCATTGCAAGACCCAGATGCTGCAGCTCACTCTCCTTGTGAAGGTCAAGGGGACTTTGAGCACAAAAGATGTGGCGCAGAGCTTGGAAATACAGATCAGGTTTACAGCTATCAATAGCTATAGGATATAACTCTCCCCATGATTGTACTGATGCATTTACTGTCATTTCTGTTGCCTGCCCCATCAGACCTACCAGAATTCCTTTCTATATTCCAGTTTATTTGTAGTGTACCCACAGATTCTATGAATTTCAATATCCTTTAAATAAAATCAGACTTAGTTTTTGTTGTTTTCAACTATGTTTGTATCCTTTAAGTTTATGGTTTTGAAAACGTACATCTACAATTTTAAAAAAATTTAGATGCATCCAAGTCAGAAGCTTATAATGTGGTTGACTTGAATTCAGGACTTAGTAATGAACTAGATGACTACAAGACAAGCACCTACTCTTATTCTCAGGAGCATAATGTCCACATCTGTCTTCTTGCTAAGGATTAATGTGCTATACAAATGCTATAGAGAGTAGGTTCTGTTTTGGTGTGCATGCTACTCTCAACCTCTTCAAATCGTTTTTGCTGTAGATATTCCTTACACTGAAAATTAGCTGTTTCTAGTTTACACATTTAAAAATTCATTCAATTAATATTAAGGTTCTGTACACCTCAGTGATGAGGTTTGAAATGGGAATATTCTGACCAACTCTCATGTTCTCATCACAAGACTCTTTAAAACTCAGTGGCTGGCTTTGTGGAATAAGAATGCATTAAGCACATATTATGTATACAAAAATGCTTTGGTGATTGGATTTAGATGTAAGGAACAAATAGTTGCTGTCTTTAACCAGATTAGAGTATAGTTGAGGCTATTTGAAACAATTTATTACAAAATAATGGTAAGTGCTCAGATAGCCATAGAATCCATATTTATGGTAAGAGAAGAGAAGCAAATATTGAAGCCTCAGAAAAGGTATATAGGACCAAATTAAATTTAAACTAAATTTGGAAGCTGAAAAACTAAAATGAGTTTTTTTTTTTTCAAGCCAGAACAGAATGTACAGGCATGAAGTGGGGGAGCTCATGAAACAAAGAAATGCTAAATTTTCTATATCAAAAGGCCACATTTGTAAAAATGGAGAATAATGCAAAAGTATCTTTATCTTATGATTTTTTTCTCAGTCAGTTGAGCCATCCAATCCATCAGATAAATCTTCATCTATACATCATAGAAAGCATTATAGAATTTCTTTTTATGTTTAAAACTCTCATAAGGATTATTTGGATGCCTTTAAAAGTTTTTCCCACTCAAAACATTAACTACTACTTCTAAAAATGCTGTGACATTATAAATATTCACTAACAAAATAAGGAAATTATCTTTACACAGTACTCCTACTAACAAGAAGTATAGTACTCTTACTTAGTTTTGGCAATATAATGGGTTATAAATTGTATCTTACTTGTGTTTTGGTTTATATTACTTTCTGAGACTGAATTTCAGCCCCTTTTAAAATACTTTCACTGTTTTTAATTTTGTAATTATATCATCATACTTTTTTCTTCTTAATTAAAGGAATTAATTGCATTTTATGTCAATTTATGGTACTTCCTAATTTATTATATAACACTAATTCTTTTTCATTATGTGTAAATTTGCCCTCATCTATCATTTGAACATTTTAATGTCATTTTTTTTGGAAGCCAAAGTATTTGTTAAGTAGTGTGTTGGTAAATATGCATTCTGTCCCCTATAGCAGCTGGGTTTTTAGTCTTAGCTAAAATATTCATTTTCTTTTAACTCAGTGTTAACTGGATATTTTTACTTTCCTTTTCTTCTTCTGATTAATTCTGTCAACATCATTTGTTAGTCAATTATTTTGCTTCAGAAGTGAACTCCTTTTTCTCTGAGAGGTTGTAATCTGTGTACCTGAGATCAATCACATAAACATGCGGTGAGCCATAGTAAAACCTCTGTATGTCAAAACTCAGGTGAGTCTTCCGCTCATCAATCCTTCAAACCTATTCCCCCATGTGTGTATGTAGAGGTTCTCCCATTTTACAGGTATATGAATTAACTATGTGTTTTCTTCCATACACATAGGTTGTAAGATAACCAAGCATGTCTATGCCACTTGACCAGAAAAAGATACATAGAGATTGTACATTTTCTCCTCTCACTAGACTTTCTCATGCACCTTGAATTCTTTGCTGGTTTTAATTTCTATGCTTTCACCATAATTAACAGTCACCACAAAATAATAGTTTATGTGAATGCTTGTAATGAATCATCAAAACCTAAAATGGTCTTGGAAGCTCCAACACAGGTCTGAATATCAACAGACAAGATCGATTGGGGTCATTAAATTAGGAATCTATTACAAGGTGGGGGAAAAACTTAGATCTCAAGCAAATAGATTACTTTCTAGGTCTAACATTCTACAGTGGTTAAATCATTCTAAACATATGATCTTCTGACAAATTTACCTTGTAAATTAAATTTTACATAAAATATTTCCCAAGGCGAGTTGCTGAAGGGAAAATGTTAAATATGTAAATAGCCTAAAACATATTACATAATATATCCTTCTCTTAGGGATTCTTCTAGTAAATGTTCTGAAAAATCAAGCCATACACTTGTCAAATTTTATTGAGGTTCATGTTTCCCATTATTATTGAAACATGAAACTCAATTAAGATATTTTTCAAAATGTTTGCTAATTTCTTGCAGAATACGTTTTGGGAAAAATTGGTCTACATCTGTGCACATTTATATAATTTACATATTATATATTATTGAAACATATATTTTTCTTTTTTAAAAAACACACAATCTTTATTTTGGTTCTTAGTGTACATAACAGATATAGCATAAAAATTTGTTCTTACACTGACATCTTGAAGTTTAAATTTTATGTTGGCTATTTAGATATACCTCCGTAAACCTGACAAAATGACTTGGTATTTCTAAGCCTCTGTTCCCTCATCTGTAACATGGAACATAATGGCAAAGTTGACCCATTGGATTGTTACAGGAGGAAAGTGAGTAACATGTGCAGTGGGACAGTTGGTATAGTAAGCAGCCCATAGGTAATACCTAATTCTTTCAACATCATCATCATCTCTGTCTTCTTTGATGCTAATATAAGTAAAGGAAGGATGACTGGACCCTTCACTCCTTCATTCTCACCTTCACTTTCTTCCCTTACCAATGCAGATGTTAGCTCAATAATGGAGAGCTGGTAAAAAGAAAGCCAATGTGAAGTCCAATTTCAAGGTTCCTACATACTTCAAAGGAGGAAACAGCTGTTCTTCCTGAAGTTAAACTTGGGAGTGTTGAGTGTTATTCTTATAATAAAGTCTATTCTCAAATTTTATAATTTATTCTGATTTTTGTTAAAAGGTGTGCTAAGAAGAAAATGAATCATTAAATATAACAATCATCTCTACTCTTGCAGCACAATTATTTTCATGGCTTATTCTGTGTTTATTACTATAGATTATTACCCTCTTTTTTGTTATTGCTTTGTTTTGTTTTGTTTTGTTTTGTTTTGTTTTGTTTTGTTTTGTACCAGGAATGGAACCTATGACCTCATGCTTGCCAGGCAGTATATCCCCAGCCCAACTAGTATCCTCCTAAACTTGAGCATTATATATAACTCAAAAACTAAGTATTCAAAAAAATAAAAATAAAAACAACCTAAATATTCAACTCAATTTCTATTAGTTATGAATGTGAAATTCTTTCTGTGGATCAGAGGTCCTTGAGATGCATATTCCAGTTTAGAGGAATCTTTAACAATTTCCAGGGGGAAAAAGGTACAGTGAATTGAATGGTGCTTTTGTGGGTTGCAAAAAAAGAAATCTTTCAGCTGAACTATTCTGACAACAGAATATTTTATACAACCAGGTCATTTTAAATGTGTGTCTAATTATTATATTAATAATAGTGCAACCCATAGCAACCAAGGATCAAAAGTGACCTAAAAAATGTCAAAGGAAAAAAAAAATTGACTTTTGGGGAGGGGCAGATACTGGGGATCGAACTCACAACCTTGTGTTTGCCAGGCAGGAGTTTGTGCCACTCAGCTAAATCCCCCAACAACTGAAATTTTTATCAGTAGTTTTCATTCAGACCTAAAGCAATAATATAGCAAATAATTTGTCCCTAATAATATAATTGTTTTGAAATTCATGAGATAAGTTATTTAAAAAACACTGATTTAGTATGTTGAATTATTCTGATATATAACCCTCCCTGTGTTGTATTCAATTTGCTTTCTTTAAAGAGGAGAAAAAAAGATATGCTAGCAATCCAAGTACTGCTGTGGGAGAGATGTTCTCAGCCCCAGTTTGCAAATTATCAGTCAGACATATCTGTGTCATATTTGAGACCAGGTAAAAATTTCTGGATTCTGTAGTGATTCATATAGCCTATGATACTTTTAGATTTCAGTGCAGACAATAATTAGTAGAAGCAAATAGAATGAGGGAAAATTCAAAAGTAAATTCTATTCATCTTCTACCTTACAGTTCATTGAATAATTATGCATCATTACATTATTTACAATAGCTATAATAAGCTAGATAATGGAAAAAATGATTACAAAAATGATCCATTCAAACTAATTGACAGTGAATTTGCCTTCAATATCATGTCCTTTGAATCCTCTTGTTAAAGTGGATTATAGCTCAAGTTTTGGAAAAATATGATATAATGTGTATAATATTTCACTATTTGGGGAAAGTTTTCAATTTTCTATTTTTTCAGTTTGTTACTTATAAAAGCAGCATTGGAGTAATATGATTATATACAATATTCAGTTCATAATCTGAATAAAGTACTGTACAACATTTCAAAGCATCTCAGAATAATATTTGCCTTTTTCATTTTGTGAAAAAAAGGTAAAACAGAATCCAGAACAAAATAATAGAAGAATAACAATAGTTAATACATTGCATATTGTCATTTTCAAAGCAGTTACTGAGAGTACAAGACATGAACATAAAAAGCTCTCCAATGTACACTAACACAAACCTTCCTTTTCAATGAACTAATAGTATAACTCTCTCTCTCTCTCTCTCTCTCTCTCTCTCTCTCTCTCTCTCTCTCTCTCCCTCTCTCTCTTGCCTTCATCCTTTCCCCCTGACCACATCCTGGCTCCTTTCTCTTTTTAAAAAATTTTCTTCTCATTTCACAATATCTATTGTACATTTTAAAACTTACTTACTCTTTTAATCACCCACAACAAGGAAACAATGCAATGTTTACAGACATGAATCTGATTATTTGACTGACGAATATGGCCTCAAGTTGCATTCATTCACTTATAAAAGTCTCAAGTTTATCCTTCTTTATGGATGAGTGCTACTCAGCTATATAAAAATACCACATCTTTTTTATCCATTCCTTTTTGAAATGGGCATTTGGGTTGTTTCCAAGATTTAGCTATTACAAATTGTGCTTCTATAAACATGGATGCACATATCTCACGTGGTATGATGTTTTTAATTCTTCAGGGAAGGTAGTCTCTGGGAATAATTCTTACATGGTCATATAAGTTCTAGAGAACAATTTTGATTCCCAATATAGCAAACAATTTAGAATACAACTAATAAAATAAAATTAGGTTCCATAATAGAAAATATATTTTGCAATATTTTGCAAAATTTGATTTTGTATTTTTAAGAGAATGGCAATAAATATCTTCTAGAAACTTTACATGTTCTGCAAAAGTACTTACTATGTGGACAGTAATTTGTACCACTGGAGGTGAATTCCCTGTACTGATGAACTTAAAATTACCTCTCTTACTCCCTTCCCCATCATAATTTATTTATATTAAATGAAATCAATTTTCTGACCAAATACAACACTTATCAGAAATATGTATCCATTTTTATAATGGTAGTTTCTGTTTTCTACATTAGGACATCTTTAGAATATAAATCAACATAATATTCACTTGATACAGATTTTTTTAATTAAGGTCAATACAAGTAACCTAATTATTGTGATATATATTGATTACTATTACCTGAAATGGTAAATATCTCCTCCAAACAATTTCATTAAGATGCCTGCTTTGTTCACACTCGTCTTTTTTATAGCATCTTGGCCCAATTTCAGTATCTTTTGCTATTTCATGCCATGACCCATATCTCTGACCAGGGTAGCAGGAAATATATATCATCACTTCAAATATCCCCATCTGCAGTTTTATATCTTAATATTTACAATCATTCTCAATAACTTTGGAATCTCTGTAAGGAATTCTACATTCCTGTCTTCTTGTAGTATTAATTTCTATTAGGGCAAAACAATTAGTTGATTTTATTGATTAAATCAGAGAATAATCTTTTCAATTTTTCTATGCTTTCTTGCTTAGGTCAATTCTCCAGTTACTTTATTTAGTTTGTTATTTGCCATTCTCCTGAATATTTGTATGTGTGTACACATTTATAGCTATTAGAAATTTTAAAATAATTTTGGCAGATGCCCAAATGCACAGTGTTGCATATTATAACTAATGAAAGATCTTATTTTTAAGTCTTTTTGAGTAATAGCATTTTCTTATGAATAAAAAAGAATAGTACCATTTATCATACCCTTAAAATAATATTCTGCTTTAAAAGTTGAAAATTTTTAATTGAGATAAAAAATTGGAATCAATAATAATGATTGCTATTATTGTCTCATTATATGTCCAGTTGTATTTGTTTTCTGTTCCTTATTAACTTTTTTAAAAAGGCAGCATATGGAGTCGATGTATCACAAGTTGGATTTTCCAAATCTAATGTTATAAAATAATCATACTATTTCACCTTGCCCTTTGTTTAGCCAACAATGTTAGTATCAGCAAATGCAAGGACATACAATGTAATCAAGATTTTCCATCAGAAATTCAAACTAACAAATGTTTCTTGTGAGTCAGTCACATTTACTTTTAACCACTGTGTAGACATATGAGCTAACTTACTTTGAAAAATGATACTAGTTATATAAAAAAGATTTTTTAAAACTGTTTATTGTTCTTCTGTCTGGTCTAATATTTCTTTATTGCATTAAGAAAAAAAATCTAGAAATAGTGTGACTTTATGTTTCCAAAATCTAGAAATACTGTGACTTTATGACTCCAAGATAATAGTATGTCTCTAATACTATTATTTATTTTATTCAAAGGCCTAAATTGAGAGAAAAAAAAAGATTTATGGTATACCAAATAGTATACCAACTGTTCCAATTCTTAGAGTATGGAGTAGCATTTGTTACATGAAACAAAAGCTCCCTGCAAAGACCAACCTCAAAGAGGGCTGGTATGGGATGGTGTTGACAATACTAAATTGCCCCTTAAATATCAATTACCTTCCTTTTCTTCTCTATTCTTTTATCCACTTTCCATAACATTATGATTTCAATCATTTTACCTTGTAACTACATCTATCATAGTACACAGCTCAGTAGGTCATACACACACACAATGACCTTTCCAAAGAACATTCAAATGTGACGTAAAGATATTGTGTAGCCTAATTGCCATGCACATTCTATTCTTAGCAAAATATCAATGTGCAACAAACCTTTACATTGAAAAGCACAGATTTGTGATGCTCAGAACAACAGATGTTAGTTTGCTATTACATTAAAAACAGAACATAAAAGAGAAAGATATTCACTTGTATCATATGCTGTGAGCTGATCATCTGCATCTGCTTGGCACATTTGGGGCTAAATGAAGCAAGTGGGTTTTCCAAAGGGAATATCCATTTAATGCCACATAGTCAAAGCAATTACATTTCCTTCATGTGGCATCCATTCATTCATCATAGAACAAGTCAAATTCACATTGCTGCTTAAGCAAGAAGACCAAAAGGAAGCAGGCATCACTTGCAGGTATTAAGTGTCAGAGTGAGATGCTAAAGAGAAGAGACTGAGTGCTGACAGTGGAGGGTAAAGGGAAAGTGTTTGGAGTGCTCAGAATGCACCGAGTCATCTTGTCACTTTCCAGTAGAATTAATTTAATTACTCTCTTCCAACATCGAGGGTTGCCCCTAACCTTGAGTGGCTCCTGATGGAAGGTCTGTGTCACGGATGACTGTACTAGATGAGCACTCTTCTGCTCTGAATGGTGATTTGCCTCAGGTGAAAAATACGATCACTCTCTTTCCCTATTGATTTCTGCAAAAGAAAATGCTTCCGCCCAACCAGCACTGCACTGTTATTTTTGCTATCACTTTTCATGGAGCAACATTTTCTCTACAAAAAAAAAGAAAGGAAAAATAGTACAAACCCTTACCCATGCCTGGAGGTGGAAACTAAAATCAAATTATTTAACTGATAGAAATACTTATATTGCATCTTTAAAAAGAAAAGCTTCAGTTTTAAAAACTAAATGTCATTGTCATTATTTAGTGTGTAAAGTTTAATAGGAAATGTATAATCACTCAAATATGAAATGAAGGAAAGAGTAATGCTCATGCCTACATTTACATTTTTATTGCTAAAATGTTTTTTAAACTTTCGCTTTCGTTCACTCTCTTCATAAATGAACAAATGAAATTTTTGATCAGTGAGTCTCATAAAAAGCTACTTACTAGACAAATTTAATTTCTTGGATTGAAATTATTCTACCTTTACTCCTGAAACAAACAAAAACAAGATTAAACAAATACTATTACTTCGGAAATTTTGGTTTATAAGAACCAATCATTGAAAAGTTATTTTACCTAGAACTATTGTATTTTGTCTAACAATGAATTGCAAAGTAATGCTTATTTGCAATTCAATTCAATTCTCCTCTAAAAACTATAGAATCATAGCTATTAATTTAATCTTCTGAAAAGAGCTGTGTTAAATTTAGTTGGTATTTCGATTCAAGATGGTAGCTATGATTGCCTCCTATAGTCTCCAACACTCACTGAAATGACTGAAGACAATTCAAATTAAATAAAATCCAGAAAAAGGTTAAAAACAAGTTGAGTGCACCTAGAATAGAGAAAAGGTCTACAGAAATTATAGAAGAAAGCAGATACATGAGATCAGCTCAGAGAATACTGACGCTAGATCAGATGGTAGTGTTGACGCATGAAAAAGGAGAAGGGGAAGACAGGAGTAGAAAGTAACACTAAAATTAATTGGTGAGCAATGGCATTGTGATGACTTAAAGTACCAGCAGGAAATAATAATTAAGTTTCAGCTTCAGCCACAAAGAGTTAAGATTTTAGAAGACTTGGAAAATTTACCCTCTGATCCTGTCAGTCAGCCTTGTAAACAACCATAACTTCTGATGAAACAGTAGTCCAACTTTTTGGTTGAAATGGAAACATTTGCCTGAAATAAATTGGTTAGACTGTCAGGAATAGATATGGTTAGCTGGTTCTCATACGTAAGTCCTAAATTTCAGTTTCATTCTGAGAACAAATTTATTTGGAATATATTATTCTCTATGATAGTCCTAAAGAACTGTGGCTTTTATTGAATTCTCCATAGTAAACCATACATAACTCCTTTTATTGACATAAGGAAGCAAGTAAAAAGTAGACACAATTATCTGTTGCATGTTTAATTTAAAGCTATGACCATGCCTGGTAATGGCAATGTTAGAATATTTTGCTTTCTATCAAATCTGCTGAGAACATTAAATTTAAGGAAAGTATTTTTTAAAACCCTTCCTAAAAATATTAAAGAATCATTATGGCCAAAAGTTGAGGGGGGCCTAAGACAAGAGAAGAAATGCATCCAGAGGAGAGAATTTATAATTTGATACTATATTTTGTCAAGGCCCCTAGAAACACCCCAAACATTTAGATTAGCAGAATATTAAGGAAACATAAGACTGGGGAAAATTTGGAATTTTAGAGTTTAGTAATACAGGTATGTGCTGAAAAGGATTGTAAACATTTAGTTATAACTCAAAATCACTACTCCCTAGGACTACAAGTAAATTTGAAAACCACCAGACATCTATGGACCTGAAGACTAGATTATCTCATTTGAATTCATGATAGCAATCCGGTGATTTGGAATAGCTGGCTCCTAACCTACGTATCTGAAATTAAACTAAGTCTACTCAGAAGATGAGTATCATCAACCAAACTATTCCAATGAACGTTATGATTTTTAATATACAATATCTAGTATTTAATAAAAATATCAGACATTATATAAGCAAAAACAGTTAATTAAACAGAGAAAAAACCTGTTAAAAATAGACTCTAACAAGTCTAGAAAATACAGTTATTAGTCAAGGAATTTTAAGCAAAACATCTTATTAACATATTCATAGAATCAATGACCAAAGTAGAGAATTTTTAGTACACATTTGCAGACATAATATTTCTATTTATAATGGGGAATTTGGACATGTACATGACACATCTCCATTGTCCCCTTTCTCTGCCTTTTCCTACCCAGCTGTAAAGCGCTACTGCCATTTTAAAATATAGATGCTTCACAAATGTGCATGTCACACTCATGCAGGGTGCATGCTAATCTTCTCTGTTTAGTATATGTATAGCTGAAGCAAGCACCAAAATAGAAGATTTTGAAAAGTCAACAGCTATAAAAATTAACCAAATAAAAATTAATATATATATATATTAAAAATATATATATATATATGTAGTTTTAAATATACAGAAAAGGGATTAATAAATTTAGAGAGGTCAGGTCAAAATTCACAAAGTTAAGATAAAGTTAATAGAAATATAGAAAAATTATGAACATTTGAGATACACTGAGCATATTTAACCATTTATAGTTGTAGTCCCACAAAGAAAGTACAGAAAATAAGTCCTGGCAACATTTGAGGGATACTCACAGAATTTTCTGTAACTAACAAAAGACAATAAAACCAGATACAATGGGCCAGGGATGTAGCTCAGTGACATAAGCACCAGCCTGGCAAGCACAAGGTCATAAGCTTGATCCCTGGTAAGAAAAATAAATAAATAAATTTTAAAAGTCAGATTCAAGACATGGTATAAATCTCAAGCAGAATAAATATAAAGTATGAAAGTATATCTACTCACTTCATGGTAGTCCTGTGGAAAACTGAAAACAAACAAGAAAAAATATTAAAATCACCAAAGAATGTCATATTATCTACAAGGAAGTAATAGCAAGAATGACAGCGACATTCAACAGAAAATAAAAAAAGTGATAAAGCAAAGAAAGAACCTAATGATACAGGATGATATTTTCAAAATATTGAAAGAAAATAACTGAAAAATGTATCAGAATTTGTCCCCTCAAATTTATACTGTAGAAAGTATTAAGAGTATTTTATTGACGGAAGTCACTGATTTCTGTGGGAGTTTAGAAATAGAAGTGGATGAATAGAAACAGAAATGCTAATTATGTGGGAAATCTAAATGAATATTGGCCAAATAATAACAGCAGCAATGTCCAGAGAGGTTTAAAATACCCAGAGAGTGCAAATATTTAATGACACCGTTACAAGATCCTAAGTCAGAAGGGGTTTAATTAGATGGTGTTAAAATATTCTAAACATCCTCACTGTCTGGCAAGGGATAAAAACTCGTCTTATATAGGAGTTAATAACTTATAGGCTTCACTCTTCAGGACATAACTAAAGAGGTGTATAAAGTCAAGTAAACTAATGAACTCATAGGAAAAATGGAGCAATAATAATAATTCTAAAATATACTTAATCCTAAAGGAAGGAAAGGAAACAAAAATTTTATGGGAGAAAAATGTATAGATTTAAACTTGTGAAATAAGGGGCTGGGGATTTAGCTCTGTGGCATAAGCACCTGCCTTGCAAGCGGGCGGTCGTGAGTTCGATCCCTGGTACCGATAAAAAAAAATTGTGAAATAAAAATTGTCAGAGCACATAAAACAGAATTTGTCAAACCATACATAAAGCAAACAAAACGGGTGGGGATTTAGCTCAGTGGCACAAGTGCTTGCATGGTATGCACAAGGTTGTGAGTTCAATCCCTGGTACACACACACACACACACACACACACACACAAAATCATATCAAGCCATGTTAAAAATGGATATATACAACTATACATTGATTACTAAAAAAAAGCTCTGACACATCTACCTACCTATCAAGAGTGAAAACATTCGGCAGATAGAAAAATACAACCAATACTTCTAAACATATACACAAGATTACAGTTGAAATGCAAAGAGCAGAATATTGTATATACTACTCTGAGCAACTAGTTGTAACAATCAACATTCATTGAAAGAAAGAACAGCTTATTTTTACAGAAATAATTCCTTATAGGTCATTGATTTACACTGTTACTGAGAGCAAAAAGGAGCACAGAGCGAAGATTTAGGTGGTACGTGCCGTAAGCAAGTTCAGGGCTAAAAGTGCAGAATGAAGAAATGAGGGTTGTAAGAGGGACCTGGAGGAGCTGGCTCAGAATTTTGGGAAGGCTCTGCCAGGTTTCTAGCAGAAGCTTGAAAGAAGGAATTCACAGAATTGAGACCCACATCTCTTAGGACAGTTGTTCAGAGGCGGCAGTTGTCTCAGATGCTTCGAGGAAGTATTTGGGGACGCTGGACTTAGGAGAATATAGACTCAAGGCAGCAGAACCTTGGAGGCAGAAGGATGTTGATGCCTCTGAGAGTGCAGGAAAAGGCTAAAACTGCAGGCTATGAGGGCTAGAATGAATCTGCAGCCTTGGAGGAAAACTGATTGATGAAGTACATGGGGAGGACCACTGAAAAGAGAAGAGACATCTCTGTATGTTTCTGGCTGTTGTGAGGCATACCATGAAACCGCTAGTTTATAAAGTGCAGAGATTTATCTCCGTAGTTCTAAAGGCTGAGGAGTCTAAAGTAAAAGTACCCCATTTGCCCAGGGCCTTGTTGCTGTGTCATGTCATGGCAGGTGGTGAACGAACAATAGAGGATACACGCAATAGGGAGTTGAACTCGTGTTCAAAACAAAAAACACTCTCACTGAAGCAGCATCAATAAATTCAAAAAGACGAGGTCTGGATGACCTCATCACTTCTTATTAGTCACCATTCCCCAACACTGCTGTACTGGGGGTCAAGCTTCCAACACAGAAATAGGGCTGGAAACACATTCAAACTCTAACCAGCAGTGATTCCCATCTTCCTCTTCTTATCTTCCAGCTGCCCTTTATTCTATTACAGTGGGGGAAACAACAGTGACAATGGCAAAATGTTGCTTGCAGAGTCTCAGACACATCATAGAACGTAGTACACAAGGAAGAGTTTGGAGTGAGAAAAATGCTTGATGACTGAGTCAGTCAGCTACGTTAGGTACTCAGCATCCATGAACACACCGTTCTGAGATATTCGAACTTCAACAGGACCACAATCCAGTAATAATATGCAGTTATCCTTCATGCTATCAAGGTCAATCTTACCTTCTCCCTAAAAATGGGAGACAAAGATTCCTACCAATCATTGTATCTCTTTCTGAGGGAGAGCCATGTTACTCACCTTTTGGAAACACCAATTACTCTTCAAATTCAGACACATTCACATTTGAATATGCTACAACTAAATGCTATCTCTGAGATAACTGTAAAGAAAAATTCTTAAAACGAAAAAGTAGGGAGAAATTCAGAAGAAAAAATAAGCACACATACTAAGAAATGAAATTTGGAAAACTGCCTTATGTAATGACTCCATAAGGGTCATACGCTTAATATTTATAACTTAACTTCTACGTATTTTATGGTCCCTTGCCCTAAGTCAACACCTCAACTCATTGGGATTCTTTATCTTGTGAGATAAACAAGACCTCTATTCATGAAGGATATGAATCTTCCATGGTTTGACAGTTTTGGAGGTATGATAATGTGCCTGAACATGACAGTACTCTATAGTTACACCAGAGAATCATCTGCACCCCAAAAACTGTTTCTCTTCATACACTCCTAGAAGTGTATTCCCTTGGGTCAAAATTTTTGAGCAAATACAAAACTAATCTCAACTCCAGTCATTACACCATCTAGTGTTTGGATAAATCATCTCCTCAAACTACCTCTTTTACAACTGCTGCTCCATCTTATCAGGAAATTGAGTTGAAAATTTTTTTCTATGAGTAAAGCAAATGGCAGATTTATTTTTGACAGGTTAATGATTATCATATTACTAAATATTTGACCCTCAAAAATATTTTAATGGCAACATGGTTATTTTTTGCAAGAGCAAGAAATTTTAAGAGATTAAACTTTCAGACGTTTTTCTCTTACAAATCATTTTACAGATATATTCATACTTTATTAATATTGAATAATCTATTAAAATCTAATACAATCTGTGTACTAATAAATACATAAAAAGAGAAATGAAAAATAAGAGATATATTTATGTTTAAATAGTAGGCAGCTATTTTAGTGTTCTTATGGGAGAGCGTCAAATCTGCATAAATGAATACAATTATTTTCTGTAATGAATATTTAAAAGAAATGTAACGCATCCAAATTAGAGACAAAAGTAAAGTGATCTGTTTGAAAATTGCAAGATCATATATTCAGAAAACTTTAAAGATGCTACAAGAACTCTGCTAGAATTAATAAGCAAATCAAAGGTGCATGATAAAAATGGATATACAAAAATTATTTACATTTCTTTACATTAACAAGAAAGAGTTTATAAAAGAAATTAAGAAAACAATCACATTGATCAATATTAAAAAGAAAAAAAATACCAAGGAATAAACTAGCCAAAGAGGTAAAAGACAATTGAACTAAATCTACAAAATACTAATGAAGTGCATAACACATCTAGTATACACAGACTAGAAAACTTAATATTGCTAAAATATCCATATAACTCAGAGCAATCTACAGTTAATGTGACTCCTATCAGAATTTCAGCAACAAAATAGAAAAAAAAAACACTAAAAATCATACAGAACCAAAAAAGAACTTGAGCAGCTAAAATGATCATACCAAAAAGAATAAAACTAGGAATCTCACATTTCTTGATTTTGAAGTGTTCCACAGCTACACTAATCAAAACTGTATGATACTAGCATAATGACAAACATGCAGATTAAATAAATATGAAAGGACCCATTCATAATCCCATACATATACTATCAAATCATTTTGACAAGGCTTCCAAGACTCCACAATGAGAGAAACAGTAGTCCTTTAAACAAATTATGCTAGGAAAATTGATGTTCTCTTACAAAAGAATAAGCCCAGACACTTATCTTACACTATCTACAAAAATTAACACAAAATGGAAGAACAAAGTGTGAAATCTGATAATATAAATTTCTTAGAAGTCGTAAAGGGAGAGCTTTGTAACATAGCTTGACAATGATTTATTGACTATAATACCAAAAACTCAAGGAAAAAACAAAAATAAATGGGTAACCCTACATCAAATCAGATAAAAACACCCCCCTTTGTGGTATTTTCCACAAGAACTGAAAACTGAGTAAATGCCCATTAATGAATGAAAGGAGAAATCAAATAGAGTATATAAATACACAGACTGTTAAAAGAAGGCTGTTAGACAAAGAAGTATATGTTGTTCTGTTTTAAACCTTGAGGACATTGTGTTAAACAAAATAATTGAGTTACAAAAGATAGTACTACAGGATTCCATTTGCATATTGTATCTAACTTTCAGAAGCCGAAAGGAGATTGGAAACTACCAGGTCTGGCAGAAAGGTGAGTTATTCTTCAATGAGCATAGAGTTTTTGGTCTTGAAAGATGTCCTAGAGATCTTCTGTACAGCAATGTGAATATGGTTAACAATATTGGACTGTACAACTAATATATAGCTTTCAATATATGTGGTTTTAAACATGTATAAAAAACTCACAAATAAACAAAAGAGACATAATGTTAAGTAAATTAAATCAGGCCCCGAAAGACAAACACTGCCTGTTCCCATTTGCAAATGGAAGCTAAACAAGTGGTCTCATAGAAAAAGAATAGAATATATTGTTGAGGGTGAGGAGATGGAAAAGGATGGGTAGTGATACAGGGAACACATGTCTAAAAGAACCAATTTCTAAGTTCCATACCTCAGTAGGGAAAGTAATATTCACACCAGTTAGTTCCATGCTTCAGAATAGCTACTAGAGCAAACTATGAATATTCCCAACACACACAAAAAAATGTTAACTGTTGGAGGTGGTAAATATAAAGCCTACCCTGATCTGATCAGCATGTTTTGATATGGATATTGAAATATGAGACTGTACCCCTGATATGTACAATTATGAGTTGATCAACCTTTTTTAAAGATTTGAAAACACAGTAATGGCTACTAGAAATATATATATATATATATATATATATATATATATATATATATATATTTCCATTATGTTTTAGGAATCTTTTTAGTAACTTTTTTAAAGATTTGAAAACACAGTAATGGCTACTAGGAAAAAAAAAAATATATATATATATTATAGAAATGGAGAGAGAGAGCTATAGAAAGAAATACATAGAGAAACAGAGAATTATATAGAAAGAAACATAGAAATAGAAATATATAGAGAGAGTAGGAGACAGGGAAAAGAGAAAACAGAGGAAGACAGACAGACAGACAGAGACTGAGACTTGCTATATAGTTCAGACGAACCTAAACCTCACCCTGCAACTTGTGGCAATCCTTGTTCCTAAGTGTTAGGATTACAGCCATCAATCACCACACTCATCTAGGGTCCCTACAATATTTTAATTAGAGCCACCCAACCACACTATCCTGAGAACAACTGCTTAGATAATTATTGGGACATCATGGCTTATTTGGAGGAAAATGTGATTACAGCAGACACCTTAATCACCGTGAACTGCTTTTGCCACTTACCACCACTAAAGGAAAGGTAAACTTTCTATGGATATTCTAAAATACCTAGAATGGGGTTTCTGTGTATTTCTTGGCACTGCAGGTGATCTGTATGATTAAAGACATGCAAAAACTCCCTGTTAAATGTAACTAAGAGTAGTTAACAAATAGTAGATATAAATTTTACCTTTACACTAAAATAGTTTTGTACTTTGTAGCACTAACATAGTTCTAATTTAAATGTATTATTTAGTAGACTATAACTTTGTATCATCTAAAACTCTTCAAATTTCTATAGAAATAACATACATAAGAGTTGCACAAAAAAATAGGGCAATTAGCTTTTTTCATTTCTGATCTAGCTTATTTCTAAAATAGCACTTTCAGATGTTTAACTAATTCTCCACATAAACAAAATTATTAACTACAATTAAAAATATTTTAGTTTTTGTTTTCCTTAAATAACTAAATTTTTAAATAATACTTAAATAACTTAAAAAGACAGACTAATGTTCTGACTTTTCAATTTAAAATATTAGAATAAGTTTGGCACTTTCTCTAGTTCTTTTGGAAATCTTCTCAAACTTAAAAGGACAAGTAGAAATCAGAAATGTTGGTTTAACCTCAATGAAACAAGGAACTATATAAAACCCCAAACCACAAGACATGATAAAAGTGCTGAAAACAGTAAATTATCAAGTAAAAATGACATCTCGTTGTTGTTCTCATTTCTATTTCCTTGATTATTGGGTAACCAAGTTAATGCAGTTAATTTCATATACTGGCAGTTGCAATTATTCTGGCATGTATTTTATTTTGCCCAGTATTCGCTGGGTTTTTCATAATTTCCCTGTTGATAATTTTTTACATGATTATTTCATACGTACTGGCTCTCAATCTCAATGCTATTTATGTTAGTCTAAAATTCTCACTCTTCATTTTACTAGAAAGGCTATCTTTATTTTTAACGCAATTTTTATGTATTTGACAAGTTATTTCTAGACTCATTCTTGCATGCTTTGCATCAGCAGTAGTATTATAAATGGTATGAAATAGCTGGATTTCAACAGGATATGCTTTACTACCACTGACATGTTTTCCATTCATTTGACTGTTATTTCAAATCTTTCATTTATATGGAGTTTAGAACCAGCTTTTACATTCTAAGAGGAATTCAATCCTTGTTTTACTTGCAGTTGAATTAGCTTTCACATTAATGTAAGGAGTATTTTAATACTGACCCTGCTGGATAGTTTCTTCATTTATTTACAACTTCTGATTGTTATCAGTAAAGTTTTGCAGATTTTTCATAATATTATTTTGTGTTTTTCTAATACTCTTAGATTCTTAAGGATATTTTTTGCTATTGAATATGTAATGTTTTCTATAGTATTTCCTAATCTATCATTCTTATAAAAATACTCTGTTTGTTTGTATTTAGATTTTCTTTCTTTCCATCTTGCAATGCTCTTCTATGAATTAATTCTTTTGCCCTTCTCTGTCTCATAATATATGCAAAAATTATTTTTGTCACTTGTTCCCCAATATTTATACCACTCTCTCTATTCCTTGAATTATTTCCTGGTCTAGAATCCATGCTATAATGCTGACTTGTGGCAATTGTGTCAAAAGTCCGCATTGTATTTACTATTTGATAGCAACTCATTCATAAATAACTTTGTTATTTGATATTGGAGATTAGATCTGAATTGTGAGAGGAATGTTGTCACGTAAAAGTAATGTGGAAGAAATTTTCAGGGAAACAAAACAGAACAAAAAGTTACCAGGGCCCTAAAAAGCTGCTGCGGTTGGGTTTGCAGGTAGAAGAGGGAGTTAGAGACCGCCTTCATGTTTCCATAACGACTGACATATTCATTTTAATTATCTTAATTTATATCATCTTACAAAGTTTTTCCTTTTCCCTCAGTTTTCAAATGCACACATCAAAGTTGAAAAGTGTGCTCTATTTTTTTTCTACCTCTGTTTATTATTTCTCCTTTTGTGTTCTTATATAACCCTCTTTCCCTCCATTTTTATGGTTAGGAATTCCTGGAAAGGTTTTACTGAGTTTTTCACTATCTTCTGACAATTTCAGTGACTATATTTTACTATCTTTAGGACTTCGATTTTTAATAGAGAGGTTGTTATAAATAACCTGCTTCAGTACTAATGGAAGTAAAAATCCTAAAACATAATGGAAAGGCTGCAGCCCTCCAATTTCTTTTAGTGATTAATAACTTCGGATGTAATTTAAGGGATGTGAGCATAGAATAACATGATATAATAAATCAAGTGTATGGTAATATATAAGGTTATAAATATACATTGTAAGTGTACATGAATTTATTTATTTAAAAGCATTTATTTGTAAAAAATCTGACTGCTATATTTTAACAATTATACCTTTGGGAACATTTGAAGATGATGAATCCATGACCCCTTATTTCTAAGTGATCCAAGAGAGAACTGAAATTAAAGATCTATGATGTAAATCACATGCAGAGCTAGGATTTAAATAGATTTTCAGGGAGCTGAAACAGAAGTCGAACCTTCTGAATCTACATTCTCTCAAGAAGGATTTTGTGTTTCTGTGAACCTTTTTTTAAAGGCATTTTCCTTTGGTAATAATGCTTTAGGAATTTTGACTCTAAGTTATTTCACTTCTGCAAGAACATCCCACAGAAATGGTTTGTAAGCTTGAGCCCTTTGTCTTAGTGTGTTTCAAAGTAACCCAGGGTTACAGCAGCCAGAGCTGTAGAAACTTACAGATGTCTGAAAATGACTGCAGTGGAGTAGGCAGACGCCCAGCTCTCTGAGTTAGATCATAGTGAATGACCAACTGGCTTTAGCAGAACTGAAGGACTATGGAGGACAATGGAGGAGTGACCTTCAAAAGTTTACAATCCACAGGAACCTGGACATATCTGAAGAGGTAATGGTGATGTGTTCTCTGACCTACATTTTTCCCTGTAAGTAGCCTGAAGTGTTGTCTAAAATTACAGATCAGGATTGTTAAGTAGATAACAGCAGTCTCAAGTGAAAATACATCTCACCACCCACTTACAGAAGAATGGACTTGGAGACGTCTGTATACAGAATGTCACGAAGTGGGCTGGAGAACCATGCCTCTTCCTATGTCACCAGGGCTACTCCATCTTCCCCTATTGCAGAAAGCACAGTCCAACTAGTCAATCTCACACTTACAAGACTGAATCTACAGCCTTCCCATCTGGGGGAAATGGAAAAGAAAAACTATTCTAGAGTGGCTGAAAGAGCTTTCCTTGTGCAGGCTTAACATGCCTTGAAAAATCTCATTGTGTTCACGAAGAAAGCCCAAAAAGTGCCTATGAAGAATACTGGTCAAGATTCAGAAAATTAAACTGAAAAGGGATTCTGCTTCATCACACAGGGCACATTTATTTGCTGGTGCAGATGATGAAATTGAAAGACAAAAGAAATTTTCCACTTCTGAAGAAAAAAATGTTCATTGCTGATGGAGCCAGAGGAATCCACATGGACTCTGATCAACTCTACCAGTCCTAAATGGCAAAGGATGTGAAGGTGTTTTCCAAATGTTCTTTGATGTGGAAAAGAGTGACTGAGAAGAATAGATGACGGTATTTTGTCACTGTCAGCCTTTGGATTTTTCTTCCCACGCTTTCTTAAAACATTAATTTTAGTTTTGTTCCATTCTACAATGGTAGGAGGAAAATATAAACATGAAAATGTCAGGTAATTGAATGAAACTGTAAAAAAAATACGATTGAAAGCAGAACTGAGTCTCAAGGTATATCTTTATCAACAGAAATTCCTTGACACATAAACTATCCATTTTGAAAGAGAAATTTGTATATGAAGGGAGTGTTGGTGCTCTGTACTGCTGGCCACTCCCAATGCCCTTCTTCTTCACCTTTCTTTTCTACAGAAATCTAGCTGCTGGCCCTTTCAGCCTCTGCTGAGCCTCTGGGTCCCTGACAACACACTTGATGGACTTCTGGGAAGACATTTGCTCACTAATGAAAATGATACACGTATCTAAGTTACATTTCTCCCTCTTCCTGCCACAAACAGAAGTGAAAGCCAGAGCTGGAGAAACCCTTTCAACCACAAAGCAAGGAAGGGCCCAGAGAGCCGCAGACATGCCCAACATTATTTTGCTGGGCTTCCTGACACAACATCAGCCCTGGGCAATCTTTAGCCATCTATTTATTATGGAATAAAAACAGCTTTGTTTAAAAATACAATCTTGACTCTAGATTTCACTGTAATTTTCCACATGGCTTAGTTTTCTCTGATGGAGAACCAGAGGTACCTGCCCCTGTTATGTGAAGTAGATATTTCAACATCTTCTGAGCATCATATCTCAATCTATATGAAAGTTACAAGTATGTCAAGGAAATATCAAACTATAGGAACAAAAGCCAAAGCAATATGGTAACACATGCCTGTAATCCCAGAATTCAAGAGACTGAGACATGAGGATTGCTGTGGAGTCTGAGGCCAGCCTGGGCTACACAGTGAGTTCAAGGCTAGCCTGAACTACATAGTGAAACTCTGTCTCAAAAAGACAAGACAAATGAACAAAACAAAACCATAACATATTTCCTCAAATTTCCCTTGTACATAATTTGGTCACTTGTGTTGAGAATGTATGAAACTGTGGGAGAATAGGAATAGTATTATGGCATACAAACAATAAAATAATTGTGAAATAAACTCTTTTAAGCTAGCCTCAGAATGGATACTGTATAACCATAGGCACGGCAGACAATATGAAATGTACACAATTTTGTATATTATTTATACAAGTATTTTCCTAAAACTTAAGATGTCTTGATTACTATATGGTGTTCAATGATGCTTGTAAACTGATAACTACAACCTAACACAATTATCTAAAAGTTTAAGTACAATATGAGAGTGAGAGGAAGCTTTTTCTAGTAGCATCATAAGACATTTTCTCATTTGATTAGTTTTTGACAAATGAGTTTATCTTAACATCAAGAAACTAAAATAAAAAAGCATGTTAGCCAGTAGGAATAGTAGCAATAATAGGATGGAGATCTATGAGATTAGTGCTGTAGCTCAGTGATAGAACACACCTGGTTCCCAATCCCCCTTCAAAAAAAAAAATCATAGAGATGTAACTGAACAGTTTGACTTGGAATGATTGAATGTGAAGAGATCGGACTAACAAGACAAATCAAATTCAAGTCATTTATTCATGTAAAGGCTGAATAGCTTACTCAGTAGAAAGGGTCAGTCTTTCAGTTCCCTAATTCCTTAGGAATAGCCTATTGTATTGATCAAATATAATAAATAATGAAATACTGGAAAAGGTTACATAAGAATTTATTGAATATTCCAACAATTAGAGGAAAATAGAAGAATGGAATGATAATTTAAATGAATGTTATTTTTTAATCTGTGCCCATTGGTTTATGATAAGGAATTTAATTTTTGTTCAGAAGATGTTCATATATGTGTAGATAAATGAATATATGGTATATATTTTATATGTTCCATATGATGTAAATAAAATGTATGTATATATTCCTTAAATTTTATATATTTTAAAGTAATGGTAACTCTTAGAAACATTAATTTTAAATTACACTGATAATACTAAGCAATATATCATGGTCAAAAATTAGCAGCTCAAAATAGCAACTGCAGAAAAGAAGAAACTCCCTGGACCATGTATTTTATTCCTTCAAAGAATCTTTCATTATAGTGTAAATTCCTTCAGGACCAAAACAAATTTTTTTTTCAATTTAG
Organism: Cavia porcellus; assembly: GCF_034190915.1. Taxonomy (NCBI): domain Eukaryota; kingdom Metazoa; phylum Chordata; class Mammalia; order Rodentia; family Caviidae; genus Cavia; species Cavia porcellus. Next base: position 26,415,927 of record NW_026947497.1, on the reverse strand, counting down.
AAATAGAACCTTTTAATATTCCTCATGCTTCCTATCTGAACTCTAATTAAAACTTAGATAACAGAACAGCTTTTGTTTAGTTACATACATTAGATCAATAACAAAAAAATGTCAGAATTTTAAATTTTGGGTTTGGAATGTCACCCTTCTATTCCTGTAAGAGTTTGTGATTTATTACCATTAATTATTTATATTTTCCTTATTTTATGATTAAATGCCCTTCTCAAAAAACCTCACATGTATTTTCCCAAGATCCAAGATCGTAACTCTCATCTTTTATAACTTTCTCTGCATATATCATAAGAGCTTTAAGTATGATAATGTAAAACTATGATAATGACAGTATTGAAATAAAAATGGGTATGATGAGGAATCTAAGTGCAATCAGAATACCAATTACAGCACACTCATATATACTCAATTAGATAGGAAAGGAGAATATTTTTAGCTATTTCTTTCACCGAGAAGATATGACATCTAGGCAGAAGGAAAAGGACAACTTCATTTTAAATGTGTGTTTAAATATCTCATAATGACTATCATGAGGGAATAGAGGTTACCTTGATAGAGTTTTCTGTTTCTACAGCAATTCTATATGACTTCCTAAAGGCATAAACTCATCATAATTCTTCAGTTAATGATGACTTCTGTTTATAAATGGTTAGGATGTTTTCATTTTAATTTAAAAGTGTTTATCCTACTTAATATTATAACCTATCACCTCATTCACATATACAGATTTAAACAATGTTTTCCACTATAGTAAGTTGTGCTCAACATAAAGTCAAATTTAATTGCAGGATAGGATACACTTTGAGATTAGCTTAAATAAATAATTGCAATATGTTGCTAATGATAATAGTCACAATGAGAACAACTCATGATATTTTACCAAACTATCACTAGAATTACTAGTAACACATGCATTTCTAACATCATCATTTATTGACTTTAACTATAGTAAACACCTTGCATTGATTTAATTTTTATTAAGATAGATATTCAAAACTGTCCCATTAACATCAATCAGGTATCTTCCAAAAATAATGGGATTTATTTGGAAAGAGTAGAGATTGCTACAGGGACATTCATCCCATAGAGCATATTCAAAGAGGTTGAAGCAAAAGGAAATTTTATAAGAGAAATAAACAAGATAACACAAGATTTTTTAGAAGCAAAAACCTTTAGTCTACAAGGATTATTAACAGCAATAATGACATAAGTCCAAGATTAAATAGATAGTTGGACAAAGGTCCTTGCAGAAATTGTGTGGGTGTGTATGTTTGCAATGAACTTTGTGTACATTTATAGTTTTAGCAATGTCTTTTATAAGCAGTGTATTTTCAGGCACACATATATGAGATCCTCTGCTTCATTACCTCTCAATTGTTTATTTATGTATTCATGTTGGCTAGGGATTGAAAAAGATTACTCCGTTTCAATTCTGATATTTTCACAAATCTCATTCTCTAAAATACATGGTACACGAGCCAGATCAGCTATTGACCCATGTTTTCATGACTCAATAATACAACTCAAGGGAAATTTTAAGGATGTTAATTATATCTTTTAAAAGAAGGATAAATTTCTATGCTACTGTTGATTATCTCTCATTTGCTTGTGAATCCAAAAAATGAAAATAAAATAAGTACCCACATTATAAATTATCAGGATTTATTAAACAAGTAGCTCCCTGTAGAATTTAACATCTCCAAGTTTCTAAGTCAGTATCATCTTGTAGAAGTATACTTTTTCTCTATATGTGTCTGTAACTGAGCCTCCTACAAAAAAAATGATAGCAAGAGAAAAACATATATATTTATTTAATATAAATTTTATGTGATACAAGAGCCTTCATCAAAAAATGAAGATCCAAAGACATGCTTATATAGATACATATTTTTTTTATGCCCGGATTGATGAAGAGTGTACAGTCATGGAGAAATACATTTGAACAAAGGCTGTGATCTAATATTAATGAGTAAGGGCATATTGAATAAGGCTTATTTGTTCCTTTCTGTGACAGCTGGACTTCAGACATAAAAATTTTCCTTTCCACAGGTTACAAGGAGGATATCCTTCACATGAGAGTCTTAAGATCTTTTTCAAGGGAATGTACAAAATGTCGCCTAGGTTTTGGGGACTTGCTTCAAGGAAGAATGATGGAAAGGAAACAGTGACCTCCCTGCTCCTGTTGTTTACTCAGATGCCAAAATGCTACATTTAGACATGTTCTGAGATTCATCAAATCCATAAATACAATTTAAAATGTTTATAGTCACAATAATAAAATACTGGTTGGAGTATGATCACCTATACCTAAACCAATTTGCTCAATTTTTAGTATAAAAAACTAGGAAGACAGTCATCTATTTTCTCTTTTTATTGTATTTTTTTTGAAATTGGATGTGTGTTTTACACTTACCATACACATTATTATGACCAGTGCATGTTCAAGTACTCAATACCTACATAGTGCTAGCAGTTACCAAAACAGTTAAGTATTGGGAAGGAAAAGCCTCTCTTAGGGAAATAGTGTACCTACAGAAAGGATATTAGAGGGCTACAGAAAATAGCTCAAAATCTGATAAACTTGGAAAGGGTGCAATCAGTTTGCTAATATTCCTCTGGCCACAAAACAAATGGACACAGGCTTTTAGTTCTCTAATGAGGTATCTGGGGAATATCTGGGCCACATACCCATTTCCGTCTATTGCCCAACCAGAGAAGAAATAAATAGTGATAAGTGGTGCCCAGAAGACCACTAGGCAGTGAATGAGCCATGCCATTTTCCTTTGAAATCCTGGTTCCACAAGTGTCTGTAAGGAAAAGAACTGGCTCAGGAGAGCAGGTCATATGGGAGTCGTTAAAGTAGTGGAAGGAAGATCATCAGAAAAAAAATGTCATGATAATTCAAACAGCTGGAAGCCTACTAGAAAATCTGACCAAAATTTCCAGCGAACTATGGTGACCATTTTTGATGGGGTAGAATGAAGCTCCCACTTGTCACCACATATCTTCCAGAAATAAAGCTGTTATGATTTGTGTTTGGATGGCACCCCCTAAGCCTCACGCAATCATGGATGCAGCTGAATCTAGCTTTTGTGATTAGTTTGTTGTCTAGCACTGGGATAGGCCATGTGATGCTGCACCCACCCAGGGGTGGAGTCGACATACATGTAAGGGTGGGAAGAAGGTGTGTCTTCCCTCTTTGCTCTGTCCCTTTTGCTGTTTGCAGTGGCCATGAATGGCTGGCCCCATGCCATCCTGCTTTGGAGCCAGCTGAGTATGGCCTGAAACCTCCAAAACTATAAGAAAACAAAGCTTCCCTTGCTTCACTTTGGGCATTAGGTATTTTGTCTCAAAAAGAGAAAAGTAATAAAGACATGAGATTAACACAGAAGACCCAAAAACTTATTTAATGCAAGTAAAAGATAGCTGCTTTCTCTTTCTCTGCATTGGAAGAGCAAGAGATTAAGGAGGTGGGAGAGACAAAAAGCATGAAAGGCAAATCACAAACCACTTGCTATGGGAGACAAAAATTGGCAGTAGAGCTGAGACTCTGCCTTGTGCCAAAGGATGAAAGAACTGGACATCAGGATGAAATCTTAAAATGAAATAGGACTGTATGAAAAACTAAAGAAGTTACCCAATGCCACAGAACAATATGACAGTCCTAGATGAAGGATAGTTTGGTAAGGAAAAATAAAAACATAAAGGTAAAGATTTTTTACATTTTTATTGCAATGAATCATTATTTCTCAAGAAATTAGCAACACATATACTTGTCTTCAACAAGCTACTGTGGCTGAAATGTTTACAATATAAACATCTGGAGATAAAAAATGGAATTTCAAAATGGTATTCAAAGAAAACTTCTAACTAGACATGTAAAAACAAAATGTACATTGCCTTAACTACTAGAAGGAAAAGGAATTGCTCATTTTCTTGAAGACAGAAAATAACCAGGATATTTGATCAAGAAAGTGACAGCACTGGTTCCTTTAAAAGATTTAAATTGTGGAGTTATTATGCAGTTTAAGTGGAAGCATAAGAAATATTGTCATTACAAGTATCGACTATTCTGTACTAAGCAAGAGTGTAATGAAAGAAAAGGAGAAACAGATTTTTTAAATCAGTGTGAAAGGAAATATTCAAGCTGTGATAACTGACTGTAAGTAGTATTCTTATGGGAAACAAAGATCAGAGTTTCCTCACCATGAGGTAGACTGGGGCAGGTGAAGAAGGCAAAAATGGCTAAAGCAGAAATGAGGAGAAATGGCAGAGCAGCATCAGAACAGGACACCCAAGGGAATGTCCATAAACTAAGCACTGGAATGAAAGGCCCAAACCCAAAGGAGTTATAGCAATCGAATACAAATTCTGGAATCAGCAAATTGTAGTAAGAGTTAGAACCATGCACTGGATGAAATCTCCTGGGAAAGACTGAACACCACCAGTGAAAGCAGGTAAAACCATGTCATCAGGGCCAAAGAGGGCAGAATACATGGCAGAGGGCAGTTAAGCATCTCAAAGCGTGCAGAGACATAAAAGGATATGAATCAGGAAGAAAGAACTGATTTGGAAAATTAGAGGTTATTTGTGGCCTGGAGAAACAGTTCCAAAGATACTACAATAATCAGAAGATAATGAGCAGAGGAAGATGGGATTAGGACAAGAAGTGAAGACACTGATGAGATATGAGTTTAAACGACCTGCAATGATCAGTCCTGAGCAAGATACAAGTGAGAATTTGTTAAGTTGATCAGGAATTTAAGTGAGCCATTAGAAGAAGTTGGGAGGTCTGAAGGGAAGATTGTCTGCCATCTAGGCAAGCTAGGTATAATCTAACCTAGAAGGAAGCCTGCAGCTTCTTTTTCATGCCTTCTAAATCATTGTGACAGTCGGCTGTGATAGTACATGCCTATAATTCCAGGATTTGGGAGGCTGAAGAAGGAGGATCATTGCAAGTTCAAGGCCAGTCTGGGTTACATAATGAAATTTTATTTTTTTTTAAACAAACCAAAACCTAAAGCAATGGTGATTTTATCACATAGGCAGGCAGGCTATATTATAGAAGAAGCAAAAGAAGAGTATCAGATTTTATCAGGACCTACAACTAACAGAAATTCTGTGATAAATTTAAATATATTCTAGAATCTCTGCATAGATGAAAAGAGAACTTTAAATATATTTCAAAACTTTAAATAACTTCTCTTTTGCTCTTTTTACATTTTATATACTTACTACTTGTCAAAGTAAATATGTATATGACATTTAAACAAATTCAAATTGTTGTTTCCCTTGTGCTAGGACAATTTAAAAGAAAGATGAATGTTTTTAAATTCTTTTAATTTTTGGTTTTTTCAATGCTAGCTTAACATTCATTTAACAGATTACAGATTTAACATTTTATTTCTAAATATAAATTACTGACCAATATTTGCTTAGAATATGAAAGATTTTAGTAATTTTATAATTTCTGTAGGAAAGCACTTTTTAGAAGTGTAGTGTGATTATAAATACAAGTGATATTTTTAAATTACTTTTTACTCTAAAAAGCTAATAGAAAATCAGGTAGTTTTATATAGATAAGCTAAACCTATATTTTCTTAACCTTTCTCATCCCAAACAAACAATCCCAAAACAACAGAGAAATGAGAAGGATCCATTTAAAAAGATTTCATTTTTAAAGGTCTTTGTTTCTTGTAATCTTTACTGTTAATATTTTAGAGAAATCCATTTTGATATTTCTTTGTAAGGAGCTTTTATAAGATGGAATTGTTCAAAGTGGAAAAAAAAATTAAAGTCCAGTTCACTAGTAAATGTAATACTTAAAGCTAAAAGACAACAGTGTACAAAAATGGGTAATTGCCATCTGTCTCATAAAAACACAGAAGCCTACGCAATGCTAACCAATATGTTCTGCCAAAGAAGTGACTTAAAATATGTTCTGCTCACACTAAAATGGCAATAAGCAATTTGCAGAGAAACTTATACTTGACCAAACTGTCCCCCACAAACTCAGTTTGCGCCTTTGGAGTTTATCAGGGCTGTGGGAAACATTTATTGACTTTTACTTGATCTCCTATTGCCACAACACACTGAGGTTAACAGTTACTCAGTAGCTTTGATGCAGCTAGGAAAATGTTCAGCTGAAAAATGTGTGCAATTTAACAAAGCAAGCAGCCACTGCCTTCAGGAAGTTCTACAGTCACAATCATTTCAAAATGTCACAGTTAACCCAGTGAAGTGACAGCTCACTCGTGGAGCACACCTCAAGACTGTCTGTTAAGCGGGGACAGGTCAGCTTTTAAGTAAAGGTTTGGTTTCACTCCTCAGTTATCCCTGGAATTTCAATCAAATATTTTTTCTAGAATGTCTCAGAATAAAATGGGTTAGCAACGTAACACATACATCAAATTCTTCATATCAGATATCTAAATAATTTAGAGATTCTTCAGATGTTTTAGAGTAACTCGTATAGCACTCTTGTCTAACCTAAAAGGAATGTACATTAGCTGAAATCAAAGCATGAGTCAGAACACACACCAGAAGGCCCGCTAACAGGGAGCATTTGCTCGCAGTATTCACTGTCTGCCAGTCTTCAGGCAAGTGATTTATACAACATAAGCATTCTACCTTTCTTGTTGCTAATCAGGAATAAGAAAAGAATAAAATAAAATAATAAAAAAGCAAAATCTTAGAAGCTAAGAATTTGAAGCCAGTGTTGCCATAGATTTAATAAATTATTTTGGATAAATCACCCTAACCTGACATCAAACATGAATCAAGATGATGTTGTGGTACAGTTTTTTCACATGGGTAAATGTGTATTTTTATTGCTTAGGCAGATCATTAATGAACAATTTAGCTTGGCAGCAATTAAGGTTGATTTAATTACTAAATGCTCCTATGCCAACCAACAAGAGGTAGTTTTCCTTTAAAATATTGCTTATTTGTTTTTATAGCACATTATAAACACAGTTACTCCAGTCACTGTAACTTGGTTGCATTTTGCTGAAAAAATTGTAGTCTGTTTGGTTAAGGCTATAAATTATTTTGGATGATGGAAGAAAACTGGAAAAATTGGTATGCATTGTAATTGTCTCACCTTCTTTTCTTGCATGCATTAAAGTATTACTTCACAAAGAAGACCAATTTCTAAAATAAGTATGATCTTTGTTTGATGCATAAAATTCTACTATGCACTAATTCCAACAAATATTGATAGAGATTCTTTTAACAGTTTTAGATGAAACATACCCCCACTAAGTCATTTTCTCTACTTGTTGATGAACTAAATGTTAAAAAGATGAAGGTAGAGAGGGAGAAGAAAAGAGAGAGGGAGAGGAAGAGGGAGAAACACACAGAGAGAAACAAGTCTCAAATTTATTCCTAATGAAGCATTTGAAAACTTTGAGGCTTTGAGGTCAGGTCAAATTTAAATCAAGAAAAAAATACTTTGTTACAATATGTAAAGGTAACTGGCATTAGAAAAGTCTTAATTAGTGGACTAATGTAAATAAAGTGTTATGAGAAAATGTAAGTATTTTAACATTAGGGTAATATACTTTCAAGATAATGACCTTATTTTAGCTGGTTTTACCTATCATTATTAACCATCAATTTGTAATCACAGCAATATAAAAGTGAAAAAAACAAAAATTACAAATATAAAAAGAAATCTACAGGATGATTCATTTTTTTTTCTTTTCAGTGAGTCATAATATTTTATCCTTTTAAATTTATAGAAATAATTTCCTCCATAGTTTCTTTTCTAGCACTGTGAAAGAATATTATACAATATAGATACATGCTAAAAGGAAAGCTGAGACCTGGCAGGGCCTGACCTCTCTGATGGAGAGGCAGTGACAATCCAGCATGCTCTGCTTCTTCATTTATACACAGTAAAAAGGGAGGAGCGAGAAACAGAATCCTAAGTGCAAGGTGTCTGCGTTCTGCTGAGAACACTGAAAGTGAAGCATTCTCAATGCTATCTGTGCTGTGATTAACAGGGAAAAACACCACAGCTGGACACCTGCTGAACTGGCCTTGCTGTAGTCCCAGCAACTTGTTTATGTGGCTAACCTCTGGACCTCCGTGTTCTCAGATCTGGCCTTGTTCTAGCTCCAAAGCTCAGTCACTTCCTATTCTGTTCTCTACACCTCCCTATTCTGGGACCATCAGCCACCCAGAGCATCCTGACATCACATAGAAAGCTGATGTCTAAAAGAAGAGAACATGGTAGTAGCACATGACATCTGTTCTTGAGATCTTCAGTCACATTCCATGAGCCATAGAATGTGAAGGTAAAAAATTGATGTTATACAATGAAACTCAAAATCAATAAGGCAAAATTGTGGGAAATTTTACTTCTCTTAAGGAACAGTCAGTGAACATTCATAGAGATTGCCAGAAAAACATCAGGTATCAAAGAGCATTAGCTGACACTGTCTCACAACAAAATCTAAGTAGAGCTACTTAAATTAATCCTGAATGAGATTAAAGAAGCTGCTATTACACTGTGAGACTGCAGAATAAAAATTTTAGGAGACCACATAATCCAGTAAGTACTCACTGAATGTACGCCAGTGTTAGCCCTATTATCGGAAGGAATGGTAGTGCTTTTATTAATACGGTATACGTTTGCATTAGTTATGTTTACATTTTTGGGTGGAGTTGGTACATGTACATAAAACATTTTAATAAAGAAATTCAATTAGGATTTTAAGGTAAAAGAAAATATGATGGCTGAAAGAGGAGATGACACAGAATACAAAGCTAGAGGATATGTCAAAGCTAAGAAAATAAACTGAAACCAAACACACAGTTTTTGATACAACAAGCAAAATAATTAGCAGGAATGAGAACAAACATGATTAAAATGAAATAAAATTAATGTTTTATAAAAAGTTCAAGGCAATTAAAGTAAAACTAGATGGAGAGAGACCAAAATTAGAAGTTGAGCTATGATGATGAATATGAAGGATATGTAAGGAAGAAACACCTTTTTTTATTATTTTAAAAAGATTATGACAAAAGAGGACAGAACAAAGCAAATCAGAACTGAACAATGTAAGCAGCACAGTACTTCACCACAAGACAACCGTATGTTAACAGTACTACCATAACATCTCTTTCTTTGAAGTAGTTAAACATACCTTCACATACAATAGTATCAAACCTAACAAAATAGTAAGAAACCATTCAAGAAAATGAAAGTATTACAGGGCATTCAGAACTAAATAACAGAAGATGAACAATGGCTACTATATTATCTCATTTTCCATAAAATTTTTTTTACTATCACACATATTAAAATCCAATAAGTTACAATATGATAGAACCAATGGAAACAAAAGAACAAAATATGGTAGGACTTCAAAGCAAGATGATATTAAATCAGCAATGGCTCCTGTAATGTCTTGTTTGCTTCAAAGTAGCTGTTCACACCATCACACATAATAAAATCAAACAAAACAGAATAAAACCATTCCAACAAATGAATGAAAATATTATTAGGCTTCAAAGAAATGTAATGGGGAGTCATGATTACCATAATATCTTATATACTCTTACAATTTCTTACACTAGAGAGACTATACGGTATTTATACATGTGAGTTTGATATATTTCACTTATGAGTATGGTCTCAAGTTGCATCCAATTATTTATAAATATCTCAATGTGATCATTCTTTACAACTTAGCACTCCATTGTATAAAAATACCACAACTTTTTTTATGCATTCCTCAGTTGATATACACTTGGGTTGTTTTAAGATCTGGCTATTACAAATTGTGTGGCTATAAACATGGGGGCACACATGTCGCTGTGGTATGATGTTTTCAGTTCCTCTGGGAATATGCCTAGAAGTGGAATACTGGATCAAATGGGGCTTCCAATCCCAGCTTTTTGAGGAATCTCCAGACTGACCTCCACAGTGGTTGCACCAGTCTACACTCCCACCAACAGTACAGAAGAGTTCCTCTTCCTCTACAGCCTCTGCAGCATTTGTTGTTGGTAGTTTTCTTGACCCTGGCCATTCTTTCAGGAGTGAGATGGAATCTCAGTGTTGTTTTAATTTGCATTTCTCTGATGACTAATGATGATAAACATTTTTTCATATGTTTATTTGCCATTTGTATTTCTTCATTTGAGAACTGTGTATTCATCTCAGATGCCCATTTTTGGATTGGGCCTTTGAATTTCAGGGGTCTGATTTTTTTTAATTCTTTATATGTTTTAGACAGAAGTCCTTTGTCTGAGGGACAGTTCACTAAGATTTTTTTCTCAGTTTGTGAGTTTCATTTTCATTATGCTGGAGATTTCTTTTGACGTGCAGAAACTTTTTTAATAAGATGTGATCCCAGTTATTGATTCTGGGAAGTATTTCCCGTGTGGTTTGAATCCTGTTCATGAATTCTCTACCTACCCCTCTGTCTTAAAGATTTTTATCTAATTTGTCTTCCAACAGAGTTAGTGTTTCTGTATTAATATTCAGATCTTTGATCCATTTAGATTTTAGTTTAGTACATGGTGATAGACATGGGTCTGGTTTTAGTTTTCAATATATGGAGAGCCACTTTTCAGCACCATTTATTAAAGACATTGTCGTTCTTCCAGTGAACATATTTTGGCCCCTTTATCAAAGATAAGCTGGTTGAGTGTGTTTGTAGTTGTAGTTGTATCTTCTAATCTATTCCTTTGACCTTCAGATCTGTTTTTATTCCAGTACCATGTTGATTTTATTATAGTACCTTTGTAGCATAACTTCAAGTCAGGGATTGTGTTGCTTCTTGCCTTGCCTTTGCTTAGAATTACCTTAGTATTCTAGGTGTGTTCTAGTTCCAGACAAATTTTAGGAGTGATTTCTCTAGATCTATGAGGCATGTTAATGGTATTTTCACTGGGATTGCAATAAATTTTTATAAGTTTTGGGATAATGGCCATTTTCACAATATTTATTCTTCCTATCCATGAACAAGGGATGTCTTTCCATTTTTCTGAGATACTCTTCAATTTCTTTTTCAGGGTATTATAATTATCCCTGTAAAGATCTTTTACTTATTTCATGAGATTAACTCCTAAGCATTTAATTTTTTTTGGATGCTAGTGTGATGGATGTGGCTTCTCTTATTTCTCACTCAGTGTATTAGTGTAAAGAAATGCTATTGATTTTTGAGAACTGACTTTGTATCCAGCTATAATGCTGAATTTATTTATTATATCTAAGAGTCTTTCAATGGAGTTTTGGTGGTCTTCTACATAGAGTATCATGTAATCTGCAAATAATGATAAATTAACTTCCTCTTTTCCTATCTTTGCTCCTTTTTTTCTCTCTCTTGTCTAATTGCTCTGGCTAGTATTTTCAGTATTATGTTGAACAGCAGTGGTGATAAGGGACATCCTTGTCTTGTGCCTGATTTTAAGGTAAAGGCTTTCAGTTTTTGGCCATTTAATATGATGCTGGCTGTTGGTTTGTAATAGATGGCCTTTATCATATTGAGGTAAAGACCATGTATTCCAATTTTCTCTAAATTTCTTATCATGAATGAGTGTTGGACCTATCAAAATCTTTTTCTGCATCTATAGAAATGGTCATGCGATTCTTGTTTTTGGTTCTATTGATATGGTGGATTACATTTATTGATTTATGTATGTTGAACCATCCCTGCATGCCTAGGATGAATCCCACTTGGTCATGGTATATAATCTTGATGACTTGCTGCATCCTGTTTACCAATACTTTATTGAGGATTTTTGCATCTGTGTTCATTATGGAGATTGGTCTATAGTTCTCTTTTTTAGTTGGGTCTTTCTCAGGTTTTGGTACTTGAGTAATATTTGCTTCCAAGAATGACTTAGGAATAATTGCCTCACTTTCAATTTCATTGAAGAGTTTGAGAAGTGTCGGCATTAAGTCTTCTTTGTATTTCTTGTAGAATTCCACAGTGAATCTGTCTGGGCCTGGACTCCTCTTTGTAGGTAAAGACTTAATTACATTGTCAATTTTATTAATAGAATTTGGGTTATTCAGCAGATTTACATCCTCTTGACACAGCTTTAGTAGTTCATATGTTTCTAGGAATCTGTCCATTTCTTCTGTGTTATTGAACCTATGAAAGTAGAGGTTTTTGAAATAGGTGTTGGAGATCTTCTGTATTTCCACAAAATCTGTAGTGATTTCACCTTTTTCATTCCTTATTGCATGAGTTTTAGCTTTTTCTCTCCTTTCTTAAATAAGGTTGGCTAGGGGCTTATCAATTTTATTTATTCTTTCAAAGAACCAACTCTTTGATTCATTGATTCTTTGGATTGTTTACTTAGTCTCTATTACGTTAATTTCTGCTGTGATTTTTAAAATTTCTTCCCTTCTTTTGGCTTAGGGCTTGACTTGCTCTTCTTTTTCTAGATGTTTGAGGTGCCCCATCAAGTTGGTTATTTGTGTTCATTCTGTTTTCCTGATGTGGGAACTCAGTGCAATAAATTTTTCTATGAGGACGGCTTTCATTGCATCCCACAGATTCCGGTATTTTCATTTGCTTGTAGGTAGTGTTTAATTTATTCTTTAATATTGTCTGTGACCCACTGATTGCTCAAGAATGCATTATTCAATTTCCATGTGTCTGTGGGATTTTTGCAGTTTCTTTTGTCATTAATTTCTAGTTTCATGGTGCTATGATCCAGTAACATGCATGGGATAATTTCGATTCTTTTGCATTTACTTAAATATGTCCTGTGGGCTAGTATATGGTCTATTTTAGAGAATGTACCATGTACTGCTGAGAAGAATGTATATTCTGATGTTGTTGGATGGAATGCTATGTATATGTCTATCAAGTTCATTTGTTCACAGGTGTGATTCTGTTCTATTATCTCTTTGCTGATTTTCTGTCTGGTTGATCTGTCCCTTTGTGTCAATGGTGCGTTAGGGTCTCCTGTTATAATTGTGTTATTGCTTATTTGTTTTTTCATTTCTTTTAATACTTGCTTTGTATAGTTGGGTGCTCCCAAATTTGGTGCATATATATTAAAGATTGTTATCTCTTCCTCTTGAAGTTTTCCCCTCACTAGAATGTTGTGACCTTCTTTATCTCTTTGGATCATTCTTGGTTTGAAGCTCACATTGTCTGCAAACAGAACAGCTACTCCTGCTTTTTTTTTTTTTTTTTTTTTCCGGTTCCTGTTGTCTGAAGTATTGTTTTCCATCCTTTGACTTTCAGTCTAGGAGTTTCCTTTTGGGTTAGATTGTCTTGTAGACAGCATACGGTTGGATGTTGTTTCTTGATCCATTCTGAGACTCTGTTTCTTTTACCTGGTGTATTGAGACCATTTACGTTAATGATTATAACTGTTTTATATTGGTTTATTGTTGACCTGTTATCTTTCTTCTGTTGCACCTTTACTCTTCCATTCTGTTTGTCTGTCTTGCTTAATGTTTTTTTTTTTTTCCTATGAGAGAAAAAGAAACAGAGAGACCAAGCCAAAGGGCATCAGTTGACTTGGCCAGCATGATAAGGGCCCTTCTGTTTTTACCTGAGCTAACTTAATGCTCACCAATCAGTGTTTGCCTGACTGTTTCCTTGTTTCTGTTCAAGTTACTTTATGAAAATGAATAGTTCTCTCACACCCAGCAGAGAGCCTTTTTGTTTCGTGGATGGGATACTGTTTGATTTATGATTCCTTAATAGGAGCCAATTAAATCACTAAACTTAATTTACTGAAATTTTGTCCTTTGATAGTATCCAATTGTTTAATCATAGAATGGGGGAGGGTATGTTCTCTATGGTGACTCATTTAGCGACTATAACTCTCAAGCATAGCTTGATAAAAATAGTACTCAACAAAAATATCCAATTGACCAAATCAGCTATGGGGCGATAAAGGGGGTAAGCAGTGAATTCATTTAAACAATGCAGGAAAGAATAAAAGTGTTATGAAGTTTTACAAGATAAAAGATATAGAGATGAAAAAAAAGTGAACAATCTTAATTGCATACAAATTATAGTTTTGCTCTCTAAAATTGGAGCATTTTACTAGAAGAAAATATCACAACTCAATTTTGATTTTCGTATTTTTCTAGCTACAGTTTATTTTTTAATAACTAATATTCTTTGGAGTAATTTTTTTTCAAAATTCAGCCTCCTTCTAATTCTTCAGTTTTTTTTCTTTCCAAAGAATAAATTAAAGAAAAAATACAATCTAATATATCAATTTTCATAGCATAAACACATTGCCATTATTAGAAAATGTTTGCTTACACATACAACTCCTTAAATTTGTACTTATCTAAGCTCTAGTCCCATATCAGCTTTGTCCATAGACTAGCTGTGTTAATGGTCACAAGATAAAAGTGGGAAATAGATGGCTTCATGCAGATCTCTGGGTATGATTGTGTTCGTTTAACACTTCCTGTCTTGGGAGGGGGTCACCATTAACATAAACAAATTTAAGATTTCATGATGCTTCACTTAGACTTGGTATTTCCCCATTCTCATCATGAGAAAAGAAATTATATTTGTTTTACATTATTAAAGAACACAAGGGATAAAGTGCACACCAACAGGGCCATTTTTAAATGAAAGTCTCTACCCAGGAGAACGCTTTGCAGTCTTTGAATTAGAACTGGGCCTCATACCCAACACTAAATAGCTGCTATGTCAAGTCAAGGAGTTCCAAATTAGGGTACAGATAAATTTGCTCACATATCCTAATAAATTTATACACTAGTAATAGATAATAGGTAAACTGTTTCACAATGAATTCATAGTGGAAAAGGAAAGAAACACATTTGTAGAGAAATAGGCATTCTAATACATAGGAAATTCTAAATGGGTTTATTAGCTAGTAAACAAAATTAGTTGTTAGTTTTTAAAATTGCAATTGTATTTGTGATCCAAATATCTTCAAATCAAATTACTAGATGTGTACTAGAGTGCATTTTCTGAGATTTATAGGTGCCTATTAGAAACAAACAAATGTTCATAAACAATGTAAGAATAAACTAACACAATAATTTATCACTCAAGCCATTGTGAGCACAGGAGTTCTGAAGTACTGATTCATTGTGAAAAATACATCCAAGAGGCTTGATATTTCAAAGCTAAGTTTGAAAGCCCAGTTCAGATATGATCTTACCTATAGTGCAACTGTTCATATGAATAGGAGATATATTCTAACATACATATAGGAACAGCAAACCCCATGAATAAAGCCAGGTTGAAACACTTCACCCCGTCTACATGCAGGGAAGCTGAGAAACAAATAGAAATAAACATGCTTTAGATCTAAAAATAAGTGATATTTTCAAGAACTGGCACACATGCCTGCAACAAGATAGAAAGTCAGACTTGTAAATGACAGTGACAAATGTTGGAAATATGATGAAGCAAACGGCCATATACAACATTCCCTTTGGGAATATGATGTTTCCCAAGCTGGGAAATGACTTATTAGATGACTCTATTCTTCTTCCGCTAGAAATGAAGTGATTGGAATGATATCATCTGCCTTCAAAAGTCTGAGGAGGAAAGTAGGTAAACTGGATGCAAAGTACATCTCTCAAATTATTATGGATCCTATGAATCTTTGCAGAAAATAGAATGATAAAGATACAAAAAGCAAAAAATCATTTAAAAATAATTTCAAATGCATTGTGATATGTTAAGAATGACATTTCAAATATTCTGCCAAAAATTGTAATAAGAGTTGATAAATGACTCCTTTTAGAACAGAAAATCTTTACCAAGCTAAACATAAAAATGGATACCGCCACAAATTTAGGGATCTGAGAAAGGAGATTTTATGTTATGAGTGGTAAACTGAACATATTTCAAGACAGATGGTTAGAATTTCTGAGAGGCAGTGCTCTCCTTCTAAGTAGTAACGAGTGACACGATATCAGCACTGCTGCACTGTCACCTACCAAGGCTCATGGACTCCTGAGAGTCATACTCAGCAAGCACCCCCGTTACAGGCTTTGCCTTGTAACTGGATAGACCGTTCAACATTATTATTTATTTCTTATTGAAATGAAAGAAAATAACTTATTTGGTTTAAACAGTCTATATCTAATTCATTTTTAGACCTCCATGTATTTTTTCTTTATCATTTTCAAGAAAAGAGAAATGTCAAAAATGATTTAAAGCAAGAATTAAATTAGCTTTTTTATAGTTCTGATTATTAACCTAGATTTATAAGCTTTCAAAACATCTTCTTCAAGATGTTAAAAGGGGTCATTGAGAAACAGTTTTCAATTTAAACAGATTGAAAGCCAAGCATACACTTAAAAGTTGGTTAATACTTAGAATGCATTTTTCATAGAAACAATATAATACACATGGGCTTTGATATATGCTCAAAAGGCAAGAGATGTTAACTTTTGCATAAGAAACATTTTGCATTTCTGATTTGGATTTCTGCCCCGAAAAACCACCTTAGCTTTACTCCACCATGATTTTTTTCTACATAAGCCTTGAACTAAATAGTGTCTGGCATATAATAAATGCTCAGTGTACATGCCATATGTATGCTACCAAAATAAAGGATCAAATCAGCTACACTGAACCACAGCTTAGGGTACCTTACTTTGCCTGTTTGTTAAACAGTCAACTGAACATAGAAAATTGACAAAGTGCTAGGATAAGCATTTCTCATGAGAAAATCTAATCTGCTGAGAAAAGGCATAAAAAATGGCCTAGAGCTTCATAGTAAATAAAATAATTTAAATGAAATAGAATGAATCTACAATGCTAAATAGACTGAGCATGGACTTGAGAGAATTCTAAATTCAAAATTGTTAACTCTCACTCTAAAGTGCAAAGTAATTAGATTTCATGTACATTTTATCAGGGTTAATATTAGTGTCACAGTACTATTTTTCTTTAATCACAAGTTAAGGATCAAATGTATAGTGTTTCAACATTGTAGCGATTAGAGAAGATTCGTGTATTATTCACATTGAACTATTTTTTGTTGCATGTAATTTTAACAGGAAGGGGATTTTAAAGTACAAATTGAAGGGACCAGTGTTGTTCTCATCTTTACTGCCATAACTCAAAAGTGCTTATCTCAGGGCCTTATCCAGTATAGTCATGCATGACAGACACGACCCACGCAAGACAGTGGCTGCGAAAGCTTTAATAATGAATCTATTAATAAAAGTGCAGGCAACATTAAAGGAAACTCAGAGGATAATGAAACCTCCTGTAAAAGCAACAGCTAGCTACTCTGAGGGCTTACAGGATTGAATGAAGGGAAGGAGCAGCCACCAGCAGCCAGAGAGCTGTGGAGCTGTAGGAGAGAGTTTCTTAAAAGGAATTTGCACTGGGTGGGGGGGGGGGGACAAGCAGCAGAATACTCAGAACTTTCCTTCCTCTGATCATCCCAATGAGAATGCAGACTACAAAGGTCAGTCTAAAATACATCCTCCTTTAATGCATGAATACTACTTACAATTAAATATATACAGAACTACGTACATTAAAACTGAAGTTCCCCTTTATCATCACTTCAAATAGGTATATGTACTGTTTCATATTTTACTATTTTATTTGTAAAATATTTAATTCCCACGCAGTCGACATTGTCACTATGCTATTTTAACAACATGCTGTTTTCACTTACCAAATAACATACTGAGAATTTGTGACAGACACACAAAAACAAAGCCAAACAAACATCAAAACCAATAATAACAATAAAACAAAAACTTTGTCTGATATATTCAGCAAGTGGTAATTTTGATATTGTTTACCTAGAGAAATTTACAACTTCTGTAAATACAAATGTATCAGTGTATTCCTGGAGAATTTAACTAGAATGTAGTTCCTCTCCTATATCTAACTTTAAAAATATTATATTGTGCTCCTTTATTTTTAAAGTTGTACACATAAATATCCAGTCTGCACTATGTATGCTATAAATGATACAACATTCATCAAATGCATTTTCTTCTACTTTGATTTTCCACAATTATGAAAAACTTCCCTTATATACAGGGATCTATTCTGTAACTCGGCTTCATTAATCAGTGCATCTCTTTTTGGGTTAGTATTGCTATCATTTACTATAGACTTCATTTATAACCCTACATCTAGTGGTAATAACAATTCTCTGTGTAGTGCTAGCATGAAAGCTATGTAGCTCTTAGAAAGTGAGTTGCTTAAGGCTTCCATACACCTCTGTATTCTGAAGTGGTTATCAAAACATAAATTATGTCCCCTTTAATATAATACACTGAACCATAGTGATAAAGCATTTAAAATTTTGTAGGATAAGTTTCCTTTTATTGTTCTTTTCTGAATCTCTTTTGCTAATTTCTTTTCTTATGAATGATTTTAAAATCAGTTTAATGGTCTCATTAAATTTTTCTATACAATATCCATTGGCTGTATCATCTAATTTTCAGAAAAATTTACTATTTTTGAACAGACATGATCTTCCTATTTTATAATGTGTTAGTCTCTCCATCAATTGAGAATGTCATTCCATCTATGAATATGGAATTTATTTCCATTAATTTGTGTCTTTTTATGTTCTTCTTCAAATTCAATTCACATAGGTTTTACACACTTCCTAAGTATGTTTTCAAACTTCATAGTTTGTTACTATTCTAGCTATAGTAGATTTCATTATCTGTTTCTTTACTTCTTTTTCTCATGAACAGAAAATTTACAGAATTTTTTCTTTACCTACCCTCTGACCACCTTTCTTCTATGGTCCTAGTAGATTTTAAGATACATTTGATATTACTTGTCTTTATGCAGTTACATTAGATTCAGCTAAGAATAGCATTTAAATCTTATTAAAGTTTACTTTTATACATTGGATTAAATCTCTAGAACACTGATCATGAGCACTAGATTGAGTCACTCTGTCTGCTGCACTGAATGTCTTTGGTCCATCATTATTAGGTAAGATTTTTGCACTTTTTTATCAGGTTAAGAAACTTTTTTCTAGCTTTCCTTATTTGCATATAACTTTAATAATTTAGTACTGGAAAATGTATGAATTTTAAAATTTTATATATTAAAAAATAAGATATTTAAAGAATCTTTTATTCTTTAATCTTTTAATGTGGTGAAATACATTAATAGTTTTTGTAATCTTTAAGCCTGCTTGCAATCTTGGACCAAAAGCTAATGAGTCACAATGTTTCTTTGCTCAAAAATTGTATTAAGTATATTGTAGAATCACATGCAGTTGTGAGAAATAATAAAAAGATAGCACATACTTTTTATCCACATTTTCACTTGTGCATATAACTAATTCTATAAATGTTACACTGTGTGGAGGTTTAGGTGCCCACCCCCACAGTTGTGATACTGAATAGTTGCATCATCAAGAGAATCAAACGTAGACTGGGAATATAGCTCAGTGGCATAAGCACCTGCTTGGCAAGTAAAATATCCTGAACTTGATTTCTGGTACAAAAATAAAAAGGAATCAAACCTTTCTACCAAGTGTGGTAGCTGTTTCCTATACTCATAGCACTAAGGGAGGCTGAGGCAGGAGGGTAACAAATTAAGTCCTGCCTGGGAGACTTAGAAAGACACTGTCTCAAAATTTAAAAATAAAATGAAAAGGGCTGAGAATTTAGCTCAGTAGTAGAGCACGCTTATGTTTAATTTTCAATACAAAATATTCACAAAAAATTAAAAATTGTCCTTTTATCATGATACCCACTTATTCTTATTTATCAATTTATCAATTTTCAATTTTAAATTTATCAATAAATATTATTATTTATTTATAGACCCTTAGTCTATAACATTGGCAAGTATCAATCTCTCCCTCTCATAGAAAATTTTATAATTGTCACATAATAAATAAATTAACCATACAGTACATGACTCTTAGAATCAGCTATTTTCACTCAAAATACTTATCTGATGATCCATTCAAAAGTCTACATGCATCCGTGTATTAATAATTCCTTGTTACTATTCTTTTTTGCTAAGTATGGAAGGGCAGTTTATTACATGATTTACTATTGAAGAACATCTAGACAGAGCCAAATGATTTGCTATTGCAAATAAAGCTTCTAGCCATGTTAATATACAGGAATGTTGGCAAACATAAGCTTTCCACTCTCTCAGATAAACACCAAAAAATAACATTAATATGTCACATGAAAATGCATGTCAGTTTGTGTAGTCCTTTTCAAATATGATTGAATGTAGATATTTGTCCTCTTAATAACATTTTTCCCAGTTTTACAACTTTTTTTTTCCCATCCTACCAATAGGGCCTGCACAGAACCAAGGTTTTCATTTATCAGTTAGAATTTATCAGTTTTTATATGATGCCAACTCCTGTATCCCAGGAATGGTTTCCCAAACCAACAGCTGTGCCTCAGCCAACACTTCTTCCGCCTGTGACCAGCATCCTCAGAAGCCAGTTCACTATGTTCTCCCCTCTTCACTGTCGGTTCACACCAGCCACAGCTCAGCCTCCCTGAGGTGGTCTTTCCTGCACCTAGCCTGTGCTGCAGCCTTACCCTAGTTACAGGCCGAGTGCCCAAGAGGAGAAGCAGAAGAAAATTCTGAAGGTATCTTGAATTTAAAGAACTTGACAATTTAAAATAAATGGGAGCATTATTTCAAGTATTCTCATCTCACTGCGAGGTCTCATTTCCATAGCAGGGCCTGACTTGGCCATAGCTGCCCTTAAAAATACTTAATAGGCATTTGACCTTCTTTGGTGCTCAGATACTCTGGCAATCAAGTCCTGGTATTAGTCTCCACTTTTCTAACCCTCCAAAGACAGAGAGTCAGGATGTGATTATATAGTACCAGGGAAATACTGTGTTTCATGCTTATCTTTCAGTTGCTGGTTAAACATACTCAGCCCATTACTCTTCATTATTGTTAGCCTAATTATGAGCTTAACAACTACCATTCAATCTTACTATTTTTATAGACATATTTCCATACTTTTCAAATGCATCAATGAATGTGTTCTCTTTCACAAATGCATGATCCTAAATCCATCACATTTGAAAACAATTGGACCATGATCTAAGCCACATTCTGTGTTCCACCTTCCACTAGTGATAGAAATACCATTGGCCCACTGGGTAGGAAGTAATCTAGACCCTATGTTATCACCTGTTTTCCAGACCATTGCTAGCATCATTCCTGGGTTCTCCAGGAAGTATTCTTTGAGATAGAGTTTATCATTCAGGGTATTCATCATGAAGTGCTCTTGGGGGCCACTCTATGGAGGAAAAAAGGGATCTGCCAGTGGGAGAAAGCAAATTAAGAGGCAGTCAACAAATGTATCCAATGTCATGGAGACACGTGAAACTGAAACCATTCAACAAAGTTGGTTTACGTTTTAGCAAAATGCCTGGGTCCTTTTATCTCAATTTCTATTAGAAGATGGACATGGGTCATCTTTGAGGAGGACACAAGCTTGAGTAAGAAGCTTTTGTATAATCAAAGCAGTGTCTGCATGGCTCATATATCCATCTATCAACTGACACCACTCACTCTGTGGGAAAGTCAGGGAGAAGCAAAGCAAAAGTTCTTATACGAAGGTGCTACTATTGAGTGGCCATAATTGTCCAGTTTCTTATGTATGATGAGGAAAGGACAGCCAAGCACATCCTGTAGTACGTAGTCAGTAGCTCCATTTACCAAAGATCATGGGAAGGGAACAGGAACAGACAGAAGGAAGAGGAGCTCAGGGAGAATTCCTGAAGCGCTTCCACGTAACTTAGACTTCCAGAATTTACAAGGTCAGAGACCCCTAACTCCACGTGCCTCTCCTTTCGTCTTTCACTGGTGTAGGAACAAACGATCTGTGACCTTGGGCATCATGACCTCCTAGATGTCATCATCGGTACCACCAAGGGAGAGCTGTGCCCACACTGAAATGAAGGAAAGGCAGTGGCTTACTCAGCTTTCCTGTTTCTGACTGTATCACAGTAAAACCAGAGGCACACGACTCCACATGCTACACAAGATGTGTCTAAATGTAGGAGAGTACATGCTACCCACCATGAACTCTTGGCAAGAGTAGGGTTACATAACACCTCTGTAGGGGAATGGGGAACTGAAGTAATTCAATTTATCACACTTGTGTAGATAATGACTCAGTCTTTTTCTTACCTTGAGTAAACGGAGACTTAATTTTCAATGTCAATTAAAAAGCACAGCAGCCAAAAAGAAAACCTCACTTAAAAACACACACACAGAGTGTGACTAAAAATTATTGGTTAAAGGATCTGGGAAATGCTTAGAAAACTAAGAAAATCCACCTGTAGGTCTCTACCTCCCATTTTCCTGCAATGCCATACTTGAGAGCACAGTGGTATGAAAGATTTCTGCTGTTTCTCTGACCTTGGCTCCTGGTGATGAGCTGGACATAGTTCATACCCAGAAGCCAGTTCGAAACTTTCAAACATTTTGCAGTCCAGGAATTAAGTGCAGTCACAAGTAAAAACCAGATAAATTCACAATGAAATAAATTCTATTAAACCCAAAGATAATAAACACTCGAGACTTACTAGTTCTCTATGTGTTGTCATTTGGATGACCTGTCTTTATTTCTATTTAACCATCTCTCCTCCTATAGGAAAAAGAAATCAAAGACACAAAGGGGTCATAGGAGGAGAGAAGAGCCCGAGGAAAAGGCACCAGTCCTGCCTCTGCACTTTGATCACAGCCAGGCAGCTAGTTCTCCCCATCCCCTCTTCCTTCTCCTCCTCTTCCAATTCCCTCCTGCACGCTCCCATCCCGTCCCCTCCTATTCACATGTCCTATTATCTATGCATTTGAGATTACCTGTGTCTCTTATATGTTTGCTGGAAATGTGCTACATTGATATTCTATAGCATATTTCTCTCCAGCTCTGTATACATAGAGTGACATTACATGGGTAACTTAAAAAGAGAAAATCAGCAAACACTACAAAGGAAAGCTTGTCTTATTGTTTAATTAGCTACACTTAAAAATATGAAAGAGAAAATGTTAATTAGCAGATTAAATTTAAGTGTCTGTTACATACGTGTAGTACAAAAAGCTGAAGAAACATTATTCCAGGAATGCAAAAACAATTATCTGTTTCAGCAAAGAAATCACTCATCTCATCAACAAGAGTCATTTCCTACATATGTCTTTGTTGTTCCACATTCATCTGTCTTGTTATTATAAACAAATTATCAATCAATACTCATGTTAGAACTGTATTCATTTATCAAGGTTTGGCAAATGGATATGAGTTTGGTAAATACCAACGCAAGTATTCTATGAGAATCAATTCCCAGCATTGAATTTAAAATAAAAACTACATATTTTATTGATATTTACAAATATATGCAACACTTCTTTATATTAGTACAATTCATAATAAACTTGTGCACATATAGTAGTCTTACAGAAAGCAGTTGTCAAATATTTACCACCGTACCACTGATATTGTATGTCCTCAAATCCTTTTCTTTCATTTCATGTTTACCTATAATACTTTGCTCTTTGCTCTTGTATAATACTTTGCTCTAGTCCTTTAAAGTACTAGGAGAAAAATGAAGAATTAAGGTCAATATTTAAGGGGTGTGTGTGTGTGTGTGTGTGTGTGTGTGTGTCTTTGAATGAAAACCAATATCTTCATACTAAGGCATCCCAGGCCTGTTCTTATTTTAAGACATTCACTAAACCACATTAAATGAACATGAACTCATAATCTTCCTGCCTCAACTCCCAGAACATTAGGACTACAGGTACATGAAACCGCAACCCTCTAACCTTTAAGATTTTAATGAAGACACCAAACAAAATCTTGGTAATGCTTTTGCCTTACCTTATCTTCTACAAACTATTTTACAGAATATTCTGTATGCAACCACATTAAAGAATAGTAGAGTTAATTAGATACTTTTATTTATCGCTTTCCTGTTGTCAAAAATGTAATCTTCTTGATGTTGAGATTCATGCTAGGGAAGAAATTACTATCAGTAACAAACATCAAAGGTGACATGCCTTATTCCACTTAGAAATCAAACTCATCAAGGATCCATTTTTAACTGGCTTCAAACTCAAAAGTCAGATGGTTGTCACAGTAAAATGCATTAACATATTTATTGACTTGAAAAATAAAGCCAAACCTTTTCTGACAGAAAGTAAGTTTGATTTGGCTGACGGGCCAAATCAAAAGAAACAGGTTTTGCCAAATAGGTTTCATGACATATATTTTCCAAAATTGAGTAATTTAAATCTGAAGTCCTAAGGTTTTATAAAACCCTGTTTAATGTATGTACTAATATAAAATGTTCTACTTGAAATATTACATTTAACAATTTTCATTTAAATTAGTAATATTTTTCTTTCCCAATATATCAGTTTAAAAAGTTGCTTCTAAGTAAGATAGAACAGGTATAAGGAAATCGTTTCATGTGTCTTATTTTTTTTTTTTTTGACACCGAGTCTTGCTATGCAGTTCTGATTACTTTGAACTCACTACGTAACCAGTCTGGCCTCAAACTAGTGGTGATCCTCTTGCCTCAGCCTCCCAACTGCTGGAATTACAGGTGTGCACCATCACGCCCAATTCATGTCTTATGTGATCCTAATGATTCTACCAAATTCTGTAAATCCAATTTTTCTTAACAAAAAGAAGAAAAACAAAAAGGAAGGTAAAAGCAGAAAGACATACTCAAGTTGTTTAAATAAAACATTTTTTGTTTGATGACAGGACTCGGTGATTGGGGTATAACAAAAAGAACTCAAAGAATTAAGTGAGATTATTCCTGAACATTTTCCAGCCAGGCAAGGTGAGGCATGCTTATAATCCTACTCTGGTTTCCTGAGACAAGAGGATCACAAATTGGAGCACAGCTTGGGAAATTTAGTGAGTTAAGGCTGTATGTCAAAAACAAAGCAAAACACAAAACTCTTTCTATTCCCTTACCCATTGATTTATATATAGCAAATTTTTTCAGAACTTACATGTAAAAATGGCATAAAAATGTATGCTATGACATGACTTCAGTAATAAAAAATATTTATTTAAAAAATTCATCAATGTTGATTAATAAATGAATTTAATGAAGGTACATGTATGTATAAAACATACAAATGCTTTAAATGATAGGAAGTAATATTTAATAAAAGCATGATCTTTGAGGGCAATTGTTTTTTAAAAATTATAGCAATTAATCCATCTAGAAGGACTTTTCATATTTAAATCCTTTGTTTACCAAAACCAAAAATTCATTTGCATATATTTGCATGTGAAGATAGTATGTAGATGTAATTTTTTAAATTTACTTTTAATTTTTGTTACAGAGAATTAGAGTGATAATGCATTAATATTAAAATATTTTAGTTTAAGAAATTATTGTAAGATGTTACAAAAGCATAAGGTACTGAACACCTCAGTAGAGTTTGCTCAAACTGAGTGTGGTGGTCAACATTTGTAAGACCAAAACTCTGCGAGGCTGAAGCAGGAAGTGTTAGCTTTTCCTGTGCAAGAGAGAGACAAAAAGAAAAGGCTTTTTTTTGAGGAAGCAAAGATGACTTCACAATTCCCAGGCCTCCTCTAACCTGAAACAAAGGGAGCAAGGGTTTATATGGATTTTGATAAGAGGAGGAATTTGAGGACCAGGCATCAATGAGGCACACAGCAGAAGCTGATTGGAGTTTTCTTCATGCTCACAGAAAGGGAAACAGGAGGTTGTATTCAGGGCTGAGGGAAGAAAAAAGAGGAAGTGGTCACTGGAGAGATAAACTGTTGTACTCTGGCCTTCCACTACGTCAGACCACGGCCATAATATTCTGCAACTTATACTCAGGGACTTGCCTGAGTATAAATCTAACAGGAAGATCATAAATTCAAGTCCTACAGGAGCAACTTTAAAAACAAAGTGAGTTTGTTTACGTAGTCTTCTTTGGTAATGTGGTATCATATCACTACAAAAGATACCATTGTAGGCATTTAAATGGAAAATGTGAACATTTTAATTTAAAATATTAACTTTTAACATATGCAAAAGATTTTTATTGTTCTTTGAGTTGGTATGTGAGCAATGAATATCTAAATAAACATCTAAAAAGAAAGAGTCATGAGATTATTATGATTTAATAATGAAACTAATGTGTCTCTTAAAAGACAATATTTGGGTATTTACATGTCCTTGGATAATTTCATAGTGCAGCTTTTAAAAACTAAATTACAGAAAATCCTGATACAGTAGTTGATTTGCCACCAGGGAACTTCCCTAAAAGTTGGTCCAAAGAAGTATAAATATTCAAGAATATTACCGACACGTTAAAAGTGTAGAGAAAAAGTAACTTTCTGATACAACTAGGCTGTTTTGTTTAATTAAATCATGGAAAATTGTGAGAGGTTGAAAATTGATTTAAATGCTTTGAGGATTGGGCAGCATGATAGCAGTTGAAAATGGCAGTTGGGTAAGTGGAAGATAATTGCACATTGTCAGAAAAAAGTCCAATTCTGACTAGAAATAGATTCCCTTTGAAATATGCACTAATCCGTGCTCTGAGTTAAGAGGTTCCTTGCAATGTTAGAATTCTTAGTAAAGTCCATTTTTTTCTCCAACTCCAGTGATGGGTTAGCACAGTCAGTATGCCATATTCAAATCTAGTATTCCAAATCATTTTAGAATGTAAATGGTAGGTTGCATTTAAATGCATTTTCATACCCTTGGAAAACTGATACTCAGACAAGAATGCCAGAATAGGTTATTTAATGAAAAAAAAAGGAATAAAAGAGAAAGGAAGTCAAAAGAACAATCATTGCACCATTAATCCCATGTTTGAATAAGAGCAAAGCAAAAGTTATTCTTTATCAAACACAGTCTTAGCATTTCTCAACATCATCAGTCATTATTTACTTGTACCTTTGGGACTAGAAAATGTTGTAACAGGCAGTTGAGTTTGATAGACATACGATAGGCTGTTGGACAGGGGTAGGCCCTTGAAGGAGCCAGTGCAGAAGACCAGAAATCTTGCAACCTTGGAGGACACAGACACTTCCCACTGTGGGCCAGACCTCAGGATAAAAGATCAAACAATCTCTATCACCCTGAGGAAGCCAAGAGTCACCATCTCAACCCCCTCAGGAAGAGTCAGGGCTCTGCATGCATGCCCGCTTGCTACGTGTGACTCGCTTCCTCATTTGTCTCTGATTTAATCAATTTTACCTGTGCAGTTCATTTTATTGGTTGACCATAATTCTGTCCCACTTCATGCCCACCTTGAGGGTTCCCATGTTCTCCCTATCTTAGACCTGCCTCACTTTGTAGTTTTACTCTATTAAAGGTCCTAGAAAAGACAGTCTTTGGTAACCCACTTGGGACATCTTCTTTCTCTCTCTCTCACACATGGAACCTTTTTTCTCTCAATAAATACATTCTGCTCTTAATTTCCATTGTTTGTAATACATTCTTCAATTTTAGAGAACATGAACTTGTACTGGTCAACTCATAGGTTGGAAGTTTTGTTTTCCTGTATCAAAACTGCAGACCTGGTTGAGAAACACAATAAAAATGCAAAATATCAAAAAGAAGCCAAACGCCTATAGGCTGTATCTAGAAAGACTCTTCCCCACATTTGAATATTTGCCTCAGATGCACATGCATGCTAGGGCTTCTATGGATCTGAGTCACTGCTAAGGTCCACATAAAACCCAAGTGTGCATGTAAGCCTGGGTAAAACAGCCGACACCTTAAAGCCAAGTTGTGATAGCAGCTCACCTCTTCCCCGAAGGTGTGTCCTACATAGGTTGAATCTGTTTGCTAAAGCAAGGAAGCACCTCATCTTAGCAAGGCATTCAACCTCCGTGACATTGCCCTGCTGCAATTTTCCCGGGTGTATACTTTACTCAACATAACCTGTGCCCTTGTGGCATTTGGCTAAAGCCCTTTAATATCTGCAGTCAGTTTTGCGTCCTATTTCTTTGCTGAAGACCAAACATTTTGCTGAGACCTGAACCTTTGATGAGGACCCAGACCTTTCCTTTAGTATAAACAACCAGTTTCCAACAAAAAAAGGAAATAACCTACTATAAAATGCTGTAACCTTTAAGACATAATAAATGCCATGTAATAGAAGGTTCATTTAACCTCCTTTCAAGAGTTAAAAGCTAGCTGCATATCTGTAAAAATCAAGCCTCGTTAGCTGATCTAAGTGTCTAAAAACTGCAAAGGCAAAAACCAGCATAGTCTATATTTAATAAACACCACCATCACTCAAAGTCACACACTTTAGTTTGTCAGCACCTAATTTATCCATATATAATTAATTCTTACAAAATTTTATTACCAGCTTATTTCTTAAGATAGATTTCTGGCTCCCTTTTTCAGCTTCAGACTCAGCAAACTTTTTTTTTTTTCCAAAGGACCATACACTAAATATTTTAGGCTTTGCAAGCCACAGAAGGTTTCTGCTACACATCCATCTTTGTTTTTTATACAATCTTTAAAAAACAAAAAACAGGCTGTGGATCCAACTTAAACCAGGAGCCATGTTTACCAGCCTCATTTCTAAACTTGGAGGTCTTTGAGAGAAGAGGCACAAATCTGAAAGCCATCCCAATCCCCAGCAGGAGCAGCTATCACTTAGCAGAGCAGGAGGGTTGCATTAAAATGGGAAGGAAGGAGGGGGGGTGTTGAGAGCCACTGTGCTCTACAGACAGGTGGCATCTCCGTGGGGAAGAAGAGGACAGCCTTAAATAACAGATTTTCCCCATGGGGCAGAAGTTGGGTTCTAAATGTGCACAGCTTGTGGCTTGGTTCAAAAGAGTCAAGTCCACTTCCCAGAGAAAGGAAGAGAACAGGAGCTGAGCTTTGCCTGTTTCAGCTGATCGCTCCTGAGAAAGAGTGAGGAAAAATGGAAGGAAGCCTGCGTTACACTCTCCAATTTTAAATAATATGCAAGAGAATTCAGCTATTTTCTCCATTTCCCAATATTTTCTTCCTAAAATAAGTTGTAAATATTTGATTTACCTACAATTTGTCTCACTTCATTAAAATATGAATTTGGGGGTCATGAGTCATGTCCATGTTATTGTTATTTCCCAAGATGTCGATGCGACTTTTAATATTCTGTTTGCCGTGCAGTAAATTCTCAGGAAAGGGAGAAGTGGGTGCAGAGGGGTGTATTGAATGGGTGTTAAAATAGAGGTGTGGGAAAGTAACCGGAAGTTATGGATATTGTCCTAGTCCGTTTCGACGGCTATTAAAAATGACTTTAACTGAGCAACTTACAGAAAACACACATTTATTGCTTATATTTCTGGATGTTGGAAGCCCAAGATCAGAGAGGCAGTAAATCCAGGGTCTCATATGGGCTATTTCCTTTCTGAATCACAAATGGACCCTTGTGGCTATGTCTTTACCTGGTGAGTGAGACAAATAAATTTACCTGAGCTTTTGTAGAAGCCCAGTCCTGTTAATGAGGCTCCATCTTCAGGAAGCAATTAGCTCTCAAGGCCTGATCTCTCAGTACCGACACCATGGGAGTGAGGATTCAACACAAAAATTCTGGAGGGACAAAACATTCAAACTGTGGCACATGTGTTAAATTTAGAATAACTGGAGCATGAAGATGTGAAGATAGCAAATGGATGATCGGAGTCTGTTTTGAAACAAGGTGAAAGATTCAGACTACATTTATGTATCATTGAGAATTATTAACATAGAGATGGGATTTCTCTGAGAAATACTGAAGAATTTTACAATATTTCAGTTATGTATGGGATGAGCAGAGGAAATGGAGAAACAATTATTGAAAGTGGTAGGGGGGGAAAAAGATGATGCAATGTAGAGGCAACCAAGAGAGGGAGAGACGTGGGTATGCTCCTGGTGCTGGTATCTGTGTCCAGTGCTGCCAGGAGATGGGACAGGATGAGGACAGAACTCTTTTTTAAATGCTAATGGGGAGAAAATCCCGGGCCTGTGCATTTAGCTATGCCCCAGCCCATTTTTAAACTAATCAATTAATTAATCTATTTATGTTAAGCCAGGATTTCACTTCCTAATATAAATGAGTTGCGTAGGCTACACATGACCTCGTGATCCTTCTGTTTCATCCTCCCAGACTGCCGTGCTTATAGGCATTCATCACCACACACACATTTCCTAACTAATCATTTGATTTAGCCCCCTAGAGGTCTTGATAGAGCAGTGAGAAGCACTGTAGTCTGAATGTATGCTAGTGATTTGAATACATGAAGGCCTATAGTAGACACCCTTTTGGGAAGGGTGATAAGCAGGAAAGAGTAAAGAAATACGGATCTGACTATTAAATTAGGCAAAACTATCTATGCCTTACATCACAAATGGAACATGCACCCCTCAAATTCCTATCTTGAAACCTAGCTCGGATGTGATATAATTGGAGGTGGAGCTTTTGAGAGGTGATTAAGCCATCGGGCAATACCCTAATGAATGGAAGATGTACTCTTATAAAAGGGAGCCTAAGGAGTTCTCTCACTCCTTCTTCCAAATGAGGACACAATGAGAGAATAAGCATCTATGAATTAGGAAATGA
This sequence comes from Cavia porcellus, assembly GCF_034190915.1. Lineage (NCBI taxonomy): Eukaryota > Metazoa > Chordata > Mammalia > Rodentia > Caviidae > Cavia > Cavia porcellus. The sequence continues at coordinate 26,385,406 of NW_026947497.1, read as the reverse complement.
ACTTTTTTCAAACACCTAATCTACTGTTACCTGGATCTTGGGTTGCCTAACTTCCAGAAGTATGAAAAACAAGTTTATGTTTATTATAAACCATACAGTTTATGACATTTTGTTATAACAGCCCAAATGGACAGATATCTTGCATTGAGACTATCTGGAATTAAACCCAGAAATCATTTTATGGTTGTTCTGTACCAAATTTCTAAGGAAAGAGCCAAGGTCACCTCAAACACCAGACCTCTGCAAAGAACAAAGTCATTGTATGAAAATGGTTGTACCTAGAGTTTATCAAGTCCAGTCCTAGAGCTTCATGTATGAGAGCTAGTTTATTTTGTAAGGAGTATCAACTGCATCAAATATGAAACTTCAGATAAGAGCCTTCAGATGTGCTTCAGGGCATAAACTGATTGCCTTCATGGCAGAAGAAAGAATTTGCTCACTGTCCCTTGGACTACAGGAGCACTGTAGCTGTGGGTACACACATCCACAGGGCTGAATGATGAAGCAACAAGGTTCACAGTCTCAGAAATGTGAGGTTTGGCCATTGCAGGAATCAAGATGCTGAACCATCTGTTATGAAAGAGTTGTGATTTCTACTATGAGAAATCTCGTGAAATGTGCAGCATGAGATCCCCAAAGAAAACAACCATATAGCATTGCAAAATCACTTTAGAAATTTTCACATTAATAAATGAAATTTTAAACCAAAATGAATATTGAGAATCGATAATGTCTTCCCTATGGTTGTTTCTCAGCTACAAATAATGCAGCAAGGTTACTATTGATTAGCTTCAAGTAAATAGAGAGATGCATGTCAACACAAAAATCAACTAGCTAAGTAAATTACATTAAAAAAGTGAAAACAAAAATTGAGTTTGTCACATATCTTACTCTTCTAATTTAAAATTCTTATTCTTCTTATGAGCAATTATATTAAAGATGATAAAATAGATTACGAAGACATTAATTACTGCCTTAATTCTTGCTAACATGGCTATTGTCTGAAGGTTCTATGAAATATTAACAAGTAGCTTTTTATTGAACTTCCAGCATTCAACATTTCTAATTACTGAATCACTTTAACCTATTTTCCAAATGTGAAAAACACATTTGCATGTGTGTACATATTCTGGACCTTTAGAGAAATGAAAAGAGATTGACCAAATACCTAAAGTATTGGAGCTACTGATTCATCCAACCAATTAGTGAAGCTGCACTTTCCATTTGCAGGCCAGAAATGAAATCTTATTGACATAGTGTAGGTGGAAAAATAGATTACTGTAGTTTGATGCTTATAAATTAGCAATGCACTTTGACATGCAAAAGAGAAACATGAATAACAATTTTACTTGACTGACAAATTAATAATCACCATGGTAATCTTGGAACATAAAAGGATAATAACATAAATTATTCAAGAGAGACATATCTCCTCTTGTCTTTTTCCTACCTGATCAATTGTTCCTTTAAGCAATGACAATCATTTTATGATATAGGAACAAAGAGTTTGTGAGAGAAATGATATATTAAATGAATGGAATTTAAATATATTTCTACTATTTTATGTTAACATCTCAAGTTTCCAAATTAAATTATTAAATTATGCATATATAAAACATGCCGTTTTGTCTGAAAATAAATGACAGAGGTGTTTGTGTGTCTGACTGTATGACTTCCTGTCAGGACAAAGTCTCAAAACAATTTTGAAATGCAATATATCCTAATTCAAAGTTGAATGCATTTAAAATGTTGAACTAGCAAATGATTTCAAGTGACTACCAAAAAGAGCAAGATATAATCAATTTATTGATTCTATCAACAATACTGAATTATAAAACTGTCATTCACTGCTCGCATCATGTTCCACAGAAAGTAAACACTTTGAATAATAATTAAATATTCAATGAAATATATTTGTGGAAGCAACAAGCAGGACAGTATTACCCTGATGCAATCAAATAAATAGGAATATGGGCATTGGGATGACAAAAGCATTACTGGACTGAGACTTGGGAAGCTGAGTGCAGACTAAATATTTAGCATAGATCTCTGCGAGTTACATTATCTTGGAAAAATATTAAACTCCCACTCCTAATCAAATGGCAATAGTAAAACTAATCTCACAAGGTTGCTGTGAGTAGTAGTCCAAAGCAAAAATGTATGGGGCATGATTGAGCTTATTTTCTGCCCCATGAGAAGTGACAGGTTGTTTTTATTAAGAAGTTTTCTCCTTCCACCCTTTCACTCCTTAAAACTGCCAGGTAGTCCTCTTATGTGCACCTACAGAACCAAAGTGACCCTCTCCTAACATTAAATACTTGCACAAAAACTTCAACATCTTTATTTTGGTAGCTTATTCCAGTGTTATGAGTAACACTGGAATGTTTTATAGGCATAAAAATATGCCTATATTTTTAACTTGTCCAGAACCCCTCAGCGGTGACACCGTTGCTGGATTCCTATGTGGTTCTGTTCTAGATCACTAATCCACAGATGCACTTACACTCAGTGTTATGCAAAATGATCCTCCACAATGCAGGGATAAACAAAAGTAAAACTTTGACATACTGATTTCTTTTTCTTCTTTTAAAAATAGTTTGTGCGTATAATTTAAAACCTGGCTGAGAATTTAGCTTGCCTAGTAAGCACAAGGTCATCAGTTCAATCCAAAGTACCAAAAATAATAAAAATAAAAAAGAAAACTTGTGGGGCAAATGTAAAACAGAATTATGTTTACACTGAAAATGATCCCATTTGATAGAATTTCCCATAGTAAAACAAAACAAAAGTCACACTTACTCTACGAACTACATCAAATTTCTGCTTCCAGTTCCAAGCCCAATATCTCTGAGTGATATATGTTTAATCTCCTCTTCTGTTGACAATTTATTTTGATATGTTTATACCCAAAAAATAAGATTTTAAAATTTACTTCAACAAATATGTCCTATATAAAATAGCCTAGAAGAAGGATTGGAGCAAAAACTTGAGTTTAAAGTATAGTGATGTACATGACACAGAAGGGGATCAATTCAAACGGATAGTGCAGTTATTTGCTTTACAACTCATACTGAGTTCAATATTCATATTTATGACATTCTTTTTTTGTTACTCTTTCTCTTTTTCCTTTATCTTTAGCTTTTAATCTACTATTCAGACTTCTTCATAGGGTGAATTAATCTACTATTTCATTGTAGATGTCCCTGAGGTCTTAGCAATTTTCTGGATAGAGTCTGGAAGGTTCCATTCATTTTTTTGTGGGTTAAGAATCCTACCTATGGCATTTATCTGACTAGAATTAAGTAATTGATGACCTTATTGCAAACTGAAAACCAATGTTGCATCAAGACAGGATGCTTCTCAATTTATTGGTACATGATAAAATCAGTCAGTGTCATGAGTATTAGTCCATTGTTTTAGTCTCAAACTTGTCTCAACCCAGGGTGTGATGACATGAAAAAGTGTGAGGGCATTTATCAAATCCATGGCTTGTAGCAGGAACCAAAGTATAGCAACAAACTATAGCAAATCCACATTCAGGATAGTGCCTGCTGATTGAGGACATAACCTGTCCATTCTGTGCTGGAAAAAGTCTATGTTATATAGTGAAAAGTCAGCTTACTACTTAATATCCCCATATATTTCACAAAAAAGGAATGCATCTGTGACAATATAGTAATTTCATAGTTTGATTATAGGACATCTCTTCCCTTGTATGAAACTCATCATAAAAAGCAATCAATTTCAGGTGGTCAAGTAACATGCATCAAGTTCATTCTGTATATATAGAGCTATGCACTCTGTTATATAAACATCCATGAAGGATAAAGTCTTTTTTGAAAGAAAAAAATGAGTCTTTTTATCAACAAAATAGAATAATATTTTTAAAACTGTGATGATGCATATGAAACTAGAGTTGTAGTATGTAATTAAAATAATTTATAAATCTTGATAACATATAGGACTTATACAATATACAGAAAATTCAAACATGCTTTAAAGAATATGTTTGAAAACATTAACAAGTACAGATAAAGATATAAAAGTATCCATAGTCCTGATCATAAGAAGCAACCTGTTAAGAATATTAAGGTGTATTGTCCCTCATATATTTTATATAGTGATGTCATTTCATGTGTTTTGCTTTGTAAAATGCTTTTGTGTTTAATATTTTGAACATTTTTCTACTCATTAGTAGACCTTCAACACTGGTGACATAGTATTACATTGAGAAGAACAATGTAATTTTTCTAATCAAATCCCTACTATTAAATACCTTTCCTCCAGTAAGGTTTTCTAGTATACGTGCTGCCAAAGCAAGCACAGTAAGGCACTCTAAGATGTAAATTCTCATAAGACCCTCAAAACTAAGAGAAGAAAAATGTTAAAGTATTTATAATCTTTCTCAAAATCACAGACACTAAGATGATTATTAATTTCAACTTTTCAAGACCTATATTTAAATAGATTTTAAACATTAGAATAATTTGTTGCCACAGTAGACAGTTTTTCTGAACCAAAAAATGGAAAACAAAAAGATAACCCTAAACTTGTTAGGTTGCTTTGAAGAAATAAAAATGACAGCACCCTTCAAGAGTAAAGCTTTACATTCAAGACACGATGGAATATAACATGTTAACAATGCTGACTGTCACAGAAAAATGGTCAAAAACAGAGTCAAAATTCAAGTCAAGAATCAAAATCTATCCAACATATGGTAAATGCATAGCAGTTATAAGCATAGATAATCACAGAACAAAAGTCATTTTCTTTGTATTTAACTTACATTCTAATGAGCTGTTTTACTTTTTTGTTTGTTTCTCCAGTCTCTGAGATAAACGAAGTTTCTCAAATCCCTGAGGAAAGCAATTGTCTACATTGTCAAAAACTTCCCTATTTGGTTTTTGCTTCTCTATCACTTATCTTGTCAAAGTTGACGTCCTATGAATGTAAAATAATGATTTCATCGTTGTTTCTTCTTTGCATTTAAAAGTTCCAATTCAGTGTGCTACAAATGAATGACTTGATGGTTGGATTCTTTTGGGAAAGGTTTTCTGTAGCATATTTTTACCCAATCTTATTCCTTCTTTCTGAGAAATGTCATCCATCATCATTAGCCCTACTATTTATCAGTAGTCAATTTTTAGATAACTATTTTCTCCTACTGACAAAAAGAACAATTCTTTCTAGATCAAAACATCTCAAAGTTAATTAGTCCATAATCATCTGGGAAATTTGTTAAAATACAAACACCGATTCAGGAGGTGTTGAGTGTGGCCTGAAATTCTCCATTCTAACAAATTCCAAGTTACTGCTAGTGTATGAACTATACTTTGAACATTAAAATATTAGCTGAAAACAAAGAAAGAAGGGAACTGTGACTAATATAGACAGATTAGCAGTTTGAAAGACCAAACCTTCTTCATCTCAGACATCCAGGCAGGTGTGGTTTACCTGGGTGCCTAGATGGTTACATTCCACATAAGAGCTACAGCAACAGTCACCTCAAGGTCTACATGAAAGATATGCTCTCACACATGCAGGGGTCCAATGGCTACGCCCTCAAAGGATGCTGGTCAAAGATAGCTCAGATATAACTTTGATTAAGGCCTTCTCAATATGAGGATTATTTTCCTTGTTTAATGGACAGAGAGACTAATAGAGAAAATCTAAGGCAGAAGCCATTTTTTTTAATAATTTACACTGCCTTCTGTTCACTAGATGTCAAATATATCTTACATTCAGTGAGCAGTTATTACTTAAGATTAAAGGAGAGACATTTACCCTCAAAATAACTTTTAACAATTGAAAGACACAAAATAGTTCATTAAAAAACACTTTGACAAATTGGCATGCATTTGAAGTAAGGATATACATAGTCAAGAAATGTTACTTGAATAATTGCTAACCCAGCGGAAAATAAGAGATCACCTACTCAAACCACACAATAAATGAATCCTGGGTTATTAGCCAGGAAATGGGAAGGAAAACTTTCAGCTATTTATGAAAAGTTACAGAATAAAAGTTTAATGAATTTTATCAATATGGCATTTAAAAACACCATGAAGGAAAAGTACACTGAATTACACAGGCTACAGTAAAAAGATAAAATTTACACATCAAAGAGCATATCTAATATGTAATGACAAGACCCAGTGAAGGGAAGTAATTTCATTACAGATAGGTAGCAAATGGCTAGCACTAGGGCTACAAAAAGAATACCTACAAGTCATTAATCATGAAACAAATTCTGTAGAAAAAGTAGCAAAAAAAGAGACCAGGTAATCCATAGAAATTTATTAAGAAAGATATAAAAAGTTGCACAACACCACTGAACATGAATAAAATGTAGATAAAAGTTCATGAGATCCAATACCATACTCATGTGATTTGCAAACTAGGAAAATTTAAGAAAAAAGAGATTTAATTTATGCAATGGACTTTTAGTTTAAAATTATTGGGACTGATATGCTTGTTAAAGTATGGAATGTGGAATAATTTTATGATATGAATTGACTTTTTTTTTCTTTTAAGGAAAATGAAGATCATTGGCATTTTAATGAGAAATATCTAAAAACTGTATGAAATCAATAGTCCTGTGAAAAAGAACTAGCTCTGTTTTCTGATACATATTTATTGATTTTTTATACTTTATAGAAAAGTTTTATTAACGAACTAAATATATGTTACTAATAAATTGGTCATATTAGATAATGCCATATTTTTCTAATTTTAGTCTTTTCATGTACTCTATTAGGAGATAATTATTAAGTTATGCTTTATAAATCTTTGAATTTTTTGGATTATTCTTTGGAAGCCCAAATCAATTACTTATTAATTACCAAGCAATTAAACTTTAACCTTATTTAAGATCAAATTAATTGTTAATTAAATTAACAGTTTCTAAATTACTTTTGAAGTATACCATAGTTAAATTCTCTGGAGGGAATGTTCTGAATAAAAGCCTCAAAATGCTTATTACAACTAAAATTATATCATTTCAATATTATTGTTCTTTTTGTTTGTGCTCACAGACTAAGGAAGAAGATATTGCTAACCAAATAAGTTAATATACAAAAAAGAAAAAATATTTTTGCTCCAACCAATTGCCTTTTGATCCTCCTCTGCATATTCAAACTCATGTTCTTAAAATTAAATGATCTTATTAAAAATATGTAAACATGTTCTGTCTATACAAAACTGAAAATTTATATATAAGGATAAAATATTCTTGACCATCATGTCCAATCTTTCCCTAATTTATTTTAAAAGCAAAAGGTGGGCCACTTTGTAAATAACTTTATGAAATGATATCCTTTTTCTTTTTGTTTTCTGAGACAGGGTCTTGCTATGTAGCCCAGGTTGGCCTCCAATTTGCAATGATCCTCCTGTCTCAGCCTTCTAAGTACTGGGATTATAGACATGCACCACCACAGCCAGCTGAAATAACTTGAATGGTAGTTTCCTTTCCATAATTTAAACTTATGATAGTTTTCAAGACTGTTTAAAACTATTAGGACTCTTTCAGTTATGGACATATTGCAGTGTTATAATACTGGCCATCTTTTAGATAAATATATTCAGGAGATTTGATTTACACAAATAAATGTGAGTCTAGGTCACTGTCATTTTCAAGCAGAAGCTTTAAACCAGAGTAGATGTCTTATTCTGCTATGATGGAGTAAGATACTAAAAAGCCTTCTCTCCCACATATAACAACTAGAGAAAATATGAAACACGTTTGCAATTAAATAAAAGTTTTCTATTAGTTTTTTAAAGATTAATTTTAAGTTAATCAAAGTTTAAAAGAAAGAATTCTCCCCAGGAATGTTTCCCATTTGTATGGTTTTACATAGAGCACAAATCATAGTCAGGCAAAACTCAGGAGCAAATCTTGAGAGCAGTCAAAAAACCAACACATGACATACAAGGGCATATGATTTGAATGAACTACGATTCCAGTGAAACATGTTTAAAGTGATGAAAGAAAAAATCTGGAAGAGTAGGTATCTCAAACATCTTCTCAAAGAACAAAAGACACATAATGATATTTCACAGTAAAATAAAAATAAGAGCATTTGTTAGTAACAAAACCACATCACCAAAAACCAGAAGAATTAAAAAAAAAAAAACACTACAGGATGCTCTTCAGGCTAAATAGAAATGATACTAAAGGAAACTTGGATCATCAAATATAAATGAAAAGTATCTGAAATAATAAATACTTGAATAAATGCAAAGGTATATTTCATTTATAATTTCCTTCAGATACATATGATTTTTTAAGTAAATTGTCTTAGTGATTAATAGCATGAATATCAAGTATCATTTGATACTAGAAAGCATAGTGAGTATACAGGCCTCTATTGTCACAAATTTTCTACATTATGCAATAAGTGTTAAAATATTAACTCCAAATATACTATGGAGGAGTAAGGATATATAAATCTGAAAGACATTACTAAAAAATAACAATGAATTAGATCTAAAATTTAATAGGAAATTTAAATTTCGTCTCTATTCAAATAAAAAGATTGGAAAAGAATAGCAAAAAATAACTAAACAAATTGGTAAGAATAAAATAGATTTGAAAGAGATCACAAATGATCAACATATAAGATATATGTACCAATTTCCCCAAACAATTATAAATATTGTGTGTTGCAAACCAAAAGAATTAAAATAGACTTAAATCAACTATATCAATAACTGTATTAAAAGTTAAGGAATTAATTAGTCCAATTAAATATATTGGACTATCAGAATGAAGAGAAAATATAACTGCTTATATATTCTACAACACAAATGCATAATGCAAGTATATTAAAATTAAACAACTAAAAAGATTCTAGTATAAAAACAGTAAGCCTCAGTAGTCAGCCTTGACTGCATTAACATCAGACAAAATAGACTTTGACATGTAATGAGACAAAAGAATAATAGTGAAAGTATAAAAAAATTATAATTGTAAGTGTCTAGGCACAAAATAACAAAGTTTCAAAATATTTAAAATGTAATTTGACAAAGGGAGAAATATGCAATTTTATAATCAGAGAAAGACATTCTAACGTCACTCACTCCGAAAAATGATAGATTTTCTATACAAAAATCCATGAAGATAATGGTTATCTGAGCAATATTGCATCCTATCATATAAATATATGTGTGCATATAAATTTATATGTATATATACCAATTAGCTTTCCATGTAACATTTTATACTTCTACGGCCAAAACTACAGAATATAGATTCTCTTCAAGTATTCTTCATATGTCCAATCAACTACCTAGCCCATAATTCTGGTCTCAATAAATTTAAAAGACTTAAACTCTAACATACATGAACTCTTACTATGGTAAACAATACTCAATAAAAAATGGGAAAATGAGTAACAAACCTAAGCAAATGTTTTATGTAAAAATATATAAGAATGGTAAATAAGCACATTAGATACTAAAAATCATTTGTCATTAGAAAAATTTAAATTAAAACCATGACAGACAGCAGACCTATGCTAGAACAGTTAAATTTTAAAAGAAAGTATCGACTAAGACACAGAAAAACTTGACCTCACAATCCTATGAGTGAGACTGTAAGATGTGAGGTCAGGATTTCTGTATCTTAGTTTGCAGTTTCATCCAAATTATATGAAAATAGATCATATGAAACAATTATTTCACTGACAGAGATTTGCTTAAAAGAAAAGAAAGCATATGTCCATGCAAAGGCTTATACATGGACATTTATAAAGGCTTTATTCCAAATAACCCAAAGAAGGAAATTACCTAAAGGTGGACAAATAAACAAAATGTGGTTCGTCAATATAGTGGAATACTTCTAAGTATAAAAAGAAACAAATTACTGATACATACAATAGTGTGGTTGAACTTGTAAATCATCATGCTAAGTAAAAGGTGCCAGACAGGAATAATACATTGTCTGTTGTCCCATTTAAATAAAATTCTAAAGATGTAAATTACTCTATGGTAACAACCATATGGTAAGGAACAGATGTCCAGAGTATAATTAAATATTCTATATTTAATTAAATATATTAATAAAAATATAATTAAAGTATTCTATATTTTGATCACGGAGGTCATTTCACTGACATAGATATTTATCAAACTCATTTCACTTAACATTTTACATGAATGAATTCTATTTCATGTAATTTATGCCCAAATAAAACTTATTTTTAAAAAGTCAATGTAGTTCACTTCAATAGGGGTACTCTTCCTACAGGAGATCCTGTCTGGATCCCTCAGTAAGAATAAGGTGGAGTTACAAGGGGGATATCAGTATTTTTGTGTCAAAGAATTTAGTCATTTGTTATCACAGGACAAAGTAAGCGCTGCAAATTACTGATTCCAAATATGTTCATCTACTGCATCTCATCTGTGGGCCCAGGAAACTCAGAGTTATTCTGATCCTGTATCTATTTGAACGGTTTTTGTAATACAGTTGCACCTCTTGTGACCTGAAAGAAAGTTGCCTAGAAACGTTTTAGGCACCATCTTTTGATCTTAAGAGGGAACAGCTTTGCTTCCTCTAGGCTTTCCTATATGTGTAAGTTCAGAGTAACTCAATCTATCTTGCCACTCTCTTAAAGATTAAAGAATTTCTAACAGAGAACACTGAATTATGTTACTAATTAGGACAACTAGGAAGCTTTAACACTGAACTACCAATTTTGTGAGGCAGTAAATGTCTTTCTATAAAAGTTGTTTTAAATTGACTTTCATAGTATTTATAGCTAATGGCATTCCTAAACAAACGATGTATATATACGCAGTGTTAGACTCATGTGATTAGCTTCTTTGTGTTTTACATGGCTTCTCCTACAGAATTATCGTGTCATTAGCATAATTTTCCTTTCTCAGTCAGAATATTCTAGTTTCTTTCCTTCCTTAAAATGTCTAACTCTGGTTGTAATATTTGCATGTCATTCTTTCTAAAATTATATATATATATATATATATATATATATATATATATAAATTTTTAGATTTCTAAGCTTTATCCTTGAACATTTATTTCATCTGTTCATCAAAAAGTGCTTTGAAGCATAAGGCAGAAGCCACAGTCTCCCCTCCAACATTCACAGCCCAAGTTTAGCTCTCTCGTTTCCTTACCATATTGTTACTACTACTGGACTCTTGATTTCACTTGGAATATTTTGTCATTTTTCCAACTTTTCCTGTTCAGAGTTACTCAATAGAACAACTCAATAACTCAGCATAGCAAACTGTCTGGCTACCAACTCACAAGTTACGACCATCTTGACTTCCCATGTGCTCTAAATGATTCACTGAGGCAAGAGACATTTTAGACATTTTCTGAGTAATTATTATATTATTTTCAGCTAAATTGGGTTATTATTTAGCCAGATTTTCTGTGCCATTTTGTGACTCCTTTGTTACCATTGTGTGTACTGTGGTTGTCATTTGGAAACAACTAAAAAAAGGAAAGATCAATCTGGATTGGAATAACTTTGGAGATTTCAATGTCCTCTCTGTCCACGCAACACTCACAAAACAGACAATGCTACATCTCAGTGTGTCTCAAAAGTCAACATTTTATGAAGATGTATGGGTTCCAAGAAACCCTTTTCTCCTCAATTCAGCCTTTCTGAGTATTATCCAATTTCAGCCCTTTTCCAAAACAACACATTAATCTAGATGATAGGACAGGAAGGTGAAGAAAATGTTACCAGGAAAGAGGACATTCATCTTCTTCTTGTTTGTCTTTGGCATCCTATGACATTTTAATCATTAATAAATGATCTTAACTGGACATTTAGGGATGGGCAGGCCTCTTTCATGTCCAAACAAATTTTAATTGCAATTCAAAACAATTAGTACAAATTGATAAAGTGAAACTTTAGATACAGTATTATCCCAAGACTGCCCAGAACCAAAATAGCAAAAAAGCATATGAACCAGTTATCAAAAGAAAGTTCACAGTCACAGACAGCCCAAGGTTATAGAACTTAATAATAACAGGTTATATAATAGTCCTATCAAAACCAATAGCAGCGGATAAAGTGCCATTCAAAAGGCAGCAGGAACCTACCAAAAATCAACTCCATTTCTTCTGAATTTAGCTTCAGGACATTTTAGAAATCCAGGCCTAAGTGTCAGCTAGGCACCTCATCAAACCCAAAATTGCTTCTCTTCTCCCCTCCCCCAGGTCCGTTAAAATGAAAAAGTAAACCTGCGTGTCATCAAGCCAACAATGTTAGTCGAAATTATGGCACAGCGTGACTGTCTCTAATGGAGGCACAAGCACACATGACAGCATGAGTCTGGAATTTTACCCTGTATGACTCCAAAGAGTAGTTCAACCATTCTAGAGAAAAACTCCACCTATAAAGTCAGGTATGTGAAGCATGAAATAAAATTGACACTATACTAACAGTATATTGAGGTGAAATGCCTCTAGCAAGGTCTTATCAGAACAGATGAACACAGATCAAAAGTCAGTATTTCTATTTTGTATATTCAATATGAGGGAACAAGGGATAAAGTTTTTAAAAATCCTCATAGTTAATGGTTCTGGTGACAAGATGCTTGTGACTCTACTAACCAATGCACTCTAGTGAATGCTGCAGTAGACTGAATCTTCAGGTCGATGTTTGGAGTTGGACGAAAATCATGCACCATTTAAAGACCTACACCTGTACCCTAGAGAAGCACACCTTGCAAGCTAGTGCACCCCTAAATAAATCTCAAACTTGCTAGTGTAAATATATTTGAAAGCAACGATGCATACATACATTTACTTAGAGATGTATGTAAAAAATTTCACACATTCATAAATTTCAAAAAACTTGTGAATATTTTCCATTTCTATGAACTCCGAGCACGTGTGTATAGACAAAAAAAATGGCATTTTAATATTTTGGTTGACATTTTATACTTCCATGGAGATTCTGATTTTATGAAATAGCTATTTTCTACTTCCTGAGCTCCTGTACACATGACACAGGTACATGTGTAATGGGCCAGTTCGTCTCACTGAACTCCCACCTTACCAGGGACACACGTCTCAGGAAGGGAAGGCTGCTATAGAGAGTAAAATGATCCACAGTCTATTTCCTTCTGTAAAATTCTTACCGTTCTTTTTTATCATTCTTTCCCTTGAAAAATTCTGTTATTTAACAAGCCCAATATCTGCTGTGAACCAGCTAACCAACAACATCAAAAGTATTTTATTCCATAAATATAACCAATTACTATATTCCAAATACCTATATAATTCAATACAAATTTATAACTATATACCCATTTAATATTAATCAAAATTATTTTAATGAAATGTGCTTTTGTTTTTTTAGTCAAAACTATATATTTGTAAACATGATTTTTTTATTGTCTTTTTTTGTCCCATGGTTTTTGTTAGTGCATATTGGTTATGTGGATTAGTAAGTTTCATATCCATATATTCATTCATGCACATTTCAATCATTTTTTCCTTCCCCATGTACCCCTAAAAATATGTTTTTCAACCGTTGGTTTTGTTTTCTGAGAAAGTGTTGCTGTTTTTTCTTGTTTTCATTTATTTTATATATTTATGGTAGTTCAAATTATAAAGTCTGTTATTCTACCATTTATATTGGTAAAAAAAATCTATTAGTAAATATAAAAACTAAATCACTTTATAAAATAAAACAATATGGCAGTATTTGAAAGTGAAACATGCTTTTGAACCCCTTTTTATTCTATGGCAGACAATGCTCCCCAAGAAATTACATCTACTTTCCCAAAGACCTTGAGAGTCAAGGCAAAACTTTTTCTTCATTTACTGTGCATTTTTTTTTTACTTCCTTGTCGCTCTACCCACTCTTACCTCAGTTTGCTTTTATGGCCCATTTATCTCAGTATGAAAAGTGGCCTCTAGTCTGTCTTAGATTTCAAAGCATTATTTCCCCGACTATATTGTGTTACACAAAGCTTCCTTACATATGCTATTTTTAGGTTCCTTTAAAAGTTTTATTAGTACACATTTACAATATGTAATGATTATATTAGTATACAATTAATCCTTTTAATTTAAATCCTAAGTATATAGGCTATTTTTCAAACCAGGTTTCAATACATACAACCTCTAGGTCTTCTAGATTAAGTTTATTGATTTCATTTCTTAAGAATTTCTAGACTTTCTGGAATCTAACAATGAATGATGAGTCCTTTTGAGATTTTTAGATACCAGCATCCATGTGTAATACCTATTCACAGTCATTATAGCCTTCAGGATATAGACATTGTAAAAATTATCTGTGGGAAGTTTTCAAGGCACTTATGGCTATTAAAATTCGTGCACTAGAATATTATCTCAGGTCTTTCTTCCTACATCCTTCCCTCTGGGAGTTTTCTGTCTTCTCTGCCACTCACTGTTAAGTGCACACAAATCTCCAGCATAGGTGCCTGGCCCCATTCATTCTCACCTTCTTCTTGCTCTAGATACTTCTCAACAAAGGGCTTAGTTGCTAAAGAGTAAGGCATGAGAGTATTTTCTTTTTTGTGATACAGCTATCCTTTTGCTATTATTTTGTCGGTGTCTTTGTTGGAAAACAGGTATAATGGCTCAAGGAATGGGCTCTTCTGTACGTTTCTACTGCTTATTGGCAGAGAGGCATTCTTGAGTATCTCCAAACCATAAGCTTTTCATTGGTAAGAGAGAATGCAACTCTCTCACAAGGTTGAAGGGCTTGGAAGAATAACTTATCCATTTTAAGTATCCAATAAAGTACTTGGGGAATTAATATAGACACCTGAAAATGCAGCAAATATCTTTTTTTCTCCATGAAATGTCTATATTTTTTTTCAAAAAGGTAGTGGTTTTAGGATACTTCTCTCTCTCTCTGGGATGCTACTAGGTAGATGTAAAGAGATTCTCATAGAAAATAATATGTACTTTTCACACTTTTATTACTTTTAGAATTCCTGACCTAGGAAAAAGTGTAAGGACAGAATAGCATGTCACAGGTTAACAGATCATGTGTAATCTGGCATTTGAATTGATATGTATAGAACTTTCTCTATCATTCTTTTACTGTATGATTCTACTTTTAGATTCCTTTTTTGACCAGAAATGTAACTCATGGAGAGAAAATGCTGAACTATAAGAAATAAAAATGAAATGATAATTTGAAAGGCAAACAGGAACTATCAGTCAAATTTCTCTTTGAAATAGAGTTTTTATTCCAGGCTATTTGTTGGTGAGAACAGAGAGAAAAATCTTGATTCCTGCACATTTTTGGCCTGGCGTGAAGATTCTGCCCTACTTTCATATCTCCTTGAAAAGAAGGGGGAGTATGAATTTGGTTCCTTAATTTAAATAGCGCTCTTCCTCAATGAAAAGAGATTAGCCATATTTCCATTCATTTTGATTTTCGATGGCCTATTATTCCCCAGGTCTGCATTTAGGATCAGTCTGCTCTTAGACTAGAAATTATCTTTGCTCCCCAGACACATTTGGCAGTATTAAATTTTAACAGAAATCTTAGAGGGAAAGAAAAAGAAACATACACTGAAACAAAAAGACCTCCTATCTCTATGTTAAAACCTTTATTTTCACTCTTCTTTGGAAACTCAAAGTTCTAAAACTGGAGGAGTCACCAACTTTTAAATGCAGTGGAGTCCTGGGCCGCTCCTCATAGGTAGTTCAGCCAAGATCTGCAGTCTTAAGAAACTTAATGCCATGACCAATGCTTTCATGGGCTTTAAGTGCCTACTGCAATTTAATAGCAACAAGTTTAGAAAAATAAAAAAGCAATAACTGGAATTCTCCTGCCCAGAGAAGTTCAATTAATTCAATTGGGCATTCAGTTGCTAAATTTTTACCAGAGCGGGAGTCTCTAACCTTATTTCAATGAAAATAAGTAGAATACCGTTAATTCCTTTTGGGTAGTACATTTGATTGTGTGAAGAGCTTTGCATGCTTCAGCTTGTAACCTATTTCCCTTGATATATGAACATTATTTTCCTCTTATTTTAATGCAGAAGTTTATGGCTAAGGTGTCAAATTTGTCTTTTATTTTCTAATTTTTCCCTTATACTTCCCCAGGTGAAGCACCATAATCAAAACTTGAAAACAGCAATTTTCCCTCTACAATAATTCCAATTTCTACTTTTAACTAGATTATCTCTTGTCCTTTGCTTTTTCCCATGGAGCACAACAAGTAAATGTGGCCTGGTTTGTTTACCGTGACTGGCAAACATTGAAAACTAAATAATATTAAGATATTCTAAGTCAGTAAGTACACTCCCTTTAGAGTAAGAATTCAATAGTGGACTGGTTTGAAGTCTTAGAAATTGTGTGGTGGAAGAATGCTTATCAGAGTCAAATGATATCCATCTTATATTAAATGGAAGATCAGGTTAGAAAATGCCGTGTACTCTCTAACCATGTTTGTCCAACCTCTTTGTCTGCACCCTTCTGTCCCTGGTGCTCCAGGCATCCTTCCCAGCTTTCTTCAAAGTTCAGCAGCCCCTAGCAACTTAGCCTGCTCACACTTCTGGCCCCTTTCTGTTTAATATCTTCCAGCTGGAATTGGACTGTGATGGTTTTGCTTTTGCTTTTTTAACTTAGAAGTTACCTTTAACTGCATTTCTCTTTTACTCCACCTTTACCCCCAAAACTTTACACTTCCTGAGATCAGAATGAAAATAGTGGCAGACATATATACGTAAAAAAGCCTCAAGAACATGAGTATATAATCATGTATTTTAAAAGCAGTTTTCCTAAATGAAAAAAGGAGGAGAGCCCAAGATATAAAATTTACTGAATTCCTTGATGTGAGTTCTTTCAGAACTGCTGCCCTGCTCAGTGTCCCATTAGAAAGAGATTTGCAGTGAGCATATCCATTACATAGGATTTGTAACACATAGTCCTACTAAGTAAAAACAACCCCAAGAGCATAGATATTAGTGAAATGGACTTATTGTATCAGGAACCAATGGATTTCTAGGATCATTACCTTTTATTAAAAAAAAACATGTTAGTTCACAAAATTTAATTTTCAGTAATATCTATGCTGCACAACCAGCTCACAAATTCCCAAAAATGTATTGCCTACCTCTCATCAATTAGCTGCAACACTCTGGGTATTCAGAAGAATAAGAGACATGATTTTGATGATAGAAAGTCAACAAATCATTGCTAGAAACTCTTTGTGCCAAACTTTTTAGTGTCAGAAAGTAAACTCAGCTTTGATTGCCTATCTAATGATAACCACCAAAGTCTTTTCTGTCTCTGTCTTGTTCCAGGCCAAAAGCATTTCACCATTCACAGTAGCTTAAATAGTCATGAGGCTGGCTCCTTCTCAAAACTGGAATTCCAGGTCAAAGTCATCCCCTTGGGAAGTGTTTCCCCAATTTTGTTTTTAATGTTTCCATATTCTATATCTGTATGAGTCCCCTTTTCCTTCCTGTACTATTCTGCAATAAATCAGTTTACTAAACAAAGGTTCATTTGACTCATGATTTCAGAGACTTCAGTCTATGGTTCCTAAACATCATGGCTTTGGATCTGTGGTGAAGCAGCACATCATGTTCTGGAGCTTATACTGGAAACAGCTGCTGCCCTGATGATGGTTCAAAAGCAAAAAGGAAAGAGGGAAAGAGAGAAAGAAAGACAGAGAGAGAAAGGGAGAGGGAAAAGGAGAGAGACAGACAGACAGAGACAGAGAGGTGGGGAGGAAGAAGGGAGACAGAGAGAGAACCTGGGTTCCAGTGTCCCCCTCAACGGTACACCCCAATTACATAACATCCTCTTACTATGCCCCACAAAGTTTCCACTGACCCTCAACAGCTCCAAGCTTAAGAACAAGCCTTTAACACATATGCCTTTGGGAGACATTTCACACCCATGCTATAGAAAACACATTCCTTTGTTTGATCTCATCATATTTCTGAAGCTATATTTTCTCTATTTATTTTCTCTTACCAAAAGAAAACTGTTTGAAAAAGGGCTATTAAATTTCTTTGTCTCATTAACTGGGAGATCCCCTGCATCTAATTCAAGAGTGCACATCAGGCATCTAGCAGATAAGGAGGTGGATTAATATATGTGCACCCTGACCCAATTCCTTAGAGAATAAATCAAATGAATCTGGTTCATTTGCCCAGCAGAAACCATACATAGATTCTCCATATGAAATGCATTCCAGTGGTGCCTGAAAGTTGTTAAATTTCTTATGATTTTTTGAAATTCGTAAAATCTCTAAGAAAAAACTTTAATCATCCCAAAGTCTTGATTTTTAGTACATAATAACTTTAACAGCTTTACAGAGGTATACTAAGCATATACTAAATTTCTCCTGCTTTAAAATTCAGTGTTTTTGAGTAATTTTATAGAGCTTTATTATTATAACTACAATTGCATTTTGTGGCATACTTTTCATATAGTATCTAAGAATTGTGCTCAATTCAAAATTTTAATGTTTTCAAGATATGTCAAATTCAGACCTATACATCCACAAAATTTTCTAATTTTCATTGAATTTTTTTTTTTATTTCACTGGTCGATTTCTGTTTCTCTATCATTAACTAAATAGTATACTTATATATTGTCATTACTTTATTATGAAAATTTTGTCTTAGTGTAACTTCCATTTCACACTGAGGACACACTGAATCATATATTATGTTAATATTGTACTTCTTCCTAACTAAAGGAAATTGTGTTTCACAGTGTGCAAATGGCAGGAACAAAAGAAAAACATAACGATAGTGAAAGATATGGGAACTACATAAAGGCAATCCAGTGGTTAGATGCATTACAGGAGAGATAAAGCTGGCATGATTGAGGAATAGGTTACATTAACAAGTAAATAAGCATTTTGAGGATAAAGAAGGACAAATTTCTCAGTAGCAGAAAAAATGTTAATAAAAGGAAAAAAAAAAACGTTAATAAAAGGAAAAACAACAAGGCCAGAAGGAGCCATGAGGTCCTGGGATAAAATAAGAGACACTGGTATAAAGTCATGATGTTATAATATACATATATTGTAGATATATACAGTCACATTTGAATGGTGTTATATGCATATACTTACTATTTCTGACCTCTGAGGGAACTCGAGCGAAAACTATAACTTGCATGTGTTATGTGCATTTTCTAAAAGCTCCTTAATGTCTTGCTTTGCATGAAATGGCTGGGTAAATACTGCATGATCTTAAGTGATCTTCATGATCACTTAAAGTATGGAATCCAAGAAATTTTAAATCTTTAGAATTAACAAGTAGAATATTCAGCAGGGATTAAAGTAACAGTGACAGGAATTAAAAGATATTGACCAGAGAACAGAAAATTCCAATTGGGAAGGAGAAAAATTTGAAGAGAGCTATATGACTATAGTTAATAACAATTATTTTTATTTTTGAAAATTGCATAGTAGATTTTAAGTATTCACATCACAAAAATGATAAGTATATGAGATAATACATGCCTTAATTATCTTAATTCAGCCTATCCTCCATTCATACACACACTTACATAATGAATATATACATTTTGTCAGTTGAAACGTTTTTAAAAGAAAGATGAAAAAACATTATCCCTATATAATATTTACAGTAGGCTAAATTTTAAATTGTGTACCATATGTACATAAATTACACAGAAGTCTAAATAATCCTGCACTATAAACTAACAATTACTGAAGCAAGTGTTTATTGAAAAGAGACAGATAATGGTAAGTACTCTCTAGATTGATAAGACTGACTCAGATCTGAAGGAATCTAGGCACGTTCTCCTTTTCAGTAAACATCACTTTCTCACTTTTTCCCAATACTCTCTTGTCCTTGAAGACCATGAGCACCTATACACATGAACTCCAACAGATTATACTAAGACATCACATTAGTGGGATTAGAGAACAAAATACGTATTCATACAGTATTAGCCATTTGTTGAGACCCAAATGAAGCTATTTAATGAGGGCTGTTCTGAACTGAAGTGTGTCTTCCCCAAATTAACATTGAATCTGGTTAACTAATCCACAAGCTACACTGTGTGTAGACCAAGTTTTCAGGGTGTGTGTAACATGAATGAAGCCATGTAAGTTTGGAGTTAACCTGATAGAACTGCAGTATTATAATAATAAAAGGAAAAACATTTGCAGTGTCAGGTGATACAGAGGAATGAAACTCCCAACCTACTATGTCTGCAAGTTCATGTTCTTTAAAATACAAGAATGAATTTTAGGAACAACAGAGGTTAATAGTACAATATATTTATTGAGAGAAAGAAAGCTTCTATCTGAAAGAGAGACAGAAAGGGTGCTGTACGAGCTGCCAAAGACTCTGTTTTTTTCCAGGGAGTTTTATAGAGTAAAATCTTGGGATGAGGCAGGTTCAGGGTGGGGAAAACTGGGAACTCACAAAGCAGATGGGCATGAGGTGAAACAGAACTATAGTTAACCAATAAGTTTAATACTTCAGATAAAATTGATTACATTAGGGACAAATAGGGAAGTGAATTATGTAAAAAGCAGGCATTCTTTGAGAGCAGTGACTCTTCCCTAGGGGATTGGAATAGTGACTCCTGACTCCCTTAGGGTGATAGGGGATGATTTAGACTATCAGTTCTTAGGATGTGGGTGCATTTGTTTGATCTTTTGTCTTGAGGTTTAGCATATAGCAGGCGCTGTCTGTCTCTCCCAAAATTGCAAGGTATCTGGGCTTCTGCCCTGGCTCCTTTGAGGATCTAGCCCTGTTTCACTGCCTATAGTATTTCTAACTCAGCACCTACAACATAAGGACACAGCCAGAATGTGATGATTCAGATTTGGTTTATATAATTACGTCCCTTAAGGTTGGGTTGTTAAAAACTTGGTCCATAAGCTGGCTGTACTGAGATATGTCTTGAGCCTTTAAGAAGTAGGTCCTATGAAAGGTTTTTACATCATTGAGCATTTGTCCTCAAAAGATATTATGGGATTCTATCCTCTCTCTTTTCTCTCTCAATGCTCCAGTTTAAAATGTGACTTTTTCTCTTACATGCACTCTTGCATGATACCATCTGCCACCCTCACCAGAAACCAAACCAGGGGGGCCATCCAATCTTGGAACTGAACCTCCAAAGCTATGCCTTTCTCTTTATACACTGAATTGCCTGCAGTATTGTTTATAACAACACAGCAGCCACTATAGTGGCTATGCACAAAGCAGGAAGAAAGCTCTCCCCAAACTCAACCATTCTGACATCCTGATCTCAGACTTCTGTCTGCAGAACTACAAGAAAATAGATTCAGTCACAATCTGTATTTTATCATAGAAGTTTGGGTTAATACAAATTTTGATATCAAGAAGTGATGTTGCCACTCTAACAGAAACATAAACTTGTAGAAGTAGCTTTGGAATTTGGTAAAAGATAAAGATTGGAAGAGTTTTGAAGTTCATATAGAAGTATGAGTGCTCAGGGAAACTCTGATAAGGTACCAGAGGAAAGGAGAAACATGTTATCCGAACCTGAAAGAAAAGACTGAGGATGTAAGGCAGTTGGTAGCGTCCCTCCCTTGCATAAACAAGGCCCTGACCTTGATCCCTAGTGCGAATCACCAAGAGTAGAAGAAGGAAGAGGAATAAGATAAGGGACAAAGGAAGAGGAAAAAGAGGAGAAGAAGTGGGAAGAAAGATGATCCTTAATATAAAATGACAGAGACCTGTGTTGTATTAGTTGGCTGTGCTATATTCTAGAGTGTTACAAAAGGTAGAAGTTGTAAGCAATTCAACTGAATACTTAGCTGAGGAACCTGTTTCTAAGGAATACTTTGAAAGTGTGGCTTTGATTCTTTTAAATGTAGCATAATAAAATGCAAAATAAGTGAGATGAATAAAAGAATTATTAAACTGAATAGATTCAGAATTCAAAGAATTGGAAAACTATTGTGTATACACATTGCAAAAAAAATCTACAAAAGATTATTTTGAAGATAAAACTGCAAAACAACCATTTGATAAATACAATATGGGAGGGACTCATGGATTGAACACCCATGAGACCAGAAAAAGTGAGACAGAAAGACCAAAGGTTTTGGGGTATCTGAAATTCCACACACAGAGACCACTGAACTGTTTGGCAGTAAACACACTGCTCCAGAGCTAAATAGAAAATCTAATGAAATCAGTTCAGAGATCCTCAGAGCTCCCCAGCAGGCTCAGAGATCAGGCTATTTCTCCCTAGTTTCAAATGGTCAGAGCAGCTCTTTACTTTCAGAAAGCTACAAGCAGGCCAGTGCCTTCTAGCAAAAGAGGAGGGTCATTCCTCAGGTGTGGAAATAACACTGCCACCCTAGCTTACCTTGAGGTACAGCATCAAACAAAAAATATTACTTTCATATTACAAGATGATCTAATAAGTTTATCCGTGGCCAGATTTTGTTTCTGTGTAAGACTCGTCATCCCTTTGTTCCTTCTTCTTTCTCCCATTAGGAATGGATATGTCTATCCTCTCCTGTTACTATAAATACATCCCTTGTCATGGATTCACAAATGAAAAATGTTGCCACGGGATAAGTCATAACTCTGTGCTCACCACATCTGATGTAGCTTCTATTTAATGAGACTTTGGAGTTCAGAGTTGATACAAGAATGTTTGAGGCATGCAGGGAGGCAATGGAGCACTTTGCATGCAATAAAGGCATGGATTTGGGAAGGCCATGAATGGAATGCTATAGAATGAATTGGCTCCACTCCGCTCAATAATATATATGTTAAAGCTTTAGCCCTAAAGATGACTGCATGTAAAGTAAGGTGTTTGGAAGTAATTAGGATTGAATGAAACCAGAAGAGTGGGGTCTTAATCTGATAAAAGTGTTGTCTTATAAGAAAAGTGGGAAAAAAAGACAGATCCTTGCTCTCCATGAATAATGCAGATACAGTAATCATCAGCAAACCAAGAACAGAGCTGCTACCTGAACCCAACCACTCTGGTACCCAAATTTCAGATATCCAGGTGTCAAAACTCTGAGAAATTAAAAAATAAATTTATCTTGTTTAAGTCAAGTAGTATTTAGTGTTTGAATTTTGGCGTCTTAATATAAAAGTTGCATCCACAGAATAACAGATAAGAAGTAAAAAGCACAGAAGATGATGTTCACTACCAGGGCAAAGTTCGGGTTTTATAGAAGTTAGTGAGAGTTCGTAGTTTATTTAAATAGCACTGTGGAGACAAAGAAGTATTTTAAACAGGCAGACATGTAATTCTATTTGAAAGAAAGTTTCTGCTCGGTAGAGTTTTAACATATTTTCTATATGGTCACTAGTTCATGCTTCACTCATCAGAGGACAAAGAAATGAGGCCGACTTCACTTATGTTTTAAGAAGAATCCAAGTGAATCCAACAGACACTGGAAAGGTCTTATTAGACCTTTACAGAGCCTTAAAAATTATTTGATAAAAGTGATGCTTGGGGCTCACAACTAGCTCTCTTCCATATCATAATCACATTCTCTTATCCATCCTTCTAAACATTATGAAGAGCTCCTTAAACTTTCAGACTAACAATACAAGTAGGCTTTTAAAATACAATGAATACCAAATTTTTAAAATTAATACAGTAAAAGACACTTTGTCATTAGTCCCTTTAAAATACTCTCCTTCACTTTAAACACCCTTAGACCAGCATCCTTGCCACTTTGGGAAGCACTTTTGGAAGTACTCCTCAGTGAGCATCTTTAGTTATGTGTTTATTCATGGCAACCTTGATGCCAGGAATAGATTCCAAATTTACCTTTCATGGTCATTTTGACTTTGGGAAAGAGCCAGAAGACATATGGGGCCAGAACCGATGAATAAGGTAGATAAGGACACATCACAATGTTGTTACCAGTTTGGCTTTCTGTTGGAGGGCCCAAGGCAGCAGTATTTACTATACTTAAAGGCAGTTACAAAATAGGACCTCTGAAGCAGCCATGAAAGGATCAAACTTTGGCACTTCTGTGTGCTTTAAAAATACTGGAGAATGGGAATAAGAAAAAGGAAGAATAGATCAAATAAAGTAGGAAAGAGACAAAGAAAATTATAGCTCATAAATTCTGTTTTTAGTAAGTCTGAAATTTTGAAAATACAAAGTTATGTAAAGGTATCCAGACCTGCACTGTACAAGGTTACTCATGCTACTTGGGCTTGTTTTTTGAGGGTTTTATTCGTTTGTCTGCTTATTTGCTTGTTCATTTTTCTCTCTCTTTCTAGTCTCATACTCCAAATCACTTAAAGATACTTAAAAAAGATACTAAACCAAAAAATTAGCTTAATTCATAGGTAAAAAGTAGAAATCTAACCTGAAGATAAAGAAATGGATGCCAAGGTTTCAGAGAATGACTTTAGGAAAAACATTTTAGACTATCCATTTAAAAAACAAAACATGAATTTCTCTGTAAAATGGCCCATTCTTTCACCAGTTAAATGAGCCATTTTCTTTCTTCCTGATAGTAAGCTACTGTTTTTCTCTTATAAACCAAACTTTCCATAGATTTACAAATTTTTGCTTTCCAGACACACAAATATCCCCAGCTCCAGATTACACCACATCTCTGAGGGACCACACTCTATTTTCTTTGAGTGTGTACTTTTAATTTTGTTAATACACTCTATGAGAGACACTGAGACAGAGACAGAGACAGTGTCAGAGAGAAATTTCTTTGAAGGATATTTAGTGGTAGTGTCTTTTACTGTAATATTTGTTATTGAAACATTCACTGTATACTTTGATCACCCCTTGTACCATCCCTGGTCATAACCTTTCTCTACTAATATAGTCTGGATGTCATGTCCCTTACAATTTGTATGTAAAAACATAATTATCTGATGATAGTTTTGGATGGTGGGAAGTTCTGTTTTAAGAAGAGATCCAGTCCTGAGGACTTAGCTTCGTGGAGTTCATGACTACCTCGGGATGCCTCAGAGATCTACCTTGCCCCTTCCCCAATGTGAGAATGCAGGGAGAAGATGGCATACATGAATCAGGAAATGGGACTTCACCCGACACCAAGGCTGCTGAAGCCTTGATCTTGGCCTTTCCAGCTTCTGGAGCAACATGAAATAAATTGCTGTCATTTGTAATCTTCCCAACATATGGCATTTTGTTTTAACTTTTGTAGTAGTGTTAATGGGCAAAAATACATATCACTGTCAAGGTATATTTTTAAATCTTCAAGTTTAGAAGTTCACTGTATCTCTCTCTCTGTCTCTCTCTGTCTTTCTCTGTCTCTGTCTCTGTCTCTGTCTCTCTCTCTCTCTCTCTCTCTCTCTCTCTCTCTCTCTCTCTGTGTGTGTGTGTGTGTGTGTGTGTGTGTGTGTGTGTGTGTGTTAGTCTCCAGTTGTATGTGTTTAGTGTGAAGGAGGAGGGGAAGCATGGAATTAAAATACCAAAATAAAAAAGTATTTTCTCCTGGTAGGAAGATCTTTTAAAAGATCTTACTAGATGCATTGTGTTTGCTTAAAAAATGCTTACATGAATAAAAAGCCCTTTTGCATGATAATTAAGAATCTTTCTTCCTCTCTTCTGTTTTGGAATAACAGAAATTCTTTGTAACTAATCAAAAAATAGTAAAACATAAAATTACCTAGCAAGCTGATTTTTAAGGTTCGTTCACTGGATTGTGTGCCACGGGGATGAGTGATGCCCACACATCTTATGAAGAACTCCATTCAGTCTCCTTTAGTGGGAACCCACCTCAGACATGTGTGAAAACAAGCACTCCACTCTGAAACATAGCAGGCTCTCTTTTTTACAATGATCGTTTTCTCTTGTGGCTCATTCTAAATCAGCAGCAGTTAATTTTGTTCCATAGTCTAGCGATTATTGCTCAAATCACAGTGGAACTTTCAGTTTAGTTAATAACAGAATACTCGAGGCACTTCAGGTGTTACAATACCAGATTCACCATGGCTAAGATAAATTTTCATAAGCAACTTCTACAACACTCTAAGGACCACAAAGTCAGAACAATCCAGGTAGCACATTCTGTCTTTCCTCCAAATTTCTACCAGTAATTATAAAACCATCTTAGCTAAATGTTCTTTATCAAAGAATGTTCTTCTTTGCTGAAAGGTTTTTTTAAATTAGATTTATCCTTTCAAAACTATCGAAGTAAATTGGCTTCCATTTGTTCTCATTTTAGCATCCCAGCTACATGAGTAGGTTTACCAACTCATGTAGCCAATAAAAATTCTGTTCTAGAGATTTTTCAAGATACATTTGGTAAAGTAATATCATTTTGTTAAATTTTCTTGCATATAATGGAAATATATTTTTTTCAATTAAGCTGTCAACAATGTAGCTCAACATCTTGTAACAAATAATGTAAAAAAAGCATTACCAGAAATGTGTGCTAATTCCCTTAGACAGTAACAATGAAAAATTATACTACCAACAGTGGATTAAAATGTATGATTAAGAAATATTAGTCAGGTCCAGGGATTTAGTCCAGTGGTTCAAGCACTTGCCTGGTAGGTATGAGGTTGTAAGTTTGATCCTAGTATCAAAAAAAAAAAAAAAAGAATGAAAGAAAGGAACATTAGTCTAGTTTACATAAAGTTGAAGAAAATATACTCAAAATACTTTGAAATATCATAAACGACTTTTAAGTTTTATATCATGAAACATGAACATATTACTGTGTAAAAATAATCTTCAAATAAAGCAACCTGGAAGTTCAAAGGAAAATAATATTACTGAATTATCTGAATTGTTTCCTTTTTACTCCTATGGAAGATAATTTTAGTTAGCAATACTAATTTTTTTAGTATGATGCTGTATGTTTAACTATTTTTTCACTGTCATTTATTTTAATCCTGTGCCAGGCATTTATCTAAGAGGCTATTGTCTGAAAAATGAAAAACCTCATCATCATAGTAAAGTTAATGGGGAAAAAAATTGTAAATCTTAGACCAAGTACCCAAAAGCCTTAAAAAATGTCTCAAATATCCACATTATTGGGAACTTTGTTATCCTTCTGATAGTGAACTGATTATTATAATTTCTCCCACATTTTACTGATACTTAAGCTTTTATCCAATGAAATAGATAAGTATATTGACAAATTTTGAAGTCCTAGTTGCAAAGAGAAAATAAACATCATCATTATCTATCATATTTTGGACTGTGATATGCATCAATACACTTGACCAAGTCCCTATCAACAAAGAGCTTTTCAACAGTCATACCACCCCAAGAGATAGACATTATAATTTCAATTTTAGAGTAATAAAAACTGCAAAGAAAGTTGACAATAGAAGAAATGCTGTAAGTAGTAATTCTCCAAAATAATGACAAATTTGTTTTCAAATATTTCAAGTAATTTTCCTATTAAGTACAGTATTCTCTTTTCAGGCTAGATATCATAAAGGACTTCAGAGTAAAAATCTATTTTAATCAACCTTGATTTTTCTAGCAAGAAGTGAGAAGAATCCCAAGTCAGTCACCAAGTAAATAAAAGTGATGGTATGTGATTTTTTAAAAAGTAAAACAAAACAAACAAAGAAAAACAGGAGTTTATTCTACTGTAATAGATGGGAAACATGTCCAAAAAATACAGCCAAAAATTAGGAAGAGGCAAATTGTGAAAGACTTTGTACTTGGACAAGTTCTTCTGTGAGCAATGACCAGCCTATCTCAGGACATTTCTCAGATGTTCTGACCCTAAAATGCTGCACCCAGACTATATAACTTAGCCATCACTAGGTTAGCTCAGACTAGCTTAGCTAGGAGGAAGCAGAACACAGACCAGACCAGATTCTTCTAGATAGCTCTGCTTTATCTTAGAATGTTTCATTCTTCCTACAATCTGCTTCAGAATATCAAGCATTCTGTCCTCCTGTTCCTTCCTTTATTTTGTTGTTTTCTTTTATTCGTTGTTTTGATGGGGATATTTTTGGGACCTTTTTCCCTACTGCACACTGAGGGAGTATGAAATCTCCACTTGAATTCATCAGTGCTTCCTTGACTTGAATTCATGGGCTCTCTCATGCACACTCTTCTGTTCTCCTTCTGTGTGCTCCATTTCACTAATGGTCTTCACTCTTACACAGTACTGAAAGCTCATCTACTATCTCCTACATTTAAATAGTCCCCAAGCCCTCCTGAACATGTCCCTTACTGAAATCCAGTCTGACACCAACTGTTCCAGCACTACAATCAGCTGCTTCCAACCAATTTCAGTTCTATGTGCATATATTTTTAAAAAATTAATTAAAAGTAAGGCAGAAGGACATATGGATGTTCATCTTAGTAAGTTACATTCCAACATATCAAAAATAGGCTGAAATTCTTCAGATTGCAAAGCAGCAAGTGGGAATGAAATATATCTGTTGAGCAAAGCAAAAGCTACTTGAGGAATAAGAATTTTATCTTCCAAATTCTGAAAATCTCAACCAGATAGATACCAGTAGGTACATTTCTGGTGTTGTGCTCCACACTCCCAGTCTATCTACTTGTTTAGCAGGTAAACATACTGCTCATTAGATTACATTCTGAATTCAAAAGGCTTTAGTGGCGGTAGTAGACTTATTTATGAGCAACATCTATGATATTAAAGTTTTATTTTGAAGAAGAGACTGTCACCTCTTTATTCAACTGTGAAAAAGAATTTGACACTTTTTACAAGACTTTAGTTTATCAATATAAAATAGAAATCTTGACATATAGTTAAATGTAATCTTTACTGTGCTGCTAATAGAAGAATTAGATCACACTGAGCAACTCTAATATTTCTGTACTAGCTTGCATGCTTAAACTTCAAGAGAAGATTACTTGGATTAGAAATAGAGCCAAACAATGAAATCTGTTGTGCAGCATGAACAAAAATCTCACCTAAGCATTACCCAAAGCAGTATTAGGGTTTATAAAATTAGCTACATGAACTTTCATAACTTTTGCACTATATTTAAATCCTGTGAAATATGCAACACATTGCACTCTTGCTTCGTGTCCTTTGGTATTTCTGAATCAACTCTCTTTAAAGTACTCCTGAAATCTGTCATCTGATAAATTTGCAAAATCTCATAGTACTGTGCTAAAGAATCAACTTATTTTTATTGAACACTTGTGTTTGGAAATTAAATTTGAAACAAATTATTTATTTGCTGTGCTTCATTTACACATTCAAGGAAAAATTCTAACTTAGTTATTAAAATAGTCCCTAAATTACTTGAAATTAAACAAAAATTAGATTTTAATTTTAATCAAATGATCAAGAACAAAAATAAATACAGTTATCCATCAAGGTTGACCATTATATTGATTTAAATATATAACACTCAACCATTTGAGATATTTCTCATTTCCTACTATAGACTGTGAATTTCCAGAAATTCATTCAGAGGATTTCCCTTACACTGACCACAGGTTTAGAAAATTGGAGCTGATTAATGAGGGATTTCTAACAACCAAAAACTAGAATACTCTTGGTTTAATTAAGCACTACAATAATAAATGATAATTCAGCCACTGGGTTGATAGGAACATTAATTGAATGCTTAAATACTGCCCTTTAAGAAATATTTACCTCAATAACTTTTTAGTGTTTACTGTTACCATACACTTTATAGATGGTTAAAGGCATAAAACATTCAATCTTCTCTCCACTGGAGATAAGAATCCAAATTTGTGTTGTGCATCTCTCCATTTTGTGACAATTGAATATCATTATTTCCTCAGAAAAAAGTAACAATGAGAAATACTAAGGGTCCATGCTGTATGCCTAGCATATGAAACACCATGAAAGGCTACAAATTATTGTTATCATATCTAATGATACTGCAGAGTTTAATTACTGCATTGATGTGAGCATATAATGCTGGATCATTTTCTCTTTGTCTCTGTTCTCTTTCCATTTAAAGTCTAAACCATTGTCCTTTACTCTTTGGCCTGAGTCTTTTATTTTTGGCTTAAAAAAAAAACTGAAGACCTTTTTCCTAACCTAGTTCTGTTCAAAATATTTAAATATATTCTAGAGTGTTTAAAATGGCTAATAGGTTGGGAGAAAATTATTCTTAAAAAATTTAAATGTAAATTTTAAAAACTAAGTAGATGTCCACTTCTTAACACAGGGAAGTATCTAATCAAATACCTTGCATAATTCACCTTAGGTGTGTCTTGTAATCACATGTTAATTGACTGAAATCTTAGTAGTGTTTCATATGTGTGCAATTTTCATATCTATTTTCATATCTTCTTGAATTCCTCAATCTTTTGTCTGGATAAGTCAACTTTCTGTGGTTCCCAAAGACAAAATAATGTTGCAATAGAAGAATCATAAAATATACAGAAATAGAATTCACTAGCATTGATTATTAAACATTAGAACTATATCCTCGTTTATGTGTAAATAAATGTACTCTTTAAAATGAAACTTTCTAGCAAGTTTCCAGTATTGTGTATATAGTAATATATCCTAAGTAACTTTAAACATAAAATTAATATACATTTCTAGCTTCTATTCCTCACAGACTAATAATAAGAAAGTCAGACAAAATTATTTATCTAATACAATTAAAATTAATAATGATAGTTTAATATTTTGTACAAATTACTTTGCTGAAACTAAATAATAAGCTTTTAAAATGTATTAATTCAATGTCATGGCTGACCAATCTGAGAACAAACATCAAAATAAATTTTAAAGTTTTTTGCAAATTCTTCTTTAGGAATGTATCGCTGCATTTACTACCAATGAACCATGAAGCAAGTGGGCTCTCAAAGACTGAACTGACACAATGTGAATATGGTAGCAACTAATAAAGCACAGGCCTGAAAATTTCAACAAAATAAATACTGTAATTATACTTTGAGATGAAATTTAGTAGGATACCACATAACAGAAAAATATAGAGTTAATGGAGTTTTACTGACAGAAGACAATAGAGTCCAGTGGCAGAGAGCTGGCCTAGTTAATCGTGAGACATTCAGGGATGGTGGACTAGACATAGATAGAAATCACTCAAAGTGACCAGTGACCTCTAGCTGAACTGTAGCACTCCATAGTGCTTTAGTCTGGTTATTGTAAGGAAGAGTTTTAACAGGAGACATTGTTAGCTTTCTTTGTTTCATTGTATGACTAGCATTCCAATAAATGGCTGCCTTAGAATACAGACAGGAAGGCAGCTCTTAAGCATTAGCTTTCCCAGTTCCTAGTATCCTTTAAAGAATATCCATGCGACTATTCCAATTCCTGTCTGTGTATAATGTCCCCTTGATTTGGCAAGAGTCGGGAACATAAATGGATGTTTCAGAGACACGGTGCAAAATGACTTTGTTTTTCTTAGGGATGATACCCTGATAAACATAATTTCAAAAGAATACAATAGATTTTGTAGAATGTTAGCATTTTAATTTTAGATATATTAACTTAGTCATAGCCAAAATGCCCTTAAATATATGAAAGTGAGGTTGCGACCCATTCCAGTGACCACTGAGCCCTGATGTAGTCCTGAATGTGAAAACAAATGCTGGGACAGAAGGAAGAGTGGAGTTCTTGGTTAAGAAGTGGTCAACGACATCAAAATTATTATATAAACATAAGATTATTACTGAAAATTCAAATTCAAAATTTACTGAACAAAAAAAATTTATCCTGCAATATGTCTTTATAATACAAACAAGCCCTAACAAATAGGCCAACTCTGAAATGGAATTTGCTTTACAAAGACATCTATGGTTTTCTGCTCATTAAAATGCCCATGAAGATTGGAAGAATAGGAGCAGAGACTCAAGAGGAAATGGGATGCTTCCCAGAGGAACAGTGCAAGGCCACAGGAAGATTATCATGCTGGTGGATGCCAGCCATTAGAAGTGTGGGCACAAGAGAAGCTCAAAGGGAAGTAGGTGAGTGAAAAGACTGCCAGTCCCGGAGAACAGATTTCCAGAGCTCCGGCCATGGAGGGATTCAGGCAGCTTATTCACCCGCCCTCTTGGTAAGCACCTGCAGCTTGGGCCTGGAGAGGAACCATTACCTGTGAGTCAACTTCCACACGAGCTGAAAATCAAGCACCCTTCTCCCACCTGCCGCCTCCCCCCTTACCTACTGGGGATAGATATTTCAACATCTCTTGGGAGGATGACCACATGCAGTATAGCAAATATGGGGGATTTCCTTCTATCTTCTGTTTGAAGGCATAGGTTGTTTTCACTTTTTGTTGTATTTCTTTTGCTCTATTCAGTATTCTCAATTGGTTTTACAATGTTCTATTTTTGGTTTGATTTTTCAATGTGTAATTGACTGGATAGCTATTGCTAAATTAAAGAGATATACCATAATACTTAGTACTACTATCCCAGTATCGTACTGTGAAATCCTGTACCAATTTCACTGCATTATCTCGATTGGCTTTGTTCTGTCTTGCGCTGTTGCATATTTGCTACTTTCAAAATTTAAAAAAAAAAACATGCTAAGACTCATGCATGTGTAGAATCTATAAACAGTTTATGAGAACTGATCTTATGACAATTGATGAAATGAGCAGATACTTTGAAGAAAAGGAGACACTAAAATACCCAGTGCTGATCCTGGAGTGTCATAATGTGAAACCCAGCAATAGTGTTATTCTTTGTTCAGAGTGATATAGGCCTACTTGGGTTTATTGAAAGTCAACATAATTGAGGATATGGGTAACTGCATATATGTTTAAGTGTAGAGGATTGATAACCATATTTCTAAATTTTTGTTGGATAGTTGAACAGTACTGATTGCAATCTCACTGTTTGAATCCCCCCTTTTTATGCTCCAATTTAGTATCTTAAATAACTATTTGTAAGAAGAAAATCTTTAATCATCAACTAGTGATTTCTTACTGTTTATTTTTCTTTGAAATTATGTATTATTTCTACCCATTTTCTGTTTTTTTAGTCTCACTTTAAATTCAGTTTTAAAAAGAAGACACTGCAGTACCCAGTGCTAATCATAGAGTATCATGAAGTGAAATCCAGCAATACTATTATTCTTTGTTCAAAATGATTTTAACCTGCTTTAGTTTGTTTAATCTAAACATAAATGAAGATATGAATAATTGCATGTATATTTAAATGTATAGAATTGACAACCATGTTACTAAGTTTTTGTTGGACAGTTGATTAGAACTTTTTGCAGTCTCTCTGTTTGAATTCCCACTTTACATGTTCCATTTTTGTACCTTGAACAACTATTTGTAAAACGACAACATCAACTAGTGATTTCTTACTCTTTTTTTCTCTGAATGTATGTATTATTTCTACCTATTTTCTGTTTTGTTTAATCTTTCTTTAAATTAAAAAAAAAGGAAAAGAAAATGCCCATGAAACAAATGGGAGAAATAACCAGCTTAGTCACACACAGCATACTGTATATTTAGTTTTTTCTCTATCTTTGGAAAGTATAAATTCTATACTATTTTATTTTGGTTCTGAATTTAGGAGTGTCAACCATTAACCTGAGAGATATAATGATGTAATCCCAAATGTTGAAATCCCAAAATATTACTACCCTTCACATCTAAAACAAACTATGAAAAACTAAAAATCACGAAAATCTAAAATCCTGAAAATTACAATCCCAAAACACTACAATCCAAAATATTGAAATTTTGAAAGTCAAAATCATGAAAACTACACTTCTCATTGAGAAAATCAAGACTAGGTATGAGTGTTAGAAAACAAAATTTGGGCTAAGAAATTAGTACCTTGTCTGTTGTTTCCAACATAGTTCCATCATGATAGGTGGAACAAACACTCAAAAACCTGGTCAAGCATTATGTTGGGTTGTCTGAGAGGGGCTTTCCAGGAGAAATCAGTCAGTGAGTCTGAGGAGACTGTATGGGGAAGACCTACCATACAGAAAGTGAACGTAAACCACTCTTCAGGAGAACTACACCCTAAAAGAAACAATGCAGAGGAATATAACTTCACAATTAAGAATACATAGAGCATTTTTCATTACCTTTTTTCTGCTTATACCCAGAGTACATAGAGTACATGAGTACATGAGTGAATAACTTATTTTTAATTCTGGTACTGCCATTAATTTGCAAAGCATTTTCTTGATTGCCATTTTCATATCTTCAGAGAAGAAAGCATTACATCACCATTTTCATATAAAGTGCTGATAAAATGCTGCTAAACTGTTCTGAAGAATTTTATGGCATTGTGTTGCAATGATTTGTCATTTTCAGTCATGTACTCATCATTTTGCTAGCACTACATTGAAATAATTTAAAGATTTCTGAGTACTGATCATGCACCTATTGGTAGAAGTTTAAAAATTGTTTAATAAGACACATGGTAATTATAAGAAAATCATCTGAGAAAACATGAGGCACTTGAAAATATACATTCCCTGTCGAAATTGCCCATGGCAGCAGGGGATATAGCTCAGCAGCACAGTGCCTGCCTAGCAAACGCAGTGTTGTGAGTTCAATTCCCAGTACCAAAAAAAAGTCCCATTTCAGATGATGGCCCAGTTTTAGAGGATGAAGTACCCTTTCTCATTCCTTTACTAGTAGTAGCTAAGTGACACAGAAAACTTGCAATCTCTCTTTAATAAAAGACTAATAAAGACTTGGAAGTTTATATCTCACTATTTTTATTTAAATCCATAAAATATTCTGTAGCAAAATATCCTTGCCAGTGCTGATGGAACTTCAATAAATCTAAAAGGTAAAAACAAAATAAAACAAGACTTGTCATTTCTGCACAGATTGCAACCAAGCTAGCATAACTATGAAACACTTTTGAGAGAAGGAAAGAAGCCTTTACCATTTTCCCTGAAGACAAATTCTTGTAGAAGTGAATTGCAATTCATGACCAATTATGGATATGTCACTTTGTCAGAACTGGAAACAGTTACTGCTCATACATGAGAATTCCTGCAATTACTGTGTTGTAGGAAAGCTAATTATTCGTAGATGTTCGTCATTCCAATTCTATCTTTTGAAAAGAAATTTGAATCTTTGCTACAAGTACTTTACTTGAAAGTTATTCATTAGGTTAGGGTCTGGTTTTAAACTTAAAGTACTATATGTGTTATTGCTTTCTGATTTAAGCACACACACACACACACACACACACACACACACACACACGCATGCACTGATACACACAATGAATTCTCTACCTGAAAATGTATTATATGAAGATTTTCTTGATGAGGCCAAAGAAAAATCAGTATACTAAGGATTAATGTTGGAACTTGACTTGTCTCTTACTTTAAATTTTCTTCTACTGGTAGCATACTGATTTACATAACATGATATATAAATAAGAATTTTTGCCCAGAGCTTTAAAGTGATCAATGAAGCATAATTTCTCATGGTGGTGTTTATAATGTTACAGTTAATAATAATGACTCACTGTTAATGTTTGAATGTCAAATTTTTCCTTAAAATTTCATTCCCATTAAATTGTACTTATAGTTTTAACATTCTACAATACCAACACTTTTTATGCATTTCCCTTTTTCATTAATACTTAACTTACAAGTCTAATAAAATAAAACAAAGTTTGTATGTGTACACTTCAATATTCTATTTTCTAGTTTCTTTTCCATTAGAGTTAGATTTTTTTTAATACTAAATACAAGCATCACTACTATTATCACTCTGGTTATTAAAAAAAAGCAAATCACCTACTTAGTACAATGTTTTTCACAGATCATTCATTATATACATGTTTCTACTTGTAAATTTTCTCTGCAATTGGCTTTAACCGATAGTTTTTCTTCATCCCTTACTTCATACTTAATGGGGCCAATAGCACTTTTCCCAGTCGTGGACTACACTGCCCTGTCAGAAAATGCATTCATTATTTCACACGTTTATTTATACTCAATTTAATTTGTA
Source organism: Cavia porcellus (assembly GCF_034190915.1). NCBI lineage: Eukaryota > Metazoa > Chordata > Mammalia > Rodentia > Caviidae > Cavia > Cavia porcellus. Next base: position 26,349,586 of record NW_026947497.1, on the reverse strand, counting down.
TGATTGACATTAATTTATTCTTCCCATTTTAACTGTATGTATGAATTCTTCTGATCAATTAACATCTATCTTTATACTTTCAACAAATACATAAGCATATTTCTTATAATTTATGTTTGCAAAACATAAACAAGTATAGTGATTTTTATAAAAGCATCTTTTAAATTTTAATATTTCCTATCTGGAAAAGTGAACATTTTAAATATTTTCTTTAGCTAGTCTATGCAGTTATATTTAAAGTTCAAAGGAGAAATAGAGAAGTTAATTAATAACTATATTACTCCACTTCTCAAAAACATCTATATCTTTGTGGGAAGATCATGAATAATTTCATTTTTTTCAAAATGATAATTACCAGTGAAAAGAAGTGCATCTGAAGAGTTTCCACGTATTGTTAATAGCCTATTATATCCAACACACAGCCATTCTATAACAACGTTGGGTTGCCTTGCTGCATATGCTCTTCACAGATGTGGAAAGGAAAAATGAAGAATTTTCATACCATTTGATTACAGATGCTAGGATGCCTAGGGCAACCAAGCACCCTCCTCCAACTCCTATAAAAGAAGGAAGCAGTCTGAAAGCTTCACTTGGACATTTATCCTTCTCCCTCTTGCAAGGTTCCATTGCTATGAATCTGCCAGCACATCCCATCTCTGATCATCTCACATCAGTCTTCCCAGCTGAAACGTCTGCCACAGAAAGGATTGGTGAGTTCTCAGCTCTTGCTGTTTGACCCTTGTTGACTCTTGGTTTATGTCTCAGGATATGATTCTGGTATCCATCATCCAACCTCTCTATGTACCCATTCTCTCTGACTCCTGGCTGTTCCCCAACTTGATTTTCTAGTTGAGAATTCCTATTCTCATATATTAGTTATAGCTTTTAGTAGTCCTGAACCCTGGATGTGATATTCTGGACCAAAGAATTTGCTTTATATTTATACAGGAATGAAAATAAAATGTTAATGAAGAAGTACATATGTCTATTTTCTTACATGTTTGAACAACAGAAAAAAAGGAAGAACTTTTCCCTACATAAGAAGATATAGTTATATTACTAGAAAATTCAGCTACATGAGCAAAATTCAGCTACATAAAACTAATAAGAGATTTCCATTGGAAGGCCTGATATATCAAATTACAAAGATAATAGTCTTCTTTTATATCACATCTGCTACACACTTCTCAATTATCAGCAATAATAACAGAAAAGGCTTCATGTACAAACTGTAAACCTTGAAGAAACCACAAAATACACATAAACTGTGTAGCAAATATAAGTTGGTAAAGTGAGAAAGTAATTTAAGTGGGTAAATATTTGCAGAATTCAAAACAAACCTGATTAGATTAACTCTTGAATGAGAAACTTTGATCAAGATGGTATATATATATTGGCTAATCTATATATTCAATTATACTTTATTTGAAAGAGATTCTTAATAGAGTTTGAAAAGCTGTTTGTAAAGCTTACATTTAATAAAATATATACAAAAATAGTCAAAGTAGTTGTGTGAGAAACATGAATGAAACACTGAAAGAAGTTGTTCCTATCAGACATCAAAATATACTCTAAGCTGTGAGTGCAGTGCTGCTCAGAGCATTAAATCATAACAAAATTTCTGTAAAAAATGACGTCTATGATGTAATAGCCAAACTCAATTTCCAAAGAAAGAAATTTTTCAAAAAGATAGCTAATAAATATGCATTTATTAAAAAATAATGCTAACTTCTTACAAAATCCACAAAAATGAATGAACAATGGCCAGAAAATAAACTATAAGTGTATTAAAAGAAACTCTAGGTATATTTTCTTGTAATAGTAAAGTAAGTTAGAACTTCCTTAGCAAACGCGGCACATGGAAACCGGAAGGGAAAATGATAACCATACTGAATACATAAACATTCTCTAAATTCCAGCATTTTAAGTGACACGCCTAGTGTAAATTACTTGGAAGGAAAGCCTGCGACAAGGTTTTTGTGTGCATGCATTGCATTAAATTTCAGGGCAGTGTTATTTTGTAAGCGGTTTCAGACAACAAGAACTAAGAAGGAGAAACAGATGAAGAAAATGAAGTTTAAATTTTTGAGGCTGGTGTGTAAAGTGAGTGCTTGTGAATTTTGAAAAAACCTAGAATAGGAAGATCACACTAAGTTCAAACTGTGTCGGTGTGTTAGCTTGCACAGCCTCTCACTGTAACTTGGATTGAAATCAGACATTGGCCAGTGGAATGTGATTTTACACACTGAAATGTCAATCATGGCCCACCTTTTGTATCACTCATATTCATAGGCTCACACATTACAACTGCTCCGTCATAAACTTTTCTACTTGGTAGCCAGACTCAGTCTAAAATCACTTTGATGCAGTAGATTTAGTGGCATAAGCTACAATGCCTTGCACCAGCACTAAGTGTGCTAACTTTCTTTGCCAACAATTCTAGAATCCTTAGTTTCATAATGTTGGGCTTTTGTTAGTTTGCAAAAATGAAATTATCAATTGTCGTAAATAGACTTAATTTCAGTTAAGGTATAATCCTTAACCCTGTGCAAGCTCAGAAACCAGAAAATAATCTATAGATCCTAGAATAATAGGTACAAAAAAACACAGATTGTTACAGTGGGTCATTAAGAGCACATTAGGAAGTGGCACTCCTTCTTGGCCCTTGAAACTACACACTCTGACTGTTGAAAGTATGACCCCTTGCACTAAAAATTTCATCAAATTAAATTCCCCTTGAAAGACAGCAGTTAAACCATGTAAGATATCATCCCTAAGCAACCAAAGCTAAGATTTATACAGGTTATTTCAAAGTTCTATCAGATTGGTTGCTTGATGATAGATCCCCTTATCATGTCTAAGGATTTGTTCTGATGGATTTCGTATTAGTACAGCTGACATTTTTTTAACCTCTCAGGTAGTGGTATCATCTGAGAACAGTGCTCTATATTTCCAGTAGAGCTGTAAAATTCACACCTACAGTGGATTTCAATTTTCGTAAGAATAAATCACTTCCCCCACTATGCTAAAAAAATTTATATATGACATTAAGTAGATAACTGATCTGTTCAACAATGTACTTTATCAAGAGCTCAGAATTGGGTTCTACTACTTATGGTTCAGGTATTTAGTAGAAAAAGGACAGTATAGCACAACTGCAGAAGAAATTCTATGCATAATCCTTCTCTGCGATTCCAAGGTGTTAAGGTTCGGATCTTGAGGGCCATGTGGTAAAGGCTTGATTTCAGTACACAGTGTTATCAGGTGATTGTAGAATGTTTAGAGGTGAGGTCCAGAGGAAGGAAGTTAGGTCACTGAAGGTGTACCCAACACAGGGATTTTGGGATACTGGAGCCTTCCTTTTCCCCCTCTTTGTTTCCTGGTTACCATGAGATAAGCAGTTTTATTCCATCATTCATTCCCCGACATACTGTAGTACCTTCCAAAAGCACCACAGAATCAGACCAACTAACCATGCACTGAAATATTCAAAACTGCAAGCCAAATATGCAGTTCCTCTTTTAAACTGAATATCTCAGATATTTTGCCACAGTAATAGAAAGTTGATTAATGCATGTAAATATTTAATTTCTAGACCTTCAAGGCACAACAAAGTCTAGATGACATCCACCAGATGAGTCCGCGCACATATTGGTTATTCAAAGCCTCTACAGAGAGGGCTTTTCTTTCTTTTATCAAGTATTTATGGTGAGACGCAAAAAGTCTGTATCTATTCCCAAGAATCCACCCCAATGGATCTTTTAAAGATCTCTTTGCCTTAGTATTCTATTAATTCTTCACCTCAGCTCTTGTCTAGGGAATGCATAAACTTTTTCTGTAAAAGGCCACATTTAAATATTTTGGGTTTTTGATCTATACAGTCTCTTCGGTAACCATCCAACTTTGCCTTTGTAGCACAAAAACTGACACAAAGTCTACATAAATAAATAAGTCTTGCTACACTTTAATACACAGTTATAAACACTGGAACTTGAAGTTCATATGATTTCTACACATCAGAAAATATCTTTTGAATCAGCATGTTCTATAAAAACCACTGTCAATTCACACACCACAGAAAATCTAACAGTGGGTCCCAAGTTTGGTTTGAAGGACATAACTTGCTTATTTGCACTTGAAAAATTGGTCAAGCTACACAACTGTTAAACAACAAACATAAACAGTTTTACTTCATGTCACTTTCCCCTCCCTATAAAAGAAAAATGCAGGCATAATGTTCACAGTCCTGACTAATGGAATGATTTCCTCTCATATGTCTTTTAGAGTAACTGCTGGGTGAGGCTGTAGTGCCACAAAATTCCGTATTTGTCTCATCTTGATTGAAGCAGTCTAGGAACAATGCCCTCTTACCACACGGGGTAGTTGACAGGACGGCACCACGAGGTATAATGTGGCAAAAAGACATTTGTAAAAATAGTGGTATGCTTGTCTTTTGAAGCTGGACCCAAATCTCTAATAAATAACATGCAGCTTAAAGTAAATTGTTCCCATATCTGGCTCACCTTATGACTTGATAGATGTGACACACTTTTCTCCCACTGGGCAGCCCCAGGATCACAGTTTCTTGGTATATTACAGAAAGACACTCAGTCACACCAAAGGTTCCATAGTGTCCCAGTAGTGGTTTTTGAAACAGTATTTTCTTTCTGCTAAAGTCACAACTTCTTCTAGATGCCCAGAGAAATGCACAGCAATTTCTCTCCCTGCTAATGCTTCCTGCATGTAACACCTTGGATCTGCTATGTCATATAGTCTCTCCCTGCATTTCTCTCCCTGCTAATGCTTCCTGCATGTAACACCTTGGATCTGCTATGTCATATAGTTTGAGGAGCAGGGTAGTTTATCTTAGAGCTAGTGGAGAATCCTTTTTCATTGGATCTCAAAGCTAAAAATCTTCCAAGTAATCATATAATCATTACAGAAAACAATCTCAATTATGGTATGTACTTCCTCTAAATATAAATAACCTCAATTGCTTCAAGCCACACACAATTCATTTTTCTAAAAACTGAATGGTGTAAGGTGCCATAATCTGTGCTTTACCTTAAAGGATTATTCATTCCACCAATCCCTCAAGCACTTCAAATTCCTTCAATTTTTCCAGTCCCCCAGTTTGTATAGGTCTCATTTCACGTCCTCTCCAACATATATGTATTTTAGAAAAGGGCTCAATGTGCTGGCAACACTCATTCCATCAGATTTGATTAGCATGATATAATCAATATTGTGACCATAATAATTGTGCAAACTGTCAAAATTACCCGAGACCCTGCATACTACATTATAGCAGAGAGTCATAGATATAACCCTGAGGAAACAAAGCAAATGTGTATTGTTTCTCTTCTTATACAACACCTGCTTTTGATTCTGTTTACTGATACAAATTAAAAGAAACACATTTACCAGATCAATAGTCATATATCAGGTGCCAGAGGCCGTGTTTCCTGATCCAATAAAAATACCACATCTGGTGCAGCAGTAGCACTTGCTGATACAATTTGGCTAAAATTACAGTTGTTTTCAAACATATGGTATAATTTGTTTCTTTATAAACTGTGTAGGGCAACTGAACAGGAATATGTTACAGTGACTTCCCTGTGTTGCTTAAGTTTGAAGGAAATGCTCCAAAATGTCACTAAAGAACTGCAAAAAGTCTTGGGCACACTTTTGGATTTACTTCAAGAATCAGTTCAATTGTTATCCATAATTGGTAGGTCATGATATTACTGTGGGTCTGTCTGCTATCAGTGTCATGCTAGCCTTATATCCCAAATGTACCAAGAGTCCAGGAATATCCCTTGGTCCACCATTATATAGTTAACCTGGTTAACTGATACAGCTCTCAGTGGAGAATATTTGGGGTATGTTTAATGTATATTCTTGTAATGATTTATAAAATTATCCTCAAAGCGACCTGGTCTGTCTTTCAATTCATTCAGTGTAAGTATGAGGACTGGTTCTATTTTTAAAATAAGGTGAGGTACTGGAATTTCTCTTCATTGCACTAAAAAAAAATATTTTTCCTGCCTAGGTATTTACTTCATCTTATATTTTTAATTATACGTGTCAAGAAATATCCTAGATAACTCCCCACCTCTCTCATCCTAGAAACACAATAGTCTAATTGTCATTGCCAGAGATCACTGTAGGTCAAGGCAACCTGGTTAAGGCTCTAATCCTGCATTCTATTACGATAACTGCATCTGATGCATCTCTAATACAGGGATCTGCTCCTGCCCTGTAATTCCCACTAACGTACCGTGGCCATATCAGGTCCACAGCAGTCCTCCCAGCGGTCAGCAGTGACCATCAGATGAAAGCAACCACCGAGTATCCCATTAGTGTACCCCACTCAGGTCCATTCTTCCTTGCTTCACTGCAGGAGCTGTTCTCTAAAATTTCTCAGTAAAGAAATGCATTTTCTGGCCTCATATAATGAGTCTGTTGTAATGCTCTCTGCTCTCCTTTGATCCCATCCCCGGTTTCTGCATCTTCAGCTCATTTACTAATGTAATCTTCAAGTCTGAGCTTCAAGGAGCTATTCCTGAAGTATTTAAAGTAGATTTCAGTTGTCCTGGCCTAAGAGAGTATTCCTATTACCCAGCCTTTTATACTGCATTTCCACTCTGCCGTGTTCATATTTTTAAGATCCACTCATGCACATGCTTTGCTCTTTCTTACCTCTGAATATTAGTCAAATCCTAGAATTCTGTCAATAGAAGTCAATTTTTCATCATAGAGTTTGGCAAGCCAGGATAATTTCACTGAGACTAAGAACTCCCATCACTCAGACACAACACGGAATGTGAGACAATCAAACAGTGACTACATGCCTTCTGCATGGGAAGGGCAAAGGCATGCTGCTGTTCCCTGCAAAGGAGAAAGACTACAACACAGACCAGCTGTGGGATTTAGGCATAGCTGAGAGGTCAGAGTCCTCAGAAACATCAGTCCGTCTCTGTCCACACCAGGGCAAGAGTTTGAACACTTCCCTACTTGTTCTCTGGCTTTGACAGGATTGACAGCTGAGACTGACTCACAGTCTCCTTTGCTCTGCTGTCATTTTAGGAAAGGAAACCCTATCCAGGCTTCTCTTTGGCTACAGAAGACCAGAGTCTACTTAGAGAGAAGAGTGTATCATTCTTTCTATCTCCCCATGAATTTTAAGGCATTTATAAAACCCAGCAAATCCACAATCTTCATAAATATCCCTATTTTATGAAATTTTCTTGGTAATAGGGATGGAACTTAGGACCTCGCATTTGCTGGGCAGGGTGCTTATGCCTATGAGCTAAATCCCCAGCCCTATTCCATTGTTAACAATACTGCTTAAATGAGCTCTCCAACTTCTACTTGTTCCTCATCACTGTATCACAAGAAAGAATTTAGAGACTGTGTCTGTCATCACTCCACTGACCAAAGGCATCATCCTCGATGACCAAAGACATCACCATCGTGGTATCACCATCTCATATATCAGAGCACAGTATGGTGATTGTCTCTGTCTAACTGACAAATAGTCCAATTCTGCCATTCCCTCCACTCCTGGTCAGATCTATTGTAAATAGTCTTACTTTGGACTGTCTTAAAGCACAACCAGAGGCTTAAAGACAGACAGTATATATAGAAGATGTAATATGGAAGCATACAAAGTAAGTAAGATAAGAAATGAAGAAAAATTTAACATATGAAGTGGTATAACTTATAAGCAGTGCAGTCTCCATTACTCAGAAATCTTTGAGAAATATGCAAAATGCTTTTAAGACTGTCTCCTGAAAGGGGGTGAGGGATATTTGTCATTTCACTCCTGCCATTCAGTAGCCAATAGTGGTCCTTCAAACCATCACCCCTCTTTTAGTTTCTGGGCTGGTATTACTTACTGGTTGAAGAAATTCCATGTTTTTGGACAAGGTCCCAAGAGATATGTGGCAAGAGCCTGAGGTGGGACATTGTCCATCACAGCCATCGCTCAAATCAGAATTGGACCAAAGCAATGTAATGGGGGAAACCAAAGGGTTTGAGAGCGATATGATTAAAAATAACAGAACTGAAAGACAGATTGGGCTAAAATATTTCAGTGTATGTCACACTGAAAGAATTGTATCCAAATATGAGCTTTTAAACCAATAATGATTAATTGTAAAGAAAATAAAAATCAAATGAAAAATGAAATGCATGCACAGATAGACATTCAAAGTCATTATAAATCATAGAAAGTAAATGAAGGAGTAATTTTTTATCATTTCCAACAGTTTTAGAGGGAGGACATTAGCACTGTCCAATGTTAGTTTGAGAGTATGTGTCAGAACTCTCATACTCATTTTACACAAAAATAATTTCAACTGTCTTATTGTCATACAAAAGTAGGATCATTTTGTCATCATTTTTTAGTACTCTAAAACTCAAAACTAGAGAGGTGATTGTGTAAATCATGGTCTATTAATACTATCGAATATAGTGCAGCCACTTAAAATGAAGTCTATCTATAGTTGTTGGCATGGAAGGAACTGTAACATTGATCACTACCTGAATATTCACATTATTATTATTTTCTCATTTATTTGAAAAGAAAAGAAAAACAAAATATATATTTAGATGTACAGAATACATATTTAGATGTATTTGGTGGATCCAATCAATGTACAGAAACAGCCCGAAAACATTTCATGCAGGTTATCTCTGAGAAAAGCAGTAGTTTAGAAAAGAGGCAAAGGTAACTTTGATACGCTGGTGAGCACATTTTTATATTGTCTGCATCTTTTGAAAATAAATGTGCTTGTGTATTATATTTATAACCAAAATATTAAAAATACCAGTGGCATCTAGCGTCTGATAATGAGTCTACTGAGAACGAGCTCATAGAGGAATGCCATAAAGCTATAAACTATAAGCCATTGCTTGCCTGCCTGCTCTGCCTTAATTTTGCTTCTCAAAAGACAAACTCATAAAGTGACTTTTTCAGGCAGCTTATTTCTGCAAACATAATCCCAGGCCTCTTTATTGTATTTTGGTATGAGTAATGTTTCTGTGTTGGTGCATATGCATACAGTGGGCACAAGGGTACGTACTGTCAGATTCAATAATATGAAAGCCATTTCTGTGGGCTAAAGATAGTTGAAAGTTGAAAGATTCATGTTTCAAATCTATAAAACATCACTTTAATATCAGAATTAATTATAGTAGCATCACTTTCCTACTCTTTATTTCTAGGAAGAAAAAAATCCAGGTAATCAATTTCTTTTGCTAAACAGATGCTACCAGAATTTTGAAGCTTTACTTCTGTAGTTCATATGTCATGATATTAAGGAGGTTACTGATTTTTTCAAAATGAACAGTTTATTAAAATTTAAGTTTCAAGGTTCATTTTTCTCAGCTCCTTAAACTTCTGCAAAGGACCTGTCTTTACCCTTCGATGTCCTATAATCTTTCTACCCAACTGGGACTTCCAATCCATTGATTCTTTTCCTCTCAGCCACTGACTCTGCCTTTTTATCCTTACTCTGTTTAAATCCCACAGAAATTCACTCTACTTTTATCATTTTCTTGCATTCTCAAAAAGTTTTCTTGGTCATTTCTTGCTAATACTCCTTCAGCTAACCTATAATCCAGGATAAGTCTGATTTTCATCCTACTTCATGCCTACATCCAGGCAGCTGAAATGGGCAGAAATGAAACACATAGCTATACTGACTGTCTCCACTCTAAATTCATGATGTCAAATCTCAGGTGGCCTCTTAATCCTTCTTGTCATTCCTGCCATGTTTTCAAGGTCTATTCACTCTCCACGATCAAAGGCTAATATTTCACACTGATCTTGTTTTCTCAAATCGCAAACCCCTCCCTGTCCACCCTCATTCTTAGCTAATAATCTGGTTTCCCAAGACACTGAATGAATCAATCTGAAACCATGTACAGTCAGAAAAAAGCTTCTTTTCAGCATCTGTATGCATCTAACTGTCTTCCTGCCTCTCACTCTCAGTGAACTATACATTCCACAGCCAATTTCTCCACGTCGGTGTGGACCTCTCCCTTCCAAAAGCTTATTCCTAACTGTTCTTCTCTCTACCTTGTGCATCATTCATGTCCCTGTAGTTCGTGAGTCATTGTTACCAACACAAAATCTGTTGTTATATTTCCCATATGAGAACAGAACTGTCACTCCAATTACATCTTTTCCTTTACAGAAAAACTCCAAGAAAAAGTAATCTGTGTTCATCCCTCCAGAATTTTCTTTCTTCTAGCTGTTTTCATCTCATCTCTACTAGGATACATCACCCACCCCTTACCAAACCACACTCGTTAAAGTGTTCTTTCATTGACATTTCACAGACTTCTTAGGATTTTTTTCTTAATACAAAATTTTCCCATGACCTACAGAACAGCAGAACCCCTCGACTTTCCTCTCACCTCACTATTTTTTCTTCTCTTTTTTGAGATGATGACCTCATTCAGTGCATGAGTTTAAATATTATCTAGAAGCAAATGACTCTCAGATTTGTTTCTTCAACTCAAGCCTCACCTAAGTTCCGGGGATAAACTTAATTTCTTATGCAATGCCTCAATTTAGGTTTCTAAAGGCTATTCCACACTTAATATAACTAAGACTAATTTTTTATATTTTTCAAAATTTTCCAAAATCCTCTCTACCCTTAGTCTTCCCATCCAGAGCATATTCTATGCTTCCAGTTACTCCAAACAAAAACTTTATAATCACCCAGATTCTTGTAATCTAGTTCAGATTATTAACTGTTCACCAATAATTTTTACTAGACAAAAACAAATTTTCAAGTAAAACAAAAGTTTGGTACACTGTGCTTTACATATAGTCACTTTTTTTAACATTTAAGAATAATACATACTGTGAATTGTGAATATGAAATATAGAAAATTTCTTTTTAAATTCCTAGCTTTAGAGGAAAATAGATTAGAACAATCACTATAGACATTAAATGGCAATATATGAAAGAAATCTTTCAAAGTAATGTTTCATACTTCCAAATTTACTAAATTAAAAAAAATTTAAAATACGTGAATTTTATGTATAAAGATGTTCTTCACAGTGTTACTTATTTTAGAACTTTTTAAATATAAAGAAGACAATAAGAATGGCACAAACTGTCAGCAGTTTAACTTTGCATTTATTAGGAACTTGTTTAAATTAACACATCACTTGAATTTTCCCTCCCATAAAATGTTATTTAATGCATGATGTGGCTTTCTACCCACCAGCCAGGTTAGCTCTGAGAGCTCCAGTCAGAAAATGAGTTGGTCAAAGGGCAGAGCTAGGAATGACTTCTTGTTTTTCAGAAAACTCTCCAGAAGCATTAGGACAAGCTTGAGTTTGTTTGCATCTCATTGTATAGAATTTCATCATGCCCAGATTTAAGGAAGGGGCTTTGGGAAATGCCACCTATTTTTAGCTAAGTATTATAATTGCATTCTGCCGTCAGATCCATTTCCCACTCAGATAAGTATGCAGAGCGTAGTGATGAAACCAGTCTTCACACCAGTAGGTGATACTTTCCAAAGTCTACATGCTAATATACTTTTTTTTTTTTTTTTTTTTTTTTTTTTTTTTTTTTTTTTTGTCTTTTTCCTTTTTATCGGTACCAGGGATTGAACTCACAACTGCCTGCTTGCAAGTCAGGCACTTATGCCGCTGAGCTAAATCCCCAGCCCCTACTTATGATAGAAAAAACTATTTCAAACTGAGATGTCAGACAACCTACTCTGCAAAAATAAAAACCTGACTTTTCCAAGATTTTGAAAAGAAAAGTAAGCACAATCACCCTCACATCTCTTGCAAATTCAAGAGCACACATTCATTAGTTTAAAAATTTTAAAGTAACAATATTTTCATACTGATTACTAATACTGTTATATTTGAGAAAAAAGACTCATTTTTTATTTAGTACCTGAAATTTAATTGACAGTACAAATCAAACTTTGTACAAATGCCTAAATGTGATCTGTCTTTGGCAGTTTAATATCTAGTTTTGCCATGAACAGAGGTGATCCGTTTGCATGATGGGTCACTTCTTTGGAGCAGGGTTTGATATTTAAAGATGTATAACATGAGTATCTACCTTTATGTTGAGCTAGTTTGAAGAATTATTTAGTTCCCATTTAATATATTCATAAATGAAATCAAGAATTATATTCCTAACTCTTCCATCACTTCTCTAAAGGTTTGTGATTTTATGTATCTTTAGAGACCGAAAAGTCTGATGATAACGAACACAAAGTCAAAACATCACTGCATTTCTTTAGTGCAGGGCACTTGGGAAAGTTCTCATTACAGAATGACAGCCACAGGCCATTTTCCCTGTTAAACTCAGATGAAAACTAAGCTACTTTGATCCAATCCTTTTGAAAAGATAAGACTGGTGTTATGGGTAAAACCTCAGCTGACAGATTTCAAATAGGACCATGGTTTGAAGCTATGGGGTTTAAGAGAAAGAACAAAGACCTTCTGAATCTGCTTAGAATGGAGCAGCTAGTTTAATGGAAATAACGCCATGGTACCTACACTTTTCTTATCAAATGAGGCATCCTTTACTTTTACAGGACAGTCTTAATTGCTCAAGCCACTTGGCTAGAATATTTTTCAGGCTAATTGCCTGTCAGCTATCATTAGAAATATTAATGGCACTTTTAAAACCACCTATTCTTTAAAGTTTCTTTTGTGAATTCTCTGGCAAATGACATCCAATTGCTCATCCACAATGACGTGCTGCAGCAATGACTAAGTGGCAGAAATAGAACTAACCTGTAAAAACTTCAAACATGCTTTTATGCGAATATTAATTCCTTTAGTTATTAGTGATGTCTTGGGATACCCAACTCAGGATATCCCTGTAGCCCCACTGCACTCCCTGGCTGCTTTGGGAGATGCCAAGTCTTCGAGAAAATTCTCAGTCTTTGTTTCCCATCAGTATTTCTGCCCTTAATGCCTTGATGACTTACAACTCCAAAGCTCAATTTATTATGAAGCTTATGAAACTTAAACTTTGGGGCCTTTCACTGGAACAGACCTGTACACAACTTTTGTTTACAATTTTATATTATTTTCATAGTGCGCCCTCCTCGTATACAAAGCTACACAAAAGTTTTCCTAGGACATTCATGTGTATAATATACAGAACAGACAAAACTGAAGACCTTTTCTTTAAATCAAGACAAGAGTCAAAAGTATGATCCATAATCTACCATTTTTTGGTCTCCAAAGACAGGGTGCTATTAGCAGAGATCTTCACAACTAACCTATGCTCCATGTTGCACTTTTTAAAGGCATGTGTAACTAGTATTCTATGGTACATTTCTTTATTTTCTTTCTCCCCAGAGTAAGGTTGCTACAAAGGGAAAGGGGTAGACTTTGTGTTATTTTTAACAATTAAATTCCACCATCAAGAATAGTGATCACCACGTTACCAAAGGCAATCGCATCACATGTAACTTACTGTCCAAACTTGAACACTTTTGACAATAAAAAGAAGCATTATCTATAACTTTACAAGACTATCAGCTGAAAATTATCACAGTTTAGTAAAACAAAACTAATGTCACACTACAAGAGAAAGCAAGAGAAGATAATATAATATCAGAGCAGCTCCGTCATTTAGGTCACCCAGGAATCTGGCTCATGCCACAGCACCCTGTCTGTGGAGACCAAAGAATGGATACAATTTTTTAATTGAGAAACACTAGTAATTCAATGTTCTGTATTTGATTGCACTACCCTATTAATCCTCTCTAGAGGATAATTGACAATGTCTGAAAATATTTCTGGAAGGCTACTATGTGACCTACCAGGTGGAGATCAGAGATGCTGCTAAACAACCTGCAATGCAAAAGATGACACCCATCTCCCAAAGGAAGAATCATCCAACTAAAACATCAGTGGTGCTGAGGAAAAGAAACTATGCAGTAAGCAAAAAAGAAGTCATCCAAAAGAGAGCACAAAGGAGTGACTTTCAGAGAGAGGAATATGCCAAATAAAGTCAATTTTCTTGAAAATCTGAAGCATATTTAACTCACAGTGTGATCACCACATTCTATGCCGTCCTATCATCTATAGATGGAAATTTAGCAAGTTTATCAAATGATAATCCTGTTTCAGCTTCAGAAGGTCTTTTAAACAAAAATTTGTTTTGGAATTCACGTTCATATTTGATCCTCAAAGAAACATTTGATTATTACAAGCTCTAAAATAAAAGAAGAAACTTAGTGACAAAGTGATACATTTTGCTCAAGATTCCTTATCCAGAAAGAGTAAAATAAATGCAACAACCATAAGAAGAAGAAAGAGTAAAAATTGGTAATAACCCAAAGTTCTGTTTAGTGTCTGTTATATACCACAGAATCATAGTATTTTACTGACTCCTCACAGCCATCCTATGAAGTATCATTACCTCCACTTCGACGATGAAGGCTGTGACATACTTTTCCCACCAAAGATTTAAAACACAGGTCTCTTCTCACCACACTGAAGGCTCCTCCAAGAAAGAATGTTGGGATTATTCACTAATTCACTCATTTAATTCCACACATACTTATTTTAACCCTATCCACAAAATGGGAGACACCATCTTAGGCCCAGGGGAAACAATCTTGAACAAAACAAGGTGTCTGCCTAAAGGGAATTTAGTTGCACTGAAAAACAAAACAAAACACCAACACCAAAACAAAAGAAAACAAAAATGTGCTTAGCTGTTCCTTTCCCTCTCCCTGGGAGCTGCACCATTACCCAGCCATTCACCCCAAGAGCAGCAGCTGGTGCCTCATTCTGAGGGCTGTTGGGAAATTACTGTGCAACTCTTTACATATTATTGTTGCTGTGTTATGTTGTTTTGAAAATGTTATGATGTTAAGTGAGCAAGGTAAATTCTTTTGGGATGATTTCTATAAGAATCATCCTGAATGACAAAACTAAGTTATTGAGAGCACTCATGCTCTGTCTTTATGCAAAGTAAACTTTTAAGGAATTCAGTGAGAGGAATGAGCCTATCAGGTTAAATAAGTGTGAATAATTATGCTAACCTAGGAAAAAGCATAGAATACATGAGGAAAGATTATAAACTTTCAGCAACAATAGGAACTATATAATTCTATTACACAATGAGTTTCTTAGGAGTCAACATGCCAACTGAAGAATAATAAACATATTAGGAAAAATCCTCCAGTTTTTGCCTTGGATTAAGCAGTAGAAAACAGAATATATCTTCCAAATTTGGGCCATATTATTTTAAATCTAATTCTACTTCAAATTGTGACTGAATCCATTCATAAATTAAAATTAAAGAAATACATATTATGCCAAGTGGTGCAAAGTGTTAGGAGGTTGAAGGGGGTGAGCAGACGCGATAGAAGACTCTATTTTTGAAGAAGTGTGAATGGAACCATAAAGTAACATAATCACGTAAAGTAATATTCCAACCTAGACTTTTAAGCCATCTTAACAGCTGGAGAAAGAGCATCCCAGGTAAAAAGCAATGTAAAAGATTTTAAGTGAGAGCCATCTTCAAGTATTGATGAACAGCAAAAAGTTCAGGGCATGCAATTTGCCAAAAGAAAAGGTAGAATGGGATAGTCAGAAAAGAAGGCTCGAGAAGGGTCATGTAGGAACCTAAAGGCCAAGCTAAGCATGGAGAGCTGCAAAGCCAATAAACATTTTAAAAACTGGAATAACACAAACTGAAACTTTTATAAGATTACCTTGGTTGCTGTGTTTTACAGGACAAAGATGGAATCGAAAAAAGGCTGAGATCACTTTGATGGGATGATACTGAGTACTAGATGTATTTCAAAATCAGAGCCCTTAGGATTTGAATAAATGGGAGATAGGATGTGAGAGCAATAAAGGGGTAGAGAATGGAATTGGGATGTTGGATTTAGCAACTGGCAGAATTAATTGCATTTACTAAGACAAGAAATGTTTCTAGAGTAGCAGATTTTGTAAGGAAATTCAAAAGTTGTTTTTGACCTGTTAGGTTTGCGATGTCTTATAAGCATCTAGGTTCAGATGTCACATTGAAAACTGAATAGGAAAGATTGGGGTTCAGGAATGCGATCAAAGACAGATATAAAAAATTGGGGCACCTTGTGAAATAGAGGCTTTGTACAGACCTAGAACTGGATAAGAACAAAAAGATAAAGAGTTGAAGAGAGTGAGTCCTGGGTCTTCCTAGTATTAGATGCTGGAAAGTTGGTGTCAATCCAATAAAAGCAACATGTTGTGAGGACAGGCAAGAAAGGCATCAAAGAAAGTGTTTCCAGAAAGAAGAAATAATGAGCAATGTTAATGCTCATGAGTAAGATGTATGAACTACTGAGTTTGCAACTGACAGACTACTAAAGAGGTTGATAAGAATAGTTTCTTTTGAGAGGCGAGTGAGTTTATAGGATAAGCTAAAGTGGAGAAAGTTATTGCAAGGAGACTTCTGCCAAGAGCAGCAGCAGAAGTGAGAGTGGGGCTGAAAGGCAAACAAGTTGTTTTTGTATTTTTTCTAACTTTTATTTTTCTTAGTGTGTGTCCACAGCATATGATGATTACATGCATTGTGGAGAGGTGGTACACATCTGAATTGTTTTTTCATTACTTTACCTTCTTCCTCCCCACTCCTTAAGTTCCTGGTCACTTTATCTTTTGCAAAAGAAAAGATTAACTTCTAAAGATGACCTACAGTTGTAATAATTACAAAAATAATAATTACAAATAATTCTGGTATAGAATAGCAGCATTTAAAGTAGTAGGAAATGGCTGACGTGGTAGATTATATGAAAACATCAAACAGAACAGAGGGTAATAGAGTCTTCAATTTCAGGACAAGAAGATCGTTGGTAACATTGACTGGAGAATCTGGTATGGACTGTGGCCAATGGCTGCCAATTGAGGAGTGATGGGCTGAGAAGGGTCCTCAAAACCTTGAAAGTGGCAACTGGAATTCTTCTGTGAGGATTATGGAAGCTCATTGGTTGGTAGATTGGATTGGGAAATTCTTTGATTGGACATAATAAAACATATGTAAATTTTGTTCAAAGAAATCCTGAGAAAGAGAGAAATAGTGAGTTTGTAAGCTTTCAATGAATTTTCCACCCCACAGGCCCCTCACAGGACAAGGGGCATGGGAGCACAGGACAGATACCACGTTAGACTGGCAGGGGAAAAGAAAAACTCATGGGACTGCAAAAAGAGAAGGAAAAATAAGTGAATGCTCAATAGTTTTACAGTTTTACAGATTTATGGTAAATTAGAGACTTCCTGACTGATGCCTTCTAACTTCTCTGTGAGTTGATAATTTGTCAACTCCTTTGCCTTCTTTACCCCTGACCTCCTAAATGCCCAGGCTCGACCCTGTGGTGTAGTCCTTTTGCCTCTAAACTGCTCGCACAGATGCTTATTTTTCTCTTTCACCTTCAACCCCTCTCTCTGTGTTATGTTTGTCATGTGTCTCTAACAATATTGCCCTTATCATATTGTATTATTACTTAAACCAGTCTTGAGGAAATGAACTTATTTTACCCACCCTGTGCCCAGACAGTAGGTAAGACAAAATAGTTGCTCAACAGAAGTTTCTGGAATATATTAACAAACATTGCAGAAATATCATAGAGAATATATTCAAATAACTCTATATCAATATACAATAGATAATAAGCCTACATTCTTATATTTCTTTAAATTTTGCTATGAACTATATTTAAATTTGTCTTTATCATGTAGGAGCTGCTTATAAAAGTTACATAGCTAAGTTTAATGGATTGGGAAGATATTTTTAATATACAATTGCACTATAAATTATCTAGGTCAAACCACACTACTAAAGAGATTTAAGATGATCCATATTACCCAATGATAACACCGACATCTAGTGGTAATGATTTTGAATTTTGGTTAGCTACTTGATTCTCTCAAAGGACAAAGCTAGTTTTAAAATTGCAAAGTTCAATATAATCACTAGATCACATACCACAGGTATTGTTAGGAAAATTCAGACAGGTACTATTAAATGGCAGTATTTTTAAAGTGAATCATCTTCTGTAAAGAAGAAGATACAAAGATATAAAGAATAAAGTTGAGTTATTGAATGCAAGCTCTCCGAAGCTTTTAACTGAAGGTCTAAATCAGTGGCATGCAATGTTTTTAGTAGAACTCTCGCTTCACAAGACCTTTGTAGTTATATACTAAGCAGAATATGTGACTAAATATTCTACTGTTCAATTCTTCACCTCCTTTATTTAGCTCTACAGCACTTTGGACC
The DNA here is from genome assembly GCF_034190915.1 of Cavia porcellus. NCBI lineage: Eukaryota > Metazoa > Chordata > Mammalia > Rodentia > Caviidae > Cavia > Cavia porcellus. The sequence continues at coordinate 26,331,305 of NW_026947497.1, read as the reverse complement.
ATCTGACTTACTATTTATTATCTGTGTCTTCCACTGGAATGTAAGGTCCATTACAGAAGAAACTTTTATATTTTTTTTGTAATATTTCTCAAACTTAGAATTCTTGTCCTACTTGGAAACTCCATGCAATAGTTGCAACTGAATGCATTGAATTTGAAAAATAATGGGTTAAATAACTTTAAACAAAATGATCTAAGAATTACCAGGCTCCTTAAAATCCTAGTATGAATTCCAAAGGAAAGTATACATCATTTCCCAAATACCTATTTTCCTGTCCACCCTCCTCATACACAAGGTTAATGTTCTACTGAATTTCTTGTCAAAGACTGGTCTAGCTTACTGGTTTTAGATTCTATTCATTCACATTAAATTATGAGGTTGTAGGCATAATCTGTGACATCTGCATTTAAAATTAATGTATAATTAACATATGTATAAAATGTTCAGAATACACTAAATTGAAGATAAAATACAGAGAACAAATTGAACCTTTGATATGGAGTCAAGTAACACAAAGAGAAAACGAAACCTATTCCAAGGCATGGCTGTACCTGTCTGCTTAAATGAGATATATCTGAGTCCGTTCTCCTTCTGACCTCAAGGATTATTGAAACAGAAGTTTGTATTACACAGAAAATTTTAAAAAGCATTTATCATGTGGAGAATTTTAAAAAGCAAAGTATTTCAACTGCCAGTTACTTAAAGCAGCAAAAATCTTGCAAGATGATCTTTAGGAATGATGCTTGCAAAAATACGTATGAAAGATCATAACCTCTTAAAATCTTAGTCTCATTTTACCTTAGCAAAGCTTTCCCTCTTATATTCTACTCTTATTTTAGCAGCTTCATGGGGCAATAGAGAGGATCCTGCATGGTATTGTCATCACAGCATGCTTGCCATCTTTCATGGGGAGGATGGATTGTTCAGATAGCCATGCACTTTGTTAAATCCTTAGAAACATGGAGAAATTCAGCACAAAACTAAGGCAATACTATGCATTACAAGTCAGAACTAGAGTCCACACAGCCAAGTTAAATTGTCTGTAATCTTTTCATATATTGAGCTACTCATAGACTTCATATTATTATTAAAATCACTGCTTAATAGACAATTTATTTAAAGCAGAAACAATTTTAAAAACATAACTTCAAAAAATAAAAGGCTATAGAAATTGGAAATATAACCATTTCATTGGCAAAAATTAATCATCAGCAACCCAGTCTTGGCCTCAAAAATCTTCCCAGGAATCCTAGAAAAGATTAACCAAAGCAATTCAACTCTTTCCTGGGACTCCCTTTTTCTATAATTGGGTGTGTGGCAGTATGTTCTCATGGAAAATATAAGTTCTCCAGATTAGATTTCAGAACACCTGTGTTGAAGTCCCAGGTCAGCCACTAATTAGCTCACTAGCCTGCCCAATTCATGTAACCTCTTTGACCTATATCACCATCTATAAAATGGGGATTGAAATTCTGGATCTGTCTTGCTCACAGGCTTGTGAAATAACAGATATGAAAGCATCTTTTGAAACTGCAGATCCCAGATACTATCCCAAGTGCTTTGGTAATGAGAACATAGACCAAAAAAGTCTGTTGTTAAAGAGAACTTTGGATTTGCTATAGGGCATTAGGTAGGTCATCCTAAATATTGGCACTTGCCACTTTAATCAGTCTCTGAGAAATCTGGAAGGCAATTAGAATAGCAAGCTCATACTCTGTCTAAATAACTCCTCAGTATGTCAAATAAGCAATGAATGCTACTTAATTCTCTTTGTGATTCCAAACTATTGACAACTACTACTCATAACATCATGGTGCTTTAATAACCATGCATATAACTATATTAAATAATCTTTACAATTTGTTTTTTGTTTTATAATTTAATCTGATCTTGAACTCACGATGTAGCCTCAGCTGCCTTCAAATTCACGCAATCCTCTTGCTCCAGCTTCGCAAGGATTGGGGTTACAGGTGCACACCACTCTACCCAAATTACAGCCATTACTGATTGACAGAAAAAACTAAATAACCTTGAAATAAAAGTTTTTGGAATTAAAACATTGCTTCCTGACCATATTTGGAAAACAGAGCCTGATGCTAATTTTATGTATTAAGGTGATTGAGCTAAGGGATTTCCAGATCACTGGTAATATATTATTACTTGGTGTGTGTATGAGGATGTAGCTTAAAGACACTATCATTTGAATTGGCATGCAGAGGAAAGAACACTTCGCTTCCTATGTGGCTGGTCATTGTACCAACCCACTGAGGGCCCAAATAAAGCAGGCAGAAGAAGAATGAATTCATTTACTCCTCTTGAACTTTGACATTCAACTTCTGTCCTCACACATCAGCACCAGCTCGCATGCTTCTCAAACCTTCAGACTCAAGTTGGGACTTATACCACTAGTTTCTCTAATATTTGAGTCTTTGGGTTGGGTTACAACTACATCACGGTTTTCTTAGGTCTTGAATTGGAAAAGTTCACATAATCATGTGAACCAATATTTCATAATAAATGCCTTTCGGAGATGTTTATATCTGTGTCTAGATCTGTAGTGGTAGATCCTATGGATTGTATTACTGTATTCTGAGAAACTCTAATACAAGATCAAAATATTACTTTCTTCCAGCCCACTGTTGTTTTATTTGCTGTGCTCATTTCCTAGAAAAACCACTGCCTTTTTAAAGCCAATTCTCTCCATTTCATCTTGAGGGAAAGAAATATTGCATTTTCCCTGCTTTTCTGTACATGCACAGCTTTTTCTCCTTGCTCTGTACTGCAAATTGTGTGATGTACCTCTCCCTTAGAACTCTGCTGCTTGTGTGGCTACATGGAATTAGTTTAGCTCCCCAAACCTCCTCCTTTCTCAATTTCACATCTGAGACTCTGTCACAAAGGCCTGTTTTCTCCAGAACTCTCAACTTCACAAGCAAGCTGCTCTCCTGTTGCTCCTGAAAATGCATGATGTGCCTGCTACACTCTGTCTCCTCTTTACAGAAGCAAACAGTGAGGCTGGAAGAAAAGCATTTACTTGGTTGATCCCAATTTAAAAACAAGGAACACAGATTTCTACATGAGTGTGACTGGCTGTGAAGATGAGAGCAGTAGGGGGATGCAGAGACATGGAGGTCTGGATGCAAGGGTGGTCGTGAGGTATCTCTTGATGGCTGTGCAGTTGGTTATGGGGAGCTAGAGATCATGGAAGACTGATGGCAGTCACTTGGAGTCCTACTGACACCACTGTTCATTTCCATCCATTTATAATTCAAATTAAGATCAACAATGATCATTTACTTGAATGTTTGGTGTTTTCTTACCCTTCATAAAGTGTGAAAGTATCCCTTAAAATTCTTTGCTAGACCTAACAAAGTAAAATAAAACATTAAAATTTAAAAAAGAAAAATAGTGCTTGCTCCATAAAAAGAAGCTCTGAAATTTAAAGCCAAATCTCCTAACATCTCACTCAAGTCCCTTCTGTGTGAGTATTAATTCTGGAGATCCCTGTAGATACAGAACTAGCAGTGTCAGTGACCCTGAAGCTTTGACCAAGAGCTGAGATAGCCTTGGTCTTTGTGTGGTTTGGGAAAGGTGTCCGGGGTGGGATGCATGGAGGGAGGATGTAACTCTCTCTGCACTTGAAGGCAAGGAACAATTAGAAAAGCCGTCAGGATGCGCCTCTCGGCCACGGCCAGGCCAGCTTTGTGAATTCCCATCCTAAGAGGAGCAGATCAATCTCTGGGGCCCCCAGGTACCTTTCATGTAAAAGAATGGAGTTTTTTTCCTAAAATATAACCGTTGATGTATTAAAAGCTCAGTGAGTTTAGTCACTTTTTATCTTTCCCTTTAAATCTGAATGATTGTACTGAGCTTTTAAGGTCTGTGCCAGCTAACTAGGGCAGTTTAGTAATCTATTTTTAATATGTACCAACTTCTGTTCTTTTTAGTTCTGCCTTAAGACATACTTTTATCTTTACTGGTATGCAGAGATCATCAAAAAATATAAGTTCTCCATTACATGACAACTCATAATGAGTCTTAATGAAGCTGGGGAACAGCTGTTTAAAAACTCCCGTTGAATAGCTTCCTAAGCAGCATTCAGCTATGATAGCCTTTTTGTGGCAACGTTGCCTGAATCTCAGAACTCGCCATACATATAATGAGAAAGGGTGAGAATGAAATCTTTCTCCGGTTTCATTAGACATTTTCCTTTAATCAGAATGCTAATACACTATTATGAATTAGTGCATTATGAACCATAAGCTCAGTGCCTTTCACCTTTTTAATTATATTCCTTCATGGAGCAGAAAAGAAAGTAAATGTTACTATGCAAATTTTTTTAAGAATTCGTGTCCTCAGTGAAAATGAGAGGGGGAGAGAGAACTCAACTTACTTTTTAATTATATTGGAAACACATCGCAACTGCAAAATGTTGAAAATTAAACTAAGCCCAGATGATTTCAAATAAGATCCACAATCTGAAATTTAAAAGATTTTAACTTCACTGTGTAGGTTAATATGTGTGAAGAACAACTAAAACAAACTTCCAGGATAAACTTAATCTCATTCTCTTTTTCATTTACACTTTCAAATGAACTCCTCAAGCTCTCTTAATTTTCTTTCTATATGCCAATTCCTTAGAAGGGAAGTTAACAGCCATGAGTTGTGATAGTTTCACTATCTTATTTATTCCCATGATCCTCATTACTTGAAAAACCCAGTGCTTCTATATGGATTTTTTTTGGGGGGGTTCTTACATTTTATGCTGGTTATATCTCTAGTTGAGGCCATTTCTTTTTGCCTTTGTTCAGGTAGAATGTAAATGATCCACTTAATGCTAAGAACAAGAATAAACTCGCCCAGCATCATACCTTATGCAGAGTAGGTTAATCTGCGGAATAAGTCTCTTTATTCCTAATCATTAGAATATTCAAGCCCTTTGAATATTTCATAAATTATCTTTATGGTTGCTTAAATCATGATATGCCGTTTAATTAGTCAACCACACAAGGCCCTGATGGATTTTCCATGGTGTACAATCACAATAGTTCTGTGTGATTGCTAGATATTCATAAAGCCATCTGAAAAAAATTTATTGTTTATTCACAGTAATGAAAAATTGCATTCCTACCATCTTTACCATTTTACTTATTATGTTTATATCTGAAGTTTCCTGACAACATATTCCAAGACAGACATAATCTTATTTATAAAAAAAATTGTTTTGAAGTGTAAGACAGATGTGTGCATTTTTCTCTCCTCTTTTGAGCAATCATACAAATCTAAGAAAGAGAACAAGAAATAAAAATTCAATGTCTACCTTCAAAGGAACAAAATGACATCTGTAAGTCAAATCATGGTATCTGAATAAAATCTTTTTTCCTGAATAAAATCTTTAAAATGTAGTAGCAATATTTTTAAAAAGTGTAATGGGAAAGAACAAACACGATCATATGCACACCTCCAGGTCTCCAAGGAAGACATCAGAGCACTTTCTCCAAAGAAAGTGACAAACTTGTAAACAAAATCAGTAATGCTATATTTGCAGAAATGTTACATGTGCTGGTAGCCATGTATTTTCTTGACCTAGTTTGGTATTGTCTCTGAACACAGGGCACAGAGAACTAAATGATAAGGGTCCCCTTCTCCCTCCCCACCTAATTCCAGCCCCTGCAAACCTGTACTTGAAGTAAGCAGATTTTTCTGAGAAAAATAAGGAGAATGACTGATGAGAGGTTTTTTAGCCTGCCACCTAGGTTCTCCCATCTTAAATAAAGGCTAACAAATTCATAAGCACAGTATTTCATTTCAAAGAAATTGCTGTTAGCTTGAACAACATTGGCATTTTTTTCCTGTAAAGATCTGGATAGAGAACATTTTAGGCCACATAGAGTCTCTGTACCAATTTTCATCATGATCATTTTCTTCTCCTCTTTACTGTTGTCCTCCTCGTCTTCCTTCTTTTGCATTTTGAAATGTGAAATCCAGTTTGCACCAAAAAAAAGAGGCCATGGTTATATTAGAACCACAAGTTAAAATTTGCTGACCCAGTACCAGACATTGGTCTATACATCCTGCAAGACATGTAAGTAATTGTTGAGAAATGACTGCTTTCCAAGATGAGCATAAAAAGACTTATAACAGATATTTGCATAAGACTGCACCACCAAAATGTTTAAAAGGAAAGCAGAAAAATTGTTTTCAAAACAATAATATTTCATCATTATTCTCTTTATTTAGATAAAAGAAATTCTCATTTCTTCATGAGAATGAAAGAAATATTTGTATTCTGATAAATATTGGAAGAATTTTGAAGAAATTTGATAATGCAATTGGGTCACTAAAGTAAGGTAATAACAGAAATGCAAAAACTATAATATAGACTTTACCAGAAAAAGAACTTGTCTATGTTTTCATGACTCAATTACCAACACATAGATAGAAAAATATCAGGCATATAAGCAAGTGGTTCACAAATATTATTATTGAGTATAAACAAGGCAACTAGATTTTTAAAAATCTATAAACTTGCATTACTTAGAAAAAAGTAAATTTATCACAGCAATGAAGGCCAAAGCAGCAACATAAAGAATTCTGTGTAGCTGTGGACATAGTTGAAGACAAGAAAGATAGGGATAAATAAAGAAATAAAAACATAATTAAAAATGCAGATAAAAAGGAAAAAGATAGACAACATTTGTATCAATGTTCAAAAACTCTTAAGTAATAAAGGAAGCAAATATACAAGGAATGATCAAAAATTATGATGAAGGGATGAATGTTCAAATTTTATAAAAACATTCTTGCAGCAAAGACACCTTGTATGAGCAGTGAGATAAACTGTGTTTAAAGGGAAGGGAAGTGCATTGAGGGGAATTCATGGAAAGGAGTCCACCAAAATAATTTTTAACCTAAACATTACGATACTTTATGATCACCACTTGATCAAACATTTACGTCAATTCCTGTCAAATAAAACAATGAGTCAGATCAGAACTGTGTGACTCCTGACTCTTCCGCAAACCATGGAAAGCAAACATTTTGAATTAATTCAGGACCCTGAGGCAGCCATGACAGCACAACTACAAGGTAATTCCAAAAGTGCTTCAGAAAGACAGAACAATGATGAGATACGTGTGTTCAAAACTAAGGGGATTATTTTGAGGAGGACTAATAGCAGTGTGCTTTTCATCATTATAATTTTTTAATTTAAATATTCACCAAATTGTTTAACCACACTGTGTACAAGAATAAAATTCAGAAATTTGCCTGCAAGAAAAGACAAATTTATTGGTTTAAAGAATGAATATACCCTGCCTTTCCTAGGGCAAATTGACAAATGATAAAAATAATATAAAGACACAAAAAACTTGTTGGATAGCAAAGATAATGAAAGATCTTTAGAGGCATCCAGCATAAAAGATCAAATGACTTAAACTGAAAATTAAAACTGCTATCAGACTTCTGTCTTCATCACAACACCCGGTCCTAAAGCTCCAGGGATTAGTGAAATCTGGAAAGAGATTGACAGAGTGAGATCCAAGAATTTAATTTCCACTCTTAGTGCTCCCACTGCTGTTCGAATACAAGGGAAACAGAAACGTAATGCCTTCACTATTGTCACTCTCCTATTATTTTGTTATGAAATGTTGTTTTACCTTTTCCATTAAAAAAAAAAAACACTAAATATACAATGTTTCATTCTACCTTAAAGAAAGAAACTGTAAGAGGAGCTACTTTAGTCAAGTAAGGAATCAGTGGAGGAGTCCTGACAAAGGATTTCTGGTGAGCATTTAAATGTGAATGCAAAAGTAGGAAAGAAGTGTGGATTATTGTAACAGAGCAGAATGCAGGTACTATAAATCCTGTAGGAAATGTCATGAATAACAAAAACCACATGGAAAAAAAAGAAAAAGAAGCAGAGGATAGGGTAAATATATTTACTTCCTACTTTATAATTTGAAGTACAAAAGCTACAAGATAGCTTACAGGGGCTGGGGATTTAGCTCAGCGGCATGAGTGCCTACCTTGCAAGCAGGCGGTCATGAGTTCGATCCCCAGTACCGATAAAAAGGAAAAAGACCAAAAAAAAAAAAAAAAGAGAGAGAGAGATGTCTTACAAAAATATTTCGTGTCACGCTAAGTGTAATGTAAATAATGCAACAACGTAAGTGAGCTTTGACATGAAATTGGGTAAGTAATTTTAAAACCTTATCTATACTAGCAAAGGCATATGTCCATTAAAAGAAAGATGTTTTAGAAACGGATAAGGAACAATTTCCTAAGTTAAACAAAACAAGTGAGAGCCAGCATGCAGGGATTGCTACTACAGATATGCAAGTGGATGGATGACAGAGATAGATGATAGATGGACTAAGTCATTGATGTTATCTAGCTAGATGATGATGATGATGATGATGATGATGATGATGATGATGAAGATAGATAGATAGATAGATAGATAGATTTCTAGAAAATTATATATGAAGCTAATACCAGTGTCTTGTAAGTCTAGAAGTTTCCTTTGTAAAGGATAGATAAAAAGTAGGTTATGGAAATAAGAAAAAAAAGTGTGTATTTTCAGTATATACCTCTTGTATCTTTTGACTACATGTGTTGTACCTGAAATATCTTGTAAGAAGATGAATTAAATGTTGGTCAAACATTTGGCAAATTCTTTTTTTTTTTTTTTTATTTTGGCCTGATTCATATTAGCTGAACGGTCTAGAAAGACATTCAATTTTTTTTTTCTCTTGGGTATAGTAAAAGCTAAAGGTGTCCTGTTTAAAATTCTGTTAGAAGTTAAAAGGAGGAAAGAAAACACACACACACAAAAAAAAAAAAAAAAAAAAAAAACCAAAAGGACATATTAAGTGTCTCATATAAGGAAAAATAGAAGAACTGGCTGGCCGTGATGCTTCCCTCCATAAGCAGGGAATGGGTGAGAAACTCAGCAGACCTACCTTGGAAAAATCAAGAATGCTTGAGTCCCCTGGAGAAGTAGGAGAGATTGTTTCCTATCTTGACTTATTATCTTCTGGAAAATTATGATGAAAATCCTGGCTGGTCACATGACTTCAATGACAGCTGCTCAAGGACAGCTTGGTCCAATTTGCTGACCTCTTTTCCTTTTTCTTTCTTACTGGTATATGTATATGTACCAGTATCATTCCTTGTGGGAGCTGGTACACACATATAACACATTTTAATTACTTTTCATCCCATTTTCCTCTTCATCTTCATCCCCTCTCTACTCGGGAAGATCTAGCTCCCTATTTCTTATTAGCTATGTTTTATTTTTCTCTTTATTTATAACTTTGTTTTATCATATAAGAGAAATTATACACTATTTAAACTGTGTGTCTTACTTATTTAATATTATGGTCTGAAGGTTCACCAATTTTCCTACAAATGGCTCAGGTTTGTCTTTCTTTATAGACTCCTGTAGTACTCCATCTTGTACAGCTACCACATTTTCTTTATGTTTGTGCATGCATAACTGCAATATAATATTGATAACTCCTTTAGGAAGATACCCAGAAAGGGACTCACTGGGTCAAAAAGAATTTGTAGTTTTAGTTTTTTAATAACCCTCCATATTGATTTCCATAGTGTTGGTACTAGTTTACAATCTCAGTTACAATGGAGAAGGGTTCCTTTTCTCTGGCAAACTCTCCAGCATTTGTTACTGTTTGATTTCTTCATGGCAGCCAGTATTTCTGGAGTAAGATTGGAATCCTAGTGGTGTATTAATTTGCATTTTTCTAATGACCATGTTGAGCATATCTTCAAGTATTTTTGGACATTTGCATTTCTTCTATGAAGTCTCTCTTCATTTAAGTTTCCCATTTTTATTGTTTTTTTTTTTTTTTATTTTAAGGGAGTACATTTTTTGAGTTCTAGATGCAGTATATTCTAGATATTAGTCTTCTGTTTGAGGAATACCAGGAAAAAAATTTTCCCATTATGAAGGCTATCATTTCACTCTGTTGGTTGTTTCCATTACTGTGGAGAAGTTATTCACCTAATATCCCAGTTGTGGATTTTTGGTGTTATTTCTTGTGCAATTGGGGTTCTGTTCAAAAAATCCTTGCCTGTGTCTATGTCTTTAATAGTCTTACCTAATTTATCCTTCAGTGGATTAAGTGTTTCTCTGTTACCATTTACATCTTTGATCCTAATTAACTTAGTACATGGTGAGAAACACTGGTCTACATGCAGTCTTCATGTAAATAGCTAGTTTTCCCAGCACCATTTGGTAAAGAGGCTATCTTTCTTCTGGTATTAAATTTTTTATTGCTTTGTCAAAGATCAGGTATCTGTATATGCCTACAGTTATTTCTACAACCTCTATTCTGTTCAATTGATCCACATGTGTGTTTTGATTGAGGGATTTTTTTCCAATACCATACTGTTTTTATCACTATAGCTTTGTAGTACAACTTGAAGTTCAAGCTTTTGATGGCTTCTGCTTTGCTCTTGTTATTCCTGTTTTCTTCTGCTATTCTGAGAGTTTTTTGGTTACATATGAATTTTAGGATTTTCTCCAGGTCTCTGAAGAATTCTATGGGTGACTGCATTTTGACCGGGGTCATGTTAAATCTGTATATTAGTTTTGAAAGTATGGCTAGAAGCTCTTCCCCAGGTCCCAGAAAGACCATCTGCCCTTTCTTGATTAGATTACTGACATCCAATAAACGGGTGGCTTCAGCTATTTAATTTGATGGGCTCCATAAAGATTAAAAGAAAATAAATGGGATTCAGTGGTTAAATCCACTAAAGCATTCTCTCAGTAACTAAGATGCATTGTCTATCCAGTGAAAATTGTTATGGTCATTTGGGGTCAACTCATGTGTAGAGGGGTACTGGATTCAAAATTTTTTGGAATAATGGGAGTGATTGATATCTTTTAATGAAACAAAAACTATATATAGTTTACTATACACTTGACTTCTACACAGTCACATAAAACTTAATATACAAGAATGAAGAATCATAAAATAAATGCTTTTTCTCTTTCGTACAGACATGATGAAACGAATTCATTCAGCTGAAGAATGGTCTTTTTTGTTTGTTCTTGGGGTTTTTTTTTTGGCAAAGTCTTCATGTCTTAATTTTTTTGACCTTCATTTATCTATAATTTATCTGCCTTTTGTGTCAGAAAATTTATGACATTAAAAATCCTTTTTGAAAAGGCAGTTGTTTATATTTCACTTTAGAGTGTAGGCCTTTGTCAATTCTATTTCTAAGGAGACCTAGGTTTCCTTCTTTTTTCTCTCAAAAACTGCTGTTACCTGTGACATGTGAATCATTTCTCTTCTTTGCTGTATGGATCTTGTATCTTTCCAAGTTTGGATTGAACATTCTACATTTTTAGTCTACGTTCAGTGAAATACCTGCTATTCATTCTCCCCTGCATGTGAAGAAGAGAAATGCTATGCTCTGGATCCACAAAAAAACTGCACAATTGAAGTCTAAACTATGACATACTCCCCTGTGGTTAAACTATGCATTTCATTAAAGTTTCTGAACTTTAGTCTATAAACAGATAATGTAAATCTTAATGGTTAGCTATTTCCTATTATTTACTCTTTAAAAATTTCTTGAAATACCTATTTAAATTTCTTAGCAACACAGTTCATTTATATGTATAGACATATAGCAAGCTATGAATTTAATTGATACACACGACATGCTGTAAAATATTTCATCTAAAAACTAACATTAATAAAATATATATTGTCATATATGTACATGTAAAATTTTTAGGAAGCAAAACTAAAAGTATTATTTTAATATTTGATTATCAATAACTGTATAAGATTATGGTTTTGCTTAATAGAGGTAAAATTCAACATAGAAATGGAAAACTCTACATTAAGCACAGTTATTAAGCTGCTTCAATGCAACCTTCATTTCAGAAAACACATTGCAAAAATTACTCTTCCTATCTTCCACATTTTAGCTGCAAGGAATGGTGGTAAATAAAAGAAAAAAACATGTTCAGGCCTGGCTGCAAATTAAAATATCCTCTCTTATTTAGAAAGAGTAAATTACTTCTGGGATGAAAGCACTCAATAATTCCTAAGTAGCATGTTCAGTCTTTGTGGTAGCTTCTTAATATAAATCACACATTTTAATGTGTTAGCTTAAATTTCCTTGTACTCTTTCATGCATTTTTGCCAGTTTTATAAAGTATATGACAAACATTTAGCAGTAATGGTTTACATTACTGTAAGTTATTGATATAATCAGCATTTTTATCAACTTAAAGTTTAAAAGTGGAACGAAGTTGTGTTTATGTAATAAAGAAATGATTAATGTGTAACATAAGATATTTTAAACTAAAAATATTTTGAATTCTAAGAGATTTGTTTGAAAATCTTCCAAAATAATAAGGCAAATTCAAAAACAAAATCAGTTTTAGCCTCTTCAAGGAAAACAAACTTTATGGAATTTCCATCACAAATCTTGGTGGTATCATTCACATTCTTACCTTCATCAAATCAACACAACATCTTACACATAGCAGACAGTACATTGGGTAATCTACGAGCAACAATTAGATCTAATTCAAGAAAACATGCTGTTCTCCTAGTCTAAGTTCAGTAACAATGACAACAAGCCCACTCATGAGCAGCAGCAAGAAGGGAAAAATATGAAGCCATCTTGGAAACAAATCAAAAGGTCTGATGAGAATACATTACTCTTTAAAATACATCAGGGCTCACCGTATTGAAAACAGAAAAGTAAAAAAGTAAAGAGAGCAATAGTCATTACACTCACATTGATGACTTAAAAAAATCCTGTGCTTCATGCAGGTACTGAAGGAAAACTAAAAATTACTCATGAAGCCATATAAAGACAATTTGTCTTACAAAGTAAGTTTCATTGGTTAAAAAGAAAAAGAATATCGCTAAGGAAATAAAGAATTCAGTACTCAATCGAATTCTGTAATTTGATCATAGACATTACAAAACCAACACAGTCACATAGCTGTGATATCAATTTCATTCCCATACTTTTTACAACAGAGGCATGAACTATGCAGGAGATACGATAAATCCTTATAAATGTCACTGCTTGAAAAACACAATTTTTAAAATTCTCAGGGATATTTCTAATTGTAGATACTCAAATAATACTCAATGAGAAAAACAAAAATGAACGAGCAATTAATCTTTCTAACATAGCTCCATTATTGAAGCAGTGAACACATTCAAAGACATCTTGAACTTTTTTTCTGCTTTCAGAATTGACAAAGCAAACATTGAAAACCAGAAAATCTGATTTTAACAGAAAATCTGATTTTAAGCTAGGTCAATATTAAATCATTGTGCAACACTGAACTTCAGCTCTTTAGTTTTCAACTTTGCTAAAATGAACACATTAAACCTGGTGATCCTCTCCAAATACACTTTTCTTATTAAACAATTTTCACTACATAAATTTAAAGATGTAAATACTACAGTCATCATTCAAGTGATTGGATTAGCACAGTCTGCCTGTACAGGTGACCTAGGTGAATAAAAATCCTTTTTCCTGAACAGAACTTTTGTATGACCATTTTAGCCATGTAATTCTTGAAATTATCCTTTAAACGAATCCTGGATACATAGCATCAGACGCAGAGCAGTTCAGCTCTTCATAGATGAAGCTTTGCCCCTGTCTGCATTGATTTGCAGTATTTCTTTTGGAAATAGTTCTGGAAATAGTGATAGATGGTATGGCATCAATAGTCCTATCTTTGTATCTCTCCCCAGTACTTACTGTTGCCTTTGAAAACCATATGGCAGTGGGCATCTTTTTACATTAATCTTAATATACCCAACCCACACATGATTCCTTCTGAAATAGACCTTTCATTTGCAAATAATGCCTAAGAAACAAGCAAGTACATTTCTGAGGTGAGTACACTGCTTAGTGTTTAACATAGTGGAAAACAATCTGTCTCTCCCAGAATAAAGATAAGTAATTTAAGGAATAAAGAACCACATTCTTAACTATAAAGTCAGTCATTCAATTAACTTTTTCTTCGATCTGTGATCTAAAAGTGGTGAACTCCTGAATAAGTAGAGCTTATCAAGAATAATTAAATAACACATCCAACAGGCTTGTTACTCCAAAGTGCTAGAGAGACTCAAACTGGGTGAAGGAAGTCACTGAGCAACAATGTCAGCACATGTGATAGAAATATATTCGCATCTGTGGACCAGAGAAGGGACCAGTGAATGTGTCTCGGTAAATGGTTGAAACAGCACTGCTCAGAGCACAAGAAAAACGCAGCACAAAATTTTTGATTTTTTAATGGTCAAACACAGGAAGAAACTAATGACATTAATACTAACAATATACCTTATTTAAACTGATCTACATAAAATATCACTTTAACATATAGCATAATATTTTTTACAGCATGGAGATATTTTACAATTTTGTAGAAATTGTTTAGAACACAGTGTGTACTTTGTGCTTTCAGTGCATTTCTATTCGGATGGGCACGTGTAAGTTATCCAGTGGCCGCATATGACAAGGGACAACTGAGGTGAATATCCGAGGTCTGCTTAGCAAAGCTAAGTCGGCACTCATCAGTTGTGTTCCTCCATTGCTGAATACAAAGAACAAACACAGTCTTCTCAACTCTGCCACCAGACGTATCATTACAGAGATTCTTATATGTATGAAATAAATATTTAAGTTGACTCAAGAAAAGAGCTAACATGATTATTACTGTTATTTCTTCATGAAATATATAGGGCACATTGTTTCTCAGCACTAAGTGGACCGAAAACAGAAAACATTTCTACCTACATGCTCTAGCCCTGCCTTACATTAGACACAATTTAGACACTATAGATATGGTTTGAAGACTCAATTATATGACTCTACAGCAGGTAGTAATCTTTCAATAATCAATGCAGAAATAGTTTTCTTTAAAAAGCATTTTATAATTGTATCTACTTCTATAGTCTCATTATTCCAAAGTCATTTGTTGAGTAAGTATTTATTAGGCATCTGCTGTGTGCTAAATTTTGTTATTAGCAATAGGAATGTTTAAAAACTTGTACTGTCTTGGAATATATATTGTAGTGAAAGGAATATATATAACATAAATAAAATATGCTATTTGTATATAAAATATATGCAAATTTTATTATTTTTCACTTGAACTATATCTAAAGACTGATTAGACACGGGCACTTTCTGGCTCTCCCTAAAACATAGATACCAATGAAAAAATTTTAATGAGTAAGTAAATAGCAGTAGGTGAAGGCAGTCCAACCGTCTTCTGTCATTTGCACGACATTCACTGAAACACAAACATATCCCGTTGAATCACAGGTGCTTTCGGTACCTCCACATTGGCATGCATAGACTTCTTTTCTTTTTAATTTTTTTTATTTTAAAGAGATTAAGATAAAAGATCACATAACAAAGCAGATCATAACAGAACAATTTAAGCAACACAGTATTTCATCACAAGACAACCCGATATAACAGTAGCTACCATAATGTCTCTTTCCTTGAAATAGTTGAACATACCGTCATACACTATAGTATCAAACATAACAAGATAATAGACTTCTGGGTCTCAGCTGTCACAGTCCACTACTTGGCCACTAGAGCTGCCTCTCACCACTTATCCTACCACACACATTCACTTTCGTTCCACTGTCTCTCACTCTGTTGCACTCCTAGGAGCACAAGTACACCCAGGTGTACACTCATGACTATTCAAAAGTCACAGGAATCATCAGAGCACTACTAGACACATTCAGATAATGCCACTATCTTGCTCTCTTTCTTGATGCCTCTTGATTCCTAAACTTCAATTGGTTCATCATTACTTGTGGATCCAGATAACTTGACTCTCTGTTCTTCTCAAGAGTTTACCAGGAAAGTGGAATATCAGAGCATAGATCTTTCAGAACTCCAGTATCTTTCATGCTTTTTTACATTTACCCAAAGAGGGTTTTCAACTCATCTTGAGGAAAGAAATTGTTGATATGTGAATAAGCAAAGGAGATACTTTAGTCTAATTCTTAAATGATGCATAGACTTTTTACACAAATGATTTCATTCTGCCTAGGGGAACTTTATACATTAGCAAATGCTATTGTTTTTCTTTCTGTTTTAATGCCTATTTGTAATGGTTGAATTTGTTAATATACTGAAGATAAATAGGAGGGAAAGCATTAAAACAGAAAACAGTGTTAGCTCACACTTATTTTTTCACAAAATGGCTGTACCCTACTCCAAGTAACAGTGGGTGAAAGAAAAAAACACTACCTAGATGAACATCATAAGTGCAGAAGAATACATAAGACATTTATGTAATTTATCATTGTTCTTAATCTACTTACCTGAATATATTGCCCTATGGGTTATCACTTTTCCTATTAACAGTATTTAGCATGCTATTGTACAATAGGTGAATAAAGATAACAATATGCGCTATATACTTTGAAACTCAAAATGAAAGGATTAAGAATATTTTAAACAATAAAGAAGCGATAAATGTTTGAGGAGAGAGATAAATTTAACCTGATTTAACATTATATGATATATAGCAGAACATATTAAACACTAGCAGTATAATGTATATCAGTTTATCAATTTAAATGTTAAAAATGTATTATTAAAAGCAATATAAATATGATATACATCAGAAAATCATAGATATTGAGGAAGTTAAAACATAAAACGTTTCAAAAGATAGGATGCAAGACTACTCTGCAGAAACAGAGCTGAGGGAAGCCCTGAAGTGTGGCATTAAAGGCACAGCTGGAGAATAATTGCAGAGAGAGATGGATGCAGGACAGTTGTCATCTGTCCTAAAGGAGCCTGCACAGGGGCTGCAGAAGGCGAGCAGAGTGGCCATAAAGCTGTCATGGAAAGTCACTACCTGCCATCCAGTCCTCTTCACAGGTGAGGAAACAGCCATCGGTGTCAACTCTGGAACACAATTTTTGCTTTAATGATAATGATGACGACTCTGCTCCTCTTTAGGATACCCCAAATGCCACATTTCCACATTCAGGCACATCAAACAGGCTTAATATGAATGTTCAAAATAAGTCATAATACTTATCTATATATCACAATATTGTATATCTTTGTAATCTAAGCCACTAAATTGTGATAGGAGGTTGTATTTTTTAAGTTTGCATCTTATAATACTATGTATGGCTTGAGTCCTAACTTAATGTACTCTTTTGCAGAAAATTTCACATTACAGTGATTTTTAAGAACATATATGTTGCCTTGCAGGAGAAATGACTTTACATTTAAAAGTTTGACTTATATAATGGTGTTTTTAAAGCACTATATCCTTTTGGATCTCTGCTGTTGGATTATCAAGTTATCCTAAGATCTAAGATATTGCTACATAATAAAGCTGCACTGTGCAAATAATAACTCATAAAATTTAATTTGTATTAGAATATGTAGATTACATACTTCATTGTGCCAGGTTTAGGACACTTGGAATTCATCCTTTAAAACATCTGACCCTTTATTTTTATATCATTAAGAATTGTTGCCCTCGTCTTTTGATGAAAAAGAGCTACATTAGGTTTTTTAAATTCTTAAGCATTGTGAAAAAGATGAAGTCAGCACTGATCGTGTCATGCCTGAAAGATTGGTAGAGGGCAGAAAATGGGACAGAAAAAAATACGGAGTGAAAAGCAATAGCCACGGCATGAATAGACTAATAAGTAATTTGCAACAAGAAGAAAAGTGGATGTCATGAATTTCTAGTCAAAGTTCCTGTATGCTTGAATTGTCAGCAAACCAGAAGAAATAGAAATGGCAGTAGCTGATATCCTTAATGTACATAAAAGCTAGCATTTGAATAGCACTATAGCATCTTAAAACTGTATTAAATACCCATTATCTCCCTTAATTCTTTTATGAGTCAAATAGTGTAAACGTCTTCCTAAGTCACTAATGAGGACATTAGTCAAATTCACACCAGTTAAATAACAACTGTCAGTTGAGACTAAGGCCCATCCTGAACTGCAAATTCCAGGTCCTTTTCTTAGCTGCCACATAGACAGCTAACCTAGTAGGAGCCTTCTGTATCATAATTAATGACAGATAGAAGTTCATAGCTAGGGTCTAAATAATTTAATGATAACTGTCCACAGGTGTTTTCTTCAAAATATCTAAAGTAATACCTTTCCCCTGTCTTAGCTGAAAAATTCTTTATTTTCTTCTAAGCAAAAACAAAAATAAAACGAAAGAGAAAAACTCCATGAAGTCCCTCTTAATTTATAGTAATGCTAGAACTCCACAGTGTAGGGTGCCTATGTTCTTAAACTTAACTATCCTTCTACTTAAGGACAGGTGTAAAATATATGAAATGTGTGGTTAATTCAGCTTTTCACTTTTCATCCAGATATTTAATGCTGGAAAGTCTACACACAACAAAACAGTTGATTCAGTCAACTGAGTAACAAAAACAAGAAGTCACAGCTGATCATGAGTTATGCACATCAAAAATCATAAATAATGACAATTTCTATCATCAACGAGTTGTGAGTCCTAAAATTACAGCCTAATCAGCACACAGCAAAGTTCTTATATCATAGATGCACTTGTCTATTTCAAATAATTCTATAGCAATTGTAGAAAAGAGAAGTCTATTTTTGAATGCTAGCATGTATTGGAAAAAAAATCCAGGATGATTAAGTCTTCTGGCATGTATTTTAGCTATTACAGCTGTTTGCAAAGTATATGTGCTGCATCTATATTTGAAATATCTGCTGTTACCATTCACCATCTGCCCAAAGATGGGTGAAAACGCCTATGTTTTTTGTTCATTACTTATGAACATAGCAGTTTGCCAAACCTGTATGATGTTTTTCTAGGTCTTGCAAGCATCAAACCAATATCCTTGAAGCATTAAAATAAGAACATTGTAGTTTGTTAAAGCCACATATATAACTTGATTTTTAAATTAAAAGATGTGCAGGACACCTCTCAGGATAATTTTGATGACCAGATTTCTATTAACTATTTTGTAACACCCTAATTATTCATAAAACTGATTTCCAGTACAATACTTACCTCCTTCTACTGTAATCTCTCAGTAGAATTTCTCAAAAGAATTTTCACACTACTGGACCTGTGATATATGAACTTCAATAATTTGTGAAATTAAGTAGAAGTGAAATTTACCTAGAAGAAGACAGAAGGATAGAAGGGGATCTAGATAATCCATGTTAGGTTAGCAAATAGGGAATCAAGTAATGCTTTGTACTATATCACAGTAATAAAACCCTGTTTTAGGTACTTTTCTTTGCTTTTTTTTTATTTTTTATTTTTTATTTTTTTTAAACTTTTTATCGGTACTAGGGATCGAACTCACGACTGCCTGCTTGCAAGGCAGGTGCTTATGCCGCTGAGCTAAATCCCCAGCCCCTTAGGTACTTTTCTTGCTGAGACAAAATATCCAACACCCAGAGTTAAAGAGAGAAAAATTTATTTAGCTCCCAGTCTGTAGAGGTTTCAGTCCATAATCAGCTGGCTCAAAGGTAGCCTGGCATGGCAGGAAAGCAAAAGTTCATGGTGGGCAGAAGGTAGCAAAACACGCGATGGATCTTAGCCCTTATATGTTCTATCTAGGCTACAGGGTTTAGGGCAGTGCCAAACCAATCACAGGACTGATTTAGTAATCACACACTCTAATTCCAGCATCACACACTCTAAACCTAGTCACCTTTGGAAAAGCCCCACCTAAAACTACATGAAGCTTGGTGGGACATCTAGGCACAAATCATAACACAGCTATCATAATATAATTGAATTATACTAGGACTCATCATAAGAATAGAACTTAATTTTCCTAATTTCTAAAATTAGTTGTATTGCATTGCTCCTATTTATAGATTAAAAAGCAAATTATTTTAATTTAAAACAATTTTAGTAAAATCGATGAAAACTTATACACATGAGGAATTTAGAGATTAAGCTCAAATTGCCAGTATTATTAAACATACTCACTTCTGTGAATAATGTCACTAAGGAGATATTGTAATTTTAAAAGTCACCTCTGTCATATAATTACATAAAATGTCATATCATTAACATTGATTAAATAAAACCATTAGATTAAATTAATTTAAAATTCAAATCTCAAGATTGTGCATAAAAAATAATTCAGACACATCATCTAATACTAAATTCCCCATCACAGATGTTTCTTCTGAATGTTAAACACAAATCAGACCCTTATGAGACAACTGAAGTTTGACCACTCATTTTCTCCTCTTTGGGTAGAAATATTTCTGAATGAGTAACGTGATTGCTCTCCAACATCTCAGTTGATTCTGTATCTTCAGGACTACCTCTTTTCCACATTAGATGAATCAGTTGAGATCTACTTATGCATTGATCGGTAATCCTTTCTCTTCTCCATTTGTTCTGCAACAGTTATTCCTTTATAAAAATAATTTCTTATTCAGAGTATTTATACCCATAAAGGTTGCCTAAGCCTGAATTTGAAAAGAAATGTCAAAAGTTGGAAGTGAAGATTCAATACACTATTTTACAATATAAGTTTGTAAGCAGAGATACTATAACAAGATAGTCAGTCATACGTTGCACCGAACTTACAGTCAGAGGTACAATTTCACTGTTCAGGAGAAGATAGCACTACGGGCACACTCTTTATCATTGCCAATTTTGTTATTGTCATAGGGCTTATTCCATAATCAGTTTACTGACAAGCCGTGTCTATCTGATAAAATATATTAAAAGTTTTCTTCCTATTCATAATTCAAGGATTTCTGGTTTAAAGGTCAAGAAATATTTGCCCTTTTAAAATATGAATTTATTTATAACTTTATTCTTTTGGCGTCTTGGTTCTGGAAGTATTCAAGATTTGACCATTAAATAAGACAAAGTTAAAAATATCACATAAATTAAGGAAGCGTTTGTATCAAGTGAAGATAATCAGTTTCAGTATGTATTCTAGATAGGCCTTGCTGGATAACAAATTTAAAGGATTCAAATCTCGCCTTTACATTAATCCTGTGTTTATTATAACCATCTAACTCACTTAGCATATGATATAAAGATCCTTAGCACAGTGACAATTTCATTGAAAATGCTCCATAAATCTTTGCTGAACCAAACTAAAACTAATTATAATGTGCCCTAAGCAGATAAGTGACAATACAGACTTAATATTCACCTAAATAGAGGTCAAATAAGTTATGGGAAAACAGAGGAGGTATCAGTTAGTGCTGACTGGAGGTTTAGGGAGGTTTAATCTAAGAAGTTGCTTTCAAACGCATTCATAAAACATTTATTTAAAACCTGATAGAAATCTAAGGTGGGAAAAATGTGTAAAATATTTCTACAACTGGCTCTGTGTAGGGGTTTATTTTACTTTTTTCCTTTAAATTTCTTATTAACCTTATTACTATTGAGTTATTAGCATTACTGGGGATTATTAGAATCATGACTCTCATTTTTAGCCAAGATATTGTGAAAAGATTGTCTGAGAACCAATATGGGGATAGAAAAGCCTCTACATGTATAGTTTGTAGCTCAGCAGACTCTGCTCAGCCTTAATGCTTGATGCCAGCTATAGATTAGCAGCCAATCACGTCACATTGTTTGCTGCTCAGAAACTGTCAAGACTTTGTCATTACTTGGATAAAAATCCAAACCTCTGAACAGGGCTTAACAGACCAATGATGCAATGATACAGCCTCCTGCCTTCCTCCCTAGTCTCATTGTTTACCTCTGCTCACTTTATAAATTCCAGAAACAATAAATCTCTGCATTTATTTTCTTTTCTGCCTGTGTGTCTAAGGTATTTGTTTGTTTGATAGTTTGTTTTTAGTATCCTACAAGCAAGATCTCTGGAATCAGACTGCTTGGTTGAAACATGATCCACCACTTCCTAAGATGTAAGACATTTAAGTATTTATACACACTTTCATCTCCTCCTATAAAATTGAATGTAATATGATCGTTGCAAGAATTAAATGAGATAATACATGTAAATCACTTAAAACATTACCTACTCACATGAGTATGCATTTTTATATAAGTCAGCTGTCATGGTCTGTATATTGTGTATCTAGAAAGCAAAAGAGATATTTATTAAATAAATGAATCTACTAGTTAGAGACATGAACTAATAGAGAAAATGACACAGTGTTTGAGACACTGAATGTAAATGCTACTTTGTGTTCATGGGTATGTGCGTGTCTGTGTGTGTTGTGTCACACATGTGCACACCCTCAGGAAACCTAAGCTTAAGCATCTAAAGCTATTCAGAACAAAATTTAAGTGTCACTTCTTAAGCCTTCAGGTCCCCAACATCTTAAAGAAAAGAAAGAGGCAGTCATGGTGGATAAAAGTTGCAGTATGATCCATATCCTCCTTTAAGAGAGGGTAAAGATATCTAACACATTATAGAACTTGTCATAGAAACATCTTACATAAAATGTGTCTCAGGACATAAATAGTCTATCTTAGACTATCTTAGTGACATCATGATGTTCACATGGAACAGTTGTGTCAGTTGTCAAACCCTACCTACAACACACCAAGATAGCACATCACATTTGATGCACACACACCACCTTCTTTCCTCTCCTTAATTCTACACTCCTCTCTTCTTCATTCTAAGCAAACTTTGCTATCGAACTCATGTTGATTATTAATACCTCAAAATTGTGGAATCCAAAGCATTCATGTACTTCATGCTTGTCATACAAGATTTTCCAGGTTTTCCAGATTTTGAAAAGGTTCAGCCTCCTGGATTTTGTCCTATTACGCACTCCAGGATATTCCAGTATCTTCACAACCTCTTTCTTCTTCACCCATTTCTCCTTTCTAAATAATATCCAAACATGTTCCTCATATTTTGGCTCTGGTGTGCTTCTCTGTTCTTTCTGTATTGTCTTTCTGGATTGTCACACCACTTGCTGTGGTGCTAAATATCATGATTATGCTGATGACATGCACATGGATATCTTCATCCCAAACTAGCAGCTCTGTTGGCTCTGACAGAATATTTCAAATTTACTATATCTCAAGTGAACTCTGCTCTTATACTCCTCAGAATTCCTTGCCTAGGGAGGATTATCCTTCTATACAAATAATTCCAGTATCCATTAAATTATGCATTTCAAGAATCTAGGAATCATTCTCATTTGTTCCATACCCTCTATGCATCATTTATTTATATAATCACCTAATGATACCTACAAGTTCTAGCTCTAGAATATTTCTATAATCCACACTTTTTCTCTATTTTCTCAATCATACCGGCTCATACCAAAACTAGACTTCATTAGAATTATTGCAATAGTCTTCTGCTTGATCCTTCTGCTCCACATTTGAATACTTCTTACACGTGACAGTCCGGGTAATTTTTAGAAATATAAATTAAACTATGTCTCTGTCATACTTTGAATGTTTCAAAAGTTTCCTTATTCATTTAGAAGATAACATCTGAAATCCTTGCCTTGCCTTGGAGGATGTTACATGATCAAATACCTCCTAACTCTGCAAACTTTAGATTGACCATTCTCCTTGATCACTGCATGGTCTCCTCTGGGTTCCTCAAACTAATCAGTCTCTTTGCTGTGATGCTTTCATAACTGCTGCTACTTCTGGCTAAGGTAATCTTTTTCATTCTTGACATAACAGAATTCTCATCTTTCAGATCTTAG
Source organism: Cavia porcellus (assembly GCF_034190915.1). Lineage (NCBI taxonomy): Eukaryota > Metazoa > Chordata > Mammalia > Rodentia > Caviidae > Cavia > Cavia porcellus. Next base: position 26,307,606 of record NW_026947497.1, on the reverse strand, counting down.
TATAATTGTACAAATTTTTACATTCCATAGAAAAATGTACTTACAAAGATGGCCACAGTTTACTCCCTGAAAACCTCATCTCCAACAGTAAGATTGGTGTTCATCCTGTCAAGAGGTTGGGCTCCGTTCTCTCTCTTTGAGAGAGGATAGTCTTCTAACATAAGTGTAAACAATGATGCTTTGCAACTTCTGCAGCTTCTGAGGCTAGGTCATAAAAAGCAAAGTAGTTTCTGCCTACTTCTCTAGGATCACTCACTTTTGAAACCCAACCATCAAACTATGAGGAATTCCAAAAAGGTCACAATGAAGCCACTAGGCCACAATTATGCCAGCCTACAGCTATGCCCAGGTTTCTAGCTGACCACCAAACCATCTTGCCCAGCCTGTGGTCCAACATATAGGCAGATTCTCCAGCCTTCACAGCCATTCTCAGCCCTGAAACAGTCTGTAGTCACCTTTACCAAGCTCTGTCAAAATTCCAGGGTTATAAACAAAACAAACAATTGGAGTTACTTTAAGTTGCCAATTCACAAAATAGCCCAATGCAACAATAGATAACTGAAGCAGTTTCTCAGTGAAGCCTTCCTGAAAAATGTCATGAAGAACTGCTGTTTCACTTTAATCTCCATCATGGAAATCTGCTCACTTCTTTCTTAACATATCACAACTTGTAACTATGTATTCCTCCATCCTTCACTTTTTATCTATTTCATAAATTTATGAGAGCAAATAATATATCTATTTCTATTACAATATATAAGTGTATGTCTCCATCAGCATTTGACAATATGCACTTGTTCTGAAACATTTCATAAATAAATATGTACATTGTATTGATCTATCTGCACAACTGTGTGCCCTAGTACCTCCTGAAAGTTTCAAGTCCAGGATCATTTAAGTATTTAAATTCATACACTGAAATGTTTAAATTCATTGCATCTTGTAAAGTGACCACTGCCAACTTCAGGTTTTGCATGCAACACAGCCCCTGTCATTGCTGCTCAGTTGCCACTGTACCACAAATATCTCTCCCTCCATCTCTCTCTCTCTCTCTCTCTCTCTCTCTCTCTCTCTCTCTCTCTGTTTCTCCTTCTCCTTCTTCTTGCTCTTCTTCTTCTTCCTTATAAAGGACAACAGCTTCATTTGTGGGATGCTTTTGAAATATATAATAAAGATGTTTTTCATTCCGCAGACACTGTCACTATGTAGCTATAGATGTGCATATGAAACCCAAGCCCATGTCTGTATGATCACTCTCAAACACACATAGGCTATCCCTAAAAAAATGAACAAGATTTTTTCAGTTGAATTTTGTTTACAAAAGCAGATGACTATCAGATTTTCATTATATTTCTAGTTTACCAGCATTTAATCCAAATAATTCAATTTGAATACTTTGTTTCACATAAGAAAAGCAATTAGTAAGATGATATTTCTTTTGACATTACTTATATATTTATATATATTATATAATAAAACATGCTTTCTACATTGTTTATCAAAAAATTGCAAAGAAACATTTTTACAGATCTTCATTTTATACTAAACCAACATGGTCGTTTTGTATCTATTTGCCTTAAAATTCCATTTACAGAATGTAACACAGGCTTTGGTTTGGAAAAGGACAATCTTCCTATACTGGTCATTAAAGTGTCTCCTCTTCATAATACTATTTTATGTTCACCTGGAGTTTTCTTGTTAGCAGCACCTCCATACTAATGAATTAATTGTAGCATTAAACTTTTTTTTCATCTTTCTCCTTAGGATAGCCATCATTTCTCAATACTCATAAAACATTTACAATTTTTCTTGAAAGTAATTAAAATAATAGTAATATTTCAAATGAAGCTTTCCAAAACAGCCTTTGATTTAAATTTAATATGACAGCTATTATTTTACTATCTAAAAAAAATCCAATCATGATTGCTAAGATATAATAATATGTTACATTTATTTATCTTGGATGAGTTAACATACAAGACATAAAATGCCACATTTGTTTTTCTCTACTAAGTTCTAAATAATTTTTTAAACATTTAATTCAAAGATACATTTAAAAATAAATACTCTGACAATATTAACTATTAATGAGAAATGTTCTTTTTCCTCTGTTTTGAATGCTTTGTATTTTGTCTTATATGAAATCATGTTTTTAAAATTTGGGTTATTATAGTCTCTCTCTCTCTCTCTTTATCCTTTCTTATTTCCTGTTTCTAAAGGGTACTGATTGTATCTGTGTGATGCTGATGAAAGAGAGCAAAAAGGTGATTTTGATTCATCAGAGAATTGTTCCTATATCGCTATGGATGTGCATATAAAATCTAGGTCCGTGCCTGAAAGAGATCTCTCAAATACACATAGACTTGAACATAAAACATAATGGGTAAATCAGTGGGTGGGAGAGAATCAATCACTGAAGTTATTTGACATTTCACAGGAAAAAGAAAGCTGTAACCTTATTCTTTGACTAAGTATTTTATAAATTGATTCAAGAATAGCGTTTGGTAGGCACTGGGAAATGGAAATAGTGACCTCAGGCAATGTAAAGAAAATTGTTTTACTTCTGCACGTTAAAGATGTAGTTAAGTCAATGGCTCCCATGTATTGCGTACAGGCAGCATCCTCATCAGATTTTTCGGAAGTAGATATTATCAAGATATTTTCAAACAAATGGCAGTAACCATTTGATTTGTATGTGCTCACCACTTCTATTTTGACAATTCATCAAATATTTGTCTAGTTTCCCTTCTCCTTTTGCACTTGGCAACAAGGCAGAAAGCTGTTGCCATGATAATGGTGGTTCAGGAGGCGTGTGCAAGTGTGAGTGTGTGTGAGTGTGTGTGTTTGTGTGTGTGTGTTTCAGTTTAAGTAGCATGGTGTGGCCCAGTGCTTGCAGGAAGTGAAATAAGGGTCATGGAAATGGTGACACCTCCAGAGATAAGAGTGTGGCTCTAAGGAAAAGAAGCTGAAAATTTACTTACTAACAAGGTCAAGAGGAAATCAAAGATGGAACGAGGCACTGGTGACCATATAATTTATCATCCTAACCAAGACACCTCTGAAAGTGAAAGAGGATTGTTAGTAATTATGTCAAGACAACAGAAATAAAATGAGACTCTCCCACACAAAACAAGATGTAAGGTCATCCTAGGATCATTTCACCCCAAGGAGATGTAAAGTCAAGATCAGGGTAAGAATAAGTTATAGGAAGAATAGCTATTTCTCAACTGCCATCGGGAAACAGAGATCTAAGTGGCTGTCTCTGGTGATAAATGTGACAGCAGGTGCCATTCTGTAGTGAGGTTGCCAGATAAAATACAGGACTCCAGTTAAATCTGAATTTCATCTGAACAATAAAAAATGTCCTAACTATAAGTATACCCCAAACAATATTTAGAACATGTGATATGATCTTAATTTTTATTTGCTAAACTGGTCAACTGTTCTTAGGTAAACTTCTGTGCCTGAAAGAATTAGCAAATAGAACGCTCTAAACTCAGGACTCTTTGTAAGAATAACATTTTTAAAATACTGTTTTAATCACTTGACAAAACAAGGGGGTCTCTGAATCACTAAGCATAAACCTCAAAGTCTGTAAACTGCTGCAACCTGTAGTTTACTGTAGTTACACGGTAAATACCTTGAGCACAACTAAATGACCCCCTCTCTCTGTTCATACAGGATTACAGAGAAAAAGAACAAATTATAGGCAAATGGAAAGTGGGAGAGAAATTCTCAAAAGAAGACGAAGGGTATAACCAAAACAAATCAGGATTGGTTTCTGATGGGTCAAGACTGAATCCTCAAGTCTTTCCATGCAGTAAAATCCCAGAAAAATTTTCCTAAAATGAGAACAAGGACAAAGACCAGCACCCTGTAAAACAAAATAAATAAGGTTCAAGACCTTAAGAAAACAGAGGCAACCAGGGCTGATTCGGGAAGGAATTGCTAAGCCAAGATGATGCACCTTATTAGAATTGTAATATATATATAATGTATGTTTATTAATTACTCAATGTGAGGATCATCAGTCTCTCCAGCTGGCTTTTATTGATCTTCTATCTAAAACATTCAAATTTTTGCAAATAGAGTAGCCAACTTTAATAGCTGTATTAATGAAAATATTGACAAAAGTAACAGTTAATGTAAACACTTACCATGTATCAGAAATAAACTAGACCCTTCAATTGAATTAATTTATTTAACTGTTATAGTCCTATGATGTAAGTGATGTTATTTTAACTTTCTATGAATTACCTTAAGGATTTCTAGGCAGGCTTTTATATCAAGACAAAAATAAAAACTGTAAAATGTAAATAAGAGGGATAGAAAACCACTGCACACTGCTTGCATCTCTGCATAAAGACTACCTGGGGTTTCACTAACTAGGCTGCAATTTCCCTGAGCTGTACAGCTTCCTAGCTATATAATCTTGGGTACGCACCTTCATTGCCTAAGTCTTAATTTCATTCTGCATTCAAAGGAGTAGTAGTAATAGCCCTCTTTCAGTGTTGTAAAAATGAAGTGAGATCGTATTATAAGGGCTTTAGCATAATAACTGGCACACAGTAAGCGTGCACTAAGTGGCTAATGTTATAATATGAGGAAAACTTAGGAAATAGAAATAAAATTTCTTTTTCTTGTTTTTGCAGTGATTTGGGAGTTTTTATTTTTTTATCCCAATAGTTTGCTGTTTAGATATCGTGTGAGATCCAATTTGTGCTGCACCTGTAAATATTCCCTTCAGCCAAAGGTAGAATTCGTAGCCTCTGATACCTGCTCAGTGGAAAGCATTAGCTCCTTCTGCACTGGAGAGTCGTGATCTCAGTAACTAGAGAGGAGCTGTGTGCTGGCTGCATCTCTCCTCCCCTGGCTCCACCTCAGCTGGCTGAAGCAGAACAACCACAGTGCCAAAGATGGCATCCAAATGGCTCCAAGGAGGATTTACCTATTTCCTCCACTGCTGGCCTCAACTGAAATGCCATGGCATAGACTACTAAATCTCTCAGGCTTCCCCAAGGGGATGGGAGATTCAGTTTGGAAGTGGAAGAGATCTGATACCCCAGAAGGTAAGCTGTGACCACTGAGACACAAAATACAAGAGGAGCCAACAGAGAAAGTTTTCAGCCTTTCTCCCCCATGATGAACTTCTTCAATTATATTAGTGCTGTGTTACCACTCCAAAGATCTTGTGCCAGGCCAAAAAGCTGTGTAGTATGTTCCTGTAAAACAATGTGGTCAGCTCAGTACCACTAGAGTTTACATTTGATTTTTCTTTTTTCCTTGTCTTGCTCATTTTTATTTTATTTTTTTTTCTCACTCTTTCAGCCCTGGGATTAAAAAATACAAAAATAATCTAAAAAAGAATTAGTTTTAGACCATGTTTCTGTTCCTTCCCAAAGTTTATAGGTGAAATCCTACCTCCTGCAGTGATATCACTGGAAGAATATTAGATCGTGAGGGTGGAGCTGTGGTAAATGCAATTCAGCTGTCTTTGGGCATCATGAAGATAGAAAAAGAGGTCGGCCGCTGAGAAGAGAGTCCACACCAGATCCTCAGCACACTGGCACGCTAACCGTGTACATCCAGTCTCTAAACCTACAGAAGTAACGTTCTCTTGCTTATACACACCCAGTCCACAGTAATTAATTAAATTAGTCAGAGATAAATTGAACTATGGATGATTTGCCTCAAACAACTTTACTAGAGAGGGTAAGTTTAAAATATTAGTAGCAAGAGTGGCCCCAGAAAGGAGATTTGAGAATTAAAAAACCACTCAGTCTTGACGCAGTCTTAGAGACTTTACTGCAGGTGATACAGGAGTAATTCCACTGGAAAGGGTGGCATCATAATTAATAAAACTGCGTGATTGAAGTGGAAGTAGCAGACATTAGAACTGTGATATAAGAAATCTGTTTCTTATAAGAGTAGAGATCTGGGTGAAAGAAAATGAAGGTGCAAGACAACTAATTGGTGACTGTAGGTATACCACATATAATAAATAGCCTGCTATCAAACCTCAAAATTATTCTCTTCTGAAGCTTCAGGTCACGCTGTCCAGGAAGTAGAGCTGGGAACTAATTACAAGACTAGCAAACTTGTAAAGGAGAGGTAAGAATATTTTCAAAGTTTTCTTGTGTCAAATTATAGGCTCTGGAGGAAAATGATGGAACTTATTACACAGATGATTCTGCAAGTCTTGCAACCCAAATCTCCAAATTCTCCTACCCTAGAGCAACACCCACTATTTTCCAGCAGAGAAAATCTGTCCTTTCTTGAATCCCTGAATTGATCATAATAACTTGCTAAAATACTTCCCTTATGACTTAGCTTCAACATTTTCTCGCACCTTCCTGGTCAGAAAGACTTAATAAAAACCCCTATGCAGATAACAGCTAAACCTTATTCAACCGGAACTCTGGCCTTTGTCTCAGCTGGGTAGTGATCTCAGAATGTCTTTTTTTGCCTAGGGACCTCAACCTCCAGATGATCTAACAGAGAAATTTATGAAGGAAGTTTTAGGCCACTTGGCCTCCATGGAAGTAGGTACTATGGGCAACCAACTGTGGAATTCCCAAATTAAACGTCTGAACAAAGGCCAGAGAAGCTCCCTTGGATGGCAAATAACACACATAAATACTGGGCAAGGAAAGCTACCCATGGCTCCATGGAATGAAGACAAAGGAAGCTTTTCCTCATCTCTATGTACTTGTTCTTCTAACTGATTCTAAATTATATTCAGTAGCTGTAGTAAACTGTGACTTTCACTCCAACTGTTCTTAGCACCTCTTGTAAATCCTTCTAACAAATTTGTCAAAGTGGAGGGTGGATGGGGAAAATCCTTAAATTTTTAATTGGTGTGAAAAATACTGGGAATCTTCTATAAAATATCCCCTACTTCACAATTTGCTAGATTTTAATGTCCAGTGCAAAATAGTTATCCTCCCAAATCACAACTGTGACAGGCCTGACTTGGCTTAGGGACATATCATAAGGGTTGAAGGATTTTCCTCCCCTTCTCTTCATGCTGATTCTGGCTCTTTTAGTCTGTGTGAGCAATACAAGAAAAGAAAACACATGTTTTATGTAACACTGCTATAATCCTCCCTATGTGGCTGGCAATTTATGTAGCAGCCATTTTGAGCTGCATAGTTGGAGGTCTTGAGTAATCACAGGACATTCTGTGCTCTGACAGTGTGATGTGTCATCTCTTAGTGCTTGGATTCCATTATTACCTCTCCATGCTATCTTAGGATGGGTACTTGTAACAGAGCTCTTAAGCCTGACTCTTGTCCCGATGCCCACAGAACTACAAGAACCTCACATGCTCTTGACAATCAAAGGCATGAACTTGATGTGCAACAGTTACCCAACTTGAGCACAATCCAGCTCCTCCTCCTGCCTCAGTGGGCTGTCCCAGTCACCTTCACACCTTCAAAATGCTCCCACAAACTGATAAATCATTGTCTTTTATTCATCACTGGCCCAGATTTCTAGGAACTGAAACATTGTCTTCCACAACCCTCTCACTGTGCTCTATTCTGTTGCTTTTGGAGTGAGTTCACAAATTACACTCAGCATGTATTTAGGCAATTAATGTAGTGTCACTCTTCCAAGCTCACAGATGTGCTCACTCTCTTGCCACCCCTCCGTATTATTCACGGTTCTTTAGAGAAAAGCAACCAATTACAGAGGTTGATGAGTCCAGAACACGTCAGTAGGCTATCAGGCTGGAGATTCAGGGAAATCTATGCTGCAGTTGCAGTCTGATTGTTGTCTAACTAGCACAATTCCCTTCTGCCAGGGGGAGGTCAACTTTTGTTCTATTTATCTCAACTGATTAGATGAGGCTCACCCACATTCTGAAGGATATTCTATTTATTTAAGTCCACCAACTTAAATGTTAATACCACCCAAAAGCACACAGAGAGAAAAAGACAGACATACGGACAGACAGAGGTGGAGACAGAGACAGAGAGCAGTAGAGAGAGAATGTTTGACTACATATCTGGGCACTACGGCCCAGCCAAATTGTTGCACAAAGTTAACTGTTTTATTACATCCTCTCAAATGGATTGAAGAGGAAAAGCCTGCCCCTTCTCTGTCTCTCTCAAATAGGAGACAAAAATCCAACTCACTTCTTTTCAGTTTGTGTCACACTACCTCTCTTTGACTTTATTTCAAACAGTTTCAGAAAATCTAGAATTCTCTTTCAATAGTTTTTTTAGGGACTAGGGGAATGATGGCTGTTTTAGTTACTTTTTACCTGTCGCTGAGACAAAATACCTGATGCCCAAAGTTGGGAAAGGAAAGGTTTATTTCTTACAGTTTTTGGAGATTTTAGTCCAGACTCAGTTGGCTCCAAGGCAGGTGGCATGGAGGGGCCACAGTTCCTGGCAGCTGCCAACAGCAAGGCAGAAACCTACAAGAGAGAGAGAGAAACCTTCTTCCTGCCATTACATTACATGTGGCTCCACCCCTTGGCCGGTGTAGCACTCACACCCCCAATCCAAGTGCTAGACAATGAACCAATCACAAATGCATAATGCAAAAGCATGAGGCTTGGGGGCCACTGACATAAACCATGACAATGGCAAAATTACAGGAGAGTGTGGAAACCCAGAAACACACTTCTGGCATCTTTAAAAGTTAGATAGATCTGTTTTTATTATCATCAGAAATTTAGAATCTTTGCTTAAAATCATCCTATTAAACATATTGTCAAACAGTTAAACAAGGAAGTGCCTCACTGTGTATAAAATGCTACCATAAATGTAGTAAAGAGAGTGTCAAGTGTATAGAATGGTTTCTGAGTCAGAGTGAAGAACTTGGGAAAGTGGAGAACTTGGAAAGTGACACATGACCAGGAATAATGTCTGTAAACAAAGCAGAAACAAAAAGAGAAATTATTTACATTTAAAAAGGTTATCTAGGCTGGGGATTTAGCTCAGCCACAGCATATGCGCCTGCCTGGCAAATGCGAGATTGTGAATTCAATCTCCAGCACAAAAAACAAACAAACAAAAAATTTAAAAATAAAAGATAAAAAGTTCATCTATTTATCAATGAATACTAAGGTCCAGTTCGATAGAATTAAGATCTGAAGTATTGTGCAATCAGATGTCTTCAGATAACAAACACCATAGATCTCAAAAACTTAGAAGTAAGGATATTCAGTGTTGTCACTAGGAAAACATGATGAATAATTAAGGCTATATGCTTAATTTGATTTGAACATCATTAGTTCACATATATTATGTATAATTTTATGTATAAGTTATAATAAAAATTAAGTAATTTAAAAGTTAAAAGATTATATAAAAGTAAAAAAGGGAGATACAATGAGATAGTGTAGGGGTTTTCAATTAGTGCATATGTAATACATAATAATTACATTCTTTGTGAGGAGCTGGTACATGTACATGACACATCTGTGGTAGATTGAAAACTGGTAATCAACACCGGCTGAACCGAAGCAGCATGGTAGTGAGTGAGGGGTCCACCTGCGGAGCTTTGCCACCATAAAGGGAGAATTGGAAAAGAATAAATTGTTGTTTGGTGCTGTTGGTTTTCCTATTGCCATCAGCTTTCCTAGAGGAGCTTATCAAGCTTCTTTCCTGATACAAACTTGGCTGTTCTCAATGTCAGAGGAGCTCAGGACCTTGTTGTCACTGAGAGTGGCTGTGGTTCACTTTGGGAGAGCTCTGGTCCTTACTTTACTGCATCCTGGCTCCAGAGGAGAAGATGTGTGTTGTGCAGTCTCCAGAAGAAGCTTGTCGTGCTGGCTTCCTGATAAGAACTTACTATTCTGGAGGAGCTCAGGGCCTCATTGTCACTGAGGATGGCTATGGTACTTTTCAGGGAAACTCTGGGCCTTATTTTGAGCATTGCTTCTTGGCTTAGTGAAGAACCCGTAACCTACTGGCACAGCTTCTTCACCCCTCTGACATAGACTTTCTGTCTTCCACCACTGACTTTAGGTCTTTCCAATATAGCTCCATGAAACAGGTTTGCATGAGCCATTATCATGGGCTCCAGGCCCATGGACTCAGGGAGGCATTATCATGGGGTCTGGGTCTTCAGCTGGACTCACATAGGACATTGCTGTGGGATTCAGTTGCTTGGCTGGATTCTGTAAGTCTTTCAATGTGTGGACAGATTTCCTGCACTTTCTTTGTATTTGAATCCTTGTGTGACCATTATAAATAATACTATAAATTATATGTCCTGTATTGTCTTTCTCTCCTTACAATCTCTGACTACAACAACATCTTAATTCTTTTTCCATACGTTTCTCCTCTCAATCCATCTCTTGACCTCCTTTCCATTTGAGAATGATCTACTCCCCACTTCCATTATCTAGCTTTTATTTTGGTCTTTATTTATAATGTAGAGTTTTGACAAAACTACAAATTTATGAGACTATATGGAAGAAAAAATTGAAGGGTCATTTAAGAGACCAAGGAAGAAGCTAGAAATGTGTTCAAAATGTAAGGATCCTGCTAAACTAAACTACATGGAAGAATTTGTCTAAGAGAAAAGAAAAGACCCTGAGTGATTGTAACTAGTGAAGTGACATGAAGCAATTTATTCTTTATACGGAAAATGGACTAAATTTAAGAATACTTATAAGGAGTAAAAAAAAAATCGCTCTTCCACTAAGGTAGTTCCTATCATCAAATAACACATAAATAAGGACCTGGTAACCAGCTCCTCCAGAGGAGTTCATGTATCTGACCCCTCCCACAACACCATAGAACCAGGACCAGCAAAGGAAAAATCTAAGGATCCATAACTTGCATCTCTCTCTCATTTTTCTTCTTTTTTGATTCTTTTTGGTTTTTCTTCTTTCTTTTTTTTTAAATCTTTTCCTTTTCTCTGTGTATGTGTGTTTCTTTTTCTTTTTCTTTTTCTTTTTTTTTTTTTTTTTTTTTTTTTTGCTTTTATTTCTATCTCTTCTAAATTGCTGGGGAGAACTATAGCAACAGAAAACAAATTTCAGCCCCTAAACACAGTGAAGTTCAGAAGATCCCTAGAATAGCCCTTTTATTTTTTCTTCTCTATCTCCTTTGCTAGTTTCCCAAACCCTACTTGACCACCCTTTGCCCTCCAGCTTTGTTTCTACCTTCTTCTGAGTTATCTTTGTTTTATACACTACCCTCTCTAAATTTCCACACCACAGGGAAAACCACTCTATCAAGGGAAAACATGTTTCATACAAACTCCAAATTTATGATTGATTCTGTTCTATAATTACAGACTTTGCTCCTATGGTTAAAAGTAAAAAGATCAATAGTTACCACAGTTGTAAGTTTCTAAAATTGTGATTGATGCTCTTGTTATTGTTATTTAATGTTTTACCTAGGATGTCTTATCTGTTGTAATCAATTGTTCTCCCTTCTGTAACAATAATGGGAAGCTCTGGGGTAATACCCTCACTACAGCCTTATACCACAAGACTAGGGACTGAGCCAAAAATGCCAACATCACACTCTTAATTAACTGGGAGGGTCGGATCTTGGGAAAGACACAAACCAAAAATTACCTTCACGCAGAAGACATTCATGAAGACCAGACTTTTCCTAGAGGGGCCTTGATACTAGTGATTTAACTACCTGCTACAAAAGCTCATGGGGTTCATCACAGAAAACGAAATTTTAAAAAATTTTTAGTAGAAAATGACAACACAAAAAAGCAAAATGCAATCTCACACCTACAGACATCCAGAACAAGTCCACTGCACAATGACATAGAGGAAATTGGAAGACACATACCTGAAATTTCTGACATAATAACCAAAGAAACAAGTTCATAAGGCTACAGAAGAAATAAGATCAGAAACAATCTCTCAAGTAAAAAAAAAAAAAAGAAATGTCAATAGTTATAAAGGAATTGCTCTGCAAATCAAGAATAGAATAGGTTTAAACTGATAGAAAGAGGATGGAAAATCATGAATGCTCAATATAGGAGAGAAATGCAGGCCTGAAATGGATTCAAACAGATATACAGGAAATTAAAACTTCACTGAAAGCCAGCAAAACCAATTCAACAAATCAACAGAGAGGCTTTCAAATCTTGAAGACAGGAATGCATGTACTGATCATGAAAAGAAACACCTTTTGAAAATAACAAAAGATCAGGAAAAAACATTTCAGTAGCTACAATATGAGATAAAGAAAAAATAGGATAAAAATGTTGATGTCATTTGAAAAGCAGAAGTAAACACAAATGACATAAAAAGTGCTAAAATAATAGCAGAAAGTTTCCCAAGCATGAAAGAGTAATCTTATACACAGACAACATATAGAATGCCAATTAGCTACAACCAAAATAAATATACATCCAAACATATAATAAACAAGATACTGTCTTAGTTACTTTATGCTCATCGCTGAGACAAGATACCTGATGCCCAAGTTGGGAAAGGAAAGGTTTATTTCTTACAGTTTTTGGAGGTTTCAGTCCACACTCAGTTGGCTCCCAGGCAGGCGGCATGGCTGGGCCACATTTCATGGTGGCTGCAAACAGCAGACAGCAAGCTGGAACCAACAAAGAGCCAGACACACCTTCTTCCTGCCATTACATCACATCCTGGCTCCACCCCTATGTGGGTGGAGCACTGACATCATCAATCCAAGCACTAGACAATGAACAAATAACAAATGCACAATTCAAACTCATGAGGCCTGGGGGACACAGACATAAACCATGACAGATACCAAAACTCAACACATGAACAGAATATTAAAAGCTGTTAGAAAAAACAAACAAATCAACTATAAAATAAAGCCCATAAGAATCATGGCTGATTTCTCAACACAGTTAGGCAAATCAAGAAGAGCTTGGAGTAAAGTATTTCAAATCCTGAAAGAAAACCACTTCCAACCCAGATTCACATACCCTGCAAAATAACCTTTCAAACTTAATGGAGAAAATAAGATATTTCCATAAAAAGAACAACTGAAGAAATCCATGACTACCAAGCCAATGCTACAGGGGCACTGAAAGATATTCTAGACAGAGATAAAAAGAAGGCACTTCCAAGAGGAACAGAAGGAAACCACCAAGAAGGAAAAACAATTAAACAGAGGGAAAAGTACAGCAGGAAAATAATGAGACAAAGATAAGCCAATACATATCAGTTACAACCTTCAATATAAATGACCTCAATAGACCAATCAAAAGAAACAGTCTGGTAGGATGGATCAAGAAACAAGATGGAGTAATATTTTGTGTACAGGAAACACATTTAATTCAAAAAGAAACACACAGAATAACAGTCAAAGGATGAAAAACAATACTCCATGCAAGAGGAACCCAGCAAAAACCGGGAGCAGCTATTCTGTTTGAAGTCAAACTTCAAACAAAGAATGATCAAAAGTGGCAAAGAATGTCATTATACATCCCTTAAGGGGGAAATTCAAGAGGAAAAGACAATGATCATAAATATATATATATATATATTCACCAAACACAGGAGCACCCAACTATATAAGAAAAAAAAGACATGAAAAATCAAATAAGCAATAACACAACTGTAACACAGGAACTTAATATCCCATTGTCACAAAGAGAGAAATCAACTAGATAAAAAGTCAGCAAAAAAATAACATAATTGAACCAAATGTGAAAAAAATGGAATTAGTTCAATCCAACAAAACCAGAATACACATTTTTCTTAGCTTCACATTGGATTTTCTCTAAAATAAACCATCTACTAGCCCACAGAACATGCTTAAGTAATTGAAAGTGAATTAAAATAATCCCATGCATATTATCTGACCATAGTGAAATACAGTTGGAAATTAATGGCAAAAGAAACCACAAATACTCCATAAATTTTTGAGAATTAACTAACACCCTCCTGAACAACCAATGAGTCACAGATAAAACTAAAGGAGAAATTAAATAATAACTACAATAAAACAGAAATGCATATACAATATATCAAAACCTGTAGGATGCAATGAAAGCAGTCCTAAGAGGGAAATTTATATCAGTGAATCTCACATCAGGAAAACAGAAGAAACACAAATAAACAGCCTACTGCTAAACTTCAAGCTTTAAGAAAAACAGGAGCTAATCAAACACAAGGTATATACAAGAAAGGAAACTGTAAAGACCAGTGCAGAAATTATTGCATTTGAGACTGAGAAAACAATACAAAGAAGTCATGAATCACAGAGTTGGCTCTTTAAGACAATAAACAAAACTCATAAATCCCTAGCCAACCTTATCAAAAAGGAAAAGAAAAAACTCAAGTTCATTCAAGAGGAATGAAAAAGATAATTATACTCCTAATTTCCTTTACTTCAGTGAAGTCTGTGCTTTTATTGTTTGATCAAATTTGCATGCCTTTATCTTGTCATCTGAAAAATTGCTTCAAAGATAACAATATACAATATATTAATCATTGTTAGTTCCTCATCATATTGTTAAAAAATTCTGTATCACTGGATTTATTATTTTTCTCTTTAAGAACAAATGAATAGTCATTAGTTACTTCTCCTCAAATCTCATAACCCAGTGATGAAGGTGAGATACTATCATACTAAAACAAGCACTGTAATTGTATCTAGATTTTGCTTTTGCAATATATATTCAACAGTATACTTGGGTATTCATTCCTAGGAACAATCATAAAATGTAATCATGCTTATACACAGGTCTTTGTCCATGTTTGTACTCGTTAGTACTTGCTAACCTTTTTGATCTAATGAATAAAATCTAAAGGACAGTGTCTGCTTAAGGTAATATGATTTGCTTTATGTACCTCAAACATAGGGAAGTTCACTTATGGAAAGTAAAAGCTGAGAAGGATTCATGAAATCAGAGGCTGCCAACACTTCTTGGGCAAACCCATGAGCCTGCTCCTGTTATTCCACATTGTCAGTGCACCCATTTCTACATCCATCACATACATGCAAACTGGACCCGAGTAGGAAATGCTGAGAGGTGCTTTTCTAACAGCAAAGTTCAGAATCATCCCACCTCTTCTGCTGTAACAGAAACTGCCAGAAAATTTGGGGAACTGCTAACAACTCCACGTCATTGAACCTCAAAGCAAGAAGTTTTCCTAGATTCTAGGCTTCTGATATCCCAACATTATTCCATACCAGTGGATCATAGCACCACCTCACGCAGCCAGGGTGCCTTAAAATATGGATTAGAAATCTGAGTCATTTAGAAATGACAGATAAAAGTATGACAAAAAGTATGATCCCAAAAGGCCACAGATAAAAAAAAATCTCAATTTATAGTATTCTCATTTTTGGTTATTTCTTCAAGGAGATTTGTTCCTAGAAAGAAATGTGTGGTATCCAAGTAGTCCTTTACTAGAAACTGAGATTTAAGTGTCTAATAAGCTTGTGCAATAAAATGCTAGTATCTGTGTTGTTGCTTCACTAGTGGTCAGTTACTATACTACAAATACTGGGCTAGCCACAATATTTAGAGAGTTTACTTGCATAAAGACAAGTATATTTAATGCTATTACCTATGAACTAGAATTTACTATAATACTTATTAAGATGAAGGCATAGTAACACATGCTGGGTTACTTGGCAAAAATCTCCCAAAGGTAATTACATTTCCATGGAAATAACTAAGAATCACTGGTCAATGATCAATGATTTATTTGAACTATTCCAGGATAAGAACTCCTTACTGTTGGTGGACTCATCTCAAAATGACTTGAAGGGATCTGAGTTATATCAGAGTATAGAAGTGATCATTTTTAGCTTTGCATATTATTTAGCATCAATAATGAAATGATCAGAGAGGAAAATGTCACACAGAAAAGCTGAGTTTTAAGCAGTTGGTGAATATGAGCTGGATTCTCATCCTATCTTACCTGATGCATCCTTTTTATCAGTCGGGCCCTGTGTTGGACACCGTGATAAATATAGGTTAAATGTCTCGTATTTGAAATTCCTGAGACCAGAGTATTTCAGATATTTTCAGATTTTGGAATATTTACGTAGATTTCACTGACCACATATGCCCAATTCAGAAACCTAAAACCCAAATCTCATCTAAATCCAAGTTTTTGAGCATTAAGTTGAAGCTAAACAAAATTTGAGAATCCAAAATAGTTCAGATTTCAGACTTTCAAATTACAGTTGCTTGACAGTTGCTTGAAGACAATTCCATCACTGATAATTATTGTTCAATAGTGGAGAGAATATCAACAATAAATCTAATTACAAGGCAAATTTCAGGTTTGGCCTCAGATTTCTGAAGACAATATGAACTTATTAGATAACTGCCAATAGAATTAATTAGGTTTCTGATTAATCATCATGCCATTCCGTGTTACACAATAGCAGTTATTCCTTTTGAATTTTTAATACAAACAAAGCCAGTCTGTACTTCTGAAATAAATGTTATCAGACAGACTGAAAGTTTTCTGTGCCCTGTCTAAGCTGCTCTTTCCTTTTGTAACAATAACTCATTGTTAGAAAGTATAACACTTATCCAAATTAACTAAATTAGACTTAACTTAGATAGACTACATTAAAATGGGACAAATGCACAGAAATTCCAAAATGCAGATATGTGAATGAAAAAAAATGCCCTTCAACCAAGTGGGTGTTTTCTATCCTAAACATCTTTATTACAACAGAATCTTTGGAATCATATCTTGGGAATAAATTTCTATGAATTATTTAACTATACTTCCCAAGTAATACATAGGCCTTCAAAGACTGATTTTCTCTAATTGCCAAAAGATACCATTTTTAAAAGTCCTCATTGGTATATACAAAATCAAATTTTCCTTTCCTGACCTAAACAGGTATTCTACTTCACTCAAAGCTATGATACAGTACTTTCATATTACATTACAATACTACTCTCATGACTTACTTATATATTTATTGTATTTTACTTTTGATTGGTACGTGTTTGCAGCACATACATATTACTTTTATTGTGTACTACATGTACATAGGATAAGTTTATTCTTTTTTAGCTCATCTTCCTCTTCCTTCCCTCCATCTCTTGATACCCTTCCCTTTTGTGAAAGAGCTGTCTCACTACCACCATTCTTCTAAATGTTCATACTTTATTTGTGCACACACAAATACACACAGAGGTTGTGAACATGCCTTGCACTACTTTTCCACTCTTTGAGTTTGCAGAAAACTAAATGTGACAGTATTTGGAATGAATGAACATTCATTCACTCATTCATGCATTCATTCAAAAAACATTGAATAAGACCCTCGTAATATCGCATGTTCTGTGTTTGGAGAGATAGGCACTTCCTTCCCTGTGTACACACAATTTCTGCCCTCAGTGCATCCCGGTGTAGCTGAGGGAGGCACAAAACAGTGGTACTGTGAGTCTCACGAGCAGGGCCAAGATGGAAGCTGAGCACAGGACTAGAGTACTTCCCTTGTACCACCAGTGTGTGGCAAGAGCTTTTATTCTTCACAGTTCAAGTAATGCCTCCATTATTTCATCCATAACTCATCCAAAGTAAATTCAGCTTCTGAGTGTATAAATGCACCTGTCTAAATACAGTACCTCAAATAGCTTTTCATGAGTAGTCTCCCTAATAGCCATTGAGAAAGGGAACAACCTGACCTTTCTCACAAAAACTAAAACATCTGCTCTAATCCTCTGGAAAAAGAATGAGATGAGGAACTGAAAAAAGCTTAGACAGTATAATTACACCTAAATAAACTGTTTACACATGATTTCAAAGTAGTCTTGTTCAAATAGTTCCAAATTGTCTCTCAAGGATTATCTAGCTAGAAATTTGGCAAAGTAAGAATGTTGTGGGGCTGGGGATTTAGCTCAGGGGCTGGGGATTTAGCTCAGCGGCATAAGCACCTGCCTTGCAAGCAGGCGGTCGTGAGTTCGATCCCTGGTACCGAGAAAAATGAAAAAGACCAAAAAAAAAAAAAAAAAAAAAGTAAGAATGTTGTAAATCAAACCCTGCTGAAAGAATTTTAAAATTAAGAGATTCCAATAAGAAAGCCTAAGGACTAAAAGCAGATTCCACCTTTTAAAAAATAATCCCTCTTAATTCACAGTTCAATAAAATAAGGAATGAATGTGTCATTGGTTTCTTATTGCCACTTCAAATTGGAAATTTTAAATATTTTAGATTTATTTTAATTAGGACCCTAAGAAATGCATTTTTAAATCAATTTTGTCTTTAAGAAACATATTTATATGGCATCAATGACACAGGTTAAATCTCAGTATTAAAAATCTGGCTATTTTAAAAGGAACAAACATTTAGTATAATAATTCTGGTTCTCCTAGCTAGAAAAGCAAGATATAAAAATATTTTAATTTACTAGTTTTATGTCACCAGTACCACTAAATAGGTTAGTCGTGCTTAATTATACACATAATCACTATGTGATATAATCTACTGCCATAATCATATATCAAATTCTATACTCAAGAAAGATATATTTTTCTTCCTGCAAATCTCTTCCCATTAAACTTGTTACTAAGCATCTTGTTTTGCCTTTACTTTGAACCTCCTTATCAATTTTTTTAGTATGCAGTAAAATCCCAACAGGACTTCCAACTCTGGAAATGCAATAAATTGATATATTTGTACACAGAAAATTCAGAATATTGACTCTCAAAAAGCAGGCAAGCATGAGGTATTGAGAAAGTTAGGGTAGAAAAATACTACCTTTTGGAGTAGAAATAACATGGTTTATTTCAAGATTTGTCTAAGGCTAGCTTCAACAGATGACTTTCATCATTCTGTCAAAAAAAGATCATCCATACATGGTTATTTGGCAAATAATCTCGAGACAGATTCTTGAATTCAAATACCAAATCAGCCTCTTATAAACTGCATTATTTAAGAAAATCTCTTAACTTTTTTATGTTACATTTCCTTACCTTTGAAATTGAATATTACAGTGTTAATGTCATAGCTTTATGAGGACCAAAAACTATTGTACATATAAAATAGCATTAGATACCAATTAAGCACTCAATTATTATTAGTTATACTTATATTACCAGAATTGTGACTTTAGAAAGTCAGCATATTGCTATTGAAGGTTAGGTTTAAAATACTTTGACTCCATGTCATTACACTGGATATCTAAAAACTGAGGCTCACAAACTGTAAATGGCTTGTTGAAAGTCACACATATGGACACACAAGACTGGAATTAATTAGATTGATTATTATTTAATTGGGACTAGTGATCCAACACAACAAAAAAGTTATATAATAATGGAGAAAGAGAGAGAGAAATAACAGAACAATATGATTTTAATCCAGATTTTTTACTGGCAATAAAGAAAAAAAGATGTAATTTAGCTAATATAGCTAATTTGATTTAGATTAACTATGTTCTTGAGGAAACTGCAAAAACAGATAAAAATATCAGAAACCATATCATTTGTTCCTGTCCATACATTTTATGCTAAAGACACCAAGATCTGAGAGGTCTGATAGGGTAGAGAGAATAGTCTAATATAGTAGGCACACACATATGTGCCTATATATATGTGTAACTTACAGACATTCTAATGAGTCCTGACACTAAGAGGAAGTTACTGGCCCTGTAATATCCCCAAAATGACAGGAAAAGAAAAACCTGGAGCTTAGGAAAATTTTCACTATACACCATATGTGCTTTCTCTTCAAATCCCTAGACATCTTTAACCTACAGTCATATAAAACACAACTCCACCTAGGCTTAAAAGCCACATATTTCTATTTGAAGCATTCTGACCAACTGTCTACAAAGTGAAAATATTCCAAACACTTCAAATTATTTAGTTATCCAAATGACATTAGTTTGCTTCACCACACTGAGACAAGTTGAAAATATAGCCCAATTTTTGCTTTTCTCTTCTTTGCTCTCCCCATGCAGTCATATCATTTGCACGATTATAGATGCAGTTACGTTGTGTCAGCAATTTCCTTTATGTAGCCTGTTCGCAAATGTTTATAAAACTAGTTTTTGTGGGGGGGGGGAAGTACGTTTTAAGCTGAAACACAGCAAGTAAAAATCCCATCACTTGAGAGCAATTTCTTTTATCTACCTTGCAAAAATGTGATGTGAATATATAAAAAGATACTAGCTAATTTAAGGTAGATGACAAGGTAATATAAGGTATATGAAAAGGTAATATAAAAATGAGAATAGAGAGAGGTGTGAAACAGGAATGGGCTCCAGAGAAAAATTTCATGAGATTTAACGATGTGTGGGTGTGGGTGTATGTGTGTGTGTGTAGATGTTGAAATACATGACATACACAGAAAAAGAGTGAGCATAGTTTTGAGTAGATGAAGAGAAAGAAGTCTGTGGCATAACTTCCTTTAATAAGTAGACAACTAATGAAGGCCAATATAAGATGGTTAGAAATCTGACCATACGACCTAATGTCTATTCACACGCATTCACCACAAGGAAGAAAAACTCAAACAATATCTTAATACTACACACATTTCTCACCACTGCATATATTATCACTTCTTACATCTGTTCAGAAAAGTATGTATACACTCAATTGTATATTCTCAATTAGTTTAAAAGCAATCTGAGCAAATCTATGCAAATCAGTTTCTCAAGGTTATACTTAAGTGTGTAAAAGGAAGAAAATTATCACGGTAAATTTCTGAGAAATCTGTAAATGAAACTACAAAAGGTGTTTTAAATGTTAGGAGTCTAAAAGCTTATATGAAGATGCATTTCAAAAAAGTTGAAAAACTTCAACATAAGATTTTAATTCATTAAGAATATTTTGACTTCCTTATGGTTAAAGTTGAAGGTGCCTTAACAAACCACTAGCTCTTCATAAGTTGCTCTTCAAAGTGATCCTATAGGCGGCCGGGATTTAGCTCAGTGGCATGAATGCCTGCCTGGCAACATGTTATGAGTTTATGAGTTAAATCCCTGGTACCAAAAACATATTTTTATATATTTAAATGATACACAAAATAAGAAACTACCAAAATAGGAATGCAAACCTGACAGGCAATACAATTAGGCAGAGCTTCCAAACATGTCCACATCCTAATGCCTACAGTAACACACTTTGCAAATGTGACAAAGACAAAAATAGAACTGTCACCTCAACTCTCAAGGTGGCCCAATAGCCTCATGTGACTCACAGCAGAGAACCTTCCCGAGCTGTGGTCACAGTAACATGGGACTACGGAAGAAAGATCACAAAGATGTGATGTGGAAAATACTCAACCTGCTTACACAGGTGTGCAGGATGAAGTAAGGGAGCCGGAAACATGGGTCATATCAAGAAACTGAAAGAGATGAGGCTGCTTCTAGAGAACCTCCAGAAGAAGACAGGGCTACCTATGTCTAAACTGCAGCGAACAGCGCTAAACTTTCAGCCATGATGCTTGTGGCAATTTGTTATAGCAGCAATAAAGAACAAATATACATTATAATTAAATGAGCCTAAATTTATTCTAAACATAACAGGGACAATTTAAGACATCTTCTGAGTACAAAATAATAAAATATGAAGTAAGAGCCAAAACAGAAAATTATACAATGCATGACAGCATGGGAAAGTACATGCTAAAATGTGTACACAATGCAAAATACTGGAAAAATGTTAGGTTATTCTTTCAGAGATTTTGAAGTCATACAGACGAGAAACAAAAACACATTCATCTAAATAAGAATGATCCTCAGCATAGATTAGATGCCCAATTTTTAGTTGCGGGCCATCTGTTTTGTGCTATACTCGTGTTTCCTTCCGCAAACACAATAATTAGTGTGCAACATTTTCAAAAAGCATTTTAATAGTTTAAGTCACAGATCTAAATGAGTTTATAGTTTCTGACCTGGCTGACTTCTTGATATTCCAGGGTTATTCACATGAAATTTTTGAAGAACTGAGTACCTAAGGAGTAATAGAGGGGCTGGGTACTAAAGCTGAACCCAAAATAAGTTTAGATTGCAAAACTAGAAGAAAATTTATTTGTCCATTATGAACTTCTAGAAGGCAGATAGCTGAGTCCAATGGGACCATTAATCCTAGTTTTCTGAGGAATTTCCACGCTGAATTCCACAGCGGTTAGACAAGTCTGCACTCCCATCAACAGTGGAGTTTTTCTGTGCAGCCTTACCAGCATTTGTTACTGCTGATTTTTTTAAGACAGCCATCCTTTATGAGGTGAGATGGAATCTCAGGGTTTAATTTGCATTTCTCAAATGATTAATGATGTTGAACATTTTTTCATATATTTATTTGCTGTCTATATTTCTCCATCTGAGAAGTGTGTATTTATCTCAAATGCCCATTTTTGGACTGAGTCTTTGAACTTTCAGGCTTGGTTTTTTTCAATTCTTTATATGCTCAGGATAGAGGTCCCTTGTCAGAAGGACAGTTGACTAAACTTTTTTCCCAATCTGTGGATTTTCTTTTCACTCTGTTAGTGATTTTTTATTATGTGCAAGAACATTTTAATAAGATGAGATCCCAATTATTGATTCTTTGAAGTACTTGCTGTGCAATTTTGGTTTTGTTCATGAACTCTCCATCTACCCCTATGTCTTTGAGAATTCTAATTTCTCTTCAGGAGATTTAATGTTTCTCCTCTAATATTTAGACATTTGACCCATTTTGACTTTAATTTAGTGCATGGTCACAGAAAATACTTCCCAGAATCAATAACTGGGACTACCTCTTATTAAAAAGTTTCTGTAAGTCAAAAAAAATCTCCAGCATAGTGAAAAGAAAACCCACAAATTGGGAAAAGAACTTAGTGAACTCCCCCTCAGACAAAGGACTTTTGTCTAAAATATATAAAGAATTAAAAAAAAATAAGACCCCCAAAATTCAAAGACCCAATCCAAAAATGGGCATCTGAGATGAATACACACTTCTCAGAGAAAGAAATACAAATGGCAAATAAATACATGAAAAAATGTTCATCATCATTGGTTATTAGGGAAATGCAAATGAAAACCGCACTGAGATTCCATCTCACTCCTGAAAGGATGGCCAGGATCAAGAAGACCAACAACAACAAGTGCTGGAGAGGCTGTGGGGAAAAAGGAACTCTCCTACACTGTTGGTGGGAGTGTAGACTGGTACAACCTTTGTGGAGGTCAGTCTGGAGATTTCTCAAAAAGCTGGGATTGGAAGTCCCATTTGTTCCAGCTATTCCACTACTAGGCATCTTCCCAAAAGAACTGAAAGTATCATACCAAAGTGATATATGCACCCCTATGTTTATAGCAGCACAATTTGTAATTGCTAGATCATGGAAACAACCCAAATGTCCATCAACCGAGGAATGGATAAAAAAGCAGTGGTACGTCTGTACAATGGAGTACTACTCAGCTATAAAGAAGGATCACATTGAGGTATTTATCAATAAATGGGCACAGCTTGAAACCATACTCATAAGTGAACTAAATCAAACTCGCATCTTTGAACTCCAAATAGTTTCCCTAGTGTAGGAAATGAACCAAATATATAAAAGTACGTGATAACCATGATTCCCCATTATATGGCCTTGAAGCCTTATAAAATTTTCACTCATTAATTGGAATGGCTTTATTCTGGGCTGTTTGATATCATGGCCAGTGATGCAATGAACAGCCACTTTGAAGAAAATAAGACATAATAAAAGCTAGTGCCGATTTAATAACATCTTGTCTTAAAGCCACACCAAACTATGGTTCTTCTGTCTCCATTGATTTTATCATGTTGTAGCTTGCTGGATTTTATCGTATGTGGTAGTATAAACAAAAATTGATATAGGCAAAAAAAAATTTAGTGCATGGTGACAGACGTGAGTCTACTTTTGGTCTTCAGCATGCAGAAAGCCAATTTTTCCAGCATCAGGTTTATACAAATATTACCAGTGTGTCCTCATTCATCTTTTTCATGAGGTCTGCAACTATATGACTTTTGGCTCTCCTCAAACTCAAAATTACCATGAAAAACAAATATTTTTAATCTATTCAGAATATCAGGTTAGCTACAACTGCACAACTGTGGACTCTCATGTAAGAAAATTTCCTGAAGAATTATCCCAACCTAAATAAAAGAGCCAGTCAATAAATGGGCAACTGAAATGAATGTATGTTCAAAGAAATACAAATTGCCAATACATCAAGAAATGTTCAACCTTAGAGAAATGCAAATTAAGACAACATTGAGGTTCAATTTCATTTGAAGAAGAATATCTATCACCAGGAAAAAAAATGCAGTATACTTTACTTGGGTTTATGAGCACCTCTGTGCATAAATAATTCAGTTTACAAACAGAAGCATTCAGCAAACTTTTGTTTCCATTCATGAACTCTGTCTCAGGTGACAAATACGATGTGATCATCTTGCGTGCTTTGACATGTGGTTACGACTTCCTTTGGGCAAAACCGTGCTCACAGTTAGTCCTTTGCACACTTACTGTGAAAGTTTTCTGTAATCTTTTAAGCACATATAGTACTCATTATTCAATCAGCATATCTCCAAAGAAAGTTCAGACAAGCACAGTGGTAAAAAGAAAGTGCAGAAGTGATTTGTAAGGTGACAGGTAAGTGCACAGCAATGATGAAAGTAGCAAAAAATTGCAGAGAAAAATCAAAAAAGAAAGTTTTAAAAAACAACAATTGAATTTAAAGAGGGAAATTATAGTAAAATATGCGTATGGTATGCATGATCTGGCCTCAGAGTACATGACAGGGAAGCCCACATTCTTGACAACTTTACGAATAATAAAGATGCCATCAAGGAGCTGAGTAACAATATTATCCAAGTGGAGGACAAAAGTTCTGGAAGAGATAAAAAAAATTGTTAGTGTAGTAGAATGAGAAACAGCTAGGAGCTGTTAGCTTGAATGAAATTATGATCTGAAAAAAAACAGGAATTTACACAGTGATGTACTGCAAGAAAACCCCTCTACACATACAAGTGATGACTGTAAAGCCAGTGGATAAATTACACAAGACAAGTTGCATCCACAGTGTGATAAGACATGATGAGGCTTCCAGTCCTAACAATGCTGCTGCAGAACCCTTCAAGAAAGAATTGTCAGAATTCATGAAGCGGGAGGGATACATTGCTCAACAGTTCCTGAACAGAACATATATCACGCAGGAGAAGACACTATGGGAGTACAAGCCCGTGAAGGACGTATTGACCCTTTTGCTGTGTGTGAATACAAGAGCGGATCTGTCGATTAAGCCACTACTGGTGTACTATTTCCAGACTTCTTGCACATTCAAGGAACAGAATGCAAGCAAGGCCAGACTGCTTGTCATGTGGAGGGCCAGTGTGAAAGCTTGGGTCACAAGGCACCTGTTCATGAAATGGCTGCATGAAGTGTTCACATTTACCACTAAGAAATCCTTCACAATCAACTGCCTCAATGGTGCTTTCTTCTGATGAATAATGCCTGAGCACATTCTCCAGTCTTGGTGGATGATGTGGGTGCTGAGTATGACTTAATAAGGGCAAGTTCCTTCTCCAAATTAGAGGCAAGTTTCTCCTACAACAAGACACCTTTACTGCAGCCCATGGACCATCCAGCAATCTGCAACTTCAAAGCAGCTATACAAAGATATACAAAGCAGCTCTTTACCAACTGTTTTAATGTCACTCAAAAGATGTCCTTTAGCTGTGGATTTCGCTCAGTGACATAAGTGCCTGCCTGGCAAGCACGAGGTCATGAGTTTGATCCCTGGTACCAAAAAAAACTTTTTTTATAACTTAAAAAAAAAAAGATGTCCTTAACTCTAAAAGAGTTCTGGAAGGAAAATTACAAAGTATTCTTTTGCATCAACCTCATTAAAAAGTCTAAGAAGAAATTACACATCAGATTTTAAACTCAGCCTGGTTGGCCAGAATGTAGCACTGAATGTGACACTGAAGGGTCTGATGTATAGCTAGTGATGGAGATTGTGTCCATGGGCAAGAGTATGAATCTGGACGTCAGTGACACAGACATAGAGGAGCTTGTTAAAGACTATAAGGAAGAGCTGAAGACGGGAGAGCCTGTGGAACTCCAGCATGAGCAGCAGAAGGTGCTTATGGAGGAGCATTCCACTGAGGAAGAGGAAGACAGGAAGGGAGTCAGCTGGGATATAATAAAATCATTATGGAACAATGGAATGAATATCAGGATTTCTTTGAGAAGCATCACAGCAACATATCTGTAATGAACATAGAGTATTGGATCTGATGAACAATAATGTGGTCTTTCATTCCTGGAGAGTTATTCTGTTCAGGAAAAAAAAGTGATATTAGACAGATTTTTCATTAAAATTGATCGTGCAGCTTAGAGAAAAAGAAGAGAGAAAACCCCTCAAAGAGACCTCCCTGGTGTCCTTATGGTGGGGGATTCTAAACAGTATCCTCCTCCCCACTTCGGACCTCCCCATCCAGAAGTCACCTTAAGCAAGCTTAGTGTTCTCTCTCTTCATGTTCATTTTTTAAAACTACATACTGTTCAGAAAGGATTAACCTTTTCCATATTTAATCTTTGGGAAATTTTTATTCCATTTGTAACCAAAAATGGCTCACGGTCATGTTCCTAAGTGTCAGAAGGGATTAACCTTCGGTTAATAGGGAAATGCGATTTTGGTTCATGATCAATAAAGTTCGCAACCAGAATCATGAAACAAAATGAGCTCATGAATGAAGGTATCAGTGTACTAACAAATGCCGGCAAGATTGTCGGGGGACAGGAACCCTTCTGCATTGTTGGTAGAAATGTAAGTTAGTACTACCACTATGGAAACCAGTATGAAGATGCATCTGACCCTGCTGGTCCCCTTCTATGTATAACCCTCAAAGATTTAGAGGCACCCTATTATATCATGCATACATGTTTATATAACCACAGTTCATAACAGCTAAATCTTGACAGGGCCCATATGCTCACCAACAGATGAATGGATTTTTTTAAAATGGTATTTATACACAGTGGAGTACTACTCTGCCAAAAAAAGGATAAACTCAAGTCATTTGAAGGAAAATGAATGCATCTTGAGATCATAATGTTCTATGAAATAAATTAGAGATGAAAGTTAAATATTTCATGTTTTCTCTTCCATGAGAAAACCAAAATGTAAAAAAAGAGCAAAATAAAAGTTAATAGGAAGTAGGGAGATAAATCTTTCTCAAATGGGAAGGAAACTGAGAGATGATAGGTGAGGAGAGAAGAAAGACAGGGGAAGGGGATAAAAACAAATGAAGATGCATTATGTGTGTGTGGAGCTTCCCAAAGGGAAAGTGATGATTATGTGCTGCAAAAATATACACACTAATAAAAAATTAGAACAGAAAGAAAGTTGAAGTCTGACGGAGGTCTCACTGATTAACATCATGGTGTCCCCCAGGGTTGTGTTCCACTGTGGAGGGGGTCGTTTGTATTCTTTTCTTTTTCAGTTTTGAGAGACCACCTTCTTGAAAGACTGCAAAGGCTTTCCATTCTTCTCAGGCTGTATCCTTCTAACATTCCTTTATACAACTTTCTTCCAGTTAGAAAGACCCTTGCAGTTATGCATCAGTTACAAAGACCCTTGTAGTTGCAATGGGCTGTTCATGCAACCCAGGACCATCTCCCCATCTCCGTGATAACTGAATACCAACCTTAATTAACTCCATCTTTGACCTTAACTCTCCCTTGTCATGTAGCCTAAGTTTTTTACAGATTCCTGGGATTAGGTTATAGATTTTTTTAGCATGTCTTCATTTTGGCTAGCACAGTATACTTAAGAAACAATCTATCTATGCATGAGAAATCATATATTTTTATTTAAAATCTAATTTTAGTAAAGCAGCATTGGGCACTCAAATGCAGTGTACACCTAATTTTAATCGAATGGACAACCTATTAATTACCCTGGATGATGACCATCACTTATTTTTGCAAGAATAGAATGCATTGCACATAATAAAATTGCTCTGTCAAAGAAAAGGAAAAGCAGTTCCAGCACTGCATCAGAAAGTCGCAATAATAATGTGATAAATATGTTTAAAGCAAGTTGGAATATTTTGAGAGGGACTAATGGCAGGGTGTCTTTACTGTGATAAATTTTTAATTTAAACATTAACCATATTTTATGATTATACCACATATTGTATAATGTCAAAATCAGAGTAATTATTACAACCATACACTTAAATTTATATCATTTCTTTGTGATAAACATATTCAAAACTCATTTGTCTATTTTGATATATGTAGTGTCTTACTATTGAGTATATTTATCCTGCGATTTTCAAAAGACCAGAACTTTGTCCTATCTAACTGTAACATTGTATTCAATGATCAGCCACTCCTTGACAACCCTGTATTCTCCCAGCCTCTGATAACCATTGTTTTACTTTCAATTTCTATGAGAAAAAAAATGTTTTAGAACTTGCCTATGAGTGAACTCAAGTGATATCTGTCTTCTGTCTTTGGCTTATTTCACTTAACATAATTTCCTCTAAATTCATCCAATTTGCCACAAATGGCTAGATTTCATTCTTTTTATAGAGGTATAGTATTCTATTATGTATATACACCACATTTTCTTCAGTCATTCATCCACCAATAGGTATCAAGCTTGATCCCTTATCCTGACTATTGTAAGGAGTGTTGCAATAAACATAGAAATGCAAACATTTCTTTGATATACAGATTCATTTCTTTTTGGACATATACTCAGGAGTGGGATTGCTGAATTCTATGTGTCTTTATCACTTTGCTCATTGCTGGAGCAAAACACCCAACCAGTAATTTAAAAGAGGACAGGCTTATTTTAAGTCCACAGGTGGCTGACTCTGTGGTATAATGGATCTCAGAGAGGGATGGCAGAGGAAAATCTTTTTGCCTCACGGCATCCAGGAGGCAGAGAGTTAAAGGAAAAGCCAGGATATAACCAGGATCTTCTAGATCATGTCCCCAGTGACTTGCCTCTTCCGTCCAAGTCCTACCTCCTAATAGCATTATCCCTAATGCCCCTATACTCCAATCACGTTTTCTAATGCCCCATCTTTGGCACATAAGGCTTTGGGGAAACATCTAGATGTGAACCATAGCAGTCTAGCCCCAGCCTTCAAAAATTCATGTGCATCTCTTCATGTGCATTTAATTCATCTCTAAAGTTAACAACATTTTAACAGTTCTAACATTGCTGAAAAGTCCAAGTCTGAAATCTCCTCTGAAACTTAAAGAAACTCTTAAGTGTAAGCCCCCATATATATCAAAGTAAGTTGAACACTGGTGACATACAAGTCACAGAGTAAACATTCCCCTTTAAAAAGGAAAGAAAAGAAAAACATAAAGGAAAGAGACTGAAAATCAGCAGTACAAATATTAAATATTATAGTTCCATGGCTGGTATGAGGGCAGGATGGAAAAATGCAAATTCCAAAGGCCTTGGATAAACCTATTCCTAGGGCATTGCTGGTGATTGTAGCCTTTGTGGCATCTCTTTTAGGATAGTTTTGCTCATTCTTTGTGGCTTTTTTCATATGCTCCACATTCCTAGTTTCTTCAACTTTCTGAGGTCTCTACTGCACTTTCAGCTTTCCTCTCACAGCTTCATACACTGCTGTCTCTGAAGCACACACCCTGGCTTCCCAGTTCTACTTCTGCAATCTAGGCGGAATCCTTCCTGAACCCACAATTTTTGTATTTTGCAGACCTATAACATCAACACAAATGCATGGTCCCAAGATCAATCACCAGCATGCATAGTAACTGGGTCCTCTTGGATCATGGCTCCAGGGGCCTCAAATGCCTGGATAGCTAGTATTATGAACTGAATTCTGGGTAGCAAATTACATAGGCTACCATTCTGGAACACAGTAACCTGAATCTTTCTTTTCAAAGGAAATTTTTTCATTTTTGTAATTATGAGCCTACAAAGTATAGTACTTTGGCTGATTCCCAGCATTCCCTTAAGCCATTTTCCTATTGGTCTGATCCAAAGAACTTGGCTAAGCATTACAACAACCAAGCTCTCCTCTGTTTCTTCCTTGCAAGTGCTTTCTTTCTGACAAAACTGAAAACTTTTTAAATAGGCTTTTTGTTCTTTGTTAATATAAACTGTCTAAAAGCCCCCAACAGTGCCCATGACATAGACCCAACATTGGGAGTCCTTGAAATTTCCTCAGCTAGATGAATTAGTCCACTGTCCTTAATCTCAGTGACCTTCAAAGTTTCAGGACATTAGTGAAATATAGACAAATTTTCTGAAGGAACAAAATACACATGGTCCTGAGTACAGTTACCAAAGAAATTTTCCTTCCTAACTCAATACTCCTGAGATTTACATTATGCTTTTTCTTTACTGTCAGCTTTCTGGTCTTCTGAACTCAAAACAGAATCTCATCAAGCTCAGCCTACAGCATTCTAGGGCTTCTTTGGACAGTGTCTATAAACTTTTTATAATTCCTCACACAAACCAGTTCCTGATGCTTTCCAATCACATGGTTAGGTATTATCACAGCAACAACTTCTCTTATACCAAATTCTTTCTTAGTCACTTTCTTCATTACTGAGAAAAAGTATCTGACGCCCACAACTTAAAATAGAAAAGCTTTATTTCGGTTCACATTTTGGAAGTTTAAATTCTTGCATAATTATCTGGTTCCAGGAAGCAGTGACATAATGGAAGGGACTGGTGGAGGAAAGATGTTCATGTCATGGCAAAAAAGTAGAAGATCCTATGTCTTAACATAACTCATGTATAATGCCTGCATAATCCAGTCACTTTCCAAAAGCCCTGCCCATGGTTGCATTAATATTTGGGGGGGAGTAGGGCATCTAGATATAAACTATAAAAATATAATAGTCTAATTTTAAAATTTTGAAGGAGCCACTATGCTGTTATGCATAATGGTTATATTAACTTACATCCTCCAATAATATATAAGAATTTCCCTTTCTCTATATCCTCACCAATATCTGTTAGATTTTTTTTTTTATAATGACCATCCTACCTGGGATTAGGTGCTACTTTATTGATATTTTGGGTTGCATTTTCTAATGGTTATTCATATTGAGAAAACTTTTCATATCTAAAATCTGCTTAAAATAAAAAAATAGGAGATTTTATATAGCTGTAACATTAGCAAATTCAACATTTGTCTGTATCTGTCAAAACAGATAATTTGATTCTGAACTTTGTTAATGAATAAAGCATAGTCATGTCAAGGGAGACAATAGCCTGTACAATCCTAGATAGACCATCCCTAAAGTACTGCTAAGATACTCAATTTTGAGAAGACAGACTAATCTTGATCAGTCAATCAGATTCAGGCGACCAATATAATTAACCAAAAGAAAAACTAATAGTGTAAGGACTAATGAAGTGGTGAGGAAATGCAGTTTAAAGAATAATTATCTCATTTTCTGAACTTGGGTGCCATTATGTGGGATATATTGTTTTGGATCAACTTTAGAAAAAGAATGAAAAGCAATGATTAGAGTAATAAATGGCCATATTTTAGGTTAGTACAATAATAATGTTAATGGTACTAACAATAATAGTATCAATTCTTATGCAAGTCCTACTATGTGCCAGATACTGTTATCAACACATTATAATGTCATTTGTTCTTTACAAGTATCCTCTGAAAAGGTGCTAACACTGTCTCAAAATTAAAGTTGAACAAGCATGGAAAAGCTATCCTGGATTTCTTGCTCAAAGTCTACTAGTCAGGGGCATTCTCAGAATTTAAATCTAAACATTTGGCCTCAGTTCTCCAGAAATATGTTGCCTGATTTCATGGTGTTTTGATATCCCTGAAATGTAAAAGGTTATCTTTTCTGTAAAAGTGTAGTTTCTTTCCCAGAAGATGCCAAGCATAAAATGATTTATAAACTCTAGTTAAGACAGGTGAACAAAGTGATCCACATTGTTTTTCCTTTCACTCACCAATAGTACTTACTGGGGGTTCTCCATGAGACAGATTCCATGCTGAGCGATGGAAAAAGTAACATGAACACTTACCCCTACAAGGTTTGTAAGTATAATATATAGAAATTAGCCAAATAATTAATCATAATGAGTGGTAGTAAGAAGTACACAGTGATATAAAAACAACTGTGGCTACCCGGTTGGACTGTCAACACAACTGGGTTTGCTGTCTCAGCTCATGAGCTTATGATTCTTAAACAGACTCAGGTGACTGGTGAAGCACACTTCTGGAAATGCCTAGATGGGTCATGTAGGCAGGTCATCCATAGGGTTTACGTCCACTTCTTCATGCCTTCCTATCTAGCACTGTTCCCATGCTATGTGTGCTGGTCACTGTGAATTATGCATCTTTGCTTCACCACAACTTTCCACCATGATGTTCCTGTCCTAAAGTCAGTTGACCATGTACTGAACCCCCTGAAACTATGAGTTAAACTTCTCCCTTTTAAATTGTAGATGTCTAGTATTGTGTCCAACCTATAAGAAGGTTGACTAATATAGAAATCAGGAAAAGGCTTAACCCTTATTTTACTGTTTATTAAAAACATATTTCAAGCAATTACTTGTCTTTAACTCACTTAAGTTTATATATATATATATATATATATATATATATATATATATATACAGCTTTTACTGGATTCAACTTTAGTTTCTGAATGTTTTGTTGAAATATCCCCTAACTAGTTGTAAGATTGGTGTTCCACAATATTTCTTTTTATTCTCCATTGAAATTCTTACACAGAAGAAATATAAAGTTTGTTTATATTTTTAAATGCAATAAAATCCACTCTACCACATAATTACACCATGAATCTAAGATACTTTTATCTTGAAACAATTTAATATTTTATCATTTTAAAGTATTTTTCATCAATTATTATTGATTGTTCCCACCAATGCTAGAAAGATTAAGAGTAAAACAGAAGAATGATAGAATCATCCAAAATGATGATGCAGCAATAAAGTCATCACTATTAAATCATTCTTCAGTTTTCATAGAGTTGATCAAAGTATTGCATCATTAACTTTAAAAAAAGATGAAACTGTAGACACAATCTTTTTAGATTACTTTTAGCATTCATTGAACACAGTTAAGAAAGCATATTTTTTTTCTTCCCACACTAGCAAAGAGAAGAAAATTGACAGAAGATGATGGCTCACACATATTAGGTGAGTCAGAAGATGAATGCAAAGTGACAGTAACATTATAGACTAGAATAATGAAGAACAAATTTGAGACATAAGTGA
This sequence comes from Cavia porcellus, assembly GCF_034190915.1. Lineage (NCBI taxonomy): Eukaryota > Metazoa > Chordata > Mammalia > Rodentia > Caviidae > Cavia > Cavia porcellus. The sequence continues at coordinate 26,274,460 of NW_026947497.1, read as the reverse complement.
AATCTTTGATTATGAATCTTCTGATGACAATATCCTCTATGAATTTTCTCAAATTCTAGATCAATGAGTGAGTGATATTTTTAATGACAAAAAAGAAATAAATATAGTATTTTTATCCACTTAATGAAAAAGAATTTATTGTGTAATATGGGAAAAGAACTTGAACCATCCTGTTTTGCTAAAAAGTGCATGCAATATCCTTTCATCTTTTGTGAGCTTATGATTCTTAAACAGACAAATGTTGAAGGTGTATGTATCATACAACAGGAAGAGAATGTGATATTATCTTTAAATGGAATTACCATTATAATTTGTTCATAAACCTAAAGATAAAAATGTTCTATAGTTACAGGGCAAAAAAGAATGGTCATCTCCCACAAAACTATAAAATGTCAAAATTTTTAAAAAGATTTATCAAGTAATACAGTTTGGTGATGCTGCTACAAGAATCATCAGTTATGATGATAAACTGGGATCTGAGATGTACCTGAAACCTAAGATCAGTATTTGCAAGATGGATGTGTTCCAGATTCAGGGTGATAATTGAAAAGCATTAATTTCATTTAAAGGCAGAATTCTTTCTGGCTTATATACCTTTCAGAGTCACAAAATATGAAATGAAAATTTGGATTTTCTATCTTTAAGCAGTTACTAAAAAGTTAAGTACATCTTTTCACTATTTCTTCTTGCTTACATATTTTTACATGAACTAAAAATATAGAAAATAAAATAAATAAAAGGTTTCTTTGGCTTCAGATGATAAAATGGTAACACACATGATCTGAAGAAGCAGAGAAAAGTCCTGGCCCAGGAAAAGGCTAGGTGATAGCATCACAAAAGCATCTCTTTCTTTCAAAACCTGACTCAAGGGTGCATGGTTCACATTTTTTTTCACAGTTTTCTTTCCTATCTCTGGTTTAAGACAAATGGTTCAACTTTCTACTCACATAACAGTCAGTCAGGAAGTGGTATTTCTCTTCCTTGCTTGCAGTGTAGGAATTTTATTGGAAATTCAATTTAAAGAATCAAGCAGTATGTGTCAGTACTCAAAATTTAGGTTGAAACTTTTCATGGAGTAAAGGATAGAAAGCAGAAAATCTCCCCCACTAAATTGCAAAGTGTAAGTATGTATTCGTTTTCTAGGGTTCCCATAAAAAGTCTCACAAACCAGGTATCTCAAGAGAATTTTATTCTCTCACAGATCTGGGAACTAGATGTGCAAAATCAAGTGTCAGCAGGGTTGGAGTCTTTTCGGAGCTCTGGCCTAAAATCCATTCTAAGCCTTCCTCCTTGATTCAGGTGGCTATCAGCAGCCTTGCCCTTCTTGTCTCACAGATGTCTTTCCCCCCATTTTCCTATGCTGTCCTCTTGCCATGTGGTGTGTTCACCTGTCTGTCCCTCTGTACCAGTATTTCCCTTATTTTATAAAGACATTAATCATATTGGATTTAGGACCCAGCCTAATCCAGTATTGTCTCACATTAACTTGATTACAACTACAAAGACCATATTTCCAAATAGCATCATATTCACAGACTCCAGATGATGATTAATTTTAGAAAGATATGAATCAGCCCAGTAAGATGATTTTTATAAAAGTTAATCCATTAATTCAGGACATATATGGACCATTTAGTTAAATAAACTATAGAGAATGAAAAGAAAATATTTGATAATTTACAGAGGAGTTCAGTATTTGACTAAGCTGTTTTGAAATTAAATATTAATATAGTAAATAGTATATGTGGAAGTTTTCAAAATGACTAAAGCTTAAATACTTTATGAGTAGTTTAGAACAAACTAAAATCAAAATTTGGAATGATTTTCTTCCTGCTATCTTCTCTTTCATTTTGAGGAAATTTTCATGAATTTTTATTACAAAGTTAATTTTAGTTTTAGTTCTCACATTAAATTCTAACAAGATTACCAAATCTCTAGTCTATTTCTCCCCAAATATCAAGAACAGCATTCTAGTGTACCTTTGGCTTCTTTTCCCTTTTAGGGGGCTTTAAACCTCGCACTGGTAGGCAATATCCAATTATATCTAATTGCCGGAAGGTTTAAGAGATTTAAAGAAATAGTTCATTTTGTAATTCACATTTCTGTAACCCAGAATATTATTTTGTTCCTAACTTACTTTCCCATCAAAACAATGGGATGGAATCAACATGGAAGCTTCTCAGTCACTGGGAAGCCACTCTCCCTTCACTGCTTTGAATTACTATTAAAATTCTTTATGTTAATGCCATCAGAAATGTACTAATAATTAATAGTTCTATTTCATATCTTTCTCCTACCACTTTTAATTGATGTGTATATAATGAACAAAGAAAAAATCCAGAAAGGTCTTCCTCCTCAGTGAAGTATAAATGGGTTTGTTTGGGTTCATGTGTTCAATGGACAGGCAGGAGGTGCTAACACTCAGTGGTGAGTGACACATTATGTTCCACGAAGCGATCTATGTGGCATCTCACAATCTTTTGTGATTTCTCATACGGTTTCTGCTAAATTCCACTTCGGAATTATCCCCTGCCTGGATGTATTAAGGGCACAAGGCTTTTCATTTACAAAACTCTTGGTGATCACCCTGTGCGGTCCACTAGAGAGTGAAAAAGGTTGCTAGACTGAACCTTTTGCTGTAATCTGATTTCAAAGAGAAGCTTTTTGGTTCAGAGACATGCATTGATTGACAGCTCCATTGTATTATGTTCTCAACCAGTGAAAAGACTGTGGAAGTGCTACTGAGCCACAGAACATGATCACAACCTTTTCCCTCTGCGTCTTGTAGTCAGAGGAAGCCAAAAGCAACTCACCTTAAATAGGTGACTTAAGTCACCTCTTGATAGGCAGCTGAGTTTTCAGTCTTCTTCAGGAGACCAACCATCAGGCATCCAGTTAGATGGTTTCCTTCCATCTTTCTATTGCAACTAGCACTAAATTCTTTCTATAAAATGTTGATTCTGATACTTGGGAGCTGATCTGTTTTAACCAAAATTAAGTTTAATCATAAAATAATTGTATCAACAAGTTTGAAACTTTGAAGAAGATTTCTTGGAAATTTAACATATGCTATTCAAATTAAAGAAAAAGATACTAAAGAAGAAAGAGAATCTCTATGACTCCACCAAATAAACAGCATGTGTCCTAATTTGGTCATTAGGATATCCACAATGGATTAATGTCTTTCTGTAGCTAATTGTGGGTTTTGAAATATATTAAGAGAAAATTCCTTTGTGGTTTTGTTAACCACACATTTCTACACATACACATTCACACACACACACACACACACACACACACACACATACAAACACACAGTGAAGGATTATTCTAGATAACAGGTATGTACTTGAAGGAAAAAGAGGACTATTCTTTCAAGATTCCCATGGTTAGCTTTAAAATATCTTATATTTTTGATCAATAAGATACAATTTTGGAAAATCTTACATTTTTAGCTAAAGTTGAACATGAAATAATGATGATAACAGCAACGATAATATTTATTATATACTATGTACCAAATAGTTTGAAGATATTAACACATTTTAATCCCCGTGATAATTCCCTGAAATAATTCCCTGATATATTCCTAATAATGTACACAGAATTATCTTTAAGAATATAATATATATTTCCATCTAATTTACTGAAATGTGACTGATAGATGCTGTAATTTTCATATTAATCTCTTCATACACATTAGACATGTTAATCTGCAAAAACCACTTATCATCTGTCTGAATGTTTGGTAATCGATACACTAAGGTGGAAATGTCATGTGTAAGAAATGTGTGGTCCCTGGATTCCCTGGAAGAGGGGATCATTGTGATTATCATTATGATGGCTATGTTATTATAAAAAATGACCTTCCTTTACTCTTTGTTTTACTCCCCTTCTTCAATACTGCCTGTCCACTATATTCCACTCCCCAGGAGTCATATTGTTCAGTGAAATATCCTTAAGAAGAGTCTATTCTGACTTCCGGGAGAACATGGTGGATAGACAGCAGCAGCTTCAGAGGCTCTCTGAGAAACCGCACTTAAAATCCAGGAATGGTGCCAGGCGAGAAATCCTAAGCAAGGGGAGATATACTTTGCTGACCCAGAAACGACCTAAACTAAGAGAACCAACTGGAAACGCAATCCTGGTGATATAACAGGAACAGATAAGGTCTCAGCATGGAAGCTGGAGCTCGCGCCACTGGAGGCTGTGAATTGAATTTCCTGCAGCCGCTGCTGCGTCCCAGTTGGCATGGCAAGGAGAGAGGTGCGAAAGCTCTGAGAGTGGGAAACAGTGAATGGAGTTGAGAGCGGGACTGGCCAGGAGCCCTGCATTGACCTGCGGTGAGTGAGCAGATCGGGACCCTTCCATTAGAGTAGGAGGCTTCAGCAAAGGACATACTGGGACCGGGCGGGCTGGCTGGGACAGGATGCTGCAGTGATTTCAGTCACATATTCCCCTCTCAAGCAGGATTGGTGGAGAGTGCCTGGCCTGCTTGACACCGCTGACTAAGACCCAGTAGGTTAGCCCAAACCAAGTCCCAACACCTGGAGGTGCACCCTAGCAGTGAAGCCTTCAGTAGGGTGACCTGGAGGGGCAGCCCAGCATAGGCTGCCCAGGTCTGTGTCTCTCTAGTACACTGCATTGGGCGGGAACACCTAGCAAGCACAATTCAAACAAACTAACCGACAAAGAAAGAAACTGGGCCTCCTATATATGCTTGTATAAAAGGAATAAAAAATATGGGAAGATGGAGCAACAAGAAAGGGTCCTTGGCCCCAAATCCTGAGAAACATGCAATATCAGACACGGCACCAATAGACATAAAGCGCTATCTCCAGAGCCTCATAGACGAGTTCAGGAATGAAGTTATTAATGACTTGAAGCAAGATATAAGTAGAATAGTTAGAGAAATGCTAAGCACTGCCCCTCCCCCAAAAAAACAGATGGTGGAATGGAAGAACAGAAAAAAAGGGGAGAATTGTTTGATGTAGAAAATAGAGAAAACATAGAATACGTGAAGCAGGTTCAAAGAGATTACCAGGAAACTAAAAACTCTATTGAAAACTGGCATAAAAGAAACTAAGGATAGATTATCTGAACTGGAGGGCAGATTTGTAATATGGGAGCATGAAATGAAAAACTTCTTAAAAATAACAAAAAAACAAACAGCAACAATACAAAGGCTAGAAGATGATAAGAGGATCTATAACTTAATAATTAAGAACATAAAAGAAGTAGGGACACAAACAAATGGACTACAAAAGCTATTCACAGAAATAATCCAAGAGAATTTCCCTAATTTAGCAAATGGTAAAGATACTCAGATGTATGAGGCATACAGGACCCCAGCCACCTACAACCCAAACAGAACTACACCCAGGCATGTAATAATCAAAATTCCAGAAATCCAAAATAAGAACAGAATATTAAAAGCCGTCAGACACAAGAAACAGATCACTTACAAGGGAACATCCATCAAAATTACAGCAGATTTCTTGGCACAAACCATCAAATCATGAAGAGCATGGGGAGAAATAATTCAAGCTTTGAAAGATAATAACCTCCAGCCAAGATTGATATATCCTGCACAACTGTCTCTTGAAATTGATGGAAAAACAAGGTGCTTCCAGGACAAAGAGGAACTAGGGGAATATGCAACCACCAATTCAACTCTACAGAGAATACTGCAGGATATTCTAAAAAAAAAAAGGAAAATACCAAGATTCCAGAAATAGTGGCAGAGAGGCCACAATGAATGGGGGAGAAAGCAAAATGAAGAAGACAAACTGACAACAAACAACAGAAAAAGAGCTCAACAGAAATGAGTCAGAGAAGATCGGATGGTAGAAACAGCTATTTTGAAGAAAACAAGACATCATAATAGCTAGTGCTGATTTAATATCATCTTGTTTTGAAGTCCCATCAAACATGTATTCTTCTGTCTCCATCAGTCTTAAAAGGTTATATTTTACTGGATTTTATTACATATGGTAATATAAGTAAAAACTTTTAAAACAAGGAGATTATACAGAAACTATAGTTCATTTTCTGTTAATTGGTTCTAAATACCCTGTAATAATGTCACTCTCTTTAATGGTTTTATAGTGTCTTGATATGTTTGGTGCTACAGTATACGAAGTTATACTCAACGATTTCAAGGAAAGAGACACTATGGTAGCTATTTTTATGTCAGGATATCTTGTGGTGAAACACTATTTTGCTTAAATGGTTATGTTTTGACCTGCACTGTTCTGTTGTTATGCCCTCTATTATCTCAACCCCCCCACCTTTTTTTAATTATTCACTTTTTTCTTTTTATCTTTTTAATTAAGGGAAAAATAAATAAAAATAGCAGGATACATTATAGTAACTACTTTGATTTCCTATTAACTTGATTTGAAATCCTGTATTGCCCTCACCATCTTGTTTTGACTGATTTTCCCCTATTCTGCTTTGCTTGATAGTACCAAGTTTGAAAGTATAGGCAAAACTGTGAAGACAATAAGATTCATTATGACACCCATTCCAGTTGACTATTACCTTCTTTTAAAGTCCTGTAATGTCTCCAATGCTTTGGTTTTATTCTTTACTGTTTTGTTCAATTTTATTATAACTGGCAATTCTTCATAAAATAGCAAGAGGCAGTATGGTAACCATTGTTGATCACCTTGTTTTTTGTTTTTACATTATCTATTATGTCCATCCTTTTGATTTGACTGACTCTGTTCTGATATGTTGCATTTGGTTTTACTCTCTTCAAAAAAATTACTAAGAACTGTGGGAGTAATAAAACCCATGTGTAGTTGTCATTGTACAAAAAAAAAGAAAAGAAAGTGCTCTAAAGGTTATAACTGCATATATGTTTAAGTGTATAAGATAGATAACCATATTACTGAGTTTTTTTGATCATTGAAAAAAACTGTTTGCACTCTCACTGTTTGAAAGTCCACTTTATATGCTACAATTTTGTAACTTGAACAACTATTTCTAAGATGAGAATATGTAATCTATTAGCTAGTTTATTTTTTAATTACTGTTTATTTTTTAAATTTTGTATTACTTGTACCCTTTTTCTGGTTTTTTCTTTTTCTCCTTAAATAAAAAAAAAGAAGAAGAGTCTATTCTTAAACTAACCATGGTGAGTGGTCAAGGCTTGCTAAGAGACTGTAAATTATTTTCTATGGCTAATTGTTCAAGACCATCATAGAAAAAGAAGAACAACTCCCCAAATATGCAGTCACTAGGAAGACAGAGATTGGAGAGGGTAAATTTGAATAATATTTATACTTTGAAGCACAATGACAATTAAAAATGGTGGTTGAAGAACAAGGGAGAAGGGGTTGGGGGTTTAGCTCAGCGGAACAAGTGCCTGCCTGGCAAGCATGAGGTATGAGTTATATCTCCAGTTCAAAAAAAAAAAAAATCCAATAAAAAAGAATAAGAGAGAGGCTATAATGAGACCCAGATTTAGAGCTAGGCTTTGGCACACAGAAGTAAAAAAGAGTAAGCAACAGAAATCGCCCTCTTTACAAAGGGGCAACAAAGAGAACACAAAAATATGCTAGAATGGTTTATATGTAATTTTCACTGGATTTTATGTATGGAAGTTGAGCAGGAAATGAAACTAGCGTCAATTATAAGATCTAAACACCACCTGGGATATCTGTTATACATTGTTTAAGCCCTATAGGCTTTATTCTTGCACCAGACCCCGCCTTATAGGCCTTGATGGCAGTTTCAATCAGGCTTCTGCCAGCACAGCCTATCAGCCCCCACCTGGTGTACCACACACCCCTTGAATTATGGCCCAGGGCATCTTGGCCCACCAGCATTCAACACACATCCAATGGAAACATAAAGAGAATGAACTCAATGGGTTATGGGAACCAACATTTAAATGCTTTCCCCTTGGTCCCCTGGGGAAAACTGAGACCTTCAGAACATAAGTTCCGCAGAAAATCTCATGGATGAGAGCAGTGATGTTCCTCACTGTGGCCAGTCTGTAAGGCATTCTTACACCACCCACTTACTCTGTTTTGCCCCCTCAGCACCTCCTTCTTGCTCCTTAGATTAATTTATTAAAGCAACCAACTACAGGTTAGGCAAGGTAGTGGCTCAGGTGGGTTTTACATCTATATAGTAACTGAGAAAATAGTACACGCTTTTTTCTACAAATCCATGTAGAAGATCATGTGGATTTATTCAAATCATAAAGATTGAGATTGAATTCATTTAGGGTTAACTTTGCTACCCTTAATATGAGACTAACTTTGAAAAATTAATATTACATTATAAGACAGTAAACTGATTTTTTTCAATCAGGTTTTATTGGGATATTTCAGATGTACATAATGATCACACTCACCATACAGAATTTGTATCTGCACATGATATAACTTGATTTTTCCCCTTTTCCCGTCCTGCTTTAACCCTCCCCATTCTTACCTTTTACATTTTACTACAGACATTAGTAATTTTAAAGTGGCTGTGCATTCTCTCATTTTCAATATTGACAGGTTAATAATGTGACAAGAGTAAATATATTAGCTGAGTTTCTAATTGTGCAATATTGTATTTTCTTTCTACGCCTCAGATCAGAGAGCAAAAAGTGAAAATTGTTTTAGTTTTAAATATTCTGTGACTCTGGGCTGGGGATTTAGCTCAGTGGCCTAAGTTCCTGCCTTGCAAGCACACATTTGTGAGGTTCGATCCCCAGTACCAAAATATATATATATATATATATTTATAATATATATTTATATATATATTTATATATATATATATATATATATATTTCTGAAACTCTGTATTCATTATATTTCATTCAGAATGATTTATGAAGATATAAATATATCTTTTTCTCTCCCTTAGAGAAATAATGAGGAATCCTGAAGAAACATTTAGTTTCATAGAATAGTTACACCTGCTTTCATTTATGTATGCGAATATGTGACAAATAATTCAGATTAAAAATGTAACAAAAACCCTAAATCATCCACATTAAGCAAAATTGGGACTAAAGATAACTATTCTTAATATATCTGAATGATTTTTTATAGTGTTTGAAAGTTTCTACAACAGATACTATAGTAGAAAAATAAAATCCCCTTGCTTAGTGAGCTTTCCTGCCAGTAATTTTGCCTGAAATAAGAATTTTCTTGCGATACCCTGTGTTGGAAGCCTCTTGCTGACCTCTGCATACAATCACAGATTAGTTCATGTGTGGAGAATGGTAGTTCGGTTTTTAGAAGCAATTTTCCAGTTACATCATAGCTTAGAATGGAAAGCTGAGAAAAAACACATAAAAATATAATGTAAATTAACCAGGCAGAGAAGCACAATATCACTCACATAAGTGGTCAACATCAACATATCAAAGCCTCTCCGACCTTGTAGTATGCAACTTCAATCCTGAGCCTTTGAAGAGACTGTCACTCACACAATTATGATTTCTTTCTCTTAGTAGCAATCAAAACTTTCCTTGACGATGTTACAACCTAAATATAAGCAGGTTGCTAAGCATATGCCAACAGACAAGAACAGACACCCAACACTGGGACTGCAGAAGCATAGCTCTTATGTAAGAACGCTCTGTATCAACTTTGAGCTTGATTTTGATTCAGCACAGAAAACAAATGTTCATCCCAAAGGCACTTGCTTCAGGAATACAGTGAGCCAAATCATTAGTTTCCAAAACATTTGAGAGTTTTTAAAGGTGTTAAAAGTGATACAAATAAAGTTTTATAGTAAGGAAGTTTGTTTTGTTTTGTTTTGTTTTTTACTATTTTAGGAAGTCATTTCTCAATTTAGTTCCAAACTGAAATACAGAAATGCAAAATCTGGTTGCATTTAATGCCAGCCGTTTAACACGAAAAGTTTAGACAGAATTTTGCTTTTTCAGTGAGTAGTTCTGGGAAGCCAGTTATTTTAAAAGTTGTGCCTTACACATAGCAACCTCTCTTGGAGCAGAAAAGCTCAGATGATTGGGTCATCTCCCTAAATAGAGCCTCAACAAGGTTTTGCCCTTAAAGATAATCTTTATCATTTTTAAGTAATCAATGATTTTGAATACCTGAAAGGTTTTCTTTTCTGTATCTCAAAATTTTTAACAATTATAGGGATTTCATTCGTCAAATAGAAGATTTGGCAGTTATCAAATATCATTTGTTCAATTTCCAAGTTTTGTCTCATATTTTAAATTTTAAAATATTTTTCCTGAGGATTTAGCTCAGTGGCTTAACCACCTGGCTGGCAAGGGCAAGGTTGTGAGTTTGATCCCTGGTACCAAAAAATAAATATAAAAATAAATAAAATAAAGTATTTTAAATTTACAAAGTGTAGTATTTTTTAAATACAGCTCTACACTGCAGTGGAAAATACTTTGAGCAGACTGTATAAATCCATACAATATATTTGGTACCAAAAAATTGTCTAGATAACAATTGAAGCAAAACACTCTTCATTTAAAAACAAATACAATGTGAAAAAAAAAATGAAAGAAGCAAATAAAAAATCCCAAGAATACCATCAGTACTATTCTTTATTTAAGGAGGCCTTCTAAACCAATGCATTTGGTTCCTTCAGCAGAATCTGGCCATGTATTCTCTTTTGTCTTTCTCACATTTTTGTGCTGACTTCCTGATCCATTATCTAATGAGACAATGTTTAGACAATGTGACCTAATTCTATACAGAAGGTCCTTTCAGTAACCATAGAAAGCAACGAATAGCTCAAACGGGCAGCAGTATGGTTCCCCCTTCCTAGAAATAATGCTCATTCCCACCCCTCCCATTTCTAAATCTATAGCTCCAATGGTGTGGCTTTCCAGAGCCTAAATACTCCCAGCTGCCTGCTAGACGTTGCCACCTAGAGGCTGTGCTTGAAACTTCAAGTACAAAGGATTTTAAATCAAATTTACATACTTTTCTGGTGCTTACTTTTGGAAATAACATCATCACAAGAGCACAATTGGAAAACAGATTTATATTTAAACTGTACCACTTATCTGGAAATTGTACATATGGTGGATATGTGGAAATGGTTCATTTTTCAATGAGTCCTCTCTGTTTCCTTACTTTTTTTTTAATTTATAGTGGTAGGAATTGAACTCCAAGCCCTGAATGCTCATGGAAAACACTCTACCTCTGAGCTAAACCCCAAGCCCTACTTTCTATTCATAATATCACCCTCCTATCTTAGACCTCTTCTATCTCTCCCTAGTAATTTATGGAAACCTCCAACTAATGCCACCTCCTCAAAAAGCAGGTTTGACTTAAGTCCTTCCCTCTATTTGAATTCACTGTTTGCACCAAATGAATCTCCTTACACATAGCTCTGCAGCGATCCTGACTTACTAAATAGAATCCAAGTCAGGGCCTTAATGACACAGGTTTATCCAAGGTCATATCTTTCTCATTCTACATCCCTATCAAAAATATATACTGCAGCCAAGATAGATTCATCATCATTTAACAATTATATGCTACATTCACCCCTATAAACTTCTTTGGAAATCTTTTATGGACTTGTAATTTATTTTTAACAATCCAAATTCTTTAAAACATTATTTCTCCAAGACCTGGCTCTTGGACCACCAAAAATGCCTGAAATGGTACTCTATATACTCTATTTGCACCAGGAATTAAATGATGATTCAAAATCCAAAGATGTAAAGCTCTCTTATCTCCAATTCCTGCACTTAAAGACAGTGTGATGTTTGATTATGGAAAACATTGAGGCACACAAGTCTTTGGAGCAATGGAGGAAAGTTTCCCAGGTAGAAAGCTAATCAGAAGTTATTCTTACTTTCTTCTAACATCAGAAGGACTGGGAGAAAAAAAATCCTCTTGCAGCTGCAGAAAATGTTCTTTTCTGGAGGCATCCACATGCATTTTGAAGAGTACATAAAGAACTCTCTCGCCAGCATCATGCAATTATGTGTAGTTGCAAATAGACACAGAAATAGCTAGCGCAGTAGAAGCTGATGTGTCCTAGAGAAGAAACACTAACCAATTGAATGCAAATAAACTAAAAATTATTTTCATCAGTGTAGCACTTTGTCATGCAAGCAACCATCATATCATGAAAAAGACGTATCCCGCTTTAGACATAGCAAGAAAGCAAAGAATGATGCAGAAGAAGGGCAAAGCTAGCATTATTCAGGCAGCTCCTCAATAAAGCTTTGACTTGTAACCTAGGTCTGCATGGTGTAGTGCAGAAATACATACATATTACTTCTAATTACTGAAGTATAGACAAAGTTCTAAACCCTATTCATAAATTTCTTAATTTTATGTTTCAAACAGTAAGACAGTGTTATGGTTTGGGTGTAATTTGGCTATTCCCCAAAGTCCCTCTAAAAGGACTTGGTCCCAGCATGGCCCTGTGGGAGGTGCGCTGGATCTTCAAGAAGCAGGGCATAGGGCTAGTACCTAAGACTATTGGATGTCAAAGGTGCTTATGGGACTCTATTCTTCTCTCTCTTTTTCTCTGATCCTAGTTCAAGATGTATATTCTGTTGCTTACCTCCAAATTGTGCTACTGCTTTTGCTACTGTGACACACCAGGCAGTGACACAGTCAAGGCCCTCCCTGAGCTGCACTACACCAGGCAGGCCTTGGACTCCAAAACTGACAGCTAAATAAACCTCCTTTCTACATAAATAGCCAGTGTCGAGTAGTTCATTGCAGTGACAAAGAGCAGAGAAATACATAGAAAAACCTTATATTTTCTCCTTTTCATGGAAAATTATAAAAGTATTTATTTAATAATCTAACATTTCTTTACTGGTGATTGGTGGATGATTTGTAGGTAAAAGCAAGATTTGCAATGGCATTTAGCTTGATTTTTTACTCTGCGAAACAGCAGGGCTGTTTGAGTCGGAGATAAAAACAGGTTTACACCTCAATAGTAATACAGAAATACAAAATCCATGCTCTTAATCCCATGTCATTAATTGTAAATTAACTTTATGGACAGTCATGGTAGCAGTCAGGTGCCATTTTGAATTTGGTTCCTGGAAGACACATACACTTACGTTCCTGATTTCTGCCTTACAAATAGCATTAACTTATTAAGGTAAAACTACAGTCGATACAAGGAGACACAAGCAGTCTTGACAGTCACATCTATGGTGTCTTAAACTTGGAGAGTTCCAGCATTTCTATAGGATTACTGCAGGGCATTCAAGGCCTTGGTACTTAAACACTCAAATAGTCAACAGCTGTCATGCTGCCAACAAACTGTATTTTTTGGTAGTAGCTGTGTCTGCTGTCACCAGTTTCCTTTGCACAATTGTATTCAGCCAATGGTAAGATTTTTTTTCCCCTAGATTATTAACAGATCACTGCAGGGGACATATGAATGAAAGGGAATGCTCCTTTATGAGAAAATTGAAGGAAACAGGGAAAGTAAAAATTAAAAGGCATGCTTTATTAACTCTATTAGAAAATTATTACTGATACCTACTTGAGAAAAAGTTGGTTCTTAATTCTATTTTCAGTTTCCATTACATACTTACAGGTAGAAATGAGGTATGAATATTCAAATGTTTAAATTATGTTCCCCATGAAAGTGGCCATCATTCCAACCACAACTAAATTACAGACTACTTCCCTGGGCTTTGCTCTCTTTGTTTAGAACATCAATCCAATCATCTCCTAAACAGTACCAGGTCTTAGCAAATGAAGTTCAATAGGTTTTAGGACTATCTCAGAGGTTCCATAAAAGCATTAAAAATAAGATGACTATGACCTCCATGACCTCCATTACTAGTTTACCTCCTATTTTTCATTCTCTGTTATGTTTCTCCATCTGTCATATTCTGTACTATGTGGGGTTATATTTCAGCAGTGAAGCAAGTTGAAGAAATGAAGGAGTTTAGACTAACATATTATAGAGACTACCAACAAATATGCTTAGTTTCCCATTTTTAAGATCTCAGAATAATCTCAACATCCAAATTAATGCGTTGGCGACGAACTGTAACACCCATGAAAGCAGAAGGAAATGATTTTTCAATGACTCCCAAACTATTTTCAGGATCTTCTACAAAGCATATTGTCTACAAAGACAATATTTTTCTGTCTTTTCTATCATCTCCCGTTTTTCTCTCTAGTTCCAGACTATTCATTTTATCATGTTTATGTTCCAAATTCTCAACCCTAATAAGGATAAATGCATTTACAAGTACTCATCCTCCACTTAATTACCAACTGCTCTCCTCCTGATCAGCAATCAAAATTGAGACGTTGAGGTTGATCTCAACTGACACTGAATCAAGATCTAGCTAAAGCAATGATGTTAATGTCAATCAAAGCCAACAATCACAGACTTTTGTCCCAGATGGTACAGACAGACAAGGACATGGACTAGATTTATTCTTCCTTGGAGATACCAAAGACTGCAAACAATTAAAACAGTTTCTTATTACACTGCTTGAATTCAGGATTACGATCAATGCCTTTCTTTGTTTGCATCCCATAGGAACAAGTGCCTAAACAGGTGGCATATGAGACATTGTCATTCTGCTACAATAGGCAAATGCCAAGAGAGATAATTCTGGTGGAAACAGTCAGTCCAAGAATACCCAAGGGTGCTTATAGAATTTCTAAATAAAATATCCACCCAGAGCTTAGACTTTAGCAGAAAATAAAAACCAGGTAAATCACACCAGAGGGAACAGTCAGAACAAAACTTGAAGCAAAATATTTTCTAACATCTGCAGTCAAATGCTCTGCTGGAAAATGTGAAAGATAGATTCCCTCTGGTAGCAAATGAGAAATTCAGTGGATGTATTTACAATGTGCTGTATATATTCATTGGAACATATGGCTCAATGAATTATTCTACATGATAAATCTCCACTGAGGCAGCCTGCTACCCACTCAGGCCCTGAACCTTCTGAAAGTGGCAAAACCTCCTGCCAAGTAGTGTCATTCAGAAGAACAGAGGGTAAGAGGAAATAAATTGCAGGCAGCACTGGTTATGTGAGATTGCTCCTACGATCTACATAAAGTAAGTGGGGGATGATGCTGTCTGACTTCCACGGAGAGTTCTTTGGGGGTGGGAGCATCTGACATTTCTTTTTTTCTAATCAGCCCTTGCAGGGAAAGCAGGTAGTATTTAGTAGGCAGACTCTGGTTTCCAGACATTTCCCAATCTGTTTCCATCTATCTGGATTTGGAGTAGTCTGGATCTCTTCCAACATGCTTTTGGCTCTGTGGCCTGATTATTCCGAGCTGTGTTAATGAACAAGATGTGCTGATTTACATAGGAGACATACTCTTTCCATGAGGAGCTCCTTAGTGGCTGACTTGCTATACCTGACTGTGAAGACAACACTCTTCTGAATTCTGTCAGAGCAAGGGATTTGCTGGAGCTGGGTGTGGGCCGGGAGAAAGACATAGCACAGTTTTCATGGGACAGGAGTGGCAGGCAGGTGTGCCCAGATTCCAAAGCCAAATTTCAGGTGACTGATGTCTTTATGCTTTTATTGTCTGTAAAGGAGATTTTATTTATTCCTCACAAACCATGTGAGGCAGGGACTACTGCTCCTGCTTCATAGTCCAGCCTCAAGTAGATGTTTGTCCTCAGCAGGAGCCTCACTTCTGTTCTGGTTCTTTTCCTTAAATTAGATAGCTATGCAGAGATATAATTAGATACAGATATACACAGACATGGATACAGACAGAGGTATAGATGTACTATCAGACACTTGCGTATTAATGTAATTAAATTACTCTACAAATTTCAAAGTTTGAAAGAGCTGCTCTAGATATATTGACACTCCAAAGAGTTATTATGAGAATGTTTATTGGAAAATTATACGTTTACGTCTCATGACTGACTAAGACTATTTAAAAGATGGAGCCATTGGCTGAGAGTGGTTGTACATACCTATAATCCCAGCTACTCAGGAGGCTGAGACAAAAGGATCAAAAGTGAGAGACCAATCTGGACAACTGAGAGATACTCTGCTTCTAAATAAAATTTATGAAGGGCTGAGGAGGTAGTTAAGTGATAAAGGGATTCTTACTTCAATCCCAAGTACCGCAACAAAAAGGTAGGAAGAAAATGTAAGCATCAAAAATTCTACCTTTAAATACTGAACAAAGATATTAAAGCAGAAAATTAATATACCTACTTATTTTGCTCACAAAATTATGTTCTACTTAAAAGCTTATATAAACAAAAATATAATTTTGAAAGTTACAGTATATTCTAAAAAGCAGCAAATATGATTGTTTTAATCTATAAAACTTAATTTTTATAAACAGATTTTTATTCTGCCTAGGCAGAGTGCCTAGGCAAGTCTAGAAATAAGGAATATTCTGGTGATGATCACTATAAAGCTATGGTCTAAAAAAGAATCAATCTCCTTCCCTAACTACTCTGCTCATAACAATAAAGAGAGATCAGAATTAGATAGTTATTGTTTCACAAAATTTATCACCATCCCTACAGATGCTGGCTTCATCAATACATTTTAGACAACTGATTCTGCCCGACCAGTGGGTGTGGCCATGTCTCACACAGTATGTGATCGCACTCGGTATCATCTGTAATCTCCGGAGCATGCGGTTAGAGGCAGGGCATTGCTTCCTTCCTGCCTTTGGAGTGGCCTCAGCCAAGTGCAGATTTGCTTTGATAAGCTAAACCCATTTACAAAGAATATCAGCAGCTGAAGTGGACTGAGTTGATTTAAAAAATCATCCTCCATGTGCTATCTAAATGAAGAAACACGGCCATCTATCCAAAGAAACCAGTGTAACTGCAAATAGATTTTTTAAAAGGTATGCTTTAAAAGAAGAAGGAAAATTGTATTAGTGAAGCAGACCAACACTTTGTCACAAATATGGGAGAGAGGTGGAGAACATAATTAGGATGGTGAAATCCTATGCAGCGGCTTTGGAATACAGTACTAACATTTTTAAAATAGCACCATGGGATACACTGTTTAGGAAAATAGGATTTTAAGACACACAGATCTTATTATAAGTCAGACTTCATTGCTTCTTTAGTTGTGAAGGGTGGAAATTTTATCTCATTTGCCTACACTTGTGAAATGAGTACTGCAATACTCCTCTATTTGATTTTTGAGGCTTGAATAAAATAGTATAAGTAAAACACTTAGCTCCGTACCTGAACAAAGGCAGCATACAGTGAGCGTTTGCTTCATTTAAGCTCTTGAGAAAAGGGAAAGCCCCAGCTCAGAATGTGCGATAAGTGATGTAACAATAACCACAGACCGAGGAAAAGCAAAGCTACTCAGTTTCTATTTTACTTCTACTTCTTTAATAAAGAGTGTGGTACTCACATTGGAGATGATAGAACAGATTTGGTTACCAAGGGACTAGAGTACAAATTAAACAAGGAAATGATAAGAGAAAACTAAGTTGCTTTAAATTACCTTCAAGTCTCCAGACCCAGATGCAATACACGCAAGAGTACTGAGAGGGTATTCACATGCGAGTGTGCAATGGCCAGGGGCGAATATCTAGGCAACAAGGAAACATTCGGAAAAAATTAAAAACAGTCAAAGATTTGTCCAATTTTCATAAAAGGAGAAAAAGTGGATTTTGGAATTTATAGCTCGATCTGTTGCATCAGCCTTTGCCCCGACAACTATCTGCCTTTCTTTATTCTCCTGTCCCTCAGAGATGAACTCAGCAATGAATCCAGCAGAGTCAGATCTCTTTCCCTAACCAAGCTCTTTGCAACAAGATGTGTGCTAATCTTACCCTGCCAGTGAGAATTAGAATTGAGTCCTTTATGTGCATCCAAATTCTCATGGCCCTTCCTCCTAAGTGCTCTTGTTCTTGCCTTCCCCAGATGTTCCAATAACTTTACAACCATCTCTAGCAAAATTCAAAAATAAAGATTTTAATAAATATATTGTGGGTGTTCTTCAGATAAAACAGTAATTACTAGCAACTACAATGGCTCCACTGGGAACAAATGCCAATTTTATTGCCTGTGCAATAAGATCCCTATATTAGCAAAGATGAGTAGCCTATTCAGAGTAAATCTGAATTTCAGGAATAAATATGAAAAATTACCCATGATTCCACAGATCTGACTGTGGAATGATAATCAAATGCAGGGGATGAATAGCTGTTGGAACAATAGCCAAATAGTAAATTAATATATGAATATCAGTTCAAAGTACAATGCTAATTGAAAGATACAATTCACCCTGCCCTTTTCTATTTTTATCAGTAATTTAAGTTATATAAGGCATTTTTACTAAATGGATAGACATTTAGTTAAATGTGTGGATTATTCTAACTGGAAAAATAGATCCATTTTTAACAATAAATTTAAGATGTTCATGGTGGATTATCTCTAAGAATGTTAAGCTTGATGGAAATAAATATAAGAAATGAATAATCATTAGAAAATCAACTGTGAAATGCAAAAGTGGGAAAGATCTGATATATAGCAGTTTTTATTTTAATAGATGCCCACTGTAGGAAAATAATGAATGTGTCTGCTAAAATCCCTAATGTGATAAAGCTTCGTAGATAAATATGAACTATCAAAATCTAAAAAGGAAAAGTATTATCACTGTACTGTGAACTTTCCTTTCCAAATCTAGAACGTGGCAACTTTTCCTAAGCTCCACATTTTAAAAAGTTATTAACATAGTAGACTTTGAGTTTTCCTGAATATAGCAACAAAAATAATCAAGATTCTAAAAATGTCATCATCTGAGAAGCAGAGACTGAATTAGCAAAGACGGAAAAAGTGAAGGCATAGCAGGAACACAAAACTGTATTTGATATTTGAAAAACTTCAGAAAAAAAGATTAAAATGACTTCAGGAAGAAGAAAATTTTCAGGCAAACACAATAGCCAAGTAAATGAAATTGTAACTGTCTTACAAGATGAGCTCGTCCTCACACATAGTTTGAAAACAATCCTTAGAGCAGTATGCAAGAGAAAAGATGCTTCAGGTAACCTCTCAAGGTTTTGTTTACCCCAAATCCACTAGACCATCAGCATTTCACTTTCAAGAGTTGCTGAAGGCAATTGTTCCCAATATTTTGTCGTAGCAAGACAAATTTCCTTAGGTTAGTTTCCTTTTTGTAAAGCAAACGTATATACTTAGGATTAAAGGGGGACTTTTACAGAATTATCAATAGGTTTCCTGAATATTAGCACATCTTTCCAGACATTCCAAAGAAAGGAGCTGTTCATCATTCATCAGCGGTGACCTCTGGACTAGTTTCTTTACTTGGAGAAAAATTGAAGTTCCACCCCATCACACTTATACTTGCTTGACTTCACAATGGCAATATGCCCCTCTAGAGAGAGGTTCATTGTTGGTGTCATGAGCATCGATCTAAGCTGCTTTCACAATGATTACACCGTTCCTCTCTCTCCTTAAGTTTCACAGCCCAGAGCATGCCCAGGGCTCACTGCAGGCCCATTCATTGTGATCAATGCAACACTTACATGCAGCATGCATTCGGAGCGCCAAAGGCAGTCGGGGTCCCCAGGCACTCTGATTATAGCTAGAATTTCAGCTTTATTAGGTAGCTGTCAAATTGCCTTGGTGTCTCTTAAAACTTTAAATTGGGAGAAAATATAAATGCAGGAAAGCTATGATAAGTTAACTTAGCAATCTGTTGTAATAAATATGGGCACATGAACATACATTATGTAAATCAGATGGAGAGCCCAGAGAGCAATAGCAGAGCCAAAAATGTGAATGTGGTGAGATCATAAAAGTCAGAAGTGTTATACATCAGGAAGTGTTTTTCTTTTTAAACTGTGTGATCAACTTTCTTGCTTAATATATTTGAGGAGCCACCCATCCTTCTATTTACCGCAATGCAATATTCAAGAAGCACAATAATGCAAAGAACCTTAAAAAGTAAGAAATAGTATACTCAGTAGAAAGTAAAGGAGGAATTATGCTGCAAGGATAATACCTGTGTGTACATATTGTCTTTATTGAGTTCAGATATGGACATTATTGTTGTAATTTCTCTATATAATCTATCTATGTAGGTCCCATTGTGTGTTTATTTCAAGTTACTTTTTCTTTAATCTTGAGTTCCACAAGGGAAGATCCCACATGTATAAGTTTCTTTATTTTACATGTCTGGGTGATGGAGAAGAGTAGGGGGAAAGTGCTACTTTGAATATGGTGGAAAAATTCTGTAAGTAAGGAACTGGGTATTCAGCACATAATAAGCACAAAGGGCTATTTTATACATACATAGATAATTTCTTTGGCAAACAGACTGAGTGAAACAAAGAGAGCTCTGTAAAATAAAGGAATAACTTGAGTTGTCCTTAAAAAAAGGGTGACAACAATCCCCAGAAACTACAGAATTAGAGAGATTTGAACAGAAATGCAGAAACCCCAGCAAAATGGAAAAGAAAATCAGGAGGAAAATCAATCAGTGAGAGGTTTCTGGACA
This sequence comes from Cavia porcellus, assembly GCF_034190915.1. Lineage (NCBI taxonomy): Eukaryota > Metazoa > Chordata > Mammalia > Rodentia > Caviidae > Cavia > Cavia porcellus. The sequence goes on along the minus strand of NW_026947497.1, from coordinate 26,254,026 downwards.
TAGCTTGGCTACAATGAAGAAAAAGGAGAGCTCACATTGAGAAGGAACAGTTTCCCCATCATGCTTTGCTGTAACAAGCAACCTCCATGCTAACAGGCTGTTCACACAAATGCCTTCTGCAACTCTGAAGATGAAAATGATGGCTTAGAAGCTATTTTATCCATTTAGATTAACTTGAAACAGAGAAATAAAAATGGAAAACATTATAAGTGAAGAAGATCAATGAAGAACCTATCAGCTTCAACAATGTTTATTAGATGTTTAGCAGAAATGGATTCTATCTGAAACTCTTTGGAAATATTGTTGAGGACATCACAGATGACACTGAGATGACCAAGACTTTGAGTCATTTTTATTTAAACATCACACAACAGAAGGATCCAAATAGTCCAAAGAATTTAGAGACAAAGGGGCCACAGAAATCTGTAACAACTGCACAAAAAGGTGACTGTTAGGATACTGGTGATGTTAAAGAAAAACATCTGTTCTCACTTTGAATCTTAAGAGATGCTTTCAGGCCTGATAATTGGAAAGAGATGGGTGAAGGGCAGACTCTGAAACAGGCGCTGGATTCCTACAGCTATTTCAGCCAAAGCAGGGCCAAATTTTTATGATTTACAAACATGTAATTTTGCACAGTTTTTTTTTAACCAGGGCTCTTATAAGTATAAATAAATATTTCTAAAGATGATAATGCCATTATTGAAAATACTTAAACATCAGCTATATCACATTAAAAATTATTGATAGCTTGTAATATAATTTATAAGCCCCCCCCCTGCCAAAAAATCAAATAGATGGAAAAAAAAGAAATAAGAAGAAAAGAAGACAAGGCTGGTGGACAATCACTAAATTCAAATTTTGTGTAGTCAATTTTTCATTCAAATCAATTTCCACCTTCTTTTCCTACTGCAGAGGTTTTACCCTTAGAAACTTACTCTCATGATAGTTTCGTGTACATTTGTGTAGAACCCAGGTGAGTTAAACTCTGTGTTGTTTTCCATGCTCTATGAATACTGTACAAAATTGTTGCTGAGAGTATTTTTATCCTTCATCTTTCCAGACACACTAGACTGCAGTGCTCAAACAGCTTTGACCAAGAGACTGAGTTCTACCGAATGAAATAGAAACGAGAATAAAGTCCACGACTTCCATCAAAGCCACACAGCCTTTTCCTTCTACCAGCCGAGTGTTAATATCCAGGATGATATTTAAACCCTTAGCTTGGCAATGGTAGCATCCATGGCCTGGTTCTGTGAATGGCTGTTCAGAGCAGAGCAACTCAGCAACCTAAACATCCCCTGCACTGAGGAAACATGCAACTAAACTAGGGATCACTTGTTATGTCAACTCTAATTATTACAGACATATAAGACCTACATTTTCCTTTAACTTAGCCATTTATAAAAACTCTACAGGTGTTTCACTACCTATATTGGTTAATTTTTCACAGGAACTGATAGAGATGACAATAAAATTGGCATTTACGTACACCACACATGGAGACAAAATCCTGTTCCACTTAGGTGCCATATACAACAACACAAATCCATCAGAAATATTTTCTGATGAGATTTTATATAACATTAACATAGAAGTATGAAAGAGTTGGGAACTGTCTTCTTAAAAATGTTTTCCAGGTGTCTTCTTTGCTAGTTGTTTACTACCTTGCTCGAACAGTTTAAGGAAGGCTGAGGATGATGAGCCTGCCCAACAATACTTTCAAAACTTAGCATTTGTGAAATACTGACCAACTTCATAACTGAAGGGAAACTGCCTTTCTGATTTTGTTGGAGTAGATGTTTCAGAACAAACTTCCATCCTGGACATTTCAGGGGGGTCATAAGTTTAATTTTGGAACATTTTAGCTATGACTCTCAATCAATTGCAGTGTTCTTATTTGTTCCCAAATACCTCTTTCATCTGCAATAGTTAATACTTTAACAAGTGAAAACCTCTGTAAATACTCACACTTTGATTTATACACTTTTCTTAGGCATACTCAAAATCAATCTCCTATAAAATCATAGGTGACCTTTCAAAGATTTCCTTATTAATAACAGGAATCTGACCAAAGAGAGTAGCTGACACTCTGGATAACATAGATGCTGCAAAGTTTTTCTAGAGGACTCAGAAGAAAGAAGAGAAGTCAAAATTTAAATGTAGCTTCTCCAAAGGAATATGCTGCAATTTACTGTAGGGTATTCAAAAACCATAAGCATCAAAATGTAAAAATAATGCTTATACATCAGAGCAGCCTTGATGACAGATAATTATTGAAAATTAGTCAATGTCAGTAAAGTTTGATTTCAGGAAAGCTTTTGTTTATCTCATTCTTCCCTTGCTCTGTCTCAAAAATACAGACACAGAATGAATAAAGACATGAAATGGTGAAGCGGCTAGATACAGTTGCTATCTATCTGCAGAAGCAGATAGTTATAGTTACAGCCACCACTGAAAGCAGCATTTAAATTTTCCTTCTAAAGAGGGAGGTTAAAGAGGCAAGGGGGGAGTCTTTATTGGGCATAAAATATCAGCTCTCCACTTCTTACAGATGTATAATGGTTCATTGAGTAATTTGACCTCCCTTTCTCAGTTTAATGGGAAAATATATATTATCATTTCTTTCCTGTAGAAGTCCAAATAAGTAGGATTGCTTTGGGGGGGGTGCTTTTATAGGAAACAAGACAGGTAATCTCACACTGATCTCAATTCAGATAGACTATCCCATCTCTTTACCAAATAAATATACACAAAAATGCATTTAAGAGTCTAGCAATAAAGCGTACCTAATAAAAACAATTTCTTAGTATCTTAAACAAACCCCAGTGGCAAAGTGCATAATGGCTGTGAAGAAGTAGCCCAATGAGTATCTTCTGCTGATGGTGATTGATCCAGTCTCCTAATAAAGTGAAAGCTTTTTTAGAGCCAAAGCAATTTTGCCCACATCCTTTATGAGGAGAAACCATAATGAATTGTGTTGGTTGCCAGCATTTATTGAAAATTTCATCTTAGAATGTTAGTCTGATGTCATTAGATCAGAATGAAGTACAGCCCGAGAGCCTTCTGTTAATGTACAGATCTCTCTCCATCACTGTGCCGGAGTGGGTTTGGGTCAGTCTCCAAATATCACAGAGAACAAGAAAGAGATTTTAACCTACAATTGATTAAGTGCTTTGTGAACATCAGCTCTTATTCTCCTATGAGCAACTAAATCACTTACATCCTATGTGTACACGTTAGCTAATTAAGTCAAGCAAAAATTTTGTTAATAGCTTACATTGATGTCACATGTTTTTGAAGAATTTTAAATGTTTAGTAGTACTTCCTGCAATCCACAAACAGTAGCTCTTTCAGACTATTCTGGGTAGGGATCTAAAACAGCTAGGTATTATTTATCAGTCTAAAAATTAAATGAATACTGAAATGATTTGGTATACAGAACAGCATTTCATTTTAAAAGAAAAGGTTATGTTGAATGGATTTTCTAGTCTAATATATTGAAATAATGTCCTATATCCCACTTCTACATTATTACATGCCATTAGACATAATCATTTTCTTCGACTTGATGAATCTTATAGAATTACTGTCAAGTTATATTTAGCTGAGAGATATGTTTATCAAACTGATGTGTAGTTTTGCAGCTAAGTAAAAAGAAAAATCCATCAGCTGTCTGTCATCTCAGCTTTTTTACGAAAACCTGCAGGATGAAATCTAGAACTTATAAAATAAATCTTCCATTTTCATTTATTAAACCAAAACCAGAGTATTCCACATTTTAGATGGAATGTTCTCTCATCTGCACTTCTAAAAGCCATTAATTCTAATTTCTAACATCAGTATAAATATATATTCAGATGCAAAGAAGATTCCTAGCTTTATACCAAGGTCATAGTATAAAAAACATTATAAGTCAGTGCATAGCATATAAAATTATGTACTCTGATTACTTAGACCTGTACATTTTATAGGACAAAACATAGTGTCATCCTCATTTGAGGCATATTTAACATAAGAATGTTATACTCTAACATAAAATGACATGTTACAGTAAATAACATATTACAACTAAAAAATGTTCAGGTTTGTATTAGAAGGAATATATTTCTGTAAATCATAAGTGCCATTTGTTTTTAAAATATCCTATTCTAGTTTTACCTAACACTATTAGAATTGAATTGAATCCCTAAAGTGCTAGCAGATGTTTTGTATTTTAGATATTCTAATCAATATCTCTCAGATTTTATTATGTAAAAAAACCAAAAGGTTCAGAAATGTAAAAAACATAATTAAGTGTGTACATGTGCTTGTATGTATAAAATGATTTGGGATGAGGTTGGCAGTTATAAAGTTTTTTAACTAAAATTACTGAACCTGATTATATTTGCATAAATAATTATAAATAGTCATAAATTTAATGTCCATTAGTTAATTGGCTTACTTATTTTCTCTGTATTCTGCTAGCCATCAGAAGGCTCACTACATTGGAATAAGCTAATTGATGTTGTTTTGTTTTGTTTTTGTGCAGGGGTGTATATTTCAGTACCTGGAACCACAGGTTCCAGTTACAGTTCTCAAAGTATATATACCAAATTTTTTTAAATGTAATGTAAGAAAATAAAAACTTAACACATTCTACTTAGTATTTTCGCTCAACATCAGCACATCTTTCCTCAGCAGTGTTCCTGAGCAAGAGCAGAGTTAAGATTTACAGTTGAATCTTATAGCTCAGAGCATGTTTTGGAAAAAATACCACTCTGTTATGAATAAGATATCTGCTCATACTATGACTTGAGGGAATTGCTATTTGGAGATCTCTACAGGATAAATTCTGCCAGGAAAAGGACTAAATACACTGAGGTGAATACTAGTCTTATCCTGCAATGTGAGTCTGTCCCCAAAATAATGAACTCCTGGATTTAGCACTATATAAAAGACTCGTCCATACATCAACCAACTCTCCCTATGTAGCTTCCATTAGGGGTGAGACACCATGAAACAAATACATTTTCCCAAATAGACACACACCCCCAAAAAGCAGTGCCTTCTCTGAAAACTGAACCCACAGATCCATAGACAAATGGACAAAAAAAATGAATATTTTTACAATGTCTCATTATAAGTTAAAAGCAGTACCCTGGAGTGCTACAGCATCTCTCTACAATTTAGGTGAGTGTTTCTCTGCCTGTGGCTGTGTATTTTTAATAGCAACCAGTGCAGTCTACTTATTTGTCTATTCTGAAAGTTCATTACCATTCTTTTCCCTTCCCTATTTAGAGTGTCGTATTTCTTGTACTTTTAATTTTGGTATTTCTTAGCACCTATAAAGGGTAGCAGGTGGTCTCTTTTGGAGCCTGAATCCTTCTGTTCATGTGCCAAGTAAATTCAGAGAGCTGTCTTCTCTCCTCTGTAGCGCCTTTCTAGAGGAAGCTGCTTTACTGGTAGGAGGTTGTTTGATGTCTCTTTCTGTTTGGTTCCTAGTGATTCCACTGAACACTTCCTGAGACTGTGGGCCCAGAAACAAAGATCCTATTCAGGTGGAAAATTCAAAATAACTAGCTCATTACTGATAAACTATTAGCACTTGCTGAGGATCTTTATTTAATTCAAAACTGTATGTAAAGTGCACTACAAAATTGAGATTGTGTGCTTAAGTTTTCTAAAACTGTATCTTAAGACTAAAGACAGAGTTTACATACTGACAGTAAAGAACTACTTAGAAGAAAGTACTATGAGCCTTGGCTTGTCTTTTTTTCTGGGGGAAGGGCTCCATTCTGATCTACCTGCCCCTGGGTATTTCAGAATACTGCTTTTCAGAATATTCTTCCAAAGTGGCAAATCTGAAGAAACAAATTTCTGAAATGATTTTTTTAATTATTTATGTGGTTGTCATTGTTATAATGAAGTCTGTGATGTAAATATGCTGGCATTATGTCTCAATTTTCTAATTCCAAGGTTTTTTTATTGTTCCATTTTATCTTATTGACATCTGAATTCTAACTCAGATTATCTGCATTTTACAAAGTAGCCTTTTTTAAATAATACTTTTATTAAACTGAAATGTACATATTATACAACTTACAAATTTAAAGATTATGATTCAGTAGACATTAGCATATTGACAGGGTTATAAAGCTATGACCACGATCAAATTTAGATCATTTTCATTATACCAAAGCAAGACACTCTATTCACTAGCTATCATCTTCCAAACCCTACCTGCAAATCTAGGCAATCACTGAGCTATTCTCTATTTTCATACCTATGGATTTGTTTATTAAAAATATATCATGCTCAAAGCAAAGTAGAGCGCTTGTATCCAAAGACACGGAAATCCTTCAAAGTGAAGACTTACACCAAAGTATCATCTTTTTCATAGTTTGAAGAAATCCATTTTGTCTGATCCATGATAATACATTTTATGTTTTCTATTCATTAGAGCAATACTAATGCCTAATTCATTAGGTAAATTTATAGTTCACAGTGCAACAAGGTCCATGCCAGCCCACATGATGATGCTGTACAAGTAAGAAAAAGGTTCCGTTGATGTGCAAACATCTCCACCACAGCATGGATAGCAGATGACACCTTCTCATGGATCAGGAAACAGTGCTCTGTCTTCAAGGTGAAGATGGTTCAGTCTCAGCCAGCGGAGGGAATCGTGCATGCCTCTACCTACCTGAGCAAGGTGCCTGAGCAGGGCACAGCCTGCACAGCTCTATGCATTGGTCTGAGATACTGAAATAAAAAATGAATGTGATAACATATACATGTGTTTGACTTTACAGAATTCATGCTACAGAGTAGAGTCAGCTCTCTGGAATGGTTTACCGTTAGTAAAACGAAAAACCAGGAGATGAGTAATTATACATCAGTATAGATATTTGTGTGTGTATTTGTGTATATACAATGATGACACGGGATGGCATGCAGATATAGATACAATAGGCAAGTTAAAGGTCTGTCAGTGAACTGTCAGTCACGGAGAAGACCAGCGAAGAGCAGTTTGAGTGAGAGTGAATTGCGTACATATATGTGCACTATATATATACATGCATGCAGAGACAGACTCATGGAAAGACCAGGGGAGAAGTGTGTATAAAATATATACACTTATATACGTATTACATATGTGCACATAGACAAACATCCATGCATAAACTCTCAACTAGGAAAAAACTCTCAATCCATACACTTATTTTATACTTGTTTTATATCAAATGGTATTATTCTTATATAAAAGTCATGGTTTCCCTGGAGATTGGGGTAAAGAAATTTCCTTTTCCTTGATTCTCAAAGATTGGAGAACTAATTAGTGACAAAGGCATTTAACACATTGGCAGCATGATAGAATTTCAGTATTATTCAATCGTGGAGTGGCATATGGAAAAGATGTGAGCTGTCTGTAATCAATAGCTTTTATATTACATAGAATATACAAGCTATTGATTACAGACAAAAAATATACTAACCAATTACTCCTTTAAAAATAAAGAATAAAGTGCGCTCCAATTGAAGTGGTTACAGCTGGTAGTAGACAATAAATCACCACACCGGTGTTTCTCAGCGCACATAGCATAACAGAGAGGTTCCAGGTTCTTCTTAAACAAATGTCTGCATGTTTATTTTTTCTTTCAGTATAAAATCCATGGTAATGTTTCAGTAAAAATAAATAGGAAAGTGTGAGGCACAGATGCCTGCCGGGAGACTGGAGGTCTACAGAGCTGCTATGTAATCAGCAAAGGTAGTTTAGTGGCTTTTTACAGTCTCAAAACTGCACTTTTCAGAGGCAGGATTTTTTCAGGCTCTGTACCCTGCCCACAATTCACAAGAATGCCAAGGACACAGGAATGCTGCTTGGGTAAATAATAACTTTAAATATTGCAGTTGAGCTCAGCCACCTTTCAGATTTACATTCAAATGTGCACACACAAATGTGCTCTCCTAGATTAATAGATTCTGTGGTCTATTTACACACCTTCAATCAACCCACCAGTTTTGCACTCTCTAATCAGCCTACAATGAGCGACCTCACCCCTTCCTACCCTTCTCTTTGGGAGAGAAGAAAGCAGCCGTCATACCCACCTAATTGATCGCCTTTCCAAGGCACAAAAATCCATTTTTCTCAGTACGTGTTCCATTTAAATGTTGTATATATTTGGCAATGCCATTAACAACTCTCTGGAGGGCATGTGATACAGAAGAGAAGGTGGGGTTGCCCAAAGAAAGAATAAATAATCTAAAAAGTCACTACTCACCCACCTGGGGCTACTCCATGACTAATTTCTACCTAACGAGCAGCTCTTCCAAACTCCACTGTGTTTGTCACACACCACATTACAGCCCAGAGGTTTCTCTCACCACTCATTTTCTCTCAGGCACAAACTAATTGCTACATGCAGCAGCCAGCCTCTGGACACTCAAAGGGCAAGAAACTATAGAAACCTAATGGATAACAACAAATAAATAAGTTTTAAAGAGCTCATCATACACAGAAGCTCTCACTACCATCCACATTCAAGGTAGGGTGTTCTTTCCCACCCCGTACAGCCTCAGAAGCAAGACAATCCTTTTCCACCCTGTGGTAGGTAAGTATTAATGTATCAGAGGTGTCCTTACTTGCCATCTGGCCTTCTGGCAGGGTTTAGGTTTTAAATCAAGCATGAAGCAGGAAAAGTTATAAATATCAATAGTCTGACAAAGCACTCCCTTAGTATTTGCAAGTTTCATTTACTTTAGACAATCTGTTGGATGAAGAAAATTAGGTCTTCGATACACCTCCTCTATTTATATGGAAGAGTCCTCTTTTCTAAACAAAAAAAAAAAAATTCTCTTCTTTAAACAATGTCATCATAAGACCAAAGAAATATTTTTAAGAATTGTTGTTCAACTCAGAGCACTCTGTAAAAACATTTTAGATCATTAAAAAGTTTATATCTGATTTGTAAAGAAATAAAGAGATGAAGTATTACATTTAAACTGGTGAGCTAGCCTAATAATTGGAAGCAGATTTATTTTAGCATGGAAAAAACTAATACAACACAGTGGCTAAGCAATATTCACTTTTATGGCATAGTATAAAAAACATATAAACCATTTTGTTTGAGATAGAGATTGACCAAAGGAAATATTATTATCATGGCTTTTCTCTACACAAGTAATAATTTTTGAAGTGAAGAATATAAGCCAGTAGAAATATCAAACCATCTCTCTGAAAACTAAAAAATAATCATCTAAAACCTTATACCAAACCTACTTGAAATACATACAAATACAAAGGAATTACTGTCTATCTCTCCCTTCCTCTGTCCCCCATTTTTTCCTCATCCTTGAGCAATGCAATTTCAGAAACAAACAATGACAAAAAATACACTAATCAATTTTAAACATGTTTCTAGTGAATCTTCTAAAGTAGGAATCGTCTTAAATCTCCAAAAAGACTGAGGTTTTGAAATACTATCAACTTTCAAGACTAGGGATATTATACACACACGCTGACTTTGAGCACTATTCTGAATTAACTGATTTGAAGGAAGCTCATCAGCTACAAACTGAGAGGACCATTTCCCAAGTAGTGATTGCATTTCCAGCAATGATTTCTACCCGTTACCTACCATGCACTGCTTATTAAATACAAAACCCATTGCCCTGAAGAATCCGTTCACAGTGTCTGCAACAGTGGCATCTGCAGAGGGGAGCCCAGCCACTGGAAACTCATTAAAACATACTTGAGATTGACAATGAGTAGGGAACATCTGTCAGACGTGGCCAAGATTTCAATCAAGTGTGATGTTGCTGTTACTTGACTACATTGACTTAATAAATGAGTTGGCTGCTGTCAGCATAAGGAAAGTTTGGTTGTAATTACTATCCTGTTCTTTTTTTTTCTGAAATGTTCTCTCACTTAAATGTTCGTATTTTGCGTGAACTGTATGAAAATTAAGTTGATGGAATAATATGCAATTAGAAAGGAATATAAGGTTCATTTTTAGCTGACTGACTTTACCAAAATGACCATTTCTTTCAAGAACTTACATATGTGTAACCCCTTAAAGCAGACAAAATTATAGTCATCTCCATTCTCTAGAAATATCTCTCAGGGCATGTCCCAAAAAAAAAGCAAACTACACTTTAATCTATATATTTTGTGAGAATAATAAGTGTCTATTTGAGTAATATTGAGGAAAATGCAAAAACATTTCTCAATACCAAAATGCTATTGATCTTCAATAAATAATACCTTACCTTGCATTACATTTGAAGCCTTATGTTTACATTTCACATTTAATTCCACAACAATCAGATGGAAGATAATAGAGATTCAGAGGCAAACCAATCTGCCCCAGTGTCATAATTTACTAAGTCAAAGAGTTAAGGGTACAAGTTTGGTGCTTCCTCACCATGTAGTATTTCCTGTGTTGCCTTTTGGAAGTGTTCGCTTGAGAAATCAGATGAAGTACAAGACAGTGTCTGGCCACTATTATTTCAAGGAAATGAAAACAACAATTATTTCTGTTTGTGGGCAACACTGTTTAAAGATGGAAAAATGTAAACTCTAACCTGGGAGGTGAGGTGAGCTGAGAGCAGGGTTTAGAAAAACTGGTCACAGCTCAGTGGACACAAAGCTAGACTTACAACAGAAGATCTGAATATTATCTCGTCTGGGGCTCTAAGGACATCCAGTTACCAAGCCTGGGGAATTTGGGCTCACCAGCTAGTGGAGCTGAGCCTGTGGGCTTCTAGGAAAGCAGGGGTTTAACCTCCACCAGGGCTCTATTGGTGGGGTAGGATCTGGCCTGGGGTTGTCCACTCAGAAAAGATACATCAAGGTTCTATAGAGACCGATAAGGTGTCTCTCACAAATAAGGCTATTCTTCCATGGCTTCCAAGGCATTACCAACTACAAAGAATACAAATTTATTGCTTGAATGTCAATAAGATTTCCTAAGTTCCTCTTAATTTCCCCTCCACCCACTCCCACCAATTAAAATTCTATACTGGCTCACACTTAACAGGCACAGACCCTATGTTTCACTTACGGCCAACCTCTCTTTCTATCACCTTTACTCGTTTACTGTTAAATCCATGGAAACTTCTGCCTTTAATTCCATTCTAGTTGTTTGCCTGCAGACACTGAGGAGAGGTACCAAGTTTGTATGATAAATAGGATGTTTTTCTAAGGACTAATCCCTACAGAAGATCAAAGTGGTTGCAAAATTAACATCATCATGTTAGAGATGAGTTGCAGAACTAAGATTATCATAGTGTTAGTAAAAATAGGTCAGCTACACATAAATGTGTGAATTTTCCCTCCTCTGAACTGTAGAGTTTTATTTTTATCTCTCATATGGCACTCACCACTTTCTACCTTGCATTGTAGTTATTTGTATGCATGTTTTATATCTCCTCTACCAAGATTATACAAGTTTTTCTTTGTGTACCCTACAGCACTTAACACAGTGCTTTGCACATAGAGGCATATACTAAATGTTGACCCTTCAGTAGAACTCTAAAAATAACAAGGTAAGGAAAACAAGGTAAGTTTAAAGGAACTTTTATTAAAAAAAAAAAATTGGCTATTGAGTTGAACTTAGCTAGAACATTTGAATTCTGCTTTTCTGCTCTCACCCAGTGGAAGAAGACTCTGCTCTATTTCTATACACATGCACACCCAACGATGTACCCAGACACACAGCGCTCCACCAATACAAATTAGTTTTACTTTCCAGGGTGTTCTGCCTCCAACTCTCTATGTAGACTCCTTCATCTCCCCAACACTTGTTTCCTGTTGTCTAATTTTTTCACTGGATATCTCCTAACACCAGCTGCCCCTGCAAGAGTCAAGTCAATGATCCTTCCTTCTGAAAGCTTTCCTTACGCTTCTAAAACCACCCCACTTATCTTGTGGCTTCCTTTGTCACAACACATTTCACACCGAGTTTCCTCTGTACTGACTCAGAAGCTGGTGAGAATGGATCTGTGAGATGAGAGAGCACTAACTCAAAGGTCCTTTTCCAGAGAATTGAGGAAATCAGAGTCAGCCTAGTGAGCAAAGAGTCCTGAGGTCTCCATGGGAATTTCCTACTTATGAACTTGTATGCATGGTGGTCTTGGTGTAAGAGTAGCTGTTTCATAGACAAAGAGTCCAACTGACCCAAACCCTGCCTTTTTACCTTTTTACAAACATAAATAATGCAGAGCAGATTTTATTCACAGCCTATAATGAAGGTTTTTAAGCTTTAAAAAGATTAGATACTTAAAATACTATGTATGCATCCAATGGCCTACCTGATAGTACAAGATGGAGAAATTTAGTATTATTTTTCAGTAAGACCTTTTTCTTTATTTGTAATGATTATTGTAGCTGATTATAACTTTTTCCCAAAGTAAGGAAAGAAATGGAAGTTCAGAGCCTCACAGACAAGACAACAAACTGGTTGAGTTGAGTCTACCAGAAGGGAAGGAAGCAACCCTACATCCACAGCAAGAAGCATGAGCACAAGTACAGAAACATGAAAGTATGTGCTTGACTAGAAAATCATGGCTTGTTTGTTAAGGTCAGGGTGCAGAAGGCAGATGTGCAAGAATTTCAGTGGATGTGGGAGATGTGGTTGGTGACATTGCTCAACTTGAAGTTATAAATAGCTTAGAATGCTAAGCAAAGGGATTTCAAGTTCACTCTGCAGGTTTCAAGAGTCGTAGTTTCCATCAGAAAGACATATAACTCAATCTGTAACTTAGAGAAACATCTAGGCTGACAAGTTAACAATGAATAGGAGAGGAGAAAGGCTAGAGGCAAGAAGATCTAGTTTGGGATGCAATTTCTATGATTTGAGTAACCAATCTCAATAATTTAAGAACCACATATCTGTAAAGTTCAATATAAATGTTAATTTAAAATTATTATCTCAATACAATTGAATTCAATACCCTTTAAGGCAGCAGATATTGATGCACTTTTTTTTAACTTAGCACCAAGTAATTCAGGTAAAATTAATATGTAATTTGACCATAATGGCCAAATCTACTAATGAGCTGGTTGCAAGCTTTGTGTTCCTAACCTTAAGAATATAGATTACAGCTGCAGCTGAAGGAAGATGACCCAAACCTTGTTACACCTGCTGAGATGCAGTAAGGATAGTAATTAAACAAAAGAAAAGAATTGTTTAAGCACATGGAAAGTCCTACTTATTAGTCAAACTTAGGATCCAATTAAATTCTATACACAGCAATTTAATGTTGTGATTGAAATGAAGTTCTTGGTCAAATAAGAAGTGTTTTACTTTTAAAAGGAAGACAAATGATAATATTTCTTTTCAAGTCATGTTCTGTATTTGTGATTTGTATTTGACTAAGTTCATTCTATATTCAAACCTCCAAAATAAATTTTGACATGGTTAGCAAATTTTGTAGAATAACACAGCTTTTTCTATCTATTAACCTGTGAGATGATGCCCCACAAATACAACGAAGGGCATACAACTCTGCAACTCTAAGTCAATAAGAAAGGTAGAGACTTTGTAAGCACAGTAACACAAGAAAAGTATACAGAAAGGAGGTCAGTCTTGTGAAGGCAACCAGCAGCTTGTCGTTCCTAGCACTATCCCTAGCTATGGGAACACTTTTCTACTTGGGAGAGATGTTTCAAGCAGTCCTGCCAGTCTCCTTCGTTTTTGCCTTCCCACAGATCATGTATCAATGTGGAGCTAGACTTTCATCTCAAACTAGAACAGATAAGTCACTGGTTCCATGCCCTAGGAAACTCAAGGCCTGGATTTTCACTAGGTAACTTTTAATACAAATTTTTATGCCAATTTTTGAATCAGGTTTACTAAATTTTTTACTTGGTGATTCATTTGAGTATGAGATGCAGCATTCATACTTTCTAACCTTCAATAACAGGAACATCTTCCATAGTAATTAAGCCTTAAATCTGCCTGTTGGTGGAATGGGATTAAAGAAAGAAGCCTCAAACTAGCAACATTTTTTTCACTATATGGAAAACAACTCATCCCAGGAATTATTCTTTCTTGGAGAGGGTAAGGAAACCTATTATCACAGTATCCTGCTTGGGTCACAGCCTTGTTATTAAAGTCAAAATTTCACTGTAAACTAATTTCAGTATCTCTCAAGTCATAATTGGTGAAAGTAACCTTGAAAATATTTCCTGAGTGAATTAAGCCTATGTGTCATATTTTTCCTTAAGTATCTTCACCATTTTAGTCTACAAGAACCACATTCCCATAAAATCTGTTATTTGTATCCTCCACAGATATCCAACTTACAATTTTATGGGACAGAATAGTAGCCTGTACAATAACACACTGGTAAAGGCAAAGTGAGTTAATATCTATTGGATGATCCCAATGAGCCAGGCACTTCTCTCAATGTTGTGGAAAGATAGCAGTGTGAATATGACATAGCCTCTGATTTGTTGGCTTATATACTATAATTTCTTGAAAAGTAAAGGTTCTCAATTTGGAGGTAGCAGCTCATACAGTTGTGAGGTAGATATTTGGAGGAAGACTATTCCAAGCAGAGAGGATAAGAAGGACAGATTTAGTGACAGGATCACATATGATGTTGTCAGGATCAGAGGGCTGAGTGAGTATTTCTGACAGTGAGGTCCCCAAGGGAAAGAAAGCACCCGGAGCCACAATCAACAACAACAGCAAGAACCTTTATTGTTCAGCCAGATATATTAACCATTATCAAGCTTACATTCATATGTACTGTCATAATAGTGTAGCAAATGCACAGTTGTCTGTGCTGTCATGCTTATGTAAATGTATCCCACTGTACACGTGTACTAGACAGTGGGATCTATCCTTATGGGTCCTCAAATGCCCAGGCTTTGAAGCAATCTGCTATGGCTACCCACTGATGTATTCAAGAAGTAGCAATTGAGCTACTAAAGCCTAAGAAGGATGGTGAGACAGAGGAGAATGCTGCCAGATACATGATTACATTTGGTCTGGTGTGATCCGGCCCACGGATCAATCCATGGGGTGTACCTGAAGGGGGAACGGGGATGAATAAAAACAGGGGGGAGACAAAGACAGATTGAGGCAAGTCAAGAGAATCTGATCAAGCCTTGTTTATTCAGGAAGTGATCACATCTTTTATAGGCCAAGGGCAGGCTGGTGGGACAGGAAGAGACTATGGGGTGGTTTCTGATAGGGCATCGTCACATCCGGATATGTGACGTAAGCAGGAAAGGATTATGGTTAATGTAGGCAGACGCATTATGTGCCTATAGGAGAGAGAGAAGGGGAGGCAGCAATGGGACTGTCGTGCCGCTCCCTACACTGGTGGGCTATGGTGAAGACTGGATTTCATTTTCTGTGAGACAGGAAACCATTAAAAGTTTTGAATAGGGAAGTGGTGTCATACATTCTTTAAATTTATTCATATGAACTCAATTCATTGGGCTTCTCATTAACAGAAAAATAGTCATATCTCATTTTCAAGTGCTCAGATGGTGTCTCTACAAAAGAGAAGTGTTATAAATAGAGTTTCTTTATTTTCTCATTTCTATTTTGAAGCTGAGAAGATATCCTCAAAGCTAAGGTGCAGAACTGGCCAATTAGTAATCACAAGAAAAACATAGAGCCACTGTTGATTCAGACATGAGGATTGCTGGAAAACAGAAACACCAAAGTATAACTGTTTTGTCTTCTAGATGCCTCATTACTGTGGTCCAAGCTCTCTTCCCCAAATCAGTAGGTATGCAGCAGTGGGCTATTATCATTGGAAGCGCTAAAAGGTTCGTCATCACTGCTCAAGGCTCATCTATCTATAGAGGAATCAGATAAATACAAGTCATGCATTACCAGTATAACAGAAGACTAGAAAAAACATTAATGGTTAAAATAACTAATGGCCGTAAAGGATAGAGAAAATTCATAAGAGATACCTGTTTTCAACCTATTCAGAAAAGCTAATGAGAAGCCCTCCGATCTGAGTTTAAAAAGGCCTTAGGCTGTGTAAGGAGCCACTGAGAACTGTAAAGAATGGAGGGTGGTTCTGGAACTCCCAGTGTAGTTAACACCAAGTTAAAGGAACCTTTGTCTGAAGTCCCTGTGTGCACAAAAATGTATTATAATGTGTCCCTCTCTTCCACTTTTACAAACATGGTACATCTTACTTTCTTTCACAGATGAAAAAAAGAAAATAATAAATAAACCTGAATGAAAATATTTCCTGGAACCAAACATGATCATGTTGAGAAGCTAACTGATCGGGATGGTGAGCTGTAAGTGCTTGAATGAGGGGTGTTGGTCTGCCTTAACCAGTGAAGCTAGACATCTTGAAGGACAGTGTAGATCTTTAAAGACAGAAAATCATTCATTTTGGCTATATAAAAAACAAAGACATTTAGTGTAGGTTTAAAGACTAAGGGGATCAAAATGAAGAAGGTTGCCTCTTTGTGAAAAAAAAAAAACCAAACAGATCATCAAGAAATAATAAAGAGAGTATAATCCCAGCAGGCCAAATGAAGGTTACAAAGTACAGAAATCATTCAGTACTGAAAGCAACATTTGTAGGGACTTTTAGAGAAGAGAATAACCCTGTTGCCTCAATGAAAGCAGTTTAGTCAAGGCTTAGAAATTACTTTGTCAGCAAAATGATTTTGCCTCTTTCCAAAGAAGCAATGCATAAAAGCAAAGAGGACTCTTGCTGAGGTAAATTGTCACCTAGTTCCAGGATCCAGGCGGAGAAAATGTAATGAAAATCAAATGTATTTGAGGCAAAAATATACGGTATTATTTTCTAAAGTGGGCCAAGACTGTATAGCACAAATTCACTAGAAAATTCTGAAATGCTGTAAGAACTCTCCAAAGAGCCCCGTGACCCCCCTCAGACAATCACCGTGCCTCCGGAGGAAACGTGTTCCATGAGCACGATGATTGAATTAACTCAAGGCAAACTCCGAAGCAGTTTTCCCAGCCATGTGGATGCCTTCTGCCCCAGGACAACCACTGGGCCCGCTAGCTCCCATTTGAAGGGGACCTCAAAGGTTTCCTACTCTTCCGATTCTTGTGTAATTGGGACAGGGCCTCTGCTGGGACCTGCTGGGACATTCTTCCTCCCACTGTATTTGAGGCTGGAGCTACTTCTTAACTAAGCTTTTAAGAACTCAGGCAAGAATTTTGCTTTCTCCTTTTGATTTCACTGTCACCACCAGTGAGCAGTTGCCAGTGATTGGGGACAGAAACCAAATGGCTTTGACACCCTGAGGCTGGGTAACCTATTTCAGGAAGTAAATCAAAAGTTGCATATTTATATTTTACAACAAAGAAAAAACCTCAGAATAACTTTACAGAGATAAATAATTAACAGCTATGTAAAAGTCAGAGGTTGGAAAATAAATATCAAATTCCATGAGGCCAGGAATAGAGAACAAGTCCGTCTCATATCTCGGCACTGCCCCAGGACCAGTCTGAGATGCCTCTCTGCCCACTCATTGATAATTCTGTTGGCTCCAGATGGCACTAATATTAAAATCTCCTCTTTTTCAAATGGAAATGAAGATTTTTTTTTTTCCACTCAAGTTTCCAGCATGTTGATTTGATACATTCAGGAAATCACCATCTTCCGGTCTCCTGTTTTACTATATGTAAAACACAATTCATAAATTTGGCTAAAGTCAAAGTCCTCTGACAAGGATTGATGACAAAAATCCTAGCAGAACATTTCTCCATATAAATTATTATGTAAATTCCTGAAAATATAAGTATATGTAAATAAATATGTGGAAAAGAGATTTAGATTTATTGACTTTTCTTTCAGCATTTATTTATGGAGCATCCAAAATTAGATAAGTTTGATGAATTTAGTGTTCCTGCTCCTGAAACATATGCTATAAAATTGGTTGATTTGGTAGTAAAATATTATGCATGAATTTTCTAATGTAATTTTTAAGGTATCAGTGGCCACATATCAGGATCCATTTATCCAACTATATGAGTTTTCTTCCCTTTGAATTGAATATTTGTTTCAAAATTACCTGACCTGTCTGATATATAAAAGTCATGGTTTTTAAAATCTTATGTTAACAGTGCATATGTAGTGAGTACAAATATAATTATAAATGTAATTTTAATTCTATTCTCCTTACTGAACTACAGTATTTGTAAGTAATCTGTTCCAAAATCAAAGATCAACCCAAATCCCTTCTACTAACTCTGGTCCTGTTTTCTAAGTATTTATTTAATGTCATTGTTCAGTAAGGGACCTAGAGACCTTTTGCTCTAGGTGGAAAAAAAATGCAAATCTGTTAGTTATTTGCTGAGGTTCCTAAGGACACTAAAAACACACAGGCACTTGCAACTGTGAATTTCCCAGTAAATATAAAATCTTTGTCTTCTGGAGTATTTGCTTAACTGAACAAAGTTTACACAGCCTGAAGAGGATTAGCATTAACAATAACAGAAAATTAAACCTTTGACATTCCTCTAGTTTATTTCTGTGGTTATTTCCTCTTTCTTCATATCGATTTCCCCAACTCTATCAAAAAAAGAAAACCAACACAATATTCACTGAACCTTCTGGGCATTAATGATTACAGTTACATTTATTTTCTTTCCTACATTCATTTATTCAGAAGTATTTTGTATTAAAAATAGGCAAAGTACCATGTCACATACTAAAAACATGATAAAATAAATTAGGGAAGAAAAAAAACACACTAGTCTAGCCTTTACAATATTATATTTTGTGAGTGTGAGACATAAATGCATAAATGCTGAATTGTAGGTATAATGTAAATTCTATGCAAGTGCCATGGAGTACAAAGTAAAGAGCTATCACCTCTGGTAGAGAAAGTCCAGGAAGAATTCAAGAATGAGATGAAATCATAGTTAGACTGAAAGCATCAATGAGCATTTGGTGGTCCAGAGTATGAAAAACTTTCCAGCAGCAAAACAGCTTACAAAAAAATAAAATAGAGGTTTGGTGTAAAGTATTTAATATTCCTAGAGTCAAGAAGAGATGGAAAAATGAGTGGCATGGAAGGAAACAGTATTGTAATGTTTGATAACATCAAGTTTACAAAGCTGAGACTCACTGCTGTCTATGTAGCATAACAGATTTAAAGATCTCCCTGTTTAGATTATTTCCAATTTTTCACAAATACTAATCTGCGATGAATACCTTTCAGCACATAAATGTAAGTACCTTCCTTGGTAGTTTTAAAGGTGATATTAGCAGAAGGGAAGTGAGTAAAGAATCTGGGATACCTACTTAAGTGTTCCACTACATTTGTCTTATCCATTTTTAGAAAGATGCCAACTCACCAGCAGCATATGAGAGAACCCTTTGCCAGATTTGAGTGCCATCATTTAAAAAAAAACTATTTGTTAACTGTGTGAGTGGAAAATGAGATTAGAGTTCACAGCATTATCAAGGCCATGATTTTGAATTTAATTTTCGAGTTAATGAGAAACCCATTGAAGATGTTTGATCAAGAGAGCAAACTATCTAGATCAGCCCTTTGAAAAGATTATATTTGGCAGCAAGGCCTGGGATGTGATGGAACTGGTTTTGCTTGACTATCCAACCCATTCTGGAGGACAGGAGGTTGTCCAAATAGACTGAGGCAGCACCATCCAATAAAACTCCTTACAGTGACAGGAGTGTTTTGTATTTTCTCTGCTCTTGTAGTGGCCACTAGATATGTATTGCTTTTGAGTATTTGAAAGATAGCTAGTGCAGCCTAGGAACTAAATTTTGAAATATTATTGAATTTTAATTTAAAAAGACACACATGGCCAACGACAATTGTACTGGACAGCGTGGACCTAAGAACACCAAGTACTTGAGGACAGAAAATCATCAAACCGAAAGAAGAATGCAAAAGTAGACTGAGTGAACAAATTCTGCAATATTTGGATGTGCAAGATGAAGAGGAGGAAGAATCCTAACTTATATGAGGATTAGAATCACAGAAAAATGAAAAATAGCCATATCACCTATAGGGCCTGTGATAAGGAAAAGATTCAGAGGAAGTAATGAGAATGGGTAGGGATTTCTCTCTCTCTCTCTCTCTCTCTCTCTCTCTCTCTCTCTCTCTCTCTCTTTCTCTCTCTCTCTCCCCCTTTTATCTTTGTGTGTCTTCTTCTTCTCTCTCCCTGTGTGGGTATTTGTCTCCTTCTTTATCAATAGACAGCTCCTAAGCTTGTCACCAGGACATAGGAAATGACAAAAAGATTTCAACTGAGAAGGAACCATGGTTTCATGCTTTTCCTAGCTGTATTGATCTATATAAAAATGTGATAAGCTGTTGGATCTTAACCTATATATCAGACTACAAATACAAGCTGGTAGTTCTCGCTGTCAGAAACTCTGATGAAAAGAAAACTGTCCTTCACACCATAGAAAACTAATTGAATTCTGAAAGAAAGATAAGTATCCTGCTTCCACGGCTTAAAAGCAACATGTATTTTGTGAGACATTATGGGTCAAGCTATAACAGTAACTATGTGATAAAAATGTAACTGTAAATGTAATTTAAAAGGACAAGATTTAACGAGGGCTGCAGACTCAACCAAGCAAGCCAATGTTGCATAAATAAAATAAAACAATCTTATCAGGCTATTAATTAAATTTCAGCTGCTGGATAACCTCTGGAGGAAGGAATTCATTTTTCCCCTCAAATTTTGTATGATTGATGCTTCCTCACCTCTAAAGCCTCGGCTTATACTCTGCCCTTTTGAGAAGATTCATTCTACACACTTCTTTTCCTGTAATTATTTCCAACACCAATCTGCTGTTTTCACATGAAATTCTCATCCTATTATTTATTGATAGTATTTTCCAATTGTCTGTCTCTCCATGAATGCAGCAGTTCATGACAATCTATTTTGTTAATTACTGACTATTCAGAAGCTGAAGTCATTTCTGTTGTACAGGAGGTGGTCAGTAATTTTTTGGATGAATGAGAGAACGGATGGCTGAGATCACAGTATCTGCTGCACAATGGACTGAAGAGCCAACGAGCTGAGAATAAGATGACACCAAGATCAAAATGAGTTTTCACAAGTCCAACAAATAAGTTCTCACTTCGTCAAAGCAAGAATAGGGTCTATGGTCCAATATGGCCAACCAATGGTCTTGCCTTCTGAACCATCATTCAGTCACAGAAGGCTCTAAACATCTCCAAGAAAAGACCCTGCAGGTAAGAGTGACTGTTCAGCACATGTGCTAAGCTCAGAGGGTGTTTATTTATCACCAGATTTTCATTTCAAGATGAAAAGAAAGCCTACACTTGCTAATTAGTAAGCTCAAAGAACACTGCTCATTAGTATAAAAGTGAGCATAGATGTAATAGTCCTGATATTTTAGTTTTGTGAGAATTTTTAATCCACACTAGTATTTCAGGTAAAGCATTTTTCTACCTCATCAAGATCATGCTTAGTCAGATATTATTACTATGAGAGGAACAGAGACAAAGAGACAGTGTATCCATGTGTATATATCTGTCTAAACCCATCTGATCAAAAAAGTATCAATTCTGAAACTATCATTTTGAACTAAGCCTTGAAAGCTTCACCTGTGCAGCAGCTGTATTTTCCCTTCTGGTGTAACCAAGTGAGTGGAGCAAAGCCTCCTGACCTGTGGTAGCTGACTGACCTGACCTGTGGTAGCTGACTGACCTCGAGGCTCAGCCTCGCTGTGCTGTGAGCTGTTCTGCTGCTGAGTCAGGCCATTTTGCTCCCTCAGCAGCAAGTGGTTTCACAAAACATTATCAGGCAAAGTCGCTGAGGCCGGGACAGAGTGAGATGAACACAAGTTCACCTTGCAGCTCACAAAGCACAAAACCTCTCTTCCCCTTTAAATGCCACTTCCTCACAGTTATGATTTTGTCCCCGGGTAGCCTCCTCCTCATCCCAACAGAATGAGTGCGTGCCCGTCCATACAATTTCCCCATCTCCTACAAACTAAGTTCTACTTCCTTAGAGCTTACAAAAGTACCAACCAAAATTCAAATTCCATCTCCTAACTCCTCCCTGCAGAGAAGGCCAATGGTTGATGTTAAAGAACAATTATGCAGCATGTCACTGAAGACTACTTACTGCAGAGGGGAGAGGTATTGAATTCAATCTGGTAGAGCAAAGGGCAAGAAAGATGGTCAGTGCTGGGTGAGCTGGTAGAAAAATACTGAAGGATCCTGAGGGGAGGAGGAACCATGTGATTAGGTCATTAGTATTCACCAGTGGTGCTTGTTAAAGTTAACCTTCTACCTCCCACCAAGATCAGTAGACTCAGAGTACTGTCTGCTTTGATGCTACATGATAAAAAAATGTTTCCCAGGCTCTTGATGAAGTTTGAGTTGTGAAACTATCAAGAAGTTATAGAAGATTTATTTCTCAAAGGCTAAGAGTGACCGGAGCCGCGGGAGACAGGAGACCAAACTCGAGCAGGATCAGCTCTCAAACTTTATTGCGTACAGCGAACCGGACCTAACAAGGTCCGCCACCCTCAGTGTTGGTTCCTCTTCCGCCCGTTGGGGGCAGGAACAACCTCTTATAAGGGGAAGCAGTATCCAATCACAGAGAAGCGCATCTAACAAGCTGATAGGCTAGCGTCACGGGTAACTGGGCAGACATGACAATTTGGCGGGCTTGTTCAGGCCGGGAAGAACCCGGAAGCAGGAAATGGGCGCCATCATAGGCAGCTTCCCACATCTCCCCCTTTTTTATTTATTAAAATAGGATGGTCTGTGGGTCCCTCCAAGGTGTCTATGACCTTGTTGCTGTTAGACACCTAGGAGTGGGCCTACCTTGTAGGCCGAGGCATGAGAGAATGTAGAGGTCTATACCCTGCTGTGCATCACCCTGTTTTGTGCATATCCTTGCGCCAGGACCATGCTCAAGGTGAGTGGTTCATTTTTTCGCAGGGCCAGGCTTTTGTGAACCGAACCTGGATGCATATAGACATTCATTCCTGCCTTCCCCCCAACCTTTGGGGCGGATGGCACTGCAGTACCCTTGGTCTCGCATCTCAATGCCAATAATTTGACTCCAGGAGGGACCCCTGGCCTTATAGGCCATGTATATCTGAGTGGAGCCTGTCTTAGGTTGACCGGGAGGGCTTTTCCCCGTCTTACCCGTCATTGGCTTGCCCACTCAGCTCTTATAGCTGATGTTCTGCAATGTGAAGGAGATATGCGGCGGCCTGCTGGCCTGATGGGCCACCTGCTGCCATTTGCATGGCTGCCGTGGCTGTGATCTTAACCTGCTGCTGAGTTTGTATGAGGCGATCTAACAAGCATTTAATAACCACAAGCCCCACTAGGATGGCCACGGCAATCAGGATCCAAGTAGTCAGGTTGGGCCAGGAGAACCAGGAGGTGACGCGTTCCCACAAACTGGCTATAACACTGCCTAAAGTTGATAAATCAAACCTGACTGGACCTAGTTGGATACCGTCCATATTGTCAAGTTCCTGACCGAGTATGAGGGACAAATTGTGAAACTTAGGTAGGTAGGTGTCTTGCAGCCAAGCTGTCATATTTTTAACAGTGTTGGTCAAATTTGTGCGAACAGGGGTGATTAATAGGAACCCACAGAATAGAAAAGGCTCCAAACCAGACATTTTAGTTTGTAGATGGTCTCGGGCGCTGAGCGTCGGTCCCAGAAGGGTCGAGTTGACTTGTGTCCGCGGGCTTATCCTCCTGTGCTTTATCAGGAACTGGTGGGGAGTTTACTGCTCGCGTCAATCTTTCTGGGACCCACAGCGGTTCGCAGCCTGGTTCCTGTGGGAAGACACAAACCGCACCTCGGGTCCAGCTAACCACTGGATCCGGGCCCATCCATTGTCCTGTAAGGACATCTTTCCATCTCACCAGCCCTTTGTCGGCCGGGGACGGGTTATTGTGCTCCATGGCAGGGGAATGATTATTATGATTAAGGTTTAAAAAATTTATGGTAAAGAGTGCCAATGATATTCTTCCTTTGGGCGTTAGGCCATGGCCTATTCCCTCCTTTTGTTTTTGTAAGACACCCTTGAGTGTCCGATGGGATCGCTCAATGATGCCTTGTCCTTGGGGGTTGTAAGGAATGCCATGTTTAAGAGTGACCTCCATTTGTTGACAAAATGTCATGAACATATTTAAGTTTTCCGAATTCTGGGATGTGTGTAACATCCATTTGCCAAATATGATTTGGGCGAAGTCCTCTTGGGTTAATGCCAATAGATTGTTGGGGTGAAGAGATCACACAAGCTGGGCAATACCTCGTGCTTGTGTTCTCGTGATGTTGAAGCGCGCCATGAGGGTGCGGGCATTAACATGGAACTGAGAATGGAATTTTTGGGCTGCTTCCAGAGGGTTGGGAAAGGTGAAGACCCATATCGGGCGCGTGGCCGAGTCTGCCAAGGCATTGCCCTCCGCCAAGGGACCAGGTAAATTAGTATGGGCTCTGATATGTGAGATGAACACTTTTGAGGTTCTATTCCATAGCTGATGTTGAATACCTAGGAATATGGAGGCTACCGTTGAAGAGGGTTTAATGGGACCTGCCGTCTCCAGAACTTGGAGAGCATTTACCACATACGGAAGGAATGTCCTCCTCCTCCCCCAGAAGGGGGCGCAGGAGGTAATCCAGGAAGTAGCTCTCCCTCTAACCAGGGCGGTGCCATAGGTTGTGGGCACCCTCTGGCGGCCACGGGTGGAGGTGGCAGCCCAGGGAGCAACTCCTCTTCCGGCCACGGCGGTGCAGTAGGGCCTGGCGCCCTGAAGGGGGCGACCATGGGTCGCGAGCTTCGGAGCCCTTGTGTTTCTCTGGAGGCCCAAAGTCAGGTGTGACTTCGGGCTCCTCCGAGCACTCGGATCAAGCTTTGTCAAGAGCCTGTCGGGCTGAGCAAAGCCCGGGGGTTTGTTCGTCCGTCAGACAAGCCCTAATCAGTTCCCACAGGGGTAAAACCATGGGATCCAAGCGTCCCTCTTCTCGGGCGCATCTAAGATCCCCTCCTAACTTCTCCCATGACGGGAGGGTTAGAGAGCCCGTGGGCCAAAACCAGGCCAGAAATCTCGAGAGGGTGACCCGGTTTATGTAGATGCCTCAGGTCCGCAGCAGGACTCTTAGGGAGTCAGCGAGGGGTTTGTGAGCAGCGTTGCCCACAATGGCGAAACGAAAGTGAAACAAATGCAAAGAAAAAAAGACCGGCGTCCACCCGTGTGGTGCTCAAAATCTGTTAGGTGCATCCACCCAACCCAGGCGATCCAGTACTCACCTGTCCCGGGAACCACTGTATCTCACGTAGCTGATCAGGGTGAAGAGAAGAGGCGCTCGGGGCCTTCCGTTGTTATTGGGCCAGGTCCTCCGTCGTACCGCAGGCGACAGCAATCGCACCTCCCGGCCGAAGAGGCACGTCGCTGAGTCTTTTACCTTTTTCCCCGTACGGGCCACCAGATGACCGGAGCCGCGGGAGACAGGAGGCCAGACTCGAGCAGGATCAGCTCTTAAACTTTATTGTGTACAGCGAACCGGACCTAACAAGGTCCGCCACCCTCAGTGTTGGTTCCTCTTCCGCTTGTTGGGGGCAGGAACAACCTCTTATAAGGGGAAGCAGTATCCAATCACAGAGAAGCGCGTCTAACAAGCTGATAGGCTAGCGTCACGGGTAACTGGGCAGACATGACAATTTGGCGGGCTTGTTCAGGCCGGGAAGAACCCGGAAGCAGGAAATGGGCGCCATCATAGGCGGCTTCCCACATAAGAGAATTATTAATGGCAAATTTTCTAAATAAGTACTCTAAGAAAAGAAGCTCAAGGGCCTGCATTGAAGGAGAATTGTGTCTAAATCCAGGTTCAACCAAAGAGAATCTTTGAGCCCTCTAGGTCTGTCATTCCCTGTGACATGTGTTCTCTCTCACCACAATTAGAAACACACGTAACTTGTCAAAATGCATATACATTCCTCGTGGTCATTGGCTGAAAAGCATTGACAAAGTCAAGAGAAATTCCATTTCTGAATGTGTTTTGTCAAATTGAGATTTGTTTTCCACTTGTGACTGACAAAATTCTTTCTCAAATTTAAGGCAAGTTTTTCCGAATGATAGTTAGTGTAGCCTCTTGGTCCTTTGATGAATTTATTACAAAAAGGAGAAGCACTTGTATCTCTGTACTGGGTGGCTGGAAGTCATTAATCCCTGATTGGCCCAACACATATTTTGTTTTGAAACAAACGAACATCAGACGTTCCACAGTATCTGTCAGATATAACGATGTCTATCAGGACATCATTTTGTTCCAGTGATCACTGACAGGAATGGGATGAGCTCCTAAAATGCTGAATTCTTATTAAATGCTTCTTGAGTCTGGTTTAAAAAACATCTACAAATATTTTATACCCAGAGTTTAAAATGGAAGAATAAGAATCCAGATTTTTTAATACTCAATTTATTGAGTATCTGACTGAAAAGGCTTTTGGTTTCTATGACCTACCCATCAAGGTTTTAAATTTATAAAGTGTCAGAATTAGTAGGGCCAAAATTGTTTAGATCTAAGTCAGAGGTATACAAATTACAGTTCTTAGGCCAGATCCAGCCTATGTCCATTTTTGTCAACAAGCTTTATAGGGAACACAGCTATTCCCATTAGCTTGTGTACTGTCTGCGATGATTTCCCAGACTATATGAAGTAACGATCATAAGAACGTTTTGACTGCAAATCCTAAAATATTTACTACCTGGCTCTTTATAGTAACAGCGTGCTAACCCTAGATCTGGGTTATCAAGTAGAAAAATAGTTTGTCAGAGACCTATTTAAACTTTTTAAAATACAAAACACTCAAATTATGCCTTCTGATTGTAACTTGTGCAGTGTTTCAACTTTGTTTTTGTTTTGTTTTGTTTTCCATACAGGGATTACACACTGAGCCTCTTTTATTTTAGGTAGGGTCTTGCTAAGTCATTAAGTTGTCCAAGCTCTAGATTCTCCAGTTACAGCTTCTTAGAGTACTGGAATTACAGGTATGCACCACCAGACCAAAATCAACTTCCAATTTTGTGCCAATAAAATATACCTGCATGTATACAAATTATTATTATATCATATGACTCTACCAAAGCCATAAGAATGTCATTGTCATCCTTAGAACATTGCTTTATTAATTTCACTAAGATTAACAGAAAATGAGAATATAGTAGTGTTTTCATGATCCATTTCATGTTTCTATCAAATACCTTCCCTAGCCTGCTGCCTTTCCTTTTGTTTATTAAACAGTTCCCATCAAACTCTTAAAACCAGTTACAGTCTCTCTTTGATCTACAAAAACAATATGCTAACGGTATCTATTTTAAAATTCTGCAGTGGCTTTCAGCATAGCATTTTTGTGATCTTGCATACCAAATTCTTGCCCTGAGTTTGCTGAGTTGTATCTTCTGACTTCTCTCTTAGCAATACATGAGAAAAAGGTAAATGCCAAACACAGGATGTGATGTCACAGAGAGGCAGCAGTGTTAGCCAACACCTCTTTAAATGTTTATTCCCTAATGAGAACAGGAAAGGAAGGCCACCTGAGGGGGTCCATCTTTCACAAGGAGCAAAGTGACATCAAGCTAGTAGATGTGGGTGCAGATGCTCTAGCACCCTTTTCAGGGCTTTTTCAAGTCTGGTTTTTCTTTTTTTTTAATCAGTACCGGGGATCAAACTCATGACTGTCTGCTTTCAAGGCTAAATCCCCAGCCCCTCAAGTCTGGTTTCTAGACAGTTCACCTCTATAAGAATTTCAGGTTGGCTGGAGGGTCTGCCTCCTGGTTTTCTTCATTCACAACTCATGAGAGAACACTTGGGAAACTGTCACACTATAGGTAAGAGAGGAAATGAAGATGCTGCTGCTCAGGCCTCTGTGCTGGAGAGGAGACCCACCGGGGAGGGAATGGTTTCTTCTCCACAGTTCTTTCCCTAGTCATCACTCATGTGTGTTACTCACATAACTCTTAACGGGAGTTAGAACTGGAGAAAAAGAAGTCCAAACCAGCCTGCTCTAGGCACACAGGGAGAGGCATAACAAGTGTAACAAGGCCCAGAGTCTGCTGTCTGCCCTTCAGATCCACACGCCACCCTTCTGTGGGGTCCCCTCTGCTCCAGAGCATGTGGACTACATCAAAGAGGGCTGCTGAGGGCTGGCTGCAGAAGAGGTGAAAGAGCTTTCAGGTACATACTCTACTGGTGCTCTCAGAGGCTGCAGTATGTAAAGTTGGAGCAGCCTGGCCGGAGAGAGGAGTTTGTTCTGGTTACCTGCTGAGCTGCCTGAGACTGGCTCTGAGATTTATCCAAAGGTCAAAACTCCTGCAGCGAAAGATAACTCTGTATGATTCTTCCTTCCTCCCTGCACACCAGGAGGAGGCAGAGCCCACTGTCCTGGTCTCTCAGTGTAATCACTGTCTCTTGTCTAGTATTCTTTCCTCCCTTTGCACACCTTTGCAAAGCATATCTTTAAAGAACCTCCTTGAGTTGTCCTAATTTGAGTGCGCCAAATGAATCCAGACTGATACAAAAAATCAGGTGACCTAAATAATGAAGTGTATACATTTGCCTCAGTGTGGCTTCATAGAAACAAGCAAAGTGGTAGTGTCTCAATAAAGTAGAAAGAAGGAAATACTCAACCTTCAAGAGTAAGGATAACAACATTCACATTTAGAATTTATTAGTTCCTGTTCTCTGTACCCCCTGAATCATTCCAGCAGAGCTAACTTGCATGAAACAGTTCATTCTCTGCAGCACCAAGAAAGCTGGTATGACCTCACAGTAACAAGAGACCAAGTTGATGCAAGGGTGGAGCACAGGAAGAACATTAAAACCATCTTGAGAGAAGTGCCATAAGTAGTAATGTTGAGCTTTTCTATTCTGAAAAAAGAAACCACTCACTGCTTAAGACTCCTATGAGCGAGCACTAAGTATTGTCACCAAGAAGTCAAAGTCATAAAACCGTATCAGTACCCAAGGAAGAACACAGGGGGAAGAATATCACAGTTACACTTATGTTGGAACCTACATAACAGTAGGTTTGTAAAATCAGGACCATGAAATCAATCGGACCTAAAATTAGAGAATTATGAGAATTAAGTACTGAAGGGACTTGAAGTTCAAGTTCTCTAAGGCAACCTTTATACAGATGCCATCTGCAGCAACTTTAGAAAGTTCTAGCAATTATTGGAAACCACCAACAAACATAAATCAGTGACAGAGAATTATGTTCTTCTCAGTGAAAGCTTTCCATTTTCTATCAACAAATTACTAAAGGAAAACTCTATATATTGCAGCCTCTTAAGCCACAAATACAGCTTGCACCTAATGTGGTTTTTAATTCTTCTACATGAGTTAAACTACTCTTAAAATCTTTTATCCATCACCCTACATATCAACACACACACACACATACACATCACATCTCATGTTCCACGTGTACAGATTCCCCTTTCCCTATTCTCTCAATAAAACGCTTGTTGCTTCATCTTTTTCCCATATGACCTTTTTTCTTTAATAATTTCCCCATCCTGACTTTGTTCTTTAGACAGTTTCCAGTTTATCACTGCCTCTACCAAAGCAGCTAATCCCATCTTATTTTTTATTCAGTTAGTGTAACTATTCTGGGAGTGTGTTGAAATGAAAGTGATCAGAATTCTATTATCTTTCATATTATCTATCTTCCCAGGTTCAACCTATCTATTAAATATCACTCTTTGAATACAGCCATTCAATTAGAGAGAAGAGCAAGTCTAAGAATGAGAGCCTATTTTTGTTATTTCCTTTACACACTCAGAAAGGTTTAAGCCACTGGAACTAACTGTAGAAAGGGAGGTAATGGCACTAGATCATGGAAGCTCTTCAGGGACCTATATTGGATGCTTGATTGTGCAGGTAGAAGAAGCAGGCTGGGAGGAGGAAAGAATACAGTGAGATGCACCTGCCCCCACACACATTTTATTCCCACTTCACCTGTCAGTCAGAAACACCTGAACCTCCCTCACTGCCTGTGCCAGAAACAGGTGGATTTGCTAAGATATCTATGGATTACCTTTCTATAAAAAGTAGTTTCAAATGTTACATATTTCCAACTGATTCCAAAAAAAGACTTGGATTTTTAGAGACATAAGCACTGTACAAGTGCCACATAGAAGATTGTCGAAGACTGTGTGTCTGGTTGTTTGCATGGTACAGGTTCTTAATGGTTTCACAAAGTCAGGTCTTTTTATAAGAGCAGCAGCAAAATCCCAGAGAGGTTGCTAAAAGTCTGTTGAAAGGTACACTATTCTGCATTATAAAAGCTAACAGAGGAAAACACAGAGCATGTTACCAACCAAGATTTCAGCTAGCTTCATTAGAATGAAGGAATCTAGTATGAATACAGTTTCTAAATCTCCAGAGGAAAAAATTCATGCAAGAAATAAGAACATCTTTTCTAAGGTGAGCCTTCTACATACACTCCCACTTTTTATAAGCTTTGCCTTAGGGTGACAGGGAAGCCAGAAAACACTTCCAAAATAAAGGTGCTAATCTGTGTATTTACTTGCTGCTTAGAATTCAACAAGAAGAATCTGACAGAGGGCTTACTATGCTGCATAAAACAATTAGATAATGAGCTTATTATAGATCCTTTGTGAAATCCTTAGTCACAATCCTAGAGATATTTGTAATTATCAAATTATACCTTACCCTTTCTAAAAGGAATTTGAAGCATTTTATGAAAATACAATTGTTTTCTTTAAAAGGTTGTGCTGCTATTGCTAGTAAAGTTACAGAATTCAGAGAAAGATGGAGTAAAGGTTGAATCATTAGATCAAGCAAAGGCAGAAGATTTAAAGCTGAACTATATAAATTTAAATCTGGGGTTCTTGGTTGGGGAAAATCAGGTCTTGGGGTAGATTAATTTCCCCCCAAGTCTGTCTCTAGAGTCTAAAGACAGATAGAGTACAACAGAAACTAGCTAAGGTCTGGGAACACCCAGACATAAATTCCCAAAATAACTGTATTGGTCAGGGTTCTCTAGGGAAACAGAACTGATAAAATAAGTTTTTGTCAGGGAATTTCTTAGGTGGGGTTGCAGAAGGAGCCACAGTTGGTCTGCATGCCGGAGAGCCAGAAGATCTAATAGCTACTCGAAGCTGAAAGCTGCAGAACAAGAAGGAAGGTTCCAGGATGCAGCTCCAGTCCAAGCTTGAAGGCCTGGAAGCTCCCAGGAAAGTCTGCATTAGGAGGGTGAAGGCTCTAGAGACTAACATCATAGGAAATGCCAGAAGAAGACACTGATTTAAGCAGAATAGAGCTATTCAAACAGGGACCGCTTCCTCCTTCTTTTATTAAATCCGGGCTGCAAGACCATTGGATGGTACCATTCACAATTGGGCTGGGTCTTCTTCCCTCATTTTGCTAGTTTACGCATCAGCAATCTCTGGAAACACATCAAGACACACGCAGAAGTGTGCCTCACTAATTTGCTCCACATTTCTTTAGGTCAGTCATTGACTTATCACAATTATGGAAATAGTCTTAAATTGTTTTTCAGGCAGTGCCTCTAGAATCCACTCAGCGATTGCCTGAAACTGGATTTTCAAGACAGGACATAACCAGAAGCAGCCTGTTCCTCTGAAGGTTACCATTTGTACATCACAAGATTAAAATCTCCTGAACAGAATAACATAACTCTTTGCAAAAAGAACCCTGCATTCCTTGAAGAGGCTGATGACTGTCTAGGTCTGTGCAAAAGAACCTTAAGACTTGCATTCCTCATCAATCAAGTCTCCCTTAGTCCCCACTTTTTTCCCTGCCCCCTATTCTATTAGGAAGACAGATTTTCAGTTTGATCTCTTGTCTTGTAGACAGCTGACCCTCAATAAAAAGGATGCTTTTTCCTTTTTGCAAAAACCAAGTGCCAAAGTACTGTTTTCTACACACATTGGGTAGTGAACCATTGTTCAGTATTGTATCCAACTGCTTCCGTCTCTCAAGCAGAGGCTCCCTGTTGCTCTGACATGCTTTACTGGAAGTCCATAAGTACATATATTTGAAAATATGATGCTAGAAAAAATTCTCATGACCATAAGTTTAAAACCACTGCTGGTACTTAGGAGCAATGCAGCTTTCAGGCTACTGAAAGCCACTCGGTTGCCAGAGTGGTTACACGCACATGCTCTTCTGTATCATCCCCCCAGTTCATGCAATAAGGATTTGTACCTGGGGATTTCTTACATCATTTCTCAGTACAAAAATGGGGGTACAGTGGCATAAAACTTTTTTTATGATAACTCCAAGGGAGTCAAATAATCTGATCCAAGGATATAGCACTCAGATAACTGATCTTGAGAGAAGGATACAATTTTAAATACCTGGATCCTAGGGAATATTTATGTAAAAGGCACATCTCCCAGTAGTCTTCCCTTATTTCTCTTAAAGAAACTTTTAGACTGATATATTTGACTCAGCATTATCTAAGAAATGACATCCTAAATTATTTGTAACTGTTTATCCTTGAGTAAAAAGGAGGTTCCCATACTGTATTTTAACAGTCTAAATTGGAACACATGGCTGAAATGATGCCCCCTTCCCCTACACACCCCAACAGAGAACCCATTCACCTGGGCACCCCAGGCTTTCTCAGGAAGTAGTTAGGATTCATCTGTATTACTCCTTAGATTGAAATTGACCTGAATAGAAATAAAAATCACATTAATATTTAAATGGAGTGGCTCCTTCATAAAGTTTCATTCTAGCTAATTTATTCTGTAAATTTTGGCCAAGCAGAGTATTGAATAGAAAAATGCGATGTGGTTACTAATAGGATTAGAGGTCAGCGGAGCTTCATGGCTAGTCTGTAAAACACAAGAAAAGGAGAAATTTTAACTTATGACAATAGAGTGTATCCCACAAGCAGAGCACAGCAACATCACAGAATTATGTACAGCTATATCATAACTTTACTAACAGAGGACAACTCATCTAAATAATGACATAAGATGTCACAATACACATATAATGATGTCCATATGCTTGTGAAAGTGATAAACTCTGCTGTTTTAGAACATTAAAGAGGAACTTTAATAGTTACTGTTGGCTGTCCAGCATTTTCTCTTTTTTCCTTTCTTTCCCCTGTTGACATAGCCCCCATTTTGTTCTGTGATGTGAGAGAGGAGTCAGAAAACTTTTTCTATAAAAGCACAGATAGTAAATGTGTTCAGCTTTGCACTGTGTCATAATTTCTGCTGTAATGACTCAACTCCACAGTTGTAATTCAAAAAGAGTTTAGAAAATACATAAATAAAAGACTATGTTGTGACCCCATAAAGCATTTTTATAAAACCAGGCAGAGGGCTAAGTTTGACCAACAGGCTGTAGCTTCCAGGCTCCTTACATAGAAAACAGAAATATCTATTAGCGCCCGAGAAATTAAAACTTGGCTACAGACTCAAGATGGTCCTTTCTTTTACTGGAGATGGACATGTGACCAGTTCTAACCACAGGCAGGGGTGAGCTCCTTGAAAGAGTATCTCATTCTTAAGAAACAAATATCAGATGAGACCATCTCTTGGTACTTG
The DNA here is from genome assembly GCF_034190915.1 of Cavia porcellus. NCBI lineage: Eukaryota > Metazoa > Chordata > Mammalia > Rodentia > Caviidae > Cavia > Cavia porcellus. The sequence continues at coordinate 26,220,482 of NW_026947497.1, read as the reverse complement.
CTGTCTGTAGATAAGATGCCAAGAATGCTGTGACCTACTCCTAGCCTGCACTTGGAGCCTGCACAATGAGAGCCCACAATGAGGGCTCTAAGACGCCCTTAGAGAAGCCAGAGAAGTGACTTACCATGCCCTGGGAAGCCCTGCCTCTTGAATTCTTGTTAGTGAGATTATAGATATCCACACTGGTTAAGTTTTGTGAGTCATAATCTAAAACACTTTCACAGAAAAAAAAAAAAGGGAGGGGAGGAGAATAGGAACAGTTAACTTTTCTTCTACTTAGATAACTTCAATGTATCACTGATTAATAACTTATGTGTTTACCAGCAAACATCATAGTTAAATACATAAAATATGAATAGCTAAATAATTCTATTTACAACTTTGAGCATATTCCTTCATCTCAGATATCAAAAAGTATCCTTTTAAGTGAGAAAAATATGAAAAGTAGAAAAATATGACAAAACATCATGAGAGAAAAATTAGTAGATATAAATCATGACAATGTGCAATATCTCTGTTACGTTCAAAGACAAATTAATTACGTATGTATGAAATTGAAAGTCAATTTTGATGAAAGTCTATTTCAGGAGAATGTCAGTCTAGCAAAGAAGTTTATTATAAAACATTGAACACTTCTGGAAATTGTACCCTGTTAGAATCCACTAGGTTTTTTTTATCATATTCTGCAGGCAGCCGTCCTCTGTGGTTGAAACTTATACTACAAATATGTGTCCCATTCCCTGAGTCTAACAAGGAGGCACTGATAGTGGGTCTATGCTCCTTTTCCTGGAATCTCAGTACAACTTTTTAACTGCTGGAATGGCTGGTATTCAGCAACAGAGAGGTTGCTTGACTTCAAATATTAGTTCATAAGAGTCATTATGGATTCTGCCTTTATTTCTTGGGTTCATTGTCTTAATGTAGGGTTCTTGGCCTTAGAACCTCACCACCATGCTGTAAGGAAGTCCATCCCACAAGAAGAACACACACACACACACACACATCAGTGTTCCAACCAATGGCTGCAATTAGCACCAGGGCCAGTAGCCCATTTCAACAGACAGGAGGGTAAATACACCTTAGGAGGATGCCAACATCCCAATTTTTACTTATGTATTTTACTGTATATATTTTAGAGTTACAACATGGTGTTTTGATATACACAGTAACATGATACTATTGGATAAGCAAATTAATATCTGTCATCTCACATTTTTCAGCTAAAACCAAAATTCTAAGCAAATATTCTGGTACAACTCAGTCTCCTGCTTGTGAGTCTTCTACCTGAGGCCTCAGATATCATGAAGCAAAGAGAGCTATTCCTCCTGACTACTGTTCGAATTTCAGACCCACATATTCTGTAATAGATATGCTTATAGTTGTAAAGCACTAAGTTTTAGGTAATTTGTTAAATAGTAATAGATAACAAATACAATCAAGTGGACAAGATTTCTTGTCAGATAAAACCATTGCAATGAAAATGGTTATACTTTCTTCCCCCACCCAACAGGTACTCTTTTAATTTGGCCTATTTTTCTACCAGGGTCTCTCTAAATCCTCTCATCTTCTACTATGGACTTCCTTTCTGGCCATCTCTGATTCTCTCTCTCTTCCTTTTTTTCCCTCTAGCTATCCTTCTCACAGAGGATACTTCTTCTATGTCTTTTAAATCCATTGCCATAAAATAATAGACTCCTTGTCCTGCTACCCTCAGGCTTTCCCTTTTGATTCTCAAAAGTCTGTTTAGGAAATTTGTAAAAAACAAAAATCTGATTGTTTCTTGCTGTTTCTAGTTCCATAAAACAATCCTACATCACCCCAGGAGCAAACTCGATGCCTGTGCCGGCCTGCAGAACAGGCCTTGAGACGGAAATGTGAGAAAGGAAAACATACACTAATATTTCAGAATATTCTCTTCTCATGTGTGGCCACTGTCATAAAGACACAGACAAGAGGGTTCGGGTGACTCAGCACAAATGTTTCACATAAAAATAGAAGCCAGTTAGTAACAATAAAAGACTTGGGCAACTGGAAAATCTCCTGAAAGATAATAGAGGTCACCCTGCCTTTCAGTCAGGAGTTCGTCAAATTATCACTGTATTTGGAAAACAGATTGCCTGGAAAAACCCTGCTGCTGGGGACAGGGAGAGTGAGTTTTCAGGCAAACCAAAGAGGTCATGATAATGGCTTAATGGAGTCATTTCCAAATTAAATTATAGTGTGCTAATTTACAATGCCTTCTAATTTAATCTAAACCATATGTGAGACTGGCAGAGAAGTAAACGTGTTTCTGAAAAGAAAATCTTAGTTTCAGGTACAAATGTCTTCAACTGCATTGCCAAGTCCTTGGTGACCACTTTGCTGGTATCACACATGAAAAAGAGGGGCCCGTGATGATCAAGGCGATGTAACGTTCAGGAAAATTTCACATGGCTGACACACTGCCACGCCTGCACCGACAGCAGAGCAGCAGCCCGCAGCTCTTGCAGCACCAGAACCAGCTGACCCAACGTCAAGGAAGCAAACACTGAGAATGAATTTAAAATAAGTCAAAATACAGAATGTATTGGATGGGAAGAGGAACTGTGTAGGTCAGCTAGGTTGCCATCCCACTCTCTTTCCTGTAAAACCTCCCAGACAGATGGCCATCCACCTGCTATGCACCTGTGCTCCTGCGTAGACACCCACAGCTGCCCATTCCAGTTTTCACTCTTCCACCTGTAGAAAGGCTTTTCTTTAACGAGCCAAACACTCATCCTACAACTTCTGCTCTGTAGTCCTACACAAACTAAGGTACACCCTGTACGTCCAAGGCATTACTTCAGTTTTGTGAATGCCATGGTCAAATGTGACAAGAAAGAAAAGACAATGCCCAATGGTCTGGAAAGTACAAAGACAAGGAAGCCAGTGAGTCAGTAGGGCTCATTCCTAAGGAAGCATGAGCCCAGCTTTCTATGCCCCCTGTGTCCCCGTGTCGCTACCTCCCTTAGAGTTCATGACCATCACGAGCCAAGGGGCTTCTTGCTTAAAAGCAACAGTAACTTTGCCCTAGCCCAGTGCCTAGCCCTGCAAGAGTGGATGGGGCCCAGCTCCTCCGCAAGTGTCTGGGTAAATGGCTCTGCTAAGTATTCTCCCTGTGTGAACTTTTAAAATGCTGTGCCAAGCAAATGTAGGCAGTTTTCTTTGTAATGGTGCCCAGATGTAGAATGGCTTTCTTAATTTTTTTTTTTTTTTTTGCTTTTAATACGGCCCTTCCCCCAACACATGTACCTTGAATTCCTTCTTGCTAAGCCATTGTTTATCTTCGTAGCTATATTTTAACTCAGTACGACTCTTTTAAGAATAGAGTATTTTTCCAAAGAAACCAATACTGAATTGAGGATTAGACGACCTTTTGTTGTTGTTATTGCAGTTGTTTGTACACTAGAATTAACACCACACTCTCAATTGGCTTTACAAATTCAAAATCTGAATTACCTCTTTGTTTTGCTGTTTTGTTCCTTTAGTAAGCCAGTTTTTTTATTCTTCCATCCTAATGGTTAGTTGCCTTATTTTATTTCTTTAAAAATGAAGGATTAAAGCAAGAAGTGATGAGTATTATTACTAACAGACTCTGTTTTTACTTTTCCCGTGATCATAGAGAGATTTGAATGGGTAAAACCTGTTTCAGGTCAATTAGGCACAGAAGGTAAATAGAAAATTTTCAGTGAAAGGAAAAAAACAAGCAAGAGATTACATTAAATTCAAGTCTTTCTAAAAAAAGTAATAATAAAGCAGGCATATAATAATTCACAAAAGTCATGTTTTTGATTTACTCAGCCTCCCTGCAGTGACTATTTTTCATTAACTTACCAAAGTCAGCATTGCTCCTAAGGGGAAAAAGGAAATTTTGGCATATCAGGGAATAAATAGAACACTGTAGTATTATTCACAGAATCATTTTTGGGGCAAATATGGCACTGTTTTCATGTCTTTGTATTCTTTCTAAGTCTATGTTTGTCAATGTCAATTCAACCCTCCCTGAAAACAACAGAGCTACAATTAGAGATGTAAAAACCAGTTTGCCCGTAATTTAAATGCTGCAAACTGGCAATCTTTTCATGAAAACCACAAACAATTACTTCCATTCTCATGCACTAGTGCATCTGGTACTCCACCATTTTTGATCTGGGATTGCATATGAATTGATAGTTAATTTCACAGCTGGTGGGGGACTACATTTTTTGACAAGGGTGAGTTATTTGCTTTTCACTTACAGCACATTGCCATGCTTATTTGGCTAACTGCTTAAATTATGCAACCAACTCAAGTAACAGTTCTTTCTCTGCTTAGCTCAAATAGTTCTCCCTGATATCACCAATGTCAGGTGATTCTGAAGTTTTCTCTACATAGAACTAAGTCCCGCTGGGTTGAGAACAATCAGCTATAGGAGTATCAGGAAGGTGAATGATCTTGAATATCAAAAAGGAGAAATGTAGTTTCTGTGTGATCTATGTCTTGCCAACTCTGACCAAAAGTAAGATAAAAAGCATTAATGAAAGTAAACCCATCTTTGAACAGCCCCCAAGGAGGCCCTTTGCACTAAAGGGCATCTTCATTACAAAAAGATTTACAAACTTCATAAAAGACATATTTGAAACTCCTCAGTTTATACATGAAATCACATGTGGGGAAAACATTTGAATAAACAAAACCACGGAGATAATGAAAGCCTTTGGTACGACATTGATATGCAAGAGCATACTTCAGGTTCATTCAAGAGGAAGTGAGCTTTAATGCAAAGGCATTAGTAATAGGCTTTCAATTTCCACATTAGAGTTAACCTTGATCTGGAAGTGAAACCTTTTTTTTTCACTGTTGAACACGTATTACTCTCTATCTTAAATATTCTACTAAAACCTTTTTAAAAATGTGGCACTTATACTGGAATTTATTATTCCTGAAATGGACATTGCCAGAAACAAAATAGCTGAGAAAACTATTTATTTTTTGAGGAAGCAAGTTGTTTCCACAGTATCATAATGGTATTACAGGGAATGCTAGAATTTCCTTCCCAGCAGGTATTTTCAAATAGGAGAGATGCTCTTTACTAAAAAAAAAAAAAAAAAAAAAAAAAGAGTTTAGGCAAAATCTGCTAACAGCAGAAAAGGAACTAGATTATTCCTTAAAATGCATTGTGAGACTATTATTTTATGCCTCTAGTTTCCAATCGCTAGTTCTTAAAACAGGACAGTGAGTGGAAAATGTTGTTTATTAGCAAGCTGTAAGCACAAGCTGATTGGGCCTCCCATATATTTTTAATATTTTAAAATTTGTACTCAAGTCTACATTATACCATTGTGTGGTCTCCATGTCTCACAAGGACATATTTTGTGAGGAAAATAGGCATATATATATATTGTAATGGTTTTCTGATGCACTGTGCCACTAGTTACAAGGCACAACAAATACTGGCTGACTGATAATAAATTAATAATAGTAATAATAAAAATAATGATGATGGTGATGACATTTTAAAAGATAAGTAAAAAATTAAAGCTGAGATAAAAAGTGCAGTCTTTCCTCATACTGGATATCTGGGTCAGAGGCTATCTATCTTTGATATTTTGAGTCAACTGAATGTTTAGTGAATTATACTGTTGGCAATTATAGTCCAAAATAAAGTCCAACCTCTCCCATCAAATACTACAGAACCTTTAAGTATGAAGTATGAAAGTTTCCATCCATCTATTCTGAGGTATTTACCAGTAGGGTAGGCCCAGTGGTCCTCAAGATATAGGTTTTCCAAGGAGGGATCCTTTCAGAAGAGCTGGTAATTCAAGTCACATGGTAGAAGCTGCAATTGGAAAAACAGAAGCAGCCAAACTATTCATGATCCCAAAACCTAACAGAGATCACTTTAAGATCTTCATGCACAAGATTCTCCAGCTGCAGTCTGGTTAGTTTGGGAGTCTAAATGCTTGACTCAACTCTTCATGTTTCTTTAAGACCCAGGCAGTCAAAACACTCAAGAATCAGAATTTCAAAAACTCGAGAATAATAATTAGGCCTTATATTTCTACTGTGAATTTAGTCCACTCTCTTCTTCAACAGGAAATAATTAAGAATCCATTAAATGAAGAAAGAAATGACCAAAGTCATTCTTCACTGGGGCAAAGCCAACTGTTCAAATGAGTTTATTTTTCGTGATTTCTTAGTGTTGCAGTTAATGAATGCTTAGTGTACACTACTTCAGTGATGTGACAAACTCACAGAGTATATTGTCTGTTGTGAGCACTTATAAAGCAAACATAGTCTTTGTCCTTTAATGTTTAATGCACTTTGTGATACGTTTTCCCAAGATCTTTTCCACGTCCATCAGTATATGCTTGTGTGGAGTCTAACAACATTCCATATTCTTCCTTATTGTTGCTTAACATCTTATACTTACCACTTGTATAATTCCTTAATATCATGAATTACATCTTGGGTTTTTTTTAAACTCTAGGGAATCTTACACACTGATTTACTCGTAAAAGTTGTTCAATAAATATTCATTGAATTATCTACTGCCCAGAGATCTTGAGCCTAGATGAGGACATTGAAGCAAAAACCCTGACTGAGCAGACTGCCTTATAAACATAAACTCCACATAGATGAGAATATCAAGCAATTCCTTGACAAATCTGCCACTGGCATTCAACCTTCATGCCAGGGAAGCACATTTCTAGCTTTGTCACTGAACATTGTCTCATGTGTTTCTGTTCCTCCAAATAAAAGCCATACATACATCTTCTTGTTGCTTTTTTTTTTTTTTAACTTAGAAACAGTTCAGGGTTTATCATGCCAAGGTTTATTTTCCACCTATTTTATTGATAAGATCAATGCATTTCAAGAGGAGTTCAGTGGAACTATGGGAGCTATATGACACTTCCTTAAGAATAGCAAGATGTGGCTTCTTATCACGGGAAACAGTTTTTGTAACTATGAGAGAAGAAAACTTGCCAACGTTACTTACAGATATGGCATTTGATATGTCAACAATATAGTTTTGAAAAATAAAATAACTTAAACAGGCTTCAAATAACTCAAAGCAGATTTCCCTAGAGCCTAAATTAATTGGGGGTTTGCAATGGAGGCTGAATGGCACTGCATATTGAGTTAAAATTCTACGCTGGCTTCCTTTTTTGAAGGGTTACAATCCCCTTTATATTTTTTCTAAAACGTATAATGAGGAGAAGTCTCAGAAGATGAGGACCTTAAAAAAGAAATATTTCCACTGGCAAAATCCCTTCAATAGGTGGCCATATCACCAGGGTATACAGATATCACTGACTCTAAACACACACACATGCACACACGCACACCATTTCATTCATTTCCAAAAGTTACTTCAGTAACAATGAACAGGGTATTAATTACAGCCCTCTTTTCCAGAGCATGCTTTGAGTGCTGTCAGTATCTCCTGCAAAAGAAAAGAAAAAATAGCAGCAGGGGTACTCTGGAGCCCTGGATTAAGTGGCCATCAGAGATTATCCACCCTCTAAGTAAGAAAGTGAGAATTAAAAGCCAATAGAAAATTTACTCTATGTAAGAATGACTACGATTTGCTGCCATAAACATATTATTCAGTTACACTCATTTCTCCAAAAACCAGAAGACCTATGGAGCCCTTCCTATCCCAAATTGCTATTCCTGAGTGCTGGATGCCAGAATACATGCTCCACTGTCGCCACATAGCTCACCATGGTGCTAGACTGCAAGTTAAACTAAAACTTCAGTGTTTGAAACACACTCACTGCACAGCAACTAGCTTCAAATTTTGTGTAACAGCTAACATCAGGGATTGTGTGAATTTCCCAAACAAAAACTATGAGTGGTATTAGATTGGACAAAGTTTTTTTCCCTAATACGTATTACATAATAATATATAAGCACAAGTTATTATACATTACATATACAAGTAGAGTTTATCTTTTACAGGCTGAAGTTAGACATTGATCTCACCACTGTTATGGGATGATGTTGAAAGGAACACACAACTGGGAACCCATCAATTTCTGGACTGTCACAAGCAAAACTTTTAAGTTTTGCTCTGTTAGTTAGAAGAGTTGTCTTCTGCTCTAAACAGAAAGAAAAGGCACATCTAGGGCGAGCTATTGTCCCCTCGCTGGCTGAGTTCTGTGTCTCCTTTGCCAGCAGTACAGCTAGAATGAGTACTCATCAGTGTTAGAGCAGGGCACTGGCAACCCTCTCCTAAAGAACAGCGTGATAGCTGTTCCCCCTCAGCAAATCTCAACAGCCACTTGGCCCAGGGCTCCAGAGAATCTGGCTGCATGTTTTCTTTTATTTTGTTGGTGGGGAAAGGGGTCTCCATAGCACTCCTAAGCATGCTTTGATAGGGAGGGCTGTAATTGAGACCACTCCCCTGTTCAACCCAAGCATCTCCTTTGAATGTAGGGACTGTAGACCGAGATTTGGACAACTCACCGATGACAGCATGTGCCATACAATGATAATGGTGACCAGGCGCTTTAGAAGCAGTCAGGAGGCCAAAATGCAACACTGACTGCAGACGACAAAGGCAAACCTGTAATCAGAAAGAGCTAAGGCGGCTGAAGCTTCCCAGCCAACAACCTTGACCTGAGGAACCCTCTTATTCAGTCTCTTAGTAACGAGCAGATCTTCTTCATTAAACAAACCTTCTGGGGTTTTTCCCCTCCAATTTCTGCCGAAACTTAGAGAAATAAATTAAGCTTTATTTCTTCTTTTTTTAACTGGAGTGAGGGGAAATGAACTGAAACTAGCATCATAAAGTCTTCTTGATATGTGTCCATTGAATCACAGAAGCAGGACACACACAGAAGGTAAAATTACAATGACAGAGGAAATCTATGCATAAGGACTGAAGGGATTAGCTCTGGCTTACTGCCTTGTTGACATTGCTGGCATTATCTAGGAGCATTCTGATGATATATATCGTTTCATTATCAACCAGACATTACCAAAATAGGGAGGGAGGGAGACAGTGCCCTGCTGTACTCTCTTAAAATTAGCAGTGACCTTGCTAATTAAAACCTAATTGTGGGAGAGTAACATGTTGATGCCCCCCTTTGAAAAACTGGCATGGGTCTCCACTAATTTAAAAGTTGTCACTTATAACCCAGAGAAATTGGCTTATTAAAATGAACACTAATGGAAGGTTCCTTTGCCGCACGATGACAGGACAGAGGATTGAGGGGAGGAAGGGATGAGTGTATACGTCTTGCGTTGCTTTTCATTATCTGAGAAGAAGGCTCTGACAGCAACAACACTGTCAAGAGGAGGAAAACAAAACGAGTATGTCAGGAACCACATTCTCCTAGTTTATTAATATGTATTATATGTAGTGTAAAGCACTGGGTGCCACAGATAGGTAGGTTATTCTATTCAAGCACATTAATTTTAAATAAGGGTATAAAGAGAGGTTCAAGGATAGCACAGTTTGGTAGATCTCATTTTATTTTTTAAATGACTGTTGGGAAGCCCTTTTAGTCTGGCATAGGCAAGAGAGTAGATTATTCTTTAAACAACTGAAAAATTCAGTGAATTCATTAACCTATCTTCTCAGCAAGTTATTCAAATAACACTTCAACATACACACACATACTGTCTTTCACATTTCAAAATGTTTCTCATCTTATGTTTTTTCATGCTATCCATGGCTACCTAACCTTAGAAAACCTATAGATGTTAAAGTTTAATATTCTATGTTTTCTCTTATTCTAATCCAAACATCAGATAATTCAGGCTGTCCCTCCATCCACAAAAAATAAATTATGTGTAATAGAAATGCGTGTCTCTCCCCATCTGTGACTATGCATTTTGTTATGTCAGCTTCACTGGAGTAAGAAACACCTAGCAGATTAATAAAGCACAAACTTACCTAATAAATCCCTTTGGATAATTATACACATATTTTCTACTGTTTCATGGATAACTAAAATGTAAGCCAGAAAAGTAAGGAGACTAGACCAACCCCACATGGTGGCACCAATCACCAGACTTGTGGGGAATGAAGGAAAGTGCCCACTTAGAAACGCTTCATTCTCCATGAACAGGTGTGTCCTTTGAACATACTTTGGCTTTGAACACTGATCTCCAGGTTTCCCGGTTTTTCAGCCTTCCAAGGTTAAGTAGCACATGGGCATCTCAGCAGTGAACATTCCAGGCCTTTGACTCTGCATGTGTACCTGTGCTATATCCTCGATTCCTCTTGTTCTGTGGCTTGCATTTTCTTGTGCTCCACTGCTACTAGATCCTCTGGCTTTCCAACTTGCAGACACTTGTAGATTCTCCCTCCTCTCAACTTATAGATAGCTGTGTGGACTCACTCACCTCTGGTTCTGCAAGTTTACCTAATACATCCCCAGGGATAATTATATATATATATATTTTCTATCGATTCTGTTTCTCTAGAGAACCATAACTAAATACAGAGTTCATATTGGCTGCAACCAGTAAGTGCCACAGTGACCTTGAGGGTGGCACCACCCTCATGCTTTAGAACATATGTTTTACCACCATGTATCTCAGATGCCAGACATAGAGCTGTAGGACTTAACATTTGTCTCACTGGGATTCAGTGTTGTTGTGGTCCAATTCTTTTCTATTCCTGTATTTACTCTTTTTGAAATAGGAGTATTAATGCTGAGTTGTTTTACATTAGGATATTGTGACTTGTTTTTGGTTTTTACAGAGATTCAGAGCTAAGGGTTTGCCTTGAGTCTCAAAAAGATTTGGACTGGGACTTTTGAAAAATGCTAGAACCATTGAACTTTGGGGAAGCAATTGCACTATTTCTGGTTATGCACAGTTGTATTGTGAGATAGAATTACAAAGTTGCTACTTTCTTTATTGGAGATTAAGTGTGGTTTAATGACGTGTTTCAATATAAAATTGAAAGGGCTAACCGATGGTGGTTAGGGCACAGGGTGGATTGACTATGGGATGGTAAGTTATGCTTCTGGGCTTGTCTGAGTGGGTCACTTCTGGGCCTGTTTGAGTGGGTTGCCTCTGGGCATGTCTGGGTGGGTCATGGAGGCATGGCCTTGGGATTTATGTCTGATCTCTTGCCTCTTTCTCTGTCACTGTATCCTTGCTCTTCTTCTCAGCCACCACTAACCAAACTCCTTTGCTCTGCCATTCCCTTCTGCCAGAGTGTTCCTGGGAAGCCTACCAACCATGGACTGAATTCCCAGAAACTATGAACAAAATTAAAACTCTCCTCCTTTGAGTCGTGGGTGTCAGGTATTATATCTGAGTGACAAAAATGCCAACATATCATCTAACTCAGTTTAGCTTCCTTTCAATTTGTTCTGACTATCTGTCATATTCCAGGGACCATCTTATTTTCAGTTAAAATTCATAATTTCAGGTCCTGCAAACCTATAGAAAACCATAGTGAAAATCCTTGGATCTGGAATTCATATGTTAGTCACTTCAAATGGATTAAATTCATATCCTGGACGTGTCACTTCTTATATAATGGTAAGTAGAAAAATTAAATTTTCTGCTCCTCAGTTTCTTCATCTTTGTCAACTTACTAAAAGAATCTTTTTAATGTTTTAGTAAAGCCCTTAAAATGCTTTCCACATGGTGAATACTCAGTAAATATTAGCCTTTCTTCCTGCTATGCTTTATTAGATAAGCCACACATTTGTTCTGTTTTCCTATCTGTTTACCTTCAACACAATACTTATCCTTATATACAAATTGCCAATTTTTAAAACTCTTCCTTTTTCATTCTTATAATGTTTCCCGTTCATTTGTCTGAATTATTTCTTCTATTTGCTATTAAACTAACAAAGCAGTTCATTGAACCCTTGAAGGATAGAATGTTCTAGTAAATATTCTATTAAGTAAATTCTATTCATATCCTGACCTGTTCAACACAAGAGATTAAATAGAGGGAAGGTGAGAAGAAAAAAAGAAAAAAAAAAAACACTCAGCCAAATGAAATGTGAAAATTTGGAATGTTTACAAGGGTTTTATCAAGTCTTCACCCAGATATAGTCCATGCCATGACAGCTCCTATAATGAGATGTTATGAGATCATTTGCAATAATTCTTAATCTGCAAAAAAAAATCTTAGAGACGGCTTGACACATCCAAACATTTTATAAATATAGAAATTAAGATATGGATGTTTAAAGATTTTTCTTAGGACATTTAACTTAAATAATATAAACTCTAGCTACTTTGATCTTATAAGAAATCTCTTATCCCTAAATCATTTTATCCATTGCATTATGACCTAAAATGACATGTATCTATCCACTCATCTTTTTTTTACAAGTAATACAAAATTTAAAGAATAAACAGTAAGAAATCACTAGTTAATAGATTGCATACTCTCATCTTAGAAATAGTTGTTCAAGTTACAAAATTGAAGCATATAAAGTGGACTTTCAAACAATGAGAATGCAAATAGTTTTGTTCAGTGATCCAAAAAACTCAGTAATACGGTTATTTATCTTATACACTTAAACATATATGCAGTTATAACCTTTAGAGCACTTTCCTTTCTTTTCTTTTGTACAATGACAATTACACATTTTGGGTTTTATTACTCCCACAGTTCTTATTACTTTTTTTGAAGAGAGAAAAACCAAATGCGACATATCAGAGCAGAGTTAGTCAAATCAAAAGGATGGACATAATAGATAATGTAAAAACAAAATACAAGGTGATCAACAATGGTTACCATACTGCCTCTTGCTATTTTAAGAATTGCCAGTTATAATAAAATTGAACAAAACAATAAAGAAAAAAACCAAAGCATTGGAGACATACAGGACTTTAAAAGAAGATAATAATCAACCGGAATGGGTGTCATAATGAATCTTACTGTCTTCACAGCTTTGCCTATACTTTCGAACTTGGTACTATCAAGCAAAGCAGAATAGGGAAAAACAAGATGGTGAGGGCAATACTGGATTTCAAATCAGGTTAATAGGAAATCAAAGTAGGTTACTATAATGTATCCCGCTATTTTTTATTTATTTTTTCCTTAATTAAAAAGATAAAAAGAAAAAAGTAAATAATTTTAAAAAGGGGGGATTGAGATAAAAGAGGGCATAACAACGGAACAGCGCAGGTCAAAACATAACCATTTAAGCAAAATAGTGTTTCACCACAAGATATCCTGACATAAAAATAGTTACCATAGTGTCTTTTTCCTTGAAATCGTTGAGTATAACTTCGTATACTGTAACACCAAACATATCAAGACACTATAAAACCATTCAAGAGAATGACATTACTACAGGGTATTTAGAACCAGTTAACAGAAAATGAACAATGATTTCTGTATAATATCCACTCACCTTTAAGACATTCATCGATCTCCTCAATATCAGACAGACTTTTCCTGGGAGGGGATTGTGTAGTGTTATATTTTGGTACAATCAGACCTCAATGTTTCCAAAATCTTCTGAAGAACTTTAGATATATGTCACCCAAATTCAGTCCTATCTTGGTCAACAATTAGTCTCACTGCAATATGAGAGACAAACAGAATTCATATTTTTTTAAAAAAACTATCTTGCTAGAAATTTCAACTGTCTTTTTTTTCAGATGATCAGCACATGTCTGTAGTAAACAATGCTTACAGTCCTTGTGGGGAATCAGCGAATGTAACACATCTTCATCCCTTTTATCATTCCCTTCTCCTCCCTCCCCGTCACCCCACCTCTTGGTCCCCTTCCCCTTTGAGGAAGATCCTCCTACTCCCTGGTATCTTTTATTTTGCTCTTAAGAACTGTAGGAAAATGACTTTTACACAGACATTGCATTAGCTATTTCAATCAGCCTCTTCTTATTTAATCATTAAAATAGTGAGTTTTCAGTATATTTTTGAATGCAGGTCTAAAATTTAGGCATTATTGTCAAAACTTTCATTAAAAAATGTATAACCTAATTGTCCTACGAGACAGGTAATCAGCTAATGCACAGTAAATCTGGATTCCCACCCAAATCTCTTTAAAAATGAACCCATGTACTTTCCTCTCTACTGAATGCCAATTTAGGTGCTTCTCTGGGTTAAAGGCATCATTTTCGTAAGGTGCCCCTTACTAAGTAGACTCTCGGAGAAGAAACTTATCATTGTACAGTAAATATACAAGTAAGCACGCTTTGATCGGAGCACCTAGTAGAAAAGCATTTGAGGGAAAAGCACTGAGGCTTAAAACAGGTGATTTTGACACAAGTGAGAGACTCAGAATGGATGTGATGGGCCTGGCTGATGAAGCAAGCAGCCACAGCGGTGCAGAGGAGGCCCTAGTAAAGTGCAGGGAGACACAGCGAGGCAGAGAATCACTCCACAGTTCACTGCAGACGAGCCCTGACATCCAACCATCATTTTAAATGTGAAGTACTACTTGGATCTGATTTTGAGGGTTTCAGTTTTAGGATTTCAATGCTACTTTCACACTGAAAGGTCATTAGAGAGTACGTTAAATGGAGATAACTCTGTCTCTGGCTCAGTGTGCTGCTTCTGTAAGTGTGCCCTCCTGAAAATAAACTACATCTGGCAACCACTCGTGTGAATTACCTAAATAAAAGACTCACACTGTTAATGGAGCACTTTTGTACTAGAAAAAGAAACCATTAGATTTGATGTTAAAAGAAACTACTACTGTCACTCACTTGATTGATTGCATCTTTTATTAGTTCTTCACTGAATTATTTTATGATATTTCTCTTTTAAATCTGCTTCCCTTTGTTGGGATATTAAGAATGTATATTTTGAAAGCACTGGTAAGAAATGTTGAGAAGTATAAAATTCAAGATCATAAAAGCCTTTTCACGAGTAGCATTATGAACAGAGTTGTCATGGGGAGTCCAGAATGTAGGTGTGCATTTCAGGGAGTGAGGATTATGCTGTAAAGGGAAGTATAAGTATAAATTGGAGCTTTAGGTTTGAGAAAAGAAAGGAAGTGAAGGGAAAGGAAACGTAAGTGTGGGGCATTTATCACAGCCATTAACACCTAGGTCTCCTTCAGTAAGGGCCTGCCAACTAATGGTTTCTGAAGTGGTGTTTTCAAGGACCACATGTAAACTCTGCTCAGCATGCTGTGTTTGAACCCCCTCCCTCTTTTATCACCTGGCAGAGCCTGTGATATGCCTGGCTCACACATCAGAAAATGTTCTCAGTTTAAATATATGGATTTTCATCTCTGGGGTCCCTGGTCTGTGGATCTGGAGAACTCAGAGCTGGTGCAGGATGAGACAGACCCAAGTGATGCACACGGCAATCAGTGTGAGAGATGAAGAGGGCTACAGAGCTCTCACTATGTGTATGCATAGAGATGGGAGCCCACAAGACTCTGGGAGACAGCTAATAATCACAGTGATGGGCTGTCAAGGTTCTGTTTTTCCCTTCCCTGCTTTGCATACTGACCCTGAACTGGGTGGCATGTTCATTTTCTATTCCTCAACACAGCACATCAAGGCTGAAACAGCCTTGGCTGGTATCTGTGCTAAATAATGAGTGGGCACCTTTGACAGCTGCACAGAACTGCACGCTTGTACTTATAAATACTGTGCCTGCGACGCACTGGTAGGCAAGGTTGCTGAGGGCGCCACGCTGATGATGCACAGAGGATCTCACACGAGCAGCGGGAATCTCATTAGTAAGGTCCCCTGGTTCTCCCTTTTTGCCGCCTGAAGGCCAATGAGCCCAGCAAGGGTGCTCCCAGGCACAGCAGTGCTTGTTGTCTGCCTGCACTTGGAGCTCTGGCCTGTGCTCCTCGCTGACCATTCTTAATTCACCAACCAAAAAGAATCCTCAGATCTGAGTACTCATCAGTGTTTTAGCTTGAACTCCCTGAGAACAGACTCTGAACCAAAAATTCTAGCAAAAGAGATTTATGCATTGGGGAAAAACAATAGCAAAAGTTGAAACTGCAGGAGAGGAAGCTATAGACGGCAAGAAAATTTCTCCTTCCCCAGATGTGCACCTCTTAATACCCAGAACCCATGAATATGATGCCATCTACAATTGTAGTATTTGGTCTGTGGAACTAAACACAGGCTGCCACTGCAGCAAAAGGGATGTTAGACTACAGGTAGAATTTTAAGACTATCCTGTGAGATTATAATGGATTGTATGGCTGAACCTAATCTTATCATGACATTCCTTAAATATGAAAAGGGCAAACAGAAGAATGCATGGCAGGTGGCAGCGTGAGAAGGCTCTCATGCTGTGCGCTATAGGTGTTGAAGGCCGCGTGCAGGGACGGAATAGAGACCTCTAGCATCTGAGAGTGGGACCCGTGAAGGTCACACAGGGAAACAGAACCTCAGCCACAAATTGAATTCTTCTGCACCTCAGAGGGCAAAGAAGAGAATTCTCCCCTACAGCCTATAAAATGCCTTGCAAACACATTCCAGCCTGTGAGATCCAATCAGGACTTCTGACCTGCAGAACTATGATATAAAATAATATATAGCTTTTTTATTGTTTTAAATCCCTAAAGTTATGATAATTTGTTATAGTACCAATAGTTAACTAATACAGGAGCCAGCTGAAGCTGTGATAGTATGCACAGCAGCACAGATGATGGCCAGCTCAGTGCCTTTGTCCTAACTACTTCTGTTATTGCTGGGATAAAGTACCCAACACCCAAAGTTAAAGGACGAGAAGTGCATTGTGGAGGTTTTAGTCCATAATCACTCGAAGAAATTCATGGCAAAGCACGGCAAGGAGAAGGCAGCCAGCAGCAAAGAAGTAAGGAGAAAGTGACAACTGTAGCTCTCTACATGTCCCTTATGTCTTACCCAGGTTACCTGTCCTATAGGTGCTCACACTCAGAGTCGGGCACCCTTAATCCTAGATCACACCATGAATCAGTCCCCCATCTCTTTAGTCCCAGAGTCATACAAGTAGATCCAGCCACCTCAGAAAAGCTCCACCCATGATGGAATGATGCCTTGGAAGATAGGGGGATATAAATGCAAACCATACCAATCTGCAGGTGGCCTAATGACAAGGGAAATTACACCTCAGTTTTTACACCTAGGGCAGAGAAGTACATGTTATACCAGGATATCCATCAAGCATTTTTTAAGGGCCAGGAGTAGAAAGTGGTAATAGATAATCTAAGGAACATTTTCTAGGGATTTCCCACTTTCTCCATCACAGGAAAGTCTCTTGCAGCCCAAGACTTCCAAAAGAGTACAGAGAGCAACTGTAAGGAAAGGAAGCAGTAAGAGCCAGTGCTCAGGAAAGCTGTGAATGGATATGGATGATCCAGGCAGAGTGGTGCCCGCTACAGATGAATTATCACCACAATAAATACGCTTTCTCCAAAAACCTATCCTATAAATGAAACCACTGAGTTGTTCAAGAGTTTTGAAAGCAACAGAACTGGATGAGAGCCCAGCTTTCATTTGTGAACCTCAGTATATTATATAGTTTCTTTAAATTTCAGCTTCTAGAGTGAGACACATGAATTATCAATGGGTAACTTTCTTGCCAAGTCTCCTCAAAGATTCAATAAGTGATTGAATGAAAACATCCTGCCTAGGAACCAGCTAAAGTAGTTTTCTCCACTTTGCCTCTCATGACCATGGTCCTTAGGAGTAAAACCTTGCATAGGAGAGCTTGCACTGAGATTTAATGAATGTCACCTTCTCCCATATTAATATCTTTCCCTCTGGTTTATGAATAGGCCACCTTTTTCCTACCTTTTCAAAAGCTATGGTTACTGAAATTTCCTTTATTTTTATAACCAAGCTTATTAAAAGTATTCTGCACTCCATTTTTCTATCATCTCATCTTCCATTTACTTGAAAATCCAGACCACAGTGGAACTCCCCACTCTCTCTCAAACCTACTGCTTCCTGCGCTTACAGCAGTATCGGACTTTACACCCCACCAAAATCCATTCTCCCCCTTAAGGAGGAGCAAAGATGGCAGGTAGATAACAGGTGGCTACAGAGGCTCTCTGAGATAGTCAACTTAGAATTCAACATAATACAGCATGGGGAGTCCTGAACAGAGGAAGATGAATTCTCTCATCCCAAGAAGAAACTAAGAACCAATCAAACATACAGTCCCAGTGCTTTTATTGGAGCAGCTAAAGGTTCAGTGCTCTGGCTGCAGCACTCGAACTCGAGCAGCAGTGACTTACTGAATCATCCAAAATTCCACTGCTTTGACTCACTGGAAATGCAGTCACACTGAGGTCGGGAGTTGGCAAGCCAAACAGATAGCTGAGCTAGCAGGGAGCCTGCATTGACCTGGGGTGAGTGACGGGAATAAAACCATGCCACAGAGAAGGGGGCTCCAACAAAGACATTCTGGGACCAGGCAGGATTGGCACGAACAAGAGACAGCAGTGTCTTCAGTCAGTTGTTCCCTTCACAAATGGGGTTGGTGGAGTGAGTTTGGCCTGGGTCATGTGACCTGGCTGAGACCCAATAGGCTATCCGGAATCAATTCCCTATGGCTGCAGCACACACTAATGCAGTGAAGGTCTCAGCAGGATGACTGACCTGGAGGGGAGGCAGTGCACACTAATACAGTGAAGATCTCCATAAGTTGACTGATCCAGAGGGGAAGGGCCAGCACACGCTGCCCCTGTTTGCAACTCACTAGCACACTGCAGTGGGAAGGGTCACCTAGACAGCATTCTTCAGAAGAATTGTAACCAACAAAAAAAGAAACTGGGGCCTCCTGGAAGAAACAAAAAAAGATGGGAAGAGGAAGCAACAACAAAAAATCCCCAGGTCCCAACCCTGAGAACATTGACCCAGGACCGGTAAATACAAAGAAGAATGAGAACAGCAAACATGCAATATCAGACACAGCACCAGTGGACATAAAGAGATATATTATTTGGGACCTCATAGATGAGTTCAAAAGTGAAATATTTAGCCAGTAAAGCAAGATATAAGAAGATTAATAAAAGAGATACTAAGCACCCCTCAAGCAGACACAGACAGAAGAAGAAGGAACTCAAACAAAGGAGAGAACCATTTGATGAAGAGTATAAAAAAATAGAATATATGAAGCAGACTCAAAGATCACCAGGAAATTAAAATCTCTCTGGAAAGATGGCAAATCAGCTTGAAAGAAACCAAGGATGGATTATCCAAACTGGAGGACAGTTTTTCAGTGTGGGAGTATGAAAGGGAAAACTTTTTTAAAATAGCAAGAAAACAAGCAGTAACAATACAAAGGCTAGAAGATGACAAGAGGATCTATAACTTGAGAATAAAGAATGTGAATGAAGAAGCTGGGGTATAAATAAAGGAGCTACAAAGGTTATTCACAGAAATAATTAAGGAAAACTTCCCAAACATAGGAAAAGGAAATGATAATTCTGATATATGAGGCATATAGAACTCCAGCCACCTGCAACCAAAACAGAGCTACACCCAGGCATATAATAATCAAGATCCCAGAAATTCAATATAATAACAGAATAGTAAAAATTATTTAGACAAGAAACAGATCACCTATAAAGGAAGGCCCATCAGAATAATGGCAGACTTCTCGACACAAACCATCAAGTCAAGAAGAACCTAGAGTGAAATATTCCAAGCCCTGAAAGAAAATAACTTCCACCCAGATTGATATACCCTGAAAAACTGTCTCTGGAAATTAATCGAGAAACAAGATGTTTCCAAGACAAAGAGGAACTTAGGAAATTTGCAACCACCGATCCAACTTCACAGAGAATACTGCAGGGCATTCTTGAGAGAGAGAAAAGCACTAGGATTCCAGGAACAGTGGCAGAGAGGCCTCAATGAATGGAGCAGAAAACAGAATGAAGAAGGCAAGCAGACAATTGATGGCAAAAAAAAAGAGCATAACAGAAAAGAAGCAGAGAAGGTTTGTTATAATCTCTACTATAGATGGCCTTGATACACTAAATTAAAAAAAAAAAAAAAGAACCACACGTAGAGTAGATCAGGAGGCAAGGTCTACCAAGATGCTATTTTTAGGAAATATAATTAACATGAAAAAGAGTACATGGACTGAAAATCAAATATCAGAAAATAATGTTCTATGTGACAGAAAACCAGAGAGTAATAGGGGCAACTAGACCAGTATTTGTGAATAGGTTGGAAAGACAGGCTTTAATAGGTAAAGGAATACAGACAGAGATCAAGTCCAAGAGAGAGAAGGCTGGGAACCACTTAGGTAAATAGCAGGTTGACCCCTCCCCTAATTTAAAACCAAAGGTCTTGGTGAGACCCAAAAATGTACAATGTACCCTGGGGAAGTGAAAAGGGAGGGAGAGTCTTTAAAAAGATGGTAGAAGATATTGTTAATAGTGTATCAGGATTTAAAACCCACATTACTTGCACCAGTCTGCTTAGATTTTATTCTGTCCCAGTTTGTCTACTTGCATTAGATTTGAGGGCACAGACAGCTATCCCAAAAACATCAGGATATAGCACAGAAATCATCTTTAATTTCCTATTAACTTAATCTGCAGCCCTGTATGGCTTATACTGTTTTATCATGTCTGATCTTAGTTAAAACTGGTTTGTTTGATTGCTGTTTGGAATGGACAGATTTTATTCAAAACTGATATGATTAATAGTATCAAGTCTGAGAGTATAGGCAGCTACACTGAAGATGAAAAGACTCACTACAATACTCATTCTGGTTTGATTACTACCTATTTTTGAAGTTTTATGCTATATACGAAGTTGTGTTTTATTAATCCTGTATGTACTGATATATTCAATTATACTATGTCTGATGATATAGCCAATTCTACTGAAGATAACAAGAGACAACACAGGATCTATGGTAGAACTCCTTGTACAATGGTCTTATGTGTCTTTTTCGTTTCATGTGTTTATAGGAAGAGGTTTTGTTTTGTCTTGCTTTGTTTTGTTTCTCCCTCTAGTAGAGAAAGGATAGAAATACATGTTAAGACTGATGCATTTGTAGAATCTAAAACAGATAACTGGTGTGCTCCCCACCTCTTGACTAACATGATGAAATGAACAAATACTTTGAAGAGAAAGAGACACTAAAGTACCCAGTGCTGATCCTGGAGTGTCATAATGTGAAACCCAGCAATAGGATTATTCTTTGTTCAGAGTGGTATTAGCCTGCTTGGGTTTGTTCAGTCTCAACATAATTGAAGATATGGGTAACTGCATGTATGTTTAAGTGTATAGGATTGATAACCATATTACTAAGTTTTTGTTGGATAGTTGAACAGAACTGGTTGCAGTCTCACTGTTTGAATCCCCACTTTATATGCTCTACTTTAGTATCTTAAATAACTATTTGTAAGAGGACAGTATGTAAAGTCAACTAGTGATTTCTTACTGTTTATTTTTTCTTTGAAAGTATGTATTATTTCTACCCATTTTCTGTTTTGCTTAGTCTTTCTTTAAGTAAAATTTTTAAAAACTCATTCCCCCCGCCAGTCGCACTTAGCTCCTGTTGGCGGTTTATCCCACTGTCCCCATCGTCTCACTCTGCTTTTCTCTCAATCGGTGAACAGCCCTCATGTGCCACCTTCTCTTCAGAACCCACCTTAGACCCCAGACTGAAGCTAGCAATACTAGTAGCCAACGCTGACTGGTATTTACAATATTCCAGGCATGTGACTAAAGACTTTGCATGTTGTGTGAGGTAGTTACTCCAAGTATTTTCACTTTACCCAGAGGAAACCAGGCCATGGAGAGGTGAGAGCCCATAAGACACAGAGATGAGTTTTACATTGAAAACCTGACTCATGCCCAATCTTTTATTTTGCTTCCGGACATGCTTTTCACATTCATATGAATGTTTTCAGTTGTCTGAGATGTGTTGAGGATTATTAAGTCTATGTGTCTAGTCCAGTGTGTCTGCTGAGCTACAGACTGGTGTGCTCCCCGCCTCTGGACAGTCATTCATAGGATTTCCACTCTGTTGCAGCCCCAATCTCACTGACACTAGATAAAAAATCTTGCTCCTTCCTTTCCTATCACAACAAAAAAGCACCACTCCACTTCTGGATGTCAAGATGCTCAGTCTCAGTCCCCACACTGAGTCAGTTACCAAATCCCTCAAAGTCTAAACTACAAGAGCTCCAGATCCTCTCTGTCAATTACCAACTATTACAGCCTGGTTTCAAGCCACCAATATTTCTGTTTGAACTACTGCAGTTGACTCTTAACCCTTCTCTCTGCCTTCAGAATCACCACTACCACCCTCTGGTCAATTTTCCAATCCATAAATCTGATTATAGAATGCTTCAATAGGTTCCCATTAACTTCATGATAAAATAGAAAGTCTGTGTAAGGCTGAACAGGCTCTTTGTGAACTGAGTCTCTATATTTTGCCAATCTTATAAAGCTAGACTCCCATGGCTACCCCTAAGATATTGCAATTTATCGAGGAGGGCAATTTTTTCTTCACTCTTCTGTGCCTTCACAAGCACTCTTTCTCTCTCTGTCCTTCACCTTCAGCTTCCTTTCTTCCTTGATGACCTAGCCCATAACTACTCCTTAAACACTTGCACAATCATCACCAAAGATTTATCTGCACTCAGATATCAAGTGAAATGTCATCCTTGTGTTCCTACTTGGATTGTTGCTATATTCCCTCTTCAGAGTGCTTATCACATTGAGTTATCAAAAAATTCACGTTTATATACACCTTCTAACTAGACTGAGCTCTTAAAGAGGAGGAATTGTGTCTCATTCAGTGAGGTCACACCAACCCTTAGCACACAATAGGGATTTTACAAATGCTTAATGAATAAAAGGAAATGAATGGATAAATTAAGAGTATAACACGCCATGGTTGCATACCTAGATTTCTGGACTTCCTATGTTACAGAAAACGGATTGAACATGGGAAGAAACAGCACCAAGGAGGTTAAAAATGCAGTTTATTACATTGGTGGGCTTGACTAGGTCTCTCCCAAAATGTCAGAGCCCTGCCCAGTAGGGTTCTGGGGATTTTCATGGGGGGAGATCAAGGGGTAGAAACAGAGGCAGATTTAGTGCATTTTAATTGAAGGGTTGGGTGACATCACGGGTTTGTTGCTGAGGGAGTTTAAACATTTCAGGTTACATTTTAAGGTCATCCGTTATACGATGTATTATACAAAGGAAGAAATATCCTGTTATATTTTAAGTTGCATTGCAAGGCCATCAGTTATACAAAGGCAGTAAAAACGGGGATTATACAATAGAAGAAACCGTTCTGTTACAGACTTATCCTTTTGGAGGGCATTCTTGGCAGGCTTTATTTAAAATGTTAATTTCTCTTTCACCTACAAATCACTGACAAATGTTTTTCAGGCATGTATTATCCAGAAGATGTCAATGCAGATGCTGTTCTTAACACCATATGGCAATCACAAGCCCAAACACGCCCCAGGCGATACACACCTGGCAACAGTGCGGCAGAGACACTGTCACAGATAAAGGGGACACAGCCATCTGTGAGCAATGATGTCCATGACAGTAGCTAGAGATGTTAGCCAAGGCACTCCAATGACATTTTCACTTTAAAATTAAATCTGAAAGGATACTGACAGGAAGAGAAGAGATTTCCAATGAGGGCAGAAGAATCCACCATCTTTTCAGGAAATTGGAACAAGGATAGAATTATGTTTTTCCACATATAAAAGTTACACAGACCACAGAAGAGATGATTCAAGTCTCTCTTCTCTTAGACTCTATTCATGTCTTCCTTGGAGAGAATAAAAACCACAAAACAGAAATAAAAAGATTGGGCAGAGATTTTTCATTCTTCTGTTTGCTAACTGTGGTAACTGTGGTGGCAAAAACTGCTGCTAGCAACTGTGTTATTGTATAGAACATAAAGAATAAAGCACCCTGAGAAGTATCTATTTATAGAACAAGTACTTGGATACCATTGTGCAGGTTCCTATGGGTAGCAAGAAAATATGCTTGCTATTGGAAAGAGACCAGAAGGAGACGGGGATCCCAGAACTAACCACCCTCATTGACTTCTCCAGCTTGTATTACACAGGATTCCATTCTCCATTCTGCAAAAGGAGACCTGAGACAATTGGTCTTTAAGGCCCGTTAAATCTCAAACTTTACAGTCATAGTAATCACTCAGTACAGTGAAGGCTGGAATCCAGCCAAGGGAAGGCAAACAGATGGATGACCTAAGTGTTTGTGTCACAGAAGACTCGAGAATGAGATTAGCTGTAACTTTGATGATATGTCATTGCCATCTTGGCTGCCATGGGCTAAATAACAGTGGTTCTGCTGTCCACAGTGACAAGGGATTTTGGAAATGGGAGAAAGGAGGAAGAACAATGATCTGCAATAACAACCACTCTATTCCCTTTCCTTCATTCCTAAACTCTTAAACTCCAGACATTGAAGGTAGCTTTAGTACAGTCTGTAGTGAGTCAGCTCATCTTTAAAGCTCACCAAAGAGAATGGAAGAAAAGAGAAAGAAAAAAAGAAAGAATTATTTTTTGTGTCTGAGGAAGGGAAGAGGCCATTCCCAGAGACAAGACCAAGTCAGAATGAGTTCAATTGTGCTAGAGTTTTGGGAAAAATATTAAGTAACATCGACACAGGACTTTCCCACCAACCTGGCTTTAATATGCCAGTAAGTAGAAACTGCATGGCCATCAAGATGGAACAGATTTTTTAAGGAAGCAAGTCAGCTTACTTATGCTCTTTTTCTAATGCTATCTGAAGACATTTGAAATCAGAACATTTTAGGGAACTCAAAGGAGCTCCAGAGCCTGACAGTTGTAGACTCTAAAAAGAGCAGGCAAGCTGTCCTGCTACACTAAGTTCACACATTCTCAGTCCCCTGCTTAATGCCCATATAAAAATAAACAGCTCTGGGACCACAGAAAAGGGTGCATTTTTGTGCCCACTCCCAGTGTGGCTTCTGCTGTTGGTGACAATCTTCTTAGTGTGTCTTCTTTCCCACTTCTGTTTATCCTCCTATTTATGCATGTATGCATAACATATTCAGTTTTGTACTTTCTTTTCCAAAAACTGTCATCTCTATTTTTAGCAGATTTATTTTCACTGTGTAAATAATATATGATAGGGAAGGACACAAAAATACTTAACCAAATGGTACATCATCCCTCTGTAGTGACACTGTTGTATCTGTGGTCACAAAATGCTCTTCAATGTATTCAACAGGCTGATCAATATGTCACAGGTTGCTTTCCCATCTAACTGGCACACCCCTGGTCAAAGTACTCACCAATTCCTCTTTCATTGTCTCTTTATGATGCCATGATCATTTTCTCTGAAAATCCTGCTGCAGGGATTTATTATTATTGACATCACTACATTTTGTTTCAACTTACTTTACTGTTAGTAATATTTGGCTTGCAACTCAAAACTTAAGAGGCTGCAGTGTGCTACTCAGAATATACAGTTTCTTTTCCCAGTTCCCTCCTGCCTGTTCTCTGACTGTCTAACCTGACTAGAGGATAAAGACCTTCTACACTGCAGTCTTAGTCACTTTCCATTGCTGGGCCAAAATACTCATCCCCTACAACCTAAAGAAGAGGTTTATTTTGGCTCAAGGTCTCAGTTGGTGGTTTTCTTATTCCAAGGCAGGAACAAGATGGCAGAGAGACACAGAGGAGTAAAAGGTGCTTGACCCAGGGCATCCAGGAAGCAGGCAGCTCAGAGAGGAGCGAAGGATGGCAATACATCTGTCCAAATCACCTGTTCACCCCTTCTGACCAGGCCCATCTTCAAAGATGAGAAGTTAGAGCTCATTTTAGATCTAAGCCATAAAGACTTGTAGATGTTGGCTTGCTGAATTAGGATCACTGCCCTTGTTTTTCTCAGTCTCAGCTCCCTGGACACCAAGCTTCATTTCTGACACTCACTCTAAGATGGTGTGCCCTTTGCCGTGGGGTAATGACTCCTGCCCAGTGCTTCCACACTTCACTGGTGAACAGCATTCACTTCAGTGGCAGAAGGCACAGCTTCTACATTTATGCAAGCATGAATATAAAGCAGTAAGATCCATTCCACAAATCTTACACCAAATAAAGTCTTACTGCTTTATGGTCATAGCCTATATTTGTTTATATTGCTTTTATATATACATATTGAGATGTTTTATTTAGATTTTTATTTCCTTCCCCTACAATATTTTTAACAAAATTTCACCCTTTACATATGGTAAGGAAAGATGGAATCATGCAGGTACATTTTTACTGCTATAGAACAGGTAGGAACCAAGAGCTCAATTAAACCCTGCTCCCCACAAAAAAAAAAAAAAAAAAAAACCCATAGGTTCCATTAGGACTTTCTTTGCAGATTGGACTTTTTAAAATTGGAAGCTCAACAGATAATTAGAAAATTGCACTGTAGTCTCACATTTGATTAATGACCCAAAAATGAAAGCCACAGATTTGTAAGTTTAGTTTTTACAGATTTAGGGTGAGAGAATGTTTACTTGCAAGAGAACATCTCTTACTTTAAATTATAGCTTCTTGGGTATTAAATGCTATTAATTAGCGGCCTCTGCATGTCTCAGTTCATTCACACTGATATAGCAAAATACCACCAACTGGGTGGTTTATAAACAATTGAATTTATTTCTCCCAGTTCTGAAGACCGGGAAGTCCAAGGTCAAGATACTAGTGGGAGCCCAGCTCTATGGTACACACCTGTGATCTCAGCACTCAGGAAGCTGAAGGGGAGAATCACTGCGAGTTCAAGGCCAGCCTAAACTATGTAGTGAGATCCTGTCTCAAAAACATGAAAAAGAAAAAGAAAAAAAGGATGCTGATGGGCTGATGTCTGGTGACAGCTTGCTTTCTGGTTCATGGGTGCCATCTTCTCACTGAGTCCACAGTGGAATGGGCAACTCAGCTCTCTGGGCACTGATTTCATTCACAAGGGCTTCACCCACCTGACCGAGTCATTTCCCATGGACCACGCGTATACATCATTCGGTTTCAATGTAGATATTTGAGGAGAACACAGGAACACACATTTCAAACACCCAGGACATTCCCACACATGAACAAATGTCCCTGAAGCGGGGTCAGCTGCCTTCCATAGAGAAATAATAATGATTTCATGATTCCATTTTAAAAGGTATGTTTAGGGGCTGGGAATTTGACTCAGTGGCATAAGCACCTGCCTGACAAGTGTGAGGTCATAAATTCAATCCCTGGTACCAAAAAACAAAAACAACCAAATAAAAGGTAATTTTAGTGACCAGATTAAAGTTTTTATTATTTATCAAACAGGAAGACAATGAGTTTGGTGGGATAGTACTAATGATTTCTAAGATAATAATTAACCATATTTGAAATATGTGGGGTTTATATGATTTGTGATAGGCTATTGATTCTTCTAAGTGCATTCCCCTCCCTCCCATTAAAATAAGCATTTGTGGAGGTTGATAAAACAAACTAGAAGAAATCTAGATCCACCAGTGACCGTGGATGGCAGAACTGCTCTCAGAACCTGTATGAGCCACACTCATTTCCTACACAAGTCATTGTATTTTGGGATCTCTTTGTTACAGCAACATAACCTTTCCCTTTGTTTAGTCTGGAGGGTAACAGTAACATAGAGTAATTATAATGCTAATATAAAATTACAATGTTAGAATAAGAATCAGTATGTGGAAGCAGACTAATACATAACAAAACCAAGTTATGATTCTAATCTGGTTTAAAAATTAACTGGTGGGCAATCAAGAAATAGATAACACCTACTAAACTTCTGTCTCCTTTATAATGTCAGTGAAGCAGCTGACAAAACTCTCACCTGCATAGTTTGGAAAGCAGACTCACTTTATGTCTGAGGAGCCCGTAGCTCTAGAAGAAATAACGAGAAACACCAGACTTTCGGAAATCATTACTCTTTACCACTGTTACTAAGATCCATAAGAAAAAGAAACTCAGACAAGAGTTTGGCATTTTAAAAGAAAATAAATATAGAGTTACAAATAGGCTAATGAGACACACCTTACCTGCAGTTAGAAATCTAAGTCTCTTGAAAAACCAGAAATCAGAAGCCTGACAGGACTGGAAGAACACTGGTTCCATACTTTAGCCTATGAGAACAGAAGCCTAACATCTCTCAGACCCTCCTGTAAGAGCTCCTTGGCAAGAGGTTTATCCAGACAGCAATCATTTAAGGAGAGTTATTTTCCAACCTAAGGAAATCAGCAGGTGTAAGACTAAGTGTAGAAAAAATCCTTATATAATATCAATAGAAATAGTAATAACTGAAAGCAAATACAGATGGTCTCTGACTTACTCACTTTTCAACCCTATGATGGTGCCAGAGCAACAAACAAGTAGTAGAAAATAGTACTTCAGATTTTGAATTTTGATCTGTTCCCAAGCTAGTGAAAGGTGGTATGATTTTTCTCTTTCAATGATGAGAAATCAGAAGCCACATCGCCCAGTCACAGATCAAAAAGGTAAACAGCCAATACCCTAAGTGTGTTGTCACTGTTACTTAATGTTAAGTGCATGAGGGGTATCAATTGCACTTTTGATCTACAATGTTTTCCACTGACAATGGATTTTTGAGTCAAAATCCTGTCACAAGTAATGGAGTACCTGTGGATGGAGGGCTTAGGTTTTACAGGAAACTGTGTGTCTAAGAAATCACAAGTCTGGTGCACTTGAGGCAGGCCCCAGACTGCAAAAACTGTACTCTTAAATTTCCACTTCTGGGGAAGAAAAACTGACAGATGATATTCTTACAGAAGATGGATCTGAGGTCCACAGAGGAGAATGGATCTATAAAGGAGGCCTAGTGATCCAAAAAGTAGAAATTGGGTGGTCAGACAGGCTAACTGCATGCTGTATCCCATTGCCAAGTCAAAACTCTTTACAATAACTGAAGAATTCCATGTTTCTATTTCCTGAGGGAGAATTTTTAAACAGCAAAATTTTGTAGGTCAATAAGCTGTCTACTTTTATAGTGACCAGATCACAAGTGACTTTGCTAGGCCTACTGTGAGAACTGGGTAGGACGGGGGATTTTAGGCGGTTTTCCTGGCAAGGCAAGAAGATAACACAAACTGTGCACCTAGATATTTGGGAGGCTGGAGTGGCCCACAATTCCTTGTCCCCAAAATCTGCCATACTTAGTTGTCCTCTACCTAGAAATGATATTTTCCAGCCTTCGTAATAATGTGAGTTAGAAGTAACTGAGAAGTCTCTTGCTCTGGGCTTTTCCTTTTCCACATTAGTATCCCAGGCCCCAGCCCAGGATCTCTCAGGATAACACATGGAGGGTGGCAAATATAACAGAGGATAGAACACAGGTCATCTGTCAGAACTGGCTTTCTTGCAGCATAGCTGCCCTCTCTCTCCCAAGCATGGACTGGATGAAAAATAAAACATTTTACTTCTGGTTCCCTTTTCTATAACCAATATGCCATTTGCATTTCTTGCCCCTTTCAGCATTGGAATTTTCTTAAGGTAGGACAATCCCAGGGAGCCATTACTAAAAACCAAGGAAACCAAATCACAGAAGACAAACTAGGAAATTAAAAGGACGAAAAATCGAACCAAGATCTATTTTACACGTCAGTGAAGGCTCTTAGAAAGAGCACAAAGACTTTCTAGTTTTGAAATGTCTTCCTGTGTCAGACTTCAAGGCCCTGTCTGGGTACGTTAGTTACTAGAGTAATATAATCTGAGTTAACCAAACAGCATGTATTTAGTAAGCATACAATGTCTTCTTAGCTTAGAGATGAGAATGAGAGAGGTTACACCCCCACCCTCAGTCCCACAGTGATCCAGAAAACAGAAGTTCCTAAAATAAAAAGGACAAAACCAGAAAAAAACAGGCCATCCTGGGAAGTGGATGAGAAGGGGCAGTGAAGCTCTGAGGTCCAGGGAAAGCAAGCTTCAGTGGCAGGAGACCATCCCTGAGCAAATCCTTGCTTTTGTATCAATAGTCTTTTTATGATGTTTGCCCTCCCTAAGCCTTCAGAAAGTCAATGAAGCTGAAATCACAGGGACATAAATTATAAATTGACTGAAGGCAGGAATGGTTTGGAGTAAATGATATTATTATAAATGTGAAACCTTTATAAAGACATTTCAATGAAAAATTTTCTAAAGCTCCATTTAAATATTTACAAGTGAACACTCCAACTTACAGGTGGATAGGGAACAGTGAGCATAGAATTGTTTGATCCAGTAGGTTAAGTAGTAGGTAGAAGATAATAGCAAATAAATTGCCAGCAGATGTTGTTGTTGGTTCAGAGCCGGAGACTGCCAAAGCAGAATAGGCTGCTGGGATATCATGGAATCTAAATGACTTTCTCATTCTGGCTGATTTAATTTCACTGAGTGGAAACTTGCAACTATTTATTATGGAATGCCCAATGTAGCTGAACATTTTTTTAGTTTAAAAGCATGTCTTTATATAGAAGTCAGTATAGTAAAGACCATCTGCAGAACTAACATCTTGTCCTTAAAGACTGACCCAGTGATGCACTGGAGTCAATTCTTACTCTGTTTACTGCCTCCCTTCACCACTGTTGTTCAGCGACATCATGACAATGGGCTGAAATCAGCCATGGAGGCAGTAATTACACCACAGAAATCGGCAAATGTTACAAATGAGGATTTTTTCCTTTTTGCAGAGAGCTGGTTACCAACACCCCATTGCAGGAAGTGTTAATAGCTAATGCACCACTTTCAAGACTGGTCTGGCTCTGAAGGGCCGTTCTGCTCCTCATTACAAGGCATCTCCCAGCTTGCCTCCTCCAGTACTCAGTCCTGCTTCCCCCACTTCCTCACAGATGTGGATCCAGAGAACTCCAACTAACACCAACCCCTCTCCCCAGCACACATGCATGCACACACACACACACACACGCGCACACACACACACACACACATGCACGACCCTCTGCCTCTCAACTTATTGCTCAACCCAACCTGGCACAGAGGCATGAGAAGGATAGAAAATTTATCAACAAGAGAAAAAGTAGGAAGTTAATCATTTAGAAAGATAACTGGCCACTGCTTACTTGGTTCTTTATTGCTGGAAATCATCCCATTCAAAGCAGAGAAGGTCAAACAATGCTGTTTTGTTTAAGGTTTTGATGCTATTGATTCTGTTGTTGTTGCTGTCCAGAAATGCCTTTTCCTAACAAATATTTTAAAATGTGTTATGGATGTAAGAAAATGTAGAGGCTTTGGTTATTTTTTTTAAAAGTCAGCATTTGTTTTTACTTGCTTAATTTTAGTAATTTTAAGAGGGATCGCTTCAGTGGTTTTATCCTAAACTCAAAAGAGAATTACAAAAAGAGATCAAAGATGATCAAAAGAATCAAACAGAAACTGATTTAACTGACTTTTTGGATACAGGCTACTTTTTTCCCTAATCACTTCTTTCAGCTTTGTTTTTCCCAATATTTTAGCAAGTCTTTTGCATTTTAGTTCACACTAAATTATCAGAACAGTGTCTGGTAAAGAAATTATTTTATGCTATGGTTAATCTCTTTTCATAGTACTAGAGATTGAAGCCAGGGAGCTCTAAGCTATATCCTGAGCCTTGTGTTCATTTCTCTTCTTTTGAGACAGGGTCTCCTTAAGTTGCCCAGGAACCCTTGAACTTAAGATCCTCCTGCCTCAGCCACCTGAGGAGCTGGAATTATAGACATGAGCTATCACACTTTCATATTTAAATCTTATCTCTGCCTCAGGCCTCTACCAGCCGGATGCTCTGTGGCTACCAAACCTGAGTGGGGGGAACAAGTAAGTTGGCATCTTTACTCTTCCTCAGCATCTCTGAGCGGTGGGGAAGGGGGAATTGAATTCACCCCTGTTCCTTTTTGAGGCATGACTTCCTTGAGAGTGGAGTAGAGGAGAAGCAAGGTTGGAAGAAGGGGCAAAGTTCTCTAAAGTAAATCTTGGGGACAGCAGGCTCTTCTGGGCCAGGTGTTGATGCTTCCCTGGCTAACTCTGAGTAGCCCCTGTTGTTCTGATTGCCAAAAGTTCAAGGCCTGAGTCTTTCAGGAGTTGCCTCTCGGAGCTTCTTAGGAGACTCTGAGGGGTCATCCAGCTTCTCAGTTTTCTAAAAAGAAGATGAATCTGGCTCTGTTGGGCCTGATTTCAGCTCCTGACTTGTGATGGGCAAAATGGGAGGGGCAGAAGTACAAACATCCACCAGAAGAAGGAAGATGGACCCCTGAAACACTATCCCTTAAGGCTTCAATTTCTCCATTTTTCTCTTCAGCTGTCCTTCATGTAGTTGGGGTGGGGTGTCAGAGGGATAGAATGAAGTTTGGGCTCATGAATTACCAGTCCCTGATGGAAATTTCTGGCTCGAATTGCTTCTTGAAAGTTGTCTTGAAAAGTGGGCATACTAAATGCTTCTTTGTTCCAAGCAGAGGACATTAATCATATATTCTAAATCAACAGGAAAATCTCATTCATTGTCTTTATAATTTTTGAATGTTACTTAAACTAGCTACAAAATCTAAAAACAAAAACAAACAAAAAAACAAAACACCACTTTGCCTGTTATAAAGTGAACCTAAACTATATAGTTGCATAGTTAAAATAAGGCAGAACTCCCGAACTGGTTACTTAAATTTCCAAAGTTACTACTGAATTGATCAAACATAAGAGAAAATCACTGCTTCATCTCCTGTATTATATGGTATTATACAGGGAGAAACAGACTCGTATAGCAGAAAATGTTATGATGTCTAGAATATCCCCAAAACTAACACCTTATTGGTTTAGTGGAACCTCCCAATACATGGATCATGGTTATACCATAAGTTGCTTGAAATTTTCTGTATTTATTTTGTCTCAGTTCTACACATTGAATCTCTCTTTGCAAATATTCAGCACATTTTCAGGTTTTAGCTCATAATTAGATGTCATTATTAATTTTCTCTCATGTTGTTCAGAAATAGCCCTCTCTTGGACATAGTTTATTTCATATGATTTTCCTAAATAGCAACAAATTGAATCCTAGGGGCATGTCCCTCAGAATTCTATGAACTTAAAGAAATAAATAAAAAAGGAAAACAGCATCAGCCCAGTTTGTTAGCAACTATAACTTTGGTCCTCAAAAACATCAACTTATGAAGGAAAAAAAAGCACTATTGCCAATACAGTTTGGGCTCCCTTAATTTCATGCACTGTGATTTCAACAATTTCTCTATTTCTCATCTTATTTCTATAAAAGTAGCTTCATTTAAAAGCAGGGAAACCACATTTCATGCTCTTCAGTTTCATTAAAGTTATACAAAAGGAGCCTACCGAAAGGAGCCTCTCCTAATTAAACACTTGTAGCCGATGAAAATATTGAAATGATGAATCTGAAAGGAAGCTGACATTATAGAGTCCCCAGAACTTTTTTATCACAACTGAAACATGGAGCTGAAAAATTAAGATCTGAATCCCAAGATGAAGTGTCACCTACGTCATTATTAAAGGAGAGAGAAGGTGCGGTCCACCACCTTTTATGGCAGCACAGGTGACGTGGCGTGAGAGAACCAGAGATCAAAGGAATTTCCTCTGATCCTGCATAGGAAAGGCTTGCCGTCAGCCCCAAAGAGGGGCAGTGGTAGCCCTTACTTACACTGCACTATGATCAGAGGCCCTCGTGCTTGGGAGCTCAGGGCAGTGGCTGGTGGCTGCAGGTGCTCCGGGCTGGCATCAGAGTGCTTTCATCGTAATTCAGACTGAGTTACAGAGTGCTGGTTAAAGGGCTCTTGCGTAAAGCATTACCAAGAATAAAAGACAGTGAAACTTAATGTGCTATTCCTCCCCTCCAGGACCTGCAAAATAAGCTTGTTGATTGACAGATTCTCAATGTGAGAAAAGTAATGGACATGCTTCTCAGAGGTTTAGAAGTGAGCCTGCATTGTAGATGACTCCTACCTAAGCTCTAAAGGCAAGCAGAGCAGGGGTTAGAAAGCAAAGACTGTTCTGATCTTGCTCCCTCTTTATTTAAGTGAATTTCATTTCTCACAGCTCACATTCTCAAATACATACTAAAGTCTAATAAGCAGCTTAAAATTTATTAATTTCATATGAAACTTTGTGTTAATATCCTCTTTGTCTAATTGATCGCTGTCTTTTTGACTACCACATATGACTTTTATACGATATTCCTAAGGTCTGCTTTTCAATTCCATTCTTATTAAGCTCAAGAACTGGTTAGTATTTCATTAGTTAGAAATCATTTTAATTTCTGATTTCTTCAATTATTTTAACTGAGAACCTTTTGAATATTGAGCTCATAAAGCCATAAGAGATTGAGAATGTCTTGTATCTCTATTCTTTATATTGCTTGAACATTTCACATATTTGCTCATGTTTAGAGTGGACAAGAATTCTTACATGAGAGACATGGGGCATTAGCTTTAAACTTAATACATTTATATTTGTATGTATGTTTATGTATCCATGCATGGTTGAAAGAGGAATTTGTGTGTCTCTGTATATATGAGTGGATTACAATAACTCCAAAAATTTTGATTTTTAGAGCATTTGCTTTTGAGTATTAAATTGTATAGATAAACACACCCTACACATTGGTAACTAAGATCTAGTGTACACTTTGGGCGTGCACTGTACCATATGAAAACAAAGGAAAACGTATGTGATGCTCATTGGAAGTTTACTGTGTGCAAAACTCTACTATCCATGCTTCAGAAAAAGCTTTTTAATAGATATTTTCATATTTTACAGTTTAAAGAGATGAGGCTTAAAAAGACTAAGAAAGTGTCCCTAAAGAATGTCATTTACACAGTTTGTCATCTAAGTTTTGAGAGAGAAACTCTAGTCAGATTGCTAGTACAGTAGGTACAAAAAAGGTTTATTTTGGGCTATGTCACCTACCCAAAGATATAGTACAGATAAGCATCATATCAAAGCAGATTGTCTTGGGAGCCTGAAACCATAAACACTAAGCTATTCTTAGCAGTTTCTTTCTTTCTCAAGAAACCCAGAAGAAATAAGAGCATAGAAGAAGTAAGGTTGCATAGGAAACGCTGTGGCATATTGTATACACATAATCAAATACAGACAAAAGAAGGCTGCACTGCCACGTGCAAGCAACTAATTAACTGCTACTAGTATCTAGCTGGAGAGAAAGCTCTAAAATCAACAAGTAAGGTGAAAATTGGGTTGAGTCAAACTGTACTTCAAAAGCTTCACAAGGGCCAACACCATAAAAAGCACCAGAAAACTGATTCCAACTGTGAAAACCACAGAGCTCTCTTTACCACCACTTGCTTTTTCTTTTGGACTCTTCAGAAGATCTGCAGTTGAATTCTAGTGAGTTTAAATGAGCATAGCACGCAATGTCATTCAGCCTTTCAAGTAGAAGAACATTGGTGCTCTGATAATGTCCAAAAAATGCCAAAAGAAAATAAGCTGGAAGATACTTTACTTCTTGGAGGAACTGTATTTGAAGTGACTACATGAAAGATTAATAATAATAATAGGTGGAGAATGGGGATTAGAACATAGCATTGTGAGAAAACAATATGCAAAAGGACTCTAGAGTCTTGAAAATGTCGATGCCTGGAACATCGAAGCCACAGAAATATGCAGTTAGAGGCACTCCGGATGTCAGCTTACTGGATTTGCTTCTTGCTCTCAAATTAGTGTTTGGCAACTGACATTTTGAATCAGAATTATCCGTGCAGTTGTTTTATGAAAGCCATCACCCACCATTACAGAGCTGGCTGTAAAAGGAACAGAGGCTGTAGGAGTAGGAAGGTGCCCCTGAGCTCTGAGGATGGATGGGATACGCTGGGATGAGGACTTGTGATTTTCTTAAGTGCCCGTGTGTGTGTGTGTGTGTGTGTGTGTGTGTGTGTGTGTGTGTGTGTGTGGTGTGTAGGGATGAGGAGATTAGTAGTTTCATACCTAATTTTTAAAATATGTGTACTTACATGACTGATCTGTTCAGTACCTAGCATAACAGAAGGGTGAAATACAAACATCTGAGTATTTAAAACCTTCCAAGACCAAAACAATTGCTATGGACAGTGGTGAGCCCCTGCAGTTTTTTTGAACTACCATATATTTTAAGAATTTTTTCCCCGTATCTTCATGTGAATGAAAAATGTTGATAGATGGAGAATATTTAACAAAATTCTGGCACAGTTTAAAGACGAGTGGCTTGAGGGTGGAAAGAAAAGAGTCTCTGACTTTTAAGGGCAAACAGTTAAGATTATCAAAAGCAGTTCCTAAAGAGTGACCAACATATGATGTTATTGTCCACTACACAAGCCTCCAAGAATAGCTTCACATAAAGTTTAAATACCAGAACAGAAACTGCTAAAATAAAACTTGTTCAAGTAAGGCAGGTGAAAACTCTGGCATGCAGGGAAGCGTGTTGCTACACTCTGATGCACATGTGGTATGACCAGTAACTATGGTGAGTGTTTAATATTTTAAAATTTTATTACAGTAAAGACACATTGCCGTTCATCACTCTCAGATTATTCAGCCTAATCCCACCATTATCCCACCATTCTTGACATTTTCTGAAGCACTTTTAGAAGTCTCCTTTTGAGTGTCTTTAGAAGTGCAATCATAGCTGTTTCACTGTCCCGAATTAATTCAAAATATTTGCCTTTCTTGATCATTTTGACATTGAGAAAGAGCCAGAAGTCACACGCTGCCAGGTTCAGTGAGTAAGATGGATGAGACCACACCACAGTGTTTATGTGAGCCTGTCTTTCCTTTACACAGTGCTCAGCAGCAGCGTTCACCGTATTTGTGATCATGTTGTGTAAAGACACTCTTGAAAGAGAACTTGCAGAACTGCTTCAGAAACTTGCAAAACTGGTAGAATAATTGTATTTGAAAAGAAGGGACGTTTTCCCGGCAATTTTACTGTAATATATTTTTTAAAATTGAAACATTCCCGAATATTTTGATCACCCCTTGTCTCTTTTAATAGTCAATACACCCAGCTTCAAACACTACTTCTGATCCTTAGCATTGCACTTTAGACAAGATGTTAAACCTCTGTCAATTCCAGATACTTGTCTGAAAAATGAAAGAAGTCCCTGATGTTGTATCAGGAACCACTTTAATAGTCACATACTTAAAGACACTGAGGGTAACTAAAGCATAGACGGAAGCCAATCTGTCTCCAAATCTTAGATACGTTTGCAGCAGTGAATACCGACCACAATCATGGAAGGCAATGCATGAGGAGCCCCACCTTGCTCAATCAATGGACAGTCTCACTAGAATCGCCAAGGGATTTACATGAAAGCCCACTTTTTTTACTTCAAAATCAAACACACAGCTCCAGATGTGTTAAAGGGAACCATCTTTTTCACAACCAGAAAATGTCTCAACTGCACGTGTGATATTTCTTTCCCAGAGAGGAATTATTTTTTCCTTAGCCAGCTTCTTACCCACGAATGCAGATGGCAAGACTCCGTGGCAATGCCCTTTTCTCACACTGTATTAACAAGTCCCTCTCTACTAACCAAGGAAAGACCAAGCAAGAGGACAGACCTCCGCCTGCTAACCTTCAGGTAGGTGCTTCTGC
Source organism: Cavia porcellus (assembly GCF_034190915.1). NCBI lineage: Eukaryota > Metazoa > Chordata > Mammalia > Rodentia > Caviidae > Cavia > Cavia porcellus. Next base: position 26,182,985 of record NW_026947497.1, on the reverse strand, counting down.
TCCTTACACCGCAGTGCAGCAACCCCTAGCCAGCCTGCCCTCCACAGCCTGAAGCCCACTCAGGATTCCATTTCTACTACTTCATCTTTATAACTTCCAAAGACACCTACCTTGTAAGATCAACATAAAAACCCTGAATGTAAACAGCAAAGAGAAAAATGTACCTAGGACATGGTAGGCACTAAAGAAATGATATATATTGAGATTCAAATCATGGGACCACATACAAACCCACTTCTCTCTTTGGCTCCATTTTCTTTGTCTAAGAGCTACAAAATTTAGACACTATAAAGAAGTGTAATGAGGGGTAAGTGAAAAATAGGAAGGAGTGCATTCATGGGCTATTCAATGAGGCTTTTTCAACATTCATCTACTTCCTATTTTTGTACCTATAAGAAAAAAAAAGCATAATATGATGGAATTCTAGAAGGAATAAATAGAAAATGAACAATTGGTAGGATGCAAGCTCTAAAGCCAAACTGAGTTCAAACCGCAGCCTGCCCACCTCTATAATTTTAAGTAAGTTATTCAACTTGTTGGCACTTCAATTTCCTTATCTGTGGAAATCATACTGTCAGTATCCACCCGACGCAGGTAGTTGCAGGATTAAACCAGATGATAATAAAGGCCAGAATTTAGTAAGTGTTTAATAAATGTTGGTGAGTATTAGGTGTTTGTCAGTTCTTCTTTAGACTTAAGACCATGACAGAAATAATCAGGGGTATGCTTGTCCTTAGAAGGGAAAAATTATCTCTGGGGAAATCGCGATTAGCTCTAACACCCAGGTTCATCTACATTCATAGCTGAAGCACTGTCTTTAAGTTCTTAAAGCAGCCATAAACAAAGTACCACAAATGTAGATGATTTAAAGCAACAAAACGCAATTATCTGATGATTCTGGAGGAAAGATGTCCAAAACCAAGGTGTCGACAAAGCTGATGATCTCTCTAAAGAACCTGCTTTTCTCCTGTCTGCAGGCAAAGCTCAGCACTCCTTAGTTCATGGAGACACGGCTGCAATCTCAGCGTCCAATTTTACATGGCATTCTTGATGTTTCATCCCTGACTGTCTCCTCTCTGTGTGTCTCCTCTCTCTGCTTCTTATAACAACACCAGTCACACGGGATTAGAGCCTCCCTCAATCACACATCTTACCTTGATTGCATCTACAAAGATTATTTCCAGCTAAGGTTGTATTGTGAGTACCAGGGATGGGAAAGGTAAGTCTGCAATTGTATCTTTTTGAAGGGACACAATTCAACCCTTAACACTCTAATATATTAGGGCACAAATCTCATAATCCTTAACAAGAACTCTTTCAATAGCTTTCCCTGAAAGCTCCTGAATGCCATATAAAAATAAAAAGTAATCCTGCTACCATGAAAAGGGCACTTAAAGGCATTAATTTTGAAAGTTTGCTATAATCATCCAAGCTGTCTTTTGCTAAGAGAGAGAAAGAGAAAAAAAAGATTTGAAAAAGTTTCTGTTTTAAGAATCATAACATTAAAGCAAAATTTTCTGCTATAAAACTGGCTGGGCAGAACATCAAGAAAAGAACAGCTTTCCGAAGATGATATGGAGCAGATAACGTGAATTGTGTGGCTGTGCATTCTGTACACGCTCATGTGCTCACTCAAATACACACACACACACACACACACACACACACACACACACACATTTGCCTCTGTGCCCCTGAAAAAAATGAAATGGTCTGAAATCAAGCAAGACAGATGGCTGAGTGGGCCTCTCATATGTCTCATCAGAGCTAAGAAGTCATTGCTACGTTTCTGAAGAAGAACCACTCGCTTTTTTCCTAGATTTATACACTCTCCTCTCTACCTTTACAAAGCTTGAAATATTCATTTTTGAGATCACTGAAGGTTGAGACTCCGGAGAAGCCTTAGAACCTAAATGAAATAGTGGGGTACTCTTTTTAATTGAAGTAATAGGGTACTCTTCCTAAGACCAGAGACATGCTGGCCCGCTAACCTAACTGGATGCAGATGTGCCTCACATTACTCTGGAGGCTTATTTCTGAACAAATTTTGTAAAAGTTGAACAGAAAGAATTTTGTACTCACTGGAAGAACTCACTATCTTTAGAGAATTTTATATTTAAGTCTTTTGTGAAGCAATGACTTTTGGTGAACCTTTATACTATGTAAATAACTTATTTTTGACACAGAGCACTGCCCTGAATGTGTGCCAGAAGGCCCACAATGTGTCTGCAGCATGAACACTTAACCAACCTCAGCTCACCCACCCTCCTGCCCTCCCACCTCTTCCCAGCCTACAAGCATCAGATGACTCTTCCTAATATTATTTTTCAATAATTTATGACTGGTATTTTGGGACTTATCCCCAAGGCTGTAAAAGCCTTGATAAGCATTTGGTCATCCTCCTGATCTTTTTCTCCCTAGCTCCTTCTGATTTAATGTTGGCCTCCTAGTCCGCTCCTGTCTTGGTCCCTAGCATCCTTCATGGTTCTGCTGGTACTCTCTCCTAGAGGTCGTCATGGGCACTTATTACCTACTTCATACTTTACCCAGAAAGCATGTAACTTTCTCACTATGTGAATACCTGTGGTGTGTGTATCTACCAGTGGAATTCTCTTAATTCTTCCTCATAGAATGGTTGCCTTTTCACAAGTGTTAACTATACAATCTGTTGGCAATTTTTCATGGTAGTAATTTATAGTCTTTCATTGTGTCTACTCAGTGCTCAAGTCTGTGTTCACTGTTATCTGAGGATGAGTTTAATGTTGTGCACACATTTAGTGTACAGCACTGTACCAGCTGACACAGGAAATGCGAGTAAGACACAAGTTCTACCTTTAGTCTACGCCACTGGAGGAAAAGTGAAGCCTTAAATAAGTACAGTGGGCAGGCTATAAAATGGACAAGGGGAATAGGCGAACAATGAGCAGGAAACTGGATCCTCTCAGCAATAAGGACAAAGAAAGACTTCAGAGAGAAAGTGACTATTGGAAGGGAACTTGAGAAGAGGGTGGGATTTCAAGCAGGAAAGAAGAATTTAAGACTGAACACAGGGCCAGGAATGTAACTTAGAGGCATAAGCACCTTCCTGGCAAGCACAAGGTCCTGAATTTAATTTCTGGTATTTAAAAAAAAAAAAGTTTGTGGGAGACAACTCCAGTGACTCCCTTTGAATCCAAAACAATTATTTTGATTTCTTGGAGACTCATTTCCTTATACTGATATGTAAAAGGCTGGCTAGGGTATTTTCTTCTCTCTTCAGTTGGCTCTCAGCATTGCAAATAAGGCTAGCTGAGGTGCTAATATGCAAAATCTATAGCCATCAAACAGTCCTATTTCCTCAGCAAGATTTTAGGGCAAATAGCTCCAGGAAGGTCAACTGGGTATAGCCTCAAGGTAAGAGGCTATGACTCCCCAGGCACAAGAGTCTGCATATCAGAAACCTAAGCAATAGTCCCCCAGAACAATTCCACTGCTACCCTAATTGGATTATGTAAATTGATTCTTGTGCATATCTTTATCTGTACAATTTACAGAGATTCCAATCTTGCACCTGACCAGCCAGCTCAAGTCCTGCGCTTCTCACAATCACTCATCCCTGAGCCAACCCCCTTCTTCACAAGATAATAAATTCTGGGAGAGGTCTAGGATCAAGGCCTTTGTCCTCATGTCCTCGCAGGGATTGGATTTAGGACCCTTTGGCTGCTCTTAACGTGGAAAATGTCTTGGTGTTTTTACTCTCTTCGTGGGTTGCATTGGTGGTGGTAGATTGGAATTAACTTGCTGTGATTCCAATGACATCTCAATGGGATTACAAATTTAACCTTTTAGATTGTGAAGAAAACTAAAAAGAAGACTACAATACTTGGATGACTGAACTCGATATTTGGGTTTACAATAAGGTTGATCACAGAATCCCTGGACACCACCCCTATTTTGGAAGAAGATTGAGCTCTGAGGAGTACTAAGCAGAGAGCAGTCAGTGGAAGGCTGGTTATCACAGGCATTGCTGCAAGGATCTTCAAGCCTTCCTGAGAATATACAAAATGGTAAGTTAGAATTCTCCAAATTCTCCACTTTGCAAACGAGCAGCGATCAAGAAGTGATTTCTGTTTTGATTGGTAACACTGGGTTGTTGACACTGGAGCTACACTGTACCTGAAATCCTAAATTAATTGAAAAGCAAAGCCTGCATTAACCGAACTCAGGAGTTTGCACAGTTATTCCGCAAAGCCATAAATCACAGCAAATCAGCCCAGAGGCAACTGGGCTTCCTACCAAATATTAGTGAGTTTCACCTGATTTTTTTCTTTCTCATTAGAAAAAAGATAAGCTTTCAGTTACCTACATTTGCCAAAAGGACAGATTAGCTGTAACTGCGTGAATTTGTCTGCTCAATGTCTTGTGTACCCTGGCATGGAGTTAAAAATTAATTGATACTCTCTCATCATTTATAACAATGGGTGATTTCTAGAAGGAGGCCATGATACATCAAGTTAAAAAAAAAAATGTCTTTCTCACAGAAAGCATCATTCCTAGGAGGAGGTAATGACACATTCAGCTGAAAGAAGTTTCTTTTCTACAAACATTTAGCTTTCATATGTTGTCTTGTAAATAATACACTATTATATTCATCATGGTTCAAGTGTACTTAGAGAAGACAAAAGAGAAAGGAATTGAAATACACTTGATATTTTGTGCATAGTTGCTAATCACATAGAAAAGAGCAATGGTAAATGCTTACAATAACTGCTCAGACTTTTTTTCAGGTAGATTTGTAAGTTCCTGAAAAGCATTTCCAACCCCCTTTTTGAAAAATAGAATGATCATCTTTTAATTATAGTGTGAATGTACCTCCTGGTCAATTCTTTTTGATACTTTTTTATATGCTTGGTTTGGTCTGCTTCTAAGAATGTTCCCAACTGCACAGGAGACTTCTGGTTCCTTCCAATATTTGCAGTTCTTCTAAAATTTTTCTGACACACAACCTAAACATTTCTTTTATCGTATTTCTGAATATATGTGCTAAGGATGCTAAGTCATGAAAGCCTACATCTAATTGCTCAAATTTGAAGTTGTTGTTGATCTGAGTGTTCTTTCTTTTCTTCTTTTTATCTTGATTTTTTAGTGCATTAGCTACATTTCCTTTCTGCCACAGAGGAACAGGTGTTGAGCTTCTAATAAGAAAGAGCATTAATCCCGTTGGAAAAACAGTATCTCCAGGATCTAAAAGCAATATGAGAACAAAGTTTCTCGTGTTTGACTAAATTTTGCTTAGGAAATGAAATCATATGGTCTTTTCAGTGTACACTTGCTAAAGTTTTAGCCTAAAGTAAACTAACAAGGTTTTCCTGCTGTTGAAATATATGTCCTCCCAGGTGCAGTGTGGAACATGTCTCATAGCAAACCTTGGAGTCTCTCTGTGATTAGCTTACCATACTAGTAAGCCTGAGCTTACCGCTTACTATATATAGAGCAGGCTAGAATATCGAAGTACATAATCGTTCCTAAATCACAAGAAAAATTCTCAGTTCATGCAATGCTATAGAAAAATAAAAGTTTAAAGTGCAATCAGGTGCTTTGATAGAAAACCTGTTCTTTGATTACTTCTGGAGAGGAATATGCATTAATGTCAAATCATCACTTGATGTAAAAGCCCAGATTTTTTGATAAAAAAAATAGCTTTTATAGAACATTAAAATCAGATAGACAAGCAGTTAAATGCCTTTGTACTTTGTCACTCTGGCCCCCTAGTGTGTCTTCTGATGTATATGGGGATAATTGAGAACCACATTTTGAAATTGACTAAAAATTGCCCAGAATTATGGATATTAGATCATTTCAAGACAGTGGAGTCTGGGCTGAATTTAACAGTCAAAAAAAAGTTTAAAGCCCTTCATAGCTGATCTATATTGTCTTCCTCTTCCCAGCCTGTAATGTGATGTCTTGCATAGAGCTGATAATAAATGTGTGAATTATTTAATAAATGTTATACACATTGTCACCACACACAAGTTATGAGACCCACCTCTGCACCTTTGCACAATTCAATTTCCCACTTTTCAACATAACTTCATTGTTTAGTTATAAGTAACAAATTATATACTAGGCACTGTTCAAAGTGCATTGTGCAGACTTGTTCTCACAATAATCCTGTGATTGTCGTGTAATTATTGTCCCCACTCTCCAAAGAAAGAAACTAAGGAACAAAGAGGATAATTTGCACAGTCACCCAGAGAGTAAGTGGCAGAGCCAGGATGAAGCTTAGGCCTTCTGCTTCTACTGTCCATGGTCTGAAGCACCACTAGCCTCTGCCACCAACTCTCCTACCTTATCCTAGTCTCCTCTCCCCTCCCAACAGTGGTTCTCAAATTTAAATCTACATCAAAATAACCCAGAGAGTTTCACTGACTCCCAAGCCCCATCCAGCAGTACCTGAGATGTCACTTCCAACAAATTCTCAGATACGTGTTGATCTTCTGCTGGAAGCACCTCTTTGAGAAACTCAGATCTGCAGAATCAGTGTCTAGAGAATACATGCTAATTTGGGGCTTAGTGAATAGTATCCATCCACAATGAAGAAATTCAACAGCTCGGCAACTTAATGAACAAAATCCATGTTATCTCTCTTGCAGTATAGGACAGTGCACAGCAGGGCTGTCACTCAGTTGCAGAATTCTGCCATTGTGTTGCTCTGCCATTCCCTAGGACATTATTTTCCACATGGTTGAAGCTGGGACACTGACACATGCAGGCTTCATCCAATAGGGACGAGAATGCACACCTTGTGAATTAATGTCCACTCCCAGAAGTGACACCTGTCATTTCTACTCACATTTCAGCTGCAAGGACAAAAGCATTTGACAATAACTACAAGAGACTTAGAAATATTTTATTATACTCTGAAATAGAACCTGGAGAAATAGATTTGGCAGGTGAGGTACATCCCATGCTACAAATATCCTGCCTGGTATCTCACTGTGTTCCTTTTCTGCCCATGACCTGCCAGGCTACCAATGGCCCTAGATATTACACACCCATGTCAGTTCTCCTGGGGAGGAAGGAGAAGCTAGACTTCCCACGCTGGAGGCCCAAAGAACATGCATAATCAGGTTACCCAGAGAAAAGTCCTTAACCTACCTACAACTATTTAATTTACAAAACGCATGCTAGCAATATATACTTTCTGTCCTAAGACTTTTAAAGATATACCATAGAAATATACTTATGTAATAAAAAATTCACAAACTCTTGGGTTCTATCAGACATAATCACTATGCCACCATGAATTTTATTTAAATCATTCATTTCATTATCATATAGATCCCAAAGATAGACATTGTGTCATCCTATTTTACAAGTAAGGAAAGAGCATCATATACAAATTAAGCAGCTGGTTCCAATTTTGCAGCTCTTAATTGGTAGAATGGAGTTTTGGACACACGTGGACGTGAATCCAATACTTTGTTTACAGCCAACTACTGAACCTTCAAAAATATAAACATAGGTACATAAATGATTTAATATGTGGACTGAGCCACCTTTCAGTATCAGAAAGTTACTCACAGCATTAATATTAATCTGATGATGTCCCTAAGAGATTGCTGCATAGGCTCAGAGGAGTCTGACTTGGAGACATTTAATCCACTGGTTTGCAGACTTAAGTGCTAGCTTCTCTGGGGACATTGCCTACAAATGTCACTGTCTCAGCCCAACCCAGATCAATCAGCCAGCATCTGGGGGGGGGGGAGAACAGGCCTCCATTTACTATGAATGTTTTAATTGTGTTGATCTAACCAGCAGCAGGCATTCAACTAATCCTGTGTGATCATGCTGACTCAGGAAGCAGGAAAGCCACATTGTGCAGGTAAAGTTTCACACTCTCATTATCTCTAAGGAGTGTAACTATTAAAAGTCCCCGAATGCTTGTCTGCACATCTTCCTCAGCTTAGACAGTTTTTTGTTTAACTATTGGTAGGTAAACTACAACCTTCCTCTAACCTGTGGCACAGCTTATAGAAAATTCTTTCCAACAACGTGTAATGAAAGTCTCTAAATAGGCAACAAAATGGGCTTCACTCCAAACTCCTCAAGGTGACAAATAGCACAGCCATGTTCCAATCTTTACCTGCTTTAAAACTCTGTAATACTCTAGAATGTTTTCAGAGCCTCCTAACAATGCATCCCGATCATGTACGCATTTTCGCCTCTGTTAAGTCATCTGTTTTTCTCAAGAGAAAAGAAAGATTTTTTTCCTAGAAGAACCAGAGTTGGTGATAAATATACATTCTACAGTTTCCCTATATTTCAATATTTGACAGAGCAAACACTAGTTAGTATTCTCCAGTATCTGCCCTCTTTTCCCTCCTCAGTGATGAAAACCCTAAAAATCAATTGGTCAGATGAAAATAAGAAATTAAGACAGCAGAGTAGCCAAGTGGGGCCTGTGATTAAGTTCTGTCCAATGGGAGAGAAATCGAGCCAACTGGTGAAACTCCCAAGACGTCGTTTTAAAGTAGAGGAGTGTGAGATTTTACTTCTCTTTTCTTTTTCCTGGGGCCTAAATGGGGATACAAAATCTGGACTCCTGAAGCCATTCCAAACAAACGTGTGCAGAGCATGGTGAACGCATCCCGAGGCTCCGGTGAGACCCGAACCACCATTCCAGCCCAGCACCATCTGCATCTCCGTCCTTTCTGGTTACACTCACTGTATGTTGGTGTTTCTGTCCCTGGCAATGACACCGAGCCCCAACGAATACCCAGCCACTTACAAAGTACAAATGGATTAGGAAACTATTGCAGAAGACATTTATACATTGTAAAGCAGTCGTTTAAAGCTTTTTTTTTTATGATTAAACTAAATACACTTTCTTTTACTTGACTGCTCTTTCCTTAAACTATAACTGGGAGAGAAAAGGTAAAATATACAGCTCTTGTGGAGGGAAATGTGAGAGCTTGAAATCATTTAATGTATGAAAAGTGGTTGCTAGGTGACTGTTGTTTGAAAGCTCACCGAGGTGTGTTGGCACCTAGAGAAATATGCAGGTAGGAGTAGTGTTTTGTAAGTTTACACCTTCGTGAAGATTCCGCATTATTTTTAAATGATGAACACGGGGTAAACAAGCAAGGTGGGTAAACCCACTCTTCTTTGCAAGATAAAGGCATAAAGGCATCTATGTGATCTATTTTTTTTTCCCTTGCAAGCAGTCAGATTCTCCTCAGAGAGGCACGGGCAGTGGAGTTTGGTGGAGACAGGCAGCCCCTCCTCGCTGCCCTGGCCCAGGCGAGCCGCACTGTCTCCCGAGTTCCAGGAGCAGCTGCCACAAACCTCAATTTTAGCTTGTAACACCTGCCAAAGCCTGAGTCACTCGGGAAGAGGGAGATCAGCTGCTGATGGTCCTTTTGACAAGGTGAGGCCCGGGCTCATTCTGGTGACAATCTTGTGTCACGTTTGGTGAATGTGATGATGTGTAGCAGAGGGGAAGACAGATGATACAGACATTTGTCATGACAGAGGAGAGGAGACAGAGAAAGAGAAAGAAAACCAGAGAAAAAGAGGGCAGAGCAGCCAGAGCCAGGACAGGTCAAGAGCACAGTGAGCCACTGGGCTCAGATTAACCACTATTTTTCTGGCCGAGTTTCTTATTACAGTAGAAAGAATCATTCCTTGCCTCTCACCATATCTTCCTAAGTGTTCTGACCAGCTCCGATCCTTAGACTTCTCTCCCAAAAGGCAGCTAAATCTTCTCGCGAATACGGATGGAGATATTTGTCATTATTAGTGGCTGAGGTCACTGGGAAGGAAGCCAGGCCTGTTAGCTATGAACAGAGTGTTAGAGAAGGTGACAGACCAAGGCTTAGCAAAGCAAAAGACCCCAGCTGGAAAGCTCCAGGTAACGCAGGGCTCTGACTTGAGAATGTAAGCGTGGACTCAGCTTCCCTTCTTTTTGACACTTTCATTCATTTCCGTTATCCGACGGCCACTTGTGGCCTGTGGCAGTTCAAATGACATCCACTCGACAGAAACGTTTCTAGTGATGAAACCTTATCCTTTGAGTCCGTCCTTCTGTGGGCTCCTAGCTTACCTGCAGCCTTACAATCACTCTGACTCATAGAGGCAAAAAGCACACATTATCCTGTGCCCCGGTACGGCTGGAAATGGACACAGAATCAGAGCCGGGTCTTTTCCTGGGTCTGTAATGTTTCAGGTTGTATCGTGTAAAGAGAACAACGTACAGGCACCTGCAATATTTCCAGCAAAGCCACCGTTGTGTCCCACCAGGCAACAGTATTTGCAGGATTGTAATTATTATTATTTCCTTTTTTAAAGACCAGTTCAAAAATCTTGAATAATAATTTACCTTACAAGCATTTGCTCATTATGTACTTATTCCTTCCCTTCTGCTCTTTCAAAATCTTATTTTTGTAGCTAGGCATGTAATAATCTCCCAGAGTTTCTGGAGCAGGGCTCTTTCTATTCATGCAATTGCAAACAGAAACTCCTTATTCAAGAAGGAAAAAGGTTATTAAGCCAAGTGAAGGTCTCTCTACATTAAAATAAAAAGATAGAAAGGAACTGTGACTGCAATCTTAACTGCGAGGCAGGGTGCAACACCCAGCTTCAGCTTGGCCTGTCCAAACCGGCACATCGCCAGCAGTGGATCTAAAAGTCAATTTGTTAATAATCTTGTTTACAAGGTGTCTGGTGTTTTTAATATCTGCTCATTGTTTTTGGTGTCCAAGCTTGTTTTCTAAATGCAATTCGAGTAAGTTATTAAAACCTTGCACTATTATATTCTGAGGCATTTATATGGTGACCTATCTTAATACTCAAGCAAAGACTCCAAAGTACATCTGAAGTCAAATCCTGGAATAGCTCCATGCTTGTGCGTCCCCTTGCTCCCAAGCCTTGAGCTTCAGTTCACTTGGCATTGTTTGGGGACTGGAGCTGATGTCGATTATATTATAAAAGAGAATCCTATAATTTTTACCATTTTCTCTGTCACTGCTTCTTATCTTACATCATAGTCTGAACAATTACTTTTATAAAGCATATCCAACCATATTGTAATCCCAGCATTTCCAAAGTTCTCTCCATCAGCCCTCTTTTGATGCATAAATTGTCCCCAAGTCATCCCAAATGCCTTTAAAATTGAAAAAAAAAAAAAAAAAGAAAGAAAGAAAAAATAGAAATAACCTGCCGGCACTCTGAGCACACCATGGCATTGCAGGGAAATAAAGCAGGTAAGTCATATTAAGCCATCTTATTGGAAGTTATCAAGAAACAAAATGAACTAATTATTATTTCCTTTCTTTTCCCAGTGATTTGCAGTTCCTGGATGACACCTGAGTAATACCAAAAGGTTTCCAGGCAACCCTTTAGAAAGTGACCTTTTGCTTTCCCTATTTCATTTGCCCTGAGTGTTAATTGACTTGGAAAAAACAGTATATTATCTTTTCAGAAAAAAAGAAAAGCATAGACCTGGTTTGTGAACACCAACATCCTACAACATCACAGCGTTGTTTAAATCATCGCACAGCGCTGCTGAGAGCTATCCAGGAAACTTGAAAGGGAGAACGGCAGTCTTCGAATGAAAGAGTTCTGCTGCCATCTAGCGGTGGGCGTGAGAAGCAGCCCATCTGTCAATTTCCTTCAACAGAGAAATTATTTTAATTATTATCCTGCATTGTCAGTAATTTTCTCAATCGCTTTGTGTGCAGAGGCAACCTCTAGTCACTCTTTGTTCTAACAGAAGCATGGACTTGATGGAGACAAATAAGTGAGGTAGTTTTTGGAAAGTATTTCTAGCAAAATGCTTTCCCAAGTTTTTGGTGAGTGTTAGGGGTGAGTACCTGCATAATCGCATAAAACATCTTTTGTCTGACACTCCACAATAGTGCGTGTGAGTTGTCGTTAGCTATCTGAACCCAGAACTGCTGTACCTATTTTCTTGAAGACCCTAATAACATTTCTCCCTTACAATTTGTTTTATAAATAAATATATTTATTTTTCATTTACATTTTTGCCATTCACCTATGAGAAATTAAGATATTTATCATATGTTATTAAATCAGCCCAGAAATTTCTAACATCAAGACTATAGGCTTTTTTAGATTAGAAGGTAGTAACATATAGAAGGCCTATAAAGTTAATATAGGTCAGGAAGCAACAGAATTGAGGTGTCAGTGAGCCCACCAACATGGGGCCAGGTACAGCGAGAAGCTATATAAACAGTGACAGTGTGTTATTTACTGCACTGAATGCACAGCTTTTAATACAGAATATAGAGCTGGGGATTTAGCTGAGTGGCGTAAGCACCTGCCTGACAAGAGCAAGGTTGTGAGTTTGATCCTGGTATAAAATATATGTATATATATATGGAAGTAGACTATAGACCACATTCAATAAAATATGATTCTTAAAAGCATTTTTCTTCTTGTACAAGAAAAACGTAGCTTGTATCAGTTCTCTGTGATCTTGGGGGAAGGAGCTGCTGTGTACATTGTAACAGCAACCTCTACGTTTCATACAAGTAATTAATCAAAATGCAATTTATGACTTTAAGCCAAAAATCAATGTTTTTCCTGGTATGCCCTTTAAGTACCTGCTTTTAACTCCAATTTTAGCCAGGGATGTTTTCACACACCTGTAATCCCATCACTCAGGAAACTGAGGCAAGAAGATTGTTGCAAGTTCAAGACCAGCCTGGTCTACAAAGTGAGTTCAAGGCCATCCTGAGCTGCATAGTGAGACTCTGTCTCGAAAAAAGCAAAAAATAAATTAATAATTAAAAAATAAGAATAAATAAAAACTCCAATCTTACTTAAGTTTTACCAACAGTCTTTCAGTAAAGAATATTTTGCCTGTCATGTGAGTTTTACCAGAGTTTTAATTTAAGCAGTGATCTTTCCCTTCATAAGGTTCAGAAAAGGAGGAGAACCAGCGAACAACTACTCATCTAAAATTGGTACTTATTTGGTTTCAAGAGACAGGGAGTCTTTAGTTATTAAATGAATCCGTAACACCAGATAACAATATTCCATTTAGATAAATCTCTATTTCTTCACTTTAAAAAAATGGGGCTAAATGTCTTTTCAGATGGCTTTTCATTGTGAGTCAGCATACTAGTTATATTGCCAAAGGACCATACAGTTCAAAATTAGCTTCACTATGAAGTAAAAATAATTATATATGTGAGTGAATGAGTCAAGTACTGCATACCCAAAGTTTTACCCGAGATGATCTTATGATTAGAAAATTGGTTACAATGAATTACCACAGTAACACTGAGAATTCTTTACAATCAAAAGTTTATGATACTGAAGTAGATAAAATTTCTCATAACAAACTTGTTTGTGCTAACTATAAAACATTGTTTATTTTTGAGTCCTCAGTTTTAAGCTGGTGAATTAGTCAAGTATTTTCCTTTATTTATGCTTCTTGGATGGATTCATTAAGCTTCCATGATTTGAATGTTGGTGACTTTTATCAAAACAGGGGTCTGGTTTTGGCCATGGAGTTCCTTTTCTCTTATGTAGCAGCCATACCCTTTTGTCACATTTTTTATGCCGTCTAGGGACATGCCAACGAGAGGGCAAGGCCACCTGGCCCTGGCAAATGCTCTCAGAAGGACAGCTGGCTTCCTCGCTCCACCTGTCTGTCTCAGCTCTCACTCTCACTAGCTTCTGACCTCTGGGGATTTCTTAATTCTTTGCCAGAAAATCAGTGGTGTAATAATGTAGGAGGTTTTCAGCTGTTTTTAACCAGATCTGTCAATGAATCTAGTCAGCTAAAAAGAAAAGTCCATTTATATTCAATCAAAACTTAAATGTATACGTATATTATTTCCTATGACCTGAGACACAAAAACAGGTTCTTTTACATATTGCTCAATGAACTGACTCATCTTTCTGAAACAAGTCTAACAACGCCATTCTAACTCCATGAACATAAGCCCCAAGATCAGGATAAAATCCAGTCTCTAAGGAGGCAGGTTAACACCTGCCTTCCAACAAACAGCTTCAGATGCATAGTTCGCGTCAGGGTCTCCACCATCAGTCAGCACCACGGCCCAACCACTTGGTCCCACTGAGTCACATATTTCTGTTCCACACAATCTTGAAGCTTTGGACAAGCCTTCTTTGCTGTGGCATCCTTCTTCTATGTACCCTTAAAGCTTCAATTTAAAGGCCACCTCCTACAGGAAGCAAGTGCCGATGGAGAGGCACTTTAGTGCTTTATGTATGTAAATTTCTTTATCACAGATTTTGGCATGATGTTAAGTAATTGCTCCACATTTCCCTGTCTCCCACTGTGATGCAAGCTTTATAAAGGCAGTCATGTCTGTCTTGCCCAATGGCGTAGGTGACACTTACCACAACCTCAGGTACATACTAGGTATTCAGTGACTTGTTTTATATAAAAATAAAGTCTCTTCAACCCACAGAGTGAGAAAACATTATAACCAATTGCCCCGCAAATGAAGGAATATACAAATAAATTTAAAAAATCAGACACACACCTCCGCCCCCACCAAATTCAAAGACCCAATCCGAAAATGGGCAGCTGAGGTGAACACACACTTCTCAGATGAAGAAATATAAATGGCAAATAAATACATGAAAAAATGCTCAACATCATTGGTCATTCAAGAGATGCAAACTAAAACAACACTGAGATCCCATCTCACTACAGGAAAAAAAAAAGGCTATCATTAAGAAAATAACCAATAACAAGTGTTGGCGGGGTGGGGGAAAGGGAATGCTTCACTGTTGGTGGAGTGTGGATCAGTGTGGAGATTCCTCAAACAATTAGGATTAGAGGTTTGAGTCACCTATTCCCCTTCTGGATATCTTTGCAAAAGAATTAAAAATATCACATCACAGCAATATATGTACACCCATGTTTGGAGCAGCACAATTTTTAATAGCTAAATCTTGGAAACAATCCAAAAGCATATCAACCAAGAATGGGTAAAAAAGATGTAAGATATATATATATATATATATATATATATATATATATATATAAAAACTATGATAAGAGAAAGGAGAATGGAAGGAAGGAAAAAGGAAAAAATATATGGGTACACAAGAGTTAAGATAGTTACACAGCTAGTTTCTCTTCATTGAAAGAAAGAGTTGTGCTAATACTGTTTGGACAAGATACCATGCCTATATCTTGTACTCTGAATAACTACTATGAAGAAAATATTGTGCAAGTACTAATTATAATAACTGTCCTACTAACCTTTTTTGAAACTCCATTTCATTGTTATTTTTATCTATTATCTCTTTAAAAATAGATTTTTTTCTTAAATATAAACAAAAGTATCATTCCATCTGAGTATTTCTAAAGGATTGCATCTTAAATTATTGAATAATACAAAGATTAAGGATTTGAATTTACAATAAGGACATTATTATTTCAGAAGTTTATTTTTGTCCTGAAATTACAGTCTCCTAAAATATTAAATACAGATCTGGAATTCATCTAATGCTGTTGCTAAGAGTCCAGTCATAAAGCTTTGGGGACTCTATTTCTATTGTCTACAGAGAAAGCTTTAATTTCTTCATTATAATTCCTGCCACACTGAACAGAAACAAGGTAAAAGACTCATCAGAAGTTCTTCCTAACTGAAGTCTTAGGAGAATGTGATAATTTGACATTCATTAGAACAACAGCTAAAATGATTAGAGGTAGGCAGATCTTAATCTGGCCATGTCTAACCAAAGGCAAGAAACGCAGTCCAGTGTGCTTCCGAGTTACATGAATGTTACCTTTCTGCCTTTTGGCTCCCCTCTGATCCCTCAGTCACTCATTTAGCTTTTGTGTTTCTAATTTTCTGCCTTCTGAGTTCATGTGAGGCTTCCTTTTTTATCGTCAGGATGAACCTAAGAATTTCACTTAGCCAATAGTGTACATGTGCTGCAAAATTATCTGCTGGCTCAATTATACCAGGCTGAAATTGCAGCCACCACTGTGATTTCTCTAACTACAGAAGTAATTAGTCAGCCAGACACTTGATTTTGATGAAATCAAAGCAAAGTGACCCATTATAGACACGATATAAGTCAGCACAGTGGACATTGTTCTTTATGGCAAATCAAGTGTACCAGACTGCGTATATTACATACCACCAAAAAGACACACAAGAAATGAGTGAGTTTAAGAACCATGGAACATAAAGTACAGAATATACACCAGTGATAGTTTAGATATTGAAGGTCTTCCAAATGCCCCAGTGCTAAGTGCTTGGTCCCCAGACTGAGGCACTATTTGGGAGACGATAGGACATTTAAGAGGCCAGCACTGGAGGAAAGAAATGACGTCACTGGGGTTCTAGCATTTAGGAATTCATGGAACCTGCCCCTCTTTAATGTCACAGTCTCACTTTGTGGCTACTGTGAGGTGAACAGCCTACTCCATTACATGCTTCTGCCAGGAATGCCTTGCCCCAGGCCCAAAGCAAAGACCACAGACCACGGACTGGAACCCATGAAACCTCTAACCAGAATAAACCTTCCCTCCCTAAAAGTTGATGTTCCCAGTCGTGTCACTATAAAGGAAACCTAACACAGTACCTACAGTTAATGATGCATGATATTATCACTGACAAGGAGATCCTGAAAACTTTTGGGTCATTAACTCTCTACAAACACAAAAGTAGAAAGAAATAAGTAATTTTTTTAAAGTTTCTCTTCATTAATTATGACCTATAAGAGAAAACTGGTTGAGCTCTTGATTCACCTTCAGAATTGCTATTTTAAGATTTCTGGGTCTGAATTAGATAGGTTTGTCCGGGATCTTCAATCTCATAATGCTTCATGATAAATGACTGTGAAATCCCTTTTCTAAGGAAGAAATGTGGCTCTTCTTTCTTGTGTTCTGATGGGAAGCATTAAATTCCTCTCTTTATAGATGATGTTCTTAATGCATTATTATTGCCTTGGTATTTTACTGTAAACAAATGTAATCACTAACGGTAATAGAGGCTCCAAGGTAAAGACAAAACAAACAAATAAACATTTAAGTATCTTCTCTGTGCTCACTCAGTGGCAAATGCAAATCAGGCACTAGTGTACTATCTAAACCATCTTATTGCTGAAATTTGTCTCTCCGACTAGTACAATTGAGGGGGTTTTTTCCCCTTGAGAAATAGCAGCTACCACTGCTTTTCCAGAGTACTTATATTCAGTTTTTAAAGGATCTTTGATTCTAGCCTAAGCCTCTTTAACAGGAAGCCTGCTCTCTTTGAGAGAAACACATTGTGGGAAGACTCTGAACCACAAGAAACAGGTTACTGAAGTGGATAATGACCTGGATGTGATATTGGAACCACAAGGATTTGTTGAGTTTCAGCAGCACAAAATGAAAGGAAGTGACTTGTAGAATATCGTAAGAATCAGCATTAGTATTGATTTGGGTTACTTTGCTGACCTACAGGGAGGAAAATGAAAGTAATGTGATAAAATAGCCCTATGATATAAAATGAAAAAATTCAGCCAGTGCAAGATAAGAAGACAATAAAACTAACAATGACTTCGATAGAGTAGAATTATAGAGTGATAAACAGGGTGTGCCATTCAGTTTTAGAAAAGTCTGAATAAACAAATCCAAATCTAACTTTAAGAAAATGAAATTGAGCCTTCTGTAGGTCTTAGGTACCAAATCATTTGCTCTGAAAGTTCAATGTAAAGGTGTCTTTTACTCTGCCAAATAATTAGGAACAAAGCATGCATAATATTAAATATAATCCATGTAAAGAGGCAAATAAGAAGAGATACTGGTGGCAAGGGGTGATATTATGTATTTATTATTGAGAGAAATAAAAGTAACTACACAGATATTTGAATATTGAATCATGCAAGCTAGAAGAGTAACTCTTCAGGACAACAAATCTACCACTGTGAATCCAATTTTATGCAGCATTATGTGTAGGATTCCATCATCAAAAGGTGTGATGAAGATGATTTCAGCCTTTATCAAACTTCTATTTATAAACAAAGGTGAAAGCAGGTATAAAAGGTCTCAAATGAGAAGTTGATGGCAACTTCAAAAGCTTTCATTTCCACAAAATGAGATTCAAATGATGAAGGAGAAGTAAAAAGTGTTGACAGAAATGAGAAATAAAGGGCAGGAGAAGAGGAGGAGGCCTCCTGTCAGGCGGTCTGAGACCCACGTCTAGCGACAGATCACCCGGTGGATGTGACCCTGTGCATTTGTCTTGCTGTCACTCTTGTGGGAAGAACTATTTCGTTAGAAGTGTTCTGCCATTAGGATCATCTGGGGTGTCTAAATCTACACGTAATTTAGCTACCAAAAAGGAAATTAAAATTCTCTATTCAGAAAATTTTTATTTACATTTTTATTCAAAGTATTTTGTTCAGTTTAAATGGCCCTTTAAAGTATGCTTGATGCTATTATTTAAGGATGCATCTTTTTAAATGTGTTTAGGAGACTAAGAGGAACAAAGTGTGAATTGCTTAATGAACAAACAATTTAGTGCCAAAAAAGTAGCACACATCAGAAGAATCAGAGGGACAGTTTCACTCCTCCTTTCTAGTGGCAGGAGAAACATTTCATTCTAATTAGAGGAAAATCCTACAGAGGTTCTTCAAGAGCCCCATACAATTACTCGGACACTTCTTCTCATCCTGGCTTTTTTGGGAAGATAAAGGGAAGAGAAAAGTCCAATCCAAAGACAAGCAAAGAGACTGGACGTGGCTGGATAGCAGATAGGTTTAAAATTTCCTGACTGCTCCCTTCTGCAATACACATACACATACACAAAAATTTGCAAAACAGCTTTAGAAGTTGCAAGACCTCTCTCCAAAGCTCACTTATAGATTAACTGAACTTTTTCATTGGAATGTATTGTAAAACTACGGATCTGAACAGAAAGAAAAATACTCGAAAGATGTTTTTCAAACATTGCGACTATAGCCTTTGGCATAGAGTAACTTGACACCCAGGACTGGGATATACAATGCACAGGGAGGGGGGAATATAGACAAAAAGCACAAAAAGGGCAGATTACACAATAGGCCACACAAATGCCTGCAGGACACCCTGGGAGTCTGACCCCGAACAGCCCCATGTTGGCCTATATTGGTTTCTCATGATACCACTGAGCCTCTCCTTAAAGGGCTGGCCTGGCCTATTTTCCCTCCACCGCAGGTGGTGTGAGCCATCACTTTGCTGTAAAGAATGTAATCTGCTCTCCAACTGAGAGCAAAGGTGAATTTAGTTGTGCTCTTTCTTCTCTCATGAATAACATCTCCCGGACTCTTGCTGTAATGCCACACTTCTAGCCTCTATCTCTTCACCCTGTGCGCACCTTATGGGTTTTGAGGGGGTTGGCTCAGCCAGACAGAGCCCATTCATAGCACTAAATCCATCTAGCAATGTGGTGCCTGGGACACTAACTACCTCAAGGCAGCAACAGAGAATGGGCGCATGTGATGTTCTTCATGCACAGTGTGTGCAGGTGACTTTCCTGGAGGTATAATGCCTCAGGTTAGTCTAGACCTGATCCGGAAGTATGCAGCTGTGAGTAATGCTCACCGACACTAAACTACTCTGTACGTGGAATCCAATAAAATAACCAGAGAAGAAAGTTAGAGCCCTCTGAAATGGTTTCTCCATCCTTTAGATGAGCAGCGCTCTCTTGGGAAACATCATCAGCTCCGTGTCATCTACTAAGGACAGGGAACACTGCTCTTCAGGGCTCCTGGATTCCGCACATGACGCTCCCATCTCTGGCCCTATCTATCCCTGTGTGTTCACTTTCAGTTGGTTGGACTTCAACCAACTAGCCCTCAAGCAAACCTGGCATTTTCCCTTCTGCTTTCTTTTACTTTGGGCGTTCCAGTTCCGCTCCGTTTTGTAATTGTCCCATTTCAAAAATCTCATCTATCCTTCAAGGACAAATTCCACCACCTTTATCATGAAATCTCCATTTAAGCTGAGCGTCTCCATCCCAGGAGACAATAGCCTGTATGGTCTTTTGAATGAACAAAACAGAGGCAGGCATGAATTTGAATCCAGTCTGTATGTAAATACAAAAGTCACTTAACCTCTTGATCCTCAGCTTTTTCTACCCATAAAATTGAGACAGATAATACCTTTTAGGAATGTCATGGGTTTTGGCATATAAGCAATACTCAATAGTCATTTCCTTAATTTGATTGTGGCGTTTTATGGTATTATGACATACAATACTTATGACACACTATAACTATCTCATTCTGTGATTGCTTTTTATGCATGGCTGTGCTTCTCTAATAAGTCCACTTAAAAATCAATATATGAGCCAGGTGTGGCAGTGCATGTGTGACAGCACTCAAGAGTCTGAAGCAGGAAGATCACGAGTTTGAGGATCATGGGTTCAAGGTCAGTCTGAACTACATATAGTAAGATCCTGTCTCAAAAAAAAAAGCAACTCAAGAAAATGCCTTCTGTGACTTTAGTATGAAACTCACACCATTCTTCTGTCTTTTTACATATGATTTTGTTTTGTGTTGTGATAATTACACCATGAGAATTACTATGGCATAATTTGTTTGACATCTTATTTTTCTCTACATGTAAGCTTTATAAGAGCACAGGCCTTTTCCATTCTGCTTACCATGTTCCTGACACCTAGAATAGCACTTGCAAATGTTAGGTATTCAGTAGCATTTGACAAATCAATGGAAGATTTAATAAGCTGCTTGAGGCCAATGATAATTTCATAACTCTTATAAAACTCAAAGACCGGAAAGGACATTAAAATCTTTTTTTTGACACAGAGCTTCTCTGACAGCCACGCACACAGCAGAACCCCCGTCCTAGTACAAATCACTGTGCATGATCTCTGCAATGTTCACGCCCTTGAATGTCCCTCTCACACTGAGTCGCTATTCCCTAAACCTAGAATTTGCTCTTCCTGCCCCTTCTCTGCCTGATGAACTCCTCTTGATCCCTTGAGGGTCCATGGGGCACAGTGGCACGAGGAGTTTGGAACCACACAGAAATGAGTTTAATACACTCATTAGTGGGGAACCCTGCACACTCTACTTGGCCCCTGGTGCCCGACTGTCTTGTTTATAATGGGACTTCATATTTGTGGGAGAAACAGGGTCACGAGGGTAAAAGATGTGCACAGAGGCCATCAGGGTTCTTCGTGAGAGGCTGCCTACAAATGAAGGATTTTAAAAACAGAACAAATAAAAACCCTTTACTATTCCTTTCACTGCAAAATCTTTTCTATCTCTGCTAAGCGACATGGATCACTCTCTTTCTACACACAGATATTTTGACAAATCTCACAGATACTTGCACTCAGCGATCATGTGACACTGATGATCATGTGACACATTCGGTTTTAAGTCTGTTCCTCTGTTTGAGTTGATCCTAGCTGGGTTGACCTTGTGGCTCCAGGTCCCAGCATTCTACCTGGCACAGGAGAGACCACGGGCACACATCTGTTCAATAAATAAATGAATATGCAAGGTTTTCCTTTGGCCTCTTAGGTGCAACGTCTTTGCTATTTGATTAGCTTAAAGTTCTCCACTGAAAATTTACTGTTAAGCATCACCTTCCAGCTTGTTCCTCAAGTGAGTTAACACAGTTTTGCTTGCACTCCTAATGCTCTACTAATAAATGTCACATGAACTGTCCTCTGATGCCCAGAGTCTATGAGCTCTTTTCCAGCTCAACTTCTGTGGTCTTTCACCGACTCACCATACACCTGATCAGTTTGCAGGTACTAAACAAGGCAGCTAGAACCACTCTGCTACCTAAATCATTGAGAACGACATGAACTTCTTGTTAAGGTAACAGACAAAACTCCCATTTCATAGCACAGCAAGCAGAACACGGCGAGTCTGTAATAGAAACGGCCTATAACTAACTGTACATGGAGGATGAAGAGTCTTTCTTACTTTCCCTGGCTATGTTTTAACAACAAAAATTTGTATGTTCTGATTTCCAATTAGATTTAGGATTTTTTCTTTTTTTGCATCTCTGTGTTTGTAAGTAACACTAAGAGAAAAAAAGTAAGTTTGATATTATATTATAATCTTAAATGATTCTATCATAGATATCATTCCCAGCCCTTTTAAATCTAAATCTAAGCTTTCAGTCTATGTTAAGTGAACAAGGGTTAAAAGCAAAGAAAATGATTCATTTTGGTGCAGGTCTTCTTACCTATTAGACTATTCTTTCCATAAAAGCCACAAATGTCACCCTGACCAGACTCTCAACAGAACAAAAGAATTTACGAGTCTAATGGTGCAAATGAAACTTGAAACTATCATAAAAGATGGAAATGCCCCCTCTAAATGAGAAAGGAAATTGAAAATAATACGGAGCAGAAGGTCTGAGAGGAACCGTGCTCCTACGGTTAGGCACTCACATCGGAAAACCTAAGAGCCGCCCTGGACGCAGCAGTCACCGAGTCTGCACCTTTGACATGGAGACAAACAGCGAGCTCCTGTTAGCGCCACAGAGGTGGTGGGACTAATAAAACCTGGCTGGGAATGCATTTCAAAATACACCACTGAAATATAATATGGAAGAAGTAAAAAGTAAAGACTGCTGTTCAGAAATGCTCTTTCAAAAATTCTTGAGACTTGAGCAGATTTCTCTAGGTGCTCAAACCTTTGCCCACATGTGTAGTATTTTTAAAGACCTCCGTGGCAAAAACAAACAATTCACTGCTTGATCTGGAGAACAGAGGAAAACCTGAAACCTTGGCTGACTATCCAGGGTGCTATTTTAGATGCTGTATGATATATAAACCGAAAAAGCAAGTCTCTGCAGGCCAATGCCACAGAAACTGGAGGAAGACAAGAGAGACAGATTACAATAGAACACTCCTAAGCCTTACTTAGTGTCTAATTTCTCATTTGTATCCTTGACAAATCACTTATTTCCCTCTCTCCCTCTCACCTCTCCCTCACTGCCTTTGTCTCCCTCTTTCCGTCTGTCCATCTTCTCCCTCTCTCCCTCACAACCCCTCTCTGCAGTGGGTAGAGAAGTGGGCCTTACTGAACATCCACATTGAGCCACATGGGACAGGTCTTAGGTGTGTCAAAGCCTGTGCAGCCACATCTTTAAAGTAGACAATGTGTAATTCCTACACTACTGGCTGTTTAAAGGATGACGAAAATACTAAGACCTATAAACTATTATAAGCTATTGGTATCAAGTTTCTCTGTCCAGTGCCTTCTAATTTCACAAACTTACAGTCATCTTCCAGCTAGTATTTTACAAAAACTGAGCCATACAAAGATTCAGAGGGAGAGGAAGATAAAAGTCCTGGTGCCTCAAATGAATAATGCAGATGACGCCTCCAAAGAAATCTAACCTGTGAGAACTGGAGAGTCATATCATTACAGATATACTTCGTTAGGCAAGTATAATAGATAATCCTGGAAGTCTGTAATCAGAAAAAAAGGCTGAAGCAAACATCTTGTCCATCCCGTTATGTGCCAAAAGGAAGATATGCAAACAGATGTCAACTCTGTAAATGAGCAGACAAATGACACAGTTAGGGAGGGCAGCAGAGACAGTAAGTCACACAATCATGCTTATTCACACAGACAGACAATGTATGAAGCAGCAGCCACCTCTGATTTGAAGAACAATGATAAATCTAACTAGGGGAACAGATGAAGTTGAAATGCAGAGATGCTACTGGGTGATCTTGACATTGTGTGTTTATCACACTAATTAAACCATAGAAAATAAATACTATACACGCCATATTTTTCTGTAGCTGTGGAAAAACAATGCAACCTTGTGTTATGTGATAAGGCCTCTGTATAGGACGCCAGCCAATAAGCTCACAGTTAGGATGCAGGAGCTGATGGCGGAGAAGAGACCAAAGCTATCAGTCCTCACTTCACCGCTGGCTCAGCAAGGACCGAAGGAGAAGAAGCAATTTTCAGGTACGAGCTCGTTGCTCCTCATTAGGTCTCCAGGGAACAGGTAGCAAGTATTATCCAGTTTTTGCAGGCAGTAAAAGTGAAGCTGTGATTGGCCGAGCATCTTCATAAAGGTCATGGAGCAAATCTGTGCTGTGGCTGAGATTAGAACCAATTCTCAAGTCTCTCCCTGCCATGCCTGTTACTTAAGCACACTTGAAAACTCATTAAAACAGCCAGGAAATGTGCTCACAGAATAACGGCAAGTGAAGAGAAGAAACACAAGGACGGAAAATTTCACATTCCTATTTATGTAAAGTACACATGTTTATGAAATTAGAGACAGCCAATATTAGCAACAGTAACATCTGGATTGTGAGATAAATGGTGATTTTTTTTGTCTTTATGCTACCTTGTATTTCCCAAGTTCAAAATTATGAGCAACCATATTTTTATGAGAAAAATAATTCAAAGTGAAAAATTCATTAACAGAGCTTTATAGATCATAAAAATATGAAAGTATCCATTAGTCAAAACACTTTGAATTTCTGCATTAAATATGAGAGCTATTAACCAAGCAAAAGAATGTATTTCCACTATATTCTTTTTTACTTCCAAATCCATACCTTGTGTTCTCTCTGTGATAATTAGTAATACTGTGTTCAACTAACCTAACTCTTAACTCCTGAGCCCAACAGGAAGCCTAGGACTTGACCTCTCAGCTTGCTCTTTGTTTAGAACCTTTATTACCCAATGCAGAGTCTTCCTAAAAAGATTATCTAATTTGTGGAGAAAGGACAACCATTTTGACAGTGACTTCAGGAAAATTAATTATCTACATGCAAAAGAGTCAAATTGTCCCTTACCTCATACTACCATACACATTAGTTAACTCAGAGTGGATCAAAGATCTAAATGTAAGAGCACAAACTGTAAAATTTTAAAAGAAAGCATGATAAAACATCATAACATTGAATGTGGCAGTAATTTTTCAGATACGACACCCAAAGCACTTTTGTGTTTGAAGAGTTTTTAAATTTGGTTTCATTGTTTTTTGTATCTTCTTTTGTACATCTCTATTAGAATTCTTTAAGAATCAGGTCCAAGTCCTAAACATGTCTGTAACCCCAGAAATCACATGTACAATCATTCTTCATGGAGTTGATGAATTGGTGATCCGTGAGTGATTTATATAATATCCACAGATTGGACTCTACTAACCAAACACACATCAATAATCTAGAATCAAGGGGCCCAGGATTTAGCTCAGGGGCACAAGCCTGCCTGGCAAGTACAAGGTGGTGAGTTCAATTCCCAGTACCAAAGTAATAATAATAATAATCTAGAATCAAGAGACATAAGTACCATAAAGAGAAATATATACTATATTCCTAAGTGACATCAAAGCATGCCAATTGTCCATATTAACGAGATAACCATCCATTAATTCATGTTAAGAATTTTGTTCAAATCGTCAAAATTGGCCTTAGCTGAGTAACACCAAATTTGCTCACTACCATTCATGAGCTCTGTTACTTTAGTAGTCATTCTCAATATTTTGGTGAGGGCTATCCCCCACCTTCTTATCCATTACTGCACACATTTTATCCTGTTTTCCTTTTAAAAGTTAAACAAACCAGCATCTCATATTGCTGCTTTACTGAAATCATTATGTGCACCTCAACGATTTGTTCACACTTCTTATCCAGGTCTGATGGCTCTAACTCTG
The DNA here is from genome assembly GCF_034190915.1 of Cavia porcellus. Classification (NCBI taxonomy): domain Eukaryota; kingdom Metazoa; phylum Chordata; class Mammalia; order Rodentia; family Caviidae; genus Cavia; species Cavia porcellus. The sequence goes on along the minus strand of NW_026947497.1, from coordinate 26,157,343 downwards.
CGTATCTGTATTACTGATCTCTAAATTGGACTTGGAGTAGAGCTCCTGACTCTGCTTTTCTACTTCTCACATTTATTGGAGGATAAATTGCAAATGTATAATATTAGCAGCATGCTGTGTATACTCATATCATTGCCAGCAGCTTATATGCATACAGATTTTTGTGTCCAATTATTTTACAGGTCTCCAAATATTTCCAGTGCCTCGCATTAACTAAGTTTCCCTTTATTCTGTACTTCTGGTAATTATACTCTAATTGGTCTTATATTCTATGGTCAAGAAAAGAGTAACAATTATAGAACTCAGTACCAAATACATATTGTTTCAATGACAAGATGTGATCATGGGCTACAGTCACCAAACACAGGCATTACCACATATGCTCATGACATCACGGTCAATCAGGAGCCTAACAAAGGCAACCTTCCTCTTAAACACTAGAAGTGTTTAAAGCCTTCCAGATAAGTATGGTATTGAGTATTTTAGTAGAACGATGAGTTTCATATCTCTGCCAGGTGGTTCCTCCTGTGTGTAAGACATCAACTGTCTTGAATCATGAGGAAATGATGCAGTATTGATCAGCAGTGAGGGGGGCGACCTGCTACTTTCAAGGAGATGCAGTTTGTTCACAACATCTGACACCTCTCAAGGTTTTCTCTCTTGACATGCAAAGTTTGCTCTCTGGCATCCCCAGAATCCTGGCTGGTAGCCCAAGCCCCAACAATAGCACGAATATAACACAGCACAGGAAGCCTGTTCTCCAGCCTCAGCTGCCTGAGACGCACTCCCCAGGAGTACACACTTGGCCTCCTGCAAGTTGCTGCAGTGGTTCCAAAGTAATTTCTCTCTGGGTTTGTATTAAGCTCATTCCTTCACACGAAGCCAAGGCGGGCACTGCACACCAAGGAAGGCTAATCTTGGTTTAGGAAATAACAAAAGTCTTTTCTGTTTCATAGCCAAAATGACTGAAACTCAAGAAAGATGGGGGAAATGTACTTTAAACAATTTGTAGCTATTTTGCTTGATTTTCCCTTGAAGCAATAAATAACTGTGCTCCCTGCTGCTGGTATTTTATCAAGCTCTGTTTGTTATAACTGTGTATTATGTTCCATACAAGACAGCATCTTTGAGCTTTCTTTTCATGTTTCTCTACTACAATTTAACTCTGTGAGGAGCAATACCAATGTACCACCAGGATGGAGAAACAGCAGAACCTGCTGCTTAATACCAGCACCTGAGTGTAGAGTGCTCCTGTTAGGAATAAGTGAACGGCAACCTGGGATCTTTAGGGTAAATTAATACGTTAAAGGAAAAATAAAACAACCAGGAGCTGCTGGATTAACACCACTGCCTACTAATGATGACCTTAGCCACTAAAAACATGGGAACAAGGGAAAATGATTTCCAGCAGAGTTCATGCCTCCCTCAAAGCACCCCACTACCTTCTGAACACAAGAACACAGATTAGCAAGCGCGGAGGAAGGTCTGCGTAGATGGTCCTATCATTTTGATTTTTTATTGAGATACAATCTGCTTTATTTTCTAAAAGGCAAGGGAACTATGGGAATGTTGTCCCACTGGTGCTATAATGATGTGAGTTATAACCAGCCAGAATCACTGATTGTCAAACAACAAGACCTATAGCATGGAAGTTGCCTTATCCATCCTCAAAACTGGTGCTTCGGTTGATAATAATAATTATACTACAACACTCATATTCCTAGTCAAAGCATTTTTAATTTCCATATTTCATTTGATCCTTAAAAAACAGAGAGGACTAGGTAATTATGTCTCTCACTCCCATCATAAACGAAGCACTGATAATGTAAAACTCCTTTGATTCTTCCATTTTCCTCTCTGGAAAACAGGGTTTTACAAAGCTTTAACTATTCATTGGGCCTGGGCTGATCCAAATCACTAAGAATAAATTGCAAAACACTTTTCAAATGCAGAAGCACTCTGTCTGTGTTTCACATTCAGCAGCCGCTCTCCTTTCCTTTTATGAATTACATTTAAATGAATTATGGCAAAGAAAAAGAGCTGCCAATGCCAAAGCCCAGGAGTGGGTGAGTGCTCAGCCCAGTAAGTGATCACAGCCACCAGCAGGGCACAAGGCACCAGGGCCCTGTGATCCACTACTGTTCAAGCACTGACAGGAAAATCCTCTGCCAACAGGAATCTGTCTCTTCTAAAGACAAGGAGCTTCCAGAATTGGTACCAGAAAGATGCCATTCCAGTGAGGGATGGGAGCAGCTCAGTCCTCTGCCACGTGCAACAATAAATCTAGTCTCAGAGACAAGTAAACTTGAATTGTGGGGAAAATGCTCTCCAGCTGAATGTCCCAAGGGCTCGGTAAATGCTTTCATATTAATAATAGTTTACAGATGGAGTCTTTTGCCCTAGAAATTTTAAAGTGTCATTTAGTATATAGCATTATGAAGAATGCTACGACATTAAAAGTAATATAAATAAGGGAAAGGTAGTCCACATAAGGGGCATTTGGTTATTTATTTCATCTCTTTGCATCCAAAATTTGTAAATGCAAAGTCTTCGTTCACCTTTACAATAAATCATATACAAAAAATAAGTGGTTTCACAAATAAACAACTCTATCTATGACTGCTCTCCTAAAGTCAATAATACATTTATTGATAATTCTGCACTTAAAGGTTCATTTCACCTTGTTATTGACATTCTGTCTCCCCCACTATTTCATTAGATTTAAAATTTTTCATTCCTAGTAATGAACTGTAAGAGAGTCTCCATGTTAGAAAGCGGCCCCATTTCAAACTGGGGCAATGCAATTCAATATTTCATTTCCTATTAATTACTACAGTCAGTAAAGTTTCTGGTTTGTATTTTCAGCAAAGATAGAGTCTGTCTTCACTTAAGGAAAAAAATCCAGGGTCCTCCTGAAATACAATAGTTGATGGCTCTGTAAAATGGAACAATACCTGAAAACATACTTCATGTGAACCACCAGATAATACTTCTTAGTTAATGAATCCTTGTGTGACTACCCAAGACATTGAACAGCGCACTGGGGATTCAAGACCTAAAATGAAGCGCTTACTGGTGAGGAATCAAGAGTCTACTGGCACAACAGATATGTAAACAGAGCATCTCGGGGCAGCTGTACTGGTCTCTAGTTTGAAAACCTAGGATGCAGCATGAGACTTACTGTTAACCCAACAGGGTAATTTAAGGAAACCTGCAGAGATGAGATGGCATTTAAGCAGTGTTAATTCTTCTTAACACTGAGATTTCATGAAGGACTGTAAAACATAAATGAGCATGTCCAGTTCTATCAAGTCACCAAGCAATTGGATAAAACCATCTCTACAATACTGTAACATGTTTCCATCAGTGAAAGTGTATATGGAAGCATTATTATATGGAAAAACCAAGGTCCGACCGATTACTACACAGAGCCGCTGTGTGGCCTCATGGGGAATAGCAGAACCAGGGAATACATATGTGTTTATGTCCTCCTTATCTCAGTCCTGTGATTCCATAAATAATGTTTCAATAACTCTAGATTCAGCCATGCGCTGGACTAGAAATATGGAGTTACACTGCCATCTGCTGGCAGTATGGACTTTACCAGCAGCGCCAGCACCGCAGCAGTTCAGAAAAGGAGAAAACTGCTTAATATTAGCATTTTTATTACAGAGCATACATTTAAAACTCATTTCCAATAAAATGAGCTTTATGAAACTCGTTTGTGTCTTATTCTAATCAGATAAGGAAATGTTAATGATATTTTCCTAGTAAGTTTTAAAATAGTAACCCCAGAACTAAAATTTTTTATTCACATCTCTTGAATTTTTTATGTACACCTTGTTATTTCCAGAACAACTTAATAAGATACACTATAGGAGAAAGGCTGCATTTACTGCGGGATTCGCAATTATCTAAAACAAGATATTGTTTGCACTTGAATAGACCACAATGTATTTCATATGTTGACAAGATATTTAAATGCCTTTTCTTTGTCCTGGTTTAAGAGCAGGTTTTACTGTACTAAATTCACATACCATGTGTGCTTCTCCAACTTTGCCTGAGGCCTCCCTTTAACTTAACATAAAACCATTTATGGCAACAAAATTAAACAACCAATTGTTCCATTACTTGCTAGTTTCCATTATATATGGAAACATCCATTCAGCATTTTTATCTGCTAATGTAACAGAAACTTGTCTGCTCAATGAGATTTATTATTTGTGTTTTTTAACATGTTCACAGGATATTGTTGTACATTTTGCAATGGATCTTTATTATCTAGTAATGGCAGCTTGCAAACTAAATTAGTTTTTAATGGTGTAGTTAAATTCTAATTTATGTTTTTGGAGCTTTGTTTAATTCATTTAGTTATAATGTAATCATTTTCTTGCTATTTTCTTGCATTACATAGAAAGAACAAAGGAATGGGGGCTCATCTCATCATACTCAGTTGTCTTGGCTTTATTAAATCTTGTCACTAATTGCATTTCCCCCAAGAAACTTTCAAAACAATTGCAATCCGATCCTTTGGGCAAAATGATCTGGTTGCTCAGCATTCTGTAGAAAGATGTTGAATCGGACAATTACTGTAACTCTAAGGGTTGGTTAGACATTGTGCTTCCTCAGGCTCATTATAACCCCGCTGTGCTGTGTAATGTACTGGGCAATTATTCTTTTGCAATAAATTCCTTTCCTGTGAGCTCTCTTTCTTTCCTGAGCATTCAGGAAAGCTGAAACCAAAAGTGATCATTAGCAGCACAGAACATAATCTTTTATAATGTCGACATGCATTTTCTTCCCTCGCGATCAACAGGAGGACTTTCATAGACCTGGCTGCAGTAACCTTTTATACCTTTCCAAAGGGGTCCACATTGCAAGTGAAAAAACCCTTAGCAAGTTTCACAGTATGGAACCAGAAACTGGATTATGGGGTTGGACTGGAATAATTATATAATTTAGGATTGCAGGAGCAGAAATGACTCCTGGTGTTGGTGGTTTTCTCACGAGGACTGAAGTACACAGGTGGCATTTTAATAAGGACTCTAAATCACACACTATTTTACTTCCCATCCAAACATGGGCAACCTCACAGGCCCATGCTTCCTTATTTTCTAATAAAAAATACATCTCATATCCAGATAACCCTCCATCCTAACTTCAGTTCATGGGTATTTTTCTGAATGTGGTCCTTCCTAAGTTTCTGGGTACAACATGTAAATAGCCCAGCCAAGCAGCTCACAGTCAGCTGGTTCCTTCCAGCTGTGTGGATTCTACTTCTAACCCTGACCACATCTTTAACTGGCCAAAAGAGTGATCATCAAATCCATTTCTTCTCCTGGAAGAGCCATCCATCACACAGTCCTACTGATCACAGTCAGGAATGGCTATGTCAAAGATGGAGTCAATGCTTAAAGGAAAAGCCTTCTTTATTCTTTGTGAAGAAGAAAACAAGAATATAAGCTATTGGGGTAAGAAGGAGATCAATTTTCCGGCATATATCTTTTATATTGTCGTAATTGGTTTTCTCTGTGCATGTTAACCTTTTAAAATCCTGGCTTTAAAAAATATGACAGAAATACATGATGGCCCTGATTTCAATTCTGTTTAATATTGTAATTGTTAAAGGGAGAAAAAGCAATTGAATCATTAGAAAGAATATTTCTCTAAAAAATCAATGAGAAATGAAATTCCCCTGTCAAGCTAAATAACTTTGGGGGTCTTCTGGTCCCCAAATTTTTTATTGACAAAGACAAGCACAACATTCACAGAGTAAATCCAAAAGTCTAAATGGGTCCTTAATGTCTATTAAGTGAAACACACATTTTTACTAAAGTGAATTTGGAAAGAAGAGAGCATTGGTAGAAAAAGAAATTTGCTTCAAGCTCTCAACGACGCAGAGCCCCCAGTCACCGCCTAGGAGCAGCGTGCTGAGAGGTTAGTTTGTTCCCCTTGCATTCCTGACTTTCTCCACTGAAGCTTTGGTCTGCTTTCCTTAACATTACAGCTCACTCTGGTGATATGGGCAGGCCCTTGGAGGAGAAGTGGGAGCTCTCAGGACAGGGCTGCAATAAATACTGTACAGATTGTAAAGGAAGCCCTTTAAATACAGCAGTCCCACTTATGCCACCACCGTAGCTGTGCCCTGTAAAACAGAAGCCTCTGTGCTTAGTTGACTTATAAACTGTTCATATCACCACATCCGCTCAACAGTGCCCCTCGAGACCCTAGCAATAACACACCAGCCCCTGTCTCCAGTCCCCCACAGGGGTTTCTTCTAGCTACAGCCCTCCTGCAGCTTCCTGGTCCATTATGGGTTTCATTGTGCCCCCTGAGAAAGGTGTATTAAAGTCCTAACCTTCAGTGCCTTAGAATGGGACCTTACTTGAAAATAGGTTATTCCTCACGTATTAGTTAAGATTAGATTGTACTATATACAACAGAGCTTTGATTCAGTGTGACTCATGCCCTTATAAGCTATAGGTAAACAGGGAAGGCCTGAGTCAGAGACTGGAGTGACGAAGCTATAGTCTAAGGAAGCTAGGGAAAGACAGAGCAGAATTACGCCCAGAGTCTCAGAGGACGTGCAGTCCTAACGGCCCTTGGATCTTGGATTTCAGCTTTGCAGAACTGTAACAGAAAGAATTTCCATTTTATTAAAGCAATCTCAGTTGTGGTGCTTTGTTATGGCCGCCTTAGGAAATGAACACACACACAGACCTACTAAGTAGAGCCTGAGCTTGTCCCAAAATCAACCCTAAAATCACTGCTCCCCCTTCCCAGGGCTCAAGGTCACTCAGCAGTAATCTCAAGGGCTGCAGAATCAGACAACACATATTTTACTCACTTGAGTCTATAGTCTCAAGTGCATCAGGGTCTACAGACTTTGAAGTCCACCATGAAAGTGTAATACTCACCAGCAACATGGTTTAAGTTTCTGATCTGTTTTCATAAGATCCTATTTAGAAGAGAAGGTTACTGTTTTTAATACATCACTATGTATAGAAAGGGGTCAGTTGTTTTTAATACAGTATTGTTTACCATGGATTTGAAGTATTGGGAAGACTTTATTTTTAATATAAGAAATTGCATGTGTTTTACAAATAACATTACCTCATCCACAAAAATAAAAGGAATATTTTGACTTGGCATGGAAAAGGTTAATTAAAAGTTTAGTTTTCAATTTAGTTTTCAAAGGACAGAGGAAAAAAAACAGATTTAAAGTTAGTTAGTTTCATTTTGATGAAAATATGCAAATCTAAGGACATGGTCTCCACTGCATTTGGTTTATAACTGCTGAAATACTGACTTTACTTACACTAGAGGCGATGGGGACTCCAGCTTTGGCTGCTTTGAGGTGCTTTGTTTTGTTCTGTTCTACTGCTCAGGACATGCAAACGTCTTCAATAACCTTAAGCTTAGCTACTCACTCCCTCAAGGAGTGAGTAGTGAGTGCTTTCACACTCCTTTAATGTGGTTTAAAATTTAAGTTGTACTTTACATTATGAGCCAATACAAACAAATCTCTTTGTGTGTAAATCAGATGAATAAATAGAAGTGAAAAAAATTTGAAAAGCAATACTTATCTTTATTATTTGGAGTACATGCTAAGGATCATCATTTGATTCAATTTCATTTCTATCATGTTGCCCATAACCCAGTGAACTGATTCACAACATCTGAAACAAATTAGGGTTCACCATCAAGCAATAGCCATAAAGTCTGCCATCGCAGTAACTTCCACACTTCTACTCAATTCTTTCCTGCTATCCAAACTATTTTACAAACTCTAGCTCCTGAAATTCTTCTACACCAACGTGTGTTACTCCATTGATCCTTAAATTTTGCCTTCAATTTTGTAATTCATGATAAGATCTCAGATGGGTGATATTAACAGTGCTGAGCCATCTGGTAGCTTTCTGTTTAACCAATCATTCTTGCTAAGCAAGTATATATATATATATATATATATATATATATATATATAGTAGATAATATAGATATAGTAATCTTTTTGGAGCATAATTTTAAATTTGAATGTCATCTAAATTTTTTATCTTGTGCCCTGGAAATTTGTTTCATCAACCTTCAGACTAAAGTAGCATTGACAGGGACTGAGGAAGAGGAATAGTTATGAAGCTTTGTGGGAAATCAAGGATCAATGTAATTCACAATAAAGAGAAATTCCTGCGATCGCCATCTGTCAGCTATCCACGGGCATCCAGCTTGTCACCAGCTCACCTATGAACAACATATAAAGCTGTCTGCAATGGAAAGTTTGATTTCACACTGCACACACTGGCCAGAAAGCTTACCTAGCTAAATAAGGACAGTATCAACTTGTGGACACCTATCTCAATAAGTTGAACAAGAACCCTGATATTTCAAACCACAGTACAAAATTGCTGTCTCATGTTTGCATTGGCTGTGCAGTGTAGCAGAGATGTAATCTGTTACATTTTATTCCACTAAAGTCTTTCAAGCTATTTGACTTTCTTTGCTATACTCAACTGGGATTCCACAACACCACCACCAGAAGATTCTTCACAGATCAACCTTCAGTAACTTTTAAACTGGACAAAGAACCCCTCCTCCCAACAATGTCAGTGTCTGAATACCGTAACGGTAAAACTCAGGAAAAGAGTATGGGGCAGGAGGAAACAGAAGATGCACACGGCAGGGAGGAATTAACTGGAAAGCAGGTGATGGTAGTCAGTGCTAGAAAAACGATGAGATGTGGCCGAGAGACCTATTGATGGTCCTGGTGAGAGGGAAAAGACCAAATCCCTCCTAGATCTCTAAAGCCCGACTCTTCTCCAGTTGTTTCATTGTTTTTCTTTGTAAAAATAGGAAATCCTGCATTCTTACTTCACACTATCGTTTCCATTTTTCTAAAGTGGGGAAAACACGTCAAGTGGAATCATCTAGCTTCCATGGGGAGGGCAACCATTTCTCATCTATTTCAGTCCATATTAGAGGGAGGTAAAGAAAAGGAACATTTTCTACCTGCTGGGCTTCAAATAAAGCTCAGTTTATGATCCTGTGAAGTTCACTTTCAAAAATATCATGTAGTGACCCTCAAAACAACCTAGAGAAGGACTACGGGGAGGCTTGATAATGGACCAATTCATTGGTAGAAAGAGAAAAAGGCTTACACTCCCTACTTGCAAAGCAGCCTAGAGAGAAGGTATTGTTCCAAGCCCAGGGTAAGCCACATGCCCCCAGTAGTTGCTTTCTTTTGCACAATGAATTGTGTTTTCAACTTTTATTGTTGCAAATATTTTGGGGCCACTAGAAGCTGGAGAGTCCAGTTTCAGACACGGCTGGATAGCAGATTATCAGGGAGTCAGGGGGCACCTTCCCTGAGGAGGGAGCCTTTTTTCTCAACACTCTGGTTGTCTCACAATCATTGGAAGCAAAGAATGCAAAGCCCCGTCACGCTGCTGTAATAGACTGTGATTAAACCTTGGCTGAACTTTCCCCTGCAAAACAAGGTATCACATAAAGTACTCACAAAATCAGGAGTATTTTTGGGAAAACAATCATTCACTTGTTCAACCAAAAAAAAGAAGGTTTCTAGATCTAATTGTTACCTGCAGTGCACACCATACAAAGGTTGCTGGCTACAAGACAGAGTTGTATAAATAGCATGACAAACAGCTGCAGATTTCAATTACCCCATGATCATCAGTGTATAGAATAAAGAGGCAATTTTGCAGAGGAGAAACCACGGGGAATACATTGGACTGACAACTGCCTGGAATTCAATTTGCCGAAGTGATATTGAAATATGGGGGCGAACTCGCAGTGTGCTGATTAAGTTTCAAGCTGGTGCATTACTAATACTGTCTCATGAACCTGTATGCTCTGTTATCACCATAGCAACATGATCATCAGAGCAATCCTGAAAACGGGCTACACCACAGACTGTTCATTTACATTTGTGATAAATGCTGGAAAAGTCGGGTATATTAATAAGCCAGGATGCTCACAGAACCTGACACACTAAAAAACATATGCAATGACCAGAAAAGATTGTTTTTCTATAGTTTTAGTTGTTTGACACACATAAACAAACATATAAGAAAGATTTATGAACAGAAAAGTCAAATGTTCTTCCAAGAGGAATAAACAGTGAAAATCTGTTTTACTCTTGCTTTAGTGATATTTAAATTTTTCTAGTCTCCAACAGGAGAAAAACACTATGCTTTGAGGTAAGTGAGAAAAAGAAAGGACACACATACACACACAAGCTTAAGATAACACTGCTAAATTTTTGGTTCTCATTTCACACAGATGTGCAAAAAAAGCACAACTGAAGTTTTATGAGACTCATTGATTTACTATGATTAAGTAAATGAACAAAAATAATATTATAAGTATTCTTTGATAATCTAGATATTAATTTAACTGATTGTACTAACTGTTTAGTCTCAAAATGTTTATTCCTACTTTCTTATCTTTATAACTAGTGATTACAAAGAAAAAGAAGTATTAATTTATGGTGTCTAGCTCTTTATTTTTATTAGGTAAATTTATATTCCTGATACAGGGTATACCACACAAATATCAGCTTTTAACTGGAAAAATATTCTATTTTTCTGCAAATTTATAAGAAAACAAACTAGACTTTAAAATGTTTGCTTTCTCAGAAATGGCAGATAAATGCTTTCCCTTTAAAACTGTGAGACATTTACTATTTTCCTGATAAGTCAAACCAGTGTCCTCTGAATCCATGAAATGACACATTCCTCTATTGAGTACAGTCTGTCCAAAGGCCACATATCATCCCCAGCTATAGGACAATCTCTTATCAGGTTTATGTGGTACTTCTAGCTGGCAGAGAGGAAAGTTTATTCTTACGTGCTATATCCAAAAAAAAAAAAAAATTGTTTCCTAAATAGTTTTCTCATTACAGTTCAAGTAAAGTTCACCGTTAGCAGGATACTACAATAAAAATCTCCAGAAACAAAGATGTTGAGCAATGCATTGTTATTTTATTAGCATCCTATTTCGAGGGCTGTTAAATTGTGTTACTATGATACAGAAATGTAGTCATTTTCATTCCAGAGGAAATCCGTATCTCACTCAAGGAAGTCATCAATAGCAGACATCTGGGAAGAAAAGTTGTAAAACTTTCAGTGCCTCTCTCTGCCTCTTTCTTAGACAGACTTTTTAGTCTAGTTTATCAGTGAACATACACCCAGGCAGGCCCATATGCATTTTTCTATTATTATATGCAGTTTTTTAGTATTCTTAATGTTTCCTTATTCTTCAGAAAGAATCAAGGCATGTGGAAAAACAAAAAGGTGTGTTAAGCTTGATGTGAAATCCAGTTTCTACACTGGTAACACCAGCAAGGGGGCTACTTGATTATGAAGCTAATTTTCCTATGTGGAAATAGCAACCACAAGTATTCCACACAGCTAAAGATTAATTAGATGATGTATTATCAAGCAAAGTGTGTCCCGCAGGAGGTGCCCTAGCAAGGTTAATCCCTTCCTTCCTCCTTCTCCCAGTGCGTTTGACCCATACATCCTACTTACTTGGTCACTGAAGTGCTCCCCACATCATTCTCCTCCACCATTCTTCACAAAAGCTTCTTCTTGCTATTAAGATACACCGCCTTCTGCCTTTTATCAATATTCCCTCCTAGATACCCAAAATTTGAATCATATTCTTTCCCATGTTAATAAAACTGATCTTTCAAAAGTCATCAATAATTTCCTTCTGATTAAAAATCCTTTCGGAATCTACATGCCTCCAAATTACTCTAAATTGCTTGGTGTAATTAGGGTCTTGTTCTTGAGATTATCTTTCTTTCCTCTGTCTCTACCTTTTCATCTCTTTTGTGGCCATGTTTCCCTCTTTGGGACAAACTACCTGATATTCACAACTTAAAGAAGGAGGAGTTTATTTGCCTTACTGTTTTAGAGGGTTCAGTCCATGGTGTCCTGGCTCCAAGGCAGAAACAGTGTAACAGAAGGACCTGCTAGAAAAAAATTGCACAATCCATGCCAGCCAAGAAACAAAGAGAAGAAAAGACAGAAAGAAGACTGAGCCTGGAAAAAGGAAACCATTCTTCCAGGTCATGTTCCAGTATCACATCTGCTCCAACCATGCCCTGTCTACTAACAATATATTGTTATGGACTTACCAGAGGATTAATCCACTTATGAGTATACAGTTTCATGATCCACTTACCTTCCAAAAGACCCATTTCTGAATACATTAAACTTCTGAGAGACATCTTATATCTAAATTACAACATATTTTCATGAAAATAACTTCCAAATCTTCACCTCCAGCTCTGGCTCCTCATCACTATCAAGCCAAAAATCTATACATCTTCATTTGGGTAACCTAGCAGCCTTTCAAATTCTGTACAGACAGTTCCCAACTTATCTTACATTGACTTGCATTTTTTTTATTTTAATATGATGCAAAAGTAAATACATCCAGCAGAAATTGTATTTCAAATTTGGAATTTGTATCTTTTCCCAGGTTAACACTATGCAGTATGATATTTTCTTGAGAAGCTGGATAGTGGTATGATCTACAGTTTCTAGTCATTTATGCCATCAAGATGATGAACAACCAACACTTTACAATGTGCTATATTGCTAAGGTGTGATGTTTAGTAGATACATTTTGACTTAAAATATTTTCAACTTATGAGAGTTTATTGGGTTATACCCCACACTATGAAGGAGAAGTTTGAACAGAAGCCCAGCCACACAAAAAATAACATCAAGTGCCAACAAGGTGGATCATAGCAAATTAAAAAGTTTCTACACAGTAAGGAAAATAACCAACAGAACGAAGAGACAACCTACATAATGAGAAAAAAGTCTTTCAGTTATGGCTTGGGCAGAGGACAAATGTCTAGAATATATAAAAAACTCAACAAATTTGAGCCCTCCAAAATAAAAGAGCCTGTAAAAAAAAATGGGCAACTGAAATAAATAAACACTTCTTGATGAAGTACAGTTGTTCAAGATCTCTGGCCATTAGAGAAATACAAATTAAAGCAACACTAAAATTCTATCTTATATTAGAAAGAATAACTATCATCAAAAATCAAATAATAACAAGTCCTGGCAAGGTTGCAGAGAAAAAGGAACCCTTCCACATCAATGGAGGTAGTGTAAACTAAACACTGTGAAAATCAGTATGAACATTCCTGAAAAGACTAAAACTATGCATCTCACCCAACCCAGCCATGCCTTGTCTATTCTTCTGAAAGTGTTAAAGACATCAATCATATTACAGTGACATATATACATATCTACCCATAGTTACAGCAACACAATTCACAATAGCTAAATCTTGGAACTGGCCTATATGCCCATCAAAAGACATATGTCTCTTATATGAGAAACCTAAAATATAAAGAAAGAGCAAGCTAAAAGATGAATAATAGGAAATAGGGAGATAGATCTTTTGCAAATGGGAAAAGGGCAAAGAGATGGAGAAAGGAGGGAGGGATGGGAGAGGAAGGAGATAAAAAGACAAATGATGTACAAGCACTCGCTCCCCACAAGTAATGTGATCATTATGTACTGCAAACATGTACCAGTGAAAAATAAACATTGAAAAACAACAACAACAAAAAGATCCTGCTATTTTTAAGGCCATCTTTGTTTGCACTTCTTCCTATCATGAGACGCTGGGTGGCTCTTTCTCTTCTCCTTGATTACTATAGGTGTAATGAAAAACAAAACATCTCTGTGCCCTTCTTTCTCTTGTATATTAGTCAGTACAATCAGATCTCTAATTATAATTGGGCCATAATAAGTTTTGAGTGTCAAGGTTTCGATGGCTCTCACATGTGGCTATGGTTTTCTTCTCTGGCACTCTTCCAATTCCTTTTGCTCCACAATTATTAGGCCAAGATAGGCCTTGGGTCCTTGGAATCTTTTTCTCTCTTCTTGTCATAAGTGTTGCTAGGTAGCATGACATTTTCTGTGTCCAGGTGAGGTTAGGATTTTAAGCAGATGGAGAAAGAGTTGCACGATAGTGGGTTGTAGGCATGGTAGTCATAACGGTACCTTATTCTCCTTTGGTCTTATATGGGTCTCTTCCCTGGGATCTTATGAGAGAAAAGTAATTATGGGCAAAGAAATCAAGCATCACTAGGTTCCTTAGTCAGTTGCCAAGTAAAATCGCAAAATTCTCACTCAGATTGCTAGTTGTATCTATACTTCATGGCCCAGTTAAAAATCCTTTTCCATAGAAATTAATATCATAATCTCTGCATTGAAACATCCCGTGTATGAAACTCAGTTCCACTATAATCTCAGCTCTCACAGTTCCACTATAATACCTGTGTGAATTTATTCAAGTTACTTAACTTCTATGAGATCTGTGAAAATGAAAGGTTTGGTAGTGATAATTAAAAGTAATAATTCATCTACAGAACTTAGCACTATTCCTGACAGGAAGTAAGCACTTAACAAATGCCCGCCATGACTTTCAGCCAGTGGTCCATGGTTTCGCCATTTCCTCATCTATAGATACACTTCTGGGATTTATATCTAACCCATATGACACTTATTTTATAGAATGCTTGATTTACCATTGTTTATAACTTTCTAATTTTTCACATGTTCATATTGGCTGTAACAAGATACTGAAATCTCCTTGTGGGCTGAGTTCATCCTTTTCTATGACCAACATGGCACCGGTGAACCTTCGAACTATCGGTGGTCAAAGTGTACCCAGCACCATAACTCAAGATCATACTCTAATCAGATAGTCAACAAAATTTTTTACTAGAAGTCATATGGATAACAGGTAGATAGCAGCTTTCACCAGCAGTCAAACTTCCTGACTTGTAAGAATACTAACTGCAGCATAATTTGGCAGAAAAAGTATGTGCCAACCCAGTAATTACCTACTTGATATATAGTAAATAAAGGTAAAACAAGAAAAAAATGTATTTTTCCTGACTATTATTTGAAGCATGACCATATCACTGTAGCTTGTGGAGGAACAGAACCAATCTGGAATACAAACTCCAAAGTAAGTTGAGTCACATTAAGGAAATGAGTCAACTGTACTTCAAGAGTTGGATCACAAGGGGCTGGAGGTTTAGCTCAGCGGCATAAGCACCTGCCTTGGAAGCAGGCAGTCGTGAGTTTGATCCCCGGTACCGATAAAAAGGAAAAAGACAAAAAAAAAAAAAAAAAAAAGAGTTGGATCACAAACAGCAAATAACAAAGAGTTTTTCATTATATTGATTATTGAAGAAAGCAGTACCGAAAAATAACATACCCACACTCTGTCAAGTTATGCCTTAGCAGATATAATTTTATTTCACATATATTGAGATTTCATCAAATGTGATTTAACTTTAGCAAAGTATTTTAAGTTGAGGGTCTGACTGTAAACCTATGCATACAGTCAACTTTGGAGAACTAAAGCAGATGAGATTTAATAATTTCTAATTTCTGTTTTTCTCTCACTTGCCAATCCTTCCAAACTGGAAAGATGCACTGATTTTTAAAAATATTATCCTTTCCAACCCCATGCACTTTATTCCTTTCATGAAATAGGCCAAGTGAAGTTAGAGCTTATGCACTGTACCATCATCACACTGCAACTATAGGGTAAAAAAAATGAATTATCTGGTTTCAGAGAACAAGGTGTTATTATTTTCAATGCTGTTATTTGGGCAATTTGTTTTCTTCTTCCATCTTTAATCAAACTTTAATCAAACCAAGAGCCTAAAGCACAGTTTTCCAAAGAAAAATAGCCACATGCACGTGTGCAATCACTGTGCCAGGTGAGTAACTCCCCTCTTGTTCAACAGATTGTGAGCGCTGATAGTTCATGAGGCCTCAACTTTCTTAGTGTGGCATGGCAGCAGAGAGAGGCAATGCAATTTTAGGCTGTCTACACAAACACATCCATCACGGAGAAGGAGAGGCGCTCCTGATACTGCCCTTAGGAGAAATTGTCCTTCGTGAAATACAGTGTGCTCTTGTGGCCCTCACAAATCAGCAAAGCCTTAATCAAACAAGGCACAACTCAGAGGGGAGTCACAAATGTGGAAGGAGGAAGAGGAAAAGTTTTTAAGGACTGTGGCAAACATTCTGTGGCCTGACAATGGCTGGGAAGGATAAAGAAGACATTTACATTCATAGGGGAAGAGGAAACGGGGAGGAGAGAGGGAGGGCTTGTTTGTGGTATGTGAAAGCTGGGTAACAGCAGTAATGAGATGAAATTGAGCAAAGGAAAACGTAGGCTGCACATTAAGAAAAAGTTTGCAAAACGCAAAGCCTTTTAGACTGCCAAATGGCCTCTCAAGGGATGGAGCTGGAGCGCCATTGCCTGGGTCATTTAGAACCAAACTGGACAAAAGCACTCGAGAAAACACGGCGGGGAACAAGCCTGCCCTGGCAGGGCAGAGTCGAGATGACCTACCAGCTCTTGTTTCCTCTCTAATTTTCGAGATATATAACATAATATCATATCATTACACTGCCTGCCGAACAGCAGCTCCTTGGGCTGAGGGTATAATGAGAGTGGATTACTTAGCCTGCAATGTACTCCAGGGGAAGCACGCAGCAGCCCAACCTGTAAACTACAGCTCATTAACCAGCAGCTACTCAAATGATTCTGTGTGTCTCTGGCCCCATTCAAATTAGAATCAGAGGGATTTTCCTGACAGGCCAGATGAAAGCTTTAAGTTCACAGTATTTTATAGCTTGTATTCGTCAAGAGCTATGAATTCTGCATGCTTTTTAAACTTTGATTTTTGTCTCAATAGATACAGAGGAGGGAAAAAATGTAGTAGAAAATAATTGGAAAATGGTAAAGGACAAAAGCAGATGGCCTTCAGTCTGGAATAAGATGTAGCAATCGCTGGTCTTAGGGAGCTAGTTGCATGGTAGAAAAAAGCGCTATTCATTGGAATACAACTCCAGTTTGTCATTGTCCTTAAAGACCCCACCACATAAATGGACAGGTGTGGGTCTCTAGGAACCCCACATTAAAGTAGTGAGTGGTGGCAAAATAAGCCACTCCTGGCTTTTTCATTGGTATTTCTTACTTTCAGAATACCTCTGAATCCTCAGATCCAAGTCATCAAGATACACATTAGAATATTGTGTAACAAGAATCTATGAGTTAGTGGTTATATTCTTCCAAAGTAGCTTATGCAAATCAGTTTCAGTGCTTAAAATATGATTACCACTATATGCAATCAAACACCAGTTTTGAGTGTTCATTTTGTGACTATCTTTTTCATCCTGCTTGTACCACCATTTGGACCAAAAAGAACAGTTATTTAATTGGTTAATAATTCTTTCTCCTTCCCTTAGAGAATGTTCTACACCTAGGAAAACATTAAATCAATTTACTATTTTCCTGCAGCCTTAATCTGTGTTCTGCAATTTCTCAAGCCCCAAAATTAACCACCTCTAGCTCCAAACTCAATTCAATTATCCTGTATTATTGATCTCTTATTTTTACCTTGTGAAATTTCATCTGTGCCATCTCATTAATTCCTCTGCCACTCCATAAATACTTAAATAAGCAAATAGCATGCCGGGCACCATGTTACCTTCCAGATCTACAAAGTAACTGCTACTGTCTGCACCTCAAGACCTTCGCCATCTAACTGATGAAACAGACATGACAAATAGAAGAGTGCAGCACCAGTCTCATCTAAAAAATGTCAAGCTATTATAGGGAGTGTAGGGAGAGGAACAATTGCGATAGCAGAGGTAGAGAGGAGAGACTGCAGGACATTTGACTGAGATTAGTCGTGGTGTTACAGCGTTTATCTGCCCTTTCCTTAGGCGTACCACAACTAAGACACCAGCTTCCACTGTCTATATTTTAATCCCCCAATGGAAGCTGATGGGATGATTTCCTCATTCATTCCTGACACATATTCCATCCAAATGAGGCTTCTAATGTATCACAGCTACCTCCTTATTGGAATCTGCAGCTCATTATTTGTACTCAAATTTTGCTTATAAAGACATGATGAAGCAAGTTTAAAATCCTTAAAATGTGGGGTGTTTCTTATGACTGAAGAGTTCTTTAAATTGGAAGAAAATTTAATTCTATATTAATATTATCTTGCTAGTTTCCCAAACGATCCAGTTCCCTCTAAAAGAAAATATAATTTTGTTTCTTTACCACTCAGCTTCTCGTTAAGCAGGGATTTTGCTAATAAGTTTGCAGAAATATACAAGGCTCCCCACTTTAGATAATGGAAGAACGTTTCTATTGACAGCAGTTGTTGATTGCTAGCTTTGTAAAAGTGCTCCATATTTTCAATCTTATATGCCTTTCCTCCCAGACTGGCATAGCTCTTCTTGGGTCAAGGCTATATTTACCACAAAAAGTTCCAGGAAAACCATTCTTACCCTCACCCAGGATTAAATTATGAATATCTTCCAGAAATTACTCTGTTTTCCTCAATACTATTCACACTCTAGATCATAAACTGGAGGGCAAAGGATATAATTTATCAGTCTTTCAGAGTCAGGAGTTCCACTTACAATTGTTCTGTTGTTTTAATTTTAAAACAAAAAAAAGTGATGATACAGAATTTCAAAACAAAATAATGGAGATTAACAACGTTTAACATAATGTGTATTGTTGCTTTCAAAGTAGTTGTTCAGATTACCAGACACATGCATGAAAAAATGATCAAACAATGAAAGCACAAATTGTTCATTTTGTTGGGCTAACTGAGATACTAACAGACTACTATGATTATCTATCATATGTATGTACTTACGTATACGTATGTATATATAAAATCTTTTCCCTTCTCTTTTTTTCTCCTTTCCCCAACCTCAGTTGTTCGTTCCCTTTTTAACTGTTCCTCCCCTTTCACTTTCACAATATCCACAGTACCTTTTGGATCCCACTAACTCCTTCAGTTTTTTATACTAGAGAGACATGATGTTCACCTGTGTGAGTCCAAACCATTTCACCCATGAGCATGATCTCAGGTTGTATCCATTTATTTACCTATGACAGTCTCCATTGCATAAAATATCATATCTTTCTTTTCCATTCTGTGATTGATGGCAAGCTAGCTCTGCTTTACTTTGGGTTCCTGTGACATAAAGTATTGTTTTCTTCCCTTTGACTATCAGTCTATGAATTTATTTTGGGGTTAGATGTATTTTTTGTATACAGCATATTGGTGGATTTTGTTTCTTGATCCACTCTGCTTGTGTTTCTTTTTTATTGGTGAATTGAGGCCATTTACATTAATAGTTATGACTAATAAGTATTGGCTTGTCTTTTTGCTGCTGTTGGTTACCTGCTTTTCCCCTCTGTTTAATTGCTTGCCCTACTTGGTGATTTCTTTCTATAATTGTTTTTGGAATTGTGGTTATTTTTATCTCTTTCCAGGCATCTTTCAGTTTAACTTACGATTGTTAAGTGAATGCAACATGCCTCATAATCTGCAAACTAGATGCTCATATATTCATCAAGGTGTGTGCACACAGACACACTTATTCATGTATACCTCCATTCACCTTTAATTTTCCTATTTCTTTTTCCATCTTTTTCAAATGCCAGAGGTCTAATGAAGTTCTGCTTGTACTTAGTATTTGAGATAAAGAATTGTGGCAAAAGTCATAGCTATGTCTAAGAGCTGAGACCCTACCCACTATGGGGACTACATTGCACGTGTTATTTAATTAAAAATCACCAAGGTCTAATTGAGAGGTTTGTTTCCATATAAATGAATTTTGTTCTTTGAATTTCATGTGGAAAATATACAACAAAAAAGTGCACTACATTATAAGCAATTTACTTCTAATATTATAAAATTCCTAAACAGACTTTTTTAGATGTCTTACAAGGCATTTGCTCTTATTGTCACTAAAACCTGGTTATAATTACATTTTACAGTAAGTGGAAGCCTTAAAGCTGTCAGTGCATCTCCATCCATTAGTGATTACTCTCAACTATTTCTTCCACCAACACTGGGAGACAAGTGACCAAAATGATTTCCAGATACGTACAGTAAACCACAGGACTGGGTACTCCAAGGGCTAGATCTTAGAGATAATTATGGTACTAGTAATAAGTAATTGGATGTTGGTATTTTTTAGAGTTTAAAAAGCATTTTTTAGAGTCTATTAATTGTATTTATAGTCCAATCATTCCTTGTCCTTGCATTTTTCTCCACAAAGTTCCAAATAAATGGCCAATCAACTTGCTCTGGCGTATCTCCAGGACTAAGAATTCACTGCATTACACAGCCACTCAATTTTCAGTTTAGAAAGCTCTAGTTGTCAAAATGTTCCTCTACATAATGAACCCAGTTAAAATCCCAGCAACTTCTACTCCTTGTTCTTATTGCTGACCACTGACTCTCATAAAACATGCACAATTTCTAGTCCTTTTGGCATCCTTCTATCATGCGGTATCTTCCTCTTGCCATATTTGAAAACTAAAATTCTTTCCTATGGTTGCCAATTTTAACAAAGTTAAACATTTATTGAATGCTTACTATATAACAGACTCTGATCAAATACTTAATTTGCATTACTCATGTTATCTTATTTGAAGCCTTGCAATGACCTTCTGAGGCATGTGTTGTTTTGATCCTCTGAAGGGACAAGGGCACACGGAGTACCTGAGAGCTTAGAGTTTCTAAATGGCAAAACCAGCATGTGGCTGCAAGCTTCAGGCTCCAGCCTCTGTGGTTAGTGGGTAGCCTATGTTTCCTTTTCCACCCTGTTCACTTTCCTCGGTTTGGAGATTGTGGATTCCACTCTAGACCTGGTAAATACAGGCTCAGGAGCACCACCTGGGGCTCCAAAACCATTTTCATACAGACCTGCCTAGGGAATTTTGATGGAAGGAGCATTACAGGGAGAGAATTTTTATTTTTTCCATGTACCATGAAATCCATGCTTCCAGAAAGCAGATGGAGGTTTCCTTCATTATCAGCTTGTTCAGGAAAATAGAGACCAAAATCACTTCTTTATTTTCACCCAAATGCAATAATTTATATTCTACACAAACACACATGCACCTCATGCTAACATCATTGAAAACAAGTTTACCTGAAATGGATGTAATAGGCTGCACTGAACATACAAAAGGGACATTGAGAAAATAGAATAGGCTATCTTTTGACTGCTCTCAAAATATCATTATGTATACACATATCTTTTCACATTCCATACAATATTTTTATATAAATAAAATCTGCTGACTTCCAGTCATTGCAACAAACATAGTTAGTGCACCTGCTAAGTCACAGACACTATGTTAAAGGAATGCAGGGAGAGGAGGAAGAGAGAGAGAATTACAAAGATGAATAAAACATGGCTCCTGTCCTTGAAAGACTCGTGCTCATGTACCGACTTTTCATTACAGGCAACCAGAAAGACAGTACCCCAGATGACCAGAACCTCTAAACATAAACCTGCATGTCACAACTCTTCATGCCCAGGGAGATGTACCATTTACACTGGCCCCACCCTGCCACTTATTGCTTCTGGAACTGCTCAAAAATTGCCTTTCTTTTGGCTCTTTTTCCTATTTTCAAGCCGTTAGCCATCCCTCAAGCAAGGCATCTCTTGCTCTTCTTTCTGTACCTCTGCTCATGCCTGATCCGGATTCACCCATGAATTCCACATACCTTTGTTCACCTCTGTGGGCCCAATACAGTGCAATTCTATGCATGTGATCCAGAATTCTGTCTAATCAGACCCAGAGTCACAAAATGAGCAATGTAGCATTTATAACCTACCAAAAAGCATGTGTAGATATGGCAACAATTAATCATCAGACAAAATGCATTAAGTGTTTTAGGGAAAGAAACAGAAATACCATGGAAACTGAATGGAAGGAAGGATGACCCAAGACAGCATCATGGAAGTGTGATTTTTGAGACCAACCTTAAAAGGGAAGGAAATGTTAATCAAGAGTTAGTTAAAATAAGGAGAAGAGACTGAGGAATACAGTAAAAGGAAGTGTGAAGGGACACCAAGTTAAGGAAATGCAGATTGAGGTCAAAGGGAGGTATTTGGCAAAGGCTCAAAAGCTGATTGGAAAGATTTGTGTGGCTTTGAACTTTATGATAAAGAATTTGGACTTTATGCTCTGTGGCATGAGTCACTAATGATCTGTCAGGAAAGATATAACACAATCCATTATGCTTTAAGAATAATACTTTGGCTGCCGTTTTGAAAGATCAATGGGAATTGGAGGAGTTGACTAGGAAACAAACCATTGAAGGATGAATTTATTGTCCTCAGAAAGAGAGCTGGACGTCCCCAGGTGGTCTCTGGGCCACTCAGCCTGTTCTCTCCCTGCTCTCTCCTCTGAGAGAGCCCACTCCATTGCTTTCAGTTTCTTTTTATATTTACTCAGCGGTGAAGATCCCCTGGTATCTGAGAGCAGAAAAAAAATCAGGTTAAGGTACAGATGCTCTTAGGCTTGCCTTGGAGTTCCATCCTGACAAATGCACTTTAAATTGGAAATATCAGAAGTCAAAACAATGTGTTTACTGTACTTAATTCATATGTCACAGTTAAACTTAACTGTCAACTTGACTACATTAAGAGAAGTTTAACAGGTTAGAAAAGCACATTTCTGGATGTATCAGTTTTCAGAGAAGACTGCCATGTAGGCCGTCAAACTGAGCAGGGAAGACTTACCCTAATGGGCTCCATCCAATAGGTTTGAAATGGAATCAGACAGAAAAAAAGAAATCTGCCTGTGTTTGAAAATCTTCCTTCTGAATGAGAGTCTGTGTCTTTTGTAACCACTTAAGTCTTTCACTGAAGACCAAGAACTGTTCAGGTTTTCAGATCTTCAGTCTAGGACTATGTCCTTGATCCCTGTTGTTCTTCTTTAGAAAACTCAAATATACTACCAATCATTGTAGTTTAGGCTAACATACCTTAAATGGACTCTAAACACTAAATATTATCATACAATTGGAAAGAAATATGTCATACAACATTTATTTCACACTAACATGTTGATTATATCATGTAATTTATTGAACATTGCACTGAATGTGAAATACAGAATGATTGCTTGGTTACAGGAGACACTGAAGAGTGTTTTCTAGACATGATGGAATGCAACAACACAAAATATAACTTTCAAAAAGTTCTGCCAATACAGTACACTATAGAGCATTAGTTGTTTACTCTCAAGATCTGTGGCTGACTGTGGACTAAAGTTCACTGCCAGTGCCCAGAAACATGACAGTATCCAGCTATACATTGCTATCCCAGAAAAAGAGCAAATGTCAAAGTGTGTCTTCCATTAAATGCATACCAAGTCTGTACCATAGTAAACTTGAAAACTTGTGTCAAATCATCATGAGTCAGAGATCTGTGTATGTCTCTGCAGTTTCCCTCTGCAAAGTTAACGTGGATTGGCCACAATATGTGGCTTTGCCAGCCAGCCCCACTCTATGCTCACCACCTCCCATTCCTTCTCTAAGGTCCAGAGGCTGCTCTCTTCCCTCTCTCCATGAAGCTTAGGATAAGAATAACATATTCCCAAGAGCTTCTTTATACCTTTCCCATAACAGGAAATAATCTCTATTTTTCTTTAATTTAACCAGTTTCAGTGCATCAAATCTTGGAGGTACTAAATGCCCTTGAGCCAGAGAGATGACCAAAAGCATGGAAAGACAAGGGCAGTGCTCCTGGGCTCACAAACCTATTACATTCTTCCCAGGTAAGGAATTAGGAGCTATGGTAAAGCAGCCATCAGAGTTTCATGCATCCATTTCAGATTGATGATGAAATTGGTGAGCATTTCTGACACTCAACGCATCTAATAGAAAAGGGCTGTGAGTTGTGAGATAGAATCATGATCAAGCAATTTGCTTTAGGGGTAAGAGGGTACACAGGGGTTTGAAGTCTGATTGGCATGATTTGCAGATACAGCTCCCCAAGGCAAGGTAACTGTGATCACAAAAACAAGGCTTCCTCTAACACAGGAGACAAGATGTGCCACTGTTTATACAAATCTATGCAAGGGCTGAGCCGGAGAGGAAGGCACTGAGAAAAGGGAGTGTGAGATGCTGAAGCTGCAGTTCTTTGAGCCGAATTGTGGAAGAAAATGTTTGGAGTCTTCTATGTGAGTCTATGTAGCAGTCTATTCAAACAGATCAGATAATACCTAAAGGGCAGGTGGCTTATTTGTTCTAAATGCAGCAAGAGGTAATGGCATGCTTAAGTCATTTCTGCAGCAGCCTGTAATTTCACAAGTGCTCAAACATTTCCTTTGACAGCTGTGCTGTGCGTTCATTATGTTGTCAATGTGAGCTCCATAAAAGAGAGAGTGCCTGGTAGAAGAGCTGGGGAGAGCAAGTGTTCAGTGTTTTTTTATCTTTCCAATTGGTTTAAAGCAATCAAGTAAGGCAAGAATGTTCTTTCCTGAAAATATTCAAATTGCCCATTTCACACACTATTCCATCTTTTATAGAAAGATAAAGTTAATCTTCCATGATTTACTTGAAGTTAGCGATTACGAGTTATCTACTTTTTGACCAGCCTTATCACATTCTCTGGGAATATATTTAAATAGATTGCAAGAGGAAATTGAATGGCCATGGGATACAGGGCTGTGGGAGAGAGAAAAACACTCATGTAAGTCCTGGAAATGGAATTCAAAAAATTGAAAATTAAAAAGTAAGTTTCAGAATTGAATTATAAAAATGAAAGAAAAAGAAGGCCTTTTTTCCCCCTTAAATCCAGAATGATGGTTTGGTTAAATGTCATAGAGGAAAGACAAGGAGTGGAGAATTATTCTTGTTCTCTGTGAGCTTTTGACTCTGATTAAAGCACCCCACGGGGCTCTGATACTGACAAAGGCCGTGTCCTCTTTGCTTCACAAGTCCTTTCTTTCCAAATCAGCATTGCTCCCCATGGATAATTGAGCCCAAGAAGACCTCACAGAACAAAGTGAAACCCTCTTCCCAGTTCAGCTGTAGTGTTTCCAGCAGAGGACAGGAGTCGAAGCAGCAACAAACTAAGGTAGGTCTGGTCTGTATGACACCAACCAATTAGGGAGGAACCAAGCATTTCCTTCCAATTGGGATCAACTTAATGACCATCTCCCCAAAAAAGCACACTTGACTTCAACTTTCCATCAGACATTTGTCTGTGCACCTAACTTAAATTCCTTTCATTTCTCTTTTTTGCACCTTGAGTAGCTTGTTAAAATAATTCATTCGATGACCTAATTTTGGTTCACCTCTACTCAACTCTATGCTATATGATTGGTTCATAACTCCTACTGATTGAAAGGTATCCATCGCAGTTGGTTACCCTGTTTGAAGTTGATAGCTCTTTTTCTAGTTTTCTTTTTGTTTTGTCAGGCTTTATTTTGATAACAAAGCTAGCTCGTAGTTCTTGATATTTTAAACATTTTTTTAAAGTGGACTTACAGAATATCCCAACAGACAAAAGACATAGCAGAGCCCAGAGGTCTAGAGTTGGCTAATTCCATGTTTTCTTATTTTATAATGAACTTTCCTTATTTTATAATGAACTGTCTTAATTAGTGCTAATTTTAAAAGTATGGTATCTGACACTAGTCTATCTAGTGCAAACTACACTGGCAGTTTCTGATAGAGCAGAACAAATACACTAAATTAAACTAACTGAGGAAGACAGTATTTGGGTTTTTTTAAGAGAATAAAACAAAACAAAGCAGAGCAAAGTAAAACAATGCAAATAACACAAGAATTCAAAAAAGACAACAAGAAATCAATAGTGGCTACCATAGTGTCTCTTTTTTTCTTCAAAATAGTTGACCATATCTTCACACACAATAAGTTAATACAGATCAAAATAGTATAAAAGCAATCAAAACAAAAGAATGAGAAGAGCCTTAAGGGCTTTCAAGACCAGACATTAGGAAATCAATAATGTCTACTGTAATGTCTCTTATTTTCTTCAAAATAGCTGTCCATACCTTCATACATAGTGAAATCCAGTAATTGAAAACAGACTAAGACCAATCAAAATCAAGAATAAAAGAATTATTGGGCTTTGAAACAAAATGATAGGAAATCATCGATGGCTACCATGATGTCTCATTTTCTTCTATGTAGTTGTTCATACTATCACACATAATAAAATCAATTCTTGTAAACCCTTTTAGGTGTAGTTCTAGGCCTATAAAAGCCTATATATGTACATCTATCCTTTCTGTATTAGAGGGAAAAGCAAAACAGCAAATAAATAACCAGAACTAAGAACCCAAACAATAACAATGTCGGCTTTCAAAACAAGGTGGTAGGAACATAACAAATTTTGTTGTTTTACATGGTTATGTTCAAATATCTTACTCAAATTACCAGATATAATCATGCAAAATTGATCTAATCCTACGGATATTAACTGTTTTGTCCCAAGAGCTAATAGAACTAATTCTACAATCATCTTAGTAATCTTAAGTGTACATAGAAAAACTTACATCTTACATCTTTTCTCTTCCTTCTTTTTTCCCTTTCCCTGAGTTATTTTTCCCTCTTTAAGCATTTTATTACCCTTTCACAATATTTATTGAAGATTTTGTATCTTATTTACTCTCTCAGTTTCTTACACTACAGAGACAACATGGTGTTTGCACATGTGAGTCTGATGTATTTCACTGTCAAGTATAGTCTCAAGTTACTTCCATTTACCTACATGAGCCTCCAATTGGTCCTTCTTTATAGCTGAGTAGTACTCCCTTGTATAAAAATAGCATATCTTTTTATCCATTCCTCAGTTGATGGGAATCTGGGTTGTTTCCAAGATTTAGCTATTTCAAATTGTGCTGCTATAAACATGGGTGAACATCTTTCACTGTGGTATGATGTTTTCACTTCTTCTGGAAATATGCCCAAAAGTGGAATAGCTAGATCAAATTGGACCTCCAATCTTAGCTTTTTGAAGAACTTCCACACTAATCAGTGTGGACACACACTGGTGTGTGGCCACAGTGGTTTCACCATTCTACCAACAGTGCAGAAGAATTCTTTTTCCCCCACAGCCTCTTCAGAATTTGTTGTTGAAGCATTTGTTGGTGGTTTTCTTGATCCTGGCCATTCTTTCTGAAGTGAGATGGAATCTCAGGGTTGTGTTAATTTGCATTTCTTCAATGACCAATGATGTTGAACATTTTTTCATGTATTTATTTGTCATTTGTATTTCTTCATCTGAGAACTGTGGATTCATCTCAGATGCCCATTTTTTGGATTGGGTTTTTGAATTTTGGGGGTCTGATTTTTTGTTCTTTATATGTTCTAGATAAGAGTCCTTTTTCTGAAAGACAGTTGACTAACATTTTTTACAAATTCATGGATTTTCTTTTCACTCTGTTGGAGATTCCTTTAGACATGCAAAAACTTTTTAATAAGATGAGATCTAAGTTGTTGACTCTGGGAAATATTTCCCAAACAATTTTATTTTTGTTCATGAATTCTCTGCCTATCCCTATGTCTTCAAGATTTCTACGTACTTTGTCATCCAGTACTTTTAGTGTTTCTGTTTTAACATTTAAATCTTTGATCCATTTTTACTTTAGTTTAGTGCATGAGTGATAGACATGGGTCTAGTTTTAGTTTCCTGGGTATAAAAAGTCAGTTTTTTCAGCACCACTTATTAAAGAGGCTATCTTCCTTCCAGTGAACATGTTTGGCCTTTTGTCAAAGATAAGGTGACTGAGTGTAGTTGTAGTTGTGGTTGTATCTTCTAACCTACTGCATTGATCTTCAGGTCTGTTTTTATTCCAGTACCATGCTGATTTTTTCACAGTAGCTTTGTAGTATAAATTCAAGTCAGGGATTGTAATGTCTCCTGCCTTGCCTTTGTTGTCCAAAATTACCTTTGCTATTCTAGGTCTTTTCTGGTTCCAAATGAATTTTAGGAGTGATTTCTCTAAATTTGTGAGGTATGCTAATGGTGTTTTGATTGGAATAACATTAAATCTGTATAACAATTCCAGAAGAATGGGCATTTTCACAATGTTTGCTCTTCCTATCAATGAACAAGAAATGTCTTTCCATTTCTGAGGTCCTCTTCAATTTCTTTTTTTCAGAGTAATGTAATTTTCACTGCATAGGTTTTTTACTTCCTTTGTTAGACTGATTTCTAAGTACTTCATTTATTTGGATGCTATTGTAAAGGTGTGGTTTCTATTATTTCTTTCTCATTGGGTTTGTTGTTTTGTATACAGGAATGCTATTGATTTTTGAGTGCTGACTTTGTATCCAGCTACATTACTGAATTTGGTTTATACATCTAGAAGTCTTTCAATGGAGTTTTGGGGGTCTATGTAGAGTATCATGTCATTTTCAAATAAGGACAGTTTAACCACTTCCTTTCCTATCTTTATTCACTTTATTCCTCCATCAGAGCAATTAGTGCTCTGGCTAATATTTCTAGCACTATATTGAATAGGAGTGGTGATAGTAGAAAGTCTTGTCTTGTTCCTGATTTTAAAGTGAAAACTTTTCATTTTTGTCCATTTAATATGCTGGCTATTGGTTTGTCTTAGATGGCTTTTATCAGATTGAGGTAGAAACCATCTATTCCAGTTTTCTGTAAGGTTCTTATCAGGGATGAATGTTGACTTTATCAAAAGCTTTATCTGCATCTATTGAGAAGATCATGTGATTCTTATCTTTGGTTCTATTGATATGATGTATTATGCTTATTGATTTGTGCATGTTGAACCATCCCTGCATTTCTGAGATGAATCCCACTTGGTCATGGTGTATAATCTTCTTGATGACTTGCTCCATTCTATTTGCCAATATTTTATTAATGATTTTTGCATCTGTGTTCATTAGGGAGATTGGCCTATAGTTCTGATTTTCGGTTGGGTCTTTCTCTGATTTTGATATTAGGGTAATACTTGCTGAGGAAGACAAGACTTGAATGGAGATTTGAATGGAGAAGTTGATATTTTTTAAAGGAAGCCCTGTGTACATTTTATGTGCAAAGCTCTTTGATATGGTGTGGTCTTCTCAGCAAATGTATAATTTAACTGAAGGATCAAGATATGGACTCCTGTCCCATAAAATTCATTTTCAGTATAATTAAGTAACAGTTAGGTTTATATTCTTTGAGGTGGGGAGGTGTGGTAGAATATGAGACGTGGTATGAAAAAACTAGACATCTGGATAATAGATATAAACAAACATTTACTAACTATTTAATAAGTGCTAAGTACTCTTGTGAGCAGATTTTATTCTACATAGTACATGCTACCATTTACACCATTGTATAAGTGAAAAACTATAGAAAGTTTCAGAAACTTGCCAAAGGTCATGTAGCTAGTAAGTAGAATTTGCTTTTGCTAAAACCTAAATATATTAGCTCTTTTCTAGGTAAGAATACATATGAAGTCAAAGAGGAGAAATTTTGCTAAATAAAATTGTATTATGTCTAAACAGAAGATGTTAGGAAATACCCAGCCAAGTTTTCCAAATAATCAGAATTAGTCCACCATTCTAATACTTTTCTAGCTAAGAGGAACAGCAGAAGGATGTAAGAGGAGAATGGGAACTGATCTAAGAATACAGAGACTTACCTTCAGTCAGAAGGCAGTTCAGAGGGAAGAAGACTCTGGAATACCTTCCTGTAGTTGCTACCTAGAATTCCTATAATAGATAATTATAATTTTAATTTTATGATTCTCTAATCTTAGTGACTATATAATAAATAAAATATAATAGGTAGATGCAATAAGGCCAATAAACACAAATTTTATTCCTTTGCATTCTTCATTAAACGTATTTTTCTGAGAGTCTAATTTGTGCCTAATATTTCATTATTTATTTTTGATATAGTGGTGAACAAAATAGACTGAGTTCCTTGGGTATGAACCATAGATAAGTAGAGAAGTCATTTAACATCTAGTTAAATAGTAAGTTCAATAGGAGCCATGAAAAAGCACAGTATACTTGGAGGGAGCTAAAAAGGTGGACTTAGGACAGGAGGGGAGGTCGAGGCTGAGGAGAGGGAAAAAGATTCTTGATATGATAGGTAGATAGATAGATAATGTTGAGTATGCTTTATCCTAAAAAAAATTATGAGAAACATATAGACATCTTTTAGAGAAGAATCATAGTGAGAATTTGAATCTTTAAAAGATGACTCCAGGAGGCTGGAGAAAAAAAATAAAGATGCTCTTAGTTGGCACAAGAAAGAGCTTGGATTCATATAATGACAACGGAAATGGAAAGGGAGTGGTCATATTCCAAGGATATGTACAAGAAGCAGATGAGCTAGGTATGGAGGTATAGGAAAAGGAATGGGTAAACTAAGAACACACCAAATATGGCCCACGCTGGCAGTATTAGTAAGGAAAGGGACCCTCGAGAAAGAGCAGGTGGAAGGAAAAAAGTGCTTTTAATGTTAGACTTGTATTTGAGGTGCCAAAAACAGAAAAACGAAGCTAAAGAATAAGTTTATAAAGAATTTGTAGCTCAAAGAAAAGAGTAGGTTGGAAATAAAAATGTTAGAAGTTGTGTATAGTGGCAATTTAAATTGTAGAAATAAATGAGATCATCTAGGAACGTGTGTTGTAAGAAGTGAAAAGAATCTATGCCTTTTTAAAAGTGACTGGTCCTGAATACCAGTATATTTTAATATTTAAAGGAAATAAAATGTAGCTATAAAGGCATTGAGACGTTCAGTACCACGGCAGCCAAGAGAAGAGACTCCTCCTGAGGAAAGGAGCAGAGAGCTGCTTCTGGTGATGACGGTGTGAAAGACTGTGCATTTCTGTTCCTTGAAAATCGAGTAGTAACAGGAACTAAATTATTAAAAACAGCAATTTCTAGGCATTGTAAAACTACCAAATGCCAGGAACAACTTTAACATTATTTGCCCATGAAAAACCACCTCTCTGCTGACGGTTTATGGGCTTCATGCAGGAGTCATTGCAATCCCACCAAGTTCACACTGCAAAACAAATGGTTTATTCATTTGGAGAAAGGGCAGCAGTCACATAATACCAGCTTGGTGGATAAGGTAGATGCGGACACAAAATAGTGGGGTTTTTTTACAAGCCAGCCTTTATGTTAGATGGTTCCTGACTACACCATTCACTGTGGTTTATTTCTTTTTGGGTCACACCTCATAAAAACGCTCATGAAAGAGAACTGTTATAACTCCTTCAGAAAGTGGCAAGAACAATGGAATAAGTATGTTTAAAGCAAGGGGCAGTGTTTTGAAGAAGATGAATGGCAATGTGTCCTTTATTGGAATTTTTTTTGTCTTTTTCTTTTTCTTTTTCTTTTTCTTTTTTATCAGTACCGGGGATCGAACTCATGACCATACACTTGCAAGGCAGGTGCTTATGCCACTGAGCTAAATCCCCAGCCCCTATTGGAATATTTTTTTTAAAAATTAAACATTCATTGAAGTTTTAGATTACCCCTGCTACATCCAATACAATGGACAATAATAAGTAATAAAAAAAGTTTCTGAAACATGAAAGAATAAATACAAAACACTAATCTTAATGAAAGGTACCAGACACACACTTATAATACTATATAATTCTATTTATATGAAATTTTTATTCAAAAGTTGTGACAGAAAACAGATCCCTGGTTGCCTCGAGTCTGATGGGGACAATAAAAAGCATCTGAGAACTTTGGAATATGATAGATTTGTTCTTCAGCTTGGTTACAGTCATGTTATAATGGCTGCATACATTCACCAAAACTAAAAAAACATTTCCACTGAAAATAGATAAATTCTATTTCATGAATCTTTCAAGGTTTTCCCTAAGGAGCAATAATTAATTGTACCAAAAATTGCAAAGAAAACAGATAATTTTCTATTGGTAGGGAATTTACAAAGATCATCTATGTCATAAACAAGGATAATGTTAGTGGTTTGATCAGGATCAGACACCAAAGTGAAGTGAGTTGAATTTGTAGGAAATAAAGAAATTAAGAGAGCCCCTTAGATGGATAAGATCTATCTTTGCTAACTAAACAGGTAAAAATAAGTGCCATTATTTTTATCTTGGGCTTGTGCCAGCTGACTGCCCAAACTTTACACTTCAAGCATATTTTTGAACTGCTTCCAAGTGACCTCATTTAACCTCTGTCTGGAAATGATGTCTAAACCATCCTACCTGCTTTCATATCATCTTCCTAAGACCTCCTATGAGTATTTGTCCCTGTGTGGTGATGACAGAACCAGAGGGGTCCCAGAATACCTAAACATTGGTGAATAAAGGGATATACACTTAAGTGTTACACTGAGATCAGTAGAACACCCTACCTAGGTCACTGAGTGGTAGAAGCTTCTAACAGATATAATAATAAATCCATCATCTTCAATGAAGTATACTTGGTCACTCGAACTGACAATGAAATATGTTTACAGAATACTGTTCATAATAACCATCCTGTAATGAAGATATATATCTTAGAATTTTGGAATGAGGCAGAGTAGGGAAGGGAGAAGTGAGGCAAAGAACCAGGCTTGGGGAATTACTCAACATGACAGGAGTATGGAAAATTTTTGCAGCTGAAAAACTCCTTTCAGAAAGAAAGAAAACCTTTTATGAAAAGCTTAATGTTTAATTTTAATTAATTTCATCCAAGCCACTTTGCCTATCCAAATTATAAAATTTAAGAGACAGAGATACACAGACAGAGAAACAGAGACAGAGAGAAGAGCTTTCAAATATGGGTAATTAGAAAAACCAAGGAAAAAGTACTAAGCTCAAATAGATAAGCTCAGGCCAAAAGAATTACATCAGGGAAATTAATGAGCTAGAGTTCTCAGGAATATATAGGAAACATGATTATAGAAAATGCAAGCCCTGATAAATTCAAAGACATACTTATACAGCCTTCAATTGTCTCTTCCCCAGTATAAGGGTTAGATCATTTAAGCCAACTTTAAACCCCAAAAGATGAAGTGATCCCAGTAAGAACCTGAGTTATACCTAAACATAGGAGTAGGAAAAGAGCTATTTTGTAACTTGAACAACTATTTCTAAATTACAATATGTAATTTATTCACTACTGATATCTTACTGTTTATTTTTTTAATTATGTATTATTTCTACCCTTTTTCTGTTTTGTTTTGTTTTTTCCTCTTTAAATAAATTTTTTTTAAAACTCAGTTTAGAGGGCTAGTGAGGAACAGGACTGTAGACATGAAAGGGGTCATGGTAGTCAACACATAGGCATGTAAAATGAGCCAGGACTAAACAGCAAAATCAAGAAACCTGACATGTAAGAAATTCTGGATTCTATACAGAAAGACAAATGTAGTGTGGTAATTCAAAAGTTAACATCTCACATTAAACCAGCTAGGAACTGAGTCCTCATTTTTATGCTTACTAGTAGTGTTGCGTCTGTTTACATAGATGTTAGATCATAGATGTTAGATCAAGAATGTCCCCAGAGCCCTCATAGGCTCAGAGGCAGGGCTTCAGGAAGGCGACTGGGATGTGGGGTGCTGTGCTCATCAGTGGAATCACCCACTGGTGGATTCGGCAGCTGTCGAAAGATGTGGCCTGGCCCTGGCCAGCAGAGGCGGTCACTGGAGGAAGGTATGTCTCCCTCCCAGGCCTTCTTCTCCCTCTGCTTCCTGGCAGCCATGACTGAGAGCTCTCCTCCGCTGGGGCTCTTCGGCCACAGTTTCTGTGTGTAAGCCAGCCCAACATGAAACTCCTGAAACTGAGAGCCAAAATAAACCCTCACCCTTGAAGCTACATGTGTCAAGTATTTTGTCCAAGCAATGAGGAAAGTGACCAGTCTGAAAAATAGCAATGATATGCTTACTTTATTAAATTGCTTCAAGAGGAAATACTGATATTTGGAATAGTTCTAGCATATAAGTAAGCAATCAATTGTGAACTAGTGTTACCTTTGTTCTTGCTGTTGTAAGGTACAAACACAAAGCCTAAGGGTGTGGTTAAAGAAGGAGAAGCGGCAGCAGAGTGTCTCAGTGTGCCTAAGTGTCACCCAGGATGCCCTTTCACAAGACATGCCTGGACATCTGCCCCCAACAGTCTGATGCAGGAGGGCTGATGGGTCAGAGAGATCTGCATTTTTGTTAGTCTCTGGGTATTTCTGGTACAGGTAGTCTATTTAAAACACAGTATACAATTCTAGAAGAAAGTCCTCACAGAGATTGGTTTTGCTTAGATGGATGAGGAAGAAGTTATCACCTAGGGACCCCCAAAAGCCATCACCTAGGAGATCAGGACCCATGATCTGGCTGAGAGACTGTCACAAGAGCCAGCTCTGGAAAAAGAAAATTAAGTAATAAATTTTGACAAGGCCTTAGCTAAATGGGAGCACAAAGGCCATATGTAAATGGTGAAATGACACTTTCAGAAAAAAGAAAACAAGAGGAACGGGTGAGCACGGGTCCAAAAGTATCATTCAGGTCAAAGAAATCAGCTCAGGATTGGAAACAAATCCTGGGAGGCAGCAGAAGAGCTGGCACAAGATGGAAGACCAAAGTCACCTGGAGGGGTGGCTTGGGGTGAGGTAGACTAATTAGACAAAGTTGAGATAATAATATTCTTAAAATACTTCTTGTAGAAGACATTTCACATATAACTGTTTTATAGTATTCACCTTAGTCCCAATGACTATTTCTTTTTTTAAGTTTGGTTTTATTTTTTTATTCCATAATCCTAACAATCCCTAAAGGCCGGCTGCATTGCTCATTTATATCACTCAGCTAGTGAGGAGCAGAGTCCAGTGGCAAGCCCAGGTCATCTGCCTAGAGGTCAAGGACATGGCCAAGTCTACCACAGAGACCCAGAGGAATGGGGTGCACAGCAGAGAGAAGGCAGGAAACTCACCTTCCACATCAGGAAAAGTGCCTCTCTGGCCAAAATTACTTTCTTTAAATCTTTGATTGAAAAATAAAACCTATCAGGATTCATATGTGAAAAGTCCCAAGATCCATTAGGTATTTGAAATTGAAAATTTCTGAGAATTTTAGGTGACAATGAACTATCATGGTATTTTTCAGGACTCCACCTAAGAGACAGCTCAGCTATAGAATTAAGTTTCACCTCCTGTCGGTGTACCATCTGCACTCAGATGTTTGATCTGTCTTTTAAGACTGTAAAAGCTAAGACTATACTATCATTCTATTGGCCAGCATTACATTTCCTCTTTTCCAAACTACAGTAATAACCTACACTGTTAGCTGCTTAATTTAAACCACTTGAGATGTCTCACTTAGCAGGCAAGAACAAATTGGGTAAGTATGATTTTGAACTAGAGTCTTAATTATAGTATTGTGTACCTGAAGTAATTATTTGCCTGATGTAGTGGTGCTTGAGACTATTATTTGCGATCAACTCAATTAATGCAATTTGGCCTGTCCCACAAGTGAAGTCAATTATCTGGTAATCACAAAAGTCTCCTGATAGCTTCATGCTGATTATTTCAAAAAACAGATTCATTTCATGTGTATATGGCATCATATATAGAAATTAGCCTGATGATGTCTACTTATTATATCATATCATACACACACATATAATATACATGGCTATCTTTTATTAATTTACCCACCCCTTTTAAGGGAAAGCCACTCTATCCAAGACCCAGAGATATCAAATGTCTGTTCTGACCCTTGTCTTTTCAGAACATTTTTCTGAAATTTTCCATTAAGATTCATAGGGTATGACATGAACACTGTGACCACGCTAAACCTATTACTTTATTCCAGCCATTGAGAGGCACTGGGAAATGCACACAAGTTTCACACGCATTATATTGACAATAAGGCTTTAACCAACCAAAAGTACATTGTGGAGCTGCATGGTAATCTGTTATTAAAATAACAAAATGAAGAATATGAGAATAGATCTGATTATCTCAAACATTTAATACCAGAGTTTGTCTACATGTACATAAGAAACTACTGCCAACAAAATATTCAGGTTTTTCCTTTTGAATTATGCTCATGTGATTGGATGAAGTCTCATGGCAGAGATGATCTACTAGAATTAAACTACAGAAATTACCTCTCACTATGTTGATTGCAATATTTTATCAATAACAAAATACTCAAATTTCAGCTACTCCAGAAAATTTCATGAACTATGTTGTCTTGCACATCCAATTTTAAGATAAATAGCACTACACCAAACTGAGAAAGATCATCTATACTTATAACGTACTTGGTATAAATTCTCCAAACAAAGCAGAAAACGGCAAAAGTATTAATGGTTTTGTTCAGTGTCTGCCATGTATCAGTGACTCTGCTAAGCACGTATCACACAATACTTCACTCATTATTCAAACAACTCATAATGGAAGTACAGTTTTTATTTCCACTTTCCCATATAGGAATCAAGGTTAGTTATGCTGGAAATCTAATCCAAAGAGGAACAGCATGGCTTTACTTCCAGCCTAGACCTGTCTGTGGCTATGAATGCTGCTTCATGACTCCTGTGAACTGGTTGCACATAGCACCCCCAAAATCAGTTTGGGGACCTGGTTCAGGCCT
Source organism: Cavia porcellus (assembly GCF_034190915.1). NCBI lineage: Eukaryota > Metazoa > Chordata > Mammalia > Rodentia > Caviidae > Cavia > Cavia porcellus. The sequence continues at coordinate 26,120,864 of NW_026947497.1, read as the reverse complement.
CCTTACGTAGAGAAGGCTCTGGATCCCAAAGTTCTTTAAGAATTAAAACTCGGGTCAATAAATTCTGCTTTTCTTTTGCTCTTTAAATGATTAAGGATCGCTTTAAGTTTCTTCCCGTGTCATTTTCTAACAAAAATTTAGACCTTCCAACAAAATCAAATTCCTTAATCAAGATTCTTAAACAAGTGATTCTCACTTCTAGTTTCACTGAAGTGAAACATTTAATAATTAGAGTATTTGTTCACTCTGTGTTTAGTATAGAGTTGTAACTCTCTGTTCCACATTGTAAGACTTTTGCATTTCAGTTTTCTTGGCTTCAGAGTTTTCTTATTATTTTTCTCTCCCATTGTTGAGACAAAATACCTGATGCCCATAGGGAAGGGTAGGTTTATTTAGTACAAGTTGGAGGTTTCAGCCCGTACTCAGTTGGCTCCAAGGCAAAATAACATGGCTGAGGGGCAGCAGTTCATAGTCGCCAATGCAACAAAGCACAAACTGGGCAAAAGAGAGAAAGACACACCGTCTTCGCACCTTTATACTGTAGTTGGCTCCATCCCTGGGCAGGTGTAGCACTCACACCACCAGTCCTAGTGCCAGACAATGAACCAATCACAAATGCTAGATTCAGCCATGTCCATGATTGCATGAGATTTGGTAGACGAGGGAGGCATCTGACATAAACCATAACAAGAGTGTATATCACATCCACAAACCTAACATAGGAGCAAAGTCCTGTAAGAAAAGCCAATCAGTATTCTCTAAGCATGGTCAGCCTCACCTGCTTAGCAGTACTTAATCACAGTCAAGACAGAAAATCACCAAACACTTAGCAGTACTATTTTTAGGATCAGGGCCAATGATGGAGTCAAACTAAAAATTATTATATTATTGAAGTCAAACTAATCACTTTGGCAAATACTTACTATTTAGGCTCTTGTCTACATTTCGCATCTACTAAATATTCTGAAAAAATAAATTATACTATTAAATTTTCTAAAATTTCTTTCTTGTCAAATGCAACATGAAAATAATGATCTATAAAGAAATTAGGTAAGATGAACTAAAATATACAAAAACATACAGTAGGTTCCATATTTTGAGGGTTTCTCCTACTATGGCAAAATTAAATACTGGGTAAGTAATGTTTTTAATGGTTTGATTTTTGATAAGGAGAATCCAAAACAAAGTACTATAAACAGTAATATAGGCTAAATTATTACATATCAATACACATATACACATTATAATGTTCAAATCAGGTTAAACATATCTATCTCTTCAAATATTTGTAATTTCTTAATGTCTGCCTAGATTTGGGAAATGCATTGTACTTTATTATTCTCTATAAACACCTGGTATACAATAAATAAAACACCAGAACTCATTGCTTCTACCTAACTTGGTGCTTATGGGCCAACGCCTCCCCATCCTTCCTGCATCCCTACCCTCCCTAGTCCTTTTGCATCTTTGCCTACAATTTTTTTTTTCATAAGAGCCATTCTTCCTTAGATAAGGTATTAGCTTTTTGTGATTTTTTACTTGTATTTCCCTATTTCTCTGATGCCTGGTAATATTGACCACCTTCTCACATACCTATTCATATTTTCTTTTAAAAAATACCTATTTATAGGTTTATTGTCCTTTTTAATTAATGTATTTTTGTTTGTTTTTATTTCAGATTTTTTGCTATTGTTTTTTCATTTCTTTACATATTCTGTATATCAATCCTTTGTAGAGTTCATAGTTTGTAAATATTTTCTCCCGCTCTGTAGATTGTCTCTCTACTCCAGTGAGATAAGAAAACTTCTCTGTGAGAAGGCAACATAATCCCATTTTCTATCTTTGCTATTGCTTCTTGTTCTTTCTGGGTCTTATCCAAAAACTTTTGCTGTCTTGGTTACCTTTTCCATTGCTAGATAACACACACATCCAACACTCACAAGCTAAAGGAGGAAAGGTTTATTTAAGCTCACAGTTTATAGCAGTTTTAGCTGATAGTCAGCTGACTCTGAGGCAGAATGGCATGGCAGGGGTGTATCACAGAGAAGAAACAATTCATGGCATTGTAGGCAGAATACAGCAAGCAGCATGAAGGACAGCAGCAGAATCAAGCCTGCCTCCTTTCTCTCCCTTTCTATTCCAGCCAGTCTACAAACCCATTAATCAGTGCCACCCATACCCAGGCTGGGGCGTCTTTAATTCCAGTATAACATTCTAATTCAGACATCTTTGAAAATCCCCACCTATCACCACATGAGGCTTTAGGGGGACATCAAGATACAAACTGTAACAGTTGTCCAGTCCACTGCCCTGAATTGCTCCATCTATATGGTTCTCCAATGTGTATGTCTAGTAGCTTTGTCAGAACTTAGTTGGCTATGTATACACAGTGTCTTAGTTATTTTCTGATCAGTGAAACAAAAATACTTAACACCCATGACTTGGAAGAAAGATTTATTTAGCTCACAATTTGTAGAGATTTCAGTCTGCAATTGACTGGTTCCAGAACAGGATGGCATGGCACACATATATCACAGTGAAGAAACATTTTATGACAAGAATAATGTAGCAAAGCTAGCCAAGGATAAGACAGGTCTCTTTCTGTACCTTATATTATATCCAGGCTACTGGGATTAGGGTGATGTTGTATCAATCAGTGAACTGGTTTAAAAATCACCCACCCTTAATCCTAGCATTGCACCATGAATCAATCACAGACTCTAAATTTAACCACTTCTCAAAAAGTCACACCTGTGACTGTGTGAGCTTTGGAGGACATCTAGACACAAGCCATAACACACATGTTGACTTCTAAGCTATTTTGTCCCACTGATTTTTTTCTCTGCTCAATCCTAGCCACTAACTGCTATGGTTGTACCCTAAACTGGTCACTAACAATAACAGCAAACCATTCAAAATCTCAACTTCAAACCTTCCTTCTCCACCTATCTCCTTCTCCCTTCCTAGATCAGTTTCTCTAATTCTCCAACTAGCACTTCTAGTACAGCCCTTGCAACTAAAATCAGTTGATTCCACCACTCCTACACAGTTCCTTCCTTCCCTGTATCTTTTCTTCCCTCTTTACCCAGTTTAAATTTTTATGGTTAATTGTTATTACTCTAGCATCACCCTCAATTCTCTTGCCCTCTTTCATTTCAATGTACTTGTTCTGGTCAGTCATCCTTGTTTAATACCAAACCTCTACCTGTGCCACTCAGCACTACTCTAGCCAGTGTGCTGAAGAGCACGCTTGCTCATCTTAATTTCTGTGCTGTACCTTGACCTTCTATGAGCTCTAATGTTTCCCAAAAAGCATGCACCCTTTTTCTGTTCTACTTATGTCCCCACTCTACTTGTCACACTCTCTCCATATCTTCACTGATGACCTAACTTCCCCTTTCACAAAAAAAGGAAACTAAAAATTAAATGATCTTAGCAACTTTCTAAAGTTGTCACAACCACATTTACCCACTATTTGATTCAAAGTGGATAGAAATGATCACCCTACTTAAAACTGAAACTATCATTCACTCCAGGCCCTTTCATACGTTTTTCCTGTGCTATTTTTCTTCTATTACTTTTCACCATTTATCTGCATATATACAACATATCTTGTTGATTGCTGTTCTCCCTCACTACATTGTAAGGTCTACAAGGGCAAAAATTCTTATCTATTCTGTTCATTGATATATACACAGAACCTACCTGACATCTAACATATGGAAAGGCTCAATAAAGACTTTTTGAAAAACTGAGTAAGTCAATTAGCACTTCCCAATATTATTTGAGAAACACTTTGAAAGAATTTATATGCATTATAGTAAGATTACATTCGCTCTTATGACATCATTTCAAAAATCAAATCCTCATTTACACATGCATATATATATATAATATGTGCATAAAGATCACAATTATAGGAGTACAACATGATTACCCCAAGTCTCTGATGAGAAATATACTCTGGTGCACAAGGTGTAAGTGAGATGCAATAGCTTGCAAAAAAGGAATTATGGTCATAAGATACATATGGGACAGGTCACCTCTAGAATCTTTGTTTGCCTTAGTAACTTCCGGAAGAGTAGGCTACTTTAGAAATGCATGTATATGTGCATGCGTAAGTGTAAAACAAAATTACATATTGTTTAATCAGTATGTCGTTAGTTTCTAGAATCGTCTTAATATTACAGTAAAAACAAAAAGTTGCCATGTTTATTTAATTAAAAGTAGTCATAAAATAATTTTGTAAATACTAACCATGTGAAGCTGCATTAAGATTCTTAGTCTCCATTAGCTGAATTTTTCTTCCAACAATTTAGGTAAAAGTTATTAGCAATAGAAAAATTACATAATTGCCCTGAATTTTAAATATTTTTTTAATTTCATAGTGAAGCATGCACATTCTTTGCAACAGTTCTAAATAAATAAAAGAAAATTTGGGAGAAAGTTACTCATAATCTTCTTACCAAGTTTGGTCTCTTTTTACACATCTTAGTTTTATTTTTAATAAATGTATCAAATCTTGGAAGAAAATAAAATTTTCTTCAAAGTAGTTGACTTGGAAAGCAATATTTTTATATAACCTCTGACCCAAGTTCAGAAAAAAAACCTGTAATTCATTTTCAGAATTTTTTCCAAGTGTACATCACATTTTTAAAGAAAATTTCATTGTTTTAAACTTATCTTTATGAAGAATAGTTTGATATTTGAAAAAAGCCAAGTATACAAAATACTGTGACCTTACCCAATTTAAGAGAGGTTTGAAGCTTGTTCTTAATTAATTTATAGCCTAGCAAAGGAAATATGATATGCACAGAAATAAGTAAAAGTACAACTAACAGTGCATTGTGTAATGAATCTGCACTGCCTGTCTCACTAGTCCCCCTCGAGACAATCCCGAGAGGAAAATACTGTTATAATGTTCATTACATATAAGAGAGAAGAGAGCTCAAAGACACTAACAATTTATTTGCATTAAGTCAAATAATTAATGTCAGGTGGTTGAGATTAATACCATCCTGCCTCTGAATTTCCACCATATAATATGACAAATCTCCCCAGAGACTGAGGTAAAGCTTAAGTTAAAAGGAGAAGAAATTATAATCAGGTGACAAAATCAGTAGGCTCATGTAGCAAATGACTTAAAGTTGCTCTTGATGAGCAAGATTTAAACATAGATGGAGCATTTGGAGTCTTAAAGGTGGGATGGTTGTATTAAAGGAAAAGACGTTGAGATTATGAAGAGAGAAATCATAAACTAAAATCTGTACTTGATGAAACCGGAAATGGCAGCACTAACTAAAATGAGAAAAAGACATTTGATATCAGTGGACTAGTGAAGCGACCGTTAGATTAGGCGAGAAATAAAAGGGTGTCTGAAAGAGGTTGGCAGCTGTGGAGACCAAGATGAGAAATATCTGGGAGTCCTGTTATAGCTAGAATTTCTTGGGCTTACAGACTCATTGGAGGTCCAGTGGCAACAGAAGCAAAAGTCTCAAGGCTGAGTGATAGAGCATCAGATATATAACAGAAGCAGTGGTGACAGCACGCAAGGAGATTTGGGTGGGGAGTTTTGTTGTTTTTTTGTTTTGTTTTGTTTTTTGTTTTGTTTTTTGGTCTATGACTTCCAAGCTCCCATAGATGAGCTGATGTATCTGTCAGTTCCAATCCAGTCTCCAGTCACATTTGTCTTGGAATCAAACAAAATTACATAACCTCTTCCCTCACCACGTTACCCCTACCAAATCTCATGGAGCTAAGGTGATGTGATCACGGCCTTTTAGGATTATGCCTTTCAGATACCTTCTGTCTACCTACTTGCCTGAACTCTTCAGGATGAATTCCTTACCTGTGACTTGGCTCTGATTTCTTTTTGGCGTGGTAATGGAAGTGCTTCCCATTCAGCTAAACCCAATGTTGCTTCACCACTTGGACATCCGAACTTTCTACCCAGCTGAACTGCAGGTGTTGTCTGGAATTGTCCCTCTGCCCACATAATCAATGCAAAATGTTCCTGTCCTGCCAATTATTACTATTTTTCATCAAGTTGTGTCTATGAATAGCCATATTTTCATCAAATAGAATATGCTAATGAATTTCAAAGAGAAAATGGTAGCTGGAGAAAATTTCATGACACCAAACCTAGTTCTTAAATCATTATTTTTCATAGTATGTCATCTATTTCAAATTTTTCTATTTTGATTTTTAACTAAAATTATTCTCTAAATCAATTTCTTATTTAAGTCCCATATTAAATTGTACTTCATCAATTATTCTGCTTTTACGTTTCAAACTTGACCAATTATGATGTGTTCTACTGTGCCTTAGGGTTTCTTGCTTTTAGGTGTGTGCGTGTGTGTGTGTGTGTATATGTGTGTGTGTGTGTTGTGGCCATGATTTATTCTAAACCCAACTTTTTTCTCAATCAGAATGTTTGGGTCTACATTATATACATTATATTTAAGTCATTCATCATTTATTTGTCAAAAGCAAGTGTTAATATATGTATTTTCAGCTATGGTCATTTGAAGTTTTATACATTTAACTTATTAGATGAAAAAATGTTTGATTTAACTCTTCTATACAAGGCAATATTTTAGATGCCACAGATCTAGTGTGATTTGTTGATTACCATGGTTTTCTTAGATAATTCCAAGGTTATGTTCTGGCACTGGGTCTACTGGATTGCTAATTGGATTTTTATATCTTTTATCATTTAATTCATTGTATATTACCTCTTTGACACTGATGAGCTAAATTACCTATTAGATCAAGACAGGGAAGCCAAAACTGAAAAGTCAGAATGTGTAGGTCACTGGCCTTGTCCTCCCCAGGCAGGTCCAGTTCCATGTCCAGTGCTGATTATATCCACATGTCACATTACAAGCATAATGCTATCCCTTACCAAACACCAATAACAAAGACAGTGCACCGATTCCCGGCATAGTGAGTAACAGGTACAAGAATGACTCTCCGTTAAAGGAGTTTCAGGTAGCAATTTTAAACATGGGCTGCACATTAGTCGTGTCAGATAAAAAGCTGAAAATTATATGAAAGAGATGAGAGTTGAGGCCATTAAGTCTAAATGAGATTTCAAAGGAGAGTTGATATTGAAAGGAAATTAGAGGAAAGATTAAGAACCAGGGTTGAGGTCACAGAGAAAAAAGCAAGGAAGACTTTGTTAATAGTAAAAGGGACGAAGCTGCAACTCAGTGTAGAAAACTTGCCTAGCATGCGCAAAGCCCTGAGTTCGATCCCCACAACCATACACACATGTAAATTAGAAAGAGATATGACTTCTAGAACTTAAATAAAAAATCTAACAGTAAAATAATTTATATTTTATAATAAAAAATTAAATGAAGCAGCAATGGTGAGGTAAAAAAATGAATTTGTAAAAACGAAGCGCTGGCACAGATATAGAACATCATTCAGCAACTGACAACAGTCAGAATGAGTATCAATGAGCAGTGAGTAGAGGCTGAACTACCACAAGAGTATTTCTTTATTGCTATAACCTGAAACAACGACATATTGTTTACATTTCCACTGATCCAGTCCTCCCTGTGGACAGCCGAGGAAGCTAACTCAATCAGGTCCAGTTTCAGTGTGTAACTGCATCAAATGCTCTGGCACCAAAAGAGAGAGAATTAGATTGAGTATTTTTAAAGATAACATTGGAATAAAGGGATAATGATAAAGGGAAAAATAGATATCAGCCTCTCAAAACTGTATGCTGTCCTATTCTCTTATCCATTCTTTCCCTTAGTCTTTCCCCCATGAAGCTGGAGAACGTGGAAAGTAATCCAGGAGACAGGAGGAAGCATCACAAAGTGAAAAGATGGGACTTTTTGTGGACCCAGAGCAAGTTATGGAGAAAGAATTCAATACCTTGCCAGCCTCCAGCCCCAAAAAGCTGGCCGGGAACAAAAGAATTTAAAATGGCATGTGTCATAGAGTGCACAATTTCCTGAGGTCGGAACAGAGCAAGCAGTGGCCACTACGCATTTGTAGCCAGAAGCGTCCTTAGATACTGGGACAGGCTCCAGCATACCTGCAGGTCATGCTGCAAAAGAATCACTTTCAGAAGTACAAAGATGATCAAAGGCAAGAACCGATGTGTTCTGAGATCAGTGGAGTCTTCCAATTTTGTGCTGACTTTGGACCTGGGTTACAGTCAGCATCTCCTGCCACAGATCTCACCAGCCGAAGCCACTAGCAGCAAGTAGCAACAGACGGGAACTTCTAGAAGAGAGACACATCTGACTATGTCCAGCTCTATACTAATTTTCAAATTCCTGACTCGCCCAGGAGAGGCAAAAACAATCAGAGAAGCGGAGAGGGGAAAGTTCTTGAGAAAAGAAATTCAGAGAGTAAACTTGACCAGTATCTGAGATTGTTATACTTTTATGCATGGCTTAAAAACCAGTGGACCTCCCCCATGCCGGTCCCATAAGATTGCCTCCTAGCCAGGCCTAATGATATACAACTGTAATCCCAGCATTTTGAAAAGCTGAGGCAGGAAGATCACAAGTTTGAACACAGCTTGGTGTAACTTAATGAGACTTTATCTCAAAATAAAAACATTTTTAAAAGGCTAGGGATATAGATGAGTATAAATGTCCTGGATTCAATCCCTAGTACCACAGAGAGGAAGCAAGGAAGGAAGGAAGGCAGGCAGGCTAGTGATCCTTTATTAAGTTATTACTGCTAAATCAAATAAAAGGAAGATTAGAATCAAATAAAAACCATGAAGTTTGAGAACTATTTTCATTTTTGCACACATATGATTTGGTGCTTTGATATTTGGTATTACAGATATAGTATATATATTGCTACTAATGACAAAAGTTTTAAAACAGTATGTGGAACATGATCCCTCTTTTAACAACAAAATACATGCTTTAACCAAAGACTGAACTATACACTCTCATGTTAGAAGTGACTTTCCTACTGTATGGTAATATTATAGGTGAATTGTTATTTTTCTCAGTTGTATTTTCTATTCTTTTTAATAAATATGAATTGTTTTAAAGAATGACCAACATTACTGACAGATTCAAAGAAAGCAATTTCAATATGAATTTTTTTAAATGCAATGGGATTTGGCTGTTGGAAGAGTCACTGCTGACCCATAGAAGAATAATTTTATTAAAGTGATAGGGTTGGGTAGTCATTTATAAAATCCTAATAACATTTACTTTAAAAATAGGCTTGGAATTCTAGAGTCACATCTTACATATGTGCAGAACAGAGGCTATGATTCATTTCCACCTTCTACCCTCTATTGAGATAGTAGCAGATTCCCACATGTTTGTCTTGATTCTGTCACAAGCTATGAACCTGAGTGGAAGCAATTTCTTCACAACACTGCACTTTGTATGGCGAAACAAACCCAAATGCAAGCGAAATTATTCCTGGCTTCTCTCATTGCTGTCCTGCCTCCAGGAAATCTTTATAGGTCAGATGCAAAATTAGGGGCTAATTTAGGGTTTCAATTTCACAATTCATTCAGTTTGCTTTCAGCTTTATTTCTGTGACACTGTCATTGTACAAGACAGGTTAATGATGATATATTTACTTTTGAATATTTTTAGATATATTCCAGATTGTAGAATAAAGTTTTATAGAGATATACACAGCACTGCAGGTGGTTGATATTCCAAATTAGTTACAGCTGCCACATTTAAATTACAGGAAAAGAAAATGAATATATAATAAGATAATTATGTGTGCAGAATAATGCAGTGCATCAAATGACAATAAGAGAATATAAACTTTACAGTGACCTGCTGTGTCATTTGGATATTTTTATTACCCCGCACTTCCAGTTCCTATTTCTAGCATTAAAAGGACTGAGAGTCCTTGAAGAGGAAAAAAACCACTAATGTGTAAAGTTCCCAGTGCATGACACATGCCAAATAAACATTAGTGCTTAATAAATATTAGCTAATGCCAATAACAAAACAAAATTAGGACTGTGAAGTTGTCTAGATCTGAATGCATATATATTCTTAATAAATACTAAGGATGCAACTGGTTTAAAAGGAAAAGAAAGACAAGTCCTTGGGAGTTATACATTAAATATTTAGAGTCTTCTGACCCAGGGACACCTGCTAAGCCATGATAAGAATAATGCACTTTGGGCTTTTCAAAATTGTTTGACTCTATGAAACATTAAAGCTGTTTTGCTCTCAGAGGGTTCTCTTATAAAAGAGTAAAAGCAACCTCATTCTTCTTGCAGAGAAACCAAAAGGGAAATCTTTTAGATCAGCTTTCTAAACTTCACAGTCTAGTTAGGCTAATGTGGCAAATACAATGGCCCACAGGACGTCCACTATCTTCGCAGAGTGTGGGATGAGCAGTTCCTATCTCTGTCACACAGGAGGGGTCACTGCGACAGCATGAATTATGAGTTGCCAGGAGGTCTGCCTCCCCAGAAAGTCCTTTCCCAGCCCTACTTTATACCAATTCACGGAACTCAAGAGTGAGAAGTCACCTGAAAGAGCACCCTGCCTGAAAACTTTATTTTACAAAGGTGGAGAAATAAAACTCACACACCTGAAGTCACTTTAACAAAAACGAAGTGACAGCACAGGAAATTAAACCCAAACCTCCTAACAGAGCCCAAGCTGCTCTCACACTATGTTAGCTGTCTGTTTGCTCTCCTGCCATGACATTCCCACCTTTTAGACTGGGTAAGAAAACACACTCACTGCCTGAGCAACATCTGCCTTAAAATCAGGTCAGAAGCACATTGACAGAAACCGTTCGCATGGTCAGCTACTGGCGCTGTGCAGTGAAGAGGCAAACTCCCCACCTCATTGGTTTTGCAGGCATCCTTCTCATTTCCCCAAACCTCTCCCTTCTTCACTTTGATAAAAACCTATCCAAGTTTAGCATTCAGCTTAAAAATCGACATTCCCTAACCCAGTCTCTCACCTCTGAATTCTTACAAAAATATTCTCACATAATATTCTTAATCATACTCAATGCTACAGAACTTTCTGTACCTTAATTTTTCCTCTATAGAATATCATGTCTACTTTTAATTTTCTTATCGTTTTTAGCTACTATTACATCATTACCCATTTTAAAACAAATTTTATTGTACCTATTTAACAAAATGGTGTTATACATACAGATAGCAAGCTGGTTACAAGTGTCAACTTTTAAATTGACTGTCTTATATTCTATCCCATTTCAAACAAGATTTAAGCCAATAATAAAGCCAACATGAATTCAGGAAAATGCATTTCTGAAATAGAAAGAGAAAATCAAGCACTGCCGTCGAGCAGACAGAAATGACAAGGTGCACCCCGCCAGTCCCAGGGCTTCACCTACCACACAGCCAAGCCGAGCTGCTGTCATATCCTACACACGATCAAATTCCCCCTGAAACCTCTTGATGTTTGATTTCACCTTAAGTGACACTATAAAATCTCCAAATGTGACATTTCAGAAAACAGTTGTTCCAAGGTATGAAAAGCAAACTCATCACAAGTCATCTGGACTGTTTGGATACACAAGGTGACAGAGGTGCCTGTGGCATGCTCACTATATTTGCATTTTAGCAAAAACAAACCACCCTGCTCTGTAGTTTTGTATTCAAAACTCTAATCATGTCTTAAGTTTCTTTGCATCACACTATTTCAAACACATGTAGTGTCACTGAGGCATAGTACATAGAATATACTGAAGAAATTCCTAAATTCCCATTTTACATTGTTACTTTACTATAAAATCATGGCACAGTTGTGCCATCTATTTAAACCCTAAATCAGCATTCTTACATAAAAGGAAAGCCTTATTCTCAGTGGAGGCAAATTAAATAGGCATTTGTCAAGATACTTAATTTCTTAAAAAATAATTGCAATTAAGTGCAATCATCATGAAATAATAAAGTCCTTGACAGTCTGCTTATCTGCTAAGAATTTTTTTTTTTTTAGCTATGCACATTAATGATTTTCTTCAAGCTTTTAGAATTTTATCTGGTCAAGTAGGTCATAATTCTAAATGATGTATCATTAGCTGACTTTAATTAGAACTTGTTATTTTTTCCTGGCATTCATAAATAAACATATTCATCAAAATGCACAAAATATTCAATTTAAAAAATAGCATATCTTGTGATAAAATGCTCATGAAAAATATAGACATTTTGAACAGAGTGTAGTGTCTCATGCTTATAATTTCAGCACTAGGGAGGCTGAAGCAAGATGATAGCAAGTTCAAATTCCACTTGAGAAACTTTGTGAAGCTTTATTTTAAATTTAAAAAAAGAGTGGTTAGGTAGCTTAGTGGTAGAGCATCCCTGTGTTCAATTTCCAGTACTGGAAAAAGATACAGACTTTTATCTATATCATAACAACTTATAAACCCTGAGATTACAGAATTTATTTTGATCAAACCAACTTGAAATACATTTAAGACCCAAAGATGATAACAAAACAGCTACTGTTTGAATTTTTGTCAATTTAAATTCCTTAAATCACCAGGATAAAAGTTCCAGAATAATGGTATCCTATCTTAATTCAGGCCAATTTATATATCTCCTAGAAGCAAGTCACAGCATGGAGTATTACCCAAATAAATGAATTCAGTAGCTTAAAAACAATTAAAGCAATTTAGACATTTATTTCAGCATCTTAAAAATATTCATAAACTAAAAAAACTACTTCTTCCATCTACCCCTCAATTTTTCTAAATGTGGCAGTTACACCATCCTGTCTGCAATAGCTCCCTGTATTCCCATCCCACTCTTTTCTTTCCCCTGCCCTAGTAAGCAAGGCCCTCTATGGCACAGACCAGCCTAGTCTTACAGGCAGTCATATCACCAAATATGAACTCAAGTTCTATTGCAGAAAGGCCCGAGAACAGATCCAGCTCTATGTAACCTTCCTTCCTAACCTTCCTGGCAAAAGACACCAATCACTTCTGCCTCTTCTACCCAGACATACAACTTCCTGGATACCAAATGCTAATCCACATTAAACTAGTGATACAATAACTCTGTGTGCCCATATCTGCTTCCCTGTTTCATGCTTCAACAAGACCTCATGTCACTATTGTAAAAAGTCTGTAAAGTAGGACCCTTCTTGTTCCCATGAGCCTACAAAAATTTTTGAAATATTGTTGATCACCATACCATTGCCTTTTTTGGCAAAGAACACTGCCACAAAATCAGGGAGAATCCAATGAAGCAACAAAACTAATTCCACAATTTTCTGTCTCAATATTAACCTTGAGGTCTTGGATCAATTCTTTTTTACAAGACTTTAAGCAAATACTGAGGAATGTGTATTAGAAAACTTTAAAATACATAGCTTTGGTCCATTAATAGCACATATTGACTACACTTTATACATAAAAATGTTAACAGCTTCATTTTATAATAAAATGTAGAAACATCCAGATTATCCAATAATAGGAAAAGATTTAACCATGGTGCACACATACAATTAAATATTTTATAGCTGTCCTCAGAGAGATTGATCAAATGATTGGATAAGAATGTTCTTCTTCCAATCAAGTGAGATATATGTAACATAAAATAAAAACACTTTTCTTTCTCATATTTACTCCACATTTGGTTTAGGAAATAAGAATACTTGTCATGTTAGTAACACACATGTGTCATATATGTAGTTAGGCATATAATTTACAAATGTACACTCTTTCAACCAAACTTTGGAGATAGACCAAGACCTTGAACCCTTTAACTAGAGTTCTGCATCATCTACATATTTCATACCAATGATGCAGAAGGATTGTGAAGAGATGAATAACCAGGCCTCATTAACTTTTTTAACGATACTTTTGATGGCTCTTTGGAGAGTTGTTGGCAGCAGGACAAGAGTGGATGTACAGAAATGGGACAGAAGAAGAATCCTATAATCCAAGATAAGAAGGCTCAGGCAAGGGGTTAGCAGAGCAGATAGAGAGAAGCAGCAAAAATGAGACAGATTTTGAGTGAATTCGAGCCAAAAGAATTTTTTAAGTCATTAGATACGGTAAAGGAAAGTGTCTTATATTTCCGAACAACTGAGAAAGTGTAGAAATATTAACCAGAAATAAACAAGACAGACAAGCAAGAAAGCAAGTAAAAAAATAAAGAATTCTATATTGAATATGGCACAGTTGAGTCACTTATCAGCCATCAAATTGGAATCAAGTAGACGGTTGAATATAAAAGTCTGAAATTTAAAGAAACACTGGAGCTGGAGTTATACATTAAGAAACATCATCCTATAAATTCTGTCTGTTGGGGCTGGGGATTTAACTCAGCGGCATAAGCACCTGCCTTGCAAGCAGGCAGTTGTGAGTTCGATACCCGGTACCGATAAAAATAAAAAAAGAATTAAACAGATCACTTTTTTAAAAAAAAATTTTGTTTGCTACTGTACACTGGGTGAAATTATCTATAATCAATAAGCAGACAAATCAAGAAAACCAGGATGTTGGAAAAGGAAGGAGTCAGTAAAAATAGCTAAGAAGAAGTGACCAGTAAATCAAAAGGAAATTTTGGCTATTCTAGTATTCCAGAGACAAGTAAAGATCCCTGCGATGCTCCTGAGAGACAAAATGAAACAGACAGGAAAATTAAACTTAACTTTGGCAAGATGAAGATCTGAAGCGGCTAGCAAGAGGGCAGTTTCAATGGAGGGATGGGAAGAGAATATTGCTTAAAGCCCATGTTTTTAAAACAATCAAAGGAGAAGAAGAATGTAGTCAGCATGGCAAGTTTTACAAGGAGTTTTATCCTTAAAAGGAGCACAGAAATGGAGAAGGAGAAGAAGGCAAAATAAAGTCAAAGAAGGCTTTTGCTCCACCATGCTTCTTAATTATGAGAAGGGTCTGGAAAGTAAAAACTGATGAAACAGGTGAGATGTATAATATTGCAGTGATAGAGATCTCAGTAAATAAATGGGAACTGAGGGTCCAGTGTTCAAGCAAGGCAACTGGAGTCTGCTTGCTGGGAAAAGCAAGGATCACTGAAAGCTAGAGAAAAAGTAAAATATAAGAGGAAAGATACAGGGCAATGTGGCAGTGGAGTGTGGACGCAGACCTCATTTGACGACCCTGTCAGCAATTAAGGGTAAAGGTGAGATATAAAACATTAGAACTTTAATAAAAAGAATTAAGTGTAAAATAATCACCTTGGAGAGAAGGAAATTGAATTTGCTAGAGAAATGTAGCCGAGTTGGCCTGCAGGAGTGAGTGCTCACTTGAGATTTATAGTCATGAATTTAATCATACCAGGAAATATCCTTGGGTAGATCCCTCCAACCACATTCAGCTACTTGATTTTTGTCATAAGGGAAAACAGAGTGAAATTGAAGTAGAATTGTGTCAGGCAGGAGAAAATCAGGGGAGTTAAGGTATATGGAAGGGAGGGAATAAAAACTTTTGCCTCTCAGCTAGACCAGGAGAACAGTGAGGACGTACGTGGGTGACAGGGAGAAAGGAAGAATAATAAAATAAATAGTTGAGGAGAAAAATGTAAGATACAAATTCCTGACAGAATCAAGAATGTGGAAGTGAGAATCCCATGGAAAATGATCTAAAAAGGTAATAAGAGGTGGTTTATGAAGGATGCTTGAAATCCTTATCTTCATGGTGGGATCACTACTGTCAAAAATAAGGTTTAAAGCTTTTTTGGACAGGGTTCTCCAGAAAATGGAATCAGGTTGGAGAGTGGCTTACTATGAGAATTGGCTCAAACACAGGTCCAGAACTCCCACAATCAACTGTCTATAAGCTACAGAACCAGTCTAAGATCGGAATAAGGGGGCGAAGTCTTGGCATAAGTATAGTATTGCTATCTAAAGGCCAGAGAATTAGGAGTTCTGATGCTTAAGAGTGGGAGAAAAGAAGTTTCCCAACTCAAGAAGAGAGGGAGAAAATGTACTTTTTCTCTGCCTGTTCATTCTAGTCGAGTCCTGACTGCATGATGCTAATTTACACTGGGCAACTTTGTTACTCAATCCACTCACGCAAGTGCTAATCTCTTCTGGAACTACCCTCAGAGACACATCCAGAAATAATATTTATCAGCTATTTGGACATTATTAAGCCTATTCAAATTGACACTGTCTTAGTTACTCTTTATTTGTCATTACCACAAGACACCTGATGCTCAATGTTAGGGAAGGAAAGGTTTATTTCTTACAGTTCTTAGAGGTTTCAGTTCATACTCAGCTGGCTCCAAGGCAGGGTGGCATGGCACACTGCCATTCATGGCTGCCATAAGCAGCATGGCACAAACCAGCAAGAGAATGACGCACACCTTCTTTCTGCCCACACATCATATCCTGGCTCTGCCCCTAGGTGGGTGAAACATTCACACTACCAGTTGGAGCACTAGACAAGGAATCAATCACAAATGCTAGATTTGGTCAAGTCCATAATGCATGAGGCCTGGGGGCCACTGACATAAACCATGACATTTCACCCCTGGCTTCCAAAAACTCATGCACGTCCTGTATACAAAAGACATTTAGTCCATCTCCAAGAGTTGCCAAAGTCCTAACAGGTTCAGCATTGCTGAAAAGTTCAAGTCCTAAATCTTCTGAGATCTATGGCAAACTCTTTAACTGTAACCCCTTGTAGAAATGAAAAAAGGTTAAACATTTCCAAAATGCAAATGTAAAAGATAAACATTACCGTTTCAAAAGTTACAAACAGGGGAACACAAAGCATTGGAAACAAAGCAAGTCCAACATCCAGCAGGGCAAACATTAAGTCCTAGGATTCTGTGCTCAGCATTTGAAGCGATCTGGTTGCAAGCTCCAAAGGCTTGGGTGATTCCACCCCCATGGTGCTTCCAGAAAGTTTAACTTTGCAGCTTTTCTCTTAAGCCCCCTCTGCTCGGTTTTTGCAGCTTTCTTTGGATGATACACGTTGCTGGGGTCCAAACTTCTGGGTTTTCCACTGCACTTTTGGCTTCACGGTTACATCTTTACATACATACTGCCCTCTCAGGAGCACACTGCTTGGCCTCCAGGCCTTTTCCAATGGGGTGGAAGCCGTCTTACTCTCAAAATTTGTGCATTTTCCTTGCACCTAAAATCAGTGCCACAAGGATGCTGCCAGGGTTTGCTGCCAGCTGGAGCAGTAGCTAGGCTTTTCTCTCTGTGCCACCACCATTCTGGAATCTGGTGTGATGGCTGCCATTTTGACGCCTCCTGTGGCCTCCTGTGCCTCGCTGGAATGTGGCGCTCTGTAGCTTTCTCCTCCAAGCAAATTCTTCACTTCTGCTGGTTTGAGGCTACCAAAGGTGGAGAGCCACTGCTTCCCAAGATGGCCTCAGGCCATCTTTTTTATTTCTTTGTTCCTTCTCAACAATGGAGATCTCATCTCTATCTTTACAGTCCACAACTTTGCTGGAGCTTTTCTTCTGGCCAAACTCACGTTTTAAATTATCCTGTGGGGCTCCTTGTTCTTGATTCACAACATAAATTTGGCTTAAATCCCCCAGTAATAGTCATGCCACCACTTCAACATTTGAGCCTTGAAATTTCTTTTGCCAAATTTATCAGTCCATCACCCTTAATTTTAGTCTCAGGCAAAGTCTCCAGACAGGAGCAAAATGCAGGCTAACTTTCTGCCAAGCCATAACACACATCATGTGGAGTCCAACAACCAATACAATTCTTCCTAGCAGAAACCCCACAAGCCTGCTCTTTATTGGCAGGCTTTTTATTTGCTTTCTGGTCTCCTGAGCTCTGACCAGAAACTCTTCTACAGAACAGGCTAAGCTGTTCCATTTCTATGCATTCAGCTGAAATCTCCAAACTTTTCCAAACTTTTCCCATAAGCCATTCCAAAGGCTCTCAAATCACATGGTCAGGTATATCCACAGCAAGGACCCCACTCCCCTGATACCAAATTCTGCCTTAGTTACTCTTTACTCTTTGTTGAGACAAAATACCCAAAATGCCCAAAGTTGGGGAGGAAAAGGTTCATTTCTTACAGTTCTTGGAGGTTTCAGTCCATACTCAACTGACTCCAAAGAGGGTGGCAGGTGGGGCCACTGTTCATGGCTGCCACAAACAGCAAAGCATGAACCAATAAGAGAGAGACATACCTTCTTCCCACTGATACATCATGTCCTGGCTGCACCCCTGTGTGGGTGAAACACTCACACCCTAATCCAACCAGTAGACAAGGAACCAATCACGAATGCTAGATTTGGTTGAGTCCACAATTGCATAAAGCTTGGGGACCACTGACATAAACCATGACAGACACATGTAGTTAACCAAAAAAAGGAATGATCATGGTGGTGCGGTCAGCGAGGGTATGGGCAGATTGTCAATGATCATCCTTAAACTGATGGCAGGAATTGTAGAAATGACTGTTTCAACCAACTACTATGTCTTCAGTATATGACAAATTTGTCATGTTTTATTGAAATAACTGGGTTAGATGCTATGCATGCCTTTTAAACTTGGATCTATTTTTCCTTATTCTCTGCATTTTCCTAGGGTACCTAATACCTGACATGCATTTAATGTAAGTGCTTGCTACAGAATGCCTCTGCTATACCTTCCATGTTCTACTTTTCCCTCAACCCAAAATCAGTTCAACATGTGTTATTAGTTGGCTTTCTCATCTCTGGTATGTGATACCAGATACTCACAATTTAAAAGAGAAGAGATTTAATTTGTCTCACAATTTCAAAGGGTTCATGGTCAGCAGGCTCCAAGCAGGAACATCATGGGGGTAGTTCTGAGAAGAGCACAGTCACTTAGCTCATGGCAGCTGGGAGGCAAAGCAGGTAAGCAGTGTCAGAAAGTAACAGGTGAGGGGCTAGACAAAGATCCCAAGATCTCCTACTTTGTGACCCACCCAGACATACCCAGTAGCATGCTTTACTAACCCACTAGGCAGCTTCAAAGCCCATCATTTTGACAACCCAGTTTAACCACCACAGCATGACTTGAAAGGGTAAAGCAAAGCATACATGAGGAATAAGACATATGGATGCCTCAAAAAGACATTAATACTCGGTAATATTTTCAACAAAAACTATTGAAGCATTTAACTATCATGTTTCCTTTGCTTTCTGTTGAGAATGTGGTCAACTTCTATGATTCCTAGTAATCTAACAGTAGTCCCAAACTTTCATATCCCATACCAAAAAATTTAAGTCTGTATGTTAACTGAATCTTCTTGTAGAATAACTTAGCTTAATTATTCAAATTTGACTTTTTCAATCTCACCTCCCACTTCTAGCAATTTATAAAATGTTCCTTCCTACCCAACAGAATCAGTGTCCTCATATGTCCAAGGATGTCTCCAAGCACCATACAAATCAGCATTCAGGATCCTTCCCAACTGGTCAGATTCTTAAACCAATTCAGCTCTGGCCCCTTGTGGGGGGACCAAGAGAACCGGAAAACGATTAAAAGAAAAGTCATGCCCACAACTGAATAAGAGGCTGATATGTAAAAGTGCTAAAATATCACAAGTAAATGTTCAAAGTCAAATGGCAGACTTACTATGATCTCAAATTAACATTCTCCTTTACTGAAGACCTGGTCGTATTGATTGTTTTTATATGAAAATTTGTAGTTGTAGTCAGATAAAGCCAATTGCAATCATCTGAAATTCAAAAAGCTGAGTGATAGAGGTTTTCAGAAATGCAATAAATTCTATTGCCCAAATTTTAAGGGCTTTGTCTTCTAAGAAGTTGTCTGGCTTAACAAAAGGAAAAGAAAACTTAAGAGAGAACTGCAGTATACTAACAATAAATATATCTAACTCAGGGTTAAGTAACTTTCCCTAGTTAACAGAGTTAATAAGTGAGATAACTGGTGTTTAACCTCACAGCCTCACACAGATCTTCATCCTAAGTTCTTATGTTGTTTTCAATCTTTTTTTCTTTCAAAATATTGACACTGGTTTGGCGAGCAAACGTAAATTACTGACTCACTGTTTCTTTGCACAATTCATTTCAACAGATATTCAATTTCTCTCCACCTCCACTAAATAATTACTAAGCCACTATTTAAAGAACATTGGTTTTTAAAGATGTCAAATTATTCCTTGAGGCATGCACTTGTTCTCCATCTAGATCTGGGTGGTAGATCTGCATTATTCTCAATTCTGTACCTTTTCTCATATGTGCTCTTTGCCATGTGGTTTTGTACCTCCTCCTTCAAAACAGTCTTTCATTTGTAGCTAGGTCAGGTGACTTATTTAGCTGAAGAAAGCTTGAGAAGTCTTTGTGCCACTGTATCTGTTCTCTAGCACTCCACCATGGGCATGCAAAGAACATACCCTAAGGCTCTATCAAATCTAAAAGAGTGAGATACCTAGAGCCAACGCAAACCTTGCCTCCCGCTGATCACCTAACCTTGCCTCCATCAGCTGAGCCCCAGTCAAATCTCAGATGCAGGAGCAAGAGAGAATTGCTTACTGTTTTCTGCCACTGACTTTCAGAGTAGATTTCAATCGGCATCCACTTGGCCAAAGTTAACTGTAACAGTCTGTGAAGATTCATAGTCTCTGCCTCTCATCCAACTCTGATAAAGAACTCACAAAAGCCTAACCTCAAACACTCGACAGAGAAAAGCCTTTTCATTGTTCTTTGAGAGCAGAAGGACCCTATTTTTATAATTTTATAAGAAATTCTACTACTTTCTTGTGAGCAAGCAGAAAAGGAATCTTCAAGAGGAAGTATGGAAAGGCATTTGGGGGGCTTTCATGTGTGATTTTCTTTCTTTTTTAAATGTTTGATATGCTTTCTGTTATTGACATAAAGAGAAAAAGTGAAGTGGAGAAAACTTGGGAAATGAAATTTTCTTTCTTATTTCAGGAGAGATTGTTTAAGTAAAAATATGTGAAACTACCCAGAGGGTCAAAGAAGCAGAAAACAATTCATAGAACCAGCAGAAGACCAGAGAGGCAGGAGAGCTAGCTGTGAGCATGCAATGGAGCTGCCAGGAAGACACACCTACTCGAACCACAGACCTGTGTTCAGTGGGGGAAATTGGTAAAGAATTTTATGTATTTAGTGTGTCTAACTTTGTAGCTGGGATCGTGCCAAAGTGGAATTCTGAGAGCATTTTCTCAAAGGAACTATTTTTCTTACACTGTGATTCGTTTCACAGTGTGAACACTGTATTTAATCATTTGCTCCACAAATTTTATGTAACACCTAGTTGGTATCAGACACTATGTTATGATAAATAAGTAACAAGTATAGTTTTGTATTATGGGAGATTTCAAAGAATGACCTACAAAGCGCCTTTCAGAATTTCATCTCTTTATAAACTAAGAACTATGTTGTACTATATAGTTTACTGAGTAGTCAGGGAGGCCAAAGAATTTGAAGGGTTAAAGATAGATGTGGTGAATAATTTTTAAAAAGAAACAGCAATGAAATTTCCACATGGAATGAGTAAGTCAAATTTGTAGTGCAAATGATTGATAAATTGGTCAGAGGTGGCTTCATTCCAACTGGCTGGTATTACAACAAATACAGCCAGTAGCTTTAATAGGTGCTTAGCTGCAAAGACGATAGTTTACTGCCTGCTGTTTTAGACACCTGATGACAATTCAGGAGAATGCATTTCATCTACAGCTCCATCTTCAATTAAACACTATCTATATTGGGAATCATTTTCAGAAATATCCCAGCACATTTTAGATTTTAAAAGGATGATTTACACCATGGCAGTGTGGAAAGCTAGACTGAAAAGTCATATATAGAAATCAGAAAAGATTTCCAAATGCCTACCAGCTTGCTGGACTGGGGGGATTCTAGTTGGGATTGAGCAAGGGACTTTACTGTCATGCCCATAAATCCTGTCCGAGGATACAGCCTATCGTATTAGATCAAAGAGTGAATTAATTGACTCTTTCCACATAACAGGATCTATTTCAGAGCTTGAACACCATTTTATGTGAAATTGAGAGAGAAGAGCAAAGTAAGGTATAAAGCACTTGAAAGTGGTAATAGTATTCATTTCAGCGAAGAGCAAATGAGACACAAGACAGTCTGCTCAGTTTTGAAGTTAATGATGATGAAGATGGCACAAAGAAGGGGTCTGGGAGACAAAAAATGCAGTTTTGAGAGAGAAATAGATTATGACTTCTTCAGATTTAAAAGCAAAGAAAAATGAGGTAGATTTTTTAATGATTCAATCACGCAAGCAGCAAATTTTAAGAATCAGAGATGCTACAAAATATGAAAAATAGGTTAAAGTACTACTGAAATCAATACATCTTGAATGTACATCACTACTGCCACACATCAGAAGTCCTCATGAACACACTATTGCAAAGATGGATGATTATGCTTGTTACTTGTATCATTTCACATAGATTTTACTTAAACAATGAATTCTGTATTGAACATGGGTACATAAAATTCCCATGCAAATAAACAAGTAAAGCAAACCTTTCCATTCTTTGTAATGTACACTAGTTAATAACTAAAGATGTCTAAGTCTAAAATGCCATTGTTCTAGTAGTGACATTGCCGTATCAGTCCCAGGCTTTTTAACCGGAAAAAAAAATGCACTTAAAAACCTATTTTGAGCCAAAAATATAAACTTGTAGGTAAAAGTTGGTTTTATATTTTCTTTGTTTGAGCCTAGACAAAATGTTAGGTTTCAAAAATTAGCAGACATTTGAGTATTTTTTCACTTTTTTTCTTTTGCAGACAGTAACCCCCAAAACTGAAAAGGACATTGTCTCGCAAACAGGGAGTGTGGATTTCTGTTCTTGTAAAAGGAGACGTCTTACCAAGTGGGCTAGCACATATGTGGTGACATTTGAGTAATAATTTCTTTGAGTGAGGAGAAAACTATGGTGTATTCTTTTGCCTCCACTGAAAAGAGATTAAACTGATAAATTCATGCAGAAAAAGGTGAATTTTTCAACCTACATAGAAAAAAAATGAATAGAAAATGACTCACAGTATTAAATAAAACTAAAAGTGCACAAAATCATGATTTAATGTAATTTCTGTACAACCTTTGTTATTTATTTATTCAATTAAATGAATGCAGCCATATGCTCAGACCACTGAAAAATTAGAATAGATGACTATGGAAAATGCTTCAGAGGTTCAGAATAGGCATTCCAATTCTTTGTGATCATATATGGTTTTAGAATTCAGAATTCTATTGCTACTCTTCCTATGACCCATCATGGGACCAGAGACAAATGAATTGCATGCACTACCACTTTAAATACACACAATCTCAAAAAGCACTCTCAAAACTAACATCCTGTCTGACTAGGATGATGAAAAATGAAAAATCAAGTTAAAGTATAATTAGAACTCTAAAGTTAGTTTTAATTTATAAAACATAGAAAATGCATTTACTAATTTGAGAGAAATTGATGAGTAATAGAAAATCACGCATAGCAGGTGTCACATCCAATGACTTATTCTTTATATATAAAGTAAAATATTCTTTATATTCAATTGAAGGTTCACTTGAGAAGCTGGTAAGAAACAGCCACCACTGAACCAGACACATATAAAAATAAAACTCTAGGAAAATACTAGAGAGCAATTCTCCCCTCCAGGACAATAGCCACAATAGATTGTTCCTCAAAGTCTGAGAAAATGAGGCAGACAGGATAGACTCTGTGTGTGTGTGCGTGTGTGTGTGTGTGTGTGTGTGTGTGTGTGTGTGTGTGTGTGTTTCCACAAGGCAGCTTCAATTTCAGAATTTCTTTGGAGTCTGAGTCATACTCTGGACTTAATTCCCTTTAAAGGCACCACACTCTTCAGGAAATAACTCTAGAGATTTAAAGGCAAAAGCATCTTCTCAGTCAGTGCAAAACTCATTTAGTTTCCAATTAGAGTGCTGTTCCATAGTGCTATGTGGATCATTTTAAAGTTTTGTTCTCTTTTTTACTATAAAGAAAAATTTAGTCCAATATTCTGATAAATAGTTCACTGCTTCTTGTCTTACGAGAGAGGTCACAAAAATTCCCACAAAATTTAAAAAAAAATTTTTTATTTTGTGTCACTATAAGGTTCATATCAGCATATTCACCAAGACCAAAATACACTATGAAATAAAGCATCTTAAATGAAACCCTTTTACAGATTTGAGTTACCTGTATTTGTTATTCCAACAGTAGCTGCGGGAAGAGTGGCATTAATTATTGAACTGAAGGTAGATGAATACATTCTTCATGTGTGTTCAAAAGCACTCCAGGAGCAAAGTCGCAATCCAGAATCCTTCTGAACACCTGCATCTGCTTTCTAAGCTGCTTTTGCTATCCTTGAAGAACCACCTGACACCAGCGAAGCCCCTCTGTTTTAACTAGAGACTTGACTTGAAAGAGAATTGAAAAATCCACAAGCTGCCTAACTTTATCTAACAGGCCGGTTATTAAATCAGTAACTCATCCCCATATAAACTACTTCTGTACTTTCAGGTGCCAACTCTTTATCAAGTACATTACTGAAATATCTCTTTTGTTGTCTTTCCAGCACACAGGTACTTATGCAGAGTTTCCCCTTGTTTTATTATATAGGCGGCTCTGAAAACACTCTAGTCAGAAATAAAATGATTGCTGCCATTTTCCCTGTGGTGCAAGTCAAGTTCCAGAGCACAGTTTACATCCTTTTTAAGAAAGGGAAGGACTTAGCTGAAGAATTCAGATCTAAAATGAGAAAAATTCCATTAAGTGGCAGTACAGCAATATGCATAAATTTTAAGGCATAAAGGAATAGGCTCCATTTTTCAGTGAGGTGATTTGGATTCAGTATCAGGATTTCATGACATAATAGTCATGAAAATTAGGAAACATCCACAAATTAATTAAGTGTGTTTCATTTTAAATGGAGAATTTCTAAGGTAGAATAAAGATGGAATCGAATCCTTCAAGGCTTTGTCCAAGTGTTAAGATTTTGTGCTGTTTCTTCGTTATTTTTAATCATGCATAGACTGCATTAAATTATTCAATCCCTTCTGTATTCTTAGTTCCAGTAAATTTTATTTCTAAATCACTATGAAGAGTAGTTTGTGCATCAAAACTGATCCCTAATGTTTACACACAATGCTAGTTAATCATTATGAAGTAGCAGACTGTCCTCCACTTGCTGAATTGTGAGTTGGTCTCCAACATCTCACAGCTTTCGGTTCTGCTTTTTTTTACTCCCTCATGGACATTCCTTCCAACTTTTTCTGATATCCAAAATCTTTGGGAGTCTTTTTCCTTCATCTTGCTTTCATAACTAATTTAAATCATTGGTAAAAACTTAAGACAGCATTGCCCAAAATATGTGGGACAGAATATTAGATTCTTGGTATATTAATGTGACTTATTTGAGAAAAGGCTTCTATGGTCAAATATATTTCCAGAAGTGTGGAAAACATTATTTTAAGCATTTGGGGCTTTAAAATGTTAATATTTATTCTGACTCACGCAGAGAAAACTACAGCAGATATTTCCCCAACTTAGAATTCTTTCCAACAATATAGATGGACTTTGAGTTGTATGGGAGTCAGTCTGGGGAATCCGAGGGAAGAGGTATGTTAGATTGCTGAGGGCTGTTCATGCTAGCAGTTTAACCAGCGCCTGTGATGACTAAGATCAGCACTATGGTCATGCATCCAGGAGCCTCTAATGCAGACTCCTCACTCCATTCACCATAGATGTGTAGGAAATTAACCTATAAGGGCAAATGAATGAAAAGGGGGCAATATTTTGTTCCAAAATACAATTAATCTGAATAGAATGTAGCCTAGGACAAACAGAGTAGGCAGATTTTAATTTTAGATGCATTGTTTGCATTTTACTCTAAGCATACCTTAGTTCTATCTTTATTAAAAATTAATTTTATTTAATATAATTTAATGAATTCAAGGGCCATTTGTTTAATGTTTACTATATGCCAAGAATTATGCAAGAAACTCAATAAATATTTGATAATATTTTAAGTATGATAATAATATTCAATGTTATAAACTATTTCATAAGTACAATACAAACATCTTAACAACAGCTAAGCAAAGAGGAACTTGTTAAATCAACACCTGAAACAAATCAACTATAGATTAAAGAGTTGAAATAAAATGTTTATTTTTTCTTTGGGCTTATTTCCATGAAAGATGACAAGTTCTTTTTAGGTACTTATTTCCTAGTTTACCTACATTTTCATCCTTTATATTTATTCACATGTACTTTTTATTATCTAATAACCAAAATATCCATCAAAGTAGTATTTATGGGACCTAATTCTTTTAGATTATTTCTCCTGTTATGGCTTGTCTCTGGATGCCCTCTCCAAAGCCTCATGTGGTCATGAAGGCAGCTGTATCTAGAGTTTGTATTTGATTAACTGTCTAGTACTAGGACTAGGGATGTGAATGCCACACTCACTCTAGGCTGGTAGCCTACCTACAATATAAGGGACACAAAGAGTCTTCTCCCTGTTTTCTCCTTTTTGTTCTTGTTGCTTTTTCTGTCTTCCTCCACCATGAACTGTTGCCCCTCTGCCACATCACTCTGCTTTGGAGCCAGTCAGTATCGACTGAAACCTTCACATACTGCCACCTAAATAAACCTCTGCCCATTTAATCTTGGGCACTAGGTATTCTTTCTCAGCAACAAGAGAAGAGTAACTAACATACTCCCAAAACTTCACACTTTAACAGTACTTGAGGCTAAGAATGGTGACACACACTCAGAAAGCTGAGCAAAGGTGATTGCTGTGAGTTCAAGGCCTCCCTTGGCTATATAGTGTGTTCAGGACCAGTCTGAACAACATAGCAAAACCCTGTCTAAAAAAAAAGAAGAAAAATAAAGTACTTGAGTTTTTCTACAGCAGAAAAGCCTCTTACTCCATTCTGGAGGCAATACATAGAATGTGAACAAAATGGTTATAAAATGTTCCATTCCAAGTCTACACAGCAATGCACAAAACTGAGCATCATTAGTAAATTACTACTTCTCTATTTTAACCAGTTTATAGAAATTGATAGAGCTCCCAGTGGGCATAACATGTAATCTAAAAGATACTAATAACATCCCTGTTTACAGATATGATGATTTGCTCAACATAAAAAAGATTTCATCTTTAGCATCAAAAGAAAGTCTTTTATGGTCCATGTGAAATAAAGCATTGAATCAGTGCAGAAAACACAAGCAGTAATAAAATAAATGAGCACAGGTAAGGTACAGAAAGGGTGTGTCAAGTAGAGAACTTCAGGCAGACATTATCATATAGATTGGTCTTAAAGTCAAGTAAAAAATTGCCAAGGAAGGATGCAATTTCCAGTAAGAAGACAGAGTGAGGCAGGAGGGCTAAATTATCTAGAAGATTCCATTCTATTACTATAGTTCTATAACTAAACCTACCAAACAGAATTTGAGGTCTTTTATGGCAGGGCTGTGATGTACTTGAAAATTAACTGTTATTAAATTTCAAGTAAATCATTTTTATCTGGTCCTATCTGTAAAATAGTTTAATAAGGTATGTATAGGCTGGATATATAAAAATGCGCAAACAGCCTTCACACTGAAAGCACTGGTCTAGTAAACACATTTGATTCAATTTTTATAGCTGAAAAGACTCAACTGGGTCACTCGTGTTCTGAACCAAAGAAGCATATTTCATCTGCAGAACTCTGTATTTCTTAAACATTATCATTAATCCTCAGAACATACCTGTCACTGCAGGGAGGTCTGGGACTAGGTGTTCTTCTAACAAGGAAGAAATTCTTAGATACAGTGTCCAAATCAGAGGCTTGAATCTGAGAAAATCCTGAAATTCTAGCAGTAGCTATAAAGTTTTAACGCATCCAAGTCTTTTAAGTCAAAGAAATCCCACAGCATACCTGAATTTAGCTTCAAGAGGAAAGAAACTGGCCACCTGAGAGGGATGTAATATATATTTTCACCCATGAGATTTTGTTCTCCTATTAAATTAAAAAAAAAATTCCTTGGGTTGTGGTAGTCTCAGCAAATGTTACAAAGTATACCTAAATCTATATTCTTCTGTGCTTTTTTAATTTGGAAATTTTTGTTTCACACTAGCAATTTACTTTTAAGGTAACTTCATCCCCATTGGGTGGAGGAATATTTGTAGCAAGTCAAATGTTCCAACTGAGAGCTCCTTGATTAACTTTCCTTTTTAGTTTGTCCAATTTGTGGAAGGACCACATTATTTCAACGATAGCCACAGGTGAGCTGGAAAAAAATACACTGCCCAGAAATGCAGGTCAGTGTATTTCCTGATTGCTTAGAAGCAACTGGTGGGAAGGCTTTTGAGAAACAAGTGCTTCTAAAATTGTAATATAGGTAGATTTCCTCTCTGCTTACAGCTGAAGAGGAAAAATCTATATATGACTGTGTGCCAGGAGCAAGAATACAATGATATAAAGTGCAAAAAGCCTTCTGTTTTCAAAAATGCATAGTTTGGACACGCTGATTTCACATTTTACAGCTTTCACATTATAGATTTTCAGTACTTTTTGGTTTGATTTTCATTTGCCAGTACACTAAATATTCAGATATTGTGCTGAAGAGTATAGACTCAACTAGGGGAAATGTTAAAGCTGGACAATCCTTTTTTATTAGCACATATTAATTGTGAAAGTTAATAGATTTCACTGTGACATTTCCATACACTCATATATCATGCCTCAGCCATGCCTGCATTCCCACCTAACCTTGGAGAATCATTTTTTATTAACTGATCTGCTTATTTATTCATGAATTATTTCAAATTGTCACATCGTTACTGTGTACTGGCTAATGTGCTAGACACTAACAATACAGTAAACAAAATAGAGTCCTGTCCTCAAGAATTCTGAATTGTAGCAATAGTCATTCATACACTATCAAGTATTTAGTAAGCACCCAAAACAAGTCAGATATTTTGTTATTTCTGAGGATATAGCAGTTAACATCACAAAGAAGATCATTGATGTGATCTGAATGCTTGCATCACATAAAGATTCAAATGTTGAACTCATATTCCCTAAGGGATGGCACTGAGAGATGGGACTTTTACAAAGTAATTAAGTTAGTGACCTACCAACAGAAGATATATACACACACATTGGTTCACACATTCAATTCTCTCCACAATTCTGGTCACAAACAAAACTGAATGAGAACTGAGTCAAATTTCCCTAGAAGGTCAACATTGAACCTAACTACCAAATTTGATTTGGTTCTCATCCAGCTCAGTTTGTGACCAGAATCATGGTAAGACTCAAGTTTGTAAACCAAATAT
This sequence comes from Cavia porcellus, assembly GCF_034190915.1. Taxonomy (NCBI): domain Eukaryota; kingdom Metazoa; phylum Chordata; class Mammalia; order Rodentia; family Caviidae; genus Cavia; species Cavia porcellus. Next base: position 26,091,640 of record NW_026947497.1, on the reverse strand, counting down.
ATGTGTGTGTGTGTATGATTGTGTGTATACATATAAACTACACACACACATACACACACACACACACACACACACACACACACACACACACATATATGGTAAAACTGAACTTCAAGAGATTTATTCATTTGCAAAATCACACAGTTACTGTCCTAAATGGAAAATGTGGAAATAGAATTGCAGCTGTGACTAAATCAGAACTTTTAACCCTTTCTCTTTTAATAGTAGTTGAGATGGAACCCAGGCCTTTGCAGTGACCTGCATCCATAGCTCCTTTTTATTATTTTTGGGTTAAGTTCTCATTAAATTGGTAAATTTCCCAGATTGGGTTACAATTTAACAGTCCTCCTGCCTCGGCCTCCCAAAGCACTGGCGTTACAGACATGTGCCACCAAACTCAGTGAACTTTTAGCTCTTTGAAGGTTCTTAACTCTTAAACAATTACTCTGGCAAGAATATTTAACATAATAATAAGAATATGGAACATAATGGTCTGAATTAATAATATTATGTTACATGTAATTATATAATGATATAAAAGTAGATTGGTTAAAATAATATGCTATATAATTATACTACCCTAAGTTATATATATATATATATATATATATATATATATATATATATGAGCTTAATAGTCAGTTAATAAAAATATTCACTCCAATTGTCTTTGTTCATTTCTTGTCTTCAGAATCTTAAAATTGCCCAAGATTCTGTTCTGGATCCACTTAGCACCCTATTTCTTTTCTGTTTTCCTAATCAACCTCTTTCATTCTCAGAGATCCAAAGTCATTTTTGCCAACCTTTTCCCATGAGTCAGTGCCATTCACAGACTGTGGGGGAAGAGAACAAGAAGTCAACAAGAAGCAAGCCCTCCCTGTGAATAAGCACCATGTGCAGGCAGCTGGGGGGAGAGACAGATAGATGCCAGCCCCTTCCTTCCAGCTCGTAGGCTGGGAAACAAGAAGAGTCAACCTCCCTGCCCACCCCAGCCCTGCCATAAACAACTGGCTGATCCAGAGCAACACAGACTGCAATGATAGTTATTGAAGGAAAACACAATTTAATTCTTGTAATATTTCATGTTTCACTGACTTTGCAGGTCTAAAGCCAGTAGTCTGATCATCTCTTCAGAGGATAATAATACTCAATATAGCATCTATGAGGAGTCTCCTTCTGAAGATGGTTGCCATTATTAATTCCCTATTATCTTGTTTTGAAGTCCTGTGTCATTTTCATCATTTTTTTGTGTTGGGCTATATTCTGTTTTGTATTATTTGATTTCATTGCATCCAATGGCATGGGCAGCTATTTCAAAGATAACAAGATATATTATGGTAGCCATTTTGGATTAGCTTGTTTTGAAGTCCTTTAGTACATTCATTGTTTTGTCTTTATTGGTTCTATTCTGTTCTGTTTTGTTTGATCTTTACTATTTCTGAAGGTATCTGCAGCTATTTTGAAGAAGTGACATTACAGTAACCATTGTTGACTTCCTATTGTTTTGAAGTCCTGTGTCACTTATAGTGGTTTGTTTTGATTGGCTTTATTCTGTTTTATTTTGTTTGGTTTTATTCTTTTTAAAATAAAATTTTTTAATAAGTCATTTTGCCAGTGACCTCCAAGTGATGAAGCAGATTAGCATTCATAGATCTAAATGCCCACTGGATAACTCACCTCAATACCTCATCAAGTAGATAGAAATCAACCTGTTATACACTGTTTCCCATAAACCTGTTTGAAATTCTGTCACCTCAGCTCAGCAAAGATCCCTCTACTAACCTACTTTTTATGTCATAATCCTGGGGCCTGGCATTCTTATTTCTTATTCTTAATATGTGGTTCATCACCAAATCCTGTTAATCCAGAAGTATATTAAATATACTTCAGATTCTGTTACCCCTTCTCCTCTGCTATTATGTTAGCTGAAGCTATTTTTACCTCTCAGATGGATTGCTGAAATAGTCTCACAAGCAACCTCTTGTTATCTGTTATTGCCTCTAACCCAATCTCTCTCCCTTGTCAATGGCAAATACATTTATAAAACGTAAATCTCTTCTTGTTATCACTTTACTTTAAGACACTCAATTTCTTCCCATAGCTAATAAAATAAGTCCAAACTCTTTACCATCACACGTGAAGCCCTGAACAACCAGACCACTGCCTGCGTCTCCAACACTACCTTTGGCCACTGTCATCCTGACACACATGGGAAGCCACATCACTCCTCAGCCAAGAGAAATTTTCCACAGCACTTTATGCTGTGCTTCCTATATCCTTCCTCATGCTAGTCCTACCTCATCATCAACTCTCATCTTAGATTTTATTTTTGCAGAATCTTTCCCTGACCTTTTGATCTTAACTTGGTTTCCCTATTGTGACTTCAATTGTAACACTTAACATTTTATAATTATATTTTTAGTTCCTCCCCAATAAACAAAAATAAACTAGTGGCAGTATACTTCAGAAGTAAAGGATGAGGTCGCTCTGAGATACAGAACCCCAACAGTTGAAGGGCTTTATCAATAGGTTCCAACATAATACTCTTCACCTGGCTCAGTTACCTATCAGTGCAAAGACAACCTTCTTTCCCTGTTAGACACAAGAATCCCAAAGTGGCTACAGCAGTTTCAAACTCCAAAACAATGGAATTCATGTCATGCACTCATTTGTCAATGTTTTTCTTTCAGAACATACAACCTATCAACTAATAGAACCCAAATGAGAAGCTAAAAATGACATTCTTGTACCTGAGTTGTAGAGTATTAGTATATGAAGACACTGTCACTTACATGCCTTGATTCCCATGTGCATATTCTACTTCACTTTCACTTTGAACATGACATTGAACATTCCCAGATTCTATGACTGTCAATCACATGCAGGCTTCTTGAAATTTTATGAGACCTTGGAAGCATTTAAATTATCTTTACTTCTTGTTTCCCAGGTCTAATCAGCACCATGCCATCAGTGTATCAGCCAGCACGATGTTCGGTGGAGTGAGAGGATCAAGGTATTTTGCAAAGATCCAGCTATTAAATTTATTTAAGATTTCTTGCAATTTCACACAAATAAATCTGCTCAGGAATTTTCACCATTCTATGTAGATTTTAGTACCATATTTTCCATTTATGAAAAAAGAAAAGGATCATTGAGGTTTTTATAAGGAATTGAATTGATTTTGTGAATTTCTTTGAGAAGTCTCGTAGCTTTAAGAATATTGAGTCCACCAACCCATGAAAAAAGAATGGCTTTCCGCTTTAAAAAGACTTCATTTCAGTATTTCACAGTTTTCAGGATACACATTTTACACCACCATAGATAAATTTATTCCTATTTTATTCTTTTTGATGCCATTTTAAATTGAATTTTCATAAGTTCAATTATTTGGATTGTTCACTGTCGCTATCGAAATACAGTTGATATTTGTCTGTTGATCTTGTGTTATGATGCTTTGCAAAAATTGCTTATTAGTTCTCACAGTTATTTTAGGGCTTCTTTAATATTTTCTGTACATAAGTTAACATTACTTGTAATAGAAGTATGTTTTTATTTTCTTTATATTTTGCTCTTTTCTCTTAGTCTTACTTTCTCTTGTTCAATTGCTCTAGCTAAAACTGCTTATCCAGTGTTGAATAGCAATAGTGAAAATAGACACCCTTGTCTTACAGTTGGCAGTGTACAGGTCCTCCACGCATCTTTAAAAATGACCCAAAAGGGCTGGAGATTTAGCTCAGAGGCTTAAGCACCTGCCTGGCAAGTGTGAAGTCATGAGTCTGATACCCAGTACCAAAAATAAATAAATAAATAAATGTAAATTTAAAAAAATAAAAATGGTCTTTAGATTTCTGTATTGTCATCATATTTTAATTCTCATTTCCTATTTTTTATCAATATAAAAATGCAACTATGTCTTTAGATTGATTATATGTCTTGAGAAGTAGTCATTCCAGTAGTTTTCCCATAAATATCTTAGTATTTTCTTATTCATTATTATATCATCTGGGAAAACAAAGAATTCCACTTGTTCCTTTTTAACTTACAAGATTCCTATTGCCTTTTTAGACCTAAAACACTGGCTATATCCTGTGGTACAATGATGGTAGTGAATGCCCTTGATATATTCCTGTTTTTCAGTGAGAAAATATTTCATCTATTACTATTAAAATGATGCTAGCTATAGATTTTCATAAGTTTTTTAAATCCACTTTAAGAAGTCCTATTTAGTTCCTGAATTGTTGATGGTTTCATTATGTATGTTTAAAATACATCAAGATATTTTTCTGTATTTATTGAGATGATTGTATGTTTCTTCCTTGCTCTGTTATATAGTGAATTTTGTTGACTGGCATTTTTAAAAATAGCTAACTAACCTTGCATTCCTGAGGTAAACTACTTGGCTGTGCTTTTTCTTATTCTGTATCTTGTTGGATTTGACTTGCTATTGTAGCCTTTGGAATGTTTGCATCTATATTCATAGGGGAACCTATCCTTTACTTTCTCACAATGTATTTTTGTAGTTTATGCACCAAAAGAAGAATGATATCATCATAAAGTTATCTAGGAGATGCTTCCTCTTCTATTTTTGCAAAAGAGTATAAGATTGATCTTACTTCTTTACAAAATTATCAATAGATTTTTCTTTAAAATCATCTAAATTGTAAGACTATCACGAAAAATATTTTAACTATGAATCCTGAAGTTTCCTGTCTGCTGTAGCTGTGCATTTTCTTACCTCTGCCAAAGATACACATATGGTAGCTTTTTTCATCTACCTCCTCCCTAAACAGAAATGCTCCTCACAGGAGAATATAAAAGGAAGCACAGACAGGCAATGATGCTAAGGTTTCAGCAAATAATCAGCACAAATAGAGTAGGTATACTGAGAAACAAAAGCCTTGCTCATATTCTTGATTTTCTTCTAAATGATCAAAATAAGTCATGTGACTTCTTGTTTCAGGAATCTCCAAGAATTCTTTGCAGGCTTGAGGACTTATTAAGACTCACAGAACTCAGAAGTCTTGTTATGTTCACTGCATTATTTCTTACAGATTAAATTGGCCAAGGTAAATCACAGAGGGAAGTCCAGATGCAAATTTCCTTTTACCCTCTTCCCAGTGGAGTTGCCCAGACAGCCCTCAATTCTCTCACCAGCAATATGTGACAACGTATAGGAAGTAAGTGATGCTAACCAGGGAAATTCACCCAAGTCTTGCTGTCTAGAGAGCCTGATGAAAATTAGTCACAAAGGAATGCAACACCTGCTTAACCGACTTCAGCTACCCAGACTACAGCCCCCAGAGGTAAATTGATACCAAATTATTCAAATATTCAGGCATATATTAAAAAGATACTAAAAATCATATTGTTGATATAAACCATGTGGCATGACATAAGGCCTCAGTCATATAGTCTGACGAAGGAATTACAGATGACTCAGAGGGCTGTGGTGGTTTTATGCTGAGAAGGATCCTATGTTGGTGAGGATCACCTCAGATGACTCAGAGGGTGGCAATGATCTTAAACTAATGAGGGTCTTATGTTGATGTGGATGGTGGGGAGAGATGGCAGTTAGTAAGTTTGTTTGTCCTTTCGTCCAGGTGAAACCTTTATGTTAATTACTTTTGTCAATCACTTTTGTTCAGTTCTGGAGGAAGGAGGATGTCTTCTTCTGCTGTAGTCTTGCCCTGGAGTGTCACAGCATCACAGGACTCCTGAAGCATCAACTGTGACCGGAGGCACACAGAGTTATATTTGCAAATGCATAGCCAATCACATGGCAAGTGACTAAGCCTCAAACAAACCCTATTAGCAATTTAAATATGAAATGACTTTTCCCCTAAAATTATATAGCATGGCTCTCAACAATACCATTTGCTTTTTTTCAATAGACTCTTACCATTCAGTGTAGATTCATATACTTGCAGGTATCTAGCTGTGGAAGTACAAATCAGACTAAAAAGTAGCACAAGATGTGCCTACTTGCCACAAGCTTCATCTACCCTGGGATATTTATTTTAATTTCACAAATAGGCTTGAAAGAGCAGATGGTCACTGTTGTTAACCGCCATATTACAGAGAAAGAACTAGTAATTTAGATGGTGGTGGCTTACTGCATTATATGTCAAGATTATCGTCAGACTTTATTGATCACTGTACCCATTCTAAGAATTTGCCATATTAACTCTAATTATTATTTCATTGGACATAAAATGTGTTACTCACCTAGTGAAACCATATGTACTATCCTAGATTGAAACATTTTGACTTGGAATGAGAATCAACCATGGATTTTCTTTTTAAACATTCATTAAAATATTCTGTGCTTACCAATCTACTTCCAAAAAGCTACAGAGCAGACGTGTTGCTCAGAACTTTTGCTGTTTATTTTAGAATAAAAGCCATTAGCTCTGGTTATTAGATCCTCACAGGAGATGGGAAGGATTACCTGTAATCACAGGCAGTATAAATTACCACGTGTGCTGATGACATTTTAATGTTCATAACAAATCCAGATAAATCTTGGTTGGCTTTGTTGGATTTACTGGATTAATTTATGTAATTGTCAGCATATAAAATTAACCGTGAAAATCCGGTCAGATTCTGATAAATGGCTTTTACCTAAAGTAATTGATGACATACCTACCTTTCCCTCAGAAACTACTTGGGGATACAATAATTTAATATCAAGAACTGTTTAATCCTAGCAAAATCACAAATATCAAACACAAGACTAAACAATCAGTTTCTCAGCAGATCATATTTGCTTCTGTTTCACATCTTTTGTCCATGTTTCCTCCTTTCCTTTCTTTCCTCATGCAGGAGGTGTTATTCTCTGAACACTATCTATTTTCTCAAAATATTTGTCTTTGTGGGGCAGATCCTGAGCAGTGGAGTGGCAATCTCTGTAAGCTTTCTCATATCAGTGACACAGCTATGTGTGTAGCATATCAAAAGGAAAAGGATGGCAACAAAGAAAGATTCGTATTTCAGTCGCCAGAAGACTTTTCTCTCAGTTTCCTTGTCTTCTAAGCTTATTGACCCGGGAACTAAAAATATCAATCTGTTCCAGTTTCCAAGTTCTTTCCATCTCTTCCCAATCCAGTCCACTCTTTGAGGATGTGCAACCAGGACAGTAAGATTCTAAAACACAGAAAAGTAACCATCAACGAATGCATTTCTTTTAGTTCTAAAATTATATACAACAGTTACTGGCTATCATGGGTATTTGCTTCAGTGATAATGGAAATTGAAACCAAAACAATGTTATGACTACAGGAATGATGTCTCTGCTTGGTACAGTCTGTTATGTAAAGCTTTGCTGGAATCAAGGTGACCCTAGGTTTAGGGCAGTGGAGATGTCTGGACATAGCTGAATGTCCCTGTAAATCTATCTTGGGTCTAAAGTCTCATGATGCATGACATAAGTTAGGTAATTTAGGATTAAAAACTTGGGTGTTTTTTTTTTTTTTGCCAACTTTTCCCAAAGGATTAGCATACTTATAGCCAAAGTTTTAAGATAATGAAAATCAAGCTTCCTCCTACTGTTAGTTACCAACCGGGCATCTGTAAGTCCAAAGCCATTTCCAAGTTCCTGACTGCCTTGGAAGCAAATACAAATTATGCCTTGAGTAGCATGTGAAGGGCCCAGGAGCATGTCCGTCTTTTGTCCCTTCCGTGGTTTCTCACCATACCATAAGCATGATAGTTTGCAGTATTAATTGGCTCTAAAGCTCATTATTCCTTTTCATTTGATGCAGAAACAAGATTAGGCTTTGGTGTGGATCCCCCAGACTCTGCTGCAAGTCAGAGCAGCTGCTGGTCACTGGGATACAAACTGGGAATTACGGCGACATGATTTCCCCTTACAAACACCGAGCACTCTGCGTGCCCTTCATGCTTCCTGCCTGGGACCAACAGGATCAACCAACTTTCAACCCAAATTTCTGTCATCCTGTACACCAAGAATGACAACACATGTTCAAACACAACAGGAGGATTTTCTGTTATTTGCAGCCAAAACCCTTCTTAACTGCTAGAAACATCACTGTTTTACCCCCCAAAAAGATACTGTTCTGAGTCTTTAATAAAGCAAAGAGCCGTTTCTGTGACAGCACTGTCTCCGTAATTGTCAGACAAATTAAAGTGTAGTTAATTGTTACATAATGTTTCCAACATAGTACCATTTGCTGTTTATGGTAAAAACAAAGTCATCAAGATGATTGAGTGTGGTCGCAGAAACACCCCTAAAAAGAGACAAAATCATTATCATTAAGCCATGCCTCATCAGAAAAAGGATGCTGCCGGTTCAATCATAGTTTATGGTTAGTATCACAGTGGCAGGGCAGGAGGAGAAGGGCGGCAGATTAACTACTGGGCTAATTGACTGGCTTTGCAATCCATTTCAATAGCACTCCAAATATTGCTTTTTATTGATACCAAGCGCAAGTTCATTGCTGTCACAAAGCGGGCACTGCTGTGATGCACCAAGGTAGCATTTCAGAGGACACAAGACATTTTGACAAGCACCAGAAAACATCCTGGGGCAGCAAAGAAAATATTTGTCTAACTTTTCACGGAGCATAGCAACATTGCCATAGCTTATTTACTGCTTCTCAAGAGGGTAGACAACATCTACCCTGAGTGAGAAGAGAATGCTAAAAATGGGAATCGTGACACTCCTTGGCTCAAATCAGTAATTTGTTCAAAACCTTCCCACATTTGCTCTGCATGTAAATCAGGCAGTGCCAAACTGCAGGCAATCTGACAACAGGAAAACTAAATAAATCTTTTTTTAAACAATGAGTGTGTGGCGATTGTGTGTAGGTTCCCTCCACCAAGAGGTAAAGCGTTGCTCACCGGCCGCGGTGGCCCTGTTCCTCACCAAAGTCCACTGCCATAAATGGTTGCACGCGAACACTCGCTGCTCACCCATCTGTGTTCAGCAAGACAGAATGTTTCAGTTAGCACAGCATACAAGGGACCGCTGGTGCAGACAGAGACTGCTTACAGAGGGTATTCATCGCACCAAAATAAACATTACGTTGTTAATTGTGGGTGACACTGCAGTCTGCAGAAACACTGTAAGTTATTTGTATTACTAACGGCTTATTTTATCTCCTTAAATCTGCTGCAGTTTTCTGAATGAATTTTTATGGTCACACTTAAGGAAACAATTAGAAGCGCAAATAAAGAATTCCTCACAGCCCCACTTATCTTGTTTGAACTGAGCACCACTGAGTAAACAGGCCCTGTGAAAAACCTCTAGGGCTGGCTGCTAGCTCCAGCTCACCAAGGAGACCAGGTGATCTAGCTAGGAAAAAGCAGGGCTGACTCATCCGAGAGCCCCTTGAGGAGACAGCCTGAAACGTTAAAAGCTGATCTTTTAGTCAAGTGATGTTCTCTGAACTTTGTCTCCACGTTTATAGCACTGAGGTTCCCCTTTTATTTTATATTTTATTTTGTTTGTTTGTTTTCTGAGACAGGGTCTCACTGTGTAGTTCAGGCTGGCCTTGAACTCTTCTTGTAACCAAGGCAGTATTCGAATTTGCATCAATCATCCCGCCTCAGCCTCCCAAATGCTGGGATTATGGGCGTGCACCACCACCCCTGGCCTCCTAAAGTTCCAATTTACAACTAGAAATGACTTTTGTTTTCCTTCTGAAAAGCAATGGGATCCTTTTTGTCTACAAGTAGAACTGTGTTGATCTTTTTGTTTTGATTTGATTTTGATTTTGATTTTAGGTTTTTTGGTTTTTGGTTTTCTTTTTTTCCTATTCATCACGGTTCAGTCTTCCTTACCTTATGATAGGCACTTGAATTATACACACACAAGGCATTTATGTATATTCCGAAAAGAGTATCATCAGTGCTTTGGAAAACAGGGCCTTATTTATAAAGGGAAAATTAAGAGTTGAATAAACAGCACTAGTCTCAAATCACCAGCACGACAGAGACTCAGCCACCAACTCTGCCTTCCAGGAGGAGGGGAAAGGCACATAAATAACAAAACACCAGCAGAAATCGACGTGTCCTAAAGGAAGTAAAAATGAAGCGATGAAGGAGTGGAGAGGGAGACATGGACATGGAAGTGTGGGAAAGGCTTCTCGGGAAGGGGTCATCTGAGATGTCCCCCAGGACAAGGGGTTTAGCCCCCAAAGTCTCCGTTCATCTGAAGTCTTCTCAGCCAGTTCCCCAAGAGCCCCAACACATACTTTCTTCAGAAAAGAAATACACAAGTTCATCAAGCAGTGCAACCCTGAGTCAAAGGGGTCACTACTTGCACCTTTGATTCATTGCAATTAATGTTTTAAATTTTCATTAGTACGTGCTTGCAATAAGTAATGGCTGCGGTTACCTGGAGAGCTGATTCACCTGCACAGCAACACATGCTTTTAACACCCACATCTCCTGCCTCCCTTTCCCCCACCCCCAGCCATCCATCATCTCCTTCCAATTCATCACAATTCAAAGATCAGAATTTAGGCTTTCTCCATGCTCTTTTTTATGAGTCTCTAGAGTTCCTGACTTATTCAGATACCTGTAGTTACAAACAACAATTTTCCCAGATTTCCCCATAGTCCTCCAGTAAACAAAAAAGATGAAGAATAAGAAATTTTCATACAAAACAGTAACATGTTGTCAATATAATTAGACAGAATCAAAATGATATGCACATGTAAACCTACATATGCATGTTTGCATGCTGTATATATTTATTACACACAAACCAATTCAGCTTCCTTAAACACTTAACAAAACCTCTTTTCTGTGAGATTTCTTGCTTATGGGCCCTCAGTCACATTAAGTCTTTGCAAAGTGCGTGAAAGTTGTATTTTATTGCACAACCCTAATTGAGCTGTCTAGGTTAAAGAAACTGGATGTTACAGAAATGTTTATTATACAAGCACACTTAATCTGAAGCTGGAAAGGAACATTTCTGTAGCTTTGGGAATAATTTATGCCTGCAAAAAGCAAAAAAAAGGTCTTTTATCACCCTCCCATTTCAGTGAATTATGTTTATGGAGTCCTCTTGCTGCCATGTATCTGGTTGCACTCCAATGTGGAGAGGAGTTAAGTCCTGAATTCTCCTCAGTTGAATCTCATTATGTCCTTTGTCCCTTGTTTCCCATCAAGACACATGCCTCTGCCACACACTGTGGGGCACAGTCATTGACATCTGCGCTCATCGATAGTAGCCGTTTGTCTGTAGAAAAGCAGTGTAAATCAAGATATCTGGAGACATTTATTATCTCAAGTAATTTTGCTTCAGTGAAGCTAACACTAGGGACATCGAATTTTTTTTTTCTTGTTCTTTATTGTTTTATTCCCCACCCCCACTCCCCAGTTGGTGGATCAACTAAGGGAATCTTCAGTTTGCTAAATTGACAACTTCTTCCTCTTTGATTTCCCTGAATTTTTCTATCACAGTGTCTTAGTTACTTCATGCTCGTTGCTGAGACAAAATACCTGAAGCCCAAGTTGGGAAAGGAAAGGTTTATTTCTTACAGTTTTTTGGAGGTGTCAGTCTACACTCAGTTGGCTCCCAGGCAAGTGGGCATCACTGGGCTACAGTTCATGGTGGCTGCAAACAGCAAGCCAGAACCAGCAAAGAGCAAGACATAGCTTCTTCCTGCCAATGCATCACATCCTGGCTCCACCCCTAGGTGGGTGGAGCACTGACACCATCAATCCAAGCACTACACAATGAACGAAAAACAAATGCACAATTCAAACTCATGAGGCCTCGGGGACACAGACATAAACTATGACACACAGTTAAATTAAAAATATCCTAAACCAAGTCACCACAAGCCTGTAATTCCAACACCAGGAGGGCTGAGGCAGGAGGATCACAAATTGAAGAACGGCCTGGATTGCACAGTGAGACCTTATCTTAAAAAATACCAAAAACAGAAAAAAAGGTTAAACATATCCATATTAAGCATGAAAAGAAGAATGGAAGAAATTTTCTGCTTTTAATTTTAGTCTACACTACAGTATTAAAAAGTAACTTTTCAAGATGGACAGTATTGTTCAAAACAAGTTTTTCATTTATCTCTTGTTAACAAAGAAAATATTCTGTAAGTATACATTTGTACAGTTTTTAGAGTCTAAATTTACTGTCAAATTTACTAAACAAAACATTACATGGTTTACTTTGGCTGAGACTTCATTAGCTATTATCTATAAAAATGAATAAATTTCTAATTAAAAACTCAAATACAATTCATAAAATTAATAAACTAGGGAAGAATATTTTTTTCTGACATGTAAATGTAAAATGTATATTCATTAGGAATATGGGCCTGCTGTTCTCTTTTGAGGTTGGATCCTTCTCTGATTTTGGTATCAGGGTAATACTTGCTTCCAGGAATGACTTTGGGAATATTGCTTCCATTTCAATTTTATTAAGGAGTTTGAGGAGTAGTGAAATTACAGTTATTCCAAATTTCTTGTATAAAAATAAACAAATAAATAAATAAATTTCTTGTAAAATTCAGCAATGACATTAGAACTTGGACTTTTCTTTGTTAGTAAGTTTTTAATTATGTCTTCAGTATCCTTGACAGATAATGGATTGTTTAGCATGTTTATATCTTCTTGATTCAGTTTTGGTAATTCATGTGTATCTCGCTCTCATATGCATATGTAATGGTGCCAAGTAGTTAATTCATTCATGTAACAAACATTTTGTGAGTCATCTCTGCTCCAAGTGCTTTTCTGTAAACAAAACCTAGATAAAAATTCCTCTCATCATTGAGCTTTGTGCATCGTAGTCAAGAGAAAAGCCAATAAAGAATATGATAAAGGAAAAATTATACAGTTGTCTACGATTAATTTTTTAAATTAATATAAATCTTAATAAAGTAGATGCACATATTTCAAATAAAACTTAATCAGAACCAAAGTAATAACTCTTCATCTGGCCACATCTTGAGCTTTTCTCAGAACCTCTCTTTCTGATGACACCGGAAGGGAAATCACTGTTTCTTCCTCAGAATTACTGGGCAAGACTCTAGGGAATACTGTAACATTAGAAAATGGGCAAGAGTTACTTTCACTTAAGAAAAAGGATTGATAAATATAATATAAGAAATTGTAGATTAAAAGTAAACAATCAGCGTGTAGTATCACCCAGCCCACAGAAGCTTTGGTGCTTTGCCGGGAGACTGGGCAAGACCCCACATGCCCAGCAAATCACCTGAGGATGCACAAGGAGATCCCTCTGGGCCTATCTGGGCCCCATTCAGTGATTGCTTAGCTGCCCACATTCCACGGAAAGTGCACACAGTGCACCCAGCCCATAGGGAGTTGTGCTGCTTTGCCAAGAGACTGGGTAAGACCCTGCCCCGCCTCACACATCACCTGAGGATGCACAAGAAGGTCCCTCTGGCCCTATCTGGGCCCTGCTCAGTGACTCTTGAGCTGACCACAGCTGCTTGCCTTCAGCCTGGCAAGCCAAGAGTGTGTACAGCGCTCTCCAGCCCACAAGGAAGTTTGGCACTTCACACCTAGACTGATAAGGCCCCTCCCAGGAATCCCAACTGGATGGAGCCATCTGATAAGGTCTGTCTAAGGATATCCACTCAACTGGGGAAACTCCCTGCAATAGGAATACATATTCTCAACCCAAGAAACAACTGAGACCTAAGGGAACATAGGACAATGAAAAAACGAAAGAGCAAAATGCAATCTCAAACTTCCAGCCCATCCCAAGCAAGCTTAGGAGACATGGACATAAAACAAAATGTAGGCCATATACTTGAAACTCCTAAAATGATAGCAGTTGAAGTGAAGAAGCAACTCCAGGAAGCTATAAAAGAACTCAAATCATAAATAATCCCCCAGATAAAAGAAGAGATGATAAATGTAATGAAAGAAATGCTGAACACATCTAAGGAAGACATAGTTAAAAAATTAGAGGAACAATGCAAAAAAAGGAAATCTTCAAGGAACAATATAAGAAACAAGCAAAATGCATGAAAAAGATTCAAAGAGACATACAGAAAATCAAAAACTCCATTGAAAGTTGGCAAAACCACCTCAATGAAAGTGAAGATAGACTTTTAGACCTTGAAGACAAGATTGCAGCTAGTGAACAGGAAAGGAAAGATATTTTAAAAATAACAAGGAATCAGGAAATAACAATTCAACAGCTGAAACTTGATGCAAAAAAAAAAAACCATAAGATTGATAGGTATAAACAAAAAAGAAGGTGAAGAACTCAAGTGATATCAAGAGACTATTTATAGAAGTAATAGTTGAAAATTTCCCAACCATGAGAATGGAAACTGACATACAGATCAGTGAAACATAGAGAACTCCACATAGCCATAACCAGAATAAAACTACATCCAGACATATAATAATCAACATCCCAGATATCCAACATAAGAACATAAAAGCTGTTAGAGAGAAGAGGCAGGTCACCCATAAAGGAAACCTATCAGCAGACTTTTCAGCACAAGCAATGAAGTCAAAAAGAGCATGGAGTGAAGTATTTCAGATTGTAAAGGAAATGACTTCCAACCTAGATTGATGTTCTCTGCAAAACTGCCATTCAAAATGAATGGAGAAATAAGATGATATTTCCATGACAAAGAACAGCTGAAGAACTTCATGACCACCAAACCAACCCTGCAAAGAATACCGAAAGACATTCTAGACAGACATAGGAAAAAACCACTAAACAAGGCAAACAATTAAAGAGAGTAGAAAGGTTAAGAATCAACATCAGAAAGATAATGTGTCAAAAATAAACCAATATATTTTATTTATAACCATTAATATAAGTCGCCTCCATTCACTAGTTAAAGAAATAGACAGAATGGATCAAGAAACAACATCCAACCATATGCTGTTTATAAGAAATACATCTAACCCAAAAGGAAACTCATAGACTGAAAGTCAAAGGCTAGGAAACAATACTCCATGCAATAGGGCCAAAAAAAAAAAAAAAAAAAAAAAAAAAAAGCTGCGGTAGCCATTCTGTTTGCAGATGATGTGAACTTCAAACCAAGAATAATCAAAAGAGATAAAGAAGGTCACTACACCCTGCAAGAGGAAGAAATAACAATCTTAAATATATATGCACCACATTTGTGAGCACTCAGCTGTATAAAATAAATATTAAGAGAAATGAAAAATCAAATAAGCAATAACAAAATTAAAGAAGAAATTAACACCTCATTGACACAAAGAAACAGATCAACTAGACAGAAAATCAGCACAGGAATAACAGAACTGAATCACACCTGTGAACAAATGGACTTGGTGGATGTATACAGAGTGTTCTATTCAACAGCATCAGAATATACATTCTTCTCAGCAGCACATGGGACATTCTCTAAAATATAACATATACTAGCCCACAGAACATGCTTAAGTAAATGCAGAAGAACTGAAATTATCCCATTCATGTTATCAGATCAAAGCACCTTGAAACTAAAATTTGATGACAGAAGAAATTGCGAAAACTTCACAAACACATGGAAATTGAATAATACTCTCCTAAGCAATCAGTGGGTCACAAAGGAATTAAAGAAGAAATTAAACAATATTTACAAGCAAATGAAAATACAAATACAACTTACCAAAACCTTTGGGACATAATGAAAGCAGTCCTCAGAGGAAAATATATTGCAGTGAATTCCCACTTCAGGAAAACAGAATGAACACAAATAAAAAATCTGATGCTACACCTCAAATATCTAGAAAAAGAACAATTCAAGCCCCAAAACCAAAAGAAGGGAGGAAATTATAAAGGTCAGAGCAGAAATCAATGCAATAGAAACTAAGAAAACAATACAAAGAATCAATGAATCAAAGAGTTGGCTCTTTGAAAGAATAAATAAGCCCCTAGACAACCTTATTTTAAAAAAGAAATTCATGGGGGCTGGGGATTTAGCTCAGCGGCATAAGTACCTGCCTTGCAAGCAGGTGGTCGTGAGTTAGATCCCTGGTACTAATAAAAATGAAAACGACAAAAAAAAAAAAAAAAGAAATTCATGCAATAAGGAATGAAAAGGGTGAAATCACTACAGATCCTGTGGAAATAGGGAAGGTCATCAATACCATTTCAAAAACCTCTACTCTCAACGACTTGATAACACAGAAGCTATGGACGAATTCCAAGAAACATATGAATTATCAAAGCTGGATCAAGAAGATATAAAACTGCTGAATAAACCAATTTCAATTAATGAAATTGAAAATGTAATTAAATCCTTACCAACAAAGAAATCCCGGGTCCAGATGAATTCACTGCAAAATTTTACAAAAAATTCAAAGACTTCTTGAAGCCAATACTCCTCAAACTCCTCAATCAAATTGAAAAGGAAGCAATTCTCCCTAAGTCATTACTGGAAGCAAGTATTACTCCAATACCAAAACCACAGAAAGACCCAACCAAAAAAAAAAAAAAAGAGAACCACAGGCCAATCTCCCTAATGAACATAGATGTAAAAGTTCTCAATAAAATACTGGCAAACAGAATGCAGCAAATCATCAAGAAAATTATCACCAGGATCAAGTGAGATTCATCCCAGAAATGCAGGGGTGGTTCAACATACACAAATCAATAAATGTAATCCACCATATCAATAGAACCAAAAATAAGAATCACATGGTCATTTCTGTAGATGCAGAAAAAGCTTTTGATAAGGACCAACACTCATTTATGATAAGAACCTTACAGAAAATTGGAATAGATGGTCTTTACCTCAGTATGATAAAGGCCATCTAAGACGACCCAACAGGCAGCATCATATTAAATGGCCAAAACCTGAAAGCCTTTTCTCTAAAATCAGGAACAAGACAAAGATGTCCATTATTACCACCCCTATTAAATATAGTGCTGGAAATACTATCCAGAGCTATAAGGATAGGAAAGAAAGAAGTTAAATTATCATTATTTGCAGATGACATAATACTCTACATAGAAGACCCCCAAAACTCTATTGAAAGACTCCTAAGTATAATAAATAAATTCGGTAATGTAGCTGCACACAAAGTCAACACTCACCTGCCTGGCAAGTGCAAGGTGATGAGTTCGATCCCTGGTACATAAAACTTAAAAAAACAAAGTCAACACTCAAAAATAAATAGCATTCCTATACACAAACAACAAACCCACTGAGTGAGAAATAAGAGAAGCCATACTCTTCACAATAATGTCCAAAAAAAAAAAAAAAGAAATACTTAGGAATCAATCTAACAAAAGAAGTAAAAGACCTATTCAAGGAAAATTATAATACCCTGACAAAAGAAATTAAAGACCATCTAATTCATCTGGAATCAGAAAAGACCTAGAATAGCAAAGGCAATTCTGATGAACAAAGGCAAGGCAGAGGCGCACAATTCCTGACATGAAGTTATACTACAAAGCTACTGTAATAAAATCAACATAGTACTGGCATAAAAACAGACCTGAAGGTCCATGGAATAGATTAGAAGATACAACTACAACTGCAAACACACTCAACAACCTTATTTTTGATAAAGGGGCCAACACATTCACGGGAACAAAGATAGTCTCTTTAATAAATTGTGTTGGAAAAACTGGTTCTCCATATGGGGAGAACTAAGATTAGACCCATGCCTATCACCATGAACTAAGCTAAAGTAAAAATGGATCAAAGATCTAAATACTAAAACAGAAACACTAAATCTGTTGGAAGAAGTAGATAGAAATCTTGAAGACATAGGGGTAGTTAGAAAATTCATGAACAAAAATCAAACCTCGTGGGAAATACTTCCCAGAATCAGTAACTGGGATCACATCTTTTTAAAAAGTTTGTGCGTGTCAAAATAAATCTCCAACAGAGTAAAAAGGAAACCCAGGAATTTTGAAAAAAACCTTAGTCAAGTGTCCCTCAGGAAAAGGACTTATGTCTAGAACATATAAAGAATTTTTAAAAAATCAAACCCCCAAAATTCAAACACTCAATCCAAAAATGGGCATCTAAGATGAATACAAAGTTCTCAGATAAAGAGGTTCAAATGGATAATAAATACATGGAAAAAATGTTCAGCATCATTGGTCATTAAAGAAATGCAAATAAAAACAACACTGAGATTCCATCTCACTCCTGAAAGAATGGCCAGGATAAAGAAAACTACCAAAAACAAATGCTGGAGAGGCTGTGGTGAAAAAGGAATTCTTCTGCACAGTTGGTGGGAGTGTAGTCTGGTGCAACCACTGTGGAGGTCAGTCTGTAGGTTCCTCAAAAAGCTGGGATTGGAAGTCCCATTTGAACCAGCTATTCCACTTCTGGGTATATTCCCAGAAGAACTGAAAACATCATACCACAGTGATATATGTGCACCCATGTTTATAGCAACACAATTTGTAATAGCTAGATCTTGGAAACGACCTAAATGCCCATCAACTGAGAAATGGATAAAAAAGATGTGGTACTTTTACACAATGGAGCATTACTCAGCTATAAAGAATGATCACACTGAGATATTTATAAGTATGTGGATGCAACTTGAGAGCATACTCACAAGTGAAATAAATCAGACTCCCACAAGTATATACTGTATTGTCTCCCTAGTGTAAGAAATGGTAAGAGTACATAAGATACAAAATCCTCAATAAATACAGTGAAAGGGTAAGAATCTTCTCAAAAGGGAAAAAAATAATATCTCAGGGAAAAGCCGTAAAAAGAAAAAGGAAGGGAAAAGAAAAAATATCTAACTTTGTATAAACACACTTAGGATAGCTAAGAAGATTGTGCTACAAATTCTATAAGTTCATAAAACAAAACAGTTAACATTCACAGAATTGGGACAATTTTGCATGTTTGTGTCAGGTGACCTGAGGAACTCCTGAAGATCACTAAGTAAAATATCAACCTTAGTTCTGTTCCTACCACCATGTTTTGAAGGCCTGTACTATTATTGTTTTGGGCTCTTTGGTATTGTTATTTATGTGTCTTTTTTTTTCCTTATTTTTCTAGTAATTTGTTTTGTTTTTCACTCTAATGCAGAAAGGATAGCTATACATATAGAGGCTTCTACATGCCTAGAACTTCTCCTAAACAGTTTATGAGAATTGATTATATTGTGTGTGATGAAATAAATAGGTATTTTGAAGAAAAACAGACATTATGGGGATACATTGCTGAGTTCATATCATCATGCCGTGAAATCCAATAATGCTTCTATTTTTGTTCAGAGTGGTTTTAGTCTGTTTGTATTGTTTAATTTCAATATACATGAAAGTATGGACAGCTATTTTGAAGAGAACAGGAGACATTATGGCAGCAATTTTTAATTTTCATATTGTCTGGTTTTTGAAGACCTGTAATGCCTTCATTATCCTGTTCTGATCAGTTTTATAATATTTTGTTTTGCATGAATTGGTTGTGTGTGAAGATATAGACAACTATTTAGAAGAAAACAAGAGACACTAGGGTAGCCACTGTAGATCTCTTATTGTCTTGTTTTGAAATCTGTGTTACTTACATTGTTTTCTCTGATCTGCTTTGTTCCATTTTGTTATGGATAGTTTTACCCCCTTTTAATTAAAAGTAAACAATTACATGATCAAAGTGAAGACTCAAGTCCACAAGAAACTCCCAATGGCTCTTCCCACCGTGACTTGCTATTGACAGAATGTAGCAGGACAAAGCAAATGTGATGGAACTTCCGTCATTCCCCACAGCTCCTGATTCAGCAGTCCCTTAAAATATAGCGAAGTGAGCAATCATTAAAAGAAAAGTGACTCAAAACAAACAATTGATTCCACTATGTTCAAATATATAAAATTCAAAACTGATACTAAAAGATTTCTTAGAAGCTAAAATAATTTTTAGAATTTTTAAATGATTAAAATGGTTTCATGTACACCCTTTTCAGATGCTGGTTAGACAGGGACAGTGGGCATGAAAAGGGTTATCAGTAGAGGAATCCCTAGCTGCATTTGTACCTAGAACTCTCTCTCCTGCATGCCTTTGCTCATAGCCCCAGAAACCCTGAGGACTCCACATTTATCATTCTCAGCAGGGAAGCAAGCTCTTTCTCTCCATCCATGCTTCTCTCAGTTATGTCTACATGTGACAAGAAACCCACAGCCACAACTGAGGCTACATTCTTCTTCGTTACAATCCAATAAGAGAAAGAAAGTTGTTCTCTCTTCTCAGCTAAAGTGGCATATACCCTCCGAACTAATCCCTGACAAGGACTCAGGAGCCTCACAACTGGCCCCCACAAGTGATCTGGGGCAGAATGGACATTGGAGCATGAATTACTGCATGTACCACACCACCTCCCAGTGTCAAAACTAATTAATATCTTTTGCACAACTCTTCTGCTTTTTCCATTTCTCTCTCCATTCTAGAAAACTTGCTTCTTTACTTTTATGGCAAGTATCAATTTTACATTTTACTCTGGATATCAAGTCACCATTCAAATGGGCAACCTCTACTTGCTTCCTGTGTGCATGTAATACTGGACTCTGCATTTATTGATCTATCTTCCTTTATAGCACCCTAAATTTCCAACTCTAAAAGCACTGGTAGTGACCAAAGTCAGTTTTATTTAGAGATTCACAGATAAGGCAAGGAGTCATAGAACACATTTTGTGCCACAGAGCAAGCCTTTCCAAATCTCTACTGATACCCGCTGCCTCTGACCTCCGCCAGCTTTCTGCCAGGAAGCTGGCTAGCACCATCTCTACACTCCGTGCTCCAATTCTGTGTTGCTAATTTCCTGTCCAGTCTTTTAAAGCAGAGAGAGACTCAGCAGGGAGTCTGTCTGTACATGATTACCCTGATGGTCACCTTTTGTTGCTCTGTCCCTTATGTGTTATCCATGGGAGAAATTACCTGGTCTATTTCCTCATTTAAGATTTGGAGCATATCAGCTTCTTGCTTATTTCTGCTTCCGTCATAAATAACAATAAATATAACAATTAAAATGATTGTAACACCAGTTCCAGCATACTTTGCCTATAAACTAATAAAATTCTTCTTTAGATATCTTTATAAAAGTTTTGTTTATGTGTATCATTTTATCTCCAGGTATACTAGTGGACAGAGAGCAGGGAAATGTTTGTTTTTTTTTTTTTTCTTGTGCATCTGTATATAACTTCTCTTCCAGTGAAGCTATCAGATCTGTGAGAGCATGTTCAGTTTCTTATGGGCATTTTATATCCTACCTCATTCTCTCAATTAATGATAAAGAAATAGGATTTATAAATGTGGATCAGTTTCCAGAGTATCTCAGAGTTCACGGTGCTCCTCTCTATTTGCTCTATAATGCTTAACCCCTACAGCTTCCCAGTAGAACTCTTATCTGGGTCCAGGATCAAATGGGCTAAAAGGTAACTGGTTTTTACAGACTCAAAAGGCCATAAGTACCTTATATTACATCCCTATCTCATATATCCTTGCCAACACCACTAAGATTTCAGGAAGCAGAGCTAATATAAAAACTTAGGCTGTCTGAGAAGGTATTGATAAGAGCACTCTTTAACCTGCCGTAGGGAAGGTCCACTTTTAAAGACAAAAACACTACTAGAAATAATTTTTCTAAAGATCTAAGTGGCTAGATCTCACTCTTAAAGCCATTATGTACAGGTCTTTTCAGCTTTAGCCTTCAGTGATAATAAAATAACAACAGTACAATCTACTGTATATTCATTAATTATGCCTACCCTCAGTATTTTGCATACATCACCTAATTTAATTGTGATGCTACTAAATTTAACTTCATATTAGAAAGATATAGCTATTCTTATTCCCACCTGAATGAACTGAGGCACAATAAATATACTTCCCCAAGACACCAAATAGAACAAGACAGATATCCAGCTCTGAATAATTTTGGTCCTGCAGACTCCATTCTCCACACACTTGTAACCAGTAAGCTCCACACAAAGCTCTTCAGCTCTAGGAACAGAGTGCAGACATATGCTGCTGCCCCACTCCTGGCAAGGAGTCATCCTGGAGTGGAACTAACCTCCTGAGCTGCAGTCACTCGATTTCAGCCTCATAATGTGTGGAGCATAAATGGATCTTCCTGAGTCGATGTCTTCTTTGGCTTGTAGCCAGTTCTCCTCTAGGATCAATAACAGAGTGAGCCCTTGCAGCAGCTGTAACCCTGAACCCCTACCAGCATGAACTTCCAGACCCCAAAACTAAGCTCTGCTTCCTGCAGCATCTCATTCATACATTTGTCTCTAAATTAAATAGAAAACTCCCTGGGGCTACAAAATCCACTTTCAGAGGGTGCCAGAATCCCAAAACAACAAGCCAAAGGGGAAGAGAGAATAGACATCACTGAGCTGTCAAAGATGCCCTACCTCTTCATGGACTGAAAACAAACCTTAAATGAAAGCAAGATTAGGGGACTGAGATCACGAATTTATAAGAAAATACCCTTAAATTTGTTAAAGATCAAAAAGGAAACATCATGAACAAATGAAACAATGATCACATTTTATACATCTAAAATTAACAATACTAGGTACTATGCAATTACAATATCTTATTCAACAATAATAGTTTTTAAGTTTCCTTTCCTGTACAATTTTTTGTGTCATGTATATAATTTTTTTGAATGGACTATTTCACTAGAGAAAAAGACATCATAATTTGACATAGTCCAACTGAAATTATTTAAAAATAAATATAATTTATATTGAATGGATTATTTCACTAGAAGAAAAAATATGTGTTATAATTTGACATAGCCAGTCAAACCTTAAAAATTAAACAATCATAAAGATGATAATATAATAAAAGATGTTGTTTATTGAGTTGCCTGCTATATATTTGGTATTACTTTGCCTGCTATATATTTGGTTATTATTACTATTGTTTTCACTTTAGAAATGAAGAAAATAGATCATAAAGTCTTAACAAAGCTTATGTGATATGTGGGGAAAAAAGCAGTTTTTGATTAGCCAGAATTTCTGGAGATCTTCAAACTCCACGTTATGAGGAAGTTTAATGCTACAACCAAAGTTATAATGAAGCCCAGAGCCCTAAAGACTTGTGAGTTCAAAAAGGCATGAAATGAGAATGGAGGACAAAGAAGCAGAAGGGTCACAATGTGTAATGAGATTTGGGGTTGCATCTCAGGGTACAGAAAATACAGAGGGGACACTGCATTTTTGGAGATTTTTTTCCCTGTGGGCAGAAGCCTCACAACACAGTTGGAGGCATGAGTTGGATGGATTCAAAAAGAAATGCTTTGACCTGGTTCCAAAATGACTGCTTGGGACTTGGTCTATGATTTAAATAAATCGGTTATTGGGTGATTTCAAGAGAAATTAGGATGAACTTATTTTTAAAGGACACTGCTTTCAAGAAATTAGGAAAAATCTAAAAGAAACCAACAAAAATCATATTGATGTGTGTAAAGGACATGCCTAACTAAAGAAGCAACTTGAAAGTGTTGCTAGGAATTATCTACCTTGTGTGTCACTTGTCCCCACAGACTCAGTCTGCCTGCCTTAGTGAGGTCAGTGAGGTTGAACTTCTGGTATTACATATTCATCTCTGAATAGATAAAAGCAAAAAAGAAGTGAGTGGTCTTGAATTCTAAACATTAGTGCTGGGATTGCATACTACAATCGAAAAGCAAAGAGTTGGAGCAGTGCAAAACTGAAACTGAGAGAGCCAGGCATTCACCAAAGTTGAAATGTCGTAGATGAACAGTGAATTCTCAATGAGGCAGGCAGGCCAGAGTCCAGGCCTGTGTGTCAGGGGCAAGCAAAGGAGCAAGGTAGGAAGCAGGCAGATGGGGAAGGTAAGCAGCTCAGCTCCTGGAGAGTCAGGCAAACACAGGGTCAGAAATCAAGCACGCAAGGCAGTAACAGGAAAGCAAAATTATCACAGGGAAAGGAAAGCAGATGGCCAAAGCCCCAGCCAGGAGGCACAGGACCAGGAATTTCACAGACAGTGCAAGGAGAGGGCAAAGTGGGTGCGGAAACAGACTGACAGCCACGGAAAAATGTATGGCATATTTGTGCCTCTGTATGCACCAAACTAGCAGAAACTCAATATTGATTCTAATACAGCCTACGTGACACAGACTCCAGAGTTTTATTTTTCTTATCGTGTAACTGAATGTACTAATTTGTGACTGCAGATATTATACTTCACTGTAAATCTACTTTTGCAAATAATCAGTGACTCACAAGACTGATTTGAGAACGTTTTCTGTTCTTCCTAAGAGATCACTGATGTTTCTCAAAACTAAATGAGCACAGTCAGATGTGACTAAGATTTCTCCCCATTAGACATTTCTGAGTCTAAATTTTTTTCTACCGCCTTCTCCTTCCATGTGCTTATAAGTGGCTCTCAAAACTTTAACATCTTACCCATTCATTTAATATGAAAGAAAAATGACTGCATATACACTGAACAGTCACTATTTCCATGGACATAAAGAGACTAAAACACATCCCCACTGAAAACACAAAGCAAAATATAAAGCACTTGAACCTTGGCCTGAAGGATTCATTTAAATATTTTAAGTATCAACATAACATAGCAAAAAAGTCCTTAAGGCAGAAATCAGAAACCTGGAGTTTACTTTCTACTGTGCCATGAAGTCACCAGGTTTATTATTCTTTCAAGACTGTAGTTGCTTCATTTTAAAAATAGCAAATTTTCTTGGCTTTAAAATTCCCTGTTTCTAAGAAAGATTATTCCAAGCAGTCTAGGGCTAACGATTAAAATGTGTTCACCAAAAAGGACATAAGTTTTCTCTCTATAGAAGTCTTTAAATATAAATTAGAAAACTCCAGATGGAACAAAGATTTAAATGTAAAGCCTTGAAAACATAGAAGAACTAGCTGAGATCCATAGCCATATCTTACTCTAATTTTGGAATGAGGTAGCTTTGCTGAACATGGCACAAAAACCATAAGAAAAAACTGATAAATAGAACAATTTGAAAAATATTCCAGTTCTATACAACAAAATGACATAATACAGCAAAAACAAAGTTAAAAACAAACTAGCAGAAGTGTAACACAGACACAGACAAAATATTGACTTTCTTAATATACAAAAAGGTCTTATACATCAATAAGAAAAATTGTACAAGAACCAGGACTGAAAAATGGCAAAAGACAAAAGCTAGAAATGCTTAAAGGAACATAAATGTCACTAAACATAAAATGGTGCTCAATTTCACTAATAGCTAGAAATATTTAAACTAAACAGTAATGAGGTACAATCCTTCATAGATTGACAACTCTGGAAAATAGCATCATCACTTACTTGTTGATGTTGAAAAACAAATACTCTCATTAATTTCTGCTTGGAGTAGATGTTGGTACAACTTTTTGATAGTGATCTGTTAGTAAGAGTTACAATTCTAACTGTGGCTATTTTCCTCCTAAAATTTACCTTGCAGAAATATTAAAATGGATTTTTAAAAGATAAACATTATAGCTTTGTTAAAAAGATTGCAAATAACGAATACAATCCAAATACCCTCAAGTAAGAAGCAGATTATACAAATCACATTTCTGCTGCTCAGTGGAAGAATGTGCAGTAAAGAAAAGAGGTAAAGATCTTTCTATATTGCTTACATTTTTACTATTTGTTTGCAATAATTTTAAATTACTGAGTACGAAGTAGATGATGATGATGGTGATGTAAATGATTAATAAATACATGGTTAATGCATGACAGATATTCCTTTCCCAGAAAGATTGAGGGAAGGGTGTGTGATGGTTAATCTTGACTGTTAATTCTATTGACACTGAAAGTATTAGTAAAGCCTGCTCTGGGTGTGTCTGGATAGGTCATGAGGGTGTGGCCTTGAAGACTTTATCTGATGCCTGGTTACTTTCTCTCTGGCTCTTCCCCTGTCTCTTGCTTTCTGGTTGCCACAGATTGAACAGTTTTCCTGTTCAATGTCTTTCCACCATGTTTCTGCTTTGGAGCTACTAATCGGTACGAATAGCTTAGACCATGAGACCAAACAAATCTTTCCTCCTCTAAGTGACATTAGGAATTTGCTTGTGGTAATGAAAAGCAGACTAATGCACAATGTACCTTACTATGTAAGAAAACAGGAGAAGTTGACACAGCTGAAACAGCAGTAAAATTAATCTTTAGTCTAAAAACCAATGAAAGGAGCCACACAAGAGAACAGGTGGGAGCTGATAGTGAAAGGTTAGCAAAGGAGTTGGTTAGAAATACCAGAGCTATGTCCACCGCACTCATGTTGCTTTTTGGCGGGGAATGTAGGGCGTTATCAGAGGGAAATTATTATTTCACAATGTGTATTACTCTAAAATCTCAGTTCTTTCATGATATAATTTAAGATGAAAATAAAAGACATTTTCTGCAATCATACAAATTAGCATTCAGGAAAGAGAAATTTGGCAGGACTGAAAATTACCTACCATTCACTAGTTCAGCCAAAGAGGTTACCAGCATTCTGAAATTTTTTCTTCACAGTTGGTGGGAAGCCGCAGCCCTGAAATTCTCAAGTGCTTCTTGCCTCCCTATGATCCAGCCACCAAGGGCCTAAAACCTGTCTCAGAGAAGGCATCCAGGACCTATTATAGGACTATGATTGGTGTCCTTCAGAAAGATCGAGACAGGACCTCGTAAGTGTTGAGTGCTTTGAATGGCGCCTTTTCACTCCTCCCTTTTAACTAATTGCAAAGCTACTAAGTTTGAGCATCCTCAAAAAATCTCCTGATGGTCACTATTCCCACTGTCTTCAACCACCAGGCAACCCACTTTGGTGTTGGCAAATTCCAGGATCCCTGGTCCTCTGGTACCTATTCTACACCTGTCATCCTATACCTGCAAGACGATGTTGAACTCTTCATGATATTGCTCAAAGGCTGGAATCTTCCCAAGTTAGCCAATAAGGAGTAAAGCTTAGGTGAGTTATGTGGGAGGGTGAGAAATGGCCGTGAAAACTGCAAATGAAAGAAGATTGAGGATTTGTCTATGGCATAAGCATCTGCTACAAGAGAAAAACAAAGTTCTAGATTTATTTATTATGTTAATTAATGTTCATTGTTGATAACTTGTGTGATCTTTTAGTGTTGATTTTTTTAAATTCTAATTCTGTGTTCTTTACTTTTCAGTGTGATTCAGGATGTTTTCCTCCCTGTTTATTTTCTTACCTGCTAAAACCTTCTTTATGTCACTGATGTGTCCTTTCATTAAAATTCAGAATCTAGGGTTCCATTTAGATTGACTGAGTGATTTTTCCTGTGCCGGTGTATGGCAGGCATTAATGGTAATTGAAGATTACTCTAATATGTTCGTAGGCCTCTCTCATAGTCAACAAGAAGTCACTTTGATTGATAGTCACTGCCACAGAAATAGGAAGGCATGACCTCTTAACAAATTTTCATGAAGAAAAATTCAGTTAATGAAATGTTTCAAATGAATGTCCAGACGTATTTAACTTCAAAGCGGGGTTATTTAAAAATCTCATGTGAGCTTTTATTGTCTAGTAACTATATCAAAGAGAATCCCAGAATACAAATTCTGACTGTCCCTGAGGCCTAAAACAGCCCCTGAGGTTTCCTTTCTCCTACTCATTAGCTGGTACTCTTCGGTGGTGTGAGGGATCAACTAGAAATCTATAACAATAAAGCTGGTGCCGAGGCCATCCTGGCAGGTGAGAAATTAAGACAGGAAGTGAATCCTGTGGGCTTTAAAATAATGAGGAGAAATGGCAAAACCAACAGCAGTGGGTAAAGGGCATGAACAGCTAAAGAGTCTCCATGGGTCATCATTGGAAAACGTATTATTTCAGTATATATTCTCTTGATTTAGTGCCTGCTACCTGAGGTCTGTGGTTCCACTAAAGCTAATAAATCATTGTTCTGGATGACAGTCTGAGCACCTATGTTTTATAATACAGCAGGAAACCTTGTAAATTACCAGGAGAAGCAACTAGTGACCATGCAGCAGAGCTATGAGAATCAGTCAAAGCCTCAGTCCATTAAGCCCATTTCATTTTATTTGTAGGTGCATTAAAAGAAATAGGGAGCCCTGCAAAAGGATGAGCCCCAGCCTTTTGATTAGTGTTTAATGAGAATGACACGGGGTTGCTGGAGCAGATTCCTAACAGCCTACAGATGGAAGATGTCCGTAGTGGGACCTCACCTGCTTCTGTCGGCCCATTGGCTATGCTGCAATTTACCTGATAAAAACAACAGAATAGTTTCAAGGGAATGAGGCCATAGTGGTCTCGGAACCTTGCTTTGTGCTTTTGTGCCTTTGAGCTTTGTTTTTACAGAAAGTTTGCTTATAAATTCACTTGATCTGTCACCCTTGTCAAAACTTTGATTCTATAACTTCCTTTCAAATAAACTAGCAGGAAAAAATATGCTACAAGTCAGATGTGTTTTTCATGGAAAATACATCTAAGTTAATAAACTCAGACTTTATTTAATCTTTACATTTTCATTCAAACTACTGCTGTCTTGTTATGATAATCTCTGTATTCTTGAGCATTCTCTAGAGGCAGAAGTAAAAGGAAGTTTGAAAATAAAGGATTGTTTGTACAACTCACTTATAGAGCCATTCACCGAAGACACACAATCCATAGGAGAAAACCTCTAATGGTCTCTTCTCCAAGCACTTCTTGATTTACAGTCTCTTGTCTGTCACTAAAGAAAAATCTAGTGCTAACATTAGGTCATGATGACATTTAACTGTGTAGGGCCACGTTTCTGATTACCTAGAGATCATTTATGTGGACTGAATCTATGCATTGCTATTCTGAGGTCACACTTCTTTATATGAAAAGATTCTGAATACACCTGCTAGGCTTCTAAACACAAAACCACTAGCCCAAATTTCAGCATGCCAACTTTCGGAAGAGAAGAGAAAGGAGGTTGTGATTATCTCTAATTGTCTGTATTTGTAATAGCCAGATGGCCATAATTCAGAAAATAACAACAATTCCCTTTTCCCTCTCATTCCTTTGGAAACTATGAGCTGGACAGGGGGAAAGACAAACATAGATCTTCCCTTCATGCAATCCTTCCCCTCTCAAAATGGGGAGTCATTCTGTAAGTCCAACCTATAAAAAGATTCCCCCTCTTTGTGCTTCTCGTAAGTGACTGTTCAGCCAGTTCTCAATTATTCAGGGAGAAGTCCTGCCATATTCTGGGCAATTTTCATTCTGTGCACCCTTCATACTCTATCATCGTCTCTTCACATGCTGTCTGCTATTTCTGGTTATGCCATTGCCGGGGTGACAGAAAGAAGCATCACCCATCAGCAGCCCCCTCCTTGTGGGCCATGCGTGCCAACAGCACTTCAAGCGAGGTTGCTAGAGTAAGTACTCCATCAACTTGCCCCTCTCAAAGCTGTCAGCCCAAGATGATATATCTACAAAGGGATTTCAGAGCTTTATAAGCAAATAATGCCACCTCCAAAAAACATATTAACTGAGCAAACAATATGCCTTAATTCAGCATGTGCATTTGCATATTTACACAGAAGCCCCTGCTGCTTGTTTGCCTAAGATAATGAAAGAGCATCCAAAGAGCCTTCTCCATCGGAGTCTATAGATGCATGCAGAATACAAGTTGGGTTGATTTAAAGTTTTAATTTCTTTTTCCTGGGGAGGAGGACCATAATCACTTGGTGTAATTTAGCTAACTCATGGTATTTGGTAAGAGAAGGAGTAGTCCAGGATACATACTTATCACTCTTTTTCTTTGTGGTGCTGCTAATTCTTTTCATTATGTTCTATCAACTTTTTTTCAGTATTGAATGAGATTCATAAGACTTGCAGAAAGACAGTAGGACCTAGTGATGTGAAAAACTGAAGTTCCACAAAGTTCTGTAGTAGTGTGAAATCTTAACCCTGAGAATGCACTGATAGAATATCTCTGCTACTAATTGGCCACAGAACAAGCAGTGACTCATACTTACCTAGGTAACGAGTCCACAGTAGCACCAGCAGAATTCAGCTTTCTACATTTTCACATTCTTATGGATTTTTCTTTCTGTAAAATATTACTGAAGATGGCTTCTATAGTACATCCAACTCAAGCAGAGACCTTCAAATTCTTCTTAGACTGATAACAAGAGGAATAATCAGGCATTCAACATTTCCTTTTTTCAGGGAACTAAAGTTCACTTTTTCATAAAAAACAAGCAACTGGATTTCAGTGGTAAATGGCATCAATATTAGAAAGGAAGAAATAGTACTGGTTTGTCTGCAGAGTAAATGATTATGAATGTAAAAAAAGCTAAAGGGATCTATAGGATAACTACTCCAACTGATAAATAAATTTAGCAAAGTAAGGATTATGAGGTGAAATCCACAAACAATATGTTGAACCATTTCTATACACTAACAACAATTGAAAAAAGCATTTTAAAAATCATTACCATTTACAACAGTAAGACTGTGTAGTATGTTAGACAAGTAGGTAAATGGAATAAAACAGTGTTCAGAAATAGATACACATATATATACACCCAATACACTTTACACAAAATTCAAGCAAATCAATAAAAAAAAGAAATTCTTTTTAACAAGCACTGGAAACTTAATAAACATATGAGAAAAAAACTTAACTACTTACCCATAACATGCATAAAATTAATTTAAGATAAATTGCTGCCCAAATGGTAAAGCTAAAATTTTTAAAGACTTTAGAAGAAAAAACAGGAAAAATTATATTAACTGAGGTAAAAAATAATTTCTTAGGATTAAAAAAGATAAGTATTAATTTCATTAAAATTTAAAACTCATTAAATCATACTACTAGAAAATGAAAAGCTACAGACTGAAAGGCAATTTTGCAGTGATAAATGACTTATACCCTAAGTATATAAAGAGTTCAGTGATGGAAAGACAAATAACTTAACTTTAAAAAAAAAAGCAGGAAAGACTACACATTTTGCAAAAAGAGGAAAAAGAAGAGGAAGGGGCAGGGGAAAGAGAAGAGGAGGAAATGGAATGACTAATAAGCACAGGAAAGGGTGGTCAACATCATTAACCACCAAGAAAATGCAAAGTAAAATCAGAATGAGACATCACCTCATACTCCCTACATGATAGTGAAAACAAATGTTCTATAAATGTTGTGCCGTTAATCATATGGATAAATGTTGCTTAAATTCATCCAAATTTATTGACCTGAACCTAAAGATTTGTGCATTTTATTCCAACAAAAAAGAGACATAGAGAAAAAAGGAAATAAATCGCATGGTAAATATGAAAGCTCAATGTTGTATTGTCTGTACATCATCTGTAGTCTAAACATAAACATAAAGCGTCATCTGTAGCCTAACTGTAAACTAGTAACATACTTAGTCATTGAACACTTGTTGGGTACTAGAATCTTTTTGAAGTGGGTACATTTAATGAATATTTCTTAGTTTGCCTTCAGTATCCTCAGATTAACCAATAAGGGCACATTATAATATCATTACTCCCACTTAATGGATGAGGAAATTGAGACTTGAAGAGGTTGAAGAATTTATTTAGTAATCCAGAAATAATAGACAATGACAAATTTGTACCTGGCTGTTTCACTATAGAAACTAGGTACTTAAACACTAGAGATCATCTGCCAAATATTTGTTTTCGGTTCAGTAATAGGTTCAGTATCTTTGCTTGAACTTCTCAGAAATTTTATCAGAAAAAGATACACTATATGCAAAAGATAAAGTGGGGATTTTTTTGTCCAGTTGGTTGATTCTAGGTTTCTCTTGGTTTCGTTTGGTTTGGTTTGGTTTGGTTTGGTTTGGTTTGGTTTGGTTTGGTTTTCACTACTGGGGTTTGAACCCAGGGCCTTCACACTAAGACATATCTTGAGTCCTTTTGTAATTTTTATTTTGAGGCAGGGTCTCACTAATTGCCAGGCTGGCTCAAACTTGAGTTGCTCCCACTTCAGCCTCCTAGGATGCTGGGATTATAGATGTGTGCCATTATTCTTAGTTCAAAGTGTTTAAGGATATTTGTTAGATTACTGCATTTAAAGTCACGTTAATCATAATGATAATGATGGCTGTGATAGTTAACTGATTGTGTCAGCTCTGTTTCTTATGAAACATCAGCAAAATTGGATCAGCATAGTTCTGGGTGTGGCTAAAGGTATTTACTGAAGACAGAAGAGCCACTGAGTGTATGAGAGACAGCAACCAACAGGATTTTAGCCCAAATAGAATACAAGGAAGGCTCATTTTTGTTTCTTCAGAGGACCTCCAGTCTTCAGTTTCACCTTGGACTCTTCAGCCTCCTGATACAGACTTGAATATGACTTTATAGAGAGCTCCAGGACTTTGAATTTTGACTGGATCCTTCAGATCTCCAGCTCATGGACAACCCTTCTGCACTCTCCCACACCTGACCCTGCAGGCAGCCATTGAAGCCTACCTTGTAAATCCTTAAATACTTGTGTATCTTCCATTAAATCTGTCTCTTTAGTACACACTGATGAATATAATGGCTAAACTTTACTGAGTGCTAAGTGTACAAACATCTTTTGTTTCATAAACTCTTCACAATAACCTTATGAGATAGGTTTTATTGTTCCCCTTTCTGCCAATGAGGACACAGGATTAGTTTTAATCATTTGGTCAAAGACATCCATCAAGGAAGTATCAAGAGCCCAAAGAACATACGAAACAAAAAGAGGGGATTTTCAGGATATTATCATTACCAAAACCTGAAAACTAAGATGTTAATCATATAAGATCACAGTTGGGAATCACTCATGCTCAGGATATTATAGAAAAAAGACACAAGCAAAGTGAGTGCAGGAGGCAGGAACTGAGCCACACACTTCTTAGCTGTTCTCATTATAAGAGAACAACTATGGAGGTGCCTGTGATTGGGGAGGAGTGTCTATCAGGTAAAAGATGCTCCCCAAGAGGCTGGTCTAAAGCTACACATTATGGCAAATGGTCTCTGATGGGAAGAACTTTCTGGGTACCAGAGACCTCTCACAGAACAGCTTGACACTTTAGGCTTTAATGTATATGACTTAGTATTTGTGAACTTTCATAACTTCACTTGGTCTGTCAGTAACTGCTACAGCATAAAGGAAACCCAGAGGCCAAGGGGACAGTGGAAAAGCATACTCACTTGTGGCTAGTAGTGTGGGTACATGGCTGCCATGACTCTTCCTGTGCCCTGGCAGCCATCACCACCATTTGAGAGCCCTCAATGTGACAAAAATAAATAATCAGGAAATCCGGTAAGAATATGAGAGTGTCTTTTATTTTGAAACTATAAAGTAATTTCAATCTGAAGAATTGTCAATCAAGAAAGAAAATGCAATAATTTCCCTTTGGTGTGGATATGAACTGATCATGTTTTCCCAAGCACCTCAGTTCTTCCTCTTGCCTTGCTGGGTTGAACTCTATCACAACCTCTTCTAAGGGTTAATATTTACCAGGAAGCTTAGCAGCAAGGAAGGCAAGCCCAAAGTGACTCCTAATACTAAGCAGGAAGAGATTAAGCTGAAGTCTTTTTCTTACCACTTACCCTACATCTGCAGAATGAAGATCTCCCAGCTCAAATAAAAGCAACGCAGTCCTCCTCGGCTTTCCTTACCCTAAGAACACTGCATGACTGAAAAGATATTTTTAATACACTATCAGAGAAACGGGAGGCTGGAACGTCAAATTCAAAGGTAAATATTTAAAATCTTAGTACATTAACTATAACTATACATTAGTCAAAAAAAAGAATAAAAATATATCCAATGGCAGATTTTCTTTATTGAGAAATTTAAGATATGGTTTATTACCAATTTTGAAAAAAAAAACTGCATGAAATGTTGGTTTTAATTCTGCATGTTTTGTGAATGCATAGTCCATTTCTTGAAAAAGTACTCAATTCATATAAGGACAGTGATTAATAAAATACAATGCATTTTGCTTTGATCATTGAAAGGATAAAAGAATTCAACATCAATTATCTTTTAACCAGTAGACACACTTGATATAACCAAGTACATCATTAAAACAAAACATGTTAATACTTTCTCTGTAAAATATCTTTCTATATATATTCATGTATGTATGCAATATATACTGACACTGGAGGTGGCATGGTACTTAAGGGTATAATTACTGTAATTACTAATGGAATTATTCATATTTCTCTATGCTACATTTTCTAATTATCTTGGTTTAATGAAAGTGTGTGTTTTTGTATTGAACAGGATGTGGCCATCATTTGGCTGCCTGCCTGGAATGATGTACGGTGTCTGTCTCTTAAATGAACATGGAGCAGAGAGAGGTCACCACTTGTTTTCAGGAATAAGAGGATTCCAGAGCACAAGCAATTTAAATGCATGTCATGAACATCCTGCAAAGGCTCACAGATGGGTTTCATTGGAAGAAATATAACAGTAGGGGGGACACTATCTTTGAAGAAGTCCAATGGTTTTACAGTCTTCAGACTTTAATGAGAATGACTTCCAAAAACAGTACAGAAGTTTCATAGTGCTTGTCCATTATTTTTCTAGTCTCAGGCTCAAAAATGGATTCAAACAGTACTGTTTTTCCTGATTTTCTTACATCCTATCACAAAAATGAGGCTTAAAATATTGGTGTTTAAAACTTAATGAAAATTGCAAGACTTCCAAAAGCTTCCTCTCTCTTTCTCTCTCTATCTGCTCTCCCTCCATATATTTCAAATGGAAATTTAATTGACCAGATTGACAATTCATTTATTCATTTATCAACTAGTTGTACATAAGTAGATAAACACTGAATAAAGATTATAAGGTCATTAAGAACACATATCCAATATTTTGGGGGCGGGTGCATTTTCTGAATCCAGACAATTATCACAGCCTCCAGGTATTATTAATCAGAAGAGATATAATATACATTATTATTATACAAAATTATATAGAAGATTCCTTATTTACTTTTTCTTACTGCTAAAACAAAATATTCTACACCCAAAACTGGTGCACAGTTTGTAGAGGTTTCAATTTATGGTTGGCTGGCTCAAAACAGTTCTTGCAGGCAGAAGGCACCAAGTGACAAGTAACAGATGCTTTCTGATGCTTTAAATTGTACTCAAAGAGTGAGTAGCACTCACACCAAGTGTGGGCACCCTTAATCCTACTCAGAACTATGCCAAATCAATCGCTGGACTAATTTAGTAATCACACACCCTTAATCCTTTAATCACACACTCTACATCCCACCACCACTGAAGAGCCCCATCTATGACCACATGAGGTTTTGGGAGGGCATCTAGACATAAGCCATAACAGAAGGCAAAGACAAAAGTTTGGAAATTATCTTGATTCAATTACAGTTCTCAAAATCCACTTTCAGGCCATATATTAGTTTCCTAATGTTGCTTGAAACACAAATATATTGACTTGAAACATTACAAATGTAATACTTCATAGTTCTGGAAAGCAGATGTCTAAAATGGGACAGTGGGGGTGCCTTCCTCTCAGAAACTATAGAGAACAATTTGTGCTATTTTCTTTCTTCAAGGGCAGCCAGCATTCTCTGGGTGTGGCCACATCTCTTCATCTTCTGCTTCAGTCTTTATATCTTTGATCTTCTTGTCTTCCATTAATAAGGACCCTTGTGATTCAGCCCATGGGACAATCCAAGACAATCTCTTCTCCTCATGATTCTTAACTTAGTCATATCAGGCAAAAGGATCCCTTTTGCCAAGGAAATATGAATAAGGGTTCTATGGATTATAATGTGAATATATTTAAGGAAACATTATTCTGTCTAGCAGGTATCTTCATTTTGTTATTTTAAAAGAACAATTTTATTTTATTTTACCATTTTAAAAAGTCAGTAACTCAACTCTTACAGAGCTAAAAATGGCAAAACTTACATGTTTGAGACAGTTACAAAGTTGTTGCTTTCTTGCTTTTTCACTTCTGCCTAGGGAATGGATAGAATTCTCATTATGAATATTAGCACTACAAGAATGCTTACCTAGGTATGCACTTCTAAATTAAATGAACTAAACTTCACTGTTCAGTTTATATTAGTACCATCTTCCTACCTCATAAACTGACAACCATTAAATCCCTTTACCAGATCATCCAAGTTTATGACTCTTCCACTCTGAGACTTCTACTTTTTGAAATTTCTAGATCTATTTCTATGGAGCAATTCTTGTTATTAACATGCACCTCACTTTTAAGATTTGAGTCTATGGCAATTCCAACATTTTTCTATTTCTTATTGAATGCAAAAGTAATAGTAAGCAAAGGTAAGGTAGAAATATAAACTCCACTGCTATCTTTTGTAGTTTTTATTTTAAAACAAACTTTTACACACTAAAATGCATTCATGTACATGTCAGTAATGAAATAAGTATATAGATCTGCACACAGGAAGGAACTCTGAACACAAAGTTGAATAATATTCCTGCATAGATCCACACCAGCATACCAGCCCCTCAGTCACTGGTCCAGTCCACACAATGGTCATGTAGCAATTGAATATATCAGCCTAGGTGGCAGAATAAGTTAAAAAATAATGAGTAAGCAAAGGAGTTATCAATTAGCTGGAGTACAGCACCAATGAATTTTAAATAAATAAACCAAAGAGAGTCCCGTGTGTCTAGGTCAATATGGCAAAAATCAAGTGATAAACTGCCTTTACTTTACATTACATATTTTAAATTCCTTGAGAATTTAGGCTATAGTTGTGCTTTATCCATCCATCTATCTGATATTAAAGTTAGATAAAAATTGAACATACACTGTGATCCATATACTGCTTCAGTGGGCACAAATTCTGTATATATTCTTAAAGTGCAAGGCACAACACATTCTCTTAGTTCTTTAAATCATTCAATCACAATGCATTTTCTAAGTACCTACCAGGTGCCAGATACTGTGCTGGAGATTAAAAAATGATTAAAAAACATAATCTTACCTTCATGGAGTACTACATTTAAAGAGAAACAGATAGACGACATACATGGGAGATAAATAAATTATATATTAGTTATTATTGTGTTCCAATGTAAAAAAAAAAAAAAAAAAAAAAGGCAAAGCCAGGAAAGGGATAGGAGTTTAAGGTGTAAGGACACTAAATTTTGGACAAGATGACCTATAAATTCTTCATCATAATTACATCTTCATTTTAGTTAAAATGAGAAGGAAGTGAGATTAATTAGCCATGCAAATGACCGGGAGAGTAACATTCCATGCAGAGGTGACAGCAAGTTCAAGGACCCAAAATCTGAAATTAGAAACAAGAAGACTCTTTTGATGGAAGCTGAACAAAAAAGGATGAAAGTGGTAATGCAATATGGTTTGTAGGTCACAGTTAAAACACCGGCTTTTCTCTGAGTGAAATGGAAAGGCATTGAAGTATTCTGGACAGTGGGGCGACATAATGTGATCTGCGCTTAACAGAGTCAGTCCAGCTGCTACATTGAATAGAATAATGGAAGCTAAGCACAGAAGCACGGAACCAGTCCAAAGACTATGCAATAATTTAGATATGGGGTGACCTGGTCCAGGGTAGCATCAGCAGGAACAGTGAGAGAGAGGCAGATTCTAAGAGAGGTGCTTCAAGAAGCACCTAGATGCAGAATGCAAGAGAAAAGAATGGAAGTCAGGGACTAATCTGAGATTTGGAGTTAACAATGGGAAAAAACAGAATTCCATAACGAGGTAGAAAAGGAAGAACTGAAAGAAAAGTTAGGACACATTGAAATTGACATGCCTATGAAACAGTCAACAAGGACACCAAGAAGATAGTTGGAATATGATATAGTATATTCTACTGTAGGCTCTGACCTGCCTAGCTGTCAGAGAATCAGTCTCAGTTATCATAAGGATCACTATCTTATTCCAGAAAAACAGGAAGAAACCTGGTCCTTAATCCTTGACAATCTCAATCATTGCAGTTGCTTTTTGTTCTCTTTCATGTTATCAGAAACTTCTTGCCCTTCAGCCCTTGCAGCCCCCAGATATGTGCATAGAGAGAACATGTGGCCTTCAGGCCACAACACAAATCTCCAGTCATGCAAGGCACAAGCTCAGACCACCACATTCAACATCACTTACTTTCTGATGTAAGTTATTTAACTTGGACGTGCTTCTTATCTATAAAATTACTGTCTAACACAATTACCAGAAACTACCACAAAGAATTGTTGTAAGCATCAAATTTGTTAATACTCATAAAATACCCAAAAGGTTACCTAACATTTGGCAATTACACAACAAAACATAACTATCATTTACATCATTAGTACTGTAAAAGTCTGCAGGAGTCCCTGTCCAGAATCATGAATTATAAGTTGGAACAAATTCTGAGCTCTGCTCTTAATCTCAGAGACTTTCAACAAGTTTGCCCCACCCTCCATCAAATTTGGTTACCTTTGTCTCCCCCATTATATTCTCCTGTTCACTACCTCCTTCTCAAGGATTCTGAAGCAAAAAAAAAGAAAAGTCTCTAGACTGAGAGTAGAACAGTTTGGATCCTTCAAAATTCTTTCTTGGGACTTTTAAGAACCCAAATGGATGTGAAGATGTGAGACACTACTACTAGTTCATATTTGGGGATTTTTTCTAACAGTGCATTTTTCACCTATGACTATGCATACCCTTAAACATATCTTTCTATTTTACCATTCTATGTTTGGGTTTATTGATCTGCTGATTGCACTGCGGTGCTCAAGTGAGTTCAGATGACATTTGGACAAGTTCTTAGCCAACAACAAAACATCTTTTGATGAAATTACTATGCACACATACCACCACCACTACCACCACCATCATCACCACCATGAAAATTTTAAGCTGAGCTTCCAGGTCTAACATTCAGTGATTATTTGTCTTATTTCAAGTTGTTCCCTCCGTGAATAGATAGAAATGATTGGTACTGTATTTAGGTCATCAAGCACCTCTGTTTGAATATAAATCAGAGCTTTTGAATTTTCCATCATTTAAATACAGAATAATGTTTCTGGGATATTTCCAGTTAAAAAGCAAGCTCTCATTTGGAACAAAATGTGTGATATGAACCAAACAGTGTCACTCAAAAGAGCAATTTGCTTAACTCATTTTATTTATTTATTCTCTGATAAAATAAATATCTTTTTTAACTTTATAGTCAGATCATCGAGAATGTTTTCTCTCATCTTTAAAGTAAGTTTTACTTGAAAAATGTTCTCAAAAGACAGTTACACATTTTAGTTTAAAAAAGAAAACAACTGGATCTTTAAATTAAGAAATTCTTCATTTAGCTTCCTCCAGAGAAACATTTCTTACAGTATTCTACCAACTTGTGAAATATTTTGGTCTTATGTAAGCTTTCCCTCATTCCAGGCAACAGCACTTTGACAAACAAGTTTAGCATTGAAACCAACAGTTGCAATCCACTAGAAAGAAGTTCTCTCTTTTTCATTTTAATAACATTTCTGCACAAATTCCAAAGCGATAGGGTCCCTGTTATTCTGGGTACAATGCTCATTACTCATGTCTGCTAGGGCATTATTGGATGTATACTTTGGAATAAAGAGAGCTTTTACAATGTCTAATATGATGTCCTTTGCAATCTGTTATTAGCCTGTGCGTCGCCTTGCCAGTTAATCATCCCATTATAGATTTGAAAAATCTGACAACCCAGAGGGATTGAAATGCAGTGCACTACAAGATTAGAAATAGCTATATGAAAATAAAGCAAGGATAACAAATGTAGATTGACCCACAAAATAAGGGCTTCAAAAGATTTTTTTGTTCTAGAGATCTCTCAATATTTTTCCCAGCAGAAAACCAAGATTAACAAACAACAAGCAGACAGAAAAGCCTTGGACTTGATCACAAGTGAGGAATAAAATGAAAGAAATAGCTTACAGAGGATTATTGGAAGCTACTCAACGTAATTAAAAACAAAATTGCTGTATACATCAGCTCTTTATTTACCTGCTCTGTCATCTGAGAGCAGAAGAGGCTGATGCATACCGTCAGAGTCATCCCCAGAACTGCACAGAACCATTAATCTCACCGCTTGTTTATGTGTAAGAGGTTGCTGCTCTTGCTTCTGCGTCCTTTGCTGCCATCTCCAGGAAATTGTGATGACAAAAATAACCCAACCTGAAGGTCTATTACAGCCCCAGAAAATGTCTCGGGATTTTCAAAGGTGATTATAATAGGAAAAAAACATATTGCAGCAAATATTTTTAAAATTCAAAATATTTGCAAAAAGTCATGTATTCAAGATGACAGATGTGATATCTGCTGGTTATTAACTTCAAAATAAAAGCCACACTAAGAGGAGAATTTCATTATCAAAATGCCAGATTCAGAAGAAATCTTGTGAAAATAATACTGCTAATTTCTATACTGCTAAACGTAATAGAAAAATCATTTGTCATGACTATCTTATTGCTTTAACAATTCCAGAATCTGTGGTAAATTGATCTGCAGTAAATATACTGGGGCACTATAAATTCAAATTCTTCTTTAGGGAAGAAGCAAGTTTGTCATAGGAGATTGTGTGCACTGAAATTCCACACTAGTGACTATAAAAGAAGATGATAAAAAAAAGGTCAAGATGGCAAGAATTTGTTTCCTCCAGAAAATACCCTGAAGCAGGAGAAGAGTTCTGAGACTTAAATTTACTGAACTTCCATCTGTAAAGA
Source organism: Cavia porcellus (assembly GCF_034190915.1). Taxonomy (NCBI): domain Eukaryota; kingdom Metazoa; phylum Chordata; class Mammalia; order Rodentia; family Caviidae; genus Cavia; species Cavia porcellus. The sequence goes on along the minus strand of NW_026947497.1, from coordinate 26,051,056 downwards.
GCTTACTGCTAGAACCATGCCCTTGACACTCGCCTTTTAAAAAGTGAACAGCTCTTATATCCTTTGGGACAGGCTGATCCTTTCTTAGCCCCAGACAAGCAGCAAGTCCCCTCAAGGTCAGTAGTATGCATAAGATGTAGTCTGCTCACAATGCCAAAATATAAGGAACACTAAGGACTTGGAGAAGAAAGAGTGTCAGCGTTAGCCTTGATTATTTTTGACAGAAAAATATAAAGCATAATCAACTCCTCATTCTATAGGTAACATTCAATATGTGCACAATACATGCCTACATTTAAATTAATATCTTAGATACATGATCAGGCTTTTTCAATGTTCAATAAAAAGTTATATAAAAATACTTAGCCACATAAGAATACTCAAGAAAGGATGCATTCTACCAGCTACAAAAAATTATGCTTAGGATGGGGATTTAGCTCAGTGGTAGAATCATGCACAAGACCCTGGGTTTGGTCTTCAGTACCACAAAAAAAGAAAGAAAGAAAGGAAAAAAAAGGATAGATTTATTAATATATTTTCAAAGAGCTCTCCATACATAAAATCTGAGTTGTGCTCAAAATTAAAAATTGTATCATCTTTTCCCCTACTAGACTATAATAATGGCTTTTTACCAAGGACAAAGCTTTATGTATTATAACTCCATTCCTGAGCAAAATATTTGTTACAGTAAACTTCAAATGTTTATGAGACTAAACTGAGTACGGTGAATAGGATGTTAAATGTTACTCACTAATGATGATTTGTAAGTGTCCTAAAGTAATATTTTCTAATTTTATGACAATTGTCATCACATTGAAACAAAGTGAATCCTTGTCATCTTGAAGGAAAGAGAGTTCACAGACAGATTTCTGATAAAAATTAAGTTACTCTCAATGCAAAAATAGTCTTTAGTCACCACACCTTTGAACAAAGAATGATATAAATTAGTGCTAACAGTTGTCATAATCCTGCTGTGACTGTTACATGTGATATGTCAATTTGAATGAATAAGAAACACCTCACAGATTAGTGAAGCACACTTCTGAGTGTGTCTATAGGATGTCTTCAGAGATGATTGGCTTGTAGCCAGCAGCTGAGGGAGCAAAACACAGCCTAGTTATGCATGGCACCATCAACAGGTTGTAACCTAGATGGAATATAAGAGAAAGAAGAAGGAAGTTGCCTTGTGCTTTTGAAAACTTCCATGCTGCTTGATCTGGTGAGTCTGGCTACTGCCATTACCTGTGGATATTGTATTCCAGGTTTTTCATTCTTTAAATGCAAATTCATACCAGCAACTCTCCGGGGAGCTCCAGATTTTCAGTCTTGGACTGGTGCTGATCCTTCTTGTTCTGTGGCCTCCAGAGTTTTGGAATGAGGAGCTACTGGATCCTCTGGTTCTGGAGCATATTACACCCAAGTGGACTTGCCTGCCTCTGATCCTATGCACTTACCTAATAAATCTTGCATAATTATATATTTCTTCTGTTTATGTGGGGGTTTTTTGTTTGTTTGTTTTTTGTTTTTATCAGTACCGGGATCGAACTCACAACTGTCTCCTTGCAAGGCAGGCACTTATGCTGCTGAGCTAAAACCCTAGCCCCCTATTGTGTCTTTCTAGAGAATCCTAACTGAAAAGCCTACATTTAAAATGTCTGATAAATGACACAATTTAAGCAAAAGAAGAAACAATACACAAGCAAAACTTAATAGAGAAAATGACTCAGTTAAAGATTCCTCTACAGAGACATTGACTCAGAAAACGTACCAGGTAGAATTAGCTTTATGCATATGATAGCAATAAACAAATTAGACCATTTACAGAAAACCTAAGAAAATTTGATGATACTAAGTATTAAACCCAGGAATATACTACTTCTGAGCTACATTTTCAGCCCTTTTTATTTTGAGACAGGATCTTACTAAATTGCCCAGGCTGGTCTCAAACCTGCAATCCTCCTTCCTCAGGATCCAGAGAAACTGGGATTGCATGAGCCACCACACCTAGCTTTTCAGAAAATTTTTGATGATGGCTCATAAGCTTGAAAATTGTACAAACGTGTTTTGCCATAAACTTTTATGATAAATTTATATTACACAGTTGTCTACAGTTGTCCAGGAAAGTATTGAGAAGTCTGTTATAATTATGATAGGCATTTCTTTATAAATGATTCGTTTCTTTTCTCTAACAGCTTTTGTTCTTGTTTTGAATTTCTGAAATTCTGACTACTGTATACATTGGGGTAGAATTTTTTTTAAATCATGACTTGATTTAATTGAAGGTCTATATGCCTCATTTATCTGTATCAAATTCTTTTTCCATGCTTGAGAAGTTTTCTGTATGAAGTTGATATTTGAGAACTTTATTTCTGTGAATAGATTTTTATTTCATTTGCTATCTCCTACTTTTTCATCAACTCTGGTAAGTCTTAATAATACTTCTTTGCATTATCAAGCAGCCACTGAATTGATTTTTTTCATAGTCCTGTGCTATTTTTAAGAAATATTTCTTTTCACGCTCACCAACTGCAATACTGGCTTCAAGATCTGATATTCTGTCTTTACATTGATTCATTCTGCTGTATATACTATCAATAGAATTTTTAACCTCCTGGATATCTATTTGAATCTGTTTTATGGCTTCCATTTTTTCCTATGTTTTTCCTGTGTTTTCCTATCATTTTCCTAAGCTCCTCTATTTTTTATCTGTATCTGCTCTAGATTCATTATTTGTGCCCTTCATTATAGTCACCATTTCCAAAGTTATCTGAGAGATTATGTCTGATTTAATTTTTTTCTAGAGCCTCACTCATCTGTTTTGTAACTTCTGCTGTTACCATTTCAGATACCTCAGGTGGGTGGGTTTTGATATCTTTTCATTTTCAATTTTTTTCTAGTTTAATTCCTGCAATAATCTTGTAAATTGTTTATAGTAGGTGTGTTTGTTGCTAATATCAAGAATCCTTAGAAAATGACTACTTCTCAGAGATATCTTCCAGATGTAACTGGTTTTTGGGGTTTGAGTCTGTTGTAAGATCCTACTTCTTAACTTTATAAGGGGAATAAGAAGTCAAATCACTGCCTATTTGGACTAACTTCTGTTTCTTTGCCACTAGTCTATAGTATTTTTTATGACTGTTAGGCAATCTTAGTTTTGGCAAGCAAGAAAGAACAACTGATTAGAGAAACTATGTCACTTTGTCTAAAGTTGCACAATCAGTAATTATAATAACATAAACATACCCTAGAAAATGAGAAATTATGGTAAATATTATTGTATCACTTTTAACCATATGAACAGAAATTATAATTATTTAACTAAATTTAAAACAAACCAGAAAATTGCATACAGTAAATATTCCCTCAATATGGTGATTTTTTACCCTAGGGGAGAAAATTTAAAGGGGGTTGGGGAAAAAAATAAAAGAATATAAGAAGAGAAAAGGATTAGAAACAAGGCTGGAGGACAAAGGAAGATTATGCAAGCCTTGAGAACTGGTGAAGACAGCGGGGAAAGAAAGAAAAAGAAATAAGAAGAGAAGAAAATAGCAACAACACAAAACTAGAAAAATGTAAAAGCAAGAACAAATAATCAGGAAAAATAGAAAAGCAAAGGAAGGAAAAAGTGTCTACTTCAAGCTGTGCCTGCACTGTCACTGGTTGACAGAGGAAACAGACTGAGCCTAGACTCATTTTGATTGAGCCTAGCAAGCCAGGAGTAGAATTATGACAGTGGCACATAATTACTGCATACCTAGGCCTTTAGTTCCACTGAAATTCAGTCTGCTTTTGGTTTCTGGCTGTGAGGCTGAGATGCAAGATTTTCAGCCCACAGCATTCTGAATGCCTCCTGCCAGCTTGAACTCGCTTCTCCCTACAGGCTTGAACTATGCTCTCTGACCTTCTGCCAGTATAAACTTGGTTGCAGCTCACCCTTACACTTGGAACCACTAGAGAAAGCAAACCCACAGCTGTCCTGAGTTTGGACTTCTATAGACCACTTTCCAAAGTGGCTATCAGCCAATCCCCTCTCCTGGAGGACACCTGGCACCCTAATAACTTACCAGCTACTGTAGTCCACAGCATCCACTGTTCTGTTCCACTGGTGCATTTCTCCATTGAGACTTCCCAGCTCACCAGTACTCACCTGTGCTTCTGCAGGCTTGAGTTTCCCCTCCCACACCACAAGCCTGAGCTCAGGGTCAAAGCATCTCTTGCCACCTCTCTCTTCTGCATTGTGGTCCCTCTCTTTTCTTTCTTCACGGTCTCTAAATCTCTCTCCAGAGTCTTTCTGGACCCAGTTACGGTTTCTTCCACTCTGCTGTATACCCTGTGAATTTGGGGCTGACCCCTCCTCCTCTTCTCAAGAGGTCCCCCTGTCTGTAAACGCCAGATGGTGCAACCATCCAAGCTGAGACACCTCCCTCCTCATGTCAGTACATGGGGAAGTAATTAGACCACTCATATCCACTGGATGTCGGCAGAAAAGGGTCAAGCAGACCATGGGACTTATTGCCACCACCTTCAGATTGAGCCACCCTCGAAAACCACAGCCTTGAACTTGGTCTTATAATACTGAACACAGACATTCTGGGCCTATTTGGCCTGAGCTTGAACTTCTTTGGGAATCTATGGCCAGCCTTGACCCTGTCCCTGTCTGCTCCCCGTAGCAGTCTCTCACCCACTCTTTGTGGTAGGGTACCACTGAAAATTCACTGAGAATTCACCTGGAGTGAAACTGTTCTATAGATGTTCTGTAGCTCAGTCCCACACAATGAACCTCTTCCCCAAATGATACCTTAATAAATGGGAATAAGGCAAGTGCTACACTAAATTTCTTCTCAAACTGTCCCATCATGAAGAAGTCTCTCTCAGGTAAACACCAGGCTTTATTATTTTTTACATTTACACCAGCCCTTTGTTTCTTTGTTTGTTTGTTTGTTGAGCTAGCACTGCTGGATCATGCATTATTTCTCCTCTTCTTCTATGGTTGCCTCTTCTCTTGGCTGGGCTCATCTACAATCAGAACAGTTGTTTGGCAGTCACCTCTGAGGTGCTGTACTGAGGGGAACAAGGTATGGGGCTTGTTAGGACAGTTTGACACCTACAACACCTCAGTCCTTCTAGTAAGTTTTGCAGTTTAACATGTTTTCATAATAGTATTCACTCTTTCACTTCTAGTGTAGTATTTCATTGACCATATGTTATACAGTCATTCTGGTGATGGTGAAATTCCCATTTTTGCTTATCTAGGAATATTTTATTTCTCCAATTTTCAAGGATAACTTTACTAGGTACATGAGTTTTAGTTGTCAGATTTTTTCCCCTCCCAAGATTTTGAGTATATCATCTTTATATTGTCTGATATAAAGAAATAACTGAACAAGTACACCAACTTTCATTTCTGTATCCATAATGGTAAATTTAGGCTGCTTTCTGGAAAATATTTTTCATTTTCCTCTAACTTACCCAAACACAGATATTTTTTGACGATGGTTCCACAACTAAGAGGAAGACATATATACTTGACTGGTTCATCTAATAAGTTAGATTTCCCAATGTCTTGTCACATCATTTAACTCAGACTTCTCAAAATTCAAAGTCTTGTAAAACAGCTAGCACATATAAACTGAAGATAATTAATTAGTTTCACCCTTTTCAACAAATCTGAACATTTGGCCTTTCTTTTAGTATGGAAAAAATGTTCCTTTGGTTTTCTTTGTTTTTAATGATAAAGCCTAAGCCAATAAATGAGTTTTTGCCTATATTTACTATATTATTGTCTTGAGAATTCTCTCATTTTCCCCCAAAGAATTTTGATTGCAGAAAAGTACAAAATTATGTGATAATTTTGCTATTTTCCCCTCCTATATTTTTTGGCTCTTTAAATTTTATATTGTATTAATACTGGATTTGTCATGGAATTCCTACTTCTAAGTACTGACTTGTAGATTTATTTTCTATAAGTGAAAAGTTCTACTCCTTAAGATTTCAAAGAGATTAGATCAACTCTGAAAACTGAATTGAATATGTGCCCTAAAAAGAATGTTTTGAAACTTTAATCCCCAATATAGGTGGGGAGGTGGAGCTTGAGACAAGGTAAATGAAGCATGAAGGCAGAATAAATGCATTAATAAAGCTTGCAATTGAAATTCTTCTCTCTCTCTCTCTCTCTCTCTCTTTCTCTCTCTCTCTCTCTCTCTCTCTCTCTCTCTCCCTCCTTTCTCTCTCACTCTTGTTCTGTCTTATTCTGTCTCTTCTTTGCCTTCCACTGTGATATGACACAAAAAGAAGGCCCATGGTCTTAGACTCCCTAGCCTCCAAAACTATAGATAGTAAGTTTCCATTCTATACAGTTATACAAGTTACCAAGTCTCAGGTATTCTGTTATAGAAAGGACTAAGATAGCGTTACAATCTAATATGAAGACTGTTATAATTCCCTATATCTTCATATTTCCTTGGAATTTGAGAGTACTTTTCAAATAAATCATTCTATTTGTCCCCATAGTAATCCCAGAGCATGTATTGCCATCTGAAAACAAGACAAGAAAAGACTGAAATTCATGGAAGAAAAGTGAATGACTCTGGTTGTTAAAGTCATGAAATGCCATAGAAATGAGTTCAGAGCCTGTCTTAATTCTTCATCATTCAACTAAAATATTTACTAAAAGTCATGTAGAAGTATGATAAACAGGATCACAGCCCTTATGATATTGTGATACTGTGGAATCTTTATTCCAGCCTCCTCCTATGATAGGAACCAACCAAGTCCAACAATGATAGTGTCTTCCCTGTGTCTACCTGCTCAGATCTTACTTCTAACCAATAAGAGAGAATCCATTCTCCTCCACCATCATGCCTACCTTTCTAATTTCTATTTCTTTTCCCAAAACAAATCTTTTTAAAACATAAGTGTTTACTTTCTTTAAGGAGCTATACTAGTAATGCTCCATGAAAATGATTTTGTCTATGAATGTCAACTGGGCAGTTTACTAAATGCTTGTTTTCCCAAGTTTGGATAGTTAGCTATGTCCAATAATTTTATAAGACTCTAGAGATGTTGCCCCTTGGACTGTTTTTAATAGGACTCCCTTCCTCTCAGAGTAATTAGAGACTATGTGACTCCCCCTGCAATCTTCAAAATTTCTCTTTAATCTCCCCTAAGCAGTTTATTAGAGCAGACCATGCATATGTATTTTCAGGGTCAAATAATGAATATTTTGTCCTGGAGTAATTGATATCTATACCAGAGAAACAATTCTTTCTGTCCTTACCACTCTCCCCACCACACCCAAAGGATCTCCCTAAAGATCTTCAAAAACAAAAGTGGCCAAATATGTGACCACTTTATATAATCTTAAACAGAATACTTATCTTTTTCAGAGTATTTTGTACTCAAATTATTTTGTGATCTTTTCCCAAAATAACTGATGGATTATGTACTTCCTAGAACTAAAAGAACTAATACTGTGTTTTTGAACTGTTGTGTTTATTTAATTATTTATTGATTTTAGCTTTTATTCCCAGACCAAAAAATCAGTCTCCCCCAAAGAAGAATTTAAGTCCCTGGGGTAGCTTAGAAAACTGCAACTCAGATATAGTAATTCTTTCATCTTCTCACTGTAAGGAACTAATTTTGGTCTTTTCCAATAGAAATTTTCAGATATAGTCTTTCTTACTATCTGCAGAGCTCTAATTACCTTGAAAAGTGGATATAAGGAGTTCTGAAAAGTGATAATGTGTTTATTAGCAATATGACCCTTTGTGACCCCAGCTTCTTGCACAATACAAATATTTGAAAAGTGTAGGATGGATGCACACATAAAACAACAAAAAAAATTAATATGACCCAACTGTTTTAACCATTGCTCTATGCCTTAAAATAGCAATAAGTTATTATTTCTTAGGATTATGTGGGCTAGTTGGGTAGATTTTCTGCTGTTATCATCATTCAGCTGCTTTCACTACGGGATCAGCCAGGATGAAAGATTCAAGATGGCCCCACTCAGATGTCTGATCACTGCTGCTGACTGACTGTGAGGATGCCTTGGTTTTCTCTCCTATGTTCTATTATGTTTTAATGTATTAGGCAAGGTTCCTTATTGGTAGATACTGGGCAACATTCCAAGGATGAAAAAATAGAAACTGCAGGATACTTAATCCTAGGCTTCAAATTTCATTCAATATTACTTCTGTCATGTATGACAATCAAAGAAAGACACAGTCCATCCCAGATTCAGTGAGGCGGGGGGAAAACATACTCCACCTATGTCAGGAAGAATTTGCAAAGCATTTCTTCCAATTTACAATATCCAATATCCTTTGCGTTCCTTACACATGCAAAATTTATGCACTTTCTTTTTATTATTATTATTATTTAAAGAAAGACAAAACAAAATAGAAAACAGGCAGAAATAGTATATACTTTCAAAGAAAAGAAATAAACACTAATAGATCACTAGTTGATGTATACTTATTGTCCCCCCACAAATAGTTGTTCAAAATACAAAAGTGGAACATATAAATGGGAATTCATCCAGAGAGACTGCAAACAACTCTGTTCAACTATCCAACAAAAACTAAGTAATATGGCTATCAATCCTACACACTTAGACATGTATGCATTTATCCATATCTTCATTTATGTTGAGACCTAACAAAACTTATTAGATTAAAATCCTTCTGAACAAAGATTAATAATATTGCTGGATTCCACATCATAACACTCCAGAATCAGCACTGGGTACTGCAGTACCCCTTTCTTTCCTTCAAAGTATCTGTTCATTTCACCACGTGTCGTAAGATCAGTTCTCAAAAACTGTTTATAGGTTTTATGCAAGCATGAGTCTTAACATGTATCTCTATCCTTTCTATATTAGAGGGAGAAACAGAAAAAAACAAGACAGAACTAAACATATTCCTATAGACACATAAAACTAAAAAGACATATAAAACTGCTGTATAAGGAGTTCTACCATGGTCAGTGTGCTGTTTCTTATTATCATCAACAGAATTGACTATATCATCAGGTAAAGTATAATTGAATATATCAGTACATAACAGAATTAACAGAAATACAACTTTGTAGATATTGTAGAGCTACAAAAACAGGTAGTAATCAAATCAGAATGGATATCATGGTGAATCATTGTCATTTTCAGTATACTTGTCTATACTCCTCAACTTACAGCAACCTAACAGTTTTGAATAAAATTTGTCAATAATAAGCAATCAAACAAGTAAGATTTAACTAAGATCAGTCATGATACAACAGTATAGGTAATACAGGGATCCTGATTAAGTTAATAGAAAATTAAAGATGACCATTGTGCTATGTCCTGATATCTTCGGGACAGCTGTCTGTGCCCTCAGATCCAGCGCTTATATACAAACTAGGATGGAACAAGTTCCAACCAAGCAGAGTGGTGTGAGTAATAAGGGTTTTAATTCCTGATACAGTATTAGTTATATCTTCTGCTTTTTTAAAAAAAGACTATTCGTCCCCTTTACTCCCTCAGAATGACCTGTGTATTTTTGGGTCTCCCCAATACTCACAGTTTTATACTGGTAGGGGGGGCAACCTGCTATTTACCTAAATGTTTCTGAACCTTCTCACTCCTGGGCTGGATTTCTAGTTATATTTCTTCATTTATTAAAGCCTATCTGTTCAATCTATCCATAAATTCTAGTTCAGTTACCCCTATTACTCTCTGGTTCCCTATCACATCGAGTTCCATTTTCTCATATTTGATTTTGGTCCATATAACATTTTTCAGGCTAATTATATTTCCTATAAAGAGCCTCTTGGTGGACCCTAACTCTTGATCCACTCTGCCTGCGATTCTCTCTTTTTTCCCTTAAGTTAGTGTATCTAGGGCATATATTAGATATATTAGAAATTATATCCAACCTTCTCTGCCTTATTTCTGTTGTGCTCTTTTTTTGTCATTAGTTGTCTGTCTTCTTCGTTTTACTTCCTGCTCCATTCATTGTAGCCTCTCTGCCATTGTTTCTGGAATCCTGGTACTTTTCTCTCTCCTTACAATGTCCTGCAGTATTCTCTGTAGAGTTGAATTGGTGGTTGCAAATTCCCCCAGTTCCTCTTTATCTTGGAAGCACCTTGTTTCTCCATTAAATTCTAGGGACAATTGTGCAAGATATATTAATCTTGGCTGGAGGTTATTGTCAAGGCTTGGATTATTTCGTCCCATGCTCTTTGAGATTTGATGCTTTGTGTCAAGAAGTCTGCTGTAATTCTGTTGGGTGTTTCCTTGTAAGTGATTTGTTTCTTGTCTCTGACAGCTTTTAATATTCTGTTCTTATATTGGCTTTCTGAAATCTTAATTATTATATGCCTGGGTGTAGTTCTGTTTTTATTGTAGGTGGCTGGAGTTCTGTATGCCTCATACCTCTGAGCATCTTTTCCTTTTCCTATGTTTGGGAAGTTTTCCTTAATTATTTCTGTGAATAGCCTTTGCAGTTCTTTTGTTTGTACCCCTGCTTCTTCATTCATATTCTTTATTCTTAAGTTATAGATCCTCTTGTCATCTGCTAGCCTTTGTATTGTTATTGCTTGTTTCCTTGTTATTTTTAAGAAGTTTTTTCCTTTCATGTTCTCACATTACAGACCTGTCCTCCAGTCCAGATAATCTATCCTTAGTTTCTTTCAAGCTGTTATGCCAGCTTTCAATAGAGTTTTTAGTTTCCTGGTAATTTTTTTGAACCTGCTTCATGTATTCTATGTTTTCTCTATTTTCTCCATCAAACAGTTCTCCCCCTTTTTGTGTGTTCTGCCATTGTACTATTTGTTTTTTCTTGAGAGGTGTTTAGCATTTCTTTAATTATTCTATTTATATCTTGCTTTACTTGGTTAAATACTTCACTTTTGAACTCGTCTGTGAGGTCCCAGAGAGATCCGCTTATGTCTATTGGGGCTGTGCCTGATACTGCATGTTTTCTGTCCTCATTCCCCTTTGCATTTACCTTTCCTGGATCAGTGTTGTCAGGATTGCAGACTGGGGACCCTTTCTTGTTCCCTCCTTTTCTCATATTTTTTTGTTCCTTCCATACAGGTGTATGTAGGAGGCCCAGTTTCTTTCTTTGTCTGTTTCAGTTTGTCTGAAGCACGCTGACTAGGTGGTCCCGCCCACTGCAATGTACTAGGAGGTACAGAACTTGGTAGCCTATGTTGGGCCTGCCCCTCCAGGTCAACCTACTGAAGACTTCACTGCATTAGGGTGCACTGCCAGGTGCAGGGACTTGGTTTGGGCTAGCATATTGAGCCTCAGTCCATGGCATCACCCAGGTCAAGCACTCCCCAACAATCCTGCTTTAGAGGAGAATATGTGACTGAAGTCACTGCAGCTCCCTGTTCTGTCCAGTCTGCCCAGTCCCAGAATGTCCTCTGTTGGAGCTTCTTTGTCTATGGAAAGGTCCTTATTCCTCTCACTCGCTGTAGGTTGATGCAGGTTTCCCCACCAGCTCTGCTCTCAATTCAGTTCGCTGATTCCCACTCTCAGAGCATTCACATCTCCAGTGAGTTGAAACTAGTGGGCTATCCTGGCTGCACCAATTCAGGCACAGCAGCAGCAGCGAGTTCAATCCATGAGTTCAGGCAGTGGCACCGAGACTTTAGCTGTTCCAATCATAGCACCAGGACTGCATTTCCACTTGGTTTCTCTCAGCTTGGTTCATTCCTGGCAAGGTATATCTCCCTCTGTTAGGACTCCCCACACCACACCATTCCTGGAATCTAAGCTGGCTATCTCAGAGAGCCTCTGTAGCTGCTGTTATCTATCCACCAGTTTTTCTCAATCCCTATGAATTCTTTCCTAATACTTCAAAAAGTTGAACCTCATCACAATCACTCTGACTCAGATTACCATACCTAGACCATTTTTAAACCACCTCACCCATACACCATGAGATTAGCATCTGATAAAAATAAAATGTGAGAGCAACCACTCTATTATAACCAAGCTATGAGCTCCATTACCTTACTACTTCTTTCCATGCTGGTAATGAATTTCTCCAATGACTGACTTCAAGTGATGGCTCCCACTGTTATCCCTACTTTAGTCTTCACATTAGCTGACCCAATTTGTCTAACACACCCTAGGACTACCTCCATATAGTGGCATGTACATGTCAGAATGGTGAGATTAAAGTAATTTTTCAGAATACTGATAAAGTTGTTTGGAAGTTCAAAGCAGTTGAATTATATTTATGATTTCAGTAATGATTTATAGTTTCACTCTTCAGTAATTCCTTCATTTTCCTGTAAAATAGAATAAATAATTTTGCTTGCTAGAAAATAGAATAAACAATTTTTCTATAGTTTGCCTCTCATTTGTTTACAATTGTTACTGACAGTGTTTCCAAACATATTACCATATATTTCCCTTTTCATCCCATGGTAAAACTCTGCTGTCTTACATTTATTATATATTTTAATTGGCAACTTTAATTGTATAGTATAATTATTTCCCAAACTATATCATAAAATTATTTGATAAAAACTGTTTTATTAAATTCGATACAACTCACAATTTAGTTTCCTACAGAATAACTTCGGTAAAATAAATCCTATTCATATTCCATTTTGCACTCTTATTATGACCTTGACTCTTATTCACTGTGATAAAGAGAACTAAAATGACTATATTTCTTTTTTAAATAGATTTCTTAAACGTAAATTTCTTATACTTATAGCAATCTGAGTGAACCATCACTGCAATTCATTTTTGCTAAAAATAAATTCAAAGCAGATAAATGAAGTTCATTTTTCATGTGTATATTCTTAGTCTGCATAATCCATGGGCTCTGCCTAAAAGTAAAAGACCGTGCAATCTAATTTATAATTGGAGCTATTTGTTTGGAACTTGCATTTATTATTTTCTGTACCTAAAATAGTTTAAAGCTGTAGGACATCTTATGTCCCTGCTTTTTAACAATTTAACTTTGATTATCTGTATTAAAATAACCTGGTTTCCATAATTTACTACTACACTCAGGCACCACTTACTATTAGTTAAGTACTCTTATAGCTATTTATGCAGAGTAAATGCACAGATAATCATAATTATTTATTCAAAATATACATTTAACCCATATTCTAAACATTCCCACTAACTCAAATCTAATTGATTCTTTTATTCAACAAACATTTGCCTATGATGTGAGCCACATACAGATAAAACAAAACCCTTGCCCTTGTTGAACTTACATTCTAACATGTAGAGAAAATGAACAAGTAAGTATAGAGGATAGTGAGAAGATTGGTGAAATAAGAAAATGATAAAAGAGAATGAAACGATAATGACACCAGCTTTGAAGAAGCTACTATTTTGCGTAATTGTAGTAATGTTTACTAGATATAGATTAGGCTGTAATGTACAACAAATTTATTTCACCCCAGTAACTGACCTCTGGAATACATTTCTAACTCTGAAAGATCCCTCTCTTCTTCTGTCCAGGATTATGTGGCTGATCAATGCCTACTTTGTCTAACTCACTACTGATCTCAGCACACCAATATTGGACACTCATCTGGATATCTAACCTCCTGATCCTGCATTAATTCCACGGTGTTTAGTTATCATAAAATAACTGATAGAAGATTATCTTTCCCTTTAAAAGCTATATTTGAATATATTATACGCTGAAAGTTATCCATCAGTCTCTTTGAATTTAGTGGGACCTCATTTGGACCAGAGACTCAAGTCTTTATTGAGATCATTACTGTTCTTTCTTTTTTCATTGAAGATGTAGGAAGTCAAAGTTGGCTGTTCAAACTTAGAAAACAAAAAAAGGCAAAAGGTAAATAAGAAAAATATGACTGTCCTATTTAATTTAACATTATCCATTTAAATTTTTGTCAGTGTTTCTGGTCATTTGCAGGCAACCATTTTCACTGTTTCCTCATCAATTTATTTCTTGCGCAGTTGCTTTGAGCTTCATGGAGATTTGGACTTCTGATCCCTACTTCTTACCCATGGGGACTGAAACTGTAATTCTGTTTATCCTAATCATCCATCTGAGAAATTAATAATTTGTTGATCTCATTTTCCATTTCTAATCCTAAATCTGGAGACTCTGTGAATATTAATCAATTGGCAATATTCTCAGCATTCTGAAAATGTAGGAATTGTACACTATGATTTAATCACATTATTTACATATAAATAACTCAGTTATCATCTTTGAAGAAAAAATAAGTTTCAGTTACATGCAGGTAAACCAAGAGCAGAGCACTGTAGGTAAGTTTGTTTCAAGGAGTAGGAGAAGTGTGACTTGCTCCAGAATCCATAAGGGTCTGGCTCTGTCGTTACCAGTTTTCTCAGTTTTCCACTGTGGTATGACTGTAGATAAATACTTTGGAAGAGATGTTTACTCTGGGCTTTTTCTGAATCACAACCACAAAAGTGATCAGCTAGAACAGAGAAAATTAAAAAGTTTAAGGATTAAAGAGTTTGCTAATTTCAGGGAGAATGAACTTTGTGAATAACTAAAAACTTTTCTTAATAGAAAATGGTTTTTGGGTTAAAGAAGCATTAGAATAAAAATTACTGTTCCCTCTTCCTCTGCTTTCTCACTGTATGATAAATGATAGATTTGCTGCACTAGCCAATTTCCATATTTGTGAAATATTTTTATGATGGCAATTGTTATACAAAGTCAGCTTATGATTTAAACTATGCATTAGTTATCTCTGTTTCTATCTCTGTCTCTGTCTGTCTCTCCATATCTCTCTGTCTCTCTTTTTCTCTTTCCCTGTCAGTCAAATACATGCAACAGGATTGTCTTACAACTATACTGTGAATTAAAACTTACACATTCATTATTATATTACTACTAATATAAAAACCAATCAAAAATCAATATAGAAATGGGTCTAGCCAAATCAGTAAAAAAATTAAAGATTAGCAGTTGCTTAGCTTTTTATCCAGCTGAAAAGACTATTAGAGAATCAGTAGATTATGTGGCTAAGTATGGATATAACTGGAACATTTTCTCCATGTCATTTCTAGAGATTTTCCCTTGCATAAATTGGCTTTATTTTTAAGCTACTTAGATTTGTAATCTGAAGAACTGAATGACAAATCAGACTAGAATGGTTTTTTTCAAGAATCCCAGATTAAAAAGGAAGCCATTATGCCATGATACAATTTATCTCTGGAAGACAGTTGTTTAAAGTAAGAGAAGCGGTTGATTTTTTACTGAAGAATTATTATGGTAAACTTTGCTTTCTCAAATTTAACTCAATGTGACACTAAAATGTGATATTCCAATACACTCTCTATGGATAACAGCCCACACTGAAACTTCTCTGAACTCCTGGGAAGATCATTCTTTGGCTAGCTTTTTGTTGCTTTGGAGACAGTGAAAAGGAGATAAGATACTATATCATATGTTTTCACTTCTGTTTCTGAGAAATACTGCTGATTTGGATGAAATCTAAAATATTTGAAGCCAGAACATCTATGATAACAGAGGCATTATAATCTACTGTCCTTTTTTATTATTATTTATTCAGCTATTTATCACACTTTGTGCAAAACATTATCTAAATACAATTGGTAGTTAATGAGGACATCATGGCAACAGATTGCTCTTTTCCTTTAGAGAACAAGTTTCAGGAAAGAAGAATGTAGACCTTGCAGACAGATTGGAAAGTAGTTCTGGTCTCCTGCAGCAATCAGTGTCACGGACTACACTGGTTCCCAGGCACATAAAACAGTATTAGCTACTCACTAGTAACATGGCAAATGCACACTAAGCATGCACGCCCTACTCTGGGAGAGAACTCTTCAAACATTCCTGATCTGAAGCAAGGTTTCAGGGAGTCTTTAATTGATTGCCAAAAATCTAAACTAACATTTGCCCACTCCTCTCACTCACATATATATACTTTAGGACCTAGAATATTTGCTTAACATAAGCCATTCAGCATCTCTTAACTGTGAGATTATTGAATATGTGGTGTAAAAATCTGATGCAACTTCAAGTAACTAAAGCACTGGGGAAATCTGGCTTGATCTGCATTATCATTTTTCACCATATCACTTTGTGAGTTTAGTCTCTTGACATCTTCTTCTCAAGAATAAACAAAATCCCTTCCTTTGGTGGGGACTGCTGTATGAACTCACCAAGTACATTTAAAAGTTTAAAATATGTGTTAATGGAATCATATCTTCAATCAGTAATTGCAGTATACTCTACAATTCTGGCCGGACAAGACAATGCTGTAGTGTGGGATTTATAATACTTGCTCTAACAACAGGATGCAAATATAATCTTGAGTAAGTGTTCATTTCATAATGACCTCTGCTATCAATACTCAAACTTCTTAGCTGTCAGATCTGTCAATACATCCTTCAATCTACATGTTTTTAAGTGACAGGATCCATTTCTCCACAGTTTGTTATTTATTTGTTAGCTTTAACGATTTAAATTTTCTCTCTGCATCTATTCACATGTCTAGAGGAGAATGATAGATATTTAGGTTACAGACTTTGTGACAAACATGCAATAATCAGTATAAAGTGATCACTGTGAGATCAATCTATAAGATCAAAGGAAAATAAAGGGCTTCCATATGCAAAGCTGTGTTTACTCCTATTTTCAGACTACACCAGGTCAACTGTCATGAATGTAATTTTCAACCTTAGTTAACACTTGTTTTTCAGATACTAAAGAACCTATTCTTATCACTTAACAAACATTGCTGATGACCTACCATGTACCACTGTGTTAATTACTGGGGACAAAAAGATGAATAACACATATTCTTTGTTCACAGCCTAGTCAGGAAAAGAGAAATTTAAAAATAATCACACTACAATATGGAAAGTGCTGAAGTGGAAATATGAATGTTTTATGTTTTGAGTGGTTTGTTTGTGTAGATTTGGATAAACCAGTTTAGAGCCAAGAGAGGTAAATTGCTTTGTATAATAGAGGAATAATTTGACAATTCAGGAGGTAAGTATAGGACAGTTTGTCCATGAGAAATGTAATGTGAGTCTCATATGGAATTTCAAAATCTAGTACTCACTATTTTCATTTTTTAATGGATATATGTTTGTGATACACAATAATTATATTGGTTTTGGGAAAAATATATTTCATTCTTTAAAAATGTAATAAAAGAGGTAAAATTAGTCTTCCTAATATATTTTATTTAACTCAATATATCCAAAGTAGTGTCATTTCAAAATATAATCAATCAATATTTTAAAAATCATTAATGAATTTTTTCCTATTAAGTTTTCAAATTCTGTTGTATATTTGACACTTGCAGTGTGTCTGATCCTATACCAGCTACAACTGCATGTCAACTTATTGGACAGAGCAAATGCAATATGCTTCTAATGATTAGGTTTCTGTGTATCATCTTTATTGGATGTCCCACAAGCACTTCAGGCTCAAAACAATGAAAATTAAAGTCACTGAATCATTCCTTCAAACCTATTTCTGTGCATCTTAATTCTTCCCACTTCAATCTCCCAGGCCTGCCTCTTATTATCCTTAACTACTCTTTCCTCTGTCCTAATTCCATTCCAGGACATCATTATCTACCATCTGGATTATCACAACTGATATTATTCTTCCAACTTGATTTATTTCAACTCACTTTCTAAGGAAAGATAAATTTTCTAAAATTTAAAATAAATCAAAATTTGGTCCTCTGCTTTCCTTAGTAGAAATCCACTAAAGTAGAAATCTGTATCCACTTAGTAGAAATCTCTTTTAATTTCTTTAGAAGATAATTGAGCTGTCTGCCTGCTCATTACATCCCCAGCTTCGTTCTCATTTTCTTTTTGCTCACCACACCAGCCATATTGAACTTCTTTCAGTCCATCAAGTGCAGTCACCACTTAGAGACTTTGGAGGTAGCTATTTCTTCTGTATGGAGCATATCCCCTAAATTTTTGGTCTCTAGATAAATAAGCTTTTAAGTACTTTGAAGTATCCCAGTCAGTTAAATTACCATTTTAGGGGGCTCTCATGCCCTCTAATCCCTCTACTATAACATTTAATATACTTCTTTATAATTTCCAATAAATATAATAATTTATTAGGAGACTATCTCTTCCAAAGAGGAATCATGTCTTATCCTCCATGGTATCTTCATGTGTGCCATTTCTGGAACAGATTAGGTTCTTTGTAGATGCATGTGAATGATTAATTTACATCAAAAGATTGGACTATTATAGAGAATAGAGGAAGATACTTAGGATGCTGTAATAGTCTCTATAGTAATAGATGTTGGAAGTGTTATCTAGAATAGTTGTACTAAATAATAGGTTCGGACTGAGTGACACACAGTGAAAGTTTTTCACTGTAAATTTGGTAGCTGACCATATGCTGGAAGTAAGAAAGAAGAAAGAGTTGAGGATGGTTTCCATATCTAAATCTTAGCTGTTAGCAATATCAGTGAAGGATTAATATATACACACTCAAAAAATCATGAAACTTGCATACAGGGAAGACACAAAAAATTACAGTGGGATAATGAAATTTGTTTTAAGTGAAATTAGTTTGAAAGCACAGTAAGAAATCCAACAACTTATTGAGAACTTCTAAATGGAGGTAACCCTCTAAAAATTCAGCAAAGTAGGATATGGAGATATATAGATAGAAGTCAAAGATCTATTAAAATGGTTGAAGTCACAAGAATGGATAAAATTGAGATGGAAGAATATGTAGAATGAAAAGCCAGTGAAGATGGCACTTGAAATCCATCTACTTTAAGAAATAAGCTAAAAATAAAAGCCCTCCTACTTGTGGTCAAAAATAGCAGATTGAACACATTCACCACTCTTCAGTTCACCAATAAACCACATTAAAATACAAATAAGGATAATCATATGACAAGCAGTGTAGCAAAAGAAGATGCAGAAATAAGAGTATAGGACTTCAGAAGGTAGAAAATATTTGAGCCAATGGTAAATAACATAACAAGTTGATGAAGAGGAGAACCCCATTGGAATCTTAACCCAGTATTGAGGATGACCAAGCTAATTCATGGAACATCATTCCAAAAGGTTCGGTAAGATCTGACAGCTAGGAAATCCCTACCTATAGGTTCATACTTCCATTTAAATTTTATTGCCCAGCTCTTAAGTTTGAGCCAATAAACTAAGTTATTGCCTAAGAACAAAAGTAAGCTTCCACTAAAAAATAGAATAATCAAAACAAGCAGATAAAATTTTAAGGTGACAGATTTTGCAGGGAGAACAAAACTCCAAGGAGAATAGCTATTAATATTCATAGAGAGAAAATAATTATAAAACAAGAAGACAATAAAACAATTATAAAACAAGAAGAGGTTATTATTTTTTAAAGTACATCTTGGAAACAAAATAATGAGGTGGTAAGTGTATAAAATCCTAGAAAATAAAAATAAAAATTTTTAAATAAAAAAGTAAGAGGAATTTAGGAAATATTCTAGAAAATTGAAGAAGAAATAATAAAAGAAACAAAATTGGAGGTATGGGCTAGAAATCCTAATAAAATAAGGGTTGCATAAAAGACAAAGAAAAGAGAAAGCCATTTGTATTAATTTCTTATGGCTTCTGTAACAAAATCATTAAAAACGTGATGGCTTAAAACAATACAAACTTACTCTATTATAATTCTGGATGCTAGAAGTCTAAAATGAGTTTTATCAAGCAAAGTTGAGGTGCTGACAAGATTGATCTCTTTAGGAGGCTCCAGGGCAGTGTCCATTTCCTTGCCTTTTTCAACTTGGAGAAACTTCTTGTATTCCTTGACTCACTCCCTTTCCTCCATTCTCAAAGTGCCTCTGCTTCTGTAGTCACATCACCTGCTCTGTGATTCTGACTCCTCCTATACCCTTCTTTAAGTAACACTAGAATCATGTCAGTCCCACCTAAATACTAAATACAAGACAGCCCACCTAAATACTAAATACAAGACAGCAAATGTAATGACATCTGCAAAGTCCCTTTTGCCATGTAAGGTAACAGTGTCAAGTTCCAGGGGTTAGGATTCTCACATATTTGGTGGGGAAAAATGAGGAATTATCCAACCCACTACACTACTGGATATCCATGAAAATTCCCACAACAGATGGATCATAATTTGGAGGGGGAAAAAGACACCTCAATACCCAATAATGAAATATTAGCAAAACAAATTTAGCAATATATTAACAAGAAAGACAATACCACTAAAGTTGGTTTAACATTTGAAACATGATCAGTGATACAATATTTTTCATGCAGGATGTTGGGCATCTGTTATGGCTTATACCTAGATGTCCCCCCAAAACCTCATGTACTCATAAGGAGGAACTTTAAGGGGTGATTATATCATGGGTGTGTGATACTGAGTCAGCCAACTGATTGGTTTAGCACTGTTCTGAGTGTGATTGAATGGATTCACTGAAGATGGAAGACCCACCCTGGATGTGGGTGACACCAAACACTAGGCTTGTGGCCTGCATGGAATAAGAGAGAAACAAAGAAAGAAGGCTACAGCTCTCCGCCTGCCTGCCATGGACTGATTCTTCTCTGCCATACCACCTTGCCTTGGGACATCCAACCAACTATGGACTAAAACTTCTATAAACTGTGAGTTAAAATAATCCTCTTTTAACTTATGGGTGTCAGGTATTTTGTGTCCCATCATCTCCCAACAAAATACAGCATCCATATGGAAAAATAATAAACCTTCATCCCTACATATACTATATATAAAAATTAATTTTAGGTAAATCAGAGATATAAATGTTAAGTATAAAATGTCTGCTTAAAAAGATTCTAGAAGAAAATGTAATGGTTTATGATTTCATCATACACTATTAAGCAGCATTTTTACTGCTTTAACATTTTAAGTGTTAAGGTAGAAAAAATCATTTTTGGAAATATCAAGTCAAAAACAATTTGCTTCATATGAGAACTACTTGAGAATATATTCTGTAAAATGGGAGAGCAAATCTACAATGAGGAAGATCTTGGAGAAAAAAACAGGAGATTAACAGTGCAGAAGTGGTAAAGGAATTCCTAACAGAGTGGTAAATAATTACAGAATGTCAATTGTACCCAGAAACAACAGAGATTAGAATAAACTGGGAGAGTTGCCTCCAAAAATATTAACTTGCTGGGATATCTGATACATCTGAACATCCAAAGAGATTAAGATTTAAGGAATGGAGGACACATAAAAGAGCAAAAAATGAGTACATAAGACATTTATTTATAGAAAAATCAAAAATTACAAAAAAAGTAAACATAACAATATCTAACTTGACTCTGAGCATTACTTATAGAGTTATAATCACATGATTATTGAATACTTATCTACCCAATTTTATACAATACTCACACTGGGAAGGTAGTAGAGTCATATATATGCAGGGGAGGAGTCAGAGAAAAGAGTTGAAGCCTCACCATTTAGTAGTTCATAGATAATGCCTAAAACAGAACACCAAATGCAATGTGATGAGTATTTCATTAGGATCATCTTTAAAATACCAAAATATTCAGCTAAGTGGAGAAAGGGGTCCTCCAAGGTATAGGCAATGGGATATATATCTAGTAATTCATGCGGTTGCAATAAACCTGGAAAAACACTTCAGTTCCTTAAATGATAATAATGTACAATTTTGATTTAAATAAAGGCTTCACTTTTTTTCGAAAAGAGAATGGGAGTGAAGCAAAATACATACTAAGAAGTGATAATCAGAATCAAGAATATACTTCATAAATACTTATGGATGGATTGAGTGACAGATTGCTGCTGATAATGGTCTAGACAGAATACATCAAGGTTTTTAAATTAAGTTTTCAATACTGTATTCCTGCATTTTAAACCTATCATTTTTCCAGAGCAAGGCAACCTTTCTTTTTGAAACTCCATTTTAATGCAAAATGCTTTAAATAATTTGTGAATCATTCTGTCAGTATTTTACGCTTGCTGGAAAAAGAAATTTCCTTCTCTCATTATTATTGCTAGCTCTCAACACATTGAGTAGATAATTTATTACTTATTAAGGCAGATGACATTCCATGAAACTTTTCAGGAATTATAAACAATTATAGAAAGAGAAATGTTTCCATTACCAGAAAAGCAATAATGATAGAACCCACTACTGAATATGCCAGCAAGATCAGAGAGTTTAGAGAACAAGCAGTGTTTTAACCTTTTTTCTAGCCGATAGAAGATGATGCAGTATTCTATTATCCACAATGACAAGTGATTTATTAGGATACTTTCTTTCTTTCAAACTGTTTTATACCATTGTTTTTTTCTCCAATTGCACTGATTTTTCATCTCAGTGCATGTATGGGACTATCACTATTTGAGTGATCATTTAGAAAAAACTTCTCAGCTCTAAAGATACTCATTTTGTTCATGCTATACCACAATTTCAGTTTTGCCGTATTGCATGCCAGGACAGTTTTTATTCAGGCAAAACTTTATTAATAGCCTCGTGTAAAAGTAACTGAAGGTTTACTGTCAACATTTCCCCAAAAGTCTGCTTCCTAAACTGTTAAGGAAAAACCACTGGTAGGGAGTCCAATATTTTTGCCAAAAGAGAAAGCAACTTTTAAATGGGATTCCCAAATACAGGAGCAGATCAAAGGCTGCTGATGGGGCGGCAATGATTATGCATGGGGCCATTTTTCATGTCTGAAATCTTAGTGTACATTTCTCTTGCCCTCAAGGGAGATGAGATTGCTAGTCTTGTGGTAATGGATTAGAAAACCATCAGAAGACAAGCAGCTTTGCTGAGATTCTGAAAAGAAAACAAAACATTATAGAACCTTTCCTCCTCAGGTTCTCCTCCAGTGGAGATCACTACTGGAGTAGCAAATTATTGCTTAGTTTTTAAATATGGAGTTGGCTGAGAGTACTGGAATGCTGAGACCAGCGGTGCTTTACAACAGTTATATCTTTTTAACAAATTGCCCAGATTCCCAATGAGTCATGATTATCTGCTCCGTACATGTACAAAATTAAAGTTCTGAAAGACTGAAGACTGGCATCCTCATGCATTTTCTGTTACTAATTGTACTTTGTAATTTTGTTATATAATAAAATTTAGAACTGGATATGCATGAAATGTGGAAATTTTAAAATAGTATGCATTATTAAAGATAACCATAAGTTTTAGATTTTTATTTTAAAACAATGCAGAAAGGAGACATCTAAAATATTGACATTTAAATAGACTAGGGACCAAAATATTGGATTCTAACTATTTACTTCATTGGGTTCAAGTAAATTATTTAATCTTTGTATATTAAAGGCTTTACACCCTGTCAAAAAACAAAAAAAGTAGGCGAGTTTAATTCTAAAAGTTCTAGCATCCAAAATATTTGTTTCTGGTTTCAAAATATCACAATTACTATGAAATAATAGTATGTGATTTCATTTGTTTAAAATAGTCTAAGATTCTTGCCTGTGTTCATTTTTTATAAATTTTGTTTTTAATATTAACATCTGATTTATATAGACTTAGAAGCCACATGGTAAACAATATTGACATTTGTGGATAATCAAATGCATTTTATGTGATTTAAAAAGTTAAATGTGAAAGTAAATGAATAAACTATATGTAAAGTACTCTAAAGTGAGGATAAATAAGAATATAATCTTTACTTCAAAAATATCCTTCGAAACTTATGCCAAGGCAATATTATACACACACACACACACACACACACACAGACTGATGGAGTTGGTTGGAATTGTTTCTAAATTTGAAAGGTAAAATATCTGTGCCAAATGTGCAAGAAATGACAGCATTTTCAAAATCAATAGAAGGTGATAAATATTCAAACATTAACATGAGTAAACTAAAGAGGGAAATATTTAACCTGCTTACCAATGAATTGCATATAATATTTTAAAATGTTTTGCATATAAACTGTTAACTTCTTAATGTTTTATAGTAATATTAGTAAGAGGAGATTCAAGAAGTGGGTATTCATACACTTTTAAGGAACTCCTTAAGTGGAAAAAAGTCCTTAAGAGTATTTTGACAATATGAATCAAAAACTTGAAATTTTTATATTCTATTTGGTCCAGCAATTGTATTTTGGAGGTAATGGCCTAAATAACTATCATGGGCATGCTTTTCTCTGAAAGCGCGTACTGGAGAGTTTTGTGCAGAGGAGTTTTGTATCAGATCGCCGTGTGGAGAGCAGATGCCAAGCAGCAACAGAGGGAAGCGATGAGGGGAGATAGAACAAAAAGTAATGGTGGCTCAGATGGAGAATTAAAGGAAAGAAAGGTTTTTCACAGTTCAGCCTTAAGATCAAAATTAGGCTGGGTTAGAAAGCACCACGCATATTGTGTCTATATACAGAGTAACACTGTACACTTCCTTTCACAAATGCTTCTGCTGGCAAACAGTTTAGTTCACAAACAGATCCCCTCTGGAAAAATTTTGCTTCCATTTGCAACTCCACATTGGGCGACAAAGACAGCTGTGCCATCTTCCCTGCATGAACACAAACGTGGCCATCTTCCCCAGAATGGTGGGGAAATTAAGTTCATAAACCAAGGTACCGCTTAAATATTTCCAAGCTTCTGTGTGTGTAAAAACTTTTAACAGTAATTAGAAAACACAGAAAGATTTTGCAAATATCACTAGATAGCTGAATCAGAAACTCCAGGACGTGGCATGCTCAGCTACAACTTAAAGAGCACAGATTGATGTAGGAAAATTAATTTATCTCAACAAAGTAAAGAAAGAAAAAGTGTCAGTTTTTGAACCATGTGACTGAGACTGTGTGGCCAAGGTATGAAAATAAAAGATACAGTGGCGGTCAGAAACCACTTGCCTGGCAAACAAATTTAGAGTTTCACGTTTTATTTTACTCAAAATTTGGAAATTTAGAATTAATAAACAAAATAAAAGCTACTGGAGAGTTAGGTTCATGTTACTATAAAAGTGGTTGAGTGTTAGAAAAAAAAAACTTCACAAGAAGTGAAGGTATGGCTATTGCCCTGCACAATAATTTTTATTTGATATAAAAACTATGCCATTAGGTAGGTAAAATTAAATTCTTTTAATATTACAAAATCTGTCAACTATATTGAAAAGTATAGAAACAATAATCATATACCACCCAGTTTAAGAAAAACTTCGTTCATCTTTTTCCATCTCTCAAAATTGTTGTTATCCTAAATTTGGAGTTTTCCCAGGGCCAGTTTATAAACTTGAAAGACACAATCCCAAACATGATAATCCCACAGGTAGATTTCCCAGAAAGATCAAAATCTCCGCACCAGGTAGTTCTCACATGAGAAATAGAAAGAATGACTAAAAACTGGATGAAGCATTACTCTGACCATGTCTCCAAAGGTATTTCCAGCACAGATTAACGTGTGAATTCGAATCAAAGCCACACTTTCAAATGGAAAACAAATTCACAAAGTTGTATCCACAGGTAATCTTGAAACACAAGTTTAGTGTGTTTTTGAAGGTCACAGAATTGAAAATGCAGTGAAAAATAAATTTCCCTTACTAACTTACTCAGCTGTGTATTACTTTTGACCCTTCCAACCCAGTATCATTCTTACCTCAAAAAAAAAAAAACCTCCTTGTCACAGAGCAAAAAGAATTCAACAAGTTCAGTGACTTTCTGAAGCAAAAGCACTTTTTAAACATTCTTAGCTTTAACTGTGTATATTAATGGGATTCAGTGTTATATTTCAATACATACATATAGCAGGTATATTGTTCTTCATAATAATTTTATTAAATTACAGTTTTGCCAGCAGGATCTAAGAGTTTCATTTTCTCCATCTCCTCATCACCATCTGTTATTATTTGGTTTTTTTAAATAGTATGCATTCTAATTGAAGTGAGTCTATTTTGTTATAGCTTTTACTTATATATTCTTAACGGTTAATGATACTGGGCATTTTTTCACATATCTAGTAATCATGCAACATCTTCTTTTGAAAATAGCTTGTCAGTCATTTGCCTATTTACTACCTGTATTATTTGCTTTTGGCTCTTTCAGTTTTTTAATTATCTGTACACTGAATTTAAAGCTATATATTTTGGATAACAAGATGATCTTTAAAAACTAGAAATAGTACTATTTACATCTAACCACTCCACTACTACATACATTCTAAAATAAAGGAAATCATTATGCTTTGAAAGAAACACTATTTCTAAATTTACTATAGTAATATTCAAAATAGTCCAGATACAGAAGTTGTGATGTTTGTCAATAGGCATTATGATTGTGTCTGAATGTCCCCCAAAGCTCCATGCAGTCATGGAGGGGAAGGCTTTTTGGAGGCAGCTAAATCTAGCCTTTGTGATTGATTCATGCTCTAATTCTGGGATTAAGGGTGTGCATGCTACACCTTCCCTAGGGTGAGTAGCCTGCATACAATATAACCAACAGAAAGGGGCTTATCTCTTGCCTTATTACTTTTGCTATCTTCAATCTCCATGAATGGTTGCCCCTCTGCCAAGTGCTGCCCTGCCTTGGAATCAGCTGAGACTGAAACCTCTACAAACTGTGAACTAGATAAACCTTTTCCCATGTAAATTTGGGTGTTGGATATTTTATCTTAGCAATGAGAAAAGTAACTACAATAGGTGAATGGCTAAACTAACATGCAATGTATGTATCTTTATTATCTACGCACTACAAAATGAAATAATATTTGCATCATCATGAGTGGAACCGGAGGGCATTAAATGAAATAAATCATGCACAGAACAAAAAAATAGATGTTTTAAACTGTGGGCAAAAATTTAAAACGTTAACATCATAGAAATAGAATGTAGATTAGTGGTTGCCAGAAACTGGGAACAAAAAGGACAGGCATATGGAAAGAATGTAGTTAATGGGTTTAGGGATGAAATTGAACAGGAAAAATATGTTCTAATGTTCTTTAGCACAGCAGAACAATTGTAGTTGACAAAAATTAGTTGTATATTTCAAAACAAGCAGTAAAGACAATTGTAAATATTTCCAACACAGATAGATGATAAATGCCTGAGGTGATAGATATACCCATTACCATAATCAGATCATTACACATTACATACATGTATTGAGATGCCACATTGTACCCCATGAATATGCACAATTTTTACATGTGAAACACTGCACTTACGTGAAAAACATACCAAATTTACTAACTGATTTGAAAATAATTATATTCATAATAGAAGAGATGATACTTAGACAATACTGTTGCTGTTTGATCACCAGTAGGTCTCTTTCTGTAAATAGATATATTAGAGATGGAATTCCATCTGCCCAAAACAGCACAGAAACATGACACAGAAAAGAGAAAACTTTAATGAGGAATGCTCATGTTGCTTTATATGGAATCAGAAAAATTTCAGAAACAGCACCATTCTATAGTAAATGAATGCACACTATTATGCAAGGAACACCATGTTTCACTAGAAGAAAAGCAACTATTTATTACAAGACAATATTTCAAAATATACTCAATGATTGTGAAAGTCAGCCAGCATTTGGGGACTATCTCTGTGCAATTGCTCGTGCTGTATTCCTGAAAATGGTTTTTTATATATTGAATTCAATTTTTATTTGCAGCTTTTTGCCAAATATTCTAAATTATCAGAATTATTTTTTATTTTTTAATTTTTTTATTTTAAAAAGATTAAGATAAAAGAGCACATAACAAAACAGATCAGAACAGAACAATTTAAGCAACATATTGTTTCACCACAAGACAACCAGACATAACAGTAGCTACCATAATGTCTCTTTCCTTGAAACATTTGAGTATACCTTCATACACTACAGTATCAAACATAACAAAATAGTATAAAACCATTCAAGAGAATGAAAGTATTACAGGGCATTCAAAATCAAATAACAGAGAACGAACAATGGTTACCATATTATCTCCTTGTCCATAAAAAAGGTTTATACTATCACACATAATAAAACCCAATAAGATACAACATGATAAAACTGATAAAACTGGAAACAGAAGAACAAAAGCATGGTAGGATTCAAAACAAGATGATATTAAATCAGCACTAGCTATTATAATATCTTATTTTCTTCAAAATAGCTGTTCATATGATCACAGACAATAAAATCAAACAACCCAGAGTAAAACCATTCCAACTAATGAACGTAAACTAATGAGGCTGGCTTCAAAGAAATATCATGAGAAATCATGATTACCATATACTTTTATCTATTCTTACCATTTCATACATTAGGGAGACTATACAGTATTTATATGTGTGAGTTTGATTTATTTCGCTTTTGAGTATGGTCTCAAGCTGCACCCATTTATTTATAAATATCTCAAGGTGATCCTTCTTTATAGCTGAGTAGTACTCCATTGTATAAAAATACCACATCTTTTTTATCCATTCCTCAGTTGATGGACACTTGGTTGTTTCCAAGATCTTGCTATTACAAATTATGCTGCTATAAACATGGGTACACATATATCATCCACTGTATTATGTGTTCAGCCTCCACATAATTCCCAGCACAGGAGTTAGACACTGCATAAAGACATTTAGATATTTCTAATTTTTATGCACTTTTTGTAAATTTGACCCAATGAAAGTGTAATATCACAACCTTAATTTTGTGTGAAAACCTTGAACATGTATATAAAATGCTGCAGCATCCTCAGTAAGTGAAGATATATCCTTTTTCTACATCCACAAACATGAAAGATGAAATTTCTTGAGATTTTGTTTCTGGATGATCATATTTTAAGTTATGACCCTCTCTTACTTCAAGACCTGGATCCGATAATCACTGTTTTAAAGCTGGGTGAATGTAGCTAATAATCGTAGTGCTGTGTATTTATCCATATTGCTTTTTACCCATTTATTAATGCAGCTTATCTGCTTATAACTGTTACACATGTGCTATTGTTTTACCTTAGTGTCTCAGCTACCTTCTAATTGTTAAAACAAAATACCCAACATCCAACATTACAGGAAGAAAGGTTTATATCATCTCAGTCTGTAGAGGTTTCAGTCCGTGGTTGATTGGCTCCAAGGCACAGAGGCGCAGCGGAGGGGCATCATAGAGGAGAAACAGTTCATGGCATGGCAGGCAGAAGGCAGAAAGCAGCAAGAAGCAGCAGCAGCAGAAGCCTGCCTTCCCTCTATATTCCCTTTATATTCCACACAGGTTCTAAGCCTATTGATTGATTGGTACCACTCACACCCAGGGTGGGGCTTTTATTAATCACATTTTTAACTCAGCACTACATCTCCTGTACAAATAAAAAGAAAGTTAAACACTTTCCATTCCAAATAGGAGAATAAAAAGGAATGGAATCAAAGCAAGTACAAGTCTAGCAGGGCAAACCTTAAGTCCTATAGTTCCACACGCACCATTCGACACGGTCAGTAGCAAGATGTGAACTCCAAAGGGTTTGGGTGGCTCCAGCCTAGGGGACTACATGTGGTCGCAGCTCCCATGGCTTCTCTCTTAGGCTGCCTTTACTCACTCATGCAGCTGTCCTCACACAATCCTAGCTTCCTAGAATGTTCCTAGCTTCTCCAGATTTCTTGGGAGCTGTGCCCTGGGGGCACTGCTAGTGCAAACTGGATGTCTCTACCCCATGTGTTACTAGAAGCCTTCGGAACAGAAAAAGAAGCTCCCTCTTACAGTGTTTCGCGGGTGCCCTCTATTGGTGCAGTGTAACACTGACCGAAAAAAATGTTTACAGGACCCGGCTCTATTGTCAAAGGAGACAATAAAAGGTGGTTTGAAGTGGAGCACAATATAAAATGTACATTTTATTGCATGCATGTTAATCTCAATTTAGAAGCAGATTTCCTAAAATTTAAAAGGTAGAACAAGTTTGATTTAAAATATTGTAAAATTTTTTCACACACAAAAATATTAATCAATGACCTACAACTACACTATATTAAATTTTAAAGTAACAGTTCAGTGCATTATGTGATTTCAACTT
The DNA here is from genome assembly GCF_034190915.1 of Cavia porcellus. NCBI lineage: Eukaryota > Metazoa > Chordata > Mammalia > Rodentia > Caviidae > Cavia > Cavia porcellus. Next base: position 26,021,108 of record NW_026947497.1, on the reverse strand, counting down.
ACTTTATAATTTTATAGTTGGGGAATACATTTTTACTTTTCTGTAGTGTCACAGTTTCCATTTTTAATAACTGTACTCATTCAGGAGGGAAAAAGACAGACTTGTTATTTAAAATTAAATACCATCTAGTAGCTGCATAATACAAGAAACCACTGAGTCTAACTTTAAAAACTTACTTGAATAAACTAGTATAGAATACTAGCACTGAAATAGCATGTTCCTCAATTGACAGAATGAAGATCTGTTCTACACTATTACTCCCTTGAATTTTACTACTTACTTATTAAACTTTTTTCTATTATACTCAACATATATAAAAATCTCTTGCACAATCAAGCAACATATCATAGTGGATAAAAGTGTAGACTTTAGTCTTAGACTGAATAGGCTTGAACTTGGTTCTCACATTTGTTGTGTGACTTTGGGAAACTTTACGAAGCACTCTTCTTTCTTGGTTTTGAGATCTATAAAATGGGGATGAAGTGTGTGCTCCCTAAGGCTTTTGAATGTGTAAATGAGTTGAGTCAAGTAAAGTATGTAGGACTTTGCCAAGAGCATAATAACTGCCCAATAAAAATTCAGTATTGTTGTTTTCTGACATCCATATGCTTGAAAATAACTGTCAAATACTTGATTGATTACAGTGACTGATTATGTTAATAAGAAACAACTAATTTCTGTTAAAGCTCTCTAATCGCCACATTATAAAACACAGAGATAAATTTCAAATGATCTCTTTTCCTTTAGAATTCCAATACCACTTAACTGTTGTTTCAAAATGGGGCCAAATATATTTTTGCACCTATCCTAACATCTTATCAAAATATTCACAACTATTTATCTCTATCACTCAAAGTTTTAATCTACCAATATGAGACACATTACTTGATTATATTTGTATCTTTCCTCACTCAACTCTCAGAAAAATCTCATAAAACCCCAGGATAAAATTCTTTAGCTTTCTGATTTTAAGACCTACTAGATTTCCTCCTTCTAGTCATGTATAGGAATGTAGAGAAGTTATTCATATAAAGTTCCTTTAAGAAATAATCTGGTACTAAGAATGCACGATGGAGCAGACACGTGGTAGAACATTTATTCCTGCCAGCCTTAATACATTCATGTACAGTAGTTCAATTCATAATCATTTAATACAGTGAACATTTGTAGTCTTAAATATTAACAAAGAAACAGGCTATTAAAACTTAAAACCCTACTTGCATTTAGCTATGTTAAAAAAAAATAATCCCAGGAATACTGTAATGAGGCCTAGGCTTAGGAGTGAGCATTGTGGGAGTTAATGTAAGTAATGAACCTTTCATGTGAAATGATGTAGTGTCACAACTCATTTGCATCCCACTTAAAGTGTAATTAAGTTTCCCTGACAGCATGGCTTATGGCTGAAAGAACAGACCTGGATGCTAAATTAATCCAGAGTCCCTTAGTTAATAATGTTCAGCAAAGAAAACTTTACCCACTCTTTCTTGTAAAGTTCCCAAACTCCCATTTACTGAGGATATGATGAGACAACGCTACAGAGAAACCTTTGTATGAAACTGATAGCATCTCACCAAACACATTCAATCACTAAAATATCTAAAAACAGGACATTGAAGAATTGGAACACTTAAAAATGCTATTTTCTCTCCAGCTAGGAAGGTGGATGTTATGGAAGGGGTGGTTTCACATTTATCTTTTACTGTACCATGTTTTTAAACTATAGTATGCTTTCAAACTGAAATCTGAAGTGTTGGTCACTTTAGGATTTATAATAGGACTAACTGTAATAAGTGTTCAGAACTAATGAAATTCATTTTTATTCATTATTTCAGGACATCAATACTTCCTATAAGTTTTCATGAACAGTTATTATGCAGTAAATTCTTTTCCCCATTGTCCTTGCTTATTGGTCTTGTTAAGAATATTGATTTTGGGGGAGGAGGACTGAAGATGGTGGATAGATAACAACTGGCTACAGAGGCTCCCTGAGATAGTCAACTTATGAGAACATAATACAGAGTGGGGAGCCCCAAACAGAGGGAGATGAATTCTCTCATCCCAAGAAGAAACTAAGATGAGAAGAATCAACCAAACATACAGTTCTGGTGCTATTATTGGAACAGCTAAAGGTTCAGTGTTCCCACCACAGTGGGCAACTTGCCATAGATCTGAGGTCCCACTGCAACTTGCTAAGGTCCTGCCATGACTTGCCGAGCCATCTGAGCTCCCACCACTTTGACTCACTGCAGGTGCAGTTGTATTGAGTTCAGGGGTCAGCAAGCTGACCAGAAAGCTGAGTTGGCAGGGTGCCTACATTGACCTGTGGTGACTGACAGGAGTGGAGCCATTCCATAGAAAGGGGGGCTCCGGTGGACAACATTCTGGGACTGGGCAGGGGGGACTGGCACTGGGACTGGGACTGGCAAGTAGAAGGGGCAGCAGTGATTTCAGTCATTTGTTCCCTTCATGAACGGGATTGGTGGAGTGAGCTAGGCCTGGGTCATGTGACCTGGCAGAGACCCAATAGGTTATCCAAAATCAAGTCCCTACAGCAATGACGCACACTAACCACAATAACCTAGTGAAGCCTAAGAAGATTAACTGACCCAGAAGGGAAGTGGCGCAAAGAAATACAGTGCAGGCCACAGCAGCTTGACTGATCCACAGGGGAGGGGCCAGAGTGCGCTGTCCCTGTATGCAACTCACTAGCGAACAGCAGTGGGAAGGACAATCTAGCCTTTGCACTTCAGAATTGTAACCAACAGAAGCAAAAAGATGGGAAGAGGAAGCAACAACAAAAAGTCACCAGGTCCCAATCCTGAGAACACTGACACAGGACAGGTAAATACAAAGGAGAATGAGAACAACAAACGTGCAATATCAGACACTGCACCAGTGAACATAAAGAGATATCTTCAGGACCTCATAGATAAGTTCAAAAGTGAAATATTTAGCCAAGTAAAGCAAGATATAAGAAGATTAATAAAAGAAATACTAAGCACTCCTCAAGCAGACACAGATGGAAGAAGGGAGGAACTCAAAGGAGAGAACCATTTGATGAAGAATATAAAAAAATATAGAATACATGAAGCAGATTCAAAGAGATCACCAGGATATTAAAAACTCTATAGAAAGATGGCAAATCAGTTTGATTGCCATCAGCTTGCCAAATCAGCTTGATTGAAAAGAAACTAAGGCTAGATTATCCAAACTGGAGGACAATTTTGCAATGTGGGAGCATGAAAGGGAAACTTTTTAAAAATAACAAGGAAACAAGCAGTAACAATAGAAAGGCTAGAAGACAACAAAAGGATCTATAACTTGAGAATAAAGAATATGAATGAAGAAGCTGGGGTACAAACAAAGGAACTACAAAGGTTATTCACAGAAATAATTAAGGAAAACTCCCCACACATAGGAAAAGGAAATGATATTCTGATATATGAGGCATACAGAACTCCAGCCACCTACCAAAATAGAGCTACACCCAGGCATATAATAATCAAGATCCCAGAAATTCAATATAAGAACAGAATATTAAAAGCTGTTAGAGACAAGAAACAGATCACCTATAAAAGAAGGCCCATCAGAATAATGGCAGACTTCTCGACACAAACCATCAAGTCAAGAAGAGCCAGAAGCAAAATATTCCAAGCCCTGAAAGAAAATAACCTCCATTCCAGATTGATCCCTGATAAACTCTCTCTAGAAATTAATGGAGAAACAAGATGTTTCCAAGACAAAGAAGAACTTGGGAAATTCACAACATACAAACCAACTCTACAGAGAATACTGCAGGGCATTCTGGAAAGAGAGAAAAGTACTAGGATTCCAGGAACAGTGGTAAAGAGGCCTCAATGAATGGAGCAGAAAACAGAATGAAGAAGATAAGCAGACAACTGATGGCAAAAAAAGAGCATAACAGAAATGAAGCAGAGAGGACTTTATTCAAAACTGATATGATTGATAGTATCAAGTCTGAGAGTATAGGCAACTACACTGAAGATGACAACACTCTCCGATACACATTCTGGTTTGATAACTGCCAGTTTTTGAAGTTCTATACTATATACAAAGTTGTGTTTTATTAATACTGTTATGTACTGATATATTCAATTATACTATGTCTGTTGATATAGCCAATTCTATTGGAGATAACAAGAGACAATACAGGAACCATGGTAGAACTCTTTGTACAATGGTCTTATATGTTTATTTCACTTCATGTGTTTATAGGAATATGTTTTGTTTTGCATTGCTTTGTTTCGTTTCTCCTTCTAATATAGCAAGGATAGAAATACATGTTAAGACTCATGCATGTGTAGAATCCATAAACAGTTTATGAGAACTGATCTTATGACACATGATGAAATAAACAGATACTTTGAAGAAAAAGAGACACTAAAATACCCAGTGCTGATCCTGAAGTGTCATAATGTGAAACCCAGAAATAGTAGTATTCTTTGTTCAGAGAGATATTAGCCTGCTTGGGTTTATTCAATCTCAACATAATTGAAGATATGCATAACTGCATGTAATTTTAAGTGTATAGGATTGATAACCATTTTTCTAAGTTTTTGTTGGATAGTTGAACAGAACTAGTTGCAATCTCACTGTTTGAATCTCCACTTTATATGCTCCACTTTAGTATCTTGAATAACTATTTGTAAGAAGACAATCTATAATCATCAACTAGTGATTTCTTACTGTTTATTTTTTTCTTTGAAAGTATGTATTATTTCTACCCATTTCTGTTTTGTTTAGTTTTTCTTTAAATTCAGTTTTTGAAAAAAGACACTACAGTACCCAGTGCTGATCACAGTGTCATGATGTGAAATCCAGCAGTACTATTATTCTTTGCTCAGAATGATTTTAACCTGCTTTAGCTTGTTCAATCTAAACATAAATGAAGATATGAATAACTGCATGTATGTTTAAGTGTATACGATTGACAACCATATTACTAAGTTTCTGTTGGACAGTTGAACAGAACTGTTTGCAGTCTCGCTGTTTGAATTTCCACTTTACATGTTCCATTTTTGTATCTTGAACAACTATTTGTAAAATGACAATATGTAAACATCAACTAGTGATTTCTTACTGTTTATTTTTTTCTCTGAATGTATGTATTATTTCTACCTATTTTCTGTTTTGTTTAGTCTTTCTTTAAATAAAATTTTTTGAAAAAAGAATACTGATTTTTTTTGCAGCCAACTGATTATGATGCTGCCAGAACATTAGAATTATATGTGTTGGTTAAATATGTTTTAAGTATGCAAAGATTCAATTTATAAATAATCTATAGCTAATTTCTTAGGATCAGATTCCACTTCTCTGCCATGTAACACAGAAACCTTTTATGAGTTAGGCACTATTACTGTTTAATTATATCATACTATTCCCTTTCTGGCCAATTCAAAGGTCAGTGTGAAAAAGAAGCCCTATCCTTTGGCCCATACTCTCAAAACTGACTATTACTGCCACACGAATAATGTGAATTTTATTCAGAGAGTTAAAGTGCTGGTAGCAGGAAAAAGACAACTAGAAACATTTCTCAGACACAGGATGCTGTTGAATCCTGTGAGTGCCCAACCCAATTATACCTAATGGATTTACTCAATTCTCCCAAAACAAAACAGCTCAGGGTCTTTCAGGCTAAATTAAGCATTGATTCTGATAGATGCTGTGACTGCCAAGGAAGTTGTCACATCTGGAAATTAGATAATATATTAAAGTGTAACACTGAGTAGAAACTATAATATTCACCTCTATATCTGCACAGCACTGAAAAATCCCTAAGGCAAAATTTGCTGCACTCATCTTTCCAGATTCAGTCTCAGCTCCATGCAGTGGCTCATTGGCATTGTAATAGAAACAGTGCCTGCTTCTTTCCTGACTTCACAAAGAACTATTTCAAGGAATTAAAAAAAAAAAAAAACCCTGTTACGAAGGACAAGTTTATGGGGTAAATGCAACTGAACATTATTTTTCTTATGTTATTAAAAGATCATAATGTAGTGAACATAAAGGATAAAAGTAAAAGGCTCAATTTAATGATGTTTCTGCCTTGTGGTTGGATCATTTACGGTGGCAGCAAATGCTTTACTTCAGCCATCTAGCTGAGACCAGAAGTGGTGGCACACAGAGTTCTAGTAACAAATATCTAATGAGATGCCTTTCTTTATGAGTTATAACTCATGTTATCAGGAGAAAAAGGATCGCAGAAAAGCTCTCCCCAGAGTTCTGAGTCTGGCTTGTCTCTTAAAATTCACTTCAGATTGAAATGTTTAAAATATTCAGGGTGGTAGCTTAAGGCCACAGTGAAAAAAAGCCAAATTTTAAGTATTCAATATACTGTCTTTTTTTATTAAATAGAAAATCTAGACTAAAAACATACATATTTATATTTGCTTTAATTCCCTTAGGAGTTGTACATTAGCATACATGTGTCATAGTACTTTAATATATTTATATTAACATTGTATTTAATGTATACAGAGAGCTTTTCTTATGTAAAATACACAGGTTTTAGCACAATAATTCATTAAGGAGTGATAAATTATTTTAAATGCTAATGATTACAAATCACACATATATAATGTATATAACATATACATTCTAGTCACATCTTTAAGTTTATATAAGCAGCTAGTTGAGTTCACATTTTTAATATGTCAAGGTTCCAAATCTAAAGTTTGTCATGTAATTTTAGATACCCTCTCATGTACTATTGATAGTTTTTGTAGGTCTCTGACTACTACAAAATACACTGATCAATTCACACAGTCATGCTGTATAATTAAGTACTTCCATTTATAAACACTCTGGTCACATGAGCTTAACCTACAGATTATCAAAGTATAGGAGCTTTGCTACCAAGAGCGATGTTACTACAACTATACATAAAAACAAATAGAAAGCATTCAGTCCTGTGTGCCTACAATAGCCTGAAGGAATATGATTCAAGTTGACTGTTGATGTAAATTCTTTTCCAATTACCTTGGAGTTGAAGCAAAATGAATTGTTAAAGTATAAAAGTGTAAGTAGTAGTTTAAATAAATGTACTGAAAATATTCACCTTTGCTGTACAAAAAGCTATATTAATATTAAAGCATATGTTTAAATTATACATGTATATATACAACTTGCAGAATTTTGAAGCACTATAAAAAGAAGATAAATGTTTAAAGTATCTTGGCTAAAAGTGTGCAGTATCAGAAATGAGTCAGCAAACCTAACAGACTCAAATACTGTAATGTTCTGCATTTACATTTTTTGGTTGAGAAAATAATGTAAACATACAAGAAGAATTACTTGGCTTATTTAGTTTCACATTTTTTTAAGTTTAAAGAGTCTACAATTATTCCTTTGCACTTTTTGTTGTTGTTAGCTCATAAAATTCACGCAGTGCAAGCAAATTAGTTTAGAATAAATTATGTTACATTCTCACATATTTGTAAAAAGAACTACCTGTTCCTATTTCCAAAAACACAGTGACGGTCTTTCTTGTATGTTAAAAATAGCCCAATGAGTGTTGGTGAAGTTCGTGTTTCCACCTCACAACCCAAAGTCCCTAAAATCCAAAAGTAAATACATAATCAAATCATTGCACACTGTTATGGCTTATATGTAAAGCGGCCCTGAAAGTTTCATGTATTAAGAGGTGAGGCTTTTGGTGGTGATTAGATCAGGGGGCACTATTTTCATCAATTCATAGCTAAATAATTCATAACTGTTATGAAGCAGGGTTTGGTTGGCAGGGGTGTGTCACTGTGGGATGCCTTTACAGAGTACATCTCTGTCCCAGCTCTCTTTACTTCTTGTTATGCTTCCTGGCTGCTGCGGGTGACAGCCTTCCTCTACCATGTCCCTTTATCATGCCTTTTTGCCCTGTATCCTCCTCACTGTGCATGAGCTGACACCCTGAAACTGTGAGCCAATATAAGCCTCTCCTCCTCTTACATGTGAGTGGTAGGCTTCTTGTCCCAGCAATGAAACAGTGACTAATATACATACTCACATATTAAACTTCTGTCCATTCTCAGTCTCTTTGTGTTCATAATTTCTTCTAGCTCCAGATCTAAGAATTACATATGAATTTAACTTTTAATACAATTGAAAAATATTCTCAAGGAAGAAATACAATCCTATTCCATTGGTTCCAAGTAATCTTGAATATTTTATTTCATTTACTTTTGGTTTTTTGAGACAATGTCTCACTGTATATTCCTAGCTGGCCTTGAACTCACTATGTAGCCCTGATTGGCTTCCAGCTCAGGGTAATTCTCCTCCTTCAGTCTTCCAAGCTACTATGCCAGCTGAGTCTTAAACTCAGAAAGAGCTGTAAACTCAGCTCTTTGTTTCATAGTTGGGGGAAATAATAGAGGAGCATGATTTAATATTGGCAGATTTAATATGTCAAGGTAAACAGAACCAAAGTTTAAATTAAACAAATATTATATAGTTGCTTTGTAAGGCAAGCTTGTCAGTAATGCTTCCTAGGTTGATGATTCATCAACAGTGCTATCAAGAAATTGTACCGGTCATAGTTTTACTATTTAGAAAAATTAAAGTATTTTGGCCTTACATAAGACAAATAAAATGCTCACATTCATTTTATGCATTTGACTAATTTTTAACGAGTTCATAATGATATTGCTGGCCTGGGCATTTGTTCTGCATTCATGAAGCTCTAAAAGAAAGCAACAAAAATCACTTTATTTGTTCATTAGTCCTAACCTTATTGTAGTTCTTATTAGTTATGCTGATCTCTGGTAGCCAAACCCAGATTCTAGAGACCTGTTCAGCAACCAACTTCACTCAAAGATCCTGACCTTATCCATGAAGATAATAACCACATGTAAGGGTTATTAATTTTATTCTTTATTGTGCGTTTGGGAGCAAATTACACTTATTGCATTGGTTTTATTCATTCATCATCTATAGTTTTTAACTATTCTATTAGTTTTGTAACTATTAAGTAAATTTTATGCTGATATCAACTTTTATGTTTTTGAAGCCATTCCTCTTCTTCCTAATTTTATTAATATGATCTTTAACAGAAATAAATCATGATGAGCAATAGCACAGCTGTAACAGGAGACCTCAGACTCCCATTGTTTTGAGAGACAAATCAACTAGACAGAAAATCAGCAAAGAAATATCAGAGCCAAACCAAACCTGCGAACAAATGGACATAGTAGGAAGAAGCCATGCCCCAAGGAAACCTGCCAGTGACCGAAAAAGATCTGGTGAGCCCAGTAGTGGCTCAGAGGAGAAGAAGCTATGCCCTGAGGCCCCATCACCATCAGGGAAGCATCTATGGGCCACCACCACATGCCTCTCCACCACTTGGGGGACCCCAGATCACTGAAACCCAGTTGCCTAGCCCAATCCCCTGCACAGAGGTGCTAGCAGCAAATTCAGGAAGCACCCAGGGTGCAGCAGTGGGATGATTCAGAGGAACAAAGGAAAATGTCAGGAAAAAGGATCAAAATACAATCTCAGACCTTCAGCCCACACAGGAGACACAGACTAGTAGAAATTAGTGATCACAGACCTGAAATTTCTGGAAAGATAACAACTGAAGTACAGAAGCAACTTAGTTCTTGTACTGATAGGTTAATTTTACATGCCTATGTGTGATGGTCTGGACAGCTATTTTTGAAGAGGCATTATAGTACCCATTGTTCATTTCCTATTTTCTCGTTTTGAAATCCTGTATTACTTTCACTGTTTGGTTTGGTTTTATTCCATTTTGTTTTATTTGATGTTTTTATATCTGGTGGTATAGGCAACTATTTTGAAGACAACAAGAAGCATTATGGTAGCCATTGTTGATTTCCTATTGTTTTTTAAGTTCTGTATCACTTTCATTATTTTGTGTTGGTTTCATTTTGTTTTATTCTCTTTAAAATAAAATTTGAGAGAGAGAGAGAGGTCACAGATACTATCAGTGTCCCAAACAGAGAATATTGGATTCCTCCTTTATTCATATTATCTCTCTATAGACTTTTCTCTCCTATTCCCAAACCAGGTCTTGTCAACCTTAATGAAGAATGTAATCTTATCTGAAGTCAGCCAGAATCATTGATGATCTCATTCTAAAAATTACCCATTTGGAAAATGCCAATGATCATGATCCAAATTACCTTTTCTGCTCTTCCAACTCCAGTCCCTCAGAGATCAACACTATTTAATTTTAAAAACTGTTCAGAGAACTTTTATAATAATGCTGTCCGTGGGACAATTTACAACTTCCGTGATGAGACCCATAAATAAAATCAGCTGATGAGCACAAATCCCTGATAATAGGGATTTCTCAGTAAAACTCTATTTTGCGTATAAAGAAATAAGTATGTGAAACTTACTCCTGGATCCCTGAAACCTAATCTGCCATAACTCTATGGAGCTGTCAATAATCATTTCTGTGTTAGAACTTTTTTAGAAAGGAAAGAAAAGAAAAAAAAGACAACTTTTTAAATAAAGGGCCCATCATCAATTAATTAGGAACCTATGTACTATCCAGATTCCTTGACCTCTCTTTAAAATAGGAATGCAGAAGAGTTTTCTCTTATGATTAGAATTTCTTGGTTCATTCTAAGTGATGAGTATTATAAAAATGAACAACAAATATGTGGGATGTCTTTTTTCTAAAAGCAGTCTTCAAAACAAGATCAGTTTATATGCTCTGAGCCCATCAAGCTCCAACAAATGTTAAGATATAAACAAAACATTATTTTTCCTGTCCTCCTTGTACTTGCTTCTGTATCAACAAACTAAAATTAACTCCTGACTTTATCAAGCTCTGGATTGTTATGCAGCAAGTTATTTTTTTCTTTCAAGAAACTAGGTATATGCAGTCAAAAGCAAAACTATGGCTTTCATGGAGCTTATAGTCTAGCTATCTTCATAAGAGAGACTCTTGAGTATGAGCAGACATCAAGGGTGAGCATCTTAAATTCCTTCAAACATTTACTAGAGGACAATGGGATACTATATTTCATTCGCTGAATAATGATTACTGTTGAGAACTCAGACTATACTACTAAATCATCTGACTGAATAATCCTTTTTGTCATCTACTATTACTCTCTACTCAAGCAAATAATTCTGAGGTCAGAGAGCATGGCTAACTTGTATACCGACATTCCCTGCTTGTCCAGCATGCTTGATCTTTGTTGAGTAACTGAAGGATCGATAGGCCAAACAATGAATGAATAAACAAATATCATTGAAGTATCTATTCACAGTTATTGAATCAATAGCTATATTCATGTAACATCCTTAATTTTCATAACATTCTTTATTTTTATGGTTGCCTGGTATCTCCAATAGTTCATTAATTTTTTAAATCCATTTTATTTCAAAGAGAAAAAAGGAAAATAAAACAAAATTTCAAAAAGCATCAATCAGGAGGCAACAATGGTACATACATTGTCATCACCAAATCATTTATACATAGCACAAGACATCTGCATTCAATGGTCCAAACAGTACCAGAACAAATCTTTCTCTTCAGTGACCTCAGAGAACTCAATAGTATAACTATCTTAATTATATTTTTATGTAGCTATATATATATATATATATATATGCTGTTTTTTCCAGTTTCTCACACTAGTGAGACAATAGAATGTTTACATATGTGTGTCTGATTTATTTCACTTATGAGTATGGTCTCAAATTGTATCCATTTACCTATAAAAGCCTCCAGTTTATCATTTATTTTGGCTGAGTAGTACTTCACTATATAAAAATACCACATTTTTTATCCAATCCTCAGTCAATGGACATTTAGGTTGTTTATATGATCTAGCTATTACAAATTGTGCTGCTGTAAACATAGGTGCACATGTATCACTGTGGTATGATGTTTTTCTTTTGGTAATATACCCAGAAGGGGAATAGCTGGATTGAATGGGAATTCTAATCCTAATTTTTTGAGGAATCTCCACACTGATTTCCACAGTGGTTGCACCAATTTACATTCCCACCAACAGTGCAGAAGTGTTCCTTTTCCCCCACAACCCTACCAGCATTTGTTATTGGTTGATTTCTTAATAAAAGCCATTCTTTCCAGGGTGAGGTGGAATCTTGAATGAATAGTGATGTTGAACATTATATATATATATATATATATATATATATATATATATATATATTTGCTGTTTGTATTTATTCAAATGACAAGTATGTATTCATCTCAGATACCCATTTTGAGATTGGGCCTTTAAATCTGGGAAGATTGATATTTTTTTTTCTAGTTCTATGTTCTGAGTAGTAATCCTTTGTCTGAGGTATAGCTGGCGAACATTTTTTCCCACATTGTGAGTTGTCTCTTTATTCTTTTGGTGGTTTCTCTTGCTATGCAAAATCTTTTCAGTAGGAGGAAATGCCAATTGTTGATCCTTTGTGACAGCTCCTGTGCAAGTGGAGCTTGTTCATAAAATCTTGGCCAACACCAGTATTTTCAAGAATTTTACTGAATGGCCCTCTCAGTAAGCACCCTCATATGGGCTGGGAGGAGAACCAGCGGCTACCCAAGATCCAGCAATGGTGGGACTTAGGAGGATGCACAAGAAGGCAATTTGCCCGCCCTCTGGTAAGCGCCCCTGGCACGGCCGCGAAAAGAACCAGTCAGCTGTTCCCATGAACCTACCAGTGCAGAATCAAACATCTTCCCTCCCTGTCCCCTCGTCAGCAACTGGGGACAGAGGTCTGAGCATCTCTTGGAAAGATGACCGTGTGCAGTGTAGCAAATACGGGGATTTTCTTCTATTTTCTGTTTGAAAGCAAAGGTTGTTTTCACTGTTATGTTTTGTTTTGATGGTTTTGATGTATTCAGTATTCTCCTTCAATAGGTTTTATGATGTTCTGTTATTGGTTTGATTTTGCTATCCTAATTGACTGGACAACTATTGTGAAGACAATGAGATATACTATAGGACCTATTACTACTACCAGTATCCTGCTGTGAAGTTCTGTACCAGTGTCACTGCATTGTCTCAATTGATTTTGTTCTGCTTGTTCTGTTGTGTTTTTACTACATTCCGAATAAGATTTTTTTAAAAAAGAATTTTACCTACTCTGTCTTCCAGCAGCTTTGATGTTTCTGTTAAGGTCTCTGATCAATTCTAACTTTAACTTAGTGCATGGTGAAAGATATGGGCCCGATTTTAATCTCCAGCATGTGCAGAGCTAGTTTTTTGAGCACTATTAAAGAGGTTCTCTTCCAGTGAATGTGTTTGGCAAATTTGTCAAAGGTAAGATGGATAATTGTATCTGGAGTTGTTTCTGCATCTTCTAATCTGTTCCAATGATCTTCAGGTCTTTTTGTTGTTCTTCTTGTTAAGTACCATGCTGTTTTTATCACAGTAGCTTGTTAGTATAATTTCAAGTCAGAGATTGTGATGACCTTGTCTTGTCTTTGTTGCCCAGGATTGCTTTTGCTATTCTATGTCTCTTCTGGTTCCAGATGAATTTTTGGATTGTTTTATGCAATTCTGTGACATATGCTATTGGAATTTTGATTCAGATTGCATTGAATCTATACAACAATTTTGGAAGTATGGCCATTTTCACTACATTGGTTCTTTCTACCCAAAAGCATGGGGTATATCCCCATTTTCTAATATCCTCTTCAATCTCCTTTTTCACTTTAGTTTTCAACATAGAAGTCTTTCATATCTTTTGTTAGATTGATTCCTAAATATTTCAAGTTTTTGTATGCTATTGTGAAAGGTATTGTTTCCCTGATTTCTTTCTCAGTGAATTTGTTATTCATGTACAGGAAAGCTATTGATTTTTGAGTGTTGATTTTATATCCAGCTACATTACTGAATTTGTTTATTAAATCTAGAAGTCCTCTGGTGGAGTTTTCAGGATCTTCCATGTAGAGTATCATATCATCTGCAAATAATGATAGTTTAACTTCTTCCTTTCCTATCTTTATTCTTTTTATTTTTTATATTGTCTAATTTCTCCAGTTAAAGTTGAGTAACAGTGGGGACAGTGGACATCCTTGTCTTGTTCCTGATTTTAGAGAAATAGTTTTTCAGTTTTTGTTCATTTAGTATGATGCTGTCTGATTTGTTGTACATGGTTTATATCAGACTAAAATAAAGACCATCTATGTCCACTTTCTGTAGGGTTTTTTTTATCATGAATGAGTGCTAGTCTTTGTCAAAAGATTTTTTCTGCATCTATTGAGATCATTGTATGATTTTTGTTCTTGGCCTTATTAATAAGATATATTACACTTATGAATTTACACATGGTGAACCATTCCTGTATCGCTGGGATGAATCCCACTTGATCATGGTATATCATCTTTTGAAGATTTGCTTCAGTCTGTTTGTCAGCATCTTATTAAGAATTTTAGTATCTATGTTCATTAAGGAAATTGGCCTGTAATTCTTTTTATTAGCTGGGCTCTTCTCTGGTTTTGTATCTAGGTAATGCTTGCTTCCAGGAATGAGTTTGGGAGTTTGCTTCTCTTTCAATTTCATTAAAGATTTTGAGAAGTAGTGATGCTAGATCTTCTCTAAATTTCTTGTAAAATTCAACAGTGAACTCATCAGGGCCTGGGCTCTTTGTTGATAAATTTTAAATTACATCTTTGATTTCATTTATTGGTATTGGATTATTTAAGATTTTTTCTTTATTTAGCTTTGGTAATTCATATGCATCTAGACATCCATTTCTTCTGTATTTCCATCTTTTTAGAACACAAGTTTTCAAAGTAGGTATAGACGATCCTCTGAATTTCTTCTGAACCTTCTGTGATTTCACCCTTTTCATTCCTAACTGCATAGATTTGAGTCTTTTCTTTCCTTTTTTGATTAAGGTTAGGTAAGGGTTTGTCGATTTTATTTAATCTTTCAAAGAACTAACTCTTAAATTCATTGATTTTTTGTATTGCTTTTTAGTCTCCAGTATGCTAATTTCTGCGCTGATCTTTATAATTCCCTCCCTTTGATGAACTCTTGGCTTAGCCTGCTCTTCTCTTTCTAGAATTTTTAGGTTCACCATTAACTTATTTATATGCACCTTGCTCTGTTTTCCTTGATATAGATCTTCACTACTATAAATTTCCCTCTTAAGATTGCTTTTATTATGTCCCATCCATTCTGGTATCTTGTATTTTCATTGTCATTCAACTGTAAAAACTGTCTGTTTTTTTCTTTAGTTTCATCTGTGACCTATTGGTTGTTCAGTAGGGTGCTATTAAATTTCCGTGTGTTTATGAATTTCTTATGATTTCTTTTGCATGGATTTCCAGTTTCATTTTACTGTGGTCTAATATTATGCATGTGATAATTTCAATTCCTTAGCACTTACTTAAGCATGTTCTATGAGCCAGGATATGGTCTATTTTGGAGAACGTTCCATGTGAAACTGAGAAAAATATGGATTCTGATGATGTGGAGTGGAAGACTCTATAGACATCTACTAAGTCCATTTGTTCAAAAGTTTGATTTAGTTCTAATACTTCATTATTGATGTATTGTCAGACATTTTTTGTCCTTTCATGACAGTGGAATATTGTCACAGGTCTCCCAATACAATTGCATTAGTGTTTATTTGATTTTTCATGTCTTTTTAGTAATTATTTTATATAGTCAAGTGCACTAGTATTTGTTGCATATATATATTTATGATTGTTATCTCTTCCTCTTGTATTGTTCCCTTATGAAAATGTAGTGACCTTCTTTATCTCTCTTAATCATTCCTGTCTTCAAATTCACTTTGTCTGCAAATAGAATAGCTACTTCTGCTTTTTTCTGGGTTCCTGCTGAATGGAGTATTATTTTCCATCCCTTGACTTTCAGTCTATGAATTTCCTTTTTAAATAAATGAGTTTCTTGTATGCAGCATATTGTTGAATCTTATTTCTTGATCCATTCTTCCAGTCGGTGTCTTTTGATTGGTGAAATGAGACCATTAGCATTGATGATTATAACAGATATATATTGAGTTACTCTTGTCATGTTATTTTCTTGTTTTTGATTTCCTCTTCTTTCCCTCTCCCTCTAACTGTTTGCCTTCCCTGGTGGATTCATTCTGTTGAGGTTCATGGAGATTTCGTCCTTATTATCTCTTTCTAGAATGTTCTTCAAACCATTTTTGTTTTGGTACTGGGGATCAAACTCAGGACTGCACAATTACAAGGCAGGCACTTATGCCACTGAGCTAAATCCCCAACCCTCTTCAAAATGTTTTAAAGTGCTGGTTTGGTGGTCACAAATTTCCTCAGATGTTCTTTGTCATGGAAGTGTCTTATTTCTCCATCAATTTTGAAAGATAATTTTGCAGAGTGCATCAATCTGGGTTGAAAGTTGTTTTCCTTTAGAATGTAGAGTACTTAATTCCAAGCTCTCCTTGTCTTCAGAGTCTGTGCGGAGAAGTCAGCTGTAATTCTAATGGGCTTTCCTATAGGTGATTTGTTTCTTTTCTCTAACAGCTTTTAGGATTCTATTCTTGTGGTGAATTTCTAGAATCTTGACTATGATATACCGGGCTGTAGATTTTTTTGATCATGGCTAATTCAAGCTCTGTATTCCTTATCTATATGTCAAATATTTTTTTTAAATGTCATTTGTGGTATCTACTGCTTTTTGACTCAGGTCAATCTTAAATTATTCTTCCTTGTATCATCTAGCAGTTACTGAACTGATTTCTCATTGACCCTTAATATTTTTGAGAAATCTTTCTTTTCCTGGTCACTAACCACAAGCCTGTCTTCAATATCTGAGATCTTATCCTCACATTGGCCTAATCTGCTCTGAATAATATAGTGGAGTTTTTATCCTCCTGGATATATGGTTGAATCTGCTTTATGAAGTCTATTTCTTTCCTATGCTGAGCTTCCATAATTTTTTTAAGCTCATCTATTTTTTGTCTGTATCTGCTCTAATGTTACCAAGCATGGTGTTTATTTTGCTAATCTCTATAGTTATCTGATATTATTTCTGCTTTCATTTTTTCATTCAGTTGGTTTATTGTTATCATTTTTAAAAAATCTAGTGGACTTTGGGCTGTCTCACCTCATTTCTCCCTGAATTTGCCTTTGATGAATTGAATGTCATCATTTTGCATTTTGCTTAAGTGCCTTTCCATTTCTTTTCTCTCTTTCTTTAGTTTAATTACTGGGATGATGCTTATAAATTGCCTACAGTGGCTTGCTGTATTGCTAGTATCTAGAAACCTTAGGTAATGACTACTTCTTTGAGGTATCTTCTAGGTGTAGCTGGTTTGGGGTTTTGAGTCTGTTGGAAAATCTTACCTCCTCTGTTTGCTGGAGATGAAAAGTTGTTGCTTCTTTGGCTTAGTGCTTGATTTTTTGGCACTGTGCCACAATATTTTCTGTGACCCTTAGTCAATTTCAGTCATGGAATACCAAGACCAACAGCAGTTTAGAACCATTCTGTCAATTTTGGTTATAATGGCACTAAAAGCATCAAACACAACCTAGAAAACAACAAACTGAGCTATCTTAATTTTCCACTTTTAACTGTATGAACTAGATCTGTGATTATAAAACAAAATTTAAAACAAATGAGAAAATTAGATGCAGTATATGTAAGTCCTTAATATGTCAATTTTGCTCTAAGGGTTACAATTTTACATTGATTAAGGAGAAAACAGAGAAGTGGAAGAAGAGGAGGAGATTAAAAGTAAGGTTAAAGGACAAAGAAGAGCACACAAACTTTAATAAACTGGTGCAGAAGGTTAAAGGAAAACAGAGTTGGAAGAGATAAAAGGAAAAACAGAATAGAACCACAGCCACAAAGAGACCAGGAACCATATTCATATTCAAACTCATATTAAAACAATGAAGGAGGATCAACGATTTAGCTCAGTGTCTCAAGCGCTTGCCTGGTAAGTGCAAGGTCATGAGTTTGATCCTTGGTACCAAAAAAAAAAAAAAAAAAAAAAAAGAGAGAGAGAGAGAGAGAGAGAGAGAAAGAAAAAGAAAAACAAACAGTCCACTTCCAGTATTCTCTCTGATTTTACTAGTAGATAAGCTGTGGAGACAGAATCACAAATCATGCCAATGCATCCCAACAAGCTAGCAGTAACTTTTGGGGGTTGGAGGATAATGGATAATCTCAGCAGGCCTGTCCCAAGAGCAGACTTATTGGGCTTGCCTCCACCTGAGCAATGTCCACAGGTTTGAACCAGGTGGGAATCAATGCACCATTTACGTTATTGTCACAAAGGATATCACCTTGTTTTCCCAATCCACTGCTTACTCTCTCATACAATACTCCAGTTTTCTCTAAATTTTTCAGGAGCAACTTTAAGATCCAGACCTCAAAATCCCTCCAGATAAATTCCTTAAAGGCTGACAGTGAATAATTCTATGACTTTGTGCTTTGAACAAGTGCTCACTTACACATTTAAATACAATAAGAGTTGAGAAATGCTTTGGCTCTACCTGAAGCATTTCTGCAGGTTTTTTTTGTAAAATAAGTTGAATTTTTATTTCAGCAAGAAAAGAAGTTCTTGAATATTTCCTCTGAAATGACTTTTCAGCTATCAATTTGGTTGATTAAGACCACACAGTTTTCTGTCAATCAGCAACACAAAGTAGAAGTATGATCATATTGTGCTTGTTCTTGCTTCCCAGTGAGAAAAATAAAATTGCCACATAGTTCAAATCCAGCTATAATCATCTATATTCAAAAGTAATTTATTGAAGTGGTCATTCAAGACTATGTCTGATTGTAAACTTATCCAAGATACTTAAGATAAACCAATTCCTAATATCTATTTCAGATTTCCAAAACTTGAGTATTAAGGGCATATACCATACCTAGAACCCTGCCTTGAAAATAAGCAGAAGAAGTGCATAAAAGACACCTACTAAGAGAAAACATATGACTTTTGTGTTCTTATACTGAAAAGCTTTATTTTTTGAAACAGGTCATTGCAAGAAATAGAATTCTGCATTTTTTTTGCTAGGCCTAGATTTTTCCTGGAATATTTCCTCCTTAAAATCAAGAACTTTGTTCACTCATATTCTGAGGAATCATAACAATAACTTATATACTAAAAGTGCTTATAAAATATTTGCTGACTATATTATTTTATGAAATCCCATATGATTATCAAACTCCTCATATGAGTGTTTTCTCATAATAGAACTTATTTTTTAATTTTTATTTAAGGAGAAAAAGAGAAAAACAGAAAAAGGGTACAAGTTATACAGAATTTCAAAAAAAATAAACAGTAGGAAGTCACTAGTTAATAGATTACATATTGTCATCTTAGAAATAGTTGTTCAGGTTATAAAATTAAAGCATTAAAAGTGGACATTCAAACAGTGAGACTGCAAACTGTTCTGTTCAATGATCCAACAAAAACTCAGTAATATGCTTATCTATCTTATACGCTTAAATATACATGCAGTTATATCCTTTAGAGCACTTTCCTTTACTCTTTTTTTTACAATGATAGTTACACATTGTGGGTTTTATTACTCCCACAGTTATTACTTTTGTTAAGAGAATAAAACCAAGTGTGACATAGCAAAACAGAGTCAGTCAAATCAAAAGGATGGACATAGTACATAATGTAAAAAAGAGAATACAAGGTAATCAACAATGGTTACCATAATGCCTCTTGCTATCTTAAAAAGAATTGTCTATATCATCAGTTATAATAAAATTGAACAAAACAGTAAAGAACAAAACCAATAAAACCAAAACTTTGCAGACATTACAGGACTTCAAAAGACGATAATAGTCAAACCAGAATGGGCATCATAGTGAATCTTACTGTTTTCGCAGTTGTTGCCTATACTCTCAAACTTGGTACCATCAAGCAAAACAGAACAGAGGAAAATCAGTCAAAACATGATGGTGAGAGCAATACAGAGTTTCAAATCAAGTTAATATAAATCAAAGTGGGTTACTATAATATATCCTGCTATTTTTATTTCTTTTTCCCCTTAATTAAAAAGATAAAAATAAAAAAGGAGATTGAGATAAAAGAGGACATAAGAACAAAACAGCACAGATCAGAACATAACCATTTAAACAAAATAGGGTTTCACCACAAGATAATCCGGACATAAAAGTAGTTACCATAGTGTCTCTTTCCTTCAAATCTTTGAGTATAACTTCATATACTGTAGCATCAAACATATCAAGACAATGTAAAACCATTCAAGAGAATGACACTATTACAGGATATTTAGAACCAATTAACAGAAAATGAACTATGGTTTCTGTATAATCTTCTTGTCTATAAAAGTTTTTGTTTATATTATCACATATAATAAAATCCAATAAGATACAACATGTTAAGACCGATGGAGACAAAAGAACAAAAGCTTGATGGGACTTCAAAACAAGATGATATTAAATCAGCACTAGCTATTATGATGTCTTGTTTCCTCCAAAATAGCTGTTCATACCATCCAACCTTCTCTGCCTCATTTCTATTGAGCTCTTTTTCTGTCATTAGTTGTCAGTTTGTCTTCTTCATTTTGCTTTCTCCCCCCATTCATTGTGGCTTCTCTGCCACTGTTTCTGGAATCTTGGTATTTTTCTTTTTTTTAGAATGTCCTCAGTATTCTCTGTAGAGTTGAATTGGTAGTTGCAAATTCCCCTAATTCCTCTTTATCCTGGAAGCACCTTGTTTCTCCATTAATTTCTAGGGACAGTTGTGCAGGATATATCAATCTTGGCTGGAGGTTATTATCTTTCAAAGCTTGAATTATTTCCCCTCATGCTCTTCGTGATTTGATGGTTTGTGCCGAGAAGTTGCTGTAATTCTGATAGGTGTATCCTTGTAAGTGATCTGTTTCTTGTCTCTGACGGCTTTTAATATTCTGTTCTTATATTGGATTTCTGGAATTTTGATTATTACATGCCTGGGTGTACCTCTGTTTGGGTTGTAGGTGACCGGGGTCCTGTGTGCCTCATACATATGCGTATCTTTACCTTTTGCTAAATTAGGGAAATTCTCCTGCATTATTTCTGTGAATAGCTTTTGTAGTTCATTTGTTTGTGTCCCTACTTCTTCTTTTACATTCTTAAATTATAGATCCTCTTATCATCTTCAAGCCTTTGTATTGTTGTTTGTTTTCTTGTTATTTTTAAGAAGTTTTTCATTTCATGCTCCTTACATTACAAATCTGTCCTCCAGTTCAGATAATCTATACTTAAGTTTCTTTCAAGCTGTTATGCAAGCTTTCAATAGAGTTTTTAGTTTCCTGGTAATCTCTTTGAACCTGGTTCACGTATTCTATGTTTTCTCTGTTTTCTCCATCAAACAATTCTCCCCTTTGTTCTATTCTTCCATTCCACCATCTGTTTTTCTGTTGGGAGGTGCTTAACATTTCTTTAACTATTCTACTTATATCTTGCTTTACTTGGTTAAATACTTCACTTTTGAACTCATCTATGAGGTCCCAGAGATATCGCTTTATGTTTATTGGTGCCATGCCTGATATTGCATGTTTTCTGTCCTCATTCTCCTTTGCATTTACCTTTCCTGAATCAGTGTCCTCAAGATTGGGGACTGAGAACCCTTTCTTGTTGCTCCCTCTTCCCATACTTTTTGTTCCTTCCATACAAGCATATACAGGAGGACCAGTTTCTTCTTTGTGGGTTACAGTTTGTTTGAATCACACCGGCTAGGTGTTCCTGCCCACTGCAGTGTACTAGGGAGATACAGATCTGGGCAGCCTGTGCTGGGCCCGTCCCTCCAAGTCAGTCAACCTGCTGAAGGCTTCACTGCATTAGGGTGCACTGCCAGGCCCAGGGACTTGGTTTGGGCTATCCTGCTGGGTCTTAGTCTGTGGTGTCACCCAGGTCAAGCGTCCCCACCAATCCTGCTTGAGAGGGGAATATGTGACTAACGTCACTGCAGCATCCTGTTCTGGCTAGTCTTTCTGGTCCCAGAACATCCTCTGTTGGAGCCTCCTAGTCGATAGAAGGGTCCCCGTTCCTCTCACTCACCACAGGTCAATGCAGACTCCCCACCAGCTCTGCTCTCAATTCAGTTCACCAATTCCCGCTCTCAGAGCTTTTGCGTCTCTATCTTTGCTGTGCCAATTCAGATGCAGCAGTGCCAGCAGGAAATTTAAGCCACAGTTTTCAGAGGTGTGGGTTCCAGCTTTAGCACTGAGACTTTAGCTGTTCCAGTCATAGCACCAGGATTGCATTTCCATTTGGTTTCTCTCAGCTTAGTTCGTTCCTGGGTCGGCAGGGTATATCTTCCCATGCTTAGGATGCCCCACACCGCACCATTCCTGGAATCTAAGCTGCCTATCTCAGAGAGCCTCAGTAGCTGCTGTTATCTATCTGCCATGTTCTCCCAGAAGTCCCAGGAACAACGATCTTACACAGTCTCCTGGGCTCTGGATAGGGAGCTGACTCACCCGAGCTGCCAGCTGAGTTTCTGGGTTCCCGGTTCCAGAGAGGGTCGCTGGGTGTGTCCGGGGCAGGCCTGAAACCTGCCAGGTGAGCACAGCCTAGTATGGTTGGGCTCTGGGCAGGCCCTTGAGCTCTCATAATATAAATTATAATAATAAAGCACAGTTGAATTTTTGCCAGAAAAGATGAAAATTGACATTGATGACTTCCACACATTTTAATGGCTTTCCTATCTTCTATCTTCAAAAATATTTGCAATTTCCTTTGGAGGTATCGTAATGTCTATTACTTAGAGGAAGCATGTCCTAATTGGAGGTAGCAAGGCACTAGAAGTGTATTTCATCTCTTATCCACCATCTCCCCTCCCTCCCTGCCTCCTGTCTGCCATGAATTGACTTTTCTGTTGTACCATAGGCTCCTTGCCATGAGGTTCTGCCTCAACACAGGCCCAGAAGCAACAAAGCCAAGTAACCATGGACTGAAAACTCTGAGAATATAAGTCAAAATAAGCCTTTCTTCCTTTAAACTGTTTTTTGCAATATTTTGTCTTAGCAGTGAAAAACTAATGAATACAAGTAGCATAAATTCATATTGTTCATTTTTTATCTTGATTTTGTATTGCAAAATAGAAGTGCAATTTAAAGCATATATCCTGCATTTAGAAAATATTTAAAATTAGGAGAAATCTTATTTTTAAGAACTCAGTATTAATAAATTAATAAAACATTTTAAAAAGATGAATGCTTTCAGCATAGTGAAACCTCCAAAAGAGCATTGACATTATTGACATTATTTGACTCTGTGACCTCTTCTCCAACACATAGCCAAGCCCATAGCATCATCAAAAATGTTTGCTAAATACATCAATGAATGAAATAATGAATGAGTACATACATTTAAGAAGCTCACTTATTTTTCTTAATCAATTCTTAGTCATTTTAATCTAGGAACACACTACTTTAGTAGTTATCTGCTTGATACTCAAGTGCACATATATTTCCCACATATTATAACAAAATTCTGCTCCAATTTTCCATGTTGATTATGCTAGAGTCTACAGTGCTATAATGACAAATCATTTTAAGAATTCAGCAAATCACCTAACACTGACAATTAGCAGTTAAATCTCAGTTTGTTTTTGTTACCTCCATTACTGATCATGGGATCTTAATATAGTTGGTAGCCACTTAACAAACAATATACTCACAGTCCTCAGTGTTCTTTATTTCCTCTCTTTTACAAAGTATCAAATTGTAAAATTTAATAGAGCTATAACACATATAGTACCAAATTTATTTTTACGACAGAGTAAGTGTCATTGATTTAGGGCAGCTGCTCTCTGAATAAATACAGTCAGAGCCCAACAACTTCACAGAAAAAGGCCAAGGCAGCTGTCCAGCACTGGGGCTCCAGGCCTGCTGGCAGATCATTGCCCCTCTAAGGACTGCTAGTCTCTGCGGCAGTTTTCTTGTAGCTCTAAAGAACTGCCCAGCTGCTTTCCTATGCAGAGGCTCCTGGATCAGGTTCTTACTGGAATAGATTCTTCACAAACAAGGATAATCCTTTATTTGAGGTTTAGTCACTTGAATTCCTCTCTGTATTCTTCACTGTCAGGCTTTTCAATTTTTATTTATACTTGGTAGAATACACTTACTATTACAGTTATGCACTTTTCACTCTAAGCCCCTCTTTCCATGGCCTTAGAAAGAGAAAAGTCCTTAGTTAGAAATGCTGGCTGACAGTTTGGAAGTGATTTATTTCAGAAAAGGACAGAAGTGAAAGGAGTAGAAAGAGCTATCATTTATTCCACCACCTTTTAGAATTTGATTATCAGTTAATCACAGGTCTATTGTGAAATAAAATTGAGTGACTTTCACTGTTAATTTTTAACTTCAAAAATAGGCCTTTGTCTTTCAGAAATAACACTGAAATATTTTAAATTCTCATGTAGTGGATCAAATAAATTTTAAAATTTTCTTGTAGCTAAAGTAATTTTAACTTTTTCTCCTTCATATTAAAATATTGAAGTAGATCATTGTAACACCACACAATGAAAACATGCTTTAATCTGTATGTAGCTACAAATACATGTATGTTTATTTATAACTGGATCCATTTATACACCAATATTTATTCATTTGGAAGGTTCTTTTCTGAAAAATCACAATAATAAAAATGCTCATTGATCAAAACTTCTACTTAATACCTTAACATTTTAATCGATTGCTTTCCAAAATTTTTCTCTATAAGAATTATTATATATACTTTAGACTAATTATATAATGATTATTGCAACAATTATTCAACAATATTTCAAAACGCATCAAACTCACTGTGAAGTTCTTGAATTCTTGCTAAACATAAATAAAATAGTTCAATTAATTCTTTAGAGAATCATTAGATTTTGCTCTTGTCTCTCCTTTTTTAAATAAAAGAAATCCTTCAAAGTAACTCATTGCCAGTAACTTAAGTGTATCTAGGAAGAGGAAGACAAATAATAGTGAGTAGATTCACTTAAAAAACTATGCCAACTTCCCAAGTGTGAAGTATTCAATATTGTCGTTAGCACAGAAATATATATATATACAAATATATAGACTGAAACTACATATATAACTATCAAAAATTTAAAGGAAACCTGTTATTGTCTTCTTAATGAATGCTAAGAGCATCTGTTTATGAATATTAAGTCTCTTACTTATTTCTAACTTCAGCTCAACTCAATTTCTGCAGTGCATAAAAACACTGAAATACTGCATGTGCATTCAGATAATTATTTTTCAAAGACAAGTTTATGTATCAGAAACAGTAATGTTTCTGGAAAAATCTATATAAAAACATGAAGTTATATAGTATCTTTATTATGTTTTATTCTGAGTCCTAGCATCCTGCCTCAGATTTGTAATTCCGAATTAAAAATTAAAATAAGTAACATTTATTTTTTTTCCTGAAAATGTTTTCCTCAGGATAAGACTGAGAGTGAGCCATTATAAAATTTTAATTCTTCTCCTCTTCCTCTTCTTCCTCCTCCTCTTTCTTCTTCTTCTCCTTCTTCTTTTCTTCATCATCTCTCCCTGCAGATTTAGTAACTAAGAGGTTACTGTAGCATTTTTGGACAATAAGTTCCCAGAAGCAGCAACTATATCCAGGACAAAGCTCCAGCTGCTATTTAAATAGTGTACTGGAGCCAGCCCCCTGTAACCTGTTTAGCTGTTGTTCCGGATAGCACTGCAGAGGCATCAGGAAAGTACATAAGAAAAGAATATCCTCTTTGCTGCATATTCAAAATGTCACACTGAAATCACCTTCCGAGGTACTATGGAAAAATCGTAAGTGACTATTGCCTAACTTCACGTTATTGAAAACTATTATGTTCATTTGAAAAATCTTTGGTCAGCACGAAAGCATTACTTTTCACAAATTTCTCAAATGGTATATAATTTTATGTTTAATCACATATTATGATTACTATATATGTAGCACAGTAGGACCATCTGGCAGGCATATAATCTGGAACACAAATCTCCCCTTGTGTTTAAAAAAGGCATTATGTAAAATGCTCAGTAAGATATTAGTCACAGTTCAAAATGAAAACATATGCATGAGCCGTTCAGAACGTACAAATAAATAAAAATGGAAAGGTCAGCAATGGTTTTTCTTCATCAGTGTTACAAAGCCTTTGAAATAAGCTCAGGAAATGTATGCAGGTGGTTTTTTGATTAATTTGATAGAGGTACATCCATGGAACCAATTTACAAGTGATTTGCAGGCAGACTGGCATTACTGAAATAAACGGTGCTATTACGATGATTTATGCTACTCTTCCTAACACAATTGATAAAGTGGAATTTACAGTCCTTAATTACCACCATGAAAAATTGGGAGGGAGAGAAAAGAGCAGAGATTGGCAATTTGCAAACTTGTCAGGAAAGCAACATGCAAAAATCCATTTTCTTTACTTTTAAAAAATAAGATACTGCATAAATGAGCCTTACTATATTGTTATCAATTCACTGAAGGAAGAATGACAGTTCAAAAATACAAATGACCAGAACTTAACCTTGAGATGCCAGAAGGTATACCTTAAAATTTCAGTTAAGAAATATAAGTTGTGTTTATAAAAAAACAGGGAGGTGGCAAAACAGACTGCTATTCATTATTCTAGGCCACAAATAAAATCCAGTGTGACTTTAAATTTAATCCTTTCTGTATTTTTCAAACATTTTAGAGCTATGGGAATTCAAATTACAGAAAACTGATGTGAAATTTTTAACTAAATATTTTCCCTGGACTCATTAATATCTGTTGCAGTTTGTACCTGGATACACCCCCAAAGCCTCATGCAATCACAGGGGCAAGCTTTTCCAAGGTGGCTGAATCCAGAGTTTGTGTTTGGTTTATGGTGTAGTGGTAAGATTGGGATGTGAGTGCTATACCTGCCCTAGCTCAGGTAGGCTGCATACAATACAAGGGAGGGTAATAGGCTTGCTTCTCCCTTATTCCTCATGTTATCTTGTTGTTTTTGATATCTTCTGCCACCATGGGCTGTTACCTCTTTGCCATGCCATCTTGCCTTGGAGCCAACTGATGAAAACTGAAACCTCTACAAACTGTGGACTAAATAAACATTCCCTCCCTTAATTCTGGGGATCAGGTATTTTGTCCCAGAATTGAGAGATAAATAACTAAGACAGAAATTGGTACCAGAGAATGGGGTTGCTGCTACTTGATCATGTGACTCAAGAACTTTTGAGAATGACTTATGGGAAGAGTTTGAAAAGGTTCAGAGACATTGCCTGACAGAGTAGGCCTGGAACACCTTAGGCTGTTCTGTATGAGTGATTCTGGTCAGAGCTCAGAAGACCAGAAGGCTGATGGAAATCTTGCGAGTAAAGATCAGGCTCAGGAGGAGAACTACATTGCTTGTTGGACTCCAGATGACATATGTTATGGGTTGGCAGAAAGTTTGCCTGAATTTTGCTTATGTTCAAAGATTTTGCCTGAAACTCAGATTATGGGCAGCAAACCAATTAATCTGGCAGAAAAATTTTAAGGCAGTCAAATGTTAAGGTGGTGGCATGCCTACTACTGGGGCTTTTAGCCAGATCTATATGTTGAGAATCAAGAGCAAAGAGTGCAGCAGGATGATGTAAAATGTTGTGAATTTGTTCAGAAATGCTCTAGTAAAGTCATGGACTGCAAAGATAGACCAGAGGAGGTCTCTGTTGCTGAGAAATAACAGAAGAACACAATAGGTGGCCTGAGGGGATCACAATAAGCAACAAGTCTCTACCCTATGCAGTTTTCAAATTGCAAAAGTGGAAACTTTGGTTTGAGGGGAAAGCCACAGAGCACTGTGTTCCAGAATGGCAGCAGCTGCAACATGTTCCAGAATGGTGGCAGCATAGAGAATTTGTTCCTCAGAATTGGATTCAGATTGCTCAGTGTTCCAGGAACTTTACCCTTACAGTCAAGAGAGAGAGAGAAGTCTGGCTACTGCTCCAGCTGGGAGCAGACCTTGACATCATTTATGTGGAGCTGGTTTTAGGCACATCCAGAAAGCGTCCACTTCAGAAGTCCTAGGAGGCCACGCAATGTACCCTGAGAGGGCAGTATGTTAAGCTGTGAGGAAGAAGCCAAAGATTCGGTAGAGAACCCAGAACTTTGGAAGAGCCAGGAACATGGATCATCGAAGGAAAGCTGCATGGAGGGAGTAAAGTAGGACCAAGAGAGCAGCCCTGGCAGCTACAACCACTGGGAGCGCTGTAGGGATGGAGCCATCACAACTTGTCACAGATTGCTTTGGATAATGCACATAATACTACAGGACTTAATGTTTACCTTGCTGGATTTTAGACTTGCTTTCGTCCCAATTCCCCTTTGTATCTTTTGGAATGGAAATGTCTATCTTGTTTCATTCAATGTTGGAAGTGTTTAACTTTCTTTTCATTTATACAGGGGCTCACAGATAAAAGTTTGCCTTAAACAGCAGAGACTTGGTAGTTGGACTTTTCAGCAGTGTTGAAACTGTTAGGACTTTGGCAACTCTTGGAGATGGACTAAATGCCTTTTTCATAAAGGGATGTGCATGAGTCTTTAGGGGACCAGGGGCAGAATGTTAATCACTTGTGTCTGGATGTTACCCCAAAGCCTAATGTAGTCACGGGAGGGTAGGCTTTTCTGAGGTGGCTGAGTCTAGAGTTTGTGATTGGAACAGTGCTGGAGTTAGGAGTTAGCTGCTATTCCAATATTCACTGTTTGTGGAACAGTGCTATGATTGGGGGTCTGAGCGCTACACCTGACTTAGGCAGGTAGCCTGTATACATTATAAGGGAAGGAAACAGGCTTGCTCTTCCCTTTCTCCCCTTTTGCTCTTGCTGTTTTTGATATCTTTTACCATCATGAGCTATTATACTCACCCCCATGCCAGCCTGCTTTGCAGCCAGCTGATTAAAATGGAAACCTCTACAAACTGTGAGCTAAATAAACCTTCCCTCCCTTAATTTTGATCATCAGGTATTTTGTCTCAGCAATGAGAGATAAGCAACTAAGACAATATCTAAACAGTTCTAGAGATCTGTTAGGATATTCAAAGATAGAGGCATTGTTATCCAATGTCTGACAGACATGATTCATGCATTGTACTTTTCAGGAGATTGTGGATAATGTAAATGTCCCCTGCTTTCACAGACCACTCCTTCCTCTATCTTCTACCACTTCCTACTTGTCTTAGGTTTCCATTGCTATGACTAATACCTAGGATAATCAGTTTAAAAGTAAGACAAATCTTATTTTTACTCAAAATTTCACAGGTCTCAGTTCACTCCCAGTTGACTCTATTGTTTATAGTCCTAATGTAAATCAGAACACAACTGTAGGAAGTGAGTGGTGAGACTCACTCACCTTATGATGGCCAGGAAGCAAAAGAGAGACAAAAAGAAAATCTGAGGTCCCAACACCTCCTTCAAGGGATTGTTCCAAAGACCTAACTTACTTGATTTAGGCTCCATTGCCTAGAAGTTTTACCACCTCCCAGTAGCATCATAGACTGGTCAACAACTCTACAACTAATGGGCCACTGAGGACACATTCAATGCATAGCACTGCTTTAACAATCTAGCTATGCTTTATTTCCAAATCCTGTTCAATTATACAACTGGCCTACTATCAGGGAATGAATGCAGTTCTAATGGACCCTGCAATCACTGTTTGCTAAATTTGATTTAATCTATGCTAATTCCATGCAGTGATCATTCACATGATTCACAGACTGCTTCATAGCAAACTCCAAAAATTATGAAACATGGTAACTGATTGTATATGAAGAACAAGAAAATGTAAGAATCAAAAATAACAGAAGTTTCTTGTCTGATTAATTTAAAAATAATAGTGTAATAGCAGCTAACTGGAATCTCTAGCAACAAGAAAGTTAAGTGCTGCAGCAGTGGTCATGAAGATAGTGAGAGGAACAGCACAACCCCTCTTGCCTTGCCCCTCCAGTGCAATAAAGGGACCAGATGTGAGATGTAAGCAGCCATGGGCCACAAAAAGGCAATGAGTGGAAAGTCAGAGCTCCTTCTGCCAGAGGAGACAGAAGTAGTACCAAGCAGCCTTGGGCTGCTCCCTGAGAAGTGGCAGGGGCAGATAAATGGCCCACAGCACTTCCTCTACCTTGTCCCATGCTGTGAAAGGAGGGAGATATGACACCTGGAATGAAATACAGGAGACTTTGCAAGGGCCTAGAGGGTCCAATAGAACACAGCCTGGGAAAGTCTCAGGGTGTCTCTGTCTGAGGGTGCCACAGCAACTGGTAAAGCAATGCAGATACAAGCAGAGTGAGGGGATGTGGGCAGGTCACTGAGGGACATTCAGAAAGCTGGTGGCTGATGACTCAGTCCCCATTGTCCACAACCAGCGACCAAGATCAGCCCACATCCAACACTAATTTTACTGCAGGGTTGGCAGGATTACACAGCACAGATTTAGGCTCTGAAATGGACACTACCACAGAACAGGGAAAACCAGAGAAATTTTTTTCTTTGTTTTATTGTCCTTTTTTGTCTTTCTTTTTTTTTTTTTTTGGATGGTTAGGCTTTTGCTTTTATTGTTTATTTTCCTTTTTGTCTTTCTTACTTCCTTTCTTTCTTTCTTTCATTTTTTTTTTTTGGATGGTTAGGCTTTTGCTTTTATTGTTTGTTTTGTTTTGCTGTTATCATCTTGTTTTTCTCTTTACTCAACTATCTTTCCAGATTTCTTAATTTTATTCATATAAGTGAATATTGTTCCTAGAGAAATGGGGCTTGCTTTGATGCTCTTTGGATATTCTGGTTTGCTTTGATATTCTTTTGCTTTCTCCTTTTGCTTTCTCTCCTAGCCTCTTCTCCAGTTTCTCAGAGCTTGGGTGAACAGCCTTTGTCCTGTAGCCTGGCTTCTACTATTTTTCTCTTCATTTATATCCTTGTGTTGCACCCTACTCCTCTTAAATTGCCACACACACACACACGCACACACACACACGGTAAAACCACTGCACTAAGGGAAAACTCACTGCATACAGGTCCTAGTTTATGTCGGATTTTGTTATATAACTGTAGATCTTGCTACTATGGTTAAAGGTACCAAATTAATTGTTACCACAGCTTTTCAGTTTCTAAGCTGTCCTTGATGCTATTATTATTGCCAATTGTGCTATCTTAGTAAAGCTGTTGTATCAGTTGTAATCAGTTTTGTTGCTTGTATGAAAACATGATGATTGTCTAGGAGTCATAATAATCACCATAGTTCAATATAAAAGGTCTAGGTGTTGACCGAAGTACTTAACAACTTTTCACTGTTAATAAATTTTAAAAGTAGGAGCTCAGGAAGAATCTGGGACTCAGCAACCAGCACTGCTCAAAGAATTCAGGTGTAGGAAACCCCGTTCTCCTACATCAATGACACCAAGAAACTAGAGGGAATATCAGCCATACAGTAGGACCCCAACTAGAGTACACACATTAGACTATAGGAGACTAGCGGGATAAGCCATTGTTGACTTCCCTATTGTCTGGTCTTGAAGACCTAAAGTGCCTTCATCATCCTGTTCTGATTACTTTTGCACTATTTTGTTTGGTATGAATTCACTGTGTGTGAAGATATGGACAACTATTTGGAAGAAAACAAGAGATAATACGATAGACAGTGAAGATCTCTGGTGGTCTTGCTTTGAAATCTGTTTCTTAAATTGTTTTCTTATTATCTGTTTTGTTATGTTTAATTTTATCCTCTTTAAAACAAAAAAGTCTGAAATTGAGCCAACAGGTGGTAAATTAGGTGAACTAGCATTGTGTTTAGGGACAAAAACACACAGAATAGAAGCAGATGGGTGAGGCCAGTCCCTTTTCTACAAATTTAATTTAGTTTAATTTACCTTTATTTTATTTTATCTTGTTATATATTTGTTTTTATTTTACTTTCATTTCCTTTTTTCTTTACTTTTCTCTTAACTCTTCGTTTTCTTTTCCCTCTTTTCTAAACAGCTAGAGAGAACTCCAGCCACAAAAAACTAATCTCATTCCCCAAACCCAGGGACTAAGTTCAGATAATCCCTTGCTTACTCCTTCATTTTTTCCTTTCTATCCACTTTTCTGTTTCCCAAATCTTGGGAGCAAATCCCTTGTCCTCCACTCTTGCTTCTGCTTCCTTTCTAGTTATCTTTGTTTTATGCACCATCCTTCACAAATTTCCCACCACAGGGTAAAACCAATCTACAAAGAGGAAACACCTTGCATATAAACTCCTACTTTGTGATCAGTTCTGTTATACAACTATTGATTTTGCTCCTACAGTCTAAATTACAAAACTAATAGTTGCCACAATTTTTCAGTTTCTAAGTTTGCTTGATGCTACTGTTTTTGTTAATTATACTACTTTATCTGTTGTAATCAGTTTTTCTCATCCTGAAACAACACTGAGAAGCACTGGGTGTAATAACCTCACCACAGCCCTATGTCAAAGGACTGTGGGCTGAGTCAAACAGATACCAACATCCAACTAATAAGTGAGAAGATAGTCTTGGGACAGTACAAACAAAGAACCTCCTACACACAGAAGACATCCCTGAAAAACTGACTTTTCCTAGAGAGGCTCAATGACAATGATACCTTCTATAAAAACTCACAAGCATCAACACAGAAAACAAAAAAAATTTTTTTGAAATAGGAAATGACAAGACACCGAATTGAAATGCAACCTCGGACCTCAAGCCCACCCAGAACAAGCCCATGAGACATCAACGGAAAATGGAAAATACACACCTGAAATTGCTAAAATGATAGCAACTGAAGTAAAGAAACAAATCCATAAGGCTATAGAGGAAACAATATCAGAAATAATCTCTCAGTTCAAAAAAAAAGAAATGACAACCATAATGAAGGAATTGCTTGGCATATATACAGTAGATATAGTTAAAAGATAAGATATACAATAGAAAAATGATGGAAACCTTGAGTGAACAATATGGGAATGAAACAGAACACATGAGACAGATTCAAAGAGGTATCTTTGGAATTAAAAATTCCATTAGGACCAGGAATGCACCTCAGTGGCACAATGTCTGCCTGGCAAGCAGGAGGTCATGAGTTTTATTATCAGTACCAAAAAAAAAAAAAAAAATGGAAACCTGGCAAAATCACTTTAATGAAACTGAAGCCAGACTTTCTGACCCTGAAGAAAGGATCACAGCTAGCAATCATGAAAGGAAAGATCTCAAAAGTAGGAAGAGACCAAGAAATAACAATTTGACAGCAGCAGAGAAAAAAATAAAAGACTGTTAGGAGTCAGTGATAAAGCAGGAGTCAATACAAATGACATAGCAAGACAATTTGCAGAAGCAATAGCAGAAAACTTCCCAATCATGGGAACAGAATCTGACGTACAGATAAGTGCACCACATAGAACTCCAAGTAACCATGACCAAAATAAATGTACACCCAGACATACAATAATTAAGATCCCACAAATTCAGCACACAAACAGACTATTAAAACTGTTAGAGAAAAGGAATGAATCACCTATAAGGAAAGCCCATTAGAATCATGACCAGCTTCTCAATACAAACCCTCAAGTCAAGACGAGCTTGAGTGAAGTCTTTCAAGCCCTAAAAGAAAATAATTTCTAACCTAAAACTACTTTTCAAAATTAATAGACAAACAGTATACTTACATGTCAAAGAACAACTGAAGATGTTTGTGATTACCAAACCAATCTTACAAAGAGGACTTAAAGATATTCTAGATAGAAATAAAAATAACTACAACTTCAAGAACATCAGAAAGAAACCACCAGTCAGGGCAAGAAATTAAACAGAGGAGAAAAGCATGAAACCAACAGCAAGAAAATAACTTAATAAAGATAAACCATCAGTGTAAAGGGCCTCAATTCACCAATCAAAAGAAACAGATCAACATAATAGATGGAGAAAGAAGATCCAAAAATATGTTGTATACAAGAAACACATATCACTCAAAAGTAAATACATAGAGTGAAAGTCCAAGGATGAAAAACAGTAGTCATCAAGCCCAGAACTTATACAAGGGAGGAAATTATAAAGATCAGAGCAGAAATTAATGCAACTGAGACTGAAAAAACAAATCAAAGAATTAATGAATAAAAGAGTTGGCTCTTTAAAAGAGTAAGTAAAATTGATAGATCTCTAGCCAATCTTATCAAAAAAGAAAGAAAAAACTCAAATTTATACAAAAAGAATGAAAACTGTGAAATCATTACAAATCTTGTGGAAAATCAGAACACTAATATCTACTTAGAAATCTTTACTTGCATAGTAAAACACAGAAGACTGAACAGATTCCTAAGAATGTATGAATTACCAAAGCTGAATCAAGAAGATATAAAAATTCTCAGTAACACAGTATCAATTGAAAATGTAATTATAAACTTATGAACAAAAAAGTCAGTTTATTAATTATACTACTTTATCTGTTGTAATCAGTTTTTCTCATCCTGAAACAACACTGAGAAGCACTGGGGTAATAACCTCACCACAGCCCAGTGTCAAAGGACTGTGGGCTGAGCCAAACAGATACCAACATCAACATGAATACATGCTGACGGATTCTCATTTAGAGAAGATCGAATGCCAGTATTCCTCAAACTCCTTAATGAAATTGAAATAGAAGCAATTTTCCCTCACTCATTCCTGGAGGCAAATATTACCTTGATACCAAAACCAGATAAAGATCCAACCAAAAAACAACTAAATTCCAATTTCCCTAATGAACACAGATGTAACAATCCTCAGCAAGATACTATCAAACGGAGTGCAGAAAATCAACCAGGAGATTATACACCATGACCAAGTGGTATTCATCCCAAGAATGCAGGGATGGCTAGGGATATAGTTCAGCAGCATAAATGCTTGCATGGAAAGTGCAAGGCCCTGAGTTTTATCCCTGGTACAAAAAAGAAAGAATGCAGAGATGTTTTAACATATACAAATCAATAAACATAATACACCATGTCAATAAAGCCAAAGATAAAAATCACGTGACTATCTCAATAGATGTAAAAAAAGATTTTAATAAAGTCCAGCCCCATTCATGATAAAAACCCTACAGAAAATCAGAATAGATATTTTTGCCTCAATCTGATAAAAGCTTTCTGTGTCAAACCAATAGCCTACATCATATCAAATGTACAAAAACTGAAAGCTTTCACTATAAAATGAAGAACAAGACAAGGGTGTCCATAGCACCACTCCCACTCAATATAGTTCTAAAACATTAGAGCATTTAGATAAGAGAGAAAAATAAAATAAATAAAAATAGGAAAGAAAGAAGTTAAACTATCATTATTTTCTTATGACATAGAAGATTTCAAAACTCCACCAAATAACTTCTAGATGTAATAACCAAATTCAGTAGCACAAAGTCAAAAGTCAAAAAGCTATAGCATTCTTTTACATAAAGAACAAACTCACTGAAAGACAAATTGCGGAAACCACGCCCTTCACATTAGTATCCAAAATAAATGAAATACTTAGGAATCAATCTAACAAAAGAAATAAAAGACTTATATATTGAAAATTATAGTACTCTGACAAAGGAAGTCAAAAAAGATATCAGAAAATGGAAAAGTATCCCATGGTCATGGATAGGAAGAACCAACACTGTGAAAATAGCCATACTCCAAAAACTGTTATCTAATGTAATCCTGATCAAAATATCACTAGCATACTTCATAGATTTAGAGAAAATATTCCTGAACATTTGTTTAGAAACAAAAGACATCTAGAATAGCAAAGGTAATCCTGGGCAAGGCTGAAGGCATCACAACTCCTGACTTAAAATTATACTACAAAGCTACTGTGATAAAATCAGGAAGATACTGACAAAAAAAAGAAAAGGAAAAAAAAAAAAAAAACAGACCTGAGGATCAATAAAACAGATTAGATAATGCAGCTACAACTGCAAACACATTGTCACCTTATCTCTAACAAAGAGGCCAAACACATTTACTGGAGAAAGACAGCCCCTTAAATGATTGGTGGTGGAAAAACCGGTTTTCCACACGATGAAGACTAAAACTAGACCCATGTCTACCAACATGAACTAAACTAAAATCAAAATGGATCAAAGATAATACAGAAACACTAAATCTATTGGAAAATAAGATAGGTAGAAATATTGAAGACATAGGGGTAGGCAGAGACTTCATAAACAAAACTTAAAGTGCATGAGAAGTACTTTAAAGAATCAACAACTAGGATCTCATCTTATTGAAAAGATTTTGCACAACAAATAAATCAGTAACACAGTGAAGAGAAAATTCACAGAATGAGAAAAAATTTTCCAGCTGTTCCTCAGATAAAGGACTAATATCTAGAATATACAAAGAAGTAAAAAAAAAATACTCCCCAAATTTAAAAACTCAATTAAAAAATGGGCATCTGAAATGAATAGACACTTCTCAGAGGAAAAAATATAAATGGTAAATAAAAATATCAATATTCAACATCACTGGTCATTTGAGAGAAGCAAATTAGACAATACTGAGATTCCATCTGACGCCAGAAAGAATGGCAATTATCAAGAAATGAACCAATAAAAAGTGCTAGAGGGGTTGTGGGAAAAAAGGAACCCTCTTCCACTGCTGGTGAAACTATAAATTGGTGCAACCACTTGGAAATCAGTGTGAGGATTCCCCAAAAACTAAAACTGGAAGTTCCACTTGATCCAGATATTCCCTGCTGAGTATCTTCCCAAAAGAATTAAAAGTATCATACCATAATGACAAACACATACCCATGTGCATAGCAGCACAGTTTGTAATAGCTAAATCTTGGAAACAGCCCAAATGCCCATCAACTGATGGAAGAATGGATAAAGATGCATTTTCTTATTCAATAGAGTATGACTCAGCGATATAGGAGGCTAAATTTGAGACATTTATAGGTCAATAGAGACAATATTTTCAAGTGAAATAAATTGGACACATGTAAATATTGCATTTATACTTTCAGTTTCTCTGTGTAAGAAACTGAAAATGTAAATAAGGTCCAAAGTGTTTAATAGACATTGTGAAATAGGAAGAAAATGTTCAAATGAGAAAGGGAACTGGGGAAGGGGAAGGGGAAAAGGAAGGATGGGAAAATAAAAAATGAGAAAAGATGGAAAAAATGGATGCATGTTTATAGGAAAGTAGGAGAATCAGAGGAAAGAAGCACCAAGATATATGATGTACAAATACAAATTCCCTATAATGAATGTGACAATTACATATCTCTAAAATATACCTATCTTAATTAATTTAAAAAATAGTAGAATATAAACAAAGGGAAGTCACGTCCAAAAAATGAAAATTGATTAGTTTCAGAAATGTTAAATTTATGAATTAAAGATGTAGGGAGGAGAGAGAGGAAGGAAGGGATTGAATGCAGGTCAAAAGGAAATAAAATATGAAGATGTGCCACTTCCCCATTATGAATGTAATCATCATGTATGGCAAACATGTAGTAATAAACTTTAATAAATTTTTAAAATGTTAAGTGAGTTGTGAGCCAGAACTGTGTATGCCCTATACTTCAGGACATAGGACTAAAGCTCTGGGAAGACCTTAAATAAAGTTGTAGATTTGAGATAAATATGAATAGAAATAAAATTTGAAATGATGCGTTAGGATCAGACAATCATAATGAAGAACGCAAAGAAAAGAGATCTTGAAAGCAAAAGTTTTTTTTTTAAGTTATACTTAGCAGACAAAAAGAAAAGAATGTAGCAAAGAAGAATTGCCAGTGTGGAGGAAGGAATGACTATCAATGCCACATGCTGAAAAGAAATTAAGGAAAGAAGATCCCATTGCATTTGCTGATCAAGATAAAAAGCAAAATACAAACATCAGTGTATACTCATATCTAAGCATATATCATAGACAATAAACAGTCACAACTTTTTGTGCATCAAGCATACTTCAATACAGTGGTTTCTAAGTTTTTAGCACAAATTTTTGCAAAGAAGAAAACATAAAAGTTTAAGAAATAAACAATTAAGAAAAAAGTACTGCACGTATACTGTTTTCCTATTAGAAATCAAACAGGAAAATGATTAGGAGAACATTTCAGAGATAAATTAGAAGGCTTTTAAAATAGTAAATACCAAGTGTACATAATTACTTAGTGATTTCTGATTTCTTGCCATTTAAACATTACGTTTTTATGATCAGGTGTAGGAATTCAGCTTAATTTAACTGCAGTCATCTCAAGTTGTAAACACCTTGATTGCTCCCAAGTAAACCTGGTCTGGTTTTCCATCAATAAACAAAACCACCAGAGTAGTATGTGAAAGTATACAAATGGATCCCCATTCTGTCAACACCAAGGATCTGCCTGACATCTCTGACATTAGCTTGAGATGAACAGGTACACTCCAACATGGATAAAGCCACTTTTGTCCTAACCACTATATATCCCCCTTCTTTAAAAACAAGTTATGAGAATACACTGGTCTTGCTACAACACATGACCATGCTCTGTTCCTAAGTACTCAAACTGCAACCTGTGTGTGTTTTCTGTCACTATGACAAAACACCTCAGAAAATACAACTTAAAGAAGGAAGAATTTCTTGTGCAATTGCTTTCAGAGTTATCTCTCCTTGGTTGGTTGGTTGGTTCCGTTGTTTCTGGGTCGTGGTGAGACAGTACATCATGGCAGAAGGCCATGATGGAGCAAAAGTGCTCTATTAATGGTGCCCAGGAAGCAGAGAGAGAGAGAGAGAGAGAGAGAGAGAGAGAGAGAGAGACAGAGAGAGACAGAGAGAGACAGAGAGAGACAGAGAGAGAGACAGAGAGAGAGACAGAGAGAGACAGAGAGAGAGACAGAGAGGAAGGAAAGGGCTAGCAATAAGACATACCCTTGCAAGGCAAGTCCCCATTACCCCATTTCCTCCAACCACACTCCATCTCCTAATGGTTCCACCAGCTCTCAGTAATTCCCTCATCTATGAACCCACAGAGGAATTAACTGGCTGAAGAAATCAGAGCACTCTGATCCAAGCACTTCCTAAAATCTCCACTTCTGACATCGCAGACCAATAGCCTGACAATACACTAACACTATGTAGGACATCACGCTTTCAGTGCATTAATCTGAGGGGACATTTCAGATCTAAATCATAACAGTGCACTTCTGGGTCTGTCTCTTTCTTTTGTGTCATAGCAACTGGTTCTCAAACACTAAGGCTTTGTTTTCAAAGGAATTGGGATATTATAGTAGAGCGGAAGACTCTAGCAATAAATTGCTCATGGATTTCATCTCTTTTATATGTAAAAGCTCAGTAATCCCAGTGGATTCTTACTTTATCTTAGTCTTGTTCTTAAAACACCATAAAAGCATTTAGATATTCTATAGCCAAATAATTTCTCTATTTCTACTTCCCATCAACTCAGGTTTCATTATAGCTCCATAAAAATTAAATTTTTAAAGCACATTTTTTCTCCGTTTCAATCATCTTCCTAAGAGATCAAATCATAACAAAATTTTACATATTTTTTTACAACCTCCTCACTTTCAATTCATAAATTTTGGCAATTTCCCTTAGGACTTTTCCATACACTTTTATTTGGATAATCTCCTTTTAATATGACATTTTTTGTTACATATTCATCACCATTCTTGAAACAGGCCACATGGAACTTGAAATGCTCTATTTCTTTTCATTTATGACTATGTTCATCAATATTTATTATTAACTACCATGTAAAGACCACAGCCGTTGGTGTATTAAACATGTTACTAGATGCCTGATCTTCATTGTGTTATTTTATCATTTTCAAAAACCTTTGAAGGTGATATTTTTATTTTCTCTATTTCATAGATAAAGAAAATGAGCATCAGAAAGTTGAGATCACTTACCCAAAACTCACAAAAAAGCAAGCCACAGAATGCACCTGAATTTCTCATCCAACTCCAGTGTTTATCCTCTTCCTTGCAGAAAGATGTATCTGTCTCTATCTCCCTGTCTCTCTGTCTCTCTCTGTCTCTCTCTCTGTCTCTGTCTCCCTGTCTCTCTATCCCTCTCTCTGTCTCTCTGCCTCTGTCTCTCTCTCTGTCTCTGTCTCTCTCTGTCTCTGTTTCTCTCTGTCTCTCTGTC
This sequence comes from Cavia porcellus, assembly GCF_034190915.1. Lineage (NCBI taxonomy): Eukaryota > Metazoa > Chordata > Mammalia > Rodentia > Caviidae > Cavia > Cavia porcellus. Next base: position 25,981,074 of record NW_026947497.1, on the reverse strand, counting down.
TCCCTGTCTCTCTCTCTGTCTCTGTCTCTCTGCCTCTGTCTCTGTCTCTGTCTCTCTGTCTCTGTCTCTGTCTGTCTCTGTCTCTCTCTCTGTCTCTCTGTCTCTCTCTCTCTCTGTCTCTCTCTTTCTGTTTTACTTTAGTAGAATGTTAAACTTTATTATCAACTTGATTGGCTTGAGACCCACGATGGGATCAGTAAAGTACTGTTCTGAGTGTGTCTGGTTTGTTCATGGAGATCTGAATTTGGGTGCTGTTTCTGCTCCCTGTTTCTTTCCTCTCTGTCTTTGCTTCCCTGCTTCCCTGGTCTGCTTCCTGTCCAACATGACCTAACTGGCCCTGCTCCACAAGGCCCTTCCGCTGTGATGTTTCTGTCTTGGAGCCAGCCTATCATGGATCAAAGCCTCTGAACCACCAGCCAAATTAAACTTCTCGTAAAAGCTTCAAGTGTCAAGTATTTCATCCAAAAAAACAGGTCAGAAAAACTGACCAATACAAAGAATGTCAGATGCTAATTTGCATATTTTAGTGTTGAAACACTACACAAAACAATTAAATTCTAACTGGTGACAGAAGGCATCAATTTGCCAATTCTGATTCTTTCTAACTCTAAATATGTAAAATATAAAATTCAAGAATTGTTTTACTTTTTCTTCCATCATCACTTCATACTCTTATTAATCAGAATTCTGTCTCCTGAGAGGTTACAAGGTTGTTTAAAGTCAACTCGCTTATATCCCCTTCTATCTCTCTTATTTGCTTTCAATAAATTCTTCCTACAAAAAAAGAATGTTGTTTAATTGGGTCTCTCAGTGTTTTTCCCTTTGTTCTTTTCTCCACCTAATTAATATGAATTCATCTTTATTGGTAGACAATGATAAATGTACATATGATCACACTTTGAAACATTCATTATTTCTCACTGATGTATGATATTCACATATTCTAGAATGACTTTAGCTCAAATATCTTCTAATTATATTAAAATCACCACTATAGCTTAGTGTAAATATAGCTTACTGTAAATATTATATAGCTTAGTATAAATATTAACTTTTATCATATTGCACAGAGAAAAATATATGCACAACTACATATATTTAATGATACTAAGCAAGTAGCATGACTTTCTAATAAGTAATTTTCAGACAATACATACACTGATTCTTTACCACATTCTTTTTATAACTTCTGTTCTACTTTTCACAATTGAAATATTAGTTGCATTTATATCTTCTAAAACATTTTAAAGATAGATATACACAATTGTATTTTTTAAAAAGAAGAAATTTTCATATTAGCCTTAAGTGGTTATTTAAACATAAATTTACATGATTCCCCATCACATTGCTCCAGCCTTATAAATCTGCATTCATTAGTTGGAATGGTTTTATCCTAGTTTGTTTGATTTTATTATTTGTGATAGTATAAACAGCTATTTTAAAGAAAAGAAGACAGCAGAATAGCGATCGCTGATTTGGTATCATCTCACTCTGAAGTCTTACTATGCTTTTGTTTTTCTGTTTCCTTTGGTTCTATCCTGTTATATCTTATTGGATATTATTATGTGTGATAGGATAAACAAATTTTCTACAGAAAATGAGATAATATAGTAGCCATTGTTCATTCTCTGCTATTTGGTTCTGAAAGCCCTGTAATGCTTTCTTTCTCTTGAATGGTTTTCTACTGTCTTGTTATGTTTGATACTATCTTACATGAAGCTATGCTCAACTATTTCAAAGAAAGAGACATTATGGTAGTTACTGTTAATTATGAGTTGTCTTGTGGTAAAATGCTGTGTTACTTGCATTGTTCTAATTTTATCTGCTTTGTTCTGTCCTCTTTTGTCTTAATCTCTTTAAAATAAAAAGTTTTAAAAACATAAAATTAATTAAATATAAATAAAAGTTAAAATTATGCTTCCTCAGCTGAAATAAATACATATTGAGACTATAAGTCATGTGACTAGTGGCAACTATTCTAGATAGAACATACACAAAATAATTTCTATCATCATGAAAATTTATGTTGTACAATGTTCATTTCAGAAATTAAACAATTAAATTAATTTTAGGGTGCCTTGATGTTTCTCTTAAAGTAATCACTTTCCTCCCTGCCTTTCTCTTTTATCTCCAGTACCTAGGACTTATAATTTTCATACTACTTACTATTTTGAAATATTATTATTGGGAATAACATAATTTAAGGTAAGTAATGCAAATAAATCCTCAATTCAAAATATCACCTTTTTCGTAGAACAGTCTATACAACTTGAATTGCTTCCCTGTAATCTCCCCTTCCCCAAAACTTAAAAATAAGACAAAATAAAAGAAGTCTTCTAATAGAGTGTGCAATCATTTGTAAGATCCAGTGGTATGTTCCTGTGGCTGATTTTTGGTGAAAAGTTTGTTTCTACAATTAGAAAGATTCCTTTGCTATCATCTCTATGGATTGGCCAATATAATAGCTCTTAAATCCTGCATTTCTACTTCCATTGGCAGCTTCACTCTCTCAACTTCTGCTTTGTCCCCTCTTCCTTATTTTCTGAAACCAACGTAATATACACACACAAATACAGCTAACAAAAGTTAGGCAACATAGAGTCCTATAGCACACAAAAATAGCCAAAATTATCAAACCAATTGTCATCTTGACCTTCCCGGCACAAACTTGGAATGAAATTTCCTAAAATAGAAAATTTAAGTTGTATGCATTTGTTAGAAAAAGAAAGAGGGCTGGGGATTTAGCTCAGCAGCATAAGCGCCTGCCTTGCAAGCAGGCAGTTGTGAGTTCAATCCCCCATACTGATTTTAAAAAAAGGAAAAAGAAAGAGATACCATTCTGACTTCTTTTTCTTAAAGATTAATGAAACCTCTGAAACATAACTTCATCTTTAAAGTATAAAAGTCAATTTATTTCAAGGACAAGTTTTTTTTAAAAATCAAATTTGTTCAATAATAATTCAATATTCACTGACTGTAAGTAAGTAGGTAATAATGTCATAAACCATTAAGTGTTTTTACAGGTTTTCTTTTTACCATAAATTTTCAAATAGTGGCAAGGAAATGTTTTGTGATACCTTTATGGATACATTTAAAACAGACTGAAAGGGAAAACAAAAGCAATCAAAAGTTCTGGCCATCTCGATTTTCACAGTGAGGATTCTACCCCTGTCTGCCCTGCAGGGGCTCCTATGGCGACCTTTTTCTTTTGCTCTATTCCTATACATGCACTTAAAGGAGCAAGGATTGGCAGAAACTCTTAGAAAAATTCAAAATTTTATTTTTACCTCTTCTACCTGTGGTGTCAAAACAATGTGAGTCATATTTTAATTGACAATGAAGCCTTATAAAACACAAATGTCCCCTAAATATTTCATATTTTCAGTTGCCTATCATTACTGACAGAAGCTCAACTGAGGCAATACTGAAATAAATCTAAGTCCTTTTTGCACAGGTATTGTCTTCAGACCAATGGTATCAACATCAGATTGCATTTTATTAGTAACACAAAATACTAAGTTACATCCCCCTCTACTGAACTGGAATCTATGTTTTCACAAGATCCCTTTGTGAATTTTTTGAGATGCACCCATCTGAGAGTTTGGTGGAATGTATTAATCGTGATTCTAAATTAGGTATTACCTATCTAGATAATATTTTAGCATCTTAGGACAACATGAAACGTTTGGTATAGTTTAGGGATTTACTGTTTTACATGCATTAATTCATCCACTTTTCCTAGAAGCATTGTAAGGGGAAGTGCCGTCATTTTACAATGAGGACTCCAAGGCCGATAGAAATCCAAGGCCAGTGATTGGTGGTTTCAATATTCAAATCATAGTTTTCAGACCCAACATCTGAGTTCTAAACTCACAGTGCTGGTTAACATTTCCAATCCCAAAGCTTTTTGCCTTTTAATTTTACCAGAAATTAATTCACAAAAAATTTACATAAATGCTTACTTCCTTTTATAGAATTAGAAGTGGATATACATGATTCAAATGTTGTATTCACATTGTTTTATTCATATCAGTTTTAGGACCACAGAAAACTATCAAAAAGACGTCAATAAATCAACAAAGAACAGAAACAGGAAAAGTAATTCACTGGCCTAGCACAGCACGAATCTGGAAATTTAAGTGCACGTATAGTGAGAGAGCAAAGGGAAGCAGGTTAATTTACTCTGAATCTCTAAAAGAGTTAGGCCTTCAGAAGACACACACTTTGAAAGACAAAGGTAAGACTCTGTATGTAAGACATTAGACTTTTTTAAAACCCTGATATCTCAAATCTTCTTTATAAATCCAAGCAGCCAAGAGAATATATTGCCTCACCAGGAGAACTGACATTTGTTTTTTAGAGAATTAAAGCAAAAAAACTCTTATTAGTGACTGTAGACAGGAAGTGTTTGGAGTTTTTAAGCACAGATGGAATTCTGTTAGGTTAAATAAGTTAAATAAATAAGGTTAGGTTAAATAAGTCTTCACACTAAAAATCAGGAACTCTATCCCTATTTATTGCCCTGCTTATAGTTCTGATGGGAAATCACCTGAACATAAGATAATTCTTCTAAGGAAATTCTAGAGCATCTCAGAGAAAACTACATACACCAAACAACTACTGATAATTAAAAAAAAAAAAACCAAAATCTATGCATTCAGACCTTCCAATGCAAAATATATAGACAAAAATCACCAAGAATTTGAAGAAAGCTTCTAACATAAATGATAAGAACATAAGTAGGCATACTAATGGAATCTAGAGAAAATGGACAATAGAAGGAGAAGAAAAGTTACAATTTGTTAAGTTCTCACATTTTGACAAAGAAACAAAGAGAGGTACTGTATTCATAAAAAAAATTGTGAGACATTATTACTTTTCAAAATGAAGACTGTTATTAGTATTAATTGCTTAGCATATCTAGTTTACAAGTGAATTTTTATCATAGATATTTATGTATGGAAAAAAACAGTGTATCCTGGCTTTGGTACAATGTGTGGTTAGGGAGATACACTAGAAGTCTAGGAAAATATCCCTGCAGGTAAGTGAAGCTACACTATCTGCCTCACATATTTACAAAAACATCTTGATTAGTGACATTTTTCAATTGATTAATAAGAACACACATTTCACAAAATTTAAACTCAACAATTTGTAGTAAATACATACATTGAAAAGGAGGAGTAATATGAAAATGCTACTGACTAATTTTGGATAAAAGAAAGTAAAGAAAAACTATTGGAAATCAGTGTGGAGATTCCTCAAAAAATTAGGACTGGAGGTCCCATTTGATCCAGCTTTCCCCCTTCTGGGTATTTTCCCTGAAGAATTAAAAACATCATACTACAATGATACACCTGCACTCATGTTTATAGAAGCACAACTTGTAATAGCTAAATCTTGGAAACAATCTAAATGCCCATCAACCAAGGAATGGATAAAAAAGATGTGGTATTTTTATGTAACAGAGTACTATTCAGCCATAAAGAAAGAAGCACTCAAGGTTTTTATAGGTAAATGGATGCAACTTCAGACCATACTCATAAATGAAATAAATCAAATTTGCATATATAAACCTTATACTGTATTGCTAGTATAAAAAACTGAAAGAGTAAATAAGATCCAAAATCTACAATAGATATTATAAGTGAAAGGGGAAGAAAGTGCTCAAAAGGGAAGAACAACTGGGATGGGGGAAAGGAAAAAGGAAAGAAGGGAAAAGATTATTTATATATTATACATAATTATAATACTAATTATAACACTAATTTCTGTTAGTTCATCAAAAACACAGTTTGTGCTTTCATTACTTGATCATTTTTTGATGCCCATATCTTACAATCTGATCAACTACTTTGAAGATAACAATAAAAAATATATTAACCACTGTTAAACTCCTATTATTTTGTTTTAAAATTCCATATCATCATTTTTATTCTTCTTTAAAAATTTTTTTAAAAAGGGAGGGAGAAGAGAAAGAAAGATATTGAAGGGTGAGATTTGGGTTCTTATTTATTTTTATTAAGTTAGAAATGAATGCTAAATCTAAAGGATAAATGTCTTTATTTTCCATGTGTTTTAGTCAATTTGAAACTTTTTTTTTTGTCTTTTTGAGACAGGGACTTACTATGCAGTTCAGGCCAGTCTTAGGCTCACTTTGTAGCCTAGGCTGTTCTCCAATTTGCAAAAATATTCTCCTGCCTCAGCCCCCTAAGTGCTGGGATTACAGGAGTGCACCATCACATCGAGTAAGAAATATCTTACTTTTTAAAAAACTTCCTTCTTCTGTGTTGTTGAAAGCATACTCAGTTTATGAAAGATTTTCCAACCATATAAAGCACCATTCACTGCTGTTTCTTTAGGGAGCTGAGTAAAAACTCTGTTCCAAAAAGAGCAATTAGCATTACAAAATACAAAGAACAAAAGCCCACATAACAGTAAGTCACATTAAGGCTTCAATAATAAATCACTCAAACCAGTGGTTCATTAATAAATTTTTAAAAGCTAACTTAAGTCACACAACCCTCAGAGTCCTTGGCCTCTCTTAGTTTGCTTTCTTGAAGAAGAAAGTCAGTGTTAAAAACCTAGAATAAAAGTATTGAAATTTTTAAAAGTACTGACACTTGCATTTCAAAATATAATGATTATAAAATGACAGTCAAGTCAGTTGAATAAAGATTTGCATTAATCACCTCAAATGCTTTAAAACTGGCCAGCAGCGTGAAGAGGTGCTGTTCATGACTAACTTTACAAATGGGAATCTTAACAGCACAGGAGATATTAGGCCGATTGCTGAGCCTTTTCAAGCTGAAATATCAACCAATTTTAATCTAACCTTACTCATGGTATTCTAGTAGCTTAGTCTCAGAAAACAGCAGGATACTCAACTGACTAAAACTAAAACCAAATAGAGGAACACAGGATGCACATTTACAAACTTAAAAGGAAAATGTTTGTCTTGTCTTTCCTCTATCTGTGTAAATTATATACATTTTTCACACTGTAAAACCTTACTGTTAAACATGTGCTAAACATTGCCATAAATCTAAACTTCATCTAAATGTTAAGCTTGCCTGCTAACAGAAGGAGTTAATTATTAGGAGAAAGAATATCACTTTCAAGATTAGCTCTTTTGGATTCATGTTAATAATGTTCATTACACTGTACATAATATGCTGTCATATTCCTTTCACAAAATGGTAAGGTGACAAAGTACCAGCATCTACCCAAACTGCAATCAAGTTGCTTGCTGCCTTTCACATGAAAAACATATATTTCAACCAAAGTCTGTATTAACTACACACTTGGCCAGTATCCTATTTACAAGGTCAGAAGCATAAACTGTCTCATCAAGAGAAATGGACATTGTAGAAGTGACTCTTAAAAATCACGATACCACTGTAACTCCTGCTATTTCCACAGACCACCTCCTAGGACTGGAGAACTCCAGCCAGAGGCACTCACAGGGCTGGCCTAGATCCAGGCCCCTCCTGTGACTCCCACTATCTTCACAGATGACCTCAAGGGCCTGGAAATCTCCAGCCAGAGGTACTCACAGGGCTGGCTAGCCCTGGGACCCTCCTGTGACTCCTGCCTTCTCCATAGACCACCTCATGGGACCCAGGGAACTCCAGCCAGAGGCACACACAGGGCTGGGCCAGAACCAGGCCCCTCCTGTGTCCCATAGTCCTGGCCACCCACCTCAGGACCTAGGAACTCCAACCTGTGACTCATGCCCCTGAAGTCCCACCACTGCAATTGAGGAGCCCCCCACTCCTGGACCTAGCATTGCTGTTGATCTTATGCTCACACACCTCCCCCCAGAACCTAGGACTGCAGTGGATTAACCACGTAGTATCAAGGGGAGGCTCAGTAAGAACTCCGCAGGCGCCCATCAGTGAGGTAAGTTTGCCCCTAAAATAGGAATAGAGTTTGCCACCTTCAGTGAGTAAACAGGAGCAACAGAGAAGCCTCCTCCAGAAGTAGGCCATAGGCGAGCTTGGCAAGTGAGTGGGTGAGTCCTTCTCCAGACAAAGAATATCAGGTAGCTTGAGAAGGGTGCAACAAGACCTCCCCAATCTGGAGAAAACTAAGGAAGCCTGTGGGACACCCAGAAACACAGTAGGGTCCCAGATAAGACAAACACTATAAACAGGGAGATCTGGTGACTCTGAACAACCTGAAGACATAACAGCAGGAACTAGGGATTGATTTCCATCAATACTCCTAGGCTTCTAAGCCTCGGAAGAACATAGGATTCACCCAACAGGCCCTGCAGGGGGAATTCAGATGACTGGTCCACCTCTTCATTGTGGGACCCAGCAATTGAACAAACATCAACCTTACAGTAGGACCCCAAGATACACACCACCAACAGTTCACACTAGTGGAATTGAAGGACCAAATATTAACCCAAAGGGGTAAATGGAAAATGCAAAAGCAAAATGAAATCTCAAACATCTAGTCCATCAGGAGCAAATATAGGAGACGCTGAAATAGAGGACTTCAAAAGTAACACACCAGAAATCTCTGAATAGATAACAAATGAAATTTAAAAAAAAAACTCTATGAGGCTATAGAGGAAATCAAATTAGAAGTATTCCTGCATGTAAAAAGAGAAACAATAATCTTAGTAAAGGAGTTGCTCAGTGCAGCTAAAGAAGAAATAGATAAAAAAAAAATACAGGAGTATGGTAAACCAATTGAAACCTTGAATGAACAATGTAGAAAACAAGCAGAATTTATGAAACAGAAATAAAACATTCTATTGAAAGCTGACAAAACCATTAAATGAAGCTAAGGATAGAATTTCAGACCTTGAGGACAGGATCGCAATTAACAATCATGAAAGAATAGAACTTCTAAAAATAACAAAGCAGCATGAAATGACAATCCAGCAGCTTTAAAATGATGCCAAGAGAAATAATATAAGACAATATAAAATAATATAATAGGCATTAATGAAGATGCAGGAGTCAATGCAACTGACATAACTAAAATACTCAAAGAATAGCAGAAAATTTCCCAAACATGGGGGAAAATCTGCTATGCAGATAAGTGAGGCATATAGAACACCAAACAATCACAACCAATAGAAATCTATACCCTATAGATCTATACCCTATACCCTACATATAATAATTAAGATCCCAGACATGCATCATAAAAGCAATACTAAAAGCTGTTAGAGAAAAGATACAACTCACCTATCAAGGAAAGCCCATTAGAATCACAGCAGACTTTTCAGCACACACTCTCAAGTCAAGACATGCTTGGAGTGAGGTATTTGAAGCCCTGAAAAGAAACAACTTTCAACCCAGACAGATGTACCCAGAAAAACTTTCATTCAAATTCAATGGAGAAACAAGATACTTCCATGACAAAGAACAACTGAAGAAATTTATGTCCACTAAACCAACCCTAGAAAGAGTGTTGAAAGACATACTAATAGAGATAAAAATGACCAAAATCCCCAGAACAACAATAGAAAGAAACCACTAGGTAGGACAAGCAATTAAAAAGGGGGAAAAGCAGAAAACAAACAACTGGAAAATAACATGGCAAAGTCAAGCCAGTACATATCAGTGATATCTATAAATGTAAATGGCCTCAATTCATCTATCAAAATAAATAGGTTGACAGAATGGATCAAGAAACATAATCCCACAATATGCTGTATACAAGAAACACATCTGACCTAAAAGGAAACTCATAGATTAAAAGTAAAAGGATGGAAAATAGTATTTCATGCAATAGGAATCCAGAAAAAAGCTGGTGTCACTATTATATTTGCAGACATGTGAATTTCAAACCTAAAATGATTAAAAGAGATAAATAAGGTCACTACATACTCATTAGTGGAAAAATTCAAGAGGAAGAACTAACAATTATAAACATATATATGTATCAAGTACAGGAGCACCCAACTATATAAGACAAATACTAATGGACATGAAAAACCAAATACACAAGAAGATAATTATAACAAGGGACCTTAATACCTCATTGTCACAGAAAGATAGATCAACTAGACAAAAAGTCAGCAAAGAAATAATAGAATTGAATCACACCTGCAAGCAATTGGGCTTAGTAGATGTCTACAGAGTGTTCCACCTAACCACATCAAAATACACATTCTTCTCAGCTGCACATGGGACACTCTCCAAAACAGACCACATATTATCCCATAAAACATTCTTAAGTAAATGCAAAGGTATTGAAATTATCCCATGTGTAATATCTGACCAACTGCACTGAAATTGGAAATTAATTGCAAAACCTGCATAAATACATGGAAATTAAATAAAAACCTGCTGAACAACCAGTTGGATACAGATGAAATTAAAGAGCAAATAAAGCAATATCTGCAATAAATGAAAATGCAGAAACAACATACTATATTCTGTGGGATGCAATGAAAGCAATCTTAAGAGGGAAACAGAATGAGCACAAATAAACAACTTAATGCTTCATCTCAAGCTTCTAGAAAAAGGAGAGCAAGTTAAACCCAAAGGTCATACAAGAAAGGAAATTGTAAAGATTAGAGTATAAATCAATGCAACTGAAACTAAAAAAAAAAAGAATTAATTAATCAAAAAGCTGGTTTTTTGAGAGAATAAGCAAAATCGACAAACCTCTAGCTAACCTTATCAAGAAAAAGAAAGAAAAAAGACAAAATTCATGCAATAAGGACTGAAAAGGGGAAATTACTACAGATCCCATGGAAATTCAAAGATCCTGAATACCTACTTTGAAAATCTCTACTCACATAGAGTAGAAAACACAGAGGAAATGGACAGATTTCTAGAAACATATGAACTATCAAAGCTCAACCAATAAGATATAGCAATTTTGAATAACCCAGTATCAGTTATTTAAATTGAAAACATAATTAAAAACTTACCAACAAAGAAAAGCCCGGGTCTTGATGGATTCATGGCTGAATTCTACAAGAAATCCAGAGAAGATTTGATTCCAAACATCCTTAAACTCTTCAGTGAAGTTGAAAAGGAAGCAATCCTCCCTAAATCATTCCTGGAGGCAAGTATTGCTCCCATACTAAAACCAGAGAAAGACACAACCAAAAAGGAGAACTATAGGCTATTCTCACTAATGAACATTGATGCAAAGACACTCAATAAAACACTGGCAAACAGAATGCAGCAAATAATCAAGAAGATTATACATCACGACCAAGTGGGATTCATTCCAGGAATGCAGGGATGGTTTAACATATGCAAATCAATAAATGTAATACAACACATCAACAGAGCCAAAAACAAAAACCACATGACCATGTCAATATATGCAGAAAAAGTTTTTGATAAAGTTCAACACATGTTCACGATAAAACAAACCTTTCAGAAACTTGGAATACATGGTGTCTACCTCAATCTCATGAAGGCAATCTATGACAAGCCAACAGCCAATATTATACTAAATGGACAAAAACTGAAATATTTCACACTAAAATCAAGAACAAGACCGCTCCTATTCTATAGTCCTAGAAATAATAGCCAGGGCAATCAGACAAGAGAGAGAAATAAAAGGAATAAAGATAGGAAAGGAAAAAGTTAAACTATCACTATTTGCAGATGACATGATACTCTATATAGAAGACCCAAAAAAACTCCATTAAAAGACTGCTAGAGGTAATAAACTCAGCAGTGTAGCTGGATACAAAGTAAATGCTCAAAAATCAATAGGATTCCTGTACACAAACAAAAAACTCACTGAGAGAGAAATTATGGAAATATTGCCTTTAACAATAGCACCTAAAAAAGTGAAATATTTAGGAATCAACCTAACCAAGAATGTAAAAGACCTATATGCTGAATATTATGCTATGCTAAAAAAGATTGAAGAGGATATTAGAAAATCAAAGGATATTCATTGGTGAGGAAGAACCAACATTGTGAAAATGACCATTCTTCCAAAATTGTTACACAGACTTAATGCAGTCTCAATCAAAATACCATTGACATATGTCACAGATCTAGAGAAAACACTCCTAAAATTCATTTGGAAACAGAAGAGACCTAGAATATCAAAGGCAATTCTGGCAACAAAGGCAAGGCAGGAGGCATCTCAATTCCTGACTTGAAACTATACTACAAAGCAACAGTGATAAAATTGGCATGGTACTGGCAAAGAAATAGACCTGAGATCAGTGGAACAGATTAGAAGATGCAAACATAACTACAAAGACACTCAGCCATCTGATATGTGACAAAGGGTCTAAACATGTTCACTGAAAGAAAGGTAGCTCTTTAATAAATGGTGTTGGAAAAATTGGTTTTCCACATGCCAAAGACTGAAACTAGACCCATGCCTATCACCATGCACAAAACTAAATTCTAAATGGAGCAAAGATCTAAATAGTAAAACAGAAACACTAAATCTACTGGAAGACAAGGTAGGTGGAAGTCTTGGAGACATAGGAGTTCATAAACACAAGACAAACTGTACAGGAAACACTTCAAAGAATCAACAAGTGGGACCTTGTATTACTGGAAAGTTTCTGCACTTCAAAATAAAGCACCAATGGAGTAAAAAGAAAACTCACAGAATGGGAAAGAATTATAGCCAGCAACTGCTCAGACAAAGGACTTATATCCAGACTATATAAAGAATTGAAACACATCAAGCCCCCGCCAAATTCAAAGACCTTCTCCAAAAATGAACATCTGAGATGAGCACACAATTCTCAGATGAAGATACACAAAATGGCAAATAAATACAAGAAGAAATGTTCACCATCACTGGTCATTCAATAAATGCAAATTAAAACAGCACTTAGATTTTATCTGACTCCAGACAGAATAGCTGCCATCTAGAAAACAACTGATAACAAATGTTGGTGAGGTTGCAGGGAAAAAGGACACTGTTCCATCGTTGGTAGGAGTGTAAACTGGTACAGCCACTATGGAGATTTCTCAGAAGACTAGGATTGCAAGATACATTCAACCCAGCTATTCCCCTCCTGGGTATTTTCCCAGAAAAACTGAAAAGGTCATGTCACAGTGATATATGTGAACCTATGTTCATTGCACAATTTGTAATAGCTAAATCTTGAAAACAACCAAAATGCCCGTCAACTGCAGAGTAGATGAAAAAGATGTGGTACTTTTATACCATGGAATATTACTCAGCTATAAAAAAGAATGATCTTGAGGCATTCATATTGAAATGGAAACAACTTGAGATTATTCTCTAAATGAAATAAATAAGAATCATATTTATAAGTGTCACATTGTGTCTCTAGTGTAAAAAGTAATAAGAACTGTAGGAGTAATAAAACCCAAAATGTGTAATTGCTATTGTAAAAAGAAAGGAAAAGAAAGTGCTCTAAAGGATATAACTGCGTGTATGTTTAAGTGTGCAAGATAGATGACCATATTACTAAGTTTTTGTTGGATCATTGAGCTAAACTGTTTGCAACCTCACTGTTTGAATGTCCATTTTGTATGCTTTAATTTTGTAACTTGAACAACTATTTCTAAGATGACAGTATATAATTTATCAACTAGTGATTTCTTAGTGGGTTTTTTTTTTATTCTGTATTGTTGCTACCTTTTTTCTGTTTTGCTTTTTTCTCTTTAAATAAAAATTTTAAAAAATCAAGATACCCATTAGCAATGTTTTTAAAATAAATAATATTGTTGAAATTTTCTAGCATACAAATTAAATTGCTGAATTTCAATGCCTTATTTCTTCATTGTATTATATAGTTTTCAATAATATTCAATTTTGTTTCACTTGGTCTAATTTTTAAAATCTCTTACAATGCTATGTGTATGGCCTATACTATTTATCTTCTGAATATGATGATGTTTCAACACCTTAAATATCTTTCTGAAGAGAGACCACCTCTCCAGGGGCTAGTCAATTCTTACAGATAGTGAAGAGCTGAGCTGGGAGCATGCCATTGATATACAAACTAATCAACCAAGAGCCAGATCTTATTTTCAGGTTCTGTAGCCCAAGAGCAAGATATCTGTCATAAATATTTCAGGTTCAGAAACCTGTCAACTAGGCAATATCCTTAAAGCTTAAAGCCTGCTAAAATTAGCCAAGTCAACCAACCCTAAAGTGTTTAACCTGTTCTGACTTTCCTAAAGAAACTCCAATAAAAGCCATGGCATACAGTCATCCCAACACCTGCTATTTTCTTTTCTTTTCTTTTCTTTTTTTAAAATTTTATTTAAGGAGAAAAAGAAAAAAAACAGAAAAAGGGTACAAGTTATACAGAATTTCAGAAAAAATAAACAGTAGGAAATCACTAGTTAATAGATTACATATTGTCATCTTAGAAATAGTTGTTCAAGTTACAAAATTAAAGCACATAAAGTGGACATTCAAACAGTGAGACTGTAAACAGCTCTGTTCAATGACCCAACAAAACTCAGTAATATGGTTATCTATCTTATACACTTAAATATACATGCAGTTATGTCCTTTGAGCACTTTCTTTTCCTCTCTTTTGTACAAAGACAATTACACATTTTGAGTTTTATTACTCCCACAGTTCTTACTACTTTTTTTTTGAAGAGAGTAAAACCAAATGTGACAAAACAAAACAGAATCAGTCAAATCAAAAGGATGGACATAATACATAATGTAAAAACAAAAAACAAGGTGATCAACAATGGTTACCATAATGCCTCTTGTTATCTTAAAAAGAATTGCCTATATCATCAGTTATAATAAAATTGAACAAAACAGTAAAGAACAAAACCAATAAAACCAAAATATTGGAGACATTAGAGGACTTCAAAAGAAGGTAATAGTCAACCAGAATGGGTGTCATAATGAATCTTATTGTCTTCACAGTTGTTGCCTATACTTTCGACTTGGTACTACCAAACAAAACAGAATAGAGGAAAATCAGTCAAAACAAGATGGTGAGAGCAATGCTGGGATTCAAATCAAGTTAATAGGAAATCAAAGTAGGTTACTATAATATATCCTGCTATTTTTTATTTATTTTTCCCTTAATTAAAAGGATAAAAATGAAAAAGTAAATAATAAAAAAGGGAGATTGAGATAAAAGAAGGCATAACAACAAAACAGCGCAGGTCAAAACATAACCATTTAAGCAAAACAGTGTTTCACCACAAGATAATCCCGACATAAAAGTAGTTATCATAGTGTCTCTTTCCTTGAAATCTTTGAGTATAACTTCGTATACTGTAGCATCAAACATATCAAGACAATGTAAAGCAGTTCAAGAGAATGACAGTATTATAGTGTATTTAGAATCAACTAACAGAAAATGAACAATGGTTTCTGTATAATCTCCTTGTCGATAAAAGTTTTTGTTTATATTATCACATATAATAAAATCCAATAAGATACAACATGTTAAGACTGATGGAGACAGAAGAACAAAAGCTTGATGGGACTTCAAAGCAAGATGATATTAAATCGGCACTACCTATTATGATTTATTGCTTTCTCCAAAATAGCTATTCCTACCATCCAACCTTCTCTGCCTCATTTCTGCTCAACAGAAATGTTTCTGGAATCTTGGTATTTTTCTTTTTTAGAATATCCTCCAGTATTCTCTGTAGAATTGAATTGGTGGTTGCAAATTCTCCTAGTTCCTCTTTATCCTGGAAGCACTTTGTTTTTCCATCAATTTCTAGGGACAGTTGTGCAGGATATATCAACCTTAGCTGGAGGTTATTATCTTTCAAAGCCTGAATTATTTCCCCCCAACACTCTTCATGATTTGATGGTTTGTGCTGAAAAGTCTGCTGTAATTCTGATGGGTGTTCCCTTGTAAGTGATCTGTTTCTTGTCTCTGACAGCTTTTAATATTGTGTTCTTATATTGGATTTCTGGAATTTTGATTATTATATGCCTGGGTGTAGCTCTGCTTGGGTTGTAGGTGGCTGGGGTCCTGTATGCCTCATACATCTGAGTATTTTTACCTTTTGCTAAATTAGGGAAATTCTCCTGGATTATTTCTGTGAATAGCTTTTGTAATTCATTTGTTTGTGTCCCTACTTCTTCTTTTATGTTCTTAATTCTTAAGTTATAGATCCTCTTATCATCTTCTAGCCTTTGTATTATTGCTGTTTGTTTCCTTGTTATTTTTAAGAAGTTTTTCATTTCATTCTCCCATATTACAAATCTGTCCTCCAGTTCTGACAATCTATCCTTAGTTTCTTTCAAGATGTTATGCCAGCTTTCAATAGAGTTTTCAGTTTCCTGGTAATCTCTTTGAACCTGCTTCACATATTCTATGTTTTCTCTATTTTTCTCTATCAAACAATTCTCCCCTTTTTTTCTGTTCTTCCATTCTACCATGTTTTTTCTTGGATGGTGCTTAGCATTTCTCTAACTATTCTACTTATATCCTGCTTTATTTCATTAAATACTTCACTTTTGAACTCTTCTATGAGACTCCAAAGATATCGCTTTAGGTCTATTGGTGCCGTGTTTGATATTGCATGTTTTTTGTCCTCATTCTCCTTTGCATTTACCTTTCCTGGATCAGTGTTCTCAGGATTGGGGACTGAGGACCCTTTCTTGTTGCTCCTTCTTCCTATACTTTTTGTTTCTTCTATACAAGTGTATATAGGAGGCCCAGTTTTTTTTCTCTTTGTATGTTACAGTTTGTTTGAATCCACTGGCTAGGGATTCCCACCCACTGCATTATACTAGGGAGACACAGACCTGGGAAACTTCTGCTGGGCCAACCCCTCCAGGTCAACCTGCTGAAGGCTTCATTGCTAGGGTGCACCACCAGGTGCTGGGACCTGGTTTGGGCTAGCCTACTGGATCTTAGTCCACAGCGTCACTCAGGCCAAGTGCTTCCCACCAATCCCGCTTGAGAGGGGAATATGCAACTAAAGTCACCACAGCATCCTGTCCGGCTAGTCTGCCTGGTCCCAGAATGTCCTCTGTTGGAGCCTCCTAGTCTATGAAAGGGTCCCCGTTCCTGTCACTCACCGCAGGTCGATGCAGGGCTCCCCGCCAGTCCCACTCTCAACTCTGTTTGCTTTGCTGATTCCGCTCTCAGAGTTTTCATGCATCTCTCTCCCTGCTGTGCCAATTGGGACACAGCAGCAGCAGCAGGAAATTCAAATTGTGGCTTCCAGAGGCACGGGTTCCAGCTTCCATGCTGAGATTTTATCTGTTCCTGTTATAGCACTGGGATTGCATTTCCAGTTGGTTTCTCTCAGCTTAGTTCATTCTTGGGTCAGCAGGGTATATCTCTCCTTGCTTAGGACTCCTAACACCGCGCCATTCCAGGATTCTAAGTTGGTAATCTCAGAGAGCCTCTGTGGCTGCTGTTATCTGTCTGCCATGTTCTTTTCTTTTTTCTTTTCTTTTCTTTTTTTTCTGATTAATACCAGTGTTTCTTCTATGCTCTGCAGTGCATGTTGTGCCTCCTGCTTTCAGGACCTCTTAGGGAGGTAAGCTTTGTTTTCCTGAGCCTCTGGAGTCTGATCTGTGGTTGTGCCTATCACACAGAACAACAGAGAACAGGGTGTTTGTGATTTAGTTATTTTCCTATTTCCTGCATCACACTTTGCTATTGACTGACCATCAGAACCTGTTCTCCCTGCTCCTACATCCTGCTGTGTCTGCCTAGAGGTGGTTTCCTGGCCTACCTTGCAGCTAGGTATAGCCTCTGACCAGTTTTCAGCCCAACTTACCATATAAATGAGAAATAAAACTTGTTTTTATTTATCTAAAAGGTGAACTAAAAATCACACCTAGTAAGTATGGTATGAGTTTCAATTAAACATATGAAATTATTTTCTTTTTTTAAAAATTATTTTCTAACACTGTCTTTTTTAAAAGATACCATATTTTCAACATTGGATTTTCTTTTCAAACAAAGCTAAACAAAGTGCTATACCAACAAGACAAAAGGAGATATTTCTGAACTGGGTAAAAGTTTAAAATAAAAGACCTTTAAAGACTCTTCTAGGCCTAATACTGTTATTTTATAATTTTATATCAATAACAAAAAGAAAGTTGAAAAGAGAGAAATAAGATTAAAGGTAGGACAAAAGGACAGGAGAGGAGAAAGATGGAGTAAATACAACTTTCATATCTAAGTAATTTATAAAAAAGGAACAGATTCCTGGGAAACAAGGCTTTAATTATATTTTATATAGTATCAAGTTTCACATGCCCCTATCCTTTAAAATATAAAAATAGCCATATTGCTCACACAAAATATGTTTGAGAATCTAGAGGGTCAGCACTACATTTGGAGTATAAAAATAAAACTATGTCTCACAGTTTCAGGATTAATTTAATTAGGATTTATAATCTCTCTCATTTATTATTTATAGCAGCAGCTTTAAATGCCTTGATTGATTCATGTTATAATCGTTAAGTAATTTTATAATCCTAATTTATAACAGGTTGTCCATTGTCTTTTCCATAGTGATATTTATGCCTACTCTAGATTCTTTCATTTTACAGGCATGTTAGTTTATAACTGTCTGCAGCTTATTAATAAATTTAATTAAAGTAAATAAAGTAAAAGACTGTGACATGCTCATCTGCACATTATCTCTAGTGTATGGGTACAGAAATACTTTTATTCATCAATGGTTTTTGAGCCTCTGCTCTTTGCTTCCCAATCCTCTGCATGTGGTTGACAATGTGGCATCACAGGTGAGAGAAAAGTGTGTGTTTAAATTCCTGCTCTGCCATTTACTATTACTCAGTTTCTTATACCTCCATTTCCCCATATATAATATTGACAAAATAATATAAGGACTTACTTCCCAGGTGAATATTGAACAAGTTATATAGGTGAAGCAATTAACAGAGTCTAGCATATAGTAAGTATTCAGCAAATGTTATCAGTAGGTCAATCACATAGTATTTGTTAGATGATGCTAACAATATAATCATTAATAATATAATGCATGTACTATGAAATGATTGAATGAAAGTTTCATGAAAAATGGTGACACTTTATTTTTCCTTTGTGTGTCTCCAGTGCCTATAGAAGAGTAGGTAAAAAGGTTATAAATAAGTGATATGGTGGTCAATACCGTACATTAAGTCTTTGACTTATGAACATTTGAGTTGAGAACTTTCACAGATAAGAACAAATCTCACATTGCAAGCATCTGTAGATGCATGAATCACAGAAGTAACTGCAGTGTCTCCTGGTCACTGTCACAGACTCACTGCTTGTATGCCCATGGTACAGGGAGATACTGCACAGCAGGACAGTGCTCAATCAGAGTCCAGGGTGTCTGGAAGCATTTTTTACCATATTTCATTGGCATGTTTTTTTTTTTTTTATGGTTTACATCGCATATTTGTGTCAAACGCGTAAAAGATTCACCTTGTTGGATTTAAGAACAAATCCAACTTACAAATGGTTTTCAGGAATAGAATTCACTTGTAAATTCAGGAATTCACAATAGTCTTACATGAAAATGATTTCATATTTTTCATGAAAGGCATTTACTTGAACAATTGGAAGGTTCATGGAATAACGATGTACCAGGATTAAACAAATTAAGAGTTCTAGGACATCGAGACAATCTACTTGCTGCCAGGATACTGTCATTTATTTATTTATTTATTTATTTATTTATTTATTTATTTAGGCAAGAAGAGCAAACAGTTCATTTATACTTTGTCAGTACATTACAGCTCCCCGGAAGGTGCCTGCGGTGGGGAGCCTGTGCCCTTCTGGAGGGAAGCAGGCTTCAGCCAAAGAGCTCAGGACCTGGGACTCAGCCCTGGAGCCTCGCCCCACATTTTCCCCTCCCCAGGACCTGAAAGCAGAGGTCCAACTCTAGCCCCAGATCTGTTTCCAGACAAAGGCTCCTGGGGCAAAAACACCCAAATTGAATCCTATCAAGGTCAAAAGCAATCTAACCAACCTCTGGCCCTAAGACCATGTAAGCAGTGTTTCTGGCTTTGGCCCCAGGAAACTCTACTTGGGGTGAGAAGAGCTGCACAGAGGGGAGCCAGTGGGTGGATTCCTCTCTCAGGCACTGTTCCCTTGAGGTCCTGACAGTCTGGTATATTCACAGCATTCTGGTCTGAGTACTTTCAGCAAACAAGGGGCTGGACAGGTATTAAGAGCAAACAGGGAGCACAGCAGTCTCTTCCTTCAGCCGCACTGGGAAACTGTTCCATATCCCAGAGGCTGTGGCTTTTTGCCAAGCACTGGGAACCACACAACCAAGATTTCTTCTGGAGGCAGAGTAGATACTGTAGCTGCTGTAGCCCTGTGACATCCCTGGCCTGGGCTAATGCCCCAGATTAGAAGTGCGCTCTGCTGTCCATAGGCATCCACATTGACATGGGAAGAGGTTTGTGGGAGACACTGCTTTATACAGTTACTCTTTTCTGGGACCAAGGTTTCTAAACTACTGTGGGCTGGATGAGGGACGAAGCACCCTCATGCTTACGACAACAACCAAAAAAAAAGCTGTACAAAGTGTCTACAAGACCGGGGAGCCAGGGGAAGTGGGGCTGATCCTCAGGGTAATGTGCCTACAAGCAAAGGGGACCTTACACAGTAGAGGCTCGAGGCTACAAAGCAGATACCTGCTACACATTTCAGGGCTGAGGAAAGGAGTGGAGAGAGGATGTAGAAAACAGGAAAGTGGGTTACCTGCAGTGGCAACAGGGAAAAGGTGCGCAGAGAAGGATCACAAACCATGCAGACCCAAAAAATCACAGCCTGTGCAGTACAGCAAAGCAGATGATCCCAGCAGGAGACAGGGTCACCTCTGGGACATCAGCACTTAGGCCTGCAGGAGAGGCCTGGGATGCCATCCTCAGCTGGGGCTGACACCCCAACATTACAGTCACCATGGAGAGAGGAAGAGCCCACAAGCTGGGGCAGAGGTCACATGGGAAACTTGTGCCCAGGAAGGACAATGGAACCCCGCCCCCCAATCAGGTTCCACCTTGAGAAACAAATCCTTCTCTTCTTGAACACAGCTATTTTTCCAGTGGGCAGCTGGGGCTGGCGGAAGAGGCTTAGGGATGTCTGGCCAGGCAGGGAGGGCAAGCCCATGGTTTCAGCCCCTGTACACATGGAGTAGGACATTACGACCTGTGCACATGGAGTACGACATTTGGACTAAGATGTCCCTAAGATCAGCGCTCCAAGTCACATGGTGAGGGTATGGCCCGCTAATTTGATGTCCTTTGTGAGATCTTGTTTTTAGAAAAATAAATGGGCCAGGCATGGTGGCACACACTTTTAATCCCAATACTCTGGGGGCAGAAGCAGGAGAATCACTATGAGTTCAAGACCAGCCTGAGCTACATGGTGAATTCAAGGCTGGCCTGAACTGCATAGTAAAACTGTCTCAAAAACAAGAGAGAGAGAGAGAGAGAATATAGGCAGTAACTACTTACATGAAAATGCCTACTTTTATATATAATCTAAATAGTGACATCTTTATATTGGCAGTTAACATAGAAAATTAAATAAGCTTAACTTGTTAGATACTCCAAAAACTCTTAACACATAAGTTGGTAAACCCAAAATTATAAACTCTTGATTTTCTTATTAATCTTTGGAACTACACAGCAAATGTTTTTACAGAAGAAACTAAAATGCCAATAATTTCAATTATATCTCCCAACAACATACTTTAGTAGTTCCAGATCTATGCTAAAAATATTTTGTGTACATTTAATTCTTTTTCCATTGAGTGCTCCAGGGAAAAATTGCCAAAAGGCATGGTTCCAGATGGAAAAGAAAACAACACGAAAAACTTGAAAAAGCAATAGGATTTATGTTTAGGAACTGCATAAGGAATATGCTAGATCTGATGAGGCATAATGGACATCAGCCACTTCTCTTTCAGCATATATTGCTGCTTTTTCACCAAAATCTTTACTCTTTCCTTCCAACACTGCTCCTCTTCCTTCCAATGTTGTGATTCTGGCAGAGATACCAGTTTCTGTATCCCGGTTTCTTTTCCTACCTTCACACACTGAAGTGGTTGGAAGAAATATTTCCTCTAAGGTAGCTAAACTGGCATTATGGCAAAGTTCCATCTGCCCACGTCAGCTCTCTCATCCCCCCTTTCTACAGGGTGAAAGGATAAATGAAGACAGTGAGAAAGAAGTAGACATGAACGGGTATAGGTATATCAGAAGGGAACAGAGCAAGAGAGAAGAACCCACTGAAAGCAACCCGATCTTTAGATTAAAGCAGGTTCAAGGCAGGCCAGCAAATCAACTCAGATCTTGTTAGCAAACTTAGTCAACAAGTCTCTGTTTTTGCTCAAATTTCCTTCAGTTGTATTTCTCTCATTGATAATAAAAGAATTCTAATGAACACAGGAGACTAGATTTCTCTCAGCTATGAAATACCTAGTAATAGTCCAGTATAAACTTGTAGTGAGCTGACAATTGGCATGCAACTTGTAAGTCCCAGCTGAACTCAATCAGTGCAGTGCTGGGTGTGGACTGTTGCCAACATAAAAAGGAGACCTGGAGAGGAAGAAGTGGTGCCGCTGGTTCTCCTGGGGGATCTTGGCATGCTGGCTTTCTTGATAGGGACTTGGCTATCTCATCATCAGAGGAGCTCAGGACCTCATTGTCACTGAGGATGGCTGAGAAACATTTTGGGGGCGCTCTGGTGCTTTGAGTGTCACCTCCTGACTCCAGTGCAGATACCTCAGCCTACTGGCCCAGATACTTCATCCTTCTGTCACAGACTTTCTGGCTTCCACCACTGACCTTTGGGCTTTCCCAGCACAAACTTGTGAAACAGATTTGCATGAGACATTGTCGTGGGCTCTAAGCCTCCAGTTGGACTCATAGGAGGCATTGTCATGGGCTCCAGATCTTCAACTGGACTCATGTGGAACATTGCCATAGGATCCAGGCCCTCAGCTGGATTCTTTGGGTCTGTAGTGTATGGACAGATGTCCTGCACTCTTTTGTATTTGACTCTTCAGGTGAATACTATAAAATAACCCTATAAATTATGTGTCCTGTATTAAATTGTTTCCCTTGCAAACCCTGACTACAACACATACATCAAAATACTTCAGTTCTTTGAGTATTTAAGATTTGCGCTATGAACATTGTTTTTTATGTTTTTTTTTAACATTTTAAACATTGCTGAGTAAAAATGCAAAATACAAGAAAGTAAATCAGCAGGGTGTGGTGGGGCATGCCTGTAGTCCCAGTACTTGGCCGAGGCAGGAGTAATGCTATAAGTTCGAAGCCAGCCAGGGCTACATGGCAAGATCCTATCTCAAAAAAGACAGAACACAAAGAGAATAAAACATTTGTGTTTTATTCATTAAAGCTATTCTTAGAGGTGTGCATTTCTGCACAATTAATAAAAATAAAATTACAAAACAACTATTTTGCCTTTTTTTTTTTTTTTTTTTTTTTTTTTTTTTTTTTTTAGTATCAGGGATTGAACTCATAACCTTGCCTTGCCAGGCAGGTGGTTGTGCTACTGAGCTAACTCCCTGGCCCTATCACAGGTTTTTTGCCCTTTTTTTTGAAAATAACTATTTTGAATAAATTTTCTTTGTAACTCTGATTAACATAGTAATTAAGTTATCAACTGTGATAGTATAGCATAAGGATTAAAGAGCATGTATTCTACATTTTCATCAATAGATCCTCCAATCATAAAGATCAACAAAGAAACATTGGAGGTAAGCTATATTCTATAGATCAAATAGCACTAACCGTCATTTACAGAACATTTAATTCAACAGCTGAAGAAAACATGTTTTATTAGCACATGAAACATGCTCTAAGATAGACCATATGTTCAAAACAAGTTCAAAACAATTAAAACCATAGCATGTATCTTCACTGGACACAACAGAATAAAACTAGAAATCACCACCAGGATCTTTAGGAATAATAAAAATACATGCTTTGAATTACCAAGAGACTAACGAAGGCATCAAAATGAAATTTTAAAGTGTACTGAAATAAAGAAAATTGAAAACACCATGCTAAAACCAATAGCAAAAACAATACTAAAAGAGGAACGATAATTGCAGTAAATGCCTACTAGAAAAATAGAATAATTTCAAATAGCCAACCTGCTCATACATCTCAAAGAACTAGAAAAGCAAGAAAAAAAACCAAAATTAATAAAAGAAATAATAAAAATCGCTGCAGAAAAAAACAAACTAGACACTAAAAATACTATAAAATATCAATGCATGAAGAATTTTTTTCCAGAAAAATAAAATTCAAAAACTTTTACTAAGATAACCAAGAAAAACAGAAGAGATCAAAGGAAAAAAATAGAGATAAAAAAGGAGACAAATGATATCACAGAAATACAAAAAATTATTAGAGACTATTATTAATAACTATATGCCAACAACTCTGAAAAACTAGAAGAAATAAATATATTTGAGAATATACAAAATCTACTGAAATGAATCATAAAAATATAGAAAACCTGAGCAGACCAATAACAAGCCATGAGAGTAAATCAGTAACCAAAAAAAAAAAAAAAAGTAATACAGAATATTCCAAAATTGGAATGACTTTACTGCTGAATTTTATCAAACTTTAAAAATAAACTATCAGTTCTTCTCAAGGTACTCAAAAAAATTGAAGGAAGAATTGGGGGCCTATGAAAACTCATTCTGTGTAGCTAGGATTACCTGACTCAAAAGATGGAGACACAACAATAGAAAACAAATATTTCTCAACAAAATACTAGTGAATGAAATCCAACAGCATATATGTATGTGTGTATATATATATGATTTATCCCAGAAAGTTTAAGATGTTTCAACATACACAAATTAATAAACAATACAGGACATCAACAATTGAAAGACAGCAATAATGTGATCATCCTAATAGAAAAAAGCATTAAATAAAATTCGACAGCTTTTTATTGCTTTAAAAAATTCCTCAGCAAGTTAGATTTTGAAATAACATACCTCTATATAATGAAGCTTAGACATGACAAACTCACATCCCACATCATACTAAATGAAGAAAAGTTATAAGCCCTTCCTTTAAGATCTGAAACAAAATGAGGTTGTCACTTGTACCACTCCTGTCCAACATAGTACTAGAAATCTAAACCAGAGAAATTTGAGAAGACAAACAAATAAGAGGCACCTAAATTGAAAAGTAGGAAATCAAATTAACTCCTTGTAGATCACATGATTTTATATATAGATAACCTTAAAAAGGTCACCAAAAAAGTGATGGAACTGATAAATTCAGTAAGTTTGGAAAATACAAAGTCAGCATAAAAAAATGTAACTTGGGGCTGGGAATTTAGCTCAGTAGCATAAGCACTTGCCTTGCAAGTGTGTGGTCATGAGTTTGATGCCCGGTACTGATGAAAAAGAAAAAGACAAAAAAAAAAAAAAAAAAAAAAAAAAAAAAAAAAAAAAAAAGTATCTTTTTATACACCAATAATGAACTAGTTGAAAAAGAAATCAAGAAGTAATATCATTCACAATGTTCACATAAAAAAGTAAAATCTAGTTATAAAATTAACCAAGAAAGTGAAAAAAAATTTTATAATGAAAACTAAAAAGTCCTGATGGAAGAAATTGAAAAAGACACCACAAAGAGGATACAAATCTTATGTTCATGGATTGGGAGAATTATAAAAATATCCATACTACTCAAAGAAATCTACAGATTCAAATGAAATCCCCATCAAAATTCTAATGACATTCTTTTCAGGAAAAAATAACCACAAAATTCACATGGAACCACAAAAGTTCAAAAACAGCAAGAGCAATCTTGAGTCAAAATAATTTAGAAAGTTGAATACATTAATGTACTTGACTTCAAAACATATTATAAGGCTATAGTAATCAAACAGCATGGTTCTGGCAGAAAAACAGATATGATGATCAATGGAGCAGAAGGGAAAATCAGAAATTAATCCATGCATTTACAGCCAATTCATTTTCAACAAATAAATCAAGAAAATACATTAAAGAGGGCCCAGAGATTTAGCTTAGTGGCACAAGCACTTGCATGACAAGTGCAAGGTCATGAGTTCAATTCCCTAGTACCAAAAAAAAAAAAAAAAAAAAAAAAAACACATTAAAGAAAAGACAGTCTCTTTAATAAATGGTACTGAGAAAACTGGATGTACCTATGCAGAAGAAAGTAACTATATCCCTACTTCTCACTGTATACAAAAGAAATTTAATCAAAAATCTAAATATAAGAACTGAAACAATAAGATTACTAGAAGAAAATATAGAGAAAACACTTCAAAACACTGGTGTAGGTAATAATTTTAAAATAAGGTCCAAACAACACAGGCAACAAAACCAAAAATAAATACATGAGATTACATCAAACTAAGAAACTACCTCAAACTAAGAAACTTTAGCACAGCAAAGAAAGTAACCAACAGAGTTGAGATAAACTACAAATTGGGAAAATTATTTTAAACAATCTGACAAAGAGATAATATCTAGAATACTTAAAGACCTCAAGCAACTCAACAGTAAAAACAATAATAATATTAATCATCATAATCATCTGATTTTAAAGTAGATACATGATCTAAATACTCATTTCTCGAAGGAAGGCACATGCACGGCTGACAAGGATATGCTCAGTATCTCCAGTCACCAAGGAAATTGAAGTCAAAACTTCAATGATAAATCTTCTCT
Source organism: Cavia porcellus (assembly GCF_034190915.1). NCBI lineage: Eukaryota > Metazoa > Chordata > Mammalia > Rodentia > Caviidae > Cavia > Cavia porcellus. The sequence goes on along the minus strand of NW_026947497.1, from coordinate 25,954,456 downwards.
CTCTGGTTGGATCCAAATTATCAAAAAGATGAAAAACAACAAATGATAGCAAGGATATGGAGAGAAGATAGCTCTTATACACAACTGGAAGACTGTGCATTAGTACAGACATTGTGGAAAACAACATGGACATCCTCAAAATACTGAAAATAGAATTTCTATATGGCTGAGAAATCTCAAAAGAAATGAAACCATTCAATCAAAGAGATGTCTGCATTTCCACATTTATTGCAGCTCTATTTGGAATAGCCAATATACGGAATCGACCAGGATATCCATTTTTCTTTGTTGGATAAATGAATTTTTTAATGTGATAGCAAATACTATTTAGTCATAAAAGAGGATGAAATGTGGTCATTTGTGGACACACAGATGAAATGGTAGGACATCATGTTAAATGAATAAACCAACCACATGAAGACAATTACTACATGTCATTATTCATTTGTCATATGTAAATAGAGGGTACAATAGAGATCACCAGAGCTAGATAGGGGAAGGACGATAGAGAATGTGAATAATAGGTAGATAGATAGAGAGTGTGAATAATAAGTACCAAATACAATTAGGGAAAGAGAAACTCAAATTACTCTGATCACTGTACACTATATACATGTATTGAATTATAATATTGTAGTTCATACATACAAATATTATGTTAATAAAAAAACATTTTAAATTAATACTATTGGACAAACTGCAACTTGAAAGACCAAAACTGAGCAAATGGATTTTACAAATGAGAATAATAACAAAAGACTTATACTAAAGCATTCCCAGATGACTATCAATATGACACATATAATACATTAACGTGTTAGTAATTACACAATCAAATATTTGGATATTGGGTTAAATTGTACTCATCAGAGTCACTCACATACCATATATACGTCTAAACAAGTATAGCATTTATGCTTGCCTCACCAATATTGGGTAAGGGGATATTTAAACTTAAATTGGCCAGATGAATCAAGAAATAGTCTAATGAATCACTATAAATATTTATAACAATGACAATAAAATAAAAATTTATTATTGGCTCTTAAATGTTCTAAACATGTTTGCATTTATTTAATATAAAAGGAGTATAAAATTATGAAACATTTCTTTTTACAATGTGTATATAAATATGACACTGACCAATATTAAGTATTGGTAAAAAAATTATTTAAACAATCACAAAGCACCCAAATACTATAAAAATAAATTAATTCACCAAAATATAAAGATCATCTACTTTGAAGCCAGACTGCCTAGATTAAAAATTAGGCTCTGCTATTTATTATCTAAAACACCTTGATCGAATTACTTAATACTTCCTCTTCTATTAAATGAATTATAGAACAGTGAAAAGACTTGAAATGCACAAGTGCTTAGAACAGCATCAAGACAGATTAAACCCTTATATTAGTGTCAGCATTATTTTTGTTACTTAAAATAATTGATTGTGCCATAAACAGATCCTAGATTTCATCAGCATGACTTAACTTTAAAACACCTATGATTGGCTTATTTTAATATCTCACACTTTGCTTCAGTTAAAAAAACAAGGACCAGACTTTCCTGATAGATGCTCAAACTTTCATGTGTATACATCCAAATTAATGAAGCATTTCAGCAATGTTAATGGTGACAAAGGCAAAAATAGGATGGTGTTTCTCTTTTCTACTCGTCCTTTTCTCTCTGATGGAGATTTATGCAATGGAAAACAAATTATCTGACTAGAAAGTTGGGACTCAAGACTGAAAGCGTCTAGTACTAACTGCTTCTCATTATTTTCTATGGTATAATAATGTTCTTGCAAAAAATGTTGCACTATAATCCTAGATCCTCATTTTCAAGTGTGTACAGATCAGGCAGGCACTATAGCAGTGTGAGCCACCTTTACTACAAACACTTAAATTCAAAATTGTAAAATTACACAATATAAGCTTTTAAAACAATCTGCTGGCCATATTGAGCCATTAAGATGCCGAAATGAGACACCAAATTGTACATCCAAAGGAGAAAATTGACTTTATCTGCACAGTAATGTTACAGGTGATTTTCATCTTGTCTTTTATCATTTTCTTCTGGGAGCCATTGAAGCTAGAAACTGCACACACGTGCAGGGCTGCAGCATGGCCCAGGCATGGTCAGCCTGCGAACAGAGAAACACCTCAAAGGGCAAAAGGGCACAGCTGAGGCTACTTGGCTCCAACCCCAATTTAAAAAAACAGAGGTTGTAGCTGCAGGCATTTCATTCCTGCAGTGAAAGTCAAACCGCAGACTTTCTCCTAAGAAATTAATGTAAGGTAGTTCTCCTGAATTAACATAACCTGTTACTTGGAAAAGTCCTTGAACCACTCACTCCCAAGGTTCTGCTCAGTTTCCTGCATTTTCCATTTTAACCCCTTCTTTGATTGATAAACAAAATAAATATGTGCTTCCCAGAGACATTCCTTGTCTTAGGTCCCAGAGTCTCGACTCTGCTAGAGGGTTTTTATCTTCCTAGAGCCTTAAAATCATACCACTTGTCTCATTTATTTAAGTCTTCACTGTACACTCATTTGGGAGCTTGGGGATCTTGGCCAAGTCCCTGATAGTTTTCTAAATGCTTTACAACATATATGTTTTCTTTTACCACCAAAGAATAAAAAGTGCACATAAAAATAATAAATGGTGCAAATAATGTAACGTTAAGTATCTCTGCTGCAACTAACAAAATGAATTTCTTAACTTGTTATATCTTAAAATGTTACATAGCAATCCTGTGAGAAGGAAACAAAGTGATTAAGCACCTTAAGGAACAAGAAAGAGGAATCTGTGGATGACATTAATTTGAAGTGAACATGAACATCCTTAGATGTTTGTCTGATTTAGAAAAAAAAAATCCAGTCTATCATTTTCAACAGGCAGGATTTACAGTGACCAAAATACACTGAACATCATAAGTGCTTTTTGAAAGTGGTGAGATCGTATTTAAATATCCAAAATGACTAAAAATTTCACCCTTTCTGTAGAACTAGAATTATGCAATGTGTTTGTACATCATTCTCCTTGACTGAGCATTTTCCTGAGAACCAACAATGTTTGTTCACTAAGTGTCAGAAGAAATGTCACAATCAGTGAGGGCCATAAGAGTCCATAACCTTGTACAGACTTTGTATAGTTCTCGTGTGGACTTCGTACAAGCATGTGCAGGGAGAGCTGACTACACTGCTTTAAACTTTAAAGGGGTTTAAGTTAAAATAAGACTTTAGAACCTCCAATTCATCTCATTAGGAAACTTCCTTCTTAATTTTGCTTGCTTGTTAACTCAAAGACAGTCTAGGTACCTCAAGGAGAACATGTATTTGTGTACGTGTGTGTCTTGACTTATTCAGGAGAGTTAAAAACAGGTTAGAAATATCATTTTAAAAATCATCCATCCTAACTACACTAAAAGCTCACTTTAATTTTGAGATCCACTGGGTAAGTTCTACAAAACAAGCACCAGTCATGATGAACCTAAGTCAGGAAGTGGGTCAGTCTCAGGAGCACAGCATAACTCCAATCTTCTGTGTAACAAGGCACAGTGTTTCTCTAACGCTTTGAAGTTTGATAATTATAAATGGGACTCATGCATATTTTGCAAACCAAAGAGAATGTTTGAGTGTTTATGATTTTCAGAGTTATATGGAAAGCTAGCTAAAAGCCACATGTAAATTTTAGTATGCACTGAAGGGGAATTTAGAGGCAGAATTCCAACTTGAGATGCCATACTTACTTGCTGTTCAAAAAAGAAAAAAATTCAAAAACTGCAAATAAAATCAACTATCACATTAATAAATTTAATTCAGGAACACACAATACGTGAGCATTTGTAAAGAGCCATGGACTGAGTCCTTATTCAGATATTGTCCATATCATGCACATACAGGTGAGGCCCTGAGAAGGTGACTGCATTCTGAGAGGATGTCTGCATCGTGGAGTCTGGTCAGAAGAGGCAGTCACCAGGAGCAGCCTACAAGGCGATGTCGCCCTTCTTCACTACTCCCTGTCTTCTTCCTGTCTGTCATGTGACAAGCAGCCTTCCTCCTAGGGCCCTTCCCCATTTGCTTCTGATTGGAGCCAGCTGACTGAGGACTGAAACCTCTACACACTGGGGCAAAATAAACTTTTTCTCCTCTCAATTGTGAGTGTCAAGTATTATGTCTCGGGAACAAGGAAAGTGACTAAGAAACACCAAAGAAAGGAAATCCTGTATCACCTTGTGAAGTGGGAATTTTATATTCAACATCTCTGCAAATTGTTTTGGAAAACACACATTAGTAAGCACCTCTGAATGTGTCTGAGTGGGACAGCAGGTGTGATCTTAGGGTCTATGTCTAGTCTCTTTCACCTTCCTCTCTTCTGCTGTTCTCCTGTTCTGCTTCCTGGCCACCATGGATTAAGCAGCTTTGCTCTGCCAACTCTTCCTCCTTAAGGAAGGAAGAGTTGTGTTCCTGGCTTGGCGCAACCATGGACTGAGTCTCTTAAATTTCTCTCCTCTTTTAAGATTCCAGTGTCAAATAGTTTGTCCCAGCAATGAGAAAGCTGATTGATACACCTTAGGAATATTAAAAGTGAGAGCAACTTATCTATTGTTTACACAAAATATTCTGCCCTAGTTACTTCCCAGAATAATTTCCTAAAAACATCAATTCCATGGAATTCCTACAGATAATAGGCAGTAAATGTGGAAGTCATATTAACATAGTGGTGTAGAGTGAAGTGTATGTTCAGAGCAATTAAATTCAAATTCACACCACTCACATGGTGTTTGGAAAATTTCTTAACAGCTTCATGGCTTAGTTCCCAAGTCTGTAAAACATGGATAAAAATTTTGTCAATATCGTAGGATTAGTGGGTGAAGTTTTCAGAAACAAAAACAAAACATTTCTTAGACTGGCATCTGGCACATAGTAAATACTCAAAAAGTGATGGTTGTCGTTGTTATTACTATTAGTATTACTATTACGTTAAATATTATAATGGTCATCTGTTTTTGATATGTCAGGATGATAAAGTGAAATAAATTTCTTTTCTGAAGGATTCTGATGTTTTTAACATTCATTGTTATTCTCTGAGGGACAGAGTTTGCAGTGTTTTCCCAGCTGGTTTTCACCATGGAATTTTTGTTTATCCACTATGCATTTTCAAAACTAATGTCAATGAGCAGACATGAGTAATATATATAAGTAAAAAGAGAATTATAAAAACCATGTTTAAAACAACAATACACTCGTCTTTCTACTACTGTCATTTTAACAAGGAGTTTTCTTTCCCACACAGAAATATTCATGGTAAGGGAGTTTAGTTCTAAAATCAAGTTATCTGGCTATGGGCACCAGCTCCTTTACTTAACACTATATGACTTTAGGCAAGGTATTCAATTTTTCTGCTTGCACATTTATGAAATGGTAATGGTCAACTCACCTGTTTCACAGGATTACTGTGGGGATTAATGAAACAATCCTTGTCAAGCAATTGGCAGAATGCTACCAAGTTAGGGCAGGGGTTGTGCTCAGTGATCCTGAGCACTGGTGTGTCTCCGCCCCTTCACCCCAACCCCAGCAGGCTTATGACTCTCTGATGCTCAGTTTGACTTGAGAGCAAAAAAGGTGCAAATACCACCAAATATGTCTAGCTAGCGATAGGTTATTTTCTTGGATGATAACACAAGTCCTAAGCATATAAAAGCTGTGACCTAACAAAGCATTCTGCTTCTCACAGCCTGCATAACTAAGTCCATCTGGAACTGTGTCACTACCAGGATTTTGGAACCAAAGGAACCTGCGCTGAGATAGCATTTATTTTTTCCTGACTTGTATGCCTTTGCTGTGCTACATTTCTACATTCTTGTTTGTTTTATATCCAGAAATTAACATAAATATCTTAGGGCTTAAGGAGAGAAATAGAGGAGATTTTTATCTGTAGTTAAGCAGAAATAATAAAACAAAATGTGCCTCGATACTAAACATAGTATCAACTTCTTGCTAGCATTCACATTCAAGAGTTTGTCTCACTAAAATCCTATACAATTTGGGGTTGATTCTGGCTGGAACAAAATTAAATATGAAAGAAAAAATTATGGAAAAATTAGGCACCAAAACTAAGAACAGACATATGCAAGGCATGAATCAAGCTTTATTAGCATTGCTCTAATTCCATTCAAGAAGTTGGGAGTGCAGCTCAGTGATGAGGCACTGGCTTCAATCCTGGCACTGCAGAGAAAAAGCAATTCATGGAAGACAAATACATGCCCATGCCTTCAAGTGTTTTAAATATAATAAGAGAAATAAGACAGCACATAAGACTTAAAGCAGCAACAAAAATAGGTAGAAAAAATTAGCATGATACATGAATGCCAGAAAACAATATGTAATAAATTTCTTTTTTTTTTTATTGGTACCAGGGATCGAACTCACAACTGCCTGCTTGCATGACAGGCGCTTATGCCGCTGAGCTAAATCCCCAGCCTCTACATAATACATTTCTAAAGAAATGGCACAACTAGTAAGTACTCTAGTAATTCAAAAGAAAATCACCATGAAATTGGATCATCTTAAGTGGCTTCACACAGGAGGTTACTTTTCAGGCCAAAAATGGCTGATTCGAGTAAGCAAAAGAACAATTTTATGCCCAAGAGTTCAAGTGGAACTTTTCCCTGCCCCCCACATAATGTACTTATACATTATCCTAAAACACCACTCTGATGATTTCATTCCCTTTTTTTGCAAGAAGATTCATAGCTTCACTGTACTTTTAAGGTGAAGCTCAAAGTTGTTAGAGGACATTTAAGGTCTTTAGTTAGTCATTACCAGCTTATATTCAATTAACATCCTTCCAGAAAACCTTGTCCTAACCAAACAAGAAGAGACACTCACAATAGGTGCTTGCAGATAAATGTCTTCAATGAAAAGTGACTGTGCAGGTCACTATCATGGTGAACTTGTAGAGAATAAATGCCCAAACTGCAACTCAAAACACACTTATTTATCACAAAGTCCTAACATTGCAATTAAACCTGAATTCTGAGGTTTTAATTTAGAAAAAAATCCAACTGTTATCGGATGCTTGGTTGGTGGGGTAACGGTACATGTGGTGGCAGAGAGGGCTCTATATAGCAACTGTGGCACAAATGCCATGAATTGCCACCCCTAGTAGGACAAGCTCATACATGCATGTATAAACTTTAGAGTAAAGAAAGAACATATTCAGGTTTTTATATTCATAAAGATGCTTTAAATATTACTTTAAGAAAAATTTCAAAACACAAATTTCTATCCATTAAATTTTAGTAGCTTAAAATGAAATTTCTTTCAGCAGAATATTAACACATATTGGCAAGTTCTGATGTGAAACTACGAGAAACCAGTTGAAGACACAGGTAAGTTTAAGAGAGCCAAATTACTGGATCTTTCCTAGCCAGAATTCTGTTATGGTTACATGTCATGAAAACCTCACTCCATTTTTCCTAAATTAGTTCATGAAATCTATAAATTTCAAAAACAACAATGCCTAGACATAAAATCTTTCTTCAAAATATATGGCTAATCTTTTATAAATAAATATCACAAATCTGCTGTGAAATTTAGAACCCAGTTTTAATTTTCAGGTCCTATAACCATAGAGAACACTGTCGACTTCAACTCAGCAATCCATGCTTTACAAATACCACTCAACACCTGAAGTAAAACAGTTATCTATATTGACTACTTGGAGTAAAATTTTTACATGGATTGCTAATTAATCTGCCTCCTGGCTAATTTTCCTGAACGGGTATCAGATGTAGACAGATAGTTCACTCCAAAATCTCAATTCCAGCTCACTGTATTTCTCACCCAGTTTTCTGTGCCATTCAATTTCCAGATACATAGGTTGAGTGGTATGAAATATTTGGAAAGTGAGAGGATTAACTGAAATAGCAAGAAAGCACTGTCATATATTATAATGTTTGTTCTTCATTTTTCTCAGCATTCACACTCAGAATAGAAAACCTTTCACCTTCATACTCCAAGAGTGCATTAAAATGTTGTCCTAGTGCTCCTGAAGGTGCTGAGGGCCATAAAAAAAAGAGCATTTACTTATATCAATAAGCTATGAGCTCCAGGCCTAAAAAGTATCACAGGCCTGTACACTGCTGCTATGCTGTCCCATGTTGACATAATTCTATATATCAGTCATCAAAATGAAACAGAGGAACAAGTACCATGACAGAAGTAAAGCAGTGTACTTTTTGTTCTATTGGTCTTGATAAATTATGCTCAAATAAAATTTTTTACTAATATCCCCAAGGAAATCAATACTTTATGCATTTTAAGGAATCTCAGCAATCAGAAGACTGAGGCAAGAGGATCACCATGTGTTCAGGGCCAACCAGGGCTACAAAATTAGTTCAAGATCAGTTTGAACTGCACAGTGAGACCTTGTCTTAAGCAAACAAACAAACAAATAAACAAAAAAGTAATAGCAACAAAAAGACAACTACGTAAGTTGAAATAGTCAGAAAGTATTTCCCATGTTGGTTCTGGAAATTAAGCAGCATAAGAAAAGCAGGGGGAATATATATGTGAAACAGAACTACTGTATTTTCTGGATCATTATTTTGCCTACTTTAAAACTTCTAGAAAGGCAAAAATGACATAAAATCATCAGAATGTATTGTTCACATCACACGTTAGCTGATGATTTCTGTGTATTCCCCCAAAATATATTAGAATATTGTTCTTAACTAGATCTACATTAAATGTTTAGCAAGTACTAATTATTAGTAAAATAATCACATTGCATAGCCAGACCTGTTTCATACTAGATGGTGGAACTACAGAAACAAGACACATGTCTTGTCTTCCAGTGACTCATAAACTAGTAGAAAACAGCTGTGGCCAGTGCCTGAGAAGAGTGTGCAAAATGCCATAATACAATATGGACACACAATACAAAGCCTCTGGTTCTAAGAGTTGGGACAGAAAGAGAGGCAAGTCCAGTAAAGACCGCAGAAGATGTACAAGAACACAAAAGGAAAGGAAATAATTACAGGAAAACAATACATTACAACTAGGGGAAAGAGGATGAGCAAAAGCCAAGAGTGGTGTGAGAACTGAAGGGCGACGGATACAGAGAGTGCACGAGGGTGACGCTCTGAGAAGCGCTGCACTGGAATTTATGCTCAAGCCAGCTGGAACACTGAAGGGTCAGCAGGGAATTTACTGATGTGGTTTGCATCTTAGAGTAACTACTGTGAAGTCTGAATAAAAGAACAAAGATAGATACTCTAAGAAACTTGAAGTGCTATTTAAAACTCATGTGTCTATCCTAACGTCCCCTTACTACATTGGTAAGCTTTTATTTTCAAAGTTATGGTCTTTGTTTGAAATGGCGCTTAGGCAATGTCTTTCTGAGAAAAAGATCTGACAGAATAGAATTGACGTCAATTCAATGAAACTCTTTATTCTGTCTGTGTAACATAATACTTCTCAAATCTCCCAGATAGATACACGCATGCCTTCTCAATTATTCATTTCTCATTATGTAAAGAAAATTAAGTAAAATGATTCTGACTGAAGGAGAAAAAAAGCAAAATTTAGAGCCAAGAATAAATTACTGTAAGTAGCGAGTGCTATAGGTTTAAACAGCCATTTAGAAAATGATCTTATAAAAGCAAAAGAAATTTACAGGCACAAAAGTTTAAAACTCCACATACTCAGAGTATTATTGTTCTTCTGCTCCTGAATGTTCTCAAATGGTGTCTATCTCTTAGATACTTTTAGCTACAAAAAAAGATGGAAAAATTTTTAATGTATTATGTTGAATTATTTTTTCCTTTCTTTATAAACAGATTGTGTTCTTTCTAATATCTCCATGGAAGTCAAAGGTATTCTTTTGGAAGATTTCAGAAAAACTGTTACTTTTACTAAAAATTCACTGTCAAAATAACATTAAGTTTAGTAGTAAATTTTAATTGCTTTGTTATGTAGTTCAGAAATGTGGAGAAAAATTCAGAAAAATTCATACACTATAATAAAATGAGTATGTGTAGACATGCAGGACATTTCTTTAATTCTACTATTTGAATATTATATGGAATAAAAATTCTTAAGTTAGCTTCCTGTTTTATAAAACCCTTCTTATATATAAAATTTACATGCAAAAACTGAAATACAATATACAACATATATAGAATCTTGGACACACTAATCTTTAATCATTAGCAGATTATCTCAGTCTCATTCTAAAATAGCTTGATGTTTATAAAATTCTCAACTATTTAAATTCAGCTTCCTCTTAAATCTCTAGAATTCTCATTTCATATCCATACTATATAACACAGAATTTAATCTGATGAGTTGATCATGGCGGGTCGTTGCTGTTGTTTAAACTAGGTTTTGATAGAGGAGTGCTGTACCACCTATCATGAGACAGAAGTGTTTTCTGAACAAAAATGATAAAAGATAAAACCGAATTTCCCTAAACCTGAAGAAATAAACTTTGAATAGTCAATAAAAGAGTACTATTCAATAAAAAAAATCACATAGTGCTCTTTTAATGGGTATGTTTTGTTTAGCTGTGTAACCTTTTCTCCTCAACATATTCCTTTTTTTAAAAAAATTCCTTGTAGGAAAATCATCAATGATTCTCAAATAATAATAATAATAATAGGAAACCTAAGTGCATTAAACTTCGAGCTGAGTTGTACCAAAGTGAGAGATTTTTACTTCTAGATTTTCTTAAGACTTGCAAAAAACTTGTGTAATTATATTGAGTCAATGAAATCAATGTAAATACAGTGTGGCTAGCTGAATGAAAGCTCATGCTTTTCTTCAATTACATTGTCAATATCATTTCTTCAATTACAGAGTTATAAATTTTTGTTCAACTTATTTCAAATAATTGCCTTTCTTTCCTGTCTTGGCTATATATAACCTTCAAAATAGTCAATAATTCATGTTGACTTCTCTAGAAAAACTTTCTCCTTCTGATAAATGGATTTGAAGTTATTTCTTTCACATTTAATACTAGCACATTATGATTTTTTAAAAAGATTTCAGTTGTAGATAGAAAAATCTTAAAATCAACTTAGTATCACTCTTCCTATACGATAATAAGATTGTTTTGTGAAGTATACGAAAGGATGGCAAAATAAAATTATTAATTTTAATTAGATCCAAACATGGCTAATATTTTACATGTATATTAAACTCATTAGGATTATTTTTTGAGTTCAGGAAAATAGACATATAAAACTAATGAAAAAAATTACTTGGAAGAATATAAAGTGAGGTTGTTTGTAACCTCAATTTATTAATACATTTGTAAACATATACAGTATATTTTCTAGCTAGGCTAGTACTTCTATGTAATGTCACACGTGTATCATGCTTAATTAAATTGGACTTCATGTATCACATTTGTATCCTTAAGTGTAAACACATTAACATTTAACTTTAAGTTTTGGTTGCATCTTACTTGTACACAAGGCATAAAATGAAGAAGGAAAATGAGGCCTACAATGATAACAAAATGTCAAAAGTACTTTTGTACATAAAATCTTATATGTATTTCCAGCAATTAAAATAGTGATGAACTGGATACACACATTATCACAGGGATAACATAAGTCTGCAACTGGAAAAGAAAAAGTTACAAGTTCTTCATTGAGCTATACAAAATTATCATACTATAAAGCTTATCCCGCTACTGAACAAGGTGATCTCTGAAATTACAAGGCAGTGAATTCAGAACTATAAAAAGGAAGTATTACTTCATAACCTTTAGTTAACCTGTAGCTTCAGTTCCACAGGAGGTCATAAAATCAAATTCTGTAGTTGGATTTAAAAGCTGGATAATTTTATAGCCACTCATAATATCAGAGTTCACGCTCATTTCTTTCAGCAGCTAGAATAGAATTCTTTGATCATACATACGAATACACTAAGATGGAAGAAGGTAGGTGGTGCAAGGTGTTGTCTTAAAGGTTAAATATTGGTTGCTTGGTGTCAAGTAACACTTTAGTCTCCCTTCTAACATGCAGAGAGTAATGAAGGAGAATCGAGACCACAGGAAGCAGCCTTTGTAAATCAGGACTTATAATTTCCTATGGAATCCACCCGTCAGTTTTCAGACCCATGTACACAATAAGCCCACATCTAATATAAAACTATCGGCAGGTGGTTGCTAGAATTTGCATTTCCTAGTTATTTCATTTTATGTGATCTTCCATTTCCAAAATTAAGCTTCACTTTTCCAGACTACCATTTCTTTTCCTCTGCATGGTGCCTTAGTTTAAGATAGTCCCATTATCATCCATTTAAAAAATACAAAGCAATGATATCCTTTCTAAGCAAACTTCGTTGCTTTTAAAAATGTACCTTCTGTTCATCTTTAAACATTTTTTTAAAATTGCCATTTATGTATCTGTGCCTTTGTTCATTCTGCCTCTGCCACTAGATTGCCATTCCCTGCTCCTCCCACTTCAAGATCCATTTTAATTCTAGTTTCTTCATACATTTATTCCTGTTTTTCAGATGAAAAATAGTACCTAAACCACATGTCCCACCCACTATATACACCCAAAAGTTTGGACCTGTATTTCAGATATTTATGCATTTTTGCCTTATTCTAAAACTATGTATGAATGCATTTGACTTACTCCTTGCTTAACTTATGTTAAGAAGTTATATCTTATGTGTTTCACAGAATATCATTTAGTATTTTCAGTGTGCTGTGTGTTCACATTTATGGTACAATGCATATGCATATAACTGAATTAATGTGGTTCAATGTTTATATTGGTGTGTGCTTCTTTGGACAGTAATGCATGGTAAGAATTACTTTTTGGCATAGATGTTACTAGTATCTATATAATTCTTATATATCAGCTGAGAGTGGTTTTCTTGCTTGCTTGCTTTTGAAATATGCAACCTTTCAATATAATAAGCAAATTAATTTCTGTAAAAATACCACTCAGATATAGTATGCATATAATGCCCCAAAAATTGGTAAATAAAAGGTTGCTGGGACTGTCCTTATTTTAAAATTTTTATGGTTGTTTCTGGGCAGAATTGAATGAAGCACCAAAAATATCGTTTTGTTAACCTGCTTCTTCCATCTAGTGGCAAAAAGCAGTAAGAAACAAAGTCCTAAAAAAAAAACCCCACCATGATCATAATTACCAGTACCATTTCAGGAAACATCGATGGTGAAAGTTCAACATCTAACGTTAAATTCTAAGTATATACTATTTTTCTAATTAGCAAATTGGTAGCATTCTGCTGGAAAAATTATCAAAGTTACTTAAAAATCATACACACACACAATTTTCACAAAGATTTCAGCTATCTATGTGTCTCTATGTATCATTACTTCACATTAAATTGAGATTGATTTGTTTGGGAATACAGTTACATATCTGGAACAAGGTGTTAGATAACTACTTAGAATTCTATTACTTCATCAGCTATGGGAAATATATAGCTACCAGGTGATTAAGTTTTCAGAAATACGACCACTGAAATTGAATTGTCCCATTGTGATTGCCAGTTAGAATACTTTTATAATAATAGGCAGTAAAACAATGTATGACCTCAGACAGAGGGTCAGTTGGAGGGGCAAAAAGAGGTAAAGATAAAGGAAGGTAGAATTAGCACTCTTCAGTGTTAGAGCTGCTTGAAGACATTAATGAAAAATCATATGCAATGCACATATTGTGCATTCTCAAAGGCCACCAGTTTATCTCTAGTAAATGAGATTTGATTACCCTTCTAATAATTTCTATTTGCCTCACTGCAAATGTAATTAATGTTTCAGAAGTCAAATGTGGGTTATGCAGAAATGGAAGAAAAAAAAGATTCTCTAGGACTGAAAGCTTTTTCCAATTTTAGTGCATCAGTTAATAATGTGTAAAGGTCATAAATTAAGAATGTCAAAGTTTTTTAACATGTTCAGACTATAAAGGGGAATGTATTCATTAATGTAATGATTGTTTCAAATGCAATATTTTTATTAAAAGAATCTATAGGTGTTTAATTATTTTTTAAGAAGAGAGAAACTAACACCCTCAATCCCCAAAGCAAATTCGAGTATATGATTGTCTTTGGTTTTTCTCCTCTTTCTCAAATAGAAGCAGGCTCAGGTTTTTATTTTCTGCCACACATGGGGTGGTGGTGGTAGAAATTGGGTGGTAGGATAAGTAGAGTGGTGATAGAAAGGAGAGAGATCACTGGGCAACTCCATCTGAGCAAACAGAGAAGCAGGTGTGGGCTCCAGTGTCTCCTGTGCTCTGGTGGTCAGTCTCACTGGGAAGGAGCCAATTGTCTGAGAGACTGCAGCGCCACTGCCACTGTGTAAATGTCCAAGCTGCCAACAGACTCGGCCATTTGTTACCATGGTAGAGCCAGAACAGGAATAGAATCTGGTGGCCCAAACAGATCGCTAACACCTGTGACTTTGATCCTCATCGTTTCATTTACTTGCCCACCATGTGTCCCCACATTACAGGCAATTAAAATGTGTGGGTCCCTATATGTGTTAACATGTACATTTACAAAAGATAGAGAGTTCTGGTATTTAAGTTTCCCCAGTGAAGAAAGGGAATTTCAGGCAAACCATCTATATCATCACTGACATTAATATTTCATTTATTCTTTTTAAGGATGAAAGAGAAAAGAAGATATTATACAGTAGTAGTCATAGGAATGAACACTGCTGTACAGTTTCCTTGAATGGGGTCTCTGCTTTATTATCAGCTCTGTGAACTTGGACAAGTTACACAATTTGAGTCTTAGTTTCTTCACCCATAAAATGGGGGAAATGATAATATGGACCACTTAAGGTTGTTATAGATTAATTAAATGAGAAAATATTTATAAAATATTTGGCAAATAATTGCCTAAGAAACATGAATATTATTATTTAAAGGGTACAGAATATATGCCAAGTACTTTTTGCAATAAATTATATCTCATTTAACATGAAACCTAATATTTATTTCATATGTTTATAAACTAAAAGAATATTTGTTCTTTCTAGTTAAGGAGAAAGAAAAGAAAAACTGCCAACATTTTTATATACTACTGTCTTGATTACTTTTCTCTCATTGAGACAAAATACCTGATACCCAAAGTTAGGAAAAGAAAGGTTTATTTCTTACAGTTCTTGGAGGTTTCAGTCCACACTCAGTTGGCTCCAAGGCAGCGTGGCATGGCAGGCAGCCATTCATGGCCGCTGCAAACAGCAAGCACAAACTGAGGAAAGACACACCTTCTTCCCACCATACATCATATGCTGGCTCCACCCCTAGGCGGGTGTAACACACATCACCAATCTGAGCGCTAGACAATGAACCAATCACAAATGCTAGATTTGGTAGAGTTCCATAATTGCATGATGCTTGGGGGGCCACTGACATAAACCATGACAACTACCTCTAAGTGATGATGCCAATTCACTCTTGTTCACTTTTCTGAAGTCATCTTACAATTTTTTGTGACCTTTCGTATGCAAAATATTTTTGAAGTACTCTCAAAATAAAAGTACAAGATAAATTTAGAGTATTTTAGAACCCCTACATAAAAGATTTTACATTTCATGCCAGTACTTGATTTTATTTCTACACAATTAAAAGTAAAATCAGGATTAATAGATATGCTCCAGGTTTGACTAAAATTACTAGACCTTCCATAGAATTTTTTTGTACAAAAGCAAACCTCCCTATTTTCCTCACCATGAAAAACAAAACTTTGTGCTGGAAACCTTTGACGGTTCTAAATTCTTCTGTTAACTATTCACTAACAAAAGAGCCTCTGGCATCCAGTTTTCTTTCTCACCTTTTAAAATGAAAATTCTTTTAGAAGCTCTTATAGATGCCCCTGAAAAACATTACTCTAACTCAACAGCCATTGGAAAGCAATCCTTTCACAATGAAGTGGTGTTTATCTAATGATGGGAAATATTTGCCCTTATAAACCAATGTTTAATTTCTCTATAATGTGTAATCATATATTTACTGCAACCAATTTTACTATAAATAGTGAAAAGGGGAAAAAATAAGCAGAATTTTCATAGGATAGGAAGAAATATAACCTTTCTTAACAAACAAACACTTCCCCACAGATTGAAAAATGAGTCAAATACCTCTTTGGAAAAGAGTAGCCTGCAGGGCCTTCACAGCATGCTGCAGTCAGAGGTAGGATAAGGATTGCCTTCATTTATAAATGCCTAAAATAAAAACATAATTTCTATCTTATTTATGATTTAATATCTTTTATCAAGGTTAGGGTATTGAATTGCATTACTTACTAGGGAGGTTTTGATTAATAGTAGTATTGACTGTTCTTAGTTGTGTTCATCTTTTAATAACAGCAACAGATCTGTGTGGCAGATAAATGGTCAAACAAGGTGGCAAGACCAGTATCACAAGGCCTAACTCCAAGAAGGCCACTTATAGTCAGTAGAAACAATATTTATTTCTTTTAAGTTTCTTTGTTCTTTAAACATCATGAGAACATTATCTTTTCCATTTTTGCACAAGTTTAAGGAATTTCAGCAACTCATATAGTCAGCCTCTATCTAGTCTCTAGTATGACATTTTTATACATTTCACACTCAAATTGGAAACAGAGCTTTATTAATTAAATTACTTTTATTTCACCCAAATTATTTCCAGGGCCAACTAATTGCAAAAACACTCAGTTTATAATGTAGTAAAGCAAAGGCAATTTAGGCACAAATCATATCCCCAAGGAACCCATAATTTAACTATGGAAATACCTAAATTGATTAGATGCAGAACAAAAAGGATAAAGTGTAGCAAGAAAGACATGCACAAGTTCTATGAAATTCTTGGGAAGAGACTATTGTGGCAACAAAACATTGAAGACTGAATAAGATGCAGGCATTTCTAGGAAAAAAGATTTTCTTTCATTAACTCATATCTGAGCCAATGACTTTATTGAAATATTAATTTATGATGGTCCACATTGTAGGAGGAAACTGGATGCGGATAGTAAGGTCTCTGTTTACTAATCAGAATATAGCCAGGTTATGTGTATGGTTCTGAACTTACTGACTCTTGTGGTACAGCTGAAGGTAGCAGTTCCAGAAAATCAGAATCCAAGCAACACTTCTAATTGTACGTCTGTGTGTGTGTGTGTGTGTGTGTGTGAGAGAGAGAGAGAGAGAGAGAGAGAGAGAGAGAGAGAGAAAATAAATACAAAAATAAGATTCAGAATCATTTAAGTGCCAATTTGCTGAAATAGGGAAGGCTTGGAGAGTTTTTTTAGTGAAAATTATAGACAGCGGCTTAAGGAATTATAGGATTTTGTACAGAGATGGGTCATACCTCACTCCTGTGCAGAACCTTGAAAGGTGATAGAGCCTCTAACTGGAAACTCAAGAAGGCTGAACAGAGGAGAATTAGACTTCTGTGTCTAAGCTTGGATAGAAACAATGGAGTCTTGAACTTGAGGAAATATCTGTTTGCACTGTCAAATTTTAATGGTAATTAAGGTAGATGGAAGAACAGAAGACACTTTCATAAGTATTCTGGACTAACAAGATCCTTAAAATTTTCAACACATCCTAGGTAAGGTAAGAACATTTTTAACAGGACACAAATACAGCATGTAATTCATGTAAGCCAGAAGTCACCTTTATAATGCTTAAAGAAAAAGTTAACCAGAAATTGCATGCCAAGAAAACTATCCTTTAAAAATTTTTAAAAAAAACTTTTCAGACAAGAAAAGGAATTCTGCAAGAATTCCTGTTAGCAAGTCTCTACTATATTAAATATTAAAGGAAGTTATGAAGGCAGAAGAAAATGATATCCAATTTTTAAAAAAACATGAATCTCAATAGAATAAACAATGCCAAGAATGGTAAATATGTGGCATATGTAAAAAATAATCTTTTCATTTTTAAGTTTTCATGAAATATAACTGACTATATCCAGCAAAAATTAAAAGTATGTAAGTACAAGAGAAAACATATGTTCCAATAGACGGAGGTAGTGTGGATTCAAAGGGTAGGAGTTATAAAGAATTTACCCTTTGATGAACACATTTAAGAAAATGAAGTCAAGCCAATCATAAGTAGGAGAAAATATGTGCAAAACACATACTTGTCCAAGACATGTATCCTGAATATTCTTGGAGAAAAAAATCACAACTCAATAATGGACAAACAAAGAATGGTTAAAATATTTGGATATTTCAAAAAGAAAATATATGAATGTTCACTAAGTACATGGAGAGGTACTCAGAATTATTCATCAGCCAAGAAAGGCACCGTAAAATATTTTTGAGAAATCCTCACATTCTTACCTGAACCCCAGGATTTAAAGACTGTCCCAAGCCTCAGCCTCTAGTTTGGAGATGGGCAGTGAACTCATAGTAAGTGAACTTCTATGAATCATTGGTCTGGCTCAGCACTGTAGTGGCCTGTGAAGCCAGCAATGCCTCAGTGGACAAGATAAGGCCACAGCTGAGGACACCTGACTCCAACCCCAATTAACCAGACAGAGACTGTAGGTGCAGGAGTCTCATTCCTGCTGTCTCAGTCCTGACATAAATGTCAACCTGGAGATAAGACAGTTCTCATAAATTAGCATAATTTACTACTTGGAGAAGTCTTTAAACTGACTTCCAAGGTCCTGCTTAGTTCCCTCATTTTGCTCAGTATCTCCCTCCTTTGTTTCAAAACCAAATAAACATAGGTTACGCAGAGAAATTTTTGTCTAAGCCCCTAGAATCTCAAATTCTGCTAGAGAGTTCTGATCCTCTTGAAGACCTAAAATCATACCACTTGTCTCATTTATTTAGGCCTTTGCCATCCACTCATTTGGGAAATTGTGGGCCTGATCATTCCATGATAACTGAGGCCTGGAACAGGGACCTAAAATCCCTGGACCAGGCATCTTAGCCTAAATGAGTAGGACAACCTAGAGTGAAAAGTGTAGGAGATGGAGAAGGCCTCCACAGGAAGAAAACTTTGCTGGGGACACCTGGAGAAGAAAGAAAAGAACAGAGGTGAGTCTTCCTACTGTGAACAAGCCATTTTATCTGGGAACAAAATCGGACAAAAGTTTTCAGCCAAGGAGTAATGATACACATAGCTGTTCCAAGGCCTAATCAAATGCTTAGGAGCTTGTGTACCAAGAGAAGACCTAACAAAAATGTAACCCAATATAATCCATGGTTTTCTCAGACAGGCATATAGATATTGATAATTGGGAAAGAGCCAAAAAAAAAAAAATCTTTAAAAGGCACACAGCAGGGGAAAAATGAGATGTTCTCAATTTGGAATCTGGTTCGTTCAGTTTTGAGTCTGTTACAGAGCTCACTATCAGCATTTTCTGATTCAGAGGACACTGATGGAATGAGCTCCCAGCTGAGATGCCTGCCACCAAAGAAAGTCCTTAAAGGGATCACTTCAGCAGGAGCCAGAGCCTTTGCAAAGGACAATCTACATGGCTCTATCCAGAAAATTTCAGGCTTTTAGGAGAGACATGGCTGTAAAAGGGGAAATCGTTGAATCCTTTGCTTGCTTCCCAGCTGGAACTCAACAAGATGCTACTGACCAAGAGTATTTTGTTCATATGTCTTTTGAAATACAACTGCTAGAAAATCTTAAACAAATTGTGATTAGCAGTGGAGGTCAAAGCCCATTTACTGTGGGACTCTTACAAAATGTTTTGGTTACATATCAATTGACACCTCATGATAACAAACATCTAACACAAACATGCCTGTCCTCGGCTCAATTCCTTCATTTTGATATAAAGCTAAAAACTCTTGTTTTGAAGCAGGCACATATAAACAGTATGGGTCCTAATCCACGTCCAGCAACAATTCTAGGAAAGGACTATATGCACCCCTTTGGGAACAGATCCAATGTCCTGATGAGCTATAATCACAATTGGCAGATTCAATAAAAAGGTAATGAGCAACTATTCCAGAGGATGGGGATCCTGTGCAGTCCTTTTTACACATTCTTCAGGGATACAAGGAGTCCTTTACTCAATTTGTGGCAAAATTGCAATAAGCCATTCACAGATGGGTTTCAAACATAGAAGCTGCAGATATTTTAATTCTACAATTGGCATACACAAATGTCAGTTGGGATTGCAAACAGGATTTAAATCCTGTAAAATCAACTAATGATTTAACATCATATATTAGAACTTTCAGGATTTTGGAACTGAATCCTATAGGACAATTATGATGGCTCGGGTTATGGCTGGGTTTTCCAATACAAAAGGGGGTAATGAAAAATGCTTTAACTGTGGGAAAATGGGACATACTGGAAAAAATTGCAGAGTTCTTGCTGGATCTAATAAGACAGATTCTGCAGCTGCAAGTTAAGGGAAAAGTGCCTCTAGCATGGAGGACTCAGGGCTCGTGCCTGGACTCCATATGAAATGCCAAAATGGGAGGCTTTGGGCCAAATATTGTCATTCTAAATTCCATTAGGACAGTACACGCTTGCCAAAAAAACAAAGATGAGGGCCTTTGGTCAAGCCAGTCAAACAGCAGAGGAAGTACAACCTGTGAGTCAAAATGTCCATCAGCTTTACCCAGTACAAACCTGCCAGCAGATTCCAAAACAGTGTCAAAAGTGGCTCCCCTGAGAAATGTTAACTCAATCATTGGAGGAACAATACACAGTGCAGGATTAAAGCTTCCCACAGCTTTCAGCCACTCTTATTGGTAGAGACAAACCTCTCCCAATTCCCACAGGAATTTGGGGCCTCCCTATCTAAAGGTCCTGGGAAAGGCTGATCTAAATTTAAAAGAGTAACTATTGTGCCTATGCAGTCGGTGATGAGATACAAGATGAGATACAAGTTTTTGTGTGTGCTATGGGTTTTTGAACAGGAAGATTAGGTGGTGCAGTTGATTTTTGTTACCTATAGATAAACATTCTTTTTTAAATATAGACAGCTCAAGAGGGAGAAAGACCATCAGAGCAAGACTACAAAAGGAGAGATTTATTTTGCACAGGAAATGACTCAAAGCAGACCTATGTGTTTTGTAAAGATTAATGGAAAATGCTTTAAAGGTCTAATAGACACAGGACAAAGTGCCCCACCCTTGCCTTTAGGAGGAGTCAGACCAACAAAAAGGTTTCATTTTACCATATATGTCATCTATTCTGGTCAATTTGTGGGGAAGAGGTTTATTACAAAAATGGAAATTAATGTTGACTAGTGGTTCTGACTTTAAAATTAAATAAGTTCCAATTCTGAAATTAAATAGATTGAGCCTGAAATTAAACAAATGATTAAAGTGGGTTATCAAGAATACAAAGAGCTAGGAAAAACTCACAAGGAATCAGTGAGCCTGTCAAGACCACACCAAATGACAAGAATAGTATTGGATAGCAACAGGTTTTTTGACAAGGGTCGTTGATGCTTCTCCTTCCCAAATGGCTCTGCCTTTACAATGGAAAACTGAGGAGCCTCTCTGGGTAGGTCAGTGGTCTCTTAACAAGAAGAAGCTAGTTCAGTTACACAAATTAGTTGAGAAACAATTCCAGCTAAGACATTTAGAAAACTCAGTTTGCCCTTGGAATACTCCTGTCTTTGTTATTCCAAAGAAATCAAGGGAATGGAGGTTGTTACCAGACCTAAGAGCTGTAAATGTCGGCTTACTTCTTATGGGGGCACTACAACCAGGACTGCCGAATCCAACTGTGGTTCCCAGACGCTGGATTCTCACTGCAGTAATTTAAAAGATTTTTAAAAAATATTCCTCTCTTTCCCACAGAAAAACCACGTTTGCCTTTTCTGTGCTTAGTTTAAACTTTAAAAGACCAGTACAACTAACAATGTAGGGGCAAGGTTATATTTGTGTCTTCACAGATGAAAGATCCACATGGTGGCCGCTGTCAAGGAATGTACAACCATGGCAAGAGACATGACCAATGCTGGAGATAGCCCCATGTGATGGCTCTGCTGCTCTGGCCCCTCCAGAGAATGAGTTTGTCTGACAAGTCTCAACCTCAGGAACCTGCAAATCATCCAGAAAATTCACCTCCAGCTCCCCCAAGAGAACTGGAGACAGGACTTTGGTGGACTGACATCCAAGCAACGATTCATAAGGCTAGAGATATAGATATTGGAAGGAGAATGCCACCAAGCCCCAAGAATAATTTGGTTGCCTTAATGGCTCTGCTGACATTATCCATATGTATAACACCTATCTCAGGAGTTGAGCATTAGATTTAAGTCCCTAATCCACCATCACTTAGACCCATTACTTGGGCAGATTCTCCACCTGAGATTTATTATGATCCAGAAATGACTGACCCTAAATTAAATGTCACCCCAAGCCAAGTCATCCTTTTGATATGCCAAACAAGGCAATTATTATTTATATTTCACATTTTGCTTTTCCATCATTATGTGTTGAAGATATTAGAATTCAATCAAAATATTGCTATGTTGCTCATCTCCAGATTTGGGTAGGACATGCTTTGGAGCAACTGGTTGTTATCGCCCTGGGATCTACACCTACCCCAGGAAGTATGACAGATATATGGAGGCCAAAGATACCTACTTGTTCTCCACCTGATCTTTTAAAAATACATGAAGATGCTATTTTGATTTGGGCTGCTTGTTGAGCTGAGGCAAAAATTAAAGGAAAAATAGGATGGTGTGAGTTTATAGATTAGGACCTTTGTAGAGAAATCTTTGGCGGGGTAAAAAGTAAAGGGCCAAGGCAGATCTTAAATTGGACATATTCACATATTGCTACCAAACAATCTCTACCTGTCCAACTTGTAAGTTGAACTCTGGTTTGGGGCTCAATATCCCTATACCATGCTTAATCTACGGTGGACAAGTAGAACAAATACAACAATTGTTTTGGAACTTGGCCTTACCTTTGAAAAAAGGAAGTGTATGGACTGGCAAGAAAATAAAATTGAATAATATGGAAGTCCTTAAGTCAAAACATTAGAAGACTGTCCAACCTTCCATTATCATTTATAATTCTTAGTATTTCTACATTGTACCGTATCTTGGAATGCTAATTCCTCAAACTGTACTTTGAGCGACTGTGTAAGACCACGTGCAGTTTATGGACAAATATTATTAATAATGGGTTATTTGCCAGGAGTTTGGATCTTTGCTAATCTCACTAAAATGTGGTCCTACTCTCCAGCCTCACATTTGCTATATCCACCAGTGAAACATCTGAAACACAGAACAACAACAAAAACAACAACAACAACAAAAAAAAAAAAAAATATATATATATATATATATATATATATATGTTTGGTTTAGTTACTGCAAGAATTGTTTCTCTGGTTCTCCTAATTTCCAGTGTGGCAGTTTCTTCAGTGGCCATCACACACACTGTACAAACAGCTCATTTCATAAATAATTGAACAGACTGCTGATGAAGCATGGAAGACACAACATAACATAGATTCTAAGTTACAGACACAGCCTGGCATGCTGGAAACTTCTGTACAATGGATGGGAGACCAAATAGTCTACAACTATTACAAGGATTAAAATGCCATTACAAAGCCACTTATTTCTTCATAACTCCCCTGCCTCATGACAAATCTATGCATCCTTGGGAATATACAAAGAAACATGTGCAAGAAGCGATCCATCAAAATATTACTATGGACATGAATGACTTCCAGAAGGAACTGTTGTTAATGTCAAAGTAAACCCCAAAATTTGACAGACAAATTCAAGATTGGGAGAACTTTTCTGATGCCTTAGACCAATTAAATCCATTTAACTACCTGAAAGCACACTTCTGGCTTTATGTTGGAAAGTCTGGAGTGATCTCTGTGTTTCTCCTTATTCTATTTGTAGTCTGTTGAATTGGAACCAGAAAGGGCCAACTTGTAGACACCATAAGCCACAGTTTACCCTGATTCACCTTTTATTATAAAAGCAAAGAGGAAGAATTGATGGAGATCACTACAAAGTGGCTTGAGCAGGATTTAAAATTAACCAATTGGTTTTTTACGTTTACTTGTGAGTCTGTCTAAGGCCTAAGCCCCTATTCTGGAGCTGGGCAGTGAATTCATAGTAAGTGAACTTCTATGAATCGTTGGTCCTGGCTCAGCACTGTAGTGGCCTGTGATGCCGGCAATGCCTCAGTGGACAAGATAAGGCCACAGCTGAGGACACCTGACTCCAACCCCAATTAACTAGACAGAGACTGTAGCTGCAGGAGTCTCACTCCTGCTGTCTCAGTCTTGACATAAATGTCAACCTAGAGATAATACAGTTCTCATAAATTAGCATAATTTACTATTTGGAGAAGTCTTTGAACTGACTTCCAAGGTGCTGCTCAGTTCCCTCAATTTTCTCAGTTTCCTCTTCCTTTGTTTCAAAACCAAATAAACACAGGTTGCTCAAAGAAGTTTTGTCTAAGCCCCTAAATCTCAAATTCTGCTAGAGAGTTTTTATCTTCTTGGAGGCCTAAAATCATACCACTTGTCTCATTTATTTATGCCTTTGCCATCCACTCATTTGGGAGATTGTGGTACTGATCAGTCTTCAATAACTGAAAATACCAAAGCTGGTGAAAACATGGAACAATTACAACTTTCATGTACAGTTGTTATTATAAAATGTAAACTGTTAAAAAGAATTTTGTAAATAATTTGTCATTTTCTTTAAATCTAAACATATACTTAACAAATGATCAAGTAATTTTGCTTTTAGGTATTTTCTGAAGTGATATTAAATTTTATATTCATAGGAAGACTCTATACAGTGTTCTTTGGCAGCTTTATGTATGACACATAGAAAGTAGGAGTGACCTGAATGTCCATTAACAGGTGAATCATCAATTCATAAAGAGTAGTGTAACTATACAATGGATTTCTACTGAGAAATAAAAAGGAATGAATCATGTTTAGAAAGGAATAAACCATGTTTAGAAAGCAACAATGTGGATAAGTTTAAAATGAATAAAATTCTAGTGACAGTTTCCAGACATAAAACCTTGAAATCATAGTGCCTGGCTAAAATTACACAGTATTTCCAGGAAAGACAGAAATGAGACTAGATATGTTTGGGGTGAGGGTCAAGAATGGGGCTGGTTGCAGACAAATATAAGACATATTTTAAAGCAATCAAATTATACACCTAAGTAGGTGTATTTTATTTTGTTAAACTCTACCGCAATGATATTGATTTGTGTGTGTGTGCCGGGGATCGAACTCACAACCTTGTGTTTGCCAAGCAGGCACTTATGCTGCTGAGCTAAACCCCTGGCCCCAGTGATATTGATTTTGAAAAGTATATTTTGGCTTTGAAATTAGAATAAAGTCAGAGGAGGAAAGAGCAGAGCAAGGAGAAAGACATGCATTACTGGAATTATTCATGGTTGCAATAATTCAGGGAAGATAAATGGTTTTGTGCTAAACTAGTAGTAAGATGAAAGTGTTCAGAAATGGTGAAATTCTTGGCATATTTCAAAAGTGTAGTTGCTATTTGCCAATGGCTTAGTTTTAGTTGGAATGCAAAAGAAATTCTTGTCCTGAACTACAAGAAGACCTACTATTATAGTTTACAATTAAAATGGCCCCCTAAAGTCTCATGTGTTTGAAAGGTGATTGATCATGAGAGCATTATACTCATCAGTGGATTCATCCATTGATGAGTTCGTGGATGAATGTGCTGTTGGTTTGGTCCATGAAGGTGTGTGTGACCTGGAAAGGTGTATTTTTCTGCCTAGTTCTTCCCTTTTGTTTGTTTCCTGGCTGCGTGGTTGAATGGCTTTTATTCCACTATGCCACTTTTGCCTTTGAGCCAACCAAGAGACAAATGGGCCTTACCTCCGTCAAGTTGCAACAGTCCTAGCAGTAAGAGAGTGACTAAAATAGTAAGATGAGAAAGAGCTGGTAAAGATAGGGTATAGGGTTTGGAACCAGATCATGTTGAGACTTGTTAGTATGTGGTGCTCATTTGATAACTTAGTGGGATGCCAATAGCAGAGGTTTTGGTGTTCTGACACACATTAGGAAGATGAAGATATACATTTAGGAATCTTTAGTACATATAGTGTATTTAAAATTAAAATACTGGTTGAGGTAACCAAATGAATGAATATGTATATAGAAAGCAGAAGTCCAGTGAATGAGTATGGAAAGATTTCTTTTAAAATTTGGAAAGAAAGAGAACTATACAAGAAGAATTAGGAGGACCAAGAAAGTCATGTTCCAGAAACAAATGAGATAAATGTTTATAGAAAGGAACAATTGATATGTCAAACTCTTTTTATACATAAGCACTATGATGTTTAACTAGTTTATAATAAAGTAAATGAAAGTTATACAGAATCAGATGATCAAAAGTCTTAATGGAGAAGCTTTGGTATAAGAAGAGCCATTATTTGATGAGGGAAATATAAATTTTCTTATGGAGAATGATTTTGTACTTTCTAGCAAAATTATATACATATTTGCCCTTTGACTCAGCATACATTCCTCTTAATAACATAGTCCAACACTATGTTTAGAAAAAAATTTAAATTCTTCATGAAGTAGGCAGCATGTTGTAATTTGGATCCTGAGTGTCCCTTAGTAGACTGCATGCTGAAGGACAGGGCCCCAGCTTGAAGCACTATGGGAAAGTGGTAGAACCTTTAGCATGTGGGGACTCAGGAAAGGAAGGAGCATGTAATTAAAGGTAATATCAGATCCCAGCCCATTTCTGTCCTACTCATCATATGCTGGCAGCAATGAAGTTAAAAAGCTTCCTCTGCCACACACCCTTGCCATAATTTACTATGCTAGCACTGGCTAAAAGCAATAGTGCCTATGTACTGAAATTTATGAAGTTGTGAGCCAAAAGAAACCTTTCTTCCTTAAAAATTGATCATCTTAGATATTTTTTCATAGTGACAGAAGGCTGAATGATACACAGCATACCAACAACCTTTTTTTTTTTCTTTTAGGTTAGGGATGTCTTGAGAGAAAAGAAATTAGTGAAATCTTATAAGATCATAAAAAACCCTTTGGAAAACAAACTAATATTTGCTAGCAGGAAAGTTCTTGTTTATGAAATGCTTTTAGCAGGATATATTTGATTGGCTTAAGATTGCTTAATGTAAAAAAACTGTCATACTTATTTATGGAGCCCAGATCTTTGAAAATATGACATAAGCAATGTAATTATCTGAGTATAAGATGGACACATTTATTGACTAAAATTTATGGTGTTAAATCATATAGCTAACAACAAATCACATTGTCTCTGACTTTTCTACAAAGCAAATTGCCTCAGTGTACTCTGCTCAATTTTAATTGACCATGCTAAATGAGAAATCTTCAAATGGTCTGAGTCTTGCTCTACAGCAAACCTTAGTAAACACAAAATTCCAAGAAGGCAACAATAGATCACTATTGCAACTAAGGAAAAGATTGAGGTAAAAATTTTGATTTCACTAACTCTCTTTTTAACTTTTTTTTCAGCTACTATGTAAGGCAGATAGATACTGAAAGTAAACAGTACACTATCAAAGAGCAAACAAGGTTTGCTCTTTGCTCTGATTGCTTCAGCTATACCTAAGATGATGAAGACTACATAATAAATGCAGTAGAGGAAGTGAAGGGAAGACTATGGATCGATAAGTAACAAGGTACAGAACTTCTCTGAGAGAAACAGCTCAGATGCTAGAATTTACCACCATGGAGAAGACCAGATGAAAAGAGACAGATTCTCACAACCCAGGAAGAAACTAAGGAAAAAGAAAAAGAAGAAAGGAAGGAAGGAAGGAAGGAAGGAAGAAAGAAAGGAAAGAAGAGAGAGAGAGAGAGAGAGAGAGAGAGAGAGAGAGAGAACATGGATGGAAGGCTGGAGCCAGATATGCTCTCACCAGAGCCGGCTCCACTCGCAGGTGTGGCAATCTCCCCAGAACCAGTTGGACTCATGTTGCAGTGCTCTCACCAGAGCCACAGTCACACTGATTTCAGGGATTGGCAAGCCTAACAAAGAACAGAGCCAGTGTGGAAACCTCCACTAACCCATGGTGAATGCTCAGAATTTGGTCCTCCCAGGAGAGGGGGGTGGCCGACCAAAAAACATATTGATATTGAGCAGAATGGACCTGACCAAGGAATGGAAGTAATTTCAGTTGGTTGCTCCCTGCCCAGAGCAGATTGGTGGGATCTGCTTGGACTGGTCCCCTGGCTGGGACCCAATAGCCAGGGATAAAATTGTCCCCAAACTTGTTCTTAACCGGTTCCATATGCATGGTGCACATTAAGGTGATGAAGTCTTCTGCTGGTTGATTGGCTTGGAGGAGAGGTCCAGTCTATACTGCCCCTGCTTGCACATGAGTGACCAACAGCAAACTGAAGAGAGCAGCAATCCCTAACCAGCATGCTTCATAAAAATCATAACCAATAGGAAAGGGGCTGGGACCTCCACCATACACCTGTATAGAAGAATCAAGAAAATGACAAGAGAAAGAAATAAGAAAAAGCCTCCAGCCAACCCAAGGAATATGAGGTCAGGAGAGGTAAATACAGAAGAGATAGAGGACAGCAAACATGCAATATCGGACACAGCATCAGGAGACATAAAGAAATATCTTTGTGACATTATAGATGAACTCAAAACTGAAATATTAATACAAGTAAAGCAAGATATAAGAAGACTGATAAAAGAAATGCTAAGCATCTCTCAAGAAGACGCAGATGGAAGAATGCAGAACACACACAAAAAAGGAGAGAGACTTTCAATGAAGAATACCAAAAAAAAAAAACCCTATAATACATGAAACAGTCAAAGAGATTATCAGGAAATTAAAAACTCCATTGAAAGCTGGCAAAATTGCCTGAAAGAAACAAGAGATAGATTAACAAACCTTAAAGACAGGTTTGCAGCTTTCAATCGTGAAAGGAGATCTCTGAAAAGTAACAAGGAAATAGGCAATAACAATACAAAGCCTAGAAGACAACAAGAGGATCTATAACTTAAGAATAAAAAATGTGAGTGAAGAAGCAGGGATAAGCACAAAGGAAATACAAAGGCTATTCACAGAAATAATTAAGGAAAACTTTCCAAGCATAAGAAAAGGAAATGATATTCAGATGTGTGAGGCATACAGAACTCCAGCCAGCTACAACCAATACAGAGATACACCCTGCCATATAATAGTCAAGATCCCAGAAATCCATCACAAGCACAGAATATTAAAAGCTGTCAGAGAAAAGAAACAGATCACCTAGGAGAAAAAAATGGTGGCTTGCTAGGGGACTGGTTGCAGAGTCTCTGTGAAGAAATCAGATCAGATGCTAGACTATGACAACATGGAGAGGGCCAGACGAATGGACAACGGTTCTTCTTAACCAAAGCAGTAATCGAAGGGAAAAAATAAACCAGGAAGAGGAAGAAAAAGTGCAGGTGGAGAGCTAAAGCCTGACACGTTCACTGAGACCTGTTCTGCACTGTTCTAGGCATGCCCAGAGGATCCAAGGTCGCGCTGAATCACAGCTGCTGATAATGGGAGTTCTCCCATCCAAGTACTAACCAGGCCCGACCCTGCTTAGCTTCCGAGATCAGACAAGATCAGGCGCATTCAGGGTGGTATTTGATCTGCACTGTTTTGTTGTTATGCCCTCTTTTATCTCAATCTCCACTTTATTATTTACTTTTTTATTTTTATCCTTTTAATTAAGGGGAAAAAATAAAAAAATAGCAGGATATATTATAGTAACCCACTTGGACTTTCCATTATCTTGATTTAAAGGCCTGTATTGCTCTCACCATCTTGTTTTGACTGATGTCACTCTATTCTGTTTTGCTTGATAGTACCAGGTTCAAAAGTTTAGGCAACAGCTGTGAAGATAGTGGGATTCATTATGATGCCCATTCTGGTTGACTATTATATACTTTTGAAGACCTATAATGTCTCCAATGTTTTGGTTCTGTTGGTTTTGTTCTTTACTGTTTTGTTCATCAGTGATATTAAAACTGATGATATAGGCAATTCTATTAGAGATAGCGGGAGGCATTATGGTAACCATTATTGATCACCTTGTATTATGTTTTTACATTATCTATTATGTCCACCTTTTTGATTTGACTGACTCTGTTCTGTTATATCACATTTGGTTCTACTCTCTTCCAAAAAAGTAATAAGAACTGTGGAAGCAACAAAACCCAAAATGTGTAATTGTCATTGTACAAAAGGGAGGAAAAGAAAGTGCTCTAAATGATATAACTGCATGTATATTTAAGTGTAGAAGATAAATAATAATATCACTGAGTTTTGTTGGATTATTGAACAGAACTGTTTGCAGTCTCGCTGTTGGAATGTCCACTTTATAAGCTTTAATTTTGTAACTTGAACAATTATTTCTAAGATGACAATATGTAATCCATTAACTAGTGATTTCCTACTGTTTATTTTTTTCTGTAAATCTGTATAACTTGTACCCTGTCTCTGCTTTTTTTCTTTTTCTCCTTAAATAAAATTTTTTTAAAAATGGGAGTTAGCGAATCCCAGGCTCTTAATGGGAGGACACAGCACAGTGAGCAGTGGATCCAAGAGGAAAAGCTATATTGGCTCTTGGTGACTGCTGGAAATTGAGACTTGGGGCCCTACAAAGCAGCCAGAGCCACCTGGCTGCACTGGAGGAGACTGCAAGAATCTCCTAGGCTCTGAAGCCAGACACCACACAGTTTTCTGACAGATCTGCACTGTGCTGGGAACACAGTGAAGACATGTGGCGCAGTGTGCAGTGGACCTAAGAGGAAGATCTGCATTGATTCCCAGTGAGTCCTAGGAATTGGGTCCCTCGGTTGCTGTCACTGGCTGGAGGACATCTTAGAATTGGGCAGAGCCTGGTGCTGTGGCAGCGTCAGTCACACAGAGAGGACTGGTGGAGGACATCTTAGAGTTGAGCAGAGCCCAGTGCCACGGTGACGTCAGATAGTTGCCCCTAGCGCAGAGAGGTCTGGTGGAGGACAGCTTGGAGTTGGGCAGAGCCCAGCACTGTGGTGACATCAGAGTAGAGGCAACTACTTTGAAGATAACAAGATGTAAAAGATATCCACACTGATTTTGATTATTAACCGTTCTCAAGTCCTACAATGTTTTCAAAGTTGTGTTTTCATAAAAATAGCTATATAATACTATGCTTAACTATATTAAGCCTGATGATGTGGACAAGTCTATTGAAAATAACGAGAGAAAGCATAGTAACTACAGTAGATCACCTAATATTGTGGTCTTATGTGTCTTTTTCATTGCATGTTTTTCTAGGAATTTGTTTTGTTGTCTTGTTATGATCTGTTTTTCCCTATAATACAGAGAGGATAGATATACATGTAGAAATTCACACATGGGAAGAATTTTTTAAACTATTTATGGGAACAGATTATATAATGCACGATGTAATGAACAGATACTATGAAAAAGAAGAGACACTAAGAAACCCAATGTCAATTCTGTAACATTATGATATAAAATCTAGCAATACTATTATTCACTATTCAGAGTGATATTAGTCTAGTCTCTTAAGTTCAATTTCAGCATACATAAAGATAAAGACAGCTACTACGAAGAGAATGAGAGACACTATGGTAGTCATTATTGACTTCCCCAATGTCAGATCTTGAAGATCTAAAAAGCCTTCATCATCCCAAAATGATCTGATCAGTTCTATAATATGCAGTATGTATTCAATGTGTATGAAGACGGGGACAACTATTTGGAATAAAACCAGAGATAATAAGATAGACAGTGAAGATCTCCAGTGAACTTGCTTGGAAATCTGTATTTCCTTAAATTGTTGCTTTATGAACTGTTTTGATATGTTTAATCTTACCCTCTTTAGGATAAAAAATAAGTGGTGTAGGACTGATAACCATATTACTAAGTTTTTGTTGGATTATTGAACAGAATTGTTGGCAGTGTCACTATTTGAATGTCACTTTGTATGCTTTAATTTTGTAACCTGAATAACTATTTCTAAGATGACAATATGTAACTTATCAACTAATGATTTCCTACTGTTTATTTTTCTGTAATTCTGTATTATTTCTATGCTTTTTTTTTTTTTTGTCTTTTTTGTTTTTATCGGTACCAGGAATCGAACTCATGACTGCCTGCTTGCAAGGCAGGTGCTTATGCTGCTGAGCTAAATCCCCAGCCCCTATTTCTATGTTTTTTTTCTCCATGTTTTTTTGTTTCTTTCTCTTTAAATAATAATAATAATAATAAAAAGAAGCAGATTACCTATAAAGGAAAATCTATTAAAATCATGACAAACTTCTCAACACAAACCATCAAGTCAAGAAGAGCTTGGAGAGAAGTATTCCAAGGCCTGAAAGGAAATAACCTCCAACCCAGACTGATGTGCCCTACAAAACTGTCTCTCAAAATTAATGGAGAAACAAGATGCTTCCATGACAAAGAAGAACTGGGGGAGTTCTTGACCATCAATCCAACCCTACAAAAAAAACTGAAGGACATTCTAGAAAAGGGAGCAAAAAAACAGGCTTTCAGAAACAGTGGCAGAGAGGCCTCAATGAACAAGGCAGACAGTGGAATAAAGGAGAACAGTAGAAAACCAATGGCAGAAAAATAACATAGCAGAAATGAGGCACACAACATTGACTATAATCTCTAACATAGATGGCCTTGATACACCAACAGAAAGAAACACAGGCAGAGTAGATCAGGAGATAGGGTCTATCAAGATGCTCTGTATAGGAAATATAATTAACCAGTAAGAGGGTTTATGGACTGAAAGTCAAATATAAGGAAACAATGCTCTATGTGACAGGGAACCAGAGAGAAATAGGGCAGTTCATCTAGCGCCGCAGATAGATTGGAAAGATAGGATACTTTTGTGCAATGGAGAACTACTCAGCTATAACGAAGGAAAACCTTGAGGCTTCTGTAGGTAAAGAAATACAACTTAAGATCAAGTCTAGGGGTAGAAAGTTTCAGAACCACTTAGGTAAATAGTAGGCTGCACCTCTAACCTAAAAACTGAAGGAGTTAGGGGGACCCAAAATGTACAATGCACCTTGTGACAGTGAAAGGAGAGGAAATGCCTAAAAACGGAAGGCAGAGAACATTGTTAATAGTGTATCATGATTTAAAATCCACATTGTTCTTATCACTCTGTTTAATTTAGTTATATTCTATTCCAGTCTGTCTACTTGTATAAGATTGAGGGCACAGACAGCAATTCCAAAAATAGCAGGATTACTATGGTAACTGTCTTAGTTACTTTTTACTTGTCACTGAGACAAAATACCTGAAGCCCCAGTTGGGAAAGGAAAGGTTTATTTCTTACAGTTTTTGGAGGTTTCAGTCCACACTCAGTTGACTCTAAGGCAGGCTGCATGGCTGGGCCACAGTTCATGGCGGCTGCAAACAGCAAACAGGAACCAACAAAGAGCAAGACATACCTTCTTCCTGCCATTACATCACATCCTGGCTCCACCCCTAGGTGGGTGTAGCACTAACACCATCAATCCAAGCACTAGACAATGCAAATACACAAATGCACAATGCAAACTCATGAGGCCTGGGGAACACAGACATAAACCATGACAGTAACCATCCTTAATTTCCTATTAACTTAATTTGAAACCCTTTATTACTTACACTGTCTTATTATGACTGATCTTATTTGAATCTGGTTTGTTAGATCACTGTTTTGTATTGACTGATTTGATTTGAATCTGTTATGATTGATAGTATAAGTCTGAGAGTATAGGCAAATACTCTGAAGATGACAAGATTCACTAGGATACCCACTGTGGTTTGACTATTACCTGTTTTTGAAGTCTTATAATGTCTCCAATGTTTTATTCTTATTAATATTATTATGTACTGCTATGTTCAATTATACTATGCCTGATTGTATAGACAATTCTATTGAAGATGACAAGAGACATCATAGTAACCATTGTAGATCACCTTTATTGTGGTTTTATATGACTTTTTCATTTTGTGTTTTTCTAGGAATTTGTTTTGTTTTGTTTTTCTCTCTAATACAGAAAGGATAGATATACATGTAGAGACTCATGCATGTGTAAAACTTTTAAACAGTTTATGAGAACTGATTATATAATGTACGATGAAATGAATAACCACTTTGAAGAAAAAGAGACACTAACATACACATTGCTGATTCTGTAGCATCATGATATGAAAACTATTACTATACGAATACCAGCAATACTATTATTCTTTGTTCAGAGTGATTTTAGTCTGTTTTGTTGTGTTTAATTCCAACATAGGTGAAGGTATAGACAACTATTTGAAGAGAATGAGAGACACTATGACAGCCACTGTTGACTTCTTATTGTCTGGTCTTGAAAACCTAAAATGCCTTCATCATCCTGTTCTGATCAGTTTTATACTATGATGTTTTGTATGAATTTAATGTATGTGAAGATATGGACAACTATTTGGAAGAAAACAGACAATATGATAATAGTGAAGATCTCCAGTTGTCTTGCTTTGAAATCTGCGTCTCTTACATTGTTCTCTTATGTTCTGTTTTGTTCTAATTGTGCCCTCTTTAAAATAAAAAAAAGAAATGCAATAGACCAAGGGTTTGGAGTCTAGTATGCCTTCTTGCATGCCTTCCCCTTCAGTCTCAGTTTAGTGTCCTGCCAGATATAGCCTACATTTTCAAGACTGAAAATCATTGTAAATTTACTGCACTACCACAGCAAAACTGTAAATTTCCTGGTACGTTACCATAATCTCCTGAGTTAGTCTAGAAGACTCAATAACCATTAAGAACAAGTTAAGAACAGCATCAGTGCTGCACTGATGCTGCCATGTTAAGAGAGTCAAGAATCATAGTCACCAGCTAAAAATCAAGTCCAGTCCAATCTGAGAAATTCCTGGAGCATCTAGAGGTATTCTTCAGTCTATAAGAAATGTCATTCACTCTCCTGCATCTAACAGGCATGAAGCTCAGGGTTAACAGGGCTTTTGAATTTTGGCAAGAATCTCATTACTCCTCAAAGAATACTGTTGCATACTATCATGATGCCATGAAAAATAAATGCTATATTAAGTAGACTCTCAAGAAGCAACTAATATTAAAAGACAAAGGCTAGTGACATAGGGAGCCCCAAAAAATGTGATCAAATTGTTCACATCACATTAGAGAATCAGAGTATCAGTATAGAGGCAGGGTATTAAAGTATCTGTCTCCATAACAACATAGATTTGAAGGCAATGGGAGAAATCAGACAGAGCTACTTGAAAAAATCTCCCAAATTTTGGACTTGAAAATGGAGGCAGTTGTTATTATAGCTCATTTGAAAAAAATCTCTACCTTACGACTGACAGTTGTTCAAAATTGTCCCTATAACAGAAAGGCATCAGATAATTCTGAGCAAATATTAATCGTGTCCTAAATGATGTCACAGACATTGACTAGGAAAGGAGCAGAGCATAACAGATCTCCTTGACAAAGAAGATATGCTACATAGAGAGGTGCACTAAGGTAGAAAGTCAGGGGGAATGCACTAAATACCTGAGCAAGCTTTCCTCAGAACCCAATGACAGAGCCCTCCAAGGGCTCCTTTCTTCCATCCTGCTCTGCAGCCCAAGCTCGGTGATTCCTTTATCACTGAAGCAGGAAACCCGTCTGCTGCACTGGTGGGACTTCCTAGCTTGAGTTAAGAAATTGGCAGCTGCATGACTTACTGGGGAAAAAATCCACTTTTGAGTACAAAATGAGTAAGTCTGCAAATTTGGCAGAGTTGAGAACTGCTAATCTAGCAATGAGAGAAGAACTAGCATCCATTCTCAGAGGAACATTTGGATATTAAAGTCTTTGGGTTGCTGCCAAGGGCAAATGGGTTCTAGGTGACTGGACAGAACAGAATACCCTGGATGGGATTTAATGAAGAAAGTTCTCTGTAAGAATTAAGAGTTGAAGTGACTTATGTGGATATTCATAAATATGATTGAAATGCTAAGGTAGATGCCTTAACCAAATTCCTGAGCTAGCTACCTGATTTACTGAAACCAAGAGGAAGCAGCTGCAGACATAGGAGCAGTACCTTACTCTCTTAGCAGAAGGTAGATGTTACATAATGATAGCCCTGAAACCTATTTTATTCTACCTGAAACAAATCAATGAGAGCCAAGAATTGTTTACTAATCATCTCCAATCACTAGCCTTATAGTAGGGAATTTGCCATATTGAAAGAATTCATTTCTAAGGAAAGGAATACTATCACCCTGAAATATTAGCTAACCTATGACAAATTGAACATCACATTAATCTCTACTCAATCTACATAGGGTAATGGCGACATGTAAGTTTAAACTATAGGGTTAAAAGCGAGACTTACCTCAACAATGATTCCCCAGGATAAGAAAATAATATGAGAAATGAATTAGATCTCCCCATAGACATAGTATCGCTGAGAATTTGCTGGTTAGAGGAGAAAGTGGATTTGCCTTTGAAAGAATTGTATGTTCAAGTACAATGCCTCCTTTAGTACACTATAAGATGTTTCAAGTAATTGCAGGTGAAGGAGGAATAAGAAAAGCAGTAAAAGGATATCAAAAGATCCATGAGGCAGTATGATCATTAAGTTTTTTATCATTAAGTTTATTGGTACAGTTTAGATATACATAATGATCACTTTCATCATGTGGAGTTTGTTCCCATACATGGTATACCTCAACTCTTGTTTTTATTTCCCCCATTCACCCTCTTCTGCCTCTCAGCATCATACCACAATGATATATGCACACTCATGTTCATATCCATTAAGTTGGTAATAGTTAAATATTAAAAACAGCCCAAATTGTCACTGATCAATGAAGAGACAAGATGTAGTTTTCTAAACAACAGAATACTACTCAGCCATGAAGAAGAATAAAACAGAGATATTTATAGGTAAATAGATGCATCCAGACTGTACTCTTAAGTGAAATAAATTGGACATGCATGTGTAAATTGCACATTGCTTCTCCAGTGTGAGAAACTGAAAGTGTAAATGGTGACCAAAATGTATAATAGTCATTAAGTTTTTTTAAAAAGTCTTGCCCCTTAATAAATGAGTTTAGATCCTGATGATCATAACAGTTAACAGGTTTCATATATACAATAGGATCCACTTTTGTGGCAAGAAAAATGGTAAGTGTTGCACTCTAATCTTGTAAAAATGTTACTGACTTCCTTAGGTCAGTAATATTTGCTAGTGGACATAGACTTATCTACTGAATATTCCTAGCTGGATTGCACCTAGACCAGTGGTGGTGAACCTATGTCAGGTGTGCCACAGTGGACACACAGAGCACTCTTTATTGGCAAAGAAGCCAAGCTGACCCGGTAGCTGAGCACTGGCTATTCAGGTTTAACTGCAGTGCTGGCACTACCTGATAACCGAGTTTGGGATTGCAGTTGGGGCACTCAGTCTAAAATGTTCACCATCCCTGCCCTAGAGTTTGTATTTCCCAGGAAAATGTCAAATAGATCCTTTACTATTCTAAATATAAAACAGAAATGTTTTATAACTTTACCCCTACTGTTATGGGAGGTCACTCACAAAACTCATTTAAAGACTTCATCTATTACTTTAGGCCAAAGAGGGTATCCACTGCAAAAATAAAAGCAAAATATTAAACACTACTAGAGTCAGATAAAAAAAAAACATGAACCAATTTAGATTCCCACTGGCAAAGACAGAACAATTCAGCATCAGTAAGAAAAATAAAATGGATTGGTATGCATTGATTTTTATATCTTTGAGTTCATAATCCTATTTTTAAAACTCTCACTGGTCATCTTTACGGGATGCTAGCATTCAATTAATTTTGACAGCTCTGCTAAAATGAAAGAATCCAGCATTTATCCTATAAAAGCAGCACTTTATGGTACCCAAGAAAGTACTTAAAGAATTATTCCAACTAAGTAATATTTAAATAATGAGAAAATGAAAACAGCAACATTTTACAAGCTCTAATATTTCATGGATTTAGGCAATGTTCATCAATGCTTTCCAACTCCAAGAGTGACTCTATGTCTCATGACAGAAATATATAACACCACCTATGAAATATTCTTATCAAAAATTAAATGGGAATGTGATCAAGTTTGTAGATTTAGTTCATGGAAAATGTAGGAGATAGACAAATATTTGAAACAAGCTATAGAAAATTCTATAGTTTTCTAAGATATGTCAAAAATACTTAGAATGATATCAAAATCATTGAGTATTTTCCCTTGTGCTGCCTGGGTGTTTTGTAATTGTGAGGCCTGTAATAGCTACAGACATTTTGTCTACATAAAGAAAAGCTGTTTGGATTAATATGACCTCAAAAACACAGAGCAAGAAAATCACATGTAAAGGGAACCAATGACACAATAGAATTTTCAATCTCTAGATCAAACACTGTTTGAAGTACACCAGATCTTATTGTTTAAATTGGTTTGAGCTGACATTATTTTTATTAGTAACTTAAAGCATATTTACCTATCCATTTTGGCAGAAGCTACATATTGTGAAGAGACAACTTTCAAGGAGTAGATTTAAACATTGATTCTATACATAGACGTCCTATCTATCTACCTATTTTTTGTTTTATTTTCAATTTACAAATAAAATCAAATTGACGATTGCTTTCCTTTAGTTTTTTTTAAATTTTATTTAAAAGGAAAAAGGGAAAAAACAAAGCAGTGTAAGGGTACAAGTAATACAGAACTACCAAAAAAAAAGTAAGAAATCACCAGTTATTAGATTACACAATATCATCTTAGACATAGTTGCTCAAGTCACAGTATCAAACCATACAAAGTGGACACTCAAACAGTGAGACTGCAAACAGTTGTGTCCAATGATCCAACCAAAAACATTAATATGGTCATCTATTTAACACCCCTAAACACACTTGCAGTTGTATCCTTTAGAGCACTTTTTTTCCCCTCTCTTCTTTACAACAAAATTTACACATTTTGGGGTTTATTACTCCTTAGGTCTTATTACTTTTTTTGGAAGAGAATAAAGTCAAATATGGCAAAACGTTGCTGTCAGTCAAAACCAAGGATAGACATAGCACATGATGTAAAAACAGAGTACAAGGTTATCAACAATGGTTACCATAATGGCTCTTGCTTCCTTAAAAAGAATTGTCTATCTCATTAGGTATTATAGAGTTGAACAAAACAGTAGAGAACAAGACCAATAAAACCTAAACCTTGTAAATATTACAGGTTTTATTTATTTACAATTTACAGGTAAATATTACAGGACTTCCAAAGAAGATAATAGTCAAACCAGAATGGGCATCATAGTGAATCTTATTGCCTTCAAAGTAATTGCCTATACCCTCAAACTTGATACTATCATACAGAACAGAACAGAGTCTAATCAGTCAAAACAAGATAGTGGGAGTATTACAGGACTTCAAATCAGGTTAGTAGGAAATCAAAAAAATTACTATAATATAACCTGATAATTTTTTTTTATTTTTCCCCTTAATTAAAAAAATCATAAAAAATAACTAAATTTTTTTAATGAATAAGGGAGAGATTGAGATAAAAGAGGACATAACAACATAACAATACAGGTCAAAGCATGACAGTTTCAGGAACCTAGTGTTTCACCACCAAATAACCCGACTTACTAGTAGTTACCATAATGTCTTTTTCCTTGAAATATTTGAATATAACTTCATATACTATCGCTTCAAACGTATCAAGTCAGTGTAACACCATTCAAGTGGATGAAAGCATTGTAGGGTATTTAGAACCAGCTAACAGAAAATGAACAATCGTTTCTATATTATCTCTTTGGCTATAAAATTTTTGTTTATACTATCACATATAATAAAATCCAGCAAGATACATCATGATAAAAGCAATGGAGACAGAAGAGCCATAGTTTGGTGGGGCTTCAAAACAAGATGACAGTAAATCAGCACTAGCTATTATGATGACTTGTTTTCTTCAAAATAGCTGTTCATTTCATCACAGGCAATAATATCAAGCAGCCCACAATAAAGCCATTCTAATTAATAAGTGGAAACTTTGTAAGGCTTCAAGGCCACATAATGGGGAATCATGATTACCACATACTTTTATAAATTTGAATCATTACTTACATTAGGGAAACTATTCAGTATTCACACATGCGAGATTGATTTATTTCACTTATAAGTATGGTCTCAAGCTGCGCCCATTTATTGATAAATATCTCAATGTGATCCTTCTTTATAGCTGAGTAATACTTCATTGTATAGAAACACCACAACTTTTTTATCCATTCCTCAGTTGATGGACACTTGGGTTGTTTCCAAGATCTGGAGATTACAAATTGTGCTGCTATAAACT
The DNA here is from genome assembly GCF_034190915.1 of Cavia porcellus. Taxonomy (NCBI): domain Eukaryota; kingdom Metazoa; phylum Chordata; class Mammalia; order Rodentia; family Caviidae; genus Cavia; species Cavia porcellus. The sequence continues at coordinate 25,914,130 of NW_026947497.1, read as the reverse complement.
AGGTGCACATATATAATTGTGGTATGATGCTTTCAGTTCTTCTGGGAATATGCCTAGAAGTGGAATAGCTGGAACAAATGGAACTTTCAATCCCAGCATTTTGAGAAATCTCCAGACTGACCTCCACAAAGGTTGTACCAGTCTACATTCCCACCAACAGTGTAGGAGAGTTCCTTTTTCCCCACAGCCTCTCCAGCATTTGTTGTTGTTGGTTTTCTTGATCCTGGCCATTCTTTCAGGAGTGAGATGGAATCTTCAGTGTGGCTTTAATTTTCATTTCTCTAATGACCAATGATGATGAACATTTTTTCATGTATTTATTTGCCATTTGTATTTCTTCATCTGAGAAGTGTGTCTTCATCTCAGATGCCCATTTTAGGATTGGATCTTTGAATTTTGGGGGTCTGAGGTTTTTTTTAATTCCTTATATGTTTTAGACAAAAGTCTCTTGTCTAAGGGGGAGTTCACTAAGACCTTTTCCCAGTTTGTTTTCTTTTCACTATGCTGGAGATTTCTTTTGACATGCAGAAACTTTTTAATAAGGGGTGGTCCCAGTTATTAATTCTGGGACGTATTTCCCGTGCGGTTTGAGTCCTGTTCATGAATTCTCTACTTACCCCTATGTCTTCAAGGTTTCTACCCAATTTGTCTTCCAATAGATTTAGTGTTTTGTTTTAATATTCAGACCTTTGATCCTTTCAGATTTTAATTTAGTACATGGTGATAGACATGGGTCTAGCTTTAGTTTTTGGCAAATGGAGAGCCAGTTTTTCCAACGCCATTTATTAAAGAGACTGTCATTTTTCCAGTGAACCTGCTTGGCTTCTTTATCAAAGATAAGGTGGTTGAGTGTGTTTGTAGTTGTGGTTGTATCTTCTAATCTATTCCATTGATCTTCGGCTCTGTTTTGATTCCAGTACCATGTTGATTTTACTACTGTTGCTTTGTAGTATAACTTCAAGTCAGGGATTGTGATGCCTCCTGCCTTGCGTTTGCTGCTTAGAATTGCCTTTGCTATTCTAGGTCTCTTCTGGTTCCAGATGAATTTTAGGAATGATTTCTCTAGATTTATAAGGTATGTTGATGGTATTTTTATTTGGATTGCATTGAATCTGTATAACAGTTTTGGGAGAATGGCCATTTTCACAATGTTTGTTCTTCCTATCCATGAGCAAGGGATGTCTTTCCATTTTCTGAGATCATCTTCAATTTCTTTTTTCAGTGTATTACAATTTTCCCTGTATAGGTCTTTCACTTCTTTCATAAGAGTAATTCCTAAATATTACATTTTTTTGCTTACTAGTGTGAAGAGTGTGGTTTCTCTTATTTCCCTCTCTGTGATTTTATTGTTCATGTATAGGAATGCTATTGATTTCTGAGTATTGATTTTGTATCCAGCTACATTACTGAATTTATTTATTATATATAAGAGTCTTTCAATGGAGTTTAGGGGGTCTTCTATGTAGAGTATCATGTCATCTGCAAACAATGATAATTTAACTTCTTCTTTTCCATCTTTACCCCTTTTATTTCTCTCTATTGTCTAATTGCTTTGGCTAGTACTTCCAGTACTATATTAAATAGGAGTGGTGATAAAGGACATCCTTGTCTTGTGCCTGATTTTAAAGTAAAGGCTTTAAATTTTTGGCCATTTAGTATGATGCTGGCTGTTGGTTTGTCATAAATGGCGTTTATTATATTGAGGTAAAGACCATCTATTCCAATTTTCTATAAAGTTCTTATCATGAATGAATGTTGGACCTTATTGAAGGGTATTTCTGCATCTATAGAAATGATCATGTGATTCTTACTTTCAGCTTTATTGACATGGTGAATTACATTTATTGATTTATGTATGTTGAATCATCCCTGCATTCCTGGGATGAATCCCACTTGGTCATGGTGTATAATCTTCTTGATGATTTGCTGCATCCTATTTGCCAATATTTTATTGAGGATTTTTGCATCTGTGTTCATTAGGGAGAATGGTCTATAGTTCTCTTTTTTAGTTGGGTCTTTCTCAGAGTAATATTACTCTCTTAGAGTAATATTTGCTTCCAGGAATGACTTAGGAAGGATTGCTTCCCTTTCAATTTCACTGAATAGTTTGAGGAGTGTCGGCATTAGGTCTTCTTTGTATTTCTTGTAGAATTCTGCAGTGAATCCATCTGGGCCTGGGCTCTTCTTTGTAGGTAAGGACTTAATTACATTTTCAATTTCAATAATAGAGACTGGGTTATGCAGCAGTTTTACATCCTCTTGATCTAGCTTTGGTACTTCATATATTTCTAGGAATCTGTCTATTTCTTCTGTGTTATCAAACCTTTGAGAGCAGAGGTTTTTGAAACAGGTGTTCATGATCTGTATTTCTGTAGAGTCTGTAGTGATTTCACCTTTTTCATTTCTTATTGCATGAATTTGAGCTTTTTCTTCCCTTTTTTTTAAATAAGGTTGGCTAGGGGCTTATCAATTTTATTTATTCTTTCAAAGAACCAACTCTTTGATTTGTTGATTCTTTGGATTGTTTTCTTGGTCTCTATTGCATTGATTTCTGCTCTGATTTTTATAATTTCCTCCCTTCTTTTGGCTTTGGGCTTGACTTGCTCTTCTTTTTCTAGCTGTTTGAGGTGTAGCATCAGGTTATTTATTTGTATTCATTCTGTTTTCCTGATGTGGGGACTCAGTGCAATAAATTTTCCTCTGAGGACGGCTTTCATTGCATCCCACAGATTCAGGTCCGTTGTATCTGTATTTTCATTTTCTTGTAGGTATTAATTTCTTCTTTAATTTCCTCTGTGACCCACTGATTACTCAAGAGTGTGTGTTATTCAGTTTCCATATGTTTGTGGGATTTTTGCAGTATCTTTTATCATTAATTTCTAATTTCAAAGTGCTATGATCTAATAACATGCAAGGGATAATTTCAACTCTTTTGCATTTGTTTAAATATGTTCTATGAGCTAATATATGGTCTATTTTAGAGAATGACCCACGTACTGCTGAGAAGAATGTGTATTCTGATGTTGTTGGGTGGAACATTCTGTATATGTCTATCAAGTCCATTTGTTAACAGGTGTGATTCAGCTCTGTTATTTCTTTGCTCATTTTCTGTCTGGTTGATCTGTCCTTTGGTGTCAATGGCGTGTTAAGGTCTCCTGTTAAAATTGTGTTACTCATAACTTGAGTTTTCATTTCTGTTAATAGCTGTTTTATATAACTGGGTGCTCTGGAGTTTGGTGCATATATATTTAAGATAGTTATCTCTTCCTCTTGGAGTTTTCCCCTAATGAGTATGTAGTGACCTTCTTTGTCCTTTATGATCATTGTTGATTTAAAGTTCATGTTGTCTGCAAACTGAATGGCTACTCCTGCTTTTTTTTGGATTCCTGTTGTGTGAAGTATTGTTTTCCATCCTTTGACTATCAGTCTGTGAGCATCCTGGTTTAGATGGGTTTCCTGTCAACAGCATTTGGTTGGATTTTGCTTCTTGATCCATTCTGCTAGTCTGTTTCTTTTGATTGGTGCATTGAGACCATTTACATTAATGGTTATAACTGTTATATGCTGGTTTATTATTGACATGTTATCTCTCTGCTGTTGCATCTTAATCTTTCTGTTCTGTTTAATTATCTGCTTTGCTTAGTGGTTTTTTTCCTTTGTGTATCTAAACTGTCTCTCAATATTTTTTGCAGGGTTTGCTTGGTGTTCATGAAGTTCTTCAGCTGTTCTTTGTCATGGAAATATCGTATTTCACCATCGATTTTGAATGATAGTTTTGCAGGGTACATCAGTCTAGGTTGGAAATCATTTTGCTTTAGGATCTGGAATACTTCACTCTATGCTCTTCTTGACTTTATTGTTTGTGCTGAGAGGTCTGCTGCGATTCTGATAGGTTTTCCTTTATAAGTGATCTGTCTTTTCTCTCTGACAGCTTTTAATAATCTATTCTTGTGTTGGATTTCTGGGATGGTGATTATTATATGTCTGGGTGTAGTTTTATTTTGGTTATGACTATTTGCAGTTCTATATTCTTCACTGAACCTGATGTGGGTTTCTGATCTCATGCTTGGGAAATTTTCAGCTATTACTTCTCTAAATATCCTCTTGATGTCCTTTATGTTGTCCCCTTCTTTTTCATTAATCCCTATCAATCTTATATTGTTTTTCTTTCCATCATCTTGCAGTTGTTGAATTGTTATTTCCTGATTCCTTGTTATTTTTAAAAGATCTTTCCATTCCTGTTCACTAGCTGCAATCCTGTCTTCAAGGTCTGAAATTCTATCTTCACTTTCATCGAGGTGGTTTTTACAGCTTTCAGTGGAGTTTTTGATTTCCTGTATATCTCTGTGCATCTGCTTTATGTATTCTGTTTGTTTCTTATATTGCTCATCTAGGGATTCTACCTTTTTGTTTAGTTCCTCCCATTTTTTAACTGTGTTTTCTTTAGATATATTCAGAATCTCTTTCATTTCTTTTATCACTTCTTCTTTTACCTAGGAGATTATTTCGAGTTTGAATTCCTTTAAAGCTTCCTGGCATTGCTTGTTTATTTAAGTAGCTACTATGTCCGATATTTGAGGTGTATGGCATATATTTTCTTCTATATACATCGCTCCTAGGGTTTCTTGAGATGGGCTGGAGGTTTGAGGTTGTAATTTGGTCTTTTGTTTTGTCATTTTCCTATATTTCTGTGTTTCAAGTGTTATTTGAATGCTTCCTCGGGGTCTGTTGGAGATCCACTTCTATGTTCGCAGCTCCTGGGACTCTGGCACCCAGTTCCCCCAGGGTGCTGGGCCTCTGGAACCAGTGGCTGTCTTCTGCCTGTTTAGAACTCTGTAGTTCCAGATAAGCTGGGCTCCAGGGGCCCTGTGCACCCGCCTGCTTGCTGGAAACTCCACAGTTCTCCGAGTGCAGCCAGAATGGGGAGGCGGATGTCGGCGCCTCAGACCCACTTAGCCACTTCACTGCATCCGCAAGGCTGGAGGGTCCCGAACAGTCTGGGTTGGGGCAGACTGCACTGGGCACTTACCACAGGCCATCGAGCCTCTGAAACTGGTGATGCTCACCTTTTTGCTGAGAAATCCACAGTCCTCTATGCACACGGGGAGGCGGATGCAGGCACCCCAGATTCACCAAGCTCTTACTCTGCACCCAGATGGTGCAAGAGTCCTGAATAGGCTGGGCTCTGGGGATAGTGTGTGTCTGTCTGCTTACTGGAAACTCCACAGTTCTCCGAGCACAGCCAGAATCTTTCCTTTAGTTTTTAAGATGCATCAAAGCCATCTTTGTTGTAGGTACTCTAAATTTTCTCCAGTGACTAATAATTGAAATTCTTTTGGATATTCACAGGTGACCCAAAAGATACTACAGCAAATCTAATATGCTTTAAAAATTTTCTATAAACAATATAAATGAATGGATTTCAACTTTTAAATTAAATCCAAAATAAACAAAATATCTTAAAATAATATAAATAGATTGTATAAATAAATATATGCTGCATCCAGCACAGCTTTCAAAATTCCCAAGGGAAGGATGATGGAGGATGACGAAATGGAGACAAGAATCCAGGCGTGGTGGTGCATGCCTGTAATCCCTGCACTCAGGATACTGAGACCCTATCTCAAAAAGACAGAAAGAAAGAAGGAAGGAAGGAAGGAAGGAAGGAAGGAAGAGAGAGAGAGAGAGAGAGAGAGAGAGAGAGAGAGAAAGAAAGAAAGAAAGAAAGAAAGACAAAGAAAGAAAGAAAGGAGACAAGAGTCAGAATGCAGAAAGCTGAGGTCAGGTGGAGCCTCCTCTCCTGTTGGGAGAAAAAGAACTGCCCAACAACTGCAGTACATTTACTTATCCACTGTAAAAAAAGGTGGAGAAGCATGCAAAGGAGTTAAAAGTGCAAGGTCTCAGTGTTTTGCTGAGAATACTGACAATGAAACATTACAAAACATCTCAAAGTTGCTGGTGCTGTAATTAACAAGGGAAAACATTAAGGCCAAACATCTGCTGGACTGGCCTTACTCTAGTAGCAACAACTTGTTTACATGGCTGGCCTCTTGAGCTCTTGGGGCAGGCCTTCCCCAGTGAGTTTGCTGACCTCCAGCTCAGCTGCTCCCCAGAAATATATATATATATATATATATATATATATATATATAAAATTACATTAATAATATACATATTATTATATTAATAATATATATTATGTTATAAATATTAATATAATATATATTATTATATATATTTAAAGTATATATAAATATGTGATATATAATAAATATGTATATTTTTATATAATACATATTTTAAATATATAATATAGATTAAAATGTGTAGGAAATATTTTGTTATATTTACTTAATTATTGATTACAACAGTGTTTTGAACTATAATTCACTCATTAATGGGTTTGTAATATGTAGTTTGGAAAGTGATATAAATTACCTCATTACAGTATTTTTGAAAGATGTTCAAGAGAAAAGAGGTTTTGTTGTCACTGTACACAAATCAGAATGTTATGGTTTGTATCAAAAATGTCCTTTGAAAAGGTTGATGTGTTCAGAGGTGGAGCTTTCCGAAGGTGATCAGCTCCTGGGGCACTGAAGTGATTATTAGGAGATGGGGTTCAGTGGGAGGATATGGGTCACTGGGGTAAGAGTGTTCTCTCTCTCTCTCTGGCTCTTTCTTGTTCTTTGTGCTTCCTCGCTTCCCTAAGGTGACCTGCTTTCCTCTGCTGTGCCCTTTTACCATGACATTTTTTGCCTAGGATTCAGCCAGCCATGGTCTGAAACTTCCAAAACCATGAGTCAAAATAAATCTCTCCTTTAAACAGCACACAGCGGGCATTTTGCCCCAGAGATGCAAATGTAACAAGGTATCTTGGTTCATTTTCTTTACTGTAACAAAATACCTTAACTGGGTAAACTTATAAATAAAAAGATATACTTAGCTTATGGTTTTTCGAAGCTGAAAGTTCAAGATCAGTGATAGTACTGGATCAGGCCCTGGCAATAGCCTAACAGTGGAATGGTATTAGTGTAATACAGACACTCATGTGGGAATGAGGGATCCCATTACAAGACAGGAATCCAGAGAACAATTCATTGGTCAAGTTCAGTCCTTTGAGAACTCACTCCAGAAGACCACTGTCTTTTCCTGAAGCCAGAACTTAACCAAGTCTTCATTTATTTAAGGACCTTCCACTAGGCCCTGTCTCTTAAAGGTTTCATCACCTCGTACAGTACCCTGGGATCCAACCTTCCAACACGTATATTTTGGAGGAACTCACTACATCCAAGCCATTGCATATTGACAGAAAAACAGTTCATTTACAGTCTTTACATTTTCTGTGAAAGGAGACTACAGGAAAATCATTTAGAATAAATCGCTGTTAAATTTAGTAGTGTCTGACATAAAATACAAAGTTATCATAATTGCTATTATGATTTGTAGCTGCATACAGTCATAGGAGGCTAGACTTCTCAGAGGTGGCTGAATTTAGAGTTTGTGACTGAGTCATGGCCCAATGCTGTGCTTAATGATGTGAGTACTGTATCTGCCCTAGGACAGGTAGCCTGCATATGAAGACAGAAAGAGGCTTCTCTTGTATCTTCCCTTGTTGCTTTTGCTGCCTCCCACTGCCATGAACTGTTGCCTGGAGCCAGCCAATTACAGACTGAAACCTCTACCAACTGTGAGCTGAATAAACCTTTCCCCTTTTTGTTTCAGCAATGCAAAAAAGTAACTAAGAAAGTTACTGTGAGTTATTTAAGAGCGTGAAATTTTAATTGCCAAAGTTTCCATGTCTTCTAAGGTTTGTCTTTTGATCTCTGAAAAAAAACTAAATTAATAAAATTATTTAGTATAGACAAAACCTGGGTATTCATCCCCTCTAACATTCTATCACACTATGATTTCCCTAAGCATGAAAAATTCCACAAATCCCAGCAGTTGCATTCAGATTAGCTACTGGTCTACCACCAAAGTATCTCCTGTGATGATACTTCTCATGTGTGACACTGTTTCAATAAATATTACTCTAAATGGGGTTGGGAAAAAGGGAATTGCTTAAACACTCATCTTCTCTATGCATTTCTTATAAAAAGTGGAAGTATTATGAGCCCCTTTTTTTCCAATCCATCTTGCTTGTTATTTATGGAGGGAGGGAAGGAGGAAGCAATTGTGGTTCAGTTGCATTATTTTATAGGTAAGTTACCAAGACTCACAGAGAGACCTGTATATATCAAATTACAGCATTCTCTGGACTCAACCTGTCTGGCTGCTGCTTCTTACTGTGCCATACACATAGATCCTATAGGTCTTAGTTTCCTATACTTTAAAACTAGGAATTCCAAGAATGTCTGACTCTTGGGATTGCAGTTAAAATTAAATGTAATGTTAACAATATAGTTTCTAAAAAAATAAATATTCAAGAAGTATTAGCTATTTTAGTGAAGTGACCTGCACAATGTCAGGCAGCGAGGAGAAAACCTAGACTAATGTGATATTATTATTTTAGAGTGTTTTTTTCTTCAAATCTCATTCAAAAACACACTTTTGTACCTAGCACAATTTATGCTTTTTGAAAAGTTTGGACTTTATAGTTTAGTTTCCTATTTCAACAAAGCTATCTCTTCAAAAGATTTGCTCTAGTTACTGCAGTGCCTTAGAGCATTATTACACACATCAGTTTTCAGTGTATTATTGAGTCAGAAATACTACTTAACAGATACTCTAGGAGATAGGATTCCAGAAGAAAATGAGCTTTTAGAAAATGTTGCATTTCCTGTAATCTTTTTAAAGAGCACAAACTAAAAAATTAGAAAAGATCTAAAATTCTCTTAAGAACCAATATCTGTATATTATTTTATTATTATTCAAGTAATAAAGCAAAATATCACTTAGCATTATTTTCTATTTCGTTTTTATGTATTAGATTCATGAATACTGGACAAAATTTTTCTATAGAGCTAATTATATGGATGTTTTAATTACTACTTATTTATCACAAAATCATAAATGAAATATGTATATACAGCCTTCACTTTTTATCGCTTCATGAATTCTGGTTTCTTACACTCCACCTATATCAGTCATCCTAGTTTGAGATAATTTTTTAATTATTTCTTATATGATAAATGATAGTTGGTAGCAATAAATTGTTATAATAGTAAGTCTTATAAGTTTTGTTCTAAGAAGAATTAGAATGAGATGATCAGAAAATTGGTAAGGTCAAATGTGATTTGACCAAAAATACTCTTCCTATATGTAAAACATTATATACATATACATATATGATGAATTATATAGGATATATATAATTATATATTATACATATATATATACAATATATATGTATAATATATAATTATATATAAGTCATTATATGTTGAAGAATTAATCCTAGTTAGAAAGTTTATTATGCAGAGAGATATCTATCAAATTTAAACTATACATTTAAGTATCTTAAGGCTGAGTTCTTTCAGGGTGCTTCTAAGAATCATATTCCAAAAATAATGAACTGGCTGCAGCCTCTCCAGGGGGAGAACCACCAGCGTCTCCTGAGATCTGCACCATGTTGGAACTTAGGACACTGGGAAACCAAGCAAGCAGCTCGCCTCCCTGGTAAGCAGCTGTGGTGTAGCAGGCTGCAGCAGCCCCAAGGGGAGAACCACCAGCATCTCTTGAGATCCACACCATGTTTGAACTTTGGGCACTGGGAAACCAAGCATGCAGCTTGCCTCCCTGTTAAGCAATAGTGAGCCTACGGGTGCATGGGCTTAAACATCCCACTTCCCCTGTCCCTCTTTAGCAAATGGGAACCAGAGATCTGAGCATCTCTTGGGAGGCTGACCATATGCAATATAGCATATAAGGGGAATTTCCTTCTACCATCTTTTTGAAGGCAAATATTTTTATTACTATTTTGCTTTATTCTGATTAATGGTACTGTTCTATTCAATATTCTGTTTTGATAAGTTCTATAATGTTATGTACTTCATTTTATTTTGCTATACATGATTGAAAGAACAACTATTGTGATGATAATGAGATATACTGTGATACCTATTACTGTTATCCTGGTAACCTGCTGTGAAGTTCCGTACCAATTTCACTACACTGTCTCAATTGGCTTTATTCTGTCTTGTTCTATTGTATTTTAATACCTTCAAAATAATAAAAAAAATTAACTGTACACACCCCAAATTCAACATTTTTTTCAGATAAAAAATCATATTTAATAAATGAGTTATTAAAAAGTTTTAGAAATTTGATTACTTTATATTTTTCTGCATTATAAATGATTTTGAGTTTAAATTGTTTGCCTATAATATGTTGAAATATAATTGACTTATTTTAATATGTTCCTCTCTGCCCCACAACTTGATTAATTTTGTTAAAGAATTTGTTACATATTCCTTTGGATTTTCTATGTATTATAATAAATTCAAATGTAAATAACACATTTTAAAATATTTTACATTCTTTCTTAGTGACATTTATCTTTTACTCATATTCATTCTTTCATTTCACTACCTAAAGCCTGTAAGTATAATTTTGAATGAAGTCATGAGAATGAACATTTGTCATGTTTCTCTCCTCAGGAGAAAAACACAGCTTACATTTTCCACCTGTGGTGGATTAACTAACAGTCAACTTTTAATACCCAGCTGAACTGAATCAGCATGGTTCTGGGAGTGAAAGGCCCACCTGAGGATTGTTGCCACAAGGCAGCATTGGATGGAAGGTGGCGTGCTGTTCATTCTCTGGCAGAAGCTTGTCACACTGGTTTTCCTTCTATGAACTCAGCTGTTCTAATTGTCAGAAGAGCTTGGTTTCTCGCCATCACTGAGGATGGCTGGGAAGCTCTGGTCCTTCCTATTCTGGGAAGCTCTGGTCCTTACTTTGAGCATCATTTCCTAGCTCCAGTGCAGATCATTCAGCAAGGTGGCACACATCCTTCATCCCGCTGGTACAGACTTTCTAGCTTCCACCACTGATCTTTAGGGCTCCCCAGTGCAAATCCTTGAAAAAGCCTTGAATGAGTCATTGTTGTGAGCTGTAGGCCATCAGGTGAATTTGTGGAAGATACTGTCATGGGCTCTAGGTCTTTAGTTAGACTTGTGTGGGACACTGCCATGGGATCCAGACTCTCAGCTGGATATTTTGGGTCTCCAGTGCATGGACAGATCTTCTGTACTTCGTTCTCCAGCATTTGACTCTTTGGATGAGAATTATAAAGTAATCCTACAAATTATGTGTCTTGCATGAAATCTATTCCCTTGCAAACCCTGACTACACCACAAAACTGAATGATGTATTTGTTCAGAATTGTAATTAACTGCATATAATAGAAACATTTATTTTTTCAAAGTTGCAGAAACAAACTAAACAATTTTCCTCAGGTATCAAGACTTCTACAGGCAGGGAGTCCACATATGATACATCACTCTACTGTGTTATTTGGAACTCAGCTTTGTCTCCCTATTGAGTTATCCCAGAGTCATCTCCTCATTGTCACACATACCTCTGTGTTACCTTAGGTACCAATTTTGTAATTCATGAAAAATAACAGGGAAGGCAAAGTACAATAAGTTCTGAGTTAGCTTTTGTAGAAGATGAGTCTTTTATCTTTAAAACATCTTTTTTGTAGTCCCACCTGACACAACATAGTCTTGTAACACAACAACAGGTACTTCTGTCCCTAGGTGACTTCTTTGTTGTGCAAATATCATAGTCATACTTTATAAGCCTAGATAGATCAATCAGTAAAGATTGCCTCTTGATTCACTTAAGAGATGCCATAAACACAAGCCATGTGAGACTGCTGCTGGCACAACACAGCACAGTTTCACAGTAAATTCTTTTATAAGCAGGAATGCGCTCTAATTTAAAAAGTATTACAAATACATAAGACAATACATTTGTCTACACCAGCATCAGAGAAACATGTAATGCCTTGTACTACAACATTATAAGTGCTACAATATCACTTGGTTGGAGGAAGCTTTCAGCCTGATTGTAAACCTCTTGATCTATTATATGTAATCTGTAGTTGACTGTTGTTTGTAGCACAGCTGTACTTTCATGTCACTACCTAAACTATTTTATATGCATGTCTATATACAGAAGCTGGGAGAATATAGTGATTTATATTGTTTGGAGAAAAATTCAGTTTCTAAGCAGAGCTTCTAAAAACTCAACTTCTGTTAGTAAAGATGAAGAGCCTGTACTATTGAGCAGGCAACCAGGTGTCTGCACAGTGAATGAAACTTCATCTTCTGTAAGACTGAGGCTGACTGAGTTAAGAATGCTAGAGAAAGACCAGTTGGTGGTAAAGTTCATAAACGATCTACAAGAAGGCTTAAACTCTGGCATGAAACCAAATTTGAAAATTTGAGAACAGGGATGTTTGGTGCTTACAAAATAAAATGAAGACATTACTAAATCTTGTTTAATAGCATTAACAGCAAGTCATTTATTTGTAAATGAAAACAGAATCTGTTGCCTGAATTTAAGACTACGTCATTATTTTCTACAGAGTAAAAAAAAAATAGTATCAATAGTATCAAGACAGGAAAATCAGCTGGTTAAATAATGAAAATAAAGCATGTATCTTACGAATATTTTAAAATAAATGGATTTCCTGTTCAACTGAAATAGGTTACTTTTTCCTATCAATTACAATAATGGATAGAAAATTCATAGTAAAAAAATTACTGGATATTCCATGGAATTTAAAATTGTGAACATAAGATTTCCTAATCTTGCAAGTTAAAAGAAAACTGAGATTCCATCTCACCCCAGAAAGAAAGACTATCATCAAGAAATCAACCAAAAACAAACATTGAGGTGGTGGGCAAAATGGAACCCTTCTCCATTGTTGATGGGAGTGTAGATTGGTACAACCACTGTGGGAATCAATGTGAAGATTCCTCAGAAAACTAGGCTTACAGGTCCTGTTCAAGCCAGCTATTCCCCTTCTGAGTATTTCCTGGGAGAACTAAAAATATCATACTACAGAGATATATGTACACCCATGTTTATAGCTGCATAATTTGTAATAGCTAAACCTTGAAACAACCCAAATGCCCATAAACCAAAGCATGGATAAAAAAGATGTGGTATTTTTATGTAATGGAATTCTACTCAACTATAAAGAAGAACAAACTTGAATCTTTTTTAGATAAATGGATATAATTTGAGACCATACTCATAAGTGAAATAAACTAGACTCCCATGTGTAAACATTGTATAGTCTTCCTAGAGTAAGAAGCTGAAAAAGTAAATAAGATTCAAAATGTACACTAGATATTGTGAAATGGGAAGAAACTGTTCAAAACAAAAGACAACTGCGATGGAGAAAAGAAAAAAAAAGAGAAAAAAATATATATATGTACACAAGATAGTTAAGGTAATTATATTATTAATGTCCATTTGTTCATTAAAAAGAAAGGTTTATGCTCATATTGTTTGATCATCTTTTCATGCCTTGCAATATGAGAACCTACTTTGAAGATGACAATATGTAATGGATTAACCATTGTTACACTCTTACTATCTAGTTTTGAAATTGTGTATCTTTTTCATTGTATGGTCTCTTTAAAATAAAACAAAAGATTTCTTATTTTAGGCTAGCTGAACTTTAAGGAAGTACAGAAACAATAATGACTGGCTGACAAAAGTAAGGAATATTTGGGTATTAGGATGATGGTGATAAAAGGCAGAAATCAAAACCCAGGATTTCCAGCACTTAACGAAGCTTTGAGATCCCTCTGAGCTGGTAAGACCCCATCCCACCTCCAAAATCATTGGAGGCCACACTGGAAGTCTCTGCGGGCCTATCTGGTCCATGCCCAGAGACCCTTAGACTGCAGATAGCAGCCTTTATCCCTCCATGACAGTTGAAACTGCATGAGGTGATTTCCATTACACGGGGAAGCATTGGCATATCACTAAAAGTATGGAAATACAGGAAAATGACAAAGCAAAAGAGCAAAATGCAATCTCAAACTACCAGCCCATCCCAAGCAAGACTAGGAGACATGAATGTAGAAAAAAATATAAGCCATACACCTGAAATACCAGAAATGATAGCAACTGAAATAAAGAAACAACTCTGGGGAGCTATAAAAGAACTCAGATCAGAAATAATCTCCCAAGTAAAAGAAGAAATGATAAATGCAATGAAAGAAATGCTGAACACATCTAAAGAAGACATAGTTAAAAAAATTAGAGGAACAATGCAAAAAGATGAAACCTTCAATGAACAATATAAGAAACAAACAATGCATGAGGCAGATTCAAATTCTACTGAAAGTTGGCAAAACTGCCTCAATGAAAGTGAAGATAGAATTTCAGACCTTGAACACAAGACTGCAGCTAGTGAGCAGGAAGGAAAGACATTTTAAACAAAGAATCAGGAAATAATGATTCAACAGCTATAAGATGATGCAAAGAAAAACAATATAAGACTGATAGGTATAAATGGAAAAGAAGGTGGCAACACAAATGATATCAAAAGGCTATTTACAGAAGAAATAGCTGAAAATCTCCCAAACATGAGAATGGAAACTAACATAGAGATTAGTGAAACATATAGAACTCCAAATAGCCATAACCAAAATAAAACTACACCCAGACATATAATAATCAACATCCCAGAAATCCAACAAAAAACTCACTATTAAAAGCTGTTAGAGAGAAGAGACATCACCTATAAAGGAAAGACTATCAGAATTACAGCTGACTTTTCAACCCAAACAATGAAGTCAAGAAGAGCATGGAATGAAGTATTACATATCCTAAAGGAAATGACTTCCAACCCAGATTGATGTTCCCTGTAAAACTGTCTTTCAAAATAGATGGAGAAATAAGATACTTTCATGACAAAGAACAGCTGAAGAACTTCATGACCACCAAACCAACCCTACAAAAAATACTGAAAGATATTTTAGACAGACAGGAAAAAACCAGTATGCAAGGCAAACAATTAAACTGATGGAAAGTTAAAGAATCAACAGCAGAAAGACAACATGTCAAAAGTAAATTAATATATATCAGTTATAACCATAAATGTAAATGGCCTCAATTCATCAAAAAAAACAGGCAGAATGGATCAAGAAACAATATCCAACCATATGCTATATACAAGAAACACATTTAACCCAAAAGGAAACTCGTAGACTGAAAGTCAAAGAATGGAAAACAGTACTTCATGCAATAGCAACCAAAAAAAATCAGGGGTAGCTATTCTGTTTGCAGACAATATGAATTGCAAACCAAGAATGATCAAAGACATAAACAAGGTCAGTACATACTAGTTATGGGAAAACTCCAAGAGGAAGAGATAACAATCTTAAATAGCTAGGCACCAAATTCGAGAGCACCAAGCTATACAAAAAAATATTAACAGAAATGAAAAATCAAATAAGCAATAACACAATTAAAACAGGAGATCTTAACACACCATTGACACAAAGGGACAGATCAACTAGACAGAAACTCAGCAAAGAAATAACAGAACTGAATCACACTTGTGAGCAAATGGACTTGGTGGACATATACAGCATGTTCCACCCAACATCAGAATATGTATTCTTCTCAGCAGCACATGGAATGATCTCTAAAATAGACCATATACTAGCCCACATAACATGCTTAAGTAAATGCGAAAGAATTGAAATTATACCATGTGTGTTATCAGATCACAGAGTCATGAAACTAGAATTAACAAAAAAAGAAACTGCAAAAACCCCACAAACACATGGAAATTGAATAATACACTCCTGAGCAATCAGTGGGTCACAAAGGAAATTAAAGAAGAAATTAAACAGTACTCACAAGCAAATGAAAATATAAATATAACTTACAGAAATCTGTGGGATGAAATGAAAGCTGTCCTCAAAGGAAAATTAATTGTGGTGAATTCCCACATCAGGAAAACAGAACACACACAAATAAACAACCTGATGTTACACTTCAAATATCTAGAAAAAGAAGAATGAGTCAAGTCCAAAGCCAAAAGAAGAGAGGAAATTATAAAGATTAGAGCAGAAAACAATGCAGTAGAGGCTACAAAGAATCAGTGAATCAGAGTTGGTTCTTTGAAAGGATAAATAAAATTGATAAGCCTCTAGCCAAGCTTATTTTAAAATAGGAATAAAAAACCTCAAATTCATGCAATAAGGAATGAAAAGGGTGAAATTACTACAGACCTGTATTTCCTGTGGAAATACAGAGAATCCCTATACTTATTTCAAAAACCTCTACTCTCATAAGCTTGATAACACAGAAGAAATGCACAGATTCCTAGAAATATATGAATTACCAAAGCTGGATCAAGAAGATGTAAAACTGCTGAATAACCCAATTTCAATTAACAAAATTGAAAATGAAATTAAATCCTTACCAACAAAGAAAAGCCCAGGTCCAGATGGATTCACTACAGAATTCTA
The DNA here is from genome assembly GCF_034190915.1 of Cavia porcellus. Classification (NCBI taxonomy): domain Eukaryota; kingdom Metazoa; phylum Chordata; class Mammalia; order Rodentia; family Caviidae; genus Cavia; species Cavia porcellus. The sequence goes on along the minus strand of NW_026947497.1, from coordinate 25,897,679 downwards.
CAAGAAACTCAAAGAATAATTAATGCTGACTTTTCTCAAACCCTTCTATGAAATTGAGAGGAAAGCAATTCTCCCTAAGTCATTCCTGGAAGCAAATATTACTCTAATACAAAACTTGAGAAAGACCCAACCAAAAAAGAGAACTACAGGCCAATCTCCATAATGAACATATAGATGCAAAAATTCTCAATAAAATATTGGCAAACAGAATGCAGCAAATCATCAAGAAGGTTATATACCATGACCAAGTGGGATTCATCCCAGGAATGAAGGGATGATTCAACATACACAAATCAATAAATCCACTGAATCAACAGAGCCAAAAATAAGAATAACATGATTGTTTCTACAGATGCAGAAAAAGCTTTTGATAAGATCCAACCCTTATTTATGATAAGAACTTTACAGAAAATTTGAATAGATATCTTTACCTCAATATGATACAAGCCATCTCTGACAAACCAACAGCCAGCATCATATTAAATGGCCAAAAACTGAAAGCCTTTACCCTAAAATCATGTACAAAACAAAGATGTCCATTTTTGCCACTCCTATTCAACATAGTGCTGGAAATACTAGCCAGATCATTTAGACAAGAGAGAGAAATAAAATGAGTAACGATAGTAAAAGAAGTTGTTGAACTATCATTTGCAGATGACATGATACTCTACATAGAAGAGCCCCAAAACTCCATTGAAAGACTCCGAGGTATGATGAATACATTCAGTAAGGTAGCTGGATAGAAACTCAACACTCAAAAATCAATAGCATAACGACAAAATCACTGAGAGAGAAATAAGAAAAGCCACACCCTTCACACTAGCATCCAAAAAAAATTAAATACTTAGGAATCAATCTAACAAAAGAAGTAAAAGATCTATTCAGGGGAAATTATAATACCCTGAAAAAAGAAATTGAAGAGGACATTAGAAAATGGAAAGATATCCCTTGTTCATGGATTGGAAGAACAAATAATGTGAAAATGGTCATTCTTCCAAAACTGTTATACAGATTCAATGCAATTCCAATCAAAATACCACTAGCATACCTCACAGATCTAGAGAAATCATTCCTAAAATTCATCTGGAAACAGAACAGACGTAGAATAGCAAAGGCAATTCTAAGCAACAAAGGCAAGGCAGGAGGCATCACAATTCCTGACTTCACGTTATACTACAAAGCTACTGTAATAAAATCAGCATGATACTGGAACAAAAACAGACCTGAAGATCAATGGAATGGATTAGAAGATACAGCTACAACTACAAATTCACTCAGCCACATTATCTTTCATAAAGGACCAAGAACATCCACTGGAAGAAAGATAGTCTCTTTGATAAATGGTGCTGGAAAAATAGGCTCTCCAATGCCAAAATTAAAACTAGACCCATGCTTATCACCATGTACTAAACTAAGTCTAAATGGATCGAAGATCTAAATGTTAAAACAGAAACACTAAATCTGTTGGAAGACAAAGTAGTTAGAAATCTTGAAGACATAGGGGTAGATAGACAATTCATGAACAAAAATCAAACCTCGTGGGAAATACTTCCTGGAATCAGTAACTGGGATCACATCTTACTAAACAGTTTTTGCATGTCGAAAGAAATCTCCAGTGTAGCAAAAAGAAAACGGACAAATTGGGAAAAAATGTTAGTTAACTGTCCCTCAGACAAAAGACTTCTGTCTAGAACATATAAAGAATTTTTAAAAAATCAGACCCTGAAATTCAAAGACTCAATCCAAAAATAGGCATCTGAGATGAATATACAATTCTCAGATAAAAATATATAAAAGGCAAATAAATATATTAAAAAATGTTCAGCATCATTGGTAACTAGAGAAATGCAAATTAAAACTACACTGAGATTCCATCTTACTCCAAAAAGAATGACCAGGATAAAGAAAACTACCAAGAACAAATGCTGGAGAGGCTGTGGAGAAAAAGGAACTCTCCTGCACTGTTGGTGGGAGTGTAGATTGGTGCAACCACTGTGGAGGTCAGTCTGGAGATTTTTCAAAAAGCTGGGATTGGAAGTCTCATTTGACCCAGCTATTCCATTTCTGGGCCTATTCCCCGAAGAACTTAAAACACTACAGTGATATATGTGCACCCATGTTTATAGCAGCACAATTTATAATAGCTAGATGTTGGAAACGACCTAAATGCCCATAAACTAAGGAATGGCTAAAAAAGATGTGGTATTTTTATACAATGGAGTTATACCCAGTTAGAAAGAATGATCACATTAAAATATTTATAAATAAATGGATGCAACTTGAGACCATACTCATAAGTGAAATAAATCAAATGCATATTTGTAAATTCCCTATTGTCTCCCTAGTGTAAGAAATGATAAAAAGTACATAAGATACAAATTCCTCAATAGATACAGTGAAAGGATAAGAATCTTCTCAAAAGGAAAAGAATAATATCTCAGGGAAAAGGAGGAAAAAGAAAAAGGAAGGAAAAAAATATCTAAAATTGTGTAATTGCACTTAGGATATCTAAGACAACTGTGCTACAAATTCAATAGATTCTTGGAACAAAACAGCTAGCATCTATAGGATTGGGACAACTTTGCATATTAGTGTCTGGTGATCTGAGGAACTTTTGAATAACATTATGTAAAATAACAACCCTAGTTATGCTCCTACCACCTTGTTTTGAAGGCTTCTATCGTCATTGTTTTGGGCTCTTTGCTATTGTTGTGTGTCTTTTTTGTTTCATGTTTTTCTAGTAATTTGTTTTGTTTTGGTTTGTTTTTCCCTCTAATACAGAAAAGATAGGTATTCACATAGAGGCTTATACATGCATAGAACTTCCACTAAATAGTATATGAGAATCAATTATATTATGCATGATGAAATGAACAGCTACTCTGAAGAAAAAGAGACATTATGGTCCATTGCAGATACCATATGATCATGCTGTGAAATCCAGTAATGCTATTATTCTTGTTCAAAGTGGTTTTAGCCTGTTTTGTATATTTTAATTTCAACATACAATGAAGGTATGAACAACTAATTTGAACGAGAATAAGAGACATTACGGCAGACATTACAATAGGAAAATTGTTGATTTTCCTATTGTCTGGTTTTCAAGACCTATAATGCCTTCATCATTCTGTTCTGATCAGTTTAATACTATTTTGTTTTGTATGAATTCATTGTATGTAAAGATATGGACAACTATGTGGAAGAAAACAAAAGACACTACGGTAGCCATGGTAGATATCTTATTATCTTGCTTTGAAATCTGTGTCACTTACATTGTTTTCTTCTGACCTACTTTGCTCTGCTTTATTATGTTTAGTTTTACCCCCTTTAAAATAAAAAAAATAAATAAAAATTTAAAAAAAGAATTCAGAACCCACTAATAACATGGCTTCTAGACTAAGTAACGCTGAGAAAAACTGTAACTTTACTTTGTATTTTCCTGTTAATCATATAATTTATCACAAAGATACATACTATATTTTCCATGGCCTGTGAAGATATTTACTCTTTTAATGTGTCTTAAAAGAGATTAAATTTAGTGGTTTACCTTACAAGGTACAGAGGAAAAAGTATTGGTGTTATTATACATCACATTCTTATAAATCAGATTTCTCTATTAGCCATAGATCTGATTCTGGTTGTTTCCATTCTTCTCCAAGCAACATCTGAAAGCTGAAAGGCTTGAAATATTCTAGACGATGGCTAAAAGAAAAAAAAAAAGGCAGGAATTGAAATGAATTATACATAATTGAAATAATCATTCTGAAGGACTAATCATTTTGTCACGTCAGGGATAAGACAACAGTCTAAGAAATCCCAAAGGTTATGTATTCTATATGCACAATTTTCTCACTGTAGCTATCACACTTAAGTCTGAAAATATTTACCCACATTTCTAAGTCTTTTCCTTTTAATTCTCCAAATACCTTCCTACAGCTAGAGAAGAAATAAAAACCCTCATTCCATCTAGCTTTAAAGAAATCATGTAAGACTGTATTTTTGCATATTTTTATATTCAAATGTTTACGTAATATATATCAGTCATATAAGAAATTGCTTTTTAAAAAGTTTTAGGTCCATATTAAAAAACAGACCCATCCCTCTTTTTAATTAAAGCAAGGGAGTAATCCACTGGTCATACTGGTGCATGATTATAATTCCAGCTACCTGAGAAGCTGAAGCAGGAGGTTCACAAGTGTGAGGTCAACTTAATGAGACCTAGACTCAAAATTAAAAAAGAAAAAAAAAACCAGAAGCCTGGGCAATTTAGCAATTTAGTGATATCCTGCCCTAAAATAAAAGACAAAAAAGGCTGAGAAAGCAGCCACTGTGAGAAGTAGCCTGGGTTTAATAACCAGTACCAAAAATTAAATTAAATTATTTAAGAAAAGAATTGGGAGGTTAGACTGGAAAGGTGTTTCATTGTGAGGTCCTGGGTTCAATTCTGATATCTCAAGAAAGAAATATCAATTTTAGTTCTTTTCAGAAAAACTAGTTAACTGTTAACAAAGCTTTCTCTTGTAGTATAATGAAGAGAGAAAGCCTAGCTAACATGCTGCAATGAAACCTTGCTTCGGAGGAAATCACTCTGCCCTACCTGTGCCTTGACCAATGTATATTTACACTTCTATGTGGAATAAGCCTCTGACAATGCACAAACCGTGAACATGACTATAACAAAGCATTAGCTGGTGAAAAGCCAGAGAGATGTAACAATTTGGTGTAAAGCCTGAGTCAGTTGCAAGTAGATTACCATCTCTTAGTGCCCAAGATGAACTAGTTTTAGAATTTCAACTATGGATCCCAAAGTAAGAGTTAAGGAACTAGCAGAAAAGTATAAGAGAGAGAAAAGAGATTAGGTAGAGAGGGTCAGACTGGGAAGAAGGACAGGTCAGAAGTAAAAGTGTGTCAGGCAGAATGAAGAAATGAGAGACAAGCCACACGTTCCTGTGAGCCAGGCTCCACCCTGGGGATTGGGAAGAAAATCAGCAAGGAGACAAACCACGCCCTCCTGTGAGCCAGCCAGAGTCTGTGCTAGGAAGTCAGAAGAGCATAATCACTCCCACCTCTTGCCCTGGTAGGCAACTGGCTGATTCAGAGGACTCAGGGTGAGATGATAGCAACTGAGGTGAAAGGAACAGCTTGATGTCTGTATAGTTTGATTGACTTTGCGGGCCTGGGGCTGGTGGCCTGGGCATCTATTTGGAGGATGGCATTGTGCATTTTGGCAGCTGTGGGGGATTTCCTCCAACTTATTTTTGAAATCCAATGTTTTATTCTATTTTACTGTTTTGTGTTATTTCTGTATCTGGTAACCTGAGCAACTATTTTCAAGACAAAAATATGCAATATAACAAGCATCATTAAATTCCTATCATCTTGTTTTGAAAACCTACATAGTTATTGTTATTTTTGTTGTTATGATTTTACTTTTGTTGTTTTATTTTAGGTTTGTTTGCTTCTTGATTTTTCTATTTTTTTCTTTTTCTCTTCAAAATAAAAAAATAATGAAAAATAAGTTAGAAGAGATGAAGACAAGCTAAAGAGCATGACAGGAACAAGGCAAATGGCGAGGAAGGACAGTGTGGCGTATCCTTATGTTAAAAAGCTGACGGCCAGTATATAGTGTGAGGCCCACGAGGATGTCTCTGTTAGGCTGCTCTCAGATTCAGACTCACCAGACTGCCGTGGCCAGACTGAGTACACTCAGAGAGTTAAAGCAGGAATTACAGATGCCCAGGCTAGTATATGGCTTTCCTCCTGGAGGGACTAGTCTTTGCAGCAGCCCATGAACACTCATAAAGCTAACCAGGTACTATATTCCCACTAGATGACACCTTTAGGAGCAAGAAGATAAGATTCAAAGTGGAAAAGTATTGACAATGCTTTGGTTTAAATGCCTGCTGTGTCCCAGGAGCCTTGATCTCTTAACTCTAGGGTCCCCACAGGGAACAGTGATTGTCAAAAGAGAACTCTGAAGCCACCTGTCTCTATCATATATTTATAGTCACTCAAAATTACCCTCATCCCAATGTAATTTACCAATTTGGGGCTATTTTTATCTAAGCAATGTTACCTAGTAATATGGTTGACATTCTTATGTTTATAAGGTTATCAAGAGAAGTAGAGAGAACTGATATATAGATTTTTTTTTTTTTTTTTTTTTTTTTTGCAGAAAAGGAAAGCATTAACCCTTTTATCACACCAGGAAACACTGACTCCTCAAGGCATTTATCTCTGAAAGGGATCATAAATGAATTTGAAGCCACGTTTTGCATTAGCTGAAACAACACTCACTTAGCAAGATTTTTCTCAAGCTACTACTATAGAAAACTATTACTGACAGTAATGAGAAAGACTATGTTAGCCCAAAATTAATCTATATTTACTGAGGGAACATAGTTTAAGGGAAGAGGTCTGTATGCAGGGAAAAAATAGAATAAAGGGCTCATTAGGCATTCTGGCTAATCCTGACTAGAAGGAATTAAAATTCTATTAGAAAAATTCCCTTGGAAACAGTCTCAAGGACCAAGGGTGGGAACAGAAAGAAAAGCAGAAGATAGCACAGGTGACACTGAGAGTTAATGGGAAAAAGCTATCAGGCAGAGCACAGAGAGAGCCAAATGCATAAAGCCAAGAAGCCAAAACAGCCTTCCCTCCCCACCTTCAACAGAATTCAGGGGGATGGAGTAGGGAAGGGATACCTATGGAGAAGGCTCTTGTTCAATGCATAGAAATATATATGCTATGTACTTATATACTAATACCTTGGTTCCCAAATGTTTCTGTTTGCAAACAATTTGGTTCTCCAACAAAAGCATTCAGCAAATTTTTGCTTTTGTTCACAAACTTTGTATCAGGTGACAAACATGACTATGCCTATCTTTCCTACACAAACACATTTTCCCCAAAATCATAAAACTTTAAATTCATACACCAAGGTACTACTGTACAAAGATTTGCTCTACAATCACTGTATTAGTATAATAGATGCACATACATCCTCTTACTAACTCAAAGAGAACCATGAATAAGACTCCTCCTAACCAACCAGCTGCTCCTGCTGGAGATAAGGCCCTGCCAAGGACAAACAAACAAAAGGGCAGAAGTTATACAAAGCCCATGAAAAGAAATGCACAGAGAGGCAAGGGGACCTAGATGAATCCAAGGAAAGGACCCGAGTCAACCAGGTTATGGCAAATTCCAGCGCAGAGGGAAGGGCCCCGGAAACTGATAAAAGAAATCAGGCCAAAGGCCCACGTGTCTTTCATCTTTCTGGAAGCCCTGCTTCCTCTTCATGTTAGCTTTTTATTTTTCAGTTTTTCCTTCTAACAAACACAGTGTCTTCCTTTTTTTAAACTCTGTCCCTGTAACTAGTGATTGGTGCTGAGTTCGCAATCCTGGCTGGCTGTTCATCTCGGGGGAGCAGCAGTGCTCATCCTGGAGGTGATGATAGGATTCTACCAGGTGCCTGTACACATACATTGCCTTCTTTGACCAAAAAAATGTTACTACTCTTCTACCGTGAATTAATTCCCCCCCAAAAAACTATGGACAAGACATATGTTTATTTATCTTCTACTTACAAATCAGGGTTTTGTCCTTCTTGCAATTCGTGCAGTGGTACAGGGTAGAGGGCTTCATAACTTCTTTTACCTTTTGATCCATGAATTGCAAATGAATTGAATTTTGTCACATTTGGTGGAAAATAATTCCATGGAAGAAGAGCTTGGCCTTCCCATTTTGTCTCTTCTCTGGACACTTTGAATGACAAATCAAGTTCTTGCTACAGAAACAACACATGAAACACAAAAGGTAAATTCAGGCTCACATTTTAAACACAAACATATTACTTATGAATTTAAGTAACTTTAATTTACTTACTTTCCACACATTTCTTCTTCCAGAAAGTAAAAGAACTAAATGCTGTCCATGGCTGTCAAAATAAAGATTCCTCATTAGTGTGTGGAAGAAACAAATGTTATTTCCTTCACTATCTTTCATATCAGGTATGTACATGTCCATAAATAAATTCCAAATAATTAAAAGATGCAATAAAATACTGGATAATTATAGGCAGAAAGAGTACATTTAGTTATGCAAAAATGGTATCTTTGGGTTTACCATTTTTGAGACAATTCTTGTCAAATGTATAAAGATTCACACAGTAAGATTGCTTTTTATACTTTTTTTTAAATCATATAAAATAATTAGGCTAGCTGACACAAAACAGGAAAATGAATAGAGAACTATCATGGTGTTTGGAGTTTATAATAAAACCAGTTTCAAAAAATAAAGCATCTTGTAAAGGAACTGGGACCAATTTCAAAGTCTGAATCAAATAAAGATTATTTCTATAGGAAAGCTGTCTTGAGGCTCATTAAAAAGACAGAAAAGATAAAACACAAAATAGATTGTCTGAAACTAGTCAACAGCCAAAGATTTTAATGTGCATCTATTTTCTCACACAATTACCCTTGACCTGTCTGCCTCTTTTTGTTTTCCTGTTTTCTACCATTAATGCAGGCACCAATATAATAGTGCAAAAAACAAACACAATGTACTCTCAAAAGAAAATTCTAACACAAGTGCAAAACTGAGATTAGAATAAAAGGATTTCATATATTTACATTAAATATATTTACTGTCTCTGGAAAAGAATGTATCAAACATTTCTATACAGATAATCTTTTGTGAGATTTTCAGGGAGGATTTTCTTCAGTGAAGTATTCTGACAAAAGACAAGTGGCTTTTTGTTTTGTTTTGTATTGTTTTTCCATTTAAAAGCCCTCTGAGTATTTTTACAAGCTTAGGAATATCTTAGGAGGAATAAAACTTCTCACACATTAAAACAATATTATTTCCTAGAAGTTAATTAACTGTTACAGGAGTTGATTGCCTGAGGCATACTCATGATTCTTAATTATTAACTATCTTGAGGTATATAAAGCCAAACTACTTAGAGGATTTTTTTGTTTTAGACAAGATTTTGCTATGTAGCCCAGGGTGACCTTGAACTCAAGGTAATTCTGCCTCAGCCTCCTAAATGCTGAGATTACAGGTGTGTCACTATGCCTGCCAATTTTAATATTTAAAACCATTAATTTTATACCCACTGGCTAATGTATAGTTCCTTAAAATGTAAGCTAATTATTCTATTCATCCACTGTCAGTTCATCACTTTATGAACATAAACTGATGCTACCTAACAAAATTAAAACTAGGGGTCATACTTGCAAGTTTTGACAGATCCATGTTCTTTCCTGTCTTCAAGACAAATTACAAATATTCTCACATGTATGGTGAAAGTGATTGCATACTAGTTGAAAGGTTTGTCTTTTATGACAATTTATGATGATTAATCATATTTTTCAATGAGCTATTTTAGCATGTTAATGTTAGTTTTTTTCAGTAAAGTTGAGAGATAAAAGGGAGAGAAAGAGATAAAAAGGCTTTTATTGCATGTACGGGAGGGCTGTAGAAAGAGGGCAAGATCCCCCTGCTGACAGCAAAGCGTGGAAGAACTTTTATCAGGTCTGGCTGGAGGAGGAGACAAGGAGGTGGGCAAAATGACATATCTACAGCTGAGTTGAAGGAGCATGTGTGCACAAAACAGGATATAGAAAGATTTACTGAGGGCTGGGGGAAGAAGAAAAAGGTAATAAGGTGAACCATCACCATGATGATTTGGTGAACTGTATTGGGCAGAAACACTTTATTAATTAACACAAGTTACATTCAGAGAGATAAGTTACTTCTCGGGGCCTGGTGCCAAGTTGGATGGCTGTAATAGTAGAGACACCTAAGCCCCAGGCCAGCAGAATCTATCAATTAATTGAAAGTTGACATGCCAAGATATATAATTCATATTTTCACAAGCTAATTATATTTATTACACCTACATGCTTCCTTCTGCTTTTGAACAGTTGATACACAGTAATATAAATTTAGAGAATAAACAATGAAAGAAATTGTGATTCTTTATTTTGAAAAATATTATCTTCAAATTAATTTTTTTTTTTTTTTGTCTTTTTCGTTTTTATCGGTACCAGGGATCGAACTCACGACTGCCTGCTTGCAAGGCAGGCGCTTATGCCGCTGAGCTAAATCCCCAGCCCCCTTCAAATTAATTTTTAAAAGCTCCAATATTTGTAAATTAAAAATAACATTGATATAATCAAACATTTGGAATATATATGCTAAACATATAGTCTACAGGTATGTATTGTGCATCTTAAGAGTATTTTCCTCAGTTAAAATATATTCAAAAGGAAAAATAAATTGGGATGGGGAAGGGAGAAAAGAAGAATATACATATATATAAACACACACAAAATTGTAAAGGTAGTTATACTACTAATTTCTCTTAGTTCATTAGAAAGAAAGGTTTCTACTAACATTGTTTAGACAATTAAATGCCTATATCTTATGCTGAGTAACTAATCTGATGGTACAATGCACAATGTATTAAGCATTGTTACTCTACTATCTTGTTTTGAATTTTTTTCTCTTTAAATTTTTTTTAAAAAGGCAAACAAACAATAACAACAAAAATATAAAAGTATACACAGCCAAGCATGGTGGCTCACAACTGTAATTTTAGAAGGCTGAAACAAAAGAGGATCGTTACAAGTTTGAGGCTGACCTTGCCTACCTAGTGAGTTTTAAGGCCAGCCTGAACTTCATAGCAAGACCCGATCAAAAAACAAACAAACAAAAACTATATATATATATATATAATTAACTATGCTATACTTTGAATAAAATAACTATTAAAATGAGAAAATAAGTTAATATAAATGGGATTAATGCTTACAAACATTTACAACAACATCTGCATCATTAGTTGCTAAATATAAATTTAAGTATGCATGGCTTATTATGGGTTCCTGTTGCATGAAGTATTGTTTTCTATCCTTTAATTTTCACTCTATGAATTTCCTTTTGGGTTAGATGGGTTTCTTATATACAGCATATAGTTGGGTATTGTTTCTTAATCCATTCTGCTTCTTTTAATTGGTGAACTGAAGCCATTTACATTAGTAGTCATAACTGATATATACATATTGGCTCATTTCTGTCATGTTATCTTTCTGCTGTTGGTTCTTACCTTTCTCCTCTCTTTAACTATCTGCTCCACTTACTGGATTTCTTCTGTTGATGTTCTTGGTGTCATAGTTATTTTTAAGTCTATCTAGTTATTTTTAAGTCTTTCAGTTTCTTTGCAGGGTTAGTCAGGTGGTCATGAAGTTCTTCAGCTGTTCTATATTGGAAAAGTATCTTTTTCTCCATCCATTTTGAAGGACAGTTTTTCAGAGTACATCAATCTGGATTAGAAATCGTTTTCCTTTAGGATTCTGAAATACTTCACTCCGCGCTCTTTTGACTTCATTGTGTTGAGAAGTCTGCTGTGATTCTGATGGGCTTTCCTTTCTAGGAAATCTGTCTCTTTTCTCTAACAGCTTTTAATATTCTGTTCTTATGTTGATTTCTGGAATGTTGATTATTATATATCTCAGTGTAGATTTATTTTGGTTATGGCTAATTGGAGTTCGATAGGCTTCACTTATTTCCTTTCCCATGCTTGGGAAATTTTCTGCTATTACTTCTGTAAATAGTCTTTTGATATCATTTGTGTTGTTACCTTCTTTTTCATTTATACCTATCAATCTTGTATTATTTTTCTTTGCATCACCATATAGCTGTTGAATTGTTATTTTCTGATTCTTTGTTATTTTAAAAAGGCCTTTCCTTTCTTGCTCACTAGCCACAATCTTGTCTTCTAGATCTGAAAATCTATCCTCACATTCATTCAGGCAGTTTTGCCAGCTTTCAATGGAATTTTTGATTTCTTGGATACCTCCTTGAATCTGTTTCATGCAATTCTATTGTTTTCTTGTATTGTTTATATAAGATTTCCATCTTTTTGCAATGCTCAATTTTTTAAAACTATGTCTTCTTTACATATGTAAAGCATTTCTTTTATCATGTTTATCATTTCTTCTTTTACCTGGAAGGTTATTTCTGATCTGAGTTCCTTTATAGCTTTATGGAGCTGCTTCTGTACTTCAGTTGCTATCACTTCAGAAGTTTCAGGTATATGGCCTACACCTTCTTCTATGTCTATGTCTCCTAAGTTTGTTGGTCATGGCCTGTAGGTTTGAGATTACATTTTGCTCTTTTGTTTTGTCATTTTCCTGTATTATCCAGGTCCCTAGTGGCACTCAAAGACTCTCCAGATGGATGTGTGTGTGTGTGCACACTGGGTGGACCTTCAGCACATCTCACATGGCTCACCAAAGATCCCAGGCTGCTTGCGGTCACTGGGCAGGGCCCTACCGGGTTCTGAGTGATGTAGTAAGGCTGAATGGTATGTGGAATACACTGAGAAGTCCTTCAGCTCATACCACATGGCATATCAAAGTTCCGTGGCTTCTTGGGGTCTCTGGGTGGGGCCCTACCAATTCCAAGCAAAGACTCATGGCTGCACAGCTAGGTAGGTTTCTCCATGGCAGGCTTCAGCTCATACACGGTGGCTCCTGGCTACCTAATGTTGCTGGGCAGGGCCCTGCTAGGACCCAGTTGATGACCCAAAGGTCCTGGACTGTTTGGGGATGCTGGGTGGGGCCCTACCAGGTTTCAAGCAAAGTCCCACAGCTACACAGCTAGGTAGGGATCACTGTGGCAGGCTTCATCTCACATGTGGCAACTCCCAGGTATCTTGCATGGCTTTTTAAAGTTTATGAAAATATAATATATTTTTTACTATTATATGTGTTTTCATAAATTACTTATATAAAAATTTTTAGGTTTTCTTAAATTTAGTAACAGTTAAAATTCTAATATACAACTCTATATCAAAATAATATTTTAAAATGTTATGAAGTGGAATGCCCTTGACCCTGAGAACTACAGAAAACAACTCCCCTCTGTGGCTGAAAAAAAAGCTCCCTGAATCAGTTTGCTTCAATTTTCTCCACTGATGGGTGTCTCCTCTGTTTTTCTTCAGTCTTATTGTACCCCAATCCAACAGATGTTATTGGAGAAGTGTTGTTGTTTATAACTAAATTTACTAAAATTAAGAAGTTAAATGGTTTTATATGTCTAAAGAAATGTTAAAATGCTATAGGTTAAACTCACAAAAAAGTAGACTAGAAAACAACTGTTTGTGTTTCATTAAGATAATTTCTTATATTTGCTTAGATTTTTCTGCTTTGATTTCTTAATAAACTAAGTTTTAAGACTGAAGGTTGTAAATTTTTTCAATAATCAAATTATTATTGGGTTATAGTACACGTTATACATATTTAGGACTAAAGATGTGTGGTCTGTGCTTTGTCTAATGTTAAGAAATTTATAATTAGGATTATGTAAGTTTAATGTATGCAAAGTAAACAATAGGTCTTCTCTTTTACACAATATACAAAGTATCTAGATCTTAAATATATATAATAATCAAATTTTTGATATCTTTACTCTTGGTACTGGAACAATTAAGTCCTGCTATCTAAACTTTGATTATTGATTACTGGTTTTGACTATACAGGTATTTTCTTACTGCATAAATAAGATACACTCATATAATGGGTAATAAGTACTTTTGTAGGTCTAAAGATATTTTTTGACTTTTGTAAGTATTATTAAACTATATAAACCTGTTACAGAACTCTGAGTTTCACCTTAAGAGTAAAAACTAAGTTAATATGTAAGGACTTCTATCTAGCCCTCATGCTAATTATCATTGACTTCTTTGTGTGGTAAATACATTTTTGTTCACCAAGTGTATAAGCCATTTAAAATGCAAAACTTAGAAGAATACCTTACCACACTGGCGTCCTCAAGAAAATTGATTGTTTTTAATGGCAGACTTTTTCAGCCTTAAGTTTATGTATTAAGTGCATTATGATAGATGTGGCTAAAAACTATGTAGTCCAGGCAGTGTCACTCTAATGGTTAAAGACTGGGCATGATTCACCTATAGAATATATATACAAACAAGTACATTCTACTTAGGTACTTTATTTCATTTTTTTAATGGTACCTAGGATTGGACCCAGGGTCTTTACACTGAACTATATCTCTAGCCCTTTATTTTTTAATTTGAGACAGGGACTCACCGAGGTGCTAAGTTGCCCGGGCTGAGCTTGAATTTGGGATCCTTCTACCTCAGGCTCTCAGAGTGATAGAGATTACACATGTGCACTACCACACCTGGCTAGACATTTTATTTTAAAATCTAGCAAATATAGATGAGAATTTACTTATGTATTGATATTTTATAATGGATAAAAGTAACCTAGCAAGGTATTTTCTCCTGAAATGAGAATCTCAATGTACGTTTAGAGACACAATAGAAAGAACTTAATGGTTCCAGTACTATAATGTCATCACAATTTTTATCCTAAAATGCTATGTTTGCTTGTGATTTTTTTTTCAATTTTGCTTGTAAAACTTTGTAACTGTTGTCCGTTAACATTCTGCAGGAATATGAGTTCTAAATACAGCCTAGACAGTATGTTAAGATGATAGGTCATTTGCTACAGGACAGATTTATGATGACTCCTAATACTATTGTTGACCATGGTTAATGAAAAAGATTTACTGCTCTCTGGTTATACTTTATATTTTAAAGTGCCTTGATATCCAAAAGGATTAATAGAATCAGTATTAAGACCTACCGGTGTAACTGACCTGAGTGTTTAATAACTGAAGCTGGGAGACGAAAGATGAGGGAGATAAAAGGGCTAAAAGGACAGCCAGTATTTTGACCTCTGCCCTTCAAGGTCAGCCGGGACCCAGGGAACAATGGCACCCCTCCAGAAAAACCCTGCAACTCTGGTTAGTCACACAATGTCATAGCAGTGAGATTGCTGGGCCTCATGGGACAGGAATCAACCACTGTGCATTGGGTGAAAAAGAGGGGAATGTCTCCATGCTTCTAATGGAAGTCATATGGATGAGTGATAAATCTGATCCATCCTGGCAGAGGACACAATTAGTAGACAGAAAAACGAAAGGAGCAAAGAGGCCATTCACAATGCCTCAAAAGTAGTCCCCGAGGAGCCTTAAGTGACTTTGACAAATAGATAGATATATATTAATTTAGATTAAGACAGGTCTTATTTTGACTTGGGCTTAAGTACTCAATAGGAGAGTATAACCAAAAAGCAGTAATTAACAGTAACACAAAACAGTGCTGCCGGGCATGGTGGCTCACGCCTGTAATCCCAGCTCTTGGGAGGCTGAGGCAGGAGGACTGTCGTGAGTTTGAGACCAGCCTGAGCTACAATGTGAGCTTAAGGCCTGCCCGAACTGCATAGAGAGTCCCTATCTCAAAAAAATGAGAAAAAATCCTCCCCAAACCAAAACCAAACAAACAAACAAAAAAAAACAGTGCTAAGCTAGATATAAACAGTAGCTACAAAAACTACACCAGTTGTCAATGAGAGTCTTCAGCTACACCTGTACCATTTTATCCTACAGCCATGAGATGTCATGATTCCCAGTCTTACTAGCTCTTTCAAAAATGTGTCCTTCAGCCTCTTTAGTGTATTGTCATGCTGTTATTTTAATGTGCTTGCAAATATCTCTCTCAGGTAAACATTTGTCTTCTAATACAAGTCTGCCAATAGAATAAAAATGCCAACATAAATATTCTGGCTACTAAACTTTGTTTCCTTTGCGGTATAAACTAATTTTCTGTTATCTACTTAAAACTTCATATGTTTACATTATCTGGAATCCAGTTACTACAAAATGTCTATAGTTCTACAAAATAGAGGTGAGATTAAGCTACAATAAAAATTTTAATGATCCCATGGTCACAAAACCAGCAGATATTTTTATTTAATATATTCTTAGGTCACTGTTATAATTAAAATAGGAAGACACTGGATTTATTACTGGCAAAATAGAGAGGAGTCTGCATGCTCTTAAAACTCTACCACTTATTTTGGGGTTAACATCTCTATAGACAAATAGAGATTAACACTAAAGATAATAGGATTATTTCAAATGGTGCCTAATTTTGTCTGACTTTTACAACTTTTTGGAGTCACTATTCACTACTATTTTACCATTAATTTTTGGCCTCTGCTTATTTAAAATAGTTATAAAATGAAGCTTAGGCATCAATAACTTGCTAACGTCCTTGTCCTCTTTTTTAGATTATCAAAACAAATGCTTGTTGTCTGAACAATAGAAACCAATATTCCGTCCTCCTTTACATCAGTCAGAATGAGACTTTTGGTCCCTGGCTAGGCAGAGTAAACGTCTGCCTTCAGCCTGATGTAGCCATAAGATAATGAGCCTTCAGCTCCTTTGCATCCTTTAAGAATAAGGCATTGAAACCTCAGCAGGGAAATGAAGTGGGATAGAAAGGATAGAGAAAAGAGACAAGGAGAATCATAATTTTAAAACTGTACTTTTAAGAAGACTGTACTTCAATATACCATTAAAGTTACTCAAAGTTATCCATATCCACACTCCTTATGCTTGTGTATGCTTTTTTTCTTCCAGGCCCATAATGCCCAAAGTCCTTAAAGATACTTGAAATCTATAAATTAGCTTAATTGATAAGGGAAAGGGCAGAAACCTAACTTTAAGAAATAAAATAGACTAGGCCACTGCCTTACTCCTGTAAAATAGCCATTATCTTTGTACTCGGGCATGAGCGACTGATTTTTGGGTTCAAACCAAACCCAAATTTTTCATAGATTCACAAAGTCCATAGATTTCCAAGTCCCAAAACCTGTAAGTATCCCACACTCCAGACTCTGGCAGGCCTCTCCCTCAAGGTACTGTATTCTTAATTTTTTTGAGATGGTACTTTAAATTGAAATAAACTTCTTTATGTCACAAAAATAAATACATAGATAGGTAAATAGATATATTTTACATGACACAAAAAGTATACAATTCATACTAATTCAAGCATTCCCTCTAGTCAGTGGAATTAGTGAGCTTTACTATATGTCTGTATGATTTACAACTAGAAAATTGTATGTTCAGTTTTGTAGTATTGATTAAGAAAAATTATACTTACGGACAAAGTTCAACTTCTAAGTACTGCTCAGTTACATCATTCAAGAAAAATGCTTCCACAACTTTTGAAAATATAAATAAGATATATTGAAAAATTTAATTTTGCTTTGATTATATATATTTTTTAGAATAGAAAATGAGATAATTATGCATTTTTAATTGTCATGCTATCTCCAAGGAAAAGAGGTAAAATAAAAGACATTGACTAGAAGAAGAAATATATAAGGTATCATCCACTTTCCCTCATGTCAGATTGCAATAAACTAAAAATATTTATAAATCCTAGTGTTGGCGAAGTCATAGAGAAATCAATATTATCACTCAGACATACTACTCTGAGCTAGCTATTTTATTCTAGCAATTTATCCTAAAGAAATAAATCACACAACTAGGAACAGAAGTATTTATCAAAGTAAAATGGATCAAAAATTAGAAATAATGTAAGTTATTATTTTCTTTTATACAGTATTATCTTCTGCTTTATAGATAAATCTCATATTATACAGAAAAACTGATAAAACTATGGGATTCATGTATCTCACTGACATAGATTAGGGCTGGGCAAAGCTGGTTTGGGAAGTGGCTATGATTTGCTAATTACCAAATCCTAGAAAACATGCCATGCACAGAATGGCTCCCAAAGCCCTCTTCCCTGGATCTCCAGCCTCTGGCCTTCCCTGCAGATTTTGGACTTGCCAACCTTCATAACATGTGAGACAATTCCTCAAAATAAATCAGTATCTACTCCCCCACCCACTGTCCTACACTACACTGCCCTGCATGTAGAGAATTTGAGCAGGTTTTCAATAATACACCTAGGTCAGATGTCAGCCTGAGGTATGGGATCCTAAGGACAAGTACACAGACGTTCTCACGAGTTTCCTGGAGATTCAGATGGTATAAAAGGACCAAACACCAAGAAAAGTTTGTAATTGTGGCTTTCCTAATGGCGGTCCACCATGCTTTCTCTAGGATGTTCCTTTATGTTGTTTTCTCTTCTTTTATTCAACCCAAGCTTGCTCTGCAGAGGTAGTTTCTCTCTCATACTTTACTTTTACTTTCTCAAATAAACTTTGGCCCTGCTTTTTGCTCGTTTTGTTTGATTCTTTTTTTGAAAGGAGAAGAATTTGGTATCTAACTCCAGAAGCAGAGGTGAGCAACCCAGAATCTGGTAACATTTAACTGGTGAGCCACTTTTGGAAGCTGGCAGCCAGATAATATTTTCGCAGTCATCCAGGAGAATAAAAGCCAGGAGATTCTGATAATATTTAGCTCAGTGGCAAAAATGCCTGCCTGGCAGGTACAAGGTCATGAGTTTGATCCCTGGTACAAAAAAAAAAAAAAAAAAAAAAAAGAAAGAAAGAAAAGAAAAATACAATGGCATTATTAAAATCAAACATACCCTTAAAATTTATTGGCCTGGGAAAATATCCATGATTACTAATCATAAGCTATAGAGTAGCAACCAAATTTATGTGAAAGCAAAATGTATATTTGTACCTGTGGCTAGATTCCTATAAAATGTGTATAAAAATGTTAAGAGGGGGCTGGGGATTTAGCTCAGCGGCATAAGTGCCTGCCTTGCAAGCAGATAGTCGTGAGTTCGATCCCCGGTACCGATAAAAAGGAAAAAGACAAAAAAAAAAAAAAATGTTAAGAGTGGTCACATGCAATTGGTGGAATATGAGCAGGCAATTTTTTATCATAATTTCTTGAAATATTCTGAGGATGTATTATTTTAAAAATTTTGTAATTATTAGGGTTTTACAACTTTCTTGTAAATAATCAAAACAACACAAATAGAGATGAGGTGACAGGTCAAAGTCTTTTACTTGCCCATTTGGCATAAACGAGGCTTTTTCTGTGCTTCCACAAACTCTTTTACCTGGTTACATTTCTTTAAAAAATAAATACTGGATAAAAATTTGCCTAAAGTTTGCTTTTATTTGTAAGAAAAATAAATGTTCCAGCATATGTATTATTTTTAATGACTGCACAGTATTCTTCTGTAGAATATCCTAACATGCTGATGTAATTCTTTATGCATAAACATTTGTTTCCAATTTTCCACATATTATTTTTATACTAAAAGTTAAGATATAGACATAGTTCTATCAATAATTTAGAAATTGTTTCCAAACACCTGACCAAATTAAAATGTTTTCTATAACAATTAGTTTTATAAATCAACTTGACAAACCCACAGTACCCAGGTATTTATTTGGTCATATATTATTCTCAATGTTTCTGTGACGGTATTTTCTGTAGGCAAAAATAAAATTTAAATTAGTAGCCTCTGGGTAAAGCAAATTATCTTCAATAGTGTGGATGGGCCACTTCTAATCAGTTGAAAGCCATAATAGAAGAAAAGACTACCACTCTAAAAGATGAATTGAGCTAGCAGACAACTTTGGATTTAAACTGTAATATCAACTCCTCTCTGTATACCCAGCCTCCGGCCTTTCCTGCAGATTTTGGATTTGCCAACCTCCATAACATGTGAGACAATTCTTCAGAATAAATCAGTATCTACTCCCCCACCCACTGTCCTACATGCCAAAAACATCTCTTCTTATTTCTATTTTCTAAAGTGGAATGTTTTAATAAGAATTCAAAACTTTGAAGGATGCATGGCATTACTGTAAGAAAAAAGAAAAGAGACTAGTCTCAAAAAAATGGTTTAGGGAAGGATTCCTGGAGAAGGTGCTAAATAAACTCCATTTAGAAAGATGCATTGGAACTGGGTGAAAAATGGTAGAAATAGGGTGCTGGGGAAGAGACTGATACAGTCACAAATGCACAATTAAGAAATAATCTAGCTTATTTAAAGAACCATAAGATTTTTAGTCTTCAGAGGGCAAATATTTCAAGTTAGGAAAAGCTAGTGTTTCTGCATAGAGAATAAGGAGCCAACTCAGAGGAAATATTATACGGAGATCATATTAAGAGCAAAATTTATCTTGAGAGGATAAGGAGTATGAGAAAGTTTTAGCTGAAGGTAGATCACTCTGGTTTCTAAGTAAATAATAGACTTAAGGTAAAAAGATTATTTAGAAAGCTCTACCCTAACCAAGATAAAAGATGACAAAGCCTACCTTACAGCAAGGGGGACAGGGATGCAGTGGGGTTACTACATTAGAGAAATATTTAGGAAGTGAAATTGATAGGCCTTATACTCAATCCAAATATGGAGACTGAAAGAGAAGGGTATTTGTAAAGGTCTCACAATTTCCATATTTGACGATCTAAGCTATTTTTAGTGCCATTAATTAAGATTGGGTGACTAGGGAAAGAAGAAAGATTATAAGAAAATAGACATGTTGAGATTAGGATTTGCTGCATTTAGTGCCTAAAGCATCCCAATAAGACAGATTTGCCTGTACACTATGAAGAACCTAGTATACATGTACAAAAACGATTTATGTGTAACATATGTAAATTAACACGACAGAAGACCTGATATGAAGATGTTAGTATAAGATTTATCAAAGGCATCTTGGAAGAAATGGGAGGTAAATTAGAACTTGAACTAGATCTGTATTCAAGGCAGAAGAAATAGAATAGGAAAACATGTAGGTAAGAATATGCATGGCTAAGAGCATTAACCCTTCAAAAGTTAAGAGCTTCAAAAGTTTCATGGCACGTCTTTTAGTGTTTATCTAACGTATAAAATTACTTGCCAGTATAAAGTTAAAAGCTAAGTTTCAGTTTGCAGTTGATGGGTGTTTCTACAAGAAGTGAAATACCCTGAAACTTCCATAAAGAAGATTATATGATGAAAGAGGTAATTTAAAGCTACAATATTTATAGACAAATAAAGGAATGCTGAACTCTTCTTAGGTTAGGTTACAGAAGTAAAGGCAGAATCTAAGGAAGTGATTTAAAACTTTGCATTTGTAACTGTCATTTTTCACTGTCCTACCTATATAGTTGAAGTTATGTATACAATGAGGAAAATTCTGAATGAGCGACTGGTAGAAAATATCAGATCCTGCATGTGTCAGCTGCTCAGCACTCACTTCCTAACAGCAAGATAAAATAATAATCCATGGGAGGTTATTATAAAAAGATGATGTTTGTAACGACATGCAGTACTTCTACTTACCTTCATGATTCCACAGTTCATTGAATGGCTTTCCTGGTTCTCCAGGTGGGGCTTGGGGATCATTGAAAAATGGAGCACAGACCTCCATCATGACTCCTCCGTCACCAGGATTCAGCCTGACAAGCACTGGCTCATGCTTCACTGGGAAACCATTCCAAGTGTGTTCAATTCTAAAATCCATCTGAAGCCTGGAAATCAAGGACTGTATTAAAATAAATAACAATACACAAAAATTCCTTTAGCTAAGGGAAAGGAAATTTTTGATGAGAAATAATAGGAAGGCAGAAGAGTGACAGGAAAGGGCACCATCTGTACTGCGGTAAACCAGGGGCTCTGAGTTCCAATCTAGAATAAGTAGTTGGATCCTAAAAGTTCTAAGACATCTGGTCTAGATCTAACTCTTGTTTTCTCATCAAGAGTGTACCAAAACCAGTTTTTAAGGATGTAATTAGGTCTGCTGCAGCAGAAATTGTTAATATAATTAACTGTGAGTACTGAGTTTATATATTCTCTTGTCTTTCCAATTGTAAAGGGGTCTGTGTTACTGGATACTCTGGGAATTCAGACCTTTATAATAAAATTCAACTAGATTAAAAACTATAAATTAATATAAGTCGAATTTTTATACCTGTTTTGTGTTTTTAAAAACCTTTTAGGGGGGAAAGGAAGAGACTTCAACAATGGAAGGTCAGTAGAATTCAATCTTATGTTCATTTGTTCCAATTTTTTACATTTCCAATTTCTGACATTTCAGCTGTTAAAAGTTGTTTGGTTAATTTCTTCTCTCCAATTTAAATCTGAGAACAGAATCTGCTATCATTTAAGCTTTGAAATTGCCTAAGAACATATGAAATAAACATGCTATTTGCATCTTAAATTGTTTTCCGAAGTATTCATTTTAAGAGCATAGCATTAGATTAGCAAAATTATCACTCATTAGATTAGCTATTATTACCCTCATTACAAATGAAGAAACACATCTGTTCAAGGTCATATACTTAACATATCTAGAAAATGAACCAGTATTAGCCATGAAGACATTGCAGAAATCTACAAGTAGATGTAAACATTATCTTAGGGCTGATGGATTCTCCAAATTATACTGGGTCCCATGTCTTGTCCGGTAGATAATCCTAATTCAGTACTGACAATATCTCCAAACTATAATTTTCCTTATGTGAAATGTTTTAATGCACTCCCTTATTTCATAATGTTATTTTTATTACAAGTGATGAAGCTATTACATTTTGAATAAATTTAATTCAGTGAGTATGCATCTTCTACTTACTATATACTGAATAGTGGGAGGATCACATACGGTTTACGTTACATAATGAATACAAGATCTCTGCAATTCTTTCTAATGTATCTAGCTCCTGCAATTCTTGTGTTTTAACATTTTAATAAATAAGCTTTTAAAATAAATAGTTCTGGAATAGCAACCCTCTTGTAGAAACTCATAGCATTTCAGAGGAAATGTAACAGTTCATATTCTTCACTAGTAGAATAAGCTTAATGAGTAATAAAACTATATAAAGTGATTCAGATCATTTGGAATGTAGTCTTAATTTTTATGGAATAAAATGCCTTAATAAATGTCTTAGTTACTTTTCTTGTTGCTAAGACAAAATACTTGACATCCAAAATTAAAGGAGGAAAGGTTTATTAAACTCACATTTGGTAGAGATTTCAGTTATCATCAGCTGGCTCCAAGGCAGGGAGGGGTGGCAGATAGGTGTTACTAAGAAGCAGTTCATGGTGGCAGAAGACAGCAAAAGCAACAAGCAAGCACGTTAACATCCTCTGTCTCCCTCTTTTATATTATCCAAGCTACTCAGGGCAGGTAGCACTAACACCCTAACTGCTAGTACCCTTGATCCTAGCATTACACCATGAATCCATCCCAGCATCACACATGCTAGTTCCAGGTGCCTCTGAAAACGCCCCAGCTGTGACCACATGAGGTTTTCAGTAGGACATTTAAACACAGGTCATAATAATAAATTTCTATTCTTTAGTAGAAGTATATCAACAAAAAAATGTATGATTCAAGGTGCCAAAAGGAGCCAGTTAAATTTGATTTTAATGTGTCTTTTGCAGCATACAGGAAGAAATGAGAATAAATCAAAACATTAGAAAACCTGATTAACTCCTATGCTATTTTCCTAATGTAGACCTTAAAGAATTCTTGACAAAATATACTCCATGAATACGAAGGTTCTTGCAGATTCACTCAGGCTTCATATATTTCCAAAGTGCCATATATACTAAAGGGCTCCCTATTCAAATCAGTGGGTTTCTATTGGAGACTTTTTGACTCCTCAACTTATTTAAGTGATTGGACTCTACATCTAAATGGAATAAAACCAAACACAGTAGTCCCTTGCACAAAACCAAGTTTAGATGAAGTAAAGTTTTAAACTTTAAAAATCAAATAATATAAGAAGAAAAAATTTTTTCAATATGGCAGAGAAAGTCCAATTATAGAAAATAAAATTATATAAAAATTACATACTCATTAAAGTTAAGCAGTAGCATTCCGCTTCCTGGAAAACAGCCTACTATTAACAAAATCAAATGAAAATCTGGGAAAAGGTACAGTATATGTAACTCAGGAAAAAATGTTTGCCAGCTAATTCTCAGAGAGTGAACTAACATCTGAAATACCGTACATAAAGAACACACAGACAAAAACCTAGATCCCACCAAAATAAAATATCAAATCAAAAAATTAGCAATAAACACTTCTCAGGAAAAGAAATGTAAATGGTCAAGAAGTACACGAAAAAATGTTCAACATCTTTGGCCACTTGAGAAATACAAATTAAAACAACATTCCAATTTAGATTCCATCTTACTCCAGAAAGAATGGCTATCAAGAAGAATTCAAATAATAACAAATGCTGCTGAGGATGATGAGAAAAAAGAACCCTTCTACAGTGCTGGTGGGAATGTTAACTAATAGCACCATGATGGAAATCAATCTGGAGACAAAAAACAAAATTAAAAATTCCATATATATATGGAATAGCTGTGTTAAATATATCTTTATATTTCTAGATATCTACCAAAAAGAGTTAAAGACATCGTATTACAGTGATATTTGCACACCCATGTTTATAGGACTATAATTCATAAGAGCTACATTTTGGAAGAGGCCTATATCTCATTTGTAGATGAATAGACAGAGAAAATGTGGTATTTATACACAAAAGAATACCAATTAGCTGTAAAGATAAGTTTGTCATTTGTAGGAAAATGGACACCCTTTTTTTTAAAAGTAGGAAAATTTATTGGAGAAAAGGAATGGGGAATGGAGAATAGGAATAGCTCCTGAGAGACAGGAGGGGTCCCGAATGGGCTGCCCATAATGGATGCATTTTAAGACCATAATACTTAGTGAAGTAAATTAGACACAGAGTTTAAATATTGCTTGATTTCTCTTATAGGAGAAACACAATGTATACATAATTTAAAGAGAAAAATAAAAGGTAACAGGAAATAGGGAGACAGACTTTTGAAAATGTGAAGGGGATCTAGAGATGGAGGGAAGAGGAAGGAATAAAGGAGAAGTAAAAAGAGTTAAAATGAAATATGTATATGTACCAACTCCCTAAGTTGAATGTACTCATCATGTATCACAAACATACACTACCAAAAAGATGATTAAAAAGCATATGCAACTCATATTTCAGACAAATAAGTCACTGTTTTAATGCAAAAAAATCTAGGAATCAATAAAGACCAACACCTCAATAAAAAGGTAGGTGAAGGACAAGAACAGTAAGTTCACAAAAAGAAAATGCAAAATATTCAATCTTGCTTATAATGGTAGAAAATCAAGAGTAAATTTTCATTTAGATTGGCAAAGATTAAAAAGTTTGATAATACAGTGAGTTAGTGAGGAAACAAAATCATGTATTGCTACTGCACGATAATTGGTACAGTCTTAGAAGAGCAATAATCAATATCTAGCAAATAAACATGCATGTTCTTTGATTCAATAACTCTACTTCTAGGAATTATTATACTTGGACATAATCAAAATTACATAAGTGTAATAGTTTTGTTGGTATAATAAAATACTAGAAGCCAGTTAAATATGTTTAAGAAGAGGACGGGCAAAGCAATTATGCTCTATCATACAATGAAACACAACATGGCTGTGAGGCGGTCCATATGTACATACAAAATACACTGAAATAAAACAAAGCAAGGTGCAGAAATTCTGCCTGTCATTAATAAAAAGCAAGCTTATTTGCTTGTGCATTTACAGTGCAAACACTATCTTAGGAAGCCTATATAAGAAACCAATGGAGTGGCGTTGGTTAATTTTTTAGAATATTATCCTCCTGAAGTATAGAGGAAGTCTTCTTTCAGTTTTTTCATTTTTAACCTATTTGAATTTTATACTCTCATAAATATGCTTGACTTAAAAAATAATTTAAAATATTTTAAAAGCATGTTTAAGGTTGATTTCCTATTTCTGATTCCCTGTATTCCATTTACATGCATACATATTCGTTTAAATAACATGATATCTGAACATTTCCAAAAAGTCAGAATGAATATTATGAAGATGATCACCAACTTGTCACATGATTTTAATACTGGCTATTGAGATTTTCTTAAAATAGTGTTCGTCATTGACCATGTAGTTTTTTTCCTTTATTTTAACTCTGCTTCAAATTACTCTTTTATCAAAGAAAGTAAAAAAGATAACTTTTCAATTATCTTCATTTCTTTCTCTCTGCTATGTAAAGATCTTTAAGGAAAATAAAAGGAGATAGAACCTCAGAACATAAGGAGGCTAGCTGAAGAAAAAAAAAACAAAAAACAAAAAACACAAAGTTTAAAAGAAGGAAGTTAGAACTATTTGCATGGAAGATAGAACTATTTACAAGGATATTTTCAACAGCTCTATTCACAACAATCCCTTTGGTTTTCTACAGTTATTACTTCTTTTCAGTTTGCAAATCCTCCCTGCCCCGTCCACTTCTGAGAAATGGAGGAATTAAAAACGCAATGTGAAAGTGGGAGTAACCAATGTCAGCAGGAATCCGTAGAAAAGCATATTTTTCAGAGAAAATCTTCACACAAGACAAAGCGACAGTGGAAGGAACGACAGAGCGAAGCGGGCATAACAAGGGCACACAGACCCTAGCACGGAAGGCCTCCTCAATGCCACCCCGCCTGGCTGGGTCTCCACCGCCTGGGTTCCCCGAGCTGCTGGACTCAGGCTCCGCCCAGCTGCCGCCCCTTCTGGGGGAGGGACCAGTAGGACTGAATCTGGGAGCCTTGATTTTTCTACGAAAGAAATTAAAGGGCCACCGAAGGCCACTGCAGACTTTTAGTCACTCCACTTAAGTCTGAGCGTCTTTCTAGGAGAAGGAAGTGTAATTCGACAGCATAAATGCTGCACAAAAATTTGAAATTCAACTGTCAGTCATTAAGGTAACAATAGAACAGGTACAGCAATAATTCATTTATTGCAGCTAAAAGCTAGTTGGCCATATGTACAAAAACTATAAATTATATTAGACTACCTATAAATGATATTAAACTCGGGGGAGGCATATATATAGTGGTTAACAATTGAGGCATTTGGAACCACAGTTCCTGGCTTCAAATTCCAACCCAGGAACTTTTTAACCTTATCATCAGTTATGAATGTTGCTTAAATCCCCCCACTTTGTATTCTTCATGGTACTAGGTACTCAGTGCCAACTGAGAGAATAATGTTGTATTACTGAAATCTGCCGCTAGTTTTCAACCTACATAATTTCTAAGGGTCTTTCTTTCTTACAGAAAAGAATCCAACATAAAAACATGAAACAGTCGCTTGAGAAAAATTACGCAAGCACTAAGTACTTTTCTTTCCCATTTCTGATTTTCTGTACTCCGTTTACATCCATGCACATTCACTGAATTCTTTAATGCCTTATCAGACATTTTTTGAACTTTTCTGTGTTCAGGTTTATATGGGAGACTGGGGACAAATTTCAGAACAACATGATAAGGATTGCAGGAAGATACTTGAACTAAGTCCTAAGGTGACACCCAGCTTCAGGAAAAGTTGATAGAAAACTTGAGAAAATTTATAAAACACTACAAAGGCTACTTTAAGGATAGAATTTTTACTAATTCTGAAAATTATTTTGAAAATACTTTATTAATATTCAAACATCAGTCTTGTAACCACATATGCACAAACAAAAAACTTACGCTGACTTTGACCATAATTATATAAGCCCAATAATTCAAATGCAGTAAAAAAATTTCCCATTTCGATATTGACACAAAAATCACTCATTTATATTGGAAGGCTCTGTTTACTTTCATCCACACAAATATATCTTACTAACTTTGAGGGTAAATGTGGAATTAAATTAAAACTACTTGATGAATACCAATGTAAGTCAAAATATGACAATACATAATGTTCAAATGTGGAAACTACAAGTCTTCAGGGAGACAATGAAAAGTTCATGAAAAAAGAATCTGACATTGAATTTCAAAACAGAGCTTACACATTCAATTTTTCCTTCCAGTAAGTTTTTCTATTAATTTCATGTCCACTAAAATTCAAAACTATTTCAATGACAACCAATTCAAAGCTAAATTGAACCTTTTCATGATTATTACCCACATCAGCATATATCTCAGCTGGCCTTTGGGGGAAGGGAACATTTACTTTCATAAGTACAGTATAAAATAAGGGCCATAACAAACGCTCAAATTTTAAAAATTCTTAATACATCTTGCTAGCATTCCTTTAAATGACACAGTAAGCAAAGGCTAAAAAGATAAAACTTCTTAAACTACTAGACAGAAGGCCAAATCAAGATGTATCTGTAACATATTTTGGTAAAACTTTAATATCAATCTGTAAATACACAATCTATTAAAAAGCACTAAAACTAGTGGCTAGCTTCCAGTTAATGTCTCCAGCATTCGTGTGGTCATTCCTCCACTGTTATATGTTTTTTAAAATCTATAAGGTTTAACAGTCAAAATTAATGTTTAGACCTGGGAATTATGATCTATTCACAAATTTACATTTTACTTTTTTCTTGCAAAAAAGTAACTTTTCCTTCTATTTGAAGAAACAAGCATTTCTGAAGAAGTAACTGCTAAATTTGCAAGATCTTTTAAGTACTTCTATATCTTATTATCACAGTTAAATTTCAACAGTTGTCTCCTTTCTCTAAAGATCTGCAAGGGCAGGACAGTACTTATCTTCTAAACTGTATGAGGTTCATTTCCAGAAACACTGCAGAGGGACAGCTTTGACGGGATTCTGAGGAAGAGACCTACATCCCACAGCCAAAGAAGCCTCCATCGGTTCTACGGATGACCGGCGGGCTCATCCAGTCCACAAATGCTGAGTATATTAGGAAAGATACTAAAAGATTTTTACTCAATGCTCTCTTCATGTTACATTATGGGGGTTTAACACGGAAAAGAAAAAGACGTTGTGTCGCACCACCTGGATGTAAGCACTGGCCAGCCCGCTCTCCCGTCGCGCCAAACCGGGGGCTCAGCCCGCTGTCAAACAGTTTCTCATGGATCCACCCGTCACTTGACAGACGGCCAATAGCGCGCTAGGGCCGTAAGAAGCGCGATGACGTAAGCGCTGACGCTCGCGTGATGACGAAGTCGGCGTCACCGTCTCCAAGGAGCGGTCTGGGGCACCGGTTTCAAAGTCGCAGGGCGGGCCGAGTGGACTTCCGCTGCTGGCCCAAGGCTTCCCCGCGGTCCTCTCGTCGCCCCTCCAGCTCCTCAGCGGACTTCGCCATCGGACTGCCCTCCTTTCAGCTCCCTCTGCGCTCACATAGGTGGCCCGCCAAGACCCCGGAGGAACCACGGAACATCTCCATCCACCCTCGTCCCCTTCTCATCCGGTGGCATTCGGTTGAACGTGGAACCGAATTCACTTGCCGCGTCCCGGCGAGTTCTAAAATCTGAAGTCTCCTCCTCGGGCCAGGTACTCGCCTGGGAGAGGGAAGCGCGGCAGGACTGCGACGCTGCGTGAGGGGGATGCTGATTACACCGCGGCTGAACCGCTGCTTGACAACCTCGGAGTGTTGCTTAGTTTTTTTGTTTTCCCGCACATCGAGCTCTGTTCTTTTAGAGGAAAGAGAAAGGTGGAGAAACCTCCAAACAAAAATTATATCGAAATGGCCACAGAAATCGACTTTCTGAGAGACCAAAGTAAGCTCCATATTTCTTTATTAAGAATTCGTGCATAAGGTTTGATGTCGTCGTCTTTAACCAGCGAATGTGTTTTGAATGCCTTTCAGAACACAGTTTGGAAATCTGTAAAAACTTAGCAGAAGTTAGCTGCGTTAAAAGCTCGTTGATGTGTACGAAGGTATGCCTGTACTCAAGCAGAAACGTTTGGTAAATGACTAGGTTTTTGTAAGCTTTCATGGGACTCTGCTAGACACTGAACATGTTTGTTATTATCTGCTTGTACTCTGAAGAAATTAGAGGGCTAATGGCCAGGAGGAGTTTCCAAGTCTACTGTTCAGAACCTAGGGGCACAGCTCTGGCCATTTGTTTAAAAGATGTTTACTGAGTTGCTCTCATTTCTGTTATGTGCCAAGCACTATATAAGACTAGCTGCTGCAGAGATGAAATCTTATCCTTCAAGAATTTGGGAAAGGAAATATGTAAATACTGTAAATACTCTGAAGTGACACCAACTGCTAAACTTTCCTCATAGGGTTGTTGAATTATTAAAAGTTAAAACGTAAGGATTTACAATAGTGTCTTGATATATTGTGCTAAACAAATATGGACTCTTACAGCTTTACTATTTAAACTGTGGTCAAGGAAAATGCCTTCTGGGTTGAAAGTTGAAGTCAGTATGAATTTACTATGTAAAGAACCGTTTAGATATCCTAAGTAGAACAGTATTTATTTACAACATTAAAAGGATAAGAAATATGCTTTGTTTAAAGCCTTGTAGCCGGATCGACTAGAATGTAGTATGGAGGCTTATATAGGGACATGACAAGAGGTACTGGAGGGGTTGAGTGGGGTTAGAGGGTGACAGGCCTTGTCTTCTTTGAGCTAAGGAGTTTGGAACATTGCAGAAATTATAGGAAACACCATAAAGGATTCACTTGGGATTATCATGATCAAATTGTAATTTGGAAAGATTTGACTGTTGGGAGGAACATGCATTGTTGCACAGGGCAGTTAGGTAACAACTGTCATCATCCATGAATGAAGTGAACTAAGGTGAGTGCAGCTAGATTGCAGGTCAGGAGATTTGAAAGAAAGAGGAAGGTTTTGACTTGAGTGATAGGGAGTGATATGGTCTATTCTGGAAGCTTTGTAGACCAGTGGTTAAGTAAACCTGTAGACCTGTAGATTAGTCTATGTGGGCATGCAGCCTGTGTCTGCCTTTCCAGTTCTTTGCTTTGGACAGTTGTTTTCTATATGCCTCAGTTTTCTCATTTATGAAGTGAATATAAAGGTGCTCATGGAGTTGTGAGATTTAAATGAGATGCAGTAAGGACCTTAGTGTGGTGTCTAGGACATATTAGGTACATGGTTTGTGTGTGTGTGTGTGTGGTAACATCAGCATCATTTCTTTGGAGGGAGAATAACTTTGCCATAGGATCCACCATCTAATGATGCAAGACAGGAATTGCATGATAAGGAGGTTGGCTAGGGTGAGGAGGGTACCAGAGTTTTAGAAAGAATGAATTTCAGAAGAGAGAACTCTGGGATATAATTGAGGTCTAAGTAATAGAGGAAACCAAGTAAGACTATTGAAGCAAAGTAATGTAAATTTCTTGGAAAATGTCAAAAGACATGTAAAGTGGAAATAGGACATGTCAGGCAAAAGGAAGAGAGAGAGAAGCAGCAAGGTTCAAAAGCTTGAGATAACTGTATTTTCCTGAAAATTGGAGCATGGCATGGTAGAGTTTGCCATAAGTGGTAAGGAGGAGTGTTGTGTAGCTGTGACCTCCTTCTTTTTTCCTTTAAGTGGGACTTCTATCCAGCTCAGATGGTATATTGAAATACCAGCTCAGATTTAGATAGGTGACATTCGTCCTCCTGCCTGCCTCTGCCCTTCTCTGCATTGACTTTTGTTGATCTTGATCACTTCTTTTTAATCTTTCCATTTGGATTTGTTAGCCTAGCTCAAAACATTGTATTTATTTTAATATTTCTCAACTGGCAACTCTACATGATTTTACCTCTGATAATTACTGTTGGCCCCTCTACAAAGACCCAACCAGATTTATGGTGAAATAAACTTCTGATATATTTGCAGTGTGTTTTTTATTTCCACCTCCATTTGGGAAAGGAGATACGATAGGGAGATCTCTTTAGAGACCTGACTTAGGAGAATCTTGTATATAAATCTGGGAAGAAAGTATTCATTCCTGTAGGCATGAGTACTGATGTACTTATTTTTTCTTTTCATGTTCTCAAGTGTCTTTTATAGAGTAGATTCAAGTTTTGTTCTTTTATGATTTTCACTTTGATGAATCTGTGGGTCAAGTGTCATATCCGGGAAGTTTTTGGCTCATCCACAATTGTGAGATTTTCTTCTGTTCTAGAAGTTTTGTTTAAGTTTTACATTTAGATGTGCTGTTCATATAGTACAATTTTATGATGTAAGACTTTAGGCTCACTTTTTGCATATAGATGCCCAATTGAAAGACTATCTTTTCTCAATTGGATTACTTTTACACGTTTGCTAAAATTCAGTTGTCTGTGTGTGTCAATTTCTGAACTCTATTCTGTTTTGTTTATCTGTTTGTATATAGGCACTAATACACCACTACCTTATGTATTACAGCTTTGTAGTAAATATTAATGTTAAAGGATAACCTTTAGATTTGTTCTCTCTTACAACTGTTTGACTATCTTAAGTACTTTGTGGATCTGTATAGATTTTATAATGAGCTTTTCAATTTCTTTTTTTAAAAAAGGAAGCTAGGATTTGGACAAACATTGTATTGAATTTAAGGATCAATCTGTGTGGAATTCATATTTTAATGGTATTAGCCCTCTGACCAATATATCTCTTCTTTAATTTATCTCAGCAGCAGCGTTTTGTAGTTTTTAGCATGTAGATTTTACACATCTTCTGTCAGATTTATGTATTGAAGTTTATGATACTGTTACATATGGTGTAATTCTTTTAGTTTCAGTTTCTGACTTTTGATTGCTAATAAATAGAAATATATTCCTTGCCTAGTATAAGCTGCTACTTTGTTAAACTTATTAGTTGCAATAGTTTTTTAGTGGTCTATTAGGTTTTTTACATACATGGTCTGGTCATCTGAAAAAATATCATTTTAGTTCTTTCTAATTTGGATGCTTTTCATTTTTTCTTCTTGCTTTAGCGCACTAGCTAGAATTCCCAATACTGTGTTGAGTAGAAATAATAGGAGAAATAGACATCCTATCTTGTTTCTGTTCTTAGGGAGAAAACATTTATCTTTTGGAACTAAATGTGATACTGAAATCAAACATGTATATATTTTCCATACATATTCTGTCAGGTCAAGGTTCATTTCTTTTTCCTGGTTTGCTGAGAGTTTTTGTCAAAATGGATATCGTATTTTTAAATCTAGTGCTTTTCCAACATCTGTTGAAATGCCAGATTTTTTTGTAGGTTTTTAATAGGATAAATTATACTCAGACATTTTTGAATTTTAATTCTACCTTTTCTTTCTGGGACAGACTCCATCATGATATACTTTCATTTTTCTACATTTTTATATTTGGTTTTTAAAATATTTTCTTAAAATTTAAATGACTTTTTAAAATTCTAGACTTATCTGATTTGGTATTAGGCAATGTCAACGTCTTAGAATTCCTTAGAAAACATTTTTTCCTTTTTAATCATTTGCAAGAGTCTGTATAGAGTTGGTATTATTTCTTCCATAAATATTTGGTAGAATGCACAGTGAAGCCAAGTGTACCGGGAGTTTTTTGTGGAAATTTTTTAAACTAACAATCCAAATTCTTTAAGAGATAAAGAGTTATTCACTACTTGGTTATATACTGGAGGAATAATCTTTGCAGACCTCTATGCAGCCTGCTCTCCTATACATATTGAGTATTCCTATTCCAAAAATATGTAAATTCAAAATGTTGGAAAGGCAAAAGTTTGAGTGCTGACATGGTACTTAAAAACTTACACAGTTAGGGTTAGGGTTTGGGTTAGCATATTCAGATTCTCAGATTAGGATGTTCAACAAGTCTATTTAAGTAGGTGTTTCAAAATCCAGAAAATGCTGAAATCAGAAACATTTCTGGTCCGAAGCATTCTGGGTAAGAGATCTTCAACCTGTACTTTGTCCTATCAATTCTCATTCATTTAGTCTCCACCACTTTTCAGCTCCATCTCCTTTTTTCAGTGAGTCTGATGGTCTCAGCCAGCTTTTCCTTTCCCTGTGCTATGGTCTGGAATATTGATCAGGTCATTCAGCAGGGGCATTCAAGGCACTCACATCTCTTTTTTTTTTTTTTTTTTGTCTTTTTCGTTTTTATCGGTACCAGGGATCGAACTCACGACTGCCTGCTTGCAAGGCAGGCGCTTATGCCGCTGAGCTAAATCTCCAGCCCCGGCACTCACATCTCTAATCATCATTATCTGATATTTGATGTCTTGCATACTATTCATTCATTGTTTGTTTGTTTTTTGTTTGCATCATACAGTAAAGTAGTCTTAGTTATTTATTCTTGAGCATAAGAAAAAGTCATACTCAATTATCCTGCTTTTGAAATCTTATTTCATTCCAGTTGCAATTATTCTTTGACCTCACCAAGATCATTGTTATGGTTTAGATCTAAAATGTCCTCTAGAAGTCTTATGTGTTCAGATGTGGGGCATTTGAAAGATGATTGGCTCAAGGGTGTATTGTACTCATCACTGGATTCATCCATTGATGAGTTCATGGTCCAGTGCTTTGTTAAGAGGGTGGTTGGAAGAGGATCAGAGGACACGTGACCTGGAGGAGTATATTCTTGTCCCTGGCTCCACCCTTTCCCAGTTGCTCTCACTCTGCTTTCCAGCTGCCATGGGCTGACCAGCTCTTTGCTACCATGCTCCTCTGGCATGC
Source organism: Cavia porcellus (assembly GCF_034190915.1). Lineage (NCBI taxonomy): Eukaryota > Metazoa > Chordata > Mammalia > Rodentia > Caviidae > Cavia > Cavia porcellus. The sequence continues at coordinate 25,863,431 of NW_026947497.1, read as the reverse complement.
CATTTCTGCTTTGTAGCCAAACAACCATGAACTGAATCCTCTAAAATGTGAGTCAAAATAAACCTTCCCTCCTTTAATCTGTAGGTTTGGGCATTTTGTCCTATTGATAGGACATTGACCAATACAACCTTTATTCTTAACTCCTGGTTTGTTTTTACTATTTTTTTTACACAGGTTGTGACTGTTATCTATTAGTTCATTTGCTATCTTAAGGTAACCTTAATATTCTTGTGTCCTGTTTTTCTACTGTATATGCCCAGTACTGCCTCATCCTAAGATCAGTTGGTTCATTTGTTTTTTATGGTTATTTTTGTGTATAGCTGTTCGATACCTATATCTCAATCCTCTTGATAAGTATCATCACAAATTTGAGGTTAACTCAAAGCTAATAAGGGTCTGAACCCAGAATTTGAACACCAGGATGTCTAGTTATGTCATCTACATAAACTACTACTGAACAAATGTATTTTTAAGAAAGAAACACAGTATTGTAGACCTGTTTTATTCGTGCATTTTGGAAATAAAATTTGAAATATTTTTGATCCAGTGGTGAATGCATTCAAAATGTGGGCATGAATGTGTGTGTGTGTGTGTGTGTATGTGTCTTGGCTGTTTACCTTGCATTTCTGTCTATATTTTAGAATCATCTTGTCAATTTCTACATAGTAATTTGGATCATATTAAATATGTAAATCAATATGGGCAAAATGGATGACTTTATAATACTCACTTCTCTAAACCATGAGTATATTCTCTCCATTTATTTAGAGGCTTTGTTTCTTTCCCGAATGTTTCATGATTTTTTTTTGTGTGTAGGAATTTTACTCTTCTTTGGTTAGATTTATTCCTAGGTGTTACCATTTTTATATCACTATAAATGATATCTAACTATATTGTCACTATACAGGTGTATAGTTAATGTTTGTACATTGTCAAAAATCTTCCTGACTTTAATTATTGATTTTAAGAATTTGTCTGTCTATTTTGGATTAACCCTACTCATACTCATACCTATGAATAATGACAGTTTTTTTTTCTTTTTGACTTTTGTACCTTTCATTTTTTAAATTTATTGTGTTATAACTTAGACCTTAGACCTCTTGTGGAGTGTTAAGTCAATTTGTGAGAATTTATCCTCCTCTTCTCAGTTTCTAAGGGAATGTTTTCAACACACTACCCTTAAGTATAGTGTTTGTTAAGTATTTTTTTTCCTGGCATCCAGTATTATATTAAAGAAGGTTCCTTCCATTCTACCTTGCTAAATTTATCATGAATATGTCTCAAATTTCACCAAATGCTTTTTAAAAAATAATTTTTGACAATCAAACAATGACAGCACAAACTATTCCTTTTCATGAACTAACAGAGAATTAGTAGTATGGTTATCTATGTTGAACACTTAAACATACATACAGTTATTTGTGTATACCCACAAGTTGTTATTTGCTTTTGAACACTTTCTTTTCCTTTCATTATTGCAATATCTATTGGACATTTTGGATCTTATTACTCTTTCAGTTTTTTTATTATTTATTTTTTACACTGCAGAGACAATACGATATTTGCAAATGTGGATTTTGTAATCTGAACAACTACTTCTAAGATAACAATATATAATATATTAACTAGTGTAGTTTCTTACTGTTATTTCTTTTGAAGTTTTGTATTATTTCTACCCTTTTTTTCTGTTTTGCTTTTCAAGGTTAAAAAAAATAACTTTCCAGATTATTATATTCTGGTTCTTTTTTGTGGGTTTATTTTCTATTTATTTTCTTATTATTTCTTACTGCACTTGCTTTGGGTTTAATCTACTGTTTGTTTGCTGGCATGCAATGCAAAATGAGTGGGTTTCTAGGGAAGTGAATCCTGTAATGGTGGCTGTCACACTTGTTTCAAATTCCATGTTCAAGTTGTAAATAGCACAACTGGATCAGGTGTGTCATTCAGCTTTCGACACCATCTTCAAGCAAACCTTCCATTTATTGTCCAAATTGTTATACACTGAAATGTATGTTCTACTTTTTGGAATGGATTTGTAGCTTCAGACTTCTTTTCTAGTACAGGTTGAGCATTCCTAATACAAAAATCCAAAATCTAAAATTTTCCAGAATCCAAATGTTTTTCAGGGCTGACTTGATGGATTTTGGGGATACTATAGAATTTTGGATTTTCATACTAGAGATGGTCAGCAGGTAAAGTCTGTACAAACATGTTAAAATCTGAAAAAATGCAGATCTAGAATACTTCTGATCCCAAACATCTTGGGAGTGTATATATGCAATTAAAACTGTAGGTTTCTCTATCAGCCAGTTTTAAAGTATATTCCATTTTTGTTATTATTTAATTCAAAATATTCTTACATTTATTTTGCAATTCCTCCTAAGACTCATGGGTCATTTAAGAGTGATTTCTTAAGTTCCATATGCCTGGAAGATTTTCTTTTTATTTTGGAGTGTCTGGATTCTAGACTAATTGTGTTATTGTCTTTCTGTCTTGTGTCCTTTGAAAGTTGTTGAAACTTGCTCTGTTGCCAGCAGATAATTCATTTTAAATGTTCTATATGATCTTAAGAATATGCGATTGAACATTTGCTGGGCACTGTGTCTTGCTTTGTTTCTTGGTGTAAATAAATACATGGCTTTACATTTATGGGGAGCTTTTGGTTTCATTCTCATGCCACTTCTGTTTAAGTTGGGGTTTTGGTCCTACAGTAAGTCTTCAAAGCAGAGGGTTGTCCTAAAAGACTTTCAGCAGATTTTAAGAATTCAAAAGAATATGACTGCAGTTTGTCTTTTCAATCCTAGTGTCGGGAATTAGAAAATCATAAAAATCTGTTTCTGTAGCTATTTTTTCCCATGGAAAATAGTTGGCTTAGGTGTTGAAAGTTCTAATTTAAATTCTGAACTGATATGTTGAAATTGATGATCTATCTTATTTAGAGAACCAGTAGGGATTAAATATTTTTTCATATGTCAAATAATTACTGTTTTCTAGTTTTTAAAATTAAGCATTGCATAATGAACTTTAATTGATTTTTCCCTGTTGTTTCAGATCAAAGACTAAATGAAGTTATTAGGCAGTACCAAATGGGAAATTTTTCCAAATATTCATCTATGAAGGTATGTAAAGTGATTAAATTCTAACAACTCAATTTAGATTTAGTTGTAAGTACAGAATGTGTACATCAGTATGAAATTCTCATGTGAAGTTGCTCTTAATACTTTGAAATTTTGCTTACCACATTGATTGTTATATAAGTGAAACTTGTTTTTGCTTAATGAAAGTAAATTCTTGGCCCACAGAAATTGCTTTTTTACCCCCAGATTTGGAACTGATATATGTGATGCTGAAATGTCTGAGTCCTAATATAAGAATACATTCAAGTTTTGAAAACTCTTAAAATTGTTTCTCAGGATACATTTGCTTACATGCTGTAACTCTCAATTCTCATAAATTATGACAGAAGCATAAAAGTAACTCCAATAGTAAATAATATATGGCATTATTTTAATATTTCAATATTGGATTAAAAATTTTTTTAACCAACAAGATGTACTTATTGATGGGCCCTGCATTATCAAATATTAAAAGAAAAATGATGTCTTCTAGAATATTTATGACTCTTTACTGAAGAAATAAGGAGTGGTTTGCTTTTGCATAATTGAATCTTGTGATTAGAAATTCTTAGAGAATAAAAATGAGGATATAATTTTTGAAGTGTTTAAAAAGACTGATTTATTGTTGGCTAGAGTATGCTTATTATAGATACTGTCTTTAGTGTATAATTAATATTAGCCTATTACTTTGTGTTTTGATTTCCAAACATGACTCAGAGTCCACAGGGTCTTGTAGCTACCCTCCACTATTCACTGTGATTATTACAGTGATTATTTTCCTTAAGTCACCTTTTAATACTGATCTAAGAATTGTAATCATAGTTTAACAGCCTCTAAGTTTTTCTTGTTTTCTTATGCCTTTTGCTTCTAATGACTAGGTCTGAAGGAAAGATTGAAATAAAAGAATGATTTTTTTGAAGCCTCAAAATATCTCTGGGTGTAGTGTTGTAGTGTATCTGTTGGCAGCTATGGCTGACTTGATTATGAAAAATAGTTTTACCAGTAACACAGCAGTAACTCAGCAACCCTTCAAAAGGAATGAATAAATACAAAACACAATGCAAAAGGCAGATGAGTAGTTCTGGAGAGGAAAGACATTCACTCATTCAAAAAATATTAATTTGTTCACTTTAATGAATTTTGAGTACATGACTGTGTTAGACAAACTCAGAAGACAGAGTGACGAAAAGGGAAGACAATGGAACAAGTAGGAAAATTAAGTAATTAAAATTAAAAAGTCCTACAAAGGGAAAAAACAGTCTTGTGAGATGGTGGTAGTGTTATGACAGAGACTGGTTTTTGGAAGAGGATCAGAGAAGACCTTTCAAACTGGGACAGAAAGTGAAAAATGAGCCAAAGAATGGTCTGAGATGCCTTAGGCAGAAAAGAATCTGACATGTCTTTTGCAATGAGTAGGAGTTGGTTCCAACTGTGAACAAATAATTATTATATTAAAATTGCATTGAAAAGTAATATGAGACTCAATAGACAAAATGTAGCTATTGCTGTACTGTTTGAGTTGAATCAGATTGCTAGCTTTGTAGACCATTTCTGTCCAAGAGGACTTTCTCTGGTGATACCTGTGTATAATTCTACACTGTCCAGTATGATAGCCACTAGTCACAAGAAGTCTTTGAGCATTTGAAATTAGGCTGATACAACTGAGGAGGTGAATTTTTCATTTTTATTTCAAAAGACTGAATTAGATTTCAGTAGTCATATATCTTGTTGCTATTGATTGATATAATTCTAAACTGTATGCCTGATAAGTAATGCAGGTAAATCCTTGATTTTATACCATCCCATGTTATTAGGATATCAAAACACTGTTTTTCAGAGTCCTCCTGAAAGAGTGTAGAAATTTGTTGTGCTGTATATCAGCTTGTACTGATAAATAATGAAAACCAGTCTCTTCAGGATGTGAGTGAAAGGCTTAAGCTATTTGCTGAAACCTGTATGCAGAAACGTCTTTACACAATGGTAGCCTACATTTTCTTTCAAAAGATGGAGAAGGTGCTATTTGCCTATTTGATAGACAGTGCTGACTAGAGCAGGAAGCAAAACTAAAAATTTACAATTTTAATTGGAATACTTAGCATATAATATTGCTAGTCATACCAAGTATTTAGGAAATTTACTAACTACAACCCATTTTTTTGACTTGTGTGTGTGTGTGTGTGTGCATGTGTGTGGTACAACAATCAGCTTAGAGAATCATCTTAACATCAGAGATAAATATATAATGTTAATTGTACAGGACCAGATATTTTTATGACTTGAAGTATATAAAAATCTATAAATCTTTCTTCATTTTGTGTCATCTGTCAATATTTAGAGAATATAAAAAGGGTATTTATAAATACTTTCAGAGTCCATTTCAGTCTCATTCTTCCAACTTAATTTTTTCAGCCATATCTTGACTTATTAAGCAGTGGAGCTTTTTTTGCTTACGTTTCCCTAGAAAATGGGAAGGCATTACCAAGTTTGCATTTTATTTTTCCAAAGATCTGGTTATCTATTGTTTGACTTCTATGTTTATTCTCAGAAATTATAAATTTAATGATTTCTTTTTAGTTGTTCTGTTTTAGGATTGTATTGTTTAATTTTTAACCATTTTATCTGAGAATTGTTTTTTGATATTTACTGAGTACTACCTTTATACAAGAAATTGTGTCAGATGATTTAGTGCAGACAAATTATATTATAGGAACATAAAAAATACTAAAAATATGTGGGCAGATAAATATTAGACAGTCAAGCAAAAGGCATACCATTTGTACCTTAAAAACATTAAGAAGCAAATATGTGTATTAAGGGTTACAAAAGAAATAAACTTGGAACAACTGGGAAAAATTTCTCAAGAATGTAACTTATCTGATGGACTCTGAAGATTAAATAGAATTTCAAAAGAATTTGATGAGGAGATAAAAGTAGAAGTGGCAGGACAAACTCAAATGCACCAACAGGATGAGACGCTAAGAGGGTAAGAAAATGAGAGCTGTATGCAGGGATAAAGGACAGACCATCTAGACAGAAAGTCAGCAGGGAACAAGGAACAGAACTGTGCTTCAGACCAAGTGGCTTAACGCATGTACATGGAACCACCAGTCACTGCCACACATTGTTCTCAAGCACACTTGCAGCATTCTTCATAATAGATCTCAGCCTGTCTAGGCTCTTCCAAACACCGAAGAGGATGGAACACTTGCAGTCTAACTTCTTACTTTCCTCCTTCCTTCTGTTTGTTTTTTTTTTTTTTTTTTTCTTTTTCTCTAGTGGGACTAGGGCCTGAATCCAGGACCTTCACACTGAGGTCTATCCCCAGCACACTTCTTTCCCTAATTTTGAGGACAAGATCTTACAAAGTTGCGCAGACTAAGCTGCAATTTATGATCCTTTTCCCTAGCCTCTCAGTGTGCTGGGATTACATACAACAAATTTTTGAAACCCAGTACTACTCTGATACCAAATGTCTCTTAAGGACAGTATAAGACAAGAAAATTTCATGCCAATTTCTAGTGAATATAGGCAAAAAATATTAATGAAAATAATTCAGCAGTACATTAAAAGGTTCATACACCTTTTATATCATCAAAGGAGATTTATCTCTAGAATGCAGATTGATAATTGTGATACAGCACATTAACAGAATGAATGCTAAAAATCATCATCTTAGTAGAGAAGAGAAAAAGCATTTGACAGTTGTTAACATTGTTTCATGGTAGATTCTCCAACAAATCACTTTCAGAAAGAATGTGTCTCAACGTCATAAAGACCATAGGATGACAGTCTCTCAGCAAATAGCAGGCTCAACGGTGGAAGCAGAAAAAAGGCAAGAATTCCCACAATTGTCACTTCTACCAGTTATATTACTGGAAGTTTTAGAGGAAGTATTGGGCAAGAAGAACGAACAAATGGTATCCGTATTTGAAATGAAGATGTTAATACTTTGTTTGCCAAACCATGATCTTGTATATAGAAAAACCTAAAAACTGTAAGAAGAAATAAATAATTTTGGTAAAATTGCAAGATGTCAAATTCACATTAAATCAGTGGCATTTTTATTCACTGACAGTGAACTATCTAAGAAAGAAATAAAACAACTTTATTTACAATAGTATCAAAAAGAATAAAATTCTTTGGGAAAATGTATTGAAGGGAAAACTGTAAGACATTAAAACTATAAGTTAACAGTGAAAGAACTTTATGATGTAAATGAAAAATACCCTCCGTTCACAGATTACCACACTTAGTATTGTTAATATGTCCATGCTACTCAAATCCATCTACAAGTTCAGAGCAATCTACAATATATGAAAATTCCAATGGCATTTTCCTAGATGTAGAAAAAAACAATCCTAAAAAGACTCTGCATAGCTAGAATAACCCTGAGGAATAGTAGACCTGGAGGCATCACACTTCATAATTTCAAATTACATTCAAAGTTGTATTAAGCAAAATAGTATGATACCAACATTAAAATACACACATAGATCGGTGAAACAGCACAGAAATTAACTCACAGGTGTTTAGTCAACAACCAAGATGCCAAGAATATATAAGAAGTAGAGAATAACCTTAATTAAATGATGTTACGAAATCTGGATATCCACATGCAGAAAAGTAAAAGTGGACTCATGCCATAAAGGAAATAATTCAAAATTAGATACTTAAATGTCAGACATGAAACCATAAGATTCCTGAAAACAATAAGAAAGCTCCTTGACCTTGGTATTGGCAATAAATATATTGAACTATAAAAAAAGTTTTTATAAAGCAAAGGAAATAACAAATGAAAAAACAATCTGTGTTATGGCAGAGAACCATGTGAGGTATGATTAGAAAATGCACTGCATTAAATTTTTTTTAATTTACAGTAAAAGATAAATTACTATTAATAACTCTCAAAATACTGCTCCTCATTTTGAACACACTTCTCCCATCATTCTTCCTGAAGCAGGTCTGTATATCCTCTTTCATGAGTACCTAGGTGTGCTGTGACTCCCTTGATGTCCTGAATCAATTCAAAATATGAAGGTCATTTTAACTTTGAGGAAAAGTATGAAATCACATGGTACCAGATACAATGATTAAGGTAGATTTAGATATACCCTACTAGCTTTTCCCTACTAGCTTTTGTTTTTGACAGGAATTGCTGTGCCAGTGTGTGAAACATAGAGCATTATCGTTATGAAAGATGAAATCGTTCCTCCATTTCTCAGACCATTTTTATGTACATTATTTGTTAAATGATATACATTTATAATATTCAGAGTTTACCATCGTATTTCTGGGAACAAATTTAGTTTGCACAATTTCATCAAGGTCACAAAACATCCACAGCATCACCTTGATGTTTGATCTTGATTGACTTTTTTTTTTTTTTTTTTTTGCATAAGAAGGGTTTGGTGATTTCCACTGAGAAGGCTGAAGCATTTTTCTCTGGATCATAACCATAGACCTGAGTTTCATTTCCTTGTGATGAGATTTCTTACAAAACTGGTATCTGAAACAGCATAGTCATGCAACTCCAATGAAATGTGTTTGTGATTTATGATTTATGGTATAGTTTAAAACGCACCTTCCCTCAACTGTTGCTCACTGTTGCTGACTGCACTGAGCAAGCTGAAGCTTCACACTGTTGCTGAAGTGTGATGTGCTGCTTCGCATTCTGAAGATCCCTGCCTTCCATGGATGGATGGCACATGGCAACAGCGTCCACTGTAGTTTTTGACCCTATTGTGTACATATTGAGTTTAATATAAATAACACGCTATCTATATTTTCATCTACATTTTCAACTATATGTCTATGACAAGTTAATGTCCAGAATATATTAATAGCTCATATAGCTAAGTAATAATAACCCAATTAAAAATAGATAAAGGACCTTAGTAGACATTTAGACATTTTCTTTCCCAAAGAAGACATAGATGCAATTAACAGTTATATGAATATCACTAGTCATTGGGGAAATATAAATCCTCAGTGATCTACTGTGTCATGAGAGACCATATTCTAACAGTGGGATAGCTATTATCAAAAAAATGAATTACATGTATTTGTGGACATGGGGAAAATAGAGCTGTTGTACATTGTTGGGAATGTAAGTTGCTGTAGCCAACATTATGGAAACAATATAGAGACTTCTAAAAGTCTTAAAAGTTGGGCTGTCCTTTGATCCGCAGTCCCACTTCTGGCTTTGTTTCCAAATGAAATGTATGTTTTTGTTCATTGCACCATTATTCACAAGGGTCAAAATCAGTGATAGCAAACCTTTTAGAGACCAAATGCTGAACCGCAAGCCCAAATCCACTTACTTATCACAACGTACCAACACTGCAATTAAACCCGAAGACTGAGGTGTTATTTAAAAACGTTAATTTCTTTTGTCTTTAAAGAAAAACATACTAATAACACATTGTGTTTATATTGGTTGAACTTTTAGTATGATATTGATGCTGAATTTTAATAGTGATTTTCAGGAGGCTTGTATTATTACTGAATTTAGTGCAGTGCTTCTGTGTTTTACCTTGAAGAATGATGATTAAAATTTAAATGGTAGGTACATCTTGGCAGGTCTGGGGCACCTGCATCTGCCTCCACGTTCCTGGCTGTGCTTGGAGGTCTGTGGAGTTCTAAGCAAGCAGGCCAGCGCCACCGGTTCCAGAGGCCCGGCATCCTGGGGTGAGTGCCCCACGCACTTTCTTCCGAGTCCAGCTTGTTTGGGAGCCTCGTGCGGCTTCCAGATGCACTGGTACAGCTCGGCAGGTATGGGGTGCCTGCATCTGCCTCACCGTTCCCGGCTGTTCTTGGAGGACTGTAGAGTTCTAAGCAAGCAGGCGAACGACACTGGTTCCAGAGGCCCAGCGGCCTGGCAGAACTGGGTGCCAGAGTTCCAGGAGCTGAGGGCATAGTAGAGGATTTCCAGCAGACCCTAAAGAAGCCTTAGAATAACACTCGAAACACTTGAAACACAGAAATTATGAAAATGACAAAACGAAAGACCAAATTACAATCTCAAACCTCTAGACCATCCAAAGTAACCTTAGGAGCGCTGTATATAGAAGAAAATATATGCCATACGCCTCAAATATCAGACATAATAGCCACTGAAATAAACAAGCAACTCGGGAAGCTTTAAAGGAATTCAAACTAGAAATAATCTCCCAGGTGAAAGAAGAAATGATAAAAGAAATGAAAGACATGCTGAACATATCTAAAGAAAACACAGTTCAAAAATTGGAGAAACTAAACAAAAAGATAGAATCCTTAGAAGAGCAATATAAGAAACAAACAATACATAGAGCAGATGCACAGAGATATACAGGAAATCAAAAATTCCACTGAAAGCTGTAAAAACCACCTCAATGAAAGTGAAGATAGAATTTCAGACCTTCAAGATAGGATTGCAACTAGTGAACAGGAAAAGAAAGATCTTTTAAAAATAACAAAGAATCAGGAAATAATTCAACAACTGCAAGATGACGCAAAGAAAAACAGCATAAGATTGATAGGGATTAATGAAAAAGAAGGGGACAACATAAAGGACATCAAGAGGATATTTAGAGAAGTAATAGCTGAAAATTTCCCAAGCATGAGATCAGAAACTGACATCAGGTTCAGTGAAGCATATAGAACTCCAAATAGTCATAACCAAAATAAAACTACATCCAGACATGTAATAGTTACCATCCCAGAAATCCAACACAAGAATAGATTATTAAAACCTGTCAGAGAGAAAAGACAGATCACTTATAAAGGAAAACCTATCAGAATCACAGCAGACTTCTCAGCACAAACAATAAAGTCAAGAAGAGCATAGAGTGAAGTATTCCAGATCCTAAAGCAAAATGATTTCCAACCTAGACTGAGGTACCCTGAAAAACTCTCTTTCAAAATCGATGGTGAAATAAGATACTTCCATGACAAAGAACAGCTGAAGAACTTCACGAACACCAAGCTAACCCTGCATAAAATATTGAGAGACAGTTTAGATACACAAAGGAAAAAACCACTAAGCACAGCAGATAAGTAAACAGAACAGAAAAAGATGTAACAGCAGAAAGATAGAATGTCAACAATAAACCAACATAACAGTTATAACCATTAATGTAAATGGTCTCAATGCACCAATCAAAAGAAACAGACTGGCAGAATGTATCAAGAAATAACATCCAACCATATGCTGTCTACAAGAAACCCATCTAACCCAAAAGGATACTCACAGACTGAAAGTCAAAGGATAGAAAATAATACTTCACGCAAGTGGAATCCCCTCCCCCTGCCAAAAAAGCAGGAGTAGCCATTCTGTTTGAAGACAAGGTGAACTTTAAACCAGTAATGATCAAAAGAGACAAAGAAGGTCTGGTTAGGGGAAAACTTAAAGAGGAAGAGATAACTATCTTAAATATATATGCACCAAATTCCAGAGCACCCCATTATATAAAACAAGTATTAACAGAAATGAAAAATCAAATTGTCAGTAACATAATTGTAACAGGAGACCTAACACACCATTGACACCAAGGGACAGATCAATCAGACAGAAAATCAGCAAAGAAATAACAGAATTGAATCACACATGTGAACAAATGGACTTGATAGACATATACAGAGTGTTCCATCCAACAACATCAGAATACACATTCTTCTCAGCAGTACATGGGTCATTCTCTAAAATAGCTCACCGAACCATATATTAGCTCACAGAACATATTTAAATAAATACAAAAGAGTTGAAATTATCCCTTGCATGTTATCGGATCATAGTGCTTTGAAATTAGAAATTAATGATAAAAGATACTGCATAAATCCCACAAACACATGGAAACTGAATAACACACTTTTGAGTAATAAGTGGGTCACAGGGAAAATTAAAGAAGAAATTAAACAATACCTACAAGAATATGAAAAGACAATTACAACTCACAGGAATCTGTGGGATACAATGAAAGCTATCCCCTGAGGAAAATTTACTGCACTGAGTTCCCACATCAGGAAAACAGAACAAATACAAATAAATAACCTGATGCTATACCTCAAACAGCTAGAAAAAGAAGAGCAAGTCAACCCCAAAGCCAAAAGAAGAGAGGAAAGTATAAAAATCAGAGCAGAAATCAATGCAATAGAGACTAAGAAAACAATCCAAAGAATCAATGAATCAAAGAGTTGGTTCTTTGAAAGAATAAATAAAATTGATAAGCCACTAGCCCAGCTTATTTAAAAAGCAGAACAAAATGCTCAAATTCATGCAATAAGAAATGAAAAAAGGTGAAATCACTACAGACTCTATAGAAATACAGAAGATCATCAACACCTCTTTTGAAAACCTCTACTCTCAAAGGTTTGATAACACAGAAGAAATAGACAGATTCCTAGAAACATGTGAAGTACCAAAGCTAGATCAAGAGAGTAAAACTGCTGAATAACCCAATTTCTATTAATGAAATTGAAAATGTAATTAAGTCCTTACCTACAAAGAAGAGCTCAGGCCCAGATGGATTCACTGCAGTATTCCCACAAAAAATACAAAGAAGACCTAATGCCGACACTCCTCAAACTATTCAGTGAAATTGAAAGGGAAGCAATCCTTCCTAAGTCATTCCTGGAAGCAAATATTACTCTAAGAGAGTAATATTACTCTGAGAAAGACCCAACTAAAAAAGAGAACTATAGACCAATCTCCCTAGTGAACACAGATGCAAAAATCCTCAATAAAATATTGGCAAATAGGATGCAGCAAATCATCAAGAAGATTATACACCATGACCAAGTGGCATTCATGCCAGGCATGCAGGGATGGTTCTACATATTTAAATCAATAAATATAATCCACTATATCAATAAAGTCAAAAGTAAGAATCACATGATCATTTCTATAGATGCAGAAAAAGCTTTCGATAAGGTCCAACATTCATTCATGGTAAGAACTTTACAGAACATTGGAATATATGGTCTTTACCTCAATATAATAAAGGCTATTTATGACAGACCAACAGCCAGTATCATACTAAATGGCCTAAAAATTGAAGGCCTTTACTTTAAAATCAGGAACAAGACAAGGATGTCCTTTATCACCACTCCTATTTAATATAGTACTGGAAGTACTAACCAGAGCAATTAGACAAGAGAGAAAAATAAAAGGGGTAAAGATGGAAAAGAAGAAGTTAAATTATCATTATTTGCAGATGACATGATACTCTACATAGAAGACCCCCTACACTCCATTGAAAGACTCTTAGATATAATAAATAAATTCAGTAATGTAGCTGGATACAAAGTCAGTGCTCAAAAATCAATAGCATTCCTATACACTAACAATAAAATCACAGAGAGAGAAATAAGAGAAGCCATACCCTTCACACTAGCAAACAAAAAATGAAATATTTAGGAATATTTACAAAAGAAGTGAAACACCTATACAGGGAAAATTATAATACACTGAAAAAAGAAATTGAAGATGATCTCAGAAAATGGAAAGACATCCCTTGCTCATGGATAGGAAGAATAAATATTGTGAAAATGGCCATTCTCTCAAAACCGTTGTACAGATTCAATGCAATCCCAGTAAAAATACCATCAACATAACCTCATAGATCTAGAGAAATCACTCCTAAAATTCATCTGGAGCGAAAAGAGACCTAGAATAGCAAAGACAGTTCTAAGCAACAAAGGCAAGAGAGGAGGCATCACAATCCCTGACTTGAAGTTATACTACAAAGCAACTGTAGTAAAACCAACATGATACTGTAATCAAAACAGAGCCAAAGATCAATGGAATAGATTAGAAGATACAACCACAACTACAAACACACTCAACCACCTTATCTTTGATAAAGGAGCCAAACACTGTTCACTGGAAGAACGACAGTCTCTTTAATAAATGGTGTTGGAAAAACTGGCTCTCCAGATGCCAATAACTAAAACTAGACCCATGCCTATCACCATGTACTAAATTAAAATGTAAATGGATCAAAGATCTGAATATTAAAACAGAAACACTAAATCTATTGGAAGACAAATTGGGTAGAAACCTTAAAGACATACGGGTAGGTAGAGAATTCGTGAACAGGACTCAAACCACACTGGGAATACTTGCTAGCATCAATAACTGGGATCACCTCTTATTAAAAAGTTTCTGCATGTCAAAAGAAATCTCCAGCATAGTGAAAAGAAAACCCACAAACTGGCAAAAAATCTTAGTGAACTGTCCCTCAGATAAGGGACTTCTGTTGAAAACATATAAAGAATTAAAAAAAATTAGGCTCCCAAAATGCAAAGATCCAATCCTAAAATGGGCATCTGAGATGAATATATACTTCTCAGATGAAGAAATACAAATGGCAAATAAATACATGAAAAAATGTTCATCATCATTAGTCATTAGAGAAATGCAAATGAAAACCACACTGAGATTCCATCTCACTTCTGAAAGAATGGCCAGGATCAAGAAAACCATCAACAAAAATTCTGGAGAGGCTTTGGGGAAAAAGGAACTCTCCTGCACTGTTGGTGGGAGTGTAGACTGGTGTAACCATTGTGGAGGTCAGTCTGGAGATTTCTCAAAAAGCTCTGATTGGAAGTCCCATTTGTTCCAGCTATCTCAATTCTAGTCATATTCCCAGAAGAACTGAAAGCAACATACCACAATGATATATGTGCACCCATGTTTACAGCAGCACAATTTGTAATAGCCAGATCTTGGGAACAACCTAAGTGTCCATCAATTGAGGAATGGAAAAAAAAAGTTGTGGTGTTTTTCTACAGTGGAGTACTACTCAGCTATAAAGAAGGATCACATTGGGATATTTATAAATGAATGGGTGTAGCTTGAAACCATACTCACAAGTGAAATAAATCAAACATGTATGAATACCAAATAGTTTCCCTATTGTAAGAAATGATTCAAATATATAAAAGTATGTAGTAATCATGATCCCCCCATTATGTGGCTTTAAAGCCTTATAAAGTTTTCACTCATTAATTGAAATGGCTTTATTCTGGGTTGCTAGATATTATTGTCTGTGATGATATGAACAGCTATTTTGAAGAAAAGACATCATAATAGCTAGTGCTGATTGAATATCATCTTGTTTTGAAGTCCCACCAAACTGTTGTTCTTCTGTCTCCATTGGTTTTATCATGTATCTTACTGGATTTTATTATATGTGATAATATAAACAAAAATTTTTGTAGCAAAGAGATAATATAGAAACCATTGTTTGTTGTCCATTAGCTGGTTCTAAATACCCTGTAATACTTTCATCCTCTTGAATGGTTTCATACTGCCTTGATATATTTGAAGCCATAGTATACGAAGTTATTTTCAAATATTTCAAGGAAAGAGATACTATGGTAACTACTATTAAGTATTGTGGTGAAGCACTAGATTGCTGAAATTGTTATGCTTTGACCTGTATTGTTATGTTGTTATGTCCTCTTTTATCTCAATCTCCCCTTTTTTAAAAAAAAATATTTTTTAATTTTTTTAATTAAGGGGAAGAATCAAAAAAATTATCAGGATATATTATAGTAACTTTTTTCATTTCCCGTTAACTTGATTTGAAGCCCTGTGTTGCTTCCATCATCTTGTTTTGACTGATTTTACTCTGTTCTCGTCTGTATGATAGTATTAAGTATCAGAGTATAGGCAACTACTTTGAAGGCAATAAGATTCACTATGATGCCCATTTTGGTTTGACTATTATCTTCTTTTGAAGTCCTGTAATGTTTCCAATGTTTAGGTTTTATTGGTGTTGTTCTTTACTGTTTTGTTCAATTTTATTATACCTAATGATACAGGCAATTCTTTTTAAGGTAGCAAGAGGCATTATGGTAACCATTGTTGATTACCTTGTATTCTGTTTTTACATCATGTGCTATATCTATCCTTTGTTTTGACTGACTGCTTTGTTTTGTCATATTTGGTTTTATTCTCTTCCAAAAAATAAGAACTATGGGAGTAATAAAACCCCAAATGTGTAAATGTTGTTGTAAAAAAGAGAGGGGAAAAAAATGCTCTAAAGGATACAACTGCAAGTGTGTTTAGGTGTGTTTAGATGACCATTTTACTAAGTTTTTGTTGGATCATTGAACGTAACTGTTTGCAGTCTCACTGTTTGAATATCCACTTTGTATGCTTTAATCCTATAACTTGAACAACTATTTCTAAGATGACAATATGTAATCTATTAATTAGTGATTTCTTACTGTTTTTTTTTGAAATTCTGTATTACTTGTACCCTTATGCTGTTTCGTTTTTTTTTTTCCCCTTTAAATAAAAAAAAAAATTAAAATGGTAATTTCTGGTATAATTTTATCAAGTCAAGAAAAATTTTTAGTATTTCTAATCTTTTAAGAGATTTTATTATGTATGTGTGTTAAATTTACCAAATGCATTTAGGTATCAATAAGCTAATTTCTTTCTATTCCTCTTTTGGGATTATATCAATGGATTTTATAAAGTTATAATTGCATTTAGTTTTAAACCACTGTCAGTTTTGGCTAGAATGATGCAAGAAAACATTTTAAGATGCATGTTTTCTTTTATAGAATACTGTCCTCCAAGGAGACGGAGATGAAACATTGGTAAACTCGAAAGATGACCAAAGGTAAAGTATTACTAGAAAAATAGAATTTTCTTAATATTACCTGTCACTAAAATAATTACATTAGTATAGAAATGTCTACTTTTGGCCTGCTATAGTTAGACATAACTGACTTAGAAAAGCAAGCATCATAGAGTATTATGCTGGCTCACAATGGGGAAAGATTTTGTCCTTTTACCAGTAGAAGATAATTTGGCAATGTTTGGAAACATTGTTATTTGTTTCAACAAGCAAAATCCATAGAGGTAAGGCTGCTATAGGCATCTAACAAGTAGATGCCAGAGATACAAATAAATATCATACCATGTTCAGACCAGATTACATACTCCACTCATCCACAGAGACAGTTCTTTAGGCAAGAATAGTACTTATTCTAAGACTTAAAAACTCTTAGTTTAGAGAAAAGACAACGTACTGATTCTTATGGTTAAATAAAGCATAAATGTTTTAATACATAATTTGTTACATATTTATTAGATGGGATCAAGTGTGCCTTAGTTCTAACTCTGCTTTTTTTTTTTTTTTTTTTTTTTTTAGCTTTTTAGCACTTCTTATTTCTCAGTATGATAAACATGTGGCAGAGCTGGGAGGGCAAATAAAATATTATCAGGTATGAAATTATAATTATGAAATTTTTGCAATGTTCTAGTATGAGAAAAAAATAAAACAGACTCATTCATTTTAAAAAACACTGATGAAGAAAGTGTTTTACTGTATTGATTCTTGTTGCTGTTTAGTCTGTGCCTGTGTGCATCCATGTGTATGTGTTTAAAGATGATCTGAAAGAAAGCTGCTGCATTTTAAGGCTGCATTAGAAGTATCTACAAGTCATATAAGAAAAAAACTGACAAAGACAGTATTTTAAATTGAGAAACAAAATCCATTCTGCAAATGATAAAACATGCAGGTAGAATGAAGGTAAGGAGAAAGATTTCAAAGATTAAAGATTATCTTTAGTTTTGTTTTTTAATCCCAGTATCTCCTTACTATTTTATCTGTTAAAAGTATCTCCTAGAGGCTTAGGAATTTTTCTTCACCATGTTATTACTTGCTTATTTATTTTTTCCCTTGAAAACTATCTCATATCGTATCAGATATTTCTCCTTGCCTTCATTCTACCTTCATGTTTTGTTATTTGCAGAATGGATTTTGTTTCTAAATTTCAAATATTGTCTCAATTATTTTTTCTTTTATGTCTTTTAGGTACTTCTAATGCAGGCTTAAAATGTAGCAGCCTTTTTTTTTTTTTTTTGAAATGCTTAGCAGTGGAGTTTATTTTAATAATGAAGAGAATAAAGAAACTAAAGAAGTTGTCTGTATAGTTAATTATTTTAGGTTCCATGATTCTCAGACTGAGCTCATGGAAAATTAGAATGGCACAGAATTGCTTAGAACACAGTATGAGTTTCAATGAACTATATTGTTAGAGCATAACAATATTAATAATGTATTTCTTTGAACTTAAAATGCCTTTTACATGTTTTCTTGAATTTTCTGATATGGGAATAAAAATACAGTGGACTCACACAATTTATATGTCTCATGCTAAGCCCACCAGTTGGCGGGTACTTCTCATCCTCATGATTGTGTTTGCCTGAAACACTACTCCCTAGATCAATTCTGCTGCAATAAGGATAGCAAGGTTAACTTAATTAAATCAAATAGAAGAAAATATACTGACTTTATATAAAGATAATCCAATGGGACTGATTTTCTAAGAGTAATGCTGTGCATGTGAGAGACACTAAGCAGTTTCTGTTTTTTTCCTCCATAGACAGGAAGAAATCTTACAGTATACTTTGAGGTGTTTAGACATCTGATGAATAATTAAATACTGGAGCTTATGCGAACAAGATAGAGCTAGTATAACAATCCGTTCTTCAAAGTATAGATTGATACAGTATGCACTTTTATTAAGAGAACATATAATGCTTATATTTCCTAAAAAATAAACTTAGGTTATTCTATTGCATTTGGAATAATGTGAACTTTCATTTCCAACGTTATTCTTCTACTATGTCAACTTACAAAGTAAACCTGTGAACTCAAATTTCAGAAATAGACATTTTTTTAAAAAATGCAGTCTGTTTTATGATAAGTAATTCTTAAGTTAGTTCATTTCCTGGTCTTTACTGTATACATTTTAGCCTGTGGTCCTTTAAATATAATGCAACCACAATAATATCTTTTCATCATACTTACTGACAATTAAAAAAGAAACCTCTTTTTTGAACAATTTATATTTTATTTTTATTTACAGTTCTTGCAAGTCTAAAGTGTTGTTGAATTCACTGTTTCTGAATCATTAGTGACATATTATGTGCCTTGTTTGCTATAAAATAGCTAGTTATCTTGAAATTAAACCT
This sequence comes from Cavia porcellus, assembly GCF_034190915.1. Lineage (NCBI taxonomy): Eukaryota > Metazoa > Chordata > Mammalia > Rodentia > Caviidae > Cavia > Cavia porcellus. The sequence continues at coordinate 25,844,339 of NW_026947497.1, read as the reverse complement.
TATATAGTTTACAGCTATTTTACTCAAGCTTTTAATTTTTTTGCCATTTGGAAATCTTACTACCTCAGTATAATTACCAAATTAATTATGAGAGGAAGCTGCAATTTAAAAAGATCAACAAGAGTCTATCATGATAAGAATAGTTGTTACCTCTGTTAGAGAAAGAGAAAAGAAATGTTGACAGCTTCTTCTAAGAATAGCTATTCTTGGGCAGGAAGTTTGGCTCAGTGGCACAAGCACCTACCTGGCAAGTGTGAAATCATGAGTTTGATCCCTGGTACCCACCCAAAAGTTGTTCTCACAGATATTATTAATTAATGGAATTAATTCTTAAGACACAATGACCTAAAATTTAATAACAAAAAAATAGAATAGTGTGGAAACACAAGAAATACTGTGTGAAAGATTTTCTGCCAGAAAAGCCTTAATTTGTTTTGTTTTATATATATAAATATATATATATGAAATCATATACACACTACGTATGTATACAATATATATATACACACATACACAGACAAAGAGAAAAGTAGAAGAGAGTTAAATAGAAAGTAGGTAGAAGTTCAAATACTTCCCTAATTTATATATTCATTGTTTTAAAAATAAGTAAGAGCATTTAGAGGCAAGAACAAGTGTGGCATCCCGCCTAAGAGAAACCGTCATTGAGCCGTCATTGAGACAGCATCTCACTGGATTCTTAGGGAAAGATTGGTCAAGTCACAGATGTTCTTGTACCTCAGTGTCCTGGGAATTTTAGGTAGGAAGCAAGAGATCAGAATTAATAGTTTTCTAAAGGTCCAAAGTAGTCACCCAGCTTGCCTGTGTTGTAATCTTTTAAGAATGTAATAGTAGTTTCTTCAGAAATGTCTAATTCCACACTCCATTCTTAATTTTAACAAATGATTAAGTATCATGTCATTTGTATAACAACATAGATAAGACATGTTACACATGTTTTGGATCAAGAAAATTAGGGGCTGGGGATTTAGCTCAGCATCATAAGTGCCTGCCTTGCAAGCAGGCGGTCATGAGTTCGAACCCTGGTACCGATAAAAAGGAAAAAGAGAAAAAAAAATTTTTTTCAATGTATATGCCAATTTGTTTCATTTATACTAATTGTCTATCTTAGTTGTTAAAAAATGTTTGTGTTATTATGTTTGCTTCTTTTTTGTAAGTGTCCTTTTGGCTTATGTCTGTACTGAGTAACTACTTTGAAGACATACTTTGAAGAATACACAATGTAATAACTATCATTATTCTATTATTCGGTTATAAAAATTTGTTTTATTTTTCATAAAATAAAAGAACATTCAGAATTTCTTAAAAATCAAAATTAAAGGACTTTTAAAAGAAAATATAAATAATAATGTAAACTTTGCTGATTTTTTCCCATATTAAATATTTCAAACAAATAATTTTAAAATGAGTTTTATGGTCCAGCATTAATTTTAGCTGATGCATATATAGCCTATATTATCTTTTGAAAGTAATAAATAATATTACAACTTTTAATAATCAGCTTTTTAAAAATTATACAATGGGGATACTTTTTACAGTAAAATCCAAATGTTTTAACATGGAATTTAAGATGCTGCACTTGTCTTTTTCAGTTTTATTTCTCACTACATTGATTGATGTGTGGTCAGCGCTCACTTCTTTGGTAGTAAATTAATTCATTTTGGTTTAATGTTGATTTTGGTGTAGCAGGGACCTGGAGAAAGCTCATTTTTCAAGCCAATTTATAGTTAGAATTGGCTATTAGTGAGTTTCTGACCAAGCTGCCTGGAGCTTCTCTGCTTGAGAGGGAGCGAGAAGGACTTGGAGAATGGCCCACTTCCAGCGTCTCATGCCAAAGCTGACCTGAGGCTTGGCTTCTCTCCTTCAGTGTAGGGTGGACAGTCTAGACTAGTGGACGTATCTCGAGTTCATTGCACTTTTGACTTAAGTGTGATTTCACATGGGCTCCTTCCTGCTTTCCACTCACACATTTACTTTTGTTGAGGGCTGTCTATTTATTTTTTGTATTTTGTCCTTTATTCATATTTCTACCTACTTGAAATGTACTTCTTTTCCTTTTGAAGGCCTGGTAATTCCTTTATTCTGTCAAAGAAAAATTAATCAAGGTTTCACCTTATTTCCTTTTACAGTACACGTCTTATTATTTAACCACTAGGTTTAAAAAATCATCTTTCCTTCTAAGTATGTCAGTGACCATATGTATTGAATATAGAGTTTAGGTAGTTACTAAGGCTGGTGAATCAAAGACTAAAGGAATAACTATTAAGCTAGAACTCTGTTTTCTTTTTTAACTATTACTATTTTACCAGTTGAAATATACCAGTTGAGGTGATGAGGGCATCATCTCAGCTGACGTAAATTAATTAAGCTACAAGGAGAGATGCAGGAATCATCTGGTATTTTGTCATACTATCATACTGAGGAATGTCTTACTTTGTTTTCATAACTATAAGTCTTAGGAATGATATTGTAAATTCCTCTCAACATGTTAAAATATTTTTTCAGTCTGTTCATGTTCTATGTATTATTAAACTGTGTCTTTTTAGTATTGCTTATTGAGAGTAATGCATAAGTCTTTCTTATCTATAGACTAATGTTAGTCTGAATGCTTGCATATGAGTGGACTACTTAGTGGACATATAATTGTTTGGAAAATATAATTCTGTATTATACTTTATTCTTTCAGAAACAGATGGGTGAGATGAAACTAAAACTTGAAAATGTCATCAGAGAAAATGAAAGGTAGATCAATTATTGGTTCCTCCATTTATTTTTTAAATAACATTTATTTTTGTTATTTAATACATATACTGATGAACAGTGTAGAATCTAGGGTCTGATTTTCCATTTCTCTCCTGGCTCCATTAATATGACTATAAAGACATTATTTCTTTTTTGCTTTAGTTTCTTCATCTGTAAATGAAATGAAAGATACAAACAGAATTATTTTCATAGGACTAATTATAAAGGGTAAAGCACCTTATAAATATTAGCAGTTGATCATGTAATGTATATTACATAAATGTGTTAGAAAGCATACTGATAAAATGGAAGTTTGTCACACCTGCCAGCCAGCAAAAGAGATAATGTTACTGATACTGGTGCATTTATCCATGTTTTGTCTGCAATTCCCAGTCTCGTCTTTCTGCAGAAAGTAAACACTACCATGAATTATTTCTCATTCCTTTGCTTTTAAATTTTTTTATAGATATGTTTATCTCCAGTCTATATAAGTTTGCATTTTTAAAAGACTTTATAAAATTATATCATCTGGTTTCGGGACTTAATTTTTTCACTTACATCTTCTACAAATACAGGAGTTTCAAAGGATGAAATCACTAGGTCATATGTTATGTGAATGTTAAGTTTTGTAATAAATGTCAAATTTCCAAAGAGGCTGTACTAGTTTACCATACTGCTATTGATTTACCAGTATTAATCCACTGCTTTTACCAGTGCTACCTTTTATTAAACTTCAGACTTCTTAAATTTTCTCTTATTAAACTTCAAACTTCTTAAATTTCATCATTTTAACTAAGTAGTTTTCATTATGGTTTTTTGGTTTTTTTACTACCAGGAATCAAATTCAGAACCTCATGCTTGCCAGCCAGGTGCTGTGCCTCTGAGCTGTATCCCTAGCTTTGTTATGGCTTAATTGAGAGGATTTTTTCCCCAGTTTTTTAAATACATATGTGTAATATGTAATGGTAATGTTCCTCTTGGGGACTTGGTAATAAACATAACACATCTTATTTCTTTTTTTTCCTCCTCCTCCTTCTCCTCCCCTTCCCTACCATTCCTTCTATCTTGATGCATTCCCATTTGCAAAATATATATCTCCCTATTTCCTCCTATCTTTAATTTTGCCCTTCATTTATATTTGAGGATTTTTATGTAAGAAAAAACATAATATTTTAGCTTGTGTGTCTTATTTATTTCACTTAACATTGTTGTCTCAGATCCATCTATTTTTCTACAAATGACTCACATTTATTCACTATGGTAGAGTAGTACTTCATTGTGTTACATGTACTACATTGTGTTAACATGTTCTCTTTATCTGTTCATGTATTGGTGGACATATTGGCTGCTCCAAAGATTTAGCTGTTGTGAATTGTGCTGTCATAAACATGAACATGCATGTATCACTGTAATATGGTGTCTTTAACTCTTTCAGGAAGACTCATAGGAAGGGAATAGCTGAGTTGAATGAAATTTCTCGTTTTAGTATTTTGAGGAATCCCTGTACTGATTTCCATAATGGTTGCATTCTTTACATACCCAGCAACAATATGGAAGTGTTCTTTCCCCTGTAGCCTTTCTGTCATTTGTTATTACAGATAATCTTGTTTCATGACTGAGTTCCGTTTCTGTGGCTAGGTTGTTAAATAAATGGGCTGCTAAATGAGGAATTGTATATGGTATACACATTACAATATTCAGAACCAAGAAATGGTCAAAGGAAACTTCACTTGATGACTTTGCTTTTATTTGCATAACTCTTACATGCGGTATTGAAATATATAACAACATAAAACTATAGTACTATACTATACTGTCCAGTACAATTACAGAAACTACAGAACTATACTGCAGAAGAAGCCACCAGAAGGCCACATCATGTTCCTGTGTTGGAAGTTCAAATGTGGGTCGTAAGGCTGAGTAGTGGTAGTAAGTCTACACTGTGTGCCTCAATCTCAAATCTAGTCATTAGACAGATAGGTCCATAAATGTCTGTATTGCTTTTCTGGCCTCATTTTCATTAATTACTGCTCTGATCTGTATCATTTCCTTCTTGGTCCTGGCTTTGGATTTGGAATGGTCTTCTGTTTTCTGGTACCTTGAGGTATGTCATAGATTATTCTCACTCTGTTTTTCCTGTGTGGGCATTTACAACTATAATTTTTCCTCTTAGGACTGCTTTCATTGTGTCCCATAGGTTTGCTGTATTGTATTGAAATTATCGTTGGCTTCTTGGAGCTCTTTAATCTCTGTCTTGATTTCTTCTATGACTCATTGATTATTCAACAGGATATTGTTTAACGTCCATGTGTTTGCACAATTTCTGTGATTTCTTTTGCCACTGATTTCTAGTTTCACCTCACTACCATCTGATAATATGCATGGGATAATTTTGCTTCTGTTGCATTTACTTAAGCATGCTTTATGGGCTAGCATGTGGTATATTTTGGAGAAAGCCTCAAGAGCTGCTGAGATTGTACATTCCATTGTTGGGTAGAACACTCTAGGTAGCTATTAAGTACATTTATTTAAAGGTTTGATCAATTCTTATTTTTCTTTGCTGATTTTTTACCTAGTTGATCTGTTTGTGACAGTGGAGCATTGAGGTCCCCCACCATATTTGTGTTGGCATTTATCTGATTTTATGTCCAATAGTGTTTGTTTCATGAGGTTGGATGCACTAATATTTGGCGCATATATATTTGTGTTATCATTTCCTGTCAGATTTCTCCCTTAGCCAATATAGGATGACCTTTTTTGCCTCTTGTAGTCAGTTTTAGTTTCAAGTCCATTTTTTCCTAAAGTTAGAATAGATATTCCTGTATTTTCCTGGTTCCAGTTATGTGAAATATTATTTTCCATTTTTAGACTTTTGACTTGTGTAATTCTTTTTGAATTAAATTTTTTTTTTGTATTCAAAGTATTGTTGAATTTATTTCTGGGCCCATTCTGCCAGGCTGTATGACTTGATGGAGGAATTAAGACGAGTTATTGAGAGTTATTACCAAAAAGTACTGACCAACCATGTCACATTTTATTACCCTGCATTACTGATTTCCTTTTTTTGTTTTGTCTTCTTCTTAACTACTCACCCTGTTTGGGGTATTCATTTATGAGACTTTTTGGCATTGTTGGCCTCATTGTCTCTTTCTAGGATATCATTGTTTTTGTAGTGCTGATTTGGTGGTCATGAGTTTCTCGATGTGCTCTCTGTCACATTATTTCTCCATCAGTTTTGAAAGACAGTTTTGCACAATATCAGTCTGTGTTGTAATCAGGGATTGCAAGAACAATTATACACAGGGCACATGATTTACAGTATTATTTATAATGGCCACTCAGGGAATCAAATACAGAGAAAGTGCAGGAAACGTGTTCCACACACTAAAGACCTGCAGAATCTAGCCAAGTGCCTGGATCCCACAGTGATGCCCTACACGAGTTCATTAAAGACCTGGAGCCCATGACTTTGCCCCCAAGGAGTCCAGCTGGATCCCTAGAGCCCACAACAATGACTCACGTAAGTCTGTTTTATGCTTCTGCCTTGGGAAGATCCAAAGGTCAGCAGTGGAAGCTAGAAAGTCTGTGCCAGCAGAATGAAGGATCTGTGCCAGTAGGTTGAGAGTTCTGCACTGGAGCCAAGAAGCAGCACTCAAAATAAGAACCAGGGCTTCCCAAAAAGTACCATAGCCATTCTCAGTAACAGTGAGGTCCTGAACTCCTCCAACGAGAACAGCCGAGTCCGTATCAGGAAGCCTGTATGACAAGCTTCTCCTGGAAATTGAACAGCACACCATCTTCACCTCCAGAGCCAGGAAGCAGCGTTCGAAGTAAAGACCAGAGCTCCCCCAAAGTGAACCACAGCCATTCTCCACAATAACAAGGCCCTGACCTCCTCTGATGATGAGAAAAGCCAAGTTCATAGCAAGAAACAATCTCAACAGGCTCCTCCAAGGAGAACCCATGGCAACAGGAGAACCAACAGTACCAAACAACAGCAACACTATGGAGAAACAACAATGCTAATTACTGCTTCTCCTGTTCCCTTTTTATGTTGGCAATAGTCCTCAGGTGGCCCATCCATGCTTAGCATGCTGATTCAGTGCAGCTGGTGTTAAATTGACCACCAGTTTTCAATCCATCACAATCTGTTTTGGAAATTGTTTTCTTTTACAATTTGAAACTCTTCCAAACTTCCATGTCCTTTAAGGTTTATGTTGAGAAGTCTGAGTTGTGTATTTCTAATGGCTTTACTTTTGTAAGTAATTTGTTGCTTTTCTCTAATAGCTTATAAGATTCTGTCCATGTTGGACTTCTGGGATTTTGTCTATGCTGAGTCTTGAAGAGATTCTTTTTGGATCATGACTATTTGGGGTTCTTTATAACTCACTCATCTCTATGTTTAATTCTGTCTATATATTTGAAAAGTTTCCTCCTACTTTTTCTATAAATTTTTATGCCATTTGTGCAGACTCTTGATTTTTCACTACAGTTCCAGTTAATTTTAGATCAGCCTTAGTTGTGTCATCTAGCTCTGTTGCATCCATTGTTCGTGTGTTTTAAGGTATCTTTGCAGCCCTGTCTTTTAGTTCTGACACTTTGTCCTCAATTGGTGCTTCTGCTGCTCATTGTAACTTTTGTCTCATGGATTTCTTTTTGGAACCATTTCATGGACTCTTAATTCTTCACTAAATTGGTCATTTGTGTTTTATATTATTTTGTTTAAATCATCTAGCTTTTTAGTAGTGTCTTCCATAAACTCCCTACTTATTTTATTATATCTGTCATTTGTTTAATTATATCCACTCAGCTCGTTGAGCACTTTGTTGATTTTTTAAAATCTCTTCTGTTATCCTTTGAAATAATTCAGCAGTATAGGTTTTGCTTTCCTCCTGCCCAGTGCCCCATGAATTGGCTTTGGGGGAGCTGAAGTTTTGGTAGGCATTTTTTGCCTTGTCTTCTCATGTTTTTATTTTTGTTTAGTTCTGTGTAGATTTGTGGGTACTTATAGTGGAAAGACTCTGTGTCTAGTATGGACATATCTTTAGTTGGTGTCTGTTTTTCAACAATGCACTCTGGATGTGGCTGACTGTGGTCTCTGTTTTGGGAGGGGACGATGTAGTATAACTGGCACAGCACACAATTCTCTTGGAACGTACCATAATTTTGAAAATGACACAAAAGCTGGCTGTCTTAGTTATTTTTTACTTGTCACTGAGACAAAATACCTGATGCCCAGAGTTGGGAAAGGAAAGGTTTATTTCTTACAGTTTTTGGAAGTTTCAGTCCATACTTAGTTGGCTCCAAGGCAGGATGGCATGGTTGGGCTGCAGTTCATGGTGGCTGCAAACAGCAAAGCAGAAATGGGCAAAAGAGCGAGACACATTCTTCCTGCCATTACATTACATCCTGGTTCCACTCCTAGGCCGGTGTAGCACTCACACCCCCAATCCAAGAACTAGACAATGAACCAATCGCAAATGCATAATGCAAAGGCATGAGGCCTGGGGGCCACCGACATAAACCATGACACTGGCACACAGGGAAAACTCATTAGCAACAACTATGCCATTCTGGCAATATCAAATAAATCTGCACGGTAATATCCAAGAAAAACTACATATAAGAACCAGTAGTCTACCAGCCTTAACCATTCAAGACATCCATAATTATATTATAAACACTAAGACCAACCAAATACAGTGGTATCTCAGTTCATGAACTTCATTCTTTCCATGATTCTGGTTCCAAACCAAATGGACAAGAACCACATCAAATTCACTGGTTAGGTTCAGTGTTGACCTTTTGGGGAAATTTGATTTGGTTCTGGTCCAGTTTGCTTTGTGACCAGATTCATGGAAAGAATTAAGTTTGTGAAAAGAAGCACTACTGTACTGACATACAGTAAATATCTACTGAATGTATCAATTGTACCTCAAACAACAGGAAATTCAAAAGTAATAACATAGAGTTAACTACCTAACCATTGATAAAGCTTAATCATTTTTACTAGTAAAGAGACGGGGTTGGATATGGCAGAATGAAATAAATATTTGAAAAGGTATACATTAGAAGATGAGAGAAGGAAGAGAAAAAAGTGAGCTAAAGGATCCTATTAAGAAGTAGAAAGATATTAAAAGACTTTAATAAAGGTAACAGAAAATAACAAATGAGAAAAAGAAAATAATAAAAAAGGAAGAAGAAAGAAAATACAGGGAATAAAAAATGGAAAAGAAAAAAATTGAGGTAAAGAAAGAAGACAGACTATGGTAACTGTTAATTTTGTATCTTTATGGGAGCAGAATTTATAATTATATTACAAATGCCCGTCAACTAAGGAATAGATTTAAAAGGTGTATTTTTATACAGTGGAGTACTACTCAGCCATAAATAATGATACACCTAAGACTTACAGGTAAGTAGATGCAACTTAAGACCATACTCATAAGTGAAATAAATCACACTCACATGGTAATCATTGCATTGTCTCCCTTTTATGAGAAATTGAAAGAATAAATAAGGTCTAAAATGTACAGTAGATCCTGTAAAATGGGAGGAAATTGTTCAAAACGAAAAAGGAACTAGTATGGGTGAAAGGGGAAGGACAGTAGGAAAAAATGCACATCACTGAAACAGAAGATTTGTGCTAATACCAATTGAAGAAATTTTTATGCCCATTATCTTGTATCCTGAACAACTACTTTAAAGATAACAGCTTGTAATTATTAACTATTGTTGTTCCTCTATTATTTTGTTACGAAATTTTGTGTTACCTTTTTCCTATAAAATAAAAATAAATAAAAAGATAGAAAATGAAAGTTAAAAGAAAAAATTACATATAAGCCCAAAGCCCAGAAAAATAAAGATGAGAGAGAGAGAGAATATGAATGCGTCAAGAAGGGCAGGGGAATATATTCTTTGTATTTTTCAATGAGTAGTATTTTCCTCCAGGAGTTACAGTTTTGCAGTCCAGCCAGGTACCAGTTTCTCCATCTATATTTATGGCCTGTGGGTTTGTGTGTGTCTCCTTGTTCCAGAGGCCTCTCTGTCAGTTTACTCTGGCTGTGGTAACTGTCCAAGCTCAACTGTGTGGTTCTTGCCCACACCAGTAGATAAGGAAGGGACTCAGACCTCAGATCTCTGCTAGATAGGGTTCAAGCAACCTGCTGTACTTCAGTGTCAGCATGTTCAGATGTAACTGTGTTTGCAGTAAAGCACTCGCTTCCCATCGTGGAAGGAAAGGCCCTGTCTGACTCTGTCATGGCTGTCTCTCACCCAGTCACTATGAGAAAGTTATACTGGGAAGCTTGAAATGAAGTTGTTTTGTAGTTTTTATGAGTCTCCGTCTTAAATAATAACAATACCATCCCCACATGGTGCCTGATTGAGCACCACTGTTGGGTGCTGCACTAAAGTCCCTTCCCACTGTTGTTTGCTGCATGCAAAGAACCACTTCAGAGCAAAACCCCACTTTTGTTTTGAGTTTACAATAGCAGCTCAGTCCTCCATTTCTCTCTGAGACTCCCAGTCCTGAGGGCTTCCCTGATGCCTGTGGAAGCAGGCTCCCCTTCTTTGAGCCAGGTTAAGTTCTTAGATTGCTTCATTCTGCAGTTCATCTCCTCAGCTTCTCTGCAGCTTCCAGTTTCTCCTGTCAGGAAGTTCATTCCCGCTTCCCGGAGAGCTACTTCTTCCTTCCTCATCGTCAAGTCATCTCTTTCCAGGTGTCTGCACTCGGGGTCTCAGAAAAGCTGGACTCTCCTGCTCCACTATTTTCTTGATTTTCTAAATATAAATATGGTTGATAATTTTTCATGTTTATTTACCCATTTGATTTTCTTTTCTCATGAAATGTTTATTCATTTCTTTTATTTGGTATTTGAGTATCTTTTCCTTATTAAGGCATCTCTAGCTCCCAGAAAGACCACCTACTGGTAAAATTTTAATTTCTTCTGTAGCTCCATCTTTAAGGGATGTCTGGAAAATGTAGTTTTAGACTTTCAGCAGGATAAAGAAGCAAAAATATAGTACAGGGTAAGACTGAATAGAATGCTGATTGTCCATCTAAGACACTAGATAAGAGATGTTTCAAATATCTGTTCCCAGATTGCGGTGTGTTGGAAGAATAGAGTTTTTGTATTTTTCTCCCTCTTTAAATTTTGAGAGAGTAGAAGTTTTCATTCTTTTCCAATGATTATTGTGTTTGCGTCTCCCTTAACCTTGCTCAAACTAAGATAGATCTTCTCTTATATTTTCTCTTAAAATTTAAAACTTTATAATTTCAAGTTTCTTAAATTTTACCTGAAAATGTCATGCAGCTAGGTAGAGAAGTAAAAGTTTTGACTTGTAAATATGTTCAAAACATTTTTAGTTTGACATTCTTCTATCTCTTATGTTATATAGTAATTTTATTTCTGTTACATTTATTGCTTTAATATAACTATATATATATATATATATTTCAAATCCATTTTATTTCAAGAGAAAAAAAACTCAAAATTCAAAACACATCAATTGGGGAATATAGTTAATTAAATTACTATGTTTTCTAAAATTTATAACCCTCATAGAAAATTGTCTTGTCTTTAATTATGTTGTCATTTTCTTTTTAAAATATATATTTCCACAAATTGTTTTGCTTTCTTATTTCTGAAAATTTATATATTTAAGCTGTTTTGTTTGTTGAAGTTCAAAATTAAGTAATTCTTTTTATAAGGGTTTTAAGTTTTTTGATTTATTTATTATTTTTCTCCTATTGATTTTTTCTAACTTTTATTTTGTGACTCACTATTCTTTCTCAAAATAATTATTAGACTTAAGCTCTTCCTAGTAAAAATATTACAAAGATTTCTGAATCATCAAGCTTATATTTTAATAACTCAAGAAAATAATAATAAGTTAAGACTTTGATGATGATTTAATTGTTTCCTAAATTTGAATTCACATTTTTCCCTTCATGGTCCTCGAGAGCCAGTCTAAACCTGTTTTCATTTCACAGGAATGTAGTTGTGTTATATCCAAACCATAGTGCAGTCATGGCTCAAGAATATATTTCTAGTACATTAGCAAAATGAGGAAAATGTGGATTCTCAGCTTATTATAGGTAGTTTGGAATATGTTACCAAGTTTTTAAGTGAGCCCAATTGTATCTCTAAAGGAAACATTCTACTTTTAGTTATTTATTATAGTTAAGGATTGCAAAATTAAAAAAATTATCCTGTTTATGATTGAGTTTTGTATGTATAGATCTCTTATGATGCTACCCTCTCATTACTAGTGTGCAGTCATAGTGACCTAGGTTCTTCATTTGATTTTCATCAACATGGCAAACCAGTCACCACCTCACAGGAACTTTGACCTGTTTCTTCTTCCTAGAATTTTCTTCTCCACACCTGCACAGAACTGGCCGCTTCTCTTCTTCCAAGCTTTTGTCAGAAAGCCATTCCCTGGTGATGTTTACTAGCACTGCTTTTCCCATCCTCTCCTCCCTTTCTTTTCTCTGCTATCCAGTTTTCCCTTATTTTATAGTTTAAATGAATGAGAAAATCTTAGTGCTTTCAGATTGAGTCAGAATTCATAGATCAAATTCATAGATGAGTCAGAATTCGTAGACTGTAAACAAACTATGTTCAATAACCTACAGGTCTTTTAATATGACTGCATCTCAGCCTATGTAGGGAAATTAACTACAGTTGCTATACTGAGTTAAATAATTTGGATTTCTTATTCATGTAACACAAGGAACTCTTCAAGGATTTTAAGCAGAGGAGAGGGTATATTTTAAAAGGATTCTTTCCAGTTGCACTTCAGAGCTGGAGAATACCAAATAATTCTGGAAACAATGTGTATGGAGGAAGCAATAGTTCTACTTATTAAGCTCTTCTGTATTCATCCCCCAAATAAACTACCACACACGGGCAGTGGTGTGGGAATTTTATCAGGGAGGATTGGATTTAGAGAATGAGTGAAGTCTGGTTCATTGAGATGAAGCATGTGGAGAATCATTTGTTATGGTGTATCTAAATATACCCTAAAACCTCAGGCAGTCGTGAGTGGGGGGAGCTTTCGAAGGCATCGAGTCTAGCATTTGTGATTGGTTCATTGTCTAGCACTGGGATTGGCGGTGTGAGTGCTGCCACCCAGGGTAGGTAGTCAGCATACAGTAAAAGGGACAGAAGGAGGTGTGTTTTTCCCTTTTGCCATTTTGCTTGTTGCGGCTGCCATGAATGGCTCCCTTTAACCACAGCACCCTACCTTGGAGCCAGCTGAGTATGGACTGAAACCTCCAAAAACTGTAAGCTAAATAACCCTTTTCTTCCTTAACTATGGGTGTTAGATATTTTGTCACAGCAAACAGAAATGATGGAGATCGATAGTGGAATAGTTTCAGAGTGCTGAGAGAAAGCTGTCAACTTAGAATTCTGTGCCCAACAAAATATGTCAGGAAGGAATAACAAATACATTTTCAGATGAACAGAAACTGAGGAAATGGTCACTGGAGAAATTAATATAAAAATTTCAAAAGGATCTTTCATCAAAAGTAGAGAAATAACCCATTAGTAAAGAAAGGATAAACGTGGGAGAAAGCTATGAATATCAAGTGTTTTAAAACAATGATAATGTCTTAACCTGAGCAACTATTTTGAAGATAACAATATGCAATACAACAACCGTAGTTGAATTCCTGTCATCGTGTTTTGAAATCCTACATCACTATTGGTTTTTGTTATTATTGTCATCTTTTGTGGGTTTTTGTTTGCTTCTTGATTTTTCTGTTTTTTTCTCTTTAAAATAAAAGCATTAATACACATGCACACACAAAAACAACAATAATGTCTTTAAAATTATCTACTCAGCATTACAATAAAAGACAGCAATATTTTGAATTTAGGTCAAAAAAAGGCAAATGCAATGTCTTGGTTCCCTTTCTCTTGTTACTGAGACAAAATACCCAACACCCAAAATGAAAGGAGGAAGGGTTTATTTAGTTTGCAATTTTGGAGGTTTCAGTGCATCCTCAGGTGGTTCCAAGGCAGGGTGGTGTGGCTAAGGGGCAGCCATTCATGGCCACAAGCAACACCAGCAAACTGGACCGCATGAGGATTTTGAGGGACATCCAGATGCAAATGTAACATGGAGTTATAGTTTGATAATTCAAAGATGCATTTTATAATTTCTGGGATGGATACTAACTGTAAAACAAAAGATCTTATCACTGACAAGCTGATGGGGTAAAAAACTAGAATATTGAAAAGTAATCCACAGAAAGCAAGAAAGAAGAAGAAAAAAAGTTTTTTTTTTTATTGATACCAGCGATCGAACTCACATCCATGCGCTTAGAAGGCAGGCGCTTATGCCACTGAGCTAAATCCCCAGCCTCGGAAAAAAAGTTTTAAGCTAGGGAAAATACTAAGATAGTAGATAAACTCAAATACATTAATTACATTACATTTTAATATACTACATTACAAATATGAGATTGTAATTTATCAGAGGAAATTAAATTTCAAAAACCTCAACTATATACTTCTAAACACAGAGATTCTGAGAATATAAGGATACAAAATGTATAAACATAGAATACAATATGAATATCCCATGAAAATACTAACCAAAAGAAAGTTGGTAATATCAAACATAATAGATTTAATACAAAACATCATTAGAACTTAACAGGACATTACATAATAATTAAAACTTCAGTTTGCCCAAAAGATGAGACAATTTTCAATTTGTAAACACACAGTAATTAAATCTCAGGAAAATGTGATAGCACTGAATGGTAAAACAGACATATTCCCAGTGAAGTTACAAAATATGAACAGATTGCTCTCAGTAATTGAAATTACAACTACAAAAAATTAGTAAGAGTTTGTAAAATGTGAACAAGGCAACTGAACAAATCACGTCTGTTTAAGCACATATATAGGGCACTATTATCCAACATCTTCATAATACACATTTTTAATTATACATAAAACATTTACAAAATTGGCCAGTTTACAAAAGCAACTCTTAGAAATTTTCTTAATGATTGAGATTATTCAGATTATGTTCTTTGGTGACAGTAAAAAATATTTTAGATATAATTAACATAACAATCACAAACTCAGGTGTTTCTAAGTTAGATGGTCTAGTTCTAAATATTATTCATCTGTCAGAGAGTTCACAATGAAAATTGGAAAATATTTTGAACTGGTTAAAAATCAGAATAACAAACTTGTGATCTATAGTGTAGGGCCATTCTCAGAGGACAATCTTCGGGGATGGAACTCACAACCTCGCGCTTGCCAGGCAGGCCCTGTGCCTGCTAAGCTATATCCTCAGCTAGAGAGCCATCTTGAGAGCCTGTATGGAGGTGCTAGCAGGGGAGGAAATGGGCCTCTGGTCAGGGATGATGGTCCTCTTCCATGGATTGTGCAGCTTCAGGAGGGACACATGGAGCTGTGAGGGAGGAAGGTGACACCCGCCTAGCCGGCCAGGTCAGCCAGCTCAGCCCTGGCAGTCAGTGGAGTGACAGGTGTCACAACCAAACCATCCTCACATGCTCACACGTTTGTAATTTTAGGTGTATACATTTACAGGTAGCCTAAGATAATCAGCAATACCTGGATTTATTGGAGAGATTAGAAAAAGGACAACAAATTAAAACTCAAATTTTAAAATACATGCGGCAGGAAAAATTGGGCAAGAAAAAGCAGGCATTAAGAACAGAAAGTTAGATATAACACCCTAAGTAGCTTCACATACTAAAAGTAGCTTGAGGGCTACAAATTTTTGGAGAGGCTGGACAACTTAGCAAAACCTTGTCTCAAAACAAAAACAAAAACAAAAAGTGCAGGCTGGGGTTTGGGCCATAGCTCCTGGGTTTGGTCCCCAGAACTCCAAACAAATAATGATGAAAGATATGATGATAATGAAACAAATTTAGACTGTAGGTAGCCCTTGCTGTGCGTGATAGTACATAGCTATAGAAACAATTTAAAAAGTTGAATTTTTAAAAAGTGGTCTTAATAATCATGAGAGGGGGTTATTTCTGTGGCTTACCTCTAACAATTTTTGTCAGAACACTAAAAATGATATTACTGAAGGCTACAATTTTTTAAAAAAGAGAAAATATTTTAACTTTTAATATTTCTACTATTTTAAATAACAATGTATTAAGTGTTTATTTTTCAATTTCATTTTACTGTCATTTTAAAATTATTAAAACTGATTCACAATCAGGAAAATTAGGAAATACTATGTCAGTTTTAAAAGTTACTTAAAAACTTTATATTGGAATGCATTTTGCTTTGTTTTGCTTTGTTTTGTGGTGCTGGGGATTGAACACTGGGCCTAACACCTACTACGCAAGGGCTCTATTACTGAACTACATTACCAGCCCATTACCAGCTAAAAGGCAGATTATAGTATTTTGGCAATATAATGTATTTATCTGTCTATTTTTAACAGAGTAAAAACTCTGCTGGGAAATACACCACAATGTTAAATGGATTTTTTTTCCCTGTGATATAGCATATCTTTTCTAGAATCTTGCTATATTTCTGTATTGGTCATTTTTCTCTCTTATGCGTAAATATATAAGAGAAATATAAATATTTTAAAAATTCTGCTATATTTGCTATATTTGCAAATATTTGCAAAATATTTTTCTGCTAAATAAAATTCTGCTATATATTTGCTATATTTCTATATTGGTCATTTTTCTCTCTTATGCGTAAATATATAAGAGAAACATAAATATTTTTAAAATTCTGTCCAAGATAAATATCATTGATCTTTCTGTGTATTTTTAGTTAGAAATAATTAGCATGTTCTTTTCCTTAGAAAGTAACTTTTCTTGTTTCTAAACTACTTTGTTTTATTATATTTGATGAATTTTATTTTTGATAAACTTACATACTAAAAATTAGAATTGAAATTTTCTACTGTGAAAGGAGATTGGTGATCCTCCATAGATAATTTTCCTATATATGTTTTAGCGGTATGAATGTAGTTTTCTTTGTAATTTTTCACCTTGAAGTTTGTTTTCTGTAAGTAACATTTTCTGCTTATGTTCAATACATGTGAAGTCTTTTTAGTATTGTAGAATTTTTCTCCTTTCGATTGGTATCACTTAAATTAAAACAGTGTCTTTCAAGTTACATTTTCTGTACTTTTCAAATACAAGACAGGCAGGCAGGCAGATAGCTGCTTTAAAGGTTGGAGTATTTGTAGTTTGATGTGAAGATTAAAGATCTTCAACCATATGGTACACGCCTATAATCCCAGTATTCAGGATGCTGAGACAGGAGGATTATTGTGAGTTTTGAGGGCTGTGTGGACTACATAGTGGGATCAATATCAGGCTAGGGTACATGGTGAGACTCTGTATCAAAAAAACAAAAAAATATATTCAGAATTATAGTCAAAATATGTAAAGGTGTGCTACAAAAAAGTTTCTAGTAGTCTTGGCTTTATAACCTGCAACCATTTTATTCTACTCTGTTTATAACTGAAGCTAGTTAAGAATTCAAATGGGTTTTATGAAACATGATAGAGAAAATAACAAATTCTACACTAATCATCATTTTTGTTTAATTGACTAAAACTAACATTTTAAGTTTCTTCTGAATAGCTTACTCTAAGGTATAACATCTAAATTTTACCTTTTGCAAAAATTAAAATCTCTATTATAAGACATTCTGAACTCTGCTTGAATTATTATCGATTGAATGCATTTGAAATTTTTCAACTTCATGTTCACATAACAATATTTAATGGTGATTCAACACTTCTGATTTTTTTCTGAAGGTTTTCTGAAGGTTTTTTGTTTTCTGAAAGGTTTTTATGTAAAGAATACATTTTGAACCGTTATTATTTAATCGACCCACACACAGAAATTCCTGTTACTAAAATGAATTTCAATTCTTCTATTGTTTGTCCCAAAGGTTGCACAATGAGTTAAAAGATGCTGTTGAAAAGCAATTAGAGGACCTTCCTTTTAGCGCAGAAATAGGAAATAATACATTTACAGATGATGAAACAGTCAGGAACCTTCAAGAACAACTGCAACTAGCCAGTCAAGTAAGTGACATGTTTTTTAAAATGCATACTTGTCATAGTTACTTTTCTCATTGCTGAGACAAATACTTGACACCCAGACTTAAAGAGGAGAGGTTTATTTAGCTCACAATTCTTAAAGGTTTCAGTCTATAATTGGCTGACTCCAAGGCAGGGTAGCTTCCCTGAGGAGAGCAATTCATGGCGGGCAGAAGACAGCAAAACCAACAAGTGAGAGTGCAGGAGAGGGCAAGCCTCTTTCTGTACCGACTTTTTTTTAATCCAGACTCCTGGAGTGAGAGTGATGCCAATCCAATCAGTGGACTGATCGTGCAATCACCCACATTTAATCACAGTACCCTTAATCCCAGCACTGAACCATGTATTGACCACAAACTCTAGATTCAGCTACATTTGGAAAATCCCTGGCTAAAAGTACATGAGGCTTTTGGGCTTTATTTAGATATAAACTATAACAGTACAGAACTTGCATCTTTTTAAAACATTTGTTCATCTTTATATGCAAATGACAACAGTAATAAAATTGTCACCACTTGATTTTCTATAATGTACAAAAGTTATAAAGCCCTATCAAAATATCTTCAGTATTACATAGTTAACAAATACTCTTTTTAATTGAATTGTAAAGTTTTTGATTTGCTTTTTCCCTGGTTTTACTGTTAAAGAAGAATCTTAAAGAAAAAATTCATCAATTGTATTTCTTCCCTGGTTTTAAATTTTAAATTTTTTGTGTGTTTTCTTCTATTTTATTCCATTTTCAAAGATTGTGGTATGATATTTCTCTAACAATATACTTCTTCTAGAAATAAACTTTGACTGTTTTTCGTGTTTCATAGTCAGTGAAATCTTTGGGAAAGTATAGTGTGTTCTAGATATCCTGATTTTCAGTGATGTAATTTTTGTGAACTTATGCATAAAAGAGTTTTTCTTTACAACTGAAGTGTGTCATATTTTGTGCAAATTTGAATCTCCAGTCTACTTTTCTTTATCTTTTTTTCTTTTGGTACTGAGACTCTAACTCAGGACCTCACATTTGCCAGGAAGCCCTCAGTCTATTTTATTTTCCTTTCCTTTCCTTTCCTTTTCTTTCTCTTTCTTTCTTTCTTTCTTTCTTTCTTTCTTTCTTTCTTTCTTTCTTCAAGTTTATTTTCTAACTGTGAGTATAGAAAAAAAATCTCTTCGTGTTTCAGTTTCTTCATTTATAAATGGAATTAGATATTCTGAGTTTCATGCCAGTTTGATTTTATGATTATCAGTTAAGAGTCATATTTACTTGGAACTTTGGTTTTAGAATTTTTTACTTGATACATTAGGTAAATCAAAGAAGATGCTGGGCACAGTGGCAAATGCCTGTAATCCCACAACAATGGGAACCAGGAAGATTGCAGGTTCAAGCCCAGCCTGAACAATTTAATGATTTAGGGATATCCTATCTCAGAATAAAAAATAAATAAAGGACTGGCATGACCCTAGGTTCAGTCCCCAGCACTGCAAAACAAAAACAAAAACAAAACCTGTATTTATCTTGTTAAGATATATTTACACTGAATTTCTTGAAATGCATTAGTGGAAGTAAATAAAAACTTAGACTTTATCATCAGATACTAAATTATGACTCAAAAAGTGTGCCGCAATGTGTAATTCTTATTCCTAAAATTTTATAAAATGTTAAAGATCTATAAAAATAATGTCAAATGTTAATTCTGCTTTTATATATATATATATTTTTATTAATTTATTCTTAATGGTCTGATAAAATGTATAAAGTTATAGTATTTATTTTTGGGTTGAAGTACCTTTTAGTGTATGAAAGCTAGATAAATCCAACTAGAGAGATAAAAGCTAAACTAAATACAACTTAAAATTGATATATTGAGAATAAAAGAAAATTCTTTTTACATTGTTCTTTATCAAAATAGAGTTGACCTTCCATTTCTATGGGTTCTATACCTGTGGATCAAACCAACAATAGACCAAAAACATGGGAGGAAAATTGCATCTGTATTAAACACATGCAAAATTTTCTCATTCCCTAAACAAATATAAAAACTATTTACTTAGCATTTATATCTAGTAGTAAGAGTAATCTACAGATGGTTTCAAGTATATGAGAGGATGCACATAGATTGTATACAAATACTTCTCCATTTTATGCAAGGGACTTGTCCACAGATTTTGATATCCTGTGGTCAGTGGTAGGGGTCCTGGATTCAGTTATCCTGTGGGTACATAGGGATCACTGTAATAATCGTAGTGTTTGACTGTCAATTCAAATACCTTCACTCATTCCACATTGATGATAAATGGGTGCTGTTGCTTCTGGGTCTTAAGGAACATACTGGTTTTTGGAAGAAGTATAAAAGGTAATGAAGTATTGTCTTCTGGTTATATTCTTTGTTTGGTTTTCATTTTACTTTCAAGCTCCTGGATCTTGGAAAACTTAGTGCCGCTCTTCCCTCATTTACATATGACAGTAAAAGTAATTTTTTATTTTATGGAGTTCTTATGATAATTAAATTAAAAGTCCTCTCAAAGTATTCAGTATAATGCTGAGCACACATGTAAAGTTAATAAATTTGTTCTATTTTTATCATAATCATCATCACCATTATTGAACAGCAAGACAATCAAGTTAACACAATTATATATGTTGTGTCGAGTAACCGTGTTGCTTTAGGAACTAATAGAAAGAGTACATTATTAAGTCCCATTAATTAGTTTTGAATATTTATTCCATTATAGTAGTGTGATTTGTAAAAATCTTTCTGGACAACAGGTTGACACTGAGAAGCTTAAAAATGTTTATAGCCTTTGACCAAGAAATGTTCATAAACTCTGACCAATTAGATAATGATATTATATAGATTCTAGGAATTTGTTCTAAGCAATTATATCAAAAAGGATAAATAAATATGCTCATACAATATTTATAATAATGAAAAATTGAAAATAATTTAACACAAAAAGTATAAAAATTAATTAAATTTTAGTTGGCCCCAAAACTAAATTCATCCAGCTTAAGAAATGATACACAGTATTAGCATAGTAATGAAGCACAGATTACTGCACACACCCACTTGCACAATCTGAGATAATCTGATTAGAATGCATTTCCAACATTTCTGAGATGATGTTGATGATGCTGGTTCTCAGAGAATCATTAAGAGAATCTTCATTTTGTAACTACTAGTGCAGGTGATTGTTTTCAGCACTCAGCTTTGGGAAGCAGTGAGATCTTTTATATATGAGGCATTTTTATGATGAGTCATTAAGAAAATAAAGTGAAGAAAGGGAATCCGCTTGCATCCTGGTAAGCAGCCATGGCTTGCACGAGCTGCGGGTGACCCAAGGAGAGAACCAGCCAGCCAGCATCTCCCAACATCTGTTCCATGTTGGAACTTAGGGCGCCAGACAACAAAGAAACCCACTCATCCCCTGGTAACCAGCCTTGGCTCAAGCAAGTGGCTGGCGACCCAGGGAGAAAACCAGCCAGATAGCGTCTCGGAGATCCATGCCATGTTGGAACTTAGGGCGCTGGGCAACAAAGACACTCTCTAGCCTCCCTCTTATGCAGCCATGGCTCCAGTGAGCAGCAGGCAACCCAGGGAGAGAACAAGGCAGGCAGTATCTCCCGAGATCTGCTCCATGTTGGAACTTAGGGTGCTGGGCAACAAAATAACCCTCTTGCCTCTCTGGTAGGGAGCTGTGAGCCTACTGGCGCGCAGGCTGAGAATCAAACATCCCATCCCTACCTCCATTAGCAAATGGGAGCCAGAGGTGTGAGCATTTCTTGGGAGGATGACCATGTGCAATATAGCAAATAAGAGGGATTTTCTCCTACTATCTCTTTGAAGGCAAATATTGTTATCACTGTTTTGCTTTGTTTTGATTAATTGCATTGCTCTATTCAATAGTTGGTTTTGATAGGTTTTATGATGTTCTGTATTGGTTTGATTTTGCTATACCTGATTGAAAGGACAACTATTGTGAAGATAACAAGATATACTGTGGTACCTATTACTGTTATCCTGGTCACCTGCTGTGACGTTCTGTATCAATTTCATTGTATTGTCTTGTTCTGTTATATTTTACTACCTCCAAAATAATAAAATTTCGTGTATAAAAAAATAAAGTAAAATAAAAACTAATTCTTAAGGAAAATGAAGTCATAAGAAAATGAAATGAATTATTCAACCAGGAATTAGTGATCTAATCCAAGTCTTCAGGCAGCAGATATTGTGTTTGTCTACAAATTTCTATACTATGTAAGTTTTAGGCAAAATTAATCATTGTGTTAGAAGACAAGATAATGATTGTTTGGGGGCAGATTATTGTAACTGGAAGAGGTCACAAGAAGAGCATCTGCCTTCCAGGCGATAATGGTCGCTCTTGAACTGTGTGCTGGTTGCAATGAATGTATTTACTTTATAAAACTTCATGATCTGTGTGTTTTCTGAATGCCTGTTATATTTCAGTAAATATTTCATAGAAATGTATAAACTTATAATGTTCTAAGTATGTGCTCATCGTGTTCTTAAAATGAGTATCTTCATTACAGTAAACTCAAAGGTTGGCTTACTCTTTGACATGGGATTTGAAAGCTTAGGTTTTAGACCCAAAAAGATGAAGATTTCTCTCTGATTCAGTTAGCAGTTTGTTGAGGAACTCTAGACAAGCTTCCTGGAGCTTAGTCTCCACTTCTTTAGACAGTAAGAGTTTCTGTTTCTTAGGTTTACATTTCACAGCAGTTTTGATTTCAGGGCCCCTCTTTAGGATGCTTGAAAGTTATGTAGAACCCTAAAGAACTTTCTATTTTTGTGGGTTATATCTATCAATATTTTTGTATTATAAATTAAAACACAATAGGAGCATAAAGTACACGTTCTGTTAGCCTGAGAATAGTAACATCACATAAAATTTGGAAAATTCTACTATGTGAGAATGAGAATGAAAAAAGCAAATAGTGTTTTCATATTATTATAAAAATAATTGTGACCTCAAGATCACCTCACAAGATCTTGGGAACTGTAAGGCTTACCATCCACACTTTGATAATGCTGTGTTGAAAAAATAGATAAGGATTTGAAAAAACTCTCATTGTAAAATATCAGGTAAGGGCCAGGGATATAGCTCAGTGGTGCAGCACCTGCCTGACAAGTGCAAGGTTATGAGTTCGATTCCTGGTACCAAAAAAACTCAAATAAACAAAACCCAGGTAAAAATAGTACAATATAAACATACATTATGTTATTTGTATTTCTTATAAGTAAATAGTTTCTACCCCAATTTACATTTATAAACAGAATCAACATTTATAAAAATGAACATATCTATACATCAGCAATATTTATTATCAGATGTTAAAATTATAAGTGATTGTTACTTTCAATGTTTTTCTCGTTTTCCACAAAAAAACACTAACTACTTTAACAGTCAGGAAAAAAATACAATACTTTTCCTGTGAAAATTTTCTTCTTCAGTAATTTCCAAAGCTTATACTTGTAGAATAGTACAAGTAAATTCTCTAATAAGACTTTTAACTTTTTTAACTTTTTCTCTGAAATCTGTGTAAAAAGAGAATTGTAAAATGAGAAAATTTTTATGTTTAAGTTTATGCTTCAAATTATTATTAAATCAATTTTAAATCACCAAAATATTGCAACTATAATACAGTTTTATGCTGTCTAAAAACATTTCCATCAAAAAGTAGCTGCATGCACAGTGGCGAACCCATAGTATTGAATTGTATTACCTAGTGAGGATGTAGCCACATTAGTCTTTGTTAGAGGCACTCTATGGTGTTCACATTGCAGTAAAACTGCTCAGCAGAGCATATCACAGGACATATACATTCCTGTCATTAAACAGTGCATGACTGTACCATCTTTATCTTTATTTTATTTTATGACTGTATAAGAACTCATTTGTAAAAAACAATGCATTTGCCCTATTCAGTAAGTAACCTGTTAATTTGTGTTGCTATGTTTTTGTTTGGTAGGAAAAGACTCAGGCTGTGGAACTCTGGCAGAATGTTTCTGAGGAGTTAAACAGACTACAGAAACTTTACCAGGAACATATGACTGAAGCCCAGATTCATGTATTTGAAAGTCAAAAACAAAAGGTAATTGTAGACATTTTAAAAATTATAAATATAAGTAGGTAATCTTGGAGTTCATGATTTTCTTGTATATCAGTAAAAAAATTGCAAGCTCAACATGGTGACATGCATACCTGTAATCCCAGCACTTGGAGGGTTGAGTCAGGAAGATCATTGCAAGTTCGAGATCAATCTGATTTGCATAGTGAGACCCTGTCTCAGAAAGATGGGGGGGAAAAAAGAAAAGAAATTGCATTCTGAACAAAATGCTTTGGAGAGATACTTCTCTTTTTTTTTTTTTTTTTTTTTTTTTTTTTGCATGTATTTGCACTAAATGCATTTTACAGCCATCTTAGGGAGGCTTGTTTCTTTTTTTCTTATCCCCTTCCCTTTTCTCTTTCTCCTTCCTCCTCTAAGTCCCCTTCCTCCTTTTCCATTCTTGGATATTACTAATCTTAGTTCATGTCTATGGCATAGGGTGTCCACATTTATTGAGGTCATTAGGATCTTGCACATAGGATGATACGTGCACTGTATCTGTTTCCCCATTCCTTCCCTCCAGGCCATTGTCCTTGGTCCCCAGAACCCTTTGCTATCTGCAAGAAATCCATTCCATCTCCTTCAATCTTTTCTTTATTTTGTTTTGTTTTGGTTTTTTATTGAGGGGATGAACTTTGGAGATTTTGTTTGTTTGCTTTTGTTTTGTTTTGTTGTACTGGAAATTGGACCCAGGGCCTTCACACTGAGCTACATTTACATCCTTTCATTATTTTATTTTCATATAGTAATTTTTATGTTGCTGCATTGCCCCAGCTGGGCTGGAACCTTGAACTCCCCTCCTCTACTTCTTGTGCTGGGATCACAGGCCCAGGTTACTGCGCTGGGTTCACCAGCCCTTTTATTTTTATTTTGGGAGTTTCACTGAGTTTCCCAGTTTGGTTTTGAACCTGTCATCCCCTGCCTCAACCTGCTGTACTGTGTTTTTTTATGTTAGTAATTAGATCTCTGATACCGAGAAATCTCGGTACTGAGAAACTGGTAAGATAATTAAACCAAGTACACACTTGATTTTATAATGTGACAAACAGTGAAAGCAGTATCTAGGTCTACAAAGCAGATATAAAATTACTTTGTATAAATGGACCTCCATAGCTTTCCTTTGCTTAATTTCCTACTTGTTTCAAAAAAAAAAAAAAATTACTGGGTAATGTGCTGGTGAGGAGACTTGTTCAAAGATGGTGACCACCATGTAAAATGAAAATATTTACACTGTTAAATGTGACCTATTACTAAAATTTTCTCCTATAAATTAACCAGTAAAATTTAAAAATAGGAACAGATCTTAGCTGTTTTGAAAGTTTTTTCTATTCAAAGAAGTAGAGAGCTGAGGATATAGCCCAGCAGCATAAGTGCCTGCCTGGCAAGTGCGAGGTTGTGACTTTGATCCCCAGTACAAAAAAAAAGAAGAAGAAAAAGTAGATATTTTACAGTCTTTCAAAGTAGATACCTAACATTTGTTTTAAACCTCTGTTAACAAGAACTTACTACTTCATAACACCATCCATTGCATTGGAAAATCTGCCGCCTTTTTTCTTCTGTTGGTTCTTTTACTATTAAGTACATTGAGTATTGAAGGAAAATCCCAGTTCCTATTCCTTTTCTATGACCCTTGAGAAATAGCTACTTAAACATATTGGATATCATAACTCTCTATAATTCATTTATAGGTTTTTAAAATTCTAGTTCATGAGTATTTCTATTATTACCATTATAGTTGGGCTGAAGAAGTCATAATAATATATGGATGATTTTTTATACATGCTCTGTTTTGAAATAATCACATGTAATTTGTTCCAGAGAACCTTTCCCTCTGAAATCCAAAAACCATTTTTAATAAAAATAAATTCTTCCAGACTGTCTAGTTATTTAGGTCAATCACTTAAGCCCAAAAGGTATCTTTTTCACCTGAATTGCAGTTAGATTTTTTTTATAGGTAACTTTATAAGTACCATTTCATCTTTCCTTTCCTAGTTGTGTATTAATCTTTAAATCTGTCATCCAACATGTTAATAGTCTTTCTCAGCTTTGTATTATCTGTAAAAATAATGTATAATAGAATCATAACCATTAATAAAACAATTATAAACTTGCAGGGTACGAAAAACTTGAAATAGGGTTGGACAACAACTCTTTTGCCATGATTTACTTTGTAAGTTTGAAATAGGTTTGAATGTGGACAAGCTATCTCTAGCATTTGGAATTTCTAATCACTTATAATGTTTTGTAATATGTCTTTGAGTTTTAAAGTAGTATTTGCTAACAGATTTATTTAAATGTTGCTTCCTTAATTTTTTTCATTTTTTAAAGAGAAAAAAGAAAAACGAGAAAAACCAAGAAGCAAGCAAACCAAAAACCAACACAAAAGCAAAATGACAACAACAAAAAAATAGTAGCTATATAGGTTTTCAAAATAATATGATAGGAAATTAACAGTGGTTGTTATACTGCATATTGTTGCTCAGATTACCAGATACAGGAATAAACCAAAACATTAAAAAGGAACAAAATATTGGATTTCAAAAACAAGATAAGGGGCTGGGGATTTAGCTCAGCGGCATAAGTGCTTTCCTTGTAAGCAGGCAGTTGTGAGTTCAATCCCTGGTACCAATAAAAAAGAAAAAGACAAAAAAAAAAAAACCAAGATAAAAGGAAATCCCCCATAATACGTATTGTCATCCTCCAAATAGATGTTAGACTACCAGCTTTAGGCCTGCAAATTCAATCAAACAATACAAGCATTAAGTTATTTTTTTTGTTTACTTCAGTCACTGTTACCTCAATCTGAGTTCCTCCAAATTAGCCAGTTGCTTATGGTGGGGGTGCTCTTCTTGTCTCCCAGTCCTCGCACCAACTGACTCACAGGAAGGCATGATTTGGCTTCTTGATTCTCTTCCCATTCCCCATAGCCACCCCTGGCTCACTGGTTCAATTTTTAATCGTTTAAAGTATTTCTTACTTCTTTAACTACTGTTTCACACAATAATAGAAGAAATACTGATTTTGTCTATACTTACACATGATGGTTTTAAACTTAATTTTACTTCTGCTTTAAATATGTGTTATAAGGTGTTATTTACATACTTTCTATACCTTCCCACTAGGATCAGCTGAACAGCTTTCAACAGTTGGCCAAGAAACTTCATGTTACTAATGAGAACATAGAAATGGTAAGTGAAAATAACCATTTACTATATTTATTTATATACATTTGAAATTGTCACTTAGCAATCATTTATTATGCTAATTTAAATCAAGAAAAATTTGTACAAAATTAAAATGAGTAGAGAGTAGTTTTTTTACATTACTGTGACATAATTGATAGTACCCCTTGGAGATCTAATTAACATTTTTCTGAAATATAGCCTAATTTGAAAGTCCTCTTATAGTTCTTGGTAAGATCTCTTGAGAATAATGTGTACCTTGAAATCCTCATCATAGAGCAGATACGTTATTCTTTATTGTCTTAGTTACTTTTCTCTCGTTGCTGAGACAAAAATACCCGATATCCAAAGTTAAAGTGGAAAACATTTATTAAGCTCACAGTTTGTGGAGATTTAGTCCATAATAAGCTGGCTTCAAGGCAACTCCAAGGCAGGATGGCATTGCAAAAGAGAAACAATTGATGGCAGGCAGAAGGTAGCAAAACAATCAAAAGAGAAGGAAAGCCTCCTTCCGTGCCTCATTTTGTATCCAGATACTGGGATTAGGCCAGCACCAAAGCTATCAGCCACCTGATTTAATGATTACCCACCTTAGTTCCTAGCACCATTTATCCTAGCATCATTTATACATTCTAGATTTAGCCACCTCTGAAAAATCCCCACCTATAACTGCAGGAAGCATTGGGGACACCTAAACACAAGCCATAACATTTATATTTAATCAGCACACATGCAGGTATATAAGAATAACATAAATCTTTTGTCAAATGAATAAATTGGTTATTTTCTAAAAATACAATTAGGAAATGTAGAACCTAATGCTAAATCTATGTACTAAAACAAATTTAATTAGTCATCTCAAGGCCTTTTATTCTCATTTCCCTTAGCTTTTTGGCATTTTATTTTTACTCACTATTGAGTAATAAAATTGTGATGCCCCAGATAATCCCTCTTTCTTCTTTCCTTTATTCTAGTTCAGCAGTCTCCTTATTCTTATTAGTACCTAATATATATGTTTTCATTGAACAATAGAGTGTCATCAAAAGTTAGATACCCAATTCTATTGTAACACAAAATTTTTCCAGCTTAATATATGTAAAAAAAAATTATTAAATGTCTTTCTGGTACTTACATTAACTTTGGAATTTCTAATCACTTTTATGGTAGTATACTTCTTAGACCTTTATAATACTATTAAATTGCTCTAGAATGAAATATTAATGAGTTCTAGATTAAATAACCTATTTTTAATATTCCTACATGCAATGAATACTTCAGTCTAATAAATATTCCTTTAAAAGTAAAACTTTTCAAAAATCACAGGGAAATAAAACCTCAGAGAGTTTATTATCCCCAGGCCCAACATTTTAGGTGACACCAAAGTAGGTTTAAGAAAAGTATATTAAACAGTAACACAGTGCCCTAAGAAACTGAAATTCATTAATAAAAGTATATATAGACAAATCATAATACTG
The DNA here is from genome assembly GCF_034190915.1 of Cavia porcellus. Lineage (NCBI taxonomy): Eukaryota > Metazoa > Chordata > Mammalia > Rodentia > Caviidae > Cavia > Cavia porcellus. The sequence continues at coordinate 25,815,723 of NW_026947497.1, read as the reverse complement.
TGTTACTATACTGGCGTTAAATAAGTCACTCTTAATTGTAATATAAAAACTAAAAGGCAAAAGTGCTTGAAATGACTATAAGAAATATATTAGAAGATACATAGCATGAGTAAACATGAGTTGTATCAATAATAAAAAGTGTGAGAAAGAAAAACAGTTTTATATAAAATTGAAATTACTTATCAGTTTAAAATACACTGTTACAACTCCAGATGTTTTGTATATGCCAAAGAGTCCCCCCAGAATGAGAAGTTACACATAAAGAAAAAAAAGGGAATTAAAACATGTCTCTAGAATATAGCAAATAAAAAAAAGAATACAACAAGAAAGGAAAAACAGACAAAAGAACTACAAAGAAACTACCAGCAAACAACTAACAAAACGATGATACTAAATCCGTCCCTACCAACAATTACTTTAAATGTAAATGGATTAAACTTCCCAATCTGAAGGTTTAGAGTGACTCAATGGATTAAAAAACAAGGAGGAAGATGGCAAAATGGTAGTAACTTTCGTTCCACTCAATTTTTCAGAAGAATGAATAATCCTAAGAAAGGAGAAATTTCATTTAGAGAAAACAACCAAGTGTCCTGAAGACACTTGAAAACTAAATTGACAACTTTACATTCAGAAAACCAATTTTAAGAGTTATTGAAATGCAAGAGGACTTGAAATTCAGATTAATTAGTGAAAAGATTATTTGTTAAATAATACCAAAAATTTTGCCAAATCTTTTCTTTTTTCTTTTCTTTGGGGGTGTGGGGTTTGAACTCGAAACCTCGCACTTGCCAGGCAAGCACTTATGCAACTGAGCTAAATCCCCAGGCCCTCCCAAATCTTAACAATACAATGTTTATACATGTGTGTCTGGTTCATTTCACTTATGAGTATTGTTCTAGTTGCCTCCATTTACCTATAGAAGTCCCCAATTTACCCTTCTTTATGGCAAAGTAGTATCCCATTGTATAAAAATACATCTTTTTTAAAAAGAGAATTTTTTAAAAGCCAATAAAACTAATGTACATCTCTTTTTATCCATTCCTTGGGGTTGATGGACATTTGGATCATTTCCAAGATTTAGCTATTATAAATTGTGCTGCTCTAAATATGGGTGTACATATATTACTGTGGTACAGTGTTTTTAATTCTTCTGGAAAGATACCCAGAAAGGGAATAGCTGAATCAGATGAGACCTATAGTCCTAGGTGTTTGAGAAATTCCACAGTGATTGCACTCAGTCTGTACTCCCACCAACACTATAGCCCCTCCAGCATTTGTTATTGGTTAATTTCCTGATAATAGCCATTTTTTCTGGTGTGAGGTAAAATATTAGTGTTGTTTTAATTTGCATCTCTCAAATGACCAGTGATATTGAACATTTTTTTCATATATTTATTTGCTGTTTGTATTTCTTCATGTGAGAAGTGTGCATTCATCTCAGATGCCCATTTTTGGATTGAGTCTTTAAATTTGGGAGGTCTGATTTTATGTATGTATTTATTTATTTATTTTAGCATTTTCTGTGTTTTTGATAGGAATTCTGTGTCTGACGAACAGCTGGCTAACATTTTTTTTCCAGTATTGTGGATTGTCTCTTCATTCTGTTGGTGGTTTCTCTTGCTGTGCAAAAGCTTTTTTATAAAATGAGATCTCAATTGTTCATTCTTTCTGAAATTCCTGTGCAGTCAGGATTTCATTCATGAAATCATGCTTATATCAGTGTCTTCAAGAGTTTTATCTACTCTATCTTCCAACAGATTTAATGTTTTATTTTAATATTTATATCTTTAATCCACTTTGAATTTAGCACATAATGAAAGATATGGGTCCAATTTTAATCTTCAGCATGTGTAGAACCAGTTTTTTCAGCACCACTAATTAGAGTCTGTTTTTCTTCCAGTGAATGTGTTTGGCTCCTATGTCAAAGATAAAGTGGCTTAAGGTGTCTGGGGCTGTTTCTGTGTCTTCTAATCTGTTCCATTGACCTTCAGGTCTGGTTTTTTTGTTGTTTTTTTCTTTTTTGTTGTTGTTGTTTTGTTTTTTGTTTTTTTTTTTGTAAGTACCATGCTGTTTTTATCACAATAACTTTATAGTAAAATTCCACATCAAGATTGTCCCCTGGATTTGCCTTTGGTGAACTGGTTATCTCGGCTTGCGTCTTATTTAAGTGTCTTTTCATTTTCTCTACTTTTTTTAGTTTAATTTCTGGGCAATGCTTGTCCGTTGCCTTGGGGGTGTTCCTTTATTTTAGTATGTAGAAACCTTAGGAAATGACTACTTCTCTGAGGTATCTTCCAGGTGTGGCTGGTTTTTGGGTTTTGAGTCTGTTGCAGGATTCTACCTATTCAGTTTGTTGGGGATGAGAAATTGCTGCCTATTTGGCCCAGTCCCTGGTTCTTTGGCAGTGTGCAACAGTATTTTCTATAACCCTTAATCAAGCTGAGTCTTGGAATACCAGGAAGAACATTTGTTTAGAACAGTTGTCACTACATAGCCTAGAAAATGACAAACTGAGCTAACCATTAATTTGCCACTTTTAGCCATATGAACTGATTTGTGGTTACATACCAAAATCTGAAACAAACTAGGAAATTATATGAAGTATACAAGTCCTTAATATGTCAATTTTTCCCCCAGGGGCTAAAATTTGAAATGGATTAGGAGAAAATAGAGATGTGGGAGAAGAGAAAGAGATTAGAAGTAAGGCTGGAGAACAAAGGGCGAGCATGCTAACTTTGGTAAACTGGAGCAGAAGACTGCAGGAAAACAGAGAGGGAAGAGATTTTGAAAAAAGAACAAAACAGAGCCACACTACACAGAGGCTACAAACCACATTCACACTCATCCAAAAACAAGAATAACAATGAAGGAGAAAAGAAAATGAGAGCAAAATCACTACCACAACCACAAAAAAACAAGAGCAAGAGGAAAACAAAAACAAAAAAGTCCATTTCCAAGTCTGTCTGTGCTGTAACTGGAGGACTACATGTGCACAAGATCCCTGTTGATTTATCCCAGCAAGCCAGAAGTAGCTTTTTGGCAGAAAATAGATAATCTCAGTGAGTCTACACTTTCTTGCCCAAAGCAGACACATTCAGCCTGCAGCCATCAGTACACCTTCGTTAGGCTGAGCCCAGATGGTAGCTGCTAGATGGAGTGGGCAGCAGTTCTGAGGTCTGATCTCAACCATCTCCATCTCATCTCCGGGGTGGCTCCCGGCCAATCACTGTCTCATGGGACTATTGAGCCCTCAGCACTCACTGCTAGTTAGTGCAGTCTTCATGCCAGCTGCTCCACTCCACTGTCCAAGACCTGTAGGGTCACCAGCCATCACCATCACCATGTGAATGGAAGTGTGAGTCCTGTCTCAGGGAGAAGGTGCTGCCAGCTACCTCCTCCTTCTTCACCAAAGTTTCTCTCTTCACCCTCTCTGTGTGCATCAATTCACGCTTGAGATTCTTCCTGGGTCCAGGAGATCCACTTCTCTCCTCATCTTCCTAACATTGCTATATTCTAGTATTCGAACAGTGACTCTGAGAGGCTGTTTATCTGCTGCTTATCACTCTGACATCTTCTGTCAGTTCCCTCAGAGCTAAAATTACAGAAAAAGTTCAGAACAACATAAAGGATATGTTGAAAGAACTGATCCTTTGTTGTAGGATAAATAAGTTTATAAATCACTAGGGAAATTAGCCAAATAAAAGAGAACCACCAAATCCATAAAACCAGATACAACAGGGACATCTGACAAGATACCTGAAATCCAGAGGATTATTAGATACTATTTGAAAAATGTATATGTATTCCAATAAGTTGGAGAATATACTAGAAATAGTTATATCCTTAGACACAAATTATCTACCAAAATACAACCAAGAGGATATTAAAAAATTTAAACAGATCTATGACAAGCAGTAAGATTGAACCAGTAAGAAAAAGTCTTCCAACAAACAAAAGCCCAGAACTGGGTGGACTTAGTACTGAATAATACTTAGATCTTAGGAGAAGAACTACTGGCAGTGCTCTTCAAACTATTCTATGAAATAGAAAGGAAAGGATTGTTTCCAAAATTCATTCTACAAAGAAAGTATCACCCTTATGCCAAAACCAGATAAAGACTCAATGACAAAAAGAAATTATAGACTGGTATTTTTAAACACACATGCAAAAATGCTCAGTAATAAATTCTTGCAAACAGAATTCAGCAAAACAGCAAAAAGGTCATACACTGTGGTCAAGTGGGCTTTATCATAGGAATGCAAAGATGGTTAAACATGTAAATCAATGAATGTAATACACACCTAAGTAGAACAAAGAGAAAAAAATCCCACAGAATCTCAATAGAGGTAGAAGAAGGCTTGAACAAAACTCAACATCCCTTTATAATAAAAATCTTGAATAGAAACCAGATATGAAGAATCTTTCTTCAATATAACAGCTGTATATGACAGACACACAGCCAACATCTTAATGAATGAAGAAAATCTAAAAAACATTACTTTTAAAATAAAGAACAAATTGTCCATTCTTACCACTCCTGTTCAATGTAGTTCTTGAAATTGTAGCCAGAAGAAATAGTAATTAGGAAAGAAATAAAAAGGATATATAGGAAAGAAAACATTACAAGTTGGAAAGCCATCCCTTGTTCATTGATCAAAGAATTAATATTATTAAATGTTTATATTACTGACAGTAATAAACAGATTCACTTCAATCCAATGTCTAAATACCATTCTTTTGCAGGGCTAGGAAAAAAAAAAAAAACCCTAAAACATGTAAAAGAACCAGAAGAGCCAAAGCAATCCTGAACTGAAAGAGCAGTGCTATAGGCATCATAGTATCCTATTTTAAAATAATACTGGAACCCAATCTATAGCAATTAAAACAGGATAGTACTGGTCCAGACATACAAAACAGTGTCATAGATCAAAGGATGCAGAAACAAACCCATATAACTACAAACCCATATCTGATTGCTGTCAAAATGATCACAAACAAATGCTAAAGAAAAGACAGCCTCTTTAACAAATGACCCTGGGAGACTACATATCCATTTGGCAAAGATTGAAACTATATCCATATCTCTTTTGCTGTACTAAAATCAGTTCAAAATAGGTCAGAGATCTAGATATAAAACCTGAAACTGAAAATGCTTGAGAAAAATAAAAGGGAAACATACACATATATAAAGGGAAAAAAAATCCCATGATCATGTCACAGGACAGGCAAATACTTACTGAGTAAGACTCCAGTAACACAGGATGTTCTAGCAAGACTCAGCAGATGGAAGTACATCAAATTAAACAAGTTCTGTACAGCAAAAAATGAAGAGACAGTCTGCCAAATGGGAGACAATCATTGCCAGCCAGTCTTCTGACAGAGGATTGATAGCTAGGATATACAAAGAATTTTTAAAAGTTTAACACCCTAAAAATGAATAGCTCAGTCAATAAGTAGGAAAAAGAATTGTGCAAATGGCCAATAAGTATATGAAAAAAAATATTCAACACATGTAATCAGTAGATAAATGCAAATCAAAATTTTAGAGATTCTATCTCACTCCAGTCAGAATTGCTCATTTGTGATATAAAAAATGATGCTGGCACAAATCCAAGAAGAAAAATGAACATCTTTTACATTGTTTGCAGAAATGTAAACTATTATGACCACTATAGAAATTGATATGGAACTTGCTCAAAAGCCTAAAACTATTGATACCTTTTGATCCAGGTGCACTACTCCTCATTATATTCCTGAAAGAAATAATGGCACATACTATAGTGATGCCCATGTTTACTGCACCACGGTTCACAATAGATAAGCTATAGAAATAGCCTAGGCTTCTGTCAACAGAGGAATTAATAAAGAAAATATGATACAATAATAAAGAAAATATGAAATGAAATCTTGTCATTAACAAGAAAATGAATGGAATTGGAGACCAGTTCCATGTTAAGTGAAATATGTGACTCAGAGGGTCAAATACTATGTGTTTCTCTCATATGTGGAATTGAAAAAAAAAAAAAGAAAAAACAGAAGGAGAGGTGATAGGAAATTAAATTATGAAATGAGGAAATCAATTTGAGGCAGGGAAGAAGAGAGAAAGATGGGGTACTAGGGAGTAAAATAATCAAGTTATGTTATTGTATGGACCAGTATGCAAAAATAAAACCTATTCTGTATAACTAATATGCATGAGTAAACTTAACAAACAAACAAAAGATCCAGTCATACATCTACAAATAATTCACTTTCGAGTTAAGGATACCCATATGCCAAAAAAAGAAGCTTTTCTTCAAGTACTATAGTTAGTCCATTTTTAAATTAATTTTTTAATATTATTAAGTTACACAAATTCCTTAAAAAAGCCATACACCCCCATGCACTGCTGACCAGCATCAGGAAATCTTGCTGTAACTGTGGGAATTTGAAGAAGCCTGCCTCACCACATCACCTCACCAGGAAATTAGGTCGGGAGAAACCCAGGTGCGTGGCCCATTCCTCTGCACTGCAGACAAGCAGCCAATATGAGAAGCACCTGGGATCCCACAATCTGCTCATCCAAGGAACTCAGGAAAATCTCAGGATAAAGATCAAAAGGCAATCTCAGACCTTTAACCCATACAGAACAAGACCAGGAGACATAGACATAGAAGAAAATGGGAGTCACACACCTGAAATTTCTGAAATTATAGCAACTGAAGTCAAGAAACAACTTCATGAGGCTGTAAAAATAATCAGATCAGAAATAATATCTCGGGTAAAATAAGAAATGAAAACCATAGTGAAAGAATTGTTGAGTATATCTAAAGAAAACATATTTTTAAAAAAGAGGAGCATAGAAAAATGATAGAAATCTTGAATGAACAATATAAGAAAAAATTAGAGTGCATGAAAAAGATTCAAAGAGATATCAAGGAAATTAAAAGCTCCATTGAAAGCTGGTAGAGCGTCTTGAACAAGGCTGAAGACAGACTTTCAAACCTTGAAGACAGGATTGCAGCTAGTGGTTGTGAGAGGAAAGCACTCTTAAAAATAATACAAAACCAGGAAATAACATTTTAATAGCTGCAAGATGAGGCAAAGAAAAAAAATTTAAGAGTGATAGGTGGTCAGTGAAAAAGCAACAATCAATAAAAATCACACAAAAAGACTACTTACAGAAGTAATAGCAGAAAACTTCCCAAGTATGGGAAAAGGACATGACATACAGATAAGTGAGGCATATAGGACTCCAACTAACCATAACCAAAATAGATTTACACCCAGAAAATCAAGATCCCAGAAAATCAGCACTAGAACAGAATATTAACAGCTGTTAGAGAAAAGAAACAGATCACCTATGGGAAAAAACCCATCAGAATCAGGACAGACTTCGTAACATAAACCATCAAGTCAAGAACTTGGAGTGAAGTGTTTCAAATCCTGAAAGAAAACAATTTCCAACCCAGATTGATGTACCCTGAAAAACTATCTTTCAAAATTGATGGATAAATAAGATATTTCCATAATAAAGAACACCTGAAGAAATTCTTGACCATGAAACCAACCCTACAAAGATTTTCTGAAGGATATTCTAGAAAGAGATAAATATGGCCACAGTTCCAAGAACAGCAACAGAAAGAAATCATCAAGCAGGACAAGCAGTTAAATAGAAGAGAAAAGTAGGGAACCAAGAAGAGTAAAATAACATGACAAAGACAAGCCAGTGCATATTGGTAGGACCATTAACGTAAAAAACCTCAATTCACTAATAAAAAGAAACAGACGGTGGATCAAGAAACAAAATCCATCAGTATGCTATACACAAGACACACATTTAACTCAAAAAGCAATTCATAGACTAAAAGTCAAAGGAAAGAAAACAAACTCCATGCAACAGAAACTGGGGAAAAAGCAGAGGTAGCTTGCCCACCAACCACAGAATGGACAAGATAGTTACAGTATTTTTATACAATGGAGTCCTGCTGATCAATGAAAAAGGGCAATCTCAAGGCTCTTGTAGGTAAACCAGTGCAACTGGAGATCATGCTCAAGGGACAAATGTTTCATACTCACATGGATAAACATCGTGTTGTCTCCTTAGTATACAAAACTGAAGGAGTTAGTGGGATCCAAAATGTACTGTGGATATTGTGAAAGTGAAAGGGGAGGAAATGGCTAAAAAGGGAAGGAACACCTGGGGTGGGGGAAAAGAGAAAAGAAAGAAGGGAAAAGATTATATATATGTACAAAATAGATAATTATACTACTGATTTCTGTTTGCCCAATAAAAAGAACTATTTGGTGTGTTCATGGATCATTTTTTCATTGATCTGAACAACTTCTTAAAGACAGTAGTACACAACATATTAACCATTATTGATCCCCTATTGTTCTGTTTTGAAATTGTCATCATCTTTATTTTTTTCTTCTTTTTCTCATTTTAAAATAAAAATAATCCTTAAAATCTTGGAATTTCTTTCCTATCAACTATGTGTTGCAAATATTGTTTTCTCATTTCAATGTTCTCTATTCTTTCTTTTTCTGAATTTTTTTTTTATTTTAAAGAGAATAAAACAAAAGAGAACATAACAAAGCAAATCAGAACAGAACAATGCAATCAAAATGGCATTTCACAACAAGACAACCGGTCATCAATAGTAGCTACCATAATGTCTCTTTTCTTCAACACAGTTGAGCATACCTTCACACACAGTAATATCAAACATAACAAAATACTATAAAGCCACTCAAAAGAAGGAAAGCAATCCAGGACTTCAAAACCAAATAACAGGAAATGAACATTGGCTACTATATAATATCTCATTTTCCTCAAAAAATTTGTTTATACCATCTCATATAATAAAATCAAATAAAACACAACAGTATAGAACCAATCAAAACAGAAGAATAGAAGCATGGTAGGACTTCAAAACAAGATGATAGTAAATCAGAAATGGCTGCCATAATGTTTTGTTTTCTTCAAAATAGCTGTTTATACCATCACATGTAATAAAATCAAACAAAACAATAAAACCCATCAAACCAATGAATATAAACAGTATAAGACTTCAAAGCAATATAATAGGAAACCATGATTACCATAAAATATCACATTCAAAATAACTGCCTCTATCATCTGACAGCATAAAATCTAACAAAATAAGACAGAACAAAGCCAAACTTTAACAAAATTGTGTAGACAATGCAAGAGTTCAAGATAAGACAATAAGAAATTTACAGTAGTTTGCACCTTTCCCTCCCAGGTGTTTCCTCCCCTTTGCTGTTACATTAACTATTTTGCTTTTGGATCTCATTAACTCCTTCTGTTTCTTATGCTAGGGTTCATGCTTATGAGTTTAAACTGTTTCGGCCATCAACATAATCTCTAGTTGCATCTATTTACCTAAAGGAGCCTTGAGATTATTCTGCTTTATAGCTGGGTAGCTTTCTACTTCATGAAAATACCATATCTTTCTTATCCATTCTGCAGTTGATAGGCAAGTTTATTCTTGCTTTTTTTTTTTTTTTTTTTTTTTTTTTTTTTGGTCTCCTGTCATATGGAACAGTTGTTTTCTCTCCTTTGATTTTCAGTCTATAAATTTCCTTCCCGTTAAATGTGTTTCTTATATACAGCATATGGATGGGTCTTGTTTCTTGATCCACTCTCCTTGTGTTTCTTTTTATTGCTGTCTGGAGGCCATCTGTATTAATGTTTACAGCCAGTACACATTGGTTTGTCTCTGCCCTGCCATTCTCCTGTTGTTGGCTCTCCACTTTTCCCTTTTATTCAATTGCCTGTCTTGTTTGGTGATCCTCCTCTGCTGCTGTTCCTGGAAACATGGTCATCTTTATCTCTCTCTAGAATATTCTTTAGCACTCTCTATAGGGTTGGTTTAGTAGTCATGAATTCCTTCAGTTGTTCTTTATCACGGAAGTGTCTTATTTTTCCATCAATTTTGAAGGATAGTTTTTCTGGGTAAATGAATCTGGGTTGGAAGTTGTTTTCTTTCAGGGTTTGAAACATTCACTCCCAACTCTTCTTGACTTGATGGTTTGTGTTGACAACTCTGATGTGATTCTGATTGGCTTTTCTTTATAGGTGATTTGACTGTTTTCTCTAACAGCTTTTAATATTCTGTTCTAGTGCTGAATTTCTGGGATCTTGATTATTATATGTCTGGGAATAGATTTACTTTGGTTATGGCTAGTTGGAGTCCTATATGCCTCACTTTATAGCTGGGTAGCTTTCCACTTCATGAAAATGCATGCCAGATCCATTTTCCATGTTTGGGAAGTTTTCTTCTATTACTTCTGTGAATATCTTTTAATTTCATTTGTGTTGACCCCTGCTTCTTCATTCATATGTCACTCTTAAATTACGTTTCTTTGCCTCTTCTTGCAGCCATTGAGTTTGTTATTTCCTGATTCCATGTTATTTTTAAGAGATCTTTCCTTTCATGATCACTAGCTGCAATCCTGTCTTCAAGGTTTGAAAGTCTATCTTCGAGCACCTCCCCTCCCTGGTAAGCGGAGGCAGGGTGGCAGACTGCAGCCCTTCCAGCGAGAGACCCAGCAGTGTCTTCTGAGATCCACGCCATGTTGGAACTGAGGACGCTGTGAAAACAAATGACCATTCTGCCTCCCTGCTTAGCAATAGTGAACCTACTGCTACATGGCCTAGAGTCAAATCTCCCACTTCCCCTACCCTCCTCCTTCTCCCCCCCCCCCGCCCATTAGCAAATGGGAACCAGAAATCTGAGCATCTCCTGAGAGGTTGACCATAGCAAATAAGGGGGACTTCCTTCCACCATTTCTTTGAAGGCAAATATTTTTATTACTGTTTTGCTCTTTTCTGATTAATGGTACTGCTCTATTCAATATTCTGTTTTGATAAGTTCTGTAGTGTTCTATATTTCATCTCATTTTGATATATGGGATTGAAAGAACAACTATTATAAAGATAACAAAATACACTGTGATACCTATTACTGTTATCCCGGTAACCTGCTGTGAAGTTCTGTACCAATTTCACTGTACGATCGTAGTTGGCTTTATTCTGACTTGTTCTGTTGTATACTTTCAAAATAAAAATTAAAAAAAAAAAAGAAAGTCTATCTTTAGTTTCTTTCAAGCAGTTTTGCCAGCTTTCCATTGAGTTTTTTAATTTCCTGCATCTCTCTTTGAATCTCTTTCATGCATTATAATTCCTTTCTACATTCATTCAAGGTTTCCATCATTTTCCTGTGCTCCTTTTTATTGTTTATGTCTTCTTTAGACCTGCTGAACAATTCTTTCAGTATGTTTTTGATTTCTTCTTTTACCTGAGACATCATTTCTTATTTGACTGCTTTTACAGTTTCATGAAGTTGTTTCCTTACTTCAGTTGCTATCCTCTCAGAGATTTCAGTTATATGATTTCGCTTTCTTCCTTAATCATATCTCCCAGACTTATTGTGTGGGCTAGAAGTCTGAGTTTGCCTTTTGCTCCTTTGTCTTGACATTCTTCTGAGTTCCTTCAAACAAGCTACTGTGGAGTCCCAGGTACTTCCCATGTTGGCTGCCCCTAAACAGTGTAGAGGGATGGGACAGACACCTGGGTTCCTCTAATTCCCAGACTTACGGGAAAGTAGTAGGCTATGGAGCGGGCTTCTCCAGAGCTACGCAGCTACACTAGGGCTTGGCTGAAGATCAGAGGTGCATGTAGGAAAGGGCCTTCTGGAGGCAGCGCCTGAGGAGCAGAGGCAGGCCTTCAGCATTCTCTTTTCAAGAGATTTTTTTTTTTTTTTTCACACAGTGAAGAGCTGTGCAGCAGCTTTCTGTTTTGATGTAGTTCCAGTTCATTATTTTTGTCTTGTTACCGGTGCCTTTGGTGTCATACCCTGATGTATGACCAAGACAAATGTCTGGAAACCCTTGCCCCCCCCATAGGTATTTTATAGATCCAAGTCTTAAATCTTTAATCAATTTTAGTTGATTTTTTAGTATGATATAAGAAGGTAAGGTTTCATTCCTTTCAGTTTCATTCCTTTCAGTGTGAACAACCAGATCCCCACACCACCTATTGAGGACATTTTTCCTATATTGTATATTTGTGGCATCCTTATCGAAGATCAGTTAGTGATATATGTGGGGACTGCTTTCTGGAATCCTGTTCTGTTGTGTCAGTCTTTGACTTTACGCTAGTGTCATACTGTTATGATTTGTAATACAGTTTGAAATTCAGTTTTGTCAGTTTGTTCAAGACTAATTTGACTACTTACGGGCTTTTGTGTGTCCATATGACTTTTAGGATTTTTTTCCTATTTTTGTAAAAGATGTTATAGAGATTTTTATAGGAATTACATTGAATCTGTAAAGCACTTTTGGTGCTACAAACATTTTAATAATATTAAATTTTACAATCCTTAAATACAAGGTAACTTTCTATTAGTATGTGTAATCTGTATTTCCTTCCTTCTGCTTCAAACTTCAAAAGTTCTTTTTCCTATATTTTGTAGTTTTAGTATATATGTCTTTTACCTCCCCTGTCATGCTAAAAAAATTGTCATGTACAAATCTTCGGTATGGCAGTAAGTAGCTACCTTAAAAGATATATGAGAATTTCTCTATCATAATCCCCAAAGCTTCGTATTTACTTTTATCTCCCTGTATAATCAAGCTATTATTCAAGTCCTGGGCTTAGGCTATCCTTCTGCCTCACCCTTCTGAATAGCTGGGACTACAGGCAGGTGCCTTGAGCCTTGCACAAGTCCAAGGTAATTTTGCCTGAGACAGCCAGTATTCTATCTCTTCATAACCACAGTGTTCTGTTTACTGAGGTTAAGGGGTCTGTGGGATCTTTAATACAGCCAAGGAGTCTTCAGAGAATTTCAGCTTCACAGTGTTTGGTGAGATGTGGGGAGAGGTTGGAACCTTTTCCAAGCGCAACCCTTCCAGGAACCTCATATGTTCAGCAGTGCTCAGGCACTCCTGACTGCAACTGTTTGTTTCTATGGAGACTTCCACTATGTAAAGGTGATTGCTTAAATCATTAACTATTAGGGATGAACTTGGCTCCCTGTCCTCTTTGGATTTTGGAGTGGAAGACTGGAGGACCTGAGAATTCCCGTCCTCTAATTACGTGATTTGTTCCTTGGCAACTAGGCCCAGTCTTGAAGCTTTCTAGGGATCTTCTCATCAGCATGTTAAAAGACTCCACTAAATTGGGCATTCCAAGGGTTCCAGGAGCTGCATACTGAGGAATTGAGATTACCAAATGTATTTCTTAGAATAAATCATATTATCACAGTGCCCAGTATTTGATCCATTTTGCTTTTTTTCACTTTTTTGAATCTTATAATCTACCTCCTCTCAATACTTTACCCATTTTCTGCATGTGATAGTTATTCTTTCAAATTGCACTTTAAACTAAATTCTGGTAGTTAGTAATCTTTTCCAGATAAAGATTAAAATCTCAGACTTTATTTCATGTTTCAATAAAGATATTCACTTCTCAGAGATACAGATCCTTTGTTATGCTAAATTATGTATCAGACTTTAGAAGTTCTGAGAAAAACGATCCTTAAAAAATACTCATATTCAGGAATATATGAACTTTAAATATAATTTTGAAATGTAATGCTGTGGATAGTGTATAGGTATATATTAAATTTTATCAAAAATGAAGGAGTGAAATAGTTGATTTTGCCTAAAAATGAGTAGACTGACCAGGGCATCAAAGAATGAATATAGGCAGAATGAGGATATTGCAAGCAAAGGAAATGCCATAGTGTGTTAAAAAAATATGAAGTCAATGAAATCGAGTTGAGAATGAAACAAGCACAGTAAAAAAAAATACCTGAATAATTACAGCATTTTAATAAATATGATCCATTGAGACAAGAAGACAATAAAGTCAAGGTAATCAGATAACAAGTAATTATATGTATGTGATGGGAAACGAACGTGTGTGGTCATAAAACCAACACTTCTGGATGGAAAAAAAATCACTTGCCTAAAAAAAAAAAAAAAAAAAAAAGCTTTTTTGCATAGAGAAGGCTACATCATATCTTATGTTGGGTTCCTTTATAAGCAAACCTTGAGAGAAAGGTTCCAAAGCATATCTTCTATTTAAGAGGTAATAGCAGGGAGCACAAGTAGGGGTTTGGGGAAATGAGACCAAGAAGAGAAGGCAACCAATAAAAGGCAGCAAGTTAGAACTGTAACTAAAACTTCATTCCACCAATGAACTCTGAAAGCTAGAGTGAAACTAGGCATCGCTTATTCCACTCTTGGAACAAGGAATTCAGTGATGTACAACACTTCCTTCAGTCACATCACACACTTCTATAGTAGGATGAGCATTAGTTCTATGACTTCAGCAAAGGAGATGAGCAACACACAGTCAGCTAGCCAGAGAAGGCTGTGAGACACAGGAGAGGGCAGGCAATCTGAAGTGAAACAGGTATTCATGAAAGTAAAGATGAGAAAGAAGGTCAGAGTTACGTTTTGTCCTCAGAAAGGGTAATCATGGTCAGGAATCTCACTTCATCTTTTCTGCTTATATGAGTTTTTATTCTTTATAGCTTTTAAATGTTCTAATCTTGAAATTTTTTTCCTCCTATTGCAGACTAACCAGCACTTTCTGAAAACAGTAACTGAGCAAAATGTGGAAATTGAGCGACTTCGAAAACAACTTAGGTATTTTCAAAATGAATTTTGTTAATTAGTAATTATTTTTCTTCAGGAAACAAATGATATCATAATTTTTCACATGGATAGTGTTCTTTTTATTGGGCTTCTATCAATAACTTTTTGTGGTTATGATCCTCCAGGACAGAAAGAGACTGAAATCAAAGTGATTAGTAAGAGGGTAACTTTTAACATGTAGAGAGATACATCAGGATGGTAAAATTGATAGTATGGCTGAAAATCAATTCTCTTAGAAAAAAAATTGTTTTAGATACAGAAATCTATTTCATATTTTTCTTTGGACTCCCAAGGAAACAAACCCTAAGAAAAAGGCTCTAAAACCCATTGTTTCTTTTAAGAGGTGAACTAAGGTACAAAAATAGGAAAGTGGGAGAAGAGAGACAGAGAAGGGAAAGAGAAGTCAACCAATATAGATCATTCCTGACTTGTGATGGGATTTCATTCCTATGGAACTGTCTTATCTTGAAAATACCTTAAATCAGAAATGCATGTACACTAATCTGTTGAAATAGCTCACGGAACTCAGGAAAGCATGTATTTATTATTGCAATATCATATACTAGATATCAATCAGTACCAACCAAAAGAAAAAGTCGATAAGCCGATGATGGCAATCCTTTTCAGAGGTGACGCTCAGACTGCACCCCAGCACCCACTCACTTACCGCAAAGTGCCAGCACTATGATTAAACCTGAATAGTGAGGTTTTAATTTAGAAAACAACTCATAGATTTACATGTTTTCTTTTAAACAAACAAACAAACAAACATGTCATGTGTTTGCCACCCTGCTCTAGGCTGATTTGGAGTTGGTGGGGCACCAATGCAGAGCTTTTGCATCCTCTGCTCATGGAATGGACTTGTGTCACTGTCCTCGCACATCAGTGTGTTTATCATCCAGGGCGCTCACTCAGGTCTCAGCATTCAGTTTTCACCGGGGTTTATTACATACATACCATTGATTAGACTATTCTACTGTCTGAATTAGATCTCCAGTCCCCTCACTTCCCTAGAGGACCTCGATCATGTGGCATAAAGCCCCAATCCTCATATCACATGGCCGGCTTGAGTTACAGCACCCAAGCACGTACCCAGGGAGAGTTTAAGATCATCGTTTCCAGTGGGTAAGTGCCCCCGCCCAGCTTCCAGCCACACTAGACGGGCCATGACCAGCGACTTTTAAATCCTGGGAACTGGGGCTGCTGGAGGTGAGTGCCAGCATACCAGCACGGGCCAGGGAGAGTTTAAGATCACCGCGCTCAGCAGTTAAGTGCCTGCCCCGCTTCCAGCCACACTAGACTAGGCTTAGGAGGTTTTGTGGCCCAACTAGACTATGCCCAGTGACCTTCTTCAATCAGGGGGGCTGAGGGCATGTGAAGTGAGTTCCAGCACATCAGTGCTTCCTTAGAGAGAGCTTTGCACCATCATCCACAGTGGTTAGGTTCCCACTCAGGAGGTCCTATGGGCCTGACTGGACCACGCTCAGCAACCTCCATTCAGTCCCAGGAGCTGAGGGTATAGGAGGCGATTTCCAGCACACCCAGGGAAAGCTTTGGAACATCACTGGAAACATGGAAATATAGGAAAATGACAAGATGAAAGACCAAAACACAATCTCAAACCTCCAACCCATCCCAAGAAAGCCTAGGAGCCATATACAAACAAGAAAATATATGCCATACATCTGAAATAATAGCAACTGAAATAAAGCAGCAATTCTGGGAAGCTGTAAAGGAATTCAAATTAGAAATAATCTCCCAGGTAAAAGAAGAAGTGATAAAAGAAATGAAAGAAATGCTGAACACATCTAAAGACACAGTTAAAAATTAGAAGAACAAAGCAAAAAGATAGAATCCCTGGATAAACAATGTAAAAAACAAACAATACATGAAGCAGATTCACAGAGATATACAGGAAATCAGAAATTCCACTGAAAGTTGTCAAAACCATTTCAACAAAAGTGAAGATAGAATTTCAGACCTCGAAGACAAGACTGCAGCTAGTGAACAGGAAAGGAAAGATCTTTTAAAAATAACAAGGAATCAGGAAATAACAATTCAACAGCTGCAAGATGATTCAAAGAAAAACAACAGAAGATTGATAGGGATAAATGAAAAAGGGGACAACAAAAATGATACCAAGAGGCTATTTGCAAGATGATTCAAAGAAAACATAAGATTGATAAGGATAAATGAAAAAGGAGGGGATAACACAAATGATATCAAGAGGCTATTTACAGAAGTAATAGTTGAAAATTTCCCAAACATGAGATCGTATAATAATCACCATCCCAGAAATCCAACATAACAATAGAATATTAAAAGCTGCCAGAGAGAAAAGATAGCTCACCTATAAAGGAAAACCTGTCAGAATCACAGTAGACTTCTCAACACAAACAATGAAGTCAAGAAGAGCATGAAGTATTTCAGATCCTAAAGGAAAACCACATAGCTGGTTTTTCCAGCATGGCCAGCCCCCTCCTGCAGCCATTTGGGGGCCAACCATCAGTCTCTCTATTAGCTTAAATTTAGGTAGAGTCTATTGTCCTACCATAAATGATAAAAATAATTCTGTCACTCAGGAAATACCAGGGATTCAGAAACTCTATCCTTAGCACCTAGGGCAAAAAAATATACAGATTTCTATAGAACTATGATACAACACAAGAGAAAAATGAAAATCTCATAACTGTTGTTTAGAGAGAACAATGATCACTTTTTAAATGTATAACAGATTTGTGTGTACTTTATGTCTGTCGGTAAAAATGAATAATATAAACCCTATTTAATAGCTAAATTTCTTCACTTACTGTTATGTGGAGAGATACATACGCTTTTTGCAAGTCTGGCGTTAATATTATCACTTAAGGTTGCATACATTGTATTATTGTATGGATGTGTGCTATTATTTTCTGTCCAGTGTTATTCCTACATCCTAATAACTGCAACTTTTAAGGACTGAATATTCATTAACATTAGAATTAGAAAACATTACAGTACTAAGTGTATAACAAATACCCCTAAGTTGTTAAATAACATTTTGTTGCAATATTCATAAAGTTAAAGTGAAACTTATCTGACTTTGAACATTTAAGTAAAATAAAAGCTATCTTGGTCACATTTTTTGTTATGTTTTTAAAATAAGCTACATAATAAGAGTTACAGAAAAGTGAAAAAGATCAAGATAAGACATTTTTGGATGTGGTTACACTTTTAAATAGAGCGTTCAGAGTAATCCTCATTGAGAGGTTAAGATTTGAAGAAAAGTCTGAAAGCTATAAATTATGTATACAGTGTAGGGACAGTATTGCAAATAAAGAACTAGAAACAGCAGAGGCAGAAGGAACACCAAGGAAGCTAGATGAGTCTGTTTTCTATTTCTGAGTAATAAACCAGCATACAACTTTCTGTCTCACAACAGTGCTTTATTTTATTTATTATTTGGGGGGCCCACAGACCTGATTTCCTTATCTGGGGCTGCGAGGCTTGGTCTCTGCTGAACTTGCCTGTCTGTCTCCAGCCGACACTAGTGGGATGATCTTGTAGTCTGCAGTGATGGCCGGCCTGTTTGGCAATTGGCACACTTTACCTGGACCACGATACCAGTCTTTTGCTTAACTGTGGCAAGGTCCCAAGAATAGTAAGAGAACAAACCCCTTTCATTCTTTAAGCCTCTGTTGAGTCATGTTTATTAGTACCCTGTGGCAAAGCAGGCCACCCAGACAACCAACTTCAAAAGATGAGGAAAGAAGTAATTTTCTTGATGGCAAGATTTTAAGCTTCAAATTGCAGAGGTATAAATGTACAGAGAAAGAGATTCATGGCTATATTTTCATTTTTTCCTACTCGCATTCCTGAAGCAGAGTGAGCAAGAAAGAGAGTAATAGAAGATGAGATCAGAGAGGTTATGCGGGGTGTCACACAGTATAGACTTTGTAGGGCATTGTGAAGATGTTAGGTGAAATGGACATAGGTTTTTAGCCAAAAATCAGCATATCTGCCTTCTGTTTTCACAAGAACATAGTTCTGACTGCCTCAATAAAAGTAGATGGTAAGGAGGCAAAGTAGAAGCAAGGAAACCAGTTAGGAGGCTATTGCAGTAACCCAGACACACTGACTCCACCCTGGTGGTAGCAGTGGCATGTGGTGAGAGGGGGCTGCATTCTTCTGTATGTGTTGCTTAGTGTTTTGCATGGTAGATGCAAGATTCCCTTATAAGTTGGATGGAGGCAACAGGGAGATATTATGGCATCAAAGATGATACCATTGCTTTTCCAGGAATAGCGGACCTTAACTTGGAGTTAGTTGTTGTCGCTGTAGAGTAAGGTGTTGGTATGAGCAGGAAATTGAAATCAGCCTAGATGTCTATCACGTAGGGAATGGTTAGACAAAACATGAAAATTACATCTGTGAAAACTGTATCATTTGTAAACATGTTGTAACATGTAAAGATAGTTATAGTAACATATATACATATAAAAGGTAATTTTATTTTAAACTATATGGATCTATAACATCAAACCATAGCAAGAGGTATCTTATCACATGCTGTATATACAAAGATTATATCACATTTTAACACATAGTTACAAAATGGAGGGGAGTAAGAGAGGAATTGTAAAACAAAAAATAAGTAAGAGCAGATAGTGAGTCATTGGATAGTGTAGTTAGTTCAGTTATTAAAGGTTCAGAAAAGAGTACATAGAAAATAATGTAATACTCATGGCATATGCAAAATAAGTCAGAATGCAGAGATCCTTGTAAGTAAACAAATAAGGAATTGGTTCATAAAGACCCACAATCAAGTGATGATAATGAAAATGGAAAATAAAAAGACATACAAAAATTCTGTATAGGAAAACTGGGCAGAATTTGGTGATACTAGGTAGGTTAAGAGTCAGAAGAAAAATCATGGGACTTTATTTCCTAGATGATGTCATAGTAACCCTCTAATTAACTTTCTGACTTTATAAAAGAAACCAAGCTGAACAAAAGCTTAGAAACTTTGTCTTCCCAAGAGTTACACAACAAACCTATAACAGAGCCGATTTAGAACATTTTTTAGTTGCTAACCCCGTGAGCTTCTACACCTGGCTCTCTGACAGTATTCACAGCAACAAGGAAGTCAAAAATGAGAGTTGATTGAGAAAGAAAGGATTATGTGTGAATACGCTGATTTTGGGCATCTGTGTGGAAGACTCATTTGGCTTGTGGACATTTGGCCTAAAGATTATAAGTTGAGATAAATAAATTTATATTGATAAAGTGAGTTGTGGTTTCCTAAATCCCAAATGGTCCTAAGTATTGAGTTGTCCATGAGCAATTTTGCCATAATGTTTACTGACAGTATTCCATAGCTTAACATTAAGCAGTTCAGGGTTGTATACATAAAACTATGCTTGCTTTTCCTGCCACAGATTTGAAAGAACATAAGGATAAGCAGATGCTTCTTTTAGAGAAAATGGTATTGCTTTCAGATTTGACAGATTCTGAATGATGGGCATATTGACATTACCAGAATTTAGGTTATAAGATGCTCTGTGTCACCATGCCAAGAATAACTAAATTAGAAACTCTTTAAACATAAATTTGTACTTACACTGAAACATTAGTTTCATTTGTTGTCTGATAATGTGTAAAAAATTAAAATCATGAATTTATAATTAAAGATTTTATCATTTCCCTTTTTGAGAGGTTTTGGTGATACCCTGTCAAAGCAGATAAAACTGTTTGGCCTATTTTCTTAAGAACCTTCATTCAGCTATTCATGTAGTTCTCCCCTACCCTCCAGTTGTATATAAATTGCTCAAAGTAGTCATTTGCTGTTTCTCAGAAACAATATTTTGGTGCCTTTTTCGCTCTTAGTCATTATTGTTTCTTAGAAAATTCTTAAATTTTTAAAAGTAGGTAAAACTTACCTTGTATACATGACTTACCTCATTTATTTCTACCAGATTTTTATTCTTCTCTTCTGGTAGATCTGCCAGAGTACTTAATCATTTAAATTGACCTTTCCTGTTATTCAGGAGCTTTTTCATTCTATATGTTGTTTTATCTTATGTATTCACTTAAGTTGTGGAAACAATATTTTAAGTCAAGTGTGCTCATATTTCACATCTGCCTTGTGAAGGCTTTGAAGGAACGGATTGTCATTTATGTGTATCTTTCAGCAAAAACCAGTGCTACCTTTGTAAATGGATGTGCTGTAAAGACTAACTAAAATATTTGCATAGGGGCCCTTATTACCTTTTTATCAGAGTGACATCATCAGAATATTTGTTCAAAATAATTTTAGTCTCATTAACAGACATAAAAAGAATATATAACTTGTTCATCAATTTATGCTTATTGAGAACTTAAAAATGTACCGATGGTGCGGATAGCAACAGTCTTTAAGTGTGATACTACACGACAGTCTTCAAAGTGTTTTCATTTGACTCATTTCGTCTCATGCACACTGTGATGGCTGCAACAGTTTCTGGGTGAGGATGAGATCTCATTAAATTTTTCTAGCTCATTTTCCTCGATTATATTCACAGAAGTGGCTCAGAGGCACTAAAAAAAACACAAGAGACCCTAAACTGAGCTTATGACCAAAACTCCTGAATCTGTTCCCTGCATTTGTGAATGGTACCCTCCAATACGTGATTCAGAAAATTAGAAAACATCATGAATTCTTTCCCCCTGATCCCTACCTAATAAATTCTCTCAGATCCTTCACTCCTCCATGACTCCTCCATCACTACATGGTTGTTGCCTTTTTTAGTCCTCTTCTGAACTTGAGGCAGTAACCTGCACATTGGTTGCTCCCATCTTCCTTTTTCATACTGTCACCAAAGTGATCTTTCTAAAATAAAATCTGATCATGTCATTTCCCCTCAATGGCTACTAAATGCCTACATGATATAAACCAAATTGCTTATCATGCTATAAATTCTCCTCTGACCTGACCTCTAGCTACTTACTATCTTGTCCCTCCTCATTTGAATTTGTGGACTATTTTAGTTTTACAAACAAACCATGCTACCTCATAACTGCTCACTTTGTTTAGGCTTCCTAAAATGCTACCCTCACCAGCATCTTCTCAATTTTAAAAGTTCAGCTCAAGCTCAACATATTCTAGACATCTTTTCTGAATATGTTTGTTTTTGCCTAGGGAGAACTAACCATTTCTCTTAAGTTGTGCCTCAGCTGTAGACTGCACACACATCTGTCACAGCGATTTTGAAACCCTCTTGTACTTAACTATTTACCATTCCATCTCCTTTCACTAGTCCTTAAACTCCATAGCAGATGTTCAAAAAATAGTTTTGAGTGGTTGTCAGTTAATTAAATAACTAATTAAATTGCCTCATTAGGGGATTGCAGTTAACTGATTTTTAAAAGTTTTTTATGTGTCCTTTGCCCTTTCAGAGGAACAATTGTTTTCTTCTTCTATGTAAAATTATATTTTTATATTCTTCAGGTGTTCGACTATGAACGCCTGAAAAAAATCACTTTAAATGTAATTAGCAGAAGCTTTGCATTAAAAGGTATTAATTTTGAGTTCATCCTTTAAACTAGATTGTCTTTTATATCTGTTTTTATTAACAGTAATGTCAAAGTTTTAGGGAATGAGTCACTTACTTTTTATGCTTAGCGCTATTTGTAAATATGGAATAAAACCCAAAATGACTTTAAACCGTGATAATGAAATGACTTATCCAAGTAAATGGTTTTACTGAAGAACATACAGAGCTGATGTGATAGTGTAATTCATGATATCACTCTATCTTGTTGAATACAGGAGGTGAATTCTGTAAATCAAAGTTTATGTATATTCATTGCGTTTTTAAAACTTTTTTTACAAATGGACACTTTTTCTCTAAAAATGCTGTGTATGCCAGTGATCTTATATACTTATCTTTTTAAAATGTACTTCTGCCAGGTAATACTTTTATTTTAGCTGAGATAACAGATTTTTCTCAGATGTTTCTTGTTCTAATTTGAATAATATTGTGCCTTCTATTATAAAAATTCTATGGAAATCTGGAATTCATGGATCACTAGTTTTGATTCATAGTCTCTTGGAAACTATCCCATGTGAGAAATGGCCCTGAGCAGATGTGCTTAGTCTTAGGATTGCCAGATCGTTCTTTATATGTTGGCAGCTAGCATTCTGAGTGTAGAAAACAAGTTTTAAGACAAGAAATAGCAATTTGCTGCCATTTTCCTATCTCTTCACAGTTTTACTTTAATGTTATTTGAATAATACTTATAGGCATTCTTTACTGAAAAATGTTTTTTTTTTTTTTCACTCATTAATCAAGCTGGGCATGGTTGTGCACACCTGTAATTCCAGCTCTGGAGAGAGTGAGGTAGGAGCATGGCTGCAAGTTCAAGGCCAGCCTGAACTACATAATGAGACTGTGCATCAAACCCCGCCCAAAAAATTAAAAATAAAATAATAAAATACATTGGCCAAGAGTGGAGGCTGAGCTAATTAATATTAAGAGTTCTTGTTTTAGGGATTAATTAAGAATAAAACAAATCCATAACAACATTATTCTACTAGTATATCATTATATTGTTTCAAAATATGTTTTTACTGATATTACTTTTTTTGCAAATTTCATGCATCTTTATATCTAACCTAAAATTGTACTTCTGTGTGATATGAAGAGTGAAACTCTGAACTCAGCACTAGTTTTATATTCTGACTCTGCCATTATCTTAGTTTGTGTGGAATAATAAAATGCCACAGATTGGCAGTTGTAAAGGACAGAAACTTGCTTCTTTCCAGTTCTGGAGACTAGGAAGTCCACAATCAAGACAGTGGTAGATTCTGTGTTGTCTAGTGACGGCTTGTTACTTTATTCATAGTTGTCACATTCTAGCAATGTCTTCACATGGTGGAAGGGACAAACAAATTCCAAATGCCTCTTTCATAAGGTCACTAGTCACATTATTTAAGGTTCTGTGGTCATGACCTAATCACCTCCCCAAAGACCCCACCTTTCAATACTGTCGCATTTTGGACTGTAAGAATATTGTATTCCTGTGAGATTCCAATGTGTAAGTTTGAGGACACAGGTATTCAGAACTTAACAACCATTTATTGGTCAATTGACTTAGGCAGATTGCTTAACTGTGTGAACTTCAGTTTCCTTCTTTCTATAATGGAAATAAAATAACCTTTTGTGCAATGTACTATAGTATTATTATTACCCACTTCTGTCCTTTGATATCCCACCTATGTAGGTAGGAATTCCAAATTCTATTTCTTCTTGTATGTTGTTCCTTAAATTATAGTCTTTCTATTTGTAAATTTTAGGTTCTCTTTGACAGGATACTTTTAAGATCTCAAATGTACAGAACTCCCTGGTACCTCCTCAGATTATTACCTTTTTCACCTTGTATTCTGAAGCTGCTTTGGAGAATCTGTTTACTCCGGGATTTCTTTCCGTGTAAATATGTCCTACCACTGTTTTCTTTTCCTCGGGATTCCTAGTGTCTTTTTAAAATTCTCTGTGCTCCTTGGTTGTTGATTCTTCTCCATGGGTAATTTTTTCCTTTTTTGAATATTACTATTGTACTTTATTTTGAATATTACTATTGTGCCTTCACTTCTTTTCTGACCTAGTTTTTGCTTCCCCATCTCCTTTTCCTACCTAATAAAAGTTGGCATTTCTTAAATTCCTAACCATGTTACTCAGTCCCTTCCCTTAGAATATCATATCTACCCTATCCAAGTTAAACTTTGATCTCTATGATATTCCCATATATATGTGCATCTGGCCTTGATCACTTTATTCCACTCCATACTGAATTGCTGGGTCTGTGGTTTTCAAACTTTGTATTTTTTAATAGCAATTTCCTTTTAACATTTAAAAAATCTTACCCATTTAATCAAAATATGAACCATGAAAAAATAGAACTGCTTGAAGGAATGGAGGTCTTCCTCATTTTAGTGATGAATCATCAGAACTAAGAATTTTGCTGGATTTTTCTCTGTTTGACCACACACACACACACACACACACACACACACACACACACGCATGCACACACTGCTGCCATCATATTGGCCTTTTGTCCATAAGGTCACAAATCAGATCATCACCATTATCATTTCTACCCCACATCATCTCCTATGGGCGGTTGCTTCCAGATTGCTTGACTTGTCAGTTATGGCCACTGGCACTGTAAACTTCTTGGCCTTTACAGTCTTTTTCTTACATTCCCTAAAGAAGCCCCCACTTTCCTAACTATGGTTATATTATCTTGTTCCTGCCTGAAGCTTTCTGTTCATTTTTCCTTGTGAGTACATAATTCTCCTGTCAGTTCTTAAATACCTCCTACTTCAGTAGTCACTCAACTAAATCAAATGTATTACTTAATGCTTTATTTTAATCTTTTATGTTGTTTAAACTGTTGTGGCCCTCCTAAAGACTACTGTATGTTAGCTTCTTTGTGTGTTTTGTAACACTTCACCTAGTGTCTCAAACATTGCAGGCATACAGTAAGCGTATTTTTGTTCTATTTTTTGTTTTGAATGAAAGTTTATTTTTTATTAATTTTAAAATGTGTTTTAGTACGTGTTTGCAGCACACAGTGATTGCAGTCATCATGGGGAGTTGTTCCATGTGCATAACACATTTTACTTCCCTTTCCCCTCATCTCTGCCCATCTCCTTGCCGATTTTATGAGAGGTCTGGATAGCAGGTTAATAATGGCTGTGGATTAATAGTTTCTCAATTTGTTAAGGTTTGCAAACATTACATAACTCCAAAAACATTTAAGTCATTGCAAAAAGAAGATGTTAATAGTGTATTATTTTGTAAAATCTAAGATAGTGGCTGTAAATTATAGTCACTTGCAGAGATTCTGAAAAACAGAAACAGATATTTTGTGTAAGTCTCACATAGAGCCTTTCCCTTTCCTAGATAGTTGCAAAATGCCTATATATTTAGAGTGGGAATGAGCTCACTTTCATATATAGAAAATTTAGAGAACTGCTCCTAGTATTAGAGGAAATTATGTTGTAACATTGCATTTTGAAATACCTTATGTTGTATGTAAATGTAGTTAAATTGTATACAAACTGTAAACAAATGAACCCTTTTTTTCCCACTGGGAGTCGAACTCACAACCTTGCACCTGCCAGACAGGCATTGTGTCTCAGAGCTAAATCCCCATCACAAACTCTTTAAAGAAGGAGGAATTAGTTTTTTAAAGTTTTGTCTTCTCAGTATATAGATTGTTAATATCCATGGCTTCTAAAGCTTTTTAAGACTTCTGTTGTTTGAATAGCTTTGACCATTAGTAAACATTAGTTAAAAAAAATGAAAATAAAACTTTTGCCATTTTTACTAATTCAGTTTCGAGGCAGTAGTAATTTTGCAAATTTAGAACTTTGTCTAAAACTATGTTTGAGAATGGTCTTACGTTTTTAAATATAAATGGCTTTATTATACTGTCTAATTATAAAAGTACTTATTAAAAGACCTAACATATGCATTTTTCTTCGTAAACAAAAGTTAAGAATACATATCGTAAGTTTTATTTCCCTTAGGATCTTAATCATTTTTATTTGAAAAATATAAACATTTCTGGAAGTCACTTGATATATACCAAAAGCACTAAGCATAAGATACTTAATGACTATCACACATGGAAACTTTGAGATTATTCATGATGAAAAGAGATCTGAAAGTCAATATAGTTTAAAGGCTGCATCCTTGGTTAATATCTTTTGCTGCCAAGCTTTCTGTTATGATGTGCTATGAGAATGCAGAAAGAACAGAGCAAAGTTTGTCTTGAAATAGACTAACTTTTTTGATGTTAAATCTCAAAAGTATATTTATCATTAAAACATTTACATTTTTTTCTTTCTTTCTTTTTTTTTTTTTGCCCTTGAATCCATTCCAAAACATTTACATTTCTTTTTTTTTTTTTTTCAAATTTTGTTGTTGTTGTTGTTGTTGTTTTTCTCTTTTTATCGGTACCGGGGATCGAACTCACGACCGCCTGCTTGCAAGGCAGGTGCTTATGCCGCTGAGCTAAATCCCTAGCCCCCAACATTTACATTTCTAATTAGAAATATTAAATTTAGAATTATGTCCTGTATTTTATATTATACTTCATCATAGTTTGCATATTAAAGTAAAATTTTGTTCTCTAAAGTTTTAACTTTGCTTAGCAGAGTAAAATTTTGTTTTCTACAGTCTTTAATGTTCTAAGTAGTGAAAAATTACAGTAATGAAAAAATCACAGACTTAAAATTGACTAATAGGGAAGCATATCTAAAAATGACATAGTATACTTTTAAAATATCCAGAGAAAAATAAATTACTTGAGTAATTATAGCATTACTGCTTCAAGTTTTATTGAACCAAAAGCTTTTTTCATAAAATTATGTTTGTATATATAATAAAAACATACCAAAAACACTTGTACGTCAATAATACATGTATTCATTAGAATTTCTTTATAAAATAAAATCAGTAATATTTTTAGTGGTTCCTTCAAAGATTTCGCAAGTTCAAATACATATATCATAAAGCGGCACTTAACATGCACTCATAATAAGGCTTTTATTTAAAGTCAAAAGATGTTATGCAGCAAAGAACATAAAGCAGCTCAGCGCATCTAAATACCCCCCAATGTTTATTCATACACAGACATGCTTTGTCTCCAGATCTGTGCAATGAATCATGGGCTTAGGAGAAATCCAGGCAGAAGTCCCTGTCCACAGCCCCTCCCCGCAACGCTCAGTGACAGCCTCGTGTGGCTGTCTAGGTTTGCCAGGTGAAAATCATCAATAAACAAATCAGCTGTGGAAGTTTCCAGCGGACATTCAGACTTTAAACAGCACATCATAAATCTCACTGCTTAGTTATCGAATAAAAGTCAGTGCCAGACAGTCAGGTATCACCAGAACTTTCCCAATCCAGATGTAAATAAACTCTATGCTAAACAGCTCCAGACAGTTTAGTAAAAGGCAAAGTAATATAGCTACGTTTGCATAAACTACAGTTAAATTGATAAAGTGCTTTAATATGCATTAAGTTATTTAAACTTGATAATTCTATGAGCTATATGGAAAAATGGTTTTTATTTTTATTTAACAGATGTCAATACTGAGACTTAGCTCATGGGATTAGCTCGGTTCACATAGCTTTTATAGGGTAAACAGGTCTTCTGACTTCTAGAATTTTTCTTTCAGTATTTCACATCTGAACTAGATATAAAATTCTGCTTCTTAATTGCTAATTATCCTGGAACAGTGTGGGAATGAATAGGAGATACTACTATTTATTCTCCCTCAAAAAAAAAAACACTTAGTATTTACACTTATATTTTTCATTTTTTGTTTGTAGTACTACTGGAGATTGAACCCAGGGCTTTGTGCAAGCTTTGCACTAGAGAGATACTTTGCCAGAACTGAACATTGTACATTGTAATGCCTTACAGATTAGGCCTAAATCCAGTGCTTGTTTTATGGAGGGAGGGGTTGCTAATAATTTATATAATAAAAGATTCCTGTTCAAAAAAATATGAGATACTTATTTGGAAGAATGGTTTACAAAATTATTATTGTAGGATTTCCACACATGAGTAGTCAAATTGAATGTGTAAAATACCAAGATAGAGTTGCGCCTGTGAACAATATTCTCCTTTCTGCTTTCCTTTTACCCACTCTTAAATTCATTCATGATACATTTTTTTATACTATGTCCTAGAAATTGTGTTATCTTTTAAGAGTTAAAAGTTAATAAGATATGATCTTTGCATTTAATTGTATTATGTTCTATTTTTATGAACTCATAATTTTACAGGGGAGAATCCATATAGTATTGATTACAATAGAATGTGATTTTAACAATGTACCAAATATTATATATGATAGATTGTGGTTATAGGCTCCTTTGCCTAGAGAAGCTAGCGAAGATTTGAGATGGGGAGTCTTTTGAAGTAGGTTAAATTTAAAGAATTTGTCTGAAAAAGAGGAGAAAGATGAGTCTAATTAAATATCTAAAAAATGTGTTTTGAAACAGTGGATTAGCATTTGCATAGTCTCTTATACATGAAACATGAATTACCTGGGAGAAAATTGCTAGAAGACAAGACCAAATAGATGACAGCTGGTCTTATAATATGAAGGAGTATAGACTTTATGGCAAAAACATGAAATTAAAACTTTTTCCAGTCTGACTGGGAGACCAGAAATCACTTTGAACAGGAGTTTTTATTACTAGGTAACTATTTTTTCCAGATAAGATGTGTCGTAGATCATTTAAACAGTAGTTCTGAGAAGTAATGTTGGACCTAAAGCATAGAAATGGAAATGGAATACATGATTCAGAGATAGTTTATAAAAAGTTGACTCTTTAGAAAAGTTAGATGGAAATCAGGAAAGAATCCATCATAGAATTTTGATCTCGTAGGTAACCTAATTCACCTTCTTACTATTAGACATGAGGTCTTTGAGACACTGTGTGGTCAAGTGAATTGTATCACTAATTCCTGACAGACTGGATTCCCAGTCCTTTGCATTTCCCTTCCTCTGTGTCTCCAGCAAAACTTTTTACCTTGATTATGTTATCAGTTTACATTTACAGGGTGCTTTAATGTACATTATCGATTTTGGCTTAGAATATTGCATCCTTTCTGAAGATAGGAAAATGAAGTACTGAACCAAGTACTCAGAATTTTCTTAGCTTTGTCAACACTATGTAAATAGCTTATTTCTTAAGACTTTCAGAATATGTCAAATTTTATAACTGGTGATTTCACTTATTAAGTTATATAGTAGATATGCTCTGGAAATTACCTCCAAGTTTAAAAGGGATTTTACAGCTGGGCTTGGTAGTGCACTCTCATAATAGCAGCACTCTGGAGGCTGAGACAGGAGGTTTGCTGAGAGTTCAAAGCCAGCCTGAGCTACCGAGTGAGTTCAAGACCAGCCTGAAATACATACAGAGACCTTGTCTCAAAACAAAAAAAATGTAGTAGATTTTACATATATCAGTATGAGTGCTTTTGCTTTTGGTTTTTGTTTTCCCATTTGGTGAATCTTTTTTTCACGCGAAAAAAAATTTGTATTTTAGAATTTTCATAACTGAGTTAGTTAAAAGAAAGCATTTTGTTAAATGCTTAATCACAAAATATTATGAAGATCATTTTTAGGTACAGCATATAACAGAGGATTCTGTTTAAATATCAGTTTCATCACTTACTATAAAGCCTTGGGTATTTGGTAAGCCTTTGTCAACCTCACTCACCTCAACTTCAGTATAATATAATAATAGTCCATAATTCTCATTTACCATGTGTGTTGAGATAATTGCAAAGCATTTATAACAGTTCCCAGCACTTAATAACTAGCTGAGAGATATCATTAACTATTATTAATTTTTTTCTATTTTATGCTAATAATAATGCAGTTACAAATGCTGTTAAAGAGTCAAAAGGAAATGAATTACCATTTATTTGTGAATTTTGGATTATGTAATTTCTGTGAGTTCAATGGCACAAATAAAATATTCATTTTCATATATTCATAAAATATAATTAAGAAATAGGATAGTTCTTAAGCTAAAATTGCTTTTTTCCTAAGAATGTGTTCTTTATGTAATTAAAATGATCTAAATCCATACATAGTGATTAAGTAGTGCATTAAAATCTTTTCTGTTTTAGGAAATCTTATATTGTTCTAAAGTCATTTCCTCTGAGAGATCAAGGTGTTTGACCTTACTCGATTTTGTTAGAATATCAAAATTTGTGTATTTTGTTGTTCTGTACTGTTGCAACAGGACAGTGTCTGAGAAAGGAAATATATATTACCATATGATAATTGTTTTAATTTATTATGGTAAGGACTTACATAACATATACTGTAATGTTCAAGGAATGATAAAAGTATTAAAGCTTCCATTTTTATAGAAAGGCTAATTAACATTTTTCTAACTATAAATTCAAGAAATTATAGATGCAACTATTCTACATAGTACACTGAAACCTATACTCTCAAAAATGGTACTATCAACAAGCAAGTACTCTTGGTAGGTAATTTCTAAAGATAATTGTTCTTTGCTTCAGTAAAATATTTTGCATTATTAACATATTAATCACTTAACATCTTAACCAGAGTGTCACTCGAGCAGCCTGTTTGCTTACCTACTATCCCAAGTGTCACTCAGGCAGGTGTCATTTCAAAAAGTCAGTTACTGTTTGCACAAGATACACTCGTATGTCTGTTTAATATCAACTATATTTTGCATACATTTTTATTTAGAACATCGTATTTGCCTTTGATGTTTGTTTCTCATGGAATCTATTAAGTTCTGATTATTTTCTTACTAACTCATGTTTATTTTATTTGTAAAAAATAACCTATAATTTTTTAAATTTTATTTAAAGAGAAACAAAAAAGAAAAAGGGTACAAGTAATACAGAATTTCAAAAAAATAAACAGTAAGAAATCACTAGTTCAGGGATTACATATTGTCATCTTAGAAATAGTTGTTCAAGTTACAAAATTAAAGCATATAAAGTGGACATTCAAACAGTGAGACTGCAAACAGTTCTGTTCAATGATCCAACAAAAACTCAGTAATATGGTTATCTGTCTTATACACTTAAATGTACATGTAGTTATATCCTTTAGAGCACTTTCTTTTCCTCTCTTTTTTACAATAACAATTACACATTTTGGGTTTTATTACTCCCACAGTTATTACTTTTTTTGAAGAAAATAAAACCAAATGTGACAAAACAAAACAGAGTCAGTCAAATCAAAAGGATAGACCTAGTACATGATGTAAAAACAATTCAAGGCGATCAACAATGGTTACCATAATACCTCTTGCTATCTTAAAAAAAATTACCTATATCATCAGTTATAATAAAATTGAATGAAACAGTACAGAACAAAATCAATAAACCGAAACACTGCAGACATTACAGAACTTCAAAAGAAGATAATAGTCAAACCAGAATGGGCATCATAGTGAATCTTATTGTCTTCAAAGTAGTTGCCTATACTCTCAAAAATGGTACTATCAAGCAAAACCAGTGAAACAAGATGGTGAGAGCAATACAGGACTTCAAATCAAGTTAATAGCAAATCAAAATGGTTACTATAATACATCCTGCTATTTTTTTAACTTACTTTTCCCTTCATAAAAAATAAATAAATAAAGGACATTGAGATAAAAGAGGATATTACAACACAACAGCACAGGTTAGAACAGAACAATTTAAGCAACATAGTGTTTCACCACAAGAAAACCTGACATAACAGTAGTTACCATAGTGACTCTTTCCTTGTAATATTTGAGTATAACTTCCTATACTGTAGCATCAAACATATCAAGAGAGTGTAAAACCATTCAAGAAAATAAAGTATTACAGGGTATTTAGAACCAACTAACAGAAAATGAACAATGGTTTCTATATTATCTCCTTGTCTATCTCCTTGTTTGTACTATCACATATAATAAAATCCAGTAAGATACAACATGATAAGACCAATGGAGATAGAAGAACCAAAGCTTGATGGGACTGCAGAACAAGATGATATTAAATGAGCATTAGCTATTATGATGTCTTCTTTTCTTCAAAATAGCTGTTCATACCATCACAGACAATAAAATCAAATAATCCACAATAAAACCATTCCAATTAATGAATGAAAACATAAGGCTTCAAAGCAATATAATGGGGAATCATGATTACCACATACTTTTATGTATTATTATTTCTTACACTAGGGAAACTATTCGGTTTTTATACATGGGAGTATGATCTATTTCGCTTATGAGTATGGTCTCAAACTGCACCCATTTATTTATCAATATCTCAATGTATTATTCTTTATAGCTGAGTAGTACTCCATTATATAAAAATACCACAACTTTTTTATCCATTCTTCAGGTGATGGACACTTAGGTTGTTTCCAAGATCTGGCTATTACAAATTGTGCTGCTATAAACAGGGGTGCACATATATCACTGTGGTATGATGCTTTCAATTCTTCTGGGAATATGCCTCGAAGTGGAATAGTTGGAACAAATGGGACTTCCAATCCCAGCTTTTTGAGAAATCTCCAGACTGACCTCCACAATGGCTGCACCAGTCTAAACTCCCACCAATAGTGCAGGAGAGTTCCTTTTGCCCCACCGCCTCTTTGTAGTTTTCTTGATCCTGGCCATTCTTTCAGAAGTGAGATGGAATCCCAGTGTGGTTTTAATTTGCATTTCTCTAATGAGTAATGATGATGAACATTTTGTCATGTATTTATTTGCCATTTGTATTTCTTCATCTGAGAATTGTATATTCATCTCAGATGCCCATTTTTGGATTGGATCTTTGAATTTTGGGGGTCTGATATTTTTTAATTCTTTATATGTTTTAGAAGTCCTTTGTCTGACAGACAGTTCACTAAGACTTTTTGCCAGTTTGTGGGTTTTCTTTTCACTATACTGGAGATTTCTTTTGACATGCAGAAACTTTTTAATAAGACGTGATCCCAGTTATTGATTCTGGGAAGTATTTCCAGTGCGGTTTGATTCCTGTTCATGAATTCTCTACCTGCCCCTATGTCTTCAAGGTTTTTACCCACTTTGTCTTCCAATAGATTTAGTATTTCTGTTTTAATATTCAGATCTTTGATCCATTTAGTAGATGGTGATAGACATGGGTCTAGTTTTAGTTTTTGGCATCTGGAGAGCCTGTTTTTCCAACACCATTTATCAAAGAGACTGTCGTTCTTCCAGTGAACATGTTTGGCCCCTTCATCAAAGATAAGGTGGCTGAGTGTGTTTGTAGTTGTGATTGTATCTTCTAATCTATTCCATTGATCCTCAGCTCTGTTTGATTCCAGTACCATGTTGATTTTATTACAGTTGCTTTGTAGCATAACTTCAAGTCAGCGATTGTGATGCCTCCTGCCTTGCCTTTGCTGCTTAGAACTATCTTTGCTATTCTAGGTCTCTTTTTTGCTCCAGATGAATTTTAGGAGTGATTTCTCTAGATCTGTGAGGTATGTTGATGGTATTTTTATTGTGGTTGCATTAAATATGTATGACGGTTTTGGGAGAATGGCCATTTTCACAATATTTATTCTTCCTATCCATGAGCAAGGGATGTCCTTCCACTTTCTGAGATCCTCTTCAATTTCTTTTTTCAGTGTATTATAATTTTCCCTGTATAGTTCTTTCACTTCTTTCATGAGAGTAATTCCTAAATATTTCATTTTTTTGGTTGCTAGTGTGAAGGGTGTGGTTTCTTTTATTTCTGTCAGTGATTTTGTTGTTAGTGTATAGGAATGCTATTGATTTTTGAGTATTGATTTTATCCAGTTACATTGCTCGATTTATTTATTATATCTAACAGTCTTTTGGGGTGTCTTCTATGTAGAGTATCACATCATCTTCAAATAATGATAATTTAACTTCTTTTTCTATCTTTACCTCTTTTATTTCTCTCTCTTATCTAATTGCTCTATAGTATTTCTAGTACTACATTAAATAGCAGCGATGATAAGGAACATCCTTGTCTTGTGCCTGATTTTAAAGTAAAGGCCTTCAAATTTTGGCCATTTAGTATGGTACTGGCTGTTGGTTTGTCATAGATGGCCTTTATTATGTTGAGGTAAAGACCATATATTCCAATTTTCTGTAAAGTTCTTATCATGAATGAATGTCGGACCTTACAAAAAGCCTTTTCTGCATCTATAGAAATGATCATGTGAGTCTTACTTTGGTTTTATTGATATGGTGGATTACATTTATTGATTTTATTTGTGTTGAACCATCCCTGCATGTCTGGGGTAAATCCCACTTGGTCATGGTGTATAATCTTCTTGATGATTTATTGCATCCTATTTGCCAATATTTTATTGAGGATTTTTTCATCTGTGTTCATTAGGGAGATTGGTCTATAGTTCTTTTTTTTAGTTGGGTCCTTCTCAGGTTTTGGTACTAGAGTAATACTTGCTTCCAGGAATGACTTAGAAAGGATTGCTTCCCTTTCAGTTTCATTGAAGAGTTTAGGGAGTGTCAGCATTAAGTCTTCTTTGTACTTCTTGTAGAATTCTGCAGTGAATCGGTCTGGGCCTAGTCTCTTCCTTATAGATAAGGACTTTATTACATTTTCAATTTAATTAACAGAAATTGGGTTATTCAGCAGTTTTATATCTTCTTGACCTAGCTTTGGTACTTCATATGTTTCTAGGAATCTATTTCTTCTGTGTAATCAAACTTACGAGAGTGGAGGTTTTCGAAATAGGTGTTGATGATCTTCCGTATTTCTACAATCTGTACTGATTTCATCTTTTTCATTCCTTAATGCATGAATTTGAACTTTTTCTTCCCTTTTTTAATGAGGTTGGCTAGGAGCTTATCAATTTATTTATTCTTTCAAAGAACCAACTCTTTGATTCTTGATTCTTTGGATTGTTGTCTTAGTCTCTATTGCATTAATTTCTGCTCTGATTTTTATAATTTCCTCCCTTCTTTTGGCTTTTGGCTTGACTTGCTCTTCTTTTTCTAGCTGTTTGAGGTGTAGCATCAGGTTATTTATTTGTATTCGTTCTGTTTTCCTGATATGGGAACTCAATGCAATAAATTTTCCTCTGAGGACAGCTTTCATTGCATCCCACAGATTCTGGTAAGTTGTATTTGTATTTTCATTTGCTTTAGGTATTGTTTAATTTCTTCTTTAATTTCTCCTGTGACCCACTGATTACTCAAAAGTGTGTTATTCAGTTTCCATGTGTTTGTGGGATTTTTGCAGTATCTTTTATCATTAATTTCTAGTTTCATGGTGCTATGATCCGATAACATGCAAGGGATAATTTCATCTCTTGCATTTATTTAAATATGTTCTCTGAGCTAATATATGGTCTGTTTTAGAGAATGAGCCATGTACTCCTGAAAAGAATGTGTATTCTGATGTTGGATGAAATACTCTGTATATGTCTATCAAGTCCATTTGTTCACAGGTGTGATTCAATTCTGTTATTTGTTTGCTGATTTTCTGTCTGGTTGATCCGTCCCTTGGTGTCAGTGGTGTCTTAAGGTCTCCTGTTATAATTGTATTACTGCTAATTTGGTTTATATTTCTGTTAATATTTGTTTTATATAACTGGGTGCTCTGGAATTTGGTGCATATATATTTAAGATAGTTATCTCTTCCTCTTGAAGTTTTCCCCTAACCAGTATGTAATGACCTTCTTTATCTCTTTTGATCATTATTGGTTTGAAGTTCCCATTGTCTGCAAACAGAATAGCTACCCCCACCTTTTTTTTTTATTCCTATTGCATGAAATATTGTTTTCCATCCTTTGACTTTCAGTCTGTGAGTATCCTTTTGAGTTAGATGCGTTTCTTGTAGAAACCATATGGTTGGATTTTGTTTGTTGATCCATTCTGCCAGTCTATTTCTTTTAATTGGTGGATTGAGACCATTTACATTAATGATTATAACTGTTATACATTGGTTTACCGTTAACATGTTATCTTTCTGCTGTTGCATCTTATCTTTCTGTTCTGTTTAATTGTCTGCTTTGCTTAGTGGTTTTTCCTAATTGTATCTAAACTGTCTTTCAGTATTCTTTGTAGGATTGGCTTGGTGATTATGAAGTTCTTCAACTGTTCTTTATCATGGAAGTATCTTATTTCTCCATCCATTTTGAAGGACAGTTTTACAGGGTACATCAGTCTAGGTTGGAAGTCATTCTCCTTTAGAATCTGAAATACTTCACTCCATGCTCTTCTTGACTTTATTGTTTGTGCTGAGAGGTCTGCTGTGATTCTGATTGGTTTTCCTTTATAGGTGATCTGTCTTTTCTCTCTGACAGCTTTTAATATTCTATTCTTATGTTGGATATCTGGGATGGTGATTATTATATGTCTGGGTGTAGTTTTATTTTGGTTATGGCTATTTGGAGTTCTGTATGCTTCACTGATCATGATATCAGTTTCCCATCTCATGTTTAGGAAATTTTCAGCTATTACTTCTCTCCTCTTGACATCCTTTATGTTGTCCCCTCCTTTTTCATTTATCCCTATCAATCTTATGTTGTTTTTCTTTGCATCATCTTGAAGCTGTTGAATTGTTATTTCCTGATTCCTTGTTATTTTTAAAAGCTCTTTTCTTTCCTGTTCACTAGCTGCAATCTTGTCTTCGAGATCTGAAATTCTATCTTCACTTCTATTGAGGTGGTTTTTACAACTTTCAATGGAATTTTTGATTTCCTCTGTATCTCTTTGCATCTGCTTCATGTCTTCTGTTTGTTTTTTATGTTGTTCATCCAGGGATTCTATCTTTTTGTTTAGTTCCTCCAATTTTTTAACTGTGTCTTCTTTAGATATGTTCAGCATCTCTTTCATTTGTTTTATCATTTCTTCTTTATTTGGGAGATTATTTCTAGTATGAATTCCTTTAAAGCTTCCCCAAGTTGCTTCTTTATTTCAGTTGCTATTATTACAGGTATTTCAGGTGTATGGCATGTATTTTCTTCTGTGTACATAGCTCCGAAGGTTTCTTGGGATGGGCTGGAGGTTTGAGATGGTATTTTGGTCTTTCATTTTGTTATTTTCCTATATTTCCGAGGTTCGAGTGTTATTCCAAGGCTTCCCCAGGGCCTACTGGAAATCGTCTTCTATGCCCTCTGCTCCTTTGACTCTGGCCACCCAGTTCCCCAGATTGAGAGAGGGTCACTGAGGGTGGGGCAGGCTGGCTCAAGACCCACCCTAGCTGGCCCAGTGCAATAGGAGGCCACTTGAAGTTCCCTGTCTTTGGCTGAACCAGGGCCCCAAATTAGCTGGGCTCGTGGGATGGTACAGGGGACACTCACCCCAGGCCGCCCAGCCTCTGGAACTGATGGCGCTGGCAGGCCCAGAACTCTAAGTCCGTCAAGCCTGGCAGGGAGCGGCGAGACCTGTCCAGGCAGGTACAAGACCCACCGAGCTGGTCTAGTGTCATAACCTACAATTTTTGAGCCATAATCTGTAAAAAGGTTTGCCTTAAGTACATTAGATATGTTTTATATTTCTGCAGAACTCAGTGATATTCTTTTACAATACAAAGTGTACATATTTAGGACATTGAGACTGAATAATAAGGAAGTGCCAAAAGATTTGCAAAAGAGAAAACTGAAAAAGAAAACAGTGTTAGCATAATAGAAAGGAAAAGTCTATCTTTTGAAATTGAAAGAAAAAATATATCTCTTTATTGGCCTATTTATAGGCCAATAAAGAAATGATAGAACTTGAAAAGAAGAAAGAAAACTAAAAATTCTAGTGGTGGTCAGTCATTATAATAATTCTGTGCTGCTGACCACATTTAACAAGGTTGAACTGGGATATTGCTCAGTGGCACAGCAAGGAAAAAACATTATTACAAAAGTATTTATGCACCTTCTGGACTACAAAATTTGGAACTCATTTGTTATTTATTCAAAATAAGGGCAATTAAAGGAATCATTTACAATTTAGATTAGGTCTAATAGATCAAATAATCAAAAAAGATGCAAAATGCCAGCCAAAGTATCCATCATTGATGTCTTTTCCGTTACCTTTAATGGGTAGACAATTTATTGAAATTATACTACCCATAGAACAAAAGAAAATAGTAACATAACAGTGTAAAGTATATTGTTCAAAGAAAGACAATAATGCAAAAACAATTCACAAAGAGACTAAATACTACTATCCAGATTGTAACATTGCTTTTGGTATAAGATACACCATATACAGTAAATTTACTGGATGAATTTGATAAAATTGTCATTTTTTTTATTTTCTGTTATATTATCTTATAAAAATTAGCAAACAATATACAATTTTTGGTCACCATGTAGTTAAATAGTTGGACTTATAAGTGATTAAAATAAATTATCCAATTAATTTTTCCCATTTTATTCACTTTAACATTTTATTAATAATAAATACTTCATAATTTTAGATCCAACTTTAGGTACATATGAGTAATGATTTACCAAATTTGGATTTCTATTCTTTTTATTTTTTATGACCTATGAGAACAGTATTCATTAATTTACTTTCTTTTTTAGACAAGCCAAGTTAGATCTGAGAGCTGGAGTAGCAAAAGTTGAAGAGTTAACAAAAATGACTGAAAGTCTTCAGGAACAAATGCAAAAGAAGGTACTTTTCATTTCTAAAACAGTGGGAAGCTAATGGCTTAATTTTCTTTGTATATTTTGGTGTGGGTGTTAAAGAAGATTGTTAGAGGATAATATTTTATTGATCCTTAAATATAAGATGTGAAAAGAGTAAGTTAAATTATAATATTGGAAACAGCTATATAAAGACTCTTCTATTTCCATCCACTTTACCCTAATTCAATAAAATATAATCATCCCTAAGCAAATCCCTAAGCATTTATTAGTTCTGTAACTTTTTAATCGTTATTTCTTGATCTCTAAAATGTTAAGTATGGATCTCCAATAGTAAAAAATTTGAGAAGGGATTACAAGAACTCTCCTATAGAAAACAGTTATAAAAACTGGATAATTTTTTATATGTAGAAGACATTCAAAACAGAAAAGAAAGAGATCAGAATTATTAGGTAAAAACTGACCTGCTTGTTCTCGCAGTCCTTACAGCTGTGGTGTCAGAAAACACCACCTTTAAATGGTCATAAGGTACTCCTGATTAGAGTTGAAGTCTTGGTAAGAAGTTATGAATTTAATGAAAAAATGCTAACAATAAGAGAACATAAAAAATGAGACCAAATTCTAATACAAAATCTTGCTAGACCTATACCTAACAGCCAGATAATCCATATGGTGTATGGGAACAACCACAAGGAGTTCAATAAGGAATCAGGGATAAATCTGAGAAAATTTACTCTGGAAAGATGCATATACATATGGAACTAAATATTTGGGTTTGGTACATTTTATGATTGAGTACATTCTAAATACATATACAAATTGAACAACAGGAAGCTGAAGATCTATTATTTGAAGTATCAGAGGGCAGACCTCCAAAGCTGGAAAGTAGAAGGGATTCCATAACAGCAAGAAAGTCATAAAAAATGAACCCTACTTCTTCCCAAATTTGGACTGATTCTCAAATTATGCAGAGGCATTCCCTAGAGTCCTAGCTGCTGCATATTGTAGGGGGAACAGATTTCTGGGTTCAGTTCCAAACAGGATAATTGCCTACTTGAACAACAGTGAAAAAACAAAACAAAACAAACAAATCATAATCTTCAAAAGATCAAATCAAAACTTAGAACTGTAGTATATTATCAAAAAAAAAGTCTAGCTTTCAACCAAAACTTACTGGACATGAAAGTATAGTCTATACACATGAGGCAAATATTAGAGAGACAAAGAAGCTGTCAGTAGGAACTCTCAGTGGGCCTCACTGTTGGAGTTAGCAAGAACAGGCTTCAAACCAGCTATCAAAAATGTTTAAGGAATTTTTAAAAATTTGATTGAATAAAAATTTCCTTGTACAAAAATCAGAGTTAAAAATATTGAAGAGATCTGTGGGTGTATTAGCTTTTCTGTTGTTGGAAAGATTTAAATAAATAAAATAGGAAATTAAATAGGAAATAAAAGTTAAATAAAATAGGAAAGGTTTAAATTATCTAATGGTTTGGCAGAATCTGTTCATACTCAGCTGGCTCCCCAAAGCAGGGGCATCATGGCAAAAGAGCCTGGAAGAGCAAAGATACTTAGTTTATAGTCAGTGGGAGTTGAGCATGGAAACAGCAACAGAGAGGAAGTGGTAAGAGAACAGACATAGACCCCAAGCTGTGCCTCCATTACTCACCAGAGACACCCAGAAGTGTACTTCACCAGTCCTTGAGGGGGGTGTACCAAAGCCAACCAAGTTTAAACTCCACCTTAACAGCCACTGTGGGACTATACCAGTGCAACATAAATATAACTGGAGTTGCCATAAGACGGGAAAAGTTGGCAGGGGGACAACAGAAATAATGGTTAGAAACATTCCAAATTTGGTGGAAAGCTTTGACAGATCCAGGAGTCTCAGTGAACCCCAAGTAGGATAAACACACACATAAAAGCATCACTTCTAGATACAACATGATATCAATTGTAAAGGAAAAAATTAAAACTAGCAATAGAAAAATGATCTGAACAAGGAAACAGTAAGATTAATGGCTGAGTTCTCATCAACAAACTATGGAAGTACCCCATCAAAATATGTGACATTCTTCTCAGAACTCAAAAACAATTCTAAAGTTAATGTGGAAGCACAAAAGCCCCTAACTAACCAAATCAGTCATCTGCAGAAATAATCATGTGGGAAAGCCTCACAATATCCCTCTTCAAAATATATTAAAGTGCTACAATAATTAAAACAGCATGTTACTGGCATAAAAACACACAAATAGTCCAGTGAAAAGAACACAGGACCCAGAAAATGAACCTACACAGCCACAGGCATCTGATTCTTGACAAGGCACCAAAACATACATTAGATGAAAGATACCCTTTGTAAAATATTAGGAAAATTGGATATACACATGTAGAAGGTTGAAATAAAATCCCTTTCTCTCACCCTATGTAAAAATCAACTCAAAATAGATAAAAGACATAAGTGTAAGATAAAACTACATTGAGATTCCATCTCACCCCAGTCAGAATAGCTATCATCAAGAGTAAAAAATATAATTAATGGTGATACGGATGCAGGAAAAAAGCAATCCTTCCTGATACAGTGTTAGGAGGAATGTAAATTAGCACAGCCACTATAGAAATCAGTGTTGGAGCTTCCTTTAAACAGTAAAAATTAAGCTATCATGTAAGCCAGCTATACTATTCAGTAAGTAACAGAAGGAATTAAAGTGAGCATGCTGACTTCTTCTGCCTATCTATCTATATCTATGTGTTGAATAGTATTCAGGCATAAAAAAGAATGAAATCATGTAATTTTCAGAAGAAATAGATGGAACTGAAGATCATCATAGTAAGAAGAATAAGCCAAACTCAGGAAGATAAGTATCACATGTTTCCTTCACATACGAATCTAGAAAAAAAAGACTACATAATGGAAGAAAGACTATTAGACAAGGGGAAAGAGATCAAAGGAAGGACAAAGGAAGGTAGTTGAGGGGCTGGAAAAAAAGAAACTGTAATTAGTCACTTTTCCATCTCTAGACACAATACCTAATACCTACAACTTAAAGAAAGAGAGGTTTGTTTTGACTCAGGTTCAGCCCACAGTCAGCCGCCTACAAGGCAGAAACAGGACAGCAGAGAGGAATGGTGGAGAAAAAGGTAGCCAGTAAACAAAGAGATAGAAGGGAGACAAGGACAAGAATATACTTTTCCAGGTCAGCCCTACCCCAAGTGACCCCCGTTTATCAAATCCCCACCTCATAACATGTTTCACTACTGAACCCCATCTGTAGATTAATGCACTGATGAGTCCAATGCTGCTGTGATCCAATCACCTTCCAAACACATGAAGTTTGGAGAAAACATTTTATATCTTAAGCAATACCATTCCACTGCTGGCCCCCCAAAAGCTCGTGTCCTTCTCATTAAGTAAAATGCATTTAGTGCATCTCTAAATGTCACCACGAAAATCTTTACAGTTCTAGCATTGTTGATAAAGCCAAATCCAAAGTCTTCTCTGAGACTAAAGGTAAACTTTGGTTGTGATCCCTGTAAAGCTAAAAAAAATAAAGAAAAAAATTAAATTCATCAAATATAGAGTAGCACAAGGTAAACATTTCCATTTCCAAAGAGAGAAATAGAGGGATAGAACGAAATCATACTAAAATAAGACCAAAACCTAGCAGAACAGACATTATGTCCTGTGTCTCTGGGTCCAGCAGCCAAGGCAAGTTACCGGGAAAAGTGAACTCCAGGAGGCCTAAGCCCATCCCTACAGCATTGCTGATTGCGGCCCACATAGCCTCTCTTTTTGGGTGCCTTTGCTCACCACCTGTAGTTTTCCTTGGAAGATGTTCCAAATTCCCGACATCTCCAACTTCCTACGGTCTCCACTACATTTTCAGGTTCACAGTTTTTGGCTTTACTTTCATGAACTACTCTCTCAGGCATGCTGCCTGGCCTCCCACATCTTCCTCTGAAATCTGGATGGAAGCCTCCATGACCCCATAACTGTTGCATTCCACATACCTGTAAAAGCTGTACCACATGGGAGATGCTGAGGTCTGTCACCTGCTTGAGCATTAGGCAATAGTTCTGAGTGCCTGGATGGCTGAACTTGAGGAAACATTTTCCTGTTTAACCCCAAGTGAGCAAGACATCCTGGGATTCTCTTTTCAAATGAAAGTTAACAGTCTGTACCCCTGTGCTAGCTAAGGGTGGGGTCTTGTTGATGCTTGAGATACCTTCAAACCCCCTTTCCTATTGTCGTGATGCAAAGTACTTGGCTTCTTTTTATTGCTAATCTTTTCTTCAACCAAGCTCTGCCTGGCCCCAACTTGGAAGTATTTTTTCTGTTGAAACTTCAAACTTCTTAGAACTTTTGGCTCTAATATGTGCTCCATATTGTCACTGTTGGCCACAGCCTGAATACTGGGCTGCCTTGAAATTTCCTCCACCAGATTAATTAGGCTATAACCCCAAATCTCAGTTGCCCACAAAGTCTCAGAAAATGGGAAAAATATAAACAGATTTTTCTGCCAGAATGTTACACATATAACCTCCAGTCCAAATCCTGATGGAGTTCTTATTCCCAACTCAAACCTTCTAAACCTGACCTTTACTGTCTTCATTTGTATCAGCATTCTGGTCTTCTGAGCTCCAACCAGAATCCCCCACCAAGCTTGGCTTCTATTTTTCTAGGTCTTCTCTAGCCAGCATCTCCAAACCTTTCCAAAGTCTTCCCATGAATCATTTCCAAAGAATTATAAACCACATAGTTAGGTATAATCAGAGCAATGACACCATTTCTCTGGTACCATTTTTTTGTACTTTTTGAAAGAACAAAACATTGGAATGATATATTCTAAGTGCTAAAGGAAAAAAATGCTAAGAATTGTGTCTGTAGTAAAGCTAAATTTCTGAAATTGAGATTAAAAAAAAGATTGTTGAATAAACAAAAATGGAGTTTGTCCTCAACAGACCTAAATTTTTAAAAATTCTAAAGGAAGATTTGAGGAAATAGAACAAAAATAGACTAGATAGCAGCTATAGGAATTGATTAAAAGCTAAAAATGGTAGTAAATCATAAATGTGCAT
Source organism: Cavia porcellus (assembly GCF_034190915.1). NCBI lineage: Eukaryota > Metazoa > Chordata > Mammalia > Rodentia > Caviidae > Cavia > Cavia porcellus. The sequence continues at coordinate 25,771,844 of NW_026947497.1, read as the reverse complement.
TGTTTCGCTGAATATCTTTAAAAGACACGACTAGTTACAGCAGACTTTAATACTATTTAATGAGTTTTTGAAGTATACAGATATTTTTATGACAGTGGCACTTATATAATGCACGGAAATATATTGTTTCAAGGTTTCAATTTATTATCTGAATTTTTTGTATTAATAGGAGTTAAGCATGTTATAACGTTAATAGCGACAAAATAATTCAAAAAATAAAATTAAGAGCAAAAGAAATTAAAATGACATTATGAACATATTTAATGAAAGCAGGCAGGAAAGGATAGAATTTTTTTCTAGGAAGATGATGCAAATAAAAAAATCTATTCATATATTTGAAATTGTCAAGGTGATATTCCAGAGGTTACTTTGATAGATAGTAAGAGGTAGTACAATTAATAGAACTTATCTTAAACGCAGATTGTCTGCACAGACACTTGTCTTATTTTGTTAAACTTGCACTGTTGAAACTGTTTGAAACACTGGTAGAAATCTATATGAAATAAATGTTTTGATTACTTAATATGGTATTGATGGGAGATTCTGTCCCTTTTTATTATATTGTTTTTAAAAATTTACATGTTAAAATTCTAACAGCACAATAACTTTGGGGTATTATTTTTGTTGTGCTATAAGTCATTGTAATAATTTTTTAAATACTTGAAGTAAGCTTCAGTTTCCTTATTTTCTAGGAGGAGGATATGATGTCTGCCCAAGGAAGAGAGGAAGCATCAGATAGGCGCTTACAGCAGTTACAATCTAGTATAAGACAATTAGAAACAAGGTAAATTGTTAACTCTGTCTAGCGCTATCTATGTTCTTCAAAATATATGCCACAGTAGAATTTCAGTTTATGGTGTTTATTAGAATATACATTTTATAGTACTAAATCAACTAATCATAGATATAGTTTGTTTGTTTTTCATACCAAGGATCTAACTCATAACCTTGCACTTTCCAAGGAGGCACTTATGCCACCAACCTATATCCCCAGCCCTTACACTCATAGATACAATCTGATTTTATGCTTATTTTAAAAATTATATTGTGTATATTATCATTCTTTGAACATATTTCCAAAATTATTTGTTTAATGAGTCAGATCCTTTACAAACTATCTTAATTTATGTCATAAATTTGGAAGAGAACAGCTGCATCAAATTTAGTTCAGTAATTTTTTAAAAGATAAAACTGAACAGCCATGTTTTTGTTTTAATACTAAAGCATCCCTTCATTTTATTCCTGATTGAATGGCTTTTGGAGTGAACCAAACTGGTCTTCAGGAATTTAAAATCCTTTCTTCTGAAGAGCACTTAATTTTTTTATGTGATATTATCAGAAAAAATTGATATTACCTCAAATTCCCCCAGAATCTATTATTACTAATTCAGTGACAGGAGAAATAAACCATTGAAATAGAAGGCAATGAAAGTAAAAGAATGTCAGGTTTTAAAACTATTTTTTAGGAATCTTGGGCTATAAACACTGAAGAGATTATCTATAGGAGCTGAGTGCTGTAGATTGTTTCTGCATCTTGGGCTCAATGTATCAGGAAAGCCCTGCAAACTGAAGCTTATTCCTTGACTCTTTTGGTCCCCTAGAAGTTGAGATGCTCCCCAATCCTGTTCGCATGTTCTTGGAAATTGTAATATCCAGTGGCCCTTCTGAGTCCTTCCCTATCACTGATGTTTGCCTTCTAGCCATCATCGGTTGATGCCATGTTATATTTTCAGTAATACTGTATTAACTCACCTAATTGAGTTAGACAACTGTCATTTGAAGCTATGCTAATAATTTTGGAATATTTGGTGTCCATAATCCAACACTAAATTCTAGTTATGCTTCTTACCATTGTAACCACCAAAATGTTTCTGCATCTCAAATGCCATTGCTATCATAGAGAGAATAGTTTGGGGCAAGTTTTTTGTTTTTTGGAGGGGGGCAGTTTTGTTTTGAACAGGATATAGGAGTCATATGCTAAACATACTTAAAATTCATGTTCAACTTGTTAGCAGGCCCAAGTCCAGCTGCTCTCCGTTCAAAAGCCAGTACTCAGGATACAAGTGTTCCTGAGAAGGAAATCAGTTTTATTCAAGGGCATTTTGTGAAGATGGAGAGGGAGGCTATGGCCTCAGAACTCCATTTTGGGGAACTCACGTACAAAAAGGGCATTTACAGGATGAGAAAGAAGAAGAGGGAATAATGTGCAGGAAATAAATATGCTGATGAGTTCTTTCTTACCTGGACTATGTGTCTCTTTTTTCTTTTTCTTTGGCCAGAGCACTGTAGTTGACCTTGACCTTCTGGGTTATTTGTAAACATACTGCTCTTCGGCAAGTTAAAGCATCACAGCAGTATACATGCTTTGTGTTAATTGATGTTACAGAACTAAAGAATAAGGAAGGACATTACGTATTCTGATACAATCTCAAAGTCACCAGATGTCTGACTCTGTAAATATAAAGAAAGTACTTAATGTCATAATCATTTAGATGTGGCGTCTGTTTAAAAGTTAAACTGCAAGGAAAGGGGATGGGAAATATCCTTGAAAAGAACAAAGGGAGGAGAATTGTTTCTGTAAATGTCTCAGAGGAGCAGCCACCGCTACACTGTACTCACGGAACAGGAGTAGTAGGAAAAGGTCTCAGAAAATTGAGATATATCCCAGTGTAAGTGTGATTTTCTATGCATTGTGAGGAGAAGAATCTTTAAAATTCCCTCTTGAAAGGGACTTCCATATTCACAGATGAAGCATAGTTTGATCAACTTGTTTTGAGTACGGACAGCACAGCATGAGAGCTTCTGGGGCTCTTGCAGTGGCCAGCATCAGTCACACCTGATCCTCGTGTCTGTGGATGACAAGAGCTCCTAAAATTATGCTTAGTTTAAATAATGCAGAATATGTTTTAAAGTATACATATTATTAAATGTTCTTCATGCCATTTCAATCATTATCACGAGGAAAAGTTGATCAGTGGATGCTCTAGTTAAAATAGGGCTGTCAAAAGATAAGTATAAATGTAGAATAAAGTCTCATTAATAGCTAACACTTATACAATCAATTCCTTTTCATTTGAATTGTCTTAGTCATTTATATGCTTAAACTTTTGGGTTTTTTTTTTTTGTGTGTGTGTGTGTGTGTATGCATGTGTGTGGTTTGTTTGTTTTTTGTTGTTGTTGTTTTGTTTTGTTTATTGAAATAGGGTCTTACTTTGAACTCACTAGCCCAGATTGGCCTCTAAGTCACAATGATCTTCCTGTCTCAGCCTCCCAAGTGCTGGAATTACAGACATGCACCACACGTCTGCTTATACGCATAAATTCTTTTTTTTTTTTTTAATTTTTTTTTTTTTTTTTTTGTCTTTTTCCTTTTTATCGGTACCGGGGATCGAACTCACAACTGCCTGCTTGCAAGACAGGCACTTATGCCGCTGAGCTAAATCTCCAGCCCCCTGCATAAATACTTAAAGGGGTTGCTCAACAGTTGGGTGTTGGTTGGCTACCACTATCAACCTGAATTTATGTTTGTGATTTCACCTTCATTTCCTGAAGAATACATACAGATTCATATATCTTTATATACTTAGCATACAAATCACTTTTTTGTTCAGGAAATATTTACTTCCTAGACTGTAGACATTTTAAAAGATAGATTACCATAGAATATGTTGGGGGTGTTAAAAGGTTAAATTAGTAATGTGAAAGTGAATGAAAAGTAGAATTTTAACACTTCCTTTCAAGGTTTGGTTGAATAATTTAAGGACTCTGTAGTGTAATGAAGACCAGATGCACCAGATTGTTGGAGACCACTACAAAGCGGCTCTGATTAGGATTTAAAATTAACTAATTGGCTTTCTATGTTTATCTGTGAGTCTGTCCTGAGCCTCAGCCCCTTGCCTGGTGACGGAAGCTGAGTCATAGTAAGTGGACGTCTATGAATCACTGGTCCTGGCTGAGGCCTGTAGTGGCCTGTGAGGCCAGAGATACCTCAAAGGGCAAGATAAGGCCACAGCTGAAGACACCTTGGCTCCAATACTAATTAAGTAAATAAAGACTGCAGCTGAAGGAATTTCACTCCTGCAGTATCAGTCCTACCATAAATGTCATCCTGAAGATAAGACCGGTCTCCTAAATTGACATAATTTACTACTTGAAGAAGACTTTGAAATGACTCCCAAGGTCCTGCTGATTTCCCATGCTTTCCTCAGTTTACAGGCCCTTGCTTTGGACCTAATAAATATGGGTGGTCCAGAGAAGTCTTTGTCTTAGCCCTCTCGTGCTTAGCTAAAGGGTTTTGACCCTCTCGGAACCCTAAAATCCTTTAAACCTTCAACATACGCTTGTTTGGGAGATTAGGGATCTAGGTCTGGACCCCATACCAGATAAATTTAGGAGATCACTTATTGAAGATGTTGTAGCTCAGAGAATATTCATTAATGAAGAATGTTTACAAAATTAGAGAAGGGGCCTGGCCTAACGTTTTATATAGGCAAATGGAAAGTTGAGACATGCATGAGTATTATGGCAATCATGACAAACATTGGAGGTGGGTCTTCCTTAGGATGTGTAAAGCAGGGTTGTCCTTCACTGTTAGCACTTTTCCAGAATACGAGATAGAGGGTTTTGGAAAACAAGGGTCAGGGAATTTTTTGGTTATCCTTTGTTTTCCTGGGATCACAGGGATCAAGTCCAATATCATCTGTACAAAGGAAAAACAAAAGGTGCCTATAGTACATGTAATATTCCACTGGCATCTGTTCTCAAATTCTGAAGTAGATGTTTAGGTGGACCAACAATTTAGTACTGCAAGTTAGAAATGGAGGGAAACAAAATAAGGATTCATTATAAATGGGCAGACTTTCAGTCACATAGTAACAGACTAAATATTCTGGGGAAAGCCCTTTTGATGTGAACATATTTATAGTAAATTACAACAAACATCTGTATTATAAACTGAGCATTTAAATGTAAGAGATAAATCCCAAGGGTATAGATAAAGAAACAAACCAACCAAGGAGCTAAAACCAAAGTGATCAATAAGCAAACAAGTCAGGGCTAGGACTACATAATGGGGCAGCTAGCTAAATCGCTAGCCTTCCTTAACTGAAACCCTTGTAGGAATTATAACCTTTATTGAAAGGCTAAAATCAGAAAAAGTGTTTACCTCTTAGCAAATATGGCCAACATTGGAAACCATTTCCCATTTTGGCAACTATTAGAAGAAGAAGAAAGAGGAAGAGGAGGCATGGGAGGAGGAGAAAAGGAGAAGGAGGAGTAGGAATAAAGGAGGAGGAGGAGGAGGAAGCAGCAACATTATGGACTTCTCTGAGAATATACACATACAATCATAATGCTTCAGATAAGCTTGGGGTTCAGATTTATATAGTTTGTTCATGTGGAAACCTGAACCAAAACTAACTTTCAGCCAAAAACTAAAGTGGCAGGAGCTCAGTATTAAGTCCTGGTGCATAGAAGAAGCAGAAATAAATTTGTTTTGAGGGGAAGTATTTTTAACTTAGGCTTCTCAGAATTCCACAGATAAATTCAGGCAAATATGAGCATACTCAAAATTATGCAGTGCATGAGAAAATAAACCACTTGACTGATAAGAGGGAAACAAAGATTTTTGAACCAGTTCTCCCATTGGATAAAATCATAAAATACAAAGTTTAAGGCATGTATTAAACAAAGAAAGCAATTGTTTTTTCACATCTAAGGAAGTTATTGTTTACTGATTTAAATATTTATTATTATTATTTTCACCCAAAGCAGTCATAGTCAGTTTTAGTCAATCTGAAATTCAAAATGTACTTTTCATTTTGAAATGAGTATGGGGGTATCAAGCCATGAAGTTGGGTAAACATTATGTATTCTTTTTCTGGTTACTAAATAGATACACAAGGGAAAAAAACACTTTGGAAATCATTGTAGAGGTTTTCCTTGAAGTTTTCTGAAGGAATACATGAATTTTTGGTTATATTTGAAGATCTGGACTACTTTAAGTGTACTCTAAGTTTTTATCTAAAATTGCTACCTTATTGCAAAAGTTGACTCTAGAATCGTTTGTTGTTTCGTATCCCTTATGGACTGCATCCTGAGAAAACTGTCATTAGTATTACTTTAGAGGTAAATTGGTCATAGTCTGTGAGTTCCTATACTGAAATATTTTACTGATATGTTGGTTCTAGTAACAGATCCATTCATGGCTAATTTGGGTATGTCCAGAAAAACATTAGTCTTTGAATTCTTTTTGTCTTTTTTTCCAAAATGGTAATAAATGTAATCAGTTTGTTTGTAGCAGATTGAGAACTAATTGATTTTAGGGGACAGAAAAGAGCTCAGCAGCACAATGCCTGCCTGGCAAGCATGAGATCGTGAGTTCAATTTCCAGTATCAAAAATGAGAGAGAGGGCAGGGGAAGAGAGAGAGAAGAGGGGGGAGAGAGAGAGAATTGATTTTAGCTGTTTATTTGGGATTAATGAAAGAGTTTGGGATATTTCAGTTTGGGTTTTTTTTTTTTTAACTTTTCAACAGTTGATTATTAAATTGCTTTCTTGTACTTCTTTAATTTTCCCTCAGAAGAAGATTCTAGTTATAGATTTTTATTTTTGTACTTTCTGTGTTTTGTGCTATGTAACGCTAATGACTGGAATCAATAATATCTGAGGGTGAATTTCAATTCATTTTAATTACAGTAAAGAATCATGTTTATTTTTCAACAATGATATATTTTTGTAGGATTGAAGGTTCAGAGTTGTGTTGTTTTGTTGTTTTTAGTGTAAAACTTTCATAAAATAAGCATAATTGAATAGCTCGCTAGAAGATCACCACAAATGTTTGTTTAAGGAGGTATTTTTTAAGTCTACTATTCATATGGCCTTCGCTGAAAGGAAAATTTTTATATTCTTTCAGTGTTGTGAAATTGAGTTTTTTGGGTTTGCTTTTTTTATTGTTTCATGTTTTTTAATTTTTTTAAAAGAGGATCTATCTATCGAGTTCAGGCTAGTTTAGATTGGCCTCAAACTTGTGGCGATCCTCCTGCCTCAATTTCCTAAGAGCCAGAATTACAGGTGTGCACTGCCACACCTGGTTGAAATTGTTGCAGTTATGTTAAGGAATCATTATATATTTTAATATTTTTCAAAAACCTTTCATTAAATATTTTCTATATGATTCTCAACAACATTTAAGTCTGTTTCAAGTGTGACTATATCCTGTTTAATAAACTGATAGATTAGAAACTCAATTTTAATGATCATCTTTGTTCCAGAGACTACACATTAATAAATACTTAATATTAGATTTTTAAATTATTGTTTGTGATCTTTCCAAATGCCATAAATGTTTGAAGACCATAGGTGATTTATTTATCCTTTCTAAAGAAAGATCTCTAACCCATTCCTGATTTTAGATGATTAAGGGACTCACAGCATAGCAGGTCACTTTAGGAAAGACTGCTGGTTTATAAATGCTTCTTAAATAAGACAGGAGGTAAATGAGAATTGCTTTAACCTACTGCTTTGTATTTATTATAAATAATAATATGCAAATAATTGTTATTATAAACTATAGCAAGCAAGAAATCTTGAGGTGACTAGTGAAAAGTGATTTTCATTTTAACCACTGTTTACATTTTGTTTCCCCTCTCCACTCCTAAGAAAAATAGAATATATACATTTTTAAACCAAAGATGCTAAAATGTAGGTCTGACTAAGAATGGAACAGAAGCCTGGATTCAGAAGTTAGTAATAAATAATGGTTGGATAAAATGTAGAGGATTTGGGAAATAAGATAAAGTTGAATTTTAGTTTTGTGAGTTTTTTTAATTTTATGAGTTTTATTATAAATTCTTTAAGCAGGGCTACATGATAAAATTAATACTTAATGAAGATTAACTTGATGATTTTTAAAAAGAGACTAGGAATACAAATTGCTGGAGTACAAAGATTTTGAGACTTAACAGCAGACAAAATAGTTTTGTTTTTTTGTTTAAGTGCGTACATCTTAGCTTTGTGTTTTGAAGAAGTTAACTTACTTAGCTGCAGACTACTTTTAAGATTAAGTAAGATAGTATATAAAGGGCTTTGCATCAAGAGTACTAGTTCACTGTCTCAAGTCTTCCTCTTCTTTCACACTAAAGATAAACTCCTAGAAATGCAAAGTTCTGTTGATGTTTTTTGTCTTTTGAAATATTATCATTTTAACATTAATTGGCATGAGAAAGAAATATAGTTATAAGAATAATAAATTATAATTATTCCAGGAGTTAAAAGCATGTTTTTCCAGACTGAACAGGTTCAATGAAATAAAACAAGGTAGGAAGAAGGTACAATAAAATAAAGAATAGATCTTAAATCTTTTCTGTGATTATATCTATTATTTGTTGCAAAATGATTATTGTTAAATACTTTCAAATTAATTTCTTGGTTACTAAAAATATTTCTATTGACCTAATAAAGTTAGATTAAATTTTTTCTCAGTTCTATATAGGTCAGTTTTTGTTATCGTTGTTGTTTTTAGATAAAATCTCTGTGTAGTTCAGGCTGGTCTTGAACTCACTGTGCAGCTCAAGCTACCCTCAAACTCAATGTGATTCTCTTGCCTGAGCCTCATGAGTGCTACAATTATAGATGTGTACCACCATGCCTGGCTTCGAGCAATTTTTATGTATATGTTAAATAACTGTGACTTTATTCATTTTTAATTAATTTTAATTTTTATCAAGGGAAAATATATAGTTTAAAAGTTATACTACCATAAAGACTATAATGAAAAGTATGTTTCTTGGTAATACATATTTATGAGAAAGATCATCTTTATAAAAATTAAAATCCCAGAAGTTAAAAAAACTATCAAGTTTGTCTGTATTGAATTTTTAGTATGATAAAGATTCCCCAAATAGCAATAGTCAGCAAGAACAACAGAAGGAAGGTTTAAGAAACAAATATTTTGTAGTGTAAAAGACTGACGAAAGGCTAACAGATAATAGTATTCAGAGTTCTTACAAAGAGACAAGTAAAAAAACTCCTTAGAAAAAAAGTGGCAGAGAAGATGAAGAGGAAATTCAAAGAGGAAAATCCACATAGCTTACCAATGTAAGAAAACGTGCTTAAATTCCCCATACATAGTCAGGAAAATAGAAACTTAACAGTAAAGTGAGGTTATATTCATCAGACCAGGAAAAGAAGGAGCTTTTAGATATATTGCTTAATGGAGTTTAGTAAGACACTGAGTGAGGAAAGCATATATACCATGATTTTAATTTTCATAAGACAAAACTGTTGAGAAACCTGTGGATCAGTGTGTTTATATGGTGTATGTATCAGTATGCATGTGTATGTGTGTGTATGATTCTGTGAGCCTGGAGAGGCAAGAAAGGGTAACCAAGCAAAAAAGAAAAGAAGACCATATAAATATGAAAAGCAACTCAATCTTTAAGGATATAGAGATGATAATATTGTCATATGACTATATTAGATAGTAACTTTAATTACAGTCAGATATGTAGGCTCGGTCTCAACCCTAGTACTATGTGACCATACCCTTAATTAAACCTTAAACCTTTCTGGATATGTTGTTCTTTAAAACAGAGATAATAAGACTGACTTTGCAGAACTGTAGTGAAGACCAAATGAGAAAATACATGTAAAAGTTACTGGTGTTAACACCTGTTTTGTAATAGATCCTCAGTAAATCTCTTATCTCCCTCCTTCCCTTCAGAAAACATTTAACTTTCACATTGTAATTATTTATTAATTTCTAGGTTATGCGTGACAATACAAGAAGCTGACCGATTAAGAACAGAAAAAACACATCTGGAAAAGCAGACCAGAGACCTAAAAGCCAAGTACAATGAATTAGAAAATGAGAAATATGAGGCTATTTTAAGAGCCAGAGATAGCATGCAACTCTTAGAAGAAGCTAACCTTCAAAAAAATCAGGTAAGAAAAATAGTAAATATGCATATAAGTGATAAAACGCTGCACATTTTCTCTCATGACTTACAGTAAAGGCATCAATAGCTCCAGAGTAAATGCATGAAAATAAAATTTCTATGCACGCCATTAAATAGACATGCTTTGTTTTGGATGGTAATACTTAGTATCAGAAGATGTGATAAAGTGTCAGTCCTCTTCTAAAGCCAATATTTTAATATCAGACTTTTTCTTGTGTTCCTAACCCCTGCAGAGCTAATCATTATCCCTAGAAGTCTCATACTTCTTAAAAAAATCTGTCTCAGTACTTTACCATTGTGTACCCTTTTAGTCAATTAAATCAGGTGAATATTACTCATCTTTATTTCTTCATCATCTACACAATTACAATAATAGAGGAGAACCTCAGCTGACAGAGTAAAATTTAGCTCTAAAGGTCTATTAACTGAGAGACTTCCAGATCACAGCAGCAACACTCACAAATTGCTCTGGAAAATTCATCCTAATCAACAAGAGTGTGCTGCATGAGGAGATGGGGGCACCGTAGGAAATCACTGCAACAACTCAGCACACTGGCAACCAAGTGAAACTTAAAAGTAGGGACACTTAGAAAAGTAGGTGAAATAACAAAAGCACACACCTGCTAAATGTGGCAGCCAAGCAGGGACTGAGTGCAGGCGAGGTCATTCTCAGCATTTCCATGTCATTTTAGCGCCAGCCAGCACAGAGAGCCAGCTCAGAACCTCCCTTTATCTTGGTAGACTCTGCAGGAGGTAGAGCTAATGCCACTCTGGGCTGCCATCTATCTTCAGGAGCCCCCACTCCTGGGTAGCCCACATGGGAGAACATAAACTACCACTTACTTTATGTCACCAAGACACAACAGGCTCTTCTGCCTGAGAGTGCAAAAGGTACGCTCTCTAAGAGTCAGCTTTTGTTACCTGTTGTTTTCTTGAAAATATCCATTCTTTCTCGGGTGAGATAGAATCTCAGTGTTATTCTAATTTTGTTGAGCATTTTTTCATACATCTGAGAAGTGTCTATTCATTTCTAATGCTAATTTTTGAATTGGGTCTTTGAATTTGAGTGCTCTGATTTTTTTCCAGTTCTTTATATGTTCTAGATACTACTCCTTTGTCTGAAGAACAGTTGACAAAAATTTTTTCACACTTTGTAGGTTATCTTTTCATTCTGTTGGTGATTTCTTTTGTTGTGGAAAAGCTTTTTAATAGGATGAGATGCCTGTTGTTGATTCTTTGTGATATTTTCTGTGTAGTGGGGTTTTGTTCATAAGGCTAGGTCTTCAAGAGTTCTATCCTATCTCCCAGCAGAATTAATGTTTCTGTTTTAATATTTCGACCTTGGATGCATTTTTATTTTAGTTTGCTGCATGATAATGAACATGGGTCTAGCATGGAGAAAGCCAGTTTTTCCAGCATCATTTATTAAACACAGAGCTCTTTCTTCCATTGGATGTGTTTGGCCCCTTACTCAAAGATCATGTGGCTGAGTGCATTTGGAGTTGTTTCTGCATCTTCTGTTATGTTTCACTGGTCCTCAGTCCTCTTTTTTTTTTTTTTTTGCCAGTACCATGCTGTTTTTATCACGTCTGTAATATTATTTAAAGTCAAGGATTGCAATGTCTTTGCTGCCTAGAATTAATTTTGCTATTACAGATCTCTTCTGGTTCCAAGTGAATTTTAAGAATATTTTCTCTAGTTGTGCAAGATATGCTAGTGGTATTTTGATTGGGTATGCATTAAATCTGCATGTCAGTTTTAGGAGTATGATCATTTTCACTATATTGGTTCTTCCTACCCAAGAACAAGGGATATCTTTCCATTTTCTGATATCCTCTTTGATCTCCTTTTTTCAGAGGGGTATATTTTTAATGTAGAGATTTTTTGCTTCCTTTCTCAGATTGATTCCTAAGTAAAAATAATTTCATCATTTTTGTGGCTATTGTGAAAGGTAGTTTCCCTGATTTTTTCTTCATGAGTTTGTTATTTGTGTACAGGAAAGCTATTGATTTTTAAGTTTTGAATTTGTATCCTGCTACACTACTGAATCAGGTTATTAAATCTAGAAGTCTTTTGATGGAGGTTTTAGGATCTTCTATGTAGAATATCGTATCTGCAAATAATGGTAATTTAAATTCTTCCTTTTCTATATTCCTTCTTTCTCTTTCTCATGTCTAATTGCTCTGGTTAATGTTTCCAGAACTCTGTTGAATAGGAGTGATGACAGTGGACACCCCTGTCTTGTTCTTGATTTTAAAGTGAAAACTTTTAGGTTTTGATCACTTAATATAATGTTCACTGTTGGTTTGTCATAGGTGGGTTTTATCAGATTGAGATAAAGACCATCTATTCTGATTTTCTTTAGGGTTTTTATCATGAATGCATGTTGGAATTTGTCAAATACTTTTTTTGCATCTATTGAAGTGATCATGTGGTTTTTGTCTTTGTCTTTGTATGTGTATGGTATATTACATTTATTGATTTACTTATTTTGAACCATCCTTGCATCCTTGGGGTTAATCCTTCTTTTTTTTTATTTAGAAATAGATAACTGTACTACTAAGTTTTTATTAGTTTATCAAACAGAGTATGGTTAATCCTTTTTGTTATGTTACTGAGCATTTTTTGTTTTTTGTTTTTTTTTACCCATACCGGAGATCAAATTCATGACCGCCTGCTCACAAGGCAGGTGCTTATGCCGCTGAGCTAAATCCCCCTTTCTGAGCATTTTTGCATCTATGTTCATTAGGGAAATTGGCCTGTAGTTCTCTATTTTTTTGGTATCAGGGTAACGCTTGCTTCCAGGAATGAGTTTGGGAGTATAGCTTCAGTTTCAATTTCATTAAAAAATTTGAGGAGTAATGGAATTAGATCTTCTCTAATTTTCTTGTAGCATTCAGCAGTGGATTCATCAGGACCTGGGCTTTTGTTTGTTAGCAGGTTTTTAATTACATTTTCAATTTCTTTGACTGATATTGGTTTATTTAGAACTTTTATATCTTGATTCAGCTTTAGTAGTTCATATGTATTTCGCAGTCTGTTTCTTCTAAGTTTTCCATCATCAGAGTACAGATTCTCTAGGTGGATGTTGATGATCTTCTGGATTTTTGCAGCAACTGTGATATCACTCTTCTAATTCCTCATTCCTAATTGTATAAAAATGAGTCTTTTCTTCCTTTCTTTTTTTTTGGTACCAGGGATGAAACTCACAACCTTGTACTTACTGGGTAAATGCTGTGCCACTGAGCTATATCCCCAACCTGCTTTTTTTGATAAGATTGGCTAAGAGTTTATCAATTTTATTCAGTCATTCAAAGAATCATCTTTTTGATTCATTGACTCTTTGTGTTGTTTTTTAGTCTCAATTGCATTAATTTCTGCTTCGATCTTTATAATTTCTTCTCTGATATGAGACTTGGCCTTGACTTGCTCATCGTTTTCTAGAAGTTTGAGATTCATTAGTGGGTTCTTTATTTGACTATATTCTATTTTCCTGATATGAGACTTCTGTAACTTTTCTTCTTTGGACTGTTTTCACTGTATCCCATAAGTCCCAAAATGTTGTATCAGCATTATAATTTAGTTGTAGATACTGTTTAATTTCTACTTTAATTTCATTTGTGACCCATTAGTTGTTCAATAATGTATTATATAATTTCCATGTGTTTGTGGAGTTTCTGTGGTTTCTTTTGTCATTGACTTCCAATTTGATTGCACTGCAGTCAGATAATATGCATGGGATAATTTCAGTTCCTTTGCATTTGTTTAAACATGGCTATTAGGAAAGGAACAAAGATGGCAAATAGATAACAACTGGCTACAGAGGCTCCCTGAGATAGTCAATTTAGAATTCAACGTAATACAGCATTGGGAGTCCCAAACAGAGGGAGATGAATTCTCTTGTCCCAAGAAGAAATTAAGGTGAGGAAAAACCAACCAAACATACAGTCCCAGTGCTATTATTGGAACAGCTAAAGGTTCAATTTTCCCACCACAACGGGCGACTGGCCAACCATCTGAGGTTCCACTGTGACTTGCCAAGGTCCCGCCATGACTTGCTAAGCTGTCTGAGGTCCCACCACTTCGACTCACTGGAGATGCAGTTACATTGAGTTTGGGGGTTGGCAAGCCAAATGGAGAGCTGAGTTGGCAGGGTACCTACATCAACCTGTGGTGAGTGACGGGAGTGGAGCCATTCCATAGAAAGGGGGGCTCCGGCAGACGACATTCTGGGATCGGGCAGGACTGGCAAATACAAGGGGCAGCAATGACTTCAGTCAGTTGTTCCCTTCCCGAACGGGATTGGTGGAGTAAGCTAGGCCTTGGGTCCTGTGACCTGGCTGAAACCCAATAGGTTATCCAAAATCAAGTCCCTACAGTGGTGGTGCACACTAACCACACTAACCCAGTGAAGCCTCAGAAGTTTAACTGTCAGTGCAGGCCACAGTACCTTGACTGACCTGGAGGGGAGGCGGTGCAAAGAAATACAGTGCAAGCCACAGCAGCTTGACTGACCCAGAAGGGAGGCAGCACACAGTAATACAGTGCAGGCCACAGCAGCTTGACTGATCCGGAGGGGAGGGGCCAGCATATGCTGTCCCATCAGCAACTCACTAGCACATGGCAGTGGGAAGGGTCATCTAGCCAGCTTGCTTCAGAAGAATTGTAACCAACAAAGAAACAAACTGGGGCCTCCTGGAAGAAACAAAAAAGATGGAAAGAAGAAGCAACAACAAAAAGTCCCCAGGTCCCAACCCTGAGAGCATTGCCCCAGGACAGGTAAATACAAAGGAGAATGAGAACAGCAAACATGCAATATCAGACAAAGCACCAGTGGACATAAAGAGATATCTTCGGGACCTCATAGACGAGTTCAAAAGTGAAATATTTAGCCAAGTAAAGCAAGATATAGGAAGATTAATAAAAGAGATACTAAGCACCCCTCAAGCAGACACAGCCAGAAAGAAGGGAGGAACTCAAACAAAGGAGAGAACCATTTGATGAAGAATATAAGCAAAATATAGAATACATAAAACAGATTCAAAGAGATCACCATGAAATTAAAAATTCCATGGAAAGATGGCAAATCAGCTTGAAAGAAACTAAGGCTAGGTTATCCAAACTGGAGGACAATTTTGCAATGTGGGAGTATGAAAGGGAAGACTTTTTAAAAATAACAAGGAAACAAGCAGTAACAATACAAAGGCTAGAAGACAACAAGAGGATCTATAACTTGAGAATGAAAAATGTGAATAAAGAAGCAGGGGTATAAACAAAGGAACTACAAAGGTTATTCACAGAAATAATTAAGGAAAACTTCCCAAACATAGGAAAAGGAAATGATAGTCTGATATATTAGGCATACAGAACTCCAGCCACCAACAACCAAAACAGAGCTATACCCAGGCATATGATGATCAAGATCCCAGAAATTCAATATAAGAACAGAATATTAAAAGCTGTTAGAGACAAGAAACAGATCACCTACAGAGAAAGGCCCATCAGAATAATGGCAGACTTCTCGACACAGACCATGAAGTCAAGAAGAGCCTAGAGCGAAATATTCCAAGCCCTGAAAGAAAATAACCTCCATCTCAGATAGATATACCCTGCTAAACTATCTCTAAAAATTAATGGAGAAACAAGATGCTTCCAAGACAAAGAGGAACTTGGGAAATTCACAACCACCAAGCCAGCTCTGCAGAGAATACTACAGGGCATTCTAGAGAGAGAAAAAAGTACTAGGATTCCAGGAACAGTGGCAGAGAGGCCTCAATGAGTGGAGCAGAAAACAGAATGAAGAAGATAAGCAGACAACTGATGGTAAAAAAAAGAGCATAACAGAAATAAGGCAGAGAAGATTTTATTCAAAACTGACATGATTGATAGTATCAAGTCTGAGAGTATATGCAACTACACTGAAGATGACAAGACTATGATACACATTCTGGTTTGATAGCTGCTGGTGTTTGAAGTTCTATACTGTATACAAAGTTGTGTTTTTCTTAATACTGTTATGTACTGATATATTCTATTATACTATGTCTGATGATATAGCCAGTTCTATTTGAGATAACAAAAGACAACACAAGAACCATGGTAGAATTCTTTGTACAATGGTCTTATATGTTTATTTCATTTCATGTGTTTATAGGAATATGTTTTGTTTTTGTCTTGCTTTTTTTTTGTTTCTCCCTCTAATATAGAAAGGATAGAAATACATGTTAAGACTCATGCATGTGTAGAATCTATCAACAGTTTATGAGAACTGATCTTATGACACATGATGAAATGAACAGATACTTTGAAGAAAAAGAGACACTAAAATACCCAGTGCTGATCCTGGAGTGTCATAATGTGAAACCCAGCAATAGTATTATTCTTTGTTCAGAGTGATATTAGCCTGCTTGGGTTTATTCACTCTCAACATAATTGAAGATATGGATAACTGCATGTATGCTTAAGTGTATAGGATTGACAACAATGTTACTAAGTTTTTGTTGGACAGTTGAACAGAACTGTTTGCAGTCTCACTGTTTGAATTTCCACTTTATATGTTCCATTTTTGTATCTTGAACAACTATTTGTGAAACGACAATAAGTAAACATCAACTAGTGATTTCTTACTGTTTATTTTTTTCTCTGAATGTGTGTATTATTTCTACCTAGTTTCTATTTTGTTTAGTCTTTCTTCAAATAAATTTTTTTTAAAAACATGGCTATTATGTGGTTTATTTTACACAACATCCCAAGTGCGGCCAAGAAGAATGTACATTCTGATGTTGTAAGGTGGAACAATATAGACATCTACTAAGTCCACTGATTCACAAATTTGGTTCAAGTCAGATATTTCTTTGTTGAGTTTTTGTCTAGTTGATGTGTTTGTGACAGTGGGGTACTGAGGTTACAACTGTGTTAGTGCTTATTTGATTTTGTGTATCCATTAATAGTTGTTTTATATAGTTGAGTGCTCCATATTTGATGCATATACATTCATGATTATTATGTATTTTTCTTGGGAGTCTTCCTTTAGCAGCACTATAGTAACCTTTTTTTATCTCTTTTGTTCAATATTGTTTTGAAGTTTACATTATCTACAAATAGAATAGCTATACCTGCTTTTTTCTGAGTTCCTGTTGCATGGAGTATTGTTTTCCATCCTTTGACTTTTAGTCTGCGGATTTCTTTTTGAGTTAAATGTATTTCTTGTTTGCAGAATAATGTTGGATCTTGTTCCTTAATCCATTGTGTGAGTCTGTTTCTTCTGATTAGTGAATTGAGACCATTTACATTGATGATTATAACTGATATCTATTAGTCAGTCCTTGTCATATCATTTTCTGCTGTTCATTCCTTGTCTTTCCTTCTGTTTAGCTGTTTGCCTTGCCTGGTGGCTTCTTTCTATTGATGTACTTGAAATTGTGGACATTGTTATCTATTTCTAGAATATCTTTCAGAAGATTCTATAGAACTATTTTGATGGCCATTAATTTCTTCAGTTGTTCTTTGCCTTGGAATGATTTTATTTCTCATTAATTCAGAAAGTTAGTTCTACAAAGTATGTCATTCTGGATTGGAAGTTATTTCAGAAATTGGAATGCTTGCCCCCAAGCTTTCCTTAACTTAAGGATTTCTGTTGAAAAATCTGCTGTATTTCTTATGGGCTTTCCTGTATAGTTGATTGTTTATTTCTTTCTAATAGTTTTTAATACTTTTTTTTTTTTTTTTTGTCTTTTTCCTTTTAATCGGTACCGGGGACTGAATTCACGACTATCTGCTTGCAAGGCAGGTGTTTATGCCTCTGAGCTAAATCCGCAGCCCCAATACTCTCTTCTTATAGTGAATTTCTGGAATCTTGATTATTCTATGCCTTGGCATAGATTTGTTTTGGTCATGGCTAATTGCAGTTTTGAATTTCTCACTTGTCTATATTTCAAATTCTTTTTTCATGCTTGAGAAGTTTCTGCCATTGTTTCTGTGAACAGGTTTTTTTCTGTCATTTGTGCTGGCTCCTGCCCTTTCATTGACTCTGATCAATAATATGTTGTTATTCTTTGCATCAGCTTGCAGCTGGTAAATTGTTTTTTCATGATCCCTTGCTGTTTTTAAAAGATCTTTTTTCATGATCGCTAGATGTGATCCTATCTGCTAGGTCTGATATTGTGTCTTCACTTTCATTCATGAGATTTTGCACACTTTTAATGGAATTTTTACTTTCTGTTTTTCTATTTGATTCCATTTCTTTCCTGTGTCGGGCATTCATGGTTTCCATTATTTTCCTGTGCTCCTTTTTTATGTCTACTTTATATTTGCTAAGTAAGTCATTATTGTCATCATCTCTTGTTTTACTTGGGAGGTTATTTCTGATCTGATTTCCTCTACAGTTTCATGCACCTACTGTTTGAACTTATGCTACCATCATTTCAGAAATTCCAGATGGGTTGCTTCCATTTTCCTCCACTTTTTGTCCCCTCAACTTCTCCTGGGTATGCAAAGGTCTGGGATTGTATTTTGCTTCTGTATCTGGTTATTTTTTTACTTTATTTTGGTTTTTTGTGTTGATGCTTGTAAATTTCTTTTAGTAAATAGCTTTATCACTGATATCAAAGCTGCCTTAGAAATGTCTGTTTGCAGATTTTTTCCAGGTGTAAAAGGTTCTTGGTTTTTTATCTGTCTCAAGATCCTGTGTTCCCAATTTGTTAAGGATGAGATGGTGCTATACATTTGGCTCAGTACCCAGTCCTTTCCTACCAGAGTATGAAATGATTATTACCCCTAGACAATCACTGAGTTGTTATAGAAGGGAGAACAACTGATTACAATGGGTATGACATCCTGCAAAGTAGTACAATTAGCTACAATAACATCAAGCACAGCTTAGAAACTGACAAACTATGGTTACTATTAATTTGATCCCTTTAGCCATAGGGACATAATCTATCATTGAACTAAATCCAACATAGATCAGGAACTAAGAGTTTCCCCTTTGTAGAGTGGTTTTATTCTGATGGGGAAATATAAAAGGGGTAACGGACAAATCAGATCAATAAATGAGGAGAAATACAATATAAGCAAGCTTGGAAAACAAAAGTTGATCGTACAAACTTTGGGAAACTAGAGGAGAGGGCAGGAGAGAAAGAGTGAAGGAATAAGCAAGATATCATTGAAGTGAACCAGAAAGATTAGAAATAGTGTTTACTCAAGTGAAAATATCATAAAATCAAGAGAAATAGCTGAGGAAAGGGAGAAGGAAGATGAGTAGAACAGAACAAAAAGAAAGATAAAGCCCTAAATAAAATTTTAAAAATGCAAAACAAAACAAAGAAAAAAATAAATAAAATTCCTCCGATATCCACAGTTGTGGTAGTATCTGAGGCAGCGCAAAACTGCTGGGCAGTCCCCCAGGCCTGCAGCACGTGGGTGCTGGAAGTGAGGCAGATCTTGGGTTTCAGAGGTGGAGGACTGGGGCCCGAGCCTTCAGCCAGTAACCATCTGTCTGTCCCTCGGCAGCCTGTCCACTGCTTACCGCTTTGGTCTCTGGGTCTCTCTCCCAGTTGAGGCTGCTCCCAGTCCTGTGCATTGTGGGCTCCTCCTAGTCTTTGCACAGCCTCGGGTTTTCCTTGTCCAC
Source organism: Cavia porcellus (assembly GCF_034190915.1). Classification (NCBI taxonomy): domain Eukaryota; kingdom Metazoa; phylum Chordata; class Mammalia; order Rodentia; family Caviidae; genus Cavia; species Cavia porcellus. The sequence goes on along the minus strand of NW_026947497.1, from coordinate 25,752,261 downwards.
TCACACATCTCTCTCCTTTGCACAGTGTGTTACAGCACAGGGTAGGGTGGGGTGCTGTCAGCTGACTCTCTCCTGCCACTGTCACCCAAGGCTGCTCAATCCCACTGTGCTCACCCCTTCTGTGGGGCAGCGTCGACCTCCTCCTTGTTGCTGGATGCGGCACAAGGCTGCTTAAATCCCGCATCCGTCTCTCAAGGTGTTGCTCTTGCTGCATGGAGGCATCTTGAGGCGAGGAAGGGTCTTGCTCTTCACCACAGCTGCCCCGCAGCCACAGCTGCCTTGGCCAGCTCACTGTTTGTGCCACCCACTACTTGTTGCAGGGCGGGATGAGATAGAGTGTGGCTGGCTGGCTGCCTTGCCAGGGTCCCTGTGGCAGAGACAGCAGAAAAACAGTAACTCACAGATACACCCATATAAACAAATTACTGATAAAGAGGCAACGAGGTCAACCATAAAAGAAAAAGAAATAAGGGGAGGGGTTGTCCTGTCCTGTTGCTTGGGATTAGTGTCCCTGCCCAGTCTTTGTTGCCACTGTTTTTAGCCCACCATGTTTGGGGACCTCTTCCGTTCTCTGGCTCAGTGGCCAGACATTTACCCAAGGTTCTCAGCCAGCCTCAACCTTATAGGATGCTCCACCTTGTCCTCTCTCCATCCCTGGAAATCCCTTGTCTCAGCTCCCTGATACCCTGTGACTTTAGTGGCTCCAGGGAAAGGAATGAGCATGGCTATTTCTCTCTACCTCCTGTGCCTGTGTCCCAGCGGCCCTGATCTGTGGGTTTCTCTTTGGTAGTTATTTCCTCTATGCCAGTGCCAAAGAGGCAGAAATCCAAACCATCTCTGTCCATTCTATCTTTCACCTCTTATAGCCCTAACTCAATCCTCAGAATGGCTTGGTCTCTGGACTTGCCCTGGGAACAGAGCCCAACGATGGAGAAGCACTTTCCTGCTGTTATCACACACTCTGCATCATGTCCCAGAGGGAGAACGATGTGGTTGGGCTGGCTCTGCAGCAGTGGATGTGAGTTAAGTGCCCAGCTACAGCCTCTGCCCCCACCCCAGCTTCCTGTTACACAATGGCACTGTGCCTGCACCTGAACCTAGCTGGGAGCAGCACCCAGGTCAAGAGGGAGCTTCACTTCTTACCCTAACTTTTCATTTTTTTGGCATTTCAACTCGGCTAGCCTATTCAAGTTGTATTCTAGTGTTTTTTTGTCTCTACCATCTCTTATAGCTGCAGGCTGAATAAACGTGGTGAGTATCTCCAAGCTCTCTGTGAATGCTGCTTCCTCTACACCACCATGATATTCCTCAAAACAATTTTAAAAACCAGATGAGAATGTGGATGGTCTTTGGGAGATGTTCAGGTAGAAAATAGGATCACTCACTGTAAATAGAAAGAAAGAGATTCAGTCTGACCTAATTACAGGAGTTCCTACCTCAGGTGTTTTGATTAAAGATGTAAATTTGGAAGTTGTCAGCATTGAAGTGATATTTAAAATCAGTATATTTAATTAGATTGTCCATGGGTGGACATAGAGAAGCAAACCAAGAACTGAATCTTCAGTGGTCCCAAGAAAATCAAACCTAGATATGATGACTCATTTTGTACAGAGACTTGAAAGAAAAGGAAAATTCAAAACTAGTTCTAAAATGTATAGCGATTAGATTGATGGCAATACTGGCTGAAATAAATGCCAAAGAAAAATAATTTTTTAAAATCTGGGTGCTGTGTGTTGGTGCACATCTATAATCCTACCTATTCGGGGAGCTGAGGCAAGAGGAACACAAGCTGGGGCACGGCCTGGATAATGTAGCAAGACTGACTTCAGAATTCTGGGGCAAGGATATAGCTCAGTTGTAGAGTGCTTGATTTTGGAGGCCCTAGGTTCAATCTCAAATATGAAGGAAAAAAGGAATTAGGACCATGGTAGATGTGGTTATGAAAATTAAGTATGTTTCATGAAAAGGCAAGTCCAAGCACAGATGTCACAGAAATTTAGAGAGAGATGCCAACTTAAAAAAGTTAGCTAGCCGGAGATATAACTCAGAGGCACAAGTGCATGCCTGGCAAGCACAAGGACCTTGGTTTGATCCCTGGTACAAAAACAAAAACAAACAAAAAACTTAGAAAAAAAGTTGGCTAACTTTTTAAATGAGTTATGTTTACTAATAATGATGTGATCTGTAACATGAAATGTTTTTTTCTGAAGGCTCTGCTTGAGAAGAAGCAAAGAGAAGAAGATATAGAGAAAATGAAAGAAACATTGTCTCAGTTCATACAAGATTCTACCATAAGGACCAAGAAAGAAGTAAGGGTCTTTAATTATATTTACAATTCATATTTTAAGTTCCAACTAAAGACTAAATACTACCTTAACAGTTTTAATTTAAAATACATGTGTGCATATTCATAAGACTATTAAATCATTAATATGAATCATGTTATAGTATCCTGGTTAATAATTAACCAGAATGGGAGACTTTTGTATTTTATATTTCTAAGTGTGTAAAATTTCAAATAGGTTTTAAAATTTCTAAGTGTGTAAAATTTCAAATAGGTTGGTTAATAAACCAACAAGATATATATGTATATATTATATACTATGAAAAAATTTTTACATATTTCTGTTCTGGCTATAAAATATGACAGTGCTTTTTTAAGTATGAAAATGCTTGTATCTCAGTTCTCAAATAAATACAATTTTTGAAAAAATAAAACATGGTTTATTTTTGAGTTTGAATCATGACTAGCACCATTCTTGGCCTTTCCTGTTTCCGTTTCTTGTTAATGTACCTTATAGTTTGGTCAGTGAACATCCCCACTACTCTTAAAAGTTATATAGAAAGAATTGTTTACATAATTAAAATGACGTTAGAGTAAGAGAGGGATATTAGTCTCTGTATCAACTTAAAACCTCAACCACAGTAAAATACCTCACAGCCATATGTATTTATTCTATACAATAGGGATTTATATTTTTTCATCAGATACTAACCCTAGGAAACACGTGATATACTATCGGCTTCAAGAGTTCTCTTTTCAAAAAATATCAGTGCTTTAATTCAGCCGAACTTACTATCATTGTTGTAAAATGTTTCAAAATATACACTTTATATTTGTCATAAACCCTCAACTTTCCTCTCAGTTTTACACACAGAACACATTTTAAAAATTATGTGAAAGACCGGCATGACTACGTTTATAAAAATCAAAATTTTTATATTGAAAATGTTTGTCTTAATTTCTCTGTACTTCAGTGTTAGCTTTCCATTGCTATAAGAAATTCCTGAGATAATTAGTTTGTAATTAAAGGAAGTTTATTCTGGATCATGGTTTCAGTTTTCAGTGCATGATTTGGTGGCCCCGTTGCTTCTAGGCATACAGTGAAGCAGCAGAGTGTGGCAGAACCACTTAACTCTTGGATCAGAAGTGGAAGGGTGACGCAGAAGTACTCTTTAAGGGCAGGAAGCCAGTAATCTGAAGATCTTCCACTACACCCCACTTCATAAAGGTTCTACTATGTAATCACGCCCTGCTGGGAATCAAGCCTTTAACATGCAGGGCTATGGCGAGCATTCTGGATCTACAGTACAACACTCAGACTTGCCCATCTGTAGTGGAGATGAGAACTACTTCATGAGATCATTGTAAGACTGAGTGGCATACTCATAAGGCATTCTGAACAGTACCTAACACATCGGGAGAACATGGCGGACAAATAACAGCAGCCACGGAGGCTCTCTGAGATTACCAGCTTAGAATCCAGGAGCGGTGCCATTTGAGGAGTCCCACGCTAGGGGAGATGTACCTTGCTGACCCAGGAACAAAGTAAGCTGAGAGAAACCAACTGGAAATGCAATCCTGATGCTATAACAGGAACAGATAAAATCTCAGTGTGGAAGCTGGATCCCGCGCCATCGGAAGCCATGATTTGAATTTCCTGCTGCCGATACTGCGTCCCAATCCGCACGGCAGGGAGAGAGGCACGCCAAAGCTCTGAGAGCGGGAATCGGCCCAAACGCATTGAGAGCGGGACTGGCTCGATCTGCAGTGAGTGAAATGGGGACCCTTTCATACACTAGGAGGCTCTAACAGAGGACATTCTGGGAACAGGCAGACTAGCCGGAACACAGCCCTGCAGTAAGTTTAGTCGCATATTCCCCTCTCAAGCGGGAGCAGTGGGGAGCGCTTTGGCCTGGTGACTCCGCGGACTAAGATCCTGTAGGCTAGCCCAAATTGGGTCCCTGTGCCTGGCGGTGCACCCCTAGCAGTGAAACATTCAGTAGGTTGACCTGGAGGGGCGGGCCCAGCAGAGCCTGTCCAGGTCTGTGTCTCCCTAGTATACTGCAGTGAGTGGGAACACCTAGTCAGCGGATCCAAACAAACTAACAGACAAAGAGAAAAAAAAAAAAAAAACTAAGCCTCCTACATATGCTTGCATGGAAGGAACAAAAAATATGGGAAAACGGAGCAACAAGAAAGGCTCCTCAGTCCCCAATCCTAAGAACACTGATCCAGGAAAGGTAAAAGCAAAAGAGAATGAAGGCAGAAAACATGCAATATCAGACACGGCACCTATAGATATAAAACAGTATCTCCGGAGCCTCATAGACGAGTTCAAAAATGAAGTATTTAATGAAATAAAGCAAGAAATAAGTAGAATAGTTAGAGAAATGCTAAGCACTGCCCAAGAAAAAAACAGATGGTGGAATGGAGAAACAGAAAAAAAGGGGAGAATTGTTTGATGGAGAAAATAGAGAAAACATAGAATACGTAAAGCAGGTTCACAGAGATTACCAGGAAACTAAAAACTCTATTGAAAGCTGGCATAACAGCTTGAAAGAAACTAAGGATAGATTATCAGAACTGGAGGACAGATTTGTAAGGTTGGGAGCATGAAATGAAAAACTTCTTAAAAATAACAAGAAAACAAACAGCAATAATACAAAGACTAGAAGATGACAAGAGGATCTATAACTTAAGAATTAAGAACATAAAAGAAGAAGTAGGGACTCAAACAAATGAACTACAAAAGGTATTCACAGAAATAATCCAGGAGAATTTCCCTAATTTAGCAAAAGGTAAAGATACTCAGATGTATGAGGCATACAGGACCCCAGCCACCTACAACCCAAACAGAGCTACACCTAGGCATGTAATAATCAAAATTCCAGAAATCCAATATAAGAACAGAATATTAAAAGCCATCAGAGACAAGAAAAAGATCACTTACAAGGGAACACCCATCAGAATTACAGCAGACTTCTCAGCACAAACCATCAAATCACGAAGAGCATGGGGGGAAATAATTCAAGCTTTGAAAGATAATAACCTCCAGCCAAGATTGATATATCCTGCACAACTGTCCCTAGAAATTAATGGAGAAACAAGGTGCTTTGAGGATAAAGAGGAACTAGGGGAATTTGCAGCCACCAATTCAACTCTACAGAGATTACTGCAGGATACTCTAAAAATGAAAAATACCAAGATTCCAGAAAAGTGGCAGAGCGGCCACAATGAATGGAGCAGAAAACGAAATGAAGAAGACAAACTGACAACTAGTGACAGAAAAAAAGCTCAGCAGAAATGAGGCAGAGAAGGTTGGATTGTAGGAACAGCCATTTTAGAGAAAACAAGACATCATAATAGGTAGTGCTGATTTAATATCCTCTTGTTTTGAAGTCGCATCAAGCTTTTGTTCTTCTGTCTCCATTGGTTTTAACGTGTTGTATCTTATTGGATTTTATTATATGTGATAATATAAACAAAAACTTTTATAGACAAGGAGATTATACAAAAACCATTGTTTATTTTCTGTTAGTTGATTCTAAATACCCTGTAATACTGTCATTCTCTTGAACGATTTTACATTGTCTTAATATGTTTGATGCTACAGTATACGAAGTTATACCCAAAGATTTTAAGGGAAGAGACCCTATGGTAACTACTATTATGTCGAGATTATCTTGTAGTGAAACACTATTTTGCTTAAATGGCTATGTTTTGACATGCATTGTTTTGTTGTTATGCCCTCTTTTTTATCTCAATCTCCTTTTTATTATCTACTTTTTCATTTTTATCCTTTTAATTAAAGGAAAAATAAATAAAAAATAGCAGGATATATTATAGTAACCCACTTTGTTTTCCTATTAACTTGATTTGAAACTCTGTATTGCTCTCACCGTCTTGTTTTGACTGATTTTCCTCTATTCTGTTATGCTAGATAGTACCAAGTTTGAAAGTCTAGGCAACAACTATGAAGACAGTAAGATCCATTGTGACGCCCATTCTGGTTGACTATTGTCTTCTTTTGGAGTCCTCTAATGTCTCCAATGTTTTGGTTTTATTGGTCTTATTCTTTAATGTTTTGTTCAATTTTATTATAACTTATGATATAGGCAATTCTTTTTAAGATAACAAGAGGCATTATGGTAATCATTGTTGATCACCTTGTATTTTGCTTTTACATTATGTATTATGTCCATCCTTTTGATTTGACTGACTCTGTCCTGGTATGTCACATTTGGTTTTACTTTCTTCAAAAAAAAAGTAATAAGAACTGTGGGAGTAATAAAACCCAAAATGTGTAATTGTCATTGTACAAAAGAAAGGAAAAGAAAGTTCTCTAAAAGATATAACTGCATATATATTTAAGTGTATAAGATAGATAACCATATTACTGAGTTTTGTTGGATTATTGAACAAAACTGTTTGCAGTCTCACTGTTTGAAAGTCCCCTCTATATGCTTTAATTTTGTAACTTCAACAACTATTTCTAAGATGACAGTATGTAATTAACTAGTGATTTCCTACTGTTTATTTTTTTCTGAAATTCTGTATAACTTGTACCCTTTTTCTGTTTTTTTTTTCTTTTTTCTCCTTAAATAAAATTAAAAAAAAAAAAAACAGTACCTAACACATAAACACTCAATGTGTTCTTAACTGTATTATTACTGACCCACAGACAGAAGCAATTGTTCCCTAATATACTAATCTTTACTTTGTGGGAAACTTGAGCATCAAATTATATAACCTTAAATAGAGCTAAAATAGAATCATATACATTGTTTGGTAGGCCTTTGAAAAGATAACTCATATTAATTAACCAAGTAAAGTATAAAACAGTACTATAAATGTTCTAAAAATTTTATAGTATGTTTTAAAGTAATGTATTTTATAATTTTATGAGCTATAAAATTTCCAAGGACTTTTGGATCATATAAATTTACTGATGATATCAGTATTCATAATCCTTTTTCAAAGCATAAATAGCTATTAGGAAAAATTATTGTCATTGGAGTCATCCTAAGATAACTTATTCTTCAGCATACTCTGCACATAAATTATACTGGTTCTGAAGACAGATATATGTTAATTTAGATAAGGATGACCTAAAGTGCAATTTACTTAATCCTAGGATTGATGTGCATTATAACAATGCCTTTGCATTTGTAAAACAAAAGTGCCTTTAAAGGTATGAATTTACATTTTCAGCGTGGGAATCTGCTTTCCTCTCCCACTCCATGCCTTGCTCATGCCAGGCAGACACTGAGCTGCATCCTCAGTTCCTCCACTTTTCTCTTGCTTGGCTTTGTGGCAACAGTTTCAAAAGTATTGTTCAGGGATTCTGCAAGATCACACCTACTTTCATAATTATATAATGCTTTGCTTTTTTCACTCTCGTGAGTGTGCAGTGTCATTTTTCAGAAGTTGCATAATTGGTAAAACACAACAGGTTGAACACAGAAGCAGATACGAGAGTCTAGCTGTCTTATATTCAGCCAGACATTAAGGAGGTTTACAAAAATACAAAATAATACCAATCTTCTCAAAAGATTGGTTTAGTTGTGGAGAATACACTTAATTTTTATAAAATGTATTTTATACTAATAGGTGAATATTTTAATTATTAAAGAAATGAATTAAAATTTTAAACTTTAGGTTTTGATTCTAATGATAAAATATTGATTAAAAAACACATTATATTGGAAGTACTCTTTTTGCTCTCTAGTCTCACAACAAATTCTTGGTTACTGGATACCTTGTATGCTTATTTATCTTTTATACACTAAAAGTTACAACTTTATTTAACTATTATATAAAATTATTATAGGATTGTTATTCTAAATTTTTATCAAATGCTTTTTTAAATTATTCTAAATTTTTGTCAGATGTTAATCATTATTTGTCACTTAGATAATTTACAGTGTCTTCTTTTACAGGTTGAAGAGGCCAAAATGCAATGTCACATACAGATTTCTCAGTTAATGGAAGAACTTTCAGCTCTTCAAATGGTGTGTTAGAAACCTATGGTGAAAACTGTGATGTAGCTCAATGGTAGAGTGCTTGGCTAGCATGCACAAGGCCCTGGGTTCTATCACAAGCACCACACATACACACACCAAGAAAAGAAAGAAAGAAAGAGAAGACTATTTTCTTTTAAATATTGCTTATTTTAAAAGTCAAGATATATGTTACTGGGCATTTGTTTATTCAAAATACATTTCTCAAGTTATGACTTATACTAGATGCTAAGAAAAACATGAAAACACAGGTAAATATGGTTTTTTTTGCAGTCTAGTCTACCAGGAAAGATAGCATCCATGATAGTTAATGTAATTACTTATTGGGGGGGGGTACTAAGGATTGAACTCATAACTTCGTGCTTACCAGGCAAGCACTTGAGCCGCTGAGCTAAATCCCCAGCCCATAATTGCTTCTTTTTCACAGAGAACACATAGAATACCATTAAGACATCCAGTGGCAATTCCTTCCACACTTGGGTATAGATGAGCGAGTTGGGGTAGATAGACAGACACACACTATATGGGTTCACAGGGAGCAGAGTGAGAAGGAAAAAAGGAAAATTTCCTCAAAACAGTTTGTACTGAAACATAAGGAGGCAAAATAGGAGACAAAATGAGTACTTGTGTGAATAGAGATTGTATTAGAAAACAAATTTATCCTGAAGAAATGAAATTTAATAACTTAACAAGATAATAGAAGTATAGGAATTTCTAAGAAGTGAAAAGTTACTTACAACTTTAGGAACTCCTATTTTCTGAATCTTTGTATCACTTTTCATACCAATGACAAAACTCAGCAATGAAATATATCACTATATATGTGTGTGTGTGTGTGTGTATTTGTTGAGTGTACACCCACTCGTGTACTCCTGCTCTTTTCATGAATATCTTATCTCTTCAAATAGATTACAAAATAGAATAATCTTATCCCTTCTTTCAAGTTCCCCATTGCTTAACACAGTGTTTCACAGAGTACATTTTAAGACTTAGTCATTGTGTATTGGCCCTGAATATAATGGAACTGGGAACAGTGTTAGTTTTTATTTGTTTATTTAATGTTACTTGTCTTAATGATGTAGGAATTATGTGAAATTAACAGGATGGCAGTGTTGCTAATTATTCATGTTTAATTTTTATTGTTAGGCAGTTTTGCTTGTTTTCTGTCACCCTGTTATTTTATCTGTTCTCTTTCATGGGCTAGTTATCAGAAGACTCACATCTGTGAAAGAATAGAAATAATAGTGTCTATACCCCCATCCAAGATCATTTAATGGACTGTAATTCTGCAAAGACATGCACTTTTGTTCTCTTTTTTCCCAAAGGAAAAAGAACTGGCTACATCCGGCTAGGTCTTTTTAAAAAATAATTGTTAAGTGTGTAACAACCAGAGTGGTATTATACTCAACTTTTGTTAATTTGAAAGATTTAATTTTTAAAAGTGTATCTTACAATTTATAGTAAAACAATTTTATTTCATATTGTGATTTTTTCTAAGGATATGAAACGTTATCTGATGTCATATTGATTCTGTGAGGAAAACTGGACTGCCTAATTGAAAGTGTTAAATATGTTAGAAAACATATATGAAGGAAGACATTTTCATTTAATTTGAAAAGCAAATTTTCTCAGAAATTCTGATCTGTAGGCTCAAGCTTAATAATGGTATCCACTATTGTTTTCTGTCATTTAATAGCAACTGTGCAATCTTTACCATACAGATTAAGTCTAAGAGGAAGTTAAACATAACTTTGGCTAATGCAAAATTAAGCTATGCTTGGAGAAGGGGAAAAAATTTGTATTTTAGGTTAGTGCAGAATTTTTAACAGGTTAAGGAAAGGCTAGAGGCCCTTTCAGCTTTTTTGCCCCCTACCACTTCTTGGTATCTCTCTGTTCTCTTTCTTTTCCATCTTTTTCTCCAAATAAACCATAAAGAAAAAGCTAGAGGCCATTTACAAATTACATACCTCCTTTGGTGGACCACCATATACCTAACAGCCATTAATTTCTCCTCCTAGATATAGTTTGTCTCTTAAGATACTCAAGTTTTTAATTCTGTTGTATGACAGATTGCTATCAATCTATAACAAATATATATATTTGGGAAGAAGATTAATTATAAAATGCCCAAATATATAAAAGAAAAATGAAACATTTACCATGATCTTTTCCTAGATCCATGAATTTTCTTAAAGTCTCTTTTTCATTTCTAAGCACTATGCAGAGATTAGACTTTTTATTGTTGATTTCTGCTTCAATTACATAGGGAGGTCATAGTGTATAAACCATTGGCTCTTAGTATTTCTTGAGACCTTAAAAAAAATTCTATTATCACATTTTGTCATATTTCCCTCCAAAATTAGGTATGTCAGTGGTGATTAGCAAACACCTGTATATCTAGAAAGGTAAACAATAATTTTAATCTTTGCTTCATTGTTGCTCATTTTTAGTAGAAATAGTATGATGACAACTCTTTAGAGATTTCGGCTTTTCTTGTTTCACCGTTGCTACCCCGTATAAATCATTCTTTTACTCGACATCATTTGTCCGTATAATACAGTAGACTCAATGGAGAGGGCTGTGTGGCATAGTTATGACATGCCTTTATTTAATGCCATTTGTCAGACCCACAAGTGTGATCCAGCTGTGTTGTCAATATATACTGTATGTTGCAAGCCATATTAGGAGGACTTAGGAGAAACAAGAAGAGGAAGGAGGAATGTAATCAAAGACAAATACCTTCACATTTTGGAACAACAATGGTACTACTATCTGAGATTAAGAAATCTGGATGCTTGGGTTATTTTTACAAAGAAGACAGTTAAGTGTTAGAAATGTCAGATTCGCAGTGCCAGGAATATTTAGTGGAGATTCCTATTACAGATTTTGAAATGTCAAACTCATTGGAGAGTGAGAAATTCTTGACACTTTTAGTCTCCCATTAAAAACTGTACAAAGAGACATTAAAATACATAAAATGATTGGTATATTGATGGTACATTAACAATAAATAATATCAAGCAATAGAAACAAAAACATTTTTAGAATTTGTGTACTTTTGTACTTTGTAAGCCGTAGATTATCCCTCAGGATACTGTGCCATTATCCTGTTCTAAGTTGCTTTTTGAAAAACTTGATGAAAGCATATAAAAAGAAAAGCTATAACATGAGATGGTGGCTCTGTTTACTTTTTCTTCCTAACTGATCCAACCTGAGTGTCTTACCTGGTCTGCTTAATTAGAGCCCTTGGCACATTATCACTGGAAATAACTCCTGATACCTTGGAATAACTCTTTGAGATAGAGATTCACTTTGTTTGGTTTTGGTTTGTTGTTGGTGACTACTTTGTTAATAAAATAACTTCAGTGTTCCTGTAATTAATAAATAATTTGCCTTAAGATTTTACCATATATATTTACTTGTATTAATGGTTTAAATTTACAGGAATGTGGTGAAAAACAAAGCCAAATTGAACAAGGCATTAGGGAAAAAAAAGCTCTGGAAGAAGAACTAGAAAAGGTAAAAAGAGAAAGGAAATATAACTACCTAAAACTACAAATATTCAACATTACTATCTGCTTTCATCACACTATCTACTAGCGACCCTTATATTTCTAAGTATTATCCTGGTGAGTGTTTTTTTTTCCCTTGGAATATATTCAGAGTCTCCATTTAAATACTGCTTTTGCCTTCACACATTTCTTTCTAAATCTGGCCATATTCTTTAAACTTTGTACTTAAGGGTATAAATTTTATGAATTAGCTATGTTTCTTGCTTACACTTCATCCCAATAGTAAATTTCATTTTGTCTGTATTTTCTTTTTTTGAAGGCCATCTGTAAATACAAAAAGTATATGTAAACAGAAAATTATAACATTGCTATGATATTTACCTTTTTAAAGTACAATAATTAGGAAAAATATTTACCCCAGTGGTATTTGGAAAAACCTATATAGTACTATAAAATTTCTTTCTGTCCTACATATTTTTTAGCAATAAATATACCAATCTTTTAAATACTTTGGGAGAAGAAAGAAAGAAGAAAATTGGACACACACAGCATCTCTTTTAGATGCTGTATGAGAAACTTTCAAAGAGAGGTTAAGTAACTTGCCCAGTGTTTTAAAAAATAATAAATAATAGAATCAGAATTTGATTTTCAAAGGTGAGGTACATAACATAAAAATTATGTGACATATACATGTTATCAAAAATCATGCCATCATTGGTAGTAAAACAATAATTATAAAGCAGAACATGGTATGCAGTCCTACTTGTAGGGAAAAAAAATTGTATGTATTTAAAATAAGACCTTATAGTGTCACTCTCATGCAAGGTCAAACCTTCTGAGTGTCTGTGAAATAGGTTCAGTTTAGATTTCAAGCTGCTCTATCCATCTGGGTTTGGATTGAATTTTTAATATTACCCAGCACAGATTAAGGCTTTTCTGGGGAAATGCAAAACCTTTAGGCAAAAAAGCAATGGACAGAAAGAAGGCACAGCTCCTGTTTCTCAGTGTCCCACAGTCATGCATGCCAAGACAGTGCTGCTGTATCCCAGTGGTGGAATGGTGAAGTTCTGATGCCCTGCCTTTCTGTAGAACAGGAGTGACAGCATGGTTCTGACAATGGGGAAGTCACAGGTTTCTTGGCCAGCAGTGTTTCAGCCCTTGTTCTGTGAGAGGAAATACAACCTCAAGGGAAGTTAACCTGGGATACAGCTATGGCTAGGGAAGGGGAGTCTCCATTTTTAGCTAGATTATATCTAGGTGACCCAAAGTGAGATTCTAGAGTCGTTTTCCAATGATACTACACTTTGTACCACAGCATGAGGTTTTCTTAATATTAGATAACTGTCTTGAAGATATGCATCAAAAAACCCAGTAGTTATGTTTAAATTGACATACAGATTATATTTTCACCCTCAGCTGCTTTATACTTCTATATTATTTGAATAATTTACAATGGATATGAATAGTTTTTTCCAAATAAAGTTTTTTCTATATATCTCAATTATTGTATAAGTTTATATTTTAATTTTTGGCTTTTTATTTTGTAAATGTGAAATAACCAAAGGTAATCATTGATGTGTTGTAATATGTTACAGTGGGAACCGATGGACACATGATCATGGTTTTGTTATTTCTCCTCATTGGTTTTAGTTTCTGAACTGCATACTTTGTTCAAATAGTTTCCTTCTCTATGGTAATATACATATAAGCTTCTTCTGCAGACTTACCGTGAAGGCAGAGGAAACGAAAGTGATTACAGAAAACTGGAAGAGATGCACCAAAGATGTCTGGTTGCTGAGCGTTCTAAAGATGATCTTGAGCTAAAACTTAAAAGCGCAGAAAATAGAATAAAACAACTTGAAATTAGGTAAGCTTTCTTTTGGTTTTGTGTATGTATGTATGTACCAAATACATGTACATACATTCATAGAGTACCGTGGTACCTTATATATGTATATATATCCCGTGTATCTCATAAGGAAGGAGGATTGAATAAAACTGCTGTTCCACATTGTTTCAGTTCACATGGTCTCTCTGCAGTATGAGTTTTTCCGTGTACTATAATAAAAAGAAAAGTCAGTAAAGTTTTCTTTGTGTTCCTTATATTTATGCAAAAATTTTCTCAAGGCTAACTTTTCACATTCCTGTTTTCTTTATTCATAATGTTTCTTTCTCCTGTGAGTTTGCATGTTTCTTAAGTATCCAAAGAAAACTGAAGGTTTTCCCACATTCCTTGTATTCATAAGGATTCTTTATAGTTGTATGTTCATACCTTTCCTCAGGGATAGAAAGGAAATGAATATTTTTCCACATTTCCTACATTTATAAGATATTTCTCTGCTGTAAGTTCATTCATGAATTTTAAGATGTAAGGAAAGAATAATGGATTTCTAACATTCTTCACATTAATGTAGCTTTTCTTCCTTATGAGCTTTTACTTATTTCCAAGGGAAAAGTAATAATCTAAGGTCATACTACTTCCTTACATTAATAATATTTCACTTCAGTTTGGATTGATTCCCATGACTTTCCTAAAAGAGGAGTAATAATTGAAGTCTGTTTTATAGTCCTTAGTTCATATGTGAATTTGTATGTAAATATTAAGTTTTTAGTGGCGATTATAGCTTTTCTGTGTTCTTTGTGTGCCTATATGGGGCTTCCATCTGCAGTGAGTTTATTCATGTTTATTAAGGTACAGTAACATATAAAGTCTTTTCTGCATTCTTGACTTTCATAAGGCTTTTCTCTGGTGTACACATTAGATAATGCAAATTTTCTAAAGACTTTCCTACATGCATTACCTTGTGATGTTTCTTGTCTGTGTGAGAGCTTACACTAAGCATTGAGGACTTTCCCATTTTTCTTACTTCCACAGCGTTGTTGTCAGTGTGGATTCTTCTGTTAGGTACGGTTGTGAGGATGATCTAAAGCCTTCCCCACAAACCTCACATGTATAAGACTTCTTTCCCAGCTTGTACTTTATAAGTGAAAAGCTTTCCCATGTTCCTTTCATGCAGGAAGCTTCTATTTAAGTGTTCAGTAAAGGGTAAAGATTAGCCCCTCAGTATATTTACAGGCTCTTCTCAGGGAGTTCTCTTGCTTTTATAAGGAAATAGGAATTACTGAATATTTTCACACATTCTCTATAAGTAATGTACTTCTTTCCAGTACAAGTTCTCACAGGTCACTAGCGTGTGCGAAAGCCTTGGAGGCTTTTCCGTATTCTCTACACACAGTTTCTCTTCAGTGCAAGTTTTCATTCACATGCACTTTGAGGTATACTTCAAAATGTTTTGCTACAGTCAAGTTGGTTCAAATGATTTCTCTTGAGTGTCTGCGAGCTCTCCTGTCCACTTCTGACTTTAGGAATGCTAGGTGTCATGTTTCTTAAGTTTTCTTATTCATCCTTTCTCTGTTTTTTTTCTTTGTCTTCAAATAATTTGTTGAAAAGCAGTTAACAGCCAAGAATATAGTTTAGCAGCAAAGCACTTGCAATTGTGAGGTCCTGAGTTCAATTCCTGGTACCAAAAATAAATAAATAAATAAGAAAGAAAGAAAGAAAGAAAGAAAGAAAGAAAGAAAGAAAGAGAGAGAGAGAGAGAGAGAGAAAGAAAGAAAGAAAGAGAGAGAGAGAGAAAGAAAGAAAGAAAGAAAGAAAGAAAAAGAAAGAAAAGAAAGAAAAGAAAGGTCATTCATTTTGTACTGTAGAATTTCCTTTATTACATATATATATGTGTGTGTGATGTGATGTGATTTACTTTATTTCTCTGTCCCATATAATGTCTAAAAAATGTAATTAGACTAAGAGCCTTGATCTGATCTTCCTTTCATTTTTTTGTGTAAGAATATTTCACAGATAATAATATTGTAGACTTCTGTTAGCAGGCCCATAATGTGTAGTTATTTCTGGTTTTAGCATCTGTGATGTTAACATCCTTATTAGCGTTGCCTGGCTACATCATTCATTAGACACTTCATCACCTAAGATTTAGATAGGAAAAAAGAGGTACAAATTTTATGAGAATAAAATGTTTAATGTAGGAATCAAAACTTACAATGTAGAAGGAGCTGGAGAACAACAATCTGGAGTGGCTGAGGTCACAGTCAGATAAAATCACTGTCACCACCTAATGTGTTGGTAGATATGAGCAAGCTGCACCCTCACAGCAGACTTTAAAAGTGTGGTTCACCCAAAAAGGCCCGATATGAAAAACGGGGCAAGACAATGTCTTTTTTTTTTTTTTGTCTTTTTCGTTTTTATCGGTACCAGGGATCGAATTCACGACTGCCTGCTTGCAAGGCAGGCACTTATGCTGCTAAGCTAAATCCCCAGCCCAAGACAATGTCTTTTTAAAAGAAACGCTTTTATTTTAGCTGGCCCAGCGACACAGTGCAGATGGAATTTGCAAAGCTATGCAACTGAGTCAGAATTTTGACAGATTTTTATAGCACATTAACCAAGTGACATGACAGAGCAGGAATTAGAAAGGCCTTTGTTTCTCTTTGCTTGAGGTCAGAGACACTTCGCAGTTGGTGGTTAGCCCTTTTTTTTTTTTAAGTTACAGCCCTTGGTCTTCTAGTTCCAGGAACATTTGTTTCTCATAAAGTGAACAAAGACCGACACAGCATCATTTGTCTCTCACAAAGGGAACAATGGTTGACACAGCAAATGGGTTACTAAGGTGATGGCGCATATAGAACAGTATGGCAACGCCTAAGTTAATTTATAACAAATTTATAACAATGTGGTCGATGCTCCAGGTACATGGTTACTAGGGCGATAAGCATAGAGCATAACAGTTCATGGTGGTAGAAATGCAACCATATGAAAGTTGTTTGTACAATGTGTGATCAAAATATATGATGAATGTTCCACTTTTAAAGAAAATAATTAGACATACTGTCATTAATCCCACTCAGAATAATGCCCTTACTTTGAGTATGCTTATCTCATCATTCTTACTATTTTCTGAAGCAGTTCATAAAATCCTCTTTCCTGAGAGTCTGTATGAGGTATGATTGAAAATATGGTGCCATCCAGTGGAAAGGAGGGCTTCCAAAAACATTATGGTGTACCCTCATCCACCTTGTTCACTAGGAGACTTGTGGATCTTCCCCAAAGTAAAAAAAAAAAAAAGATAAACATTTTGAATCGATTCAGAACATGATGGAAGTCAAAACAGCACAACTGAAAATATTCACTAAAAAAATTGCTTTTATGGAGTTGCTTCAGAAAGTGGCAGAAACAATGGAATAAATTTGTTCAAAACAACCAGGAGCAGGGTATTTTGAGGAGCGTTATTAGCAATGTACATTTTACTCTAAGCATTTTTAATTTAAACTTCACCACCATGCCTAATACAGAACTAGAATTTATGAAGACTATTTCTGAAACCTGAAAATAAAAATTTATCATTATAATCTAGTACTGTAGTCAGCTCTTGAGTTTTCCTGTGGAGCTGATTGATGGAGGAGTTTTGATTACCTCTCTGCTTCATTTTTACTATTGCCTTCAGTTTATTCCCTTGAAAAGCCCTTCTACAGTGTAAATAAAAATTTGAAAGCCATTTCATATTGATTTTCTAGATGAATGAGCTCAATTTATCTATTCTTAGTTAAGATTGTTAAATTAAGTGTATTTTTGTGATATTACATAAAGTTTTGAAACCACTAAGTCTAAAGTGAAAAGAAATGACTCAGAATTAAGAAAACAAAAGCCTATGCCATAAAATGCAGACAGGTATCTTGGTTTCTAGTTCAGATCATTAAAACTCCTTTTTTACTTTCTGTGTTTTTTTTTTAATCAGTTCCTCAGAAGAGATATCACGTTCCCATGAAATGATTCAGAAACTTCAAAATGTGTTGGAGTCAGAAAGAGAAAACTGCAGCTTTGTCAGTGAACAAAGGCTTAAACTTCAGCAAGAAAATGAGCAGTTACACAAGGAAACCGACCATTTAAGAAAGATTGCTCTGGAGGCTCAAAAAAAGGCAAAATTAAAGGTATTTTTAAGACTTGTTAGAGTTAGATGTGGTTTTGAGAAAAAGTAGAGAGTGGAGAAAAAAGTATAGAGACCTGGTAAAACATTTTCAGACCTTTTTTTCCCCTTCTCATCAGATAGCACTAAATCATAATTCAGTGTTAACCAGTCATTTCTGTATTGTAAAACTTGGCAAGCACACTTGAAAATGATTGCCTTCACTATCTGCACACACACACAAAGAATTCTTTTCCAACCATGAAATACACTGATATTCCTGGCAAAGTAATTTAAGCAACACTAGCAAACCACAGATTAGATAACTTTACAGACTGCCTTGCTCTCTTCTCCCTTTATTACAGCCTCTCAAAAATTGAACTTCTCTAAAACTAACTGTAAGAGTGTGATATGTCAGTGTGATTTGAGAACCACTCATAAATAGTCTAAAGCCTTCATGCAAGGAAGAAGGCAGGGAACAAAAGTCTCATCTAAAAATAAAACTTCCCTGACTTTTGTCTCCCTCTCATTCTGTGCTTACATGCTTCAGTAACGGGAACATGATAATCTGGTTAAGAGAGTTTCAGAAAACTCAGCATGTCATTTACTTTTTTCCATTCCACGAGACTTCTATAAAACATGGAAATAATTCTTTATGATAAAACCTTCCAAGGATACAAGGTGGTAGCATTAGTGTTTTCCTTTTATTCCTGCTGCAGTGACTCAAGTTACATTCCCACCTGATTCACACCAACATATATTTAATGAATGCCTCCTATAGCATGTGTCAGACACTTAGGTATTTCTAAAAGCATGAACTCTGAAATGAAAAAGAGACACTAACCCATCATGCAAAGAAGTTTGTACATTATGCTTTTAGCTGTGTGAAGTCATTAAAGGATAAGGAAAAGACTCATACTAAATATAAAGCCACAGTAATTAAGTCGTTGTGTTTTCAACGTCTTATAATAGGTTGATCGATAGCATTAAATTGAGTCCAGAATGAACTCATTTTTAATAATCATACTATCTAAAATGAAAGCACAACTGTAGTACAGTAAGCTATTTTCACAATAAATGATACTAGATTTATTAGGCCCATTTAAAAACTAAACCTTGACTCCTTAATTGTATGTGCAAATTAATTTGAACTATGGTGTAGACCTAAAATGTGAAAGATGAAACCCTGGAATTTCTAGGAAAATCTTTTATGTTCTTGTGTAGAAAAAAATTTCTTGCAGAACACAAAAAGCCCTAATGATAATGAAAAGATAAATGAATTGGATTTCATTAAAATCAAGGTTTTTTTAGTCATCAAGATAATGCTTTTCATTATTTTCAAGATAATGAAAAGCTGGAGAAAGTATTTAAAATACATAAAACCAAAAAAAGAAACCCTCACCTCTGCAATATAAAAACTTCTACCAATTAGTAAAAAAAAAAATTAATAAGAGGAAAATAGCCAACAATAAGCAAAAGCATATGATCCATTTCCAAAAATGAGCCAAAAGATATAGGTATTTCATAAAAGAGAATATATTCAAATATATTCAAATTCATAATTATGGACATGAATGCAAATTCAAACTGCAAAGAGGTAACACTACACATCTACCAGAATGGCTAAAATGTTAAAAACTGACAATATCAAGTATTAATAAGTATGTAAGTTAATGGAACTTTAATACAGTACTGGTGGAAATGTGAATGGAACAGCCATCATTTAGCAGTGTCTTTTAAGGGTAGACATACTTCCTATATTAAATAATCCTGTCTATACACACAACCACTATGAGTTATATGAATGTTCATAAAAACTAATCAAATCAAAACACTGAACTCTAATGTCATCACCATGAGGTTGTGTAATGAAGTCGTAAGATATTCATGCAGTAGACTAGATGCAGCAATGACAAATAATGTTTATAAGCAATATGTTATAAGCAAATACGTTTGTAAGCACTAGTGAATGGATTTTACAGATATACTGTTAGGGAAGCTAGAAATCAAAAAGCCTGTGTTCTATTATTTCAGCATCTAAGAGTGAAGAACAGGTCCAGGTACCTGTAAGGACATTTTGAGAATAGTGGTGACCTTTTAAATGAGCAGACACTGATCAACGGAGTATGAGGGAGCCTTCTGGGAGATCCGAATCTGGGTGACTTTGTCAGTGTGGGTAAAAACTTTATCTTGCCTTAAAACTGACATACTACGTGGGAAGTCAAACAAATCTCAGAAGAGGGGAATAGACAGCACCGTAGGTAAAACAAAGGTGGCTGTGAGTTTGATAGTGGTGATTATGGAAGTTGGGTAATGGGAAAACAAGAATTCATTATATTTTGTGTATGCCCAAAGCTTCCCATACTAAAGCATTTCTAAAATTTAAAGACAAACAAGTAAGTATATACTAGGGCAGAAATATTATACCTTCATCTCACAAAATGTTTAACAGGTATAGATTAACAATTTAAAACTTAATGATACTGTAATATACTGATAAGAAATGTAGGTGAACCCTGAATTAACAACTGTTAACAAAATAAAAATGGAAGAAATGACAAGTGGGAATATTGACAGATTATCATATAAAATATTTAAAACTATTTTTATAGCTTTTAAAGGGAAGGAAGGGATATGATTTTAATAAATAGAACAAATGCTTAAGACTCACTAAGGTTTGCTTCTTAACCACAGAACACAAAAAAATCATTCCATTGACTGTTTTCTCGGTTGTTCTGATGCTTGTACGCAGGTATTCCATTTTAGGAGCAGATGAGGAAAGTAACTAATTACATAATGAGATGCCTTAAAGAATTAGAATGTAAATCTCTCCCTGAACCCCAACTGAGAAAGCTTCTAGGCTGTACTTTCATTCTTAATAAGGTCTTATTAGTGCAGTACTGTAAATTCCCAGAAACATAGTGAAGAAATTCCTGTGTGATTTTTTTCCTGAAAAAAATACATTGTTTAGTAATATTACAACTGAAATGATAATGAAATTCCTGTGTGTGTGTGTGTGTGTGTTTTACTGTACAAAGCCCTTTGAAAAATAATCTGAAAGTATAAAAATCAAAAATGACTTACTAAGAACTAAGAGTGTGGACTTTTTTTTTGGTGGATTCTGACAGCAAATGTAAAATTAAATTAAAAAATAGCTTTAAATTGTATTTTTTTAACTACCAGCATTTAATTTTAGGGAAGGGTTGCAAAAAAATATGGTCTGTCATAAGTTTACATCAAATCATTTTTATTATAATACAGGATGTATTTATTTGTGATAAAGACTATTACAAAAGTTAATTTCTTACATAAATTTCTAAAGTTCAGACAACACAATAAATCACTTGTGTATTACATTGATCACTATAGCTCTTAGAATACTAGGGAAAACTTAGTGTGTGAATTTTCTTCTTTAGATCAGTACAATGGAGCATGAATTTTCAATAAAGGAACATGGGTTTGAAGTTCAGTTAAGAGAGATGGAAGACAGTAATCGAAATTCCACTATTGAACTGAGGCATCTCTTAGCAACTCAACAGAAGGCAGCCAATAGATGGAAAGAAGAAACAAAGAAACTCACAGAAAGTGCAGAAATCAGAATCAGCAATCTAAAGTAAGTCTACTATTAATCATTGACATGTTGTAGAGAATAAGTTATTTAAACCTGTAGTTTATGTTCTTGCCATAATATTTTTGTAAAAATGTGTAAATCTGTACCTTGTACTTAAACTTTTTTCTTTTTTGTTCAGCAAATATTTGTTGGACTACTGTAAAAATATGTTAAACATTGTAAATTACAGTAAGTGTATATTTTTGTAAATTTCATGTATATTCCACTAAATTCTGTGATTTTTGTTGCACATGACAGTTTATGATCTTTCTATGTATAGATATAACCTATATAGTATTCTGTAGGTGCAGGATCCATTTAACATGCAAAACCTAACATGTTTGCTATCTTGACCCTTTAAGAAAAAAGTTTTCCACCCCTTCCGTAGAACAAGCTTAAGATTTTGTGCTGAACGAAATGGGAAGCTCTAAAACTTCAAATGGGCATGAGGTCAGAAGGCGCTGAACAAAATGATGTCTTAAATAATCAACAGATGACTTTGAGTGCTGTATGATGAATAGACTTAACCTAAAATTGCTCAAAAAATAAAATACATTTTAAAACTACATAGGTTGTAAAGATTCAAAGACACGGTAAAGATCCAAGTATAAAATCATGGTGGTTAGGACTGGGTTTTAAAAGTTTGCTTTGGGCCATGTTAAAGGTGAACAGCCTAGCGAGTATGTCAGGCTTGCACTGGCCATTCGTATGTGTAAGTTTAACAGATCACAACAGGAGCTGTGAAGGTGGCAAGCATCGACATACACAGGATTTTTAAAGGCATGGAATGAGAATATATTAAATCCATAGAGAAGTGAAGCTGTCTGAGGATCAAGTGGCAGAATTTAAACTTTAGGATTCTCTCAAGAGACTAACAGAGTATTCAGAGAAATAAGAATCAAAGTAAAATGCTTGTTAAAAAATTCTTTCTGAAAGTACTTTTTCAAAAAGGAAATAAGCAGTGATAAGTGCTGTTTACTGAACATGTACCGTGTATATTGTCATAAGCAATGGGTATCACTTAATTTTCACAATACCCCTACTAAGTGTGTAACGTCAATTGTGCTTTATAGATAGGGAAACAGGCCAAGAGAGCTTACGGAACTTTCTCAAATTCAGTTGTGAAGAAACAGCATGTCCTTAACCATTACGTTTTGTAAAAATCTGCTAATAGATACATGTGAGATCTGAGAATGAACCTTTCACCTTGGCACGGTGACAAGAGGAACTTCGGGTTCACATGCTGAATGGTGAATTGAAATTTATTTAAAATGAAAAAGATTTCTGCTTGCAATTAATTGGAGTAGCTCATAGCCATGAATATGAGTTAAATGTTTAGATTTTTTTTAATTTACTGAAAGCGTTAAAAGAAGTAGAAAAAGGATCATTCTCAGTTGAGCTCTATCTGAGGAGTGCAAAGTTGGTATAAGAAAATCAGCTGACATTATTTACCATATTGTCATTAAAAGAGAAAAATCATAAGTTTTTTTAATTTATTACTTTATTTGTTAATATTAAGAAGAAAAGGTAAAACAAATTTTCACAACAAAATAATGAAAAAGTGGCAATTGTTAATAAATTATACAACATTATCTTTAGTCACTCAAGTACAAAATATGGGCATAAAAATTACTTCAATCAATATTAGCACAACCTTTCCTATTGAGTGAACTAAGTGACACTAATGGTATAACCAACTTGCACTTTTTTTCTTTTCCCTTCTATCCTTTCTCTTTTCCTCTTAGTTTCTTCTTTTTATTAAACAGTTTCCTCCCATTTCACAGTGACTATGGTATATTTTGAACCTATGGTTTCACATATGTCACTGTGGTGTGATGTTTTTCAGTCATTCTGGGAAGATACACAGAAGGGGAATACCTGGGTTGAATGGGACCTCTAATCCTAATTTTTGGAGGAATCTCCACACTGATTTCCACAGTGTTTATACTAATCTACTCTCTAACCAACAGTTGTAAAGGGTTTCTTTTTCCCTACAGAACCAGGAGCATTTTTTATTGGTTGATATATTTTTTTTAAATTAAATGGTTTTTTAATGAATAAGGGAGAGGATGAGATAAAAGGGGGCATAACAACATAACAATACAGGTTAAAGCATGACACTTTCAGCAACCTAGTGCTTCACCACCAAATAAACCGACTTAATAGTAGTTACCATAGAGTCTTTTTCTTTGAATATTTGAATATAACTTCATATGCTATAGCATCAAATATATCAAGACTGTGTAACACCATAAGATTTTAATAGATACAAGAAAAGGCATTTGATAAAATTTAATAACCACTCAGATTTTTTTCTTAAATCTTGGCAAACTAGTAATTGAATCTTTTTTAAGTTTGTAAAGTTGTCTATTCTACAGCAAACATGATTCTTAGTGACAAAATACATTAATAAGATGAAGAAAATGACAAAATACAATGTTACCTCTTCTGTTCTTCTTTGTCCTGGATGTTCCAGTCAGTATTTGTATGACAAGAAAAAAGAATCAAAGATTGATAAATAAGTCAATCATCCTTAACAGACTACGTGGTTATATATGCAAAAAGTCCAAAATAATTGATAGACAAATTATTAGATGAATATTCAAAAATCAGTGATCTGCATACTAGCATCAAATATTTCAAAAATAAAACTTTTCCATAGCTTCATTTACCTGTGGTCAAACATGGTCCAAAAATATTAAGTGAAAAATTCCAGGAACAGTTTATTTATGTTTCAATATATACATATTATATATAACATGTATTATATTATATATAACATATATATAAATATAATAAATATCTCTTATTCTATAAGAGATACATTATTTAATATATCTTATTTTATTTTGTTATTATCATTAATCTCTTTTGTGCCTAATTTGTAGATTAGAGATTTTCTGAAGAGCTGGTTTAGGACTCATATCATTTGAGCCGGTCTTTTTTCATGGAAATACCTTATTTTTCCATCTATTTTGAAGGATAGGTTTGCTGGATAAATTAGTCTGGGTTGGAAATTAATTATTTTAACGGTTAGAAGTACTTCTTTCCAAGCTTTCCTGGCATTTAGGGTTTGTGTTGAAAAGTCTGCTGTGATTCTAATTGGTTTACCTTTGCACATGATTTTTTGTTGTTCTCTAACTGCTTGTTAAATTCTGGGGTTTTGTTGCTGTTTTGGAGTTTTTTTTGCTGGCTATCTGACTATCTGATAATTTAATAAGGGTGTGCTTTCTTGAGCTTCTTCTGTCATCATAATTGTTTGGTGTTCTATAAGTGTTGTTTATTTGTATTTTAATCTCTTTCCTTATATTTGGAAGATTTTTTTCTATGACTTCTGTACACCTGTTAATAAATTCATCTGTGCTGTCTTCTAGTTTTTCTCTAACTCTAGTTAACTTTAGATTGATCTTGTTATTGTCGTGTAGTAGTTGCTGGTTAATCCCGTCTTGATCCATTGTTTTCTTTTTAGCTTCTTCAAACTCTTCATCATAATTCACTATTTTGTCCTCAGTATCAACACTCTGTCTTCGTATTACTTCATTTCTGCAATTTATAAATTCTACAGTTTTTCACTTCAGATATTTGTGTGATTTTTTTTTTCAAGTATTCCACATCCTTGTTGAATCTGTCAAATTTTGAACTGTGTTGATCAGCCCATCTTGTTCTTTAGTACTTGTTTCCCAAAAAGTCACTATGGGCATACTGGGTAAAATGCTGTGAACCTTTGGTTCGTTTTCTCTTTGAATCTATCTATGTTCTTCATCCTGCCTGTGAACTTTTCACGGAGTTCTGCTCCCTGGCATTCTTTTCCTGTCCTTTTGTGGGCCCTTCCTCTGACTTGGGAGAGCTGAGTGCACTCAGGGATCTTCTCTTGCCTTGCTTTCCGATTCTCAGATGTCTCTCTTTTTTCCCCTCCATGGGGTGGGGGTGGGTGTACTGCAGGTTGAGGACTAGAAAACTGAGGAGAGTTTGTGTTTTATACGGAAATTTTTAGCAGAGTATTGCCTCCTGTGAAAAATTTTCAGCTTTGTATGTCCAGTGCAAGTATTTACTCTTATTATTTACTTTAAGTGATTTGGACTCTGTCCCTGTTTTACTGAAAGAATTACTTCTGGCTATAACAGCATCAACAGATTCAGTCACACACTTCTGTATGATAATCCTTGCGGTTACATTTCACCCCTTTGTCTATCCTCAATGCACACTACTACAGTGATTTATTTTGTAAACAAAACCTCAATTGCACAAGACATAGCAGCAAGGATCAGCAAATAAGATTATAAGCAAATAAATAAGGTTATAAAAAGCTTGTGTGGAACAAAAGAATCAGTAAACAGACAACTTACAGAATAGTAAAAAAAAGTTTTCCCAGGTACTTCTCAGACAGAGGACTCATATCTAGAATACACTAAGAACTCAGAAGAATTAAACTGACTAAAGTTAAAGACCCCATTCAAGAAATGGGCAAGATAAATATAAATGTCAACAAGTATATACAAAAATTTTCAACATTTCTAGCCATTAGAGAAAAGCATATTAAAACCACACTAAGATTCCATGTTACTTGGAAAGAATGACTCCATTAAGAAGTCAAACAATAGGGGCTGGGTATTTAGCTCAGCGGCATAAGCACCTGCCTTGCAAGCAGGCAGTTGTGAGTTTGATCCCCGGTACTGATGAAGAGGAAAAAGAAAAAAGAAAAAAAGAAGTCAAACAATAATGTATGCTCACATGGCTGTAGTATAAAAGGAATCCTTTCCATTGTTGGTGGGAATGCAGACCAGTATGACCATTTTGGAAATGGAGTAGAGATTTCTCAAAGAATTGCAATTAGAAATTCCATTTGATTCAGCCGTCATCCCCCCCTGTTAAGTATCTTCCTCAAAGAGCTTAAATCATCATACTACAGCAAAATGTATACCAATGTTTATAACAGCACAATTTGTAACAGCTAAATTCTGGAAGCAGCCTATATACCAATCAGCAGATGGTTAGATAAAAAACAAAATGTGGTATACATATATAATGGAATACTACTTAGCTATAAACAAGGACAAATTTGAGACATTTGCAAGAAGATGAATGTACTTGGGAAATATAATATTGAGTAAAATCAGACATATAAGCTTAAAATACTGAATGGTATCTCTCATTTGAGTGAGACAAAGTACAAAGCAAAAAATGATATGGGATTGATTGAAAGGGATAAGGAAATGAATTTCTTGCCATAGGGAAATAGTCCAAGGGAACAAGGGTGAAGTGTGAGGAAGACAGGAAGGGGAAATAACAAAAATAAAGATGTGCCGTATACACAACCTAATAACCTCTGTTAATGTAAACACTGTATGCCATACTATGAGCTAAGACAAATAACATCAACAAGAATGAAAAATGGGGTGGGAGAACCAGAGGCGGAGGGAGGGAGGGGAAGAAAGGTGTCTTAGTCACTTTTCTCCTTGCCAAGACAAAATCCCCAAGGCCCAAAGCTAAGGGAGGAAAGGTTTATTTAGTTCACAGTTCGTAAAGGTTTCAGTCCATAGTCAGCTGATTCCAAGGCAGATGGCTTCACAGAGGAGAGTAATTCTTCATGGGCAGAAGACCACAAAAGCAACAAGCATGACAGAGAGAGAGAGACAGACAGACACAGAGACAGAGACAGAAACAGAGACAGAGATAAAACGAGAGCCAAACCTCTTTCTGTCCCTTCCATCATGCCCAGTCTCCTGGGATGATAACCCAGTCAGTGGGCTCCTGAACAGTCACCCACCCTTAGTCCCAGCGTTGCATTACTAATCAATCACACACTTTCTATTCAGCCACCTCCAAAAACACTATGACAGGATGAGGCTTTGGGGGGCATCTACACAAACCATAGCAGAAGGGAAGTAAACGGAGCACAAGGAATGGAATTGTCGTGTACTGCCAACAGTTCCTAGGAAACTTTTAAAAGTAATTTATTAAAGAGAAGTAACATTGTACTTTGTAGCCTAGTGACTGTAGTGATTAGAAACCATAAGCTCATGCAGAGAAAGCTTTTGTCACTTGTAGATATTTTGTGTTAAGAAGAAGACAGGCACACCCCTTGCAGTTCATATTACATTTAGTTTGTCATTCTCAGAAAAAAAAGTATGAAATAATTTGGTTGAACATTATTTTTGTGTTGAAAGTAATATACAGATAATTCCACTTATGTAGATTACTCCAAAAGAATTGAGAATAATGGCTGTCTTCATTTATACTATGAATACTTCTTCACTGTGTTAGTAAACTTGTCTGAAAATATATATCTAAGTATTCTCTGATTTGGGGTTTTGGTTCCCCTTTATGTGTCCAGCAAGACTCTTAGCACCTTGACTGTGCCTCTTCACTCAGTTCAGAATTATATCATGCATTTTAAAATCTTTAATACTTCATTTTACAAATTTACACAAAAACATCCAAACACAAAAGCAGATACCTGAAATCTCCCTTTCATTTTTATAGCAAGCTGATAGTGTAAAACTAAGTGACACTTTCTAGCTGATCGTTAGAAACACAAGATGAATATCCTATAAAGGCCTTAACCTTGGAAGTTTTATCTACCTTTTTACCCACCATGGTTCTCCCTGCAACATTCACTATCAGTAATAATATTTTGTATGTAAGGTTTTCACGGTTTTTTAATCTTTTCTGTGTTCCCCGAGGGAATAAAGTGATTTGTCTCTTGTTCCCTGCTATATCCCTGTGCCATGAAAGGTTGTCTGTACCAGAACGTAGCGATAAGTGGACAAATGGAAGCTAGTGGATTTTTCAGTTACTGCTTCTTTTCTAGACCAAATTCCCTGTCCAATTTTGATCTTTTTTGCAAAATGTTAGCTTGTGAAACTTACTGGAATTTTATGAAGTATGACAACATGTCCTCAGTATTTTAAGACACCTCACTAAGAAATTTGGATTCCTATAATTGTACCATTGTCTTACTATGCAATTTTCTTCTTACAAACCTTTGAAAGTCCTTCTCATTCTAAAAATTATTATGAAGATTGTTGATATCAAAGGAACACGTGATCTGGGATGTAGGCATTATAATAAATTGAATAAAAATCTGCTCCTAATCAAGGTCCTACTTCCAAAGGGATAATGTTACTAAAAGCAATGTGACTACAAAAGTGGTGGCACATGCCTATAATCTCAGCACTTAGGAGCCTGAGGCAGGAGGATCACTGCAAGTTCAAGGCCAGCCTGGGCTGCCTAATAAATTCAAGGCCAATCTGAAAACTGACCCAGAAAACCAAAATGGAAAAGACAAAATGTGGCTTGGATTATTTACCCAATTGTGTTTGAACTTCTGTTCTAAAATCTAAACAAGTACACACTGGTCTTATAACTTAGACCTCTGTAAACTGCATGCATGCCTGCAAACGCCAGTCTCCCAGAAGTTACACCACATAAATTTGTTGAATGAATGTGATTACATGAACATCAATATTAATGTGAATATAAAAGATTATAACATGCTATTGGGTGCATAAAAGTATTCTTTGAGTGCTTAAAGATTTATTTGATATTTACTGAAGTGTGTGTTTTTTAAAGAGCTTTGCTAGCCAGCAGTTTAAGAATAAAGAATTGTCCTTTCAGCTTTAATTCTGGAATACAGTACTGGCTGTGTGAGCAAACCAAGTAGGTACTCCAGATATCACAGACTTAAAGGAGTTTCAAGCATGAGCGCTGTGTCAGAAACCCTCACAGTCCTGCTACTTGTGAGGATGCTACCATGGCTTAATTCATTGGAACACAGAAACTGTTTTCTAGAGGGTTTTTGGTGGTATAGAGTCATTGAATAAAATTTAGATACTCTGGAAGTAGCTGCATAGCTTCCAGTCACCGTGATCTTAAAAACAACCTGGATATGGTCCATAGGAGTAGAGGGGCAGATTATCCTGGGCCCCGCTCTGCCTCCTTTCCTTCGCCTGGCTGGTTCCGCCTCCGTGATAATTCTCAGATCTGCGTGTCTTCCTACACTGCACTACCCCAGCTCAGCTCAGGCCAGCCCCTCTCCTACCTGGATTATCACAGACACCTGCTGACTGGCCTCTGGAGTTCCAGCTCTGTGTTCGCTTTGCATTGAGCCAGACTCCTCTTTATACAGGAACTGATGTTTAGAAAGAAATTCAGCTAATCCATTGTGCTCCCCAATCCCTCTCCAGCACCGGCTCTGGAGGACACTGGCTCCGAGGATGTCCTGGCCTGGCCCCTCTGTGTTTCCAGTCTCATTTATCATTGTTTTACATTTTTTAATTATTTTCTTTTTAAGGACATTTTAAAGAAGTCACTATCACCTGAAGGTCCCCGGATTGTAATAAGAAGAAATTAATACTGCCACGATAGTTTAAAGATGAAAATAATGCCCAAAGTGCCCCGTGCTTTAAAAAATAGTCATCAGTGTCTTATGTGTTTTATACTTTTTTGGCCTATTAGTTGGACCGTTAATCTGTATGTCTGATAATTAACTTTATGAGGACTTACAAATGAATCTGATGCTGGCAAAATAAAAGCGGGTAGAATAAAAAAGGGCAGATGGAAGGAAGGAGGGAAAAAAGAATTGAGATTTGTTCTGTACATGAACCAGTTCCCTACAATGAATCAGTCATTATGTACTGCGAACACGCAGTGTTAAGAACTAAATATTTTTAAAAAGAGAAAAAAAAATAGTTGTTTGACAGTAAAGCGCTTTGTTAAACAGGGCAGGGTGGCAAGTTTCAGATGCTGAGCACTTGCCCTGCCCATTATCCAGCAAGGAATCTTCTTTTCAAAGTCAGGAGTAGTGAACAAAACAGGCAAAAGTCCCTGCCCTTATGGAGCTCATATTCCAACAGAAAAGAGAGCAGTAAACCAGAGAAATTCAATATGATGTGATAAGATCAGTGCTAAACAGAAAAAGCAAAAAAGGGAAATGGCAGTTTGTTTGTAAAAGAACAGAGCTTTTAAAAGGTCCAGGGGGATAGTCTTTGCCACTCCTCTCTCCTTCCTCTTTCTTTACTCCTTTCTCTCACTTTCTGTGCTTTGTTGTGTGAAGACAGCCCAGGTTAGATCTCACTCATTCTCCTGTCTCCCTTCCCGAAGCTGCATAATACTCCTGGCTGCTCTCCCTTTAGACTCAAGATTACAAAGAGCTCCAGGTAGTAAAGCACTTACCTAGTGCTCCAGCGCCCTGGGTTCAACCTCTAGCACTGCAAAGAAAAAAAATATGTTCATACAGGGCACCTTTAATGCTGAAGGTGATCATTCTGTGTATTTTACGTATTTGATGATGATTTCATAGCCTCTTCTGTCTCATATTTTTTGCAACTCCCTGTTACCACTTTCAAGTGATGACCTCAGTTCCTGTTTCACTGGGAAGGAGAAAATGTCAGAGAAGAATTTAAAATTT
The DNA here is from genome assembly GCF_034190915.1 of Cavia porcellus. Lineage (NCBI taxonomy): Eukaryota > Metazoa > Chordata > Mammalia > Rodentia > Caviidae > Cavia > Cavia porcellus. Next base: position 25,721,451 of record NW_026947497.1, on the reverse strand, counting down.
GCATCTGCATTTGTACGTTCAGTACGTCTGTTCCCATGTACCCTTCTGCAAGAATAAACTGTCCATGGTTAAAGAGAAGGACGGACTCATCTTTTATCCCTAGATTCTATTTCTGCCTTGTTATACTGCCTCCTTGTTGGATTATTAATTAAATACAAAGACCTTTATTTAAAAAAACAGTTCCCATGAAAATAGAATATCTATCATAGCATCATGTAGTAATTAACTGCCCTTCAAGAGAAATAAATAGAAATAATCTATGGAATAAGCAATTTAAAACAAGCCAGGCAGTGCCAGGGATGGTAGCACACACCTGTAGTCCCAGAACTGGGGAAGCTGAGGCAGGAAGATTGCTGTGAGTTCAGTCCAGTTTGAACTGCATAGTGAAACTCTGTCTCAAAAAGACAAAAACACAAGACAAAAGAAAATAACAAACAAACTGCTAAGGAGCATTTGTAGTTAAATGAAATCTTGTTTTGTAGATTTATATAGTTATTCCACCAGTACTGATCAGATATGCCAGATCACATTTGGTAAAAAAATGCTACCAAGCCTGAATCATAAAAGTAATAGTTTGTATCTTGACTCCAGGTGTGTACTTGAATCCAATAAATACAATTAGCATTCTTACCTTTATTTTCTGTTTCAAACCTTACTTCATTTTCTGCCAAGACTTAAAAACTAAGTCTTAATTAAATGACATCCCGAGCCCTAAGTTAAAACTACCAAATTTTTAGTAATTTAGTTATTATTTTTTACCTTGTAGATAAAAGGAAAAAGGAAATGGAATATTTCCTTCAAAATCAAGAAAGTAATATCATACTTGACATCAAATATAGGTAAGATTATTACTTTTCTTATACTAGGCAGGTTTTAAAGAGGCTGTTACAGCAATACAAAAGTAAAAAACATACCTGTGCTGCAAGACACACTGTATTCTTAGCTGGGGAGTCAAATTATACTAATTGAAGATCACCTTGATACTGAGTTTTAGGCAAATTAATTTTTACTTTTAATATTTTATTTCTTTTACTATTGATGAATCTAAACTTATTAAATTTGACTAAATTTGTATGTAATTGCCAAAGAATACATTGTCCTCAAAGCTTACTAATTAATGGTTATGAATTAATGTGAATTTTTGAACCACCCATGTAGCACAAGTAACAAGCATTATGTTCATTTCATTTCCAATTTATGTAAAATCCTAGAGAACTGTTTGTCTTTCCAAAATATTTTTTATATTTTATGCATAACTTGACAGCCTGTTAGATATTTAAAATCATAAATTAGATTCATATTTATCAATAGTTAATTATTATACTATTAAAATACCAATTTTAAAGATCTAATTTCTTTTTTCTGTGAGTAACTAATTTAAGCTATTACTATGGAAATCAATTGCAGTATGTGAACAACTAGAACATTAAATTTAAGTCCAAGCTCTGCCCTACTTAATTTTTCCAGGCCTCAGTTTTATCAACTATAGGAATAAAAGGTGGATTAGCTTGCTGGTGTTATTTATGAAATAGTATAAATATCAAAATATCCAATCTTTAGCTGAGCATGGTGGTACACACCTGTAATCCCAATCCTCAGGAGGATCCTTGCAAGTTTGAGACCAGCCTGGGCTACAAAGTGAGCTCAAGGCCAGTCTGAACTGCATAGGGAAACCCTGTCTCAAAAAGACAAAAAAAAAAAAAAAAAAAAATCCAATCATCTCATAGACTATAAAGCATCATCTAAATATTACATGTTATTGTTAAAACTAGAGATAGTCTTGCCCAGATTTGTTGTTTTTTTAAATTGAATTACTGTCCCTGAATTGCTAGTCCTTAAATGTCTTGATATTTCAACTTTTCCGTGCTTTTTATAATCTTATTATTTCAAGCCCAAATAGATATTAATTATTGTTCCTTTTCTCTCTGTCATTCTAGTTCAGAGTAACACAGTTTTTAATAAATCCATAAATAATTACAAAGGGAAAGAATTTTCCTTTTTGCTCTGATTAAAGACAGGAGAAAAAGAACCAGAGTTTTATGGCCACTACTGTTCCTGTTTTTATGACCATTTAGCTTTTGTCCCATGAATTAGAGTACTGTTGTAGATTTTCTTTGCTTTGTTGGATTGGGCTTTGGATGGAACCTAGGCCTTGTACATGATAAGTTCATACTCTACCACTGAGCTTGCCTCTAGCTCCCTGCTTTTATTTAAAAAGTCCCATGTGCTGTGACATTTTGGGTAGGTTGATAGCTTAAGACGGTTGAGGAGCTCTTATGAAAAATCCTTGGGAGAATGTGTATTTGGAATTTGGGATTTTTTCAGATTTTGAAAAATCTCTGTCTGTCTGTCTGTCTCTCTCTCTCTCAGTCTCTCTCTCTCTCTCTCTGTCTCTGTCTCTCTCTCTCTCTCTCTCTCTCTCTCTCTCTCTCTGTATATATATATATATATATATATATATATATATATATATATATTTCATCATATGTTGGGGATGAGACCCAGGTCTGAAGATGAAATTAATTTATGTTTCTTATACCTCATGCACACAGAGCTTGAAGGTAAGTTTGTACAATATTTTTACTCCATCTATAGTTTGACTGCAACCCATCATGTGAAATCGGTGGTGGCATCATGTGGACATCCAAAAAGTTTTAGATTTTTGAGTATTTTGAATTTCATATTTGAGTTACGGGTGTTCAACCTCAACTTAAAGGTAAATTGGCTACCAAAAAATGAAGTAATTTTATTTTTCACATGCTTGAACATTCCTAGATGCAGTCTTGTTTTTTAAAACATTTTTTAAAAAATAATTATGTTTAAATTTGTTTGTTTGTCTTTGGTTTTTGTTTTTTGAGACAGGGCCTCACTATGCCTTGTAGTTTAGGCTGGCCTTGAACTTACTATGTAGCCCAAGCTACATAGTAGCCTGGAACTGACAGTGATCTTCCTGCCTCAACTTCCCAAGTGTGGGATTACAAGCATGCATGATTGCATGTTAATTTTAGAAAATATAGAAATGTAACAACGCATTATAGTCTAATAAAGTAGATGGTATTTCACGAGACCATTTAATTAAGTTTATTCCCTTCCAGGAAAGGACTATGTGACTGTTAATACTGTGAAACAATCTGGTACTTAAGCATCTAAAGAGATGCAACATAGTACTGCAGAGAAGAAAACTGAGGCATCGGCCCAGCCTGAATGTGAGTCCCACTCAGGTCCAGCCCTTCGTAGCCACCTGTTAGTCCTGTATGTTACTGTGAGGCTTTCTTCACAGGGCAACAGATTAAGGTATTGACGCTATGCACATTAAATATTTAAAAGGCAAAGAGTGAGCACTGGGCTTGGGGCGGGAGCAGTCACCTTTCTGAGTGCTAAGAGATTGTGGCATTCAAATAAACCATGAAGTAATGCAGGAGATGTCTGGAAGAAGCTTAGGAACATATTTCACCTTTAATTGCATGAAAGCATTACTGCTACAAAGTGCTAGACTTTAGGCAAGATTTATTTTTATGAATCATCTTTTTCCTCATGAGAGACAAATAATGCTAAAAAAAGTATATGAGACAAATAAATATCTATTAAATTATTTTCACTGACCTAACTTAGCTATTAGTCACAGAATTATATGACAGTCATAATAAATTTATAATTTTGATGTAGAAAAACTTATCCCAGTAATAAAATATAAAAATATTGCTCTATCCTGGACCTATTACAGCCGGGTCCTTACTAGGCATTAGCGATGCAGTGTATGCAATGTTGTAGCAGTAGTATACTGGAGTGACTGCTCGATGCACTTCCACATCATTCGGAAAGGATTCTTTACCCTCCCTACAAGTAGCTTTGTTTTAGCATGATTCAGTGACACAACCAAATCTTCAGTTAGTTTATTAATAACTGGAAAATAAGTAATAGAGTAAAACATTAACAAAACAAGTGGTTCACTTGATGCATTTGACTGTATCATGAATTATAATTCTGCCATTTATAACAAAAGTATTTATCAAAAGCTTTCAACACTGAGTCTTTTTATGTATATATTCCCAGCACCTTTCTTCCCAATGTGCCATTATTGTGCCTTATTAAGCACCAAAGGTTTCCCTTAAAAATATGCCCTTTAGAGTAAATGCTAGGGTTGCTTATCTCTTAGGTTGGACTCTCACAATAAGATACTTGGTTGTTTACCTTTGTCCTTTTTACTTCATAAATTTAAATTCCTATAAATTGGCTCAATCAATGTGAGTACAGTATAACCACCAAATCTTTAGGATGTTAGAGTTTTGTTTTGTTTTTGTCTTTTTCATTTTTATCGGTACTGGGGATCGAACTCACGACCGCCTGCTTGCAAGGCAGGTGCTTATGAGCTAAATCCCCAGCCCCAATGCTAGAGTTCTTAATGAACTGATTTTGCTTCTTTTGGAAGCCTCTTTCCTTCTGGCAATGAACAGTTAAATATGATCACCAGATACCTGTGATTTTTCATGATAGTTAAATAGAATGAGAAATAATTAAAATAATTTTATAGAAAATCATTTTAATATAAAAAAAAACTTAGGTTCAAAAGCTTTTTAGAATTTTCAGCTCCCCTGTGGTATCTTCTTTCAGTTCAAGGTTTAATTTATAAAATTTTATTATTTCATCTCTTTTACTCTTTGATCTTGGAATGTATATTTCTAAAAAGAAGCAGTTTTAATTGTTAACTTATTAATGTTTAACTGCTGTAAATAATATCTACTAATCTTACTGGCATGCAGGATCACTGCTGTTATTTTCATAGCTTAAATTTTTAAAAAATCATTATGAAAAAAAAAATCACATGAGACTTTTCCTTACCAAATATCAAAATATACAATTTTGTTCATGGTAGTGATGACATTTAAAAATCGGTGATTAAAAGATGATTTTAGAAAAGTAGAAAATCATTCCTATTGTATTCTACAGAATAGAATGTTCCTTATTCTCTGTATAAAATAAATTCCAGATGGATCAAAGTATTAAGTATTCAGGCCTGCAGTACAGCTTAGTGGTACAGCGCCTGCCTGGTAAGTGTGAGGTCTTGAGTTTGATTCCCACTTCCAATTAAAAAAAAAAAGTACTGGGGCTGGGGATTTAGCTCAGCGGCATAAGTGCCTGCCTTGCAAGCAGGCAGTCGTGAGTTCGATCCCTGGTACCGATAAAAATGAAAAAGACAAAAAAAAAAAAAAAAAAAAAAAGGAAAAAAAAAAAAAGTACTAAATATTTAAAAAGGTATTAGAAAAAATAAGATCATTTTTATTCTCATGATATAAAAAAGTCTTTCTAATCAAAACACAAAACTCAGAATCCAAAAGAGAAATTTATTTAATCCTAAAAATAAAAAATGAAAATTCTCTGTAAGAGTATTAAACAAAGGTGATGAACAAGTAGCATGCTGAAAGAATAAAATGAAAGATGAATGCACAGAGTTCATGAAGTTCTACGACTTAAGAAAGAGTTAGAATGATGGACAAAGTGCAGGAACTGGCGGCTCACGAAAGCTGCGATGTGAACTCCTGTAGACGTGTCAGAGCTAGTGCAGCCGTGACATTCTTTGAAGAGATGCAAATTTAAGCAATAACTTTACCAAGCACATTGGCAAACGTGTAAAAGGTGGTTAGCATCTAGGATCTGCAAGCAGTTGGGGAAGCTGGAACGGCACACAGTCTTGGTGGGAATGCAGACTAAAAATCCTTTTTATGAGGTAATATGGCAGACGCCAGGGAAGCCTGAACTCAAGATCCTCTCGGGGTTCCCGACAGGAATGTGTCCTCAGGAATGCTTGCATGTGTATTGACGTGCAGCAGTGCGCCTGTCCCTGTGCTTAGTCAGGTCCTTCACGGTGACTCTCAAAGTGACCCCTTTACTCTGATTTGTCTGTCATCAAATTTTCCCTCCTTTCCCATCTTTTATATTGCTGTCAGAATCATCTTCCTAAAACACAAATAAAATCCTAGTCCTCCTACTTCATGATTTCAGTTCTGTTGTTGCCCGTAGGTTTTTCACCATCTTTTCTCCTGCTTGTTTATCTGCCTCTATAATCTGGAAGTGTTTGGCAGCCCTGTCACAGCAGCCTAGTCTGCACGTGATCCCCTCATCACAGTTACTGAGCAGGCATCATTCTTGAGGTACTGGAGATTCAGCAACGACCAAAGTCCCAATTCTTTTTTTCATTTGTTACTCACAAGGAAGTAGAAAATATCAAATATATACATGTTTAAATACATACAGTACTATGCCAACAATTTAAAATCCATCAGTATGATAAGGAATGCTTGGATACCTCACAGGGTGGACAAGAAAGGTGTGTGAACAAATGAACTGTAAGCTGATATACAATGATTCTAAGGATCCTGTCTTTTAAAGATCAGGAGAAAGCACATAAAGCAAAACAGCTTGTTTGAAAACCCCTAAGATAAGAATACACTTGATACATTGGATGGGAAAGAAACAGTACATAAAATGAAGGCAGTAGAGGTGAAAGGTGTGATCAGATTTAAGCAGTGTGTTACCTTAAACAGTGCTAGCACCCTCAGGAAACAAACGGGAGTCTTAAGAACAACAGCGTAAGTGTCAGAGGCAGTTTGGCGGGAAGACCTTGCTGCTGGAGGTTCACCATCCTGAGCACATGGTTTTCTGATGTCTTGGAGCGCAGAGAGAGGAGGATGGAGGTGAAACATGAGCTCTTGGCTGTAGCCTTTTTGGCCAGAAATAGTGATGTAGACCCAAAATAGCTTCCCAGGAGCCAGGGAAAATGGCAGAGCACGTGGATCGTTTGGCACACACTAATTATCTCTCCTGCAAACACAGACTTGATCATGTAGGGTGGGGCAGCTGTTTTATTTTTTGTTGTTGTTTGTTTCTTGATGTGCAAGGGGTCAAATCCACAGCCTTGGCCTTGCTGGGAAAGTGCTGTACCACTGAGCTACAGACAGCCCTCTCGTGGGGTGGTATTAGCCAGGTTAGGGAAGGAAGTATAAGTGTGAAAGAAAGCCACTGGACAGTTCTCAAAACAGAAGTCACTGGATCTGCTTTTTTATTTTTAAGAAAAAATAGCCATTTGATAAAGAGTAAATGAGAGAAGAAGAGCTGAGAAACAGCTTAGAGGGCTATTTCAAAAGTCTTGGTAAGAGATGATAGTGACTTGGGGAATGTAAATTTGTGCAGTCATTATAGAAAACAGTATAGAAGTCTAACTAGCGTAGTATATAGCTGTCCCAGGACTGTTACGTATTCAAAGGAAATGAAATTATTATACCAAAGCCGTAGCTGCCCACCTATGTTTATTGCTATGCTAGTCACAATATCAAAAATATGGGATCAGTTGAGGTATCCATTAATGGATCAATGGATATATAAAATTGTCTGTGTATAAATATTATATGCTATCCACCCATCAGTAAAAATTGTGTATATATCTACTATATATAGATACTATGTGTAGAGATATAATGTGTGTATAGAGTACTTTTATGTACCCATTCCTCCATCAATGTGTGTATTAATTGATACTATACATAGTATAACTAACATATATAATTTTTATGGAGCCATCCATATAATGGAATATTATGCAGTTATGCAATCCTATTATTTATGGCAGCATAGATGGAACTAAAGCTCACTCTATTTATTGAAACAAGTCAGGCATAGAAAGGCAAATATCATATATCCTTACTCCTATGTGGAAGCAAAAAAATTTAGTATACAGTTGAGGATGTAGCTCAGTGGTAGAGCACTTGCATAGTATGTATAAGGCCCTGAATTCAGTCCCAACATTGCAAAGATGGCGGGAGTTAATCTAATATAAGTAAATAGTAGAATAGTGATCAATAGAGTCCAGAAAGAGTATAGGGAAAAGAGATAAGGGGGGTTGGACAGAAATATAATTGCGTAGTAGGACAAGTTTCTAATGTTCTAAAATATAATAAGTTTAAGGCATGCCTTATAAGGTATTTTAAGGAATGCCTTATAAAAATTAAAGGAGAAGAATTCAGTGTTCATACACAGAAAATGTGATAAATGTAAGATAAGGAAATATTTTGATTTAATGATTACAATTATATGTGCATATCAGAATATCACACTTATCCCGTAAGTAAATGCAATTATCAAGTATCAGTAAAAAAGAAATAACAAAACTTTTTAAGATTAGAATTTCTCAAATTCTATTCATATTCCACATTAAATTTTAAAAAGATGATAGTGGTTTCCACTAAGAAGTGAAAGAAGATGCATTAAATAGGTTTGTTTGGTTGATTGGTTTGGAGGTAGTAGAGGTGTGATGGGCTTTAGTATGAAGGAAGGGACAGGAGTACAAGATGACTCAGGGGCGGGCTTGTGCATACTGTTTCCTTCTGTGGGTATCCTTTGCCAGCTCCCCACCTGGAAAAATTTCCTTCCGTCCAGACCTGCCTCAAACACCATTCTTTCTGTAAGGTGTTCCTCATTCTTAGGAAAGACTTGCTTCCTTTTCCTGACTCCCAGCCATCCTTCTCGTTCTTTTTCATGTGAGATTTACTGAACCATATAGAAACTATCATTTATGTCGCCCTCCTTTTTTTTTTTTTTTTTTTTTTTTTTTTTGTCTTTTTGAGACAGGGTCTCACTACACAGTTAGGCTGGCCTTGGGCTCACTTCGTAGCCCAGGTTGGTGTCGAACTTGCAAGGATCCTCCTGCCTCGGCCTCCCGAGTGCTAGGATTACAACCTCACCTGGCTTGTCACTCTTCTTTTAAAAACAACCATGAGCTAATGTCTTACTTAACATAGTCAATAAAATTGAAGCTATTAAATAAGATTATATTGATTACATGAGTGAGCAAATGATTATGCAATCTATAATACTTCTCTTATCAAAACAAACTGAGTCTATATTTATACACAGAGATTGAGTATCTATCTGAAATTTTTGGGACTAGTGGTTTTAGATTTCTGAAGATTTTTCTTGGAGGGAGAGGTTGGTGTTTTTTTAAACATTTTCATAGACTTTACCATTTGGGCATTCTCTAATCCAGCACCCAAAATCTAAAATGTGCCAAAATTTAAAACTTCTTTGAGTATGGTATCACTCATACTCAAAGCGTTTCAGATTTCAGAGAATTTTGGATTTTGCATTTTTGGATTAGTGACACTCACCGTGTGTGTGTGTGTGTGTGTGTGTGTGTGTGTGTGTTACACATCATTTGAGCCTCAGGAGTTCTCTTCACTCTCTAAAACATAATTTCTTGGCTATACATCTGTAATGTTGGCTGCTATAACTGCTTTTTATAAGTTTAGGGTTTTTTTTTAATTAACAGGATGAGAGGCAGCTGCAGGTACTGGAAGATTACAAAATGTGTAATTACTAAAAGTAACTGAAGCATATTATAGTATAATTCAACAGGAAAAAAACATCTGGCACATGCTATGTTAATTTTTCATAAGAGAGTTTTGCAAAAAGCACTTGCTGCAGCTGGCACATCCATCGTTTCCCTGAAATGAATAGCACACCTTTGTTTTTAATTCTCTCGCCTACTGTAGAATGGAACTCTGTGGGATTCAGTCTTCCATCATCAGTCAGGGATTTCATGCACTGAGGGAATTTTCCCTTAACAAACCAAAATCAAAATGGCCCATCCTTATCTTACATTGCAGTAATTGCAGAATGATTTGAGCAATTGTGGTAATTAATTATAGTGCCTTAGACATTGGCCCAAATGTAAACCTATTATTTCATGTATTCAAAGACTGTAACTTCTCTTATTTGCTTTATTTAAAGTATGTGTGATGTTATAAGAAGACTAATACATCACAGGGAAAACTTGCTCTTACATCATTTCATATTCCAATGCTATTTGAAGTTGAAGTATATTTAAATTGAAAATTCCCCTTTCTGTACAGGTTGGAATATCTGTTTCTGTGACAGAGGCCAATAGAAAAGAGGTAATTATTTTTATAAAACATCAAATGCTGACCTTTTTGAAATAATCTCTATCCCAGCTCTACCAAAGGTTTCCACAGTGCATCAGACTCCATATGTTCACGCCGAGCCCATTAATGTATTTCAGCGTACATTTCCCTGCTCTGTGAATGGTGGTATCATCTGCCCAGCTGCTCAAGCAGAATTCTGAGTGTTATCTTGAACTCCTCCTCTGCACACCTAAATAGTGCTTCTAGCTGGAATCTGTCTACTTCCCTTCAGTCACTACAGTTCAGGCTACCCGCATTACTCACCTGCACTCCTCCTGGAACTCCTTAATTTGACTACAATCTTACTATTTTTTTCCTGCTGCCGTCAGCAAGATATTCAGATGTTCAAATCTAATCATGTTGCTTTCTGTCTTAAAGTCTGTCAACACCTTTCCTGTGTATTCAGGATAAATCTCAGTTTCATATCCTGGTAAATAAAATCCTTCGTGGTCTGTATTTCCTCCCGTTTCTGGTTTCTTCCTCTTTCACCTCTATCCTGAGTAACACCCCAAGTCCCATTCATCCTGAACTTTCAGTTTTCTAAATTTATTATCTTCTCATATTTTCTGGCCTTCACGCGTAGGTTTGATTGTCTGTAAAGCACCTCCTTTCCTTCTCCTTCTCAGCCTACCTTCTGTGGAGAGACCACTGTGGCCCCCCAGCCCTCCCATGTTCCCATCACACCATGAATTTTCTCAGTACTTCCTCCCTGTGTGCTAAGCCTGGTAACTTTCTAGTGCTTTCAGCGGTTCATAAGCAGTGACTGCTTCTTGCTGATCTTCCTAGGACCCAGCACAGTACGTGGTGTAGCTGCGCTCGTTTCCGTGTTTTGGAAATGAATTGCATTTTCCTGGGCTGGGGATTTAGCTCAGCGGCATAAGTGCCTGCCTTGCAAGCAGGCAGTCATGAGTTCGATCCCTGGTACCAATAAAAAACGAAAAAGACAAAAAAAAAAAAAAAAAAAGAATTGCATTTTCCTGATGTTATTTTAAGGTAACCACTTAAAATTGACAGTAGAAGGGAATTTCACTCATTACATTGTAACTTTGAATTTATTCTTCAAATAACTTTTTAAAATAAGCTTCCTAGGAATAATCGTTATAAAAGAGCTTTGACAAAAAGAAAAAACAAAAGCGCTTTTAAAACACTATGGTTTCCTTACAGTGATCTCTCAAATTTATTACAGCACTTGATGACTATTTTGAAAATATAATCACTGAATTATCTCAGTAGTTCAGACAATAACTAATTAACATAGACTTTGGAAAAACAAGAGTAAAGGATATGAGAAATATTATTGTTGGGCCAGGCATGGTGTGCACACCTATAATCCTAGTTCTGGCAGGAAGATCACAAATTCAAGCCCAGTCCATGCATACGTACATAACAAACGTTCTACCATAGTGTGGACAGTCACCTGTCTCTGTAGAATGAATCCAAACTTGTCTAGGTTAAGCCCGGCATGGTGGCACATCCTATAATCCCAGCACTTGGGAGGCTGAGGTGGGAGGATCACCCCGAGTTCAGCACCAGCCTCAGCTACGTAGTGAGTTCAAGACCAGCTAAGAACCACATAACACACACACACACACACACACACACACACACACACACACTACATAAAATTTGTCAAAGTTAGACTATCTTATATTTGCAGACTCTGTTCTAAACCTTGTAAATGTAGTTTCCCACTTGAAAGTTTTATTCTAGTGAGGAGAGGCAAATAATAAGGCAAGACTTAAACAAGAGAATTTAGACATTTTAAGCGAACTGAGGAAAATAAATGGGGTGGTGCCATAGAAAGGAGTACTGGAGGGCCGAACTATTTCAGAAAAAGCCAGGAAAAGTGACATTTCAACTAAAGTCTGAAAGATGAGAAATAACCAGCTATACTTAAAAAAAAAAAAAGTCAGGAAAATATTCTAGGCAGATGGAAGCAAGCTAGTACAAAAGCCAGTGTTAACAAGGAGCAGACAGACCTGTGTGCTTGGGGTGGAGAGTGGGGGAGGAAAGGCTGCCGGGTGGAAGAGCTAAACTAGGGTCAGCCCAAAGTGGGCTATTTTAAGGAAGATACTTGTCCTTGAAGTAAAATGTGTCAGTAAGACTATTTTCAGTTACAGTCCGAAGTGCAGCAGTGGGAAGTCATGGGAGGATCTAAACATCCTGAGATTTTTGAAAGTCCCTTTTAACTAATCTGTAGAAAATGGACTAGAAAGAAGGCAAAATCGAAGTCAGAAGGATATTAGAGCAGTACTATATTCTGGGAAGCAGATGGCTGTGGCTGGGAGGAGGGTACTTTCAAAGAACAGAGACAGAAGTGGGGAGTTTGAAATGGATTAGGGAGGTAAGACAGGACTGACGGGTAAATCAGATGCAAGGGAAAGAAGAAGAAGTCAGAGATGATGGCTAGGCCTGTGATTTGAGCAGTGGGGCTGATGCTGTTTGCTAGGGATGGAGGAAACCTGTAAAGCACTAGACAAGGAATTTCCTTCTAGGATGGGCCGCATTTGGGATGCATATTCGTGTTGCTGCTAGAGAAGGCTGGGGAATATACAAATAAAAAGCTCACGGGGAGGCCGGGCTGGAGAGAGAAATTCAAACGGTTTTATTTCAGGACTTGAGGAGCTAAGCTTTCTTAGGGGAAAGCACAGACAGGGAAAGAACCACCTGGGACTGTAGCTAAAGTTTTGGAATGTATCTAAAGCTGACCTGCCTGCTTTACCCTGGGATATTTTTAGTTAACTGGATGAGAAAAGATTTGAAACCTTGCAATGAATTCCCTTCTCTAGTAGTCAGGTCTTTTGAAGATGTACAAAAAGTTGACATCACAATTTTTAGTTACCACTTTTAGTTATCACATTCTAGAATTAAATTTTTGTTCAAAAAATCATTATTCTCCCTGTTTAGTCTCAGTATTATATGTCAGAGGTATGATTTACAAACATCTCTTACAATTGATTGGACTTAAAAGCAATATGATTTCAATATGAAACCATTTTCATTAGAAGTGTAAGTGCTCCATTTTTCCATTAATCACTAGGCAGTCTCAGAAACATTAAGTGAATTCTCTGAGTCCTGGTTCCTTTACTTACAATATAAATTAATAACTGCTTTGCAACCTTGACATGAAGATGAGGTGCAATAGTAGAGTTAGTCTTGGCTTCCGTCCACTGTGTCCGTCTCAGGACATTGATCAGTGAGCTGAGTTCTGTACAAGGCAAGCTTACCAGTCCCCATGCTATTTTGGCTGTACCTGTGTTAACTAACTATACTCTCATGTTACTGTTGGTCAGTTGCTTACCAAGTGTCCGTGTTTCTGTTCTCAAATCACCTTATACTGGTTTTACTTGTTTAGGAAATACATAGTTTAAACTTTAATACTTCAGTGATATATAAATACACAAAAAGAAAATTACTATTTTTTGAGCAAGTTGAAAACTTCGGAGGATTTGCCATTGAATTAGATATAAGGAAGTGAACACTAACAGAATAGAAGGAAAACCACAAAAATTAAAATGACTATACATAAGTACTTTGCCAAGGGCCTTTTAAAATCTTGAACCATATTTGTCCCGGCCTGCAGGTAAGTCCACGGAGACCCTAGACGGGGAGTGGGGATGAAAAGGAGACAAGAGACACAAAGAGCGGAGACAAGACGAAGTCCAATCAAATCTCGTTTATTCAAGGAATGAGTAACAAATATATAGGGTATCGAGGAGGAGGGGTTGGGTTCTGAGACGTCAGCAGGTAACTTAGCAACAGTGGCAAGACTGAAGGTCATGGGTTAAATCAAATTTTCAAATTTCCCTGCGCTGGCTCATAAAGTGGGCTGATTAGCATAATCCCTTAATGAGCCAAAAAAGCTAGGCAAGTTTGCTGAACTACCAAACTTAACTCCTAGAGGGAGTTAAGGTGATGAGGCCTGCAGACATAAGGTGGCAGCCAATTATAGGGCTTCCCACACATATCAAAGACACCAAAAGTAGAAATAATTATAGAAGGTACTGTTATGAATATGGTATGCATAAGAAATTGAACATTGAAACAACCAGTGTATCCATACTTTAAAAAAAAGGACATAAATTCCAGGCAGAAAATTCAGAAAAAAATTGTCTGTACATGGGCCTTAAAATTCTCATGAAATTGTGAACCCTCATCACAGAGAAAGTAACAAACACAAAATCATTGATGTAATCATAGAATTGGTGCAAATCCATGAAGCCATCCTTGGGTCACAGATTAAGGTGGATTTGTAGTCACACCTTCACCCAGGAAGAAAGAAAGGAAAACTGCAAGTAACCCAGACAATGGGGACACCTTTTATTGTTTACTGAATAACCTGAGAACCCACAAATGGCCTAATTTGATGACATAAAAATTGATGATAGCAATTTTTAACAAAGCATTTAATGTTTTCTTAATAAATTGTTTCATTTATAAATTATTTAGTAAAATTATTATTTTACTAAATTATTTAGTAAAATTTTATAGAGAAACTTTTTTGCAACTTTTTTCTCTAGATTATATTAATTATAAACATGAACTGTGTAAGTGAACTAACAACATCTGGGACCCTAGCTGCTAGTGGTATTCTAAGCGGTTCCTCATTCTTCTGGATGTACTTTTAAATTAGCAGAAGGTAAGAACTTCTCCTGAACCTTACACTTCCATGCCAGGAATCATAGGGGAGTTATATACAGTTTCATCTCTTTAGTTAGTATAAAATACTCAGTAACGTTACATAGCAACCGAAAATGTCATTTATCGCTGTACCTTCTAGCAAGCTACCATTAAATCATTCCGATAGATTAGAATATTTCTATTCTCAAAGATTTCGAGGAAAGAGATTATGTAGCTTTATTTGGCAAGAATTTCAATGGTAATACAACTGTAAAACTGTCTGGAAATCTTATTTAATATTTATCCTCAATCACTTATATGCAAGGAACTCTCAATTATGTTCTATAATGAAGAGAAATTTCACATAGATAATACAGAGAGTCATATCATCCTTCAGGGTCTTTTCTTTATTGCTGCAGTGAAATATCCTGACAAAGAAACGAGTAGTCACCAAATACTGACAGGTACGGTCTAGGAAAGATTCAAGGAACACAGTGACACAGATTTTCTCTTCAGTCTTTAATGCCTTCTAAAATTTCATTCACACAAGAACCATAAGATGGAAAGAAATGCTAAAGTGAAAATTAACCTTTTCTTACCCACTTCAAGTTCTTTGTAGAAACAAGTAGAATATTAATAAATCTAAATAAATAAAAACAAGCTTTAGCTAAATGTTTTATTTTTAAATTAATTTTATTTGTACTTATGTACGTAGTGATCACATTCACCATAGTGAATTTGTACCTGTGTATGATACATCTCGATCCTGCTTTGTAGTCCATTTCCTTCCCCTTGCTTCAACCCGTTTTCCCTTCCTGATCTACAAAAGCTTTTCTTCCATTGTTTCCTGTTTTCCTTTTTCTTTCCCTTGTTTCCCTTTCCCCTCTCTCCTCGCTCGTACCCCTTTTGAACATTTTCTTCTTATTTCCCAATACCTTGTTTACCTTTCAGTTTCTCATACAAGAGAAACCATGTGATATGGAAACATGTGTGTGCAATGTATTTCACTCAGATACATCCATTTACCTAAACATGTCTCAAGTTTGTCCTTGTTTATGGCAGAGTAGTACTCGATTGTATATAAAAATCCATCATTTTTATCCATTCATCTATTGATGGGCTTTGAGCTGTTTCCAAGATTTAGCTATTTCAAATTATGCTGCTGTAAACTTGGGTGCACATATATCATTGTGGTATGATGTTTTGAACTGTTTGAGGAAGATACCAACTGGATCTTCCAGGGTTACAACTGGATCAAATGAAACCTCTAGTTTTAGGCTTTTGGAAATCTCCATACTGATTTCCATAGAGAAATCATCATTTTCATCTGAGAAGTGTGTATTCATCTCAGATGCCCATTTCTGGACTGAGTCTTTTTGTTTGTTTTTTACTTAACAGGTAGACTTTATTTTTTATTTTTATTTTATTTTAAAGAGAAAAAAGAAACATATATCAAAAAGGAAAAAAAAACCTAAGAAAAACCAAAAAAAAGCAAAATGAGAAAAAAACAGCTCTGTATAGGTTTTCAAAACAAGATGATAGGAATTTAACAGTAGTTCTGATACTGCACATTACTACCTTCAAAGTAGCTGCTCAGGTCACTAGATACAGGAATGAAACAAAACAGTAAAACGCAACAAAGTGTTGGATTTCACAAACAAGACAGGAAAGAATCCCCCACAGTTGCCACAATGCACACTGCCATCCTCCAAGTAGATGCTCGGGCCAGCAGTCCCAGGTCTGCAGAGTCACCCAAACAATACAAGCGTCAAGCAGTTCCTTTCGCCTGGCTGCTCCTGCCTCACCCAGAGTCCTCCGAATCAGCCGGCTGCCTACCACAGTGGCGGGGATGCGGTTCCGGTTTCCCAGCCCGTGCACAGGCTGGCTGGAGAGAAGGCCTGCTTCTGCTTCTGCTTCTGAGTTTCTTACCAAGCTGCCTGGCAGGGCCTGCTTCGCAAGAAGGCCTAGGGTTGAGTCTTTACACTTAGGGTTCTCCTTTCTTTTTTTTTTTTTTTTTAGTTCTTTATGTTTTCTAGATATTAGTCCTTTGAGGAATAGATAGCAATTTTTTTTCCCAGTGTATGGACACTCTCTTCACTCTACTAGTGATTTCTTTTGCTGTTCAAAAACTTTTTAATAAGATCTCAATTGTTGGTTTTTATTTTCATAAAGTTTTTATTTACACTTATGTCTTTAAGAGTTTTACCTGTTGTATCTATCAGCAGATTTAGGGTTTCAGTTGTAATATTTATGTCTTTGCTCCATTTCAGTTTTAGTGTAGTAAATGGTAACTGCATGGATCCAGGTTTAATCTTTGGCATATGGGAAGCTTGTTTTCCCAGCACTATTTATTAAAGAGGCTATCTTTCTTGCAGTGAAGATATTTGGCCTGTTTGTCAAGATAAGGTGGCTGAGTATGTTTGGAATCATTTCTGCATCTTTCATTGTGTTCCTGTCCTCAGGTCTGGTTTGTTCATTTGTTTGTTTTCCCAGCACCATGCTGTTTGTATCACAGTAGCTTTGCAGTATAATTTCACATCAGGGACTGTTATGCCCCCATGCCTTGCCTTTTTTGCCCAAAATTGATTTTGCTATTCTAGATCTTTTCTGGTTCCAAATGAACTTTGATTATTTTCTCTGTATGCCAATTTTGAAAATTTAGACATTTTCACTATATTGCTTCTTCCTACCCAAGAATAAGGAATGTCTTTGCATTTTTTGAGATCCTCTTCGAGCTCCTTTTTCAGAATACTGTACATTTCATTTTCTTTAATTTTTTAATATTTTATTTTATTTTATTTTATTTTTGGCACCAAGAGTCAAATCCAAGGCCTTGTACATGCATGGCAAGAGGACTACCACTGAGCCACATCCCCAGCCCCAATACTGTAGTTGGGAATGTAAAGGTATTTTATTTCCTTTTTAGATTAATTCACTCAGTATTTCATTTTTGTTGGTGCTATTATGAAAGGTATGTTTTTCCTAATGTTTCTCTCACTTGAGTTTGTTATGTGGTACAAGAATGCTGTTGATTTTTGAGTGTTGATTTTGCATATAGGTACACGACTGAAGTTAGTTTTGGTTATTAAATCTAGGAGCCATTCGGTAGTTTTGGGTGTCTTCTATGTAGAGTGTCATATCATCCACAAATAATGAAAATTTATTATTTATTTCTTCCTTTCCTATCCTATTTCTTTTATTTCTTTTTCTTGAATATTTATACTAACTAATCCAGAACTGTATTAGATAAGAATGGTGAGAGGGTTAGGGTTAGGGTTAGCCTTTTCTTGCTCATGATTTTAGGGTAAAAGCTTTCAGTTTTTGTCCACTTATTATGATGTCGGCTGTTGGTTTGTCATAGATGGCTTTTATCAGATTGAGATAAAAACCTTCTAGTCTGTAGGGTTTTTATCATGAGTGGGTGTTGGATTTTATCAGATGCTTTTTCTGCTTCTATTAAGATGATCATGTGATTTTGGTCCTTGGCTCTGTTGTTATAGTGTACTACATTTATTGATTTGCATATGTTGAAGTAACCCTGCATTCCTGGGATGAATCTCACTTCATCATGGTGTATGATCTTCTCAATAATTTGTGTATTCTTTTTGCCAATATCTTGTTGAGGATTTTTGCATCTGTTTTCATTGGGAGGTTGGCCTATAGTTATCTTTCTTTTTTTTTCTTTTTTCTGGTTGAATCCTTCTCTGCTTTTGGCATCAGGGTAATGCTTACTTTCAGGAATGAGTTTGGAAATATTGCTTCAGTTTCAATTTTGTTACAGAGTTTGAGGAGTAGTGGCATTCTTCTCTAAGTTTCTTGTAGAGTTCAACAGTGAATCCGTTAGGACCTGGATTTTTTGTTGATAAGTTTTTAATTGTATTTTCACTGACTGATATAGATTTATTTAGAATTCTTATATCTTCTTCATTCAGCTTTGGTAGTTCATATGTATCTAGAATTCTGTCCAATTCTTCTAAATTTTCCATCTTATTAGAGTACAGATTCGCTAAGTAGGTACTGATAATATTCTGAACTTCTGCAGGATCTGTTGTGATTTCACTCTTTTCATTCCTAATTGCATGGATTTGGATCTTCTTTTTTCTTTTTCCTCTTTTTTTTTTATAAGGTGGGCTAAGAGTTACTTTTTCCAATTTATTCACTCTTCAAAAAAAAATAACTCTTCTGTTCATTAATTCTTTGTATTGTTTTCTTAGTCTCCATTGCATTAATTTCTACTATACTCATTGTAATTTCCCCCCTCATGTTTGCTTTGGGTTTAACTTGCTCTTCTTTTTATAGAAGCTTGAGGTTCAATGTTAGGTTATTCATTTGAGCTTGCTCTGTTTTTCTTTCTTATTTTTTTATTTAAGGAGAAAAAGGAAAAAAACAGAAAAAGGGTACAAGTAATACAAAATTTAAAAAATAAAAAGTAAGAAATCACTAGTTAATAGATTATATATTCTCATCTTAGAAGTAGTTGTTCAAGTTACATTATTGAAGCATATAAAGTGGACTTACAAACAGTGAGAGTGCAGTTTTGTTCAATGATCCAAAAAAACTCAGTAATATGGTTATCTATCTTATACACTTAAACATATAAGCAGTTATAACCTTTAGAGCACTTTCTTTTCTTTTGTACAATGAAAATTACACATTTTGGGTTTTATTACTTTTTTTGAAGAGAGTAAAACCAAATGCGACATATCAGAACAGAGTCAGTCAAATCAAAAGGATGGATATAATAGATAATGTAAAAACAAAATATAAGGTGATCAACAATGGTTACCATACTGCCTCTTGCTATTTTAAGAAGAATTGGCAGTTATAATAAAATTGAACTAACCAGTAAAGAATAAAACCAAAGCATTGGAGACATTACAGGATTTTAAAAGAAAATAATAGTCAACCGGAATGGGTGTCATAATGAATCTTATTGTCTTCACAGTTTTGCCTATACTTTCGAACTTGGTACTATCAAGCAAAGCAGAATAGAGGAAAATCAGTCAAAACAAGATGGTGAGGGCAATACAGGATTTCAAATCAAGTTAATAGGAAATCAAAGTATGTTACTATAATGTATCCTGCTATTTTTTTATTTTTCCCTTAATTAAAAAAATAAAAAGAAAAAAGTAAATAATTCAAAAAAAAGGGGATTGAGATAAAAGAGGGCATAACAACAGAACAGCGCACATCAAATCATAACCATTTGAGCAAAATAGTGTTTCACCACAAGATATCCTGACATAAAAATAGTTACCATAGTGTCTCTTTCCTTGAAATCTTTGAGTATAACTTCGTATACTGTAGCACCAAACATATCAAGACACTATAAAACCGTTCAAGAGAATGACATTATTACAGGGTATTTAGGACCAATTAACAGAAAATGAACAATGGTTTCTATATAAACTCCTTGTCTATAAAAGTTTGTGCTTTATATTATCATACATAATAAAATCCAATAAGATTCAACCTTTTAAGACCAATGGAGACAGAAGAATACAAGTTTGATGGGACTTCAAAACAAGATGACACTAAATCAGCACTAGCTATTATGATGTCTTGTTTTCTCCAAAATAGTTGTTCCTACCTTCCAATATTCTCTGCCTCATTTCTGTTGAACTCTTTTTCTGTCATTAGTTGTCAGTTTGTCTTCTGCATTTTGGTTTCTGCCCCATTCATTGTGGCCTCTCTGCCACTGTTTCTGGAATCTTGATATTTTTCTTTTTTAGAATGTCCTGCAGTATTCTTTGTAGAGTTGAACTGGTGGTTGCAAATTCCCCTAGTTCCTCTTTATTCTGGAAGCACCTTGTTTTTCCATCAATTTCTAGGCACAGTTGTGTAGGATATATCAATTTTGGCTGGAGGTTATTGTCTTTCAAAGCTTGAATTATTTCTCCCCACGCTCTTCGTGATTTGATGGTTTGTGCCGAGAAGTCTGCTGTAATTCTGATGGGTGTTCCCTTGTAAATGATCTGTTTCTTGTCTCTGACGGTTTTTTTTTTTTTCTTTTTTATCGGTACCGGGAATCGAACTCACGACTGCCTGCTTACAAGGCAGGCACTTATGCCGCTGAGCTAAATCCCCAGCCCCTCTGACAGCTTTTAATATTCTGTTCTTATATTGGATTTCTGGACTTTTGATAATTATATGCCTGGGTGTAGCTCTGTTTGGGTTGTAGGTGGCTGGAGTCCTGTATGCCTCATATATCTGAGTATCTTTACCATTTGCTAAATTAGGGAAATTCTCTTGGATTATTTCTGTGAATAGCTTTTGTAGTCCATTTGTTTGTGTCTTCACTTCTTCTCTTATGTTCTTAATTCTTAAGTTATAGATCCTCTTATCATCTTCTAGCTTTTGTATTGTTGCTGTTTATTTTTTTGTTGTTGTTGTTATTTCTAAGTTTTTCATTTCATGCTCCCATATTACAAATCTGTCCTCCAGTTCAGATAATCTATCCTTAGTTTCTTTCAAGCTGTTATGCCAGTTTTCAATAGAGTTTTTAGTTTCTTGGTAATCTCTTTGAACCTGTTTCACGTATTCTATGCTTTCTCTATTTTCTCCATCAAACAGTTCTCCCCTTTTTTTCTGTTCTTCCATTCCAACATCTATATTTTCTTGGGCGGTGCTTAGCATTTCTCTAACTATTCTGCTTATGTCTTGCTTCAGGTCATTGATAACTTCATTCCTGAACTCATCTATGAGGCTCTGGAGATAGTGCTTTATGTCTATTGGTGCCGTGTCTGCTATTGCATGTTTCTCAGGATTGGGGGCCGAGGACCCTTTCTTGTTGCTCCCTCTTCCCATATTCTTTGTTCCTTATATATAAGCGTATATAGGAGGCCCAGCTTCCTTCCCTGTTGGCCACAGTCTGTTTGAATTGTGCTGGCTAGGTGTTCCTGCCCACCGCAGCGCACCAGGGAGACACAGACTTGGGCAGCATCTGCTGGGCCCGCCCCTCCAGGTCAACCTACCGAAGGCTTCACCGCTAGGGTGCACCTCCAGGCTCTGGGACCTGAGTTGGGCCTGCCTAGTGGATCTCAGCCAGTGGCATCTCACAGGCCAGGCACTCCCCACCAATTCCGCTTGAGAGGGGGATATGTGACTGAAGTCACTATAGCATCTCATTCAGGAAGTCTGCCCAATCCGAGTAGTCCTCCGCTGAAGCCTTCTTCTCTATGGAAGGGTCCTGATCCACTCATTCACTGCAGGTCGATGCAGGGCACCTGGCTAGCCCTGCTTCCAACTCCATTCAATGCTTCCCACTCTCCAAGCTTTCGCGCCTCTCTCCCCACTGTGCCCACCGGGATGCAACAGCGGCTGCAGGAGATTCAGATCGCAGTTTCCAGTGGCGCGAGGTCCGGCATCTGTGTGTATCACCGGGATTGCGTTTCTAGTTGGTTTCTCTTAATTTAGTTTGTCAAGGAATATCCCCCCCTTGCCTAGGACTTCCTGCCCAGCACGATTCCTGGATTTGAAGTGCGGTTTCTCAGAGAACCTCCAAGGCTGCTGCTATCTCTGTCCACCATGTTCTTCCGGATTCCTTGCTCTGTTTTTCTGTTGTGGAAATTCACCACTAAATTTCCCTCATGAGACCATTTTCATTGCATCCCATAACTCCTGATATGTTGTGTCGCCATTATTGTTTAATTGTGGAAACTATCTGATTTCTTTTTTTTTTTTAGTTTCATCTGTGACCCACTCATTGTTCAGGAGGATATTATTTAATTTTTATGTATTTATGAAATTTTGTGGTTTCTTTTGACACTGATTTGCAACTTTATTGCACTATGATTTGATAATATACATGGGATAATTTCACTTCCTTTCATTCACTTAAGCATGCTGTATGAGCTAAAATATAGTCTATTTCAGAGAAAGTCCTGGGTGCTGCTGAGCAGAATGTGTATCCTATTGCTGTGTGATGGAACACTGCAGATACCTACTAAGTCCATTTTTTCTCAAAGATTTGATGCATCTCTGATATTTCTTAATTGATTTTTTGTCTAGTTTATCTGTCTGTCTGTGACAGTGGAGTATTGAGGCTGTCATTATAATGTATTGGTGCTTATTTAATTTTTCATGTCCATTAGTATTTGTTTTACATAGTTGGGTATGCCAGTATTTGGTGCACATATATTTATTATCTCTTCATCTTGAAGTTTTCCCTTAATAAACATATAGGACCTTCTTTTTCTCTCTTGATCAGCCTTGGCTTGAAATTTACTTTGTCTGCAAATAGAATAGCAACCCCTGCTTTTTTCTAGGTTCTTCTGAGATGGAGTATTGTTTTCCATCCTTTCACTTTCAGTCTGTGAATTTCTTTGAGTTAAATGTATTTCTTGTATGCAGCATATTGTTGGATCTTGTGTCTTAATCCTTTCTGCCAATGTTTCTTTTGATTGGTGAGTTGAGATCCTTTACATTGATGACTGTAACTGATATTTATTGACTTATCCTTGTCATGTTATTTTCCTGTCATTGGTTCCCTTTCTTTCTCCATATTTAATTGTTTGTGTTGCCTGGTATATTCATTCTACTGAGGCTCATGCAATAGAGCGCTGGTTTGGTGGTCATGGATTTCTTCATGATAAAGGTGTTCTTTATCATGGATGTATCTTATTTCTCCAATTTTTAAAGATAGTTTTGTGGGGTACATCAATCTTGGAGGTTTTCTTTTAGGGCTTGAAATATTGCATTCTAAGCTCTTCTTGACTAAAGAGTTTGTATCAAGAAGTCTGCTGTGATTCTAATGGGCTTTCTTTTGTAGTTTTTTTTTTTCCTATTCTTATGTTGAATTTCTAGACTCTTGACTACTATATGTCTTGGTATAGATTTATTTTGGTCATGGCTAATGGGAGTCTGTATGCCTCACTTACCTGCATGTGAAATTGTTTTTCTGTATTTGGGAAATTTTCTGCAATTATTTCTGTGAATCAATTTTTTATGTTCTTTGTGCTATCTCCTGGGGATTTTTTCATTGATACCAGGCAAGGAATCGTATGTTATCTTTTTTAGGTCATCTGGAAGCTGCTGAATTAATTTTCCTCAGTCTCTTGCTATTTCCAGGTCTTTATTTTCAAGATTACTAAGCACAAACCTGTCTGCTGTATCTGGTATTCTGTTCTTACATTGATTGATTCTGCTTCATGCACTTTCAGTACAATTTTTTGGATATCTGATTTAATCTGTTTCAAGGAACCCATTTCTTTCCTATGTAGGCCATTCATGATTTCCATTATTTTCCTAAATTATTGTAATTTTTTATCTGTATCTACTCTAGATTTGCTAACTGTCTCCTTCATTGTGGTTATTGTCTCTTTAGTTGTCTAAGAGATTGGTGTTTTTTTTTTTTTTAAACCTCATTCATCTGCCTTGTTACTTCCACTACTGGCAAACTGGTGTACAACTTTGGATTTCTTCCACCTCACTGCTGCCTTGATTTGCCTTAGACAAGCTGGAGGTCTCAAATTATATCTTGCTTGTTATATCAGATTGTATCTTCTTGTTTGTTTGTTTTAATTTGTTTTCTATGTTGATGCTTGTAAATTTCTTATGGTAGATAGTTTTATTACTAGTATTGAGACTTTCTTAGGAAATGACTACTTCTCAGAGATGTCTAAGTGTAGCTGGCTCTTGATTTGTGAGTCTGTCCAAGATTCTACCTCAATTTATTAGGGATTAGAAGTTGCTGCCTATTTAGCCTAGCACTCAGTCTTTAATACTGGACTATGGTATCGTTTATGACCCTGAAATATTTTCAGTATGACATACGAGGAAGAACAACTGATCACAACTGTGACACCTTGGCTAAAGGAGCACAATCAGTAATAACAGTAGCATTAAGCATAGCCTAGAAAATGACAAACTGTGGTAACTATTAATTTTCTACCTCTCAGTATAGGAATAAAACTTATAATTATATAACAAAATCTAAAACAAATATGAAAATTATGAACAGTAAATATCCTCTTGATTGAGCAATTTTACCCTCTAAGGTGAGAATTTAAAAGGGAGAAGAAGAAAAACTAAAGGTAAGGGGTGGGGATTTAGCTCAGTGGCATAAGCACCTGCCTTGCAAGCAGGCAGTCGTAAATTCAATCCCTGGTACCGATAAAAAAAGAAAGAAAGAAAGAAAAAGTAAAGGAGTAGAAGAGAAAGGGACTAGAAATGAGGCTGAAGGACAAAAGAGGATTACCCGAGCTTTTGGAAACTGGTAGAAAAGACAAGAGGGAAAGAAAAAAAGGACAAAACAGAAATAAGAACTAAACAAAACAGAAAACTAAAAACACACTCATGAAAAAGCAAGGACAATCAAGAAAAAAAGAGTTTTCTCTGTGATGTCAAGCCTGTGGTTATCTTCTGGAGTCCACTGTTTTGTGGCAGTGTGTACTTCAGGGTATGTCTCTGTCATCACTGGCAGACAAAATAGGCAGAAAGAGCCCACATCTGTGTTGGATGATCCTAGCAAGTCTACCATAGCGTAGAGCAGGGTCCCAGGTAATACCTGCCAGCCTGAAAGCAAGGTGTGCTGCCAGTTCTGGTGCCTGCAACTTCATAGAAGTTCAAACTGATCCAGGTCTCTGGTTGTAGACCTGTGACCCAGTTGTTCAGCCCACAGCACTCTGGCTGTCTCTTGCTGGCTTGACCTTAGCTCTCCAACTCTGAGCATGTCCCAGGGCTGTACCTCTCCCAGACACTGGGAGCCCCAAGATGAATCCAACGCAGGGCTATGCTAGGTTCAGTGGAGCCAACCTTAAATGGCATCCAGGCAGTGACCCTCTCCTGGGTACATTTGGACTGGAGTCACTCACCAGCTGCTGCAGCCTACAGCATCTACTGCTCCCTTCTACTAGTGAGTTTCTCCGTGGTGACCTCTGGAGTCACCTGCTGTCACTGTACCTCTCCTCACATGGCCAGCTGGAGTCAGGGAGAAATTGTAGTTTGCCACTCTTCTGCATTCAGGTTCGTTTTTTCACTTTCTCCTTAGGATCCACTTCTCCCTACAGATTGTTCCTGGGTCCCGGAGATCTACTTCCCTCCTTCTCTTCCCCATGTTGCTATATTCCAGCATCTAGGTTCCGAATCTCAGAGAGACTGAATTGCTGCTGCTTACCACTCAGCTTTCTTCCCAGGAGTCCTCCAAGGACACATTTCAAACTTCTTCCCAGCTGCTGGTGCTGCCCTTGCCTCTCTCTACACATGCACATGCTTGCCAGCAGTGATTGCCCAGGTCGCAGCGTCTTCTGCACCTGCCCTCCGCCCCAGCTCATTGCACTTGGCCACTGGGTTAGGGGTGGTACATGGCCTCGAATGTTATTCTGATAAATTTCTCTGTAAATATTTATTGAACAAATAAAGGGTGAATTTTTCTTAGCGCAAAGATTTTTATAGAAATGTAGCTATGCATCAGTGGGCATTTATTGATTGCCTGTTTATAAAGGGCTGGACTAGATGTTTTGAAAACTAAAAATAATCGCTTCTGTTGAAGTTTGTGTTCTACTTGTGTGTATGTGTCTGTTGTGTCTGTATGTAAACCATTAATTAGCATTATGTACAAGACTGATAAATGTCTTATAAGTATTATGAAGGTTTTATGTGGGAAGAAAACCATCTGCATTAAAGTAAACTGGAAAGAGGGGTGAAAAGAAATGAGGCAAGGATGGAGTCTTAACAAATAGTATTTTTATGACAAACCTGAAAAAAGAAGATACAGAAAATGGTATAGGGAAGAAGTCAGAAGTAAGGATTTAACTTACTAGGTTTCAAAGTAGGTATGCAAATACTTATATTCCTAGAATGCTGGCTGCACACACACACACTCTCTCTCTCTAGTTATGTAACAAACTGGAACTAGCTGCCGTGTTGCTCTACAAGGTAGTGAGTAGGGGCATGTAGCTCAGTCGTAGAGCATTTGCTCAGCCTGTGTGACCAGGGTTCAATGGCAGCAACCCTCCCCACCCCCAGAAAGGCTATTAAAAGCACAGGTTTTGGAATCAAAGAACTAGGGTTTTAATCCTGACAGCTAACAAGCTTGTGACCTCAGGCAGTTTCTTCTTAAATTTCTGTGTTTTAATTTTCTTATGCACACATAGGATTTCCCAGGATCCTTGTGAAAACTAAGTAAGTTGAAGTATGAACGCACATAGGTCGCTGCCTGGCACGTAGGAAGCACTGGGAAAGTGTTTGGTATTATCTTCCTCTTACTTGCCAAGGTGTGCTGAATACTAGATTATAAACACACAAACAGGAATTGCAGTGTTCTTCACCATGTAATGAGCATGACAAAGCTTGATATACACAGAGATTAGCACAAAGACAAAAGTCAAGTGTATTTTCATTTAATGAAATTTGTAACTGTGTAGTCTTAAATTTATGGAAAATTATTACTATCCATCATTGAGATAATTGTCTTGAGCAGTAAGTAATTAGTTTAGGCATCAAATTCTGCAGCAGTTGTATTCTGGTTTTATGTAAATAATGATAGCTACCCTTATAAATGTGATCATTGTTTTATCTCACTTATACTCACAGTGTTTTCCACCATCCCTAAAAAGCGTAGCGTCTGCCTTTAATTCCATTTGGCCCAGAAGACTGGCCATTTCAGTCATTTTAATCTTTCTCCGTTATGTTTGATTTTTCTTATGGGGGGGGTAATTTTAAGCTGCATGAGACGCATTAAGGCACAACAGTTTATTCTACTTTGTTTTCGTCACCAAAATAAAGCTAACGTAACGCATTTTTCATGGGATTCAGAGCAGACACTCAAGCTCTTCACAGTGAAATTGGAGTCATGAAACCGTAGAGTCCAAGTCACAGCCGCCTCCTTAGTGTGTGAGTTCTTTTATGGCAGCAGCTGCGTTTGTCACCACACACCTTGTACCCGGCCCACAGTGTGTCCGGAAAATGTCATGCAGTTGATGAGTGGACTGCATGACTTTCTGTTCTGACCTGTATATTTATAACAAATAATTCACTAGTTTTAACAACCATTCCCTCAAATATAGGAAACTCAAGATAAATGAAATCTCAACTGTACCGTCTAACTAGGAGAAACCCACTGAACTGAGGAGCGTAGCCTAGAACGTGACCGTGTGGTACTGGATCCATCTTCCACGTCTCTCATGTATTTTCTGCATTTTTTTATCGACATCATAACCATTTTTCTTTTATATCAGATCGCTAATTCTGCCTGAATTTCCTTTCAACCTATTTTATATCCTTTCCTGAATTTTAAAAATTTTTCATTGATATAATTCTGTAAATTTCAGGAACTTAAATTTTTATCTTTTTATAGAATACTATTACATTGTGTAAACATGACAGTCTTGGTGTCTCTCTGAG
Organism: Cavia porcellus; assembly: GCF_034190915.1. Taxonomy (NCBI): domain Eukaryota; kingdom Metazoa; phylum Chordata; class Mammalia; order Rodentia; family Caviidae; genus Cavia; species Cavia porcellus. The sequence goes on along the minus strand of NW_026947497.1, from coordinate 25,693,516 downwards.
GATACTCATCAGAATTATTCAAAATTCCATTTGTTGGTATGAGAATTTCCTTTGTCCTTGAAAGTCAGATGTCAGTTTCTTTATCTTGGTGCTTCTCTTTCATTTATGTTTCTCTCAGGTGTCAACTAACCTTTTACTTGTTCTTTCATTCTTTAGATATTATTTGATTTACATCATCATTTTCTCTTTTGGGCTTTGATGATACTGTTTTCAGTTTTTGACATAATTGTGAGTTCATGCTTTCCGCTTTTGGCAAGGGAGGAAATACAGTGTAATGTGGAGAAAAAACAAAAATTTTATGTTCATTCAACCATCTTGATCCAGAACTGTTTCCAGATCTTTCAGGGTAAATTCCATCCTGTTGGTAGCCCAAGATTAGCCTCCATTGATTTATGGTTCTAAGGCATTGACCACAGATCTTAGATAATCATCATCTCTACTAGGTAACTGCTGGGTTCTGAGGAAAAGAGAACACGCGCGTGTCCCATTTAATGCCCCAGAATGCATTTCTCTGGTACTCTGCACACACATGTGCCAATGGAACCGACACAAACCTATGCAATCGGTGCCATGGCAGCAACTGGGGCATAAATTTGAATTGTTGTCTTTTCTTCTTCATTATGTATAATTCACTGAAAAAAATAATACCCAGACTGTGCCTTTTTTTCTTGTTTTATAAATATTCATGTCTTCCTGGAGACATAAAAAAGATTAAAATGAAAACTCAGGTTTGCAGTTTGCAGAGGTTTCAGGCCGTTGTCTGCTGACTACAAGGCAGAAAAGCACAGCAGAGAGGCAGGGTGAAGTGGCACGCTCGGGACGCAGAGGCAGGAAGCAGAAGCTGCGCTTTTAAAATGTTTGTTTACCTTGTTTTTTTAAAACCATGGTAAAAACTCACAATGAGTATAATTATTATGTACTGCACACATGAACTAATAAATAAAACTGAAGTAAATTAATTTTCAAAGTTGTATGTGGCAAAATGTAATATAGTAAATTATGATTTTTAATTGTGATATTTTTTAACTTTACACATCACTTAAAATTTACCATCTTAGTATAGAGCACAACAGTACTAAACAACTTTACAACTAACTTTAGAATATATGGTACATTTTATAAAGGAATGAATGAATTTTTAAGGTGCCACCTATTAAGTAATTTTATCTTGCACATCAAGATCTTTTTGTTCAAAACATGAACATATATATCACTAATAAAGACTTTAGATTTTGAACAATTAGTCTGTATCTCTCTCTCTCAATAGGAGTGAGCTGAATCGACAGAAACTTCATACCCAAGAACTACTTTCTCAGCTGGAAATAGCGAACGAAAAGGTAGCCGAGGTGAGATGATGATTCCCCTGGGAAGTGCTTTCTGCTGCAGCTTGGTATACACATTATAGAATCTTATCTGCACCAAATCCAAATTAATTCTTTATTTGGAAGTAACTACATAGAAATCATTCATAACCCTAAAAGTCCACACATAACATACTGTGTAAAAGCTTTGAAAGTCAGTGACTGATCATCTGTACATCAAAAAGGGTAGAGATCTTATTTCAGTTCTACTAATATATATTAGTGCAACTTGTATAGTGTTTCAAGAATTATTAGGCTCTTTTTTCCTGTGAGCCTCTACAGTTATGATATTAACCCATTCCTCTTATTTTTAATTCACAAAGAAAGACACATAAAAAATACTTTTGTTTACTGAACTATATTAAAATACATTCAGATTCAGTACCGATAAAAATGAAAAAGACAAAAATATTCAGGTTAGTACCTTAAAACTATGATAAGTTTATTTTTTTCTTGGTGTTTTAAAACCTAAACAGTCTCTGGATTCTATTTGTGCCTTCTAGAACTCTAGCTCTTCATTTAATGTTCTAACTTCAGATATTCATCAATAGGCTAAATGGTCCATTATAGCTCTTTTCCCTTACTTACAACATTACAAACTGGTATGATCCACCTAGGAGACAATTAAGGAATAACTTAAAATGGTCTTATTTTGTGTCCCCCTTCCAGATATCTATACTAAGAGAAAAAGGAAGATTTTCAATGTAGTAATACTGATAGTATTAGAAGATCAAAAGAAACCAAAAGGACCAGTTGGGGGAAGAAAAAAAAAGTATTGACTATATTATGATTTGCCCACGAACTGTTTCTTAACCATTATGATAGCAGTATAGAAAAAGTATATAGTCCAATTATAAAGATGGAAATAAACATCACATATGATGGAATTTTTCCCCACATGTATAATACACTTATTAAAATTTAAGACTTTAAACATAGTGATAAATTGGTACAGCCAGGGTAGATCTCTTAACAAATTTAATTCTGCTTTGGGGCATGGTATGATATTATATTTCATTGTTTTATATTACTAGATATGACATTGTAATCACTCTTTGTACATTTTTGGCATTTTTTTACTATTCCTTATTGGGCTTATAATATCCTCCCAATCAGATTCATGCCAGAAAAACTGCATAGCTATTCTAGTTGTACAAAACTATATTTTGCAGATGCATTCTGACCAGGCAGGTAAGTATGAAAAGAGAATATATTTTTAAATTGATGGTTTGAACTTGTCTGCATGGTGTATATAATGACAACTATGTATTCATTAGGTCTCTACAGTTTCTGCCATAACCAAGTATTCTAAACTGGGTTCCATAAACAACAGAAAATTACTGTCTTATAGTTCTGGAGGACCAAAATGAAAGTGTCAGCAGTGTTCTTTCTGAGGACTCAGCAAGAATTTGTTTCCTGCCTCTCTCCTGGGTTCTGCCTCAGGCATTGCTTGACTTTAGGTGGTGTTTGTGCCTTCCCATCATACATATCTGTCTTTATGTCCAAATTTTCCATTTTAATGCATGGATCTAATCAGTGGATTTAATGAATGGATGTGATATGGATTATGTCTCACCATAATGACTTATCTTAATTTAATTCTCTGCAAAGACTCTCAAATAAGACCATGATCGGGACTGGGGATTTAGCTCAGCAGCATAAGCGCTTGCATTGCAAGCAGGCAGTCATGAGTTCGATCCCCGGTACTGATAAAAAAGAAAAAGACAAAAAAAATAAGATCATGATCTACCAGTCATGGTGGAATACACCTATAAGCCCAGATCTAGACAGGCTGAGACAAGAGGATCGCCATGAGTTTGAGCCCAACCTGAGCTACACAGGGAGTTCCAGTCCAGCCTGAACTACATACTAAGAAGACCTTGTTTGAAAGAGAAAAAAAGTCTCATTCATAGACACTGAAGTTAGAACTTCAGCATCATTTGTAGACATAGTTCAACCCATAGCAATGTCTAATAATTATGTAGATTCTCATAGCCTCTGCAGTGTGCAGATATCTGAGTGAAACCAAGTTCATCCAGCCCTACTACATAAGCTATTGTTTGTTGTAAGGCCCAGTAGTCTAGCATCGCAACATTAACAAATCAAAATTTAAACCTGCTCTTCTGATTCACTTTACTTTTGGGTTTGTTCTTTCATCTTCATTGTTTTGTTTGCATTTATTTTTGTGATTTTGCAGTACAAGAGATGGAGCCTAGGGTCTTGCACATTCTAGGGATACACTTTCCCACAGAGCCACACCCCAGCTTGGTCACCTTTATTTGATAATATGGGGTGAGGAGGGCAATTTAGAAAGCATGTAAAACCAACTTCATACTTTGAACCTTACCACCTGGAAACATTTGGAAATACTATCTTTTAATTTTATAAATAGTAAAATGATGCCCACATTTTTATTGATTATCCCACAAAACATCTCCATTTCATATACAAATTTCTGAGTTGTTCGTTTTCTATTTCCCTTTAATAGAATGAAAAGTTAATTCTAGAGCATGAAGAAAAAGCCAACAGACTCCAAAGGCGTCTCAGTCAGGCAGAAGAGAGAGCTGCTTCAGCGACCCAGCAGGTAGGGTGCACCTGGTTACCCTGAGAAAATAAATAGCCCTAGTGCATCAAAGATAGGCAGAGTCCTCAGAAGTTCCCAGAGAACTAACAGGTTTATTTTTGCTTGATTACCCTATTAGTTCCTTTAATACTTATGATTGAAAATCTTTAGAAACAAAAATCAACATTGGTTTCCTCCACTTGATGCTGACTTCTCAAACTACATTGCCCAGTGTCATTGCTGCTGACATAGATAGCTGTTTACATTTAAATTAATTAAAATTAAGTCAGATAAACAGTTGAGATCCCTGGTCACACTAGCCACATCTTAAGTGATCAATAACCATATGCTATCATGGCAGGAATATCGGGCAGAAGTGACATAGAACATTTCTGTTATTATCACAAAAAGTTCTGTTACACAGCAGTATTCGTTCTGTTTAAAACTAAGCAGATACTCACTGGTAAATTAGAAAGCACCTAACATTACTTTGGCTATAGTATTTGAATTTGTATTGCCTTTGTTATTTTAGCTTTAAATGGAAAAATTATTTCACTTACAGGGTAAGTGTATTTAATGCACATTTATATGTGACCAAATGAATCCAGACTACAACATGAAAATTGTCCAATGAGAAATAGAAATGTAGAATATCAATGAAATAGTGAGGAATAATTTCTCATAATATATATCATATAAATGAAATGGCTCATTTGTTTGAAAGTAGGAGCAGGAGTTCCTCCTATTGGGAAAAAAATGAGACCAATTCTGTGGTTACAAACATAGGCTGGAAACAGACAGGTGAAATGGAGGGGTGCGTGGAGCAGGAGGGAAGAAACACAAGCTCAGTTACTGTAGTACTAATTGATAGTTGGTGAGAAATGTATTGTGTTCATGAAATGGAATATTTTTCTTAGCCACTGTTGGCATGGCCTAGTGGCACTGTGTAGCCATGTAACTTTGGCAATTTCAACTTCTCTAAGCCTCAGCTTCCCCATGTTTGATGTAGGGTAACAACACTTCCCCCATACAGTTAGTAAAGGATAAAAAGAACTCACATATGTAAATCCTGTAGTGTAGTAGTAAACAGACACTTAGATGCATACGCCAGCACGCAGATCTCTGTCATGACCCCTGCTGTTCACATGTACTTTCACTGAGGCTTCACTGTGTTCCTGGCTGGCCTGGAACTCCTGGGCCCAGGAGGATGGGTCCTCCATCCTCCACCTCCTGCGGGAACACCACCTGCCCAAACTAATCCATTTATCTTTTTTAAGGAATACAGTAAAGAAAGCGCCTACTTAAAACCAACTACCTGGAGGTACTTATTTACTGTAGTACCTTATTTACAGACTCCAGTGACATCTTTTAATTTCCCTCCTGACAGAACTAAACCTAAACCATCCCTCAGTGGTGACTTTCGCATATTTAAACTCTCCAAAGGCAAAGTTCATGCCGTTCTTTTTGAGATCCTATTTAAATGTTTTGTCAGTAACTACGTCATAGTTTTTTTCTGGAACACAGTTTTCCGTGACTGTTTCCTCCTTCCATTGTGTTTTTATTTGAAAGTGGAAGGTAACCATTTAGCATTCTCCCCATCTGCAAAATGGCAATTTTTCTCTGAAGTGAATTTTTTTCTATTTTAAATGATACCAAGTGACAAACTTTGTAAAGCATATATGCAGTTTTTCTAATCTTTATCTTTGCCTTTTCTGAATCCTGATTTTCCCATTTTCTTCTAAGATTTAGATAGTGCTGCTAGAAATGATGTCCTGCTAAGTGCACAGCACTTGGTGAGATGGAAGGTGATCTCTGCCATGGCACGCGTCTCGGAGAGCTGCCACATCTGCCTCCTTGTGCTCCACAGACACGCCCTCATAGCTGCTCCCCGTAGCCTGTACATTCTTCACCCGCCCTTCGTGTTACTCCACACTACTGAATGTCATACTGTGTTCTTTGGACAGCAGGACAGTTTCTAAAATTAGTATGGTGAAGCCTTTTATGTAAGAATACAAAACCTAAAGGCTATGAGAAAAGTAATAAATGTAACTGCAGAGAATCTCACATTCCTACATCAAGAAAAGTCAGAGGGCTGGAGATGTAGTTCAGTGACAGAGCACTTGCTGAGCATGCACAAAGTCCCGATTTGATCCTCTGCACAAGTAAAGAAAAGTAAAGCCATAAAGCTGGGGATAAGCAGGATGCTATTTATAGCACTTATTGCAAAAGACTAATATCCAAACACATATAAAAATGCTACAGTCTAACACATGAGTCGTTAAAGAAGGACTTTTACAGAAAAAGACAGATGGCTTTAAAACATGTAAAAATGCTCATCCTCTTCTGTAAGACAATATAAATTTCAGTTTTAATCACATATCACATCATGAAATTCGATGGTGCAGCATGCTGGCACTGTCAGACACCATTGGTGCGGCCTCTTCCGGCACAGTTTGGCAGTGTGCTCAGAAAGGTTAAATGGCATAACCTTTGACCTGTACTTGCACCTGATAGACTTTGCAAGGAAGGAGGCATATAAAAATAGTAAAGGCAGCACTGTCTCTGATTTTAAAAGATTAAAAACCATCCAAGTGCTCAACAATAGGAAACAAGTTAAATTATGGGGTTTCAATACAAGGGATTAGTTTGCAGATGTTAAAAGAAACAAAGTAGATCTAATATGAAATTATGGAATTATTTCTAATACCTATATGTGTGTGTGTGTATATATATTCTCATTTAGAATATTTCTAGAAATTAAAGTAGTGGTTGTGTCGGGAGAGAAGACTGGGATGAAGAAGAGCAAAGAAAAGGAAACGTCCTTTGTGCTGTGTATTCCTTTGCACTGCCGAATCTTTTTTAATGTATAATTACAATTAATATTTAAAGATTATTTTCCCATTAGACTTTCCTTATTATGATCTGTCTTTACTTTTGAAATTACTGGTCTTGCTTGTGTTTGCTCATGTTTAGTTTATGCCTTAGATACTTTGCTAATTAACATTTATCTAGATGTTTTTCATCCATCTGTGGAATGTGTTTGGAATTTCTGAGTATATCACTCTGAACTATGGAATGTCATATCTGACATGCATTTCTCTAATGTAATACAGACATTTTAAAGTCTCAAGATTAAACTAGAAGTAAATACCAAAAAGAAAACACCTCCTCCAAGACCCCTTTCTAATAAGATTGTTTTCAATGAGGTTGTGATACCTTGCACTTTGTGTTAATCTAACAATTTCCATGGAAAAAATAACTACTTACAGATTGTTTATTTTAATTACAGCTCAGTGTGATTACAGTACAGAGAAGAAAAGCAGCCTCCATGATGAATCTGGAAAATATTTAAAAATATTCATAGTTCCCTCACAGAACGGTAGCGCGGGGAAAGCTGTTGGACTAGAAGTGTATTGACATGGCGATGCCTGCAGAGAGTGGCGGAGGCTTGTGTCACTTTGCATAAGCATTTTCCATTCTGTTTTGAGAGTTATTGGATAACAGAACAGTGACAGCTTCCTGTAAGTAAAGAAAATAAAATCCTATATTCAAGCTTCAGTGAAAAATAAAACCAGCTGAGAAGAATTCACTGCCTTCATCAACATATCTATTTTTTAATTCACCCTTTTCCCTTGGATGAAAATAATTTTCAAACCATGCTAACCTTGAGAAAGGTCTTACAAAAAATCTAGAATTTAATATTTCAGGTTTCAGGATTGGGGAGCTTTATATCTGCTACTTCTACCTCATTTTTAAATTTCCTAAGAATTTGTTTTATTATGAATTCATAAATATAATAAATTATGCACTTTCCAAAATGATGCTGTCATGTATTTTAATATATAATTGCTATGCTTTACTTTTAACATATATGGTTTCCCGTATTTCTAAAACTTGATATTTAAGGGCTTGTTGTTTGGTTATCTTGGTTTTTTGTTTGTTTGTTTAATTTATTACTTGAGACAGTACTAATCAAATGCAGATCTTAGATTCTAAGAATGCATGGCTTTGAGCCATAATAGCCATATGGATCTTCAGAGATCCACATGGTTATTCTCTGCTTTTGGTTTATGCTTGTACACCCTTGGTTTCTGGTGATTAGAGCAAATTGGTTTCTAGCTGGGTAACCAGATAAGAAACTGTTATAGCTGTCCTGCTAAAAGACAATGAGTTTGAGGTCCAGGGACTTAGCTCAGTGGCACAGTGCCTACCTGGCAAGCACAAGGTTGTAAGTTTGATTCCTGATACCAAAAAAAAAAAAAAAACCACAATTAATTTGAGTTTGAGTTGAGGTGACATAAAAATACTCATGTGCAGATCAGAGTTCAGGACTAGTGCTAACAAATTGGCATTATCATATGAGTCTTTGTTGTGGAGCTGAGAATGGAAGCCATGGAATGTAGGAGCTCGTCTTGGAGTCTTAGTGATGATGCTGAGTACTCTTCCTTCCATTTCTCATGCTGTAGACCCACTGGCCTTCTTTTACTTCCACAGTGCATCACCCTTCCTCAGTAGCAGGTCTGCACATACACTTTCCTATTCACACATCCTTCAGATCTTCACTCACACACTGAGTCCTCAGAGCAGCCTTCCCTAGGCTCCCAGCTAGGCAAAGTCACCTTGTGGTATGCTCTTAATAGTGTGCCCTGATTTCCTTCATAGCACTTGTCGGATGTGTAATTAACTCTAAATTTTTCCTATCCAAAGACCGCGTGCTCCCTGAGCACAGGATCATGCCTCCTCCCGGTCACCATGGTTTTGTGTCCTTAGTGCTCAGCATGTTTCCTGGCAAATGGAGGCTATCTAGTACTTGTCTCTCCATCAACAGAGATTTTAAGGGCAGGACCTTCCTGGATCACTCCATTTGTTAAGTGAATTCAGGAAGACTCCTCTTTCCGTTCTAAAGTAATCACCTTCTTTCCAGTTGGCTCTCCTCTTCAATGTTTAAGTATCTCCCAGGAGAAAGATAAGTCCCATAGTATGCAGCCAGTATGCCACTCCGGCTATCTCTGTGAATTTGAACAGACTTAATCTATGTTAAGTAACAGAACTGAATATGTTTATTGTCTTAGTTTCTCATTGCTGGGACACAATCTCTAACACCCGCAAGTTAAAAGAGGAAAAGTTTATATTGGCTCACAGTTTGTAGAGGTTTCAGTCCACAGTCAGCTGGCTCCAAGGCAATGCAGTAGGCAGAGAGGCACAGCAGGCAGGAAACAAGGAAAGAGGATTGTATATATACTGTATCCTTCCGGGCCACGCCCACAGTGGCCTGCCTTCTCCCAGCATCACACCCAGCTGTAAACCCATTGGTGAACTCATCCAGTGTCACATCCATGATCCAGGGTCCCACTCCCATGGTCATCTCCCAAAGCCACGTCTATGAGCACAGGAGGCTTTGGAGGACATCTAGATATAAGAAATAATAGTTATTTTTCACTCAAAAGTTTATTAGTTAATTCTAATGTAAAAATGTCAGTTTTTAACGTTTCACATATTGGTCACTCTTCATTGACAAAGATAGTACTCTGTGAACTGTATGGCAGAAGACAGGGAAATGGGTAAGAAAGAGAAAAGGAATTCAATAAAACTGAAATGAAGGACAACACAGCTAGTTCATTTTACTTATTCATGTGTGTATATCGTGTCTCCCAGAGAAAGAAAGGAGATATGATTACCTCTTTTCTTTTGTGTATAAATATGCAAATTGAGCCAGGCAGTAATCTTACAGTTTCTCCTCTGGTGTGAGAACCATAACTGCCCCACATACAGGAGAGAGAACACTGGCAACCATTCAGCCTTTATTCATCGTATTGAATATTTCATGGCTGCATCATCTTGCCAGAGCCACTCTCAGACAAATCAGAATAAAAACATTTTACTATAAATCTGTTCTTTAATCGTAATATTTTATCATTTTTCTCCCAAAATAATAAATCTGTAATGAGCAATTTTACACAATGTTTCTCAAAAACAATTGAATTCATTTACCTAAAAATGTATGTACACGCATTCAGATATGTAGAAAAGAGAAGGATGCTGACCGTAGTATCCTGAGGTTATGTATAAAATCTCTTACCAGCCCCTTCAAATTTTTAAAAATGTACAGCTTTTGTGATAATATTAATGCTCTAAGTATGTATATAAAGAAGAAAACTATGTAGTATTTCATAACAGAAGTCACAGAGTGGAAAGCATTCTTAAAAGTAATTTTTTTTTTTTACAACACTAGCAACTTCTGGCCCAGGAATTTCCCCTAAAACTTTTCCGTGGACCCCACATCCCCCTTGAGGGCCCTGACACTGTGCACTGGGACCCTTCTTACCTCTTCTGCTTGCAAAGCGTGTTGGAATGTAAGCAAGTGTGAAAGATACCGAGATAACTTGAATCTCTTATTTTTAAGCACATACTCTTAAAGTGAAGTATTTTGTTTTTAGTAAAAATTACCTTGTATATTGTGAATCGCTGTTGAATTCACTGAGGGGCAGCTCACTTCCTCTTGAAATGGCCCAATTCTTTTTCTGACAGCTTTTTTTTTTTTTTTTTTTTTTTGGTACCTCAGTTCACAAACTTCGTTGATTTTTTTCCATGACTCTGGCAGCAAACTAAGTTAAGCGAGAACAAATGCAAACTCAGTGGTTAGATTCAGTGTTGAACTTATGGGGAAACTTTATTTGGTTTATTTGGCTTTCATCCAGTTCAGTTTGCAACCAGAATTGTGGAGAGAACTGAGTTTGAGAACCGAGCTACCGTTGCAGATGCTTACGTTACCTGTTAATTACACTCCTCTTGGGCAAGTGGAGCATGTACATGCCGCATCTTGCTTTTACTCCCCATTCTCCACCCCACCCTCCCCTCACCCTTTCATAGATCCCTTTCCTGTCTCCACAGTTTGCCTCCCTGTTTCTTACCACCTTGTTTATTTACTCTCTAAATAATTTTATTAAATACTCAAGTATTTTACACTCATATAAGAGAAATATGCAGTGTTTAACCTTCTGTGATTTACTCCATGTTGCATTATAGTCTGAAGATGTAGCCATTTTCCTCTGAATGACTCAAATTAATCTCTCCTTATGGCTGTGTAGTGTGTGTGTGTGTGTGTGTGCACATGACATTCTCTTATGCATTCAGTTTTTGATGGCCATGTAGATCACTTCTATAGTTTAACTACTACAAGTTGTGCTGCTATAAATAAAGGTATGCACATATCACTGTAGTGTTATGTCTTTAGCTCTTTCAGGAAGTTATCCAGAAGTATAGCTGGGTCAAATGGAACTTCTACTTTTAGTTTTTTGAGGAATCTCTATCCTGATTTCCGCAATTCCCAACAACTTTGACCAATAGAAAATTGTTGCTTGTAGCAAAGTATGGTGCATCTCCCTGCCTCAGTTCTATACTGTGCTACCAAACAAGTTTACAGCGTATACCAATGGCCATTTTCAGTCTTTTGAAATGTGCCCCCTGTGCTTAAAATACATCTTTTGCTCAGAAGACTCAGTTTTGAGTCTTCCTGCTGACCAGTTACTGGTCTTGGTAAAGCATGAATTGCCTATATCCGTTCTGCTCAGTCAGTAAACATTACTTCCCTTGTTGTAGATCCTGACAAGATGGGGATTGAGGATAAGTGGCCCCTGTCTCAATGTGGCAGGACGGCTTATTAGGCTCTCTAGGGTATGGCTATGGCTTACACCTTCCCCTGCCCTAGGAGAGTCTGCCATTCTGTGTTAAGGAAGCAGCTGAGCATCCCTATAGTTAGTGATTCACAAAATGTACATACATAATACAGATTCTCATCAGTGTTTGAGATGAGAAGACATCACAAACATGTACTAAGAAATTAGGAGAAAACATGAGAATTATTGTTCTGAGGTCTACATTTCCATTTATATAACTTCAAAATGTTATATTTTCAAAAGTTGAATCACTGACAGATATGGAGCATATTGTCGACAAAAATCTTATCTTTCTACAGACTTTTTACTAAGCTAAGTCTTTGCCCAGCATATATCTGAGATTACTTTATTAGTCCTGAGCACCAGGACTGTGTCTGTCTTGTTTACTATATTTCTTGCACCCCACACCATTTCTGATGTACAGTAAATGCCAACTCCAGACTTGCTATCCTTTTTGTTAGGCAAATCATTGGGAAGATGAGGAGCACCCTAAATAGTTTCTAAAATCATGCCACCCACCAGTCCCCTTACTAAGTCAGCACCTGTCTGCTGGTGCCAGTTAGCCTGTTTTTAACCTGGCCTGTATAGTAATCCATTAGGTTAGGATTATAACCTACCCGAAGAGCATCAGGCAAGCTGCAGCCTTCTGCCTCGTGACATTTATTTATACCATGCTGTTCATATTGCCCAGGCCTAATCTAGTAATCCTGCCCAACAGGAAAGCAGCTAATAATTAGTTATTCCATATAACATCGTGGTAGTCACTGCATGTTCTTTAGATGTTGATTGAAACCCTTAGTTTGCTTGATAAGGTGTCACAGAAACTTTCATTTAATATTTTTCCAGTGGCAGCACAGTCCCTTTTTCAAATAAGAAAGGCATCCGAGCATATTGTGATTGATGTATAAGGAAAAGCACTGTCACTTAGATCTGTGAAGATTAAAAATTTGAAGTTCATGTCTCCTTTGATGAAAAGTACTCCAGAGGATAAAAGAGAATCAAAGTTATAATCAAATTCATCCAATACCCAAAAGAACCCCTGGACAGTCCCTGCCTGGATCTCTGATAAACCTGCTGATCTGTATTAATCACTGTATTGTTGAGAACCTGTCAAGTGCTAGGCATTCACATGTTTCATCCCATAGAATTGGACTCCCCTGCCTGGCAACTATTATCATTTGCTTTCCATGCTGTAAAGAATGGTAAAGGTTAATGATGTGCCCAGGGTTACATAGTTGGTAAGTGGCCCAGTGGGTTTCAAACCAGACTTACCCAACAACACAGTTCCTTCTCCTGTACAGCAGTGCAGCTTCAGGTTGCCAAGTCCATGCTCCTGGCACCTTTCCCAGGTGCCCATTGGCTGACATTGATTGGGTTCTCTGAGGAGCCCTAGACAGAAATTCATCTGGGTCAGGAGTCTTGAACTCACATAGACAGCAAGATGCTGTCACACATTAGGTGACTTTTCCAGCATCTGCTCTGTCCTTTGCAGTTCAAGGATCAATGTCCTTGACAGTGAATGAAAACAGGGATTTGGAGGAATTCCACTTCCACTTTTTCATTCTCCAGCCTAAAACAAATTTGAGCTGTGAACCTCTTAAGTCTTGTTTTTTTGTTGTTGTTCTTTGTATGTTGGTTTGTTTTGCCCTCTCGCCCTGATGCAAACTCCTCCCTCCCCTTTTTTTACAAGTTACATATATACCTGGAAAGCATTCTAGAGAAAAAAAAAATTTACAACTAATGGCATTTAATAATTTTTCAAACCAACAAAAGAAAGTAGTCATAACCTAAATACAAGTAGTATAAATATTATAGGAAATTGTAATAGCTGTTTCCTTTGAAATTGTTCATTTCTTTGATGAGTTTCACTAATATCAATTTAAATAAATCATTAATATATGTCAAATATATTTAGTAATTATAAAGTGGCTGATATATTTGTATTTTTTTATCAAAGCATAGCATTTTAAAGTATGTTCTTAAAGTATTGGGATTAGCTGAACTAAAGATGGCAAAAGCATTTGATATTAAAAAAAAAAAAAGCTCCAACAACTGCAGTTGCAGTTAGAGCAAAGCCAAATTGATGCAAAAAAGGAACAAGTCTCCTTTTTAGGAGAGACTGCTACACACAGAAGAGACAAACTCTGCAGGAAAACATTTGCTTTATGAAAAATTGTTTTACATTGGCAATAATCTTGAAATTAGAATCATCGACCAGATAAATGCGTAAAATAAGCTACAACTATTAATAAATGTACTACTTAAAACTCAGCAATATAGAAGCCAAACAGTGAGAATGTCAGGGCATGCTGATGACACTGGGAATGACAGTACACAGTGTTTTTATTTTTTCTACTTAATTTGACATTGCTTATTTCATTGTAAAAAAACTGCATTTATTATACTTTGTGCTTGACTTGGGGGTTTTGCACAGCTTCAATTTAAAATATGCAAACATTAGTCTTAATCAGAATTCTGCTTTTAAATAATTCCTTGTAACTTTCTAAGCAGTGTCTAAATACAGGGAGAATTATTGAGTTCCTGATAGCAGTATTATTTTCCTTAACCCTCTAGGCACATGTTTTACCTGTAAATGTGTGCATGTATGTTACACAAAGGTGTGTGACTAAATCACCTCTGTCCTCCCTAGAATAAGGACTGACCATACTGTGCACCATCATGTTATATTCGTGGTGTTTGGTACATGAACATCATGTTCCAAGCCAAAGTTATTAGCTTCACCAGGTAGATTTCATCAACACTGCTCTATGTGTTCTACATTCTGAGGCAGCAGGGTCTGGGGGCTCGATCTCAGACACTGCTGAGGATTGACCCCCACCTCTGCCTCTTAACCAGCCATAAGCAAATCATTTCACTTCTCTATGCCTCAGTTTCCTCCAGACTGGAAATAACAATGCCGTCCTTGTGTTAGAAGACTAAACAGACACCTAAAGTTAGACCAAGGTCGCCCGGAAAGCTATAAGCAAGGACAGAACTCAGTTTTTGCTGCAGAAGTTATCATTGGAGGCAGGATTGCAGCTAATTAGAGGAGGGATTAATTTCAGCACAACTTGAGTCGGAGAAACCAGTTGAGAGCCAAGAAACGAGATGTGAACTGAGTGAAGAGGCAGGTGCCCATGGGACTGCACAAAGCGGGACCCTGTGCGGGCACGAGGAAGTATAATACGCAGACTTGATCAGCGCCTCTACAAAGGACTCCCAGGCCTCAGGCTGGGATATGATCTAAAGCAAAACGAATCCCAAAATCTCAGGCACCTCTAATTTGAGAAAAAATGCCTCTAAGCAGTCCACTCAGGAAGGTCTGAAGCAGACATCAAACTCAGCAGCGTGAAGAGCCCTAAGCAAGGAAATGGAGGAGATAATGTATTAGATTTGCTTTTATCCCCCTTCTCAATGTCTAGGCCATCAAAGCGCTTCTGCTTGGACTAGAACCTCTCATCTAATGCAGTTCTGAGCTGTAAAGGGAAATCATACTGAAGATTTCAACCTAGAAGTTCATGGTGAAGTTCGTTGCAGATGGCTAATGTTTCCAAGGTAGAAACCACTTTCTAATTGATTTGGGTGAAAGTGTGAGGCCAAATCCCTGGGGCCAGTCTTCACATCACAGACTGCAGGGCTGCCAATGACAGGCCCTGCGTGTGGCTCCTGGGGACTTAATTTCCCTGAGGAGCTATCCTGGTTATTCAACTTTTAAGACCTTGTAGGAAGAAACAGTTATTTCTCTCTGGGGTCTGACTCAGAGCAAGCAACAAAGAAGTAAATAGTCACTAAGGAGAAAGGAGAAATAAGGTTTTAGCAAACTGTACGTGTAATTCATGGTTTTAAAAAACTGGCCAAATTTTTGCAAAAATCATAAATTAGACTAGAACGTTACCCTATTGTGTCACCTAATGATAATCTACATGAAAACATGTAAGCCACACCAGTTTTGCTGTCCCCAGGTAAAGACAGAAAAGAATACTTCACTATATGCTAATTTCTACATGCAGTGCTCATGTAAAAGATTGTGTCCAGCAAGGAAAACTAAAAACTAGAAATCAGAAGGTGCTCTTGGAGGGGTCTTTTTTGAGGAATATAGATAAGCTGTCTTCTGGGATCAAAGAAAGAATTTAATGGGCTCAAATTTTCCTTGGGGTGAGGAGGTTGGGGCAGGTTTGTTTTGTAGCTCAGCCTCCCACTACTCGAACTCCCACTACTCCTGACCCAGAAATTACTTTTAGAGCATTTTATAAATACGACCTTCACATCAAACTTTGTTTAAAAGTAACTTCTTCCTAATGATGAAAACGACGGCCTGCCACTTACTATATCCTCCGTGAAACACTGTGAACTTTCTTAAAATACCGCAACAGGGCCAGGGATTTAGTGCAGCAGCACAGCGCCTGCCTGGCAAGCACAAGCTCCTGAGTTCAATTCCTGGTATAAAAAAGCCCCAAACTCTATCTATATATATATCTATATAGATAACTGTATATCACAACAACTCGAATAAAGAGACCACGATTACCCTTTTTTCACAGTTAGAAAAACTGAGGCTTGTAAGGTGAAGTAATTTAGCTGTGATCATGTGGCTGGTAAACTGTAGCTAACCCTGTAAATACGGACAGATCTCTTTGCCCCTTAAGTCTGTGCTGCTTCAATAATTATGTGTTTCCAGATCCAAACTTGTATTCTGGAAAAAACTCCAGGAGAAGAAAACTGAAATCAACCTGTCATCACGACAGACCCAGAAAGCAGCCCAGTAAACCCGTGGCTCCTCCATCAGCTCTGCATGTTCCCCACACAGTTCTCATTCCTGACCTAAAAGGCAAAACAGTACACATATGCCCTCAAATACGTAGCCAAAGCAGACACCAAGACACTTTAAAATGTATTGCAAAATGTACAGCATTTATTCACATACAGACAAAAAGGCACAAATTCTACCAAATAGTTCCAACAAAAAAATACAGCTGTCCTCAACTAGTTTTATAAATACTTTCAAAAAGGGGGTAGAAATAAATACAGGATCGGGCCATGTAATATAAAATAGTCATCTCTACATATATTTTGTTTAATTTCTGATTTTTAACTCTTCATGCACCTTTTTTTTTCAATTTTAGCTGAATGGACACCAAGCTAGGCACATAGTGAAAATCCTCTGTACAAGGTTACAAATGTAATGACAAGTTTGTCCATTTCAAAATAATTGATTTGTACACAACACATAAAACCCTTTGTTTAGATTTTGTGTTTATAATCTAACAAATGACATTCCAGGCAACTTTACAGAAGTTTTAACTAGCCTACATTTTGACATAATACACTGATCATAATCAAAGATATTTCTTGGTCAGGATGCACAAGGAAAGATTAAAAAAGAAAGAAAGGAAAAGGAAAAAAAGCAAATGGTTCCATACTAATAGAATGCAAGTGGGCTGGTTGCTGCTTATGGCCACCTCATACAGAGTTCCCAGCGTGACATGAAACTAACTCACAAAGCTATCATTATACTGTCAGAGAAACCGTGCTCTATACCATTTGCATTTTGAAGCAGGAATAAAAAGCGTGGGCTTTTATTTTTTTGTGTTTTGTTTTTTGTATGGGGTATTTTATTTTTATTTTGTTGTTGTTGTTGTGTTTTATTTTTTGGTTCAGCATAACTTGGAACATTTGAAAGCTTTTCAACCTAAACGTGGGGAAAAATAGGTAAGGCATTATTTTTGCACAAAACTAGCATTCCTCATAGTGCAAATGAATCTGATACCTCTTAAAATGGTGAGAGGTCATATACTTACTAGGTTAATTTAGATTTTCTTTCTATGGCTTCACAAATTATCCCTCTATAAATTCTACTCTTGCCCAGAGCTGTTACTGTAATCAGAAGATAACTGTAGAGTCCAACCTTCTCCTACATCCAGCAAAAGGTTTTTGCTTATATGCAAAAGCATCTAAATTATTCTGACTCAATGTACAACCTGGATTCAGAAGAACCTTCTAATATCTGTAGCAACAAGCTGACCTGGACAGCAGTCTTTCAAAATGAGCCCCATAGCTCAAAAATAGTCAATCTAAAAATCTGGGTCATTCTTTCCCCTCCCCTGAATTAGCTACTAAATGTACTTGAAAAGTTAAGACTTGGTTTGAAAATGTCATACATACAATGGGGATGCATCAGATCTACTACTTGATCATCAGGTAAAACTTGCATAGCAAGATGGAATTCAATAAGCCTTTTCTTTTGTTGACAATCATCTGGAAGACTTGAAAGTTAACTACAGAACTCAAAGCAGTATTCGTTAAGTATCAGAAATGTCCCTGCCACATGGAAACAGATGTACAAATAAATCAGAAATCTGAATACTGAAATTAACAAACCAAAGGGTAATTTAGGGGAAGCTGGGCTTCTTCCAAATGCCCGTATCC
This sequence comes from Cavia porcellus, assembly GCF_034190915.1. Lineage (NCBI taxonomy): Eukaryota > Metazoa > Chordata > Mammalia > Rodentia > Caviidae > Cavia > Cavia porcellus. Next base: position 25,675,490 of record NW_026947497.1, on the reverse strand, counting down.
TAAATCTCATTGCTATTTAAACGTTCCTTCTCTTAAATTTGATTCACAACTACATTGAATTCCAAAGAAAATTAACAGGACCTTAACACTATCCACTGTCTTACTACATGTGCACTATAGTGAGTGCAAAACAGAACATTGTACTCAAATTTAATGCTAAATTTATTATTGCTGATAACTTACTAATTATTGCCATTTGCAATTAGAAAATCCAAGTCACAAATTAAAGAGTTTAGAACTCTGACTCCAGAAAACCTATTCAAGGGTACACTTCAGTCTCTTTCCTGTATTGGTCAATGGTAAGAACTTATCACAACTTATTGCCTTTCTACTATTTTAAAATATAACCTATTTCACTTTTTTCTTTTTTTCTTTCTTTTTCTTTTTTTTTTTCTCCTTTTATCCTTTTTTCTTAAGGAATCCATTTATGATAGAAATCCGGATTCACCAGCATATGCACTAGTGGCTGGCTCTGGGAACATCAGAGTCTGCAGTTCATCGCCTGAACTTGAATAGCCATTGCGTTGTCAGAGGCCAGGCGGCCAGGTATTGGCAATGGTCAGGGAAACCCCAACCTGGCCCAAAACCAGTGGTTAGGGAAGGAGGTCAATGGGACTGGAAAACTTGGACCCTACCTGCCTGTCCTCGAAGAAACATTTTCCTAACGCCCTCACGTTTGTCAGTTCTCGCGGCTTCCGCCAGCAGGACCTTTGTCACCAAGCTGCAGCAGCTCTACCCTGTCCTTTCAGCTCTTCCAGTAATGACCTTCTGAAAAATTATCTCTTCCCTGACTGCTATATTTACACATGAATTCCCTAGCGTTACTGAAGCTTCAGAGCTGCTGCCTGTATCCTATTAACGCAACCAAACAGCCTTGTGGGCCACAACGATGTCAAGATCTACCACAGTCCTAGCAAACAAGCTTTATGGGCTATAAATGGTACATGAGGGTATAAATGGCATTGATTCAGTGTACAGAATTATATCTGATTCCATATATCCAGGTAACCAAGAGTTTGTGCTTTGGGAAGAATGCAGAGGGCAATTAAAATTCATGAGTCTTATTTAAGCCTTGCCCTCTTAAAAAGTTAATTCATTCTTGTTTTAGTGTTTAGTTCAGGTTCTAATCTTGGGAGTGTCTTACAGTTACCATCTACTCTTCTCTTTCCTCAATGAGTTGCAAATGATTTATAAAGGACTCTGGAAAAATTCAGCTTGAGTGACAAGTAAATGTGTTTGTGTATCTCAGGAATAATGTGTTTCTGCTTGTCCCCCACGTCAGAGCTCTCCCCCAGCACACCCAACAAGCCCACGTGCTCCCTGTGCCACCTCTGTCATCAAGAAGCCAGGATGCTCCTCCTGATGATGTCTGTCCTCCTGTTGATGGTGCTGCTGGCGTGTATACATTTCTTTTCCGATGCCTCGCTCTCTGAGTCACTCATTTCTGCATCAGGGACGTACCCGTCATTCTCGTTGTCGGATTTTAATTTGCTCTTTGCCCTTTCCTTGGCTGGAACTCGCCCTAACCCCAAATACGGGTAGTCTGAGTGCTGGTGGCAGGCCGCCTCATGGGCCTCTCCCTGCTGCTGCCGCTCCCCCTTCTTTGGAATCCGGAATCCTCCCCAGTTTTTCACTGGGCTGGCAGGTGTGGTAGGCACTTTGACTGCAGTCTGATTATAGTTCACTTTGATTAGGGAGCCGTTGCACTTGGGCACGATCTCCTTCCTGGTGCCGGGTGCTGACTGCCCCGCTCCGGGGGAAGGGGCAGCTCTTGTGTTGTCCAGATGCCTCTGAGACACGTCCGTGGACCTGAGAGGCTTGTGACTCTGTTTAAAAGGTTTATCCTTCAAGTCTCCTTTAATGAGATCACAATGAAAACGATTGTCTCTTCTCTTCCCGTGGTCTGGCATCACCACCCCATTTTTCTGTTGTGCTGATATGAGACGTGCTTCTGCAAAAGTCTTTCCAAAACCGAGAAGGCTCTCGGGAACTCCCAGCCCCTCCCTCCCGCCACACAGGGCCGGCTGCTTGAGCAGGGTCTTGGCCTCGCTCCCGGCGCTGTTCTGCAATGGGTCTCGCTTATGAGGCTTTTTCAGGGAGTGGACCAAGGAAGTACCCATCTGTTTCCTGAAGAATGCAGAATGCCACTTCAAGTCCTCTATCTTGGGAGCATCAGGGCCCACCGAAGGACTGTTAAACAGAAGCATATTTTCCAGTGAAGAGGAAGAGCAGGAAGAAGAAGGCACACCTAGGAAGATAAAATCACAAATAAAGATTACAAAAGCCAATCCAAAAGAAGAAAACTCTAGACCTTAGCACTGCCCAATTTATGCAAACTTCTTACCAACAGCAGAACATACAGCCACCCTATTTGTCAAAATTGGATTTTTACAATAAAGATACCACCTGCTTTGTGAATCTGTACTCCGTATGATACTTTTTTTTTCCTACAACAGCTGAAACTCACATCAGTTTTTCATGAGGCATATCAAGGACTACATTTTCCTTCAAACAAAATAACTAATCTGATTTTCAAAATAACTGATTTGATTTTCGTCCAAGCAGAACTGGTCAGTGCTCGCCGCCTCCCCCTGCAGTCCCAGGGCAGCAGCGGGACCGTGCGGGGGTCTCTGTGAGACTGGCTGCGCCCTTGGGAGGGACTGAGAACCTCGAAGTGTCTAAGCCTCGGAGTTGTTTTGAGGATAAACACGTCAATATGTAAATAAAGACAAATTTTTAAAATGGCTCTTAACACAAGTGTTAAAAAATATTCACTATCATACGGAAAATCCCTTTGTTGGATTTAAATGAATTGTCATCCAGTTTAAGGACAGGTTAAATGTCTTTTTGTTGCAAATCACAATTTTTAAAAATCTACAGTATAATGAAAGCTCTTCATTACAGCAGAGGCATAACTGAAAAATGCAGTGAATGTTTAAAACGGTATTACAGTAAGACACACTGCATTGCCATTAATCTCCCTCAAAATATCCCCCCCCCCATACATTAATCCCCTCATTCCTGCCACTTTCCGAAGCAGTTCTGAGGTTCTCTTCCGGGAATATCTTTACCGTGCTGCTGTGACCACCTCGATGTCCCGAGTGGACTTTGAAACATTTACCTTTTGTGGTCACTTTGACTCTGGGGAAGAGACAGACGCAGGGAGTAAGGTGGGCGAGGGCGCTCTCATGCTTGTACCAGCCCTCCTCGCTGCTGGCTGGCACCAGGCAGCAGTGCCCCCTTATTTTCCATCACGCCTTTACAGAAGAGGACCTGAACCGCTTAGACAGCAGCAAGAACAATGGGATAAGCTGGGTTAAAGCGAAGGGAGTATTCTGAGGGTTAATGCCATTGTGTATTTTACTCTATCACTTATTTAAACTTTCACCATGTTGGCATCCACCCCTTGTACATTAAGCCTTGTTGCCTGATCTACACTCTAACATTTCTAATTCTCCACACTTGCTTTGAATAATAGTCATGACCCGAGTCCATCTCACTCCCACTAGTGACCGCTGATTGCTGGCTTGGAAAACACTAGGTGAACTGATAACTAGAACTCATCGGAAGGATCACGTTTCTGCAGAAGCCTCGGGAACATCTGAAAGAGCAGTTCTCATGTGCTGTGTCTCCACAAGGTCTCAACCACCAGGGAAACGAGTTCCATGCCTGAGCACGAGCTGCATGCACGCGGCCGGCAAGCGGCCACTGGTAGCACCGCTGCACTCGGAACTGTGTGCCGTGGGTGGGGGCCCTTCTGTAGGCTGCTGGCTTGGAAACGCCCGTCTTCTCACAGTCAACCATTAGAAGCTACCTTCATCCACATTTAATACATGTCTTTCACTGAATCACATACTGTAGGGAGATGGGAAGGTGAAGAGGGACCAGTCTTTCCTAACCCAATTCCTCATCTGCTCGAGGTGGAATCCGTGTCTCTGAAGAGCAGCCGACTGCAGATGCCCCATGGGCAGTCGCCACTGAGGACATTCCCACTCGCGGCAGGATCACCCCACCACGCTCAGCATCTCACCAGGGTCTGAACATGGATCAGCACGTGTAAGTCACGGTCACCTGCTCTGCTCCTTTGGAATCATCTATCTTACAAGTCAGGAGACTAACCTTAGACATGAATAAGAAATACAGGCAAAGCTTTGTAACTGGAAAAGAAAAAAGCCATCTTCTAGGGCTTCAAGTGCACTGTGCATCTTATGGGAAGAATGATGTCACTTTCAACTGCTCATATTTAGCAGGTTCTTGTCTCAGAATAAAAGGAGGATTTGTTTGCCTTTTCTAGAAATGCAGTAGGACCTCGGATCTACATTACAGTTCTGTAACTCAAAATACTTCCTGAACTTTCTGAGGAATCTCACTCATTGACCCAGACACAAACGTCAGGCATAAGCACAAAAGCTGCCTGTAGTCCCCACATGAAGTGAGTAAGAGCAGATGAAAACGCTCTTCACAGCTGTCCGGGCCGATAATCACTCACTGCAGGACAGGTCGCAGGAGTCTCCGCAGCGCCAGCCACACGCTCAGCTTGCATCTGATCCCAGGCAGCTCGAGAAGGAACAACGCAGACAGCGCAGTGGGCTTCGGAGGGCAGAGTCTGAACTGAACTGCTCTTACCTAAGATGCCTTACTTGACAAAACTTTTAAGCTTTGTAAAGGAACTCCAAGCTCCAGCTAATGATACACATTTGATACATCTGGTAAATATTTAATCTTAGGGATAAAATATCTAAAATCGTATCAGCAGGTTAATGTCACTAAACTGTAACATTTCAAAAGCCTCATTATAAACTCACTCCCCATTTTCTGTTTGTTCAGCTGATCAAGGCACTTCCAGTCACATACCTAGTTATAGTTATAGAACCGAATTTTAGATTTCAACATCAAAGTTATAACAACTTCTTTGTTCACCCTGAAGGGCAGTATTAGGCACAGACTGCTGGCGATGCCCCCTGAAGGCCAGCCTGAACCCACCCACTCCAGTCTGCCTACGTCTGCCTTCTGAAATCCTCACAGTAACTATTCCAGGGGTTCAGTGCTAAAAAGCATGCTAGAGGTCGATCCTACACCAAACCCTTTTACAGATCAAGGGAATCCCAGAGAGGTTAAACAACTTGCCCAACTTTGCATCTGATCTCCAAGTAACTGTTGTGATCAGGAAGAATACATATCCTAGTCCTTCTCTAAAAATTTTCCCATCCCAGAGCAATATAAAGGCACTAAATGCATGAATCATGATACTCAATGTCAAGAACAGTCAAAATCCCATCTATACCAAAAAATAATAATAATAATCTGAATATTATTTAAGAAATGGAACACATTGTCAATCTTAAAATATATTCTCATTAGTTACAAGTAGATCCAAAAGTTGACACTCTACAAAAAAGTGTGTATTTATCTCCCTGATGAATTTACCAGAGCTTTGGAACCGGGGTCGTAACTCAGAGGCAGAGTGCTTGCCTCCTATGCATAAGCCCCAGGTTTGTTTCGTAGGAACACAAAATAAATACATTTAAAAACTAATGCTCTTGTATGTTTAAAAAAAATTGTATATAGTTTTAAAAATAGTATATAAGTTACTATTTCATTTGAGACTCATGACAGGTCAAAGAGGTAGCTGGGCACATCATGCACATTTTACACAGGAAGAAATCGGGAGGGAAAAGGAAGATATGCTTGTATTGGGTCAGGTTTTACCATTTATGATTTAGCGAATACAGTACTCAACTCATTTTAGGCCAAATTCATAACTCTTTCCACTATACCACAATGCTTCTTCTAATGCCTAAAGATTTTCTTTAAATATGAAAGCCTGTGCTTCTTAAAATGAGGTAGATAGAAGAAAATAGAAGACCAAATTATTTTCTCCTAATGGTAGTAGAAAGGCTTACAACCCTCTGCCCTACATTTTGACCTACCAGGGCTTAATCCATACCTGAAACTCTTTCTTGCTCCAAGAGCTTAGTGTAAAGATTGAATATCTGTTCCTGGACTTTGCACACAGATCGTTTAATCTTTTCCCTGCGGGTCACCATGTAAGTGAGGTTCCGAACCTAGAATGTAGAGAATAAAGATTCTAAGTAAGCAATTCATGGCAACAGTACTTTGGTGCTTTTAATTTTCTTTACCTGAGAGAAACTGGTCCTACTAGGCCCTTGACAAACATTTGAAATGAAAATGTTCTTTAAGCATTTTTACCCAATCTCTAATCTCCTTTAAGACAAGGTTTCCACTTAGTCCCCTTGATACAGACAGCAACCACGGGAAAGAAGTTAGACGGGATACGGGCTGCAGCACCGCAGAGCCCTGCCCTTCCTCCACACCAGCCTTCCAGGCAGGGGCTGCAGGGTCCCACACACACACCAAAGAGCTTTACATACCCTCCATCAGCATCTCCTGACTCTGTCAGGGGCTCTGCAGCCACCTCTGCTGACCTAGCACAGGGCCAAGACCCAACAGAGAAAAACTTCTGTGCAACATGCAGGGGACCAAAGTGTCCCCAAGTACCCAAGACAGCTCCTTGGCTAACTGGACACTGAACTCCAAAGTGCTACAGCAGAGGCAGAGCCCTGGGTGTGCCCTGAGAATTTCCTTCTGGCTTCGCCAGGGATCTGCCGCCGGCCGAACCTCCAGCTCAACTGCCCTCAGTTCCTGATTCATTTCTAACTGCAAAGATCAAGGGCCAAGAACTCCTCCTCAATCTGATGCAACCACTTCACATGGTCAGCAAGTCTCCACTGAGCCTTCAGTCATCACCATCCCCACCGTGAAGGCAGCCATCAGCACAGAACCAAAACCTAAATAATCCGTCACTGATCCACTGACCCTTCAGTCCTACAGGAAAAACAGTACACCACTCAGGCTGCATTGGCCTAAAAACACAAGTGTCGCACCACTCACACAGGTAAACTTCTCCTCAGGAAGGCAGGGATCATCTCATGATCTCATGGCAGCAGCACAGCAGGACCATGTCCATCGTAAAGCACTGTCTTCCTTACGAGTCTCCTCCCCTTACCTTACTCTGCGTGCTAAATTCAAAGACCACCACAGTTTCCTTTCCCCTTAACAGTGACAAGCCACACTACTCCCACTATTTTGCTTTCTGGCCTCAGCTCTCCACCCGGACAGTGCCAGTGGTGCTGAAGGCGGTCTCACTTGTAAAAGGCAGAGACAGGAAGAGAAACAGCACAGGCCGGCTGGCTTAAAAGCTTTGCTCCAGGTGTCAGCCCCTGGCAGAAACAGCAAACGCCAAGTGATGCTCCCTGAAGATTCACTATCAGGGGCTTCCTGTGTTTGTTTCTATTAACACATCACATTACTAACATATTAATATTTTTCCTATTACAGTGAATAGATAACCCTCTCCCTCGGATTCACATTGGTGGGATTTGCCTGGCTAAGGTAACTCCAGCAGCAGGAGCCAGGCGTCCTATGTTGAAATCCTGACCCATGTGGGGATGGATGGCTATCACATGTCAGACTAATAACTACAACCCACCTATGTGAGATTAGGTGGAGAAACTCAGGAAAAAGGGGCCAGACCTAGTCTTAAAAAACAAACTTAGAGCAGCTTTTCCATTAAGGGAAAAAAAAAAATGGTAAGGAGGAGCTGAGGAGTAGAAGGGGAAGGAGAAAAACAGTAGCGAGGTGTATCATGTACACATTCCCTAGGAGTGTGACCATGGTATGTGTCTAAAATGTACCAATAAAGTAAATGTTTAAACTAAGCAATAATCTGACTTTTTTGGACATAGGAACAAATTCTTTGACATTCTAGGAGTGGAGAGGTTGCTCTCATGTTTAACTCAGATGGATAGCAGATATTCCTGTCTCTAAAGTTACTCATGAAAACAGAAACAAGAGAAGCCAGTGAACCTGCACTTTGTATGTTCCAATTTAATTTTGGTGGCTTCAGTACTTGACCCAGGCGAGGCTTCCCCGTGGCTAAGTGGAAAAACCCTACTTCTATTCCCCCATGACCTCTGATGAGGAATAACTAGAATGCAAAGACCACACGGTCCAATGCAACTAGCCAGACTGACCCAGTTCTGACCAGTCAAGGCCAGTGAGCACCTAAAACTGGCTCCACTACCAGCTGCTGCAGCTGCTTTAGAGCTGACCCAGCGTCCCCTCTCCAAGCATACCCTGCATTCCTGCCTGCACCCTAACCACCAAGCCTCCCACCTTCCTGCTCTTGCTGCTTGAGGCAGCCCAGGACACACTTTCCCCCTAGTCACACTTGCCCCTGAAGCAGTGGTTCTAAGAGAAATAGGTGGGGGCCTCAAGACATGGAACACTGACCCCACCCGATCCCTGGCCCTGCATTTCTATGCAATTTCCAGGCAATGTTGCTGCTTAGAGACCATAGCCTGAAAACCAGTGCCCTAAGGAATGACTCCAAGAATGGCTTTCTGGAGTCCTCGATCCTGTGACAATATAGCTTAGAAGCATTTTGTCTGGGGGAAAAGTGTAGCCTTAGGCAAGAGTTTGAAAGGTGACTCTCTGGGACTTGGCCTCTTTCCACAGCAAGCACAGGAGCCTGTCTTTGCCTGAACTAGTGCTCATTTCCAAACTCATGTTTATTACCCCTCTTTTTAAAAAAAACCTAGAGAAAACCCAACGAAGGAAATGGCAGCCTTGGGAACTTGTGTTCACCTGTCACCCCTGTGACTGTGCCTGCCCAAAGGTGAGGGTTCCCAAATCCTCATGGAACTTATTCCTGTCCAATTTTCCGATTCAGAGCTGGTAGCCAGGTGTACAATGCCCCAAGATGTGTATCTGCAGGAAAGACCAATTCCATAATCATTTGGTCGTCTGCCTTCCTGAGGGATGCTACTCATTTGTCAGTTTAGGAACAACCACATGCTGTGATTATAGTCACATCTATTATCACCTGACTTGAGTGTCTTGCCATGAGCTGTCATTGTGTGAATTAAGTAGAACATGAGCGCACTGATACAGGTAACTTTCATCCTGTCATTCCCTGCCCTGATCAGCCCTTGGTCTGAGACACTCAGCGTCTATAACTACAAAGAACTATACAACTCTGGGATGTGGGGCAAATTTCAGCTTTTTAAAGCTTGCATCATCATGGGCTTGTAGCAAATCTGAGGCAAACACACTGCTCACTACAATAAGTCTGTTTTAAATCGATCCTATATTCCCTAAAATCTCATGGGTGTTTTAACAAAATAAATGTACTTGAGTAAAATGCCACACATGCACACACACACAAATCCTGATTTATTCCCTGTTTCTCATACATCACAGGCATTGTTCTATTTAAAAAGCAACAGTGACGACTTCAAAATATGTTCAGAATTTAATTATAAATGCAGGTTAATCTGAGTAACTTTTAAGTACAAAAAAGAGTTAGTACACCACAAGCATTTTCTACACTTTTATTTTGTGGTGATTGTGAGACAAACACAGTCCAAACATGAGCCTTCTCATCCTCCCCTCCCAAGGACTATCTGACTCCATGCTCCCCAGTTACAGCAGTTGTCAGGCTGGGATGGCAGCTTCTGGCCGGGATTGCAGTTTATCCTTCTGAATCCCTTTCTCCTCACTTAAAAATCCCACATGTACATGGGTGAGGCGAGGTCTTCTTTACACTCACCACCAGGGGGCGTGTGGGAGCACAGCCACTTCCCAACTGCTCCCACCCCTGACGCCCCTCAAACCTGAAACCTGCAGCCTTGCTGGGAATCTTCACCTGGTCTAGGAAGGAGCATCACAACGAGCTGGCAGTAGTTTATGTACCAGGAGGGCTTCTAACGAGTATCTAAAAATATTTTCTACACCATCTCGAGCACAGCCATGCAGGTCTCTGAGATCTGGATCTTTCTTCTGCAGTCTACTCTTTGCCTACATGCTCATTTCAAATCATCTGTGAATCAGATTCTCTCCCAGGCAGGTGAATCACTCCCCACTAATAAGCGAGGTGCTTGGGGGAGTTGCATTAACTGTTTCAGGCCGCTTGGGTGCATTTCTGTGCAGGCTGCTTCAGGCCAGAAAACCTCAATCCCATCTCTTTCACACTAATGAATTTAATCAGTAGCGAGCAGTCAGGGGAGTTGGTGGTGAAGAAGGTGCTCCAAGACTCATCCCCAATTAGCAAGCCTCAGTCACAGACACCTCTGGGGAGCAGGGGACCCTGGGGAAGACAGCCCACTGCTAATTATCCCTGCATCGGAAAGGGAGGTCCAGCCTGGGACTCCAAAGGTAATGGAGAGGGGGAGCACAAAGCAGCAAAGGACACATGTGAGCAGCTGAGGCTCCAGGCAACCAGCAGCTGCTACACTCAGCAATCCAGCAGTGTGACAGCATACGGATCTGTAGTGTGCCAAGCAGTACTGGGGGCTCCTCAGAGCTGAGGCCCCTGTGCGCCGGGAATCCCACCCCACATCCACACCAGACACACACACACACACACATGCACGCACGCACACAACACACACACAGCCTCGGGGATGACTTAGCACCTCACTGTCAGGAGTGTCTTCCAACCAGATGTGCGTGTGTAAGTTCGCCACCCACATCAGTACCCATCGCCTGCTCGCTCCGTGACAGCACTCAAGGCCAGGAAGCAAAGGTGGCCAGGGGAAGGGGGCGGCAGTGCTTAGCTCTCCTCAGTGAGCCCTTCACCAGCACCTAGTGTTTCCCCAGTTGAACAAGAGTCCCCTACCTCTGCCCTCTGTCCCATAAATTAAATCCCCATTCTGGTTTTCAAAGTTAATCTGTAAACTCTTGAGTCAACCCCTTGGTCATTTCCCTGGGGCTCAGTTCCCTCCAGTTCTAGAATGAAGGGAGACAGAAAGACACACCCACCCCATCTGACCTTACAGAAGAGTAAAGGTTAATGAGAAAGTGTTTAAAGGAAAAAAAAAAAAAAAATCACAAAGAAGCTCCCCACTCTGTGGCAGTCTTGCACATGTGACAATGAGTTTACCAGCCCAATAATATATTTAACCGACACCACCTCATGCTGCGGTGTGTACAAGGGTCTGAGAGTAATGACTGGCTATCACTTCTTGCTCTGGGCAAGCGTTCGCCTCTTTGCATCTTCTCTTCTAAGTCACTATAAGGTGTCAGTGTCAATCATTACCCTCTCCAGGTCCTGCCGCAGGTGCGTGAACAGCTGCAGCCTCCTAAACAAGACATCCTGCTCCCGCTTGGCTAGATTGTCCTCTTCGTCTTTCTTTGGGGTGATCAGGGGCTTGTTGAAGTTGACCTTCCTCTTCAACTTCCAGTACTGGTACAGGAAATCCACTACTTCCTCAGGCAGCCGCAGAGCCCTGGCCACATCCAGCAGGTTGACGAAGGTGTAGAACTCATCCTCCAGCTGCTGCAGCTTCTGCTTGCGGACACTCACCCGGTGGGCCTCCTCCCGGTTCTGCTCGAGGCTGGAGAAGGGCTCCAGCGGGTCCTGGGGGGAGCACGCCGGGGCACCGTTCTCCTGCGCGGCCCCCTCGCCCAGGCTCTCTTCAGGTTTTCTATGTGAGCTGTGCTTGGGGCAGTAGGACTTGAACTTGACTTCATCATTCTCTGCCAAGATGGTCTTCATTTCCAGGCCCCGGTCAAAAGCACAAGTCACGTGGAAGGCTGTGCGGCAGTTCTTCACGGAGCACTGGGAAGAACAAGCAGAGGAGAGAGGCTGTTAGGGAACAGCAGTTTCCATGCCAGGCGCCCCACATACACACAAGCAAGAGCCGCGCCGGGAGCACGCGCTGTCACAACGCCACTTGATGAGGATTCACCTCGGCAGATTTACAGAGCTAAGGCTGGGGATTTGAAGGAACTCTTCAAATGAAAGCTTTTTCATAAACCAAACCATCACTCTTAGAAGAGTAACCACATCCAAATCCCCTCTTCGGTCAGGCACAATTACACAGACGGCACTTGGAGAGGAAGGGGCAGGACCCTCAAAAGAACGCAGCAAAAGAACATGTGCTCACCACGCAGAGGGCACTTGGAGGCATTATTTTGGATTTTCTCACGGATTTGTGCCCTTATAATGTTTGTATGAAAAGTCGGAACACAGATCTCCTCAGGATAGATCAGTGCTGGTCAGTTCTTTTTTTTGTTTTGTTTTGTTTTTTTTAATCGGTACCAGGGATCAAACTCACGACTGCCTGCTTGCAAGTCAGGCGCTTATGCTGCTGAGCTAAATCCCCAGCCCCATGGTCAGTTCTAAAGGAAATGTAGTGGCTCACTCTGAACTCCAGCCAGGAGACCCCCAGCACAAGAGGGAAAGCAAATGGTGCACTTCCTTAGAGCGACACTGGGATTCACTCATGGCAGGCCACTAGAAGAATCCAGCCCCAGGCAGAATCCCCAGCAGGTTAGCTCCAAGGACACAGAGGCCCTCGTGAGCCCAGTGAGGTCCTGAGCACTGAGCGCCACACCTAGCCACTGAAGGGTTACTGGACGCCTGGAGACCACTTCCTGTGGGCCTCATCTAGACGAGATCTCACTGCCTAAGCCGAGCTGCAATTCAGTGCCTTTGATCCGGATGACAAGCTCTGGCCTAGCAGGAGCAAAGCGATTAACTTCTCCCGTCTGATCTTGCAGAGCAAATCCCTGGAAGGAGGCTCCTCTTGGGGGCTGAAGTCAGGCCCTAAAAGCATCCCTGGACTGTACTGTGTGAGGCCAGATGATCCGTGGGGCACACCAGGATTGCAGAAAGGACCAGAACCCACTGGCTGGCGGCCAACTGAAAAGCTTAATTAAACTCACCCAACAGACCTGAATCACAGAACTCAGATGGCAGAGGCTGGAGCCGGGCTTGTTCCCCTGTCACTTCCATAAGAGGTGACTCGATGCCAACAGTAACAATGTCTACTAAAACTCCAGCTCCCTTCACCATTTCCCCATTACAGTTACCTCGAGCACACGAACAAATCTGTAATCTTATCTATAAATAACCTCAATTCCAAACACTGTGTGAAAGCAGCTTTGGTGGCAGAACACACACATACACACCTGGCCGCGGTCATTAAAAGAAGCCTGCTCCCCGCTGCCGCACTCGGCCAAGTGGGAACAGATGACCGGGATACTATCTGCGTTTGGCTTAAACTACACTTAACCCAAGCGGTCCAATCGGAAAGAGAAAGGGCTGCGGGAGTATTTATACAGGACTCTGTAAAGACGCCAAATGGCCTTCCTTCGGGTTTTCCTATTCAGGTTGACTCAGCAAACAGATGTTACAGAAACATAAACCAGAGCCTTCACAGCTGCAGATATTTCCGAGAGAAATTCTTTTAATAAAATCAATCCATTCTATGAAGATATGAAAAATCATCGGCCTTCCTTGGCCTCCACTCCTTCAAATTAATGTTCTGGGAAAAAAGAGGTCAATGGCAACAAAAAAGTCATTGTCAGCTCTCCTCAAAACAGAAGCACAGCTCCCCTTTGCCCGCCTCCTTTAAACGTCAGGTAGTCAGTTAAGGCCCAGGGTTGGGGTGCTCAGGAAAGGGCAGAGTCCGTGCTCCAAAGGACACTGGGTAACACGGGAGAAACGACAGCCGTTCTCCTTGGCCCACCACGGCTTGTTTTGCACAAGTGAACACTTGCATGCACACCCACATACGCGCATGCACACAGACTCACACCACTCTAGTGCTTTTCTGTGTGTCTTCCATTCGCCTTGACTAACCCAACTCTCAGGCCAGATCCTATTTACACAGAAAATTCCTGCTACCTCAAGGTTCCCAGCCAAACCTCACCAGCTGCCTACTGCTCCGCCCTCAGAATATTTCTATTACATTCTCAAACACCCAGTAGAAATAATAACAAAAGTAGAACAACTTGGCTTGAAAACAAGAAAAGTGGCCCAGGCATACTGCTGCACACCTGAAATCACAGCACTCTAAGAAACTGAGCAGGGAAGACCCTAAGTAAGCCAAGGGTGGGCAACTTAACAAAACCCTATCTCCAGAAAGTTTTTAATTTCAAAAAGGGCTGGAAATGTAGCTCAGAGGAATCATTTCCACAAAAAATTAGCTAAATATGTTAGACACACAGATGCCACCAATCAAGGTCTTTTTGGTACCTTACTGAAATATTTATTCCAAAAATATAAAATGAATATAATGTACTAAATTTTTTAAAACTCAGGCCCATCGTCACCCAGTTTTTGCTATGCCAAAACTGTTGCTTTCCTAAATCCACAGGAACCCTGACTACAATGAGTATCTCTCTTCCTATTCAACAAAGCAACTGAGGCAGACAGGGTCTGAGGCACGTGCCGGTCCACCCCAGAGGAAGAGCGAGACTTGACCTTTAGGGCCAAGACCACCACACAGCACTGGAGGTCCTGCAAACCCGACAGCCTGGACATCAATTATGTGAGACTCAAAAGTTAACACCTCAGGCAGAGTTTTAGACAATACACACACACACCTGACAGCAAGCCATCTCCATGATTTCCTTGAACACGTCATGACTGTATGCTTCTGGATCTGGCCACACAAATGTAGGCAGATGCCTTGTGTGCATGTGTGTACGCACGTGTGTGCCTGCCTGTCTTCTCCAAATGCACAAGCACACAGAAACGTACTCATGGTGCCAGAAAGAATGGAATATCCGGACTGTGCTCAGACTGTAACAAGCCATGCAAAGGCATCCAGGGCAGCACTTTCCAGCTGCACCTCTAGCCAGCTGACCCTTCAGGTGAGAAGGCCTGAGCCTGTGGAGCACTGGGGCCAGCTGCAATCCCCAGGAGGCAGCTCCAGGGCAGGTCTGGGCTGCAGCTGCACACTGGGAGCACAGCTGGGAGGGCGGTCAACTTGAGCACCAGGCCAAGCAGTCTGTATTCTGGTGATGGCGCACACAATCTGCCTAGTGGAAGTGGTCACACCAGGCTGGACTCATCCCTCACACCAAGGGCTATCACAACCGCACCCTGCTTTCTCTAACCACTTGTAGACCCTCCTTCAACCTAACCCCACAGCTCAGGAAAGGAAAACGAAGCCACGCTTCCAGTTCATTACCTGTATGGAGGCCCCAAACTTCTCATTGCAGAGGCTACACACCAGCGCCCACCGACTGCTGGGGATGTGAGACACCTTTGTGATGGGCTCCATCTTCTCTGGGCTGCCGATGCTCACCTGGAGGTCAAAAATAGCAAAATGTGTGACACAGGCCATCAGAGGCTGAATCTGGGCTTTGGAGATGCAAAGTTCTGATGCTTCCCACAACCCAAGTCTAAACAGTGGCAGGCAATGTAGCTCAGATGGATCCCAGAGCACAGCTCAGGTGACGCACACATCCCTGGTATAAAAACGCTCAGATAACTGAGTTTCCATTGCTCACTTGAAGAGTCTGGTGGAAGAGACACTTATGAGGATAATGCATTCTACTATGCTGCAGATTCACATGGAACTTGTCAAGACTAAAGGCCCATCCTAAATATATCTAAACACTGTCGATTACAGTAGAAACTCAAGTTATTTTTAATCTTTCTTACTAAAGAAAACCATCCTCTTCAGTCAGAATACATGACTACGTTCAAAGTAGAAACCTATTAAGATAAATAAGGTATCATCTCTATTTTCCACCTAGGTCACTGAACTGTATCCTATTAATACCATACCACAAGAGCTGGTCTTACCAAGACCCAAGTCAAAAAAACCTCAATGCAAATCACCCTTAGATAATTCTCACAAGGAAGAATATACCAAATCACACACCCAAAAAATGTTGGAATTTGAATCGCAAATTATATTTCTCATAGTGAGCCATGCAAATTAAATTAGTCAAGGTCTGGGACTTGAAATAAATTAGACTAGACCTGAAATTAAAAAGGTTGAGGCTCAGTAAGAATTTAAATAAAAACCGCAGAAGTGTGACCTGGAGCACCAGGGCTTTAAGCACAGTGATGCTGCGTATGTGGTTTGCTAAGCACAAGGATTCACAGGGCGGCTCAGCCACTGGGCCACAGCCGTACCAGCTCCAGATGTGGCCTGGGGCAGGTGAGGGACGTGAGGGTCTGCAGAGATGTGTGGACACTCCCACCCCCGGTCCACTTTACCACTTCACCCAGCTCACATCCCCACTACTGTGTGTCCTGTGACACCACGACGGTGCACTGGAGATTCAGCTAAAGGTGCCACAGAGGCCAGCAGCTGAAGTTATCTTCTTATGCATCAGCTACACACTACATACGCACAAGTGGCTCCCCACCCACTACCCAGGCTCCGGACCTTCAGAGCCAAGGTGCTATGAAAGCCACACTTACCTCGGGGATCCACAGGGCACAGCTGACGTGGACCCACTTGGTTCCGCTGCGGGTGGGCTTCATGGCTCCACCCTTCTTGGGACACAGCAAGCATTTTGGCTGAACCCCCAGGGCGCATGTCCGGCACAGCCAACTACCCTCTGGCACCTTGAGGATTCCATAGCAGGCCTGCAATGTCAGAGCATATCCCCGAGGGAAAAGGAGAAAGAGAACAAAATACGGTTTTTATTTACTAATTTCAAAACCCCTTAGGAAGACTCTCATAGACCCCTACCCACCCCCACCACGCTGTTGACTCTCCCCTTGGAGAAACACCAAGCCACCTTGCAGAAGGTCCACATGTTTGGGCTCTTGAGACAGGACCCCTGTGTATCTGGCAGAAGGTGGCCCTGAACACCACCAGGAGCAGCAAGTTTCAAAATCACTGCAGAAGCCCGGCTACACCAGGAATCTGCACAGCCATAGCCTCCCAACGCTCTGGGGTCAAGCGGAGAAGCCGTCCCTTTCTGCTCTGCGGATGGCAGAGGGTTCCAGGTGAGGGGAGACAGGGCAGTGGGGACCCCTCGTTCCCTGGGCGGCACATCCTCTACCACCGGCCAACTCGGCCCCATGTGAACAGACCAAGAAAAGGGAGACACCCCAGACAAAGGGGGAATTTGGTCTCTTTCGTGGATATTTAAAACAAAGCCTGTTTTGCACAAGATGGCAAAATTACACAAGACAGCATAAACTGCAGAAATCAAGGCTTTTACAACTAAAGTAATTAAGACAACTTGAAGAAAGAAAAGGCAAACATTAAATAAGCAGAGTGAAGAAACAAAACCACAATGGTACCAGGAGCATTCGGAGAACCCTTTAAAAACCAGGCTGCTCAGAGCTTTATCCTTAAGTGACCTGAAGTCAGGAAGTCGAGAGTCACAGTAACATAGCTCCAGTTCTTCAGACAGAAAAAACACAGCCACTCCGCACTGAATGCCCAGGACGCAAGAAGGAAACCACAAGACCGAGGGCTGAGGGAAGCGAAGGAACCCTGGATCGCAGGCCCAGGAGCGTGTGTCAGCCCGTGAGTTAGCCAGCCACTGTCAGCAGACTTGAAGGGAAAAGGTCCAGTGACGCTAATGACACACTAAGGTTTCAATACTAGAGCCGCCTGTGAAGAGCTCCTTCCACAGGAAAAGCTGGTTTAAGCTAATGAAGTTTACCTTAATAACAAGCCATAAAGCATTTTGCACAAGAAAATATTAAGGAAAAAACACCATGTGATGTGGCAGTTAAAAAGCAAAGACTGGAGTGGAACTTGGAGTGGTCTTCTCCAAGCCCCCAACTACCAGGACCGGCTCTGCCGTGGACCCACTGGGAGGCACTGGACAGCCCCACCCTGTGCTGGTTGACTCATTTCTAAAGCACAGAGTAAATGCCAGCAGAAAGAATGAAAAGTCACCCAAGTAGAGGAGAAATACCAGCAACACAAAGCAACAATGGCAGTCACAGCCCATGATCACAGCACATCAAACCACAAGAATTCTCTACTGCCCAGAGACTTCCTAGGTGACCTGAAAATCCAGAGCCACTAAAATGAGCTTTACTGTGACTAAAGCAAGAGATTATGTCTCAAGAATCCCTGTCAAGATGAGCTGAGACAAGGCCACAGCAGGTAGAGGCAGATAAACTACAAGAAGGTGATAATCAAGAAATTCACAGACCAAACTTGAGTCTTCCTGAGATTGGCCACAGACTTCTCTCTTTTGTTTTGTAAATGTTTTAAATCTCAACATCACCAGGTAAAGCCAAAGTATCTCAGGACTGCCCTTTAAATCAGAAAAGCCTACCTGGGCACATGGGCCTACCTAACGCATTTCTTCACCACTGCAGTAGTACATCAGAAGAGGTGAGGCACCAAACCGTCAGAAAGCTTACACACTGCGCGGCACCCAGGCTTGCTCCGTCCCATGGGCTCACCCCGCGAGGGGCAGTTCTCTTCTCTATCCATGGCTCGGTTTACACTCTTGCTAGCAACTTTATGGATTATTAAAATATCCTCCAAAAGATATGCTGGAGTCCTAAATCCCCACCACCTCAAATTATGATCTTATTCATCACAGTCACCACCAATGCAATTATTTACGATGGTCACACTGGTGGGGCCACACATGACTCGATTGGGGTCTTATAAGGCGACAGACACCCAGGAAGGAAAAACACCACACACAGTGAGGGAGCTGCAAGCCAGGAACCCCAAAGACGGACCAAAAACCACACAACAGGGAAGAACTAGCCGTTATGCTTCACAAGGAGCCTGATCTTGTTTCTTTTTTCAAACTTTTTAGCCTCCAGAATCACAAAGTTATAATAAACTTTGACTGATTTGAGACACCCAGTTTGCGGTACTGTAGAACACAGCAAACTAAAATTCAATGCTCTTACTTGGCCCCAAGGGCGCCTGGGGTAAAGGCAGCAGCAGGACACGCTCCTAAGTCCATCGGACCTGCAGGGCGAGCAGGGTGTCTACTCGGCAGTCACACCTCTGACCATGCCAGACTGGGACAGGGCCCAGCTGGGGAGAGGCCAGGCGGGTCCAAGCTCCGCCGCTGTCCTCACGCCCGCTGCCGCCTACCTGGTGCACGCAGATGTTACACTTGTCGCAGAACACCATCTCGTTGCCGTCCTCACCGTCGGGGGACTGGCACACATCACAAACCACGTCTTCGTCATACTCGATCCCCAGTCCCTCCTCGGTCTCGATGGCATGATTCATGTTATCATAGCATCTCTGTTCGAACTCTTCCAGGACCCTTTCCATGGTGTACTCGTCTAGCTCAGGCATCCCTGGAGGAGATGCCGTAAAACCCACCTTAACAACTCGCATGAACGAATATCACAGTGAAACAATTTAAGTTTGCCTAAGTTGTAAGAATTTACAAAACATAAATAACTATCTTTGAGTGCCCCAAATTTTCTGTTTAAAAGCTTCGCAAAATCTTTCCACAGAAAGACTCTTTCAAGCAAGACTGTCCTTCATGGTTAGGCACTGAAGACATAATAAACAGAAAAATAAAAATAAATCTTGCTTGTACTCCTAGCACTCGGGAGGCTGAAGCAGGAAAATACCTGTGAGTTCAAGGCCAGCCTGAGCTACACAGTGAGGTCAAAGTTAAGCCTGAATTACACGGCAAGACCTTGTCTCAAAAAATTAAATACACAAATAGTAAGTCTAGGCCAGGGATTTAGCTCAGTGACATAAATGCCTGCCTGGCAAGTACAAGGTCAAGTTCGATCACCAGTACAAAAAAAAAAAAAAAAAAAAAGAATCAAATAAGTAAGTCCAATGCTATTAAATATACATGCTGAGACTTGGAATTTAGCTCAGTAGCATATGTACCTGCCTGGCAAGCCAGAGGTTGTGAGTTCAATTCCCAGTAACCCTCCCCCCCAAATACCACATAACATGTTAGTACACATAATAATTAACATGTATGTGCCTTTCAAAATTATCAAGTATATTATAACTAGGTTTTTCTTTTTTAAAAGTTTTCTCTCTTATTGCTTATAGCAGTGCTCTGAAAAATATTTCACTCCAAGTACTTGCATGTCTTTAACTGGATTACTCCTCCTCAGTCTCTAGTGGAACTGCACAGTTAACCAGACTCCCAAAGACCAATACAGGGAAATGCCTGGAGCAGAGGAGACAGCTCACCGTGAATCAAACAAAACACACTCTTTTCTAGAGTTTGGAAATTAGAAATTTAAAGTAATCTGATGAGTTTACAGGTGCGTGAGCTACCAGGAGGCAGGGCCTAGCAGAAGAAGCAGGTGGCCAGGAAGTATGTGTCCTCAGGCTGTTGCCTCTCACTGGGCTTCCTGACTGCCCAACAGGACAGCTTTCCTGTACCACATCCTGCCACCACGGTGTCCTACCTTGGAGTCAGCAGACCACAGACTGAAATGAATGAAAATACATCCCTCCTACTTGAAGTTGCATGTGTTAGGTATCTTTTTATAGCAACAGAAAGGTGACTGTAGAGTGATTATCACAGTACTGCCAAATGGTGGAATAACTTGTTTCGCTCTTTTGGGGATGTTTTCCATACTTCTTAACAATAAAAATAGTTGTGCTGACAAGAAAACAGCAGGGTTTTTTTTTTTTTTTAATTGTTTTGATACCAGGACTCAAACTCTCAAGACCTTTTGTTTGCCAAATAGGCTCTGTGCCACTGAGCTAAATCCCTGGCCCCACCCAATATGCATTTTAAAAATACTCAAATGCAAAAAAACAAAACACAAATACATACTTAAGATAGAAAAAAGTGTTTCATTAGTGCCTACAACTCAATGTTCATGTTCATAAACGTAAAGCTATCGAGTCAACGTCCCGTGTTTTAACAGTAGACCGGGAGGCAAACACCAATGAGCCTTGCACACACTCAGAACCTCCACTGCCTTATGAGACTCTTCATCCCAACGCTCCCACCAACCTTGGAAACACTGACTTTGAAACACTAGGCACTGTAATTCACTTTCATAAGTAAAAAGACCAACAGCAACCACCTCAAACATCTTTAGCCATGTCCCATTTATGCTACACAAATAAATACCTAGCCTATCAAAATATTCAACGGTATTTAAATTTGATTAGCCTAGTTATTATTTAAAGCACTCACAAAATCCCAACAGTCATTGAGTTAAGTCCTCTGACTTAACACAGGACACCTAAAATCTTTCAAGTGCATTATACTAGTTTTAGCTTTTTGTTTTTTGTGGTACTGGGGATTGAACCCAGGAAGTTCTACCCCCAGGCACCGCCTCTTTACCGTTTGTTAGTTTTAGATACACTCTCACTATGCAGTTCAACCGGCTTTGAACTCACTCTGGAGCCCAGGCTGGCCTCAACTGGCAGCAATCTACTGCTCAGCCTCCCGTGTGCTGGGGCTACAGAGGTCTGTGATTCCCAGTCTAGCCCTGAAATTACCACCCTACTGCCTCAGTCTCCCAAGCAGCTGGGATTCCAGGTGAGCACCACCTTAAGTACTCACTCAACTTTACTGATCTTTATAAAGCTGTAATAAACAAGGTAGAACTTTGTCATCTATGAAACCAAAATACAATAGAATTCAAGTATAAGAACTCTCTAAAAAACTTATCAAGATTATATAAAATAGGACTTCTCCAGACCCTTACTGCTCTGGTCACAGACACCTTAAGGACCAGGAGAAAGGAAATCTACTATCAAAACACTACAGTAGAAATTAACAACATTCCTGACTTGGTCTACACTATCGTGCTGGTCACAACAGCAGGCCAAGTTGCTACTATAGGCCAGTCTCTGTGCCAGGTCCCATGGAAAAACTCAGGACTTTGCCCTTGAGTGCTCTGAAGCCCACTACCACAAACACCACGAGTAATGTGCGCTGAGTGGCAACCGAGAGGTCCATGCCACCACTCCCCGGCCAGCACGGGGGCACAGGGTGCAGCTACAGTCACCCTTCAGTCCTTCTTTGCCGCCTCATTCAGCAAACCTCAAGGACAAACAGATCAGAGGAACCAACACTCCAGGTTTGGAGCAGACTGGGAAAACTGCTGTGGTGCAAACACAATGGGCGTGGCTAGAGTGGGGCTCATTTCAAGAAATAAAGAGGTGTCATGCACACCTGTAATGCCAGCGCTGGGGAGGCTGAGGCAAGAAGTTCGCTATGAATTGGAAGCCAGGCTGGGCTACAAAAGAGACTCGTCTCAAAAATCCCCCAAAAAAGTAAAAGAAATAAAGACGCCTACCACTAAAGATGGACCCTCAGTGGCATCACAGGAAAAAAAGAAAACAACACAGAACGGGACCCTGGCACTTAATTTCTTTGGGCATCATTCAGTTCCCTTAATTGAGAAGTGGGGGCCAAAAAACAGATGCTACAGTGAGAGGAACACTGCCTCCATCCTCAACCCTGCCCTCATGAGCTCTGTTCTGCTCTATGAGTAGCGCCAGCCTCTGCATCTCCCTGTCCTCCTGCTTCAGCCACACGGGCTGACCGTGGAGGAGCCCCCGAGACTGACAATGAAGCTGAGCTGAGCAGGCTTCTCCACACAAGCAGAGCTGGCACCACTCACTCCGGATGCGTCTCAGCATAAGGTGATGAAACAACAACCCGCGTGCTCTCACCCATCTCTTTGAACTCTTCGTTGGTCAGTTCCAGCCATGCAGCGTCCATGTCATTGAGGTCATAGCGACACACACTGTCAGCCAGCGAGCGGATATCAACGTAGCCCAACTCGGGAGGCTCAGAGCCCGATGAGACGATGTATTTCTTGGGCCTGATGAACATGAGGGACTTCTCCTCCGACACAACCCTGGTTAACAAAACAGCCAAATCATCCTTTCCAGCTCCTTCAGGGAGGTGTGCCACAGTCCCAGGTGCAGCTTCTTCCCTCACCCTCCAAAGCCTAGGTCCTCCCCAGGTTCATATAAAGCATAGGCTTAAAATCCAAGAATACGCCAGGTATGGTGGCAATTCCAGCACTTGCAATTCCAGCACTGAAGGCTGAGGCAGGAAGATGGCAAGTTCAAGACCAGCCTGGGCTACTTAGGGACCCTTTCCCAAAGTCTGAGGAGAGAGGGGAAGAGAACAAAAAGGAGAGGTAAGGGGGACAGGTGATATACTTCCATGTGAGCGTCCTGGACTCAAAGTCCAGTACCAAGCCTGAGGGGTGGAAAGTGTCTATATTGGCCAGCCCTGGTGGGGAGGTCAGTAAAACAAGGCTTGCCATGTGCAGGTTCTTGAGAACATCTAAGAAAAGATAAGCCAGTCAAGCTAAGCAGGCATAGAACACACCAAGCAGCCAAGGGCAGAGACATGTGAACGATCACCTTACAACACATTGCTAGAGAGAAAAAGGTAGGCACTGGCCACCGTGACTAAGAACCTGAGAACCTGACAGTTCTGGCCAAGCAGGGACTCTCCCCACCCAAACATGCACTCACAGACAGAAACACAAGGCTCTTCCCTCCTACAGCCACACTCTCCTGCGCTCTTGCCTTCCTCCTCAACCCGTTTAGGACAAGGGCCACCGTGAGAAGAGCATGCCAGCCCCAACTGTGAGCCGGGCCTTGCCCCTCCGAGGCCCCAGGGCCCCCGTGCTCCTCCACATCTGTGCCTTGGCAGTTTGTGTCGGATCAACAGGTTGCCCAGAGTTTGTAGAAGCATTTTTAGTGCCCTTATCATTAAAGGGAGTGATTTTATCTGTGACACTGAGATAGGACACTGAGGGATTCATTTCTCCTCCTGCAGCAAAGGCAAGGTTTCAAGTGAAAACTCCACAAGGACCGTCAGTGCTCACTGCTTTCAGCCTGGGCTCCAACTGCAACTGCAGCACTCAGCGGCGCACCTCGGATGCTGAAGCTGGGGGTGCACGCTGCGCACAGGCCAGGACACGGCCTCTAGGGCACCTGAGCCCCACCCGCTGGCAATGGGCCACAAAGACCTACACATCTGCCGCCTGGAATAGACTCCTCGGGAACCCCAAAATGAAACAATCAAATAGGATCAAGTGCTTGAAGAGATTGGTGGGTGAGGGCCAAGCGGTTAAGTTCAGTCCATCATCAGCAATGGTAAAAGAGGCCATTTTGCAAAGTTACCCCGTGCTGCAGCAGAGAAACCAGCTGCTGGTCAAACGCAGAGGGCAATGGACCCTTTCCCTAAAAGGTCACAGGGAGCTGCACAATGGTGAAACGAGCAAACTGAGAAGTGTCAGGAGGGCCTGCCCCAAGACAGGTAAGTATCTGTCAGCAGGTCCAGAAGCTGTCACACAGCAACACCTGGGATTCTGTCAGGTAAACTCCTTGTCTAAAAGCCCTGGCCCGCCAGGTCCCCACACCTGTCCTCCTGCACAGGTAGAATCAAGCACTTGCCCCAGAAGCACCATTGCTAGTATCCACATCACACGCATGTACATGTGCACACACAGTCAAGCACCAAAATTCCACCCCAGCCAGCCACTCTCCAAATAGCCCTGGGCACCTCCTCCCCGGGCTGCCACTTCACTTTGTGACTCAACTCTTGTTCCTGCCACATCTGTAAGTCCACTGAGACCTTGCAGTATATTTACTGCCAACTCAGAAGCTGTCTCTTTTGAGGCTCCCAGATAGAGGGAAAGAAATGCATGGTGGGGTGGAGAGGCAGAATCCTCTCCGCAGGCATCTCTACCTTGCCACGGGCTGCGGGATGGTCCCTGGGCTCACAGGCACCTGGACACCCTTCTCCCACTCCTGTCTCCAGGGGTCTGCCAACACGTAGTACTCATCAGGGTTCAGCTGGTAGGAGTCGTGCAACTTCATGGCGGTGATCAGGTCTGTCCTAAACACCTGGACAGGAGAGAAAGGGACACTGACATTTGATATTTGCATTCTTTCCCAGAGCACTGGCAGCTGCAGGGTAACCATGGAGCTGCAGTGTAATAAGGTCACTGTATCAACACAGAACAAGTCTGACCTATTACAGAAACCCTTTGCCTGACACACCTGGTACCTCGCTCGGGCCTGGGTGGTGGCAGCTGACACAACACTGCCCTCTCCCTTCCTCAGTCAACACGACAGAGCAGGCACAGCAGTGCCAACGGTACATCAACAGAACACAAAGCCATCTCTGTCCTCCACCAAACGAAGGACTCTCAAATTCACCAAGAGGAATGCTGAACACTCACCCTACAAAGTCTTGGGCAGAGGGGAAATACCACACTTTAAACCTCATCTCTGCTAAAATTAAAATGGGAGCTGCTCTTTAGGTCAGGGTTTAGAAATAAAATGCCACTGACCATACAACTACACAAGCTACTATTACTCAAAGCTCCAGCCTAATCTCCTACATCGAGTACAACCACAAGACCCTGCAGCCCAGGGCGCCAGGACACACGGCCATGTGTCTGGTGATAGCAAGGTTCAGGACAAGGACAACGTGTCAACGAAGTACCTGGCAAAAGCACAATTCTGAGAAACATGGGAGAGAAGTAGGAAGAGGCCACCGAGCGCCATCAGAGGCAGGCTTGCAGACTGTTCACTGCCACACGCCTCCATGCCCTGGCCAGGGGCAGGACGAAGGAGCCCAGAACACACTCCACCGTGCCAAAAACAGACCCATAATTCCAAAAGCGCCCCTCTGCCAAGACAGCACCCCAATTCCTCACCACAGGAAAAAGAAGAGAATATCCTCAAGGGCGATTTCCCTACACCTGCTCCTCTGAGCCTCACAGGCCTGGAGTACCCCATGGACCAGGGTCGGCCCCCACGGAGCGCAGCACAGCACCCTCCCACAGTCAAGGCTGCACAGCTGGCTCCCTCGTCCCATCCCCAGCCCACTCAAGACGGCTAAGGGCTACACAAGGAAGCTCCGGCCTTGGCCTGGGTGGTACCCAAAGCTGTGTTTGGCAGTAAGCAAGCCTGCATCTGCAAGCTGCCCTTGTTTACACAAGCCACAATGCAGAACCCTCTCCTCTAGGTCAGGGAGTTCTTTCCTGTGCTGTTAAGAGCAATTCAGACCATATGCCTGCTAATAGGTCCATATTTGTTTCTCCTGATGGCTTTTCAGGTTGGTGATCACTTTAATAAGCCTCATCCTAATCAAGTCTGGGGCAGTGTCTTGGTAAAAAGGCCACTTCTCCAGGCTGCCTTTCCAACCTGGGCTTCCCCCAGTCCTCATTTCTACAGTCCTATGAAGGAGAAAGAGCCTGCTCATACATCTTGCACAAAAGTACACCAAACACCAGGTTCTTAAAGCAGGCATCCAGCCCAGAGTTATCTCCTAGCTCCAGAGAAAAGTCCTCTAAACCCAAGCCATGTGTCCACACCTTCAGGAAGCACACAGCCCATCTAAGTCACACCAGTAAATCCACAATTGAGTTCGCCAAAGATGGGGAACCAAACTGAAGCAGCCAGGTGAGAAAGGGCAGCCCAGTTCACATATTAGAGAAAGGCTGGTCAAGAGCCAAACAGACCCCTCAGATGGCCTGTGCTCACAAGTCCTCGGCAGAGCTCAGCATGAGAGACAGCTATGCACAAAGAAGACAGGTCAGGGACACGGCCACCACGAGGACCCTGCTGCTTGGCTCCGGGCTGGATGAGCACTCCAGTGCCACTGCTGGGCCCGGCTCACAGCAGTCAGGGCCCCTTGCACTCTCCTTTGCTGAAATAATAGCAGCTCAGCATGCACATCAAAGACACACTTTTAGGCTTAGGAAAGCAGCAAGGAAGCAAGTGCTGCAGGTCACTTGAACAAGAGCCTGGAATGAACCCAAGGGAATGAAGGGCCACCTTCCTACCATCCCCAAGCCTCTGCCAACACGTGAGTGCCTCTAGGACGGTTCTCTGCAATCCCAATGGACGTGTATGCTCCTCACAGGGGCTGTAATTATGGGCCAATCGACCTTCCACTCATTGACACAGCACATGCCTGGCTTCCCTATCACATCCCCACTCCAAGGAATGCCTGCCTCACTCTGCACTGCCATTCAGCATAAAGCCAACTTCGAAGCCATCCCATCAAAAAAAGCAGCAAAAACCCTAAAGTTCAACACAAAACTTTTTCCATAACCTGCTCAGTTAAAAACTAAAATAAACCAATGCGTCCTCTTTGAATCCTCAGAGCCCAGCAAAGGTTAGCAGAGAGAATCTCAGGACCAGTGAGACCCCCTAACCAAGCAAGGCCCCGGAGAGCCACACCTAAAAGCAAGCCAAGATAGAAAGATAAACAACAAATACGGGGCAGCAGGGGAAACATAAGATGGGAAACAAATTGAGAAAGGGGAGGGAGCCTGAAGCATAATCCCCAAAACAAAACTCCCAGAATTACATTGGGTTGTTGCCAAATGAGCCACAAATTCATGGCTAAAACTAACTTGAGGCTGGCAGTGACTTGGCAGCAGCTGAACCCGCTCATCTCCTGGCCAGAAGAAAAGTTGTTGGAAGCCAGCGAAGATGGAACAGGAAAGGAAAAAAAGAATACAATTAATAATAATAGCTAACATTTTACTGAGCACTTTTTATGTGCCAGGAACTATTCAGGTGCTTTGTATGCATGAGTCTACATGTACCAACCCACTTACTCCTCGGGGGAATCCGGTGAAATACACACCTGTGTTACACCATCTGACAGGAGTGTAAACTAGGGTGCCAGGAGTTTAAGGAACTTGCCCAGGGCTGCACACAGACACAATCGAGCAGGAGTGTGTGGGAGCATGTACTCGTGCATACAGGCGTGTGACATGCACAGTCAGGCAAGCGTTCGGGAAGTACCTCCGAGGGCTTCCGGTCTTCATGTCTGGAGCAGGGACTTCTCCTGTGCTGGGACCGGGAATTCTGGGACCACGTAGTTGACAGGCCTGAAGAAACACAGACCAGATTAGAAAGTGCACAGGTTACTACTGAGTTCTCAGGGTGCTCTTCTCCCCACGCTCCTCAAGGCTCACCTCGGTGATGCTCCATGATGCCCCACCCCGGCCCTCTTGGAGCTCTTCACTGTCACCCCTCATCTGAACTCATCTTCCAGTGCAGGCCTAGGGGACCACAGGTGGGTGCAGGAACAGCAAACAAGCAGACAGCAGGCAGGGGAGCAGGCTTCTTGCAGAGGTCCGGGCTCACATATTACACACACACTGGAAAACACCTCCTTACCGCTGCAGTTTTCAGTACACTCTACAGATCCCAAGATCACTATGCTGAACTCTAGCGCCACACCCAAAACATTATAAAGAAAATTTTAACTCCATAGGCAGAAAACTTTGGCATTTCCTAAAACAAAAAACCTCCAAACAACCTCAACATTGCTAATTCTACTTTCCCATGAAAGCGCCAGGGGCTCTCTTTCCCCCTTTCTCCCAAAGTGCCCTAATACCATCGAATGGCCTGTCAGAGGCACTCAGGTCTCATAACTACCACCAAGGCTGAGCTCTCCTCTGGCCCGAGACCCCCTGGCAGCGCAGATGGCACCACGATGGTTAAAATGCTCCATCTGCCTCCATGCAGTTTTTTTTCCTGGATCCATGCTCTGACTTCTTCCTCTTCTATGCTTCCATAAACAGTGGCACTTCCAACCCAGAACACAGAAGAGACTATCACACATACATTTCTAGACTGAGCCTCCCACAGACTCCAGATCCAATCTGAACTTCACATCACACACCAACTCCAGGGTGTCCCTTTGATCTGTGAACTCAGCGTTCTAAATACTGAATTGCACATTTAAACCATTCCTCTGCCATGTATATCCCTACTTCACCAAGTAGTACCTCCATGTCCACTTGAGGTCAGAAACCTACATCATCTAAACTCTCCTCTGACTTGGGATCCATGATCAAAAGAACTTGCCAGTACCCTGCAATTCCAGTTTCTTTTCTCCACCTGTGTCCTGGCTTCTATTAGTCTGTTACAGAGAAAATTACAGAGGTTCCTTCTTGGTGGGTGCCAAATTGCTTCAAAAGACTCAAAACATCCCTTACAAACACTATAGTTTTTGTCCAACTTTTTAACAACTACCTCCAAGTCCCATCTTTAACGATCAGCATCCCAATTCTAAACACTACACTATACCACTTTCCAGAAGTTAACCCCAAAAAGAGAAAAGCCAAAGCATGAGGAGCTCAACTGGTGCAATCAATTATTACTCAAATTGAAGCCTCCATCCCTACAGAATCCAGGGTAAAGGACAGTCTTAAAGCACCAATGAGGCCTTGGGGACATTATGAAATAGATTCTGTACTTAAGCCTATCATCAGATTTGCAACAACCAAGACTAAAGAGGATTGCTGAGCTTGTCTCCGACAGGCAAGGAGTCAGGTCTACCCTTTGAGCACCTGTTCTGTGACCAGTTACTAGGTCAACTGGCTGCTGTTACATCAACAAACTGGATTTTCTACATGTGGACTCATGGCATCTCAGTAAACACTTTAAAATGTTTTACTACTGCACTGAAAGAAATATTCTGGGGACGTTGGGGTAAGGCCAACTTGCAGAGTTTCTGTATCTGCTCATTACAGGGAAAATGAAAGGCAGAAACCAAGTTAAGAACACGGAAGAGAAGGTGGCTGAGTCGCTAATTTTCTACCTTCTCCTCTGGGGGGCCAATCTCCAATGGCCACAGGCTGGAAGGAGAAAGAGGTAAAGAACATACAACGTCTAGATGGGATTTCCAAAAATTCCAGAGAGAAAAAGATGCCTTGGGGCAGAGACGGATGAGCCCTTCATTTACTATGAAAAGGGTTACAAATACAGGCCAAACCTAAAAATTTAAAAAGAATCACTCCATTTCTGTACTATATGGACTGGAGGGCCCTTAGAGCCAAATATTTTCAGTTACAGCAGAACAAAATTGAACAACAATTTTGTTCATTCTTGCAGAACAAACAAATTTGTTCATTCTTGGGTTTCATGACCAGGAATCCTCCTGGGATCGGTCAGGATCCCTCCCCAAGTATTTTCCAAGGTTCCCAGGAAGCTTGCTGCTTTATAGGCACAGAATGCAACCTGAGTAATGACACCCATTTGGTATACACCACCCAGTAAGAAAAAAGAAGGCACTATGAATACAAACAACATAAATAAATATTAAAATAATTATGCTGAGTGCAAGAAGCTGGGCCAATAAAAGGGCACATACTGCATTTACCCCACTTATATAAATACTTGGAAAATGCAAACTAATCTACAGTGACAGGAAGCAGATCATTAGTTAGAGAAAAAGGAGGGAAAGAGTTTGATTTTGATTATATCATGGGTATAAACATGTCAAAACATATTAAAATGTACATATGAAATATATGGATCACTACATGTCAGTTACCCCTCAATAAAACTATTATTATCACTGAAATACCATCCATTCACAGTGAAGAAAAAGAAACAGCTCTGTATTCGCCTCGCATGGGTGATGTGTCTAAAGCCCAGACTTGGCTGCTGCTGACCAGGTGAGAAGTGATGAGAGGGAACCACAGGGCTTGGCTGTGAGACCCCTTCCTCCTGACTCTCTTGCTCACATCAAAGGCAGGCAGTTACTCTATGAAGAGCCATTAGCAGAAGGCATGGGATTCACAATGTCATATATAGGCTAAATGCCAGTGCTGTGCATACAAGAAATTCTCAATATTTTTTTTTTTTGAGAAGTGGACAAAAAGAACTGAAGGAGGCAGGCACTAGAAATCTACTTCTGTTTTACCTAACAGAAGATATGCTTTTGAGCTCAAAGAAAATGAGGTCAAGAAAAATAAAGCAACATTCAAAGGCAGATGGGCGAGGCCACCGCTTCCTGCTTGGAATGCGGCTCGTCTATGGAAGCATTCATGGGAGTCACTGTCTCCCCATTATTACACCAGAGCCCTCCCGACAGCCACACGCTGGCCCTGCAGGTCAGGAGGCTACCCGAATATTATCAAAACATACTGCATTCATCATTCATTCTTAACTTTAAAAACCATGTTACAAAACTTTTCATAAAATGTAGGGAGTAGGGTAGATCAAACTAGAATAAAGAGTATTTCAAATTCTGAAAGGACGGAAACAATTAATTTACACTATCACAAAACACCAGAATTGGTTAAAACTGTGCTACAAGTACACTTGGTTGGTGTTGCCCTTCGCTGAGGGGTTTGCTAGTGTTCAATGACAAATGAAAAAATATGACAAGTGAAACTTGTTTTCTTTTCTTTTGGCTTCCAGGAGAGTAACTGAGAACTCTAAAGTCGTTTTATTGCCATTGATATGGTAATATTATTACCTACATTCAAGTCCATACAAGTGTCAAAAAAAAAAATTGTATCTTTTTTTTTTGAGACTGTCTTGCTATGTAGTGCAGGTTGGCCTTGGACTCATTTATGTAGCCCAGGAGGGCCTCAAACTCTCGGCGATCTTCCTGCCTTAGCCTCGAGAGTGCTGGGATGACAGGCCTGTGCCACCATACCCAGTTCAAGTGTCAAATTTAAATGACTTAAAAATTTTTGACATGTCTGCTGTGCAAGCAACAATGATTCTATAGTAAACACTGTTTTTTTTTTTTTTTTTTTTTGCCTTTTTCCTTTTTATCGGTATTGGGGATCAAACTCACGACTGCCTGCTTGCAAGGCAGGCGCTTATGCCGCTGAGATAAACCTCCAGCCCCCAACACTGTCTTTTTTTAACCTCTCTTTAAGACAACCTCAGGGATGAGAGTTCTGAAAGGCACGCGGCGCAGAGTATGGATCCTGACTGCACAACTCTGAGCCCTTCTTTCTAGTCCCATTACATATCCTGAACACTCCTTCTGAAATATGAAAAATAGCCTCCTGTCTTACCCTAGATCTACAATAGGGGAAAACCTCAAAAGTAAATCTAATACACATGGAACACATCGCTGCACGTGTGGCTCCAATGTGATAGTTTCTTAGGCTGCAGCATGCAAGAAAGGATCTGAAACTGGAATAAACCTTGGTCACAACCTATATACATCTTGCCACTGACCAAATGGTGACTCTCCTATGCCTCTGACACTGCATCTGGACACTAAATAACACGCTGCATAAAAGGGACTGTCAGGAGTGTTAAAACAGCTTGACACTTAACATGCAGTGCCGACCAAGTACCCCAGCCCGACACCGTCACACTGCACCAGTGCACAGACCTGACACACACCCTGGGCACCACTTACAAGTGAAGCTGTCCCTGTGAGAGTAAAGGGATGCCACACACAGTTCTCACCTGAAACTAAGCAAACTTAAAGTACTTGCTGAAATAGGGGCTGGGGATTTAGCTCAGCAGCGTAAGTGCCTGCCTCGCAAGCAGGCAGTCGTGAGTTCGATCCCTGGTACCGATAAAAACAAAACAAAACAACAAAGACCAAAAAAAAGTACTTGCTGAAATCAGCTTTAACCACACGACAGGGAAGACAAGTGTCTGCGATAACTGTGGCTTGTGCTGTAGGCTGTGCTGTAGGCGAGCCTCCATCTGCCAGAGCTCTCCCAGCCTTGCCCAGCTGACTTTGACTTCATGGTCTAACTCACTTTCACCTTCTGGAAAACCAAGGCATCACACTTACACTCAAAGACATGGGCAAGAATGTTTAACCTACTTAAATAGTAAACTCTTGGGCCTTCAACAAACCAACACACCAACATTCCAAAGTTACCATCCCGCCTGCTAAGGTTTCAGTGCAAGCCCAGAGAGATCACTATGTGGTCATCATTACTCCGTTGGCCCCAAGATGCTGTTCTGCTGCAAGATGCAAAGCAAAGAAAGAGAGGTATAAAACCTGGCCAAGCCACCTGTATGCCTTGAAGAATAGAAGTACAACACATATTCTGCAGTTTTGGAGCCAAACTTCCCACATTTCAAGAACTCCTACAAAACTCCTTGTATCAGAAGATACGACTGATGGGGCTGGGGATTTAGCTCAGCGGCATAAGCACCTGCCTTGCAAGCAGGCAGTCGTGAGTTCGATCCCCGGTACTGATAAAAAGAAAAAAAAAAAGTGAAAAAAAAGAAGGTATGACTGATGATAGAACAGGAAGAAATTAAACAAAGTCAAACAAGGACAGAACTGGAAGCAGAGGTCCCTTTTATGCAAGTGAGACCATTGAAGACTTACAGGAAGGTAATCAAGCCCAGATAGTCAAGTATAAGAAACATGAGCAAACTCACTAAATGCAATGAGATCTAAAGCAGCCTAAAGGACAAAGTAGGCTCCACCCACCAAGAATACTGTCACCATCTACTAACAAGGCCAGAGATCCCTGGAAAGCATAAGTCCGATCAGTGAACTTCGAACTTACCTCTGACACTCATCCACATGCATCACCAAGAGGGCAATCAGCAGTTTGAATTTCAATCCCTTCCTGCCTTCTCCTTGTCACCGGCAAGAGTACAGCCTTGCCGACAACCAGGAAAAACTGAAGTGTCTCCGAAGGACCTCATGCATGAAAACATAGAACCCAGGGCACCAGGGAGGTCCCCCACAATGCCAAGCCCTCCAGATCTTCTTCCCACAAAAATCACCCAGTCCCGAGTTTAAGAAGTTAGAAACAGTAACCCCTGCTTCACAACTTTAAGAGTAACTCTATAGATACTCAGCATGCTTCTATCATTCTTTCTGAAAGAGAAAAGAACCAATTTTCCCCTGGTCCTTTAAGGAGCCACAATTTTTTAAAAAAATGAATTTCTAGTGCCATGGTGCATGCCTATAATCATAGCTACTCAGGCAAGAGGACTGCCAAGTTTGAGGCCAACATGGCCAACATAATGAAAGCCTGTCTCAAAATAAAAACTTAAAAAATATCTGAAGATGCAGCTCAGTAACAGAACACCTACCCAGCCCAGCCTGCATGAGGCCCTGGGTTCAGTCCCTAGAACCAAATTAACAGATAAACAAATAAGCCACTATTTGTATTTGGCTCCCTCACCTTAACCAAAGACAGAATGTTCTGGAAAAGGAGGGAGGAAAGAAATGGCAGAAGAGTACTGTTAGTAGGTACTATTTAATTCTTGTCTAATTTTTATAGGAAATAGGAAATATATACATTAAGTATACAGATTGGAAACAACTGACCTCAGACAACCAGGAGTACATAATTCCTGCCCAAAGGACACTTGATATGGTCTAACTAGCTTCTGCAGAAAGTAACAGAATCTTCAGCTTTTGAAAAATCATGAAAAGTAGCTGGTGCACCCATTCCCAAATTTGTCAAAACCCGTAAGGCCACAACATCTTGGGCTGTGAAGTAAGAAATTAAGGGCCTGCTTCTCTGAGCCACGCCCTGGTATGATTGTAACTTCAGAGTTTGGCCTGGCCACCAGTCCCAGGAGTCCAGCAGTTACAGAGTCGGCCTGCAAACACCCAACAGTAACACACTAACTACTCCATCCAACAACAGGGATGGGCCTCCAGGGCGCCTGGAGAAAAGACACCCAGCTGGATGAGAACTCACACCTGGCACAGAAATGCCCATCAGTCCCAGCTGTAAATACCACACACTAGTCTTCCCCTGCACAAGCCAGAAGACAGAGTAACGGGCTCCAGATTCAGGAGCCTGCAAGGCCCAGTCAGACTGTGGCTGGTGCTGTGGCCCCATGCTGACGTCTGCAGTTGTCTGTCCTCCACTTGGACATGCTCTGCCCTGGGCTGAGAACTGCAGCCAAAATTCTGTCAGGTCTGCAGGCTAGCGAGGCTGGGGAGTGACCACTGTACAAACTCACCCTTTCTTACAAGCAAAGCAAGACTAAAATGCACAGGCCCAGCTGAGGAGCTCAGGACATGGGAATCATCTATCAAGAAAGTGATAGGTGCCAGGTGGAGTTCCCTTCACAGACCTACTGTGGGAAAAAAGCCACATACCCTCCTTTCCACTGCCATTACCACATGTATACAAAGGGCCAAGCTCCAGGGCAGTGAGTAGCTCGGTGACAAAGGCCTGCACAATGAACCAGAAGCCCTGGGGGGGAAATGGAGAGGGATGTGTTCTATGGCATCAATATGCACATATTTTTATAAGGCCTGACATCCCAGGAATTCTTAATGAAAGCTGTTTTGTTTACCACTCTGATCATCCACCATAACTGTCAAATCACTGAGCCTGGACAGGCCACACAAGCATAAAGTATCAACATATGTTTTATATTGAACCAACTATTTAACAAAAGTACAGCCTACCTTCTATTAGAAGCTATCATTCCTACCTGCTCCCACCAAGGTCAGGTTTCCATGCCTAGCCTAGAACTAAGACAGAAGTAAGCCTTGGCAGCTACCTAAGTTAACCCTCCAGTGTCCTAAAGATACTTACCTTGATCCCCAGTCTGCGGCTTCTTCAGGGATGTGAACAAAAGTGGTCCATCACAGAGAAAGTTATGTTGATGGATACAATACTGTTGGGGACGTTGGACTCTTCCCCTTCCTCCCTCTCTAAGCACAGTTTAAGGTGGGAGAGCATTTTTAAGTGAAACCTTGGTCTGCTGTGGGCTGAACTGTGACCTGACCCCCTCAAAATTCACATTTTGATGCTCTGAGTCCTAGTACTTCCAAATGTGACTGTACTTGGAGACGGGCACCTAACAGCAGAGGTTTAAGTTTTTTAAAAGGGCTGATGGTTAGGGTGGGCTCCAGTCCAATCTGACTAATGTCATTAAAAAGAGACAGAAAAGACCATGCGAGAGAGAACACAGTGAGAAAAAGATCATCTGCAAGCTGAGAAGAAAAGCCTCAGAAGCAACCAAACCTGCTGACACTTTCCTCTTGGACTTTCAGCCTCCAGAACGGTGAGAAAATTCCTGTTGCGTACACCTCCAGTCTCTGGTGCTTGGTTGCAGCACCTGAGCTGCCAAGGCCTTTGGGGCTAGCAGAGCCTATGGACAGCAAAGGGGCACTAGACAGCAAGGTGCCCAGAACTGCACTGTCAAATGTGAGGGCTGCTGGCCACACAGCTTTCTAAATCTGAAATACTAAAAAAGTTTTAAAATTCGGTTTCCCACATGCGTTAGATTAAAAATTTCCATCTTATTGGCCAATGCCAGTGTAGAAAGGTCCTAAGTTTGAGAGAAGAGCCTCAAGAACAACAGCCTTCTATAACCTACCCCCACCCAGAAGAAAGGAGGTGGTGATGGAGCACAAAGTGAACACAAACCTGGTGCTCAATGCCACCCCACCAAAATCAATAAAAAGCAGGCACTTAGTCTTTCACTGAGCAGTATTAGTATATGGAGATAACTTCTGAGACCTTTTGATTAATGCTGGACCTAAAAAGCAAGACTTTTTAATTGCTGTAAGACAAAACTGTGTACTTAAGCAAGCAGCAAGCCTTTACTGAGTTCTCAGGAACTCTGGAGGACCCTGACAGCACCAGACAGGCAGACAATACCAAAGCCTGCTTCTGCCTGAGGAGAGAAACACCACCTTAAAGTGGAAAGCTGGGGGAAACAAGCAGGCAGGAGGGAGCTCTCCCAAAGGCTATCACAGGGCCTCGGCGGACTGCACTGGGCCCACCCTCAACACCAAGCAGAAGAGCCCCTTTCTCTTCAAAGCCTGGTTAACTCCTCCCCTGCTCCTAGCATCAGTACCCTGCCTGCTCTGAAAGCCCCAGTCAGCGCTGAGCTCCTCACCCCTTTCAGGTCTGGTTACAGTTTACCTTTGTATTTTACACCCCAACCCCTAACGCCATTCTGCTTCCCACTGCTCCACAGCTGTACCAATAACATCAGCCAAAATGCCAGGTGGCTATGGTTAGGTGCCTGGCCCCTTCCCATGTTTTCCAGGGCTGTAAGCACAGCACACTAGCAACAAAGCCTCACTTTCTAATGTACAGCTCTTAATCTGCTGATATTCTAATAGACCAGGAAACTAAAGAGAACCCTATTTGCCTAAAACCTTTTTCATCTTTCAGGAACTGCCAACCTTCATCTCCTCTGTAGCTTGCCCTGACTCTCCCCTCTGAGTTTCTGCATATATTTCTACAGTACATCAGAACGATAACTCTGCAACTGCCCTGATGACTGCACAGCACAACTGTTTTGGCTTGTGTGTGAGGTGAAGTTGCTTGAAGACAGCCCCAAGTTCTTTTCCTTACTACAGCAAGCATCCGTTCAAGCTTTCTTGAGTTTACTCATCATGTCAACAAACTACAGGAGCCAGGGACCATGCTAGGTACAAAATTTCCTCCCAGTATATGCAAGTTCTTCTCTAGTCTATTAGCTTCTCAAGCCAGATACTGTGCCACATTTATGCTGACTGCCTAGAAGCCAACTAACTTCTGCTTCTCAGCTGCACTGTGAAAACATGAGGTTCCAGAGAGCTGAGATGCACACAGCCGAAATGCCATCAGGTTAAACCAAGAGAAGCATAGACACTTGCAGTGAAGAACCTGGACTTGATCCGTTCACATCCTAGTAGGCGGTTCTCAATCTCTATGTCTGGAGTTGAACTAGTTAATGATTACCTGGCTTTGATTAAGTTCCCTTTTCATAAAGAGCAAGCACAAAGTGCCATAAATGATGTTTAAGAAAAACAGACACAGCAGGGACTCTTGGAACTGGATTATTCATCCCTGGATAACAAACAGGAAGCCTCAGGAATGCCTGCCTGCAATCAACCTTTCCCGGAAAGATCTAGTTACAGAGCTGCAGTATCACACTCAGATGTGTTTCTCCAGGCCTTGGCGTTCTCTGACCTGCCTGATATGCAAGGGCCTCAGCTATTTAAAGCATTACATTAAAAAATCATGTTTTTACACTGACCCAACCCTGGTAGGTTCCAAGAACAACAAAGCAGGACTTACTGCCATTGTCGTCAGAGTCCTCACTGCTGCTGGGAAGGCGACCTCGTTTCATGATCTCCCCGGGAAACAGCAGGCAGCCTGCAAAGCAGTGAGACAGCACTTAACCCAAGATGATAATACACAATCATCAAGTTGTGCTTCAGATGGCAGCCCAGGATTCACAGCAAACAAAAGCAAACAAACGGCTTTAAGTAGCTTTTGAATTGCAAACGGTAAAAAGACCAAAGACATAATTAGCAGCAATCATTAACAGACCAGGTTTTAAAAGGAGAGAGGGGGAGGGGGAGGGTGGAGAAGGCGCCTAGCAGTAGGTCCCCAAAGGTGCCAGTTTTCTCTCTATATTCCTGAGACATCATTACTACAACTACTCCGGGAGTCTCTTGCTTGGCTGACTGGCAGCAAGCACTGCAGAAAAAAATCCATAGCAATGAACACTGCTTGCTCACTACAGCCGGAATTATTATTTGGGGGGAGGGGGGAGTACAGTATTTGCACTGCACTGGCCACAATGACACTCCTGTGGCAAATTCTGCTAAAATAATCCTAAACACCAGCAACCTGGAGCTCTAAAAACAAAACCAGTGCGTAACAGGAATGCAAATGTCTCCTCTCCAATCCCTCAGCAATTCACAGCTGGAACAGAAAAAAGCAACAGATATCATTTAATTCTGATCCAAGCTCAGAACAGGTTTAACAGCGACTTCTCCAAGGTCATATTGCAGGCAAGGAGCTTCTAATTCAAACACAAAGCTGTCACCACTCCACTTCTTTTTCCACCCCAACTCCTTTCAGACCAGCAATGAAACTAAGAAATTAATTCAAGGCAATGCAATGGCACGCGCCTGTAATCACAACATTTGGAGGGGTTAACGCAGAAGGATCACAAGTTCAAGTCTAGCCTGAGAATCTTAGAGTGATAACAACTCAAAGTTTTAAAAAATAATTTAAAAAAATAAACTAAGGATGTAGCTAAGGTAGAGCACCCCCTAGGTTTAATCCCTAATCCAGAAAGGGAGGGAAGGAACCTGGTTCATTTGAATAGCTAAACCACCTGGCCAACTCATCCCAGCCAGCTGGTTGTGACAGGACTCTAGCATCACCCTCAAGTAAAGACTGCATTTGAGAACATGACAGAAGGCCAAGGCTGAATGATGGCCTGTCACTGAACTTTTGCAGGTGAAAAGTGCAGCGACATTCACACAGGGCAGACTCTTACACAAACCCGTTTTCCAAGGTTAAGACTATTTATTACCCTGACATCTGTAGAGCCACATCAACAACACCCAATGAGGAAAGAAAGATTCCTGAAGTCAGGAAAAGCATGGTAGCTGGGTACCTAACTATCCACTGCCTCACACAGGAACCTAGTTAGCAGTCTTCTTACTGGGAATCACAACACACAACGTGGTCTTAATACAGTGTGGCACAGAGGAACAGTGTGGAGAACAATATAGAGAACCACTTGCCAGGACAAGACCTTAATTAAAAACCCAAAGCTCCAAACTAAGTGACCTGTAGAAGAGCAAAAGCAGCCATATCACAGTAAAGGGGATCAAAATTTGCCACTGTGCTGTAGGGGTCATTCTGACTTGAAGGCAACTGAGAAATAGCAGGCTCAGAAGGGGTTCTCTGCCTTCTCCCTATCAAAGTGAAAGCAGGGCATACATTTCCCTTTTGTGAAGGAAATTTCCAGCTGCAAAGGGCCTAATGCATAAATAACCCTTAGCTGCCATTAGTTCACCCCACACATTCACTAGTCATCTTTCCACAATTCACCTCCCTAGCCCTAAATCCCTTTTCCTAGTCATCATTTATTATCTTTGCAAAAATAATATAAGCCCCCCAGGTCTGACTGCTTTTAAGTTTTTCACTTCTTTTCTGCAACACATCATACCCTCTTCACTTAAAATCACATAGATGTAACACCACCAATAAAGTCTGTGTGCCTTTTCTCCTGTAATTTTTGTCATATTAATTCAATGGCACCTACTAACTGACCCTGTGCAGGCACAAGTTCCTCCTACAGTACAATGTAGCCTGTTTCTACTTATGAAACGGACACATATGATTCAAATATTTGGGTCCATAAGCTACAATTGCAGTATTTTATACTTTCTACTTGAGAAACTCACCCAGTTTAAATAAATGTGGGTTGTTAACCAACTGATTTTTCAGAAACCACTCAAAGAATTCACAAGGAAACCAAACCAGGAGTCCCAAGTAGGGTCACAGCCTAGGGAAAACACTCTGTGGGCTAATGGTACAGGCACTGTCACAGCCCCGTCCACCCACCAGCTTCCCCCAGAGGCCCACTCACCTATAACTAACACTCACTCAGCAACTTACAACTCGATCACTTCTGCCAAGTGTCCGAGGTGGACAAACAATTATGACCCACTTCCCCCACCTGACTGTCTTCTCTGCTGTGTGTGTGCCAAAAACACGAATGGCGACAGCTTACCTCTCCTCCAACCTGCTAGAAGACCCAACAGCAGGTACAGGAGAAAAGAACAAACCATCACTCCTGCCCAACGCTGCTTTAGCTCCCCAAAGCCTATGTTACAAAGAGCTTTTTAAATGCACATAAAAAATTTACTACCCGAAGAGGAATTCCTTAAAGTAACTGTGATGTAACACAGCCAGAGCACAAGTTTGCCACACCATGAGCAGGTGTGGGAACGACCAAGTCCAGGGCTTTTCCAGCTGGAGACAAGGAAACAATGCTCATTACATTTTCACTGATTCACACGAACTTGCCTAAAGGTACATCTAAAGAATTACTCTGAATCAAAATGCCTTCCTCCCAGCTCTCAAATAAAACTCCTGGAGAAAGCACACTAGCAGTCACTAAGTAAAAGCTGCAAGCACTGGCCAAAACAGAATGATGCTCCTAAACACACAGAAATACCTCTCAAGCAAAACTATGCAAGTAAAGGAGTAAAAATAGTATTTTCTTCCTAATGAAGATTTATTCACCCTGAAGACTTTGAGTAATGAAGGTTGAGAATGCTGTACTCTGCTTCTCCAGGGAATCCAGCAGTGATGAGGGTCAGTGCTCGAAGAATTTCTTCCTCTGCGGCTCTAATGTACTTAAACCTTGACATCAGGCTGATTTATCTCACCCAGAGCTACTTACTGTATCAGAAAATCAAAGTCCACATTGCTATCTTTTACAGGATACCATGGCTGTGTTGCAAACATCAGTCCACTAAAAGCCAGCCTGAGAAACCAGAGTGGCTCTGCATTATTATCTCTCCTGACTCTGCTCTCGATGGTAGTGGGTTAGATAATAATCAATTAAAAGTGCTACTACTCACAGACCTCCAGAGAAACAAACCAGCAAGAAGATAGAATAGTCTATAATGCACCTAATATATTGGGAGGCTCTGGAGGAAAATCACTGTCCCTGGCCTCAGGGAGCTTCCAGTCTCACAGGAAATGGGCAAGCAATGGGAATTCAGCATCAGTGGTTCACGAAGTTGGCAAACACATGGTTCTATAAGACAGGAGAGGCTGATGGACTGAAACTAATGCTACTTCAAGAGGGTCTGTGAAAAAAATCAAGTTCAGCTCTCTCTTGTTCCCTCTCAATGCACCGTTATGACAAAACAAGGGGATCTCACCAGATGCAGCCCCTCAATGTGAGATATCCCAGTCCCTGGAACCTTGACCAAGCACTGTTCACATCACTCAGTTGTATTAGCATTCAATACTCCAAACACCTGACACCCACAATTTAAAAGGTGTCTTGGCTCATGGTTTCTGAGGTTTCAGCCGCTGGTGTGGTGGCCCTGGCAGAAGAAAGCTGCTCAACCCACGGCAGCTCGGAAACAGCAGAGAATCACAAGGGAAAACGGCTGGGGGCAAGAGAAATGGGCTGGGGGCAAGAATACACCTTCTGCCCCCAGTGATCCTCCTCCAACCAGACTACACCCCTGATATTATTATTCAGCTATAAGCTCATCAATGGATTGATTCAAACATGAATGTATCACCCTCATGATCAAACCACTTTCCAAAAATCTTACCTCTGAACACATGAGACTTTAAGGGATAGTTTAGATCTAAAGCATAACATTCCTCTTTTAGATTTAGGTTTTTGCTTTTTGAGATAAGTTCTCAACATTCAATCCAGGCTGGCCAAAGTCGCTGCAGCCCAAGACGGTCTCAAACTCAAAACCCTTCTGCCTCAGCCTCCCTGAGCTCCAATTACAACCATGGCCATCACTGGAACCTTCTGGCCTTGTTTTTCAAGATTTTATTTACTTTATGTTACTAGAAAAGACAAATTCATGACACACTAA
This sequence comes from Cavia porcellus, assembly GCF_034190915.1. Lineage (NCBI taxonomy): Eukaryota > Metazoa > Chordata > Mammalia > Rodentia > Caviidae > Cavia > Cavia porcellus. The sequence continues at coordinate 25,633,679 of NW_026947497.1, read as the reverse complement.
AATAGTAAGGCAGATTTTATTCATAGGAGACCAAGGAATTAGGCATAGGGACCACTGGGGGTTTTTATTATAGGGGAAAGTGTCTTACTTCTCATTGCCAAGACAAAAATACCAATACACGTAAGTTAAAGAAAGGTCTGTTAGGTTTCACTCCTTCATTAGCTGACCCAAGGCAAGGTGGCATGACAGAAAGGCACCACAGAGGAGAAACAGATCACGGTGAGCAAAACGAAGAAAAGCAGGCAAGGGACCTCGGCAACCTCTTTCTGCTCCTTTTAAATCCATCCTATCTAGACTGTCAGGATTAGGATGGGTGCCAAACCCATCAGTGAAGTGATGTAGTAATCACCCACCCTTAATCCCAGCATCCTTAATCCTGGTATTGTGCCATGAGACTTTCACACACAGCTCTGAACAAGCCCCAAGGATGGCTGAGTGATGCTTTTGAGGTACACCTAGGCACAAATCTAACATTCTGCCTTGCCCTCCAGTGATACATGCACATCCCATTACATCAAAGACTTTAGTCCAGGCATTTAGCCTATCTCTAAGACTTGCCAAAGCCCTAACAGTTTGAGCACTGCTGGAAAGTCCCAAATTTCCTCTGAGCTTTTTAAGGCAAACTCTTTTAACAGTGAGCCCAACAAATGAAAAGAAACTTAAAACACTTTCAACATACAACAGCATGAGATAGACAGTTCCATTCCAAAAGGAATGGGAACAGAACAAGCCCAAAATCCAGTATAGTAAGCATCAAGTCCCATAGTTTCATGTCCAGCATTCCAGCAATCTTGTGGCAAGTTGTGAACTCCAAAGAACTTTGCCCCTCGAGCACTTTAAATGGTCATAGCTCTCACGCCTTTTCTCTGGGGCCAGATCTGTCCCTCCTAGCAGTTTTTCTCAATGATCCACATTCCCAGCTTCTCCAAACTTCTAATATCTCCAGTGCACCTTCAGCTTCATACAGTCGTTCACTTTTGCAACTCCAAGGCTGCAAAGGCTGGAGTCCTGATGCTTCTTGTGTTGTCCTCAGGCCATTTTTTCCGTTCTTTTTCTAAAATACTTGGTTTTTTCATACTAGTCTTTTCAGTGACCAATCTCTCCTGTTCCATCTTTAATGGAGCTTCCTTTCAGACCAAACTCACAAACATTTTGAATCATTCTGCTGGACTCCTTGGTCTTGATTCTCAATATACATCTGGCTGAAAACCTCCAACAGTAGCCACTGCCACAGCCTCAGTACTACAGTGCCTTGAAATTTCTTCTGCAAGAGTAGTCTGCCACCCTTAACCTTAGTCTCAGGCAGTCTCCAGACTCAAGTAAAATGCCAAACAATAACACACACTGGAGTTTACCAACCAATGCGGTACTCCTAACAGAAAACTAGAAAGCTCCTAGACTAGTCTTTATTGGCAACTTTTCTACCAGCATTCTGATTTTCTGAGCGCTGACCAATTTCCACCAAGTACAGCATAAGGTGTTTCAGCTCTACTTTTCTAGCTGGCCTCTGAACTTTTCCAAACTGTTCTTACCAGCCAGTCCCCAAAGATCCTAAACCACATGGGAAGTGCAGCCACAGCAATGACTCACTTCTCGGGTACCAAATTCTTAGCTACTTTTCTCATTGCTCAGACAAAATACCCAACACTCACAAGTTAAGGAAGGAAAGGTTTATTTAGGTCACAGTCCGTTGAGTTTTCAGTCCATAATTAGCTGGCTCCAAGGTAGGGTGGCATGACAGGCAGGCACCACGGAGGAGAAACAGATCATGGTGGGCAGAAGGTAGCAAAGCAAGCAAGCAACAAATGAAAAAGCTATCAGCTTTTTCTGCTCCTTTTAAATCCTTTCTAGGCTGCCAAGATTAGGGCAGGTGCCAAACCAATCAGTGCACTGATTTAGTAATCGACTATCCTTAATCTCAGCATTCTAATCTTAGTATTGCGCCATGAGACTATCGCACACTCTAGATCCAGCCAACTCTGAACAAGCCCCATATATGACTCCATGAGGCTTTGAGGAGACATGCAGATACAAACTATAATAGGAAGCAAGATGAAATCAACAGAGATTCTACCAAGAACAAGTGGGGATTTTTAACCAAGGACAATGAGGGTCGTGGACAAAATATTACTAAGGAAATTTCAAAGTTAATGTATGGTACGAATGATAAGATACGATAAGAATGATAAGTAGGAAGATGGACAGACCCCAAAGAAGGCAGATTTCCCCTAAAATGACTTAAAAGAAATCTTTTCAAACTAAATGCAGCAAGACAGAGTGGTCAATAACCAACTCCCGCCTTATTAAGCCCCTGAATGTGTCTTTCCAACGATTAAAGTAATTTCTAGAACAAAGATTCTAATCAAGTTAAATACGAAAAGATATCACACATAAGGGCCAGCTGCTGATCAAACACCTACAACCAAGGCCTCCAGTAATCTGGGTCTAGCCCTCAATGTAGCTCATCCTGATACTGTCTGAATTTTGCCAAACCAGCCTGAAATCTCAAAACAGTACAGCTTTCAGAGAGAGAGAAATAGAAATAAAACCTCCACTGTAAGGAGATGTGCCAAGACAGCTGGGCATCTGTGGAGGGTGCTCAGGGCACCATCTCCTCTGAAACTCGAACACATTCTTAGCCACTGGCCCAAGTCCCTGTTTGGATTACATGCAGATCATTCTTCAATCCTTTCTGTCCCGGAAACTAAGACAGTGTGTTAGCTAACATATGAAGCTGATGAACATTTCATCAAGTCTGACGCCAGAAACACGGTGAACAAGACACGGAATGTGACATGAAAGCAACTCCAGTCCACCGGGGAGATGACTGAGAAGGGACTAGCAGTAGTTTCAGAGATAGGTGCTAAAATTACCAGGTCACTGCTGTACAAGTACGGCACGGCACTTCAAAACCTTGAAAGTTAAAGTCTCAGGCTGAAATGGTGAAAAATTAGCATGCAATAAAATTAAGAGCAGCCACTAGTTGAAGGAACCCAGCTTTTAGGTGGCTCAGGAATTTGAGTGACCTGGGTGTGGTCACAGTGAGGCATGACTAGTATGTGACTCTAAGAATGAATGAGAAAAAACTTCAGGGGCTAAGGGGAAAGGAACTGTATAAAACGATTAAGAATCCGAGGATGTTTATTCAGTGCTATTCCTGGGAAAAGGACTGATTTGAGGAAACAAACAGTCCAGCACTCTCTCTAGTGGAACAGGGACCATTTACCAGGCCATAAACTCAACAAGTACAGTAAAACTTACACACTAGAGGTTTTAACTATCTTATGGCTCATATGTAAAAAGGCTGGTTTCTTCCTCAAAGTAACAATTTTATGTACTGTTTTCACTGGTATGTATTTCACTCCAAGAAGCTCTAGAAGGTACTCAATTAAAACACACTTTACACACTTCCTCTATTATATGTTAGCTAATGCAATACTGTGTTAAAATAACCTCTTGGATAAATGACTGAGTTCCTGTACATAAATCGTATCCTATGCTCACTTGGGTTTATTGAATTTAATATCTAATTGACCTTTAACTGGAGTAACTTCTATTAGTTTTAAATTTCTTGGTGTCTATTCTTTCAGTTACAATACATAACTGTATTCTTAGGTACTGAAAAGCTAGTGGTATTTTCAGACAGCAGGTGATCCTATATAAACCTAAAGTATTTTATCTACTCTTCTGTTTACTTGATAATATCATACAGTTTGAATACTGTCTGAATATTCTAAACAAGATGTAACTACTACATTGGATTTATAAACTACTGATCACAGAGTACCATTCCCCTAAAAAAGAATACCCATCATTTTCTTACTAGGTCATCTTATCGCCTTCTAAAGGGTTATTTAACTCTTCAAGCACCCATCTGTACCTAGTGAAACCTGTCCACTTGTCCTCAGTTTTTAAAGCAAATGGTAATGGCCTAAGATACAAGATTTTCATATTGGCAATATTATCTAATTTATATGCTATGAGTCTAAAAATACTAGTGTAATTCAAACCAAAATTCCTCACTTTAAAGGGTTATATGTGATGTAAGAAAATTCATAGTTTTAACTAACGAATAGCTTCTATCTTAAACATTTAAGCTTGCCTAAATATTTCAATCAAAATAAAGTTTTTTAAATGTACTTTTGTTTTGTTTTGTTTTGTTTTTGGGTACTGGGAAGGGAACACAGGACCCTCACACTGGCCAGGCAGCCTTGTATCACTGAGCTTTATGTATCTCTAGCCCATGACCTTGCGATTGCCAGGCAGGTACTTACACCACTGAGTTAAATCCCCAGCCCTAAACTGTACTCTTAATAATGTCATAAGTATCAGGGCTGGGGCCCAGTGGTATAAGTACCTGCCTGGTAGGAAGAAGGTCATGTTCCCAAGGATTGATCCCTGGTACCTCCTCCTCCCCCCCAAAAAACCGAAAGTGTCACCTGATCAGAAAACTTGTTTTGTGTAAAAATAATGTTATGCATCAAAATTTAAAGACAATGCTGCCCAAGCTACTCCAAGACCTTTGGAAAGATACCAAACTTGAAATATTCAGCTGAAATAGGAAACATTAAAACACCTCCTCCAAAGGAAAATATGGTAACTCTCCAAATATGGTAACTACAGTATTACTCCTTGTAAGCATTATTAACAAAGCCAGGTACCACAACACTTTAGTTCACTGCAAACTTTTTTTCCCCCAGTACTGGGGATTGAACGTTTTTTGAGAAAGGGTCTAAAAAACCACTAAGTTGCTCTAGCTGGGCTTGAGCTTGTGATTCTCCTGCCTCAATCTCCCACAGTGCTGGGGTTTCAGGCCGAGCTATCTTATCTGGTTTGTTCACATAACTTCTTCATTTTTGATCTCAGATTTTAAAAGCCAATAAAAGCAATTTTCAACATTTTAAGGAATGTATATATTTAAGTGGTTCTGAATGAATCACAAGCAGCTCTCACTTGCCAATTTATAAATAATCCAATGGTTGCCTATGAGCTCTAAGACAATCTATTAACCTCCTTCTAAGTCTCTAATTTTAGGTTCAATGGAGTAAGCATGGCTGTGACAAAACATCCCAATCCTGAGTACCTGGGGGAGGGAGGGGGAAGGAGGGGCTGGAGCAGGGAAATTGTGTGTTGAGACAGGGTATCTTAGCCCAGTCTAGAACCTGCAGTCCTCCTGCTTCAGGTTTCAGAAGGTTTCTGTCGCCACACCTGGCTCCTGCAATGTACTTATTTAACTTTTGAATTTACATTCAAATAATGGCAGTCAGTCACCCTGGTCTCCTAATCCTCAGCCTTTTTTCTCCTTTTCCTTCTACTCAGGATTCCATTCTGTTAGATCTACGTGCTGTTTTGTTAAATCTATGTGCTCAGATATGGGAAGATGCCCAAAACATATTAAGAAAAAAGCAGGTGGGTCGGGGATATAGCTCAGTGGTAGAGTACTTGCCCAGCATGCATGGGGTAGGGATGGGGGAACTTCCAGGGAGCACAATTAAAACAAAATATAGATCATACATCCATACAAGAAAAGAACACATATGCCAATTCCTTATATATTCATACAAAATTTCTGGAAAGATAATAGCTCTCAGAAAATGGAACCCAAGTGTTCCATACATAATCCATCAAGAACTCTTACTTCTCTTGATAACCTTTAGTATGATTAATTTAACAGGACCCTATACTACATTTAAAAAGCAAAGAGTTTGCCAAGTGTGGTTATGTTTCTATACTGCCAGCACAAGAAGCTGAAGCAGGATGATCTCAAATTCAAGACCAGCCTAAGCTGAGTTACACAGCAAGTTTCAGGACAGTTGAACTATACAAAGAGGCACTGTCTAAAAAAAGGGGAAAAAAAGGTAAAGATTTAAAATTGAAGACATTTTCTTTCCTACTCCCCACTATACAGAAGTCTCAGAGAACACAACTTGGCCTGAAACAAAACACCAGCCTAAAATGAGAAGCCACAAACTATATTCTACTCACCTCCTGAGATGGGGTATGGAAGACCTGCTTTAGAAGAACATTGGATGGAACCAGTTGCACTGGCACATGCCTGTAATTCCAGCTACCCAGCAGGCTGAGGCAGGATCATAGCCTGGACAGCTTACCAAGACTCTGTCTCAGAACAAAATAGAAGGACTGGAGACATACAGCCCAGTGGCAGAGCACTAGTACAGTGGCAGAGCACTTGCTTAGCATGCACAATCCCCAGCATTACAGAGGGGGAAAAAAGAGATGAAAAGGTGCAGAGGAAAAATTAGAAAAGGTAATGCCATAATCACCCATTCTGCTTGATCAGGTCATCATGAACTTTAAGCAAATGTTTTTATAATACAAGAATAGACAATGTCAGTAGGCAGTCACTTACTGCAGTAACAGTTTAAAGAATAAAGATTTCAAATTCCTCTCTACTTCAAAAGCATTTGGGAAAAATAAAAGTTAAAAGGCTATCTTCCTGTGATGGCTAGTAATATGCCATTTCCTCTAACCATGGCAGGCATGGTTAACACGGGTCATTCTTTTCCACAGCCCCAAATGGTTTTAGAAACCCTAACCTCCTGTAAGAGATAAAGTCTATTTATCCTCGGAGTCCTGTTCCTCTCCTCAAACTTTGACAACTTACCAGGAAAACTAAGACTAAACTCTTCAGTATGTAAAAGTGAAGTTTCTGGGGCTGGGGATTTAGCTCAGCTGCATAAGCACCTGCCTTGCAAGTATGCAGTCGTGACTTTGATCCCTGGTACCAATAAAAATGGAAAAGACAAAAAAAAAAAAAAAAGTTAAAAAGTGAAGTTTCTTTTCCAAAGCATTACACTGAAATCAGAGGTTCATCTTCCATCTTGTGTAGGTATCTAAACTAAGAGCTAATTTATAAGCAAGTCACACACACACACACACAACTTCAAGTCAAACTTGAGAGTTAAAGAATGACATTTTAGAAAAGTCAAGTGCTAATAAGGAAGTTTCTGAATGAACCAAGAGAAGGACAAGGGTGGGTAAGAATCCTAAATCCATTATTCCACCCGTGGAATAAGCCTATAAATGCAAAGTATCTACAGGGTAATTTAAAAGATTTTTAAATGCTCAAACCAGATGTTCTTATACAGGATATACAAAGCAGCTTCTGCAGAAACCAGACTCAGGCAACTAATGACAATTACTCTGTGCACAGATTGAAATGCAGCTGTTTTTAAGGAACTTTGTTCCTTTGATTAGAGCCGGTTGTCAAAAACTATCAGTTATCACTAACGATGTTAAGTTGCCAAAAAATTTAAAAGTACAATTTTTAAAAAGAGCAAGAAAGACCCAATGTATACGGGAAGACTGTGATCACACAGTTAACAAAAACTATCACTTGAATTTTATATGAAAACAAACATTTCAACACAATCGCATGAGCCTTGTTATGATAATGAGAATGCTGAGACGCTCTCAAAACCTAGCAGCAAGGTCTGGATAAGACTCCGAAGTTGAAGATCAAAGTGTCTCACAAAGTGGATTATGTTTTCAGGAAACCTCCAGCCCCATCCCACCCCCACGCCACACTACCTAGGTATGTTTCACCATATACAAAGGTCTTGTGTTACACCTCCTGTCCTCAAAAGGGATCTTAGCAACCCAGGCTGCTTTTCACACAACTGCAGAGTTGAGCAGATGTGACAAACTGAATCAAAGCCCAAAATACTGATTACCTGGTCTTTCACAGGAATCTACTTATCCTTCCCATAAATCAACAGATTGGCAGTATATTTACAAACCAGCATATTACAGGTGAACCAATTACCAAGTCCAGGGCAAGTATCTTAAACCTTACAAGATAGACATACAAACTAAGCCCAGCAAGAACCAAAGGGAAAAAAAAAAAAAGTACAACTTACAGGCCATATCCAAAAACCAGTGACTTTTCCTCTAAGGAAAACGCCCAACGTACTTGGTACTAGTGCACACGAAGTAAAAAGAACAAGCTATTTATGAGACTTAAGCTAGTAACAGAAAATAAGTTAATAGGCAGCAAAATGACCGTTCTGGACAGGAATTTAACACATGGTTACAAGTGACAATAAAAGGATCAGAGAAATCATAAAAAGGAGTCACCAGAACTTAACCACTTAACTAGAATCAATCTAAGGGACATGCTTAAGTGATTTAGGAAAACCATCGAACCCCTAAAAATAACATGTAACTTTCAGTAGTACCCACATTTTCCTGGGGAAAGGTTGTCAAGGTTTCTGATCTCAAATTTCCCTAACTTTAAAGGTTACAGCCATCAAGGATCAACCTCCACTTCTAAATGGCATCATTACATTTTCACAATGAAATCACTGATGCTAGTAAAGATGACCATGAGTAATCAAGAAAAATTTAAACTGTACTTAGTGTTCTTTCTCCTAAACAAAAACACACCACGCAGTTCAACCTCAAGCAACTTGCTAGCCTTGCTTTTTCTTGCCCCTTACTCTGGGGTAAGAAAAAAGAATGACCAATTTATTCTTCAGTTTGAACCCTCACCAGTAAAATCTTCATTTAAAATAACTGTTTACAAACTGGAGAAACTGTCTTAGATCCCTAGTTTTAACAGTTTCCTCCAAAGGAAATATTAAATGATTGGTATTTTTCAAACTATGCCAATTTTGAGTCCTTTCAACAAGAACAAACTATGGTTTAATTTCCTTAAATAAACCAAAAGAGCATGAAGTTTTAAAAGTAAATTTTATAGGGCTAGGAGTGAAGCTCAGTGGTAAATGAGGCTCTGGGTTCGACCCTCAGCACAAATGTTAAATTTATTTCCAGTGTCCTCAATCTACCTTACTATATCTTGATTCTATCACCAAAAGCACAAAGTAAGGACTATACCGATTTGAGAGTAATCAAAAGGTTGATCACTGAACATCTGTTAAGTGTATATCAGATACCATTGTTCTAGAGTTAATAAAAGATTCAAAAAAAATATGCAGCCCCTTCCTTACTCAGTGGCTGAGCTTCCATTCTAAGTCTGGTAATCTTTATTTTTATTGCTTTGACGCAATCATTAGAAGTTGTCGGCTAGTAGAAAAGGACAATATGGCCAGAGTCCAGCACCAATCCATGACACCTAACCCCAGCTAAGCTTAAATGTCACTTCCACTTGTAGGTACAAGACCTCTGAGACCATTCCTGCATTAGGAAGCACAGTAACTCCAGAGCCACCAATTATCAAACACTCTTGATCACAGTGAAATTTTTGTAAGAAAAGTGTACCAAACAAATGACAGCAGAGTCTCAATTCAGTCTCCACTTTGAGACTATGGTCCAAGAAGATAGCAAACGTGATAATTATTCAAAAACATCTGAGTAGTGCTGTGATTGAACCCATGGCCCTACACATGCTGGGCAAATACTCTTACTACTTGATTAGAGCTCATAAGATGTAAAAAATGTAAGAGACCAATATACAAACACTTGGTGAGTATTGTGCCTATTTTCGGTTAAAACCTTGGACAAGGAGAAAGGAAAGTTTAAAACTGATAGAACTTTCAATGTTTAATGATTAAGCCAAAATTTTTAATCCCAAATCAGGTAAGAAGCAAAGATGTGTTGGCTACGAAATCCTCATTTCCTCCAGAGGACACCCATTTCATAAATCTGGTAGGGAAGCTAGGTTTATAAAGCACACTTTGAGAGACTATTTACTAACTGTAACTGTAACAGGTAACCCAAAATACTAGGCCAGGAAAGGGCTTTACAAGGTAAGGTATGAAGCAAGAATTAAACCAGATCTTTTGTTTGCCGCCTCCACTCCCAGCTCTAGAGGATGATCAGTGTTTGATGACTAGATATTTGCAGTTCCAGCCACCTCAGAACTGAAACACAAATGTGACAGATCTTTTTCCAACAAACATGTTAAATATATCAGAGAAACAAATTTCATGAAAGTATTTTTTCAAACAGATGACCTCAAACCTAAGACTTCCAAATTATAACACAATTTTTGATTTCCAGACTCTGGGAGCTAAGGGAAGGGAACAGAACTCAGGGCCTTCATGATGAGTTCCATACCCACTCCTTTTTGGTTTTTTTTCTCTTAAATTTTGAGATAGGGTCCTGCTAAAATGACCCAGACTGGGCCTGAACTCTCCATCCTCCTGCCTCAGCCTCCCATAGCACTGGGATCACCATGTGGGTCATTTTAACCCAGTCAACTTTATTTCCAAAAGCCTGCCTCCTCAGAGTCAAAGTAATAAAATTTACTTCAACAACCATATGTGATAAATGGTTCTTGATGGGACAGTGGTTTAGACAAAGCTATTATATCTTAGGGCCAAATGAGGAAATTTGTATCAGTCTTAGTAGTAGATGAAACTCAGGTTTAACCAACTCAGCTAACTATGGTGGGTTCCCCTCCTGTAATCCCAGCATTCAGGGATACTGAGGCTACAACAATAGCAAATTTAGGCCCAGTCTGCCCTGCTTTCAATCCTAGCACCACAAAGACAAGAGAGCTGACAGATAAAAAGGAAGTAGGAAGCAATCACCAAGCTGGCTGACAGAACAGTTCCTTACAGAAATATAGGAACAGTATGACCTCATTTGACTTGTATATGCATACAACCAGAAATGACAGTGGTTATCACTAGAGGGTAGAAACTCTCCTTCATTTCTGTATTTTGTAATTTCCGACAATGTACATTTAACACCACTTCTATAGTAACTAATCACTAAGAAGGGCTTTTGAAAGTAAACTGCATGGCCTAACAAGTCAAACATGGGGAACTTTTCCTTCTGATCCAGGTTCCAAATCTGTTTCAATTTATCCTTCTGACCCACACTTCTGAGCTATATAATATAAAGAATAAAACACTTGTTTTATTCTTGTCAAATGATAAAGAACTAGTAGGGTGGGTTGTTTAAAACACACATACATCTAACTTTATCAAAACTATAATCTGTATAATCCACCCAACTTCTATTACCAGAAAGTAGCCTATGATCTTCAGATTGAAATAGGTTCAATTTCCACTGCATGGAAGCAGGCAGTTTGCATTATCTCTGCTAGGTGAGGGACCGAAGGGGACAGTGGGAAACCTAACCTAAGTAGCTAAAAGTTACATTTGTTCTAGATGTTAAAAATGCCAAGTCAAAAAAAAAAAAAAAAAAAAATGCCAAGTCAAATGAACTTACAAAAACATACATACCAAAGAGGGTAAAACTCCAAAGAATCATCATCCGATTCAAAAGTGACAAGTAAATGAAATTTTAAGATCTTTAAGATTTAAAAAGGTACAATTGCTGGTACCAAAATAAAAAGGCAAAACTACCTGGCAAGCAGAGGTCCTGAGTTTAATTCCCAGTAGCAAAAAAAAAGTAACAGAAATTCAAATTGTACATAGTTCCAGGGTTATCCAGAGATGTTCCCTACTTTACAGTAATAAATGTCAAAAGTGTTGTTAGTGGAAGTGTGGTTACCCTGAACCCTCTTCATCCAACTAAGAGATTAAATCTTGATTAGCTGTGATTCAATCAAAATGTAACTTACTACAAACCATTGGTGAGTCACTACCTAAATCAGCTTTCAGGGAAATCATTTCCCGTGGGGAAAAACCAGTTCATTAGTTCATTAGTTCATTAGCTTCCAGAGGTATAAGCCTTGAGCTACAAGTAGCTAGAGATCTACCTTCACAGCAGGTATTCTAAAAAGGAAAAATAGTTCACCTAATAAAAACCTCTGGGAGAGAAGACCCTCAGCACTTCCTTTAATGGAAACCTCAGATCTCCCTGCTTTTCAAAAACGTGGCTGTCCCAAGTATTCACTGCAACAAACATTTGGCAAAAACAAAAATTAAAACCAATTCTCTAACCAGACTAAAGAGGGGGTGATAAGACTCCAGTGCCCCGCGAGCTGGGGCAAAGGACCCCCACGTCGCTAGGAAGCCGGCTGAGGCTGCTTTTAAACGGCCCGGGGTGACCACGCATTCCTAACGGGTTTCGAAAGCACATTTAAATCGCCCGCTTTTTTGTTTGCTCTCAGCATTCACGGGGAGCGGGGAGTGCGGCTGCCCCCACGCGCCCAGGAAGGGGACCCCGCAGCGGAGAGCCTGGGGCGCGGCGCCGCTGGCAGAGTTCGGGGTCCCGGCGCCAAGGCCCTCGAGCTGGGGTCCCGGCCGCGCCCCCGCCGAGCCCGCCCGCGCGGCGCCGCCCCCTCCCCGCGGCTCCCGAAGCGACAGCGACAAGAGCGCGGGAGGAGGGGAAAGTAACTCCCGGCTCCTCCGCCGGAACGCGCCCGGGCGCGGCGGTGACACCTCGCGCGCTCCCCGACCGCGCCGCCGCCCTCCCGCTCGAAAGCGCCCCCCGCCGCTCCTCCCGCCCGCCGCCGCCAGCTGCACCAATCCGCTCGGCCCCAGCTGCAAACCGAACGCTCCCTCGCGTCCAGGAGCCACTTGCGCCGCTGCAAACGGCCGCGCTGTCCCCTCCCGGGTCCCTCCGGGGCGGCACCTCCGGGCCGGGCGAGCGGGCAGCGGCTGCAGGATGGGAGCAGCGGCGGCGGCGAGCAACCCCGAGAGGGCTCGGCTTCGGCTCCCGCCCCAGACAGTTCTGGAAACTGTGTATCACCTCTGTCACAGGAAGCCATCCGGCGAGGAAGGCGGCGCGGAACCAACAAACAAACGCCTGCGGCCGCCCGCCGGAACCGGCGTGGGGACGGCGCGGGCTTCGGGCCGCTCCCGGAGCGCGGCCGCGGCCACCACCGCCCCCACCCCGCGGGCTTTGTGCGGGGCTCCCGCGCCGCGCCGGGCGTCCCCGCCTCCGCAGCCCACCGCCCCGGGCCCCGGCGGCGCGGCCGTGACCGTTACCAGACGCTCGGGCCGATGCGCGGCGGCGGCACCTCGGCCGCCACCCGACCCCATTTCCGCACGGGGCCGCCGCTCCCCGGCGCGGGAGTCGGGCCACAAAAGTTGGCCCCGAGGCCACCGAGCACCTGCCCACGTGCCGCGGAAGCTCGCTCGCCCGGCTCCCGGCCCCTTCCCCCCTCCGCCCTAGGCCGCCAGGTCACCTATTACCGGTGGGAGGGGAGAGAGGCCGCTATTTAAGCGCCCGCGGAAGTTGAGGCACCCCCACAGGCGGGTGCCGTGCACCTGCCTCCCGCCGCCGCGCTTCGCCACTTTGAGCAGCAGCCGCGTCCGCGGCCCCGCCTCTTGCCAGAAGGCGGGCGGGGGAGCGGGAAGGAGGTGGAAGGGATCGAATTTCTCCAGCGAAAGGGACCGTTCCGACAGGATTCGGTTCCCCGGTCAACATTCCACATTCCATCCCTCTCCCGCATTTGCAAGGCAGCGCCGAGCAACCCGGAAAGCCTGCTGGCCACCGAACAACGGCCCCCAACTCGCAAACACACACTCACAGGCACAAGACACGTGCACGGGGAAGGGCTTTGCAACTTGCAGTCCCGAGGTGCATACTGCATGCTCATTTAAGGCAGCAACAAGGCCAAGAGACCCCACCCCCACAATTTGCAGATGGTGCCAAAGGTTGCAATTTGCAATCCGTTTTAAGTTCATGATTAATCGGTACTTTCTTCTACCAAGGCAACTTCCCAATTTCACCGATGAAGGGTTTCACACTTTATACCGTCACGCTAAGTAAAAGGTCTGATCACTAGAAACCAATTTTCGAAGAATCTAATAGCCAAGCCGTCTCTCCACCCCCTGCTCACTGCCCTTGAATCGATGCAATGAATATTTTGGACATGTGGTGACGCGGTGACAAGAGCCAAGGCTGCGGCCACTCTATACACAGATGTACCTACTCACACCTATGTTTGGCAAATATAGTCCTGCCACACACACACACACACACACTGGATTCATATAAGTACGCGAACCTGCGTTCTGCCATTGCCATCTGTCTACCAAGTTGCTACTATGCTTCCCACTTTCATGCAGCCTAATGCACTTTGGCTTTTTAACAAATTTCATGAACTCAACTGGGGTTCTGCTCCTGAAAGCGTTGAATTGATGATTTACCTGAAAACCGCATGTTCTTCGCAAATTCAAAAGAAAAAAAGCTGTAAGTCCTCAGCGCCCCCCCCCAAAAAAACTGAAAAATATAGCCATAATGAAACTTACTGATCCAACATAGATCAATTCTCAGGATCCAAAAATCATCCTCTCCTCCTCTGGGCCCCCGCCCCGGCAATGCCCAAGTTACTGGTGGGATAGTAACGCCGCGCTCCGCGGCTGCTTCCCTCCCTCCCTTCCTCCCTCCCTCCCTCCTCGCTACGGATCGAGAACCCAATCTTTTGGCGCCATATTAATGACGTACTATATTATTTCCACTAGGCAGCGACCTTCGGCATTAAATTACTCCCGAGAACTCCCGAGCAGAGCAACAAAACCATCAAATATGGCTGAGCCTCTCGGCTCGTCCTGCAGCCGCCGCCGCCGCCACCGCCGCCGCAGACGCCGCCACCGCCGCCACCGCCGCCACCGCCGCCACGGCCGCCGCCGCGGGACCGGGACGCGCAGCCCGAGCCGCACGCGGACACGCGCGCCCCCCGCGCCCCGCGCCCGCGCGCGTACCTGCTGCGGAGGCTCCGGCCCAGGCGCCGCATGAGTTCGCGCCGCGGCGGTCGCTCGGGCGGGGAGCGGCGCGCACACAGCCGGCACTCGCGCGCGGAGGACTCTCGGGCCGGCGATCGCTGGCTATGGAGGAAGGACTGTGTGAATCAAACTCGTTTCTGGGTCACTGCTGCCACAGGGGGGAGCACTTTAATCCCTTGCCAAAAGGAGAGGGTGGGGACTGCGGGGCGGAGGGAGCGCGCGGGGAGCCCGCGGCGCGGGGGGCTTGGTCCCGGTTAACTCTTCGCGGCCCTGGCCGCAGCCACATGGGCCTGCCTGGCTCCGGTTTCAGATCCCCGCCTTCGCTTGCTTCGGGAGGCCAGAAATTCTTGAGGTGTCCCGGTGCAGGGAAATGGGTTTTTAAATGATCCCCCTTCATAGGCTGACCCAGGTCCAACTCTCGTCTGACATCTAGAAATGGATTCTTCCAAATTAGTTTTAAAATTACATCGATTAAAAAACGTGGCTAAAAAGGCGGGTAATTTGGAAGGTTTTGTGTTTAGGCTGAATGGCAAAGTAAAACAGTTCTTTTGCAGTAACAGCTTTAAGGGATGACATTTTTAAATACAGATAATCCAATTCTGGAACTGCAACACTGCCTTTACCTAAATTGGTTTTGAACTGATTAATTGCAAATTAGTATTAATTCATTAAAAGATAGTGATCATTTGCTAATTGATGTCACCTTCATGTTACACACAAGACTGGCTATCACTTTCCTAATACGAGGACAGTGGCTAATGCTAAAAATGGAATTTCAGTATAAAGTATAAAGTTTGTCATCAGATACTCATTTTGGGATATTTATGTATAAAAGTTCCAGGTCGGTGGTTTTCCACAGAAGACAAATTTGCTTTTACATGGAGAGTAAATACTTGTTACATGGATCCCCTAAGGAAATACAATATGATATTCAGATTCAAAAGAAAAGAAACTTGCAGATTAAAACTCCTATACAGGCTGGGGATATAGTTCAGTGGCACAAGTGGTTGTTAGTTTGATCCCTGGTACCAATAAAACTCCCATACAGTAAACAGGAACTGTGGTTACTAATAACAACACTGAACAACAAGCCCAAAAGGCATATTTATACCTAGACCAATTTTTCTGAATAAATCGGGGTTGATTTCACACAATAGTACACCAACTCATCCATCTACATCCAGAACATTATAATCTGATAAATGGCAAAACAAACCTAATTGATCCTTTTCAATTATGTTTCGGAAATAAGCCAAAAGAAATCTTAAGTACTGCACATGTCCTTTTTTTCCTCTCCTGCGTCTCTAATGAAAAGCGTAGACTGCCTACCAGCCTTATTTTTGTGCTCACCTAATCCTACTCAAAGATATCACATGCAAAGCACTATACCAACTAGCGCATTACTTCAATATTGCCTACCTACAGTTACACTTACACACACTCTAGAAGGAAAAGGACAGAGGCTTTCTAACCAGCAGACTTACAAAGCTACAGTAGTTCCCTGCCACCTCAGTTCTCTGTGCCTCAGTTGCTTTCTGAGAATGAGGCTAACAGCTGACCCTTAATCTGAAGTGTTGTGAAGAGAAATTCAATAGCCCCCTGGAATGTCAGAGCAGAGATCTTAGGTGCAAGAAGTTGTCTGTTCCCTATATCTCTTTCTTTGTCTTCTTTCCATGAAAAATTGCAATTTTTATAAATACCAGCCAGGCTCACTTCACTCATTCTTTTCTTAAAAAAAAAAGTTAAATCATATTTGCCATATAAAGTATTATCCCCGTCCCTGAAACATCACGTATCAAAATCAAGGTATACTGAATAAATGGATGACAAAAATGAAGGGGTAAAATGCCACACACATTCCCTCCACCGTTACTCTGACGAGGACTGAGCGCTCTAATTATGCCATGGCTTAAGAACCCTCGTTAGCTGAGGCAGTGCCACGTGCTACTTTGTGCCTGGCCTAGAAGAACAGAGGCCCTCAAAAAAAACATGAATTGTACAAATCTCCTTGGTCCTTACTGTCTTCACGGAGATGATAGGAAAGGTCTCACATCTGAACCAGGTGTGCTGGCAAACATCTAAATTCCAGCACTCAGGAGGGGAAGGCAGGAGGAACTCTGGTGAAAGAAGAGTTTGGACTACATTCCAAATTCAGGGCCAGCCTGGACAATATATCTCAGCCTCAAAACAAAAAATATCTAAGATCCCTTTCCTCTTTAATCCTGTGTCATTTCAGATTGTTCCTGACAAACTTAGAAAAGTGATGATTATTTGAAGAAATGGAGGACACCTTGAATCCATAAGGAATGTGTAAAAACATTTTGTCATCAGTGATCAGTAGCAGTTGACATTTCTTAAAATAATAGGTGTCTTTTGCCATCAGACCACAAGGGAAACTCGTACAACCTTTTTCTAAAATAGGAAAGGCAATGACATACTTTGCCTTGTGGCAACACAGGCAATGCAGCCTAGAATGAGTACTAAGCTGACAATTAGGAAAATGTGTTTCTGATTCCACTCTGCCACTTACTCTTACCTTGCTAGAATTAGAATCACCATTTCCTGGTCCCTGGAATATTCTGTTCATTCACACTTTTTTTTTTTTTTTTAAACGAAGCATCACTCTGCAATTCAGGCTAGCATTGAACTCACTATGAACCCTGAGCCAGCCTTGAAGTCAATGATCCTCCTGTCTCAGCCTCCCATGCTGGGATTAGAGGGTTGGGCCATCAAATCCAGTTAATGCACATTTTGTAATCAGATCTAAAGGGGCATTCCGGAAATAGCTGTAAAGTAACCAGAGGAACACCTGTGATCCTAATACTCAGGAGGCTGAGACAAGAGGATCACTGAGTTGGAGGCCAGCCCAGGATACACAATGAGTTCATCACCAACCTGAACCACATAGTGAGACCCTATCTTAGAAAACTGTGGGGCTGGAGGTTTAGCTCAGCAGCATAAGCCCCTGCCTTGGAAGCAGGCAGTCGTGAGTTCGTATCCCCGGTATGATAAAAAGGAAAAAGACCAAAGTAAAAAAAAGAAAACTGGAAGAAAGAAAATAATTATAAGGTAATAAACTAGTCAGTGTGGGTGAAATATCAAGATTCTAGTCCTTTCAGACCTTACTAGTTTTTCAAGGTGATATTTGAAATTTTTTATAACCCTTACATTCTATTGTAGTTATATATAGTTCAGTTTTCTTCTTGCATATTAATGGGCTTTTTTAAGGAATATAAATTTGGATATGTGTATTCTTGTTCCTGATTTTGAAGCCATACATGATTAGACTGCTTGATGTTTACCTACTCATTTCGTTTTGTGCATTTCTCTGTAGGAAAGAAATTAACAGCCTTGACAATACACTTGGATTTGTTCACATTTGGGAAGGGTTGAAGATGTAGCTCAGTCGTAGTGCGTGCCTCACATGCAGAGTCCTAGGCTCAGTAACCAGCACTGTCAAAAAAAAAAGTTCATATTTGAAAGAAACACATACGTAGGGGCTGGGGATTTAGCTCCGCGGCATAAGCGCCTGCCTTGAAAGCAGGCAGTCGTGAGTTCGATCCCTGGTACCGATAAAAAGGAAAAAGACAAAAAAAAAAAAAAAAAAAAAGAAACACATACGCTAAAGTCTGTATTAACTTCATTTCTTTAGAGAAATGAGCAAACTATCCTTACCAGCCAATATCATCACCAGCTGTATACATTACAACACATAAAGGGAAATATTGATTGCCCCCAGGGTGTCCTGGATTGTGTTCTAAAGTATGTATATATATATATAATATTTATTATTTATTTTGGTACCAGGGATCGAACTCACACTTGCCAGAGAGGCACTTATGCCACTGAGCTAAGCCCCTGGCCCTATAATGCTTTTTTTAAAGACAAGGTCTTATTATGTAATTTAGGCTGGCAACTATGTAGCCCAGGCTGGCCTTGAACTTGTATCGATCCTCCTGCCTCAGCCTCCTCAGTGCTGGAATTACAGGCATGTGCCTCCATGTCCAACCTTACATATTATTTTCGATCTTCGAATTTGTCACCCAAACAAATCTTGTTACAAAGAGAGCTTCCACAAATAGCCTCTTAAAATGATATTAATAATTAAATGACAGAAAAAAAAAAACCAGCCTCTTTCACTTTTTGGAAGACACTTTACCGAGGAGAGATGAAAGAGGTTTGGGCATGGTGGCACACTCCTGTAATGCCAGCACTCGGGAGGCTGAGGCAGGAGGATCACTGCAAGTTCAAAACCAGCCCGGGCTACAAAGTGAGTTCAAGGCCAGCCTGAACACCATAGCGAGACCCTGTCTCAAAAAGACAAAAAAAAAAAAGAAAAGAAAAGAAAGAGACATGAGTATATACAATTCTGAACAAGGAAAGTTGTGGACCACATTTAACAAAAGAAGGGATATGATAAGAGATTGGCACTAGAGTTTCCGGTCTAGCTAGGCAATATGATACTTTCTTGTTAGTGTGGCCACCACCAACGACATTCTTTTTTCTTTTCTTTTCTTTTCTTTTCTTTTTCTCTTTTTTTCAATTTTGAAGCTGGAACCCGGGACCTCACACACACTAAGCAAGCAAGTTCTGTACTACTGATCTAAATTCCCAGCCGGTGCATTATTTTTTTTCTTCTTGAGAGTCTTTCCTCTTTTTTTTTTTTTTTTTCTTTTTGCTTATTTTTTATTTTGGTTGCTTTAATTTTGTCGATTTTCATACTTTCAATGTAATTTAACATGTCAAAGAGCAACAAATCTGAAATGGGACAAGATAATTTAATTCAGCCAGATGGAAATGCCCAAGGCTGAGGAGGTCCAAAATAAGAAAAGCTCTTCCCTAAAAGGAATGCATGTTAACAGAGAGAACTTTGAAATGTTAGAGACAGTGAAGCAAAGTAATAAAATGCAGTCATGGAGGTAACTATTATAAACATCATTATAATTTAGGTATTTTTCTCTTTTTCTTTTTTGTTTTCCTTTTTTCTGGTCTTTCGAGACAAGGTCTCACTATTCAGTCTAGGCTGGCCTGAAAAGCACAGTGATCCTCCTGTGTCAGCCTCTCAAGCGCTGGTGTTACAGACGGTGAGCCACCACACCTGGCTCTGTGCATTTTTAATAAAACTGGAATGATGCCAAACAATTTTTTTTGGAGTGTCACTCCACCTTTCTTTTTATCTAAAAAAAAAAAAAATTACTGTAATCTACCACCACCACACCCCACCCTCAGGCCTTGCTTCTAAGGAGGAGCAAAGCTGCTAACTCAAAAACCAGTGGCCTGTACCCATCCACAGGCAAGTTAGAGAAGCCCTTGGGTACACCTCACCCGCACTCCTGCCCCCCACACTCCCGCTCACCACGCTGTTCTCTGAACTTTCTTGTCTAATTTTCCTGCATTCCTAAGCCAACTATTTGTCAAGCAACTATTGTGTTCCACCGGGGACAGTGTGACCACTGGGACCACAGCTCCGTGGCTGAGCCAGAGTTGAACTGTTTCTGAGGCTCTGGGTTCTGCCCACACAGAGCCCGAACAAAACTAAGAACACCAGGCAGGCAAACGTATTCCCCGTCCAGTCAGTGGCTAGGTCCTTTTTCCTTTTACTTTTGAGACAGGATCTCACCAAGTCCCAAACTGCGCAGGCTGGACTCCAACATGTAACCCTCCTGCCTCAGCCTCCAAGGGCCCTGGATTGCGGGTTTACACAAACATGCGGGCTGGAAAGGTTTTCGTTTTGGTTTTGTTTTGTTTTTGCAATACCGGGGACTGAACTCACGACCTCGCGCTTGCCAGGCAGATGCTTATGCCACTGAGCCAAATCCCTGGCCCTGGAAAAGTATGTTTGCAGACTGCCTGGCCTCGGTTTGCAGAATCACTCTAGCTGGGAAGGTGGCAGATAGGCCCACCTTAAGCAGGGAGCCAATTAGGCAGTTCGGGCAGCCACCCCTTTAGAGACAGGGAGGCCTGGCCGGGGTGGGAGATTACGGAGACTGCAGACAGCACAGCCATGGCGAAGACATGCCCAACCCTTACACCATCCCAGCTCTTCCGAGGCCAAGGCTGGCCCAGCACTGCACCGGCTGCAGAGAGTTCCCGGGAGGTGGCTCGGGGCTTAGAGACCCTGGGCCAAGTTGCAGTAGACAACCAGGCGCAGGTCCCGCTGGGCGCCAGGAGGTGCTGGCCCCAGCCCTCCTCCGACCAGCCCAGGCCCCCTCCAGTCTTCCTGATCGCCACCCCACGGTCTGTTTATCCCTGCACCGGAAAGCTCCATTTCCCCCTTTTCTTCCACAAAACACCTTAATGGCCCATTATAACCTGAGCCCAAATCATTAGCAAATGAAAAACGGGTTCACTTTTTTCTCTCTAGCTGAGCAGGGAGAGGAGGAGGAAGCCGGGAGGAAGCTGCCCTCCCACGGGTTTAGTTTGAACGTTAATGAAGCAAAGAAAGAAAGAAAGAAAACAGGAAGAAAGAAATAAAGAAAGAGAATGCTTTAAGTTTCTGTGTTAAAACTGCTTCAGTGTTTGCTCTTTTTTTGGCATGTCCTGGTGTAGCAGGAAGCATGTGTAGATATGGACAAGACTTGATGGATGTCAGAGGTGAAGAGAACCTGATTGAACGCAAAAGTGCGTGGATTCCAGCCTCGCGCTCAGAGCTCAGGGCCTCCAGGTAAACCCTGGAGCTTCCATTCATTCTCAAGAAGTAAAAAGAAAGGACAGACATATGAGGAGTTCCGCTTGGGAGACAGCCAGCCAGAGACACCCAGAAAGCAGATAACACCAGAAGAAGTGTGGTGCTGGGGGAAACACTGGTCTGCAAATGCTAGATTAGCAGTTACCAGCATAGAGAGGTAACTGAGGCTGCAGGGGTGAGCGAGCTCAGTCGAATGGGTCTATACAGTGAGAAGCTAAGACGCTAGACGCTAAGGAGGAACAGTTACAAGATGGGCAGAGGAAGCTGCAATGCTTCAGTAGTTTCCTTGAAGACAGTCTTAGAATAATTCAGCTGTATTTGCCTTTCTGGTGCCTGAGTCTGGACTCCTAAGCACCACCAGAGAAAATCACAGACCCATACCGATTGTTTCCTGCATATGTTCATTCTCCCCACTTCCCCAGTGCCCCGCAATCACCCTTATTTCCTTCACCAATCTCCCATTCTCTCAGGGTCCATGTCAAAGCTTCCTTTCTGTCTCTAGTCCGCCATCTTGCTACCCACCTCAGCACTGGCACAGAGACCCCATTCTCCTGCATCGCAGAGGTGACAGGGCAGGAGATGCCTTCAGCCTTCCAGGACCAAGCATGCAGGCAGCCTTCCCTCCAGACCTGTCCTCTCTGCTTTCCTGTGAAAACAGGAAGAAGATGCACTTCCTTCCTCCTGTGTCCAGTCTTCCCTCCCAGGTCCCTGATTAACCCTCCTCTCTCAGGTTCTTCTATTTCTCTGGCTGTTGACTCCTTTGCACACATTTAAATATGCTCATATTTACCACTAAAAATAAACCTCAAAGTTCACTTCCTCTTTTTCATCTTTGCAACCACACGTTTTGTTTTGTTTTGTTTTGTTTTGTTTTGTTTTGTTTTGTTGATATGAGGGATTGAACTCAACGACCTCACGTTTGCCAGGCGGGCTCTTGTGCTGCTGAGCTAAGTCCCCAGGCTGTTTTGTTTTGTTTTGTTTTTGAGATAAAGTCTCACTGTGTAGCCCAGATTGGCCTCAAACTTACCACAATCTTCTTGTCTCAGCCTCCTGAGTACTGGGTTTACAGGCATGTGCCACCATGCCTGGCTTCCAACCATACTGTTTAAAAGAATGGCCTACACTTAACTCTTGATCCAACTGAAATGTAACTTATGCTCTTGACCAACCCCGTGAACCTGTGTTTGCCAAGATCACCATTAACATTCTTATTGCTGAATCCCAGGGCAGTTTCTCATCCTTATTTGACCTGGTTTTTGAAATATTTTCACCTGGTTTCCAGAACACCCACATTCTTATGGTTTCTCCCTTACCTCTCTGAACTCTGGTCACACTTTTGCAGATTCTTTTGTTTTTGCTACAGCAGTGCCTTAGATAAATGAGAATTAAACACCTGAGAAGGGGCTTTTTGAAAAACCCAACTGAAAGAGTAATTTTTGGTTGAGACATAAGGAAAAAAAGAATGGTTCACTAACCTTGTTTAGAGTGGGTATAAGAAGAAAAGCATCTGGTTAAAGATTATGAGACTAGTCACTCAACTGGGTGGTAACCCTAGCTTCCCAGAAGGAGTTCTCAGTCTTATTAAAATCTGTCAGAAAACTGTTCACACACTTTATCAGGAATGCTAATTGCTTCCCAGAAGGAGTTGTAAATTACATCACACAAAATCATTTCTGTCCCAGACCAAGTCTGAGACCAGTTTCTTCTTACTCTGAGGTTCTTAATGCTAGTTTGTTTGAGGGTTCTGCCCAAGGCTGCCTCTTACTCTACCTGTGACCTTTATGCACGCTCTGATGATCCCGCAAACCTGTCTTCAGCGTCACACCTGACCTTTACCTGCTGTTTTCAAAGCTTACCCTTGGACTTGCCACAGGCGACTCGAATTCTGTGTGTCCCACACTGAACTCATCTGACTTCTACTTTATGCCTCTTTATCTGTCCCTTATCACAGTTAGTGACATCACCATCAGCAACCACCAAGTAGGAGCCAAATCATCATCCTCCACTCTCCGCTTTGCCTGACACTTCCGCTGCTTCTGTTGCCAACCTATCATCAAGGCACTTCTGCTTCAGGGCTGCTCTTTCTACCCCCACAGCCACGTCACCATCTCAGCGACCTACCCATCATCCTTTAACTACCATTTTTTGCTGTTCTCCCCACCCCATCCCTATATGCCCTACCCTCATACTGGAGATTGAACATGGGGCCAAATACATGCTATGCAAGTAGAACACATTCAGAGGCCCTTTTTATTTTTTATTCTGAGACTATTGTGAAATTGCTTTCTACAAAACTCACTGTATTGTGATCACCACCCCTGGGGGCATTAGAGGGTTGTTGAGTGTTTGCCACTTGTCTGGCATCGACTGCCCCCCACGGAGGGCTCAGGACATGGCATTTCAGACAGCAGACACGGCAAGCAGGTTGCCCACAGGGGGACGAGTATTGTGCAGTGTCACTGAGCTACCCTCCTATTCTTGCATGTTTAGTTTTTTATGACACTAAAGCTTTTATCAGGAGTGACTAGATCCTTCTTATATTTCCATCAACAATATAAATAGTCCATTTTCATAATCCAGGTATTATAAAACATATATGGACAATAAAGGAAACTTGAAACATACAGTAATACCAGGAAGAAAAAAATGGACATAGGAAATCCTACTAAAAGCCAAGATAAGAAAAGCAGAGACTGTGGCAGGTAGTCAAGGAATCTTTACAAGGCATGGTAAGGAGGACTGATAACTACCGAATGTTTTTTGCACATGTGCTAGACTCTACTAAGCATCTTACATACAATCTTCATGCTGTGAAGTAGCTATAATTATTTTCATCCAGATGTGAATGATGTGAAAAACTGAAGTTGATAGGGACTTACAGTTATTTCTAACTTTGTGCCAGGTTTGAACCAAGGCTATTTAGCTCCAAAGTGCACACTTCTAAGTATCTCACTCAATGGATTTCTTACAAAATCAGAATCCTGTACTAATCAGGAATTGTCTGTACAACTTGATATCAGTGACTTGGGTCATAGTTGGCACTCAATAGATGCTTGACAAAGAAAATAAGCCCAAAAAGGACTCCACATGCTAAGATTTATTTCAGACAGCAGAGATGTCAAGTAAGACCTAAACGGCTACTTCAAAATATGTGGAAATGGATTAGTATGTAAAATACAAAGCTGTAAGACTTCTCAGAAAAAAAAAAAATAGAAGTTCTTCAAGCTCTAAGACTAGGTAAAAAGCTCATAAACTTGATGGCAAAAGCACAATCCATAAAAGGTAAAAAAATATACTGGAACTCTCAAATTGTAACTTTTCTGAAAGATCATGTCAGGAGGATACCCAGGCACGGTGGCTCACACTTCTAATCTCAACACTCAGGAGGCTGAGGCAGGAGAATAATTGTGAATTCAAAACCAGCCTGGGCCACAAAGTGAGCTCAAGGCCAGCCTGAACTACATAGTGAGACCCTGTCTCAGAAAGACAAAAAAATAAAGAAAGACCACATTCAGAGGATGAAAAAAAAAAAAGCTATGGCCTGAGAGGAAATATTTGTCAAACATGAATTTAAAAAAACAAAAACAAAAACATGAATTTGCCAAAGAAATCCCATCTAGAATTTATTTATTTATGTATTTTGGTACTGGTGATTAAACTCACGACCTTGTGCTCACCAGGAAAGCACTTGAGCCACTGAGCTAAATCCCTGGTTCCTTAGAACATATTTAAACATACTAAAACATCAATAATTTAAAAATGAAACAATTCAATTAGAAAATAGACCAACAAACAAACAAACAAACAAGCAAAACAAAACATTTTCCATAGAGGACATACGGCCAGCAAATAAGGACATGGAAAGATGTTCAACATCATTAGCCAGCAGAAAAGTAATGTAGGTTGCAAACACAATGAAATATCTCTCCAGGATGGCTTAAATAAAAAATAGTGATTCCTAAAGAGAATATAAAACTGATCCAACCACTCTTGAAAACAGTTTGGCAGTTTCATAGCCCTTAACATGCAGGAGTAGCAGGGTAGCTCAGTGATACTGCATTTGCCTAGCATGTGCAAGGACCTAGGTTGATTCCCAAGACCAGATAGGTAGGTAGGTAGGTAGATAGATAGATAGATAGATAGATAGATAGATAGATATAGTCAACTACTGACTACCACAAGACCCACCAATTACAATTTTTCACATTTACTCCAGAGAAATGAAAACTGTGTTCATATAAAAGTCTATATACAAATGTTACTAGCAGCTCTGCTTATAGTAGTCAAAAACAAGAAACCGTCTAGATGCATTCTGATGAGTGAAGGATAAAACATACTATAGTGTGTTCATACTACAAACAAACAAACAAAAACTATTGACATATGCATGAATCTGTAGGCACTTGTACTGAGTAAATCTTTAAAATACCAAATAGCTTTCTACTGTATGATTCCATTTTTGTAACAATCTTGAAGTAACAAGATATAGAAATGATAAATAGTTGAATAGTTTCAGGGGAATAACAAAGGAGTCAAGAAAGGAGAAAAGCATCCATGGCTATAAAACAGCAACAGAAAGACCCTTGTGGCTGTAGGATTTTTATAAATCTTGACTTTATCAGTGTTAATATTCTGTTTGTTACACTGAACTTTAGTTTTTGAAAAACGCTGCTTTTAGGAAAACTGGGTAAAGAGCACACAGGCTGTCCTTAGAATGGCAAGTGAATCTATAATTATCTTAAAATTAAAAGTTTAATTTTACATATATACACATCTATTTTCAATTAGAAAAGAAAAACACTGAAATATTTCTAGAAAGTAACTTAAATGTTAAAAAAACTTTCCTATGGAAAATTAATCTGGCCGTAGGTTTTGCTGATATATATATTCCTAAGACTTCTGTTCTGCTGCAGTAAAGCACGCCCTTTAAGTACTAGTCGAAACAAGTGGATAAGCAGAATTGCAGAGGTGGAGAGACAAACAATAAGCACTGAAAAAGGAAAAAAAAGTAGGCTGGCTCTTCTTACAGGCTTTTATAAATATTCTGTCACCTGGCTTTCTGGTTTCTACTCAAAACACCCAAATGGATGAACAACGATGCCACTTCTGTGGTAGAAAGCCACTAGGGACCCGAGGGAAAAGGCGGAATCTAAGTCTTACCTCACATCAGCCAAGTCTTACCTAACCATATTTCTCCACTTCGGTCCCCCAGGTGCGCTCCCCACCGTTCCCGAGCCGCCTCACTACCCAGAGCGAGCATCCATGCACACATCTAATATATTACCGCCTGACTGCTCGTTGACCCACTAGGTCACTCTGTAACATTCATCTTAGTTTTAAAAACATGAGAGGGACATTGTTGGCAAAGATCCAGGGGTAATGAATTCTATGTTCTAGAAACAGAGAAACTGAGCTATTTCAATTGGAAAATAAGAGCTGGCAGGAAGCCAACAGAGCAAAGTTCTCTAGGGGGGCAGGGAAACAAGCTGGTGAGTTTAACTTGTAGGTCTGTAAGGTGGGCAGATTTCTCCAAAAAGCAAACAAAGCAATTTTAGGCTTGAGAGACTTAATTGGCATCCAAGGCCGAGAATATGAATAATGTTACATAAAAACCTTGCTCAAGTGAGAATTCTGCAATCGAAGCAGTCTAACTCTAATAACTAAAGTTTAAAAAAAAAAGAATATAGAAAAGCATGTTTATTTATCCAGCCATAAATTATAAACCATTCATGGGATAAAGATACAGATCTCATACTAGGCTCATCATAGTTCAAAAAGGTCAATGGTTTTCAGAATTTCTACATCCATGAAAATAGAGTCAAGCTGCTCTTGTAGGTTATGGGCAATGGTAGCTCCTCTTTCAATAAAATGAGAAATTTTATGTGTAAGATAAAATTAGAGAACTGATCATGGCTTCATGGCAATTCCAGATCATGTTGGTGAGGAAGGCCAGGAATAGCCTGATAAATAGCATTTAAAGATAATAAATCTATATTTGTTGTAATCTTTTCCTTTTCTCATTTTCACTGTCCACCTAAATATCACCAGTGAAGTGTGTGTGTGTGAGAGAGAGAGAGAGAGGAAGAAAAACTGAAAAGCTGAGGACCTAGGAAAACTCCACCCGTGTCATCTTTCAAATTATAATCATAGCCAGGATATGGCTCAGTAGCACAAGGGCCGGTCTGGCAAGCATGAGGTCATGAGTTCAATCCCTGGTACGAAAAGAGAAAGAAAATTATAAGCATCATTGGATGGACAAAGATTTATATACAAAAAAGCTCCTTTACAGTTGTATGTGGCGGTGCACACCTGGAATCCTAGCACTCTGGGAGGCTGAGGTAAGTTCAATCCCAGCCTGGGTAAGTTAGCAACTTGGCAAGATCTTGTCTCAAAATAAAAATAATGAAGGACTGAGGATGTAGCTCAATGTGAACACTCTGAATTTAATTCTCAGCACAATTTTTAAAAAAGGAAGAAGGAAAGACTAATTTCTGAGTTCTTCATTTTTTGAAACAAAGAGGGAAACAATCCAAATGTCCAAAGCCCTGAAGTCATAACTTTTTCCTTCTTCTTAGTATGCTGGGAATTAAACTCAGAGCTTCACATGTGCTAAGCAAATTCTACATTGCTGAGCTACATCCTCAGCCATTTTTATTTTGAAACAGAGTCTCACCAAGTTGCTCAGCGTGCTCCAGAACTTGCAATCCTTTTGTCTTAGGCTATCAAGTACCTGGGATCAGAGGCATATGCCACTGAACCAGGTTCTAAAATAGGTTATATGTAGGGTTGGAGGGGTAGCTCAGTGGTAGCATGCTTGCCTAGCAAGCTTGAGCCCTTGGTTCAAACACTTGCCCCCAGCACTGCAAATACAAAGCAAACATGTTTATGTAATTTATGGTATGATGACATGGTGAAATGTTTTGTAGCCATTAAAAGAAGTCACATTTTCAAGTAGTAAAAAATTAAAGAGTGAAAATACCTACTAATGGTGGGAAAATCCAGGAAAGGAAACTCCCATACCATACTAGTGGAAACGTGAATTGCTTTAGCTTTTTAGGAAAGTGATCTAGCAATATTCATTAAAATAAAAGAAAAACATTACTCAGACAGGGACCCAGATATAAAGTATTTTTTAAAATGACATGACAGCAGCTACAGAATATCCCCTGCATCCTATTATACAAACAGAGTAATATTCAGGGAAGTAATCCAGAGTGGAGAGAGCTTACTCCCAACTCCGTGGCCACCCTTACAGTTTCTGGGGGGCCTTCTCCTTTGGCATCCTCAAGTCTCACCTTTCTCTGCATCAGCCCTTTGATGATACTATCTCTCACACAGCAGCCATTCAACAATATTTACCCCTCCCTCCCTCCCTCCCTCCCACGTGGTACCTGAGCCTGCCTTCCTTCAGTCTTCCTCCCACTCCACCATAAAGGTTATCTGGTGGACTCCGATTTGGTACCGTATCTGGTGCTCATCTCTCTCTTCATTCTCACACCTTCCATCTCTATTCAAGACTGCATTACCTTTCCCTTGACTTGTTAGACTGTGTAACTGGATTTCCTGCTTGCTTGTCCCTCCCTATTACAATTGGTTTTATACACAGTGACCAAAGCAATCCTCCATGAAACTATGACTGTGAAACTCTCCTTTCAGAGTTGCCTCCCCAGCACTGCGTACACAGCAAAGCACAACTCCCCAGCCCAGCGCTCCAGGTTGCCAAGTACCTGGCTCTACACACAGCCTGAGCTTGCAAATCCGTGTTGTGTATTGAACTGGTTAGCATACTGGGTTAAATAAGCACCCCCCATTTCCCCCTACCACTACCCACACACACACACACACACACACACACACACACACACACACACAAATTCACATCTACTTGAAACCTGAGAATGTGATCTTATTGGGAAATAGCTCTTTTGCAGACATAATTGGTTAGGACAAGATCTTGCTGCATTAGACACCTCCATGACTGGCGTCCTAAAAACAAGGTCACATGAAGTTACAGAGGAATAAAGAGGAAAAACAGCCTGTAAAGATGGAGGCAGAAATAGAGTCATGTAGCTACCAGCAAAGCAGCATCATAGGTTACCAGCAGCTACAGAGCCCAGGAAATAGTCTTTCATGGAATCTTCTGTCAACACCTTAATTTTGGATTTCTATCTCCCAAAACTATGAGAAAATAAACTCATATTGTTCCTGCATGACTTTTTTTTTTTTTTTTGTACTGAGGATAGAACTCATGATCTTGAGCTTATCAGGCAAGCGTTTGAGCCAATGAGCTAAATCCCTGGCCCTCAAACTTATATTGTTTTAAGCCACAAAATTTATCGTAATTTGTTACAGTAGTCTGAGAAAACTAATGAAATTGTTTAGGAGATTTCTAAGCAAAGCAAAATGGAATAAAAATCCAATTTAGCTTAAGGAACAAGACAAATTGTGATAAAGATATTAGCATATTTTGGGGAACCCAGGAGCAGAAATGCAGCTGAGCCTCATGAATAGAATCAGAGACATAAAAGTTACTAGAATTCTCTCCCTATGACATTTCCCCCTGTCTGCTTCATCTTCCTCTTCTGTCTTTTGCTCTGTCATTACTGTTGCTGTCTTTCTTCCTATATTTCTCCAAGTCATAGTCATCAGGAGACTTCAAATTTACCTTTAATATTCAAAGATAAATTGATTATCTCTCCATGGTTGCAGTTCTAAAAGTACCAAGGGAGAGCCTAATGGGTCAGAATTCCATCAACACATACTACTCAACAACATGTGGTCAGAAGGTGGATTCACATGAAAGAAAATGACTTTTATAATCACTATGTGAGTAAAGCAGTTAAGAAGGGAAGGGAGGAAAAAGAAACCCTTTATTATATGTTTGTTTCTCATATTTTCTAGCTCTGCTTGTTGAAATTGGATATACCTTTCAACTTTAGACACTTTTCCATGATTGGAATAAAATACCCAACACCTGCAATTTAAAGGAGGAAAATGCTATTTGGCACAAGGTTTTTATGGGTTCAGTCCATGGCTGGCTGACTCCAAAGAAGAAATGGTATAGGAGAAGGGTCTGGCAAAAGATAGCTGCTCGTCTCTGGCATCCAGGAAGCAGAAACTGGAGGAAAAAGCTGGGGACAAGAAAACACCCTTCCAGGTTACCCTCCTGGTGACATATTCCCTTTTACCAGGCCACCCCTCTGAGCACATGAGACTTCTGTAGGATTTTGTTTTCCTCCCTGAGGGATATTTAAATCTAACCATAACATTATTTTCCCCTGGTCCTCCAAAAGGTCATGTTCATCTCATTATGTAAAATGTATTTAGTCCATTTCTAAGAGTTACCAAAGTACACTGGTACCTCTATTTACTAATTTAATTTGCTTCATAGATTTGGGGAAGATGGCTGCATTTGTGTTTGTGTAGGAAACATGGCCGTGGTTGTATTTGTCACCTAATGTGGTGTTTATGAACAGTCACAAAATTTTGCTGAACACCAAAATGTTTGCAAACTGAGGTATCATGAACAGGGTATTACTGAATTAATGGTTCCAGTATTATTGAAAAATCCAAGCCCAAAGCCTCTCTTAACTGTAAGCCTCTGTAAAAATAAAAAAGTTAGGTACTTTCAACATATAATGATACAAAGTAAATATTCACATTTCAGAAGGGAAAAATAGGGAGATAACAGGAATCAGATCAAAGCAAGGCCAAAACCCAACAGGTCAAACATTAAATCTTACACCACTACAAATATGGTTAGTACCTGGGACAGTTGATGGTGAGATACAAACTCCCAAAAGGCTTCAGCGGCCTCGCCCTTATGGCCTCGTCTGCTACAGTTCATATGGCTTCTCTCTTGGACTGGGTTTATTTGCTGCTTGAAGTTTTCCTTAGCAGATGTTCCAGATGCCTGACATCTACAGCACCTTCAGCATCACCCTTCCCCTTTACACATCACCTTCTCAGGGCACATTGGTTTACTTTTCAGGCCTTTCTTTGAAGTCTGAGGAGGAGTTTCCATGACCCTACACCTCTTACATTTCTATATGTCTAAAAAACCAGCACCACATAGGCACTAACCAGGCCTCCTTGGAATATGGTTGCAGCCATACCTCAGATCGCTAGGTGACTGAATTCATGTTGCATCTTCCTACATGGCTTGAGTAAGCAGGGAGCCATGGAAAGCAAACTCTTTCAAAGAAATTACCTTTTCACACCCTTGAGTGGGTCTGGTTATCTCCTTAGATGCCCTCAAGGCATAATTTCTATTTTCCTGATGCAAATACTAGGCTTTTTTTTTTTTTTTTTAATGGCTATGGTCTCTTGGCCCCAACTTCACAGATTCCTTCTTTCTGGTCAAGCTGCACAATTTCCACATCTTTAGGCCCTGCTATTTGTTTCTGAGTCTCACTGTAAATCCAACTAAAAGCAGTCTCCCTAAACTTTGGGTTACCTTGAAATTTCCTTCACCAGATCAATTAGCCTGCCACTTTTAAATTTAGTCTTAGGATATAGGCAAAACATAGACAAAATCTGTCTTAGCTACTTCTCTTGTTGCTGCAACAAAATACCTGAAATCTCTATAAACCCACATGTTATAGGAGGAAATGTTTATTTTAGATCTCAGTTTGTAGAGGTTTCAGTCCATAATCAACTGGCTCCACAGCGAGGAGGTGTGGCAGAGGGGCATGGAGGAGAAAAAAACAGTCCATGGCAGGGCAAGCAGGAAACAAAAGCCTTTCTTCTGTTTTCCCTTTTGTTCCATCCAGCTACACGCCTGTTTGTTGGTGTCACCTTCACCCAGCATGGGCCTTCCCATTATCCACACTCAGAACTGTGCTAAACCAATGTGTGGACTAATTTAGTTATCACACACTCTTAATTCATATTCACACATCCTAGATTCACTTATCTCCAAAAAGTCCCACCTATAACTACATGAAGTTTTGGGGAGACATCTAGGTATAAGCCATAACAAATTCTTGGCCATAAAGAAACAAGCATGGCCTCTAGTCCAGCTTGTAGTACAGTTCTTATTTTCATCTGAAACCTTATAAACCTGACCTTTATTGTGTGCATTACCTGCATTCTTATCACCATTCTGATCTTCTGAGTTTTGACCAGACTCTTAATACTGATTTTTGCTATATCTTTCTAAGGCTTCCCTAGCTGGCATCTCCAAACTTTTCCAAACTTCTACAAACCAGTTCCAAAGGCTTCTAAACTATGTAGTCAGGTACAGTCACGTCATTGACCCTATTTATCTGCTACCAATTTTCTGTTTTAGTCACTTTACCATTGCTGAGATAAAAAAAACTGACACCCTAAAGTTAAAAGAGAAAAATGTTTGCTTGGCTCACAGTTTTATTGGACTGAGTCCATGGCTGGCCGATTCCAAGGTAAAAAACCCAAAAAACAAAAAAACAGCCTGGTGAAAGAGCATGGCAGAAAAGATTGCTTTCCCTGCAACAGCCAAAAAACACAGATCAAAGGGAGGAGCTAAGAACAAGAAAATACCCTTCCAGGTCAGGCCCTCAGTGACCTGGCTCCCTCTGGCCGGGCCCCAATTCCAACCATATAAAACTTTGAAGGGATATTTTAGATCTTACCCATAACAAGCATAAATGTCACCTTTTCCACAAAACATGTCAGCCTCTGCCATTAGATCATAAATCCTCAAAAGCAGAAAGCATGTCTTTAATTCTTTCTTGCACTCTCTTCCCCTAAACAATCTTCAGAAATTGTGGCTGTTCTGTAAAGCCTTTCTGGATCTACCAATTAAGAACTCACCCCATGTTTCTCCACTCTTCAGCCTCTTTTATAACATTTACTATTTTCTGCCTTTTATTGAAGATACTTGTAAACATACCATTCTCTCTCTTAGGAAAGTATCAGTTCCTTGCAGAGGTTTAGTACTTAGCACATAATAGTCAGTAACTCTGTTAAGTAGAATTTCTCATTCTTATCTCCTTAAAAATTCAATTAAAATTATGTAAACTTTGTTCCAGTGAAAATATAGAAACATGCATGATACTGATGTATTTTGGCCCTCAGGGTCTGACCTAGTTTCTCCTTACTCCAACCATCACTCGTCAGACACAGTAATGAAGATCCCCATCTTGCTCTCATGTTGGGCCTTGGAGGTCAGGGCCAGGAGGAAAGCTGTCCCTGCTGGAAGCTCATCCTTTCTGGCCTCCTGAGAATGCTGGGAAAGGGGGGCAGACATAGGCAGAAAGAAAAAGGTTGGGGCACCCTGCCAAAGACCCAGAGGGAGACTGTCTTCTGGATGTCAGAATGACAAGAGCAGAGAAAAATGCTAAGATCAAACAAATTCTGAGGGCTGAGCCAGCAAGGTTTACCTCTAAACTGGGAACCCAATCCAGTACAGTCTAGACTGCAAAAGATAGACAGGGAGAGAAAATAAGGGGTAGGTCTTGTCAACCTGAGATTCTGCAAACAATCTGGGTCCCCTATTGTGTAGGCAAACCTCAGCAGTGTCAATCAGTTGGAGATTCCCAGATTGTGAACTGGACTATAAGCTGCCCCCGGGTGAGAGTCAAGAAATTCTGCCTTGTATCATGCTGAGTAGAGGCTGTAACTGGGTACTGGGGCTGTGCCCTCATCAGCCCTGCTGACAGGGCCCAGGTAGGGAAGAGGAAAATTCCAAGGAAAGGTCGCAACTGGAAGTGGGTGGGTGCTAAGACCTGCTTGGCAGAAAGGTGATAGGGTCTGCTACTTACAAATGCCAAGTACACAGAACAGACCACCCTGCCATCCTGCATCAAGCAGTAGCCTCAGCCAGGCATGGTGGGTATTCCTATAATCCTAGTACCTGGAGGCTAAGGCAGGAGGATCACAAGTCACAGCCTAACCTGTGTAATTTATGAAGATCCTATCTCAAAATTTTTAAAATTAAGTTGGGAATATAGATAACTCAGTGCAAAGGCCACCACCAACACCATCACTACAAAAAAAGAAAAGAAGAAAGAAAGAAAGCAGGCAGCCCCTCTCTGTGGTAATCATAGGCTTCTGAGACTTTCTTCCTGCACTCTGAAGTCATCCTAGGCAAACAGCAGAAATAAAAAGGTGAACTTTGATCAAAGACAGAAAAATAGTTAATAGGAAATTTGAGGGCACTCTCGCCCACGACACACAGAGGATGGGATTTGGGAGTAAAATTAGTTATAACAAATTTTAAAACCATAATATTATAACAAAACACTAAATGTGAGATCCTGACACCCATGCTAACCAGTGCTTGGCTGTGTTTTTGTTTCAACAGGACAGTTAGGAGTCCTGTTTTAGTTACTTTTCTCTCATTGCTTCAACCCAAAGTTAAACTCATAGTTTGTAGAGGTTTCAGTCAATCAGCAGTTGGCTTGAGGGCAGGATGGCATCCCAGAGGAGAAACAGTTCACGGCAGGCAGAATGCAGCAAAGCAAGCTATTCTGTCCCCTGTGTCTTACCCAGGCTTGTTAGGGTGAGTGGTACATCCTTAATCCTGGTGCCCCTGATCTTAGCACTGTGCCATGAATTAATTCCAGCATCAGACACTTTAGATCCAGCCACTTCTGAAAAATCCCCACCTATGACAGCATGAGGCTAGACACAGTCATAACAAGTCCCTCGGACAATCAAAGAGCAGATTAATAAAGTGCTCAGCTTTGGTGGAGAGAACAAGAGTCATGCTGTGACTTGGTATTAAGGCCAGCACATCGCTTATTACATGCACTGAGCACAGTGGGAACAAGAGGGTGGAGGTGCAGACAATCCAGGCAAGAGCACAGCTCTCTGCTTCCCTTCCCCAGCCTGCGCCATAGTGGGAGCAGTTCAGCCTCAGGCCTAGAGCATCAGTAAAGATTTTCCTCCCTCTGTCATGGTGAGATTTTAAATATTCTCCGAAGTTGAATGTGCTGAGGGCATGGCGGCCACCTCCGGCCGTAGGGAGGTAGTGGAAGCATTAGGAGGTGGGACCACATGGGGAGAGGACATCACTGGGGTGTGCTTTGGAGGGGTATGCTGAGACCTAGGCTGATTGCTCTTCTCCTCCTCCCTCCTCTTCTTCCTCCTTCTTCTTCCTCTCTCTTTCTCTCTTCCCCTTCTCTCTCTTTTCTCTCTCCCTCTCTTTCTATACCCTCCTGCCCCTGTCTCTCTATTTCCTTTCTCCCATGAGGCAAGCAGCTTGTTCCACGAGGCACTCCCACCATGAGAGTTTGCCATGATGTCACAGGACCATGGTGACCAGGCCTCCTGACCATGGACTGAAATTTCACCAACTGTGAGCCAAAATAAATCCAGTCTTCTTTTAAGTTGATTATCTCAGATATTTTTGTCCCAGTGACAGAAAATAACACACCTTCCTCTCCTTTCCTTACCTGTTATCCAAGTGAACATATTTAGTCAAAGGTGATTTTTGTGCCTAAGAAATTGCATTCAGGAAGTACTTGGTTTTGAATTATTATTTGACTTTACAAAAGCAAAATCTGAGATTTTTCAGCAATTTCATAAATTAAACATGAATTTTATAGATATAGTAAATTAAAACAATCATCTTTTGTGAGTGTGGTAATGGACATTGAACCTGGGCCTTCACGTTAAGCTGTATCCTCTTATTTTTTATTTTGAGACAGGCAAGTGTTATAAGTTGCCCAGGGTGGCCTTGAACTTGTTATCCTTCTCCCTCAGCCGCTCAAGAAGTTGGAATGATGGATAGACAACACTAAGTCTGGCTAAATAATCACTTTTCAAGGGCTTTTGACTAATTTTTGGTTATATGTACAAATTTCCTTAATTACCTACTTTAAATTACCTACTATAAACTGCATTTATAAATTTAATATATTCAATTTATTTGGTTAAGTGAGTAACTGACAAAAAATCCTTTCCAAGTACTTAATTCATATATATCCAATAAACTAATCTTATAAATATGTTAATTTTAAATTATTTTAAATGTCTAATATTGCATTTACATTTTGAAATAGTTCTGCTTAAAATTACAAATGTAAATCAATTTCTCGGATTATATGATTTTAAATGAATACTATATGCTCAATATATTATTTCAAGAGGCCATGCTTTCTTAAACACTGTAAGTACTTACAATACCAAATATACAGATTGCTTTACAGAAAATACTAATGACATGTATAATTTCCTTAAATATTGTTATAGTTAATTGTAAACCTTCCCATTATTTTTTGTTAACTCTAATTTCTTTTAAAAATTTTATTTTCTCAAATTCTTTGGAGCATATCTTCTAAAAACAGTTGAATTGCTCTTGATATCTGGAGCCACAAACAACCAACAGAATTTTGCTCAAGACACTACATCAGGAGTAAGTCATGAATTTTAAAGCCTAAAAAAAGGTCTGAGTGTAATGATACCTATAGTCCCAGCCACTCAGGAGGCTGAGGCAAGAGGATCACAAGTGTCCCTGTGGGTCAACTTAACCTATCTCAAAATAAAATATGAAAATAGGGCTAAAGAATGGTAGAATAATCAATGGTAGAATAATCTTGGGTTCAATCGCCAGACAACAAAAACCAAAATAATCAAGAAAAACCTAAACAAGGGGTTTCCAGGAAAATCTTCCCAAGATTCCAGGATTCTCACCACCTGAAAGGCATTGCACTGGCTACACACCTTTACTGCGAGTGGGCCTGACCTGCGCAACCTTAGGAGACTGTGAACACCATAGTGACTTCTCAAGCCCAGCCACACATGACTCTGCTCCTTCTGCTTTGCATGCTTGTGGATCACTTGCTCTTGGAGGAAGGCAGCTACTCTGGAGTCCTCCAGAGCAGGCCATGCGGTAACAACTGAATACTCCAGTCAGTAGCCAGGGTTAGTTTGCCATATGTGTCAGTCACTCATCTGGGAAGCAGATCCTCTACCCACACAAAGCCAAGCCCTCAGATAACGGTGGCCCTGACTAGTATTTTAACTGCAACCACAACTAAACTGCTTGCCAGGCGTGGTGGCGTGCACATGTACTCCCAGCTACTTGGGAAGTTGAGGCAGGAGGACCACAAGTCCGAGCTCAGTCTGGGAAATTTCATGAGAAGCAATCTCAGAAAAATAAAAATTGCTGGCAGCCAGGTTATATAGATCAGCATTCTATGAGTTTAATACTGAGTCACACACACATACACACATGGCAGTGACAACACTTCCAAGAATACCACAGAAATACCAAAATGTTCCCAAATTCCTGATCCACAGAAATTATGTAAGGTAACAAGCATTTAACATAGCAATAAATAACTAAGTATAATCACTTTAACTCATATTACTGAACTTAAATCATATTATTATCTAATTTTCAAGACTGATCAGCTCCTATGAATCTCCACTATGACTACACTATTTGCTTGAATTAAACTATCACTTCACCCCATCCTGATTCTTCTATTCTTTTTGTTACCTCCAGTCTATGTAGATACTATCATACCAAATTCTGCATCTTTTTTTTTTTTTTTTTTTTTTTTTTGGTACTGGGGATCGAACTCACGACCACGCACTTGCAAGGCAGGCGCTTATGCCGCTAAGCTAAATCCCCAGCCTAAATTCTGCATCTTATTTTTTTTTTTTTTTTTTTTTTTTGTCTTTTTCTTTTTTTCTTTTTTATCGGTACCGGGGATCGAACTCACGACCCGCTGCTTGCAAGGCAGGCACTTATGCCGCTGAGCTAAATCCCCAGCCCCCAATTCTGCATCTTATAAACCTATTCCTGACACTGCTATCATACTTCGAAGAATGACATTCTACTGCCATCTCTCATTACAGCATCCTCCACTTGGTCAGATTGAGTCTGTGTTTTAGCAATAAAAGAAGCATCTTTTTTCAGAAATCCACTGTTAAAATGTCTGTGGTATCTAATTGGTACCTCAGCCTCAACATGGCTATTTGCAGTTTCCATAGTTCTGCAAATGATATCACCCTCCAACCAGTTGCTTATACCTTAAAGCTAAGTGTCACTGAGTCTGTTCTCCTTCTCACACCATTGGCTCCACCTCCACCTCCAGAGCAAATACCGACTTCTTAGCTTCTCAGAGTCTCCCTTCCCATCAGCCTCGGTCAAGCTATCCTCTTGACCAAAACTATCAAAACTACTGTGGGAGCTTCCTACTTGTAATCCTTAATGCCCCCCACCCCAGTTCTTTCCAGAAATCACCTACTGTGGGAAAATGGCTATAAGCACAGACAAGTCTTTGTGTGACACATTTTATTCTTGGGTAAATAACTATAAGTGAGGGGTTGGGGATTTAGCTCAGCAGTGTAAACACCTGCCTGGCAAGCACAAGGTCGTGAGTTCAGTCCATGGTACAAAACAAAAACAGAAACAAGTGAGATCTCTGAGCGATAGTAATTATTTAATTTTTTAAGAAACTGCTGAACCATTTTCCCAAGTGGATGTACCATATTGTATTTCACAAGTAATACATGAGATTTCTAGCTGATCCACATCCTGTCCAGCACTTGTATTGTTTTTTAAAAATATTTTTAAAAGTTACTTTAGTAGCTATATAGTAATGTTTTTACTGCTCTCTAATTGAGGCATAATTCACAGAGAGTGAAGTGTACCAATCCTGAGTATACAATCTGGAGTCTTGATGACCGTGTACCCTCATATAATTAAGATGCAGAACATTTCTCTTACTCTAATAAATTCCCTAGTAAGTCTCTTTCATTCCTTACCCCTAGAGCCAGCCACTTTTGATGGCTTGTTTGCTGTACCATAGATTACTTTTATGCCTCCTTAAACCTCATAAAAATTATATATCTCTATCTCTGTATCTATATCTGTATATATATATCACAGTGCTGGGGACTGAATCCAGGTCTTGGGCATGCTGAGCAAGAATTCTATCAGTAAATTACACCCCCAACCAACATAATAGTTTTGAAATTCACCAATGTTATCGCAATCATCAGCATTTCTTCTTTTGCTTTGTTTTGTTTTGTATTGTTTTTTTGTTTTGTTTTTGATATCAAGTCTGTCCGTGAAGTCCAGGCAGGCTTTAAACTTGGTATGTACCCCCCACGCTACCCTCTAATTCCCTATTCTCCTGCCTTAGTCTCCTGAGTGGTGGGATTATAGGCATGAGCCACCACACCCCACTCACCAGAAGTTATTTTCTTTTTTTCTTTCTTTCTTTTTTTTTTTTTTTTTTTTTTGTCTTTTTTCATTTTTTTATCGGTACCAGGGATCGAACTCATGACTGCCTGCTAGCAAACCAGGCGCTTATGCTGCTGAGCTAAATCTCCAGCCCCAGAAGTTCTTTATTTTCGTTGTGCAGAGGTACTTTATTGTATGAACATTCCATTCTTTCTTTATCTATTCACCTTTTGATGGTTTTGGGGTTGATTCTAGAAGTTCCATTCCCAAGTATTTTCCTGAGAGAAATGAAATTGTATGTCCACACAAGGAATCGAATAACAATAGCCTATGTTTTTCCTGATCCACTGCAATTCAGTCTCCACACAGCAGCTAAAAGGGATCTTTTAAAAAGATTACTCAAATCCCATCGCTCCCCTGCTCAAGACCCACTAGTGACTTCTACCTACTTAGGAAAATTACAAGCTACCTACCACGACATGTGAAACCCAAACCTCTGTGAGCCTCAATTCGGTAGGCACACATGGTAGTTCTCTGGGAGCTTTTGATGCTGGGCCCTTCTCAGAGTGAGTGAAGCAGAATCTCTGGAAGAGGCCTCTTGTGTTCTTTGTGCTCCCCAGGGGCTCTTACAGACCTGTCGGTGTGACCTGGCCCCTGGCTCTGCC
Source organism: Cavia porcellus (assembly GCF_034190915.1). NCBI lineage: Eukaryota > Metazoa > Chordata > Mammalia > Rodentia > Caviidae > Cavia > Cavia porcellus. The sequence goes on along the minus strand of NW_026947497.1, from coordinate 25,593,632 downwards.
ACTTTATCACATGCCATTCTCCTCCTCCTCCCGGTGCTCTGAACAGCGATTTTATCCCCAGCTTAGGAGCTTTGTACTAGAGTCTCTTCTGACTGGAATGTGCTTTAGATCTTGGTGTGACTGGTTCTTTCTTCTGCTTCAGGTCTCAGCTGTCAACTGTTCAGAGGGGCTTTTCGTGCTGCCCACCCAGTCTAAAGGAGCCACGCTGTTCCGCAGTAGCACGTCACCTATTCAGACACTCCCTGTCACACTCACCTCTGCTTGGCCTTGTTCCTGTGCTTTTCAGTGGTTCCCTGTCTCTGTCCAGAGTGCGCACCCATAGGAACAGGAACCTTGTCCGCCCTGCTCACTGCAGTGTTGCTCATTTATAATTGTGCCTGGAGCACAGAAAGAACATAATGAATGAATGTTTGTCGACAGTTTCATACATGAAGGGGACACAGACAGTACCCGGGAAAGGGGGCAACAATCCTGAAGAATTTTTCTCCAGGTGTTACAAGAGGTACATAGGTTGTTAGGAAAACAAAAGCCATAGCCGAAGGGCATTAAAGTCAAGCACTGGAGTTCATCAGGTGCTCCCAGGCAGAGACATAGATTTTGGTCTCTAAAGTCTTACCTTTGGCTCTCACCTCATGCTGTGCATATTGCAGACACCAGTGACCATTTTTCTATTAACAGTGACTTGACTAGGGTGTGCTGGGGGGAGAGAGAGGGTCCACAGGGGATGTGAGGGATGGGGCTGTGGACCTGAAGCAGACTAGTATATGAATGCAGATTTAGGGATTATGAAACAGGAAGACAAGGCATATTTGGGCCTCTATCCTTGCTGTAGGAAACTGCCATCAATTTTCATTTTTTAATTTTAAATAGGATAAAACCAAAGAAATAAAGCAGAATGAAACCAATCAAAATAGACTAGTATATGTCATACAGGACTTCAAAACCTTACAAAATCAGCGATAGTTACCATAATGTCTTTTGTTGTCTTCAAAATAGCTGCAGATGTCTTTGGACAGAGTCAAAATCGAACAGAGCAGAATAGAATAGAAACAATAAAAACAAAACAATGAATGTAATAAAGGACTTCAAAATAAGCTAATAGTAAGTCCAAAGTGGCTACCATAATACGTCTTGCTGTCTTTTAAATAGCTGCTCATGCCATCAAATTTAACATAATCAAACAAAACAATTATAGGCAGAGAAACCAAATAGAGTTTAAAGACAAGTTATTTTTAAAAAATCTTTCCACTTAAATGTTATAATAATAGAGGATAAAAATATACAAGAAAAACATCAAATTACACATGACATTAACAATGGAAAAAAACCACTTGATGTAAATCATTGATTCAAAGACTCAAACTGATGTTATTGTGCTAGATGTGGAGCTAAAATCAACAGTTAGGTCCACTGCAATGTGTAAATCCTGCAGTCAGCTGCACAGCTACAGAAAGAACTCATTTACCTAGACTTTGTGTAAATACAATCTTGTGGATTTAGTGGAGTTTTAGTTTAGTTTAAGCCAATAGTAGTTGCTAAATATGTAACTAAGATAACTCAAGCATTTCATCATGGTCTTTACCTTATTTGACTTCTTTTCAGTATTTATCTTTGAGATTTTGAAAAAAAATTCTCTGTTCTTATCTTGTTTTTTTTTATTTTTATTTTTTAGCGGTAGTGGAGAATTGAACTCAGGCAATACACTACTTTTCAATGCTTTTTAGCTTATCTTTACTTTTAAAATTTTGAGACAGGATCTCTCTGAATTCGTCAAACTGGCTTGATCTTGTGATCCTCCTGCCTCAGCCTCCCTAGTGACTGGAATTATAGGTGTGAGCCACCACACCAGCTAAAATCAACACTTAAATGGCCTTCAGTCTTACAGCTCTTATACTGATTTCTTTTTCTTTTTCTTTGTTTTGTCAGATTCCTTTTCATCGGTACGGTACCAGGGATCCAACTCACGACGGCCTGCTTGCAAGGCAGGCGCTTATGCCACTGAGCTAAATCCCCAGCCCCTCTTATACTGATTTCACAGATTATCTCATGCTATCTTTCCTTTTAGGAGGACTAATGAAACGGGTATAATGATTTCCTACATTTTATAGATAAGAAAACTAAGATTATACAGCTAATGAAGGAGGACCCAAACCCAGCGTGTCTGCGACCAGAGCCCACCTCAGCTTCTTTCCAAGCCTCCTTTGGTTTTGCTCGCTCCTCTGGGGTCAGTGTCCCTTGGACCCTCTCCTCCGGCCTCAGCTCACCTCAGGGCCTCCCAGGCTATCCGCAAGCAGACGTGCAGTGGCCCAGCTCTCCGCGGGTCCTTCTGGCTGGAGGGACCTCGCGAGCTGCAGAGGAGGCCGAGCCCAGCCTGGAGAGCAGATCCTGCCCTGCCCGGTGAGCCAAGCAGCACGCTCCCTGTCTTCAGTGATTGCAAAGCGCTACAAGAGAGGCCGCTGGGGGATTTCTGATAAAGGTTATCCTGGCTGTTCAACAGGAAAATTAATTAGTGGCTAATCTCGCTCCAGCCCACGGCCGCGTCTGCGCGTGGTGTCTACGCGAAGCGGCCCTCGAGCAGCCTTTAATCGCGTTCGAGAGTGTGGAGGGCTCCAGAGCGCTGCCAGCTGGTGCACGCTGCCAGCACCCTCGCCCCAGGACTGCAGAAACCGTTCCCTAAGCTCTTGCTGCTGCTAACCTGCCACGATCAACTTTGCTTCGGCTTATCTGCTCTGGCCGACCTCAATAAGCTGCGTCTGCATCGCTGCTAGAGCGATCTTCTCAAATAATAACCAGAGCCGCAGCTTAACCGTCCTGCGGTTTTCTTGGTGCAGCACGGAAGACCCTGTTCTTCTAGGTTTACTCGTTCTTTCACACGCATCCTTCATCCTAGATCTTCAGTTCATAATCAGTTGAAGTTTCTAGTGGGAAATGGTGTTAATTGCTTCTATATATCTCCATCTGGTCCTTTTTTAAAAAATAAACTCTGCTTTGGAACAGAGGACATTTAATACATGGATTAGTTACACCATGATGAGAGAGCTGAAGAAGTGATTGGGGTTGAGAGCCCTCCTAGAGATGCAGGAAAACACAAGCGGCCACCAACACCGAGGAGGAGAAGGACGTGGTGTGGCCAGACCCCAAGGGAAGGGTTACCAGGAAAACCCAGAGCCCCCCGGGCCTGTTCTGCAGGGACGGTTACTGTGGAGGAGCCAGGGTGCGTTCCAAGGCCGATTCCCCCTGCTTTTACTCAGGCCTGGCACACCTCACCCTTTGGTTCTCTCCTTCGCTATGGATCGTTTGCGGTTCTGTAAAACCCAGCTGGAGCCCCTACGCAGGAATCTCTGAGCCCTCATTGTGGTTTATATGTCCCTCTTCTGTATTTCCAAAGTACCATTTGTCATAGCGGTCATCTGAAATTTTGTGGCCACTAGTAGTCCATCCAGTGCTCCCACTGGACCGAGAGCCCTTATCTTCTTATATTTGTGTTGCTTGAGCCCAGGAGAGTAGCCGACTACTGTGCCAGGAAGTCTTTCAAGTGCCCAGTGTTTCCTGAACACTAAGATAATTTGCTTCTGGTATAGGTTCTCTACCCTAAAGCATTTGCTGCTTTTGTTGTTGTTGTTGTTAACATATCCAACGAAAAGGCCTGGACTGTTCAGAACCTTCTTCGTAACTCCCTTCCAGTTTCTTCCTGGAGCCCGGAAGAAGAAATATTACAGAACTTCTTAACACCAGTGAGAAGACAATTTGATTTCTTTTCCCCAGCTTTCTGGAGCTCCAGCCTCAGACTTTACAGCCAACTGCATCTCCTGAGGTAGAGCCTCCATGGTTTCCTTCCACTTCTTAACCTGGAGCACTTTAATTCATTCTACAAACAAGCTGCCTTCTGAGAGAACTCAGAAATCTTTTTCTTTCTTTCTTTTTTTTTTTTTTTTCTGTCTTTTTCGTTTTTTATCCGTACCAGGGATCGAACTTACGACTGCCTGCTTGCAAGGCAGGGGCTTATGCCGCTGAGCTAAATCTCCAGCCCCAGAAATCTTTTTCTTTATCCTTGTGTCAGTCTTGTACCTTTTGTGCTTTGTCGTACCTGTCTCATTTTGGATAAATATAATAAGTGATGGAAGCTGAGTCATGTCTTGAGAATCCATTCTTCTCTTTTGGATGTGACCTTTGGATTTGAGCAATGTGCTTGATATGGGCTGCACCTGTACAACTATTAAGGAAAGCTTCTTAGAGAATGAGATGATAATGAGCATGAGATGAGGTGAAGAGAGGGTGTCCATGGACAGGTTTTTCCCCCTCATGCTGAGCTACTTTTTTATTTTGAAACAAGCTCTCACTAAATCATTTAATTACTCAGGTCTGGGGCTGGGCTCAAATCTGCCAACCTCCTGCCTCAGCCTCTGATACTGGGGTTACAGGCACGTGCCACAACACCTGGCTTCCTTTCTTTGTCTTACCAGTTTGTTGAGATACAAAACACACTTCATACAAATCACTCATCAAAAGTGTACAATTCAGTGGTTTTTAGTGTATTCACAGAAGTGTGCAACCATCACTGCAGTCTATTTTAGAACCTTTGCATTACTTCCAAAAAAACCCTCTTACCCTTTAATTACCCCCACTCCAGCGGTGACTAAGTTACCCTCTGCCTCTATAGAAATCTTCCTGTTCTAGACTTTCATATCAACAGAATCACACACTGTAATATGATGTAATATGTGGCCTTAGGTACTGGCTTCTTTGCATAATATTTTCAAGATTCACCCATGTTGTAGCTCCTATCAGTACTTCCCTCTCTGGCAGCTCTTTGCAGGCACCAAGTCCGGACCTGCCCAGCACTGTCATGGCATTGTCAATGTGAACCAATCTGTTTTACAGTGGTGAGAAGATTTTGACCTGAAGTTGTGTCTTGCTGGCAATCTCATTGGTGCCTGCTATCTGTGCCTCTTAACCTAAGCAACAGGGATTGGAAGACAAGAATATTAATCTTAATTATGTGCAGACTGCACCAAGCCATAGTATAACTTTTAAGCGAGTGCGGTTTTAAGAAAATCATCCCCAGGTTGTTTCTTCTTGCAGTTCCGATGGACTTCGTAGCTACAGACAACAGGGCAGAGCAGACTATTGGCAGAGCTTGGTATGACACTGATTCCGTAGTTCTTTCAAGGTCCCTCAGGTCAGCCACATGGATGTCACCTGGGGAGCTTGTTATGAATGCTGACTCTCAGGTCTCACCCCAGACCTGCCCACTCAGGAACTCTGCGAATGGAGCCTGCAATCTGTTTCAGCGTGTTCCAGGTGATTTTGGTTCACACTTCAGTTTGAGAATCAGTGATTATTTAATTGGTATAGTACTGTCAGTACTAGCATATGAGTGCAAATTATTACTGACACTTTCCATCATTCAAGTGTGTTTACCCAGTGGGTGAAGAAAAACATGGTTCAAGAACTAACTAGCAGATTATGATACACATACTGAATTTTGATGCATTGATCTGACAGGCAGCCAATTTTATTACCCTTTCTCCTCTTGTCTTTATTTCCTTTTAAAATTATGCTTTGACCTCCATTCTGTGAGCCAGCTAGAGTGCAAATGGAGGAGAACCAGGAAAGAAGCTAAATCCCGACCTGTGAACCAGCCTAAAGCAGGTAATCTGAGCAAAAATTAGAAGACAACAATACGCAATACAGCAATATTGTAGATTTCCTACTGTCTCATTATTGTTTTTTGTTTTATTGTTGTTTTAGCCCCTTTAAAATAAAAATACATAAACTTTTTTTTTTTTTTTTTGTGCCGGGGATCGAACTCACAACCTTGCATTTGCCAAGCAGGCACTTATGCCACTGAGCTAAACCCCCGGCCACAAATTTTTTAAAATTATGCATTGATAAAACAACACTTACAAAAATAGTAGATCCTCTTAGGTGTGGTGATACATGCTTATAATCTCAGCTACTCAGGAGGCTGAGGCAGAAGGATCACAAATTCAAGGACAGCCTTGGCAATTTAGTGAGAACCTGTCTCAAAGAAAAAAAATTAATAAAAAACATTGGAGTATATCTCAGTAGTAGAACATTTGCTTAGTGCACGCAAGTCCTGGGTGTAATCCCCAGCACCAAAAAGTTTTAATAAACTTATTGCCTTTACAGTGAAGTTTATTTTCACTACAGGCTCAGAAGCTCTTGCAGGGAGCATTCCTAGAAGATGGAATTTCTGAAAATCTTGATTCAGAAAAAATGAATTCCTGACACACTCACACCAGACACAAGCCTCCAGAGATTGCTGTTTTGAATGAATGTTTTGTCAGCACAGAGACAGGATCAGGAAATGGATTTTAAAGCACCTGGTACCACAATGCCTGTATTGAGGGACCACCAGGATTTCACTTTGGATGCACCATCCCCTTGTTATTAAAACCAAGCCCTTCTTGCATATTCTGAAGATGGTCATTATCTTTTTCAGAAAAAAATACAAGAGTGACTTATTTCTGGTTGATTTGAGTAGATTTGTCTTGTGGTTAACAGTTTTTAAATTCTGCTAAAAATGCATAAGTATTGAGATAAAGGTATAATTCTGAGAAAAGCAATTTTATTTGTCAAAACTCACTATTGCAGCTTTTTTGAAACGGTAAGCATTATTTCTTGAGCATCCATTTTCATTTTGTTTGAAATACCGTTACATTGAATTTTAAAAATCTGAGACACACAGAGAGCTGTCATGTGGTACTTACCATTCACTGCATCCTGTGGCTTATTATCGTCATCTGTGTCTTGCTCCACCCCCGGATCTACTCTCCCTGAGCTCAGTCACCATTTCTTGAGTGTGTGTTTGCCTCACCCTTTTTCTCAGTGTCTTAAATGTAACAGACATCCATTAACCATGTGAGTATTGATCGAGAGATTCAGTAGTAGCATGAAGCACCCATCCTTCCAGTCAGGACCTGGAACTCTCCCAAATGCAGTAGGTCAGTTCAGAAGCAGCACAACTGCCCACTTTGCAGATGTCCAAGGACATCAGCAAATCATACCCAGACCCCAAGGGACAAGGCACTGAACATTTGGGAGCCCCCGCCAATCCTTTCAACTCTCTTGGGATCCTGTGATTCTGTGTTTCCTTCTTCCTCAAGATTTTTGGGTAGACTGACTTTTTAAAAAAATTGTGGTATCTCTATCCCTCAAAATAGGTGTTTTTATTTTCCTTGGTTTGTTGTGGACCTCCAAAAGAATTTTATTTCAAGTATTCTTCAGCATCTAATTGGCTTGGATTCAGCGGCCCAGTTCCAAATTCTGTAGAGAAGTCATTTGAGGGGTGATCCAGAACAACCAGTCATGAGTGGAAAGTAGTAGCTGTCAAGGGACCAGTAGTATAGAAAGCCATGGACAGGGCAGGTTCACCAAGAAGGCACTGTGGGTGGCACATCCCCGGGTCACCTATTACAACCTAGACCTCCAGCATGGAGGCAAAGTTAGATATGAGACGTAGGCTCACACGTATGCTTCTTGTTTAATCCAGATTAGAGTTTGGCAGCTGTGGCCCTCGGACCAAATCTAGCCTGTACTCTTTTTTTTTTTTTTTTCTTTTTGTTTGTTTTGTTTTGTAGTCTGTATTCTTGTTAAAGCTAAGAATGGTTTTTATAAAAAGAATAGGTGGCAGAGATCTTGGGAGACCAGCAGAGCCTAAAAATATTTATTATCTAGCTCTTTACAGCTCTTTATCTAGCTCTTTTAACCATTGTAATGGTGGTCTACTTTTTTCTTTTCTTCATTCATTTAATAAATATTCACCAAATACTGATCACATTCTAGGTACTGTTGTAAGTAATGGAGACATAGTGATGTTACAAGGTAACTGTGATTCTTGTCAGGGAGGAGCTTAGATTCTGTTTTGGACTGGGAAAGACCAATAATAAGGATATCCACTAATGACTAAATAGAAAAATTGCAAATTATAAGTGCTATAAACAAAATAAACAGGAAATAGTAATAAAGAATAAAAATAGCTAGGGATAGAGAACTTGCTTTAGGCAGATTGGTCAGGAATGTCCTATCTTTAGAGATGACAGTTATTCTAGGACCTCTAGGACCTTTAGAACCAGTCATGAAGTTTAGCATTCTAGCCAGAGGAAGCCAGGGCAAAGTTTCCAAGGCAAATATGAGCTTGGCTTAGCCAAGGAATCCCAAGGAGGACCATGGTATGGGGGAGCATGTAAGCAAATGCAGTTGGAACACAGTTGGAAGCCATGTATGACCCTGTAAGGAAACCACTGAAGATTTAGTGGCATGATCTCATGGACGTTTTTAGTCTTTTTTTGACTCCCACAGGACAAATTATGGGGAAGCAAGTGTGAGTCTTGTCAAAGAGGTTATTATGATAGTTTAGATGAGACAAGATTGTGATTTAGACTAGATTAGTGCCACTGGAATGGAGAGAGTGGGAGAATTAAAACCTTTCTAAAGGGACAAACTAATGGATTAGGTGTGAGGGTGAAAGAGGAGAGGAATCCGATTCCACCTTAGTTTCCCTTTGAATAGCTGATGGAGAAGGGGCCTGCCTCCTTACCTGTACTATTTTTGATTGCTGAGGAGCTGCAACTTCAGAATTAAGAATATTGCCTACATATCAGGAAAATTTTCAAAGCAAGAAAAAAATTACTCTTGATATTGAATTTTCTCAACTTTTGCTTCATGTATTTTCTATAAAAGTTAATTGGGCAAAAAGTCTTTCTTTGGCACACTCCACACTACCTTCAGCAAATGGAAAGTTGCTTTCTTCTCTCCAAGAATAATAGCTTGTACATGCTTGCAGGCAGTGGAATGACCTCTCAGGGTGGTCCTTTAGTCCCAAGATTTTGTGACCCTGGTTCCCTCTTTAGGAAACCACAGTGAAAACACAGAGAACCAGGGAGCCCTGTCCAGAAGGTCACCTCTGGTCCTCTCTGTCTTCCCCATAAGGACCGTGGGCAAGATGAGAATAGCATTAGTCCACTGATGCTGCGATTTGTTTTGAAGCATTCAAAGAAGAAGCGAATGCTCAGGGGACACTTTCAATTTCCTTCTACTTACAGAAGTTGAATTGCAAGCGCTCTCCGTTTACCATTAATCACCAGGTCCGATGTGAAGCCAGCCAACGTCAGAGAGTTAGTTAATAAAAGAGATGACTAATGACGCAGCTCCCTCCTTATCTCACTCTGTCTTCAGGTTTGATCTCACCAGCCACGCAGGCAGCACTTCCGCCTGTTAACAAGGGCTTCTCCAGTGTGCTACTGGACCTGGAAGCATGGGTTACTGGGGCCTCCCCTGTACCGCTGTTCAAGGCCCAGCCTGGGATACTAGTGAGGCCAAGGGGGATGTTGAACTTCCTATTTCTCCCTAAGTGTCAAACTTGACTAGAAGCCCTGACCTAGAAGCTCTGGGAGGCCTTGATCATTTTAGTCAAAAATGACCCTTATTATATAAAGAACCTTTTTGAAGTTAGTTCTTCTAAAAGTCTGCTTTTGGTCTTTGCTCACTGATTTTTGCAAGTACTCACATTAGAGATAAGCTTTCATGGCTGTCCCTATTGTTCCAGCTGCAGTGATCAAAACATCCAAGATTGCACTTTGATTCTACTCCTTTGGAGTTAGTTACTTTTGCCTGGGTCCTTCTGAGTCTTAGATTATACCAAGCAATCGTTGGTTACTTTCAATCTACAGATTCACCGCATGACCCGATTCTCACCAAGCATTGCCCTCATAATGTTCTAGGCGAGTTTGCTGTTCTAATTGTGCACATCCTCCAGTGATGTCCACTGTCTGTGGAACACTCGGGGCTCCCTCGGCTCCCCTCAGCCATGGCTGCAGAACTACAGGAGGCCCTTTGCCAGCATCCAGCCAGGTATATCATAGGTAATGAAGTCAATAGGGAAAAATAAACAACGGAAATATACCCAGGTGATGTCAATGAACTTGTTTAACTATTTAAGGCTGTATCTCCAAGTATAATTGTGTTGCAGTGTGTTTTCCAAAGTAGTGCTTATAATCCACTGAGCTTTCAAAATAGCTCTCTTTCCTATTAAGTCTGCATTGAGAAGTGGGTTTAATTTGCCAGAGTACTTTTTTTTGTGATAATTACAGGACTTGCAGATTAGCTTGAGTGAATTGGCAAGGTTCTGAAGCTAATAAAAAAATACTCACAAAAAATTGTAACATTCAATTGCTTCAAGGTTTCTCATGAGAGAAACATTAAATATTCCTGATAGGCCAGTTCTAAGTCCAAGCTAGCATGTTAATATGTACTTAGGGGAAGATACCTTTCAAGTGACATGTGGCCCAACATTTCCAGAATAAAAGGCATAATTCTGCCATTCAGAGGTTTAAAGCATAAAGGATGAACCAATAGATATATTTGTGTATGAGAAGGTATATAACACATTTTTTAGGTAATAATTATTTTACTAGCCAAGTTCTATAGTCCTTTCCTAGTGCTTCATATAAAGTACTATAATTCTGTACTGAGATTTAGGAGCACATTGCCATTTATTTAGTAAACGTTCATTAAGAATTACTGGGTGTCAGGCACTATGCTAGGATCAGGAAATGAAATCTCAACAGGTAATCCTACAAGAACACTTGTTTTCAAAGATTCTATAACTAAGATCATCAATGTTTACTTTAGATTAGTTAAAACTATCTTTCTAATTGCATGTATTGAACTTTGAGGATTGTGACTCGGTCCCTTGATTTAACATGTAGGAGGTAATGGCCATCCATACATCCTATTGGCTATTCATATATCCTACTGGCCATCCATGTATCCTATTGGCCATTTCCCGGCTGCCTTGGGAATCTTCAACAAGTTGTATGGTATAAGTTTATCTTTACTTACTCAAGGGCACAAAAGTAGCTGCAGTTAAACTCAACTGTAACACCAAAAGTCAAGAAAAACACCATTGTCTGTGTCTCAGAATAAAGACCTCTTATGTGTTTTGCAAAACAAAGCCCTCAAAATTAAGAAACGTGATAAAGAATGTTTCCAACTAGAAGATACATTTGTGTTTCTGTGACTGGCTTATTTCATTTATGTATTAGAATGTATTTCTTTATTTTATTTTATTTTGGTACTAGGATTGAAGTCATAGCCCTGCAGTTACCAGGCCAGTACTTGAGCTGCTGAGCTAAATTCCCAACCCGCCACTAGAAGACATTAAAGCAACTTTATTTTGGTTATGTATAGAGGGGATAAGGGCACAAATCACGGCATGTTTCTACAAGGTAGTCCATTGACTAGTGACTGTATTACTCTGTTTAATTTGCGTTTATTTATTTTGAAAGGCTTTTAGAAATAGGGTCTCCACAATTTCTAGTCTCGAACTCCTTGACTGAAGTGATTTCCTGCCTCAGCCTTCCAAGTAGCTGGGCTTTAAGTATGCATCACTGAGCTCAGCATCATGATCCTTATTTGGAAAAAAAATTTAGATTTACAGAAAACCAGGAAGTTAATGCAAAGAATTCCTTTATTATCTTCACTCCTAGCCAAGAATCACTTATTGACATCTTATTTTAGAACTGTGCATATGGCAATCAAGGAGACAGTATTAAATTATTGATATCTAAAGTTCAAATTGAGTGTGGTAGTGCAAACTGGTAAGTTCAGCTACTCAGGAGGCTGAGACACAAAGATCACAAATTTGAGGTCAGCCTGGGCAATTTAGTGAGACTTGTCTCAAAAAAAGAAAAGAAAAGAAAAGGGCCAGGTGTGGTGGTACATACCTATCATCCCAGCATGCTAGGAAACCGAGGCAGAAAGTTCACAAGTTTGAAGCCACATCTAGTGACTTAATGAGAATGTGTCTCAAAATAAAAATTAAAAAGTACTAAGGATATAGTACAGGGTGAAGGCCTTGGTTCAACCCCTGGTATTGAAGAGGTAAGCAAGCAAGAGGGAGGGCTGGGGGTCAGAATAGTGTAGGACGCTTGCCTAACCTGCTTGAAGCCCCGTGTTCAATCCTCGGTATCCCCCCCCCCCCCCCACACCCTGTGTCCACTTGGCATTTTTGTTTTCAGTTCCAGGGGACCACGTTCTGTTTTAGTCGTCCCACCTCCCTCTTGGCTACGATGGTCTCTCAGACTTCTTTGTTTGTGATGGCCTTAGCACTCTTGAGGAGTGCTGCCCAGGTGTCCTGGAGGGTGCTCCCTGGTCGGAATCTCTCTGACGGAGAATGCCGCTGAGCTAAATCCCCAGCCCTCTCCAGCATATTCTTTATCCCTCCTTTCATACTCCACACTCCAGAAGGAAGTCAGTATATGCAGCCCCCACTTAAGGAGTGGGCAGTTGTATCTCTCCTCATTGTAGGCAGAATAGCTATATAATTTATGTGTAATTCTTCAGAAGACAGAGAGATTCATTCTCCTCAATTTATTAATTTATTCCATCATTTATTTATATCTGTGTGCACTCCCAGATAGTCACATGCTGAACTGCTTCCAGTTGCCGTTTGGGGCCTGACTGCCACCTATTCACTACCCAGACTGTCTCCCTGTGCCTAAAACCACAGACAGTTCCGTAACAAGCATCCTTGTACCTAGCCCTGCACAGATCTGTGTGGGAATGTCTCTGAGACATACATCCAGGAACAAAACTGCTGGATTTAGGAATATCTATACTCCATTTAACTAAGTAGAACCAGATTGCCTTCCCCAATTACACTGATCTGCATTCCCACCAGCACATGACACACCAACACTTGGCACTAGCTAGCTAATTTTTTCCAGGCTACTCAGTGTAACATGATATTTTGTTGTTGTTTTGCTTTAATTTGAATTTCTCTAATGACTCGTCACTTTAAGCATCTCTTCACAGGCTCCTTGGGTTTTGGGTTTGTTCTTTTATAAATTGTCTACTTGTAGTCTTTGCCCATTTTTCCATTGAATTTACTGTCATTTTCTTGTTAATTTGCAAGAAGTCCTTGTATATTTTAGATAACTCTTAACTTTAGATAATGCAAATACCATCTTCATTCTTTTCATCTTTTTAAGTTTTTTTTATGAGGCGAAATTCTTAACTTTTATGTAATCGGATGCACCCGTATTTGTATTTTGGAATCTTTGAAAGGGGGCAGATTGAACTCACAGACTGGTACTTGCTAGGTAAGGGCCCTAGCACTGAGCTAAAACACCACCTCTTATATTTTGTAATCTTGTTTTTAAAATTCTTACCTAATTATTGTTATCCTGTATGGTTGTAATGATAACATTGTGGTTATACTAAAAATGTTTTCATCACTTTAACAGTATGCTTTGATATAGAATTACATGATACAAAGTCTTGAATTTGCTTTTCCAAAGTGAAAAAAAGTGGAAAAGATCACAGAGAAAGCAATTGTAGCAAAACCTTACTAATTTTAAAGTCCAGGTGATGGTTGTTTTTTTGCGGGGAGGGTACTGGGCACTGAACTCACGACTGCACACTTGCAAGGCGCTTACGCGCTGAGCTAAATCCTCACTCCTAGGTGATGGTTTTTAAAGAGTTCATTGTTATTGCAAATTGTGCTGCTATAAACATGGGTGCACATATATCACTGTGGTGTGATGCTTTCAGTTCTTCTGGGAATATGCCCAGAAGTGGAATAGCTGGGTCAAAGGGGACTTCCAAACCCAGCTTTTTGAGGAACCTCCAGACTGACCTCCACAATGGTTGCACCAGTCTACACTCCTACCAACAGTGCAGGAGAGTTCCTTTTTCTCCGCAGCCTCTCCAGGATTTGTTGTTGATGGTTTTCTTGATCTTGGCCATTCTTTCAGGAGTGAGATGGAATCTCAGAGAAATGCAAATCTAATAAATGACCAGTGATGATGACAATTTTGTCATGTATTTATTTGCCATTTGTATTTCTTCATCTGAGAAGTGTGTATTCATCTCAGATGCCCATTTTTGGATTTGATCTTTGAATTTTGGGGGTCTGATTTTTTAAATTCTTTATATGTTTTAGACAAAAGTCCCTTGTCTGAGGGACAGTTCACTAAGATTTTTTTTCCCAGTTTGTGGGTTTTCTTTTCACTATGCTGGAGATTTCTTTTGATGTTCAGAAACTTTTTAATAAGAGGTGATCCCAGTTATTGATTCTGGGAAGTATTTCCCATGCGGTTTGAGTCCTGTTCATGAATTCTCTACCTACCCCTATGTCTTCAAGGTTTTTACCCAATTTGTCTTCCAATAGATTTAGTGTTTCTGTTTTAATATTCAGATCTTTGATCCATTTAAATTTTGTTTTAGTACATGGTGATAGGCATGGGTCTAGTTTTAGTTTTTGGCATCTGGAGAGCCAGTTTTTCCAACACCATTTATTAAAGAAACTGTCGTTCTTCCAGTGAACCTGTTTGGCCCCTTTATCAAAGATAAGGTGATTGAGTGTGTTTGTAGTTGTGGTTGTATCTTCTAATCTATTCCACTGATCTTTGGCTCTGTTTTGGTTTAAGGACCATGTTGATTTTACTACAGTTGCTTTGTGGTATAACTTCAAGTCAGGGATTGTGATGCCTCCTGCCTTGCCTTTGCTGCTTAGAACTGTCTTTGCTATTCTAGGTCTCTTCTCACTCCAGATGAATTTTAGGAGTGATTTCTTGAGATCTATGAGGTGTGTTGATGGTATTTTTATCGGGATTGCATTGAATCTGTATTTGTAATAGCCAGATCTTGGAAAAAACCTAAGTATCCATCAACTAAGGAATGGATAAAAAAGTTGTATTTTTGTGCAATGGAGTACTACTCAGCTATAAAGAAGGATCACATTGAGATATTTATAAATAAATGGGCGCAGCTTGAGACCATACTCATAAGCGAAATAAATCAAACTCACATGTATAAATAGCGAATAGTTTCCCTAGTGTAAGAAATGATAAGAATACATAAAATTATGTGGTAATAATGATTCCCCATTATATTGGTTTGAAGCCATATAATGTTTTCACTCATTAATTGGAATGGTTTTATTCTGGGTTGTTTACAGCTATTTTGAAGAAAACAAGACATCATAATAGCTAGTGCTGATTTAATATCATCTTGTTTTGAAGTCCCATCAAGCTGCTGTTCTTCTGTCTGCATTGGTTTTATCATCTTGTATCTTACTGAATTTTAGTATATGTGATAGTATAAACAAAAATTTTTATAGGCAAAGAGATAATATAGAACCATTGTTAGTTTTCTGTTAGCTGGTTCTAAATATCCTGTAATACTTTCATTCTCTTGAATGGTTTCATACTGTCTTGATATGTTTGATGCTATAGTATACAGGGTTATACTCAAATATTTCAAGGAAAGAGACACTATGGTAACTACTATTATGTCAGATTATCTGGTGTTGAAATACTATGTTGCTTAAATCGTTCTGTTCTGACCTGTGCTGTTCTGTTGTTATGTCCTCTTTTATCTCATTCTCCCCTTTTTGTCCTTCTTTTCAAAAAATTAATTTATTTTTTAATTATTTTTTTAATTAAGGGAAAAAATAAATTAAAAAAATAGCGGGATATATTATAGTAACTTTTTTGTTTTTCTGTTAACCTGATTTGAACCCCTGTATTGCTCTCACCATCTTGTTTTGACTGATTTTACTCTATTCTGTTTACTCTATTTGTTTGATAGTATCAAGTTTGAGGGTATAGGCAACTACTCTGAAGGCAATAAGATTCACTATGATGCCCATTATGATTTGACTATTATCTTCTTTTGAAGTCCTGTAAGGTCTCCAGTGTTTAGGTTTTATTGGTTTTGTTCTGTATTGTTTTGTTCAATTTTATTATACCTGATGATATAGGTAACTTTTTTAAGGGGCTGGGGATTTAGCTCAGTGGCATAAGCGCCTGCCTTTCAAGTGTGCGGTCATGAGTTTGATCCCTGGTACCGATAAAAACGAAAAAGACAAAAAAAAAAAAAAAAGAAAAGAAAAGAAAAGAAAAAAAGATAGCAAGAGGCATTATGGTAACCATTGTTGATCACCTGATATTCTGTTTTTACATCATGTGCTATGTCCATCCTTCTGTTCTAACTGACTCTGTTTTGTTTTGTTACATTTGGTTTTATTCTCCTCAAAAAAAAAAAAGTAATAAGAACTGTGGGAGTAATAAAACCCAAAATGTGTAATTGTTATTGCAAAAAAGAGAGGAAAAGAAAGTGCTCTAAAGGATATAGCTGCATGTATGTTTAAGTGTGTAAGATAGAAAACCATGTTACTAAGTTTTTGTTGGATCGTTGAATGGAACTGTTTGCAGTCTCACTGTTTGAATGTCTACTTTGTATGCTTTAATTTTGTAATTTGAACAACTATTTCTTTTTTTTATTTTTGGTCTTTTTCCTTTTTATCGGTACCAGGAATCGAACTCATGACTGCCTGCTTGCAAGGCAGGCGCTTATGCCACTGAGCTAAATCCCCAGCCCCTGAACAACTATTTCTAAGATGACAGTATGCAATCTATTTAGTGATTTCTTACTGTTTATTTTTTGAAATTCTGTATTACTTGTATCCTTTTACTGTTTTGTTTTTTTTCCTTTAAATAAAAATTTTTTTTAAAAAAAGAGTTCATTATTCTCTTACTACTTTTGAACACACTTGAAAATTTCCAGTAAGAAAAAATGAAAAACAAGTGTTTTGTTTTGTTGTGTTTTGTTTTAGGTCATAACCAGTTTCCTATATTTCCTCTTATTAATTTTGTAAGTATACTTTGCACATTTAGGTTTTTATTTCAGACTGCAGAGTTAGGTAGAGACTCAGTTGTGTTTTTTCCACACGTAACAAATCAGTTCTCCCAAAGCCATTTATTAAACTATCTTCTTTTCATTATTTTGGAGCACCACAAAATTAACAAATATCATTGGCGCCTTAATCTGTCTGGGCTACTCTAACAAACACCACAGCATGGGTGGCTTATAGCAAAACTTTACTTCTCACAGTTTTGAAGACCAGGAAGTCCAGGATCAAAGTGCTAGTAGATTCAGGGTCAAGTAAGGGCTGCTTCCCTGTCCCAAAGGCTAGTCCTTTAGTACTGCTGCCTTGGGGCCTAGGAGCCCCAACCTGAATTTTGAGGGAATGAACACATTCACCCCATTGTAAGCGTTGTACCTCTGACCATTTTATTCTGTCCCATTATTGGTTTGTTCTTGCACTGCCTATTATTATTACTGAGGTTTTGTGTTATATCTCAATGCCCGTTTACTCTTATTTAAAAAATATTTGCATGTTTTCCACATAAAGTCTAGATGTTTTTAAATTTTCTTAAAAGAATATAACTGATAGTTTGATTAGAACTGTACCGAGTTTATAGATACAATTAGAAAGAATGGACAGATTTATAATTATTTTATATCTCTTTTCTTGTCAAGTTGTCCTCACTAAAGGAATAGTCCTATATTGCTTATACAGCTTCCTGGTAAATCCTTATCACTTATCTGACTGTTAATAGGCTAGAATTTAATTGAATAGTCATAAAAGTAGACAGAACTGGTTTCAAAGTGCCAAGCAGGTGGCAAACAAATGAGAAAGCGTAGTCATAAACAAGCATTGCCTAAACTCATGTTTATTCTTGGTCCTATGCTAGATTCTGTACCAAACGATACGTGGATGTGTATATCTCGTTACTCGAGGGCTTATGTTTAGGTAGACAACATTGAGTAGATAAATATGTACAAAGCATCACTAACCAGTGATAATGTAATGTAGTTTAGGCACACAGAAGTGTAAAGTAAATGCATATTGAAGGTGAGAAATGAGAAAGTGGGGCAGAAGAGAGAACAGAGAAAGGTATCGATGTTTATTGATTGACTTAGCTGGGTGTTAAACCCAGAGCCTTCGCACTGAGCTACATCTTTAAAAACATTTTTTATTTTGAGGTCGGGTCTTGCTAAGCTGTAAACTGCCCAGGCTGGGCTCGCATTGACGACCCTGCTGCCTCCCACTCTCACAGTCCTGGTATTCTATGCATGTGCCATCATGCCCAACTGTAAAATTTACTTTTACTTAAAAACAGTAAGCTCAAAAGTGTACAAAATAAACTGTCATTCATGTAGGAAAAGGGATGAAAAAGGAAAACAACTTTTGATTTTTTTTGAAATTTGAATTATGTAAATTATCTACTTAAAGAAATTCAACTTCCAAAGTTGATAGTACATTAAAAAAGAAATCCAGAGAATACTTATGGTACAGAATTAGAATAAGACATACGCATGGATACACACTTATTCATATATATGTGCCCAGAGAATTTTGTACTATGATGCCACTAACTGTACCCTATATTAGTATGAAAAAAAAGGAATGAAACTATGATAGAGTTTCCGGGTGTCTTATGAAGCTTACAGACCATAGAAAGTGCCCATTTATAGCATAGAGCAGACAGGAAGTCAGTTATTGAAGAGGTTCTTGGTCATCCTCACTGCTGGAGCACTTAGCCACAAGCACAGCTCACTCTCATGAGCCAGCTGTTATGAGGGTTGCTGGGATAGCAGCTCAGTCCGCTTCTTCCTGCTCCCAGTCAAATGCAACCTATGTCCACAGTCCAATGATGGAACGTTGCTCAGTGGAATGTAGGAACAGATGACCACTCAGGGCTGCCAGCCAGTAAAAGGTTACAGACAACTCATTGTCAACAGAGCCAGCTTTTCTGTTGTTTCATGGGGGCAAGAGTAGCAACACTTTTCCTGGCTCCTTAATATTTCATAGGTAATACTTCCTCTGAGTAAAAAATAATTCATGACTTAGTTTATTCACCTGAGATTTACCACCACCACAGGTGAGTTTACATAATCTCGATAGTTCACCTGTAATACATGCATTTAGCTCATTCATGTCAGTTAAGTGTTTCTGTATTAAATCTCTCTCAATTGAATTCTGCATATTAATTTTGCAGGTCACTTATTTAATTCCAGTATATATGTTCTGGTTTCTTCTTACTTAGAATTTAACTTTAACAGATTCTCCATTTGCCTTTTTTTCAACACTTTTAATTATATTCTAAATTATAGTTCTACTCCATTTTCAACATGAAACAAGTTTCTCCGAAAACTATCATTCAGCAGTTATCTTAAGTTTCTCATTGCTACTTTTGAAAATGGTAAGACTTATTTTTAAGCAGTCTTCATCATAATTTTACTAGAATTATGAACTAAAATAAAGATTTAGTTATATGTAACGATGTATTAGCATTACGCATGAAAGAGAATAATTAGGAACAATTAAAAACTTAAATCAAGGAGGAACTGAGGGCTTCCTTGTGAATGTTGGACGCCTGTGAATGGAGACTCTCAAGTCAAGGTCTTGGCATGCAATGAGGTTTACACAAAAAAGACAAAATAGAATACCAATCTCACTTTCTTCTAAAAGGTTAGAAAACTAAACTTCATTTAAAATTTTTATAAATGAAAGCAAGTAAAAACTGTATTTAAAAAAAAAAAACCTCAAAGGTGACAACATGGCTACAACTTATTGTGTTACCAAAAAAAAAAAAAAAAAAAAAAAAAAAAATAGCCTCTCTGAGCCAGGGCAGGGCAGGGAGAGGGACAAAAAATGTGTATGCACTTTAGGAAAAAAAAGTTGCATGAATATTTTAATGATAAATTTATTGAGACATGAAATTAATACATTATTTTTTGCCTCTGCAATTACGAGAATGCTCACAGTGCTGGCCACTAGCTTCCAGACATTTATTTGGACAGCAAACTGCTGCTTGGGTAATCTTGGTCACTGGGATTGCCGCACATGCATTTTCAATTTCTTCTCTAAGGCCAGCAGTATAGTGGATTTTCTGCAACATATGACATTCTTTAGGGTTCCACATAATGAGGGTAACACCATCTGTTGAAAAAACATCATACTATTTTTCTTTTCCTGAAGTGTGGTAGAAGACAGATGGATAAATAGACAGACAGACAGATAGATATAGTTACAGATAAACCTATATAGAGCAAATTTAGCTATTTGTACCCCAATAAAACAGTGAGAGTCTGCTACTATCCTAATTTGCTTTTCTTTCCCTCTGTTAAACTTTCCTTTCTTTTATATAGTCTACCTTTGTAGAACTGTTCTAGATTGCCACCACCATCAAAATGTCATATTCTGCCCCTGTATGGGCACACCTCAAACTCCCGCAGAAAAAGTCAGCTATGACTTTATCAAGGCTGAGATTTATCAAGGTGACACAGGTCATTTTCCCCCCACATTCTATTTTTTGCTTTCAATCCTTTCTTCTCATCTTCAACCAGATGCCATTTCAGGTGTTAATAGAATTGAGAAGCGAGTTAGGAAGGAAAAAGCAACCTGACTTGTGAAACCCTAAGAGATTTTACTAGCAAAATGAAGACAGATCCAGACATTATACCTAGTAAATGCTCCTGGAGGATGAAAAGAGACAACAACCTCAGCCAATAAAGCATAGCTACTATAGAAGCTTTTTCATATCAGAACACTCTCTGACCTTATTTTGAGAGCTTCTCGCTGCTCAGTCCTTTCATGGATGTTATACACACCAGAGGGGACGAGAGCAAGAAGAGAACAGGCCAGAGAATTTCAGAGAAAAAAGAACAGGAGAGGCTTCACTTTATTTTATTTTATTTTATTCACAATCTGACAAGTGGGGGTTACAGTAATGAAATAAGAAAGCTACATAGTTAGGGAGGAATAGACAGGAATACATTTATAGGCATGATCGTGGTGCTTGGTAGATGACCATAAGCAGAGTTGTACAGTAGTGCTTCGGTTCACAAACTCAATTCTCTCCCTGATTCTGGTCAGAAATCAAACTGGATGAGAACCAAATCAGATTTACCCATTCGGTGAACACTGAACCTAACCATTGAATTGAATTCAGTTCTCATCCAACTCACTTTGACACCAGAATCATGGAAGGAATAAAGTTCATGAACCGAGGCACCACTACAGCACCAGCACCACCAAAATAAAGAGAAAGATTCTTGTTCCTTCTGAAAACACAGTCACTAAGATGCATCCATTTTTGTCATGTTCAGCCCTCAGACCGGCTTCCCCCTCTTTTACTTATTTTCTTTCAAGTAGCTTGGAGTCACTCTTACTGGAGGCTGTCTGAATTATATTTTAAACTTTGGGGAAGACTCGATGCTGCTGGAAGGCGATTGTGGGCTGGCTTTCTTAGGATCACACAGCTGGGCTGTCCCGCAGAGGCACAGCAGCAGCAGGCAAGCTGAAACTGAGTTCACAGGTTGGAGTGGACAGCTCAGGTTACTTCCTCATGTGACCTAGTTGTGTATTTGCTTTCTTGCGTGGCAGCAAACTGAATCGCTAGCATCAGCCAGCTGTCCCAAGGTTACCAGTGGTCAAAGCATGTCCGGCCTCCGAATGCAGCCTCCAGGCAAGGCCGCCTTACCCTCAGAGGCTTCAGGGCTGCTCACAGCGTGGACCAAGGTGGACACCAGTGTCCTGGTTCCTGCGAAGTATTTACAGACATCATCTAGAATCATCTTATTACATTAGGGCTGGGATTGGGGAGTGTAACTGTAACTATGCCAAGCCGAGCAAAGAGCCCTCGCTTACTGGAAGACTATTTTGGGCATCTTTTTCTTCCTTCTTCCTTGACTTAGATTTATAAGGTTTTCTGCCTCCCCCAGTTTCTCTTTTCCCTCTACTTTTGGTTTCGAAATTATAATCTTTCCGTTAGTGGTTTTCACTGATTAAAAAACTACTATGGAATTTCTCAAACACATACAGCTAGAAATAATAACACACATTTCCCAATGAATCTTCTGCTTAGTTTTAGCAAATATCAATAAATAGCCAGTTTGATTTATCTACACCCCACGTACAATCCCGTTCTTGATTATTTTGAAGAAATCTTAGTGTATTATTCCACCTGTACAAATTTTAACATTACATCTAAAGGATAAGGACTCTTACTTAAAAAAAAAACTTAATTGCATTACCATCATCCACCTAAACATAGCAATAATGATTTCTTGATATCAGGTTGGAGTTTACAATTCCCCAGTGGTCTTACTTAATTTTTTTAAGTTTATTTTTCTGCATTCAAATAAGGTAAGATACATTAAAATCAATCAACAAGCATTCCAAGTTCTTCTCCTGGTTTCACTTATATCTCTGTTGCTTTCTTTGTTTTATTTTGTAATTTTTGTTGAAGAAATTTTTTTTATCTACTAAGTTTCATGTAATCCAGATTTTGTAAATTCTACCCTTACTGGATTCTTTAAGAAAACACGTTCCACTGTGCTGTGAAGTTCAGCAAAATAGCGGCTTGATCAATACTATTGACAACAGGCTTTGTCAAATTTTGTCTGTTTTTGTCAGCAAGACAATTAGGTGTAATGGTGCCTAGCTCACCTTCTTAATCTTCTCCTTTCTCTTCTCCTTTCTGTCTCCTTCTCCTTTTTTTTTTTCTTTTTCTTTTTCCTTTTTATCAGTACCAGGGATCGAACTCATGACCACCTGCTTGCAAGGCAGGTGTTTACGCCGCTGAGCTAAATCCCCAGTCCTCTCTTTTTTCTTTTAATAGCATTGGGAATTGAAGCCAGGGCCTTCACACTGAGCTACATCTCCAAAACATTTTTAATTATGAGATAGGGCCTCACTAAGTCGCTAAGTTGCCCAGGCTAGGCTTGAACCTGTGATCTTCCTGCCACAGCCTCTCAGAGCACTGTGACTAAAGGTGCATGCCATCATGCATGGTTCAGCTGTCTCTTCTTATGACATTATTTGACACTGACTGTTATTATTTAGTCTGTGGTTAATTAGGGGTATTAATTCGGGGTAACAAATGGTGATTTTAAAAATTGCTTCTTTATTAGCCAAAATACTTTTGTAGGGAAAATGTTTCCTAGTCAAATATTTATATACTGAGACGTGGATCTTAAGGAAGGTTAAGATAAATCCTTAATCAGATTTTACGTCAGCCTGCTTCCTTAGGATTTTTTAAAAAAATTTTATTTTCTTGGTACCAGGGATTGAACTCATGGCCTCACGCTTGCCGGGCAGTCACTTATGCTGCTGAGCTAAATCTCTGGCCCCTTATTATCTTTTGAAGATGGGCAATAAAGTTGTATATTTGCGTGAGTGGTCTCATGATGAACTAGTGGATTTAAACATGAACTGTTTTTTAAATTTCATCTTTTAAATATTTTTATTTCTACCATTGTCTTTGTTATATATTTTACTTTTAAACAAATTGTAAGTGAATAAGTAAAACTGTAATTTAAGCTTAAGCATTGGGGTAGCTTCTTACATGGCATCAGATAACTGCAGCAGTCTATTTCATAAAGAGTTAATCAAAATATTTTTCATGGTCATTTGCATGGTCTTGTCTGTTGCAACCCTGAAGTGACATTCTAATGTTAATGGGCAGCGGGTCATTGCCGTTTGGGTTAGACACTGCTGCCCATTTTGTGCCTATCTACATATAGCGAGGTGCCTGACCAGCTCGATGTGTTCCCCAGAGGCCTTTCTGGCAGCGTGGCTCGTGTCATTGCTCCACATTTGCTTCCCTGAGCATCAGTCCTCAGATCTGACCAGATCATCTGGTTTCTTGACTTGCTTTTAACTCACAGATGAACAACTGGGCATGATTTAATCTCAGCACTTGGAGGCTGAGACCCTCCTGGGTTACCCAGTAAATTCAAGGGCAGCCTGAAGTACGCAGTGACACCCTGTCACCCCTCCCCAAAGAAAATCAAAACAAAATAAAAACTTACTGGTGACTGACCCATTTACTCCAAATCCAGTGTCTGAGAGGCTTTTTTCTGGGGACAGAATAATTTCAAGTAGAAATCAGTCAGAATGTTTTACTGATACTGAAGCCATGTCTAACCTGTAGGTGGATAATTTTGCCACTACTATAACTGGTTTTCTGCCTGAATGACTGATTTGTTTGGAATCCATTTGAAAACTGGCAACTTATTTAGAGCTTTCAAATAATCCCTGTCTATTTTGGAGCCTTATATAATATGATAATAAACACAAATGGAACACAAATTTAATAGTACAAAATTAAAGAATATACCTAGAGACTTCATAGGTACCTAAATTTCCAACGTCAGTAATTAAGATATGTCTAGATTTGTTTGCAAACTGATTCTAACATACACAAACTTTGAAGTTTGGCTGATTCTTTCCTGTGAAGTATTTACAGACATCACCTCATGTCATCTTGTAAAACTTCGTATGAAACAGGAATTCCAGTTGCAGAATAGAACACCTTGGGACCCTTTAGTCACCTGCAAATAGTAAAGCTGTAAATGTTGTATCAAAGATGGCCGAGGTTTCACCCTAATCACTGTAATATGAACCATACCACTATCCCACCACCAAGGCTTCCTACCTTCCTAACCAGGTACCATGGAGCTATTAAAAAGAGTAAAAAAGAATCTGCAGTTTTGGAGGTCTTAGCCTTTTGAATTAAAAATATAAGCTAAGTGAATGACACATGCAGGCTGACTTGGCCTTCTGGACACACTCCTTGCTTTTGCTATATAGAAGTTTCCTGGTGGGAAAGAAAAAATATGTACTTCTAGGCAGCAGAGGAGGCAGAGAGAAAGGGGCAAAAGAAAAATGCAAAAGAAAGAGAGAGGAGACTCTGACATAGTAACACTTATCTGTGAACTACAGTGTGATTCACTAGGACAGAAGGAAATAGAGTAGATGTACACATTTCTTGCTTTGGGTTTTATAATAATGTCATAGACTGTAGCAAGAGAACAAAAAGAATAAGAAAACCCTGAAAGGACAACAATAAAAACAACCATTCTTCTGATGGGCTCGTCTTCCTGGCACGACATGTTCCTGGTCAAGCTGCTAACGTTATGATGGTGGGGGGAGGGGGGGACAACTGCAGGGCTAATTCTGGGAAAATCCTCAATTAAAGTCAGTGGCATCTTACTAGACCTCAAGGCTGGTAATTTATATACACCCTTTTATCCAAACACAAACACACTCTGCTGCTCTGGTTCTTTAGCAAAGAGAGGGCAGCTAGTAGCTGAAGAGAAAGCTTGCCTTAAAAAGAATTCATTACTTTTACAAAATATGCACCAAAGGACATTTACTAGTGCACTGAGAGCTATTATTATAAATAATTAAAATTAAACTATTCTTCTCTAAATAAATGTATAAAGTACATTGCGTGATTCAGAGCCCCAAGCTTTCTCAACATACTACATTGTACACGTATAATGCAGGAGCCCACCCGGGCCATTAAAATCATATTCTCGGTTCTTCGATGGAGACTTTATAAAGCAGACTTGGAAGGGCCACAAGAATTTAGGGTTTTGAAGTTCTTTTCTTCCATTTTATCCTTTTTCTATTTTATAAGAAAGTAAAAATGGAGGAACTGGAGGATGCTGTGTTAAAAAAAAATGACAGACTTTTGGTAGTATTTTATATAAACACTTCAATTCACAGTGCAGAAGCCTGAATGTTTAGCAACACGGTATTTTGTAAGCATCACTACTCACTGAGGAAGCCATAAGACATCGGGATTTGTGTTAAGAGGTTTCCTTCTGGAGTTTTCCCTACTCAAAGAATACAAAAGGAAGACCATAGCAATGTGGTTGGTCAAAAGGATTTCTTAGGCACTTCACCCAAATTTTCTCAAAACACAAGCACAGTTTGGCTTGCTTCAACCAGATTCTTGGGGGAAACTAAGTTTGTCTTGAGAGTGAAATTTTTTTTTCATTTTCTAGAGTCAGAATCCACCTGTGGGGTTCCATAGACTGACTGACTTGGGTCTCACAGAGGTGAGCATCTTTTAGGGGCTTCAGCAAATCTGAGGTCTCTAGAGCTAATATTACTGAATTCATTTTCAGTTCAAAGGCAACCTACATGGGACCTAACCTAGATTTTAAATCTTACAGTCTTTAAGCAAAGCCAACCTCCCCTTTCCCCTTTATCCATTTCTATAAAGTCGTTCAACTCAGCAGAACCCTTCTGAAGAACTCAAGCTCTGTATAACACAGCTGTGGTACTAAGCCCTGGTGAGTAGCACCCAAGTGATTCCCAGGTCAGAAGGAACCACGAGACTGAAAGACTTAAGCAAAACTCATGTTAAAGAAACATCATTATCTCCAGAGGCTAAAGTAACAACCAAATCACAAGCTCAGACACTGAAGAAATGGATATGTAACTTCTTTTTATTTTTATTTCTTTTCTTTTCATGCCTTTTAAAGTATTATGAAGCTCACTGTCACTAATCAGAGAACAATAGAGCAAAACAAAGTACACACTTTATTTTGACTCAGACTTTGCACTCATCTTCTATCAGTTTGTCACAAGACTGAGGCTATCACAGTCTTGTGTCTTGTTCTTCTCTCTTCTATTTTAATCATGTCACCTACCACCAACTGGAATGGGCTCAGCAGTCTAGGACACTCAAACACATATGCTCCATCATGTGGTTTTGATCTTTATTTTTTTCCTCCAATGCAAAATTCTAGACAAATATGCAATTTTGTAGAGGCATTAGGTCTATTCAGTAGGTCAATTTAGCACATTTTCAAGCAACATTTGACAGATTTGTGTTACATTTTATGTGGGATATTCTAACCTCTGTTCCATCAGGGGTTTCATATAGTAACAGGAAAATCAATCAAGGTACCTCAGCAGAAAAAAAACAAAGGCAGGAGAAAAATATAATTAGAAGGTACAGACATCGTGAGATTTTATACATATTGAAAGGCCTCCTCAAACCAAACTATTTTTCTTTATTAGGTCCAACTGCAAGTTGTTCCTATCATGGGGCTTGCAAGCATCATATTACCCTCCCTTTGGGCAAAGACACAGTTTAGAAATACATGGCACTCACGCCGTGACTCTCCATCCCACTCTCAGGGCAGACAGAACTAATCTACTGATTTTCTGTTTTGCTAAACCCAGATGTGCCCTGACCATACTTCTCAATATTCTCAGAGAGCCACTCTCCACTGTTGGTGTTAGCCTTCTAGGAGAAACCTATTTGCTGTCTGAGGTTAAGGTCTTCAAGTCTTCAGAACTAAATGAACTGTCAAACATAATGCCATTCTCGGGCATGAAGAATTCCAAAGCACAGTGTTTCTATCAACTGACTGTTAGAACTGATAAAATGGGGGAAAATGTTTAGTAGAAAGGAAGGAAAGGTGCACAAATTCAGAGCAAGGAGTAGCACATTCCTTAAGACATCTTGGAGAAGAGAGGCTTGGATTGCAAAATGAATAATCACTGTCTGTCTTGTGCAGATGAAGTTTTCATAACGCAGTAATTTTTTGGAATGAAAACACTAGACTTCCAATCCATTTGCTTCCCTGTTTCACTTCATCAGAAACCAGAATATGATGTATCTTTATAAATACTTTAAATGTAGCCAGAAAGGAGAGGTTAGGAAATAATTTTATCTTTAATAACTTACCCATCCTCACTTCTGTGAAGTTTGTTTTGCTCTGTGAATGAGAAAGTGAGGAAGATGACTGAAGGGCCAGTTTTTAAAAAGCAGAAAAGTGTGACCAAAGACAAAGTCATACTATAAACCCTGATGAGAATAAAAGCAAAGAATTTTAGTATAATAAACACAGCAGCAAAAGATTTTGCTATCAGGGGCATAGCAGGGCTGGATCTTCTGGTGTTTAAAGTTGGAAAGCTATTATTTGGAGGATTGTGTCTGCATTCTGGATGGAGGGTAAGGAACTGGAACTTGTTCTTAGGTCAAATCTTCATTTCTGTTCACTTTAGTAGCTCAATAATAGGAATCTAAGGCCCGTTAGTACCCAAACCTCAAAGGAAGCCATGAACCACAAACTCAAATATTCTGAGAAGTTAGTGTTCTGCTTAGTTATTTCAATCAATGCATTATCAGCTGAACCATGCCTCTCCAGAGACGGAAAATATCTCCCTGCACAATCAGAATTTCAAGTACTCCATGCCTAAAAGTTATTTCACTCTTGGGAGATAATGCACAAGGTTGTGTCTAGTCATTTGTTCACACGGTGGTCAGGAGACTAGCCTCTGACAAGAAGGATGCTCAGGCCAAGCTTTTCTCTGGCTTACAGCTGAGGAGAAGGAACTCACTGGCAGTAAACCGAGTCTGTATTCAGACTGTCTGGGTGGTGTATGGGACCAGTGACAGAATTTGTGGGGCCTGCTGCAAAATGAAAACACAGAGCCCCTCGGTCAGAAAACAGGAAAAAATACCAATAAATGTACTCAAATACATAGCTTTTTTTTTTCCCCTGTTTTTTTTCCCTTTTATTGGTACCGGGGATCGAACTCACGACTGCCTGCTTCCAAGGCAGGTGCTTATGCTGCTGAGCTAAACCTCCAGCCCCTATATAGCCTTTTTCTTTCTTCTTTTGTTTTTCTCAGCCTCCATGGCTTATTGTTTGTTTGCTATTTAGTGTCACTGGCCTTCCAACACTAAGACTGGAGAGTGTAGGGACCCTCGACTAAAGTCTAATCAGGATCCTGATGTCTCCCCTTAGTAATTTTACATCCACTGAATCCCCAATTCTAATAGTTGGCCATGAATCCCAAATTCTTCTGGCTATATGTAGAGTTGAGCACTCTGACTCATTTCTTGAGACAATCTTGACATCTACTGTTCTTGACATCTACTGTTATCCAACATTTTCTTTATCATCTTAAATGTCAGAATAATTTTTTATTGTGATACCATGACTCTGATGAGTTCAAATTCATCACCAGGTCCCACCTTCTCCTCCAGCAGCCTACTGCACCCCTTGCTCCCCAGGTCCTCAGCCCTGGCTGTCCAGGGTCACCTCCGGGCTTCCTGGGTCTCCAGGGCCGCAGCTGCAGATGCAACCCGCAGGCGTGGGGAGCACAATTTGGATTCTCAAGGTGCTGAGCATGTTCTCTGAGGCTGAGTTAGCCGCAAGCTCTCCCTCCTGCCTGTGTCCAACAGGGAACTGCTGGGCTGGAAAGCTTTTTATGGGCTACTGGTGAGTCTTCTCTGTTCTCTGTTGCCTGAGCCTTGGGATTCTCCATTGGGAACATCTCAGCTGTTTTAGTTACTTTTTACTCATCGCTGAAACAAAATACCTGACACCCACAATGAAGAAAGGAAAGGTTTATTTCTAACAGTTCTTGGAGTTTTTTTTTTTTTAATTTTATTTAAGGAGAAAAAGAAAAAAAAAAACAGAAAAAGGATAAAAGTCATACAGAATTTCAAAAAAAAAATAAAGAGTAGGAAATCACCAGTTAATAGATCTGTCATCTTAGAAATTGTTGTTCAAGTTACAAAATTAAAGCATATAGAGTGGACATTCAAACAGTGAGACTGCAAACAGTTCTGTTCAATGATCCAACAAAAACTCAGTAATACGGTTATCTATCTTATATGCCTAAATATACATGCAGTTATATCTTTTAGAGCACTTTCTTTTCCTCTCTTTTTTACAATGACAATTACACATTTTGGGTTTTATTACTCCCACAGTTCTTATTACTTTTTTTTTTGAAGAGAATAAAACCAAATGTAACAAAACAAAACAGAGTCAGTTAGAACAGAAGGATGGACATAGTGCATGATGTAAAAACAGAATACCAGGTGATCAACAATGGTTACCATAATGCCTCTTGCTATCTTAAAAAGAATTGCCTATATCATCAGTTATAATAAAATTGAACAAAACAGTAAAGAACAAAACCAATAAAACCAAAACATTGGAGACATTACAAGATTTCAAAAGAAGATAAAAATCAAACCAGAATGGGCATCATAGTGAATCTTACTGTCTTCTCAGTTGTTGCCTATACTCTCAAACTTGGTACCATCAAGCAAAACAGAATAGAGTAAAATCAGTCCAAACAAGAGAGCAATACAGGGTTTCAAATCAAGTTAATAGGAAATCAAAGTGGGTTACTATAATATATCCTGCTATTTTTTATTCATTTTTCCCTTAATTAAAAAGATAAAAATAAAAAAGTAAATAATAAAAAGAAGAGATTGAGATAAAAGAGGACATAACAAAACAGCACAGGTCAGAACATAAACATTTAAGCAAAATAGTGTTTCACCACAATATACCCCGACATAAAAGTAGTTACCATAGTGTCTCTTGCCTTGAAATCTTTGAGTATAACTTTGTATACTGTAGCATCAAACATATCAAGACAATGTAAAACCATTCAAGAGAATGACAGCATTGAGAACCAACTAACAGAAAATGAACAATGGTTTCTGTATTATTTCCTTGCCTATAAAAGTTTTTGTTTAAATTATCACATATAATAAAATCCAATAAGATAACAACATGTTAAGACCAATGGAGACAGAAGAATAAAAGCTTGATGGGACTTCAAAACAAGATAATATTAAATCTGCACTAGCTATTATGATGTCTTGTTTTCTCCAAAATAGCTGTTCCTATCATCCAACCTTTGCTGCCTCATTTCTGTTGAGCTCTTTTTCTGTCATTAGTTGTCAGTTTGTCT
This sequence comes from Cavia porcellus, assembly GCF_034190915.1. Classification (NCBI taxonomy): domain Eukaryota; kingdom Metazoa; phylum Chordata; class Mammalia; order Rodentia; family Caviidae; genus Cavia; species Cavia porcellus. Next base: position 25,563,220 of record NW_026947497.1, on the reverse strand, counting down.
TCTGCATTTTGGTTTCTGCCCCATTCATTGTGGCCTCTCTGCTACTGTTTCTGGAATCTTGATATTTTTCTTTTTTAGGATATCCTGCAGTATTCTTTGTAGAGTTGAACTGGTGGTTGCAAATTTCCCTAGTTCCTCTTTATCCTGGAAGCACCTTGTTTTTCCATCAATTTCTAGGGACAATTGTGCATGATATATCAATTTTGGCTGGAGGTTATTGTCTTTCAAAGCTTGAATTATTTCCCCCCACGCTCTTCATGATTTGATGGTTTGTGCCGAGAAGTCTGCTGTAATTCTGTTGGGTGTTCTCTTGTAAGTGATCTGTTTCTTGTCTCTGATGGCTTTTAATATTCTGTTCTTATATTGGATTTCTGGAATTTTGATTATTATATGCCTGGGTGTAGTTCTGTTTGGGTTGTAGGTGGCTGGGGTACTGTATGCCTCCTAGATCTGAGTATCTTTACCTTTTCCCATATCAGGGAAGTTCTCCTTGATTATTTCTGTGAATAGCCTTTGCAGTTCATTTGTTTGTATCCCTGCTTCTTCCTTTACATTCTTAATTCTTAAGTTGTAGATCCTCTTATCATCGTCTAGCCTTTGTATTGTTACTGCTTGTTTCCTTGTTATTTTAAAGATGTTTTTCCTTTCATGCTCCCACATTACAAATCTGTCCTCCAGTTCAGATAATCTATCCTTAGTTTCTTTCAAGCTGTTATGCCAGCTTTCAATAGAGTTTTTAGTTTCCTGGTAATCTCTTTGAACCTGCTTCATGTATTCTATGTTTTCTCTATTTTCTCCATCAAACAATTCTCCCCTTTTTTTTTCTGTTCTTCCATTCCACCATCTGTTTTTGCTTGGGAGGTGCTTAGCATTTCTTTAACTATTCTACTTATATCTTGCTTTACTTGGTTAAATACTTCACTTTTGAACTCGTCTATGAGGTCCTGGAGATATCACTTTATGTCTATTGGTGCCGTGTCTGATATTGCATGTTTCTGTCCTCATTTTCCTTTGCATTTACCTTTCCTGGATCAGTGTTCTCAGGATTGGGGACTGAGGACCCCTTGTTGTTGCTCCCTCTTCTCATACTTTTGTTCCTTCCATACAAGCATATATAGGAGTCCCAGTTTCTTTCTTTGTCAGTTACAGTTTGTTTGAATTGCACTGGCTAGGTGTTCCAGCCCACTGCAGTGTACTAGGGAGACACAGACCTGGGCAACCTATGCTGGGCTCGTCTATCCAGGTCAGACAACCTGCTGAAGGCTTCACTGCATTAGGGTGCACTGCCAGGTGCTGGGACCTAGTTTGGGCTAGCCCAATAGGGTCTTAGTCCGTGGCGTCACACAGGTCAAGTGCTTCCTACCAGTCCCGTGAGAGGGAAATATGTGACTGAAGTCACTGCAGCATCTTGTTCCAGCTAGTCTGCCCGGTCCCAGAATATCCTCTGTTGGAGCCTCCTAGTCTATGGAAGGGTCCCCGTTCCTCTCACTCACCGCAGGTTGATGCAGGGCTCCCTGCTAGTTCTGCTCTCATTTTGGTTCACTGATTCCCACTTTCAGAGCTTTCGCATCTCTATCCCTGCTATGCCGATTCAGATGCAGCAGCAACAGCAGGAAATTCAAGCCACGATTTCCAGAGGTGTGGGTTTCTCATTCGGCACTGAGACTTTTGCTGTTTCAGTAATAGCACCAGGACTGCATTTCCAGTTGGTTTCTCTCAGCTTAGTTTGTTCCTGGGTCAGCAGGGTATATTTCCCCCTGCTTAGGACTCCCCACACAGCATCATTCTTGGAATCTTAGCTGGCTATCTCAGAGAGCCTCCGTAGCTGCTGTTATCTATCTGCCATCAGTTCTTGGAGTTTCTCAACCTCTAGAATTGTAAGAAATAAATCATATGAGAGCCAACTCTTCTTTGTAAGCCACTGAGTTTTTTTTATTATGTTTAACTGACTCATGGCTCAAATTTCAGAATGAGGTGATAAAGATTATTTGCATCAATCTGAATGTATATACAGCATGTTATACATACATAGTATTTTTCTACCTGCAGGTGGTATCATCAAATTAATTTCTAAAATCCCATTAAGGGTCTATAAATTCTATTCAAATCCAGTATGGTGGTACTGCCTGTAATCCCAGCACCAGGGAGGCAGAGGTAGGAGAATCACTGTGAGTTTGAGGCCAGCCTGGGCTACATAGTGAGACTGTCTCAAAACCAAACTAAACCAAACAACAAAAACAGTTCTATTCAACCTTTCTAAGAACTCAGTGCTTGTATAATTTTTTTATTTTAAAAAGATTAAGATAAAAGAGGACATAACAAAACAGATCAGAACAATTTAAGCAACATAGTGTTTCACCACAAGATAACTCGACTTAACAGTAGCTACCATAGTGTCTCTTTCCTTGAAATAATTGAGCATACCTTCATACACTTTAGTATCAAACATAACAAGATAGTATAAAACCATTCAAAAGAATGAAAGTATTACAGGCATTCAGAACTAACAGAAAATGAACAATGGTTACTGTATTATCTCCTTGTCCATGAAAAATTTTGTTTATACTATCACACATAATAAAATCCAATAAGATACAACATGATAAAACTGATGGAGACAGAAGAACAAAAGCTTGGTGAGACTTCAAAACATGATATTAAATCAGCACTAGCAATTATAATGTTTTGTTTTCTTCAAAATAGCTGTTCATACCATCATAGATAATAAAATCAAACAACCAGAATAAAACCATTCCAACTAATGAATGAAAACATTATAAGGCTTCAAAGTAATATAATTGGGAATCATGATTACCATATGCTTTTGTGTACTCTTACCATTTCTTAGGGAAATATTTGCTATAAAAAATAGGGAAACTATTCGGTATTTATACATGTGAGTTTGATTTATTTCACTTATGAGTATGGTTTCAAGTTGCGTCCATTTATTTATAAATATCTCAATGTGATCATTCTTTATAGCTGAGTAGTACTCCATTTTTATTTTTAAAAAAAAGCACAACTTTTTTATCCATCAATCAGTTGATGGACACTTAGGTTGTTTCCAAGATCTGGCTATTACAAATTGTGCTGCTATAAACCTAGATAGTGTGTGTATAAATTAAATTTGCCTAAAGTGCTCAGAAATATAAACTAAACTGAATGCTTTCAAGTCCATATGTGTTGAGTAAATCTTTGACTGGACTGACCAAGCCAGATGGTGCACAGCTATAATCTCAACTACTAGGGAGGCTGAGGCAAGAGAGTCTCAAGTTTCAAGTTTGTCTGGGCAACTAAAAGAGATCCTGTCTCAAAAATAAAATAAAATAGGGGCTGGAGATTTAGCTCAGCAGCATAAGCGCCTGCCTTGCAAGCAGGCAGTCATGAGTTCGATCCCTGGTACCGATAAAAAGGAAAAAGACAAAAATAAATAAATAAATAAAAATAAAATAAATCACTAGTCTGGCTTGGTAATTATTGGTTTTATAAAAATGGATGTATCGACTTCTGGGAGAACATGGCGGATAGATAACAGCAGCTATGGAGGCTCTCTGAGATACCCAGCTTAGAATCCAGGAATGGTGCGGTGTGAGGAGTCCTAAGCAAGGGGAGATATACCCTGTCAACCCAGGAATGAACAAAGCTGAGAGAAGCCAACTGGAAATGCAATCCTGGTGCTATAACCGGAACAGATAAAATCTCAGCGCTGAAGCTGGAACCCGCGCCTCTGGAAATCGCGATTTGAATTTCCTGCTGCCGCTGCCGCATCCAAATCGGCACAGCAGGGAGAGAGACGCAAAAGCCCTGAGAGTAGGAATCAGCGAACGAAGTTGAGAGTGGGACTGGTGGGGAGCCCTGCATTGACCTGTGGTGAGTGAGAGGAACGGGGACCCTTCCATAGACTAGGAGGCTCCAAAAGAGGACATTCTGGGGCCAGGCAGACTATCCAGAACAGGACGCTGCAGTTACTTTAGTCACATATTCCCCTCTCATGCAGGATTGGTGCGGAGCACTTGGCCTGGGTCATGCCGCTGACTAAGACCCAAGAGGCTAGCCCAAACCAGGTCCCAGTGCTGGGCCGTGCACCATAGCAGTGGAGCCTTCACTGGGTTGACCTGGAGGGGCGGGCCCAGCAGAGGCTGCCCAGGTCTGTGTCTCCTTAGTACACTACAGTGGGCAGGAACACCTAACTGGTGGATTCAAACAAACTGTAACTGACAAAGAAAAAAACTGGGCCTCCTATATATGCTTGCATGGAAGGAACAAAAAGTATGGGAAGAGGGAGCAACAACAAAGGGTACTCAGTCCCCAATCCTGAGAACACTGATCCAGGAAAGGTAAATGCAAAAGGAGAATGAGGACAGAAAACATGCAATATCAGACACGGCACCAATAGACACAAAGCAATATATCCAGTGGCCTAATAGACACGTTCAAAAGTGAAGTATTTAATGAAATAAAGCAAGATATAAGTAGAATAGTTAGAGAAATGCTAAGCACTGCCCAAGAAAAAAACAGATGGTGGAATGGAAGAACAGAAAAAAAGGGGAGAATTGTTTGATGGTGAAAATAGAGAAAATATAGAATACGTGAAGCAGGTTCCAAAAGACTACCAGGAAACTAAAAACTCTATTGAAAGCTGGCATAACAACTTGAAAGAAATTAAGGATAGATTATCTCAACTAGAGGGCAGATTTGTAATGTGGGAGCATGAAATGAAAAACTTCTTAAAAATAACAAGAAAACAAACAGCAATAATACAAAGGCTAGAAGATGATAAGAGGATCTATAACTTAAGAATTAAGAATGTAAAAGAAGAAGTAAGGACACAAACAAATGAACTACAAAAGCTACTCACAGAAATAATCCAGGAGAATTTCCCTAATTTAGCAAAAGGTAAAGATACTCAGATGTATGAGGCATACAGGACCCCAGTCACCTACAACCCAAACAGAGCTTCACCCAGGCATATAATAATCAAAATTCCAGAAATCCAATATAAGAACAGAATATTAAAAGCCATCAGAGACAAGAAACAGATCACTTACAAGGGAACACCCATCAGAATAATAAATAAAGCAGACTTATTTGCACAAACCATCAAATCATGAAGAGCGTGGGGGGAAATAATTCAAGCTTTGAAAGACAATAACCTCCAGCCAAGATTGATATATCCTGCACAATTGTCCCTAGAAATTGATGGAAAAACAAGGTGCTTCCAGGATAAAGAGAAACTAGGGGAATTTGCAACCACCAATTCAACTCTACAGAGAATACTGCAGGATCTACTAAAAAAGAAAAATACCAAGATTCCAGAAACATTGGCAGAGAAGCCACAATGAATGGAGCAGAAAACAAAATGAAAAAGACAAACTGACAACTAATGACAGAAAAAGAGCTCAACAGAAATGAGGCAGAGAAGGCTGGATGGTAGGAACAGCTATTTTGGAGAAAACAAGACATCATAATAGTTAGTGCTGATTTAATATTATCTTGTTTTGAAGTCCCATCAAGCTTTTGTTCTTCTGTCTTCAATGGTCTTAACATATTGTATCTTACTGGATTTTATTATATGTGATAATATAAACAAGAATTTTTATAGACAATGAGATTATACAGAAACCATTGTTCATTTTCTGTTAGTTGATTCTAACTACCCTGTAATACTCTCATTCTCTTGAATGGTTTTACATTGTCTTGATATGTTTGATGCTGCAGTATATGAAGTTATATTCAAAGATTTCAAGGAAAGAGACACTATGGTAACTACTTATGTCGTGTTGTGGTGAAACACCATTTTGGTTAAATTGTTCTGTTCTGACCTGTGCTGTTTTGTTGTTATGCCCTCATTTATCTCAATCTCCTTTTTTTTATCTTTTTAAGTTTTTTATTTTTATTTTTTTTTGTCTTTTCATTTTTATTGGTACTGGGGATTGAACTCACGACCGCACACTTATGCCGCTGAGCTAAATTCCCAGCTCTCATTTTTATCTTTTTAATTAAGGGAAAAAATAAGTAAAAAATAGCAGGATATATTATAGTAACCCACTTTGATTTCCTATTAACTTGATTTGAAACCCTGTATTGCTCTCTTGTTTTGACTGATTTTCCTCTATTCTGTTTTGCATGATAGTACCAAGTTTGAGAGTACAGGCAACAACTGTAAAGACAATAAGATTCATTATGACGCCCATTCTGGTTGACTATTATCTTCTTATGAAGTCCTGTAATGTCTCCAGTGTTTTGGTTTATTGGTTTTGTTCTTTACTGTTTTGTTCAATTTTATTATAACTGATGATATAGGCAATTCTTTTTAAGATAGCAAGAGGCAGTATGGTAACCATTGTTGATCACCTGGTATTTTTTTTTTTTACATTATGTATTATGTCCATCCTTTTGATTTGACTGACTTTGTTCTGCTATGTCAGATTTGGTGTTACTCCCTTCAAAAAAAGTAGTAAGAACTGTGGGAGTAATAAAACCCAAAATGTGTAATTGTCATTGTACAAAAGAGAGGAAAAGAAATTGCTCTAAGGGATATAACTGCATGTATATTTAAGTGTATAAGATAGATAACCATATTACTGAGTTTTGATGGATCATTGAACAGAACTGTTTGCAGTCTCACTGTTTGAAAGTCCACTTTATAAGCTTTAATTTTGTAACTTGAACAACGATTCCTAAGATGACAATATGTAATCTATTAACTAGTGATTCCCTACTGTTTATTCTTTCTGAAATTCTGTATAACTTGCACCCTTTTTCTGTTTGTTTTTTTTTTTTTGTCTTTTTCGCCTTATTTAAGAATGTAAAAGAATGTAAAACCATTCAAGAGAATGACAGTATTACAGGGTATTTAGAACCAACTATCAGAAAATGAACAATGGTTTCTGTATAATCTCCTTGTCTATAAAAGTTTTTGCTTATATTATCACCCTTAAGTAAAATTTTTTAAAAAATGGATGTATCTTCTGATTTTCAACATTAAGTTTTGTTCTACTTGTGGTTACTAGTTGAATAATAAGACCAAGTAATAAGGTAATATTATATCTCTCTATGTCTAAGATTTTTAAAAGTATGAATTCAACCTAAGAATAAACACATGAATAGAGATAGGCAATAGAAATGAATTGCTTTCTAATTATTACTTCTTATATGCCAACCACAGCAATAAAATAAAAAAGCCAATCTCATCTATTTAGCCCTTTTAGGCTTTTGCTTTTGTGATATTTGCCTAAGAAGTTTGTGTTCTTAAAACAGTTAAGAGAGATACCGTGAGGAGCCGACCTGGTGAGCGCGAGATTCTGAGTTAGATCCTTAGATTCCCGATACGGGGAGAGAGAGAGAGAGACAGAGAGACAGAGAGAGAGGCGGGGGAGGCGGGAAATACCATGAGATGATACCTAACTATGCTGAATGATGCATTTTCCTCAGTTTAATTTCCATGATCCTTTTGGTAATTTGCAAGCTTCAAATTATACTAAATTATGTTAAGTAATATACGTTCACTGTATATAGATTTCTAACTAAGATAAATTAAAACATTTATGATGAAGCATAAGCTTCAGTTTACATACTTTTGACTTTATTTTTATATGGTTCAGGAAAACTAAATATATTTGGATCTGTTAATAAACATAATATTTTTATTGGAAAATGGTACTATGAATAGACCTCTACCTATAAAATTGTCAGGTAGTATATATTAATAAAATTTATTAGTCTGTAACAGAATGGCAGAATGTGTGTATGTGAAAAACAATTCACAGTGGTCTATTTCCCAGGCTTTTTTTTTTTTTTCTCGATGAGAAGTGGGTTCCTAATGATTAAAAGTTGTAACCAGAATCCAGGCGCGGTGGCGCATACCTATAATCCCAGCACTTGGGAGGCTGAAGCAGGAAGATTGATGCGAATTCAAGGCCAGCCTGGGCTACAAAGTGAGTTCAAGTTCAGCCTGAACTGCATAATGAAATCCTGTCTCAAATAAAGCAAAATAAACAAAAAATTGTAACCAATACATGCAAATAAAATTGTTAGAAATAAGAATGAAAGAGACAATTTTGCATGAAAACCACACAAGGAATATAGGATTTCTCCGGAAGGAGAAAAAGAGAATAACATTGTCATAAATTGAAATACCTGGTTGTTACAAAATGAGAAAGAGGAAAAGTGTAGGAAAAAACTGAATGGGTATCGAAAGCGGTAGGAGAGTATGGAAAAGGAATTCTGGAAAAGAAATCTTATTTTATTGTTTTTTGGTTCCTTTGAGACAGGGTCTCACTATGTAATTGAGGATGGTGTGGAACTCACTCTGTGGCTCAGGCTGGCCTCTAACTGACAGTGATCCCCGGTCTCAGCCTCCTAAGTGCTGGGATTCCAAATGTGCACCATCATGCCAGGACTGGAGAAGAAATCTTATGTGGTCAAAAATGACTAAGATTGAATGGGTTTATTTTTAAGGGCTTAAAAATATAAAAAGCACATAAAGAAAGTGAAAGGGGCCAGGTATGGCGGTATACATCTGTGATCCCAGCACTTGGGAGGCTGAGGCAGGAGGCTGGAGAGTTCAAGTCAGTCAAGGCCTCTCTCAACCTTCACCTCGAGCTCCCATGTAAAAGTATACCCCAAAATACCCTGATGTAAAACTGAAGTTTGGTGTTCTCTCTGTGAAAATGACAAAGTTCACATCAGTAGGCTCTGCTGCTGTCAAAAGATTGTGAAAGTTTCTTTTTTTCCTTTTGAATAATCTGCCTAGGTAACCCAAGACTTTGTGTCTTACCTGAATAACTTTCTATGCTTTATGTTAACCTCAATCCTGCCCTTGATTATTAAATCAGTTAGATCATACCTTTTTTTTTTTTTAAGCTAAGGTTTTTGGTCATGTTTCTTCCTTTATCTACTTTTGAATTCTTAACTTGTCTCTTTGGTTAAATAGGTAGCTAAGCATTGCTTCATAATAGCCTGGAATTTTCAATTACTGAAGCATATATTTTGGCAATCTTGCCTTCCCAAGGTCAAACCATAGATGAAATCTTGAACTTATTTTGAGATTTTCTAAAGAATCCTGGAAAACCTCAAATGATTTGTTCTTACCTTTTTTATAGAAGGAGAGATTTCTGCCTTTATTAATTTATTTATTTATAGTCTTATTTATTTTATTTTAAATTTTTTGGTGCAGGAGATTGAACTCAGCACTTTGCACATATTGTTAAGTACCTATTCCACCTCTACCAGCAACAGACAGATTTTTTTTAAAAAAAGTTTATTTGATGTGTTGAGTTAGGTGTAAAGCACTATATAAGAAGTGCTTGATCTTTCTGTTATATTTGCGTAAGTGAATGTCACTGATTTGAATGTTTCAGAGATTTTACAAGTGCACAGAGGTGCTAATCTTACCGTTCATGACGTTTGGTTTCATATCATGTTGTAAGTCCACTTACGATTTTACAATATTGTATGCCACAGAAATAGTCAAATTTCTTTGTCAAATAAACTCCGATTTTTTTAAATAGGGTTTTGTAGCCCAGGCTGGCTCCTGAACTCATGGAGATCCTCCAGCCTCAGCCTCCTGAGGGCTGGAATTATAGTGTGTTCCACTATTCCCCCTCAAACTCTCAATTTTTAACCATGGTCATGTTAAGACTTTTGTTCTCCACAGATAGTTATGGTTTTATTCCAATTCTCCTGAAAGTGTTTGCAATCAGCTACTGACCTGAGTACTTTATTTTAAACTTAAAGTGAACAGTGCAGAGACCGAAGGAAAGGATTAACACAGGTGCTCGGGGTACAGGCTTCTGATGCCATTGCCTATGAGTAAGGGACTGAGACATCACACTACCTGATAAGACTGGATTTCCAGAACTCCAGTTAAAAAGTTGAATTCATAAACTGCTAGCCCAAGATCCGACAGAGCAAGAACTAACTACACAGGACTGAATGAACCGATAAAAATTAGTACAGCTTTTAAAAAAATATGCCAGTTCTTTAATGTTCTATTTTTTGGCTATAAGTAATCTTTTTCTCATTTCTTTAAAGCTATCTATAACTCAGAGCAATTTAGCAATTATATTTTTGTAAACAGAAATAAAACACTGTTTTCCTTGTATGATTATTCCAAAATTCAGAAATTCTTATTAAGTATTCTTATTTCCATGGCAATGTAATTATTTGCATAAGTTCAATATGAATATGTCCTTTTTGTAACAAGACATGATAGAAAATTTTGTTCATATAACCAAGATTTGATTGGAATGTCACATTGGAAAATGATACCAATATAATCAGAAATGACCATGCAGTTTTAAGGAATGAATGCTGACATTATGGAGATAGTTCTTGCAAAGACTTCTTGGGCCTGGTACATGTTTCACAGGTTTGCAGGCTTTTGGAACCTTATGATATTAAGGATCATAAGAAGAAGGGAATTTATTTCATCGTACAGGCACTGCAGGTACATCCTTACAGGAAGCGGATACTTGGCGTGGCTTCCAAGCCTCAAGAGGTTTGCCAGGGATATAGCTCAGTGGCAAAATCTAATCCGAGCTGGGTGTGGTGTGTGCCTGTAATCCCAGCACTTGGGAGGCTAAGGCAGAAGGATCGCCATGAGTTTGAGGCCAGCCTGGGCTACATAAGTGAGTTCAAGGCCATCTGAACTACATAACAACAACAAAAGTAAAAGAAACAGAAAGAAAAAGAGAAAAATCTGAGTTTCCTTATAGAAAGTTCCAGCCAAGCAAACTATTTTTTTTTGTAGCTGGGACTACAGGCGTGCGCCACCGCGTCCGGCGCCAAGCAAACTTTTAAAAAGCCAGTATGCTCAATTCTCATTCCAGTCCTACTTATACAAGTACTCAAGCCAAATCTGAGACCAGATTAATTCTGTAAACAAGAAGCATGGTACAGTGACCATAGAGAACAATCTTACATTTCAGTGGAAAATTATAGCACACCCATGTGGGTATCAGATTCTGTTTGTGTTCATTGTGAGGTTTTGCTATTTATCTGTAAACTGGACTCTGTCTTCCCTTTTTTCACATTTGCTGAGTCTTTACCAAAATTTCATTCTCCTAGTTTTTTCACATATCTGGCTACAGCTTTCTGAAGAACAATTTCAGTTTCCTCCCACACTCTTGAGTTAGAGGCACCGAGAACTAACAGCTGACTGCTGGACCATTACTGGGATTCCAGGTGCCATGGACCTAAAGAAGCCAGGCAGCTGAACCAGGTGATGGGCAGCCTTTGACTGCTGTGTGGACCATGAGGAGCACCTCATCTCCCATGCTACGCTTGTGATGTCACAGCTCTCCCTGATGTCCATGATATTGCCAAAGACATTCAAACTGCAAGCTAGAAATCTGTCAGAGGCTCAGTATCATTCCGACATCCACAGATGCCTTACTGAGTACCCCATTACTGAGTCTCAATACAAGTTCAGCTCTTTCTTAATAAACAAAAGACAATTGATGGAGAAATGAACTTGAATTGTCCACTGTTTTGAGCTGTCTCTTCTTGCTTTGAACAAGAGGAGAGACTGATAAAGTTTCTCTCCTTGACCCAACTTTAGAATCTTCTGAGTCATCTTCCTGTAGAAGCTTCTCTGGCCTCTTACAAACTTTGCCCAGTGGTAGTAAGAATTATGCTAAGTTTAGAGGTAGTCCTTTACTCTTGAAATTTGATTAATCTTGATAGCTCATTATTCATCCTCCATGTTTGATATCTGATCACCCTGGCCTGTCTTCAGCAAGAATCTATTCAATTGGTGTAATGGTTAATCTTGATTAGCAGCTTTATGGCTTAAGAGACACCAGACTGACTACACTCCTGGGGATGGCTGAGTGAGTCACAGAGTGTGACCTTGAGGATTATTTCTGGTCTCTGGCCTTTTCCTTTCTGCTCTTCCCTTGTGCTTTACTTTATAGCTGTCAAGAGGTTGGCAGCTTTCCTGCATGGTATTTTTGCCCCAGAACTAGCCAACCATGGACTGATATCACTGAGACCACAAGCCAGAATAAATCTTTTCTCTCTGAAACTGCATATGTAAGATATTTTGTGCCAGTAACAGAACAGCTGAGTAATACAGTTGGTTTAATAAGAATGCCTCTCCCTTTGATGTGTTCTCTTAGTACTTTTCCATCCACTGGCAATGCACTCTGCTCCTTACTTATGAATCCTCACTTGTCCTTGCTGTGTTTGGAGCTGAGCCCAATCTCTTCCCCTCATTGTAATATCTTGACACCTTCCACAAAAGTTTTCAATAGAGTCTTTCTTACTGCTTTAGTGAGTGTCAATATTTTCTTTGACAGTACTCCAGGTCTCTGCCTGCAGCTCACCACACGGTGTGTCGAGTCCTCCCCCGACCCGCTGCCACCTGCTACCCAGCATCGTCCATCCCAGGCAGGGAAGTTGACTGCAACGGAGTCAGGAAGTTCAGCGTGCCAGATCAGGTGCCCTGTTTCCTCCTCTTTCTGTGGTGGGGACAGGGCAAGTTAAAGGCCACAGCAACAGAGCTGTTTGGTGACACCTGTGTTCAGCAACTCGGATGTCTCACAAAGACCAAGGCAACACCAGCAAAAGAGGCCCGAGAGGGAGAAACACAAACAAACTGAGAAATTTGTTCTGGAATTTCATGGAGCAATATCACGAGAAATTTCCAGAAACAGCTAAAGGAAGACTTAAAAGGAACTACATTTCAGCAAATGGGTCAGCAATAATTTAGTTACATAAAATAAGCATAGCTTCATTTTGAAATTAAACACTGCCAAGATCAAGCTATATCAGTTGCACATTCCACAGATGATGAATAGCTGGGATTATCATTCTCTTTCTAAAATGCAAAGAAAAACATCTATGGTTAGTCTAAAAATTTTTTTAAAAATAACTTCTTGGAAATAAGGCCAAAAGCCCAGAAAACAAAAGAAAAAGCGAAATTGACAAATTGGACTTAATCAAAATTAAAAACTTTTCAGTATCCAAGTAAAAAGATAACTCACAAAATATTTGTGAATCATATATCTGATAAGGAATAAATCCCTAGAATAAATAAATATATACAAAGGGGGAGATAAGGAGCTAGTGTCTATTTGGTATAGAGTGTAGTATGCTGATGAAAATGTGCTTTAAGCGTTTACTGGTTGCACAACAATGTGAATGCACTTAATGCCATTCAGCACAGTTAAAAGAGGAAATTTTGTGTTATATACGCTTCACTACAATGAAACAGCCAGGAAAACCTACTACTAAACAAACGAATTTATTAAGCCAATAAAAGAGGTGATGGCTATTCAACCATAAATGAATTTGCCAATTTTTAAATGATTTTCTTTAAACTAAACTGTTTCCTAGAGCTTTGCATTTCCAAGAGTAAAAATGATGAAACTAAGGTGGATGAGAAGCGAAACACACTACAGCCTTTTGCAAAATATGTTCTTAACTAGCTACTGAATGTTCTGTTTCTGAGTTTTACAAATGTTCTGCTTTTGAAAAAAATTTAAAACACACATATAGTATAATGAACTTCCTTATACCAGTCATGTAGGTTCATAAATTGTCAACAAAAAGTAAATTTTCTTTTTCTCCCTCTTTGTATATGATTATTTTATTACTTGATGAAATATGAACAATTAAAAGATAAACTGCACACATCATGATTCTTCACCTGTTTATAATTTTATCATATTTTAGCATATTTATCACATGAAAATGATATCATATTACATGGCTACAGTACCATGATCAAATTCAGGCAATTTAACATTGATTCAGTATCACATAATGCATATACGGATGCCTTTAATTCTCTCTCTCTCTCTTTTTTTTTTTTCCTTTTTCCTTTTTTATTGGTACCAGGGATCGAACTCACGACTGTCTGCTTACAAGGCAGACACTTATGTCACTGAGCTAAATCCCCAGCCCCTCAATTCTCTTTTTAATGTCACTTGTAGAAAAAAATAACTATTTGAGCTGTCCAGAATCTGATCCAGGATCATTCATGCATTTAGTTGTCATATTTATTAATTTCCTTTCAGTTGAAACTTTCGCCTTTCATGATCTGAACAATTTTGAAGAATTTAGGTCAGTTATAATTCACCCCTCTACCGGAGTAGGTGTTGGTCATTTTTTATTAGTTTCAGGGTATGTGTTTGGGGCAGGAGTGCTACACAGTTGACTCTGTGTTCTTGGCACTTCACATCAGGGAGCACACAATACCAAACACCAGTGTGTCCTCTCTACTCTTTTCCCCCTGGTTACTATAATTTGGGGCAGGGTACTTTAAGACTAGGTGAATATACTGTCCAACTTGAACTCAAGAGTATGAACATTCGTTGATGATTCTTGCTTGAATCCATTATTTCTACAATCACTGGAAAATGGTAATTGCTAATGTTTCTTTTATTAAATGTCATTTTAAAATGCAGTGTTTTTATAGCACATATATCAGACATATCAGAAATAAACTTGTTTTATGACTGTTCATGTGAAAAAAATGTGCTAATATTTTAATTAGTACAACACATCAGGTAGACAAGTTTTTTCTAAAAAGTGGAACTTTTTTTGCATGAAAACAGTCATGTAAGACTACACTAGTGACAAGTAAATCTTATTCTGCAAAATAAGGTTTTAAAAAGTAAAGCAACATTGTAAAGAAGTATGATTAGGTATAATCAAGCTGAGACTAAACAATGATTGTTACTAAAGATTAGTGAGAAAGTACCAAATCAGTTTCCATCATTTATTTCTTTAAAGGTTAAGTATTGATTTAAAATAGGGCAAAAATTATAATTTTAAACAACTGTCCTAATAACATATGATTATTTTATTATTTCCTTAAAACACTTTGAGCCATTTACGGGCTGTGGGGGGAAAAGAACAAGAAATCATCAAGATGCAAGCTTTCCCTGCCAATCGGCACCTTGCGCTGGCTGCTGGGGGAGAGCCAGATGACAGTCTTTTCCGTGAGTCAGTGCTATTCGCAGACTGCACGGGAAGAGAACAAGAAGTCACCTGGTGCCATGTATGGGCTGCTGGGAGGAGAGGCAGATGCTACCCCCTTCCGGCACGCAGGCTGGCAAATAGGAGCCAACCCTCCCTCCCCTCCCCCAGTTGATCCAGAGAAACACAAGTTGTGATGAAGGCTATTGAGATAGAATACAATTTGATGCTTACAGTGTTTAGTGTTTTACTGACTTTGCAGATCTAAAACTGGTGGTCTGATCATCTACTCAGAAGGTGGCAATATGCAGTGTAGCATCTATGGGGAATCTTCCTCTGAGGGTTGTGGCCATTGTTGATTCCCTATTGTCTTGTTTTGAAGCCTTGTATCATATTCATGGTTTTATTGGGTTGGGTTTTGTTCTGCTTTATTTTGTGTGATTTAATTGTATCCAATGGCATGGGCAGCTATTTCAAAGATAACAAGGTACATTATGATAACCATTTTGGATTTACTGTTCTCTTATTTTGAAGTTCTTTGCGTTCATTATTTTGCTTTTATTGGTTGTATTCTGATTTGTTTTTGATTTTTACTATGTCTGAAGGTATGGGCAGCTATTTTGAAGACAATAATAGACATCACGGTAACTACTGATTTCCTATTATCTTGTTTTGAAATCTTTGTGTCACACTATTTTGTTTTGATTGATTTTATTGTTCTTTTTGCTTGGTTTTATTGTCTTTAAAATAAAAATTACAAAAAACTTTTGAGTGTGCTAAGTAATTTTTCTGTTCCTTATACTTCAAGCCTACTGTCACTGAGGCCCAGGGAGCTAAGGGGTCATTACTTACATAAACAGAGAATAGGAACTGCATATAATAAACTTGAAAGGAACATCTTCAGATGCTGAGCTTGCAAAAATAAATATATTAAGTGAGAAAAACCACCTCAATCACACAGGGGGAACACCTGGAAGCTTTTAAAGTGCCCAATCCCTGGTTCCACCTCAAGCACCTTGTACTAAAATCCTGGGGAGTCCGACTCTAGCAGGGCTCCTTGGAGGTTTCTGATGCACAGCCTGGGCAGAAGACACCTTCCTACATCCTCCACCTATTGAAAAAACAATTAAGCCTCTTTCTGGGTAAAGTTGCATGGTCACTTTTTCAGATCACCTTCTTTTTCTTCCAAAAACCTGAGATTTGGCTGGAGGGCTTTTTCTTTTTATCTCCAACTGTATCACCTGTCCTGCCTCTTATTGTCCCTCTTTTAGGGAATACATAAAAAATATTTCCATGTCTCCTGTTTTCTTTTCTACAGAGAGTCCCTTTTGTTTTAAGAGTTTCAGTACAACACACAAAATAATGAAACACACATGGCTGAAACTGTAAATATTATGAACATCTTAGTTATTGCTTAAAGCATCTATTTATCAATCAAAATATAAACAAAATTTAAACTGCTATTTTCCCTTGGTTTGTTCTCTGTTCTTTGATGATATGAGGAACCGTTTCTGTGCTTTCATTCTGTTCATTTTATCTACCAGATGTTGAGTTCACTAGGAATCTCCATTCCTGATAAGAATCCTCAAACTCTCTGTTTTCCGCCCTTCTCAGTGCTTCCACTGATTTTACTAGAATATACCAATACCATGGTTATAGGTGTGTCTGTACATGCATACCCACACACCTGCTAGCTATGTATAGCAGCACATTCAACCACCTGAAGACCCCAGTTTCTTTTTTTTTGGTCTTTTTTCCTTTTGATCGGTACCGAGGATCGAACTCACGACTGCCTGCTTGCAAGGCAGGCGCTTATGCTGCCAAGCTAAATCCCCAGCCCCAAGACCCCAGCTATTTATTTGGGGGAACTGACTTACTAGGAAATAAATTGTTCAGTTTTGCTAGGAAAAATCATCCCATAGTTTCCTGTTGCTATGTACTGAAAATCATAATATATGTAAAGATAAAAAATGCATGCAAAATTAAAATTTAAGCCAATATAATAGAGGTTTTAAAAATTTGTTAAACTTGATCAGAAACATGCTCAGAAGCAGTTAAATTACAATCAGACAAAAGTGAAAACAGAGAAGCATATTTCTTAACATTTAGTTTCAGGAAATTTGGGTTCATTTAAACAAAAATGCTGAGAAAGTGTAGTTCATCCGTACTTCCTTCCTCTTTCCTCTCTTTAAATTTTTATCTTGAGATGAGATTTGGCACATTCAGGATGGTATGGCTGAAGACTAAATTATTATTTTGAGAAAGGGTTGCACTAGGTAGCTAAATTGCCCAGGCTGGCTTAGAACTCATGATTCTCATGCTTCAGTCTTCCAAGTGCTGGGATTATAAATGTGTCACTAAGCCCGGCCAGTTCTTTTCAAACTAAAACAAATACTGGTAGAGCTTTAATTAAGGGTTCTGTTTAATCAGACAGTTCTACCTTTCAGCAGATGTAACTACATATTGCTCTGATCACAAGAAGTAATCCTAGGTAATGCTTACTCCTGTGGTCTCCAGCCATACAGGCAACTTCAGGGTGACTTTCTAGTTCAAATTCCTAATTGGATGTTGTTAATATTGTATATGAACAAAGGGAGAGGAAAGGCCAGCTGTTTTAGCTCTTAGAAATTTTTCAGTCAACAGGCAAGTAACCATTTGCTTTTAACTCATTCACATTCTCTCCTCCTCTAAGATCAAAACAAATCTAAGATTATACCTAAGCTATCAACAGTTTCTTTACTCTTTTAAAAACAAGATTACGGGGAATGAAAGCAACCCGCTCGCCTCCCCAGTAAGCAGCCTGGGCTCCAGCAAGAGGCAAGTGCCCCAGGGGGAGAACCACCCAGTGTGTCCTGAGATCCGCGCCACGTTGGAACTTAGGGCGTTGGGAAACCAAACAACTTGCTTGCCTCCCTGGTAAGCAGCCATGAGCCTACCAGCATGCGGGCTGAGAATGGAACATCCCATCCCCCTACCCTGGTTAGCAAATGGGAGCCAGAGGTCTGAGCATCTCTTGGGAGGTTGACCATATGCAATGTAGCAAATAGGGGGGGATTTTTTTCTACCATCTCTTTGAAGTCAAATATTGTTATCATTGTTTTGCTTTGTTCTGATTAATTGTATTGCTCTATTCAATATTGTTTTGATAAGTTCTATAATGTTCTGTATTTGGTTTGATTTTGCTATATCTGATTGAAAGGACAACTACTGTGAAGATAACGAGATATACTATGGTATTTATTACTGTTATCCCAGTCACCTGCTGTGAAGTTCTGTACCAGTTTCACTGCACTGTCTCAATTGGCTTTGTTCTGTCTTGTTCTGTTGTATTTTACGACTTTCAAAATAATGAAAAAAATAAGATTATGATTTTTGGGTCAACATCCTCTGTACCATGATATTAAAACAATTAAAAATTACAGTAAAACAATGAAAAATTGTCACCTGTTGATTATAATAGAATTTACAGTTGGCTTTTTGAATCAGGAGCCAAATGTTTTCTACACAATACTTTCGTTTTTACTGTTGTTAGGGTTTTTGTTTTGTTTTGTTTTTGGCTTATTAAGAGGTCTTATTCCTTCTTTTTATTTTCACGTCAATTTATTATAGAAACTAGTTCATTCTTTTTTTTTTTTTAGATGCGCCCATTCTGAATTGGCTATTTCCTTGTACTTAACTTGTTTCTGTGCTATTAAATATTAGAAAATTAGAAGCTAAGCCTGATTTCAAAAGGGTGATAAGATTTCAGAGAAGGTTAGGTTTTCCTCTAACTTACTGAGTAATAATTTACGTTATTTATCTACCTGTGCTGGGGACCAAACCAAGGACCTGGCACACACTGGGCAAGCCTTCTACCATCGAGCTATACTCCTAGCCCCACATAATGTTTTTTTAAATTTTATTTTGAAAGTAGTAAAAATGCCACAGCACAAGACAGAACAAAGCCAATTGAGACAATGCAGTGAAATTGGTATAGGATTTCACAGTAGGACACTGGGTAGTAATAATATGTACTATGATATATCTCTTTAACTTCACAATAGTTGTCCAGTCAATTAGGTATAGCAAAATCAAACCAAAAATAGATTATAAAACCAATTGAGAATACGGAATAGAGCAAAAGAAACAACAAAATAGTGAAAACAACCTATGCCTTCAAACAGAAGATAGAAGAAAATCCCCCGTATTTGCTATACTACATATGGTCATCCTCCCAAGAGATGCTGAGACATCTATCCCCAGTAGCTATGGGCGAAGAGGGTAGGCGGGGGAAGGGTGCTTGATTTTCAGCCCATGTGGCAGTAGGCTCACGGGTAATGGTTCTCCTCCAGGCCCACATTGCAGGTGCTTACCAAGAGTGCGGGTGAATAAGCTGCCTGAGTCCCTCCATGGCCGGATCTCGGGAGCGCTGGTTCTCCTCCTGGCCCACGCCTCGGCACTTACCAAGGCCCTACGTAATTTTGAAGAGATCACTAACAGAATACATACTGGGCCTGGGGATGTAGCTCAGGGGTACAGCATTTACCTACTGCAACTCTATGACATTTGTTTCTCTCCGTGTGTGTGTGTGTGTGTGTGTGTGTGTGTGTGTGTGTGTGAAAATTTCCATAATTAAGTATATTTTTAATGGCTGCATTGGCACATTTTGGGGTCTGTGATATTGATGTCAGTCAGCCTGCTTCTTGGAATTTATAGGCTAAGAAATTTCTGTTGTACTTCTGGGCAAACAAAGCAGTAGCATTTAAATGACACACACAGCCATGATTTAGGGTAAGCCTCTTCCAACATTGTTTCCCTGTCATCAGTCACTGTTCCGACAACTGTTTATTATCTTTTCACTCACTGTTTCCAAGACGCATTTTCTAGTTTTTGAATCCTGTGCTTTAGGAGACAACATTTATAAATTAAACACCCCATGAGTCCCTACTCCAGTCCACTTCGAAAACAAATGAAACACGAGTAATTTTTTTCCTTTTTTAAACCTCAGGATTTGCTCATGAAAGCACACTTCATTCTGAGAATATTCGTGGACTTTGCGTGGAACTGTGATCACCTTCTTTACTCGTCAGGGTAGGCAAAGCTGTCAACTCCAAATCCTAACCCTGGAAAATATGAATTATGGGACTTTTGTTAGAACCAGACCTGTCTTGAGGGTTTGACCTGATTCAACAGTAAATTTTGGTTTTCTCAAGGGCTTCTCCCTATACAAAAAACCTGCTAACCAGGGAATGGCCAGATCATGAGCTTCTTGTGCCCAAGTGAGGCATCTTTCAAAATCTAAAAGTCTAACGTATTCTTCCTCTTAGGTTTTTAATATGAAGGAAGCAAACATCAAATAATTGCTTAACTTGCAAGCTAAACTTGAATTAAAAATTACTAGCCAGATCTCTGTACATTAATTTGCTGTTCGTGTAGATGCTTAGTAGAATTCTAAATATTCTACAGCAGTTGTTAAATTATGAGTAGATCAAATGTGATTAATTGTTTATAACTAGAAGACAACAGTAATTCTTTAAAAAGTTTTAAATAACATCTTCTGTGGTATAACTCCAAATATACATTCTGTTTTTTTGAGTAGAGGCTGAACAAGGGAAAATGAGGCAAGTCATAACGGGGCAAAGCCCTAAAGCAGAAATACTACAAAAATTAATATATATTAAAATGTATCTGCTGGGTGTGGTGGCACACATCTGTAATCCTAGCACTCAAGAGGCTGAGGCAGGAGGATCGTTTTAAGTTTGAGAGCAGCCTGGGGTACAAAATGAGCTCAAAGCCAGCCTGAACTGCATAGGGGAACCCTGTCTCAAAAAATACACACACACACACACACACACACACACACACACACACACACACAGATGTATTCCTTAAAATAGCTGTTATTTACTTTTCAATAAACTCTCTTTGTGCAATGTAAAATAAGCTCCCAAAATGTGTTGAACTGTAGAAATCAATACATTTTCACAAATGGCCACATCTGTGTACTTACCAATTAGATCAGAAAACAAAACAGCAGACTTCCATTTACTAACCCCAACATTTTCATTATAAGCCTGGCTCTATGTTTTGTGCCACATTTTATTTTTGCCATTTTACAGTTTTGCATAAATGAAACCATGCAGTGTGATGTTTTTGTATCCACGTGGTTGGCAAATCATCATGTTGTCGTATATGTTGTTTTCATTGCTGAATAATATTTCATTGTATGATGATACCATAGCTTGTCCATGCTCTTGTTCCTGGGTTGTTACCAGTTTGCAGCACTATAAATAGAGCCAGTATGAACTTGTCATGCAGTCTTTTACTGCACATATGCATGCACGCCTGTTGAGTGTATGTAGAAAGTATAGGCGCTCCTCATTTAATGACCAAGTTAGGCTCCTGTGACTAGGTCGTTAAATGAATTGGTTCCTGAAGACTTGTACATAGTATGTGCATTACAATATTCAGAACAAAAAATGGTCAAAGGAAACTCTGATTTAGTAACTTTTATTTTATTTGTGTAATTCTTATATGCAGAACCATATGTATAACAGAATGTAAAGCTACAGTACTGTACAGTACAATTGGCAAAAATTGAAGCACTATATAAACAAAGTGTACTGTACCAAAAAAGACACTGAGGCTCCATAAACAAAACGTACATAACTATAACCAAAAAAAAAGAATAAGCCATAAGTCCAAGTAGAAGGTCACAGGTCTTGACAGCACAGCTAGGTTGTAAGTCTGAACAGTCTTTAAAGAGGTAGATCACTAAACAAAGAATATTGTATCTGTATTTGTTTTAATAAAACCTGAGATTTACCACTAGTGAATGGACTTTATTTTTCTTTATCTTTTTTTTTTTTTTTTTAACTTTTTATCGGTACCAGGGATCGAACTCACAACCGCCTGCTTGCAAGGCAGGTGCTTATGCCGCTGAGCTAAATCCCCAGCCCCTATTTTTCTTTATCTTTGTGATCTCAGGACCTTTCAATGCCTGAGTAGACACTCAGTGAATCCCTGCTAAATAAATGAATGAAGGGCTAAATTTTGTGGGTGACTGTTTTTCATTTAAGACTCGATATCACATGATTGACATTAGAATATTTTGCTGTGTCATTGAAACTTTGTTTCATGTGCTTGTCAATTTTCCTTTCCGGTGCATATCATCACAGGGGTTTTGCGTATGACGTGCATTGTGTGTTGTAACTGAAGTGATTGATACCCCACGAGCAGTTCAGACACCAACATGCATATCAAGGCCACTCTCTGCCGAGGGCTGTTTACAGCCTGCCTTTCTGCTTTGTGAGCTGCCTGGTGCTCCAACAGCCATTCATCACTGGGGTGCACTCCACAGTTAACTGTCTGCTGGCTCCTTCTAGCACTGTATGGCATAACCAGACTGTCTTGAATGGCCTCTGGTGATAGCACCAGCTCTTACAAGTTGTTTATGTAACTTTAAATAATGAACTTTAAACTAAAATTTTTGACTTTTAGCTCGTTTTGCAGTGTAGGTATAGGACAAAAACCACTTTTTGAGACTGTATTTGTGTGAAATGGGAAATTCTGTGGCATATGCTGCAGGTGCCAATATGTAGTCAAAAGAAATGGCTAACAATATTAGTGCATTACTTTATTTTACTCTTTTTAATTCAGAAAATGTTTCTTTTTCATTGTGGCTGGCATTCATTAATACAATGAGAAGAAGGTGGAACAAGACTCTCTCTCACACACGCACAACCACAAGCTTCTTGTGAAGTTATTAACGCTGACAAAGCATCCAACCAGATAGATTTCCAGGGTATCTTGGGACTCAAGGATAGGTGACTTCTTACATTAGCAACCATATTGAGCAGGTAGCCTAAAAGAATTTTCTCTAAAAGCTTTAAAACCCAGAAATCACATATATATTTGTTGTTTTATTTTGGCTGGAGATTAAAGATACCAACCTAAAAGTCTTTCAGAAAGGAAACATCCAGGACAGTCATGTTTGATGGTTTGTCCAATTACTTAGAAATGCCCTTGACATTTTTCCTCTGGGAAGAAAGACTTTTGGTGACAGTTTTCATGTTGAGGTTGTTTGGGTTTGAGAAATTTTCTGTTTCCTTGTTTTTCAAGCCTTTAAGCAGTGAGAAATGACCTTGAACCTGAGCTCTAGACCTGTTTTCCGTCTTGTAAGGAGGTAGCTACTTTCCAGGTCACTGCATTTGTAGTTTCTGTTTTTTCCCCCTCTTAAAGTCATTGTGATATCTCATCATTTAAAAGCTACTATTTCTTAGGGCCGAGCCATAGCTCAGTGGAAGAACACTTACCTAGCATAAACAAGATCCTAGGTTTGATCTTATAACAAGAAAAAAAACCCCAAACCTAAAATCTGCCATTTTCCCAAAGGCCTCTCGCAGTTATCTTTTAGACGACTGATTACAATCAAAAGAAGAAAAAGTAAAATAAACTTCAAAGGGGAAAAATCCAAACCATTTAAATCAGTGCCATAAAACTATTTTAGAAAACCAGCTTTCTATATTTTAATGCTTTCCATGTCTGAGGCATTTCTCCAGACTTTGGTGCTATAATTGTAACACCATCTTGACACTTCTACTTTTAAGCCATAAAGTTTTTGCCTTTTCCTTTTGCAAAGGGAAAAAAAAATGTTGCAGCCAAGTGACCACTGTGCATACCCACAGCGCATGGGTAACACAGGCAGCAGAGACAGGTACCCATTGAGCAAGCGGCCCTGTGTCCTGGGCTTCTTGATCATATGTGGAGTGGGGAAGGTGCCCAGGGCACCCAGGAAAAGGAGAGTGCTCAGGCTCTGGCCTCCTCTGACTTGGACCAGCGGATACCTACGGGCAGAAAGCAGTAAGAAAGATTCCTAAGCGAGGTTCAGGAAGTTGGGTGAATTTTCCCCGCGGAGCAGCCTCGTTAGGAAAGGGCTTCCTGTTTTTCTTCCAGTTGATGCAAGTGGATCGCAGCTTAGGTCAGCTTTGGGCCATGTGCTATACCCAGGACACAACCCCTATGATCTCAGGCTGCAGCCAAGACTCTGTGGCAGCCTTGTCATTTACCAGAGGGGATATATGTCCAGGTGATGTCTGAGTTGTTAAAAAAAATGGCCTTTTGAACAGTATCATTGGGGCAGGAGTTTTTAGGAATAAGAGGTTCCTTGAGCACTTACTGAGAGATTGTTGGAGAAAGACGGAGACAAACAGCCTTGTTTCATGACCTTCTTATGAAAAGAAAAAAAGAAAAACAACAACAAAGGCATTATGATAGACAGAGCTGGAGAAAGTAACAGAGAAGAAAGAAAAATTATATTCACAAAATGCCTTTCATGTCCCTAAATATCACAATTCTTCATGGCCAGCTTTTACAGTTTTTACACACTGACACTGTCCCCAGATCTCTGGCACAGGAGACCTGGGTCTGGCTGGTGAAACTACTGGCCGCCTTTCATTATCCATTCTGCTGAACCCTGATTTCACAGGCCTGAGCACACGGCTCCAGCCTTCCCTGCAAACAGGACTCACCAGGCTGTATTCTAGTCGGAGAGATGTGAGTACACATGTCATGTGGAAGTTTCTGGAAGTTCCTTAAAAGGAGGCTATACATTTTCTTTGTTGCCTTTATTCCTAGTGACTTAGAATATGGATATAATCCTCGGCCTTGATGCTGTGTTGGAAATAAAATTTAATATGGCAGAACAAAGAGATAGAAGCACCCTGTAGCCCTGATATAGGTTATCTACTAACAGACTTTCTTTTTCTCCTCCTTTTCTTTCTCCTCCTCCCCCTTCCCGATGAGAAACACACAATCTATCTTATTTAAACTACCATGTGGAGTCTTTTTTACTTGCACCTAAATCTACTGCTGTACTTACTAGGATCTGGCACCATGGACCCACACCGATGGTTTTTTCTTCCTTCTTCTTCAATGCCATCTTGTTGCACGTCAAGCCCCTTTTATCTTAGCCGTTGCTTTTGCCCAACACTGAGGCTTAGTTAGACTCCTTCAGTCCATAATAATAGGTTTCTCTGATTTTAAATACAGAAGGATCCGCCCCTTCCTAGGAAGATTTAAAGATGATGAGTTTTTATTATCCTTTTTCAGCAAAACCTCTGTTCACTAAGAAATATTACTAGGACTCTCTGGCTCTGACAAATCCCCCCAAATTTCCACTATACCCTTCTTGTGGAACAGTGTGTACTTATTCATCCTGAGTTATATGACCGAGGGACTTTGGCGGCCCGCACTCTCCCTGAAGAAAGTCTGTCCATTTCTACATGATTGGTCTTCCCCTCAGGCGGAGAAGCAAGGTCATTTCCTGGTTCCTGGCTGGCTTTGTCAAGAGGATTTTACATCCATTAGTGTAGGTTGTGCGTTACATAAATCATCTGCCCTGAGAAAGGGCCATGGTTTTATTGTCAAGTGATTGCGCAGGATGGTACTTGCCCAGCATTGTGTACGGTATTGTGTGCCTGTGACACAAGTTCAACTTCAGCTGGTTTTCGTTTCCTCAGATAGAGTCTCAGGACAGATGTGCTCTTAAGACAAAGCCACCGGAATACACAGATTTTTAAGGTCTCCACAAAGTCTAAGAAATTCCGCCCTGTTTTCTCTTTGAAGTGACGCGCTGTGGCCACTCAACCTAAAATAGTTACCCCTCCAGAGTCCCGTGTGTTTACAGTATCACTTTATTGTCTCCACACAGCTGATCATCACTGCAAATATTCTATTTACTTACTGTTTACTTCCCGCCCCACACTGTTGCAGAGTGTGGAGCAGGAGCCTTAGTCATCACGGACATTGCTGTATCTACGATCACCCAAGAGTCTCAGCATACAGTAGGTTTTCAGTAAGCATTCACTGACTAATGAATGGGCAATTTAATACCGTGACAATCTTTAAACACACAAAGCACTACTACTTGTATAACTTAGAACTTTGATAATTCACGTTTTTCTCATCAATTTTCTTTGCCACCTATCATATTTAGTGCTGAGACATTTAAATCTCTTTTCTTTTTCTCTTTTTTTGTGGTACTAAGGATGGAACCTAGAGCCTTGTGCATGCTAGGCAAGTGTTCTGCCACTGAGTATACCATTAGCCCTTTTTTTATTTTATTTTTGAGACAGGATCTCGCTAAGTTGCCCAGGCTGGTTTTGAATTTGTCATCCTCCTGCCTCAGTGTCCCGAATACCTGGGATTACAGGCATGTGCTACTAAGCCTGGCACTACTGAGACTTTCAAAGTTTACAGGAAAAAAGATGATGAAAGAGAAATTCTAAAGAAAGATCAAACTGGTAGTGCTTTAATGAGGACATGGATGGTGGTCTCTTTGCTTTTGTGCTACACCTGCGTCAAATTAAGCAGAATAAGCAGCTACCTTATTCTAGCCAACCAGAAAAACAATTTTAAATCACATATCCAGGAGGTCATCAGTTTAAGAAAAAAAGCACAGTAGAAGACATTTGCTAAAGGAGGACCATGAGACAGCTGCCCGGCTCCGAATCAAGACAGAAACACACAGTTGATTGGGAAAGACGCTGCTTGTCTTATGTGGTGAGCCCCCCAGGGGTACTTCCCATTTCTGGGAAGATCAGGTTTTCTACAGTTCCTACAACCTTCCTCACGTGGGGAGGCCAACAAGAAACCCTCCCTTCCTCTCCAGGCTGCATCTTTTTCAGGAGAGCCATCCTTTCCCTGGGCTTCTCACTCCAGGAGTCTCGCTGG
Organism: Cavia porcellus; assembly: GCF_034190915.1. Taxonomy (NCBI): domain Eukaryota; kingdom Metazoa; phylum Chordata; class Mammalia; order Rodentia; family Caviidae; genus Cavia; species Cavia porcellus. The sequence continues at coordinate 25,536,580 of NW_026947497.1, read as the reverse complement.
CTCCCTTTTCGGGGAGCAGTCAGGGTGTGTGTTCGGCGTTTTCCCTGTGGGTTGTGGTCACCCTTTTTAAAAAGCCAGCTTTGTTTCCACTTCCTATGGGTCTTTTGTTCAGGCTTAAGAAAAATAAAATTAAAGAGGAAGAGGTGGAAAGGAAGAGGAAAAGCAAGGAGGGGGATGTTTGGTCATGACTACTGCTGTGAGATAGTAAAATGCCAATGACATTACCCCTCCGTAAACAGAATAGAGACGCGCAAGCAGCATTTGCAGGGTGTGATAAATGTCCTTAAAAATAAGAAGGTGTAAAAATGAAATGGGGTAGAAGACAGATCAGGAGAAAAAAAAAAAGCACGATGGAAATAAGCCACAGAAGAGAAGCCCTTCTCATCGCTCAGGGAGCTTGTGAATAACATTTTAAAAAGAGAAATAGTCCAATACAACTTCATTTCTTCAGTATCTCAAAGCTTTAGTTTTAAAAAAATGCAGATGTACTGAATATATTAAGAATACTTCTTCTTTTAAATAAAGATGCTACATATGTATTAATTTTTATCAAAGTAAATTTTTGAAAGACAGTGTTTGGGCCACTGGATCATAAAATATAATGGAATACAAAATATAATTGCTAGGTTAGAGAAGTAACTTTTTAATAGGATAAAGAACATGCACAGGTAAAAGGCCTAAAAATATATCGAACATTCCAAGATACGTGGTCCCCAAATATAAGACATCAGCATACTGAGTGAGTGTGTGTGTGTGTGTTTTGGGAAATTCAAAGCAGGACCTTGTTATACTGCATGTGCTTTGCCACCCATCCTGCACCTGCAGCATATTGAATATTTGAAGCTGAAGGAATTAGAGAAAATATCAGGAGGAGGAAGGTTTGCTCTTACCTTCCAACACTCTCCCCCGGCCCCCTTTCCCGGTCCCCAAGCAGATCGTAAGATCCTCACCTGCAAAGTCCCTTCCTGGAAGAAGACCCTGGAAGAAAGGAACAAATGTCCTTATTTCTGAATACACAGAGACACAGAGAATAATCTGAACAAATAGATCTCGCTGAGTTGCTTCAGCTTATTATCATTAGATCATACTTTTTTCCCCCAATCATATTTCTTCACAACTATTTACTCTTCCTCAAACAGATGCATAAAAATATACAACTGTACCTTTCCCTCTGAGTCTTCATTTCCTTTCACAGTTTGCATGTTTTTCTCTTTTTTTTTTTTTTTAACTGTATCTCAGCTACGAACTGAGCAACAGGTAAGAAAGAAGCAATTCTTTTCCCCTTCAATATTAAGACAAATATGTATATGTCAAAAACAAAATGGTTTCATATAGAGAAGACAAATTAGCAAATTTGTACATTAGAGTTTTACTCATTATTATATCTTAAAGTGACTATTTGTTTGCTTAGGTAGGATCCTGCGTCTTGATTAGTATAGGAGTATATAGAAATTACTTGAGCTTGAATTCCAGGTGCTAAAGAACTTACGAATTATTTGAAAATAATGTCATTCATTAATGCCTATTAATGATAGAACTGAAAAGTAAAGACAATTCAAAAATGGTTAGAACTTTCTCTGTGACAATATGGTAAGGTAAAAATAAGATCAAACTTCAAAATCAGGTAGACCTATGTTATAGCCTAACTCTGACTTACTCCTAAGATCTTTAATAAGCTATTTAAATTCTGTGCTTTGGCTTTACTAGGTCTAATACTAGATTAGTCTTACCATATATTAAATAAAAATCAAAATGGATCATCGATCTAAATGTTAAAACAAAAGCACTTAACCTATTGGAAAACAGAGTAAGCACAACTCTTTTTTTTTTTTTTTTATCAGTGCCGGGGATCAAACTCACAACCACACACTTGCAAGGCGGGCAATTATGCCACTGAGCTAAATTCCCATCCCTGAACTCTTAAAGACAGGAATAGGCACAGATCCCCAATGGCAAAAGAAATAATACTGAGAATCAACAAGTAGGATCATATCAAATTAAAAAGCTTCTGTGCACCACAGAAACAATCAACAGAGTGAGAAGAAACGGGAAACAATATTTGTCAGAGAACTAACATGAAGGACTCAAAAAACCTAGACCCTCCCCTTGAAATAACAGACACAAGCCAAAAATAGACATCTGAAATGAATAGACTCTTCTCAGAAGAGGTACAAATGGTCAATAAATACATGAAAAAATGTTCATCGTCACTGACCATTAGAAAAACGCAATTTAAAACTACACTGAGATACTATCTTACCCCAGAAAAAATGGTTATCATCAAATATCTAATAATAACAGATGCTGGTGAAGATGTGGGGGGAAAGGAACTCTGCTATGTTGTTGGTAGTAATGTAAACTATGGAAATCATCATGGAGATTCCTTAAAAACTAAAAATAGAAATTCCACTTGGCCCAGATATCCCCATTTTAGGTATCTTCTCAAAAGGGTTAAAAATGATCATATTTTAGGGATACATACCGTGTTTAAAGGAGCACAATTTATAATAGCTAGATCTTGGAAATAGTGTATATGTCCATCAACAGTCGAATGGATAAGAAAAACGTGGTACTTATGCACAATGTAGTACTATGCAACTGTAAAGAAAGATAAACTTAAGGTTTCTGTAGGCAAATGAATATATCTTGAGACCATAGTATCAAGTGAAATAAATCAGACACACAAGCTCAAACATCACAGTTTCCCTTATATGACCAATACAAATACAGAACCAAATGAAGAGAGACAAGTAGAAAATAGGAAGAGGTTTAAATACTCCCCTAAACTACAGACTCTATTGTTTGTTTGAAAGATATTTCTATATATATACTAATTGGTTTCATTTATATTACTAGTTTACCTTCTTTTGTTGAAAAGAAATATTTTTGTTATTCTCTGTTTCTTTTTATAAGAATCTTTTTGGTTTATGTCTTGTACTATGAGTAACTGCTCTGAAGATAATGATACACAGTAAAATAAATATTGTTATTCTTTTAGTACTGGAGTATAAAGTTCTGTTTTATTTTTAATAAAATTAAAAAAATAAAATAAAATTGGGAGATTACTATTTGTCATACTGTTGTCAAAATTAACATAAACATATTTGAAAACACTGTTTCCAATAGGCATATGGGCACTTGGAAAATATTAGTGTTCCCAGTTACTTGTGCAGGAACAGGTCCATGTTGAATTTCTGAGTGCAATGTACTCTAATTTTAGCAACTACTTTTAGATTTTTTTGAACTATTTTATTTATTTTTTATTTTATTTTAAAGAGGATAAAACAGAATAAAACCAATCAGAACAAACCAGAGTAAGAGATATAGGACTTCAAAACATTAAAAAATCAACAATAGTTACCAAAATATCTCTTGATGTCTTCAAAATAGCTGCAGATAACTTCAGACATAGTAAAAATCAAACAGAACAGAACAAAACAGAATAGAATAAATAACAAAAATAAAATAATGAATGCAATAAAGGACTTAAAAACAAGCCAATAGCAAATCCAAAATTGCTACCATAATATATCTTGCTATCTTTGAAATACTTGTGCCTGCCATTGGATTTGACATAGTCAAACAAAAAAAAAAAGAAAAGAAAACCCAACCACCCCAAAATAATGGAAAAAATATAGGACTTTCAAAACAAGATCATAGGGAATCAACAATGGCTGCAACCCTGAGAAGGAGATCCCCTCTAGATGCCACATTGCATACGGCTATTCTCTAAACCTATGATCAGACCACTGGCCCTAGACCTGCAATGCTAGTGAAACACCAAAGCACCACAGGCATCCCATTGCATTTCACCTCCATAGCTATCACCGCAGCCTGTGTTTCTCCTGATAAGCTCATCGCTTACAGGGGAGGGTGGTGGGGGATTGGTACTTCTTTTCACGGCTGCCTGCTTGCAAGGCAGGTGCTCTGTGCCAATGAGCTAAATCCCAGCCCCAATTGGTACTTGTTGTTTGCCAGCCCACACACTGGAAGGGTCTGGGGTCTGGTTGTTCCAGTCTGGCGGTGCTGATTCCCAGACTGGGCTTGCTTGCTGGTGTGGGCTTGTTCTTTGTTCCTCCAGTCCATGAATGGTGCTGACACATAGGGAGAAGCTGGGGTTTGTCTCTTTCAGTCTCAATTTTTTTGAACTAAATGCAAAATAAAAATCTTATAATGTGAAGGAAAAATGGAAGACTCAATTTATCATGAAATATATACTTATAAAGATTGACAAAAGCCAGATATTAATTAAAATATTTTCTTCAAAGCCTAAAAAGTTTTTTGAAAATGTACAAGCAATGGACTCATAACGTCACATGAACTATCATGATTGCTACATAGGTTTCAATTTTCTAGCTTTACAAGAATAGGTTGTTCCATAGGGCTCAGACAGGGCTGATAAGATTGGCTTCTGACTCAACAAGCTCTTCTCTCTGAAATGACTGCTATTTCATGAATTTAAACAAGTGCCACAAGTGCTCATTTTCATGTGTGACATTTTTGATAGACTTCCAAGTTTCAGAGTGGTTAAGAGATCCAGATTACAAGCCAAATTTTTCTACTGTGATAGCAAACTATCTCCAATAGCACCCTTCTCAAGACTTTCAGTTAAATCCCTTTAATATTAGCCAATTACTTTATTGTGAACACAATTATCTAATCACCCTTTTACCTATAAAAGAGAAATAATGGATAGGAAAGGAAGTGCTCTGTGACAGAAAGAGGTTTGCAGGTACTCTGAACTGAATGGAACCTTCTAAAAGCCCCGTGAAACAAAGTAATCATGGTGTACCATCTCATAAGTGATTCAAAATAAAAACTATACCAAACCACATAGTAAGAATGAAGAATAACAAAATTTGGATTTTTCACATGATGACTATAAAAGCCTTTTTAAGGAAATAACAAATTGTTCTATTTAAAACAGTATTTTCCTTTGTTTTACTATTAAATGTACCAAATTGTCAACCAAAGACTCCCCAAGAAGACACCAGAATAATCTGCTGATCAAACATGACTGTATGTTAAACCTACTGCAAGAAAAAGACATCATCCTGATAGAGACCTAGCAGCATCACGGAAGGGAAGGCCAGAGGCAGAAATGGAGGATTTGAGGTATGATCCTTTAAAACTGAGGATCTACCCAATCAGGAGTTTTTATAACATAATAGTTTGTTATTGATGAACACCATAATGATGAGGTTTTAAAGATTTTTTTCCTTTTGTTTTGAGAAAATGTCTCCTTAAGAAATCCAAATTTGCCTTGAACTTGCTGTGGCACCCAGGCTGGCCTCAAACTTGTGATCCTCCTGACTCAGCCTCTTGACTGCTGAGATTATAGACCTGTACTACCATACTGGGCTCAAAGCAATTTTTGATGAGTAGTTATTTGAAGAGTAACCCATTCACCAGGTGGAAAATCTATTGTCCTAAGAAGAAGCCATCTGTACACATAAGCAAATTTATTATTCAAATAAATTGATCTTCTGGAATTTCCTGATCCAAACAGTAAAATGATTTATTGCTCCACAAATTTATCTCTCTGGGCAAGAATTTCCTAGAACAAATATTAAGTCATGTTGCTACAGGTGGTCTCAGGTTTCTCTGCTATTAGTTAAGCTCTGTAGATGCTTTTATTGCCTTACATGGAATCCAGTACTAGCAAAACCTCAACACCAAACTGGATACTGAATCAAGAAAAAATAAGAGAAGAAAATATGGGTGAGTCAACAAATAATATCAAGGAGTCTTAAATAGAGTTAACTACTTTCTCCAGAACAGCAGAGTCAAAGAACTTCAGAGTTATTCTTTGATCTGCAACAGTCCAAATATACCTGAACTCAAAGCAGATGAGTTTTCTTCCAGGGGAAGGTTAAGTTGCAGCTTATATAGACCTGAGTAACCAGTTTGACAGGTCTGAGGTGCTTAGCTTCAATAGTGTATGCTTTGAGGTCTGGATCTGCCCATTCCATTCTGTGCCCTTAGCACAGTACAGTCATTAAATCTTTGAGACTTGAGTGCTAAAATAGATGAGGCTGTAAAAAAGTTTGTAGATTGGTCTCTGAATGGGGAGGTAGAGAGATCATGTATAGAAGCAGGCTTGATTGGGTAATAAAAAGCTCATGTTTAAAATCTGAGTTTTAGCCACATTGAGAGGCTTGAACTAAGAAAAGACACAATGATGCTTAAAGGGCACAGAAGCAGATGAGGAAAAGGAAGGAGCACAGAAGAGGAGACACCTGATAATTAAAAATAGCTTATATTTACATAGTGCATTTTAATATACAATGTGTTTTTACTTATGTTATTTCATTTGTTCTTTACAAAAGTCATGAAAGGTGCTATAGTTTGGATCTTAAATGACTCCCAAAGGCCCATGTGTTCGATGCTTGAGGTCTCCTTGGGATGCTCCTGGGGGATTTAGAGATTTTAAGAGGTGAAGATGTCTTTTGGTCATTAGGATCATTAGGTCATTATTTTAGTTACTTTCTTCATTGCTGGTGCAAAATGCTCAGCACTCACAATTTAGATGGGGAGAGATTTATTTAGGCTCACAGTATACAGAGGTTCCAGTCCCTACCTGGCTAGCTCCAAGGTCAGGTGGCATGGTAGAGGGGCCACACAGAGGACAGTTGCTCATGGCAGGGCAGTGGGAAACACAGTGTGGAGGGAGGAGAAAGGAAGAGGGAGACCCTTCTAGACCACGCTCCTCAGAGGAGATTCTACCTCTTAACAGCAAACTCCAAAATCCAGTGACCTCCCAAAAGCCCACCTCTGAGTTCCTGAGGCTTTGGGGAGACATTTTAGATCTAAACCATATCATTCTGCCCCTTGCCCCTCAAAAGACACATGTGCATCTGTTTGTGCATTTAATTCATCTCTAAGAGTTGCTAAAGTCCTAACTTGAAGCACTGGTGGAAAGTTCAAGTCCAAAGTCTCCTCTGAGATTTAAGGCAAACTTTTAGCTGTGAGCCCCTATAAAAAATCTAAAAGCAAGTTAAACCTTTTCAACATACAAGGGGATAGGATAAGTATTCCCATTCCAAATGTCAGAAATAGTGGAATAGAAAGGGACAGGACCAAAGCAAGTCTAAAAGGACTTATGTTTTGCCCAGGAGGACAAACATAAATTCTATAGTTCTATGTCCTGAACCTGAGCAAGATGTGAGGTTTGAACTTCTAGTGACTTGGGTGACCTTACACCAGTGGCTTTAGTCCTCATAGGTTCTTTCTTGGGCTTGCTTTGTTCACTCTTTGCAGCTTTCCTGTGATGCTCCACATTCCTGGCTTCTTCTAGTTCCTGGGATCGCCACTGCACTTTTAGTTCCACTCTCAGAGCTGCACACGCTCCTCCCGGGGTCACACTCTCTGGCTTCCCAGGCCTTCCTCTGAATCTGGGTGGAAGCTTCTATGACCCGGTAAATCTTGCATTCCACATGCAAGTAAAACCAGCCTTGTGAAATACACATGCTACCATCACACAAGGAATGTACACATTATGTATTACACACAGGTACAATACTAATAAACTAAAAAAAGTGAAATAAAAATGCTAGCCTTGAGGATAATGCTAAGATCAGTTACCAGAGGCAACAATGGCAGAGCACTTTTGCATCTTGTGGTGGTTGCAGAGGCCTCTGAGTACCTGAGCCTGGTGAATGAAATCCTAGGGAATCAATTCCCTCAGGGGTCTCTTCAGATGGAATGTGGAGTGGTTTGAGGTGTTTTTTTAAAAACAAAATGTTACTTTTGTGGGCTGATGGATGGGGTTTTGCTCTTTTCCAAAATGCTCATAAGTGACTTTTTCCACTGCCCTGCTATAGAGTACTTAAATTCTTTTTAATCTTAATCTTCCCAGAAACCCAGCTCCCCTCCTATTAAGTAGCACTTAATAAGTTATACATTTACAGGTACTTTCTTTCTTGAAAAACTCAAAACTTTAAAAATCACTCAGTTGGGTATTTTCTCTTGAGTCTCAAGGTAGCACTGACTAAAACCCCCCGACAGCACCCAAGCCACATCCTGAGTGTCTGTTTCCTTGCCTTGACATTTTCTCCACCAGATTAATTAGTCCATTGCCCTTAATCTCAATCTCCTGAAAAGTCTCAGGACATGTGCAAAATGTGAACAAGTTTTCCACTACAGCAAAACAGACATGGTCTGAATTTCAAATGCCACTGGAACCTCTTTCTTTCCCACTGAAACCTCGCAAGCCTAATCTCCCCTGTCTGCATTTCTATCAGCATTCTGATCTTCTGATCTCTGACCCAAATCTTCCATCAAGCTTGGCTTACAATATTCTAGGGTTGTTTCTCCAGCTGACATTTCGAGACCTTTCTAAGTTCTTCTCACAAACCAGTTCCAAAAGCTTTTGAGCCACATCGTCAAGTATAGTCAAGCAATGAGCCTACTTTTCTGGTACCAAAATTGCTTAGACACAATTCCAACACTCAAAATTTAAATGAGATGTTAATTTTGACTCACAGTTTATAGAGGTTTCGGTCTATGATTCCCTGGCTCCAAACAGGGACTAATTCACTGATGAATATCATACTCCCATTATCCAGTCACCTCCCCAAAGTCTCATCTACGAGCATGTGATATAAATATACATGATATATATATATATATATATATATATATATATATATATATATACCATAACAGAGGGTATGTCCCTGGTGGGACTCAGGGGACCCAGGCCCTTGCCTCTTTCTCTTTGTGCTCCCTGTCATATGATTTGAGCAGTTTTGCTCTGTTATGTGCTCCTTACATGATGCGATGACTTGCTGCAAGTCCACAGTAATGGGTTCATCCTTTATGGACTTCAGAACTGTGAGCCAAAATAAACCTTTTCTCTTTTTAAATTAGCTATGTCAGGTTTTTGTCACAGTGATGGAGAAGATGCATTATTAACACCATCTTATGGATAAGAAAGTTGTGACACCGAGGCTTGCCCAAGGTCACAGCACTGTACAGTTACAGGCAGGCCCTTGGGCCTCACTTACTCTCCTGAAGCATTTTGCAACTGTTAAGAATTGGAACTGAGTGAGAGAAGCGCCTCTCTTTACCCTTCCAACCATAAGGACCAAAGTTTGTCATGTTGTAAGTTCTGTAAATAGACAGCGTGTGCTGTGAACTGTGATGGAATGGGACCTGTCAAAGGAGTTGTCAGACCCTGTACACTGTGCCCTGAACATAGCCTCCAAACCTCCACACATCTACGCTGCTATCATTTCAGAACAGATTACTGCTTTTATGCCAAAGTCCTGCCTGGTCACGTGTTTCTACAGGCAGCAAAATTTTAGTATCCCTGTCTGGCTGGGCTTAAGTTTTTGGCAAGAATTTCCTTTTCCCTTGTGAACATCTTGGAAAGCTTTTAACTGAGCACAAAGATGTTTATTTTGAGAAGCAAAAGGGACTAACTAAATATGTCCAAAAACAATCTCTACCTCTTCCACCAGATGATCCTTACTTTTATCATGTAAGATATTTTGCTGCCTCCACCATCTAAAAGGCAGAGTACACAGGTGGAATAATCTAGAATAGCTCAGGAGAAACAAATGATTCTCTCTGTGACTTCTGACCCAAAGAGGTTTTAGAAAACTGGCCCAGAGAAGTACTGAAAGAAGTTGAAAGGCATAGTTGTGGGTACAGGAGGGCAACAGCAGAGGTGCCAGGTAGACAGCTATCACATAACTGCTCCCCACTGCCTAATTAACTCTCCAAGTACCTTTTGGAATGGTTTTCATACTAGTTTTAGATGATATCATAATCATGCATAGAACACAATTCTTGTAGGTCTTTAAAGGACAGTGGCAAATATTGCATTACCAATAACTTTGGAGCATATTGATAAATAATCATGTCAATTTAGCATTATAGCATACTTTAGGATAACTAGTCCCTCATTTGAGAGACATAGAAATTAAGAACTAGGAAGCTAAGTCACAGTCTTAAAGTCTGATATATCTCAGCAGTAAATTGACTGTTGATATTTGTAGTTATTTAACTGTACTGTAAAATAGGTATTTTGAAAGCTAATGTTTCTTGTCCTTATTCTTTCCACATTGTCTTACTCATTAAAGATACTTCCCTTCCAATATAAGAAAAAAGAAAAAAAAGATAAAGAAAGCTCTCAACTAGCAGAGGTAAAATAGTAAAATACTTTTTCTAAAAGTTTGCTCAAGAATCCAACTGAATGGACATAGAGTAGTAGAGATAGAGATAAATTAATTTTTAAAAAGGAGGGATTGAATGTTTCAAAAAGGAGCAGCCAGATTCCTGAGGGTATAGAGACAAATAAGGGGACACTGTTTTAGATCAAGATGAATTTTAATTTCTTCAATTGTAGAAGGCGCCAAAATTTCACAGCTAGGTCCTAGAAGTGATTGTTTGCCTCAGTTTCATGTAGAGTCCTTTATGAGCTGTTAATTAGGATCAGAGAAAATCACACGCTAAGGTCAACAGATGGTGTAAAGTTATAAATCAGTTTTGCTTGGGGAGGGAGAAGATTAATTTGACTTGGATCAACACTATCTTTATTCTTTAAGAACAAATTCAGGTGCAGAGGCCAAGAGGAAGAAGATGCCTTGGGATCCCTGAATGTTCATAAGCTCTGAAACTCTTAGCATTCAGTTTTCCTGTCGCCTGATTCTGTTCTACAAGTTTCTACCGAACACCATAGTGCCTTTTTCATCAGGTTCCAGGGTTTACAACTAGGCATTAAGGGTTTTTTCCCCCAGGGCTGTGTTCACATTTCTCTGAATGCATTTCTTCCTTTTGAGGTTCCCAAGATACCAAATTTCCCCCTAATAATCTCAATGTACAGTTCCTCTCCTTTCTCTTACGAGAGCAGTAAGTAATGGATTTTCTGTTTCCTTCTGCACTCCTAAGGGAAGGGAGCGAAATGTTTGAGAAAGTTCTTGTTAATATTGCTGCTGTCTGTAACGTATTATTTTGCTTTCTCACTAAACTTGCTTTGTTTCCTGAAATTTGTCTTATGAAGTTGATTTCCTGATTTCAACTCAGATACAAGCAAATTTTGAGGGCCAAAAATAAAACCAAGAGACACCAGATAATGGTTACCTATTTTTTTTAGATCTAAAAGACAAAAACAAGATGCTGATCTTCCAAAAAGAAAAGCAGTAACAGTAGCAAAATAAATCAAGGCTCCAAGTTTAACCACCATGTCAATGAAGAAGAAAAACTATCAAAACAATCAGCGTATTGATCTTTGATTCCTCTCCCAGATAATCATCCTCAAAAATCTCAGTGATTTTTTGTTTTCTGCTTCTTCACTTAGCTAAATGCAGAAATATTTCCAGTTTGGCCGTAGTGAAGTGTCAGTTTCCAGGTAAAGACATTCTTCCCGATGCCTAATAAGTATCAAATTGTACTATCATCACTTTGTGCTCTTAGGAATAAGGCTTTCGTACTCATAACATGGAAGTTTGAATTTCAAAACTTGTCCTTTCTTTGGAAATCTAAGGAAAATAATTGGAATGATGAATCTTCTGTGGTTTGGACTTTTGGATATTTTTGTCTTCCTCCTCTCTGGATTACAGGGCTGACAGTTTTCTTACCCGTACCTATGACCTCTCAGCCTAAATTGATAAGCTTTTGTTGGTCAAAGAACTGGAAACATCATCTTCCTCCAGGCACTTTCTTCTGTGAGACTATTTAAGAAGTTTTGAGAATTTTATTTGTAGCATAAAGTATCAAAGCTTGTTTTCTTTTTCTTTTTCTTGTCTTCTTTTTTTTTTTTTTTTACTCTTTTTTTTGGTATCAGAAATTAAGCTCACAACGTTGTGCTTCCCTGACAGGTACTTAGACCTCTGAGCTAAATCCCTGGCGTTTCCCGCCCCACCCCCCCAACCCATTTTCTAAGTTAATAATGTGTAGCTTTTGGTTTTGGTTTTTTGACTTTTGTGGATTTGTTACTGTTATTGGTGATGACGATTAGTTCATTGTTTTATTTTGTGTGTTTTTGTGTTTTTTATTGAGACAGGGTCTTGTGAGTTGTGAGCTTGCTATGCTGGTCTTGAACTCACTGTGTTCCTGCCCAGCTTCATGAATGCTGGATTGAGGGGTGCACCACCATGCTGGGTTCAGGAAGTGTAGTTTTTAGAAATACATTCAAAAAATCATTCACACATTGCTAGGGTGTTAGTGTCCCCTCCAAAATTTACACTGACACTTAATTCACCATGTAGCAGCTTTAGAGGATGGGTTTTAGGAAGCTGTTAGAAGGACTCTTCCTTTAAGCATGAAGAGAGGGCCCTTGAAAAAGGGTTTAAGGGAACAGGTTCACCCCGTTTTGGCTTTTCCACCTCCTGGAGATGCAGGGGACATAGACACAAAGTGCCATCTTCAAAGAAGAGACTGGGCATTCATCAGACAATAAATTTACTGGTGCTGTGAGCATACTTGAGAACTGTGAGAAATGAATTTCTTTTATTTAGAAACTGCACAGTCAAGAGTATTTTATTAAAGAGCAGAAACAGCACTTCTTTTCAAACGGTAGAGCCTAATTCCTTTCCCCTTGCGTGAATGTGGGCTGGACTCAGTGAACTTCTACACCATGTGCTATGTCTATCCTTGGTATTGACTGACAGCTTTGTTTTGCCATATTTGACTGTATTCTTCCCCCCCCCCAAGAAAGTAATAAGCACTAAGGAGTAATAAAATCCAAGATGTGTAAATTTTGTTGTAAAAAAGAGAGGGAAAAAAAAAAAAAAAGAAAAAGAGCTCTAACGGATATAACAGCAAGTGGTGTGTTTGGGGGTGTTAAATAGCTGACTTTATCAATGTTTTTGGAACATTGAACACAGCTGTTTGCAGTCTCCCTGTTTGAATGTCCACCTTGTGTTCTTTGATACTGTGATTTGAGGAACTATTTTCAAGAAAATAGTGTGTAATCTACTAGCAGGTAATTTCTTACTGTTATGGTTTTTTGTTTTGTTTTGTAGTTCTGTATTGCGTGTACCCTTACGCCGCTTTGGTTTGTTTTGTGTTTTTCTCTTTTTCCTCTTAAATAAAAAAAAAAAAAAAAGAACTTCTAATGCATAGAATGTGGTAGTAGTTTTGCTTTGTTATATCCAATGCTGGGGCCTGAAATCACTGCTTCTGCCTGATTCTCACTCTCTGGGCTCACCTCGTGTGGCGAAAGCCAGCTGCCTTGTCACAGGAACACTCAGGCAACCTTGGCAGAGGTTTGTGTGCAGAAAAATCTGAACTCTCCCCTAAAATCCAAATCACACATAGGAGCCATGACGTCTTGAAAGAAAATGAAAAACTGGCAGAACATTCACCTACGCTACTCTGGAATTCCTGAGCCACAGAAACCATCAGAGATAATAATTGTTTATTACTGTTTTAAACCACAAAGTTGTGGGGAAATTTGTTATGTAATAACGGATAACTAATACAGGAAGCAATTAGCAGAGAGGATACTGTTCTATTCTTGAAATCCTTGAAATGAAAATAATAATTATGGTACAGAGAATTCTTTTTCCCCCAGCTATTTACATTTTATTCTCATTCAGTTGGATCACATAAATCCCACCAAAAGTGCTCAGAATGTCTACTTTTCCTCCCATCTGTTCACATTTGAAAGGTTGATATGTATTATTTGCATGTGAATGCATGAATGTAAATGGAGCAGAAGTGACAGAAAGGGTTAAGAAAACTGAAAGCTAGGTAAGATCCCCTATTAGTCACTAAATATTTAACACCTTTTATCTCCTTTGAAATCCTTTTTTGTCTTGGAGAAAATGCTTTCAAACATTTAGGTTGGTGTTAGCTCCAATCCAATTACTAGCTTAGGTCAAGGCCTTATTATCTCTTGAATGAATTTCTGGCAAGTCCTCATCTTTTGCCCTCTAATAAAATGCTTTTATAAGGCCTGACTCTGACTGCATTGCCTTTTCACTCAGAAATGATCCAAGTTTGCTAGATTGAGATTAGACATTCCCTTGCAGCCTCCCTTACTAACCCCCCCTCATGTGTATGAATGTGGACAAGGCTCAGAGCATCCGGGAGATGTTTTATAAACTGGAAGCACCCGCAAGACTGAGGTATCTTCCTCCCTAACCTTCTATAATACTTTTTTAGGTCTTTCATTTCTTAAGGGCTTAGAGTGGGAACCCAGGTGTAGCGGGTACCTGTTTTCCTTAGTGATAAAGTTTACTGGAGTCTTGGGAATTTATTGCCCTTTTCCATATAAGACCACCTGTTTTTCCCTATGCCTCCTTCATTCTTACTGACCAGCTTGTCTTTTGAAGAAGATAATTTTAAAGGCAAAAGCAAACCCATCTCCCATCCTGTTGATGTTACAGTGCTACCTGAAATGGTGGCTGGGAGTTGACGAACAGCATCTTCCTTTCAAAAATCAAATCATAAAATTCATAAATCCTGGATCAAATTGAAAATTCATGAGTCCTGGATCAAGTTCGTAAGTCCTGGATCAAGTGGAATATGGAGTCAATAGTCGAGCATTTTATTAACTTGGTGTGACCTTTGATAATCTTTTAAATCTATGTCAGGTGCTAAATTTCTACTCTCAGTTTCAAGCCCAGTCTTCGACACTCACCCCTGCCCTTCCGCTTTGCCAGTGACCTCCTGGTAGGCCCTGTAGACAGGCGGACCGAGGAGGAGAGGAAGATCCTACGGGTGGGGGAGGAAGGAGGGCCTGCTGCCGGTGATTTTTGTTGGTTCTGTGTCCCTGGAGTTCCCGTGAGCTTCACTGCAGCGATACCCAGTCTTGGAGGCAGGAGTTCCTTTCCACTACAGCAGTGGAATTCACTCTGTAGTTTTCCAACTACAAAGCAGTTCACCCCCTTCCTGTCCCTCCAGCACCAGCTGGTGGGAGCCCTTCCTTAGACGTTGTGTTTCAGTTTCCCAGGGGCCTCCTCTAAATTTTGAAGTTTAAAAATTTGTCACCTCCTTTCTTTCTTCTCTCAGCCCAGGAAGTGAGTGGTGGCTATGCAAATGCGCTTCATAAACGTTTAACTGGGGGAAGTATTAATACAGTTGTTAGATTTAGCAGGCCAACAACAGAACAGCTGCCAGATAAGTTTGACAATCATATGACTATTTAGTATAAATATTCACCCTATGCAATATTTGGGATATACTGCCTGATACAGTCGGGGTCCAAAATGTCCTCCCGAAGCCACACTGTCTTGAGTTGCCAGCTGATGGAATTTTTGTAACTAGATGAATCACGAGGGCTCTAACTTGATCAAGTGCATGAATCCATTGATGGGTTTGCAGCTCACTGGGCTTCCCAGGAGATGGGGTCTGATTGGCTGAGTCTAGTCACTGGATAACAGCCCTGAAGGCTCTAGTTTGTCCCTGCCTCTTCTTCATTGACTCTTCCTAGATGTCCTGAGGTGAGAGACTTTGCTCCACCACAGCCTTTGGCTGAGATGCTTCTGCCTTAGAGCAGGTGAACTACATGGCAAGTCTCTGAAGCACTGAGCTAAATGAACCCTTTCCTACTTTAAATTGTATATGGCAGGTTTTCATTCATGCATCGGAAAGGTGACTAACACGAAAATTTTATGAATTGTTTATCTGAAATGCAAATTGAACTGGGTGTCCTATATTTTCTCTTGTAACATTAAGCTTAATTGACCTAGAGGACCCAGAGCCCAGCTACTGCTCTTCGAAATCTGAGCCCTTTCCCGTCACTCTCTCTGCTTTGATGCCCTGGCTCCTGTGTGGGCATTATCTACTGAAATGACCAAGCATGCCCAGATGCTGAGGCAGGTGCCCGGTAGACTTGGAGAATCCCCCTGCCCTGCAACTTTGGCCAACCATGTCCCTGTGGCTTTGCTGACTTTTAGGGTTTATGGCTCCATCTCCTTCACCTGGGTTACACCGGCATCGCAGTCTGCGACAGCAGTCTGTCCTCCACAGCTCCTTCCTGGCTTTCTTTCGCACAGCCGTTTCCCCTAATGAAACCCTTACAGGTGCAATCTCGTCTCCGAGTCTAGTGCAGGGCAGGCTAACAAAAGGTAGTAGCAACTTCCTGTAGTAGTTATACTCTGAAGCTTTAGTATTCGTCTTTATCCCCTCAGTTTAATATCCTGCTAACAGTTCTTTGTATTAAATCCTCTCTTTTCAAGTAACTGGTGTAGCTTCTGTCTCTTGCCTTGATTCCCATTGGCTGCCGGGAGCCTGGTGAGAATTCTAAATGGCTCCAAGAAATTTAAGTCACTAAGCCATTCTATTAAAGGAATGTGGGATATTTTCCCTTAACTTCCCTTGTTACTTTACCATAGTTGGTAGACTGAGCTAGATGACTGCCTGATATAAATGCAACATCGGACATTTGTTACATTGTGTTCGATACCAGGAGTCACACTTGGACACATTAACAAACTAGAACGCCTCCACAGGAAGGTGATTATGACCAGGACAGATCTTGAAGCCATTCCCCAGAGGGATCTCTGACTTCATCTGGAGAAGAGGATGGGGTAACTAACTGTTTTGAAGTATTTGAAGGTCATTCGTATGAAAACTGGATTCAACTTCTTTTACATGGCTCCAGATGTTAGCACTGGAATCAATCAGCAGAGCTTGTGGGCTTATAACCTGGCAACAATACAAACCCTTATCCCTCCAATATTTCTTCAACATGTATCTGGCAAGAGTGGGGAGAAATTATTTTCTTCTACTAATAAAATGTAGATAGCCCTTTATGCTCAAAATAAAGGATTTATTACATGTGGTAACATAACAATAAAATATTAACTTTCTGAAATTTTTTCCAGTTTTTATGTCACTCATCGCTGGACAGCGAAAGTCACTCACACTCACTAAGTGAGAATAGGTCCAACCTGTGTGTCTCTTCTTAGGAATTCTGTCCGGATACATTTGGGAGGTCTTTCATCTGGCTTTTTTTAGGCATGCACTTTCTTCTTTTATCCAATACTTACTAAATTGTAATCTTCCTGGGTTATTTTACAGTTGTCTGAATGGAAAAATTATAGCTTACTCAAACTTTATGATTTAGATAATAAAATAAACTACCTGTTTTTAGTTGACAGTGTGGCGTTGTTTGGATTTGGAGTTTCAGTTGGCCACATCTTTGGGCAAGAGTCAAAGTTTGGGGACCAATTCTCAACTGTCTTGACATGCTCATGTATTTGCCTCCCCAAAATATTCAGTTTAATGCAGACGGGGAATATATTTTTGCATTTTTCCTTTGAGAGCACTTTCGTTTACATGATCGCAGTTACAAGAGGACTGACACATAATTCTAGTGACATTTTAGTATCCCTTTTCAATTAATGCTCTGCCTGGTGTTTCTATTCCTTAATGTTGATCTTTGGTGGGTAAAAGTCACAGAGAGTGTATCTCTGCCAGTGTAAGCCAGACATTAGTAAGAACTACAGCTTCCAACAATATATTTAGCTACCTTACAAATTAGAGAGTTCTTCAACATTGAATATCATTTATCATGGCTATACAGAAAAGAATTCTGCAATAGGAAGGAAGATAAACTGGAATAAAAGGTAAAAATAACTAAATATAAATAAATGTAAAAGTCCAGTGTTGTGTTTTAACAGGAGATTGGCCAGTGATTCATAGTAAAACATGATGTAAAGAAGTGTTTGGTGATACTTAAAGATAAAGCAAAAGGAAAAGAGAACTGTATGTCCTTTCAAGGTCAGAATAACAGTGTATAAGAGATTCTTAGGGATTTTTTTTTTAATTTTCTAGGAAAGTGTGCCTTATATTTTAGTAGCATTTACCTCCCTGACAGTGTGAAATACATGCCAACTTATGGATATTTACATGCTAGTGATCTGAAAGATTTTTCTCTAGTGGATGAAATAACTTCAAAAGTTATACTTTATTATCTTATTGGCTATTAGTTAGATTTTTCTGTAGCTTAAAACGACTATATAAATGCTAATTGCTTAAATGTCTTCAAGTGAGCTTTATGATTCCTTATTTGTTCTCTCATAATTAATGAAATGAATGAACTTCTGACAAATATTCATTCTGCATTTTTATGAAATCATGCCTTTAACATTTAAAAATTATATGACAACTACATGACTTAAAAAGTGAAGCATTTGTCCCAATGGCTAACAAAATATTAATACCTTGAGAATCAGAATATACACTGCACTAATCCGTTGATAACTATGGTATTTGATCAGACCCTGAGTATCTTGTTTGTAGAATGACACTTTTGAAACAGAGATGTACAAGAAGAGGGCAATTAAAATGAGATATCTTTAAAAAACATGTTAAACAGGGCATGGTGAGGCACACTTGTAATCTCAGCACTCAGGAGGCTGAGGCAGGAAGACTGCTGTGAGTTCGAGGCCAGCCTAGGTTACATAAGCAAGTTAAAGGCCTACCTGCACTACACAATGAGACAATGTCTCAAAAAACTAAACCAAACCAAAACCAAAACAAAACTCATGTTAGATGAAGTATTAATAGATTCAAGGAGTGAAAACTCAAGAGGCATATGTTGTGACAATTTACTTTTTTTTCCTGAAGTACTAGGGATTGAACACAGGGCCTTTGCACTGAGCTCCATCTCCAACCCTTTTAAAATTTCTTGTTTTGAGACAGAGTTTCACTAATATACTAAGTTGCCCAGGCTGAACAAGAACTCTTCTCCTGTCTCAACCTGCCAAAGTGCTGGGATCATAATAGGTACGTGCACCAGTGGCAATTTTAAAACTTTATCAATGATTCCATCAAACATTACAAATCAGTGCAGTATGAACAGGGAAAAATTGTTAACCTCTCTGGTTCTCAGTTACTCTATCTGCAAAACAAATGAACTGCACCACCTCTACAATCCTGAAGTAATTGCACTCGATATTGAAAGTTCATTGAGTGAAAAAGGATTTGATTTATTTTGTATGTTTCCCAAGAGCATGACTAAGCCCTCTGGTTGGAAGCTATAGGAAAATAGATCTTTGGCTGAGTATAAAGAAAAGCTTTCTAACTATGAGAATTGTTCACCAATCCAACAAGCTGTCTCGTGAAGTACGGAGCCCTGGGATTACTCGGGAAGCATCGCTGATATCCTCACCTGCTGGTGCCATTAAACTGCAGGGCTTGCAAAGTGCACCTCATGGTCTAATTAAACCCAGGCGCATCTCTTCCTGTCTTCCAGAGTGAATCCCAAATGGCTAACTCTGCATTTCTCACTGCTTCCTTTCTCATTTCTGAGTTTGGGTTTTTGTTTCTGTGTTGTGGCCAAGCCTGCTAGTCTGATGTTTTGGCTAACTTATGGTCAAGCACAGCTGCGTCCTGGAGCCAGATTATGCTGTACTAAAAGACAGGCGTCTTTTCCCAGTTCTGCAGCCAAGTCATTGTGTTGGTAATGTGAAAATAACCATCAGGAGACTACACCACAGAAGTAGGCAAATGCCGCACATCAGGGTCTGTCACCTGAGAGCTGGTACATGTATCTGCAGCATACCTCGCTTTTTAACACCTGAGGCCAAATATTACTGATTCCATATTTTTATGTCAAATTAACATCAAATGAATAATCTAACGACTACCTTTGTGAAGCCTGTTGCCAAAGCCAGGTCCTTTTGCTAAGTGGTTCTTAATTCCATGGTGAAGAGATGCCATGCATGAATATGTGGGCACTTCTGGTATGCACAGTGGTCACCTATTACAAGGCATTTGGTTTTATGATGTGACCATTTGATGATCTGTGTAATATGAAGAATGGTCTTGTGCTTTCTATCAGGAGAAAGAGGATATCTAATCCAGTTTGTCAGTCTTTTGTTTGTTTAGATACTCATGAGCTCAAATCAATTAAGATAATATTTTGTGCCCACTAGAAAGGAAATTGGGAATACTGAGTTCTTTGTTTCTATGTTTACACCTGATCTGTGGCCGAGGTTATAAAGCAGAAGACAGCCAGCTTTCCGAAACTGAGTAAAGCCTTCCTCTCATTGTGTGTGTGAAATGTTTGCTTGTCTTGGGAGGTTATTAATAAATTATATTATAAGGTCTTTTAAATTTAACATTTTGTTGTACTTGACTTATAGAGAGTAATAATTGCTTACAAAAATCTAGCATTTCTAAAACTCTTAGGTAATAAACTAAATTTTTAATATTCTAAGTGTTCTAGATTTTTAATAAAAAATCTTTCAGAAAGTGCTGATAAGCTTTTGATATGATCTTAATATATATGTGTAAGATACAATACAATACACAATAGTAGTAAATTTCTGGATGTATCTGTCTGATTTATCATTTTGGTTTAAGAAAGTATAATTTTTACTTCTGACTTTAGTGTCTTTAGTGACTTTGTACATTTTAATTTTTAGAAGATCTAGGTTTGCTTTCTGAACTTTCTCAACGTTATATACTAGTTTACTGATAAAATAAGCTACCATTAGTACTTAATAATGTTAATGATTATGAAATACATAAAATTATGGGTTGAACCATATTGAATTATAATGTTGACAATATTGAATTATAATGTTGACAATCTTTTAAATATCAGCAGTCATATTCCATAGTGTTCGCTAAACATAATTTATGATATCCTTGGGTTAATTTAAAATCTTGGACTAATTAAGTTAATAATTAGATAATCTTTACCCCCTAGATAATTTCTATAATAAAAAGGCAAAAACATTGGTTTGTAAACACAGCTTTTAAAATATGTACATATGTTGACCATATATATTTTTTTTAATCGGTACTGGGGATTGAACTCATGACCACCTGCTTGCGAGGCAGGTGCTTATGCCGCTAAACTAAATCCCCAGTCCCAAATACGTACGTATGTAGCTTTCTTATTTTGCAGTGCTACTGAGTAGTATACTTGTGGACAGTATTAATGAATGTGTTCAGTTTTGCTTTTATTGAATACTTATTTACCAATTATTCATCCCCCAGTTCTCTCTATGATATAGATACTGGTTAATTTGTTCAAAGTTATAGATAACGTTGATGATTAAAGCTGTGTAGCAGGTCACAGTAACACACATCTGTAATCCCAGCACTGGAGACACTGGAGCAGGAGGATCACAAGTTCAAGACTCAGCAAGACACTGTCTCAGAAAATAAGGAGCTGTGGAATGGTCAGAAGGCCGTGGGGTCAATCTCCAGTCAAACACATACACACACCTCTATGCAAACAGTTGCAACAGTATTGTGAGTACAGTAAGAGTCCCAAAGTAAAGGAATTATTGTCTGTTTTCCAGGAAAAGTATGAGTAGCTTACTCTTAAAGGAAAACTCAGTTCTAGAACACAAAATAAGAATCAGACAAAACTCAAGTGGATATAGAAAACTATAGAAGGTTTGCCGAAAGTAAACCATATTTGTCTTGTTTGTCTGAAAAGAAGAAATAAAATATGTTAACATTTTGGCAAAGTTTTCTTAGTTTTGATGGGTTTGTTCAAAAGATAATTTTAAAAAAGAACTTGGACTCCTTTATTGCCAAATATTGAATTAATGCAAAAATAGAATTTGGCTTTTCCTCTACTAAAATAATAAATTGAGATCTTTTTGTTAATTTGTTAAAAAATAATCGCTTTATTGAACTCTAATTTACATACTGTACAACTGACTCCTTTGACGTGTAAAGTGTCCTTTGATATTTTCACAGAGTTAAAGATACTAAACCTCACCATGGTGTGATTTGAGGACATTTTACCCACCCCCAAATCATAGAGCTCTTAACAAGAGGTTTTAAGCACTTACCTGTTGTGTAATCAGCCTAGATAGTACAGATTATATTGCATCATCTTTTGTGCTTTGTGTGTTGATTTTATCATGTCCATGATTACGAAGAACAAAGTCCCCTCACCCTCAAAGAGTGTAAGATTCTTTAACATTGTTTTACCTACTTTTATGCTAATCTGAAAATATGAAGTAGTTCCCTTAATTTTCTTGGGCACCCTTGATCTTACCACATGTCCCCTTAAATCCATAGATTTTTTTCCCCTAAGATCAGATCCTAAATTTAGAAAAAAAAACAAACTTCTTTTTACATTGAAAACTGCCTTAGCGATTCCCAGAGAACCTATGGAAAAATCACAAAGATTTGCTCTTTCACTTTGCAAAAAAGAGAATGTTAGAAATAATTGCATTTGTTGAGTAGCTCAATGCTATTGCAAAAGCAATGTCAGAAGAGTTGTCCAACCAGAAGGGATGTTGCAGCCTGCCCCAGGTGAAGGTTCTGCAGGTGAAATGTCACTGATATAAATAGTTTAGAGACGCTTAACAGGAAAGTTCTGAATATTTTGTAATGCCCTTGCTGTCCAAAAGTGGTTCTAA
This sequence comes from Cavia porcellus, assembly GCF_034190915.1. Taxonomy (NCBI): domain Eukaryota; kingdom Metazoa; phylum Chordata; class Mammalia; order Rodentia; family Caviidae; genus Cavia; species Cavia porcellus. The sequence goes on along the minus strand of NW_026947497.1, from coordinate 25,514,285 downwards.
TCCTTGAGGGGAAACATTGATCAAATCCTTAAAAACAGTCATGCGTTAGACAGCTTTGTTCTCCATCTGGCACTGCTGATTACTGTAATAAATTAACCGTAGCCATCCAGTCTTACAGATTTTTTTTTTCCGTTTTTCTCTTCTGCTTGCCTTTAGGCTCTGCTATAAGTAATAAACCAGAGATCAGATCTTCAGTAAGACAATCTCAAAGCCTCATGGAAATGACGGCTTTGGGTACTTTGAACTGTTGATGCTTGAAAGAATGGACTTCTAAATATAAGCTTCTAAGCTGACTTCCTTTTAAACAACTTTCAGACTGTACTGGGAAACTAAGTCAGGATTCCAGCACTTATTTTGGTTTTGGTCTAGAAGCTTATAACGTTGTGAAATAAGATTGTTGACCCAAAAAACAAGTGAGTTAACTGAATAGGACAAAAGAAACTGATGGAATAAAATTGTGATATTTATTTGAAATATTATTGGTATTTTCAAGGCTCTATGTGTTGATGAGTTATGCTGATTTTTGTTGATTTCTTAGGTGGCAAAAGAAATTCAGTTGTTTGGCTTCTTCCTTTGCTCCTTCCCTTTTTAAAAATGCTTATCTTTTAGAAAGGCATGTTGAAACATTTTCAGATGAAATGATATAATCACTGATTAGCTTCCCAGTAATCGCAGGGTGAGCAAATGAACAGGCAGATGAAAAATTTGTTCTGGGTCGGTAACTGTTAAGCAGGCTGATGGATACATAGAAGTTTATCATGCAGATGAAAGTAATTTCGGTTTAAGAAAAACCAATGTTTTTCTCTAATTTGGTGGAAGTATATTTGCACATTTTATTTTTAGAAGACCTAGATTTGCCTTCTGAGCTTCCCCAACTTTGCCTACTTGTTTATTGATGAAACAAGTTAACATTTCTACTCAATAATATTAAAGATCATGAAAAATGTAAAATGTGTAGGTATTTGACCTTTTTTTTCATAATAAAAACTATTTTAAAGTCCCATTATTACAAAGTTTCTTTTGTGTTTAAACTCTTTATAATTGTTATTTAAATACTTCTTATTTGGAAATATATATAAACTACTATTTCCGTATCAATCTTTATTATTGGGTTTAGGTTGCTTTCAATTTTTTGCCGTTATAAATAATATTGAAATAAATTTGTCATGCATAAACCTTCATTGTATTTTGTTTTGTTTTTTATACATATACTTGATGAAACTATTTCTATAGTTAAACAAATAACATACCTGTCTTTCACATGTCATATGTGTACATGTGTGTGTAGTAAAAACATCTGAAATCCATACAGCCAATTTCCAGGTTTCAATGTAGCATTTTTGATTATAGTCATCACCTTGTATATTAGAAAATCAGAATTAACCACCATACATAACTGCAATTTTATTTCTTGTGGCCAGTGTCTCTTCATTTTCCACTTCCTTTCATTGTTGTTAACCCCGGTTCTGCTTTCTCTGTTTACGTATTTAATTTTTTTTAAGATTCCATGTCTAACTAAGGTTTCCAGCATTTGTCTCTCTGTATCTGGCTTATTTATTTTAACATAATGTGCTTCAAATTAACTAATATTGTGGCTCTTTGACAGGATCTTTTAAAAGGCTGAGTAATATTCCTTTGCATATTTTCAATAACTTCCTTATCTATTCTCATCTGTCAGTGGACTTCTTGGTTGTTTTCGTATCTTGGTTATTAAAAATAATTCTGAAGTGAACTTGGACATGAAAGTATCTCTGGAGAAAGTGATTCATTTCATTTAGTTTTAGAAACAGAAGAGGGATTTCTGGATCATATGCTAGATATATTTTTAACCTTTTGATGAACTTCCATACTATTTCCTCAGGGGCTGTACCAGTTTACACTCCATAAACTTTATGTAGAGATTCTCTTTTCTGAACATCCTCTCCAACACTTACATCTTGTCTTTTTGATAATATTATTGTATCACGTGCGATGTTACGACTTGTAATGGTTTTGATTTGTATTTTCCTGATAATTTGTGATGTTGAACCTCTTTTCAACTACCTATTTGTCTTCTTTGGAAAAATACCTTTTCAAAGATTTGGATCATATTTAAGTCTGCTTACTATGAAGCATTTCTAATCTAACATCTCAAAATGCAAAATGCTCCAAAATCTGAAACTTTTTGAGCATCAACATAATGCTAGGAATAGAAAATTCTACATCTGATCTCAGGTGGCTTTTTGATAAGGTACATATGAAACATAAATGAATTTTGTATTTGGACTTGAGTTCCATTCACCAAATATTTCATTTTGAATGTGCAAATATTCTGCAACCTAAAAAAAAATTTTTTTCCAAGTGCTTCTGGTCCCAAGCAGTTTGGATAGAAGATACATGCATGACCTGTTTTGATGTTGTCATTTGTTTTATTTTGCTATTGAGTTGTGTGAGTTCTTTATATATTTTAGATAGTAAGTCCTCACCAAATAAATGATTTACAATTTTTTTTCCAGTATGCAGATGGCTTTTTTATTTTGTTGATTATTTTCTTTGCTGAACAGATGCTTTTTAGTTCCGTGTAGCTCCTCTTGCTTATACTCGCTTTGGCTGTTGTGTTTTTGTTGGGTATCTATGGAGCAAGGTCACAGAGATTTTCTGCTGTTTTCTTTTTTTCCCCCCTGATGTTTTCTTTTAGGAGTTTTAGGTCTTGTATTTAAGTCATCTTGAGTTTATTTGTGAGTAGTGTAAGGGTCAATTTCATTCTTGTGCATTTGGAAATCCAGTTTCCCAAATACTCTTTACTAAACACACATTTTGCCTTTGTGTGTTCTTGGCATCTTTGTTGAAAATCAACTGATGATATGTGTTTGGGCTCTATGTGTCTGTTTTTATGTCAGTATCATACTATTTTGATTACTAATGCTTTGTAATATAATTTGAAATCATAAATTATGATGCTTTTAACTTTATTTTTCTTAAAATTTCTTTGACTATTTGTGCTCTTTTGTGATTCCATTAAGAACTTTATAATTAGCCAGGCGTGGTGGTGCACTCTTGTAATCCAAGCACTCAGGAGGCTGAGGTAGGAGGATCATTGCAAATTTGAGACCAGTCTGAACTGCAGAGTAAGATCTTGTCTCAAAAAAAAAAAAAAAAAAAAAAAAGACAAACAAAACAACAACAACAAAAAGAACCCAACTTCATAATTACTTTTTTATTTCTTTTTTTTCTTTCTTTCTTTTTTTGGTACTGGAGACCAAACTCACAACCTAGCACTTGCAAGGCAGGCGCTTATGCCGCTGAGCTAAATCCCCAGCTACTTTTTTATTTCTATGAAAAATGCCACTGGAGTTTTTGTAAAGATTACTTTGAATTTGTAGATCACTTCGAATAGTATGAACATTTAAATAATATTTATACTTCTAATTCATGAAGATGGCATGTCTTTCCATTTATTTTTATCCTCAGTAATTTCTTTTATCTGTGTTTCCTAGTTGTCAGTGTAGAGATATTCCACTCCTTTCATTACATTTTTCCTACGTATTATTTTCATGTGTGATATCATATGGGATTATTTTCTTGATTTTTCCTCAAGTAGATTATTTTTGGTTTACTGTATTTTGTAGTATTCCCAGGTGGACTCAGATCAAAGGGTAAAAAATTCTAAGGCTCTTGATAATTGTTGTGGTTTACATTTAAATAACCCCCCAAAGTCTCATGAGTTCAGAGATTTTTGGATCTAAGGGTGCTATACTCATCAGTGATTCACTGGTGAATTCATAGCTAAGATGCTATTAGGAGGTGTGATCTGACTAGAAGAGCTGGGGTCACCAGGCATATGAACTGCAGGGGTGTATTTACTTTTCAGTTTGTTTGAACTTTAAATTTTTATTAGTTCCTGTTTTCAGTACATAATGATTAAAGAGTTGGGAAATGTACGTAGCACATCTTAATTCCCTTTACTTCCCCTTCTCCTCCTTTCTGGATAGGAATGTTCTAAGCTCTCCCTTTCACACTCTACTTGCTGGCTACCAAAGGCTGAGTTTTCTTCTGCTGTGCCCTTCCACCATGCCAATTCTTCCTTGAAGCCAATCAACCACGGACTGAACCCTCTGAAACTGTGAGCCAAATAACCCCATTCTTTAGGGTACAGTTGTCAGGGATATTGTCCCAGGGATGGGAAAGTGACTAATACAATTATAGAGCCATTTAATCTCACAGCTTTATCAATATATACACGCACACTCTAATTCAGTTAAGTATTAACATCTAATTCAGATTTTATTTTCACATTTTTCAGTTTTGTGGAGCAGTATGTTGTTGGACTTTCATTTAAGAATTATTCCCAGTAGGATGACCCTGTGCTTCTATTTCAGTATCTCACGTTCGCACCGAGCACGAATGTTGATAGTTAGCTGTTGGTTGTAATTTCTTGCCTCTTAGCCGAGGGAAATTTCTGTGGGGTTCTAACACTGTGACCCTGAAAATTTCTGGCGTCTGTTATGAAACAGAAAATTTAGATGAGTAGGGGAGAACATATTTCGTTTGATAGAATGAAAGCTTTCAGTCAGCGGGATAGAATACTGTCTCAAGCATGTCCCAAGTCACACATGAAGACAAAGTAAGTGTGGCTGGAGCCCGGGGCCTGGGAGGAGATGTTAGAGCCTCTGGAACTTCAGAGGTTGATTTACATGCAACTGTAGGCTCTGTCATTAAAACAAGGAAGAATAGAATGAGCTTTCCAGACCAACAAACTGTTCACCAGCCAATATTTTTATCTTGAAGTTGAATATAGCAAATGTCAGGATGATTTAATGAACGTAAAATATTCTGACAAACTGCCCTGGTTTGCTTGATTTTGAGACCACTTTGCAGGCAAAGCGGAAGTCAGGTAGTCGGGCAACTTAAGCTATTTGGAAGTATCAGAAGTAAACCACCTGCGAACAAGGATATGGCAAACAATGACTCTATTGTCTGAGTTTTGTAGGGTATAATTTTAAAGTTTTCCATGCCCTGAATATTCCAGGATGAAAGTTTGAAGCAGAAAGATATGCTAGGAAAGAAAGGAGGTACATTAAGGTAGGGAAGTGGTCAGTGTTAACAGATCCTCTGTGAATCACCACTTTAAAGAATCTGCTTACAAAGTCACCCTGCCTGGTTGCTGTAGTTGATAAATAAGTTTGAATCTCTTGGGGGAAAACTGGAAGATTTTGAAATAGGTAGGAAATATTCTTTAAATGAGAAGCTAGGCTTGATCTAGAAGGCCATTGGGCTTACAGGATTTCATAGAGACCTGTGATTTTTTCTGCCTGTACCTGGATTGCTTTTCAACTCTGTAAGTTGCGTAAAACTGAGTCATTTAAATGATTCTTACACATAGAGATGCAAAGAGTGTTTTCCAATGAAGATACATTTGATTACACCTCATAGAAAAGGTAACTTCAACCATTACATTTTGCCATCCTACTAACAAATGTTAGGTTTTTAACATTTCTTCTCTTCTAATGACTTATATAAATGTAATGTCCAAATTTTTCTTTAAACTGAATAGCATCTTACTAGTTCTCTCATTAATAAAAGAGTCGTATAAAATCTTTGGCACACATTTGTTGTATATTTGTATAAGAATCAACCCCGAGGAAAGCTAGGGCATAGAGCACCATATCCTTGAAATGCCCCTTTTGTATTCCCAAGATTCTTACCAACTCAAGCGAAAGTGTTTTTGGATCAGATTGTCAGGGCAAGTATTATTTGAAGGACACTGGGAACCAACAAACTAGTATTATTTGTTTAACTTAGCTTCCTGCCCATATGCTAAGTCAGCCTGTTCCATGAAATCCTGTTGATGCAGTAACACAAAGCAAGCTGATGATGTCTCTGCGTACGTGATCTAGCATGTGAAGCCCCTGTCCCTCCATAACCAGGCCCAGAACAGAGCACTGTGGAAGCTATTATCCTGCTGGCTGACGCTGGCCTTGGCAGTAGGCTTCTCTCTGGCCTGATGCTATCAGCCATGCTGGCAGTTTACTGTCCGGCCAGCTACCCCTGGACCTTACCAGCGAGCTCCTATCTAACTTGTCACCAGGAGGCCCTGTCCTTCCTGTTAGTAAGTCTCAATCTGTCCTGTTCATTCCTGTCCACGCCCATTAATAAGTCTCATAAACCTTATCTCTTACAAGCCATCTCCGGCTGTTTCCTTCAGTCTTTTGATAACCTACTCCACTGGCTGTGAACAAGACAAAGCCATTATTTTAACTTAAAAAAAAAAAACTGTCTTTTAACGGTTCTGAGCTCAATTACATCATTGTTAATTCCCTTCTCCCACCAAAATGAATGATCCTTTTGTTTCCAGAGGAAGCTCCAGAATTTTCTAGCATCTGTGAAAGGAGACCAGGTCTCAAGATTGAAACAAATCTCCGCATTCAAAGTGGGTGGATGTCTCCCTTAGCTGCTGTGCTATAACACGGAGCAGTGGCTGAGGTGTACTAGATTGTTACTGTTGGGTGTTAAATGTTGTGGGAAGCCGCCTATGAATGGCGCCCATTTCCTGCTTCCGGGTTCTTCCCGGCCTGAACAAGCCCGCCAAATTGTCATATCTGCCCAGTTACCCGTGACGCTAGCCTATCAGCTTGTTAGGCGCGCTTCTCTGTAATTGGATACTGCTTCCCCTTATAAGAGGTTGTTCCTGCCCCCAACGGCGGAAGAGGAATCAACACCGAGGGTGGTGGACCTTGTCAGGTCCGGTTCGCTGTACGTAATAAAGTTTGAGAGCTGATCCTGCTCGAGTTTGGTCTCCTGTCTTCCGCGGCTCCGGTCATCTGGTGGCCACCCGTACGGGGGAAAAAGGTAAAAGACTCAGCGACGTGCCTCTTCGGCCGGGAGGTGCGATTGCTGTCGCCTGCGGTACGACGGAGGACCTAGCCCAATAACAACGGAAGGCCGCGAGCACCTCTTCTCTTCACCCTGATCAGCTACGTGAGATACAGCGGTTCCCGGGACAGGTGAGTACTGGGTCACCTGGGTTGGGTGGACGCACCTAACAGATTTTGAGCGCCACACGAGTGGACGCTGGGTTTTTTTTTCTTTTCTTTTCCCTTTGCATCTGTTTTGCTTTCGCTTCACTAATACAGCCCGACAGGCTTTTGATAGAGCTCGATCGGAATGCTCAGAGGAGCCCGGAGCCACTGCCGATTGTGGGTCTCCGGAGGACCCTCAGGGCTCTAATTCTGATTCGGATTTGGAAGGCTCAGAAGAGGAGGTCGTCTTTGCTAAGCATGACCCTCCTACACCGTTAAAAGAGGAACTTAGGGCTCGGGAAGATAAAAAGGGGAACCAAACATCACCCTGCTCGAGCTACTCTGCCTTACGGGAGGAGCTTAAGCCCTTCCGCCCTTTGGCAAGTTCGCGAATTCAGGGCTCGGGAAGATAGCACCGCCGTGGCCGGAAGAGGAGTTGCTCCCTGGGCTGCCACCACAACCTATGGCACCGCCCTGGTTAGAGGGAGAGCCACTTCCTGGGTTGCCTTCTGCGCCCCCATCTGGGGAGGGAGGAGGACGTTCCTTCCACCAGAGGGTATGGTCGCGACTTCCCTTTGAATGTTTTGGACTTCACGCCTTCCCGGTACAAGTAGGCGGCAGGGGAGGAGGAGGATATTATGAGCCCTTAGAAATTAAACAACTTAAAGCTATCAAGGACGCAGTTTCAGCTTATGGGCCCAATGCGCCATTTACCATGGCGCTTTTAGAGGCATTGGCAGGTCTGCTTTTAACTCCTGGAGATTGGACCCAGCTGGCACGCGCCTGCCTCTCCCCCGGACAATATTTAGATTGGAAGTCCTGGAATGAGGAATTCTGTGTAGAGCAGGCGGCAGCCAACAGGGAAAATAACCAGAGAGAGTGGAACAGGGATATGCTATTAGGGCGAGGAGCCTTTGAGGAAGATCAAACTCAATACCCTCGCCAGGTTTATGAACAAATTAGCCGCTGTGGCCTCCAGGCCTGGAGACGGCTGGCTGGAAAGGGAGAACATACGGGTCACCTTACAAAAATTATACAAGGGCAGGGAGAGCCATTTTCAGACTTTGTGGCCCGCATGCTTGAGGCCGCTAACAGGATTTTTCCAGATGCTGAGGCGGCTCACCCTCTCATAAAACAATTGATTTTTGAACAGTGCACTAAGGAGTGCCGTGATGTCCTAAGAACTAACAAAAATAGGTCCTTAGAAGAGTGGACACGCCTGTGCCGTGAATTGGGTGGCCACGGCCTAACGCCCAAAGGAAGAATATCATTGGCACTCTTTACCATAAATTTTTAAAATCTTAATCACAATAATCATTCCCCTGCCATGGAGCACAATAACCCGTCCCCGGCCGACAAAGGGCTGGTGAGATGGAAAGATGTCCTTACAGGACAATGGATGGGCCCGGATCCAGTGGTTAGTTGGACCTGAGGTGCGGTTTGTGTTTTCCCACAGGAACCAGGTCGCGAGCCGCTGTGGGTCCCGGAAAGATTGACGCGAGCAGTAAACTCCCCACCAGTTCCTGATAAAGCACAGGAGGATAAAAATAGCCAGTTTGTGGGAACGCGTCACCTCCTGGTTCTCCTGGCCCAACCTGACTACTTGGATCCTGATTGCCGTGGCCATCTTAGTGGGGCTTGTGGTTATTAAATGCTTGTTAGATCGCCTCATACAAACTCAGCAGCAGGTTAAGATCACAGCTATGGCAGCCATGCAAATGGCAGCAGGTGGCCCATCAGGCCAGCAGGCCGCCGCATATCTCCTTCACATTGCGGAACATCAGCTATAAGAGCTGAGTGGGCAAGCCAATGACGGGTAAGACGGGAAAAGCCCTCCCGGTCAACCTAAGACAGGCTCCACTCAGATATACATGGCCTATAAGGCCAGGGGTCCCTTCTGGAGTCAAATTATTGGCATTGAGATGCGAGACCAAGGGTACTGCAGTGCCATCCGCCCCAAAGGTTGGGGGGAAGGCAGGAATGAATGTCTATATGCATCCAGGTTCGGTTCACAAAAGCCTGGCCCTGCGAAAAAATGAACCACTCACCTTGAGCATGGTCCTGGCGCAAGGATATGCACAAAACAGGGTGATGCACAGCAGGGTATAGACCTCTACATTCTCTCATGCCTCGGCCTACAAGGTAGGCCCACTCCTAGGTGTCTAACAGCAACAAGGTCATAGACACCTTGGAGGGACCTACAGACCATCCTATTTTAATAAATAAAAAAGGGGGAGATGTGGGAAGCCGCCTATGAATGGCGCCCATTTCCTGCTTCCGGGTTCTTCCCGGCCTGAACAAGCCCGCCAAATTGTCATATCTGCCCAGTTACCCGTGACGCTAGCCTATCAGCTTGTTAGGCGCGCTTCTCTGTGATTGGATACTGCTTCCCCTTATAAGAGGTTGTTCCTGCCCCCAACGGCGGAAGAGGAATCAACACCGAGGGTGGCGGACCTTGTCAGGTCCGGTTCGCTGTACGTAATAAAGTTTGAGAGCTGATCCTGCTCGAGTTTGGTCTCCTGTCTTCCGCGGCTCCGGTCAAAATGTCCCCCCAAAAACTTCTATGTCAAAGGCTTGCTTTCTAGCTAATGGCATTAGTGGGTAGGGGTGGACACTTTAGGGATGAGGTCTAGCTAGAAGGTGTAGATCATGGAGGGACGGTGTGACTTTGAAGGTACTTGGGATCCCAGCCCCTACTCTCTCTCTCCCTCTCTCATTCCCTCTCTCCAGCTTCCTCTGCCAATTGCTTTCACCACGATGTGTTGCTTCACCACATACCTAAAGGAAATAGGCCAAGTGAGCATGGGCTGCCACCTCTGGAAACATGAGCCAAAATAAACATGTTCTCCTTTTAGATTAACTTTCCTTAGGTATTTTGTCTTACTAGAAAGCTGACTAACACACAGATTAAGCTTAATTTTGCAGAGTTTCTAGATTGCAAGGGAAAAATGGAGAGAAAAATGAAAGACAGGAAATATAATATGTGATACAGTGATAAATTTATGGACTTGGCCATTACTCCTTTAAATACAAAGAAAAACAACGTGTGGGTTGGCATCTTTGAGATGGTGCCAATTCTTGTGGTTCCGCACCAGCTGGTAACAGGCCTGCTCTGTTTGGAAGGTGGCTTTAACAGTTACTTTTGCCTCTTTCCTTCTGCCTTCTGGCCTTCCCCAATGCTTTTGCAAGGGCTACATCCAGCATTCTAAATTCTAAAGAGAAGCCCCACTCGCATGGTTCAAATGTTACTGCTAAATGATCTTTCTTTAGGTTCATATAATCAAGAACATCAGATGAAAATTTTAATGCTCCTCTTTAATCTACCTTTGTGGTCTAATTTATGTTATGACTGTATTAGAAGGATTGCAGGACCTACAGCAATGAGGTTGAAGTCTATTGCCGTGCTCAGAGAGGAGAAAAAGGAGATGCACACCTGGACTGTGAAGAGCACTCTCAGCATCTAGCTTTCCCGCCCTGCTCCTCTTTTCCTCTCCCTTTAAAAGCTCCTTGTGCCCCTGCGCCCCACTAAACAGAGCTTTGAAGAGATGCCTTTCTGTCTTCTCAAGATTGCTGGGCTTTGGATAAACATGATTCATTTTTACTAGTTCTTGTTTCCCAAGTACTGGCCTTTGAGCGGTGACTCAAAGGTCAATAGTCTGGACTTATTCTGATAACAGGACTGAAGAACTAAATTATTTCTCAATGTCTTAATCTTATGTTTAGCATGGATTTAAGAAGGGAATAAGATCGGAATGGTGGTATGGTTTCCAAATCCCTCGCTCTGAATGGTGAAGTGTCTGCTGATTTTATTTAGAGCACGATACTACAAAATATGACCATAAGAGACCAAAATACACCACTCCCAAATATGTCTTTTTGATGTAAGGCTTATTTTAAGCTTGTTATCTAGAGAAACTTCAGATATAGAAGAATTCCTGAAACAAGCATGGTAAACAAGGATAAGTTTTGTTACGCAGATTTAAGGCACTGTCTTTTCTGTTGGCAAGATTTTTGTTAACGTGATTTTTGTCTCTCTTTTTGTTAAGAAAGAGAATTACCTTTACAAATGGAGATGTCTCTTAAAAATACAAATTTCTCTTACAACATGGTAATTTCTATTCTCATTTTAGAGAGTTTTAGATTGGCGTACTGGATCTTATCTACACACATTTGACCATTCACAGGAAGCCTTTGGAAACTCTGACTCCATTCTCAATTTTATTCCCTTCTTAAGTCCATGGCTAGCATGCGTTCAAGACATCTAAAACTGATTTAGCTCTTTGTTCTGGGAGAACCAGTTAGTGTTGAGCTGTGAGGCCCTGTAAGAAATAACGCTATTTTAGCAGGCTTCTCCCACCTGGAACATTAATATTTCTTTTTTGATATTTTATTTTAGAGAGAATAAAACCAAACAAAATAAAACACAATAAATTCAATCAAAACAAGACAGTGTAAGAGACACAGGATTTCAAAACAAATAGTAGGAAATCAACAATGGTTACCATTATGCCTCTTCAAGGTAAAGACATACTTTCATATTTCTTCAGGTGATCAGTTGTATAAAATATATATACACACACACTTTACAAGAATAAAACTAGTTTTTAGAAACAGTAGAAACAAAATCAGGTTTTCTTTGTTTTTTGTCTTTGGGTCTCGCTGTGCAGATCAGGCTGGCCTTGAGCTCACTTTGTAGCCCAGGCTGGTCTCGAACTCATAGCGATCCTCCTGCCTCAGCCTCCCAAGTGCTGGGATTACAGGCGTGAGCCCCCATGCCTGGCAAAATCAGGTTTTCTATATGGAATAGCATTTCAGAAATTCTTCTGATAAAAATAATTCCTCAGTTAACAATATCAGCTCCCTTTGTCTGTCTTCAGATAGTGCCCTAAAATCTACCATTGCATAGTGAATGGGGCCCATTCCAGCATTATCTACCTGTCTGGGGACACATTTAGTTTCAGAAAAACCCAGAAAAGGCATCTGTCTTGAAGTTCTTTTTTCTCTAGTACTTTAGGCGAGCCCTCACCTCTTTGCAGTATGGGGATTCTGGGAATGCAGAAAGAGACAAGGGTTTAATCTCCTCTCCCCTCAAAATACCTGAGTATTGAAAAGGAGGGGGGACCTGTGGGGGAAAGGGGAGGAGATTTTCTTCTTTAATTGACAAAAACGTAATAGTTACCACGGACTGTTAGATCTGAAAGGCATTACAGATGATTATACACCAGCCCACCAGAGAACAGTGCTTACAAACTCCCGAAGACATTCACCTCAGTCCAACCTGGAATGCTTATAATACATGTTTAAATGACTCTTTTTTACCACAATCTGTTCAAAATTTAAATCTTAAAAATAAAAATGTATCCCCTCTCCATAGAGGTCCCCATATAGGGACCGAACCCATGACCTTTGCACTGAGCTATGTCCCCAGCACTTTTTAATTTCTAAATTTTTATTACTTTTTATTTTGACACAAGGTGTTGCTAATCTGATAAATTACTCAGTCTGGGTTCAATTGTATGACCATTCTGCATCAGTCTGTATGCACCGGCACTCCTGGTTTTTTTTTTTGTTTTTTTTTTTTTTTGAGGTTTTAAAAATTTATTTGTTTGTTTGTTTATTTATTTATTTGAGTAAGGGTCTTGCTATGTAGTTCACACTGGCCTTGAACTTACTATGTAATCTAGGCTAGCCTTGAACTCATAGAAATTCTCCTACCTCAGCCTCTCAGTGCTGGGATAGCAGATGTATGTCACCATACCTAACTTTTTTTTTTTTAATCACAAAATTACTCTCCTAGGGGGCTGGGGTTTAGCTCAGCGGCATAAGCGCCTGCCTTGCAAGCAGGCAGTTGTGAGTTCGATCCCCGGTACCAATAAAAAGACCGAAAAAAAAAAATTATTCCCCTAGCCTTAAGTTTTAGAAAAATGTTTTACAAACAGGTATTTTGTATGATTTTTAATTTCAAAATTGTCTGCAGTTTTCTTGTTCCAGTCTCCTTGCTGTAGAGACCCGTGGGGCACCCACACCGAAGGATGCGTTGCCAGGAGTGCGTCAAGTTTGAGCCAGGATCAGTCAGTAACTGTGAGGAAGTGGACCAAGAGTTGGACTGATTTTATTACCACAATTCTGTGCAGTTATAAACAGCTTCAATGATAAAACTGTCCTCCCTGAAAAAAATCCAATTGGTCTAAATTATAAACAATTACTGCAGTTTCTGTTGAGTTCTAATATATAAGTAATCTTTAACTTAGCACCTTTTAAATTACATTTCCTTCAACAAAAATTTCATTCCACCAGAAATGAATGCAGGGTACTCTTAGTAATCTCATTAGTGTCTCACACACATGGATATAATTTCATTTTATTTTGATACTAAGAGATCCAACTCCAGTGAAACTTTCTTATTTCTATACTTAAAATGTTTATGTATAAAAAATGACAGCACAGTGATTTTAAAGACAGAGACAAAACTCGAGTTACTTCAATTCTGCCATTCCGTGTAACCATTTGTTTTTATTTGTGTCATATTTTTAAGTACAAATTCTAGTTCAAACAAAAAATTTTCTAATTTAACTACTATCTCTCAAGTAGAAATTTATTATTCTTTTTCAATAGTTTTAAATTGTTTATTGTTCTAAAACCAAAAGTAAAAAAAGAAACTATTATACTACTTTGACGACAGAACTGAGTAGTTAACCTAAATTAGTATCTGTTAGTGAAATTATAATTTTATTAAAACTTACTTATTAGTTACTAGAAAAATTTTACTGAGAAATTTATTAAATCATAACCAACAGATGAAAGCACAAACTAGTTAGTAAATGCAAATTGTCAAAATGACCAGAGTCATCGGTAGAAAGAAGAAAAAAATATTTCAATATCTTAGTCATTCTCACCAAGATTCACATGCTCACTGAAAAGCAATGGATCAGATGATGTTAAAATTCATGATCATCATTTATTTTTTAGATACTTGCAAAGAAGAAAAACTTCAAAAATTTTCATGAAATTTCTGATGAATTTCCCAGAGATCTTTTAGTGGGACATATGTGACTATGGAAATATTTGAAAACCATTAGAATCACAGAAAAATGGCAGTGGAAATCATTGCAATTTCTAGGATTAACTGTGAAAAGAGATTTTTATAAATCTTTAGTTAACTCATCCTTATGTTCAAAACTTTCCCTAGTTATTTGCATATCTATCAGCTTCATGGGAAGTTAAAATCAATCAGAGGTGTTCTTTGCTCCATCTTATCCCGGAAACAATGGCTGTTATCGAGAAATCACCCAAATACTGAAGGCATCACGGGGAAAAGGAACCTTTCTTTACTGTTGTCGGAGTGTAGACGGGTGCGACCACTGTGGAAACCAGTGTGGAGAATCCTCAAAAAACTAAAACTAGACAGCTGTTTCCCTTGCTGGTATCTTCCTGAAAAAATTAAATGTATCATACCACAGTGACATATGCACACTCATGTTTACACCAAGACAGTTTATAATAGCTAAATCTTGGAAATAGCCCAAATGCTGATCTCCCAATGAATTTATAAAAGGGTGGGTTTTTAAAATCTATAATAGAGTACTTCTCAGCCATAAAGAAGGATAAATGAGACAGTTCTAGCTAAATGGATGCATTTTGAGATCACAGTCTTTTTTTAAAAAAGAAAATAAAACCAAGCAAAACAAAACAGAACAAAATCTATCAAAATAAACCATTCTAAGTGACACAGGACTTCAAAACAATACAAAATCAACAATGATTACCATAATGCCTCCTGCTCTCTTCAAAATAGCTGCCCATACCTTCAGACATAGTAAAATCAAACAAAACAGAACAGACTAGAACCAATAAAATCAAAACAATGAATGCAATACAGGGCTTCAAATCAAGATAAGAGTCTAAAATAATCCAAAATGGCTACCATAATATATCTGCCCATGCCACTGGATACAATAAAAATCAAACAAAACAAAACAGAACAAAACCCAACTCAACAAAACAATGAAAATGATATAGGACTTCAAAATAAGACAATAAGGAATCAATAATGGGCATCACCCTCAGAAAGAGACCTCCCATAGATGCTATACTGAGTATTCTTATCCTCTGAATAGATGATCAGACTACCAGCTGTAGGCCTGGAAAGTCAGTGAAACACTAAACACTGTAAGCATTAAATTGTATTTCCGGGGCTGGGAATTTAGCTCAGCGGCATAAGCGCCTGCCTTGCAAGCAGGCAGTTGTGAGTTTGATCCCTGGTACCAATAAAAACGAAAAAGACAAAAAAAAAATTGTATTTCCACCTCAATAGCCATCATGGCAGCCCGTGTTTGTCCGGATCAGCCAGCCACTTATGACAGGGCTGGGGAGGCACCTTGGCTCTTTTGGTTTCCCAGCCTGAGCTCACAAAGGGCTGGCATCTGGCTCACGCCCCAGTGACCCATGCATGGCACTGATTCACAGGAAGGGCTTGCTCCTTGGTGACTTCTTGTTTTCTTCCCCCACAGTCTGCAAGTGGCACTGACTCATGGGAAAAGACTGGGGTCTGGCTGTCCCCCAGTGACCCCATACATCATGCTGATTAGCAGGGAGAACTTGCTTCTTGGTGACTTCTTCAAGATTACATTCTTAAGTGAAATACATCAGACACACATGTGTAAATATTGCATAGTTTCTCTGGTGAGAGATATAAAAAATGTAAATAAAGACCAAAATATATATAGTGGAAGTTGGGAAATGGGCAGAAAATGCTCAAATGAGAAGGGAACAAAGGAAGGTGAGGGAGAAAGGAAACAAGGGGCAAGGAACAAAAGAAGGGAAAAATGGAAACGAAGCTTTTGTAAATAGGAGGGTAGGAGGAGTTGAAAGCAGGGGAGGGGACTGGGAAAAAAGGAGACGCAAAATATACCATAGACAGGTGCAAACTCCCTAAGATGAATGTTATTATGTATATCTAAAATGTCCCATAAAACAAAAATTTTTTTAAAAAGTGTTCTTTTACCAACTATGAATAAACATATATTGAGAAATCTGTTTCAATACCTGTTAGGAGCTGGGTGTAGTGGTACATGCAGTTCGAGAGGCTGTGGCAGAGGATGGTGAGCTCGAGGCCAACCTGGGCTTCGAAGTGAGTTCAAAGCCAGCCTGAACTACATAGTGTCTCAAAAAGACAAAAATAAAATAAAGTAAAATACCTGTTACAATGAGCATGCATTGGAAAACTTTTTCTTTTTTTCTGTAGTTCTTTCTATGTTTTGTTTATTTGTTTGTTTGAGAGAAGATGTTACTATGGGTTTCAGATTGCCCTTGAACTCACTCCCCAGTTCAGGCTGGACTCAAACTTGTAGGGATCCTCCTGCCTCCATCTCCCAAGTGCTGACATCAGTCATGGGTGTGTGCTACCACACCTGGCTACATTTTGAGACTTTGGTCAATGAATGGCACCGTAAGGATGTGGAACTACAGATGACTAACGTGGTGTGGTAGTGGCAGCTGAGAGGGTTTTTAAGACTTTACAGTGGAAAATCAAGATAGCTAGCTAAATTAAGGGAGAATTTGAGGGTGGGGTTTTCTGGTGAGTATTAAGAAGTGAGTCTAGTGCGGTACTGTTTTGTCAATGTTAGCATGTCTTTAGGTTTGTTTGCTTGTTTGTTTTTGGTACTGGGAATTGAACTCAGACGTCATGCTTGCCAGGCAGGAGCCTGCGGCTAAGCTCTCTCCCCAGGTCTATGCCTTTAGTTTTATCACAGGTTCCCATGTCCTACGGAAATGTCAGAATTGTAAAGTTCTCTTCTCTTGCCACAAAAAAAGGGGATTCAAAGAGAAGGTCCTCCTAGCAAGCAGAAGACCCCACACACAGTGCCTCCTGTCACAAGGATGCGCCTGCCGAGCAGGTCAAGCTAATCCTTTCTGCAGAGGCACAGAGCCTGCAGTGCTACTGGGCTTTCCTCTTTCCTACAAGGTCAGAGCTCCTTGTATCTGATTTCAGTTTCTCATATTGGATTCATCACTTTTTTGATGCTTTGGCGAACATTTTCAAAATCTCATGGGTCTTGGGAGCACAGTAACAACCATGTAGACCATCCACCTTGTAGTTCAGTCTCTGTAAGGAAAGAGACTAGTACAGTCTCCAAAAATGGCTGAATATCAGTTGGCATCTTTTTGTAGGGGTTTTTTTTTTTTTTAGAAAAATAACTCAGGAGTCGGAAATTTTTTTAGTAGCACTCAGTCAGTAAATGTGTTAAAATTTTCTTTCCATAACGTTTCATTTTAAAGGAGGATCCCGTCATTGTCCTGACTCTTTTGTCTTCCACATTTTCTCTCCTTGAGTCACTTCTTTTCCCTAACTTATCTTAAGTTACATAAACAACATGCCTTTCAGGGAACCACCCCACGGGAGGAACTGACACTGCCCTCCTCAAGCAGGAATGATTTTCTTGGCACCAGCAAAACCCCACAAAACCAGACTTGAGATAATAATCGACCAGACCTTAGTTTGAAGAAGACTGCTGGACTGCGCACACTTCTTGCTCCCTGCCCTTGTGCTCCAGTGTAACGGTGGAGCTATTTTTCAGTACCTCAAAGACAGATCCCAGCTCTCTAGACCGCTGTCCTTCATTGTGCAGTCACACTGAGAATAAATTCCTCTCCTGTTCCTTTATCACTTTCCCTTCTCCCATTGAACTCTTTTTAGGGAATGGGAAGCTGAACCAGGTCTATGGGGAACCCCCAAAGCCAGGCCATCTAGTAACAACTGTCTAGTAATAATCTCTCAAATATGCAGAATAGTTCCCCAAACTACCCATAGTATTCTTTGTCTCTCCAAACTCCTGCAATTTCCTCCTGAATCCAGGGCATGCTAACTATTTGGTCTCATATTCCATTCCTTCTTTATGTAGCAGAACTATTCACTTGTGTGTGGTTATAACTTCTAGCTTTCCCAGCCAAGAAGCGTTGGAGCTTCCTTTCCCCAAACCTAGACTCTGCCCAAGATCGTGGGAAATATGCTGACCACAAACGTCATTCTGCTTTATCGACAGCGAGGAGAAGTGGCACAAGTTTCTAGTTGCTAACATATTTATCTGTTTAGGAATTTCCTGTTAAGTATAAACTTGTCGGTGAGCAAGTAGATGGCCAAGTTTTGGTCTATGAAAAAATCTTCAGGTATTTGAAGGCAAGATAAGCCAAAACTTATAGTGACGTGTATGCAGCATTTGAAGATTACTAAGAGGAAATCTTTTCCTTCTCCACTTGATGATGTGTTGTAACTTGTTCTCGTTTGTACTTTTGAAGAATAAAGAGAAAGCTGTAGTGATCATGAAGAATAAAAGTATCGTATAGTGGAGGACCCGTTTCCTTAATATCTCTGTGCTTCATTCTCAGGGTGGCTGTAAGACCCAGGAAAAGAACGTAGGCTTTGGAGTTCCACAGTACAATGTGACAGCTACTCACCGAGGATGTAGCTCAGGGGTGAGCGCGTCCCTAGCGTGTATAGTCCTGAGTTCAGTCCCTAGTACAAAAAAAAAAAGTGGCAATTGCCATCAGAGCCAGAAAAGAAGCATTATATTCTCCAAAAGAAGATACAATATGTGTTGCAAGATTATTGCGAGGACTAATAAGAAAGCTTTTGTAAAATGCTAGTAAAGTCCTCATTATAGATAGAACATATTATATTATATAAAAATATTATATATTGTGAAAGTGAAAGGGAAAGAAACTGCTCAAAAGCTGGGATGAGGGAAAGGAGAGAAGGGAAAAGATTATATGTGTGTGTGTATATATATAAATATGTATCCATATACACAAGATATATAATTATACTAATTTCTGTTTTAAAAGAGCAGTTTGTGCTTTTATTGTTTGATCATTTGTTCTTGCCTGTATCTTGTAATCTGAGCAACTACTTTGAAGATAACAATGTGTAGTATATTAGCCCTTGTTAATCTCCTATTATGTTTAGAAATTCTGTATCATCACTTTTCTTTTTTCATTTTAAAATTAAAAAATGATGATATAGCTTTTAAAAAATTTGAATTTTAAAGCTCCTGCCTAAACTTCCTCTATTTATAATGTTCTAAAGTTAGTCTTCATACTGTTTTATGCTGGTTTTACTTAGAATACATATCCAGAATTTTTAAGTCTCCTCAAATATTAGTGAGATGCAAAATCTGATTTACCAAACTTTTCATATCTCAGTGACTGACGGCAGAGCCAGGAATGTGAATGGTCACTTCCAGGTGGCTGGTCATCATGGAGTTTTGTTTCACCTATAATTTTTGCTTCTCCACCAGCCTGTCTCCTGGTCTCTTCTCTATGACCACCAAGGAGAGCTAGAGGACCCTCGAGAGGAGGCTCAGAATAGTACTGCCTTGATTTTGGCAACATGCATATTGTCTCTTCAGCTAACTCAGCATGCTTGAGATCATTTTAACAGCATAGTGTTAGCATGTGGTTTCAGTAGAAAAAGTCCCTATGTAAAAATAGCACCTTCTTCCTCAGCATGTCTGCTCCCTTTAATGAAAATAAGGCTTCAGCTTAGACTGAGCCAATGCAGTTATCAAGGCGTGAGCTAAAATCTCATCTGCTTCCAACGCTGTTAGCCAAAATCACTAACAGTGGTACTTTCAGCCGTTGAAACTAAGAACAATGCAGTAAGAGGGATGAACAATATAGGATAATTCACATTCAATACACTGTACTTAAGCAGCACTTTCTTAGAATGAGCCCCCAGGGAATATGGCCATTGAGAAGCCTCACAATTGTTCTACAAGAATATTTATGACCACACGAACAAATCAAAAAGGAGAAGAAAGGAATCAGCAACATTCACAAATTCTTATCCAACCCAATTAAAAGTAGAAAGAGATAAACTAATATACTTCTAGCCATATGGCAACCTCGTAGGTGCTTCCTCTTAGAAGACGGGATTTCATTCATTCTTATCAGCTTGGGTTTGTCACATCAAGTTTCATTTTGGGATTGGGGAACCTCAATGTGTATTGTTGATATGAGAGTAAAACAGAGCAAAGGTGCTTTATTTCATATTTTAAAGGAAAGCCAAAGTTACAGTTTTGAAATTAGAAAATATAGTTTTAAAACCTATTCAATCAGCTTACGTTAGAGTATGGTGTGCCTTTATCCTGGTGACTTGATCAATTATGTTTACTAGAGTTCCTTCAGAAGAGTAATGCCAGAGTGTAAGTCTAGCTGCAAAGACAGAATTCTGCAACTGGCTAAGTGCTGAGGTTAGCCAAGGATTTAGCTCAGGAAGTATCTGAAGATCTGCTCATTTTATGATCACCAGAGATTTCACTTTCGTAGAACAAAATCTCAGAAGAGAAGAAATGTTGCCAGGTACTTAGTTGGGGTGCTAGAAGTCTCTAAATTCTTTTATCGGGGAGAGAAAAGGTGAACTGCATTTGATTCTGTAATCCATTTCCCCCAGAAACCAGAGTTTTCTTAAAGGAAAGATAGTGCTTTTTTGCAAACCCTAAGACACCTTTAGCAAAAAGCCATCTGAGGCTGTCAGACAACTGACGTGTCCACGGGCTCATCGCCTTTGGTGTTACTGCGGTCTTGACTGTCTCAAAGCTATCCCTGCAGCTTCCATATCAAAATCGGATCAACCTCTCTATCTACTATTTGAAAGCAATCTCAGAAGATGGTTGACTCTGTCGATTAAGAGACCGCAGAGTTTCACATACAGAAAGCATTCGGCAAATGTTAGTTAGCTCTGCACTGCCTCCTTGCACCAACCCTATTTGAAGGAAATTAGAATCAGATAACCTACAGGCTTCAAGAACAATGTAGAGTTACACGTTATTAGCACTATCTTGTTTGTTTCCCGGCAAAATAGTTTTCCAAGAAACTATGGATAAAACAATTGTTTGGATATATTCAATGGGCCACTCAAAGAAAAATGAAGCCAAACGGAGACAAAATTTAGGAATTGGGGATATAGATTATGAAATCATTTGCCTGGAAGTTCATTATGAAGCCAAGAAGTAAATGAGTTTTTGGAGATAATGTGGTAAAGAACAAGATGAGGTCAGAATGTCATGTTTAATCTTGGAGAGAGGGAAAGAGTGCTGCAAATAGAAAAGACAGTCAATGAAATAAGAAAAAAGAAGTGTTTACTTGTAATAAAAACTAAAGAATTGAGTTTCAAAAAAAGAGGTTAATTGTGCTAGTGATTATAAATTATAAGACATTAAAGACAGATAAAGATGGAGAAGACGTCACTGATGAATGAGCTGGTCATCTAGTTACTGAAATAGTAGCTGCAGAAACCAGCAAAAATTAAGAAGTGAATCTGGAATGAGGAAGTGGAGGTGATGCAAACAGCGACTCTAAAGCGATCTGATGGAGGCGGGAAGGGCAACCTTAGCTCAGCACATCAAATGGATAGAGGAGCCAGGAATTTCCACGTGGGCACACAGTAGGCCACGTGAGGTGTGCTACGAATGTAGTAAACTGCAGGATGTGCCCCCAAATCCTTTCACCTTTACACGTATCTTTCTCTGCACTGACTTTGTATTCTGTCCCATCGAGAGATGGCATCCACTTCTCCTTTGAATTTGGCTTTGGTCTTATGACTTTGCTTTGGCTGCTGGGACATTAGCAAATATAACACAAGTAGAGTCCTTAAAAGACCTTGCATGGTGGGGTTTATTTTCTCTTGTGCCCAAATAGGCTTGTCTGCTGAAGACTGAGAGATGGTGTGGAGTGAGGTCTCAGCTCTTGCAACTGAGGCCCCTGATGTGTAAGTGAGTTGAGCCCCAAATTTCCAGACTAGGAAAATGCTTAGCGAGCCATGGAATGGTGAGAAATAACAAATGCTATTGTAAACCACTGCATTTTACAGTGGTTTGCTTTACAGCAAAAGCAACTGACACAAGATTCCTTTCTTTTTTACGTATTATCTGGACAAACTTAAATTCTGAGACAATACTATGAGATATAAGAGTGTTGAATGACTTCATTTTAGAAAATGGACAACCACATCTGCTGATACCAATAATGTCCTGCCCATCTCATGGTCAGATGGTGAAAACCATAAGCATCCAGAATATAGTAGTGACTGTAGAAAGCACTGATCCAAATATAGAATGTCTGTGCCATTTATTTATGGCATAAGCACAGGGTCATTTCTAAGCCTGTGTATTGTAAGTTTACATTAGAGGGCTCTGTGTGAATATGGACATGTTTGAAAAGTTTGATAATTGGATTTCCACAGCAGCTCTCACATCATAAAAGTTATAAACTATCTATTAGGAAAATTGTTCATAAAAGCAGAAAGACTTGACTACTGCAGATGTGGGACCTGGCATGAGAACAGAAGGCAGGACAGTTCCCAGCTCCGGGTCCAGGAAGGATTGCAGTGGACACGCACAGAAGCCCTGTGTATTTCTTTAGCCCTTGAGCACATCTTGCGCCACTGCCCAGTGCTGTAGCTGTTGTTCACAGCAAGGACTCAGAACCATCAAGAACAAGTTAAAAAATGTTTAATATATTCTCTTTAATGAGACTGAGAAGAATGGAATAAATATATTTTATTACAATTTCCATGAAAGTAGCTAAACTTACAAAAAGTTTGGTGCTTGAATAGTGTAAGCTTCAGTTCCCTAAAAAATGTCCTTCTTTGTGACTCTTCATTTCCTGACAGATTGGTGAGGTATTAATTTAGACATATTCATTGGGCATAATATTGTATACTAACTATAACACAACAATTACTTCCTGAGACAGAAGAGAAGCATTGTCCAGTAAGTGGAGAATGGCCAGTACTTTGTTCAGATTAAGAAATAGATGTTGGTTTGACTTCTTCATGGTGGTTTGGGGAAATAAAAAGAACATTTGTCAGCATTCTGTGGTCTCTACTGTTCACTTTTTCCAGGAGCCAGATCCTATCATTAGTTATTGTACCTCTCTCCAACAAGTGCTGGATTAGCCTTTGTCTTCTTTGTTTGGCAATTTCAGGCTTTTAGTCAGCCCCCATAAAGAGCCCATCTTCAGTGAGCCTACGTCTGAACTCCTCCTCCGTCTCCATTCTTGTTCCCTGAACATGACATAATTATTGTCATCACAGCTCATGTTTTTAATTCATTAAGGGCCAACATGGCTTCCTTGTAGGACACAATCATCAGTGATTCTTTAGTCTTTTGTCCCATTTTGCCTATTACCTCATCCAAAAGGTCTAAATTTTTTTTTAATTTTATTTTAAAAATAATAAAGCCCAAGAAAACAAAACAAAGCAAAGCCAATCAAAACAAAGCAGTGAAAGTGGTACAGAACTTTGAAGCAGGATAATAGGAAGTCAATAACGGCTACCATAATAATATATCTTGTTATCGTCACAATAGTTGTCCATTTCATCAGACATAGTAAAATCAAATAAAACAAGACAGAATAAAACCAATCAAACAGAACATCGAATAAAGCAAAACAATAAGAACAAAATAAAACAGTGAGAACAATATTGGATTTAAAAAACAAGACAGAAGGAAAGCCCCCATATTTGCTATAGTGCATGCTGTTATCCTCCTAATAGATACTCAGACTACCGGCCCCAGGATGAAAGATCTAATTTTTGGAACATACCAGTCTACAGGCATCCATCACCTTGCTTTCTAACTGAAGGATAATAAAAACTATGTGTATTTGTAGAGTATAATACTCTCAAGTCTGGGGTTGGGTGGCTCAGTGGTCGAGCAGTTACCCAGCATGCATGAGACTCCTGAGCTCATTTCCCAGCACTGAAAATAACATTTACTTTCTTGGTGCTTTTAGTAAGCTCCCAAACTATTCTATTAGTTACCTAACATATAACACTCTCCAAATACTACCATCTCTCTGCTGTCTGAGATCTTTGGATTGGGGAAAAGTGTTTCTAGATGAAACATGGGTTATTAAAACAAACAAAAGCATAGACTGGTATAAGACTTGAGTCCCAGTCCTGGTTCTGTTTCACGGTAACTATGTGATCTTTGACAATTTACTTAATCTCTCTGAGCCTCAGAATATTTGTCTTTATAAGGAAGTTATTGCAAGGGTTACTGGAGGATTAATGTCATTGCAAAGGTTAACTCATTGTAAAGGTTAATTCATGTATATAAAGCACATGGTATGATTCCTGACAAAGATAAGATACTCAATAAATATTGACCCTTTTCATTTTCTCCTTCCCTCGTAATTAATCTATGTCTAATTTAGGATGTTGTTTTTGGATATTGCTTGCTTTTAACTAAGGCTATGTATAACAAAATTTTTCAATCTTTTTTTAATGAACTTTCAGCTTCTTGTCAAGTATTATGTATGAGAATGGGAAAGGCTGGGGAAGGGGAGTTGTAATCTGTTCATTACCTGTTTGTGGGCTGGTGTTTAAAAATACGTCTCCCAAACTTCCTGACTGTCATCCATGCTTCCTATCTGTCCTGTATCCTTTCCTTATAAATATCCAAGAATTTAAGAATGCAGAAACACTTGCAAGGAAAACCATTTTTCCCTTACTCCCCACATTTGGAAGTTTGGGCTTCCAAAATAGGAATTTCTACCCTCTTGAATGAGTTATAAAAGTTGTTTATGTCCTTCTTAAAATTCCTGCCTTCAGGTTTTTTTCCCCCTCAGATGCTATGGTTTGGATGCCGTGTCCTCCTAAAATTCTTATGTAGAAATCCTAAGATGACAGCAGTGGAAGGCAGGGCCTTTGAATAAGCAGTTAAATTACTAGAATTTCATCACGGGTGGAATCAGTGTCATTAAAGTAAACCTGATCGGCTCTTTCTTTTGCCCTATGTACCACAAGGACATAGCTAGAAAGTGTCATTGAAGAGCCTCCACCAGACACTGAATCTGTTGTTGCCTTGGCCTTGTACTTTCCAACTTCCAGAACTGTGAGAAATAAATTTCTATTGTTTACAAGCCCTCCAGCACATGTGATTTTGTTAGAGTGCCCTGAACAGACAGATCCTTCTAATTAGGGGATCCCCCCATTAGGTTCCAACCCTTTCCTAGGGTTCCATTCTGTTTAATTTGTAGTCAGTAATTAGCTTCTGGTCCTCTTATTCCATTTAATACGAAGACTGAATTCATCACACATCTGGGTATCTGCAGCATATCTTCAGGCTCCTGAAAAGTCACAGGGTGCAATTCCTGAATCTTCTAAATCAAGACTATTTAGTTGGCAGTAAGGGTGTGTAGGTTTTATGCAGTTATCAAATTTTCTAGAGCTAAGCTCTGTGAAGTTGGTTTGATCTTTCTTTCCTTTTTTGGCATTTATTTTATAAATTACCTACTTTACCTATACCTACTTTATAAATTACCTAGTCTCAGGTATTCTATTAGAGCAGCACCAACAGACTAGCACAGGAAGCAGCAACAGCAACAGCAGCAGCATCACTGCTGTCTGAAGGGGAGAGAAGAATAAAGCACAAAGTAGGTGACTGATCCCTGGAAGGCCCAGGTGATGGGGACTCTCGGAATCTTAATATAGCCATGCATGTGTTTGACTCTAAGAGGAATGCGAAGTGGACCGTGAGGAGATGTTCTGGATTTCTTCTGATACCTTGGCTTCCTGGAAGCTCTGCATTGGCATTTGCATCTTCCAGAAAGAAATGACTCCTGCAGCCAAAGTGCAGTGAGACTCCGGAGCACAGTTCTCAGTCCCCCAACCCGGTGACTGATACTTAAGTGTTGCAATTAGACATACACTACCTTATTGGGATTTACAAAAGATATTAAGCTATTTTATTGGCAGTCTCCATCTTTGCCCAGTTAACTTCCCTAGCAGCTTAAGTAACAAACCAGAAAAAATGCTGCGTTTTATAAATATGTTACAGTGTGAAGAAGGCCTATATGCAATAGGAAAAGAAAGGGAGGAAAAGTCCTTTTGCCCTGGAAGGTTATAAAAATCAAGCAGTTGGCCATGTACATTCTGATTTGACCTCTGACAAAATCCTGGAGGAAGGAGCAGTGAGATGGGTTTGGGGAGAAATCTAAAATCCAGAGTTTGTGCTCCTCTTCTCTGATCAGGAAATGTATTGTTCGTATAATTCATTAGCAGGTCAGCTGTGTCCTACACTCCAACTCCTGGAGTGACCTCTCCTGAAGTGTGGCTCCAGCAGACCAATTAGCCTTAACAGAGCAGAAGTGGTGGCACTGCCCAATTAGCTGGAGAAGGCCTTTTTCAGCAGCCTGTGGCACCAAGAGCATGCAGGGATCCCACCAGCTCTGGGGTTGAGGATGTAGACAATGGGCCTGGTACCATAGTAGACATAAAATGGTCCTGTAGTGAAGGGTTGAAGGGCACACAAGCAGCCTGAGACAGCCAGGCCCATACTCAGGTTCAGGATTTACAGAGTGAGTGCTTCAGGTCTTGACTGAGCTGAGAAAATAGATCACATGGAAGTTTGTGTGAAAATATAGCTGCCATCATTTCTTCTTTAGTCTGAATGTACAAAGAATGGGAGTCTATTTTCCTTCCCTTGAATCTGGCTGGCCTTGCACCTGTTTTGACTGTGGTAGTTCTCAAACTGGGTCAGTTTGAGAACACACCCAGAAGCTTTGTCTTTCATCCTCTTGGCTTTCCATGTTGTAAAGCAACACTAGCTATACTCTTGAATGATGACAGGATGTGAGGGAAAGGCCCTGGAGGATGAGACGCCATCTTGGATATTCCATCCCAGCCAAGTTCCCAGCCCAATATGGCTCCATGAATGACTTAGAAAGTTTGAGAGCAGAAATTCTTCAGAGCAGAAATTTTGCCCAGTGGAGCATAGTCAAGCCACTGAATCAAGAGCAATACTTGTTTAATAGTTTGAACATCGTTGGTTTAAGTCATTGAGTTTTAAGGTGGTTAGTTACAAATCATAAGATAACTACAATCTTGTGTTAATAGTGGGGACGTGTTTGGAGAAACACATCATTAGGTAATTTTGTCATTGTGGAACATCATAGAGTATACTTACACAAGCCTAGATGATGTAGACTATTATCCATCCAGGATATAGCACAAGGGCTTACACAAGACTGAATCAGTCACAAGAAACAATGATGCAATCGAAAGACGTGGTTAGCATAAGATAAATGAGTTTGTTGCTCATATAATGTGACATTTTGTTTTACAATAATTTTTTAAAAACAAGAGTACACTAGAAAACAATGAAAAAAGCATAGTATAATAAATAAGTCATTTTCCAGGTGTGGTGGCACACTCCTGTAATCCCAGCACTTGGGAGGCTGAGGTAACAGGATCGTTGCAAGTTTGAGACCAGCTAGGGCTACAAAGTGAACCAAAGCCCAGCCTGACTGCATAGTGAGACCCTGTCTCAAAAAGATAATAAAAAAACATAAATAAATAAATAAATCAGTAGTATCATCATTACCATTGTTACTATACATAATACTTTCATATGACTGGCAGTGCTATAGGCTTGTTTATTTCAGCACCATTATAAACATATGAGAAATAGCTTGTGCACCTATATGTGTGAGTGTGTGTGTGTGTGTGTGTGTGTGTGTGTGTGTGTATATATATATACATAGTTTTTTTTTGAGACAAGGTCTCACTATGTAGTTCAAGCTGGCCTTGAATTCACTTATGTACCCAGGGCTGACCTCAAACTCATGGTGATCTTTCTGCCTCAGCCTCCCCAATGCTGGGATTACAGATGTGGGCTGCCACACCCACACCTGGCTTGTGCTCTATGATGTTACTAAGAAATAGGAATTTTTCAGCTGTGTTATGATCTTATGGAATCTATAGTCTTATGGAATCCTATATGTGGTCTCTTATTGACTGAAATGTTGATGCATAACTGTATATTAAATTCACATTTACTTGTCACAGATCCGTCAGTGGAATCTAGCTTAGCCCAAAACAAGATCTCTTAGTTATGTTTCCTCATGGCTGATCCAAAACACCCAACACCCAAAGTTAAAGGAAAAAAGGTTTATTTAGCTCACAGTTTGAAGAGGTTTCAGTTCATAGTTAGCTGGATCCAAGGCAGGGTGGGTGACATGATTGAGGGAGATCATAGAGGAGAAGGAGTTTATGGTGAGCAAAAGGGCACCAAAATAGTGAAGAAGCCAAGCTACAAGTGAGAGTCAACAAGTGATGACAAGAGATACTTGCTCTGTCCTTTATATCTTTATCCACACTACCCACCCTTGGGGCAGGTAGCACTCACACCTTTAATCCTAGCATCACATCCTTGATCCTTGCATCACACAACCTAGATCCAGTCACCTCTGAAAAGCCGCACTGATGGCAGAATGAGAGTTTGGGGTGACATCTGGACACAAGCGTTAACACAAAGACAGTCCAATTCTTTGTAGTAAAAGCAATGGGATTTAGAAGACAGACAACTCTTGAGTCTGAGCCCATCTTCTGCCTCTCCCCATGTTCCCAGGTGCTATCTTGAAAGGAAATTAGGAGAGAAAGAAATAAGTTGGAAAGGCTAGTGTGGTAGACTGAATAATCATACCCCTTCCTCCAAAGATTAGAGTCCCTGATATCTGTGAAAAATTACCAGGCAGACCCTATGTAATCATGAGTCTCTGAATGTGGAAGAGTCAGGTCAGGAGGAAGAGATATGACATGAACACCATTCACTCAGTGGCATTGACTTTGGATGTGGAGAACACCATGGACCAAGACAAACAGGCCAACTCAAAGCTGAAAAGTGAAAAATGTAGATAGTCCCTTCAACTTCCAGAAAGGAATCCAGTCCTGCCAATACCTAGGTAGCCTGGAGGAGAAACATCATAGACATCTGAACTATAGAGCTGTAAAATAATAAATTCATATTGTTTTAAGCCACTAAATCTGTTCTTTTATAGCTCCAATAGAAAACTAATACAAGTGAGTAGTAAGTGATTACATAATTCAAAATAAAACTATATTAAAAACTGGAAGTGACTGAGATGGTTTTAAATAGTAATTTTAAGATTTTTTTCCCATATCCTCCAGGATGGGAAAGGCCGGAGAAGCCAGATTAGATCTTGTATGGAAAATAAGGAAGTTGCTTTTTATATTTCACAGCCCCTGAGTATAGTGAGTTAAATTGGAGAATTTGTTGTACCTTTGTTCTGAGCCTTGATTTCCTGTTCCAATGAACTACCTCAGAAAGAGTTACAAATTCGACTTTCTAGAAAGAGTGAGTTTATCTGATTGCTCCTGAAACAAAGCTTGAAGGAAGGGAAGTGGGAGAAACAGAATCCAGTGCTGAGCACCTCAACTCCTGGGAAGGGGACATGTAAAGGGGACAGACGCCTCCTGATCCAAAGGACATGGCAGAGGCTGAATGTACTGCTGTGTTTGAGCAGGACTGTCATCAGGCCCATTCGACATCCCCCTCTCCGCAGGGTCTCAGAGGGGCTGTAACCTGCACCGAGTGGTGCTGAATACAGGCAGGAGCTCATTATGCCCAGCAGCGAGACCAATGGCATCAGGATTCTCAGGGCTTGCACATTTGCATGGTTTCTTTCCGCTGCATTTTTGATACCTGTGGTTTCAGCTCTATAATTAGAACTCACATTTCATCACCACCTCCTAAATTCCAAAGTAAAGACTTTCTGAATCAAAAGTTAGATTATTTTTAAAGTTTAAAATACTTGTTCTCTCATTATTATCAATTATTATTCTTTGTGATGCTAAGTGGAATAAATCAGATACAGATTCAACATCACAGGAGAAACTCAAAGAATAAATCATTTAAAGAGCAAAATAAAAGATAGATGATAGGAAACAGGGAGGTAGACTTTGTGGGGAAAGTCAAGGGGACCTGGGGACGGGGGTGGACAGAAGGGAGGGGACGGGAAAAGGCAGTAGAAAGAATGGAACATGATATGTGTATCTACCAACTCCCTGGGGTGAATGCATCTATTATGCACTATAAATATATGCTAGTAAAAATTTTAAAATTATTATTATGCTTTGTGACTGGAATGATCTCCTATGATGTTACAAACAACACTGAACAAGAAATCAGGAAATACTTCATAATAATACCACACAATTACAGTATTGTGACGATTGCCAGGGATTTGTCATTCTTGACACACACGCTTGTGGGGTAATTCAAGGGCAGCTTCTCAGGTACCGCAGATTCTCTTGAATTCGCCCCAGTGAAGCAGCCACTCTTGTTTTGAGAGGGCAGTGGGAGAGTAAAGCGGGAAGGATGACAGCAAATGACAGCCGAGCAGTACCGAAAGCCACTGAGGAGGAGGATTAGAGTGTGGGCTCAGGCATTAGACTACATAAGTGGGTTCAAAATCACTTAAACACTCTGTGGCTCAGGGAGGTGGCTTCCCCCTCTTGTCTATTTGAAAGAAAGAAGTAGGTGGTACGAACAGTGCAGCCTGGTGAAGTTGATGTGATGATGATCAAAGAATTCATTTAAAAAATCATTTAGTTCTAGGTAGAAAGCAAATACCTGAGGCTATTTATCATTTTCAAACAGATCTCAAACGGTGGAGAATCAGCCTCCTGTGACACAGATGCTTCTCTCACTTGGTGTCCATTTTTACTACACCGTGAGGTGAATGTCTAGCTTCCTCATGTGAGTGTGGAGTCCAGTTCCTTCCACACCTGGAGTTTCTGGAAACTTCTGAGAGACAGATGGGGTTTCCAGGTTCCTTTATCAGGCCTCCACTTCTGTTTTCCAGCCCCTGCCTTTCCCCATGTGGCTCCAATTCCAAAATATTTAGTCCATCTGTCCCAAAGGGTTTGCGCTTTCTCTTCATTTGTGCTTCTTGAAATAATATGTTCCTGAGGCACAGACTGTTCCTTCATCACTAAAAAAAGGTCAAGCCTTTATTAGTCTGTGTATAAACATGACAACAAAGGAGCCCTTGTAAAAATGGAATGTTCGACTTGAATGGAACACAGAGTAATTCCCCTCGAATCTGGCAAATTCCCTTGGATTTCATATTCTTCAAACACACCACGTTAACGTCCCTGTTTCTTTCTGGAGTTCTCCAGCCTTACTTCTAAATCTCTGTGAATTTTCTCAGGTGCAAGTTTATTCATTTATAAAACCTACAGGTGCAATTTCTTTTTCCACTGAAACACATTAACAGGTTGCTCAGATAGACCAACTCTTAAGGTGCACGCTCCTGTGTCACACAACCAATTACCACAAAAAGGGAAAATGGCTTCTCTGTGCTCACCAGCAGCCATTTCGCACAGATGTGATTTCCATCCTGTGTGGCAGCAAATCCCAGGAGACTCATCTTTGATTGTTTTTCTTCTTGTTCTTCAACACTGTCAACCCAACAAAGAGCTCCACCACAGGGATTTTCACAGTCACCATGGCAGTCATACCAAGTGTTCCCTTCCTGCATCTCGGTCCTGCAGAAACTATAAATCATCTCTCTATATACAAAACATGGCCTCTGACTCCATGGTATGCATAGTGTGGGCTTCAAAATATTTTCACGTTTCCACCTTGTCTCTTTGTAAGGGGTTGTTGGTGCTATTTTGTAAAGAAAACTCTCTTGTTTTCTTTCTTCAAGGAATGAAAAATCATTGCATTCCATAATGAGGAATTTTCTAGGTACCTTGGGCTAAAACTTATCATAGAGAATGGGGTCCACATTCCTACGTTCCTTCAAGGGTAGCAGGGAAAAATCAATCACCTCTGGTTGGGGAGGCCAGATTTTGTTTTTTGTGAGACTTACACATATTTAAGACTTGTCGAAACCACTTTTATCAGTCCGCTTTCCTTATCCGGCTAGCACTGTGCTAGTATAAGAATATTGTGCATGAAAATAGAACCGTTGGTCTTCTCATTTCCTTGTTTTTTCTCTTTTGCTTTTTCTTCCTCCCCTTTCCTCTCCTCCCCTCTCTTTCCTTCCTTACGCCTTCTTCTTCTGCTCTTCCTCCTCCTCCTTCTTTTTTTCCTTAACCTGATTTGGCTTTTTGTCCAGAATCAGACAGGAAACCAACGAGGCTTGGAAAAATACCCACAGCATATTGACTCACTAAATACCGACTTTGTTGCTATGAATTTCTTTGGAATATAGCAGGAAGTCACGTGGCAGTACATTTTTAACTTCATGTCAACTCATATTAGTTTATAAATACATAAGTGAGTATCAGCCCTGAAGTTTAGCAGCCTATCCTTTTCACAGGAAGCACAAAATACATTTCACTGAAGTGAATGAGACAAACATCTGCTTTGAGTGCTGGCCCCAACTTACTTTTCCAGTTTCTTCTGAGACCATACTAAGCTTAGCATGATTTTTGAGCTCCGATTAGATGAATGAATGAAATAAGCTGTACAACGCACTCTGTGATGGTTCTCATGTTTTGCTTACTTTTTGGAAAACACCTCTCCCACCATCTCATTTTTTTTTGAAGACGCTTCCGGTCATTTTCAAAACTGTTGTCTTTTCTTTAAATCTTCATTCAGCCTGATCCTTCCCGCCCTTCTTACACTTTCAGAGTTTTCCTCTTTAAAAATCACTCTTGCGCTGTCATTCATCCATCCATTGCTCCCTTGTGTGTCTGCTTGCTTGCTTGCTTGTGTTTCTCTCCATTTAAGTGCAAGTTCCTTCAAGGAAGAAAATATTTTTCATCTCTGTATTCACCAAGTGCAGTGTAATGACTGCCATGAGGCAAGCACTGAACTGCCGTGTCTTGCTTTCTGTTTATTGAGGTGTGGGAGTGTGAATTTCAAATCCCAAGACCAGGGTAGAGATGTAGTATATCCATCAACCAAGGAAGATCTAGGATGCAGAGCAGGAGTGTCAAGTGAATGTGGGCACACTTGTGACCATCTGGTAATCATTTGAATCACTAGGTCTGGAGCTCAGGAGAGATTAACACTAGACAGACAGAGTTGGGTGTGACCAGTGTAGACACGAGAATTGAGATCTTAGGGGTGAGCACTGAAGACAAAGGCAGGGAATGAAAATTGAGACAGCTGCAGACAAACTGTCTTTGTTACTTTATGCTCGTCCCTGAGTCAAAATACCTGATGCCCAAGTTGGGAAAGGAAAGGTTTATTTCTTACAGTGTTTGGAGGTTTCAGTCCACACTCAGTTGGCTCCGAGACAGGCAGGCATGGCTGGACCACAGTTCATGGCGGCTGCAAACAGCAAGCGGTACTGGCAAACAGAAAGACACAGCTTCTTCCTGCCATTACATCACATCCTGGCTCCACCCCTATGTGGGTGGAGCACTGACACCATCAATCCAAGCACTAGACAATGAACCAATCACAAATGCACAATGCAAACTCATGAGGCCTGGGGGCCACAGACATAAACCATGACACAAACCCTGAGGAAAGTTAAAATTTAAGGGCTGGATTACGGGTAGGTTACAGCAATTGACTGAAAACAGAGGTGAAGAATGGGTCACAAGGTCATAGAAGCTAAAGGAGAAGTCAAGTTCAAGAAACACGGAGTAGTAACTAGAGTGAAGTTCTACAGTACAAGGGAACAGCTAGACAAGAATGCAAGGTCAGTGTGGGATTTTCAAAGAGGAAAAGGCAACCTTTCTTTTTTTTTTTTTTTTTTTTTTTTTTTTATTTAAGAGGAAAAAGAGAAAAACACAAAACAAAACAAAGCAGTGTAAGGTCACATACAATACAGAACTACAAAAAAAAGCATAACAGTAAGAAATCACCTGCCAATAGATTACACATTATCATCCTGGAAACAGCTGCCCAAATCACAGTATCAAAGAATACAAAGTAGACATTCAAACAGAGAGACTACAAACAGCTGTGTTCAATGATCCAAAAACATTAATATAGTCAGCTATTCAACATCCCTATACACACTTGCTGTTATATCCGTTAGAGCTCTTTTTTCCCCTTCCTCTCTTTTTACAACAAAATTTACACATTTTAGATTTTATTACTCCTTAGTTCTTATTACTTTTTTTGGGGGGGAGAATAAAGTCAAATATGGCAGAACAAAGCTGTCAGTGAAAACCAAGGATAGACTTAGCACATGATGTAGAATAGAGTATACGGTTATTAACAATAGTTATCAACGTTGTCTCTTGTTTCCTTAAAAAGATTTGTCTATCTCATTAGATATTATAAAGTTGGACAAAACAGTAGAGAACAAGACCAATAAAACTTAGACATTGTAAACATTACAGGACTTCCAAAGGAGACAATAGTCAAACCAGAATGGGCATCTTAGTGAATCTTACTGCCTTCAAAGTAGTTGCCTATACCCTCGGACCTGATACTATCCCACAGAATGGAACAGAGTCTAATCAGTCAAAACAAGATCGTGGGAGCATTACAGGACTTCAAAACAAGTTAATAGGAAATCGAAAAGAGTTACTATTATATATCCTAATTTTTTAAATTTTTCCCTTAATTAAAATAAACATAAGAAATAACTAAATAATTTTTTTAAAGAATAATAGTTACCATAGTGTCTGTCTTTTTCCTTGAGATATTTGGATAAAACTTCATATACTATAGCTTCAAATATTTCCATATCAAGAAGCCCGGAATAAAGCCTTTCTAATTAATAAGTGAAAATTTTATAAGGCTTCAAGGCCACATAATGGGGAATCATGACTGCCACATATTTTCATATATTTGAAACATTACTTACATTAGGGAAACTATTCGGCATTCATACATGCGAGATTGATCCATTTCACCCATGAGTATGGTCTCAAGCTGCGCCCATTCATCGATAAATATCTCAATGTGATCCTTCTCCATAGCTGAACAATATTCCATTGTATAGAAATACCACAACCTCTTCATCCATTCCTCAGTTGATGGGCACCTGGGCTGCCTCCAAGATCTGGCGACCACAAACCGTGCTGCTACAAACATAGGTGCACATAAATCACTGTGGCATGATGCTTTCAGTCCCTCTGGGAACATGCCTAGAAGTGGAACAGCTGGAACAAATGGGATCTCCAATCCCAACCCCTTGAGAAACCTCCAGACAGACCTCCACAAAGGCTGCACCAGTCTACACTCCCACCAACAGTGCAGGAGAGCCCCTTCTTCCCCACATCCTCTCCAGCATTTGCCGTCGCTGGCCCTCTCGATCCCGGCCATTCTTCCAGGAGTGAGATGGAATCTCAGTGTGGCTTTAATTTGCACCCCTCCGATGACCAATGATGATGAGCATGTTCTCATATATTTATTTGCCATTTGCATTTCCCCATCTGAGAATTGCGCATTCATCTCAGATGCCCATCCTTGGACCGGATCTCTGAACCTTGGAGGTCTGAGTTTTTTCAATTCTTTATATGCTTTAGACAAGAGTCCCTTGTCTGAGAGAGAGTTCACCAAAATCTTCTCCCAGTTTGTGGGTTTTCTTTTCACTATGCTGGAGACTTCTCCTGACATGCAGAAACTTTTCAACAAGATGTGGTCCCAGTTATTGATTCTGGGAAGTGTTTCCCGTGCGGTTCGAGTCCTGTTCATGAATTCTCCACCCACTCCT
The DNA here is from genome assembly GCF_034190915.1 of Cavia porcellus. Taxonomy (NCBI): domain Eukaryota; kingdom Metazoa; phylum Chordata; class Mammalia; order Rodentia; family Caviidae; genus Cavia; species Cavia porcellus. The sequence goes on along the minus strand of NW_026947497.1, from coordinate 25,478,847 downwards.
ATGTCTCCAAGGTTTCCACCCACCCCGTCTTCCAACAGATTTAGTGTCTCTGTTTCAATATTCAGATCTTTGACCCATTTAGACTTCAATTCAGCACATGGTGATAGACATGGGTCCAGCCCCAGTCCTCGGCAAATGGAGAGCCAGTCCCTCCAGCACCATTTATCAAAGAGACTATCGTTTTTCCAGTGAACCTGCTTGGCTCCTCCACCAAAGATAAGGTGGTTGAGTGTGCCTGCAGCTGCGGCCGCATCCTCCAATCCACTCCATCGATCTTCGCCTCTATCCTGATTCCAATACCATGCTGATCCCACCACTGCTGCTCTGTAGTACAACTTCAAGTCAGGGATTGTGAAGGGCAACCTTTCTTGAAAGATTTTTTTTTCAAGGTTGAAACAAATACTTGACCATTAAAGCCTAAGGGAACTAGGAGCTATAAAAACCAAACTCCACTAAGACAGCTACAAACCTCATCAAATCTTACCAAGAAAATCGTATTCCAATTTGAATTTTCTTTCTGCTCCTTATAAAAGGAATTGCAAAAACAGAAGAGGAACGTTTGAGTCTTTGACTGCTTAGAATAATTGAGGAACTCCAGATCACATGACCTTGCTTCAAGAAGACCTGCCTTGTGGGGGGTCACTGTGAAGAGTTCCCAAAAAAGATCTTAAAGAATGTGAAGAAAATTACCCTTCACCACAATAGAAATGCTTAAAAGCAAAAGAGACTTTGAAAGATGAGTTCTGATTTATTGGTACCGTAATAATGATCATCACAATTTAATTTGCATTTGTTTGTGTGTGTCACATTTATATTCAAAGAAAATAGGTCTTCTTCCTGAAATGGATTAAATTAATACCAACACAGAAACAATTAACATTTTTTATTCACTTATTTTTGGAAAGAAAAGGCATCTCATCTATCCACATTGCAACCTGTTCTTCTGTCCATCCATCCACCCACCCTTCCAACCAGCCACCTACCCATTCATTCATATATCCAGCCCTGTGTCCACGCAAACAATTTTTAAGGTCATTCTTTTGGTTTTATGTACTTCTTATGTCTCCGAGTGTACAAAGAAGACTAAGATCAGATTAACATAGTCACCATCCGGTGTGTAATAATTTGACCTAAAACATCATTAAAATTATGTCAGGGGGGTCAGGATATTTATCAAATTGTTTAAAAGTAAACCTAAAAACATGTTTTAGAAAGCATCTCTGTACTTCTACAGTATACTAATGCTTCCTGACATTATTGCTATCACTGATAAATGTCAAAGGGGAGAGTGATATTTTTGGAGCTGGTTTTTTTACTCTATACAAAAATAGATTATAAACACATACACATATGTCTCAGAGAGAACGTAGGCTAATATTTCTATACAGGGATAAGCATTAGCATATTTTTAAAGTTCATGTTACATTTTTGTTGTCAGTTACAATCATCTGCTGGTTTGAGCTCCTTATTTTATGATAGCTATCAAAATCTATTGATATAATCTAGTTAAAATTCACTAATGTGTGAGAGTTTGATGGTAAAAGAGTTCCTAAAGGAGGTTGTATACTTTAATATTTTCAATGTGACAGTCTCTGTAAAGGCACAGAGCTAATTTAAACCAACAAATGATGATCCTTAATAATAGTAAGACAAAACTATAATGAAACTCAAATTCATGAATGTTTTATTTTTATGCAGTTGATCTCTGTTCAGGACATTATCATAAGTCTGTGTTTAGTTTTAATTTATACTAGCTGTGTATTTTGGGGCAAGTACATAGACAAAATACAAGTGAGTCAAAGTTTTCCAGGCCACCATGTTACTCTACCATGGGCTCCTTTGTTCCTCCTGGAAATTCTTTTGGCTTCTCTGGTGTCGGAGGAAGTACTAGATTAATCTGATCACTGCTCAGAAAAGTAATAAATACAGTGCCTTTTGGGAAGGTCTCTGGAGAAAGCTAATTTTTCTCTAGCCTTAGAGGCAACACTTATGGTTTAAATCTAAAATGTCTCCAGTGGGTTAGCTGATAAGCTTTTGGGAAGCAGTCAGATAACCAGGGTACTAACCTTATTAGTAGATTAATCCATTGATGAGTTCATGGCTGAAAGGCTCTTAGGAGGTGGGGCTGGCCGTATGAGTGGGTCATGTTAGCACGACCTTGGGAACTGTATCTTGTCTCTGCCCCTTCCTTTGTGGCTCTCTGACTCTTGCTTCCTAGCTGTTATGACAGAAGCTTTCCTCCACTATGTTCTTTTGCTGTGATGGTCTGCCTTGGTTGGAGCCAGCTGGTCATTCCCTGAAACCTCTGTAACCATGAGCCAAAATTAACCTTTCCTCCTGAAGTTATTGTCAGGTAATTTTTCACAGTGACAGAAAACTGACTGACAGAGACACCCTTATATCAAAGATCATTGCCCACTCTGTTGGCAGTTGGAATGTCATACAAGCACTTGACTGTGCTTTAGTTAAAAGAGATTGTTGAGGGTAGTGTCAAAGCAGCAGGGACAAGAGCTGCTGGAGGTCCTATCATTCAAGACAGTCTGACAGGTTGATGGGGAAAACCAGTAGTGGTGGGAATTAGTCACAAGCTTCGTTTTCCTATTCCACTCATTCAGCATGAATCAGTCAGCTATGCTACTGTAACAAATGAGCCCCAAAGTCTCAATATATGGGGCTTTTGGATCAGAAATAAAGAAGATACATGCCTCAAAACTTTTTCCTTCATCCCAGTTCCAGACGAAGGAGTAGCTCATGTCTGAACATGCCACTCCTAGGATAAAGAGAAAACAGCAAGAAAGATGGTGAATTACAATTGCTTTTAAACCCGTGGCTCCAAGGAGGCACAGTCAAGGTCACCTGCACGCCGCTCCCTGAACTAAGCACTCTGTGGCCAAGGCTGATGTTCAAGGTGCAGAGACTGTGCCTTCCCGTGTGGGAAGCACTGCAGGTTGTGCAATCCTCTCCCAGAAGGAGGAGTGCCTGCTGGGAAGGAAGACACTGTCTCACCATGTTCCCTGTCACAGCCCCACCCAATCTCCCAGCTACTCTCCAATCCCTGCCTTTCACCCCAGCACATGATGGGCACTGGGAGATGTCCCTGGAGGAAGAACTAAAGCCAAGGTGGGGGACAAGCAAAAGGACTGGGATCTTTCTAACGGGAAAGGGGCTGCTGGGTAATGCTTGGGGAAGGAGACACAGTCATCCTGCAGCTGGAGGGCTGTGCTTGAGATAACCTAATGAAACCTTCCACGCCATCATTCTCATCAATTAATATTCACTGCGCACTCACTGAGACACTGACTCTGGACCGAGAACTACAAACTTTCCTGGGCTGAGAAAGGCGCTACTGATCTCCACGTTAAAACTCCCACAGACCAAGGAAACCCACTTTTTTTCAATTCCCAGTCACCCTGAAGAGAAGAACTTCTTCTCCCCTTCATTCACCTGTGGAATCCCAATTAAATATACTAAACAAAGGAAATTTCATGCATTGTAATTTTCCTTCCTTTCCCTGTGTTTTATTTGCAGTCTGAATTTATTGCTCAAGAATTGCCTGCTCTAAGCACATCCCCTGTTAACCTGAGAGATAAAAGCCGTAAAGGGATGGGAACTTCGTCAGTTCTCTTTGCCAGTTGTGAGACCCAGCAGCTGCCTCCACAAGGGGAGCTGACATCTGCTGACTGAGTGGAGCCTGACCTGCACCCGTGCTGTGCTCATGCCCAGACTGCAAACTATCAGAGTCAGTGCTGGGTTTAATAACTGCCTGAACCCACAGCAAATCTACTTGGGCACTAGAAAAGAAACTGTGATTTCAAAGCAGATGTATGTGCTTAATGCAGTTGGCTTGTAAAGTAATAGAATGTGGGTTTTTTTCCCTTTAGCCTATCACAACTGTTTGAGTAAACAGTATAACTCAAGACTGAGCAATTGTACCACAGTTTCATATAGTATTTCATTCATGTAACAGGATGAAACTTAAATTAGCAGCACATATAGAAGGCATCTCGTTTTCTCATGTACAGTACAATATTAGGAGCAAACAACATATGTCTCCATGGTTATAAACAAAGGTGTCATGTTTGCAAAACAGATCCTATACGTAGAACATCTAAAAATGGGATGAGACATGGGGTTTTTGTTGGTTGAAATGATGTGGAATATTTGTAGTCGTATAATCTTTATACGAAATGTTTTCTCCTTCTCTGTGGGCGTGATCAGAATTATTTTTATGTCATCTTTCTCCAAAGTCAGCTCCGCACTCAGCCCTTCCTGTGTGACCTTGGAAAGATCAACAGATCAGAGCTTCTGTTTCCTAACCTTTGAAACACCAGTGCTGAGCTGGTTCCAGGTTTCTGTAGGTCTATTTGGAGGAATATTATTTTTGAGGAAATGAATTACAATAGTCTTTAAAAGGGGGGATCCTATGGTCAAACAAGTTTTAGAATTATGACATTAAATAAAATTAAACACATTTCTTTCCTCAGAAATTTAGTGTGTTAAAAATATTCATTGAGATTCTCTTAAAGGGAGACAGAATGTGCATTGGATCTCCATTTTATTTTTCTGCAGAACTTTTTCTTGTGAAACAGTTCTCAGAAGCAGTCTAAACATTAGAGTGTAAATACCCTGACTTTATGATTCTTACGATTTTATTGTCTGTTTATTCTGCCTATCCTACCAACTTGTCTCAACTATTTCAGGAGAATGTCTCTTTTGGTTTTGAATTCATTAAGAACATGAAATTCAGTTTGATCATCTCGCCTTTCTTTTTATTCTCTTTTTCCCTTAAGGTTTTGAAATATTGAAAAGTTTCAAACCTCAGGAAAGTTGGAAGGATATATATAATACGTATATACTTAGAATCACTTACATTCAACCACTGTTAACATTTTCTTCCAATTACTTTCCACCTCTCCATGTTTTTTCTATACATATCACGTATGTATTAAGCACCATATTCATAATTTTATGGTTCATCATTTCAAAACAAATTGCAGATATCATGATACTTTATCATGAAATATTTCAAGGTATAGTTGTTAGAATTTTTTTCAAATCCATTTTATTCAATGATAAAAAGAAAGCAAAAAAGATTTTAAAACTACAACAAATTTTCAAAACATGTCAATTAGAGGCAACAATGAAAGACATAGTTCTTCAAACAAAGACATTTTCTTATAGAGCCTCAGACTGACTACTGCATTTGAGAAATTTAACATCGATTAATATCATCCAATGCATGTTCTGCATTTAAATTTCCCTAATTGATCTGAAAATGTCCATTACACATTTAAAATTTTTAAGAATATTTTATTTAGCCTAATATAGTCAAAGTGCTATTCTTGTAATATAATCATTTAAAAATGTTACGGTCTTTTAAAAATATTTTTCTTGAATATGAGATTTACAACACAATGTTGTAAGGTTCATATAAATAGTAAAATGGTTACCATAATGAAGCAGATTAGCACATCTATCATCTCTCAATAACTTTTTATTTAAAAATCTAAAATTTATACAAGTTTTACCTATTAGACTTAGTTAATCTCTTCATTTTTTAAAATCATTTATTTTTTTATGTCATTTATTTCTTTTGAAAAGTCCAGTTTTTTTCTTCAGAATGTCTGAAATTTTTAATTTGGATGATTATTCCCTCATAATTATATTCTGTTGAAATACTTTTGGAAAGCTATTAATAGGTGATGTGTACTTCACATTGCATTGTATCAGGAGGTACATAATGTCACCTTGTCTCTTTATTGATGGTATTTTTAGTAATAGGCGGGTTAAGATATTGTTCAACACTTTTCTCTGTTACAAAGCTTTCTTTTGTCTTTGGTAACAGTAATCCGACAGCCCTCCAATGGGGCAGTGCTAGGAACTGAACCCAGCGCCTCGTGGATGCTAGGTAGACACTCTACCAGTGAGCTGTCCCCCAACCCGCTTGACAGCTTTGTGTGTTTGTTTTTGTTTTCATTTTGAGAGGATCTTACTTTTTAGCCCAGATTGGCCTTGAATGCATTATGTAGTCCAGTTTGCTCTTGAACTCATGACCTTCCTTCCTCATCTTCCTGAGTGCTGGGATTATAGGTGAGTGCCACCATAACTGCTGAGGTTGATGAAAGATTTATTTCCAATTATCTCTCACTTGATGACTTGAAACTTTTTTTGAGTGTTGTGACTGAACAGAGGGCTTCATCCATGCTAGGTAAGTGCTCCACTACTGAGCTCCACCTGTAGCTTTTACTCAATGGCTTTAGTGTTTACTGATTGTTATGGTTTGTGTCTGGATGTTCCCCCAAAGCCTCATACAGTCATAGGGTTGTTTTTTTTTTCCAGAGGTTGCTGACTCTAGAGTGTGTAATTGATTCATAGTACAGTGCTGGGATTAAGGTGACTGCTAGAACAGTCCACTAACTGGATTGGCACCATCCTGATCCCAGTTGACTGGATACAACATAAGGGACAGAAAGAGGCTTGGCTCTGTTTCTGTCTTTTGTCTGCCAGGAATTGCTCTCGTCTGTGAAGCCACTCTGTCCTGGAGCCAGCCAATTATGGACTGAAACCTCCAGGAGTGGCGAACTAACCAAACCTTTCCCTCCTTAACTTTGGGTGTTGGGTATCTTATCCCAGAGAAAATTACTTAAGACACAGGTGACCTTTGCCTGAACCAATAGTGACATTGGGTATTGCGAAACAGTATCACAGAAATGATATGATTCTAATCCCTTGTACTTCATTAGCTGTTTTTCGTCTGTAAAAGCAGAGCTTTCCCTTTCTTCCCTCCCCTCTCATTAGGAATCATGGTGTATCATAGGTTCTTTTTTATTCTAGTGTCATATAATCTATTCTTGTAACTTTCCTTTTAAACATTCATTCAGAAGCCATTTTACACCTGTGATTGAAGTGAGATTAACCTAAAGTTAAGCGTGGTCTCCTGCACCTTTCCCTGCAAACACTTAAAGAGACATTTCACACCAATACAACTCAGGCTGCTTCTTGAGACCCTTGAACTGGTTGCCACTTTGCCCCAAAGGTTTGTCAGGCAGGAGAGGGAACTGATGACGGAGACGGAATTGGAGGGAAATCTCCAAACTGTGGTTATTATTCGCCTTCTGAACCCTTGGTGAGACTATGATGATGAGCCATCATCAAATGCCCATCTAGATCATCATACAGGAAAGGAAAACATTCATGCCCGGAACTGTGCTGGTCTGACCCAAGACAGTGAGAATTCCCACACGAAGAACTCAGTCCTCAGTTCTTCGGCTACGATTGGTGGGAGAAAAAGCACAAGTCCTCCTTTTACTCTGAGCACAAAATGTGTCTTCTCATGGTCACTGATGTCACTAGAAAGACCTGGGAAATATGCCCAGGTCATTAACATATGGTAAGGTTTTCAGTGGACATTGAAGAACTGAAGTCCCTGGGCAAGAAGGGGGTGGGAAGCACTTCCCAGTGGAGCACTAGACACGGGCCCCTCAGGAGCAGGGGCTCACCTCTCCACAGGACACGAGGGGCAGATTTCAGATGATCACTAACTGAGACAGAGCTAGGGCTGAGCGGCTACTTTCAGCAGGAGGATAAAAGACACTGATTTATCTTAGGACAGAACCCTGACTCATCTTGGTCAAACTCTTCAGTGGAAGTCATGTTCTGAGTGTTTATGCAAGAGGGGACATTTTGTAATGTGACATGCCTGGGTGACGGTGGGACCCTGTTTTCTGACAGAGGTCAGAGAACACATTCAAGGGATGTACAAGCTTTTGTTCCTTTTAGGAAGTCTTGCAGCCACAGGAAGAAGGTACAGTCTGTGCTCCCAAAGAGAAGGAACAGACATATCAGGAACTGGCATCCTGCTGGGAAGGGAATCAGTAGCCAAGGGAAATTGTTGCATCGAGTCTTGTCACCTGCAGGTTCCCATAACTTGTTTCTCTGAGCCACGAAGATCCACCCACAGGGATAAGGGCTTAGTGGGAAAAGCCTGGGGTTTCAGATCTAAATGCCCGGGTTCAAACCCCAGTCCCTGAAATTTACGAGGCACGAGGCCCTGGTGACTTAATGCTGGTTCTCTCATCTGTAAAGCAGAGATTAAAAAAAAAAACCATCTCACAGACACGTTGTGAAAATCACGTTAAAGTACAGCTTGCACATCACTTCCTTAATGGAATTCCTTTCATTCCAGGCCACAGAAACCGACTTGCTAGCTCAAGGAGGTGGGGAAGGGGATTAATTATAAAGTTACAGTGATATCCCAATGTTTTTTACTTAGCAATTTTAAATAACTTAGATTTTTAAGTAAGCTAATTTTTTTTGTTTTTTCATGAAAACAATGTACATATTGATAGGATAATGTCGTGTTTTTATACATGTATACCTTGTGTGATGTTTAAATCAAGCTAAATATATCTTTTCCTCAAATTTTTATCACTTCTTATGGCAAAAATTCTCAAAATCCTTTCCTCCAGCTTCCTGGAATGTACAGTACATTACTGCTGTCCATGTCATTCTACTGTGCTCCTGTGTACTTGTATCTTAGTATCTATATATACATCAACCTTTCCTGTTCCTCCTTCCCCTTCTTGGCCATCAGTCTTAACGTCAGGAATTCAGCTGAGCCTTATTGTAAGGCTGGAAACATAAAAAGTGATCCAGAGAGGTGGCTTTTCTTTGTTGAGCTTGGTATTTTTTTTTTTTTTCTTACCTTTTGCAAGGACTGACTTTTTTCTAAGCCCACAGCCTTGGCAACATTTGACTTCGCAAAGCTCTTGAATCTGCATCTTCCCTTTCAAGGCACCAGTTTAGAAAGAACCAGAATCTCATAACCCCAATTCCAAAGTCTCACGAACGACACAGGTCTATTGTGGTGATGAATAGACTGGGAAGCAGCAGTGGAGGGATCTGAAGACCTAGACAGCCCGTAGCAGCTGCAGGGCTCCCCCGAGGGTGAGTAGAGCTGGGGGTTGTTGTGGGCTGGCCAGACACCCAAAGTGTGTTTTCTACACACACTCTCTAGGGATGTGTGTTGCCTAATGGGGTCTTAGTAAGCTATTGATCTTTCTTCTTTCCTGCCAACCAGATATGAATGGAAGAGCAAAACTGGAGATAGATACTCACATTATTCTGGAGCATGTGAGATTAAATAAGAGTGTAGTGGAAATCACTGAGATCGGTGCAGTGTCTGATCACAATATCCCCACTGGGACAAATCAGGTGGGCGACACATTCTTAGACCTTCTGCACCCTTCCTAAATTTGGCTTCTTGCTGTGTTCTCTGAAATGTGCCTGCCCATCCTTGGAAAATTCCCTGTCCTAATGATACACTATCAGGAACAACCCTTCTGCAGAGAAAATTGCTCTCCATAGAAAAAGCTTGGCATAGCAGGCGATGGTTAATGACAATACTTAGAAACTGGAGGAGAATTGCTACAGACCCTCGCTGACTTTTTATCCTTTCTCAAGGCCATAAAGCCAATTCTTCCATACTCCTTCCCTCTTTTCATCTGCCCCTTATTCTCTTCCTTTTTTTTCCACTTTCTTTTTTGTGCAATAAATGTTTACTTTGCCAAGAACTGTGCTGTTGACAGAGATACAAAGAGACACAGTCAAGATGTATTACATGTCAAATTTATTCTCCTGGGAAAGCAGGGAGTAAACAGGATCTGTGCCTAGAGTAGAGAAGACCAATCCCTCATTTGAGGAAGCTGATCAAAGAGGTACCAGGTGAGAACGGAGCAGAAACTGAAATGAAAGCGCCCAGGTAAGGGGCTGCATGAAAAGCATGAGTCTGAACAAATGGGTCACCCACAGGGACACTCCCAGGCCACGTGTGTGGTTTGAACAGATCCCACCAAGCTCCCCAAAGGCTGTGAGCAGCCAAGACAGAACCCTGCATACAAAACCCCCGGTTCTTGTCCTGGGTGGGACGGTCTGAGCCACTTTCCCATAGCTGAGATACAGTACCTGACACTCGCAATTTAAAGGAGGTGAAGTATATTTTGGCTCACAGTTTCAGAAGCTCAAATGTAGAAACAGCATGGAGGAAGAATCTGGCAGAGGGAAACTGCTCACATTATGGTGGTCAGGAAGCAGGGAGGAGCAGAGTGCCAGATCCTTCCAAGACGCACTCCCAGCGACGTCTCTAACTCAGGCCCTCCTCCTGGTAGCAAGTCAGCCTTAGCACCTACAAGGCCCATTCACCCGGGTACAGCCCTTCCTTGAGTGCATGAGAGTTTAGGGAGGGTCATCGTTGATCTAAACTATAACAGGGACCCTGAAGGTTCCAGATCCTTTACTGCTGGGAGGACAAAAGGCAAAGTTCTGAAAGAAGAAATACCTGCCACACCAAATACTTTTCTCATAGAGCAGATCAGAGTACAAAAACCTTCTTTAGTAATCCTACTTCCCTCTCAACCCCTCAACACAACTTAGAAAATTATAATTTAGAAAATTGTATTTCTCTAAATGCACTACTGAGATTTGAAAGTGCTCCTGGGGGGTTAGATCAAACATGTTTTGGTTTTTTTTGTTTTTTGTTTTTTTCTTTCTTTAAAAACAATCATGTAAAAGTGGCCACTTAACTACAGGTTTGCTTACATAACTATTAAAAACAAATTCTATCTGGGTGGTAAAATATGCTAGTTTCAAGATTTACCTAGTTTGGAAGCTCACGTTTGAGGCAGGGTTTATCTTCATATATTGGTATTTGTTCCAACTATGTTTTGCAACCCACTGATGACCACTAAGTCAGTGGAAATATTTAAAGTGTAACAAGAATCACTTAGTGACGCATCCTATTTGACCTAATAGCTCAGGCATGTCTGCACTGTGGATACAAATGCTTTCATATTACATTTGTACCGCTTATATCTCCTGTGGAAAAAACAGCATTTCTACAGTTAAAAAAAAAATAATTTGACAGGAAAGTCACTCTGGAGTGTTACAAATATCCAATAACTCATAACTATAATGATAATATTCAAATTTATCTCCAGAAGATAAAAGTCAAGGCCTTAGCAAAAGGCCACAGATGGGCAATAAAGTCTTCCTTCATGAGCACAGATAAATTTGAGATTTTCAATAATCCTGCCAGTTCTACAGTTCTTTCTTCTTAATATCACCCCTTTAAAAACTGCTCATTGCTCTCATAGTTATTACTTTTTGATGCTTTTTCTCTACCTAGTGATTTGTAGTAAAACACGGATGTGGTATCAAATAATCTCTCCTCGCTAGTTTCATTCCTTCTTTCCTGAATATCCTTCTGCTCTTCTCCCCAATCCTCTACACCTACTGACCACAGACACAAACAAGGAAAACACTAAGCACACAAGATGTATGCACTAATAACAGGAGAGAGAAAAATGCAACATTCCTTGTATCTTTTCCTCTACCTAAAAAAGTCTCACTCCTCTGTCCAGGCCACCATCTCAGTCTGTATCACAGTGTCACAGCTGCGTGGCTTCAGGAACAGAGATCCATTTTCTCACCATTTGGAGGCCAGAAGTCAGAAGTGAAGGAAGGGTCAGTTTCTTCAGAGGTCTGCTACCCTGGCTGGCATGTGAATGTCTTCTGCATCCGTCATCACTTAATCTTCTCTCCGCATGAATGTGTCTAAATCTCCTGTTCTTACAAGGGTATTAATCATGTTGGATATTAGGACTTACTATTATTACTATTATTATTATTAATTGTCTTTTTGATATAGGGTTTCACTATGCAGTTCAGACTGACCTCGAACTCACTTTGTAGCCCGTGCTGGCCTCAAACTCCTAGCAATCCCCTTGCCCCAGCTTCCTGCCTCCAGAGTGCTAGAATTACAGGCATGTGCCACCACGTCCAGCCAGGATTTATTCTAATGACCTCATTTTAGTTTAGTTACCTCTTTTAAGACTCTGTTTGCAAACAACAATCTGAGGTTATGATTCAAAATGTAAGTGTTGGGGAGAAACAATACTAACTCATACATTGCTTTTATTTACCGTTAACAAATACCATTTCTCTTCCAAGTCTTCCTCTCGTCTTGATGTGGGTTTTCAACAGTCTTAGTGATCTCTGCCATTGTTTCACTGGCTGAAAACACTTCATTGGGCACCATCTTGAGTGGCTTCTGATGAAAGTAATTTCTTCCCCATTATAATCTAGGAGAACAGGAAAATGCTTAATCCCTCTTGACGCCTAGATCACTGTAGATGGGCTTACAATAAAACAAAAAAGTAAAGCAAACAAATGTCCAATAAAGTGGAAGAAAAAGTGTCATTCTTGTAGTTGCTGGTTTGTAGAATTTAATCCTTTCAAAACCGAAGCTTCTTAGAGGCAAAACTGTGCCCTTCTGAAGGAGAAAAGGAATACATTTGGTTTGGCTAGTGAAAATGAAATTTGTGCAATTTTCAAAATCTTTTGCCTTTTCAATATGATTTTTAAGTAGAGGGATGTGCAAACTATATAAACAGATCAATTCCAAATTTTCATCTATTTAGCTGAGCAGATTTTGTTTACAGGAACTTAGTTAACCTTAGACGCTACTATAAATAGTAATAGTAACAATGATTCTTCTTTGCAGTTAAGTTTAGAATACCATAGCACATGTACTGAAAGGGAATCTTGAAAATAGTTGCTAGCAGAGCTCACCACCTACATTTTGTTTTGTATGGTTTGGTTTTTCCATTTATAGAGCTACTTTTTATACTTTTCTTAACTTTCGTAAACATGACAAAGCTGGGCATGGTGGTAGATGGTGGAAACCGGCCAGGCCAGGCATGGCGGATCCCAGATACTTTGATATGTCATCCCAGGTGCTTGAGAGGCTGAGGCAGGAGGAATCAAATTCAAGAGCAGCCAGGGTAGCTTAGCTGGCTTCAGAAATAAATAAAACAAAGCTGTTAGTCATTCTGGTAGGTTGATTTCCTCCTAGAAGATGGAAACCGGCAACCAAGACAGCTCTTGAAGGATCTGGGTCAGGAAATAGGATAGGATTAAAAAACAAAGAAGGCTGGAGATGTAGTTCAGTGCTTCCTATGGCTCAGGATTTCTGGGTTCAATCCCTAGTGCCACAAAAATACAAACAAAAAACCATGGTGTGTGTGTGTGTGTGTGTGTGTGTGTGTGTGTGTGTGCGCGCTGTGACTATGACTTTTCAGAAGCCATTTGGCTGTTCACACACCCGAACTATGTGAAGCTCATCCACAACTCATGGCTGCACTCATGGCTGATTAAGTTACATTCTCTCGTTCATTTGAAAACCTATTCTCAAACAAGAGATGAAATTCATGTTGTTCTCCTAGCTCTTTAGGAATATAAGCAAAAATCTGCCTTATTGAAGACAAATCATAATTCCTTTGGCATATAAAATAAAAGCCAGATTGAGGAAATTCCAAAATGACCAAAATAATGGTTTATGTTGTCTTTCAAGGCAGTTCCAAAGGAAAATTAACCCCCATTACGACACAGTTGGTGGTAAAGAAGGAAATTACAAGTAATGAAAATTCTGATTTGATGCTTTCTGGAGTGTTGTTCTTCAACAGCCAGGATAATAATGATGATAGCCATGATTTGTAAAAGGAACCAGACATTTGCATAGCGTTCAGCATGTGAGATGACACCTTATTTTTAAGAAAGACTAGGATATCATTAAGCAGGAAAGAGAGGCTGTGCCCAGGAATTCTATCAAATAGTCTCTGGTTGTAATTATGCCAGCACCATCTATTACCATGTGACAAGGGCCTGACTTATATTACCTGCTTGAATCCTCACAGCAGTTTGCTTAAAGAAGTAGACACTATTCTTCCCATTTTACAGATGAGAATACTGCAGCAGTCAAAGACTACATGGCTTTTCCAAAGGAAAGAAGCCTATGACAGAGGGCTTTGTACAGTCTCAGACACAAGTCACCCAACACGTATCAATTTAAAGCATGAAGTCTGGGTACGAGAAATGTTTGCCAAAACAACATGCTGGGTTATTTTGTTTGTTTGTCTGTTTGTTTAATTGTATCATATTTCCCTCCTTTCCAACTCCTTCAAGAACTGTCCTTGTTCTCAGTTTCTATCTTCTAGGAGGAAATCAATCTACCAGAATGAGAAAACTTCACCCAAGGGTTTCCACCTGGCATGAAAGAAGAATTTCCAAACTACCAGAAAGATCATCATTTTCATAGAAAATTGTGCTTCAGTATGAGAAAAACTTCTGCCCTCTGACACATAGAAACAACCATCATGTTAGAGTAAAAGCATTAAGAAGGGAAGCTGTGGCTTCCAAAACATCTTCCTTTCAGAAAGTAACCTGACATCAGACTCCCGTGGGCTCCTTGCTGAGTCTGAACCCTCTCCGGGAGGTGCCAGGGACTGCTGGCTTCCACAGCCTGCATGGACACGGCCCGCCCAGTCCAAGGGCAGCACCTCTGCCTGCTGTGCCAGCCAGCCCAGCCTCAGGAAAGGAAGGGCAGACGCAGTTGCTCTGGCGTGAATAAGTCCCAGCAAGGCAAAAGCTTCACACGCACAGCTCACAGTTTAGGCAGAGGTTCCAGCCAGTCCTAGCAGTTGTCAGAGCCTCTTGTTGCTACCCACCTTCAGCAAAAAACCTTTAGGGCAGCACACGCAGCAGGCAACCTGTCATTAACAACCACTGTAGTGTCACATCAGCGATTCTCGGGAGTGTCAGCTCCACTATTAACTCAGCTATTTACCTCATCGGGGAAAGCTTTGTTTGATTGTCAAAGAATAGAACATGTACATTTGTGTCTGTCATAAACACACCCAGGCTCTCCAGAGCACAAATAAACAGAACAATCATGTGCATTGATAAATGTGTTTGCATTATTTAACCAAACCAGATGAAGCGTGTAAATAACCCTGCGTGTAAAATACCATCGTGTAACTTGCTTGTAATCTGTCTTGTACAATACAGTCACTGCCATGCACTCCACTCACCCGATCCAGACCCTGGAAATGTACTATTTTTAGATGGGCATTGTACATCACTATTTACAAAGAGCACTGTTAAATCCTTTCAATAGCAGCCAAGAAGCTGGGTGAGAACTCGAAACCTGCCACACAGATCAGCAGCCTAATCAACCCAGTGCTAAAGATCTGCCTTTGTGTCCTTTTTCTTCTTCCCTTCTGTCTCCACGAGAATATTAATGTAAAAGAGGGAAGGAGACAAAGAATTAGGCCTTATCTGTCCTGTCATTCAAATGGGTCACTTTACTCATTCTCCTAGATAACACCCCATTTGTCAACATCTTTGGTCCTTGAAGCTGTTCTTTGTCAAAATGACTTTTGGAAAAGATCTGACCGTTTATTTACATGGGAGCCGGTGTGACAGCAGCAGGTGCGTCATGGAAATCTTTAGCAGGGGTGCCTCAGCGCCTTGGGACTTGGCCAGGTGACCGCTCGCTTCCGTAGCCTGGCCCAGTCCACCCTGCAAGTGCATGTGCACAGGCCAAGCGGCCACGTGGGAAGAAGGGCTGGCAAGGAAAACAGGAGGCAAACTGTTGGCGTGAGGCAGGTGGTGGACGGGGCAAGCGCAGGGAAAGGATTGTGACACCAGGAAGGAGATGTAAGGCCTCCAATCATTGCAGCCAACAAGAAACCTGTAGGGACTAAGCTTGGCTCTGCTTCCACTGCTCAGCAGCAGCTAAGAATGGAAGCAATGACTGGCTAATTCCAAAGTCTTTAAAAATAATTTTTTATCAGAGGAACCCAGATCTCTGCCTTAAATGTTTGCTTCTGTGTAAACTGCTCATTTTCCAAACTTCTTCAATTCTTTTAGAAGATGTGAATTGATTTGCACTTGATATGATGCTTGGGATCACTTGAGGCATCCCTGGCCTAAGACATGAAGGTTTTGCTCCAATTTGTCATTGTTTGGAGCCCTTGGGGTGCTTTCTTGTTCTCCATTTAGCCACGTTTGGTGGTCAGCCAGAAGCGGCCATGCTGTTGCTGGACATGATCCCCTGTTACACACCTGTCCTGTGCTGTTTCCACATTCCCCACAGCAGCCTTCCTTTCTCTTAACTGAACTGAAGAGAGGATAAAGTGGAAAGGGCTTCACTTACTTTGGATCAGAAGTATTCTTCAAATTTAAGCTGATTTATTATTTTACTCAACATCTGTGGTGTTTACCACATTAGAGTTATTCCGTTGTTTGCAGCAGGATTAATTAAAAAAGAACAAAAGCAGTTAACTTTTGGCCCATATGCGCCAGGTATTGTTTTTATTTTTACTTTTAATTTTTTTGATTTTGAAAAGAATTCAAACAAGCAAAAATAAAACAGAACCAAGCTTATCATAACAAACCACTGTAAGTGACACAGGACTTCAAAACAAGATAAGAGGAAATCAACAGTGGTCACCATAATGCCTCTTGTTATCTTCAAAATACTGGCCCATACCTTCAGACATAGTAAAACTCAAACAAAACAGAACAGAATAGAACCAATAAAAATAAAACAATGAATGCAATAAAAGACTTCAAAACAAGATAATAGTAAATCCAAAATGGCTACCATAATATATCTTCTTGTCTTTGAAATAGCTGCCCATGCCATCAGTTATAATAAAATCAAACAAAACAAAACAGAATAGAACTCAACCCAACAGAACAATGAGAATGATACAGAATTTTGAAACAAGGTAATAGGGAATTAACAATGGCCACCACCTTCAGAAGGAGATTCCCATATATGTTATATTGTGTATTATTATCCTCTGAATAGATCATCAGACTACCAGCTTTTGACCTGCAAACACTACAAGCATTAAATTGTATTTTACTTCAATAGCTATCATCACAGCCTGTGTTTCTCCAGATCAGTAGGACACTTACAGTGTCGGCGGCCGTGGTTCTTGTTTCCCAGCCTGAGTGCCAGAAGGGGCTGGCATCTGGCTCTTCTCGCCAGCAGCCCACACATGGTGCCAATTCGCAGGGAGAACTTGTTTCTTGATGACTGACTCATGGTAAAAGGCTCCAGGCACTGTTTTAAATAATTTATATAGTACTATAATCTTAAAATAGCCCTGCAAGATATGATTCGTTTTCCCCATTGTGGGAAATGCTGACACGCAGCAGGTACTTGGCTGAGGACACCAGCCAGTCAGTGGAAGAACTGAAATTCAAATCCACATTTTTTGGGCTCTTTTTATGACTCCAGATAATACCATCTGTAAATATGAATGCATTCCATACATCAGAGGACAACTGGCATTACTTTGATGATAACTATTATTCTCAGTTAATTTAACAGATTCAACATGCTTATTAATCTTAAAAATAGTAATAGAATTTTATTTTGAATTTTCATAGTAATATTAGCTTGTCTGCTAGTACTTTTAATTTGTATAACCTCTAAGTATTTCGTTTGACTTGATCTTTCTCTGGATATGACATAGAAAATGTAGTGTATAATAAAAGTGCCTTTTCTTGTACTGTATACAATATAATGGCTTCCTTTCTAGGTGCATAAATAAATGAGGAAAGACTTTTCCCCCTACTTTTAGCTCTAGACATCACCACTATACATCAGGCTTGAGTGTGTACAAACGCTGACTGAAAGCAGTGACTGGATAGTATACGGGCTGCGTAGAGAAAAAGAACAGAATTCATGAAAACATGCAAAGAAAACAGGAATCATTGCTAATTTCACACATATTAATATTATTACTGTCAGTATAAATGTTCACTTTCCTCATATGTCTATCTTGCCATTAACTGTCACCCAATAAAAACAGTAGGAAAAATAATAACAGTTATTTGACTACCAATACAATTCTAAAAGTGAAAACTGCTTTTTCTAGCTCTAAGACCAAAGCTTTTGATCTCAACGTAGACTGAAGAAATCTCTACAGCCTTCACTACCTGGATTGTTTCATTTGCCAGTACCACGTGTTCCATGTCTGTTTTGTCTGAAAAGAAAAAGAAATAACATTACCTCCTACACTCACATTGCTATTGACATTAAATTTTGTCTTCTTTTATTGTGATCAGCAAAGTTACTCATAACATTAAAATTCTCTTTTTGCTTTTTAAGGTTGTAGCTACTGCTGTTGTTAGAATAATCAGTTTCGCTTTGGCACTCTGTTCCACTTAAACTCATGGCATTTGTGTACTATTTACCTTTCAGAAGAGCTATTTTCCAGGGAGAAAAAGAAAATGGAAGTACAGATTTTCAACAGCACACATTTGTCTCTCCTTGGCTCTGCAAGAGGACACGTGAAACAGAATTTCAGTTGTAATTAATGCAGCTCTTCATAAGATAAGAGGTTCTTTTATCTACAGAAAAACTGCTGCACTAATTCTTAACAAGAATCAGAATGTTTCATTTAATGCTCTTCCTCCAAGAAGAGTTTGCCTTTTTTCTGCTCTACATATTTACAGTCAAATTTTAATATTTTGTTTCTAGAAACTAGAGGTGAGTAAACATGCAATGATAATATTATTTTATAAGGCTGAGTCTAAAAACTTTAAATATTAATAGTATGCTTAGACACATGCCGAAGAGGGATACATGAAGAATTTTCAAATAACACTGATTCTCCAAGAATGTACTTGTAAGCCCAGACCTTAATTCCAATACACACAACTTAAGTCTAATACTTTTTGGGATAAACAAATTGGGAAAGGCATTTTCATTTAATATACTGAGGAAAAGGGGTGATGGTGTTTTTGCTATGTCTTGAAGTAACTTCCAAACAAGGATGGCATACTTGCTCTTCTATGTTGATGTAAGTATCTCCTTGTAGAACACACACTGCAATTCGGAAACAATCTACATACATGTAGTTCGCGTGTGTACTTGAGATCATTGGTAATGTGTAGGCACTGCATCCCCTTACCTAAATAGATAGAATTTATAAGCTATTTGACTTTTATGCTACTTATTTCCCCAAAAGAAAAGAAGAACAGGATGCAGCAATGATTAGAAGTTTGAGATCCCAGGTCTTCTGCCGGAAGCAGTGTGGCCCGGGTGATACAGCTCATTCTCTGGTCCCTTTGTTTGACTCTCAGCTCAGTATCCACAGATAGGATACTCATTTTTTTCCTTCCACGGTGTCACCTGGTGTGATGGGTGTGAAGAGGGCATATGGGTTTGCTGTTGGGCGCAAAGTCTATATCTTTTGTCCAGAGCAAATAATTAGGTAGTGTACCTATATTTTTTGTATAATTTTTAGGTATGTTTATTGCAAGTAAAAATGAATGGGAACTTTCAGCAACAAGGTAGAGTAACAATTTATATGTCAGTGAAAAGATGTTTTAACACTTTGAAAAGATAAATGAAAGAGAGGCTCAGTATGGTTTCTGTACTGGTCCAGTATGGACTTTCCTCTGACATCTGTACTCACGCTCACACACACACAGGTTTCCCGGGCTGAGAAGGAGCCTTTCTTATGAGTTCACAAAGACATTTTCAAGCTCAGAACCTCTTGAGGGGGAAAGACTTTCTGGCAGACTATCAAGTGGTTCTGAGTGAACAAATCAGACAGAGCCCTTTTCCTTGGTTCTTTTTGTTCAGATTGTTCACTGGCTCACAGCAAGCAGGGCCACTAGATAGGCTAAGAGGACCCTCCACGGAGATGAAGAGGAATTTTCTGGACTAGCTACGAGCAATTCCCATGCTTCTGTTCATCTGTGACCTCTCTTCCTTGTCTCTAGCCTTCTGTTTTCTGATCGCATCTTGAAAATAATACCGACATGAAATTGGGTCAGTGGAAATCATGAGTTATGAAGTATTGCTCACAATTTTACCACCTATGAAAACATTTGGTAAACGTCCCTTAGATAGAGAACACACTCCACGAGGCTCCAAGGCTGGTATTCACCTTAAGAAGGGTGGCTGCTTATTTTAAACTTGAACTTTCCACAATCAGAAATTGACGCAGTGTAACTCTAATATGATGTGCCTCACAGAAAGGGTTTTAAATCTGTGCAAGCAGATGTGTACAAAACAGAAGCACTTGCGTGTGTAAGTACATTCACAGAAGCATGGTTCAAAATAACCAAAATTATTTGGAAATTGCCTAAGTGACGATGGACAGGAAAATAAAGTGTGGCCTTGTCACATATGGAATATCATAAAGCAGTAAAAATGTACTGCAATATGGATGAATGTACTACATACAGCAATATGGGTGAATCTTAACAAGAAGATAGGTGTGAACAAAACAAGCTTCAAAGACTATTTACAGCATAAAAACCTCCTTGTCTTAGTTACTGTTGTAGTCAGGGAGTGCAAGGAGAACAATTACATACAGGACGCAGAATTTATATTATTTTATCATGGTCACCCAGAGTTAAATACAAGAAAGTGCAGGCAATCTGTCCATAACACTAAAGACAAAATATCCAGCCGAGGGTCTGGATCCCACAGCAATGTCCTACGTGAGTCCAGCTGAAGACCTAGAGCCCATGACAGTGCCTCCCATGAGTCCAGCTGGAGGTCTAGAGCCCATAAGGACTCACGCCAGTGTGTTTTACAGATCTGCACTGGGAAGGCCCAAAGGTCAGCGGTGGAAGCTAGAAAGTCTATGCCAGCAGGGTGAAGGACCTGTACCAGTAGGTTGAGGGTTCTGCAGTGGAGCCAAGAATAGATACTCAAAATAAGGACCAGGGTGCCCCTGAAAAGTACCACAGCATCATCAGGGACAATGAGGTCCTGAGCTCCTCCAATGATGCGAACAGTTGGGTAAATATCAGGAAGCCAGCATGACAAACTTCTTGGAGATTAAACAGCACACATCTTAGCCTTCAGAGCCAGGAAGCAATGCTCAAAGTAAAGACCAAAGCTCTTCCAAAGTGAACCACAGCCACTCTCAGAGACAAGGTCCTGAGCTCCTCTGATGAGAATGGTTGAATTCTTATCCGGGAAGCTAGCCATGACAAGCTCCTCCGGGAGAACCAGCAGCTCCAAACAACAACACTTAGAGGAGAACCCACAGCGCCACACTCTTCCTCTCCACGTCTCCTTTTATGCTGGCAACTTTCCTCAGCCATCTACCACCACACCAGCACCACACCAGTTTAATTCAGCTGGTCTTAAGTTGACCACCAGTTTTAATCCATAACATTTACTTTCTCATTCCTGGGACAAAATACTTGACATCCAAAAGTCAAAGGAAGAGCAGTCTGCTCTTCAGGCCATAGCTGGCTGGCTCCATGGCAGGGCAGTGTGGCAGGGGCCATAGCAGAGGAGAAACAGCCCACAGTATGGCAGGCAGGACGCCAAGAGCAATCAGAAGGGGGAGGCAGGTAAGACTCTTCCAGGCCACACACCGTCTGCCACACCAGGCTTCACTCCTCAACATCACACTGAGCTATAAACTACACTGATGAGCATCATATCTCCATGATCCAGGCACCTACCAAAAGCCCCACCTATGAGCACAGGAGGCACCAGAGAGACCCGATATATAAATCATGGCACAACTTTAAGGTTAAAAAGTAACTTTAAAATTCAGTTTGTGGGCATATAAACAGGATGATAAAACTGCACATAAAAATGCAGAACGGTGACTACATTGGTGTGGGGAGGCAGAGAGAAAAGTGGGTACTACCTAGGTAATTACTGCTAATGCTTCAGACAAATATTTATGCTAGCTTACCACATTGGGAAACAGTGATAATAAAAAATTTATATTGAGTGTCAAAGTATTGGCAGAGGGAAAACAATATTAGTATATGGTGATGTTTCCATAAAAATGTGGTAGGTTACTCAGTTTTGGGCAAAATAAGTTAACCACAGACAGCTCGTCATAAAGGATTCACTAAGGACCTGGTTCTGGCTATTTCTGACTGTGTCTCACATCTGATTTACCATTTTATGACTTCCTTGGGAGCAATCTCTCTGTCACTATTAATCCTTAATTGTGGATATGTCCCGTACCTTCATGTTGCTTCTCTTCTCTCTTACCTATATGATGTCTCCTTTAAAGAGAACATCTACCCCCATGTCTCCAGCTGCCTCGCTAAGGACTTGTAGGTATCTCCATCCAATACCAGTATGCCAGCAGCAGAACAATCCCAGCTGTTCACAGGAGGGTAGCTCCTCTTGGAGTTTGTTTTATCAAAGTTCACTGCCAGATGACCATAAACTTGTCACTTATACCCTCTGTAGGTTAATTTCCTTATCTCAAAAAGATGAGTCTGTGGATATAATTTCTATGCTTCTTGCTGTTTCTAAATTTCTATGAATTTATGAATAAGTAACTTCCTAATAAGACCTGTTTGTCCAGGATACCACTAGTATTCTAGGTTTGTCTATTTCTACTTCTGTGTTTATTTCCAAGCTGATAGCAAAGTTTTCATTGATTTTTTTTTTAAAAAACTCATTCAAATTTTCCCTATTTTATCCATTTGTGTGGTTTTGCCTTAATCTTGGACCTGTTCCTCTATTTAATTACTTTAAAAATGTTCTAACAAGTTATCTTACCTTCTAGTCCCTCCTTTTTTCAAGCCCTTCCACCCACTGTTTCTAAACTATTCTTGGAAATTCTTTGTAAAAGTTATGTCACACCAACTTAAGAGCTCGTGGTTACTAATTACCAACTAATACAAATCCACTGCCCTGTCTAAAGATCAAGGTCCTCCGTGGCTTCATATGACCTATCTACTCAGCCTTCCTTCTGCCCTGCTCAGCATTTAATCTATAATAAAATCAGTGTCATCACCATTACACAGATAGCTATACACATTCCTGCTTCTATGTCATTACGCCAGTTCTTTATATAAAAAAATTCTTTTTTCAATCTAAGATGTCTATTTTTCAAAGATCAACTAAAATTTCACTTATTTACAGCCTTCCCCAATATCTCAAATGTCTGCTAGAGCACTCTCTTTTCACCCAGAGTAACATTCCTAACTTGTTTATAGATAAGTGTTTATTATCCTTTACTCTTCCAAGTTATTGGAATCTTTAAAAGTCTTTCAACTAAGTTACAATATTTCCAAAGACAGGAAACATATGTCAGATTTATCTTGTGGTCCCTGTAGTATTCAGTAAGTACTAATTTCTAGAACTAGAAGTGTTTATATCCTTAAAATTACCAATATTGTGGAAATATATTCAGTTTAATTTTTATTGAGCATGTATTTGAATAAGACACTATAATACAAGAGGACCTTACAAAGTCTACCACATAATTCTCCACAAAAAGCTAAGACTCTGCTCAACTTTGAGTAACATACTGTGTTACTTTCACATTTTTGACTCTGAGTCTCTCTAGAGATACAGACTACCTGCATTCAACACCTTCCAACATCCCTGATGCTGCTACCCATTATAGTCCTGCCAGTATGTCTATAGTCCTGCCTCCAACCCTCACCCCAATCTGTGCTTTCAGTGTTCACAATTTCAGCTACCTGCAATCAACTACAATCTGAAAATATTAAATGATAAACACCAGAAACAACTAATTCATGTTTTAAAATGAATGCCAGTCTGAGTAGCCGGATGAAATCGCATGCCATCCTGTTCCAATCTGCTTAATATACAAATCATCCTTTTGTCCTCCATATCTATTCTGTATATGTAACCTGTGCATTACTAACAAGGTAGGTCACTGGCGTGTGGCCTGGAAGTGTGCAGCTCCCTCTCCAGCTCTTCCTTTGGTGCCATGTCTGCTTCTTGGATGCAGGCCCTGAGCAGCTCTGCCTCTAAGCTTCCCCTCTGCCATGCTGGCCTGCTTTGGAGCCACCAGACCGTGGACCGCAACTTCTACAAACTGTGAGCCAAAATTAACCTTTCCTCCTCTGATTTGCTGGTGTTGGGTATTGAGTCTCAGTGATGACTAAGGTAAATAAGGCACCCTCCTTAATGTGGAATTAACCTGTTCATGAGGACAGAGTCCCGAAACACCTCCCAGTGCTGTGCGCTGGGAATTGCATTACCACATGAAGTCTAAAGAGGAGAAAAGCACGCAAACCATGGCATGTGTATTTAACAATTACTTTGCTTATTGTTCCTTTGCATACTGAAAGCTTTTCCTCCAGATAGTTACTTTTTCTCCCTGAAGTACCAATGCTGACCTTGAGCTAACAGTGATCCTCCTGTCTCAGCCTCCCAAGTGCTGAGATTATAGGCATGCACCACCACCCCTGGCTGGAAATTATTTTATTAAGAGTTAATTGTATGTCCACCTGTGTGAGGTGATGTATGCCTAGAAACTTCTTCCTCCTACCGTGAATAACTTTCTATTTGACTCAGTTAATGAAATAGCTATATTTTGTATTTCTTGAAGTTCTACCTTGTTCATATCTTGTTTCCAACTTATTTTCCCCAAGTATCTTGTTCTTTTCTTCTTAGATTCATTTTTTTGTCTCTTGAATCATGTTTAAGTGCCTGCCTCATGGTCTTGAGTCAGTAATTGTGTTATCTGGAGTTCCTGGAATCACCCGTGCTGCTTTCTGTCTCTGCAGATCGTTGCTTAACGGCAGCTTTCCTCCTCCCCACACGTGTTGCACTGTTTCTGCTTGAACTCCTCTTCAGCAAGGCTTTAGTGAGAATCTTGCGCGAATCGGGTTGAGGGTATGTTTTTCCAAAGCAATTTTTCATCTGCGTCTATTGGACAAACATGGTTTGTCACTGGCTTCTTCTGATGTTGATTTCCAGGGTGAAAGATTCCTAGAACACCCTGTCTAAATTTAAACCGAAACTCACACGAAGCTTTCCCTCCCTCTACCCAAAGCCCAGGCCAAGACTCAAGCTTCCTTGTCATCTTTACTCTATAGTTCATTTTTTTAAAATAGAGGTTCATGCCTTACTGATCCTGGCTTCGTGCCTGGGTCTCGTTCAACTCCCTGCTTTAGTAAAGCCACAGCCTTATGTGCTATAAGCAAGTGGGTTTTCATACATTGTAGGAAGACCAGAAACACCCCCTGCCCACACCCCATTTACCAGAATATCAGCTGATGCTCATTGGTTTTAGCTTTTCTTGCCTCTTAATGTTACCTTCTTAGAGGTTTACTTCCCTTTATTTTAAACTCAGCTGTGCATTTGGTACCATTTCATGGAAGGATCTTTCTTAGGTTATCACAGCTACTTTATGTTGTAATCCCAAATGCAAGCGTGCTGCTTTAGATCTGGATCTTGCTTCTCTACCAAGTCCCTTGGGCTTGCATTTTAGGGTGTACTTTTCTTTTAAAGCAGCCTCATCCAAAATTTGGACTCTGTATGTCTTCCTGTATCTCTTCCTCCGTTCACACACCTGCCTGAGCTTTCAAAGTTCCTGGTAAGACCATACCTGTGCTTCCTCTACTAAGGAGTGATTACCGGCAACAAGGGCCTCCTATCTCATTGCTTTATTAACAGCCTCTTGATCCATCCTTTTTTTTTTTTTTTTTTTTTTTTGTCTTTTTCGTTTTTATCGGTACCAGGGATCGAACTCACGACTGCCTGCTTGCAAGGCAGGCGCTTATGCCGCTGAGCTAAATCCCCAGCCCCGATCCGTCCTTAAATTGTCTCTCGAACGACTTTTCTAAAATTTAGATTCATTACTTCACCCCCATATAAAAATTTTGGCATCAAATGAGCTGCGTTGCTCCCCAAAATGTTAATGTCATAAAAGTTACGAAAAGCCTAAGAATGTTCAACTCAAACATGATAACTCAGAGTAACCCTTTATCACAGACTGGAACCTGCACCAGAAGAAGAAATTGCTAGGGAAGATGTCACTGTTTCAACTTGAAAACTTGGTACGTGAATGTCAGATTAGACAAGCAGTATTATATTAGGGTTGAATTTACTTAAGTCGATAATTTTTCTGTGGTTATGAAGAGAATAATTCTATTCTTAGAAAAGATAAATCTAAGAAGGTCTGATGATACAGCCCATTACTTTGAAATGTTTTTTTTTTTTTTTAATCGGTACCGGAGATCGAACTCACGACCGCCTGCTTGCAAGGCAGGCCCTTATGCCGCTGAGCTAAATCCCCAGCCCCTTACTTTCAAATGTTATTGAAAACTTCATGTGTGTGTATAAATATGCACAATATATACTCTTCAAACTTGCAACTTCACTGCAAATTTGAAATTATTTATGAATAAAAATAAAAAATAAGCAAATTTATTAACTTTAGACTGTTAACACCTCGATTTTGACTCTTTTCTGGCTGCATCTGTTACCATATTCCCTCCCACATCCCAACAAATAGCCCCGTGCTGCCCTTTACCCAAACAGAGCACGCCTCCTCCCCCTCCCTCCTCCCCTCCCCTCCCCCTCCCCCTTCTCCCTGTGCCCTTCCACGCCTGGAATAACGCCGGCTCCTTTACTGCGCAGAAAATTCTTGTTTCCCTAGGGCTCAGCTCAAAATGATCTCTTCCATTAAATTTATCTGAAGAGGCTGTTAGATAGTCTTTGGTCAAAATTAAGATGCTTGGGAAGCCAGAAAGTAAGAAAAACAATATCCTCATTGAAGAAATATGGAAAATAAAGTTAGCTGATTTCTTACAGCACTTTCTGTTAATTTTTATTTTTTTTCTGTTAATTTTTATAAACATCTGCTTGATTTAGTGTGTATCGCTCCAACATGAAACTTCTATTTGATTCTTTCTACTATGTTATAGTATGCTATATATTACAACAATACCTTGCATATCCTGTAAGATATCATGCTGTATCATGATTATTTCCTCAGCTATTGGTTCCACCAATCACAATGTAGAATGGCAATTATGGTATTCATCTGTATATCCCCGCCAACTCCTGGCAAGATGCCTAGCAAGTAGTGGGCTTTAAATAAATTGAATGGCCATTGTATAAAATAAACTAATTACCAAATTTAATTTTAACATGTATAAACACACAACTCTCAAACTCAACATTACCATCGTCCTCGCAAACAATGGCGAATGTTTAGCTAAAATGTTTTCACTGGACCTACGTTTCCCGTGGACAGTCTAATAAAGAGAATCTACTTTTGTCCAATTCTCATCAGGCAAAATGGCACGTAATGCTTGGGCGAATAAGTGGCTATATACTTACACAGTCTGAAACGTTTTAACAGCAAATTTACATAGAGCCAAATCTAGTTAGAGCTGGAATTTGAAAATCCCACCAGACGCAAAGCAATTTGTAAGTAACAAAATTCCATTTCAAATCTATTTGTCTCTGGTTTCTTAGACTATGTTTTAAAAATACTTCTGTCTGTACATAAATCAGTCTTTGAACAAACATCAATATCTGCGGCTACATTTGCCAGATAAATGTGTATATTTATCTGCCTCTCTGTTCAGAAAATAAGTAATTTTATCCTTTGAATTCATGAGAGAAAATATGTTAGTGGATATTTAAATATACAGCATCCAAGTATTAGGTTTTGTGGCGAATAAAAGAGTTTCTTCTAGATTTTAAATTAAGATTAAAATCAAAGTAAAGTTATATTCTATGGCCCTCCCCATTGAAAATGTCACATATAACTTTCTCAAATAAAATTTAAATCTTAACTAAGAATACATTAGTAGAGCAGCTGTTTCCTGAAATTTTAATGTTTAAAGAGGTGGGAAAGTGCATTTTCTTACTTCATTTAATAATGGAATTAAGTAGTGAATAATAAATTTATTTTATACTAAAAAGCTGTAATGTTTTGACTAATATTGTGCTTTAGTGCAATGTGAAATCTACAATTCTAATATTAATTTACCCATCTGAGACACAGTCTTTGTAAGTAAAAAGTCTATGCGTTTGTTTCGTTGGACCCTAAGATTTTCCTTCATGTTACAATGAAGTCTTTGATATTTTTTCCTTCATGATAACGAGTTCTTGTCTCCATTTAAAAACTGAGGAAATGCTGCAGTCAAAGATCTTGAATTATAGAACTCAGTGATCACATTTGATATAAGATCTTCTAATCTACAGTTACAAAGTAATTAGGACATGTTGTCAACTCAAAAGGTTGAGCTGTATTTAATATTCCAGAGTAAACTATAACTCCTTGAGTTTCAACAGTTAGTGACAGCACACTTTTTCTCTCCCTTTTATTTCCCCCTTTGCCCCTACATATGATATTTAACCCTGAGAACTAGAGATACCTTTCCTGGAAAAGAAGAAAATTAGAGCAACCATAATTGTGGGTAAACACTTATAGATTTTGGCCCTGGAAGACAGAGCCAATGAGTGAAATTCCTAAAAGTAACAACGCCAGTCCCAGCAAAGACTCTCCAATTTAAACAGTCACTGAGAGTAGACCGGGCTACTGGAGAGTCCCATGTTTTTCCAGTGGGAAGAAATGTTTCACGGGGCACAGATGATTGTCGAAGGGATTCCAACGCTCAGCCAGACAACTATAGTAAATTCGGTAATATTAGAGATTGAGTGCCTGCAATACCACAGTCAATTTTGGTACCAAGCCTTACCCGACAGTTTTTCAGTAGGGATTAAAGTTTACTACACTGAGGCTTCCCAGTCTACAGAATAAAAGAATTTGATGATTTGTTCTCTATATTCAGAGTGTAGGCACAGTCTACATCCATAAAGTGTGGGCCACTGTGTACTAACCTTACTAATTCTTTTTGATTAGCATGCAATATATTTAGTAAATGTACAACATTTTCCAGCAAAACTTACAACTATAGCAATCAGTTCATTTTTACTGATTCATGTTTAGTCATTACAATTGTTTTTATCAGTAGAGGAAGTGTCATATAACTGAAATAACAAATAACTTCCAAACTAACTTATTTTTATTCATCCTGTGACAAACTTCTAGCTACATTTTGTTAGGACTAAGTTAAAAAAGAACAGGAAATGTGCAGCTTTTGCAAGTTTTCACAATTAAAAATTGAGGATGTGCCACAGCTAGAGTTCTTGAATGGTAAGAGTTCAGTAGTTACATTTGATATACAATCCTCTGATCTATAATTAGGGACTTGTGAGGACATGCTGCTGACTCAGAAAAGTTGGGAAATTGCATGTCCCTTGTAGATCCTTGGGGCCACCATATCACAGGCTTCTCACATATGTAAGATTACCAACACCCCACTCTCTGGGACTAGGTTAATTAATGTTCAGCCCCTCGGGCTCTTAACATTTCCCGCAGCATCCATCTCTCTTTGGGATTCTTAACACCTAATACTGAGATAGTGAATATTCTGGCAAATGATGAAGACAAAGCTTCTGAGAACAGCACTACACCAAGCTGCCCAAGGGCTGAAGGGGCCACCTCTGGCTCATGAACGTCCCCAACTAGTGGTGCACACCGGAAGTCTTGCAGGACAGCTTCAGCCAGGTGCAGTGAGCCAAGCTCCCCCCACATGACCATCACTCCTAGGCAGCCCATTTATTTCTGTCAGCTAGTGCTGGAGTAGTTGTGCGTCTCAGTCACTGGCCTGCCCGCATTCATCCCACTGCTTCCTAGATGAGTCTGCTGTTCCTCGCATCTGTCCAAGCCCTCATGCCTTCCGAAATTATGGTGACTGCAGATTCAACTCCCTTCCCTGTGAACAGTCCCTCCATCTCCCAGCTCCAGCTAAAACCTGGCTTCCACCTGTGGACACTGCTGCTCCTCGGGGCCTTTCATGTTGTTGATCCTCTCACACCAGGTCACAAGAGAGCTGGTATCTCACTGTCTCCTGTTGCCATCCCATAGCCTTCCTGCACTGTACTCCTGCAGCCTGCTCTCCGGAGTCAGAGTCCGACCATCTGGTAATTCCTTCTCTCCTCTCCGGGCAGTACTACCTCCCCTGCCTTCCCCTGTCTTCCCCTCCCCTGCCTTCTCCTCTTCTCCCTTCTACTCTCCCGGTAATCTCACCTCTCCACTGCTCCCCACCTCTCCTCTCCCCTCCCCTGCCCTCCCCTCTCTTCTCCCCTCCTCTGCCCTCCCCACCTCTCCCCTCCCCTCCCCTTTTATTCCCTCCCCTCTCCTCTCCTCTCTCTTCTCCTCTCCTCTCCTTTCCCAGTAACACTTCCCCTCTCCTCCTGCTAAATATTTCCGGTCCTCCTGACTGTCCTTCAGCCTGTCCATGCCGCTGTGACTGTACTGTGTCTCCATTTAGATTTTCAGTGCAATGATCACCTCTTCTCTACCTTCCACAAACCCATTTGCCTTCTTCTTTCATTCTTTGCTTTTTAAACAAGCCCAGATCTCAGTCTTGTCATTTAAATCACATTTTGTAAACTGTGTTTCCCTCCACAAAGCCTTTGCGCGTGACATTGCCTCACTGTTTTGCTGGGCGATTCTTTCCCTCATTTGGCTCTGTACTGGCCCACAAAATGAGCACCGCGACACCAGCCAGTTGTGGCTATTGAGCACCTGAATCACTTGCATGTGGCTATGTGGCTAAGAAACTGAATTTTAAATTTTATTTGACTTTAATTAATGAAAATAATTACATAGTGACTGCCTCTTCCTTCCTTCCTTCCTTCCTTTCTTTCTTTCTTTCTTTCTTTCTTTCTTTCTTTCTTTCTTTCTCTCTTTCTTTCTTTCTCATGCCAATTTCCTCAGGATGCCTTCCCTAACTCCCCATCTGAGTTTAGGGCCCTCTGTTATAACATCACCATGGTCTTTATTCTTGCCTTCTGTTATGGTTTATGTCGGTGGCCCCCAGGCCTCATGCATTTGCACTGTGCATTTGTGATTGGTTCATTGTCTAGCGCTTGGATTGGGGTGTGAGTGCTACACTGGCCTGGGGGTGGAGCTAGCGTACAATGTAATGGCAGAAAGGTGTGTCTCTCTCTCTTGCCAGTTTCTGCCTTGCTATTTGCAGCCGCCATGAACTGCAGCCCTGCCATGCCCACCCTGCCTTGGAGCCAACTGAGTATGGACTGAAACCTCCAAAAAACTATAAGTAAACCTTTCCTTTCCCAACTTTGGGCATCAGGTATTTTGTCTCAGTGATGAGTAAAAAGTAACTAAGACACCTTCATATACCTACCTGTCTTACGTGAGAATTACAGATTCCTTGCATGGTTATTTAATGGTGTCCTGTTTGCTAACCACTATATTCCCATCATCTAGCATGGCTTCTGACATACCTGAAATATCTGCTAATGTTTGAATGAAAGAACATTGAGAAGAACAAGAGAATGTGCAGATTAAAATTGCTGCCAAGCCAATCTACCCTTCCCATGAGCCAGCACAGGCCATGTGGGCTCAGGAGGAGAAATAAGATGCTGTCTTCTGCTGTCCCCATGAGCCGGTAGAGGCCATGCGGGTCCTGGGAGGAGAAACAAGGAGCCAATTTGCCCTTCCTGTGAGCCATTTGGCATGCAGGCTGGGAGACGAGAAGAATCCACCCCCTGCCCCATAGGCAACCAGCTCATTTGGAGGAACATAGGCTGAGTTACTAGCAACTGAGGTACAAAAACAACTTAATGCTTATATTGTTTGATTGACTTTGCAGACCTAAGGCTGGTAGTCTGAACATCTATTAAGTGGCTAGCAATATGCAATATAGCAACTATGGGGGATTTCCTTCTGTGTTATTTTTGAAATTCAATATTGTTCTCATTGTTTTGTTTCATGCCATTTTATTGTTGTTTTATTCAATATTCTGTTTTGGTTGGTTTTATTCTGTTCTGTTTTGTTTGATATCTGAGGGTATGGGTAGCAATTTTGAAGATAACAACAGGCATTATGGTAACCATTGTTGATTTTCTATTATCCTATTTTGAAGTCTTATATTACTTTCACTGTTTTATTTTGGTTGACTTTATCTGTTTTGCTTTGCTTGGTTTTATTCTCTTTAAAATAAACTTTAAAAATATTCTCTTGGTGCCAGGAAAGAGAGAGCCCTACCAGGAGTGGGTTTATTTTTATGCTATAACAAGGTGTCTGAAGATAAGCAGTTCTTATTTTAAGCCATTCAAATGTATTAAATGTCAAAAAAATGACTGCCTGCCAGTCTAGTCTGGACTGGTACTACTTTTGTAAATAAAGTTTAACTGTAGCCTGTCTACAAAATAAATAAATAAATACTTTGCTGTCGATAGTATTTAGGGGGTGATTCAAAGCAAGAGCGTGGCCCCACTGGAGTTAGAGATGCCACTGTAGGGTCCACTGGACATTCCACTTCCCAGCTGCAGGACTCCCTGCTGAAGGAAGGGACGTTCCTTGTCCTCACTAAAGGTGCCATCTCATTATCTATACTCAGTCAGGGTGGCATTAGCCAGAGGTCACCTGTCAAAACCACATCTTCCTCCAGCAGAACTATAAAGCTGATAGCTTATTCTGATACACTTTGGCTGCTACTGATCTTTGGTAACTTTAAAAACACTGGGATAATGTATTTGAAAGTAAAATACATTATCCCAGCACCTGATTTACTCAACTTAACATATGGCTTACATCTTAAATGTATTTTTAAGAATATACATTCTCATATTGATAGAATTATAATTTTCCCTCTTTAAGGGTTACATAATTGAATGTAGGCATGTAATTTTTGTAGACACAGATTCAATGCAATCTAGAATATGCTAAAATATTCCTGCTGATAGTTCCCTCCAGAAAAAATTAACCTCAAAGAAGTCCTTCCATATATCTAACAACTCAATCTTTCCAATAACCTTTGTAATGTCAACAATTTTTAAGGACTTGGTATTTTATAATAATTGCACCTGTAGCATTCAGTTGAGCAAGAAAATATGACATGACAAAAAGCTTCTAAACATCCAAACATATCCTGAAATTAATACTCTACTAATCAGTATGGTGCTTACATATATTTAAAAAGTACAAATACTACATCATAATAATTACTCACAACATAACAATGCTTGTAAAAGGAATGCATACTTGCTCCTGTACCCCCAAGTCACCACCACGCTCCACTATGTCTTTCTATTACTTATTTGGCACTTCTATGTCTCAGAAATGGAAAAACTATTTAGAGTAGAAAATAGAGTCATTAAGTGAGATAAAATGCAAAAATCATAAAACACACACACACACTTGACAAGACAATCATAGAACGTGGAGATTTTCCAAGAGATTATCTGGGCTATTTCCTACAGTTAATGAAATTGCATCTAAATCATAACAGAAATAGCTGGGTTCTTTAGGTGCATTCACTTATGAAAGAACACTGCTGTTTGTTTTGGCTTTAACATGATAAAAAAAAATGCAAGATAGCATACTCTTTTCAGTTAAGATTTAGCTATTGCTATTGAGAGTCTCAACTTCCAAGACCCTTTGGGTTTGCCCCATTATTATAGGTTCATTGAGAAATACAAAAATCTAGTCATTGTCTATTTTACATCAAATCAGCTTTTCACTGATCCAAATCACACTTTAATCACATCATTCACTGATGACATATTTCTTCTACTCTTTTTATGATGATGGTTTATATAAGTTTGTTTTCTGCATATAAAAGTCATCATTCTTCGAACTCTATTCCAACCCCCCACCTCGCTATGATAAGCAAAACAGCAGTGATTCATTAGAACATCTCAGAAACTGCCCAATTTTAGGAGCAGCCTTATTTTTGTAAAGTACTTTAATAGAAATACACGTTGTATTTATATTTCAACAATAATACATAGACGACACCAAAAGAGCAGACCTCTTTTGGATATTTCATATTAGAAATATTCTATTAAATGTGATTTTATCTGTAATTAATTCTCTTATACCTATAAGTCTTAGTTCTAGAGCTTCTGAGGCATCTAAAATGAGTCATAGAAAAACAGCCGCTGCTCTAAGACCAGTTTTATTTAGATTGTGCTGACTCTGAACTTCTGGATCATATGTTCACCTCTTTATTAATCATGTAAACTCATGACCCTTTCTGTGGTCTGTATGCCAAGTTTCTTCCTCAAAAACAAATCTATTTTTACCTGTCTCCCCAAAGGAAAGCACGCACTTCTTTACTCTGCTGATGGACCTCTTTGCCTGTTCATCCTCCAAGATGCACTTTGGCAATTTGATTAGTAGCAGCCTACTCAGATAACAAAATGCATGTCCAGTTTTCCTTTTACACAGCCAGTTTATATGCTGTGCCTTAGGAAGAGCTCTGAGCTACTCCTTATTTCTTATATGAATTATTAATTCAAATTCTCCTGTTAATTCAATAATTAATACTAATTTGGTACATATTTCAGTGCATAAAACGCCATTTCCAAGACTACTGGGGCATACTAGTGGCTCTGTTCACTTTGCTGAAAGAATGAATGAGAATCAACACACGGTGCTGGATGGGAAATCAGGGCTTATCTCTCTTTCCTGTAACCACGGTATTGGAAGGGGAAAGCTGCCTCCTGTATCATTCTCGAAATTCCGCTCCCAGGATCCCAAATGTGAAGCCAACATGTACCAATGACAGTATTGCTTTGAACATGGTATATTGTGAGATTTAAATTGTTAATCTATTTGTCAGAGATAGTATAAAATTTTCTTTAAAATATACACCAAAATCAAAGAGGATCTCTGATGTCATCCCAGAATGCAATCTGTTACTATAAGAACAGTTGTCACGATACCTCTCTACTTTTCTTCAGCTTCCTCAGACCAACCTTTTGAGCTGATTTAGGAATTTCCAGTCTTTGGAATACACACATACACAGAGAGAGAGAGAGAGAGACAGAGACAGAGACAGAGACAGAGACAGAGACAGAGACAGAGAAAGAGAGAGCCAGCCAGCCAGCCAGACAGACAGAGAAATAGATTAGATATACAGATGACAGATGACCAGTAAATAGATGGTACATAAATAGATGTTGATATCTGTGTTAGCTTTCAGTCACTGTGACAAAATATCTGAGATGGCTACTTATAAGGAAAGCTCCTGGTTTTAGAGGCTTTGGTCCATGATCAGTTGGTTTTGTTGATTCTGGGCCTGTGATGAGGCAGCCCACCTTTGTGGGAGTGGGTTGCTGAGGAAACCCTCACTTTATGGTAGCCAGGAAGTGAGAGAAACAGATGCAGAGGGGCTCCAATGTCCCAATGAACTAACTTCCTGCCACGGGCCCCACTTCCTAGAGGTTCCAGCACCTCCCAATAGTGCCACACTCTGGGAACTAAATCTTCAACATATGGCCTTTGGGAGCATTTAAGATTCAAATTATAACAATATTGTAAGTTGAAAATGCATTTAGTACATCTAACATGCCAAACATCCTAGCTTAGCGATACAATACAGACTATCCGTCGCTTACCCTTGTAACGACGTTCACTATCTGCCCAGTATTACAGGAGAATGTAAGACTTCATACCACTAGCACAGGAAAACATAAAAATTCAAAATTTTAAGCATGGGTTTCAAATGAATGCATTTTTATTTTTGTATCATTAGAAAATTATACCTAACATTCAGGAGGCTGAGGCAGGAAGATTGTTGCAAGTTTGAGAGCAACCTGGGCTGCAAAGTGATCTCAAAGCAAAATGAACTACATAGCAAGACCCTGTTTCAAAAAGACAAAAGAAATTATAAATGAGGTCACAGTAAGAGACCATATCTGTATGTGTGTATTTATCTTTTCTGTGAAGGAAAACAGATGAGACACACACAGTAACTTTTGCTCTGGATAGCAATCTAAAAGACAATTTCCAAACAATCAGTAAAGTGTGCACTGAGTTTAGCTTATGCTCCCATGGGTAATAATGGGTTGAAAATGTTATCAGTGTTTTCAATGTGGGGAAACCTTAACTATGTAACAGTATTATAAACATGATTTAGGGCATGAAAAATAAGTAAGCAGATTCCTCATCTTGAACTGCTAATCTATTTGTGTAGCTGGCCAGCATTTGTTTACTCCACTTAATTTATTATTTTTTAAGCAATATTCTGCATTTATTTGGCATAAAATGTTGGTATATCTAGAAAATATTTTTAGGGCTATCACCTTTAATACCTTTACCACACATAAAATTTGTGTCTTTGAAAATATTTTAGTACCTTATGCTTAACATATTAGACTGATAAAAATATACACAAACACACACTCATTTCATTTATTATGATTCATTTGCGATTAGACTGAACAAACCTTTGTATAGCAAACATATGTGCAGTTCCTAGCCAAAGACCCACTGCTGAGGGACGTTAAATAATCCACTTGTAAGGAAAGTTAAACAAACTAAGTTCTGATTTTGCCAAAGAACTTCAACAGTCTCTTGGAATTTTCTGCTACCTCAGGTGTAACTGAACGTAAAATTTTTCTGTCTAGAACTTCAGAGCAATTAAAACTCTTAATTCTTTTTATCTCATGGTTGTATCCTTACTGGTTGGAAATTAATGACCTGGTGTAAAGAAAAGATACTTTATTCTCAGCGAAATCATGACGACAGATGTCACTTTTTAGCTCTAAGATGCCAGTGGGAATGGACCCCGATATTCCTGAGCAGTGAACTTCTGTACAGATAAAATCCTATTTAGTGGAAGAGCATTTTCCTTTAGGAAATTCTTTCCAAGTAGAAGTAACTAGAAATTGCTTATTAGTCTCTCTTGGGATACAGTCTCATGGCTGGCCCTTTGTCCAGGCTCATCATAGGGAGCTCTGTTGTCACCAACCCACTACTGGGGTGACAGGGCCATGGGTCTGAGCTGTGGCAATGAGTCAGCTTGCCCCACATGTCTCTGAGTTCCCAAGGCCACCCCACAGTTGTATGGCAACTTTAGTTCAGCTCGTGGGGAGGGCTGACTGACTTCATCACCGCAGAAGGTTTTGTAGAGTATTCTCTTTCTGACTCTTTAAATAGTGCAAAGCCAGGACACAGGAAGACCAGACGGTGGTTTCTAAGAAATGTGAGGTCTTCAAATGTGGGTATTGTCTAGTGTCCCTGATGCAGTCATCCACCGGCTGCTGCTGTGTGAAAACAATATCCACAGAAGACACAGGACAACTTTGAATAATTAGCAAGTACTCAGCACTAATGATAAGATTATTGAAGTTACACATCAGTCCACACAAAGCAAAAAATAATTTCTTCTGAAAAAGAGTTGGTAAGTGTCATTGTCTAGTGAAGCGTTTATTTTCAAACTAAACCCAGTTAAGAAGCGAGGCTGTGGGCCATAACTCACTCCTGCTTCGTGCCTCTGACAGGTCAGCCCAGAGAAGAGTCCAGGTACTAACTGAGTAGGGTTCAATTTTTGCACTAACATGGCCGCTGAGCTTGGGAATTGTCTGTAGCTCTCACGAGCAGATGGCAGGCCCACTCTGCCCTGGTGGCATGGATCTGCCCTTGCTGTCCTGACCTGCCCAAGATTTCCTCAGCATCACCTCTGACTCACCAGGAGCACTCACTGGCAAGATGGACTGGCCAACAATGAGAGCCTGGAAAAGGGCCGGCCTTTTGGTACTAAAGCAATGCCTGCCACAACACAGCTCGCTGGCTCAGACACTTATGGGAGATGCCTGACAACAGGATAAGCACGCAGCTCCTTTTTGATGAGCTGCAGAGGAAGCAGGGTGGACAGGCTAAATCCTTAGGCATACACTTCAGACAGTCCTGTGGTGCTGGGAGCTGCCGTGAAGTGGTTTGTGACAAAGACGCCAACATGGCACCTTTGGAGATCATGTGGCTTTCTCCAGAAAGCCTGGCAGGAAGAAAGAGGCAGAGTGACAGTGCTGGCCCATGATGAGGCTGTAGTGACCCATCAAGCATGAGAGATAGCTGGGCAGGGGCTTCCCAGCTCCCTACTGTCCCTCACCAAGACACCAGAGACCATGTATGCACCCCTCCTGTGCCACGTGTGAAATTCTGGATGTCATTGAGCTAGAGGCCTCAGGAGCTCCAAGCCTCCAGGGGGAGAGGGCTGAAGGTCTAACAGTGAATCCTGCGGCCTACAAAGGGTACAGAGGGAGGTAAGTAGAGTACGTGTGCCCAAGAGGGCCATTTGCTGAGCTTGGCCTGGGTTTTAGGCAGTTTACGTATCTGAAACATAGTTAGTGCTTATAAGTCTCACGTAGCAGCAGGAAGAATTACAAACTTTTTCCTTTATGTGACTTTTCAAAACAGAATGAACCCAGTATCTGCAAATAGCAGTCAGCTGAGATAAGCAGCCATTCTAGAAGCAAATGCCCTTGTGCCAGGAAAACAAGAAAAACATGAGTGAGAAGCAGGAGAGCAAAACCCACAAATACAATTTGTGATTTATAGCTGCGAGACAATGCTGCTTTTGCTTAGACCCGGGCTCTGCAAACCGCGGCCCACAGGAGGCAAGTGAGCAGTGGCCCCCTGGAGAAGGGCAGAGTGGCAGCAGTAACATTACACCCCACTTTATTTAGCCCTCGGTGCTTCTGGGTCACGGCCAGGCTTGTCATTGGAGCCAGTCCTGCCCAAATCCAGCAACGTGTGGAGAGTCAGTGTGTTCACACTGAATAGCAGGGGATATTAGGCTTAAAGAGATTACTAGTAAAATTTCCTTTGTTTCTAATCGAAAGCCTTGCAAGTTATTAACTCACTAAGGAAAGCTGGGACAATCTGGTCCAAAGCTTTGACCTGAAGTAGTGAATTCCAGCCCTTTCTAACCAAAGCCTGTCGCTCTGAATCGGAGGCTCCAGGGTTGACTTTTAAGCAGAAGAGCTAACGTTTTGGGTCTTGAATGAGCCGGGCCCACCTAGGATGAGGATGCTGAAGGACAGTATGGATTTTCCTACATGTCCTCCCACCCTCTGGTTCTGCACCCCTTGGTGTGACCTCCTCTGTGCCACTTCACAGAACCATGAAGGAGACCTTCCCTGACCTTTCACAGAGCTGACTCTGCCGGTTACCATGTCTCAGTTTGAAACTGTCTCCTTTCCAGGCCTCTCTGCCTTTATTCTTCCCATAACTCACTCTATCAGTCCACACTTGAAACACAGGTTTAATATAAGATATATAAATATATAAGGATTTACAGAAAAGGCTTACAACGCTTGCCCACAGAGGCAAGTGTGGAAGGGTGCAGAAAAGCTAAAGATTCAGTCAAGGTCAAAGGCCTAGGGCTCACTGTAGTGTCCCATGTGAGTGGAAGGCTGCAGAGTGTGCACTAGAAGCCAGGAGACGCCATCCAATGTGAAGGTCAAGACTGGAGCTCCTCTGATGAAACAGGAGACTTCCCTTTCCCCCCGCTTTATAATTCATTGGTCACTCACACCTGGGGGGGAGTCTGCTGTCTTCAGTAAATCCCTTCAGCCACACTCAGAACTATGCAGATCCAATTTAGCTCTTTACTCAAGTGGACACAGTTACTTTACTGTCACACTCTCTCCTCTTCTGCAAATCCTTCCCCATCCCTAAGTGGGAGAATCCTCAGCAAGCAGCCTGTGTCCGGAGTTCCCACACTTCTCCATGTTGACAACACCCAGATCTTCACCTCTAGACCTGAGTCTTCACCAGCCCAGAACTTCCACTTGCACACTGTTTGGGTCTATATCCAGGGTCAATGTGCTCCACGATGTTCTCAGCACAGTGCGCGGCACAGGCACGGGCATGGCAAGGTTAGCTAAATGGTGAATGAGTGAACACACGAAGGAATGAAATCTCTCAGTTTGCTGCAACACCTTTCTTGTCACTTCTGCCTTTCATACCTGACCAACTGTTGTCTTCTGAAAGATGAGGTCATGGAACCGTCTCCTGCACCAAGCCTGAAAATGAACCTGTGTCCCCACCCCAAGAGTGATATTACTACATTCCTTCACTGCTCGCTTTCAGGATCTCATTTTCTTTCTTAGTGAAACAGAACATAAGTAATTGGTGCTCACAGCAAGTAATGTTACTTGTGACAACTTTGTTCTGACTTGTGGCTAGCCAACCTCAAGCCTGACATAGGAAGTGATTTATATCGCGTCCAACACGCCTTTTCCCACCATCTTTGACCCCAAAACAACAGTAACAACAATAATAGTAGCGCTTGCAAGACGTCAGGCTCTAAGTTGTGCTGCAGACTTTACCCGCATGATCTTTCTGAGTTTTCTCAGAATCCCTGTGAGGCAAAAGCATTCCACAGAGTAAACAGGGATTTAAGGAGGTCGAGATAACAGGCTTCTGGGAAATGGTAGAGCCAGACGTCACACAGTTGAGGAAACATCATTCTGAATCGCTTCACTACATGGATTTAGGTAGAGAGGGCTCGAGTTGGTTATGTCTGCAAATAATTGAATGTCTGCTATGTGCTTAGCACTGTGGGCAGCAGACAGAGGTTTAAAAAGATCAAGTCCCTGATCTCAAGACGCTCACGGTCTAGAGGAGAGTGCCAGGATGAGACTGATGTCTATGAAATGAAGACTTCCCGTTGAAAGGGTTACAGTCACACAAAGCGCACACAGTTCAGAATTACATGTCCCTGTCCTTGAAGATCCCAGCTGCTAGAGTTTTGACTATGCAGGGATTCAGATTTAGTTTCCCCTCCTCTTTGATCAGGCTCCCCTGTCTTTCTAAAGCTCATACTATACACATAATTTCCATTCAAATTCAAAATCTTTCTGATTATTGTAGTGAATGCAGTGTTATTCAAGGATTTTTTTCCCTGAAAGAGCACCTATCTGACATGCATTTTTAATTTTATGTGCAATATGCAAATGTCATCACTGTAGTTGTTAACCGCAGTGCAGGATTGCAATTAACTATGGAGCTGTGCATTTTAGTTATATGCTAATGCTAATGAGATTTTCATAAAGCAAGTCCAATTACCAGCCTTATTTTTTAACTGCAAGAGCTAGTGCAAAGCAAAGGTGTTGACTTCCTTTGGAATAAATTACCCTTTGTCCTCAGCTCCTTCATCATATTCAATCATCCTAAAAAGTAACTCCTGCTACTTTGAATATTTTATCCTGCCTTGCTCCCTAGTACAATATTAACAGAGACAGTGGGCAAGGTTGTTTGGAAACCAATTTACACTGCCTTGGCAGTGGGAAAACTTCCTCCAAATGTAAACTGCACCAGCAGAGGAACAGAGCTTTGAATAGTCAAAGTAAACAGGACCTGGAGGAGACTGAAGACTCAGACAGTGAGTTAGCAAAAATAAACCACAAGGGAGCACATACAAAGTACAACCTCAGACTGCAGAAGCGCCAGCTGCGGATGGGTGTTTGAACTCAGATTTATGGTCGGAGGTACTACTGGTTCAGGACGGATGGTCGTTCCTTCCTTTGTTCAAAGCTCAGTGGTAGAGGGTGGTTCCGTGTGCCTAGACACCGAAGCTTCAAATAGGAATGATTTGGAGAATGGGAGAGAGGCTCGGGAGCTTAATTTTATTTCTGTATTAATTGTTCCTTTATTTTAAAAGAAATGGTGGAGAATTCGTAGGGCAGTGAAGGAGTGAGCCAGCACACTGCCTGCCAGCTGTGAGCTCACAATCAGGTCAAAGTCCAAGCACACAAACATAGGATAGTTTTGTATGAAGGACAACGCATGCTATGGTATGTCCTTAGATGGGGACAGCAATGAAGGAAATGCGTTTGAAGAAGGGAGGTAAAGGGGACAGGACACTTCACAGAGGACAAAGCGATTCCTAAGCTGAGCCCAAGAGATGGGGATGTGGAGCGAGATGGAAGACAGTCCAGAAAAGGACAGTGAGGAAGCAGCTTGGAGTAGCCTGGGTGTCTGCAAGCCGCACAGGACCGCAGGCGCTGTGGCCGACCACCGGGGACAGATAAAGCTGAAGGGACCCCCCCAGGGGATTTCACGCGGGAGAATACAAGACCAGGTGTGCCTCGCTGAACCCTCTGGGGTAGCAAAGTAAGAGGGCGGGGTGAGGGGCGAAACCACCCCTCTGCTTTTTTTAAAATTCATATTAGCGATTCAGAATAGTGGATCTTGCTTTGGCATATGTGAATATAATGTGTGAAATATTATTGAAAATACAGTGAATGTTTAAAATTTAAAAATTATTGCAATAAAAGACACATGGCCATTAATCCCCATCAGAATACTTTCCCTCCCTTCTAAAACACTTACTCAATCTTTCTTGTCACTTTCTGAAGCAGTTCTGAAGTCTTGTTTTGTATCTTTAGTCGCACTCTTGTGATTGCCTTGATGTTCTGAATTGATTCAAAATATCTACCTTTCATGGTCATTTTGACCTTGGGGAAGAGCCGGAAGGGTATCAGACCCCATGAGCAAGACGGTTGAATACAGACCATAATGTTTGTCCAGCCTGCCTTTCTTGAGGTGGCACCTGATAGCAGCAGTCACTCTGTGTGTGTCTGTGTGTGTGTGTATTTTTTAAAAAATCACATCTCATAAAGATACTCAAAACACATTTTGAGAACTGCACAAGAAAATGGCAGGGATGACAGGATAAGTGTGTTCCATGTAAAGAGAGGATTTTGAGGGGAATTATGTCAAGGAATCTTTTACTATAATACATTTTTAAAATTTAAACATTCACCAAGTATTTTGATCACACCTCGTATTTAGATCATTCCTCCTCATCTTTCTCTTCCCTACTCACCCTCTTATTCTTCTCTCCTAATCTCCCTTCTACTTTCATATCAACTCTCTTTTCCAATTTTTTATTTTCTATCTTTCTAGAGTCTTCATCTTAGAGAAAACATGTGGTATTTATCTTTCTGAATCTGGTTTATTTTACTTAACATGATCATCAGCAGTTTCATCCATTTTCCTGCATATGATGGGATTTTACCCTTCTTTAGGGTTAAGTAATATTCATATATATATATACACTACATTTTCTTTATCCACACGTCTGTTTATGCGTGCCTAGGATGTTTCCATATCTTAGCTGTCATGAATGTGTTACTGTAAACACGGCATGCTGGTATCTCTACAGTGTGCTGACTTTAATTCTTTGAGGAATACACCAAGGATGTGTGCTTCTTTCTTTGGTAAGATTTTCTTTTCTGTTCAAGCCAAACCCTGAGATAAATGATCAGGTTTTTCCCAGGGGATGTCTATTTGCTATGTAAAGCACTGAAACAAAAGGTACTTTTAAAATTTCTCGTATTTTTTTTTAAAAAAGCAGAAAGAAAATACAGGAGTAGGATGAATGTTTGATAAAACTGAGACATAGTTTGAAGGTCTTCCCTCCTCTGACTCAGTTTCTAAACAAAATGAAATGTGCACAGAAATTAGAGAAGAAAAATGGGAGAAAAACGAAGAGAAAAATGATGATTTTAAATATTACCAAAAAAACGGACAGAATTGTTTCTGTGACATTGGGAAACCTTTCGTTCTTTTCACTTCAACCTGCCCTTAAGCCCCTACCAGCTCCGTCACGAGCTGGGAAAGACAACGGGACGTGGAGTCTTCCAGACTTCAGTTAGTGGAAACGATGTCCCTGAGAGACACAAACTCCACTCCACTATAACAACGATGGAGGAAGCTTAAACAGCACACGGGCAAGTACATTAGTGGCAGGAAATTGCGTGGTTTCTATCAAATGTCTTCTGAGAGGGAAGGGTGGAAATTGAGACCAAAGAAAAAGTTTTTGCAAGTAGACGGTAGGATTCATGCAGGATCGGGCTTTGCTGGATAGTTTTAATGGAAGGACCAAGGGCCACGGGAGAAAAGAGTCCAGGATACAGACAATACCTCTTTTTTTTCCCCCTACCCCGAAAATACCTCTTGATGGGAGTAAAGTGAAGACCAAGTGCCCACTAGGTGCGCATACTGGGGAGGAGTGGTGTAAGTCACCAAGGGGAAGCAAGTGACAGGTCGGAGGGCAGCCGTCTGCTCTTGTGCTTTCAGACAAGGGGCAGGTTGCGGTGCTGCTCAGGGGTAGGTGAAGCTGTGAGGACAGTCTGGAGCAGGATGAGGTTGAAGAACTGAGGGGCCAGTGATTAGAGAGGTCAGTGAAAAACAACGCCAGCCTTCGACGGCTGAGGAGTGAGCAGAAAACCAGAAGACAACAACGCCGTGGACTGGCAGAGGGTGCCTGGCCCAAGGACGCACGCTGCGGGTGGCTCTTGTGGGAATCCTGAAGCAGACGTGGTCTCTCACTTCTTGTCACTTTTCTTGCTGGTGGGGCCTTCTTCTCTAATAGAGGCCACACACATAGGTTCATGACCCACGCCTGGCCCATGGGTTTAGGGAGCCACACCCCAGGGGGTGTCTGGCCAAGCATTTCCCTCTGTTAGGAAATTAGAGATGAAAAGAAATTGCCTATTCTATACCTGGACAATGTATTAGGCTGAATAATGACCCCAAGAGGTATCAGGTGCCAACCCCTGAAATCTGAAATTGCCCAGGTGGGTCCTAACTGCATCACAAGTTTTCCTTATGAGAGAGAGAAAGGTTTGCTTTGGACATAAGGCATATGGATAGAGAGGGAGACAGAGAGACATAGAGACAGAGACAGGAGCAATATGACAGAGGCAGAGGATGGAATGATGCAACTCAAGAATGCCGTAACCACTAGCAGCTAAAAGAAGCTAACAGATTCTCCTTTAGAGCCCTCAGAGGCTCTAAACCTCTGCTAATGGCTTAATTTTAGCCCCATGAGAGAATAAATTTCTATTATTCTAAGTATCAGATTCATAGTATTTGCTGCAAAAGCTATAAAAGATTAATTAAAACATAACTTGTGAAGGATGTGATGTTTGGAGCTGCTGCAACTATCCTGTAGCCATGAGGAGAAAAGTCTGAGGTAGAATAAATGCAGTAGAAAGACACAAGAAGATCTGCTGAATTTGCCAATTATCACTCAGTCTTTCAATTTGCCACGTAAGAAATAAATGTTATAATTGGATATTCTGTTACTGTCTGCTAAACAGTGAGAAAGGCCTGCACAAGGAGAGGGAAAATCATGACTGAGAAGTGGCAGTGAATACTAAAGAAGGAGCTGTGTCCACTTCCCTACACCTTCCAAGGGGAAGACAGTTAAGTTTGGAACACGAAAGGCTCCTATTTAAGTAGAGAGCAGAGCAGGTAACTCCAGGGAGAACCAAGAGTTTAGGAAAATGACAGAAGGAAAGTTTGTGCG
The DNA here is from genome assembly GCF_034190915.1 of Cavia porcellus. Classification (NCBI taxonomy): domain Eukaryota; kingdom Metazoa; phylum Chordata; class Mammalia; order Rodentia; family Caviidae; genus Cavia; species Cavia porcellus. Next base: position 25,434,063 of record NW_026947497.1, on the reverse strand, counting down.
GATTGAGGCTTTTGATAATTGTGCATCAGGCCTCCTAGAGGACAGTCCAAGAGCTTAGAAAGAGGAGGAAGAGTAGGAGGCGCTCTTTCTGAGAGATGATGCGAATCAGTACAGCACATGATTGTGCTAAGACTATGCAGAGGAACATGGAGCGCGGCATAGGGAGAGACTCATGCTTTGGAAAGTAACCAAAGAAAATAGGTATGAAGCTTGGTAGTTTAAACAGCCTCGGGCTGCCAAGAAAACATTTCTACCACTGCCAGAGCCAAAGTGGTTTTTCAACTTTAATGTTCATAAGGTTCATCTACAGAGTTTGTTAAACATGTTCAAGATTCCCAGACCCCAAGATCCTGATTCAATAGCTCTTGGTAGGGTCTAGAATTCTGTCTCTATAAGGAACAACACAACACATTTAGAAATACTGCAGTATCCGAGTCAGTGACTTACAAATGTTTTTGACCAAAATCTATATAAAAAGTTCCTGTCTTGACAGAAGTCACAGGATACACCTCAATGCACATTTATGTACACATTTGCGCGCACACACAGTATGCACAAGGTAAAGTGATCTGGCTTACCAAAGTAGTTTATTTTTAATTCACAGAAAGTTTGAAGCTGATACATCTGGTCAGATGACTCTAGTGAGTGGTACTGCTCCAGTCCTCCAAACGACAGCTCAGGGGCCAGGCTGCTTCCCCATTGTGACATCAGTGACTTGTGGCTTCACGGGCGGGGTTTGTAGCTCATGGAAGAGCATTTGCCCAGCATACCTGAGGCCCAGGTACTCTTTGCTCCTAAACTTGGACAAAGACCTAAGATTCATCACCTAAGCTGACTGGCATGGAGATGCCAGAACCCCAAAACTAGAAGTTTCTAACTCTTTCTGATCTAGACTGATCGGATGATCGTCATTAGATGAATGTATCTTGTCTTAATCTGTTGTTGTAACAAAATATCTAAGACTAAACAATTTATGAGATACAGGAATTTATTTCTCACAGTATGAAACCAAGGCGCCAGCAGACGAGGTAGTCTGGTCTCAGAGGGTGCTGATCTCCAGAGGGAGGAACACTTCGCCTCTGTAGCTAGATCGTCTGTTTCTTTGCAGAAGGCAGAAGGGCAAGGCAGACACAGGCTGCCTCAGCCTCTTTCTAAAGGGCTGAGTCTCATTCATAATGGATCAGGTTTCATGGCGGTTCACCTCTTTGGGCCCTCCCCTCACAGTGCCGTGCACTGGCAACATCTGGGTTTTGGAAGAACATTTTAAACCACCTCAACCCCCTGAAGCTCTGGGCAGGAAAAGGGGGCCGGCAGGTAAGACGGTGCTGCCCGAACTCCTGTCTCCCCGTGCCTGCTGTCTCTGACACTGGTTTGGGGAAGAGAAGGAGGATTAGAAGGTGCGGATCCACCTTACACGTGGATTTAGAAAAAGTATGCAGACAAACAGCTAGAGGATTTAGAATATTCTCAAAATTGTCCATTCTGAAGGGATTCAGAACTGAGTTGCACTACAAATCAAAAGGAGCTGGGAGAAGAAATGTTAAATATCATTCAAGAATCATAGGCTAAGTACTGCTCATTTCAGAGCAGGCTGAGGTGTGGCTCTTGGGTAGAAAATCAGCCAGAGGCCGGTGTTTGCAAGGTCAGCAGGAGGAAAGCTCTGGAGCCCTACAGAGTCTCCCACCACCCTTCTGGGGAGTAACTCGAGCCTTGGGTCTGAGGAGGCGAGAAGTCCGGTGTTCTATTTTTAATTTGTAGTGTGGAGATAAGAGTTAAATACAAAGCAGATTAAGACTCCCCTTAAATCTCCTCTACAAAAGAAAAACTGGAATTAATCCCCAGGAGCGCTCTATGGATAGCTCAGCACCATCATTTTCTAAGAATAAAATTAGAAGCAGAAAACTGTGTCTTTATCCTTTTGACATCCAAGAATCATTGCTACCAAGCACTACAGGCCGTGGAATTACTTTCCAGGTTGCACTCTCGAGACAGAGCATTTCATTCTGTAGATGTGTGGTTTTAACAGCAAAGACAAAGGTCCTCACCTTGCAGGACAGCTGCTCCTGGGTACTGCCGTGTTAACGGGATGCACACACACGGAGGTCATTGTAAAATCACAAACATAGGGTGCGGAAGCAGGTTTCAAACAGTGGTGGGCTTCAGCCTGCTTCAGGCCTTGAGGATGCAGGGTTCATGTGGACCACAGTAGCCTGCGTCCTCTGCACATAGCATGTACAGGCGCTCTATTACAGGATGTGATTCTTTATTTTTAAAATATCTAATCTCATTATGTGATACTACCTTTATAGATGTCACATCAAACAGCAAGCTAATCTGGCGACCAGAGCCTTTGTCACCTGTTACCCGATCATGTGATGGGGGAGAGGCAAAGAGACTATGATTGGAGGCTCTGCAGCAGTCAGCCTGGGTTCGAACCTCAGCCCCAGCAATTACTCACTGTGTGACCTTGGGCAAGTTGCTTAATCTCTCTGTGCCAGAGTTTCCACTGTGTAGAAGGAAGATAAAACAGCCCCTGCCTCAAGTAAGGATTAATTGAGAAAATGTATGCAAAGCACTAAATCAGTTCCTGGCACGATAGCAAGAGCTCAACAGCAGTTGGTGGCTGCTAGTATTATGTTTTTGGAGATGTGGGAGAAATGAATCTGGAGTGGCTGTGCACTCTGGTAGGTTAGTCCGAATCTGCGGAGGTACGCAGGCCTCAGGACTCTGCAGGCCTGCGCTGCCACGAGAGAGAAGCCAGCCCACTTTTTCTGGGGCTCTTCTGTGTACGGGAAGCCATGGTCACGGGAATAATGCCTTGCTGTGTGCATTAGATCCTTCCAGCAAGTTAGGGTACTTTCCTGAACAACTCTGCATGCCTGATGCTTCTAGGGACACAAAAGATTTACAAAGCAAACCTCTGTTCACACTCATGTGAAGATTAATTGGAGAGATTCCAGATACCCAGGAAATTCAGCCAACTGTGAGGTCTAACATGAGAAGGGACTAAACGGACATGGAGCTGCTAGGAGACGGAAATGACTACGAATCAGCACCTGCTTTCAACCTCACAATTAGCAGCGGGACACGCTCAAGAGGAGACATAGGTGAAATGAGTTATATGCTACCAAAGCAGCACGAACCGATTGTTCTGGGGGTCTCCAAACAGGAAATACTGGACAAGACACACTTCAATAGATTTCCAAAGCACCTAGATAATCAGTTCATTTCAAAAGATTTATAGGCATCTGCCATTTCTGAGGTACTATTCCAGGTGCTGAGATATAGCGGCGTGCAAAACAAAAATCTCTCTTGATGTGGAGGCCGTCACTTTCATGCTCAGTAAAACAATTAACCAACAGAAAAGCCTCGGTTTATGTACATATGTGTATACACACATGTACAGAATGTCAAAGGGTGCGAAGTGTTATAAAGAAAAATAAAGCAGGGCCAGGGGCTGACGCGGTCAGGAAGGGCTACGTAACGAGTTACTAATGCTGGGGTAGAGGCAAAATGTGCAAAAGAAGCTAGAGAAGGAGAGGAATGAATACGGACTGAAAACAGTCTAGGAAAATTCTGTGCTAACTGAGCAAGGAGGAGGTGGTAGGAGCCAAGGGGACAGGCTAATTGCAGGAGGGGAGAAAGCAGAGAGTAGCCAGACAGCTGCAGGAGGCAGGTGCCCCCAGGAGAGAGAGCGCGAGCGGGCAGGGCAGGGAGCAGGTTCCCCCAGGGCCTGACGCCAGCACCACGCAGATTGTTAAGTGTAAATGTCAAGAGCTCCTGAGAACTGCTGGGGCAGAAACAAACAGTGCCAGTGTTCATTTCAGTTGGTGAGCAGGACCAAAGGATGGCACCAGCCTGGGTAACAGCAGGACACACCACTCTTGTTCTGCTTGCTACAAAGACCCCTCCACAATCTCACTTACGTGTGCAATCTTTAGAAAGTCAAACTTTCAGAAGGAGAGGGTAGACTAGAGGTGCCCAAGTCCTCGAAGCATGGGGAAGCAGAAAAATGTCAGAGAAGGGGTCCAAAGTTTCCTCACATAGGGTGAGCGTGATGACCACAGTTAGTAATTCTGTCTTGGATACTTGAGAATTGTAAGGGAGTGAACCTGGAGCGTTCGCATCTCTCTCTCTCTCTCTCTCTCTCTCTCTCTCTCTCTCACACACACACACACACACAGTAACTTTGCCAGCTGATGGACATGTTAGTTTGTGGCAATCGTTGCACAGTGTACATGCATATCACATCATATTATACATCTCAAACATGTACAAATTTATTTACAAAAGGAACTTCCAAATATGTCTTTCTCCATAAGCTAGAGAAGAGGCCACAACCGGCCCCACGCACATACTCTTCCTGCTGCAGTGGTAAGAAGCCCTCTCCCCAGCACCATCGGGGACTGAGTATCACTGCTACGCTTGCTCCTACAGTGGCAGGCACTAGAGGACACTCTACTTGGAGTGAGGGTATCAGAACTCCACGAGGAGGGACAGGACAGCCTCCAAAGAGAAGAAAGTGGGGCTGGGGACATGTCCCCACACAGGGTTACAGTCCACGTCTCCTTGAATTCTGCTGTCTCTTTCTTTAGCGGTGTCTACAAGTCAGCACATCTGTGACCTGTGCACTCATCCCAGCAGCCTTTCCTGCCCCTCTGCCATCTCAAATTTCCATGAGTCACGAAACCAAATACAGAGGCCTTTAAAACAGATTTGACATGGAAGCATGACTACAACTCTAAGGGAGAGCTGAAAGCACTGCCCACACCTTGAACTTGGAGGGGGGGGAGGGTGCTGGTCCCAGGGACCTTTTCCAATTTCATCTATGCTTCTATGGGTTGAGTTGGCAGAAGTTCTAAAGGGCACTAGAGAATATTTTGTATGAGATAAACATAATTCTTTAATGTAAAATCAAAAGGCTCAGTGACATGAGTCTGCTTGGCTGATAAATTTGCAGGAGGCATCAAATCCAGAATATCTACAAGATGTGTTATTTTGTGTGTATGTATGTGCATGCATCTGTGTGTAATCAAGTTAGTCCAAAAGTCAGTATCTCTGAAATGCAGACCTTAGGTTGAGCAATTATTTGGAAGCCAAATAAGTGTTCAAACAATGGTTTTACTTCAATAACCAGCTCATTCTATATTCCACTGATAACTGTTATTTGGATGTTTGCTAATACATTTTATTTATTTTTGGACAAATATCTTGAGCACACAATATATGCTAAGTACAATGCTACATACGAAGTATTCAGAGAAGGATAAGAAGTAGTTTCCTACCCTCACACACCTGGAGGCCACAAATTTGAGGGCTTCTTGTGGGGTTTTTCTTAAGCCTAGAAGAAAAATTCTGTCTTTGGCTGTCTGCAAGAATTTTTTCATTAGTTCTCTTTTAGATACTGCAACTCTATTTCAGCAATCAAGTCATTGAACACAGAGCAGGAAAAACAACTACAAAACACAGAAAGATTCCAAGGAACCACATCTTCAAAAGGCCAAGATTGCAAATTCAGAATATATAAGGTGAAAGTCATAAATCAACTAAACTAACTTTCAAATTTTCTTAGGAGGTCAGCACACTGGAAACCAATGTTGTGTCACCTGTGGGTGAACTGAAGCCAGTCACTGTTTCTTCAAACTTTGGGCAGGCACTAGATGAAAAGGTTGGCTCTCAGGTAGCACCAATATTGTCGATAAAGAGCATACCCTCAACAGAGGATAGGTGCTCATGACTGTATGCTCACCACCCTGGAAGCCTGAGGCAGGAAGATGGCAAGTTCAAGACCAGCATAGGCTACTTAACAACTCAGTGAGACCCCATGATGGAAAATGTAACTCAGAGCAAAGGCTCTGAGCTCCATCCTCAATACTTGCCTCCCTCCAAAAGATTATATGTTTAGAATTGCACCAAGTATTTGATAAACATGGTTAGCTATTAGGACAGTGGGTTAATGCATAAAATATTTTGAAATAATAACTTGTTAGTTAGATGTACTTCTGGTGCAGTGGTATCTCAATTCATGAATTTAAAATGAATGAAAATCTAACCAAATTTTCCCACGAGGCCAACACTGAACCTCACCATTGAATGTGATTCGCTTCCGATTTGGTTTGCAACCAGAATCATGGAAAGAATTAAATTCGTCAACCGAGGCACCACTGTAATTGCAGTAGCACTACGGAAGAAGCAAAGGCATCGTATTTGACTTTATTTTCTCCCCCCCCAAAAAAAGTAATAAGAACTAAGGAGTAATAAAACCCCAAAAGTGTAAATTTTGTTGTAAAAAAGAAAAGGAAAAAAAGTGCTCTAAAAGATACAACAGCAAGTGTGTTTAGGGGTGTTAAATAGCTGACCATATTAATGTTTTTGGTTGGATCATTGAACACAACTGTCTGCAGTCTCACTGTTTGAGTGTCCACTTTGTATGCTTTGATACCGTGACTTGAGCAACTATCTCTAAGATGATAATATGTAATCTATTAGCTGGTGATTTCTTACTTTTTTTTTTTTTTTTTTTTTTTTTTGTAGTTCTGTATTACTTGCACCCTTACACCGCTTTGTTTTGTTTTTGTTTTTTCTCTTTTTCCTTTTAAATAAAATAAAAAAAAAAAAAAGAAGCAGAGGCATCAGTGCATCCAAATAAATGTTTATGGAGACACTCGCTGGGCCTCGACAAGACCTGCCCTCCTACTCTTTTGGTGATGGAGAAAGGCAGCTGAGGGTTTTAGAATTCTACAAGGAAAGTTATGACATCCAGAGGGGCCCAGTAGATCAGAGAAGGCCCAGTGTGGGTGAAGGGCAGTAGATAGTGTATGAACTTGGAGCCTGAATTGCCAACCAGGGGAATGCAGTCAAATGCCCCAAATCTAGACAATGACATCACATTTCAGCTGAGGTCAGCAAAGACCAGGTGGTGAGGGGAAGAATCCTATAGTTGCCCAAACTGTACCCAAAAGAAATTTCTTCTTTAAAACAATTGTGTCCTCACTGTATTGCCTGGCCTGGCCCTAAACTCCTGGGCTCATGCAATGCTCTTCCCCAAGCCCCTGCGTAGCTGAGACTATAGGCATGCCTGACCACGTTGGGCTTACCCTTCTGGGCTTAAATGACACTGAATCTTTTGTCATTAAGTTGTAAGTTTTTCTGACTCCAAAAGCTACTCTAGAATCGTATTACATTTTATCTTGCCATCCAATTTTAAATAGAGCACAGATGTTTGGCAAATATTTGTTGACTAAAAGATTAAAAGACTGTTTATAAGCTGGATTGGTTACCAGGAACCGGTGTAGGTCATATACTCCTATCTTAATATGAAGCAATGGGGTATAGGAAAATGGAATCTGATAGTCAAGATTCTATTCAATCCTGAAATCTCACAGTTTCTAGTCCAAAATACCAGCATAACTACAGCTTCAACTGTAGGGATAAAAGGCTATTGATTCTCTTGTGAAGAAACAGCATTATCTTTCGCCATCCTAATACAGTCTAGTTCTCTAAAATGCTATGTCAAGAAACCTCAACTAAACAGGCAGAAAGGGAGGGGGCCGGGCTTGGTCTGAGAAAGATGGAAATAGATTGCTCTCCTACCTTCTTGAGAACTACTCAATTAGGTAAAGCAGGAGGCGAAAAGCATTTGTGCTGCCCACGGCAGAGCTCAGCGAGACTGTTAAAAGGTCGAAACTGAGAACAAATCTATTACAGAAACTCAATTAGCTTTAGAGAGCAGTGGTTCAGAGTCATCTCCCCGGAGAGGAGGCAGCTTCTCCAGTGACCCGGACACAATGGCACAGCTGCTCAGGCCTTGAAGGCCTACAGAGAGAAAGTGAGCCGAGGCCAGATCCTGGTTTGTGTAGATCCGGGTGTCCACTGAACGTGCCTCTGTGTTCACACGCTGGCAAGCTGCCCGGAAGGAGCAGCCCAGCTGTTGGGTCTGGTGGCCGTCTGTTTAACCTGACGATACTGGGAGCAAACCTCAGCTGTCTAAGTGAGGCATTGGCTCAGTGAGCGCTGAGAATCAGGAAGGGCTGAATGAATGGCTGGATGATACACCCAGCCTTTCAGGAGGAAAATCCGCCTAGGCATTTTACAGCTACAGACAGCACCCTGACAGTTAGCAACCAGGACTCTCTAAAGAACATCTACTGTAAAATTCCAGGGCTGAAAAGAGACATTAGAGACTGTCTAGAATGTAGGAAAGAGTTAGGAGCCTAGAGGTTAAGAGACTTGTCAAAGTTCCACATTTGTTTCTTGGCAAAGCTAGGGAAAAAAATCCTAATGATCTATTAATATAGGGACCTTTTCATCCTGCCTAGCAGTTTTTGAGAACATGAAAGACATGTCTCCTTCGTTCTCTGTTCTGTCCGCATAGTCCCCTGCTCCCAAGTGTCTGAAAAGGATAATTTTGAAGGTAAATATCTGGAAAATATTTATAAGCTTTGATTATAAGATTCTCAGTGGTTGTCAACATCCTTTCTATCACTTTGCTAAAAATATTTATTTTTCTAACTGTAAAACTTTTTAGCAATTCAAAGGATTTAGAAATAAAAAATGGAAGTTCTAATTCTCAGTGCTTGGAAATCACCATGTCAAAGATTTGCTGTCTGGTTTCTTTTCTTGAGAATAGCTAACCAGAGGTTTGTTCACACAGCCTTGACTGCTCACCACCACGGCACTGCACTCTCACCCATTAGTACCCCACTTGTAACTAGTCCTGTCTTTAGCCCCGAGAATGAGAATTTAAGCTCAGTCTCCTAGAGCAGTTGGAATGCAGGTAATGTACTCGGAAAAGGAAAAGACAGAGACACCTGGCCTTTTGGAAGGAGAAGGATAGTTGCTTTTCCGAATGAGAAAGCACTGGACATTTCTAAATTCCAGGAGCTGGTGGGAGCTCCAGCAGCGATGGCTCTGTATACACCTAGGAAGGTCCGGACCTCAGCATTCCAAATAGGAGTCAGAAAAAGACATCTCTGCCAAGACTTGGACTTAGAATAAACATTGCCAGAAGAGTTGCTGGTCTGTAACAGCTTACACAGTCAGGAAGAGCAAGTTCTCAGAGATAACTGAGAACCGGGGACTTTGTCCCCATTAACTTTGACCTCTAAGGTCCTTTATGATCTCACATGGATGACAAGTACTCCCTGAGAGAAATGACAGATTAGATTTCCCAGCAACTCCAATGGGACAGCTAGGTCTCATTGAAATGGATTTAGAAAAATAAAAGCATGTGATGATTCTACATGACATGATGAGACAGACTTTAATTTATTATTTGTGTATCCAGCGATACACACACTGCTTTTCAGATTGCACATTTAGGGTCGGTGGGGGATTGATCCCCATGCCCACCCCAACTACTGCAACTACTCAAGGCCGTTACATACAGTGTAAAGTATTTCCAAGTTCTAACTTCTAGATTATTCATAATACCTAATACAATGTAAATACTGTGTAGTTATTATACTGTATTGTTTGAAGAATAATTAAAAAATGACCACCATATTCACTACAGATGCAGTTTCCCCCAAACATTTCTACTGCTATTGGTTTAATCCAGGAATACAGAACACATGGGTATGGAGAATGATTGTATTAAATTTTTCTTCTACATGCCAAAAGATGTCATAAAGACATTTGAAAGAAAAATTACAAACTGGAAGAAGGGAGCTGCCACTCATGGTTAAAGATTTATATCCAGAAATACTTGTTTTATCTATATGAAATTGCCCATATACAATTTCTGACCCACTAAAATGGCAATTTCATATAATTCTGTCTACCACAAAGAATTCTTTCAAATGGATAAGAAAAGGATAACTAACCCAAAAGAAAGAAATGTACAAAGGATAGGCATTTACAGATGGGGAAACCTAAATAAATGGAAGATAAATGTCTGGGACTAAACTTAAGTTACTAGAAATCTGGGAAATAAAATAAAAACTATGATAAGCTAGGATTTCACAGTACAAACTTGGCAAAAAGTAAAAAGCATTGGTAAAAATATGGGGAAAAGGAATTCTTATATCCTATAGGACTACAAGCTAGTACAAATTTGGCAATGCCATATGAAGTTGCTGATAGCACACTGTTTGATCCACCCACTTCACAGCTGGATCCTCAAGGGTTGTTTGTATAAGGAGGATTTATGTGCCAGGCGTGGTGGTGTGTGCCTATATTCCCTGCATTCCAGAGGCTGAGGCAGGAGGATTATAAATTCATCATTATCTAGGCAACTTAGTATCTTAAGGAGACTATTACAAAATTTTTAAAAGTTTAAAAACATTTGGAGACATAGCTCAATGCAAAAAGCCCAGGATTCAATCCCTAGTGCTGGGGGTGGAGTCATAAAGCACCATTTGTAATAGTGAGTAATTGGAAACAATATGGATGACATTGTATTTTAAGGTAAATATCAAATAAATAAAATGAGGCCAGTTCCTATATTCATTAAGATTAGAAAATTGATTCTGTATATGTCAATGCAGATACATTTTTAAAAATACAATGTTGAATAAAAACAAATTGAAAAGGACACCTAGTGAATGAGCCCTCTATGTACATTTTTAAATTACATAGAATGATATATACACAGTAAAATGAGAATGGGGTCAATATATTGCTGACTTCTGATAGTGATTAAGGAGGGAACGAAATGAACTTTAACTATAATCCTACTCCTATTTTTAGAAGATCTGAAGTAATATGGCAAATTTAGCAACTATTTACAAAAATAATGCTGCTGACATAGTTTTGAGTTATCCTTTGTTCTTTTCTGTATACTTGAAATATTTATAATTTAAAAAGTAATGTATGGTAGATATTGTGAAATGAGAAGAAACTTCAAAAGCAAGAAGAACTAGATTGGGGGAAAAGGAAAAGGAAGACAGAAAAAAGGAAAAAAAAAAACCACGAGATAGTTATATACCAGTTTCTCTTAGTTCACTGGAAAGAAAGGTTTGTGCTAATGTTGTTTGGAGAATTTTTATGCCAATAACTTTGCTCTGAGTAACTACTTTGAGGATAACAATATTCAGTGTGTGAGCTGTTGTTATTCTCCTATTATTGTTTTATTTTTTTCCATAAAGTTAAAAAAAAAAAGTAAATGTCCACATGTGAGGCTCCATAAACAGGAAGCGAGATGCAGCCTTGTGTCTAGAAGCGGGCCAGGGCCAGGGCCTGTCCATGGAGAGAAGGTATTGGAAACAGAGGTACCTGTACCTGCTTACCATGTTTCTTGTTCAACGATGGCTTGCCTGCAATGGATAGCAGACAGAATCCAGCTTGTGTTTAACTATTAAAAAGGTGAGCCAGGTACATCGTACATGACTGTGATCTCAGCACTCTGGAAGGCTGAGGCAGGATTTGGGAACATTGAGCCCAGCCTGAGTAACTCATAAAAAAGACAAACGTTTATCTCTACTACCAACACATAAGAGAGAAACAGAGAGACAGAGACAGAGACAGACAGACAGAGAGAGAAAGAGAGACAGCAACAGTGACACAGAAAGAGACCAATAGAGAGAAAGAGACAGAGAGGAGCAGAGACAGAGACAGAGACAGAGAGACAGTGAGGGACAGAGACACAAGGGAAGAGAAGGAAGAGGGGAGGGAGGAGGGAAGGAGAGCACCAGTGTGCAAATGTGTGTTAATCTAGATCTCGCATTGTTGGGAAAGCAGAACCACGTGATGCATGACGTTCTGAGGCAGAGTAGGTGGCCTCACAGATGAACATTTGCCAGTTGTCATCCTGTGTCTTGCTGCTTCTTGGTGACACTTTCTCCCTTCTGCCTCTTCTCTATCTTTGAAGTTTTTGATTCAGAAGGTCACTCACCCACCTTTAACTCCTCCATGGTTACGGCTGAAACCTGGCTCACGTGATTTTGCAAGAGAATAAATGAAGACATCAGGGTCTTTGATTTCCAATTCAGCAGCAAGGCCCTTAATAGCAGACTCTCATCACTGTTTGTGGGCGGCACATGTCATAAAGCACCTTGGGGTTTCAGCTTTCTGTCTTCCGGTCCTCCAGGGAAGTGTCACTCAGACTGGGACCTCTGTGCACATACAGCACCTTTCAAGAGCTCCGTTACCTCCTGGCCGGGCCCTCCCAACCTCTGGGTGAAAGCAGGCAGGAGATTAAGTCACGGACATCCGGATGCATCTGCTGAATTATCCAGGGGACCACAGGGAAACAGACAACCCGTGTGGGCCATCCTAACAATGACAAACGGCTAACAAAGGGCCGCGAGTCTCTGCACCGAGCTGCCTCTGTGAACTCAGCTCCTTATCAATGCAGCTCGGGAAGATGTTGCTCTGTCCCAGAGGTTACACCATTATCTGAAAGATTCGGTAACAGTTCATAGCTCCTTAAAGGCATTCTGCTCTCTCTAAACTCTTCCTTTGGCTGATATTTTAAGAGCTGCCTCTATAGTTTGGATGTGTAGACTACTGATGTTCAACAGCTGTGCAAGGGTCACTCACGTACCATACTATGGCCTTTCTGTTGAAGCCCTTGTCATCCAGAAATAAAATCTCATTTCTTAGGAGGAAAATGAAAGTTCAAGGCTTTTTCCCCCTCATTATGTTGAGAGCCGCTTCTCACCACAGCAGATTGGATCAAAATCTCCCAAAGGGGCCCACGGACAAAGGGAAATGATCTGAAGCTTCCTGGTGGAAGCAGGTCACATTATTCTCCCTTTCTCTTCTCTCCTGTGGACACCTCCGCAGGAGGCGAGCCTTCAGAAAGGCCACACTAAGGGGCTGCACCTGGGCTTCTGCAGCCCAGGAAGCAGGAATCGAACTGGTAACCGCCATCAGCACCCTGGCATTTGTAAACTGCTCCCTCTTGAGTGTTTAAAAGCATTTTTTGGTCAGTTGAGGGCAAAGGAAATGCCCTTTTCTGTGCTGGGAGAAAGTGAGTTCACGACTTCAATTGCTTCCCCTGTAGTGGTTAGCTGATTTCTGAGAACTTTTTGAGCCACAAGGGCTTGGACACTGAGGCATCATATGGGGAGGCTGGCAAATCCCAACATCAGAGAGCTAGTATCACTCTGGGGGCAGCCACAGGGCCCCGGCTCTTTAGGGGCATCCGTCAAACTCAGAATCCAGATTCTAGAGGCAGAGTAACATTAGATGCCAACTGTGGCGTATTACAGAACAAAGTGGTTTTTATTTAAATTATGTCTGATACCTGATACTGATGTCCACCCTAACATTAAACTTGCTGCCCAAGTGGAACTCATTTGTTGTCATTTGAGATGTACTTGAAAAAGTACATTTGAGATGTACTTCACCTCAGCCTTTGTAATAATTCTAGCCTTTGTAGAGCCCAAAGCCCAAGGCCAGATAGATGTCCAGCTCATCAGCATTCATGAGAGAGGCTGTAACCTTTCTGGTGAAGAAGTACTACTTTTTATTTTTGTCATGCTTTTAGATAAGCATCCTAAAAGGTAGCAGTGATGGTCTGGTCTGATCTGGAGGTAAGGGTTGCCCCCAAAGAATGAGGAAACAAGACTGGTATGGATTCAGTTGTGGTCCCCCTCACCCAAATGCAAATGCTGAATCCCTAACCTTCAGTGTAATCCTATTTGAAGGTAAGGCCGGGAGGTAATAAAGGTTCCTCCTGTAAATCTCACAGTTGACAGTTTATTCATAATACTTAACTAGATTCTGCTAGGTCTATTCATAATACTCAAAGCTAGATGAGTAAACCAGCTCTACCTAGGAAGGTTACAAGGTTTCAGCTTCTGGACCAGTTCATAGTCTGGGACCCAAGGACTCAACGCCCCTTCTCCTTAAAATTCTCTTAAGAAATTAAAACAGCAGTTATATGTCTTCTCCTGAGGAGCATCTCCATGTCAGCTGCCTGTGAAGATAGATCTTTTACAAATAAGGGAGGAAAACTAATGGAGGGAGAGGAGAAATGGAAGAGGAAAGGATAAAAAAAAAAAGAAGTGTAATATACATGTGCACCTCCCCAAGAGGAATATAGTCATTGTGCACTACAAACATATAGGAATAAAAACTTAAAAATACAAAATGAGAGCACAGCGGTGTTTTTTAGTAGTTGTGATTTTACAACCTACCTAGCTGTATTTGGAAACTGGTTTTGTTTTTTGTTTTTGTTTTGTTTTTACTGGGAATTGAACTCAGGACCTCACGCTTGCCAGGCAGGCACTGTGCACTGAGCTATATCCCTGGTCATCCTAACTGTATTTGGGGAGGTGGGAAGGTAAAGGCTTAACTGTGGGAGATGGAAAGATCCCAGGCTTCCTGGAGATCCTTGTCAGTGCCGGGGGACTTTATGTTCCAGTTCTTCTCTTTTGGGCTCTCTCTGTTTCTTAAATTCCTCCCTCTCTACCACTATTTATAATAATTACACTTGTAGGCATTCAGCCTTTGCTCCCCTTGACATAACTGATTAATAACTCAAGCCCTCAGAATGATAGAAATGTGTGACTTTGTTCATTGCCTTTTGTGGGATGAAGGGAAACAGGATTCTCTCTAGAAAATGAACAGACTATTACCATAAATATCCCTGGCAGACCTTGGCATTCTTTGTTCATTAACGATAAATACATGCTGGACATTCAATAATTCATAGGACTGTTTAGCTGCTTATTTTGATCTTGAATAACAAAAGTGAATGGCACACTGTTGAGCTTTTTCTTCTCAGTTCCTAGAATTTATCTAAAATTTGGAGAGCAACTCAATATTGCACCATGATGCATTCTACTACAGTGAGTCCATAATACTCATAATACTCCATAATACTGGAGGACTTTTAAGAATCATACCAAGTCCTTATACTCCATTCGGTTTTCCTCATACTTTTCAAATGAAGTGGTGATGGTAGGGAGCCAGTTGTAGGGTCCACAGATTCGGCAATACAGAAGAAACCAATGGGGAAATGCCTACTGCCCCCTGCTGGTAAAAATCAGTCAATACTCCTGATCACTGGGTGTAGCTCTCAAAGACCTCTTTTAAAACGTTGGATTGAAACCAGGTGTTAGTTTCAAAATGACTTTAAGGAAATTTCAGTGTTCACCTTTTTAAAAATGAAGCTAAACAGTAAATGTCCACTTGGTTTTTCTCTAATTATACTCCCCCTCCTCCATCTTCTAAAGTGTTCTTTCCAATCAAGGAGATCATTATATCATTTAAAATCTAGGGTGTTCTAGAGTGTTGACCTATCTTAGGTACCAATGTCCCTTTTGTGATGATAAATACACGAATAAAACTTTCCTCCAACTATTCTTCTGAGACTGAATCTAGCAAGTAATTACATCAGAGACACTGTGCTAACACTTGGAATCCCACATTGTAGTGCAAATCTCAGCTCTGGCGCTTAGCTATATGATATAGGCAAGCCATCTATTCGCTTAGACTTTGTGAAAATATAATAATAATGATAACAAGAATAGCCGGACACACAAGTTTGTTATGAGGATTAAGTGAGATTAATTCAGTGAAAGTGTTTTCTCTGAAAGCAGCACACTTGGAAGGTATTACAACCAAAGAGTAGGTAAGCATGTAGTTGCCCATTTAACTATATTAGGCAGATATTTGGAGTCAAACACCCTGGAGCATAGTAAAAATTAAACATTAAACTTTAGATCCTTATCATTGATATTAGCATTATTACTATCGTTTAATATTTAATTCTTACTGTGCTGTAGGGGACCAGACTCTGCAGAGTAAATTTAGGCATTCATTGACTTCATGAATCCCAAGGTAAAGTACACACACAGTGAGAGCATAAACGTACTAGAAAAACCACTCCGTGGCGTAGTCTTAGAATGTGCTTTCTTCAGTAGCATGGATACCCCTTTTAAATGCGTCAAGGGGGGAGGCTCCTTGAAATTTCATTCCTTTGGATGAAAACATTGTATGTTGAAGGCTTGTTTGCAGAGTGTGATTTTTGATCTAAGTTTTTTTGCTAAAAAAATTGTATATATTGAAAAGAGAATCTCAACTAAAAAGCTGAATCCTTAGAAATTCATCAAAATTGCCTAGCTTCTATGGCCCAACAATTCTTTAACTCTTTTCCATCAATGTTTATACTTTTTCTGTTGGATTTACTTAGAATCCTTTGTTTTTAATCCAATTTTGAGTATTACTGTCTCTGCTTAGTATGTAAACAAAATTTTGGAATTTTATTTTATTTATATTTTGTGTGTATCTTTTTGAGACAAGGTCTCACTATGCAATTCAGGCTGGCCTTGAGCTCACTTTTCAGCCCAGATTGGTCTTGAACTTGCAACAATCTTCATACCTCAGCCTCCCCAGTGCTGGGATTACAGGTGTGGGATTATGACACATCTGGCTCCATTTGGAATTTTTAAAAAGCCAAAGAGTATCATCCCAATGTATTCATTTCTGTTTCTGTGTGTTTGGAAAGAAGAAAAGATTGTATATCTTATTTTGTGTTTATTTGGTTCCCAGCAGGTTTTCCTTTGCTCACATCTCACACCGAGCATATTTAATTTAGCAAATTGATTCACTTGCACGTTAAACACTGCAGAGAACCACTGAAAAAACGAAGTCACAATCAGGGTGAGCAGAAAAAGCCTTTCAGAAATGTGAGGCCATTTCAGATATTACATTCATTCTGCGTTTTTGAGTTAACGACAGTGGTAGAGAAGCTGACTTCATATATATGTACAAAGAATGAAATATTTCTGTCCATGTTAAGAGAAAGCTATCAAACACAAGTTCTTGCTGACTCGGGTCAGCAAGAGTGAATGTACCCCTTGTTTTAAAAGAGGGCACTCATTAAACCTGGACCTGTGAGTCTGTCCTGACTGTGCTCACTTGCGTAACACTGCTGCCGTCTTTCTGGGAGGACATGAGCCTTTTTAACAGGAATGAGAAACAAAGAGAACATCAGGGAGCAGACTATGATCGTGACTCTTGATGGGAACCAGCCTACTAAAGCCCTGAAGAGAATGAGCTCTGCCGCCTCCCTGGCCGGGGAGTAATTCTGATTCGTAGGACCAGCAAGGCAACATGGTGCACAAACTCCTGGTCTACTGGTGTCCGCCATGATGGTACCAATGGATACCATGGGTCTGCCCGGCCATCAGCTGAGCTCACTGCTTCTGTGTCCTCTCTGACTCCAGCCCAACCACTTCTACATGGCTTGTTATGGTCCCAGCTGAATTCTATTTCTTCCCTGTCTTTTGCAGTTATAAGAATCAAAACCTGGAACATCTCTTCCTTTTCATCATGACTGCTCCTCAGTCATTTTTGCTGACTGCTACCGAGTTGCCCAATTCTACTGATTTAATGAGTCTGTTTCTCCCAGCAATATATAGCTATGCATGACCACATACTTATAGTTTTAGAATAGGAAATTTCTTTAAAAATATTTTCTATTTATATTAATTTATTAAGCAGTTTCTTTGCATTTTAATACATTTTTCTAATGTCAAATACTATCCAACAGATATTAGTCATGTAAACATCATACTTTTAATGTACGTGAGAAAGTGATAAACTCTATTAGTATTGTCTACCTTTTGAATGCTACTAAATTTTTACATGAGTTTATATATAAGTTCATTAACTGTTCTTAACAAATAAATGTGACTGAATCTCTGACACATGTTTGAATTTTATAATTTAACATTTCAAACAAGAGAAATAGTTTTTTGACTACTGTTTCCATGAAGATTCCATTTATCTTAGAAATGATTAATATAGGATGACTATAAATAGGTATGTTTAAATAGAATAGTTAAACATTTTCTGTTTGGTTTTTTGCTGCTGAGTTCATTTGACTTTACAATGTGGCGAAAGAACTGTATCAATATCTTCAACCTGGAATATCTTTAATAAAAATTTTCCTCCATTTTCAGGAAGGAACAGTTACTTACTCAGAAGGCTTGCAGATTAGTCATTTCTTAAGAAGCTAGATCATTCAGTACTGTGTCAGAGCCAAATGTCCAAGGTCAGCTAAATGCTATGGCATGTTCTGTTTGATGGCCCTAGGCAGAAAGCCACAGCATTCTCACTATTAATATCTCCTGACCTTTTGACTTACAAATAGAAGCATCCTCATGGCCATTTTTCTGTAATCTCTGAAAACCTAAGGATGTAGGGCCTGACATAAGAAATATTTGATTTTTTTTTTTTAGTTTTTATTAATCCTGGGCTTTTATGGTTTGCTTATTCATTTCACAAAATTTTCTTAAGCAACAGTTATATGCAAATTACCATGCCAGCCTTTGGGGAAACAAAGATGAATCAGCCAAATGCATCCTCAAGGAGTTTATAATCTAACTAGGGAAAAGACATACGA
Organism: Cavia porcellus; assembly: GCF_034190915.1. Lineage (NCBI taxonomy): Eukaryota > Metazoa > Chordata > Mammalia > Rodentia > Caviidae > Cavia > Cavia porcellus. The sequence continues at coordinate 25,415,762 of NW_026947497.1, read as the reverse complement.
CAAAACACGACAAAGCAGGATAGAGTAAAAAGCAAGAAGCAACGTAAGAGGAGCACAAGCAAGAAGGAGGTTCAGAAAAAAGGGGTACTGGATGGGGGGGTGACAGAGGAATGTGAAGTGGTGACTAATTTTTCAAGGAGCTGACACTCGAACTTGCCTTCAAAGGGTAGAATTTAAATATGTAGAGAGGAAATACAAGTTCAGACCATTCAGACTGAGGGAAAAGCATGATTAAGGGCATGGATATCAGAAAATATGGGGAAGGAAATAAAAATTTTAAGTAATTGAGTTTGAAAACAGGATATGAGAATAGATGAATCATGGAAATCAAAATTGAAACATTAGTTCAAGGGCAAACATACAGGTTGCTAATGCCAAATGATAGAACGTCCCCTCTATTTTCTAGACAGTGGGCCACTGAGAAGATGCCACATCCAACTGGTGTCTCAGAGGTGTGCTGGACTAATTTGTAAAGGGGGGGTGCCTAGAAATGAAAATATCAACTGCCTGGGCATGTTCTTTAATGGTCCAGCAAAAGAGAGCCTGGGTTTTCCAGAACAAAGCCTGAACAAGGATAAAAAGTGATAATCTACTTGGTAAGTGTGAAATCAGGCCAAGAAGGCTAAGGAGAAAGGGAAGACAGGACGGAAGGGTAAGAAGAATGCAAAGCGGTGACTCGGAGAACAGACCTCTCCTTGTGACAGTCCAGGACAGGGAGGCACAAGAGTCACTCAGCAGTCTGCACCTTTGGCCTGTGGGACTTCTTAGAATGGACTAGCAGGACACACTGTGCCCCAGGAACTCTCTGGGAGGAAGCAAGGAGAAGTTTGTATTACTAGCCAGCTCCCAGAGCATTTCTTGTGGGTCAAGATTTGTCCCAGTAAGAATTAAGTCCCTCATGTGTCCAAGTGATATCATAGGGTCACTCCGACTACTCGGGTGCCAGACCTCACAATCTGATGGACAGTGTTTTATCCATGTGTAAAAGTTATGGTTCTCACTGGCTTGGCTCTCAGTGTGTGTGTGTGTGTGTGTGTGTTTACCCTCACTCATCATGCAAGGACAGGATACATTCTGAGAAATGCATTGTCAGGTGATTTTTGTCAAAGTGGGAACATCAGAGGCTGTAGTTACACAAGCTACATGGTATATGCGTCAGTCGCATGATGTGGCCTCTTGATGCATTCAAGAATCAAAAATGTATGAGGTTGCCGTTGGGCTGACATAGACTTCTATTTAGCAAAGAAACCTTTTATAAGTCAAAGAAGTTCACTGTAAAATTATGGCAAAAATATAGCATGGTACATATGTAAGGCAGTAACATAGCTATTTTAATTATGAAGTGCAACATACCATGCATAATCATATGTACTATACTTTTATATGACAGGATAGGTTTATTTAATATATAGTTTAGGTTATAATAACACGTAGTACATATTATCTCACTATAAACACATGACCAATGAACTGTGCTATGATGTTATGATGGCTTCAACATCACTAGATGACAGAAATTTTTCAGCTTCATTATAATCCTATGAGGCCACTGTTGCACAGACCATCAGTCTTGCAGAAATGTCATGTGCCACTTGACTTACGTGAGAGGCAAGGAGTCAGAGGGATTTCAAGATGATGAATGGTGAGTCCTAGGCAGTGCTGCTGTGCTGAGCAGGACAGGAGCTGAGTAGCCGAGGGTCCTGGCAGTGGACAGTTACTGTGGCATTGAAGGAGGGGCCCAAGCGTTGTGCTGGGGGCAGTGACTCAATGGAAAAGAAGAAGCATTCAAACCGCTGTCAAAGGATCATTTTTTTGGCACCTTGGGCTAAGCTCTTCTCGTTATTTAGAAAGTTACTAACTCAGCTACTATGCAGAAATATCCTCAAGCCAAGGGTTCTCGTTCTTACACTTGAGAGAAAGACAGATTTTGGATATCACATTTCTTTCATTCCAGTTCTGTGACTTTTCATCATAAAGTTCTAGCGTATGTGGGCCAGTCTTTGTAAGAAGGGCTCAGAACTGTTTGATATCGGCATTATTGAGTAACATCTATCATCTGGAGATGGGCTATAAACATGAGTCTAGACTTGACAGGCCATACACAGCCTGCTTGTTTGGAATGCAAAGAAAATAAAGTCATGCAAGGAGCCCTCTGCCCTTAAGAAAGAATTCTCAACTCCAAATCACTCTTTAATAGCAAGCTAAAATGCAATAGTTTATCCTTGAAACTGAAAAAAAAGAGGAGACCTATCTCACATATATGTATGTGTCTGTGTGTTTTATCTATCTAAAGTTAATACTAGCCAAATTTTCCTATTTTTTTCTGGGATTTTTTTCCCTTGTAATCTAAAACAGACTTGGTACACTGGAAAAAGAATTAGAATTGTGGTCAAATATTCGGGCTTCAAGTCGATTCTCACTCTGTGTGAAGCAAATAGTCAGTAACAGCTCACTTTGAAACTCAGTCTCTTCGACTGTAAACTGAGAATGATGCTCACCCCACCAACCTCAGGGATTGCTCTAAGAATGAAATAAGACGGAGCTCTGAGAATTAGGGAAAGTCAGGGCACAGACAGGACACGACCACGAAGACAGGATCCAGGAAAAAGAAGGCAATTGTCCAAAGCCCTGCCATCATGTAAAAAAATGCCCCAACCACACTGTACCCGGTGGGATGAAACTGACCCTAAAGGTGTCAATAATTTTCGATGCTTTTTCAGGAGACACAGTGTATCAGCCAGCCATAGTGTCTCACTGCTGGGACAAAACACCCAACACCAGCAATCTAAGGGAGGCATGGTTTGTTTTGGCTCAAGGTTTCAGAGATTTCAGCCCACTGTCAGCTGGCTCCAGGACAGAAAGGTCACAATGGCAAGGACAATGGGAGGGTGGGGATGGGGCAAAGTTGCTCTCTTTATGGTGGCCAGGAAACAGCAAGAAGAAGAATGCAAAGAGTCAGAGGCCAGGGGCCAGATGTAGTCGGACTACATCTCCATGGCCCTCCCAGACACACCTAGGAGCTAATCAATTTACAGTCAGAGGAAGCCATCATGCTTAGTGTGTCCTGCGTCTTGCAAAGGCTAACCCACTAGCTGCAGAGATCCCACAGTGCTTTAAAGAACTGTCTACTGTCACTTGCTCTGGCTCGACTTTGATTTCAAGTTTTCATTCAGCCACTTATTATATGAATGACTTTGCACTTTTTAAACTCATCCGAACTTCAGTTTACTCATCAATACATTGTGAACTGTATGACTTTATGGTAAGATTATGAAAAATTATAGAACTATTTAGAAATAATACTTTGAATACTAACATAATGCTTAGTTGTAAGTTACAGTTATTGACTAATAAGTGTCAGTGACAGTTATTTACTATTATTGTTATTTTTAGTGTGATATAATAGAAAGAATAATAGATTTGAAATCAGACAATCGTGCATTTAAATTAGACCTGTCACTTACAAGCACTATAACTTGGAGCAATTTAAGAAAACATTTAGAAGTTGAATTTTAAGGCAGTGGCAAATGATTCAGAATGTAGTTGTGAAAAATTCCAGAGGTTTCTGAGGTGGGTTGAATGGAACCTCCCATATCCTAAACCCAGAACATGAACATGATCTTATTTGGGGAAAGGGTCTTTGCAGATATAATTAATTCTGGATCCTTGGAGATCATCCTGGATTATCTGAGTGGGTCTGACACTCAATAACAAGTGTTGTTCTGGGAGACCAGGAAGTAAAAAAGAAGATCCTGTGACCACCGAAGGGCAGAGACTGGAGTGACACAAGCACCAGCCAAGAAAAGTCTGGAGTCACCAGCAACAGGAGGAGGCAAAGAAAGATTTCCTGCAGAGCCTTCAAAGGGAGCTTGGCCTGCTCTCACCGTGATTTCAGTCGTCTAGACCCCAGACTTGTCTGAGAATAAAGTTCTATTGTTTTAAGCCACCAGGTTGATGGGAATCTGTTCCAGAAGCCCTAGGAAACTCAAGTAGTATTCAGTGCAGTGTGCTTGATACAATGCTAGAGAGGGGAACAAGTGACACAGAAGGTCCTTACCTAATCTCAGCAGCTCCTCCATGAGCAAATCCCTGCAAGGCCCACAGGTGGCCACCTGAGAGCCAGGGCCAAGCTGCTGCCAGTGCACTTAGCCTCTGTCCAGGCTAAGACAGAAACGCCTGACCTTGGTATGGTTAACACTACACGCTACCACAGGACATTGACATCAGGGTGTCACCACTTCGTAATAGCACAGATCCAGTCTCTGTTTGCACTGCAGTTTGTTCCCCTGAAACTCTCACTGCCCCAGAGGTTTAGAATGTAAAAATAACACCCACAAATCTCTGTTCAAAGGAACACATAATACACTTAAAGGTGCTTCTTGTAACAATAGCCTGTCTCTTCCTGAGGGCTATAAAAATTCAGGGAGCAACTTTACCCAGTTGTGGAAGATAAAAGAAAAGCAGGCAGTTAGACCAAAGCAGGCAGCAGCCTGTCTGGGGTGAAAACATGCCTACTTGCTAAAAGAAATCACTGTGAAGCCGCAGGTGTGGGTGCGCGTTAACAGCCTCTGAAGCCCGTATTTCAAGCTTAGCTTCCTGAGAAAGCAGGACTTTTGACACACTCCCCCAGAGGCTGTGTGTCAGGGGTGATGCTGTTGTAGCCAAGTCGCTGTCTGTGCTAATGTCCGAAATTTCACACTGTGGATCAGATGGACCAAACAAGCAGAGATTATTTTTCTCTTACGTTTCTGTAATGAACCTTGAGTCCTTATGGAATATCATTCTGTAAGGCAGTAATAATAGCAAACCCTACATGGAGACTGCTTGAGTGCCAGACCCTGTTCTAGGCTCTGAAGATACATTAACCAGTTAATTCTGTCCAAGCTGGGAGCGAGTACCACCAGGATCCCCATTTCACAGATGAGCAACCAGTGACCGAGATGGAAGTTCTATGCTCAAGGCCACATTGCTAGCAAATGGAGTCAATTCCAACTCTGTCATTTGACTGAAAAGTTTCTATTCTCTGCCACTATGCTAAAGTGAAAGAAATAAAATTAAATTTATAAATTAATATCTGACCAGGTCTGATGCGTATATCTGTAATCCCAGCATTTGGGAGGCCGAGGCAGGAAGTTCACTGTAAGTTCAATGCCAACCTGCACCACATAGTGAGACTCTGCCTCAAAAAACCACAAACCACAAACCAAACCAAAACAAAAAGTATTTATCTACCTCAGATTTAGACTATCTTTTATTAATTTATTTGGTGTTTGCTTTTTTTTTTTTTTTTTGTGCTTTTTAACACAAGGTCTCTGTCTCTAGTTCAGACTGGTCTTGACCTCACTGAGTAGCTCAGGCTGGCCTCAGACTCACAGTGATCCTCCTGCTTCAGCCTCCCGAACACCGTGATTCCAGCTGCCCACCACCACCACACCTTTTTTAGAAGAAGCCAATTTGTTTTTTTTTAAATTTTATTTAAAGAGAAAAAAAAAACAGAAAAAAGGTACAAGTAATACAGAATTTCAAAAAAAATAAACAGTAAGAAATCACTAGTTAATAGATTACATATTGTCATCTTAGAAATAGTTGTTCAAGTTACAAAATTAAAGCATACAAAGTAAACATTCAAACAGTGAGACAGCAAACAGTTCTGTTCAATGATCCAACAAAAACTCAGTAATATCGTTATCTATCTTATACACTTAAATATACATGCAGTTATATTCTTTTTTTAAATAATTTCTTTTTCTTTTTCTTTTTTATCGGTACCAGGGATCAAACTCACAACCGCCTGCTTGCAAGGCAGGTGCTTATGCCACTGAGCTAAATCCCCAGCCCCTATATTCTTTAGAGCACTTTCGAAGAAGCCAATTTCTTCTAAGTAAACTTGCATTTATGGGAGGGGACCTCTGGTGGCCATGTCATCCCTAGGCATGGGCCAGACAGGCTGCCAAGACCATAGCTGGCACGCTCTGTGGTGCGTCCTCTGCTGGTCTCTTCACCTGGCTGGTCTCTGGCGCTGCCCCTGTCTCGCAGCTTGTGTTCCTGTGCTGTGACAGAGGGGTCATGAGCATCTCCTGCAGCCTCCTGGGGCTGAGGACCCTGTGGAAGATGAATGTCACACTCCATTTCCACCACCCCTTCCTTATCTTTGACTCTGAATTCCTCAACAAGCAGAGCTGGCTGCTAGTCTTCCCACCCACCAGACATGTGGGATTCCCTTCCCCGCCCGCCCTTGCTCCCACTCCTGAGGAGGGCAAAGGACACAGTTGCCCTTTCCCATCTTCCGCCTTTCCAGCTCCCATTTCCAGCCCACTGCTGGACCTGCTCCAGAGGAGCTTGGTCAGTGCTCACACTTACAACTCTGATGTGTAAAACAACACATCTCTCTCTTATTTTCTATTCAGTATCCTGGTTTGTCCCATTTCTACTCAGTAGCAGGGAAAGTGTTGAAAAGTTGAACCTTTATCTCTTCTGCTTTCAGGAAAGTGTCTTTCAGATTAATGTATGGGGCATGGTGGTAAATAGTCAATCAATTCAAACTTTCACACACCGCTGTGGATTTTTCCAAACTCCCCTGAAGGACCCTCTGGTCTCTCCTCTTCCTTTCCAAGGTGGCAGTGAGGGAGCAGGAAGAACTCTGATTTTGCAGCTACCAGACCTTTTGCTGATCTAGTCCCATCTCTAGTCCCATCTCTGCCGCTTTGCACCAAAGGGTGGCAAATCGTGTTTAACCTTTAGTGTATGACACTGGGGCCCACTGCTTGGCTCCAGGGCAAACTGCAGTTTGTCCGGGAAACCTCCATCTTTGGTGGCTTCCTGGTCTTGTTCCTAGGTCCCTGGGCTGCAATCGTTCTATGGAAATCTATGTGCTATGGCTTGAGCAGAACCCTGAGCTCTCCTACATACAACTTGGAGGTATCGAGGCCAGTGTTACACAAAAACTATTCTGTCCCTTGACAAATGGTAAGGAAGACTATTCACACCTATTACAATAAAGGTCTTATCTATTTGAAAAGGAGAGAGACAGAGGCTGGGCCAAACTCTGAATACAACAAAGACAGCTACAACTGCCTAGCTAGCTAGCAAGCAGAATGAAGCAGTCAGTGGACGGAAAGTTAGTCAGAGAAGTCACTTGGGATCCAGAGATGATACCCTGGAGAAGCAGGGTCAGAGGGCAATCCACTTTCCAGGCCCCCAATGTCCCTCTTAGACAGAAGCTTTCTTTCTCTCAATTACTTCTTCCTATTAAAAAACAAAAGATAGAGGGATTCTTGCTAAGCTGGCCTGATGTTGCTAAAGGCAGGCAGGGATGAGGAACTTGATTAGATATCTAACACGGGAGACGACTTAGCAACATTCTTTGCTAAAATGGGCTGGACAGGACACAGACAGATGGAAATCAAAGTCACATCCTGGTCAGGAAGTGAAATGTCTCTGTCTCAAGTCAGTCTTCCTAGACATCTCCATCACCCGAACTTTCTCAGGCTCTTGCCCCCAAACCATCTGCAGTTTCTATCATCTTCCTGTTCTTCACCCTTTGGCTGGGCCTGGAGGATCCGAGGTGTTGGATGCCTTTCCAGAGACCTGAACGACATCCTCATCCTGCTTGAATTCTCTCCAACTCAATCTCCGCTTCCTCTCACAGAGAAAGGTTTACGGCGTCTTCCTGTCCCAGGGAAACCTTTCTTAAATATTCTCTCCTCTCCGTACTATCTTTACAGGGAAACTCTGATCCAAGTTGGCTTTTAGTATGTGTAAGAGAGATGTGAAAATAAAAAATAATTAGTTTTGCTGTCTCAGTAAAGGCTAGTTTTCAATACCACTGTTTTGTTTGGGACTTCAGTCCCATTTGGAAAGTCAAAAGTAAGCATTGATATTTTCTTTTTCTTTATGTTTCAAAATCTTGACCATATCTGACAATAGACACCTCTAACTGGATGGGGACCATCATACAAAGGGAGCGTAAAAACCAAAAGTGTATTAGAATATTTTGAAGTTACATTCTTTCCATCCCCAATCCTATTGCCAATAGGAGTTTACTGAGTCCACACTGCGTCTCTCCTCCCCATTTGCTTTGCAGAGATATGAATATGCGTGCCCCCCGGGATCTGGAAGGCTTTGGAAAATTCAGTTCCAACCCTCTTTATGCTTTCTTTCCTACTTTATTATGTAGCAAAGGAGGCAAAAGAATTACATTTCCAACCAGGTATGGTGACCCACGCCTATAATCCCAGCACTAGAGAGACCGAGGCAAGAAGATTTTGCCAGGAGTTGGAGCTCAGACTGGGTTATATAATGAGTTCAAAGCCAGCTCGAACTACATAAAGAGACTTGTCTCAAAAAACCAACCCAATCTCCCCCCAAAGAACTGCATTTCCCATAATTCTAGTTAAGATACCATTTGTGACCTACATTATAACCCACCACCACTCTGTCCCAGTGAGAGCTGTAGATGAAGTGAGTACCTCCAGGTAGTGGCAGAGGCTCACAGTGGAACCTCTTTCCATACATGAGGGGACAAGCACTGGACTGTCCCTGGGGCAGCTCTGGAAGCGTGCCTGCATTTAGTCCCTAGTATAACTAAATAGTTCTTCTGAATGTGTTACTTGACTGATCTTTTTTCAATCATATGTCTTGTAAAGCCTATTCTAAGATTTTATGAATTAATACTGTTTAATTTATCCTTTTCCGCTTAGATTGACTCCAGGAAGGCTACTGTCTGCAATTCAGGGCCAAGGCAGACGCACTCTCTCCATCTCCCCCATCCTCCTCCCCTCCCAACATAGAGCATAAGAGTATGTACAGGGTTCTCACAAGTTACCATATGGAATATGGTAACTTTCTTTACAAAATGGGGTGGTTCTCTGTCTTAGTGAAAGCTTTCTTGTTTTTAAATGTAAGATATCTGGAGCGGGGGGTGTAGTTCAGTGGTGGAGAGAACACTTAGCATGTACAAGGCCTTGGTTTCCATCTCTAGCACCCCAAATAATAACAGTTAATAAATAAATAAATAATAAAAAATAAATACTAGGTATTGACCTGAGGTATTCTTTGCCTAAAGGAAAAATTTACTAAGAGGATTTTAAGAGCTATGAGTGCTCTGAGAGCTGGCAAACTCAGGAGACAGGGAAGTATCCCCATTTTCCTCTTTTATCTATCTCTATGCACCTCTTCCTGAGTTTATATTTATTTAAGCTTTATCCACAAGTACAGACTATTTCTCACTGCCAATTCCAAGTTCTTAAAAGACTGAGCCTAGAGGGAATCAAGTTGTTCACTCTAATCCAATACATCATGGCTACAGAGCTGCATAAAATTAAAATATGGCTGTGAAGTAGAGAAGAGTACTCAGAAAATTAAGATACGGTGACATACACTCCAGATTACCAGAACCCCAGAGATCTAAGTCTAGAGAAGCTATCAGAGCCCAAAACTTCCTAGGGCTAAATAATACTCGAGTGGTAGTTAGGTATCTATGATACAGTACAATATATTTTTGAATTGACCAAACATGTCTAAAGCTTTCATAACACTTTTGGGAAACCTATGGGTAGAGAATTTTGCTAAATAGTTAGAGACCTGCAACTTTGCTTAAGGATTATGACAGCCACCATCCTGACTTTCTAACAGTTTTGCCCATTCACACTACTTTCTCCAATATTTGTACTACTGAGTCCATGTGAGGACAGCTTGTCTGGGAAGAAGTCTGAACCCAAGAGAGAGACACTGTAAGATGTACTACTCTGATTTTACGTTTCCAGAAGTTGTAATGAAGATCTCAGATTTGCCATTTGGCTACACTCATATATTTAGACCCTGTAAGAGGGCACCAGAAATTTCAAGTCAAGCACCTAACCAATTTTACTCAAGTAATGTTTTCATCAGACAACTCGGTAATGGTAGTGTTCAGGCTCTCAACAGGTCTAGCATTTAAATGGTGTTTAGAATTCCTCAATGAAGCTAAGAACCGTGCTGTAAAAACACTATAGAGTTCAACCATGCACAGAACAAAATGGAACACTTCCTACTGTCTCAGAATTTTGCGGAAAGCTCCCAAATAAGTATTAAGTATTCACACAAAATTTTTAAAAGTTTTAATAAGACATGGCAAAATCAATCCAACAGTTGTCGTGTCATCCAGACTATATAAGCCTAGAAAATTTAAAATAGATTCTTTGAAAGGAGTCTTTTCTTCTATTTTAGAATTCAAAGATCTTTCTCTAAGAGACCTATTACTAGGGGCAGGTAAGTCTGCTTATTGGATGGTTGGCCTTCTATGAGTATTTGAAGTCCAACTTCTGCTTCCCAATATAGAAAACTTGCTATCCTGGAGACTCCACTACTGTTAAACAACAAGAGCCTGCATAAAGTAAAAATTTAGTTGTTTGTTTTGATCCAAATAAAAACAGCTAGGGTGCAAAAACCAAAGGCAAACCAAAAATTACTGATTTAAAACCAAAACGGAAAGTAAAAGACAATTTTTCTGAAGGCAGCTGCTAAGGATGGCCTAGGACCTCATTTTGAGTTGGAGGATGGACTAGACTTCACTGAGTTATACCCCCAACCCTAGGACATATTTGAAGGAAAACTAAAAACTAAGATTGATGTGAAAAAAAAACAAATGAAAAATCATCACAAATGAGTGGACCTGAGAATGTTGTATGATAATATGTCAGAAACACTGTATTTTCTTTTCTTTGTAAAAATGGATTCTGAAGCTAGAAGATGAAGCCATTTTAATGAAATCTTTCATTCTGAGAACTGTAACAGTCCCCCCCATGTCACTTTCAGGAGTTTCATTACTCAGCTTCAACAGTGGTCTGAAAACAGTAAGTGAAACATTCCTGAAACAAACAATTCTTAATTTTATTTCAAAATTGTATTTCATTTCTTTTTTTTTTAATCGATACCGGGGATCGAACTCACGACCGCCTGCTTGCAAGGCAGGTGCTTATGTCACTGAGCTAAATCCCCAGCCCCTGTATTTCATTTCTGAATGGCATAAAGAAGTCTCACATCTTTCCACTGCATCCCACATAGAATACGAATTGTCCCTCTGTCCTGTATATCTGTTGTAAGTGCTACTTAGTTGGTTGTAACTTAGGTCCCATGCCAGATAATCAGACTATCATCAAGAGTGCAGTGTCTAAGTCCAGTGACCCTCATGTCACTTAGCAAATGGCCCCAAAGCAAAAGAGCAGTGACACAGCCATTCAGACAGTGCTCAGAAGATACCTTTTTTTAAGAAAAAAATTTATTTTATTTTAAAGAGACTAAAACCAAGCAAAATAAAACAGTATAAAGCCAATCAATATACAGCAGTGTAAGTGACACAGGACTTCAAAAACAATAGGAAATCAACAATGGTTACCATAATGCCTCTGTCTTCAAAATAGCTGCCCATACCTTCAGACACAGTAAAAATCAAACAAAGCAGAAACAGAATAGAACAAATGAAAACAAAATAATGAATGCAATAAAGGACTTCAAAACAAGACAATAGCAAATCCAAAAAGGGTACCATAATATATCTTATCTTTGAAACAGCTGCCCATGCCATCAGATATAAAATTAAATCAAACAAAATAAAACAGAATAGAACCCAACCCAACAAAACAATGAAAATGATACAGGAATTCAAAACAAAATAATAGGGAATTAGCAATGGCTATCACCTTCAGAAGGAGATTCCCCCATAGGTGCTATGTTGCATGTTATCCTCTGAAAAAGATGATCAGGCTTTTAGAGCTGCAAAATTGGGAAACACTAAACACTACAAGTATTAAATTTTATTTCACCTCAATAGCTACCAGAGCAGCCTCTGTTTCCCTGAATCAGCCGGCCACTTACTGGGGCAGGAGGGAGTGGGCCTCTTACTCGGAAACCTTTATGGGAAGCAGACATAGTTGTGGCTTCAGCCTCTGACAGACACCTAACATTTACAAAGCACCTGGCAGGCTTCACTAATGCTGCTGCAGGTGCAGACTTCGGTCAACCAACAAGGCAGAAGCAATTTATTCCTAGTGTATACAGACTGGCTTGTGGCTTCCATTAAGCCACTCAGTCTCTCTGAGCTGCAGTCTCCTCATCTGTGAAGTAACCACATTACATAAACTGTCTGGATACCCTTGCCAGTCTGAGATTCAGTGATCTTGCCTTCCTAGCAAGCAGCTGATCCAAAGCCACCTCTCTGGCATTGAGCAGACAAGCCGATGGCTGATGTGTGAGTAGCCCAGACAAAGCAATAAGAAAATGACTTTTCAGAATATCCTCTGCGTTATGCATGCAATTTAGTTGCTAAAAAAAGGCAGAGTATTTTCATGGCCTGGTGTGAGTCCAAACTTGACATAGTTGCACACAAAACATCTGGCTATTTTAAAGTGCTAAGAAGTTTAGTGACAAGCGCTCTTCCGTTTCCACTTTTTTAGAATTATTGGACTTTGGAGAGGAGGTGGGAACTGAAGGAATCCTTTCAAGGGCTTCTTCTGACATTGGCACACAGATAATTCCCAAGCACAAAGAAGGGATTTTTTTAAAATCATGTAATTTTCCAGGAACAGGAAATTCACCGCAAAACATTTCCCGTTGTTCTGAGGTAGCCACAACACTCCAACACTCCAGGGCCCATGCTGAGAAAGTCATATATAGATCCTTGTGTTTTAGCCAGAATTCCTTGACATATTGTTCATTGAAAACATACTCACATCTCTAAATTTCCTACACACATGTAGGAAATTTAAATGCAAATATCTTCCTATATATGTACACTAGAAGCAAGTTTATATAACAAGGTTTGCCAAAAATATGTAGTGCAAAATGGATCTTGTAGTTACCTTACTAATGGGATACAATAGACAACCAGGGTCATATGGCACTGCAGTATGCCAGGCCAAGTTGCACGTGCATGCTAATAATTTGTGAATAATATGCAAGTTTTATTTCTGCAACGTTTGAGGAGGTTACTACTGCGATGTCCGTCAGATGGACCACAGAGCTCAAGGGGCAGAAGCGACACTGGGTAGAACAAAGGATCAATGTGCCGAGAGTGAGGCATGAGTAACAGCAAACAGAACAGAAAGGTGTTTATCGGAACAAGGGAGAACTTTGCCTTTTGTGTTCACACTTTCTTCATTGCGGAGACCCAGTACCCCACACCCACGACTTAAAGGAGGACAGCTTTATTCGGGCTCATGTTTGTGTCCCGAGTGCCTGGCTCCAAGGTAGAAATGGTAAGGTGAGAGGCCAGAGGAAAGCTGCTCATGTCACGACGGCCAGAAAGAGAAAGTGAAGGGAGGAACCAGCACAGGAGACAGGTGTTCCGGGTCACCCCATGGTGACCCACCTTTTCCAGCCAGACCCTATCCCCCACCTGCAAAGTCAGCTGTAGTGCTTCACAGCCAGTCACTTCTAACAGCCCCACCTGTGAACAGTTGAGGTCTTCCGGGAACATTCTCCATCCTATCACCTTTATAGAGGAGAAAGTCAGATTAATACAACATTTTATTCAACAGCAGCAAAGTAATAAAACACAGTGTGAGCTGTTACACCAGAGAAGTGATTGTTTTATAATTATTGTTGACTTGTTAATTTTCAATTTCTTCCAGGTTGCTGACAAAAATCCTCACACTTTCAAATATGCTATAAACACAGAAAAAGGTGAGAACCATCATTATGAGAAAGCATTTGGGTTTGATTCTGACTTTCCTCCAGTGCCCAAATATCAGCACTCCTTATCCTCCTGTATATCTCGTGGGGATGCTCTGCCAGCCCAGGGTGTGCTGATCTTGTAGGGGTCATGGGTGAAGGTTCTGCTGGAAGGGACTGAATGTTCACTGGAGGAGTGGACACTGATGATACCTATCATTCTGGGAAAAGAAGTCCCAGGTTGGAAAAAGAGACAAATGGGGGAGGAAATATTCATCACTCTGGGACTTAACCTGAGGTCTCCACCAAGTGGTAGAGGGGGAAGACTTTCTCTGGTGGACATAGAAACCATGAGTTGAATCTTGCAAACCAGGTCCTTTGTTTTGATGTGACCCTTGATGTGTATTTCCCTTTTATGTTCCCAAAGTTTTGGTGCCAAAAAATTTTATAAGTTCCACTCTGATCACAGCCACACTGTGTGGTTTGTGCAGAGATAGTTGAGCTTATCATTGGACCTAAGTATTATTAGAGAAGTTTCCCACAAGCATCATGGAAATAAAAGCATTCTAGTAAGTATGAAATCCCCAACAAAAGGACCCTGAGAGTAAGTGTCCACCGTGATGCTCAGCTGGCCCCTCAAGGTGCAGATTCAGCCTTCATTGCTAAGTCCGATAGGTAAGCTTTTGTTTTATCATGAAGGTCTTGCCACACCCCACAGTGTGCACGCACATACACAGGAGGGTACGGGGTGGCTTGGCACATTTGCCACTGTAAAAAGTTCAGGCTAAATCTGAAATCTTATCACCATGATGATTAAAAATCCTCCATGTTATAATTCCAATTGCTGAAGAAACTTGTTCACATTATACTTTGACAGTTATTTGTGGATCTTGAATTTAGTACATGCATCTAGAAGTGAAAATTATGTTTAATCTGCACTTAAATTAAAAAGAATATTTAATAGGGGTAAATCCTGATGTCTAATTCAAAAGTATTGAAATTTGCAGCTTAAATATTTTGGTCTGCAATGTTGCTCATGGGGAAAAACCCTGTAAATCCTAAAACTGAGTAGAGTTCAATCCTAGTAGGATTTTTTTTTTATTATGAAGACAAACTGAGAAGTGAAAGTGAAACACAGAAATGAGATGAGAGATTTAAAATTCACTTAAAAAAAGAAAACCAACCTGAGTGACCCAAACTCACACCACATCCACTTGTCTATAAAGAGAATCCGCTAACGCACTTAGACAAATAGGCTCAAGCAGAACTGAAGCTTCTAGAAAACCACAGACTCTCATGTATGTCCATAAACTTTTCTACCCCCAACAAGTCTAAAACAATCTTCCTGCCAGCAGCAATCAGCTGTATCACAGTATTTTAATCTTCATCATCCTCGATATTTATCTTATGTGACTAAATATAATCTCTAACTAGAGGATAGGTTGATAATAAAAATATGTATGATACAGGTCTGTATATTAGTAATTACCTCATAACTAGTATTTATTCTAACAGAAGAAATGAAGTGTTTCCTCCCTCTCCTCTACATCAAAACTATCCCTGTTATGTTTTAAAAATTATAATTTGAGGGCCTAAAATATTTTAAAATCATAAAGAAATCAAAATGTACAAATTCTAATTATCAATACTCAAAATCAAAAACCATTGTAAATATTATTAATAATATAACGGCACCCTAAGTCAGGTATTGATATTGTTTTTTGGTTTGTTTGAGACAGGTTCTCACTATGTAGTGCAGGCTGGCCTGCAATCCTCCTGCCTCAGCCTTCTAAGTGTTGAGATTACAAGCATTCACCACCACACCTGGCTTGACATTGTTGCTGTGTATTGAGATTAGTTTTCCTACTACTAATAAGATGATTTACCTGGATGTTGTAGTATACACCTGTAATCTCAGCAATTCTGAGAGGTTGAGGCAATAGAATCAAACCCTGCCTGGGCAATTTGGCAAGCTAGAGAGATCCCTTCTCAACCAAAAAGTTAAGCTCTTGATACATGGCTTAGACTTGGGACCTGGGTTAAACCCTCAGTACTGAAAAAAAAATTAATAATAAATTCATTTAAGGTCCCCAATGAGCCATGGCACATATTTTAAAGATGATGGCCATGGCAGGACCACGAGACAGATGACCTCAGCTGGGAGGAACAGGAAATGAACTAGTGGTTGTAGCTGCACCAGCATGAAGTTCCACCAGCCAAGCGAGCTACAGAGCTCATGTGTGCTGATTGATGTCAGCAGGGGTGGAGCAAGCCAGCCCCATCCCGCGCCTGTCAACTTCCTCTTTCAGACTGCGTGAGGACAGTGGCATCATTCTTATTCCAGCTCGTGTTCAGGTATTATTTATGGTATTTTTTTCTTTCTCTTCTGGAAGCATAAATGGCATATCCATCAATAGGGTGGATGAATGGCCTAGTAAACAGACATTTAAGGACTAAAAATCATTTGTTGTTACAGCTGGAAGGAATTGAGTCCAACAGCCCTACTCTTCAAAAGAGAAAACTGCAGTGTGGAGAGGTTAAGTCCCTGGCCCAAGGTCATGGAGTTATTAAGTGTTGGAGCTGGGACTAGAATTACATCTTCCACTCCTGGGCTGGTCTCCACGGTGAAGGCTGCTGGACTTCACACTGGTGTATGGAGGAAAAGTGATGTAAGGATAGGAAGAAAAAAAGCTTTGATCTCCCAAATGGCTCAGAACTTCTTTTTGAAATGTGACTTTTGTTGGCATGACTGGGAACACTGGCTAGCAAGTCTCTGTTGTCTGACCTGCTCCACATAAACCAAGGGACAAGAGGATTCTGGCTGCCTGTGGGTCGCTGTCAGGGCAGGCAGCAGGATCGTCTGTGTGAGGCTCAGCTACTACCAACTGCACACATGCCCAGGGCCAGGATTCAGAATTTCTGACCACTGGTGAGTCTCAAGGGCCAACAGTAGGGCCTAGTCTGCTCCTGGAAGTCCCTACAGCCCTGGGCATTAAGTCTGTAGCTGATAGATTGAGAGAGATCTGGATGGGACTTCTAGAAGAAAAGACCAGCATGCACCTAATGTGACACAGGTCTCAGGCAGTGATGTGTCAAGTGGTAGAGATTTCAGTATTTAACAAATATGACTTTATCAGCTCATACAGCATTCCAGAAATCATCCCTGCATGAGGCAGTTTTAAATGAAAAAATCTTAATGAGACAGATGTATACTGCAGCAAAGAAATGTCACCTGAAGTTAGATGTGCTCAGAAGACTTATGGTCCAGGATGAACTGCAGTGTGCAGGTTCCAAATCTGCCCCAATCTTTTGCTTGCAGATATTTTATACCCTCCTTTCCTCTCTCTCACCACCCCATCCACCCTATCAACACACACACACACACACACACACACACACACACACACGGCAAACATCACCAGCAGTTTTGCAAAGGAAGGTAAAGGAAGACCCAGGACTCTGGGTTTATGTGAGTCCCTTCACCCTTTTCCCCTCAAGACAAGCTAAGTGAGCCTAGTGATCATTTTTCATCTAGTCAAGACCAAGCAATGAAGTCCAAGGGCATTATCTGATGAAATGTGCTTCGGTTAGATTTGCTAGACTAATCCTTTGGATCTGCCTAGAACTTGCCCAGTTACTGAATTTTCTTTCATTCAGCTTTTGTACTTAGCACTCAAGAGGAAAATATTAATATAGTGGGGGCAAACAAGGTCACTCTGTTCTGAGTGCTATAGACAGATAGTGGAATCTAACCCCAGAGAGGTACTTGTTTTTCAGCCTTGTAGGATCAGTATTAGGCAAGAATATCCAAAAACATCTTTTACAGTGAGGCCAGCAAGATCACAGAAGGCACTACCCAGTTTGCTGAGCGCAAGCTGTGTCCTAATCAAGTTTTCTTATACTCAGAACTATAGAAACATTTTCAAAGGTATTATTCTCGGCAGGTTTCCAGTAATTCTACATTTCTAGACTTATCCAAATGGCTTCTGAAATATTTGCTGTTTGTTGAAAGCAGCTTTCAGGATGAGGTAATTAAAAGAAACCTATCAATTTGAGATTTTTTTTTCCATGAGTAAATAATGTTGACATACTGTTCAAATAAACCCACAATTTACTGCAATCTGTTTTTAGACAAACCCTCCACTTTAACCTCCAAATGGGAAAAACGAAGAGACTTTCCTCTTCTCATTTAATCAAGAACATATGTTCAAAGATAATACCGGAGGCTTATTCTGGGAAGCATTCTGCTCTCCCTCTGACAGCCACGCAGTGAGCTCACAAGGCTGCCTCCACACATAATGAAAGCAAACGCCACCATAAATCTCCCGCGCAGCGGAGGTCACTTCAGAAAAATCACCCACTGCTCAAATAAGCACCGGCTATGCTGAGGCGCACAGAGGGGGAAAAGCCAGCTGTGATAAACACCAGCAGGTATACAAGGAGCTGAAGCCGGCCCAGGCACCTAGGAGAGACAGGAGCCGGGGAGGAAGCAGCTGTGTACCTGCGTGTGTTTACACACTGCATCGTCAGCCCAGGGTGTTCCGAGCAACCACACCAGGGACTGGTTCCTTCCTTTTAGAAGGAGACTTTGGGAGGCACAATTTTTACAAAACCTATGAGTGTGCATTGTGGCAGGAGGCCAACCCTGTTCTCAAAATTAGGTTCTAAAAACATCTGGGGGCTTTGAGATCTGAGAAAGAGAGAGAGAGAGAGAGAGAGAGACAGACAGACAGACAGACAGAGATAGAGAAAGAGAGGGGGGAGAGGGAGAAGAAGAGGGAGAGGGAGAGGGAGAGAGGGAGAGAGAGAGAGAGAGAGAGAGAGAGAGAGAGAGAGAGAGAGAGAGAGACTCAGAATTCAGTACATAATTTTTCATTTCATTTCCAGACTATGAGTCATAAATAAAACGGGCACGGAAATCCTGATCACCAGACTCTGCTGACCTGAGTCTGGGTTTACTAACACCTGAAGTACATTTCATGGGAATTAGCTTTAAATATCAACCTGATCATGAAGCTTGAAAAGCTTTTCTCCCATCTCAGGAAACCAGGAATCCTCCGGAACCTGGAATGGAGTTTTCTAACAGCAAAGGCTTACTGAAGCATAAAAGAAATTATGGAGATTCCCCTGACAGGCATAAGGATGTGTTCATGGTAGGTTGGCGCAGGTTACCACTACTATCCTCTTAAGCACCAAATTATGGACTATTAGGCCACTGCTTCAAGGCTGCCACAATGTGAAACCTTGACAAATTCCCAAATAAAAGCCGTAAAACCAATCATTCTTTAAACCTGCGTGAGTGACATCAGGAAAATTACAGCAGTGTGGCAGGTCACTGTGAAATAAAGCTGCCATAAAGAAGCTTATGTTGCTGTCATGGAGAAGGCAATTAGAAGGTTACTTGCTCTCGGGTCTAAGATTGGTTCTTGTTCTTCCTACAGTTCCCTGCCTTTCACCTCCCTGCTGCAAAATGGATCAATCTATAATAAGTAGTAGTTATATATCATAAGGCAGCAATTCCTTTTAGTTGTCCCACTATAAAAAAGCATCCAGATTTAGAACTTGACGGGAACCAGGATCGCCTGCCCCCCAGAGCCCGCAGAAAGTCTGTGTGTGTCATTCAGCCTGCATGGAGCCTGGGTGTTTTAAAAGCTTTCATTTGAAGGGGATAAAAAACCTGGGCGTTAAGCAATTTGGCTGTGGATGTTTAATGCATCAGCCACGCTACAGAATTGGAGGCCCCTATTAGGAACTGAAAACTTACACTCTCTGTAGGCAAGGCGTAAGTAAATATAGGATCGTAAGCAGAAATCAGCTAAAACCTGCAGAAATGCCATTAGAAGGACTAATGACATTTTCAGAAGTAGCCTTAAATAAATGCTACTGTATCATTTACAGGTGTGTAAAACAAGCCCAGTTCTTAATTGGCAGAGGCCAAGCCTCCCTGTGTTCAGGTAAAGGCACTATTTCTTGAAGAGAATATCCTAGTAGAGACTAGGCAAAAACAATGGCTCCGAATGGTTGAGATTTACACCAGGGCACGTAACTTCTTTGGGGAATGGAATCCAGCCTCCTGGTCTCTAATTTCTATTCTAAATTCTTGTGAATAAGCAAGGTACCCTAGAATTGTCTAATCCTAATCCTCACAACCTGTAAATAGCTTTGTATAGCAAAAGGGACTTTGTGGGTAGGAACAAGCGCAGGAATTTGATGCAGGGAGATTATCCCAGATTATCTAGGTGGCCCAGGTCTTTGGAAGTAAAAGAGGGAGCAGGAGAGTGAGTGTGAGAAAGAAAATGGAGGGATGGAAGATGCCATGCTGCTGACTGTGAGGACAGAAGAAGGGTCCACAAGCCAAGAAGCATAGGAGGCCTCAATGCTAGACAAGGTTCCTTCCCTAGAACCCCCGAAAAGAATGCAAATCTTGTTGGCACCTTGATTTTAGCCTAGGAGTCATTTGACTGCCAGAAATGTAAGAAAATATATCTCTGTTGTTTTAAGCCACAGAGATTGTGATACTTTATTAGAGCAGCAATAGAAAACCAATACATTTTCACAGAGCATCACATTTCCTTCTCATTTTTATCTATCCAAAGTAGCACTTTCAGCTCAGGGCTGCTCAGAGCCTGGATACAATCAGAAGAGATGGGACTCAAATGCTTGTGCTGTGATCTCCAATGCAGAGTGCATACGTGATGTCCTCATCTTGAAGTTGGCCCAGGAGTGGTCCAAGGTGGAATGATACAGGAGTGTTTAACCCTTTGGGAAGAGTATCGTATTTCTGACATTAAAAATCGTCATGGGAATTTTTAGTTGGCTTTGTTTTGAACCCCTCTGCAGATAGTGCACCCTTTTATGGCCAGCTCCTATTCCCTCTGTCTCTGTCCTGTGGCTGGTCTTCGGCAATTTCTGCTGTTTAACACACTTTTTCTCTTGTGGTTCCTCACTGGTTCCCTCCTCTGTATTTCTTTCCCATGTGAACAATTCCTGAAGGGAAAGCTTTTTGCTAATTGTCAGATGTTCCAGGTTAAGAAATTAGTTACAGGGTTGCAGATACAGCTCAGCAGTACAGCCCTTGTCTGGCAAGCACGAGGTTGTGAGTTTGATTCCCAGTACCAAAAAACAAGAAAGAAAGAATGAACGAAAGAAAGAAAGAAAGAACAAAAACACATAAAAGCAAGAAAGAAAGAAAATTAGTTGCAGTACTAGGGTTCACCAACTATTTCTAATATATTAGAATGCTTCACTTTATTTGACTGTTTCATTAACCATTCTCTTTCTCTCTCTCACTAACCCTATAAATTAATCAAGAAATTTAAAACTCAACATGTAAAATTGCAGGTTCCTGGGGTAGATGGGCCTTCCTGGAGTGTCGTTCAGTCTCTGTAGAGTTGGCTTTAGAGTGAGACAGATTTCCGTTTGACTCCCTGGCTCACCTTTCATCAATAGTGTGACCATGGGAAAATTATCAAGCAGAGGAAGGAACAATGACCTGTCTCCACTGTGAGAAATTAATGACCTAAACAAGCACTCCGTAAATAGTGGAGTGGGAGAGTATCGTTCCAAGGCACTAAAAGCCCACTTAAATCCTATGTGGGCAGAAGTTTCATATTCTGAGTGGTAAAGACATATCACCAAAGTGTAACAGCACAACCATTTATACATTGCCAGCCTTGTACCTTCCCGAATAGTAGGCATCATCAGGAGCAAAAGGGCATGAGAGATAATATACTGTCCTGTCCCAAAGAAGTTTATGATTTAGTAGAAAGAACATAATTACTGGTATTTTTCACTCTGTATTGAAGGCATATATATATATAGCAAAGAGTGGTGTGAAGATCCAGGAGGGAAAAATAAATCCCAATGGAATCAAGGATGAATCCATGAAAGAGACACCTTTCAAGTTGAGTTCTGGAAGATGGGCAGGAGTTTGCAAAGAAGAATGAATACATCAGGTAGAGAAAAATATGTAACAAAAGAACGAAGAACAGTAATATGAGCAGAGACCCTCCTGAGCATAACAGTAACACTGCAATCTTTGGAACAGTTAAATTTAGTCCATGGTCACTTGCTCTGAGTCATCCACAACCCAGCTTTCTCTGGATCTGCTACAAAGTCATTTCAGTGTCACACTAAACAAGTCATTCTTCTTTGACTGAAAAGAGTACCTGGAGAATTCACCAATGGCTCCAGTACAATCTGTACTAATCAGGTAAAATGCTCTGGCTCTGAGACACAAAGCATCCAGAATCCCATTGTATGAATTCACACTTAATCAATCCTCCTTATGTAAGTGGGAGACTTCTATTTTTCACATTCCAAAGAACTTTAGTAATATGCTAAGAAAAGTCAGTAATTTATTTAATGCCACTTACCTTATTAGGAAAAACTATTAATCACCTTCAGTACTGTTATGTTGGGACCACAGATCTGACTTTTCGGTTTGTAGTGCGTGCTCGCAGATTCACTCCATTCATGAGAGGAAATGATACTGTGCTCTGTGGTCACAGAGCCTCAGAATGACTGCGTCACAGCCAGCATGGCACTATAGCAAGAAATGGATCCCAGCACATTACCAAAGGGGAAAACCAGTCAAAAGGTGGGGGATACCTTTAACTGGAAGTGGTGATAATCATTAGAGGTAGAAGACACTTTATGCTACTGAAATCCAATAATCACTTGAAAGATTTCCTGCTCCTAGCATCTGTTGCCCTCTGCTTCGAAGGATCCAGTTTTAAAATGGGCCAACTTTGGCCAATGAGACTGTACAAAACACATAATTTACATATGTATTCATAATGACAAAGTAAGATCAACTCAGCGATAATATTAAGTACATTCTTCAGAAAATAAACTGTTCTGTTCCTATTTCATTGAACTGTCAGGGGCTTATTTCCCTGGGGCTGGTTAACTTTTTAATCTTTTTTTAAATATAAATTTTAAGTGGGCTGTACCATAGCCATTCTGCCATCATTTTCTTAGGAATATAGAGAAAAGTTTGAGCTACATCTTATGATTGTGAATAAATTACCCTTGTTACTGGTCCCCTGACTTAAAACGTATGGTCAGCATTACGTAAGCTGAACTTGAGAAGTGCTGAGCTCAGTGAAAATAGCCCACTAAATTACACGAGATACAGGGACTTTCTACTAATCTTTGAGTAGCATTTCTTAAATAATTGTGATCATTAGACCCAAATACTAAAAACTGGCCACTTTATTTCAAGATAATTAATGTTTGTGAAAATCTTCCTTTCACATGCCAGTCTGCCCTACAGGCTGTGAGACAGGAAGGAAGGAAGGAAGGAAGGAAGGAAGGAAGGAAGGAAGGAAGGAAGGAAGGCAGACCTATGCTTATTCATCTGGATTTGATACCTGTCTACTCACTCTGAAACTGTGTGGCTAGTAGTCACTTTGCTAGTATAAGGCAGTATTCTGAGGTATTAAATGAGAATAAATAATATTTTCCCTCTCTATGGATTACTATGATCAAATAAAATCATGTGAATAAAAAAAATAATGTAAGCCTGGAGGCTTAACTTGTTAGTCTTAATGTGATGTTGCATTAAAAAACATAAAGCAATCCAGCAACTAGAAAGTTATTCTGAAATGTATTAACATCTCTTAGAGGGCATTCAAAGAGGTATAATTTGTAATTCACAATACTATTTCTTTTACCCCTTCATTGTACTTCTCAGATTCTCACACTCTCGTGCTATGTTGCTTTTCCAGCCTCTTGTTTTCTTTTACAAACTCCCCACTTTCCACCCTGCACCCTACCTGTTTCCAGCACCCAGGACTTGAGAAGCTCATCTGTATGTCTTCTCCCCTAACTCCTGTGCGCCACCCCTTCTCCAGCTCTTTACTACTATCTCAGTTCACTCCTCTTGCCTTCCCTTTACAAGACTATGACCCAATTCTCCAAAAACAAAATTTATGGCAGAATTCTGCAGGCAGGAATCATCCACACAACATTCCCTTCCCCAAATGAGTGCCATGCAATGAAGAAAAGAGATAAGAATATTCATACATTTATATTTTAAAATTTTACACCAACTAGTATTCTGTGTATATATTGATTGTTTCTTCTTTTTTTTTTTACAGTTTATATTAGGTAATAAGGTCTTTATTTTTAAATAATTTTTTTTGTACTGCAGATCAAATTCATGACCTAGCACTTGCCAAGCAGGTGCTTATACCACTGAGCTAAATCCCCGACCCCTTTTAAAATAAATTTTTTAAAGCACAAGTAACTCAGCAACTGTTTGAGGTACAGGATAAAGTAAGATTCAGTTGCTGCTATAGAGAATAGGGGTTTCCATGCGTGTTCCAGGCTGTCCACAGATGTCTTTGAAACCCAAGGCCAAACACAACAGAAAAATGCTGCCTCCTGTCTGCCTTCAGAAGGCCCATAGTACATATTAACAACAGAGGGAGGTTCTGCGGTGTCATGGCTTAGATCTCACGTGTTCCCCAATAGTCTCACGTGGGCAGATGTGGGGCTACTGCAAAGCGATTGGATCACGGAGCACTGTGCTTACTGGTATCTCAATCACTGATGAATTCCCAGTGGAATGTGCCAATAGGGAGTGATTTCCTGGAGGTGTGACCTGAAGGGCACATTCATGTTCCTGGCTTCTTCATTTTCTCTCTTTTCTTACAGACTGAGCCCACCAAAGCTGTGCATCTCTCCTCCTTTTTCTCAGCAATGAGAATACTAATCAATACATGAAGTAAAGAAATCTCGTGAAAACAATGATTAGAGATTTAAGTGTGAAAAGAAAAATTTAAAAACATTCAGAATAATTTCTTTGTAATCTCTGGTAGGGAAATATTTCTTAAACTGAACCCAGACAGCACTACCACACATAAACAACCAGTAAATATATCTATACTAAAATGTAAAACTTCTGTTTATGAAAGAACACCATTAAGAAAGTAAAAATCCAAATCTCTTATTGGAAGAAGAAATTGTACAAACATACAATTTAGGAATTACAATGATGAATGCATAAAGAGCTTCTAAAAATCAGCAAGGAAGAGACTAACAACCCATTTGGAAACTGAGCAAGAACATTATTTACAGAAGAGGAAGCTCAAATGCTAATAAATGTATGAAAGATGCTTAGACTCACTAACAAAAGGCATGAAGATCAAAATCACAAAGAACTGGAAAAAATTTAAGTTTGACATTACCACGTGTTGGTGGGAATATGGAGAAATGAATGCTTAAGTCTCGCTGCAGTAAATAAAAATTAGAAGCACCATTTTGGAAAATAATTTGGTTTCTCTGATAAAATTATGAGTGTGCTTCCCTGACATTTAGTAATTTTGCTCTTAGATACATACTGTACAGAAATTTTTACACATGTGCTGTAGGAAAAAAATCCATGTACAAGAAAATTCATAGTCTATTGTTTATAATAGGAAAACACTGTAAGCGACATATTATCTGTCAAACAAGAAAATGAAAGTGAATGGTGGTATATTCATAGAATGGATACTACCAGTAAAAATGGGCTACAACTATGTACATCAACAAAAATAAGACCCAGAAACTTCAAACCAAGTATAGAATATTTCAGAAGAATATTTATAGCATGACATTTGTATAAAGCTAATTCAAAAAGGAAATAAAATTGAAAATTTTTTGTCTAAGGAAATATATATAATAGAACTATAGTGAAAAGTAAAACTCAAACACAAAATTCAAAACATTGCTTCCCTTGAGAAAAAGAAGAGGGCAGAACCAGAAAGAGGCAACCAGCAGACTTGCTGGGACTGGTAATGTGTTTACTAATCTGGGTTTCTATTGATTTTTTTAAAACTTTTGTTATTTTGAAGAGAATAAAACCAAATGTGACAAAACAAAATAGTCAGTCAAAAGGATGGACATAGTACACAATATAAAAACAAAATACAAGGTGATCAACAACAGTTACCATAATGCCTCTTGCTATCTTCAAAAGAATTGCCCATATTATCAGGTATAATAAAATTAAACAAAACAGTACAGAACAAAACCAGTAAAAACAGAACATTGGAGACATTACAGGACTGCAAAAGAAGATAATAGTCAAACCAGAATGGGTATCATATTGAATCTTATTGTCTTCAAAGTAATTGCCTATACCCTCAGACTTGATACTATCAAACAAAACAGCATAGAATAAAATCAGTCAAAAGAAGACAGTGAAAGCAATAAAAGGCTTCAAATCAAGTTAAAAGGAAATCAAAAATGGTTACCATAATATATCCTGCTATCTTTGGAATAGCTGTCTACACCATCAAATCTAATACAAGCAGACAAACTGGAACAGAATAAAACCAAACTAAACAGAACGATGAAAACAATATGGGTTTCAAATCATGATATAAGATTAACAATGGCCACTGCCCTCCCTTTTTAGACAATTCCTCCCCTTTGCTTTCACAAGGTGCATTGTACACTTTGCATCCCACTAACTCCTTTAGTTTTTAGATTAGGGAGGCAGCCACTATTCACCTAAGTGATTCTGAACCGTTTTACCCCTGAGCATAATCTCAAGTTGTATCCATCTACCTACAAGGTTTTCTTTCTTTATAGCTGAGTAGTTTTCCATTGTATAAAAGTGTTATGGCTTTCTAGCCAATCTGCAGCTGATAGGCAAGCTACCCTCACTTTTATCTGGTTCTGTCACATAGAGCATTGTTTTCTCATCTTTGACTTTCAGTCTATAAGCCCTCTTTTGGGTTAATTGTATTTCTTATATAGAGCATATTGATAGACTCTATTTCCTGATCCACCCTACCTGTTTCTTTTTATTAGTGAATTAAGGCCATCCGTATTAGTGATTATAGCCAACCTTCTCTGCCTCATCTCTGCCATGTTATTTTTTCAGCCATTGGTTGTCTACTTTATCCCTTCATTCCACTGTCTGCCTGGTTCAGTGAGCCCCCTCTGCCACTGTTCCTGAAACCATGGCCTTTTCTCTCTCTAGAATGTCCTTCAGTATTTTTTGTAGGGCTGGTTTGGTGGACATGAACTTCCCCAGTTCCTCTTTGTCATGGAAGTATCTTGTTTCTCCATTAATTTGAGATAGTTTTTCAGGATACATCAATTTGGGCTGGAGGTTATTTCTTTCAGGACTTGGAATACTTCACTCCAATCTCTTCTTGATTTAATGGTTGTGTCAAGAAGTCTGCTGTGATTCTGATGGGTTTTTCCTTTATAGGTGATTTTTTTTTCCTTTGACAGTTTTTAATATTCTGTTCCTGTGTTGAATTTCTGGGATCTTGATTATTATATGTCTGGGTATAGATCTATTTTGCTTGTAGCTGGCTGGAGTTCTGTATGCCTCATATAACTGAATATCATTTCCTTTTCCTAATGCTCGAGAAGTTTTAATTATTTCTGTGAATAGCCTTTGTATTTCACTTGTGTTTACTCCTGTTTCTTCCCTCATATTTTTTATTCTCAAGTTATAGATTCTCTTGCATCTTCTAGCCTTTGTATTGTTATTTCCTGGTTCCTTGTTATTTTTAAGAGATCTTTTCTTTCACAATTGAAAGCTGCAAACCTGTCTTCAAGGTTTGATAGTCTATCTTTAGTTTTTTTCAAGCAGTTTTGCCAGTTTTCAATGGATTTTTTAATTTCCTGGTAATCTCTTTGAATCTGTTTCATGCATTCTAAATTTTTTTTTTTTTTTTGTCTTTTTCCTTTTTATCTGTACCGGAGATCGAACTCATGACTGCCTGCTTGCAATGCAGGCGCTTATGCCACTGAGCTAAATCTCCAGCCCCTCATTCTAAATTTTTTTATATTCTTCTTTGAAGGTTTCCCTCCTTTTTCTATGCTCCTCTATTCTTTCATCTGTGTCTTCTTTAAAGGTGCTTAGCAATTCTTTTATTATGTTCCTCATATCTTCTTTTGCTTGTAACAGTATTTCTGTTCTAAGTTCTTTTATAGCTTCATAGAATTGTTTCTTCATTTCAGTTGCTGTTGCTTCAAAAACTGCAGGTGTGCAACTCCCAACCTCTTCCCTGTTTACATCTCCTTGGCCAGTACTACTTGGGCTGGAGGCCAGAGACTACCTTTTGTTTCTTCCTCTTGTCATGTTCCTGGTTTCTTCTGGATAAGTGGGTAGTGGGTCCCCAGCACTACCTGTATTGGTTATTAATCTGAAGTGTGTTGGCTAGGGATTTCTGCTGTTTGCTGTTTTCCCCATTCTGTTGGTGGCTATTGGAGTGTAAGCAGGGGTGGGGCAGGCTGGCCCCTCCCTTCTGAGTTGGTTAACCACAGGAGACTTCACCATGCTAGTGTGTGCCGGGAGGGTGGGGTTGGTTAGGGATAGCTTTAGGGAAACCTCAGCAGTGGCTGTTGGACCACACAGAGTGGGGGACTCAGTCCGAGCAATTTGCATTAGTCTGCTCTGAGCTAGGAGTAGCTAAACAAAGCTGGTTGCAGTTCTGTCTCCAGGCTTATCCTGATCAAATCCAAAATGGCGCCTTGCCAATCTCCCACTGCCGCAGGAGAACTGAGTCCCACAGGCTCACCGCCAGCGAGTGTAGATCTCTGGTCTGCTGCTCCCCTCCACCACCACTTCTCCCCACCAATGCCTTCGGGCTTGCTAGCCACCAGCTTCACTGTGCCCATGTGTCTCCAAGTTCCAACAGTGCTTCTGGCACAGTGGTTCCAACTCCAGTGAAAGCGCTGCCAGCTACCACCTCCTTCTGTTTAAGTTTTTCTCTTTTTTTTTATTCTTTCAGTGGGCTTCAATTCTCACTTTAGTTTTTTCCCGAGTTGAGGGGACCCACTTCTTTCCTTCTTGTCTTCTTTAGAATGCTATATCCAGCATCTGGACTGTTTCTCTCAGAGAGGTTGTTTACTGTTCCACCATCTTCCCAGACTCCCTCTATGGATTTTTATACTATAGGTGTGTAGACCTTTAGATATATACTATGTTCAGGAAAATCACACGTATACACTTTAATTGTGAATTTAACTTGATTAGCTCAGTGTCTCACTGTGTAATCTTTTTTATCTCCTGACACATACTAACACCTTGTTGAGTTCAGTTTGGAAAATGGTGCTCTAAGCCTTGTAACCTTTCTCTTTTGGCAGAGACTCACCACAGCTCAAGCACATGACCATTATTCCAATAAGCCTGGGATGCCAGAGTGGGGGTTCCCAGGAGGGTTTTGCACATATCTTCATCAGTACTGTGAACTGCACCCACCAGCCTCGCTTCAGGTTTGGAAAGTGGTTGTTAAACAACAGCAGGGGTCTGTGTCCGCTCTTCCCCTCCACTCTGTCCAGATCTGCAAGGTGATAGGCAGGACCCTCCACACAGAGCTGTAGATCCTGGTAAAAAGTAGAAACGACTCTGGAGAGCTCAATGGTTTCTGGAATTTCACCACAGGACTGTCTGCTGAGGGACAGAATTTTCTGAGGCAATACTTCTGTGCAGCTTGTGTCTAATAATCTTCAAATATAAATAGCTTTTGCTGGGCATTTGATGTTCACACCGTGGTGGACTCATTGAGAGATACTTTACAGCTGGTTGCATTGCTGTGAAGCTAACATATTTCAACCCTATTCCTTTGCTGATAAAGGACATTCAATTTGGCATGATTGTGGCAATATTAAACTCTCATCTGTGGCCACTGGACTTTAGTTTCTCATTAGTATCAGGTTTAATGAGGTCCAGCTCAGAAAATCTTCAGCTAAGTTGATATTGATTGTTACAATCCGTGGAGCGGCCCACTACACTTTAAACCTCTCATTCGAAGGAAATATTTCATTTTGGCTAACTTTGTCTTCCATTGTAAAGATTGATTTCAGCATAATGATCCATCACCTGAGGAGATTCACTCTGTTGCTCTTGGACTCATATCTCACAAGCAGACATTTTATATTCTGTGAGTCCCTGTCAGTCCCCACCTCTGCTCACTTCAATCGCCTTTCTATCACATGAGCCCTCTGTCCTTTCAGGGGAGCACCACAAAGATGAGGGACTCTCACTTCTTTTTCTCTCTTTAGTCTTCTAGAAACCTTGTCACTTACATAGTTTCTAGCTGAAAAGCAAATCATTTACCATCACATAAGGCCAAAGCATGGAGCAGCTTGTGCTTAAGCAGTCACAGCATTTTCCTGGTGAACTTGTTTTCATAAAATTGATTGTGGTATCCTCACCATGTTGGCTTCACCCTGGTATAGTTTGGGAGGCAGGTAGCTAAAATTTTCTTTGGTCTAAGAACAGAGGATCACCTGGGCCACAAGAAGATATCAACCAGGGCCAGAAAAGTGACCCCAATTTGATCCCTCTATCCTTTGCACATTTCTATCCTTTGCATATTTTCATGTGCAAAGAGCCCAGCTGCTCAGGCTTCAGTCTCTGTCTCTTCTCACTGGACTTCTACCTTGCCAGTCAACCCTGTCGCACTTCCAGATTGCCAGGCTGCAATTCTGAACGACTCACTTTGAGCCACCTGCCCACTCCACTGTAACCAGAGGTTGGGGGCATGTAGACCCAGATATTTCTGACTTGGGGAACCCAGTGAAGAGAGTTATTAGGAGTTAGCAGGCATTCTAGTGTTTCTGTCTTGGTCCATTATGTGCCACCCTACACACCCCTGAGACTGGATGACTTATAAAGAACAAAAATTTACTGTCTCACAGTTCTGGAGGACAGAAAGTCCAAAATTAAGGGACCGCCAGCTAGAAAGACCTTCTTTTTGTGTCATCCCTTAACAGAAGGGCAAAACAAAGACTAAAGAGAGCCAGAGTTTCAACTTGTAAAGTCAAGTCCTTTTTTAATGGGCATTAATCTATCCATGAGCTTTCATGATGTGTCATGTCCATTAGGCCTTACCTCCTCCTAGTACTACTACATTGGCAATTAAGTGTCCAACACTTGTTTTTTGGGGGACATATTCAAACCACAGCAGTGTATAGTACATGCACTTGTGTGCAACATTTTGATACTTTAAAAGTCATAATTCATGTTATAGCTTGATAGATAATTAATGAACATCTAATTTGTCAGACACTATGCTAAGCTCTGAGGACACCAGTAAATATGGTCCAGTCCTATACAGGGAGGGATAAACAAAAGTCAATCAACTTAGGGGTTGGGGATTTAGCTTAATGGCATAAGCACCCGCCTGGCAAGCACGAGGTTGTAAGTTCGATCCCCGGTTCTGAAAAAAAATGTCAACCAACTAGTAAAATAAAAATGATAATAGATTGTAATAAGTTCTATATTTTGTATAGAAATTATTACAATTATTATAAGTGTGAGGTACTGGTATGCTAGAGAGGCATGTGGAGGCGTGCCTGCCTGAGGCCTCTTTGAAGGGCTAATGTTAAATGTCTAAGGAAGGACGTGAGCCCCAGTGGAGGGGATGCAGGCCCTCATATAGGAAAGGACTCTGGGTACAAAGTCAGAGTTTAAAGAACTGCACAAGGCCCAGTTCACTCAAGCCCTTGCACATCACGTTAAGGAACAAGGATTTTATAAGGATTCTAAGAAGATGTTGATGAAGATCAAGCAGAGGGAAAAGACATGATCAGATCTATGGCTTTAAATATATGACTTTGGGGGTGGAACTGTAGGCTGGCAGGAGTGGAGGCAGGAAGGCTAGTTAGGAAATGGTCAAGATTGCTCAAGCAATCAGGAGAGAAAGCGAACAAATTAATCTTTAGGAGAGTGGCAGTTACTGGGATGGGCAAATGGTCCAAATGGCTGTGTCCTGAGCAAACTCCTATGCTGAAATCTAATCCTCAGTGTGACAGAATTAGTTGGCAGGCCTTCAGGAGGGGTTAGGCTAGGAGGGCAGAGCCTTCACAAATGGGCTTTGTGACGTTACAAAAGAGGCCCAAGGAAGCTCTTTTGACCCTTCTATCACTTGAAGAAGAAACAAGAAGGCAAAGCTGGCCCTCACCAGACACTGAGTCTGCTGGGACCTTGACCTTGAACTTCCAGCATCCAGAACAGTAAGAAATAAACATTTGTTGTTCATAAATCACTCAGATTATGGTATTTTTTTATGGGAGCCCAAACAGACTAAGACAACATAAGAACCCATATTCTAGATCTATTGTAAGGTAGAACACCAAAATTTGCTAGTGAGGAAGAAAGAAGAGAGAAAAGTTTTAGATGACCCCTGGATTAAGTTTGAGAAGTTAGGTGGGTGGTGTGCCATTTTCAGGGACAGGACAGACTAGAGAAACCAACAAGGTCTTCATCACCACATAACTCTGCAGCACCGATACCAAAGTCCCTGATGAGAAACTCTTGGTTCTCCATCCTTCAAGGACTCCAGTCCTCATAGAATATCCCCCCCCCCTCAAATTCATCTATCCATCCTTAGGATGCTTGGAGGGAAAAAAGCTTGAGAAAGAAACAGCATTGGGAAGCAGTGAATTAATCTAAATATCAAGCCTTCTACATACATTGTTAGGACAGCACCGCCTGAAGTGCCTTATCTGCCTTCTACTCTGTAGTAACAGTGAAGAGTTGAAAGAGTTGCTTGCCTGTATCTGCTGTAGGTTCCACATCTGTAGATTCAGCCAACCATAGAACGAAAATATTTGGAGGAAAAAATGTAAGTACTGAAAATGTACAGTCATTTTCTTGTCATTATTTCCTAAAAAATAAATATGTTTACACAGCATTTACATCGAATTAAGTATTATAAACAATCTAGATATTATTTAAACTAACAGGAAGAAGATATGAGGCTTATACATATTATGCCATTTTATAAAAAGGAATTGAGCATCTGCAGAATTTGGTATTTGCAGGGGTCACGGAACCAAACCCAAAGAGACAAGGAGAAAAATATACTTACTTCATAGCACAGCATAGTTTCAGTTGTTTTTAAGATGGAGACAAAGTTACATATGTAAGGCACTTACCACAGTGCTTAAATTATGTTAGGTGTTTAATATACATTGCATGTTATTATTCTTAGCATTTCTTTCTTTGCCTTTTTTCAAAGTAAATTTATTACCAGGCACAAAACTGCTGCTTACCCAGAAAGTCTGGAAATAGGTTTTGTTTGTCTTTAGCTCTACAGACTAGGAATGTTTTGTTAGCAGCATAATTATTCAGGCAAAAAATACCACCACCAGGAAAATAGATATTCAACTACATTTTCCCAAACTAAAAATGAAAATGGTTCAAAACAGATCTTTTTCAGATTTGTGAGTTTATGTGGATGAAATATTCCACCAAGATATGGAATTAAATTATATTCACTTATACATTTAATTAGTTCTTTACCATTTATACGAAATGAGAAATATTTCAGAAATTCATGGCAAATGATCATTATCCGATGGAGACCAACATAATGGAATTTTATTTGTATTTCTCGCCAG
Organism: Cavia porcellus; assembly: GCF_034190915.1. Taxonomy (NCBI): domain Eukaryota; kingdom Metazoa; phylum Chordata; class Mammalia; order Rodentia; family Caviidae; genus Cavia; species Cavia porcellus. The sequence goes on along the minus strand of NW_026947497.1, from coordinate 25,382,750 downwards.
AGAGTAGCTTTCTTGGCATGTAGTCTTCACTTAAGAGTTTGCTATGGCTTGGTCAATCTTCTCCCAAAGATGTGTTCAAGGCCTGATCCCCAAGCAGTGCTGTTGGGAACTAGTAGAACCTTTTAGGACATGGAGCCTCGTGGGGAGCCCTTTTGATGTATTATTCTTGAAGGAGACTGTAGAAAGTAGTGTCTTCCTTTTTCTTTTTCTTTTTGTATTTTGAAGGTAGTAGAAGTGTAACAGAACAATACAGAACAAAGCCAATCAAGACAATGCGGTGAAATTGGTACAGAACTTCACAGCAGGTTACTGGGATAACAGTAGTAAGTACCATAGTATATCACATTATCGTTACAATAGTTGCCTAGCCATTTGGGTATAGCAAAATCAAACCAAAGACGGAACATTATAAAACCAATCAAAAGAGAATATTGAATAGAGTTAAACAATTAATCATAATGAAACACAACAGTGAAAACATTTGCTTTCAAACTAAAGACAGGAGGAGATTCTCCATATTTGCTATATTGCATACAGTCACCCTCCTAAGAGATGCTCAGACCTCTGTCCCAAGTTGCTAACAGGGAAAAGGGGTTGTGATGTTTGATTCCCAGCCCACGCACCAGTAGGCTCACAGGAGATGCTGACTGGGTCTCCTCCTGGCCTGTGCTGGAGAGAGGTGCTTACCAAGAGGCAGGCAGATTGCTTCTTTGTGCTCTCCTCCTTTTCTTCCTAACCATGTAGTGAGCAATTTGCTCTGCCATGAACTCCCTGCTGTTGCCATCTGGTATCCCCACTGGAGACCCAAAACAATGGTTCTACTTGATCTTGGATTGGAAACTGAAGCTATGAGCCAAATGAACCTTTCCTTGATAAGTTAATTATCTCAAGTATTTTGTCATAGTGACTGAATGCTAACACAGAGATTCAAGTCAATTTAAAAAAGTCTCACTGAGCAACATTATGATTTTTTTTTTCTACAAATGTCCACGTGTGTCTTAGACAGAGTGTGTTCACTAAATAAAGTTTATTCATCTCTTTCATGAACTTAGAATTCTACTTCTGTTATCAAAAAGGGTGAAATCACAACTGACCCTGCAGAAATCCAGAAAATCACCCATACCTACTTTGAAAACTTGTATTCTAATAAGATGGAAAATGCAAAAGAAATGGACAAGTTCCTATATATACATGAATTATCAAAACTGAGTCAAAAAGATATAAAAATCCTAAATAATCCAATATCAGTAAATGAAATCAAAGATGTAATTAAAAACCTATCTACACAGAAAAGCCCCAGCCCTGACAGATTCACTGCTACACTCTACAAGAAATTTAGAGAAGATTCAACACCACTATTTCTCAAACTCTTTAATGATTGAACAGGAGGAAATACTTCCAAATTCATTCCTGAAAGCAAGAACATTACTCTGATACCAAAACCAGAGAAGAACCCAACTAAGAAAGAGAATTACAGGCCAATCTCCCTAATGAACTTTGATGCAAAAATCCTCAATAAAATACTGGCGAACTTACCGAAGCAAATCGTCCAGAAGATTGTACAACATGGCCAAGTGGGATTCATCCCAGGGATGCAGGAATGGGTTCAACATATGTAAACCCATAAATGTAATACATCTTATTAACAGAGCCAAGGACAAAAATCATATGATCATCCCAATAGATGCAGAAAAAGCTTTTGACAAAGTCCAGCCCCCTTCCATGATAAAAACTCTATAGAAAATTGGAATAGATGGTCTTTATCTCAATCTGATAAAAACCATCTATGGCAAACCAATAGTGAACATCATACTAAATGGACAAAAACTGAACGTTTTCACTCTAAAATCAGGAACAAAACAAGGATATCCACTGTCTCCACTCTTATTCAACATAGTCCTGGAAACTTTAATTCGAGCAATTAGACAACAGAAAGAAATAAAAGGAATAAAGATAGAAAAGGAAGACGTTAAACTATTGTTATTTGCAGATGACATGATACTGTACTTAAAAGTCTCCAAAACCCCACCAAAAGGCTACTAAATTTAATAACCAAATTCAGTAATGTAGCTGGTTACAAAGTCAATACTCAAAAATCAAAAGCATTCCTGTACATGGAATAACAAGCTCAGAGAAATCAGGAAAATAGTACCTTTTACAATAGCATCCCAAAAAACTGAAATCCTAGAAATCAACCTTACAAAGGATGTAAAAGACCTCTACATTGAAAACTACAGTACTCTGAAAAAGAGACTGAAGAGGATATTAGAAAATGGAGAACATCCCATGCTGTTGGGTAGGAAGAACCAATATAGTGAAAATGGCCATATCTCCAAAACTATTATATAAATTTAATGCAATCCCAATCAAAATTCCAGTAGCCTTCACAAAATCAGGGAAAACAATCCTAAAATTAATTTGGAACCAGAAGAGACATAGAATAGCAAAGGCAATTCTGTGCAACAAAGACAAGACAGGGGCATCACAACCCCTGACTTGAAATTATACTGTAAAGCTATTGTGATAAAAACAGTATGGTACTGGGAAAAAAACACACCCAAAGATCTTTGGAACAGATTAGAAGATGCAAAAACAACTCCAGATACACAAAACCACCTTATTTTTGACAAAGATGCCAAACACATTCACTGGAAGAAATATAGCCTCTTTAGTAAATAGTACTAAAAAAAACTGGCTCAACACAAGCCAAAGATTAGAACTGGACCCATATCTTTTACCATATGTTTACTATTCTTCAGGGGATATTATTTCTGCCTACAAAATAATTGTATTGAATATTTTCTTATGGAAAATCTGTGCCAGTCTAGAAGTATAATTCTAATTTATAGTACATACTACAGTACAAATCTTACTATTAAAATAAAAACATTAAATCTTTTGGAAGATAGAGTAGATAAAACTCTTGAAGACATTAGTGTAGGCATATATTTTATGAACTAAACCCCAATTGCACCGGATCTATCACAAAGAGTCAACAACTGGGATCTCACTCCACTAAAAAGCTTTTGCACAGCAAGAGAAACCACCAACAGGATGAAGAGACAACCCACAACATGGGATAAAATCTTTGCCAGCTGTTCCTTAGACATATAAAGGACATATAAAGGGCTCAAAAAAAACTCAGTCCTCCCAGTTTAAAGACCCAATCCAAAAATAGGCATCTGAAATGAATAAACAGTTCTCAGATGAAGAAATATGAACAACAAATAAATATGTGAAAAAAAATGTTCAACATCACTGGTCATTTGAGAGATGCAAATTTAAACAACACTGAGATTCCCCAGAAAGAATGGCTACTAAAGAAATCAAGCGATAGCAAATGCTATAAGAGCTGTGGGGGAAAAGGAACCCGTCTCCACTGTTGGTGGGAATGCAGACTGGTGCAACCATCGTGGAAATCAGTGTGGAGATTCTGCAGAAAACTAGGACCAGAGATCCCATTCAACCCAGCTATTCGCCTTCTGAGTATCTTCCTAAAATAATTAAAAGTATCATATTACAGTGACATAAGTGCATCCATATTTGTAGCAGCACAATTTATAATAGCCAGATCTCGAAAACAACCTAAATGCCCATCTACTGAGAAATAGAGGGGAAAAAATGTGGTATTTTTATACAATCAAGTACTACTCAGCCATAAAGAGGGATAAACTGGAGACTTTTATGGGTAAATGAATGTGATTTGAGACCATACTCATTAATGAAATAAATAAGGCACAAGTGTAAATATCATATTGTATCATTAGTGTGAGAAGCTGAAAGAAAAACCATATGTATATGGTTGTGTATATATATGTAAATAAAGAAAATAGTTAAGACCAAAAAAAAGAAACTTGTGTTACCTTACACGGCTCTGTGATTGCTTTCCTCCAGCCATATACTCCCTCTTGAAAATCATTTCACCAACCAGCAAGATCATAAGCTCCCAGGGTTAAGAGGTATGTTAGATGTTAACTGATCCAGCTCTCCATCTGGATAGAAAACAAGTGAGATAAAAAGTACTTCTTGTGATTCTAGTTCTGTGCAAGAATGGTTACGGCTGTTCCACCATCTCAGGCTCAGCTGTCCTTTAGAATTAGCAATCCTATCCCACTGTTGAGGGTAGAATCAAAGCGATCTCCTACTAAGATTCTGTGACAGAGATCCCCTTGGTCTTAGTGGTTTTTCCATATGAAGTTAGTATTCATGAGCCTTTGATGAACTAGAACCTAACACATCAAAGAGAAGGGCGTGGTCGGCAGAAATAATATCCCCTGAAGATGGCCACATCCTAATCCTCAATATCCATTAAATACTGCACATTATGTATCATATAACACATATATTAAAGTTTCTAACCTGATAACTTTGAGATGAGGCAATTTTCCTATCCTGGGTTATCCAGGCAGACCGTGTAATCATAGGATCCTTATAAATAAAAGTGGGAACAGGAAAGTGAGGGGCAGAGTCAGAGAGAAATCGAAAGAGGCTATTCTGTTACCGTTGAAGATGGAAGAAGAGACCAGGAGCTAATAAAAGTGGGCAGCCTCTAGAAGCTGAAAACAGAAAGGAAATCCATTCTCCTTTAGATACTCCAGAGGAGCCAAACCCTGCAGACACACTGATTTAAATCCAGTGAGACCCATTTCAGACTTCCGACTTCTCGGGCTATGACAGAATAAATTTGTATTGTTTTAAGTCACCAAGCTTGCAGCTGTTTGTCACAGCAACAATAGAAAAAGGAAAGTGGTTAACCTTAGAGCACAGCAAGGGACATCATTTCCTCCATGACCTCTTGGAAATTTCACAGGAGCAAACACCCAGCAGGGCCTGCACAGCCAAATATCCCAGAGGACATCCTTGACCTCCAGAGATAACCTAACCGCCTCAAGCTTTTTACAATGGTATTGTGAAGGTTAACCAGGCCCTTGTGTGCAAAATAATTTGAGAGAGAGCATGAAGTGGGAGACGTTAAGAGGCTCATATCAAGGCAAGTATAAGGCAAGAGCCTGCACTCAGAGTAGCAGCCTTAGCGGTCCTGGTTTTCCATTTCTGTAGCTCACTGAGCTCATGGAGGCTTGGACCCTTCTGCCCAGAAAGCTCTTTTCCTTGGTAGTAAGGAGACTTTTAGACTCTGAAATGCTTCCTCCTTACATAGCTCTTTTTGGCCCACTACATCTATAGAGGCGGCCCAGGCAGCACTGTAGGACTTGCTTTAATTCTCTTGTTAGCATCTACCAGGCTCGGACCGTTTTCTTATTTATACGTTTATATATTCACTTAGAAACTACCTTCCCCAGCTAGAAAATAAGCTCCATGAGAACGAAGACCTTCTATGTCTTCCTCATACTTAGAATCTCATAGTCTAGATGAGGACCTAACTTCCAGGAAGGGCTTGATAAACACATTAGAATAAATAAATAAAAGCTGAAGGATTAGTTACTCAGAAAGCACAAAGGAAGACCAAACGGTGTCATACATGAGTCTGCAGATGAGAGATGAGGTGCCATCACCAACAGAACAGAAGAAAAAAGTAAATTTGGACACTAAATCTAAGAAAGAGTTTAGTTTTTAATATGTTGGGCATAAAATAATAGAAATCTTATAAGTATTTGAAGTATAACTTCAGAATTCAGCTTTCTTCATTATCTTTGCCTGAGCTAATTTCTGTTCTCTTCCTGTCTACACCACTTGGGACACTACCATTCAGGCAACGGTCCAAACTCCAAAGCTAGGAATCCATCCTGGACTCCTTTCACCCACTCATTCCAACATCTGATGAGGCCAACTTTCAAACTGCCCAACTCAAATAAAAGACATATTTTTTTCATTTACAAAAAGTCAAATATTTTACATATGCTGCCCTTTTCTTTGATGAATAGTTCCAGTATGCTACCTTGCAGTTACCTTTAAAGAAATAAATACACTTATTCAGTCCCTTCAAGGTAAAGTTAACATTTTACAATGAATGAGAAAGTAAACTACGTTTCACAAGAAATTCCTACCAAAGAGAAATTTGAAAATAGACATTTAGAAATGTCTCCATCATTTTGTGACTTGCATGCCAAAAACTGATGTAACAGAGTCACCTGGACAAACATCTGTATGGGAACATGTTTAAAACTTGGCCTAATGAACTAACTTACCTTCATTTTTTCAAACAGAAGTTAAGCAGATATTAAACTTATTTGTTCACACTTTGAAAAATTATACCCCTTCCAATTAGCTTACAACTGACATATCAGAGATAAAAGATATTACTAATTAAAAGTCCATCAAAAACATTTGCATAACTAATAGATGGAGGAAAGAACAGGGAACTGAGCTGAGGATATTCTCATGTTTTAGTAAACGTGCTTCCATGGAGAGCCACTTTGCTTTATGACGCTATATCAGCCATTAAAACCAATAACTGAAATAAACTTAGACCAAGACCTGCAAATCACATGAAATGAATCGATATTTAAAATATTAAGCATGTTCAATCGTGAGATTGTCTTGTTTTGTTTACTAGGTGCTAGGGAATAAACCCAGAATCTAGCACACGCTAAGCTCATGATCTACCACTGAGCTACACTCGAAGACCCTACTTTAAAAGGTATAATTTCGTGTTTACCTTACCCTTTTGCTGTTTGTATCTTGCAATGTGTTGTTTGGCAGTGGTGGGGGTTGAGCCCAAGGCCTGGCACACCGGAGGCAAGCACTTTACCACTGAGCTACATTCCCAACTCTGGAGTGTATTTTAAGTAGATTTGATACATTTGTGCAACAATAAAAATTTATTTGAAATACAGCTACAGTAAGAATGCGCACCTGAGATTTGCTTACCCACGGGATGTTCACTCACTGCTGCGTGGGCGCGCAGCCTGGAAACACTCCCACGAACCCTGCTTTCCACAGCTCTATTCTCCCCCGCCATCCCCATGTGTGGTGCACACACACAGAGGTGCGCGCCCCCTGGGTACACCATGATTTGATGAAACTCTAGAATCTTGGCAGAAAGTGAACAGCAGCCACTTGTTAACGTTATAGCCACTAGCTGGCTGCTTGGACGAGGCGAGAGGAGAGTAATTCTCAAGCCCTGGCGTCCAGCCCTTGCTCTTTTCCTTTTAGCTCAAGGAGGCATATGGAATGCCAGTGGGGGACAGCCATCGTATTATTGGGATAACCTTGATCTGTTCTAATTTAGGTTTTTTTAAGGCATAAAGCCATTGCAAACCTAACATTTATTAATAGTAACACGTTATTTGGCAGCACCCCAGTGAGTCAGGACTCCCAGGTTAAAAGCCTCTGACTTACAGAATCAAATCTCACCTCCTTAGCACGTTCCCAATCCCCCTTTCGTCTCCGGCCTCACATTTTACCATCTGTGGTAGACATATACCACGCTACTTCCCAGTTCGACCTGCCCCAAGTTTCCCCCAGGCCCACCAGGTAACTTTTCTTCTTCCATCATGATTGAGCTCAAACCACCTTTCTAGACCCTCTGTTTTTGCTCCCTGACTGACCACAGCTGTGGATTTATGAGTTGACCATCCCTCCTAGACTGTGAGCTTTATTTTAAGCCAAGGAGGGACTCCTGCTAATAACTGCAGTGCCTGGTCTGTAGCAAGAATTCCATAGATGTTTGCTGAGTGAGAGAGTAAGCAGATGAATCAGAGCAGGTGTCAGAAGCAAAGGTTAATGTAATGACAAAACATCTACATTTAATTACTGACACTTCATTGCCTAAAAATATAGCTTGATAGAGAAAGCATCAAAGGAGAAAAATTACAAAGAAGAAAAATTATTCAGGGAAGGTCTGTGAACAGAGGAGAGACAGAGAGGCTCTCTCATCCCATCCAAAAAGGTCATTTCTCCCCTTCGCAGTGGCCACCTCTGAGGTCCAGCAAGGTTGGAGTCCTTCTGTGGCTAACCCCAAACCTTTCGGTGTTCCTATTGTCTGGTATCCTTCAGGTTTCCAGGAAGGGCCAGGCATTGTGAACTGGAAGGAGAGTTCCCAGGAAGCCCTGGGATGCAGCTATTTTCCAGCACACATTAAATGATTTCAATTCTCTTGACAATCGGTGCAGCCGTGCCAGCAAATACAGCTCAACATCAGCCTGCTTACAGTTAAATTGGATAATATACTCTGGCATCTCCAAGGAGAATAACTGCTCCTTTAAAAGCTGAGGTTTCTGGGTTTTTATTTTCCCCCAGCTAAGAACCTTTTTCCCCTTGACATTTGAGAACACTTTCTTTCTCAGCAATTGGGTGGATAGAACAAGATCTAAACAAGCACCGCCGAGTGATTTTTGTCTTCATCTTTTTGTTCCCCTTGAAACTTGCCTGTGAAACTGTGTCAGGTGCTCTGCTCTTCCCCCTCGTGAACAAATGAACGTTGATTCAGACTTTTGGGTTGGAGTGGCGTGTGCTAGTCACAATTAGCTGTAGCCTGACAGTTATTTGCATCCGCAGCTTTCTCCTTTGTGCTGCTGGGAGAGATTTTGATTCGGTTTTTACAGAACCTCCATCAAATGCCACAGGCCCAGACACATGCTGGAGCTTGTGGCTGAGTACACGAAATGGGTTTTCACCAGAAATAAGCTGCCCTCCTCCCAGAGGGGTTGCCAGGATCCCAGAACTTGATGAGTTTTTTCTTCCCACCCAATGGCTTTGTGTCTTCCTTCCCTATCTATAAGGAATATGGGTGGCTCTTTCTAACATAAAGCTCACCTGCATTCTGTATTTTCAGGCTTGATTCATTTTCAGAGGGTGAAAGGTGAGATCTCTGAAACCATCTCTGAAGTGACAAAGAATAGCCTCAGTGTCCCCTGCAGTTGGTTAAATTATTTTGAAGAGCCAATGACTGCTTTACAAATCTCTGTTAATTGAATGCAACTAGTAATACTTCCAAGGTGTGCTTTGAGGAGCCCTGTGCCCTGACTAGCCATGTGCATGTGGAACATGCAAAGTCTCATGACCCATCAAAGACTCTAAGCTATGGCAAGGGAATGGGTATTGGTATTTTTAAAAGAACATTTTAATTAAGTGTAGTGTATATTACAGACAGGCACACATCCCATAACTGGACAACTTACTGAGGTTTCATAGTGAAACACAAGTGTAAAGCCAGCACTCAGACCAAGACAAGAACTTTACCAACTCCCTAAAAGCTCTGTCTGCTCCCTTCCAGTCATAAACTACTCACCCTTCCCAAGATAAAGCACTGTCTTAACTTCTAATGCCATAAGATACTTTCAACTTTTTTTGATCTGATCTATAATGATCCATATAGTATGTGTACTTTTGTATCTAACATCTTTCACCGAAGGTATTTATGAGATGCGTCCACATTTTCACATATCATTAGAGCTTGTTCATTTGCTTTGACTGAATGGTAGTCCATTATGTGATTATACCAAGATTTATCCATTGGATTCAAATCTAAACTCTGGTGAAATACCTCAGTCTAACCATCAGAATAGCTACAGTTAAAACTGGAGAAGATGTGTAAGAAATGAGGCTCTAAATACTAACAGTGGAACTACAGAATGGCATGGCTACTTCAGGACTCTTTTTGGGAGAATTGCATTTACTGACACTGAACAATGTCTACCTGAGAATGCAGAAGCTCTAATTCCTCTGGATACCCACCAGAAATATATAGCCATATCCCCCAAAATCACTAACTACAATATTCACTAATCCATAACAACCAATCACTTGGTAATACCTAAAAGGCTATTAACAATTAATCCAACTCTGTAGTTTTAACAAGCTCATTGATCAACTCAAACACAAAACTTTGAGTCTTTTCATTTAGTGTTCTAAAGATCTGCTTGAAGAATAATTCTAGGACCTTCAATAACTATCAAAATCCACGTCTACGTGTGTGAATCAGTCACAGGAAAAAACGCATTTTCATCGTTAAACTTATGACAGAGACTTCAAATATGAGTTTACACATAAGCACTATGAGCATTTTCCTATTGTGTTGAAAGCCGAGCTGGACAGAAAAGAGTGTTTCACACGACACGTTAAAATTTTAATTGTGTTCTCACAGCCGAGGACTTAGGGCAGCTGCTGCCGTTGCTGTCACATCATCACTGCTGCGAATGAATATTTCATATGCTGCTGTTTTCCCATGAAGTTCCTTTGATTAAATAAAACTGGGATTTGTAAGCTTGGGAAATAACTGAAAGAAGGAAAAAAAAATCTCACTCACTCTTGGAGACTATGACAAGGAGCAATTGCACACACCCTCCTCCAGAGTCCAGTGTGAGAGTTTATTTATGTGCTAATGGCAGCTGGCACATTTGAAATATTCACCTGTGCAAAGGAGACCCCCTAAGATGAGCAGCATTAAATAACAGCATGCAGATAAATCCGTTATCTCTCCTATGGAGGTGGGTAAACCACCTTACAGATAAACAAGGAGCCAAGCTATTCTGGTTCCTCAAGATTTCTACAGCCTTAAGATGTCCAAACAAACCCCAAATACAAAGTATTTAGCTTCACAAATTGTAAAGAATGAAAAAGACATTAAAAGGGAGAGGAGACTCTCCCAGGGATATACATATAACCAAAATTATACATTGTTGTGATTTTAAAATAACTCATAACACCAAATTCTTAGGCATTCAACAAAGTGACTGAATTTAGACTCTGTGTGAGACATTTAATTGGTTAGTTTTTTAAAATACAACAAACAGAGAAATTTAGCCTCTCCTACTGAATCCAAATCAGCTCTTCTTCTAAACATAAAGCCAGGACCCCAACACAAGCAAGCAGGCCCATACCCAGAGCAAGCGTACACCAACTCCAAACCAACTCTGCATTTTGTTCTCCGTTGGCCTGACAGGCCCAGATAAACCAACCGGCCTGATTCTGGACTATGCTTGAGGAGAAAAGGTAAGTCTGGAAAGCCAGCAGACCAGGGAGAAAGCAACATCAGAGACTCCAGGGTGACCCTCCAAAGTGACTGAGTGAGAGACAGCCACAGGCGACCCCCACAGATGAGTGGTCCAGACATAGAGTTCTGTGAGAAGTGTTAGCTCAGGCTAGGAAAGACTCAGGCACTGTCCTTGATGCTGACACTGTATGTAAGTGTCAACTTTAAATCCAGTAGTCCACTTGAATCCCTGCCCCACAACCTATATCTGACAGAGGTCTGATTGCATTTCCCACCTACCAGTGTGAGCAAGGACATGCTTTGGCTTGGACAGTCACCACAGTCCAGGGTGGACAGACAGAGGGGCCTCTGGTGTAGGGAGGGCACGGCAAAAGCCCATAAGCCCTAAACCCTGGCAAAGGAAAACACGTCTGGCTGAATTCCAAGACTAAGGATTCTGGAAAGAAACCTCATTCAAAAACACAGAAAATTTTTTTCTTCAACTCAATCTTTTTTGGTGTTTTGGTTTGTTTGTTTGTTTGTTTTGAGATAGGTCTCACTATGTAGTGCAGGCTGGGTTTGAACTTGGGTTGAGGCTGGCCTCAAAAAGGGGTCTTCCTGCCTCACCCTACCAAGTGCTGGAATCACAGGCATGGTGACCACACCTAGATACGCAATCATCTTTTATCTTTCTATGTCTTATTATTTCTCTCTCTCCTTCATCGGGTTTTTTGAGGACTTGGGATTTTTGTCTCCCTTTTTATCTTTTTATTTTTTAGTTGCTTTTCTCTTATTTTTTGTCTCCCGTCTTATCTTTCATTTATGTCCTGTATTTTGCTATTTTCCTTTTTCATTCTCTTGCAGCTATTTTCTAATACTATTAATTTTCTTTTACTCCTTAGCAGTACCCGCATCTCATTTTTACTTCCTCATATCTCATTGATTACTTTTTCAAATTTTATTTTTTTTAGTGTCTGGCTCCCCTCCACTTTTACAGATATAACTCCTATACTTTATATATATGCATATATGTTGTTGAATACTGTTGCATTGTCAGTAGAGATAAAGTTGTTCCATTTAGTAGATATTTACTGTAGGTCAACATTTGGTTTGTCCTATAGATCACGTTCCTAAGATTAAAGATGGTACATTATTGGTCCTCAGTGTCTGTCAATATTCAGTTTGTCTTTGATGCTATAATTGATGCTAATTTCATTATTACAGCCCAGGTGACATAGTTGTTGCTATTAATGGGTTTTCTTGCCAATACCTGGATTGTTTGGAGGCGTTTACAGTACTGTAGCCCATTTCTGGAACTAGGTACAGGGCCAAATATTCTGCAACTTCCCACCACACGTAAAAGGAGGCAGTTGGATCCTGGGACAGAGGCAAAATCCAGTAGACAGCCAGGCCCAGAGAACACTGCCAAAAAGTAGATATTACATAAAAGTTCTCCATACGAGCCACAGAGCTTTCCACTATAACCAACACTCAAGCCTCAAAACAAAAAGCAAACGAACAAAAAATAAAAATATGAGAAGAAGAGCAACCTACTTTCGGGCACCCTTCTGTCCCTCTTAGAGAGAAGCTTTCCCTCTCTAAATAAATTCTTCCTAGGGCCAGGGTTGTAGCTCAGTGACACAGCGCCTGCCTGGCAAGGGAAAGGTCCTGAGTTCAATTCCTGGGACCAAATAAAGAAGGAAAAAAGGGCCCTTTAAAAAAATAAATTCTTCCTCCTCTAAAAGATAACTACTTAATTGGTTAATTAATTAAAAGGGGAAAAACATGAGAAGACAAGGCAACAAAAATACCTCCAAAACCTCAAAACTGATCCATGCGCCATCAAAGGAGAAGAAACAAAGCCGTGCGGTCAAAGTAATTCAAAACAACCTCGGAGGAGAGAGCGAAACAGACCAATAAGCTCCCAGAAGATAAAAATAAATAGAGAATGGGCCAAATAAATAAAATGATCTATGAAATGTCTACAGAAGACAGTAACGAAAAGCTAGCAGAGCTAAAGAAAATGATGCAAAACATGAATGACCAGCATAGAAAAATTAGTCTTTAAAAAAGCTTCAAACAAAAATTCAGAAGATTAAAAATTCTATCAAAGGTATGGGCAGCATGTGAGGACAGCATGTGAAAACCAGAAGACATAAAAAATAGTCTAAAATCTCTTAGAAAATACAAAGAAGACTAATCTAAGATTAATTGGAATTAGTGAAAAATCAAAAGGTATCAGAAATACCATTTAAAAACCTGTTTTCTGAAATAATAGCAGAAAACTTTTCAAATAAGGGAAAAGAATTGAACATACATATAAGCAAGGCATATAGAACCCTAGATATCCATGATCAGAAAAGAACTTCCCCGCAACACATCATAGCCAAACTCCCTATTATCCAACACAACAGAATCTTAAAAGATGTTAGAGAAAAAGAATTACAAAGGCACACCCCGTAGAATCACAGCAGACTTAACACAAACCTTAAAGATTAGGAAGGCTTAGGATGAAGTGTTTCAAGCCCTTAGAGAAAACAATTTCTAGCCCAGGCTAATATATCCTGCAAAATATCTTGCAAAATGGACAGAAAAATAAGGTATTTCCATGTTAAAGAGCACCTAAAGAAATTCATGATCAGTAAGCAGCCATGGCTCGGGCAAACTGCAGCCACCCCAGGAAAGAACCACTCAGCGTCTCCTGAGATCCGCGCCATGTTAGAACTTAGGGTGCTGGGAAACCAAGCAACCAACTCGCCTCCCTGGTAAGCAGCCAAGACCCTACCAGCACGTAGGCTGAGAATCAAACATCCCATCCCCTAACCCCTTTAGCAAATGGGAGCCAGAGGTCTGAGCATCTCTTGGGAGGTTGACCATATGCAATATAGCAAATAGGGGGGATTTTTTTCTACCATCTCTTTGAAGGCAAATAGTGTTATCACTGTTTTGCTTTGTTCTGATTAATTGTATTACTCTATTCAACATTTTGTTTGGATAAGTTCTATAATGTTCTGTATTTCATTTGATTTTGCAATACCCGATTGAAAGAACAACTATTGTGAAGATAACAATATATACTATGGTATCTATTACTGTTATCCCAGTAACCTGCTGTGAAGTTCTGTACCAATTTCACTGCATTGTCTCAATTGGCTTTGTTCTGTCTTGTTCTGTTGTATTTTATTAAGTTCAAAATAATAAAAAATTTAAAAACTAAAGCAATAGTGATTGAACAAATAGTCTTTTTTATGTACTCTTGATGTTTTTTCTGAAAAATCATTATATGCACTGGATTAATTAATAAAGTATTTTAATTGTAAGGAAAAAAAAGAAACTCATGATCACCAAACCAGAAAAAATTTTTGAGGATATCCTAGAAAAAGACAATGAAACTAATGATGGCTAAATGTCTACAGAATGAGTATCCCAGGTAGGGTGAGCAGTTAGGTACAGTAAGTCCCTTACTAGACTTATGAGCTAGTTTCATTCCAGGAGAACGTTCATAAGTCAGGTTCATTCACAAGCACAACAAAGTGAGTCTCACACACCTTTGATACAAATGCACAATGTACATTGTTTTGCACTTCCTAGCATTCCCCTCCACATCACTCTGCTTTTCTTCCTGCTTCCGGCCATCCTGGGCTCTGACTGAGCACTGTATAACTGCACACTGTCACAATGTGCAGTAAGCACACAGCAGCACAGCAGTGACAAAGTCTGTCAGTCACATGAGCTACTTTCGCAATTTGTTCACATCTACAAATGTTCATAATGTGAGGTCCACTGCTATCTGTGAAAGTTGCAACTCAAATGTTCAGAACTTGTGGACTTACCTAGAAGGGCAATACAGGGAATCAGCAACAATAAAATAAGAAAATGACTGGAATAAGTCAATGGCTATCAGTAATAACTCTCAATGGAAACTGTCTCAATTTCCCAGTCAAAAGACAGATTGGGGGCTGGAGATTTAGCTCAGTGGCATAAGCACCTGCCTTGCAAGCAGGCAGTCGTGAGTTCGATTCCCGGTTCCGATAAAAATGAAAAAGACAAAAAAAAAAAAAAAAGACAGATTGGCAGAATATATTACAGAAATAAAACCCAATGGTATTATTTATAAAGAAGCACATTTCACCCAAAAATAAACTCATAAGCTAAAAATTAAAAGATGGAAAACAATGCTTTAAGCACCCAAAGCAGAGGTAGCCATCCTATATTCAAACAAAAGGAACTTCAAGACAAAATTCATCAAAAGAGGCAAAGGTCACTACATACTGGTTTAAGGAAACAATCCAATAGAAGGTAATAATTAACAAATATGCACTGAACAATGACACAACCAGTAACAGGCAATCAAATCAGAAAAAAAAAAATTTACCTGAAAAAGCCCAGGTCTGGATTCATTGCTGATTTCTATAAAAACTTCAGCGAAGATCTAATACCAACAGTCCTCGAAATTTTCAATGGAATTGAAAAGGAAGGATTATTCCCTAAGTCATTCCTGGATATGTACATTACCCCAGTTCCAAAACTAGACAAGAATCCAACAAGAAGAGCTATACATCAATCTCTTTAATGAATATACAGGCAAAAATCCTCAACAAGATATTGGTAAACAGAATGCAATGAATCATCATACATTTTGACTAAGTAGGCTTCATTTCAGAAAAACGAGGTAGGTTCAACATATACTAATCAATACATTTAATAACATAGGGAGAATTCAACCACATAAACACAAGCAAGGCTGAAAAAATCACATGATCATCTCAATAGATGCAGAAACACCCTTTGACAAAATCCAATATGTTTTCATGACAAAAACCCTGAAGAAAATAAGAACAGAAGGACTTTATCTCATGATAAATTATAAAAGCCATTTAAAACAAACATACTGCCAACATTATATTAAATGGGAAAACTAAAGGCTTTCCCTCTAAAATCAGAAACAAGTGTATCCACTATCACCACTTCCATTCAACATAGTACTCAAAACATTAGCAAAAGCAATTAGGCAAGAGAAAAAGAAATAAAGGGGACATGTATAGAAAAAAAGAAGTCAAATGTCAATATTTGCAAATGACATGATCCTCTACATAGAAGACCCCCCCCAAAAAAAAACCTCATAAAAGACTCCTAGAATTAATAGCCTAATTTAGCAGGATGCAAAACAAACACACAAAAATTAAACAAATCTGTGGCACACACCTGTAAACCCAGGACTCCAAGGATGGTGAGGCAAGAGAGTTACTGAAAATTCAAGGCCAGCTTGAGCTCCACAGTGAAAGCCTGTGTCATACATATATTGAGAAATTAAGGAAGCAAAAAATCTATTCCCAATAGCACCAAGAAAATTACATTCTTAGATATCCTAATTAAGGAAGTGGAAGACTTTTATAATGAGAAGGGAAACCTGAAAAAGGAAATTGATGAGGACACCAGAAAATGGACAGATATCTAGATAGGCAGGACTAATTTAATGAACATGGTCATACTTTCAAAATTAATACACAGATTTAATCCAGTCTCAAGCAAAATACCACCAGTAGTCTTCACAAAACCGGAGAAAACAATTCTAACATTCACAGGAAACAAGAAAAGATATAGAGTAGCTAAAACAATCCTGAATCACAGAGCAAAGTAGAAGGCACCGTTTATTTTTGTAATAAAGTTATATTACAAAACACAGTGATAAAAACAGCATGGTACTGGCACAAAAACAGATATCAGGATCAATGGAAAAGAACAGATGATGCAGAAACCACCCCAAGTATATTCAACTATTCGACCTTTGACAGAGAAGACAAAATCCTACACTGGAGGAAAGATACCTCTTTAATAAACCATGCAGGGGAAACTGATTGTCCACATGCAAAGACTGAATCTAAACTGCATCTCTCACCATGTACTAAACTAAAATGGAAATGAGTCAAAGAACTAAATGTGTATTAGGAACAAGCTACTGGAAGATAAACTGGGTAAAACTCTTAAAGTCATAGGCACAGGCAATGACTTTCTGAACAGAACCCTGGTGGCACAGGAAATACTATCAAGAATCAACAAGTAGGATCATATCAAATTTTAAAAGCTTCTGTCCAGCAAAAGAAATAACCAACAGAGTAAAAAGACAACCTACAGAATGGAAAAAACAATTTTGCCAATAATTCCTCAGACAGAGGACCAATCTAGAATATATAAAGAATTCAAAAAAATTAGGCTCCCCCCAAAAAACAATAAAAAATGGGCAAATGACAAGAACAGACCCTTAACAGAAGAAGTGCAAATGGCCCCTTTAAATAGATGAAGAATTATTCAGCCTTGCTGGTCATTAGAGACATACAAATTAAAGCAGTAGCAAGATTCCATCTTATGCCGGGGAAAAAACGTCATCATCAAGAAATCAAATAATAAGAAATCCTGGCCAGGCTTCAGGGAAAATGGGACCCTTGTGTATTGTTGGTGGAAAAGTAAACTAGGACAAGTACTATGGAAATCATATGGAGATTTCTCGAAAAACACTAAAACCAGAAATTCCATTTGACCCAATTATTCCTCTTCTTGATATCTTCCTGAGATATCTGATATCTTCTTGAGAGAGTTAATGACACCATATTACAGTGATACACACATGACCATGTTTCTAGCAGCTCAACTCATTACAGCTAAATCTTGGAAGCACCGTATATGTCCACCAACAGATGAACAGACAAGAAAATGTGATATTTATACATAATGGAGTATTACTCTGCCATCAAGAAAAATAAACTTGTGTTCTTCATAGGAAAATGCATGCACTTTGAGACCATAATTGTTAAGTGAAATGAATCAGGCATGCTGCTTAAATATCATTCAGTTATATGGAAATCCAAATTAAAAATAATGAGCAAAGTAAAACACAGATGAAAGGAAAGCAGGGAGTGCTTTCTTAAATGGGAAGGGAACCCAAAGATGGAGAGAAAGGGAGAAGGGGAGGGAAAGGAGGTGGAAAAAGAAATTAAAACGTTTATGGTACATATGCCAGTTCCACACAAGGATTGTAAACATTACGTATTGCAAACATGAATAAATAAATAAATGTAGAGTCATTGTGCCTTTTGTGAGACAAGTGGTCACCATCTTACAATTGCTTAACTTTCTTTGTGTATAGGTGCACAGGGCTGGGATCGAACCCCAGGCCTTGGGTACACAAAGCAAGAGGTCTACCACTGAGTCACATCCCTAGCCCTCAATTTACCATTTTTTAACTTTCCCATGGTGTGAAAGCAATATGCACACAGTAGAAACTTGGCTTTTCCCTTGAGACAAAATATTTGATGCTCAAAATGGAGGAAAGAAGGATTTATTTAGCTTACAGTTTTGGGAGGTTTCAGTCCATACTTAGCAGGCTCCAAGGGTTAGGATGGCGTAGCTGAGGGGCAGCCATTAAAGGCGGCGACAAGCAACAGGAATGAAAGGAGCAAAAGGGGAAAAGCATGCCTCCTTCCCTTCCCTGTATTATATGCCCAGTTATCACCTCTGGGCAGATACAGTACTCACATCACCAATCCCAGCGCTGGACAACAAACCAATCACAAACACTAGACTTTTTTTATTTAAAGAAAAAAAAAACAGAAAAAGGGTAGAAATAATACATAATTTCAAAAAAAACCCAGTAAGAAATCACTAGTTGTTAATTACATATTGTCTTCTTACAAATAGGTGTTCAAGTGACAAAAGTGAAGCATACAAAGTGGACATTCAAACAGGGAGACTGTAAACAGTTCTGTTCAATTATCCAACAAGAACTTAGTAATATGGTCATCAATCTTATACACTTAAACATACATGCAGTTATATCCTTTAGAGCACTTTCTTTTCCTCTTTTTTCCAATATCAGTTATATACATTGTTTTATTACTCCTACATTGCTTATAATTTTTTACACTCAAGACACAATGTGATATTTATATGATTTATAAATATAATTCTTTATGATATTTATAAATATTATTTATGATATATATTTATGATATTTATATATTTATGATATTTATATATGATATATATTTATGATTTTTATAAATATATATTTATGATATTTATATATATTTATGATATTTATAAATATTATTCTTTATGATATTTATAAATATGATATTTATAAATATTATTAATGAGGATAGCCTCAAGTTGCCTCCACTCACCTAAGAAGGCCTCAAGATCATCTTTTTATAGCTGAGTAATATTCCATTGTATAAAAATACCACATCTTTTTCATCCACTCTGTGGGTGATGGGTATCTTGGTTGTTTCCAAGATTTAGCTATTACAAATTGTGCTGTTATGAACTTAGATACACATATATCACTGTGATATGACCTTTTCAGTTTTTCTGGGAAAATACCCAGGAGGGAAATAGCTGGGTTGAATGGAACTTCCAATTCTAGTCTTCTGAGAATTCTCCATACTGATTTCCATAGTGGTTGCACCAGTCTATACCTTCACCGACAGTGAAGCAGTGTCCTTTTTCCCTGCAGCCTCACCAACATTTGTTATCAGTTGATTTCTTGATGACAGCTATTCTTTCCTGAGTGAGATGAAATCTCAGTGCTATTTTAATTTGCATTTCTCAAATGACCGTGATCGTGAACATTACTTCATGTATTTATTTGTCATTTGTATATCTTCGTCTGAGAACTGTGTGTTCATCTCAGATGCCCACTTTTGGAGAGAGTCTTTGAATTTGGGGGGCTTGATGTTTTTCTATTCTTTATATGTTCTGGACATAAGTCCTTTGTGTGAGGGGTTGCTGACTATAATTCTTTCCCATTCTGTGGGTTTTCTTTTCACTCTGTTGGTGATTTCTTTTGAAGTGTAGGAACTTTTTCAATAACATGAGATCCCAGTTGTTGATTCTTTGAAGTGTCTCCCGTGCAGTCTGCGTTGTGTTCATGAATTCTCTGCCTACCCCTATGTCTCCAAGACTTCTACCTACCTTGTCTTCCAGTAGATTTAGTGTTTCTGTTTTAATATTTAGGTCTTTGATCCATTTAGACTTCAGTTTTGTACATAGTGATAGGCGTGGATCTAGTTTCAGTCTTTGGCATGTGGAAAGCCAATTTTTCTAGGAGTAGTTTATCATTCGTGTTATCTTGTAACCTGATTCCTCTCAGACTTACTCTTTTTCTCTCATTGATGTAACATTAACAAATTAGGGAAAATCATAGGAGGTCTAGTCAACACAAAAACCTCAAGGATGATGAAAGTTCCTTTTTTAAACTGAATAATCCAGAAAGGAAATCAGCAAAAAATATAAAGGCAAAACACAAGCAGGCATTCTTGTTAAACTTAGTTTCAAGTCTGCTTTCCTAGAGAGGCTAATGCCATCTGAGTTCTGCGATAGAGATTGGGAAAGTTTTCAAACATTCCTTTCTAATGACATCACTGATTCTAGCTGAAGAAGCAAGGGATTTTGGACAGTGGGATTTAGGAGATAAGAAAAAGAAAAACCATTAACATCCAGACAACAAAAACAGGGCCTTCTTTTTATGTTCTAAAATTACTTGGAAACCTAAGATGCTTCATATATAAAATATATTCAAAATATATTTTTATTTTCATTTTAAGTTGTCAAGTTCCATTGTATTTTCTACAATAAACTTCAAAAGTCCTATAATGAGTAGATCTTGTTTTCGATTTTGCCACTGAGGAACTAAGCAGACTATTCACTATGTTTCATAGCCAAAATCCCCGAAGTCCTCACACAAAACCTAAGCCACCCACATGACTACTCTGAAGCAGTGGAATCCAAAGTGCAGCCAATCTTCACAAAACAAGCAAGGAATTTCCCATGATGCCAAGGACTCTAGTCAGAGTTTATAGTGATTGGCCTCCATTTTCCCTTTTTATCCTCCATTTTCCCTTCAGATGTAACTGAAAAGAAGAAGGAATTAAGAAAGTGAGAGTAAAGAAGGAGAAAGGAAGGAAGGAAGGAAGGAAGGAAGGAAGGAAGGAAGGAAGGAAGGAGAAAAGAATGAAAAACAATCCCTAGAAATAAAAGCCGAGAGTTTAGCTTTTCCATGGAATAGTTCAATCTTGATTCAAGGGCAAAGGAAGTACATGGCTTCTCTTACTTTATACCAGAAAAGAGCAGAGGTCCTGATTCTTCCCTGTAAAATAAAAATATATTTTGAATATATTTTATATATGAATCTCACCTTGAATTTTTTCACCTTGAGAATTAGGATAATCCCAGGGCTCTTTCCCTACTTCCCCTTCCTAAACAGAAGGGGAGAAGTGAAGTCTTCTATATCTTACCCCAATTCCCTGTAGAAAGAGTTAAAGCAAGCATTCTCATTCTCACCTGCGCTCCAGGGGCTGCTGCTTTGAACTCAGCTACCCCATTGCACCCATATAGCATCATGTCCTCCTGTTTTCCATTTGCCTGTTTTCCTCTACTCTGCCCTCCAGTACTTATCCTATACCTGTACAGCCACTGTAAAAGCATTGGTTTATTTATGCTCTGGGCCTATCTCATTTGTTTCATATGTTTGTGTTCCTGATTTGTGTATTTCCGTATCATACCCTGACCCATAAGAAGGATCCAAATAGAGTATTTTTGGTAGATCTGACTCTCACCTACAGCTGCCCATCAGCCACCTGAATTCCCGAGATTAATGACAGCCCCCCCACCCAAGCCTGAGAACAATGCCACCTTTATTATACATGGCACCCCTGTCCCAGCTGCGAGGTCACAGCGCCCAGGGCTACGGCTACTCCTCCGGCCATTCTCAGCCTCACACTTCGTGTCTACCCACCTAAGCCAGTCTCACCATTTACCTAACAATTTTTAAGATGCTTCCCAATTTAGGTCATTTGGTAGATTGATTATAAGACAGAGACCACCAGGAAAGATAGAGGATAAACAGTTTCTTGGGCTCTAAACCTGTTACTCACTCAAAGCGTGATCTATGTCTTCTTTTGAAGCAGACACTTGAGAAGCACTTTTGCTATTAAAAAAATAAAAGATAAAAAACAGTGACTCTTTATGTGGGCCTACGGATGTCTAATAGGCACCTAAAAGTGGAGCAAAGCATGACTTCCATTTTGTAATTGTCTCCTTTATCACCTGAAGACTTCAAGTATAATCCTGTTCAGCTCTGCATCCAGGATATGTTAATCATTTAGGAATTGTCTGCCTGAAAGCTGGCAAAAAAAGGTTGATTAGCCTTAAATTTACATAATCTATCTCATTCCCCTTCAAGACTGAGGGCATCAAGATAATTTACAGGAACATTAAAAGAGATTTACGGCAATGTTAAACTACTAGTGAACGCGCAGAAGTCTCTAGTCATTACTCCGAAACACAGTCACTACGGATCTGGAAAGCTGATCGCCCCAGGCAGGAGCAATAATCTCATGAGCTCAGATTAATCCATAAGGATTTTTCCAGAGCTATCACAAAACCAGAATAGAGGTAATGATCAACCAGGCCCTACTCCAGTGGTGACAAACCTATGGCGTGTGTGCGATGGTGGACTGTTTGTGTCACTGAAAGCTCTAAAGGGTTCACCATCACTGCCCAGTCCAGCTTAACCCCTTAGAAACTGTTCCTGCCCTTTGTTGAGGAGCGTTTCAGTCTCTCCATCACAGCTGGCCCCCTTTAGCTTCTCTAGCTACTGTCCCTTCCTATTTTCTTTATTTTCTAACTCTGCCTGTTGAATCAGCCTATGTCTCTCACTAATGCACACTGAGATGCTTTTCTGTGACAATGTCAAGAACCTGCCTAGGTGCAGTTGAAGTCTCCATCTCCTCTTTAGGGAGACCTCCTTGAATGCCATCCCTTGGCAGTTGCATTGTTGATATATTAATGACTTTTGTCGAACACCTTGGCAATGTCTGTCCCACCTCTCTGGTTTCAGCCTGATTTGTTTTAGCCCCTGGGATATTAGTACACATAATTCATGCAGAGCCTTCTGAAAATGCTAGCATTTTTCCACTTGCGTTTCTATCTCTCTGCCATTCCTAGGAGAACATGCTCAAGCTGACCTGCTGGCTAGTTGTATATTGAGCCAAATGGCCACCATCCTTCCAGCCAGGCCTAGCCTGGATCAGCCAACAGCAAACTAATCCCCAGACATGTGAATGAACCCAATCAAAATCATCAGAGCTGCCTCGCCAGCTCACAACAGACGTCAGATTCACAGGCTAGTACAGCCCACAGCAGCCTAGTCCAACCCAGAGCGGAGTCATGAGCCTTGATTTACAAGGTTCATCCAATAATGGCCCATGTACCAAATCTGGTCCACAATCTGTTTTTGCATGGCCCATGGAGGGGGAAAACCAGAGGCCATTCATCTTCGTGGTTTAAGATCAAAAGAATATTTCATAGCACATGAAAACAAAATTCAAGTGCTGTGTTCTGAAATAAAGTCATGCTCCTTCATTTCCTTTTTGCTTATGGCTGCTTTTGTGCTACAAGGGCAGACTTTGGAGACTAAATGGTCTAAAAGCCTAAAAGATTTATTGTCTGATCCTTTACAGAAAAAGATTGCCAATTGCTGACCTAAATAAGTACTTATTGCTATAAGCTACTATGCTCAGGGATGGCTTGTTACACAGCACAACTGTGACAAAGCTTGCTGACATGTCTCACCTGAAATTTAATTTCTTTTTCTGCTTCCTCTTGGAAATTCCTGGTGGAGCATTGGAGGTCTGGGGTCTGCACAACACCAATCCTTTTCTCTTCCCCACCAGTTATGGACTCAATAATCTGGGGCCCTGGGCTGCAATAATGAATGACACTAATCAAGAATGTCCCATATTTCAATGGTTCCCAGGTTGGAAGCAGGCAACACCAACGGCTGGGAACTACAGATTCACAGTGACTAGTTTTGCGTATTTCCCTGTGGGATCAAAGGAAGAATTGGGATTACTGGTGCCACCCATCTGAGATTGCCCACTGGCTCTTCAAAGCATAAGATCATCTACACCTTCTTAAGTCATCTCAGGATTATACTCCAGGTCAAGGTACTTCAAACTAAGATTATCTATACCCTCTGGTGTCAGAGTCTAGATGAACTGTAATCCTTTACTAGGCCGACTTATCACTGTATACAGCTAATAAATGGTGGCTGCTTTGGGAGTAAAAGGATTGGATCCAGAAACATTGACTTCCCAGCCATTGTTGGAATAAGATACTTGTCTCTGGTTTTTATTTTTCTTGCCTCATTCCTGATACTGACAATGGAGAGTTCTTAGCCAGGTTCCTACTATTGACAACAGAGACTCTTGGTTGAGCTCCTGATAACCAACTACTCTGCCGCAGTGACCAGTAAAGATCCACATGCCACTTTCCCTATTGATGTATCACACAGTCAGGAGTGCGGGCTCCCATCCATTGCCAGCGGCATACTCAGAAGCCAGTTACACAAGAGCAGAGATAAGGGGAAGAAATCTGAACGATGAAAGGAATTCAAGTATTTACTTAGATTCATTGGACCAGGTTTATGAGGTTGGACTACATTTTAATTCCCACCCCAGGGTCCAGTGGTGGACACTGGAACATTTTCTCAGTTAATAAAGATAAGTTACATCTTATCATCTCTGAATATGTGGTGGGTGAATTTTGCAAACCTGAGATGAACTTCTGTAGAATGATTTAGTGAATGAATGAATGAATGAATGAATGAATGACTCCCCCCACACACACTGACACATATTTTTCCCACCATCTTCTGGTATTTATATGGAATCCAAAAATAACTCATTCCTCATCTTGAAATGTCTTCCAATTTCAAGGAGCAGCTTGCAGGTCCAGCTTTCCTCATTCATAAATGCCTAAACATTCTCCCCTTTCCTCTGGCCTCTTGGCCAGGGACCCCAATAGGTGGTCTCAAAGCCTCAGATAAATTGACATGAAACACCAGTGTAGCCTCTATGTTAGAGAAGCTTGCATCCTCCCGTAGACTTTGGCCTTAAATCTTTACGGGAAATCTTTTGTGATTATAAGGAGGCAATGTTTTCCCCAAGAGGAGAGTTCAGATTCCCACATCTGGAGTTTGACCTTTATGCATGTTGTCATTTCACCCGCCACAGGAAACCTTTCTGGGTTGGGCTGAAATATGTAAGTGCTCAACAGCGTGGCTGGTAGCAATCCTACCCAGCTGTGTGGAACAGGAAGCAACAGGGTAATTAATATTCTGTTAAAACTTCAGGGGGTTACACTAAAGCTGGCCCTTTATCAGGGCTGACTCATGGCGCCCAGACTAAAAGCCGTATTATCTGTTCTCTTCTGCTGACTCACTTGTCAGGCCCGGGCAGCCTGCACCTAGGCAGAGCTGCAGACTCTCATGGCTGCCTCTCAGGGATGTGATCCCTGGGTACCAGCCAAGTCCCTTCTCTCTCTAGAGAAGTTCCTGCGATCAGTCATGGATGGTCTTCAAATAGATGAAGGGTTATTTCATGGGGAGATGGCCAGCTTCTTTCTGCATTGTTTTATATGAAAACAGCAAGGAAAGCAAACAACTAACACTCAGGAAGACACCATGATAATTTCAAGCTAAAAGGGAGGCTTAGCCTGCAAGCTACAAGTGCTTTCCTAAGAGAGGGGAACGGAATATGGCCTGGTAGATAAGACCTCAGACTCCAGCAACCTAAATTCATGTTCCATCTCCGCCATTGGTGGTAAAATTGTAAGTAGTTGGCTAAAGTAGCTATTAAGTAACTTTAAGCAAATTGCTCAGACTCTCTGAGCTTCAATTTCCTTATCTATAAAATGAAGAATAATTATAGTACCTCACCTCATTGGGCTATTGTGAAGAGAGGTTTAAGGGAGATAAAGTATAAAAAGAATAGAGGGCATGGCCCAAAGTGCTCAATAAACACTAGCTCTTATTAAGGCCCATTCCGTGGAAAGCTCTTTCCTAGAAACTGGACAGATCCTCCATGTGTTTGGCATTAGATTAGCAAAGGGTAGGGGAGTGTCCTGAGAGCTGGGCACCAATGGGGGTGGGGAGGACAGAGGAGGAGCAGGTCCCCAGGGAATGATGAATCCTCAGTGTCTTGAGGATCTGTGCCTTTGGGACCAGCTAGGGGGATCCCTGCTTTTCTGTCCTGATTTAAGGTGTGCTGAAGATGGTTGCTAATTAAAAACAAACAAACAAACAATCCATAGAACCCTCTGATTATGTCTTTGAAGACTGCTCAGATTTTCCTTTAAAGGCCTCGTTTTAGTGTGCACATAAGACAGGCTTGACCAGTTTAAAAAAAACAAAAACAAAAACCTGGCTGGTAATGGCATACAGAAATGGATACAGTTACACGATACTGTTAAGTGCACTCCTTTTAAACCACTAATTCTTATTCCACAGAAAGTGGTCCTTATGTCAAAGTCCTTAAGAAGTCCAACAGCTTGTATAACCGGCGAACCTCATGGTTAGTTAGCAGCTTTCAGGACTTGGATTCCCAGTGATAAACAAAAGAATTCCGAAGGCCACAATCCATAAACTCTCCATAGAAACATATGGAACTGCTTAAGGAGGTTGGCTCAGAGCTGTTGTTTTGAAAACAAGTGTCCTCAGCCAGAATCTCCACTGAGTACTATTTATTGAGTGGTTGGGGAAGGGCAAGACCGCACGGATCCTGTAGGACTGTTCTTCTGAAATCCCAACCATTTTGCAGACATTACCCTAAGCCTCCTCATACCCTAGGAAGGAGCAAGAAGATGTTACATTTGTGTCTACTCAACCCTGGGCATTGGAGCCAGCCCTGAAGAAGCCCACATTCCTTAAATAGCCTCTAAAAATCTCTGATTGCAAGATCTCACATCTTCTATGCTCTCATTTCATTATGCTCAGAATTTCTGATTATAGACCCTCAGTGGTTCAATGGACCCTCCATACTTTGTATTTCAACAATAATCCATCCAAACTTCAATTAAATGACAGATAATTCCAGCCCAGCCTTGTATGACTGAAATGTTAGTTCCTTGAAAACAGCAACTTTTATCTGCTTCTGCTCTGCAGGCTTTGGCTTAGAAAGTATTCAACATTTCTTCTGTTGTTGTAATAATAAAATCTAATAAGTTGATTAAGATTATAAATTAATGAATGAATTGATTAGACCCTGGGCATCCTGACCTTTTGAGTATGTGGCACAGCCATAAAAAGAACTTGAAGTTCTGATTCTGAAGAGCTACTTTGCAAAGCCTCCAGGTAAACCTCTAATTGCTCTTGTCCTTTAATGGCAAATTGTTTGGGCACCAAGATGGAGATACAGGATGGATATTAGATCCATTGGCCATCTTAGTCCAAAATGTGGACTCAGCCAACTTGTCTGGCTTGTCAGCACTGAGAATTTCTTTGTACTGCACTTTGTCTTGGTTTCAGACCTCTTTCTCCTTTTAAAAATACTAATGTGTAGTGCATGCTTGTAATCCCAGCACTAGGGAGACTGACGCAGGATCACTGCAAGTTTGAGACCAGCCTGGGTTACAAAGTGAGCTCAAGGTCAGCCTGAACTGCACAGTGAGACCCTGTCTCTCTCTCTCTCTCTCTCCCTTTCTCTCTCTCTCTTTCTCTCTATTCTATCTCTCTCTCTCACATACACACATACTACTAATGAGATGTATTTTTTATGAAAGTGTTACTTAAGACTTCCAGTTAAATGGCAGTGTAAATTCCACTATAAAAACCAAAAATTTTATGATTAAATAAAAATTTAAAATATCTTACGTATTTTTAATAATTTATTAGCACCAAAGAAATCAAACCAAAGTCCATATGATTCTCTCTGCATTTGCTTGTTTACTTATCCCACATAAACTTTACTTTTAAAAATATTTTAGCTAATACATCAAAACATGAAACATATACATATTAATGAGGTGTCAGGTGATATTTTATAGCTAAACTTTCAAGAAAGAAATACCCAGGCACAAGAAACAAAGAAATCATTGAAAACAAAATAGTTTCAAAGTGTCAGCTCATGTCATACCCGCTTGTGTGGCAGAGAGGTGATTATTGAGTCTATTCACTTAGGGCACAAGCCCAAGTGAGCAGGACAGGAGGTCTGAGAATCTTGCATAGAGGCACTGAAGGCTTCTCTTCCTTCTGGAAAGTGTAGGTAAAAACCAATCCACTCACAGAAGGAAATAGCAGGAAAATCAAAAACTCGAATGGATGGATTAAAAAGATTAGGTAAAGAAGGTGATTCACAAACTAAAGAGCAAATTTTAAGAAATTGTTCAGCGGGCATAGAGATATATTGAAGGGCTTCAAGACAGGTAACTTGAAGTATAAAAATAATCATTAACTTAGAACTCGATACCTAGCCATAGAGATTTTCTAAGGCTGCCGTACTAAAGGCAGTCAAAGCCTGGATCGTGAGTAACTTGGTCTGGGAGTGGTCCACAAGACAAGCAAGCATTGCCAAGAAGTTTTAACTTGATAAGCAAGCAGTGTCTTGCAGTATGCATCGTACATCACACTGAACGTCACATGGTCACCACTGGTTCTTCTCTCACTGCTTTGATATACAAGTGCTTTGGATTATGAGCAAATGAATTATTCTCCAAACCAGCATTTTACTGATACCACAAATGGGATGACTTAAACAACAAAAATTTGTATTTCACTGTTCTGGAGACTGAAAGTCAAGATCAAAGTGCCGGCAGATTTGGTTTCTCATGAGGCCTTTCTAATTTGCTTGTAGACAGCACCTTCTTGCTAGAATCCTCTAAGGTCTTTCCTCTGTGTATGCACATCCGCCTGGTGTCCTCTTCTAAGGACAGTAATCATACTGGATTAGTCACTACTCTTGTGGCATTATTTAAATTTAATGTCTCTTTGAAGAGCTTCTCTCCAAACACAGTTATGTTGGGTTGTTAGGGCTTTTGCATATGAATTCCATTGCAATTAGGCTAAATTCATTCAGACATAAAGGTAAAATACATACTTCTTTTTTTACAAAAAAAAAAAAAGACCACAAATGTTTACTTATCATTTATAATGATGAAATAAGCTTCTCTATAACTGATCAAACTTTTTGCTATCACTCCTGAAAATTAAAACTGAAATGAGAAAAATGTCCTAATGTTTCAATGCCTTAAATAATCAGCATCTTTTCAGACTTCTGGTGTCATGTTTCCCTATTTTTTAAGAATACGAGAACTTTTTTCATCTATATTTGAAGAAAAAAGTATATTTGAGTCTATTTCTGTATATGTATTTCAATCTTTTTCAGGCCTCTTGCTTTGGAAACTTTTTTTTCATCTTTTTGAGACAGGGTCTCTCTATGCAGTTTAGGCTGGCCTTGAGTTCACTTTGTAGCCCAGGCTGGTCTGGAACTCTCAACGATCCTCCTGCCTCAGTCTCCCAAGTGCTGGGATTACCTGAGGCCTGAGCCACCACACCCTGCTCTTGCCTTGGAAAATTGACTGTCTCTTGATATTTGTTACCTTCAGAGAAGCTCCATTGCTTGCAGATCCCAAGGCAATTCCTTGAAGGAATAACTGTGTGAACAGGAGAAGGGAGGAGCCTTGTATTCCTACAGAAGAGAATATAGGTCTGGGGCTATAATTCAGTGGCAGAGTACTTGGCTAGTGTGACTGTGAATCCTGATTTGTTCCCGTCATTGGATTAAGAAATATGTAGCAGATTAGTAAAGTGTGCTAGTAGGTATATGTGGGCAAGTCACAGAGCCAGGGCACTGGATACTATGTTTGGTCTCTGGCCTCCTCCACTCTGGCCGTTTGTCCACTCTGCTTCCTGTTCACCAGGCATTAAACGGCTTTGCTCCCCCAACCCCTTCTGCCCTGAGATTTCTGCCTTAGAGCTAGCTGACGATGAACTGAATGTCCTGAAACTGTGAGTTAACTAAACTTTTCCCCTTCTTCATTGTGGGTGTCAAAGACTGTACCTCAGTGATGGGAAAGCTAATACATCTAGCATTCCTGAGGCTCTGGGTACAAGCCCAGCACCACAATAAATAAATAAATTACATAACAATAATTAAATCATAAAAATTAATACAGAACTGAAATGTGGTCAGTAATCCTGGCTTCTGCCTTTTTTTTTTTTTCATTTCTTCCTGCATACAGATCTCAAATAAATAACAAAGAAGTCATACAGATACTCCCCAACTTAACAATGAGATTACATCCCAGTAAATTCATGGTAAATCAAATTTGTCACACATCAAAATGCACTTTATGGGGCAGGAAGATCACCAATTTGAGCCCAGTCTGGGCAACTTAATGCGACTCTGTCTTAACATACATGTTAAAAGAGGAGCTGAGGATATAGCTCAGTGTGTAGGTCCTGAGTTCAAATTTCCAGTATTACAAAAAAATGTATCTATATACACCTATGTACCAAACATTATAGCTTAGCAACACAGCATGCTGTGGAGTACGGTTACCCCCACATGTGTGCATGGTTGACTGGAATCAGGGCTTGAGGCTGCCGCCCAGCACCTTGAGAAGGGATCATATTGCACATCTCTAGAAAGGGAAGAGATAGAAAATATGAAGAGACGTTTCTACTGAATGCATATCATTTTCACACCACTGTAAAGCTGAAAAATCTTAAGTCTTCATAAGCCAGGAACCACATGTATTTTAAAATTCTAAGCGTGTATGTTTTACAAAACACAGAGTCTCACAGAAAAAACTACTAAGGCTATAATGCACAAAAAAGAAAACTTCAACCAAGAGTAAAGAAATGGAGTACAAAAAGCAACAGCAATCAAAGCAATTGCAAGCCCTACGGGTAAATTTAAACAGGCATTCAAAGCAGAAAATACGAAAAGTTATAAGAAGTATTATAATGGTAATAATATTATTGGCCAGTATCCAGCTCTGAAATAGGTACCATGCAAAGTGATTGAGAAGAGAATTTAATTGCTTACATGAGTCATGGAAGTAGGAAGAAATCAAACATGGAGAAGGAAGACAATCCAGATACTAAAACAAGAAAGGTGCCACTGCTAGTCCTGGCTGGAGGGACAGGGCTTACAAGCCAGACCATAAAGTGAGGGGTTCCCATTGGTAGCTGGAGTCACAGAGGAGACTGTCACTGCCAGAGATGCTATGAGAGGCCTGAAATCTTCAGCAGGCGTCTCCTACTGAGCTAACTCACCTGGACATCAGAGGAATCTGCAAATGCCATTGCCTAGAACACAGAGTGGGGTAAGAGAAAGTCAGGAAATAGATTTGAGAGCTAAAGGCAGCTAACTAACACAATAATAATGAAGTTAGGATTTCAAAAAAAGGATAGAATTAAATGGGCAATAAAAGTTAGAAGGTAGGGAAGGACTGACCAAGCAAATTAAAAAATTAGTATTGGTAGAATTTAGAAATTTGAAGCCACACAGTTAAGAACCTTGACTGTATTCAAGGCCACTTACTGTCGTGCCAGATCCTCTGGAATGCCAAAAATCAGGAACAGATGTGCTGTGCAGCATCCATGCCCAGAGCCCGCAGGTTTTAGAAGCCTTCCCCAAGGCTCTCTGGAGGCTGGTTGGAGCAGCACAAGTCTGGGAGGGAGCCCACAGTGGCTGGAGGAACTAGCAAGATGGAGCACCCATTTTCATGGCCAAGATGCCCCTCTACTGGGAGATGGACTTCAGCAAGTATGGCAGGACGCCCCCTGCTGAGCGGGTGGAGCTACAGGACTGCTGGTGCTCCAGGGCCTTAAGTGTAAAGAATGCAGCCCAAACTGTAGTACAGACAGGGGGAAGGGGGCTCTTAGTAAGTGCTGTTCCAAGCACTGACTCTAAATACCCTTCTTCAGATACAGATGTTTCTCAACTTAGGGTTTCATGATTTTCTATTCTACAGAGATGCAAAGGCAATATGCATTCAGTAGAAAGTATGTTTTGAATTTCAAATTTTAAGACTTTCCTTGGTTAGAGACATGCAGTATGGTGCTCTGGAGCTGCCAGGCATCAGCAGTGAGTCTTAGCACCCATTCATCCCCACAAAAATGAGGCTAAACAACTGATACTCTACAGACTACCGTGCTGCTAAACTGTGAAAGTCAGTAAGTCAGGAGTATTAAAGCACTTCCAATTTTATTTTATGATCATTTAGTGGGACACAATTCCATTATAAACGGAGAAGCACTTATATGTTGAATAATGTTCTGATTATTCATTGATGTGTAACAAGATGGCTCAAACTACGGTGGCTTAAAAATAATCATCTCACTATGTCTCATAGCTACTGGGTCAGGATGTGGCTGGATAGTTCTTCTCTTGAGGTACATTTGGATCACTTATTAGTATTCAGCTGGTAGCTTGGCTGGGCTGGGCTGGAGGGTTTAAGACAGTTTCAGTTAAATACCTATTGTCTTGATAGAGGGCTGGAGGCAGGAATAACCAAGGTGCCACTACCCTTCCATGTCTTGTCCCATCTTCTCCATGCTGTCTTTCCAGCAACATAGTCACATTTCATGCATCGATTCTCATGCACAAGCCACAGAAGCTGTCCCTTCTTTTCAAACAACAGACCTGGAAATGCCGCAGCATCGGTTGCTTCTGTTCAGTTGAACAAAGTAGTTACAACTCAGCCCAGATACAAGAAAAGGAGAAAAAGACCCCAAGAGGCAAATAACTTTCATACAGCATATTTGCAGCATAGAGCTTCACTAGATTTTTTTTTTATTAACACACACGCATTAATTGTACAAATTAATGGAATTCACTGTGATATTTCCATGATGCGTACATTGTTCATTCATCAGGTTCAAGTTTTGTATGTGAAATTTTATTTGGATTTGAAATGTACTTGCCCTTTGTGTAAGTCAAAGTTCCATCAGTAGTAGATGAGATGGCTAGATAGACAGAAGGAAAGAGTACAGGAATTTCACCTTGTATGTATTTTACATATATATAAAATATTGGATTTGAAACCCAAGAGCAGACAAGATCAAATGAACAGGAGAGGACAAAGACAAACTGGAACCCCCAAGAATGGCTTGGAACAACACCAGTTCTTGCAGATGAAGTGAAGGCCCTGCAGGAGGTACTGAAATCCTTTGACACAGAGCTAAACACATATCCAGATCAGGAACTGAAGAAACCAAACAAAGATCCAAGGAGAGATACAGCATGTGCATGGCCAGATGCTATTCTAAGCACCTGAAATGAGCCAACAAATACAACAAATGTGTGAGCTTCAAAAGCACCTGCCCCAGCCTTTCCAAGACACAAAGCATAATGGCTTCTGCTTTGCTTCCACCTTCCAGACGACCTTAGTCAGTTTCCTCAGTGTTGAGACACAATACCTGACATTTGCAATTTAAAGAAGGAGAGGTTTATTTTGGCTCGCATTTTTAGCACAGAGTTGGCCAGATACCTGGCAGGAAGACATGGCGGAATACCCTGGGCAGAGAGAGCTGCTCATGACATGATGACCAGGAAGCAGACAGAGAGGAAGTGCAGAGCCAGGGGTGGGGGGCAGGAGTTAAATCCTTCCAGATCACTGATCTCAGTGACCTGCCTCTTCCAGTTAGATCCTGCCTCCTAACACCAACCCAGCTGGAGAGCCTCCCTGTTCTAGTCACTTTCCACAGGCACTAACTCTGAATGCATGAAACTTTGAGGGAAAGGGGCAACCAGATATAAACCCTCACCCCCTCATTCACAAAGACTCATGCAAAACTTTTTTTTTGCAAAATGTATTGAGTCTATCTCCAAGAGTTGCCAAAGTCCTAACAATTGCAGCATCTCTACAAAGTCAAAGTTCAAAGTCTACATTCTTTTCTGAGACTTAAGACAAACTTTGACCTATAAGACCCTATAAATGTAAAAAAGAAGTTAAACACTTCCAACGCACAATGTCACTGGATAAACATAACCATTCCAAAAGGAAACAATAAGGGGATAGGAACTAATAGGACTAAAGCAAGATCAAAATCCTTCAGGCTTTCATGTCCAGGGGCCAGGGAAAGTTGTAGCAATGAGAAATAACTCCAAATGGCTTGGGTAATCCCACTCCTAAGGCATTACTAGAGATTATATCCTTTATAGCTACTCTATTGGGCTAGCTTGGCTCACTCTGACATTCACATTATTGGCTTTTCCAATTTTCCAGGCCCTCCACTGTACTTTTGGCTTCACTCACACAGTTTCACACATTGTGCTCTCAGGAGCACCCTGCCTGGTCTCCAAGACCTTCTTCTGAAGTCTGAATAGAAGCCTGCCTGATTCCACAACCCTTGCATTCTGCATGGCTGTAAAAGCAGCACGACATGGATGATGCCAAGGTCTGCCACCAGCTCAAGCAGAACTCAGGGTTTCTTGAATCATAACTACAGGGTCTTAGTTCCTGGACGGCTGAGTGCTGTGAACTTAATCATGGGGAACAAATTCCCTAGATGGCCTTTCTTGAGCACAAGGCCCTGGGGCTCTCTTCTCAAAATAAAATCTTTTACTTTACAATTTTGAGACTGCAAAGGCTGGAGACTTGATGGTTCCTCATATACTTTCAAGGCATCTTTCCCTTTGTCCTCTTATAAAGCATTTGGCTTCTTTTTAATAATGTTTTCAGCGGCCAAGCTCTCTTCGGCTCCAACTTTACCTGGAATAACTTTATAGGAACTTCCTTTCCAATGAAACTCAAAACCTTTAAAATGACTCAGCTGGACCAAAAGCTCTTGATTCTCAGTGTAGGTCTGGCTAAATAGTACCCAGGGCTAAATAGTACCGTGATAGTATCCATACTTCAGCCTGGATGTTGAACTGCCTTGAAATTTCCTCTGCCATATCAATTACTCTGCCTCCTTAATCTCAGCCTTCTGCAAATCCTCAGGACATGAGTAAAATGTGAAAATTTTCTGCAAGAGTATAAGTCACATGGCCTGGAGTCCAACTATTAATGGTGTCCTTGTTCCCAACTAATGCTTCTTGAGTCTGTTCTTTACTGTCTGCCTTTTTAAACAGCATTCTGATCTTCTGAAATTTGACCAGAATCTCCTACATGCCTGGCTTACAGCATTCTAGGGCTGTTTCTCCAGCTGGCATCTCCATACATTCCTAAACTTCCCATGGGTCAGTTCCAAAAGCTTCTAAATCACATAGTCAAGTATACTCACAACCACAACCCTCACTTCTCTAGTACAAATATCTGTCTGAGTCACTTTTCATATCCCTGAGACATAATACCTGTAATTTAAAGGAGGAGAGGTTTATTTTAGCTCACATCATTAGTCCATAGTTGGCCAGATTCAGAGCAAGAAGGCATGGTAGAAGAGCATGAGCAGAGACAGCTGCTGGTGACATGGTAACTAGGAAGCAGAGAGAGAAGACGTGCAGAGCCAGGGAGAGAGAGAACCCCTTCCAGGACGTGACCCCAGCAGCCGTCCTCTTCCAGTAAGACCCCACTTCCTAACACCAAGCCAGCTGTAGAGCACCCACATCTAATCATCTTCCACAAGTTTGGATCCTGCAGTTTTGCGGGAACACTCAAATATAAGCTGTAACACAGAGCTTGTGTGACAGCACATGCCTCTTGTAAGCCCATCGGAACCGGAAACGCACAGGGAAGGGGACTCAGAAAATACAATCTATCTTGTAAAGTTCGCATATCTCAGAGGCTACCATGCTCACCATAAGAAATTTTAACATCAAATTTTTGGTAAAATAAAAAAATTTTGGTGAAATAAAAGAAGAGCTCTAGATGATTTATAAATTTTTTGCCACTCACTTGATAACAGTTTTTCACAGATATTTTACCACCAAGAATTCCAAGAGACTAGATGAAATCATTATTAAAATGATATATAGTCACTTCAAATACAAAACCTGCTTTTAAATGTTTTAAATGTTCATAGGAGAAAATGTACCTGTAATAAAGCATAATTTATGAATTAGACATAATAATACATTAACAATAGCTTGCCAGATCTTCCTAAATTCAGCATATGATTTTTTTTTTATTCTTAAGGGTAAAACTTTCACTTTTTCACTTAAAGAGAATACATTATTTCTCCTCTTTGTTCCAGGACATTATTAAGTAAAACAAGAGTCACTCAGGCAGAAGTACTGTGTTACCATGACAGTAGATACAATAACTGAGATAGCTACTAAGTGACAAAGGTGTGTAGCCGATGATACAGATATGCTGGGAAAGCGGGTGCTTTACCCCCTGGTCATGATGGACCCTGCAATGTGAGATTTTATTAGCCTACTCATAATAACATGCAGTTTAAAACTTATCAATGGTTTATTTCTGGAATTTTCTAAATAATATTTTCAGATTATGGTTGATCACAAGTAACTGAAACCACAGAAAATGATACTACAAATAAGGGTAGATTATTGCAGCTAGTGGCATTATAATATTTTGTATTTTTCTTAGGCAAAATAATATGTAATAAATATTTTATTAAATTCTATAAAATACTATTCTAAAATCAATTTCAACTTGTGTTACTACAGCCTGCAAATATTAGAAATTTTTGTTTATGTATTATATGAAAAAGACTGGAATCTTTGTTCTAAATTGGCACACATATATTTTTGTACCCAAGAACAACAGAAAGTACATTCTGTTCAAGTGCACACCATATGCTTGTAGAAAGTGATGACATTTTAGGCCACAAAACACATCTCAACATATAACAAAGAATAGATATCACACAAATCAAGTTCCCAGACCACAGTGCAATTAAATTATAAATTGATGATTTTTAAAGACTAAAATCTTGAAGCCAGTGTCAGTCGTGGGCCAGGCCAATCCCTTCCTCTGAGTCAGCTGCAGCCATGTAACCCCGGAAGAGAATCAGGAAGAAGCTAACCCCTTCCTGTGAGCCAGCAGTAGGGGTGAGTCAGGCCAAGCCCTTCCTGTGAGTGAGTCGGCTCATAGGCTTGGAGACAAGAAGTGCTAAGACCCCTCCCCTAACCCCATGCTACCCCTACTCCCTGTAAGCAGCCAGCCGCTTCAGAGAAACACAGGCTGAGATGACAGCTACTGAGGTTAAAAAAAAAAAAAAAAAAAAAGCTTAATGCCTGTATTACCTAAAGCTAGGAGTCTGGGCATCTGTTTAGAGGACAAAAATATGCAATATAGCAACTGTGGGGGATTTTTTTCTGAAGGTGGTAGCCATTGTTAATTCCCTATTATCTTGTTTTAAGTCCTGTATTTTTTTTTTTTTTTTTTTTTTTTTTTTTTTGGTCTTTTTCGTTTTTACCGGTACCGGGGATCGAACTCACGACTGCCTGCTTGCAAGGCAGGTGCTTTTGCCGCTGAGCTAAATCCCCAGCCCCCTAAGTCCTGTATTTTGATTGTTTGGTTTGGTTTGGTTTTATTCTGTTTTCTTTTGTTTGATTTTGTTATGTCTGATGGCATGGGCAGCTATTTTGAAGATAATAAGAGTCATTATGGTAGCCATTGCTGATTTCCTATTACCTTGTAAGTGAAGTGCTGTATCACTTTCACTGTTTTGTTTTGATTGACTTTATTCTGCTTTATTTTGTTTGGTTTTATTCTCTTTAAAATAAAACAAATAAATAAATAAAAACTAAAAATTCCACTGCACATTTTTAAACTATGCAAGATTTTAGTCAACTCTATATTAATTCAGAAGAAAACATCTGAAGATATTTATTATAAAATATTCCCCAAAATTATTTTAAGTAGATTGTGGATCAAAAGAGAAATAACAAGAATTTTGAAATATTTAGTAATAAGTAAAAATTACAACTTTTATTAAAAGTGTATGAGATGCAGCTAAAGCTACAGTTAAATGGAAATTTATTGCCTTTAATCATGTGTTCAGCATAGTTTGAAAATTAATTAGCTAAACTTAAATCCAAGAAATTATGGAAAATAAATAGCTTGGTAAGGCAAATTAAACAGAAGAAAGAAAATTATAGAGACTATAAATTAATGAACCTCAACCAATGACATAGAATTACAAACCCAAAGCTATTGCTTTGAAAATAAACAAACCTGCAATAAGATTTCAATAAAAATGAAAATAAGAATAAAGGATACTGGGAAAAAAAGGATATATAATTATGAATATGATTGATATTAATCACAGAACATACTTCAAACAAGTATATCACAAATTACTTAGAAAATAAATGAAACAACCAATTTTTTTAAAACACAAGTATAACAAAATCAACTGGAAAAAAAATAATATTGAGAAAACTCATCCAGGTGTGGTGGCACACATCTGTAATCTCAGCACTGGGGAGGCTGAGGAAGGAGATCGCTGTCAGGTGGAGGCAGCCTAGGCTACAGAACGCATTCAAGGCCAGTCTAAACTGCATAGTGAAACCCCATCAAAAGACGAAAAATAAAAAGGGCCCATGTCAAAAAGAAAGCTATACTTATAGTAGTGGTAAATACTTTCTTTTCAAGAGGCAGATAAATCTCAGAAGTGACACGTCTTTAATCCTAACACTTAGGAGGCTAAGGCAGGAGGACTGCCACAAATTCAAATCCGCACTGGGCTACACAGCGAGCACGGCCAGCCTGAGCTGCATAGTAAGAACCTGTCTTGGAAATGGGACCATGGAGTCAGTTGCTCAGCTCAACATAACAGGGTATCTAAAGAATGCTGCTCCATTTTAAAGTAACCACTGAGATCCGCACAGCTCTCCAGTGGGTCCCAGAGTCATTCTGGCTCACAGTTGACAGAGGAGTGGCCTAGCCCACAGCAGTTTATGCAGAACTGAATGATACAACTTTCTGCTTTAACGAAAGGTAAGGCAGGCAGAGCGGTGCCCTCACGGAATGCAAGCACTCTGAGAGGCTGAGACTGCAGGATCGCAAGTGTGAGCCCAGCCTGGACAATTTAGTAACCGAGAACCTGTCTCAAAACAGAGGTGGCAGACTCCTGGGGATGCAGCTCAGTGCAAAGACTGGGTCTTCAACCCCCAGGACAACACTGTGCATAGTCTCCTCTGGGTAAACAGAAAAAATGCCATGCTGTCAAAGGTGGAGAGGAAAACAAAATCCAGGAAGTGTGGAGAAAGGAGAGCAAGTGTACGGCCTGTTCCCAGCGTTGCTGGCCTTCCTGAATGACTGTCACTGTCTGTGTGCTCCCACTGCTTGACCCTTGAGTTTTCTTGAATTTTAAAAAAAAATTTAATAAAATTACAGATACTCTAGCAGGAATATCGGGACACAATAGTTTAGTCGCTAGAAACTATTTGAAATACTATGACATGTTTCACTACTGCCTCCTTCAAAAATATATAAGATAATGACATATGTGGCCATAGAACAACTGATTCTAGCGCTAGAGAGTCAGCAGACTAAGTGCAAGGCTCTGTGTTTCCTCACGTCATAAAATTTGACTCAACTGGGTCCCAATTATTGAGATTTATTTTGGAAAGAGTATATTAGAAAAAGGGGACAGAGCTATAAAAGACAACAATAAAATATTTTTGCAACAACCGCAAAAGACAAAAGTGCCACCCGTGTACTTATGAGAGTCGCGGCTGTCATTTGCTCCTCTTCCGTGGCTTCTGCTGAGCGGGCAGCACCGGAGGAGGCGAGCTGGTACTCGGGCAGCGAGCTGTGGACTCCATCTGCCATCGGTGGCCCAAGACTGCCCAGAGTGAGCGCGCTCTGCAGTGATGTTCTTCCTCTGGGGTCCCCACAGGAGACGCTGAGCAAGAACCGGCAGCAAGAGAAAAGGCCAAGAGGACAGAGATGCCGTGGTGTAGAGAGGGATGGGGTCCCTGTGACCGGCCCTCAGCAAGCTACAGCTGCCAGGGAGTCAACAATGGAGAAAAGATAATGGGGCAACGCACAAAGGCATGTCCCCGCCGTGAGACCAGAGAGAGGAGGGAGGGGGGGGGAGGGGAGGGGGAGAAGGTGAAAGAGGAAGACGAGGGGGAGGGGAGAAAGAAGGGAGGAGGAGGAGGAGGAGGAGGAAAGGCAAAACTAGCCTTGATGCATGACAGCTTCCCCTCCTGTCCTTGGGATTCCTCTGAAATCCCTCTAAAACCTAGTCTATTCCTATAACTGAAAGAAATTTAAACAAAACAATGTATGCTTCTGGCCAGTCTTCTGCATTATCACTCTTTAAGCACTGTCACCCCAAATAAACACATTTGACTAATCAATGAAGCAATTTGCTAAAAAGAGCCAGGCGTGGTGGCATGTACTTGTAACCCTAGCACTCAGGAGGCTGAGGCAGGAGGATCTCTGTGAGTCCAAGGCCAACCTGGGCTACTTAGTGCATTCAAGGCCAGCCTGAACTACAAAATGAGACCCTGTCTCAAAAAACAAAAACAAACAAAAAATCGTTGTAAAGAAATTTGTCCTACTCCTGTTTATGGAGTTTTCAGCAAATTGTTTATCTCTCAAGTCCCACTTTCCCCATCTATAGAAACAAAGGCATTGTAGGTTTGTTGAAGAAGTAACAGTAACATAGGGTACCCAGCCTCTGGACACTCAAAGCTTGGTAGTTGTCATCAGTCACCAAAATAAAAATTGCAGCCAAAAAAGAGTAAAGAGAGGGATCCTGATTAACACTCAGTTTAACAGAAAAGTCATCCCACTAAAATTCCCTTTCCAAATCAACCGCAGTTCACATGCCTGTGACTTCAGTACTGTGGCAGGCTGAGATAGGAGGACTGCAAGTTCAAGCCCAACCTTAGCGATTTAGCCTTTGGACCTTGTCTCAAGATAAAAAATAAAAGGGGCTGGTGATGTCGGTCAGTAGTAGAGCATCCCTGGGTTTGATCTCAGATTCTAAAATCAAATAAAATCCTTTCCCTGAGTATTACTGACAGTTGAATTGTAACCATTCTTCGAAATACCACGAGGTCAAGGAAATACACACGCCTGCAACTCCATAAGAGAATGGCAATCAGGCCCTCCCTCGGGTGCAGGGAGAGAAATTCATTACCTTCGGCAGCCCTGAAAGAATGACTTGAGAGACCAGGAGCAATGCGAGTGCATCCAGAAGAGGAGGAAAGACGCGGGGGAGGGAGAGGGAATTATTTCTGGCACACCTAATTACTATGGAAACTCACCTTC
Source organism: Cavia porcellus (assembly GCF_034190915.1). Classification (NCBI taxonomy): domain Eukaryota; kingdom Metazoa; phylum Chordata; class Mammalia; order Rodentia; family Caviidae; genus Cavia; species Cavia porcellus. The sequence continues at coordinate 25,341,895 of NW_026947497.1, read as the reverse complement.
CAGTCCCCGGGGTAATTTACACTCTTATATATCAGTATGTCAAATTGCTTTTTCAGATCTTAATAAAATAATCTGAAAAGTTTCAGGTTCAGACCGTGAAAGTAACTCGATGTTAGATGAGAAGGCAGTTCTAAATAAAAGTTGGAATTTTTATTGTCGTTGTTCAATTTACCTTTTGGACATTTCCCTTTCATAGAAGGTTTCAGTGATCATGCATATTTACTTCTAATGATCTCAAGGAGTAAACTCGTAAAATTACAGTAATGCCCTAGTGTTGAAAAGCCCAGAGGGACAAAAATGTGACATGAAGCAATTGTGTTTGGTACCCAGAACCTTAGGGACACAAACACGTTCTAGGCGCCACTCCACCCACATTCTTAGTGGCGTCTCTGGCAGTGAAAATGAGGCAGGAGAGACCCGAGGCACACAGGACGGTCCCAGGTTGCTTGATGACAAGACCTCTAAATCCTCACAGAGAACTGAATTTCCGAATTCTGCGAACTCCCTTGTGTCACTCCTTCTAGATGGATTTAATGAGATCATCCAATGGCTGAAGTCCCTTGAATCCAGTCATGAGCCTTATACACATGATTCCAAGGACAAGGGCCAACCTAGGCCAGTGGTGGCGAATCTACAGCATGCTTGCTACAGCAGGCTGTTTGTCTCATTAAAATCTCCTAAAGATTTGCCAACACTGACCTAGGCTCAAGGTCAAGAGCTTGATTAGCTGTGTGGCCCTGAGAAAGTTACCTAACTTCTCTGTGTTTGATTTCTCTATCCAAAGACAGGGTCGATACCTCCCAGCTCAAAGTACTGTCTCTTACTTTGTAGGATTAAATCAATCAATACACATAGTATTTAAAAGAGTTCCTTCAACATTAAGTTCTCATTAGCTGTTAACTGTTTTTTCTATTATCTTTCAACTTTGCAGCCTCCATTAATATGCACAAGGACAACGTCAGGGAAACACCCGTTGCTGGAAAAAAGGATGAAACCCAGAGATAACGGGAGGCTGAGCTCTTCTCCATGCTGCTCCACGGTGGGCCTGCACCATCAGCCTCCCCTGGAATAGGTGCCCATTGTGCAGATCAAACGGCAGCGCAAGGGGGCCCTGCACAAATCCACCTCCACCACTGGGCAAAAGGCCCGGCTCTGAGTGGGACACCTACCCTGCCGGCTTCCAGAAAAATAATCTCTGCTTTGTTGTCAGGTTACTCGCCTTTTAGGATTACGTGTAGACTGTTTTTCTTTTCTTAGAAAACCTCAAATGATAACAGCCTGCACAGAGTGTTCAAGTAGGTCACCAACCAGGAAATATTTTTCCCTCAGCAATAGACCCCTAAAAGTCTAGGTTCCGGAGAAGTGGATGTCACTGGCCTCTCGTCCTCTGAGGTCCGGGATGGCAAATCCTTTGTGTCCCGTTTTGTTTCCTGCCACTCCATTCAGAGGCCCTGCATTAGTTCACTGTTCAGTAAGACGAAGGAGCGTTAGGCAGAAAATCAGTTCTCCGAGGGAAAGGAGGCTGTGTGAGGTTTTTAAAAGCTAGAGATATTCATAGACATCGGGGCATTTGACATCGCTCTGGAGATAGCCACAGGGACTGCAGGAGTGTTATGATAGAGAAAAGCAACGGCTTATAAAACCTCAAGCCCCACTGAATTCTTCATGTGACAACTAACTGTGAGGCGCAGTATCTGTTGCCATGGTCCAGTGGTCAGATGTGAGCCTCAGTTCAATCACAGAACTCTGTCATCCGTGGTGCTTATACCAAAGAAAAGAAAAACAATAAAACAATCCTTCAAGAAGCATTTTTCTTGCCTTTTAAAGCTCATCCTGGGGCGGAGGGAGAACTCGGGAACAAAATTCTAGCAAGGAAGAGATTATCCTCATGGGAAAGGCACCACCTATCCCCCTTCATATTTTACCGTATGGTAACATCACGGCTTCCTGGCCTCTTTGTCTAATTCCTGGTCTTTTTCCCTGTCTAGGAAAATGTTGCTAGGAATTTTCACTGAGTGTCAGCTTTACTGAAGACCTCAGTTAAGAATTTTGGTTTCTCAGACTGTAAAGCATTCCAGGACAATTATTACAATCCAAAGACTCAATGGAGCAGAAATTCAGGGAAGAGAGAGAATTTGGGGAGGTATTCTACAGATGACTGCCATTGATTTTTCCCTTCCCTCGCACTTTGGGGTGTGACTTTACCACTGGGATGTTGTTAGGCATTCTAGTCGAGGTCATAGGGCTTGTGACAATTTAATATGGAAAACACAGGAGAAAGGACGATGATTCCGAGGCTTAACATTGAAGAGAAAAAGAGAATGGAATATGGGATATAGACAAGGGTGTCACTTTTTTAAGTTTGAGATTAAAGAGAAGGTATGACACATAGTTTTAAAGATAAAGTAAAAGCCATGAGACAAACTCATGTAGGGAGAGAGTAACAAGCAACACATACAAGTAAATGCGAATATCCATGTATACACACAAATACATTTGTAGCTTCAAGGCTGAGGCTTTCTGGGATACTCAGGGGTAGAATGGAAAACAGTAGAAACAGGCACAGGTAGGGAATATAGGTTGGAAAGGTAAAAGGAATATTCTATGATGTTCCAAGGATAAAGAGAGTGTTTCATTCTGGAACAAATCCTAACCCAAAGAAAACAGGAGATACACTATTACTACCATACGAACTAGACAAAAAGACAAAGAGAACCACTATACGATGATCAAAGTCAGTTCCTAAGGAAGATACAGTGATTTTCCAGCTGTATTCCGCATGCCTTTTCTGATGGAGTGGTAAATATAGCTGCTTTCAACTTGTATGCAATGAATAACCGTGTCTCAAAATAAATAAGACACCAAGTAAAAGAACTTGAAGGAAAATAAACCCTATAAACAGTTGCACTGGGATATGTTTATACATTTTTTCCAGTAAATGACAGTCCTAATATTAGTAATGACGTAAAAGTACTTTGAGTGGTTTTCACCTATTAGGTTCCATATTCCTTAGTAAGAATCTTTCTTTAATACTAGTTTTATCTCACTTTACCTTCCTCCTACTTGAAACTCTCCCATTTGAAATATGAGTTCTGGCCAAACCAGTTCTCACTCTATTGCTCCCCTGAGGCTGCTCCCCTAGCTGAACTGCTCTCCCCCAGACTTCTTCCCCCATGCCACTGTGACAATGGCAGGACTGGCAGAATTAGACTTCTGGGTCACAAAGACTGAGGGAGGGGAGACAGGCAGACCTCAAACACAGTGCTGTCCCTCAGCTGCCACTGGAAACTTGCAGCTAGTGCTAGATCTTCCTTCTGGTTCAGAGTCCAGTTCACTCCTAACAGTGTCCAAGGACTCAGCCTAGGTCAGTGTGGAGTGACAATGTGTGCCGTGTGGAAACGGCAAAGACCAGAGCACAGTGTCATCTCTTTCAGGAGAAAGCCAGTGGTCTGACAAGGTGAATCACAGAGGCCTTGGCAAATAAAGCAGAAAAGAAATAGGACATCTACAATGTCAGGTTCAAACTTGACAAAAAGAAACAGAGAAGGAGAGGAAGGTACCAGTAATGAATGGAGAATAGATTAGTGGGAAGGCGAGACACAAGATCAATAGGGATAAAGCTGCACCACTTTTCCTGTGACATTTACACCTGCTATTTTGATCTTACCACTTCTAATCCAATACTTTGAGACAAACTCCTGATTTTTTACCTTTTTGATAAACTGTCTTTGGTTCATTTTATGATGCTATAATAGAATACCACAAAGTAAGTAAATTATACATGGTAGAAATTTATTTGTTTCACAGTTCTGGTTCAAAGCCCAAGATCGAGGGGGCTGCATTGCCTGGGGGCTTCCGTGCTGCATTGCAACATAGTGAAAAGTGTCAGATGGTAGAGGGGAGAGAGAGAGAGAGACAGACAGAGAGATGGAGAGAGAGAGAGAGACAGAGACAGAGAGAGACAGAGAGATGGAGAGAGAGAGAGAGAGACAGAGAGAGAGATGGAGAGAGAGAGAGAGAGAGAGAGAGACAGAGAGATGGAGAGAGAGAGAGAGAGGCTGAACTCATTCCTGAACTCAGTCCTGCAAAACCAATCCAATAACCACTCCCTTGATGATGGGATTAATTCATTCATGAAAGCATAGCCCTCATGACCTAATTACCTTTTAAAAGTGCCACCTCTCTGCACTATTATATTGGGTATTTCTAACACATAAACTCTGGGGCACTATTCAGACTACAGCATCAGCATTTAGCAGAATCTGGGCACACTTTGACATAAGGCACAAAGGAAGCCGTGGACGTCTTCCCCCTCCTGCATGGTGATGTGCATATAAAAGAACAACTCGTGATGAAGGTGATGCTCTGCAGCTCCCACTGAAATCAAGGAAAGCAGATGAGTCAGTCACTTTCCTGTACAATCCTGTGTTCCTGGTCCTGTTATTATTGTCAACATTTTATGAAAAAATATAAATCATTCAAAGCTAGTCAGTTGATAGTTGTTATAAGCTCATAATTTTATAGCTGAAAGCTATGTTATTTGCTCATATCACTTGCTGTCTAAAACAGTAACAGTAATAGTATTCCCAACATGTAAAAATACCCTAAAAGAGAAGTTGCAAAATCCATGCAATGGCAATTTCCAATTACACAACTTCTAGAGCTTCCTCATGAATTAGAATGATACTACCCAATTCATCGGAAACTTAGGAGACGAGTTAAATGTTGGTAAAACATCAAGACATGGGCCACAGAAATCAACGAGCCCAAGAGTAAAACCTAGGGACCTTGTTGAAGAATCAGAAGATGTTCTATAAATCATTCCATTTTCTCTCACATGATTCCGTAGATGGCGTCCACTTACAGGGTCCTTGACAAAGCTGGAGGAAGCGGGAGAGGCCGTCACTCAGGGCACATCCAGGCTGCCAGCAGCCAGGCAACTAGAAAAGGACCACGGAAAAGGGCCTTCAGCTTTCTAAGGAAACTTCTGACAGTAAGACCCTCTACTGCTTGAGTGCTGTGCAGACTCTGCTGAAATTAAACAAACGTAGTACTGCCACACTTCAGGGGTCTCTCATAACGCCGAGGATCACAGCAGCGCTGAGGGGGCTCTGCGACTGAGCAAGGGGCCTCTTAACACCATTCAGGAAGCAGGAAGCAAGGCCCAACCGTGAGCCAAAATCGATCCTCATTTGGCTTCACCTCAGTATGAGATTTAGCCCCAAACTCTCCATTATAGAAGATTTCTGTACAATTCAAAGAAAAAATTCTGTTGCAATACTTGGACAAATGAGGGAGACTGAGGTTAAGTGTCTTTTTCAGGGTAGCCCCAGTTTTCTGTTGTCTTTATGCCAGGCTCTATGTTGCTTTTCTAGTTTACACAATAAAATGCCACTTTTTCAAAAGGGGTAGATCATTAGAGGGTTTGCGGGAGCCTCTCAAGTATTCCATTCATTTTTAATGGAGTGCTTAACATCCTGCAAAGTTCACACACATGAGGAAGAGATTGCACAGCATGCACTGGGGGGAAAATCCACCAGCTATTCCTACAGGAGAATGCTGATAGTGCGAGCTGACCGGTATAAACAGGTTTTGCAAGTGGGCTTTGTAAACGGCCATGCCTTCAGAATAAAACAAAGTAAAGCATGGTCATAACCCCAGTGCCACTGTTACCACTGGATGGCATTCTTTGTGATTAAATATATGTCATAGTCTTTCTAGGCCTGCCAAGATAAAAACCTCCACAATCAGAATAGAAATAAAATTTTGGAAATCAATGTGATATACCAAAAAAAGTTTTTTAATTAACATTTTCTTTTCAGTTACAGCACCAGACACATCATCACACAGCGTTCCCAACACTGTAGTTTCATAGGGTTGAGTATCAGTCAAAATAAATAGGCTACTTCCTAAATATTTTGAAGTCTTCTTTAAGGTTTTCGTTTACAGTAAAGAAATCCAAGACATGAAAAGTCAGATTTGCAGAAAAGATATATTGGAAAGGGCACGCTGTTTATATTTTTCTAAAGAGTTCACCACACATAGTTTCTTAATAGCAAACCTCTATGATGAAATGGAGAAGCCACAGCCCTTGGCTGGGTTCCTGCCACCTAGTGCTTTTGGTAAGTTTCTTTGGTCAACTTTTGGAGCTGAAAGAGAAGGGTTTACTGGTCTTTCAAAGAGTGAGACTTTCCCAGCCTCTCCTCTCTGGCTGCCAAGTTCTGCATTTGAGAACACATCCCGAAGTCTGAAGCTAGCAAGCCACCGATCTTTGCACTCTGTTAAGGAAGGGCAACTGTTGTTGGTTTTCCACAACCTTGGGTCTTCTCTCCTCTGTCTCCAGGGGAATGAAACATTCTTTTCTCAGCCTTTGGGCTCATTAGCATCGCAGAGACAAGATTTTCTCAGGATCCTGGGCACTCACCCTCTTTCCAGTGGAGTCTATATCTCACCCGAAGGAACATGAAAGCTGGGTTCTGAATCTTAATCGTGGCTCCATCCCTTACTATCCGTGCGACAACCCTATTCCAGAGTTTCCGTTTCCCCATCACTAACGGGGGTAACAACATCAAATTGATTGGAAAGCAGAAGGATAAGTTAAACACTGTTAAAACATCTAACCCTGGGCATGTCATATAACAGATGCTTAACAAATGGAAACTTTAATGATGACAGCTATTATCCTGTCTCTTTTTTCTTTCGTCTTTTTTTCTTGCCTGTTTTTAATGTTCTTTCAGTAGGCTTTCGGTTGATCCAGAGTTCCTCTCTCTTAACCTGTATTTTCCTCCATCAGCTCCTCATCTCCTCCTCCCGCCCCACCAGCTGGCTCAGTGGGGCAGAATTCCCATCCTCCTCGACAGGAATCATCATTCCTCTTTCCTAAACTCCATCTGGAGCCAGACGCGATTTCCATAAAACAATTGTACATCTGTATGTCATTACAGTTCAGCTCCCCTGGCCCCCGCCAGGCTGAACAGGATGCCAAACCCACAGTGACTTTTAGGGAAAAAGAGACTCTGTCAAAAAGCCCCTTTGTACATTTAAAATAGAACTTGATTTCCAAAACCTTCATGTACAGATAACTTTCAGGAGCAAGTCTGTGGATCTTGAGAAGTGAAATACACAGGTTTATCAAGAAGTTCTGTTCAATACTTGCCACTATGCAGCCTTCTCCTGCATAGGAATGCAGACAAAATAAAAGTAACCAAAATTTATGATCTATTTTGTGCAAAGGACTATGCTAAGCATTTCACAATCATTGTGTTATTTAGCATGCATGCATAGCTATCGTTTAAAAAGGGGTATTGTTATCTTTACTGTGAGAAAACTGAGATCGCAAGAGATCAGGTGACTTGATTAAGGATTAAACTTTGTCAGGGGCAGAGCCAAGATGTATATCCAAGTCCATCTCGTTATTTATGGTACAGAATGCTCTGTGACACATTAAACACGGTAAAGCGTGTTCTTCATGTTGGCTTAAACATTTTACATAGTAGTTTGGATCACTGTAGGGAAAAGATTCTCCTCCAGGAGGAAAGAGAGAACGCAGGCACACACAGCACACAGCTCGTAGCCATTCTCCTCGGTCTGCAAGAAGACTGAAGGAGCAGTCCGACCCCTGTTTCATTTAGGGGTTTCCACAAAGGCCCTATTTGTCCAGTGGGAAGTGTTTTGACCCAATTTCACAGTTACACAGAAAGCACCAAAGCTGCTGACTACTACTGGGGACCACAAATTCACAACATGCTCATTTTGCATATTTCCCTAAGGGATAAGTGGAGGTTTGGGATTATGGTATCACCCTCTGGAGACTTCCCATTTACTTTTCTGGGATCGGCCATCCCTCCCACCCACTAAGACTAAACTAAAACTCTAAAATAGAGTAACACTCCAGAGTAAGATCCCGATTAGCATAAGACCACCTCTGGCTTTTGAGCCATCCCAGGATTATCTGTTGCCTGCAGTGTCATCGACCTCTGAATCTTCTGTCTACCTGGAATCTCCCACTAGCCCTCCTATCACTGTATGTGCCCATTGCATTGTGCACACCTAATAAATAGTGGCTGGTTTGAAGGAACTGGGTCCTTGCCCTTTCTGAGGCACTGACCTGTCAGCCCCCCTATCATGCATTACTAAAGTTGTCTAAATTTCTCTGTGTTTCTTATTTTATCCTTCACCATACCCCTCATGCAGGCAGAGATCTTGGCCAGGTCCCCAGTAGGCCACAAATCCTCTTTTTTGGAACTGTGCATGGTCAAAGACATGGAAAGATGGTGACCTCTTCCGTCTAAGCTAGAATGTGGCTGTTCTATGGGGCAGGCCTCAGCTTAAGGGGTCTATGTGGGGGAAAGGAGTGCTTTAGGAAGCAGCTTAGGGTGAGAGAGAGACTTTGCGTACAAGGAAAATGACAGTGCCATGGCTACTTGGCACTCAATGTGTTCCACTGAGGCAAGGTTGGGGTGATCACTAGGTTTGTGGGTGATGTCTGCACTTTGGACCCTGACCTGGATTTCCCAGGAAAGGTTGATCCCAGCACTCATTCATTCATTCAACAGGTATGCTTTGAGCAATTTCTATGCGCTGTGTCCCTTTTGAGATCCTGGAGAAAAAAACTTAGAAGGAAATAAAAGATCCCCCCCCATTTTTTTGGAGTTCTTAGCCTTTTTGCCTAATGAGTCTATGAAATGCATGTGTAAATAACTTACCTTGAGAGAAAATGGGGCACAGACCAAAACAGGGAAGGTTCATACTACCAAATAGCAAAGATACTAAAACAATTTGGAATAGGCCGTAAAATAAGAATGCTCTCAAAAATTAAAGAGAGAAATGAATTGAAACTACAAAGAAAGAACTGATATTAAGAATATCAGATTTCTGTGTCAGATTAATAACTGTCCATGAACATGCAAGTGTTAACCTCTCTTAAACATCCAGATGTCTAACTCTGCTGTCGGTTTTTGATTCTGTGATTTCTTCTTAGGTTTTGACGAGAACAAGTACTCATCAACACGAAGGGCAGAGCTATTTTATTAACTAATAATATTAATAGGGGAAGAACTATTTTATTAACTTTATCAGTACGTGCCTACTCTAGAACGGTTCCATACCTCATGGGGAGTTGGTACGCATACAAAACACGGGTTCACTCTAACTTCACTTTCATGTGAACATGATCCCTTCACATCTGACATCTCCTGCCTCCCTCATCTCTTGGTCTCCTCTTTTGCAGAATTTTATCTCCCTCTTTTCCATTATCTGTCTCTTTTTCTGGTGTTTCACTCTTTATTTATTCTTTGGGCTTCTAATATTAATGGTTTAAGAACATCTCAAAGTATTCACCTTCCCTTTTAAGTAACAGGGGACACTAGGGAAAAACTGGCAACTGAGTTCACCTCTTGTATCAATCAGAATTCACTCAGCTTTTGTCACAGGCAACCTCTAAAAAGAGAAGTTTAAAGACAGACTGTTACTTCTTTCTCAAATAGCAGTCAGCAGCTCCACTCTGGCAGAGTAGCTGTCCCCCACCAGAGCATTTAAGGACCCAGTTTACTTCATCTTATTCCTCTGCCACCTGCCTCCTGAGCCGTGGCGCTTCACCTGTATGGTAAGAGTAGGTCTCGAGAGTGCCCTATTTCTCTCCATGGATCGGGGGCCAGCCTGAGAGGGAGCTAGTCCTGTCGTTCTAGGGCCAAGCTCTGGAACCAGTACACACTGCTTCCACGCCCTTACTTGGCCTGACTTGAGTGACCTGGCTCACCCCACTGTCAGGGTGCCTGGGAAGTAATAGTTTCTAAGCTGAGTAGTCATGTGTCCCCCTAAAATTCTACCACTCTGAAAGAAGACAAAATCATATTCAAGGGCCATCTCACTGCATATCATGGCTGTAATCTCAGTAAATATTGGGGCCTGGAGGATAGGTGATTAACTAGGGTTTTCTTGTGTTTTTTAGATATGCTTCGGCTTATCAGTCACAACTATCTGTCGAAGTCCTGCTATTTGATCATCATGGTGAGCAGAAGAAACCATGGGGAGAATCTAAATAGATAAGACTATTCACACAAAATAATTGAAATATAAGTTTTAAAGCTAAGTTCTTAGTTGTAAAGACTTTTTTCCAGCCTGGATTTTACTGTATAATCACCTAACATGATCCCTTCACATCTGACATCTAAAATAGCTTGCACTTTTCCTAAAACTTGCTCCATGTGGCCTCACCAACCTCCACCCCTCGCCATAAACAGACTCCCATAAATCTCACTGTGTTTTGTTTTTGTTTTTAGTTTTTGTTTGGGTTTTTTGTGTTTGTTTGTTTGTTTGTTTGTTTGTTTTCTGGTCTTTTTGAGACAGTGTTTTGCTATGTAGTTCAGGCTGGACTTGAACTCACTTTGTAGACCAGGTTGGCTTCAAACTCACAGTGATCCTTCTGTCTCAGCCTCCCAAGTGCTGGGATCATAAGCGTATTCCACCATACCTGGCTTTCCATAAGTTTCTACTTCCACACATCTCCTTTCCATTCTAGTTTGAGTTCTCACTTCTTACAAGAATTATTGCACAGCTCCTAGGAACTTCTATTCTCTCTCTCTTCCATACTATCTCTTACGTTATTTCTGGAGTAATCTTTCTAAAACACAGATTACTGTTTTTCCCCCAAAATAAAACCAAGTCATATTAATTTTGCTCAACAAGGCTCTTCCTGGGAGATTTTATCTTTTCATGTACAAAAATCTACCTTTGCTGGGTGGGGTGGCATATACCTGTAACCCCAGCACTCAAGGGGCAGGAATATCGCAACAAGTTCAAGGCCAGCCTGCACTGCAAAGCAAGACCCCATCTCAAAAACAAACAAATGAACATCTACCTTTATCCAGATGCAGTCATATCACCTCTTTCTGGAGCATCATCATAGCTCTCCAAATCCTGAATTCCTGCCTGAATTTCTTGCTGCTCCACTTCCTGTAGAACCTTTGGCCCCAATCTCTCATGACCAGCAATAGAGCTCTCCTTCAATGAGCACTTCTTGCCCGTGTCACCTGCTCACGGTGCACTGTTGCAACACACAACATGACGGGTTATGAGTATCCATACCGCACAGCCACACCCATTCATCATCAGAAGCTTGTGGTCAGCACTAAGTCTCTACCTCATCTGTTTACACAAGCACTTACCTCTCATTCAAAGGTGCCCACCTGCATATTTACAAATAACTCTAATTTATATCATAATTTATTTTTAATATTCATCTCAGTATTATTAATTATATTTAATTATACATTATTATTGTTTTATAATTTGATATGTCTGCCATGTATTGCAATGTATGCACTAAATGTGTCCATCGACCTGAGGATCTTAACTAGGGCTTGTTTTGGGGATAGAGCTTGTATTATAAGCATCCTGAAAAATTGTGCTAGGGCTTATTTTCCAGCTAGGTGTTATTTTTGTGGAAATATTTTAGCTATCTATATATGTCATCTGTTTTTCTAGGTACCGTGCGAGGGCTTCAGTGAACAAAGCAGACATATCCTCATGACACTTCAAAATTTCATAGAGAGAGGTAAAAGGCATACGAAATAAGTGAATACTGTGGAAGACCACCTAGACAACTCTCCTTGAATAAAGAACAGTTACCTCCATTCTGGCTAACCCTGGCCCTCTCTCCATGTACTGCTATGTGCAGAGCTGGTTAGACCATTGCTTTATCCCTTCAGTTGGTTTTAAGCAGTGTAAACAGGACTAGCTGAGGTGCTGATGCATAATCTTGGAAGTCAGGCAGCAGTCACTGTTACTCCACTCTGTGGCTCCCACATGTTTTTTACATGGTTGAGCCAGATGTGATGAAGGGCCATTGCTCCACAGGAGGCTACGACTTCCCAGGGCAGGAAAGTTTACCATCAAAACTGAAGCACTGGCCCCAAAACATTAGATGTTTTGTGTTACGCAGATCAGTCTTTCTACACACCCTTCCCGCAGCGTATTGCAGAGGTGCTTCAGGCCTTCTACCTGGCCCAGCTCGGGGGCTCACATACTTTCTGCCGTTCCCACAGTCACTCACCGACAAGTCACCCCCTTCACAAGTTAATAAAATCCAGTTTGGGCCCTGGGTCAGGGCTTTTGTTCCAGTGAACTATTATTTTGGCTGGACTTAGGGCCCCCTTGCCTCCTCAATCCTATAAATATGTCTTAGTGTCTCTATTCTCTCCATTGGTTGCACCAGAAGTAGTAGGTTAGAATTAACTCACTAGAGTTTGAATTAACTTTTCCATGCGATTACAAATGTGAACTTCCCGAACTGAGACAAGGACCGAGAAGGGCTCTCCATAAGTATCTTATGAAGTTTGTTGCAAGTTGATAAACACCAAAGAATAAAGAAAATGTGGAGCTGGGTAAGGAAGGTGGAGAGTGTTGTAGGTGGGGTGCGGGGAGGATGACTATCTAGGACTCAAGCTTGATCTTCAGCAGAATATTCCTTAAGTAAGAATTTTACATTAAAGCCAACATAAGGGGCTGGGTGTGGTGATGCATACCTGCATTACCTATTCAGCTACTGATGAAGGCTGAAGCAGAAGGATCACAAGTTTGAGCCCAGCCTGGGCAACTTAATGATTTAGAAAGACCCTGACAAAATTAAAAATAAAATGGGTGAGACATAGCTCAGGGCAGAGGCCCTGGGTTCAGCCCACAGCACTGCAAAGAAAAAAAAATTCAAATCAAGGGAGGGTTTCAGCCACGAGAATCCAGGCAAACGAAATTTCAAGACAAAGGATCGCTGTACTTACAATCTTTACAAGCCCTACAATGAGAGTCTGCCCCACATGTTCAAGGAGCAGAAAAAGGAGACTAGTGAGGCTGGAACAGAGTGAGGACAGGTGGGGATGAGGCCAGGGAGGGCCACAGAGACTTCGTGTTCACTTTGAATCACAGGGGAAGCCACTGGAGGGCTTTAAACAGAGGAGTGGTGTGATCTGACCTAAGTCTTTCAAAGGAGCCCTCTGTCATATTGAAAGCGTACAGCTGGGGGTCAGGGCATGGGGACCAAGGTGGGGACAGGCAGATGGCAGCTGTTCCAGCCCTGCTTGAAAGCTGATGACAGTCTCTACAAGGGCTGGAATGATGAATGATTCTACTTACAGTGCCGAGCCAACAGGATTTGATGTGAGAAATGACAAGAGAGAAGTCAAGGATGACATCGTGGCATTTGAAGCTAAGAAATGGGAAAGATGAAGATGCCATTAACTCAGAAGGAGACTTGGAGTTTAGGTTTGTAACAATCAAGCTTGAGGTGTCTAGCTGACTTCGAGTGAGAATGCCAAGTGAGTGAGCTATGAAATCCTGCACTTCGGGCAAGAAGTCTGGCCTGGAACTACATGGATAAATCCAACCGTTACAATGTGCAGGTACTATTGTGAGCATTTCAGGAGTGTGACTTATTTACTCCTCAGGACATCACCATGAGGTCACAAGAAATATCAGTATTTCTCATTTCACCAAGTGGGAAACTGAGGCACAAAAATGTTATTTGCCTGAGGTCACAGAATTTATTTATAAAAATTTTTTTTTTTTTTGGTACTGGGGATCAAACCCACAATCTCACACTTGCTGGGCAGGCACTGTGTGTATCCCCAGCCACAACAGATATAATTTGAATCCAGGTATATAAATACCAGAATTCATACTCTGAGTCACAATGCTAGTGCAACTAATAAATTTCAAAGTCTTCAGCTAGGAATAATATTTGGTTATTAGTCCAGATGAGAACAGCAAGAGAATATAACAGAAAAGGAAGGTTAGGAATTTGTTTAACAACAGTAGGGAAGGATCATGCACCAGGGAGAACCAGGAAGGAAGCTAAGCCCAGCTGGTTTGCAGGCTGGGGAGAGAAGAAAAGCACCCCCAACCCGTGAGAAACCAGGTGATTCAGAGAAACAGAGTTATTCGATTGACTCTGCAAGTCTTAAAGCTGGTAGTGTGAGCAATTATTCAGAGGACGGCAGTATCCGGTGGAGTAACTATTGCAGATTTCCTACTGTCTTATCGCTGTTTCAATTTGCTTGATTGTTCTATTTTTTCCCTTTAAAATAAAATAAAATAAATAAATAAAAACAGTAGGAGTTGAACTGGGGAAAGCAAATAGGAGCACAGATGAGGGGAAGCCATCTCTGAGTACATAAATATTGAAGCCAGGCAGTAGACACTTCAGTTTCATTAGAATTTGCTGTCTGTTTTGTGCATGACTAAATTTTTGAACAGAAAGTGAAAAAGATAGTTAAATATGAATATTAAAAGGAATCAAGAAAAAATGATCGTGAAGCTGAAAAAAAACTAGGTGTAGGACATCTTGGAAGTCAGGTGTTCTGATTGCCTGTTGTGGTATAGTGACTCTGAACTTCATGGCTTTCATAAACAGTCATACACAGTGCAGGGCTCCCTCCAAAACCTTTGACTTGTGCTGCCCTCGGGTCCAGCAGTCTCACTGTGGGTATGCATCCAAAGGGCTGGGAGCCAGTAATTCAAAGAGATATCTGTACCCTCATGTTCACTGCAAACCATTCACAATGGGCAAGGCATGGACTCGCCCTCAGTGCTCAGCAACAGAAAATGTGCTTTCTATACAGTGGAGTACTGCTCAGTCTCAGAACGAGGACAGTTCTTGCATCTGCAGCAACATGGGTGAACCCGGCAGACATTATGTCAAGTGAGTAGCTCAGGCATAGAAATACAAGTCCTACACGATCTCCTTTTATGTGTAATCTTAAACAGGGAAACTCATGAAAATAAAACACAAAATGGTGGTTACGGCTGGGCATGGAAGCACATGCCTATAATCCTAGCACTTGGGAGGCTGAGGCAAGAGGATTGCTTCGAGTTCAAGGCCAGGCTAGGCTACAAAGTGAGTTCAAGACCAACCTGACTGCATAGTGAAAACTTGTCTCAAAAAAAAAGATAAGATAACATAAAATGAAATAAAATAAAATAAAATGGTGGTTACTAGGGGCCGGGATGAAAGGAAGGGATGTTGGCCAGAGAGTATAAATTTCAGTTATGAACAGTTTCCGGGATCTGCTGTACAGAACAGTGACTGGCTAATAACAACATATTGTATACTTAAAAATTGCTAAGCAAGTAGATTTTAAATGCTAATTCTACCATAAAGATGAGGAATAGGTGAGCTGATGGACATGTGGATTAGCTGGATGCGAGAATACCCTAATGTAGACACACATAGGAACATCACATTGTACACCATAAGTATTCACAATTATTATTGGTCAGTTAACAACTTTAAAAAACCCAGTCATTAATTTTACTTAAAAATCTTCAGTTTGGACAGTGCTCAGTGGAGACCCATCCTTTCCAAGCCTGTGGCATCAGCCATCAGCCGAACATGACCTCTGAGGACCAGAATGTGACACAGCTCACATACAGGACTGCCAAGAGGCGTGTGCAGCCGGGAAATGGCCCAGGTAGCTCTGTTTTATCCTCAGTCACCCCCATATTTATTAAAGGTAAGTAGTGCAGAGGGTGATTCCTTTTCAGCACTGAGCCAACCAGAGTCTCTGGAGAATTTTTAATGCTGAGACCTGATTTCCAAAACGCTTTGACGTTTCAGACCATGGAAGAGGTTGCAGTGCCAGCTCCCATCTTGTTCCAGATGCACCTGCCAAACACAGAAGAGGTGGGCACCACTGTCCCCAGCTGCCCCCTAGCTGCTGAGACAAGCGTGGGTCACCTCACACGCCACTGATCATGCGCTATGGCTGGGTGATAGCAGCAGAATTAAGGAGGGAACCATTAAATGTACACATGAAGACAGCTGAAAGGTGAATTCATCTTCCCTGTTCCTGCTGACTCCGGAGTACAAGGGGGTATCTGAAAGCATCAGATGTGACTCAGTACATGTTTGGGTCTTTGCTTGTGCTTTATTGTCTCCCTGGTAAAAGCACTCAGGTCCTCGGCCTCAACAAAAGACGGCATTCCTGACCATGCCATTGGCCAAGAGTCGAAATGTTTCTCAAACACTTGAAGACCTGAGGTCGGTCTGCACATTTTCTCCACCGCCTTCCGCTGTTGTGTAAGCCCCTCAAACCAGGGTACAGCCAGGCACTTGGAGAGCGAACCGCCTTCGCCCCAGTGTAAGCACTCTGAGTTCTTTCCCTCACGTCTCCCCATCGCCTAAGCATGCACCTGGCCTGCTCCTTGGTTTCTAGATGATCCCGGCCTCCGGTGCTCCTCCTCAGTCACCCTTGCATCCTGAAGCCTGTCACTGCGTCTCCCTGTCCTGGGCCGCTGTCCTCTTCTTTCCTCACATTCTCAGTGGCCGCCTCCTTGTGCCTGGTCTTAGATGGTCCTGCTGTCCCTTCCTGTCCCTGTGAAGGCTGAGGCAGTGGGACAACAGCAAAAAACCACCATAAGTAAAGGCTGCAGTTGCTGAAATGATAGCTTGAGCAGTGTTTCATGGCATGGCCTAAGTTTCTCAACCTCACCTGAGGTAGAAGAAGTGAGTCTTCCAAACCCTCTCGCTACCCACAGCCTGCCCCCTCCTCGAGGCATCCTTCACATTGCTGTCGGCGTAGTTCTTCCAAAGTGGAAATTCCTTCATGCCGCTCCCCATCTCAATCTTTAACAGCCCCTGTTAGAAGCTTGGGGATGCCATCTAAAGTCCTGGATGGTTTCAGAGGTCTAGTGATAGCCACTTACTTACCTTGGCCTTCGCAAGTTCATCATCCCAAACAACACGCAGTGTTGTCTCTCATCCCTGTTCCTAGACTATGTCTCTGCTTGGCTCTTGCTGAGCACTGCCTCCCCCGTACCCTTCCAGAAGCAGCTAATGTTTCCCATTCAGGAAGATAACCCAGTTTTCCAGGCTATCTTAGGTGCCCCCCACACCTTCAGACTCTCCCAGAACATTGTAATGATTATTATTCTGCTTGCTGATTTTGGTGTCTCTCTTTCCTGAATATCTGCTAATCATTTGTAAACATGCTTAAGGTAATAAGTATTGAGTGAATAAGTGAATAAATTATAGCTCAATTAGGGATCAATGCACACACTGATTTCTTTTTCAACTCCCTTCTCCCCTTAGGTCCCTCAAAGTCCAGCAAGGGAGACATGCACACAGATAATTCTAGTATAACGTCAGAGGATTCACCCAAGAAACCCACATTATCAATTAAACAATTAAGAAGTAGCTATATAGAGAGGGCAAATGAGAGAACATTGTCATTTGGTAATGCCCTGTGTCAAAGCATTTCCTTTATAGGTTGATGAGTGCAGGCCACACCAGCCCGCTGTGCTAAAAGTAACCCAGTAAGCAGCATCTTTGTGCACCCATCTAATCACGGGTGTGGGGAGGAATGTAGTAAAGGCTCTGTGATAATTTCTGCTTTACTCTGCCCTACCAATCTCATAATATTTCTTTAAAATATTATACCCTGGCCTTTTATTTTCCTGAACTTTGTAACATAAAGCCTCCAGTGTCCCTGCCCCCGGGTCCTCTGTGGCCCGTCACTTCCCGGCCTGGCTTTCCCTTTGGCCTCGCCTATCAGCTTCTGTTCTACCTCTCTCAGTCCTGTTTTCAGCACCTCATTTCACCGCCTGTCCGTGGCTCCGTTCACCACTTCATCACATGCCCTTCTTTGCCTCAGCATCCCTCCCTCTACCCTGGATCCAGCCACATAGAGGGCGGGGTTGTCTTCTCTACCTACCAGCACCACCTCAGCAGCTCCTGATCTGCTCTCACTGCCATACAGCCTCACCCACACCGTGACCTCCAGTTTCTCCTGCCGTGGAATCACCAGTATCAACATTCACTTCGTATCTATGGCCTTTGGTACAGTAAGAAAGACCATTACAGCAACACATGGCATGGACTCAGGGTTCTACACACCATTTCCCTTTACAAGGGGTGTGCAAGCTAACTGGCTGAATGATTACAGACATAGCTTTCAAGCTTTTTGTGAACTGCAGGACTCCTTATTCAAATAAAATGTTAGTGCTAGCAACTAACATTTAAAATGCTGACTTGCTCTGGCTGATGTGGGTGTGGAGGTCCTGTGTCCCCTTTGCCTTTCATTCCCAAAACCCTCAGGGATTCTGCAGAATCCTGTGGTTTGATGTCTGCTGGGTGACAGCACATTCTAAAACCCAAGTGGAAAGGACCATGTCATTGAGCCAGGTCACACAGTTGGCCACACAATATCCCAGAAGGCACAGTGACTCTGTGGTTATGTCAGCTTGGAGAAAGTCTACTAGTACTCTGTCCTCCTCCTCCTTCACTCATTGGGCAACTTACTTTCTTTTTCACCCACTGGGCGACTTACTTAATGTCTCTGTTGAGTTTTCTCAGCTGTTAGCAATGATAATAGTTCCTTCCTCTTAGTTGAGACCGTGAAATGAATTCATAGAGGAGAGGCTTTCATGGAATGCTTGGTGGCCCCAGAGAGGTGGTAGATAAATGTTTGCTACTATTACCTTCCCAAATTACACACTGTGTCCAAGAGGAACCTGGGGACCAAGGGTGAGTGACCTATAACAGCACACTCACTGTGGTCAGCAAGTCCTACAGATTATCCCTTTGCAAACTGCATCTTACACATGAAGACATACCATGAAGTGGTACCTCAATGCCGTAAAAGGAAACACTAGATTTATCCAGCTCAGTGCCTGGCTCTGCAAAGGAGTTTATTTCCCAAGGTTTACTACAGATTTAGGTCAAGTGAAAGATTATACACAGTGCACAGCTTTTCAATGCAAACGGACTGAAGCATTTGATTAGACTTGTAAATCTAAGGTTAATTGGGAGTTGAGCACTGCAATTCTAGGAAATAGGTTACTAGGCATGTTTGTATATTTCTGAATCTGTCCCCTGTTTATAGCTATAAACATATGCCATTAATTTATGATTTTCTTTCTATAGGCTTCATCAGGGTAAACACGAATAAAGAGATTAGTCATTAAACCCAGAAGGAATTTGAGAGCACGACATAAAATTTAAAAAGGTTATATGCTGGGAAAAAATAATGTAAAAAGTAAAGGCAACAGCTGCTAAATCTTTGGAATAATGAAGTTTTACAGGTTGTTTTTAATAATCCTCACCGTACTGTTCTTTAATCTGTGATTCTCCAAGCTAAACTGAGAAACTCCCAGAGGAAGCAGGGTAAAGGCCTTTCTAAGCAGTCTAAATAGGTCTTTCCAACAACAACAACAACAAAGCCAAATCTTTTCTTTCCTGAGTTTGTATTTCCTTTATTACTTTTTTCACCAAACCTACAGGGAATGAAGAGCACAGATACTGACTCTTTCCTGTCTACTCTCCCCGCTAAAATCTGGAATGAGATGGGAACTATGGTTCTTAAGAATCGGCCCAAACCAGCCTTTTTTCGAGCCAGCACAGGAAACACAAGGCTTTGCCTGCATACTCCAGCTCCCGGGAATAGTTAGAGTGGAAGGGATTGATGATGATATTCACAATCCCTTACCCTCAGTTCCAAAATCCAAAAAACCCCACAATCAAAATGCTTCCATAAATTTGGCACAGAAACTCCTTTGGTAGCAAAACCTGATCTGTTGGACACGAAGCTCTGTATAGTTCCCATGATGAAGCATATACATTTTGTAGTAGAAATGCGAATGTATTTGTTTATAAGGTACTGACTCAGGCTCCATTAGAAATATTATATTTGTAAAATATATCATTTGACCTTTCCTAATCTGTAAAACTTGATTTCCCAAACCTACCCAGCCCCCCGGGTTTGACCAAGGACAGTGGGCTTGCCCTAAGTGTTGGGAGGTGCAAAGAAGTCTAAAAAGAAAGGCTCCCATTCTGGCTCTGCAGAAGGAAAGCAGACGGTGGGTCTGGATGGGAGCACTGGTTACAGTGCTTCCAGTGGCCGGAAATACAGGGGGAGCTGTGGGAGGCACTGTCTGTCTTCGGATGAGGAGCAGGACACCAGGGCAGTGAGTGACAGCAGTCACCCGCCACACTTCAGCCGGAATTGTTATCTCAGACCTTCTCCAGAACTTTCAGCCACATCTTTCTTCATTTGCACTCTCACACCATCCCTCTACTCAACAATTCTTCCTCTATCCCTTCCAATCCCACACTAACTGCTACTTACAATCCACATTTAGGGCACATGTAAAAGGCAAAAAGAATTTGTTCTGATTTTACTTTGCGGGGAGGGGTCTTGGGGATTGAACCAGGGCCTCACACTGAGCTATATCCAGAGCCTTTTATTATTTTTTGTTTTGAGACGAAGTCTCACTAAGTTGCTCAGGCTAACCCGACACTTGCCTTTCTCCTGCCTCAGCCTCCCAAGTAGCTGGGATTACAGGCATGTGGCACGGCACTTGGCATCACTTGATTTTTTTTATTGTGAATTCAGACTATCCAGATACAAGCAATGGCTTTCCTAGCTATGTGAATATAGATAAGTTATTTTACCTCCTTGTATCTCCGTTTCTTTATCCATGAAATAAGGATAACTGTACCTATTTCTGGCAGTTCTTGAGAGGATTAAATAAGCCAGTACTATGTGAATTACTTAGAATGGTACTTGGGAAGTAGTCAGTGACCCATAAATGTAAGCTACTATTTGTGCACATCTTCTAAATGAGCTCCATATACCAATGATAAGCTGTATATCCTTAAATAAGAAATTTAAATCATCTAAATAAAAAGAAATTTAAAGTTTCGTGTAAGTTCCTTATAGAAAATTTCCTAAGATGGTACCCTAAGAATATTTTCTCTTCAATAATTATTTGCTACAGATAAAGATATAAAAGACAAAAAGCCAAATAAACAAAAGAATCTTGACCAAAACTCTTAAGTTTGAAGTCACAACATGTTTTCATATGGACAGTTCTAACATTCTGGTGGTATTTGTGGTTTGTCCCTTCCTGTATCCTCCTCTGGAGAATTTGCTTTGAAACCTAAAAGAGAAAATGAAAAAAAGATGATAAGATATCTGGTATACAAATTTTAAAGTACAACTACTAAGCAGGAGCAAATCTTTAAGAAAATCCTTCATTATTATATGCACACTTTTATTTTCAGATTGCCTATAAATATTAATGCAAATAATATTAACTCTAGCATCCAGTTAATAATGCACTGAGAAGTTAATTCTCTACTAGTTGAAGTCAATTGCTTAAGTTTTGCAAAGGAAAAAGAAACCTTCGCAAAGATACACCCTTCCCTGAAGCTTTTCACACCGTTCCTTCAGAGTCAGACCTTGGAAATGTGCCCTGACTTTACTCACGTCATCAAGAGGAAACCTGTCCATATTGGTACTGGGGTCACCCCACCAGTGGATTCAAACCTCCAGGTGTAGTTTCACTGCCCTGGGTCCACGGCTGTACAAGAGAGGGTTGCCACCTGGTGCCAACAGGTTCATCCACTCCTCTCCTGCCCCTACTCTGACTGTTGGGCTGGCAAAACCTTTTTTTCCCAGCATCAGACCTAACCTAAACCAACCAGTATCTGTCTCAGTCAAATTCACCTCCACCCTATTTTATTTATCAAAAAAGTATTTGCTGAAAAGAATGTCCGACTTAAGGAAGAAAAAAAATCACAGCTAAACGGAGGTTTAAAGCCAAAGAGACTTGAGATTGAAAAACTGCCAGTTTGCACTGCTCACTTATTCACATGAGGGCTTACAGCTCCTGAAATCATGCCAGGGCTTTAAAAACGAAAGCTTGCAGTCAGAAACCGATGGCTCCTGACAGCAAGGATCAGTCATGTGATAGGCCGAGCGGTTCGTCACTGCCTCCCTCAATCAGAGCTCCCAGCCTGCGCTTAATCAGTCAGATAGCATCCACCGAGGCTTCGGCCGCAGAAGCCAGCTGCAGCAATTAATCATTTAATTGCCTTCAGATTCACTTTCAATGTCTTTTAAAAAGATATTAAAGAAAAACATTATTGAAAGGGTATTTTAGACATTTAATAAAGCTCTGCTATCCCTTTTGTGAACCAGAAAATAAGTGGATCTCTAACCCAACTCTGTTCAGCGTTTTCTTGGCCAGCATTTACTTATACTGAGAAGGGCATGACAGAGTCTCCTAGTCCTGGCAGGAGAAATAGCATGGATAAAAGCACTTAGGAAGGAAAGCATGGGTGTAAATAGAAATGTTTGTCTGAGTTTTTGGCTAGAGGGCAGGATGTGTGACTAGGAGGAGAAAGCCTGGAAGCTAGCAGATTGCATCTCAGAGGCCTTGAGTGCCGACATAAAGAGCCGGGACACGACATGTTAGGCAGGGAGCTGCTGAAGTTTTCTGAGCAGAGAAAACAGCACAATTAGGAAACAGCATAAACTGTGAGGTCCATCTGCCATGGGCTTTAATTCTGGCTCGTTCCTCATTATCTAGCATGACCTTGGGCACACGGCGCTGCTTTTGGGAGTCTCCCAAGCTATACGATAGAAACAGTAATCACATTTCCAGGGTTATTGCCAACACTAGAAATAGCACAGGAAGCACCATAACCCCAGGCCCTGGCACAGAAAAGGCACCTTTTAAACGGTGTTAGCTATTCCTCCTGCTGTGCTCTGGGTGAGAAGAGCAAGCGGGCAAGAGAGGAGGAGGGAGACCGTGAGGTCCAGGCAGGTGGTCTGGAGGGCCTAAGCTAGACAGAGGACGGGCAAGAGAGTGGCAAAGAGGAGACAGGTGAGAGCAGGGGACACCACAAAGGCAGACCCCATGGGAACGGAGCCTCAGAAAGATAAACTTGCCCAAAGCCTTCTGATGATGACTAGACTGGGGCAAGGGAGGAGAGGCCACAGCAATCCCAAGAAGTGGCTGGACTCAGAGCCGCACAAGTCGGACACAAGGGGGCTGGGGATTTAGCTCAGCGGCATAAGCACCTGCCTTGCAAGCAGGCAGTCGTGAGTTCGATCCCCGGTACTGATAAAAAGGAAAAAGACAAAAAACAAACAAACAAAATACAAGTCAGACACAAACCTCTGCAAAATGAACACTCATGTCAGTACATGCCAAACTGAGCTTGGATTTCCGGAATGACTACAGAAATAACCCACATTATGCATTCGCTTTCACCATGATTCCATCTGCGTTCTTAGTAGGAGCTACCTCATAGAATGTCTCGCAGGTCCTCAGGGTCGGGAGATTGGCATGCGATGTTCCCCAGTGGTGTATGCCAGGCTGGTCTTTTCCCACAGACTTGCGCTGTGGCTCACCTCTTCCATCCCCTCCACCACAGACAGCCCACCCCAGCCTGGGGTGTTTGCAACTAGCTGCTATCCTCTCAGCACAAATAACTGCTGATGTGCTCCTCGGGTGGTGGTGGCCTTCCCCACAAGACATGTGTCACTGGATAATAGGTAGAAAAATACCCGGCCCTTCCGAACAGCAGGGCAGCAACTAATAACTCACAGCCTCTGACATTTTCATTAGGTACTATGCTAGAAGTTTCTTCAGGAAGCAGCCTTAGTAATTTTGCACCACTCTGGTCAGAGCAGATTAATATTACCTGTACTGCGGGGCCTCAAGCCCATGGCTAGCATGGGTTTCCACCTCATCGGGGTAGGCTGTGGGTTCCAGCCCTGTCAGCTCCACAGAACTCATGAAGGAATCAACCTGCAGCCATCCCGGCCATGCATGTGCCTGCTGGGACACACAGGAGAAGCTTTATAGCATATATAAATGGATTTTAATATTGCCAGATACCTTTTGGGATGTACATCTAAATTGCTAGAACATGCAGACGAGCTGACGAACCACTTTGTGCCTTTTTGGAGGCTGCCCTGGTGAAGCACGGGATTGTGCTGTCTCGGCTTTGGCCGGAGTGCTGTCTCCTGAGCTCTTTCGCCAGCCCTTGTAAAAAGAATACCCAGGATTTTTGCTCTTTTATTTCCCTCCTTTTCTTTTACTGGCACTGTTTTGCTCTGAACGCAATGAACGTAGTGTTGACTTTATTTCATCATTAATTTCAGGCCAATCGGCCAAATATCATACTGACTGATTTCTAGCTATTGTTGTACTTATGTAACCTGCCTAGCTCCTAAACACCAAAACTCAAAATGTAGTGTTTTATAGGTATTAAAAGTGCCTGTGCTTTACAAAAAGAAGTGAGATTTTGGCCAGTGATGACAGCATGAGGCCAAAGGTAGTTTAGAAGTTAATTCTTCATACATGGAAAAGAGTTCCTTCAGAGTTTTTCAGAGTAGTCTTCAACCAGGGGAAAAGTATTCTGTAGAGGGCAAGTCTTTCTCTGTATTCTAGTTGTTCTTATCTCAGACAAGTAGAAACTGATGTCCATGGTTAAGGTTTGTCCAGTTTTATCTCTGTGTCACAGAATATTAATGATAAACATCTAATATTCATTGAATACTACTATTTCTCCTTTGTCACAGCATTGCATGAGATAAGTATTATTATTACATCCATCTAATACATGAAGAAACTAAGCTTTCGAAGTTACACTAGGGTTTCCCAGAGAAACAGAACCAGTAAGATACAATATGATTGATAGATTACTGATAGGTAGATAATAGATGAAGAGGAGACTTCTGGGCAAGTGGTTGGTGTACATGGTTATGGAGGCTGAGAAGCAGAGAAGTCCCATGATAAACTACCTGGAACCTGGAGAACCCTAGGAAAGTCAGTGATGTTGCTTAGTCCACATCTAAAGGCCTCAGAGCCAGGGAAGCCAATGAAACAATTCTCAGTCCAAACCCAAAGGTCAGAGGATCAAGACTCATGGTATAGTTCCAGAGTCTGAAGGTTGAAGAACTTAGAGTGCTGATGTCCAAGGCAGGAGAAGCTCAAAAAAACAAAAAAAGCAAATCATCTGTCTTCTGCCTTTTTATTCAATTTGGGCTCTCAATTGGATGGCACCAACCCATGCTGGATGAGGGCACATCTTTCTTATTGAGTACATTGATTCAAATGTCATTCTCTACTGGGAAGTCTTTATAGACAACACCCTGAAATCATGCTTAATCATCTCTTTAGGCATCCTTTAACCCACTCAACTTGACACCTAAATTAACTATCTTGGAGAAGTTAAATAACATCTAAGTTCAGACAGCTGGAAACCATGTAAATCAGAAGTTGAACTCAGGTTTCTTTTGTGACAGATTCAGATTTTAAAATCTTCGTAACTTACTAAAACAACAGCACAAATTATATTCCAGTGGTAATTACTAGAGACTTCTGCCTGATACCAGGCAATAAAAAAAAACCCTCAGTACGTACTGCTATGCATTTGACTGTACACACTTATGAATGTACAATGACCTCTAGTATCTCAGAGAAAAAAATGAAAAAGCAAATCCACCCCATGATATTTCCTGACTCCCTACTCTATAAAAATCACGTAGCTAATTAATCATGGAATGGGGAGGAAGTGTCAAGAAGAGTTAGATGTGGTCCATTTCATAAGGTACCTACAGTTTAGCTAGGTAGACAGACCATAAAATTATGCCATGTGTGTGCCTTTAAAATGATAGCCAAAAAGGCCCTGCAAACCCGGATGAGGTTAATTGGGAGATTAACAACATGGAATGAAAATGCGAGGACGATTCAGGTGTGGGAAGCTTCTCTCCAAACAGGACTTCTCAGAGAGACCAGATCAGAGAACTGGACTCCAGGCAGGGACTGAAGGAGGAGTGGCCCTTGTCAGGTGGTGGGTGCAGATCAGGGAAGGGCTAATATGCTGGTGACCCTGATGCAGCAAAAGTCTGTGCATCTTTTGTGTGTGTGTGTGTGTGTGTGTGTGTGTGTGTGTGTGGTCAAGAAAGCATATCCAAGCAAAAATTGAACCAGACATGATCTGATTCATATTTTACCTCAGAAATTTATTTTTGTGATTTTAATTAAAAGCTCCTTTCATCTTTAATATGCCAATGTAATAAGCTTTTTTTTTTTGTCTTTTTCGTTTTTTATCGGTACCAGAGATCGAACTCACAACTGCCTACTTACAAGGCAAGTGCTTATGCCGCTGAGCTAAATCCCCAGCCTCTGTAATAAACTTTTATATGTTTAACAAACATATCTTGTTCTGTGTATATAAAACTGCCTATTCGTCTTTGAAAGCCAACAATCTGGGTACATGGTTTTCACTTATTTATTGATACACAATAACTGTACATCCTTATGGGGTGCAGTATGCTGATGCAATACATGTACCCATCATGTGAAATTAAATAAGGGTAGCTAACATCCCTACCACTTTCTACATTATCAAGCCTTTCAGCTGACAGTAATTCGAAAGCCTCTTTTCTAGCTCCTTTGGTACGTACTACACAGCATCGTTAACTGTACACACCCTACTGTGCAACAGACCGTTGGCGCTTATTCCTCCTACTGCTTATGACTTCGTACTTCAGTACCAACTTCTCCCCATCTGCCCTCCCTCTCTTTCCAGTTTTTCCTGATAACCTTATTCAAACAAATATTCTCTAGTGGGTAAAAGTCAAATAAATTTACCTAAATGGACTTTTCAGAAGTTGATTATATAAACTTGCATAATCATTTACATAATATATTCACACAATGGGAAGTAGCCCCATTAAGTGCCCTGGTTCTCTCCCCAGTGTAAAGCTCTTAGGACATCTTAACTCATAGCAACCTGGATCACAGGGTATTCATTTACAGGTAAGGTCTATGGATCTTTGGCATTACTAGTCTTCAAAAAAATCATGGTTTTATACCCAAAGTTGGGCTTAGCAAGTTCAGAGTGAATTTACAAACTTAAAAACCTGGTCTTTTGTTACCTAACATACTGGAGATGAAGGCTAAAATGAAAGACAAAAGACCCCCAACATCATCTCTTCACACAGTCCTTTTTGGGTCTTAAAAATACACCACTTATGAAATTCAGCAGAGCTACATTGTAAACTACTAAAGTATATATTATGCTAAAAGCTTACATACATGATTTCACTTATTATTCATAACTAGACAGGAAGTTATGGTATATCCATCTCACAGACAGAGCAATGCAGGATAAGAAAGAATAATGTGCCCCCAAGTCCACAGCCAATAACCTCGGCCTCAGAGCGGGGCTTCAGACTTCCATGATCCATCACACTGAGCTTGAATGAAATGCAATGCAGAGTGAGTCTGAGCAGTGAAAACCCACTAACTCACTAATATTCACTGAACTGTGTCCTCCCACAGTTCACATGTTCAAATCCTAACCTCTAATGTTGCTGTATTTGAAGATACTGTGGTTAAGTGAGGTTATAAGGGTAGGTATGCCCTTAATCAAGAAGAACTTATTTCTATATGAGAAGACGAAGAGACAGGGGCTTGTGACAGAGAAAAGATCCTGTGAGAATTCAGCAAAAAGGCAGTCCATCTTCAGGTCAAAGAGAAAGGATTCAGGAGAAACCAAGCCCGCCAACACCTTCCCTTGAACTTCCAGCCTCCAGAACCATGAAAAACAAATTTCTGTTGCTCAATCTGGAATTTGTCTTGGAAGACCCAGCAAAACAATCCACATATCTTCTGCTCTTCTACATATAACTTCCTGCCCCAGCTGGACCTATTATCACTCTCCTATAATGTCCATGATCCTCACTGTCTAAAATGATTTGAAACCTAAAGTAGCAAGTTTCTAAGACAATAGGCTATTCTTATTGTTACAAACACCTGTTGGAAAGCTTGGCCCTACACCACCCTGAAGTTGATCTAAGACAGATCGTATCAAATGCCCCACGATAAAGGACCATTTTCCGCATCCCTTCGCCAACAGATCCAGGATCCTACTGTATGTATCTGGTAAGCAGCTCCAGGCACAACCAACTTGCCACAAAGTGGAACATCCTACTCAATAGAATTCTCTCATTAGATGCTCGGATGGTTCAGTGATGTTTAGCACCCAGTTCTTGGGAGTAGCAGTCCTGATAGATAGGATTTTCCAATTTGCATGACAAAATATCTCCCATTATCACTGATTTTGAGTTACCAGCGTGGAGTTACTGAGCCTCCAAAATGGGAAAAAGGAAACTCTCAATCAATTGCCCAACCAGTATCACCCACCTCCAGCACATCCTCCAGCCAAGTGCAAGGCTAGCAAGTTTCCCAAGACCTTTTGTGGATTTCTGTACATAACCTCTTTGCAGATCACACATTGCACAACACTGACCTAAATGCCTTATGCCCAATGGGGCCCCAATGCCCATTATCCTATCTTACTAGGATACATTCTAGATTCACAAAGTTACAAGAAAACGCTTCCAGAAAAGGCTCATTTACTCATAATTAGTCATGATGAATGGCACAGGCTCTTTTCTTTCTTCCTCTCTCTGCTCTCCATCTGTAAAGATTATCTCAAAGGCCTTCCACCTCTTTCACGTTCCCCTTACCCTAGTACTCGCTTTCCTAAAGGATTGTTACTCCTTTCCCTTCACCTGTCTTCAACAACAGTCAAGTGCAAACTTTCCAGTGGTCCACTTTCTTTCTCCAACAACTTAGCTTCGTTGTGGGGATGAATCCTACTCTTCGTTATAAGGAGCAACAAGGAAATAAACCCACTCATGCAGCTCGGGAATAAAACCTCAAGCAGCCTCTAAGCACCTGGGGATTAAAAGCAGATAATGGAGAGTTACGTTAGCCCTCTTTAGCCTGGCTTCCCCAGAACTAATTCAGCTTTGTTCTTTCTTTTTTCAAACACAAAGCGAGCCATCAGTAGAGCAGCCAAAGCCTGTGGCACACAGACAAAGGAAACACAGCAACTGGAAAGGAGAATGACCAATGCTGACATCCAGACAAGAGGTAATTAGGGCTGACCTTGAAAGCTAGCCATGCAAATAAGAGCAAAAACATAGACAAAAGCCATAAGTCATATTTTGAAGTAAAGTCAAGATTGGACCACTGATTAGAAATGGAACAGCAAGGGCAGGGGAAAAGATGGCACAAGGTTTTGAATGCTGACTGCAGCTGGATGAGTCATTCTGGATTCAGCTCCAACTGAGTTACTCAGATGGGAAAAAGCCTTGGGTGGCTCCCAGCCCACTGCACACAGAGTAAAGTCTAAATTCCTGGTGAAGGATTGCCACGGCTTTGCGCTATCTCATCATCAAGCTTGGGCTAATTCATTCATTCAATAAATATTTACTGAACAGCTACTATGTATTTTTCTGGATCAAGGAATCAAAACAGAGAAAAGGCACAGTTCCTGGCTTTGAGGAGTTTAGAGCCTGAAGGTGCCACCTTCAAATAAATCAATATTCATGTGCCTTCACGCTGTCACAGAGCTCTCTTTTGTTGACTGAGTGCCCATCCCATAGCAGAGACTGCTCTTGGCTCTGGGACCCAGTCCAGGCCTACAGATGTATTGATTTGGGACTGTCTGCACAGAGTGCTGGGCCCGTGAAGGACCACAGAAGGGAGAGACTGAAAACGGAGATGAAAGTCAACTCCAGACTCTTGGAGCCGTGCCTACATTTTAAGGGTTTGGAATTGGGAGAAGAGCCAGAAATGGCCAGAGGAGTAACCAGAGAGGAAAGAGAAAAATGAGTCACGTGGTCAGGGAAGCCGAGGGTTTCAGGAAGAAAGAGAGACTCTGAACATCGCTCGGTGCAGAAGACAAGCAAGCAGATAAGAGCCAGCCACAGCGGCCACTCAGTGCTGCTGCAGATGGCAAAGATTAATGCGCAGGCTGAAAGATTAAAGATTAAAGATGCATCATAGAGCAAGGGGTACTTCATCAAAAGGCCCTGACCACCAACTGGGAAGGTACAGGATTGATTCACAGACAGGGGTAGAAAGTTTGGTTCTGGGGAGGAGAGAAACCTTCTTCCCTCAAAGCTAGATAGAAGGAAAGGCTAGTTCAACACTGGAGATGGGGGCTTCAGAGGACCCCATGGAGGATCTGCAGTCAAAGTGACCCATGTTTGAACTTTAGTTCTACCATTTACTTTGTGTGGTGTCAAGCAAGATATTCTAGTCCTCCGACCCTTAGCTTCTTCACCTATCAAGTGCTTTTCTCAGAGGGATGTTGTGAGGACAAAGAGAAAATATATGTGCAACCATCCTTCCCCTGCCTTCCAGCCTCAGACTCACATGAATAAGTTCTATGGGTCTTTGCCATCTGTTCACTCTCCAGCCCTCTGCAAAACAGTCCTGAAAAGCATCCCAGTGCACTCTAGGGGTCAGCCAACCTCTGCTGACCCTGAAATACTGCAGCTGAGGTCCTGGAACTAACAAGATGCCAAATCCAAACAGCACAATCAAGTACCAGTTTTCCTAAAGCAGCCTTTACAGTTTTCACACAGAACCCCCAGACACACACACACACACACACACACACACACACACACACACACCCCGCTACAAATCTCAGTGAGTGCCTAGGTTGAGACCTAAGTGTCATGTACCATGTTATCCCAAATATTCTCCCTTCCCTCTCATGGACAGCTTTGAGGCCCCAGGAGGCCCTCGGTCCTTCATACAAACACACTGTTGGCAGGACCACCCTGTTTAATTTTGCTGGACACCTCCTGAATCAGTATATACCAATCCCAGTCTAGGCTGACAAACACCTTGGCATGGGGTAGGAACATCGTACGAGCTCCCTTTGCCCCTGCCCAGCACCATGGCTGTGTTTACACTTCTAAGTTGGATATCCCTTCTCCTGTCCTCAATCACATCCAGATTTGACTCAGCTACACAAAGACTCGGTTATACTGTGCAAGGGTGTGCTAGTAAATGTTTACAAGCAGTCCTGCGGGAGAAAAAGCCCGATTGGTGGTGTTTCCTGTTTGCCGTGGTGTAAACACTCTCACCATGGCTAATTTCAGTAGGCCAACATGACACCAACCACCTGGCAAAATTCCCCCGAGCTGCTGTGAGATCTCTCTCAGCAGGTTACCCAGAAGTCAGAAACCCCATAGTAAAGCAGCTATATGACCATTCAATAAACCCCTTTGCATGCCCAGTTACTACTCCGGATAAACAACTTCCAACTCCGACTGCAATGCATGGAGCACCAAGTATTCTTTAGAGACCTCTATTCTTTTCATGTGATTTGGGAAAGGATTATATTTAAATGACATTTTGTCATTTGAGAGAAACAGACACACCCTGATGGGTGAAATCTTAGGGATGATCACTGAACAAAAACACTGTCACCAAGTAAGTAAATAGTGACAAGTTTATAAGATGCTGTTGGCAGTAGCTGGATTTCTCAGTGCTGAGCGCTTGAGTTGGGCATGGTGGGAGCGGCTGGTTAGCCATTTGTCAGGCAAAGTCACAACAGCCCTCCAGCTACAGCACAGACGGCAGACTGCAGCTCATCACCATTTTATTTATGACTCTTAATTAGCAACGAAAAAAGGAGGGAAGAAGTACCCAGCTTGGGATATACATTTTACACAAATATATTTTTGCACAGAAGTTATCTTTGTCCAAATAGTTTAAATCCCCCACAAATCTGAGAGTTAGGTAATTTAGAGACGTGGTACCAACAGGAGACCACATCCTGGAAGGTAAATGTAATCGCCCTAATTTTACCAATGAAAGTTCAGAGAGGCCCAGTGGTTTTCCCCCGAATAACACACCCAGAAAATAAAGAGCTCCAACTTGAGCCAATCTTCAGATTTGAATGCAAAGACTTGCGGCTCACTTGGTATAGCATAGCAATAGCCTATTGACATTGGTACCAAACTTATTACATTTGAGGATAAACTTCTCACTCAGTGCTCTGACTGTATTTTTTTAGAGACAGCAGAATTACTGAGTGAGTAACACAGGACGACTAAGAATCTGGATTCTAACATTGTGACCTGCAGTGTCTAATCAGTCTGGAACGAGAACTAAAGGCCAGATCCCGCAGCTGAGGAGTCTGAAGGGATTCTGCTCCGTGGAAGAGGACTTTTCACCACAGGGCAGCCCTCTGTGAGGTTTAGGAAGCCTGGGAAACATGAGTGGGCCAAGCAACTCCAAATACATCCAATGACTAACATGAACTACATGTTTACAGCTGGCATTTAGCAAGTATTGCAAGTGATTGCTTCTGATAGTTGATGTGAGAGAAAGAAAAAATTTAATAACATAACTCATTTTTGTTACAGATTTATTTTGTTACAGATTTTGTTTTTTGATTCCAGTGACTTCCAAAGGATAAAAGGTTTATACTTACTTCCCTGCCTTGCTAAAGAATGAACTAGAAGGCAGAAACCTCCAAGCCCTCTGTGGAGGGGTGGTGGCTGCTCTGCAGATCCCTAGTATTTCTTGATCTTGTCCTCCCTTTCCAGGACTGCACATCTCCGTCTCCTCGAAGTCAGGCACAGCCACGTGACTGACTTTGGCTAATGAAGGATCAGATATGATGTGTGTTTCTCCTGAGTGGAAGGAAGACTTAGTCAAGAGCTAGCGCACGATCAGCCGTGCCCTCCCCCCATCCCACACGGGCACACGCTGAGTGACAGACTGTCTATAGATTGATGCTGAGTGACAGACTGCCTGGTGATTGAGTCCCAGAGCCACTCTGCCAAGTGGGATTTCCACCGCACTTCGGAAGCTGATGATACCACAGCATAATTTTGCCCATCCTAATAGAAGAGAATGTGTTAGTGCAAAAGGGTAACCAGGAAAAAAAGTAAAGAGCATGAAATCAAAGGCTGACCTGGACATTTTGAATCCTATGAGAAGCCAAGGACATTGAATTCCTGAAAAATCAGTGTCTAAGATGTTATGCTTCCTGAAATGGGCAAGAGAAGATTAAAGTTGGAAAACTGATCAAATGAATCCATACCTCAGGATTCCAACAGATGACTGGAAAAGAACTAATTTACTTGGAATTTAATGAGAAATCTCCTGAGCTGAATGTGCAATCAAGATTAGTCAAATCAACTTTTCAGACACTCACCAAATGCCTACTTCTTGTACAGTGGTTCTCCTTTATCTGAGAAGGATATATTCCAAGTCCCTCATTGGATGCCTGAAGCCAGCATTCACCCCAGGCCCTATAAACCAGCATTAATACGCCTATTAGCTGAAAGGGCTACTCAGTGAACAGGATAGATAGGGTATGTAGCCTAGATAAGGGAGTGATTCATGTCCCAGACACAATAAAGTGAGATGACACAGGATTTGATTAAACTCCTCAGAGTGGTGTGCAGTTTAAAATCTACATCTATTTCCAGAATTGTCTAATATCTTCTGACCATGCTTGACCATATGGAAGTGAAGCCATGGATAAGGGATCCACTGGATAGCACTGTGTTAGACATTGCAAGAAATGGAGATTTAGTTATAAGAAGATGTGACTCTAATCCAGGAGCACTCTTCCATCAGCCCAGACAAACCTATACTATACAAAATTACATGACATCATCATGCAAAAAAGGTCCTGTAAGATTTCCTTTGAGTTTCTGGAATCTTTGAGGGTTGGGCATAAATTATCACCTTTAAATGTGTTCTCCAAGCTACATGACTGAATTCCTACAAATAAGAGAGGTTGAGTGTTCATCTCTCACTAGAGTCTGAGCAACTCATCAAGGTAGCAGATACCTGGACACTGGGACTTCCAGCATCTCTAAGCCTGAGAGAGCACTGCTGCTCAGAAAAAATATCAGAATCAGTGCCTACCACATCCACAACCCTCCAGAAAAGAAGGGTGGGTCTTTACGGAAGATGATGTGAAGGCAGCCAATCACAGACTGGCTTGTTTCCCAAAGGGTGCAGGTCTTAAAGTTTCCGCCAGACAGAATGAATGGCGTGGTAACCCAGCTGAGGAGGCTCCTTTTCTTCTTCCCACTCTCCTCTTCCTCTCTCTGACCAGAGATCATAATCGTTGAGTTGTTGGTGAGATCAGAAGCAGAAAAGATGTATACAGAGCTCACGTGCCACACATGAAAGCTGTGAGACAGAGCATCCAAGTGAAGACTAAGCTGAAGAAATAAGCTAATGAAAGGTACACAGAGTCGAAGACAGTCCAAACTGGTGACAAGTGGTGGACACAGTGACCAAGACCCTATGTTGGATATGACAGAAACAGAATGATCCCAGGCTGAGATGCACTGGACCCTAATCCACTCCTGAGCCTACGTCCAGTGCCCTGTGACCTCCTGGACGTTAGTTTCCCGTGAGAGTCCTCCTGTCTCTGCATCCCGCCAGTTAACCTCCTCAGCAAGGCTGCTTTAGTGGGTGCTCACTCTTGTTCTCAGACCACCTTGCACACAGAGGCCCCGGCTCCTCCGAGGCCTGGATGCTGGGCTCTCTAGACCAGCCCTGACACTCCCTCATAAGTCACCAGAGGCTTTTCACTTCATGCATTTGACACTTAGCACGGCAGGCTATATTGTCCCTTATCTGCACAGACTTTGATTCTGTCTCAACAGCTATTTGTTCTGTGGAATATTTTTAGCATGAGATTGGTGTTGGAGGAGGGTGGCACCGAGGATGACTGCAGAGAAAAGAAAGCGGTCCTCAGTAGAGACTATGTCACTTTCTCGGGGCTGTGTTAAGCGCCTTGCACACAAACATGCTCAAAAAATAATTGCCAGTAATACCATCTTAATCCCACCTTCCTGTGTTTACAAAAGACAAGTACAGGGACTTGAAAATGAGGTCTCAGGGGATCTCTGGCAGTCACAACTCTTCCTTCTTCCCTCAGGGAGCAAACCACGGAACACGTAAGTGTCCCCATGTGGTCTTAAGAAAGATGTCACAGAAGACAGTAGATTTCATGGTGGGGAGAAAGAAAACCCTTTTCCAATCCATTTAAAACAATCCGTGCAGCTGTTTCCTGAACTCTCCAGAAGAAGCGGGATGCAGAAGGCTGGCTTCCCTGGCTCCCCTCCCCCACCTCGCCCTGCGCACAGGCCTCCAGGTGACGCAATGCCAGACTTGCGGGAGCTGGCTGGAGGGACACAGGCGCCAGCAGAGCAGTAGTGCTGCCACCTCTCGGACTATTACAGCCAGAGCAAGGCTGTCCCAGAAAGGATGCATTTCAGTGATATTATGAAATGTTAACGGGCAATCTGTTCCGAAATAATTGCTATGTGTTGGCCTCCTTTTCCGTTTTAGAATTTCAAAGGCATTGCAGGCCAAAAGCAGTGCCAGCCTGTTAGTGGTACCTACGCTGATTAAATCTAGCCCATCACAGCCGTGGCTGAACAAAGCTCTTTTTCTCAATTAATGAAACACAATTAATGATATCATTGAAAAACTCCCGCCACTTCAATTTAGGGCTATTTAGAGCTTCCCTTTAAAGCTGTGTGCAAATTTTAAGCTACGCAGTGTTTTAAGTGACACAATTAACAGTACCTAATCTCTGGGAGACGCCCAAGTTTCGACAGGGAAAGAGAATCTTTACCAGAAACGTACACAATAATGACAGCCTCCTTCCTCGTCACTCCCTACATATGCATACACCCACCCCACATACACACACACACACACACACACACACACACACACACACAGGTTCACACATGCAGTCCAGCTCAGCTGTGGTTATTCAGCAGCTACAATGCCCCTCTCTCCTGTGGGAAACCTCATCTGTCCACACTGAAAATATCTAGCGTGTTCTGAAGTAGGATACAAATTCCAGGGCTTTTTTTTTTTTTTTTTTTTTGCCATGATAGCCCATTTTGAAATATTTATATTGATCAGCCCAGTTCCTGAGAGGAAATAGGTTATTTCTCTGATTCTCGCAGGTATAGGTCATTTGAGCAGTTGGGTTGTCATTTTTTTAATCTCTGCATTTCCCTGTGGATAGTGAGAGGATTTAAATGGCAACATTAGCTGCTTTAGGCTAGATTTTCAAAGCTACACCAAGGGAGTTAAAAGCGCAAATCCTGTTATTGTTACAGGATTAATGCACAGAAGTCCCAGAATACCACTTTGGAAATGTAGCCAAGGAACATTATTTTAATGTACTGTATGTTATTTTTAGACCTAACTATAGCCCAATTATCAGCTGGTGTATCAAAAATGAGACAAGACAGATAGCTGTCTTTAATCCAAAATTCTAATGAGGTTTTTAGGGTTTGTGTTTTCTCACCACTTAGAAATCTGGGTATTTGGAGGGAAAAAAAAAGTAAACTAGAAGGGACAGCAGCTACCTCGTACCTGCTCTGCTGCTACAGGAGGCTGCTGCATGAAGGTTCTGTTTCTATGGAGTATTTTAGCACAACCTCAGGAGAGGCAGGTGGAAAGGAAAGGGGGTCATCAAATCATGCTAGAAAAGACTGAAAACCAACCAAAATGTGCTCATATTTCAAGATAGTAAGTCAGGGCTCCTATATTCAGCCATTTCTATTTCTGCCTTTGCACATCTTAGATTGTGGTCCAATAATTATCAGCAAAAGTTCTCCTGATTGGAATAACTTTGCTTCCAAGTTGCCCTGTGGGCATCAAACAACCTTTATTGTTTCTCCAGACCTCTGCTCTTGGGTTTTATGCAGGTGGACTTGTCTTTCCTTTTGGCCTCTGTGTGCTCCCATAGATCAGAGACACCACATCCCTTGTCTAGGTTGCTTTGCTCTGCTAGGCGATGGCCCCAGAAGAACACCTGCCTTTCCTTTAGTGAAGAAACATTCTATATAACTTTCAATGCCACAGACTATCTTCGATTGTCTTAAAGGGGGGTCAGGGATTGAAGGAGTGGTGAGGCACACCATTAGCACGAGCAAGAGCCTGATTAGAAGCCTTGAAACCAAAAAGAAAGTAGTGCATCACGATCATCCCTCTATGGAGAAATTGCTTCCGGCACTATCGACAGACACTGAAATCCCACCAATGTTCCAATACCCCATATAAACTGGTATATGTGCATGTAACTATTGAACATGCTCCCATATACTTTATGTCATCTCTAGATTGCCTAATACAATGTAAATGCTATGTAATGGTAAAAGGGAAAGTTTAGCACACTCGGCACCCACTTTTTATTCCTTTGTTTGTTTTTAGTATTTTCAACTTGAGGTTAACTGGCTCTGTGGCTGCAGAAGCTGCTGGGACCCAGTGCCAGCTGTAAAGTACAAGCATGTTTGCTCAGCTCTGATTCTGTGAGTGAGAAAGTGCTTCCACTCTGGCTCCACTAAACTCGAGCTTTCCTGTGTCAGCAAAAAGAGCTTCACATGGGTCTCTTCCTGACTGGCCAGCAAGGACTCAGGACTCCAGAGCCATCTCAGCAAAGAAAATGGAGCCCCCTGGAATCAGCTGCAGCCCCCACCCCTGGCTTTACTTTTAGAAGCAGCTGTAAGGAGGTTAAGTGAGTAATGTTGTGTACTTTTATCAGAAGTCCTTTGCACAATACTTGGCACAATGTATTCTCCCCTGAGTCAAAAAAGAAACACAAATAAATTTTTAATTCATCTTTTATATATGTGCAGGTTTTCAATTTCCACTTTATTTCTGTAAATTTTGCATAACCTCAAGAGCAGCATACTGACGAGTCTTGCTGATGTCTGTGGCAGGCAGCTGATGTGGGTTTGATGTGGAGCTGCCTCGAGTTACATGCCAGCCGTTCCCATGTATCTGTTCATAGAGGCTGAGTTATAAATAGGACTGGAATAA
Organism: Cavia porcellus; assembly: GCF_034190915.1. NCBI lineage: Eukaryota > Metazoa > Chordata > Mammalia > Rodentia > Caviidae > Cavia > Cavia porcellus. The sequence continues at coordinate 25,304,407 of NW_026947497.1, read as the reverse complement.
AGTACTCTATTTCAGTTTCTGGGGCATTGTTTATATCATAACCACAATTCATCTGTGTTTCTTCATCTGCAAAATGAAAGTGATTAGATCTTAGACATTCAAATCCCAGGAGAATGTTCCCAAGCATATCACCGAAAATTATAAAAGTAGATTAAGCAATAATTCTAATGCAAATTCTTATATTCTTATAATGACATAAGGTATATAATTTTTATAGTGTATCTACTGTTGGTATAACACAATAAATCAGTGCGGTTTCTCATCTCAGACCACTCATTAAGAACTACTAGGATGTTTTCATACACCCATATTTTACCAAGAATAAAAATTTATAGTACACCTGGTATTTTGTTTCTTTCATATATCTTTGAGATAAACATATAAATGAATAAACACGGGATTCCTAAATTAGAACTTCAGCGTTTATAGGTGTAAGCACAAGAATCAGAGAATCCGTTTTCCCATCTGTGAAATGGAAAGACCAAGACTGCATTGCAGAATTGTTACAAGGATAAAGTGAGACAGTGTATGAAAAAGACTTCAAAAATGTCTCCCAGTGGCTAGCTTTTTGTCCTCTGTGTAATCCTCCCCTTAACTATAACCAGTGAGTAGAAGGTGGGAAGTCACTTCTGTGACTGTTACAAAAGCCTGGTTTCTGTCTGGTTCATGCTCTGTCTTGCCCTCTGGCCTGTGAGATGCACAAGTGGTAAGTGATTGACTTCCACTCAACAGCTTGAGAGAAAATGAGACTTCTACCCCAACAGTCCAAGAGGAACCAAATGTTGCAAAAAGCCTTAAGAGTGAAAATCTCCCTAGTCAAGCCATGAGGTGACCACAGTTGCAGGTGACACATTGTAAGAGACTCTGAAGCAGAAGCACCATTTGAGCCATGCCAGGACTCCTGACCTACAGAAATTTAAAGATAATCAGTGTAGTTTTTAAGTCACACCGTTTTTGGATAATTTGTTACACAGCAGTAGGTAGCTAATACAAAGACCTATTGAAGCATGGCCATTTAAAACTATGCAGTATATAGAAGCCATACTATTTCATGGGGCTGTGAATGATAGTGGGATTATCTACAAGGCCAGAGTTTTAAAGCCTGGCAAAGAGAATTGTTAGGAATTGTCTTTACTAAGAAGAAGAGCTGACCAGTTAGTCAATAAAAGGAATGACGGGATGCACTCTGTGGACAATCTCTTTTCTAATGCCAGGGCCTAATGATGTGTGGCATCCAGCACTAAAGAGCAGTGATAAGGGAATGTCTTCAATTACACAACTTGTGGGCAAAAATGCAGTTATATTCATCACTGTTGAGCAAGGGTTAAAGTGGCAGTGGTCTCCTGGAACCACTTCTGTAAAACATTGGGACACATGGCTGTTTAGTATGAACCCTGGCCTCACAAAGAATAACTGATTCCCTCAGAAGCCCTATTTTGAAATGTTCTCATTGCCTGCTGTAGACAGTTGGCTCTTAATTCATTTTATAGAAGCACTTTCTGTTCCTTGGATAAGCGGAAGTACATAAATTTCAAGTGCCATATTACCATACGTGCATGGTTCTGTTTGGGCATAAGCACGTTGTTCTTGTCATAAATTCTGACTCAGAATGGGAGCTTAGGATTTACCATCTCACTCTTTATAGTTACAAGATTGACTAAACTGATTACAAGAAGAAATATGTAAGCTTCGAAACTATTCACACCAGTGATGTGGTTCAGTAGCTTGTAAAAGTGGCAAATTACAGCAAGCCAAAAGAAAGAAATTTCAGGAAAGAGCTTTCTAAAATGCAGTTTCTCGTGTTCAAGGATTTGGGACTCTAGACTCTTTTCATTGCCTATGTTGAACTGTGACCCCTGGAAACCGGATCCCTGAAGGTCCTTCCTCCATCTCATCAAAGTTTCCAGGACCCTCTCAGAAGTATGGCACCCCAGTGAGGCTCAAGGGAGTGGAGTTATCTCAAATCCTCTGAAGTCTTCAACTCCTAAGTGTGTGTGTGTGTGTGTGTGTGTGTGTGTGTGTGTGTGTGTTTGGCAGAGAGAAGGAAAGGGAGAGAGGGAGAGGGAATGAAATGGGAGAGGGAGAGAGAGATAGAGAGAGGGGGAATACATTGAATTAGTTGATATAACCAGCCAAGAGGGATCTAGAGCGCCATGGTAAACCTCTTTTTTGTCTTTTTCCAGTCCTCAGGTAGGATAAATCAGCCTACAAACTAGAAGGCTATGTAGGTAGATCACAAGTGTGAATCTCCACCTCATTATTTACCAGCAATCAGATCTTGAACAAATTAATCGTCTTAACCTCAAAAGTTTTGTTACAAGTAGAACAAAAATTGTATTACGTCTCTCATAAGCCTGAGGTGGAGACTAAATGTGATCATCCCTACAGAGCACTTAGCACTGTGTCTGACACATAGTGCACAATGAAAATGTAAACACTGCCCCGCCTGTCCCAGTACATCTGATAGGAAGGTGCACCTTATCAACCCATCCCACCTTGGCCCTATGGTCAAGAGGATGTCTGCCAGATTTCTCTACTTTATTTTTTTAAATTTATTTTAAAGAGAATAAACCAAACAAAATAAAACAGAATAAAACCAATCAAAGCAAAACAGTGAAAGTGATACAGGACTTCAAAACAGAACAATAAGAAATCAACAATGGTTACCATAATGCCTCTTGTTATCTTCAAAATTGCTGCCTATACCATTAGACATAACAAAATAAAAAAAAAAGAACTAAATGAAACCAATCAAAGTAGAACACTGAATAAAAATAAATGGAACAAAACAAAATAGCAAGAACAATACTGCATTTCAAAATCAATACAAAAAGAAATCCCCCATATTTGCTATATTGCATATTGCTCTACCCTTAACAGATGCTCAGACTACCAGCCTTAGGCCTGCAAATTCAATCAAATAAAAGCATTAGGTTGTTTTTGTACCTCAGTTGCTAGCAACTCAATCTGTCCTCCAAATTAGCTGGAGTTCTTGTCTCCCAGCCCAAGCACCAGTTGGTTTACAGGCAGAGCAATTCGGCTTCTTGTTTCTCCTCCCAGGCCCAGCATGACTTCTACCAATTCATAGGAAGGGCAAATTGGTTTGTTTCTCCTCCCAGACCCCACATGGATTGTGCCAGCTCACAAGAAAGGTGACTTGGCTTTTTGGTTTCTCTACCTTAAATTACCATTTTTCCTTTGAAAGTGACTAATACTTTACAGAAATGTATTCATAGACCATGTCAAAATACCCAATTCCTAGTGAAATTTTCACCTATCAATCTTAGCATCCATTGACAACTTTAGATAAAGTTAGCTATATCTGTGGAGGTTGCTGTCTTGGTTACTTTTCTTTCATTGCTGAGACAAAATACTTGACATCCAAAATTAAGCAAGAAAAGGTTTATTTAGCTCATAGTTTGTAGAGGTTTCAGTCCATAATCAGCTGGATCCAAAGCAGAGTGGTGTGGCAGAAGAGTAACAGTTCATGGTGGCTAGAACAAAGCAAAAGCAGCAAGACCAAAAGGGAGGAGTGCACGAGAGAAGACTCTGTCCCTTACATTGTATGTGGGCTACCCACCATAGTGTAGGGGTAGCACTCACAATCATAATCCCAAGCATTGGACCATGAATCAACCACAAACTCTATAAGCCTGCCCCCATTATGGCATGAGGCTTTAGAAGACATCTGAACGCAAATTGTATCATTCCAACCCAGGCCTCCCAAAGGCTAATACACATACTTTATGCAAAAAGGCATTTAGTCCATCTCTAAGAGTTACCAGCATCCTAACAGTTTCAGCATTGCTGAAAAGTCTAAAACCCAAGTCTCCTCCAAAATGTAAGGCAAACTCTTAGCTGTGAGCCCCTGCACAAAAGAAAAGAAAGTTAAACACTTCCATCACACAATGGCACACAATAAACAATTGCATTCCAAAAGGTACAAACAGGGGACTACAAAGATGTGGGTTTTAAAGGGTTTGCATGACTCTGTCCCTCTGGCACTTTTGGTGATTGTAGCTCCCAGGGCTTCTCTTTTAGGCCTGCTCTGCTCAATCCTTGCAGCTTTTCTTGGATGGTCCATGTTTCTGGCTTTTCCTAACTTTTAGAGTCTCTACTGTAACTTTGGCTTCACTTTCACAGCTTCACACACTGCCCTTTCAGAGGCACACTGCCTGGCTCCCAGGCCTTGTGAAATCTAGATGGAAACCTTTTTAACCTCATAACTCTTGCATTCTGCATGTACCTAAAACCAATGCCACAAGGGTGATGTCAAGGTCCGCTGCCAGCTGGAGCAATACCCAGGCTTTCTTCTCTCTTGGCTGTAGGAGTCAAGTGCCTGAATCACTGGGCACTCTGAATCCAATTCCAAGGTACAAATTCTCTAGTCTGTTACCATTCTTAAATCTGGTGCAGCTGCTGCCATTTTGGAACCTGATGTGGCCACCACCCCCATTCTGGAACATAATGTGTTGCTGCCATTCTGGGGCACTATGTTGTACAGCCTTCTCCTCAACACAAAGACTTTCAGTTTTGCAGTTTTGAGGTTGCAACAAGTGGAGACTTGATGCTTCTCATGAGGCCCTCAGACCATCTCTTATATTCTCCTGTTCCTGCTCAGCAATTAAGATCTCCTCAGCTCTATCTTTGGGGTCCATAACTTTACTGGAGTTTCCTTTCTGACCAAACTCACATTTTAAATAATCCTGCTGAGATCTTTGCTCTTGATTTGCAACATTAATCCGGATAAAGGCCCCCAACAATAGCCATACCACGGCCTCAACATTTGACCACCTTGAAATTTCTTCTGCCAGATAAATTAATTAAATGTCCTTAATCTTAGTTTCAGACAAAGTTTCTGGACATGAGTAAAATGCAGACAGACTTTTTGCCAATCCATAATGCACACTGGCTGGAATCCTTTTTCCCAGCAGAAACCTCCTGAACCTGGATTTTACCAATAAGATTTCTATCAGCCCTCTGGTCTTCTGAGCTCTAACCAGAATCTCCTATGCAGAACAGCCTAAGGCATTACAGCTTTAGTCTTTCAGGTAACATCACTGAAAATTTTCAAATTCTTCCTAAAAGGCATTCCCAAATGTTCTTGAATTACATGGTTACATTTAGTTACACCATGATCCCACTCTCAGTACCAAATTCTATCTGGGTTATTTTTCTCTTGTTTATGAGACAAAATATCTAGTGTCAAAAATTAAGGGAGGTAAGGTTTTTTTAGCTCATAGTTTGTGGAGGTTTCACTCTATAATCAGCTGGCTCCAAGGCAGCTGATTTGGCAGAGGGCAATGGTTGATGGTGGTCAGAAGACAGCAAAAGCAGCAAGACCAAAATGAGGAAGGAAGGGACTCTCTCTCTCTCTGCCCCTTATATGTTACATAGGCTACCAACCCTAGGGTGGGTGTAGCACTCACACTCATAACCCCAGAACTGGACCATGAATCAATCACAAAGTCTAGAAGCCCATCCCACGACCACATGAGGCTTCAGGAGGACATCCAGACAGGAGGACATACCATAACAGTTGTTATGTAGTGATTCCCTATTTCAATTATTACTTCTACATTTATTAGTTAGCATTCTGTAGTAAGAAAACCAGTTCCTTTTCATTTGTTCATCCATTAATTCATTTAATTATCTAAACATGGATTCACTGATCCCAGTTTTACTCACTGGGAAGTAATACATTGTTATCATTTTTTATGCTTAAATTGTGCCTGATTAACCAGCTAAAGATCCTGTATCTTTCTGAAATGTTTCTGACATTCACTGGGTATTTTCTTATTTTCCAGCACAAATGTTCCAGGTTTACCTTATACTTTCCAAGCCCTCATGCTGGAATTAACCAATAGTTATTTCTCCAGGGATCCCTGGTTTCTTTTTTTAAAGATGATATTTAGAGACCAATGTTGTATTCATTATTACTCAGGTGTTATTTTCCTATCCTTCTCTGTGGACAGGACTATGAGATATGTACATGTATACAGTACATGAAAGCATACACAATTATATATCTATAATTAGAGAGGGGAGAGAGAGATTTTATGCTGATGCTTCCAATTCCAAGATCACTTAAGAGTTCTTTCTAGCCTTTCCCCTTTCCGTTTGTAAATTCTCTTTTCAGAAATTAGAAACTCAGCTGCTGTTATCCTCATTACTTACTTGTCTGTGCAATCAATTTGCTAATTTGTTCAATATAATCAACTCCCCTTCATGCTGGCTGTATCTCCCATCTAACACATCATACCAACACCACTCACTTCTGAAGTATCCTCAGCCTGCACCTCCCCAGTCCAGCTCATACCTCTGCATGGTTCTGCAAAATTCCCTCCACATTTTTAGCTGCCATGTTACCTCTTCTATGGGCAAGGGAACAAAAAAAAAGGGGGTAGCAAAGATTACCTTCTGTCCCCAGAGTTCGGCCTCACTTAAGAGCCAGAAGGATCCTGACAAAACGTAAAATGCTCAAAAACATCCGTGATTACTCATTTTATTCAGGGTAAAAATCAACACCCTGAAAAGGGCTGAAAATGTCCAATACGATCTAGGTTGTATCATTTCATTGTCTTCATCTCCTACCATTTTCCTCTTTCACTTATTTTGTTCAGTTACACTGTCCTAGCTGTCCTTTAAACACACCTACCATGTTCCCAACTTAGGGACCTGTATCCTTACATACCTGGAATAGTTCTCCCCATGTAGGTGCAGACTAATTGCCTTTTCTCCTTCAAGTCTTTGCTAATATGTCACTCCAATGAACCCTGTTGTAACTACTTTCTTTAAAAATGCAGTCCTTCTATGCACACCTGGTCCTCACTATCTACATCTATGTTTTCCATCACATTCCCATTTTCCAACATGCTATACAATTTATTTAAGCATTATGCTCATTGTTTATCTGTCTCCTCTCCTCACTACCAAAACCTGTAAGATATAAGGTAATTTAGAGCAGAGAATATTTTTCACTGATGCACCTCAAGCACTTATAAGAGAGCTTTCTGAAATTCTGTCTCAAAATTATTTAATTTCTAAGTGATCTGACATTTTAATAAATATTAATTAACTTGATTTAGTCAATGAAGTTTAGAATGAGAACCTCCAAGATGGAGACAAACTAAGAATCAAGGAATATTTTAATAACTATAATAAGATGATTTAATATTTCCTCAAAATTAAATGTTTGTTTCATCACATGTTAAGGAGTAGTTAGAAAGATGTCATTGGGAATTTGGCAAAATCAGAGTCCCTGAGATTCCCAACATGATTTATTCTATACCTTTTAATTCTATTTTCCTTATCAGATTGGATCTAGAACCTATTCCTGTTAATTGGGGAACTTCATTAAGGATAAATGAATTTCCAAAGTCCCCCATAAGTAAAATTCCAGAGTAAATAAATGGGTTTTATTTACATCATTTTGCCGTTCTCTATTATGTTGGGGTTTAGCTCAGTGTTAGAGCACTTGCCCAGGATGCACAAGGCTCTGAGTTTGCTCCTCAGCAACACACTCACGTACACACACACACACACACACACACACACACACACACACACACAAAAGAAGGAATATAGTAAAATATTGCTGTTTTCCACTATCATCAACTGTTGCTCCTTGGCCATGTCATCCTGCATTGTAGCAAACAAATTACAGACTGAAACCTCTGTAAACTATGAGCTAAATACATGTTTTTTCCTCAAAAAATAAATAAACAAAATAACTAAGTAAAAAAACAGTGCATGCTCTTGTCCCTGGATTTGCATTTGGGATCATGCAACCAAACTCATTGTTAGAGCCACCCAGATTAAATTACAATGACAGATAATACTTACTGCATATTTAGTGTGTGTCAAGCACTATCTCAAATAATTTATAAGCATTCTTTTAGCCTCACAAAAACCTTATGAGCCATGTACCATTATTAACACTGTTTTGCAGATGTGAAAACCTGGGGCTCAAGACATAAGCTTCAGAGTAAAATGACTTTCCCTTCGTGCCAGAAAGCTTCAGCCTGACATATGTGGGATTTCACTCTACTTTCCTTCTCTTTATCAGTCTGGGTCAAGTCAGGAGAAAGAAGACACATGATGATTTGAGCAGGAATGTTTAACATAAAGAACCATTAACTATAACTGGAGACTGGAGTAACAAGACATCAGTGACAAAAAAGAAAAAAGAAAACTCTAACAGACCCAGGGAAAAGGAAAGTTATTCATCACCCAACCACCACACCCTACCCTGGGCTCTGACAATCCCCAAACAAGGACACTGTGCCTCTCCCAAGTCCAGGGCTGGAATCCAGACCTTTCTGGGCAGGTCACAGGCATGGCCTAGTAAGTGACAGAGAAATCCCCATAGTATTATGTATTGTAGTCAGGGCCTACAAGGGAAACAATTTAATACAGGACACATAACACATAGGATTTTATAATAGTCACCCAAAGAGTACAGGAAAACTGTCCACACACTAAAGACCCAAAGAATCTCAGCTCCTAGGGCCTGGATCCCACCCAGGGCAATGTCCTGCATGAGTCCAGTTAAATACCTGTAATCCATAACAATGTCCTCCATGAGTCCAGCTGGAGGCCTAGAGGTCAGGACAATGTCTCATGCAAGTTTGTACCCAGTATCTGCACTAGGAAGACTCAAAGGACCATGGCAGAAGCTAGAAATTCTGCACCAGTGGGATGTCAGATCTGTGCCATCAGGCTGAAGGATTTGCACTAGAACCAGGAAGTGACACTCAAAGTAAGGACCAGAGCTCCCCCAAAAAATGTGACAGCCATCCTCAGCAACAGTGAGGTCCTGAGCTCCTCCAACAATGGAAACAGCCTAGTCTATATCAGGAAAGCCAGAATAACAAGCTCTTCCAGGAAACTGAACAGCACACCATCTTCCCCTCTAGTTCTCCTTTCTATGTTGTTGGCAGCAATCCTCAGGTGGGCCCTTCACACCTAGCACCACGCTTATTCAGTTTAGCTGGGTGTTACAGGTTGACCACTAGTTATCAATCCACATTGCGCTAAGCAAACTTGTAGGAAACTTGATGGAAATTCATGCTTTAAGGTGTCTGGAAAGCTGTGCACAGAGAAATGTCTCCCTGCAGATATAAAATCACTGTAGGAGTCCACCTTGCCCAATCATAATCACTCCAAGTAACTCCCCAAATAGCCCTCCCTGGCCTGTTTCCCCTGAGTAACCTTTCCTGGTTAGTTTCCCAGCCTATTACAAATTAACAAAACCAGGAGAGTAGAATGTGGAGTTTTATGACCCAGACGCTGGTACCATCAATGCAGGAAATTTGCCTGACATCCTTGATATTAGCTTGAGATAAGTGAGGTACATTCCAGCTTAGATGAAACCACTTTGTCCTAACCACTACATAAGTCCACTCCTTCTGACATCAACTGTGGGGATCCACTAGTCTTGCTGGACCACATTTCCGTCAGCACATTCCCAATAAATTATACTCTGTGCAACTTTGGATCTGTCTCTCTCTTCAAACTCATGGTACCTTGAGACTGGAGTCCTATACCCTGGGACCAGGTTGTTCCAGAATATTTGCCCAAGAAAAGGTGAAAGACTACTCTGCTTGGGGCTGGGGATTTAGCTCAGTGGCATAAGCACCTGCCTTGCAAGCGTGTTGTCATGAGTTTGATCCCTGGTACCGGTAAAAATACAAAATACCAAAAAAAAAAAGAAAAAGACTACTCTGCTGATGACTGAGTGCCTCTAACTGCCATGCAGGGTGGGTGCCAGGTGCTAGAGAAGCCAATACACTAAAGAACCTGCCTAGGAAGCAAGCTAGATTAGGAAGCAAAACGCTTTTGCAGTGTCTCTCAAGTGCCCTTCACCGAAAAAGCTTTCCATGATGCCATCTGACAAAGAAAAACTACTTAAAAGGCCCATATCCATTTTCTAGGAGCAAGCAATGCAGAATAAATTTGTAGCTTCAAGGCAAAAAATTGATACCTGCCATATCCTCCAAGACAAGAATATTATTCCTTGCTGCATTTGGCTCCAGGAAAGTTCAATATTGTAATAAATATCTTCAACAAAAGTGCACAGTTTGTAGTTGTAAATTCTTCTGAGAACAATGTGTGGAGTGGCAAAAGGACCTTTCCAGATCCACAGACCTACTGTGAAGAGCACAGCTCACAGCATGTGACCCATCGGATGGGCACAGAACCGGAGAAGCAGGCTGAGATGCCCTGCACCTGCTGCCACTCTCTCAGGACACCTTGCTGTCCATAAAATTTTATGATCTTGCCTAACTAATTTGGGAACATAATATAAACTTTGTACTATGTTGTCTCCTCCACTCATGGAGGCCTGCCCCATGGACTGTTACACAACCATCAGACAGGTGATTTTAACAAAAAAAGTTCATTATAAATTGGAAAAATGCTTGTCATAATCGTAAGTAAAAGAAAGTAGGATGCAAGATTATACTCTGTGAAATAAGCGATGTTACATGGAAATACAGAGCAGGAGGAAATACTCCTCAAATGGGTTTTGTCCTTAGGTGGAATTAATTTTTCCTCTTCTGTTGTATTTCTATGTTTTATAAATGTACTATAGTGACCATGTACTGGCTAGTACTTTGAAACAAAAAGATTTAATGACAACAAATATACTTACCATATGTGTATGGGTCTTGCAGTACAGAGCCAAGGGTCAGGATCCAGAATGTGAGTGGAGAATCTGAACCAGTCATCTACAGTTCACCCTAGCTCAGGAGCTTAGGATCCAGTAGCATCCAGGTTACATCCTCTAAGCCAGATATAGCAGCAAAGGGCAATATATGTACATGAGAAAATGAATTCCATTTCCTAAATCTTTAGTTCGATCAAGACCTGTACACATATCTGAATAGAATAAGAGAAAATAAATGAGAAAAATAAGAGAAAATATATAAGAGAAAAATAAATATAAGTAACCCCTCCAAAGATCAGAATTACACTACATCTATGAATACCCAACGGGATATTTTTAAAAAATGGCAACTTTTTCTCTAAGCCTGAGATAAGCCAATTTTCTTATATCCCTAAGAGCAGTTTGAGGGACTCCTCTAAACACTGAACTCTCACTTTATGCCCATGTTTGCTGGAAATTTTTTTATTTGAATTTTCCAACACAAAGCAGTAATCTACCCCCACCCCAGACTGTGGTTTCTGTTGATATCAGGAGCTCTGCAATTTTACATTCTATGATACACTCATAATTGCCCTGCAAAACTGGGGCAGCTGAACCTCTCTTTTAATTGCATAATAGTATGTAAGAATATAAAAAGAAACTGTGTAAGAGGAAAGAAATTCAAATAACACACAGTAAAGATTACCTGTCTGGGGATGATCTGGACAGACCATCTGAATGAGACTTGCTAGGCAGCAGTGGACTACTTGATGGTACCTAAAGATCCCCTCCAGGTCTAGGACCCCATTATTCAGCAGCCATCTAGTGTACAAAGATCGTGGCAGGAAGAAGTCCTTGATCTGTAACAGAATGCAAAAAGATTGAAGCTATGAAGGAAGAGGAATACTACGTAATCCCAGTTCCCAAGGAATGGCCTTGTTATGGCCCTGGAAAGCTGACATTCAGGGTAGCTCCACAGTCACAGATGTGCCACAGTGCTTGGTGTCCCTCCTTTTGGCATCTGGCAAAGATTGGTTTCTAACAATTTGCGTAGATTGGGTGTCTATGCAAATTAATTAACTAAGCCTCCAGAACCTTTGAACTAATGACACTCATTTCCGTCCCTTCTCCCAGCCCCACTTAAGCATATTCTCATTCCCACACACAGAGGCTCAACCCTGTGAGTCCTTATATTGGACATCAGGAGCAGCTGTGTACGGCTAAATCCTGATGGAAATGTTTAAGAAAAAGCTGCTTATTCTCAGTATTAACTCTAAAAAGACAGCCTTCCAAGATAAAGAATCCCCTTTCTTCTGTGGATTTTTGGACTGCGTAAGAAACACCAGGAGTATCACTATGAGTTCAAGGTCAGCTTGGCTATATAGAGACCTTGACTCAGAAAAGAAAAACGAAAAAAAGGAAACACATTACCCAAATCCTGATCAACTCGGAGGCCCACGTGTGGCAATTTTGCCTTAGTGCTCCTTTCAGGAAGTACAGTTCAACGATTCAAGTTGCTCAACAATCATCCTGTTACTTCCTTGTCCTTTCCCAAAGCAACAAAGGAATGCAAACCCGTGATCTACATAATACTTTCTTCTTTTCTCTCATCTGCTTCCCTCTGTCTTAATGTCCTTCTCTATCTGCTATACTTCCCCAGAAAATCTCCTTGCCACCCCCAGGCTGTGTGGTCTTCTTTCTTCCTCCCCCTTCTCCACTCTCACATACACCCTGTGTCCCATGAAGACCAAGCTCCTCCTCATCAAGAGGTAAAAGAAGAGGAAAAATTAAGTTGGTCATTACAGGCTTCTTTTTGGTGGGTTAGGAAATGAGAATCTGAGAACATGCATGTGTTCATTAGTCCTGTTCCATGGCACTCGTCAAGTTGCTAAGTGTCTGCAACAGTGACTCACAGCATGGGGAAGCGGAAAAGAACTATGGAATTCATGAGCCAAATTTCCTAATTTTAATAAATGGGAAAATCAACAGAGATATCAAGTAACATATCCAAAGTCACAAAGCATCCTTTGTATTGCTTTATGTTATATGACTAAATCCTGTGATTCTTGGTTATGGAAAGGAATAATTGTCAATGTTCTCCGTCTAGGGACAATCAGAAATAGACCTGTAATTGAACAGTTGGGTTTATTATGTGTTACAGAGAGGAACCATGGGCTGTGTCAATGAGAAAGTGTTTGAAAGGACTTCTTATGCAACGTGAGCTCTGGAAGATGACTTGGGAGCAGATTTAGGGACATGGGTTTGGTCTGGATTGGAGGCTATCAGGAAATGGGATTATTTCTATGACTTAATAACTCTTATCTAGAAAGAGGGAAAATGTAGTTGGTAAAGAATCAGGAGTTATGCTGAGAGATTAGTATCACAAAAAAAAAAATCAGGAGTTACTTTTACTAACCAAAATAAAGGGAAGCCTGGTCATTTTTTGAAATGGACAATGTCCCTATTTTATGTTGGTTCAAACATGATTTTCAGTGGTCTTGTGTCTTTCTTAATCTTTATTACCACAGAGTGGCCTTGTTAATGGCAATGTTTCATGAAAATGTTTGCTTCAACAGGAGAGCATCAAGACTATGCTGGGTCAGCCCAGTTCTAGATGTTGGGAGATTGCTTTTCTCTTTCTTACAATAAAACTACCATTGACTGGGGACTTTTAGTGTCTCAGGATTATTTCAGTTTTCATCACCAACCTAGGAGATAGATGCTACTGTGATTTTAATTCTCATATGAAGAAACAAAGGCTTTGTGAGGTTGGCTACTTGCCCAAGGTCCTGTAGCTAGTAAATGATAGCACTATGACTCAAATCTGGGCAGTCTTTCTCTGGGTCTCCTCTCCTCTCTGCCCTGTGACGAGGCCAGGAGTGAACTGGAATACTGGGAATGAAGTGGATCTCATCTGCAGAGATTCAGGACAATTTTGCAGGAAATACAGTAGAGAGTATGAAAGTACTCGAGAACTCCAGGCAGCGATGAATGACTGGATCACGAGACACTCTGGATGGAAAAAAACAAAATGTGGAAAGAAGCAACTGTGACATTTTGACCATAAACTCTGTCTTTGGGAATCTTCTAATGAAAGTAAAGCTGAGTTATTGTTCCTTAACTGAAGAGTGACTTTATAGCTTAGAATATTTTTTACTCTCTGCTTTCAGTTTAAATTTAAATCAACTGGGAGAAGAAGGAAATAGCAGCAGCTCCTCTGGCATAGTCAATCAGACCATCTCAGTGTAGTCAAATGGTAAAGCAAAACTGTTTAGGGCTTTGTCATGGAAGCTGCAGGCATCTGGCAGTACCGACAGCTTAATCATTATGATTAGAAGAGAAATACGCTATTAATACATTTATAAACGAACTCATTTTTCTGAATCACCTTTGGAGTGAAATGACAGAATGAAACTCAAATTAGCAGACAAAGGCCTTCATTCAACTGTTCCCACACTCCAACCCCAGCTCCCCCTGGCTTCAGTGGGTGTTCCAGGCAAAGAAAAGAACAAGTGCTGGATCCTGATCTATTTCTAGTATCAGAAAGAGGAATTCCAAGACAAGCAAATCCCAACAATGCAACACCATTCCATCCTGAGCTCGCCTTCCCAAATCCAAGTAACAGCCCTGAGACACTAACACTTACTTCTCAAGCTGAGGAAACATAGCGTTCTTTTTTTAGGTGTGGGATGACAGTGCAGGGAAGGTAATTTGACCTACAAGAAAAAGAAAGGAAAACAATGGAATGCAGAAGGCTGCTGCAACCTTTTCACCAATCTGTCTTTATAATACAAACTCACATTTCAGGAATTAATATTTCACAGTTAGTGTGTTTCTACTCCATGACAGGCACTGTGCTAGACTCTAGGAATAACAAGTCAGCTAAGACGTCATCACTGCCCTCAAAAAGTTCTATTCAGATCATGTCTTTCCTTTCCTTTGCACGAAACTTTGGATAAAATTTAAAAGATGTTTCTTGTCAATGAAGATTACAAGGATATTTCTGACCATGATGATGACGTTAGGGAGCATAGCTGTCATCAACAGATGACATATCTGTCATCTAACAGATATAAAAAGAACCCATCCTAAAGAAATTTTCCCTTGTCAAAAAAATTGTCCCATACTGATTACTTATTTTGGAGGAAAGACTTCTCTGGGCTATGAGAAAAGTTATATGTACCCAGGAAGGCTTAGTGACCTTACTAGCTCATGGTAAATCAGTAGAAATTCCCAGGCCATTGTTTGGTTCCTCCAGGCCTCAGAAATAACTGAAAGACAGTCAAGATTCGACCTCCAAAGTGAGCTAAAAATTGGCATAGAGAAATAACACGGGACAAATAGCAACCGAGTTGAGTAAATTCTGCTAATTCTCTGGGTGACAGTTCTAGGGAAACTGTACATCCCTCAAGTCGATGGCCACCCAGTCACTTCACAGTCCTATTGTGCCTCCATGGGGACGGCATCTTGCAAAACCCACATGAGATTGTACCAACTTATCTTCTCCAGCACCAAGACTTAAGAAAGATGTGCTTATATAGGAAGTTACCCAATGGTCACTAACTGAAATAACTGGTTTCTTTTCAAAATGTAAGTGAGCATTGTGTGGGTGCAGAGTTGCAGGGTTAAGTGATCAAAGCATGGCTAATTTCCTAGAGTTTGGTTTTGTTCTATTTTGGTTTGGTTTTAATAGTGCTGAGGGTTAAACCCAGGGTCTCACACATGCTAAGCAGGCGTTCTACTGCTGAGCTATATCCCCAGCACCAGTTATTTTCTAGGAATAAGTACCAATCATTGGCTTTGGGACAGATCCTTTGTAGATGCATTTAGCTCCCCCCTGGTCTAATCTGTAGCACTGTGCCCTCTGGTCTCCTGGGCTACCACGTACCCCTTTGACCTCAGATAACGTCTAGGCCTAGACACCTAGTTTTTTAGTTTCCTAGCCAGCCCACCTCATGCAAACTTCCAGCACCATTAGCCAAACCTTGGATTCTATTTTGCCCAATTCTAGATAAATGCAATAATTTCATTTTTGCTGTTGTGACCACTGTTGAACCACAAAGAAAGGGTGGTTGTGGTTGATACTGTTTTGCACAGAAAGGAGAGATGTAAATTAAATCAGGGGATTCCTAGCCCCAATAATAAAGAAAAGCAGATGATTGCTACTGAAAAACAGAGATCAGAACTTCAAGAATCTCCTTGGCAAACCTCTCTTATCAATCAAAAGGAGCCAACAAGAAAAATAAACTAACATTTACTGGGTACTTACTATTGGCCTGGGATTCAGTTATATGTTTAATATTACCTACTTATTTTCATATCAGCCTGGCAAAGTCAGTATAATAATAAATTCTACAAAATATTCCAGACCCAGAGACAGCTGAGCCTAAGGTCACCCAACTAAGTAAAGAACTAGGCTTGAAGCCCAAGTCTAGGTGCTGGCACAGCTTTTCACTGCAAAGTTGAGAGGTGCAGATCTTAAAGGAGAAAAGCTGTCCCCCAGGACCCTGGTCAAAAAAGTCAAAAAATCTTACTTACTACTTCTATAAATCCTACACAGAAGCAAATTTATTCTAACCCCTTAGATTATCTAAATACATTTTGTGATTTTCATTAAAGCAAAATAGCAATTACGTACTTGAAATATTTATAAAATAAGTCAACTACATTTGAGGGAAACTGTAAAAGCATTGCAATTAAACAGATCTGCGCGCACTGCAGGGTGTTTTTGCTAACAAAAGAAGGAAGGAATAATGCTGCTAATAAAAACAATGATGATCTTGTTTAAATGTTCTAATAACTCATTTAGCACTGTTCTGAGTGGAACTGTATATTAGTAATTTCAAATAAAGTCTTTGATGAAAGATTAAATATATCTTCTCATTCTGTTCTGCAAAGCTAGTGATTCAAGTGGGCTAATTTGTTCTCTTTCTTCTAGTAAAATGTTTTAAGTGATCTATTAATGTTTTTTTTCTCTGCATATTGTAAGAGGAGCCAAGTGAATAATAATGAATAAGGGTGCTACAGGAAAGCAAGGGGGACCACACACACACACACACACACACACACACACACACACTCACACACACACAAAACACTGAATTCTCACTTGGACTCACAATAAAAAATGGGCAGATCTTGAATCTCAAAATAAGTAAATATTCATTCAAGAAACTACATTAAATAGAAACTAACAAAAAACAATTTCCTAGTCACCTTTAAAAAACACCATGCTGGGGATTTAACTCAGCGACACAAGCACCTACCTGGTAAGCATGAGGTCATGAGTTTGATCCCCTATACAAAACAAACCAAAAAACCCCCACCATGCTAATTAATCAAGTATAGGGGTGTTGATTTTAGAAAAGATAAATTATATATGTGTATTTATATATATAAAAGAATACATATATAGTAAGTATATACCCAAATATATATATATATATATATATATATTTCTTCAAGCAAAAATTAAGACTTGCTGATCAAACTGTAAGCTGAAAATTTTCAGTCTTGCACTTCAAACTTAACAATATACAGTATCTATAATGTTTCTAAGCCAATGTGGAGAAGTGTAGGCTATCCAATTTTAGTATATTTTGGAATGTAGGACAGAGAGGTTGTTTTGTCGAAGATTAAGATAACTACTCTGTAAAATGGTTAACCTAAAGCACACTTACCCAGCAGATCTGACTGGTCATTTAAAAATACACCTGATTAGAGGATTCCTTTAGATATGGAGACCTTCAGCTGAGGAGATGCACCAAAACGCTAAAAAGAAGCAAAATATGCACAGTACTTAATCACACTTTCAAAGGGTGACTCTCTGCCTCCAATCCAATCGAATCCAGGGACTGTGAAATTTCTAAAGAGAAAAATTACATTTTGAACAAGCACAGGGATCATGGGTAATCTATCTATTGCACATTCAGGTAACATAAAAACCTGCTCTCCTAAAAGCGATGTAAAACCACCTGCAAAGTGAAGAATTATCCACAAATAAGGTGCTAAGGACATCACCCAGAAGCGATAGTTTCCTCCATCGCCAATCAAACCAAAGGAAGACTCTAGCTCTTTAGAACAACTAGGCTATTGTTTGTATTACAAGGGTAAATTGAGGCTCTCTCCTGATGAAAAGGAAATACACATACGCCCCTCAAGATCTAAAACAATTCAGTCAGGATTTTTCTCCTGCCTCCGGTTAAGGGACCTCTGCTTCCCAAGCCTAGCTGGTGCAGTGTTGGTGTTTGTCTCCTTCAACATATCAGCTGCTTGTAGCACACCCAGCTGGGTCTTGACTACAATACTGATCTTGACTCCTACAACTTCTTCTCTCAGATGAGAGTCCCAGTTCACGCTTGGGTTCGCACACCTGGTTCTTGGAACTCAGCCCAAAACAGAGCATAGCATTGAAGACAAGGTCAAAAGCACGTGTTACATGGGTGATCTGAGAACAGAAATACCAAGTGTGTCTGATGTTTCATCTGGACCTTATGACACCCGAGATCAGCCAATTTGCACTTTATTGTTCTTTGTTATAGTTTTCTACTTGAGGTTGAAGAGATTTCTCGTGTGGGGTGGAATTGGAAGAGGGGACAATGAAGGCTATCATAGTCACTTAGTCACAGGAACACAGTTTATTCGCAAATGAGAAGTGTGATCGCGTGATTCAAGTCTGTTCTGAAGTTCATTGGTTTATTTCAATGCTTTCTCCTGAATTCCTTATGATTCCAAATTCTATATAAAGTCAACCTCTTGTTTTGTAATATACTCTTAATTTGGGGGTCACTGAGTTTCACCTCAGCTGAAGATAGAACAAAACAAATAGGTCGATATTACACAAGTGTGGTTTAGATTTAGATTACTTACAATAAAGTTAATGCTGATGAGAACTTAGGCCACAGCATGCTTGAGTGGAAGGGAAGAGGGCCTCATTCTGAAGAGCTGGGTTGGTTTGATCACATAGTAACTGCGACCTGAATCAAGATATTTGACCTCTCTGGAGTCAAGTGTTGAACACTTATGTGAGATCATATAAGAAAAATACTTTGGGCATCAAAAAGCACATTTTTTTAAAAAGCATTATTATTTTCAAGGCATGAATCCAGCAAGATAAAAAATTTAAATTATAATTTTTTATTATTGACATACAAGTAATCTGAGCTTTCACTTACAGGCAAAAACTGAGGACAGTGGTAAAGAATATAAGAAGTCATATTCAGACAAAATAGTCATCTTAGAAACCAAAGAGAGGGTGGTCCTTGGGAACACACATAGTATTATGGATGATAAGAGTGGAGGAAGAGCTTGGGATGCAGCAAGGGTAGTGTCCTTGGTGGCGAGGCCCTGGGTTCAACCCACATTACTAAATAAATAAACAATATGGTAAAAGAAGGTGGCAATATTCTTCTCCATCAAGGACAGACTTAAGAGTGGACGGGAGACAAAAATATCAGAAGGAAAATAAGGGTTAAGAAGAGTAGTTGGTTGGAAAGACAGTAAGAGATCATCAATCAACACTAACTCCAATCTCTAAGCCAGACACGTTCTAATGCAAGGTAATAAAAGGACTTCTCCGTTTGAGCTCAGAACCATCATCAATTACCTTTAAGGAGACACAGTCTACAGGAGAAAGGCCAGAATACTGCTCCAATTTTCAAAGAGGGGCTCTTTCCAGAAATAATGATTCACTGAGCTCGACATAAGTCCTCAGAAAATCCTACAGTGGATCATTTTAAATGACTTTTGAGAATAATTATATTACAGGCCAGTGCAAATAATATCAACCCTGACATTGTGAAAGTAAAATTGCATCTGAGAGAAGCTGCAAGGTGAAGTTGGTATAAAAATGTGGCAGGAAGGAGGAGAATATCAATATCCTCATCTCACTAAGTGGATGGCCAAGAGATTACGTCTGTAGACAATTGAAAAACAGAGGGTTAAGTGTATTATTCGGAGTTACAGAAGTAACCATCAGAACAACTGAAAATAGTGTTATGTTTATAATACAAAGAAAAAGAAAGAGGGGGTGATTGATGAGCTAAATTCACATCTTCCATAACAGAATAAAGTACCGGAATCTAGAATTCATACTAAGCACCTTCTTAGAAATGCAGGTGTTGCTGCCAAAAGAACTAAAAGTGGAAATGGTTAAATGTGGAGGCTCCTGATGAGTAGGGAGGACACAGTTGTGATGATATCAGTATAAGCCTTCGACAAGGTTTGTGTCTTAAGCCATGTTCACGAATTATGTAAGTATGTATGTACTTAGAAAAAGCTGCCATGAATTTCTAGGACATCCTATAAATTTACCCAAAGCAAATCCTCCTACACTACCGTAGTAGGAATTGATTTTATTTCTTTCTCTCTCACCTCACACAGTATTCAGGATTTATATGCACTCAACAACCATTTCTTGAAAGAGGGATAAATGACTTCTTAATTTCTGTCAGTGAATCTAGAATGGAATCTTTGCACAATGAAGAAACGTTTTGGAGACAATGTGGTGAGGCGATTGGTTTGGATAGAGCCAAGTCTTTCCAAGCCAAGAGCCCCGAAATCAGACGTTGGCCACATTTCTAGATCTGCCCTGCATTAAACAGGGACTTCTGAATCACTGCTACTACAACCCGCGGGAGACCATGCTCAGCACCCCTGCGGGGCTTCGTCTTCCCTGCACCAGATAGGACACTGGCTTCACAAAACAGGTCCACCCCCAAGGGGGAATTTCCCCACTGCATACACTGTGATACATTTAACCACTCAGCTTCTAAAAGGAGGCGTGGCGTGAGTCTTAAAAAGGGGGGAAACATCATTTTGTGTTGCACTTCTTTGCAATACCATGGCTCCCTGCTTGTAATTTGGTAATTAATCTGGCTTTGAGTTTCTTGGTTGTCAACATCGCTTAAAAGTAGGTTTCCATACCTGAAATGGACCATTCGGAACAGTTAACAAAAGAGATAAACACTACATCTAAATTCAAGGGCAGAAAGAACCAGTTTTCCAGGTTTAGCTGGCTCTTGAATGTATAACTTTGTTTAAGAAAATTCTCCACTATCTGGTGGGGTTTTTTTTTTTTTTTTTTTTTTTTTCCTGTTTAAGGACAATAGGAAGGAAATATGGTATCTATCTTGAACATAATAATTCATTCCTATTAATGCTAAATGGAACCACACTTAACAATTCACAAAAAAAAAACCTTATGAAATAACCTTTATTGAATATATCTTTGTTTGATACAGAACAATATCTCACTTTTAACTCACTCCCAAATATGACACCTTCTGTTTGGATTTAATGTGCTAATACACGCTTGAAAGAACAAGGCTCCGGTTTCCATGGAGGAAATTGTTTTTGAAATGAGTTTGGAGAGACGGACAGGTAATCTGGAGCAAAAATATCACAGGGGTGGGTAGAGTCTTAAAAATAAATTAATAAAAAGTAATTTCTGACAGCTATGTTACCTCTGAAGTAAAATCAAGTTACCACAAATGACTCAGCTCAAATAATGAAAAGAACTGGTCCCTCTCCGGAGCTCCCTGCCCGCCTGTCCCGCCTGTCACAGCACTGCCCCTCCATCGCTGCTCTAGGACTCAGGGCCGCATGCAGAGCTGGAGCTGAAGGATGGGACCGCATGACAGGAGCTAAGCTGAGCAGCTCTCCACAGCTAGGTAGGAAAGCTTTGCCGTTGGAGTTTCAATGTCACTGAGTGATAAATGATCCTTCTGAGATTTGCCACTGTTGTTAAACAGGGGTCTCCACAGGACCTGCCCCCACCTGAACTCCGCCTTTGTAATTAGTGCCTTTGGTCTCTATGCATGTATTTCATGGCTGACTCACCTATAAGCTAAGCAATAGGTACCCAAATTACAAGGCTATAAATCTATCAACCGTTGCCTGGAAAAAAGCTAGAGTGGCTTAGGAAGTCAGCAAGACGCTGACAACTGATCCTTACACAGAGCTTAGTTTTCTTGCCCAGACTTCCCCCTCCCCCAAATACAATTTGATATTGTATACATTCCCAGATATAAATCATGAGTGAATTATTGAAAAAAAGCCTGAAAGATTTGAATTATAACAACATTTTTTTTCCTAAGAAGTTTGAGCTGGATAATCTCCAAATAATCTTCATCAACACAGTACATTTGGAAACAGGCAAGAGCTCTTGATATGGAAAACAAATCCAGCCAGGCACCAACTGACTTGTTCTCAAGCTATCATTGTTTTGCTTTATCTGTCCAAGTGGGTGTCAGCTACTAAATCCTAAAAGGAAAGTCACTAGGTGAGATGCCGCAAAATGTAACATTACAGGTCAAAAAGAACAAAATCAATAAGAATCACCATCAAGGGGGCTGGGGATTTAGCTCAGCGGCATAAGAGCCTGCCTTGCAAGCAGGCAGTCGTGAGTTTGATCCCTGGTACCGATTAATTTAAAAAAAAAAAGGAATCACCATCATTGCATAGTTTTTTTTTTTTTAATTGGTACTGGGCTTTGAACTCACGACTGCCTGCTTGCAAGGCAGGTGCTTATGCCGTTGAGCTAAATCCCCAGCCCAAGAACTACCATCATAATGAAGGTCATTGATACTAAACAGAAACCTAGTGTTAGCACTTTCCCAATTTGTACCTCTAATTTATTTTCCATCCCCAAACAAGGCTATGTGTATTTGACTTTTTTTTTTTTTTTTTTTTTTTTTTTGATGCAGGGTCTCACTAAGTAGTTCAGGCTGACCTAGAACTCACTATGTTGCCCAGGCGAGCCTTGAACTCTGGATCCTCCTGCCTCAGCCTACCGAGTGTTAAGATGACAGGCATGTGCTACCAGGCTAGGCTTTTTATTTGCTTTTTAAAAGCTGTCCTTGTCCTGGTTCAGAACTTCTAACATTCAGGCAAAAGTTTCCTCTTTTCCTAGGCACACTGCCTAGATCAAGACAGGCATTCAATTAAGATTGTGGAATGAATGATCTCACTTAATCAAGTTGCAGCTTGAGCCAGTACTCATAAAGATGAGAAGCACAGGTAAGAGGGAGTTGTGGGTGAAAGAGAGCAAAAGCCAGAAAACAAAGGCATTGTCAGAAGAATGGCGGAGGACATTTAGACGGGAATCCTTTTCTGAAAACTATAAGAGGGCTGTTGGTAACATTTACCAATTCAGTGGATAAGAGGGAGAAGGATGAACTTTGCCCTGAGAGGTAAAGAATAGAAAGTTGGTGCCAAGTTCTGGTTTAGAACAGAACCAGTTTTACAAAGGTCTGTACAGTTCCTCACGACATAGGTTCATTAACTGATGATGGTGAATCAGCACCAGACTCACAATTGTTCTTTCCTGCGTGTTTGCTGTCACTGTTGCCAAGTCACAGAGAGTTCAGGTACCCAAGGTGGGAGGCCTGTGCTGCTCAGGTCAGCCCCAGGGGTAGGCTTCCTGCCTCTGCACACCCAGACCTCCCCCACTGCTGGAATCATCTTGGGCCACAGTGATGAGTCAGATACCGCTCTGCTGGCAGTGGGGTGGAGTTGCAGGGTCCTGCAGACCTCAGACAGATGAGATGGGAAGAAAGCTGGCCTCAGTGTCAAACGAGATCATCAGAGTCAATGTTTGCAGAGAGCTGTGCAGGTGATTCTTCTTACCATAGTAACCCACCTCACCAAGGTAACAGGAGCCCTCTATGCACAGCCTACTGACTTTGTGGGAGCAAGTGGCAAATCTGTTGGCAAAATACATTCTCCTTGGCCAGTTTGGTGCTTAGTCCTCCAAACCACTGTCTCTCCTTTTAAACATGTCCTTCTTCTGTGAACTGAAAATTTTCTTGAAGACATGGAATGGCACACTTCCTAACTGAAGAATATGTCCATTTCCTTGGATTGGTCTTACTTAAATCTTTCATAGAGGGCTGTAATGAATCTTTTTTTATTGCTAAGTAGGACTGGCCCAATGGAATCAGCTGTCCAAAAGGACAGCTGCTTTTTTTCTTTTCTTTCTTTCTTCTTTTTAAAGACAGGATCTTGCTGTGTAGTTCAGGCTGGTCTTGAATTCACCATGTAACCCAGGCTGGCCTCAAACTCATGACAATCCTCTTGCCTCAGCTTCCTAAGTGCTAAATTTACAAGTGTGCCACCACACCTGGCTGGTCCCTGCAACTCTCTCCTACAGAGAAAGTAAAATTGAGATCACAAGAATGTAAATCTAGTGCGGATTTCCTTTGAACCAACTTACAATCTTTCCAGATATACTCAAGAATGGTAGGAGCAGGCAGGAAGTTGCATAAAATTAATAGACTGTTTAGACTAAATGATGAAACTGGAGCCCAGAGTGGCAAGGTGACTTGTCTGAGTGTGGTCTCCAAAGACCCTTTGTGTGAGTTCAGTCTTAGGCCTATTATTAGGAAGATATTAGAAGGGTGGGACGTGTCATAGGTGACATAAAATCTGCTGTTTCACATCTGTGAACCAGGAGTCAGTGTCCTGCCCGTGGGCTCCTTAGAAGGGTTAAATGAGTGACTATGTGATCAGTTCTCATCACAGTGAGAGGAACTCAGAACAACTGCCATTGTTTTCTTGTAGACTCAGGATCCTTTCCTAACTTTTCAAACAGCAGACCGTAAAAACCAAACACAGAAGGGAGACAGCCCCAGGGAGCTGGAAAACAAGTTGTTCATATAAAGCCCCTGCCCACCCAGTCTCCTTCCTCCTTTCTGATCTTTTTGGCCAGGCTGCAGCATCTTTTCCTATACCTTATTTTTGCCAACAAGGGCCAAACGCTTACCCTGGGGTGCATCTTCTCAGCCACAGCCTTACTGGTCACCCCCAATGCGAGGATGGTGAGTTCTCCACCCAGTAGCGCAGCTTTCCTCCCGCATCGTCCCATGGGAGTGGCCCCCAGGTTGTGAGAAACAGTCCTACTGATACAGGGGAAAGAAATGCCAACCTGCTAGATGTCAGCCAGAGTTTGTGTTCTCTAAAATCAAAGAATGAATTTTAGGAACGACAGAAGTTAAAAGCAGAAAGAAAGCGTCTATCTGAGAGAGAGAGACAGAAGGGGTCCCAAGTGGGTTGCCAGAGACTCTGTCTTTTCTAAGGACTTTTGTAGAGTAAAGCCACAAAGAGAGGCAGGTCTAAGGTGGACAAACACGGGAACTCACAAAGTGGGCATGATGTGGGATAGGACTAGGGCCAACCAATAAGATTAACTGCTCAGGTAAAACTGATTAAATCGGGGACAGATGGAGAAGCAAGTCACATGGTAAGGGACATGCTTAAAGAACAGTGACTCTTCCTGTAAGGAGTTGAAATGGTGACTCCTGGCTTCCATGGTCTATCAAGGTGATAGACACCTATACCGAAAATCAATTCCTGATCCTTATCCTAAGAAAGTATGTGGGTACATTTGATTTATCTTTTGTCTTGAGGTCTGGCCCACAGCAGAGGTGTCTGTCTCCCCGACAGTTGCAAGGTATCTGATCTTCTGCACTGGCTCCTTCGAGGGCCCAGCCCTGTAAGACTGTCTATAATATTTCTATCTAACTCAGCTGCCTATAACAGTACCTTGGGTGCAGAACAGGAACACAGCAGGGCTATTCTGAGTGCCTTGGAACAAATGAGGGTGAGTGTGGCTCCTCCCAGAGGACTCCTCGCTAAAGCTTGGGAGCCCAGCAGGCGCACACAGGCATGATCAAGACTTTACAAGGAGACGGTGAATTCGTGACCCCCTCAGGAAGGAAGCGTCTGGCTATTTCTAACGTCCTGAGTAGGGGGTTGGGGTGGTACTGGTACAAATTTGTAAAATGTTAAAGAGTAATTGAAAGAAATAGGAGGAGACCAGGAAGCAAAATGAACAAAATGCTTGATATGTCCACGCGCCAACGAGGAGGTGAGGTGTGAGGAGAAGTCTGTCACAGTAGCCAATAAACCAAGAGGGCCAAATGTTTGGCTTGAATAACTCAGAATCTGCTCCTCGCCTGCACAGCAGAGTTTGGCAGTGAGTCAGCAAATCCAGCAACAGAAATCCTTTTTCAGGAGCCACAGACAGTCCATTTACATACGTGCGCAAGCACACACACACAAACACACACATGCACACAGAATCTCTCATAGATATACCCTTCATCAGCACAGAGAAAAATACAGCATTGCTCATGAGATTGCCAAAAGCCCTGTGTATCACTGAAAATTATCAAGGCCTATTTGCCAAGAAATCAAAAGGCTTTCTTAAAGTAGCATTTTGAAAATTCTTTGAGGAAAACGCCACATGTCCTCTGACAATTTCTCCTATCCCCTTCTTTTGTTAAAAACCAAACAAAAACACAAGGACATAACCCAAATGTTCACAGTGGCTCTGTCTGGATTGTGAGATCACAAGGTATTTTTTCCCTTTTTTTCTTTGTAAATTTGTGTTTCCTAATTTTTCTTCAATAAACAGGTATTATATTTCTAGTGTGTGTGTGTGTGTGTGTTTTTTTTATTTTTTTGAGACAGAGTCTCACTATGTAGCGCAGGCTGGCCTTGAATTCATGGTGATCCTCCTGCCTCAGCGTCCTGCATGCTGGGATTACAGGCATGCACCACCATGCCTGGCTTATATTTCTAATGTTGAAAACAATATAACGAAAAGATACATGCAAAGCAAGCAAAAGCAGAAACTTCTCAGTGAGCAGCTTTGTTGTTTTTTGATGTTCAAATGACACCTCAATGAACCAACAACTATTAATGACAGGCATGTCAAGAAAAGCTAAGACCACCAGAGAAAGGTAAGCAGGGTTTTGTGAACACAGGGGAATCATAGAGGTGGTTTTGGCTTTTGGAAATGCTAAAACCCACATTGTGATCATGCCAGGTAAAATGTCACACTGAAGAGCTCTGCAGGACAGCGGTGACTGTCAGGCTTGTTAGCAACAGGAGCCCCCAGATGCTGTAGGTCCTGGGTACGCCCTTTGCTACTCAGTGGGAATTTTCCTTTTTGCAAAGATACTCTCAGTTTTCACACTACACATGAGGTAAAGTGCTAAAGAATTGAGTGCGGATGGAGGGAAGTTCATGTAATTGAAGCCAGTGCTGCCTGGTAATGTCATTTTTCAAACTGAAAACCACTTGGTTGTAGGCATCACCAGGCTACAAAACAACTATGCATTCCCAAGTCGCTAAGCCTCTCCTGCCTGACCCACCCATGCAAAATATTCCCAAAAGACCTATTGAAGATGCTCATCATGGTTTCATGTAACATCTTCCTCTCTTGTTCCTGGCACTCTTGATATTGAGGAAACCACAACTTTCAGAAACTTTGGCCTTTCCTTTTAAAAATGCATTTGTAACTGGACAAACCTTTCCAGAGTTAGCTTTGTCTGTAGGTTTTCAATTCAGAGTCATCGGTGTGCACAAACTACATTTCTTTTATACCTGGTGATATCAGCTTCTGTTGTCAGGTCACAGGCCTTTAGCATGCAAGAGATGAGCAACAGTGACCCAGTGATCCCAACACACGTCTCATAGTTCAGGCATGTCCTCACCCCAGGCAGCTGGGGGGTGGCGGAAGAAACGGGGATTTGGTAACTGGAGAGTTAGTCTGCAGGAAGGAGGGAGACCACAGTCCACAGGGCAGCATTTGAAGTGAAAAGGACATATTTGGGTTCACATCTGGTGTCATGTCTCAGGGTGGGGCATCAGGTGTTATGAACAGGTGGGAGACAGCCATGCACCACTCACCTGGGGCCACTCTCAACGTGAACCTGGTTTCCAGTAGTGCTAGCATTATCTGAATCAGCTAACTGGTGTCCAGTCCATCTACACCCTTAACTGTCCGCACAGGGTTTGCAGTCACACCCCTGAGACCCAGCCCTGCGGTGGAGGTCCTGCCTCTAGCTCTACTGGCCGCTCCTTCCACGACTTGCCTGCTTGTATCCTACGTCTCGGTCAGTTTTTCCCCCGAGACTCCAGCATGATGGTTCTATCACATGTGGCCTCAGAGTGAGCTAGGGGCAGCTGATGCGTGGGCTTGAGCCCCAGACCATGTGACCTTAGGCAAGTGATTTGTGAACTTCTGCTTTCTTATCCATAAAATGAGAGCGATGAGAGTTCCTTTCCTCTTAGGGCTGTTATGTAAATTAAATGAATCATTGAATGAAGAGTAGAGCGCCTGCCCCATGGTGAGTACTCTGTGTGTTTTAGCAGTGATGGTAAGGAAAACATGGAGGATGGATTTTGGCCACACTGGCCAGCCACACACCTGGGACCCAACCATACTACAGTGCTTCTAAACCACAGGCCATTTGTGTTAACCACAAGGTGCTGGGAGGATAGTAACTCCAGGGCACAGAGGCGAGGGACGCTGATATCCATCCTGCAGAGCACAGCACAGCACCCCCACAGCAAAGTCATCCAGCCTAAAGCATAAAAGTGCTGAGTGGGAGATGCTGGTGCTCTCCCCCTACTCGCTGGCCTTGGTGACTGTGGGGGTCCCTAAGCCTCACCCCTTCAGGACTAGCTCGTCCACTGTCTCCTGAGCACCCACCTGTTGGATTCTTTGTCAAATGGACAACAGGCTTCATCTCCTTGTCCCGAGTCCATGACAGCAGGGGAAGAGAGAGTGACCGTGCCTTTCCTCTGACCAGGCACTGTCGAGAAACTGCTTGCTGCAGGGCCATGGCCGAGAGCCACATGAAAACAGGCACAGCAGCCGGGCAAGTGTTCCACTCAAGCTGGCTCCACACCAGGCCCGCCAGTGAGTCACCACCACATGCTGCTGCCTCTCGCCATGACCTTTCTTTATCCCTTCATTAGCTGTAAATCTTCAGGAGCAAAACAGCAGAGAACAGACTGGGAAGGCCCTGGCAGAATATCACGCCAGGCGAATGCCCAAATCAAAATTCAGAGTTAAAAACCCAGGCTCTGAATGAATGCCAAACACAGCAAACCAAGGCTCCCCTGAGCTGTCCCTGCAAACCAGAGAAGTGGACAAACAGAACCCTGTCTCTTAACATAATTCAAAGCGCGTGGCAACCCTGGAGCATCCTCTCCAGGAGAAGGAACAGATGTGTTTAGCAATACCCAGATGGCCAGGGACAAACTGAAGGACCTGTGTAATGTTTGCCCATAATTCACACTTGCACCAAGCCACATTGTACCCCTAAAGAAATCTCCCTTGTGTCCATGACTCCTCTATGTCAAACAGAATTAATATTAAGTGTCCCAGGCAGTGTTGTAAGAAACAATTAACATAAGATATTAAGTACCGCTTTGGCTTCAAATAAAGCAGAACTGGCTTTTTGGTCTCTGCCTGTCTGAAAGCAAACCATCCCACTGGGGAAAGGACCAGGGAAGGGACCGCTGGCTTCTATGCGGGAAATGTGCAGTCATCTTTTTAAAAATTGGATTTAGTGCTAGGCGTGGGCTCATGCTGGTAATCCCAGCACTCAGGAGGCTGAGGCAGGAGGATCATTGCGAGTTCAAGACCAGCCTGGGCTACAAAGTGAGCTCAAGGCCAGCCTGAACTGCATAGCAAGATCTTGTCTCAAAAAGACAAAAAAAAAAAAAAAAATGGATTTCACGGGTAGGGTTTTAGCTCAGTGGCATAAGTGCCTGCCTGGCAAGCAGGAGGTCGTGAGTTCGATCCCCGTTACCAAAGAAAAAAAAATTTGATTTCAGTGTGGCATTTTCACACATGCATATAACGTACTCTGATGGTCTCCATCCCCTAACACCCTCTCTGAGCTCTCCCTTGATCCTCTCTGTCTCCTCTCATGGTCTCCTGTCCTCTTTCATCTCTTTTTTTTTTTTTTTTTGGGGGGGGGGGTAGATTCCTTGTGTTAGGAAACACATGTGACTCTTGACAGATGATTTTGCTCTTCTTTGTGGCTCACTAATACTTCATCGTGTATTCCCACCACATTTTCTGTCTCCAGTCATCTATTGACAAACATGCAGGCTGATTCCACAATTTGGCTATTAGGAATGGTGCCACAATAAACGTGAATGCAGGTATCTCTACTGCACCCTGACTTTAATTCCCTCAGGAATGTGCTGAGGAGAGGTATAGCTGGGTCATAGGGAACTTCCACTTTAGTTTTTTTCTTTTGATCTTTTTCCTTTTTATCAGTACCGGGGATCGAATTCATGACTGCCTGCTTGCAAGGCAGGCGCTTATGCCACTGAGCTAAATCCCCAGCCCCCACTTTAGTTTTTTGAGGAACCTCCATCCTGATTTCCACAGTGGCTGCACTAATTTACATTCCCACCAGCAGTGTGTAAGGATTCACTTTTCCTCACAGGTGAGCCAGCATTCACTACTTCTTGTTAGTATTTTTTTGTCCATTGTTTTGTTTTGTCAGAACCCAGGGCTTTTGCACTGAGCTACATTCTCAGCCCTTTTGACACAGTCTCATTAAATGCTCAGGCTGGGCTTGAATTTATCGTCGTACCCCAGCCTCCTAGAGCTGAGATTACACCACCACACCAAACGCTTTTTACACGCTTGATGAGTCTTGATTTTCATGGATGAAACACTGGAAGGGACTCTTTAAACACATTCTCTTCTTGGGTTTTTTACCTGCTAATGTTTGAGAACTTTGTAACCATGAGCAAACACTGAGATAGCTCAATCCCACCACTATTTCCAACAGTGAAAAACAAAACAAAACAAAAAACATTTATCTTCTGTCCTCCACTTTTCCCAGCCGATGTCATCCCATCTTACACAACTGGAGTTTGCTTCTGGACAAGACAGGGCAGATCCCAAGTGACTCATCTGAACTAAGCTTTCCACCCTCGCACTTATGTTTATAATACTGACAGCAACAGATTGCCATTTATCCTTCTGTATTTTGTACTTTCTCCCAACATTCTGAAAGTGGAAGGGATTGAGTGTTTCTCCTTCAGTGTGGGACATTTCCATCCTGAGCAAGTCTCTATCTCCATCACTTGTTACCAGGGAATGAATCATAAATAAGCAAACTGGACCCTAAATCAATTAATCTCTCGGAATTTTTTTAAAGTGTTTACCTGCTGCTGCAAACATTCCTGCGGACTGTGCTTTGAATTTTTGTGAGGAATTAGCTTCATTTCACAGATGAGAGAACTGAACCAGGAAAGAGGTGCTTTTAGGAACAGAACTGCTGCTTAGTGAGACTCTGACTTCAACCCAAAGTTCCTAACAGCTAAACTACATTGCCTCCTACTGTCTCTAGAAAATTATCATTCTAAGCAGGTACCTATTATGTGTGGTTGTCTAGTATCTAAAATCCTCTACCCATAATTGGCAAGCATGCACATGCAAACCAACCAAGTAGGATTATTTTATGATCTCTAGACCATTGGTTTCACCTGTTTCATTTTGTTATGTAACCTCAAGAATTTATAAGATCACAGTAACAGTTAACATTTGCTAAACACTTGCCACATTCCAAAGTGCTTTAAGGATTCTAACTTATTTAAGTCTCTCAACCACCTTTTGACATGGGCACTACCATTCTTCCCTCTTCACATGTGAGAAAAATGCAGCACAAAAATAGCAGCTCAGGTGTCTCTGATCACACAATTAGTAAAGAACCAAGCTGGCGAAGGTACCAAATAACAAGGCTCCAAAGCCAGTGTCATACAGAACCGGTCCACTTTACTGTGTTTTCCAGGATTAACTCAATGAGAACAAGATCAATGCAAATGGTGGGGGTCATGTTAAATATCTTCTTAGTGCTGTAGAAAATATTCATTGTTTAGAGCCAGTGTTTCTAAAATACTACTGAAAAGGAAGACCCATAGAATGCTGAGCACTGTAGAAGATGAAAATTCTAAAATGATGTTATAATAAATAAAACCTTAGAAAGATTTCAAACTCCACAAAGTGCTTTCAGCTAAGGTCAGAGAGGAGCTTTGTTATGATTATTACAATCTAATTTAAAGCTGAAGCTGGGCTGGGGAAAAAATGAAAATAAACTCTCTACTAAATCTGTCAGCCCAACTGTGGCCTCCAACTGTTTTAGTCACTAAAACTCTGTATTTAATGGTCACTTTTATAACAAACACTAAGAAAGAAATACAGAGCTCTAAATCAGATTTACTTCTTTAAAAATGAAAGGAATGTGTTGGAGAGCTGGGGGAACTCCACACAGGGATGGTGCCACCCTGTCACCCTTCCAGTGGTGACTGGAATAAAACCCTAAGCAAGACCTTTAGCCTGAAGGGTGACTTCACTCCTGGTTGAAAGGAGCCCCAACTATGTGTGCAGAATACAAGTCAATACCATCTCTCCATTCAACCTGGATCGAGAGCCTTTACAATTATCTTTCAGAAAGATCATCTTTCCCAGTCAAAATTCATTTCACATGGTGTTATTGCCAAGGGATATGAATGCTAGGTGGCCCACATGAAAACTTCCCATATGATTCATTAGCAAACTAAAGTATTAATCTGCTAAACCCCAAGGATTGGTTCATCTCTGGTTATGAGTGACATTTAAATTCTTCAGTTCAGAAGAACATTCCAAGGATGTTCCTATGGCCAGTCACTAAATGCAGAACCAAAAACCAAATGCTAAGACCATATTTGGCAGGAAGATGTCTTTTGATATTTGTGAGGCAGTGTTCTATAACTCAAATCTGGTAAACATAGCCCTGGCAAATGAGCAACCTACTTCTTATACATAAATCCCAGCTTCACGGTTCCTTCCTCCCTGTGTCTCCTAGCTCAAGTTACTTGCCACTCATCTGGGCTCTCCTACATTTGGTTTAGACAATCATGAAGCTGAATAAGTTGTACTCTAATATTTTCATACATCTGTCTTCTTTACTGTGTATATTATAACTCCCAGGGGCAGAGGCCAGCATCTTATCATTTTAACATTCTCAGTGCTTAGTAGAAACTCACAAATAGTAGGCACTCAATAAACACAGAAAAAAAAAAAGGTTACATAAAAGGGGGGTGGGGTGGCTGGGGGTTTAGCTCAGCGGCATAAGCACCTGCCTTGCAAGCAGGCAGTCGTGAGTTCGATCCCTGGTACCGATAAAAAAAGACAAAGACCAAAAAAAAAAAAAAAATGGGGGTAGGGAACCCTTAAGTTCAATTCAAATAACTGTATTAATTAAACCCATGGTACTGGGCCAATATTTCTGTGGTTCAATTTTCTGAGTTGACCAATCTGTATTTCTTCAGTTGTGATCTTTACATAAGAGAATTCATCAGGCCTCACAAAGCATTTAACACACTTAAGACTGACAATAAGCTGACATACTATTTACTGGATTTCTCCAAATGAGAAAATAACCAGCAAATGTAGACCTCCATTTCCCATTAGGAAATCAGGTATCATA
The DNA here is from genome assembly GCF_034190915.1 of Cavia porcellus. Lineage (NCBI taxonomy): Eukaryota > Metazoa > Chordata > Mammalia > Rodentia > Caviidae > Cavia > Cavia porcellus. The sequence continues at coordinate 25,271,470 of NW_026947497.1, read as the reverse complement.
ATGTAAGACTGTTTCCATTCTCCTGAGTCTACCCTGAGAGAGGGCAAACCTCGTGGCTGTCCCCACACCATGCTCAGAATCAAAAAACCCGTTTGCTCCCTCTCTTTAGCTCAACTCTGTACCAATATCATCAGCCCCATCCGACACATGAGCATCATGACTACACCTCCAGGTTACAGATGCCAAAAAGTCATTTATTTGGGGGCAAGGAAAGCTCAGGTAGAGGCAAGGAGCAGCAGAAGAAAGCTCTGTAACCTTTGCCTCAACATGCCACGAGTCCCAGCCTGAATGTATTCCTGAAGCAAACCCACATTCCAGAGTTCTCTCTGCCAGTCATTAATCACCTTTTATTTCCTAGATGATTGAGACTTATTAAGATGTGAGAATTCCCCAACCCACCCACAAGCAGAAGAATTATCTTTGTCAGTGTAGTTCATAAATCTTTTATGATAAAGAATCAGAGGATGCTTAGTGAGAAAGATATTCACAGAGGTGTGAGAAAATGGAGACTAACCAGAAAAGCCCAGACAGCCTGCATCATTAAGAGCCGGGGGTGAGGGTGGAAATCTAGTTGAAGAGTAGCAGGGGAAAGCAAATTAGAAAGGCGAGAAGCAAGATTTTATGAAGTGTGGCTGGCAAAGAACAATTTCCCCCTTAATGTGCTTTGACAAACTCATGTAAAGATTGAAATAACTTTTAGATTATTCTGGGTCTAGATTGGGCTTATTTATAGGGAATTTCACGCAGAGATCGGGCCATTTGGACTCTCGGCTTATTTTAGAATGATATGTACTATTACTTAATACTGTAACATCTCCTAAGGTAGAGAAACCTGTCCATGGTGAGAACGGCTTTTACCACACCCTTGTAATGTAATTGACGAGACACCAGTTCACATTCACAGAGGATAATTGGATTCATTTATGGGGAAGACATAAAACTAACTTCTATATTTATACCTACTATTGACCCAGCACTGTATAAACTGCTTTAAATGTATTTCTTCATTTGTTTAGTGACACATGTATTTTTTAAATTTTATTCTATCTCATTTCCAAAAATCAGCTTAGAAGAATATAGTACTCAGCATCAAAAATAAGTGAAAAGTGAAAGCAATTTTTTAAATGGTAAGCGTGTAAAAGGGGGCACGTATGAGGCCAAGAATGCACAGCATAATGATGCACACACTTGATGCTGATGGGCCACATATTGGCCTCTAGGTTTCAAGAAGTTAGTTCAAACTGTAATCTCAGCACTTGGGAGGCTGAGACAGGAGGATCATTACAAGTTCAAGACCAGCCTGGGCTACAAAATGAGCTCAAGGCCAGCCTGAACTGCACAATGAGACCCTGTCTCAAACACACACATGCACACACACACACACACACACACACACACACACACCAAAAAAAAAAAGTTAGTTCAAAGGAAAACCAGGCTGTTACACAAATCACCAAGTCTATAAGATGAAAACACAGGAAAGGAAGTGAAACTTCCTACTCTAAAGGTTAAATAAGAGTTTTTCCAATGGAGAAAGCATGATGGACAAAACAACTTCCTTTACCACATCTTAAAATAGTTTCAAATGCCAGTTTCAAAAGCTATTTTTTATACTGACATTGAATATATGGTGACAAGTTAGCAAACAAATGCAAGTTTGCATATAAGCCTGTTATGCTGGTTAATCCTGATTGTCAACTTGCTAAGAGACTCTGGAGAGGTGATTGGATTCTGAGGGCACTGACCTTACCTATGGGTTGACCCTTTGAAGAAATCATAGCTTACTGGCCTATGAGGAGGTGGGATCTTGGGGGCACAGCTATTTGTGGTCTCTGGTCCTTTCCTCTTGGGCTCTGACCCTGTGCTCTGTTTCCTGACTGTCATGAGATCAACAGCTCACCATGTTTATGCTTTGGAGCAAGCTCCATGTAGCAAAGCCTCCAAAGCCATCAGCCCAAATAAACCCTTCCTCCTGTCAAGACGCTAAACCACGGCCGGGGATTTAGCTCAGCTGTATAAGTGCCTGCCTGGCAAGTGTGAGGTTGTGAGTTCAATACCTAGTACCAAAAAGAGAAAAAAAAAAGAAGATGCTTATGTCAGATATTTTGCACCCACAACAAAAAGTTGTGTATCATTCTCCAGTCTGGTCATTGAGGAAGGAAAAACTCAACAGATGAATTGACTGGCCCACTAACACACACACAAGTGCACTCGGGTTTTGTATCACGCCATCTAGCTCCAAGGCACAAACACATTGCATGGCTTACCCTACTCCCCAGCCACGCTAAACCACGTAACAAAATGACACTTTTTATCATAAGTTATTCTCCCTCCAAATCTTCAGGACACCCATGCATTTTCTTCTCAAAAACCTGGAGAACAGGTTTTTCTCAGAATGCTGTATTATAAGGCTCTTGAGGTGCTCTCCATTCTGGAATCTGTGTTCACCTCTGTATCTGTTTAACTGTAATTGAAATAGGTGGTACCCTGAGAACCAGCGTCTGGAAGAGGCCTCCAAAGGTGACAACTAAGATCTATCTTCCTCTCCTGGGTCCTTCCAGAACCAGCAGGTGACAGCATCTCTGAGAATGTGTCCCTCCTCCTACAGCGCTGGGTAACAGGAACGCTGTGGGAAGACAGGGAAGCGGGCAGGGTCACACTGGTGAGATCTCAGCAACAGGCCCAGGAAGCAGCGATGTGCTCCTGGCCCTCAAGCAGCCGATGGTCAGGGAGTGAGGAAGAGGCCATGTGCAGGGCAGAAACAGCTAGGCGTGGGCTGATCCCAGACCATCCTGACTGGCAAAAAACTGGAAAACCTCAGTTACTACTTGAAGTCAAGATCAGCTTTTTAAACTTATAAATATTCATTCAGGACCCCTTATATACCAGATTTTTGGCCACTTACAGGAAAGAGGGACCGGCAGAAAGACAAGAGCCTGTCCTTGAGCTTGCAGTTCAGTGGAGGAAACAGAAATTAGATACATAAACACAGAAACTTACTTACAGTTTTGCTCACCTAGCAGCAAATCTGTCTGCCCACAGTAAATATCCTGAATTTCCTAGGACCCAGGAAACTAGGTTCTATGAGGTATGAAGAACTGCAATAAAAGAGAAAGGAAAAATAAAAAACCCACAATGCATCACCTGGAAGGAGGAAAACACCCTCTTGTGGCCCTCTAGGTGTTAGCACTGCAAGAACCCCCAGAACGAAGAGGTAGGAGGCTGCTCCAGCCAGGTGGCCCGAGGCAGCCAGCCAGAGCAGCAAGGTGAGGCAATAGGCCCTGGTCTCTCTCTCTCTCTCTCTCTCTCTCTCTCTCTCTCTCTCTCTCTCTCTCTCTCTCTCTCCCTGTCTCTCATCTTCCCTTGTGCCCTCTGCAAAGTGGCAAAGTGGTCATATATCTGAACTCCTGGCACTCTGCTGTGGGATCAAAGCGACACATTCTACAGTCAATCTGGTCTGGCGTTTTAGCTCAGCCACACAAGCGCTTGCCTGGCAAGTGAGAGGTCATGGGTTCGATCCCCAGTACCAAAAACTAAAAAAATGATCCTTAATGAGCCCAGCTCTATTTTCCCTACAATTCTAACATGCGGCAGAGGCTGCGAGAGGGAAGCACTCAGTGAACATGGGGCAAATACCTAAATAAATTGCACAATCCCACTCAGTCTGACACTGCTTACTTAGTAGGATCTTGGGAAGGACAGACAAATAATTAGGGTTGGTTAAGTACCTGAATTGCCTGAAAACAAATGACTTCTTAAAATATTTAAATATAATCTATGTCCTTCCTAAGAGTTTCCATGAAAAGAATAATATTCATAAGGGGTATACTTTGTGCTTGGAGCTAAGCCTGGTATAGCTTAATTTGCAGGGAGTAACATGTAAATTTATGATAATAAATTGTATTATTTAAATGAAATTATAAAAATAAGAGTAGCTCACTCATATTCAACTTTCATGAATGCTGACACCTCTCGAAGAACATGGCGGTCTGATTTGTATTCAGGCCCGAATACCAGTGTGAACCAGCAGAGCTCAGGGCTGCCGGTTTGAAGCCTGTACATGGGAAGCCCAGTCGGCTCCTGTGTGCTATAGTTAGCATTTCCTGTGCGTCTTCACCCGAGACGACATGAAGAAACCCGCTCAGTACAGAGCTCTGGGTTAGGAGATGGCGCAGACAAACTCACTCAACACCATTTCTCAGAGATTGCCAGGAAAGAAGCCGTAACAAGAGGAAGCATTAAGGGAGCACATTCAAGTGTGAGATGGGGAACTTGAGAGGAAGGAAGAGAGATAGAGAGAGACAGAGACAGAGACAGAGGCAGAGGCAGAGACAGGGAGAATGATCCAAGTCTACTTGCAAGAGTGCTAAATCCACAGAATCCAAAAAGCAAACAAACCAGTCAGTGGCCTCTGCAGGAGGGAACTTTGAGACATGTTGAGTCTGCTCCTAACTCTAAAGCTTGTGAAACACTCTACTGAATTGCGAAATAGCAGAGGCTGAGGAGTACTTCTGGCCAAAGGTTTAAACCTTCTGGCTTGAAAGATCACAGGGCACCAGTAAAGAGATGGTTGGCCATGTGGTTCACGTCTCCTCCCTGGGCTGAAGGCTGAAGGCTCCTCTGTCCGGGGCCCCTGGCTGAGCTCATGGGGTCAGACCTCACACCTGTGCCTGTGACACTGACCACAGAGACTGCCCGTGCTCCTCCAGATGAGTGACCTTGAACCCTCAGCAGTCATAATCTGGGATTATTTCTTCAAGGTGTGCTGCCTGTATTATTCCCAATCATATCCTCTTAAAATTTAGGGGAGGCAGTGTTTAAAATACTAGCTTTGAGAGGGACAGGGTGACACATTCCTGCAAGTCCAGCACTCGGAAGGGTGAGGCAGAACAATCACCATGAGTTCAAGATCAGCCTGGACTACGTAGTGAGACCCTGTCTCAAAAACCCAAATAAATAAAATGATCTATAAATTAAAGAGTCAAAATTTAGAATTCTGGAATTGTCGGTAACCACGCAATCTTGGACAAGTTTAATTACCTCTGCCTTAGTTTTTTTCCTCAGGGTTAAAATGCCAATTATAATAATATCTACCTTATTAACTTTTTTCTTGTCTTTGTGAGACAGGCTCTCACTGTGCAGTTCAGACCGGCCTTGAACTGACTTTGCAGCCCAGGCTGACCTCAAACTGAGAAAGATCTTCCTGCCTCAGGCTCCTGAATGCTGGAATTCCAGGGTAGGCCACCACGCTCCACTCTTTTTGGGTTTTAATAACAACCAAATGGCAAATCAAATACCTGGTAGACAGTGATATTTCAATAACTTTAATTTCTTTCTTTTTTTTTTTTTTTTTGTCTTTTTCCTTTTTATCAGTACCGGGGATCAAACTCACGACTGCCTGCTTGCAAGGCAGGCGCTTATGCCACTGAGCTAAATCTCCAGCCCAATAACTTTAATTTCTTACCTAAGTCCAAAGATATCAAGTGACTTTCTGGAGACAACAGAGAAGCAACCCAGTACGATGTGCTCCTCCAGATCATAGATCAGTTTCAATGGTTATTTTATTGTACATTATTTATCCCCTCATCTAGTCTATAACTAAGTGTGTTGAGTTTTAAAAGAGCATTATTTCCTCTCTCCAAAACATTTTAACCTCTTTAGAGAAGTAGTTATTAATCATCATTTTCATGTTCTAAACATTCAGTGAGGCTGACATCCAAATGTCAAAGAGTTCAGACCTGTAAATGTTGAAGTAATCTTGCCAGTAAAATTTCCTGAGCTTCCATATAGCATCTCGATTAGCTCCATTTTGCTAAAATGATCTTAACCCTTAAAACAGCAATTCATCTCCACCGGTGGTGTCATTTTTTGTGTGTTTGTTTGTTTGTTTTTTCTTTCATCAAATTCCAACACCTTAGAGGACAGGACTGAAGCTAGCACTTCCTTCTATCCTGCTCAGTCTCTGACTTGGGTACACGTTTGACATTCTGCCTGCCTACGTAAATCCTTGGCATAAATGACCACAACTATAATAATCTCCAGTTTAGGAACAAGGAATAAACCAAGTCTCTTTCTCAAACTGAAGGAGAAATTATTAGAAAAATTGATGAGTCATTGCAATGAAAATTACTGGGTTTGTTCCTATTGTGAAAAAACATTACTAGGTATGGTGGTGCACACTTGGAAACCCAGCACTTGAGAGGCTGAGGCAGGAGGGTCACTACAAATTCAAGGTCAGCCCGAGGTACATAAGTGAGTTCAAGGCCAGCCTGGACTGCAAGACTCTGTCTCAAAAAAAAAAAAAAAGTCAGATATACAGAGTGAACCAGCCTCCATGAGCTCCTGGACCCACTGTTCTCATGTAGAGCAGGCAGTTAAGAGACGAATTTCTTATTGTTAAAAACAATTGCAATAGCAAAAAGCATTTAATCTAATGTTCAGCTTTCATAACGCTATAGGTACATGTGAGACATTGTGGACAACAGTGTCTCTCCTTTATAACTAGCTTATTGTGTTTCAAACAATAAGGGATCTCACCAAGGCCACTCCTGGCTGGTTTTTCTAGCTGAACGGCAGCTGTCCCTTGCATGAACACACACAGTCCTGCGGCGGCAGCCTTTACTCCGCTCACCATCACACTCCAGTGAGAGTCCCAGGGGGCAGCCCCTTGCCAGTCCAAGGAAACCCCGATGCCTTGCCTGGGGTTCTGTGCCTAGTTTTCACAGTGCATAAACCCACCAGGCTCCAGGACGGTGCCACCTTCCTCCCTGTGCTCACTTGACTCCAGACACATAGTGGTCTTCAGAGCAGGGAACGGCGTCACATTCCAGATGTCCCTGCTCATGTCCACCTTTGTCGCAGATTCTAGTTATGTGTCCCAGGCCACAGTGAATCCCAGCTCTGATTCAACTCTGTCAACTTAAGTAAAATGAAGCTGCCTCAGCTACAGGTTCATCTGTGAAATGGGTGATACAATTATTACAGACAGCTAAGCTGGTAGAAACACAGTAGGCGGTCAGGCAGGGCTGGGCCTCCCTCACGGGAGTCAGTGCAAGAGAGGAGAATTGAGACCGTGGATGGAGGAGCATCTGAAGATTCACACACCCCTCTAAAGCTTGGGATGATTGGTGTCACCCTGTTGAGATTTCCCATTATCTCCTTAGGGATGGGCCATCCTCCTCCACCCACTAAGACTAAGACTAAAACGACTAAAACTAAAGGCAAAACTAAAACTACAGATCATGTTCCAACGTTAATGACATCACTCACGTACCTTGCTAACATCAGACAACTTTACCTAAACGACTATACTTGCAATCTTATTGGTTGATCATAATTTTGACCCACATTGTACTCACCTTATGATTTTGCTCTATCAAACTGCCTTTGAGACGTGGGCTCCTTGGCAACCCATTCGGGACCCCTCCTGTCTCTCAGGAGCTGTTCCTATTCTCCATCCCTTTTCCCAATAAATTTTCCTACTTTTAACCTTCAATGTTCCTTAGAATTCGTTTTCTGACTGCGGGGGATGCAAACTCAGGGCATCTGACACCTAGATCATGATCACTTCTTGGACTTACTAAGTGGTTCCTGAAGGTGGGAAGCAGCTGTGCAGGCGGAACATGGGAAGTAATAAATGTTCACTATTGCTACACCCTCAGAATGGAAATGTAAAGCCTAACGTATTTCTTTTTTTTTAAACAATTATTTTTCGTACAGGGAATAAACTCATGCCTTGCACTTGCCGAGGCAGGCACTCTGAGCTGAGTTACAGGCCCAGCCCCATGTACTTCTTAATGGCTGGGTCCCCTAATTTCAGGGAAACACTAAAAGCGAAACCTTTTTCAGAAGGATTGTGGTGGGGTCGCAGTTGATATTCACTAAAGTGAATAATAACACCATTTTATTGATTCATAGAAGTTACTGACCAGAAGTTAATTTTTCTGCACTAGTGACTGGCCAGAACCTCAGATTTCTCCAGTAATGGCGCATTTCTCAAATTCCAAAAGATATTTTTGAGATGTTTTCACTGGTGCTGTAGTTATGTTGAAATCACGAGGCACTCAACAGGTCTAATGTGTGGTCCAAAAAGTTGTCCTACGTCCGTCTTTAACCCCAGATTCTGTCTACAATTCACAGGGACACCTTGAAGGGGGTTTTTAAAATTCATTTATAGGTTAAGTTTTAATTTTAATTTTTTTCAGTACTGGAGACTGACTGAATTACCCAGGACCTTCACACTGAGCTATCTCCCCAGGCCTTTGTTACTGTTGGATGTTATTGCTGTTCCTGTGGTTGTTTTGAGACAAGGACTCACTAAGTTTCCCAGGCTGGGCTCAAATTCACAATCCTCCTGCCCCAGCCTCCCAGAGTGGGGATTTACAGGCCTACGCCACCAAACGTTTTATTTATTTTAAATCAGTAAAGACTGTGTCTTTTGGAAAGTAATGGACCTGACCCTCAGGCACTTAGGAGTTCCCAGCAGGGACCTAATACTTCATTTTATCTCAAAGACAAGAACCTGGGCCTCAAGCCTGTTTACAGGCAGAGACTCCAAATCGCTTAATTCTTTCTGAGCTGTTGGTTTCCTGAGCTGGGGTTCAAAGGAAAGAGAGAGACAAGTCTCAGCCTCTTGGGACTCTCGTAGGGTTGGGGATGTGTGCCCCTACTCCTGGCCACTGACAGCTTGAGCACCTCCCCGCTCTGCACTGACTTCCTGGTTTTTTCACCCAGCAGCAACAAACCCAGCACCTACAAACCAGGGGCTAAATCTCAGGAAAAACCTTCCCAAGTTCTTCACCCTCCTGCTGAGAGAAGGCACACTGACTGGGAAAGAGCCCTCCACAGTTCCTTCCTCCAATTTCTGTACTCTCTTGAGAGCAGAGTACAGGTTTTCGTGTACTCCTGTTTCTATTTATTTATTTTCCCAATCAGATTTAACCGGTGCATTTTAGGTACACATAATGATCATATTCATCATAGAGAATTTGTATCTGTATATGGTATGGCTTGGTTTTTTTCATTCCTGTACCAACCCTTCAACCTCTCTTCCCTTCCCCATTTACAAAAGCTTTATTTATATTTTTTCATTCTTTTCTCTTTTATTTTTCCCCTCTTCTGTTTCTAACTTCCTCCTACTTTGCTCCCCTCCTCATTTGAATATTTTCTTCCTATTTCAAAATATCTATTATACGTTTTGATCTTAATTTACACTTTTGACAAACAATGTGATATTTACATATGTATGTCTGATTCATTTCACTTAAGAGTATGATCTCAAGGTTCATTCATTTACCCTGAAATGTCTCTAACTTTTCCTTCTTTATGGCCAAGTAGTACTCCAATGCATAAAAAATCTTTTATGCTTTCACCAGTTGATAGGCATTTGAACTGTTTCTAAGATTTGGCTATTACACACTGTTCATGTACTCTCATTTCTGAAGTCAGGATGTGTTGCACAACACATGTGTTTAGTTATACGAACATATTTCTTTTTTTCCCAAAGTATCTTACTACAGTGATGCATCTGCATTTGCAAATTGCTTACGAGTCAGCAAAAGCCAGACCAGAGCAACACTTTGTTCTGCGCTCCCTCAGCATCTGGTATGTTCTTCTATTAGTATTTTCAAGAACATTTATTTCATATTTGGTTTCCAGCTACTCTGTAAATGCCTTACAGACTGGACCTGGTTTTGTTAATCTTTGTAGCTTCAGCAAAATGTTGTGTTCCTAAATAATAGGTGACTGACAAGTGTTTGAAGGGACACCCTGACATAGTTCATGAGCAAGCAGAGTCCATCAGCAAATCTACCTTGAATTTCTCTCTTAGGGTATTATCTTTTCACCAAGCCCCAATCAAGGTTAGGGATTATGGAGATAACGAATACCATCAAACAGCTTTCTCATTCTTCTTCCATTTGTGGTTCTCCTAGTCAGTCAAAAACACGATAAGATCTGGGTTTCTGCATCCAAACATATAATTTTTTACAGATAAGCAGTTTCCCTTAAAGGATATGCTTAGTCAGTTCCAAGTTTAAGGGCTGTATCACCTCTATCTTGGAAAACACACCCTTGGTGCAGAGTGTGGTAGTGTGCAACTTCTGTAATCCTAGCACTTGGGAGGCTACAGCGGCAGGATTGCTGCAAGTTCGAAGCCAGCCTGGATTACTAGCCAGATTCTATTTCAAAAGACAAAAAGCAAAAACAGAACAACACAATACAACCTTGCAAACCTTTGTAATGTTGATATTAACAAAAATAAAAATAACAGACACTTACTGAGAGGTATCCCATGCCAGGCACTGTGTTAAGACTTTACATATATTGTCTCATGTAATCCTCTAGCGATTTGGTACGTAGTTTAAAATCTTCCCCAAGATGACACAGCCAACAAGGGGACAAGTCAGAGCTGAACTCAGGCAGTCCAAATTTAGGGCCCTTGTTTAATCTCTGATAAAATCACCCGCATTTTTCTTATATAACTCTTTTGAGGGTTTTAGTCATTCAGGGGCAGTGGGTTGAGACAAGGTTTCACTTTGTAGTACAGTCTGACCTTGAACTCACTATGTAGCTCAAGGCTGGCCTGAACTCCCAGTGATCCTCCTGCTTCAACCTCCCAAGTGCTTGTGATTACAGGCATGCACCACCACGCCAAGCTGGGTTTTAGTTTTAAGGCTCAATAGGGTTTTTTGTTTTTTGTTTTTTGTTTTCTTTTTATCGGTACCGGGGATCGAACTCACGACTGCCTGCTTGCAAGGCAGGCGCTTATGCCGCTGAGCTAAACCTCCAGCCCGGCTCAACAGGTTTTATCCAATAACAGATGGAAAATATTTCAAATATGTTGTTGCAAATTCTTAAGCAGGTGCTATGTAGAAAATTATTTTATCCCTAAAAGAATCCTATGAAATGGGAGAGTGGCACACACCTGAAATTCTGGCTCCTCGAAAGGCCGAGGGAGGAGGATGGCAGTTTGAGGCCAGCCCGTGCAACTTAGTGAGATCCTGAATCCAAACGAAACTGAAAAGGGGGTGGAACGAACTCCTGGGTAAAGAGTTTGCCTCCCATGGCAAGGGCCTGAGTTCTATCCTCAGCAAGGCCAGGAAAGAAGAAAGAAATGGGAGAGATTTCTGTTACAAAGCATCTTTGAAACAAGAGCTCAGATAGTAAATGGGACAGGAAAGCACATGGAAACCAGGTGCCTGTCATCTCCGCGGGCTGCACCAGCCAGCAGTTGCCCTCAGAGGGCACCGTGAAGTCAGGGGATCATCCACTCTGTAAGGTGACACATCCTGATTAAACTTTTAGAAGGAAGAAACGGAAAACGTAGCCTCTGTACAGCCTGCTTGAAGGCTACAACATGTGCAGGAGGCTGGGGTTTCTTTAAGTGTCTCCTGTAGCCTGTACCTACTAAGGAGTCTTCAGGTTTGGGCAGGGAACTTCTTCTTATGTATTCCTAGTAGCTGGCTTTATTAACATCTCAGGGTAGTCAGTTGCTTCTAATCTAACTATGCATGCGACTTTCAAACATAGATTGTGTTACCACCAACCCTACCCAAAGATTAAAATAAAACAGGAATTAGAAAATTCTAGTATCGAGCCAGGGATATAGCTCAGCAGCACAGCACCTGCAAGGCAAAGCACAAGGTATTGAGTTTGATCCCTGGTACTGATACAGAGGAATGAAATTCCCGACCTCAGTCCAGTAAGAGTTCGTGTTCTCTAAAATCGAAGAATAAATTCTAGGAACAACAGAAAAGAGCAGAAGTATCTATTGAGAGAAAGAAAGTTTCTGTCGGAGAGAGACAGAATGGGGTCCCCAGTGGGTTGCCAAGGAGTCTGTCTTTTCTAGGGGTTTTTATAGAGCAAAACCATGAGGTGAGGTGGGTCTAAAGTGGGGAAAACTGAGAAGTCACAGGGCAGACAGGCATGAGGTGGGACAGAATTATGATCAACCAATCAGATTAACTGTTCAGATTAATTGACCCAATTGGGGACAAATGGGGGACCAAGTCACATAAGCAGGCATGATTATGGATCGGGAGTCTTCCTGTAGGGGGTTGGGATGGCGACTCCTGGCTTCTCAAGGTGATCCCTACCGAATCCCTAATATTTATAGTTGGGGTGTGGTTGCATTTGTTTTGCTTTCTGTCTTGAGATCTGGCCCACAGCAAGAGATGTGTGTCTCTTCCAAGGTCTCAAGACATCTGGTCCTCTATGCCAGCTTCCTTGAGAGCTTAGCTCTGTCTGACTGCCTATATTTCTAACTAGCTCATCTGCCTGTAAAAGTACCAAAAAGAAAAGCAAATGTCAGTGTCACTGTCATCGAAGAAGGCGATGACCTTCAAAAGGCTCACTGAAACGCATGCTCGGTGTCCCAGCATCCTCTGCTCCTCCACGTCCTGAGGAGCATGCCCACCCTGAGGTGTCTCCTGGGTGTCTCAAGTATTCTACTCATTCCCCACCTGCTTAGCAAATGACTTTCCCGAGCAGGACATGCCATAACTCGTACAGGGAGTGCCATCTAATTAGAGATACCACACAGACGGCGGTTAGAGTAAGTTGTGCCAGGTGCTCACATGTCTTTCATGCCAGCCGTGCTTGGTTATTTATAATGCAAGGTCAGAGCCATGGAATGCCTAGTCCCACAGGCTTCTTCAGTCTCTGCACTGGGCTTGAATTCTTACGGCAGACAATAAAAGCCTTCAGCTCAAATTGTCAAAGGGAAGAGAAAGGAGTCTAAAATATCCTGAAACCTACCAAAGGCCAGGCCCTGTGCTAGGAGTGTTACTTATGTTACCTCTTTAATTCCCACCACAAACATATGAGGGAGGTATTACTGTCTCCATCACACAGATAAGGAAATGCAACCTCCGAAGGATTAAATATCCTGCTCAGGTGAGCAATAAAGCCAGGATGGGAACTAGGACTGTGTGAACCCGAATCTCAGGTTCGTTTTCACTACCATAGCAAAATTTCCTGCCACACTGCCCAGTCCAGGACCAGGCAGTACAGGAGTATGCCACTGTCCCCAGCTCTCCCACTTCATCGGATTATTTCAGGAGTAAGATAATTTTCCAGATAATTTCCATTAACAAACCAGGCATGGTGGTGCATACCTATAATCCAGGTGCTCAGGAGGCTGAGGCAGGAGGATTGCTGTGAGTTCAAGGCCAACCTGGACTATGAAGTAAGACCCTGTCTCAAAAGATTTTTAAAAAATGATTTCCATTAACATATTTGAAATATTTCACATCTATCATTAGATAAAAGCAGTTGGTCCTTAAGATTAAAGCCCTCAGCTAAGGATACCGCCCGGCAGCATTGTACATAATCTAGCAAGCATTAGGTCCTTAGTTAGATTCCTGGTGCAGAAAAAGATTAAAGCCCTCAAAATAGCTATATGAGCTAAATATGGGTGATTTCATCAGAGAGATTAGCATGAGAATAATAGTTTAAAATGTAACAATTTTGCTGTTAGGCTTTCTGCAGGTTCAATCTGCTCCATTCGTTTCTAATTGTGTGATTGAATCTTATCAAGTGATTTAATCTTTCTAAGCCTCAGTTTCCTTATTATTAGAAAATAGAGATAATTATAATGCTGGCTCATAATTTGAAAACATTTGACAATAATTATTACTATGGCCATTTCCTTTTCCACTGTCTCCTCATCTGTTAAATAAAATAACCATGGCCACTATTTTTTGAATGCTTATTATAGGCTGGGAAACACACTGAGGATTTTACATGAATTATCTCATTTAATTTCACAATAATCCAATGAAGTAACAATAGCCAACACTTCTGTAAACACTGCATACCCCTCTCTTCAAAACCTAGCTGGTCATGGTGGCGCCTGCCTATGATCCCAGCATTCAGGAGGCCAAGAAGGCAGGAGGATTGCTCTGAGTTCCAGCCAGCCTGGGCCACATAATGAGCTCAAGGTCAGCCTGAACTACATAGCATAAGCTTGTATCTAACAGCAAACAAAATACCAGAAAGACACTCTGTTGTTAATTATGAGTAATAACTAGTGAATAAGTGGGGCAGGTAATGTTGATGCCCCAGTTTTGCAAATAACTAAGTGGAAGTTCAGCGAGGATAAGTCAGTCACCCATGGTCACCCAGGCAGGAAAGCGTGTTAGGAGTTCAGGAAAAGCCAGCTTTAGCTTCAGGGTCTCAGCCTCCTCGCCTGTGTTCCTGGATTGGGGTTAGCAATGTGAAAAATGCCTGACAAGCACTTGCACGTAAGGAGCTCCCCATGTAGCTGTAAGGCCTGGTGTGTAACACACGATGGTGCAGAATCCTCTGTAGCCACGCACCCAGAATAGGCAAAATGTACACCAGGGGTCCTGGAGGAAAATGAGGGTGTGCAGATGTGGCTGGTGCACTCGGGAATGCCTTCCCAAGCTTTGCAGACCTGGAGGGCGTCACAGGAAGGCGTCTCTGAGTACAAACAGGTAGAGGAGAGGCGAGTCTGGAAAAGCTTGAAGACCAGGCTGACTTGAGACAGGGCGCGTGTAGGAAAGTAGAGATAAAGTTAGAAAATAAGGGTGGTGGCAGAGACCTTGACAGCTGTGAGAAGACCTAGGACAGCGCTTGGAGGCAGCGCTGGGGAGGAAGCCTGGCGGGGGAGCAGTGGCAGGTGCGCCCCAAAGAGGGGGTGGCACCCAGGCACTGGCTCTGCCTGAAGAAACCCAGTGGAGAGAAGAGGCCACGCAGAGGCCGTGAGACTACACCGTGAGGCTTGGTTAAAAACCAGGGCAGGAAGCGTTCAGAGCACAAACCCACAGCGGCAGGATCTGAGCTCGCTCACACCCACAGCCCACACCTGCCCTGCGGATGTCTAGCCAATGCATAGGCCACGCGGCCAGCACTTTTGTTGAATGAATGAATGAGTCATCTGGCTTCCATCCTGGGTCCTTCAACTCAGGCGCCAAGAAACAGATCCCGAAGTTTATGCGACTTAACCAAAATTACATATGGCTGAGTGGCAGAATCTAAACTCTCAAAATCTCGGCAACTACTCTAGGTTTTTTTTTTTTTTTTTTTTTTTCCTGCTGTAATTTGTTCTCATCTGGGGAAATCTCAGGCACTATAATACCAGTAACAGGTGACATCAATAACAGAAATTGGCATGTGGAGAAAGATTGCTGGGGTTTGGGGGTGATATTAATATGGTTTTAGACATATAAACACTGATGTGGTGGCAGAATTTCTGATTAGAAATATCCCATAAGCGATTTCAACTTGAGACTGGCGTAAAAATGAGAATCCATGACTCGAGGTAGATGTATTTGAGACACATAAGCAGAATTATTAGTTGAAGTCATGAGGAACTTATTTCTGTAATATCATGAATAAGACATGTTTTTTGGTTCTCAATCTTTAATGAAATATTTTTTAGTCTACAGAAGAATTGTTGAACAAACAGTGCACTTAGCTGCAATCAGAATGTTAATATTGTTGGAATCCTTTATTTGCTCTCGTCAAAATCTTTGATCTGCCTGCATACATAATGATCTGGGACTGCTGCATGGCCAAGTAGCAGTCTTTCTTTCTTTTTTTCCCTCTTTTTTTTTTTTTTTTTTTTTTTTTCTCTTTGTACTGCGGATTGAACTCACAACCTCATGCTTGCCAGGTAGGAGTTTATGCACTGAGCTAAACTCCCACCCCTGCAGACTTTCATAATAATGAATTACTGAAGGTAAGACTGAGATCCCTTTTTAAAACCAACAGGGGTCAAAGTCTTTCATTAAACAAACTCTGCTTTGTAAACAGTGTGATTTTTTTTGCAAAGGTACTTACAGGGTGGGACCGCTAGCCTTTAAGTGAGTCTTTTGGGTGGGTCTTTTGGGTGATGCCACCTTTCAACACATTATAAAACACCAACAGATTTAAATCTTTTGATCATTGAGTCAGATTTTCTCTCCAGATGTGCTTTTTACTTCAGAGTACCTTGTGCTTTCCCACAAAGCAGTGTGGAGTATTCCGTGTAAGTCAGTTTAGTGTTGATACAAGAACCAGCTAAATCTCAGGCTCAGAAAATGGTGCTATTTTCAATGATACTAGTTTGGCAGTGTCTAGCTTCATTAATAACAGGATTAATCTTCTGATCTGGTTTGTCTCTTTGATTTTAGGAAGTATAGAAGAAACAGAAATATATCATACAGGCAAAATATCAGAAGCGCTCCAAAACGTGGGCCAGGAGGAGAATCAGCACTCCCGAGATCCAGCTATAGTGGGACTCAGGCAGTTTATTCTTCCACCCTCCTGGTAAGCGCCCCGGTGTGGGCCCGGAGAACCAGTGGCTCCTGTGAGCCCACCAGTGCACGGACTGAGAATCAAACACCACCACCACCACTGCGCCCCTTAGCTACTCAGGACAGATGTCTCAGCCTCTCTTGGGAGGATGACCATATGCAGTATAGCAAATATGGGGGATTTCCTTCTATCTTCTGTTTGAAGGCAAAGGTTGTTTTCAGTTTTGTTTTGTTATGTTTCTTTTACTCTATTCAATACTCTCGATTGGTTTTATAATGTTCTGTTTTTGGTTTGATTTCTCTATACCTAATTCTGGACAGCTATTGTAAAGATAACGAGATATACCATAGCACCTATTACTACCATCTCAGCGTCCTACTGTGAAGTTCTGTACTAATTTCACTGCATTGTCTCTATTGGCTTTGTTCTGTTGTATTTTTACTACTTTCAAAATAAAATTTAAAAACAAAAATATCAAAGACCTCTTCTGCTTCATTTATGACTTGGGTTTAGGCTATAGATCCATAAAAGTTTTAAGTTCTCTGCTTTGCCCTTGGAAACAACAGTTGACAACATCTAATAAAAGTTACAAAAGATGGCAACAGGATTCACAGAGACAGATTTGGAGTCTCGATAATGCTTTCCTGGGGACATAACAATTAATTATTCTAAAAGATTTTAAGCTCTTTTGGTCATATTAAAAATTATCCTCAGCCAGGAATGGTGGCATACACCTGTAATCCCAGCACTTAGGAGGCTGATGCAGGAGGATCACAGAGAGTTCAGTGCCAGCCAGAGCTATATAGCAAAACTCTGTCTCATTTAAAAAAAAAAAAAAACTGTCTTACCTTTAATAATTCAGTTCTTCAAACAGTTTTCTCTAGCCAGGTATGGTGACACATGACTGTAATTCCAGTACTCAGGAGGCTGAGGTAGGAGTATCACTGTAAGTTCAAGGCCATCCTGGGCTATATAGTAAGTTCTAGGCCAGCCTGAAGCGTATGCCAAGACCTGTCTCAATAAATAAATAGTCTATTCTTACCTTCCAACAAGTCAGAATTATTTTTTGAGGTTAAGCAAGTTTTTAGTGTAACAGTCAACAGGTGGAGATTGTCTACGTACTGATAACTTTTTCACCCTGGAAAACTACAAGAAGTTCAGATTCAGCTCTCATAAGCTAGTGGAGGAATCACAAACAAAATTCTGTCCACAACGGCTTTGCTGTTAACAGAGAAAGCACTGTTACGAACAGGTATGCTTTGTTACATGGGCAGGGCTGTCTTCAATCCACCCTTTATCCAGAGTAAACCTGTTAATTACAGAAGTGACCCAAATTGTCACACAAGTGACCCAAATTATCACAGAAGGGACCCAAATGAGCCCCTGCATGCAGTTTCTGAGCACTTCAGCCCCAGATTCAACCATTTTTTCTCACTTCATTCTCACCATCAGTTCGGGCACAACAAAGCCCCTGAAGAAATACTCATCCAAGTGGGCTGGGGATTTAGCTCAGCAGCATAAGCTCCTGTCTTGTAAGCAGGCAGACGTGAGTTCGATCCCTGGTACCGGGGGAAAAAAAAAAATACTCAACCAACATCTAAACCTCATTTCCTGGCCTGTTCAGACTCTAATGACCTCCACTTTACTTTCCTGCTCAATTCTGTGGCCAAACCCTAGGACTCTTCATGCCAGGCCTCCTGCCAAAACCTGTTCCTTCTGAAAGATGCCCCACCATTCCTACACGATGACCATCAAATAGTGAATTCTTCCCACCTGTTATACCCAATTCTATTTTACAACATACAAACTAACCTTTGTCATAGCTCAGTTCAGAAGGACCCTCCTTTTATCTAAAGCTAGATTCTCTGCCTACACTAGATTACCTGCCTTCTTCCATTTCTAATAACGCTGCATCCCCATACCTGCTCCTCTTCCCACTCGGGATTCCCCAAAGAGCACTCAAATCTCTTTCAACTTCGCGTTGCTCTCCACCCTTGACTTCCCCAGCCCAACTTCTTAGAAGAGATGGTCAGCTTGGGTTCCCCCACTTCCTCATCTCTCAGACTTCACATCCACTCCCAGGACCTCAGTGAAACTCCTATAACAAGGCTTTTTGGTTATAACAAAATGGTCCATCATTCTGCCTGCCCTCTCAGTCCTTTCCATCCGTTTAAATTTCCTTGTCGTATTCCCTTCCCCGTGTTCCATGGTTGTGTACATGCTCCACAGTTCACATGGTGCAATCCTACTTCTCAAAGTTACGGTGGTAAGGAGAAGAGCCTTTGGGAGGTGACCAGGTTATGAGCGTGCAGCTTGCACACATGAGATTAGTGTTTCTTTAACAAGACCAATGTCGAGCAGGTGCCTGTAATCTCAGCATTCAGAGAGGCTGCAGCTGGAGGATGAGAAGTTCAATCTCAGCCTGTGCAGTTTAGCAACTTAGCAAGACTGTCTCAAAAGCAAAAAGCAAAAAAGGACTGGGGCTGTAGCTCAGTGTGAGAGTCCTGGGTTCAATCCCTGGTACCACAAAGGAAGAGGCAGAGGTAGAGGAGGAGGGGACTCAAGAGAACTGTTTCCAGGCGCCTCCCCTCCAGGTAGGAAGATGAAAAGACAGCTGCATGCAAGCCGGGAAGAGGCCCTCAACTGATGCCAGTAGTTTAGCACAGTGATCCCAGATTGCTCAGTCTCTTGACTCGAAAGAGAAAAATTATGTTGTGTGAGCCACCATGTTGTGGTGTTTTTGTTACAGCAGTCAAACTAAGACACTGGGACACCACTGTCTCCTGAGTCTCCTAAAACTTCCTGAACCACTTTGCTTCATCCTACATATTTATATTGTTCTGCCTTCTTGCTTGTATACTAATGATTCCAGAATTGTCTTCAACCTAAATCCTGCGCCTGATGTCACTACCTGCTAGGAAGTTCAGCTCCCTGGCCTGCTGGGACTGTTCATCTTCATATTCTATGCGCACTTCAAATTCACCTATAAACCCAACATATTATTTTTCTCACAAAATCGACTTTTCTATCACAGAGAGTTATTCGCTCCATGACCTCCTTTCCATAGATTATTTTAGCCTCCAAATATTTCTCATGTCAATTCCCACCACTCCAAATCTCCTGTTAGTACCTCATTCAGGCCCTTGCAGCTGATTCCTCCCTAGACCACAGCCTCCCTGCTCTTCACTGTCTGCCTTTAACCTCATCTACATCTCTCTTCCTTGTGGCAAGGACACAAATCTTCCAATCTGTAAATCATTCTATTGCTGAAGCCATCCATTGGCTCCCACTCCCTGTCAGTCACTCAGCACAACCTGTAAGCTGTGTGTCATCTAACTTCTGCCCGCCTTTCTAAACTAATTGCTTGTGCTTCTCTCCTTAAATCTCTATTTTTATGCCACACAACTGGTAGCCCCTTCTTAAACACCATAGACCTCTCTGCTTTGAACTAATTGTCCTGTCTGAAATAACTTTTCCTTCCCCTTTTGCTTCCTTGCAAATGCATCATTCATAAGTCAGTCTGAGCATCTCCCCACTTGAGAATGTTTACTTTGACACGATCTTTTTCTCCAAACTCACCATTGCTAGGCAGTCAGGCATTCCTTCCCTTCATTCTTATAATAGTCTGTGTTTCAGTATACTGTGTGGCACGCTGTTTTTAACTGCTCTGTGTTCAGTTCTTCCACTAGTCAATGTGCATGCGCCTAAAACTAAGCCATCAGTCACCCACATGACACCAGTGGCACACATGGCTAAAACTCTGTAACATCTGACCCTCTGATGAGTCGAAGTAAAGTTAGCCCAGCAGTTCATGCAAAGAATAAACCATATCCACGAGGGCTCACTCCAGAGAAACCCACCGAGAGGTAAGAACCAGGCTGGGGTTGAGCCTAGTGCATATGGAGAGAGAGAGAGATGAAACTTACGAGACTAGAGCAGCTGACACCGTCAGGCAGTGACGGGAAGTGAAGTTGGGTTGATTCCCTGGGATCTAATTGTGGAGGGTCTCTTGAAGGCTGTGAATCATGCATTACATTTCCTTTTGCTGTTCTAACAGGTTAAAATATATATAGTGGTTAAAAACAGTAAGGTCTAAAAACAATAAAGATAGTGGCTAAAAACAGTAAAGATTCTTTTATAGTTTTGGGAGTGAAAAACCATTTTCAGTGGGCTAAAATCGAGGGTGTCTACAGGTGCATTCCTTTCTGAAGGCTCTTTGAGAGAATCCACTGTGGATTTTTCCAGTGCAGAGAGGCTGTCCTCATTACTGGCTGGTGACGCTCTTCACTCTCTTGACGGGTCATTGCTCTTTAAAATCAGCGACAGCCAGCCAAGTCTTCCACGTAATCACTACAACAATTCCTTCTGCCTCTCCCTTTCACTTTTTAAAAAATTTTAATTTTTATCAATACATGCTTGCAGCACATAATGATTACATTTGCTGTGAGGAGTTGGTACCTGTACTTAACATACTCTGATTCTTTTTATGTCCCCTTCCCTTCACCTCTTTCTCTCCTTCCCTCCATCTCTTGGTCTCTTTCTCTACTTCCCCTACCTTCTGTTTCCTCTGTCTTTTATTTCTTTATCTTCTATCCCACGCCTTAATTTATTTTGCATTTTGGGTTTCTCATATAAGAAAAGCAATGCAATATTTAAAAGCTTGTGCGTGGATTTGTTTCACGTAACGTTATTGGTATCAAAGTTCATTCAGTTTCTTATGAGTGAAATTTATCCCTCTTTATAACAAAGCAGTACTCCACTGTATATAAATACATTTTCTTTATTCATTCATTTACTGGTAGACGTATAGGCCACTTCCAAGGTTGAGTTACTATGTGCTATGCTACTAGAAACATGAGTATGCGTGGATCCTGTAATATGATGTCTTTTAACTCTGTCAGGAAGATACCTAGTCAAAGCTGAGTCAAAAGGAACTTTTGTGTTTACTTTTTTGAGGCTTCTCCATCCCATAGTGGTTGTACTAGTTTATATTTCTACCAACATTGGAGAAGGGTTCCTTTTCCCCTATAGCCTCCCCAGCATTTGTTATTGAGTTTCTGATGATAGCCTTTCTTTCTGGAGTCAGAGAATCTGTGTTGTTTAATTTGCATTTCTCTGATGAACACAGAATTGGTTACAAAACAGCGTGCCATATGTCTCACCAGCCATGGTGAGCATCTTTTCAAGTACTTCTGGCTATTTGTACTTCTACTGAGAAGAGTCTCTTCACTTCAGTTGCCTGTTTTGATTGGACCACTTTCACTTTGGAGGACCCAGTACTTACACTGAGCCCACCAGATAATCCAGGATAATTTTCAGACCTCCAAGTCACCTGATAGTGACACTGATTTTGTCTGAAACTTACTCCCGCTTGCCATACAACCTGACATATTCACAGGTCCCAAGGATTAGTACACGACATCTGGGGAGCCATTATTCTTCCCACTGCACTCACAACTAATGGGAAGCCCCTGTCAAATCCTTAAAAACCAGGTAGCTGGTGCTTGTAAGCCTAGCACTCGGGAGGCTGAAGCAAGAGAATCATCACAAATTCAAGCCAGCCTGGACTACTCTCCCAAAAATCAAAAAAAAAAAAAAAAATTCTTACACCTTAAATGAGATGATGAAAGCACAGAGTCCCGGAATCAGCTGCCCTAAATCACCCCTCGGAAATCTGGCACAACTCAGTCACGAAGGAATTTTTTATTCTTTTAGGTGCCTAACACTTGCATGCACCACCCTGTTGCCTATTTGCATATGGATAATTTTTAAAATAATAGATATATATTGTGCACTTTAGTCACATACACAGTTAACAAAAACATTTTAAGGGACAGGAATTTAGCTCAGCAGCACAAGGCGTCATGAGTTTGATCCCTGGTTCCAAAAAGAAAACCATTTTGAATCCTCCTCTGTAGATGACACTGCCTTTTAGAAATGGGCTATTGGGCATACTGCATATGCATAATATTTTGAAAGATTTTAGTTCATTTATTAGGATCTGAGTTCCTATTAATTTGTTGGGCACTGTAATTCCCAAGACACTGACAGAACTGTATGATTCTTTTACATTACTAAGTAATAATTACAATTCAACCATTTTTATACTTTAATTTTTTTTTATTTTATAGAAAAAAAGTAAAACAAAATTTTATGACAAAATAATAGGAGAATAACAATAGTTAATACATTGCACATTGTTATCTTTAAAGTAGTTGATCAGAGTACAAGATAATGAGCATAAAAATTTCTCCAGTTGATATTGGCACAGATCTTTTTTTTAATGAACTAAGAGGCACTAATAGCATAACTGACGTACATTTTTTCCTTTTCCCTCCTGTTCTTTCCCCTCTCTCCCATCCTAGTTCCTTTTTCCTTTTGAACAAATTTTCCCATTTCACAACATCTGTTGTACATCTTAGACTTTATTTACACTTTCAATTTTTCACACCAAGCAGACAATACACATGTGAGTCTGATTTCTTTCACTTATGAGTCTCAGGTTGCATCATTTGTGCCTGTGTCTCAAGTTTATCCTTATTTATAGCTGAGTTGTGCTCCATTGTATAAAAATTCCACATCTTTTTTTTATCCATTCCTTGGTTGATGGGCACTTGGGTTGTTTCCAAGGTTTAGCTATTATAAATTGTGCTTCTGTAAATATGAGTGCATACATATAGCTGCAGGGGTGGTGTTTTTAATCCTTCCGGAAAGATACCAGAACTAAAGTCAAAATGGATCAAAGATCTACCTATTAAAACAGAAACACTAAATCTACTGGAAGAGAAAGTAGGTAGAAATATTGAAGACATAAGCGTAGACAGACAATTCATGAAGAAACCCAAACTTCATGAAAAATACTTCAAAGAATCAACAAGTTCTCACCTTATTAAAAAGTTTTGCACATCAAAAGAAATCACCAAGTGAATGAGAAGACAACTCACAGAGTAGGGAAGAAATTGTAGCCAATTGTCCCTCAGACAAAAGACTTCTATCTAGAACGTATAAAGAACTGAAAAAGTCAGAACCCGTCCCTCAAATTCAAAGACCCAGTACAAAAATGGGCATCTGAGATGCATACATGCTTCTCAGATGAAGAAATACAAATGGCAAATAAATACATTTTTAAAATGTTCAACATCATTGGACATTCAAGAGATGCAAATTAAAACAACATCTAAATTCTGTCTCACCCCAGAAAGAATGTCTGTCATTAAAAAATCATCCAATAACAAATGCCGGTGGGTTTGGGAGGGAAGAGGAACCCTTCTCCTCTGTTGGTGGAAGTGTAGACTGTTCAGCCATCCAAAAATAGTTTTCATTCTTTGAGCTGATGGAGCTCCATAGAGTTTATCTTTTTCTTTCAAAACTATTCCTGTGAGACAACCAGCTGCAAGATCAGTACTTGGGATTCAAATGAGAAATAATTTTCCAACACTAGTAAAAAGCAAGAGAAAATTTATAAATACAGTGATTAAAAAATTGAAAAATAATCACACTGCTTCCATACATGTGAATTGTGAATTCAAAGGTCCTCGCATGAAGCTGTCTGAAGACCACTATATCTTCAAAGATTTGGGCCATTCCTGCATTCACTCGTTCTTTCAACAAGTATTTTGTGTAAAACCAGATTCAACAAAAATAAGACAAAGTCGTTGTCCTCAAGAAGCGTATCATTAGTAGGAGATAAATCATATACTTATGAAAAACATATGAACAAATCATCTTTCAGGTAAATGGTAAGTATTCTGAACTTCAAAACAAAACAACACACACACACACACACACACACACACACACACCACACCACACCACACCAAAGACTGGGGATGTGGCTCAGTAGTAGAGTCCTTGCCTAGCATCTGTGAAACCCTCAGTTTGATCTCTGGCACCAGAAAAAAAGGGAGGGACAATAAAGAATACAAATATTATTTTAGAGTAGTCAGGGAAGGCCTAAGCAGACATTTGAATAAGAAAGTTATGTGAAGAACCAGGCATAGTTGCACACCTGTAATCCTAGCACTCTGGAGGCTGAGGAAGGAGGATCTCCATGAGATCAAAGCCAGCCTGGATTACATAACAAAACCCTGCCTGTCTGTCTGGCTGGCTGACTGGCTGTCTGTCTGTCTCTTTCTCTGTGTCTCTTTCATCAGTCCTGAAGATCAAATTCAGGGCCTCATGTATAACAAGCAAACACACAACTCTCAGTAAGTGTTGTGCCCAACATATTGACCCTCTAATTGTTTAACAAGTGAAACAATTATCAAAAGTACAAAATGCTAGTAGCAATCTGTCTTCCTTTATCTGTGGTTTTTGAATTTTTGCAACAAAACTGTTTGGTAAAATAAGATCTCAAACGGCAATCAGCTAACAAGCGATCTGATCTCTTGAAGAATCTGTCACCCTCGCCTTACCTGTTCTTTTTCTCCTCTAAACCTGTACCAAGTTGTAACAGCATTTCCAAATATTTCCTAATATTCGTATCATGGTCGTGTGAGATATTAGCGGTCACAGTAAGCTGGGTAAAGAATATATGGAAACTGTGCTAGTTTGCAACCCTTCTATAAGTCTCAAATTCTTTCAAACCAAAAAAATGAAAAAAAAAAAAATCCTGTCATTGTCACTACCCGGAAGCCTGCTTAGGGGGCTGGAGATTGCCATCCGATGGCATTAACACCCGGCAGGCCTTGGCCTGTCTTGATGCAGCCTCTCTTTAAGTGACCAGATCAGGAATTCATCTCCAGGCAGCCCATCCTCCCTTTCAACCATCCTCCACCCTAGAAAATTCTCTCTTCTGACTCTCCATATCCTCCACGCTCTCGGATAAACCCACTTTTTCAAGTTTTTGTCATCGGTAGAAAATTAAGATATCCTTTATAAAACAATGCTTCATGATACATTTACAGCCTACATAATTTTTCTTCTTTCTATAAGCTGAAAGTCCCGCCTTCATCTTTTCATGTGGCTCTTTCTTTCCCACATTTGAATCATTCAGGAGTTACTTTGACCTTCATAATAAGCTATGATGTCCAGAGCTTGTCACTAGATTTTCAAAAAATAAACAAATAAAATTAAAATTAAATCATGGCCTAGACAGTATCAAATACATTGGGGCAGGGGATGTATTAGCACTCAGACTTTGCAGACAATATTCCTATTGAATACTATTGCCATAACAACCTCTCTACATTACCATATTTTGTTTTTTCTTACACATTTTTTCGCACTGCTTATGACAGTCATTAAGCCAAGTGCCCTAAGCATTTGCTCTACACCAATGAACAGCCAGACTGAGAACTTCAAGTCTTTCAGCAAGTCACAAAGTGCCAAAAATGCTCTCGCCAGGAGACAAATTCCCTGGATTCTATAGTGCAGAAATTTGTTCTGATGTCATTCACCTTGTATCATTCAAAAATAAATAAACTGACAGAGCCTGTGACCCTGTCTGTTGGGCTCTCCACGCCTGACAAGTGAGGAGCAGAGTGTGTTCATCATCTGGGCCAGGGTGTCACGAGAGTTAATTCTTCTTGGCACCATCTGATGAGGGGCCCTGGGGCCCTGCCACCTAAACCATCACAAATTGGAGAATGGCCCAGGCCCTCAAGGGCACTCCCTGGAAGGTCAGCTCCATGCTCTTGGTACTTGCTGTGGCCCATTACCAGTATGTTGGTGACCCCACTGTACTGTATCTCAGACATGCAAGCAGAGTGCCAGTAAGGCTATCACCCAAAGCTGAGAAGCAGTTTTTCTAATGCTGCAGGCTCATGCACAAGGCACCAAAATAGCACCAGAAATACTATACCCATATTGCTTTATCCTAGACATCTGACACTTGTAAAGCTGATGCCAAATTTCTTGTCACATATGTGTCTGGAAGCCTTCGTGCTGAGAGGCATTGCTTATCTCCTGACATTTCAGAGAGCTGCATGGAGCTAGACAAGCACAGGGCCTCCTTCAAAAAGGCACAAGACAAAGGCAAGCATTCTTTGAAGGTGATCTCTGTGCCCTCCCTGGGGGAGAGCCAAGGCACCCTTCAGCACATCTGTAATCGTCAGGATATCCCAAATGTTGGAGTTTGCAGTTTCTAGGGAGTAAGAGCAAACTGCTCTGGCTCTCCAAGGTCATCTGGAAATGATACGCTCATCAGCCAAATGAGGAAATGCTACTGTAGACAAACCCCTCCCGAGATCAAACAACTCCTCCGGGGCTGCGAGGCCCAGATGCTCCATATCTGGTGACACAGGCCCCTCCTTCTCTATGGCCATCAGCCTGGTGGCTGATGCTAATGATGACTGTGACTCACTTCTCCCAAACAGAATCAAAACTAGAATTTTTGCTCACAACAAACCTAGATAATTTCTAGCCATTTCCTTTTCTTCTGGTCTTGCCTACTTAACCTGAGAGACCAAGCAGGTGCCACGGAGACCTTATCCTCAGCCACCAAGGAGCAAAGCTCGCTCCTGGGGGTGTCCTCTAGCACAACATGTGTCAGAATAACTTCATTTTAAATGTGAATTCTTGGGCCCTGTTCCAGGCCTTTGAATCAGAACCTCTGGTAAATGTGATCCAAGACTGCATTTGAAACAAGTTTTCCCGGATGATCTTTTCTTTCTTTCCTTTTTTCTCCAATTTTTCTTTTTACGAGATAATTTTTACACAGAACAAACTTTCCAGAAAGCTAACAGAATTTTCAAGTAAATGAAAACACACAAACTCCCTGCTTGTGTGGAGAATTTCTGGCCGTCAGCCTCCCTTTGGAGGTCAGTGAGTCGGCTAGGCCGCGCTCATCCACAAGCAAACCGCCCTAGAGGAAGGAAAGGGTGTGATTTCTTCCCTGTCTTGGCCTCACTATGCACAGCTCTGTTTTGGAATAACAAGCACTGCCATATGATGCTTCTGGCACCTCCTGCCTTGTATTGTTTAACTTTTCGTATTCGTTTTTTATTACTACCATAAGAGATTACTAAAAGCTTGGCACAAACGCATTATCTGATGCATTTGTAAGGTTGAAGCCCAATACAGATCTTTTCAGTCTAAAGTCAAAAGGTCAGGAGGGCTGTGGGCCTTATAGAGGCCCTGAGCAGGAATACCCACTCTCTTGCCTTTTCTGGCTTCAAGAGACCATCCCCCACCCCACCCCAACCCACCCCGCCGGCTCATGGCCCTCACCTTCACCTTCCAAGCTATGATTTTCAGTTCTTTCTGCCTCGTCCTCACATTTCCTCCTGGCTTTCCTCGTCTGGCTCTCTCTTTTACTTCCAAGAACCTTTTTGATCATGTTGGGGCCACCTGGATAATCCAGGGTAACCCTAAAGATTCAAAATTCTTAATATGTGATTGCATACATGTCTACACCTGCAAAGTCCCATTGCCATGTAAGATAACATTTTCACAGGTTCCAGAGATTAAGCTCTGGACATTTTGAGGGGAGAGTGAATTATTCTGCCTGGCATATTTATCATATGTGATATGAAGTTTATCTTCATTTGAGTTTCACCAAAAGCAAATCCCAGCAAAGGACAGGGAGGTCGACCAATAAGAGAGGAAAGGAATTAACAAGGGATTAATAAACAGGATTCTACGAGAGGTGACTAAACTGAATTCTCCCAAGACTGAGCAGCATAATGCAGGAGAGGGAAAGCTCACTGGGGCCCTCACCATCAATTCCTGTCATTTATTAGTCGAGTCACATTAACTTCTGGGCACATTGAGTATTTCCTGTCTCCCTAACTGTGTGGACTAGACCCTAGCTAGCTGGACCCTAGCTCCAGAATATTCTTGGTAGAGGCCACAAGCTTGTTTCCTCTGAGGTGCTCCAGTATAGACAAGAAGACATGGCCAGGGCATCCACAGCATCTGATCCAGGGGGTTGTCTTTTTTTAAATTAGATTTTATTGGTGCATTTCAGATATACATAATGATCACCTTCATCAGAGAGAACAGGGAATTGTCTTTTGAGGAAAATGTAGCATTATATATCAAGAGTTTAAACACTCAAATTCTTGGATCCAGTAATTCCACCACCAGGAAACTTATGCTATGGGCACAAGATTACACCATGCAGTGATTGTTTATGGTATTTTAAAGAATTGAGAGTAATTTAAATTCCATCAATAAGGGATCAGTTAAATACATTATGATGATACATACGATATTCTGCTCCCATTAAACATAATGACATCAGTTTAAATATACTGATGGAGAAACCAGTTCCTACCATACTGTAGAGTGATTAAAAAAGCAGTTTACAAATACTAAGTATGTTAAAAATCTGGCTATGTAAAGTTATGTATGTATACTATATGGTGTGTGTATGCATAGCAAGATGTCTCAAAGCATGTTCATCAAAACTCTAAGGATATCTAACTATAAAATGCAGGATTCATCATCCTTTATCCTTTCTTTTTCACAATTCTCTGTATTATAAAAGAAGTTTACAATAAGCAATAGTCATCGATTAGTTGATTTAGTACAAAGATATTTTTAATTAAAGAATTCAAGATGGTCCTAAAAGATAAACTTCTTTTACTTCTAATTCGACACTGTTAATTTGCTTGTGTAGACAGTCTGACTGCGGCTTCTCTGAGATTAAGGACCATGCATTATACAGAATACTCCGAGCATATTTTAGACACAGCAGGCACTTAATAAATATTTATTCCTTAATTGATTTTCATCAGTATGAAATTCTGTAAAACAACACAATGAACAAACTGGGTCAGGGAGAAATCTTCATACCACATGGTGATGACTCCCAGGGAGCTGTGAGCCCGCGTGGCCCTTTCAGGCAGGGGTCGGCCTTGAGCCTTGCCGAGGGGTACACCCAGGTCACCCAGAGATGCTGTCAAGAGCCCCACTCACCTTAGGTAGAAGCGAGAACCAATGCAAGTCCACAGCCGTGCGGTTTCACAGCACAAATGAGAGGAGTGCGATCTGTGTCCGTCTACTGGAAATTAATTCAACAGTTTGTCCCAGAGACGCTGGGCCTTCCTCAGAAGCAGTGCTGTGCTTCCCACTCCCAGCCATGCCTGATGCCAGAGCTGACTGGAACCTCGGAGAGGAAGATTCGCAGGAGAACCAGTCATGGGCCCCTTCCCCAGGGTGGCGAGAGTCCAGTGTGAAGCCTCAGGTCCCTCATGTACGACGAAAGGGAAACTGTCTCACCTGTTCTGGTTGTTCTCAGACTCTCTCTTAAATAATGCTTTAATATTTGCTTAAATAATAAGCAAATGGAAAGCAGAAAAGCAGAAACATCTCAGACAATTTATATATTTAAGAGTTCAAAGATGGCAAGAAAATGAACTAGGGGACCAGAGATTTAGCTCAGTGGTACAGCGGCTGCCTGGCAAGCATGAGGCCCTGAGTTCGATTTCTGGCTCAAAAAAAAAAAAAAAAACAGAAAAGAAAAGGAAGGAGGAAGCAAGACAAGAAACCATGTAAAATAGGCTTCAGAGAGAATCTGCAGAATTAGGAGTGTTGAGTGGGGATTCAGAGCACCTGAGAGCCACATGGAAAAGAGTGACAGTTAAGCAGGGGAAAACTAAGATTTTTTTTTTTTCCATATGAAGAGCGCACTCTCCATCCTGACATCTATTAACTTGTATTCTTTCAACAGCTGAATGGTAAGATCGTGAATTATATCTCAGTAAAGCTCTGTTTTGAAAAAGAATACCATCTGCATATCTGATAATTAACTTTATGAGGACTTGAACAAAATAAATAAAAAACACTATTTTCCCCTAAAGAAACTCCATTTTTGGTAATTTATTGAATAACTGCAAAACACCTGAAGAAAGCTTCATACCTCTGAAACACGACACTGTTTATCTGAATTCTTTCCTGTACAGAAACTAAACCATGTGCTTCGAATGTGTTTGGGCTATAATAGGTTAGAGAAGAGACCATTAAAATATGGATATTATATCTATTTAATATCTGTGTTTCGTATATTAACATATATCGGGTTAGAGGATGGGCTGTTGGTCCAAAACCCTCATTTCAAAAGTGGATAAATTAAATGGTGAGGCTCAGTGAGTTTGCATTTTCACATAGCTGCAAAGCTGGGAACTATGGAAGCCTGACCTGGGGTCTTTTGAAATCTCAAACCCCACCCACACCCGACATTTTTCCTGCTATTGTCTACAGAAAGAAATGAAGTGTGGACAAACATGATTAGAACTTGGCTACTATGTCCGTGGCTCAGTCCAGTCTTTCTGGCCTTTGGAATAAATCAGTCCAGCTGGCATCCATCCAGTCAATCTCACACCACTGCGCAGCTTTCGGCCTTGGCCAAGGAGCTCCAGCCTCTCTGCCTTAAATCTGGAGAATAACACTTCACAATAGCAATGTTGCTCTCACTTCCTTTAGAAGAACAATGGTAAAACAGAAGTCGTACTTTTATTGGGTACTGATTCATGCATCGATTTAGGCAGGGCAGCCAGAGCGTGATGACATTGAAATGTAGAGAGTTCAAATTTTAAGCAGGAATTTTTAAATTACTAGATGTCACTAATGTAAATAACACCCATCTGTGAATCACATCAAAAATTTACAAAGTTAATTATGGGATCGAATTTCTGATACTCTCCCAGGATGGCTCTGGCACCTGCTATGTGCTAGGCGCTGGTCTAGACATTTTACATATGGCATCTCTTTTAAACTCCACAATATTCTATTACATGGATATTAATCACCCATTTTCCAATTTTAAAAAATCCTGCAAACATGATGAGAGCGAATCAAGGCAAGAGATAAGTTCTGATACCAAGTCAGTATCTTAAGGCTCAAGAAAGATCGTCCTCTTACAAAGTGGGCTCCAAGTCAGCCTGAATTGCATACTGAGATCTTTTCTCAAAAAGGGGGGGGGGGGACCCTCATGATGTGACTTAAGGCTATATCAAAAGAGTCACCTCAGTGTCCATCATCCTACCATGAATTTCATTTGCTTGTGACAAATAGTCTCAGTAACCAGGGAACTGAAAATACCACTACGTGTTGATCAGAGTAGGCAAAGCAAACTGGCTCAGTAGCTGATATAATAAAAACATTTATTGCTCATAAAAAGTAGGATACACATGCTTGGATATTTTAGATTCAGAGCTCAGAAGATCAAGCCAGTCTCCAAGGGAGTCCACCATCAGTTGCACCAACATCCAGTTAGGCAGAACCCAGCCACAGGGTCAACCCAACGACACGGTAGGCTGGGAGCTCAGAGAAGCAAAGACGGGTGAACATCAAAACCTCCACACACTCTCCCAAAGAACTCCAGTTTGGGTTCTTATCTGCAGTGTTTCAGTTCACAAGAGTCAGTAGCGACAATAAATGCAAGTAGGAAGAAAAGAGTCTTTTTGTCAGGTCAGAACCAGCAAGAAGAAATGGAATAGAGACACAGAAACATACTTAACAATTGCATTGGATTTTGCCTGACCTGAAAGACCAATCTACTAAACCCCACTGCATCTCCAGCTCACTGGGCATCGGGCATCTCTAGTGACTTGACTATATGATAAATTAGACCTACAGTGTGAGTGTATGACTCTCTCAGAAATACCAGAAACAAAGCTTTCTGTTCATTTTATCTGCAGGTACTTTGGCAGACACAAGCAACTAAATCTTTTCTTGACAAGTTGATTATAACAGATTTTGATAAATTGACATATTTTGGCATTTATTCCTTCCATAAAATTCAACAACAGCAAAACAAGTTAGCCCCCAAAAGAAACAATCATCAATTAAGGAATGTATCAAATCTTAAGGTCTTTTTTTTTTTTTTTTTTTTGGAGACAGGGTCTTGCCATATAGTTAAGGCTAGCCTGGATCACTATGTTGTTCAGCTTCGTCTCAAACTTGCAGCAATTCTCCTGCCTCAGCCTCCCAAATACTGGGATTATAGGCATGCACCACATGCCCAGCTAAAATCATGTTTAAAGGAAAAGCATAGCTTATTAAAACACTCTTGTAGTGAGGAGTTGTGCAGAGAACAATTAGAATCAGGACACAGAATTTATAATATTATTTTATGATGGTCACCCAGAGTAAACACAAGAAAGTGCAGGAAATCTGTCCACAGCACTAAAGACCCAGAATATTCAGCCAAATGCCTGGATTCCAGAGCAATGTCCTGCCTGAGTCCAGATAAAGACCTAGAGCCCATGACAATGCCTGCCACAAGTCGAACTGGAATTCTAGAGCCCACAAGAAGGACTCACATCAGTCTGTTTTACAGATCTGTGCTGGGAAGGTCCAAAGGTCAGTGGTGGAAGCTAGAAAATCTATGCCAGCGGAATGAAGGAGCTGTGCTGGTAGGTTGAGGGTTCTACACTGGAGCCAAGAAGTCACACTCAAAATAAAGACCAGGTCTGCCCTGAAAAGCACCACAACCCTCCTCAGTACAAGGAGGTCCCAAACTCCTCTGACAATAACAAGTTAAGTACATGCCAGAAAGCCAGCATGACAAGTTTATCCTGGAGATTAAACGGCACATGTCTTCCCCTCCAGAGCCAGGAAGCAATGCTCGATGTAAGGACCAGAGCTCCTCCAAAACAAACCACAGCCACTCTCACCAACAAGGTCCCAAGCTCCTCCGATGACAATGGTCGACCTCACACTGGGGAAGTTAGTCATGACAAGCTCCTCCAAGAGAACCAACGGCTCAAACAGCAACACGTAGGAGAACCCATAACTCCTCGCTTCTCCTTCTCCACATCTCTATTCATGCTGGCAACTTTCCTCAGGTAAAACATCTACACTCAGCACCAAGCTGATTTAATTCCTCTGGCATTAAGTTGACCACCAGTTTTTAATCCATAACAAACATTAATAATAACTATTGGTGCATCACAAATTAATCCAGAAACATGATTTGAACTCTTCCTCTTTACCCAGTCCAATCAATCACCAACATTTGATTTTATCTCCAAACTATCTCTCACATTTATCTTCATCCTTCTGCCCCTTTGTGGCTGCCTTGATCTTTCTGTGAGCATCACAGCTCTTCCTGGATGATCTCTCTCATTTCAACCTTTTCCTCCTCCACCGCCGCACCGCCAACAGCAGTGAGTCTGAACCGTCAGCAGGGTGCAAGGAAGCTAGTTGAACATTCCAACTCTCAAATTTTCTCCCTGGAAAGTTTGAGTGAATTGGGGTAGAATTCAGGGCTCTGAATTTTTAACTAGCACTGTAGAAGATTTTAAAGCATGTGGTGCAGGATAAAATAGTTCCACACAAAAATTTCAAGAATCATAATTTGAATTGTCAGCCCTCTGTTTAAAACAACTGAAAGCCTGATCCATGCTGGCTGGATAAATTCCCAGCCTCTTATTATGGGATTTAAAGCCTTGGCTATCTTTGCAGCCTAATACTTCATTATCCTACTTAGACCTTAGACCTTCAGAACCACCAGTGCTGAAGTATTTGTATTTCTCGAGCTGACTGTATTGTCTCCTGCCGCTGCTTCTCAGCACATGATGTTCTGGTTCCCTGGAGTTTCCTTGCCCATGGTCTTTCTGACAAATCACTATTTACCTTCAAAGCTGAGCTCAGATCATTTCTTTTGTTAATTTCCTCTAGGCTTACTGGCTTTCTCCTCTTTGTTCCCACCTCCATGTGTCCTTTGTATATGCTTCCGTTCCTGCACATCTTTGTGTATATTCCTCTCATTCCCTATCCAGCCATCAGCTCACATCCTCACCTCACCTCCGTGCCTGGCACAGGGAGAGGCACTGACTCACGACTACTGAGTCATTGTCGGTATGTATAAAACCTGAGGTCCTTTGGCGAGAACAACAAATAAAGGTTCCGGCTCTCTTTGTCTGGCTCTTTAAGATGAACATTTCCATTTGCTTCAGGTTACACCACTTCCCTACATTGCTCAAATTAATTTTACAAACACTTTTGGAAAACTTATAATGCATGTTATCATACAACAGTGTTTCCTAAAATCTTACATTTATATGTTAAAATCTCTGTCTTTTATTCCCTAAAGGTCTCCCATTAATTTTCTTATTTAAGTAATGGTTTCTGACCCAATTAGGTGAGCTGCTAGCACTTTGAAGACTGTCTGACATACTTTGAGATATTTTACACTAATAATAAAGATTTTCTTCCCCACAAAGTTAGAATTTCCTTCCAAATAGTATAATATCAGTTGGGGTTCAAATGATCTCCATACATTTGTTTCTACATAATGGGCTTCTTTGGGAAAGTATGAGACAAAGTTAATAGTAATCTAATAGTCTAATACAATGATACGCCAGTTCAAAAACTTAATTCAGTCCACTATTCTGGAAAAGAATAAAAAGTTTTTGTTTGTGCAGGAAAGATGGTCACAGTTGTGTTTGTCACCCAAAGCAGAGTTTGTAAGCTAAAACAAAATTTTGCCAAATGCTTCTGTTTGTGAATCAACAAAAGTGCTTATGGTCAGGCACGATGGTGCAAGCCTGTCATTCCAACACTTAGGAGGTTGAGGCAGGAAGAGCACTGTGAGTTTGAGGCCAACCTGGACTACAAAATGGGTTTAAAGCCTATGTAAACTCCATAGCAAAATCTTGTCACACACACACACACACACACACACACACACACACAGATAAATATAGCATTTGTGAACCAGGGTACCACCGTACCTAAACCACAATGTTAATCAATCAATAAGAGTCTTGGAGTTTCTTTAAATTGCATGACCTAAGCATCTAACTCACACCCTAGAGGAAAATGTTAAGAAATAGAAAGAAGGGACCTCTGTCTCTGTATTTACCTCTAGATCTTTGTACTTAACTCACAGATACCTCCTATGAATTCCAAAAGCAACCTGTAACAGATGAAAATGTCAAACAAATTTTATAGCCTTGATCACCCATCGGCAAACCGGGAAAAAAAAAACTCCTGTACATTCATTCAGAAGTTCAAGTCAAGACTTTAATCCTGAACATAACAGTGTAATCAGACATTGTTGCTTTCTGTAATTCCTCATATATTCTATTGTATAAATTTGTCTCTCAAAGGAAAATATGCTATAATATCATAAAGAGACAGTGAAAATCTACAGTTTACCAAAAGACTGCTGTCTAAAATTATTTGCTGGGAGAGAGATACTGCTTCCTTTTAGCAATTTATGGTGTTACTACAAATGCATTCTTTCTGACATTGGAACAGAAAGAATGATCATTCATATTTGTTGGCATGAAGTTATTTTGATTTTAAAAAATGTCCAAGAACAGTCTTTATCTCAGTAGCAAACCTGTAAATCTTGCCCACAATGGGGAGAACCATACATAGCAATCAACACAGCGCTTGAATGTGACACAGCCACACACTGAACAGCACAGTGCTGGAGAGGAGGCTTGGTACTAACCAGGAATCACACACCACAGCATCCCTGCGCTGCAAAACAGTAGACTAAAAGCCAAAATTGTCCCAGAAGTGTAAAATAATAGAAATAAATAGAATGTGATTATAAACATGCCTACAGAAGGACAAGAATTTGTAGCAAAGATTAAAATCATTTTAGAGAGGCTATAATAAGAAATTTTTTAAAATAAATGTTGGCAAAGACACAGTAGTTAGAAATCTCATTCAGTGCTAGTGGGATTGCAAAATGACACAACTTCTGAAGTTTCCTCAGTAGGTCAGAAACAGTTATCATGATTTAGTAGTTTTACTGCTACGTACATGGCCAAAAGAATTGAAAACAGGGCCGCAGATAATTGTACACCAATGTTCACAGCAGCGTTATTCACAGTAGCAAAAGGATGATGATGAACGGATAAAGAAAATGTGGAGGGTGCTGGGAAAGAAAGCAACCTGCCCACCTCCCTGCTAAGTAGCCATGAGCCTACCAGCACGTGGGCTGAGAATCAGACACCCCACCTCACCCCCCACCGCTAGCAAATGGGAGCCAGAGGTCTGAGCATCTCTTGGGAAGTTGACCATATGCAATATAGCAAATATGGGGGATTCCCTTCTACCATCTCTTTGAAAGAAAATATTGTTATCACTGTTTTGCTTTGTTCTGATTAATTATATTGCTCTATTCAATAGTCTGTTTTGATAAGTTCTATAATGTTCTGTATTTGGTTTGGTTTTGCTATATCTGATTGAAAGGACAACTATTGTAAAGATAACGAGATATACTATGGTATCTATTACTGTTATCCAGGTATCCTGCTGTGAAGTTCTGTACCAGTTATACTGCATTGTCTCAATTCGCTTTGATCTGTCTTGTTCTGTTATATTTTACTACCTTCAAAAGAAAAAAAAAAAGAAAGAAAATGTGGTACAGTTGCACAATGGAGCATTATTTAGCCTCAAAAAGGAATAAGGTACTGGTACAGAATATCTACACACACAGATAAACCTTTAAAACATTTTGTCAAATGACAGAAGCAAATCACAAAAGGCCACACTTTAGAGAGTCTCATTATGTAGTTCAGGCTGGCCTTGAACTCACAGCTGCTTCAAAGTCACAGCAATCCTCCTGCCTTAGCTGCCCAAGTGCTAACTAAGATTACAGGCGTACATCACTGTGCCTGGCCCAAAGGCCACACTTTACATCATCTCAAATATCCAAACCATAGAGAGGGAAAACACATCAGTGGTTGCCAGGGTCCATGGGAAGGAGAGAATAAGAAAGGACTTCAAGGTGCCCTGTCTTATTCTGGGTGATGAAAATGTCCTGGCAGTAGCTGTACAACACTGTGGAGACTAAGTGCCACTGAATGTCATACTGCAAAGTGAATTGTATATGACAGGACTTTTCCACAGTAAAAAATAATTTGACCATTCTCTTTAGAAGATATGATGCAACTCCAAGGTATTCCACAGTAAAAAGATTATTGATTAAAGTGTATGCATCATGGCTAGGGGTTTAACTCAGTGGCACAAGCACCTGCCTGGCAAGTGTGAGGTTGTGAGTGTGATCCCTGGTACCAAAAGAAAAAAAAAATACATTCATCAACATAAGCATTTGTAAATTGTTCAAATTATAAAATGTGAGCTTTAATTATTTCATTTCTAAATAAATTTCCAGTATAGTTTGAATTTCATAGAAACTGGAAAATAGATGTTTAGTGAATAGATTTTTTTTCTGTTGGTACCAGGAATCAAACTCATGACCTTGCGCTGAGCTCTGTCCCAGTCCACTAGTGAGCAGATTTGTACTGAATCGAGGAGAAGCACTGCCACTAAGTCAAACAACATAAGCCTCAAATCCATTCATTAAACTGGTAATGGAAGGTGGTTATAAATACAGACTTTGCCAAAAAAGTATACATCAGGAAGGTAAAAACGTGTAAATATTTTAATACTAACTTCATTGAGACCTTATGAGATTACTACAAATTTCCTTTGGTCTCTACATTTACAGGAGATGCTCAAAGGGCGGCCATCAGCTGCCAGACACATTAGCACAGCGAACTGCCCCAGTGTGTGCAGTACACCTCGGTTCACAGACTTCATTCTTGCCACCATTCTGCTGCAAACTGAAATGGACAAGAACCAAATAAAATTCAATGGTGAGGTTCGATTTTTACCTTATAGGTACATTTCTGGGGGAAGACAAATACATAGAAGATCACAACTCTCAGAAGTCTGAGAAAAACTGGGTTCTGTCCTGAAAAGCAGTAAAGCTGAGAACTACTGGCTTATACCATTATTCAGCACTGTATCTAAATATAAAGTTTCATTCAATAGAATTTGTGCTGAGTTTTTAGAATGTGCTAGACACTATTCTAGACATTGGAAAATTTAAAGTTATTGATTTCTTGCACTGAAGGACCTTATGAATAAAATAGAAACCATGTTACATATTTTAATTTTATGCATTCCAGTAACACCACAAGGAGAAGCAGAGGGATGCGTGGGCATCCAAGGTCAGCAGGAAGGACAGATAAATAGCCCACTGCTATGATTTTCTTAAGTGGTGTGCAAAGCACATCCGAAAAACAAGGATCACTGTGATGTCATCCAGACAACCACTAAGAAACCACATGCTGGACACTGGAGTTGGAGATCACATGCTTCTAAACTCCTAAGCTCGGCTTTATTTATGTCTTCCCAGTTCATCAAAGAAGTTAATAAATTCTGCTTTCAAGCTTTTCACTAAGAATAGAAATATTTGATCCCCAGAATCCTGAGACCCAGATCCTCAATACCCTATGCCAAGCACTACAAATAACTCCAAGTTAATAGATGAATAGCTTTGTGTAGTTTATCATCTGCCTGGGAAGGCAAAATACCCATCAAAACTATCTAGGAGCACTTACAGAGTGACACACATCTAAACACATGTGGTGTGATGTGGCTTACAAGCCAGGCTGCCAGGCGCTGTGAGAACAGAAAGTACAAACTCCCAACCAGAGCAGTCACGAAGTGCCCACTGCCCTGCAGGTACAGCACAGGCCCTGGGTTTCCATGCTCCCTCAAGTCTAGACACAGCCCTGAACCTGGTGTGCAGTTCAGGAGGGGACTGGGGAAAGGAAACCTAGAACTTACTGTTGCCTGGTATTTTGGTTCACACTTTCACATCTAACCTCTTTCTTACTCCACGTTGGTGTAGCACCATCAGGATCATTACTATCGTGACTTAATGCCCAAGTTCATGCAGCAACTATGTCCAATGGTTGCCAAGGTGTCATTGACCCAGGCTTGCTCCACACCCTTCCCTACTTGAATTTGTTCCGTGATACGACACCTCCTAGATCATATGCTAAGTACTGTTGTCTCAAAGTAAAAGCTCTCATCAGAGATGCTTCTCAGAATTCTCACAAGTTTTTTCAAACTATATGAATCATACACAGATATATAAATCACAAATTCCAGGATTGGAATTTAGGAATGCACATTTTAAAAATTATTCTAGGAAATTTTTATGCTCTCCTAGTTAAGAAGTTTGGTTTTAGCTCCATGTGGTAGTGCACACCTATAATCCCCGCATTTGGGAAGTTCAGACAAGAGGATCAGCATGAGTTCAAGGCCAGTCTGAGCTACATAAGCAAGTTCAAGGGCTGCCTACACTACATAGAGAGACCCTGTCTCAAAAGATAAAACAAAAGAGCAACAACAACAAAAAAACAAACAAAAGTCTCAGTTTTAAAGCATGCCCGAGAGGAAAACATAATTACCTAATTCAAGAACATTTCCCAGAACTGAGCACATACGTTTTCAGACTAAAGGAGCTCACCAAACGTAAAGCCCAGTGCTATGAAATGGTAAACACTGGAGGAGGAAGGCCCAATATACTTCGAAGATACTTAAATTCACATAGAAAGAATATGGAATCAGAGTGGACATCCTAATGACAATAGTGGATGCTAGAAGATAAAATGACAATGATTTCCAAAGCACAAGAAAATTATCTCTAGCCTAAAGTTTTACACCCAGCCAAACTATTACTCAAGTATGAAAGTAAAATTAAAGCATCTTTAGACAGGCAGTCTCAAAATACTGACTTCCTATACACTTTTGTTTGGAAAGCAAGAAATTGTGCTCCACCAAAATGAAAGAGTACCACTAGGGAAAAATAAAACATGAGACACATTTGACAGAGGAGTCATTGTAGAAGAGCAAAGGAAATCTCCCAAATGAATGATAAGGGATGATACCAGACTAACAGTGTGTCCCAGGCCACAGGGCAATCAGCCAGACTTAAAGGTTGGAAACCATGTCATTAAAAGATCCAGAAGAGATGCCCCAAGACATAAAATCAATAGATCACTGGATGTTTCTGAATGCATTGTGAGGAGATATTGAGTATTTGCAGTTTGAGGCTTGCTTATTATAATTTGCACAAAGGCTTTTTTTCTGTAAGAGGCACAATAAATATTTCAGTTTTTTCTCAAGCTGTAGAGTCTTCATTACACTCCTTTACTCTGCTTTTGTAGGGCAAAAAAAAAAAACAGACAATATGAAAACAAACAAGGATGGCTGTGTTTCAATAAAATTTATTTACCAAGCAAGTACCAGGCGAGATTTGATCCATGAGGCATAGTTTGCTGACTGACGTGAGAAAAAAAAAAACTCAGCAATTGTATAAACACGGAAATTATTAATTCTGGGAAAATGAAAAGTTGTTCAGAGAAGAAAATGTTATCATGGCTCAGACAAATGGAAACAGTATTTACATAATTATAATTATGCAATCGCTGGATAGTGATGCTACTAAAATAGCAATATATCTACACAGGAGGATGGAGGCGTGGAAAGTATGCAAATATGTGATAAGTGTAGGGAAGACTAGGGAGAGAAAGCTAAGTTTTGTTTTTCATAGTAAGAAGTAACATTTAAAAATGCAAATATCAGGCCAAGGTGGCTAACTTCTTACTCCAATGGAAGTCGAGCCTTTCAGAGTAAATGCACTTCACGGGACAGTAGGAATGAAGTCATAAAATGCCAGTGTGCAAGCCAGTGATACCCAGGAGAGATGCAAAGTTGTTGCTGACAATGTCTTATGGCACTGTCCCCACAGAAAGGAGAGACATCTACCAAGAAAGTGCTAAACCTTTTCCTTCATCACCACCATGTAACGAAGACATCTAACCATCTGCTAAGAAGGACAGCGACACTGACTGACGCTAAGGCTTTTGGAAAGAAAACTGTGGCACTGCATACCCACTGCCAGTGGTGGTGGACACTGCAGAGAGTCTCAAGAAGGCAGCCAAGAGAAACCAGTGGCAAGAGCTCGCTGCTCAAGGCCAGAAGAGCCACTGTACTAACAGAGACAAGAATCAGTAATAAAGGACACAGGGTCTAGAAGGAAATTCTCCAGTGAGAATTTCTCCCACATACAGTTGTGGTGGATTAAAAACTGGGGGTCAACTTAACACCAACTAGACTGAGTCAGCGTGGTGCTAAGGTGGGGGGGGCTATTGCCAATTTAAAGGAGACTTGGAGAGGAAGAAGCTAGCATTGTTTGGTGCTGTTGGTTCTCCTGTTGCCATGGGTTGTCCTGGAGGAGCTTGCCAAGCTTCTTTCCCAATATGAACTTGGCTGTTCTCATCATTGGAGGAACCCAGAATCTTCTTGTTACTGAGAATGGCTGTGGTTCACTTTGGGGAGTGCTCTGGTCCTTATGTTGAGCATCGCTTCCTGGCTCAAGAGGGGAAGATGTGTGTTGATCAATCTCCAGGAGAGAAGCTTGTTATGTTGGCTTCCTGACACGAGCGCGTCTGTTCTCATCAGAGGAATAGCTCAGGATCTCTTCATCACTGAGGATGGCTGTGGTACTTTTCAGGGAAGCTCTGGTTCTTACTTTGAGCATTGCTTCCTGGCTCTAATATAGAACTCTCAGCCTGCTAGCACAGTTCCTTCACCCCACTGGCACTGACTTTTTAGCTTCCACTGCTGACCTTTGGGCCTCCCCAACGCAAATCCATAAAACAGACTTGCATGAGTCATTGTTGTGGGCTCTACGCCCTTGGCTCTAGGTTTTTAGTCTGTGGACAGATTTCCTCTACTTCCTGTATTTGACTCTGGGTGGCTATCACAAATAATATTATAAATTATGTGCCCTGTATTGTCTTGTTCTCCTTGAAAACCCGGAATACGACAGAATCCTGACTGCATCTCTTCTCTAAACTACATGAGTTGAGGCTTCTCACCAGTTTTTAGGGATGTCAGAAGCCCTAGAGAACCTCCACAAAAGAGTGTCTCTGGACAATCTAGGTTCAGTTGTTTCCAAAATTACTTTTGACATTTCATAAAACTCCAAGTTAAAGAATTTCTTCTAGCTAGGTATTGTTACACTGAGATATGCGGTGGAATAGCATCTCAAAATGTTCCTTGAAGGTTTTTATTCTGTTTTTGTTTTTGGTACCAGAGATCAAACTTGTGACCTCACACTTGCCAGGCAGGCGCTTATGCCACTGAGCTGAATCCCTGGCCCAAGGTTTTTATTCTTGATAACTCCTTGGAATGACCCTATCCTACTCAGTCTGAAGGACCCACATTCAAACAAGTTATGAGCACAGTCAGAATGTTGCTAAAACCTTCAAGAAAGTTCTGGGAAGAATATGGAACACATGCTACATATTCCTAGATAATCAGGACAGTTACAGCGAGAATGAAAGAAAGCAGGCATGGAGTTAGTACGTAGTAATAGTGTTTTGTTTTGTTTTTGGTATTGGGGATCGAACTCATAACCTTGTGCTTGCCAGGCAGGTGCTTATGCCACTGAGCTAAATTCCTGGCCTCAGTACTATGTAATAAATTGGAAAGAGAATAAAGAGTGACAAATGATCCCACTCCTGTCTCCAAGATTCATAAGATTACTGAGGATCACCAGAGAAAAATGTGACAGTGCGGAGGATGAACCTGTGGGTAAACATGAGAAATGAACCCAGAGAAACCACCTGGCAACTAATTCCAAGGAAGAACATGGAAGCTGAACCAATATTCATTAGCTACCCAATACCATTAACCACTCAAATGAAAACCATGTGCCAGGTGAAGGGCTGCAAAGAGACTCCGTCACTTATAAAAGTCAACGTATCACCCTTGCAGCATCTGACAGAGAAGTAATCTCTCATCACCCCAAACTTGCTGAATCTCATAGGAACTGCCCTGGAAGACATCTGAGAACATTCTGAGGAGCCCTCAGAAGTAGCGTCAGCTCAACCTCAATGGCAGAAACTTGGAATCATAGGCTCTATCTGACCATAGAGTTACCCTAGTAGATATCCTTTCAGGCAATCCCTTTTAATAAAGCTTGGTTTTGCCTATATATTATAAAATCTCAGGCCATCTGCATGAAGTTAGACATTTTCCAAGTTTCCACTTCCTTAGGGACAATATGCTAAGGGGCAAAGCAGTTCCCCAAAGAAACAAACTCTAAAATTGAAAGGATTGCTTAGTCTTTGGTTTGAATGTAGGGTTCATTAACAACTGACTGCCCACTGAAAGGAAATAGGTGCCCAGATTAAGAGAGCTACTGATTCCAGATAGTAAACCAAGCATTTTAAACAATGACAAAAAAGGAGTAATATTGGGGCTGGAGGTTTAGCTCAGCGGCATAAGTGCCTGCTTGGAAGCAGGCAGTCATGAGTTCGATCCCCGGTATCAATAAAAATGAAAAAAGACAAAAAAAAAGGAGTAATACTTTCCTTTGAGTACTTGGTGTCTCTAAGCATTTGTATACTGCTCTCTTAAGACAGTGCCTTTTTAAACTGACTCAACACTATGGTATTTATAAGAAAGATTAAAACTATTATGCAGGCTCTGCATCCTGGTTCAATATTTACCTATAATTTATTACATTACTACATTATCAGTTTAAAGTCACGTGCTCCTTGTAAAGCTGCACTCTTCAAACTTAATGGACATATAAATCTGAGGTCAACAATACTACACATATTTGCCAAGGAATTTTCTCAGAGAAAAAAATTACGTGGCAGTTTTTTAAAAAAACACAACAGGCAATGGTCCAGTGTGAATCCAATGAAGCATGCATCTGAGAAAGAGCTCAGGCCTTCTCTAGCTGCAAGAAGGAAATGCTACCCAGGGAGGAAAATGCTTACTCTTTAATGCACATAAGATGATGTATCTGTGTCATTAGGAAAGAAAGATGGTTCCAGTGATGGACTAGAGTTGAAAGAGACAACCACAGCCACCGTTCCTAAGTGGAATCTTGTAACCCAGGGAAAACAAAGCGGAAATGTGAATTTGTGAGTCATAAACACTAAAGGCAGATAGGTTGATTTGTAGTTACGGAAGCTCCCCCAAAATTTCCAGGTACCCTTTACAAATTTATCCAACTATTTGTTGTAAATACGAAGACAGTGTCACCTAGTTTACATGTACTAAATTATTGTCTTGACAAAATGAGTTGAAGCCATAATAAAAGCTATGAAAAAAGTCAGAGTGCTGGCAAGGGCTTCAAACAAGTACTAGGAGAAACATGGAACACAGGTTAGGTTTTCAGAAGGGAGATGAACAGAGCCATGGTGGAGGAGAGATAGTTTTCATGATGCATCTGCAGTCAGAAAGAACTATAGACATACAGCTGAAAAGAATCTCAAAGATTATCTAAACCAAGCCTCTTTTGTTAAACATATGGACAATTTAAGGTCCAGGAAACTTGTTACCAGCCCAGTGTCACACAAATTTTTTTGCTTTGTTTTGTTTTTGGTATCGGGGATTGAACTCACGACTCTAAGTGCTTGCAAGGCAGGCACTTACACTGCTGAGCTAAATTCCTGGACTCCTTTGACTCTGTTCATCATAGTGTTTTTGACCTGCTTTATGTGCATTTCTCAAGGATAGGGACTTCAGACTTCTATCTAGCCCAAGTCCTT
The DNA here is from genome assembly GCF_034190915.1 of Cavia porcellus. Lineage (NCBI taxonomy): Eukaryota > Metazoa > Chordata > Mammalia > Rodentia > Caviidae > Cavia > Cavia porcellus. The sequence continues at coordinate 25,226,927 of NW_026947497.1, read as the reverse complement.
TAGCTTTCCGCCCCCAGGGCAAGCCTTCCTCCCAGTTTCCTACACCACAAAAAGGAAATGGGTATCAGTGTAACACATGACTCTTCAAGACTTTATGGAGGAAGTAAATGCGTGGCCAGGTCGATCCGCAAACCATTTTCCCATTCCATAGAGGACAAAGAGTCAGAAAAACATTATTCTTTGGGGAAGGCACCATTTACTTCCAGAAGAAAACAGAAGGCTCACATGCTGTAGAACAAACCCGCCAGATCAGGGTTCCTGATAAGGGAAGAGGCCTTTACTAAATGACTGGTAAATATTTACACCGATTTCCAGGTGGACAATATACAAATCCAGTAAGAAATCAACTTGAGAATGTCACTTAGGTAACTCTATCTCATTTTTGGTGGTATAAAATATGACCTTTATGGCTGGGGATTTAGCTCAGTGGCATAAGCGCCTGCCTTGCAAGCAGGCAGTTGTGAGTTTGATCCCCGGTACCGATAAAAAGGAAAAAGACAAAAAAAAAAAAGTCCTTTATGCTTTCAGCAAATATTTATTGAGCATCTACTATGTGCTAAGTGTCATTTTATACTTGAGGATAACCATGACAGAAAAGCCAAAGCCCCCACCCTTACTCAAATAAAAGGTTACAAGTCCTCTATTCCTTCCCAGCCTTCTAATTAACCTGCATCCTGTGTCCTTTCAAATATCACTCTTATCATTTTCCCCCTTTATGTTTGCTTCCAGAGTGAGCACATTTGCCAAGCCCTTCATCATCTCACACCTAAGCCAGGTATCTATCAGATATCACAGTCACTTTTCAATCTGAAATGTACACTATGACCCAATTTATTCTGGTGAGTTCAGTTCTCTCTCAAATAAACTCCCCAGACTGGAAAATCCTAGCTTTCAAGTTCTGACTCCACCTGTTCCATCCAAGCCAATTAACAGGAATAGGAGGTAGAAGCAATTCTAAACTGCATTAATGCCTGCGTCCACATGCTACAAGCTTACACAAAGAGAAAAGATTTATGAGGCAAGCAGTCCTTTCATTTATGTGGTTCAAATTCCTGTAAAAGTTATTTTAAATCAACATAATATAAATAGACTTTAATTGTCCCTCCAAAAAACAATGTTATTAGAAAGAGTTTCACTCTTAAGTAAGCGGTTAATGCCCAACCCTTTATTGTAGGTCAAGATAATGGAAAAAGTGTTATAAATCAAAACATTGTATGCTATTTTCTGTAGAAATAGCTATGCTTCTAATCATGCATCTACCAAGAAACCCTTTGTGAAAGCCATAATCTCCACATATTATCAACTATAAGCCATTTACACAGGTAAATGTAGATGTGGGGCTTTTTAAAGTCTATGTGTAAGTAACCAAGGTAATACAATCATAGGAATGTATTTAATATGATATGGTATCAAAACTTACACAATTTTCTTTTCTAACTTGATAACTTTTTTTATTTAAAAGGAAAAAGAGAAAAAAAGCAGAACAAAACAAAACAGTGTAAGGGTACAAGTAATTCAGAACTACAAAAAAAAAAACAGTATGCTATCACGAGTTAATAGATTACTCGCTATCATCTTAGAAACCGTGTTTCAGGTCACAGGATCAAAGCACACAAAGCGAACATTCAAACAGTGAGACTGCAAACCTAACTTGATAACTTTGACTTTATTTCCACTACAGTAAATCAGAAGGTGAGGTACACCTTCACCAAGGACACATAACTTAGGAGGAATTCCCTGGGTAAATTTTTTTTTTTATGAAACATAAACTAGATCATTCTGTGACATTAACTCACACACACACTTACATCATGTTCTGTGTCAATTTTGACAACACTTTTGAGAGAGAAGGATACTGATACAAAGATATCTAAATTGTTGGTGTTTCAATTTTCACAAAAGAAAATTACTCTTTTAGTCACCTTATAGACTAGAAACTAAAATTCGTCATAAGTTTGAAATCTTTCTTGAGCAGTAATATTACTGGTTGAATGCTCCTAAAATACATAAAATGAATTTCTCAATTAGATTAAATATGTGACCTCTCAGACTTCCTTAACTTATAATGTTAAAAAGACAAAATACAATGGGCAAAGCCAATCCCAAAACACATAGTACTTGAACCAAGACAAGTAATTCTTTTCACCTAGTCTTAACTGATTTGTTTGCTTATAGTTATGGAAGGTAGCCAGCATTCAATATGTAATCATTCACTGTAAGTGAATTTTTATACATAGATTATGTCCTCAGATTAGTGGTTAATTTTTCCCCAAATATATGGAACCATTACATTAAAAATGTTTCTGCTTCAATGTGTACCAAAAGCTTTTAATGTGTATACTTGTTATCAGTGGTAAACTAAGCAATTTCATTCATGGCCATTTTTCTAAAAACAGTGTAAAGATGTGATTACTGGAATGTACATCATAACATTTATAACAATGAAGTAATCTAAATGTAACAATAAGAAATAATTACTATATTAGGATGCAACCAGGCAATGCAATTCGTTCTAGCCTGAGTTCTAGCCAGAAAGAAGAGGCCAAGCATTTTCAAGCAGGAAGTTTATTTTGGGAGGGAAACCCAGGGAATTGAGGAATCCAGACAAATAGAACAGAAAGAAAAAACTCTCCATTATAAAGGTATATTGTCTAGTCAGAAACCATGAGAAACAGGAATTGATCCAACTAGAGATGCCTGAAGAAATAATAGAATATTCTTCTTTGAATGGTGAGGTAATCTTGGGGACTTTTTATTCAATTCTTCCATGCCCCCAATGGTTCAGGTTTTTCCGTGGAGGATTAACGGCCTCACACTTCCAAGTCTGCACATAGTCAAGCCCTAAATAAGTTCCCATGGGTTTCCCATGTGGCATGTGAGAAGTCCCAAGGCAGAAGCTGAGAAATACAGGTGCAGTTAAACAGATACAGGTAAAGTATTATCTAGGCAATGTCAATTAGAATGGGATTAAGAGGATGTGAGTTCTCTGCCCAGGACTCAGATCCCCCAACATAAATAGTCATGTGCCACCCAAGCAAGGACCTGGCTTTCTCACCTACTGACTTGGGAGATGCCTGCTTTCACTCAATAGGGCAATAAGCTGAGGTGCCAAATGCTTTGCATAGTTTGTTTATCACTCTTTTTTGGAACTGGTAATTAAACCCACACAGGCACCAGCCACTGAGCTATACCTCTGGCCCCACTTTGTGTAGTTTAAACCCATTTGATTTTTATGATCTAGGTTTAGTTTCTAATAAAAGAGCTCTCAATGTGACTTTTAAAGAACAGAGAGTGGTTTAGTGAAAGAATCAATAAATCAATAAGGAAATAAGGCATTTAGAGGAACCATGCTACAGACATGCCTCAGAGGGGCCAGGACGTCACCGTCACCGTCACCGACCTGGGGACAGCTCCCATGCTGAGCTCTCCATCTCACTCGCATTCATGATCACTGCCTTCTCTCTTTTGGCTGGCTCTCTTGGCCTGCTGCTCGTGCCTATAATTCTCAACTTCCTCACTGAGACGTGGCTTCTGTTTCCTCTCAGTCTCGAACCATTCCTCGTGTCATGAACTTCACCGTGAGCTCCATCAGTAAACCCTTTCCTTCCTGATTTCTCCCCTCGGATGAGTTCCTCTCCCAGCAAAAGTCTCCAACCTTCCCTGATGGTGCTGATACCTGCTTTAAACTGTCATGGCTTCTTGGTATCCTTCGAACAAAATTCATACTTCTCACAACAGCCCTCCTGAGTCTGTAACATAGGGCCTCTGGCTCCCTCTCCACTACCCATGACACCCCCAAGGTCTCACCCTTCCCTAGACAAACATGCCCAGATTGTTCCCAGTTTAAAGCTTTTATCTTTGTTGCATCATTCAGTTCTTCCCACTCTTCCCCTTATTCAAGTCTCAGTTCAACCATCACCCCTTTCAGGGACGATCCCTCTGCCAGGCTTTTTTCCTGTGACCTGAAGTGCACTGAACACTGTTAGAACATGCACCAGGTACTCAGAAGCTGACTATAAGTTGAGTGACTGAATGAGTACATTTGTATTCACGGTACAAGTTCATGGGAGAAGAGGGATGATTTGCCCAGCTTGCACTTTTTACCAGATCATATAGCCACTGGCCAATGTATGGTCAATCTTAGATCTAGTAATCTTCCCCAAGTTCAACATAAGTAAGATTGAGGGAGGTTTTGTGACACAAAATATGGTCACTTTGTCCTCCTTAGCAAAGATAATGGGCATCTAAACACAATTACAAAAAGCTGTGGCACACTTCTTTTGGTGTATTATCCTTTATAAAACTGGAAACCCAAGCCATCCAGTTTCAGAGAAATATTCTTCCACATCTCAAAAATGCTAAGAAGAATCCAAATACATAGTCTAAAGGAACCCACTAAAAACCTCTTCTGGCCAAGTGTGGTGGCTCATGTCTGTAATCCCAGCACTTGGGAGGCTGAGGCTGAAAGACCACAACCTGAACTGCATAGTGAGCTCCTGTCTCAAAGTGAGGGAAAAAAATCTCAAAATTTCCTATGTTGCTTTGTTCTAAATCTGAGTTTCTCTAGAGATGCTTTCCAATCTCAAGAAACTCTTCCTCTTCTTCCTGCTTCTGCCTCACGCTTCATTGCTCTCACCTTACACGGAATCTCTCCCACCGTGGGACACGCGCTGATGTGCAGTTTTCTCAGTAGTTTAGGAGTGCGTTAGTTAGGCCAGAAGCACTGAGCAACGGGGAGGTCTTAGTCGCTGTCGGTGAACCCGCAGCCTGTAGCACGCATGCAGGGCCACGGCCTTAAAGATTAGCCACAGTGGCTAAAAACAGTAACAGTGAAAAATTGTCTCAGAAGGCCAAAATCTGTTATTAAGTTGAGTATTATTTTGGAGACTTCAATTTGCCACAGGACACATTTTTAAAGAAACAGATCAAATTGGATAAAGGCTGGGTACCCTTGGAGATAATGATAAAATCAAAAGACTCAACCACCTAACAACATACTAATGTAATAGTAAGCATTGAGCAAAGCTAAAGCAGAACTCATGGAAATCAGTGAAGATAAAATTAAAGTCAGATCTCCAAACAAACCCCTTCCTGAAGTGACTGATGAGTATAAACATGATGTAAAAAACAGATCTGTTTATATTAGAAGCTTCCCAATGGATGCAACCCCTGAAGACATAAAATAATGGCTAAGAGATAAATACCAAGTACTAAATATCCAAGTTAAAAAAAAAAGTACACAAAGCATTTAGGGATCAGTATCTGCTGTGTTTGATAAGCACTGAATCTGCTAAAAAGTTTGTAGGAACTCTGGGTCAGAAATATAAAGACACAGACTTGCTAATACTTTTTAAGGAAGATTGTTTTCCAAAGAAAAATGAAGAAAGGAGCAAAATAAAACAGAAGATCGGGCTGGGGATTTAGCATAGCAGCATAAGTGCCTGCCTTGCAAGTGTGCAGTTGTGAGTTCGATTCCCGGTACTGGCTTAAGAAAAAAACAGAAGCTAAATTAAGAGCAAAAAAGAAAAACAGAAGTTAGCAGAAGATGCTGAAATAAAATCTCTGGAAGAAAAAATTAGCTTGTTGAAGTTTCAGGGTAACTTAGGTAATCAGACGTGTGGAGATGATTTACACGCCCTTTTCCTAAATCATGGTAAAATAAAACAGATAGACACTGTCAGAGAAGCAAAAGAAAGAGCAATTCTATTCTTTAAAAAGCCAAGAAAACACCAGATAATGTCAAAGATGCAAATAATGGCAGCCGATAACTAAGAAACAAACTGACCCGGGAAGCACCGTCAGGAGAGGTGGGAGGGAGGCTTTGAAAACAGTCAGCTCAACAAGAATCCCGCAACAAATGAAATCGCAAGGTCACAGATTTAAAGGAAAAGGAACAAAGCTGCGCAGCCTGGGTCTGCAGGAGGAAAAATATGGTTTCAGGGCAAGAAGAGAGAACTGGACGGTGATGAAAACCGCGCCGCTGAGCCAGAGAAAAGAGCTAGAGACTAAGAAAACAGAAGGAGATGCTGGAGACCTGAAATGTAGTAAGTGCTTTTTAACATTCATCCAGGTTTCAAACTGCTTTTTGAAGGCCTTTAAAAAGAAAACCAAGTTAGGTCCACTTCAATGTCCACCTGTAAAAAGAGACTTTGGTTGTTGTTCTTTAAACTGTCTTTTGTTATTATCATCCAAACACATTTTTTACCGTTTAGCTGTATTCCTGTTCAGAAGATTCAAATATCAAAAGGAAGATTCTTCAGCCAAACTGTTTTTGTAATATGAGAATGTATTAGTATAAAATAACAAAACATATACTATATAAAAAAGAAAAAAAGAAGTGTAGAGTGTATCCCTCTTTTGCTCCTTACTTCTCAGGAAAACTCATCCCATACCCATCTCTTCGTTGGGAGGTGGGTGAGGAGCCTCTGGAAATTCACTGTTAATAATGATTTCATTCACCCAATATGGGGCTCATCCACAGGGCTCCTATTCAGCTCCTGAGTCCCAGTAGAGTTGTGCTAGTTGTTTATGAATGAAATCCACCCTGGTAGAGGAACACGCCCTGTCACTTGTTAAACATTTTTAATATCAGTGTGTATGTACACACTCATAACCATACCTGCACATGCATATTTGTATGCTACATGTACAGGGGGAGAACACACATGTAAGAAAGCAGAGAAGGAACCAGAGAAGAATTCATACCAGAGCAAGCGAGGAAGCTAGGACTGACGCTGCGCACTAAAATGCACAGTTTATGTACACCACTTCAGCACTTCCAAACAGCAGGACCTCCTGCAGTCCACAGCCAGAAATATCTCTTTCTCATTTTGGTCTAAACATAGAATGTGGCAAAAAGAATTTAAAGAGATTTTTTCTCTCATCTGTGTGTTTCCCAGGAGAAAGGTGTGAAGAAAATATCCCAATAATGTATTTTTCTACAGTATAGCAATCAGGTACTTGGACTCTTACAATTAAATACGTGACAGCCAGGAAATAGAAAGTTCTCATAGCAGCTTCAGCTTTGAGGATTCGATGGCATCCCAGAGCATTAAGAAACTTGAAGAAGACCTTTCTTATTCATCTTTGCATATCCTAGCATGTAACTGTCAACACTACTAATTATTGTACTGAATTCTGGAGTAGTTTAATTAGGTGCAACTCAGAGCTGATATCTGTTGTTTTGGTCCTTATCTTTAGCATGATAATCCTTTAAGAGACCCTGTTCTTGTCAGACTCACCTTGTGTAGTTTGTCCCACACTTAAACCCTGTGTGAGCCAGCACTGAACTAAGGTAATCAAAAGGTTCAATCCTCTTACTCAAAGTAATTGATTTGGGTCTAGATACATAACTCAGGGCATTGAGAACCAGATGCCGGGTTTCTTGCTCATCTGCTGAGGTTGAAAGGTCTTCTCTTCCCCCACAGATCTGAAGTCTTAGGAATATAAAATGTGGGGAGCCTGTAACCTTTCTATAACTATGAACGGAGACCATCTGAGAATGAGAGCAACATACAGAAGAGAGAGGAGCTGACGTGAGACCAGGTCCTGGAGACATTTCCAGAGCACCTGTGTGAAGCAACAGGTGAGCCAGCCTCTTCACTGGACTGAACAGTTACATAAGCCAGTACATTCGCTGAAAAAAAAAAAAAATCCAACTAGGTGTGTTTTCTTCACTTTCAGCCAAAAAAGAAAATTTTAACAGATACACCATTTAATACAGAGATACCAATGTGTTCCTGTTCTTTCCTCCAAAACTACAGACAGCAGACTCTCAAATATTTAATACAGAGCAGAAATAAGCTTTGCCAACAAAGTATTCTGTAAAAGGAGTATCTGACCTGTTTTGATCACTCTCAACTCTTAAAATTTGAGCTTAATTCATTAAGTTGGTCAACTGCAAAATTTTATAAATTATAGAATGAGGACTTTCCAAATTATAGAATGAGAACTGTAAACATTTTACTATAAGGTTTAGTTAGTGTAAATAGTAATATACAAAATAAAAATGTAGTTATAACGCTAAATTTAAAATTCCAAACTCACCAAGAATTGGTATTTTAACAAACATTAATCTGCCCACCAAAACAGTCTCTATTTTGGTCCAAATTTCTCTTTTCCTTGCATTGTCCAGCCTGGTCCTCTGCCTCTTGTAGGAGGGGGGAGCTTCTCTGTGTTGGGCCCTTATTTATATCCACTGCAGTTGCTTGGCGTCTCCATCGACAGTGCCAAGTTTGTGTTAAAAGGCCAAGTCCTTATTAATACATAACACTGCAAAAGAGGTCTTACCAGGCTTCTCTAGTGCTACAGACAATTTTTAGCTCTATAGTTCTTCCCAATTTAAAAACAAAATGGATTTCACAAACAGAATTGAAATGTCAAATTTTACTACCATCTGGATTTAAAGATTGCAAGAAAAACTAGGTTTAGGTTGTTTTATTTTTGTAGCCAAAGTGAATGTATTACAGTACACTTGTTTTCAGGCCATTTACCTCTCTATTCCTACATATTTCACTCCAGGGAAATAAGGTATTTGAGTGAAAAAGAAGAAGCCATCCAGAAAATTCTAAGAAAATAGTGTAACATTCAGTAGTTTCATTCTAAATAATGGAAGAAAACTTCCATTTCCTCTTCATCTTCATCATGAGGATAAGCCTGATTTGCTCACTGCCCTGAATTTAGAACGTGAATATGCGCCCTGCACCTCTGAGGGCTCCTCTGTACCATCTGATATATGCACAGATACAAAGGATATACGGGCAGCTTAACAAAGGCTTTATAATCTACCCATTTAAAATACAGAACAGCTCCAGTGCTTCCAGAGTAGGACAGGGTGACAGCAGCTGAGCTATGCCGGGTTAGGTGGCTTAGACCTGACATGGAGGATAAGCAGTGGTGAGGCAGGTGAGTTTAAGTCACTTTTAGTATGTGCAGCAAAAACATCACATCGTAGGCAAGAGCTCATCACAATACATGCAAAAGGTAGCCAAGTAACTCCTTCAACTGGAAGACCCACTATGTTAACCATTTCTCCCAAGAACACCAGCAAGAAGCTGGTCAAGGATTACCCGCCCCACTTTAGAGACATGGAAACCAAGGTCCTGAGATGTTGTGATTTGGCTTAGGTGACTCATGAGAAGAAAAGTTGAGACCTGTCCCACAAACATAGCCTTTTGGCCAATACTTCACAGATAAAATCCTGGCTCGAATGCTTGGCTTCTCTTTGACTTTTATGTTATTCATTGTCTTCCAGCAAATGAGTCTACTCAGGTAGCCCAGAAGAAATAAAAATGGGTAGGAAAGAACAGAGGAAACTATAACCTCAAAATTGTTACTTTGAGGAAACTGTAGTTTGGGGACATAATCAAAGTTACCCAAGTTATAATGCCTATTCAACCTTAGGCTTGTTTTTTCCTTCCAAACTCCTAATTCCTAAATTCCTAAGAGTCTCAAAGATGCTATAAGTCCATAAATTAAACCTGTATTTTTTTTCTGATGTTATGAATCCACAAATACCAAAGAATGTCACTCTCAAAAAAAAATTAACACTATTAATTGGGTACTATACCTCTAAATTTCAAACAGATGCAAAAAGTTTACATTTTAATCCCATTTATTAAGTCATTTACTGCATTAGCCCACTAATTGGTAGCCCACTAATAGGTAAACCATGAACAACTAAAAATAAAACAAAGCAATCCTAGGTCATCTGCCTCAAGGATCTTTTAACCCCAGACCATAGGGTGTCCCATCCTCTACACCCACACTTGTGCTCTTTGAGTGTGCTCTGCTCTCATTCTGTCTAGTAAATCTGTCTGTGTCACTCACTGACACATCCTGAAATGCTTACCTGCAACAATAAACCAAAAACCTCCCCACAGCTGAAGCAAGATGGGACAAGCTGAGATCCCTGTTATGGTTTATGTTTGGTTGGTCCCCCTAGCCTCATGCAGTTATGGAGGTGGCTGAATCTAGCATTTGTGATTGGTTCATTGTCTAGCACTGGGATTGGTGGTGTGAATGCTGCACCCACCCAGGGGCAGAGCTAGCATAAATGTAAGGGAGGGAGGGAAGGAGGCATGCTTCCCCTTTTGCCTTTTTCACTCTTCTTGTTTGTGGCTGCCGTGTACGGCTGCCCCTTAGCCATGCTGCTCTTGGAGACAGCTGAGTATGAACTGAAACCTCCAAAAACTGTGAACTAAATAAATCTTTCCTTCTTTCATTTTGGGCAAGTGTCTTGTCTAAGAAATGAGAGAAAAGTAATCAAGACAGTCTCATATCCCTTTAGGGGGATCTCCTCAGACCCTGTCTGGTGATACCACCATGCTGTACAAACTGTTAGACGTTGGCAAAACTCAGCAAAAATGTCACACAAAGTCCCTGCTCCCTACATTTAGCAGGGGATATAGATTTCTTCTTAGCTAGATCTTTTTTGTGGTTATGACATACAAAAATAGAAAATGCACCCAATACTAACCACTTGGGTACACAGTTTAGTGGCACTAAGTACGTTATTGTCCAGCTGTCACCATTGTCCCCCCAAAATTTTTTCATCTTACCAAACTCAGATTCTATACCTCTTAAATAGTAACTTCCTTTTCTACTCTTTCCCTGAGATTTTTATTTTTCTGTCTCTATGAATTTGACTGTTCTTGATACCTCATAAATGTAGACTTGCACTATTTTTCCTTTTGTAGCTGGCTTATTTCACTTAGCCATTAATCTTCCAGATTAATGTTGTAACAAGTCAAATTTTCACTTGTTTTAAATGATGAACAATTCTACTGTATGTGTGCATGTATGCATACATACCATACTATATAAATCCATTCATCTGTTGATGGGTATTTCGTGTTGCTTCCACCTTTTGTTATTGTGAATAAAGTTGTTACAAACACTAGTGTACCATTATATGTTCAAATCTCTGCTTTCAGTTCTTTTGGATATACCCAGAAGTGGGATTGCTGGATCGTATGTTAAGTTTTATTTTAATTTTTGAGGAGCCACCATACGGTTTTTCATAGTGGTTGTGCAGTTTTACATTCCCACTAGCAATGCACAGAAGTTCTAATTTCACTGCATCCTCACCAATATCTGTTACTTTGTTTGTTCATTCAATTGATTGATTGACCGTAAGTACTAGCCAACTTCCTAATGGGAATGAAGGGGCATCTCACTGTGGTTTGGTTTGCATTTCCCTAATGATTAGCAATGCTGAGCATCTTTGTGTGTGTTTCTTGGCCATGTGCATATCTTCTTTGGAGAAACGTTTATAAGTTCCTTGCCCATTTTTAAATTGTTATTGTTGATTTTTAGGAATTCTTATTTTCCTGAATATTAAACTCTTATCAGATATTTTCTGATATTCTGTGAGTTGCTTTCTCATTCTGTTTATAATGTCCTTTGATGTGAATATAGATTTAAGCCAATAATTACAAGTTCCAGGCATATCATGAAAATGGGACATAGAGATAAATATTAGGAGATTTCATTCATAGCAGAAGGACAAAAGCCTTCCTCCCCCATTCATTTTTTCAAAGTGTTTGCTCAGGACACTGTGTATCCAACTGTGTACAAAAGACAAATCCCTCAGCCCCAAGAAATTCCCATTACAAAGACATTCATGATGCCACATTTAACTGAAAGATAAAGAATAAATAGGAATTGTCAGGGGCTAAGCAATGGAGATAAGAAAGAACAGTGGGGGTGAATGGGTTCTTTAGGACAAAGAAACAGCCTGTCTGAAGGCCCTGATAAAATGAGAAGGTGTTATGTTTAAGGAACAGAATAAACTCCATCAGATTTGGAAAGAAAAATATACAAAAAGGTAAGCAGTGATGGGCCTGCACCAGGAGACTGATTTTTCTGACAAGAACAGTGCTCAGAGTGCCTTGTTCTTCTGGGTAATGGCGATGTACATTCTGGCTGCAGGTTGAGGGTTAGGGATGTGTCAAGTGGCAGCAGGCAGTAGGACTGGTGTCTTTGCTATATTAATTAATTTTCCAACGAGCTTAGTCATTCTGCATAGCTGCATTGATCATAGCAATGAGCTATCAAATTGTTTTCCAGAAATTCTGGGAATCTCTTGAGATACTTAATGTTTTTTAATAAGGTAATTTTTATTTGACTGTCTAGACTGGATTCTATTGTTCATTATCAAAGATGTTGACTATTACACCATGGCCTTCTTGACTGCTTTCATGTGTTGGTCTCCTTCTCTTCTCATACACATGTTCTCTACATAGCAGGAAAAAGAGCTATCATGGTACTTTTTAGTTGAAAGAACAAATGACTTGGCAGGATCACTAGGAACCCAGAAGATACCTACTCTGTATCAGTTTCAGACGCAAACTGGGGTTGAAGGAAAAGATGCCTTCCATTTGAGAGGAAACTTTTTCCCAGGGCTGGTTATTGAACAACACAAGACCTTCACACTGGGATATATCTCCAGCCCTTCTTTATTTTTTATTTTGAGACAGGGTCTCACTAAGTGACTAAATTGCCCAAGCAGGGCTCAAACTTGTGATTCTCCTGCCTCAGCCTCCCAGAGTGTTGGGATTACAGGTTCCATGTCTGGCAAGAGGAAACTCCTTCTGAGAAAGGCATTTTCTCAGGAGTGCCACAGGTTAGTTAGACCTAGGGGAAGCACAGAGTACTAGGACATAGAAGAGTCTGGAATAGAGCGCGGTTTGGCAATGCACCTGAGGAGCCCTAGGCTGCAGTGGAGGAGTTCCAGTTCTTCATCAAGCCTGGGAGCTCTAATCAGACTGCTAGAAGAGAAAAAGCAGTGTCCAGATGATGAGGGTCTGGAGGCTTGGATTCGGGTGATGACTGAGGTGCCTGGGATGCGGGATGCATTGGAGAACCCTGGTGGCCAGTGACCAGCGTGACCGGGAAGATTTAGCCCCGCCGAGAGCAGGTCAGTGTGCACCCCCAGGAGTGTCAGCTAGGAGAAGGCAGCAAGCGCCTAAAGGGGCCTGAGCAGCAGCCCTGTCCGGCCCGGAGCCACCTCCCCAGGTTCTCATTGCTGTTCAGACCCCATCCTGGGCTCTTCCTTTGCTGAGGAGTCTTCGCAGCCAGATCTCAGAGTCCATCTCAGGGCAGAAAATCCTGTGACAATCAGAAAATGAGACCATGCGAGGAGCTGAGACCCTCAGCCTCTCCTTCTGGATGGGGAAGGGGGTTAAAACTGCTTTCTCATCACCTGCAATCCTAGCCTCATGTTTATCCAACAAGTTTTCTTTGCTCAATTTGCCTCCGAAATCTAAATCACGTCTCTCTGAACCTGAGAAAAGGTCTCCTCTTGGATGACCATTATTTCAACCAGTCGGCTAAGCTGCCTAAGCCTAAAGGACCCTCGGGAACCTTTCCAACAAATGCCAGTGATATTCAAGACCTCCGAAGACCAACCACCCTTTGTTCCCAGCCCCATTAAACAAAGCAGACAAGAAATAATTAGAAATGACATAGATGAGAGATAGACAGACTGATATACAGATGAACAGACAACAGATAAGTGAGAGACGGGGAAAGAAGGTTGGTGACATCAGGATGACCCTTGGGTGGCTGTAGGATGCCTAGATGATCTTCAGAATAACTTCGTTTCTCAGTTTCATGATCTTACAGAAGGGATAAGCTTATTTAAAAATCAATCAGATAAATTAAAGTGAATTTTCTAATCCTCCAACTTTTATATCAAAAAATTAGTACTCCACCACCCCACCCCACCCCTGCAAAAAACTATAGATTTGAAGTAGGTAAAGTCTAAAGGAAGTTAGAAGGCCACTCTGAAGCTGGATCGAGTTACTTCATTAATCCATTAAGGTGACTCTTTCCTGCAGGACCTCAGATGTTACTCTATCTGCTTACAGGATTCTGCAGTTCAGAAGAAAGAGTATTATTTTAAAAGTCGATTTGTTATCAAGAACATCTTTCCTCAAGTCTAAGTGCTTTTCTTATTAAACAGCATATGCCCACATGATTCTATTCTAGACTTTTTAAAGCTAGTGTGGCATATATCCAACCATAATGGGAAAATTTCTAAGTTCAACAACATTTCAAAGAATGTTAAATTATCACAAGCGAGAATTATTCAGGCAGGGTATTGAATTGTTTATATAGCTACAACTCTTAAAACAGTGTTCATGTATGGTGATGTTTGTTCCATTAAAAAAAAAAAAACCTCTCCTGACCTTTTCAGTCTCATTGTTTAATTAGTTGGTCCAAAGTAAGCATCCTAGGCATTGTTGTACAATAGCACCATTCTGTATTCCAAAATATTTCTATGGTGCGACATCCTTGAGCTATATTTACTTGTGGGAGGTGGGTTTAGCCTACTTTAGAGCTTGCACAGATCTTCAGTTCACCAGCATCCTCGTGCACGTTGCACCCTTTATTCTCCTCCACGTCTGGGTCTGTCACCCTCCCTCCTTGCTTTTCCACCTTGTCAGCGTGTCCCACAGGTCTCCCTTTGGATGTGAACATCCTTTATGCTGCCCTCACACAGCTCTCATGCCGACTGCCCTGTGTTATTAAGTGCTGTTTAATAAAGTCTCCTTGTTTCATGCTAAGGCACCTGACTTCCTCCATTCGCCGTCTCTCCTCATGGCTGCCCATGGACCTAAAGCGTCCTCCCGAGGCTGTCTTCCTCCACACCCAGGCCCTCAGCAATGCCCTTTGATCTTCCTCCACACTCAGTTCCTTTCCATCACCTTTAGGGAGGAGAGGATACTGTCCTTCTTGTTCAATCCAGGCGAACCCCACTTTTACTCCATCACGGCCTCCATTGAGTGCAGTCAAACCTCAGGTCTCTTCATCGTCCATGCTGCCTCCTTTCTAAGATCTCAGACGGAGATTCAGTTTACCTTTAATCACATCCTGTCATCCTCCAGCTTTCTCACTCTGCAGACACACATGAAGTTTTGAACTTCATAAAAGCCCATAATCTCATACAGTATCTCAGTTCAGCTTGACTTCTCTCTCTACCCAGCCTGGTCCAGGGGTCAGGCAATTCACCCCCGAACCCTTCATCCCTTGGACTTCCCACTCGGTTGATCACTGTCTGTCTTTCCCTCTGCTTACTAAACTTACTCTGTTTCCAGAGAAACAATTTCCACTTCTTTACTACTTATTCCCTAACTTCTGACACCTGATTTCTACATACACCGCTATACTGATGCCACTTTCTTCCACTTTTCTGGGATTTATTGAACTAACTGACTACCACACTGAGATCTGCTTGTCTCCAATGTCCTTGGATTGATTTTTCTACAACAGTTGATGCTATGGGATAGATAAAATTTCTTCTAATTATACCTCCCCTCCTTGTGTTAGTCAGATTTGGGCTACTGAAAAAAAATACAAGACAGACAACTTGAAATGAGAAAAGGTTTATTTTGGCTAGCAATTTTGTAAGATTTAATGTTTGGTCAGTTGACCCACTTGCTTTTGTGGGGTTTTTTGTAATTTTTTATTTGCACATGTTTGTAACACATGCAGTTTGCAATCATGTTGAGGAGTAGGCACTTGTACATAAAACGCTTATGTGTATGCTGGCGGACACCTGTAATACCAGCGAGGCTGAGGCAGGAGGATCACCCTGAGTCTGAGGCCAGCCTGCACTACAGAGTGAGACCTTTTCTTAAAAAAATTTTTTTAATTTCTTTCTCCTTCCATCTTCCTTCTTCCTCCTCTAGTTTTCCTTTCCTCATTTTTATTCTTGTTGATACTATTGATCTTAACTCATGTTATGGCACATAATGTTTACATTCACTGGGGTTATTAGGGTCCCATACATGGAATATCTTCCTTCTACTTATTCTTCTTCCCTCTTTCTCCCCCTGTCCTTTCCATCTCTTTGATTCTTCCCCTTTAAAAGAGATCTATCCTCCTTCTTCTATCCATCCTTTATTAATTTCTCTGTTTGAACTTCACCTTACTCAAATGAGAGACACCATATGGTATTTAAGTTTGTGTCTCTGGTTTATTTCACTCAACATTATATTTTCCAGATGCACCCTGGACATCTTCCTAAAAATGTCTCAATTTTGTGAAGAGGCAGCCAATCTTGGCAGGAAGCATGTGACAGATGAGGTGCATACCCCTCGTGGCCAGGTTATGAAAAGAAGGCACTGAAAAGGACAGCAGCCTCCCAGTGCCCTGAGTGCAGCCCCAGCGGTTTAACCCTCCCAGGAGGCCCCGGCCCCAGAAGTGCCAACCTTGTGACTAAGCCTTAAGCACAGAGGCCCTCGAGGGACATTCAAGATCTGAGCCATAACACTCTCCTTCAGGGACACGATGCTGTCCTCTCACCCTCTGTCTCTCCACCTGTGCCTTGTAGGTATTCTTCTGAACCTTCCTCCCTCTCCCCAACTCTTCAGGATTTGGTATTTTCCAACACTGTACCCTCATGTTCTTTTCAAGATACATGTCCTCTCCTCTAGAGTTCATTTTTGCTTCATCTCCTTATACAGTAAGACTTCAGGTTTGAAGTCAGACTTAACCTAAATTTGCACATTTCTCTTGCAAGAACAGGGTCTGGTACATAACAGGTCCCTAATAGGTGAAGAGAACTTCAATCAACTTCTCTGGGTCTCCTTTTTATGGTGATCTTATATGGCTGGATTTTACAATATACAAAGATAGGTAGAAAATAATAGGACCATAGTAAATATTTACCCTATTTATCTGAAAATAACCGCCAAACCTAAATCTGCAAGCTACACTCACACCAGAAACTGAGATGAATGTGCACTATCTCCTTTGATAATCAGTTGGCTCCTCGATGTTGGCAACCTGAAATTCCACCTTCAACCACCTCAAGCCGGTTCTCCCTCCTCCCTGTTTCTGAAATCCTGACAACCTTCTTCCAGTTATTAAAGCTCCAAATGAAAAATAATTTTAATTCTTTTTATCCCTATCTCACGTCCCCCTAAAGATTATTTATACCACATCCTTCAAATGTCCTTCCTACTCGCACAGTCAGACCTCTTGCCAGACCAGCACGAGCTCTTATCATGAACATCTTCCCACAACATGTTCTTTAGTGGTCTGTTCACCAACAGTCTCCTCCACTGCAGTCCTGGGACCTCTCTAGATCACCAAGTAGGGCAGACTTCTTAGCCTGGGAATCAGAAGGCTCCACAATGGACCAAACTTGTTTCTACGTGCTCTCTAAACACACCCTGCGGTTTTGCTTCTTTCTGTCTTTGCCTGTGGAGCCTTGTTGCCGAGGGCAGCTACTAAAACTGGCCAACATTCAAGGCTGGCTCAAATCTCGGAAAGTCTTTCCTGATCCTGAGTTGCATTTGATTGTTATTTTTTCAATAGTTCCTCAATGTTTTTACTTTGATGGCTTTTATTTTATTCTATATATCTGTATTGTCTATCATTACTAAGTACCATGAAGACATGGATTTTGTCCTATTAGTCTTTATATTTTCACAGGACTCAGTAAAATACTTTGCACACGAAAAACTGTCCATACAGTATCTGTTAAATTCACGTGTATATGACTTTAAGAAATTACGCTCTGGAATTCAGTGTTTTTGAAACTCTTTATTATGACCATTTGTCTATGTGGACAAAATGCCACTTTCAATGCTTCTTAGTGACATAGCTCCTAGGAATTGATGGAAAGGCCTTTAGAAGACAGATATTTATCACAGTTGTAAAATAGTTTCCCCATCCCCTGGTTTTTCCCTCAAGTCACAGCAGTAACTGAGTTTATGGATGAAATGACCAATTTAAAGAAAAATAATTGCTGTAATCTTCTCTCCTGGTTAAAGAGACAAGAAAATATTGTCCCTTCTGAAGATCTGGTGCACAAGAGATAAAGAATATGTCAACCCAGAAGCAGTAACAGCAGAGGTAACTGCCAAGGTTTTAGAGTGTTTTGCTTGTAAAAGCCACCATGGACCTAGTGTACTTGTAGGTAGCAGGTTCCAGAAACTACATGGAACAGCAAACAGGTTTGAATTTATTCTGGTTTAGCCAATGATAGGCCTTGAGTAGCTGTAAACATCACTCCTGGCTTTTGGCCCCAATTTCACTATTTTAAAGTAAAGGGATTAACATACCAGGTGACTTCTGAGGTTCCCTCTGTCTCTGGCCTTCTCTGATTCTGAGTTTGCAGCTCCTGAAGCAACTCAGCAAAGAGGAGCCAACTCTGAGTACTACAGGCAGACTGCAGAGAACAAATCCTATGTTGAGCCCTTCAGCCGCATGATATCAAGGAAGATACATCATCAACTTCTCTGTTCTGTTTCTTCATGTGTAGAAAGGTTATGATGCTGATAACAGTAATAGTAACCACGACTTAGAATTAAAATAAATGTATAAATTGCTTAATGCAATGACTGGCATACAGCAAGCACAAGATAGAATGATTATTAATGTAAACAAGATAGATTTTCAGAAAGAGCTGATGTATCCTGAGCACACTTACGGGGAGCACTTTCTGCAGGTATGTGTCCAAGCACACACCTGAGACAGCCAGGACACAGCCTCAGATTGCCAAAGGCAGAGGTCATAAACTGATAACTCAAGCTGTGTGCCTCGTGTGTATTTTCTCAGTATAAACAGTGTTGTTGTTATTTAATTGAATTAGCTAACATTTAAAAATCCGAGTAACCCACTTCTTGAACTGGAAGAGTCTGGGAATGGCAGCCTGGCCTTCCTGCATAGCCCGACGATCAGGCTGCCTCTCAGCGCTCACATAACTCCCTTCCAGCCTGCTGTCTATACTGTGTGCCTCCCCCACAGGCACCGCTGGCCGTGAGGACAGCAGTCTTTCCCACACTATATGCAGAGCTCACAATGGAACTAACGCACAGAGGGAACTGGTACTTCACATCCTTAGATTTCCCAGCTTGTGGGAGACCTGGAGAACAGCCCCGATTGTCTGCATTAAGGCTATGGTGAGAAAATAAAACACAGACAAGTGTAGTCATACATGATTGGCTGGGAAGTCGATCTCTCCAGACGGGTCCTCTCCTGACACTCCAAGACAGCCACTATTTATTGGGGGTATACAGTGATAAACGGGGCTAGTGAAAGATTCCAATTTGGTAGAAGACTTATGATTCTGTGGGAAGTATAATCCTGGGATGCCTCAAGAGGGCGGAGATGGTTTTATGCTAAGAAGAGTCAGTAGGAAATCTCAGATGGGTGGTGTCCGTAATCCCAAATCTCCATTTTATCCCGTAAGGAAGTATGCAAAATTAGCCACTGTGAATCTGTCGTCCCCAACACCAGCTAAATGAGTCATTACACCTTCTTTTAGCTGAGATACCTTTATTTGGGTTTTCAACCCTTGTAACCAAGGCACAAAATCAATTCTATGACTAGGGCAGCCAATTTGTCCTCTGAGGACACAAAGTCCTTATTTCTGTAAAACTCTTAGTCTCAGACAAACTGAGATTGTTGACAGCAGTGTGCTCACGGCATGTTGCTCAAGGTCAAGCTGTCATCGACTCCTATGCTTTTCCTTCTCTCCACAAAGCTCATTTTCATTTCCAAAACTCATCACCATATTTTCAAAAATATGGACCAGATCTGGTTTTTAATATCATTTCCCTATAAAATAAACCAGAGCTTCTTGGACAAATGACTGAATCTAGGGTTGGGGAACGGGGAATATATATATATATATATATATATATATATATATAGAGAGAGAGAGAGAGAGAGAAAGAGAGAGAGAGAGAGATATCCTGGAGCATGTTATAGTATTAGAAAATAAGTAACTTTTCAAATAACAAAATGATGAGTCACATCAAGGAGATACCAGGGCCCAACTAAAAGAGCTCTCAGTGGTCCAAAACTAAAACAATATGAGCAATAAAATAAATAACATAGTAATACACAAGGTAAAAAATAAATATTCCAAGTTGTTGAATAAATGAGGAGGAGAAAATTCTTCCTCACAGAAAAACTCCAAATAATCTAATTGATCCTCTCCTGATACATCATGTTGAATAGACTACAACCTAAATATGACATGATGAAATGTTATATCTCTGTATCTACCTCTCCAAAACTCACAAACTTCATATAGCCATGAGGTAAACACTGAAGAAACCCAAAGTGAAGACATACTACCAAAACAATAAAAACTCTGATCAGTATATCTCAAAATTGTCACGATCAAAAGACGAGGAAAGTTTGAGAAATGATCACGGAGCAGAACAGGCTATAAAGACAGCATGCCTTAGTCTCCGTGTGGCTACTTACCGTGGTTACAGACCGGCTAACTTACCGTGAACAGAAGTTTACTGGCTCACAGTTCTGGAAGCTGGGAACTGCGGAGGCCCTGCTCACAGCGTAGTGAGTGGCAGAAGGCATCACACGGCAGAAAGGCAAAGAGAATGTGGTGTGAGAGGGGACGGATTCGCCTCCAGGACAGGTAGCAGTGCATCCAGGAGAGCAGGGCTCTTGTGACCTAGGTCCCGCCTCCCACTCCCGTCACAATGGCAATTAAATTTCAATGGGAGTTTTGGAAGGGGCAAACATTAAAATCATAGCACATGATGGCTAAACATAATATATCATTCTGCATGAAAACCTGAAAGGACAAAAAAAATGGCTTTCATTTGAACCATCAGGTAAATGCAAATCAAAACCACACTGAATTTCCATCTTACCCAGTCGTAATGGCTATTATCAAGGATATGAAGAAAAGAAGAATACTGTTGATAGAAATGTAAACTAGTACAGTCATTATGGGAAACAGGGTGGAGGATCTTCAAAACACTGAGTGGAACTACCATCAGATCCAGCTGTCCAGTCCTATCAGAAGTGTGTGAAGTAAATGCAGTCAGCACACTGAAGAGACATCTGCATCCACATGTTCACCGGGACACTAGTTACAAAACCCAAGCTGTGGAATCAGCCTACCCAGCAACAAAGGGATGAAAAAAGAAATTACGATGCAGAGAATCAAACCGTGTCACTTTCAGTAAAATGGGCAGAATGAAAGAACAACATGGTAAGGGAAATAGGCCAGACGGAGAAAGAGAAGGAGCAGATGTTTCTCTCTTACATGAAAAGTTAAAGAACAAAAAGATGGCTTGAAAGAAGAAGGAAGACTATTAGGTGTCGGGGTCGCTCCCGGCCGGCAGGAAAGACACACGACAAAGTCTGGCGGTGTGCAACCTTGCCTTTATTTGTCTCCGCGTGGGCCCCGCGAGGCCTCCTCTCTGCCACCAGCCCTTTCTCGCCGGTGGACTTTCTCTATCTCTCTCTGTGCTTTCTCTCTGTGCTTCTCTCTCGTGGCGGGAGAGGCATTTACTTTTATAGGGTAACAGTGGCCAATCAGTTCAAAGCGCGTGATGCGGGCTGATTGGCTAACATCAGTTGTTGCTAGGCAGACTATTCTATTGCGCGGGCTGCTTACGTCGCCAGGGCAATCAGGGGGCAGGAAGCAGGCGCCAACTTGGCTCACTCGATGGGAGGGGCAATCTAGCTCAGGCTCCGCTCCCACCCACAGGCCCTACGTCCGCCAAGTAAGGCGACCGGTGTCGGCCGCGGCTCCCAACATCTCCCCCTATTTTATTTACTTTGAATGAATGTATGCATCGCAGCCCGCCCTGGATCGAGTGCAGAGGCTTATGCCCTGTGTTGAGGCCCACCGTAGGCCCTTGGCTTGGACCCTGGTCGGCCGCCCCCGGGTCCGCCAAGGCCTTGAGACCCTCGTCCTTTTTCCAGGGCCAGGAGTGAACTGGACGGAACCTGGATGCACATAGGCATGCACTCATGCCCCTCCGTGTGATCCCCTCGGAGAGGCATCTAGATCTGGTCAGATTCTAGTAATCCAGCGGCTTTCGTGCGCCATGGGGTAGGGCCTGGCTTAGGTCGAGTCGTGCTGGGGAGGCACGCTCTTACCCGTCATTGACTCACCTACCCTGCTGTGTGGTGTCATTAGGGAAGGAATGCGGAAGACCCGCCACACCTAGACCCGGTCGTAGGCCAGAGCGAGCCATGCGTAGGCCTGGGGGTCATTGTGCCCATCACGGGCTGCTGCCAGGGCTGCATGGGCAACCAGGCGTACTTGACGCCGGGCCGCCGCAAGGCGCCCATTAATAAATGATGTGACCCATCGGAGCAAGAATGGTCCTACAAGTAAGAACAGAAGCAAGGAGCACAGGGGACCTAACAATGGTAAAACATAGGGGAGCAAGCCATTCCAGGCTCCCCAAAAAGGGATTGTCCTGCAGTTTTTTTAGGGCTCATCTTGTTGTTGGGTCTGCGGTTGGCCTCTGGTGGAACAGGCCTGATCTTTAGTCGAGGGACTTGTCGCGTCAACCTCTCTGGGACCCACAGTGGTTTTCGTCCCGGTTCCTGCGGAAAAACACAAACCGCGCCTCGGTTCCAGCTAACCACCGGATCCGGGCCCATCCATTGTCATGCCATAGATAACCGCGCCTTTGGAGGCAGGCCTTGGCTTACTCCCCCTTTTTGTTTTTTATTTTTTATTTTTTTTATTTTTGGTCTTTTTCGTTTTTTTTTTTTTTTTTTTTATCGGTACCAGGGATCGAACTCGCGATTGCCTGCTTACAAGGCAGGCGCTTATGCCGCTGAGCTAAATCCCCAGCCCCCGTTTCCTCAACCGGCGTTTTTCTCAGCCTGCTTGGCAGAGTAGCCGCCCATGAAAATACCGTCCGCCCCGCGGCGCAACGTCATAGGACGGCGGTCGCGACAGAGTGGAACGGGGCGTCACTTCCTGTGCCGGCTGAGAGAAGGGAGGGTTTCCTGTAGCGGCCTCTCGGCGGGGAGCCGCTTCTGGAGAAGAGCTCCAGGGCGGAGCGGATGGCTCTCTATCTCCTCCCCGCCAGAGAGCGCTCGGGGGCCCTTTTTCCTCTCTCTGCTTTTTTCGAGCGGCGCACGCACACAATTTGCGGCGCAACTCGGCATAGGAGTCAAGGCACGCATGTATCATTTCCCACAGGGGGCGAATAGCCGGCGAAATATCGCCTCCCAATTCCGCCGAGGCGAGGTCCCCGCCTAACTTGTCCCATGACGGCAGGTTTAAATGCCCTGTGGGTAAAAACCAGGGAGCCACCCTATCTATCTCTGCTATGAATAGTTCCAGTGTTTTTTGACCTACCCTGAGGTCTCTAGCTTTTAAAAGCTTCCTAAGGGCCTTTACCAAGGGCCGCGCCTCCGCGCTCGGTAAATTACCCATTCTCAACCTCTAAGGGCTGTAACTCACCGCGTGTGACTTAAAGAACCCGTCACCTACGCGTGAGCCTGAGGGGAGTCTAAAAGCCCTGTAGGTGCGCGCCACCCAGAGCCCAGGCTTATCCCCAACTCACCTGTCCGGCAGCACCACGCTGGAGCGTTGCACACCACCGCCGTGTCTCGGGGTTGATCAGTCCCCGTGCGGGTCACCAAATGTCGGGGTCACTCCCGGCCGGCAGGAAAGACACACGACAAAGTCTGGCGGTGTGCAACCTTGCCTTTATTTGTCTCCGCGTGGGCCCCGCGAGGCCTCCTCTCTGCCACCAGCCCTTTCTCGCCGGTGGACTTTCTCTATCTCTCTCTGTGCTTTCTCTCTGTGCTTCTCTCTCGTGGCGGGAGAGGCATTTACTTTTATAGGGTAACAGTGGCCAATCAGTTCAAAGCGCGCGATGCGGGCTGATTGGCTAACATCAGTTGTTGCTAGGCAGACTATTCTATTGCGCGGGCTGCTTACGTCGCCAGGGCAATCAGGGGGCAGGAAGCAGGCGCCAACTTGGCTCACTCGATGGGAGGGGCAATCTAGCTCAGGCTCCGCTCCCACCCACAGGCCCTACGTCCGCCAAGTAAGGCGACCGGTGTCGGCCGCGGCTCCCAACAATTAGGGAGAGGGAAGAGAACCTGAGGGGGCAAAGAGAGGTGAACATGGTCGAATCATATGTGCATGTACAGAAATATCACAGCAAAGCCCCCTAATCTGTGCAGTTAATGTGTTAACAGTTACAATTAAAA
The DNA here is from genome assembly GCF_034190915.1 of Cavia porcellus. Taxonomy (NCBI): domain Eukaryota; kingdom Metazoa; phylum Chordata; class Mammalia; order Rodentia; family Caviidae; genus Cavia; species Cavia porcellus. Next base: position 25,202,960 of record NW_026947497.1, on the reverse strand, counting down.
TATAAAAATTAAGCATAGAAAAGGATATTCAATGGGCTGAAAGTATACTATAGCTCTGTGATAAGCTTGCCTAGCATGCCTCAGGCCCTGGGTTTGATCCCTAGCACCACAAAAATATTTAAGAAGGATACTGGAGAAGTGCAGAACTGAATGAAGTATTAATTTAGTTAATAATAATGGGCCTATGGTGGTTTCTCACTTGCAACACGTCTACATAGTGACAGGATTTAAGGGAAACTGAGTGAGCTTATATGGTAGTTCTCAGAACTATATTTACAACTTTTCTGGGAATCTAAAATTCTTCTAAAGGAAAACTCTATTTGAAAAATAGTGATAGAAACCAAGCATGACTGTGCACATCTGTAATACTAGCTACTCATGCAGCTAATACAGTAGGATAGCAAGTTCAAGTCCAGTCAGGGCAATTTAGGGAAACCATGACTCAAATGAAAAAATAATAATAAAAATACAAAGAGGGCTAGGGTCATAGCTCAGTGGTACAGCACCCCCAGGTTCCATATGCCGTACTAATAAATAAATAACAGACCAGTTCATAGCCTGAAAAAAAGTCCTACTGTAAAATGATAATAATAATAACGTGGCTTCACAAATTTTTAAAACGTATAAGAATTATGCTTTCGTAAAAGATTTTTATGTTTTATACATTCCTTGTATAATGCAACAGGCATTCCATTGTCATCTTTCTGGACATTTTTTTCCCCATGTAATTACAAATTAGTTGGACCATTTGATTGACCTACTTAGAATTTTGGTTCTTCCAACTGTTTGTTAAACTTACAAACTAAATTAATGCTTGTTCTTACATGTCCTGGTAGAACAAATTAATACTACCTGAACAAATTAGTAACTTTGACTCCCAACTCCTGTGATTTTGGCAGGTTATGCTTTCAGTTTGCAAAGTCTATACACAGGGGAAGCTTTGGGTAAGGAAGGAGAGCTCCTATCAATAGAAACACAGTTATCCTTAATGAGTGTGAGAAGAACACCCCAGAGGAAGAGCAGATTCATTATACCTTCTTTTCAAAGCAATGAGAAGCTGTGCCGGTGCCCTACTAAGAGAGTAGATGGAAACATGAAATACAACTCCTCACCGTGAGGAAGTAACTCATTCACTCAGCAACTGGTTAACACCCAAGCTAAGAATATAGCAATGACAGACACTGAGGGTTTCCATTCCTACTTTAGGAGCAAAATAGCAACAGAAGGTGTAGCGATGTTAAGCAGATTAAACTGAGGAGTTCTTCAAATACACAATTGGATATTCAACTAGCACTTCCGAAAGTGCTAAGTAGCACCAGAATATGCATTTCATGAACAAACTCTGACCTCTGCCTCTCTTGAGATCAGCAGGGAGTGTTAAAATGATTAAGACAAAATTCATGTCCTCAAGGTACTTGCCGGCTGATGCCTAGGATAAGAGAAATACACAAATAGTTATAAGCACAAAGTAGAAGTTAATATGTGCTCCAAGAAAAGTACAAGATGCTCCTGGAAGTCTAAAAGGTGGACATTAACTCTAGTGGAGGATAAGGAAGCAGATCCCTGCGGGAGCCATTAAAGCTGGAAATTGATCACACATGCAGGGCCGGGACATGGCTGTCCCAAGAGCAAAGAGCCCTGGGGCAAGCTGGGTGAAGAAGCTGCTTCAGCCTGGAAAACACCTAGCCCCAAACTATCTAAACAGTGGGTTGCTAGGACAAAGTGGTGTCAGAGGACATTAAGATGCTAAAATGTACCTGTACCAGGAAAAGAAGGAAGAAAGAAAAAGAAAGAAAGAAAGAAAGAAAGAAAGAAAGAAAGAAAGAAAGAAAGAAAGAAAGAAAGAGAAAAAGGGAGGGAAGGAGAGGGGAGGGGAGGGGGGGTGGGGAGGGCTAGTTCCTTTCCTCCCATCAGGAGAGAAAGGGCTCCATCTGACCCCAGCTCTGTTTCTTCCTTATTTTCTCATCCTCTTGTGGTACTGCACCTCAAGAGCCACTTGGATCATGGCAGATCGCATTTTAAAATAAGCTTAAACTGTGGTACAAAGTAGACAGGTTTGCACAGGGAATTACAGGCAAAGAGCCTCAGCCACATCACTAAAGTTTACCTGTTTATTGAGGCTATATGTAAATAAGCCTTGGGAATATAGATTTAAAAAGGAACCAGTACGGATGCTCAGAGTGGGAGGAGAAGCACGTTTGTGTCATTCAGCTGATAGTAAATACCATGAAGAAACAGGCATCATTTTAATCAAATGACGGCACTAACACAAGCAGCGGGGAGCAGGTGGACAACGTGAGGCTCCGCAGGTGACAGCCCAAGGAATATGCACATTCTTCTCCAACGAGACTTGCATTACCCAAAACCAGGCTGAGGAAAGTAATATAACTGGCTTGTGTTCTTCACATATGTCAAAACAAATGCAATTATGATGTACCATAAACATATACCAATAAAATTAAAAGGCCACAAAAAAAGTCAGAGAAGAAAAAAACGTGAGTTCTTCCAGAAAACGCAAATTAAAGACACATGCCTAATGCAAAACCTCACCTTGTATTGGATCCTGAACGTGAGGGAAGAAATGCTGGAAAGAATGATGGGAATAATGGAAAATTGGAATACAGAGACTTTAATTTTTTAAGTGTTGTATCTAAACCAGGCCATTGCATACACCTGTAATCCAGGCTACTGGAGAGACCAGAGCTGGAAAATCAAAAATTCAGGGTCACATGGTCAACCTAGTGATATGCTTTCTCAACATAAAAGAAAAACTTTTTTAAAAGGGTGGGGATTCAGCTCAGCAGCCGAGAATTGGCCTGTCATGCCTGTGGCCCTGTAGTCAATCCCCAGCCATGTCAGAAAAATTTTAAAAATTTTAAAACAATCATTATACCTATAAGAAGCTTCCTGAATTTAATATTGGTACTAGGGCTACATCAAAGAACAGTCCTATTTTCAGGAAAGACACATCGAAGGATTGGAGGTAAATGGGTATGCTGTACAAGACCTACTCTCAAATGTTTCACAAAAAATAATATGTGCATATGGAAAGAGAGAAATGAATGACCAAATAAATGTTGCACAAAAAGCCTGCACATTTGGGGTTAAGGGGGTCCCTACCATTCCTGCAACTTTTTCATAGTTTAAATTATTTTACACACACGTTTAGATATCTCATTGTTTCTCTCATATAAGAAATCTAAACTATAGGGCTGGGAGTTTAGCTCAGCGGCGTAAGTGCCTGCCTGGCAAGCACAAGGTCATGAGTTCGATCCCTGGTACCAAAACATAAATAAATAAAATTTTAGAAAAGAAATCCAAACTATAAATAAAGAACAAAATGAAAGATAGATAATAGAAAACAGAAAGATCTTTTGCAAATGAGAAGAGGACCAAGAGACAGAGGAAAGAGAGAGAGGAAAGGAAATATAAAGAGAATCAAGGTATGTTACGTACAGGTACCAACTTCTCAGGATGAATGTAACCAGTATGCACTGTAAAAATGTACTAAAAAGTACATACCTACAAATAAAAAATAAAATTATTTTGAAGTAAAGCACTTTTAAAGACTCAAAACAATCAGCTAAACCTAACTTATTTTCATGCATAACAGTTTCATGACCAAGTTATATTAAGGTATAAATCTTTCTACATTGTACGTTATTAGTTACATAATACTTGAAATTTCAGGATCTCCCTTTATCATTTCATAACATCTTATTTAAATATTTCCATGTATCAATTTGACACATGTCGTGTTGGCTTTCCATTACTGCAACAAAGTGCCTGTGCCAACTTGAAAAGAGGAAGGGTTTATTTTGACTCAGTTTTGAAGGTCTAGGTCCTCAGCTGGGCAGACCCATTTCTGCTGCGACAGTGGCAAGCCAGCACGGAGGGAAGTGTGCAGCAGAGAAGGCCTGTTCAGTTCGCCCCTGGGTGCCAAAAGAAAACGAGAGAGACCACATTCCACAGTCCCCTTTGGGACACGCCCCTTTTAGCACGTGACCTAAACCCTCCACTGAGGCTCACTCTTTTTTTTTTTTTTTTAATTTAAAAGGAAAAAGAGAAAAACACAAAACAAAACAAAGCGGTGTAAGGGTACAAGTAATACAGAACTACAAAAAAAAAAAAAAAAAAAAAAACAGTAAGAAATCACCAGTTAATAGATTACATATTATCATCTTAGAGATAGTTGCTCAAATCACAGTATCAAAGCATACAAAGTGGACATGCAAACAGTGAGACTTCAAACAGTTGTATTCAATGATCCAACGAAAAATATTAATATGGTCAGCTATTTAACACCCCTAAACACACTTGCTATTGTATCCTTTAGAGCTCTTTTTTTTTCCCTCTCTTTTTTACAACAAAATTTACACATTTTGGGTTTTATTACTCCTTAGTTCTTATAACTTTTTGGGGGGGGGGAGAATAAAATCAAATATGGCAAAACAAAGCTGTCAGTCAAACCAAGGCTCACTCTTAAACTCTGCACCACCCATAGCCCTGCAGGCTGGAACCAACCCTTTGATTTATGTCCCTCCAAAGGCCAGTTCAGGTTCAAGCCATATCACATATTAACAAAGTTTAGAAACCATGTAGTTCTCTATCATTTAATCATCTGCTACTGGGCATTCCTGTGATTTCTGGCTTTCACTCCTATCTCCTAGGAGTTTTAGAATAATTTTGGAGAGTAAGATCTGAAGAACTGTATTCAGATTTACATGTCCAAATTATATGGGCTGAGATCTACTCACACCAGATGACATGTCCCATGCTTGTCAATATAAATTCAGCCTCAGAAATTAATCATCGGTCTGTTGATACTGCTGCCAGTCCACAGCTTTGAGCCATGTACATGCACTCATATGCGTATGTACAAGCACACACACACGCCATTCAGCAAGCCCTGGACCAAAAAATGATGTATGACAGCCACACTGACACACTATTGCTGGTTGACTATTACCACCTCTGCTAGAAAGCTTTATCCAAATGCACAGCAAATCACACTTGTCCGCAGTCAAATGCTTTGGCTTTAGTAAAGATCTTATTCTTACACATTTCCAAGATGCAATATAGAAACTTCTTGGTTTTCTGTTGTCATTGTTTTTGCTGTTTACTTGTTTGTTTGGAGGGTATTGTTTGTTTTTGAGACAGGGTTTCATTATGTGGTGCAGGCTGTCCTTGAACTCACTTAGAAAGCCTATGCTGGCCTCAAACTCACAGCAAGCCTCCTGCCTCAGCCTCCTGAGTGCTGAGATTATACGTGTACACAACCACACCTGGCTATTTTTTTAAGACATTTAGTTTGACTATAAAAATGTCTGGAAGCTTGAGGATCAAGTTACTGAAGAATAATTATTTATGTAATGATAATTATGTCAGGCTAACCACCAAATTGAGTAAATGTTTGTTAACACAGAATGGCCATTAGCAATATGTGTAATTAGGAATTGATTCGTAAAGAATAAGAACATAGGAATTTGTGAAAACATTATTTCGGTTTTTAAGAAATATACAAATATACTAAGGTGTGACTCTGTTGGGAACTATACAATGTGTGAATACACAGAAAATTGAAACACTTGAATTTTTACCAATGCACATTAATAAACAAAGACAAAGTTTTTAAAAGATGCCTGGCTCAGGAGAACATTTAGGAAAAACAAAAATGCTACACAACTGGACCATGGAGTTGGCTACATGACAGTATGCCTCTGCTGAAACTCTCAAACTGTGTCTATTTCAAAAAGCGTAATAGAAGGCACACACAAGACAGCATTGCCAGACCTGCTCCAGCCCTGACCAGCATTCTGAGCTTCAGCGCTGCATGTACCCTCTGCTTCCTCTTCTGAAAAGCAAGGAGATAACGTTCAATGATGTCGAAGTTCTCTACTGGCTTTAAGGGTCCAGTTGATGATTTTTCTTTTCTTTGTTTCCTTTTATTTTCCTCTATTTTAAACAAAAAATAATAATAAAAACAGTGGTACAAAATTTCAAAATTGCATTCTAGCAGAATAGCAATGGTTAGTACATTGCATATTGTTATCTTCAAAATAGCTGCTTTAGGCATGAAAAATTGATTGAACAGTACAGGCACAAACTTCCCCTTCAATGTACTACTAATAGCAATTAGTAGTACAACTATCTTAACTAGTTTGTGTGTGTGCATATATAATTTCTTTCTCCTTTCCCCTTCCTTCTTTTCTCCTACCCCCATCCCAGTTTCTATTTTCTTTTGAATGGTTTCTTCACATTTCACAATTTCTATTGCACATTTTGGATCTTACTTATTTTTGCAACTTCTTACACTAGGGAGACAATTGATGTTTGCACCTGCAAGTCTGACTCATTTCACTTATGAGTATGGTTTCAAGTTGCATCCATTTACCTATAAAAGTCTCCAGGTTATCCTTCTTTTTTTGATTTTTTTTATTTTAAAAATATTAAGATAAAAGAGGACATAACAAAACAGATCAGAACAGAACAATTTAAGCAACATACTGTTTCACCACAAGACAACCTGACATAACAGGAGCTACCATAGTTTCTCTTTCCTTGAAATATTTGAGTATACCTTCATACACTATAGTATCAAACATAACAAAATAGTATAAAATCATTCATGAGAATGAAAGTATTACAGGGCATTCAGAACCAACTAACAGAAAATGAACAATGGTTACTACATTATCTCCTTGTCCATAAAAATGTTGTTAATAATAAAATCATATAAGATACAATATGATAGAACCGATGGAGACAGAAGAACAAAAGCATGGTGGGACATCAAAACAAGATGATATTAAATCAGCACTGGCTATTATAATCTCTTGTTTTCTTCAAAATAGCTGTTCATACATCACAGACAATAAAATCAAACAACCCAGAATAAAACCATTCCAACTAATGAATGAGAATGTTATAAGGCTTCAAAGCAATATAATGGGGAATCATGATTACCATATACTTTTATGTATTCTTACCATTTCTTACACTAGGGAGACCGGTATTTATACATGTGAGTTTGATTTATTTCGCTTATGAGTACGGTCTCAAGCTGTGTCCATTTATTTATAAATATCTCAGTTTGATCATCCTTTATAGCTGAGTAGTACTCCATTGTATAAAAATACCACAACTTTTTTATCCATTCCTCAGTTGGACACTTAGGTTGTTTCCAAGATCTGGCTATTACAAATTGTGCTGCTGTAAACATGGGTGCACAAATACCACTGTGGTATCATGTTTTCAGTTCTTCTGGGAATATGCCTAGAAGTGGAGTACCTGGAATAAATGGGACTTCCAATCCTAGCTTGTTGAGCAATCTCCAGATTGACCTCCACAAAGGTTGTACCAGTCTACACTCCCACCAACAGTGCAGGAGAGTTCCTTTTTCCCCAAAGCATCTGCTGCATTTGTTGTTGGTAGTTTTCTTGATCCTGGCCATTCTTTCTGGAGTGAGATGGAATCTCAGTGTGGTTTTAATTTGCATTTCTCTAATGAGTAATGATGATGATCATTTTTTCATGTATTTATTTGTCATTTGTATTTTTTCATCTGAGAACTGTGTGTTCATCTAAGATGCCTATTTTTGGGTTGGATCTTTGAATTTTGGAGGTCTAATTTTTTTAATTCTTTATATGTTTTAGACACAAGTCCTTTGTCTGAGGGACAATTCACTAAGACTTTTTCCCAGTTTGTGGGTTTTCTTTTCACTATGCTGGAGATTTCTGTTGACATGCAGAAACATTTTAATAAACCGTGATCCCAGTTATTGATTCTGGGAAGTATTTTTCATCTGGTTTGATTCCTGTTCATGAATTCTCTACCTACCCCTATGTCTTCAAGGTTGTTAACCAATTTGTCTTCCAACATATTTAGTGTTTCTGTTTTAGTATTCAGATCTTTGACCCATTTAGATTTTAGTTTAGTACATGGTGATAGGCATGGGTCTAGTTTTAGTTTTTGGCATATGGAGAGCCAGGTTTTCCAGCACCATTTATTAAAGACACTGTCCTTCTTCCAGTGAACATGTTTGGCCCCTTTATCAAGGATAAGGTGGTTGAGTGTGTTTGTAGTTGTGGTTGTATCTTCTAATCTATTCCATTGATCTGCAGCTCTGTTTTTATTCCACTGCCATGTTGATTTTACTACAGTTGCTTTGTAGTATAACTTCAGGTCAGGGATTGTGATACCTCCTGCCTTGCTTTTGCTGCTTAGAACTGTCTTTGCTATTCTAGGTCTCTTTTCACTCCAGATGAATTTTAGGAGTGATTTCTCTAGATCTATGAGGTATGTTGATGGTATTTTCATTGTGATTGCACTGAATCTGTACAACAGTTTTGGGACTATGACCATTTTCACAATATTTATTCTTCCTATCCATGAGCAAGGGATGTCTTTCCATTTTCTGAGATCCTCTTTGATTTCTTTTTCAGGGTATTATAATTTTGCCTGTATAGATCTTTCACTTCTTTTGTGAGACTAATTCCTAAGTATTTCATTTTTTTTGGATGCTAGTGTGAAGGGTGTGGCTTCTCTTATTTCTTTTTCAGTGATATTGTTGTTAGTGTATAGGAATGCTATTGATTTTTGAGTATTGATTTTGTATCCAGCCACATTGCTGAATTTATTTATTATATCTAGGAGTCTTTCAATGGAGTTTTTGGGGTCTTCTACGTAGAGTATCATGTCATCTGCAAATAATGATAATTTAATATCCTCTTTTCCTATCTTTACCCCTTTTATTTCTCTTTCTTGTCTAATTGCTCTGGCTAGTATTTCCAGTACCATATTGAATAGGAGTAGTGATAAGGGACGTCCTTGTCTTGTGCCTCATTCTAAGGTAAAGGCCTTCAGTTTTTGGCCATTTAATATGATACTGGCTGTTGGTTTGTCATAGATGGTCTTTATCATATTGAGGTAAAGACCATCTATTCCACTTTTCTGTAAGGTTCTTATCATGAATGAATGTTGGACCTTATCAAAAGCTTTTTCTGCATCAATAGAAATAATCATGTGATTCTTATTTTTGGCTTTATTGATATGGTGGATTACATTTATTGATTTACGTATGTTGAACCATCCCTGTATACCTGGGATGAATCCCACTTGGTTACGGTGTATAATCTTGATGATTTGCTGCATCCTATTTGCCAATATTTTATTGAGGATTTTTGAATCTGTGTTCATTAGGGAGATTGGCCTGTAGTTCTGTTTTTTAGTTGGGTCTTTCTCTGGTTTTGGTACTAGAGTAATATTTGCTTCCAAGAATGACTTAAGAAGGATTGCTTCCCTTTCAATTTCATTGAAGAGTTTGAGAAGTGTCAGCGTTAAGTCTTCTTTGCATTTCTTGTAGAATTCTGCAGTAAATCTGTCTGGGCCTGGGCTCTTCTTTGTAGGTAAGGACTTAATTACATTTTCAGTTTCATTGATAGAAATTGGGTTATTCAGCAGTTTTACATCTTCTTGGCCTACTTTTGGTACTTCATATGTTTCTAGGAATCTGTCCGTTTCTTCTGTGTTATCGAATCTATGAGAGTAGAGCTTTTTGAAATAGGTGTTGATGCTGTTCTGTATTTTTACAGAGTTTGTAGTGATTTCACCTTTTTCATTCCTTATTGCATGAATTTGAGCTTTTTTCCCTTTTTTTAATAAGGTTGGCTGGGGGTTATCAATTTTATTTATTCTTTCAAAGAACCAACTCTTTGATTCATTGATTTTTGTATTGTTTTCTTAGTCTCTATTGCATTGATTTCTGCTCTGATTTTTATAATTTCCTCCCTTCTTTTGGCTTTGGGCTTGACTTGCTCTTCTTTTTCTAGATGTTTGAGGTGTAGCATCAGGTTATTTATTTGTATTTGTTCTGTTTTCCTGATATGGGCACTCAGTGCAATAAATTTTTCTCTGAGGACTGCTTTCATCGCATCCCACAGATTCTGATAAGTTGTATTTGTATTTGTATTTTCATTTGCTTGTAGGTTGTCTTAGTTACTTTTTACTCGTTGCTGAGACAAAATACCTGAAGCCCAAGTTGGGAAAGGAAAGATTTATTTCTTACAGTTTTTGGAGGTTTCAGTCCACACTCAGTTAGCTCCACGGCAGGTGGCATGTCTGGGCCGCAGTTCATGGTGGCTGCAAACAGCAAGCAGGAACCAGCAAAGAGCAAGACACACCTTCTTCCTGCCATTACACCATATCCTGGCTCTACCCCTATGTGGGTGGAGCACTGACACCATCAATCCAAGCACTACACAATGAACCATCACAAATGCACAATGCAAACTCATGATACCTGGGGGCCACAGACATAAACCATGACATAGGTATTGTTTAATTTCTTCTTTAATTTCCCCTGTGACAGTGGACTTGCTTAGAAATCTGTATTTCTTTAAATTGTTTTTTTAACTGTTTTGTTCTGTTTTGATATGTTTAATCTTACCCTCTTTAAGATAAAAAACAAGTGTGTAGGACTGGTAACCATATTACTGTTTTTGTTAGATCACTGAGCAGAACTGTTGGCAGTATCATTCAACAATGATATTTGAATATCATTTTACATACTTTAATTTTGTAACCTGAACAGCTATTACTAAGATGACAGTATGTAACTTATCAACTGGTGATTTCTTACTGTTTATTTTTCTGTAATTCTGTATTATTTCTACCCTTTTTTATACCCGTGTATTTTTTGTTTCTTTCTCTTTAAATAAAAAAAGAGAAAAAAAATTTCCCCTGTGATCCACTGACTGCTCAAGAGTGTGTTATTCAATTTCGTTGGTTTGTGGGATTTTTGCAGTTTCTTTTATCATTAATTTCTAGTTTCATGGCACTATGATCCGATAACATGCACAGGATAATTTCAACTCTTTTGCATTTATTTAAATAGGTTCTGTGGGCTAGTATATGGTCTATTTTAGAGAATGTCCTGTGTACTGCTGGGAAGAATGTGTATTCTGATGTTGTTGGATGGAACACTCTGTATATGTCTATCAAGTCCATTTGTTCACAGGTGTGATTCAGTTCTGTTATTTCTTTGCTGATTTTCTGTTTGGTTGATTTGTCCCTTGGTGTCAATGGTGTGTTATAATTGTGTTATTGCTTATTTGAATTTTCATTTCTATTAATACTTGCTTTATATACCTGAGTGCTCTGGAATTTGGTTCATATATATTTAAGATTGTTATCTTTTCCTCTTGAAGTTTTACCCTAACCAGTATGTAATAACCTTCTTTGTCTTTTCTGATCATTCTTGCTTTGAAGTTCACATTGTCTGCAAACAGAATAGCTACCCCCACTTTTTGGGGGGTTCCTGATGCATGTAGTATTGTTTTCCACTCTTTGACTTTCAGTCTGTGAGTATCCTTTTGGATTAGATGGGTTTCTTGTAGATAGCACATGGTTGGATGTTGTTTCTTGATCCATTCTGACAGTCTGTTTCTTTTAATTGGTGCATTGAGACCATTTACATTAATGGTTATCACTGTTCTATATTGGTTTATTGTTGACATGTTATCTTTCTGCTGTTGCATCTTTATCTTTCTGTTTTGTTTAATTGTCTGCTTTGCTTAGTGGTTTTTTTCCTAAGTGTATCTAAACTGTCTTTCAATATTCTTTGCAGGGTTGGCTTGGTGATCATGAAGTTCTTCAGCTGTTCTTTGTCATGCAAGTATCTTATTTCTCCATCCATTTTGAATGACAGTTTTTCAGGGTACATTAGCCTAGGTTGGAAATCATTTTCCTTTAGGATCTGAAATACTTCACTCTATCCTCTCCTTGACTTCATTGTTTGTGCTGAGAAGTCTGCTGTCATTCTGATAGGTTTTCCTTTAGAAGTGATCTGTCTTTTCTCTCTAACAGCTTTTAATAATCTATTCTTACGTTGGATTTCTTGGATAGTGATTATTATATGTCTGTGTGTAGTTTTATTTTGGTTATGGCTATTTGGAGTTCTATATGTTTCACTGATCCTAATGTCAGTTTCCATTCTGATGTTTGAGAAATTTTCAGCTATTACTTCTCTAAATATCCTCTTGATATCATTTGTGTTATCCCTTTCTTTTTCATTTATCCCTGTCCATCTTACATTGTTTTTCTTTGCATCATCTTGCAACTGTTGAATTGTTATTTCCTGATTCCTTGTAATTTTTAAAAGATCTTTCCTTTCCCGTTCACTAGCTGCAGTCTTGTCTTTGAGGTCTGAAATTCTATCTGCACTTTTGTTGAGGTGGTTTTTACAACTTTCAATGGAATTTTTGATTTCCTGTATATCTCTTTGAATCTGCTTCATGTATTCTGTTTCTTTTATTGTTCATCCAAGGATTCTATCTTTTTGTTTTGTTCCTCTAATTTTTTAACTGTGTCTTCTTTAGATGTGTTTAGCATCTTTTTCATTACTTTTATTATTTCTTCTTTTACCTGGGAGATTATTTCTAGTTTGAATTCTTTTAAAGCTTCCCAGAGTTGCTTCTTTATTTCAGTTGCTATTATTTCAGGTATTTCAGGTGTATGGCATATATTTTCTTCTATGTACATAGCTCCTAAGCTTCCTTGGGATGGGCTGGAGGTTTGAGATTGCATTTTGGTCTTTCATTTTGTCATTTTCCTATATTTCCCTGTTTCAAGTGTTGTTCCAAGGCTTCCTCTGGGCCTGTTGGAAATCGTCTTCTATGCCCTCAGCTCCTGAGACTCTGGTTGCCCAGTTCCCTGAATTGAGAGAGGATCACTGAGGGTGGCCCAGGCAGGCTGAAAACCTACAGAGCCAGAGCTGGTTGAGTGTGGCGGGAAGCTGGGAGGTTCCTCGACCACTGGGAGTGATGATCTTGAACTCGCAGGGCTCGAGAAGGTGTGCAGACATTCACCTCCAGCCGCCCATTTCCCAGGATTTCAGTTTATCCTTCTTATGGCTGAGTAGTACTCCAGTGTATCCAAATGCCACATCTTTTTTTATTCATTCTGTTGATGGGGATTTGGGTGGTTTCCAAGATTTAGCCATTTAAAATTGTGTTGCTATAATCATGGGTGCACATATATCACTGTGATAGGATGCTTTTAATTCTTTTGGGAAAATACCCAGAAAGAGAATAACTGGGTTAAATAGGACCTCTAATTTTACTTTCTTGAGGAATCTCCACACTGATTTCCATAGTGGTTGCACCAGTCTATGTTCTCACCAATAGTGGAGAAGGGTTCCATTTTCCCCCAACAGGACCCCCCACTCAGCATTTGTTATTGTTGAATGATAACCAGTCTTACTGAGATGAGATGGAATCTCAGTGTTGTTTTAATTTGCAGCTCTCAGAAGACCAATGATTTGAACCTTTTTCATGTATTTATTTGCCATTTGTATTTGTTTATCTGTCCATTTCTTCTTTGTTTGTATTGTTTTCTTGGTCTCCATTGCCTTAATCTCTGATCCAATCTTTACAATTTCCTCCCTGTATGAGCTTTGGGCTTGCCTTGCTCATTCTGTTTTCCCAGTGTGAGAATTTACTGCTGTAAAATTTTCTCTTAAGATTGCTTTCATTGCATCCCATAAGTTCTGGTAGGGTATATCTGCATTCTTGTTTAGTTGTAGCTATTGTTTAATTTCTTTCTTTATTTCATCTGTGACCCATTGGTTGTTCAGGAAGGTATTATTAAATTTTCAAGAGTTTATGGAGTTTTTGCAGTTTCTTTTGCCATTAACTTCCGATTTTCACTATGGTCAGTTAATACACATGGGATAACTTCCACTCCTTTGCATTTACTTAAGCATATTCTGTGGGCTAGTAGATGGTCTATTTTAGAAACTGTCCCATGTACAGCTGTGTATTCTGGTGATGTTGGGTAGAATACTCTGAAAACACCTACTAAGTTCATTTATTCTCAGGTTTGGTTTAATTCTGATATTTCTTTGCTGACTACTTTTACCTAATTGATCTATCTCTATGACAATGGGGTATTGAGGTCTCCTGTCAGAACTGTAAATACCAGAGGTATTTTACCACTCTTATTTTCCCTCATTTGTCTGATTGGCTAGCTCTTTTCTGTTGTAGGTGGCTGGAGTTCTATATGCCTCATATATCTGAATATCTTTTTCTTTTCCTACATTTGGGAAGTTTTCCTTGATTATTTCTGTGAATAGTCTTTGTAGTTCCTTTGTTTGTACCCCTGCTTCTTCATTCACATTCTTTATTCTTAAGTTATAGATCCTCTTGTCATCTCCTAGCCTTTGTATTGTTACTGCTTGTTTCCTTGTTATTTTTAAGAAATTCTTTCCTTTCATGACCCCACATTGCAAGCCTATCCTCCAGTTTGGATAATCTATCCTTAGTTTCTTTCAAGCAGTTTTGCCAGCTTTCAGTGGAGTTTTTAATTTCCTGGTAATCTCTTTGAACCCGCTTCATGTATTTTATGTTTTCTCTATTTTCTTCATCAAACAATTCTCCCCTTTTTTTGTGTTCCTCCATTATTCCATCTGTTTTTTTTTTCTTGAGAGGTGCTTAGCATTTCTTTTATTATTATATTTGTATCTTGCTTTACTTGGTTAAATACTTCACTTTTGAACTAATCTATGAGGTGCCAAAGATATCGCTTTATGTTCACTGGTGCCATGTCTGATATTGCATATTTGCCATCCTTAATCTCTTTTGCATTTACCTTTCCTGGATCAATGTTCTCCAGATTGGGGGCCAGGGACCCTTTCTTGTTGCTTCCTCTTCTCATATTCTTTGTTGTATATAGGTGTATATAGGAGGCCCCAGTTTTTTTCTTTGTTGGTTACAGTTTGTCTGAAATGTGCTGACTAGGTGCTCCCGCCCACTGCAGTGTACTACGGAGGTACTAAATGGGGCAGCCTATGCTGGGCCCTCGCATCTGGGTCAGTTAACCTGCTGAGGGCTTCACTGGATTAGGGTACACTGCCAGGCATAGAACTTGGTTTGGGCTAGCCTATTGATTCTCAGTCCAGGGCGTGACCCAGGTCAAGTGCTCCCCACCAATCCCTCTTGAGAAGGGAACAGCTGACTGAAGTCACTGCAGCACCTTGTTCTCACCAGTCTGTGAGACATTCTGGGACAGTCTGGTCTCAGAATGTCATCTGTTGGAGCCCCTTTTTTCCTATGGAGTTTTATTCCCATCACTCACTGCAGGTCAATGCAGGTTCCCCACCAGCTCAGCCCTCCATTCGGCTCACCTTTCCCCAACCTCAGTGTGACTGTGTTTCCAGTGAGTCGAAGTGGCAGGATTTCAGATGGCTGGGTAAGTTGCTGCTGCGTGAGTTTGGGCGCTGCAGTGGGAGCCTCGAGCCATTAGCTGTTCCAATCATAGCACCGGGACTGTATGTTTGATTGGTTCTTCTCACTTTGGGTCGAGAGGATTCATCTCCCTCCCCACTCTGTATTATGTTGAATTCTAAGTAGACTATCTCCGGGAGCCTCTGCAGCCTGCTGTTATCTATCCGCCATCTTTACTGGATCCCCAACTATTTTAATTTTAAAAGCTTCAGTAATATTAAGCAATACATAAACACATTATTATTCTTTTAAAAGTTCAAATAATATAGATAAGACCAAAGCTCACATTGGCTCTCTTCCCATAACCCTACAGAGGCTCTGTCTTACCAGGTTGCAGTGTACTCCATGCTTTCTTTGTTGCTGGGGAGGCAGCATAACTTACTGCCTGGGCAAGAAGACTGCAGAGCAAGCCTCCTCAGGTGGTTGGCCCAGCAATATCATGAGACAGTCTTGGGAAGTCACCCAAACTTGCCATTCTTTAGTTCCTTATCTAAAACCAGCAATAAAGATGGCAACCTTCCTTGAAGTTGTTTTAAGGACTAGATATGACACACATTAAGCATTGAGAACAGAGTCTGGTGTCCAGGAAGTATCCATTATTACTGATAAACTTCTGACATTTTCTATAATACAATATATGCCCTTATGTTTTCCTATTCAGTTGAAGAATAAATAATTTAAACATGTATCCAAACTCAAGTCATTCTATGCACATTTCATACAAATGTACTCAAGATTCCTTCTCTTAGAATATTTCATCATAGATTGCTTTTCTCTCTCTCTCTCTCTCTCTCTTTCCTTTTTTCTTTTTTAAGGCAGGGTTTTACTGTGCAGTTCAGGCTGGCCTTGAACTCACTTTGTAACCCAGGCTGGCCTTGAACTCCCAGTGATCCTCCTACCTCCAACTACCAAGTGCTGGGATTACAAGTGTAATAACCATACCCAGTTCATCACTAATTTTGAGTTAAAAGGGTTTGTCGATATCTCCTGGTACACTTTGTAGAAGAGGGAAATCAAGCCTGTCAAAGTTCTGTCACTAACAATGTAGAGACTATTTAATGTTGGAAGTATTCAGTGGGTGGGAGGAGAGAAAAATAAACTTTAAGAAAGCTATGTCCTGCTCTGTTTCTGTTGCTGTGTCCCATTACTGAAAACCAGTAGTCACAATACATAGGAAACCAAGGACAGCTGAGATAGTTGTATATCTAAATACATTGGATTCTAGGAGGTCCAATGTGCTTGTTCTGTTCGTTAATTATTTAACATGTACTCATTGGCCATTTACTCTGATTTTCATTTCTTAACACGTGTTCTTTTTTTTTTTTTTTTTTTTTTTGTCTTTTTATCGGTACCGGGGATCGAACTCACGACTGCCTACTTGCAAGGCAGGCATTTATGCCGCTGAGCTAAATTCCCAGCTCCAACGCATGTTCTTTTGACAGAGATAAAAACTCTACCTGGTTAGACTTGGATTTATTATTTTCATGACACAGAAAGACATGGAGACTAAACTTTCAACTATGGAAGGAATAAAATACCACATTTTCTTCCACTGAGCCGGATCAATTTTTACCTTTACATACAGTGACAAGAAGTTGTGCTAAAGGTTCCTGATTCTATCTGTGTGAAAGGACTATAACTGACAGTCTCTTAGTCCACAAGCAAACAGCCACAATTAAATAATGAAAAGTCAAGGACGCTGACTCGAGGATGCAGAGTTCCTGCTCTGCTGGGGGAAAGATGCTCCCTCTGCTGGGGTGGCCGCTGCACTAGCAGGTGATCCGACTGCTCTCTTGACAGACTATCCAGCAGAGAGGGCACCATGCAGTGCCCTGCGGGAGATGAGAGAGGCAAAGTGCAGGGAGAACCTGCTGGGCTTGCCCTTTAGCCAGACCTGAGCATGGTTCCCTGGCCTTCCTGGCTAAACGCCATATCAACACATTGCCAAGAGCATGGGTTGCCCTCGGGTAGTATAATGAACTCTGGCCCAAGTGGTGTGATTCAAATATCCCTTTGCCCCAGATTTCCATTTGCTCTCCTTTAAAACCGCTTAACACCTTCATGCTGTGTAACAAACTCTGCCCCAAAATGCGAATGTCCAAGAACTGCTTCATTAACATAGAAAATCATTAATCGGTCATTCCTGCGATGGCACAAATTCCTTTGATCTATTCCTTTCTTTTTTCCAGTTGTCTGTCATCATCAAACCTAGAGAAAGAGAATTATTGGGTTATGCTTTATTATTGTGACTTTATCTTTAGACTCAGGAGAAAGAGTAATTTGAAAACTGGGAACACTGCCTTGAAAGAATGGGGAGGGATGGGAATCACACAGAGTGAGGGAGGAAGCCCAGTAAGTGAGTGCAAACTCCAAAAAAGCCCCGTTATTTCCCAATTTTAGGATCAGATGACTTCAGGAAATACTGCTGTAGTTCTTAGCAATGATCTGGAGTTGCATAAATTCTACTTATCTTTCAAATGAACTGTACACAATGATTAATGGGGAGGTAATTTAGCACATAAACTGAATATAGAACAAAACAATACCCACATTAAAAAAAAAGCACAGGAAAAATTAATCGCAAACACACTATAATATTCAAATTATAATTTAAGGGAAGAAAGAATTCCTGAATTGCAAGTGACAAAGAAAATAACCCCTCTATAATTTGTTCCCTCTTCATGAGGCAAAGTAAAGGTGGTGGCAGTTCTCTGCAGGATAACTTTGGATAGAAAAGATTGCCTTCTCACAGAGACCCACTGTGCCATCCTATAGTTCATCCCACAGTTGATTTTGGAACAGACTAAAGACAAGCCCTATGTAACTGTTGTTTTTCTGAGGATAGGACTATTGGTCACTTCACCTCGAAAGTGGGCTGAGTCAGGCATGCTGGTACATGCCTTTAATCCCAGCTACTAAAGAAGCTGAGGCAGGAGGATAGTGAGTTCAAGGCCAGTCTGGGCAACATAGTGAGCCCTGCCCTACACACACATATGTAGGTTAAGCAAATCTATGTGCTGAGAGTTATGGGTTGGTTCCAAATAAATTAGTTTCTTAAATCTTCTTGGAATACGGATTTTAAAAATCATTCAGGCTGCCTGTTGAAATCAAGTGATCACTCAGAATTCTGATTCAGTAGGTCAGGAAAGACCCCAGGAAATTGATTTTAACCAACACTTCTGATGACTTTTATAATTGATGGATTCTGCCTGTATGAAACAGCCTGGCACCTGCCCAACATGGTGCTGGGCCCTAGGGCCACAGTATATTCCTTCAATACAGACTTCCATGTTCTCCTTCCAAGCCCAAAATTGAACTTCCCACTTTTTAAGCAAGTGCCAGCATTCCCCCAATCAGCTGTCAATATCTCACTCTGCTCGCCCCTTCAAACTCCACCCCCTGTCAAAACTAATAAAAGCCTGTACGTCTTTGTCTGCTTTTGAGGGATCTTGCACTCTTTTGCAGCCCTCTGGTGCCTGCAATAAAGGCCTTTTACATTTTTCTTTTTTTTTTTCTTTTTTTTTTTTTGCCTTTGCTTTTCTATTGTGCCAAGAAAAACCTTTCAATAATCAGGCTATAAAGATCAATGTAAGTATACAATTTCTGAAAGAAAACTAGAAAGTATGAGAGGCCAGAGAAAGTTGTTTCTTGCCTGAGTGTGGGAATGTGCATTGCTACTCCTTTGCAGGATAAAGCAGATTACTACTTGGGCCCAATCCACTGTCTACCTTCAGCTGAGAACTTTCCATGGTGTTGACAGAACAAAGGAATTCGAGATGGGAATTCAGCTCCCTTGTGCATGAAGGCCTATTAATATCTACATGCTTACTAGCCTGTGGAAACAGCTGATGAAGATCTAGTATCAAGAAACAATGTGATATTCCTTGATGTGAAATGGTAAAGTCAGAGCCCCACTACCACAAACAAAAGAGTGAACCTTGACATGTAATGATGCAATCACAGTTCTAAGAAAATAAACTAACACTGGCTAATGCAATGAGTTAAAATGTGGGTACTACGGCAACCAAATGTGTAGTGCAATACTCAGTTGAAATTGGACTTTTTATAAGAAGTCCTTTCTCAAAAACCATATCTAGAGCCCTGTCCAACAGCTTCACAGAATATAGCCCTGGCCTGGAAGGAAACACAGGAAGATAAAAACAGTAATTGGGGGTTACAGAGTGCTAAGTGAAATTCTACTATATTTATTTCCTTTATTGTTATTTTAAAATGGTTATAATAAATAAGATACTAACAATTATTAATGCATTACTTGCTATTCACTAATGATTATCATCAAAAAGCCAAAGAAAGTATTTGTTAATGATCATGGAATCAGTCTAGTAATTCTATTTGTGAAGATGCTATATTTCATCAATACATCCCTTTGTCATAAATTTCATTGTCCTTTATAAAAACAATATAAAAGGCATTGAAAGTCATGTCTCAATTTTAAAAATCTGTTTTTATACAGTAGGAAAATAATTAAATGTTTATTAAAATAGCAATGGGTATTCAGGAAAACTTAAAAGATGCTTAAGAAGCCTCTGAAGTGAATAGAAGGGGGTTAGGAAGCAGGTGAGAGCAATCAGCAAGGCTGTAACGTGGAGCGCCGTTCTAGGTGCTTAGGAATTTATTTTGAATGCATGGCTTTAGTCTTTGCTACCTTTTTCCCTGCCTGAGGCCTACATATGCACAGCTGGAGAAGGGAACATTTATTAACCATAGAACCCATTCTCCAAAGCACAGCCTCTGGCAGAGAGGTTCGGTTGGGACCACCCCATCAGGGTCTTCTGGTCCCTTCATGTCTTGATAAAGGGAGAAGAACAAATATCTAAGGGTAGGCCTGGGGGAATTATCACAGGGGACACAGGCTCCTGAGAGGGAATGTGAATTGCTGATAGCAGAGGGAGGAACTGGGCACCAGGTCTGAGAGTAGGGGAGAATTGTGGCTAAGCTAGAGAAGGGAAAAGACAGAGGCCCAGAAGAAAATCCATGAGAACCTGCTGTTCCATAGCTGACGGGAAGTCCTGGAGGAAGCTGCTCTCAGGCAGGTTTGGCCAGGTTCAGTCTGCACAGCCAGCTAGCTCTTGGGTGTTTTGATGTTTGGTCACAGCTGAGCTAAGGATCTTTGTTTCCAAAGGATTTGTATAAGGAGATATAACTGTGCAAAAGAAAGGCAGGTGCTCCAGTGCAAGTCAGCAGGAAAAACTGAACTTTCACATTCCTTCCAACGTTTAAAAAATGCAGAGGCTGTAATTTGGACCAAAGTTCAAGAAGACTTTTTCTGTTCTTTCACTTAACTCTCCAGTATAGACAGAGATCCTGAATGACAATTTGTCAGGTTAATATTTTTGCTAAAAAGAGTTTAGATTAAAAACAGAAATTTCTCCTTTTATATTTTTCACTTAAGGTTTAAAGTACTCCATTATGTTGAAGGCGATGATTAGGTTTACCCTTATATCTAATGAAAAAACAGAAAAATATGTTTTAATTCTAGGGATTATCTTCCCTAGTGTCAGGAAGAATTCTCCAAACTGCCATCTAGAAACATTCTTGCATTTTAAATGAAAGACTCCTTACATCAGGGTACGTTGGTTCCACAACATCACAACCCTTCAGCTCAAGCATCATCTCTCCCACTTGCATTTTCGTATTATTTCTTTAGTACTTTAAGCACCAATTTGGGATATTGAAGAATTTTGGAGGAATTTTACAGATTAAAAAGGCTAGATAAATGGTTAACATTTGAAGAGATAGGCAGAATCTATGCAAAAGCCGTGAACTTGAAGAGGCAGCATGCTTTGGTGTTGTTACATATTATACAAGAGCGCTCGGTACTGAGCACTTACCTTGGGCTGTCTGTGTGTGAGTATTCTGAGTGTTTCATCCAATTCCCATAACCACCTAAGAGCTTGACATTATTACTCCTTTTGAATTTAAGGAAACAAGACCTAGACATCGTATTAAGGTCGAAGCCCACAGCTAGAAAGCGGCAGGACCAGGATCTGAACTCCCCTGACACCATAGTTTGTTTGCTCAGCTACCAAGCCTTCCTGCTCCCCATCAGTGTCATATACTAAATGCGCTGGTTCTTCTCTTGCAAGAAAACTTCCTTAATAGTGTCTCTATCCCGTCTCCTCTGCTCTAGATTTGATCCTATCCTCTGTGTTCTCTCAGCTCTTCATCAGAGGCCGTCCCACAAAGACTACGTACCTCTTGAAGACAAGATCCATAGCTGTATAACCCCAGCGCCTACCAAGGTGACCGGCAGAGAGTAAGAGCTTACAAGATGCTGAAGCAACAGACATCTAGAGACATGATCATAATTAAACATTATGATTCTCATATGGGGACTAGTGTTGTATACTTACCCTTTCATGTTATAGAGTTGGCATCACTATAATTATAATTATGTAATTATAATTATCCTTTTCTACAGTCTTGTTTCAGCCTTCACTTTTTTGTCCAACAGCTCTGTATTGAATTGGGCAAAGAAATTACCTTATAGGTGGTCACTAAGTGAAATTTAAAATATCTTTCTGTATTTTTTCGAACAAACTGAGGAATCCTTTGCTCTCAATATTTCTGTTGGGTAAAGTTGTCCCTCAATGTATCATCTCCTCTCTGCTTCTAAATTATTTTATTGTTAAACTAAAAGAGGCCCCTAAACGTGTGGCAATGCATGAGAATTCATATTTCTTCTGAAAATCCTGATCCTCCCACCCTAAGCATGAGATCCCACTGGGGTCTGGTTCAAAAAACTGTCTTATCAAGTAAAACTGATGTTTACTTCATAAAACACTTCTCACTTGACTATTTGCACTATAGAAAAACAGCAAAAAATGGCTATGAGTACATCAGTAAGACTCTCATTATATGTAAAGAAAATACCACAAGTTATTCAATATGTTTGCGTAGTTTCTGAATTAAGTCAAGTAAGATAAGAAGCATCCTAGATAAGGCTGAAGCGCAACCTTTCTACGGGTACTCAGGTATCTTTGATTTTTGAAATAATTTTTTAAAAATTGTGATCAGGCCTGGGGATTTAGCTCAGCGGCACAAGCGCCTGCCTTGCAAGCAGGCAGTCATGAGTTCCATCCCCGGTACCGATAATAAGGAAAAAGACACACACACAAAAAAAATGGCTTTAAAAATTGTGATCAAAGCCAATCCTGGGCCAAACTAGGTTCTTGAAATAAGCACTTCCTCCATTTCCTCCTTCAAATATCCGTAGCAGAGCTGTACTAAGATATTTCTGTACTCCAGTGTTTTCATAATCATTAGCTCCCCTCTCTCCATCCTTTCTCAAGACACATCCCAGTGCATCACGGGGATGGTTCAGAATGAAGATGAGGAAAGAGAAGAAACAGATTTTTATATGCTTTACCTGCAGGACCCGCTCGCTGTAAATACCTCGATACCCAGCAACAACCAGCTCTCCCACTCACCCCTTGCTGGCACCTGGTGCTTTACAGACACAGAAGAAACAGCCCCTCCAAAAGACACGTCAAAGGCAGCCTGCCCCACAATCTGTACACACTACAATTTATCAAAGTGGTACTTACCAGGCCCCAGAAACGCCAACCAACTAAAATACCTCTGGCAGTACTGGATGCATGCCTGAGGCATTGTAAACTAGACTAGGAAAAGCATGAAGAATACTAAATTCTGATTTCCCTAATATACAGGTACCACATCAGAAAGCCGTGCTCTGACAGCAGCTCGGCAGCCTGTGTAAAATGAGTCAGGACCCTCAGTCCAGCTCCAGAGGACTGACGCCTGGGCCATATATTCGCTGTACAGAAAAGAGCTCCACAATCAGTGTCCCACCAAGGCTCACTGGGTAGCAAGACAAGGAGACCAGGCACTCTGGGTTGTCAGAACCCAGGGGCAGCTGACAACAGAGTTTCCGAAAGGAGTGACTGTCATTGGGAAGTTCACAGGATACAAAAGGAAGAAGAGTTGCCGCTGCAGGCAGCATGCCAAGCCAGGGAGGGCACATGCTGGAGCCAGGATGTGACGAGGACCACACTGACAACCAGTCACCAGTCATAGTGGAGTGAGCCCTATCAGGTCCCTGCAGGAATTAAAGGTGTCAGGACAGATACACGGAACTGTATATGGGAGAAAATAGCTAGGTAGGCAATGATACGATTAGGTATTAGGTACTTAGTCTATTTGTGCTTTACAAGCTGTGTGACCTTAGGCAAATTAGTGAACCTCTCATAGACCATTACATCAGTTCTAAATGAAGACAGTCCCTGCCATAGCTGTCGCACAATGCAGGGAGGAGCTGACGAAAGAACAAACTGTGAGAGCAGTTTATAAAGCAGAGTGCTTGAAAACAGTGATGGGAGCCTGTTTCCTCCTCGTGGTCACAGCTGAGGAAGGCTCCGGCCCTAAGGGGAAGGGTGATGTGACTCCCACCATGGAGAAGCGGGGATGCACCCGTGCTGGGAAGGGTCAGAGTCTGCTCTGCTCTTAGGAGCCCTCTTCTGTCTGGCTGACACACAGATGTGCGCGCACACACACAAACACACACACAATGAACATCATTCCTCTAGCCCATCAATGAGACAGATGCTTGATTACTCTCTTATAAGCTATAACTGAAGGCCTACAGCCATAAGACCTACAGATGTGCCTTTCATGGCCTGAAATTTGGCCTATACAGATACTTCTTCCTATTTCTCACCTCTAAAGAAAATTATACCATCTAGAATTTCTATACCATCTCTAAAGAAATTATACCATCTAGAATTTCTAACACAGATATCTGTCATTTAATAACCTACCTGTTTAATGACTGCTCATACTTATGACTGAGACTCACTGTTCAGATGTGTGTGTGTGTGTGTGTGTGTGTGTGTGTGTGTGTATGTGCCAGAGATCGAACTCACGACCTCAAGTTTGCCAAGCAGGCACTTACACCACTGAGCTAACCCCCTATTTTTTTTGTACAGTTCCATATATCTCACTTATAGAGGCCCAATGTCTTTTTCTGTGCAGTATAGCTTATATGTATAATACTGTAATCTTTTCTGGTTGTACTGTACATTACAGTAGTTTTATTTTCTGTTATAAATTACAGTAGTACATGCAAGAGTTGTGCATATAAAAGGAAAATCATCAAGTTGCTGTTTCCTTTGAGCATTGCTTTGTTCTGAATATTACAATGTACATACTGCATACAATTTCTCATTTAACAACCTAGTCACTGGAGTGAAACTCGGTCATTAAACGAATGTGTGTATTTAAAAACTTAGATTTCCATGAGATTTTAGTTCCTTTGCCCCAAATTCCAGTAGTGGGGATTGAACACAGGGCCTTCACACTGGAGCTAATTCCCAGACTCCTCCCCGTTTTGAAAAAGGATCTCACAAAATTGCTGAATTGTCCAAGGTGGTCACAGCAAAATTTTAGTTTTATAGCTTCTCTTGAAATGATAAATCATCTATACTAGGCTCCAAATCCTATGTGGTAACACTGTTAGATCAGTAGTTCTCAACCCCAAGGAAAAAGATGCTAACATATAAACTAGAGGACCCACTCAGAGTTTGTAATCCAGTACATCTGGGTAGGTCTAATAATGTATTTTCTAACGCGTTTCCAGGTGACTCTGATCCTCTGATCTGGTCCAGGGACCATACTTTGAGGAGCCCTGTGGTGGAGTGGATCGTTGCATGGGCTGCTCCCTTGGCACAGGGTATTTTTACTCCCATGGTGGAGTGTCTGATGGCCGGAGTACACCTTAGTTTTCTGTCCTACTTACTCTGTTGTTTTGCTCACACAGGCAAAGCCTCTTGGCTGACTTAATCTGCACAGTTTCCAAGACATTTGGTGAGTACCCTCTGCAATGGGAGGGTGATGCCTTACATATGTATTTCCTTCTCCCCCTCCCTCCTGCCCTCCCCAGTGTCTATCTGTCTTTCTCTCTCCCATCCTCCCTCCCACACAGTGTCTTACACATACCACTCAAATATAAATATATTAGTTAACTTTAATTCCTGTGTACGCAGGAAGGACAAGGCCTGAATACAAAGGTCAGCAAGACTTAAGCAAGGAGTTTGTGTTGTGTTGTCATCTTTCTACTTGGCTATCAAATGCAAGTCTAAGAGCAGGGCCATCCTGCCTCAAATGTGAAGGTTGGATGCAAAGAATGAAGCAGATCATCAGGTCAGACATAGGTTCTCCTCCTGAGAACCACTTCTAGAAGTTTCTCAACTATAGCACTTACCCCCAAGTCCCCTAAATTTAGTTCCCTACTATCTAGGTAGTACCTACCATCCAGGCATACTATCAGTTGATCAGGTCAATCTGAGTTAATCTCAGGGATTCAAGCCCTGAATGCACCAGACAGTGGGGAACACTTCATATTTAAACAATAATGAATATGTCAAAGAGACATCTACCCTCCTATGTTCATTGTAGCACTATATACAATATCCAAGAAATAGAACCAATCTAAATGTTATTAAAAGAAGGGATAGATTAATATATATGTATGTATACATAATGAAATATTATTCAGTCATTAAAAGAAATTGTCATTTGAGACAAAATGGATGACCATGGAAGACATAGTGTTAGGTGAACTGAGGCAGAGAAACACAAGCACGGTAAGGTCTCACGTGTAGAATCTTAAAAAAAAAAATGGATCTTATAGAACTAGAGATCAGAATGGTGGTTCTAGGGGTGAAATATGGGAAATATTGGACAAAACGTACAAATTCTTGGTTAGACCAAAGGAATACATTTTTAAAATTTATTGCATGATAATTATTCAGCATTAATTCTAGTCAATAATGTATATTTCACAATTGCTGAAAGAACAGATTTTAAATATTCTCACTATAAAAAGCATGTGAGGTGATGGATATGTTACTAGTCCTCTTATAATTACCTATATCACATTGTGCTCCATAAATATATGCAACTATAATATATTAATTAAACCAAAAAATTCAAAGTTTTAAAAAATCCACCTAAATCCAGGCCATACCCTTTCCTTCAATCTCCATTCCCAAATCACACATGATCCTCCCTCAGTTCACTGGTTCTGAACCACTTTTGATACAAAAGTCCCCAAATATAATTTCCACTAAGAGTTTAGGTATCTCTTATTTCTGTAATGAAATTGGCGGTTAATTCCATAGACTCTGTAAAGGAGACCAGTCACTAAAGGCCAAAAAGCTGTATCTTTCTTTTATGGCCTGACAGTGAATGAACAGAATTTGCTTAACAAAAGGAGAACTGAGGTAATTTGTGAAGATTTGCCCTCATTAAAACAGCCTGAAATAAGATCCAAACAGGAGGAAACACCTAAATTAACACTTAAAATCTTCTCTTATAGTCTCAGAAAGTGGCCTCAGGATAGTATTCTTATCCTTCCCTATTTTATAGAAAAGAGCCCTAAGGCTAATAACAACTTCCCCAGGATTATACAGGTGTGATCAAAAATAGTCACAAACTCTTTCCCAAATCCAAGGCCTCCCACTACCAGTTTATCCACAGGGCATCCCAGCTCTCTAAACTGCCTGGAAAAAACAGAAGCACTCAGAGGCTCAAGATGGTTCAAAAATAAACCTAAATAGAAGCATAACTGCCCCCTTAAGTGAGGAGACAGAAAGAAAATTAACACAGAGTGGGTCAGAGCAAAGACGTGCAAACACTTTTGATAACTGACCCAAGCCTTTCAGACTAGACAGGCTTTGCTTTCATCTAGTTAAATGTCACAATTCTCATAAAAGCCAGATCTCCCAGGAGATTAAATAGATCCCAAAACAAGAGAGCCTGAGACAGATACTATCAAAACGCATAAGGCAGTCTCCAGGGAGAATCTGGGCAGGCCGTCCCAGTCCTTAAGGAAGAGATGCCGCAGACCCTTCAATTTCAGGAAAGCAAAGTCATGAAGGAAACAACCAGCAGGCCTGGTCATATAAAAATTAAACATTTCTCTAAAGTAAAAGATACCGTAATGAAAATCCAAAGGTCAGTAGACATAGACAAAGAGAAGAAAAAGGATTACTATAACTACAAATATCCTCATTTTTTCCACCAAAAATGGTTAAGGACAAACAACCCACCAGAAGAAAATGGACAGGAAAAAAAATGAGCAAACTGAGCCGGGCCTGGTGGCTCACACTGGTAATCCCAGCACTCAGAAGGCTGAGGTGGGAGGATCGTTGTGAGTTCGAGACCAGCCTGGGCTACAAAGTGAGCTCAGGGCCAGCCTGAACTGCATAGTGAGACTCCGTCTCAAAAAGACAAAAAGAAAGAAAGAAAGAAAGAAAGAAAGAAAGAAAGAAAGAAAGAAAGAAAGAAAGAAAGAAAGAAAGAAAGAAAGAAAGAAAGAAAGGAGCAAACAAAGAACAAGGATCAGAAAATGCAAGCACTCCACAATCACACTGAAAATGTTCAGCCTCACCTGCAGTCAAGAAAGATGCAAATCAAAAGTTATACTGCTGAAAAAAAGATTGTACATTAAGTATATCAGAATCCCCCAGAGCTAGTCAGGGTTAAGGGAAACAGCTAATGTCCTCTGTCACTTGGGAGTGTAAGAATGCTTGGAATACGATTCAGTAATGTCTGATAAAAACAGGCGTGTGTTTGACCTCCAATCTCACTTTGCAGAGTCATGTATTAAGGTGTTTTATGCAGTGGTAGAAAAAACCCTCAGCATTCATTAATAGGGGAAGTGAGTAAATAAATTCTGAGCACCCATATGAATATTGTGCAGTTATTAAAAAGAACAAAAGCAGCATTATTTGTGAGACAGAAGGCAGTGGCACCACTTTGGACTCTGACTTCTGGAAGTTAGATTACCCAAGTTCCGATTGCTGCTCACAGTCACCAGCTGCATGACTCAAGACAAATCAGATACCTATCAGGTCCTTGTCTGCTTACGGGGATAACAGTAACCACTTCACATCATGGTTTCAGGGTATATGAGATGAAGCACAGGGTCTAGTTTCTAGCAAGAGCTGGCAGGCGTCCCTAGTATGCTGCTGGAGGGGACAAGGACAGCACAAATCGAACAGCATGCTGTGTATCAATGATGGTGACAGGAAAGTAGAAAGTTTCTGCTTCCACATCTCTGTGCTGTTTTACTTCCTGCAAAGAATGTCTACTGCTTTTGTTATTTAGAAAAATAATTCAAGCCTGGTACAGTGTGCATGATCATAGTCGTAGCTCCTGGGGAAGCTGAGGCATGAGGGTAGCCTGAGGCCAGAGTTCCAAATGAGCCTGAACAGCAGATAAAGATGCTCTAATACATACATATGTATGTAATGTAGTCCAGTAATTGTTTGGGAGTCTGGTGAGTGAAGCGGAAGGGTCATATGCTCCCGGAGCAGGAGCACAGACATTACTCAATCGTCCACAGAAAGTTTATGGAAGAACGGAATGCAAAGTATTGGCTGTAATCTGGTGACCTGAAAGATGAACTCCGACTCCCAGCCAAACAGAAACTTTCAGTTGCTCGCTCTGCTTGTTATGAGGATAAAGTCCAAACCTAAATCCACAAGTCCTATCTCCTCACCCCAACACGGCCTCAAATTCTTCACTACACCCACAGTGAGCTGTCTGTGAGCTTTAGAAAGCTCTGTTCAGACTGCAGCTTCTGCCCAAAGTGCCCTTCCTCACCCTGACCTCTCTCTCCCTCTCCCTCCCTCTCCCCCTCCCCCGCCCTCCCCCCTCTGTCTCTGTCTCTCTCTCTCCATATCTCCCCCCACCCCACGTTTTAGTTTTTTAAGACAAGGTCTCACTTTGTAGTTCAGGCTGGCTGTGAACTCACTATGTGGCCCAGGTTGGCCTCAAACTAAGGCAATCCTCCTGTCTCAGCTTCCTAAACTCTAGGATTATAAGCATGTATGTACCACCACACCAGCTTCTGCCCTGAACTCTGTTTATCCCCATTCCTAGCTAACTCCTCATCTCGGTTAAAATACCTGCCTCCTGGGGAGGCTCACTGAATGCCCCAAACCTCAGTTCTCCCACTTACACCTCTCCCCACCTTGTATTTCCAGTGTGGTATATTGAACCCAGGGCCTGGCGTGTGCTCTATTACTGAGCTACAACCTCAGCCTTGAGCTTATTTTCTGAGTCTCCCATATCACCTGAAACTAGACCAAAGAGAATACTTTTTAGTCTAATTACAATAGACTTATAGCTGTGAGTTTATGATCAGCCTCCGAACTAGGCAGGAGATCCTTAAACCCTGGTACTTGGTATTATTCCTTTTGACACTTCAGTACCTTGCACAGAAAACAAAACTAGGCATCACATTCTTAAATAAATGAATGCTTTTAAATACACAAGCCATATAACTAACTCCCTCTCTTCTTTGTTTTTAAAAAAACTGTCTGATTAAATTCCCTGTCTGATGTATGTCAGCCCACATACAGAAAATTTCCAGCAGATTCTATCAGTACAAGTCTGGTTTCACATGACAGGTAGATTGCTCAGTAAAAACTGATAACTGACATAGAGCTTTTATACATCAGCTTCACATCTTGGTTAATGTAATTCCTGCCCTAGAGGAAAACAAAAAACAAACTTCTGTGTGTTGGCTGAATCAGATTTCTGTGTGCTCAAAACAAAGGGATGCAGCTCTGAACTATGGCAAAGCTGCTAATTTAAAGGCTTCTGAGAGGCATTTTCTGGGTACATCAGGATCTTGATTCATCTATTCATTCAGCAAACACATACTTAATAATTCCCACCGAACGTCAGTCTCTGCGCTAAGCTTTGAGCGTACGTCAGGAAACAAGACAGACGAGCCCTTCCACAGTGAACCACATTCTACTGAGGGCTAACAGACACGGGTTGTTAGCTTGTTATGATAAAATACATGAAATAATTTATAAGGGAGAAAAGTTTATTTTGGCTCATGGTTTGAGAGGTTTCAATCCATGGTCATTTGGCCCTGTCGCCTTGGGTCTCTGGCAGCACTATGCGTCATAGCACAGGAAGCCTGTTCCTCTCATTGCAAAAGGAAACAAAGAGAGAAACAGGAAGGAGCCAGAGTCCCAAACCCCCTTCAAGGGATACTGCCTCCCCACCCCAACTTCCTTCCGCTAGGCCTCACCCCTTGAAGGTTCCTCCACCTCCCAATAGCACCACAGGCTGGAGACCACGCCTTCCACACACAGGCCTTTGGGAAATACTAAAGATCCGAACCACAGCTAAATGCTAGCTATATATGTAAATATAGTAAACTTCTAGCTAAATGCTAGAAAATAAATTAAGTGGAACCGACAGCAGTAAAGCTGGAGGAGAGGATGAGTGCTTTTTAGACACAGTCAGAATGAGGCTTCTCTGAGAAGTGGACTTTTGCGCTGAGCCTTAAGTCCTGAGAACAAGTCAGCCATGAAAAACTCTGAAGGTAGAGAATTCCAAGTCTACAGAAGAGCTAATGCAACATCTCTCAGCTAGAAATGAGCTTGGACTATTCAAACGAAGATAGCAAATCAATATGACTGGAACACTGTGAAAGAAAGTAATTCGAGAGCATTCAATAGGAAAAGTATAGAACAATTGTACTGACCAGGACAAGGAGTTTGGATTCTATTCTAGTTGCCAGGGAAAGACATTGTGAGGATAGAGTCCAATTTATATGGCTGACATATGCCAAATTCCAAGAAGGCAAGAGTAGAAACCAAGAAGCCAGGCAAGAAATTATTGCCAAGGTTCAAATGAAAGGTGGTGATTGCTGAGAGATTGAAATCTAACTAGGATGATAGATGTGGGCATGGTGTCAATCTTGGAGGTCAATAGAATTCAATGTTAGATTGGACATAGGAAGAGAGAAAAACAGAATTAAAGTTACAATCTTTTTGGTCTTCTCATGGGAAATTCCTGTACCTGCTTGCTATTAGAAATCAGATTCTACAGCAGAACTTACATTCAGGGACCCTAACAAAGTAAAGCCAGTACAAATCTGTTAGTGAGTGACAATAATTTCTTGTAGATGATCAAAAACAGTTTATTTTGCATTAAACTAAGGCAATAGTACTATATCTTGAAGAACAATTTACAGCTGGAGCTATTTGCTCTCTCCTGAAATTAACTTTTTTGATGTTTTATATATATATATATATATTACTCAGAAGAATCCCTTAGAAATTAACACTTTGAAAATAAACCACACTTACTACTATGAACAAATCTACAAAATACATATCAAGTCTTAGGAAAGAAAGTAGCACTGACTGTATCTTCATGGGTAAGAGAATTCAGGAAAACTCACAGCATTGTGAGTCCTGTGAAGGACTGAGTGTTTAAGGTTTAGGAGACTCACTATAGCACATTTCTTTTCCCTACCAAGCTGCACACCAGCTGTAAACAGGCAAGAGTAGACAGGCTAGAAGCATCACCACTATTGATAAGCTGATGCTGGAAACTTGTGGCAAGAAAGAGCCTGCCAACACTAAACTGCAGGACTAGATACACTCATGACTGAGTCCACCACAAACCTGTCCTCCTCTCAATCCACACTGTCATCCTTGTACAAAGCACAAAGAAGCCAACCAAAAGGCATGATTCCTGAGCAGCCTGGGCCCAGAATAAGATAGGCCACAGGGGCCAAGGCTTCTAACCAAGTCTCTCACTCAAGTATCTTCTGAGGAAGAGGAAGGAGTGACCAGAGTTAACGTGGCCCACCACAACTACGCCACATTCCACTAATTTTCTTCTCTTAGTGCTCACACTGCAGTCTACCTTGGGATTCCATGAGTACCTCCCAAGGACAACCTACGTTCAGATAGTTTTAAGGAAATCAGTTCCATTTATCCAGCTTTTACCCACTCTTTCCCAAAATGAGGCTGTCTGAAATGTGACTGAGATTAAGATGTCACATCAATTCAATTCTTCCAACTCCCTTCAAAAATCCTTCTTTTCTCACACATAAAAGATAGGCCTCCTCACCCGCAATGCAGATCTTACTGCGGCAAATTGCTCTAATGTGCAAAAACACCTCTAAGGCATGCAAAAAAAAATCTAATACTGACATCAATATTTAATTTAATCAGGACATAATATACCTACAGGAGGATTTCCTAGCCTTCTTATCTTATACATATTTCAGTTAAGAAGAAAGCATTTTTTAAAAACTGGGCATTTTGGTCTATGTTGGGGTGTTTTGAGCGCCAGTACACTGGGAGATGGGGGGAGTTGTAATGCTTGTCTAATGTGATTTGCTTTTCCATTTCCTGCTGATGTAAAGGAAGGTTCTTGACAGTGAAAAGAAATACTGAAGGAAGTTGAGCCCTGCTTTATCCAGGTAACAAAGTCACAGTCAGCTATCAGGCTTCACTATCTCAGCATTCAAAATGCAAGATTTGCAAAAAACATTCTGGGAAATACTAATCAGCTGCAAGGCACATGTGCTGAGTAATGAGAATACGCCTCACGCAAAATCTCATTCTCCTGTTTCTCAGCCGCACATTGCATACGATTTCAAGGAAAAAATGGGGGAAAAATTCCGTATTTCCTTACAAATAGATTCATATTATGTAAGAGAAGAATGTATAGTAGTGGTACATCAATATTCTTCATGTTCTTGAACAATGATTCAAACTTGTACAAGAAAATGTTTCATTAATTTTTGCTGAGATCATTGAACACATTAAATCCATATTCTTTACCCAAACAAATCTGCTCATTGTTACTTGTTAACCATTCCCCATCTCTTTATTCATTCCTACCATTGATGTAGGACTTAGTTTTCTGTTGTAAATAAAGCATTTAACAACAATCTTCTTCCATTTTTTTTTGGTAAGCCTTGCACCTAATTGTTCCCTAATATGTTTTCCTATTTTGTCTTCTAGCAAAAGGTTATATTTACCTACATACTCACGAGCTAACTGGGGAGAGAAAAACTGTATTCAATTCTTGGGCATATTTCTAATAAAATTTCAGTTCTCAAAGAGGAGGAGAACATGGCGGACAGACAACAGCAACTACCGAAGGCTCTCTGGAAGACTCGGCTCAGAGGCCAGGAATGATGCGGACTAAGGAGTCACGAACCAGTAGAGATATGCTCTGCTGACTCAGGAACGAACTGGGCTGAGAGACACCAACTTAAAATATAGTCCTGGCGCTAAAATAGGAACAGAAAAGGCTCGGTGTGGAGGCTCGACTACGCGCCATTGGAAACCGCGATTTGGGTATCCCGCTGCGATTTGGGTTTCCCGCCGCCCGGCGGCTGGCTGCCTCCACAAGCGGCTCGGCAAGGAGAGACGCGCAGAAGCTCGGGAACGGGAGTCTGCGAACGG
Organism: Cavia porcellus; assembly: GCF_034190915.1. NCBI lineage: Eukaryota > Metazoa > Chordata > Mammalia > Rodentia > Caviidae > Cavia > Cavia porcellus. Next base: position 25,169,401 of record NW_026947497.1, on the reverse strand, counting down.
AGTCGAAAACAGGACGGACAAGAAGGCGTACACGAAAACTGACTGGTGGAGAGGTGAGCGAGAAAACTGAGCCCCTACCACAGTTTGACTCCGGCAGAGGTTTTTCTGGGCTCGGGCAGTCCTGTAAGAGCAGGGCGCCGTGGCAACTCCAGCCACACATTCCCCTCTTGGACTGGATTGGTGAAAAGTCCCTGGCCTGAGTGACGCTGCTGGCGGACTCCCTAGGCTGGCCTAACCCAGATCCCAGAGCCTGACGGTGGCCCGGAGGAGCGACCAACTCCCGCGTAGGCTGCCTCCTCCGCGACCCCCTGGTGCGCAGCGGTGGGCGGGAACAACTAGCCAGCGCAATTTGATCAGGCTGTGGCTGACAGGCAGGGAAGCCGGGCTTCCTTTGTAAGCTTGCATTTTATAAGGAAGAGAAAATATGGGGAAGGGAAGCAACAAAAAAGGCTCCTCGGCCCCCAATCCTGAGAAACAGGCAATAGTGGACACCGCACCAATATACATTAAGCGCCATCTAGAGAGCCTCATAGACCAATTCAGGAATGAAGTTATCAACGACCTGAAGCTAGAAGTATGCAGAATAGTTAGAGAAATGCTAAGCACCACCCAGGAAAAAACAGATGGTGGAATGGAAGAACAGAAAAAGAGGGGAGAATTGCTTGATGGAGAAAACAGAGAAAACATTGAGTATGTGAAGCAGGTTCAAAGGGACTATCAAGAAATTAAGAAGTCTATCGAAGACTGGCATAACAGCTTGAAAGAAACTAAGGACAGACTATCTGAACTGGAGGGCAGACTTGTAATATGGGAGAATGAAATGAAAAACTTCTTAAAAATGACAAAGAAACAAACAGCAATAATACAAAGACAAGAAGATGATAAGAGGAGCCATAACTTAAGGATTAAGAACATAAAAGAAGAAGTAGGGACACAAACAAGTGAACTACAAAAGCTACTCACAGAAATAATCCAGGAGAATTTTCCTAATTTAGCAAAAGGTAAAGATACTCAGATGTATGAGGCATACAGGACCCCAGCTACCTACAACCCTAACAGAGAAACACCCAGGCATATAATAATAAAAATTCCAGAAATTCAATACAAGAACAGAATATTAAAAGCTGTAAGAGACAAGAAACAGACTACTTACAAGGGAACACCCATCAGAATTACAGCAGATTTCTCTTCACAAACCATCAAATCACGAAGAGCATGGGGGGAAATAATTCAAGCTTTGAAAGATAATAATCTCCAGCCAAGATTGAGATATCCTGCACAACTGTCCCTGGAAATTGATGGAAAAACGAGGTGCTTCCAGGATAAAGAGGAACTGGGGGAATTTGCAACCACCAATTCAACCCTACAGAAAGTATTGCAGGATATTCTAAAAAAAGAAAAATACAAAGAACCCAGAAATAGTGGCGGGGAGGCTACAACGAATGGAGCAGAGAACAAAATGAAGAAGACAAACTGACAGCTACTGACAGAAACAGAGCTCAACAGAAATGAGACAGAGACGATTGGATGATAGGAACAGCTATTTTGGAGAAAATGACATCTTAATAGGTAATACTGATTTAGTACCATCTTGTTTTGAAGTCTCATCTAGCTTTTGTTCTTCTGTCTCCAATGGTCTAAACAGGTTGTATCTTATTGGATTTTATTATGTACGATAGTATAAGCAAAAACCTTGTAAAGACAAGGAGACTATACAGAAACCATTGTGCATTTTCTGTTAGTCGATTCTAAATACTCTATAATGCTGTCATTCTCTTAAATGGTTTTACATTGTTTTGATATACTTAATGCTACAGTATACGAAGTTGTACTCAAGGACTTCAAGGAAAGAGTCAATATGGTAACTACTTTTGGGTCGGAAATATCTGGTGGTGAAACACTATTCTGCTTAAATGGTTATGTTTTGATCTGCCCTGTTTCGCTGTTATGCCCTCTTTTTTTTCTCAATCTCCACTCCATTATTTACTTTTTTATTTTTATCGGTTTAATTAAAGGGAAAAATAGCAGGATATAATATAGTAACCCACTATGACTTTCTATTATCTCGATTTGAAGCCCTGTATTACTCTCACCATCTTGTTTTTGACTCAGGTTCCTCTATTCTGTTTTGCTGGATAGTATCAGGTTCGAAAGTTTAGGCATCAGCTGAGAAGATAATGAGATTCATTATAACGCCCATTCTCGTTGACGTTTATCTACTTTTGAAGACCTACAATATCTCCAATGTTTTGGTTTTGTCGGTTTTATTCTATACTGTTTTGTTCAATTGTATTACAACTAATGATATAGGCAATTCTATTAGAAATAGCGGGAGGCATTATGGTAACCATTGTTGATCACCTTGTATTATGTTTTTATGTTATCTATTATATCCACCCTTTTGACTTGACCGATTCGGTTCTGTTATGTCACATTTGGTTTTACTCTCTTCCAAAAAAGCAATAAGAACTGTGGGAGCAATGAAACCCAAAATGTGTAATAGTCACAGTACAAAAGAGAGGAAAAGAAAGTGCTCTAAACTATATAACTGCATGTATATTTAAATGTATGAGATAGAAAATGATATCACAGAGTTTTATTAGATCAGTGAACAGAACTGTTTGCAGTATCATTGTTGGAATGTCCACTCTACAAGCTTTAATTTTGTGACTTGAACAATTATTTCTAAGATGGCAATATGTAATCCATTAACTAGTGACCTCCTACTGCACATTTTTTTCTTCTGTAAATCTGTATAACTTGTACCCCTTCACTGTTTTTTTTTCTTTTCTTTTCTCCTTAAATAAAATTAAAAAAAAAGAAAGCTAAAAAAAAATAAAATTTCAGTTCTCTTTAGTACTTATTTGTAAAAATTTGTAATGTAGGCATGCTCAGTTATATCTTACTAATAATTATTATATAATAATCAAAAAAATAAATTTTTAACCTAGAACCAAATGATCTTAGGACATTTAAAAAATTATAAACAATTTTTTTGCAGAAAAAATGATAGAGGGCCTGCACAGCACCCACCTGGCAAACTCACAACAATTCTCCTGCCTCAGCCTTCCAAATGCTGGGATTATAGGTACAAACCATCATATCTGGCTCAAGATTAAATCATTTTATCTTCTAAATCACAGCCCAAAGAAATTGGTGTCAATGACATGTTGGCAGTTGAGCCTCCTGATTACTCTAGCCTCTAAGCAAAATTTTAAAATGTCCAACATTAAATTCTTAATTTGGGAATTAAAGGTCAAATAACAAGTTTTACCATTCTTGGAAAATGAACTTACTCCCAAAACCACAAATTTCCCTTCCACCAGGGAGCCTACTTTGGCAAGCTTACCCAAGCCTCCCTTGGCAGGGGCAAGCATTATAAAACTTGTGTGAGGTAGGAAAGAAAAAAACACATGTTATTGGCTGCCAAGACAAAAGAGAGAGGAAGAAGGTGGGCTTTACACTTCAGGAAACTAGCTGGTAGCCCTGGAATAGTGTCAAGTGTTATGTTAGTGGCACATCTTCCATATTCCACCAAGAAATACCAGGAATGGAAAACAAATGCTTCTCCTAAAATAAGGAGGAATTATAAGAAATATGTGCTCTTATTTAAGAAATATTTCTTGACTATCATGGTGCAAATTCCCGAGCTAACTCCCTGGAAAATTTATACGTAAATCAGAATTGGATCCTGCCAAACAAACCAAGCACTGGCATTTGTAGCATATCAATACTTGGTATTTTAAATTTTTGCTGTACTCTATACCCAGCACCTATTGTTTTAGTACAGAAAAATTGATGCCAAACAACCCCAGTGATCTCAGTGACTTAGAAAAAAGGAGACAAACTTCTCCTTCATGGAACTGTGTTAGCCCGAGTTCCTTCTCACTTGTGCTCACGCTGCCACCCTGACTGATGGACTCAGCTGCCATCTGAAATCTTGCCAGATTGGTAAACATGGCCACAAATTCTTTGTTACTTTCCCTGAACTTCCATCAAGAGTTTATTTCCCCATTGCCTTAAAACGGAACTGACCCAAACTGGGCATGGTGGTGCATGCCTGTAATCTCAGTACTTGTGAGGCTGAGGCAGGAGTATCATTGCAAATTCAAGACCAGCCTAGGCTACAAAGTGAGCTCAAGGCCAGCCTGAACTGCATAGCAAGTTCCTATCTCAACAAATAAATAAATAAATGGAATTTAACTGACTGTACTTTTACATACAGAATATATCATCTCCAGGCCTGGCCCTTACAAAGGCTGAAACAATCTGCTTTTATGCTTTTGAGGTCCTGGCAAGCATGTAAGAAGTCAGACCACCTTATTGGAGAAGCTACATGAAGAAAAGAGGCCCTGGAACAAGAAAAGCTCAGGCATTTTGAGCTTCCTAATTACTCAAGCTCCAGACAAGGCAGGCTGGAACTATACCAGGGACTCTACAGCAAAATCAGACAACTGTCCATGAGCCAAGTCATCTCACAAGACCATTAGAGAGAATAAAATAGTGACTGTTTTAAACCATTAATATTTAGAAAGGTTGCTGGGCGTGGTGGCGCACACCTACAATCCTAGCACTCAAGAGGCTGATGTAGGATCGTCATGAGTTTGAGGTCACCCTGGGCTACACTTTAAGCTTTTATTTGGAAGCTATATAAGTAACTTTTGAGCACATTCCACTGGTCAAGTTTAAGGTCAAAGGAATGGAGAAATCCAAGTCTATTTCAAGTGTACTACATATGTGGGAAGAGAAATGGAAACCATAGGTGGCTGGTCCTGCTGGGGAAGTTAGGGCTGGAGAGGCACACCTTCCACAGAGATGACAGCCAGTGTAGAGGAAAAACGGGGACGAGTAGAACAAAACAATACAAATGACAAATGCTTGTGGAGTACCTCTCAGCAATAAGGATACAAGGAAGAAAAACAGTCAGAAAGGGAGCATAAATACATGCAAAAGGAGAAATACGGAACCCCACGGTGCATTTCAATAATGGAATGGCTACAAGGAGCATAAAATAAAAGGTGAAAATGAACAGTATGTGCAAGGAGTCCTTAGAAATTCAAAGAAAACAATCAGCATGGGCCAACGTGGTCACATATTTCAGGTGGAGATAGAAACACAAAAAAATAGGAAAGTAACAGAATGTGAACGTATGAAAGGAAAGAAGTCCACCAGCACTGAGGAAGTAAGATTAGTAACGTCTTGGAGTGGGGCTGAATATAGCAAGTGGAAGGGATGCAGCCAGATGCTGTAAGAGGGAACAATAATAACTTGCACACTTGATAACAAATACGTGACTGTGTCTAATATGAATCTTTACACCTCAACGTATCATGTCGTAACAGACATTCATACTGCGCCAGAGCAAAATAAAGAACTATTTTCTCAATTTTGGTGCTATTTGCTCGCTTTTGTGTGGACCACCATGCTTTCCTGTCATTTGTATCATCACTCCTGTCTTGTAAGTCTTCAATTAACATGATTTAATGGAAACTTAGTGAAGCCTAGCTTGCAAGAGGTCATGACTTGGGCAAAGCATTTATGGGATAAAATCACTGACCACTGTCTTGCCAAAGCACTAAGAGCAGGGTACTTGGGCAAGCGTGCTCATTTAAGGACAGCACTCTTGCTGGAATGTGAGATGAAGGCCAAGGGTCCTACAGGTAATGGAGCCACAGAAATTCAGGCCAGCACTCTGGATTTAGTGTGCCATGATACTGTTCCAGTAGACAGCACTGTATTTGAGTAAGTGTAGATTTTTGTACATGAATAAATATACGTATGAAAAGACAGCCCATGAAAATAAACACTATTGTTTTTTGGAGCAAAAATTAATGTAAGACCTGGCCTTATTTTTCAGGGAAATACAACACGTATGGTTTTCTTATTTCAAAGCAGCTTTAAGTAGGTGAGCACTTCTGGTTTCCCAGTTACTCTTCAGCTGACATCTGCTTAGTTCCTTACCACAGGCTCACTCCCTCAAGCAGCCATCAATATTTAGGCAAGGGGATGCTCAGAACCCTGAGCCCGCGCACTAGGGCGGCAGAGCTTGTCACAGCCCCAAATCCACGAAGCAGGTGTGCCCACATGCGGCTCAGATCTGTCACCTGCTCAGGAATTTTATTTTCCCATACACAAAATTGCTGCGGCGATTTTGGTACTAGGAACGAGACCTGCAGTCTAAATCCTCCAAGAAAATTCTGCAACAACAGCCCTGGCCCAAGCCACCACCGAGGCCCAGGGTCCCCAGCACAGCGTCCATTGCAAAGGGCAGCCTCCGGCCTCTTCAGAGCTTCGGGCGCACCCGGCCTCCCGACCAGCGAGACTGAGACCCTGGCAGACACGCACGTCCTTTATCAGTTTGCACCTCGCAGTAAAACTGGGTCCCGGCCTGTGATAAACCAACGATCCGCGCCCTCCACGATGCGTCCCCCCAGCCGCCTCCACGCACGTGGAGCTCCCGGGCGGAGCGAGGGCAGAGGCGGGAGTTCGCGGGCGAGAACACAGTCCTGGGAAAGGAGACTGCCCCAGCGCACGCGCACAGCGGGACCGGCTCCGCGTGGCTCCCGGAGGTGCTCCCCAGGAAGGGTGAGCGCGTGGCGCTCCGGAACCTGCGCACGCGCTGTGCTCTTGTCCCGCCCTGGTCTTTGCGCGCGCGCGCGAGGCAGCGAGACCACAGCATCTGTTTGTTCTTCAGTCCCGCCCTACTCGTCTACCTCACAGCGTGGAGGCCGGGAAAGAGAGCGGGGAAATGTGGGGCGAGGTGGGCGGGGAGCCGCACGCGAGCGCGGCCTGCAAAAGAAGCGAGGGGAGGACGAGATCCGAGACGTTACCCAGTTAACGCCCAATCAGGAGCAGGCTCGACCCCGCCCCTTCCCCCCACGCGATTGGCTAGGGGGCCCAGGTGGGAGGGGCCATTGTGGGGTTGGGGAGGGTAGGGGGCGGGGAGTAGGAGGAAGGCGCTGGCGGGCAGTGATGGCGGCGGGTGATGGGGACCTGAAGCTAGGCACCCTGGGGAGTGGCAGCAAGAGCGGCAGCGACGGCAGCAGCGGGAGCCCAGGCGGCGCGGGAGCGGCAGCGGAAGGCGGCGGCTGGGCGGCGGCGGCGCTGGCGCTTCTGACGGGGGGCGGGGAAATGCTGCTGAACGTGGCGCTGGTGGCCCTGGTGCTGCTGGGGGCCTACCGGCTCTGGGTGCGCTGGGGGCGGCGGGGTCTGGGTGCGGGCGCGGGGTCGGGCGAGGAGAGCCCCGCGGCGTCCCTGCCGCGCATGAAGAAGCGGGACTTCAGCTTGGAACAGCTGCGCCAGTACGACGGGTCCCGCACCCCGCGCATCCTGCTGGCGGTCAATGGGAAAGTCTTCGACGTGACCAAAGGCAGCAAGTTCTACGGCCCCGGTGAGGAGGAGTTGGTGGGGAGGGGAAGACCCTGCACCCCAGTACGACCCACCTTCTGGCCGGGAGGCCCTCGGCCTCAGGGTGACTTGGCCCAGTTGTCTGGTGGCCCAGACCCGCGCCTTGGCTGCAGCACCTGGGACACCCCGCCCCGCACACGCCCCCGCCGTGGCCGTCCCGGGCTTTGCCCCAGAAGTCGGGGTCCCTGGGACGCCCGAAGAGCAGTTTCCAGCGTGGAGCTCTCTCGCGTCCCACTTGTCCTCGCACCTTTTTCTTGGGGCTGAATTTTTCAGATCTCCTAGGATTGTCGCCTGTCACGCTGGCTCTTAGCTTTCTGATCGTTGGGATGAGTGGGGGCAGGAGATAAAGACGTAAAGTTTTAGGCCTTGTAATGCACAATTTTCATTTCTTTACTCCTCTCTGCCACTAATCTCCCTTTTTAAAAAAAAACTCTCACTAGTCTCCCAAAGACCACGTTCAGGGAGGCACACGTAAGTTTCAAGTCCTCCCCCTCCCAGGCTGTGTTCCGGGCATATAACAAACACCTCGGACTCTTTATTAAACTAGTTTTGGTTCAGAGATTCTTCCAAGATTAACACTATATGTGGGATAAGAACAGATCAGAATGCAGATCTTATTAAAAACTGACAAGAGGGTTGGGGTGGAGCTCTGTACCCAGTACTCCTGTCTTTTTTAGTTTTCCTTTCCCTGTTTTTTTTTTTTTTTTTTTTTTTTTTTTTTTTTTAAATACCGAGTAAGAAGGCAAACATTCAGATAGGTAGTGTATGTTAACCTATCACAACTGAGGAGAAAGATTTAGAAAAACTAAATTCAGACCCCCTCTGCAAGTTGAAGATTTTTAAAACTGTGCTTTCACACGACTAAGTAGGATAGTTGAGTTACCAGGACTTTTACAAGTGTTGTTATAACACACTTTTGATTGTGCACATGAACTTCAGACTGATGGAACTTGTTGGCGTCCCATAAAATTGAACACAGTTGTGATCGTTGGTTCTGCCATGATAATACTAAACTTTTATAAAAAGTATCTATGCTGAGAATAATAATTTTAGACAACTAAAGTGACTTTTTATTGGAAAGAGTACATCCAACCCTTAAAGTCAAGGGAGGTGGCAGTCTGGAAACAAGTTGGTTTCTTCTTGGTTTACTCTAATAATGCATGAGATTAATTGACATTTGGAAATACATACTTATTATTTTGGTGTACAGTGGTTGGTTTTACAAGTACTTTGGTTTGTTGATTGAAATAGAGATAAGATGAGATTTTTGGAGTTGATACATTTATTTATTGTTTGTATTTTGTGTGTGTATACATAATTCAGTACAACCAAGTTATAGATAATTTATTATTTCCCATGGTTATGTAATGTTTCTTATATTCGATGAAATGGTTAATACTAGTTTTGTTATTTATTTACTTAAGAGCCGGTGGGACAAAAGGATAAGGCCAAAGTAGAATATTTAATCAGGCCAAATAAAGTACACAATAGTTTATAGCTGGTTAACACTTTTCCCCCACTGGTGTTAAGATTTGTGTTTGATGATCAGGAATTGTGTACAGGTTTAAACTTCTAATACAGAAATTTACTTGGCTAAAAGATCAAATGCCCTGTCTAAACTGACAGTGAAGCAAAGTGTTAAAGAATTGTATTAGTCCTCCTCCTCGCACAATATACCTTGGTGCACTATCTTGCAGATAGCTAAGGAAGAGGACAGCCTCCAATAGTAAATGGTCTGTCACGATTAAAACTTACAAGTAGTAGGTATGGAGCTGGAGATTCAGCTAAGTGGGTGCCTGCCTGGCAAGTGCAAAGGTCATGAGTGTGATTCCCAGGACCAGAAAAATAAATTAAAATTTAATGCTAACAAATATAGTTAATGCCAGCTGCTGAACTACATTTGCCAATATTAAATTTAGTAATAGGTCAGGCACTTGGCCAGCATGTGAAGAAAGTGTGGTCAAGTCAGAAACAATGAAGGGGGGGGGGGGGGGAAGGAATCAAGATTAGTTAAGCACATACCAGATCAGATCAAGTTATTTGTAATCTTCCCAGTTCCTCAGTGAAGGTGTTAAATATTCCTGCCTTGTGAATGAGGAATCTGAGGTTTAGGTAAATTAGCTTGAGTAGCATAGTTAAGTCTGATAAGTAGTCTAGATATGTTTGACCACAAAGCTTATCTATCATATCTAGTAAACTGCATTCAGAGATACACTTGTAAAGAACCTATGGCAGTTTTTCTTTTACCCTCCCTTGGCTCCTCTAAGGATTAAAGCTTCAAAGAAACATTCATGGCTTCATGTTATGCTGTCCAGTATGATGCCAACAAATGGCCAATTAAAATAATGAAATTAAAAATCAAGTTTGTGGGTGAGGAAAGTTACGAATCAAGTGCTCAGCCACATGGCTACCACATTAGGCAGCGCAGGTCACAGACTGGTGTATTTCTGTCTTCCCAGAGAGTTCTGTTGAGCATTGATTGTAGAGGTCAGAGTAGCAGAAAGAGGAGGAAACTCCACTTCTTGAGTTTATTATGTCGTTTAATTTGCAAACAGCCCTATGAGGCAAGTAATGTTACCATTTTATATCTGAAAATTGAAACCTGGAGAGTTTTTGCCCAAAGTCAAATTTAGTAAGTAGCAATACTAGAAACCAAACCCAGGTCTTCCTGGCTTACAGGCCAAGCTTTCCCTTGGTCGTTTTGCACATGTGGAGAGTCGTAATAGGCTTCAAAGCCTCCAACAGATAATATAATTTTAAGCAGTTTGATTAGCTGTTGTCATATCAAAAAATATTTTTATTCTTTCAAATGGCAAATGCTATACATTTGGCATTTTACATGGATTGTATTGTATTGTATTCCTGAAACTTAGAATATACTTTCTTATTCCTGAGTGTTCTTTAAAGTATAACAAAATAAAAGAAAACAAAAAAAAGTTTATCTAGCTTGTAAATTCCACTGAAAAGAAAAAAAGAGTCACATAAGAAATGCCCCATATGGTGCCTAATATTTAGGGGCTGGAGGCTGGGTACATTTGCATCCTTTTTAAAATTTCGCTTCAGTGTATTAATTTTTGTGTAACACTTTGGGTTTGCCAAATTGCAGTTGAAGCAGTGGTTGCAACATGAAGACCGGACCCAGCCTTGACCACTTGATGGGTGTCCTGAGTTGGCACTACCCCAGCGGTCAGCCTGTCTTCTTGGTTTGAAGCCAGCTTGGTCTATGATTTGGACTAATGGGCAGACACAACTATATCAGTAAGACAAAAGGATCAGCTCAGTTTTCTGAGGAATTGGGATATTTTGCTCAAATTTCTACTAGTCATTTCTATAGCTGATCCTTCTGATTTCAGTATCATCCCATGTTTCTAATGAGTTTGTTTTAGTTAGTAGAACAAATTACAAAAGCAGAGCTTAAAACAACTATGAGAGCAAAAGATTGTGCTCAAGAAGAAGAAGGATGTTAATTTAGAAACATCTGGAATTAGGGCTGGGGATTTAGCTCAGCAGGCATAAGCGCCTGCCTTGCAAGCAGGCAGTCGTGAGTTCGATCCCTGGTACCGATAAAAACGAAAAAGACCAAAAAAGAAACATCTGGAATTAACTGTTCAAATTCTTTGTTCTTTCAACAATCCCTCTATGTATCCATGGCCAACATCACCATTCTTGTAATATTTTAGAGTCTATATCTTGTCTCTAGATCTTAAGTATATTGTATTTCAGCTCCATTTTTAAACACTTAAGTATTCCCTGGATTTCATTACAGTAAAAACTTGGTGAGAAACTAAGTCAGTTGCATCTTCAGAACAGACACATACCTACCTTCATGCAGTTAATGATTTACCTATTGAACAAAACAATAGTAAACAAGTATTTCAATATGTAACTATATCCTGAAGGAATTAAGATTTATAAGTGGATAACAAGGAATTTTTTTTATTTTGGTTTATTGACACAGGGTCTATCAGTATGTAGTTCAGGCTGGCCTTGAACTCTCTGTGTAATCAAACTTGTGATCCTACTGTCTCAGCCTCCCTTGTGCTGGGGTTACAGGCATGCCCTATCACACCAGAGTAAGGGACTTTAGATTAAGTGCTTTAAAAATCTTGTTTATATTAGATTGTCAGAAAAACATGTTGACATTTAAACAAAAACCTAAAGATACCAACAATGAAGAAAACTTAAGTGTAGGAATGTCCTCAAGTCAGTTTATTGCTGTGCTTGTACACAACTGTACTGAACAAATTGAAGCTATCTAACACTAGATCTAAAACTGATCGTACTAGAAACATCATCTTTGAGGATTTTTCAGATTTTACTTTAGGCTTAATATTAGCTTAGTACTTTTTTTTTTTTTTGGTCCCGGGGATCGAACTCATAACCTCATGCTTGCAAAGCAGGCACTTACGCCGCTGAGCTAAATCCTCGGCCCTAGCTAAGTACTTTTTATTGACACTTTATTTTCAACCAATTTGTATCATGTTCTTATTTTTTTTCTTATTAACATGGTTTATAACATTGCTTCATTAAATCAACATTTTGTCTTTTAATAGCTAAATCAATTTATATATTTTGTGATTACAGATACAATCAAGTTTATTTCTACCACTTTATTTTGTGACTTCTCTTTATCATAAGTTTATAATAGTTCACTTAAAATTTTTTAGCCTTGCAATGGTGTGATAGCAGGACACACTCAGAAGAAACTGTCCTTCAAATCTTGACATTTTATATCTTCCTGAGCTGGTGACAGTATAATACTCCTATGAATATGGGCAGAAAGACAGCAAGCTACAACTCTTGTTGGCCACCTGGTCACGTACACAGTTGATACTCTACAGTGTACTCAGTTGCTAAGCTATCCTGTCCAGTAAATTGGTATGACAAATGGACTTTTATTTTTATTTCACTGTTTGAGACAAGGTCTCACACTGTAGTTCAGGCTGGCCTTCTACTCACTATATATCCCAAGCTAGCCCTGCACTCTCAGAGGTCTTCCTGCCTCAGCCTTCTCAGGAACTGCGATTACAGACATGCACTGCCACACCTAGCTCTTCTGGATAGCTACTTTGGTTTTTGTTGTTGTTTTGTGTGGTATCTTTTGGCTTTGAACTCCCTGTGTAGTCAAACTCCTTATCTTCCTGCCTCACCCTCCCCTGTGCTGGGAGTGTAGGCATGCATACCATACCCAACCCTTCCAGATAGCTTTGCATTCTATTTATTCTATCAATCTTTGCTTTTTGTGTTCCATTTCTTAGCTTTTTGATAATTTTAAGAAAATTTTCTGTATGTCTTCAGTCTCTTTTTGGGATACCAGTTCTTCCTGTGTGTGCTACCTCTGTGGTGGTTTGTTTCTTCACGTAGTTTATAATTTTTCTTTTGACTATCTTCAGCAGTTTCTACATTTTTGTTTCATGGGTTATTTACTGTAATCCTTGAATTATAGGTATACAAGTGTTCTTATACAGTAATTGGGGTATATTGGAAAACATAAAGTGTCATGTAGCTTTAAACTTACATGTTATTGGGTAATACATGCTGAGGATAGAAACTAGAAAAGGACACACAGTGAATAATAAATCTCCTTCCCGTAGTCACCATGTTCAGCTCCTCAGAGGCAAGAGATTGATTTGAGTATTGTTCAGAAGCTATCTGTGAAGCTGCAAGCATACGGCTATTCACCCTGTTCCATCCTTTGACTACATTGTGCCAGACATACCTTTAGCAATATTTTAATGTCTTGAGAGCCTTTCATATCTGTCTAGACAGCTATCTCATTGACAGCCCACTGTTAATATTTAAGTTGCTTCTAATTTCTTATTACATGATGGTTTAATATTCACACACGTGAAATTTACACATACGAGTAAAATTATATTCATAAATTCCAAGAGTTTAAAATTACTGAGGCTGGCAATACATTTTAATAATAGTACTTATTTCTGAGTTCCCTCTGGAGAGCTTGGACCAGTGCATCCTTCATGAAGATGCCTTTTTGTCCCCCTGGAGAAAATGTGTTATAAACTTCTTCGTCTTTTTTAGGATATGGCGTTAAATGGTAACTCAAGATTGTTTTATTTTACATTTCTTGCTTTCTGAGTCAGATTTTTTTTTTTTTTTTTTTTAAGTATCAGGTATCAAACTCGGGAGTTTGCATTTACCGGGCAGGTGCTTTGCTGCTGAGCTATCCCCAGCCCTGGGTGTCTTTTCAAAAACTTTGAGCTGTGGGTATAGCTCAGTTGCCATGATATTTCAATCATAGTATTAATCTACTCAGACTTTGCTACAAATATTTTTTTCTGTTCTCGTTTATGGTGCTTTTAAAGCATGCACACTTGTAAATTTATATATCAAATTTGCCTTTTATGACTGCTAAATTATGTTTCATACTTAAAAGGCGTTTTATCTAAAGGTTATTTTTAAAATCTAATTTCTGTAGAACTTTTTGTTTGCAGTTTTTTTAGTTCCATTTGGATTTTATCTTGCTTTAACATGTGAGGTGAAATTCCAACTGCTGCCACGTTGTTGTATTTTGTTTTTAATCGAAGTCTTACCAGTTGTCCCAATCATTTCTGGAATAATGCTCCCCCGAGTGTTTGATACATTATTTTCACTATTCAACTTCTATAGATGTTTGACTCCTTAATATTTTTTCACGTTAGAATTCTCATTTTATATGGGTTAGGTAAACTCCCACACATGGCATTGGTCAAGGATTTGTTGTTTTTGTTTTTGTTCTTTGTTTTGTTTTTTTCAAGACAGGGTCTCACTATGTAGTTCAGCTTGTCATTGAACTTAGTTTGTAGCCCAGAGCTGAGCTAAACCCCGGACCCCAGGCCTAGAATTATGTCCTTGTTCCTATGCGAGAAATCTGAGAACTGCGAAAATGGAGACTCGCCCAGCATCACTTGTTGGATAGATGCTCACGGTGCAAGCATTTTGTCTTAGAAGTGGTCTTTCAGCTTTACCACATTGTCTTGAATAGAGTAAGCGCTTTTTAAGTGTGTTTATTAATTTAACTTAATCGCGTTGGCTATTGTTTCATTTGTCCTCAGGTCCATCATGAAGTATATTTATTAGTTGACTTCACTAAACATTTTATATACTCATTTTTGTCCCTGGGCCCATCATAATCTTTATTTGAAATAAATATCAGAAAACACTTGTCAAAATAGACCAGAAAGCTGTAATGAATTAAAACTTCATCTTTGGAAGCTGTGGTTTTTAATTCATGAAAATACCTCAGATATTCATTGCAGAGTATTTATTCTCTTCGTAAGCTTTTTATTCTTTCCAGGAATATTTTCCCTCTCTAATCATAGTGCTATAATTACTGAGTTATCCTTTATTATACCTTTTATTTACTTCTTGCTGGCATTTTATATTTATTGAATTACTAAAAAACTGCTTTCAACGGGTGTGGTGGAGCTCACCTGTAATCCCAACACTTGGGAGGCCTAGGCAGGAGGAGGATTATGAGTTCGAGGCCAGCCTGAACTGCATAGTAAAACCCTGTCTCAAAAAGACCAAAAAACGGAGGGGAAACAAAAACCACACTGACATGAGCATATAGTTTTGTCATTTCAGGAATATGTCCACCCATTCTCCATGCCTGTAATAAAGTAAGTTAAGCAGTTTTAGGTACGGTTAGTAACTAAGTTTATTTTTTTTAATTTTGAAATTTAGTTTGCTTTTAAAAGCTAATAGTGATATTTAATTCTAACAATAACGTCACTTTTGTCTGTGTAGCTTTATGTTTTAAATTTTATCTTTGTTAAAAAAATTCACCTTTTTTTATTGTTGTTTTTGGTTTTGTACCAGAGATTGAACTCACAACCTCGCACTTCCAAAGCACGCACTTGGGCTGCCGAGCTAAATCTCCAGCCCAAAATTTATCTTTAAAATAATGTCTTGGGATATTTGCTGTGTGTGTACACTTAAGAGAATCTGCCTTTAATGAATAATGCTCATCATTTTTGTAGCAGGAATTTTCTTGAAATTGTCTTTTTTTCTATCCACATTATATTTTAGTCTAATAAAGCAATAGTATTTAATTCTCCTCATTATGATTAGAATGCAGATGTTCCTCAGTTTATGTGATCACTACCTCAAAAAACATTAGGTTCAAAATGCATTTAATGTATCCAATTTCATGAATACCTCAGTTTAATCTAGAATACCTTAGATTTGTTCAGAACATTGATTAGCCCACAGTTGACAATCATCTTATGTAAGGCATATTTTATGCTAAGGTGTTGAATGTCTCAGGTAGTGTATTGACTACTTTATCCAAAAATCACTGCTGATACCATATACTAGTATGATTGAAAAATAGGCTGAAATTTTAAATTGTATAGACACATTGCCATTACCCCCCCCACACACACACACACAAAAGCACACTTCCTCTTACTTGGAACACACTTACTTCATCATCCTTGCCACTTTCTGAAGCAGTTCTGAAGTCCTCTTTGATGTGTTTAGTTACTCCATCATGTCTGCTTTGATGTCTTGAATAGATTCAAAATGTTGACCCATCATGGTTGTTTTGCCTTTGAGGAAGACCAGCTGCCAGATGCCGTGAGGAAGGTGGGGAGGATACACTGACACTGCTGTGAGCCTGACTTGGCTTTGGGTGTCAGCAATAGCACTCCCCATGTGTTTCATCTCAGCCCTGAAGCTGCTCCTAAAGGAGGGCTTCCAGAAGGGCTTCAGAAAGGAGCAGAACAGTGCCGTTCTGTTTGAAGTGAGGCGGGCAGGGTGTGCAGAGAATTTGTGGCAAGGTTGTTTTTTGTTTTTTTTTTTGGGGGGGGGCGCTTGAGACCTGGTTTCACTGTACAGTTCAGGCTGGCCTTGGACTCACTTTGATGCCCAGGCTGGCCTTGAACTTGAAGCAATCCTCCTGCCTCTCAGCGCTGGAATTACAAGTGTGTGCCACCATACCCAGCCATCGGTGTGTCTTTACTGTAATAAATATTTTTAATTTAAACATGCTCCTTATATTTTGATGGCCCCTCGTACACTGTGGAGTATGAGTTTTTTCCTCCTCGTAATCCCACACGTGCTTGGGGGCTGTCACTGCCTGCAGTCACCGCCTGTCACTAGTTCCAGTGGAAGGTTGCATTTGAAGTATGATTTTATAAAGTCAAGAAACCATTAGGTCAGACCAGTGTTAGGCTGGAAGAGGGCCTTCTGTATTGATGTCTAAATGAGTCACTAGTCAAAAATAACCAGATAAATTTATATAGGACAGCCTTTACTTTTTTAGTAAATTATGCTGTACTAAAAACTTAATACTGTTTCAGGTTTGCTTTGCTAGGGCAGTGCCTTGTTATTTTAGTTTTATAGATGCCTAAGTATATTTATCAAAATATTTAAATTGGGACTTGTTATAAAAAAGGGTAGTTGGAGGGTTAGGGTTTGCTTCTGACTCTGTTAGTTCTGGGGAATACCTTTTATTAGACTGCAAATCCTCCCGTCCCAGAGAAGCCTGTCCAATTCTAATTGTACTCTTAATTTTATTGTCAAATTCTTTGATGATCTTACAGGAAAAAGTAAAGAAAACTATTAACCGAAAAGAATGTTTCAGAAGTTAAATGCTTCCTGAGGGAAATTCTAAACATACAAGGAAAGCAGCTTACTACTGTTTTGTAGAGTAGAGAAATACTCATTCTTTTCTATTGAAGAATTAACAAAACGTTTTATGTAGAATTTGGCTTGGATTATTAATTGTTGGCTTAGGTTTCTCTTACTAAGTCAGTTATCTAAAACCAGAAAAAGAGAACATGAAGTTTTGTTTTTATGTTTGTTCAGGATTGGGTTTTCTTTTGGGAAACTGGCCCAGAAATGTACTAGAGAATACATTGGTATATGTTAATACACTCAAAAATTGAGGATTTCCTGATTGCTTTTTTTATTTTCTGTTCATTTTTGTGGTGCTGCTGTTTACTAATTTTGCGGTGATTATCTTTTTTTTCTCTTTATATCATTTAAATTTGTTTTATGGTTTATACTCTGAAGTGCCTGAGTTAGGTTAACACTTGCAGGCCATAGAAGCATGTAATAATTCAGAATTCTAAGAAAAGCTGGGGTCTTTGGGGGTTGGTTTGTTTTGGTCTGTCTTTTAGAGACAGGGTCTCACTGTGCAGTTCAGGCTCTCCTTGAGCGCACTTTGTAGCCCAGGCTGTGGTCAAACTCACAATAATCCTCTTGCCTCAGACTCCCGAGTGCTGGGATCACAATTGTGCGCTACCTTGGCTGGCTCTTGGTTAGTGTTTGTAAATTTTAATTTAACAAGTATTCTAAAATTCCATCCCCCTGAAATTTGGTAATTAGCAGATGCTCCAGTTTCTAAGGTTGTCACTCCATCTTTGGGTTTGTGGATCCTCTGTGTGTTTTCTTAAGATACAGTGTCTGGAGTTATAAAACAGAAATAGTGCTTCCAGTCCTGTCAGTAAATTTAGGTATATTACTAAATATCTTGAGGCCTGGTTTTTCTTTTTTTTTTTGTCTGTCAAGTGGGGAAGAACACAAAATCTGTCTCTCCTATTTCATGAAACTCTAAAATAAAAGAGAAAAATGAGATTGCTGGAAAATTCTTTAAAACACAGAAACTAGCTGACTCCAGACATAGTGGCATATATCCCAGCACTTGGAGGCTGATGCAGGAGGATCTGAGTTTGACATCAGCCTGGACTACCAAAAAAAAAAAAAAAAAACCCTGACACTTTTCATTTGTAAGTTGTTATGGCCATGATCAGAGTTTTTTGCCCCTTTTGTGTTTTTTTACTGTTTTTTACTGTTTTCAAGTTTACAGGCATTGGTCCAGTCAGCTTTCAGTGGTACTTAGTATAGTGCTCTTAGATTTTCTATGTTGTTTCCCTGTTTGTTTACTTGTTATTAGAAAGTGCTTTATTCTAATAAGCTTTCTCATTCATGATAGCAAATTAAGACTTATTTCATCAGCCCAGAGATACAGCTGAGCGGCACAGCACCTGCCTGGCAGGCACAAGGTCATGAATTCAATCCCTAGTACCAAAAAAAGAGAGACTATTTTCTCTTTTTTCCTTTTTTCTTTTTTGTTTGTTTGTTTGGTTCATTTGCTTTGTTTTTGTTTTGCGTCTTTTTGGTACCAGGAATCAAACTCACGACCTCACACTTGCCAGGCAGGCACTGTGCCACTGAGCTGCACTGTTTTCTCTACACAACCTTTGTTATTATGGCTGACTTACAGATTCAAAAGAAATTTTATTTTGTAAAATTACTTATTTTGGAAGTAATCTTACTTACCCCCTGAGAGGGTGCCACCTCATTTTCAATGTGTTAATCTAGGACTATTCTCACAACTTGCTTCTGTTGCCTTAATGATGTTTGTATTAGTGTTCTGATAGTATTTATTTTTAAAACAGGTCACATTTTTGACCAGCATTTAGGAAAGATTGACTGAACATGTGAACACATGCTGGGCGTCAAACCTAGTTACTGTGGCTGCAAATGTGATATGGTCTCTGTTGTCACAGTTATAACCTACAGAGGACAGAAGAAAAAATTTAGGCCCTCAGCTCACCGGAGTCATCTTTTTGTTTGTTTTGTTTTTGTTGTTATTTTTATGACAAGGTCTCACTATGTAATCCAGGCTGGCCTCCAACTCAAGATGACCCTCCTGCTTCAGCCTCCAGAGTGCTGACATTGCAGGCATGCACCACACCTCGCTTCACACTGAGTATTTATGTAGTACTTGTCTGGTGGGTAGTCTGTTAGTTTGGATGCCACTAACAACAATTAGTAAAGCATTTCTTTTTAAGCAAACTGGCTCCTAAGCCAGACTTCTTGAGTTTCCTCTTTGCCCTAACTACCTCACAGTCTCTATTTTGAATATAGGCGCTGTGTGAAGTAGTTGGAATTTAAAGTTTAAGATTCCAATGAAAAGCTTTACTTTGGTCAAAAATTTCTAACAAATTTTCCATTTTCTTATTTATTACATATGCAAATTTTGAAATTAAGGCTTTGTACCAGATAGCATTTATGGTTAGAATTTTTAAATTTGGATGTTCTAAAATACTGTAGGCAATCTAAATGTTTCATTTTTACAGCGGGGCCATATGGAATATTTGCTGGCAGAGATGCCTCCAGAGGACTAGCAACGTTTTGCCTAGATAAGGATGCACTTCGAGATGAATACGATGACCTCTCAGATTTGAATGCAGTACAGATGGAGAGTGTTCGAGAATGGGAAATGCAGTTTAAAGGTACTTTCATTTTAAGTTCTTGACAAAGTAAATATATGTTCAGAGACAGAGTAAATATATGTTCAGTATACTATTCCACATGCTTAAGAAACTCAAGAATGTCAGTGGTTTTATTGCCATCATTTGATGATATTGTAAACATAGCTGGATATTAATGGTTATATATGGTGATTATTTGTAAAATATATAAAACTTGTATCAGCTATAAACCTAAAAGATTGACCAGGCAGTTGTGAGTTCAATCCCTGATACCCATAAAAAGGAAAAAGATAAAAAAACCTAAAAGATGGTGATACTTTTGGTCTTTTAAGTACTTGTTCATTAAGATACAGTGTTTTTATATTTTTTTAATTACAGACATATTCAAAACTGAATTGGTTGGTGGGGCTAAGTATAGATCACATGGCCCTGAGATCAATCCCAGTACCACCAAAGTGTTCATTAGTGATCTTTATATTGTAAAAGATGTTAGTTTTACTCTCCAACAGTAACAAGTATTCTTCCCCTGATTATACTTTCATGACACTACTTTTTACCTGTATGACACCGTGACCTATATATATGACCCCTGAATCTCTCAGAATAGCTATTTTGGCTTCTTGCCACTCGTACTGGTTCTGTTATATGAAATAGTCCTTTTATCTCATCCTCTCTACAGCTGATTTACTTAACCTAAGTTAACATCACTTATCCTAGGTTTCAATTTCTGACCAAGAAGCAAACGTGTTACCTACATACAAAACTTGAAATTAAACACTTACTCACCAAAAAGCAAAAGAAAGTTTTGTTTTGTTTTGTTTTGTTTTTAATTGGTACCGGGGATCGGAAAAAGAAAGTTTAAAAGAGGAATAATATCATACTAGAAGCCACATGCAGGCCTCTGTCACAGGGTGACCACTAGCAAATGAATTTTCATCTCTGCATTTAGTTTACTGCCTTGAGGACCACTGCTGTCCGTCACATGTCCAAAAATGTCTCGGTTGGATCTTTTAGCTCCAATAAAGTCAGCATTTCTTTTTTCATGGTCTGTACTCTAAAATATTAGCCCTAGGGTTTATTTTCTTTCCACTTCCATGCAAAATCTAATAGATTTTTTAAAAACTAGCATCATGTACAGGTCCAAATTCCCTATTGTTAATGTTATCATTAGATCTAAAGTGTACCAATTTGAAAAAAGAGAAAAAAGAAACTTAGAAATTCCCAGCATTGCCAGCTCATTTCTTCAGCTCCATAGCTTGGGCTATCAGGATTTAAAAAACAGTCCTGAGACCCACAGCGCACCTTGGGCCAGCTTCAGGCCTCTCCAGGCCTAATTTACGAGCCTGGGTTGGACAGCTGAGGTAGATGCCATCTGTGTATGTGTATGTATGTGTGTATATATATATATATATATATATATATATTATAAGATCTCCAAGTGATTCTGTATAGTATCTGATTAAGAGCCAATGATATGGAACACTGTCCTGCAGAAAATGATTCCCAGGCTTTATAATACTGTTTTCTTTTGCTCAAGCTTTGCATGTAAAAAGACCAGCCATGGTGAAGCATTAGGAAAGGTTTAGCTTATTCTGTACATTTCTAAAAGCACCAAGTGCCTGTCTTCCCTCTATAACAGAACAGTGAAACAATTTGGCTAATGATTTTCTTTTGCTGTATCTTTTCAGAGAAATATGATTATGTAGGCAGACTCCTAAAACCTGGGGAAGAACCTTCAGAATACACAGATGAAGAAGATACCAAGGATCATAATAAACAGGATTGAACTTTGTAAACAACCAAAGTCAGGGGCCTTCAGAACTGTAATTCTTACTCCCTTTCACGGAATGTCCAGTGTCTTTTGGTTTGATTCACCTGCTGCGAAAAATATTCGACAGATTGTATGCAAGATAAATGAGTCTCACTATGAAGATTTGAAACTAGACATTATGTGTGCTGCCAAACTCATTTGTTGCAGTTGTTTGTAATGTCTGGTGGGGCTCCGTCATCCTGAGAAGGAACAGACAGGCATTCTTAAACAGTACGAAAGCCACCAGGTTACTTTAGCTTTTCTTCCCCGCCTCCCTACCCTTCCCCATAACCACCCCCTTCCCGCTCCCTTCCCCATCCCCCATCAGACTTCATTCTCTCTCCTCTTTGTTTTTCCCTCTCTCCTTTTTCAAAATAATATCAAAGACAACCACATAGGTATTTGCAACTCAAGTGGACAAATCTCAAAAACCACTGCAGGCCTCCTGTGTCACATGCCGTGTCTTTATTTTAGCACTGAAGAGGGAGGGGCCTGGGCAGAGGAGGCTGGAGTTGCACCTTCATTTGAGTATTTCAGGCTACTGAAACATTAACAGTTCTATTCCCAAACTCTCCTTTTTGGGCTTCATCAGGAAAAAGGGAGAAATTGGGGGAGGGAGACAATTTCAAGTGGATTGAAATAAGGAAATTCCCCCAAGATCATTTCAAACCAGTTTTATCCCTCTCCTTCCTTCCCCTAGATCAAATCAATATTAATTGTGCCTTATTTCACAAACTCCATAGACTTGAATTATTTTTAGGGAAAGCCCCTATATGAATTTAGAAGTCACTACAAACAGCATTGAGACTGAGGTTGGAATATTCTATTGACCCACAAAACCTTGATGTCATTCTGTGTATATAGAATGTAAAAGGAATATTCAGTGTTAACTGCCATATATGTTGATATACACAAACTTAATTAGCATTGTGATGCCAAATGCATTCCCCAATGCTTTTTCTTTTTCAAAAAGAAAAAAAAATTGGAAATCAGATCAACAGCTCTTACCCCTTACAGAAGCTGCCTAACTTTAGGAGTCTGACGTTCACATCTCGCTGGTGTGGGCGCGTGGGGCCGCAGTGTGGATGTCTGTGTGGATGTGTCTGTATGTGTGTGAGTGCCTTGGAAGGGATTCTTTCTGCAGATACTGTAAATATAAGTACCGTTTTAATAAAGCATGTACAATAAACCAAAATAAGCTTGAGTTGGATTTTATATTGCAAAACTGTAAGTCAGTGCATTATGATATGGTAATAAGATTGTCCATTTGATTCACGATGAGGAAACCTCTTGGAAATGCAAAGCAGGCGCTGGTTAGCCAAGTTGTACACATTGTACCACATGCAGTGTAACTGTCGGAAGAAATTCCACTTTGGTGGAACATGAAAAGGTCTGAGAGTATTCAGGTAAGAATTGATTCATAAAAGCATACATATTTTTACTTTATATGTTGATGCCAACCGATTGGATTAGAAGTAATAGCACTCCAGGCAAAAGTTATGAACTGCAAAACAGTGAAAGATAATGTACTGATCTTATTAAATTCTTCCCTCAGTAGACTGAAGAGGTCCTTACTAAAAGCCCTACATATGTTAATCATGATTTCATCATGACAGTGTAAGTTCTGGATTGAGGACAGGTCACACCAAAATAATTTTCAGTCACCAGTTTTAAAAGAGTTCTGCTTAATAGGCATGATACATGCAAAAGCCATCAAAAAGGGAACTTGGGACTGCAGCAGTAAGCTGAAGTGTGTAAAATACTACATTCTATTCAATCTTGTGATGTTTTGTGGAAAAATTAGTCAATCTTGGCTGAAGAATGGTTGTGAGGACTTAAGAGTGTTGGGAAATGCTTTGTGTTTTTATGTATTTTCTAAAAAACATTTGTTAAAGTACATGTCCTCTGCAGTAAACAGATATATATATGTATATATATGAATTATTTGAGCCTACAGTTCAACAATAAACCTGCACTTGTGAATAGAGAAACCCTAAGTATTCATATAGTAAAAGCTATGTGGTCTGTTAAGAGTAATTTTGTGTTTTGGACTTCAAATAAACTGTGTTCTGTAGATAATCCCTTAATTCCAGTGAATGTTTCCCATTCCCAGGTGCTTCGGCCGGCTATTGGTGTGGGGCCACAGCCTTGGTGTGTGGTTCCTGTTGTGTTCCTGTTAGCCAGCATTTTTCAGATTTGTCTGATTATTTCAGATCATTTAAAATGCTCATACGATAGATTCTTGCCTCCCATTCCAGCCTGCCACCTGTGGAGCCAGAATCTTTGAGAGAAGGGCCTCAGGTAACGCTTGGGATTGGGCATACTTGAGAAACACCATGCATACTGAACTTTCCAAGTTACTGCATATTTGCTAGGCAACTCAAATAGAATTTACTGATAGGTAATACATTCAGTTTTGTATTACTTCCTAAACTTCCTTAGCTATCTGAGTTAAGATTTAAAATCTAATACATGACTTTAGAAAATAGCAAATTTTAATATTTTTTTTATCTTGCCAGCATCACCTTGGCTTATGTCCCCCGATAAAAGCTCTGCTGTACGTATTAGTCAGTTTCTCTGTACTAACACCCCATTCAGATACAGAGGTGGTTTTTAAAGACTTGACCGTGGTGCTATATATCTTCTTATGTTGTCCTGACGGTATTTCCACCCTTTCAGATATCTGCAGTCTGGCAACACACCCACCTCTACCAACAACCAAGGAACTTGACTTTAATATGTTGAATTAACACTAGAGAACTTATGTTCGCTGGGAAACGATATTGAATCACTCATCCAAGGATTCCACTTAATCTGTATTGATGAGTCCGTGCCACATAGCTAGTTGCTAGGAATGTGTGTCATTGACAAGTTAACACTAATTGCACAGAGCTTTTATAGACAAATAAATTGGCAATATTGTACCAAGAAAAAAATTCCTTTGAGCATGTTGAAAACAAGAGGCATGACTTAGAGTGATACTGATTGAATTACAGTTCTGACTTATCCCTTCAATGAAAATAGCAAATGCCTAAGGACAGCTTTTGAGTATGTTCCATTCCACCAAGGTCAGCTATTGTTTGGTAAGTGGTATTAATCTGACTTCGACCTATTTGGCAATGGCAAAAATGTTCAACTTGACTATTTTTAGGCTAAAAGCGTAATTCCTAGGCATTGTCAGGAATGACTGTCTCATCACACTCTTGAGTCACTGAGAGGAGGCCCTGCCCTAGCTGTCAGCTTTGCTTTTGTTCTGCCATCACTTGTCATGGGCAAGTCGTGCAGCTTCCTGTGATTACTCCATCCAAGGGCATGAGCTGCACAGGGGGCCGAGGCTAGGGGATTGCAAGTTTGAGCCAAGTCTGGGCAACTTGGTGACATGGTATGGTGATCCTGTCTCAGAAACTTACTAGAGGGATGAGAATATAGCTCAGTGGGAAGGCTCTTGGTTCAGTCCTCAGTACTAAGAAAAAAGCATGAGATACCCTGTGAGCTCTGGTTTATTCTCTGTTACAGCCACCAGGACCCAACTAAACTTCATGCAGCAGTGTAAGAAGTACCACAGTATTGGCACATGATTTTAAATGCTATAAAGTGTGATTTAAAAGGCTGTGTAATAATGCATCTAAGTAAAAATTTTAGTTTGTTCTATATGTAGTACGGTTTTAGTTTGTTTAAAAAAAAAAAAACCAAGAGAGGACAAATTTAAAGATGGATCCACATATGCTTTGGTTGGTTATAAAAACAATGTATGCTCATTATAAAAAGTAAGAGATGACCAAAACTTTGGAGTTAAGCAGTTAATCTTTCCCAAAACACTTCTCTTCAATTCTTTCTCTGTGTGGAGTTAGAGTATATTTTCCTGTTCAAGGCTTCAGGCTCAAGATGCCCACCCAGACATACTGGACTTGCAATCTCAAGATGCTTGCGCAGCCTCCCTTCCAGTCACTCCTGTCCCACCTCTGTCCTGTGCTGTCCTCCCTCACCTGTCTTCCTCCCTGCTCCCTTCCTGCAAACTCATGGCCTCCCGTGGCTCCCTGCTCTTCAGGCCTTCAGTGGCTCCTTTCTGCAGAACCCAGACCTGCTAGGCCTGCACACTGCCTCTTCCCTTCCTACTTCATTGACTGCTGCTGAGAACTGCTTCTACCTTGCTGGGACAGCTTGGCTTGGTCTGCGGTCTGCAGCTGTGTTACTCTTCCCAGCCCACAGCTGTCCGCCCTGCTGGCTGACTTGCTGGGTCTTCAAGGCTCAGATTCAGGGCCCAAGGTTGAATTTGGGTGCCCGCTTCTCTCCTAATAACAGATGCATTTCTATCACTGAGATTACTATTGTAATAGTCTCTTTAAAAGCCCGGACGGATTTATACTCGATTAGGCCCAGTGTTTTCCCCAGCCACTACATATTTGCTCAGTCCATTTTGTTAAATGAATTTGTAAACTGAGAGGGTAAACAGGAGCCGTGCCACACCAGCACTTGTGAATTCTGCTTATTGGGCTTGCAATTAATCAGGAGTTTCTATGCTGTCAAAAAACAAGAAAAAAGAAATCAAAACCATGGGACTAGGTGATCTCCAGTGCTCTTTCAGTTTATGAATCCTAGGTAAAATTATGCATGCTTATAAATATTGAGTGTGGCCGCATAAGTGCAAAAGACAGAGCTGTCTTCGTGACAGCCGGATGGAGGAGAGGCCCTCACCTCAGCACCTATGATCAGGGTCGTGCTGTAGCTTGTGCAGCTGGGGTGGGGGGAGGGGTGTCCAGTTTTTTTCTTGTAACAAAAACAGCATCCCACCCTTCAGACATCTCACTCGGAGACTCGAGTCTTGCCCCTCTGTCACAGAGACACTCTTTGCAACACCGGCCTGGCCAGTGCTGGTGCTAATTAAGAAAAAGACAAGAAACATTTCAATGGATCTTCCCGAAGACAGACTCCAACATAATCAGTATGAAGAGCACAGCCTAACCTGTTGTGCTTCCCCAGGAAACTCTGTTTGTGGGGAAAGCCCTTTGCCCTTGCAAGTGTAAGAAGTGTGAGAAAGGAAAACAAAGCTCCAGGGAGCCGGTGTCCCCAAGGCAGGGGGAGCCCTGCCAGCCCTGTGTTTGCAGGCTGCGTCCACTGCCCACTTCAGCAAGAGCATGGCCTGCAGTGAGTGGCTCAGCCTCCACTCCTCTCAGCCTGACTTCCTTCAGGTGTGGAAGGAGACCGACACACATTTGGGGGCCACACGTCATTTTATTTAAAGGAAGGGTCTGGATAATCGTCTGGATAATCAATCCTTTGTTGATTAACTGGACAGTTTTGCATCTAAAAACTGTTCACTCTCTGATGGTTACAAAGTACATCTGATATGTAGTAACAGGATCAAATTACTAAAGTTCAGCAATAATGCCAGGAGACAGTTTCTACATTTATCGATATTGTCATGTGCCCAGTTTGTGACTTATTTTCAATCGGGGCTCCTAGAGTAGGGTTACCTTGAAACCATCTGCAAATGGTGACCCTGGTGTTAGCAGAAAAGAAACCAAGAGATTATAGCAAATTGCAAGAAACCATCATGACTCACTGTTCTTACTGCTGAACAGTAAACTATTCAGTAAGCTTGTCAACTATTTTTAACCAGAAGCAAAATTGAAAATGCCAGGTGACAGCCACGAGTTCACCCATGCACTTCCTGTGCGTTTCACAGATTCATTTGCCTTGTTTTTGTTCACCTTTCAACCACCTCAACATAGTTGAGAATCACTTCACAATCCAACTTGGGTTACGATGTAGTGATTAGAATGGCTAAATATGTTATGTTCTGTCCAAAGATTTTTCCCAAATGACTGATAGAACTCTTGTCAATCAAGTTAAAAGTATAGTCACCGTAAATTAAAAATTACCAGGCTCACGTATCTTAAACAGATTCTGGGACAGCCAGAATTTAATTCCAAGGAATCTTCTCATGATGGTTATTTTTATATGTCAACTACACTAGTCCGCCATGTCTGGTTGTTTGGTCAAACACTCCCCTAGATGCAGATATGATTAATGAAAGAGTTTTTGGCACGATAAAAGAGAGACTATAAGGTAAAAATAGCCTTTATTCCAAGGATGTGGAGAAAAGTCCATGACCACTGGTGGCCTGGCTTTCTCTACCAGAACATGGAGTATGGGATATACATATAACCTCTGATGGGGGTGTTACTTAGGGCGGGCATTGATGACACGCAAGCAGCCAATTGCGACCCTTTTTGCCCCACTGCTCTCTGGTGGCTGTAACTTACTTTAGGGCAAAATTCTTTCATTCCCATCTTTTTGTTGTTAGGAAAATGGCGGGGTCTTTCTCTTACTACTTCCTGCTGAAAGAGGGCACCATATTGGGGTTTAGGAAAAGTTGATGGGATGATGGTTGATGCCCAGGCAGAAGCTGGTGCCAGGTGGTTCAGCCAGGACAACTTTATCATTAATAAATGCCCACACATTAGACTGGAAAAACAAAGAGACAAGGTGCTATGAGGAGGAAGGCCACTATCATATTTAAGGACCCAGGTGAGGTAGAAGGAATGGTGTCTTTGATTTAAATATGCCATTTCATCAGGACCACAGTGAAGTACAATTCTGAAAAATAAGTGCAGGGTTAGGAGGAGTGAAGTTATGAAAGGTGATTGTTCCCCCATCTGAAAGGGTAAAAGTTAAAAGTGTAGGTAGGTAGGGCTTGTCTCTGGTCTAGGAATTGAGCTAGAAAAGAATAAGAGGCATGAGAAACATAAGGCCTGATTGAATCTTATTTGGGAAATTACAGAGTAGAGGAGGGGAGGGCTGTGGCTGTGTCACTATAAGGGAGATAAGAGCCTAGGCCCACGGGGATCTCACGTTTGACTAAACAGCTGAGGGTAGAGAGAACTAAGACAGTTACCACATAGAATAACATGAAGAGGATCTTACACATGATGTGGGAAGACTGTTAAGAGTCCTGCTGTGAAAAAGATAATTAATTAATAGAATATAAGGAATTAAGAACCAAATTGGATAACAAAACATGGCTTATCCCGAGAGTTGCGGTGTGAGGCCTTGGTGAGATGGAGACTGGTGGGAGACAGAAGATGAGATGACCACTCAGGATGGTTAGAGTCTGTGCTTAACCCATGGTCTCCAGGTACATTCATCTTCCTACCAGTGATTCACCATCTTCCTTCTTTATGATTGAGTAGTACTCCATTGGGTATAAACACCATATTCTCTTTATGCTTTCATCTGTGGATGGACCTATAGGCTGCTTCCAAGATTTAGCTATTATGAGTTGTGCTGCTGTAAACATGGGCATGCATGTGTCCCCGTAATATGACACCTTTAAACTCTTTCAAAAGATAGCTAAAAGGCAAATAGCTGGAAGAATGAAATTCCAATTTTTAGCTTTTTTGAGAAATCAGTCACACATAATGATTGTACGAGTTTAAATGCACACCAACATAGACAGTTTCCTTTTCCCCCACAGCTTTACCTGTATGTGTTATTGTTTGACTTTTTGGTGACAGCCATTCTTTCTGGAGTAAGGTAGAATATCAGTGTTGTTTTATTTTGCATTTTTCTAATGGTCAGAGATGTTAAGCATTTCTTTTTGCGTGCTTACTGGCCTTTATACTTCAGAGGAGTGTCCATTCATTTCAGTTAACCAATGTTTTGACTGTGTCTGATTTTTTTCAAGATCTTTACATATTCTAGACATTAGTCTTCAGTCCAAGGGATAGCTGGCAAAAATTTTCTGTTTCGTAGGTTATCTTTTTATTCTGTTGGTGGTTTCCTTTGCTGTGAGATTTTTTTATTTGATATGAGCCCATTTGTTGATTCTTGTGTTATTTCTTATGCAATTAGGTCTCTGTTCAAAAAGTCCTTACCAGTCCTATGTCTTCAAAAGTTTTATCTATTTATCTTCCAGCAGATTGTTTCTGTTTTTATATTTAGGTTTTTTATTTTGTTTGACTTTAAATAAACCCCTCCTTGACTTAGCTTAATACTTAATATGTGACCTAGCATGGCCAACCAAACGGCAGGTTTGAATTCTGAAATACCTTTCATCCCTGAAATAATACATTTACCAACATGCTTTCCATTGTTCCAGATAAAACTGAAATAACTTTTATCTAATCTCTGAAATAATATTTGAGGCTGGGAATATAGCTTAGCAGCATAGCACCTGCCTGGCAAGTACAAGGTCTTGAGTTCAATTCCCAGTATACATACACATAAAATTTCATCAGATGTCATGAGACTGAACGAGAGGAAAGATAAGATAATCTCTCTGTGACGTTAGCATGTCAAGGAAGTTAAAGAACCTGATCTGATCATTTTATCCAGAATCATTTTTTAAAATATTTTAAAAGGTTGGGCCTGGGGTCTAACACCTATAATTGAGCTCAGTCTGGGCAACTAATGACTTAGTGAAACCTTGTCTCAAAATTTTTTTTTAATTTTTAAAAAACTTTTAAAAGGGTTGGTAATATAACTCAGGATTCTGTTCCCTGTATCACACACAAAAAAATTAAAATTATTTATAAAGATACCTAATTATGAAAGTAACATAAAACCATTCTCTTTGGGGGGAAAAATAAACATTACAGCAAATGTTTGGATTAACTTTTCCCCAACTCAAATTCCTAATTCTTTCCAAAGATGACCCTAACTTGCAATGTGGTGTTCATACTTCTGATCTAATTGTAAGTGTTTATATTCAGATACTTGTACTTGTGAAAATATTACAGAGGTTGAAGTCCAAACTCTGTAAGCAAACTGTCTGGCTTATACTCTGGCTCTACCGCTCATTCATTAGCTGTGTGACTTTGAGCGAGACAATTAACCTCCTTGTCCAGGTGGTCGATTCTGTAAAATACAGAAAATAATAGCACACAATTCATAGGGTTTTGGGAACAAATGAGTCTGCCCATGAGGTGTCTGGCACATAATGAGCACTAGACAGTATTAATTATCATCATTCCTCCTTTTTTTTTTTCAAAATAAATGGCAGTACGGGATACTACTTAACTGATCAATGTACTTTGGAAATATTTCATAGTATTATAGATAAAATCTCTTCTTTCCAACAACTTCAATTATCATTTTCCACGTGATTTCAAACAGTTCCTAGAAAAGTATATTTACCCAAGTAGTGTATCTTTTTCTATATGACTTGATGGTGAGGATGTTATTCATGCTGATGTTGCCACTGGGGATTGTAGGGAACCACCCAGATGACTCCTTGATTTCCTCGAAGAGAAGAGCAACTATCTCCATTTTGGATAAATTTGGCCCAATCTCCATGTACTGATGACTGTTGAGGCTATTTCATTGTCCTTTCCGTTGGCTTTAAGCAGTGTAAATTGAGCTGCTGAAGAGCTGACATATAATCTCTGAAGCATATCGACAGGTCAGTGTTACCTCACCCAGTGACTGCCCCAAATATGTGGTTGAGCCAGGTGGGATGGAGAGCCGTGCTCCCTGCTGGGATTGAGTCTCAAAAAAGAGGCTATGACTTCCCAGGGAAAAAAAGATAGTACATCAGAACTGAAGCACCGACCCCAAATTACTAGATATACCTCAGCTGTGTCATGCAGATTGCCCTTTATGCATTTCTTGCCCTCTGCTTTCCGAAGAGGTGATCTGACATCTCAGACCTTCTCCCTAGCCCAGATCACCATAGTCATGGCAGTCACAGATTTCCCGCCACTCTGTCACTCATCCCTAAGCCATTCCTCTCATGGAGAATTAATAAAACCTGGAAAGGGCTGTGGGTAGAGCCTTTGTTCCAATGAACCACCAACTGGGCTGAACTTAGGATCCCTTGGCTCCCTACAACTGTATATATGTCCCAGTGTCTTTGTTCTTGCCTTGGGTTGCACTGGAAGTGGTAGATTGGAATTAACTCACTAGAATTCCAGTAACTTCTCTATGGGATTACAAAATAAACGTTCCTGGCTCGTTATTAGGACAGGAAAGGGTTCTCTATAGGGATGGAATGGGACAGATGCATTACCCTCGGCAGCTTCCCTCTGTCTTTGAGCTGTGCTTTCATTTACTAAAGACGCTGACTCTCCAAAGAGGCATTTACTAAAGAGGCTGACTCCCCAGTCCTCGGCAAAGTGGCCACACTCTCTGCCTCTCGTCTCCCTTCTTCCTGCAACTCTGCCACTCAATGATTTGAATGGGGTGTGTTTCAAAGGAAGCCGAAGAAGAATGACTGGTGTGGTTAAAGGTGAGGTCTGCACTGCTGGTCCCTTTCCTTTTGCAGTTCCACCTGGGAGACTGTTACGGCTTTGTCTAGATGGCCCCCCAAACCTCATGCAATCACAGGTGGAGCTTTTCCAGAGGTGCTGGGTACAGAGTGTGTGGTACTGGGATTGCCTCATAGTGCAACTCAGGATCAAGGGCGCTAGGGTTAAGGGTGTGGTTGCTGCCTGTCCTAAGGGCAAGTAGCCTGGATAAGATACAAGGGACAGAAAGAAGCTTGTTGTTGCTTGTTTTGCTGTCTTCTGCCTGCATTGAACTGTTTCTCCTCTGAAATACCCCTGTGCTGTGTGCCACGCTGCCTCAGAGCCAGCCGATCTGGGACTGAGACTGCTACAAACTAAATAAGTCTACATAACCCTCCTGTAACTTTGGTGTCAGGTATTTCAGCTCCACAACGGGAGAAAAAGTAACTCAGACAAAGCTGTACCTGTCACTGGGGCCCAGAAGCCTCAGACTCACTGCCACTGGTCTCTGCTCTTGACTCCCAGCTGGGCCGGACGTGGGTGGAGAAAAGCTGAGCTGCGTGGGTCCCTGGCACCTGGAAAGCCAGAGGACTGGGCAAAAGGGCACAAAAGGGGTAAAAGAGGGGAGGTGGGCCCTCTGAGCTTTCCAGCATTTTCTGATCCATGTGTTCTCTCCGTAAACCTAGCGTCTGGCCCAGGACCTGGCACAGGGCAGGTGTTCAGCATATGTTTGCTGGTGAAATACATAAAATCTACTGAGCTCGGTTCCCCGAGCAAGACAAAGCATATTTCACGTTTTTAAAAGTAAGGGAGAGAATCTAGGAACAACATGAAGTTTAAAAGCAGGAAAAACTGTGGAGAACTATGTGTGGAAAAAGATTTTGTTCTTTTTAGATGCATCAGAAGAATGCACTACGAAAAGCAAATCTAACCTGGAAAGGCTGGGGGGGGGGAGGCCGCTCTGAGAACCTGCGGATGGAGCCTTCACCTGCACGAGTCTGGCCCCCGGCGGTGGTCCGGGAAGGGTGAGCTCAGGCAGCTGCCCCGGCTGCCCCTGCTCAGGACATGCTCCAGACCCTCCCTTTCCTTCTGCAGAGTCGCCCTCAGTGAATGCTCCTCCACTCCCACCGCGCCCCTCCCTGGCCTCGCTGGCCTCGTCCGCAGAGCAGCGCCCCCTGCGCCCCTGCACAGCTGCGCACGCTCTGGGACTCTGCTCACTTCACAGCCTCCTGAGCGACTCTTCCATCCGGCTCGTCCTTGCTGCCGTCGGATGATGGCATTTCCTGGATGTAGAGCTGCAGAGCCCCCGCCCGCCCGGGAGCACTAGCCCTCTCTGCGCCCCCCGGGGCTCCCCAGGTCCGGGTTCTGCTGAAAACAACCGTTCCTCCCCGCTCTCCCGCCGGCCCCCAGCTCTAGCACAACAGGGTTTTCCTGGGCCCGCGCTGCTCCCCCAGGTCACCGCCAGGCGGCCCTGCAGGGCAGCGCCCGAGGAGGAGGGGGAAGGCAGAGGGAGGGGACGGGGAGGGAGGGGATCGCGCCCCACAGCGCTGCAGCTCCCCCGAAGTACACGTGCACCGCAGTCTCTGCACTGAACGAGGTTTCGGGGAACGACTCCCTTCCCCAGAGGACACACTGCAGGCCGTCAGCGTGATGGTCCAGGGCCTGCTGCACACACACACACACACCCGCCCCATCGTCCTGGAACTCTTCTTTGCTAACTAATTCCTGCTTTTCTCACCAAGCCTGAACGCAAGCGCCCCTCAGCACCAGCACTCCTGGAGCCCTACCCCACCCCCCAGCCTCGCGCGCCCCTCTCTGCGCATGCGCTGTGGCGCTGCCTCGGACCTTCCCGCCCTTGCTTAGACACCTCTGCGTGAGCTCTGAGGACCAGAAGTTAGGTCCTGTCTACCTTGGTGTCTGCCGTGGTCCAAATGTTTGTGGCCCCTCCAAAATTCGCGTTGACCTTCGAAGGCTCCATCCTGTTGAATGAATTAATGCCGTGTAGAAGAGTTTGAGGCTTTTCTGTGTTAGGTCTCAGCTCTAGTGCATCCCTTTCTCCACGTAAGGACCCCCAGATGGCGCCCTCTGGGCCACTCCCCTTCACAAGACCCTGAGCCTCCCAGCACCTTGGCCTTGAACTTCCAGCCACCACAGCCATGAGAAAGTGATTTCTATTGTGTATAAATTGCCAGTTCCTTCTTGTTTTGCTCCAGCAGCCTAAACAGACTAAGTAAGACAGTATCTCTAGCCCCTAAAACCAGAGCCAACAACAGCCTCGGCGAGAAGCTTGCCTGGCCAGGCCACGGTGGGAGCCAGGGCTGGAGCTGCGGCTGGCTGGGAAACTGAGCTCTGAACCGAGTGGCATCCTAGTCAGCACCCTCAGCGGCAAGCTCAGAGGATGACAAGCATAGGCTGTGCCTTGTAAGAAATAAGAACACGAATCGAGTCCTGCTAAGAGTTTTCAAGTGGGTCCCCTGGCTAAACGAGTGCCGCGTCTCTTCATTCAGAGAGGTAAGGAACAAGATAGAACATTCCTCTGGGCCCCGCAAGGATGTGTGAGCTTTTCACTGTTATAAATGAGGCCATAAATGTTTCAGTCCAGGTGAAGTTAAAGCGGTTTACTAGCAAGTGATTGTGTCCCTTGCCTGCTCACATTTCTCTAACTCAGCGGGCAGAGAGGAGGAGGTCAGCAGGAGATTAAGGACCCAAAGCCACTCCCTCCACCGGATCTCAGTGCCCAGGAAACGCCGGGGAGGGGCAGGGCTCGCCTGCCTGATTGGTCAACAGAGCAGAAAGGTGCACAGGGTGTTTTTCAGATGAGAATTCCTCCCCTGTCTGCAGAGGAGTGTACATTTTTACTGCCCTAGTTAAGATTATGCAGATCAAGTGTGTAAGCTCCAAACTTGTAGGTACTGAATCTTCAGAGTAAGTTACAAATCCCAACTCTACCCTGCCTGTATTTTTGTCAGCTTGCCTGTCATGGGGACCAAATACCTGACACCTACAGTTTAAAGGAGAAGAGGTTTATTTTGACTCGTAACGTCAGAGGGCTCCGCCATGGTAGACTTAGAACCATAGAAGGTTCTGAGGTAGAAGCATCATTGCAGAGGACGTGGTGGAGAAAGTACACTCAACCTGTGGCATGTGAGAAGCAGAGAGCAGAAAAAGAGCGGAGAGAAGGGATCTGGGAACCAGGTGTACTGTGCAGTACAGTAGAGTAGTTTTGTGTTTTGTTATACATTATAGGACTGCATGTAAGAGTTATACAAATAAAAGCAAAGTCATCAAGTTGGACCCTCCTTTGACCATTTCTGTGCTGAATATTGTGATGTACTATTGTAAACAGATTTTCACTTAGCGACCAATTCATTTAGCAACTAGTCACAGCTGTGTGACTACGTCATTAAACCAGGAGTGCTGGTTGCAAACACTGAGGGTATCCTTTCACCCTCCTGTGAGGGCCCCCAGGTCTTCCGGTCCTTAGGACCTCAATAGCCACAGTTGATCACCTTTGGTGATTCCCCAGGCACGCAGGATATCCCTCCCCTGCTTGTCGGCCTCCCATTGCTCTTCCCTGCACGGTGGTAGCAGGAATTCTGTGGGCTGGCTGATCCCAGGCCACTGCATCCCTGTTGACTGAAAGCTGATCTGACTCGGCTGGGGGGGGGGGGGAGTGAAGGGGCACCGCGGATGGCATAGGAGCCTGGTTTGGGGATTCCAATGAAGAGTTCAGTGTTTACCCTCCTGTCTAACTCTTCCTGCATTGCCTAGGCAAGCAAGGTTTGCCATAAAGCTGGAGAACCAAAGTTAAAAGGACACCCTTTTTCACTTAACCTATTGCTCTCTGCCTAGACTGCAACTTCTGCTCAGTGCTAAACAATCTAGCTCTTATAACTAAAGTTCTTTTTCTTTCAAATATACTACGTCATTTAAAATGTAGATTATTTTCTGTACATAGATCATCATATAACCGTTATGGTTACATTCTGCTTATTTATGGTGATTTGTTTTTGCTAAGCAGTGTCTTCCTGTTACTCTGTATATTCCTCATATGTGGCTCCTAACTCTGCAGGTTACACCTTAGAGATCCACATCTTTCACCTCCTCAGAAGTGATGCACATTCAAGTTTGAGGTTTGCTCTGTTCCAGCAGGTAACATTGCAATAATTATTCTCCTCCACCTTCCCTTGGGGACCCCTCAAAGAATTTTAGGGAGACATGTACCAGAAGGGAGTTTCCCAGGTACAAGGCACCGTATGTTTCATTTGAATCTGCAGTGCCAGATTACTCAGAACAGCTGTATGCACCCTACCCCAACTCCAAATTCTAACCCTAACCCTAACCCTAAATGCTAGCCTTAACCCCTAACCCCTAGCCCTAATGCCCAACCACAGCCCATACCCCTACCCTAACCTTAACCCTAACCCTAAGTCCTCTTTCTACCAGCAATTTGCGAGAGCTTTCATATCCTCATACCCATGGCAATGCCCAGTGTTCTAATTTTGTACCTAACTAGTAGGTGTAAAGTGATATCTTGTAATCATTTTATTTAATAACGACTTTGCACATTTCTTTAGTGTCTGTTAGTTTGGGAGGAACCTCTGCTTTAGTAAATTGCCTGTGCCTATCCTTTCCTTACTGTACTGTCGTTTTTGAGGGGGAGAGTAGGTTTTGGATGGTTGAGACAGGGTCTCGTTGTGTAGTTCAGGCTGCCCTCGAACTCACTGTGTAGCCGGGGCTGGCCTCAAACTCACAGCGGCCCTCCTGAGCGCTGAGGTTACGGGTGTGCACCACACAGCTGGCTTGCACCGTCCTTTGAGGTTTCTGTCCTTTCCTGTTCGTAAGGGGCTCCCAGAATCCTGGGTGACTGCCTTGAGCACTTCATTCATGGGAGTTACCTCTTCCAATCTGACATCATCTAATAACTTCATCCCATTATTTTTTCATTTAATGGAAATCTTTAATTTTTATGCAATCAGTATCTTTTGTGTTTTATGGATGTGTTACTGTTCAGTTTTTATTTTTTATTAGCATTGTGTTACATGATGATTATATTCATTATGTTTGTGGCCTGTGTGTGTGTGTGTGTGTGTGTGTGTGTGTGTGTGTGTGTCTTTCTGAGACGGTTCCCACTATGTAATTCAGGCTGGTCTGGAGCTCACAGTTATCCTCTTGCCTTCCCAGTGCGTGTAGCACGCATCTGGCTCTTTATGTTTTACTCAGAAGTCCATGCATACTGCTACCTCAGAATAAGTGCACCTATATTTGCTCCTACTAATTTCATAGTTTGATCTTTTTCATTTAGATCTTTGAAATCTTACAATGGCTCCACTTTGATCCACTTAGAGATCCACGTCACTCTATGAAGACATCAGGTTTTATTTTTTCTACATAAAATGAGTACATTTTCCCAACAACATGCAGTAGAAACTGTACCCTGTCCTTCTTTGCTACCTTTGTTTTACAGAATTTTCCCAGATTTGAATCTGAGTGCTTTACTTTGCTCGTTGTCTGTCTATTGCTGCACAAAATCACTCGGTTTGTTCCTATAGCCCAGCAACATATCTTACGATCTGATAGTATAAGTATCCAGCCCTTTGTTCTTTGTAAAAGTAAATATTCTTGGACTTTTAGTTCTCCATATTACTTTAAAATAAAATATATATACTGGGCATGACGGTGCATGTGTGTAATCCCAGCGTACCAGAGGCTGAGGCAGGAAGATCGCCATGACTTTGAGCCCAGCCTGTACTACATAGTGAAATTCCGTCTCAAAAAAACCTCAAATAAATAAATAAGGAAAATTATCAAGTTCCAAAAAATCCAATTAGAATTTTTGAAATTCACGTATTAGTTTGGGGAAACCACATCTTACCATTAATTCAACCCATTCCAGAGGACAGAATATCTCTCTATTTGACCAGATCTTTTTATATTCTTTCCTAACATTTTAAAATTTACTTCACAGAAATAGTTTGTCTTAATCAATTCCTAGAAAAAAATTTTGTATTGCTATTGAATTATATAAATTTATAAATAGGTAAATGAATAAAACTAGAGATTTGGATACCCCTCTCAAGTAAAAGAAAACAAAAAAGAGGAAAAGATATTGAAGACTTTAACAACGCAATCAAATAACCTCGCCCTATTATGTAAACCTCTACATCCAACAAAGAATATACTTTCTTTTCAACAGCACATGAACAATTTACAAAAATAGTTTAATGTATTAGGTCAAAAAGCAAGCCCAAGTAATTCTGAAGGATTGCTATGGAGACTAAATTATCTGCCAACATGCAATAAAATTAGAAATCAGCATCAAAGGATGTCTTTTAAAAAAAATCTCTCATACTTGGAAACTGAAAAATTATATTAAACAGAAGGCTTTTGAGTGATCATGGAAATACTGCATGTCAAAGTTTATGAACTTCACCTAAGGGCATACATAGTTTTAAATATAATTTGAGGAAACAAATAAAACATCCAAAAAAAAAAAGTAAAGTATCCAGGTTTTTAAGTTCTTTTCAGCCGGGCTTTCTGAAAGTTGCAATCAGTAGCATCCTTATAGTTCTAAACATGCAATTTTTGTAAGAGTTGTCATTCTCTTTCTTAATAGATTTTTACAGTCTTTGGATCTTCCTAAGTGCTCACTCATTCACACAGAATATCTGAACGTCAGGCTCAGGTAAAAGACTATGTGTGAGACTATGTTTAACTTTTTTTTCCAAAAGTCCAGGTGAAAGGGGCTGGGTATTTAGCTCAGCGGCATAAGCACCTCCCTTGCAAGCAGGCAGTCGTGAGTTCGATCCCTGGTACCGATAAAAACGAAAAAGACAAAAAAAAAAAAAAAAAAAGTCCAGGTGAAAGACATTTGCAAGAATAGATCATGAACCAAACACGATGGTACACACCTGTAATCCAAGCATTCAGGAGGCTGAGGCAGGAGGATTGCCTCAAGTTCAAGGCCAACCTGGGTGACACAGTGAGTTCAAGGCCAGCCTGAACTACATAGGGAGATCCTGCCTCCAAAAGCAAACGAAACAAAAATAGATCTTTAAGAAAATATGATTACTTTGATTTCTTTAGATGGCTTCTATTCCCTGAATTATCACAGAGTGGTATATGAAATTCGTTGTCATCTTTCAGATTACTCTGATTTATATTGTAGTGCTGTGCCTTTAAGTTTAGAAATTGTAGAAGAAATTCAGACTACATCATTGCGTTTGTAGAAGACTACTGGTGTTTTGTTTTTACAACAAGATGTCACTTAATTGTTCATGCTGGCCTTGAACTTGTGGTCACTGTTCCAGCTGGGGATCGCTGTTAAAGGCATCCACTCCCTACTTCACTGTACACACATGAACCCCACACAAATGTCTTACAGACCAAAGTGATAAGAAAGTGTTTTCTTTCTGCGACTGAATTGCTGCTGTTTTAGTGAAACGTGAAACAGTGAACAAAGGTTGCCAGCAACACCTCTACTTCTGTCCACTAGGTCAGGGACAGCTGGAAGAGAGGGACAGCTCTCCCGAGGGACTGGGACTCTTCTCCCATTGTCTTATTTACTATTCGTGTTGCTGAGACAAAAGTACCTGACACCAAAGTTAAAGGAGGAAAGATTTGTTGGATTCACAGTGCGCGGAGGCTCCAGCTCACAGTTGGCTGGTTC
This sequence comes from Cavia porcellus, assembly GCF_034190915.1. Lineage (NCBI taxonomy): Eukaryota > Metazoa > Chordata > Mammalia > Rodentia > Caviidae > Cavia > Cavia porcellus. The sequence continues at coordinate 25,130,062 of NW_026947497.1, read as the reverse complement.
CAAGGCAGAGCGGCAGGGTGGAGGGGAAACGGTTCATCATGGGGAGAAGGCAGGAGAGCGGTGAAGCACAGAGGGTGCAAGCGGCCAGCGGCCAGCGGCCACAGCAGCCCCCTTTCTGTCCCTGATACTCTACCCAGGCTACTGCCCTTCAGGGGGCAGCACTCACACCCAGGGCGGCCCTCCCCTTATCCACTCCCAGAGCTGTGCCGAACCAATCAGTGGACCAGTTTAGGAATCACATGCCCTTGATCCCAGCATCACACACTCTAGATCCAGCCACCTCTGAAAAGCCCCACCTATGACCACATGAGGCTTTGGAGTGACATCTGGACCCAAGCCACAACACCATTTTTAATATATAGCTCTTTTGCACACAGTAATCTCCTCAGAGTACAAAATGTTTTTAATCTTATTGTGAATCAGATACTTTTGATAGTTGCTCCTCTGGAAGAAAATTATATTCACCAAATCTGGTCCAATAAATGAAACTGAAGTTAATCTTTCTAGACAGATACTTGGTGTTATTGTGCAATTTAAAGACAACACTGTGTAGAGTGTTTTAAAATAGTAGTGGTTTTTAGCCAGGCGAGGTAGGACATGCCTGTAATCTCAGCACTCAGGAAGCTGAGGCAGGAGGATCGCTGTGAGTTCCAGGCCTGCCTGAGTTACAAAGTGAATTCAAAGTCAGCCTGAACTATATGAGACCCTGTCTCAAAAAAAGGAAGTATGGTCTTTAATGTTTTGTTGGCTTTTGGTTGTTGCTGTATTGATACAATGTCTCATTATGCTGCCCATCCTGGCCTCAAACCCTGAGTTTCTGGTACTACAGGCACAGACCAGCATGCCTGCCTTTTTATTTCTTTAATGATGGTAGAAGGGGGTTACTTCCACCACTTCATCACACACCAAAAAACAAATCAACCAGCTCCTTCAGGAGCATTTTAGTAGCTCCTCCTGTGGCGGGTTGACAACTGGTGAGCAGTTTGTAACGCCCAGCTGAACTGAATCAGCATGATGCTGGGTGTGAGGGCCCAGCTGGGCAACGCTGCCAACACAGAAAGGAGAAATGCAGAGGAAGGAAAGTGTCGTTGTTCCTCCTGCAGGAGCTTGCTGAGCTCCCTTCCTGATAAGAACTTGGTTGTTCTCTTCATCAGAGGAGTTGAGGGCCTTGTTGCCGAGGACGGCTGCGTTTCACTTTGGGGGAGCTCTTGTCCTTACTTTGAGCACTGCCTCCTGGCTCCGGAAGGGAAGATGTATGCTCTCGGTCTCCAGAAGTTTGTCACGCTGGCTTCCTGATACGAGCTCAGGTGTTCTCATCGTCAGAGCAGCTTGGGATCTCATTGCCACTGAGGATGGCTTTTGTGGAGCGCTCTGGTCCCTCCTTTGAGCACCCACTCCTGGCTCCAGTGCAGATCCCTCAACCTGCTGGCACACATCAGTCATCTCACTGGCACAGACTTTCTAGCTTCCACCACTGATCTCTGGGACTTCCCAGTGCAGACCTTGAAACAGACTTGCATGGGACACTGCTGTGGGCTCTAGGTCACCAGGTGGACCCATGGGGGCCATTGTCATGGGCTCTAGGTCTTCAGCTGGACTCATGTAAGACATTGCTGTAGGATGCAGGCTGAATTCTTTGGGTCTTTAGTGTGTGTGTGGACAGCTATCCTGCACTCTTTTGTATTTGACTCATTGGGTGACTCCTGTAAAATAACTGTAAATTGTGTGTACTGTATTAAATTGTTTCCCTTGTAAACCCTGACTACAACACCTCCAAACCTCCTGGACTCCTGATATCAAAACTATTCCTGTCCTTTTTCTTTTTATTAGAAAATAAATCACATCCTTGGAGAAATCCTAGATATTTCTTGGAGGAGGAGGTGGAGGAGGAGACAGAGGAGGAGGGCTGCACAGGCAGGAAGAACAGCACGGCATCTGGGAGAGGGGGATGATCCTGCGGGAAGGCTGGCGTGGGGAGTGTTCACAGGACGTGTTCAGCACCCTCTGGCCCGGCACACAGGAGACTCGGGGAGCAGGAGAAGGGAGTGGGGATACAGACTGATGTGCACTGATAGCTATTCTAAGGAAAATAACATTATTTTTAAAGTATATTAAGATCCCAATTGGGAAGGCTTAAGTGCCAAGGAGCAGGACATTTCCTTGTCAGCAGCTGGGAGTGACCTGCCCTGAGAAAGCACGGTTTGGCCTCAGAGGACAGGGCCAGGCTGCGGGAAGCTGTGGAGATTTTTCTGGACACCTTGTGAGCGGAGGCTGAACGATCTCTGAGGTGGTGACAATGTTAATGATAGTAATTAACACAGGAATCCATGAGGCCACTGGATTCCCAGGAACCTGGGAAGCTCTGCAGTAACCCACACAGATGTGATGTCACCCTGACGACTTGTCTGCATCCTGTCTCTCATGCCAACCCCATCGCTCCAGTTCAGAGTCCTTCCTAATGCTGCTTTTCATTTCTTTCCCATCCAAAGGATCCTTTCACGGGGCGACATCACACATCTTCTCCCAGGATTCGACCTCCCAGAATGCTGCAATTAGTCCCAAAGTCCACTCAGCACACAGTTGTCGCTAGTCATCCTTCTGCTAAATTCTCTTTTTCCATCTTATGCAATGCACCAGCCAAGCACTCCGCTCCAAGGAACCTGTGTGTCCTTCAAACACCCTTCTCAGAGGGATCCTTGCCTATTCTAATGCAGTGTTTTTTTCTTTGTTCAAAAAAGCACTTAGTTTCACACACTTGTTAAAATTCTGCCAAAATCAATGAATAAAAGCATCTTCGGGGTTGAGAAAAGCACAGTGGAGCATGGTGAGAACAATCTTTAGTGAAAAATCTGCTCTGGTCCAGGGCGCAGGAAGAGAGCTCTCAGCCTCCAGCTGCAGCATGGAGGAAAGGAAAATCAACGAAGAAAAAACCCTTAGGCAGATTCAGAATTCTCTAGTTCAAAAAATGCTTCATATTTAACTCTCACGACAATCCTGTGGGGAGGAGTTACCTATTCTACTTCTAAACCTCCAAAAAAGTTTCATCAGAACTGGAGGAACAAAGTAGGTTTGGATTTCTGGCTCTGCCCCCAGCTCGTGTAAAGTGTGCAGGTTTCTCAGCGTGAGGCATTTCCTCCTATAACACACGCGGATGACAGGACGCACCACACAGGATTGCTGTGAGGATGAAATGGAAAACATTGAGCATTGTATCCATGGAATCTGATTAATAAAAGCACTTTGTTCTTCTGTGTTTTACCTTTTGGTCGCACAGCTTCCTCCCTGAAGCTGTCTCCGGCTCACCCCTCTTGGTTTCAGCCATTCAAGTTCTGTCCCGCTCTGTCTAGCTAGCTTTTTATTATTTTTCTGAGCAACTGTGATTTCTTCTTCTCTAGCTCTGTGAATTATGTTATCTAGTCAATCATTTTTTCTGTTTTTAAAATTGTTAAAAATTTTTATCATGATAAAACATATGTAACATACAATTATCATTTTAACTTCTTTTAAATATACAATTCAAATTAGGCATAGTGGTGCATGCTTGTAATCCAGGCACTCAAGAGGACTGACGTGAGTTCAAGGCCAGCCTGGGCTACATAGTGAGTTCAAGGCCAGACTGAACTGCTATGCAATATCCTGGCTTGCTACTGTCTCAAAAAAAAAGTGCAGTTCAGTGACACTAAATATTTAAATATATGCACAATGTTATGCAGCTACCACCATTCCCCAATCTTTTCTGTCATCTCAAACAAAACTTCAGGTACAATTAAGAAAGAATTCCCATCCCTGCCCCTCCGGCCCCTGTGTCCTCCAGCCTGTTCTGTCCTAAGTATCTCGTATAAATGGAATCATACCATATTCATGTCCGCTTCATCTCACATACTGGGATTTCAAAGTTCATCTTTGTCATACTGTGTATCGAAACTCCCCTCCTTTTTCTATTCCATTGTAGATCATCTTTATCTTTTTAGCCATCACTACACATTTGGCTTGCTGCAATCTTTTGGCTTTTGTGAGAGCCACTCCTTGCAACATTAGTACACATACTTGTCTGAGTCCATTTTCAAATCTTTTTGAAAATCTTTTTTAACCTAGTGCGGAAATTGCTGGCTACACAGTAATTCTATGTTTAATATCTTGAGGGTCTGTTTCGCACAGGGCTGTACCATTTATATTTCCACCTGCAATGTGTGAGGGACCTGTTTTCTCCACATCCTTGGCGTTTGTTTTCTAGTAGCCATTCAAGTGAGTGCAAAGTGGTTTAGTTTTGTGTTTTCCTAATGACTAATGGCATGGAGCATCTTTTCATGTGCACATCATTTTTGGGGAAATGTCTGTTCAAGTCCTTTGTCTGTCTGCGAATTAGATTTTGTTGTTGAGTTATAGCTATTTATGTATTCCAGATAGCAACCCAGTGTTCAATATGTGGTTTGTAAATATTTTCTCCTGTTCTATGCTTTTTCATTCTCTTTAGTATCTCTTGATGCACAGATGTTCATAATCTTGATGAAATGCAGCTTACCTGTTTTCTGTCTCACTTTTTTTGTCATACTTAAGAAATCATTGTCATATCCAAAGTCATGAACACTTTTCCTGTTTTCTTCTAAGAATCTAACAGTTTTATCTCTTAAATTTAGATTTTCGATCCATTTTGAGTTTTACTGTAATACAAAGTATCCCTTTTTTGTGTGTCAATATCTACCTTTCCCAGCACCATTTGTTGGAAACACAGTCCTTTCCCCATTGAAAGATCTTGGCACCTCTGTTAAAAATTTATTCTACTCCATTATCTTATGTCTATCTGTAGGACAGTGCCACAGTTTCAAATTATTTTAGCTTTGTAGTAAGTTTTGAAATCAGCAAGTGGGGGGGGGGCTGGAGGTTTAGCTCAGCGGCATAAGCCCCTGCCTTGGAAGCAGGCAGTCGTGAGTTCAATCCCCGGTACCGATAAAAAGGAAAAAGACAAAAAAGAAAAAAAAAAAAAAAAGAAATCAGCAAGTGTGAGTCAACTTTGTTCCCTTTAAGGACTGGTTTGGTAATGTATATACACCTGAGTACGTGTGGACCATTCAAAAGAAAAAAGCAAAAATGTGACACCACTTCTTTCTCATAGTTCTCTACCTCTTCAGCATCTCAGTCAATGTCTTTCTGGTCACAGTGGCCAGTGCTGGAGGTCTAATTCAGCTGCTGTCACATTATGGCACATGGCATGGGAATTAAAGATCTCTGGGAACCCCAATAGGTGCTTATCGGGGAAGAGCACTGTGTGGAATCAGAATGAGAGTTCTGGTCTCAACTATGCATTTAAAAGCAGCGCATCTTAACATGTCAGTGGCTCTTTCACATCTCTAAATCTCAGTTTTCGTACTTCTCTTCTTGGTGGTCTGCAGAACATGAACTATGTTGCTGCCCTGCCTGCTTACGGGCTTGGGTGACATAAAACACATGCGGTCACTGGTACACGGGGCAGCAGGCTACCACAGAAGCCGCGATCCCTCACACCAGAGCAATGAAGCACAAGGTCGGGTCCTTGACAACCACTAATTTCAGATTCTCCGCGGTCCATCCATAAGGGTTTGTGTGTTGTTAGCTGACAGCTTCTTAGCCCATCACAGTCACATGGATAACGGAGCAGCAGTGATCTGGAATCCACCACTTTAATCCGCCTACTTCACGTGGCCAAGTGAGAGGACCGCAGGAGAAGCTTGGAAGCCTGCGGGAGATGAGACTCAGCCATCTGGGAGAACCTCTCATTCTCTCCCCGGAACCTGAAAGGAAATGTACTAGTGCTGATTCATTTATGAGATTGCCTTTGGCTGGTGAAACAGCAAGGGCTAGTCACAACAGGAGGCCTTTTTAAAAGACAAAACAAGCGAAAACAACAAAAGCCCTCTCGTTAGCTGTTAGTTTCACTTAGGCGCAGTTGCAGGACTCTGGCAGCAAGTCCTTTTGGGGCCCTCTTGATAGGATTCACACGCGATCCACAGAAAGGAGAAAGAAATCTCTTCATCTCTGCATGTTAATTAAGGAGGACAGATGGCCCTGTGATTATTCAACCATATGTAGGTCAAGACTAAATGAATTAATAAGCAACTTAATTCTCAGCCGCCTCCACGAGCTTATGGGGCATCTATGAACAAACAATTGCTGTAGTATCCTGGGAGACGGGAGCTGGGGGCAGGGAGAGAGACTAACTTCCCGTTTCACAGCCCAGCCCAGGCAGGGCCACATTAGTCCCCGCAGCACACACTGTCGGCCACACATCTGGAATATTAAAATGGGATGGAAGTTATTCACTGTAGTTGTCCAGGGGCAAATTGTATAACTGAGGTATAAACTGTACAACGTGATGAGGCCAAAGGAGGCTTCAGACAAGTTCTAAAAAAGTTTAGAGGAGCATGAAGCTGTTGTAACTGAGACTGAGGCAGTGTCTTAGTTACTTTTAACTCATCGCTGAGACAAAATACCTGATGCCCCAAGTTGGGAAAGGAAAGGTTTATTTCTTAGTTTTTGGAGGTTTCAGTCCATACTCAGTTGGCTCCAAGGCAGGCGGGTATGGCTGGGCCACAGTTCATGGAGGCTGCAAACAGCAAGGCGGAAACCGCCAAGAGAGGGGGACACCTTCTTTCTGCCATTACATTACATCCTGGCTCCACCCCTAGGCCAGTGTAGCACTCACACCCCCAATCCAAATGCTAGACAATGAACCAGTCACAAATGCACAATGCAAATGCATGAGGCCTGGGAGCCACCAACATAAACCAAGACAGTCAGGTACTGGTCTGGACCGGAAGAGCCAATTGTGGTTTTGGTTTGATTTTTTGAGACAAGGTTTCACTATGTAGTCCAGGCTGGCCTCAAATTCACAGCCCTCCTCCTGCCTCAGCCTCCCAAGTGCTGAGATTACAGGCAGATGCCACTATGCTCAGCTTTGAGGAGCAAACTGAAAAGGGTGCTATCATAATTTTGAGTGTAAAAGGCATGCAAGGGGCAGTTACCAAGTCAGTGTGACTGGGAGAGGTGATGCCAGGGTATTAGGAGGGAACACCTGGAACAGGTGATTAGCAGCAAAAAAACAACAACAAAAAAAAAAAAAACCCTGGATGACTGCGATGCTGGGTGCTTAGAGCACAAACCAGTCTTCCCTACCTGCCGTGTTTCAGTTAGAGCCCCCAGAATGGAAACACTGCTTACAATTTTGAAAGCTGTTGATAAATTGTCAGTCATGGAGGTTCTGAATCAGTTTGTACTCTATCAACGTGGGCTACTGTTTTACAAATTTGGTTTCTTGTGACTGTCTCTGAACCCTTCCTAAATACAGGAACTCTAATAACAGCTCTGATAAGAGAACAATCTCCATGAATCTGTCACATGAAACTTTAAAAATACAACTATCAAATATTTTTGGCAATTATATTAATATTACTGTATATATGCCAGATGTCAGGAACAGTACCACAGTAGGGACTCCAGTTTTTCTTTTTCCTTTCTTCTGGTCTCCTAATTCTTTCTAATTGTTGTTGTTGTTGGAATGTACTAGCAACCAAAGTAGACAAGCTTCTTAGGCTCTTATTTATAGCTAAGAAAAAGGTAAAATATAAAGGTGAAAGAATAAAGTTTTGCTTGGGTCATAACTTTCACAACATTCTGAAAATATCATTATGATTATTTAAGCTGTTATTTCACCATCTTAGTATCACTTGGGTATTAGTAGTTTAAACAACACAGTTGAGATGGGAAAAATGTAAAAGCCATGAAAACTTTCAGGAATAGTCATTAAAATTGCTTCTAAGAAACTACTGATCTACTTGAAAGTGAAGACAATGGTACTAAGTTCAATTCAATCCACTCATGTACCAACTGAAAAGTTAAATTACATGAAATCTATAAACTTTTAGAAGCCATGACAAAAAACTTTATTTATCAGCTATTATAGAATATGAGAACTTCCCACCCAGGCTTTGTACAAGCATACACTGCAAGTTTTAAAATACTATAGTGCCATTTATTAAAGTACAGCACAAGAACAGGGCAGGCTAGAGGTCATGACAATTGGCAGTCTGACAAGTTACCTTCTCTCTTAGGAGCTCTGCCTGTGGCCTGATTAAGCCAGCCCCCTCCCATCAGCAGCAGGCAGCTACCACGGTACCACTTGCTTCCACAGTACTCGGTCAGGGCATCTGTCAGACAGGGCTCCGCAAAGGAGGTTTACCTCTAAAGAGCATAAAAGACAACTGCTTTTGGTGGGACATAAATTGTTGAAGTTGTTATGTAAGACAGAAGTTCTCAAAAATTTCCCAGGGCAGATTCTCAAAAGCCAACAGAAACATGATTTCTGAAATGCAAGATTCAATAAACGTGGCAGCGTATGGCAGGGCCTCACTGGAGCGTCACTGAGCCTAGCAGAGCTCTAGGAAGGCCGAGTCTCACCTGCTTGGAGACTGCACTTGGGATGGGCAGAAGAAAGAGACCGTGGTCATGTTCAGGAAAGTAGGATGAGCAGAACTGCCAACTGGAAGCAAGGGAGATGAACTAGAAAGAGAGACATCAAACATTTCCGATTCATGATCCGGTGCCTGCTTCAAGGAAATCACACTCCTGCCGATGTAAACCAGTACAAGAGCAGTGACTCTTACATGGAGCTAAATGAACCACGGAGCAGAAAAGCATTCCCAATTTATCCTCAGACAAGTACAAGGATTCAGGCTTTATCAGGTTTATTTTATTAAAATATTTAAGTAAATTAAATTCACACAAATATTCAAAATTATACCTTACTGGAGAAACACCTTTTAGTACCTGGAGTAGCCTGTCCTGCTTTGCTCTAATTAGGTACTGTTCACTGGGTGTCACTGTATGCCGAACACTGTTAAACGCTTTACAATGACTTTTACAGTTACTCACAACACTGTAGGCTGAGTGCAATCATGGAGATGAAGGACTGTAACTGAATGAAAGAAGCCAGGCTTCAACTCACGTCCCTAACAAACAAGGTGTCTCTACAGCAGCAGTTACTAAACTTACCATCTTAAACCCCTGTAGGAACCTGGTAAAAGCTATGGTTCTCCGCCAAACAACCTATAGGTATATAAATTTTATATACTAAATTTTAGATCTCATAGATCTTCCTTCAAAGTTCACAACTTGATTAAAATTCTCGCCCTAGATTATACCTTGCAGACATTGACCTGAAATCCAAAGATTGTAACATTAGACATCACAGAACTGGTTCGTGGTATAATAAAGGTCTAATGCATGTTAGAACACTATGAGGAAGGTGTTTAATTTTACAGACTTGCATTCATCTGATGAAAACACAAAATGGCACATAGTTTTTAAATATACTGAAGCTAATACATTCAGTATTCTGTTAAGTCATTCTGAATTGGCCCAGAGAAAAACAGAATCATTGTAAAGAATTCAGGAAATTGGGCAAAGAGTAAAAAGACAGACGTGACTTCTCTTAACTGACCTTGTGGCATATTTCCTTCAAACATTTTTAAGACTAGAATCTCATTATTTCTGACTAATTCAGTGTTCTTCAGTTGGTAACAATAACATTAAATTAATTCAAAATTTCTAAGCAGATTCTGATTAAAATGTTCAATTTAGTTTGCATTTTACCTGATCTAATTCTAGGAAAATATTTAACCACAACAATACTTCTTAAATATAATTTTCTCTAAAAGAGAGGATTCATCACATACCACTTAGGCAAGTGTTAAGTATGTATGCGTGTATTCTTTTTTTGAGATAGGGTTTCATTTTGTAATGCAGGCTGGCCTTGAGCTCACTATGTAACCCAGGCTGGTCTTGAATCTGCCTCAGCCTTCTGAGTGCTCGGATTACAGATGTGCACCACTACGCCTAAATATTCCATTAGACTAGTCATTACTGCAGAGGACGTCTGTCATACAAAAGACTGTCTTAACCATGAGAACTGAATCCTGACTTAAAGAATCACTGTAAGTTGAATTTTAGAGTCAGTGTCCATGTAGTTCACACTGCTAAAGAACACCTGGCTAAGATGAACTCCAACTGAACCATGGAGTCCAAATAGCTGTTACTTGACTGTGTAATAATTTGTTCCAGTTAGAAGAGCAAAATCTAACTTGTTTATCATGTTGCAGGTAAGACCCATTCATAGTTTGCCATGTGGTTTAACCTCACAGGCTAGGTTATGCATTTAAATAAATGCATCTGACACTTTGCTTGCCCAGTGTGCATCTCCAGCATTAAACACAAATTTAAAGGAAAAAGGTAAAAAGACAACCTACCAAAGCAATACTGTTTTTATCTGTGATCATACACAAATCCCAATGCAGTCACTATACTTGTTTACTAATAACCAAATAGCTAATGCTAATTTATTTGTAACTCAGGGGAAGCCTATTGTCAGTAATGATGAGAAATATGACGATGTGTTAGGGACTGAAGAGTAATTGATATAATTATATGTTATCACCACGAGATGGAGTAAGAGTTCCCCAAAACATGAGACACCTGTCAAACCGACAGATCTGACATTCTATTCTGCCATCTAGTGGTGATATAATAACTAGGCATCATAGAATACTGGATCAATCTATGCAATTAAAACAGGTTTAAAACTAAAATATATTTTTAAAATGATGTCGATTCTAAAACATAAATCTCCCCCTAATTGCTTTCAATGTAAAGGACTCCAAAAATGGCTTCAATTATTCCCTTAAACAGGACAAGGAACTGGGCATGGAGTCACAACCCTGTAAAACCAGCACTTGGGAGTCAGGCAAGAGGATTGCCACCAGTTCAAGGCTACCCTGGGCTACATTTCAAACTCAAGGACACCCTGAACTATGTAGCAAGACCTTGTCAAAAAAAAAAAAAGAGTCTCTGAATTTAAACATTCTAATACACCTTTTTTAGTTTAATGAAATTGAAAAATTTGTAAAATTATAGAAAGTGCCCAAGAGACTTAAATAAATTTTAGGTAGGGTATTCTAGTTTTATAGTCAAAGTTTTCTTCTCTATATTGAATAGAAAAGCCTTAATTTGCTTGAGTTTTATATTTAAAATTTCTTTAAGGTGTATAATTTTCAATTTTATCAGAAAAATGTATATACCATGTGAAACATATACATATTATTGTCATTCTTAGCTAGAACTGCTTCTTTGTAAATAATCTTCTAGGTAAGCATATCCCAGTAAAATCAGACCTACCATTTACAAAAATTTGAATAATACTGTAACATTTTATGGGCCATATCCTGCACCTGTCACCTTGATTGACATTGCATTCAAGGGAATTTTGTGATAATGGCACAAATTTCAAAATTCATGTCTAGAAGCCATATCTTTCAGGTTGGATATTTTAATAAAAACAAAATTTATTTCTACTGTCACATGACTTTTAGTCTTTGTATGAAACAATTATTTCTATAGGTTATTACAGAAAATCATGACAGATGCACACAAAGCATATTTTACATACTGAATGTACTGTATCATACCCTTTGCCTCTGGGCTCTTCCACAAAAATAAACCACACGTTTAAGTTCAAAAAATACACAAACAAAATTGTAAAGTCAAGTTAATAATTTTATAAGCAAAAAGCCCTTTAAGTTCATACAAAGGATAATCACACAAAAAGAAAAGCTTGGGGCTGGGGATTTAGCTCAGCAGCATAAGCACCTGCCTTGCAAGTGCGCGGTCATGAGTTCGATCCCCAGTACCGACAAAAAAAAAAAAAAGAAAGAAAAGAAAAGCTAATAGTTAATAATAAAAATTATCACTCAGTAATTCAATGTACATGATATTAAAATGATATTAAAATATTTTATCACTTGAACAAAGATTTATATAGTCAGTGTGGATAAGGACGCAGGGAACCTGATGCGTCCAGATTCATTCTGACTTAGGATTTCAGCTTCTAGGCAATAACTCCAAGCTTACACACCAACACTGGTCTGTAAGGATATTAAAAATGAGATGTTTTAGCTGGGTCTGGTGGCACATGCCTGTGATCCCAGCACTCAAGAGGCTGAGACAGGACAATTGCAAGAAGTTTGAGGCCAGCGTGGGCTACATAGTGAGTTCAAGGCCAGCCTGCACTGCAAAGCAAGAGCCTGTCTCAAAAAAAAAATAATAATTAAAAATTTATAGCCCAAACCTAGCCAAAGTAAAAGTATGACAATAGGTAACTGGCTAAATAAACTATCATGCACACATATGTTGGAATACTACATATGTAAAAATACTAATAACAGATAATTTTCAATCCCATTAAGCAAAAAAGGTGGGTCACAACTCCATGTACAGATTACAGTTTATAATACTAATTTTTTTCTTTTTAAAAAACGTACTTTACCTTTTTAAAAATTTCCTAGTAAGTATTCTTTTATAAACTCAGTAATATGATAAGATTAATTAGTACCCACCACAAAGCTTGAGTAACATGATCCTACAAAATTATACAATTTCCGGATTAAATTTGCACTTGAGTATTTAGTTGAGTAGAAATAACCTAAGTTAAACATAGGTTTCACATGTATGTATTCAACAAAAAAGAATATTGAAAAAAATTTAGGTCATTTCAAGAAACCATTTAAAGCAAACCCGGTGTGGTGGTGCACACCTATAATCCTAGCACTTGGGAGGCTGAGACAGGAGGATCTCTGCGTTTGAGACCAGCCTGGGGTACAAAGTGAGCTCAAGGCCAGCCTGAAATGCAGAGTGAGCCCCTGTCTCAAAAATTAATTAACTAATTAATTACTTAAATAAAGCTAATAAGCATGGTTTGGAAATTTCTCATTGAAAACCTAGAACTATATATCCACTTAAAATAACACTTAAGAATTTATTATTCTAATGTACTGCTTGTTTTGCATCTCTTTACATTGATAAAGTTTATTCTCTGAATATTCAAATTTGACTATTTCTTAAAATTAAAGTATCAATATTATCTCCTACAGTAAACTCTGTGAAACTCTCACACTGTCTTGACATGTTTGATGCTATAGTATACAAAGTTATACTCAAATATTTCAAGGAAAGAGACACTATGGTAACTACTATTAAGTCGGGTTATCTTGTGGTGAAACACTATGTTGCTTAAATTGTTCTGTTCTGACCTGTATTGTTATCCTGTTACGTCCTCTTTTATATCAATCTCCCCTTTTTTAAAAAAAAATTTTATCTTATTATTTTTTAATTAAGGGAAAAAAATTTTAAAAATTAGCAGGATATATTATAGTAACTTGATTTCCTATTAACTCGATTTGAAGCCTCCTATTTCTCTCACCATCTTGTTTTGACTGATTTTACTCTATTCTGTTCTGTTTGATAGTATCAATTCTGAGGGTATGGGCAACTACTTTGAAGGCAGTAAGATTCACTATGATGCCCACCTAGGTTTGACTATTATCTTCTTTTGAAGTTCAGTAATGTCTCCAATGTTCAATTTTATTATACCTGATAATACAAGCAATTCTTTTAAAGGTAGCAAGGGGCATTATGGTAACCACTGTTGATTACCTGGTATTCTGTTTTTACATCATGTACTATGTCCATCCTTTGTTTTGACCAACTCTGCTTTGTTTTGTCACATTTAGTTTTATTCTCTTCCAAAAAAAGTAGTAAGAACTGTGGGAGTAATAAAACCCAAAATGTTTAAATGTTATTGAAAAAAAGAGAGGAAAAGAAAGTGCTCTAATGGACACAACTGCAAATGTGTTTAGGTGTGTAAGATAGATGACCATATTACTAAGTTTTTGTTGGATCATTGAACACAACTGTTTGCAGTATCACTGTTTGAATGTCCACTTTGTATGCTTAACTTTGTAACTTGATCAACTATTTCTAAGATGACAATATGTAATTTATTAACTAGTGATTTCCTTTTTTTTTTTAAATTCTCTATTACTTGTACCCTTTAACTGTTTTGTTTTCTCTTTAAATTAAAAAAAAAAAAACTCTGTGAAACTCCAGATTATAATTTATACTTGGGAAATAACCTAATAAAAATGTATTTATTCAAAAACAGTCCATTTGTATGAAGACTATGTGAATTTCAATATTACTATTTATAAGAACAAGACATCCAGTTTACTCAAAAAGAAAATAATAAATGACTGTAGTATACTGAAACTAGCTGCTCTGTCAATCCAATATTTGTGAATCTTGTACTCAGTAAAAATAGATGTTTATCATTAAAACTTCATAAAATACGGTCTTCCAGCAAAATTGAATATAGCTTCTCAAACATATTTTAAAAATTGTTAAAAATAAATTCCAACAGTATAGAATAAATGCTTTATTTTTTTAAAATCTCACAAAACCTCAAACGATCGTTTACATTAATTTCAATTACAGGAAAAATTAGAAACCAATTTTTAATAACTCTTGAAAACACTTATGAGCATACTACAGAATTAAAATAAAAACAAACATTAACTATTACTTTTAAATTGATCTGACTGCTTGTGACATACTTGTGGATGTACAAACAACAGATACATCCAAAGCAGTTTTAATTTATTTAGGACAATAGTCTAACCAGTACCAATGCAGTTTTTAATTACTGCAAGCTTACACAGAATCACAAAACTGAGTATCTCCAAATATGTAACCAATTTATACCAATTCAGAAAAACTCCACACTGACACAACTAGGAAAATCACAAAATATGACCAAGGGGGAGAGAGGGCATCGAAAGTGCATACATTTCAACGTTAATTATTACTTAAAACAAGTTTCCTTTGAACCTGTGCATCTGAAAGAAAAAGTAAATGTCTCTTTCATATTCTTTTTTCTGAATTTAAAAACACATAGGTAACCTATGAACAGAAGTTCAAATAGGAGCTGACAGGAAGCAGCTGGGTCATCCAGAGAGCTCACTGTGCAAGAGATGAACACAGCACACACTATATTTTCTGCAAGAAGCGCACTACACCGCTGGCATTCCTTGCGCTGCTTTTAACATACTGAAAGAACACTGTTCTTGTAAACATCGGATTAAGAAAGTACTGAGCCCAAATTGCATTACTAGAGGATCTCTTTAAAGGGCACCAAAACTATCCTTCCTTTGTGAAGCCCGGGAAAATGCGTTTGCAATTTACCTTGCTTTTTAAAAATGCTACCATTCATCTTCCTTTTCCTTTTTTCTGATTATCATAGACATCAGAAGATTTTTTTTCCCCAAACAAATCCTGATGTAAATACTGACTTCAAGGACACACAATTTTCCTAAGAGTCTATTTCTCCAGGGGAATTTCACCGTTCGTTGGGTTCGTTGGGTCGGCAGCAGCAGTGAGGTCCTGGTCCTGGGGTGAGCTGCGGCCCGAGGCCTGGGAAGAGCGCAGTCTGGGAGAGGGCACCGGAGGCTGCGCGCTGGAAGTCAGCTGGGCGGTGGCGGCAGCCTTTGCGGAGGAGCCGGACACAAGTCTGTGACTATTATTCTCCTCGGCAGAGGTAGATGTAGGCGTTTTCCTTCCCGATTCCTCACTAATCGGAGGCTGCAAATTATGAAAGACAAGATGATTGACAATTCTCTCACTTATTCCCCCTTAAAAATCTAAGGCCAGCCTTTTCTAAGGAGTTGAGAAATTATGGTGGGACCTCAGCTGATTTCACTGGTATACTGAAAACTGAACGGTAACTTAAGTATTAAACCTAAGTTTCCTCCCCAACCAAATCAGCATCCTCGCGTTGGCCTTCTTGTTCTTCCTCCTGACATATGTTTATAAAGCTTCTCTCATGTTGGCTGGGTCTGGTGATGCATGCTTGTGATCCCAGCACTCGGGAGGCTGAGGCAGGTAGATCACTGCCAGTTCGAGGTCAGCCTGGGCTACAAAGTGAAGTGAATTTGAGGCCAGCCAGAACTGCAGTGAAACCATGTCTCAAAAAGACAAAAACAAAGTTTCTGTCATGGTGTGTGGGCCAAGCTACATATTAAGGCATAGGCATAAGGCTGGGTGTCTTGCCTCTAAGAAAATGTTTCTACAAGGCGATTTTCCTTCTTTATTCAACTTCTGTCAGCTGTAAAGCTTTTCTAACTCCAGTTCCTTCTCAACGCCTACTAAGCTTGCTGAAGTGGTAATGTTTAAGTAACAGATGAATGAAGGCAGCAGTGGTGGAAAGCGCGCCGCGTCAATAACTTGCAGCAAGTTGGAAGTTTCACCTAGGATTTCCACGGTAAGGAGATTACTGTGTTACTGCTGATACTAAATTTAAATGTCTTCAAACATTAGTATCATGAAGCTTCCAAACCCACTCAGACTACAAGCAGGAAGGCGTGGGCATCCAGAAGGAGTCTACATTTCAAGTAAGTCAGCTTGCAGGCCTGTCAGTGCAGACAGGAGCACAGAACTGCGCACCTCTCGACCAGCACTTCTGCTGAGCAAGCCGAACGGTAACCGCCTTGTTTTCTCTAGCTTTTAAGAGAAGGCCCAAATTCTTAGCTTACATTCAGACAGGACAAAAGCTAGGAATGCAGAGCAGGACCTCTTGGTGATGGAATTAGTGGACTGCTCTAGAAAAACAGCTCTTCATTGCAGAGACGGGGGTGCTTCCAGATGGCCGTTCCGAGCCACACACACCAGGCTGCGAGGGGAAGGTCCCAGCTCCGGGCAGCAGTGCTCTCCCTTTTACCTTTACTTCTTAAGAATGAGAACTTTTTAGTTTTCCTCATGCTTTACTTCTCATTTTCTCTTTTTCCTCTTTTGCCCTTAATTTTCTTACATTTGTTCCATATTCTTAACTTTTCGTTTACCTCTTTAAATCAAATTCATTAAGGTTTACTTCCCTTCAAGCACCTACGTACATGACGTCTTTGCCTGAATTTTATTATGGAGGAACTCTAAATCCACATCAGCATGTTACAAAACTTGTGTGTCTTAAAGTACATTACAAAGTGAAAAGGGGCTGGCGAGGTAGCCCATGCCTGTAATCCCAGCACTTGGGAGGCTGAGGCAGGCAAATCACTACAGGTTTGAGGCCAGCATGGGCTACATAGTGAGTTCAAGGCCAGCCTGAACTGAATAGCAAAACCCATGGGAGAAAGGGGAAAGGAAGAATGGGAAAAAGAAAAAACATATTTATACACAAGATAAGGTAGTTATACAGCTAGTTCCTCTTAGTTCATTGAAAAGTTTGTGCTAATTTTATTTGGACAAGATACTATGCCTGGAGTCAGGGATTTAGCTCAGCAGCAAAAGCGCCTGCCTGATAAGAGCATTCATGAATTCGAACCCCAGGATGAAAAAAAAAAGATACCATGTATCTTGTACTCTAAATAACTACTAGGAAGACAACAATATACAATGTTTTTGCAATGTATTAATTATTAATTATTCTACTAGCCTGTTTTGACACAGACCCTGTCTCAATAAAACAATAACAACAGAAAGTAGCTGGGTGCAGTGGCACATCCCTGTGATCTCAACTACTTAGGAGGCTGAGGCAGGAGGACTGCAAGTTCAATTAGCCTGGATATTGCTCAGTTGTGAAGGACTTGCCGAGCTCATGCAAGGCTGTGGGTTTAATCCCCAGCACCACAAAAACAAAAAACAAAAACAAAAACACAAAAAAACAACACTGCAACTTGTGTTGGGAATCTAGCTTAGTGGCAGTGTTTGCCTAGCATGTGTAAGGCCCTATGTTTAATCCCCAGCACTTCCAAAAAAGAAACAGAAAACAAAAGGATAAAAAGTTTTCGCACTAATAGAAATCAGTACCATCCTGATAAAAGTCACCAAGTCTAGCCAAGCATGATGGAACACACCTGTAATTCCAGCACTTAGGAGGCTGAGGCACAAGAATTGCCACAAATTCAAGGTCAGCCTGGGCTACACAGTGAGTTCAAGCCCAGCCTGAACTGCATAATGAAACCCTGTCTCAAAAAAAAAAAAATTACGGGGGCTGGGGATTTAGCTCAGTGGCATAAGCGCCTGCCTCGCAAGCAGGCAGTCGTGAGTTCAATCCCTGGTACCAATAAAAAGGAAAAAGACAAAAAAAAAAAAATTACTAAGTGTAAAAAATTTTCAACTGTAGTAGCAAATCAAAATTAAAGTGAACCGACAATGGTACTATGGTTACATAAGATGTCCACAGGTAGAAAAATTTAAGTGAAGAATCTATGACAATTCACTCAGCTATTTTGGGGCCTATTTCAAAATTTGATTTCAAAATTGAAATGTTAATTTTTCACATTTAAAGATTAAAAAGCAAAACCATAAAATTAAAATTAAGAAACTCACTGAGAAGAAGCTAGGCATGATGCACACCTAGAATTCCCAGCACTTGGGAGGCTGAGGCAGGAGCATCACTGCACAGTTTGAGGCCAGCCTAGGTTATACAGTGGAATCAAGGTCAGCCTGAACTACACAGAGGGATCCTGTCTCAAAAAACAAAAACAGGGCTGGGGATTTAGCTCAGCGGCATAAGCACCTGCCTTGTAAAGCAGGCAGTCGTGAGTTCGATCCCCGGTACCGATAAAAAGGAAAAAGACAAAAAACAAAACAAAAACAAAAACCAATAAAGCTACTGAGAAGTGACGGAAATATATGGGCAATAAAAAGAATAAAGAAAAAAAATTTTTAGAAAGGCATATTCTTTTAATAATATCTAATTTTTTAGGCAGAAAAATATGTACAGTGAGTTATAATTGAAATAGAATCTCAGGTTTTTCCTTTTGTTTTTTTAAAATCAGATTGTATTGGTATATTTTAGGTATACACAATAATCACATTTATTATAGAGAATTTGTATCTATACACAATTTAATTTCATTTTTTACCATTTTTCTGCCCAGCCTTCAACCCAGTCTTTCCCTCCTCATTAAAAATTTTGTTTCCAGTTTTTCCTTCTTTTGTTTTTTTTTTTTTTAACTAGGAAAAGAACTTAAAACTTACATCAGCGCGGAAGTCTTCTAACTTCTTAAAACTACAGAGGTATTCTTGAAGCTTTGGGTCAACAGAATGTGTCTTAGATTGAGAGTATTTCAGATAGGCCCAAAATTTTTCTAGTCCATACAGCTGACCTAATAACAAAGAAGAATATACACTATAAATGATATAGACTTTTAAAAGAGAGTCATTTCAATCAGGATTCAACAAGCAATAACCCATGTATCTTTCTTTTTTGTTGTTGTTTTTGTTTTTTTTCTTGGTGGTACTTTAGATCAAAATGACAACCTCATACTTGTCAGGCAGGCGCTTATGCTGAGGCCCCTTGTATCTTTTATTATATGCTCTTATCTATTTATTTTTTTGAGGTAGCATCTCACCATATGTTTCAGGATTTCTTGAACTCACTATGTAGCCCAGGCTGACCTCAAACTTCAGGCGATCCTCCTGCTTCCTCCCAAGTGCTGGTAATCCCAATACAGGTGGACACAACCACTCCCATTGCACACTAAGATGTGCAGTGAATTATAGAAATAGTAGCTAATACTTACAAAGCACCTGTGTAACAGGTATTATTTAAGTGTTTATTATGTAGAAAATGAATCTGAACCATATATAACCTTGTGAGATGGGTATTATATATATGACCAACAAGAAAACAGAAGCAGGCAAGTTTGAGAAACTCACCAAGGTCACCCAGCTTCCAAGCCCGGGGGATCTGGCCCACAGCCTGCCCCCTTCACTGCTGGCAGTCTGCTTTTCCAAGCCCATCTATTATTACTGTCACACAGGCTTTCATGTGAGGAACAGTGGCGAGGAGCCACGTTTGTTAAGAGGATAATGACAAAATACACTTGCACAAAGCAAGTACTTAGGGGTGGTATTTTCCCGTATGTCTCTTTTTACTACATGGTACCCCATCCTTCACCAAGAACCACAAGAGCAGCATGAGTGTCTTAAGTGGTACATTCTAAAGACGAATGCTATGAACTCCTTTTTTACTTATCAACAAATTCAAGTTTACAAATTCCAAAAGAGTAAGATTTTTGTTTTTACCAGATTCGTAATCTTTTTTGGTTTCTTCTTGGAAATCCTTAAAAATTTCTTGTCTGAAATTTTTTTCCAGTCCGTAACTATAAAACCTGAACAGACATTCTAACCCATACCTATGCATAGAAAAGAAAAAAAAATTATAATAAAATTTTGCTTTTATAATAATTTTGCAAACACATCAATATAAGCAAATAGGATGTGAATAATCCTAAACAAGAATAAGAAATCAAATTTTAGCACAGATTTTTAATTGAAGTACTAATAACACTTAGATGGTTTTGCCACCATTTTCTCTCTTTTGTTTTAATCAGACACAGAACATAACAAAGCTATACTAGGAATTTGCATATTAGAGGCAGCCCTTGTTGGTTAAGAGGCCAGCTTTTTTTGATGGTCAGTGCATCTCTCCCAAGTATTTCTGAAAAAATGATCAAAAAGGTTAGGGACAATGGAAATATTTTAGATTTTTCATAAGCTAAAATCTATGATGGTGAGTTGTTCATTATCTCAAATATAGTCATTCTAGAGAGAGAAAACCATACATTCGTGCCATGAACCCTACCTGTACTTAACCCATTCAACTAACATCATTGAACATAATTGAAAGGCACCTCAGAGATCACCTCTACCAAGTTTTAATGTGTAAGTGTTATTATTATTCTGACAGGAGCTATGATCACTACATAAATCAGACAGCAAGTTTTCTTGCTTCTTCCTGTAACTATTTAGAGAACGCAAGACAAGTTCTAGACAGTGGGTCAGCAAATTACATGGGCTCAACCTTTAACAATGGTGATAAGTAGAACCCAAGAGTGGACAAGGCCATTAAGCAGAAGTAAAGGATCATGTCTCTCTGACTCAACAAAAACATGCCACAGTTAAAAGATTCCTCAGAACCCATAAATTCGGAGCACCTCAGTGGAAGAGGCTGCAAATTCTTTATTGCTGGCAACACAGAGTTGGCTGGCTACTGTATACAGGAAGCAGGTGTGTGGGGGTTTTGCTTTGTTTTGTTTGTTGAGACAGGGTCTGTGTAGCTCAGGCTGGTCCTGAACCCACTTATATAGCCTAAGTTAGCCTCAAACTCACAGTGATCCACCTGCCTCAGCCTTCTTAGTGCTGGGATTATAGACATGCGCCACCACATTTGGCTCTGTATGTGTTTTATAAATAGTTTATTATAGATGGAGCTCTCTATTTTTTGGAGTTCATTTTATTGTTTTCAGTCAGTGGATAGTCAATACTGGTCTTTTTTCCTAATATTGATAATCATTTATTGAGCATTGCTATGTAACAGTTAATGTGTTGGGTCCTTTCTATGTTTTGTTCAGCTTTCACAATAACACTATGAAGTTATCTAACAATTTCTCCTGCGTTATAAAGAAACTGAGGGAACATAACCTATTAAGGTCACAGTAAACCAACAGATTGAGATTCAAACAAAAGTCTGATTTCAAAGCCTTGAGACACTTAACTATCTCTCTCTAGAAGAAGCATCTAATATAGCTAACATAGTCTCCTGGTGAAGCTACAGTGAAACAGTAAGAGAAGTTACTAGAAAGTCCAAAGGAACAAAGAGAAATTGCACAAAAGGTGAACGAGGTACACTAAGATCAAAACAATAGCTTTCAAATTTCCCTACCTATGCAATAACATGAAAAAATATTTTACCTTGTAAGTCAATACATGCACTTGTATATGTGTATGTGTATAAAATGTTTCATAAAACAATTCTTAAATTTGCAAATATGTACAAACTGTTAAGCTAAATTCAGTAGAGTGTGATACCTTCCACTGTATCTTTTAAAGCAAAACAGAATCCTTAAGTTGATTTTATAACCCACTAATGGGCAACAAAAAACAGCCTCAATGACAACACAGACATCAATAGCGAATTCTATTTTTATGTGCCAACTCTATAAATCAGAAGCTACAGAAGCCATAAACCAGAGTATAAATGTGAAAGTATAGTAAGAAAGACCATGAAACAGTGCTGGGATTACTCAAAGATGCTAGTACTAGACAGGGGAGAAGGAAATGGAGGTACCCATGCCATGCATCTGCTGTTCTTGACCGAAACAGATTCGGATGAAAAGTAAATGGTTCATTTTTATATGGTACAGGTACAATTCTTATCAGAAGTATTTATTTGCAGCACTTTGTTCCTCTTAGTATCACAATATCTCATTCAATAAATTCTTATTTGAAATATGAGTACGAAAGGAATCTACAGGTCCTTTTGTTTGATTTTTTTTTTTTTTTCTTTTTGAGACAGGGTCTCTCTATGCAGTTCAGGCTGGCCTTGAGCTCACTATGTAGCCCAGGCTGGTCTCGAACTTGCAATGATCCTCATGCCTCTGTTTCCCATGTGCTGTGGCTACAGGTGTGTGCCACCACAGCCAGCTTTCTTTTCTGTCTCTGTCTCTGTCTGTCTCTTTCGCTTTCTGAGATGCGATCTGGCTATGTAGTTCAGGCTGGTTTTAAACTCACTATGTAGCCCAGGCTGGCCTTGAACTTGCAGCACAGCAATTCTCCTACCTCAGCTTCCTGAGTGCTGGGATTACAGGTGTGTGCCACTATGTCTAGCCAGAAATCTACTCTTAGAATGTGAAGGGCCAGGCTTGGTAGTGCACACCCATAATCAATGTCAGCCTGCACTACATAGTGAGTTGAATGCCAGGCTGGACTAATAGCAAGACCTTGTCTCCAAAAAAACAAAAAATGAACAAAAAAAACCAAAGAAACGTAAATGTAGGTAAATATTAGTGAGTAAGAAATTACAGTTTTTCCTTTTTCTGCCTCTCCTTCCTTCCTTCCTATCTCCACAGAGAGATAAGGTGGGTACACTCTGTGTTCCTTCTCCCCCTTAGTGTGGTCTCACATTCCCTAAACACAGATGCAAGAGGCAAGGCTAAGTCTGCACAAAAGCAACAAAGAGTTAACAAAGCAAAGCAGAGTGAGGGAGAAGAAAAGAAGCAGACGCAAGAATACGTCCAAGTGTCTAAAAGGCCGAGAGCTTGTTCATTCAGACAGCAAGTCCTCAAGTCTCTGCCTGAACCGTCTTGGGGCCTGGACGGTACAGTGCACAATACACAGAAGTGATAGCAGGTCCCCTTCAAGTCAGTGTGGGTTAAACAGGATGCTGAGGCTCCACCTTGGCAACAGTCCTTTCTTAGATCACTTGCTCTGGGTCATGCATGTGTAAGAAACAAGGTCTTTGCTATCACAAATATGAATAAGGGAGTATCTCCATCTTGAATTCCAGCTCACCCAAGAATGCCCCCTCCTGTAATGAGCACACTGATTAACAGAACCTGTTTGTTGAGAGTAGAAGGTCTGGGATACAAAGAGCCTGCTGCAGCAGACTCCCTGCACGTCTGCCCCCTCATGCTGGAGTGTGCCCTTCTGCAGAAGTAAAAAGTCTTGTCACAATTTCTTGGCACCTGAGTGCTTTATCATCTGCACCAACAAACCGAGTCTGGGGCACATTCCCAACACATGTGTGTTGTAAAATGCTCTATGCAGAGGCTTCTGTGGTCAGAAACTAAAATAACCTGAAAAGCATTTTCAAATTTAAGTCTTGTCAACGTAAGCCCCATCAAACACCTTGCTTGCAACCTCATGAGAGACCATGGGCCAGAACTACCTAGAGACTTGATCCTCCAAAATGTTTTAATCTTTTGTGTTTGGGGGTAATTTGGTATGCAATAATAGCGAATGAATATGCTCATACTTGAGATATAGTGTGGAACTTTCACAGTACAAAAAAGTAGGTTACTTGAGTACTTGTTTCTTAAATTATTTTAAAAATTCTTCCTAAGTGTAAAAATATTACATAATAGTTGACCTGTAATTTTCTTTTGCATCTTCCCAAGCAAGTTGTCTAAATTCCTCATACATTTTTTTATTGAAGTGATCTCTGAGGAAAAAGGACCAGAAACGAAAGAGGGTATTCATTTCTTGGGACTGTCCAATTCCCAAGCGTTTTCTTTCTGGGAAAGGTAAAAAAAAAATTTTTTTTGTAGAGTTAAATGCATTAATAAAAGTCAAGACAGTAGTCATTCTGTGTAGCTTAAAATGAAGAAAACTGAAACATCTTAATTCTAAAATGAATTTGAATTTCTTCTAGAGGACAAATATTAATCCTTTTGATGACACACTGCTTAAATTATAAACATTTGTCAAAAGCAAGAATATACTGTAGTAATGTGTCTAAGGTAAAAAATATAAAGAAATGTATAATAATAACTATTAATAACAAAAATAAAAGAATATATATGTTTTTTGAGACAGGGTCTTACTTTGTAGCCCAGGCTGGCCCCTCACAGGAATCCTCCTGCCTCAGCCTCCCAAGTGCTGGGATTACAGGTGTGCGCCACCACACCCAGCTAACAAAAGAATATTTTAACCAGATATTAAAAGACAGAATTTCAATTTGTTAGAATTACATATTTTAAACATAGGTAGGAGAAGACAAGCATCTTACCGCTTAGACATCTTAGGCGATACTTGTGATACATTTGTTGGGTAAAGCCATTTTCCTTCAAAAGTTCATGAGAAGGGTGCTGGAACTTGGGGAGTGGGTGGGGGGCACATCCACAGCTCCCCACAAGTGATGCAGCTTCTGAAGGTGAAGGGTTTGAACTGCTGCTTGAGGAGGGAAGAGGGGAAAGCCTTCAAACTAAAGTATCAAGAAGCAAGCGTATAACCCAAGTTTTTCATTACTGAGTGTCCAAGCAGTGGGACAAAAGTATTCTCTAATCAACTCGGAGCACACAGGTGTACGTCATGAAGTCATTATGTCCAACACACAACTAAATTCGAAAGCTGATAAAGAGTGAATCCACTTTGAATGTTCTTTCCTTTTCATCTGTACCCCTTTATTCCGATTTCGGCCTTCCTCCCTTTTACATGAATCAACTGCTCTTCTATTTCCCCCAAGCTCCCACTTCTATCCTGCCAACAAAGACTTTCCTATGACACTGATTCAAATCACAGGTTTTCAAAGTGTGGTCTGTAGACCCTTAGTGGGTGCCCAGGAACCTTCTGAAAAGTCAAAAAAAACCTATTTTACCGTAGCATAAAGACCTGTTTTTTTTTTTTCCCCTGGGCTGAAATTTGTCCTAATGGTACAGAAGTAATGATATGTAAAACAGCTGATATCAATTGAGGCATGCAGTAACACCAATTTTATTTATTTATTAAAGACAGAGTCTCGGGGCTGGGGATTTAGCTCAGCGGCATAAGTGCCTGCCTTGCAAACAGGCAGTCGTGAGTTCGATCCTTGGTACCGATAAAAAGGAAAAAGACAAAAAAAAAAAAAAAAAAAAGACAGAGTCTCGCTATGCAATTCGGGGTGGCCTTGAACTCACTTTGTAGCTCAGGCTCATCTTGAACTTGAAAGGATCGTCCTGTCTCAGCCTCCCAAGTGCTGGGATTACAGGTATGCACCACTCCTGGCTTGCTGCTCACTGTCAATTATTTTAAAAAAAGCCTACTCCAACATAAGCCAGCACAACTTTATTGTGCTTCACAAATAAACAAGATGTACTTGACATAGTAGAAAAACAAACTTTATGAAATCTCAAGCCTTGAGTATACATCTCTGTGCGTGTGTGTTAACAGTGCGATGGAATCTTCAGTTTTGCAAGATGAAAATGTACTGGATATGTGTTTAATAATGATATGGATACACTGAGCTGTACATTTAGAGATGGGGAAGATGGTTGACTTTATGTATGCTTTTTAATCACAATTTCTAGGATGTGACAGACACAAAACACTTTTGTAACATATAAGTACAACAGAGAAACAGGCATGGTAGAGCACGCCTCTAATTCCAACAGTTGGGAGGCTGAGGCAGGAGGATTGCTGCAAGTTCAAGGCCAGCGTAGGCTACATAGAGAGTTCAAGGCCATTCTGAACCACATAGCAAGGTCTTGTCTTAAAAGAAAAGAGTACAATGGAAGACCAGCCAACACAATATGGTTATTTAGGTTTCATCATTTTTCATATGCTTCTTTAAAAAAAGGAAATGAGTCTTTAATATGAATAAAAATAACTAAATATGTGTTCCCAATGGTAAAATCTCAGTTTTCAAGCAAAAATGGGATTTTGGAAATTGTATTTGTCACTGTGAGCCTGATATAGAAACTTTTCCCACTAACACTTAAAGACTGCTAGAGAAAACAGTAGTGGATTTTGGGGGCATCTGCATGGCTGCAGACAGGTGGGTGTGCAAGTGTGTGTGGGTATATGTGTGAAAACATACCCAATATATTCACAATGCAATGTAGCCATCACTACTACCTATACCCCAAACCTCGTTATTCTCCCAAAAACTGTCCCTTTAAGCCACACCTACTCCTTTACACTTCCCTAGCAACCTGCACTCTAACCTGTCTCTACAGATTTCACTATTCCAGGTACTTCATGTCAATCATACAGTGTTTACCCTTCTATATCTATATCTATATCTATATCTATATCTATATATAAAGCATAACATTATCAAACTTTGTGCAGGGGCATCTATCAAACTGTGTTCCTTTCTACAGCTAATGTTTATATTCCATTGTAAGTGTACACCACACTGTGCTTATCCAGTCATTTATTGAGGGACAGTTGGGCTGTTACTTTTTGGCTTTGAATAATTCTATGAACAGGGGCATATGAATATCCATTTGCATCCTTTTTTTCCAATATTTTTGGATGTATAACTAGGAGAAACACAGCTAGGTCATACAGAATTTTATGCTTAAATGATTTGAGAAAATGTCACTTTTTCCTAGGTGACTGGTACATTTTATATTTCCACCAACAACACAAAAGGATTCCAATTTCTCTACATCCTCGCAAATACTCATTTTCAAATTTTTTAAAAGTTACATACATCCAGCCAGATGTGGTGGTACATGACTATAATCCTAGCAACCAAGAGGCTGAGGCAGGAGGATTGCTGCAAGTTCAAAGCCAGTCTGGGCTACAAAGTGAGTTCAAAGCCAGCCTGAATTACACAGTGAAACCCTATCTTAAAGTACCAAAAATAAAATAAAAGGAAAGGAAAAAAGTTACACCTATATATTAGTCAGTTCAGGTTGGTACATAACAAGACATCACAGACTGGGTGACTGAACATCAGAAATTTATTTCCTTACAATTCTAGAGGTTAGAATAGGAGATGCTACCTGCATTCATCTTGGTGAAATCTTATTCATGACTTGCAGACAGACACCTTCTTGCTGTGTCTGAACATGCCTTGTCTCCTAAGCAGATACATAGAGAACTCCCTGGTATCTTCCTTTTCCTGGAGAGACTCAAACCCTATCAGAGTAGGACTCCACTCTTTAGACCTCCTTTAATTTTCTTACTTCATTAATATTCCTAGTTTTAAATAGAGTCACATCAAGACCTAGGGTTTCAACATAGGAATTTTGAGGGAACCCAACTCAGTTAATACCATCCTAGTGGGTGTGAAACAGTATCTCATAGTGGCTTTTTCAATTTGTGCTTTCTTTCTCTTGCTTAACTGTGCTAGCTAGAGTTTGAAGAACTGCACTGGATAGGAATGCCAAGTGGGAACATTCTTCCCTTGTTCCTGACATATACCCACTTTACCATTAATGGCAATATAGTTAATGAAAACAACATAAAACTACCAAATGGATATCAATATAAAGACACATTTCAAGATTACTGAGATTATGACAAACTCCCAAGCACTTCTTTTCATAAAACTAATCCTTTCTTTCTAGTAACCAGTCAAAAAACATTTGTTCTGAAAGTTAAATTTTCCTTTTTTTTTTTCCGGTACCAGGGATCAAACTCATGACCTCACACTTGCCAGGCAGGCGCTTATGCCGCTGAGCTAGATCCCCAGCCCACTTAAATTTTCAAATGAAAAAAAAAAAAAAAAAAAAAAAAAAAACAAAAAACAAAAAAACGGATAATTTGATGTGATGGAGACCACTATGAAGCGGCTCTCATGATTTTAAAATTAACCAACTGCCGGGGACTTAGTTCAGCAGCATAATGACCTGCCGGCAAGCACGTGGTCGTGAATTCGATCCCCAGTACCAAAATAAATAAATAAATAAAATAAAATTAGCAAACTGGCTTTCCATGTTTACTTGTGAGTCTGTCCCAGGCCTAGGCCCCGTGTCTGCAGATGGGCAGCAGATTCACAGTAAGTGGACCTCTGGGAATCACTGGCCCTGGCTGAGGCCTATAGGTGACTATGCTGGCTCCAACCCTAATTAACTAGATAGACTGTAGCTGCAGGCATGGCACGCCTGCAGTGCAGGTCACTCCAGACATAAGAGAGTTCTCCTAAATTAATACAACTTATTAAAGGAGTCTTTGAAGCCACTGCTGAGGTCCTGCTCAGTTTCCTACTTTTCTACTCTAATCCCTTCCTTGTCTGAAAACCAAATAAATAGAGCCCCCCAGAGAAGTTCTTTGTCTCAGCCCTAGAGAATCTCAAATTCTGCTAGAGGGTTTTGATCCTCCTGGAGCCCTAAAAAATCATACTACTTGTCTTTACTTAAGCCTTCGTCATCCACTTGTTTGGGAGGTTGCAGGATTATCAGTCCATGAAAACAATTACTCTGAAAATATCAAGTATTAACATGAGATAAATTTTAAACAAACACAAGCCAATGAACAGTAAAATCACCTCTGTGTTCCTCGATAGGACAAAACATATCAATCTTTTCTTTTTGAAACAGGGTCTCTCTGTGTAGTTCAGGCTGGCCTTAAACTCACTATGCGTCCCAGGCTGGCCTTATCTTGCAGAGCTCTGCTTTCCTCAGCTTCCTGAGTGCTGGGATTACAGACGTGTACAACCATTCTGAGCGCCGCTGCACTCAATTGGCACTCTAATGGTTTGCACTATCTCTTTTGAGGTAAATAATAGTTTTTTGTAAAGTTAAAAAAAAGTATTTCCTGCTAATCAGATTATCTAAGTTATTTCCCTGAAAATGAAAAAAATAAAAAATAATGTGCTTTGTTGCCATATTCTTTATATAATTTGAGTACATCATGAAGCACATGCAGTCTCTCAATAAATACTCATAAAGAATGTACTAAATGCCACTAAGAATCTAGAATCTTTCCACAGATAACTTTCACAGATCGACATAGCTTACAGATCTAAGGAGCAATATTTGTGAAAAAGAATTCAAATAAAAAACAAGCTGTCCCACTGAATTATTCCCTTGATGCACTTACTATAAAACCATCCTGCTTATTTTCTTTCTTTGGTATCTTTTTACTATTTTCTCTATATTTTATACTAATTTAAAAATATCACTAACTAAGTAGTTACTTTTCCAACAAACTTTAAATCAGGAACACACAAGGCAATGTGTGACAGATCTGATACCTGACAGAGGATGTTCTGGGCCTGTGATCTCTGGAATCCATCACCCAACCAACATGACACTCTAGAGGGGGACGTGCACTGTGCTTCGTCTTTCTCTTTCTTGTGCTCTAAAAAAGTAGCAGTCAAACATTGCAATTACTTTCAGTAGTGTGAACTTCACAAGTAAATGAAAACCCTCTGACCTGTAAACCACCTCAAACATTTTCATACTGTGGATGACACATTGTGAAATCACATGAAGTCACAAAACTCAAATACCTCACATGCAAGTCAGGAAACGTAACAAGACCTTTTACTAGGTTTTTAGTACAAGATTAAAGAAAACACAACTTAGGGGCTGGGGATTTAGCTCAGCAGCATAAGTGCCCGCCTTGCAAGTATATGTGGTCCTCAGTTCGATCCCCGGTACTGATAAAAAAGAAAAAAAGACCAAAAAAAAAAAAGTGAGGCTGGGGATTTAGCTCAGCAGCATAAGCACCTGCCTTGCAAGCAGGTAGTCATGAGTTCAATCCCTGGTACCGATAAAAAGAGAAAAAAAAAAAAAGAAAAAGAAAATACAACTTAGAGTGATTCTTTGTCACACTTTCTGATCATCTCTAATTACACTACTCAATTGTAAAGAAATTACTTCTTACAGAGGGAAAATATCACTGTTAGGTCAATGGCTTTTAGTTAATAACATGATAAAATCTTAGTGTTTCCTTAGGATCTTGTAACCTGGGTGTTCAGAATGATTTGGGAGTCCTTGAAGGATGTGCCCTCAGATATTCTGGAACCCAGTGGACAATGAATAGGCCTTTGTTACTAAAGTTATTTCTGAAACATCAAACAGCATCTGAGCTAATTTAAATTGCAAATAAGTAGCTCTTAAAATTACTTAGATGCTAAGAAAATGTTTCACTTTGATAAGGATAATTCTGAAATTTTCTGTGTTCAAAGAATTTTTCATTAGAAACATTTTAGATATATTGAAGGAATAAAAAACTAAATAGCTGTCTATCACCTAACTTTACAAAATTTAAATTGTTGTATCTTGGGGAGCAGGCTATTGAAAACTGAACCCAGGGCCTTTGCACTGAGTTATAGACCCAGTCCTGTTTCAATTCTTTCAGACAGTGTGTTGCTAAATCCTAAATTGTCCAGGCTAGACTCGAATTTTCAATCCTCCTGCCTTAGCCTCCTAGAATCCTGGGTTACATGTGTATGCCACCATGTTAAATCTACTCATAACCCACCCTCCCTTCCTCTTTCTTTCTAGAAAGACTAAAGTTCTGTTATCCTCCCCAAATCCCACTTCCCTCCTGTTTCTCCTCCTCAGAGATAGTCAGGCCGTTAAATTTGGGACTTTTGTTGGTTTGGTGAAGGGTCTCACTATGTAGTTCACATCAGCCTTGGACTCACTGTGTAGCCCAGGCTGGCCTCGAACTCGCAGCAATCCTGCTTCAATCTCCTGAGTGCTGGGATCACAGGTCTCATCACCATGCCAGGCTCTGTTTTGTTTCGTTTTGTGCTCATTATGGGCCACATTATGTAATTCAGGCTCACCTTGAACTCACTATGTAACAGCCCAGGTTAGCCTCAAACTCACAGCAATATTTCTGCCTCAGTCTTCTGGAATGACAGACACTCCCACCTTGCCCAGTTTAGCATTTTATGATACGGTACTAAGTAAATCTGATGATGAATCAAGTAGTAGTGACAAAATCTAGATTTCAAGTCAGGCGTGGCTCACGGTTGTAATCCCAGCACTCAGGAGGCTGAGGCAGGAGGATTGTTGCAAGTTCATAACCATCCTGGGCTACAAAGTGAGGTCAAGGTCAGCCTGAACTACATAGTGAGACCCTGTCTCAAAAAAAAAAAAAAAAAAAAAAAAAAAAATATATATATATATATATATATATATATATAGACGTTTCATTCTCTCTCAATTCTCATCACTTTATTAACTTCTTTTATTTAAACAATAACCTTTTAATTTTCAGCTACTATTCTGGGCAGAAGTTTGTAAAATCAAAAATAAATATATTTATTATTTGTATTCACTTGCTCTATTACTGTATAATATTTTTGCTTAGTTTATTTCACATAAGTGACAGCATACTTTATATACAATTTTCTATGCTTTTTCATGTTTTATTCACTTGGCTGATTTGTTCATTTCCAGTGATGAACTGTTACTATGTATCAACAATTGTCTGTTCTCCTACAGATGGACATTTATGTTATTTCTTAACATACTTGGTTTAATTAACACTACAATCAACATTGTCAAATGTGTCTCTTTTTACAGCTGTGTGCATTTCTCCAAGTTTATATCTGAGTGGAAATGCTAGGTCAAAGGATACACGCATCTTCTGATTTTCTGAATATTGACTGACAAATCACTCTGACTTGTATCTAGATGTCCCCCTTGAGTCTCATGCAGTCATAGACGGGGCTTTTTGGAAATGGCTGGAGCTAGAGTATGTGATGCTGGGATCTGAGTCTGCATGCAGCCTGGATAAAATATAAGGAATAGTAAAAGAGCTGCTGTGGTAATTGCTGGTCACTTGCACTTGCTGTCTTCTGCCTGCCATGAATGTTTCTCCTCTGTGATATCTGTCATGTGCTACTCTGCCTTGGAGCCAGCTGATTAGACTGAAACCTCTACAAACTATGAGCCAAATAAACCTTTCTTTCTTTAACTTTATGTGCTGGGCATATTGTCTCAGTAATGAGAAAAGTAACTAAGACACACTCTCCATAGTGTTTTTACCAGCTTATACTCCCAACCGCAGCATGAAGAGTTCCAGGGACATGACATTCTGGTCAAGCCTGGGTTTTGTTTAGACTCTTAAATTTATCTTTCCATCTTTTAGGGTTCAAATGGTATTTGCATTTCCTTAGTTGTTACTAATGCAGTTGAACTTATTTGCATATATCTAGTTAACATTCAGACTTTTGCTTTTGTGAGTTTGTCATTTATATCCTTTAAGTATTTTTCTATTTTTATATTAAGTTACTTTACTTACTGATGATTTGTTCATGAAAATCTCATGGTACCATACTAAGTAAGCCAGAAGATGAATCAAATAGTAGTGTCAAAATATGACCTGTATGTCTATATGGTTTTAATTCATACTTATGGTCTTTTTTTATTCATGTAATAATCTTTCATTATTTCATTCACCAAACAGTATTAAGTGTCTACTGTTACCAACTTCTATTCTAGGTAGAAGTTTGTAAAATCCAAAGTGAATTTAGCCACTTGCCAGAGATTATTCTGAGGAATAAACTAGACCATTTCATACATCTCTGTAAAATCTGCTAGCATTTCCCCTTTGCCTCCAGGGACCTAGGTTCCTGTCTTGCTGGACTTTGCCTCATTTGCTGCCATCCTCTATGTCAATCTACTTTTTAATATGCACCTTCCTCTGAAAGCCCTTGTCTTTCATCTTTTATCTATGCAGTTGGATACCTTTCCTTTAATAACCAGAACAGATGCTACCTTCCTTGGGATAGAAAGCATTCCTTAAACATTCCATGCCAAAAGAGTTCATCTTCTTGTGTGCTATCTCTGTATCTCATCCATGTATGGTTTCTGGTAGTTTGGATCAGGAGGGTTCTCCAAAGGCCCATGGGTTAGTGGATTGGCAGTCAGCTTGGTGCTATAAGAAGGTGTTGGAAACCAATAAGGCATAGGGTCTAGTGGGGGACCAGGTCATACAGGAATATGTCCTGAAAGGGGATATTAGGGCCCTGGCTCTGTTTTTTTGTTTTTGATTTTTCTTTTTTTTTCTTTTTTTTTTTTTTTGCTTTGCAGCTACCACAATGAAAACTGCCCTTCTCCCTTCCATGTTTTCAAGTGTGGTTTTGTTTTATTTTGGTTTTAGAGATGCGCTCTTGCTATGTTAAACAGTTGAGGCTGGCTTTGAACTCACTATGCAGCCAAGGCTGGCCTTGAACTTAAAGTGATCCTCCTGCCTCAGTCTCCCAAATGCTGGGATCACAGACGTATACCACCACATCTAGCCCATTGTGTTATACCACGCTCAGCACGTGCCCAAAAGGGAATAAGGCTAAGCAACTGTGAGTTGCAACCTCTGCAACTGTCAGCCAAATAAACCTTTCCATTAAGTTGATTATGTTAGGTATTTTGTTATAGTAACAGAAAGCTAACATCGTTTCATTTATCAAATCAAAATTATGCCATCATCCCATTATATCCCCAAAGCAAGTCTTACTGCTTTCCTGAAAACAACAGCCACAATATTACTGAATATTAATGCCTACCATAGTGTCTGGTAAAAGAAATCCTCTCTAAAGGAATGGTAAATGTAACAGAATCGTGTTAATGCTATTTTCCTTCCACCTAAATCTTAATAAAAATGAGCATACACTGAAAAACTGTTAAATCTAGAACCTTTGTTAAAAATATATATACAAAGGTCTAAGAAACCAATCTGCTGGAAAGAGTAAGCTTCGTGGCACTGGATTATGTTCTCTAAATTACATTTCCTACTGATCAGGCATCCTCAGAGAAATAGTCTGGAACAAGACTATGAACCTGAAAATCTTAAGCCAAAAAGCAATGGAGTTAAAAACTAAACGACCACTTACAAAGGTTAAAAGGATGTAGAAGCAAATTTTAAGGCTCATACTAGAACTGAAATGGATTAAAAGCATCAAATACATAAGTGCCATGAATTCATAATAATACTTTAAAGCTCCATCATATTTGGAGATTGCTGGAACACATTCTTATTTTGCACATTGATAAACTACATAAAAAGAGGCATGATTTATCCTTCCTTTTCTGGACAAATTGAATTTAGAGTAAGTTAATTAAAGATCTTCTTAATAAATTTTAAGTAAGAAATGCAAAAGGAAAGGTAGAATTAGATCACAAGCGGGGCGCAGGGACACATGACTGCAATCCCAGCACTCTGTGACACTGAGGCAGCTTCAGGCCAAGCCTGTCTCAAAATTTAAGAAAAAAGAAGGTTGGGCTGTAGCTCCATGTAAGTTCAATCTCTAGTACTCCCCTCACAAACAGAATTACAAGACCATTGGTTTTTTTCTTTTTGGCACAAGAAATGAACCCAAGGCCTTTGCCTTGATCCACATCTCAGGTTTTTAAATTTTTTTTTTCAATTTTGAGACAGGGTCTTGCTAAATTGTTTAGTAGTACAGGCTGGGTTCAAACTTGTGATCCTCCTATCTCACCCTCCCAGAGTGTTGTGATTACAGGTAATTACTTGTGCCACTAAGCCTAAGTAAAAGATCACTTTCGTAACTAGTGAAACAGAAGATCTGGTAGAACATTCGTGAATGACTACTGGAGCCATTTGGTAAAATCGAAGAGTAATTTCAGTTTCCCTTCAGTCACTATTATATTGCAAAATATGATGAAATATTTATAGATGAAATGTTACAATTCGTATATAAAAATTCAATATAAAAGACAAGAAATAGGCAAAGTAAAGATTTTAAAAAAAGAAAGTCAAACTACTAACAGCTGTTAAAATTAGCAAGATGGGTACATGGAACTTCATTAACCAGTTTCCTCTACTTTTATCTATATCTGAACATTTCCATAATCAAAAGGTAAATTTTATTTCAGTTTAATATTTATTTTACAGTTTGTTTACTAGGAATCTTACCAATAAGAGTAGATATATCATTATTATAATGAAGACTAAGATGTATGGAATGCTTTATTTCTAAAGAGATATTGTATAAAATTTTAATAAGAATATTATATAGAATTTATAACATTTTGACATAAAATTATCAAAAATAGTTAACTATAAGCATGAAGCATTTATATTAGATATTGAAATATCAGAAAAATATATACCTAGGGAATAAGAATATATTAATATTTGTATCACCTATAAGTCTGGGATGATATGTTAGTATCTCTTTCACAGCTATTATAATGTTGTAGTTCCATTTTCATAGGCCATAACTTACACATAAATGTTCATAATAGCATTTTTTATAATAGCCCAAACTAGAAACAATCCAAATTACCTGTCGACCATAAATCCATGTCATGGAATAACAGTAATAAAAAAGGACTACAAAACTGATACAGTAATGTCATAGATGAATATCAAAAAAATAACAAACCATATACATGGCCAAGTATCATACGATTCTATACATGTAAAACTGCTGGCAAATTCAAAACTATAGAGAAAGGAAGATAAACTTGTTGCCTAAGGCTAAATGAAGGTGAGTGCTGGAGCTGACAGCACATGAACACGAGCGAACATTTTAGCGCCATGGAAATGTTGTGTGGTGCTGATGTAAAACTGTACAGATTTACTAAAACTCATAAATCCATGCTGAAAGAGGCTTAACTTTATGATATACACGTTACATTAAAAAAAAAAGCCCAAAACAGATCATTCCAATCTTCCAGCACATTAGTTGTGACTGTCTAGCACACAGTTTTGCTACAAGCTTAAGACATTTCAGAAACTAAGCTAAAACTGTGATGTTCAAACTGTGGTCCCAACCAGCAACTTCAAGATGACCTAGAACTTGTTAGAACTTGTTAGAAATGTGTATTTTTATATTCCAACTTATTGAATCAGAAACTTGGTAGAGTGCTTTAATTTGTCTCAACAAGCTTTCCAGTGAATCAGATACTAGCTAAATTTAAGAACTGCTAGACTAAGTGGCATGCCAATCTTAGCACTACCGAAGATGTTCCAAATGTTACTGGTATGAAAGCAAATCACTGCACAGCCTCATACCTCAGCCATACTGGCCTTGACCACAGACCTTACTGCCACTATAGACAGGAACTACCTTTATAAAAACACATTTAGGGCTGGGTTTAGCTCAGTGGTGTAAGTGCCTGCCTGGCAAGTGCAAGGTCATGAGTTTGATTCTTGGTACCAAAAAAATAAAATAAAATAAATTAAAATTTAAAAAATACATTTTAAACCAGGTGTGGTAGCACACACCTGTAACCCCAGAATTCAGGAGGATAAGGCTGCAGGATCAACTTCAGTTTAAGGCCTGCAATTCCAGCCTCAAGAGGCTGAGGCAGGAGGATCCTTTGGAGTTTGAGATTGGCCTGGGCTACAAAGTGAGCTCAAGGCCAGCGTGAACTGCATAGTGACACCCTGTCTCAAAAAGACAATAAATAAATAAATAAAACTGCTTGTCTAGTATGTATGATAATGTCCTTGATTCAACTGCTGATACAAAAAAGAAAAAGAAAGCAGAAGGCATACACATGCAACATATTTGTAAAACTTCAGCAGGACCTCCAGTATATTAAAAATGTCTGTGTAAACTACACTCTTACTCCTCTAAAAAACAAAACAATTCTGATGACTCCGAGCATCTTTTAATATAACCAGCAGTGTATGGATGTGTCTCTAAAAATGTCATGTTTGATTTGATCCATTTCTTTAGCTTTATGGAATCACATTCGGTATCTTTTACTCAACTTTGTCTTCTACGTGTTCATAAAGCTGTGTGTGGGTATTTTACTGCTGTGCAGCATCATACAGATTACTGGATGATGATATATCCAAGTAATGGTGGACTTCTTGGTTATTTCTAATTTGTGATTATAACAAACTGTATTGGCAGATCATTATATGTTGCTCCAGATGAGTATTTTCAGATTCCTCTAGGATAGTGCTGTCCACGTAAATACCATACAATCTTAAATTTTCCCAAAATATGAACAATGTAAAAGGTAAATTCTAACATCAAATCCAGTATGTCAACATTCAAGGATTATTAAAATTCAAACACTTTATTCTTTTTCTCTACTGTCTTCAAAATCCAGTATTTTACATTTATTATTATTATTATTATTATTAGGTACTGGGGATTGAACTAATGACCCTCATACTTGCCAGGCAAGTGCTTATGCCACTGAGTTAAATCCCCAACCCCAGTATTTTACATTTAAAGTAAATATATTTCTCATTTAACAATCGAGTATCATTCCTATGACTAAATCAATAAATGAATTGGTCACTATCTTAGTTACTTTTCTCATTGCTGAGACAAAATACCCAGTGTTCAAAGTTACAGAGGAAAGGTTTGTTTAGCTCACAAATTGTGTAGGTTTCAGTTAGTAATCATCTGTTTCCAAGGCAAAGTGACATGGCAGAGGGTCATCACAGAGGAGAACAGCTCATGGCAGACAAATGGCAACAAAAGCAGCAGGTGACCACATCAGCCCTCCTTCTGTCCCTTGTACTCCGTCCAGGCTACCTGCTCTTAGGATGGGTAATAAGTACTCATACCTCAGGGTGGGCCTTCCCATTATCCACTCCCAGTACTATGTCAAACCAATCAGCGGACATAAAAAAATACCTTCGTGACCTCATAGACAAACTTAAAACTGAAATTTTAATCCAACTGAGGCAAGACATAAAAAGATTAATAAAAAAATGCTAAGCCCCTCTCAAGAAGACACAGATGAAAGAATGGAGGAACCCAGAAAAGGAAGAGAACCTTTTGGTGAAGAATATAAGCAAAATCTACAATACATGAAACAGATCCAGAGAGATTACCAGGAAATTAAAAACTCCATTGAAAGCTGGCAAAATGCCTTGACAGAAACTGAAGTTTTAGCCTTTTGAAACTTGGAGATTTACGATGTGTGATTGTGAAAGAAAAGACCTATTAAAAATAACAAGGAACCAGGAAGTAACAATTCAAAGACTAGAAGATGACAAGAGGATCTATAACTCAAGAATAAAAAATGTGAGCGAAGAAGCAGAAGTAACCACAAGTGAATTACAAAGGCTATTCACAGAAATAATTAAGGAAAATTTCCCAAGCATAAGAAAAAGAAATGATATCCAGATAAATGAGGCATACAGAACTCCAACCAACTACAACCAAAACAGATCAACTCCCAGACATATAATAATCAAGATCCCAGAAATCCACCACAAGAACAGAATATTAAAAGCAGTCACAGAAAAGAAGCAGATCACCTACAAAGGAAAAGTCATCAAAATAACGACAGATTTATCAACACAAACTATCAAATTGACAAGAGCCTGGGGGGAAATAGTCCAAGCCCTGAAAGAAAATAACCTCCAACCCAGATTGATGTACCCTGAAAAACTCTCTCTCAAAATTAATGAAGAAATAAGATGTTTCCAAGACAAGGAGGAACTGTGGGAGTTCATGGCCATCAATCCTACCCTACAAAAAGTACTGAAGGACATTCTAGAGAGAGAGAAAAAAAATACCAAGATTCCAGCAATAGTGGCAAAGAGGCCTCAATGAACAGAGCAGTGGAATGAAGGAGAAAAGTGGATAAATAATAGCAGAAGAATAGAATAGCAGAGATGAGGCAGAGAAGGTGGGCTATAATCTCTAATACAGATAGCCTTGATACACTAACAAAGAAACACAAGCAGAGTAGATTAGGGGGCAGGATCCATCGAGATGCTCTGAATAGGAAATATACTCATCCTGAAAAAGGGTTAATAAACTGATGAGAAAACGATGCTGTATGTGACAGGGAACCAGAGAGAAATAGGGACAACTCGTCCAGTAGCCGCAGATAGGTTAAAAAGTTATGACACTTTTGTGCAGTGTAGAACTACACAGCTAGAAGGAAGGAAAACCTTGTGGCTTTAGTAAGTACAGGAATACAGCTCAAGATCAAGCTCAGGGGTGAAAAGGTTCAGCACCACTCAGATAGAAAACAGGTTGACCCCCTAATCTAAAAACTAAAGGAGCTAGTGGGACCCAAAATATGCAAAGCATCCTGAGAAAGGGAAAGGTGAGGAACTGCCTAAAAAAGGAAGGCAGAGGACATTGTTAATAGTATATCAGGATTTAAAAGCCACAGTAGTCTTATCGCTCTGTTTAGTTTGATTTTATTTTGTTCCAGTCTGTCTGCTCATACTAGATTTGAGGGCACAGCTATCCCAAAAATAGCAGGCTATACCATAGTAACTATCCTTAATTTCCTATTAACTTAAACTGAAGCTCTGTATTACTTACACTGTCTTACTATGACTGATCTTATTTGAAGCTGGTTAGACTGCTGTTGTGCATTGACTGATTTTATTCGAATTTGGTATACCTGATAGTATCAAGTCTAAGAGTAGAGGCAACTACTCTGAAGATGACAAGATGTAATAAGATACCAACTCCGGTTTGATTATTAAATGCTTTTGAAGTCCTACAATGTCTCCAAAGTTGTGTTTTTATTAAAATAGCTATGTAATGCTATGTTCATTTATATTATGTCTGATGATGTGGGCAATTCTATTGAAAATAATAAGAGAAAGCAGAGTAACTACTGTAGATCACCTGATATTGTAATTTTATATGTCTTTTTCATTTCATGTTTTTCTAGGATTTGTTTTGTTGTCTTGTTTTGATGTTTTTCCCTACAATAAAGGATAGATATACATGAAGAGATTCACTCATGGGGAGAATTTCTAACAGTTTACGGAAACATTATATAATGCATGATGTAATGAACAGATACTCTGAAGAGACATTAAGATACCCAGTGCTCATTCTGTAGCATTATGATGTAAAATCTAGCAATACTATTATTCACTGTTCAGAGTGATACTAGCCTAGTCTCTTATGTTCAGTTTCAGCATATGTAAAGATAAGGACAGCTACTTCGAAGAGAATGAGAGACATGGCAGTCATTATTGACTCCCCCAATGTCGGGTCTTCAAGACCTAAAAAGCCTTCATCATCCTGTTCTGATTAGATTCGTTCTATAAAGTCCAGTATGTATTCAATGTGTGTGAAGATGGGGAGAACTACTTGGAAGAAAACTAGAGACAATTAGACAAAAGTGAAGATCTCCAGTGGACTTGCTTTGAAATTTGTATTTCTTAAAATTGTTTATGATCTGTTTTGTTCTGTTTAATCTTATCCTCTTTAAAATTAAAAAAAATTGCCCTAAAAAATCTACATTTGACAGATAATATGTATTTCCTTGTTCAGCATATTTCACATAAATGGATTTATCCAATCTGTGGTCCTTTATGACTTGGTCCTTTCACCTACCATTTTCATGTGGTTCCATATACCACATTTTATCAGTTCATTAAAAAGTGAGCTATTTTGACTTTTGAGAAGCTATTTGTGTGTATGTTTTAGTCGTGGTTGACACACGTAACAATGGAATGGCTGGGACATGTGTCAACTCTAGGTTTAATCTTTTGAAAACCATCAGACTATTTTCCAAAGTGAATACCCCATTTTACATTTTGATCTGCACCACATGAAGGTTCCATTTCTCCCCATTCTAACTTTCTTTAGGATTTGTTTTTTTGTTATAGTCATAGTGGGTGTGATGTGGTATCCCATTGTGATTTTCATGTTCATTGCCTTGGTGGCTAATATTGAGCAACTTTGCACATGCTTACTGGTCACATGTTCATCTTCTTAGAGGAATGTATTTAAATCCTTCATGTTTTGAAGGTGGGTGATCTTAAATTGTCCATTATTTTTGCTTTTGTTTTTTGGAACTGGGTCTTGCTATGTAGTTCAGGCTGTCTTTGAATTCACTATATAGTCCCAGTTAGCCTCAAACTCAAGATGTTCCTGCCTTGGCCTTCTGAGTGTTGGGATTACAGATGTGTGCCACCAAATGTGGGTTAATTATTACAGACTCCAAATACAAGTCCCTTACAAGATATAAAATTTACCCTTATGGGTTCTATTTTTTAATAGATTTTTTAAGAACAGCTTTGGAGCCATAGAGAAATTCAGCTGAATCCACAAAATATGTGCACATATACAAGCACATCCTCCACCACCACACAATATCAACATGCTGTGTGAGGATGATACACTAGTTACAACTGATGAACCTTCACTGAGAAAGTATAATCATTTCAAGACCACAGTTTACATTATGGTTCATTCTTGGTGCTGTACAACCTATGGATGTTTATCAACAGATGACGATATATACTTGCCAGTACAATATCACAACGAAGAGTTCCCTAAAAATAACTCTATCCCTCTCTTCTTCAAATCCATGGCAGTCACTGATCTTTTCAGTCTCCACAGCTTTGCCTCTTCTAGGATGTCAACAGTTGGAATAACACAGTATGCATTTCATAGATGAGGTTCACTCATCTTTTTTCTTTATATCATTGTTATCAAAAGGCCCCCCAAAAGTCAGAAAAGCCAAAGAAGTAAGGGAAGGTAAAGCAAGAAATCAGCTGAAAAGAAGGAAATATAGAGAAATATGAGAGTGGCATTTGTGTGGCCAGTCTCACTAACATGTACAGCATGTTGAAATCCACTATCTTTACAACCATACAGAGAAAAGATGTGAATAAGGAACCTAGTGTTGCTAAAGGTGTTATTCAAATTAGTAAGTCAGGAT
The DNA here is from genome assembly GCF_034190915.1 of Cavia porcellus. NCBI lineage: Eukaryota > Metazoa > Chordata > Mammalia > Rodentia > Caviidae > Cavia > Cavia porcellus. The sequence goes on along the minus strand of NW_026947497.1, from coordinate 25,088,390 downwards.
CAAGTGTTAAATGAGGCAGAAAGGCTGTTAGTGTGGATAAATGAAAGACAGATGGCAGATTATAGCCCAAGTTTGTAATCTGTGAAAGAGCTAGAACTATAAATGCAGATCTCATAAAGGATAATCCATCAATGAGTAGTAATGGTGAAATATTTTATGCCATTATAGTTTCATAATTTTAAATCAAGAACTGGGGTTCATACTATAACTAGACATGGTAAAGCAGCCAGAGCTACAAAAAAGAGGCTGCTAAAAATTACACATACCACCTTGAAACAACAACACAGAGAAATGGTTTTGTGCTCATCAAGTTTTCAATTGTGTTAAAACTGGTGTTTTCTGACAGAAAATGTACAGGAGATCATACATTACCCAGGAAGAAAAGAAAATGTTAATAAACAACCTATGAAGGACAGGTTGGCTTTATTGCGGACCAATGGGAGTGGTTACCTCCAAGTAAAGCCTCTCTTGGTTTATCGCTCTGAGACTCCTAGAGTGTTCAGGAAACATAGTCATGAAGAATAGGCCAGGGTTCATGTGGAGATCTAATGCAGAATCCTGGGTAACAGGAATTCTTTTTCTTGAATGGATCAGGGAAGCTCTATCCCACTGATAAAAAATATCTAGAGGACAAACATTTACCACTTAATGCTATCATCATGGACAATGCTCCTGCTCATCCATGAGATTTGGAAGAATAATTGGCTGAAGAATTCCCGTGGGTCTCAGGTGAGTTCTCCCCATCTAATATAACCTTTCTACTGCAGCCTATGGACCAGCATGACATAGCTAACTTTAAGAAGCTATCCACCAAGGAACTCATGTGCTTCTAGATGTCTCAGACACTGTTTTAACCCTCAGAGTCCTGGAAGAAACATGGCATCATCGTAACCTCAGTGAGGTTCACTGAGAAACCCAGGGCCGGTATCTCTCTAAGGACAGAGATCTGACCCTATGGTTGATGACACTGTCACTGTAACAGAGTCTATAGGCTTGCAAGTAGACAGTGGTGTGGTGAGGAACTGGTGGAGGAACACGTGAAGGAAATGGTCTACAGAGGAACTTCAGCAACTTCTGGCTGAGCAACAGAGAATGGCAGCTGTGCAGCTTTCTGAAGAGGAGAGGGAGAATCAACAACCAGTGCAGCAAAATGCTTCTTCTGAAACTAAGGAAATGCTGAAACAATGAACAGAGCTACAAACATTTGCAGAGAAGACTCACCCAAGCAGCAAAAAAGCGATTCATGTCACATCATACTGCACAACAGTGTTAAAGTTGTGCAGTGTTAAAGTTAAAGATAACCTCGGATCAGTTTTTGGTTCTGAAATATTGAGACCTAATAAGCCAGAAGTAGGTCCTAGTAGCTAGACTCTCCCAAGGAGAGAAAGGACACCAGATTCCTGATATTTTTATGGAAAGGGACTCTCCCTCCAAACAATAACCATCTTTGATTTCATTCTTCCTTCCTGCAAGCCAAAGATGTCAACTTGAATGGTGAATACAGCAATAAATTGTTGTTTCTGGTAAACTAGGAACACTTTAAAAGTTTTCAGTGAATAATAGGCACATTTTAAAACTAGAAAAATTATTGGTGTTTTTGGTACATTACGCGTATCATACAACGCTTTTTATTATTAAAAGGTTAACGGGTGCTTTAGGAGGTTCAAAACGCATTACAAGTATTTACCTTACTTGACTTACAAACAACTTGAGTTACAGCGAGCCCTCGAAAATAAACTGAGTTCTTATGTCACAGGTCCACTCTACCTGGCTAGAGGCGCCCACAAAGCCACATGTGTTCATAGATGGACTTTACAGAGATGACCGAATCTAGTGTGTATGATGCTAGGGTTAAGGGAGTGTGGTACTGGACTCATCCACTAACTGGTTTATCGCAGTTTTGGGCATGGGTAAGAGGAAGCCCCACCCTACACAGGGGCGGTACCACTTAAAAGTCTGTAGCCTGGATGGCATAAAAGGGAATGGGAGGCTTGCTGTCTTCTGCCTGCTTTGCATGTCCTCTGTGATGCTCCTTTGACATGCCAACCTGCTTGGAGCCAGCCAACTATGAACTGAAATCTCTACAAACTGTAAGTCAAAATAATCCATTCCTTCTTCAATTTACGGGTGTTGAGTATTTTGTTCAAGTAATGAGAAAGTAACTAAGACATTTAGTTAAGAGAATCTTTGGTTTTGTAAGAAACTGTCATACTACCTTCCAAAGTGGCTGTATTTTGTATTCTTACCAACAATGAATGAGAGTTCCTAAACTTCCATATGCTGCTTCCATTGCCTACATTTGCTGCTGTCATTATTTTGGATGCTGCCTACCCTGAAACGTGGTATTTTGCTGTTGTTTGGATTTGTAACTCTTTGATGATATATGATGTTGAGCATCTATTCATAATTCATTGCTTTCCCTTGATGAAATGTTTATTTGGGTCTTTTGAGCAGCTTTAATCAGACTGCTTTCTAATTGCTGTATTTTAAATCATCTTTGAATATTTTTGCTAGTAGTCCTTTATTGAATGTTTTTCTTGACATAAGGTCTCTCTATGTAGCCCAGGCTAGCCTTGAACTCATGGTGAGCGTACTGCCTCAGCTTCCCAAGTGCTGGGATTATAGGAGTGAGCCACCACCTCCAGCTGAATTCGTTTCTGGCAAATATTTTCTCTTAGTTTTTGGCTTGCCTGCTCATTTTCTTGATAGTGTCTTTCAAAAGGAGATGTTTCAAATGTCTTGACGTTCACCCTATCAATTATTTCAAAGATGATGCTTTGCTGTTGTATCTAAAATGTTATGCTAAACCCAACGTCATCTACATTTTCTTAGACTATCTTCTAGAAATTTTAGTTATGCATTTTACATTTAGGTATGTGTCTTAAGTTATTTTTCTCTTGACTGAGGCAAAATACATGACATCCAAAATTAAGGAAGAAAAAGGTTTATTTAGCTCACAGTTTGTAGAGGTTTCAGTCCATAATCAGCTGGCTTCAAGGCAGAGTGGCAGCATGGCAGAGATGTACCAGTTCCTGGGAGCAGAAGACAGCAAGGCAGTAAAGGAAGAGTCGGGCAAACCTCTTTGTCTTTTATAGTGCATGCAGCTACTTGCCCTAGGGCAGGTCCTGCACTTACACCCGTAACTCCAGCATTGGACCATAAATTAATCACAAACCCTGACGCCCCTCACCTCACATGCCTGCATGAGGCTCTGGGGGACCATCCAGGCATGAAACATAACATTCTGCCCAACCCCCTACCCCAAAGACTCATGTACATTTCTTTAGGTAGAAGACATTTAATCCATCTCTAAGATTTGCCAAAGTCCAAACAGTTTCCGCACTGCGAAAAGTCCAAGTCCTAAGTCTCCTCTGAGATTTAAAGCAAACTCCTAGCTGTGAGCCTCTGTACAAATGAAAATGAAACACTTCCAGGATTCAATGGCTCCAGATACATATTACCATTTCATAAGATACAAGTAAGAGGATACATAGGAACAGATCTAAAGCAAGTCCAAACCCCAGCAGGGCAGACATTAAGTCCTGTAGTTGTACGTGCAGCATTCAAAGCAATCTGTGGAAAAGATGATCCACGTTACTGGCTTCTTCAAACTTCTGGGGTCTCCAACATACTTCTGGCTTCACACACTGCCATCTCAGGGGCACACTGCCTGAGCTATCAGGCCTTCTGAAATCTAGATGGAAGTCTTCCTGAACCAACAACTTTTCCATTTTTTATGTGCCTAAAACCAGCACCACATGGAAGATGCCAAGGTCTGCTGTCAGCTGAAGCAGTAGCCAGGCTTTCCTCTCTCTTGGATGTAGGGGTCAAGTGCCTGGATTTCTGGGCACTCTGAATCCAATTTTGAGGAACACATTTTCTATGCTGCCACCATTCTAGAACATGATGCTCTGAGGCTTTTTTCTTAAACCACAGTCTTCCACTTTGGCAATTCTGAGGCTGAAAAATGTAGTCGTGCTGTTTCCTGTGACGTGCTCAGGCTATTTTTTGTATTTTCCTGTTCCATCTTAGCAATTAAGATTGCCTCTGCTCTATCTTTGCAGTTCACAGCTTTACTGGAGCCTTCTTACTGGCCAAACTCACAATTGTTTTAAATCAACCTGCTAGTCTTTTTGCTCCTGATTTGCAACATAAATCTGGCTAAAAGCCCTCAACAGTAGCTATACCACTGCCTCAACATCAGACTGCTTTGAAATTACTTCTGCCAGAATAGTCCACTGTCCTTAATCTCAGTCTCAAAGTCTCTGAACCCAAGCAAAATGCAGACAAATTTTCTGCCAAATCATACACACACTGTCTGGAGTCCAATGGCTAATGCAGTCCTTCTTCCCAGTAGAAACCTCCCAAGCCTGATCTTTATAGGCAGGATTTCTATCAGCCTTCTGAGCTCTGACCAGAATCTGCCATACAGAACAAACTAAGGTCTTCCAGCTGTTTTTTTTTTTTTGCATCTCCAAACTTTTTCAATCTCTTCCCACAAACCATTTCCAAAGGCTCCTGAAATACACCATCAGGAAATGTCACAGTAATGACTCCACTTCTTTAGTGCCAAATTCTGTCTTAATTTTTCTCTCACTGCTGAGACAAAAATACCTGGTACCCAAAGTTAAGGGAAGAAAGGTTTATTTAGCTCACAGTTTGTGGAGGTTTCAGTCCATAATCAGCTGGCTCCAAGGCAGGGTGGCACATGGCAGAGGTGCAACAGTTCATGGCAGAGGAAGACAGCAAAAGCTACGAGAGAGAGATAAGCCTCTTTCTGTCCCTTATAGTGTACGCAGGCTACCTGCCCTAAGGCGAATGCACTCATACCCTTAACCCCAGTTATTGAATCACGCATCAATAATGAACTCTCGAAGCCCACCCCCATGACTGCATGAAGCTTTGGGAAAACATCTAGACACAAACCATAACAGTATATCATACACTTGAGTTAATTTTTATGAAGGATGTCTGTCTTTAGATTATGCATGTTAATGCTCAGTTGCTCTAACACTATTTATTGAAACACTGTCTTTTATTCATTATGTTGTTTTTGCTCCTTTGAGAAAGATTTGTTTATGATACTGGAGGTCTGTCTAGATAGTTTGTGCTTCACATATGCAAAGTCCTGGTTTCAGTCCCCAGAACCATAAAGCAACACTACCAAAACAATAAAGAATTCTATAGTCTTTGCTTTTACATTTAACCCATTGTGAGTTTTTTTAAAGTATGATGTAAGGTAAGAAAGGGTCTAGCTTCATGATTTTGCATATGGATATCCAAAGGTTGACTCAGTATCACTGACTAAAGCTACTCTTTTCCTACTAATAGGTAAGGCATTACTGAATATCAATTGAGGACACACTCATGGATGTATTTCACTGACCTATGTGCCTGCCCTTACAGTGGCATGCTGCCTTGATTGCTATAGCTTTCGCAAACAGAAAGCATAAGTCCTAAATTATTAGTATATGTCTGCAGTATATGATGATGATATTCCTTGTGGGGAATTGGTACATGTGCATAACACATCTCAATTTTTCCCTGCTTCCTCTCTACCCCCATTTTAAATTTTTTCCTTTCTTCTTTTTGCTTGCACTACATTTGTCTTTATCAAGTCAGTTGTAATAAGCACAGATTAAGAGCCAGAAAACATGTAAAACATGTTAGCGTCAAGGTACACTTTTAAATATGCTAGTCATCCTAGAGTGCAATTTCTTCTCTTTTTCCTATTCTCTATTTTGTACTTTATATATTGGTTTTCTCATGTAAGAGAAACCATGCTATAAAAAAAAGTTTGTGTCTGATTTCATTCACTTAACAGTAAAGACTCAAGGTGCCATCTATTTTCCAACAAATAAATCAAGCTTAACTTTCAAGAAAGTAGTACTCCATTGTGCTGGGGGTTCCTGGAGTTGTTTTGCATTTTCTATTACAGTGAACGTGAACCTTTTAGAGGGTGAGTACCCCAACAGCAACTCAAAACCCACTTATAATTTTTTTTTTTTTTGTCTTTTTGAGACAGGGTCTTGCTGTGCAGTTCAGGCTGGCCTTGAGCTCACTTTGTAGCCTAGGCTGATCTCGAACTTGCAACGATCCTCCTGCCTCAGCCTCCCAAGTGCTGGGATAACAGGCATGAGCCGCCACACCCAGCTCCACTTAAAATTCTTTACAGGCTACTTCCAAGAAAGATTTACTTATTATAATTTGTGCTGCTACAAACGTGGGTATGCATGTGTTACTCTAATATATGCATGTTACTCTAATACAATGTCTTTAACTCTTTCAGGAAGGTGAATGAGTATGAAATATGGAATTTCTATTTTCAGTCTCTTGAGGAACGTCAAGCGACTATTTCTGTAGCGGTTGCACTAGTTTACATTGCTATCAACAACAATGAAGGGTTGCTTCAGCCTCTCCAGCATCTGCAGTTTGCTTTCTTGAAGACAGTCATTCTTTATGGAATAAAGTGGAATTTCAGTGCTGCTTTTCTTGAATGGCCAGTGATGTTAAACAATTTTTCGTATTTATTGGTCATATGTATATCCTCTTAGAAGTGCCTGTTCATTGAAAACGCCCACTTTTAATTGGGGTTTTTAACTGTGGGGGATTCTTTTTGAGTTTTTTATATGTACTTTAGATATTATTCCTTTGTCTGCTGATACCTGGAAAAAATTTTTTTCCCATTCTGTTGGTTGTCTCTTTACCCTGTTGATGGTTTCCTTTGCTTTGTGAAGCTTTTTAAATTGACATAACCCTGTTTATTGATGGTTGGTATTATTTCTTTTCAGAAAGTCTTCCCTACATCTATGTCTTTAAGAGTTCCACTTATTTAGTCTTCCAGGGCAGTAAGTGCTTTTGTTTTTATATTTACATATTTGATCCATTTTTAATTCAGTACATGGTGAGAGTTACTGAGCTAGGTTCAATGTTCTGTGAGTTGACAGCCAGTTTTCCCAGCACTATACTTAAAAACACTATCTTTCTTCTACTGAAAGTCTTTGCCACATTTGTTGACAAGGTAGCTGGGTGTTCCTAGAGTTGTTTCTGCACCCTCTTTCCAGTGATGATAAACCTTTTAGAGACTAAGTGCCCAAACTGCAACCCAAAACCCACTTACCACAAAGTGCTAATAACGTAATTAAACCCAAATACCTAGTTTTTAATTCAGAAAAAAACAATCCATACATCAACATCATTTGTCTTAAAATAAAAGCATAAGATCTTTGAATGATATAGACAGCTTCTTATTGCAAGGTAAATGCATTTTGTGTGCTTCTAGTGTAGGTATTCAATGCCTGGCCGCAGGGTGCTGCTGGGTGACCTGGCCCACTCCAGCCCACATGCCATAGCTTTACCACCACTGGTCTACTTTGTTCCACACACAAGTCTGTATACCTGTGTGCATTTGCTAATACCATGCTGTTTTTATCATAGTAGCTTTGTAGTCAAGAATTGTGATGCCTGCCTGCCTTCTCTTCTTGCCTAGAATTGCTTTGTTATTCTAGGTCTCTTCCAGTTCCATATGAAATTTTAAGTATGCTTTCTCTAGTTCTGTAAGGAATGCTACTGATATTTTGCCTGGGACTGCATTAAATCTGTACAGCATTTTACAAGTATGGCCATTCCATTCTGGCTATACTGGTTCTGCCTATTAAGGAACAGGAACATCTTTCCATATTCTAATATCCTCTTCTAACTCCTTTTTCATAGTACTTTGGTTCTCACTATGGAGGATTTCATTTCCTTTGTCAGGTTTATTCCTACATATTTCATTTTACTTGATGCTGTGAGAGGTAGTTTCATTAGTCTGAGTTAATTGTTGGTATACCTAAATGCTACTGTTTTTTTAGCACTGACTTTGTATCCTACTGTACTACTGAACTTGGTCACTAATTCTAGGGTTCCTTTGCTGCAGTTTTTGTGACCACATGTACAGATTCATGTCATCTGCAAATAATGTTAATTTATCTTCCTTTCCTATACATAACCCTCTTACTGCTTTCTCCTGTATGACTAGCCTAGCTAGTGTTTCATGGACTACGTTGAACAGGACAGCAAACATCCTTTTCTTGTTCCTGATTTTGGAGGGACAGTGTTCAGCTTTTGTCTATTTAATATGGTGACAATTTGTCGCAAATGACTTTAATCAGATTGAGATAAAACTTTTTATCTATTATCATGAATGAGTATAGGACTTTGTCAAATGCTTTTTCTGCATCCATTGAGATGATCATGATTTCTTTTTATGTGGCATATATTAATTTATTGATTTGCAGATGTTGAACTATCCCTGCACTGGATCTCCCTTGATTATGATATGATCTTTTGATAATTTGTTGCAATATTTGCCAGAATCTTGAGGGCTTTTTTGGCAACTTTGTTCATTAAAGAGACTGGCCTGAAGTTCTTTTTGGTTGAGCCCTTTTCTGGTTTTGGAATCAGGATAATGCTTACTTCTAGGAATGATTTTAGGGATACTGCTATCTTTTTAATTTCACTAATGGGTTTGGAGAGTACTGGTGTTAGATCTCAAAAGTTGTTGCAGAATTTGACAGTGAATCCCTTGGCACTTGGGCTTTTCTTAATAGTTTTTCAGTACTTCTTTAGTGACATCTAACACTGCACTATTAAGGCTTTTTATGTCTTCTTGGTTCACCTTTGCTTGTTCACATATGAGTTTTCACATTTCTTGTAAATTTCTTTTATTAGAGTACAGATTCTCTTAGATACCAATGATCTGGATTTCAACATAATCAGCTGTCACTTTGTCTTTTTCATTTCTAATTCCAAGAGTTTGAGGGTTTTTGTTTTTTGGCACTGGGGATTGAACTCACAATTCCGTGCTTGCCGGTCAGGGACTGTCCTGCTGAACTAAATCTCCAGCCAATTTATTTTGCTTATTCTTTCAAAGAACCAACTCTGATTCATTGATTCTTTGTATTGTCTGTCTCAATTTCATCAGTTTCTGCTCTATGTAATTTTTTTCTTGTGCTACATTTGGAGACGGACTGCTCTTGATTTTCTAGATCCTTAAGGTACATCAAGTTATTTGAGCTTGCCTTTTTGTTATTCTTTAACATAGGCATTCACTGCTATAAACTTTCCTCATAGAACTATTTCCACTGTGTCCTATAGGTTCTAGTACATTTTACTTTCATTACCATTTGATCCTAGAAACTAGGATCTAATTTCTTCCCTTTTTTGAGACAGATTATGCAAATGGGTATTGTTTAATTTCCATGTGTTTGTAGTTTTCTGCCATTGATTTCTAGTTTCACTGCACTATAATCTGATATGTATGAGATGTTAATTCTTTTGTGTTTACTTAAGTATGCTTTATGGACTACTATGTGGTCTATTTTGGATAAAGTCCCATGAGCTGCTAAGAAGAATCTGTATTCTGTTGGATGGAACAGTCTGTAGACAGCTATTAAGTTCTTTGTTCAATAGTTTGATTCAGATGCTGGGTCTGGGAGGAGTAACAGGAAGCCAATTCACCTTTCCCATTAGTCAATTGGTGCACTGGCTGGAAGAAAAGGCCACCCCATTCCCACCCCCATGAGCAACTGGCTGATTTGGAGGACAGGCATCTGAGGTACAAAAACATAATGCTTGTATTGTCTGACTGACTTTGCAGGCCTAAGGCCAGTAATCTGAGCATAAATTAACAGGATCACAATATGCTATATAACAAATATGGGGTATTCCTACTGTCTTGTTTTTGAACTCTAATACTGCTGTTGTTTTGTTGCATTTTGTTATACTCAATGTTCTGCTGTTTGTGTCTAATGGTATGGGCAGCAATTTTGAAGATAACAAGAGGCATTATAATAGCCATTGTTGATTTCCTATTATCCTGTTTTGAAATTCTGTATCACTTTCATTTTGTTTTGATTGGCTTTATTGTTTCATTTCATTCTTTTTAAAATGCACTTTCATTCTTTTGGTTTTAATGTTTTGTTGTTTGCTTTTACTATGTCTGATGGTATAGACAGCTATTTTGAAGAAACAAGAGTCATTATGGTAACTGCTATTGATTTCCTATTACTTTGTTTTGAGGTCCTGTATCACTTTCATTATTCTGTTCTGATAACCTTTATTCTATTTGATCTTACTATCTTTAAAATTAACAAAATGTAAAAATCCAGGAAAAAAATTCAAACCAAAGAGGATTCAGCCTCAATGCTGGTGCTACTGAAAATTTACCAGCTTAGTTTTCTACAGGTACAGTGTCTGCAACCTAAAGAGAGCGCAGATATTTTTTCATAGTCTATAAAATACCTTCTTATTCTTGTAGTCCACTGATTTGTACTAGATTTATAGTTACATAGTATTATAAAAGACATCAAGTAATGCTGTACTGATCACAGAATTTCCACTTCATATAACTCTGTGGCTTTGGGGACCATGATCTACAAACTGACCTACACAAAAAATACCAGGTATATACCCATAGAGTGTACATGGTCTCAGCATATACTTGAAGGTTATAATCATAGAAATCCCAGGTTCACTTCAGTTTGTGCAAGAGATTATACTGTATCAAAAAGCACTGATGAACTAAAGGTGTAGGCTGCACATCAATTTTATCACTATTTTCACCTATTGTCTTTAAGTCAGTATATGTTCTAAGCCTCAACATAGTGAGGTTTATGTGGTTGCTAAAAGATTTTCTGTTTTTAAGGTTTGTGATCCTGAAATCCAGAAATTATTTTGAACTATTTTCTATAATAATAATTTAATATAACACACCACACTTACATATGGTAATGTTTACCATATAAAGTATTTTGAAATCTGTTTTGGTTCTATAGAGACTGATACAGAACCCTTGGCAGGTATTTTTGGAAAAAATATAAGGAAAGAGTAATGAAGACACAATTGAAGAGTTATCCTGTTAAAAATAAGAATTATTCAAGTCTTATGCTTCATGTACTATCTGGAGTTAGATTAAGTACTGATCTTCAATGATAACATCACCTGTACGTTACTATTACATAGGTAAACTTCATTAATATGCTCATATAATTAGAGTCTAGCCTACTATCAGTAAAACATTAGTCAGAAATTAGTTTTAAAGTCCATTTACTTACAAAGTAATGAATTTAAATCCAGTGCTCTGGTGACCTTGTGTTATACATATAAAACTTGCCTGTTATATGTACAGTATTTCCAATACCCTGTATTAGTGGAAAGTTATATTGACTCTGCAAAAGCAGAAAGTCTAGCTGATGAATGTGGGGAGAACACAAATATAATTAAATTATTGGAAAGTGAAAAAATAGGTTTGATTCAACTCTGAATTTTTTTTGGCCTGATTTGTGACAGTGGGATTACCATTGTATTGGTGTTTATCTGATTTTTCATGTTCAGTAAAACTTACTTTATGAAGTTGAGTGCACCTGCGTTTGGTGTGTATATAGTTACAACTGTTATTTCTTCCTTTTGAATTATTCCCATAACCTACATGTAGCGACTTTTATTTCTTATGATCAATCTTGGATTAAAATCCAAGTTGTTTGAAATTAGGATAGTTGGTTCTTGTTTTATTCTGGGTTTCCATTACATGGAATATTGTTTCCATCCTTCCTTTTAATCTGTGAATTTCTTTTTGAATTGAATGTTTCTAAATAAATAAATGTATTTCAATGTGCTGCAGATCGTTAGGTTTTATTTCTAGATCTTTCTGCCAATCTGTGTCTTTTGAAAGGGGAGTTAAGACCATTCATATCAAGAAATCTTACTTAAGTTTACTGATTTACTACTGCCACCGCATAACTGTCCTACTGTTGATTGGCTTTTGCTGAGCTGCTCATTCTGCCAAGTGTATTCATTCTACTTGATTTACTGCCATTGCTGGCATGTCTCTTTCTAGTGTATTTTTGAGAATTTTGTAACGTGGTCATGCATTTCCTGAGGTGTTCTTTGTCATGTAAATAGTTTATTTCTCCAGCAATTTTGAAGGCAAGTTTTGCAGGTTTATATAAAATTGGGGTTTGAAGTTGTTAGGCCTTCAAACAATTCAGTCCAAGCCCTCCTGTCCTTTAAAGTTTGTGTTAAAAATTTGCTGTAATTCTGATGGGTTTACCTTTACATTCACTGCTTTTGTCTAGCAGCTTTTGAGATTTTTGCCCTTGTGATGGACTTCAAATACTTTACTATGTGGCAGAGTTCTCTTTTGGCTGTGGCTATTTGGGTTTGTATGTCTCAGTCATCTGTAAGTTTCCTTCTTCTCACTATATTTAGAAATTTTTCTTTCATTGTTTCTATGAACAACTTTTTTTTAATGCCATTTGTGCTTGCTGTATTCTGATTTTTCACCTATTCTAGTTACTTGTATAGCAGTCTTAGGTCATCTACAAGATGTTCTATTTACATATTCTCTTTGCTTTTAACATTCAAGAGAGGGCTGTAATTCATCTGTCTCACTGCTAAGGTGGCTCTGATTTGTAAATACCATCCTTTCCACCAGTGGTACATGAATCACTGTCCCCTTGGGTGGCTTCTACCACTTCTGTTGGGGTCTTTGATGCAACAGTGTAGAGAAAGGCATTGATTTAACAGATCATTTTCCACTATATAACAGTTCCTTAATGAAAAAATTAAAGTGGTATAAACTGTAATACAACTAATTTGTAATACAACTATTATATATATCAGCAATGTGGTGCATGTAAGATTTCCATGTTAAAATCTGAAGAATATCAACTTTAGAAATACACATTTATTTTTTAATGAAATAATTTTATTATTGTGATAATTTAATTGGTATGAATATTAATGATAACATATAGGGAATAATTAAATTCAAGCAACTATATTTGTTTCATTGATTTTTTTTTAGCAAGAAGACTGATAAAAGTGATTTATTTTGTGCCAGTGGGACAATCATATGTGTACCACTGGTGGTTGAAGCTGGCAGATGTCTTTGAGTAGCTGGTCTTTAAAGGCATCAATGTCTTCTATCTCTGAAATCTTGCCCCTCTCATTTGTTACTCCTGCTGTCCATACATTGAATACAACAGCTAATCCCTAGATTTCTGGTTGAAACCTATTCATATACTCTTAATTCTTTGCTAAACTGGTCACTGAGGGTCTATTGTTTTGTTTAGCTCAGTTAGCTTTGTCTTCGTGTCTTTAGAAAACTCTCTGAACCACTGTGGTTATTACTTTCAATAACTGTTGTACATGTTTTATGATTTCATAGACGACCTCTCTTTGATCTGTTTTCTAACTGCTTCTATTATCCTCTTGAGTAATCGGGTGAGTGGCTTATCCTATTCCCCCCGCCTCAGTACACCTTAAACTGACTTTAGAGGAATTGGAAGTTTGGCAAGTACTTTGTTGTCTTGTTTTCTTGTGTTTCTAGTAATTTTCTTGTTGTGTTTTGCTTTGTGGTGAGACTTGTGGAAGCTTAAACTACAAAGACTTTGTTGGAAGTAAACAGATCCCTTTTTAGTCACTTTTCAGTGACACACTTTATGTGTGCCTAACTACAGTCCTATAGGCCTTTGTACTAAAATCCAACCACTTCATACTTCATTTTGAGGGGAAGACAGTACAGCTGACCCAACACCCAGTTCTTTGAGTTTGCTAATATCACAAGGTAACCTGAGTCCCACTGAAAATGGCAATTATGTGACCTCGTTGAAATAAAGCAAATCAGCTACAGAAGTATCATCCAAGACAAACCAGCTATTAACATACCATAAAACCAATTATGTAACACCCTTACGCCTAGGGAAAAAAATGCACAATTATAGTGTAAACATCAAGACAACCCAAGTACTGACTCACAGATAATATGTACTAAATGCAACCATCTATATTTCTGCTAATCACAGTAATGAATTCAACGGTAATTTTACAGATTCAGTTATCTAAAATCAACAAAGTTTACTATTAAAAGTTATAGAGGGTTGCTCATGAAGGAATGCAAGAAAATTTTGAAACCTTTAAGTATAAGGTGAGAAAAGAGAAGTGGGTCAAAGGATCCTATTGAAGTACAAAAAGATGTTTACAAATTAGACAAAGGTCAGGAGGTGTGGTTGCTCACAGCTGTAATCCAAGTACTCAGGGCTGAAGCAGAAGCATCACTATGAGTTTGAGGCCATTCAGAGACACACAATGAGTTCAAGTAGGGCAAAACCCTGTCTCAAAAAACAAAAACCACCACAAAATAATTAGATAAAGGTAACAGAAAAAAACTGATGAATAGAAAAGAAAAAAAGGAAGGAAATCCTGTAAGATTGAAGACAGAAAAATTAAAAAGAGGTGACAAAAGAAAAAAGATAAAAATAGCAAGGAAGAACAACAAAGGACAAGTGTCAGAAGCCCAATAAACTAATGAAGAAAAGAAACACACACAAATGAATAGACAAAAAAAAAAACTCCCCAATTTTGCATGCGTGTTTTCTTTCAGGATGTATAGTTTCAGAGCAGTCCACGTCAAGATGTGTGGTCCCAGTTCACACTAGCATATGTTCGCAGTCAAATCACTACCTGTGCCGGATGCAGACACCAGCAGGAGGTGGGAGTAAAGAGGAGGGTACTACTGCCACAACTTTCAAAATCCAGACCTACCTAGGCTGGGCCTGGCTTCTGGCTGAGGAAGTGGGGCCAGTGTCCTTTAGATCAAACCCCTCAGGGGTTCTCTTTCCAGCAAAGTCCCTGCCTGCAATTGCCTCTGTGGCTCTCACTCAATCACTGTCAAGACTGTATCACTGAGAGCCCTGAATGAAGCTGTGTGACCGCTCTGAGTCTCAGGTTTAAACAATCAACCCTTCCCTAGAAGGGTGCCCAACCACTGGCTTGAACTAGTCACTCACCAGCTGCTGCTTGCCCAGTCAAGTGACTGCCAGGGAGCAAAATCCTGTGCTCTCTCCTACAGATCACCGCACGTGCCAGTCCCAGGCAGCTGCCCACTGTGTTACTTCCTGGAGCCCTGGAGTTTCCAGCATTCATTCTGCCTCTGGGCCTTTGGTTTCCCGTTCCCACAAGCTGGGAGAAGGGACAAGGTGTACACTGGCTCTTCCCTCCTCCGAGATGTGTTCTGTCTCTTCAATTTCTCTGTAGCTTTAGTTTTCCTGTCAGATCTCTCCTGGCTCCTGGATCTACTTCTCTTTTTCTCTTCCCCAAGTTGTGATTTGACATTGTCTGGACTCCGAATCTTGTAAAGGCTGAGTTATTGCTGCTTACCACTCTACAACTTTACATCAGCTTGTCAACTGCTGCAAGGCCAGCTGGGATTTGACGGGGACTCTGATGAATCTATTGGATGGAATTGGTGGGTAAATCTTATAGCATATACTTTTGTTTTCAACCTTCTGCTTTTCAATGTATCAAATATGCGAAACAACATACCTACACTTTGATGAACTACTTTACAAACTTAAGTATTTGAGTTTAAATATACATTTTATTATTGTACAGGAGGCCCTCTTTGTCACCTTCTCACCTTTGGTTTTTGTTTTCTTTTTTTCTTCTAGTGTGAAGGACTGAACCCAGGGCATCAAAAATGCTAAGCAAGCACTTTACTGCTGAGCTCCATCCCGTCTCTCTTAATTTTGCCTTATGCCATGTGTTCCCTTCTCAACTAATTTCAAGGTCATGGCCTCTAATTTATTTTTAAAAAAAACAAAACAAAACAAAACTGCTATCATTTATACTGCAATACAAAATTTTTAATAACTTTAATATTAATATTATCAAATGCAAAACAAATAAATACTAGATTACCGCTCAGTGTGTTAATACTATAGCATTGATCTCTAAGACAGAGTGTTTCGTAACAGTCATTTAGCTTTATTCACTTATTCACCTTGTTTTGTTCTACAGTCTTGCTGTGCCCCCAGTAGCTGGAATGGTTTTTAGTCTATCTTTGAGACTTCCTTCAGTGAGGCTCTATGAGGGACTATTTCTCTTATTTTACTCTTAAAGATTATTTTTGAAAAGCATATAATTATATGTTTATAGTTATTTTCCCCTGGCATATTAAAGCTCTCAGTTCATTTTTTCTGTTATTGTTTCTCGTTTTTTTTTTAAGACAGGGTCTCACTATATAGTTCAAGCTGGCCTTGAACTCACTATGTAGTCCAGTCTTGCCTCAAATTCATGGCGGTCCTCCTGCCTCAGCCTCTAGAGTGCTGGGATCAGAAGCATGTGCTACCACACCTGGCTTCCATTATTTATTAGATTTATCTGTAACTATTGAGAAGCAAGTTGTCTAGTGACCATTCTTTCTCTGAAAGAACATTTTTCTTTGTTGTTCAACTCTCATATCTCTGGGCCTCTCCTCAGTTCTTAAAAGGCCTTAATCATTACCTTTTAAAATACTGACTCTACCCCATTATCTCTTGCTTTTCCCTTTGGAACTAGTACTACATGTATATTTTTCAACCTTCTTTGTTACACTGTAATGTAGTTTTTTTTTTTTTTTTCAAAAATAAAAGGCTTTATAAATAAAATCCACTTGAAGCTAAAATTACGTAACTCATTTGAATCTTATCAAACATTAAAGCAAAAACTGTAGAATTCTGTGCCCCTTTTTCACATATTCCATCTGTCTCTCTGTACTAATTTTTCTCAATTTAAGTCTTCACATTCTGATTTGCTATTAATTTTCAATTAATTAAATTTTCATTTCAATTATGACTTTTATTCCCAGAAATTCTATTGTTATTCTTGAGAATTTCTCCATATATATTTTCATTTACTTAAACATAGTATATATAAGCACTGTACACTTTCTTTAATAATTGTACTTTCGGGCTGGGGGTTTAGCTCAGTGGCATAAGTGCCTGCCTTGCAAGCAGGCAGTCATGAGTTCGATCCCCAGTATCAATAAAAAGGAAAGAGACAAATAAATAAATAAATAAATAATTGTACTATCTTCATTACTTGAACATATGCTCTGTTATTTTGGCTCATTCTTGCATATGATGCTTTCTCTGATTATTAATTTTGTGAACTGTTCACTTTCTTTACAAATTAAGTACATTCTTTGTGGCCTAAAAGTGAATGGACCTACATTTATTGATGGTAGTTTCTATGAGACTAATAGGCCACAATCACCTTAAGTGTGATTAAGGTGTGATCACCACTGTTAGTTACTTCAGTGTAAATTTCGATGCATGACTTTAGTTCTTTTTGTTGTTGTTTTGAGACAAGGTCTCCCTGGATATTTCAGGCTGACCCTGAAGTATGTAGCATAGGCTGGCTTCTAATTCACAGCGATCTTCCTGCCTCAAACTCCGAAGTGCGAGGATCACAGGCACGTGCCACCACACCTAGCTAGTTCAGTTTTCCTACTCTTTGTAATATTCAGCAAAACCACTAAAATATTCTTTGTAGTTCCCTACAGAATGATGAAAAAGTAAATTTAGTTCTCTTTCGCTAACAGTGTATTCCTTACAGCTACCTTTTTAAAGGCTACCAACTTAATGGGGAAAAAAAAAAAAAAAACTATTGGAATCCCTAACTCTGGCTAGTGCTAGATTTTTATCTTTTAGCCATTTTCGATAGCTTTTGCAAAACTAAACCTTTCAAATCCCCAGCTGGCACAGCAGCTTCTAAGCCAAAACTGATTTTAAAATTCTACTTCATTTCTTTAATAAAACAACTTACCTTGCAGTTCTTTGGAGACTTTAAATAGATGGTTTTTTATGTATTAGCTATTTATTTAGCTTCAGCCATAAAGGGTATGCCAGAAACAGAAAGGTTATATTCACTCTTTGATCCAGTTCAACATATCTCTATATCCACCAAAAATCCAAACTGTCCTATCAATTTGGTGTATTTTTTTATTCCTTTATAATCCAACGAGTTCAATTTCTGATACATGTGGTTATTCTGTCTTCTGAGAGCCAGTTTTGGTTTCTACAATACCACATTTCCCTACCTAACTCTGATATAAACATTCACTGGGGCTCAGGTCTGGATCTTCTCACTTCTACATGTCCTACAACTATACTACCAATATCCAGTCTAAAGATGGTCAGCTTGCCCACAGGCTATCTTCTAGCTCCTGTTTCCATATAGTTAGTTGTCTGCAATAGCAACCAGTGATCTTTCAAAAATAGAAACTGGAGGGTTGGGCTTAAAAAAAATTTAGATCACGTCACACTATGTAAAATCCTGCACTTCACTTTGGCTAGATTCTACACAATTTAACATGGCCTACAAATTATAATATGACATGACTGTATGTCCATAATTATTTTCATAATACACCAATAATTATTTTTTTATATTAGACAAACTGTTCAGTTCCTCAAAATGCAAAACTTTCCCCCTTCTGATTCTTTTTTTAGGGGATACTGGGATTCAAACTCATGACCTTGTGCTTGCAAGACAGGCATTTATGCCACTGAGCTAAATACCCTGCCCCCACCATCTGATTAAGACAGACTTATTATTCCCTCTTACTGCAAAACAGTGTTTCTGTACTCTGCATGGCTAATTTCTAAACTATACCCTAAAGTTCACTATAATCTGATTCTCTCAGGGAAATTCTCTAACCATCTAATCCAGTAACGTCTGATTTTTAATCTTAGAAAAATGATTATAATTTGTAATTAAGTACATGTTAGCTGTTGGTAGTACATGTCTATAACTTCTGAACTTGGGAGGCTGAGACAGGAGAATCACTGTGAGTTAAGGCCAGCTTGGGCTACATGATGAGCAAGACGAGTCTAAACTACAAAGGGAGACTACGTCTCACCCCCTCAAAAAAAGTACATATTGTTTTAATGTCTGTGCTCTAATTATCTGTAAGTTCTAGGCACAAAGAAACTGTATTATCTTTTTTCATTCTGTATTCAAGAACCAGCACAGTTTTTTCATTCTGTATTCAAGAACCAGCACAGTGAATATAGTACTCAAGTGAACACGTTAATTGGATTACCAGACTCTTTCGGAATTGGGGAGGGTAAGGGAGGAA
This sequence comes from Cavia porcellus, assembly GCF_034190915.1. Taxonomy (NCBI): domain Eukaryota; kingdom Metazoa; phylum Chordata; class Mammalia; order Rodentia; family Caviidae; genus Cavia; species Cavia porcellus. The sequence goes on along the minus strand of NW_026947497.1, from coordinate 25,069,447 downwards.
CAACCAAGGAAAATGAGTTAACCATAGAATGTAGATAAGAATCAGGTAAAAAAAAAAAAAAAAAAAACACCTACAATTTACCCATAATACTTACAAGTTATTTGGCCAATATTACCTACCGTCTTCTGGTTAATGCTAAATGGACAAGGATAGCACCTGCCTCAGTAAGTAAACGTACAATTTAAAACTATTGTTGCTTACAGTTATCTACAAATTCCTTGTTTCTCAAATTGACTTGAAAGTTAGCTAAGCATGGTGGTACACCCCTGTAATCTTAGCACTCAGGAAGTTGAGGCAGGAGGATCATCTTGAGTTTGAGGCCACTTGGCAACACAGTGACTTCAAGATCAGTCTGAACTATACATAGTGAGACCCTGTCTCAAAAAACAAACAAACAAAAAAGCTAGCAATCTAGAGTGGTTAGTTTCCTTTGATTAGTGCACAATCTACAATTCATTTATTATTTTAACAAGTATAAATTGAGTAATATTTTGTGGCAGAAACTTTTAGCAGTGCAGATAACAGTAAACAGGCAAAAAAATCCTTGCCTCAAGGAACTGGCTTTCACATGCTCACACAGAATAGTAATAAAATATACACACAAGCAGATGGTAACTTATGCTGTGATGAAACAATGTGAGATCAAGAAAGAGAGGGTGTGTAATTTTAACCCTAGTAACCTATAATTTTAAATCAGTAAAATTTATCTACATTGGTTTCAAAAGGGATTAAAGATTTATATTATTTATAGAATCTAAGTGTCACAACTAAGAATATTCATGCAATGAATCACTTTTTTTCTTCTTCTTCAACTTGTAGCAACAGAAATGAATCACTTTCAACTTAAAAGTTTACAAAACATAAAACCTTTCCCACAGCAGTAGGACAGGCAGACAACTGTTCAGACTCTAAAATCACTTGATATCCAAGATTCTCCTAAAAAGATCATAGTTAGAGAAGCTAACAGACTAAAAACAGTCACAGAAATTCTGGGAAGAAATAAGAAGCCTAGAAGGAAAGCGACTTCTTCATGACATGAAGCCCAGTCAGTGGCAGGCAGGCTTCGACCACTACCAGGCTAGCTTATCTTTCTGTAACTGTAACTCTTTCTAATCAAGACCACATTCCTGTTTAGTAGGCTGTATAATGTTATATAACTCTGCCTTGTAATTCTATCTGAAAAAACAAATGATTAACTTTAGGGCTTTTTCTGATAACTTCAATGGCAGGAAAAATGATTTCTTTTTATCCCTACCTGTGCTATTATAATTCATATCAAAAAGTGCAAATAATCATTAAACTAGTATCTTTTACCTTAGTAACTGGGATAGAGGTCAGGATCTAGAGTAAAATGCAAGAAAATAAAAATTTGGAACATGGTTTCAAATCACATCCTAAGCATCTTAATAATGACCAGATAAAAGAGGCAATCAGCTAATTTAACCTTTTATACTCTGTCCATAGTCATTTTTACTAGGTTAAAGCATGCACCATAGATTACAGTGAGACAGAATGAAGGGGGAATGAACATAAATCCCTTCTAAAATCAGGTTAGATTGAGCTATAAACCAGGCATGGAGGCACAGGCCTACAATCCCAGTACTTAAGCTGGAGGGTCACCCTAAGTTCGAGGTCAGCTGGGCTACACATTGAGTTCAAGGCTAGCCTGAACTATACAGTAAGACCCTGACTCAAAACAAAACAAGACAAGACAAAAGGAATGAGCTATAAAACTAAGTCTATAATAAGTTCAGTTTTTAATAGAAAGGATCTTAGTTACTGTTTTTACCAGAAAAAAACAAAGGTTTTATTTTTTAAAGTATTCATTATGTTGTCATTTGAAATCATTCCTCAATTGTGACTATCAAATACATTTCCAGGAATTTTTCAAATTAAATATTTATTTATAATCAAAATTCCATAAAATAAGGCTTTGAGTTTAAGTAATTATAATTAGAGCAATCTACCAGTAGAAAGATGTAGGCCAGAAATAATTACCTTTATTGCTGCATGTTTTTCATCTTCCATCCATCCACAAATCCTCCTCATAGTAATATAAACCATCACTGATAACTTTAGCAACGTCTGATGTAAGTTTTGCCTGAGACATGTGGTAGCCTGCTCAATTTCCAGAAAGTTTTCTCATATAAGGTGCCGAGTTACAATCAAAATCCTGTTTAAATCCCGGGCATCAATTTCATAATCTCTATCATTATCAGACCAATCAGTAAACGTCTTTTTTCATCCATTTATTCCATCTCTTCCTCAAATAGAGAATCAAGTTCTTTTTGTTATTTTTTCTTCTGGAAGACACTATTGATTTGATGCCTCTTCAGGTCTAGATACTGATTCCTAAAGGTAGAAATTAGTATTATATAGGAAAAAATTTCTATCACTTTTTTAAAAATGTCACATAACTGTGTTTTAACTTATATCAATCTTGTATGCTCAGTGATTATTGTTTAGCACCCAAACTGTAAGAGAATATTAAGCCAAATAGACTCCCAAAATTAGAAGTTTATTTCCACACACTTGGCAAAATGACCTCTGAATGGGCAGAGCAAAAAGTAACAAGTGAAACCCATGCTAATTTACTAACAACAAAATCAACAGATATTAAGGGGCAACTAACATCCTATAAAAGTTAAACAAAATTGGTAGAAATAATTATAATATCTAAGTAGAACCTTAAAACTCACAACTACAGAACTACAGTTGTAAGATGAACAAATAATAACAATACCAGAAAGTGAAAGACAAAAGTTTCTTGAACATGTGTATTCAGCTCAAGGAGTAAGAGCAGATGCATACCAAGGCATATCACCCTGAAATTTCAAGACTAGGAAAGAAAAAAAATCACCTTAAAAATCCTCAAAAGAAAATATTTATAAAAAGATGTGAGGCAATCTCAATTTTACAAACTGTAAGATAAAAATGTTTCTAGAATTCAACAGAAAGTTATATTTAATTACTCTATATATCTACTGTACAGTGTTTCAGAAAGATCATTTTAATGGGCTATGAATAAAGTTCACAGATACAGTGCATGCTTAGCAAGCAAGAGGCCCTGGATTCAATTCCCAGTGCTAAAAATTAAAAGACAATTTTTTAAGAAGTACACTGACAATAACCAGTCATGTTACAACACATCTGCAATTCTGACACTGGAGAGGCTGAGGCAGGAAGATCATCTTAAGTTTGAAACCTGTCTGCGCTACATAGAGTTCAGTACCAGCTTCAACTACACAGCAAGACATTATTTCAAAAACAAATCTGCAATGTATGTACCACTGTTGCTCCCTGATTGACATGCTTTGAAATTTTATTGTCGTCTTTCTACCTTTGAATAAACTGGATTTGAAAAACAAAAAGTAGTACATCAACAGCACTGTCAAAAAATAACTAACTTCAACAGTATACCCTGACAAGCTGTAAAAATCACTTAGCATCTTTAGAAAGTGTTTTGAGAAAGGGTCTTTAGGATACTAAAATGCACACTAAGCCAAGCATGGTGGCACACTCCTGTCATTCCAGCATGCATATCTGACAAATAGAAAAGTCACTGACCTTACACTCTACCAAAGAATATCACACTTCATCTGGTTTGTAACAACTTACCTTTAATTCCACTGGGGACACATGATGCCTCATTTTTGCTTCTATCCAAGGTTCTGAATCCAAGTCAGGTAAACTGGTAGACAAACCTCTAAACATTGCTTGAAGACTACTTGTTTCAGTATTTTTCTTTGGAATCAAAGGACTTCCAATTCTTGGAGAATTTGGGGCAGACTCTAAAATTTTAAATTAGTTCTACAGTTAAAATAACAGGTTTTCTAATTTAAATATTTCATTTGTTCCTTGGTATTTTTTCACAAAACATATCAACCTCAATTAAAATTTTTCCTGTGATTTTCAAATAGTTTTTAATAATATTTACTCAGAAGAACAGCCATTGAGTAACAAACAAAAGGAATATCATTAATCCTTATACAGGCCACCATTCCAACTTAACAATGTCAATGTGAGTCACCAAAATGTTGGTAAGTCATTTGTGAATTAAATTATCTGTGTAATTATTAAAACCTATAAATTATAATCATGGAATCTCAAATGTTGTTAAGCCAATTAAGTCTAATACATATGTTACCTCAGATTACACTGATTCTCAACTAGACTTTAAAACAACCATCACTCCAACTTTTTACATTTTCTTTGCTTAAAAAAAAGTTTGCCTGCATGCACTGAAGAGCATTCCCCCACCTTCTACCTTGGCTCGTACTGAACACTGCAAAGCACCAAATTGTCATGTTAAAAGTACACAGCTTGGGCGATAAAGCAAGAATGTAGGTCAGACATGACAGCACATACCTGCAATCCCAGTACTCTCAAGACTGAAGCAGGAGGACCATATGTTTGAGCCAAGCTTGAATTTAGCAATTTGGTGACATCCTATCTCAAAATCAAAGCACAAAAAGGGCTGGGAGGTAGTTTGGTGCGAAGGTCCTGGGTACAACTCCCAGAACAGCTGAGTGAGGGAGCAGGCCTGTCATCCTAGCTAGCATTTGCAAGGCTGTCAGAAGTGGGGGCGGGGGGAGACAACCAACTGAGCCCACTGGGGCAATTTAAGCAAGAGCATGTCTCAAAATAAAGAAAAATGAGCTGGAAATATAACTCAGTGCAAAAGCCCTAAGATCAACCCCCCTAGAACCAACCATAAACTGTTTCAAGTTAAAAGGTCTTTCTTCTCAACATTACCACTTTTGCCAGTTGGTGGTTTTTTGGTTTTTGAGGGGACAGGGCTTTTTTTTGGTTTTCTGAGACAGGGTCTCAATCATGTAGTTCAGGCTGACTGAACTATGTAGCCGGGATGGCCTTGAACTCACAGCAATTCTCCTGCCTCAGCCATCTGAATGCTGGCATTACAAGTGTTGGCCAACCCACCTGGCTGCATTTTTGCCAGTTTCTAATCAAAAGAATTATATACTCTAAGTAAAATTCAAACTGCTTTCGTGTATCTTTTCAAAAGTGAGTTTTACATGTTTTCATCCTAAAATCTTTTGTTGCACAGTGTCTCAACTAGATTGATTTTGAACTATGTAGCCTTTGAACTCCAGAGAGCCTTCTGCCTCAGCCTTCCAAGTGCTGAGAGGTGAATAATACCATGCCAGGTTTCTAACATATTTATAAGGTTCTGGGGGTGTAGCTCAATGGTAATGCTTACTTACCATGCATGAGACCCCAAGTTCCATTTTCAGCACTAAAAATACTGAAAAATTTTAGAATTTTGAACTATTTATATGCTTACATATTTTTCCTGGAGGTTACTATTCTAAACACCCTCCTTTCTTCAGTGCTAGTGACAGAACCTGGGCCCTTATGTACGCGTGGCAAGTACACTACCTCTTAACTACAGCCACAGCATTTTGTTGTATTTTGAGACAGAATTTAAAGGCCCGGGGCTTGCTTACAGGTGTGAATTACCACAGCCAGCTACAACTGCTTAAATTAGTGGTGCATCTGTCACCAACTCATTCACAGAAGTAGTGTAAGCAAAACAGAGTGTACACTGTCTCACACTCACAAAGCTTTCAGTAATGGAGAAGTGCCTAATACTGTGTTATCTATATCCATACAGTGAATGAAACTTTAAAAGCAAACAATCCCTAGGTCATTATATTTGATTCAGTTCCCTACATACATAATGGGGGAATTAAATTATAACATCACATGTATAAATAAGAACAGCATCTAGCATAGCACAAGCTAGAAAAATCAAAAGCTACTGTCCTTAATGTGAAAATTTAATCTTAACATTCCAATAGTTTATTAAATAATGACCCACAGCTTTTAGGTTTTTACCATGAAGGTGTTTGATTCTATTTCCATGTGCTTGGAAATGTAATATTAAAATACCAAAGCATTTGGACAAATAAGAAAATTTACAAGTCTTACAATGAGACTTTAAAAATATTTAATGAAGGGCAATCCACTAAGGACCTTTTCTGTTTCTCAGAAGCTATTTTTCTCTCAATAAGTAGATTCTGCTCTTAAAAAAAACTGATAAATTTTAATAAAAATAAGCTATACATAAGGAAATGACATAAAAAGAACTATGTGTTATGAACATGTACCAACTCTCCATAACGAATGTAATAATACCACAAACTAAGAAGATATTTTAAAAATTAAAATAGGACATATGTCCTAAGTTTTCATCTGTATTTTCTAATTAAAATATTTCAAAGCTGGGCATGATAGCACATGCCTGTAATCCTATCACTTAGGAGGTTGAGGCAGGAGGATCACTGAGTATGAGGCCAGCCTGGACTACAGAGAGTTCCAGGCCTGCCTCAACCACGCAGTGTGACCCTGTCCTAAAGAAAAAGAAAACAAAGAGAAACTATTTCAAGTCAGACATCCGTAATTTTTTTTTTTTTTTTTTTGGTTTTGTGAGGCAAGATCTCACTGTGTAGAGTTCAGTCTGGTCTTGAGCTTGTGGTGATCCTCCCACCTCAGCCTCCCATGTGGTAGGATTACACGTGTGTATTACCAGCCCCAGCCACATTTGTAAAGTTTAAGAATAGCAAACTCCTAATCTTCCAGTCTAAATGAGTTTAAATATGATTTAGATTAGACATTAAACTTATGTAGATGGAAAAACTTACACATTCTTCAACACTTGGGTGTCAACCTGTGAGAACATACAAATTTTATGTTTGGTTTTATTAAATGAAAATTGTTGACTTGGCTCTCCAAATATAATTCGCCATAAATTTGTATTATCTTATACTGCTTTGTTTTTCACCTTGAAAGGACCACATCTCTGGTTAATTACAAAGGTTTCTTTAAAACAATTATACATTTTATGCATAACATTTTCAAGAACATTTTTATACATGAAGTTTTCAAAGAAAATCTCCCGGTTTTAATAATCATTAGATCTTCTCATATATTTTTTAAAAAAGTCCTTCTCCCAAAAATCAAGATTGTCAGGTACTTAGCTTTTTAACTCTGATGAAATTCTTTTATTTAAGAGTGGACTGTGCAATACCATATTCACAGCACAGCAGAGCCTGCATTTCAAAAGCAATCTTACTCTCATTTATCAACTGTTTGTGGTGCATGATGGTCTTCTGCTTAGTGCAAATGTCAACTCATGTTACACAATTCAACCTCTGGAGATGAAAAAATAGCAACTTTATTTTCTCTGATGAAGAGGATTCAAGTATGCTTAAAAATATTTTACCATATTACTATGGGCTTTTCACTTCAGATTTTTGCTGACATCCTACCTCTCTTAGGCTTTCTTAGTGCAAGCAGGGAATTGTGAAGGTCAGAAATCTGGAGATTCCTGAGAAGGTGATTTACATATTTATTCTTATGACAATATGAGTTGGTGCAATTCTAAAAAATATTTCCATCTTTATCTCTACTTGGTCTTAGATTCTGATGTAAAATATATAGAACCTAATAATATCTTAATATGCACTGACTTGTGTATAGAATAGTATTTGTATGTACCTAAGTGCATGTTAAGAAACAAAATTTACAAAACATAATTTAATTATAATTTTATTAATGAAACATAAATGGTTAATGTACAGGCATCACCAACTTGACTGACAAACTATCCTGTGGAAAAAATACTATATTATCCAACTTACCAATGATTGTTCACATGCTGGTTAAAAATGTCATCTTGGACCCCACTTTTATACAATAAATAATTCTAATTTATACAATAAGCCACTATATCTCTTTAAAAAGTTAAAGTTTAAACTAAAATGATATCACTTTTCTTCAACTTTTAAAACACTTGTGCAAGTTTTTTTACTGGGATTAGAAGCAGAGAGCTGACAAAAAAATATGAGATAGTAATATGACATAAAAATATTTGTGAGACTGTCCACTAATGTTTTATCAATGGGCAGGTCTCTCATCTAGATGTATCAAAAATACACTTCCAACAGTAAAATAAAAATTTCCCCTGTTCATTTCTTAAATTTCTTTGCCCTTAGTTGTTCACATTAATAAATCTCACAGTCCATGTGAAACATGACAACATGTGTTATATAACATACACTACGCTGAAGAGCAAATCAAATAGTGAAAGACCTAACGATTTGGGAAACGTTTCTCAATCCTCTCTTCCTGCTTTATTGATCTGGACACAAGTACATATGCCTGTAAACAACAGAATCTTGCAGTATGTCCACAATGATAATAATTAACTTTCCCACCATGAAGAAAAGTAGCCCACACAGCCCAGGTCAATTACATAGAAATAAGCAGCTCCAATAGTAACAGCAGTCCTCTGGTCTGTCTCACAGCATCATCGCAAGGTGGTTGTAGTGTTGGCCCAGCCTCCTCCATAGAGGTTTGGGAGTAGACACTGCTGCACAGGAGACAGTCTGGTTGCTTTCCTTTCCACAGCACGATTTGTTCCAATATTTACAATGGCATTTCATTGAGTCACCTATTCCACTGCACATTCCGATCAAATGACATCCAAGAGCATCAGTAGATCATCACCCTGACTGAAAAAAGTTTAAGCACATATTTTTTTCCCAAGAGGGAACATCTTAAAATGATCCAGGAAAAAGTTCTTAACACTAAAGCAATTCTGGAAAATTCTAACCACAACCAGATTAAAGAGAACCCCAATTCTCCTTTAAAATATGGGTCATCATATCTTTGTAAGACAAGTTTGTAGCACACTGGTAACACAGTTAAAAAGGAAGGCTATCCCACTCTTGAGTATAAAACTCTTATTACACCACTCCAGTCTTAGAAGGGAAAAACTGGCATGATGTATTTATAATCACTGAGCAAAATTAAAAGGCAAAAATTCCACACATGATCAAGTACACATAAAATTTAACAGCAAGAAACATAAGACAGTCACCAATAATTCATGGATCCCTATTTAAATTATAGCTCTGCATGAGGAGCAATGTAAGTAAATAAAATTTACAGCATCAGAAGTCACTTAGTCATCTTTAGTTTTCCTACAAAAGATGCGCAGACTAAAAAGAGGTAAAATGGATCAAATAGCTCACTGTTACACTGTTTGCTCTAGAAGAAAAGCTGTTACCTGTATGTGAGCAAAAAGCTTGGCCTGGTACAAACTCTGGACAATCAATCAGTTGAGAGAAATCTGTTTGCGGCACAGTCCGTGGAGGAGGGCCTGGAATTGGCCATTTTTCTGGTTCTACTCTTTTTCTCATTTTCTCATCTACAATTTCAACTTCTGTGCTATCCTTCAGCGCCTGGCAATAGGAATTATGAGTTATTACAGAACTATTAAAAATTTTCATTGCAAATATTACATTTATAGCAACTAAAAACCATAAAATCTGAAGGCAGCAGACTATGTTGCAGTTAATAGCTAAAAAAATCCACAAATTCAGAATGTAACAAATTTTAAAATCACTCTTAGCACTTCTGGTGAGGGGAGGTACCAGGAATTGAACTCTTGACCTTGTGCTTACCAGGAAAGCACTTGAACTGCTGAGCAAGTCCTCAGCCCCTTAAAAATCACTCTTGTAAAACAACTATTCTGACTTATCAAGTGTTTATCCTGTAGCATGAGGCTTTCGCACAATTAAGTCATTTAAGAATTAAAAAGGAAAAAGACAAAAAAAATAGTATTAAATCAAACAGAAGCAAATGCTTTTTGCAACCAATTGAGCTTCATTATCTATTTTTTCCCTCATATTTCCTTGTTGTCCCTCAAAATATCACCAAATAAAAAGTAGCATTATTGTAGTTAACTAACACTATTTATTAAGTAATAATATGCATACCTGATTCTAATACCTTTTCACATACAAGGTATTATGCATATTCTATAGATGAGGAGACTGAAGCTTAAACAAGTTCAATTTAAAAAAAAAAAAAAAACCACAGGCCTACTATGAAACAAATCATTCAACTGTCCACAATTAAAAGCCTTAGCCATTAGCTGTGGAGTCTCTTAAACATGTGCTATAAAACAGAAGCAAATTTCTTTTTTAAAAAAATTAAAGATTGCAAATCATGCAGGGCTCAGGAAGACAGAAGCCAGAGCACCTCTCCCATGAATTGGCAAAAGCCATGCTGGGTCTGGGAGGATCACATCCAAAAGCCAGTTCCCTTTCCAGTAAGCTGTGCAAACCACACAAGGCCCCAGAAGAGAGAAGCCGATCTGCAGCACATGGGCTGAGAATCAAGAACTCCCCCACTTGTGCCACCATAGGCAACCAGCTGGTTTGAAGGACAGGCTAGGTTGACAGTAACTGAGGTACAAAAACAACTACACACTGGTAATGTCTGAATGACTTTGCAGGCCTAGGGCAAGTAGCCTGATCAGATGGCAGTATGCAATATAGGAAATGTGGGGGATTTTCTTCTGTCTTGTTTTTTGAAAACCAATAGTTTTATTTTGTTCCAATTTGTTGTTTATTCCATGCTGTTTGCAACCAATGCTGCAAATTTGTTTTGATTGGTTTGATTTTGTTTTGATTTGATTTTACTATGTCTGATGGAATGGATAACTGCTGTACAGGTAACAAGATATATTACAGTAGCCATTGTTGATTTCATGTTACCCTGATTTGAAGTTCTGTGCCACTTTCTTTTTCTTTTTTCCTTTTTTTTTTTTTTTTTTTTTTTTTTTTGTCTTTTTCCTTTTTATCGGTACCGGGGATCGAACTCACGACTGCCTGCTTCCAAGGCAGGCGCTTATGCCGCTGAGCTAAACCTCCAGCCCCTTCTGTGCCACTTTCACTGCTTTGTTTGGCTTTACTCTTTTGTTTTGTTGGCTTTTATTCTCTTTATACTAATAAAAAAACTAAAGATAAATTTTTTCCTTTGTAGTACTAGAGTTGGGGTGGGGGCTTCACAGTAATCTAAGCTGCCTCCCCCCCCCCCCTTGAGACAGGATCTTGCTAAATAAATCACTAAGCTTCCCAAGTTAAGTTTGAACTTGTGGTGCTCCTTTCGCAGCCTCAGTGGTGAAATTATAGGCATGGAACACCACACCTAGCATGACGTTAACCTTTAAACAATTAAAGACTTGCTCATTTAACATTTATGTGAAATTTAGGGATGTTTATCATTTAGAAAGGATAATTAAAAAATGTAGCTGGGGATTTAGCGCAGAGGCACAGCACCTGTCTGACAAGAGCAAGTCCTGAGTTCAATTCTTAGGAGGCAGGCTGTGTACATTGTTTGGTGGCTATGCCTATAATCCTGGCATTTAAGAGGCTGAGATAGGTATAGAAGATGGATAACCATATTATTGAGTTTTGTTGGATCACTGAACAAAAATATTCGTAATCTTACTGTTTGAATGTCTAGTTTATATGCTTTAATTTTGTAACTGGAACAACTATTTCTAAGATGACAATATGCAATCTAATAACTAGTGATTTCCTACTATTTTTTCTGAAATTCTGTTTAACTTGTACCCTTTTTCTGTTTTTTTTTTTCTTTTTCTCCTTTTAAATAAAATTAAAAAAAGAAAAAAAAAGAGGCTGAGATAGGAGGATCATCATGAGTTTGAGGCCAGCCTGGGCTACAGTATGAGTTCAAGGCCAGCGTGAGTGACATAGTCAAATGGCACCTAAAAAAAAAAGTTTGTTTGACTTTATGGGAAAATTTGATTTTGTTCTGGTCCAATTCAGTTTGTAACCAGAATCACGGAGAGAATTAAAGTTCCTCAACCAAGATACCACTATATATATCTTATGTGTTATGTTAATGTACAAAAATTAAAATTCACTAATATGAGATGGTCATGTATTACTTTTAGAATCTGTCATTTGTATTCCTTAATTCCAGCACTTAAATATTTCTCATTATTTTAAAATTAGAATTAAAATAATTTTAAAAGCAAATTCCTTTGAAAAGGGAGTCAAATATGTCATGGAGAAAAATGTAAAGCTTCTATAGCAATGGACTGTTCAAGTCCATTATTTACATATTTTCCTCAATCTGTTTCATTATTTATTTTCCTCAATGTGTTTCCTCATTATTATTTATGTATTTTCCTCAATATGTTCACTGAAGGATCTGGAAGCCCAGTAGCAAGCAGTAGACTCAGCATCCAGATTAGTCATCATGGACATAATCTATTGCTTGGAGTGGCAGTCAGATTTAACTTCCAAAACTTACACTGGACACCTAAGATTACTGTATTTTACATGTTACACTTGAAACTAACTGCACTCTGTGAAAAGGTTCTTGCTAAGCAGTTCACACTGGTCTTGACTCACTAACTAGGAAGCCCAGGACGGCCTTAAACTTGTGGCAGTCCACCTGCCTTCACCCTCCCGAGTACTGGTATCACAATACTACATATGAACAACTGTCACTTCATATTTTTTTGTTTTTTGTTTTTTTTTTTGAGATAGGGTCTTGCCAGATAGTCCAGGTTGACCTTGAACTCGTCACATGGTCTAGGTAGACTTGAACTTGTGGCAGTCTTGCCTCAGCCTCCATACTGCTGGGATTACAAGCATGTACCACTAAGCCTATACTTTGAAGCCACCTTATAGGAAAGTCTAACTTTCAAAACCACATGAAAAAACTGGTGTGTGACTGAAGATTGTTTTCTGAAGTTACTTCAAACAATATCGTTATTGTACTTACTTATTTTTTGTTGTGGAACTTGGGAGTCAAGCCCAGGGCCTTGCATGTGCTAAGCAAGTGTTCTACCACTAAGCTACACCTACAGCCACTGGGAAACTTGCCTTTTCATTAAAAGGTTATTCCGGGAATAAAATTATGATATGTAGTATAAAAACTTATTAATTACTATGATTTTCAATCAAGTTCTCACTAATTTTTTCAGCTTTTTCTTTTTTTTGGTACCTAGGATCCAGGATTTGGTTTTCATGTTATTGTTTGCTTTTTTGGTCTGAAAGTATTCTCATTAAGCCCTTAAGCACACTGTTAGGAAGGAGTACTTAACAGGAAGTTTTAGTTGCTATTATGCTTAGCCTTTTATTGATTTTAGTGGGCCAATGATATAGTAAGAAAATCCCTTGAGAAAACGAAAATGTTCTAGAACAGTGTATATTCATTTTGCATCTAAATTTATAATAGTGGGAAAGGTGTCTTTTTTCTGATAAGATATGGCTTTTGCTTTTTTTTTTAAATGAAGTCTTGGTTTGTAATTTGGACTGGTCTTGAACTATGTTTGCTAAAGATGGCCTTGAGCTTGCAGCAATCCTGCCTGAGCCTCCCAAGTACTGGTGAAGTGATGAAGTACATGTTCTACAAAACCCAGTTTAATATGGATTTATTATGCTTTGCAATTAAACATTATCAAGAGCATGAATACATACACATAATTCCAGCTCTATGACTTTGAACAATGTCCTGAAACAATATATACTTCCTAAGGTCATCATGAGAGTAACTGACAGTATCTGGCGCATGTGGTAACCTGTAAGTAAGCATTTGCTACTTTTGTTATTCAAGTCCCTCTACTGGTTATATTTTTGTCAATCACTTATATCAGCTTCATGTTATATATGCTTGATTACACACAAATATTTTCTTTCTTGAAAAAACAAGAAAAGCAAAACACTTGAGATGACACTCAGTTGCCTGGGGTTAGTAGGTCTACAAAACTAAACTTGTTTTTTAAAAAAAAAAAAAAAAAGCTGAACCCATTGATTCTAGCTCTTCCCCTTTTGTTTACTTTTTGGCTTACTACATTCTTGATTCTAGTCCTGTGACTTTTTTGCTACTAGTGTCTTTCATTAGATCCAACACTTAAGCTATAATATTGTACAAAGGATTTAGGAGCATTATTAATATATTATTAGCCTTAGAACCACGCCTGTTACTCTCATATTAAGCCTTGTGTTCTTAATGGAATAAACTTGTGGTTTCTTAGAACTTGTACTCTTTTATCTGTAGATTTTTGCAAACGTGTATGTTTTTCACTATTAGGCACGAAGGGATGGATTTATGTAGAGTACCACTGGAGTCATTCATGATAGGTTTGCATGATTAAGGAAAGGACACAAACTAATATTCACACAGTACAGAATCTCATATCCAAAAATACTGACTGTACACAATAAGTAATCGTTTAGGGACTCATGATTAACAAGGCTTGGTTCAGAATAAAATTATATCTAACACTGTTTAGTCTAAGTTTTTATCTCAAATTTGTCCACAGTATACTTTTTGCATGAACCTCCTACGGCCCAAATGATCAGCATTTCACTTTCTGCTCTTTTCCCATTCATTCTTTCATTCATTCATTCACAGTACTGGAGGTTGAACCCAGGGCATTCAATATAGGGTCTAAGACACTAATAACTTTTCCAGGTTGGCACTGAACTTGACATTTCCTACCTGAACCTCTCAGAGTACTAGGATTATAAGCAAATATTACCACACCTAACTCTGTCTTTTTAAATTGACGCCTGATCTTGTTTTCTTCTAGGATAGGACCAAACTCAGGGCTCTGCACATGGGAGGCAAGTAAGTGCTCTATTACACACCCCTTTTTGAGAGTCTCACTATATAGCCAGGCTGGCCTCAAACTTGTGCCCTTCCTGCCTCAACTTCCCAAGTGCTGGAATTACAGACATGTAGTAGCATGCCTGGCTTTGGACAGGTGTTTCAACACTAAGAAAACAGGTTACAAACATTTCCAAATTCATTAGGACAATGCAAAATAACTATAATAAGAAACCAACACTGATCTTCTGTTTTGTTATGTTTTTTTAAACAGGGTCTTGCTATGTGCCCCAGGCTTGATAGCCCGATCCTCATGAATGAGCCTTCTACATACTGGTATCACAGGCATGAACCTGTTTACATATCATACCTGGTTTACATATCTACTATTTTAATAGTTGACAATATCAAGTTATGCTGAAGCTGTGGAACAACAAGTTTCACACACAAAGGTGTGAATGCAAAATGATAAAACCTCTTCAGATATGTCCACAGTATACTTTTTATATGAACCTCCTATGGCCCAAATGATAGCTGTTTCTTATAAGCAAAAACACATTTCAACAATTACCATCCCAGATATTTTACTCAACAAATAAACAGATACCCACACAAAAACTGTCAGGCTTTACTCAATCTGCCAAATCTGTAAACAACCTAAATGTTAACAAGGGGATGGATAAACTGTGGCACAGCCATATTACGAGATAATAACAACAACAACATAAAAGAACAAACTGGGCAGGGTATATGGCTCAGAAGCACAATGCCTGCCTGGCAAACATGAGGCTGTGAATTTGATTCATGGTAGCATTTAAAAAAAAAAAAAGAAAAAGAAAAAGAAAAGAAAGAATAGTGATATATGAAACACAGATGAATTTCAAAAACTCTATGCTAATTGGACAGAAACCAGAAACAGTAGTTACAAAGTATGAAATTTATGTATAGACTTCCGGGAGAACATGGCGGACAGATAACAACAACTACCAGAGGCTCTCTGAAAGACTCGGCTCAGAGGCCAGGAATGGTGCGGACTAAGGAGACATAAGCAGGTGGAGATATGCTCTGCTGACTCAGGAACGAACTGGGCTGAGAGAAGCCAACTTGGAATGCATTCCTGGTGCTAAAACAGGAACAGAAAAGCCTCGGTGTGGAGGCTGGACCCCACGCCATTGTAAGCCGCGATTTGGGTTTCCCACCGTGCGGCGGCTGGCTGCCTCTACAGTGGCTCAGCAAGGAGAGAGACTCCCAGAAGCTCTGAGAACGGCAATCTGCGAAAGGCAGGGAGGCGTGCACTGACTTGTGGTGAGGTGAGTGAGAGAAGCTGACACTCTACCACAGTTTGACTCCAGCAGAGGACTTTCTGGGCCCGAGCAGTCCTGTGGGAGCAGGGCGCGGTGGCAACTCCAGCCACACATCCCCCTCTCGGGCGAGATTGGTGAAAAGTGCCTGGCCTGCGTGACGCTGCCTGCGGACCTGGTAGGCTGTCCCAACCCAGATCCGAGAGCCTGACAGTGGCCGGGAGGGGAGACGAGTAGGCTGCCTGGTCCGTAACTCCCTGGTGCGCAGCGGTGAGCGGGAACACCTAACTGGCGCAATTCGATCAGGCTGTGGCTGACTGGGAGAGAAGCTGGGCCTCTTATATAAGCTTGCATATATAAGGAACAGAGAAGAAGAGGCAGCATGGGAAGAGGCAGCAACAAGAAAGGCTCCTCGGCCCCCAATTCTGAGAAACAGGCAATAGCAGACACCGCACCAATATACATAAGGCACCATATAGAGAGCCTCATAGACCAATTCAGGAATGAAGTTATCAACGACCTGAAGCTAGAAGTATGCAGAATAGTTAGAGAAATGCTAAGTACCACCCAAGAAAAAACAGGCGGTGGAATGGAAGAGCAGAAAAAAAGGGGAGAATTGTTTGATGGAGAAAACAGAGAAAGCATAGAATACGTGAAGCAGGTTCAAAGGGACTACCAAGATACCAAGAAGTCCATAGAAGACTGGCATAACAGCTTGAAAGAAACTAAGGACAGACTATCTGACCTGGAGGGCAGACTTGTAATATGGGAGAATGAAATGAAAAACTTCTTAAAAATAACAAAGAAACAAACAGCAATAATACAAAGACAAGAAGATGATAAGAGGAGCCATAACTTAAGGATTAAGAACATAAAAGAAGTAGGGACACAAACAAGTGAACTACAAAAGCTACTCACAGAAATAATCCAGGAGAATTTTCCTAATTTAGCAAAAGGTAAAGATACTCAGATATATGAGGCATACAGGACCCCAGCTACCTACAACCCAAACAGAGCAACACCCAGGCATATAATAATAAAAATTCCAGAAATTCAATACAAGAACAGAATATTAAAAGCTGTAAGAGACAAGAAACAGACCACTTACAAGGGAACACCCATCAGAATTACAGCAGATTTCTCTGCACAAACCATCAAATCACGAAGAGCATGGGGGGAAATAATTCAAGCTTTGAAAGATAATAATCTCCAGCCAAGATTGAGATATCCTGCACAACTGTCCCTGGAAATTGATGGAAAAACAAGGTGCTTCCAGGATAAAGAGGAACTGGGGGAATTTGCAACCACCAATTCAACTCTACAGAGAGTATTGCAGGATATTCTAAAAAAAGAAAAATACAAAGAATCCAGAAATAATGGCAGAGAGGCCACAACGAATGGAGCAGAGAACAAAATGAAGAAGACAAACTGACAGCTACTGACAGAAAAAGAGCTCAACAGAAATGAGGCAGAGAAGATTGGATGATAGGAACAGCTATTTTGGAGAAAATGACATCTTAATAGGTAATACTGATTTCGTATCATCTTGTTTTGAAGTCTCATCTAGCTTTTGTCCTTGTGTCTCCAATGGTCTAAATAGGTTGTATCTTACTGGATTTTATTATGTACGGTAGTATAAGCAAAAACCTTGTAAAGACAAGGAGATTATACAGAAACCATTATTCATTTCCTGTTAGTCGATTCTAAATACTCTGTAATGCTGTCATTCTCTTGAATGGTTTTACATTGCTTTGATATACTTAATGCTACAGTATACGAAGTTGTACTCAAGGATTTCAAAGAAAGACAATATGGTAACTACTTTTAGGTTAGGATTATCTGGTGGTGAAACACTATTCTGCTTAAATGGTTATGTTTTGATCTGTGCTGTTTCGTTGTTATGCCCTCTTTTATCTCAATCTCCACTCCATTATTTACTTTTTTATCTTTATCCTTTTAATTAAAGGAAAAAAATAGCAGGATATATTATAGTAACCCACTTTGACTTTTTATTACCTTGATTTAAAGCCCTGTATTACTCTCACCATCTGTTTTTTAACTGATGTTCCCCTATTCTGTTTTGCTGGATAGTATCAGGTTCGAAAGTTTAGGCATCAGCTGTGAAGATAATGAGATTCATTATGACGCCCATTCTTGTTGACTTTTAACTACTTTTGAAGACCTACAATGTCTCCAATGTTTTGGTTTTGTCGGTTTTATTCTTTACTGTTTTGTTCAATTGTATTATAACTAGCGATATAGGCAATTCTATTAGAGATAGCGGGAGGCATTATAGTAACCATTGTTGATCACCTTGTATTATGTTTTTACATTATCTATTATGTCCACCCTTTTGACTTGACCGATTCTGTTCTGTTATGTCACATTTGGTTTTACTCTCTTCCAAAAAAGTAATAAGAACCGTGGGAGCAATGACCCAAAATGTGTAATAGTCATGGTACAAAAGAGAGGAAAAGAAAGTGCTCCAAACTATATAACTGCATGTATATTTAAGTGTGTAAGATAGAAAATGATATCACAGAGTTTTATTGGATCAATGAACAGAACTGTTTGCAGTATCATTGATGGAATGTCCACTTTACAAGCTTTAATTTTGTGACTTGAACAATTATTTCTAAGATGACAATATGTAATCCATTAACTAGTGATTTCCTACTGTTCATTTTTTTTTCTGTAAATCTGTATAACTTGTACCCTTTCCCTTTTTTTTTCTTTTCTCCTTAAATAAAATTAAAAAAAAAAAAAATTAGTGAAATTTATGTATAATTTTATTCTGAAAAAAGATAAGCTATAGGGACAAAAAGTAAATTAGGTTACCAGAGACTGTGTGTAGGGAAAGACATTGGCTACAAAGTATACTATACACGTAGGAAACTGAGGGGGAAAAAAAAAAAAAAATCACAATTTCAAAAACCTTTCTAGAAACTGAACAGGTAAGAGGTTTAATTAAAAGCAGTAAGAAGATTATAAATATCTTTTAAATTGGTCTTTCAGTAGCATATGGAAAATTAAATAGGAATATGTGCTATTTTATAGCAACCTGAAGATTAAAAGTCCAAGAATACTGAAAGTCAAAGCTTGCTAGGCATAGTGGTGGAAGGTCTATGATCCCAGCACTCCGGAGGCCAAGGCAGAAGGATCTCAAGTTCAAAGCCAGCCCAGGTTACCTACTGACAACTGAAACCCAATCTCAGACATAACCAAACAAAAATAAAAAAGGTCTGAAGGTTTGAACTTAAAAGAGGTGGCAATATCATTAGCAATTCTTTGTAGGCTTTCTAAAGTGGCACATTTACATTTTATCAAATGAAGAAATACCATGAGATGAGCCAGGCATGGTAGCACATGCCTCTAATTCCAGCACTCAAGAGGCTGAGGCCAAATGACCACAAGTTCTATACAGTGAAACCCTGTCTCAAAAGGACCCCTCTCGACCCCCCCAAAACAGCATGAGATGCTGTCAGAATTTTAGGCAAATACAGACAGGATTTTTAATTCGGGCCTAGGGAATCTCACTATTTTGTCCATGTTGATCTCAACCTCGTGGGCACAAAATGATCCTACCAATTCAGCTTTTCAAGTATCTAACTAAGACTATAGCTGCCTCATCCTACTTTTAGGTTCACAGAAAAAAACTGGGTGAAAGTTAAGATTGTTTTAAATAAATAATTACCTCTAAGATGAGATTAAGGTTTGTGGTAAGAGCCCGAACTCGGTGAAAACCAGCAATAAGGGAAATAGGCAAGAAACCTTGTTCATCCATTTTCCTCCGAAGAAAGAAATCTCGTTCCAAATTTTCTATACTAAAGTAATATTCACTGAGAAAAGAAATAAGCAGTAAACATAAATATCATCCACTTATTCAATAGGATCTATTGCTTACATGTCAAATGTTATCGAAGTATTTCAATTTGGTTAATATTACAGTATATTAAGCATAGACATAAGTTTAATAGAAAAATAGCAACAAAAAAACCTACTGAATTACTAATTTCTCTTATATGAGTACAAAAACTGATTATTTTCTAAAAAACATTAAGCATTATTTAGACCAGCTCCACCTAAATAGAAAAAAGAGCTCATTTCACTTTAAAATAGTCCATCCAGTCAGTGGTTAATTTTTTTGGAGACAGGGTCTCACTGTGTAGCCCAGGTTAACTTCAAATTCACAATCTTCTTGTCTCAGCTTCCCAAACTACCTCTACTTGGTTCACATACATACTAAATAACTGGGTGTGGTGGCACATGCCTGTGATCCCAGACTGAGGCAGGAGGCAGCCAGCCTAGGCTACATTAGGCCAGTCTGTACTATACAGTTAAGACACTGTCTCAAAAACAACAACAAAACCAATGATTTTGATGATGTGGCCTGCAGCTTAATCAGCATACAGTTTCTAAATCACAGAGAAAATTTTCAAAGAAGGGTGGTAATTTATGAGAGTACACCAGTTTGTATCATTGGGTCTAAAATTCAGTGACTAGATTATCTCTGGACTATTTAAGGTAAATTTTAACCCTAGGCACTTAGGACCTCTAACTGGAAAATGGAAAAAAAAATCATCTCATGCAAAAATGCAAATACACAAATTTTCTTTATAATATGATATTTATCTGAATCTCCAAATACAAAACTTTCATCAGGATGGCAACACACACCTCTGGGAAGATGAGGCAGAAGGATCACAAGTTCAAGTCCAGCCTGGGCAACTTAGCAAGACTTTGTGCAAGCTCTCGAAAAGATCAGCAAATACTGACATCTCAGTAATACGTGTAAGTTATTACTCTTTAAGCACTGAAAAAAACTAAGACTTAAGGAAATGAATATTCTGATTTTTGTTATACCTCAAAAGCCCTATTCACAGTGCTTATCAGGCACATACTAAAAGAAACCCTAAAATTTCATACATTAAGACAGACATTTGTTTTAGTCACAATTATTCTTGGATAAAAATTTCTCTGAATCAATAATAAACTTCCCAGTTTGGCACACGGCTGTAATCCCAGCACTCTGGGAGGGTAAGGCAAGCAGACTGCAAATTCAGAGCCTGTCTCCAAATTTAAACAAAGGGAAGGGCTGGGGCTGTTAGCTCAGTGGTACAATGTCCCTGGGCACCATAAGCAACCAAGCAAACAAGACATTTAAAAGGCTTCCCTTTAAATGTAATACTTTGTAAGAATCAGTTTGCTTAGTGCTCTAAATATATTTAAGTCTATTATCTATAATACATACTTTTAAAATTTTCTAATATGGTACAAACGCTCTAATCTCTAAATTTGAATACCAAACACGGTCCCAACTAGAAACAATCAAAATATTTAAAAATGAAAATATTCTGACAAAAAGTTTAAAATCTCACTGAAAATTATTTCCTAATCATTTTGGAGAGTAAGAAAACATTTAGCATCATTTTGCCACACATAAAAGGAAAGCTAAATGACTTCAAAAAGGAAAATCTAATCCTAATCTGTCAACTCACCTATATACTATATTAGAAAGCTCAATGACAAAGTCAAAGTATGACTCCTCAAATCTAGATCTCTACCAATCAAAGCATGATAACAAAAACAAGCTTCCTTACACCAGATGGCTCTTCTAACATTTGCAAAAACACTACTCCTGAAACAACAACAAAAAAGCAGTCATGACACCAATGGTGTAGCTGACATTGTTTGCTCAGTGCTCTGAGGGCATTACCATGTCCTCTTTTAGCAGCTCTGGATTCTCCACTGCATGATCAGAAATGTTGTCAACAGTCAAGCAGTTCTGCTCCTCCCTCACTTGTAAGAGCACAGGGAGGCCAATTATCCTCTCATTGCTGCATGTCTACAGTTAGATCTCAGGAGGAACCTGGCAGCAACAGTTACAGAAAAGAATAATGGTAGGAAGTTAACAGTCACATGCCAAACACTTTTGGCCCACAAAAGGCTCTTTATTCAGTTGTATGCATCACTTGTAACAAAAGCAGCAAGAACAAAATAAACAAGTTGCTTCATACTGTAGGCCAATCAAATCTACCCAGACAGGTGCCCAGCAGATGTGGTGAAGAAATTCCTTCCTAATAACAAAGCAGTGCTTATTTTCTTTCTTAAATAGACTTTAGAAAAAAAACTTACATTCTTTCAAAAGTAGTCCTTTCCTTTCAGCTTGCAAAAGTAGAAAAGACTCAAGTTTTATAAGGTGGTTAAGCAAATCACTTGGGGAGGTTTTTATATAGAAATATATAATATGCTCTAAAGAACACTAACATACAGAAGAAACTTAAAGACTAATAGTCATATTTTTTTTGTCTTATAGGCTCATGTACCTATTTCTAGACTTGTTTCAGTGCTGGAGACTGAAACCAGGGCTACACTCACATTAAGTAAGTCCTCTACCACTGAGCTACATTCCTAACCCTTTTATATATTTGATTCAGGGTCTCAAGGTTGATCTTGAACCTGTAATTCTTCTGTCTCTGACTCCCAAATAGCTAAGATTATAGATATATGCCACCACATCCAGCCAGATGTAATCTCTCTCTCTCTTTTTTTTTTTTTTTGTCTTTTTCGTTTTTATCGGTACCAGGGATCGAACTAATGACTACTTGCTTGCAAGGCAGGCACTTATGCCGCTGAGCTAAATCCCCAGCCCCCAGATGTAATCTCTTTAAAAACATCATTTTAGTAGTATTTCCTAGTAAAAGATAATCAATATTAACATAACAATATTAACTTTTACTAATAGTTTAAAAATGTTCACTTTCATGGTAAGTATTCAGATAAAAAGTTTAATGTTGTAACAATTTTACTATCCCATATAATTACATCTGACATCAACTTACATTTGACGTTTAATGTATTCTTTAAGCAATGCTTCCTCCACA
The DNA here is from genome assembly GCF_034190915.1 of Cavia porcellus. NCBI lineage: Eukaryota > Metazoa > Chordata > Mammalia > Rodentia > Caviidae > Cavia > Cavia porcellus. The sequence continues at coordinate 25,046,799 of NW_026947497.1, read as the reverse complement.
TGATACACTTGTACGCCTGTCCCATCATCATAGTAATACATCATGCTGGTATTAAGTTCTGTTTGAAATGGTTGATCAGTCCTTTCACCATGTTCTCCATAACCATATGTATACTCAAAGTTCACTTGATGTGAATTAAAAAAAAGGATGATCACAAACTTTAAATAAAGGAAAATGCAAAGTGAAGTACTTCAAAAGTTAATAAAAATAAAGCCATCTTTATTACCAGACCAAAAAAACTAGTTAAAACATAATAGAGGATAACATAAAATAGTAACACTTTGCTCACTTTTTTTCAAAGTTCATCTAACTGAACAAAACAAAAAAGTATGTCATACGTCGAGAATTTCCTCTGCCTCGTCCTCTTCCCCATCCTCGGCCTCTTCCTCGGCCTCTGAAGGAACCTCGGATAGTACCACCCTCACTTCTCACACTGGATACTTCATCTTGATCTTCTCTTTTTTCTCTTTCTCGCCGCCAACCTTTGTAAAACAAAAACATTTTAATACATCCAATTAGCAATAAAACGACACAATTATCTTTATGAGAACATAGCAACTCCCCTCCAAGTTTAGAACTAGTGAAAGTAGCCAGTCTATTTCACATGCTTAAAAAATATGTCACAAATATTTATAGTGCTTTCCCTGTCTCTGCTTTCTGCCACAAAGTAGTAGCTTTGCTCCTTTATGCCCTTCTGCCGTATTTCCACCAGCTCACCATGCACTGAAACCTCTGAAACTGAGTGAAAATAGACCTTTTCTTTAAAAAACATTATCTCTGTTATAAGAAGGATCATGTTTAGAGGGCCGGGGATTTAGCTCAGTGGTGTAAGCGCCTGCCTGGCAAGCACGTGGCCATGAGTTTGATCCCCAGTACAAAAAAAAAAAAAAAAAAAGATCGTGTTTAGTACTAGCATATAAAGATATTTTAATAAAATATACTAGAAAAATTATTAACAGGCCCTTTGCAAAGACTTCAGTTAAATATTCATAGTACAGTTAAATACAAAGTTCCAAATCTACTAAATATATACAATATAAAATTCCTAAAGCAACAGGACAGCACACATGCTTAAACTCATAACTCTGCAAGGTTAAGGTAGATTAGGGCCAGGGATTTAGTTTAACAGCTCAAGAGCCTGCTTAGCAAGCACAAGGTCCCCGAGTTCAATTTCCAGTACAAAAAAAAAAAAGATTCAAAGTTCAAGCCCAGGATGAACAGCTGAGTGTAAAAATCCTATGTTTAATTTCCAGGATGACCAAAAAAATAAAATAAAGACTCACTTCATAAAGAATACTTAAAAATACTGGGCATGGTGGTACATGTCTGTAGTCATAGCACTTGGAAGTCTGAGGCAGAAGAACAGCACTTGGAAGTCTGAGGCAGAAGGACAGCTGTGAGTTTGAGGCCATGCTGGGTTTTAGAGTGAGTTTAAGTACTGCCTGAGCTACATAGTAAGACCCCTGTCTCATAACAAAGCAAAACACAAAACATTTCATAAAATGTTTAAAGATGTTTCTATTTAAGTAAGAGACATTCCATTTTAACAAAAACACTGCAAAAAGTGAGAAAAGAGGACCAGGGATATAGTTCAGCAGCAAGGCAGCTGTCTGGCAAGTGCAAGGTCCTGAGTGCAATTCTCTCAAAAAAAAAAAAAAAAAAAAAAGCTGGTTGTAGTGGTGCATGCCTATAATCCCAGCACTTGGGAGGCTGAGGCAGGAGAATCACTGCGAGTTGGAGACCAGCCTGGGCTACAAAGTGAGCTCAAAGCCAGCCTGAACTGCACAGTGAGCCCTATCTCAAAAAGACCGGAAAAAAAAAAAAAAAAAAAAAAAAGGCAGAACAGACATGAGGCACAATATAGGAATTATATCTAAAATATAGCACACAGTAACTGATATTACTCTTTTCATGCTAATACAACATGCACACAGAGAAATGTATGAAACATCAATTAGTAGGGCAACCAAATATCCAAATGGCCAAAGAATATAGAAAATGCTCAGCCTCACTGGCCATGAGAAATAACATTAAGACAATGAAATAGTCTTTCCTCTACCAAACCTAGAAGACATTTTAAGACTATATAATATAGAAGAGAAAAAGGACATTTGTATAGTGCTAAGAGTGAAAAGCTCTTCAGTAGAATAATCTAATAAAAGTAAAGATAAGCAAATCTCAGAACAAGGATTCTGAACTTCAGGCTCTTCAGTGAAGGGAGAGGGGGTCTTGAGCACTGTGGGATGTTTTGCATCACTATCAGCTCTACCCACTGGATGTCAGTAGGGCTCCTTCAGCCACCAGTGTGACAACCAATAGTATCTCCAAACACTGTCAAATGCCCATTAACGGGGGCAAAATCTTCCCCTTTGAGAACCACTGCTTTAGGCTCTTATAATTCCATCCTTAATACTTAAAGAGTCTTTTTCAAACATTTCTGCTATAATCAGCATAACCTTATCAACTCACAAAATTTTTTAATACAACCAAGTACTGTGAAACAATGTTTACTATGTGAAGTACTCTGACAACACACACACACACATACACACTCACACATATACATTTTTCCCTCCCTTCAGACAAGTCTTACTATGCAGTCAGGCTGACCTTGATCTCACTTTGTAGCCCCGACTTATCTGGAACTTGCAATGATCCTTCTTTCTGCCTCAGTCTCCCAGTGCTAGGATTACAGGCATCAGGACACTGTGCCTGGCTTCTATCAATATTTTTAAAACACAGATCATGCGGGTGTGGTGGTACACTCCTCTAATCCCAGCACTCAGGAGGCTGAGATAGGAGGATCACTCCAAGTTTGAGGTCAGCCTTGCTACAAAATGAGTTCAAGGTCAGCCTGAATTGCACAGAGAAATCTTGCCTCAAAAAGACCAAAAACAAAAAAAACAGACTATGATCCCAGATACTGATTTCCTACTCCTCACTCAGTCTGAAACCTGAAAAATTATCTGCAGCATGAAAAATTATCTGCAGTCTGAGAAATTATCACAGAGAGCCTCTCGAACTTGTGTATTATTATGCATGCATAGAATATTCATGGTGGCACTTTCATATGAAAAATAAACAGCAAATGCTCACCAACACTAAACTGACTTCAAACAGTGAAGTATCTTTCAGCAAAAAGAAAAAGAATGAATTACACAGCAAGACCACCAACATTCATGAATCTCCAACTTAAGACTAAAGTGAAAAGAACTGTTGCTAAAGGGTATATTATGGCAATTATACTGCAATTTCCAAACATGCAAAAAACTAAAACATTCAAGCTTATTTTTTTCTCAGGAGGTGGCAATGGAATGACACTGCAAAAGATATATTGGAAAGTTTAACATATGCTCCTGTGTTTTTTTTTTGTTTTTTTTCAGAGACATTCTCACTACGTAGTTTATACTGACCATGAACTCATTATGTAGCCAAAACTGGCCCGAACTTGTGCCAATCCTCCTGCCTCAGCCTCCCAAGTGCTGGGGATGCAGGTATACAACACCACAGCCCAGGCTAATATGTTTCTTAAAATGCTAAGTTTGTGTTTGTTACATTATTATTCTTTATAATTTCACAAGTATATTTTCTTATAGTCTCAAAATTTAATCAATTTTTTAGAAAATTCAAATTATAAGTACCCAGTATTTTTAGAATACAACCTTTACATGATACATTAAAAAACAAAAGGCAAAGAGGCCTTTATTTTTTCTATGGACAAGTTTTATACTATTAAAGTGCTATTTTATAAATAACAGGAAAATACAAGATTATTAGTGCCCCCCAAAAAAAGATTAGTGACAAGGAAATTAATGGTTTTCTTAGATGATAACTTCTTTTTAGGACATCACTGATGAAGTGTGCCACCTCCAAGTTACTTTCAAATGATTCAGCACAAGAATGAATACAGCAAAATTACTAAATCTAAGTAACAGCTCCACAGGTAGTTATTATATAATTCTTTCACATTTAGTTATCCAGGCCAGGCATTGTGGCGCATGCCTGTAATAATCTCAACATTCAAGAGGCTGAGGAAGGAGGACAGCCTTGAGTCAGAGGTCAGCCTGGGCTACATAGCGAATTCAAAGGCAGCCTGAAGTGCACAGGCAATACCCTTTCTCAAAAAATTTAAACAGTTTTTCACAATTGGAAATTTTTAAATAAATTTGTTAAAAAAAAAAAACTCTTATGCCTTCAGATCCAGTCACAGAACACATGCCTTAACAGACTTGTAAGATCTTAACAAAAAGCTGAAAACCCAATTGGATTATTCTATTTCATGTATCATTTTGTCCTCTGCTTTCTGAAATCTAAGCACACCCCGTTGAAACAATATACCCGGAAAATAATCTGTGAGCATTTTGGGTGTTTTGTTCTCAGTTGGAGTCTTGCTATGCCATTCAATCTAGTATTGAACTCACCTCAGGCTCACAGGTAGCTGGGACAACAGGTGCACACCACCACACCTGGGTTTGCAATTTTTAAAACTTTTATTTATATTTATGGTATATTTAACCCAGGGCCTCTGTACTGAGGTGAATTCCCTATCATTCTTTAATTTCTTACTTGAGTCAGCATCTCATGAAGTCTCTAAATTGCCCAGGATGTGCTCAAATGTACAATTTCCCTGCCTCAGCCTCCCAAAGTCCTGGGGTTCTAAGTAGTGCCACCATGCCCTGCTCAAACAGTACAATTTGGATGTTGAATGTCCTCAGAGTAGCACGAGTGGGAGATGGCAGAACACTTAGTTGGTCACTGAGGCACACTGCAAGAAGGGACTGCGGGACCCTGTCCCAACTGTTTAATGGCTTTGCATGTGACCATCTGCCCTTCCCACCCAGGCCCAAAGCAATGGGGCCACTGATCTCAGACTAGAATCTCCATGACTGTGAGCCAAATAATAAATTTTTCCCTACTTCGTAAGACAACTATGTCAGGTATTTTTTAGTGACAGAAAATTAACATACCATAGGATGGAGCAATCAATCCATTCACTGGTATTTACTTAACAAAGTAAAAAAAAAAGTAAAGAAAAGAAACAAAGTAACTCAGTGGAAGAGCACTTGACAAGGCTTTAAGTTTGATACCCAGTATCCCCAAAAACAAAACCAAAAAATCAAATGCTCAGAGCATTTTACTTAATAGCCCAAAAGTAGAAACAAGTCCATTATCCATCAGCAAAAGAGTAACAGGACTTATCCATTCAAAGAATACTAGTAAAGGTCGGGGATATACCTCAGTGTCACAGTGGCTGCCTGGCAAGCATGAGGTCCCAAGTTCAATTCCTGGTACCACAAAAACTATTCAGCAATAAAGAGATAAAACTACCAATATGTAGAACAATACAGATGAATCTAAAAAACAATACTGAGCTTTGTAATCCCATCACTCAAGAGGGTAAAGCAGGAGGATCACCAAAAATTCAAGGCCACCATGGAGTAAGTTCAAGACCAACCTGAACTACATAGCAAGACCCTGCTCTCAAAAAAAAGCATCGCAGCACAGCTATTTATGTATACCCATGTTTATATTGGCATGGTTTCTAAATCCTGGAAGCAACTCAAATGCCCATCAACCAATGAATGGATAAAAAGATATGAATTTAGCTCAGTGGCATAAGCGCCTATCTGACAAGTACGAGGTTGTGAGTTTGAATCCTAGTACAAAAAAAAAGATGTAATTTTTTAATATAATGGAGTATAACTCAGTCATAAAGCTAAAACTGAGACATTTATAGCTAAATGGATGCATCTTGAGACAGTAATCGAAAGTAAAATTGGACACACATAAATATCACATTATCTCTGGCGTGAGAAACTGAAAATGTAAATAAAAACAAAAATGAACAATAGATATTGTGGAACAGGAAGAAACTGTTCAAAAAGAAAAGGAAACTAGGGAGGGAGAGGTGGAAAGGAACAAAGGGAAAGAAAAAATGGGAAAAGGAACATGAAAACAGCTTTTATGGGGAAGCAAAGGTGGTGAGGGCAAGGAATTTGAAAGCAGTTGCTGAAAAGGGAGAAAAAAGAGAAACCAAGACATACCATGCACAGATACAAATTTCCTAAGATTATGTGATCATTTTATATACCTAAATTGTACCAATAAACTTAAACCAAAATAATACTAGCAATAATAAGTGTTGAGCATAAGGGAATGCAAATACATAAAGCATAGTGTATAGCTCTACTTACATGAAATTCTAGAAAAATGTCCTGTGATGACAGTAAGCAGACTAGTTGGGGTTGGCTGATTATCTATGTGTTATCAGTAGTACCAAAAATTGAATCCTGGGCCTCACACATGATAACAAAGTTAAGCTACATCCCCAACCACTTTTCAGATAAGGTCTTGCCCAGGCTGGCCTGAACCTTTGACCCTCTTACTTCCACAGCAGCTGGAATTACAAGTGTGTGGCCCTGTACTCACAAGAATTGTTTGTTGAAAAAAGGATCCAGAGATGGAACATAGCTCAGTGACAGAGGACCTATCTATAATCGTGGGTTTCATTTCTACCACTACAACAAATACAAAAGCAAAAATTGAAAATTGAGAAACCACTCAGAAGATGCTCCCATAAACCAAATCTGGAAGCTTAAAAAGTGAAGGGCCAGGCATGTAGCTCAGCAGCGTAAGCACCTGCCTACCAAGTGCTAGGTCGTGAGTTCAAGCCCCCATACCAATAAATAAATACATACATACATACACACACATTCGTAAAGAAGAGAAATCACCAAATGTTGTTAGAACACATTAAAAAAGAAGTTATGAGTCCTCAATGATATCATTCCTTATAGTAGAATGCCAACTTCTAACTTCAGAAGAATGATGCAATAAGAAAAAAATCATACTGCCTTGCAACCATCATAGACTCAATCTGACAAGAATTATTATTGGAAGCTAAAGCTTATGTGAAAAATCTGAAGAGGAAACCATCACTTTCACAGCCTCACCAACTATATACTAACTACAAAGGAGGAAAGAATAGGCAAGCTATTCAGGAACCCTCTTGTCTCTCAGGAGCTATTCTGTTCCCCATTCTCCATGCCTTTTCTCCAATAAATTTGCCTAATCTAAAAAAAATAAATAAGAGGAAAGAGCATCTTTAGAATCAAAAATTTGAAGAACCTGACCAAGTCACCTAAGGTGCAGACAAGTATCCTATGTATTCCCATGGGATGTGCACTAGCAGGAAAACTGTATCTGCCAAAACTTTATGGCCCAAACCCAACAATAAGGAAGCATCAAAAAGCAAAGTGAAAAGGATCTATGGTAAACTGTCCTATATTCTTAAAAAATCAAAATCATTAAAGACAAACCAAGAGAAATGTCAGACAATGTTAAGAGTCCAAAGAGGGAAAAAAAAAAAAAAACAACTGACAGCAGTTTGTGATCCCAGGGGCTGGGAATGGGCTTCAAGAAATACAGAGAATGCTACACGTCAGCGCTGTGAACTATGCTATGTAACTATCAGCACTGGTGCATACCTGTAATCCCATCTACTCTGGAAGCTTAAAGCAGAATCACAAGTTTAAGACGAGCAAGGGCAGCTTAGCAAGACCTATACTCAAATATAAATTAAAAAGGGCTGCAGATATAGCTCAGTGTAGAGCACATGCCTAGCATACATACAGCCTTGGGTTCAATTTCCAGTACCACAAAAATAAAAATTAAAAGACTATGTTATGGTTATACTGTTCTTATGAAATATAGTCTAAAGGGATTTAAATAGGTTAACTATAATTTACTCTTAAATGGTTTATACTTTGGTTATCAATAAGTACCAAAACAAAGTTTTTTAGTTATATTTCTCTTAGTATGCAACTTACTTCGTGTATCATTTCGCCTATTATTGTGTGCTGACTTATTTGCTTCAGCTTGACATCTTGAATTATTCCGGGATCCAGGTCTTTCTTGACTGTCTGGCCTAAGATCATCTAAGTGGAGTGGTACCCACTTGTGCTTATTAGCTTAAAGAAAACAAGATAAAATCATTAGTGACAAGGTATAATTTTCACTAAAGCTTTGTAATTCTGAAAGCATGCTGCATTTTAATTAAATAGCTTACAGGGATTATTTGCAGAGTACCAAAAAATCTTTTCCCATCTCACATAGATATTTAATAAACATAAGTAAAATGACTAAAAATCAAGTGAAAAGCCAATGGTGGAACACTATTGGTATTATTTTAAGTGAAATGCTACTATTCTGTTTAATTTTGATGAACATATTTAAAATAATACATAGAGCTGAGTGTGGTCAGGCACCATCCTATAATCCTAGCCCTCAGGAGACTAAAGCAGGAGGATTGCTGCAAATTCAAGGCCAGTTTGTGCTATATAGTGAGGTCAGGGGCAGCCTGGCAAGATCCAGGCACCAAAAAAAAAAAAAAAAAAAAAAAAAAAAAAATCAAACAAAAGTAATGATAATAATACATATGCTTAGGGGCTGGGGATTTAGCTCAGAGGCTAAGCACCTGCCTTGCAAGCAGGCGTCGTGAGTTCAATTCCTGGTACCGATAAAAAGGAAAAAGACAAAAAAAAATACATATACATACTACTCCTTTCTACTTAACTTAATCCTAACTTAATCCTTAGGCTTTAGAATGACACATACATGAAAAGACATTATAATGCTAGAAAGTTAGGTTTTGGGTTCAAAACAGTCTCAGATAACTGTTTGAAATGTTACTTTATCTAGGATTATTACTAACAAATGAAGTTTCCCAAATCCTAAGTGGGTGAATGTAAAACTCTAACTTGATAGAAAAATATTCTGGAGTTATTCCACATCTAACTCAAGAAGAGATACAATCAGATTAACTTTTCTGGGTGACTGATGACATAACTGTTACAGTTAGAGTAAAATTCTGAAGATTACAATTTCATGAATTCCGAAGTTAAGGCTTCTTATTCAGTGTTCTACTCAACTGACATTTTCTACTATAATAAAAAGGTTCAAGGCAAAGAAAAAAACTTCAAACTAACTAAGGGAAAACGAAATATACAATGAAGTATTGACTTCCTATAAATGTCAAACTCAGATCAGATAAAGGACCCAGAACATGAAAAAAATTGTAACTCTTTAAGACCTTTCATAAATTCTATCAACAACATTTTCAGGCAAAAGTAAGCCCTTCTTTCCATATAAATATATTCTTGCTGGGTATGATGGCACACCCCCATCATTCTCAGTACAGAGAAAATGACAAATTTTAAAATGCCTGCTCTGTTATATGTATGAATTCTAGACACCCAAAGACTAATGTCTTGAGAAAGCAGGAAAAAAATGATCAAGTAATCAGGAAATAAGAAATAAGAAATTTCTCTAACAGTACTTGGTTGCCCTGTTTTTATCTATTTTTCCACAATTAACTCTTGCTCATTGTATCAAGACAGCCTAATGCATATTCCACAGCAAATAAGATATCCATGAAAAAGGTAAATTATTCAGCTAAGTGCTTGGTATATGACAGCCTGTTAGTTCCAGAATTAAGAAGTTGTCAAGTATCTACTATGCTACTCAATGTCTCCTCCAATGTTATATTAACTGTGTATTAGATACTGTGTATTTACATACTGTATATTTACGTGCTATATTTACATGTATTTGCTGTTAGTTTACATACTGTGTACATACTGCATATTTACAAGTTGTGTTTGCTGTATTTACATACTGTGTACTTATATGTTGCATTTACTGTAGAGTAAATAAATGTTTCATTCTCTTCCATGGCACTAAAAATGACAGTGCTGGGGGCTGGGGATTTAGCTCAGCAGCATAAGCACCTGCCTGGTGAGTGCAAGGTCATGAGTTAGATCCCTGGTACCAATAAATAAAAAAAAAAAAAAAAACAGGGCTGAGGATATAACTCACTGGTAAAGTATTCACTTGTCTGCCACGTGTGAGGCCTTGGATTTAATCCCCAGTATGTTAACAAATTCATTAATTTCAAGTTACCTGGCTATATAGACTATGGGCCATGCCTATGTCTCTCAACTTACTTCCTGCCATGTTATCTGGGCAAAACACTGACAGAGTCAAAGTTTTTACAAGGCAGGTATACTTTCTTGGTACATGACATATGAAAAGTTCAGAAAAGACACAGGAGAAGTTCAGAAAAGAAAATGGAAACGGTTGGAAAGACAATTTATTTTTCCTTCAAAGTGTATTTTTTTTTTTTTTTTTTTGGTCTTTTTCATTTTTATCGGTACCGGGGATCGAACTCAAGACCGCCTGCTTGCAAGGCAGGTGCTTATGCCACTGAGCTAAACCTCCAGCCCCTAAAGTGTATTTTTTAAGGGAAATGCTCAAAAGAAATGGTAATCAAAAATGTTCTCTATTTTCTCTTAAAGAAATGAATCTAAGGGTCAAAGCCCAATGTGCTGCCTAGCAAGCACAAGGTCCTGAGTTCGATTTCCAGTACCCAGGAAAAAAAAAGAAAAAAATTTCAATCAAAGAATTCTTATTCTTATTCAGCACTTAGCTGAATAATTTACCTTTTTTCATGGATATCTTATTTGCTGTGGAATATGCATTAGGCTCTCTTGATACAATGAGCAAGAGTTAATTGTGGAAAAATAGATAAAAACAGGGCAACCAAGTACCATTAGAGAAATTTCTTATTTCTTAATCTGACCACTTGATCATTTTTTTCCTGCTTTCTCAAGAAATTTTTCAATCAAAGAATCAAAGATTCTTGATTCTGAAAGATCCTGAATTCTTTGAAAAATTTCATCACCTCATAACTCCATAAAAAACAGGGAGCAGTTCAAAGACAGATTTAAAAGAATAGTCACGTAACTTTCTATGACTATATCTACCCTCATTGCTATACTAGGAAGTTCATCCCATTTGATTACATATAGTACAATGAAAAAAAGAAAGTAAGAAAAAGAGCAAGACATCGAGCGCAAGCATGCTGGAGACTGAGCTCAGCAGCATAAGCGCCTACCTGGCAAGCACAAGGTCATGAGTTCCATCCCCGGTACAAAAAAGAAAGAAACAGAAAGTCTATGGGTCCAGAAGTGTTATAGTAACAAATAACTAAGGCAGGTGGGCTTTCCTGCAACAATTCTTGATTATTGCAACTTTCTTCAAACGTTCATACCAGAAAGGAGATACAGATAACTGACCTCTCTTCCGATGGTTACTTGACTGAGCCTCATCCTCACTCACATTTTCACCAGGACCATTTAACTTGGTTTCTCTGTTTTCTTTGCTCTCACTGTTACTTCTCTTTTCGACCTTCTCTTCTTTTTCTTTTCTAATTTGAGGCTTCTTATTTCCTTGGCTTAGGACACTCTGAAACTGCAGAAAAGTTTTCTGAACAGAACAATTTTTCATTAACATTTTCACTAGCATATCCAAAAATCTGTAGTAATATACATTACCTGAATATTGGAAAACAAATGACAAATTAATTTATGAAATATAAAACTACATTTTTTCAGGCATGGTCACACACACTTGTAATCACAATGCTCAGAAAAGGCCGAGGCAGGAGGATCACCATGAGGTCAGTATATTCAAGGCCAATTTCTCCCTCTCCATCTTTCCCTTCTCCAGTCACCAAGTTTATTACTAATACCAGTGGCAATGTCAAGAGATGACTACAGGCTAGTGACATAGCTCAGCAGCGCAGCACCTCCCTGGCAAGCATGCAGTCATGAGTTGGATTCCCAGTACAAAAAAAAAAAAAGACAAATTTAACAAACAAGTATTCTTACCAATGGATCAAGTCTATACTTACATCCCTCATCTCAAAACATTTTAGTAAAAAATAAAAATTTTAAAAATATATTAAAAAAAAAAAAAATAATTGCCTAAGCTGGGCTCAAATTTGCCTCAGCCTCCTAAAGTGCTGGGATAATAGGCACATAACCACCATGTCTGACTTAGATTTTAAGTAAAATATATTCTGCATGTTGAAATAATATGTGATGTTCGATTAGTTTTAAAGGATTTAAAATACTTACTCCAGTGTTCACTAATTCACCTGGTGTTGGCCAAAGAGCCATATCGCTGAAATCGCTGGCCTAATAAATAAATAAATGTTATGTCAGCAAATTCTGTTCTTAAATTTTTTCTTTTTTTTTTTTTTTTTTTTGTCTTTTTCCTTTTTATAGGTACCGTGGATCGAACTCACGACTGCCTGCTTGCAAGGCAGGTGCTTATGCCGCTGAGCTAAATCCCCAGCCCCTGTTCTTAAACTTTTTAAGAGGAAAAAATACTTGCTAAAATGATAGCAATTTTTTTAAAAAAATCACCTACCTATATTTAGTTACATGAAGATATTTGCCAAATTCATTCAAAAGTTTCTCCAAACAGAACACTTTGAAATAAAAATGCCTTGGTCTCATGATCACACTGAACAGTACTACATGACATTAATTAGAGATACATGTGATAACAGAAGCATATGGGGCATATATGGATAAAGGGTACAATTCTCTAGAACAGTGGTGGCGAACTTGTGGCACACATGCACCAGCTGGGGCTGTTTCTTATCACTGAAAGCTCTAAAAGGCAACTTCACCAATAATCTAACAAGAGTCCCTAATGACAATTACTAAAATCAACAGAGTTAAGATATTTCCTGAAAACATACCTTATTGGATTTCTTTGTCTTCAACATTCCTGCTTTTACAAGTTTTGGGGAACTGAGCTCTAAAGAAAAATACATGAACTGTTTTAACAACTATTTCATTTGATATGTTTAGCAAAATAACTATTATACCAATTTCACTAAGATAGTGTAGTTTTCAATCCTAACAAAACCCAAAATTATAAAACTCAAATTCCTAGCAAAAAATCAACTACATTTAATATGTAGATTCAAACTGGTCTTCCATTTCCACAATCAAGGGGAAAATATGAACAGTTCAATTTATAGCAAACTCATGGACCAAATCTTTCATTAACAGAATTAGAAAAATGAGAAAAATAACAGTGGGTGGTGGGGGAGTGCAGCACTGGAGACTGAACCCAGGACATTCACACTGCTCTACACCCCCAGCCTCTTCTTTTCCTTTTTTGAGATAGTGTCTTGCTAAGTGGCTAAGTTGTCCAGTCTGGGTTCAAAATTGCAATTCTCCTGCCTCAGATTCCCAGTACACCTCATGGCTGGCTAGAAATACACTTTTAATACAGTAAGTACTGTCAACTTCTAATAGGTTTTATTTTTCTATAAATTTATATATTCAAAAAGGAGCATTCAGAAAATAGGTCATCAAAATGTATAATACAAACAGGAAATAGGAAGAAAATTTTCAAATAGGAAAGGGAAGTAGGGAGAGGGAGGGGGAAAGAAAGGGAAGGAAAAGAAAAAATAAGAAAAAGGTAAGCTTTTGGAAATAAGAAGGGGAAGAAGGGCTTGAAGAGAGGGAAGGGAAATAGAGGAAAACAAGGATCAAGTTATACAATGAACAAGTACAAATCCCCCACGATGAATACGGTCATTACGTACACCTAAACATAAACCTAAACAGTAGCTCACTTCAGCAGCACATACACTAAACTATTTGTCCTAGCAAAGAACACGTTTGGCAATCTTACTAGGCTTTTGGGTTTTTTTTTTCTTTTTCCTTTTTATCGGTACCAGGGATCGAACTCATGACTGCCTGCTTGCAAGGCAGGCACTTATGCCGCTGAGCTAAATCCCCAGCCCCAACCTTACTTACTAGGTTTGAGATAGAATCAAGCCATAAGAAAGAGAGCAGCTGGTCTATGTAAAAGTTCATATACCTGTTATTGTCTTAAGTAAAAGCAGTGGTGGACCAAAAAAATGGAAAAAAAAAAAAAAGCCAAAAGTACACTACCTCCAAAGGTAGAAGCTTTTATTTCCTTTTAGTTTGCTTTATTACCTGATCAAGATGACCAGATAGTTTGATCATCCAGCTGAACATTACCAAAGTATTAAAAACAGTCTGCATCTATATGTAACACAGTAATTCAGCAAAGTGTGAATTTTATCAGTCATGCCATTACTCAACTGAGAGAATAAGGCAGTATTTGAGTTAAACAAACAAGCAAAAATGCAGACATAGCCAGACACAGTGATACAAGGCTGGGATCCCAGCAATTTGAGAAGCTACGGCAGGAGGATGGCTCACGGCTTCCAGACCAGCCTGGGCTACGTAGCAAAACCCTGTCTCAAAAAGACAAAAGTACCTGGGATGGAGGATATGGGAAGAGGAAGGAGAAGAGAAGAAGGATCAAGACTGGGAGCAGTGTGAAGCAGCCAGAATGACCCTGGACCAAGCAAAGCTGCGCCGCCGCTGCACCGCCGCTCCGCCGCTGTACCTCGCACCCAGCACCTTCCTGGCACCGCCAATGCCGCCACGCTCAAGAAAGAAAGAGGCCGAAGGGAACGCTGAAGGTGAGAAACCCAAGGTGAAGGATGAACCCAGAGAAAATCTGTGCAAGATTTTATTTTTCTGAATCTGCTAACTCAGCTCCTCCAAAGCAAGAGCCCAAGCCTAAAAGGCCCCTGCAAAAAAGGGAGAAGATGCCCAATGGGAAAAGCTGATGCCAGCAAGGATGAGAATAACCCTGCAGAAAATGGAGGTCCCAAAACAAAGCAGGCACAAAAAGCTGAAGGCGCTGGAGATGCCAGGTGAGGGGTGTGCATTTTTGATAATTCTATACTTCTGAAAAGTTTGAAATACTTTTTTATCAAGTTTTATAAAAATGCAAAATTTTGTTTTTACTTTTTTCTTAAACTATGTTGTTACCACACAGAATACTTCATTATTTTTTGGAGAAGGAGCATGTGTCACTGGCACAATGTCCCCAAAGCTGGACTAATGTGAGCAAAGTACCTTTCCCTGCTAGTTATGCAAGACTTCCTCTTGGCTCCCAGGAGGAAGGATTCCCTGATGTTGACACATGCGGCCATAAATGCTTTGTGGTGTGCAACAACCCCCGGTTTATGTCCTCCTTTCCTCTCCCATCAGCACAGACCTAACTCTCTTAAGCCCAGAGACCTATTGGGACCCAATTCCCAAAAGCTGATGTTACCAGTGCATCAGGCAATCTGGACTTGCCTGTGATGTTGAGACAGTATCCCACAAGAGCAGTGATTTCCTTTTCTACATTATGGGTCCTCAGATTGATAATTCTGCCATTTTTATTTCCTGAAAGTCAGGGTCTGCTTGTGAAACGTTGTTAAGCAGCACGCAAAATGTGAAATGTCAGTTCTCACTCTAAACTTTCCCTACTTCAAGGTCTCAAACAAAGACTTCATTAGATTCTATAGTTGCTTTCTGATCTTTGGTAGTCCATCCAAGAAGAGAGTTTGTTAACAGCTGTGTGCCCATGCCCTGCCTGAAATACCATGATTGTTTATGAAAAGTATCTTTAATAAAGTTGGATAGTTTGGCTTGGGGGAAAAAAAATAAAGAGGATCAGGACTGGATATATAGCTGGGCACAGTGGAACACACTCGTGATACCAGCACTCAGGAAGCTGAGGCAAGAGTTCTCCTAGCTTGGGCTACATAGTAAGTTCAAACTCAGTATGAAGTACATAGTGAGATCCTGTCTCAAACAAAACAAAACACTCCCCCGCCCCCAGAAACCCCATGGGTACATATCTACACATATCGCTTACCTATGAATATATTTATGATATACTG
Source organism: Cavia porcellus (assembly GCF_034190915.1). Lineage (NCBI taxonomy): Eukaryota > Metazoa > Chordata > Mammalia > Rodentia > Caviidae > Cavia > Cavia porcellus. The sequence goes on along the minus strand of NW_026947497.1, from coordinate 25,031,162 downwards.
CAGATGTATACTAATTTTTAAAACAAGGGGAGCCAGGTGTGGTGGTACAAACCTGTAATCCCAGCACTCAAATTTGAGGCCAGCCTGGGCTACACAGCAAGCTCAAGGCCAGCTTAAACTGCACAGCCAGACCCTGCCTCAAAATCCCTACAAAACAAAAAACCAAACCAAAGTAGAAGGATACTAAAATTAAAAATAACAACAATCCAGAAGCAGTTTGGGATTTTCTTGCTTTTGCAGTACTAGTGATTAATCTGAAAGCTTGGACATTCACTCATTTGAAAGTCTTTGCTAAGTTGCTCAGGCTGGGCTTGAACTTGCAAGTCTCTTGTCAGTCTCCCAAATCACAGGAATTACAGGCATGCACTACCATATCTGGCTAAAAGCAGTTTTAAGTTAGATATAAAACACTTAATTAAAGGAAGAAAACGATGATGTAATCAGGCATAGATAAATAGGAAATCTTGAATCTTCTATTTTTCAAGTACTATAAGCACACAAATGTTCCTGTTAATTTGTCTTTCTACATTAAGTACCTATATACATGTGCACATAGATGAGTACATGTGCATATGGATAAAATATTAAGAAAAATCACATGTAGAAATCAGACGTAGTGATGCCCACCTGTTATCCTAGCACTCTGGGAAGCTGAAGCAGGAGGATCCCAGTTTGCTCTAGCCTGGACAAGATAGCCACTCAACAATACCTGTCTCATTTTTTTTTTAAATTCTTTTTTATTTTGAGTTAGGGTCTTGTGATGCAGTTCAGCTTGGCCTTGAACTCACAGTAATCCTTCTGCCTGAGCATCACAAATGCTGGGATTACAGACATGTGCCAGCAAATAAATTTTTTTAAAGGACTGAGAATGTAGCTCAGTACAAAGGCCCTGAGCGCAATCACCAGTACTAAAACACACACACACAAATACAGATGCAATAGGGAAAGAAAATTAAAAATACAGATAACTAGGACAAAAAGAGAAGTTAGGGATACATACAGTTCAGCGGTACAGTTCTAGATCTGACCCCCTTATCAAAAATGAAAACAGACAAAAAACCTCAAGGGGATGAGAAAAAAACTAACATTAGCTGAACTTATTTAAACATGATCTGCAATTTTAATACATTTTATAAAAGCTGCACGGTATAGCTGGGCCTGGTGGAGGCCAGCCTGGGCTACACAGTGAGTTCAAGGTCAAACTGCACTACACTGCAAAACTCTGTCTCAATAAACAAACTACTTGGTATATAATTTACAAAAGACTTCTCTATATATGGAAAAGTTACTAAAAATATTGCTAATAAATCAGGTACATTATGTGCTAGGTCATTACAAAATACAGTTTAATACATACCATTTGATGTAATGGTAAGTAACAAGCTATGTGATTTCTTATCACAAATGAAACACAATCATGAGCCCAAGTCAGAAATTAAATACTCAAAAATTATTCTGAACATACAAATATATCACTTTGAAGCCGGGGGTGGTGGCTCATGCCTATAATCCCAGCACTTGGGAGGCTGAGGCAGGAGGATCATTTCGAGTTCAAGACCAGCCTGAGCTACAAAATGAGCTCAAGGCCAGCATAAAGAAAAAAAAAAAAAAAACAAAAAACAAATATTATCACTTTAGTTACCATGTTGAGTAATATAATTACATTAACTAGATCAGGGAATATGTAACATGACAGGCTAATGTTTTTACTGATTTAAATCAAGCAAGGTGGCACACGCCTATAATCACAGCACTCAGGAGGCTGAGGTAGGAGCAACACCACAAACGAGGCCAGTCTCAACTACAAAGTAAGACCCTGTCTCAAAAACCTCCCAAATTTTTTTATTTAAAAAATGTTAGGTTCCAGCCCAAACGCCCACAGACTGAGGAATGGATGGAAAAGATGTGGTACTTTTATACAACGGAATACTACTCAGCCATAAAGAAAGATAAACTTGAGACTTTTACAGGTAAATAAATCAACTTGAGAGCATACTTATAAGTGAAATAAATAAGACACATATGTGAACATCGTATTACTAGTATGAGAAGCTGAAACAGTACGTGTGTGTATATACATATATACCATTATTATCCCCTAATTATTGTGTGATTCGGAATTCTGTGGGTTTTTTCTCTTTAAATTAAAAAAGATTTGCTAGGGATATAGCTCAATGGCACAAGCACCTGTGTGGCAAGTGCAAGGTCCCGAGTTCAATCCCCGGTACAAATAACATAAAATAGATTTGTTTTCTGGAAAAATAAATAAAAATTGTTGTGTTCCATACTCACATTTTAAGAATAATCTTACTGGCCCGAATGGTGGGACACATGCCTATAATCCCAGTACACGGGATGTTGAGGCAGGGGGACTGTTGTGAGTTCAAGGCAGTCTGAACTATATAATGATACCCTGTCTCAACGACCCTCCACACCCTCCAAAAAGAATAACCTTGCTGGGCATGGTGGCACACGCCTGTAATCTGAGCACTCAGTAAGGCTAAAGTGGGAGGATCTCAAGATCAAGCCCAGACTATACTACATAACAAAACACTAACTCGAAAACCAAAACAAAACCACCATCTTATGTTGAGCTACAGACATTATATCGCAGAAATGGCTGCATAATCAAGATAATACAGCACAATTCACTGAAGCAAAATCTTGTGGAAACAGCTTATATACACATCAACAGATGACTGTTATTTATATGCAATGGAGTACAACTCTGTCATAAAAAAGGATAAACTTGAGTCATCTGAAGGAAAATGGATGCACCTTGAGCTCAAAATGTTAGGCAACTCACAAACACAAGCTTAAATATCACATGGTTTCTCTTACATTAAAAAAAAAAATCACTACAGGACCGGGGCTACAGTTCAGTAACCTAAGCACTTCCCAGCCAAGGGGGAGGTCATAAATTCAATATTGAATCCCTGGCATCAAAAAAAAAAAAGTCACCACATATATAATATATAGCATACAATATATATTTGATCATATGAAATACATTTGTAACATATGATGTATATATTACATGAAATACACTTGTAACATAATATGTATTACATTATATGAAATAAATGACAGATAACAGGAAAAAATTGGGAAAACCGGTAACCCAGTTCTGGCAATGTACCTGAGAAAGTATACCTTGACTTTATATACAGTCTTACATTTCTGTATGTTCTTTGGCCTATTAGTCTGGTTTTCAATCTGTATATATATTAACTTTATAAATGAACTTGATGCTGGAAAATAAAGGGAGAGGTACAGTGAAAGGGGAAAAAAAGAATTGAAAGTGTTATCTATATATACCAATTTCCTATAGTGAATATAATCATATACTGCAAACATGTCCTATTAAAAGTCAAAAAAATCTCATGTTAATAAAAGCTTAATAAATTTAAAATTCAGAGAAAAAAGCCTTACATTCATGATTAAACAAACAAAACTAGAAACAGATTTATGCTACCCCAGACTCCGAGTATATAACAAAGCCAAATCGTGTCTCAAAAAAAAAAAGAAAAGAAAAATGAAAAAGAGCTTTACACATGCATTTATAGTTCAAACATCTTGGTTAGGACACATTTTGCATGACGTTTTGAGCAATACTTCAATATTTTTTAAATGTTACTCTTAAACCACGGAACTTTATAAGGAAATAATTCTAGATAAAGAAAACTTACTTTTGGGAGCTTAAATTTTTATCAGAAATTGAAACACACCAGGTTGCTTCACCCACTTTAATTCTTATGAACACAGAATTCTTTTTTTCTTTTTGAGACAGGGTTTATGTAGTTCAGGCTGACCTCAAACTCAGTGATCCTTCTGCCTCAGTTTCCTAAGTGCTAGGATTATAGACATGTGCTACCACTCCTGCCCCATCAAAGTTTTAATTAATGAAATGTACACAATATTATGTTTAAGAGAAAAATACATCATTTTGCTCCAATATATGGGTGTTTAAAAAAATCTTACAACATTTTTAAAAGACAGTACTTACTCTAATAATAGGAGTATCGATTTACAGTCACCCAGTTGAAAGCAGTATCAATTAACAAACACCCTATGATATAATAATTCTATTTCAACCAACCCCTGAAGAAGCATGGTGGTGCATGCCTGTAATCCCAGGGCTCAAGAAGCTGAGGGAGGAGGATCACTTCAAGTTCAAGATCAGCCTGGGTTACATAGCAAGATCTTGTCTCAGAAAAACCAAAAATCAACAAAAAACCCAAACATCTACCCTAGAAAAAAGCACACCTGTACATAACAGACACTTATAAAAATGTTCACTTTTATCACTGGGCATGGCGGGGCATGCATATAATCCTAGCACTTGGGAAGATAAGGCAAAAAGATCAATGAGTTTAAACCTAAGGCCATAGTAAACCCAAGTCCAGCCTGAACTACACTAACAAAACCTGGATTCCAAAAAAAAGTTCAGTTTGTCAAAATAAGAAAATGAAGCCAATAATATGGCAATCCCTGTCATCCCTGTAGTACAAGATAGGCAGGATACAGAAAGTTCCTGTATTGACACTGTCTCAAAAATAATATATGATGCGAGGTGAACCTGCCTGTGAACGCCAGGGCTGATTCAGCTGACCTGGCTGGCCCCTGGGGGTTGTTCACAAACCTGCGCTGTCTAGAAGATGATCCTCCTCAGACTGGGCTGAGCAGCAAGCAGCACTACCTGCTAGAACGCTCAAGTCTCAAAATTTTTAAGTCATTGCAAACAACCAAGATGCAGACTGATAAGAATCAATTAACTATCTCAATTATATTTACAGGCTACACTTCAATAATTCTTAATTTTATTTTTTGGCTTTTTTTGAGACAGCATCTCACTTTGTGGCCCAGACAACTCACAGCCATCCTTCTCCCTCAGAGTACTGGGCTTACAGGCGTGCACCACCAAGCCCACACTTCAGTAATTGTTTAAGTTTAGGTTATAAAGATCATTCAATGCTTTGGGATGAAAAAAAAGGTAAATTTCTGATATTCAATTTCCCTTAGCAAAATTTCTTATTAATTTTAATAATCTTGTAAAGGTCTTGTGCTTTTTTTAGATAGTCATTAATAATTGATCCCAAGAGTTTTGGCCCTTTTCAAATAAGTTATTAGAATTATTTTTGTCCTCATGTATTTAGTACCTCTTTTAGAAAAAAAGAATTTTTAAATGGTGATAGCATTGTTATTTTAATTTTTAAGTGTTTTGTTCTAAACACATGCACAAGACACCATTTGGAAGTAACTGCACAGAAAGATCTATTAAGATATTTAGTAAACTGTAACATGATTTTTTTCTAAGAGGACATCAAAAGGCCTGCTTTTACAAGGAGAATATTTCATGATTTATTATTTATGGAATTTAAGTAAAATGTTACTTCATCAGGGCAATAACAGTAAGCTATATGAGATTTCTGGGATGCAGATACTGGAAGAAGAGTCAATGAAAACCAACACAAGGTCAGAGAAAAAAGAACAAGAACGAAAAAGCTGAGCTGAGTAGCAGCAAACAAGCCTGCAGTCCCAGCACCTGGAAGAAACTAAGGAAGGAGGGTCCCAAATGTTGAGTTGGGTGCAAGCAGCTTAGCTACATTTCCTCTAATACAGAGTCTCATTATGCAGTTCAGGCTGGTCTTGAACTCACAACAATCCTCCTGTCTCAGCCTTCCAAGTGTTGAAAATAATAATTTAAAAGCTAAAACGAAACCATGTGTGATGACACAGAGTTGTAATCCTAGCACTTGGGAAGTTGCAGAATCCTTTGAGCTTGGGGGCTGGGGATTTAGCTCAGCGGCATAAGCGCCTGCCTTGCAAGCAGGCAGTCGTGAGTTCGATCCCTGGTACCAATAAAAAGGAAAAAGACAAAAAAAAAAAAAAAAAAAAGAATCCTTTGAGCTCAAGGGCAGCCTGGGTTACATAGTGAGTTCAAGGTGAGCCTGGAATCCAGTTATAGTGAGGCTCAAAACTCCAAAGATAAATAGGCTAAGAAGCAGCTCAGTATAAAGCACTCCTGGGTTCTGCCATTTACAGTACCACAACCTAGGCAGTTTGTGAGACCCCGACTCAAATGTAAATAAAAAAGCAAAGTAATGAAAAACAGACTCACTTTTATCTCCACGTTCTAAAGCAGAGGAAATTCATGATTCATGTCCCGAAATTTCTCTCATGTTTCCTGTTTCTAACCTTGGCAATAAACTTTCTGACAAAATAATGTGGATAGAATTATTTTATCTCCTTAGTGGAGTAACAGTAAACCCATGTTTGGCCAGGAGGGACTTGGGACAAGTCTGTTAATATAGCTTAATTAATATCTTTTCTTGGGAGGACATGTTGATATATGCCTGTTTTCCCAGCTACACACTTGGTAGGCTGAATCAGGAGTGCTGAAAGTCGAAGCTGGTCTGGACAGTTTAGCAAGACACCATCTCAAACAAAAAAATCTTCCCTTTTCTTTTCAAAACTATCTTGTTTCCCTGACTTATAGAAGCACTCTACTAACAGCTAATTTAAATACTCTTTAGTTTTCACCTTCTAAATCCTAACCAAAAAAATTTTTGTTTTGTTTTTTGAGACAGGGTCTCACCATGAAGTCCAGGATGGCCTTGAACTCGAAGGGATCCTCTTGCCTCTGTCTCCTGAGTGATGGGATTTCAAGCCTGTGTCACCACATCCCTACCTGTCTGTCAAAACTGGTTGTATAACCAACAAAGCGTTCACATTTTGGTAGTTCACTTAACACTAAAACACAGTAATTATATGTAAATCTGGAAACAAAAATATGGGGCCAAGGATTTAGCTCAGTGGCTCAAGCACTTGCCTGGTAAGTGTAAGGTTGTGAGTTCAATCCCCCATTCCAAAAAAAAAGAAAAAAAAAAAAAACCACCAGAAAGGTAAGTCAATAGATAATAAAATGCCCTATAGGCCTTGCTTTGCTAAACTATATACATGGAAACTTCGCTTAAGGATATTCTCTTCAATTAGCAGTAAACCAATAGACCTTCCTAGTTAGGAAGTAATTAAGCCAGTATTAAATGTAGAGCAAATTTGAAGGGTTTTTTTTTCTGCAAGTGTCAAAATTTAAGTAGAATTAAAGAGCCAGAAGTGATGCTGCATGCCTGTAATCACAGTCAGGTCGGATAAGACAAATTGCAAATTTGAGCCCAGGCCAGGAAATTTAGCAATTTAAGATCCTCTCAAAATTTAAAAAGGGGGGCCAGGGATTTAGCTCCGTGGCGTAAGCGCCTGCCTGGCAAGCCTGAGGCCGTGAGTTCAATCCCCGGTACCACAAAAAAAATTAAAAGGGGCCAGGGATGTAGCTCATCAGTATAAAAGCCTGCCTGGCAAGCTCGAGGTCCCAAGTTCGATCCTGGGTACCAAAATTTAAAAAAGGTTAGAGATGTCGCTCAGTGTAAAGGCTCTGAGTTCAACCAACAGAGCGGGAGGCGGCCAGAGGAGAAAAAGGAAGTAAAACAGAAAGAAAAAGAATGAGACCCTGCCTCAAAAAAGCAAGGTGAGTGTATTGACCCATGCTCGAGGAAACAGCTCATCTCAATGCAGAGCACTCATCTAGCATGCCTAGGGCTCTGATTTGATCCCCAACACCAAATAAGTAAATAGGCTTTTAAAAAGTAGTAACCAAGAGCATCATGCTAAAATTGAGTAAAATAAGCCAGACTCCAAAAGTCAAGCATCACATCTTTCCTCACATGAAAAAATCAGAGCGTCAAAAAACAGACAGCACAGAAGTAGAAGGGAGACTACCAGAGCAGAGGAAGGATGGAAAGAAACAGGGAGAAGGGGAAAAAAAAAAAAATTACCGAAGTATGTTATATGCTGCAAAACATATGCCAAAATGAAACTAGTATGCTATAATAAAAATGTTTCTTAAAAAATGTTTTATCTTCATACACTTCCTGTAATAGCACATTCTTTTGATTTTATCATGATTCATAAAGTGCCAGTAGAAAACATAATTTGCGCACACCAATAATCCCAGTATTTGGCAGGCTGATACAAGGAGGATCCATGTGAGTTCTAGGCCAGTCTGGGCTACAAATGAGTTTAAGGTTAGTCTGAACTACATAGTGTATATAGTGAAACTGTGCCTCAAAAACACAGTGAGTGTAGTGACCCAGTCCTGTAATCCCAGCATTTGAAAGGCTGAGACAGGAGGACTGGCACTGAGGTTCAGGACAGTCTGGGCTACATAACGGAGTTCAAGGCCAGTTTGGACTACATAGTGAGACCCTGTCTCGAAAAAAAAAAAAAGAGAAAGAAAGAAAGAAAAACTACCAAGCATCCAAAAAAAAACAAGAAAATTTGATCAAAGTATTTCTATGCAAAAGCTATATAACCCAGTTGATTTTTTTCTGTTGGAGTTCATCAGAAGAAAACGTGGGGCTATATCATGTATAGGACATGATATCTTTTATCTCATTCATCTTCATAAATATGCTAATTTTTCCTATTCTATTGCTGACCTAGCTATAATTCCGAAATTTAAAAGTTCAATTAATTTCCAAATTAAATTAGAAAGCAAATATAGAAGACACTGCTTTTTCTCTTGATTTTATTTTGCATTTTCATTTTTAATTTTTTTAACTGCAGTTGCTATAACCAAAATAAAGCACCAAGAGCCCTGCATACATAGCTGCCTTGATTAACATACAACGCAAAAATGTATACTCTCACCTCTAATGCAAGGGTTACCTGAATAGAACACTACCGTTTATCCTGTGCAATCCACTCTCCTATCTCAATCTTCCCAACACAATCAAAGCATTTTAATACCAACCACATTTAGCAAAGAAAAGGTTAAGTAAAATGAATTAAGCTGTGTCAGGCACATGCACCAGCTCCCCATAAAGTTCTCCTTGGGTTGGCCAACTGGTCTCAAATCTGCCATCCTCCTGCTTCAGCCTCTCCAGTGGCTGGGATTGCAGGCATATGCCACCACCGTCCCTCCACCCTAGGATCTTTATTTATTTATTGGGCCAGGGTTTCACGGGATCCTCAGGCATGCGACACCACGCCCCGCTAGGATATCTGTTTAAATGTTACTATTTAGCACTATTTTGAAAACAAGACTTTCAGCTCATCAATCGATTCACAAAAGATCTCAATCTCGCTTCCCCTGATAATAAATCCCCTTGTTTCGACTTGCTTCAACCCCTTTTTTAAAGGTCCACAGAAAACTGCCCATACGATGCATAGTCAATATCTACAGTCATTTTCTCAGGTCCCTAGCACGTGGGGGCCAAACACGCGTGGTGGTGTCAGTCTCCCCGCGAGGCCAAGTTCCCCCTAGATTCCCCTACCAGCCAAGGAGAACCTGAGGTCCCACCTCTTCCTGTCGCTCCCTTCCAAGATGTCCATTTATGTAAATAAGCACAGTGAATGACACCTTGGCACGAAACACCTCGACTGACAGGGACGGGGCCTACCCTCTCCCGAGCCCACGCCAAGCCCACCGCGGGGCAGCCACAGACCTGCTCCCGGGGCGTCCGGCGGGGGCGGCGACGGCTCCGGCGCGGCGGGGGCCAGGTGTTGTGGCGGCTTTTTGGTCCACGGGTTCTCTTTAGGCGGCGGCGGCTGCAGCTTCTCCACCGGGACCGCAGCGGGCAGCTCCTCTCGGGCGTCCTCGGCCGGCGGACCCCGTGGCGGGAGCGTGGGCGGCGGGGTGGGGGGCTCCCCGGCCGAGGGGCCCCCGGAGCCGCGCGCCTTGTGTGCCAGGTGCAGCGCCAGGGGCCGCACGGGCACGGCCGCCTGAGGCACGCTGCGCCCCAGTACCGAGGCCGGAGACGGTTCGCCCCGCGCCCCCGCGCTGAGGGCGGCCGCAACGCGCTCCGCCCTCGCCACCTCCCCGCCGTCTGGCTCCGGAGGGGGCGGCTGCTCGGCCTGCCGGCTCACCGAGCTCAACAGCGGCTCCCGGTTGGCGGCCACCGCGGGCGGGTCTTCCCGACGCGGAGCGGCGGGCCCCGGGGCGCGAGCGGACATGGTCGCCTCGCCCCAGCCGGGGGGCGCCCGGGACCAGGGAGCCCGGCCGCCCGTCTCTCTGCCGGGGCACCCGCTGGCTCCGGCCCGGGACAGAGGACCCGAGGGCCCGGCCGTCGCCGCCCGCCGAGGCCGAGCGGCGCCCGGCGTGCCAACCCTCCCCGCGTCGAGCGGGAAGCTAACCGCCCGCCGGCCGGCCCGGCGCTCTTCGGCGGCGCACGCCCGGAGCCCACAACACGCGCCCGACCCTCGGCCACGAGCGACCCTCAGCGTGCCGGGCCGCGCTAGCTCCAGTCCAGTTCCGCAGGCGCGAGTCGCGGAGCCGGTAACTGCTCACGGGGCGGGGCGTGGAGGGGCGGGGCTTCAGGGGCGGTCCCATCGGAGGGCGGGGCGGGGTCTCCCAGGGAGCGTGACGTGGCCGCTCGCCCGCCCGCCCTCCCCTCGCGGCCGCGCGCGGTGGCTGACTGCCGAGCCTGCCCGGTGCCGCCGGCCTGACCCCCAGCCCCGCCCCAGCGGCTGGCGGAGGAGATGGAGGGCGGACGGCGCCACCCCGGCCTGCGGGCGCAGGGGCGGGGCGCGCCCTCTGTGACTCGCGGGCTCCCGCGGCCGGCGACTGAGGGGCGGGGCGGCGGCGCACGTGGCGCTGGGAGGCCGGGGCGCGGGCACCTGAGGATGGTGCGGGGTGCGTGCAGCTGGCCGGCGCGTCGGGCGGCTGCGCACAGCACCTTCGCCCTGTGAAAGTTTCCCACTGGCGCTTGGGGAGGCTTCCGGGAATTGCAATCTTGAGCCGCTTCCAAAGTGACGGCCGTGTTATCTATGGGAAACCTTTGCCCAGGCGTTTGATTTCGTGCACTTCCCCGCCCGATCGTCAACCACAAACTGAAATCTATTTAAAGTGCCCTTGAGTAAAGCAGTTACTATTTTATGGATTTTGAAAATATTACTTGGACCTTTAAATTGCAGAAGTAGCCCTGGTTCACAAATTAAATGTATTCCCCAATATTTTTTCCTGGAAGAGATATTAAAATGGTACACATATGTTTGTGATAAATCCAATAATGTTCTACTTGGCCCTACGTTTAATCAGAGGTGACAACTGGTTTCACGTGCGTGTACTTAGGCATTTAATAATGATTATTTTCTGATGCAAGGTTGCCGAGAGGTGAAACTTCTGTCTCACCTTACCCCCTGTTAAATAATTGTTTGCCAGTTCATACATTGCAACAGCTTTAAACTATAAAGTATTTCGTGTTTTCTGTATCAGAAATCTCCAGTTTATCTAACTAAAACCAGTAGCAGTTAAGGATTATAATGACATCTATATTCCCCAAGAGACATTGTTCTGTTATTGAAGTTTTAAATGTTTAACCTTAAACTCAGTTTGGTTTTCAGCTTTTTGAAGTCCCGTCAGGTAACACTATCTATTCAAATACTGGTAGATTAAAGACAACTTATTGAGAAAAAGATAATGTGGAATGGTTTTCTGCAGTTTATTTGAGTATCCATGGTTTTGTGTGTGATCTTTTTGTTGTTATTTTTGTTTTTTGAGACAGGGTCTTGCTTTGTAGTGCTGACATAGTGGCCTAACACCACTATGTAGCCCAGGCTGGTCTCAAGCTCACTGCTGTCCTTCTTAATGCTGAGGTCACAGGTACCACCATGGCTAGCTGTGTATCTTTTGTTGTTGTTGTTGTTTTCCTTTTTTTTTTTTTTTTTGGAGACAAGGTTTCATTATGCAGGTTCAGGCTACCCTTGAACTGACTTTGTAGCCCATGTTGGCCTCGAACTCACAGTGATCCTCCTGCCCTAGCCTCCTGAGTGTTGGGCATGAGACATCACATCTGTCAGTGTGCAGTTTTTCTAAAAGAAACGTCCTAGCGAGGCATGGTAGCTCCCTCCTGTAATCCCAGCACGCAGAATGTGAGGCAGGAAGATCGATGTAAGTTCGAGACCAGTGACCTACAAAGTGAGCCCGAGGCCGGCCATAACTATGAAATAAGATCCTCTCTCTCTGTGTGTGAGAGAGAGCCAGAGAGAGAAAGAAATGTCCTGTAGGGACTTCTCAAGTGAAAGTGAAGGATTGCTGGAAGGATGCAGGAAGCCAGCGAAAGGAACTATAATTATGTGGACTCATCTTTAGCAAACTCACCAACAGGTGTGTGGTGCATGCTTGTAATACCAGCACTCTGGGAGGCTGAGTTAGGAGGATTCTAGCCCAGCCTGGCCAATTTAGCTACTTAGCTAGACTTTGTTCTCAAAATAAAAAATGAGGATGGGGATGTAGCTCAGTGTGAAGGCCCTGAATTCAGTCCCTAGTGTTGGAAAAATAAAATCAAGTCTGGAGAACTCAGTAGCAGATATTGGGGTCTTCAGTGTTGTCCAGTCGCAGTAATGCTGGTGAAGGGAGTTGGTTATTTGTGGTCTCTCACTGGGATGTGTACTAGGAAGTCCTGCTTCCACATAACTGTCTCTTTCAATCTTCACCTGTCGTCTTTCACCCCTCCACCTCTTCCTCTTGTCTGCTCTCCAGACTTCTCCTGCTCTGGATCAGACAAGGGCCAACTTGTCTAGCTTGTGACAGTGGACTCCCTGGCTCCCCCAAGCTCCGTGGGGTCTGGAAGGCTGAGGAAATGGGAGGCCGGCAGGTGGCGAAGCCTTAGTCTGGGTTCCCGAGCTCCATTACCAATGTTGGCTGCAGAGCCTTCAGGACAGTTGTTCCGTTGTTTTCTTTGCCCTATTAGGCCTTTGGGTTACTGCATTAGTCCTTCTTGGTTTCCTGACTTTTGTCTACATCTCAGAAAATGGTAGTCCTTTTAATAAATTATGAATTTTGAGTATTCCACTGGATTTTGCCAGTACCCTTTGCCATTGCACACATCTGTTTTCTCTCTTTGTCTCTCTCTGGTGTCTCTTTCTCTCTCTTTTTGAGACAGGGTCACACTGTGTAGCCCAGGCTGACCTTGAACTCCTGGCGACCCTCCTGCTTGAGCCTCCTGAGCACTGGGATTACAGGTATGGCACATATTTTCTTATTTATTCTGCCTTTGCAGCAACTTGCTAGATTCTGCCTCTGTCTCCTAGTTCAAAATCAAGGGAGCGTGGGAGTTCAAAGCCAATCTGAGAGGTACGTTCCCAGTGGTGGAAAACAAATCAAGGAAGACAGACTGATTTGCTCTGCAGCTGTATTTATTTTTGCTGCTCAGCTCATGTAAATCATCAGCCACCCTATGGATTATTTTCCTCTGGGTAGAAATTATTTACCCTAACCTGAAGTAACAAGTTACTTGGTTCAGAATGCTGACATAAGGCCTGGGTTGGGGGAGCCAGTGTCCTCATGAAGTAGCATCTTTATTTAAAAAAAAAAAAAGTAGAGGGCCAGGGATTTAGCTCAGCAGTATAAGCGCCAGCCTGGCAAGCGCGAGGTTGTGACTTTGATCCCCGGTACTGCAAAAAAAAAAAAAAAGTAGAAATGATACAGAATTTCAAAAAAAAAAATAACATTAAGGAATCATCTCTAGTTGATACATTACATATTGTTATCTTAGAAGTAGTTGTTCAGAAGTAGTTGTTCAGTAGTTGTTCAGTAGTTGTTCAAAGAATAAAAAATGAACAATCAAACAGTAACAGCACAAACTATTCTGTCTGATGAACCCTCAGAAAGTTATCTGTGGTTATCTATGTTGCACACTTAAGTGTACCTACAGTTATATGTGTATACCTGCCAAGTTGTTCTTTCCTTTCCAGCACGTGAGATAGCATCTTTAACTAGACCTCCTTCCCTTCTCGCTTCTCTCCCACCACTCTACTAGGGATTGAACCCAAGACTTTAACACAGAACCCCACCTCCTCCCTACTTTGATTTTTTTGTTTTGAGACAAGGTCTCACCAAGTCACTAAATTGTCCAGGTTTGGGATTCTCCTGCCTCTGGATTCAGAAAGGCTGGGATTACAGAGTTGTGCTCCTTGCCGGCCTACCGAGCTTTTGTTTTTTTAATTTTAATGACTACATTTAGCCCTGTCCTTTCACACTCCCTCTTACCTCACTCGCTGTAGCTCCGTTCATTCTGAAACAGATATAGGCACAAGCCACAACCAGGTGACCATACTTCCTCAGTGTCCCTCAAATCCTCTTTTCTCCCCTGCCTCTACCCTGCCTCCTGTCTCACTCAGTCCTCCAGTGCTGGGATCGCAGCTGTCCCCCCCAGGCCTGGCCATTCATCTGTCTATAATAGCGTCACAGCCTCTTAACTGGCCTGTCTGCCAACTGACAAGATTTTTCTGAAGATTACATGAACTAATGTGTGTAAAATGCTTAGTAAAGTCCCTGCCTCTGTAATACTACCTATTTTATTCATAACTTTATTATTTTAAGTTAGAAGATTTACTCATAATAACTGACCTTAATTTTGTGAGATTAAAGATTTAATTCTTTAAAAATTTTTCTAATTGGAAATTGGAATCTAAAGCATAGTTATAGGAATATCTTTTGAAAAAGTGATCTACTCATGAAGTAGTTCCTACAGGGTCTGGGTGATCATATTGTTCAGCTAAACCTTTCCACAGGAGTCCTGTTTGTCCAGTTTTAAGTATGCTAATGTGTCCTCAGATGATTGAATCCACTCTTCCTGCCCTCTCCTGGTATCTCAGGAAATTGAAATCCCATGAGAACATGAAGGCCCTCTAAACTACCAGTGGGGTTTAGGGCGAGGCTAGCAGAAACCCAATGTGCACAGAGCTCTGTTGAATGCTACAGAAGTTTCAAAGAATGCATTAGATATAATCTGTTTCAAAGATCAGCAACTCACTGTGAAGGCCGAAGGCCATGGGCACCACTCCAGTACTGCAAAATAATCACTTTCAAGAAGAGTCACTGACCCCTCATAACAGCAGGTTTCAGAGCCTTGGGACTTGTTTATCATGATAATAGCTCCCAGTGCTGAGTACTTCCTTTTATCTCTAATCTACAAGGCAGAGTCAAGATTAGTGGTAATGTATGTCTGCTGGGATTTGAACCCTACCGCTATAATTTCTGTACAATCTTCATCTGACATTGCCTAAAGTGAGAAGGGAATGTGGTGTGTCGGGAATGGTAGGACTGTCCGCGCTCAAGTGCTAACTAACAGCGTGTGGCAGAGCACTGACATCACATACACTTTGGAAATGAAATCAGAATGTGCTGATCTAATGAAAGAAATCAAAGTCTAAGTTTCTGCCTAAAATAACCAAGATTGGATGCAAATGTAGGATCCTAGCCCTATCCTTCATATTATATTTAATATGAAATTAGGAGAAAAATTCAAGAATTAAGGTTGTATATTCAACAAAAAATCTGATTCTCTCTCTTTTTTTTTTTTTTTTTTTTTTTTTTTTTGGTCTTTTTGAGACAAGGTCTCACAATGCACCTCAGGCTGGCCTTAAACTCACTTGGCTGGTCTCCAACAATTCTCCTGCCTCAACCCTCTGAGTACTAGGGTTACAGGTGTGTACCACCACGCCCAGCAGAATCCAACTCACTTTGTAAGAAAATAAAACCTGTGACAACTCCATGAGAAAAGAGGGAGCAATATCTCCAACTCTTTTAAAATTTTTGTTTGCTTTTTAACAGTGTCTCACTGTGCAGTTCAGGCTGGTCTTAATCTCACTGTGTAGCCCAGGCTATCCTTGAACTCCTGCCTTAGGCTCCTAAGTGCTGGAATTATAAGCATGAGCTGCTATTATAGACAACTTAAATTAGGTAGAAATGTAGGAAGTCAGTGGAAAAAGAGAATTCATCAGGATTGTGGCTGCAAGTGCATTTTAGATATTTCTCTGAGGGATGAATAGAGGTTTGAGGTTATTGATCTCACTCTTTTGAAATATCCCATTATCTCATTAGCCATCGTCTCCCACCTACTGAGACTAAAACTAAAACTGCCAGGACTAAAACAAGGCCAAGACTATAGATTATTGACCAAGATTAATGCCGTTACCTTTGCTACCACTGGATCAATACTACTTAAATGACTATACTTGCTGTCTTATTGGTTGATCATAATTTTGACCCATGTTGTACCTGCCTCATGATTTTGCTCTATAAAACTTTCTTTGAGCCGTGGGCTCGTGGGTAACCCACTCAGGGACCCTCTTGTCTCTCAGGAGCTGATCCTGTTGCCCATTCCCCCATTCACTGTTCCTATTCTCTAATGCATTTTCTTACTGTTAACCTCCATTGTTTTTTGGAATTCATTCAACTTTGGGGAAATCAAATTCAGTGTATTTGACATCTAGCATTTTCCCTATACCACCACCATATTTGTGGTGGTACTAGAGATTGAACCCAGGGCCTTTGCACTGAGCTGTATCCCCATTTTAAATCTTTAATTATTGTTTTGTTTTTCTGAGAGAGGGAGTCTCTTGAAGTCTCTGGTTGCTTCTGGGCTCAATCTCGGGATCCCTTCTGTCTCAGGCTCCCGGAGTGCTGGGATAAGAGGATTTGTACAACCATGCCTTCTATTTAAAAATTATATGTAAATTGCCAGAAAAAAAATTATATGTAAATAGTATTGTTATTAGGTAGCTTGCTTCTAAAAGTGGCTTGCCAACCAAATGTTAACCGGGCTTGAAGTTACTTGCCTCTCTTTCTGGAGTTGGATTCCAGGTTCTTCTCATCTAAAAAAGAATTAAACAAAACTAGCAAAAAGCAGTGGCAACATTTATTCAAGAAAGTAGAAGTGAAGAGTAAGAGAGAAACTGGCTCTGTAAAGTTAACTTGGACCATGTAAACAGCAAAAGAGGGTACGAATAAAGATAAAAGTACATGCTGCATGTGGGAAGCTGTGCAGGCTGTGGTGGAAAGCTACAATAGCCCTGGCTCCTGGTGACTGCCTTATGTGCTGTCCAAATCTGGAGGAGGCCCATGAGAATGTCTGTATCTGGGTGCTGAAAGGCATGGCTGGGATTCCATGCCTCACATTGGGTCAGGTCTAGCTAGTCTATTTTGGGTGTTTTTTTTCCTTTTCTTTTCTTTTTTTTTTTTTTTTTTTTGAGACAGGATCTCACTATATAGTTCAGTCTGTCCTTGAACTCACTATATAGTCCAGGCAGGCCTTTGTGATCCTCCTGGCATGTGCTACCATGCCTAGTTCAGCCATCCTTATTGAAAAACCTGCTTGAGGGACTAGGGATTTAGCTCAGTGGCATAAGCACCTGCCTTGCAAGCAGGTAGTCATGAGTTCAATCCCCAGTACCGATAAAAAAAGAAAAAGACAAAAAAAAAAAAGAAAGAAAGAAAAACCTGCTTGAGTTCTCAAGTCCACTTGCAGGGCTTTGGGAATCATTCTGTACATGTTTCTGGGATCTTGTAATTAACAAGTCATACCTTCTTCCCCAGCCAGCTTTTGCTATATACTAATCTCCTTTCTCAGGTATCATAACCTATTTTTGTATCTCCTTTTATTCAATATTATATCTTTAAAGATTCGTACGGGTTGAGAGTAGCTGTGGGTTCATTTTATGGCAATGGGTTTCACTCTGATGCTACTACAATTTTTAATCTATTCTGTCAAAAATGGATTTTGGGACTGTTATGGATTAAAAACTGGTGATCAGCTTAACACGAGCTGAATTAAATTGGCATGGTGCTGAGTGTAGATGGCACACTTGAGGAAAGTTGCCAGCGTAAAAGGAGACATGGAAAAGAAGAGCGGGGTGTTGTGTGTTCTCCTAAGTGTGTCATTTGGAGCCATTGGTCCTCCTGGAGGAGCTTGGCATGCTGACTTCCCTGATATAATTTAGCCATTATCATCAGATGAGCTCAGGACCTTGTTGCTGAGAGTGACCGTCGTTCACTTTGGGGGAGCTCTGGTCCTTACTTTGAGCGCTGCCTCCTGGCTTTAGAGGGGAAGGTGTGTGCTATTCAGTCTCCAGGAAAAGCTTGTCATTCTGGCTTCCTGGCATGTACTCAACTGTGCTTATCATCAGAGGAGCTTGGGACCTCATTGTCACCGATGATGGCTGTGGTACTTTCCAGGGCAGCCCTGGTCCTTAATTTGAGCATCACTTCTTGGCTCCAGTGTAGAACCCTCAACCTACTCGCACAGACCCTTCATTCCGCTGGCACAGACTTTCTAGCTTCCACACTAACCTTTGGGCCTTCCCAGTGCATATCTCTAAAACAGACTTGAATGAGTCATTATTGTGGGCTCTAGGTCTTCAGTTGGACTTACAGGAGGCATTGTCATGGGCTCTAGGTCTTCGCTGGACTCATGCAGGACATTGCTCTGGGATCAAGTCCTTGGCTGTATTTTCTAGGTCTTTAATGTTGTGAACAGATTTCCTGCACTTTTTTGTATTTAACTCTGGGTGGCCATCATAAAATAATAATATAAACTCTGTGTTCTGTATGTAATTGTTCTCCTTGCAACCCCTGACTACGAAAGAGAGTATTTCCAGTTTGGGCTATTATACATAGCTCCTATGAACATTTTGTTTTCTGTTGTTTATGTGACAATTTCTCAAGGGTATAATTTTAGGAATAGAATTTGTGATCATAGGCTATAGATAGGTAGATAGATAGATCTTCATTTGGTCAAACAATTCTCCAGAATTATTTTCTGGTATTGGGGGTTGAATTCAGTGCTTTCACACTGAGCTACATCCCTAGCACTTATTTTTTATTTAGAGATGGGGTCTCACTAGCCACACAATTGCCAAGGTTGGGCTCAAACTTGTGATTCTCCTCTCTCGGCTTCCTTGCTAGGTTTATAGACATGCACCACCATGTCTAGCTTGAGACTCTTGTATTCCTTTATAGTTACTCTATCTGTGTCTGTTCTCTACATTGTGGGCTACATCTCCTCCTTATTTTCCAGGGTGACCATTATGTAACCTTAATGTACTTCTTTGTGCTGTGCTTTGCTCATAGGTTGGTTCTGAAATTTACTAATCCATGAATACCTTTCTTATTTTTTTTCTCTTTGGTACCGGAGATCAAGGTCACAACCTTACACCTTTCTTCTTTTTGAGACAGGTGTAGCTGGTAGACTAGCCTGGCACTAAAACTGTAGCCTCAGAGGCAATAGGATCAAACCTAACGGCCAAGGTTACAGGTGTGTGCCACCATGCCCAGCTGAATTCGCTCTTTAAAATAAATTTATTAGTATGTGCATGCTGTATATATTAAGTGCCTTCACCATGGGACATTGGTCCATATGCATATCCAATCTTGACCATTTCTACTCCCATTCCTCCCCAAGGCTCCCCTTTTTGTTTTGTTGTTTTTTGGAGACAAAGTCTTGCTATAAAACAACAGGATCTCACTGTATAATGACAGGCTCTTGCAATATAATGGACTCATTTTGAACTCACTGTGTAGCCCAGGCTGGCCTTGAATTTGTGTGATTCTCCTGCCTCCACCGCCCGAGTGCTGGGATTAGAAACATGCACCACCACACCTAGTTGTCCAAAGCCCTCCTTTCTCATCTCAAATCTACCTGCTTTCTGGTATCACTTACTTGCTCTTTGTTTATAATTTGGGTTTCTTTTATTAGAGGAACCATATGACAGCTTTACTTAGCTTTATGGTCTCAAGATCCATCTATTTGCTACTGCCCTTTTTGGGAAGTGGGGGAGGTTTGAGACAGTCTCACTATGTAGTTCAGGCTGGCTTTGAGCTTAGTACATACCCCAGGCTGGCCTTGACTTTGTGGCAATCCTCCAGCCTCCGGGCCCAAGTGCTAGAATTACAGGCATGTGTGTGTGCGTCCACGATGCTTTTGTATTTTTGATGATAGCTGTTCTAGGTGGGGGGTGAGATGGAATTTCAGTGTAGCTTTGTTTTGTATTTCCCTAAAAGCTAAAGAGGTTGAACTTACTTATTCTTCTTTTCTCTTTCTCTCCTTCCCTCCTTCTCCCCTTCCTTCTTCCTTTCCTTTTCTTTCTTAATTTATTTTTTTTAAAGACAGAGTATCTTGATGCCTTCCAGGCTTTCCTTGAATTTAAGGCAATTCTCCCAAGGGCTGGGATTGCGGTCTGGTGCCACCATGCCTGGCTATTTTCTAGGGGTTTTTTCCCCCCTCCCATTGGAATTCCTGAACCCTCCTTCCAACCCCTCAGTTTTCTTGTTTTTTTGAAGCAGGATCTCCCCTTGTAGCCCAGGTGGCCTTGAACTTGCTGCAGTGCTCCTGTCTCAGTCTCCTGAGTGGTGAGCTACCATGCTCAATCCTTTTATTTATTTTGCACAGTGTCTTGCTGAAGTGCTCAGGTGGAACTTGAACATGCAGTCTTGCTGCCATAGTCTCCTGGAGTACAGAAGGGCACCACTATACCTGATAAAGGAATTATATACATTCGTTCATTCATTTCCTAATTCATTCATTTCCTGGTGATTGAACTGAGGGCCCTGTGTGTGTCAGATAAGAACTCTACTACTGAGCTACACCTCCAGGCCCTTGATTTTTTTTCATGTTGATTTTATACCCTACTTTCTGTATTTCTTTTTTGTTGTTGTTTTTGTTTGGTACTGGGAATCAAATTCATGACTTTGCACTTGCCAGGCAGGCACTATGTCACTGAACTATATCATTAGCCTACTTTATGTATTTCTACTGCTATGATACTGTACAAAAAAAAAAAAAAAAAAAACAAATGATTTTGGGGTCATGAGTTCAATCCCTGGTATCAAAAAAAAAAAAAAAAAAAAAAAAGCAGGGCCTAGTGGTACACACTTGTAATCTCAGCACTCAGGAGGCTGAGGCAGGAGAATCATTCGAGATCAGCCTGGGGTACAAAGTGAGCTGAGGGCCTGAACTACATAGTGAGACCCTGTCTCAAAAAAGACCAAAAGAAAAAAAAATTAAGTCTTATACTCCGTTAGTATAAGGTAATTAACAAATCTTTCTGCATTTTAGATTCATATATATACCTATTGATTTTCTAGAAAAATTTTAATTTTTCTGCAAGTTCTGATTATTCCTTCCTACTTCCATGACATCACATAAGTACTGTAATGCCACATGCCTTCCATTATACTGTAAAACATTCTCATCCGAGTGGGGTGGCACAAACCTGTAATCAGTATTCTGGAGGCCGAGGCTGGAAGATCACAAATTTTAGCTCAGCCTGGGTAATTTAGTGATTTTGCAAGACCTTTTGTTTTGCCTCGTTTTGTGTTTTAAAGAATGAGGTTGGGGCTAGGGATTTAGCTCAGCAGGCATAAGTGCCTGCCTTGCAAGTGCGTGGTCTTGAGTTTGATCCCCGGTACCGATAAAAAAATAAATAGAGGAGTGAGATGTAGCTCAGTGCAAAGACCCTGGGTTCAAACCTGGGAAATCAAAACAAAACAAACATTATTATTCTTTTCCTCCTGCCTTCCTAGCCACTTCTCAATCTCCTTAATTCTTTTTTTTTTTTGCTCTTGCCTAAACATTGTTGTGTTCAAGGTTATGTCCTTGGTCAGCAGATTCAAACAGCGGTCTTCAAATTCTTGATGTCCTGGAAACCTATCTGGAAGTCTGAGAGATCAAAACTGTTTTCATTATAAGACACTGTTTTCCTTTCTTCCTGTGTAGACATTTTCAGTGATGCTGCTGAAACAGTAATCAATAAATCAGGCGGCAATTTAGCATCAAAGCATTGGCACCAACTCCCAGCAGTGATCTTATTCTTCACAGTCATATATTCAGTTAGAAACAAAATCGCAAGCCTCACATAAGAATACTCATGGCCACTGTGATAACACACACCTATAATCTTAGCTCTCTGGAAGGCTGAGGCAAGAGAATCATTGCAAGTTCAAAGCCAGTCTGGACTATGAAGTGAGTTCAAGGCCAGCCTGAACCATATAGTGAAATTGCCTCAAAAAAGACCAAAAACAAAAGCTTATTGTGTAGCACAGTGAGAAGGCTCTGGGTTCAATTTGCAGTACCATCTAAAAACAAAACAAAAAACTCATCTCTACTGCATGTTGAAGTATGATAACTAGATGAAAAGCACTTGTTTTTGTGTTGTTGAGATAAGGTATTATTATGGAGTCCAGGCTGGCCTCAAACTTGCACAGCCCTTCTGCTGGGATTACAGGAGTGTGCCACCATGCCCAGGGAAAAGCATTTGTGAAGTTGATTTGTTTCCAAATTCCTACTTTTTTCATGGATTACATTTTTACGTGAAAGAACAGTTGATAACAAAGGTTTAGGTAATTTGGCAGACATTTCTCAATAGTGAACAAAATGAGCCCTGCTTGGAGGAATTTGCCTGTACTCCCAGCTACTTGGGAAGCTGAGGCATAACTGTAAGTTCTGGGCAGTTGAGCATGATCCTATGACCTTATCTCAAAATAAAAAGTAAACTGTGGTGGCATATGTAATTCTGGCACTCAGTGGGTTGAGACAGAAGGATCACAGGTCAGCCTAGGCTACATAGTGAGTTCAAGGCCAGCCTGAACTACCTAGGCAAGATTCTGTTCTCAAAAAGCCAAACCAAACCAAAAAATTAAAAGGGCTGGAGAAAAAAAAAAAGTCTGGGGATAGCTCAGTGGTACAGCACTTGCCTAGCATGCGAAAGACCCAGGGCTCAGTCCCCAATACCAAAACAGAACCACAGAGTGAGCAAAGGGGCCTGCCTCATTAATGGGCTGTGTTGGTTGCTAGTAATAAAATGCAGTCTTTCAAAATTTGTAAGACTTGTAAGCACTACCAGGATCTTGATAGCTTTGCAATTCTTAAATGATTTTCTGATGAGGTCAGATTTTAATGAAACTGCTTTTAATGAATGTAAGTTACATAATAAAATCTGTTAACGTTTGGAAAGTCTGTGAAACTTAGTGATCCTGCATTTTCTCTTTTCTCCCCCAAATCCATTTTATTCAAACATAAAAACAAAGAAGAAGAAAAACTACAACAAAATTTTCAATCACATCGATCCAGTACTTTTGAAATGGTTAAACATGTCACAAAAGTCATACATAGAGAAGGTAAAGGGTAAGAAAGACTACTGGATCTCTTTTAGCGTTCTTTGGCCTTTTTTATTTTTGATTTTGGGTTTTTGAGACGAAATGTGGCTTTGTAGTTCAAGCTGGCCTTCTTTGTTTGAGAGGTCTCGGTACGCAGTCTGAGCTGACTTTGAACTAATGTGGATCCTCTTGCCTCCGCCTCAGGAGTTCTGGGATTACAGGCATAAACCACCATACCTGGATGCTGTTGTTGTTATTGTATTACTGCAGTGCGACAAATGCAACCCAGGGCTTTGAGACTGCTAGGTGAACACTTTACCAATGAATTACACCCATCCTAAAGTGTTTCTATTTGTTGTTTAATTCCCTAGTACTATGTAAAAGAAACTAAACTAAGGCCTTCCACATGCTAGGCAAGCACCCTGTCACTGAGCTATGTCCTCTGCCCCATTTTCATTTATTTACTTATTTGCATTACTGGGCATTGAACCTGATAATCCCACTGATCTCCATCCCTAGCCTTTTTTAGATTTGGGGCCAAGGTATAAAGCATGTGCCACCACATGTGGCTTTTACATTTTTCAATGGTTAAAAAAATATTTTATGACACATGAAAAGTACATGCAATTCAAATATCAGTTCCTTCAATAAAATGTTATTTGGCACACAGCCATGCTTATTCATTTACATATTGTCTGCAGCTGTTTTCACACTACAGCAGAGCTGAGTGTTGCAGCACAGACCATATGTGCTGCTGTCATCGCTTTTATTGAAAAAAAGGCTGTGAGGCAAATATCAAGAGATAAATTTAATAGACTTTTATAAGTGCCTTCCAAAAGATGAGTACGTTCAATTAAAAGCATTTGCCTTTAGATTAATATCAGTGTTTGGCAGTACCCAACTTTGCCAGAGACATTGTCAAAGCTGATATATGTAAGATTGTTTTTTTTACACCAAGGTAATGGAACCTAGGGCTTTGTGCTTGCCAGGCGGGCACTGTTGCTAGAGCTACATCCCTGGCCCTATGTAAAATGTATGACAGATCAGCATTAAGATGGGAATATTTGTAAGATTTTGATGATAGGGATACAAACTTTTTTTTTTTTTTTTTTTTTTTTTTTGTCTTTTTCCTTTTCATCGGTACCCGGGATCGAACTCACGACTGCCTGCTTGCAAGGCAGGCGCTTATGCCGCTGAGCTATATCCCCAGCCCTGGGATACAAACTTTGAAACCCAATTAAGTGAATTATCCTCTCCAAAAAAACTCATCCTTCTCATTCATAGACCTACCTTAGAAAGTTATACTCAAGTATTGTTAAATCAATTTTTTTGAAAAAAAATTTTTTTTGAGACAGGGTCTCACTATATAGTTCATATTAGCCTTGAACTCACTGAGTAGCCCAGGCCGGCCTCAAAATGTCAGTGATCCTTTTGCCTCGCCTCCCAAGTGTTGGAATACCATGGATTAAGCACATCGATTTGTAACATCCAGCTGAACTGAATCAGCATGGGTCTGGGTAGGGAAGGCCTACCTGAGGATTGTGGCCAACAACAGCTTAAGAAAGAACTGGCTGGAAAGTGGGCGTGCTGCTGATAATCCTAGAAAAACTTGCCGCACTGGTTCTCCTGATAGGAACTCTGCTGTTTCAGAGGAGCTTGGGTCCTCACTGTTGCTGAAGATGGCTGTAGTTCTTTTCTGGGGAACCCCGGTCCTTATTTTGAGCATCGCTTCCTAGCTCCAATGCAGATCCCTCAGCCTGCTGGCACAGATCTTCCATCCCACTAGTGCAGACTTTTTAGCTTCCACCACTGACCTTTGGGCCTCCCAGTGCAGATCCTTCAGCAACATTGTCATGGGCTCTTGGCCTCTGGGTAGACTCGGGCATTCCCATGAGCTCTAGCTTTCAGCTGGGCACATGCAGGACATTGTTGTGGGATCCAAGCCCTTGGCTGCATTGTTTGCGTCCCCTAGTGTGTGGACAAATCTTCCACACTCTTTTGCATTTGACTGTTTGGGTGAATATTATAATCCTATAAATTATGTGTCCTCTATTAAATCCATTCCTTTGTAAACCCTGACCACAACATGGATTACAGGCCTCTATCGCCATGCCTTCCCCCGCCCATATAATTAACGCAGTGCTAGGGATTGAACTCAAGGGTCTTGTACATGTCAGGCAAGCAGTGTGCCACTGAACTGCATCTTCAGCCTATGTAAGCATTTTAAAAAGCAGTTTTATAGTTCTACTGAAGAAGCTCTGCTGTACACCCTGCCAAATTTAACCCCAGCCCATTCTGTTCTAACACAACCACTCACAAAGTAGAAGCAGCAAAAGAAATATTAAGTCCTCTTTGTTACTTTAATGCCTGTTACTGATAACACCCGGAGTACTGGGAATTCCTTTCCAGAAATCTGTGTTGATTTTAAGACTTTCCATCTCCCCTTTCCTTCATCAGTTCTTCCCAGTCCTTTGTAGCTCAATGATTTTTAAACCTTATTACACATTAGAATTACCATGGGAACACGTGGGGCCATGGCCAAGCACTTACCTGGTATCCATCCCCAGCACAGGAAAAAAAGTTATATATGTATATAAATATGGTTTTGGGGGGGGTGTCCCCCAAAGCCTGATGAGGCCATGGGGCAGGCTTCTAGAATTTGTGATTAATTCACGGTCCAATGCTGGGACTATGGGTGGGTGTGGCCTACATACAACATAAGGGACAGAAAGTGTCTTCTTTCCATGCTCCACCCTTTTTGTTCTTACTGCTTTTTCTGTCTTCTGGTAGCCATGAATTGTTGCCCTCTGCTGTGTGCCACTCTGCCTTGGAGCCAGCTGATTATGGACTGAAACCTCCACAAACTGTGAGCTAAATAAACCTTTCCTTCCCTAATTTTGGGTGTCAAGTATTTTGTCTCAACAATGAGAGAGAAGCAACCAAGACAGTATATATTAGGCAAAATATTTCCACCCATTAGGTAGGTAGGTAGTTTTATACTTACTCATCTCAATGCTAGGGTGAGACTTACACCAACTCCTAAACAGTATCTACATCCTAGGAAACTGTACAAATACAGTTTAAATACAAAGTTCTTTGCTGAATAAGAATCCTCTGAGTGGAAACATCCAGAAATTTATAAAGGCTTTAGGTGATTCTTTTGCAGGCTAAAAATTGGAGAACCACTGACTCTACAGGGGTATTGCTATTGCCATGTACTCTAGGCTTGAACTTGCTTATGTAGCTCAAGCTGACCATGAATTCATGATGATCCTCTTGCCTCAGCCTCCCAAGTGCTGGGATTATAGGTGTGCACATCACACCGGGCTAAAGCCAAGGTTCTTAACCAGGGGAGTATAAAACATTTCCTAGGATCCTATATAATTGTGATATACATTCCCAAGTTCCAACCTGGAGTTTCTGATTTATATATCTAGGTGTGATTCATATAGTTTGAAAAAAGGCTTGTGATAATTCTGAGAAGCACCTCTGATGGGAGCTCTTACTTTGAGACCACAGCGCAAGTGGTGTGAGATCAACCCTGGGTCAATGACATCTTGGCAACCATTGTATTTAGTTGCTACATGAACTTGGGCATTAAGTCAGGATGGTAATGATCCTGATGGTGCTACACCAACGTGGAGTAAGAAAGAGGTTAGATGTGAAAGTGTGAACCAAAATACCGGACAACAGGAAGTTCTAGGTTTCCTTTCCCCAGTCCCCTCATGAACTGCACATCAGGTTCAGGGCTGTGTCTAGACTTGAGGGAGCATGGAAACCCAGGGCCTGTGCTGTACCAGCAGGGCAGTGGGCACTTCGTGAGTGCTCTGGTTGGGAGTTTGTACTTTCTGTTCTCAGCGCCTGGCAGCCTGGCTTGTAAGCCACATCACACCACATGTGTTTAGATGTGTGTCACTCTGTAAGTGCTCCTAGATAGTTTTGATGGGTATTTTGCCTTCCCAGGCAGATGATAAACTACACAAAGCTATTCATCTATTAACTTTGAGTTATTTGTAGTGCTTCGCATAGGGTATGGGGATCTGGGTCTCAGGATTCTGGGGATCAAATATTTCTATTCTTAGTGAAAAGCTTGAAAACAGAATTTATTAACTTCTTTGATGAACTGAGAAGACATAAATAAAGCCGAGCTTAGGAGCTTAGAAGCATGTGATCTCCAACTCCAGTGTCCAGCAAGTGGTTTCTTAGCGGTTGTCTGGATGACATCACAGTGATCCTTGTTTTTCGGATGTGCTTTGCACACCACTTAAGAAAATCATAGCAGTGGGCTATCTATCTGTCCTTCCTGCTGACCTTGGATGCCCACGCATCCCTCTGCTTCTCCTTGTGGTGTTACTGGAATGCATAAAATTAAAATATGTAACATGTTTTCTATTTTATTCATAAGGTCCTTCAGCGCAAGAAACCAACTTAATAACTTTAAATTTTCCAATGTCTAGAATAGTGTCTAGCACATTCTAAAAACTCAGCACAAATTCTATTGAATGAAACTTTATATTTAGATACAGTGCTGAATAATGGTATAAGCCAGTAGTTCTCAGCTTTACTGCTTTTCAGGACAGAACCCAGCTTTTCTCAGACTTCTGAGAG
This sequence comes from Cavia porcellus, assembly GCF_034190915.1. Lineage (NCBI taxonomy): Eukaryota > Metazoa > Chordata > Mammalia > Rodentia > Caviidae > Cavia > Cavia porcellus. The sequence goes on along the minus strand of NW_026947497.1, from coordinate 25,003,621 downwards.
TTGTGATCTTCTATGTATTTGTCTGCCCCCAGAAATGTACCTATAAAGTAAAAATCGAACCTCACCATTGAATTTTATTTGGTTCTTGTCCATTTCAGTTTGCAGCAGAATGGTGGCAAGAATGAAGTCTGTGAACCGAGGTGTACTGCACTCACTGGGGCAGTTCGCTGTACTAATGTGTCTGGCAGCTGATGGCCGCCCTTTGAGCATCTCCTGTAAATGTAGACGCCAAAGGAAATTTGTAATAATCTCATAAGGTCTCAGTGAAGTTAGTATTAAAATATTAATACTTTTTACCTTCCTGAGGTATACTTTTTTGGTAAAGTCTGTATTTATAACCACCTTCCATTACCAGTTTAATGAATGGATTTGAGGCTTATGTTGTTTGACTTAGTGGCAGTGCATCTCCTCGATTCAGTACAAATCTGCTCACTAGTGGACTGGGACAGAGCTCAGCACAAGGTCATGAGTTTGATTCCTGGTACCAACAGAAAAAAAATCTATTCACTAAACATCTATTTTCCAGTTTCTATGAAATTCAAACTATAATGGAAATTTATTTAGAAATGAAATAATTAAAGCTGACATTTTATAATTTGAACAATTTACAAATGCTTATGTTGATGAATATATTTTTTTTTCTTTTGGTACCAGGGATCACACTCACAACCTCACACTTGCCAGGCAGGCACTTGTGCCACTGAGTTAAACCCCTAGCCCTGATGAATACACTTTAATCAAAAATATTTTTACTGTGGAATACCTTGGAGTTGCATCATATCTTCTAAAGTGAATGGTCAAATTATTTTCTACTGTGGAAAAGTCCTGTCATATACAATTCACTTTGCAGTATGACATTCAGTGGCACTTAGTCTCCACAGTGTTGTACAGCTACTGCCAGGACATTTTCATCACTCAGAATAAGACAGGGCACCTTGAAGTCCTTTCTTATTCTCTCCTACCCATGGACACTGGCAACCACTGGTCTGTTTTCCGTCTCAATATGGTTTGGACACTTGGGATGATACAAAGTGTGGCCTTTGGGCCAGGTACGGTGATGCACGCCTGTAACCCTAGCACTTGGGAGGCTAAGGCAGGAGGACCACTGTGAGTTTGAAGCTGGTGTGGGCTACACAGTGAGTTCAAGTCCAGCCTTAACTACATAATGAGCCTCTCTAAAGTGTGGCCTTTTGTGATTGGCTTCTATCATTTGACAAAATGTTTTAAAGGCTTATCTGCATGGGTAGCTGTTCTGTATCAGTACCTTTTCAAGGCTGAATAATGCTCCATTGTGCAGCCGTACCACATTTTCTTTACTCGTTCATCATCATCCTTTTGCTAGTGTGAATAACGCTGCTGTCAGCATTGGTGTACAAGTATCCGAGGCCCTGTTTTCAATTCTTTTGGCCACGTACGTAGCATGTACTAAATCATGATAACTGTTTCTGACCTACTGAGGAAACTTCCAAAGTTGCGTCATTTTGCATTCCCACTAGCACTGAATATTTCTAACTACTCTGTCTTTGCCAACATTTGCTTTTAAAAATTTATTATAGCCTCTCTAAAATGATTTTAATCTTTGCTACAAATTCTTGTCCTTCTGTAGGCATGTTTATAATCACATTCTATTTATTTCTATTATTTTACACTTCTGGGACAATTTTGGCTTTTAGTTTACTATTTTGCAGCGCAGGGATGCTGTGGTGTGTGATTCCTGGTTAGTACCAAGCCTCCTCTCCAGCACTGTGCTGTTCAGTGTGTGGCTGTGTCACACTCAAGCGCTGTGTTGATTGCTATGTATGGTTCTCCCCATTGTGGGCAAGATTTACAGGTTTGCTACTGGAATAAAGACTGTTCTTGGAGATTTTTTTTTAAATCAAAATAACTTCATGCCGACAAATACAAATGATCATTCTTTCTGTTCCAGTGTCAGAAAGAATGCATTTGTAGTAACACCACGAATTGCTAAAAGAAAGCAGTATCTCTCTCTCAGAAAATAATTTTAGACAGCAGTCTTTTGGTAAGCTGTAGATTTTCACTGTCTCTTTATGGTATTATAACATTGTCTCCTTTGAGAGACAAATTTACACAATAGGATATATGAGGAATTACAGAAAGCAACAATGTCTGATTATACTGTTATGTTCAGGATTAAAGTCTTGACTTGAACTTCTGAATGAATGTACAGGAGTTTGTGGGTTTTTTCCCAGTTTGCCGATGGGTGATCAAGGCTGTAAAATTTGTTGGACATTTTCATCTGTTACAAGTTGCTTTTGGAATTCATAGGAGGTACCTGTGAGTTAAGTACAAAGATCTAGAAGTAAATATAGAGACAGAGGTCCCTTCTATTTTTTAACTTCTTCCTGTAGGTGTGAGTTAGATGCTTAGGTCATGCAATTTAAAGAAACCCCAAAACTCTTATTAACATTGTAGGTTAGGTACAGTGGTACCCTGGTTCACAAATGCTACGTGTATTTGTGTGGGCGTCTGTATGTCTTTTTGAGACAAGGTTTTGCTATGGAGTTTAGGCAGGTCTTGAACCCACTTTTCCAGGGTGGCCTGAAACTCACAGCAATCCTCCTGCCTCAGCCTCCTAAGTGCTAAAATTATAGCTTACACCATCATGCCTGACCACAAGCGCTTTGCAATTTAGGCTGGTCTCAAACTCACAGCGATCCTCCTGCCTTGGCCTCCCAAGTACTGGGATTACAGGTGTGTACCACCATGCTTGGCTTACTTTTTGAAATTTGGTCCTTTGAGACATTGATACTGTTCTCCTAGAGCAGTCATAGTGAACCTTTCAGAGACTGCATGCCAAACTGTAACCCAAAAGCATCCATTCACCGCAAAGTGCCAACACTGCAGTTAAATCTGAATATGGAGGTTTTAGTTTAGGAAACTCTGCATTAACATCTTTTAACTTAGAAGAAGAGTAATGCACATGCTCTGTGTTCTCTCCCATGTCCTAGTGTCTCTATTTTTACCTTATCATGTAAGTATAACAACTAAGGGGAAAAAAGGCATTGGGTTCAATCCCAGTACCACTTCCAAAACAAAACAAAGCAGGGAATAAATATACTGAGTTCATTTGGATACCTTAATCAAATCAAGTGTTAACATGTGTTTCTTATATTTGGAATCATGCCTCTTGAAAAAAATACAAATAATTAAGTGTTTCAATAAACTTTTATTATAAAACAAAATATTTAGAGTATTTAAAAATCTTACAAAAAATCTTACATTATTAAAAATTCAGTAATCTGTATAAAAAGCACCATTCAAAGGGTATATCATAACAATCTAAAATGCATATGATAAAGTGGTTTAAAGAATGATTGACAGTAATACAGCATTAGCAAATCATAACATTCACAAATGTTTCCTAACCATACATCAAAATCAGAGATCTCAAAATTAGATGCCTTCAATGTTAAGTAGGAAGAAAATGGAGAAGCAGTCTGATAATAGAGGGAATCCAGGGGCAAACCTGGGAATCTATGCCCAGCCTAAAGAGTTGTCCATTTTTTTTTTGTTGTTGTTTTGTTTAGTTTTTGTGACAGAGTCTTGCTGTGTGCAAAGTGGCCTTGAGCTCACTTTGTAGCCCAGCCTGGTCTTGAACTCTCAATGATCCTCCTGCGTTAATCTCTCGAGTGCTAGAATTACAGGCATGTGCCACCATGCCCAGCAAGATTTTTCAAATTTAAACTTCTTTTTTTTCGAGACAGGATCTTGCTATGTATGTAGTTCAAGCTGGCCTCAAGCTTGCAGCAATCTTCTTGTCTCAGTCTCCAGAATTCTGGGCTTACAGGCATGTGCCACCAAGTGTGGCTAAATATACTTACAAAATACATCATTAAGTATACCAAGTAAAACAGCTATTAAGTCAGACTATTCTGTGTGAACTACCAATTTACAGCTCTAACTTTTAGCATGTCATATACCTAATTCTCTAAAGGGTAAAAGCATTGCAGATAGCACTTCTCTGTGAATCCATATTCTCAATATACATGTATTTGCATGTTTGTATATGTGTGTATGAATTTCAGAAACACTTCAGCCACTATTTTAGAGGAACTAGCTTGCTTGCTTGCTTGACGGCCTGACTGACTGACTGACTGACTGAAACAGGGTCTCACTATGTAGCTCAGGATGGTTTTTAACTCACTAGATAGTCCAGGCTGGCCTTGAACTTTCTGGATCCTCCTGCCTCAAGCTCCTAAATGCTGAGACTGGAAGCATGTAAAACCTGCCTGGTTCCCAGGAGAAGTAGATTTTTAAAAATTGAGAAAAGGTATTTTGCTCTTTGAATTAACAATTTAGGTCGTTTTGTGAATATATTATTTTTTTGTTTCTAGGACAGTCTTGCTTTTTAATACGAGCGAGCTGGTCGTGGGCTCACTACATAGCCCAGGCCAGGTTGACCTCAAATTTGTGGGGGATCTTCCTGCCTAAGCTCCCAAGTGCTAGTATTACAGGTATGTACCAACATGCTTGGTTTGGGAATATATTCTTAAAATATCAGGGTAAGAAATGACATATTGGGCTACATGTGGGCTGCATGGTGCATGCCCATAATCCCATCTACTTGGGGGCTAAGGCAAATTCAGGCCAGTCTGGTCAACATAACAAGATGCTTTGCCTCAAAATTATAATTGGGAAACAAAAAAAGGGTTGAAATCAATTCCTGTTCCTGAAAAAAAAAAAAATAGTCTTTCACATTTGGGAAAAATTAATTATTGAAACTGTATTGGAGACCGGGTATGGCAGCACACACCTATGATCTTAGCACTTGGAAGGCTGAGGCAGGAGGTCTGCCATGAGTTCAGGACCAGCCAGGGCTACAGAGGAGTTCAAGGACACCCTACACTACAAAGTAAGAGTCTGTCTCCAAAACAAAACAAAACACCCCAAAAACTTGTATTGAAATTCCATTCTTTCACCAACAGAAAACCACACACAATAGTATTAATTGCTTAGTAAGAAATATTTATATGAAAAAGAATAATCTATTGGTTTTCCTAAAGTCATTGTGCAGCAGGGGATGGTGGCACATGCCTATAATCCCAGCACTCCAGAGGCTAAGGCAGAAGAATCACCGCAGTTTGAGGCCACCCTGGGCTACATAAATGAATTCAAGGTCAGCCTGAACTGCATAGTGAGACCCTTGTGTTACAAAAAAAAAAAAAAAAAAATTAGTTACTAAAGTTATGGTTCAGAAAGCATTCAATCATGTTTCATTATATATATGAGATAAAAAGCCACTGCAATTCATTTGCCAGTAACTTTTATCATTATGGGGTATTTGGTAGGAAGAATGTGAGTAGATTTTATACTTGGCAGTTAAAACTAAAGGTTCTGTTTGTGCTGTGTTACATGTAACACTGTATTAGCTCTAAAACTGTTCAGTGTTTGTTATGTTATGATAGTTTTAAAGAGGTTACTATTTTGTACGCCATCAAAGATGTTACATTAATAATTTAATTTTTAATTTTTTTTCTTGAGACAGGTCTCAATATATAGTTCAGGGTGGCCTTGAACTCATGGTAGTCTTCCTGCCTCAGCCTCCTGAGTGCTGAGATTATAGAGATGCACCAGTATGCCCGCCTAATTTTAAATGGTTATAAAAATTAAGATGAAGGCATTAAAGTTACAAAATCTTTTAAAAGGCTGTAGAGGCACATTATAAACTATTTTATCCTTACTAAGCAAAAACTACTATTATAAAATAATTCATGGACAATGCAGATAAAAAAAAAAACCCTCAGATACACTTACTCCAAACCTCCACACAATACCTAAAAAAATTTAATACTTTGACTCTCAGCTGGAGAAGTTTAACATAAAAAGAAAACACTAAGAACTGGGTATGACAGCACATACTTATAGTCCCAGCATTTGGGAGGCTGAGGGAGAAGGATCAGAACTTTGAGACCAGCACGGACAACATAGGGACATCATGTCTCCAAAAAACCCAACAAAACATGAAAAAGCCTGAAAAAACAAAGCACCACATTTAACCATATAACTTCTCATTAAAAAAGTTATAGTTGGTATATAAAACTTTAAGTCTGTCTGTAAAACTGTATATGGGACAATTCAATTCCTTTTCATTCTTTTTTTTTTTTTCCTGAGACAGGGTTTTGCTTTGCAGTTTAGGCTGGCCTTGAACTCTGTAAGTGGCCTAGGCTGGCCTTGAACTCACTGCAATCCTCCTGCCTCAGCCTCTCAAACACTGAGATTACGGGTGTGCACCACTATCCCTGGTTGACAAGTCGAATTCATAGGTGGTATTTTGAAATTAAAAGGCAAAGCTGTCAAGTACTTGAGCTACAAAGTCAGAAAGTGTGAGTAACTGAAGTGTAAGAGTAAGTGAAGAGTAAGTTTGTACAGAAAAATGTTAGACGCAGAACCATCAGTCAATGCCGTAGGTCTTTTGCTATTTCCATTTTTCATGACTTGAAATTTCTCAAGTAGGAGAAATGTTTGGCATTTTTAGAACTCTAATCTTCAGTAAAAATTTAAAGTTCAGTTTAGTCTAATTCATCTGATCTGATCTGTAGTTCAACATTCATTTTAATTATTAAAAGTACTTATCTACAAAATCATCAGGATTTTTAGAATTCAAATTTGACAGTGATTTTATACATAAGTAATTTCTATGGCTGAAAATTAAACTGCAATTGAATTGAAAACAAGACTATAAACTCACCATGCATTCAAAAAAATACACATATTTCTCCAATCAAGTTCGCAGAAATATCATGAGGGTATACAGTACAGGCTGATATATTACAATTTTGTTTTAGAAATTCCATTAAAAACCAAGAGGATTTCCAATGAATAAAATTATTTTAAATTAATAAATTACTCAATTTAAAATATTTTTATAAATATCATAACAAGCTAGATATTAAGTAATGGGGCTCCCACAAAGTAATAGCAAAATACTTTAAATTATTTAATTTGGATATTGTTTTTAAAGTATCGATATGTATTTAAAGTTTACTGACTGATCTATAACACTGAATTCCAGATCAAACTGGTAGAAATTAGATATATAGTGCTGTTTGCTGGTTCTTCACATCATCACAGGATGAAAATTCCTTTTGTAAGAAACACAATGGCTGCACCGGTTATTACTGTACTACAGCAATCCAGTTAGGTAGCATATTTATGAAGGAAGCGTTCAAATGCATCATAGATGGCTTGTCTAAAATTAAATATGAAAGAAAAACTGTAATTAGTAGACGGAGTGGGAGATAGGCAACACCTTTATGGTATTTCCAAACTAACCATGACTTATAAACCAATCTTTTGTCCAAACTAAAAAAATGGACAAAAATATGTTGTGTGTTTGGGGACTGGATCGTGTAACCACATCACTCCTACTGGAAAACCTGAAGTATATTTCAACTGACGATGCACCCTGGGGTACTTCTTCTTTTTTGTTTTTTGTTTTTTTTTTTTTTGGTCTTTTTCGTTTTTATCGGTACCAGGGATCGAACTCACGACTCCCTGCTTACAAGGCAGGTGCTTATGCTGCTGAGTTAAATCCCCAGCCCCTGGGGTACTTCTTCTTAAAAGCATTTTTTTTTTTGTATATAAGAAGCATAACACACAAATCATGACAAGAATTGATTTTTTTCTCCTGTCATTTTGTTGAAAATTAATTATGCAACTTTTAGACTGTGGGATTTAATCTATTTCACAGAATGACTTTTTTATTTGTTTATTTGTTTTTAAACTAACAATAAGTGCCTGGCAACTGAATTTAAAATCAAAAGAATTGGTTTCCTACATTAACTTCCCTGGATACTTTCATATTTCAACTGGAAAGGAGAAAAATATTTTGGCCTTTCATAAAGTATTTTTAGAGCACCAAGCATGGTGATACACACCTGTAATCCAGCACTTGGGAGGCCAAGGCAGGAGGATCCCTGTGAGTTCCAGGCCAGCATGAACTACATAATGAGATCCTGTCTCAAAAAAACATTATTTGTTTGCTTTTTGAGACAGGGTCTCACTCTGCAGCCCAGAGTGGCCCTGAATTCACAGGGATCCTCCTGCTTCAACCTCCCAAGTGCTGGGAGCGTGCTGCACCCTGCCCAGCAAAAAAAAAAAAAAAAAAAAAAAATTTTAAAGCTATTTTTTCCCTATTGTATAATAGAACATATAGAAAATCAAAAAATATGTAAAAGGGAAAAAGACATTAATGTTACTACTCAAAGGCATCTGTTATTAATGTTTTCATGTGTCTTTAATGCATGCCTATAATTTCACCCACTATAAGTAAAAACTATGAAATCATATTAATCTTACATCTTACTTGTTTACGCATTTCCCAACTTCCTAACAAAAACATAAATCATTTTTAAAATTAAAAACTGGCACTGGGCATAGTGGCGTATGCCTGTAATCCCAGCACTTGTGAGGCTAAGGCAGGGTTCCAGACCAGCCTAGGCTACAAAGTGAGCTCTATGCCAGTCTGAACTGCAGTGAGACCCTGTCTCAAAAAGTAAAAAAAAAAAAAAAAAAAAGCTGGCTAATAGATTAGGATTTTCATTTTTTTAGAAAAGACGTAGCTTTCTTGCTTTTCTTCCTTTGTTTGTTAGAGACAGGGTCTCACTGTATAGTGAAAGCTGGCCTCAAACTCATGGTGATCCTCCTGCCTCAGCCTCCCAAGTGCTGGGATTACAGGTGTGCACCTCACACCTGGAGAGACACAGCTTTCTAACAAGTGTTTATTTCTTTGGCTCAAGAATTTGTTCCTCTGCTAGTCAAGATGGCACACACCTGTAATCCTAGCACTGGGGAGACTGAGGCAGGAGGGTCACTGAGAGTTTGATGCCAGCCTGGGTTACAGAGCGAGACTCTGTCTCAACAACAATAACAACAATAACAAAAATTGTTTTTCTTTTAAGCATAGTGGTGCATGCCTGTAATCACAACACTCAGGAGGCTGAGGCACAATGACTGCTCTAAGTTCAAGGCCAGCCTTCATGTACTAGTGTATTATTCACCTGTATTACAATCAGCTCTAAATAATACAAAACACTAAAGTACATAAAAGCGTGATTTGTTTTATATCTGGTGAGTGAAAAGACTGAATTTTAAAATTTTCAATTATTCTAAACTCCATTAGGTTTTTTTGTTTGTTTATTTGTTTTGTTTTGTTTGGAGACAGGGTCTCACTATGTAGTTTAGGCTGGCTTTGAACTTACAGCAGTCATCCTGCCTCAGCCTCTGGAGTGCTGGGAAATCAGGTGTGTGCCACCACACCTGACGCCATTAGGTTTTTTTGGTTTTTTTTTTTGTCGTTTTCCTTTTTATCGGTACCAGGGATCGAACTCACAACTGCCTGCTTGCAAGGCAGGTGTTTCTGCCGCTGAGCTAAATCCCCGGCCCCTTGGTTTTGTTTTCTGATACAGGGTTTTGTGTAGTCCAGATTGACCTCAATGTTGTGGCAATCCTTTTGCCTCAGCCCCCAATTTACGAGATTATAGGCATGTACCACCGTGCCCCGGCTGATAAACATATTTCAACGATACCTTTTTATGATCAAGTGTAGATACAAGTAAAAATTATGGAGGATATCAGAAAGTTAGAGTTATAAAAGGTTTCATAAGTTCTAACTAAAATAGTGGAGTTGTGGAGCACTGTGGTCCATTCCAGTAATCCTAGGTATTTAAGAGGTGGAGGCAGGAGAGTTTGAAATTCAAACCTAGCCTGTACAAATTAGCAAGACCTTGTCTTGAAATAAAATAAAATAAAAAATAGATAAATAGATGGGGCTGAGGAAGTAGCTCAGTGCTTCCTGAGTTCAATTCCCAGTACTGTGAATAAAGTAAAAAAAAAAAGTGACTGTGTTATATCCTGGGTTCAACCCCCTATACCACAAAAAAGATGAAAAAAGAGCAGAGTCAATATTACAATACTAAAGATCATTAATGGTAAAGCAGTATTTTACTTTTCATTAAAATTCACTATTTGCCAACTAAAAAACACTGCTCTAGCCAGGTGTAGTGGTGCACACCTGTAATCCCAGCACTCAGGAGGCTGAGGCAGGAGGATCATTGGGAGTTTGAGACCAGACTGGACTACCAAGTGAGCTCAAAGTCAGCCTGAACTGCATAGTGAGACCCTGTCTCAAAAAGACAAAAACAAACAAACAAACACATTGCTGTTATCTGACAAATGCTCAGGACATTCTTAGAAAACATCAGAGTGGAGTGAAAAATCCTATCCATGCATCAAAGCAACTTTTACAAACCACAGTGTTCCCTCACATACCCTAAAATACCTGGCCTTAGTGCTTAATGGGGGTAAAACCACCTGGTAAGACATGCCTAGGATAACCTATATTCCTGATTTTCTACAAGAAGAAACAAAAGGCAAGGTAGAAAAGGAGGGAAAATACCTCACTGTGAGATTTGTGGAAGGCAAAAAGAAAATAAAAGGACTAAAATATGCAATAAAAATGCCTAACCTGAGCTGGGCATGGTGGCTCACATCTGTAATCCCAGCACTCTGGAGGTTGAGGCAGGAGGCTCTTTTCCAATTTGAGACCAACCTAGGTTACAAAGTGAGCTCAAGGCCAGCCTGCACTGGATAGAGACCCTGTCTCAAAATGAAGGAAAAAAAAAAAAAAAAAAAAAGCCTAATCTTTCCTAATTGTTGAGATAAAAACAAGCACCTGTTTAGAAAAGTCATCTTACCTGAAGAGTCCTTGTTTAAAAAGGTAAGCGCTAATATGACCCCCTTCTAGATAGCGGATTTCACAACCAGGCCAGATTTCTTGTAGACTTCGAACTCCTGTTCGTGGAATATAGGCATCTTCTTTGGCTTGTACCACTATAATGAGGCTTGGGTCAACTGGAACTAAGGAAGGGATTTTTACACATTAAAAAGGTCTAAGATTTTATACAAGTACCGTAAGTCCTATGAGAAAATATGCCACACAATACAGTGCCATTAAGTGAAACATTTGTTAAACTCTTTAAGTTTTAAATATACTACATTATAGTAATACTGATCCTTAATACAAGATGTTTTTCTAAAGATGTAAGATTCAGTGTATTTTTATTTATTGGTGTTATTTTTTGGTGCTGAGGATTGAACCCAGAGCTTTGTGCGTGCTAGACACATGCTCTATCACTAAGCCACAGCCCATCCCTTTTGATGTATTTTTAAATAGGTAAAATAGCTAAGCATGCTGGTGCAAGCCTGTAACCTTAGCACTCAGGAGGCTGTGGCAGGAGGGTCACTGTGAGTTCAAGGCCAGCCTGGACTACACAGCAAGACTTTGTCTCAACACAGAACAACACAAAAAAAATGGTATAGGAAGGTTTTCATTGATAAAATATGACACATTTAAATGACCAGTTTAGGGGCTGGGGATATAGCTCAGCAGCACAGCACTTTCCTGGCAAGTGTGAGGATGAATTCAATCCCCAGTCCCGACCTCCCCAGCCAAAAATAACCACACAGACACACACACTCAAAAAAAAAAAAAAAAAAAAAAAAAAAAAAAAAAAAGAAAATGAACAGTTTAACTTGGAGAACACATTCTAGCACAAAAAAATATTTCCTTTAAAACATGAAATTTTGTAAAGCTTCTTTAAAACATTTCACAAATATCTACAGAACAGCAAATATTCTCAATTACATATAAAAATTAGTACCTGAGAAATTTGCTACGTGAGTACATTCATCCATGACTCCTTTCATAAATATTAAAGATTCTCTTTGAAGATTATTTCTTCTTTGTTCTTTGCTGAGGACCTGGTATGACTGAGGGCTGTACCTTGTATAATTATTTTTGTCAGCTGAAAGTGTTCGATTCAGGCAGTGTATCTTAGAGGCATCTTGCAACAAAAGTCCTTCTGACGTAGCACTGATAGGTGTGTTACTAGAGGTTTGGCACTCAGCAGGTTGCTGGGACACAACTTGGTTTGTCATATCTAAATTTAAACTCCTGGAAACCAACTTGTCTGCACTGCTTGGGAAGTGTTTCACAAACTCTTGTCCCATTTTGAAAGAATCTGTCTGAATATATGAAAGAAAAAAGCCATTTAATATAATACATTTCATACAACTTTAACAATCTTTTTAAAATAAAAAGATAAATACCCATCAATGGATAAACAAAATGTTACCATATATACACATATATATACAATAGAGCATTATTGTAAAAAGGAAATAATTTTTTTTTTCTTTTTCCTTTTTATCAGTACCGGGGATCGAACTCACGACTGCCTGCTTGCAAGGCAGGTGCTTATGCCACTTGAGCTAAATCCTAGCCCCTAAGGAAATAATTTTTTTAAATTAAAATTTTAAATTCCTTTTTCAGACACATATTATAACAAAGATGAACTCTATAAATTATGCTAGGTCAATAAACCAGACATAAAAGGACAAATAATGCCGTTTGTGGTGGTGCGTGCCCGAAATCCCAGCACTTGGGAGAATTAGGCAGGGAGACTGCAAGTTTGAGGCCAGCATGGACTATACAGTGAAACCCTGTGCCAAATAAGGCAAAAAAGAAGATAAACGCTGTATGATTCTATTCTTGTGAGGTCTCCTCAGCAGTTAAATTCAAGAGAATGGTGGTTGTCAGGGCTAGGACAGGGAGGAATGGGAGTTACACTTCAGTTGACAGATTTAATTTGGGAACATGGAAAGTTCTAGAGAGGGATGGTAATGGCCACACAGCCGTGTGGACATACTCAATGTTACTGTACACTTAGAAATAGTTAAAATGGCAAATTTTATGTTGGATAGATTCACCATGATTTTTAAAAAATGTGGTCAAAATTTAATGGAGGGTTAAGATAAGTGACATGTATTTACTGCTGAATGTTTCCTACACAACAAAATGGGGTATCAGTCTGTGTCATGTTTTATTGTGAGAGTTTGAAATTCCATAATCTGCCTTCACCTTAGAACTTCTAGAAGTCTTATGAGTATATACGGGAAGTAATGTAAATATAAGCTCACAAAGACACCAGCTACGTATTGTCCCTTACTCAGACTGAACACACAAGAATTAACAATTATCAGGGAGGGCTGGGTATTTAGCTCAGTGGCATAAGTGCCTGCCTTGCAAGCAGGCAGTCTGAGTTTGATCCCCGGTACCGATAAAAAGACAAAAACAAACAAACAAAAAAATAAATAAATAAAAATTATCAGGGAGCTGAGAATCATAGGGCATGTCCACAATCTCAGCTACTTGTAAGACTGAGACAGCAGGATCAAAAGTTTGAGGCCAGCCTAAACTACATAGTGAGTTCAAGGCCAGCCTGAATCACACAGTGAGACCAAAAAAATCAACATTAAAAAAAGGGCTGGTAGAACACCTGCTGTGATGCACCAAGTCTTATGTTTAATCCCTGGTACCATAAAATCAGGAAAAATATATTGCCTATGGAAATCTCAAACGTATGCTCTATGTTTAAGACTTACAAAACCCTACTATTTTCTACTACCATTTTATCTTTCTTTCTCTTTCTCTCTCTCCTTTCTCTTTCTTTCTTTCTTTCTCTTTCTCTCTCTCTCTCTTTCTCTCTTTCTCTCTTTCTCTCTCTCTTTCTCTCTCTCTCTCTTTCTCTCTTTCTTTCTTTCTTTCTTTCTTTCTTTCTTTCTTTCTTTCTTTCTTTCTTTCTTTCTTTCTTTCTTTCTTTCTTTCTTTCCAGGGATCGAACTCACAACCAAGTGCTTGCAAGGCAGGAGCTTATGCCACTGAGCTAAATTCCTGGCTACCATTTTATTTTTTAAAAATCCACAAATTTGGTGACACCGAATTGGTGAGTTATTTGGGAAACTCCTTCTTCCTGACAGTATACATGAACACAATTAGAATTAGACAAAATCCAATCACGTTACAGGTCATATATCCTTTCACTCTGCAATGTTTCCAGGACTTAACACTTACACAATGATATATGCACTAAGTTACTTATTGCAGTACTGTTTGTTAACAGTGAAAGGTGAGAAAACAATATAAATGTCTACCAACAGGCTACCTGTTACTAAGCTGTGGTATATCCATCTATACAATAAACCATTATATAGCAGTAAAAAACAACGAAACAGAGCCAGGGGTTTAGCTCAGCAGTGAAAGTCCTGCTTGGCAAATGTGAGGTCATGATCCCTGGTACCAAAAACCCCTCAAAAACCCAAGAAAACATCTGTGAGTGTCCATTAAAAAAAGAGAGCAGGCAAGGCTGTAACCCAGCAGTCAGGAGGCTAACGAAGGAGGAGTGCTATGAGTTTGAGGCCAACTTGGGCTACACAGTTAGTTCAAGACCAGCTTGGACTTCACTATCAAGCCCTCAAAAAAAAATAAAGGAAATGCAGAATTAATGGGTTCTAGATATTCACAGGGGTACATCAATAAATTTAAACTTTTTGTAGTATTGGGGATTGAATCCAAGGCCTCTGCACTTGAGCTTCTACTCCTCAATCCATTTTAAAAATTTTTATTATTATTTTTTATCTTGAGACAAGGTTCTCGGTAAGTTGCTCAGGCTGGGCTGTTTGGAATTTTCCTGCCTCAGTCCACGAGAATGTTGGGCTAAGCTAAGTTTAATCTCTTTTGATTGTGAAAACACAAACAATAAGGAAGTCATCTTAACATTTTTTGAACGTTCATTACTGTGAACTGGTTCTAGAGGACACAAGAAGTGCTTGGTAAGCCTATGCTGCCATTTCAAACTAGAATTTATGAACTTCCCTTACAAAACACATTTTTCTCAGAAGCTTACAAATATATGTATCTTTTTGGCTCCAGGTACAGTGGAGCACAAAGAACTCATTAGTAGGTAAAGCGAATTGTAATGAAGTTCTTAAGGAAGCAAAAATTACCATTTGAGATGATGGAAGATTGATGAAAGCTAGGCACAGTGGCAAATGCCTTTAAGCCCAGCTATTTGGGGGGTTCAGGTTGGAGGATTTCACGTTTAATGTCAGCCTGGGTAACAAAGTAAGACTTCTGTCTCAAAAAGAAATGAGTAACAAAGTCCTGATTTTACAAGTGTTAGGTTCATAGCGGTATAATCATAAAATCCTCATTGATGGAAGATTCCTTTACTTTATGAAATTTCTTAAGACTATCAGTAACTCAAACTAGGCAAAATTTTTACATTCATGAAAAGAATTGGTCACGTTTGGGAAGTAACAACCAATTCATTATCCTGAAAACTATAAGGAAAAGAATCAATCATTTATCTCCTTTTTTTGGTAGTAGTGATACTTAAGATTGAACCCAAGATCTTCATATTGAATTATTTATTTTTACTTTGAGACAGGGTCTCTCTAAGTTACTAACTTGTCCAGACTGGGGTTGAACTTGCAATTCTCCTGCTTCAGGCTCTGAGAGGGACTACAAGCATTCGCCACCACAGTAGGCATAATTAATTTATTTATTGAAAGAAGGTCTTGCTGTGTACTCCATGCTGGCCTTGAGCTCACTGTGTGGCTCAGATTAGCCTCAAACTCTGTATCCTTCTTCAACCTGCCCAGTGCTGGGATTATAGGTGTGAGCCACCATTCCTGGTTGTGGTTGCTTTTATTTTTTAATATTTATTTATTTTTTGTCTTTTTGAGGCAGCATCTCTCTATGCAGTTCAGGCTGGTCTTGAGCTCACTTTGTAACCTAGGCTGGTCTTGAACTCACAATGATCCTCCTGCCTCAGCCTTCCAAGTGCTGGCTTACAGGTGTGAGCCACCTTGCCTGGTTGTGGTTGCTTTTTAATAAATGTAATTAGCTGCATGTTTGGTTTGCATGATTTTCTGTATATGTTGTATTTTAAATGAAGAATCTGGGCAGAGGACATATCTCAGTGACACAATGCCTGTCTGGCATGCACAAGATCATGAGTTCAATCCCAGGTACCAAAAAAACAAAATAAAAACAAAAAAACCCCAAAAAACCACACACAAAAGAAAACAAACAAAACAAAACCAAGAATTCTTAAAAGCTCAACATTCTATGCATGTATTTTTAAAACAATGATACTTTTAAAATTTTTTCATTTGTTTCTCTTTCCTTTGTTTTTGGGGTTTTTTTTTTTTTTTGAGTCAATGTTTTGCTGTGCAGTTCAGGTGCTCTTGAACTCACTATGTAGCTAAGGCTGGCCTTGAACCTGCAGAAATCCTCCTGCCTCAGTCTCCCCAGTGCTGGGATTACAGTCATGCACCAACTCCTAAAATTTTTAATTTTTAAAAATTTTGGTGATACCGGGGATCAAACAAGGGTGGCTCTACTGTAACTAATTACATCCCCAGCCTTGTTTACTTTTATATTTCGAGACAGTTTTGCTAAGTTACTTTGGTGAGATTCAAATTAGAGCCTCTGCCAATGTGGAAATTACAGGCATGTGCAACATGCCTGGCTCTTGTAGTTAAAATTTAAGTCATTAAATACACAATCAACATTCCCTTAATGTTATGTTAGTAAAATACTTACTCCACAGTACTCAAGCATGTGAATAATTTCTTCTTCATAAACCGTCTGTGTGTAATATTGCTTCTCCAGCTCCCTCCAATTAACTGATTTACTCAATACTCCCTAAAATAATAAAAATAAGAGCAAATCATACTACATTGTCTTCAATACTTACTAATCTTGTGTAAAAGAGAGATAATAGCAGATTAACGAGTCAGGCAAATTGAGTGGTAAGATGTTGATTTACACCAATATAAACTTCCCCTAAATGTACAGAGTGGATTATTTGTACCTATGCTGTTTGTACAAGCAATGTAGTTTTTGCCTAATCCTAATTTCCCTCTGGAATTTTGGTACATGCTAGGCAGAGGGTACCTAACTCGCTGATACCTGACTAAAATCCCTGGTCCACTAAGGTCAGGGAATAGATATAGTTCTTTTCACACTTTGTCACAACTTACTGCTGGAGAAATCAAACACAAACTGTAGGATTCCACTGGTTGAAGACTGTGGGACGTTTGCACCAGGTTTTGCCTAGTGTTCGTTTTCATTGGTTTTGTGTTGTTTCCTTTTGCTGTAATTAAGTCTTGGTCATGAATACAAATATATGGTGAGTCTTATTAACCCCTTCTATGGAATAAGCCAACCAATGCTGTTAATTATACATACAGCTATCTAAATAATAAGTGCAATTAAATTACCGTAGTAAACACTCCAGATGCTGTGGACCAAGACAGACACGGAATCAATGGCATGGGCTTAGGCCAGTTGGATACTGCTAAGGAGGCCATCTGTAACATAACAAACCAGTTGAGAGAGCTTATTTTAAATTGCTTGTTCATTAAAATTAAAAATATTTAATGCTAAGAACTTTGTGTAGGAAGTAGGTGATGAGGTAAGACACAAACACAAGTCCATAATCACCAGTGAGAGTATCTAATGATTTTGTTAAACCCTGAATCTTTTTTTTTTCCAAATTCACTTTATTTCAAGGAGAAAAAAATAAAGAAAACTAAAACAAAATTTCAAAACACGTCAGTCAGGAGGCAGGCAACAATGGTACATACATTGCACTTTGTCTCCCCAGTTCATCCAGAGCACAAGACATCTGCATTCAATTGTCCAAATAGTATCAGCACAAATCTTTCTCTTCAGTGAACTCAGAGAAACCAGTAGTATAACTATCATACTTTTTATATACATATATTCATACATATGTTGTTTCTTTCAGCTTCTCACACTAATGAGACAAAATGATATTGAACCCCAAATCTTTTTTTTTTTTTGTCTTTTTCCTTTTCATCGGTACCAGGGATCGAACTCACGACTGCCTGCTTGCAATGCCACTGAGCTAAATCTCCAGCCCCTAAACCCCAAATCTTAAAATTCAGCAATTTAGAAATAAAAATTTTAGGAACTTGAAGATCACTCACCAACAACTACTGTGTATCACTTACGTACAGAACACAGGTGCTGAGACGTGGACGTTAGGCAGTGGGCTCAGTGCTCTCACTACCTAAGTGACTTGCTCAGATATAGCAAGATTACAACCAGAAAATCGCACACTTTTAAGGTGCGACTGAGGTGGCTAAGAATTTGGTGAATTACAGAGATTATATAATGGATATAAAATAATGTAATATATGTGTATAAAGAAAGGAAAAGTTATTTTTGGTTTTAACAGTCAGAGAAGTTCAAAAAGGCTTCAAGAACTGTCTGAATCTTTTCAGCCATTTATTTAAAATCAAGATGGTAATGAAGTATAGCGTGGGTTAGAGGAACAACTATTATCTTTCTGTTTGGCTGGCCAATAGGTTTATGTGGTCACTGGAGCAACCGAAAATGGTAGAGCTGGAAAGACATCAGGATCCGATTAGTGGTTCCTTTGGTAGGAAATTAAGAGTTACAAGCAAAGAATAGGATTGTGAAAGTGATTCAAGGAAGCTAATGTGTTCCAATTTTCAATTAGGAGTTGAGATCTGAGGTAAGAGATCACTTATTAGGCAGTAACCCAGGTCATAACAATGGAAACTTAAGTGGGTCTATAAACAATATAGGAATCTAAGCAGCCAAATTGATAAATTTGGAATTTAATTAGCTGAGCTCAGCAACCAATTGCGTGGACCCATGTTAGAGTCTCACCGAGCGGCACTGAACTGGAAAGTTATAAATCTTTTAAAACAGAAAACCATAAAAAGACATCTTGTTGGAAACAATTTAGCTAGAATCTTGTATTAATTTTTGGTTGACACCTGTTTCCTGTTTCTTTTGTTAAGCAGGTTAATTTTGTGTGTGGATACAGCTTATTTTGCTTTCTTTAGGGGACTTATACTTCAGGTAATTTTTTATTTTGGGGGTCAAATACAGGGCACTAGTTAAATACAGGGCTCAAGATGGTGTCAGTTATGCCAAACTACAACAGAAATATTAGTAGGTAGAAAAAGATTTATTTTCCTACCTATTAATTCCTTAATTTCACTGGTAATTGCAATGAATTTGAGTAAATTTTTAAAAACTTAAATAATTAAAATGACGTTTAGAAAAATTCATACACTTGTTTTAAAAAATCTGTTGGATAACTAATACATGCCATATAGCAAACAAAGGATATTCTGAATTCTCATTGAAGCAGCTGCTTCATGGAGAAAAAAATTGCTAACTTCAACAGATGGGTGGGCTAGGCATGGTGGCACATATCTGTAGTCCCAGCACTAGGGAGGCTGAGGCAGAAGGATCACTGTGAGTTCAAGGTAAGTCTGGACTATGTAGCGAGTTCAAGACCACTATGAACTATAGAGCAAGGTCCTGTCTCAAAAAGTAATGAGAACAACAAAAACCACTACAAAATCCCATGGGTAGGAGTCTGAAGTTAAGGGCTATCACTATATAAAAGTAAACAAGTAATTATAGTGTGATAAAAAGTACTAATGAGAGATGAAAGGCTATGTAAAAAGATTTAAGCTATATTATGTACATGTACCAACTCTCCATGATGAATGAAATCATTTTACATTAGAAACATGCACTAATAAAAATAAAAAATTCTAATAAAGTAGTTAAAATTAATGGAAAAAAGATTAAGTACTAATGAAGCATGCAGTATGGAGGTAAGGCTGTGAGTAGAAACATCTTCTCAAAGAAAGGAAGCTCTGAACTGGAACTAGAAGGAGAAGCTGCTGTTCACTTAGGTAAAAGGCATTAAAGGGGACAGGATGCTAGCAGCCAGCACAGCTAGAGTCTAATGTAAAACCAAACTTCAGGCAGGTTCTGATCGGGAGAGAGCAGGGATCAGAGAAACAGTATTCTAGTTACAATGTAGAGGAAAGTATTTTAAAACATTAATGAGCTGGGTGTGGTTGTGCATCCGTGTAAAACACTGAGAACAGACTAACCCCACAGAAACCAGTTAGGAGTTGGTTTGGCATATTCTGAAAGACAAAGGTAAAATATGCTGGTGGTAGTGGGAGTGAAGAGATAAATGAAAATGCAGATATCTTGGGGCTGGGGATTTAGCTCAGCGGTATAAGCACCTGCCTTGCAAGCAGGCGGTTGTGAGTTCAATCTCAGGTACCAGTAAAAAAAAAGGGGACTGGGGATATAGCTCAGCGGCGTGAGTTCGATCCCCGGTACCGATAAGGAGAAAAAAAAGAAAAAAAGAAAATGCAGATATTTTGATCAATTTAACAACAAAACTGGGCATTTCTATTTGACATTTGTTATGGTTGTGTCTAGATGTCCCAAAGTCAGGTGTAGTCACAGGTGGAGCTTTTTCAGAGGTGGCTAGATGCACATAAAATGCGTGATGCTGAGATTGATTTATGGTGTAATGCTGTGCTCAAGGGCACTAGGATTAAGGGTGTGGGTGCTACCCATCCCAAGTAGCCTGGATAAAATATAAGAATAGAAAGAGTTGTTGTTAACCCTCGATGCTTTTGCTGTTTTCTGCTTGCCATGACCTGGTTCTCCTCTGAGCTGCCCCACTGCCAAGCCATTCCACCTTTGAGCCAGCTTGTTATAGATTAAAACTACTATAAACTGTGAGCTAAATAAACCTATTCTTCTTTAACTTTGGGTATCAGGTATTTTGTCTCAGCAACAAAAAAAAAGTAAGACAGAATTTGGTACCAGAAGTGGGGTCACTGTTGTGACTATACATGACTATGTGGTTAAAAAGCCTTTAGAAATGGCTTGTGAGAAGAGTTTAGAAAGATTCAGAGATGCTGGCTGAAATAGTTGAGCTGAAATGCCTTAGGAAATATTTGGATGGGGAATTTTGGTTAGAGCTCAAAGAACAGAAGGCTGATAGAAATCCTGCCAGTAAAGATCAGGCTCAGGAGGTTTCTGCTGAGGAGGAGGAGTACATTGATGGTAGAATGCTGAGGTAGTGGCATGGCTACCGCTGGGGACTTTTAACCAGATTTGTGATGAAAATCAAGAGCAAAGAGCTCAGGAAAATGATTTATTGTTATTGTTTTGTTTTGTTTTTTTGAAGAGAGTCTTGCTGTGTAGTTCAGGCTAGGATTGAACTCATGGCGATCCTCCTGTTTCAGCCTCCAGGGAATGATTTAGAACCTGTGTGCATCTGGCCAGAAAGGAAGCTCCAATAAAGCTGTGGACTGCAAAAATAGAGAAGCCAGGTGTGGTGGCACATGCCTATAATCCCAGCACTCAGGAGGCTGAGGCAGGAAGATTACCCCAAGTTTGAGATCAGCCTGGGCTACAAAGTGAGTTCAAGGCCAGCCTGAATTGCACAGTGAGACACTGTCTTGGGAAAAAAAAAAAAAAAAAGTAGAGATCTTGACTTCAGAGAATAGGAGAACAAAAAAAAAATGGCCTGAGGGCATCACAAAAAGTAACAAGACTCCAACCTTTTCAGTCTCAAAATTATACAAGTAACCCTTTGCTCTGAGAAGAGCTGCTATAGCATCATGTTCCTGAATGGCTGCAGCCTAGAAGAGTTGTTTCTCAAGATTTAGTTCATAGGCACTGGCCCCCACAGCCAAGAGACAAAAAACCCTGGCTTCTGCCAGGTAATTTTTTGTTTGTTTTGGTACCAGGATTAAACTCATGACCTCACACTTGCCAGGCAGGCACTGTGCTGAGCTGTATCTCTCTCTGGCTCGCCTGGTTACTGCTCAAGCTGGCAGCAGACCTTGTTTTTATGCGGTGCTGGTTTCTGGCACATACAGAATGCAAGACTTGTGGGGTCAGGGTGGTTTCCAACCAGATTTCCAAAGAAGGCCTTTTAGGCATTGTATCCCCAGCAGGGCAGTGTGTAAAGCTGTAAATGCAAAGCCAAAGGTACAGTAGAGACCCCAGAAGGTAAGAAAAGACAGGAATATGGATGGTCAAAAGACAATTACAAAGAGTGAGCAAAAGCAGCCAAAGAACAACACCATGAGAGCTACAGCCACAAGGAGTGCCATGGGGCAGAGCCACCTATGCTCTTTAGAGTTCACAATTTGCCACAGGTTGCCAAAGATGCTAGAAGTGAACTGTGGAATTTAACGTTTGCCCTGCTAGATTTTAGTCTTGCTGTGTTCCCATTTCTTGCTATCCTCATTTGTAACTTTTAAAATAAAAATGTTAACTGTGGGGCGGGGCGGGGGGAGGAAAGGAAGGAAGAGAAAGGAGGAATATACACACACACACACACACATATATACATACATACACACAAGATAGTTAAGACAGTTTCTTTTAGTTCATTACAAAGAAAGGTTCATGCTAATACTGTTTGGACAACATTGCATGCCTATATCTTGTACTCTGAGTAACTACTCTGAAGATAACAATACATAATGTGTTCACTATTGTTACTCTCCTATTATCTTGTTTTGAAATTGTTTTTTTCTCTTTAAAATTAAAAAAGTTTATCTTGTGCCATTAAATGCTGTAAGCATATAACTTTCTTTTCATTTGTAGAGGAGCTTGCAGCTAAGAGTTTGCTTTAAATATCAGAGGAGACTTTAGACTTAAGACCTGTTAGCAATGCTACAACTGTTTAGACTTTGGCAACTTAGTCTAAATGCCTTTTACATAAAGAAATGTGCATGAGTCTTTGAGGGGCCAGGGACAGAATTCTATGTCTTGTGTCTAGATGTCCCTGCAAACCTTATGTGCACACATGGAGCTTTTCTAGAGGTAGTTGGGTCAGTTCATGATGCTGAGATCAATTCATGGTTCAGTGTTAGGCTCAAGCACACGAGGATTAAGGATGTGAGTGCTACTTGCCCTAAGTAGCCAAGTTGTGGTCAACCCTTGTTGCTTTTGCTGTCTTCTGCTTGCCATGAACTTGTGATGTCCCTCTGCTAAGTCACCCTGCTTTAATGCCAGCAGATTATAGACTGAACCTCTACAAATTGTGAGATAAACCTTTCCTCTAACTCTGGGTGTTGGGTATTTTGTCTCAAGGATAAAAAAATAACTAAGACAACACCTCAAAGGTTAAACTTTACAATCAATTTTTAAGAGACTATTAAGTCCAGTATCTAAGCTGTAAGGTAGAATAGTACAGTTAAATATCTAGATATATGACACAAAAAATCACCACTTCATAATTGGAATGGATTTATTTCTCCTTCCTACCTTCACCAAGACTCAAGTTAACTCAATACCTAACGAAAAATTCTAAAATAACTGGATTTGCTAGGTCTTATAATCATAATGAAATAAAAATTGAAAACGGCTTACGTGTCCACCCATGGATATTCCGGTCATTCCTAAAGGTCCATAGCCTTCCCGCTCTAGCCAGTGCAAGAGAGCTGCAGATTCTAAAACAAGAGCTCCTCCCATCACAAAAAGGTCAGACACATTTTTTAAGCTGGACCTCCTAGTCTCACAAAACAAAATAGGAAATGAACATTTCATGCATTTACATTTTATTTTATTTATTTATTTTTGTCTTTTTGAGACAGGGTCTTGCTGTGCAGTTCAGGCTGGCGTTGAGCTTACTTTGTAGCCCAGGCTGGTCTAGAACTTGCAACAATCCTCCTGCCTCACCTTCCTGAGTGCTGGGATTATAGATATGCGCCACCATGCCTGGCACATGTACATTTTAATATATGCAGATTTACATCAGGTGGCTGGATTTCATGTTTTCCTTTTAAACAAAGTAAAACAATGGAATAAATTATGAGTACCACTAATACTGTTCTACATACTAATTGCCTAAAACTTAAAAAAGTATATAATTGTTCAATAGCATGTATTTATTGAATTTCAATTAAAAATTAGATTTCATCTTAAAAATGTTTAATATTTATAGAAAAATTCTTTTTGTTTGTTTAAGACAAGGTTTCACTGTATATTTTAGGCTGGCCTTGAACTCTCTATGGAGTCCAGGCTTGCTTCAAACTTGCGGCAATCCTCCTACCTTAGCCTCCTCAGTGCTGGGATTACTGGCATGGGCCACCACATCTGGCACTGGAAAAATAATTATTTCTATGCTGACACTGTTTAGCGTTTCTAAGAAAAGCAAATTTATAGTTTTCTTCCACTTTAAAAAGAATTTTTTCATTACCTTTACATACCTTTATATAACCTTTTTTGTTTAAGACAAGTCTCACTATGTAGCTCAGGCTGGCCTTGAACACACAGTGATCCTCCTGCCTCAGCCTCCCAAGTGCTGGGACTATATAGGCATGCACCACTACACCTGGCAAAGCATCACATTGTTTTTAAAAAAGCAAAGTAAAGGTAACCTAATATTAATGATGTATTATTGAAATCCTAAATATACTATTTTCACAAAATACACAATTTATGTATATATTATTGAAAATACAAGTTTTATAAAAATATATGTGTAAATTAAACCATAATGTTGTTTTTAGAAACTGTTTACATATATTTTTCTTTTCTCTTTTCTCACCCAACCTACTCTTTCTTTTTTGAAGTACCAGTGACTGGCCCAGAACCAGTCTAGCAATATGCAATATTCTTGGTCCTCTTTTTTGAGTCAGGGTCTTGCTGAGTTATCTAGGCTGTTCTCAAACCTGTGATCCTTCTCGGCTTAAGCAGGTAGGATTATAGGCATGCACCACCACACTCAGTAGTGTATTTCCTTATAAGTAAGAAACAAGATTCCAGAACCATCCTTTTATAGTGATATAGAATATATTTCATTAAAGTGACCAAATCAGAATCTATTTTTGTAAATTCAAATTATATGAAAAAAATGTAATGATATAACTAGCTACTGAATGGAATCTTGTTAAAGGGAACAAAAATTCATTTTATGAATGATTATTTACTATGTGTGTAAATGATAATTATGTGCAAGGACTCCGATGCCATGAGAAATGCCAAGTGGAAGAACAATACTGGCCCCAAATAAGTTTTTGTTCAGTGACCTACCAGAAGGCAGGCCTTCTCTTTATGCTTTCCTCCATCAAAATATATCACACTCATGCTTGTCTTTGTTTCATATCCACAGCTACTTTTCTATATCTGATTATAAAATTCTCCTATCTATGTATTCATTTTTGAGACAGGGTCTCACTCCAAGGCTGGCCTTGAACTTACTCTTATGTAGCCCAGTCTGGCCTCAAACTTACGGCAATCTTCCTGTCTCAGGTTTCCAAGTGCTGGGATAATTTTTGCATTGTGTGGAGGTCTTGAATTCTCGAGTCCACCCCACTTTGTTCTTTTCCATAGAAGATACTGACGTGAGTGACGGCAGTACAGTTATCTATAATGATAAACCTAGGTCAAACTGTTCAAAAACATTTTTGTTTTTACTATTTATTATTTTGCTTTTTGGAAGACAGAGCTGCACTGTGTAGTTGAGGTCAGCTTTGAACAAAACCAAAATAATGAAACTAATACAGAAAAAATGATCAATTTGAATATTTAAGGAACAAATAAAAAATTGGAAGAGCTAACCAAAGGGTTCAAAACTTGGCTGGCAAATTTACCAAGGATATAAACTTTACAAAAAGGTGTCAGAAAGAGCTACTAGAGATAAGAAATTATGTAAAATTCATTAACTGCAGAAATAACCAATGTGAAGCAGGGTTTCTGAAACTTGAGACAAAATGGTAAATTGTGACAAATTACTCAGAGAATTCTTCAAAATGGTAAAAGAACAAGAAAAATTCATTCAACAGCTTATGGACGACTCAGAACACCAATCTAAGGATAACTGGACTTAGTAATTAGAAGACAGTATACATGGGAATAAAAAGGCTTTTTATAGAAATCATAATAGAAAACTTCCCAAGTATGAGGAAAATTCCAACATACAGGTAAGGAAAGCTTCTTATATAACACCAAATAACTACAATGAAAAAAAAAAAAAAGATTCCCAATGTGCATCTTGTCTAAATCCGAAATCTCCAACAAAAACAGTCCTGTTTTGTTCTGTTTTTGAGACAAGGTCTCACTATGTAGGTTCAAGCTTGCCTTGCACTTGCAGGGATCTGCTTCAGCCTCCCCAGAGCTGGGATCAGAGGTGTGCACCACAATCCTGGCGGGAGACCTCCTATTACTTTTTTATTGGTGCATTTTATTTTTATTTTTACTTTTTGGTACTGATGATTGAACCCAGGACATAACATTTTCCAGACAGGTGCTATGCTGCTGAGCTATATACTGGCCCTATCGGTACATTTTAGTTGCACACAATGATAACATTCATCATTCATCAGTAAATCTGTACCTGTACATTTTTTTCCTATTCCCATCCCTTCTCAACAACTCCTTTCCTTCCTTATTTGTACAAAAGCTTTGTTTCCATTTTTCCTTCTATTCTTTTTGTGTCCCTTCTTCGCTTTACCCTTTCTTGTTCCTCTTCTCAATTAAACATTTTTCCCCATTTCTCAATATCTATTACACATTTCGGTCCTCATTTACATTTTTGGTTTCTTATACCAGAGAAACAATGTAGTATTTAAACGTGTGTGTGTGATTTACTTCACTTAAAAAACAAAAAGAATATGGTCTCAGAGTGAATCCATTTAGCTAATCTCAAGCTTATCCTTCTTTATGGCAGAGTAGTACTCTATTGTATAAAAAATCCACATATTTATAAACTCATGTGTTGATAGGCATTTGAGTTATTTCCATGGCTGTATATTTATTACTGTATTATGATGTTTTTAATTCTTTCAGGAAGATACCAGAAAAGAGGAATAGTTGAGTCTAATGGGACCTCCAGTCCTAGTTTTTTGAGAAATCTCCATGCTGACTGCACAACGGTTGCAGCACTCTATACTCCCAACAGAAGAGAAGGGTTCCCTTTTATTCACAGCCCCACCAGCATGTCATTAGTTGTCTTCTTGATAACAGCATTCTTTGTGGAGCTAGAATCTCAGCGTTGTTTTACTTTGCATCTCTTGAATGATCAATGATGTTAAACATTTTTCATATTTTAATTTCCCATTTTTATTTTGAGACCTGAGTATTCATTTTAGATGCCCATTTTGGGATTGGATTTTTAAATCTGGGAGGTCTGATGTTTTGAGTTCTTTATATATTCTAGATAGTAGTCTTCTGTCTGAAGAACAGCTGGGAAAATTTTTTTCCGAACTTGTGCATTGTTTCTTCACTCTATTGGTATTTCTTTTGATGTGCTAAAACTAATAAGAGATCCCCGTTGTTGATTCTGTGTGATGCTCCCCATGTGATTAAGGTTTTGTTCATGAAGTCTTTGCCTACACAACTGTCTTCTAGCGTTCTATTTTGTCTTCCGGCAGATTTAATGTTTTGTTTTAATATTCAGATTTCTAATCCATTTCAATTTTTGCTTAGTGCATGGTGAAAGATATGGATCTAGTTTTAATCTTTAGGATGTGGAAAGCCAGTTTTTCCAACACCACTTATTAAAGAGACTACATATTTCTTTCAGTGAAGGGGTTTGGCTCCTTTGTCAAAGATAAAGTGGCTCTGTGTTTTATAGGATAACTTCAACTCAGGGACTGTAAGACTCCTGCCTTGCCTTTGTTGCCCATGATTGCCTTTGCTATTCTAGGTCTCTTCTGCTTACAAATGAATTTTAGGACTGTTTTCTCTATTGGCATTGCATTAAATCTGTGTAAGAATTTAGGAATTATGGCCATTTTCACTATATTGATTCTTCCCAGCCAAACGCAAGGGATATCTTTCCATTTCTAGTATCCTCTTCAATCTCCTTTTTTAGACTACTATAGTTTGTTACATATTTACTGACAGGGTCTCACTACGTAGTCTGGCTGGTCTTGAAGTCAGTATGTAGCCAGGCTAGCCTTGAACTCACAGCAATCTTCCTCTTTCAGACTCCCTGAATCCTGGGATTAAAGGCATGTATCACCACACCTGGCAGTACTGTAATCTTTAATGTGTAGGTCTTTTACTCCCTTTGTGAGATTGATTCTGAGATGTTTCATTTCTTTGGGATGCTATTATGAAAGATAATCTTAACCTAATCTCTCTCTCTCAGTGAGTTTATTTGTGTACCAGAATTTCACTCATTTTTCAGCGCTGATTTTGTATCCAGCTATGCTACTGAACGTGGTTATTAACTCTGGAAGTATTCTGGTGGAATTTTTGGGGTCTTCTATCTAAAGTATCATGTCAATAGCCTTCTCCCAGGTACATCCGAATCCAAATTACTCATCAGCCACTGAAGTCTGCTGTATCCACAGCTCTGGTCCACTGATGTGGTTCTCCATGGAGACCTCTGGTGTTGCCAGTAGTCACTGTGTGTCTGCAGATTCGAGCTGCCCTCCCGTGCAGTGAGTCAGGGCTCAGGGTACTGCTTGCTACTCCTTGTGGGTCAAAGGCTCTAATTCTCATTTCAGATCCTTTCGTGTTTGCTGTATTTCAGCATCTGGACACCAAATCTTGAAGAGGCTGTTTCTCTACTGTTTACAACTCTGCCATCTATCTTCCTGGAAGTCCCTGAACCAATCAAAATTCTGTCTGTTAGTGCAGAATCAAGGAAGTCTTTCCTAAAGTGTAGCTCCAGGGGAACATTAATTGGCTCAAGAACATTATATGGCTCCAGAAGATGTATGAGTGACTTAAACAGGTCAGGTTCTATCTTGGGGGAAGAGGCAGGAGTCTTGCTGTGTGTCCTAAAGTGCTGTGGCATTTATTGGCCAGTGAGTAGAAGCTGTTGGAAAACCTTTTATTGCTGCTGTATTTCTCATGTCTAGGGTTAAACCAAAGAGTAGGGTGTGGTGGCACATTCCTGTAGTTCTAGCAGTTGGGACACTGAGGTTATATCACAAGTCTGAGGCCAGCCTGGAGTAATAGTGAGCTCAAGGGTGGCCTAGATTATACAGTAAGATCCTGTCTCAGAAAACTAAAAAACTAAGTATGTAAGTAAGTAAGTAAGTAAGTAAATAAATAAATAAGTCAGCCAGCCAAAGAAAGCACAATATAGTAATTATGGACTTGCAAACTAATAGCCAAAGTTCATAATTTAAAAATCCTGGAAAGAATGTTTAATCTTCAGATTTTTTATATTATGTTTTGCAAGAATAAGAATATTTAATTACAAAAAAGTAAATGTACTATAAAAGGAAAAATCATTTCTATCATTTCTTCAGATAGTTTTATAAAATATATCAAGTCAGTTTATTAAAACTCCTTACTATATAGCTCATCAGACTTTAAAATGCAAAATCTTATTAAATCAATAAGATTAATTAGATTTAATTAATCAATAAGATTAATTAAAATCAATATTTGTACTCTTTTATATAGCACTCCTCATAATACATGGACATTAAACTTAGAAATAGTTTGCTAAAGGCTACCAATAATTTTAATATTATTGAAAATCTGGAATAAAAACTGCAAAAATGAAAGTGTATATACTTACACTTGGTCCTTGGGTTTCCTGCAGCCATTTAAGAATACGGGTCAAAGAGAAAGTTTTTAAAATATTAAATAAACTTTTGTATTAAAACATACTAACTTACAATCCTTAAATTTGAATAAAAGTTAATACTGACATAAATAGTATCTAGCTACTTCCATAACCTATGAAGAAGTTCTCAGGATTTTCTTACCCTGTTGGCAGTACTGGGGGTCACGGGAGGCAAGCGATGTCCCAGAGAGCTACACTCCCTGTACTTTTTAGTATCAGATAGGGCCTTGTTAAGTGGCACATGGTGGTCTTAAATTTGTAGTCCTTCTGCCTTAGCTTCCTACGTAGCTGGAAGTATAGGTATGTGCCATTATGTCCAACTATGTTCAATTTTATTATTTTTCTTTTTATATAATTTCTGAGATGTAATCACATACTTATCCATTTAAAGTGTACAGTGTTTTCAGAATATTCACAAATTAGTAAAATTTGCATCTTAAATTTAAAATGAAGTTTATTGATATAGTTTATTTATGTAGTTTATTTATTATAAAGATCTAAAAAATTTAGAAAAGCATTTAGAAGAAAAACTACTTTATCTGTAACCAAGATATATTTTATGTATTGTCTTCTGGTATTTTCCTCTTGAACAGCTGTTTGGTTTGAATCCTAGGGTTATTTTTGCTGTCTGTATTATAGTTTCTGTTTTGTTGCTGGGAGTGAACCTAGAGCCTATGCATACTAGGCACATACTCTGTCTATGAGACCGTATGTTTTATATTCCATTTTTGTATCATAACTACTTTTCACACATTATAAAATTTTAGTAACAGTTAAAACATATGGAATATTTACTATTTAATTAAGTAGTATTCTATATTATAGTAAGCATTTAATACTCTGAATAAACTAAAAAGTTATTCCCATTTATTAATGAGAAAACAGAGGTACAAAAAGGTTAATAGATCCAAGTCACAATGGTAGTAAGTAGTACAGCAATAAAAACAATCAACTGTACAAAATTCTAATATTATGAACCAGTTTACTGTTATTTCTCTATTATACACATTTATTCCTGATAGCTTACAATTATAAACAAAGCTGTAGACTTTTTATCGGTTTCTTTTATTTTAGTAATTTATTCTTAGAATACATCTCTCAGAATCAAAGTCACTCTGCCAAGGAATGTAACATTTTTAAAAAACTGTTTTCCTTTTTGAGGTGATGCTAGGCAACGGTTCTACCACTGATGCATACTCCACCTCACATACTTCACAAGTACAGGTGGATGCATACTCCACCAAGAAAGATGTTCTAAAGTTCTTGAACACATGGTAAAAATGCTTTCCTGTAGGGCTGAACTGATTTTCAGTCATTAGTAATGAGGGTGCCCAACACACAGAGGTCTCCCTCCCCGGTGCTGTTTTTTATTTTCAAAAATTATTGGTAATTATTGTTTTCATTTTACATGTCTCTTATTACCAGTAATGTTGAATATTTCTTTACTCTGTGTGTCAGTTTCATTTCTTCTGTGAAGTCTGTCATCTTGAAATTTAAGTTAAGAACTATTCTAAGCCTCAACTGATACCATAAATGCATTTCAAACACAAATGTTTAATGGCAAGCATTTGACTTATTAAAAAACAACATAAGCATACCTTAAGCAGTAAAAATACAATTTATCATTATAGAGCAGAAGGAAAATCTATCCTTACATTAGATTATATCTTTAGATCCTTACATTGAAATAATCTTTCAATCCTTCATTCTTATTTTCTAAACTGATGATTGAACTTAGTCTGGAAAAGCTAGATCTAGAATTCTTTTTGGTAACTAAATATAAGAATCAGAAAATATGTCTCAGATATTACAAAAAGGATATAATAAGGGTTTTCTAACAACAGTGAAGCCATTCGGGCCTCTTTAATCATGGGACGGGCCATTAGTGTTCGTCTCCTCCAGTAATGCTAAAAAGAGAAAAGATGACATACTTCACAAGTACAGTAAACACATCTGCTAAGGAGAATATATTAAAAAGTTATCTAGGGATTAAAATGTTCAATAACATCTTACATGATCTCCTGTTCCCGCAAGATGAATACACACAGGTCTGTATTTGTTGTTCCATTCTTTAGGCACAATAAATTGGAACCTGTTTAAAAGAAAAGAAGTCTCAGCCAGGCGTGGTGTTGCATACCTGCCTCAGGCACTGAGGCAGGAGCATCACTGCAAATTGGAGACCAACCTGGGCTACAAAGTGAGCTCAAATTCAGCCTGAACTGCATAGTAAGACCCTGTCTCAAAGAAAAAAAAAAGTCTCTTTAATACAACTTTGAATTCTAAAAAGTTATAATTATCTATATGAAAATAGCAATTACAATTTTCACCTTCAATTGGTAATTTTTTTTTTTTTTTTTTTGAGATGGTCTTGCTATGCAGTTCACGCTGGCCTCCAACTCACAGCAATCCTATCTCAGCCTCCCAAGTGCTGGGATTATAGATGCCCATAAATTTGTAACTGATTACAGCACTGAGTGTCCAAAAGCTACAAAGATACTTTAAGTTTTCTTCTTTTCTTTTTATGGTGCTAGAGACTAAACTCAGGACCTCATGCATACTAGGCAATCACTCTACCACTGACTTGTATCTGTAGTCCACTAAATTGTTTTCTTTTGTGGAGATATTGATATAGCTTTAAAATAATGATTAAACCTTTAAAATATATTTCTACCTTTTGCTCTTTGCAGGAAAATGTCTGGGTGTACATCCTGTTGACGTTTCAGTAAAATATGTTTTTTATCTTGCAGTATATGATAGGATCTGATTCATTAAAATTTTGATATTTGGAGCTAAAGCTAATCTGTGCCAGGAAAAGACAGTTTTCTCTATTTGACTTTGTCTTACTTAATTTTAAAGTGGACACAGTGGCATTAAGTACACTTACTTGCTTTTTAAAAATTTTTTGGACAGAATTTTGAGTCTTGCTTCATAGTGTAGGCTAGCCTTGCACTCACTGTTGCCAAGGCTGGCCTCGAACTCATGGTGATACTCCTGCCTCACCTGAGCGCTGGCATTACAGGGGGTACCATCACTACTCTCCATCCTGAGAAATTTTTCATCTTCCTAAATTGATTTACTTCTGATTTTCTTAGCAGCTGACATTTAAGAATCACCAAGAGGCTGGGTGGTGGCACATGCCTGTAATCCCAATAGTTAGGAGGCTGAGGAAGGAGGATTGCTGTGAGTTTGAAGCCACAGTGAGCTTAAGCCTGGCCCTTGAACTGCATAGAAAGACTGTGTCTCAAAAAACAAAACAAAACAGAACAAGAATCACTAAGAGGACTGCAATGAATTTGAGGCCAACTTGGGTACACAGTGAGGGCAAGGCCAGCCTGAACTACACAGCAAGATTCTATCGCCCAAAAATATAAGCAGGGGAAAAAAACCCCTGCTATAGTCAATTCTTGGTTCAGATCCTTCCTGGGCACAGGGGACCCACTTGTCTCCTTTTTGTTTTCCGAGTTGGGCAGGCAATGGAACTGACAGGAAAAGTAGGGAGCCAAGGGCAGGAAAAAAGCATGGCAAAGATGAACCAGTGCATGCTGGTTGTAACCATTAACAGCCTCAATTAACCAATAAAAAAAACCACTGGCAGTGTGGATCAAAATACAAGATCCGTCAATATGCAGTGAACAAGAAACACATTAACTTGAAAGGAAAATCACAGAATGAAAAAGGAGAGAAAACAATATCCCATGTGACAGGGAACTAGAAAAAAGTAGGGGTAGCTTGCCCATCAGCCGCAGAAGGGTGAGAAAGAAACGGCATTTTTATATAATGGAAAGCTACTCAGGATACTCATGAACTCTCGTAGGTAAATGGATGGAACTTGTGATCATGCTGTTGGGTGAAATGCTTAGGACTCACACAGCTGAACATTATGTTGTCTCTCTAGTATAAAAAACTGAAGGAATTAGTGGGATCTAAAATGTACAATAGATATTGTGAGAGTGAAAGGGAAGGAACTGTCTTAAAATAGAAAGTGGTATTATTGTTAATTCCTTACTACTTTGTTTTAAAGTTCTGTATAGTTTTCACTGTTTTGTTTTGATCGTTTTATTCTGTTCTGTTTTATTTGATTTCATTAGGTCTGATGGTATGAGCAGCTATTTTTTTTTTTTTTTTTTTTTAAGTTAAGAGGAAAAAGAGAAAAACACAAAACAAACCAAAGCGGCGTAAGGGTACACGCAATACAGAACTACAAAACAAAACAAAACAAAACAAAAAAACATAACAGTAAGAAATCACCTGCTAGTAGATTACACACTATCTTCTTGAAAATAGTTCCTCAAATCACAGTATCAAAGAACACATGGTGGACATTCAAACAGGGAGACTGCAAACAGCTGTGTTCAATGTTCCAAAAACATTGATAAAGTCAGCTATTTAACACCCCCAAACACACTTGCTGTTATATCCGTTAGAGCTCTTTTTCTTTTTTTTTTTTTCCCTCTCTTTTTTACAACAAAATTTACACATCTTGGATTTTATTACTCCTTAGTGCTTATTACTTTCTTTGGGGGGTGAGCAGCTATTTTGTAGCTAACAAGAGGCATTATGACAGCATTGTTACTTTCCTATTATCTTGTGAAATGCTGTATCATTTTCACTGTTTTGATTTGACTGATTTTATTCTACTTTATTTTGTCTGGTTTTATTCTCTTAAAATTTTTTTTAAAAAAATCATAGAAGTTTCTATAAAGAAACTGGTTACCTACAAAGATATAAGAATCAGACTGCCGTCAAGTATTTCTTTAGTAAAACTGGATAATGGGAAAAATGTACCAAGACCCTCTAAA
Source organism: Cavia porcellus (assembly GCF_034190915.1). Lineage (NCBI taxonomy): Eukaryota > Metazoa > Chordata > Mammalia > Rodentia > Caviidae > Cavia > Cavia porcellus. The sequence goes on along the minus strand of NW_026947497.1, from coordinate 24,969,519 downwards.
CTTGAAAGGAAGTTATTTTGAATTGATAATTCCATTGCTAGCAAGAAATTATGAGATTTTTTTATGGCCTGGGAAAGATTTTATACGACTTAAGTTTTTTTTACCCTTTAGAACAAGTAGAAAATTACTGAATCTTACATTAGGATGAGAATGATTTAAAAATGTATTTGTGTTTAAGATTATATATTATATAAATATATTGATTTATATTTACTGCCGCTAAAACCATCAAAATAAAAAAGCAACGAAAAACTATTTTTTCTGCTTATGATTATTTTGATATTTACTGACATTTATTGAAAATATTACAATTTATATTTAATCATTAAATTCAATGTATATAATGTTTAAAAACCACATCTATTAAATTATAAATACTCCTTTTTCCACTCTGCAATATTCTTTATAAAAGAGAGCTGAATGTGATGGCACATTAGCTGTAACCCCAGAACTGGGGAGGCTAAGGCAGGAGGATTGCCGCAAGTTTCAGGCCAGCCTAAACTTCATACTTAGAGTCTGTCTCAAAAAACAAAACAAAACAACCTCAAAATTAAAAACAAATAAAACAAAAGCTCTGTAATAAACATGAAATCATAATGTATGAATGATCTCTGTTGTGTTATGTATTTGTTTTTGCAGTGCTGGAAATCAAACCCAGGATGTTGTATATATCTTAGGCAAGTGCTTTCCCTTGAGTTTCATCCCCAGTCTAGCTATATTTTTTTATTTAATAATTCTGTACAATTTTTCATGTAGAATAAAAGCAACGTGCTTAAGAACAATTTTAATTCTAAATAGTAAGAATTCCTGGTTTTATTACATAGCATAAACATTTTATAAGTGGAGTGAATTTTCATAAAAGCCAGAAGCATTTTATTTAAAGTATGCATAATTTAAAATGAGCACATTATACCTACATGTTTTAAAAACCTTAAACTCAATTATGTAAAAATTATTTTTGACATGACATTGAAAAGTGAAATTCTTATAAAATACACATAAACTATTTCTGCAGGAATATTTCCCTTTTACCAGAAGACAAACATTAAATTTGCCTTTTATTATTAAGCATTCAGTTTTTGATAAAATTTGCTCAAATTAGTGCTATTTAAAAATACATGATTTGGAATTTTGACATTAAGTACATTTTCACTATGTGATATCTATATGATACATGACAGTTCATTTACAGGAATTCACAGACATCCTGTTCTATGGTAAATACTCTCACTGTAGGTGGATTTTAAGCAGTTTAAAACTACCGAGAGAAAAGCAATGTTTGAGTTCCTTCACTATATTTGCCCAGTATAATTCTCCTCTGCCTCAGTGAAAGTTAAATTCAAAATAAATCATGGATAATGAATTTAATGACCATAGGACAAATAGATTTCTTCCTACAGATTAACATACATTTAATATAATATTAACACTTTCCTACGTATGTGGCTGTTGGGAGCTGCTGTGCGAGTGATATTCATGGGTGCTGAGCACCTGAGGAATACTCCAAGGGCTTGGAGCATCTGAAGAACACTCCAAGAGCAGGGAGCACTTGAGGAACACCCTGAGGGCCTGGAGCCCTGGAGGAGAACAGATGTTCCAGTCCTGAGAACACAGGGTATAGGAGGTAGCTAGTTAAGCAAAGGGGCATCATAGGACAATTGTATAATAAATGCATTGTGATGGTTAACAGTTCTTTCATCCAGAGGAAGCTTTCTGTATCTTTGTTTTCTTCCTCTTCTCACTGTTCTCTGCTCCCCACTCCCCAAAATTTAGAGAGCTGTTGAGGACACCACATATAGCAATGTGGTCAAAAGTTTAAAATCTGTGCAAATCTTTCCCTTTTCCCCACAACAGTAATTACGATTAAACCCAGGATCTTTGCATATGGTCTTGCCGTGTGGGGCAACCTGGCCTAGAACTCAATATGTAGCCCAGGCTGGCCTTGAACTCATGGCAAATCTACTGTCTCAGCCTCCTGAGTGCTGAGATTACAGGCATGCTCCATCAAACTCAATTTTTTTTTTTTTTTTTTTTTTTTTACATTTTGAGACTGGATCCTCCTATGTTGCCAGGAATAGGTTCAAATTATGATTTTCCTGCCTCATCTCCTCAGTCCTGGGATTACCTGTGTATGCTGCCATACTTGGCCTGTGTGTGACTCTTATCCAGAAATCCCATACGTAACAACTTATGGCAAGATGACTAACAGGTAAGGAGATGTATCCAAGGATGTTCACTGCTTATGTTGTGTGAAGATAAAAACTATTCAATTTAGATGTCCACTATAGGAGACTGGGAAATTAAAGTACATCTATAGTATGGAATATCAAACAGTTTTTTTGTTTTGTTTCTTGAGACAGGGTCTTGATATATAGGTTGGGCCAATCTTGAACTGCCTATCTAGCTCAAATTGGCCTAGATAGAACTCACAGCAATCCTCCTGCTTCAGTCTCCTGAGTCCTAGGATTATAGGCCTGTGCTACCATACCCAGATGCTTAAGCAGCAATTAATATGATGATAGATTGCTTGCCTATTTATTGATTAATCAGGTCAAAAAGAAGAGCAAATAAACACTACTATTTATGAACACACAAGGGAAAAGAGGACAAACAATATTCATAGAATAGCAGTTATTTCTCCTTGTTGCAGTCACCATTGAATCTTTCCCTTTTTAAATATATATTTTGCAGTATTTTAATACATGAGATAAGTTACTTCCCAAAAATCATGGTGAAGGAACAGATGTCAGTTTGCATCACTTAGCAATCTATACTTCTCAGAATAAATGATATTGTAAAAGCATGTCACTGCATAGACAGGAAGTAATTTCCATTCTTGTCATCTACAGAAGAAAGCCTTTGTTGAGTTTTTGTTTTGTTTTGTTTTGTTTTGTTTTGTTGTTTTTTTGTTTTTTGAGGTCGGGTATCACTATGAAGCTCAGGCTGGCCTTGAACTCATGGTAATCCTGCTGCCTCAGCCTCCCAAATTCTAGGATTATAGGTGTGCACCACCACACCCAGCTTTGTTGACATTATTTTTTAGGCTAGTCAAAGCACAATTTTCTTCTTCCTTTTTTATCTTTTATTTTTTAAGGCAGGGTCTTGCCATGTGGTCCAGGCTGGCCTCAAACTCCCAGTGATCCTTTGCCTCAGCCTTCCGTATGCTGGGATTACAGTGTGCATCACCATACCCAGCTTCATTTTTTCTACTCTTTTGATGTGCTGGGGATTGAACCCAGGCCGTATAGACATTAAGCAAAAGTTCTACCACTGAGCTTATCCCTGCTCCCTTCTCCTTTTGTTATATGAACACCTATACAACGTTCAGATAAGGGGAAAATTTACAAGAGAACACAATTCCAAGGAAGGAACTGATGGAACATAAAAAAAACCTAAAATTACTTTTCTTTCTGTATCATTTAACCTACAGGCTAAAGAGCTGAACATATATTTAACTTTTTTAATGTAGCCCACACACAATTTTCATTCCTTATTTCATTTATTCATATTAATAACCCTATATTTAAGTTTTCTGTCTCTTTCCCTCCCTCTCTGCATTTCTTTTTGAGGCAGGGTCTCATTATGTAGTGCAGGCTGGTTTTAAGCTTACTATGTAGCGCAGGCTGGCCTCAAAACCATAATGATCCTCCAGCCTCAGCCTCCCAAGAGCTGGAATTACAGTCATAAACCACTATGCAAGGGTCTTAAATAGTCCTGCTTTATAAAACCTGATTCATAGATTAAGTAACTGACCAAAAGTCATTAGGTCAATACGTAGTAGAGTCAGAGTTCAATCACAGATCTGTTTAACTACAAAGTTCTAGATCTTTCCACTACATAATACTTTAGAGTTTTTAAAAGAAATACATTTAAAATACTACTTTAGGGCCAGGGATATAGCTCAGTGGCTTAAGCATCTCCCTGGCACGCACACGGTCCTAAGTTTGATTCCTGGTACCAAAAAAAATAAAATAAACTACTACTTTAGAGATAATAAAATAATAACTGACTATAATAGTTCACCATGTAGGTTTATTAGGTAATGAATTTCCTGGAATAAATTGGAATTTATTCAAGACTCCAACGTACTCACATAAAGCTTAGGTGAGTTTCCATTTCCATTACAGAATAGAAGCTTCTTGAATGAAAGACTTTCATATATACACATATATGTATCATTGCGATTGCAAACAAAAATTTTACAGGAGAAACTACTTAACAGAAGCTGCAAATGGTTTATTATCAACAATGCTGAGGAAAATAGTAAACTATCTTTTTTTTTTTTTAAGATATGACCTCACTATGTAGAGTTCAGAATGCCCCTGAATTCACTGTGTAGCCCAGGCTGGCCTTGAACTTGTGACAATTTTTATGCCTCAGTCTCCCGAGGGCTGAGATTATAAGCGTGTGCTAGCATGCCAAGCTATTTTGCTCTTTTTAAGTAAACAAAATTAGGTAAAGCATAAAACAGAAATCCATGGAAAAAACTAGCTTCAACACTGATTTTGAATTTAAAACAATTTTTAAAAACTCATTGACAAACCTGGACTAAAACTGACCTCTGTACTCTATGATGAAAGTTTGAACAAAGCAAATTACCTGTTTCTCTCCAGGATTCTGGTTGCAAACCATAAGGTAAACATTACACCTAACCACTGAATTTGATTTGGTTCTCATCCAACTTGGTTTTCGACCAGAATAATGGAAAAAATTGAGTTCGAGAACACAGGCACTGTGGTAATCATATTTTGATGCAAAAAAGCTAAGTTTCAACTATTATATGATTAATGAGTTAAAAACCTTGGATATCAAAAGAAAAGAAAAAATACAAGAAAAAAATGAAAACAAAGCTTTTGTAAAGAGAAGAGGAGTTGTAAATAAGGAGAATGGGAGAATTTTTAAAAACTAAAGCAAAGGGGCTGGGGATTTAGCTCAGCAGCATAAGCTCCTGCCTTATAAGCAGGCAGTCGTGAGTTTGATTTCTGGTACCGATAAAAAGGAAAAAGACAAAAAAAAAAAAAAAAAAAAAAAAACTAAAGCAAAAAGCTTAGGAGAATTCCTGTTTGTGTCAAAATAACCCTAGGATATTTTTGGAATGTTCACTTACATTCACAAACTATCCTGAGGAGGTTTACTATATAGTCTATTTAGTCTAAGACTTTAATTTATTCTTCCTAGTATAGAAAATACATGAACACTGTAGAAATTTAAGGTTGTCCACTTGGAGACAATCAGGGTTGCAACATTAATACATATTTTCTGGAAATTTCTGTATGACGGTGTGCCTGTGCATATGCCTGTGTATTTATGGAACTGGAACCAAACAATCATTTGTATTACTTTCTTATATTTTTGTTGTTATGGGTTGTATTGAGATGTCCCCCCAAAGCTTCATGTGTTCATAGGTGGGGTTTTTTGGAGCTCGCTGAATCTAGGGTGTCTGACTGAAACTGACAGTGTGTGGTACTAAATTAGTCCACTGATTGATTTAGAAGAGTTCTGAGTGTGGGTAATGGGAAGAGCTAATCTGAGTGTGGGTGATAGCCTGGGTGGGATAAGAGGGAAAGTAAGGTTTTCTTCACTGGATGCTGCTTTTGCTGCTTTCTGCTTGCCATGCCACGGTCTGTTTCTCCTCTGCAATAGAGCAATTATGAACTGAAACCTCTACCAACTATGAGGTGAAATAAATCTCTTCTACTTTAACTTGTTGATGTTGGGTATTTTGTCTCAGCGACAAGTAAAGTAACGAAGACCTCAATCGTATAGTATGGGTCATACTGCCATGTCAGTTCACAATATCCACTATGTGGATTATTAACCTGCTGCTGAATGTTAAGGGCACTACTTTTTTTTTCACATATGAACAGTACTTGAATAAACACCCTTGTACATATACTACCCTGTATACTTTTTCTTTTTTTTTTTTAGATGAGGTCTTGCTATGTAATTGAGCTTACTTGTAGATGGCCTTGAATTCATGGAAATCCTTCTGCCTAGGGATAACAGGCATGCACATAATGTGTGCCCATTATGGTGTGGGTTTTTTTTTTTTTTTTTTTTTTGGCTTTTTTGTTTGTTTGAGACAGAGTCTTACTATATACTTCAGAATGGCCTTGAAATTCCTATGTAGCCCAGGCTGGCTTCAAACCCATGCAATCATATTGTCTTAGCCTCCCAAATGCTGAGATTACATACACACACACACACTCACACATACACGCACGCACACGTATGTGCATATGCCACAATGTCCAGCTTTACTCTGTGCCTTACAAGAATTAAAATAGTTTCTAAATTCAGTCTTTTCAATAATTTAGATCTGCCTTGTTACTAAGTGATTTGAAATAATACAGTATGGTATGATTTTAATGAACACAATGAACTTACTAATTTATCTGTCTCAAAAATTCTTACCTTGCAATAACAGATTCAATTGGCATAATATCAGGTACATAATGCGCCATTGGGGAAACAAAGTGTCCATCCAGGATCTTACAGTCAGACTGTTCTTCAATCTAAAAGAAAATAAAAACAAAGATGCAAGTAGACTGTATCTTGGTCTAAGATAGATGTTTATATAATAAAAAGGTTCTACCGACTTACAACTTTTGCTAGTCTTTACTATATTTCCTTTCAGATCTATTCTGCTTTTTTTTTAATCAGTCCTACACATTTGTTTTTTATCTTAAAGAGGGTAAGATTAAACATATCAAAACAGAACAAAACAGTTAAAAAAACAATTTAAAGAAATACAGATTTCAAAGGAAGTCCACTGGAGATCTTCATTGTTTATCTAATCATCTCTAGTTTCTTCCAAATAGTTGTTTCCATCTTCACGAACATTAAATATATACTGCATATTATAGAACTAATCAAATCATTACAGGATGATGAAGGCTGTTTAGGTCTTCAAGATCTGACATTGGGGAAGACAGTAGTAACTACCATAGTGTCTCTCATTCTCTTCATAGTAGCTGTCCTTCATATGCTGAAATTGAACTTGAGACTAGACTAATATCACTCTGATCAGTGAATAATAGTATTGCTAGATTTTATATCATAATGCTACAGAATTAGCATTGGGTTTCTTAGTGTCTCTTCTTCTTCAGAGTATCTGTTCATTACATCTTGCATTATATAATCTGTTCCCGTAAATAGTTTTTAAAAAATCTTCTCATGTGTGAATTTCTACATGTATATCTATCCTCTCTGTATTATAGGGAAAATCAAATCATAACAAGACAGCAAAACAAATTCCTAGAAAAACATGCAAGACCACAATGTTAGGTGATCTACTGTAGTTACTATGCTTTCTCTTGTTATTTTCAATAGACTTGTCCACATCATCGGGCTTAATATAGTTAAGCATAGTATTACACAGCTATTTTTATAAAAACACAACTTTGAAAACATTGTACGACTTGAGAGCTGTTAATAATCAATACCAGTATGGATATCTTTTACATCTTATCATCTTCAGAGTAGTTGTCTCTACTTTTAGGGTTGATACTATCAAGCATACCAAATTCAAATAAAATCAGCAAAGGCAAAACCGCGGTCTAATGAATTGAATTCAAATAAGATCAGTCATAGTAAGACAATGTAAGTAATACAGGGTTTGTTTAAGTTAATAGGAAATTAAGGATAGTTACCATGGTATAACCTGCTATTTTGGGGTCAGATGTCTGTGCCCTCAAATCTGATATGAGTGGACAGATCAGAACAAATTAAATTCTTTTTTTTTTTATTTAAGGAGAAAAGAAAAAAAAAGTGAAAGGGTACAAGTTATACAGATTTACAGAAAAAAAAAATGAACAGTAGGAAATCACTAGTTAATGGATTACATATTGCCATCTTAAAAATAACTGTTCAAGTCACAAAATTAAAGCTTGTAGAGTGGACATTCCAACAATGATACTGCAAACAGTTCTGTTCAATGATCCAATAAACTCTGTGATATCATTTTCTATCTTATACACTTAAATATACATGCAGTTATATAGTTTAGAGCATTTTCTTTTCCTCTCTTTTGTACAATGACTATTACACATTTTGGGTTTCATTGCTCCCACGGTTCTTATTGCTTTTTTGGAAGACAGTAAAACCAAATGAGACATAACAGGACAGAATCAGTCAAGTCAAAAGGGTGGACATAATAGATAATATAAAAACATAATACAAGGTGATCAACAATGGTTACCATAATGCCTCCCGCTATCTCTAATAGAATTGCCTATATCATTAGTTATAATACAATTGAACAAAATAGTAAAGAACAAAACCGACAAAACCAAAACATTGGAGACATTGTAGGTCTTCAAAAGTAGATAAAAGTCAACGAGAATGGGCGTTATAATGAATCTCATTATCTTCTCAGCTGAGAACAAATTAAATTCAAACTAAACAGGGAGATAAGACTACTCCACTACTGTGTCTTTTAAATCCTGATAGACTATTAACAATGACCTCTGCCTTTTTTATAGTGTATCAAAGCTATCTATACTAAAGATTATAGCTTACCGTCTCTGCCTCATGTCTGCTACTCCACTTTACTGCTATAATTTGTCCACGTAACTCCTTCATTCCACTGTCTGCCCCTTTCATTGAAGCCTCTCTGCCACTGTTGCTGGAATCCTGGTATCCCTTCCTGTCTTTGTAATGTCCTTCAGCACTCTCTGTAGGGTTGGGTTGGTGGCCATGAACTCCCACAGTTCCTCCTTGTCTTGGAAGCATCTTATTTCTCTATTAATTTGGAGAGAGAGTTTTGATGGGTATATGAGTCTCGGTTGCAAATTACTTTCTTTCAGAACTTGGAATATTTCTGCCCATTCCCTTCTTGATTTAAGTTTGTGTTGATAAGTCTGTTATTTTGATAATTTTCCCGTTGTAGGTAATCTGCTTCTTTTCCCTGGCTGCTTTTAATATTCTGTTCTTTTGGTGGATTTCTGGAATCTTGATTATTATATGTCTGGGTGTAGATCTGTTTTGGTTGTAGGTAGCTGGTGCTCTGTATGCCTCTTTTATCTGGATATCATTTCTTTTTGCTATACATGGGAAATTCTCCTTAAATATATCTGTGAATATTCTTTGTATTTCATTTTTGGTTGCTCCTGCTTCCTCACTCACATACTTTATTCTTAAGTTATGTATTCTTTTGTCATCTCCTAGACTTTGAATTGTTTCTTTCTGGTTCCTCGTTATTTTTAAGAAGTCTTTTCTTTCACGATCATATATCACAAATCTCTCTTCAAGTTTCAAAAGGCTAACTTTAGTTCCTGTCAAGACATTTTACCAGTGTTCAATGGAGTTTTTAGTTTGTTGGTAATCTCTTTGGATCTGTTTCATGTATTCTAAGTTTTGTTTAAATTCTTCTTCAGAAGTTTCTCTTTCTTTTCTGATTTCCTCAATTCTTCCATCTGTGTTCTCTTGGGTGGGGCTTGTCGTGTCTTTAATTAATCTCTTCATTAGGAGTACAGCTTTAAATTCATCTATGAGGTCATGGAGGTATTTTTTTATTTCGGCTGATGCTGTGTCCATTATTGGATGGTTACTGTACTTGTTCTCTTCTGTGTTTACTTCTCCTGGGCTTATTTGCTCATGTTGGGCAGCTGGAGATTTTTTTTTTTTACTTCTATCTCTTGTCATGTTTCTGCTGTCTTTCAGACTGGAGTGTGCTGGGGGTCTCTGGCCTTCTCTGTATTGCTTAGGGCCTTTCAGAAGCATGCTGACTTGAGTTTTTACTGCTCTCCCCAATTTGCCATTATCTGGGGTAGGCAGGGATGCAGGGTAGCCTCCAGTCTCTGTGCCAGTCAATCCACAAGTTAGGCTGTACTTTGTGGATGTCACAGAGTCGTGACTATTTTGTATCTGCTTACTGGGTCCCAATCAGTGGCTTGGTTCAGCCCCAGCAGATCCTGCCAGTTCTCAATGTGCCAGAAGCAGCTGACTTATGTTACCATGGCACAGGGCTCTGCCCAGATCATATCTGTCCTCTACCAGACCTCTCTGTGCCAGGGGCGACTATCTAATGTCACTGCAGCACTGGGTCTGCCCAATTCCAAGATGTCCTTCACTAGTTCTCTCTGTGTCGCTGACACTGTCATGGCGCTGGGCTCTGCCCAATTTCAAGATGTCCTCCACTAGATCTCTCTATGCCAGGGGTGATTGTCTGATGTCACCGAGCTGTGGGCTCTGCTCAACTGCAAGATGTCCTCCACCAGATTCTCTGTGCTACTGATGCCACTGTGGTGGCGGGCTCTGCCCAATTCCAAGATGTCCTCCAGCCAGCCACAGCAGCTGCGGGACCCTGTCCCTAGTACTCACCAGGACTCAATGCAGGTCTTCCTCTTGGGTCTACTGCACACTGTACCGCTTGCCTTCACTGCGGTCCCAACACAACGCGGAACCATCAGAAAACTGCACGTTGTCCAGAGCTCCAGAGCTCCAGAGCTTCTCACAATCTCCTCCGGCACAGCTGGGTGGCCCTGGCTGCTTCACGGGGTCCTGGGTCTCAATTTCCACCAGTCGCCAAAAGCCAATACAGCTTTTCCTCTTGGATCCACTGGTCAGTGTGCTGCGTTAAAGGTGCAGGATTTGCAGACTCCCATTATCAGCAGCCACAGTCTCAGCACGAGACTGCGTCCAGCCACGCTGTCTTCATTAATAAGAATCATTATCCATTTGTCTGGCCCTCTCCATGTTGTCATATTCTAGCATCTAATATGATTTCTCTGCAGAGACTCTCTGCCCAATCCCCTAGCAAGCTGCGATTTTTGGAACTCCTCCCTATTCTGCTTTTTAAATGACATTTTTCTGATACATTAATTTACTTTCTATACACTTTACTGCAGCTCATTTGGGAAAATAAATAATAAATATCATCGATACATTGACAGCAATGAAAAAAATAAAATACTAAGTAAAAGAATTCAACAGTTTTCAACAATGTAATCATAAGAATAACTTTAGAACTGTAATAATTTACTAAGAATAATATTTTGGTACCAGGGATCAAACTCATAATCTTGTGCTTGCCAGGCAGGCATTTACACCTCTGAGCTGAATCCCCAGCTCTCATAAGAACAATTTTAAAACTGCAGTAATTTACTACAGTCAAGTAAGAGTGGACGTCTAATATTGTGGTTCAGTAATGGCAACCAATTGATGCAAGAGTCACAGGTCAACATGTTAAATAAGGAAAAATGGAAATTAGTTAACATTCAGTACCTAAACTTATTCTCCCCTCAAATACAGTAGTTATTTTTTCTAAAAAGTTAAGCCAATGGTAAAAACTGAAGTACAAGTAGCAGAAAACTATCACTTACTTTCTATAAAGTCAGAAACAAATACCCATCATTTTCTGTCTATAAAATTAACTTCAATAACTCTTTTTGTTTTGTGGTGTTAGGGATTGAATTTAGAACTTCACACATGCTAGGCAAACAGTTTACCACTGAGCTACATGTAGCAGTTTTAAAAACACAAATTGTAGCTACTTGTGAAAAAGTTCTTTTTTTAAAAATGCATAAATGAATGACTTAAAATACTATTGTATCATGAACTGAATTTCCATAAAATTCTGCAAATTATTTTCAACACTTTATTATATTTTAATAGCCTGTATTTCTGCAGGATTATGATATACTGGTAACTATGACTTTATAATACTCATTGATACATGAGTGAACTAGTCTTTCTTTATTTTACCTTTTAAGAGTATTCCTGATTGGGCTGTACTCTTATGTATTTTTCCAAAATAATTGCAAGATACTTATATAGATCTAAATTGTAAACTGAATACTTGGAATAGTACTGCATTCAAAAATAATGCTTAAGGAGACCACAAATTGGTATTAAATTTTTTATCTAAGAAGTCTTTCCAGTTTAGTCATTTATATTTAATAAGCCTTACTATAAGTTTTAAAGTTTTCTTTTTTTTTAATTTTAAGGAGAAAAAAAAACAAAAAGGGTACAAGTTATACAGAATTTCAGAAAAAATAAACAGTAGGAAATCACTAGTTAATAGATTACATATTGTCATCTTAGAAATAGTTGTTCAAGTTACAAAATTAAAGCATATAAAGTGGACATTGCAAACAGTTCTGTTCAGTGATCCAACAAAACTCAGTAATATGGTTGTCTATGTTATACACTTAAATATACATGCAGTTATATCCTTTAGAGCACTTTCTTTTCCTCTCTTTTGTACAATGACAATTACACATTTTGGGTATTATTACTCCCACAGTTCTTATTACTTTTTTTGAGGAGAATAAATCCAAATGTGATATAACAAAACAGAGTCAGTCAAATCAAAAGGATGGACATAATACGTACTGTAAAAACAAAATACAAGTGATCATAATCGGTTACCATAATGCCTCTTGCTATCTTAAAAAGAATTGCCTATATCATCAGTTATAATAAAATTGAACAAAACAGTAAAGAACAAAACCAATAAAACCAAAACATTGGAGACATTACAGGACTTCAAAAGAAGATAATAGTCAAACCAGAATAGACGTCATAATGAATGTTATTGTCTTCACAGTTGTTGCCTATACTCTCGAACTTGGTACTATCAAGCAAAACAGAATAGAGGAAAATCAGTCAAAACAAGATGGTGAGAGCAATACAGGGTTTCAAATCAAGTTAATAGGAAATCAAAATGGGTTACTATAATATATCCTGCTATTTTTTATTTTTCCCTTAATTAAAAGATAAAAATAATTTAAAAAAAAGGAGATTGAGATAAAAGAGGACATAGCAACAAAACAGCACAGGTCAAAACATAACCATTTAAGCAGAATAGTGTTTCACCACAAGATATCCCCTGATAAAAGTAGTTACCATAGTGTCTCTTTTCTTGAAATCTTTGAGTGTAACTTCATATACTGTAGCATCAAACGTATCAAGACAATGTAAAGCCATTCAAGAGAATGACAGTATTACAGGGTACTTAGAACCAACTAACAGAAAATGAACAATGGTTTCTGTATAATCTCCTTGTCTATAAAAGTTTTTGTTTATAATATCACATATAATAAAATCCAATAAGATACAACATGTTAAGACTGATGGAGACAGAAGAACAAAAGCTTGATGGAACTTCAAAACAAGATGATATTGAATCAGCACTAGCTATTATGACATCTTTTTTCTCCAAAATAGCTGTTCTTACCATCCGATCTTCTCTGCCTCATTTCTGTTGTCAGTTTGTCGTCTTCTTTTTGCTTTCTGCTCCATTCATTGTGGCCTCTCTGCCACTATTTCTGGAATCTTGGTATTTTCCTTTTTTAGAATATCCTGCAGTATTCTCTGTAGAGTTGAATTGGTGTTTGCAAATTCCCCTAGTTCCTCTTTGTCCTGGAAGCACCTTGTTTTTCCATCAATTTCTAGGGACAGTTGTGCAGGATATATCAATCTTGGCTGTAGGTTATTATCTTTCAAAGCTTGAATTATTTCCCCCCACGCTCTTCGTGATTTGATGGTTTGTGCTGAGAAGTCTGCTGTAATTCTGATGGGTGTTCCCTTGTAAGTGATCTGTTTTTTGTCTCTGATGGCTCTTAATATTCTGTTTTTATAGTGGATTTTTGGAATTTTGATTATTATATGCCTGGGTGTTGTTCTGTTTGGGTTGTAGGTGACTGGGGTCCTGTATGCCTCATACATCTGAGTATCTTTATGTTTTGCTAAATTAGGGAAATTCTCCTGGATTATTTCTGGGAATAGTCTTTGTAGTTCATTTGTGTCGCTACTTCTTCTTTTATGTTCTTAATTCTTAAGTTATAGATCCTCTTATCATCTTCAAGCCTTTGTATTATTGCTGTTTGTTTTCTTGTTATTTTTAAGAAGTTTTTCATTTCATGCTCCCACATTACAAATCTGTCCTCCAGTTCCGATAATCTATCCTTAGTTTCTTTCAAGCTGTTATGCCAGCTTTCAAAAGAGTTTTTAGTTTCCTGGTAATGTCTTTGAACCTGCTTCACATATTCTATGTTTTCTCTATTTTCTCCATCAAACAATTCTCTTTTTTTCTGTTCTTCCATTCTACCATGTTTTTCTTGGGTGGTGCTTAGCATTTTTCTAACTATTCTACTTATATCTTACTTTACTTGGTTAAATACTTCACTTTTGAACTTGTCTATGAGGTCCCGGAGATATCACTTTATGTCTATTGGTGGCGTGCCTGGTATTACATGTTTTCTGTCCTCATTCTCCTTTGCATTTACCTTTCCTGGATCAGTGTTCTCAGGATTGGGGGCCAAGGACCCTTTCTTGTTGCTCACTCTTCCCATACTTTTTGTTCCTTCTATACAATTGTATGTAGGAGGCCCAGTTTCTTTCTTTGTCGGTTACACTTTGATTTGCCCCAGCTAGGTGTTCCTGCCCACTGCAGTGTACTAGGGAGACACAGACCTGAGCAGCCTCTGCTGGGTCCGCCCCTCCAGGTCAGTCAACCTACTGAAGGCTTGACTGCTAGGGTGCACCGGCAGGTGCTGGGACCTGGTTTGGGCTAGCCTACTGGGTCTTGGTCTACGGTGTCACCCAGGGCAAGTGCTCCCCAAATCCTGCTTGAGAGGGGAATATGTGACTAAAGTCACTGCAGTATCCTGTTCTGGTTAGTCTGCCTGGTTCCAGAACGTCCTCTGTTGGAGCCTCCTAGTCTATAGAAGGGTCCCCATTCCTCTCACTAACCGCAGGTTGATACAGGGCTCCCCGCCAGTCATGCTCTCAACTCCGTTTGCCGATTCCCGTTCTCAGAGGTTTCGCGTCTCTCTCCCTGCTGTGCCGATTCAGATGCAGCAGCAGCGGCAAAAAATTCAAATCGCGGCTTCCAGAGGCACAGGTTCCAGCTTCAGCGCTGAGATTTTATCTGTTCTGGTTATAGTACCAGGACTGCATTTCCAGTTGGTTTCTCTCAGTTTAGTTCATTCCTGGGTCGGCAGGGTATATCTCCCCTTGCTTAGGACTCCTTACACCATACCATTCCTGGATTCTAAGCTGGCTAACTCAGAGAGCCTCCATAGCTGCTGTTATTTATCTGCCATGTTCTCCCATAAATTGCAGTTTTAAAGTTTTCTTTGTATATATTTTACAATAATTTATTTGACAAAAAAGATACCACAATTACTATTCAATGAGGCAGAACAAAGTAATATGAAAGGTAATATAATTCAACAAAAGTGTTAGTACACTGGTACTAGAAAACTGGTAAAAGAAAAACATTTTACAACTATATATGTGTATATATAATATACATTTAACAAATAAAATATAAGTCAACAACAAAAAGTAAAGTAACCCTTTACAAAAATGAGTGAAGGATTTGAAAAACTGTTACTCTACAGAAGACATACAAATAATGTTCATATAGGAAGATGTTCAACATTATAGTTATAAAAATTCAAGTCAAAACTATAATGAAATACATTTACACTCACAAATACTGGTATGACTATATAGCAAAGCTGGTACTCTTATTTATACACTGTTGGTGGGAATGTAAAATGTAGTAGTCACTTTGGAAAATAGTTTTATTTCTTCTTAAAAAGTAAATATAAACAGGTGTGGTGGTCAGTGCCTATAATCTAAGCACTCTGGAAATTTTGGGCAAAAGGATAGTAAGTTTCAAGTCCAGCTGAGGCAACTTAGCAATTCAGTAAAGCCATCTCTTAAAACAAAAAATTGAAAAAGAGAAGGGAATATTTTTCAGTGTGAAGGCCCTAAGTTGAATTCCAAGTACTTGGGGAAAAAAGTTAAATATATTACATCAACATTTAAAATGTCAATAGTTTTTCTATATGTTGATCATGAAATAGCTGAAGAAATCAGGAAAACAATTCTTTTTGCAATAAAAATAAAATACATATCAAGGGAGCAACTAACCAAAATGGTAAAACTCCTCTACAATAAAAATTAGAGAACAGTAAGTAAAGAAACTGAAGACAACAAAAGATGGAAAGACTCCTCATCGTCTGAGTCAGTACAATCAATACTGTTAAAATGGCCATATTACCAAAAGTGATCGACAGATTCCATGCAATCCCCATCAAAATTCCAATGATATTCTTTACCAAACTAGAAAAAAAATCCTAAAATTCATATGGAAACACAAATAACACATAATAACCATAAACAATCTTAAGCAAAGACAGCAAGACAGAGGCATGACAATACTTGACTTCAAATTATACTAGAAAGCTACATTAACAAAAATAATATGGTACCACACAAAAATAGATATAAGCCAATGGAAAAGAACAGAAGGCACAGAAGCAAACCCATATAATTACCCATCTGATTTTTGAAAAAGGTACTAAAAACTTACACTGCAGAAGACAGACTAACAAATTGTACTGGGAAAACTGGATATTCACTTATAGAACATTGAAACTAGATCCTTACCTCTCATCCTTTACAAAAACCAATCCAAAATGTATCAAAGACCTAGCTATAAAACCTGAAACTTTGAAACTGCTAGAAGAAAACAATGAAAACACTTGAACCCACAGGCACAGGAACAGGCACAGGCACAGACTTCCTGAATAGGGCTCCAATTGCACAGCAAAAATCGACAAATGCAACTACACCAATTTAAAAAGTTTTGCATAGCAAGAGAACAACCAAAAGAGTAAAGGAGCATCCTACAGAATAGGACAAAATCTTTTGTCAGCTACTCTTCCAACCGATGATTAATATTTAGAATATAGAAAGAACTCAAAAATTTAGCACCAAAAAAATCAAATAGAGAAGTCAAATGAACAAATAAACTGAACAGACACTTCTCAAAGAAGTATAAATAACAAATAATGTTTATCACCTTTAAATATTATAAAATGCAAATAAAAATTACACTGAGATTTTCTCTCATCCCAGTCAGATAGCTATTATCAAGAACAGAAAAAATAATGCTGGGGAAGATGTGTAGAAAAAGGAACTCTTCTACACTTCCAGTAGGATTGCAAAATACCACAGCCACTGTAGAAATTAGTATAGTGGTTCCTCAAAAAAAAAAAAAACAAAACTGAATTACCATATGACCTAATATATCCCTCCTTCAATATATACCAGAAAGAGTTAAAACCAATGTACTATATATATATATATATATATATATATATTTTTGTCACAATTCACAGTAGCCAAGATATGAAACCAGCTTCTGTATCAACAGATGAATGGATGAAAAGGAATATGGTATATATATACACAGTAGAGTATTATTCAGCCATAAGAAACAAATTATATCATTTGCAAGAAAATGGACGGTTCTGAAGATCATGTTAACAAGCAAAATAAGCCAGATATGGAAAGTTAAGTACTGCATGTTTTCCCTAGTATGTGGAACCTAAAAAAGATGACATGAAAACAAGGAAGGAGTTCTGGGAAGATGGTGGAGTGATGAACAGTAAAAGATCCTCTTTGAGATCTGGTGTTCAGACACTGGAATACAGCAATGTGAGGACAAGGAGGAGGGAAGTGGGTCCTGAGGACCCTGGAAGGATCCGCAGTGAAAAGTGAATCCTGGGGGGAGATCACAGAGAGAAACTAAGAAGGAGGTGGAAGGTGGTGCTGTTCTCCCTGAGACTGGACTCACTGCATGGGAGGCGTAGCTGAAATCTGCAGATGCTTGGTGACTACTAGCAACCCCAGAGCTCTCTATTGAGATAAAGCACCAGTGAACACAGGGGACAAATCAGACTGCAGTGGCTGGAGTTATATGGGTTCAGATGACCCAAAGGAGATAGTAATTGACCATTTTGGAGAGGGGCCAACTGAGTTCAAACTCAAGAGTAACTGCTGACTCCATCTAGCAACTCCCAGCTAAATTCAAGCCCACAGGAGTACAGACTGCTGCAGGCTAATCAGGTATGGTTTCAGCCTCATGGCCAGAAACCAACCTGAACTTTAGGGAAAATAAAGGTGCAGTCTTGCTGGGATTATCTACCATCCCACTGCAGAGCTACTACTGGCTTGCTGGGATTAATCATGATGGATCTAGAATCTGCCTGCCCACACTGTCTACCATAATAGAAGAGACACACCTTGAAGTGGACATTTTTTCTTCATTGTTCTTGTTTTTACACAAGTGTGAACACAGTTTCTAGTTTTTATTATGTTGTTCTGCTCATTTTTATTTCTCTCGTCTTTTTCTGTTTTCTGCACCAGTTTCCCAAAGTTTGCACAACCCTTGTCCTGAAGCCTTGCTTCTAATCTTGTCCTGTTCTTCTATTTTTCCCCCTGAACCCTTTTAACTCTTCTCCTTTACAGGTAAAATTGTCAAATCGAGGGCTTATTTACTGCATACAATTTTAGATTTTGTTAATGTTAGTTCATATGATTAAATGTGGCAAATTAATAGCTACCTCAGTTTGTCATTTTCTAGGCAATGTTTGATGCCACTGTTACTACTGATAGTACCACTTTAGCCAAAGTGATATAATTGTTTCAGCCATTCTTCCTGGTATGTCAAGACTGAGATTGCCTAAGAGTTTTAAAAAATATTATGGGCTAATACCAAAGAACCAAGGGCTGGGCCAAGCAGACAGCAACTTCTCATTCCCAATAAATCAAAGAGGTAGAATCTTACAACAGACTCAAAACCAGAAAGCAAGCTACATCTGGAAGACAACTTTGAAAAGTAGTCATTTCCTAAGGATTCTAAAAAATACTAGCAATAAAGCTGCTCACCAAAGGCAATTTACAAGTATTGACCCAGGGATTAAATTTGAAAAAAAAAATGAGAAGACTCTTAAACAAGATGCAACCCCAGTTGACCAGCTCAAAAAGACAAACCCAGATGCCAGTGAAGTAGAATTGGAAATCCAGCTCCCTAGACTCTGAAGTGCTAACAGCAGAAGTAACAAAGCAAATAAGATTGTAAAAAATTAATCAAATCACAAATAATTTTGCAGGTAAGTACAGATATGGTGACAATAACTGAAAGATATGCTTAGGGACTCTACAGCAAATACAGATAATAGAAAGGTTTAAGAAAATGATGGAATCCCAAAACAGAAAAGAAATAGAATCCATGAAACAGATTCAAATAGATATTCAGAAGATTAAAAATTGCACTGGAAGTATACACAGCAGAAGGAGCCAATGTGAGGGCAGAATCTAGGAAATATATAAGACAGAACTGTGGTTGGTGATCAAGAAAAAAGACTTAAAAAATAGCAAAGGACCAAGAAAGCAGGATGTCTGGTTTCTGAACTGGAATATCCCTTGTGGTAGTAAGGAAAGAGCAGTGAGCACCTAACACAGAAGCCACGGCAGATTAAAAATGGCTGATTTTGAGAAATGCAAGTTTTTGTATAGACGTCTTCCTAGTACCTCGCTATAGAGAAGAGAAGCAATGACAGGACCAGGCCAAATATCCATGGTCTTTTTGGGTGAAACACAGGTTAGGCTGTAGGCTTCTCTTACTCAGATGCCAACAAAGAATAAATATATCACCTGAGGAGAGGATTTGCTGATGGAGTACTTGGAGAATCCCAAACAGTACATCTCTGGAACAAAAAATGATTTTTGTTGGCATCACAGCCCACCTCAAATAAGCTTGTGATGAGTAACAGTCACTGCTTTATTTATTATAGAACAGAAATGTCTCATGGCTTTTTTATGTGTACCATAATTTCAAAGATCTCAGACACCAGAATTCAGATTATGAATGGCTGGTGGAATATTTTTGTTGGACAGTTCTGATTTAACTAAAATTGGCTTTTAACTAAATGGGTATTTTTTTTTTCAAGTTTTGAAATAATCAGTAAATACTATCACTGTTTTCTCTTTCTAAATACGTAGTTGGAATTCATTACTAATGTTTGACTTTTCACGAAGATTGAGAATATAATCTCGGGGCTGGGGATTTAGCTTAGCAGCATAAGCACCTGCCTTGCAAGCAGGCAGTCGTGAGTTCGATCCCTGGTACCAATTAAAAAAAAAAAAAAAGACAGAATGTATCTCAAAACCTAGTGAAGGCTGGTTTTATATTTTAATTTATGTAACTAGTTATGTAAATATTTTTAAATACTATAGAAATCCTTCATTATCTCAAAACCAAGTGTCATGGTTTATGTTGGTGGCCCCCAGGTGTCATGTGTTTGCATTATGCATTTGCGATTGGTTCATTGTCTAGAACTTAGATTGATGATGTCAGTGCTATACCCACATAGGGGTGGAGCCAGCATACAATGTAATGACAAAAAAGGCGTGTCTCTCTCTCTCGTCGCTTTCCACCTTGCTGTTTGCAGCCACCATAAACTGCAGCCCCGCCATGACACTCTGCCTTAGAGCCAACTAAACATAGACTAAATCCTCAAAAAACTGTAAGAAATAAACATTTCCTTTCCCAACTTTGGGCATCAGGTATTTTGTCTAAGTGACAAATAAAAAATAATTAAGATACCAAGTAAGCTAATTTTGTTTCAACTTGTGTTTATTAGCTTGTTAAAGGGAGTGGTTGAAGACAAGGAAGCAACCTCTCTATTTTTGGTCTGGATTATGCCAATTTAATTAGAATTCCCTACATCAAAAGGTGCTGCCTTTTACTTACTAAAAGGCAATTTAGTGTCATGTATGTATAACATCAAATAAAGGAAACACTTTTCAGTAGCTGATCTGTAAGTTCAGATTCTTTTGAAAGTCAGCATGATAAACAGGAAGTTAGATTTTACTTTTGAATTCTTTTAATCAGAACAAGTTAGGAGAGAAAAGTCAGACTTTTCCGAGAATCGGCTATGCTGGGACTTGGGGGACCAACCAAGAAATCAACTAGCCAGCCTTCCTGGTAAGCTGTGCAAGAGTTCCAGCGCCTCCCATGAGCCTACTGGTGCACAGGCTGAGAAGGAAACACCATCTGTGTCATCCTCCCCTCCCCAACAAGCAATCCGCTAGTCTGGAGGACAGGATGAGTTGATAGCAACTAAGGTACATAAATAAATCAACTAAATGCTTGTAGTTTTTGGTTGATTATGCAGACCAGGGGACAGTGATCTGAGCATCTCTTGGGAGAATGTCAGTATGTAATATAGTAAATATGGGGGATTTCCTTCTATCTTGTCCTTGAAGTCAAATATTGATTTTACTATTTTTGCTTTGTTCTGATTAACTGTCTTGCTTTATTCAATATTCTGTTTTGATTGGTTTTGGTTTTATTTTGCTATATGTGACAGAATGGACAATTATTGTGAAGATAACAAGATATACTATGGTACCTATAGTTTTTTTTCTGGTATCCTGCTTTGAAGTTCTGTGCCAATTTTGTTGCATTGTTTTAATTGGCTTTGTTGTGTCTTATTTTGTTGGATTTTTACTATCTTTAAATTAAAAATCTTTACTGTGAATCAGAATGAGTTATTCAGGACAGTATTATACAGCTTTATAAGCACAAGACTGAAACTACTGTTGTATGTGTGACTAGTGAGCTTGTCAGCTCATTAGAAGGATGAAAGTAAGGAAGGTACAGCACCAGCACAAATCTGTTTGTGACCTATAATACTTAAAAACAAAATCAGATTGACAAAAAATAGCAAGGTACCATGAGAAATTCACTCAGCAGATGCTAGATGATGCAAAGAATAACATACAATTAATCAGAGTCAATGAAAAAGCAGGAGATACCACAAATAACATAAAAATCCTATTCACAAATACTTAGAGAGAAAACTTACCAAGCAGGGAAAAAGAATTTGACATACGGACAAGTGAGGCATGTACAACTCCAATTAGCCATGATCAAAAAAATCTATAGCAAGGCAAGTCAAGATTCCAATAATTCAATACAAAAGCAGAATATTAAAAGCTGTTAGAGAAAAAAAGTCACCTATAAAGGAAAGCCCATCAGAATCACAGGAGACTCTTAAGTCAAGGAGATTGGTGTGAAGTATTTCAAGCCCTAAAAGAACACAATCTCTAGCCCAAACTGATGCACCCTGCAAAACTATCTTTCAAAATTGATGGAGAAATACAAATATTTCCATGACAAAGACCACCTGAGGAAATTCACTCACACCAAACCAGCACTCCAAACTGTCCTGAAGGCCATTCTAGAGACAGATAACAAGGATTACAGCTCCATGAATCCCAACAGAATGAATCCACCAGGCAAGGCAAACAATTAAAAAATAGGGGAAAAAGGGAGATAACAACAGGAAAACAACATAACAAGTATAAGTCAACATGAGTCATAACCATCAATATTAATGGTCTCAACTTACCAATGAAAGAAAACAGACTGGTACAATGGATCAGTCAGGAAGATCCAACAATATGCTGCATATAAGAAACACATTTAATTAAAAAAGAAATTCATAGACCGAAAGTCAAAGGATGGAAAACAATACTCCATGCCACAGGAAACCAGAAAAAGCAGGGGTTGCCACTCTATTTGCAGACAAAATGGATTTGAAGCCAGGCTGATTAAGAGAGACACAGAAAGTCACCACATCCTTGTAAAGGGAACAATCCAAGAAGAGATAACAATCATAAATATATATGCACAAATACCAGTGCACCCACCTATATAAAACAAATATTAACAGACATGGAAAATCAAATAAACACTAATACAATCATAATAGGGCACCTAAAAACCCCACTATCACAGACACATCAAACAGACAAAAAAAAATCAACAATGAAATAATCAGAACTGAATGCACCTTTTTAATAAACAGACTTAGTAGTGTTCTACCCCACAACATAGAATACATATTCTTCTCAGCTGGATGTGGGATGATCTCCAAAACAGACCACATAATACTAGTATATAGAATATGCTTAAGTAATTAAAAGGAATTGACATTATCTCATGCATATTATCAGACCACAGAGCAATGAAACTGGAAATCAATGGCAAATGAAACCACAAGAATAACCAATGGGTCACAGATTAAAGAAGAAATTAATCAGTGTCTATAATTAAATGATAATGCCAATACAGCATATCAGAAATTATGGGATGCAATTAAAGCAGTCCTTCCAGGAAAATTTTATTTATTGATTGATTGATTGATTTATATCTTTTTGAGACAGGGTTTCACTATGCAGTTCAGAAGGGTGTTGAACTCACTTTGTAGTCCAGACTAGCCTCAAATTCACAGCAGTCCTCCTGCCCTAGCCTCCCAAGTGCTGGGAATACAGGCATGTGCCACCACACCTAGTTTTATGAGGGAAATTTATAGCAGTGAATACCTGTATCAGGAAAACAGAATGTACACAAATAAAAAACTTAATGCTGAACCTCAAACATCTAGAACAAGAAGAGCAAGTCAAGCCCAACACTTGTATGAGGGAGGAAATTATTAAGATCAGAGCAGAAAGTAATGCAGAGTAGGCTAAGAAATAATACAAACAATCAAAGGATGGAAGATTCATTGGTTCTTTGAAAGATTAAATAAAATAGATAAACCCTTAGCCAACCTTATCAAAAAAGGAAAGAAAAGACTCAAATCCATATAAAGGATGAAATCACAAAAGATCCTGCAGAAATCCAGGAGATTGTTAATACATACTTGGAGAACCTGTATTTTAATAAGATGGAAAATACAGAAGAAAAGGACAGTTTCCTAGATATACACATGAATTACCAAAGCTGAATCATGAAGATGTAAAACTGAAGATGTAATTAAAAACCTACCAATAAAGAAAAGCCCAGGTTCTGACAAATTCACTGCTAAATTCTGCAAGAAATTTAGAGAAGACTTAACATCACTGTTTCTGATGAAATTGAAATAGAAGCAAAACTTCAAAATTTATTCCTGGAAGCAAGCATTATCCTGATACCAAAACCAGAGAAGGACCCAACCAAGAAAGGGAACTACAGGCCAAGCTCCCTAATGAACATAGATGCAAAAATCCTCAATAAGACACTGGCAAACAGAATGCAGTAAATCACAAGGAAGATTATACCATGACAAAGTAGGTTTCATCCCAGGGATGTTAGGATGTTTCAATAAACAAAAATCAATAAATGTAATATATCATGTTAACAGAGCCAACGACAAAAACATACATTTATCTCTAGAGGCAGAAAACACATTTGACAAAGCCCAACACCCATTCACTATAAAAAGCCTACAGCAAATTAGAATAGATGGTCTTTACCTCAATCTGATAAAAGACATCTACCAGAAATCAACAGCCAATATCATACTAAATAGACAAAAACCAAAGGCTTTCACGCCAAAATCAGAAATGAAGATGTCCATTATTACCAGTCTTATTCAATATATACAGTTCAGGACATACTAGATGGAGCAATTAGATAAAAGAAAGAAAAGGAATAAGGAAGGAAGGGAAAAATACAGATGACATGATGTTCTGTTTAGAAAACCTCCAAAATTCCACCAAAACACTTCTAGGTTGAACAACCAAATTCAGTGACATATCTAGATACAAAGTCAACACTCAAAAATCAGTAACATTCATGGACACAAACAACACATGTACTGAGAGAAAAATCAAGCAAATAACACCTTTCACAATAGCATCCAAAAAATGAAATACTTTGGAATCCATCTGATGAAGGAAGTGAAGACCTTTACACTGAAAACTACAGTATTCTAAAAAAGGAGATTGAAGAGGGTATCAGAAAATGGAAAGATATCTTTTGCTCTTGGGTAGGAAGAACCAAGATAATAAAAATGGCCATATTCCTGAAACTGTTATACAGATTTAATGCAATACCAATCAAAATTTCAACAGCATATCTCACAGAACTAGAGAAAATAAATTCATTTGTAATGAGAAGAGATCTAGAATAGCAAAGGAAATTCTGGGCAACAAAGGCAATACCTACTTCAAGAACTTTTTTTTGGTACTGGGTACTGGAATCAAACTCAATAACTTGTGCCTGCCAGGCAAGTGCTTATCCTGCTGACCTAAATCCCTGGCCAAGAACCTGTATTTTAATAAGATGGAAAATGTAGAAGAAATGGACAGATCAACCAACAGAAACCAATCAGTAACAATCCCAGACTTAAAATCATGCTATAAAGCAAATGTGATAAAAAGAGCAAGGCACTGGCAACGAAAAAAAAAAGACTTGAGGATCAATGGAACAGATTAGAAAAAACTACACACATATTCAGCCTCCTTATCTTTGACAAAAGTACCAAACACCTTCACTGAAAGAAAGCCTGTTTAAGTGTACCCTGGGGAAGTAAAAGTGGAGGGAGAGTCTTAAAAAAGATGGCAGAAGATATTGTTAATAGTGTATCAGGATTTAAAACCCACATTACTCACACTACTCTGCTTAGATAGATTTTATTCTTTTTTTTTTTCTGATAGATTTTATTCTGTCCCAGTTTGTCTACTTGCATTAGATTTGAGAGCACAGACAGCTATCCCAAAACATCAGGATATAGCACAGTAATCATCTTTAATTTCCTATTATCTTACCTGGAGCCCTGTATGACTTACAGTTTTATCATGGCTGATCTTAGTTAAATCTGGTTTGTTTGATTGCTGTTTGGTATCAACAGATTTTATTCAAAACTGATAGTACCAAGTCTGAGAGTATAGGCAACTACACTGAAGATGACAAGACTCTATGATACACATTCTGGTTTGATAACTGCTGGTGTTTGAAGTTTTATACTATATACAAAGTTCTGTTTTTATTAATACTATTATGTACTGATATACTCAATTATACTATGTCTGATGATATAGACAATTCTACTGAAGATAACAAGAGACAACACAGGAACTATAGTAGAACTCCTTGTACAATGGTCTTATATGTCTTTTTCATTTCATGTGTTTATAGGAATATGTTTTGTTTTGTCTTGCTTTGTTTTGTTTTTCCCTCTAACATAGAAAGGATAGAAATACATGTTAAGACTCATGCATGTGTGGAATCTATAAACAGTTTATGAGAATTGATCTTATGACACATAATGAAATGAACAGATACTTTGAAGAAAAAGAGACACTAAAGTACCCAGTGCTGATCCTGGAGGGTCATAATGTGAAACCCAGCAATAGGATTGTTCTTTGTTCAGAGTGATATTAGACTGCTTGGATTTGTTCAATCTCAACATAATTGAAGATATGGGTAACTGCATGTATGTTTAAGTGCATAGGATTGATAACCATATTTCTAAGTTTTTGATGGATAGTTGAACAGAACTGCTTGCAGTCTCACTGCTTGAATCCCCACTTTATATGCTCCACTTTAGTATCTTGAATAACTATTTGTAAGAGGACAATGTGTAATCATCAACTAGTGATTTCTTACTGTTTATTTTTTTCTTTCAAAGTATGTATCATTGTTACCCATTTTTTGTTTTGTTTAGTCTTTCTTTAAATAAAATTTTTAAAAAAAGATACTACAGTACTTGGTGCTGATCCCAGAGTGTCATGATGTGAAATCCAGCAATATTATTATTCTTTGTTCAGAATGACTTTAGCCTGCTTTAGTTTGTGCAATCTCAACATAAATGAAGACATGGATAACTGCGTGTATGTTTAAGTGTATAGGATTGACAACCATATTACTAAGTTTTTGTTGGATAGCTGAACAAAACTGTTTGCAGTCTTGCTGTTTGAATTCCCATTTTATATGTTCCACTTTTGTATCTTGAACAACTATTTATAAAAGGACAGTATGTAAACATTAACTAGTGATTTCTTACTGTTTATTTTTTCTCTGAACGCATGTATTATTTCTACCCATTTTCTGTGTGTTTAGCCTTTCTTTAAATAAAATTTTTTTTAAAATTTTAAAAAAAAGAAAGAAAGCCTGTTTAATCAATAGTGCAAGAAAATCTCGCTTTCCACATGCCAAAAATTAACCATTCACTGAAGTAAATTCAAAATGGATCAAAGATCTAAATATTAAAACAGAAGTACTAAATCTACTAGGAGATATAACTGGTAGAACTCTTGAATAATGCCTTAGGCAAAGACTTCATTAACAAAACTAAAGTCACACAAGAACTATCACAAAGATCAATTACGTGGAATCTCTCTCATCTTATTAAAAAGCTTTTTCACAGCAAGAGAAATCACCAACAGAGTAAAGAGACAACCCACAGTGTGGGAAAAAAATTTGTCACTTGTTCCTTAAAGGACCTCTATCTAGAATATATAAAGAAAAAAAACCCAGACCCACCCAAATTTAAAGATCCAGTCACAAAATGAAGAAGTAGAAAGAGCACACAAATATATGAAAAAATGTCCAGCATCATTGGTCATTTGACAAATGCAAATTAAAACAATGCTGAGATGCCTCACTCCAGAAAGAATGGGTATTATCAAGAAATCAACCAGTAACAAATGCTTGCGGAGCTGTGGTGAGAAAGAACCTTCTCCTTTGCTGGTGAGAGTTTAGACTGCTACAATCACTTTTCCAAAATCTTTTTTTTTTCCCCCAGTAATAGAGACTGAGCCAGGGCCTTGAACATGTTAGGCAAGTGCTCTAACCCTGAGCTACTGGCCTGGTCCTTCTAATTTTTTTGTTTTGTACCAGGGATTAAATTCACAACCTCACACTTGCCAGTCAGGAGCTTATGCTGCTGAGCTAAGTCCCCAGGAAGTCCTTTTAATTTTGAAGGCAACATCTTAAAAGTAATTTCTCCTTGAAACAAAGTGGAAATAGGTGGCAGAAATTAAGGGAGACTTTCATTTTTTATCCCCCTTTGTGGTACTAAAGATTGAATCCAGGGCTTTGCTCATGTTAGGCAATTTCCCTTTTTGCATGTGAGGGCTACACAGCCCTTTTTAAAAGATCTTAGCTTGAGACAGGGTCTCATTCAATAGGCAAGACTGAGTAAGGACACAATCCTTCCACAGCTTCTGCAGTAGCTGGGATTACAGGCATAAACTTCTGGCTTAAAGGAGATTTTTGATTTTTTAATTTGGTAAGCTTTATCGGTTTTTTTTGACCCTGTAATTTTGATGGAAAAATACGGGGCTGGAGATTTAGCTCAGCGACATAAGCGCCTGCCTTGCAAGCAGGCAGTTGTGAGTTTGATCCCTGGTACCAATAAAAATGAAAAAGACAAAAAAAAAAAAAAAAAAGAAAAAAGAAAAGAAAAAGAAAAATAAGAACCTAGAGAAAATAGAAACATTTAAAAAATACAAATATTTAGTAATATTTGAGAAAATGAAAAAAGTTCTAAATTCAGAAGATACAGAAGGAAGTACTATGCTGGAGAGGTTTTCAGTTTGTAAAATTTGGTTTCAGCAGAGGAAATCTTTTGAAAAAGTAAGTCTTCTAAAGATATCCAGTACCTAAAAGACATGGGAGTTTTTTTGCTTGAATGGCAGTGAGGGCTAAGAAGCCTGCCCACTACATTCTTTCTCCAATATCTCAATTACATTAACCTAGAAATATCTGGCAAAAGAACAGCTCGCTGCTTAAAAACCAAAACCATGTCGCAAACATTCTCATCTTCTCTAATTTTGTACTTCTACCATTCTCTCAGCAATTAACTACATCTCATAACATTTTCATTTGTGTTTTCTGGAAATACCTTGTTATCGGCCAATTCTCTGACTACTTTACACCCCTCTAATACTTCAATGTTGAATAATTTAGTTTAACTCTCTTGAGCTTACAGATACAAAATGAGACTCAGAAAGATCCAGGTTAACTACTACTTTGCATTTAGGTAAACAATATGCTCCCAGATGAACACAGTTATTAATAAAAGTGCAAGTAACTTTCTTTTAAATATTACATGAAAATCCACTGCGTTAATGTTTTAGTGTTTGTTGTTAGACTCCAACATTTAGTGTACTCATGGCACATATTTATGTTAAATCAGAAGTTCTATAACTGCATTTTGAATACCTTATCAATGTACACAGGATAATCGCTTGAAACCAGATTCTGGCATCTTTCTCGGTTTCCAATCACCTTCCTGAATTCGAAAAGTCTAGTATGAAAAAGGAGAGAAAAATGAAAACAATTCACCTTTTATATACCTCCACTATATTTAAGTCATACAGATTAAATATTATCAAATTCAGTTCAGAAACCATATTAAAATTTAATTTTTATCAAACAAAAAATTAAAGGCACTGATACTGAAAATTAATTTTCTTAGGTCCAGATCCTATAGGCTATAGTGTATTTCTAGGTATTTATTTACTTTTTGAGACAGAGTCTCACTATGTAGTGCAGGCTTGCCTTGAACTTTTTATGTAGCCCAGGCTAACCTGGAATTTGCAGCAATCCTCCTGCCTCAGCCTCTCCAGTGCTGGGATTACAGGCATGGACCTTGCTGAATCTTTAAGTATTTATTTAGTTTTTTTTTTTTTTTTTTTAAAGTTTTTTGATAGAACCTTGCTATGTAATGTAGGCTGGCTTTGAACTATGTACCCCAGGCTGCTTCAAATTTATGGTGATCCTCTTGTTCAGTCTCTCGAGTGCTGGCATTACAGGGGTATGCCACCTTGCTTGGTTTTATTCCAGTTTTACAGTCATTATAAATCTGGGTTACCCGAGAAAAGTCAATGCCTGGAAATTAGTTTAATAATTACTGAAGTTAAAAAAATCTAATTTGTATTGTAACAGCAAATGCTTTCCTCGCCCCAGCTAGTATACTTCAGGTTCTTAGTTGCCCAGATAAGAGTTCCTCTTCCAGTTCCAACTGCCTCTCTGTGATGCACACTGTATAAAGCAATCCCCAATTAACAAGTCATCTACCTATATGTTTCCTGCTTGCTTATCCCATATAAGCCTTAGACCACCAAAGATCAGGGCCTGATATTCTGAGAATGACCCCAATCAATGTACATGATATAAAATGAATTTGCTTCCAAATCCTGGGTGTCATTTTGCTGTTTCTGCTTGCTGTTGCAGTATTTATTTAGGTTTTTTTTTTTTTTTTTTTTTGAGACAGGGTCTTGTTCTTGTTCGTGAACTCATTATGTAGCCTAGGCTGGCCTTGAATACAAGATGATCCTTCTGCCTCAGCCTCCGGAGTGCTGGGATTACAGGTGTGTGCCACTATACCCAGCTTATTTTGTCTTGCTGAGAGCTCTTTAATAGATGAATTACTTTTCACATGGTCCAGTTTTTGAAGTGATGAGCTAAAACTTGAGAAATAACTAAAAAGATAAAAGGAAGCAATTACATCTTTAAAATAACTTAAAGTTTAATATCCCAGTCAAAACTGGGCTTGGTGGTGCATGTCTATAATCTCAGCCTTAGGAGGCTGAAGCAGGAAGATTATTGCAAATTTGAGACCAATGTTGGCTATAAAGTGAGCTGAAGAGCAATCTGAACTGTACAGGGATAGCGTGTTTCAATAGGAAAAAAAATCATTTCTCAATCAAACATTCTGTATTTGAGAGGATAGGATTTTATAACTGCAATAAAACAAATTGTTAGAAAGTATTTAGAAAAAAAATAATTACCTTTTGAGGTGCTCTGGCCTTCCCCATCCTCTAATAAAAAGTTTGGTGAGGAGAAGTCTCCGGTAGAGAACGTCTAATTTGCTCACACCCATTAGTAGCAAACAGCATCTAGAAGCAAAATTTAAAATGACTTTAAATTTTTCTTTTCTTTTCTTTCTCTTTTTTCCCCCAAAGACTAGAACTTCATCCACATTTTGCAAGTACTCTACCAACTAAACTACATCTCCTGCCTAAAATGTTTTATATTTAATCAAGACAGAAAGACAATTTGCTTTTTCTTTGAATGTCAGTCAAAATAAAGATTGAGTAAATTCTTGAATTGTTTTGAAAATCAGATATATTTGTTAAAAAATATGTTTTATAACATAAAATAGCTAAGATATTATTAATTCTATTCTTGGAAAAGAACCGTTAATACTCACATGATTAGATCAATTTTCATGTCTACATCTGGTAATCTAAACAACTCCTTGAAGATAACAATATGCAGTATTACAAGATTTATTAAATTCTTATCTTGTTTTGAAAGTGTACATTGTTATTGTTTTGAGGTTTTTGTTGTCCTTATAGTTGTTATTTGTAAGTCTCATTTTTGTTTTTCTGCACTTTTTTCTCTTAATCATTTTTTGTATCTTTTAAAAATTTTATTTAAAAGAGTAAGATTAAACACAACAAAACATAAGAAAACAATGTAAGAGACATAAATTTCAAAGCAAGATAATCATAGATCTTCACTATCTATCATAGTGTTTGTTTTCTTCCAAATAGTTGTCCATATCTTCATATACAGAGAATTCATACAAAACAACACAGTATAAAACTGCTCCGAACAGAATACAGGAAGGTATTTTAGGTCTTCAAGACCAGACAATAGGGAAGTCAACAATGGCTGTCATAGTGTCTCTCATTCTTTTCAAAATAGCCGTTTCATACCTTCATGTATGTTGAAATTAAACAAAATAAAACAGGCTAAAATCACTCTGAACAAAGAATAATAGTATTGCTGGATTTCACATCATGATGCTACAGAATCAGCACTGGGTATTATAATCTCTCTTTTTCTTCAAAGTAGTTGTACATTTCATCATGTGTTATATAATCAGTTCTCATAAACTGTTCATAGGTTCTACGCATGCATGATTCTCTACATGTATTTCTATCCTTTCTGTATTAGAGGGAGAAACAAAGCCAAGACAAAATAAAACAAATTCCTATAAAAACATGAAATAAAAAAGTCATATAAAATCACAATACAAGGTGATCTACAATGGTTACTGTGTTGTCTCTTGTTATCTTCAATAGAATTGTCTATATCATCAGGCATAGTACAATTGAATATAAGGGTACATAACAATATTAATAAAAACAAAACATGTAGACAATGTAAACGTTCAAAAGCAGGTAATAATCAAACCAGAGTGGGTATCCTAGTGAATCTTGTCATCTTCAGTGTAGTTGCCTATACGGTCAAGACTTGATACTACCAATCATAACAGATCTGAATAAAATCCATCAATACAAAACAGCAATCTAACAAACCAGATTCAAATAAGATCAGTCATGATAAAATAGTGTAAGTTATACAGGGCTTCAGATTAAGTTAATAGGAAAGTAAGAATGATTACCATATTATATCACACTATTTTCAGGATAGCTGTCTGTGCCCTCAAATCTAGTACAAGTAGACAAACTGGAACAGAATATAATCCATCTAAATAGAGTGGTGTGAGTAATGTGGGTTTTAAATCCTGATACACTATTAACAATATCCTTTGCCTTCTTTTTTTAGACTATTCCTCCCCTTTCACTCCCACAGGGTGCACGGCGCATTTTGGGTCCCACCAACTCCCTCAGTTTTTAGATTGGGGGAGGGGCAACCTGCTATTTACTTAAGTGGTTCCAAACCTTCTCATTCCTGGACTTGATCTCAAGTTGTATTCCTTTACCTACAAAAGCCTCAAGGTTTTCCTTCGTTATAGCTGAGTAGTTCTCTACTGCACATAAGCATCTTGTCTTTCCAACCTATCTGCAGGTGCTGGTCAAGTTGCCCCTATTTCTCTCTGGTTCCCTGTCACACAGAGCACTGTTTCCTCATATTTGACTTTTGGTCCATAAACCCTTTTTCAGGTTAATTATATTTCCTATACAGAGCATTTCAGTGGACCCTACCTCCTGATCTACCTTGCCTTTTTTTTTTTTTAGTGTATCAAAGGCCATCTATGTTAGAGATTATAGCCAACCTTCTCTGCCTCATTTCTGCTATGCTATTTTTCTGCTACTAGTTGTCTACTTTTCTCCTTCATTCCACTGTCTGCCCCATTCATTGAGGCCTCTCTGCCATTATTCCTGAAATCCTGGTATTTATTTTCTCCTCTAGAATGTTCTTCAGTATTCTCTGGTTGGATTGGTGGTCACGATTTCCCCCAGTTCCTCTTTGTCATGTTTCTCCATTAACTTCTAAAGACAGTTTTTCAGGCTACACAGTCTGGGCTGGAGGTTATTTTTTTTCAGGGCTTAGAATACTTCACTCCGAGCTCTTCTTGATTTGATGGTCTGTGTCAAGAAGTCTGCCATGATTTTGATGGGTTTTCCTTTATAAGTGATCTGGTTCTTTTCTCTGACAGTTTTTAATATTTTGTTCTTATATTGAATTTCTGGGATCTTGACTATTGTATGTCTGGGTGTAGCTCTGTTTTGGTTATAAGTGGCTGGAGTTCTGTATGCCTCATACATCTGAATATCACTTCCTTTTCCTATGCTTGGGAAGTTTTCCTTAATGATTTCTGTGAATAGCCTTTGTATTTCCTTTGTTTTTACCCCTGCTTCTTCATTCACATTCTTTATTCTTAAG
The DNA here is from genome assembly GCF_034190915.1 of Cavia porcellus. Taxonomy (NCBI): domain Eukaryota; kingdom Metazoa; phylum Chordata; class Mammalia; order Rodentia; family Caviidae; genus Cavia; species Cavia porcellus. The sequence goes on along the minus strand of NW_026947497.1, from coordinate 24,936,290 downwards.
TTACAGATCCTCTTGTCATCTTCTAGCCTTTGTATTTTTTTTTTTTTTGGTCAGTATCAGGGATTGAACTCACGACCATGCACTTACAAGGCAGGCGCTTATGCCCCAGCCTCCTAGCCTTTGTATTGTTACTGCCTGTTTCCTTGTTATTTTTAAGAGATCTTCCTTTCATGATCATACATTGCAAACCTATCTTCAAGTTTTGATAGTCTGCCCTTAGTTTGTTTCAAGCAGTTTTGCTAGTTTTCAGTGGAGTTTTTAATTTCCTGGTAATCTCTTTGAATCTGCTTTCTAGGTTTTCTTTATATTCTTCATCGAACATTTCTCTCTTTTTCTTGTGTTCCTCCATTCTTCCATCTGTGTCTTGAGAGATGCATAGCATTTATTTTATTAATCTTCTTATATCTTGCCTTACTTGAATTAATATTTCAGTTTTAAGCTCATCTATGAAGTCGTGAAGATATGCCTTTATGTCCGCTGATGCGGTGTCTGAAACTGCATGTTTGCTGACCTCAATCTCTTCTGTATTTACTCAATATTATGTGATTTACTCAATAATATGTGAGTATTGAGTAAATACTCACAGGGTTGGGGACTGGGAGCTTTTTCTTACTTCTTTCTCTTGTCATGTTTTTGGTTTCCTCCTTACGGATGTATAGTGGAGGTCCCAGCGCCTTTCCTTGTTGGTTATTGTTCTTCTGAAGCCCACTGGCTAGGGATTTCTGCCCTCTCCAGTTTTCTGTTGGTCACTGAGGTGCAAGCAAGGGTGGTGTATGCTGGCCCCTCCCCTCCCGCCAGTCAACCTATAGGGGCCTTCCCCATGTTAGTGTGTGCCATGTGTATGACACTGGTTTGGGATGACTTACTGGGTCCTGGCCAGGGGTGTGACCCAGGCCAAGCAGTTCCCACCAATCTGCTCTGGGTAGAGAGTAACCAACTGAAGTCACTGCTATTCCTTGTTCATGCCCGTCCTGCCTGATTCCAACATGTGGTGCAGTTGGTCACCCCTTTCCCATTGGGAGGGTCTTATTCCAAGCACTCACTGCAGGTTAGTGCAGGTCCCTCACCAGCTCCGTTCTCCATTGGGCTTGCCAACCCCTGACTTCAGCATGACTATATAGATCTATAGATTATGAAAATATAGATTTGAGTATTAAATAATGTTATAGTACAGGGAACCAGTAATAATGTTGCTATTATTAATAGATACAACTTAAATTTGCAGAGAATCATAGAAGTGATTTATGTAATGCTTATACCTTAAGCTCATGTATATATATTCTTTTTTGAGAGAGGGCATGCAGTTTGCCATGCAGTTCAGACTGGTGTACTTTGTAACCCTGGCTGGTCTGGAGCTCACAGTAATCTTCTCACCTCAGCCTCCCTAGTGCTAGGACTACAGGCATACACCACCATTCCCAGCTTAATTTTTTTATATTAAAGAGAAAAAAGAAGCTAAAGATGCTGGATTGGTAAGCAGCAGGATACAGAGCCTCCCTGAGAGAGACAGCTCAGATGCTGGAATAAAACATTCTGGAGAGGTCTGGATAGGGGGAGATGGATCCTCTGGACCCAGGAAGAAACTAAAGGGAAAAGAGCTGGTCATAAACATGTAGTCCTGGGGCTACCATTAGAGCAGCTAAGGTAGTGGCCACAGCACTCTCGCCGGAGCGTCCCAAGCTCGCACTGTCGTGACTTGCCAGAGTCATAATCTATAGATCTACATAGTCTATTATTAACTCTTTACAACAAATAATGACATATTTGTTCCCTTCTTCCCATAAGTAATTACATAAGAAAATAGGTTTTTAAAATTTTATACTGAGGGAATTAAAAATTTTTAATATTAATGAAAGGAGTAATAGGCCTATTGATAAGAAGACTCCATTTTTTTCTTAGAAACTTGCTTAAATGGATCAATGGATTCAAAGTTAGTGCCTCTATCATGAAAGTCAGTGCAAATGTTTATCTGCAAAGACTAAACTTAGCTCACAGGTCACAGAAAAACAGGTAGGCTGGCCAAGAGTTTACTGACCTGAGTTATTAAATCAAATAGATCAGAAGCATGTCACAAATATCAAATGATGTCATTAATGCAAAGACATGACTATAAAGCACTGTTTATTAAACTAACAAATCTAAAACTTTTAAGTGTCCAAAAACATGTATATATACAATGGAAAACTGTTTTTAAAAGGAGAGAAATTCTAGCATATGCTACTATATGGACATACTGATGAATCTTGATACTATCATAAAAAGACAAACACTGTATGATTCCATTTATATGAGATAGCTAGAATATTCAAGACTCACAGACAGATAGTAGAATAATGGTTGCTAGTGTCTGGGGGAAAGGGAAAGTGGGAAGGTTGTTGTTTAATAGGCACAGTTTACATTTTGCAAGATGAAAACTAGAGGCAGATGGTGGTACTGTTTGCTCAGCAGTATTAATGTATTTAGTAACACTGAACTGTACACTTAGAATTTTTTTTTTTGTTTTTTGTTTTTATCGGTACCAGGGATCGAACTCACAACTGCCTGCTTGCAAGGCAGGCGCTTATGCCGCTGAGCTAAATCCCCAGCCCCTACACTTAGAATTAAAATAAGTAAAATTATAATATTCTACCATAATTAAACTATCATAATTTAAAAAGGAGAAACAATTTAGAATTTGAAGTTAATTCATGAAAGCTGTCAGAATCAAAATGAAGTCACTTATCTCAAACACTTAATAAAACAGAGCTGGGAGACCATGACAAGAAGGGTCTTCATGCACATTTGCCTGATAAAGAACTATCACAAAAACTTTGCCCAAACTAGTCTTGCAGTTAAGGCCTTTCTGAGGGTATCTTTCCAACAACAGCTTGCAGCACCACTGCAAGTAGCATTAGTAATCCACAAACTTACAAACAGTAATTTTTATGAGGACCCTCTTGTAGCAATGGCTAGTACAAGTCACTGCGTGCAATAAGCCCCTGTAACCAATGAACTTTTGCTTCAAGCAAACTGCATGCACTTCTTCCTTTTTGTCTTTAAAAGGTTACCCTTCTCTCAGTCTTCCCAGATATGACCAACATCCATTACACCATGCCTATCCCTGATTGCAATCCCCTGCATATTCCTAAATAAATTCATTCTTTGGAAAGCCTTCCTTCTATTTCATTTCAGTTTGCAGTACTGAGGATTAAGCCCAAGGCCTTTGCACTGACTACATGCCTAGACCTTTTAAACTTTTTAAATTTTGAGACAAGGTTTCACCAAATTGCCAAACTGCCCAGATACCTCCCCCACCTCCACCCCTTCATCACTCCTTTCTCAATCTCCCAGATTGCTGGGATTTTGGGTATGTGTCACCATGCCTGATTTGTTATTCTAGATTGATAGTCTCCTTAAAATTTTGGTAGAAAGGCAAATGATGTTTTCTTTTCCTTTTGATATGTCCTCAATAAAAAAGTATCCTATTTAACTTAGAACAGAACTCAAGTATTATTTTCTTCAAAAAGCAACACCACATAATTTAAACATTTGAAAGTTTCACTATGATCTTCAAATGAAAGAATATCAAGAACTCTTCTGAGCCTAGTCTGTTTCCCCCTCATCTTTTCATTTTATGCTTCCTTAAGGATTAATTTCCAAGAAGCCAGCCACGCTAGGCTTTCAGTTTTATGGCTTCGGATCATTTCAAATAAGCTAGGAGCCAAGCTGAATTGTGTTAGAAGCATGAATGGTGAAGATTCCACTTACAGGGTTTTGGCAGACTTTACTTACTTGCAAGTGTTAAGACTCAAGAATAGGGGCTAGGGATTTAGCTTAGTGGCAAAAGCACTTGCCTGGAAAACGTGAGGTTGTGAGTTTGATACCTGGTATCAGAAAATTAAAAAAATAGACTCAAGAGGGAATTTTTGTTGTGTGTCAGCCTCGCCTTCTGGAGACTATCCACACTTCTCAATCTTTTAGCTTTCTTCATAGAAGTTCACAAACTGGCAGTGTGAGCTATGGGAGAGACACTCTGTCACCTTTGCCATACTCCTGTTGGTTAAAAGATAGATCATAGGTTCTGGCCAAATTAAAAAGAAGGGGATTACATAAATGTGTAAACATTACAGGGCTATGATCATGAGGACCACATAGATACTGTGTTTTCAATGGAGGAAACCCTATACTTAGCCTTTGAGTACAATGTCTGAGTTAACATCCTCAATACAAAGTAACATTTACTTCATATGTTTTTACCAACAGGAAAAACAAGACCTCAAACTTCACAGACCTGATTACTTCATATGTTTTTACCAACAGGAAAAACAAGACCTCAAACTTCACAGACCTGATAAACATTTGTCTATAAGCCAATAAGCGCTTGAAAACCATGTTTTTTATATTTCTATAGTAAAAGGTAAAATGACTGTTGAAATACTGTCTCTTTTATACAGTAATTAAGAATGATTAAAATCATGGAACTATATAGGTAGTGTAAGTTTAAATTGCTTGGCTACTTTTTCTTGAAGAGTAATGTCTGTACGGCAGGTACGGTGATACACACTTGTAGTTCCAGCACTCAAAGGCTGAGGCAAGACTTAAATTTTGAACTTCAGTCTCAGCAAGTTAGTGTCTTAAGAGATCCTGTCTCAAAAATAAATAAGTAAGTAAATAAATAGGGGCAGCACTCCACTGCATTAAAAAAAAAAAACCCACATCTTTTTTTCATCTAGGCCTTGGCTGATGGGTATTTGGGTTGTTTCCAAGGTGTAGCTATTACAAATTGTGCTGCTATAAACATGAGTGGGTATATAACACTGTGCTATGACATTCTTCATTCTTCTCAGAAGATACACCAGAAGGGAAATAGTTGGGTCAAATGGGATCTCTAATTCTAGTTTTTTGAGGAATCTCCATGGTGGCTGTGCCAGTCTACATCCCTAACAACAGTGAAGAAGGGTTCCTTTTCCTCCCTTAGCTCACCAGCATTTGTTATTAATTTCTTGATAATAGCCATTTTTTTCTGAAGATGGAATCTCAGTGTTGTTTTAATATGTATCTCTCAAATTTCATAGTTTTATTTGCTGTTTCCATTTCTTCATCTCATAAGTGTGTCTTCATCTCAGATGCCCATTTTTGGACTGAGGTTTTAAAGCCTGGAGCAGGGAGGCTCTGATTTTTTTCAATTCTTTATATGTTCTAGATATTAGTCCTTTGTCTGAGGGACAACTGGTTAAAATTTTTCCCATGCTGTGGATTGTTCTTTCCTTCTATTGGTGATTTCTTTTACTGTGCAAAAACTTTTTAATAGAATGAGATTCCAGTTGTTGATTCTTTGTAGTATTTCTTGTGCATTCAGGGTTTTGTTCATGAAATCTTTGCCTATATACCATGTAGTACTATTCAGCCATAAACAGAGATAAACATGAGACATTTCTAGGTAAATGATGTACCTTGAGACTATACATTGAACACCGTGTGTGTAAATATTGCATTGTTTCCCTGGTGTGAGACACTGAAAGGGTAAATAAGGACCAAAATACGCACTAGATACTATGAGACAGGAAGAAATTGTTAAAAGAGGGGGGATGTACGCAGCTCAGTTTAAAGATTTTAGGTTCAGACCTCAGTCTCCTCCCCCATATTCCAAAAAAGAATAAATCTGATCTTTAACCCCAGTTCTGTTATGGTGCTGCTAAAACCCTTGGGATTTTCCAGGTTAAATGCCTGTGTTACCGTAATAAAGTGACTCACACGGTTGGGGCTGAACCATACTTTGGACCAGCTTGACCTCAGAGAAGGGAACAGAGTGGGAAATCACATTTAATAACTTGTCCAATGATTCAATCATTCATGTGTATGTAATGACTCCCCAGTAAAAACTCTGACTAAGGTTGGAGATTTTTAGCTGATGCGCACTTTGCTATCTCTGGAAGGAGATGCTCCGGACTCTACAAGGACAGGCACGGCAGCTCCACACTGCTTCTTTCATATTCCTTCATTTGACCGTTTCTGAGCTGTATCCTTTAGAAAGCTGCAATTTATTTAGTTATTTATTTTGGTACCAGGAATCAAACTAAGGGTCTTGTGCTTGCCAAGCAGGCACTGTGCCGCTTAAGTATGTCCCTGAACCCTGATTTTATTTATTTATTTTTTTTATCGGTACCGGGGATCGAACTCACGACTGCCTGCTTGCAAGGCAGGTGCGTGTGCCATTGAGCTAAATCCCCAGCCCCGATTTTATTTTAAAAAAAATTTTTGACAGAGTCTTGCTATGTAGTTCAGATTGTCCACTCATGGGGACTTACTTCAGCCACCCAAGTGCTGGGACTACAGTTGTGCATCACTACACTGTGCTAATGCTGCAGTTTCAGTACTGTACAGTGATATCCTGAGCCACAAGGATCTTAATCTCTAAATTTGCAGGCAAGTAACTTAGAAGGCTGGGTGATCAAGAGATTCCTGAAGTGTGATTAGCACTGGCAGTGACACTAGAAGGCTGTGCCTTTTTTTCCCCAGAATGCTATCTAGAAAAAAAAAAAAAAGAAGACTGTGCCTTTAACCTGTAGGTCTGTATTAATGATGGGTGATGAGTGTCATACTGACCTGAAGCATACCCAGGTGGAGTAGAAACACACAATAGTTTATTCTTTACACAACTTGTAAAATTCTGATGAGTGTTACATATTCCAAACCGGCCAACCCTTTGGATATGTTTTGGGACAACAGGGATAGCATAAGGAAGCAATTCTGAGTGAAAAGTGATTTTAATTACTTCCTTGGACCTTTCTGGAATTATTAAAATATATACTACTGAGCCAGGCACAGTGTTATATGCCTGTAATCCTAGCTATCAAGGGAACTGAAGGATAAGGATCACGAATTCAAGGCCAGCCTGGAAACTTAGACTCTGTCATCTATTCATCCATTCATTCATTCAGAAGTAAATAAGGCTGTTATGTAGTTCAGTGGTAGAAAGCCTCCAGATTCCATCCCCAGTACCACAAAATAAAACACGGATAGGTTTTTTATGTGTATTTATTAAACTGCAGAACAGTGGCATATCATCATAATTTAGGATTTTATTGTCTTTACAAGTGCTGTATTATAGACCCTTTATTTTCTCTACTAACGCAGGATGGGCTGGGTTCAGTGTTTTCCTTTGCAACATCCATAGCATCAATAGCAATTGGCAGATTCCATGTTAGTAAAAAGACAAAATTAAAAATCCAACTCTAGCATTTTCAGTGAAAAGAAAAATAATATACTGTTCATAAGATTTAACTTTTAAAAATTTCAACAGTCTTTTATGCTGGTGGGAGATAAAACTAAAGACATACATAAGTAAAAAAAGTGTAAGGGAAGCAAGAAAATACTTAAGTGTCGGGCGCAGGCGCTCAACACACCCCGCCCCGGACGATAAGACTACGTCAGCTTCCGCAATGCGCGTTACGTCCCTCTCTAAACTAGCCACCTCGTGCCCACCTCGTGCTCAGACTCTGTGGCAACCCCTGATTGGCCACAGCTGGGTATAGTAGCCAGAGCCTGCGTCCCATTCCAGCCCTGCTTCCTTGGGGCAGCCTGTGATTGGTCACGGCCCAATATATAAACCAGAGCCCGCGTAAATACAGCGGCAGTTCCTGTTACCACCTGAAGCGTCTCCCGTTTCATTGGGGCTGTGCCGGTCACTTAAGAACAATAAACTTTTCAAAATTTTTGTAACATACTATATTTAATACGTGCCTAAATTGTTTAGCCATTCCTGATTTTCAATCCTAAACTAGAAACCTTTATTACACAGGCTGTAAGAGTCAGCACTCCAAGCTGGACTTGGAGTATGTAGTGCACGTCTGTAGCCCCAGACTCTGTGAGGCTGAGGCAAGCAGATCACAAACTCAAATGCAGCCTGGGCAACTTAGTGACTCAGAAATAGTCTGATACAAAATAAAAAACTGGGCTGGGGATGTAGTGTAGTGTGAAGGCCCTGAGTTCAATCCTCAGTATTGAGCAATGGTGGGGGCAGTGGCGGAGGTAGAACAGTCTGCTCCAAGTCTAAAACCAGCGTACTCCTTGCTATATTTACCTCAGTAAACAACTGACAAATGAACACAAAGCAAATCACACACCCATAGCTTACTATAAATAAGGTTGTTGGATTTTTATATAGATCTTCTTACATTCTATTTCAGCCCCAAAAACAATATAAAATACTTGGATTTTCTGACTATCTAAATATTTCAATCTTTCTAGGCAGGGCTGGCTGTATTCGGGATACACAGTGCCGCCATAAGCAAACAACAGTCCAAGTCCAGGGTAAATGCAACTCCAATTATCAAAAAGTGGCACCATCTAGAGCCATGCCAGATACAAAAAGCCCTTATTTTAAGCTTCACTGACACCAAAGAGCTTCTGCAGAAATAGGATCTACTTCTGAAGTATGTATCAAGCCAAAATGATACAACTGCCCATCTACATTTTTAAACCACTATAAAAGGGAGGAAAAAGTGAAACAAAAATAGAAGCTCAGTACAATGCCAAGGAATCATATGTCTTTCCTAGAAATGAGCTCTATTGCTAAAGTGACACTGATGGCCTATTGTATCATCTAGTACTTTTTACCTCCTCTGTGGTATCTAGATATTTAAACAGTATAAATCTAATTTTTTTCTGGATTTCTATTTACAGAGTGTCTACATATATCTCAAAGGTATAATGAAATTCTAAAAAACACCATGTACAAAAACTTTCTAAATAAAAAGACCTAATTTTTGCTTAGTAACTTCTGTTTTAAATTACTTTCCAGTAAAAGTTTAAGATAGTAAGCAAGGGTTTACTCAGACACCCAGCATGAAAAACTACCCTTGAGCAGTGAGTTTAATTTCTTTTACTTTTACACTAGAAAAGAGTAGAAAAACAGGAAGTTCATTTGTTTGGGAAGGGTATGCATATTTATTCTGACACTCATCTAATGAAATCCAATGAGTAGACTGTTTGCTCTTTGTATGAAACATTCAGGAAGTAATCTTAACACCTTTTCAAAGGCCTTTAAAAAGAGGTTTTAAAAAATATTTACTTTGGATATTAAGGGCATGCGGATTCCCAAGAGATACTGGAGCTTATTCAGATTTCACCACTTGTGACATACTCATTGCATGTATCCTGTGGTCTGAAGTCATCACTTGGAGGCAGCAATGGAAAACACCAGTGGCAAAAGACTCAGGTACATCCACTGGCTGTGTGACCTTGAGAAAGCCACCCGAACATACAATGGGAAACAATCTTTGACCTAATACACCACAGCAAATTATTTCATTTACAAAAATTAAGTTTTAGTTTAATAGATATAGAGAAAGACTGTTCTTGCTATTCTTTCACAGGAAGCCTTTTGGTAAACAGTACACCTTTACATTTAGGATTCTGTGTTTCCTGAATTCAAGTCTGTGTGTGTTCTTGGAAATTGAAGCCAGGGTCTTCCACAATGAGCTATATACTCAGCCTTTTAAATTTTTAAAATTTTGAGACAAGATCTTGTCAAATCACTAAACTGCCCAGGCTGGGTTTAAACTTGGAATCCTCCTGGCTCCCCTTCCAGAGTGTGTGCTATCATACCCAAATTTAAATGGCTGCTTCTCAGATGATGATCTATGTAAGTTACTTCAGTATTCTTTGCGGAAATTTTCCAATTGTACCTCAAAAGATGTGAGGCTGAAACGAGGAAATTTAATATGTATTACTCATCATAAGTATTTAATATCTATTACACACAGATGTATATCCTTTTTGCTTGGTGCAAAGATAAAAGTTTCTTTGTCCATTATTATTTGCAACATACACTACTAAGCTAGCCTCTGAGGACCAAGGAAAAGCATGGTGGAGTAACACTACCTCCCAGTTATTGGGATCTGACATGTTTTTGTGAGGTGTTACAAATGAATTTGCATGAGTGAATTCAATCCCTACCAAAGAACCAGGGGATTCAAAAGATTAATTCTCAACAGAAATCATCTCCAGCTTAGCTGTTTACTGGTGACATGTACTTAACACACAGAAGGTCACAAATAAGTCAAAGATTAGAGGAGACAGCAACATCACACACTACAACTCATAGGAAACCTGGCTCAGGAAAGAAATATTAGTTGAAAAGAACCGAGTTTGTGTCCCAACTCTTGCCACGTCTATGAGTGACTGAGTAGTTAACGTCCCTGGATCTCAATTCTCAATAAAATGGAAATTTGTACTCTGCACACCTATCTCAAGGAAAAGTCATAATCAAATAAAATCACATGACAATGTAGCTGGCGCTAATAAAATGTTAATTTATGACACACACATGCTGACTATTGCCATCAGTGAGCCTAGGAGCCTGGCTGTAAAGATAAGGAGTTAATGTAACGACCAGGAAGAAAGTAGCATCTGCAGCCAGCGAAAATATCATGATTTTCTAAAAATGCCATCTTCCTTGTGTGGCTAGGCAGGTCCCGTGCCCTTTCTAAGCCCGAGGCTCCAGGAGCAGGATCTGCTGAGGGCACCTTTCCAGGTTCCAGGGACCTCAGCGGGGTGCAGGCTGGGGACCCTCGGGTAAGGGGCTGGATCTCACCTTCAGGCCCGGCCCTCGCAAGCACTACAGGTGACGCTGTCATGTAGTCACCCAACCTAGAAAGCGAGAGGCCGCAGCCACCTCCACTTCCCGCTGCAGGCAGCGACCCCCAGCTGCCCTGCGTCCCGCGTCCCGGCTCCCTGCCTCACGTCACGTACGCTGCGCGCAGAACCCAGGAGGGCCGGGGTCAGCCGGCTACTTACTAGCCACTGGGCGGACTTGTGTGCTCAAGCGGGCCGAGCCTCCCAGCACCGCTGCTCTCGAGGCTTCTGAGACTGGACTTTCGTCAGCGGGCAAAGGCGGGCACCCCGGCCTCTCCAGGAACAGCCGTGTGATCGGCGGGCCGCCGCGAGGCGCTGGAGGAAGACAGCGCGCGGCCGGGCTGGGCGGGGCTGTTTAGGGAACGCCCCCGCGGTGTTCGGCTTACTCCGGGGGCGGCTGCAGGGTGGAGGCGACGAACACAGAGCCCCGCCCCTGTTCCGCTCGGGCCGCAGCGGCCTGGCCTCCCGCGTGACTCCGCCTCGGACCTCAGGCCGCCCCGCCCACTTCCGGCCGCCGGGCGCGCGCACGCACTCGCAGTCCTCACCGAGGCCGCAGGCAGCTGGGGGTCGGGGGTGGGTGTCGCGAGAGTTGTGACCCTGTGACTATGGCGAGTCCGGGGGTCGAAGCTGAACGAGAGGCGCTCTTAGGCGACCACACATCCCGAAGCCGGTGAGTTGATGCTGGTGGAGAGGCACTAAGCCTTCTTGCGCTGCTGTTGGCACTGGCACCCTTCGTGGCATCAACAGCCCTGGGCGGAACCATCACACCGAGAGGTGTCCTCGCGGCCGCAGGTGTCGGGATCCTGGAGTCACTCGCAGCTTCAGGCTTCTGGTGGGAAAGGCTCCTGGTCGCGCGGCAGTGAGCGCGTGGCTCGGGTTCTCAGCCTAAAAAGAAAACAGAAAAACAAGCAAAATAAATGAGTTGACTGGGGACTACTAGCAGATAATTTGCAATACAGGTTACGCTGGCGACGGCAGACGTGGGAGGGGGAAGTCTTTCAAAGAGAATCCTGCAGGTGAGCTAATTAAGAGTCGAGAGTCCGAGGTCGCCGCAGTTCACCGAACCAGTGTCAGATACTTGTCTTGTGCAATCTTGATGTCACTGCATGAGGACTTTTTCTTACCTACCAAATCCTTTTTGCTAGTTTTTTTTTTTTTTTTTTGAAAGCTAAGGTACCTCTTTGACTTTAACTGTCACAGTACTGCAGCAGCTATGCCACTGCGTTTTGTTACCGTGTACGGCTGATCGTTTCCCATATTAATTAAAAGTTCTTAAATGGTCTTAATCGGTATTTGAAGATACTGGTCTTAGTAATCACTGGTATTTCTTGATCCTTTGATAGCGAGTAAATCCGTCCAAAATGGGCTGACTTGTCCTGTGCTAAATGTATAAATAAAAATTTTTAACCTTCAAAGAGCGTCAATATTTTGATCCATATGATTTTTAAAATGTTGATCCTATAGACAGTTGTTTAGAAGAAAACAAGAGACATTATGGTAGCCACTATTGATCTCCTGTTGTCTTGCTTTGAAATCTGTGTCACTTACATTGTTTTCTTCTGTCTGCTTTGTTCTATGTTTTGTTTTACCCTCCTTAAAATTAAAATAAAATTTTGATCCTAGTTTATTGGCCGTGTTTGAGAAACGTTTGTACTTTCACACTTAAATATGTATTTTTATCTTTAGGAAAATAGAATTATATTAAACAAATAAGATTGTATCAAGTAAATTAACTCTTACATAATTAAACTGTCTGAATCGTAAGTTTTGCTTATCTCATTCACCAGATTTTTATTTTAATCTCTATAATTGAAACCCTTTAGAAAATGTATTTCCCTAACCCCTGACAATTTATCAAAATATGTAGAAATACAATTTTGTCTTGATTTTTGTCTTAAGATCATTAAAATGACATTAATACTGCCGGGTTGGGAGGCTGGAGCAGGAGGATCCTGTGAGTTCAAGGCCAATCCAAATTACATAGTGAAACCCTATCTCAAAAAGCCAAAAATCCCCAAACAAACAATGCTGACTGAAGTCTATTTTTGATACAGTGATATCCTTTAAGCCAGTCTAGACCTTTGGGACTGTCGACTTCCATACTTTCAAATACACATGTTGACCTTCTATTTTCTCTGCCGGTTCTGTTCTTGACATTTTTGAAATCTCAGCAGCTCCTGTTTTTCTTGCTCTCAGCAAGCTCTCTTCCAGGTTTATTTCAGGACTTCTACTTTGCTGTGGCTTTGACATCATGTGTCTATTTTGATAGAAATACATAGACCTTGATCAAGGCTAAAGATCTTTCCTATTAGTTTAAAGTGTGTAAGTTTGAGTACACAGACTGTAACATTTGGATTTGTCAGAATCATGTTTGATTTTCTTGTTTTTTTCTGTCTTTCAGAAAGATTGCAGAATTCTTAAGTCATAACCCTATATCTAACCATATTACATGTGGTCTTATAGTACATTACACATTTAGTAACCCTATCCAAATTAAACCTACTTAAAAGACTTTTGTCTTACTCTGAGCTTCATTTTGTTCAAGTTTACTTATTTTGTTAGATTGACAGATTTCAATACTCCGAATTAATATGTGCATACCAGCAATAACAATTGTTTTGAAAGTGTTTAGGCTTTTTATTTGGGTTGTTTTGTTTTTTGTACTGGGGATTGAACTCATTACCTTGCACTTGCCAAGCAGGTACTTAGTGCTGCTGAGCTAAATCCCCAGTCTTGGATTGTGGTTTTTTGGGGGTGGTTTTTGTTTTTTTTCTTTTTATTGGTACCAGGGATCTAACTCACGACTGCCCGCTTGCAAGGCAGGCCCTTATGCTGCTGAGCTATATCCCCAGCCCCCTGGTTTGTGTTTTTGACACAAGGTCTTATTATGTAACTTAGGCTGTCCTTCAACTCATTGTGTAGGGCAGGCTGGCCTGAAACTCACAGTGATCCTCCTGCTTTGGCCTCCTGAATGCTGAGATTGCAGGAGTGTACTGCCATGCTCACCTCAATGTTTTGCTTTTTAAAGGTATTTTGTAGCCAGGTATGGTGACCCATGTTTTTAATCACAGCACTCAGGAGGCTGAGGCAGAAGGATCATTGCAAGTGCTAGACCTGCCTGGGCTACAATGTAAGCTCAAGACCAGCCTGAACTGATTAGTGAGACCCTGTCTCAAAAAGACAATAAATAAAGAAATATAAGGTATCTTGTTGCTAAGTATATACAATGATGCATAAATATAATCATAAAAATTAAAAAGTAATGCTAATTCATAGATAAAGTAGTATAGCAGAAACCAGTATTAGTAAGTTATACCCCTTTTGTATCATTTTTTATCACTTTAGGGAAGAGAAAAAACGATTAGCACAACATTCTGCTTGTAATGAGATAAGGAATATGCAATCTTTGTAAATTTTCTTTTCTAATCAGATTTTATTGATATATTTTAGATGTAAACATAAATCACATTCATCGTAGAGGATTTGTGCACATATACGCTATTTCTTGTTTCTTTTTTTCTATTTCCCTACTCTCCCTGCAACCTCTTTTCTCCTTTTTTTTCTTTTCTCCTCTTTTTACAAAAACTTTATTTCCTTTTTTTCCTCCTTTTCTCATTTTTTTAACCCCCCAAAACAAGCAAAAAACCTTTTTCCCTTGTTTCCTTCACCCTCACCTCTCCCTTGTTCACCTCCCCATTTGAACATTTATTCCTATTTCTCATAATACCTATTAAAATTTTTGTTCCTTATTTATACTTTTGGTTTCTCACATCAGAGAAGCAATGTGGTGTTTACACATGTGTGTCTGATTTATTTCACTTAAGAGAATGGTCTCAAGGTGCAACCATTTACCTAGAAATGTCTTGAGTTTATCCTTCTTTGTGGCAAAGCAGTACTCCATTATATAAAAAAACACATCTTTATCCATTCACCAGTTCCAGGCATTTGCAGCCTTTGTAAATTTATCTGAAATGTTTGGAAGCAGAAGAGTGCCAGATTTTGGATTTTGGATTTTTAAACTTTTGGAATATTAAAAGTTAATTTTGTCTACTATTTTTAGGGCACTTGTACCTGCCTATCATAGAAGGGTAGGTGTAGGAGTTTCTGCCTGTGGTATGTCAGTGCTCAAAAAGTTTCAGATTTCAGAGCATTTTGTATTCTGGAATTTCAGATTATGAATGCTTAATCTATACTGTTTTCTTTACTCCTAGAGAATGGGACATTATAGAAACTCAAGAGCATTATAAGAGCAGATGGAGATCTATTAGGATTCTTTATCTTACTATGTTTCTCAGCAGTGTAGGTAAGTACTAAAACTTATGCATAATTTAAAAATTTAAAACAATGACATTTTAACCTCAGTTAATATTTTTAAAATCTTCGGTATTATACTAAAAATATGTAACAGGCCAGGCATGGTGGCACACATCTGTAATTCCAGCACTCAAGAAGCTGAGGCAGGAGGATTGCTATGAGTTTGTGGCCAGCCTGGGCTACACAGTGAGTGAGTTCAAGGCTAACTGAAGTGTATAATGAAACTCATGTCTCAAAAGGACAGCACCCCCCCCCCAAAGAAAAAACCCCACAAAGCTAACCACCTTAACATTTCTAAGTTTGGCAGTATTAAGTATATTCCTGTTACACAACCAGCCAGTAAAGCAGGAGTGGGGCATGTGACCCTGCGCAGCTTGTAAGATTATAAACTTTTAATGTTATTAAGGGATTTTTAGCTGTGTCTTTCATGACTTGATTGTGAGTACTTGAATGCAGGCTGCGTAGGCAACAGCGGAAGACTGGTTAGGGAAAGAGCAGTGCTGACTAACGCTGCCTCCTGTGCCTGCCACGCAGCCGCCAGATTGAAACTCGTGTATCACATATTCCACACGCTTGCACAGCTTGGTTACTCATAATACGTGATAACCTGGCCGTGTACATGCGTCTATGAAGACGGCTGTTTATTGTTGTTAAATAAGCATGTCTGCCCTGTGGCTCATGGTTTAGACAACCCTGTGTCATAATAAAAAATGTGAAAAAGGAAGGTTTGTTACTTGTGTGCACATTTATATGTGGCTTAAGACAGTTCTTTACTCAGCACAGCTCAGGTGAGCCAAATTGGACACCTGTGCTTTAGAACATTTTCTCTTGAAAAATCAAAACTTTTTTGTTTGTTTGTTTAGCAAAACCAAGACTTTATGCCCACTAAATAATTCCTTGTTTTTCCCTGGCAGTCACCATTCTTCTTTCTGTTTCTATATATTTTTCTGCTCTAGATACCTCATGTAAGTGGGACCATATAGTATTTTTCTTTCTGTAACTAGGTTATTTCATGGTTTCATGTAGAATAATGTCCTCATGGTTCATTTGTGTTGTCCCATGTGACTGATTTTTTTGTTGTTTTGAGACAGGGGCTTGCTATGTAGTCCAGGCTGACCTTGAGCCTGGACTTTACTATGTCATCTAGGCTGACCTCCAACTCATGATCTTCCTTGCTCACCTGACACTGGGAATACACCAGTCCTCTACTATGCTTGGCTTTTTATTTTTATTTTTATTTTTTTTTTATTTTATTATTTTTATTTTTATTTTTCTGAGACATGTTTTGCTATGTTGCCTGTACTGGTCTTAAACTTATGCACAAAGCTGAGCAATCTTCCTTGCCTCCTGAGTAGGTGGGCCTCCAGGCCTGCATCACTCTACCTGGCTTTCTCTTCCCTTTTAAGGCTAAATAGCTGTCTACTGTAGACAACAAAAACGTTTTCCTCTGTCTTCTTTTGTGCCTGAGACCTATGATTTAAGTTGATGACAGACAGCTTATAGGAGAAAGTGTTCAAATTCGCTGTTAATAGATTTATGTAATACAGGGGTAGTAAATTAGGAAGTGGATAGACGAAGGTTTTTATAGGCAGTAAATTATGAGAAAGTAAGCAGCAAATAAAGGGAGAGACTAATGGAGGATGAAGGTTAATATAGTAAAAATTGTGTGTAAAGACACATCTCAGTGTATAATCCCTGGTGATAAAAATACTATCTTGTTGATACCAGGAAAAAATTTATGCCTGGCTTTAGAGCAGAAAGGGAGTGGAGGAAAACACTTTTCTGGGGCTGGGGATTTAGCTCATCGGCATAAGTGCCTGCCTTGCAAGCAGGCAGTCATGAGTTCGATCCCTGATACCGATAAAAAGGAAAAAGACAAAAAAAAAAAAAAAAAAAAGAAAGAAAAAAAGAAAAAGAAAAACACCTTTCTGCATTCACTGTTCATTCTCATTCATTTATAGTCATTCTCTGTCTCTGTCTGTCTGTCTGTTTCTCTCTCTCTCTCTCTCTCTCTCTCTCCCTCTCTCCTTCTCTCTCTCTCTCTCTCTCTCTCTCTCTCTCTCTCTCTCTCTCTCTCTTCCTCCCATTTGGTCACAGGGTTTTGTTGTGCAGTCCAGGTTGGTCTCACACTCACTATCTACTTGCCTCAGTCTCAGTCTCTTGAGTGCTGGGGTTACAGGCATGTGCCGCTGTAGCCAGCATCTGCTGCTCTTCAGTTGCCTTCAGCATCATCAGCATGCTAAAGGATAACATATTCTGATCCCCTTCATAATATACCACGTTTTGTTTATCCATTCATCTGTTGATAACATTTGGTTATTTCCATTTCTTGGCTATTGCGAATAGTGCTGCTATGAACATGGATGTGAAAATAGCTCTTCAAGAACCTGCTGTTAGCTTTTTGTGAATATACCTAGAAGTGAAACTGCTGAATCATATGATGATTTTATTTTTAATTTTTTTTTTTTTTAGAAATTCTCATAACAGCTCCTCCATTTTATATTCCCACCAACATGTTGGGGTTTTTTCCATATCCTCACCAGACTTTTTTTGCAGGGGGTAAATTACTAGAGATTGAACTCAGGGCCTTGACGTTGAGCTACATCGCTAGCCTTTTAAAACTTTTTTTTTAAGTTTTGAGACCGGGTCTTGCTAAGTCACCCAGGCTAGGCTCAACCTTACAATCCTCCTGTCTTGTGCTCCCAAAGGGCTAGAATTACAAGTGTGCACCACCACACCCAGCTTATTTTGTGTATTTTGTTTTGTTTTGCTTTTTTGAGACAAGGTTGTGCTATATAGTTCAGGCTGGCCTTAAACTCACTATTATAGACTATACTGGCCTCAAACTTGCAGCAATCCTCCTGCTTCAGCCTCCAAATGCTGAGACTGCAGGCATGTACCACCACACCAGGCTTCTATTAGCTTTATTTATGAATGTGTCAATTTGCAGGTTTTGGTTGTTTTGCATTGTTTTTAGTACTGGGTCTTGAACCCTGAGCCTTGAGGATGCTAGGCAGATACTTTACTACTAAGCTCTATCCTCATCCCATTTTAGATTTTTACTTTGAGGGCCAGGGATATAGCTCAGCAGCACAGCAGCTGCCTAGCAGGTGAGGCCCTGAGTTGGATTCCAGGTACCCCAAAGGATTAAAAAAATTTTTTTGTTTTGAGACAAGGACTCACTAAGTTGCCCAGGCTGGCCTCAGACTTGCAATTATTTGCCTCAGCCCCACACCCTACCTCAGAAGCAGATTATGGGCATGTACCTTGTAGTTGGAGGTTTTTTTTTTTTACAGTTATTTAAGAAACAATTTCAGTTTAACAGCAAAGAAAAAATTCAGCATCAGATGTGTGTGTGCGTGCACATGTGCCATGCTAGGCGCTGAATGCAGTGTCTGGATCATGATGGACAAGTACCCTACCAATGAGCTATACAGCCCCGGCCCTTCACTGTTAGATTTTAATTGGCGTGTTGAACGTTTTACTCGTTCACAGGTTTCTTTATTGCAAACCTGTTATCTTGATTTCAGATTCTGTCAGTTCTTTATTCATCAAAATCAATTTGTTAATTCAAAAGGCATAAGAGTGAAACTAATCAAATCTTTAAAAACAAGATTTTGTAAAAGGAATGAAGTATTTACTGACATATGCTTCTAACATAGATGAATCTTGAAAACATTGTACCAAATGAAAGAAGCACACAGAGCCCACAGATGTCAGACTATTCATATGAAAGTTTAAAATAGGAACATCTATAGAAGTACATTGATGGTTTTGTTAATTTGGGTTGATGGGAAAGGAGATTGAGGAGAATCTCAGGGTGATACCCAAATCTCTTTCAAATGATGAAAATGTTCAGAAATGGATTATAGTGGTGGTTGCACATATCTGTGATTATACTAGAAATCCATTGAATTGTGTACTTTAAATGGGTCAGTTGCATGTCTTGTGAAATTATATATCGATAAATCTATTTTGAAAGTAGACTTTCTTGAATATCTGTCTGGCTTTGTCTAACTTTTAAATTTTTTAAAAACTGACAAATGGGGGCTGGAGTTTATCACGACAGTTCTTAAGTGGTAAAGGATAGCAGAGATAATCGATTTTTTAAAGGGATACTCATCTTTAAGTATTATAGTTCTTTATTGCAACTGCCTCCTTTATTTAGAGGAATGTTTTTCCACTTCCCAGTCTCTCCTACAGTGAATTCTTTCTTCCAAACCCACACAGACTGCAAGGCTATCACTCCATAACAATGTGGCCTTTCTTTAATTTTTTCTGCTATGAAAACTTCAATCTCTCAGTAATTCTTATTTTATAATAAAAGTATATTAGCAAGGAGAACTAGGTCCTCAGCTTTTATTATCTCACTGTTCAGAAAATAGAATTGTACGTTCTTTTCAAACCTTCAATATTTATTTTTCTTCTGATAATTGAAATCACACTGCTTGATAAATTAGGGATTTATGTGCATATATTTTCAGGATGAAATTTAAAAGTTCATGCTATAGATCCAAGGTTTTCTTTGTAATAGTGATTAAAATATAAATAACACGGTTTGCCTTTTCACAGGGTTTTCTATTGTGATAATGTCAATATGGCCTTATCTCCAAAAGGTTTGTATATTTCAATCTATTCTTATGTGAAGTAACTGTACTAGTAGTGACTCTTACATACTTAAGCTCTTTCAGAGAAACTCTTTGGTACTCTGTGTTTAACTTCTATTATAGTAGCTTGAGAGAGTAGTTTCTCAGAAGAGCAAGAAAGGTGACCATATGCTTTATTGTTCAAGCAAAGCACAGAGTAGAGTGGTGCGGAACCAGGGCAGCAGGACGTTCCCAGACAGTCACAGGCAGCATGGACGCAAAATGCAGAGCTGTGTGGTTATAAGCTGCTTTCACATCCTGTCACTGCTTTCCCTAATAAAAAAGGGAAGCTGAACTAGAGAAATTCTGAATCCCTAAAATGTATAATTGATAATTCTGAAGAATACTTTCATACTTTTTCATAGAATTAATTTGGGTTATTAGGTAATTGTGAGAATAGGTAATATGCATTTGTCACTTGATCCTGGGGAGTTGGTATCTAGTCTCCATCCCTCAAGGATACTAAAGTCTGGATGTTCAAGTAAGTCCTTTTTATCAAGTGATGTGTTTAATCTGCTTATGTCATCCTGTAAACTTTGATCATCTCTAGATTACCTGTTATATCTCATAAAATTTAAGTGCTATGGGATATAATATGGGAACTGGGTATGGAATATATATCTCTCTGGAGTATGCATATTTATACATTTTTCTGTGAGTCTAAAACTATTTCAAAAGAAAAAAACCTGAAGTAAAATTTGTATTTAAAAAATATTTGTAAGTATCAAAATTCCTTTAATTTCATGGCAGTTTATCTAGTCTTTTTTTTTTTTTTTTTTTGTCTTTTTCATTTTTATCGGTACCAAGGATCGAACTCACAACCGCCTGCTTGCAAGGCAGGTGCTTATGCCGCCGAGCTAAATCCCCAGCCCCTATCTAGTCTTTTTAAGCTCCCAAAGTCTCAAAAAAAAAAGCTTACCTGCAAGGATTAGTTCTACCTAGCATAATATGTTGAATTTTGAAAAGGTACAACCTTTTCATTTGCAAAGATAAGTTAATTGAGTACATGAACTGATCACTGTTTTTTAGCAATATAAATATAACTGTTCTGGCCAGCCATGGTGGCACAAACTTGTAATGTCAGCACTCAGGAGACCAAGGCAGGAGGATCTTAAGTTCTGGGCCAGCCTCTCCTATACAGCTAGCTTGGATTCCACAGCAAGAATTTGCCCTGTAAAAAAACAAACAAAAAAAACCAACAACAACAAAAAACAAACCAAAAAGTAAAAACAGTATCAATTTTCTCAAGAGATTTCATGATACTCTTGAGAGATGATGGTGAGCCTGGCACAGCACTGAGTTGTCAGTCCTGTTTGACAGATGAAGAATTCCAGCTGAGAAGACAGATTCTCTGCCCAAGGTCACACAGCTAAGAATGGCAGAGCCAAACCCATCAGAAATGAAAACCTGACTTCACCACAGTTGCCTACTACCTTAAATATTTTCAATTCTTAATTTAAGTAACTCTCTCTTATAGAATAGTATGTTGCAAAACATTGCCTGGCTTAAAAGCCATCTGTGTGAAAGAGCAAAGCTCATCCAAGTCTTTCCTCCTCAAGATAAATAAATCTGGTGGTATTCTGAATTTGTACTTGCTGGCCCTGGCCTGTAGGTAGGAAGCAGTGACATGATTCCTTAGGATGTGTTGCCCAAAGGTGAGGTTAATTGCCAGGAAGACTTGCTGTGACCCACATTGCCCTTGAGGTTCTTTGGGTGAAGGACCACAAGGGGATGAGAAAATAAAGAAGAGACAAAACTGGGGTCAGGTGGAGCCTTTGTTCTCCTGATGGGAGGAAAGAAACTTCCCCTTCACTGTAGGGGCAATTATTTGTGCATTTTAGGATTTTAATGTCATGTGACACCCCCTTGTCCTAGCAACACACTGTTCAGATTGTCTTGGGGCTAAGTGTTCTGTGGGCTGAAACAGCTTCTTCATATTGCTTGCCTCAGCCACTCTTTGTTTTTGGGCCAGCCATGACCCAGCCCGGCAAATGTGGTCAATTTCCAGCTTCAACAGCGCCCAACAAAGACTCTGTTAAAATCCAGATTTGAATGATTGGTTATTCTGTAGTCCCAGGGTGATGATAACAATATTCATAACTGACGTTAGTAAAACAAAATTTATTATTTATTTATTTATTTTGTCTTTTTCGTTTTTATCAGTACCAGGGATCGAACTCACGACTGCCTGCTTGCAAGGCAGGCGCTTATGCCACTGAGCTAAATCCCCAGCCCCATCTACTTTTTAATGATAATTGGTTTCAGTTGGATTCTGAAAACAGAATGATAGAGCTCATCTGAGCCAGACACATGATCAGAAACAGGATGTGCTGGTACTGTTGTAAGAGGGAAGGAAACTTCCTGCAGCACAGACAACTGTGCCTGAGCATGCCTGCTGTAGTCTCTGACTTCCAGAGCATTTTACTTTCTTATTACAGTTATAGCAGATGGTGGCTTTCCAGTCACCTTAAGGAGTGATATCCATCCAGCTAAAAGGAAAGTTTCTCGCAGTCTCCAGCAGATAAAATTATTAGAGCCATCCCCACGAGTCACTTCTCTTTATGACGTGAACTCTAGACTATGATCAGCTGAAATCCTGAGAAGATATTTTCTAATGTGTCTTCTCATCACTAAACAGGACTTTGTTGAACTATTAATTTCTGTAATCATTTTAAAAGATGAAAGGAACAGCATAGCCAGAGCAGCAGTTTTTCTTTGTATACATTTCATTGTTAGAACATTTAATTGTATTGTTAGAAGTTTAAATCCCTTACTATGAATAACACTGTTAGAAAACCTCAATTTTAGAATTGTTTTTATTAGAAAATTTTATATGTGCAGACAAATGTGCGAGGTTTTAAATTGTGTTGGATAACAATTCTTAAAGCTTCGTATGTATGTTTCTCTGCAGATTGATCAGACAGCTGATGCACGTTTTTTGGGCTGGATTATTGCTTCATTTAGCCTTGGCCAGATGGTAGCTTCACCTATATTTGGTTTGTGGTCTAATTACAGGCCAAGAAGAGAACCTCTTATCATCTCCATCTTTATTTCGGTGGCAGCCAACTGCCTCTATGCTTATGTCCATGTCCCAGCTTCTCATAATAAATACTACATGTTGATTGCTCGTGGATTGGTGGGATTTGGAGCAGGTAATACATTTGTTTGTGTATGTTTGGTCATGTCAGATTCCCATTCATCCTGATACTTTTGGGCCTCTCCTCTAGCCTCATTCCTTGTCAATCTCATAGCCTACAGCCCAACATACAGATCTTTCCTTAAAAAGGTACAATAGCTTTCCTATCCCTTTGCCTTTGTTCATGATGCCCCTTACGTATAGGTTCTCTTTTTTGCTCTCATTGTTCTTTATCCTCCAAGATGTAGGTTAACTTCCACATCTTACATGAAGCCTTCTCTGCTTACCCTGCTTCTTAGTAATGGATGATTTCTTCTGTGTCTTTGATACTTGGTTGTTTTTTGTCTTTTTGGTTTTTACCGGTACCAGGGATCGAACTCACGACTGTCTGCTTGCAAGGCAGACATTTATGCCACTGAGCTAAATCCCCAGCCCCTGATACTTGGTTTTAATCTTGCACTGTTTTCACCCTTTCTCACCAATTAGTAAACTTTTTTGCATTTAGAGACAGTTTATGATACTTTTTAATAATCTGTGGCTTGAGCATTATGAGCCCTAAATAAAAATTTCGAGTTAGCCTGGGATATAGCTCAGCACCATAAGCGCCTGCCTGGCAGGTGCAAGGAAGGTCCTGAGTTCAATTCCTGGTACCCCCCCCCCCATTTTTTTTTAGTTAAATTGTGTTTTTTCTTATTTCTTACATCACACAAATTTGCATGCAGAGTTTGTGATACCTCTATTTTAAAAACAGTTGTAGCAATAAGTACTATGCATTCAGTCAGAGCTTTCTGAATATACCTTAAAGTTTAATATTCTTTTTTTTATAATGTTGTAATACTATTTTTTCATTCATTCAAAACTCTGATTTCATGTTACTGAAAGTACCATGTTCCATTAATTCATGCATTTGTTAAATAAAGATAAATGTGTTGTATGACTGTAGAAGGGGAGAAAGGGACCATACTGTTGGCCGGTATTTCTTCTGTATAAAGTCAGATTATATTGCATTTTATAAACCCAAAGACATCTGTGTTTACTTTGGATTATTGGGTCTTTTCTTAGGAAATGTAGCAGTTGTTAGATCATATGTTGCTGGTGCTACTTCCCTTCAAGAAAGAACAAGTTCCATGGCAAATACAAGCACATGTCAAGCACTGGGTTTTATTTTAGGTCCAGGTAGGTATTTTTCACTTGTAATTTCTAATATTTAAATTGGGAATAACTTTTAAGTTGAAACATGTTTATAGTATATAATGTTTACATTCTTGTGGGGAATTGGTCAATTTACATAATACATCTTAATTCCTTTTTTGGGAAAACTTGCAATTCAAATGTTAAATGTAAGTATAAAGCCTTGTGGCCAAAGGGAAAAGGGAGGAAACTTTTTATCTGTGTACGCTGGGAGTCAAACCTAGGGCCTCTATAGATATGGCAGGCAGGTGCTCTACCACTGAGCCACATGCATAGGAGGGAGGGACACTAGGCTCCTTTTACCTTGATTTGCTTCTCTGAATTAAAGTAAGTACCGTTTATCCCATTCTACAGAAGAAGACAACAAGGCATAGGGTGTGCAAGAAAAATTGTCCAGTCTCACCCAGATATTATATGGAAAATATGGACTTAAAACTCTTTCCTGCACCATCTTATGAGTACATGTTTGTGGTACTAATTGATTACATTTACTGTGGGAGTTGGTCCATGGACATGACATCTGTTTTGTTTAGTTTTGCTTTTTTTTTTTTGGACATGACATCTTGATTCTTTTTATGTCCTCTACATTCTCTTTCTGTACTCTGTCCTCCATCTCTTGGTCCCTTTCCCATTTGCAAGAATCAAATCTAACTGTTTCTGACTCTTGTCGATTAGTTTGAGATCTCTGCAAGAATTTATTTTCTCTTTTCCATTTATTGGGAACAAAATTCTTTCAGCTGAAGGATTTCAAGAAGTTATAGGAAGTCATTTTCTCTTTGTGTGTTGCCCATATCATTAGTATTTTTCTTAGGTAGAAGAAAATGAAACAGCTTTTTAAAAGCTTACTGCCTTTTTCCAAAGTTTCCATCCTTTTGCTAAGAATTAAAAAAAAAAAATGAGGTTTAATACTTCTGCAAAGCAAATTAATTTTTACTGAGTAGAAAAATCAAGCATTTTTATGCCTAGAATAATACTTAATGATAGAAATATATGTGCATATAGTTGGCTCTTGGTTTGAATATAATGGTTTTATTATCAATTTGATTGTAACTGAGTTTACTTAATTCAAACCTCATCTCCACCTTAGTTTCCAGTACTTCCTTCAATTTAGGTTAAAAAAAAAAAATTCTGGACATGGTGGCTCACACCTGTAATCCCAGCTACTCAACAAATTTAGGCAGGAGGAAGGATCACAGATTAGAGGCCAGCCTGGGCTATTTATTTATTTATTTATTTTATTTTGAAGAGAATAAAACCAAGCAAAATAAAACAGAATAGAGTCAATCAAAACCAAACAATGAATGTGATATAGGACTTAAAAACAAGATAAAAGGAAATCAGTAATGACTACCATAATGCCTCTTGTTATCTCAAAATAACTGCCAATACCATCAAACATAGTAAAATCACACAAAACAGAACAGAATAAAACCAGACAGTGAAAGTAATACAGGACTTCAAAACAAGATAAGAAAATAACAATGGCTACCATAATGCCTCTTGTTGTCTTCAAATAGCTGCCTATATCATCAGACATAATAAAATCAAATAAAACAAAATAATGAAAGCAATACAGGGCTTTGAAACAAGATAGTAGGAAATCAATAATGGCTATCGTAATATATTTTGTTATCTTTGAGATAGCTGCCCATGCTATCAAATACAATACAGGCAAAACAGAATAAAACTAAACAGAACAATGATAACAATACAGAGTTTTGAAACAATAATAGATTAACAGTGGTCACTGCTTCCCTTTTTAGACATTTTCCCACCTTTCACTTTCACAATATCTATTGTGCATTTTGGATCCCACTAACTCCTTTAATTTTTATACTTGAGAGACAACACAGTGTTCACTCATGTGACTGAACCATTTCACCCATGAGCTTGATATCAAGTTGTATCCGTTTATCTAGAAGAGCCTCAAGGTTATCTTTCTTTATAGCAGAGTAGCTTCCCATTATATAAAAATGCCATATCTTCCTTATCTATTCTGTAGTTGATGAGCAAGCTACCCCTACTTTTTTCTGGCTCTCTGTCAGACAGAGCATTGTTCTCTCTCCTTTGTCTTTCAGTCTATGAATTTTCTTTCGAGTTAAATGTGTTTCTTATATAAAGCATATTGATGCATCCTGTCTTCTGATCCACTCTGCAGCCTGGGCAATTTAGCAAGACTGTCTCAAAATAGTTTAAGAAAAGGTTGGAGATACAAGTCTGTGACACAGTGTCTCTGTTTAATTCTGAGTACCTCAAAAAAGGCTAAGCAGAAGAGAATCTAATGCATGGGTTTACCAAAAAAATCCTAATAATTTGCTTTAGTGTTCTATAACAAATATAAGTGCAAATGTAAAATAAATGAACTTTAGTTCTGTATTTTATATTACATAAGAACTTTTTCTGAGTCTTGATTTATTAATCTGCCCTCAATACTGAGGATAGTACTTGGTATAGACAGAAGTTCTCAGTAAATTTTATTGATTACCTTAAAAGCATTTATCTATCCATCTATCTATTTACAGTACTGGCAGTACTGGGGATTGAACCTAGGGCCTTTGCGCTGAGCTACATTCTTCAGCCCTTTTTAAAACTTTTTTTTTTTTTTTTTACATTTGGAACATTATCTCACTAAATTGCTATGTTGCTCAGGCAGGGCTTGAAGTTGGCATGTTCCTGTCTCAGCCTCCCTGGGTACTTAAGTTACAAGGATGCTCTATGATGCCTTGCTAAGAAGCTGTATAACAAATTTCATGTGGAGCATTTGCTTTTTTAAAATTTATTTTTATTTTTATTTTAAAGAGAATAAACCAAAATAAAGCAGAATAAAAGCCAATCAAAACAAATCAGTATAAGTGACACAGGATTTCAAAACAATAGGAAATTAACAGTGGTTTCCATAATGTCTCATGTTTTCTTCAAATTAGCTGCCCATACCATCAGACATAATAAAATTAAACAAAACAGAACAGAATAGAACCAGCAGAAACAAAAAATGAATGCAGTAAAGGACTTGAAAGCAAGATAATAGTAAATCCAAAATGGTTACCATAATATATCTTGTTGTCTTTGAAATAGCTGCCCATGCCATCAGATATAATAAAATCAAACAAATCAAAACAGCATAAAACCTAACCCAGTGATAGAACTGTGGGGGACCTGCAGTGGCTGAAAAGATAAGAAGTATGAAATATAAATGAATTTATTTAGATAATGCTGGGAGAGACACCCCCGATCCCCTGGGACGCGGCATCTCCATCCCTGGGTCGGCGATCTCTCTCATCTCTCCGTGGAACACGTGGAGTGAGGCACATAAATAGCCTTGGTTTAGGGTGGAACCTAAGGGTGCATTAGGGATGCACAGGTAGCCCATTGGTCTTTGTTTGGCGCCAGAGGTAGATTCCTGAGGGAGGGGGAGATAGGAGCTCCTTGGCTTTACCAGCTACAGTGTCATGTCTAGGCCAAAAACCCTTTCACCCAACAAAACCATGAAAATGATATAAGACTTCTAAACAAGATAATAGGAAATTAACAATGGCCACCACCTTCAAAAGGAGATTCCCCATAGATGCTACATTGCACATTGTTATTCTCTGAATAGATGATCAGACTACTGGTTTTAGACCTGCAAAGTCAGTGAAACACTGAACACTACAAGCATTAAATTGTATTTTACCTCAGTAGCCATTATGGCATCCTGTATTTCTCTGGATCAGCTGGTCACTTGTGGGGATGGGGTTTGGCTGTCCTCGTTTCCCAGCCTGCATGCTGGAAAGGGCTGGCATCTGACTCTCCCCGCAGCAGCCCGCACATGGCTCTCATTCGCAGGGAAGGCTTGTTTCTTGGTGACTTCTTATTCTCTTTCCCTCCTGCAGTCCATGAATGGCGCTGACTCATGGGAAAATGCTGGCACCTGGCTGTCCACCCACAGCGGCCCACACATAGTGCTGATTTGCAGGGAGGGCTTGCTTCTTGGTGACATCTTGTTCTCTTTCCCTGCAGCCCGCAAATGGTGCTAATTCATGGGAAAAGGATGGCATCTGGATCTCCCCCCCTACTGTGCAGTCCCTTCCCTTTTTAAAAATTTTTTTAAAATTTTTGCTTTTCTTTTTTAAAGACAAGAAGACATGAGCTGGGTTGGGTACTCCATGATAGAGTCCATGCTTAGCATACATGAGGGCATGGATTTAATTCCCAGAACCACTGCCCACCTTCTGCAAAGAAGACCCTGATAAATCATCATCTGTCAGATATGTGTGCATGTACCTCTGTGTTTTATACATAAAGTGTATGTAACACAGAACTGATTTTCTTGCCCTGTGGATAGGTGATCCAGTTGTTAATTCCAATTCAGTGGTGTTTTATATTTTTAGCCTGTTTTCTCAATATAATAATTCATCTGTGTGTATTTTAATAAGTTTTTCAGACGTGTTTTGCACTCATTGGAGACAAGGGCGTGACATGGGATGTGATTAAGCTGCAGATAAACATGTACACTGCACCAGTCTTACTTGGCGCCTTCTTAGGAGTTTTAAATATTGTTCTGATCCTTGCTGCATTCAGGTAATTAGACCAAAATGCTAAGTGGAATTTGTAGATTGTGAAATAAGCTTTTTCTCCTACTCACACAAAGAGGAAGAAAAAAAAAAAAGAAATAAGCCTTTTCATTATTGGAAGATAATTATTGTCATGTAGTCTTTACTTCTAATGTCTCTACTTGTGTTCATGTTTTTTGATCAGCTAAAATATGGGCATCTACAATAATAGCCAGATTATGAAATGAGAACAGATTATGAAAATCTTTTGAGATTCAAGATTTAGTCTTGATTTATTAAAGGTGTTTCTATATAGGTGAATGGCGTGAAAACATTTTTAGTAGGTTAATGTCTTAGTGTCAACCTTAAATACATAGGTTACTTGTCTTGTACATTTTTTATTTTAGAAGAAATTTTCCAGAAAATTTCCAAAAAAAATTTTCCAAGAAATTTTCCAAAAAAAACTATAGAAGTTGTATTATTTTATACTAGAGTTCTTTATCCATTTGTGCAAAACCATTTATAGATGTTTAAAATCACTGAAAAATGTCAAGGTAGATCACACATGGTGGAACCTATGCTTTTAAGTGAGTTAGGTACTTTTAAAATTTTTATGGTAATGTGACAATTACAGGTGGGAGTAGTGACTCCCACCTGTAATGCCAGTGCTCTGAATGCTGCAGCAGGATTGAAGGTTTGAGCTCCAGGCTGGGTAACTTCGTAGACCTGGTCTCCAAATGAAACATTGAAAAAAGGTCTGAGATGTAGCCCAGTATGTAAGGCGCCTGGGTGCAGTCCCCAGTGCCACAAACCCCCAAATCCAACTTCTGTCTTTTAAAGTTTATTGTTGATATTCATTAATTATAAAAGAAATTAGAACGCTGGCTGTCTTGAGTTCCCATGGAAGCCAATGCCTCTTCTCAGGTGCAGCATGTGCTTTTATTCTTCCTTCTTTCTTCTTTTTTTCTTGTTTTGCCCAAGTTCACTCTGCAGAGCTGGTTTCTCCCACACCCATTCAGCCCTCACTTTTCAAATAAACTTTTGATACCGTCAAAAGAAAATAGAATGCTACTAATAAATTTAAGCCATTTTTCTATATTATACTAAGCATTTTATGAGCACAACATTTGTTTTTCTTTTTAAGAGAACATCGTGTGGATGACTCAGGACGACCATGTAACAGTATTAATTTTGAAGCAGGTACTATTAATGTATTTGACTAAATTACTTTAGCATTATTAGAGTGTGTCTAATGATCATGGCTATTGAATATTAGGATTTTTCTTCTGAGGATAATGCCATGGGTGGCTGGGGAGGATCTTGAAAGCTTACGGTCCCTAAACTGATTTATTTTGTAGGTAATTCTGGGGAATGAACCCAGGCCCTTCTCCGTGAGCTACATCCCAGGCATTATTTAGTTATTTAGCTAGTTTTGGCAGTACTAGAGATTGAACCAAGGGTCTCTCCATAAGTCACCAAGTTGCCTGCACTGGGCTTGAACTTGTGACCCTCTCACCCCAGCCCCCAGCTGAGTTTAATAGGAAGACCTATCCCCATCACCATGGGTGTCACTGCTACTGGGCTTGTGGAGAGGTGTTACATCTTCTTGGGCACACGGTGGTGGAGCACAAGGTTCAACTAATAGCAGAGGCACAAAAAAGTGTGCATGTGTGTACCTAGCTGCAATATAAAGTGAGTTATCAATATACGCCAGGTGTGGTGGCTCATCATAATATCCTAGATTCTCAAGAGGCTGAAGCAGGAGGATTACACGTTCAAGACCAGCCTGGACATATTAGTGAGACTTTGTCTCAGAATTTAAAACTTTAACAGTCTAGGAAAATAGCTCAGTGATAGAGTGCTTTCTTAGCAAGCATGAGTCTTTGTGTTCAATCCCCAGTTCATACAAAAAAATTAAGGTAGAAAAAAACACCTGCAACTAAAATATAAAGTATGAAATCACTGGGGCTGGGGATTTAGTTCAGCGGCATAAGCACCTGCCTTGCAAGTGCGCAGTGGTGAGTTCAGTCCCTGGTACCAAAAAAAAAAAAGAAAGAAAGAAAAAGAAATCAATGTGTTACAGAAGTGCTTTTTTAAAAATGTACTTTTTAAAAAAAAATTTTTAAGACAGGGCTCACCATGTAATCTAGGGAGACCTCAAACTAGCTATGTTTGGCCTCAGATTTGTGATCTTACTGCCTCAGCCTCTCAAGTGCTGGGATTACAGACATTGTTGATCGAAAGACACCAAACAAAATAAATATGAGTAATTGCTGTACATAAGTTTAGCTTGTAGAAAGAATATTCACTTTACTTTTATGTTACTTAAAAATTGCTTCTGCCATACAAGTTATGTTCTGTGTTTTTATTTTTGAGACTATGTAGTGCAATCTGTAATCCCAGCACTTGGGAGGTTGATGTATACTGTTCATTTTAAACAGCTTTGGAACATTAAAATGATTTAAATATTTATTCATGTATCATTTCTGTTATTTTAGTATCGTAAGAAAATTTAAATACAAAGGTAACAATATTCTGTTTCCTGTTTACCTTTAGCAAATACAGATGAAGTTCAGATTTCACAAGGCAGTATCGATCAAATTGCTGTTGTCTCCACCAATGTTCTCTTTTTTGTGGTTCTATTTATCTTTGCCCTTTTTGAAACGTAAGTTTTTATTTTGTCTTCGTGTAAATCAGATTATATATTACATATTATATTATGATTAATGCAGTGCTAATTAAGTGGATAGATGTTTGTTTTTGTTTTTGTTTTTTTTTTTTGGTGCAGGGATCAAACTCATGACCTGGTGCTTAGCAGGCAAGTGCTTGAGCCGCTGAGCTAACTCCTGGCAGATGTACAGATATTAAACTTGATGTAAGGCATATTTTTCTTATCACAGTGTGTAAAGTGTGTGTATTATGATTTAATTAACTAAGCTATATAACCTGAACATATGCAGCATTTAGTCTGGCAATTTTAACTCTATTTAATCCTTAATTTTAAAAACAAAGAACTAACATAGTACAGTATCTCAGATGGCATCTGTTTATCCTAGGGCTGTTTCATTTTAAAAATACCTGCTAAATTATAAAATTAGTACCTTATAAAATTCCAAATATTACAGGTGTGCTCTCATATCTGCTCCCTTCTGTGGTGGTAACTACTACTAGTAGTTCAGTTTGTGTTTTCAAACATCTTATTCTATGCAATTCTATGCATCTTATTCTATGCAAAGAGAGAGAGACAGACAGACAGATAGACTGAGATTGATTGAGAAAATATTTACTAAACTCACATAGACTCAATGTTGTCATTATTTGACATCTTGGTTTATTCATTTATCAGTGTATTATGGCATTTTTGTGTGTGTGTCAGTACAGTAGATTTTGCTTGATACACTTACTTTCAAAATTACTGACATAAATGGAACATTTTAGTTCATCTTGTTTTCGGAGAAGGCACCAGTTTTTCTTTTCTAGTCCTGAGGATTGAACTAAGGTTGCACTAAGCTACAATCCCAGACCTTTTTTATTTTTTTAGACTGGCTTTTGCTCAATTGCCAAATTCCCCAGGCTAGGGTCAGACTTGCAGTCCTCTTGCCTCAGCCTCCCCGAGTGCTGAGATTATAGGCATGCGCTACCACACTCATCTTGAATTATACTGTTTAATAATAGTTAAATTAGAGCTGGGGATTTAGCTCAGTGGTGTAAGCATCTGCCTGGTAAGTGCAAGGTCATGAGTTCGATCTCCAGTACCAAAAACAAAACAAAACAAAAAATATGTTTATACTTTTGCTTCTATCAGTCTGCTGTCACTGTTAAAAGGGATACAAATCCTTGAATGTATATGTATTGTTAAAACTTCTTCTTCACTTTATTACTGAGATTAAAATAAAATACTTTCTTTGTTGTTTTTCTTAGAATCCTTACTCCATTAACAATGGATATGTACGCTTGGACTCAAGAACAAGCTGTGTTATATAATGGAATCATACTTGCTGGTCTTGGAGTGGAGGCAGTTGTTGTTTTCTTGGGGGTTAAATTACTTTCCAAAATGTGAGTTCTATGCTTATAGTTTTATTTCAGAGCAGTCTTTTTTGGTGGTGCTGGGGATTGAATTTAGGGCCTCACATTGAGCTGTATACTTATCCCTTTTAAATTTATTTTTAAATTTTGAAACAGGATTTCACAAAATTGCCAAGGCTAGCCATGAATTTATGATCATCCTGCCTCAGCCTCCCAAGCAGCTGGCATTACACCTGTGCGTCACCAGCAGGCTTTGCTGCTGGTGCTGCTGCTCAAATCTGTCTTAAAAAGTGAAGCAATGTAAATGAATGTACTGATGAAATAACCTAAAGCTTTTCTCTCATTATATATAGTTTGTAGTTCTTGAAAGTTTGCAAATATTTGAAATTATTAAGACAGTGTAATATTTGCATGCTCTATTCCGTGGGTACCTTTGGAAATCTGGTTAAGATTACTAAACTTATTTTCTGATTTCTCACCTTTCTCTCCTTCTCCCGCCGTGACCCCCTTCCCTCACAAATTAAAACTCCCTCCCTTTCTCCTCCCTCACAAGGTGAAACTAGAGATGTCTGCATTTTTCTGCATTACAGTTTGCCAGTTTGAATCTTGTGGATTCCATCACTGTAGTGTTTAGCATATTCCTCTACTATGTTCCTTGAAAACCCATAGTTGGATCAAGACTTAGCTTAATGAGATTTGGTTTTGCAAGAATACAGGTAGTACTATGTGCTTATCTCAAAACAATGTCTTGTGTATCCCTTTTGCTATAAGTAGTCATTGAGCATCCTATGAAGCCATTAATTGATCCTTGCAAATGCTGATAGTTAGGCACCCCCAGGCTGCAGGTGCTACATTCATGGATTCATCTAACTTTAGAAAAAAAATACTCTGGAAAAAAAGTGTCTGTGATACATGTGGACTTCTGTTTCTTGTCATTATTTCCTAAACAATATGCTATGGCAGCTATTTATACACCATTTACATTTTGTTAGGTATTATAACAAATTTAGACATGTATAGGAGAAGATGTGCCTATGCAAGTACTGTGTCATTTTATGTAAGAGATTTAAGTATGTTAGGATTTTGATGTCCTGTAATCAGTGCCCTGCAGATAACAAGTGACAAATGTATTTTATTGTATTAAAAGTTTCATTCTGATACTTTCTAGAGAACCTTCTCACTACTCAGTTAACCTGAGGGTTGGTGTGTAAGGCAGGGAGGAGAAATGCTTATTCTTTCCTTTAACTGAATGATAAAGTAATGAGTTGGCCGGGCACAGTGGCACGTGCCTAGAATCCCAGCACTCAGGAGGCTGAGGCAGGAGGATCATTGCACGTTCAAGACTAGCCTGAGTTACAAAATGAGCTCAAGGCCAGCTTGAACTGTATAATGAGACCCTGTCTCAAAAAGATAATAATAGCCATAGATTTAGCTCAGTGGGGCAAGTGACTGCCTAGCAAGTGCAAGGTTATAAGTTTGATCCCTGATACCAAAAAAAGGTAATAATAATAATGAGTTAGTTCCCTAGCACCCTTTTGTATATTTTGGTGTCACATCGTTACATTGTTTGTGATCTTCAAACTGGCCCTGCACCCTTTCTTTGTGAGCTAATCATTACTTAGTTTTGTGCTCGCTGCTCTGTGAGGATCTCTGGTTCATCTTCTAAGTCTTCTTCCCCAGACCTGAAATCAGTCATTTTCCAGAGAAACCTTGTTTTTAGTGGGAAATTATATTTAGCATTCATATTAATTTATGTATGTATCACTAAAAGTATCGGAGTTGGAATTTTTAAAGTATAAAATTAAGGAACTGCGTTTCAGTGTTTCATTGTAAAATCAGAGTGTGTTCTATAACAGGATCGGTGAGCGTGCTGTTCTGCTGGGAGGACTCCTGGTGATATGGGCCGGCTTCTTTATCTTGCTGCCTTGGGGGAATCAGTTTCCCAAAATACAGTGGAAAGGTATAGACACACAAATCTGTAACTTTCCCCACTGCTTATCAAAAACTAACAAGTCACGCACTGTACTCATTTTGTTTTTACAGATTTACATAATAATTCAATCCCTAATGCCACATTTGGGGAAATCATTATTGGTCTTTGGAAGTCACCGAGAGATCAGAACGAACTACCAACTGGTTGCCCAATTGAGCAAGCGTGGTGCCTCTACACCCCAGTGATCCACATGGCACAGTTCTTCACATCAGTGGTGTTCATTGGCATGGGCTATCCAGCCTGCAATGTCATGTCCTACACTCTGTATTCAAAAATTCTAGGACCAAAACCTCAGGTATGCCAGCTACCCCAACAGTACAGTTACATGAAATACATTTGTGGCACTTTTGTTTATTTGTTTGTTTGTTTGATATAGGGTCACTGTGTAGCCCAGGCTGGCCTCAACCTCATAACAGTCCTCCTGCCTCAGCCTCCCAAGTGCTGGGATTACAGCTGTAGCATTCTTAAAAAGTTAAACTTTACATTTTCAGCACAGAAATTAGTGTTCCTCTGTTGAAATAAATAGAGAAAAAATTTAATAACTGTTTTTAGGCTACGAATAGGTAAGCATTTTGGTAACAATTTCTGGATTTCATTTGGGTTTTTTGGTGCAGGGAGTAGAATTTAGGGCCTTGTGCATGTTACACACCTCCTCTCCCACTGAGCTACTAACCAAGTCCTGGGTTTGATTTTCATTTTGAAAGTTATATTTTCAATTTTTCAAAGTTAAGACTTGGTTTGCAGCTCAGTGGGTACAGTGGCACATCTCTAGTCCCATGTACGAGGGAGGCTGAGGCAGAAAGGTCACCTGAGAGTCCTGTCTCAAAAAAGAAAGTAATATTAATTATAAAAGCAATACTGATGATTATAACAAAAGTCAAGTAACTTAGAAGTACATGACAGAAAAGTCTCCAAAGCCTTACCGCACCCGCATCAGCAGACATTAGCTTCATTTGTAACCTTTAAGACATTTTATGTCTGTTCAAACATATCTACATTTACACTTTTAAATATTAAATTGCATGTGCATCTGGTTTTTTCTGTATTGTTTCTCTTAATGTAACTTTCCATGTCTGTGTGTGTTATTCTCAGATCACAACCTATATGGTTTTATTCTTTTAAATAGTTGTTAAGCATTCCAGTTTTTAAATATGCCATAATTTATGTACTTACTCTAACATGGGACAAGTAGTTTGTTTTCAATGTGGGGCTGTTAAAATGAACACAGCATGCTGAGTGTGGTTGTGTGCACACTTGTAATCCCAGCACTCGAAAGGCTTATGTAGGCAGATCTCCAAGAGTTTGGGGCAAACCTGTTCTACACCCTGTAGTAAATTCAAGCCTCATCTGAACTACGTGGAATAACAACCAAAAAAGTACTGCTATACTAAATATTCTTGGGTAGATTGAATGGGACATAGTTTGTGTACTACTTGTAACAGTGGCAGCTTGAAGTCTCTTGGACAGTTATCTAACCTTCCTGAGTTTCAGCTTCTATATTTGCTTTGTGGTGGTTGTTTTTTTTTTTTTTTTTTTTTTTTTTTTTTTTTTTTGTATTTTTACTGGTACCGGGGATCAAACTCACAACCACAGGCTTGCAAGGCAGGCGCTTATGCCACTAAGTTAAATCCCCAGCCCCTTCAGCTTCTGTATTTGTTAGAGACAGCACCTGTCACTGGAATTTGTAAACATTAGAAACAGTATATGTAAAGTTCCTACCTCCGTGCCCAGAAGGCAACAGATACAAAATAAATGCTAGCTTTGAAAGGTGTGTTAAGGGGTCAGGGATATAGCTCAGTGGCATGGTGCCTGCCTGAGTTAGATTCCCAGTACTCAAAACAAAGTACCATAACATAAAATAAATACAATACAATAAAATGTGTATTAATAAGGTGTATTGTTCCCCAGCCTTTACCAGACCTTAATGACCTTCCTGTTAACAGCGAAAGTTTTAATTCAGTGGCAGGGCACTTGCCAAGCATGCATGAGCACCGAAAGTGGGGAGCAAGGTCCCTGTATTCTGCATTTATTTTGCTTAAGCTGGTTTTAATAGGAGTTATCATTTATTACTGTCTAAATTTATACTCCATTTTAGAAGTGTAAGTGTAAGAGGGCTGGGGATATAGCTCAGCTTGCCTGCCTGGGAAGCACAAGGTACTGAGTTCGATTCCTGGTACACCACCCCCTCCCCAAAGTATAAAATAGATAAAAGTATTGTCTAATAAATATTGCCCAAATAATGAGTTCAGTCATCCAAGTATTGTAGTCCTCTTTTTAGTTTTCCTCACAATCCAAAGTTATTTTTGTATTCCCATTGAGACATCATTGGAATCCCAGCAAGTTAATATACCCCCACCAGTGCAACTCACAGCAAGAGTAAAAACACCAAGACATATTCCAAGTTAAGGGCAGCCAAGGGGTCCTAAGTCAAATCCTTGTGAGGACAAGCACACAAAGGCCTTGATCCCAGGCCTCTCCCAAGCATTTATTAGCTTGTGAGGAAGGGGCGTGGCTCAGGGATGAGTGATAGTGAGGATGGCGGGAATTATATGAAGTAACTTGAGCTGGCTGGCCAGGTGAGAGAAAGGCACTTCTGTAAATTGCAGAGATAAAGATATGCAGAAGGGTCAATTCATATAATCTAATTATAAGGTAGCAGTGGAATTGTTTTGGGGGGCTATAACTTTGGTTCCTGATATGCAAACTCTTGTGCCCTGGGGAGTCATAGTTGCTAGGATTATTTCCAAAAGATGAAAAATATTAACAAGAGATGAGAAATATAAAATAAAAAGCGGCCTTTATTCTGAGAACACGGAGAGAGATGACTGGCACCCCCACCGCTGGCCCCCGGCGATCTCTCCAGCGGACACGTGTCGTGGGGGCCTCTAAATATCCTCGGTTTGGGGTGGAACCTAAGGCGGGCATTAGGGATACACAGGTAGCCCATTGGTCCTAGGTTTGGCGCCATATGTAAATTTCCAGGGGCGGGAAGATGGCGTCACAGGTAACTTCCTAGGGGCGGGCGAGATTGGGCTTCCTGCTTCCGGTTGAGGCTTTCCTGGCTACAGTGTCCTATCTGGGCCAAAACCCTTTCAATAGTCTCTTATCTTGAGGCTGTACCCAGTTGACATTCCCAGAGCTATTTGCTCTAACATCTGGGTGCTCAATTCTGTACATATCTGTACTGTGTGGAGAACACGATGCAAGGAAACAGGACTGTCTGTTGGCCAGAGAGATTACATATTAGCACCTTGGCTAGCCTTATATACAAGGCCTTGAGCCAGTTGAAGAGAAAAGGAAATACCCTAGCCAGCCATTTACATATCAGTATAAGGAAATGAGTCTCCAAATAATCAGAGTCACAGTAATTGTTTTGGGAGTCACTGGAGTTGTTTC
The DNA here is from genome assembly GCF_034190915.1 of Cavia porcellus. NCBI lineage: Eukaryota > Metazoa > Chordata > Mammalia > Rodentia > Caviidae > Cavia > Cavia porcellus. The sequence continues at coordinate 24,898,439 of NW_026947497.1, read as the reverse complement.
CCACTAAGATGATTGAGTTTGCTAGTTTAGTAATAGCATTGTTTTAAAACAACAAAACCTGAGCATGTGTGTGCTTGTCCCGCCCTTCTCCATGCAGGGTGTGTACATGGGCTGGTTAACAGCTTCCGGAAGCGGAGCGCGGATCCTGGGGCCTGTGTTCATCAGCCACGTGTATAGTTACCTGGGCCCGCGGTGGGCATTCGGCCTTGTGTGTGGAATAGTGCTGCTCGCCATCGCACTCCTGGGAGTGGTTTACAAAAGACTCGTTGCCTTTTCTGTAAGATATGGGGGGATTCAGGAGTCTCCCAGCTAAGGCCTGGTGGAAAGTACCAGGTACATGGCACTTTCAGTCTAAGGCTTTGCTGGACTAATGCTGTAAACCAGTCTCCAAAGCCAGGCTGTAGACTTTGCACATTTTGAATTACAAGAACATATAACAGAGGGATTTGTACATGTAATTGTGAATACAATACATAAAAACATTCTAGGCTATAACTTCTTTATCTCAAAAAAGAAGTATTCTAATACTGCCTTTTTTGGGGTTTCAGGAACTAAGAGCAAATAGACAGTGGTTTGTGAATATGAAGTTGCCCTCTTTAATACAAACCTGCAGAGGTGTCATTAAAATAATGTTACCTGTGCTGTGAAAGCAGCAGCAGAGCAGAACAAAACTCTAGAAGAATTTTATTTATTCATAGATATTTTCTATTATCCAGTCTTTAATAAAAATCACTCAAATCCTTATTTAACCTGCCTATCATCCTGCCTTACCTTAAGTCTCTGTTCTAATATTGCACCTCTTACTTTAACTCAAGATTTCACCAATCCCTAAATTAACATGAAGAAGAATGCCAGCAATTTGAACAATAAAAAGGAGATGGATTGCATTACCTTGAATAGGGCTTTTTTTCTTTCAAGTTCTAATAAATAATTCATCTTAGAAACAGAAACCAGATATATTACTGCATGTATGTACTAAACCATAAATGAGTTCTTAAAATTATTGCTATTTCCTAACTCCTCTAAACTCTACAGAAACTTTCATTATTAATACTTTCCTGTCACTCAGTAGTGGCAGGAAGGAGCACAATTTTCAGTGTGTGTACATACTGTTATTTATAACTATAGAATTTTAGTTGGACTTTAAATTTGAATGGAACTTAATGGCCGTAGACATGCTAATAACTATTTGAGGCAATGGCTCTCACTTAAGTTTAATGAATCTATTGAAAGTTGGCTAAAACACTATGTGTACACTTCTACCTCTGCGGGAGTCTAATGCTGATAGATTTCTAGTAAAGAGCTATGTGAGCTGGGCATAGTGGTGCACACCTATAATTCTAGCATTCAGACACTGAGGCCGGAGGATCACAAGTTTGAACTCAGTCCCCCCAGTACTGTAAAACAAAAATCTGCTCCAAAAAACTCATTTAAAATTGCATTATAAAAAGCAAACATTTCTACATATTTTTCTAGAGCTTTCTTTGCTATATTTTAAAATAAACACTAGTCTGCTTTTTACACTAACGTTGCTATTCTGTCAAACCCAGTTGATCCAGCTATAATAAAAGGCTTAATCTGATAGAAGTCACCCTGTGACTGAATTGTGGCAGTTTGGGAATGTTTGTACTCTTCGTCTCCCATAGCAACACTTGAGTAGATTTAACAGAAACGCAGCCAGAATTCCCGGTATTTGGGGGAAGCCTTGCAGTCGTTCCTACCTATTACCTTCTACTTTTTAACTCCCACAGTCCTCCTGGTCTTTTGTTTTTTGGGTCACTTTATCCTAGATAGTAATTTCACCATTTGGGTAGTTTGCATAATAAAATAATAGCAATGGAAAGGAAATATTATGGGCAAGTATTTCTATATTCCTGGTAATGTGTAAGGTACAATTCTCACAGCAGTATTATAGGGAAAAGATACCATTATGATTCCAATTTTAGAGGTGAGATAATGAGACAGATTTAGTTATGGTGTTAATTATAATCCAGATAAACTGTAGCCTTACAAAAATGATAGCACCTTCCTTTCTGTTGCACACTCTTTGGGGAAAAGTCCTCACTTTCAGTATGAAGTGCACGGTGGCAGAGAAGACAGGGAAGTGACATAAGTTTGGGTAAAGAGCAGGGACACGGGGGCTGGGGATTTAGCTCAGCGGCATAAGCACCTGCCGTACAAGCAGGCGGTCGTGAGTTCGATCCCCGGGCTCAATAAAAAGATTAAAAAAAAAAAAAAAAAAGGGCAAGGACGTAAAATAAGAAATTGCCCAGTTAAGTCTTGAGTAGGATAAAACAAGTATAAATTGAAAACAGATGATATGAGACTCTAAGGTATTAAAACATGGCCAAGAATACTATGTATTTAAGGAATATTATTTTGGAAAATCTGAACTCAAAGAGGGGTGCTTTTCATAATTGTACTGGTTTCATAACTCCACAAAGCATCTCTATTCTGTTAACCTTGTCTACATTTAAACTCTTCCAGTTCGTAAGCTTTCATACAAAGCTGTTTTGCATAAAATGAATTTGTAATTTATTTTAACGTGGATATACTAGCTGCATCTGTTAAAAAATATATTAACTTGGAAAGAAATTCATGGTACTTTACTATTGTAGATGTATTTGTAATTTATGTCTGTTTTACATTGTTTGTTCATTTTCTAATAAACAAGGTTTTACCTATGTCCTGGAACTCCATTCTTTTGTACTATTAATACATAATTAAGGAACACACACAACATGCCAAGTAATACTATGTAACTGTTGAGTACAGAGGAATAAACAGCACACACACAACTTCTCCCTCCCAAAGTCGGACATCGTTTGTGTTACAGGAGACTGTGACCCAGGGAAGGGCGGTGAAGTGCGTACAGGGAACCTGACTGAAAAGGAAAGCGGGGTGGGGGTGCGGGGGTGGGGGGGTGTGTTGTCTCCAAGGAGGCAGTGCCTAGCAAAGACTAATCTGAGGGAAAGAAGGGCTGGGGAATTAGGACCTGGGAGGGGAAACAGGTAATAAAAAAAAAAAAGTTTTAAAAAGTGAGTGGGATTGGAGAAGATGGAACAAATGCCTTGCAGGCAGAAGGGGTGAGCAGACAATAGGTACACACTGGATATCCTTAGAAACGACTAGGGAAGTGCCACAGGCTAGCAGGCAAGTCTCAAAGGGACAGACAATAAAAGATTTCAATGAGGGAAGTACAAATTTAAATCAGAATAATATACTATTTTTTTAATCTTTGTTTTCTTGAATCAGGGTCTCGCTATGTGATTTAGGTTAGTCTCAAACACCATGTGGCCAGGCTAGCTGACAGAGTTTGGAGGTGATTCTTCTGTTTCAGCTTCCCAAGTGCTGGGATTACAGGCATGTGCCACCTCGTCCAGCTAGTAATACACTATTCTCTACACATCAAACTGGCAATTTCTGGTGAAGATGTACAATAATATATGCATAGCAGGTGGAAGTGTATGCACTTGATATTATTGAAGTTTGAGTCTGAAATTATACCTAACTTCTAAATTCCAGCAAATTGAGTGAAGCCTTAGAATTTTTGTGCATATGAACTCTGCCTTCCCCTTGAAGTAAGGACTGAACTCACATCCTTGTGCTTGCCAAGCAGGCACTTATGCCACTGAGCTAAACCCCCAGCCCACTTTTGTGTATATGTACCAGAATGTCTAACAGCCAAAATCTGGATACTCAACAGTATAACTGATTAACTAAATTAATTTATACATTGGAAAACTATACAGCAATCAGTCCAAGTAGGATAAAAAAAGATGTCTTCAAAAGGGGGGAAAGGCACAGATTACCTATATACTGAAGCAAATGACTCCAGAAAAAAATAAACGTCGTTCAAGTGGTAACAATTCTAGTACAGGACAGAGCCCAATTAAAGTTTCATAGTTCTGATAGTGTAAACATTGGCTATTACCACTGTATCTCTCTAATGAAGGAAAAAAAAAAAAAGGAAATGTCTTCTTATAGGGAAGAGAAAAAGGAAAGAAAACACATATATGGTACATAATATTAAATAAACCGGGAGACATAAATGCCCTGCAATGACAAACAGAAAAATATGCCAGAAATAATGATAAATGTGAGCAAGTTAGGGTAGAACAGTTAGTAAGCTGTATTATAAAACAGTATTCACCTGTGTATTCTAAGAGAAATACCTAAAAAAGGCTCAGAGACAGAAAGAGCTATGTAATACATACCTAGTAGTTGTTACAGCAAAAAAATGTGCTGCTTTTCACCTTCAAAATTTGGCTGGAAATTATTTATTTAAAGGTTAACTTTATTTCTGATATCGTCTCTAGGTCTTACCTAATTTTCTTCTCCTAAGTTAGACCCAGTAGATTTAAATGTTAATTCTAAAATATTCCCATATTTGTTATAATCATTTATGCTCTCATTTACCATAGCTGAAAATTTCCTACCTGTGTTTGTAGAGGCTATTTTTTAAAACCAATTCTTTATTGTCTTAATTTTTCCTTTTCCTCAACTTTAATGAGGTTGAGCTAATTTCCATTTTTGTTCATCATATGGATTTAATCCTTTATGAATAATTCCTACCTTTTGTCCATTTTTCTATTGGACTGGAGTTTTCTTGTTTTTAGTTTTTTGAGAAAGGGTCTCTCTATGTAGTTCAAATAGCCTTGAACTCACTATATAGTCTAGGCTGGCCTTGAAGTTGTAGCAATCCTCCTGTCTCAGCCTCCTAAGTGCTGAGATTTCAGGCAGTTGTTGCTGTTTTAACTGTAATTCATATTACAATTATAGTATTTTTTTCTTTTCATTGCCTTAAGCAGAACTTGTCAATAGAGCTTTTTTTTTTTTTTTTTTTTTGAGATAGGGTCTTGCTGTGTAGTTTAGACTGGCTTTGAACTTACTACGTAGCCTATACTGGCTTTAAACTCACTGGTGATCCTCTTCACTCAGCCTCCTGAGTACTGGGATTGCAGGTATGTGCCATCACACCAGGATCAGAAACGGTTTTAATGTTTATAAAATTTATAGTTTTAATTGGCTCTTCGTAAATAGGCAACAACATTTAAAAATTAGATTACACTACCTTTTTAAAAATAAATCAAAACAAAGTACTTAGCACTGTTTATTTTTTATAAAATACATTTGCAGAACTGTTTCTTCATGAGTGCTACAAAAATAAATATAAAACAAATGTACATGTTTACATATGTTACTTATAAATATACATTATTTACATATCAAAAATTCCAAAACCACAGCACATTTTATCCATGATTCTCAACATGTCTTAAGTACGGAAAACAATAAATGTATAAACACGCCACACAACATTTATATTTTCACTTTAAAAAAATCGTTAAATACATATATGAACAGAATAAGCCTGCACGTGTACATCATCAGAGCAAAGTTAGGTGTCCTGTTTCATTTTATGATCACTATATTTGGTAAGTGACTCAAGTTTCATTCAACTTTGTTCCCAGCATTTATCCTTTAGCGTACAGATTTAAATTTGTTTTAATAGAAAGGCTTTCTGAAGAAGTTATATTAAATTTTAAAAGTCACTTTATTTGAAAGCCAACCAGAAAGTTATTTATTAAACATAGATTATCAGAAAGTTTCAATCAAAGAAAAGTAGGAGTTGGATTAGAAAACATTGAAAGGATAGAACGAAGACACTGTAATTTCTGTCTGATGTATTCTGGTAACTTATCATGTTCTCCATACCTAAGTGAAACAGGAAAACAACGTAAAAGCATAATTACTTGGTTTTTGTGAGTACTAAAAAGCATATTTTCAGTAATTCTTTAATAACAAAAGGTGCTGTAAGAAAAAATGTATACAATTAAGAGTAGATACCTTAATCAGAAACATACTGTTTCTTCTAAAAATAGAAAAATTCTAAACATTCAAATAAAAAGAAAATTTGAACTCACTATAATCTCTAAAGCAAGCTGTGACTAGACTTTAAATTTAAAATCAAGGCCCTAATTCTAAGAAAATACTAAGATAAAATATATTACCAATTCATCTCAATTAAATGCTAACAATTTCCAAATGATCATAGCAAGTAAAAACCTCAACATTTATCCCATGAACCTAAGTTCTCACTTTCTCCTTATGTTTTTCTACTTCCTGGTGTATTTGGAAGTGCTTTTAACAAAGCGTCTCACTGTAAGTATAGTTCTTTAAATAATGGTGTTACATACAGGCATATTTAACAAAAAAGCAATGAGTAGAGATGGCCTTAAATTATATCTGCTCCAAGTATTTCTACTACAATAGGCAAACTTCTCACAAAGTAGTGTTCTCAGGACTTTCTTTTAACTTCATCCTAGCCAAAAATCCAAGGAACAAGTACCTTTTTCTTTAAGTAAATTTTGGTTAAAATAAGGTTCTTGCTATGTGATGGCTGAAACACATTCATATAGCCTAACTATAGTTTTCTCTCAGTGTCTTCAAAAGTCCCTAGACACCAAAATCCTAGGATGCTTAAGACCCTCGTAAGAAATGGCATAGTGTTTGTTTCTAAAGTATGTGTGTTCTGTACTTTTTTTTTTGGTATTGGGGGTCAAACTCACGACCACGTGCTTGCCAGGCAGGCGCTTATGCTGCTGAGCTCAATCCCCAGCTGAGGATTTCTTGTTTTTTTTTTAAACCGGGGATCAAACTCATGACCTTGCACTTGCCAGGCAGGCCATTACGCTGGTGAGCTAAACCCCCAGCCCCATGTTCTGTACTTTGAAGTCATCTTCTGTCTAACCAGACACTTGCCAGTTTGGGCAACTTAGGCCGTGTCTCAAAATAAAAATTAAAAATGGCTGGGATATAACCCAGTGCTAGAGTACCCTGGGTTCAAACTCTAGTAGCAAAATAAACTATAGGTTATTTGTAATGTCAAAAATAATGTTAAGTCCTATTAAACAGCTAAACTATATTGTTTAGGAAATAACAAAAATGCTGTATGTGCTCAGTACAGATGTAATTTTTTCCAAGTATTTCAATCTCCAGTTAGCTGACTCCTTGGATGCACCACCCAAATACACAAAGGGCCACCTGTCACATTTCAGAAAGTCAAACATCGATCACCTTACATTAAGGAAAACAGCCTTTCATTTGGAAAAATAATCAAGTTATCTCCTAAAAGGCTTTTTTGTTTCTGTGTTCTTTTAAGAAAACAGGTGTACTATACTAAGAGTCAACCTAGTTTGGCCACAAGGAATTTAACCATTTGAATGGATTATACCTGGGTTATTCATACCAATTGCCCTGCACTAATGCACACAATCATGAAATATGCATTAGAAACACTATGAACTGCTATGAGTAATGAAAAGTTTAAAGACAATAACTTCATTAAATCATTTACTTCAAAATACACAGCAAGCAAAATTATAGAAAAGAGCTGACTCTCAATGAGTATCTTAAAAACTTACCGCGTTGTCTGACCACTCGGTGAGGTGTAACTGATAGAAGACACGCCTGCCTGGACCACCAGCTGTGACCCATCATTAAACTGAACCCACACAGCTCCACTAGTTAACTAGAAAAATAATAAGCATCAGGATGATGATACAGTAGAGGACCTGAGGTTCATAAAAGGTATTTAATAAATTTTCTTCTAGTAGTTATAAAAAATAAATTTCTCTAGCAAGTATAAACAGGGGGCCGAGGTGGTCTCAGAATTGAGAGTACCTGTGTCTTTTTCAGACTATTTCTTTAACATCTAAAGTATGATATTAACATTATTCTAGGTGAAAGCTGGGTGTGGTGGCACATGAGAACTGCTGCAAATGTAAGGCCAGCTGGGCTACACAGTGAGTTCAAGGCCAGCCTGAATTACATATCAAGACCCTGTCTTTCAAAAAAATTCTACATGAGTTATTTCCCATAATTTCTGTTAGGATATCTGTGTTGGTGTTTTTCCCCTCTCCCCACATAGAATTCCATACCATGATAATTGTTAAGAACCGACTTAGGATAACAAAAACAACTCTTTGTCCTTAGGTGACAAAAGTTTTCCTTGCCTGAGAATATTACATCAAAATCTTAGAAAGTAGTTTTAGTCATTAATATTTACAATGTGCTACTCCAAACAGAGGCACATGCTACAGAGGACCAAACATATAAACAAACAAAAACATGGACACTGGACTCATACAGACCTAGGTTAACATCCAGACTGCCCACCTGAGTGTAGGTGAGAAACAGTCCCACATAACAAACCACGTTACCTACTCCCTTAAAGTACTTGGGTGCACTTTACTGCCATAGGGAGGTAAAAAGTACATGTGCTATGCTCAAAAGTCTCCAAGTTTCAAGCATACATATGTACATTCATTCTACAAAATTTTGTAGAAATTCTGAAATTTATGTGCACTCAATGTTTTGAGAAATTTCTTCTGCCAGATCAAAGTTACTCTAATTATATATAGTTTCTAAAATTTAAAATGTGCTGGCTGAGTATGGCAGCGTATTACTATAATCCTAGCACTCAGGAGGCTGAGGCAGCAAGATCTTTGTGACTTTGAGGTCAGCCTAGAATACATAGTGAGTTCAAGGCCAGCCTGAACTACAGATATAGCAAGACCCTATCTCAAAAAAAAAAAAAGCCCTGGACACCATCCTCTATTCTTCATAATTACCTATTATTATAAACTTTAGTTGCTATTCTTTATTTATTTAGGGTTTTTGAGACAGGGTCTCAATAAATAGCCCACACTGGCCTCAAACTTGCAGTCTTACTGATTCAGTGTCCTAAATGCTGGGAATAGAAGTATGTACCACTGCACCCAGCTGTGACTTGTACTCTAAAACCAACTGGCAAAAATCGATCATCCAGGCCTTAGCAGATAACCTATTAACAATAATATCTAATGTTTCCCATAAGTTAAAAAAAATCAATACTTTAATGATATAATCAATATAAAAAAGTATAAAACCATCCTGATAAGGCAGAATCATTAAATTTTTGAGAGGGCAACTGTCTACTGTATGTGAAAACCAAAAGAAACTGACACTGAGCAATTTCTTTCCTAGAAACTTCTTACCTGGGTAGCCCAACCAACATTTTTCACAAAAACAGATTTTAAAAGCTGTGCTGATTTAGGAAGACAATCTTTCGGACTGTTAGAGGAGATGCCTGTTCCTGAGGCTATAGCAGGATGACCAAGTCCTTCAGGTGTAACTGCCTATAAACAGAAAGGACACAAAGACAGTATTCCTTAGTGCTTTGATAGGTCAACTTAAGACTATAAAATTACTGAATATTAATTAGATTTAAATGGAGCTGGGGATTGAATGCAAGGCCTTGCACATGCCAGGCAAGTGCTCTACCTGAGCCACACCCTAACCCTTTATTACACAAAAAATAGTAAAAATATATAACCACATTTTTTGAAAACGAAATATGGAAAAGAAAAAAATGTTCACATGTTATCTGTTCTCATTGTGATGGACTTCTTTCTTCTCATGGTTAATAGGTCAAGTACATAGTCTGTGAAAGGCCCTTTTGACTTGCTCAAAAAACTAACGAAAACCTTTGAGGTTCAAATTGATAGGAGATGAGGCTAGTATGAGGTAAGTGATGGTCAAACAGATAGTGAGACCTTCCTTTTTTCTAGGGCTCAAACCCAGGGACCTGTACATACTAAGCAGGCACTCTCCCTCTAACATGCATCTCCCCATCCCTAGACTTTGATTTTACATGAAGGGCATTTAGTAATCCCTGAAGGCTTTAAACTACAGAAGAGGCATACATGTACTTACAGAAGGATTAAGTACTGGTGCCTGCGCTGGAGAAGCAGCACTACTCATGACCAATTTGTTCAAAGGTGGTCCATCTCTCATTACACAGTTTGGATCCACAGGAGAAGCTGATAAAGCCTTAGGGGAATTAGTGCAACCAGGTTTTCTGAAGGAGAAAGCAACGTCCAATTACATTTCCTTAAAGGTTTCAAGATACAGAAAACTAAAGAATGTTTACAATGTAAACACCAAAAGAACAAAAAACCACAAACCCATATATTTTAGCCACGTGTTTATGATTTTCAAACATTTACCTTCCTATAATTATGGGGAAAAAGGGTGCACTTCTACTTTTCTTTTCCTCCTCTGAAATTATAGATTCCAATGTTAAACAAATACGATGACCCTATTTTAAAGAGTGCAAAAAATAAATTTAAAAAAAGTACTTCCTGTCAATATTTCACCCATGTAATTTGTAATCATTATTAATTGATATGAAAAAACCTAAAAGCAGGTATGTACCTCATTAGCATGGTCTAAATATATTTTTATTTCCTCTTGCAGGCTATTAACTTCATGTTCATGTTTTAAATTGTAAGATTTTCCGGTCTTTTCAATCACTTGAACAAAATCTTCTGTTTTGTGTATTTTTGCTCCTAAAATATAAGCAGAAAATGGCTATTTTATAATTTATTTCATTGCCACACTAGTAATAATGGCTCTCAGATCAAGATGTCATTTATATTCATTTACTGACTATTAATAAAATAAGAATCTCAAAATTATTCAGTAAGTATAGGCCATCCATTTATTTCTTTTGGGAATATTGTAAGTCTGATACACTTACGATTTTTTAACAGTCACCACTGTCATACAAAAACGTAAGTAAAAGACAGGTACAATGACAAATATGTATTGTGTAATATGTGTACATATATGCCCCTTAAAAAGGAAGCTCTACAATTTAAAAGGCAAATTATTCCTAGAGAATATCTATAGAATGTCTGTTAAATCCTTGTAGCCACATTTATAATTCTGTAATTCCCATGTGAGTTTCTAATTAGAAATAGGATATAGCTTATTCATGCCACTTGTACCTCGTCAATCTTGATGCAGCTAAACTGGAGCTAGTATGAAAAGAAATAATATATGTATACATAAATTATTTATGGGAAGGTATCTATAAACAAATTGTTTAACATGATTTGACATGTAGTAGGCTATGCCATGTAAATATATGTTTGTATATATATGTGTGTGTGAATATAAATGTGTATATATGTATGTGTGTGTGTGTGTGTGTGTGTGTATACACACACACACACAACATGTATATACATATCAAGAACGTTTACAGGCTAGGGATTTAGCTCAGCAGTATAAGCACCTGCCTGGCAAGCGTAAGGTCATGAGTTCGATCCTTGGTACCAAAAAAAAAAAAAAAAAAAAGAACTTTTGGTAGTAAATTAAAAATACACACATGCGTGCACATACACACACACACACACACACACACACACACACACTCTCTACTCAATTACAAAGAAAGGAAAAAAATATCATTTCTAAATAGTACTTACCATCATAAAACCAAACCTCAAAGTCAGCATCAGGAGAATTCTCCATTAAAATACATTTAGCATACTTTGTAAAATAGGTGATTTTTGGAGATTTAGATCTTACGAGCTGTACAAATCTGGAAGCATATTGGTATTTTTTCCAGTATTTTTCTAAGAGAAGAAAAATTACTCAACATTTAGGAAAACAGTACTGACATACAGTTTTATCATGTTTTAATTTCTAATAGGAATTTTTATTTCTAAAAGTCACCTCGATGATGTTTTACTATTCAGTACTTACTTCCCTAATCCATAATATCTAGAGCTGAGCCAGGAGAAAAGTTTGGTTAACCATGATAATTTATGTACCACAGTGATGACTTCAAAAGTCAAAAACCAGACGCTTAATGTTGATTTTAACATCATTTTAGTCAGATCAGTAATTAAACAAGTGCAGAAATTATATTTGTGTTAATACCTGAGCAATATTCCAGCGTTACTTTCAAATAAACAGAATGAAGGCCAGGCATGGTGGTACAGGCCTGTAACTACAGCTACTTGGCTGGCTAAGGGAGAAGAATCACAAATTTGCAAGTCAGGAAAAAAAAAACTGAAGTCAGGCTGGTCAACTTAGTGAGACCCTGTCTTACAATTTAAAAAAATTAAAAAGGACTGGGGATATAGATTAGTGTGTACCTTGTCTAGGTTTAATTCCCATTAACCTTAAAAAAAAAAAAAAAAAAAAAAGAATGAAGTACCAGTGAAATAACACAAAGTATGAATGGTAAATACTGGATTCATAACATGCACCAAATCTCATCAGACACAAAGTGTAAGAACATGACCTCATGGAAGCCAAGAAATTTACAACCTGGTGTATGAACAGGAATAGAATTAATGCACACATAAATCTATTACCTAAATTTACTTCCCAGTAAATTTACATACCTGGTAAATTGTCAAAGCTGTACCTAGTGATGTTATTAGTAGGTGAGGGTGGTCGATCAGTGAGAGGAAAGCCTCTTCCATCACTTGGATAATAAACAGTGATCTGCAAAAGTTTTTTTTTTTAAGATTTCTAATCAGATGTTATTAAGATGCACTGTTTTACCAAAAAGTACCAAAAGCGTTCAAACATAATTTTACGGAAAAATGTTAAAATACTTTCTAAAAGTAGGGATTTTTTGTTTGTTTCGCTTATTAAACTTAAACGAAGTTTTTTTTTTTCTTACTTCACTGGAAATGTGCAATTAAACGAAGATTTTAAATTGTATTACTAGTTATTTATTATGTTTTACAGTGTTGGAGATCAAACACAGAGCCTCACAAGTGATAGAAAAGTGCTTCACCATTGAGCTACAATCCCACTTCTATATCTTTTAAACTGCACTTATTTATGAAAATATATTTAGCATCTTACTTTGGTTGTTGAATTTTAGACACTTTCACATTAGGAAAACTGATTTTAAACAGATTTAAAGATTTCAATGTAAAATAAATCAAAACACTCAATTTTGTAATCCATTACAAACAAAAGTTTTGAAAAAGTGGTGATGATCTGAAGTTGCAAGTTAATAAAATAAGGACCTTACCATATTGCCATCACTAGATATCTGAAGAACTTCTTTCACATATTCCCGAGACGTATGCTCCTTTAGAAGCTCCACACATACCTCCTCTGAATCAAGTATGCTCACCTAAAGAAAAAACAGACATCACTAAAAAATTTCTTTGTTAACTACACCATCTCTGATACACACAGGATGCTTAAGAGCCTAGTACTTAACCATAGCAGAAATGAAGAGTAAAGTCAAAATAAAGCAGCTGCTTCACTCCAGCAGGTTAGACTTGAACACAACTGTAAGCCAGAAGGTGCCGAAGCGAGGCTGTACAATGAAGTGTGAAAGAAGAACCAGTGGGCAGAAGGCAGGGTGGAGAACAAGCACTCCGAGGAGACAATAGCAAGCCAAACAAAGGCAAGACCAGTGCAGTGGGAACGACAGGATGAATCACCCTTTCCGCCTCACACATGATAAACTTCAAACTCTCAATGTGCACGCTCCTTTTAAAGTTTTAGGTGTTAAAAAGTCATATTTTCTCATTTGTCTTGAGACAGAACACAGAAATAAAAACTAAGGAAATAATAATTCACAGATTAAATTGTAGGTAAATTAATATTTTAATAATTTGTAGACAATATTTTAAAAAATAGTTTCAATTCAACAATTTCCCAGGGCTGGAGATTTCTCAGGACTGGAGCTCAGCAGCATAAGCACCTACCATACCCCCCGCCAAAATAATAATAATAAAAATAATTTCTCACTTTGGCGGTGACATACCCCTGTAAGCCAGCACTTGGGAGGCTAAGGCAGGAGGATTGTTGTGAGTTCGAGACCAGCCTGGGCTACAAAGTGAGCTCAAGGCCAGCCTGTATGGCGTAGCAAGACCTTATCTCAAAAAGACCAAAAAAAAAAAAAAAAAAAAAAAAAACCTCATTTTAAGTCAGTAATTTCAAATTCAAAACTATAAATATCAATTCGCCATTCTTAAAAAGCTAGTGAAAAAAGAGCTATTTTCCATGAATATTCAATCTCTTTTCCTTTTAAATAAGTTTATCAGGTAAACATATTACAAAGTTCAATGACATTATAGGAACTAAAAAATACATTCTGAAGAAATGTTATAGGGAAAACATCAAACCAGTAACTTAAAAAATAACATACATACCACAGCCTTTTTGGTTTTCTGTCTGATTGGTTTTAATCTGTGAGCAACCAAAGGAGATGTAATGCTTCGTAACGAATGTTTCTGATGACCCAACGCTGAGTCCATACCCAGAGTTTTGCTTTGTTCAGAAAGAGGATCTAAGCCAAAAATAGGTTCTTGTTGAATTATCTCAGGTTTACCATGAAGTCCAGTCATATATTTCATAGCATTTGGCTGTTTTACAAAATGTGCATTGTTAGAAACATCCGAGCCTTTTCTGGCTCTTGTATCAGCCCAGGCATTTCTTGATGTGCCCTGCAAATCTGGATGGCCCTGGAAATCTTCATTTGGGTTCATGTTGTTGTGCTCAGTAGTTTCTCTTACATGAGCTATAAAACACAATGAAAAAAGCAGTTTAGGAAATAACTAACAAGCTACATCGAATGTAGTGTTATTATAAAAGTATCTTTAAAAAAAAAAAATTCTAGTAAAACAAGGTACTATATTCAGGATTTTTTTTTTTTTAATTCATACCGGGGATTGAACTCACAGCCGTGTGCTTGCAAGGCAGGCCCTTATGCCGCTGAGCTAAATCCCTAGCCCCTGTATTCAGGATTTTTGATAAATGAGTCGATTATAGCCTCTATTGCTAGAGGGGGAAAATGGGTAAGTTCATGAGAGCTAGATATGTTAATTTATTCTACTAGTCATATGTATACACAATCATTATTTTGCAACATTGTTATATACCTTAAATATAAATAGTAAAATTTGAAGAGATTAATAAAATTATAGAGTTCCTAATTTTTCTAATACAATAATTAAAAATGTGACATAAAACAATAACTTCCAAAGGACATTGTAAGCCAATCTTAAAGGAATATCTTTATAGTATTTTTAAGAAAAAGCTATTCATAGAACTGAATTTTTTTTTTCCGGTACTGACAATTGAACTTAGGACCTTGCGCTTGCTAGGAATGTGCTGTGCTACTGAGCTATACCTCTGGCCTTGAATCGAATTTTTTAGTCAAGGAAAAAAACTTGTCACTGTAGCCTTATATTATTAATATTCAATACTGTACATGAATTTGCACTCATTTTTTAAAAGTTCTTATTAAACTTCATTATTTGTAAAGGACCTTGAATGATTAAATTATTTAAAACTATAAGGTAAATTTTCTATACTCAAAAAACTATTACAAGTTCTTCTTAAAAGCCTTTTTAGAGATCCCCTCCACTCTCATGAAAAAATACTTTTTGGGGTGTGGGGATGGGAATGGAACTCTCAGCCTTGCACTCAGGCGCAGGGCCCACTGAGGTGTATCGCTGGCCCTGAAAGTACTTTGTAGCAAATAAAGTATTTTAAAACTACAACAGCACTACATTCTTATAAACAAAGGTATTTCTCAGACAAGTGTGCATTATCAGAGAAAAACATAACAGAAGTACAACATTAAGTATGTGGCAGGTTTATAGTTCACAAAATGAACCTGAAATATCTCCAGCAAAGAAATAAAAAGATTAATTTCCTTTTGGGCTTCTGAAAATCATCTACATTTCTTCTGAAAAAAGGAATAGTCTTCTGAGATGACATAATAACTCTGCTTAAATTACACCAATATTTTCCACTCTTTGTGGGTAACACAATACTTAATAAAAAAAAAACCTCCTCCTCCCCATATGTTTCTTTTTATTCTTTTTTTCATCCTTACTTCCCAATCTGTTACGTTCATGAATGGGAGTGCTTAACCATTAAGTTCTTTATCTATAAATAATGATGTGGATGACAGCTGCCTACCAATTGTTTAAAACGAACTTAGGTTTAGTAGCTATATCTTTCAGTGTGAGGTCAAATTGGCAGACTGCAATTTCCCTATCAGCTTCTACTCAAAAACAAGGTCTACTCTGCTATAAAGGGTGATACATATAAGTCATTTATAGGAAACTGGATTTACATTATATCATAATGTTAAGTGAAATAATTTAGGTACACAAATTTATTGCATGGTTTCTCTTATATGAGAACCCAAAATGTAAGGGCTGGGGATTTAGCTCAGCGACATAAGCGCCTGCCTTGCAAGCAGGCAGTCATGAGTTCGATCCCCAGTACCGATAAAAAAGGAAAAAGACAAAAAAAAGATAATTTCAAAGAGCAAAATAAAATAGGAAACAGAGATAATGTCTTTTGCAAATAGATCAAGAGACAGAGAGCAGGGCAGATAAGGGAGAAGTACAGTAAAAATATTTAGAGGTATCATGTACCTGTACCAAATCCCCACAGTGAATTATTTATACACTATAAATATATAATATACAAATTATTTTGAAATTTTAAAAGGGCAACCATCTTTTGCACACTGATAGATGCTCATGCTACAGGCTGCAAGAGCAGATGAAGAAAAAGACTTCTGTGTCAGGGCTGCTTGGGTTGGAAACCCAGCTCTTCCTAATGGCTGTGTAGCATGTGCAAACTCAGTACTGTATACAGTTTACTCATCTGTGAAGAAAGAACAGTGATTGTTATCTGCCTCATTTATTTTTCTGTGAATTTAATAAATTAACCACATACATTCAGTATTAAGGACAGCAGTTTACAGTAAATATTCAAAACATGTGGTTTTATTGTGATAATACAACTTTACTAACATTTGTTGGAAATGTTTTACTTCAGAAAATGCAAACAGAAAACTCTAGTGCTTATTAGTATACAGGTCATTACTACTTAATTAAATATTCCATTAAAAACTCACCATTCATTTGCAGATTATCAAACCACTGCTGTACCATTTCCATCTGAGGTGTTTGGTCTGAAAGTGGAGTTTTTCCTGGACAGAGATGATTGGAACTAATAGAGGAAAAAAGAATTACCATAAACTAATAAAATTTATCAGGCAACTTGTTTTTTTCTTTTTGATGCTGGGGATCAAATTCAGGCCTCTCATCTGTTAAACGTACTCTATCAAAGCTACATCTCCAGCTCCAAGGCAACATTTTACCTTATTACTATTTTACTATTAACTATGAAAAACAGTATTTGCATAGTTCAATTATCTAAACAGTTCAATTTACATGCCAAAATACCATAAAATACCCAAACAATGTGTCAATATGGCTACTGCCCTTTCATGATTCAAGCATAAAAATCGAATAGATCAGAATAAACCTTGGTTACTAGAAAAATTAGTTTTCATGATAGAAACCGTAATAGGATTATTCATCATTTAAGCTCAGCTTCTACGTGCAGTTATTAGCAGGGTACTTTTAGGGTCCAGATTCACTACATAGTATGGTGTACTGGAGACCTGCTCCATGTAAAAAAAATGACACTTAAAGGTATCAGGAGTTACATGTGGTATGAACACTTATGAATAGGTACTTTCAAAAATGATCTTAACCATAATTTAAAATTATTACTCTACTCTTCGTCATATAAGAAAATTAACGAAACATGCCTGAGACACATCTGACAGTGTTTTAGAAAGGACTATTTGCCTAAAAAAAAAAAAATTCCCTTACTTAGGTGATGCTTCATATTTGTGTGAGTACAATGCTTACAGGAAATGTAAACACTTTTGAAAGAATTATTCTTACAGTGATTGATTGTGATCCAGTCTTTCAAAAGATCCAGAACCATTGGATGTTTTCTCTTTAAAAAAGTGGAAAATACTGTCATTATCTTCATTTTCTTCCACTCCTGATCTTTTAGACTTCAAAAGCATTTCTGCTGAGTGACACCGTTCCATCGTACATGTTTTTGTTCGAGACTGACTATTAGAATTGCTTGATCTATCAGAGGAATGAGCTCTACGTAGGTATCGAGAATGTGGCCTTTCTTCTGCATCTTGGATTAGTCTTCCCCTTCTATTACTAGTTTCTTCTTGATTTCCCCACTGACTATAAAAACTGCTTCCATCTCCTGAAGAAAAGTCACCTGAATTTTTATTCTTTGGAAATATAGTAATTTTATTGGGGAGTGGTTGACCAATTAAATGTCTTCTTCTGTCAAATAAACTACCACCCATACTGGTACTGGAAGAAGTTGTAACTTCAGTAGAAATTGTGGCATGTCCACTATCAATTGAGTCTTCTACAGTCCCCAAATCTCTACTTTTTGCTGAAGCACTTTGAAACATAAAAGGATGGTCCAATATTGAAGATAGACTTAAACGATCTGCTGGATTTCTACGAAGTAACTGGTGAATAAGGTCCTTGGCCTCTCTTGACAAAAAAGTTGGCATTTCATAATCTGCCAATACTACTTTATTTAATGTGTTCTTGACTGTGTCAGTGTCAAAAGGTGGTCTCCCAATAAGTAACGTGTAAAACATACAGCCCAAGGACCAAATGTCTGATTCAAGTCCATGGGCACTTCGAGTTGCAATTTCTGGTGAAATGTAATTAGGAGTTCCACATAATGTATAGTGCTTTTCATGTGGCATTTGCAACTGAGTTGCTAGACCAAAATCAGCAATCTTGATATTCATATTACGAGTGAGTAACAGATTAGACAGTGTGAGGTCCCGGTGTATTATACCATGGGAATGAAGATACAGTAATCCTTTGATGATCTGGTGCATGAAATGTCGAGCTGTGAGAACACAAAAAAGAGAATTTAAAACAGAAAATCTGTAAGAGTCAATGTTCTGAATACATTATGAAACTCAGGTATAAACGCTAGTTTAGAATTTGGATTTATCAACCAAAATATCACTCTGGATATATAAAAAAAAAACTGGTGAGCTTTGTACACAGAGTTAAGAGAAGCTAAGTTTTATTAGTAATTGGCATGATAAGGGTAGGCAGAAGTCTGTAATAAATAAAAAAAGTAATTATTCTAAGTTATACAAGCAATTCATACATATTTATTGTTAAAAAAAAAAAAGCTGCAGCTCCTTTGATGCCTCTTAAATGCTCCCAGATGTTAGCCGAGAACAATTTCTACATATTTTTATACTTTTCTTCTGCACGTTTATATACATTTAAATTTATAGGCACATTTTAATAAATGCTTTTATATATACATTTTAAGTATACTTTTAAGTATACATTTTATGTGTACTTATTATAAAGTAGCACATTCTTTAAAAAGTAGGATGTTTATCTACCAAAAAAAGGGAAGAACTTACCTTCATATTCTGAGAAAGGTTTCATTCTATTCTTTAGATATCTGTTCATTTCTCCATTATGACACATTTCCAAGACTAGGTAGACATAATTGTTATCTTCAAAATAGTTATAAAGCTGAAATGTGAAAGGGTATAATAAATTATAACACTAAAATTCAGTCTCCTTGGCTACTTCTACAAAACATGACTCAGAGCTAGGCCAGAAGGCACATACCTGCAATCCCAGCTACTGGGACAGCTGAGGTGGGAGGATCACAAGTTTGAGGTCACACTGGGCAACACTGTGAAATTTCATCTCAAAACCAAACAAAAACCTTGTGTCTTACCTCTAAGATAGATGGATGCTTCAACTGGCAATGTATTTTCACCTCATTTTGGACACGCTGCACCATTCCAGCTTTGTACATGGCTTTTTTATCTATCTAAATATAACAGAGGTTTAAATATTGAAAGTAAACTTTAAAATACTGAGTTGTGAAAATTCAACTTTGACAACAAAGTATATTTTTATTTAAAGTAGTCCAGGTAAAAGTATAGTTGTCTAACCCCTTCCCCATCTCTCTACTGAATGTGCCCAAGGCACTCTAATACTCTCTTTCAATTTAAGTAAATTATTCCTAACACTGTCCTATCTATAAGGAAAAGAAAGTGCAAAGATGTCCAGCCAAATTTTAAAACCAAATATCCTTTCCCCTTTCCCAACAGGTTTAAACAGTAATTCTTTTTTTTTTTTTTTTTGGTCTTTTTCCTTTTTATCGGCGAACTCACGACTGCCTGATTGCAAGGCAGGCGCTTATGCCGCTGAACTAAATCCCCAGCCCCCTAAACAGTAATTCTTAATTTGCTTATAGATGTTATTTCTAGTAGACTGATTTGTCACAATCAAGATAGTATTTCTGCTGGGGATTTAGCTCAGCAGTATAAATGCCTGCCTGGCAAGCATTAGTTCATGAGTCATGAGTTTGATCCCTGGTACCAACAAAGAAAAATAGTATTTTGGATTGTTAAAGAACTACTACAACTGTATTATTATTACAAAAGAACTTACTGATCTGATTTCTATGCATAATTCCACATATGCCTAACTATAACATATTTCAGACACACTGGACATTAATAAACACGGAACACTTAAGCAAGGTCAAGGATCTCCTAAAATGTCCCTAAGCTCAACTGCTGAACTGTCATTACTGTGCTGTCCATGCACTATATTCACCATGCCATAATCAAAGAAAAGACTGTTAGGTAATGCTATAATTCCAGCACTCAAGAAGCAGAGGCAGTAAGATTGCTGCAAGTTAGAGACCAGCCTGGCTACAAAGTGAGTTCAAGGCCACTTAAATTGCATAGTGAAACTGTCTCAAAAAGACAACTTGCAAAATACAAAAGAAACGCTGATTAATATATTCTTACCATTTTTATTGCAACTTCCAAACCAGTGTGAATGGACTCAGCTCTGTAGACACCAGCAAACGATCCTTTACCGAGGAGGTTTCCAACCTTAAAATCCTTAAAAAGTAAAGATTCTGTGTTAAGACTCACAGGAGTAGAACGGAAAAAAAAGGGAAGGGGCTGGGAACAGCTAAAATGGGTCAAGAGAGTATTACACCTCTATATAGCAGGTGTCTGGGGTAGAAGACATGGTGATGCTTTGCAAGACTCCCTGAGCTTCCAGACCCGGCTCGAGCTGAAGCACCCTAACCATCTGGCTCCTCAATCTAGTGCAGCCTCAGAGCTCTCCTCCCTTCTCCGGCCAACCCCCGGGAGCCCACGGCGGGGCCTGAGTCCCGCCGCAGCTCCCGCCGGGTTAACCGCCATCCCCTTGGGGAAGGGGGCGGGAACCCTCCAAGGCTCAGCGCGGCAGCTCGGGCGGGATCGCTGACAGCAAGCCGCAGAGCCGGGACGGGGCCCGGTCCTACCGTTGACCTCACCCGCGGCTGCGAGGGGCGGGCAGCTCCGCCCCGGACAGCCGGCGGGGCCTGCGACCCTCCCTAGGTACTGCGGCGCCCGCCCCGCAGCAGTTAGCTGCCCTCGCTCCCTTCCCACGCGCTCTCGAGGCAGCACCTCGATCTTCTCCCCGATGCCGGTCGCCATGTTCCCAGGCCCCGGCCGGCGCTCCCGGGATGAGCTCCCTCCACGCAGTCCTTCGAGGTAGCGCTCCAAGCAGCCAGCCGGTCTTGGTGCCCATCAGGCTCTGCTCTTTAGGCCGCCGCTCCCGGCGACGACGCCAGAGCCACCGAGAGGTCTCCTGGACACCTTCGGAGGCCGGGGCGGTGCCTCTGCGTTACCATTTTGAAAAACTCTCGCCGGTTGCCATCGGCGCAAGCTGGCGGTGACGTAACAAGACCCACGGCTCGGGGGAGGCTGCGTCGGGGGCGCGCATGCGCGCAGGCCCTCCGTGCAGCTGGCCGGGTAGCAGGGCCTCAGGGCTACGGCCAGAGCTGGGCGGTCTGGGCTTAGGGTACGGGTGGCTGCTGTTGCACGCTGAGCAGGCAGGCTCTAAGGCAGATGAGACGGTGAGCCTTAGAGGGCGACATCAGTAGTCGGTGGGTTACTTCCTTCACAGTCTGAAAACTACTTCAGTTGCAGGAAAGATCTGAAATTATTCTAGGAACTGCAGGTGTGGGTCAGTGGTACAGTGCCTGCTTAGTATGCACAAGGTCTTAGTTTCCTTTCCCAACACCAGGCAAAAAAATCTACAAAAACAAAACAAGGAAAGACTGTCTTAAAAATACAAATGTCTGGCCTTACCTGAAAGAGCACAGGAAAAAGAAAAATTAAAAGTTGCTGCAGCAGACACCGGTGACGCCTCTGTGGCTCAGTCCATAGTTTTTCTCAGCTGTAATTTGTGGCGGTTTAAGAAAACAACACCGGTAGCCCCAAAATAAGGACTATGCCTTAAATGAAAGTACGTAGTTTATTCTGAACCTAATGTGAATAAACTAGGTCCTGGAGTACAAATTAAAGTTGCCTTTAAGCGTATGAGAAAAAAGTAAGAGCATTTAGAGGCAAGAACACGTGTGGCATCCCGCCTAAGAGAAGCCGTCATTGAGCCGTCATTGAGACAGCATCTCACTGGATTCTTAGGGAAAGATTGGTCAAGTCACAGATGCTCTTGTACCTCAATGTTCTGGGAATTTTAGGTAGGAAGCAAGAGATCAGAAGTAATTGTTTTCTAAAGGTCCAAAGTAGTCACCCAGCCTGCCTGTGTTGTAATCGTTTAAGAATTTAATAGTAGTTTCTTCAGAAATGTCTAATTCGACACTCCATTCTTAATTTTAACAAACGATTAAGTATCATGTCATTTGTATAATAACATATATAAGACGTGTTACACATGTCTTGGATCAAGAAAATTAGGGGCTGGGGATTTAGCTCAGCAGCTTAAGCACCTGCCTTACAAGCAGGCGGTTGTGAGTTTGATCCCCGGTATCGATAAAAGTTTTAAAAAAAAAAAAAAAGAAAGAAAGAAAGAAAATTAAGGTGGAGATGAAGCACTTTTTGTAGATGAGAGCATTACAACTTTTCAGGAAGGATATATAATAGATCCAGTGTATACACTTACATCTTTTGCTAAATTGAAATTTGTTTTCTTCTACATTAATGGATACATCAAGTTTATCTACAAGGAAGTTGTTTTTTAAAAGTCTGTTCAGAGAAAAATAAAAATTTCCATGTCAGTTCCAGGAATCTTTCCTTAAAGATTATATTCTATAACAATTGATCAGTCCTTAATTTGGTCCCAGATCCCAATCTTCCAATCAGATTTGTTTTGGCTGTTGATTCATTGAATCATTTTAGAATACATGTCATACATATTTCCTTTCATTCCTTATTTCAGAATGTGAATTTCTTAAGAACAAGTATATACTCTTTTGTAACCAGGATGTCAAGATAAAACTAAAGATGTGTTCAACACTGATAAAATACTGCTAAGATAGTATTTTACATTTCATCCCATGTTGTGAGTTGTTCCCACAATGTCATTTTTATTACAGTATTTCTACTTTCTAGTACAGATATAATACACAATCCTATATTGCATTTAGTTGCTGTGTCTTTTAGTTGTTTTTTTGTTTGTTTGTTTTTTGTACCTGGGCTGGAACTCAAGACCTTGGCATGCCAGGCAGGTGCTTGTGCTGCTGAGCTAAACATGGCCCTACTCTCCTTTAATATGGAAGAATTCCTCAGCCTTTCTTTGGTTTTTTATGATTTTTTTTAAAAGAATACCATTTCATTCATTTATTCCAACATTAGTGAGGCACAGTTGGCCCAAAGTGATAGATTTTTAGATTTTACAATGTGAAAATTTGATATACACTGTGAAATGACTGCCACGAAGTAACTCATCCATTATCATGGTTTCCATTTCTCTGTGTGGGGGGGGGAGTGGGGGGTGTCAATGACTTTATAAAATGTCCTTTAATTTGGTTTTGTCCGATATAGCCTTGTGATTAGATTCAAGTTATGCTTAATTATAATATTATAATCGATTTGGTTCTGTGGCATTTCTGCAGTGATATTACACTGTTTTTACTGCAGTAGTCCTCCTATTAGGATCGTACACATCTTGATACAGAACTGTCGGTGCTCTAATCTTGTTTTTCTTCAGGACACCTCAGCAGTTCTTGGCCTTTTGCATTTTATCATAAAATTAACTTGTAATTGTCAAAAAGACATCTATTGAGAATTTGAGGGTGTTTACATTGTATTACAGTTATAATGCTATTTTATCTATAAATCAGTTTATGGAGAATTGCCATTTATAGTATGGCATCTTTGAATCTTTGAACATAGTGTTTTGTTGTTATTTAGAACTACTTTAACTGGACTGAAGCTTCTGTAACTGTGAAACAAAATGAACTTCTCTTCTCAGTTGTGGTGTGGGGTATTTTGCCCCAGAGCTGAAAGAGTAACTAAAACACTATACTTTTATAAGAACTTGTAGTGTACCAGGGTTGTTTACACCAACATCACCACAAATACATAATAAGTTTCACTACCACATTATGACAACAAGGTCATAGGTGATAGGAATTTTTCAGCTCTTTTACAAACTTGTGGGGTCACAGTTGTGGTTTGTTATTGACTGAAATATCATTACATAGTACATGATTATATTTAAAATCATATGAAGGCTTGTCAATTTTCTTTCTTAAAAGAAGTCTAAAATCTCTTAGTTTAGTTGGTCTTTTCTATTTTTTATTGTTTTATTCATTTCTGCCCTGATCTCTTATTTTTTTCCATCCAGTAATTTTGTACTTATATTTTTCTTCTTTTCTTTATTCCTTGATGTATAACATTGGGTTTTTATTACTATAAACTTTATTATTAGAACTGTTTTCCTTCATACTATAAGTTTTAGTATAGTGTATTTTCACTTTTGCTTGTCTAAAGACATTTAAAAATTTCTTTTGATTTTTTCTTTGATTCATTGGTATTACCACATTTTCTTTATCCATTTGTTTGATGGTAGGTACCTAGCATGATCTCATGTATTAACTATTGTCAAGGGTGCTGCAGTAAACGTGGGCACGTCTCTTTGGTATGCTGATTTTCTTTCTTTTGCATGTATTTTTTTTTTTTTGTCTTTTTCCTTTTTATCAGTACCGGGGATCAAACTCACGACTGCCTGCTTGCAAGGCAGGCGCTTATGCCGCTGAGCTAAATCCCCAGCCCCCTTTTGCATGTATTTCCATGAATGGGATGGCTGATGTGGTAGTTCTGTTTTTGGAGGAATCTGCTTACTGTTTTCCATAATGGCTGTACCAATTTAAATAGTGTAAAAGAGTTCCTTTTTTTCTCTCCACCTGTTTATGAGCATTTATTTTTTATTTTTGATAGTACTCCATCTGAACTGTGGTGAGATGCTATCTCACTGTAGTCTTGATTTGCATTTTACAGGTGGCTAGTGACACTGAGCATGTTTTCATACATTTATCAGTCATTTCTATTTTATTGAAAAATGTCTATTCAGATTATTGTTTTTAATTTGATTTTAAATTGTTTTTGAGTTCTTTGTATATTCCAGATATTATCTATCAAATACGTAACTGGCAAAATTCTTCTCCCATTTTGTAGGTTGTCCCTGCAGTCCTCCCTGACATACTGTATAGAAACTGGGTAAGTGTATTCATTTGCAGTACTAGGGATTGGACCCTAGTCTTTGCAATGAGCCACATTCCCAGTCTTTTAAAAATATCTTTACTTAGAGATAGTGTCTGTCTAAGTCACTGAATTGCATGCTGGGATTGAAGTTGCAATCTTTCTAATTCAACTTCAGATTGTACTCAGATTGTAGGTGGCTTTTCAGTTTGATATAACTTTGGTTAATTTTTATTTTATTTCCTATGCCTTTTCTGTAATATATACAAAATCACTGCTTGTGCAAGTGTCTTAAAAGTGAGTTTCCCTTGCATTTTCTTCTAGTAATTTTGGAGTCTTAGGTCTTACATTTAGGACCTTGGTGCATTTTGGGTTGATTTTTGTACAGGATGAGAGATTAGGATCCAAGTTCAGTCTTCCACATGCGGATATACGGTTTTACCAGTGCTGTATTATATGTGTATTGTTTCTCCAATATACATTTTTGGCACATTTGTTGAGAATCAGTTGGCTGTAGATGTATTTATTTATTTCTGGGATCTCTATTGTGTTGCATTAGTTTGTGTTTCTGCTTTTTATGTGAAGCCCATGCTGTTTTAGTTATTGCTTCTGTACTGTGTCTTAAAATCTGGTACTTTTGTATTCTCAACCTTTTCTTTCTGTTCAAGATTTTGTGGCATTCAGGTCTTTTGTGCTTCTCTGTCAATTTTAGTATTGTTTCTCTAGTTCAGTGATGAATATTATTGATATTTTAATGGACCGCATTCAGTTTTTTTAAAATTTATAAACAGTCACTTAGTTTTCTTTATTTTTAAGGTTTCAGTATTTATATTTAGTACTTTATGTACTTTTTTTAAATTTAAAAAAAAAGATTAAGATAAAAGAGGACATAACAAAACAGGTCAGAACAGAACAATTTAGGCAACATAGTGTTTTAAGACAATCTAACATAACAGTAGCTACCATAGTGTCTCTTTCCTTGAAATATTTGAGTATACCTTCATGTACTATAGTATCAAACATAAAAAGACAGTGTAAAACCATTCAGTAGAATGAAAGTATTACAGGGTATTCAGAACCAACTAACAAAAAAATGAACAAAGGTTACTATATTATCTCCTTGTCTATAAAATATTTTGTTTATAGTATCACATATAATAAAATCCAATAAGATACAACATGATAAAACCAATGGAGTCAGCAGTGACTTCAAAACAAGATGATATTAAATCATCAGTAGCTATTATAATGTCTTGTTTTCTTCAAAATAGCTGTTCAAACCATCAGACAATAAAATCAAACAATGCAGAATAAAACCATTCCAATTAATGAATGAAAACATTATAAGGCTTCAAAGCAATATAATGGGGAATCATGATTACCACATACTTTTATGTATTCTTACCATTTCTTACGCTAGGAAACTATTCAGTATTTATACATGTGAGTTTGATTTATTTTGCTTATGAGTATGGTCTCAAGCTGCGCCCATTTATTTATAAATACCTCAATGTGATCATTTTTTATAGCTGAGTAATACTCCATTGTATAAAAATACTACATCTTTTTTATCCATTCCTCAGTTGATGGACACTTAGGTTGTTTCCAAGATCTGGCTATTACAAATTGTGCTGCTATAAACATGGGTGCACATATATCACTGTGGTATGATGCTTTTCAGTTCTTCTGGGAATATGCCTAGAAGTGGAATAGCTGGAACAAATGGGACCTCCAATTCCAGCTTTCTGAGAAATCTCCAAATTGACCTCAACAATGGTTGCACCAGTCTACACTCCCACCAACAGTGCAGGAGAGTTCCTTTTTCCCCATAGCCTCTCCAGCATTTGTTGTTGTGGTTTTCTTGATCCTGGCCTTTCTTTCAAGAGTGAGATGGAATCTCACTCAATGTGGTTTTAATTTGCATTTCTCTAATGAGTAGTGATGATGAACATTTTTTCCTGTATTTCTTTGCCATTTGTATTTCTTCATCTGAGAATTGTGTATTCATCTCAGATGCCTATTTTTGGATTGAACCTTTGAATTTTGGGGGTCTGATTTTTTAAAATTCTTTATATGTTTTAGACAGAAGTCCTTTGTCTGAGGGACAGTTCACTAAGATTGTTTCCCAGTTTGTAGGTTTTCTTTTCACTATGCTAGAGACTTCTTTTGACATGCAGAAACTTTTTAATAAGACATAATCCCAGTTGTTGATTCTGGGAAGTATTTCCCATGCGGTTTGATTCCTGTTCATGAATTCTCTACCTACCCCTATGTCTTCAAGGTTTTTACCCAATTCTTCTTCCAACAAATTTAGTGTTTCTGGTTTAATATTCAGGTCTTTAATCCATTTAGATTTTAATTTAGTACATGGTGATAGGCATGGGTCTAGTCTTAGTTTTCGGCATATGGAGAGCCAGTTTTCCCAGCATCATTTATTAAAGAGCTGTCGTTCTTCCAGTGAACATGTTTGGAGTGTGTTTGTAGTTGTGATTGTATCTTCTAATCTATTCCATTGATCTTCAGCTCTGTTTTTATTCCAGTAGCACGTTGATTTTACTACAGTTGTTTTGTAGTATAACTTCAAGTCAGGGACCGCGATACCTCCTGCCTTGCCTTTGCTGCTTAGAATTATCTTTGCTATTCTAGGTCTCTTCTGGTTCCAGATGAATTTTAGCAGTGATTTCTCTAGATCTATGAGATATGTGATGGTATTTTTATTAGGATTGCATTGAATCTGTATAACAGTTTTGGGGGAATGGCCATTTTCACAGTATTTATTCTTCCTATCCTTCCTCAGCAAGGGATGTCTTTACATTTTCTGAGATCCTCTTCAATTTCTTTTTTCAGTGTATTATGATTTTTCCTATATAGATCTTTCACTTTTTTGGTCTTTTTCGTTTTTTTTATCAGTACCAGGGATCGAACTCACGACTGCCTGCTTGCAAGGCAGGCGCTTATGTCGCTGAGCTAAATCCCCAGCCCCGATCTTTCACTTCTTTCATGCGAATAATTCCTAAATATTTCATTGTTTGGTTGCTAGTCTGAAAAGTATGGCCTCTCATTTCTTTCTCTGTGATCTCATTGTTAGTGTATAGAAATGCTGTTGATTTTTGACATTGATTTTGTTTCCAACTACATTGCTGAATTTATTTATTATATCTAGGAGTCTTTCAGTGGAGTCTTGGGGGTCTTCTATGTAGAGTACCATGTAATCTGTAAATAATGATAATTTAACTTCGTATTTTGCTATCTTTACCCCTTTTATTTCTCTCTCTTGTCTAATTGCTCTGGCTAGTATTTCCAGTATTATATTAAATAGGAGCGGTGATAAGGGATATCCTTGTCTTGTGCCTGATTTCCAGGTAAAGGTCTTCAGTTTTTGGCCATTTAGCATGATACTGGCTGTTGGTTTGTCATAGATGGTCTATATCATATTGAGATAAAGACCATCTATTCCAATTTTCTGTAAGAGTCTTATCATGAATGAATGTTGGACCTTATCAAAGCTTTTTCTGCATCTATAGAAATGATTATGTGATTCTTACTTTTGGCTTTATTAATATGGTGGATTATGTTTATTGATTTACGTATGTTGAACCATCCCTGCATTCCTGGGATGAATCCCACTTGGTCATGGTGTATAATCTTCTTGATGATTTGCTGGATCCTATTTGCCAATATTTTATTGAGGATTTTTGCATCTGTGTTCATTAGGGAGGTTGCCTGTAGTTCTCTTTTTTAGGTGGATCTTTCTCAGGTTTTGGTACTAGAGTAATATTTGCTTCCAGGAATGACTTAGGAAGGATTGCTTGCCTTTCAGTTTCTTTGAAGAGTTTGAGGAGTGTCGGCATTAAGTCTTCTTTGTATTTCTTGTAGAATTCCACAGTGAATCCCTCTAGGCCTGGGCTCTTTTTTGTAGGTAAGGACTTAATTACATTTTCAGTTTAATTAATAGAAATTGGGTTATTCAGCAGTTTTACATCTTCTTGACCTAGCTTTGGTACTTCATATTTTTCTAGGAATCTATCTATTTCTTCTGTGTTATCAAACCTATGAGAGTAGAGGTTTTTGAAATAGGTGTTGATGATCTTCTGTATTTGAACAGAGTCTGTAGTGATTTCCCCTTTTTCATGCCTTATTGCATGAATTTGAACTTTTTCTTTCCCTTTTTACATAAGGTTGGCTAGGGGCTTATCAATTTTATTTATTTTTTCAAAGAACCAACTTTTCGATTCATTGATTCTTTGGATTGTTTTCTTAGTCTCTATTGCATTAATTTCTGCTCTGATTTTTATAATTTTCTCCCTTCTTTTGGCTTTGGGCTTGACTTGCTCTTCTTTTCTAGATGTTTGAAGTGTAGCATTAGGTTATTTATTTGTATTCATTCTGTTTTCCTGATGTGGGAACTCAGTGCAATAAATTTTCCTCTGAGGACGGCTTTCATTGCATCCCACAGATTCTGGTAAGTTGTATTTGTATTTTTGTTTGTTTGTAGGTATTGTTTAATTTCTTCTTTAATTTCCCCTGTGACTCACTGATTATTCAACAGTGTGCTATTCAGTTTCCAGGTGTTTGTGGGAGTTTTACAGTATCTTTTATCATTAATTTCTAGTTTCATGACGCTATGATCCGATAACATGCATGGGATAATTTCAACTCTTTTGCATTTATTTTAATATGTTCTTTGGGCTTGTATATGGTCTATTTTAGATGTCCCATGTACTTCTGAGAAGAATGTGTATTCTGAAGTTGTTGGATGGAGCACTCTGTATATGTCTATCAAGTCCATTTGTTCACATGTGTGATTCAGTTCTATTATTTCTTTGCTGATTTTCTGTCTGGTTGATCTGTCCCTTGGTGTCAATGATGTGTTAATGTGTCCTGTTATAATTGTGTTATTGCTCATTTGGTTTTTCATTTCTATTAATACTTGCTTTATATAACTGGGTGCTCTGGAATTTGGTGCATATATATTTAAGATTGTTATCTCTTCCTCTTGAAGTTTTCCTCTAACCAGTATGTAATGACCTTCTTTATCCCTTCTGATCATTCTTGAACTTCACATTGTCTGCAAACAGAATAGCTACGCCCGCTTTTTTGGCAGGGGGGGTGGTTCCTGTTGCATGAGGTATTTTTTTCCATGCTTTGACTCTCAGTCTGTGGGTATCCTTTTGTGTTAGGTGGGTTTTTTTGTTAATAGCATGTGGTTGGATGTTGTTTCTTGATCCATTCTGCCAATCTGTTTAATTGGTGCATTGAGACCATTTACATTAATGGTTATAACTGTTATATATTGGTTTATTGTTGAAATGTTATCTTTCTGCTGTTGCATCTGTATCTTTCCATTTGGTTTAATTGTCTGCTTTGCTTAGTGTTTTTTTCCTAAGTGTATCTAAACTGTCTTTTAGTATTCTTTGCAGGGTTGGCTTGGTGACCATGAAGTTCTGCACCTGTTTTTTGTCATGCAAGTATCTTATTTCTCCATCGATTTTGAAGGACAGTTTTTCAGGGTACATCAGTCTAGGTTGGAAATCATTTTCCTTTAGGATCTGGAATACTTCACTCCATGCTCTTCTTGACTTTATTGTTTGTGCTGAGAAGTCTGCTGTGATTCTGATAGGTTTTCCTTTATAGGTGATTTTTTTTCTGACAGCTTTTAATATTCTATTCTTATGTTGGGTTTCTGGAATCATGATTATTATATGTCTGGGTGTAGTTTTATTTTGGTTATGGCTATTTGGAGCTCTATATTCTTCACTGATCCTGATGTCAGTTACCATTCTTATGTGTGGGAAATTTTCAGCTATTACTTCTCTAAATGTCCTCTTGACATGCTTTATGTTGTCTCTTTTTCATTTATCCCTATCAATCTTATGTTGTTTTTCTTTGCATCATCTTGGTGCTGTTGAATTGTTATTTCCTGATTCCTTGTTATTTTTAAAAGATCTTTTCTTTCCTGTTCACTAGCTGCAATCTTGTCTTCAAGGTCTGAAATTCTGTCTTCACTTTCATTGAGGTGGTTTTTACAGCTTTCAATGGAATTTTTTATTTCCAGTATATCTCCTTGCATCTGCTTCATGTATTCTGTTTGTTTCTTATATTGTTCATCCTGGCATTCTGTCTTTTTATTTAGTTCCTCCAATTTTTTTTTTTGGTCTTTTTCCTTTTTATCGGTACCAGGGATCGAACTCAAGACCGCCTGCTTGCACAGCAGGCACTTATGCTGCTGAGCTAAATCCCCAGCCCCTATTCCTCCAATTTTTTAACTGTCTCTTCTTTAGATATGTTCAGCATCTCTTTCATTTTTTTTTATCATTTCTTCTTTTACCTGGGAGATTATTTCTAGTTTGAATTCCTTTAAAGCTTCCCGTAGTTGCTTCATTTCAGTTGCTATTATTTCATGTATTTCAGGTGTATGGCATATGTTTTCTTCTATGTTCATAGCTCCTAAGGTTTCTTGAGATGAGCTGGAGGCTTGAGATTGTACTTTGGTCTTTCGTTTTGTCATTTTCCTATATTTCCAATGCTTCCCCTGGGTCTGTTGGAAATCCTCTTGTATGCTGTGAGCTTCTGGGACTCTGGTCGCCCAGTTCCCCCAGGCCGCCCAGTCTCCCGAGTTCAGGGTGCAGGCATGCAGGCCCAATTCCCTGGAGCTGGCCGAGCACGGTAGGAAACCAGAAAGTTGGTGCAGGCAGGCCCAAGCCCTGCTGAGCTCCAGCCTTCAGTTTTAACAGTATTCTTCCATCTACAAACATGTAACATTTAGTGTTTTTAGTTTCTTTCATTTGCAATTTTTGTAATTTTTGTTACACAAGTGTTTGATTTCCTTATTTGTTTATTCAGGGTTTTTTTTTTTGTAGCTATTGTGAATGAAATTGCTTTCATAATTTCTTTTTCAGCAAAATCATTATTGGCTATATGAAAACTATAGTTTTCTTGCATGTGGATTTTATCTTGCTACTTTACTGACTTCTAATGATCTTTTCACGAAGTCTAGGTTTTCTGCATATAGGCATGTCATCTGCAAAGAAGGACAGTTTAACTTCTCCTGTCCTATTTATATGCCTTTTATTTCTTTCAGTTGTCTAACTTCCCTGGCTAAAACTTCTGATGGTGTATTGAATTAGAGTGATGAAAGTAGAGACTGTCATATTGTTCCTGATCTTGTGTGGCTTTGTTGTATATAACCTTTATTGTGGTTCACTATGATCCTTTTGGTATGACTTAGATCTAAAATGTCCTCCCAAAATGTCTTGTGTTCAGAGGTAGGGCTTTTATAAGGCAGTTGGATTATGATGGTGCTAACCTCTTCGGTAGATAAATCTATAGTTGATAACTATTGAAGGCAAATCCTCATTGGAGCAAGTAGGTCACCTGGGGGATGTCTTTGAAGTCTGTCTTTACTTTGGATCTTCTTCTTTCTGCTTTCTGGCTGCTGTGAGCTAAGCAGTTTTCCTCTGCCATGCTGTTCTGGCCTTGGAGCCAGCTGACCATGTATGTTAACTCTAAAACCATGAGTAGAATAAACCTTTTCCTTTTTTCTGTTTATCACACATTTTTTGTCCAAGCAACAGAAAGATAACATAATCTACATTTAATGTATTCATGGCTTTTATCATGAAGGGATTTTGAATTTTATCAATGGTTTTTCTGCTTGTGCTGAGATGTTCAGATGATTTTTAATTTTCATTCTGTTGATGTGACATATTGTACCCAATGATTTGTGTATGTTTATCCATCTTTTCATCGTTGGAGTAAAATCACATTGATCATGGTGTATAAACATTTTTAAAATTTATTATGCCAGTATTTTGTGAGAATTTTGGCATGTATGTTCATCAGGGATATTGGTCTAGTGTGTATGTGTGTGTGTGTCCTTGTTAGGTTTTAGGAACAGGGTACTGCTAGAATTTTGAAAAAGTTCCTTGCTTTTCAGTTTTATGGGAGAATTTGGGAAGACTTGGGCAGTAATTCATTAAAGTTTCATAAAATTCAGCAGTGAATTCATCTGAACCTGGGTTTTCCTTTTTGGGGAGTTTTTATTACTGATTCAATTTCATTATTGGTTTATTAAAAATTTTTATGTCCGCTTTTCAGTTTTGTTAGGTCATGTGTCTCAAGAAGCTTGTACATTTCTTCCAGATTTTCCAATTTATTAACATATAGTTTTTCAAAATAACCCCTAATAATCCTTTATATTTCTTCATTATCAATTGTGATAGCTCCCTTTTCAACTCTTTTATTGTTACTATTTGTCTGTTTTGGGGGTTGAATCCAGGGTCTTGCATTTGGAGGCAAGCACATTACCACTGAGTCACATCCCATCTTCTCTTTTCAACTCTTTAATTTTACTTATTAGGGTTTTCTCTTTTTTTCTTGATTAGACTAGCTAAAGGTTTGTTAATTTTGTTTCAATTATTATTTGACAAGGATGAAACAATGTGACAGGAACCCAGAAAAAAGCAGGGATAGCTATTCTATTTGCACTCAAAGTGAATTTCAAACCTCGTAAGTGTAGTAGCAGCACAAGCTTGGGTTCCTTTTTGCTGCTACGATGGGACTAACTACCTGTTCAGAAGTAGGATCTACCCTGCTCTTCCATCACTCCCCCACCAGCTGTGTATACTCGGACTAGGTGATGGGTGGGTATTTTCCCAGAAGAATTAAAGTCATTGTACTGCAGAAATATATGTGTACCCATGTTTACATGCAACTTCTCTTAGGGCTTCTTTGGGCTGTGTGCATCCCAGGAAAAGGTGACAACTGGGGCTTTCTCTGCATCCCAACTCCTTGAACTTTCTAGGAGCAATATGGTTATTCTTGTCAGTTTGATTGGGTGGAAAACACTTAGGGAAATTAGTAAGGCATACTTGTTGGATTTTTCTGTGAGGGTATTCCCAGAGTCTCTTGGCTCATATGATAGCAAATCAAGGGTGGAGGGACCTGCTGTGAGTGGGCAGCAACCATCCAAGAGGTTGGGATGTAGATGAAATCAAAGCAGCCCACCTACCATGGGCCCTCTTCTCTCTCTGCTTCCTGGCCACCACCCGAGTATTAGCTTTCCTCCACTGTGTCCTTTCACTCAGTGTTTCTGCCTCATCCTAGGAATAAAGTGATGGAACTGGCTGATGGACTGAAGCCTCTGAAACTATGAGCCAAAAATAAGTATTTCCTCATTTAACTTAGGTAAACAGGTATTTTTTCCAAAGTGATGTAAAACAGGAGATGCCAAAACCAAGTAAAATTCCCCGTGGGCCTCCTTTGGTTGTATGCACCCAAATAAGGTGTACTGCTATGGCTTTTCTGCCCCTGGGTCCATCTGCCCAGAAGTGGGCAGTCATGGCACATGGCAGAGCCTGGTGAGTGTTTCTGCAGACCCCCTTGGGCTGTGTGCAAGCTTCCTGCCTGAGCCAGACATTGCTGTGGGTCACCTCAGCCTGCACGGATGGGAGGCGGCAGCACCAGGGTATTCTTTCATCGCCCTGTCGAAGCAGACACTTGTGCTGGTACGGCAGATGTACTGCTATCGGGAACCATGTGGGCAACGCCCAAGCAAATCCGTACAAACACAGCTATGCTCCTGGCTTTAGAGAGAAAGTTCTTGAGGGTGTCCTGATTCCTCCACATCATGACAGCTGTCCCCTCCAGGGAAGGGCACCTAGTAGGTTTGAATCTAAGGCACTCTGCTAGCCAAGTTGGGTTCATAAGAATGCTACCCACTGAGCTACTACTGTAGAATATCTGTGGGGTACCAGAGATTAGGAATATGTAGAATTTTTGGTTTTGTTTTTTCTCCATAATCAGCCCAAATCCAGATAATTGCTTCCTTCTGAAGATGGTTCCTAGTCGCCCCTTGGAGTTCACTAGGGGATGATCTGAGATCCTGTTGCAAAGTAAACTTTCATGCCACTTACTTTTTTGTTTTAAATATTTTTTTTACATCACTTATCTAAGTGGGCTGC
This sequence comes from Cavia porcellus, assembly GCF_034190915.1. Classification (NCBI taxonomy): domain Eukaryota; kingdom Metazoa; phylum Chordata; class Mammalia; order Rodentia; family Caviidae; genus Cavia; species Cavia porcellus. The sequence continues at coordinate 24,863,243 of NW_026947497.1, read as the reverse complement.
AGCCAGCCTGAGGATAGCACCCATACCAACACAATTTTCTGGGGCCACTCTTTTATCCTGTGAAGGGGAGACGCTCGCTCCTTCCTACAGCTGCAGAGCCACAGTAGCAGATGCTAGGATATTTTGAATCTTATACGTTTTACCCAGATCTCTGAATCTTATAATGTTCCCAGTCTTATTTCCAGTGTTTTGATCAGTTACCTTAAAATGCGGGTAGAGATGTTTTGTTTTTCCTTGTGGAACAGGTGGGAGGCTGTGGGCACTTCTATTTAGCCATCTTAAAAATCCCAAGTTTGTTTATTCACTCATTCATTCATTCATTCACTCACTCACCTGAGACAGGGTCTTGCTATGCAGTTCAGGCTGTCCTTGAACTCAGTATGTAGCCCAGGCTGGCCTCAAACTTTGGCTTTCTTTTTGCCTCAGATTCTGCTGTGCTAGGATTACAGGCATGTGCCAACATGCCCAGCTCAAGTGCATTTATTTTTAGTATAAAAATACTGGCATATTTGTGTTTCATTTTCCTAATTTATGAAATGCTTTTTATTTCCTATGTGTTATGTTTCCCTTTTCTGGTCATATTTTGGCATGATCACTGCAATTAGTTCATTTTTCTTATCAACTTGTAAATTACATACTCTTAATTGTCTTAGACAATAGGCCTTATTATGTGGCCTGTGGACACCTAGGGATCACCAAAATAGCAGTGTATCAGGTACCCACAAAATAAAAATTATTTTATGATTTTCTTTGATTTCCTCACTGTTTTGACATTTGTATTAATGGCAGAAAAGCAATGTTAGCAATGTAAATTTTGTGTCTCAGCATGACGTATAGCTGTGGCATCAAACTGTACCGGCATCATTGCAATAAAAAAAACGTTTTTTTTTTTTTTTGGCATCGGGGATCAAACTCACAACCTTGTGCTTGCCAGGCAGGCACTTATGCCGCTGAGCTAAATCCCGAGTCCTCACTTAATGTTTTTTATAGCTGGTTGTGGTGGCACACATCTATAGTTTTTGTACTAAGGTGGCCAAGGCAGGAGGATCACAAGTTCAGTGCCATCCTGATTACATATTGAGACCTTGTCTCAAAAATAAAGTTTTTTAATGAAGCTGGGAAAAGCATTCATCTTGATCCTTGGGGATATGTATACATCTTAAGCTCCATTTTGAGATCTACTACTCTGAAAAAGATTAAGTATACTGTTCCTTGACAACGCACCTGGTCACCCAAGAGCTTTGAGGGAGACATACAATGGGTTGTTTTTCTGCTGCTACTGTAACATCCATTCTGCAGTCCGTGGACCAATGAGTAATTTTGATTTTCAAGTGTTAGGAACAAGGAGTTTCCTGAGATGTACTCTTCCTGGTGATGCTGTGAACACTGACAAAATGACAACAAAAGATTCAGAATATTATCTAAAGTTAAAAACAATGACAGAGTTTGAGAAGAACGAAATCTAGCCGGGGCTTTAGCTCAGCCATGTAAGCACCTGCCTTACAAGGTCATGAGTTTGATCCCCAGTACCAAACGAAAGAAAGAAAAAAAGATTGAATCTAATTTTGAAAGCTGCACTCTTGATAAAACCTTATCATATAGTAACACATACTACAAGATTTTTTGAGTCAATGTGTCAAGCTTCCTAATTTTGAGAAGCTACTATAATCACCTCAAACTTCAGCAATCACCACCCTGATCAGTCAGCAACTATCAGTATTGAGGCAAAAACTCCACCAGCAAAACAGTCACAACTTGTTTGAATGTTCCTATGATGGTCAGTATTTTTTAGTAATAGTATTTTTAGTTAAGGTATGTACATTTCTATGAGTGCAATGCCACTGAACAGTTTTAATAGATTACAGGATAGTATAAAGATAACTGATACGCACTGGAAAACCAAAAAATCATGACTTTTATTATAATATTTTATCGTGGTGTGGAATTAAACCACAAAAAGGTATTTTTGTTCTTCATGTCATTTTTCTCTGGTTTACTATCAATAGTTTATGGTAAAACTGGATTAATAGGATGGGCTATTAAGTATTCTATCATTTCTAAAATATTCTAAAAGAATTTATTCTGGAGTTTTGATCTTGAACCTCAGAGTGCTGGAGTTGGGAGGTGGTGGCCTTATCTTGGAGGCCTGCACTGAGCAGACTGGTCAGCTTCTTCAGAGGGTTTTCCTAATTGTGAGCTTGCTCCACCCAGCTGTCTTGCATTTCCTGCCAGTGTGCCTGCCACTGCTATGTAATGCAGCCAGGAGGGCCTATGTCAGAGCTGAGTCACAGCAGGTGCCATGCTTCTGCATTTAAAGACTAAGCTGAGTAAGTCTCCTTTCTTCATTAAGTTAGTCTGTCACAGTTCACTAACAACTAATACAGTATGATATATTTTAGTGGGTAGACTTTTGATTCAAAGTAAATTTCAATGCTTGTGTTTGTTTTCCCTGATCAACTTTGTTACAAGCTTGGCTGTTTTCAAAATTTTAAAAAATATTTATGTATTTAGGTTATTTTGGGACAGGGTCTCCCTATATAGTTCAGGCTGGCCTTGAACTCCCTATGTGACCCAGGATGGCCCTGAACTTGGGATCTTCCTGCCTCAGCCTCTTAAGTGCTGGGTTTACAGGCTTGTGCCACTGTACCTGGCAAGTTCTTAAAAAATTATCAGACAGAGGTTTTCATTTTATTGATCTTTTAACCCACTATCAATTTCTGCTACATTATTTTCTTTTACATTTTAAAGTTTTTCTATTTACATTTTTACTTGGATGACTATAGCATTAAACCTTCAAATTTCACTGTAAGTATATACATTAAAGCATTGATTTCTAAGTGTATCAGTTTATTCTATAAATAGACATCTAGCTCCATTTATTTAAAAATTGATTTATAGTAGGCATCCTCAAAGTAGCTTGGGAACCAAGATGAAAGGCCCTGCCCTTATGAAGCTTGCATTCTAGTGGGAAGAGACAGGCACTTAACAATTATAATTAACATACAAGTTGTATTACACTTACATGTACACACATAAGAACAAATGCAGTAGGGATTAGGAGTACATTCAGCAGGAATTGCAATTTAAGGGGTACATTTGCAATTTAAAGTACGTTTAAGGGATTGTCATTTGATCAGCTTTGGTCTTTTAATTTTCAGTATGATTTGACATTACCATAATTCTTTTAATTGAAGCACACAGATATGGAATTTAAGCATCTTCATATGACTTCTAATACTCTTGTCTGAAAGTCTACATGATAGTTTTTGGTACTGAGAGTTTCTTTGTCTACTATATCCGCTTCTGTAAATATTATAAAAGGTGCTTTACAAAATGGTGCTGGAAAAACTGGCTCTTCATATGCTTAAAACTGGACCCGTATCTTTCACCGTGTACTAAGCTGAAATCAGAATAGATCAAAGATCTTACTACTAAAACAGAAATATTAAATCTGCTGGGAGATACAGTTAGGTAAAACTCTTGAAGACACTGGGGTAGGTGAAGACTTTATGAACAAAACCCTGATTGAACAGAAACTATCACAAAGAATCAACACTGGGATCTCCCCTACTAAAAAAGCTTGTGCACAGTAAGAAAAACCACCAACGGAGTGAAGAAACAACCCACAATGTGGGGGAGAATGTTTGCCAGCTGTTCTCAAAGGATTACTATCGAGAACATATAAAGGACTCAAAAAAAATCAGTCCTCCCAGATTTAAAGACCTAATTCAGAAATGGGCATCTGAGATGAATACATACTTCTCAAATGAAATACAAAATAAATATGTGAAAGAATGTTCGACATCACTGGTCATTTAAGAGATGCAAATTCAAACAACACTGAGATTCCACCTCACCCCAGAAAGAATGCCTACTATCAAGAAATCAGTAACAAATAGAGGGACTATGGGAAAAAGGATCCCATTTACCTCCTTGGTGGGAATGCAGACTGGTGCAAACACTATGTAAATCAATGTGGAGATTCCTCAAAAAACAGGACCAGAGGTCCCATTCAACTGAGCTATTTCCCCTTGTGGATATCTTCCCAAAAGAATTAAAAATATCATTCCACAGTGATGTATGTGCACCCATCCTTGTAAAAGCAGTTTGTAATAGCCAGATCCTGGAAACAACTTACATGTCCATCAACTGAGGAATGGATAAAAAAGATGTGGTATTTTTACACAATGGATTACTACTCAGCCACAAAGAAGGATAAACTAGAGACTTTTAGGAATTGGATGCATCTTGAGAATATACTCATTAGTGAGGTAAGATGTGTAAATACCATATTGTGTTAAGAAACAAAGAAAAAACATGTATATGTATATAAACGTAACAGTTAAAAAAATAGTTATACTACTGATTTCTCTGAGTTCATTGATGACAAAGATTTGTGTTGACACTATTTGGATAACAATGTAGATGTCATGCTCTGAGTGAATGATTCAGGGATGACAATGTACAATGTACCACTGTTGCCCTGATTGACGTGTTTTGAGATTTTGTTGTAGTCTTTTTTCTTTTTTTAATACTTGAAATAAAATGGATTTGGAAAAAAAATAAAAGGTCATTATAGTATTTATATAAATTAGGTCAGCTTTAAAAATTTTGTTCCAGTCTTTCGTGTACTTATTACCTTCTGCTACTTTGCACTATTCTTATGGGCCTTATCGTCTCATTGCTTACTGCTTTATATGTGAGACTACTGTTTCAGAGTTGTTATTTTCCTGGTCAGCTGTTCCATTTATTATTAGGAAAGCATACTCTATAAATGTATGTTTTATTTTTAAAATTAACACAATTTATGGGATGCATTTACCAGCTTTTTTTTTTTACTTTTAAATCAGTTTTATCTAATGTTCATACATTATCTTTTGTCTTTTATTCTATGATATCATTATAGGTTTTTTATTGGTACCAGGGTACCAATAAAAAAAAATTTATTGGTACCAGGGTACCAATAAAAAAAAAATTTATTGGTACCAGGGTACCAATAAAAAAAAAATTTATTGGTACCTGAGTTGAACTCAGGACCTCACACTTGTCAGGCAGGCACTGTGCCACTGAGCTATATCCTTGGCCCCTATGTCTGTATTTATATCTCTTTGTAAAACTACAGAAAACATTGCCTTTACACTGACAAGTTATGGTACTATAATTACTGATATTTAGATTGCTTATTTATGCTTCTTTTCTGCCTTTAGTATGAATTATAAATAATTTCTTCCCTGTTTTCTGTTTAGCCTGATCCTTGTTACTTCTAAAACCAGACACAGATCCTTTCATGTTCTACTGCTTTTTCACCAGTGGGGTTAAATAGTAAAATATTGTAAAAAAAGTACCCTGGATACATCCGCCTTTATATTACCTTCTGATATTTGTAAGTTGTGTGAAACATATTGAGCCCATTTCTTTATCTTTAAAAAGGGGAAACTGAGGATAAAGTATTGTGAAATACAATCAACACACATTCCCTCAACTCTTTCCTCACTAGGAATGTAGGCTCCTTTTTTTTTTTTTCCCTTTTTTTTTTTTTTATCAGTACTGGGGATCGAACTCACGACTGCCTGCTTGCAAGGCAGGTGCTTATTCCGCTGAGCTAAATTCCCAGCCCTGGAAATATAGTCTTTTTAAAACAAGAAAGCCGTCCCACTCTCCTTCCAACACAAGAGTAGCTAAGCAGGGTGGACTACCAACTGTTCAGATGTCTAGACTGTAGAAACATTTATTTGCATTTCACTGGAAAGTTAAAAGTACATGCGACATGAACTTTTTTTTTTTTGTACCAGGCATTGAACTCACAGCCATGCACTTGCAAGGCAGGCACTTATACCGCTGAGCTAAATCCCTGGCAGACATAAACATTTTTCTAGATTGAAGATCTACATCCTTTATTTTTTCCCCCTACATTCTTTAAATGTTTACAAGTTACTGGACTCCTATAGGATTAAACATACATGCTCTAATGTACATCAGGGGACCTCAATCATTCCGTATCCCAACATGCAAAGCAATGTGTCACCAACAGCAGTTATAAAAAGTAAGGAGCCGTTAGCGGAATCTCTGGGGAAAGAAGTTTTTGTGTCTTTTGAGAATCTCTGAAGTATTCATTTATTCTTGCAAGCTACTTACTTTTCAGAATCAAGTATCTAAAGGTTTTAAAAGTTTGCCAATTTATTCACAAACATTAACTGCCTAATGAATTTTTGAGTATGAATGTGAGCCTTTTAAAGTCAGTGAAATTTCAGTACGTGAAAATTAAACCTGAGATGTCTAAAACTTATGGCTCAAAAAGCAGGTAGATATATGTATTTATTATAATTACAAGACTTCTTGACAATGTGCACTGTCATCCAAGAGAAATTGCACTTATCAACTGCTATTTGTTCACTAGTGAGAAATATAATTTACTTATGTTGGAAATGTTTTATATACTTTGATACTACCTATGTGAACATTTTTCTAGATATATTTATGAACTGTAACTGTATGCCAAAAACTATATTCTTTTTTTTTTTTTTTAAATTAGTACTGGGGATCGAACTCACAACCGCCTGCTTGCAAGGCAGGTGCTTATGCCGCTAAGCTAAACCCCAGCCCTAAAAACTATATTCTTAAAACATTACCACTTTTAACATCACAAACTATTCTCATATCTGTTCATTGAAGGTACAGTCTATCACATGTAAAACTTTTTATAGACATTATCTGAACTGCTTTGAAATAGAGAAATCAAACGTAGAGTTATCTCGAAAAGAAAAGGAATAAGCAGCTAACAAGAACTAACAAGAACTAAACTGTTAAAAGTTAATTTACAATAATGACTGGAGTTACTATGTACATAAATTACTGTAATAATAGTTGGAGAAAGAAAAAAATGGCTGGATACAATACTCTGAATACTAAACAATTTAGTCATTTCATTAAAAAGTTGCTTCTATATATTATAGAATTAAATAACAATGGCTTCTTCCTACCAAATATAAAAGATAATCACTTTTAATGTGAATCTCCAAGATTAAGCCATAAAAGTTGATTTAATGAGAAAAGTATATCACTTTTAATACTTCTTTTATTTCTAATTACATTTTAACTTGTGAGTTCATATGATTTTAAGAGTTTCTAATTAAAGCCCTAGGAAACACAAAAATTTAGGATGACAATACATGTATATGTATAATCAGAGATTAGCAAAGGTTTGAAGGCATCTAAATAATTTTGCATTTCTGATCTATGTCATTATGTCATACTGATTATCTGGGTTAAAAAAGAGGAATATTCTTGGCTGGGGATTTAGCTCAATGACATAAGCGTCAGCCTGGCAAGCGTGAGGTCTTGAGTTCAGTCCTTGGTACAAAAAGAAAAAAAAAGAGGGATGTTGGTTATTTGATGGCAACATTCACAAAATTTACTTAGTACTGCAGAACTATTTAAAGCCATTTTAAATTCTAAGGACAGAATATGAAGAGTCAATTCTGTGCTGTTAAATTTTGGAGACATTACATATAGAAATTTATAACATGGTTTGTCAAATGTGAATTAAGAGCTAAAAATGCTTAACAGTAACACTGCTTTAAAAAAAAAGGTACTAACATTAACTATGTGACAGGATATGGTATCATGAAGGTAAAGATCTAAAGGATAATCCAAAATAAAAAATATATTTGAGAAAAACAGTGACTCTAATTAGTGATGGCAAACCTTTTGGAGACCGAATGCCATATTGCAGCCCAAAACCTACTTATTTATCATAAAGTTCCAACACTGCAATTAAACCTGAATACTGTGATTTCAGTTTAGAAAAAACTGTATATTAATATCCTTTGTCTTAAAAAAAATAACATACATACCATATATAGCTTTGCCACCACTAGTCTAGAATAGGTAAGTTCTAGATTACCTGTGGTGCATATGCTATAATGCTGAACACTAATGTTGAATTTTAATGATCTTATAGAATAGGTAATTTTAAGTTATTTTAATATATTTTCTTAATGATCACCCTGTGACTTAGGGTATAAGAATAGATTATAGGACTGGGGATATAGCTCAGCAGCACAAGTACCTGCCTGGCAATGTGAGGTCATGAATTTGATCACTGGCACCAAAATAAATAGATAAAACCATACTATCTAGATTTTTTTTGTTGGTGGTATGGATTTTAACTGATAAACTGCATCAAATATTTATGTTCAATTGTAAGCTTTATTTCTTTGATTTGTAAGCTGTGTCTTTTAATATATTTTGAGAAAATATTTAACACTGCAGAATATAAAGGAGCCATTAAGACCTATAATGGCTGGCCACTTCAAGTTTCCTTCCAAGAATCAGCTGGTTTTTGACATTCTTAAAATTCCAAATGTTCTTTTATTGTTTCAAATAAACACTTATGAATGTACCCTCTTATTCCCTTTATATAGGCATTTGGCAGCATTATAAACTCAAAGCTATTTTGTTAGTCAACTTGAATATATGGAAGAGTATTAATTTCAGTACATTTTAAATTAAGAGATGTGATAATAAAGCTTTTTGTTTGCTCATTTTGCATAACAGTATTGGTCTTTGATCTGCATTACATTTTTATTGAAAGAAAATCAATATACTGAAAATTATTTTAAAATCACACTACAAATCAGACCTTGACAAAAAGCAAAAAGAGCTGTTTAAGCTCTTCAAAAAGTGTTATCATGGGCGGCAGATTAGCTCAGCAGCACAGTGCCTGCCTGGCAAGTGAGGCCATGAGTTAGATTCCTGATACCAAAAAATGAGAAAAAAAAAAGTGTCACCTTCTAAAGTTTATTGGCTGCTTTACAATAATTTACTTTGCTAAATAGACTGATTGCTAAAAAGTATCTTGTGTCACCTTCCCATAGCACTTGAGATCATCCTTATTTTAACACTAAGGATTGAACCCAAGGGTTTCACATCCAGCTGCATACCTTGCCCTTTTTATTTGAAATACAGTCTTACTCAATTACCCAGGTGAGATCTGAACTTGTGAGCCTCCTGCCTCAACCTCTCAGAAAGCCAGGATTACAGGCCAGGTATGCACTACCATGCCTGTTTTGTTTTGGAGATGGTCTCACTGTGTAGCTCGGATGGACCTTGGCCTCTCTGTGTAACCCAGGCTGGCCTGCAACTAGTGATCTTCCTTCCTCGGCCTCTCAAGTGCTGGGCCACACTTGGCTCATATGTCACTTGACAAGTCTTCAGTGGTCAACTTTAATCGGTGCCCTAAGACTTTAGATCTCTATTGATACATCACTACACTGAACTATGTCATTTACTTTTACAGAATCAAGTATCACAAAGCCAAATTCCGTTTTAGTTCAAAACCTTTGAAGCTTATCAATACCATAACATTTACTGTAAAAATGAGTTCTCCTGTAAAATTCTGAAATGTGAGAAAAATGAAGTTAATATTTTTCTGACATTTAAGAGTCAATTTTAATTTTTAAAAAATTGAACCCAGGTCTTCCTATGTGGTAGGCAAGTTATATGCACTATCACTGACTCCTAGCTCTGTTATGTAAAACTAGTGCAAAGGTTTTAATTACTGTGGACTACCAAGTACTACTGAAAATAGAAAATTGTAAAATGGAAATGTTTAAAGGTTTATCCTTATATTTCAAATTTATGAAATGAGAGGTATGGTTATATCTGTTTTGGGTCAAACAGCTAGTTTGATCACTACACTCAGTATCTAGTACCTTTACATGTGGATAATTTTTCAAAATTATACAAACACTAACTGTGGTAAAATGATGTGAAACTGTCATTACTTGAGTTCCAGGACTCACTTTAAAGATTCTTATCAAAGAAATAATCATAAATATGCTAAAAATCAATCCTGCTTCTCTCCTTTTTTTTTTTTTTTTTTAAGTTCTGGGGATCATACTCTAGACCTCATGCTTGCCGGGCAGGCGCTTATGCTGCTGAGCTAAATTCCCAGCTCTCCTTTTGTTCTTTCTTACTATTTTAAAACTGGGATTTTCTGTTATCCTAGAAGCTAAAATCTTTACTACTTTTATAGAGTTCTTTATGTTTTAAATTTTTAATTAATTTATTTACTCATTTTTGAGACAAGGTCTTGCTATGTAGTTCAGGCTGGCCTTGAACTCACTACATAGCCCAGGATGGGTCTAGCCCCTGGTGATTCTCCTACCTGAGCTTCCCAAGTGCTTGGGGCTATGGGCATGCACCACCAGGCCAGTTTAATCTAGTTCTTTAAAACGAATTATATATACAGGTAAGGAATTAAAACACTGAGTTTCTTTTGTTATTTAACAGTCTTGGTTTTATAACCAATATAACTGACTGTTGAGTTATACTTTTCCAGAGTCAAGCTGCACAAGACATTATTATCTAAAATACAAAACTAAAATCTATATATTTTGTTCTATATCAATGATGTTGAGCTCTTTAAAGCTTTCAGTGAAAACAAATAGCCCACTGTTGCAATATACCATAAGCAAGATTTTACACCCATCCTATACATTTAATTTCAGCATACTATATGACAATGTTGTTGTGTTAAGCATCTTTTAAAATCATTCTAAAGTAGCAACTTTTTATTTTGAAACATCTTTAATTTTTGAACTTGTATTGCATGTATCAATGCAGGTTAAGATTAGACTCAACTATTCTGTCTATGGGAAATGGGAAGTAGTAAGATAAGAAGAATATACTCTCTTTAATTAATGAAGTCAATAAATAACTACCTTTTGTAGAGTTAATGGCTTTTGAAAGTATTCACACTGAACTAATTAGCAGGAAAAGTAGACATATTATTTTGGATATATTCAACTTATTTACTAATGAAGTGTCATATAGCTACAAAAAAAAAGACATTACCTGACTGCAACACACAATTAAAATGATATAACAGCTGGGACAGAAAATGTCAGGATACACTATATAATTCAGATGTACAAAGGGCTGTTTGCACCACTTACTCCTAGGCAATTATTGAGGTAGAGCTCTTAGCTAAAGGAGTGGAAGTTTTAACTAAGAAAAGGCTCCAGTCTCTTTTTATAATGTTATATATCCCCTTTCATAGCTATGTTTTTTATTCTGAAATGAATCCAACACAAATATGAAAAGTAGCTTGACACTGTTTTTTATTTTGGCAGTACTGGGGATTGAGCCCAGGGTGTGAGTGTGCTACACAAACACTCTGACACTAAACTGCATTCTCCAGTGCTGTTTGTTCTTTTTTATTTTTGAGACATGGTCTCATTATGTTGCCCAGGCTGGCCCCCAACTTAGAATTGTCAGTGCACCCCACTGATACCCATTTTTAAAAAATGTGTTTCATCAATTATTAGATTTAAAGAGTCTTAAGAGAAGTCACAGACATTTTAAAATGTTAGGGATATGGAGTTTTTTTAAATGCAAAAAAGTGACACTCCCCACAAAAGGCTGAAGAAAAATCCCCGCAAAACATACTGCTCCATACTCTCCTTTTGAAAAGTGGAGGCTACATTGTAGAAACAAAATCTCTATTAGAGAACTAGTTTTGAGAAATGACTATCCCTAAAGATATACTCTCAATATATACTACTGAAGTAAAGTCAATATTAATGCTTTTTAATATAAACATTTAGTTTTGGGGTAAAAATGAGCCTTTCAAAATTTGAACCTGTCAATCTCATTGACTAGCACTAAGAATGTAAGCCCACGCATTTGTCTATGCTTCTTCCCCTTGTAGGTTGAAATGTAACTTTTTGTCTTTAACCACTGGATAACAGTTTCAAGCCTCTGGAGAGAATGAAGAGATGTGAACAAGTCTGGTGATGAAGCATAGAATAGATTCTGAACTGTCCCTCCTTCCCACTTATTTAAGAAGCACCAAAACTGCAGCCAAGGTTTCAAAAGGTAATTTAACAGCAGGAACTATAATTTAATCACATCATATCATAGTACACTATGTAACATTATATATTTTGCCTGTTGATATATAACAGTTAAATTTATTACAAGCATTATTTCCTAACTTTGTAGTATAAGTGCTTCTTTTCAAGTATTACTGCTTATTTAATAGTGTTTATATTTTAACAGTAAATCAATATATATAATGCAATGCACTGTGCCATTTCTCCCCATCCTGTGTTAAGGTATTACTAACAAAATCAGTTAGGAAAACCAAGACAACTATTAAAAACTGAAACAAGGCTATCAATATTACAGATGCATGTCTTGTGGTCCACAGCATTTTCCCTATAACATGAATGTATAGGCTAGCATTATTTTAACCACAACTTCCCTTCACAAGTAAATCAAAATTTTCAATCAAAAAAGACAGTTACTCCAAGAAAAAAATCAATCCGCACTGCTAAAAAAAGAAGTAAATTGCTGGTGTCACCCTAACAAAAATTGTGCATTTTCTCTTTTTCACATGGATTTGGTTCATTTCTTTGATGACTATAAAACTGGAGTTCTCTTGATACATTAATGAGATACACTAACTTGTCAAATAGCCTCTCATTTAATATTTAAATTAATACAATCTAGAAAAAGGTCAGTGCCTCAGTGGCTTTAAACCACATCAATTTTAATTTGTTTTTCAAAATAACAATGCAGTAAGTCTATGCTTCTGTAACAATAGTGCAACACAGTAACCCTTTCTGAATAAAGGAACTGAGGTTTTATCCAAGGTAGAAGCTTTAAATAAGGTAGATTGTTGCCAGTTACATACTAAATCTTGCATGTCTGATAGAAAATATCAGGAAAGCTTAAATTGACTTGTAAATCCTCATTGAGCTAAAGCTTCACAAAAGCAGCAATGGAAATAAACAAAGGTACACTCTGAACACTTTGAAACTACTCTAAAAACAAATGACAAAAAGTAGTATAAAACAACTGAACATCTATCTGTTGTGTATACCAGATGTAAAAGATGAATGGACCTTGTGGTTACTTGCAGTGCTTGACTTATATAAAGGCAAAATTAAAACTTAGTCCACTTCCATCTCTCCTGAAGATTTAGTATGCTGTGAGCTGTCTTTTATATCTGGTTTGGTTTCGGGCCCACTGTGTCCATCCATTGGTCCATTGTGTTCATTGTTAGCTTTTGCTTTGTCTTCAGCAACTTCTATTTTTGGTTTGGGCTTGTAAATGATGGGGTTACAGAAATCATCCAGTTCCTATAGACACGAACAAAATAATATTAACTTTCAAATTCTACATTAATTTTCTAAATTTCCACATAATTCTACATTCTTATGTTAGCTCAGCTACGTAACTGTTTTTTAAATGGTTCATGGAGGGGTTACCTTCCAGGTAGCACATGTTTTGGCAATTAGAAACTATTCAATGTTTAACATGTTTTTGTGTCTAACTTTCCTAAAACTTGTTTTCTCATAATATATCATTATTAAGTTTATTGGTACAGCATCCATCACATGGAACCCATACACAGTACACCCTGATGATTTTGTCTTTCCCATTCTCCTTCCCTCACTTCTGCATCTTTTCTCCTTCTTTACAAAAGCTTTGTTTTCATTTCTGTCTTTGTTTTTTTCCTCTTCTTTTCTTTCCTGCTCCCCCTTGCCTTGTGCCCTTTCTCATCTGAATGTTTTCTTCCTATTTCATAATATCTATTATACATTTTAGACCTTATTAACACTTTCAGTTTCTCATACCAGAGAAACAATATTTCACTTAAGAGTTTAGTTTCTAGGTGCATCCATTTACCTATAAATGTTCATTTACTTTGTTAGGAATAATTTTTAGTGTTTTGTTTGTTTTTTTGGAACAGAGTCTCACTATGCAGTTCAGGCTGGCCTTGAATTCACTTTGTAGCCCAGGCTGGCCTTGAACTTGCAGCCATCCTCTTGCTTCAGCCTCCTGAGTGCTAGAAGTATAGGCATGTGCCACCATGCCTCGCCTTAATTTTCAATTCTTCCTTGAACATATGCTGAGTGCCTTGAAAATTATGGGAAATATGTCAAACAACACCTATTTGAAATTTTTCAACACTGAAACTGAAATTTCTCAACATTTACAATTCTAACAAACCATATATTATATATTTATATGTATATATGTATGTATATATATGCTAACTTTAGTTCTTAGTTACAATTTGCTTTCAATTCTTCAGCTAAAGGGAAAATAAACTGAAATGAAATATCAGGTATTTTCTATTTCCTTGGCTTTTACACAAACACACTGCTATATAAACTATTCAAATTAAAAAACCTTTCAGACCAGTTTCAGAGACTGGTTTAGGGATGAAGAGATAGGACAATGTTTTAATGACAAACTGCTCCTATTGAACTCTTTCTTACCTGATTAGAAATAGATTATCTATCACAAACTTCTTGACAAAACTTTCACAGAACAAAAATACTTTTATTTAACTGACTGTAAAATAAAAAATTAATATAAAAATACTGAACAAAGTAAAAATGATCTTGAAGTATCTATAGATGAGAATTTTGGTCTCGAACTTACAACAATTCTTTTGCCTCAGCCTCCTGAGTGTTGGGATTACAGCACACCTGGCTCAACATTGTGGTGTGCCACCACACCTGGCTCAACATTTTGGTGACTGTCTAGATCTATGTTCATATATATGCATATATATAAGCATAAAAATTAGCACAGATTTACACAAGATAATTTTATTTCAGTTCTGTAATCTTTCTTAGCAATGTTATACATATCTAAAATATCGTATTTCATGGCTACGTGTACATATACATGCATGAATTTATGTAGTAATTCCTAGAATTGTGAATTTGTGTTAAAGGGTATACTCACTTTAAATCTGTATGTTTATTCTGTTTTAAGAAAGTTGTAACAGATTTATCTGAAGTGCTCAGGGGAAAGCACCCATTTTCTTTCTCTGGGTTTTTTTTTTTTTTTTTTTTTTGAGATAGGGTCTTGCTATGTAGTCCAGGATAGTCTTGAAATCACTACGTAGCTCAGGTTGGCTTCAAATTTGTGGCAGTCCTCCTGCCTCAGCCTCCCAAGTACTGGGGTTCCAGGTGTGTACCACCATGTCTGGCTAGCATCCATTTCTCCTCATACACAGATACTCATTTCTTCGATTAATGATATTGGTGAACACTTTTTCATTTATTTTTTGGATATGAACTTCTTTCTTTGTCAATTGCTAATCCACAGTCTTTACTTTTTCTATTTGGATGCAAATCTTTTAATGAAGTTTTGTCACCATGTTTTTCTAAGTGTTTTCCTCGACTGGAAAGTTTTATCTCATCTTAGATAAACTTATAAAAAATGAAGTTTTATTATTAAAGTTTGTAGACTTCAAACTAGATCAGAAACAGACCTATCCTGTAATGAAGACTTTAGAATCTCACTGTATCTTGGAAGTTTGGGTTATTTGACAGTCAAAAGTCATCATATTTTGCTTTATTTCATTCTGTACTAGTTTTAAAATTTAAAGAGCAGCTTTGTGTGACAAATTTTAAAAATGAAGAGATAGTCTATGCCTAGAATCTTTAAAAATATTCAGCAAAATAAAGGATTTGCCTTAAATTTCTGTTTTTCTAAGTTCTTTTACAACTTGATTACTCCTTAGAGTATGACTTCCATTAGAACTTTTTAATCCTAAACTTATTTAGTTTCTTACCTTCGACTTTCCAACTATTTCTGCCACTCTTACCACAGGATCTTGAGTGAGACTTAATTTGTTTTGTGCATTCATCTTGCTGTTCAGCCAACTCATGGCATCACTGATAAATTTTTCAACTTTTTCCACTTCAGCAGGATCCAAATGATCGTATCTTTCATCCTATTAAAAAAGTTTTATTTACTGTAACTGAGTTGGTAAGCACTAGTTTACTGATAATTTCTGCTTTAAAGTTTGTTACTGAATGCATACCTAACACATATTCATATGATAAAAGCAAAATATAAAACCTAGAAAACAAAATCAGTATGTTTTAAAATGAAAGGCTTTATGAAGAAGCTATGAAAAAGAATGATTAATATTCAATGTGAAAACAGCTATAATGGAATGAAATGTATGAAGAGTATACAGAGAAATTGGGCTGGGGATGTATCTCAGCAGCACAGCACCTGCTTGTCAAGCATGACGTCCTGAGTTCAAAATCCTAGTACAGAACAAAACAAAAAACCCAAAACAAAAACCCACAAAGATATACAGAAAAATTAGGTACAGAGGCACATAATAAACAAAGTAGACAGAAAATTTTGTTATATACTAGAACAATATGGTAAGTTCCTGTTAAGTAGAATGATACAATAAAATTCTGTATGAAAAAGAAAATTTCAGCTGCCACATACTAGAAACAACTTAGAAATTATGAGTTAGATTGGTTAATCACAGAAGCAGACAGAAATAGCAATGTAATTTGTATAGCAAGAGGATTCCCTTGACCGATTATATAGATGAGACACAGAAAGTAAAAGAAATGAACAGATACTCCAGAATCGAAAGAAATGTGAAGATGGTAATGCCATGTTTTGAACCATAAACATCCTCAGGTACTCAAGTCCTTTTTCTGCTCCTATGACTATAAACTGTACACCTACCATCTTTACCTTAGTTCCTAGGGTTGATACATTTTCTTGAATTTCTTTCTGCTTTGTGGCTCACTTAAGTTTCTTTTGCTAGTTCTTCATTTATCCCCCAGCTACATGTTTTAAAAAAATTCATACCTAACACATATTCATATGTATACAGTTATACACTAGAACAATATGGTAAACCAACTACATATTTTTCATTTGTAAAGTTCAAAATGCTACTTGTGCCTCAAAGTCCTGATTATATTATCACCCATTTCTCTGAAATTTTCCTCTTCTCAGTCTATGGAACCTTTATCATTTCACATCAAAATCTCTGGAATCATTTTTGACTTCTCTTTCTATTGTGCTTACATCATACCTAACATTAAATCTTGTTAATTTTTAGCTTCAAAATAAATGCAACATTTAACCATCTCTTGTACCTCAACTATCTGGGTTTAAGCCTCTATCATGTCTTTCTTGTATTATTCTAACAATGTCTTTAGTCTACATGTAGATCCTTTAAAATGAAGTCAACCCTCCAACAGCTTTCAATTTATGCAAAGTTTTTTTGTGTTTGGTTTTTGGAAGGCAGGGTCTCATTAGGTAGTTCAGGCTGGCCTGGAACTCACTCTGTAGCTCAACCTGGCCTAGAATTCATGGTGATCCTCTTGCCTTAGCCTCCCATTTGCTGGGATTACAGGTATGCCCAGCAACCCAAACTTTGACAATAGACAGCTAGGCCTTTTTTGCTCTGGCAACTGCTGTCCTTAACCTCTACTGACCATGCTGTTTTCCCTTGTTCTCCTTTGGGGGTTTTGCAACTGCAATTCTCTATTTCTATAATATTTTTCTTCTAGATGTATCTTGGGCCATTATCCCTTTCAGTTCTCTTGTGACACAAATATTCCCTTATTTGCCTGACAAATCTCTTCTACCCATTTCTGCCAGTTCCTTTCTTTCCCCATAGCTCTTTATCATCATCTGACATACTTGTGATAACTTTATTGTCTACCTTTTCCCAAAGAAGCATGAGAAACAGGTTTAGTGTTTGGTTTGCTGCACATAATAAAAATTCAAATTCCTGAGTGTAAGTTGTATCTTGTTTTGGATAGGATTTTGAACCTACACACTCAAGAAGGCAGCTAAAGCCCGGTAAATAGTAGGCAAAAATAATTATATTGCATTTGAAATACACTGACACATTATTCACAGTACAGGATTTTTCTTTAGGGTGGGTAGATTTAGTTTTATCAAATTTAGAAACCTTTTATTTTTAAAATAAGTAATCTCCTTCCACCCTGTATAGTGGGGAAAATAATATAGTTGTTGAGAACTTGTATAATATCATGCTTGAATACTAACTACCATAATTTACTACCTGTATAATCCTCAACCAACTTTTATGTAACTGAAGGCAAAAGTATTAACTTTTTTTGGAGAGGAGTAATATCCTAGTGAGAATTAACGTGAGATAACCTTTCTCCAGATACACAGCAATATCGTTTTAATAGCAATGACAAAATCTGGGGATAACAGTGAATATTTAGAGGAAGATCGGCAAATTGGTCCATGGACCAAGTTCAAATGGCTATTTTTAAAATAAAGTTTTATGGCTGTTAGTGCACTTCAATAGCAGAGATAAGTAGCTTATAGACACAATACTGCAAAAACAAAATATTTACATCTGTCTTTTTATAGAAAAAGTCTCTCAATTCCTAGTTCAGACACTGCACTTATTTTTTCCTAAATTTTGCTGCTGTAGCCAAACAAAGATGTGATCTGTATAACTACATTTCTGAGGCTTTAAAACAGTGAAAAATTATAGTAAAAGACTTTGATATATATATAAAAGAATAGAGTACAGGGAATTATATATGAATATTGGACTAGAAGAATAAGACCAATTTAAAGAAAAAGCAGCTTAGTAACAAAATTCAGCAATTTAATCTCAATGAGGTTAATAAAATGTCATTTTACTATATAAAAACAAGAAAATGAAATTTTAAAAAATGGAATTATTATAATAGTAATTTTGCCAATGGATTAATTTATTTAGTGGTTACAAGGAATTTTAGAAGATAAAACCCATTGATTTTTTTCCTTCAATTTTAAATGTATCAATCCTTTAATGATAATTCTCCAGTAAAAAAATAAGTTTTAAGTTTGGTACAAAAAGTTTGGAAATTGGTAGCAATTATTAAACATTATAGCTGAGCACTTTTTGATAAACCCCACTTGTTTTCAGGTACAATACACATGTCATCACCAGTTGGCTTTATTCAATACCTTGTTTCTGTATGCTTCTATCACTTTCATGACAAGTTGAATCTTTTTTCCTAAGTCATTCAAAGCTTTTGGTCTCTCCTCATGTTCTATGTATCTCACTTGAATAGGCTGGCCATATTTCTGTTAACATAAGGAAATTTTTTTAAATGAAAAAAGAATAAAAACAATGATAGAGAATTTCAAAGCAAAATAATAGGAGACTAACATTAGTTAATAACAAGGAATTTTTTAAAATCTGAAAACTTTATTTGCCCCTTTCAAGATGATGAATAAGAGAAAATATTAAAATATGTCCTATCAGGCCAGGGATTTAGCTTAGCTGCATAAGCACCTGCCTGGCAAGCATGAGGTTTGCGAGTTTGATTTCCGGTACCAAAAAAAAAAAATTTTTTTTAACAAAATATGTCCCCTTTTCTACTACTACTACTACTTTTTTTTTTTTTGTACCAGGAATTGAAGTCACAACCTTGCACTTGCCAGGCAGGTGCCATGCTGCTGAACCTCAGCCCTATGTCCCCTCTTCTTTCCCTACAAATAAGTGCGTTCCAGTGGCTATGGCTATTTCTAAGTCATATACAAGAATGCCTAAATCACATTTTTTTCTCATTTACATGATTACCTTTCAGTAGTTCTCACATCTATTATACTTTTTTTTTTTTTGAGATGGGGGGGGTCTCACAATGTAGTTCAGATTGGCCTTGAATTCACTGTGTAGCTCAGGCTGGCCTGGAACTTGTAGTGACCCTCCTACACCTCCCAAGTGCTGGGATTACAGGCATGTGCTACCACTCCCAGCCTCCTCAAGTCATAAATCTTAAATCAAAACCAGTTCTTTCATAGCTAGGTATTTAAAGTTTTATAAAATTACTAGGAAAAGAAAACTATTAAGGACAATTATACTCTATATGTAATTTATAAATTTAACTTGGCTTCAAAATTAATAATGAGGGGCTGGGGATTTAGCTCGGCGGCATAAGCACCTGCCTTGCAAGCAGGCAGTCGTGAGTTCGATCCCCGGTACCGATAAAAAGCAAAAAGACAAAAAAAAAAAATTAATAATGAATAATGTAACTGTATGCAATATGGTTACTGACCTATATATAATAAATAAATATGCCATTTATATTTATCTATTAGATTAGAATGTTACTGTATTTATATGTAATATATTTTCCCTCCAAATGCATACATTAGACAGTACTTGACTGTTAAAACAGCCTATAACTTTGGAGGGAAGCACATTAAAAGGATAATATAATTTTTTAATGCTTTATATACAGAGTATTCTTTTTTTTTTTTTTTTGCAAAAAACCACAACACTTTATTTCAAACTTTATCTAAAACTGTAAAAAGCGTTAAAAACATAGTTCTGAGCTTCAAGTACCAACTTCCAACTCAAAGGCAGGTGAGGAGGAAGGGTCAGGATATAAGTTCAGAGTCCCTCCTACCCTGTAGAAAAGGGGATCCTAGGGCTTGGTGGAAGACCGGTGCCCATTCTCTCCTAGCACCAGCCCAAGTCCCTCCCACCCCATCTCTGCCCCAGAACTCTCCTCTTCTTCCTCCTCCTCCTCCTCCTCTTCCTCTTCCTCTTCCTCTTCCTCCTCAACGCATTAGAAACATTTACAATTCTTCAAACCTGTCCAGGAACTCGGCATGGTACAGATAGCAGCAGGCAGCTCCCTGAGCAAAGAAGGCTCGGGCCTGGCCCCCTGCTTTTTAGCAGGAAGGATGGGGCACAGCTCTGCTTCCTCCTCTTCTTCCTCAGAAACATCCTTGCTTATAGTAACAACATGATGCCGCCCAGTGATCCGCAACCGGCCAGAGCCCCATTTCAGGCGGAAGATTACGGTGGCTGGAGCTGGAAGCAGTCATCCAAACTGAGCATGGGTGGCAAGACAACTTGAGGCTGGCCACGAGGCCTGAGATCTCCTGGTGATCATGGTTCCAGGCCACTACGTTACACTTGTTCTTCGCTCCCTTGGTAAGGCAGAGCATGGTCAGCGCCAGAAGGTGTTCTGCGTTGTCATCGGCTGGAGACCTTCCAGCCGAAGCATAAGCTGTCCGTGGTGACCGGAGCCAGGACCCGAATGCTGCCCATACTGCTGGCTTGGACCCTGCTTTCTGGGCTCAGGAAGGCAGCAGCAGCAGCGAAGGCCATGCTGCAAAGCAGTCCTTTTTTTTAAAGACAGCATTTTTCTATGTAATTCAGGCTGGACTCAAACTTACTATGTAGTCCAGCTGGCTAAACTCCTGGCAATTCTCCTGCCTCAGCTTCCTGAGTAGTGGATTACAGATGAAAAATCAACTTATTCTATAAAAATTTTAATCTTCAGAAAAATTAAAAAGGAAATAATAAATAGTCAAATATTTGTCACTGCTTTTCTCTTAATATCATATGGTACCATTTGTCAAAACAAATCCACACTGGTATTCTACCTAGGAAGTGAATTTAAATCTTTATGCAGGTTTTACCTTTATCTATCCCACAGTACCATACTACATTTGATACAGTCAATTTAATAGTTTTGAAAGGGGAGCAAGTACTTCATGCTGAAAATCCATCTCAAACAAAACAAAAAAAGTCAAATCCACAAAAATTTCACATATTTCAGACAAAGGAATCCAAGTTAGAGGTACTGCTGAGATTTTCACTTACTATTACCCTCAGCTGCTTGGCTTTTGTAAAGCATTAAAATAAGTACCTTTCTTTTAGGGGGATCGAGAATAGAAATAACTATGAAAAAGAAAATATAAAGACTTAAGTTTTGCTGTAATAAACAGACTGTCTAGTTGCTAGCTATTCCCTTTGGTATAATTTATTGACATGAAGGTCATTTTCCTAAGATAGTAACTTCTTTATAGTTAAATGCCTTTTTCACCCTCCTAACATTATCAGGTCTTAAAAGGCTACATTTTTTGTCTTCTAAATCTTACTAATGGCATCACTTGGCATGTAACTTGTGGAGTTGAGGACTAGCAGTGGCATCATGGAAAGCCTATCATGGGCGTGTGGGATCACTTGAGGAAGAGCCCAGTAATTATAACTCAGTTGGACCTTAGAGACTAATGTGAGCCACACTAAAAAGGAATGACTAAAATGTCTCTACATTCTTTCAATATTATCTTCTAACCTTGTAAGATTTTTTTTGTTTTGTTTTTTGTTTTTTTAGGAATAGGGAAAGGGCTGTGGAACAAGCATGGAGAAGGAGCCAAATGAAAATTGGCGAATAGGTTTTAGGTTTTTCCTTAAAAATCATACAAGTGGCCTAGAAAGAGGGACCCTGGTGGCTAGGTATCTGTACTTGTGAAAGGACATTCAAGAGCAGGGGTGCTATTTTTGAATCGGTCATATGGGTCTTCATCAGTTAATATGAAAATACAGTAGGCTTATATCACATTTCCAAATTCAGAACGGTGAAGGGTGACTCCTCTAACAGATAACTAGTGGTCAAGTTGATAAATCTATCATTTCTTAAAGATATCAGTAATATCTATCTTGCATAACAGTAATATTCTGGTTATCTACTAAATACACTGATATCACAATTATATATCATTTGATTTCCGTTATCACACAATATTGGTTACTTTTCAAAATGCAAGAGCATTTCCTCATACACATCTGACTTGGAAATATCTTACATATTATCACATTGATCTAGTAATCCCAATACAAGGTATATGTCCAAAGTAAATTAAATTAGTACCTCTGTATCTCTATGATCTGTATCTCTATGTTCATTACAGCATTATTTATAACCATAAAGAGGTAGAATCTCTTGATGAATGGATAAAGAAAATGTACTATATATACTCAACAGAATACTATTAATACTTAAAAAAAGTGGGGAGATCCTATCATTTGAGACAAGTTGGATGAAAGTATAGTAAGTGAAATAAGCCAGACACAGAAAAATATTGCATAGCCTCACATGTCTAATCTAAAAAAGCTGAACTTGTAAAAGCAGAGTTAAAATGCTGACTGCCAGGTAGGATGAGGATAAATGGGATGATGCCCGTCAAGGAATATAGTATTTCAGTCAGGGGAAAATACATGACACGTGTTGTACAGCATGTCAACCACAGTTAATTGCAATATATTATATGTCCAAAAATTGCTAAGTAGATTTTAAACATTTAACTTCCCCTAAAAGTACATGAAGTAATCACGCTACCATAATGTACATCAAACCACGTTTACATCATAAAATAAGAATATTTACCTATCAATTAAACAAAAATGAATTTAACTAAAAAAATACACTGTGCTTTTTATATGATCATTTTCAGGAAATCATGTTTTACTCAGCATTAACACAGGACTTTGAAAACTTCACCTTTAGCTCTTGCAGCTTGTCCACATACACCTGCTTAGGCTGGTCCTCTCCTTCTTCATAGAGCCAATTTTCTGTGTCTTCCAGTATTGCACATAGTTTATGCATATCCTAGTTACATATTTAAGAGACACTAATTACAAATTCTTTCCACCGAAGTCAAAATCATTAGGAGACACAGGATCTTTTCAAGTTAAATTTCACATTTTGAGGCTTCTTAGTCATAAATATGTTTCTCATCATCCTTTTGCAACTTGGTAAAATAAAACCATCTCAATATGGACTTAAGAACACTGACAAAAATAACAAACTTGGTGCAATATTCATATAATTCATACTGGTTGTTTCCCATACTACTGCCCCAGTGGTACTGAGGACTGAACCTCGGCTTTGTACTGAGCTATGTCCTTAGCCCTTTAAAAATTTTTTTAAAGACAGGGTCTCAGTAAGTTGCCCTGTCTTGGCTTTAACTAGTGATTGCCTCATACTAGCATTTTGAAACAAATGTTGAAATAGTTCTCACAAAAAATTATGAAATTTACTTACTTCTGGAGTGATGAATTTTTCATAGACAGTTCCCAGTCTATCTCTAAAATCATATACGTATTCTTCAACAGCATTCTTAGCATCATTTCTTTCTTTCTCTAACTTATCCTGCATTAACATTTTCCCCTGTTCAAAAAGTTTCAGATTAACTGTCATAATATACTTTACAGTAATGTGAATCAAAACCATAATGAGAAACTTCACATCTATTATTGGAAATATATTTTTAAAAATAGACATTAAGTGTTTATGAGGTTGTAGACAAACTGAAATCCCCATACATTGCTAGTGGGTATATAAATGGAGCAGCCAACATGGAAACAGTTTTGAGGTTCCTTAAAAAGCTAAACATAGAATTACAGATTTACTACTGACCTAGAAAATTCTCAAGTACACACCCAGAGGGATTGAAAGCAGGGGGTGCAAGCAGGTATTTGAATGACAGCATTAAATGCAATATTATTCACAATAGCCAAAATGTAGAAACTGTCTATTCATCAGTGAATGGATGAACAAAATATGTATACACATGCAGATAATCGATTATTCAGTCTTAAAAAGGAATCAAATTTGGACATAAACTATACAATATGAGTGAACTCTAAAATCATTATGTCAAGTGAAATCAGCCATAAACAAAAGGTCTCAGTATTATATAATTCAACTTATACAAGTTGTCTAGACTAAGCAAATTCCTATAAGCAGATAACAGAATTTCCTGAAGGCTGAGAGAAGAGAGGAAAGACAAATATTAATAGTTACAAGGTCTAGGACAATCGAGTTGTTCTGAAATAGCAGTGATGGCTGCATAACTGAATGTAATTAATGCCTCTAACTGTACATTTAACAAATGGCAAATTTTATGCTACAAATATGAACTATATCTTTTAAAAGTAATATTCCTCAAATTACTGAATTGTATACTTTGGATCAAACCTAGGGCCTCAATCATGCTAGGCAAACATTTCTGCCCTATGAACTTCATCCTCATTACTCCCCCATTTAAAAGTTTTACAATGAGACAAGAGTCACCAAAAGTTGCTTAGGCTGGATTCAAATTTGTGATTTTCCTGCCTCAGCCTCCAGAGAGGCTGGGAATACAAGCATAAGCCACTGTGCCCAGTGAATCATATACTGTACATAAATGAGTTATACGTGTGAATTATATCTCAATAAAGCTGTTAAACAAATACAAACCATATTATCATATGTACTTAATTTCAAATCTTATTTATTCTAGCTTCAGAAAGCAAGCAAGTCATAAAATCTGTTTTCTTATCCTAAAATAAGACAGTATAATTCTACCTTACACGGCTGTTAATAAACTTGTAATTCATATAAAATACATATAATTAATGCTGAAGGCAACCCTTGGGAAGGGATTTAGTACAGTGGCTTTGATGCTGACCTTTGGAGACGGATTATTTGGACCCAATCCAAAGGTCACTTTCTGATTATGTGTAATTTAGTGTACATATATCTATTTTCTCATCTGTAAAATCTAGATCTCTAACAGTACTCATAATCTCTGTTTGTTTTGAGGATTTAGGATTTAAATAAGATACCAAAATTATGATGATGAGGCCAGGGATACAGATCAGCAGCACAGCGCCTGTCTGGCAAGTGTGAGGTCATGAATCTGATACCTGATACCCCCCCCATCCAAAAAAATTGTTATGATGAAAACCAAAAAATAAATAAAAGAATCTGCATAATATAATTCCTGAACAAAATTTTCCCTTTAATAAAAACATATCTTAAAAATAAGAATTCCTTTATAAATATAATACATTGACATTTGTGAATAAGATATTTTAAAAATGAAGAAAAATCTCATTTCTGATAAAAAAAAATCCACCCCAACTTTGCTTTCCTATAATTCATTCCTTTAGGAAAACTCACCTTCAGATAAATGAGCTCAGAATTATTTCAGACCTCTAGGAATGTTTGCTTCACGTAAAATCAGGCTTTTAAGTAATTGATAGATGATATAGGTGAAGTAATTAAAATGGTAGTAGTATAAATAAAAATCTCGTAAAATAACATACAGGAGATGGTAGAAATAAAAATCTCGTAAAATAACATACAGGAGATGGTAGAGTAAGGGGCACTTCAAAAACTGAATTTTTTTTTTTTTTTTTTGTACTGGGAATCAAACTCAGGACCTTGTATTTGCCAGGCAGGTACTTACACTGCTGAGCAACATCCCCAGCCCAAAGACTGACCTTTTAATGCCAGTCAAAACTGTAGAAAATAGAACATACCACTTCATATAAATTTTGAAATAGATACAAATTATTTCTTACAGTTACTGGTGAAGAAACAAAATACATTTTTTAAAACTCATTTATTTTAGGGACTATAAAATTAAACATGTAACTAGACAGGGACATATAAAAATCGTAAATGATAACATCTAAAAAATACGTAATGAGTCAGAAAACAGTTTGAATAGAGAATGCCTTAATCTTTAAACACAACACAATTTTAAAAAAAAGGAGTTGTTAATATTTCTCCATATGACACATTGGATATTACTGTTAGAATAAAAGGAAGTTAAGACTTGTTTTAGCCAGGCTTGGTGGTGCATGCCTATAGCCCCACAACTTGGGAGGCTGAGGTGTGAGGATCCTTCCAAGTTTGACACCAGCCTGAGCTACAAAGTGAGCTCAAGGTCAGTTTGAACCCCTAGCAAGACTTCATCTCAAAAAGACAACAAAACAAAACAACCCCCCAAAAGACTGTTTTTTACATAACTAAGATGAAAGCTACTGCATATGACATTAATAAAGCTCAGAGAATCTGCTTAATAGTACCTTAGAAATTAGGGGATAGTTTCCCAAATGTTGGAGATAACTACTGATTTGTACAAAATGTTATAAAAGCACTACACCACCTATTTTAACATCATTTCAGATTTATATACCTCATTTTCAATATAGCTGTTGATAAGATCTTGGCCCAGTTGTCTGCACAAGCTACTGTGGATAGGCAGATCAATGCTTCTGGATTTTCCTTTTTTAATGGTCTGATTTAATCGATCCTGTTTGTCTGAGGGAGTTGACTGCAAGAGAAATTCAAAAGAGAAGTGTTAATTTCTAAAACTAGCTGAAAAATAAGCAATTTTAAAGGTTAAAAAAAGGTAAAGTCAAATAAAACCACTACTATTTACTGTAATTTAAAGTAGTATTTTAAACACCCATATACAAAAACATCATACATGAGTGTTCTTAATAGTGTTACTCAGTAAACAAACAAATAACAATATCCATCAACTAAGAAATAAAATGTGGCAGGCATTCATACAATGCATTATTATTAGGCTAAAACAAGAAATGAAATATTGACATATCTTAAAGCCAGAATGAATGTTGAAAACATAATGCTTAATTAAGAAAGATGTTTATAAATGTATTATTATTTTTGTTGTTTTTGAAACTGGGTCTTGCTATGTAGTTCAGGCTGGCCTTGAACTCCCTATAAGCTCAGGTTGGCCTCAAATCATAGTAATACTCCTATCTTGGCCTCCCAAGTGCTGGGATTACAGTCATGACTGGTTCACAAATGAATTTTTATGAAATGCCCAGTATATGCAATTATAGAAATATAAAGTTGATTACTAGTTGCCTAGGGTTGGTAGGAAGAGGGATTAGGGGAATGAGGAATTACTGTTAATGAGTATAAGGATGTTTTGGGAGATGATGAAAATGTTCTAAAATTGTGATTTGGCTGCACAATTCTTAATATACCAAAACCCACTGAATTATACATCTAAATGGGTAAATTCTATGATATGTAAGCTGTATCTCAAAGTGTTAAACAAAAATTGGGTAAGCTAAAAGCAAAAAGAAAATGCAAAATGCAAATTTTACAGAAACAAGTTTTAGTTTAAAAATGATTTTAGAATCTAGGATTTAAAACCTCTGTGAAAAAAACCTATACAGCTAACCTGTACAGAATATACTCTGTGAAACTTAGAAAAATCTGTTGAAGATGATGGCTTAAGTCTATAGCTATACTTACCTGGGTGACTGGGACAGGGTATCTCACTTACTTCCTGTGGTACTGGGGACTGAACTCAGGGCCTCTGCACTGAGCTACAGTTCCAGCCATTTTTATTTTCAGAGAGTTGCTAAATTGCCCAGGCTGGGCTTGAACCTCCAATTTTCCTGCCTCAGCCCCTAGCGTGCCCCTACGGATTACGTACAGTCACGTGTTACTACACTCAGCTGTCTCTTCTTTCATCAGCAGTGAGTAACCCAGTACTGGAATTATTCTCAATAATAAAGACATTTATCATTTAAAATTTTGTAATTTTTGTGATGTAGGGGATCAAACCCACAAAATTTTGTATTTTAAAATATTTTTGCAAAAAGAAAAACACTATATTCAAGAAAATGCTTAAGGAGTAGTTAATTCTTAAACTTGCAAATTTAAGTTTACTTCATTTGGCTTACTCTGTTTTATATTTTCTTTGAGGCTTATGATTTTTAGTTAGAAAAAAGTTACTAAAAATATTTCTCCCTATCAAAAATTTTTAGTATTAAGGTTCACTGTTTAAAAACCTCTGTACTAAAACACTGAAATGTATTTATTCTAGCTATGGAGCTTTCTGTACTTTTCTATATTATTAAGATTTAAAAAAACAAGTGCATTAAGAACAAGCATTACAAAGCGAATATATTAATTAAAAATATCAGGGCTGGGGATTTAGCTCAGCGGCATAAGAGCCTGCCTCATAAGCATGCAGTTGTGAGTTCGATCCCTGGTACCAATAAAACAACAACAACAACAAAATATCAATCTCAAAAGATCTGACTACAAAAAAAGTAAATCAAACCTTTGTTTTGGCTCCCGTATGATCAATTTCCTCTTCTGGGGTATGTTCAGCATGACTTTTTTGATGACCTCCTTCTTCTTGGTCAACCTGCATTTTATCCTGGCAAGAAAATATACAGTTAATAATATATATTTCATCTCTCTTTTTAAAAACAAATTTAACTGAATCTTAGAATTTAAGCCTGTCATGAGATATATGTACATGATACAGGCTCGTTTTTCAAAGGAGACTAATAACAAATGATTAACAGGTAAGTAAAATAAAAAGAATTATATGATATTCTACAAGTACACACTGTTTAAGCCACCGGTGACTCAAACACTTACAAAATATAGAAAGTTGTCCTCAAACTTGTAGTAAGCTTACAAAAGACCCATTCAAGTTGATATGAAAAATCTATAAAGATGTAACATTGGAAAATAAATTTAAGAAAAAAGTTTTTGAAAATTTAATTATGTATTTTAAAATGGAGTAAAATATTAAAGAAAATTCAACAAAACTGTCAGAGTAGATGTTTTTGTATCTAAAAAAGAAGCTTTTAACCAATAAAAATCCCCAAATTGATTCTCCATTTGACAAACAATCTTCAGTAATGCATTTTTTTTTTTACTCTTCTTAATCATACCCACCACTGTTCTCCTGAAAAAAAAAAGGCTAGATACAGGGGTTAGAAAAAAATTGTATTATTTATCTTCACTTATATCTAGAGTTAAGAAAACATGTAATACCCAAAACTTATCTTGAATAAATGTTCATTTGTTCCAAAGAGAAAGATGAATTAGAGAATCACTGTAGTTAAAAGAACTATCTCTGATATTCTAGCTTCTTTCCAACTCTTCTACTTGCCCAAACCCTGTGATGGACAAGAGGTTAAAAAAAAGTGATAGTGGAGCTGGGGATTTAGCTCAGCGGCATTAGCGCCTGTCTTGCAAGCAGGCAGTCGTGAGTTCGATCCCTGGTACCGATAAAAACGAAAAAGACAAAAAAAAAAAAAAAAAAAAAAGGTGATAGTGAGGCGGGGGTGGGGGGGGGAAGCCATATACATGTATTCTTAGTCTAAAAGTATGTGTGTGTATACTACCAAACTTATTCTGAATCGGTTTTATTTAGATTAAAAAGTACTAATAAAATACACTGCTTTAATAAGAAACTAAGAACTTAAAATGATTTCAAATTACATGTTCCATGTAATGCTATGAAAGAAGCATAAACCCCAGCTGGGAGTGGTGGCTCATGCCTGTCATCCTAGCACTTGGGAGGTTGAGGCAGGAGGATCATTGTGAGTTTGAGACCAGCCTGGGCTACAAAATGAACTCAAGCCTGCCTGAACTGCACAGAGAGACCCTGCTCAAAAAGATAAAAAAAAAAAAAAAGCATAAGCTCCAAGTATATTACAGTGTGAAAGATGAAGATTAAACAGTATTCTTTAATAAAGTTCACACTGATCATATAGCAGAAAGTCAAAGAAAAACCTCAAATTAATATACTCACCTGCTAAAAGTACCAAGTTATGATTAAAATAATATATATGATATATATATCACATGATATATATATATATTATATATCATAGGAGCCTTGAGATAGGATTTCTACATACCAAATCATCTTTGTTTTCACTCTTAAATGAAGCTTCAGTTTCCATAGGAGCATCATTATGATCCCCTTCAAAATTCTGCTTCTCAATTACTGATGCACTAGCCACACTGAAGACTCCATGGATGTTAACACGAACTTTAACCTTTACTTTGGAATTATCACCATCAGATTGGGGGAAAACATTCTGAATAGTGAAGGTCCCTTAAAGAAAAACAGTTTTGATCAGTATCAATTTTTAGTCAATACTTTGGATTGTCATCTTTAAAATCATGGCAAATTATCGTAAAATTGTGATCAGATCTTGATTAACATTACTATGGAGAACGCACTTCGCCAAGGTATCTCACATCAAGGCAAACCTGGTATTAAGACTCAAAATGGTCAAGTAACTTGCTCTAAATTATCAGTGCTATGAAAAAGAGAGTTGTAGTATGCTGCAACTCTAAAACCAAAATAATAAAATTCAATTCCTGAACCTGAGAACAAAATATGTATAACCTATTTGGTGTTAAATTTACAAATCATAATCATCCTGGTAGTGTGTAAATAAGAAGTCTAGACATTTTTGAATTTCTCAAAGCAAAATTAAGAGAGAATGCCACACAAAAAAATTGGGCAGTAAAAACTTTGGATGACCTTTTTTATGAATTGAGGTATATCCCAACATTCATATGTTGAAGTTCTAACCACCCTAGTAACTTAAGATGTGATTATTTATGAAGACAGAATCTTTAGAGGTAATTACATTGAAATGAGATCATTAGGATATGCCCTAATTCAGTATGACTGGTTCCCTTCTAGAAGAGAAATTTGAAGACAGACACATACAAATGTGAGAGAGAAATCTAGAAACCAACAAAAGTGAATTAAAATAGATCCTTCCTTTATAGCCCTCAGAACAAATCACACTTGTTAATATCTTCATTTCAGAATTTTAGCTTCCACAACTGAGACAGTATAGCCTGCAAAAAAAGTACACCAGGAAAAGAAAAATTTGTATAAATATCTTAATACTGTACTATCATGAGATAAATATGAAGTTACCTTTGATCTCTACAATTACAAGATGTGCTCAAAGTGTAGCCATTAGCATCCATTTAGTGAACTGCTGAAGTGTATATACAGTTTTTGGCGGACTCTGTATATGTCTACTGTTTAAGCCATTTAGCTTATGGTACTTAGCATCCGTAGTTAACTAACACACAGTAACTTCTGCTTTAAATAATATTTAGGGCAGGGGATTTAGCTCAACTATGTAAGCACCTGCCTGGCAAGCACGAGGTCATGAGTTCGATCTCTAGTACCAAAAATAAATAAATAATAGTCTCCTTTTTGACCTATCAATATACAGACAATTTTAAAATTTAAAAATTTCTTCTCTCTCTCTCTTTTTTTTTTTTGATACCAGGAATTGAACTCATGACCTCACACTTTCCAGGCAGGCGCTTATGCCATTGAGCTAAATCACTTGCCCAAAACTGCTTCTCTTTAAATGCTATAACTTTTAAATTTTGCTTTATAGCATCTAAAATGATTACTCAGTTAAAATTGGTATTATAATTTCTTGTTTTCACTTTCAGATTAATCTAATAAACATTGTAGCTATTGCTTGTGAACAAATTTTAAAATCAGAAGTCAGTATGGAAGCACAATTTAATTTGTGCTAAAATATACTCACAAATTCTTCTGGTCAATTGTAGAGCATTTTAAATATAAAAGTTGAAATGAATTAAAAATACTCAAACTATGTATAATTATTCTAGAAATAAACTAAGCACAAAAAAAGTGCATATTTGGGAGAAAGTACAACTATCTTTCTTGGAAAATCCTGGGCTGATTTAGCTGAAATGTCACATTGTCTCTTTGATTCTATGCATTAATTATAAAGATAAAAAATTATAGATTTTTTTTTGTTGAGTTTTCTTACCAATTCTTGGATCAGGGTAAGGCACTTCATGTAAGTTAGTGTAAAATGCTTCTAGTTCAAATGGCTCCTTCTTGTGGAAAGTAATGACTTTTGAGAATGGAGAAGGATGGTTCTTACAGAATACTTCACATTCCCTAAAATGCAATGGAAAAGACACTCAAAAACAAATAGAGAGCTGCTCACGAACCTAATTACAGAATCCATTCATCTGTAATTCATAAGGAACAACTACAAAGACATCTATGTACAAATGTAAGAAAAAACACAGATTTTTGTTACAGTCATTGTGACAAATTTATAGCTCAAAGTTCTCAGAATGTCTACCACAGTAAGACAATTCTATAATAGTACAAAAATATATTACCTGACAATATATGCATTCTGAGGTCAATATACTCAAGGACCAGGTTCTTCCCATTAACCTCCAAAAATACTTGCCATATATAACTTTCTTTAATACCAGCTACCCTTTTTTGTTTTGTTTTGTTTGGTACCAGGGATCGATCAAACAACCACAGGCTTGCCAGGCAGGTGCTTACACCACTGAACTAAATCGCCAGCACTTACAGCTACCTTTTTAAAAAGACCTTCTATTTGGAAATAATTTTAAATTAACACAGGGTGAAAAACTAAGGTCAGGACAAGAAGAGAGAATATAACAGTACTCTTCTTTCCTCAAAACTTACACTAAAACAAGCCATTTAAGTGCTCTACAAGTCGTTCAGATTAGACTAATAATCCACATTTTTGAAATCTGTACAATTTCATAATCTTTCAATTTCTTGGGAATATTGGTACCTAAAACACAGAACAAAAATCTGAGAGGGGGCAGGGATACAGGGCCTGGCAAGTGCAAGGTCTTGAGTTCAATTCCTAGTACAAAAAAAAAGTGAGAGGAACTTCATAACGTGAGTATAGCTTTAGAGCATTCTGCAGGTTCTATTGCTGAAAAGTAGGCAAGTAAAATGCTTAAACATCAATCCTGTTTTTCTTTTCTCTGAGACAGTGTCTCAATACATACTTCAGGCTGGCCTTGAACTCACTATGTGGCACAAATTGACCTTGAGCTCATGGCAATCCTTCTGCCTTAGCCTCTCAAGTGGTGAAACTACAGGTTTGCGCCAATATTCCCAGCCATCAAACACCAATCTTGATTTTGGTAGGAAAGCAAGCTACTTCAGTTGTGGGCAATGTATGGTGAATGAAATGCAGATGTTAACAAAAGATTTAATTAGCAACAGTGAGAAACTGTTTTCTAATATCAGTATGTCACATTTACAAGTATAGAAGAAAATGTATCAGGACAGGTTATCTCATGAATGTTGCAGGAATACACATTACCATAATTTTTTAGTGACTTAAGTTGGCCATTTAGTGAAAATAATGTGCATACTCTAGGTCAACAATTCTAGTCCTTTATTCCTTTACCAGACACAGTTGAGTATATACTCAAATGTGTTTCTAATAATATCGCTTAAGACAGAAGAATTATTAAGTTACCAGTGTCTTGGTTAAGTTTATTATAGCATATAAACTTGAAGTATTGTCTGTTAACATGGAAAAGTATTGTTTGTTAACATAAAAGCAAGATGCATTGGAGATATAAAATGACATATGTACTAAACAGCATGGTGCATGCTTTTATTTATGGACATTCAAAGACAAAGTCTACAGAGATAACATTAGCTATGAAAAATGATTACCTCTGTAAAGTGGGCTAACCTTAGAAGTTGAGATATGGCAAACATAGATTTAATACCTGTATATTGTAAAAAACAAGCATCATGGTTTTATCATATTTACACTCTAATACTTTATTTTGAAATATCTGATAGAATTTTAACAAGTATAAATGCCTTTAACTTAGAAAAAATAGGTTAAATTGGTTAAAGATTTATGATAGGCTTTAACCAAGATTTTAAAAATAACTCACCCAGTTCCATCTTCAAAAGAAGTCCTCCATCTTAACATGACTGAATAGGGAACAATGTCTGTTATAGAAAATTCACGTACTTTAAATGCTGGTGAGAGAATTGCACACTGAAAAATAAGTGTACCATATTTGAATCAATAGATATAACCTTATTTTACCCTGACTGAACTGCTTAATGAAGTTCTACTAAAACTTATATTTTAAAAATTCCTATTTTTTAGTTAAGAGAGAGAGAACTTTTTGTGTGACTTTATAAAAGTTAATGTAATGAAATTTTTAAAACTCCAAAGGAATTTTAAATGGACATAATTCTAAGAATTTATAAAATAAATGATCTTTCAGTACAGATATAAAAAATTCAGTGCAGATATAAAAACAAGAATTCAGACTTATTGACAGGTGTTTGGAATAATATCTAACAGACTACTTTAGACCTATCACCCCTTCTAGCAAAACACAGAAAAAAATAAGAACCTGTAATGCACATCCTCTTGCAACTGCTTCATCAGCATTTAAAGTGGTACTGATATCTTTAAGAAAGAATTTAGTAATCTGTTCTTTTACTGCAGGAATACGCGTTGCTCCTCCTACAATTTCTATACTGCTTATGTCTTCACGTTGTAAGTCTGAAAAATAAAATGTTTTTCGATGAGAAAAATAAGATACTCTTGAAAAGTCTTTGAACGGTAGGATTTGTAAAGTATCTTTTGGAGGAGGGGGCCTGAAACAGGGTCTTGCTGTGTAGCTGAAACTGGACTTGTGATCTTCTTGCCTCAGCCTCCCAGATGCTGGGTTTACAGGCATATGCTACCATACCACATGCTTGAAAGTATTTTTCTAAAGGTAGACTTTTTAATATGCTCAAAAGAAGATAAAACAAAATTAAAAACAAATTCTGAAAACATCCAAAGTTGGTAAGTATTGATTATCTACATCATCAGCATTTGATTTGGTCCAGATTCCTGGAGTGACATAAGGGACAGACAAGCACTTCTGGATTTTAAAAAATCTCTTTAGAGTCCATTTACATCACAAACTTCTATAGAAGGTGTTTTTAATTTTAACTGGTTACCAAAACTGTTTTTTATGTGTGTGACTGACCTTGTGCACTCTAGGCCAGGTACTCTACTAGAGTCTCAACCCTTTTTGTTTTACTCCAGCCCTTTTTAATTGTTCACTTTTATAGGTATGTATCTGTGATACATAATTTTGGGAAATTGATATATATACATATCACATCTTGATCATTTTTTTTTTTTTTTTACTTTCTCTTCCTCTCTCCCATCTCACCCTTCCCTCTACTCCAGGTCCATTTTCAACTCCCTAAAGTTTATCTACCTGTTTCCTATCATCTCTCTCTTATTTTGCTCTTTATTTTTATGTAGGCATTTTCCTGTAACATTTAACTTTCTGTGTGATTGGTTGATTTTATTTAGCATTATAGTCTCA
The DNA here is from genome assembly GCF_034190915.1 of Cavia porcellus. Taxonomy (NCBI): domain Eukaryota; kingdom Metazoa; phylum Chordata; class Mammalia; order Rodentia; family Caviidae; genus Cavia; species Cavia porcellus. The sequence goes on along the minus strand of NW_026947497.1, from coordinate 24,827,820 downwards.
AGATCACCTATTCCCCTAAAATTGACTAATACTTATGTTTCTTTGTGGCTGAATTTTTTGTAGCTCAAAAAAATTTTTGTGGTATTTAAAAATTTTTTTGTGATATCTATACTCATTGTGTATAGATACCAAATTTTATTTATCTGTTGATGAGCATATAGGGTATTTCCAAAATTTAGCTATTATGAATTGTGGTGCTATAAACATGGGTATTTATGTATCACCGTAATATGTTATCTTTTAACTTTTCAGTCTTGAAGAAGACACCCAGCAGAGGTATATGTGTGTCAAACAGAATTTTTGCTTTTAGTTTTTAGAGATATCTTTAAGTCATGTGCATAGTGGTTGTCATGGTTTATATTTTTTTATTTCTTATTTGAGCAAGGTCTTGGTAAGTTGCCCACTTGAGTAGCTGGGATTATAGGCATGTGCCACTGTCTGGGTTTGGTTACCAAAAATCTTTTAAAAAAGCAATTATATTCCCATTTCTACCTTAATTTCATTTTACAAATTTTCTAACCTTACATATAAAACCTCCAAATGGATGTATCCTAAATTTTGTGATGTAAACAATAAAATACACATGAAAGAATTCTCAGAATGCCAGAATTCTAAGCACCCTTTTATGAATAAAGAATGTAATAGCCATCTCCATTTTTCTTTTTTGGTACCTTATGCTTGTCAGGCAGGCACTTATGACCCTAAGCTATATCTTTGGCATAACAGCCTTCTCTAAAAATGAGAAATATGTTTCAAAGAAAATGAAGTTTTTATTGCTTTTACTACACAGTTCAATTCTGACAGAAATTTCTACTTACTAGCCTGTTCCATTACTGCTTTTAAAGGTGGTTCAACTCTGGCCAAAAGGGAAGCACATAATTGTTCATACTGAGCCCTGTGAGAAACAGAAAAAAAACATTGTTTTGGTATAAAAGGTTGCATATGATTTCTAAAATACCAGCATAAAAAAGAATCAGATGTGATCTAAACATGAAATACACAAATACTTTTCAAACTGAAAACATACATGGTACCTGTTCATTTTACTAGAAACATCAAGGTCATTCATGAAACACTCAATGTTCAGCGGAAGATCTGATGCATTTGCACTCATTAGCTTCTTTAGTTTTTCACATTCCTGATATAAACGCAACAAGGCCCGAGAGTTTTCTTTCACATTTATCTTATATTTGGTCTTGAACTCATCACAGAAGTAGTCTACTAAAGCCTCATCAAAGTTTCTGCCACCCAAATATGGATCAAAAGTAGTAGCCAAGACCTGTTTAATTAAAAAAGTAAAACTGAATTTTCAGAAATACAGATTAAAAAAGGAAAAGAAAATCTTCCAACATGATAATAAAAAATAAAAAGAAAACAAGGAACTTTTTTGACTCACAGAGGTGCCAAATTTGGAATCAGTGTTATATTATCACCTATATTTAACTAACATATCTTCTTACTCTTAAATATATGGCTTATATAATTGAACCATATAGCATAATTTAAAGAACAATTCTAATTCTGAAATAATTAAATTATAATTTCATTAGCTGATATTCTTTGGTTCCACAATAGTATTGTACTAAAAACCTAGTTTAAGAGAGTAAAGAACATGTCCAAGGATATGAACAAGAAACAAACTAATTTTAAAAAGCAGATTTAAAAATTAAATCTAAAATACTGTAAGTGTTTACTATACAGATCAGTGTTTAGGCCTGCTATTACTTAAAACAGCAAAAAATAAAACTCCAGGGCTGGAGGTATAGCTAAGCAGCATGGCATCTGCCTGTCAAGTATAAGTCCTAAATTCAACTCCTAGTACCAAAAAAGAAAAAGAAAAACAAAAATGACTCCAGATAACTTTTACAAAAACTTAATGCATGAAATCAGGCATGGTGGTGCATGCCTATAATCCCAGATACTCAGGAAGCTGAGGCGGAAGAATTGACAGCTTGAGTTCAAGTTGGGCAATATAGTAAGATTCCATCTCAAAGGAGGGGGAAAAAACAGAAAAGAATACATGAGACAACAAAATAGAAAACAGAAACAAATACAGTACAGAGAAAGTATTAAATAAACTCATTGATGAGCTGGGTGTGATGACGTGGGATGCTGAGGCAGGAGGATCACTGAAAGTTTGAGGCCAGCTTGGACTACATAAGTATTTAAGGCCAGCTTGAACTGCAAGGTAAGATCCTGTCCCAAAACACACACACACACACACACACACACACACACACACACACACTCCTTGAACAACAGGCTCCCAGCTAGTACTTCTATAAAAAGTATATATAAGTCCCAGAACTTCAATACTGTGGACCAAGATACCTAGTCCCTTGGGTACAATGACTACCTATAGTTGCTACTACAAAATGAATCCCATTGCTGGTGTGGTTCATCAGCTCTTTCTTCACAAGATAGTGTGTATATGAGGAGGAGTCGGGAATGAGATACCTCACAATAGGATGTGAGCACAATCTGAGTGTGATGTCTTCCCAAAAGATTAGCATGGAGGATCAATGAAATAATTGCTTGTAAAGTCCAGTATTATCCAAAATCAAATGCTAAAATTATCTCAGTATGTATGTGACTACTGCAAGTATAAATTCTTTTGGGAGAAAGGGTCATAGTCTTTATTACTTTTGAAAGCTGCTACGATCTAAAAATTATACATTACTACACTGTTATCTACTAAAAAATAAAGAAAAATGCTCTTTTTAAGTTATGTTAACTGGGTGCAGTTGCACACACACCTAGAGTCCCAAGCACTCAGGAGGCTGAGGCAGGGGGATCCCCAGGAGTTTAAGGCCAGCCAAAACTACATAGCGAGACCCTGTCTCAAAAAACAAAACAAAGTTATGTTAAAATTTAAGGCTAAAAGAAGTAAACTCATTTATACTAAAAAAAAGCTCCCCTATATTCACCACGAGTCATTTTCCTTTAATGTCCTGATTACAAGGATGTTATTATATAAAACTGTAGGAAAAAAGGCTCTTGCAGAGTTGGATAAACCAAAGCACACTGTCTCCTCAGTAACCTCTCCTATTAATGTATAGTGGAGAGAGCGTAAGGTTAGACAATCCATGTAAAAATGAATAGAAAACTAAGTAGAGACCATAAGAAGATAAACACATAGAAGTAAATGCTATATTATAGAAATTTATAATTAGAACTTCTAGAAAGACTTCAAAATAGTAGTAATCATTTTAGAAAACATTTCCTGTATGATTATTTATGCACCTTGAATACTATTTTAAACCCCTCAAGAAAAACAACAAAAATAGTTGTAAATTATTGCAAAAGGTATTATAAGCTAGGCATCCCACTCATTTTTATATACATTATACGTTTTCCTCAAAAAAGTCTAGAAGATGGTTACTGATATTATCTCAAGACAGGAAAACTAAAATTTAAAGAGGTTAAAAACCTACAAGGTCAGTTTTTAAGGGGTAGGGCCAAGGCTAAAGCCTAGGTAAGAAAGTTCTCTATATAATCTGTTCTTTAATAATGAAAGTGAAATATAGCAAATTATTTATTTACTTACTTTAAGTTTTCCTTTGTTAAAAGCACAAACTGAGACCTGATAGGCAGAATGTCCCATATCAATAAATACTACATTTCTTGGTTTCTCATCTAATGATGGAAGATCCTGTTTATAAATTCCATATGCTAGCGCAACTATGTAAGAACAAAGAATCAGGTTAATACTAGTGTCACAATTACTTAGAGAACAAGAGATAAGTTAATTTGATACTGTGCTTTTAGTACACAGTACTATAATTATTAGTTTAAAAAATAAATTCACTTTTCACAAAGTTGGTTTTTTAATGCCCTTGTCATCTGTAAGTCTATAACAGTAGTTACTCTTATAGCCAACAAGATGTATTTAACTTTTGCCAAAATGTTGTACTCCAAAGCAACAAGCTTATGAGAACCAATGTATAACAAGAGTTAAATATAACTATATTACTAAAGAGAAAATAACCTTTCTGATAGTGATTCTCAAAACTGCAGAGTGCTTACCTGCTGTAGTTTCATTCATTAGTCTTAAACAATTTAAGCCTGCAACCTGAGCTGCAGCTAGCACAGACCTTCTCTCAGCATCAGTGAAAAAGCTAGGAACCTGGTATTTAAAAAAATTAATTAAATGTATTAGCTCGATATTTTAAATATTTCATCAAAGAAAAATTTAAATTAACTGCACTAAAAGTTGCAGAAGTTTAAAGTAAAGAATGTTGTTTTAATTAAATAAAAATGTTTTTAACCATTTCTATACTATAAAAATTTGCCCTACAATATAAGCATCAGTGAAAGTAATTAATTAAATGGCAGAACTACCAATATTTGGTTAATTTAAACCCTTCTTATATTACGATTTGCTATGGTTTGGATAGTGTTTGTTCCCTTATTATTAGAAACTAGGTTTTCACTGTGCCTCTTTTTCAGTGTAACTCTTTAGAGATGAGGCTAGTGGAAGGTCCTCAGGTCAACTGGTGGCGACCGCTTGGGTAGAGACTGTTGGACCCCAATACTTCCTATCTGGCAATGTAATCCTTCTTTCCACATACATTCTTGTCATAATACTATTATTAGGCTCTTAGCAGAGGCCAAATTAATGGGGTTTAACTGATCTTGGACTTTCAGTTTCCAAACCTGTGGGCTAAATAATCACACTTTTTTATAAAGTTTTTCTACCTAACATATTTGATATAATAATGAAAAATGGACTAATACACTGGACTGTTAGAAATGTTAATCTTTAATAATAAAAAAGTAAAAACCTAAGGCTGCTAAAATGTGATTAAATATAGTATATATCCATAGAATGGGATTTTACATAACTGTCAGAATTAGGTAGATCTGTATTATCATGGAATAGTACATCATATTAATAAAGTCATATCTAGTATAGTTTCATTATGCATATATAACCAGAAGAATAAAATCCCAGCTGTTTACAATGACTGTTTCCTGGCTGGGGATTTAGCCTAGTGGCACAAGCACCTGGCAAGAATAAGGTCATGAGTTCAATCCCTGGTACCAAAAAAACCAAAACCAAAACAAAACAAAAAACCCACTATGTATTCAAAAAAGAGAAATATGTGTTACAAGGAAGTTATGTGCATGTATTTCTTTTATAATCAGTAAAAAATTTCCACTAAAAATTATACTCAGATTTAAAGCTAATATTCATCTATGTGTATTTCTATCAAGGTAAGCAATCTTTTAGTCTATGAATTTCTAAAAAGATAATTATGAAGTGTAGTCATACATAGAATAATTATGGCCTCTTCAACTGTAAGCAGTCTCCTCTTTATATTTTTTTTAAATTCTGCTAAATATCAAGCTAATTGATAAATATCAAGCTAATTTTGTTATAAGACAAAAATCTTACGATGTATGGTTTATCTAAAATTCATTAAGCTTATGAGCTAAGCAATTTTCTATTTACTAGGACACAAAACTGACAAAAATATTTGTCCTTGTAGAGCTTACAATGGGGTCAGCTATACCAACTACAAAGTTAGTTACAGTTGAAAGTTATTATTGTTTTGACACTAATTTCTGACATGGGAATAAATAAAATGAAGTAAGGTTAAATTAGGAGAAATCTGAAATTAAGACAAGTTTTTAATTTTTAATCACTGGACATACTCAGGTGACAGTTTGTAATGACAGTTACAAGCATGAGCTTGAGAATGAATTATACCCCTCAAATGTTTAATCTGAAAAAGCTGAAGCTAATATCCCCATCAGATGATTCTGAAGACTGAACTAAAACATACAAAATAACTAAAATAGTGCCTAATCAATGGTAAACTATTTATATTATTAAATGGATGAAAAATGTTAAGCTTCCAAATTCCAAATGCCAATGAATTACTATATTTACTTAAGCATTCACAATCTGATTCTTTTTTCTGATGACATGAGACATATAGGAATGTCCATTTTAAGACAACATTATGTAAATTAAATAACAGTAGTGGAATTTCAAGAGACATGGAAGGTAAATAATTTAATATTTTATTAAGGATCCTTAAAAAAAGATATTTCTTTCTGACACAATATATAAACACCTCATACTCTCAAATGGGAACTTCATATTCTATCAAAAATATTAAGGTCCTTGGAAGTGGGCAGTTAAGGGCCACTTAAGCAGATTCTTTAAAAAAAAAAAAAAACCAGATTTCTTATGTAAGTGACAGGTGCAACAGCCACTAAAAATTCACACAATGAGATTCACTGATTATCACAACTGATTTTATAGGAATTTTACTCCTAAATTTTACCAGAGAAAAATTTTACTAGTTCTCAATTAATTTAGGTTATTTCCTGCATAAGGAATGAAAGTATCAAGGAAAGAATTTCTACGTAACATGAATACTAGAAAATATGATTCACTGAAGTAAAACTTACTGAAATCACACAGTCTGCTACTGGTTTCTTTAAAGCATTTTCTGCAATCTCTTTAAGTTTGGCCAATAGCATTCCAGTAACTTGCTCAATTGCAAAAGGTCTCTCTTCTTCTAGGTACCTCACCTAAAATCAAAAGTGGAGACTGTCATTTATTCTACTCATCCAATAAATATTTAGTGATGTTATGCTTTATACATAGTAGATATACAACAGTGAAAAAGAAAATTCTGAACTTAAAGTTTTATTCCAGAAACATTTTCTAGGACTATGCCTAAATGAAAAGTTGTACCTCTCATTTCTGAGAGTCCACTATTTTACACATAGTATTAAAACAACTAAACTACTTTCAAGTGTTTCTAAACTCTTATATCCCCCACTTTCCACAAAAAAAAAAATTTATTATTTATTTTTCAAGTATGATACAATAAACAGTAAAAGAGAGAAAGATCAAATTTTTTTTTTGAAACTTATAATTCAGTGGGTTTAAAATAAAAGCATTAATGGCCACCTGGGAAAAGGAAAAGAAAATATCAGGAAAAAATTTTCTTTTATTTAACATGTGTAACTCCAAAGCTTCTACAGACAACTTAATGAAGTGTAAAGTTAAATATGAAATTTAAAAGTTACATTAGAAAAAGTGTTACCTTTTTGTGGCTAATCCCTTAATGAATTAGTTTCATTTAAATAATAATTACATTTTTCTTATTAATATCCTGAAGTATTAAAGAAATTACTACATTTTATACACAGGTTTAAGAGTAGGCTACAGATAGGAACATAAAATTAAATTTTACCAAGTCATCGTTGACCAGTGAACACTGAGGGACCTGTACTTTAATCAAGTAATTAAACTTTCAAGACAAAAAATTTAAAAACAGTACAAAGCTATCATTAAACTCACATTTTTTAATTTATCAAGGAAAATGTCTTTTACCTCTGGATTACCAAAGTAGAGTAATTTTATTCTATAATACTAGGCTCTATGGAAGAGATCTGGAGGACTCTCTCAAGCAGTATAGTATCTTTGTGGGTAAATACATATGTACAATAATACAAGATTTATTTTGGATTGGATCTAAAATTGATACCTTTTTTCCCCAATCCATTTACAAATAAGTTTAAAACCAAGTGCTATGTCAAATTACTGCCTTGAAACCAAGGATATAGAGTTAAGTAAAGCACAGTAAATAAAAGGGAAGAAAGAGGAGCTGAGGATTTAGCTCAGTGGCATAAGTGCCTTCCTAACAAGCCTGAGGTCGTAAGTTGGATCCCTGGTACTAAAAAAAAAGAAAAAAAGGAATCAAATACCATAGTTTTAGTAACTATAAGGGTACAGTAATACTGATTTTGTTTGTATGGACTTTGTTAGATGAAATAAATATCAAAACATTCAAACAAATGTGTATGTAAAAAGAAGAGTATTTATGAGGAGTTGAATACTAGTGCTAAGTCTTAAAAAAGATGAAGGCAGTTCAATACAGGCCTGATTTTAAAAACCTTCTGAACTAGCCTTCAGACACTGACTGTGAATGTGCAAAAGTTGTATCATTTGAAAAATTAGGTTTTTGGTAGTTTTAAAAAATACTTATTGTGCTTTCTCCAGCCATTCACAAAGCATGAGATACATTTTTCATTTTAAAGAATTAAACCAAAAGAACATAATTAAAGTTTAACCTGGTATAAAACTACTCATGTGATTTCTAACCAGGGTTTACCAGATCCAAAGGGTACTTAAATTTATTTTTTCTCTCCATTTTGCTATCATAACCCATCTAATTTCCTAGGTCGTAACTCTTGATATGTGTGCAAATTTTTAGCTAAAATACAGCTCCATTATCTGTTTTGTTTTTGACTTAGCTTCCACAGCACACATGTTGATACATTCTTAAAAACAGCTTCACTGCGATACAATTCACATAGCATAAATTTAGCCCTCTGGAAGTGTGTAATTCAGCAGGTTTTAGTATATTCACAAAATTGCATATTGATCAGTACGATCTAATTGCAGGACATTTCATCACCCTCTCAAAAACTCAGTACCCATTAGCTGTCACTTTTCACCTCCCCTTTTCCTCAACATACAGCATTCACTTAATCAGCTTTCTTTTTCTGTAATTTGTTATATTTGAACGTTCCAAATATAAAGATAGGGGGTGGGAAAAACAAAAAGATTAAATAGACTTTAAAAAATTTGATTAGCACATGTTGCAATATGTAATAAATGCATTCATAGTGGGAAGTCTGTACATATACATGTTGCATGTTAATCCTTTTTGCTTTCTCTTCTTCTCTTCCTTTCCTCTCCATGATAATTAACTGTGTCAATTTGAATAAGAAACTCCCAACTCAACTTGAATAGCATAATTCTGGGTGTAGCTGAAAGGATCTACTGAAAACAGAAGACCCACCCTGGGTGTGAGAAGCATCAACCAAGAGGCTATTAGCCTGAATGGAATGCAATGGAAATTAAGAAAGGAGGATACTTTTGTTCCTCGGGAGGAAGGCCAGTCTTCACTTTCACCTTGGACATCCTCTCCTGGCTTCTAGACAGACTCTTCAGCCTTCCATCACAGAACTTTCAACTTCTTGTGGTCTCACACAGGACACTACAGTGAGCTCCAGGCTTTCAACTTTGATGGAACCTTTCAAATCTCCAATGTGCACACAACCCTCTTGCATTATTCCACACCTGACTCTGTAGCTGGCCATCATATGTCTACCTTGTAAGCACTGATTGGTACACCCTCCAACCCCTCTTGCCTCACACCCCTATTCCATTGGTTCCAACGTCTTACCTCTGTTTCCTATCATTTCTTTTATTTTGCCTTTATTTATACTTTGAATTTCTCACTTAAGAAAAACCATGTGATATTTAACTTCCTGTATCTGATTTATTTCACTTAGCATGATCATCTCTAGGTATATACATTTTTTCTACAAATTACTGAAACTTATCCTTCTTTATAGCTGGCTAGTACTCGACTGTGTATATACATATTTTCTTTATCTATTCATTTGTTGATAGGCATATAGCCTGTTTCCAAGATTTAGCTGTTCTGAGTTGTGTGGCAATAAACATAAATATCCATTATCATTGTAATATGATGTGTTTAACTTTTTAGTAAGATATCCGAAGAGTACGTATAGCTGGGGCAAAAATAATTTCTGTTTTTAGTTTTTGGAGGAATTGCTATACAGATGTGCATAGTGGTTGTGAGATAGATTAAGGTGTGGCCAAACTGGCTGGGCAAGTATCTGTTAACTACAGGACCCCCCAGAACAGATTTCAAAGCCTTGCATTTGGACTTCTTTGAAGAAGGGTTTCTGTAGTATGGCCTAGAGCTGGTGTCAGCCAGAGGCACAAGATCCTAGCACTACCTCTCAGGATCTGTATATAGAAGTTCTTGTGGGTTTCCTCAAGATTTGCACTGCATAAAGGCCCACATGCCAACAGTCTGCTTATCTTGACTTTCTTCACTGTCAATAGCCCTGTTTTCTTCAGGGTGTCCTTTTATTGCTTTTTCTTCAACTTGGTCCAAACTCACTCTGCAGAACCCTCATTCTTCACTTTTACTTTTTCAGATAAACTTGGCCACTGCTTTTTGCTTGCCTTTATTGAGTTCTTTGAGGTGAGCACCTGGACTATATCACCAGAGAGGTGAGCAGCCCAGAACCAGGTAATTGTTTAGTTGGTGAGCCATTTTTAGAAGGAGCTACCTGGTAACACTTGTACTAGTTTACATTCTCACTAACAATGTAAGGTTCCTTTCCCCCACTACCTCACCAGCATTTCTTGCTTTTTAATTCATGATGATACCCATTCTTCTGGGATTGGAATAACTAAGTACAGTGTATTGTTTTGAAGTGCATTTCTCTAATGGCCAAAGATGATAAACATTTTTTCATGTATTTATTGGTCATTTGTATTTTTTTTCCTGAGAAGTATCTATTCATTTCAATTTCACATTTTTGAATGGTTCATTTATCTTTTTGAGTACCTTATACATTCTAGGTATTGGTCCCTTAAGGAGTAGCTATCAAAAATCTTTTTCTGTTTTTCATGGTTGTTTCTTTTCCTATGCAGAAACCTTTTGACTTGATGTCCTATTTATCACTTCTTGGTGTTATTTCTTGTTCAACTGTGGTTCTATTCAGAAAGTCCTTGTCTATGCCATGTCTTCAAGAGTTTTATATATTTTTATTTTCCAGCAGATTTGGTTTTTCTGTTTTAATAGCTAGGTCTTTGATCCATTTTGATTTTAATATAAGGTGAGAGATATATATCTAGATGGAACTACTGCATGTAGATCATCAGTTTTCCCAGCACCATTTGATAAAGCAGTTATCTTTTCTCCAGGCTGTTTTTGGCCCCTTTGTCCAAGGATATGATAGCTAAATGCACCCTAGGTTATTTCTCTAGTTTTTATTCTGTCCCACTGATGTGCATTCCATTTTTTATGCCTATATTGTCTATCACCATAGCTTCATAATATAACTTGAAATCCAGGATTTTTTTATATCTGTGAAGTTCTATGAAGAATGCTGTTGGTATTTTGATTAGAACAGCACTGAATCTATATACCAGTTTTGGGAATATGGCTTTTTAAACAATCTTTGTCCTGCCTATCCAGGAACAGAGGATGTCTTTCAAATTTTTGAGTCTTCTCTTTTTTTCAGTATAGTGTAATTTTTATTATAGAATATTCACTTGCTTGGTTAGACTAATTCCTAAGTAGCTTTTTTTAAAGCTGTGAATGGAATTGTTCCCTGATTCCTTTCTTGGCGTTTTCCTTTTCAATGTGTAAGAATGCTATTGATTTTTGGATGTTTATTTTGTGTCCTGCCATTTTGTTGAATTTATTAGTTAGGTGTCTTTTGATGGAATTTTTTGGATCTTCTATGTAAATAATCATGTTATCTGTGACTAAGGGCAGCTTCACCTCTTCGTTTCCTATGTTAACTTTCTTAATTGTTCTGGTTAAAGTTTTAGGTAGTACATATTTAACAACAGTAGTGAGACTGGACAATCTTCATCTTGTACCTAATATATGTGTTCTTCTGTACCAGCTTTCTTTCACTTAAAATGTTTTAAAGCTCATGCATATTGTAGGACATATCAGTACTTCATTCTTTTTATGGTCAAAGTTCCATGGTATAGATGTGTCACATGTTATTTACCCATTATTTAACAAACACTTGAATTTTTCTACTTTTTGGCTATTATAAATAATATTATATGCTAGGTTCTAATCCCAGGACTTGGGAGGGTAAGGGAGGAGATTCACCTTGAGTTTGAGGCTAGTCTGTGAGTTCAAGGCCAGCTTGCACCATATGGCGAGACTAGTCTCAAACTCCTACCTCCCCAAAAATGGCATTATGCATATTCATGTATAAATTTCTGTGTATACATGAATTTCAAGTTTCTTGGATACTAACTAAAGAATAGAACTGTTAGCTCATTCAGTAACTCTATCTTGAGGAATCCTACTATTTTTTTTAAAAAATCACATTTTTATTAACCAATTTCTAACTGTCCTGGGATGTAGAATTAAAAATCCAGAATCCATCCCATAGAAGAAAAGTTTGCTTTAATACTTATAAAAATAGACTCTAAATTAGAAAAACTCAAAGGAACCAACATATTCTTTGGGTTCAGACTTTTGTACCACATATGCCTTTGCCTTTATCCCTTAGCCCATTTACATTCAGTGTTCCATTTTTGGAATGCCCATGACAGTGAACAAACTAGAAATTTTTCTTTTCAAATAAAAACTGCATTTTTGATTGAATTTTTCTAGGTAACATATTTGCATTTCATATAAAAATTTGCAGTCTCTTGCATAAGCAGTTAGCTTTACAAATCCTAATAACTTTTTGTCAATAAAATTAGTATTTGCATTGAAAAACTATTTAAATTAGAATATTTTTGGCATTCTTTGAAATTATTGCAAAAACTGCATATTACCTTGGGTGTTATGTACTACATCCTGAGGGAAAAAAAAAATCACAACAACATTATCATATCTGGTTTCTTTATTTTGAAGATGCATTTGTACTATGGGAATAGAAAGCTTACCTTAACTCCTGCACTTCCATTAGGCATCTTCTGCAGTTCATAGGGAAGCCTGATTCTCTCTGTCTGCACGATCGGATCATCAAATGATCTCCCGTGAAGCTTTTTGAAGCCATGAATTGTATTTCTTACATTGGTGACTATCTGTTGGCAGTAAATACTTGTATATCAATTTCTTAATGAATGTAAAATACTATTCTAATACTTAAAGCTACCAGGTTCCCTCACCCTACAGAACCAAGTTCAGAATTATAAACAGGTTTCTGATTTCCTAATGATAATAAAGTGATACAATGAAAATATATGTATCTGTAAGCATTACCTCCCAAATTCGCCTCCTAGGCATTAATATAGTATCTTCAAAAGAGTGAGAACACAAAACTTTAAAATTTTTCAAATAGTAAAATGAAAGCCTTTCTACAATTCATATCTCTTTCTTTTCCTCAACACTTCTGTTCCAATGTCTTAGTATCTTTTTTGATTTCTTCTTTTTTTTTGAGAAAGGGGCTTGGTAAGTAGTCTAGACTGAACTCTCGACATCCTGTACTTCCAAGTACTAGGATACAGGCATGCACCGCCATGCCTGTGAATTTCTTATGTCTTTTTACTTTCATGACTGTGTTTTTTATTCAACTTTTGTTTTACTGTCTAATATTTTTAGTGCAAAAAAATCCAAGTTCAAAAAAATCAAACAGCTGGGGGTTTAGCTCAGTGGTATAAGTGCCTGTGTGGCAAACTCAAGGTCCTGAGTTCCATTCCAGGTACAAAAAAAAAAAAAAAAATCAAAGTCTGAAAAAATTCTCAAATGTTAAAAATTAGTGTTCTAGCCAGGTGTGGTGGCTCATCTCAATGCTAAGAAAGCTGAGGCAGGAAGATCACTGCAAGGTTCAGGCCAGCCTGAGTTACATACTGAGTTCATGGTCTAAACTGCAAAGAGAGACCCTGTCTTAAAAAACAAAAGTAAAAACAAAAAGAAAATTAGTGTTCTACTCATAAGCCTTTCAGAAGGCTACATATTTACCTAAACAAGTTCCATAAAAAAGTAACCATACTGGGCTACCCTGGAAATTTGTTCTTCTATTTTTCCACCTTCTTTTACAAAGGCATTGGTTACTTGTCATTGAAATGTCTGATCTAGAGAGATTATCCCTCACAGAAAGTGACAAAATGGAGAAAAATTAATAGTAACATGATTAAGTTAATATTGCCTCTAAGTCAAAATTTCATATTAACAATTTACCTGGCTTTTAGCTGCATTTCCAATGGCTCGAGTTCTTGATCCCAAAGATATACAGGCCCTAAACAAAGGAAAAACAACAAAAAAAATTGTTTCCATGGCATCTTTATATTGTGTTGTTTTGCATAATAAATTTAAAAGGCTTAATATGCTATTTTGAAGACATGTAGTATAGATCAAAATTTTACAGAATTTTAAACTTTTCTCAATAATGGAGTAGTGATCAGAGTAAGTGTTGGTATTTTTAAAGAGTATGTTGCTTTCCTAAATTGTTTTTCCAATGCTATTGGTCTATGACCTATTAACGAAATTACTGGGGATCCAAGTGAAAGACACTGCGGGAAGACACAGAGCCAGGTGGAATGTCAACTACACAGAAAGGTCTCCAGCCAAGGTGCACAGGATGGACAAGCAGGACTAGTGGCATAAAACTGTCAGAGGCAACAGTAACAACACAAGCCAATAGGTAGGACCAGCAACCAATGCAGACACAAGCCTTGGCGTAAGGCAAGGCTGCTTGGATTTAAATCTTTCTTTGCCACTAAATAGCTGAGTACAGAAATTACATGACAATTATTTGCTTCAGTTTTCCATATGGAAGACAGTAACAATATTAATCTGCTCATAGTACTATGTGAGGATTAGTAAACATATGTAAATGCTTTGAATACCTGACATATGATGCACATTATACAAATGGTTCCTTATTTTAATTATTGCATTTAAATGTAACACAAAAGCAAGTCTTGGAGCTGGGGATATGGCTCAGTGGAACAGTGCCTGCCTGGCAAGTGCAAGGTCCTAAATTCAATTGCCAACAATGCAAAAAAAAAGGAAGCACAGAATAACATTTTCATCAACTACCATTTCAGGGAAATATCCAAACAAATATTTATAGATATTCTATATATACAACACAAGATACAACAATCTCTGTCAAAAACTTAGTTTATTTTTTAAAAAGCAACAGAATATATAGTATTAAGACTAGTAACAAAAGGTAGAACAATCACTTTTTATATTAGCAAAAGGTAGAATACTGACTTCTGAATTAAGACAAGAAAGACAGTAATTTTTTTTTTTTTTTTTTCTATAGGGGATCAAACTCACTACCTAGTGCTTGCCAGGAAGGTGCTTATGCCGTTGACCTAAATCCCCGGCATGGGGGTAAGGTTCTTTATTAAAGAACTTTATTCTTTATTTCTTTATTCTTTATAACTTTATTCTTTATTTCCAGAACATGCATTCATGTTCTGGAAAAGGAAATGACTGATATAAAAGTATTGCTATATTAATTTGTCCTCTAAAGATTTAAGTGCAGGAATCTTGTTTCTGGATATAAGACCACAGTGGTAGAACCTTTAAGAGGTAGGACCTGGAAGGAGATGATTAGATTTTGAGGCACCATTCTTAGGAGGGATTAATACCCATTTTAAGAAAGTAGGTTAGGTATCATGTGACTAGATTAGTTCCCAGAGAACAGGCTGTTATAAAGTGAAGTCAAATCATGTGCTTGTCCCCTTCTGTATGTGACTGGTTTCCTTTCCACTTCTCTGGTGTTTTTACTCAGCTAGCAGATGCCTTTGCCAAAATCCTATACCACATGGTTTGGGCCCTTTAGCTACCAGCATTGTGAGCCAAATAAGCCTCTTTTATATGTTACTCAGTCTCAAGTATTTTGATATAGCAACACAAAACTAAGACATGTAATTCTGTTCTCAATATGAAAGCCAAAGCAAGCCCCTTGAAGATTAAGAGCATGAGACTTTTGCAGAAATCCTTCAATTGTGTCCTGCCTCACAAAGTTAAAAGTTAAGTCTTCCCAACAGCCAATAAAGCTCTTCACGGTCCCATCTTTGTCTGCTCTACCCTGTAAATTCAATCCAGGCAAACTGGCCTGCTTGCCATTTCTCGATGATGTTCACCACATTTGTGCCTCAAGACTCTTGTAAGATGCTATATCCTCTTTCTGAATCTTGTGAATACATCTATTCATATGGCTTGTGCTCTCTGCTCATGACAAGTATATGAGACACTTTCTCTAAAAATTCTATATAAATAACATTCCTGTTCTCCCCATTTACCCAATTTTTCTCTAAATTGTGTCTCACCATTTGATACAATTTAATCAAGTATAAAAATATTCTGGATTTTTATGATTTAATATTTAACAAGTAATGTATCACATTATTTTGAAAATATTATGTTTTGAAATAGGATTTCAGATATACCAAGTTAAGTAAAATACATGAGAATTAATCTCACTTTTAAAAATCTTTTATAGTACAATTACTGAAACACTAAAAATTAGTACACGGTTCACATCTTTTTATTGACTGTGCTGTATTAGACAGGAGGAAGATGCAAGTTATAAGAATGCCTAGATTTCCAGTGTGCATAAGACTATAGATGCTAGTATTATCCCATGAAACAGAAAACATTTATCAGGGAGATAAGATGGGGAAGGAAGAAACACAATTTCTGTTGTAAACATGCTAAACATGGGCTACTTTTGAGACATCCAAAGCAGAGAAGGAATTTAGAACTGCAATGTTAAAAAGTGATGGTCAGAAATAGTAAATTGAAGTGACTTTTCTCTAATGAGATCTAGTAAAAAAAAACAGGAAAATCAAGATAAAGCAGGTGTCACTTGGCCTGATAGTATCTTGATATATCTTATAAGCAAGTCCTTGATTCAGTGTATTTGCGAAAAATTAAAAATTTCTATTTCCAAAACAGTAACCTGTAAGGATTGGCATTACATCTTAAGACTCATAATATTTTGGTATTGTATTATTTACTTGAATGCAGAAATTATTTTGAGATTGTTTGCTTAGATTCTGAACTTTGTTAGAAATGTGTATCTAAGTAAGACTCATTTTCAATTATCATTTATAGGTCCTAGTTTCTTTGAAATACACTTACACATAATATCACTTCACAAAAGAAAACCTAAAGATTACATTATATATTCTCTGAAATAAAAAACAGATGACTATGGGGCTGGGGATTCAGCTCAGCGGCATAAGCGCCGGCCTTGAAAGCAGGCAGTTGTGAGTTTGATCCCTGGTACCGATAAAAAGGAAAAAGACAAAAAACAAAAAACAAAAACCAGATGACTTTATTATTAAAGTTTAAAATATCTACTGTAATTAGATTTGGCAATGCTCAAGTTTCCAATACATAAGATGACCTACCTCACATAAAGATCTTCAAACTCTTTCCTTCAATTCTTTTTGAAAAAGACTCTAGACTGTTACAAAATCATTAACAAAGTCCCACCACCCTGACACAGTGGTGGTATATACATGACTACCCCTCACGGGGTGGCTTGTGTCACTCTTTGGGACTGTCCTATGCTACATACTGGGGTGGTTCAGAGCTGCCTGACAGCAAAACATATAAATTACAGCTTGCATTATAACATGTTAAATAAAAAATACCTTCCACGAATTTTTAGAAAACCCTATTCAAAACTTCTGTATGACTTTATAATAACCAGGGAAATGAGACATAATATAAAACATGTACCAATATAAGTTTTACAGAAAACTATAGCTATCCAAAAATAGATGCCATAACACATATTTAAATACTTTGTACAGATTATTTTGACAACTATTCAGAAATTTCATTTTCTACCTAAAGAATGGAAGGGAGATGTATAGTCTAGTTTATTCATTTATTAGTGTTTTTTTACAGTGTGGTTTAAATCTCAAATATGCAATCTGATGTTGATACTGTTGTAATCTCAGAACTCAAAAAATGCCATAAAATTCTGTTTAGACTTCTAAATGTTCTATATTCCTTTTAGTACAGAAGGGACATAAAAATCAAGTGATAGGATGTTACTTTAATGAAGTTGTATTCTCCCATAATAATTTATTATTATTTCCTTTATCAAACTATTTTTTTAAGGACAAGTATCACTAGAGAAAACATACTGGGAAAAGACTACGAAATTTCTCACCTAAGAGGTCAGCAATCTCAACATTTGTTTGTTCCTTTCTTTTCAGTATCAAAGGATCCAAAAACCTCTCAATTTTACCATTTAAGCTTTATATTAGTTTTTTCTTTTGTCAGTTGTATAACAGTATTTTTTAGCTCTTCTGCTATCACTAAGTTGACGCTAAGAGACATTACCACTGGATTAATGATGATGAGAGGGCAATCAATAGGTTTAAATCAAAGGGGTCAGTCTCTTATATTAACAGTTTGACGCTGAGTCAAATTATCAACCACCAAACAGTTTGTTTCAAGTGTCTGTCAAGACATCCACAGAGCAGCAATCTTGGTACTGCTGACTTTTTGGGCCTGATATTGTTTGGAAATAGTGGGTTGTATTGTGCTCCATAGGATTTTAGAAGCATCCCTAGAGCCCCCTCCTTACTCAATGTCCACTACTCCCTTCAAGCTGTGACAATCTAAAGCTTATCTTTAGATAAGATGATATCCTTCAGGGGCATCATTGCCTCTGTCCAAGAGCAACTGCCTTACAGTATTTCCGAAAATAGTATTCTGTGAAATATAATTCCTCAGAGGCTCAAATACATGTGCGAAAACATCCTTTTCTTAGTTTCAATGCTTGTAAACCAATTAAGGAATCTAAGAAGCTCTGTGGAGAAAAAATCTATAGTTTCTCAAACTTAACTATTTGTAAAACATGTTGTCCAAAAGAGGAAAAAGTTGTCGTCAAAAAGATTTACTGTTGCTATTTGTTCAACTTGCAAGGTAGAAAGATAAGTTTGCAGACACACATGATTAATGACACCATAAAGTTTCCAATTTTCCATTATGAACAAAGATGAAACATTTTAAGAAATATAAAACAATGTAAGAATATTAAATGCTTAGGAAACACACATGATTAATGATACCATAAAGTTTCTAATTTTCCATTATGAACAAAGATGAAACATTTTAAGAAATATAAAACAATGTAAGAATATTAAATGCTTAGGAAACACAATTCAATTAAATTCACCTGTAACTTGTAAACCTGAACAGAAATCACACAAGTATTTACATAACTATATGTAATATTTTAAATGCTGATCAGCTATAGTAATACAATATTTAGCAATATGATTAAGCTATATTTAGTCATAATATTAAGTGCAACTATTACAATTATAATAAAGTACCTTAATTATATTTTAAAAAACATCTTACATAAAATTCACAGTTCAAGCACAAGTATCAATGCATAATTAGTTCTTTTGATTATGACTACCTACTACCAAGAGTTTGCAAACTACCACCTGCTACCTATTTTTGTCACAACCATGTATTATACTCTTAAAGGTATACTAAACATTTTAAATTCACAATAGATAATTTATAAGTTATAATACCTTGGCTTCTAGGAACTTTTCACTTCCAAAGGCAAGGGCATGACTCAAGGTTCTTTTTTTTTGTGGCTTTATATTAAGCTACTTTAAAAAATAATCTTACCTTTGGCCCTGCTACAGTTTGAGCCATCTGCCCATCCATTAACTCCAACAAATTTGATTAAATAAAAAAAAGCAAAAGTGTTCATCAAATTTTTACTGTAGAGTACTTGTCAAAAGCAAAATAAAGCTTCACCTATAATAGCTTCGCTATCAAATGGTATACTGTAGAGCTATTAAAAAGAATAAGGACAGGGAGCCATATAATGTATACAAGTTTGAGATTCCCACAAAGTATTCTGAGATGAATAAAAGCAAAATGCAAAATGCGTAACATAATTGCACTTTTTTAAAAAGAGAAATATTATCAGTTATGTGCATACAATCACATACTTCAGAAATACACACTAAACTTTAGGAGGTGTGGTTACGAAAGGATAAAGAGAAGACTTAACTTTGTATTCTGCTCTTGAAATAATAAGTTTACAGTAAAACACACAAACCCTACTGATAGCATAAAAAGAATAAATGAGAAGCTGTAAGTTTTTTCCCCTAAAACCATCACCATCATCATTGTAAAAGGTTCTATTACTGATTTATAGCCTCTGGAGTTTGATATTTTCTATATTTAGTTTAAGTACACCAAACTAATTTCTATTTTTATGCACTGAGGAATTATCCCACATATCTAAGGTTTAAACAAATTTTCCCCTTATTTCTAGATTATATATACACTTGAAAATAAACAGGTGAAAGTAATGAATACAGTAAACTAGAGAATTGAGTATCAAGTCCAATATAAATTCTGATGAAAAAGCTAATTAATATACCTGGCAAGACTCTTTGAGTAAGTAGTTCCATTTTAAAAATATTCATAGTCCTTACTGTAAAATATGTTCATAAAAATTGAAAAACATTACATGTAGTATATTAAACACACATCCTACACAAATCTACTTCCAAGAAGCATCCATTAAGGTTAGTCTTCCACATTGTTTTCTACCATACATTTATACTTACATTTGTATTTTTATGATCTTTAAAAATTATTTTACATGTCCTTAAAAATAACTTACAAACATGATTAAAACATTTTAAAACAAGGTTTTTCAGAAATTATCCAAAATTAAATTGTTTTATGGTAGAGCACAAATGTTTCTCTATATCCTAAGTGTTCAGCAAGGGAATCTGTTCCTTCAACTGTTAACAGTCCTATCAACCTACTACACATACATCATCCTTACCAATGGCTAATGGAAAGATATTCTGGTTATGTACCAGAGAGGACTGAAACTGACACTTTCATTACTTATGTAGTTCCAAGCTAAGTCACTTTATTTTATATTTGACGCTTCTTAGAGGAAAAAAGATAGCTGGTATGACTCATCTCATGCACAAGTTCAAGCATAATGCTTGACACAAAACCATCACAGTAACAAACAATTACAGTTGATCAGATGCTTTAATTTGACATTGAGTGAGGATTCTTGGCTGTACACTTATTTCCCATGTGTCAAACCAAATCACCTTTATATTAAGTCTGGGATAGAAATTCTCATTCCCATACATCTATATACTTCCCATACATCTATATACTTATATCTAAAGTCTCAAAAATTTGTCATTCAGTAACTATATTTCTAAGAATTTAGATAAATAAATTAAGGATTGAAAATTTAAAAGGTATTACAGCCTTATTTGCAAAAACAAAATATAAACAACATGAATGTCTAACAGGATAGATTAAATTTAATGATTATATATAAAGATGAAAGCTGGTGGAATAGAGATACACTTTACATAGAAGTGTATTATTAAACACAATACAGTATAAAGTACATATTTTCTCTAAAACAAACACAACTATCTGGAAGTTATATTTATAAGTAGAGGAACTATAATTCTCTTTTTTTTTTTTGTTTAGTACTGGGAATCAAACTCAGGACCTGGTACTTGTCAGGCAGGCACAGTGCCACTGAGCTAAATTCCAGGCCCAACTACTTCAATGTGCCTATATTTTCTAAGAAACATACATTATTTATGTAATAATTTTTAAATAAAAAATTGCAGAAAGACCTTTTTCTCTTCAATTTATACACAATGTTAACTTGTTTCAACTTTTGCAGGAAATGAGTCTATTACCAGGACTCTGCTATACACTATTTTTTTGGTGGTATGCACTGAACCCAGGAGCATTGTATTACTGAGTTACACCCTCAGGTGTGTGCACCATTTTGAACTTCAATTGGATCTGGAATTTCCTGTCTCTCTTTGCTTCCTGCCACCATGAAGTGAGTGGCTTCTTTTGCCACTCACTTTGTAACGTTCTGCCTTGTTGCCGCTCAAAAATCAATGGACTGAAACTTTCAAAACTATGACCCAAAACAAACCTTTCCTAATTAAAAGTCCATTATCTCAAGTATTTTGCTAGAGCAATGGAAGGCTAACATACACTCCAATTTCACTTAAGTGGGTCTGAAGAATAGGATGAATTATTTGCCCTGAATTTTAATCTAAAACTTAATGCTCTTTTTCATTGAATTGTCTTTCTTGGCTTATAAAAGGGAGCTTCCTTTGTGTGCATAATCAAATGTTAAAGAATAAAACAAGTGTGAAAAAGTATGCACACTGAAATCAATGAAACTAAACGTTTCTTTCCTCTTCACACATTTCCTTTATAATGTATTTGTATATTAAAAATATTTCTGTCACACTGACATCAGCAACTGGACTGTGGAATACACTTGTTGAAAACCTAGTTTAACACATTATTAAATGTGATGTATAAGGGCAGTTAAAGATTCTATAATAGTAATGTTTTTATCATAATGGGCATACTTTGCAAATGGGACTAGGAAGAACCATGTCTTTCCTTCAGTAGTTAAGCCCCACTAAGTAAATACAGTGTAAAAGCACCACCAGACTTCTGTTAAGTATTTGTGTTTGGTAATAATAAAAGATGTATTCCTGACGTTAATGACAGTGTATATACAGTAACAGGAAAGATCAGAGTCCCAGATGCAAGTTAAATGAGAAAACAATCTTTCCACCTTAGAAACTTTGCAGTTTAGATTTGATCCATTGAATCTAAATACTGTATTACTATTAGGATTTAAATACATAAACCAGAAATATTACATTAAATCTGAATCACACTGAACAAGCCAATAACAATGAAAATTTATGAAACACTATACTATTTAAAGAACTCTTTCTGTAAAGACCCACCATGCTCTGTAAAATGTCATTTATTACTACAGAGATTTTCAAGCCTAGAAATGCAGTATCATTCTTGTATTTCTGGCTTCTGATATAGAATAAGGTTTTAAAACACTAGGCGAAATGTCTACCTGACCTCTTACTTTTTTCCTACAGGTTGAATCACTCAAGTCAGATTGTCCCCATTATTTTCTACTTTGCTGAAAGAGTTTAATATTTTCTAGGTTTTTTTCGATGGCAAAAAAGCCTTATTTGTTGTGACATAAAATCATGAAGATATGAATTCATATGTAGTTAATGTCTTATTGTACATAAAAAAGTCAGAGAAAGATGCAAAAAGGAGAAAAAAAGTTTATATAGTACTGTGAGGATTACTTGACCTATGTCCATATTTGAGGATATAAACATCCAAAATGTCAATACAAGACGTGTAATACATAAATCTAGGGAAAAGTGTATAAAACATTCTAGAATATTCTTGGAAAGAAATCAAAGTACAGACTGCAAGTAAGCTGTTTTTCAACAAACAGCTATGTATTTTAACTACTCATAGAATTGTAATTATTGGGGCATTTAAAGTTCATTTAACACTGTCAGTCTCCTATTTAAAATATATTTGGGATTATTCTGAAGAGTCAAATACATTGCTTTTCAGGAAAAGCAATGCACGAACAGAATTTTCCTCATAAAATTACAGGTAACAGAAGCCTACAATGAGAAACCTATATTAGTTTTTCATATCCCGGTATTACTTAAGTCATGTTCTTTGCCAACAAACCTCCCAGACCAGAGGAACAACAGAACATGTGGAAACGTGCTTCTATGTCATAATGCCATTCCTAAATGGAAGCATCAAGGGTTCATTATAGCAGCACTTCACAATCATGTTCATACAAGGATAGTCATCTATGACTCTCCAACAATTCAGTCTAGAAATATGCTTTGGGTCATAGAATCTAACCCCACTAATTTCCACCCAAATGACTTCCATTGGAGTCTCTGTGTTAGTGTACTATAACTCTGCGCCCTTGGAAACTGGTCAGATGATCTCTTTTCTCAAGGGGGGTCAGGGCCAGATGAACCTGCAACTCATCTTCTCAAGTGTGCAGTCTAAGCTTTCTCTCCCTACTTTTCTGCAGAAAAGCTGTCACCCAGGAGACGCGTGGAGGAAAAAGAGCAGAGCGGAGTACAATCCCGCGCCAGCCCCGGCGGGCACCCGGGGCCCTTCCTTCCCGCTCCGGACGCTGCGGCGGCCTCACGCCAGCCCCTCGGCGCAACCTGCGGTGGACTCGCTGACGGCGTCACCGAAAGGAGATGCGCCAGTCAGCGAGTCCCTAGTCCTCGCAAATAGAGCGGCGCTGCGAGCTAGGAGTCCGCCTGCACTTGGGCCGCGTTGGGGGCTGCACCTGTCAGCACGGGGCTCGCGCCCGGGGATGCGCAGGGGCCGGAGGGCAGCACACACCTCAGGGCGGGGCGAGGACCATTGGGCACTTACGGGGTACACCTGTCGCTGTACTCGTTGGCGATGGTCTCAATGCCGCCACTCCTTGCTACGGCGATGTAGCAGTTGAGAAAGCCGAGGTCAATGCCAACCACAGACATCCCGCCGCCTGATGGTCGGGCTGCCGGCGCTGAATCCTCGGATGCGGGCTCCGCGTCCTCTGGTGGGCCGTTCCTGCTGGGATTGCGACTCCTACGAGAAGCAAAGAGACAGGACCCCAGGTCGCCAACTCTGAAAATAGGGCAAGGCGTCAGGAAACTGCAGAGAAGGTAGAGGCCGCCAGCGCCACAGCCTCCGCCGCGTCCTGCTGCCTGGGTCTCTCCACTGCGGCTCGGACGCCTCCAACCGGCAGTTACTGGGATCTGCGCCTGCGCGCTCTGCCGCCGGGGAGGCTCGCGAGTCGTAGCTCTGCGCCGGAGGCTGCTCCCAGCCTCGACTTCGGCCGCTTCCGTCAGCACTCGGGCAACGGCTGCCGTAGGGGCTGCGGGTTCGAGAAAGATCTGGAAAGCTGAGCCAGCCGGGGGCGGATGGGAGGGGTGGGGAGACGGGGCGGACCGGGGGGAGGCAGGGAGGCGGTGCTGGCTCTCAAGTTGCCGGGCAGCAGCTGGGCGACCTGACTCGCTGCGAGGCGGCGGTTGCTGGTAAATGCGCCGGGGTGCAGCCTCCTCGGCGGTGTCGGCGGTGCCGTTTCCACAGCCGCCCCACCCTGCCCCTCCCTTCCCACACAGAGCCCGCAGCTCCCCGCGCACCCACCCGCCGCCCCGAGGGGCCGTGTGTCGCCGGCGCTCGCAGGGCCGTGCGGGTCCCCGCCGCCAGCTTTGTGAGGTAGCGCCCATTGTGCGGCGCTTGGCGACACTGCCGCGGAGCCCGAGAGGCCCCGCGCTTCAAGAACTGCACCTTTCCAGGCTTTTTTCCTTCCAGTTTGAAAAGGCAGAGCCAAACTGGTGTCAAGCTGCGAGCAGACTGAGAACTTTCCGTTCAGCAGCTTCCTTCACCTCTTTCCCTTAGCTCAGTTTTGCAGAAACGACCCTTAGTCTGTCACAGGGCCCGGCCCAGCTGTGCGCCGGCCTCCTGCTGCCATCCTGCCTGTTCGACGTCTCTTGCCGGTGTCTGCAATTTAATCAAATTATATTTTATACTCACGAAGCTTGGCTGTCCTGTTCTTTTTTGATGACTTCTTTGTGTAATTCTTTCTTTTGCAGTTCTTGGGACCCCAATTCCATCTCGTCCAATTCTTTGTGTGTCCCCTGCACCTTCTTTAATTCTTGATCAGGTTCCTGTTCCACATTGGTGACCATCTTGAAAATAGATGTGGGTTTTCCCCCCATTTCTTTAGTACCCTCATTGTCCGTACCCCACCACTTAAAACAACTTAGCCGTTTTAGTAGTAACAGGGCTGCTATAGCGGCAGCGGCAAGTGTGGTTATAGCTCCTGCAGCTGTTGCTACAACTGTGACATCCATGTTCAGTGCCAATACTGAAGAAACTCGAATGTATAGTCTTGCTTCGACTCTTGTCTCTCTAAACAATCAGGTTTCTCCATTTAAGACTACACAGGAGACAAGCTATGCGCGCGGGTTGATGCCACCCTCTGAGCTCCAGCAAAATTCACCTTTCCAGTGGACAGTTCGAGAGAAGACTCAGGATTCGACGCTGCTGCTCCTGACAGAACCCTCAGCCCTCAGGATTCCACCACCTAACTGTCTCTTCCAGCCATCATCTTTCCTAGAAGGATGATGACTCCCCATCATTTAGAATTGTTCCTGTATATCCTGAGAGTCCCCAGGGACCTTATACTTAACTGATTCTATTTATTTGTCCATGATGTCTGTAAAACCTGTGATTTTTTAATCAAAAGAACATTTAAAACACAAAAGTAAAGTTAATGCCTGGTATGAGGAGTTACCACATTTCTTAAAATTAATGGGAGGACATGAAAGTACCTAGTAGCTGTGAACAGGACAGGCTTTAGAGTTAACATGAATTTAGGTTTTAGTTTCAGATTTACCTTAAGACCTTTGACAAGTTACTGAATGCTACAAGTCTCAGGTTGAAAACGTGTTGAAGTGATAAATATATCCATTGGACTTTTTATATTTAATAATGTAACTTTTTAATTTTATTTGTAAGAAAGGTACTGGGTGTGGTGGTGCAAGCCTAAATCCCAGCCACCTGGGTAGGAGGCTCCCAAATTTGAGTCTGGTGTAGAAAACTTAAATAATCGAAAGGACTGTGTTTAAAAAGTGTGGTAGCAATGTTAATATAGACTAGAGCAAGATGAGATTGTATGCAAAAGTCATTTTGGGAGGCTGTGACAGACATAATTTTCAGTCAACTACTAAGTATTTTCACCTTGGTTAGTCATATTGTCATGTGACTAAAGTCTCACTAACATGTGAATGTGGTAACATGCAATTTCCACCTTACCTGGTTAAAATTCATTTCTCCTGTTCTTTCCTCTTTCTAGGCCTTGTGTGTTTTTTACTGTGTAGACATGTATAACGCTCTAGGACAGTGCTGCTTTACTCACAGCTCCAAATCCTCAAGGGATTAACAGAATTAAGGGATGGGAAGGTCTTGAATTAACCTTTAACTAAAATATAGGCAACCCACTTGGGACCTCTGGGTCTCTTGGACAAAAGCTTTTTCTCAAACATATTCTCTTAAAAAGTGAAAAAAGTAACATCTCCTTCAATTATGAATATATGTACAGCTCACTGTAGTATCATCTTCCTATCCATAGAAATCAACTATTTTCATAACACTTTATTATCATTTAGATGTTTAAATATTGTCATATTAACTTTAAAATTACATGAACTACTGGGTTCTTCTTGAGTTAAAAGTACGTATTTATCACTAACTTGAGTTTTTTTTCCTTTTTGAGACAGGGTCTCGCTATGCAGTTCAGGCTGGCCTTGAGCTCACTTTATAGCTTACTTAGGCTGGTCTCGAATTTGCAACAATCATCCTGCCTCAGCCTCCTGAGTGCTGGGATTACAGGCATGTGCTGCCATGCCTGCTACTAATTTGTATTTAATAATTATATTTCAAATAGTCTTCTTAATCTTAAGTATTTTATGTACTTAAAAATTCATTGTAAGAAAGGGTTTTACTAGGTTGACTAAAATGTCCATGGCACAAAAATGGTTTCAAATCCCTGCTTTAGGGGACTAGAGAAAAAGACTTAATCAAGGTGTCTGAAGTTCATTTGTGCTGCTGGCTTGCATGGCCAACTATTATGTAAGAGAAACATGTCTCCTTTAAACCACTATAAATCTGTTACAATTTGACCTCCACCTTCATTACATTAGGCTATTAAAATATAATTTGTGTGACAATAAAACCTAAATAAGGCAATGGCAATCAAAGTGTAAAGAGAAAACATGATTTAGGAGGTAGCATTTGTATGAGTTGGCGACGTATTTGCTATATGAACCAATATAGGAACGCAAGGAAGAGTACTATTAATAATAAGGGACAGAGAAACAAATCTGTAACTAAGTTGAGTTAGGATAGGAATACTGGGTTATAGAAGCCTCTAATACATGCTGAGAGACATGCAAGAGACAAGCAGAAACATACATCTAAAAAATCTAAAGAAATCTAGGCTACAGAGAAATCTGAGTGTCACTTACATACAGGATGGTATCTGAAACCTAAGCTAGAGAAGACACGAGGTAGGAAACAAATAGAAAGTTAGAAAAATGAGCAGTACTGGCCCTTAGAAAATACTGACTTTTAAACAGACAGTGGAAAGAATTTCTTTTGAACTCCTATTTAGGTCAGTCAGCTATGAGAAATGAAGCTATCGATTTATTTATGTAGCGTACTGCTTATATCCATGAACAAAGGACCTACTTTGGAAATTTTAGTCTTGAGGATGCCAAAGTCCTATTTTTAAAAAGCATCAATCCAGAGTAGGAATATTAAAAACTCCTTGAGTGGCCTCGGCCTCTTAGTACATATTTTCATTTCCCTACCCAGCAATAAAGCCTATTATGAGAAAAAAACTGAAATTAACCAAATAAATGCAATTTCAGTGAGTATAAATTACCACCAAATTAAAAAGTTATCTTGTCATAGGGAAGATATGTTTTAATGAACTAAAAAAGAAACTAAAAGAATGAAGTTCTGAGATGGAATTTTAGGTATTATTTGGGGAGGTAGTTTTAAAGTAGAAAATTGTGTCTTACATAAGACTAAGATGTAGGAATTTAAAAACCATATTCATTTTAAATATATTTTAGTTATGTGCTAACATTGGTATTAACATTTAGCAGAACTATTTCCTTATGAAATCTGTATTCTGATTTTGTTCACTATGTCATCTCTCAACAATATTTTATGTTAATATAGTTTTAGCTCAGCCCAAGATACTAAATAGTATTTTTGTCTACACAACTTATATCCTACACAACTTATATCCTTTGGTTTAGCAATTTAGAATAAACTGCCTTCTAGCTATGACTTTCAGAATATTAAAGACTTCTTTTGCTTTGGTGGCACACAACATATTCCTATGTATTGAATAACTTAGCAAAACACTGTCTCAAAATATAATTAAAGGGAGTGGTAAGGTAGTTCAGTATTTTCTGGGTTAAACCTATAGCACCAATGACTTCTTTCCTATAAGCATTGCTTTGCACAAATTAAAATTTTTATACTATTTTCTTAATCTTTATATGGGAAAATATTTGGTTAAGTTTCTTTGATGTTATAGTTTAGAAGGAAAGTATTTTATATTTTATTTCTGTAACCACTGAAAAAAATCATATGGAGAATTCTCAAGTTGTTTTCTTTAAGTGATATTCAACATATTAAAAATTATGTTTTCTTTGAAATAAACTTTGAACCTGTATACCTTGAGCAAGTGTGCCCACTTCACTACCCTGACTTTCAGCCTAACAAAATCTCTCTCCAGTTTATCCAACTAGCTTAACAATCTTTTACACATTTGTAGGGAGTGGCGCGACCGCCCCATTGCTGCCTCCCCACCTCTCTCCTATGGGTATATGATGCACCTGCCTACATTAACTATAATCCCCTCCTGCTTACGTCACATACCTGGACGTGATGATGACCCATCAGAAATCACCCCATAGCCTCTTCCTGTCCCACCAGCCCGCCTTTGGCCCATAAAGGATGCGACCACTTCCTGAATAAAAGAGGCTTGATCGGATTCTCTCGACTTGCTTCAATCTCTCTTTGTCTCCCCCGTTCTGTTCATCCCTATTGCCCCTCCAGGCACACCCCATGGATTGATCCACGGGCCGGATCACACATTCAAACTTTGAAACACTGGGTACTATTTTTTATATCTCTGGAAAAAAAAGACAGAATCTTGTAACAAAACCTTAGAGATGCTTGTATTTCTCCACAGAGAAGCATCTTTTGTTCTTTCTCTCATGACAAAAGTTTTTCGTTTTGCTTACTAATAAAGTTAAAGGTGATACGAAAATAGAGCTCCTTTATAAGTTATAAACTTCCTTTTATTGATATGGAATACAAAAACTAATTTCCAAGGGAATATTTTTTGTTCCACGATATATTCACACTTGGTAAGACTTTATTGTAAAGACAATTAGCAGATAAGACATTTTATGTTTTTTATTTTCCAATGAGTTTTACAGTATCACTAAAGTCATTATCAAATTTTAATGATCAGATCTATAATCTGTGCGACACTGTAAGTACCATACATAATAATACCTGAGTTGTCTTGGAAAAAAGCTTATTTATTCCTATAGATATAATGATGACATCTCTTGATATACTTTTAAGAAATATTTCTTATGCTGTATGATTTTTAAAAGATGAGAAAACAGGTATATTAAATGAATAGCAATTTTTAAAAACATGCTTTCATTTCTTGGATTTCAGCAGTATATAATTTTCATGACAAATGTAAGAAAATAATTTTAAACAAATAACATATACTACTTATAAGTAAAATGTCTCATTCCAGTGAGTTTAAGTGGGAAGGAAACATACAATTATCTGATTTTAAACATTTAAACCCTTGAAGAAAGTTTACGCTTTATTGCAGAAGTAGCACTTTAAGACACTGACAGTAATAAACATCCTATCAAAATGTATACAAATGGCAGCATGTAATTTATATGTTTAACAGGTTAGATGCATGCGTTTTTCAATTTAATCTCCTGATGAACCCCCTCCAATATCAATATTAAGCAATTCTTTAATTTTATCATATAACACCAACACCAAAGCACCCCCTGTGCCACGAAGGATGTTGGAGAATGCACCACGAAAAAATGCATTGGCTCCCTCATTTTGGTATATCTTCACAAAGCAGTCTAAGGTTCCTTTATACTGCCGTTCAGCCTCACCACTCTAGATAAAAGAAAAAGGTTTATATTATTTTCTTTTTTTTTTTTTCTTTTTTTTTTTTATCAGTACCAGGGATCGAACTCATGACTGCCTGCTTTCAAGGCAGGCGCTTATGCCGCTGAGCTAAATCCCCAGACCTATATTATTTTCATATCATTTAAGATAGTTTTCTACTGTCATAAAGATAAATAAAATTAACACAATGTTGAATTAATTCACTTATATTGCATACTGTACTTTGCACTCTGAGAATATTCATAATTTTCACTTTTCAGGCTTGTTTGAGAACTTACCTTACTAGAAAAATGTGTATTTGAATATTAGGGAAAAAATTTTTAGAAAACACTGAAAACCAAACAATCATAACACGCTTCACTTAAATTTATAAGATATAGTCTGAGTGTGTTAACCTACAGGAAAATTAATGATCTTAATATCAGAAAAAAATAATGAATGCAGACATTTTTAGGAGGAACAATTTGAAAAAGTACAGATAAAGATAATAAGCAGATAACCAGCAGTTAAAAACGGGAAATAGGTGATTCCAGCAAAGATGATGGATAGATAACAGTTGGCTACAGAGGCTCCCTGAGAGTCAACTTAGAATTCAACATAATTCAGCACGGGGAGTCCTGAACAGAAGGAGATGAATTCTCTCATCCCAAGAAGAAACTAAGGTGAGAAGAACCAATCAAACATACAGTCCAGTGCTATTATTGGAACAGTTAAAGGTTCAGTGTTCCTGTCATAGTGGGTGACTTGCCAAGCCACCTGAGGTCCTGCCACTTCAACTCACTGGAGGTATAGTCACACTGTTGGGGGTCGGCCAGCCAAATGGAGACTGAGCTGGCAGGGAGCCTGCATGGACCTGTGGTGAGTGACAGGAGTGGAGCCACTCCACAGAAAGGGGGGCTCTGGTGGATGACATTCTGGGACTGGGCAGGACTGCCAAATACAAGGGGCAACAGTGACTTCAGTCAGTTGTTCCCTTCTCAAATGGGATTGGTGGAGTGAGCTTGGCCTGGGTCATGCAACCTGGCTGAGATCCAATATGTTATCTGAAATCAACTCCCTACAGTGACAGTGCACACTAACACAGTGAAGGTCTCAGCAAGTTGACTGACCCGGAGAGGAGGCAGCATACAGTAATACAGTGAAGGTCTCAGCAGCTTGATTGCTCTGGAGGGGAGGGGCCAACATATGCTGCCTGTGTTTGCAACTCACTAGCACACTGCAGTGGGAAGGGTCACCTAGCCAGCATGTTTCATAAGAATTGTAACCAACAAACAAAGGCCTCCTGGAAGAAACTGAGTGAGAACCACAGACATGCAATATCAGACACAGCACCAGTGGACATAAAGAGGTATCTTCGGGACCTCATAGACGAGTTCAAAAGGGAAAAATATTTAGCTAAGTAAAGCAAGATATAAGAAAATTAATAAAAGAGACGCTGAGCACCCCTCAAGAAGACACAGACGGAAGAAAGGAGGAACTCAAACAAAGGAGAGAATCACTTGATGAGGAATATAAAGAAAATATAAAATAAATGAAGCAGATTCAAAGAGATTACCAGGAAATTAAAAACTATGGAAAGATGGCAAATCTGCCTGAAAAAAACTAAGGATAGATTATCCAAACTGGAGGACAGGTTTGCAATGTGGGATTATGAAAGGAAAAACTTTTTAAAATTACAAGGAAACAAGCAGTAACAATACAAAGGCTAGAAGACGACAAGAGGATCTGTAACTAGAGATAAAGAATGTGAAAGAAGCAGCAGGGGTACAAACAAAGGAACTACAAAGGCTATTCACAGAAATAATTAAGGAAAACTTCCCAAACATAGGAAAAGGAAATGATATTCAGATGTATGAGGCATACAGAACTCCAGCCACCTACAACCAAAACAGAGCTACACCCAGGCATATAATAATAAAGATCCCAGAAATTCAATGTAAGAACAGAATATTAAAAGCTGTTAGAGACAAGAAACAGATAACCTATAAGGGAAGGCCCATCAGAATAATGACACAAACCATCAATTCAAGAAGAGCCTGGAGTGAAATATTCCAAGCCTTGAAAGAAAATAACCTCCAGCCCAGATTGATATACCTTGCTAAACTGTCTCTAGAAATTAATGGAGAAACAAGACAAAAAGGAACTTGAGAAAGAGGAACTTGGGAAATTTGCAACCACCAATTCAATTCTACAGAGAATACTGCAGGGCATTCTATAGAGAGAGAAAAGTAACAGGATTCCAGGAACAGAGGCAGAGGCCTCAATGAATGGAGCAGAAAACAGAATGAAGAAGATAAGCAGACAACTGATGGCAAAAAAAGAACGTAACAGAAATGAGGCAGAGAACGTTGGTTATAATCTTTAATATAGATGGCCTTTATACACTAAGTTAAAAAAAAACACACATGTGGAGTAGATCAGGAGGTAGGGTCCTGATAGGGCACAGTGTACCCTTGGGGAAGTAAAAGGGGAGGGAGAGTCTTAAAAAAGATGGCAGAAGATATTGTTAATAGTGTATCAGGATTTAAAATGCACATCACTCTGCTTAGATAGATTTTATTCTGTCCCAGTTTGTCTATTTAGATCTGAGGGCACAGACAGCTATCCCAAAAACATCAGGTTATAGAACAGTAATCATCTATAATTTCCTATTAACTGAATCTGGAGCCCTGTATGACTTATACTGTTTTATCATGACCGATCTTAGTTAAATCTGGTTTGTTGGATTGCTGTTTGGTATCAACAGACTTTTTTCAAAACTGATACGATTGATAGTATCACGTCTGAGAATATAGGCAACTACACTGAAGATGACAAGACTCTTCGATACACATTCTGGTTTGATAACTGCCTGTTTTTGAAGTTTTATACTATACACAAAGTTCTGTTTTTATTAATACTGTTATGTACTGACATTCAATTATACTATCTCTGATGATTTAGCCAACTCTATTGAAGATAACAAGAGATAACACAGGAACTATGGTAGAACTCCTTGTACAATGGTCTTATATGTCTTTTTTGTTTCATGTGTTTATAGGAATATGTTTTGTTTTGTCTTGCTTTGTTTTGTTTCTCCCTCTAATATAGAAAGGATAGAAATACATGTTAACACTCATGCATGTATAGAATCTATAAACAGTTTATGAGAACTCACCTTATGACACATGATGAATGAACAAATACTTTGAAGAAAAAGAGACCTGAAAGTATCCAGTGCTGTTCCTGGAGTGTCATAATGTGAAACCCAGCAATAGTATTATTCTTTGTTCAGAGTGATACTAGCCTGCTTGAGTTTGTTCAATCGCAACATAATTGAAGATATGTATAAGTGCATGTATGTTTAAGTGTATAGGATTGATAACCATATTTCTAAGTTTTTGTTGGATAGTTGAACAGAACTGGTCACAGTCTCACTGTTTGAATCCCCACTTTATGTGCTCCACTTTAGAATCTTGAATAACTATTTGTAAGAGGACAATGAGTAATCATCAACTAGTGATTTCTTACTGTTTATTTTTTTCTTTGAAAGTATGTATTATTTCTACCTGTTTTCTGTTTTGTTTAGTCTTTCTTAAAATAAAAAAACCGAGAAATAGAAAAAAATACAACAGAGTATATAAAATGTCAATAGACAAATAGGAAATAAGCAAAAGAAAGCACAAAAAGTATGCAATTCTTGAAATCCTTTGTGAATAAATTTCTGGAGACAATACTGGATGGACAGCAGGCCATAAGGTTATTAAAAATGGGAAAGGGAACATAAATGAAAATGACCCAGAGACTAAAGGAAAAGCAAGATATGAAAAGCTCTGTGACAACTGTCTTTCAAGAAATGGATAAAGTCCTAGAAAAGTATAATTTATCAACAGAGTGGAAAAGAAAATGAAACAATATTATATAACTGTTAAAAAGAGTATTCAGTTGTTCAAAACAGACTCATAAAGAAAACCACACATCCAGATAGTGTCATGTGAGTTCTACTCAACATTCAATGAACATTTCCTTATATTCTTAACAAAAATTTTTCTAGGGAAAAGTGGGAAGACTCCCAACATATTTTATGTTTGAATAGTTCATACAAAAGTCAAACTATGATAATACAAGGAGTTAAAATATCAGTAGTGTTAATAAAGTATGGATACCAAAGTCGTGCACAAAACTTGCTAATCAAATCCTGAAAGGAATACAAAATATAAATACAGCATGACAAAGCTAGATTTACCCCAGGCATTAAAGATAAATTCAGCTTTGGAAAACAGATTAGTGTAATACAATACAGTAATATTAGAAGAGAAAAATGACATGATTATCTCAATAGATATGGAAAAATGACTGCCATTCATGATTAAAAATTGTTTTAACTTAGTAATAGAAAGTTACTGCCACTAACACAACAATTTAACTACAAAAATTCCACATACAGCATTAAATTATTAATACTAAAGGCACTCTTAGGTTGTCAGTTATTACTTCTTAGTGTAAAACTGAATCACAGACCTTGATGACTGTAGGCAGGCAGAAAATGTAAGAATGATAAGGAAGAGAAAAATACAATATTAACTTATTATGTAGGTAAATAATCCTCAGAAGTATGCGCATATAAATTAACATTTGTAAGGGGGTTAACAAAGTTGTAAGGCATAAAATTAAAATACAAAAATAACAGTACAGTCATATGATGAATTGTATACCCCTAAAATCATATTTTGAAGAATTAAGCCCCAATACTTCAGAATGTGACATTTTGGGGACAGGGTCTTTATGGATAATTAATGTTAAATGAGATCACCATAGTGATCCTAATCTAATAAGATTGTCCTTATAAAAGAAGGAAGAAAGGAAGAACCATGAGAAGACAAAGGAAAAAGATGGCAAACTATAAGACAAGAGGCTTTGAGAAGAAACCAAACCTGTCAACACCTTGCTCTTAGATTAATTCAGAACTATGAGAAAATTCTGTTAAGTCATCTAGTTTGTGGTACTTGTTATACCAGCCTACCAAACTGATATTCTCTCTCACACACATTGCACACACACAGTTTTTTCTGTACCATTTTAAGAGTTAAGCTGTAGAGACCACGCTTTTTTATCCTTGGGAAAGTATGAACTATGTTAAACACTATTTTCATGCCATTTTTTTTGGCGATTGATCCTAGGGCCTTTGAAACTAAACTGAATCCCTAACACCCTTTCCTTTTTTTTTTTTTTTTTTAGACAAGGTTTTCCTATGTAGTCCAGATTGACCTTGAACTCACTATGTAGCCCAGGGTGGACCCTTGCTTAGCATCCCAGAGTGCCTGCATTACTGGCATGTACTGCTTTCATGTATATTTTCTAAACAAACAAAAACGGTCTTTTTCCAGTAGTAGGGATTGAACCCAAAGCCTTTGAACTGAGATACATCCTTACCTCACATTCCATTTTGTATCTCCCAATGTAGGATTTTGATGTTTATGGTGACAGATATGCCAATTATTCTGATCTGACTAGTACACATGGTATATGTGTATTTTGAAATATTACACTAAAATCTGTAAATTTGTATAATTATCAATTAAAATGATTTTTTAAAAGTCTTGTCAATGTAGTAAATGAATTCTAGTATATCTAGATAGATATCTAAATATCTAATTCTAGTATTATCTAGTATAGAAAATGAAACACAGATGTTTGAAGAGTAACTCTTAGCATTGTCTATGAGTGAAGTAAAAAAGGTCAATTTTCTGGGTGGTCTATTGAGTTGTTCTGAGACCATTTTATGAGTGACAAAAAATAAGGACCAAATTTCCTAGAATTGTTTTGAGAATTTAACAAGTCCAAGTATAAAACATTTGAGACAGTATATGGCCCATACAGAATATATTATTATTATAGATTTACGGGCTCATTATTTTCACTTGGCCTCAAGAAATTTATGATCTGGCCAAGGTGACTGACTACTTTTTAAACTCTCTCCCACCCTGCCCTGTGCTAAATGTTCTGTCTTGAAAAATCATATTCTTGGAGTTTTGGTCTCCATGAAGTCCTATATAATCACTTCAAACATCTGGGTATTCCTCCTCTATGTATTTCTAAACTCTACACACATTTTTGTTTGAATAATTAATTATGTATCTTCAATATTAGATTATGAGTTTGGGTACAGGTTCTATTGACTGAAAAACTACTGAAGGAGTTCTTGTAACAAGTAACAATAATGGATGTAGGATACATCAAAATTTGGGTTTACAGGTTTATGTTTAGGACACAGATCATTATAATCAAGTTTTCATCCTTGAAGTTCAAAGTTATTTAATCAAAATATTCTATAATAAATGATTATATCAATGATTTATAATTGGGCATAATTCTACCTAATCTAGTGTTCTAATTCAAATAGATACACAATCTCTGTTATCTCCCTCTACTCCTTAAGTATATTCCTATAGGAGAAGACATTTCTGTTCTGATGGCAGGTGAAGAAGAGCCTTTGCTGGATGGTGACTATTTTATCTGAAAGAGGATATATGTGGTAGTATTTACTTTACTAAGTAAAACAAATGACTTACGCCTTGCTGCTAAAATTTCTCTGTAAGTTACACCTAGATATCAAAGACATTAAAAAGATCAACTAAGCTTACAAATTAAATATAAAATACCTGCATCATCATACGTCGTCTAACCGTGTCAAAGGGGTAAGACAGTATTCCAGAGCATGTAGTCACAACTTGAGCAATGAAAAATGATACAAGAAATGGAGTTTCCTTTGGTTTTGGTAATAAGCCCTAGAAAAGAAAACATACCAGTAACCATCTAAATTTCCAAGGTATTTTAAATTTTTAAGTGATGGAATAATTTTTATAAATATATGAAGGAAGTTGTAATTGTATTTAAAATGCAATGAAAACCACCTGAATTTAATAGTGTTAAGTTTGGTAAGAAAGGCCAGGGATATACATGACTACATTTCAAAAGTATAGTTAGGGGAAAAAAAAGAGTATCTGCTATTTACCTGGAAAGGGGTAAGTTCTTAATGAAACTGATAACTAGAAATGATGGTAGTCAATAACCAAAAAAGTTCTGTGACTCTCCCTTGTGGAGATGAAAAAAATGAAAGAACGTCTGCTATTATCATAAACAGATAATCAGATGAGTAGTTGTAAAGCTCTGAACTAGGGATGAAATATTTCTACATTTTATAACTACTGTAGGACACAACAAAGAAAAGCAGAGGGAAAACAGATACACATTTTTTATGATTACATAAATGTACATGAGATGTAATTTCATTGTCTTAAAATGTATTAAAAATTGAAGTAATAAGTCCACATCACAATAAAAATAGAAAAAAATCTTCAAGTTTAAATTGTATTTAACCAATAATAATGATATTAGTTTCAGTGCTTCCTTTTGGAAGCATTTTGTTGTAGTGATTAAGAATATGGATGTTTTACTTGTTATTAATAAGTAAAAAGTAAATTATTTAATTTTCTCAGACTATTTACTCAAAAGTGAGTGCTTTAAACTATGCCAGAGAAACCAAAAATATAAACCAAAATGTATAGTAGGTAGTGGGAAATGGGAAGAAAATGTTCCAATCAGAAGGGGAACAAGGGAGAAGGGAGGAGGAAAGTGAAGAAGAGAAAAAGTAGAAGGAAAAAATGGAAATAAAGCTTTTATAAACCAGACAAAGAGGAGTTTAATAGAGTGTAGTTAAAGGGGAAAAAAAGAATCAAAATGAATCAGGTACAGGTACAAATTCTGAATGTTATTAAGCTTATCTAAAATGTACCAGTAAAACTAATTTTAAAAAATAATCTATGCAAGAACAATGTGAGGATGTAAAGTACTTAACGAAGTTCCTAGAAATGAAAAGGCAAACTGCAAACCAAGTTGGAAAATACAACACAGAATTTAACAGTATCTAGTAGATAACCAAGGTGTGATAAAAAGCTTTCCCACAATAATAGTTAATAAATGCATTTATAATAAAGTTAATGTAAAAACAGAAAAACGTTTTTCTGTGTGAAAATTTGATTATGATAGTCTACTATTTTGATACATGCTTTATATGTAAAGTCAGATCCATAATAGTTATAATTTAATTCAGTCATGATTAAATAGAATTTCATGTCCTTATTTATTTTGATTTGCCTAATTAAAAATAAGATATCTACAGAGCACATTACTAATTAAAATTTTTAAAATTAACATTTATTTAATATAACCAAGTTAAAGCCCCAAATTACCTTAACTGTGTCATAAGCTCCAAAATAAGAGGCTCGGTACACAATGATGCCCTGAACTGAAACACCAAATCCTTGGTATAAACCAACAATTCCATCTGATTTTGCTATTTTCACAATACAGTCACCTAAACCCTTGAATTGTCGCTGTTCAGGGCCTAAAATAAAGCCATTAAAAACTATTAGGAACATTATATACCAAACACTGTAATCAAAAGTAAAGAAACTTAGAGATTTAAATAATCTGAAATCTGGGCTGGGGATTTAGTGCAGTGGCAGAAGTGCTTGCCTGGCAAGTGCAAGGTCCTGAGTTTGATCCCTAGTACTGAGAAAAAAAAAAAAATTGAAACTTAGAAAAAAGGCACAAATCAAAATCCTATTCATGTAAGACGTTCACGACTTCAAAAAGTATTTTAAAATAAAGTAACTGAAAAATTAATCTCTTATAAAAGCAATCCAATTGAAGCAATCTTACTTGAATTAATTCATTAAAATTATCATAAGTAGCTGTGCTTGGTGGCATACACCAGTAATCCTAGTACTCAGGAGGCTAAGGCAGAAGTATTGCTGCAAGTTGGATGGGCTACACAATGAGTACAAGGCCAGTCTGAACTGTATACGGAGATTATCTCAAAAAACCAAAATAAAAAACAAAGATACAATAAAATAAAATTACCAGAAGTTACTAGAAAATACTTAGGTGAGACAAAGGAAATCTTCAGCATGAAAGTTGTACCTCCAACCTAGAGACAAGGCACATGGTAAAATAATCCAGGAAAAAAGTGAAATTGAGTTACAAGCAGCTCCTGGGTTCATTTTTCTGTTAAAATGGGCCTTTCCCTTTTTTAAGGTAAAAGAAAAACTATATGTGTTACGACTACCACGTGGTTGAGAATAAAATTCGTAGCTGTATTTGATAACACTATTGATATAGCATAATAATATAATAAATTAATACATGGTCAAAAACACAAGCAAAAGTTAATACACCTAAAATTCCATACCTTTTCCAATATCGACACCTAATCGGGTTCGGGCAAAATCTAGTGGATACACTACACACAAGGATGTTGCCCCAGCAGCTCCACCAGAAGCCAGGTTTGCCAAAAACCATCTCCAAAACTGAAACATTAATTTTTTTAAAAAATTATTTTTTTATTATTAAACTACAGATTTTGATTTTTCAAAACATTTAGTATTTCTTATAAATGTCAAAAAACAAATAAACAAGCTGCATTTATACAATTAAACACGTATGATGATACATTACTTGTAGCCTGTTCCCCTCCATTCTTTTCCCTTCTCCCTTTTCCTTACTTTAGTCTGTTTCTCACTAGGCAGTGTGAGAGATACAGTTCAGATGCTGATGTACTTTTGTGCAATGATATGCTGTGCTCCGAGGCTACAAGAGATAATCAGCACTTTAGACTGATTATGCCACTGTTTGTTGATAATTCCATTATTTTTTCCCAAGAAAAGTTACACATGTATAAATATATACTTTTGGTGTACTAAAAGTATTCTAAAGTAATTGATGGACCCCAAGTTAAGATCTATAAAAAGGTCATAAAGTCTCACTGTGATACTGACACTGACTTTAGAAAGAATAAAAAACAGCTAAGGTTTTTTTTTAAAAAGTGAGCAACAGTAAGAAAGAGCAAACACAAAAAAGTAGGTACAGTTACACGCATCAGGTGAATTAGGAGAGAAAGACAAAGCACAATTTGTATCCTAGAGCTATCATTGGTTCAAATTCAAGTGTCAGTTATTTTTACAAATACTTTTTTTTCCTGAAGTAATCTGATTCAATACATTTCTTGAGACCCAAGTTAAATATG
Source organism: Cavia porcellus (assembly GCF_034190915.1). NCBI lineage: Eukaryota > Metazoa > Chordata > Mammalia > Rodentia > Caviidae > Cavia > Cavia porcellus. The sequence goes on along the minus strand of NW_026947497.1, from coordinate 24,787,542 downwards.
ACATGCAACAAAAAGATTTATGAAGTACATCATAAGTACCATTTAACACCAGGCTTTAGTTTTGCCCTTGTTTAGAGAAGAAATTGGCAGTACAGTATTTTATAATGCCCCACTTTTACTTTGTAATTTTAGGTGAATTAAATTTGAATAGTTCACAAGTATGCACTTAATTATGGTCAGATGATAATATGAAAATAGGCAGACACCAAGTATAATGTAGTTGGAGTGCCATTTAAATTAAATCTTATTGGTCACTAGTTCACCTGAGCTCTTGAAGTATGCTATGACTCCTATTTAGATGTTGCCCCAAAGCCTTATGCAGTCAGAGGGGTCTTTTTCAGAGGTGATTGAATCTAGAGTGTGTGATGCTGGAATTGGTTCAAGGTGCAATGCTAGGATCAAGGGCATTAGGACTTGAGTACCTGGATAAGGTATAAGGGTATAAGGAATAGAAAGAGCCGTGGTTGTCCCTTGTTGCTTCGTTACATTCTGCCTGCCATAAACTGTTTCTCTTTTGTGATGTTTCTCTGTCAATTATGGATTGAAACCTCTACAAACTGTGAGCTCAATAAATAAACCTTTCCTCCTTTAACTTTGGCTGCTGGGTAGGCAGGCCTGTTCTCAGAACAATGAGAAGCACCAAAGCCAATTTATAGGGCTGTTTAAAGATCTATGATGGGATTAAGGTGAATTAACAGGGATAGTGTATATCAATGTTGTGATGTATCATAAACATTTAATTTTGCATGCCTTGGCCTTTGGGTTAAGCTGTAAAATTTGATCACTAGAAGAAGGTGAAAACTGAGTAGCAAAAAATAGCACCTGTTATGGTTTAAATCCAAAATGTCCCCTCAAAGCCTCAGAGATGGGGCTTTTGGATGGTGATTACATCACAGGGATGCTATTATCATCAAGTGGATTGATTCACTGATAATTCACAGCTGAATGTGGTGTCAGGTGGTAAAGCCTTGTTGGAAGTCACTTACTGCTCTTAGTTGGACAGTATATTCTTGTCTCTGGCTCCTCCCTTTGTTTTCTGCTTACTGGCTGCCATGGGCAGCTTTTCCTACCATGACCTTTTTGCCATAATGTTTCTTCCTTGGAGTTAACCAACCATGGACTGAATCTTCTGAATCCCATGAGCCAAAAGAAACCTCTCTTAATTTTCAGGTGTTGGCTATTTTATCCCAGTGATGGAAAACCCAACAAACACAGTCATAGTCACAGTTATACAACTGATTCTGAATAAAAACTGTGGATACCAAGTTCTGGAAGAGCTCCCTTTTTTTGGGAACACAACCTTGTATGTTGTCATGTACTGCAGGTAATGGTAAGTAGTACCATTATACTTAGCATGTGACTTGACTAGAAGAAGATAATTGGTAACTTGCACCTACTTCTCCTAAACTATTTTCCTTTGCTGAATTAAACCATGAGCATAACAGTTTTTCTGAGATCTGTTATGTTAGGGTGGTCTTGGGGACCTCTGACTCAGAGGGGAATAAACATTCCAAGTCAAAGGATATTCCAGATATGACAGCTATTAGCTAAAAAGACAGGAATGTTTTGCCAATTGTTTATCTTAAAGCAAAACACTATGTAAATGCTTCACATGTGTTCTCATCTAACAATAAAACTATGAGATAGCTATTATGTCTAATCTTCAGATGGTCACCAGGGATCAGTAAAATAAAGTGACCTTCAAAAACTCACATAGCTAAATAAATAATGGCAAGATCCAAGTCCAAACCTTCTGATTCTTAGTCTCCAATGGATTTTCTTAGTTACCTCTATACCTTCAACAATAGATCATAAAAATATTCAATAAACATTTGTAATAAAATATTGTAAAGAGGTAATAAAAGAGTATGAAGGAAAATTAAAGGACATAGCAACAAAGAAATGTTACACAAACAGTTGCTTTTTAAGTATCTGCTAAGATAGACTGGTTGTTTGTTTGTAGTGGACGTGAGAGACAAAGAGCAAAAAGAAAGGATGAGAGGGGAGAGATTTTGTAGGACAGTGGGAGACCTCAGAAGAATAATGTAGGTAGTATATATAGCATACTGGACACAACAAAACATACAGAAATTGGACCAAATGACATATACTACAGTTTATTTGGCAGCAAATTTTGGAAGATTTTATAGCCAACGGACTAATTACTTTGAAAAACAGAAAGCAGCCTTGTAATAAAATATTCTCTTAATCTTATGTTGCCATTTTGTTTCCCAATACTTTAATCTCAGCTAAGCACATCTTTAGTAATAAAGAAACAATTTACTTATTTAGGGAGTAAATTATCTCAGTGGTAGAAAGTAAATATTTTTTACTACTTTTTGTGCTTAACAAAAGCAATGAATATAACAATGAAAATTACATTTAATGCTTATGTAGTAGAAGACTGCCTTGAAACAAAAAAAACTTAGTTACTAGAGTTGTATTAAAAGGGATTTAGGAAAACTTGTAAAAGTTAATGTGATTGTTGTTAATATATTTCTATAATGTCAATATAGTATACTGTAATTTTTCAACCATTAATATGCTTTTTAATTATCTTTACTATCACTTTGAACAATTCCTCCCAAGACACCATGAGTGTTCCAGTTTAGATCTAGGTCCCTAAAAGTCTCATGGGCTCAGAGGTGGGGCTTTTGGAAGATGCCTGGATTACAGGCACTATATTCATTGTTGGGTTGATCCACTGAAGTTTGTTGTTAAATGTACAGTTAGGATGTGTACCTTGGTTTTAAGAGTGTGTTACTGAGGGCAATATTTTGAATGATATATCTAACTTTCTGATTACTCACCCTGCTGTCTCTGTTTCCTGGCTGTAACAAAATAAGCAGTTTCCCTCTGCTATTCCCTTCTACTGTGTCATTTCTGCTTTGCAGCCAGCTAATCATGGACTAAATCCTCCCAAACCATAAGTCACATGAACCTCTCAACCTTTAAGCTGTGTTGAGTACTCTGTCCCAGTCATAGGAAAGCTGACACAACAGGTAAGACAAATGTGACCATTTTAAAATTTTAGAGATGCTGAAATATAATTACCTGTTTTTCTTTATTAACTCCAGACATGAAGAGTTGTTTGTATTTGTCCTTAAAAGCAAAGTTTAGAGCTTGTGTTGGAAAATAACGGATAACATTTGCCAGATTGCCACGCCAATAACTGAAGAAACCTACAAAAAGAAACATATATATATAAATGCACATTGCATTATTAAAGGATTTCTAGTTTTAATACACTTATCTATTTGAACTAAGACAGATTTTCTTATGAGAAAGTTTTATAAAACGTGTTTCCATGGAAGAAAAGTGTTAACTGTATGCAGTATACTACAGTTTATTAAAAAAGCCTTGAATACTTCAAAATCCACAGCATTAACAGTCGAGTATTTTTTCTATAAGTTGAAAAACAGAGTTAATTAAAAGTTGACAGAAGCTAGTGACGTTTAACCTAATTCCCAAACCTTTTTGAACAACTTGATTCTCATCCTGATTCCCAAACCTTGATGATAAGGCTGTCAGAAATGAGCATGGTGGAAAGAACAAATCTATCCATTTACTAATTTGTACTTATACATATGAGATTAAGAAAGGGATTTAAAAAATCTAAAGTGTCCTTGTTTTTATATTATGGAACCACTTTTTTTTAAAAAAAAGGTGGAGAGGTTTAATTTGGCTCATGATGTTCTGGAACCATTACGAATGGGTGCTGGAAATTTAGCCAGAAAAGGGATCCACTTCAATTCAAGGCAGTTTCTAGATACCTGAAACGTACTGGAAACAACTAAGGTCAATAATCTTGCCAACTCAATTTTTTACAAATTGACAATGATTCAGTCATTGTGTGACTGTTAAAATTTAGAACTATTCTTGTAATCTAGAATGAAACATTGTTTCACAACTGTTAAAATAGCTATAATAAAAAATACAAAAGATAAAATACATTGGTGAGGATGTGCACAAAAGGGCATTCTTATATAATGTCAGAGATGTAAATTAGTATATCCTCTTTGGAAATCAGTTTGAATGTCTCTCCAAAAGCTAAAAACTCAACTACCTTATGGTCCAGCAATGTCACTACTGGATATATATTCAAAGGTACTGAAATCAATATACTGATGAGATATCTGCATTCCTATGTTACCTGCATAATTATTCACAATATCCAAAATCTACATGTTGATCAACAGAACAGATAAGAAAACCTGGTATGCATGCACAAGAAACACTATTCAGCATTTCATTTATTTTTCTATTCAGCCTTTTAAAAGAAAATTCTGTCAGCACCAATACACGCACTCTTACAATATGCTAAGTGAGACAGGCAAAGAAAGACAAATACTGCGTGATCTCATCTATACATAGACTCTAAAAAGGCTGACCTAACATAGTAGTACATTAGTTCATGAATGTTTCTGAAGGCAAATAACTTGCTTTGCAAACAGAAGTGACAAGACATTTTGTTTGCAAACTCTACGCCAGGTGACAAACATGACTGTGACCATCTTTTTCTTACAAACACAAATGTGGTCATCTTTTTCAAAACCATGGAACAAGGTCATGAGCCAAGATGCCACTGTACTGTAGAAATAAAGAGTAGAATGGTCGTTACCAGAAGCTGAGGGTGGACAGAGAAGCTGAACAGTAACACGTTGCTTAAAGGCAGCTCTTTCAGTTATGCCGGATGAGTAAGTTCTGGATATCTACTGTAATCAAGGTGATTATAGTTATCCTTAGTCTATGTATTATTGAAGTTTACAATACAGTAGGTCATTGATGTTCTAATCACACACACGTAATTTTATGAAACAATGGATGTTAATAATCCTGACTTTTAATCAATAAACAATGTACACATATATCACAGTACATAGTAAATATATACAATTTTTGTCAAATTTCTCCAGTAAAGTTGAGAAAATTACTTTTGAGGTTACATTTAAAAAGATGGTAATTTGCTAGAAATTCTAGAAAGCAGAGCATTTGTTATGTGATCTAATTTCTAAGGAAAAAAACTCTTCAAAATTTAAGATCACTAAAAGAAATCTACTTTGAACTTAATTTTGGAGAAACAAGTTAAGACAGTGGAAATAATATTTCCAACTTACTACTCAATAATGGGAACACTAGGAATATTTGGATATTACATAGTCTAGACTGGAAGGCTCCAACCTGTTTTGATGGTATCAGTGTTAAAAAAATGTGAGCAATTTTGTGTGTCTGTATCTGGTAATCTAAGCAATTCTTTTGTAGGTAACAATATGCACACTATTACAACCACTATTAAATTTCTACCATCTTGTTTTTAAAGCCTATATTGTTATTGATTTGGGTTTTTTATTGTTCTTAGCTGTTTGCAGTAGATATCACATAAAAAGTTTTAAAAGAATTATCGTTCAATTGCATGTTAGGCATGTTTTACAAGTGTACATGAAGGTATAGTTGCAAAGAAAATGTTTCTTAAAAATTTATACTACTTGGGAGTCATGCTCAATTTTTTTCATGGTTTTAAAATTTATTTTAAAGAGGAAAAAAAAGCACAGAAAAGAAAAAGACAAGACACGTACAAATTAGTTCTTAGCACTACATTCAGTAGGTACAACAGTACTGTAGTAGTACCAGGAACTAATTTCTTGGACTTATACTATTTGTATTTTAAGGGAAAAGGGCCAGGAAGACAGAGAACAAGTATTTTTGGAAGGTGTAAGAACAATAAAGTAAAATAGAATATGGACATAGAAAACAATAAAGTATTTAGACAAGGTTTTCAGGGAAACCTTAAGATGTTGGTTGATACTAAAGCATAATTGAGGACTTCTTTTGAGGTAGTTTCAGATATCGTATTAGTCATGTTTCATATTATAATATACTATTATCTCAAAGCAATGCTATGGTGAGGTTCATTCTTGACAACAGTATATATGAATCTGTATTTCTAGGGGTCTTCTCATCTCAGGTCTGATTAGATTAGCATCATTTTCCATATAACATGATGAAGTAATTCTTAGAGCAAAGGGAATTTGCTGGTATTTTTCTTAGGTTTTAGCTGTTATTTTCTCTAGGTTCATTTTATATTAGTATTATCCTCAATTTGCTTTTTGGGGGGTAGACTCTTAAAAAGTCTTGTTATGTTTTGAGGGTTTAATTAGAACCCAATAATAGAATGTATAAAACCACTTAATTGTGTAAACATCTTAGTGCGCAAAGAATGAGATAAAGAAAAAAGAGAACATATACTCATGTCTTCAGAGAAGTCATTTCACATTTCCTAAATAAAGTCAATAAAAATAGACTATTTAAAATAAGAGAAACTTCAGAAAACTTGAGATGAATATGCCTTGATTTTTAAATGTGACAGAATAGAAAATATAATCTCTGACTATAGATTGACTAAAATTCAAGAATGATCTAGCATGATTATTCTCAACCCAATAGGCTCAAGTTCCATAAACACTAAATATTTCATTTCTTGTGCTATCTAGAAACAAAATATAAAATCATTAATCTTGTCAATTAAAAAAATCAGGATAATGCCTTAACTGTCTATATAAAAAGTCAAAGAAATTCATAAGATATTTTAACAAGTAAACTGGGAAGCTATCACCATCTTTTAAACATGACAGTCATACACTGTATTTGCCTCTGCTTATAATCAATCTGTTGTAAGTAAGACACACTGAACTCAAGATACCGACAGAAGTATCACAGGTTCAAGCCTGGGCAACTTAGCAACTTAATGGCATCATGTCTCGAAAAGAATGGGCTGGATATGTAGTGCCATCTAAAGATGTTGGGTTCATTCCCCTGTATAACACACATACACGCGCACACATATGCAAAAAAGATACACAGACACTGATATTTTAAAAACGGGACTTAGTAAATATATTTGGGCATAAAGACAAATGACTGTAAATAAAATGACAGATAAGTTAAATGTCAAAAAGAGTAATTGTTGACAGTTTTCACAGTGGAACAATTCTTAGTAAAATTCCGAACTAAAAAGTATAATCCTCCCTCTACTTCCATCCAGTTGCATTACCAGATTCAGTGTATAAAGCTATGTTCCAGGTAGTTTACATTTCTAATTTAGAATTAAAAAGTAGGGTGACATAAATATAAAGAGGCTTTACTGATACTGAGGCTTGGATCTAGGGCCTCAGGCATACTAGGCAGGTGCTCTATCAGAGATTAACATCCCCAGACCCTCAACTGTTACCATATTTAACTTCTCTCTGTAGATATTTACTTGCTACTTCATGGGGAAAAAAATAAAAGCATTCCTTTCTGGTATCTCAAAGTAAATGACTTTCTCTTCTACCTCGATAGTGCCTGAATTCTTTCCCACAGCTAAATTTTACAAATTGTTCTGTACTCTTTTGCTGCTTATTGTCTGTCTATTCTTGCTCCAGTGCTTGCCCTCTCTTCTTTTGTGGTCAAAATTTTTAAAGCATAGTCTGTATTTGTCACTGCTATTTCAACTTTAATGCTTTATCTAGTACCATATATTGAATTTTGAAATGTTTCGCAATGTATTTGTCATGCAGTAAAAGATTTAAAAAAAAAAACAACAGGCTTTCTTGCTACAGTAATGTCCAGTGGGCCATATAAAAGTCATTCAGGTTGCAAGGTAAGTATTGTGTAGGACTGGACTGTACCTTGCAACAGATGTATGGCATTTCTGACCCTTGCATTTCTTGTCATTGCAACTCAGGATTATAATCCTCTTTATACTAAAGAAACTATGTATGTCCCCAAAATTGCCTCTAGATGGCAATATTATCCTGGGGGCTTTTGTAGCAGTGATTTATACATAAAAATAGAAAATATCTTAAAGTTCTGCGTATGATCATCTCATCTTAGACGCTTCAAAAAGCTGGGACCACGTAACATTAACGCAAATTAGAAGAGTTAAATAGACTATGGTTTGGTTTAAATAGTTTTAAAAACATTTAAATTTCAAAATAAATATAGCACTGGTCACCACCATCTGACTGAATATTTCACTTTATCTGCCTAAATAATTAAAGCTGCTGAGCTAAGAATAAAAAGGTCTTAGTTCTCTAAAGGGGCTTAGTATAAAGACCAAGGCAGATGGATTCCTACTTTTGCTGTGAAATCCCTGAAACATTTGATATCTGAATTTAGCTCCCAGATAGAGATCCTAAATGCAATTTGGATGATGCCTTAAGATTGTACCCATCCCTTGACATAAATTCTACCAACAGGTCAGAAAAGTCGTAACTGCATACCTAGGGAGAAAAACCTTTTTTTCTTAAAGGCCAGGGGTCTCAGTATGTTGCTCTGCCTGACCTGATACTTCTTGGTTTGTGTTCCTATTACCTTATCCTCCCCACTACCACAGACCACGCCTGGCTAGAAAAAAATTTTTTATGTAAAAGATCCTAACCTAGACCTAGGAGTAGAATAAGGGATTGCTCTGGACCTGAAGATATTTCATTTCTTGTTCTAAATGCACAATTAATAAGTCTATTTCCTTTTTTAAAGTTCATACTGAAATTTTCTAATGGAACCCAGAAATATAGAGAATGCTACAAGATTTCTGATAAACTTATTCCCTTTGCTAATTTAGGAACCACTTTTCACCAACTGTTCAAAGTGCTTCCATTACTCATCTTTAAGTCATTTCAATATTAATGGGAAAAATCAATATCCAGCAGCGTGCCAAATGACATCTCCTTCAATTTTGGGAGACTACTTTCTGACCCAGGCAAGTACCAAAATGTATATAGTGCGCCAAGAGAAATTTGGGGAAACAGATGGCGGTATCAACCTTAAGAAGACTGGTCTTCACTTAACGCCTTTTTGCCACTGGGAAAGCAGAGCCTAAAGCTGGTCAAGAAAGGGAATCCTGGAAGGTTAAGAACCATGGCTAACAGCTGTGGCTCCTGCCATCGTCCTCCTGTGGCCACCTCTTTCCAGGGAAGCTGAGGAAAAGCGGGGATAGGCCAGCCATACATACCCTGCTCACGGGGAATCCGCACCAGGCAGTCCACCATGCCTTTGTACCGCGCTTCCGGGCTGATCTGCTTAGACGAGGCCTGCACTTGCAGCAGCAACTTGACACGCTCGATGGGCGCCACTGCGGTCTTGGATACGGCCGCTGCGACCCCACCAGCCAGCAGATCTTTCCCGAAAGACGCGGCGTCAAACAGCCGCTTTTCTGCCTTCTCCGGCTTCTTCTTACCTGGCTCACGCTGCATCGTGAGGTGATAAACTTAAATTACCACACCAGCAGTTTTAAACCAAGGCCAAGACCAAGACGAAGTGAAGCAGGAAACCGCTTGAGCAGTTTCCTGGCCACAAAGCAGCGCTAAGGACACTGGGAGGCTAGCACGCTCTGAAGGGGTAAACTGCGCAGGCGCATCCAACGGCTTTGGCCCCGCTGCCTCCTGACACGTGACTGGTGCCACGTGGCTCCTGACTGATGGATTCTGGTTGGAGACACGTGTGCGTGTTGCTTCGCGTGTTGCGCAGGTCTGCAAGTCAGACACAGCAGGAACAGAGTGGCAGTGGCTTAAAGGATGGGTTGTGTGGAGACACATTTACCAGCGGAAACGGAGACAGACCAGTAAGTCAAGTGACTGGGAATAAACAAATTTAACTTTGATTCTCCTGTACTTTCTCTTGGAAATTACATAATCTTGAGTTTTGTTTTGCTTTTCTCCTTTCCTTGCCCCACTCCCCTCCCTTGTTCCCATCCCCCTTTTACAATACCTCTTAGGCATTTTGGTCCTTATTTACACTTTCAGTTTCTCACACTAAAGAAACAATGCAGTGTTTACACGTGTGCCCAATGAATTGCACTTAAGAGAACGGTCTCAAGGTGCAACCATTTACCTAGAAATGTCTCTTATGAATTTATTCACTTATGGAAGAAAGTTCCCCATTGTGTGTAAAGAAACACATCTTTATCCATTCACCAGTTGATCAGCAGAAACCGAGACAGATTTTCAAGATTTAGCTACTAGAAACTGTATCGCTATAAACATAAGATGGTCGTATATCACTGTTAAATGATAATTTTATTTTTTTCCTGGGAGGTACCAAGGAAGGGAATAGCTGGGTCAAACGGAACCTCTAGTGCTACCTTTTGAGGAATCTCCACACTGACTTTTACAGTTGTTGCACCAGCCTACACTCCCACCGTTGGAGAAGGGTTTCTTTTTCACCACAAAACCTGTGCAAATCTCATTTAATATAGCAGGGGTAATTGTCAAGCCATTTTCCCACTGGGCTGCTACCCCATTAGGACATTTCAGTGTGTTTATTTTGAGACAGGGTCTTGCTGTGAAGTGCAGGCTGGCTTTGAACTCTCTGCAGTCCTTCCGCATCAGCTTCCCAAGTCCTGAGATTACAGATGTGCACCATTGGCAGGCAAGTGTGTTATGGTATAGTAATACTGTCACTGGCAAAAAAAAAAAAAAAAAGCCACGTAGGCCAGGACTCTAGACAAGGAATCTTGAATATGTCGATTGCCTTACATAAAACCTGCTGGAAAGTTCTGTTAGTGTATATTGTATTTGGAATTCTTTTCACAGTGGCTTACTCTTTTACTTATTTTTAACTGGGAAATGAATTTAGGACCTCTAGCCTGCTGGCCAAGCACTGCCTCAGCCTCCTAAATAGCTGGCATTACAGCATTCATCTTAATGGGTTTTCAAGTGTTTCTGTTTTGCATGTTAATGCCAGATGACTGTTTTGAAGCAATTGCTTTAATCATCATCCCTAAGCTTAAAAACATTTAATCTGTTGCACTGGTTTCAAAGTGCTTTGTAAATTCATAGCAAATGCCAGAAATGACAGTCTTTTTATCTACAAAAATCAGAAAAGTGAAAATGTTCAGTCTCCCTTAGGCAATCTGAAGCAAACACAAAAGGAAAAATCTACAGGGGAATTAATTGAATCAGGTAGGACCGACTTTAAAGAGTCAGGACAAACCATCTCTGATCACAAGGAATGTATTTGTCAGGACAGAAATGTTCCTTCCTCACCCTTCCAAGTCCTACATTTAACTTGATGGTCAACATTATAGCATAATGTTTCTGATAATTTATTTATACATATATTCATTGACAAATCAGACGAAAGTGAAAGCACCTAATTAGAAATGAAGCATTTTAACCTTAAGAAATCTGAATCAACTTTTCAATAGATGAGACCTAAAATGTTTAATTTGCTGTGTTACATTTACTGATTTATGAAAGGAAAAAAGTTCTAGCATCTTAATACTATACATACAGTCTCGGGGTCTTTGCTATATTTACTCATTTTTTCTCTACAAAACAGCATGATAAAGCTTCCTCACAGCAGGGCTGGGGTCCCATTAGCAAACTCTTCACTGGCCACCCTATTTGCCATACCTCATCTCTGTTTTGTTGCTTCACTAATTTTTTTTTCTTTTACCGTTTACTTATCTATCTTGTCCTCTGTCTGCCTCTGCCACATCCTCAGCATCCAGAGTACTGCTTGGCAAAGGGTTGAAATGTATGCATGAAAAGTCAACACAAATGCACACAAGCCTCCAAACCATTTTATTTAAAACTATCAACACAGTATAAAAATAGGTTTAATTATATAGAATATAGAAATAAAACTATAAAATTAAATTATTTCACACAGTTTAGTATATATAAAGGTTTAATACCACTTAATATTTTAAAATATTCAAAGTATGAATCCTTGTTCTCAAAACTGGTTAGTGATGAATATAATTTTTCACTTTCCAACACACTGTAGCAGCAGGTATGGTTTAGCTGATTCTCTGTTTTTCAACCACTGTATATCTAATAATAAATAATAGTAATAGCTAATACTTTGATAGCACACATTACATACTAGTCATTAGAGACTACAAGCAATTAGAGCAAACAAGAAATAATGTTCAAAAAAGACAAACCTAATGAATTGATCGTACAGCTTTCTCCATTTATATTAGATATATAAAAAGGCAGGTACTGCAAAATTATCTTGTCAGTATACATCATCATTAATAGACCCTTGGCACAAGAAAGAAATGTTCCTTTACTAGGTAGAGGTCTCAGACACGATAAAAACAAAACCTAAACAAAGAGGAAAAGAAAAAGAAGGGAGGAGAGAAAAATGTCTAAAATGTAATTCTCTGAGGCTAAGAAATATGATAAATGGTACTTGGTGTTTAAAATACTAGTTGTACATTTTTTTCAATAGTCTGGTGGAACAGAGGATTAAGATGATGCTAATAAAATCCAGTTATAGTTTCTGTTAAATAATGGCTATTGGGGTATCTGTACTGTCACTTTATTTTCCTAAGTAAAGACTTAGTAAAGTGATAAACAGGCACTGTATTGTCTAAACATGAGGTTGATCTACTTGCAGATGTAAATCTCAACATAGTTGGAAAAACAGTCAGCTAAATTTACTTATAATGCTCCCTTCAGTATTCATTTAGAGATGAAAACCAAGATAATGTTTAGTTTTACTTGTTAAGAATGCAATGCCCGCTAGATGCCTATAATCCCAGCACTGTGGAAGGCTGAGATATGAGGATCACAAATTCAGGCTCAGCCTGGGCAACTTAGCAAGACCCTGTCTTAAAAAAAAAAAATGATGGTAGGATGTAGATAAATGAGAAGGCCCCAGGTTCACCCCCCTCCCAAAAGCAATGCCTCTGAAACATGGAAAATACAGTGCATATGTACAATATAGCAAATGATCCTCCTAAGATCAGCAGCCTACTTTGCATTTCTATTCCACTCACTGAGTGGAGGTCTCACGATTCTTTGATGTGAAAGCATTAGCAGATCAGAGTATAAAATGAAGCAAAAAGGTTCCCTATATTCAAATCCCAAGTCTTAATTTTATCAGTGAAAACCTGAGGTGATCAACAATTACATTTAATAATAATTATTAGCAGTTTGTAGTGTTTTCGGGGGTCATATCCAAAATTTTAATAAATACATTCGAACAAGGTACTTTAATACATATATATGCACACATAAGACAGAAGTTACCACTTATTTAATATTGTGATCTTATGGGGAGGATATTACAAGCTATACTTCAGTTAACAGTTGAAGAACCAAAGTTTCTTATCCTGAATTAGATGCCAAAATTAAGGCCCACAAGTCATTAACGAGATATATGTGCTATGGTTTGTATCTTAAACACCTAGCTGACAATATTTAAACTGATGACATGGGTAATATTGCTTCTAATTAACTCAAAAGTTGCAGGCTGTCTTGCAATTAGTTGAAGCTTGTGAGGAGGGGGAAATGCAGAGACTTACTTGATGGGCTGGTATAATTTACTTTCCAACATGTAAATTCTGAAGATTGAACAATCCAGTATTGAAAAGTTTTGAAGGAATATGAGTCTATAGGAGGATCCATTGGGTAATTATCAGTTTAAAATGCAGAATTTGTTTTAATCTTCCTTTCCCTTAATATGCCAAATTCTCAGAGCAAAGAAAATTCTCAACCAATTAATTTCTTTTTTCTATTAAAGATGAATTAAAGTATTATTCATTAAAGTGCTCTCCCTTTAGAAAAGCCCTATACATAATGATCCATATGTGTAAGACAAAACTTGGTATTTTACTAGAGAACACGATTGTGTTTTGAAAAAGATTTACATATAAACTTCCCCAAACTCATAAACCATTTAAAATAAGTCTAGCTGAATGTACTTCAATGAAAAGAAACAACAATGAAAATTTACAATTTGAAAAATACATCTTAGTAAAAACTGAGCTTACTTAGAAGACTATCAAATAAATAAAAATAAGTTTTCTTTTCATCTTTCCCATCTACCCCTGCAGTTGCAGTATCTATTAAGGTACTTTTTTTTCCCTATTAAGCTACTTTAATGAAAAGTATTTGATCTGTTTGGAAATCAGTATGGACGTTACAAATTTAGGTACTGACCACTAGGCAAGGAAAACAAAATAACAGCACCTTTTTTACTTAAGAGGATTTTCAAAACCTCACTGCAGTAATCTTAGTGGACATGAAAACTCTTGAGCTCAGAGATATACAAATACTTGCTCATGTCACCACACTATTTACAGAACCTGGTCACCTGCTCCCAATATCTTGATTCCTTCACCAGATATAAATTAGTTTTAGAAAAATAAACAAAAAATGGGTATTTCCCCATAATAAGCATTTCCACTATTAATTTTATATGAAACGCTTCACATTATTTCAGATTAGACAATAAATTAATGTACCAAGATGGCAATAAATTAATAATCCATTCATATTTTCATCAAGTATCAAGTCTCACAACACTACATAAGATTGATGCATCAAGTACAACAGCATATATATTTAACAAAACTATGTTCAGTATTGAACAGTGAAAAGAAGCTAAGCCTTTAGTGTATAGATTACCACTAACATTATTTTATGCTCCACCCGTGTGTCAGTTTACATCATCAAAACACAGCTACAAGGTTAATCCAAAGAATAATTTAAAAGCCATTTCAATGGCAATTTCAGTGACAGAGTCATGAAAACATACATAAAGTTCCTGAGGTTTTGGATGAAGAAAGAGTCTCCTGCAGAAAAAAAGAACATATTCATTTCAGAAATTAAAATGACAAAAAACCCCTTTCAACTTAGTTTATTTTTTGTTTTTGAAAGCAGCAGTAGTACACTTTTAAAAACACTAATTTACGTCTTTAAAGGAAGAATGCAGTTAGATTTATTGTGTTTCTAAATAAACAGCATATGCCTTAGGTCAGTGTTGGCGAACCTTTTAAAGAGACCTACTCCCAAATTGCAATCCCAACCCACTTATTTATTGCAAAGTCTCAACACTGCAGTTAAACCTGAACACTGATATTTTAGTTTAGAAAAAAACTCTACATTAATATCTTTTGTCTTAAAAGAAAAACATGACATGCATATCATAAGTTTACCATCGTCTGTTATTTTTATAAAGTAATATAAAACATAAAAATCTTACTTTATCAACACATAATACCATATCCTTTAGTTTAAAACAGTAAAACTATTACAGTATAATCAATAGCATCAGTATCATTTTAGGCACAATATTTTATTAGACATTTTATTGCCACTTTCTAAAGTTTATTAAAATATTAAATATATGCTAGCTCATATGGCCATAGATCTAGGATTAACATTACATTTTTGTTAACTAAAACAAATACTAGTTTTATCTTCCAACAGCACAGCTCTGATTACAAAAAGTAGGTGCTTTTAACTTAGTACCACTGTCTGCCTTTTCCTTTTTAGTTCTTTATTGCAACATGAAGACTCTGTAGTATTTCCATCAAAATTCAGTTCTTTAGACAGTCAGCAAATAAAGTTGATACAAAGAAAAATTGAATACTTAATGAGGGAAGAGACTACAAAACATCACGAGATGACCTGTTAGCCCTGCTCTCAATATCAATGAGCCAGAAATGCAGAAGTTAAGGGATAGAACATTCCACACAGAAGGAATAGAAGAAACAAGTCTTGAATGGTGGCAGACTGGATGATTCACAGTGGACAGAGGAGAGAGAGAGGAGACAGAAGTAGAGAGTCAGGTTGAACTCGGTCTTGTTGGGGGAGAGAGGAGGTGAAAAAAGAGAAAAGAAGCAAAAGGGAAAGAAACTAGAGAAAAATTGCAGAATTCTGTTGCTGATTTTGTAAGATAACTGAACAATCTTTTCTTAATAGAAAAGATGGGAATGATTTAAAGGAACTCTGTAGCAAATAAAATACATTAAAATATTGTAGTAGAGTAATAATTTCATGCAGTGGTAACTTGAATCTAGATGTGCCTACCTCATGTACTCACAGGTGGGGCTTTTCACAGGAGGCTGGATCTAGGTTGTGTGAGTGTGGATTAAGGGTGTGTGCATATGGATTAAGGGTGGATAACTAAGTTAGGTCACTGATTGGTTTATTACAGTTCTGGGTGTGGGTAGCACCGCCCAAAAGGCTTGCAGAGTCTAGATGGGGTAAAAGGGAGTGGGGGGCCTGCTGCTGCTGCTGCTTCACTGCTTTCTGCCTATCACACTGTGAACTGTGTCTCTCTGATGCCTCTGCCATGCCAGAGGCTTGGAGCCATCTGACTATGGCCCGAAATCTCTATAAACTGTGAGCTGAAATAAACCTTTCCTCCTTTAACTTGTGAGTATCGAGTATTGAGCCTTAGTAATGAGAAAAGTAAGATACATGTTAAATTTAAAAAATTAATGCTGGTGTGGTGGCACATATCTGTGATCCTAGCACTCAGGAGGCTGAGGCAGGAGGATTGCCATGAATTCAAGGTCAATCTGGACTATAGAACAAGACCCCTGTCTCCGAATAAAATTAATGTCCTTTATTACTTTTCTTTTGCTTTTTTAACATTTTATTTTACTTTCAAACACTTTTTTCCTACTTACCCTACTACCCAGTAAGCCATAACTGGTGGTGCTTTTTTCTGATCCGTCCAGTTTTCAAGTGAGCATTCAAATAGCACACCGTGTTCTTTCACAGGATTCAAAGAGCATACTGAATTTGCAGAATCCAAATAATCTGTGCCATTTAGTGCTTTCTTTTTCTATAAATTAACAGACATAATTTATATTAACTAGTATTAAGTGTTTTGTCCACATACAGGATTTGAATTGGTTCATGCTAATTATGCAAGTGCCTGCAATGCCATTAGCTTTCTCTCAAAATTTAGTTTAAATACTATTTCCTGACGAGTCTCTTTCAGGGAGCAGTGGATGCACTGAATGGAGTTAATTCACAACCCTGTATTACTAATATTTACATTACATTACATTAGCAGTGTATAGGTCTGTGCCTTCCAGTAGAAAACAGAGAATTACTAAGTTGCTCTTCGAGGACAGAAGCAATATAACTTTCACCTCTGGGTTTTTTTTAATTTACTTATTTTTTGTATAAGGGTATTGAATCCAGGTCCATCACACTGATCTAAATCCCCAGCCCTCTTCTCCTCCCCTCCCCTTCATTTCTTTCACCTTCTGAATTCTACTCAACTGGGTACAAATGTTCTATCTCTTTCAGAAAAATGCCAAAAGTTCTTGTCATGGTCTTCCCCAAGCATGGCTCTGCCACCTCTGAGATCTAATCTTTGCCCATCGCTCATCTCATGTCATGCTAGAATTGCCCCAGCTCCTCCCCAGCTTTGCATTTGCTGTTCCCTTGTGTGGAGCTTGGGCCTCCAGATAGCCACATGGCTAGCTTCCTTACTCAGTCTCTGTTTAAACATTACCTGACATGATCAGAGGAACCTTTCATAATAGTATCTCCCACATCTCAGCCTATATTTAGTATTCTCTTGACACTCATCCTCCCTGACATTATCTGCTAATTTCTTAGTGTTCTCTCTCCATTACAAATAGGCTACAGCTATCAGTTTTGTTCTCCATTTTTAAGACCTAAGATAGGTTTGGTGCAAAGTAGATACTCCAGTACTTAAAGAACATAGAAAAAGCTACTTTAAATTACTAAATATTATGAAATAAATTAATGAAATATTCCCTCTTAGAATTGACCAGTTATATTAAATAGGGAAGGAGGAACATAATCCAGAGCACATGGCATTGCTTAATAACAATTTCTGAAAACTTGAAGAAATCCTATACGGCAGAATTTTATTACTTAAAGCCCCGAGAGATGATATAACTAGCTCTGTTTACTTTATCATTGAGGAAATTGGTAGAATTGAAGCTCAATCTAAGATCCCTTATTCCTACCCTAAATACCTCACATATTTGGCACCCTTATACACATATTTCTGTATACACTGAAACCATCTTCAGAGTTTGTTTTGGGGTGGAGTGGGACTTTTTTTGGGGGGCGTGGATATTTGACCAATTATTACATGCTTATCCTTCTCAAAAAAATTAGCATCTAATTTTTTGTCATCAAAACAGCCTAACTGATATTTTAATTATATGCAGCATTACTAACCCAGCAACATTAAATGAATTGATCCTGGAATCAAAAACAGGCAAACAATCAACCAAGTACTGAAATATGTGCAATAGTATTATGTCTGTAGCTATATTGGAACCCATCTTATTCCAAAATATTTACGTTTCAAGTATTCTGCCAATAATATAATCAGTTATTTTAGGAACTATAGATATTATTGCCTATGTAATGGCTGAATCACGGATAACATACAGGAAGTTAATTTACATCAAGCTATATTCTACTTTGCTACAGAAAACACAGGCTGCCATTTCCTGAGGCAGTAATCTAGGACAAAGCTTTGAGGTTAAGTACTATGTGTATAATCCTTTGGCACCCAAGTTAGATTGCCTAGTTAAGAGAGAATGCTGCTGAACACACTGACTAGATAACAATGTTTAGACATCTGGAAATTAGCAGAAAATTTTTTCAATATAGCTAGAAAACAGTATTTACCTCTTCTACCAACGTCTTTTGGAAAAGTGAACGAATGGAAAGACAACACTGATGGAAGTTCTTTATAAGTTGAGAGTGCACAGAGCCCCCTAGCTGTGCCACTTCTTCGTGAGTAGGTGTAATGAAGATTCCTTGTACTGTTTCTAAGGCAACATAGTGGAAAAGTGTGTTCTCAGGACCAGATGTCAATCTTGGGAAAAACAGAGACAGAGGAAAGAAAAAAAAAATTAAGTAAATTATTTTTTATTTTTTGGTACGGGGATTGAACTCACGACTGCATGATTGCAAGACAAGTGCTTATGCCACTGAGCTAATCCCTGGCATAAAATTAAGTAAATTTATACTTTCTGCTTCATTTTGAATTTCATAAATTCTTATAAACTTTTATCTACAAGTAATGCAATTAAGGAAGGGAAACTGGGACAAACATTTAATTCTCTCCTTGCCCTTAACTAAAGTAAAAGTGAGGATTATTATTAATTCTCTAAATAGGGCAAACACTGCATTGGGTGAGGATAAATAAAGCCCAGTTCATTTGCAAGTAACCTAATCGTCCCTTTGCTAAACCGCCCATATTGGCTAAGCCCCTCTTTTTCCACAGTTAGGAATGAATAACTCAGCTCACATCAGGCCTAGAAACCATAAGTAAGGTATTGGTCTAGAGTAGACCACATATAAAAATATTTTTCAGCAAACTAAGCAAATTTAAATCAGTACCATTTAAGTCATTTGCCATGAGAGTAAAACTGATGATCCTGAAGAAATATAAAACTATTATTACCAATTACAAAGTTGGATTAATATTTTGTAATACTGTGGAAAAAACTGGTAGTATGCTACTTCTCTTAATTACAACCTTCCTTCTCTATTATGTTCTTACTATTTTCAGTTTTCTTCTCCATGTTTTCCTCCCTTATTTAATTTCAGATACTGTAACAGAACATATAAGTACTGCTAATTTCTACCAGTATAAGAAGTGCTGAAAAACTATAAGAACAAAACAATAATAGTTACCATATAGTGAATATCTCCCATGTGCCAGGGTGGGTGTTTTGAGTTACCTTATTTTAAATTCTCATAACTCTGAAAGATATTAAATATTAATATCCTCATTTTAACATGAGGAAATGTTTAATGGGCTTGGATTAAATTGAGGTCACAGAGCTAACTGCCAGAGCCTAGCTGACTCTGAAACTTGCTTTCCTGTACCTTGTTTTTTTCTCTCCACTGCTGGTATTTTATTGGCAGTCTTTAAAAATATAGACAGAAATTCTCCACCTGCATCTCAAACACTTAAATTTCCCATTCTAAGTCTTCTGTGTTAAAGGCTATCTATGCTGAAAATTACCTTCAGTTGATTTTCCCCCCGTCATAAGCACAAAGGAAAGGAAAAGGCACATTTTACCTCTTAGCCTTGGTACTACTTCAGTCATGCATGCTAGTTAAATTCCTGTTAACCAACTAACTAAGTAGCATGATCTGAATAAACTTATTATTGAGACCAGAGATAGAGAAGAAAATCATCTATAAATTATTCTTACACTACTTAGCAGGGTAGCTGGCTCATTAACAACTGATAGTTTCCATCTTTCAAGAAATAAAAATGTGACTAATCAAGGTGAAAAGAATTACAAGGATTCAAAAAGGAAAGTAATTTAAAATACATAATTTATGTCAATAGCTTCAAACTCAAAGAATAGAAATTATTCTTTAAAATCTATTAATGAGATTCTTTTGGGGAGAAGTTACAGAACATTTTGTTATCTATATTTTCTTTCAAAGATAAACCATAACTCAGGGAACAAATTTAACTCTGGGAAACCATAGTTGCTCAACATATATTAACTGAAATTTAAAAAGTCACCAGACAAGCAACCACCCAACAGGAAAACAAAAGATTTGTACTCCCCCAAGAAACAAAAAACTGTAAAGTCAGATTTGTTCTTCAGAAAGGTAGCTGTTGCTACAGAGAATGGATTCAGAGTGAACTGGGAAAGGGGAGGCCGATGCAATAAAACCAGGGAGAGAAAATGGGAGCTTGAACCAAGGTGGTATCAATAGAGGCTGACTGGACTGAAAGATACTGAAATCCAGAATGAGGAGGACATAATTACTGGTGGGTATGTATCACGTATTATTCTCATTGGCCATTCCAGGTCAGTAAGAATAAATGCACATTTTTTGGCATGTCTTTAAATAGGGCAGCCTACGAGTTACACCACATGTGAATTTGTTTAAGCTACTGAACTTGAAAGAGATTTTACATTATGTTTACTAGAGATATGATCAAAATAACATATGGTAAGAAGGTAGAAAAATTTCAGAGTAGTAGCCCTTGTTGAATAGGACAATAGAGTTTTACAGAAGTATTATGGTTCCATAAAAAGTTTGATTCAGATTTAAAAAATAATTTTCATGATTAAAAGTTAAACATTCTTAAGTGGAAGTAAACCTAGTTTGTGCCCTAACTAAAAATTTTTGTTACTGGAAACTCTTACAAACTTGAACTTAATATAAAATATTTTAGTGAATAAGAGATTTGTAGTGATGTACTGTGTGGTGTGAATTCCATTTGTACATATCTAATTGCTGAAGTAGAAATGTCCAAATGAGTTTATTATATGGACTAATTCTACAAACAACATCATAATTAAGTACCAGGCAAGCCTTAGGCAGACCTGTTTGTCAAACACATAGTAATTACAAAAACAAGAAGTAAGTACATGACATTTCATATTGTTGATGATTACGGATGGTTAAAGTTGCTAAAAATTCTCTTTCACTCTATCTCTTTTACTTCACAATTCCCTACTGAATATAAATGTAAGGTTTAACCTGTTTTCTAAAGAAGTGCTATAGGACTGGTGCTGTAGGACTTTTTTCCTAGCACCCAGATGCTGTACAAAGGGAGGAAGTTTAGAGGGAGTATTTTGGGAATAGCAGCTGTAGCAGATAGATGGCAGCAGGAGGATTGAGCACAAGTTGTTGAACAGAGGTTTGCAGCTGCAAGAGATCTCTCAGCAGACACCACTACGAACTATGAAGTATGGTGGTCTTTCAGAGTTGTCTTGAATTTAAGCAAGGAATCAAGCCTTTGTGGTTACTTATCTATCAGTCATTAGAGGTGGGCTACTTGCAAGGGTAGGAACTCAGTTGTGAGCCATTAACAGTCATCCCACCCAAGCTATAGGAATGAATACATGAGGCCAAGAGATAGCTACAGGTCCAATAAGCAGCCTAAAATAAGTAAAATCTAATTTTAAAATTGTAACAGACATATAAAAGGAACATTACAGGTGGATGAGAAATACAAGGAGACTTTTACATTTTGAAATATTTTTTCATGCTTTTACCCATTAAATCATGAAAATAATTCACTTTCCTAAGCATGTAGTGAAATATTACAGAAATACCACACCTATTATCTCAAATAATATAGTATCAGAATTATATTTGTTGAATAATGTATGTTGTACTTTTCCATTATAAGATTTGTTTAAAGACAAAGTGAAAGAGTATTTAGAAGGAACTTTCTTACTTCATTGTGTTGTATATTTCCAGTTCTTTTTCTGAAAGATCCTTTTTCGAATTTCCCAAATGAAATGGATTTGGAAGAGACTTCTTTTTAGTGCCCTGAAAAACAGTTAAGGAACTCAGTTTATATCTAAGAATGGAATCAAAGAGCAGAAATGATTTAAAAATTAAAAGTGCTCTAAGAAAATTACTTACTATTTTTAATGTTTCCACTGAATGTTTTTGATGCTAACTTGCATCTCTTGGCTTATCCTTCATTAACAAGGATCCTGGAGTCACGTCACAGGACATGATAGCATTCCTGAAAACTTCCTATCACAGCCATTGTGGAGCCATTACCAAATTGTATGTTTACATACTTGTCTCTCTCCCTAAACTGTGTACTCCTTAGAATCTTACTTCTTTTTGGATTTCCTTTGTGTAACATAACCCTTAGCACTAAGTAAATATTCAGTCGACATTTGTTGAATCGTCAAATTGTAAAACTTAATTCAGTTTCACTTAAGAGCTATTTATAGCTTCGTTATTCATAAATTTATCCAAGTCCTCTTAAAACTGTACTTTTTACCAAATACATTTACTGAGATAATGGGTACATTTATGATGTGAGTACTTTGTAAATATACTGCATTTAGTGCTCCAACTCTTATTTTGTTGTTTAGAATTAGGAGACTAAACCTATAGTTTATGCTGTACCACTAAGAATCTCTTGTTTTATTGGTGCCCCTTCTCAGACTCTACCTTATTCATTTCTGGGATCACTTTCCTGTACCTACACAGGCAAGTTTCAAAACTGTTTTGAAAACAGAAGCATCATTAGTTTAAATTCTTATCTCAGGATGCTTACTTTGATAATCACTTGAATATTTTATGGCAATAATCAAGAAAACAATAAATGATCTGAAAAATGTACATATTTACTTTATAGCCTCATTTTGAATCAGTCTTTTAGTTTGGAGACCAGAACACTTCACAAGTGCAGCTAGAAAAAGTACTTATTTATGAAAAGTAAGTGTATACACACACACACACACACACACACACACACACACACACACACACACACATTTTAAAATTCTGATTCTCTTGTTTCACTGAATATTTTACTGGCTATTTAGCCAGATAAACACCCCAAATATGTTACAACTAGGATGTTTTCTGTAATCTTTGTGAATAGAGAATAATGAAATGAATACGAACAACATCATGAAAGAGTTCTCTACCTATATGTCCTGTTAAATAGATTCTGGATGTCAAGAGGCTCCTATGTTAATACTTGACATTTCTTTCTCTTTTGGGTTCTAAATCTTTGGTCTGCAAATAATGACTAAAACCATCCATCACTATTTCAAACAAGGAATGATCTACCATTAAAAAACTCTCTTATAGTTATAAAATAAAGCCTAGAGAGACAAGCTTAGCTTCCAGAAGGTACACACTTGAATGAAACACACCTTAAGCAAGGCCCCACTTTCTTCTGAATCGTCATAGCCCTGAGATTCTCTTTGCTTCCTTACTACATCAGGTGTGGGGTGAGGGCTAAGGCCAATACCTTCTCTGGCTTCACAACCATTGTCAGATCCTCCGCTGCTTCGGGAGGGACTAGGCTTCCGTGTCTTTAAGGAATAATCACCAAAAAGGGTTCTTCTGCATGTTGGAGAGGTTGCAGCTTTGGAAGTACTTTGTAGCCTACTAAGGATAGGTGAAGTGGCTAAACCATCCGTTTTATCTTGTGACCCAGCAAGGAACCAGTCAGCACAAGATACATATGGGCCTGGAGAAGATGCTAGCCGTTCATCTATGCGGGAATCTGTTCCTTCTAGCTGAAGAAGAGTAGTTCTGACTTGATCCACATATATACAGTCTGGACCAGGGTTTCCAATAGCTCTGGATGCACAGCCTCCAGCTTCTAATAGTACACATAACATATAATGTCTCTAGAAAAGAAAATGTTCACATAGGTATATCTACCATAAAAGTGTGTACATATAACATACATGTATAAATTTATAAATACAAAGGACATTTAGGAATTTGTCATCATCCTTATTAATGCTTCTTGATTCCAGTTGAAAACAATCTCACAGTTTTATTTTGGTAAACCATCAACCCCTTGTCTTGGTACATCAGATTCCCTAAATTATCATTCAAAGAGCCTTAATTATTAGAAGTCTTTTCATTTGCAATTACATGTTTATTCCATTTGGGGTTTTATGTTCTGTTGATTTACCTAAACAAGCCAAAGGATAATACTGTATGAAGGGGATCAAATGATCTTCAGAACTTGATTTTTTTTTATTTTATAAATATTTCTTCATTGAGCATTAAATGGATATGAAAGTAAAAGAATGAAAGGATATATAATAGTTTTTTGAACACTAGTACTCAGCATACTCACAGTTTTAAATGAGCATTTTATAAATTTAGACAATAAATACATGGCCAAAAATAAAATCAACAAAACCCAGGTAAACTTACCAATCCAACAATTAGCAAAAAATATCTTCCTTCAGGTTCCTGAAAGACTTCAATGTTTGAGGCTGAGGAAGGTTTGAGGTGGTGATGAGGAAACACTTCTCTCCATATTATCAACTGACCAATTCTTTGTTTTGCTGCTAAAGGCAGCAGCCCATGGTAGCGACAGTAAAGGGCAATCTCAATAAGGTCCTCCTTAGGCAAATGACTGCATATCAAGTAGCCCTTGAATTTAACCACAAAGAATAAAAGTCAACTTTAGTTGGCTTAAAGTACTCTGGTTTCAAGTACAATAAATGAAGATCTAGCAAAAGTAAATTTCTTTTTTCTGTCCTCAAACTAGAGATCAAGTGATAAGGAACCCATCAGATAGGCTTTAACATAAAGTAAGATTACCTCTGGATAGTGTTAGCCTTACTGTTTGGCAGAACTAGAAAAAAAAGTGAATTATTAAAATGGAAAGTGCAGAAGCAAGAGTCCAGATGAACATACTGACTTGTCACTGTATACCCTTCTGCATCTTCTTGTTCCTTGTTATATATGTTATAAATCATATTTAAAGAGCTTTAAAAATGAAAATGCTTAAACTCATTTGATGCTTAATTTGATTTACATGGAAGTCAACTATGTAATGTTCTAAGATTTAGTTAAAAGATACATGGTTCTTTCTGAAGATAGGATAAAAAAAATCACTATTACTAAAGGACACTAAAAGTATTGTTCCTCAGGGGCTGGGGATTTAGCTCAGTGGCATAAGCACCTGCCTGGCAAGCAGGCAGTCATGAGTTCGATCCTCAGTACCGATAAAAATGAAAAAGACAAAAAAAAAAAAATATTGTTCCTCTCACATAGTTGGTTCTTTTGAATATTGTTTCTCATTTATGCATTTGAAAATGCTTTCTAATGCAATGAAACTGTAAGTATGTATTACATTTATAAACATATAAGTAGAAATCTTATTTTTAAGACATTAATCTTATGGTACTTACATTCAGAGGTAAAGAGATAAAGGTATACTTCATGTATATAAAAGTTTGAAAAACTTTATTTTAGGTCTATGGCCATGTAAGTTATATGTATGTTTATAAAAATTTCCAAACTTCAACTTACCCTGTAAAATAGAGAAGACCCCAAAATTGTATATAGCCGTCTCATGTCATAGTAATCTTCAGACTAGGTAGAAAAAAAAATCAGTGGATTTATATCATGGTTGAGTATATGTGTGATAAACTGTAACAGTTAAAATGGAAATTATGTTCTTTAGAACCAATTTCTCATAGTGCTTTTTTTAGAAGTCAATATATACTACAGTATTAGGGTGAATATAATATGAATGTATAGTTGACATTTTTGATAAAGTTGATTTTTGGTTCTTATAAAACAGAGACATCTAAGAATAGAACATAAAAATTTGTTATTCTGTGAGAGATTTCTTAAAACAAATTTGTTAAGCTATTATTTATCATTTAAAATATTAAATATTAAAAAGGAAGGAATTGTAGGGCATGGGGGCACATACCTGTAATCCCAGCACTTGGGAGGCTGAGACAGGAGAATTGCTACAAACTCAAGCCAGCATGGACTACATAGTGAGTTTAAGGCTTGCCCAAGCAACATAGTGAGACTATATTTCAAAACACCAAAAAATAAATGAATAAAATATAAAGAGGAAGGAAGAAAGGAAGGAGAAAGAAGGGAAGGAATGAGAGGGAGGGCAGGCTGAGATACAGCTTGGTGGAAAGCACTAGGTTGATTCTCCAGGGATACAAAAAAAATGGAGGGGGGGTGGATATAGCTCAGTGAGGCAGCTCTTGCCTAGCATGCTTAAGGGCCTGGGTTTAATCCTCAAATTGCAAGCAAACCAAAACAAAAGCCATTCTGATAATTCTAAATTAAATTCAGATCTAGCACGTTCTCACTTAAATAGCAGATCTTCATTTAAGTGGCAGATTCTTCATCACTATTATATTTCAAAAAGCATTCATAAACATACCAATATAGTTAATTATTTTTTATTTTTTTGGTCTTTTTTGTTTTTATCGGTACCAGGGATCAAACTCACGACTGCCTGCTTGCAAGGCAGGCGCTTATGCCGCTGAGCTAAATCCCCAGCCCCCTAATTATTTTTTATTCTTCTACATTGTATAACAAATATTTTCAACTGAGTGGAAAAATCTTAAGGCAAACAAAATAAGACTTTTTCAGTATCAAAACAGAAGCTTAATGTTGTATATTTCAAGATTAAGTCTGTTTGGGACTTAGAATAATGACTGGTTTATAAAATAAGAAGTCAACTTTGAGCCTTTCCTAAAATTCCCTCCTCCTCTTACCAGTTCTGCAAAATCTGCAGCCTCCAAGTCACTTAACGCTGTGTCTAATTCCATCTGTGAAAAAATAAGCACAAATATTTGACTCATTATTATTAATATTTTTCAGTAATGCTTATATAAAAAGTGCTTAATAACTCCCGAAAGAATTAAGTATCTTTGGCATCACATTAAAAATGTCTCAGAATGGAACATTTTATTTTTAGACTTTCAAGTATAAAAACATTTATTTAACATATAGGCATTTTTCAACTAAATCTTAATTATTTCAAAATGGTCTTTACCATCTGTGTTCAATGCAAAACAATTTATGAGGTTAAAAAACATCTTTCTGGTTCAAGTTAGAAATATTTTAGCCCATTACATTTCTTAAAAGAAAATCAGTATTAATGTAGCCAACCTACTTCGAGTTATGTTTGTTTCTCCATTTCCTGTATATTCTCATCAGTTGGATTCTTGAAAAATACCACCATTCTTTTTTGTCTCTCTCTCTCTCTCTCGAACACAGTATTTTGAATAAAAGGGTTGTCAGTCTTTATTCACAGATTAAAACATGAAGGCAACTGTACCCCTGAAATCTGGCACACTTTAACTATCCCACAGAGTTATTAGAAAAAGTCCTTTATATAGAAATTGCCCTTTGTTTCTATAGAAATTGTTTGAACTTTTTCTTCAGGTGTTCACAGCTCAAAAAATTGTGAACTTAATCTGTCATGCATGTATGCATACATATATATATATATATATATATATATATATATTGAAAATTGTAAGTAATTGAAATTTGTAGCATACATACTATGTGTAAATAATAATCCTTTCTTTTTTTCTCTCTCTCTCTTCTTCCCAAGGTCAAAACATTCTGTGTAGCACTAAGCTCCACACACTATGTCCAACTGATAACAAAAGCTTTTGAAACATTAGTCATGCCTTTCAGTGCTTTTCACACAGTATGACTTACAACTCATTTGAAACCTACATTTATCTGCATCTAGCAAATATTTCACATTCCCTTTTTTTGTGGCTAACGCTTATCTTGTGAAAATGATAGGACAAACAGACTTGTGATTTTTGAACTCTAAAATGTTTAATGAGTTGCTATTTCTGCTATTCAACAGGCTAACGTATAAGATTAATAGAAATGTTTATTCATATTAAGAGAAAAAATATTTTTCCTCTTAACTCTTCCAGTGTACCCCAGAAAATATTAGAAAAAATATCTGCTAAATGAGGAAATTTGCAAACACCTGCAAAGAATCTGAAGTGAGATATCACATATTAGACTCAGAACAAATAAAGACATTTTCAAATTAAAGATAACTAATTCCACTTAAAATCTGCCAGGCCCAAGTTACCTTAAACAACATGTTTTTAAATAGAGTCTTGGCATTAAATTCCTTAATGTTTTTCATTTGAAGATAGTCAATGAAGCTTGCTTTAAGACAATGAGAAATCTCAAAGAGAAAAAAAGTATGTAAGTCTTTGAGCTTGTTGGTAAAATACAAGCTTTGGGAACTTTTTGTTTCTGATTTAACATGTAAAGAGCCTGAAATTGCCACTCTGTCCTAACAGGTAAAAAGCTGAACAGAATAAAAATCAGTAGCTCTTGGATCTGTAAAAGGGGTTAGATATAGTAAACACTGTCCCAAGATAACAGAGCCAGGCATTCAGGGATTTATGACTGAGTAGAACAGTGTTATATGCAGAAACTGGTAAGAAAAGCAGTGGCAGAACAGGAAAACCCAGATTGCAACTGACAAACCGGAAGCTCCGTTTAAAGAATTAAAACCCCCTGGGAGGCTGAACTTGACCAAGTTGTCCCAGTAAATAAAGGAGAAAAATCCTCTCATACTTCTGGCAGGGGAAGAGAGAAAGCAACCTTCCTGAACTACTCTTAGCACTCTGTTCTTAACAAAGCCTGCACTCAGGACAAACTAGTTAATGATAGCCTAACTTAGTATAGTATATTTACAGTATAGCTGACCTAGAGGATGACAGTTTAACTGCAGTGAGCAATAGGCTTTCACACCAGAAAAGAAAAACACCCTAACCTTCCACAAGGGAGAAGGAAAATACCCAACTCAAGCTCACTCTAGGCATCCTGTTGCACCAAAGGAGAGAGAATTAAAAATTTATGTCCACATAAAGAACTACATAAGGATGCTTATACTTGAATCAAGATGTCCTCCAGTAAGTGAATGAATAAATAAACTAGCATATCTAAACAAAGGAATATTATTTAAGATTAAATAGAAGTGACCTATCAAGCTGTAAAAAGATACGGAGGAACTTACATCTAAGTGAAAAAAGCCTATCTGAAAATATTACATATAAGAGTTCAACTGCATGACATTTTGTGAGAGGAAAACACTTTAAAGACAGTCAAAAAGTCAGCTGTTTCCAGGGTTTATAGAAAAGGAGAGATGAAAAGGAGAGAAAAATAGAGTGCAGAGGATTTTTGATTGGAAAATGAA
Source organism: Cavia porcellus (assembly GCF_034190915.1). Lineage (NCBI taxonomy): Eukaryota > Metazoa > Chordata > Mammalia > Rodentia > Caviidae > Cavia > Cavia porcellus. The sequence goes on along the minus strand of NW_026947497.1, from coordinate 24,758,319 downwards.
ACTACTTTTGACTCTATGTTGGTGGACAAATGTGTCCAAATCCATGGAATATACACCACCCTAATATAAACTATGCACTTGGGGATGATTTTGAAGTGTCAATATAGTTTGATAAACTGTAACAACTTCTACCACTCTGGGGTGTGATCCATGAGGGTTGGGGATACAGAAATTCTCTGTCTCAACTATGCTGCAAACTTACACGGCTCAGATAAGAAACTGAGAAAGGAAATTGATATATATCAATTTCAGTGATTATTAAGTGTCAAGATGGCATTTATTTAGTCATATAATGTAGAGTGTCTTGAAGAGTAGAATTTTCTTTTTGAGACAGAGTCTCACTGTGTAGTTCAGGCTGGTCCTGAACTCACTATGTACCTCAGGCTGGCTGTGAACTCACAGCAATCCTCCTTCCTCAGCCTCCCCAGTGCTGAGATTACAGGGGTGTACTACCACACCTGGCCTGAACAGTAAAATCTTTTTTTTTTTTTGTCGTTTTCATTTTTACCGGTACCGGGGATCGAACTCATGACCGCCTGCTTGCAAGGCAGGTGCTTATGCCGCTGAGCTAAATCCCCAGCCCCTTGAACAGTAAAATCTTGAATTAGATTTTTTTCTATAACATAGCCTTCTTAGATAAGAGAAGTGGCTATGGGGTAGTGCTTCATTTAATAGTAATATAAATGCAGAAACTAAACATTACATGATGATCTACTGTGATGTAAATTTCTCATATCTTGTCAATTAAGGGGTATAAACATGAGTAGAGTTATACTGACAATAGTTAACCTTTATCATGATGAAGTCTTATACTTAGCGATATATGGGACAATCCAAAAGCTAATCCCAAATGTTTGTGTAAGTAAAGACTTTGCTGGGCTAGGGAGGTAGCTCAGTGATGGCAGAGCATACATTAAGCATTGTGAAAAGCCCAAGGGTCAATCCAGAACACCAAAAAATGAAACAAAGCAAAAACTGATTTTTCATTTTAATTAAGAATTCTATTAGTCATTGTGTCCATTTTTGATCTTTATACAAACATATCCTGCCCTTGCATTACAAAACCAGGCACAAAACTCCAGAGTAAGACATAGAACTTATCGGAGGGGCTCAGGCAGCTGATTCACCCTCCCTCTTGGTAAGTGCCACGGCAAGGGCCAGGAGGAGAACAGAGCTCCCAAGATCTGGCCATGGAGGGACTCAGGCAGCTTATTCACCCGCCCTCTCGGTAAGCACCTGCAATGTGGGCCTGGAGGAGAACCATTACCCGTGAGCCTACTGTCACGCAGGCTGAAAATCAAGCACCCTTCCCCCGCCTACCCTCTTCCCCCATAGCTACTGGGGATAGATGTCTCAGCATCTCTTGGGAGGATGACTATATACAGTATAGCAAATACGGGAGATTTTCTTCTATTTTCTATTCGAAGGCATAGGTTATTTTCATTGTTTTGTTATGTTTCTTTTGCTCTATTTAGTATTCTCAATTGGTTTTACAATGTTCTATTTTTGGTTTGATTTTACTATACCTAATTGACTGGACAACTATTGTGAAGTTAAAGAGATATACCATAGTACATATTACTACTATCCCAGTATCCTACTGTGAAATCCTGTACCAATTTCACTGCATTGTCTCGATTGGCTTTGTTCTGTCTTGTGCTATTGCATTTTTACTACTTTCAAAATAAAAAAAATAAAATAAAAAAACCCACATTACTCATACCGCTCTGTTTAGATACATTTTATTTTGTCCCAGTTTGTCTACTTGCACTAGATCTGAGAGCACGGACAACTATCCCAAAAATAACAGGATATAGTACGGTAATCATCTTTAATTTCGTATTAACTTAATCTGGAGCCCTGTATAACTTTTACTGTTTTATCATGACCGATCTTATTTAAATTTGGTTTGACTGTTGTTTGGTATTGACAGATTCTATTCAAAACTCTTATGATTGATAGTACAAAGTCTGAGACTATAGGCAGCTACACTGAAGATGACAAGATTCACTACAATACCCATTCTGGTTTGATTATTACCTGTTTTTGAAGTTTTACACTATCTACAAAGTTTTGTTTTTATTAATATTGTTATGTACTGCTAAATTCAATTATACTATGTCTGATGATATAGCCAATTCTATTGAAGATAACAAGAGACAACACAGTAACAATGGTAGAACCCCTTGTACAGTGGTCTTATGTCTTTTTCGTTTTATGTGTTTATAGGAATATGTTTTGTTTTGTCTTGCTTTGTTTTGTTTCTCCCTCTAATATAGAAAGAATAGAAATACATGTTAAGAAATACATGTTAAGGTGTATAATCTATAAACAGTTTATGAGCACTGATCTTATAACGCATGATGAAATGAACAAATACTTTGAAGAAAAAGAGACACTATAGTACCCAGTGCTGATTCCATCGTGTCATGATGTGAAATCCAGCAATACTATTATTCTTTATTCAGAGTGATTTTAGCCTGCTTTGGTTTGTTTAATCTCAACATACATGAAGATATGGATAAATACATTTATGTTTAAGTGTTAGGATTGATAACCATATTACTAAGTTTTTGTTGGATAGTTGAACAGAACCATTTGCAGTCTCGCTGTTTGAATCCCCACTTTGTATGTTTCACTTTGTATCTTGAATAATTATTTGTAAGAGGATAGTATGTAAACATCAACTAGTAATTTCTTACTGTTTATTTTTTCTTTGAAAGTATGTACTGTTTCTACCTGTTTTCTGTTCTGTTTAGTCTTTCTTTAAATAAAATTTTTTTAAAAAGACATATAACTTGTGATTTCTGAAAAGAATTCTGTCTTGGTTACTTTTATTTCCTTGCTGAGACAAAGTACCCAATACCCAAAGTTAAAGAAGGAAAGGTTTGGTTAGCTCACAGTTTGTAGAGGTTTCAGTTCATAACTGGCTGGCTCCAAGGCAGGGTGGCATGGCAGACAGGTATTGCAGAGGGGAAACAGTTCATAGTGGGAAGAAGATAGCAAGGCAGAAAAGGCATAATGACAGATTTGGTATCCCTTAAGTCTTATCTAGGTTACTTATGGCAGTTGCACTCACAGCCTTAATCTTAGCATTGTACCAAGAATCAATTCCAGTGCTACACACTCTAGATCCAGCCACCTCTGAAAAAGCCCCATCTATGACTGCGTAAGGCTTTGGCTTTGGGGACACATCTAAACAGAAGCCATAACAAATTCTAAGCTTAGACAAAGCTTAAAGTAATACGAGAGAGCTCATATTTATTTATGAAGAATCATTTGCCTAAGTTTACTGGAGCTACTTCATCAACCAATTGCCTCTTTAATTCTGACCTATAAACAAAAAGCCTAAGTGACAAAGAAAATAAACAATTACAGTGACAGGTTCAGATTTTTATTTAGGAGATCTCAGATTACCTTGATTTCCTGTGGAAGTGTGAGCCACCGAACTCCAGGGAGATTGTCTAAAAGTACTGCGCTGGCAGCATCATATTGTTGAACACTGGGACTGGCACTGGAATGTAGGTTAGCAGGGTGAAGTGCTCTTTGAAAGAACAAGTTGAAAAAGTGATCCAAGCGGGGAACATTTTCAACCTGGCAAAAGGCACTAAAGAAATGAGAGCTGTAAGTTAGAATAACATATGGAAACAGTGGTCACTTTTTTTGGATGCCCCTGAGGGAACTGGCTCTTTCCCAGCTCATCCTCCCTCCATTTAGTAAGAATCACTGCTATAATGTTATTAATGGAGTGCTTAAGAAATTTATCCTGTATTTTTTCCCCTAAAATATACTCACAAATGTACTGAGTAGATGATGATACAGTGATGGCAAACCTTTTACAGCTTTCAAGGATAACAAATAGCTGATTGTGGCATGTGTGCTATAGGTCTGCCACTATTACTACAAAAGAACAACAGGGCCAAAACAAGTGGCATATGTACAAAAGAAAGGACTGAAGAGCTTATTTTATTTTTGTAAGAAATGAAGTTGCTTTTACCTCTGATTATCTTTTAACCATTATAATTTCAAATATCTTTCAGGCAATATAGACTAATAAAGGGATTCTGGGCTTTGTAATAGAACTGGCTTTGAATTTTATCACTGCTCTTACTAGGTACTTATCAGAAGAAACCACGTAACTTCTTTCTGAACTTTGGTTTCCAACTCAGTAAAAATGTGGTTAAATACAATCTAACTCACATGCAAACTACCTAGTACATAATAAATACAAGTTTAATTATGCTTATTTCTTACTAGTACACAGGGAATATAAAACAAAGAACAAAAGTTATTCTTTCTTCACTGTTGAAGGTATAATTATTTAAAGAGAAAGACAAAGTGAGAGAGAAGGAAGGAGAGGAAAGATAAAAGGAGGAGCAGAAAAAAGACAAGGGGAGAAGACTTTAAATAGTTGATTTAAGCCATGCCAAAGTAATTTCATCATTAACTCATCCAACAGATTCGTTCCAGGCACTGTTCTCATTGCTAGAGATACAGCAATAAAAATGCCAAGACAGAGGACAATAAGCTCCAGTGGAGCTCACATTGTAATAGAGAAAGACAACAAATGAACAAGCAGTAAAAGCATGAGTTCAAACAAAGGTGTTCACAAAAAACAGGATGATGTGAATGGGTGGTATCACTGCTTCATTATTTTATTTTTAACACAGGATTTTGCTACATTCTCCAGGCTGGTCTCCAACTCGCTTGGCTCCGCTGATCTTCCCAGTTTTCCTCCCAGATAGCTGGGACCACAGACATGTGCCACTATGCCTAGCTGATTGGCTATTTTAGATTAAATAATTAATGAAGAAAGAGTTTCTGAGAATGGAGCATTTAAACTAATATTCAAATGCCAAGACGATGCAGCAATAGGAAAGAGTGTAAAAGCCCTGGGGTGGGGAGAAGCTTTGCCATGTGTGCCTGCCTCACAGGGCAGAAGGCCTGTGTGGTTTGAGATCTGAAGGCAAACAGGCAGGAACCAGATAATAATGTAGAAAGATAATTCCAATTGCTGTAAGGAAATTAAAGTGACAAGAATGGAAACCAGTAAGGAAACCAGTTAGGAGGCTACTCCAGTAGTACAATACAGTAGTGACTGAGCAGGGCGATAGTGAAGAAAGAAAGCAGTGTATGGACTGGAGGCATGCTTTGACAGACAGTGGTCAAGACTTGCTGATGGACTGGCTGAGGACGGTGAAGGCAAATGCTGTATCTTTAATTTGTGCACAACTCTAAACTGTTAATATATAGTTAGTTTTCTACTAAATTGCAACTTAAGATAATTGTTAACTTATAAAAATCTTTTTGTAATTTTTCACAGTGGGATTTAATATTTTCTAATATCAGAAATAATGTAGTTAAAATTATTGGACAATATCTATTGTTAACATCTTGAATCCACATTGCTTGTTGTTTTTAAGAACTTATTGCATCTTTAGATTTATTATCTTCAGTTTGTCTTTCAAATTCTCATTTGAAAAAGCAGAAACTAATTAGATTTGCTGCCACCTTGGAGATATTTCCAAATCAATGAAGGCTAAATTTCAAGATGAAATTCAGAGCATTTAAATCCCTCTGCCTCCAACCCATTGGAATTTGTACAGTAGCAATTCGTTGTTCTTGTGTATGAAATTTATTGCAGAAATTTAATCTTTGATATTCTCTCATTTTATGGAAGTGGAAAGCTTCAACTAAATTAGAATATAGTGAAGTTCGCTTCTCTAGTGTCAGTTTTGTTGTTGTTGTTTTTGTTTTTTGAGAAGCAGTCTCACTGTGGATCCATGCTGACCTTGAACACATAATTCTTCTGCCTCAATTTCAGGAATGCTAACTGCATTGTAAATTTAGGGAAGAAGTTATAACCACACCTTTACTCTTTCACTGCTTAGAACATTCTTAATTAGTAAAAGCATTACTTACCGATGCCTAGACTTTTTAGCTTACTCATTTGAAAAATAACTGTCACATAGTTAGCTCATAGGCAGTCCCTCCAAACTAGATAATTTAACCAAAAGCGTTGGTCACAGAAAATTTCTCCATAATGCTTTGAGAAAAATAACAATAAAAATTCACTATAGATAAACAGATAATAGTACCATGGTTTTGGAAAAAGTATGTAAAGTATTCTTGGATTTTTATGCTGATAACCACTTAAGACTATAGGCAAAATACTATTGTAGCCCTTAGAAGTACTAGCTCTTATAAAAATCCCATAAAGAGAAAAATTTATTTTCCATCTCTAATGATGTACTCAAATTTTGAATCATTACCTCAAAATTGCGCCTTCAAATCAAGAAATGTGTCACATTACCAGGATAAAAAAGCCAAAGTGAAGACATATGCATATACATGCTCACTATATTAAAAAAAAAAGGCTTGTATATTTATTTGTACAGAAAATACATGGAAGAATATATATGAAACTAGTAAATTTTCTAACACATAACTTATTTTTTACAACAATGGTACATTTTCTTTACTGAAAAATTTTTTTTGAGAAAGCATATTTTGAAATAGTGAATTTGACAATGATAAAATAGGAAAGAAAACAAAAATTTATTTCAAGTCTTATTTTTTTCTGTATCTGTTATGAAGAAATACTCTGACATTTGACCCTATATACCAAGTCAGTATATAAGGATCACTATGTAACAGTATACAACACTATTTCACTAAAAATTTCACTGAATATGAGACCAAAATAAGGAATATAAAAAACGGATCAAGAGGAAAAGCTACTTAGCATTATGAAATAAAAACCAGCAATGAAATATGACAATTATAAGGATAAGGAGGAAGAAGAGAAACCAGATGACCAACTTCTAAGGCAAGAAACAACATTTAGAACAAAAGATGACCTAGACTTATACTTACAGCATGAGATTCAGTTCAAAGAAGCACTTACCTATCTAAAGAACCATACATAAATTTTAAGGTTTGAGCAGTATCTTGTATCATATTCCTTAGTTGAGGAAGAGGAACTCTAAAAAAAAAATGAAACCAAAAATTTTTACATGCGTATATAAGGTATACGTCAACTATGAATGAAACTAAAAAACGGTTGTTGCTTTACTATGTAGTAACTCGTCACCTCGGAGTCTAGATTAGGCTTCTAGCATTCATCACATATAGACTTTCAATATCACCATTTATATGTTAATAAACTCTCAAGTTCAGCTTCATCCTTAAAATTGGTCCACTGATCACTAAGCCCTCCTCAGTTTGGTTCTGAGGATTAAATGAAATAATTATCACTTGCCAGTGGCCAAGAGAGACCTGGTGAGCCCAGCATAGGCCAAAGAAAAAGCCATATCCTGTAGCCCCATTGCCATTGGGAAAATTGGTGAACCAATGCCCCGTGCCTCTCCATCCTGCAGCAAACCTGGATCAGAGGAACCCAGGTGCATAGTCTATCCATTACACCAAGGGACTGGCAGCCAATGCAGGAAACACCTGAGATGCAGCAACAGATCGATTCAGAAAAACACAGGAAAATGTCTAGACAAAGGAGCAAAATACAATGTCAGACCTCTAGCCCACATAGAACAAGTTCAGGAGATACAGACATAGTAGAAATTAGAGATGACACACCTGAAGTTTCTGAAAAGACAACTGAAGTAAAAAAGCAATTTAGTTCTTACACTATTTGGTTAATTTTACATGCCTATGTCTGATGGTCTGGACAGCTATTTTGAAGATAACGAGGTATTATGGTAGCTATTATTAATTTCTTATTTTCTTGCTTTAAAGTCATATATTTTTCATTGTTTTGATTGGGTTTATTCTGTTTCATTTTGTTTGGTTTTATTCTCTTTAAAATAAAAAAGAATTAATTTGAGGATTCAATGAAATAATTCACTAATTAATATAGTTAGAGCAGTATCTGAGACCATGTCCATGCTCAGTTCTCCCCCTACCCCCATGCTATATTCTTGACCCTTTTGTTGTTACAGAAATCTCCAACTCCTTTGGCAAAACATACTGTAAAGGGAAAGAAAGTAGAACAGAAAAAAAGAAACAGATTTACATTTTCATAATGAAGGCTCACATGAATTCTACAAGACAAGTTCATAATTTCCATCATATTAGTGACTAAACTAAAGTCCAAGAAGTGAAGCAGCTTTATGTAGGGTCACAAAGGGAGTGGAGGCTGTTAGGCAGCTTGCATCATCTTCACTCCAAAGTGTTTCTGCTAGTTCACACTATCTTCTAGATTAGGTTTCTGCTTTTTGTTTGCTGCAGCTATCACAGGAGCATATTTACCACCTGAAAACATGTCCCTGGGTCATGTACCCCACACTAATTTCTGCAGAATGGTATTTTTCTTATTCTGCTTCCTTCCTCACCATTATGGGGTGAGAAAGGAAGTGCACTGGCTGTGGCATTAAGATATTTGAGGGAAAAATTTCAGGGCAGCCAGTTCAAATACAGATCACAAGCACAATGACGAGGATGCAAAGATATATAAATTGACACTGGTGAGGTTCTTGTGCACGATCTCTCAGTTTGCTTTCTCAGTCTCAACAAATGACAAGAATAATAATACATAAAACAAGATGGGTAAAGAAAAGATGTGGGACAGAGTGACTGACATGGATAAAGAGAGGGGTAAAGAGGGCTTTTACTTTGAAGATCAGTTTAGAGAATAGATCTTCAGCTTAATTCTAATGCATCAAGCCTAGTTTTCTAGGACAGGAATGGCATAAATACTTAGGGAAGATTACCTAAAGATTGAAAACTTGCCTAGGGTACCCCTCTTTTACAGCTCAGTAGTGAAAGTCCCTTTTTTAACTGTAGCATCAAACTTTTGGAAACTACCTCTGTCTGTCTAAATTGGCTTGTGTCATCAGAGTATGGTGAACAGCCTTGCCCAGTTCTTTTGTTGGGCTTTCCTTTCTCCTCCCTAGTTGTCTTAACATTGTATTTTGTTTCTTCTCATTTGTCTTCTGGGCTATACAAAAGTCTTAAAAGACAAATGTTTTACTCTACCATGCCATCCTAAATGATCTTATTCTGAATGTTCTCCAATTCTTGTAAACCCCTATTTTCAGAAGAATCCCTTAGTTTTTCATAATCTAAATCACCAGTATAGGTCAGTTTCTTAGCACTGTTCACAATAATCCCTTTTGAGACAGCAAAACATATATTGACTGGTTAAAGATCACCATCTGTCCAAACATACTTTCATGTTAAAAAATCTGAACCCCACATATATATTGTATCATTCTGTCCAAAATTAAAGTCACCTTCAAAACATAACCATTTTATATTTTTCATTATAGCCACTTTTGGAGTTCTTGTTTGTGATGGTAAAACAAACCCTAAAATTCTTTGATGTTCCTTTCCTCAGTAAGTGGTGCTTAATTCCTCCCCTTGAGTGTAGTCTGGACTCAGAAATTCACTTCTAACAAACAACAGAATGATAGAATGGTAGAATGATAATCTGTTAATTCTCAGGTTAAGCCAGGAAGTGCTGCAGCTTCCCCGCTTTCTCTCTTTAGGATCACTCAGTTTGGGGATGCCAACTGGTATATTTTGAAGACACTCATCAACTCCATGGAGAAGTCAGTGTGGCAAGGAATTGAGATCTCCTGACAGTCACCATGTCTGTAAGTCACCTTGAAAGCAGACTCTAGCTCTAGGTAAACCTTCTGATGACTGTATGCCTGGATAACATTCAGCTACAAGATTAAGAAAGACCCTGAGTAAGCCACAGCTACCTACCTAAGTTGCTACTGGATTTCTGTACTACCACAACACTTGTAAGATGGTTTACATTTACCTCTCAAATTTTGTAGTTTTTTTTCCCCCAGTATTGGAGATCAAACCCAGGGCCTGATCCTGCTAAGCAAGTAGTCTATAGTGTTACATCTCTACTCCAAACTTACCTGCAAATTTGGAGGGGGCAGATAATTTGTTATATAGCAATAGATAATAATAGATAACTAACACAGTATAATGTAACCAGAGAAAGCCAGTTAACAAAATTTTTAGTAATAGAAAATAGTGACACTTTGTTTAGATGGGCAGAATGATGTATTTTCCAGCTCATCTTTTTTTTTTTTTTTTTTTTCTTGGATAGTTTAAACACTAAGAGAAACTTAAAGGGAAATTTTATCAGAACCGATATTCTCCCAAGTTGTGTCAGTCACACACTATAGTACTTATTTTAATATTTGGAGTAGACCATATGCCATGATTCTGTGGACCAAAAGAGGAAAATTAAAATGTATCTGATACTTTAATGATACAGTTGCCCAAATATTTTAAAAGTCGTCAAGAATTTAAACTACAAGTTGTAAGATTCATTGAACAGGGACATTTAACCATTCTAACAGTAATTAAATCCATTTCCTTAGAGGCTGTTTTCCATATTTGTACTCCATTTCTCCCCTAATTTTTAATGTCCAGTGACATGGAATCACTATAGTAAAAAGAATTCAGACTGACCTTCATTCAGTTTAAAATTCTACTTCCTGATTATGTGACCTCTGTCAGGTTATTTAGCCAACTGACCTGTTGAGTACCTAAGGTAGTCCCTAGACTCATTGACAGTTCGTTACCGATATCAATCTTGTTATTTCCAACATCTAAAGATAAATTTCAGAATTCTTGCAAAAACTCAAGGTGGCCATGTAAGGTGATCATTAGAGAAGTCACTTTAGAGTTGCATATCCATTATTTTGTCAAAAGTGCTTAGAGTAAAATATGCTTACCCAGACCCTTAATTCTTGAAAATTTCCAAAAGTGGAAAGAAAAAGTAAGTATGCAAAATCCAAATCATAACATCATAGAGACTTAAAAAAAGAGGAAAAGATCATCTCTCAGTCACTTCTGCGTTTTTGTATAGGTCACAAAGAGGCAAGTAGTAGCAATGCCAACCTCCAGCCTTACTGATTAGTCCAGGTGGGCCTTTATGGCACCCTTTGGGACTATGCATGCCAGGTGAATACAAGTGTAACCCCTTCACTAATGCAATACTCTTCTAAATCACAAAACTGTCTAAGAAGCGCCTTTGGACAAAAATGTCATAATTTTAATGAAATAGGCTTTGTTAATACTACTTTAGAAATGATTTTAAAGTTAAAAACAATTTCAACTTACTCATCAGCAGGCAGGCCAATTAGAAACAACTTCTCAGATTCTTTTAAATAAGCTACATGAATTTGTTTTCCATTTAAAAAGAGGGATGAGCTAAGAAGAAATAAATTTCAAATAAGGTTAGAGTATCTTTATCATAAAATTATAAAAATTGTCCATAAAAATTACATATGCTATGATTTAAGAATAGAGTATTTAATAAACAAATTTCTTGGCATACATATCTAACTGCCAACAGAAAAGGCAGAATTATGAGACAACAAAAATGCATTTTAAAGTATTTAAAAAGCAACAGAAACAATCCAATAAAACTATGCTAAACAAAATTATACTCATTATTAAAAAAGAATGTTGAACTCCTTTTGTTACAATTAAGAAGCTATACACATGTTTTTCCAAAGAAACTTCCTTTCCAGTTGGTTATTTAACACACCTTTTATGACTATCGTTGGCTAAAGGGATTACAAAGAAAAAGAATAATGGTTCCAGCTCAGAAAATGACAACTAATTAAATTATCAGTCATTTTAAAACATATTCTTAAGGAAACTTTTGGAGTAATGCATATATTGTGGTAATGGTTTCAGAATTATGTATCTATGTCAAAACTGCAACTTAAAATATTATACTAAATAAAAGAAGTCAGTCACAAATAACCACATAGCATAAAATTCCATACATACGAAATGACTAGAACAGAGAACTATAGGGATGGCTGGGGTAGGCAGTTTAAAAGGGTATAGGGTTTCTTTCTGAGGTGACAGAAATGGTCTAAAATTGACTTTGGTGATGAACACATCCCATGGGCAACTTTAAAATCATCTACTTGTACACTTTTAGGGTGAAGTAAATCATTTATGAATTATATTTCAATAAAGACTGACCATATAACTCCATAGCATTTGCTATACGTGAGGTCCTAGGTTTGATCCCAACACCACAAAAATCAACAGTAATAGGGGTTGGGGATTTAGCTCAGTGGCATAAGCGCCTGCCTTGCAAGCAGATGATCGTGAGTTCGATCCCCAGTACCGATAAAAAAAAAAAAGCTAACAAAAAAAAAATCAACAGTAATAATAAAAAGCCTGCAGGGTGCTTTTATTTATTCCTTTGTTTGTTTTTTGAGGCAGAGTCTCACTATGTAGCCCACTGTGGCTTCAAAGTCACAGTGATCTTTCTGCCTTAGCCTCTTGAGAAAGCTGGGACTGTAGGCATGGGCCACTAGGCCCAGTGTGATAATTTTATAAATGAAAATGTATACCCTAAAAGGAAACCCAGGTACCCCTGTTTGAAAAATGAACCAGTTTCTGTATACAGTAACCTATATAAAGTCACAGCTTAAATACATCTTTTATCTAGGAAAACAAGGAAATAATTCTTCTTCCTGATGTCTTACACATTTTATCTCTTTTTAAAATCCTGAAAGTCCTATAAAATTGAACTTGATATTTTATTAGTAATAGTGAGGTGCTTCAAATTTGAAATAAACTTTTATAAACTCCAAAATTATTGAAATATTAAGGAAGAAAATTTATAATACTTAATCTGTTTTACTTTTTTAAAAACCTAAACTTTGAGTTTTTGTCTCATAAATTAAACATGTCAGTGTTAGGGCTTGATACGTCAATGTGGAGTACATAACTCTGATGTACTCTCTTTTTTTTTTTTCTTTCTTTCTTTTTTGGGGGTGCAACAAAAGGAGGACCTTGCACATGGAGACAAGCACTCTACCAATGAGCTACATCTTTAGCTCTAATTTTCAAATTATTTGACAGCAGTTTTGTTTATTCATCACTATGTAATCTTCACAGATAACAAATGATGGTGAGTTCTGAACATTCCTTCTAAAGCGCACTCTGCATTTTTCTGTAATCACTCACTATAAGAACAGAGTAATTTTTTTAACTATTTGAGAAATTTAGTGTTCAGTTATTCTTGCCAATCACAAAGGTATTGTCTAACAAGTTAAATCAAGATAAAAATGTGAGTCAGGCACAGTGCATGCCTACAAGCACAGCATTGTGAGAGACTGAGGCATGAAAATTACAAGTTCAAATCTAACCCTGGCAATTTAGGCCCTGTTTCCAAAAACAGACAAGCAAACAAATGAACAAACAAGGACTAGGAATGTAGTTCAGTTCGAAATCCCTGTATTTAGTCCCCAGTACCATGAAAAAAAAAAAAAAGATAAAACCTATTGATACCTACCATAATAAATATCCACATTATAGATACAATTATCATACTTATTGTAATCACACTTCTTTTAGCATTTTACTGTATTTGTTACAAAGAAAATAACTTGAACAAAAAGATATAAAGCTAAATAAAAATTATTACCTAGTAACTTGTGTCCCCGTTACATTTTCCAACATGTCACAGAGTGTGAGAAAAATCCCTCTCACACTTTTAAGTTTCTGAGATGCATCAGACATTGGATAATGATAAAGAATTTCTTGCTGTTAAGTGAAAGAAAACAGAAATGATCAAACTGCTCAAAATTTCCAGTCATTATTTTTCTGATGGAAAGTTGAGACTTTGTATTTAGCTTTGGTGCAAACTGTATTCAAATAGAACTATGCCTGGAATCTTAACACACTAACTAGTATTTAAAACACTACATTCATAAGTTATAAAACAAGTTATAGGTTATAAGTTAGAGGATATATAAAATAAGTTATAGGAAAATAAGTTAGAGGTTGCCAATTGGTCATACTACCACACTATATGCTAGGTAGAATACTGATTAAGTGAAGTTACAATTAATTTCAAACTTTTAAACTTTAATCTTAATAATTCCTAATATTAATATTTTATTATATTTTATTACACATATATTCTTATCCACCATGACTATAAAGCTATCCACACTACATGTAATTTTTAGGAATCTTTCTATTCAGTTACTTTCATAATTAACTTTGAAAACTTTATTTTTGGTAAAATTATTAAATACTTATTTAAGCCCAACACCAAAACTACAACTTAACAAAGTAAGAAGACAAAAGTAAAGTAATTCAGATAGAAAGGAAAAAGCATCACAATATTATAAAATGTCTTTAAATTTGAAAGAATTTGCAAACTTTAAGTGACTCAAGTCACAATGCTAAATGGGATTATATTTTAAATTACAGAAAATATTAGATCTATAAGATACTGCACAAAATGCTATTTCCCCCCCCTACATTTAAGAAGAGTATATTTCCAGGGGGGAAAATGGCCTTTACAAAGTAACAGATCTAAAAGGCAGGATATGCACCATGCTAATACTTCTAAAATACCAAGAGATGAACCATTGTATGTCTCACTTTTTTGCTCCTAAAGCAACATATATTTTTCTCATAAGACAAATTAAAGCAGGTAAAAGTTTCTAGACAGAAGCCATTCACAATTAAGAGTAATGCATTGTTTAATGAGTATATCATAAATATAGTCATAGTTGAAAGACCAATTCATTGAATTTTATGCTATCTTTTCCTTAGTTCTCTCTAAAGAATTTAATAACTTGGCTTTATTCTCTAAGAAATAATTACACAACACTGCATTCATGTATAGGTAACTTTTAATGACAACTATAAATAATGATTAACTGGACACATCTGCTTTTTGTATTTACTAGGCACATTCAATGTATGCAGTATTTGGCCAATACTATGGCCTAAAATGTCAAGATTACTTGAAAAATTTCCACAGCAAAAAAGTTACATTATTTTATCCATAGAAATTAATCAAACATAAATTAAGATTTCATGTTATGTCTACTAAATAAATTTAACTTTGGCCAATAAATATTTTTATTATATTTATCCAAAATACTAAAAAAATTTAAACAAATCTTTGACTAGGTTTTGAAGTATCACAGCTTATGGTCCTTTCATTCCACATCTTGTAACTGAAGAAGAAAAACTTTTATAAAATGTGTAACTCACAGATAACAAAAATGACCCTCTGATATTTCATTGTAAGTAGGTTCTAATAGTGGAAAAGGCCATTAAGAGAGTCTCTATTCCAGACAGTAGTAAAGATCTGACAAAAACTACAGCTCCTTGCCAATTTAATTAGCTGTATTTTTAAGCACTTGTAAGTAGCATGCATTTGTAGCAGCTTCCATTCTGCTCAATAAGAATAAAGAGCCTGTCTTAATTGCAATGTTGATACATGGCTGGCAACAGACAGAAACTGTTGATCTAAGAAATATCTCCACACTTTCCCAGGGAAAGAAAGGAAAGGATGACAAAAGGTCTCAGCAGTACCCTATTCCAAAATGACCTAAAAGATTCAAGTTATTATCCCTGAATTTGTTGCATATTTCATATGATAAAAGCTTAAATGACTCATTTGTTTTAAAGATATAAGGAGCCAATAATATACATACACAATTACAATTATAAACTCTCAGTCGCTGTATTTTCAAAGCATATAAAATTGCAAAAATATGTATAAAGTAAATTCCTTCTTGGTCATTTCAATTGTTAATTTTGAGACATGAAGCAGCAACACAAAGAAATGTGTCCTTTGGATAAAATGCCTTTGGCATTTGTAATACAGGATGAATAGACTTCAAAAACAAAGAAATGCAGATTAGCTAAAAACTTTTAAAATTCATTTCTGCTCAAAGCATTATGGTAGATTAAATGCTCAGAGAGACTGTGACATTGTAAAAGCAGACCCAAAACATTCTTGTTGGATTGCTGGCATGCAGGAAGTAGGAGGGAATTCCCTCTTTCTACTATTGCAAAGGAAGCTGGAATGCTGCTGAGCAGAGGGCAGGACAACAGAGGCAACATTATGCTGAGGGTTGATGCCTACCACAGCTTCAGTCAGAAAAAAGAACACTGACTGGATAGTGGCAGATAGGTGAGGTGAGCCTGTGACCTAAGTTAAGCCCGGATCCTCAAGTAAGGCTAACAAGTCCTAGCGTCAGTGGCAGAAATAGAAGAAAATCCTCCCAGGGAAGAGTCCCATTTTAAAAGTATAAGACATCCAAAGCAAAATTAAGCAGTGTGTTTAAATAAATATCCTTAAGACACAAAAAGACAACCAACTTGTTACAGTTTGGGTTTTAGATGCCTCTTAAAGACCCACATGTGAAAGGCTTAGTCACCAGCTTGTGCTAATGAGAGGTGATGGGACCTTCAGAAAGAAGTTGGGGCCTAGTGGAAAAAGAGTTAGGTCTCTGGGGGCGTGCCCCTCAAGGATATGGAGACCCGAGGCCTTTCCACACACTGTTAGGATCCTGCCACTATGAGGTGCACCTTTGCTCCACCATGAGCTCCCCGCTATGACGTTCTACCTTGTGACAGGTAGGAAAAGAACAGAGCCAAAGACCACAGATTAAACCATAAATCCAATGAACACTGCCTCTTTTTAGGGCTAAGTATTTTGTCAGTGACAGAAAACTATCACTATAAGTGAGTCTCCTGACATCTTGAGATAGCAGTGTGGGAAATACAGACTGGAGAAGATCAAATGGCTAGAGAAATAGAGAATCACAAGGACCAAAGAACCAAAGAACAAGAAAATACCAGTAATATCATGGTTGATCTGAAATACAGATTTATTAGAAACTTTTCAAGAACATCTGAAGCTGAAAACATAATTATTTAAATAAAAAACCCAATGGGTAGGTTAAACAGCAACTGGAATGTGGCAGAAGCAAGAAACTGAACAAAGACAAGAAAAAGTGCATTCCTGACAAAGAAACCACTGACAGCTTTGCCACAGCAGTAACGAAAGTCAGAAAACAAAAGGGTGCTATTTTTTTTTAATTTTACAGAGAAAAAATTTCAAATAACAATGAAACAGTTTCAGAACAGGTTAATAGGACAGTTACAATAATTAACACATTGTGTATTGTTCATAGTAGCTGTTCAGAGTACAACAGGCATGAAATACTGTCCAAACAGTTTTAGTACAAATTTGTTTAATGATCTGAGAAACGAGCTATTTTAACTATCTTGTGTGTACGTGTTTGTGTGTGTGTGTGTGTATATATAAATATATATATATATCCCCCCCCCCTCCTTTTCCCTTCTTTCCCTTTCTCTGTTTTCCCATCACAGGTTTTCTTTTCTTTTGGACAATTTCTTCCTCATTCACATTATTTATTGTACAGGTTGGGTCTTATTATTTGGTTTCTTACACTAGTGAGACAATATATTTACACATGAGGGTCTGATTTACTTCATTTATGAGTACGGTCTCAAGTTGCATCCATTTACCTAGAAAAGTCTCAGGTTTATCCTTCTGTATGGTTGAATAGTATTCCATTATATTAAAAAAAAAACCACATCTTGTTTTATCCATTCCTTAGTTGATGGGCATTTGGGTTGTTTCCAAGATTTAGCTATTACAAATTGTGCAGCTATAAACATGTGTACACACACAGTTTTGGTATGATGTTTTTAATTCTTCTGGGAAGATATCAGGAAGGAGAATAGCCAAGTCAAATGGGGCCTCTAATCCTAGCTTTCGGGAAATTCCACACTGATTTCCATAGTGGGTGTACAAGTCTACACTCCCACCAACAGTGGAGAAGCGTTCCTTTTTCCCAACAGACCCTGCAGCATTTATTATTGGTTGATTTCTTGATGATAGACATTCTTTCTGGAGATGGAATCTCATTGTTTTAATATGCATCTTTTCAATGACCAGTGATGAATATTTTTTCATATATTTATTTGTTGTTCGTATTTCTTCATCTGAGAAGTATATATTCATATCAGATGCTCATTTTTGGATTGAGTCTTTGAATTTGGGGTGTTCAATTCTTTCAGTTCTTTGTATGTTCTAGATAGATATCCTTTGTCTGAGGGACAATTGGCTAAAATAGTTTTCTACTCTGTCGGTTGACTCTGCACGTTGTTGGTGATTTCTTTTGCTGTCCAATACTTTTTAGTAAGAAGAGATGCCATTTATTTACTCTTTGAAGTAATTCTCATGCAGTCTGGGTTTTGTTCATGAACTCTCTGCCTACACCTATGTCTTCAAGATTTTTATCTATTTTCTCTTCCAGAATATTTAGTGTTTCTATATTAATATTTAGATCTTTGTTCCATTGTGACGTTAGCGCATGTGATAGATATGGGTCTAGTTTTAATATTTGGCACGTGGAGAGCCAATTTTTCCAGCACCATTTATTTATTTTTGTCTTTTTCCTTTTTATCGGTACCAGGAATCGAACTCATGACTGCCTGCTTGCAAGACAGGCACTTATGCCGCTGAGCTAAATCCCCAGCCCCTCAGCACCATTTATTAACAGGCTTCCTTTATTCCAGTGAACATGTTTGGTCCTTTGTCAAAGATAAGGTGGCTGAGTGTGTTTGGAGTTGTGTCTGCACCTTCTAATCTATTCCACTGATCCGCAGGTCTGTTTTGTTGCTCCTTTGTTCAAAACAAAGTTGTTAAGTGTGGACAAACCACTACCTTGCTTGGCCTGTTGCTTTCCAGTGTTTCCTGGACTTGCCTATGTCTATGGCTTTTTTAGTGCAGTTTCTTCTCTGTAGAATACCCTGCTTCACTTTTCTGTATTTACCTCAATTCAGTCAGACATATCCAAGAGCATCACATCTATTTAAATGTAGCTGGATTATGCAGTGATTTAAAAAATTCAAACCCCAAAGTACATTAGTTTTGTCTTTCTGACATTTTATTACCTGCATTATGTTATGCTTTTTTAAAAATAATACTTGCTTTATCTGGTGTGTAAGGTACTTGGGGGTTGCCATTGGGCAACTTTATTCTCACTGCCTGTGACACATTGTATAAACCATAAGCTGGTTCTATGTTGGTTCTCCCTATCCATAAATAAGGTGTATCTTTCCATTTTCTGATATTCTCTTTGATCTCCCTTTTCAGAGTAGTATAATTTTGAATATATAGATCCTTTACTTTTTTGTTAGACTGATTCCTAAGTATTTCATTTTTTTGGATGCTATTGTGAAGGGCACCATTTTCCTAATGTTTCAGTGAATTTATTGTTACAAGAATACTAGGGATTTTTGATTCTCAACTTTGTATTCAGCTATGCTACTGAATTTGGTTATTAAATCTACAAGTCTTTTGGTAGAGTTTTGGGGTTTTCTGTGTAGCGTATCATGTCATCTGTAAAAATGATAATTTTCCTTTTTCATACTTGTTTCTCTCTCTTGTCTAATCATTCTGGGAGTATTTATAGAACTGTAGTGAATAGGAGTGGTGATAGAGGACATCTTCATCTTGTTCCTGATTTTGGAATGAAAGCTTCCAGTTTTGTCTGTTTACTATGATGCTGGCTGTTGGTTTGTCATAGATGGCTTTTATTAGATTGAGATAAAAACCATTTATTCTGATTTTCTGTAAGGTTTTTATCATAAATGAGTGTTAGACTTCGTTAAAAGCTTTTCTGGCTGGGGATTTAGCTCAGCGGCATAAGCACCTACCTGGCAAGCACGAGGTCATGAGTTTATTCCCTGGTACAAAAAAAAGTCTTTTCTGCATCTGTTGAGATGATCATGTGATTTTTGTCTTTGGCTCTGTTGATATGATGCATTACATTTATTGATTTATGTTGAAGCATCCCTGCATTGTTTGGATGAATCCCACTTGGTCATGGTGTATAATCTTTTTGATGATCTGCTGCTTCTGTTTGGTAGTATCTTATGGAAGATCTTTGCATCTGTGTTCATTAGGGAAACTGGCCTGTAGTTTTCTTGTTTGGTTGGGTCTTTCTCTGGTTTTAGTATCAAATAGTTGCTTCCAGGAATGAGTTAAGGAGTACTGCTTCCTTTCTGATTTCATTAAAGAATTTGAAGAGTATTGGTATTAAATCTTCTCTAAATTGCTTGTAGAATTCAGCAGTGAATCCATCAGACCTTGGACTTTTCTTTGTTGGTACATTTTTAATTACATTTTCAATTTTATTGACCGATACTGTATTATTCAGAATTTTTATATCTTCTTGATTCAGCTTTGGTAATTCATATGTATCTAGGAATCTGTCCATTTTTTTCTGTTTATCATCCTCTGATATTTAGATTTTCAATATATAAATTGATGATCTGAATTCCCACAGAATCTGTTAATGATTTCACCTTTTACATTCCTCATTGCATGAATTTGAGTTTTTTCTTTCCTTTTTTGATAAGATTGGCTAAGGGCTTACCAATTTTATTTATTCCTTTAAAGAACCAACTCTTGATTCTTTGTATTGTTTTCTCAGTCAATTGCTTTAATTTCTGCTCTATTCTTAATAATTTCCTCCCTTTTATGGGCTTTAGGCTTGACTTGCTCTTTTTTAGAAGTTTTAGGTGCAACATTAGGTTGTTTATTTGTGCTTGTTCTGTTTTCCTGATATGAGAATTCACTGCTATAAATTTTTCTTAGGACTGCTTTCATTGTGTCCCACAGGTTCCAGTATGTTTTATCTGCATTTTTTTGGACTGGAGATATTGTTTAGTTTCTTGTTTAGTTTCATCTGTTGCTCAGGAGAGTGTTATTTAATTTTCATGTGTTTATGAAATTTTAATGGGGTAGGATTACTGAGCCACAGGACCAGCAACCTTTACATCAAAACCAGAAATAAACTTTCATCATATTAAGTTATTAAGATGTTAAGGTTGTTTGGGATAGTGATTCACCTATAATGATTAATATAATCTACCCTGATTAGTGGCATTTAGAATTATGAAGTTACTTATTAAAAATAAGTCTAAAAAAAGACATCATCATATAAGTAACAGCAAAAATTTGTCTCCCAAGAGACTTTCACAAAAAGTGAGGTGTAAAATAGTTTTAAAAAAAAAAAATGATCCAATAGGAATAGTCTGAAATGTAAGAGTAATTAGTAAAAAAAAAAATTGTACACTTAAATAAGATTTATCAGTATGAAATGTGTAAAATATGCATTGTAAAAATATTTTATAATTTTAAAATTTTATAAAATATATAAATAGATAATACATTTTATAAACTTTGCAATGAATAAAGTATAGTGCTAACAACAAAGTATAGTAGCAGTAGCAGAATTACGTTCAATATATGGAATTTTTAAGAGCACTAAAATACTGATAACAGCAGTATACAGAAGAAGAGAGGTAACTGGAATTAAGTTACAAAAAAGGGCCTCAAAATATTTTGAGAAAGTATAATATAATATTTAACTTTAAAATCTGTTAAGGCAAATATAATGATAAGCTCTAAAAAATAACCACTAAAAAACAAAAATAGGACATTGAATATAACTTAGTGGTAAAATGCTTGCATGACATGTGCAAGGCTTGAACTTAAACCCTAGAACAACTAAAAAAAAAGTATACAGAAAAAATAATGATACAAGTAACCAATATTGGGTAAGAAAAATATTATAAATAGAAAAGTTTGAAGATAGCAGAGACAAATTTAAATATTTTAGTAATCTCTATAAATGAGATAACAAGTTGGATATTTCCAGGTTGGAAGCTGTTGTAAGAGACATACCAAACATATAGATAGAATGGAAATATAAAAAGTAGATGAACCACTTAAATATTAATAAGATAAAACTCTAATAACATTAAATGCTAAAAAATGTTAATGTATTTAAAAAGACAAGACAAAGAACAATTTCTGGATATAAGCAAACTATCAAATTTAAATTATGAAGTCAAAAACCTTATAATGAGCAATGAGATTAAATCAGCAATAAGGTTTCCTATCAAAAAAGAGCCCAGGAAATGTTACTACTGAATTCTCCTAAACATTTAATGAAAAACTAAGTGGTACCTTGGTTTACAAACTTAGTTCTTTCCACAATTTTGGTTACACACCGAACTGGACAAGAACCAAATCAAATTTCTCTGTAAGGTCAACATTGAACCTAACTACTAAATTTGATTTCAGTTCTTGTCCAGAACCAGAGTTCTGGAAAGAATCAAGTTAGTAAACCAAGGAACCACTGTAGTATCTTTTGCTTTCTTCAAGTTTGTAAACTAAGGTACTCCATACTATCTTTTGCTTTCTTCAAACTATTAAAAATAAACAAAAAAATTCACAAAAACTTAAGAGAATCCTTCCAAATTCATGCTATGAGACCAGCATTAAAGATAGAATGTGATCACTATATGTATCTAAAATGTACCAATAAAATCAGTTTTATTTTATTCATTTGAGACAGAGTCTCTGTATGCAGTTCAGGCTGGCCTTGAACTTTCAGGGATCCTCCTGCCTCAGTCTCTGGAATGCTGGGATTGCAGGCATGTGCCACCATGCCTGGCAATAAAATTAATTGAAATAAAAGGAAAACAAATTACAGATCAATAGCCCCTTGATGAAACAGATTCAAAAATTCTCAGCAAGATAGTTACAAAACAAATTAAGTAGTGCATTAAAAGATCACTTATCATGATCAGATAGGATTCGTGCCAGGTATGCAATATGGTTCAAAAATATGCAAATCAATAAATACAAGACACTATGTTAAGAGAACCAAAACCATATGATCATTTCAATAGATGCAACTGAGAAAAAAAGCAACTGAGAAGTAAACTGAGATCAAAATGAATCAAAGATCTAAATGTTAAATAGAAACAATGTGTTATAGAATAAAATTGGTAAAACTATCAACAAGGGCATAGGCAAGAGCTTTCTGACAGAATGCCAACTGCATCAGAAATAACATCAAGACTCAACAAATGGGATCATATCAAATTAAAAAGCTTCTGCTCAGCAAAGGGAATAATCAATAGAGTGAAGATACTATCTATGAAATTGGAAGACATTTTTCAACAGCTATTGCTCAGACATAGGAAAATCTAGAATATACAAATAACTCAAAAAATTAGAACCCCAAAATAAAAGGCTGAATAAAAGTGGGCAACTGAAATGAATAGACATGTTTCAGAGGAAGTACAAATGACCAATAAACACAAGAAAAAACGTTCAACATCTCTGGTCAAAGAAACGCAAATTAACACAACACTGAGATTCCACCTCACTCCAGAAAGAGTATAATTAAGGAATCAAATAATAACAAGTGCTGCCAAGGCTGAGGAGAAAAAGGAATTTTTCTGCAGTGTTAGTGGAAATGTAAACTAGTACAACCATCCTGGAAATTCTTCAGAAAATGAACAACAGAAATTGCATTTCACTCAGTTCTTTTCCAAATGTCTTCCTGACAGAGGTAAAGACATTGTATGGCAGTGATACATGCATACTCACATTTATAGCAGAATAACTCATTATAGTTAAATTTTTGAAACAGGTTATATGCACATCAAGTGGATAAAAAAATCTGTATTTACACACAGTGGGGTACTACTTTGTCATAAATAAAGATTAAATTTGAGTTATTTGTAGGAAAATGAATGCAACTGGAGACCATAATGTTAAGTGAATAAGACACACAAGCTTAAATATTATATGGTTTCTCTTATATGAGAAAAGCAAAATAAAAACAAAAATGCATAATAGGGAATAGGGAGGCAGATCTTTTGCAAATGGGAAGTGGAACGAAAGATGGAGGGAAAGGAGTTGGAGGGAAGGTAAGGGGATAAAAAAAGAATTAAGATGTGTATTATATACATAACAACTCTCCACAATGAATATAATCATTATGCACTGCAAACTGAGCAAGAAACAAAACAATCCCATTTACAATAGCTACAGAAAAATAAAATGCTCAGCAATGAATTTAATAAGGAGGTGAAAGACTTTTACAATGAAAAGTACAAAATACTGATGCAAGAAGATACCAATAAATGGAAAAATATTCAGTGTTCATAAACTAGATAAATTAATGCTGTTAAAATTTACACACTACCTAAAGCAATCTACAGAGTCAATATAATAAGTTACACACAGAAGGACCACATGATCTCACTCATATGTGTGAATCTAAAAATGCTGATATTATAGAAGTCTGGGGTAAAAATGGTATTTACCAGAGACTGGAAAGAATAGGAGAGAGAAGAAAGGAGGGGAAATGTTACAATAAGAAAGGTCTGGTGGCACAGCTAATAATAATACACTATATATCAAAATGGTTGGAAGAGAGGATTTTGAATGTACTTATCATAAAGAAATGATAAAAGTTCAAAGTGACGGGTATGCTAAATTATCCTCAATTATTACTCAAAGTATACATGAATCAAAACATCACTTTATAGCTCATAAATATGTATAAATATTCTGTTACTCAAAAAAATAAAACTGAAATAAAAAAATTTTAAAACCCAAAATATTGTTGGAGCAGAGAGGGTCATATCACAACTTAAAAGGTTCAAATTTTAATAATTCTCAATATTAACACATCTAATAAAATTTCCTCAAAATAGGTAAGAGAAAAATGCTTGGAACCAGAGGGGAGAAAATGGACAAACTCCCTACAGTGAGAGCTTCTCATACCCCTCTTAATTATGAATTAAGATTAAGCAGACAAAAATAAACAAACGAATGCACAGAAAATCTGAGCAAAAAACAGCCTTCAAACACTTATGATGAAAAGCAACCTAATATAGAAAGAGCACACAAACTGGGAAGCAAAACACCTCTGTTTACATAGAAATTCTGTCATTACTAGCTATGGGAACTTGTGCATGCTATTTAAGTTTGCTAGGGTTATTAAATTGTAAGTATAAATACCTACTATACAGTATTATGTTTATCACAAATAGGTGTTCAATAAACATTGAGAAATGAATGAAAAAGAACATGTGAAAACTACTTGTAACATATGAGAGACAGTTTGTACCCCTACCCCCCCCCCAATCATTAAAAGGTAGCAGGAAAAGACTGATTGCAAAGGCCACAAGGAAATTTCTAAGTGGTGATGAAAATGCTTAAATATGACTGTGATGCTGCTTATACAACTCTGTATTATATCAAAACTCATCAGATTGTATACTTAAAATTGTTTATTATATAGAATACTTCAATATGAAGTTAACAAAAATAACAGATCTTAGCTACTAAATTAAAAGATTCTGCCAACAATATCTTTTCCTAGTTCCTTTTTTTGGGAGGGTTAAAATAACTCAATATTTCATTTACTTTTAAGAACATTTGTAACATGAAATTTTCATATCTATAATAGAATATAAAATATACAGACAATTTTAAGCAGAGCTAATGCATTTTTGCTTCTTCCTTAAATAAAAAATGTTTACTGTATACTAGGAGGGCTATAAAAAGTACTTTTGCCTTTACACTTTTGAGAAGACTCACCTCTTCCTTGGATGTTTCTGAGTCGAGCTGTAGTGTGAGATACATGATAATGTGAGGAGTGTTAAGGATATTCTGCTGGTTGTCTTCAGCCTCTTCTTCCCATAGAAGTTTGACTAAATCATTTGTGTTCAACTGTGCTTTTTTTTTTCTTGGTTGAGTTTTTTCTTTTTTCATGGCATATGCATTTTCAAATGTCAGTTTCACCTTTAAAAATTACAGTATGTTGATTTTTCAGTGAGCAAAATCAGCTGTATTTTTCACAAGCTATAACTTGATTTTTTTTTATACAGGGGTTCATAATTGAGTCTTGAGTTGCCTTAAGTCTTAGAGGAGACAGTGGACTCTGATTTATAAGCAAACTGAAACTGTTAAGGTGTTGGGAACTCTTTTTTTTTTTTTTTTTTGTCTTTTTCCTTTTTATCGGTACCAGGGATCGAACTCACAACTGCCTGCTTGCAAAGCAGGAGCTTATGCCGCTGAGCTAAATCCCCAGCCCCTGCGTTGGGAACTCTTGGAGATAGACTAAATACATT
Source organism: Cavia porcellus (assembly GCF_034190915.1). NCBI lineage: Eukaryota > Metazoa > Chordata > Mammalia > Rodentia > Caviidae > Cavia > Cavia porcellus. Next base: position 24,732,507 of record NW_026947497.1, on the reverse strand, counting down.
TTGTGCTAGGTGAAGGATATGAACCTTGAGGGGCCAAGGGTAAAATGTCCCCCAAAAGCCTATATGCTAAAGGCTTTGTCACCAGCACATGACACTACTGAAGGCGATGGAAACTTTAGGAGACAGGACCTAGCTGGAGGTCACTGAAGGTATGCTCTTAAAGGGAATATCAAGGTCCCAGTGCCTTTCTGTGTTGCTGTTTGCTTCAGGGACACCTTGAAGCAAGCAATTTTGCATCACCACAGAATCCCTGCCATAATGTTCTACCTCTCAAAAGGACTCAAAACAACAGAGCCAACTGACCATGGACTAAAAGCTCTGAAAACCATGAGTCAAAATGAAACTTTCTTCCTTATAAAATGATTTTCTCAAGTACTTTACACAGCAACAGAAAGCTGAAAGAAAATAATATAAAGAACCCCAAATACTGCCTGCCACCCATGAACCCTCCCCCTCCCCCTCCCCCATCCTACTCTTGCTTCTATGAACTCCTAGTTTACACTTCAGAGATATGGCTGGCAGGGAAAAGCTTACAGTTTACTTCCCATTTCAACACTAACAAGAAAAATATGGTCTACTAATTATTTATGGTTTCTAGTTAAGTAATTCAAATTCTCTTAGGAAGTTATTAAAGATACATTGTCCTAAATACAGGTGCATGCTTTTGAGAGATGCAGCTATAACAGCAATGCTAGTAAAACAAATGCATACATGTTTTCACTCAATACTAGATTGCAATACTCCAAAATATTAATAATAGATAGCTTTAGATAGTAGGGGGTCTAAGAGACTTTGTTCCTTACTTTTTTGTATTTTTCAAAATTTCTACAATGAACTTGTACTACTTTCATAAGCCAATAAAAGATTTCCTTTGAAAGTAGATTTAAAAAGTGATGCTATGTTGGAGGACAACATAATCTCTCCATATGGTAAATCTAGGCCAGTTTTTCTTTTTTTCCCATTTTCAAAGCATAGCTTTGATTGTTTTGCTTTCATATTTGGCATCAGATATAAGGGCTGGCAATTGAAAGCTATGTTGTATAAAAATATGTATTTTTATAGCCAAAAGTATACACAATGTAGCAAGATGCTCATGCCATAAAAAATGAACTAGATAAACAACAGATATATAACCCTATTGTACTCTCAATGAGGACATGTTGATTGTAGGTGGAATTGATCCAAAAAAACTCATATTATTTCCTGTTTTTCCTGTCAAGTATGCATGATTTAATTTGCAGCTATTCATTAAGTATAATGTAACCCTGTGGTAAACATACATGTGGTTGAGCTCCTGTAATACTGGAAATCTACCTATAACTAATATCAGCAAGAAAGAGGGAGCCCTTACTCCGGGCTGAAAGTCAGCCACTTTATCTGAGGGAAGCTGGCTCAACTGATAAAATGCTGTGATTCATTACTGATTAGTAAGTAGTTGCTACCTACACCCGTTGTGGTACCCTTTAATGCACCTAGGATCCTTTTATAACTACTGATTAAAAAGGACAGCAGCACACCCTACTCTAGCACTATGGATAGCTGATGTCCACGTGATTACCGGTATTTCAAATACAGCCTTGTCTCTACATATATCCCCTGTCTGTTCCTAGCGATTGCCAGTCACTGGCTGTTATTATTCCAGCACTTCCATTTTACACTTCTAACTTTTTTTTTTTTAATGAGTACCGGGGATCAAACTCACAACCGCCCGCTTGCAAGGCAGGTGCTTATGCCACTGAGCTAAATCCCCAGTCCCCATTTTACATTTCTAAAGATAGCTAAATTTATAAAGTCCGATCAGTCAGCCTCTCTCTGCCCAAATGAGTGCTATATGTTTCAGAGAAGTGAGCATAAGGGAAATCTTATGAAACAGGGAATTTTACCACCAGTCTTATTTTAGAATCTGTATCAGATATAGGTAAGATTCTGTCTGGTAGGGACTTTGTTCTATATCCTGAACAATCCCAAAATTACTTCATCTTCTTACTGCCTGATAGATCCTTTAACTCATTTAAAGGATGTCGTCTTCCCTACCTTCCCAATAAAGTGAAAGATAATTCCTGATATTAATATGAACAGGAATCCTAAATGAAAAGTATAGCACTTTCAAAATACATTTAATAGCCTAAAATTTTATCTGTCTTATAAAATGTCAATATTTAAAGTATTAGAGTGACTTATAAAATAAATTCATTATACCTACAAGGAATATAAAGTAATTCATTAAGTTCAGGAGATGTACCTGTATTACAGAAAAAAGAAGGAAAAACATAATTTATGTTTAGTTTTTCAGTGATGGGACCAAATTCCTTCCACAATTTAAAGAAGGAAGGCTTTATTTTTGTTCACAGTTTCACAAGATTTAGTCCACAGTTGGCTGGCTCCAAGGCAGGAACATCAGAGCAGAAGATCATGGTGGACCAAAGATTCTTAGTTCATGGTAGCCAGGAAATAAAGCAGGCAAAAGGGGTCAAGGACCAGATACAGACCTCAAGGTTGCACCTCCAGATCCATCCAGACACACCCAGAATGTATTTTACTAATCTCCCAGGCAGTACCCAAGCCAGTCAAATTAACAATTAAACTTAACTGTCACAAGAAACAAAACCACACTTAAAAAACAACAAAAATGTATAATCAATATAAGTGTAATCATAGTACAGTAACTTTGAAAATAAAAAAATTCCATGACTACTTAAAATAATTTTTCTAGGAACTAGATTGCCACCAGCACATATAGTAATTACAATCCCAAGTTGGTCATTATATACTTTTATTATTGTTTTTGCTGCTCTACTTAGAATGAGTTTTATTTGTAGACATTTTGCTACAAAGAACAATGCCTAAAGCTAAAAACATTAGGAAGAATTAAAAATGTTTAAATATCCCAATATAAATGTAATGCACCCATTATACATGACAACTAATAGAATCATAAAAGAAAGCAGTACAAGATACATTTATTTCATGTAACTTATTATAGAATATAGAAAAAAGCACATCTATACCTGCATAGGTCCAGGAATGCAAGACAAAACTCTTTCAATGTTTTCAGAGGTCACATCAACATCATTGACAGCAACAAGCACATCACCTAAAAACAAAATAATGATAAAAGATAGTGGTGTGGCTATTCAAAAATCAAAGGGGTTTAGAACTGAAACATTTAAACGTATTAATTTGTACTTCCTCAAACTACAATGGTGAATGTGTACACTTATTCAAGAACTTGTCCAAGGATATAGAGCATATCCCAATTCTACCCAACACTGCACTATGACTAAACATAATGTAAAGATGAATACTCTTAATATAATGGAAGAGTTGTGTAAACCTAAAGGACAAATGGAAAATTTTTAGAATAAATCAAATATTGCACTTAACCAAACTGAATCTAACCACTTAGATCAAGAGTAAAATTTTTAGCTGAAATTTTAATTAAAACCATATTGTACAGCATAATTCAGTATGCTGTGGTATTTACTGCTATTACTGATTTTTGTCAACACACAGTTCTTGGCTTCAAAGGCTCCAAACATACTGAAATACATAGCATGTTTCAGTTAAAGTTTCTGTTTCTATGCCTCTTCTTTAAATGTTTATCAGACTTAGTAATAAAGATCCCTGTTAAAATTTACTTTCAGAACCAATTAAAAGCAGTATCAAACATCAGCAAGCTGTGTTAACAGATACCTGTTATTTTTTCATCATTCTAAATTATATCGTTAGGGAATCAAATAATTCACCTGCATCCATTCACCCAACTAATATTTATCAAGCATCTACTATGAGATAGGCACTGACTAAGCACTAAAGATAGAAAATAGACAAAATTTCTACCTGCGTGAAGTTTAATGCTCTTTGGGGAACAGGGTTAATTAATAAACACGTATGTTGGTAAAACAGTGTCACAGATAATTCCCCATTGCACTCTCAAGTTTCTGTTCATCTTACAAACTATAATATTGAGTCTTTGTTATGGTCTGTTTTTTCAAGATACAGCCTTGGATGACAGCGGTTCTATCTGTGTCAATTTGTTTACTATACAGTCTTGTTCAATATTCTATTTTTCATTATTCTTTATAAAAGACTGATGTTCCCTACATTCAAAATTCCTTTCCTTTAAGGCAAACCATTACTAGACTTCATCTGCCTCTCTTTAAAGTGGGAAACAGATGGAAATACTGATACTTTCATGCTGCTCTTCCGCTGCTTCCTTTGCCTCCTTGACAGGGTAAGCAGAGTTAGCAGGAAGTTTCTTAAGCTATCCCACAAATGCTTACAACAGCTACAGATGCTCAAAAGAGTTCTTCCTACTTGAGAGCTCCACATGGCTGCTGAGTAATTATGATGCTTGATGACTGCAGTACTTTGAGCAACCTGATTGTTTTCTTAAAAGTAAAAACTTGTAGACTAAAATAAACCTCCAACTTCAGCTTCATGTGGAAAACTAAAAACAACATGCTTCTAATTTCTCTTAAGAAATTAAACAAGAGTACTATGCCAAATTGTTTACAGCTGTTGTGATTTTAAAAAGAAAAGAAAATTATGAGCGCAGTATCAGAATACTGATGTAAAACAAAACTTCTGGACCATTCTTACATTGGATTTAGTTATCTACAGGTTATATCATCCTCAGGGCAACTAAACAGTGAAGCTATTTAAAATTTGTTAAATTAAACTTTATAGGATAATGTCCCAAATGACTTCATCTAAATGGTATTGAATACACTTTGGTTATTGAGGATTGTGGGGAATATTACCTGAAAGTATCTTGTCTAACAAAAGTAGGAGTCATGTATCATCACAAAAATACAGGAAAATTAATTTCAAAAAAATACAGTCCACTTAAAATGTTTAGAATATGGTATTTTTTCTATAAAAGAAGTATTATAACCACTTGTCTTAGTTACTTTTGTTGTTGAGACAAAATACCTGATGTCTAAAATTAGGAAAGGGAAGGTTTATTTCTTACAACTTTGGAGGTTTCAGTCTGTACTCAGCTGGTTCCAAGGCAGGGTGGCATGGCTGGGCAGCCATTCATGGCCACCGCAAACAGCAAAAGTGAACAGAGCAGTCTTAGGCAAAGTCTCTGGACAGGAGCAAAATGCAGGCTAACTTTCTGCCAAGCCATAACACACATCACGTGGAGTCCAACAACCAATGCAGTCCTTCCCAGCAAAAACCTCCTAAGCCTGGTCTTTTTTGGCAGGCTTTCTGTCAGCCTTCTGTTGTTCTGAGCCCTGACCAGAATCTCCCCTACAGAACAGCATAAGCTGTTTCAGCTCTATGCATTCAGGCGACATCTCTGAACTTTTCCAAACTCTTCCCACAAGCCCTTCCCAAAGGCTTTTGAACCACATGGTTAGGTATAGTCACAGCAATGAACCCACTCCTATGGTACCAAATTCTGTCTTGGTTACTTTTCTCTTATTGCTGAGACAAAATAGCTGATCCAAAATTGGGTAAGGAAAGGCTTATTTAGCTTACCGTATTTGGAAGTTTCAATCCATGCTCAGCTAGCTCCAAGGCAGGGTAGCATGGCTGAGCGACAGCTATATGGCTGAGGGACAGCCATTCATGGCGGCTGCAAGCAGCAAGAAGAACAGGCCAAAAGGGGAGCCAAGCACACCCCCTTCCTGTCCTTACACTGAATGCTTGCTACACCCCTGGGCGGGTGTAGCACTTACACCATCAATCCCAGTGCTAGACAATGAACCAATCACCAATGCTAGATTCAGCCACCTCCATAACTACATGAGGCTCAAGGGTTCACCTAGACATAAACTATATTCTCTCAGGTATTGTTTTCCTCTAAGTTTCCTAAACATGTCCATGAAGTGACTCAAACAAGCTTCCTGGATATCACATCACCGAAGTAAGGACCTGTACTCCAAGAAACCTCTTTCCTTAATAGGTATGAGGGAGTCACATGCTGTGTCCCACTTCAAAAGCCAAACAGTGTTAAATAAGAAATGGACTGGGGTTGATAGGTAAAAGAAAGAAATTTTATCAAAAGGTACATTTAAGAGTCAAATAAAATTTAGTGCCAAATAAGCGCCTGCCTTGCAAGCAGGCAGTCGTGAGTTCGATCCCTGGTACCGATAAAAAGGAAAAAGACAAAAAAATAAATAAATAAAAAATAAAATTTAGTGCCAAGTGTGGTGGTGCATACCAGTAATCCTAGAATTTGGGAGGCTGAGGCAGGAGGACTGCTGTGAGTTCAAGGCCAGCCTGGGCTACATAGTTCAAGATCAACCTGGACTACACAGTAAGACCCTGACTCAAAAAACTAAACTATTGAATAAAATTTAAATATTTGAGATCAGTTTGTCACAATGCTTAAATTCGTCTATGTAAAGTTAATTGAGAAACCCTATCTCAGCATTTACTCAATAAAGGGCTACTTTATAAGGCACAAGGGATATGACAAATGTATATACAAAAGTTCATTTATGCTCTATTCCTACTATGTGCAAAATGAGTATGTATCTTAAAATGTATTTATAATCTCATAGTGCAGCTAGATGAGAGGATTCTGAATGTTTTCAATACAAAGAAATAATGTATACAGGTGATGGATATGCTAATTATCTTAATGTGATCACTGCTCACTGCACAGTACATGTATATGTATTGAAACTTCACACTATACTCTGTGGATGTGTACATTTATTATGTGTTGATTAAAGAAATTATTTTTGGAACAAAATTACACATAAATATAGGGGAAAAAGGACATCAAAATGTTGATATGGTGCTTGGTATAAAGTAAGCATTCAATATATTCATTGAGTGAATGACATTTGGATCATTATTTGACACTTATAGCTGATGCCATATTATAAAATTTAGAGAAAACTATAGGCCTCTTTTGCCTTTTGTTCATGTTTGATGAGAAGGTATGCTAACAAAGGTCGAAGAAAATAAAAGATAAGCAATAGGAAGCTCTATAATTGTAAAAACTATTCTCCCCATGGTCTATTCTCTTTCCTTCACACTAAGTTCAAGAAAAAATGGTAAAAAGAACTGTAGAGATTTGTCTGTAACTCAATTCAAATAGGTATTCAGAGCAAAAACCTCAGCTAAGAAAAAAAAGAGGATGCATTAGCTGAAATTTCCAAAATTATTGGTCAGGAAACAACCAGGCAAGATCTCATAAGTAGCAATCCTGGCCTTCTACAGAACTAAAAGAAAAAAACCTTATAGTAGTTTAGTTTAGTCCCATTACTTTACAAGAGTGAAACATGAAGACCTAACAATGCAAGTATGCTTCTGTTCCAGTTATCCACTGCTAGATAATAAACTGTCTCAACAATTCAGTGGCTTAAACAATTACGTTTTATATTTGTATATGTATATTTCCTGGCTCTGGGCTCAAGCAAAAGTTCTTCATGTAGTTATAACTAGATGGTGATTGGGGCTAGATCCCTCTTGAAGGTCTCTCAGGTGGCTGGAGCCTTAACTAGGCCATCAATTGCTAATTATGGCCTCACTATGCAGCCTGACCTTCCTCACAGAATGGTGCCTGTTCCAAGAACAAGTATCCCCAAAATAACCAGAAGTAACTGTTTCCATTTAAATCACACAATATCACTTAACCTGTAGACACAGGCCCACCTGGTTCAAGGACCTAGACACGACTCCCTATAGAAAGAGGATCAACTTCGGGAGACCAGATGAGAATTGAGGCCTAACTGGCCTCCTCCGTGAGCACAAAGGGGAAAGGCAGCAGGTTGTACTCTTTTGGAAACATGAAGGGATGATGACATCGTCAGTTCCAGGAAAAAGTTAGACAGCTGAGATCAGGTTGTTTATCTGGACATGCACTAATGGGTAAGGGAGGCAGATGAAGCTTATGTTACTTTAACTGCTTGTACTCCAGTCTGAATGAATAAAAGCAGGATGAGCCTGCCACTCGGGGCTCCTCAGCCCACTCGAGGCAAGAGTCTCCTAGCTGCCCGCATGTTAAATTGATTCTGTGGCTGTTTGTCTTTCATCTTCTTATGCCCCTCAGTGACAGACTAGAAAGACTAAAGGCTGGAGTGAGCTGGTTCCCCATGGGTGGCACCTGGGCAGGGACCTGGAACTGGTGTACAGTGGTTTGCCACAATCAACATCACATTGTAAGACAATGTGGAAGTCTTGTTGTGACCATTTGGGAATACACATTTCGTACAGATTCCTTTTCTACATGGTTCCTTAGGAACCTTTTTATTGTGACATTTATTACACTGTGTGGGACTGTCTACATCTTCTATAAAAAGAGCTCCACAGTATTCACATTATTAGAATAATTTCTGTAATCCTGGTGCTTAGTAGATACGCCAAACATTTTAATTGCTGAATTGATGAACAAGTGAGTGAAATTCAGACTTTAATTCAGACATTTCTTGGGCTGGGGATTTAGTTCAGTGGCATAAGCACCTGCCTGGCAAGCGCGAGGTCATGAGTTCAAGCCCCAGTACCGCAAAAAAAAAAAAAAAAAAAACAGACATTTCTGAATATTTCTATAAAAGTCCCTTTCAACCCCTTCTTCCTCTTTCCCCACTCCCTTCTTCCCTGGCTCTCTTTGTTGTAGCAAAAGACTTTTAGGTATCTTTGGCCAAGAACAGAAGTGTGAGATAAACTTGCAAACTGACTTATGAACCTATTTATCTAACTCTTAAACTGAGGCAACTTAAAAAACTGTCAGCATTAAGGACCATTATAACTTTTATGTTTCACTAATACATGCTTAAATTTAATTTATCTTTAATAAATAAGGTTCCTACCAGAAGTTTGAGGACTTAACTGAATTCAAACATCATGTTTGTGAGCATCATATATTATATCTAACATTACATCCAAATTTATCAACAACACAAAATGCTCATCTTAACATACATTCAGAGTAACTTACAGAGTTAAGTTTTTCCTCAAAATTGGTAGGCTTATTTTATGACAAGCATTCTTAAAAAGAAACGTAACACCACTCACTGTATGCTAAGTGAAATGGTTTAAAACCAGTCCAGGAACTTAGTGTATTCAAGTGCAAGCATATAATTTAAAAGTATTTTCATTCATAAATTATATATTTTTGTAACATCTTATAGGATACAGTCATTCAAGACTAAATTATCACTGTACAATCAACTTTTTTTCCTGACAGCAAATAAAACCAAGATGAAATAAATTCATATAATTCAAAACTTGAAAATTAGTTAAGCTGTCCCACAGCCTGAAGGCTCAAGTGAATTCAGTAAGCTAAACTGCTTATTTTAAGAATCCTAAGCCCTGCGGTACAGGAGTTACAACTTCACTACTGTACCAAATATCATTAATCATTTCTTAATTTATGGAGACCGTATGTAGTTGTTTTCTATCATCCTCTCACAAGGCATCATTAACCCTGTGTCTCCGCCAACAAGGACTAAATCACTTACCAATTAGTATCTGACCACTCTTCATAGCAGAGCCTCCGGGCAGCAGGCCGTGGACCACAAGCCTCTCTCCGTCGCCCTGCTTCCCCGTTCTTCTCCAGCTCCACTTGGTCTGATGGATAATTCCAACCAATACTTCCAGTAGTTTGAGCTGCTCTTTGGCTTTGGTGACAGTTAGTTTTTTTGGATTTACGTAAACAGTTACGTCTTTGTATCTTTGTTGAACAATGACCCCTGTTTTCTGATTGGACTGATGTTTTAAAATGGATACTGGCCCATTATCGTTGCTATTTTTTTTATTGCGCTTGGGTAAAAGTCTTTTATTTTTTAAAATTTTGGTAAACCGCTTGAGTTTGGGTTCATACTTTTTTCTCTCTTTGTAATCATCATCTTCAATGATAATCTCATTTTCACTGAATCTGACATGGTTCACTGTTGGTGGTATTTCAGGGAGGCGGCTTTCTTCTTCATCCTCACTCAATTCCAAATAAAACAGCTCTCCATTTTTCTGTACACTATCTAGCCAGTCAGGTTCTAGGTCACTAAGAAAAAAAAGAAAAAATGATCTGAATACCAGTTTAATGTAAGAAAACAGTTTCATCAGAGAGTGAGAATGGAGCTAAGCAGAAGGTCAAAGTTCTTTTATTATTTCACAGTTTTCCTTAGCCTTTATGGTTTACTGTGCTCATCAACATTATTTCCTGTAGGCCGCTTTTTGAACAGTCTTGAAAACTAGGAGCTAGGACAAAGGCACAGTGACAGAAAACAGGAGGAAGGGTACAGAGAGGGGGAGAAAGCGTGCACTTTTCTATAACCTATGGGCTTTTGAAATAAAATTTAGTCACTGTGTGGTTATTCAGCATAGACAATTTTAATGGATGATAATTTATATTAACTTGATTATGCAATGATATTCACAGAAACAAACCATTTGGAAACTACATGAAAACATCTTGTTTGCATAAAAATTGCCCAGCATGGATCTCAGGTTAAAATGAAAGCTAAAATTGACCTGCATTTATAGACTTTATAAAAAAACTTTCAAAAAAGAAACACTCATCTCACCTTGAACTAAAAATCACTGCTGAAAACAACCAGTTTATACTCATAGCTAATAATGATCTTTTCTACAGCCTATAATTTTTATAAAATTCCTTTTTATGAGTAACTGTAGTAAGAAAAGTAAAGCACATATTTGCATAATTCATCATGTGATTAGAAAAAAATTCAACAAGGAAACAGGTCATTAAAAAGCTAAAATTATTCCTACTAAATTTATTGAAATACATTAAAAGAACAAAAATACTCATCTTACAGTAGTAAACCTAATCACAAATTATCCTGTTCAGTGTTATGAAGTGCTTGTTCAGTAGAGAAACTTAACATGTGGGCAGAGTCTTTTCAGTAACATGAGCTGTAATATCCTGGACTCAAAGGGTATAATTTGCGTGCTAATCATTCAATTAGGTAGAAGACTTTTCTGTTTATTACAATGCTTATTAGCAACTCTGGTGCTTTTAATTTAAAAATTATATCAAAAGAATGCCTACTTCTATTTTTATTTTATTTATTCATTTATTTTTGAGGCAAGGTTTCACTCACTGTGTAGTTCAGGTTATGCTTGAACTCAAAATGTAGCCCAGGTTGGCTATGAACTCACAGCAATCCTCCTGCTTCAGCCTCCTGAGCACTAAGATTAAAGCCTGCACCACCATGCTCAACTGCTTATTTCTAAAAATCTTTGAAATTAGCCTCTCATATGCCCTGTACTCCATTCTATAACTGGTATCCTTGTCTGTGTCTGTTCATTAATATATAATTTACAGGGGCTGGGGGTTTAGCTCAGCGGCATAAGAGCTTGCTTGAAAACAGGCAGTCGTGAGTTTGATCCCCGGTACTGATAAAAAGGAAAAAGACAAAAAAAAAAAAAAAAAAAAAAAAAAAAAAAAATATATATATATATATATATATAATTTACAAGTAAATATGAGGTTACTTTTTTAAAAAAAGATATAATTAGGTCTAATACCAAAACTAATGCTTCTTTGGTCCTTACTGGTTCTCAGTGGCATCATGGTAGGTTATCATCATTAACCACACATCAGCTGTTTCTACACTCACAGAAGTCAGTAGTTACTGCTATACTTCTCTGAAGAACCTAAATAACTGTATACCCATCATATCATTTAATGATTAATATACCATATTAACTGGCAGACTATAAATACTATGATTATACCTTAATAAATTATAATTATATATATATATATATTATATTTTTGTTTGGTATGTTATTTATAGTAAGTGCATGACCTCGAAGAAGTATGTTTTCTATTTGTTAAATGTAAAAAGGACTCACTGTAATCTGAATGTGAAATCACTTTTTTTCATGATTCAAAGATCCACATGGGCAGGAGATAAAAGGGGCAGTATTTAATAGTGGAACAAATAAACAGCACCAGGTATTAATCATAACTACCCGAATTAAATGCTGAAAACATCCGTTTCCGCCTTTGTTGAAGGGGGAAAAACTGAGAAGGAACATAATCAGTATACCTGGTAAATTCATGACTGAGTCATGCAGGAGTACTCTAACTTAGCTTAGTGGGAATTTGAGAGTGGGGCTGGGTGAGATTTTTACGGTACAAATTATAGAACTGATGTTTTTAAAACAAGAAAGGACTGAAGAAAGAAAAGCCCAAATAAAATTAATGGCTAAACAAAGGTTGGCCAACAGAGCATGGTGTGGGCTTGTAATCTCTGTATTCCTGGAGACTGAGGCAGGAGGGTCTCAAATTCAAGCCCTGCCTGGGCAATTGAGCAACTTAGTGAGATCCTGTTTCAAAATAAAAATAGAAAAAGATGGCTGGGATGTAGCTCAGTGGGAAGGCCCTGGTTCATCCCTAGTACTATAAAAAACAATAGCAACAAAAAAGATAAGCAAAGTTTTGAGAGAATCTCCACCATCTCTACAGTTGCCAGTCATATGGCAGATAGGGAATGACATAAGCGGCCAAGCCCTGATTCTGCACATATAAGGGGGTTTGGGTTTTGTTGTATGGACGAGAAGGCATCAGTGAAGAGTTTTTAAATAGAGAGTTTACATGTCAGATATCTCTGGTAGACCCATGCAGGCAAACAAATAGAAAGTGAGTTTGAGATGGTCAAACTCAAGACAGGAATACTCATCAAAGGGTTATTTCAGGAGTCAAAGCAAAAATGATTAAAGTAACAAAGAGATGAAAAGTAGGAAAACATTTGAGAAATGTTTGAAAATCACGAACTCTGAGACCAAGTGAGAAGATAAGAGAGAAGGGAGTAGTATAGACTAGATTTCTAGCTGGTAACTGCACTTTCCTGCATACACATGCACAGCCATGTTTTACATAAATGGAACATAATGATCACACAGCTTTCCGTTCCTGCCTCTCGCTGACATAATGTTAAAAATTCATGTTTTTATAATATATAAAGATATGTAATCACCTTTATAATTTCTCTCTTAATCATACAGTGTAGAGGCCTATAGGAAGGCGCTTATACTGCTGAGCTAAATCCCCGGCCGGTGTTTGGTTTTTACTTTTGTTTTGCCCAATAAAGTTACAGTAACAATCCTTACATGTATGTATATGTGGAATTTTACCCAAAAGACTATATCAATTCGCATTTTTTCACCTGTAATGTTTAAAAGCCATTTTCTTTCTTTTAGATTTTAAACAATATTTTACTTTAAGAAGTAGAAAAACTGTTGGACATGGGGGTACATGCTTGTAATCCTACCACTCTGGAGGCTGAGGCAAGAGGACTGCCATGAATCCAAGGCCAGCCTTAACTACATAGCAAGACCCTGTCTCAAAAAACAGAAACAAAAACAACAATTTTTTTTTCTTTTAAGAGAGAGAGGGAAATAAAAGCAGGGGGGTACAAAAGGGGAGGGAGGGAGGGGCGAGGGAAGGAAGAGAGTGTGAGATGGGGAGACTGGAGAGAAGAGGGGAGGAGAACACAGAAGAAGAGGAAACATGAGAGACCTCACCCAGGGAGGCAACAAGTAGATAAAAAGAAAATGAACTGAGAAATCAGAGAGCTGGGTTTGAGTTCTATTCTATTTTGATTTTAACCTTCCTAGATTTGATTCACTCATTTATTGCCCCTAAGTGTTAGTCTCCTTATTACTGAAAACAGATACTTAATATGTATCTCGCAGGGTTGTTATCAACAAAAAATAAATGTTGTGCCTGGCATGGTAAGCACCAGAAAACTGTCAGTTTCCTTCCCCTTGTTCTCCAGAGTAAAAACTGGAGAAACACCTTCCTGAGAAACAGCTCTCATGCTTCAGTGCTCCTTTAACTCTTCGTACACAATAAAACTGTATTTAACGACCTCAATTTACCAGGTTGCATGCTAGATGCTGGCAATACAAAAAACAAAAGTTAAAGAATGTTTAAAGTCTCTACAATTGAGTATTCCTGATTCCTTATTCCGCATCCAAATTAATTACTAGTGAGGTAAATTTCAAGAGCATCACTGATCAGTATAAGAAAGTTTAGCAGAAACCAAGGATTGTCTTCCAGTCTTCTAGTTCTACTAGAAGGAAGTGAATGTATTAAAAACAACAAAAAACTACATTTTCATTGTCATTATTCATTTATAACAAAATAAATTAATAACGCTAAATACTCCCCACTCCAGGAAATGGAATTCCATCTTTCCTCCCCTTACGGACTGGCTTCCACCAGAGATGAAAAGTGGGAAACAGAAACTTTACATTGCAGACAACCATTAAACCAAGTGACTGAGGTGAATTTCAGAACAGAAAAGGAGCATTAGTGGAGGAGTGGTGAAATTAGATACAGCTGGGAGTTCAGTTAATGGTGCAGAACAATGTTCACTTCTTAGTTTTGACAAATGAGCAATAGTCACACAAGAAACAACGGGAAATTGGGTAAAGGGTTTACAGTAATGCTGTAGTATACTATGTAAACCTAAACTTACTCCAAAATTTAAAAATTATTTAAAGATAAAAGGAATTACATCCAGTAGTTTTAATTCATGTTTTTATAATGCATATGTCACATTAATCAGCACTGTATTAAATATCCTTGCAACCCTGTCTTAGCCCTTATGTTCAAAACTGCAAAATTCTCATTAGGTAAATTTTTTTCAATCTATAAATGTCTTACTTTTATTTTGCTTTAATGTAAAAAGAGAAATGTTTGCAAAATTTGAAGGCACTTTAATTGATTTCTACACCCTAAATGATATTAACATGAACAAACCTTCTTCCCAGAGAAAGAAAATTTGCTCATAAGTTCACTTATGAAAGTTGTAACATAAACATATGAAAGCAAACAAACTTTAGTAGTGCTAGGACGTTTCTCAATTTCTAAAGTATTCAAGAATTTTAGGTTAACACTAAGTCTCCACCCCTCAAAATTTTTCTAACTCTGGTCTTAATTTGCATTAGTGCCAGCATTTTTCATCATTTAAAATGGTATGGCAACTTTCTTAATTATCAGAACAGTAATTCAATACCAGAGGAGGGGAGCCCCTTTATCTCAAAATCACAAAACACCTACAATAGCAAAGCAGCACCGTCATTCGGCTCACACCACTACACAACTGAAGTGCAGTGCAAATAAACCCCCTTATAGAACCTCAGATGGTCAATTCTAACGAAGCCAACATCCTTCACCACCCCTCCCCCGGGATCACAGATACATTTCTCTGGAAGAAATGAGTTTACAGTCCCTCTTCAAGAACCTTACTCATAGTCACTACTCGCTGAGGTGTAAGAACCGGAGCTGACTCGATCTTCAGAATTGCGATCATCTTCGAAAGTGGGGTCTCCAGAGAGCTCGTCTGGGCTCGCACGCGAGTCGCACAAAGCCGGAGACGCCATAGTCAAAAATACACCAAGTACACAAATTCAAATCCCGCAGCCACTACCTACGGGGGCCGCCATGTTGCCTGTGCCTGGGAAGAGGCCGAGGACACGTGACATTAGTGCTTAGCTGCAATTGGTAGCGGCTTGGTTGCCAGGGAAACGGGGAAGCTTCCCAGAAAGAACAAAGTGGAGACTGAAAAGAGGCAATAAATTGAAGTTCCCACGAAGGCATTCCAGTTGCCTTTTTCTATGCTGACTGGCCTCTAAGAGATGTTCAGTTTGGGTTTACTTAGAGTTAAAGGAAACTAGTACTCTTCGCCTTTCCTTAGGGACTCTGCATCAGTGAAAGCTTTTAAACCCCTCCTCAAAGTGTTAATGTAAATATGCTCAATTATGTCTACGCATGTTTTTTCAGTTACATTTTTACAGATCTTCCAATTAGATAGAGTGCTTCAAGTGGGTGAAAGACAATACAATATTGTGAAATCAACTTCGTTTTTATTTTCTAATACGAAATTTATAATATGATGACATGTTCTCTTCACAGTTTGGGAGTGTGAACAGGCAATTTAATGGATGTTTGTGAATACTTAACCCAACTCTTTAAATACAAAATAATAGGTATCAATGATTGAAAGTCAGCTGCTGTTCAAATTAAGTGTGCTTCCTCTATTCATATATAGTACCATGTTAAGCACTTATGTTACATACAGCAAAGTAAATATTTATAATAAGGGAACTGAGTTTTAGGTAACATCTCCTTAATAGTTATATAACTAGCAGTCAACAAAGCCAACCAACAAGTAAACATCAGGCATTACACTACATTTTCTCCCTGAATCCAATACAGTTTATTAACTACCTTTTCTTTGGTTTTGATTTCCATGATTTCGGGAACCAAAGTCAGAAAATATTAAAAGATTCTGGATGTGAATGATAACATTGTTTTAAATTATGTGCCATGCTAAGTAGCATGATGAACTCTCCTCATGTTACAACTGGCCAGATCGAAAATCTTTTCTTTGGCCAGTGTATGGGTGCCATGTATAGTAAGCCATAATGAACTTAGTAACTAACTGGGTTATGAGATAATCTGTCACGTTATTGGAACCATAGTGTTTGTGTTCAAGTAAGATCACTAGTAGGTTAATGTTAGGTCATAAGGCCTACGTCAATTCACATCACTTAATCTCACGTTTTAGACTCTACTTTCACCTGCAATCAATACAGAAGCCTTCTGTAACTTTAAAATAAACTTTTAATAGAGATTTCTGCTTGCCAACCTTCAAGCAAGCAATGCTTCAGGAGTGGGCATCAGCTGGTTATCCTCTAATCCAGAAGATAATTCTGCCACTATCTTCTTGTAGATAGTGTCAGATCCCACAGGTGGAGAGCAGAGTGCCCTGTTTAATTTTAGAGGGCAATTGCAAGCTTCATATTGTTTTGATCCATGTTTCTGACCCACCAGCTATAAACTGGGTTTCTCACAATCCTCTCCTTGGATTTGATTAATGTGCTTGAGCAGCTTACAGAACTTATGGAAATACTTATAACTATTGCTTTATTCATATAAGATGTTACAAAGGATATAGATGAAGAGATGCACCAGGTGATGAACTAGAGGAATGCAGAGCTTCCATGACCTCTTTGAGCATAGCCTTCCCCCAGGGACCAATCAGCATTCAGCTATCCAGAAGTGCTCCAAATTCTGGCCTTTTGGGGTTTTATGGATTTTGTGCCTTATATAGGCATGATTGCTAATGGACAAAGTAGAGAAACCCAAAAGATTCATACTTGACTATACAGCATTTATTTCTCTTGGGTATTGGACAGAGTTCCCTGGGGAATGAGAAGTGTCATATGATCTTCTACCAGACAACAGTAACTAAAGAGTTTCTTTATAGATACGTCCAAGACAGAAATGTTGGAAATCTTTAGAGTTTCTAAGATCTGCCTTAGAGAGTTATAAACCTGGAGCTATGGATGAAAACCAAGTATGTATGCAACGGTTTTACAGTCATACAGGCATTGTATCATGTCATCATCACAAGAAGAGTAAGTATACTACAATAAGGTAATTTTAGAGAAAACATTCATATAGCTTATTATAATATATTATAATTTTTCTATTTCAATATTGTTAATTTCTTACTGTAACTATAAAGTTTATCATTGATATATATGAATAGGGAAAACATACACTATATGTATATACACACATTGTATATACACATGCATACACATTATATACATATGCATACACACATACTATATATAGAGACAGAGAAAATATTGCTAATCTGCAAATTCAGAATCCAAAGTGCCCCAAAATCTGTAGCATTCTGAATACCAACAGGACCCAAGTGGGAAATTCCACACCTCACCTTATTGACAAGTCACAGTCAAACTATAGGCAAGCCAAAGATATTATGTAAAGTTACATTCATGCTGTACATACATGTTGTATTCATGTATACATTCATGTATAATGTGCATATAGAATTTAAATGAATTTTATGTTTAAACTTGGGTCCCATCCCCCAATAAGTTTCATTATGTATATGCAGATATTCCAAAATTTAAAACTTCATAATTCAAAACACTTGTGTGCCCAGGCATTTTGGATAAGGGATAATCGACCAGGTACAGAACCCAAGGTTTCAGGCATCCATTGGTATTCTTGGAGCATATCCTGGGCAGATAAGGAGGGAAGGGAAACTAGTGTAATTCAATTATTGTGGGTCTATTTTAAGAAAATAAGGCATATAAATAAAAGTTATAAGCTCCGTAAGAGTTACAAGCTGAAAGTACTATGAACAGAAGAAAGTGAAATCCCTTCCCCCACCCCTTTTTTGAGACAGGGTTTGGTTGTATAGTTAAGGCTGGGCTTGAACTCGGGCAATCCTCCTACCTCAGCTTCATGTGGGGCGCGAGCATGGCCCTGTTCCTGGAGCACTCCAGGTTGTTTTGCAGGTGCCAGAGGCTGAGTGATGGCATTGTTTTGTGGGTGACTCAGGTGCAGATAGCTGGCTGTTGGTAGTGTCACCCCTGGGTTTGTTAGGCTCTGTGGGAGATCGTGTGGAGGCTGAGATAAATAGGGGAAGGAAGCCTGTTTTCGCTCTGGGGTGGGGGGCAGGTTGTCCTCTTCAGCACTGCTCACTTTTCTGGTTGGATGGATAGGGGGCAGGTGGAGCGCTTGAGGGCCCAGCGCTGGAACTACAGGCGTGTACCGCCATGCCCAGTGAAATCACTCCTTTATAAAATTAATATTATGAGTTTAAGTAGAAATTTTTTCAAAGAGTAATTATCAGGGAAATGTTTATGTTAAAACAAGTATAAAAGGATATAACTTTATAATCTCAAAGCATATGTGCTGAAGATTCAATTTAAACTAGATGAACAGATGGAAACTGAAAGGCAAATGAACAATTATAATGTACCACAGTAAGTATTATAAAAACATAAGGTTCTAATGGACTGCCCAGAGAAACCCAAGGTAGCACGAGTATCCACAATTTCTTAGCGAAAACCTTATTTTCTCTCATTATTATGAGGTGTTCCCAAGAAAGAAGAGTAGTAGATTAATCCTCATGTGATCCATCGTGTTATTTACAAGTAGACCTCAAAAGAGCCTGGACAGTAGCAGTCAAACATTTACACTTTTAAACTATAATTTAGTTTCAATTGTCACATTAGACTGTATACACATGAATTTCCTACGTTTTATGTTTTAGTTGTATTCATTTCTAAATGTGTTCTGTTATAGCTGAATAACTACTGGATTTCATTATGTACTTTATTGGTATCAATTACAAGAATTAATTTTCACTATTTTTTATCATCTATATAACTATAAAGCCTAATGTATACCTTGTTTATTTCAAATTATAATAAAAGCCTTTAAATCATTCTTGGAAATCCACAAGAGTTTTTTTCCCCCTCTTGGAAGATGTCCACATATCATCTGAGAAATAGAATAGGAGCCTCGTTTGTAAAGAGATAATATGCAAAATGAGGTCCTTGAGGAGATAAGGACCCACAATAGCCCTGCCCTGAGGCTGGAAGGACGGCCCAAAGGATGGGCAGTGTAGATGCTTAGCTGAGACTTCAGGCAGGAAGCAGCAGCAGTCTACCTGTGTTATAGTTTATTTTCTCTGGTAAGAAGACAGCAATCTTGCAAGCTGAAAGTAGAGGACTTAATGGGCTAAAATTTCAACAGAGTGGAGCCAGGAAGAAAGGAAACAAAGGAAAGGAAACATTTCCATCAGCATTGTGATTGTACACAAAAATACATTATTTTTAAAATCAGAAAAACTATTTTTTAATGTTGAAGTCACTATAATAGTTACTGTATGTTTCTGGTAAAACATATACTTATTTCCACAATCTCAAGTGTTAAAAATTAGCAAAGATTCTGTTACAAAATAAATGCTTTAGGCACCTCATTTTTTAAAAATAGTGCATGTTAGTAGCAAATAATGAAATTATGATGCTATACTGGTCCATGTATCATGTTATGACTATTTTCATGCCCATTAGCCCCCTCTGCTCTCCCCAAACTCCTCTCTTCATCAATAGCAGACCTAGTTTCTTACCCTCTTTTTAGGCATCTCTTTCATAAGTCTTTCTCCATTTTTAAAGCAACATACTGGGAGAATAAAACTGACATTTTAAATTTAAACAAAGTATCACATCTTCCTTCCAACAAACATTCTATTTTTCTACAAGTATCCAATAATTTTACTCTGGACACATAAACCTCCAATGACACCTCATTATGCGGATAATTAAGTCCAAGCTCTATATTCAGTATCTTTTAAAAATTCTTTTTCCCAAAACCACAAATGAATGAGCACCAAATAGGAGTTAGATGCTTTATTTCCCCACTACATCTTAAGATAATAAAGTATGTCCAACTTGCCTGATGAAAAGAAGCACCTGAGACTTGTTAAACCTGCAGAGTTTGAGGGGCTGCCCCACATCAAGGGGATCAGAGTTTCCAGAGGGAATTGGAATTTCTACTTTAAATAAGTGTCCCCATTGATTCTGTGAACCCGGATAACACTACTCCCATACTCTCCCATGTATACTGTGCATGTGTATATCATATTTCAATATATAGTTCTGTGCTTCCTAAGTACAGGCTCAAGGGTCATTTTCTTAGTAGACTGGAACCACTCCCAGCTTCTGAATTTGAGCCTGGCAGCCAGACCTCTCCCTGCTGCAGAATCCGTCCTCTGTATCACCTTGAGCAATTCAATTTAAGCTTCACTTTCCTAACCTATAAATTCAGATACTGGCACATATCTTATGGAAACATCTGGGATTCATTGAGTTAATGTATGTACAGTACTTTTAGTACATAAAGTATCAATAAGACATATCTTTTACTCTTATGGTTCTCTCAGAGAGGACTGATACTTCTACAAAATTCTCTCTTTGAAATACATTTACTACATTTTCCTTCAAGACTCTATTCAAACAGCACTTTTCAAAAAGCTTTCCCAGATGCCTCTCGTACCGCTATAAGAATTCCTCTTTCCATCTTCCCCTTATAATACAGCTCATAAAGGGCTAGTGTAACTAATGTTAGTCTGTCTTGAATTGAAATTAGGAATAAATCTATGTTCGCCACCAGATGACAATCTGTCCGAGAACAGGACTCATTGTTTTTGTGGTACTGGGAATAAAATCCAGGGCCTTCACAGAGTTACATCCCCAGGCCCCTTTTTATTTTTGATTTTGAGACAGGATACCAATAAGTTGCTAAATTTCCCAGGCCAACCTTGCAGTTGTGATCCTCCTGCCTCAGCCTCCTGGAAGTGATGAGATTATAGACATGGACAACCAAATCCAGCTCTTTATTTATTTTCCATCTTTCATCTCTCACATGGTCGAAATGGAGGGGAAACAAAGCCCCATAAAAATATAACTACGAAGAAATGTTTTTCTACTAGATATGTCCCTGGGCTGTATCAACTTTGTTGGTTGAAGTTTAATGTGTTAGTTTAATGGACAAAAGACAACAACAGAAAGTTGCCACCTGGTTGATCACTCAGAAAAAAAAAAATAATAGCAACCACTTGGTATTCTTAATTCTCAGGAGATAGTGTTAACTAATAATATTTCTAATTTTATATATCTTACCTGTACTAATCTTATTAATAGGAGAGAATCAAACAAGGAAAAGAGCAGAATGCCATTTTCCAGGTCTTTATGAAAATCCTCTCTCTGTTTCATAATTAGTAATTACAAGAAGATTTAAAAGATTTAGAATTCAATATTTTCTATTACCAAGTACACAAACGGCCAGCCATCTCTTCTAAGGCTCAAATATGTTAAGTTGAAGACATATGAGACATGGGTTCCTTATTTCCATAGATTATCATCTCAATTAGGCAAACAATACAATTCTGACATAAAATACACCAGATAAGAACATGATTAAATATTTAGTTTCTTTAGCAGGTTCAAGAGCTCTTTCTCTAATGGAAGAGTAGCTAGCAATGAGCAGTAAGTGAAAACAAGGTCACAGGAGGTCATCTTCATTAAAAACCTTAAACTATAGGGTAAAAGTCTGTTAGTCATTAATATTACCTTAACCATAAATACAAATACTTCAAGAACTATGTAGTAATACTGATAAGCACAATTATTTCTTAAGTCAAAAATAACTATCTTGGTAGTTCAGTAAAATATCCTTTTAAAATTGAGACTTTGTAATTAGAACTTTTCAAATTTAAGATAAAGTCATAATAAATAAAAGTGTTTCAGCAATGCTAAATTTATGGAATTAATTATGGCCTAAATTCTTATTTTCTTATATAAATTACTTGCCAAAAGGTATGAAACTTAAGTATTGTAAGATCATGTACCCTATGTTTGAATAATAATGGAATGCAGGTAAAAATCCAGAGGTAGGCATGAAAGTAACTACAGAAGGCAAAGCTCAAACCCCAAGCCCATTCATTTACTTTGATTGCACTTTATATCATCATTTATAAATTATTAAAAAATTGATGAACTGTTCTCCTGCTGTAAACTAGTAGTTGCCAGCTAGAAGGAAAGGAGGCTCCCTAAAAGCTAGAGTATAACAGCCCAGAAACTGTTACTGGCTCACAATTTACCAATGAAGAGGAAATTAGGAAACATAAAGGAGAATAAGAGTTAGAAAAAACCTATCCCTTACAACGGGTGTCAAAAGCTCTACTAGCATCTTACAAAGAATCACAGCACTGTCAAAACTTCTAATGATTTGACAATGACTGTCCAGATGCTTGACAGTTCCTAAACATCATGCATCCCCTGCCAGAGGACCTGAACTCTCTGACACTAATGATGAAGTGAACATGGACAAAGTAAGTTTCTTCACTTGAAGGTAGCAAAAATAGTCTCCTCCACTCTACAAGGTTGCTAAAATTCAAATAAGATAACTTCCAAATTCTAATGCCTTCTACCGTAAACAATAGATCAGTCTATGCTTTATGCTATATTTTCAAAAATTTTAATTATTATTTTAGTTTTCACTATTAGAGTTTTAAAAGATACTGCATATTCTTTTACAACAAAAATATTATTTAATAGGACATATCTTTACCCCTGAAAATTCTAGATATTTGAGATGTTTTGAATATGCTTATTTTTCTGTTGGCAAGAGCATGAAATTTGAGTCATTAGTTTGAGGTGCTGGGAGGCTGAACTCTAGTTTATGCTGCCTTAATTGTAAAAAGAAAATCAGCACTTTATCCTGGACCAGCACTACTCATTAGCGACTAGGCTTTGGGTAGTCACTTAGTTGAGTCTTAGCACCTTTAGCGGTAACTGTCTTTTTATGTTCTGGTTCAGCTTTCTAGGACAGTTGTTAACATAATCCCTTTATCTGACAAAAATGTATTTTTATAGAGCATTGGATGTAATTGGAAATTCGTATTACCATCCTATGAAGTATTATCCCTCGCCTTTATGTTGCAGAAAAATTAAGAAAGTAGAGACCTTTAAAGTTTTGTCAAACCATATGACTATATACAACAGAAACAAGACTCTAAAGATTAAATTGCAATAGCTTTGTGCATGAATATTTTAAAAATGTCTGTCCAAAATACTTAGCGCTAACATGATTATTTGCATACCCCTTAAAATCAAGATGAACAAAAAGTTAATTTACTTAAGTAAAAGTAACTAAGAAATGTAATACTGAAGCTTTCCCCTGGCTCAGACAACATGAACTTTTTTTTCCCAAAAAGTAGACTAGCTGAATTTCTTTTTTTGACTGAGCAAATCTCATTTTAGCATTGACATTTTAAAGTTAACACCTCATGCAGAAAAAAGTCTGCAATTTTTCATCAATTTTGGTTTGGCAAAAGGATTATTTTCAAAAATGCAGCAATTTAATGCTTTACATTGTGAAAGCTATATTTGCAATGGAAAATATACAAGTAATTTTTAAAACCCCTTTGAAATAAAATGTAAAAATAGAATAGTACACTATGCTTTTGTCTCTGAATTTTATCCCTAAGGCCACTGGTCTGTTTAATGAAATTGCCAACATTTTGTTGATACTTACAATGAAAGAAAACATTAAAAATTTTCAAAACTAACTTTTAAAACATAAGCCACGCACCAGTCTAGCTCATAAGGACAATGATAAGGAAATGCATGTGATTTAAAAGTTATCTGATTTCTCTAATTTCTTTTACTTTATGTCTAAATGAATCTATAGATGTAAATAAGAAACATGATTAAATGTGAATGTGTGTGAAAATATAGCTATATCATAAGAAAGAGAAACTTTTACAGATGTCTCAAAGTTTTAACAAGTGTGTTTGAAAATACTAAACATTAATAAAAATCATTGCAAAAGCAAAAGATGTTTCATATTCTGTTAAAAATAAATTACTGTTAGCCACGATACTGACACACACATTTATAGCTTCAGATTCCTCTGGTCTCTAAAGCATATGGGAGCAGTTATTTGTAATTCAGATGAAGTAGTTTTTCATTCTAATACTGAGCAGGTTTACTCCAGAAATACTCCACTACTTCCGAAATAGTCCTCTCAGTTTTGATGACGTTCTCTTTTCTCATTCAACAGGTTTGTGCTTCTGATGTGAAACTCTGTAGTGTTAATTAGTTTGGAATTTTTTGGCACTGAACATTTCAAACATGAAAGGTACAAAGAAATTCTCTAAGAGCAAAGTCTTAAGCATTTGAAACAAATTCCTCTTTCCAGCTTTGCCAGTCATGCTGTGAAGGAGTTTCTAGTTAATGCTTCTTGGGGTTAGTTTTGGATTGTAATTTTGTCAAATACAAGGGGAATTGTCCTTCAGAATTTAACAGAACACTCTGTTAACCACTCATGTGATAATGTTTTATTTTATATGGCAACAGCTCTCGAGGGGTGGAAACTGAAATGGAGAAAACTGTAGAATATTGTTAAGTTTCAGAAGACAGCTCTTAAATAGAAGAAACTGTTTCTTCCTCCCACGTCTTTTTACTCACACTTCCAATGGTACAGGATTTCTACAGCTCATCTGGTTTTGTACAGTCTTAAAAGGGTCACTTGAAACGTTTACAGATGAGAGAACTCACATAAACCTTCCTCTGAAAGATATTTACTGAACATCCTCTACTCCTCACCACAAATGTATTCAAGAGAAACTGTTGATATACAGTATTTCTAAATTAGTTATTTTTCCCCCTTTCTTTTCTCTAAATCATATCTCATGAAGGTCAGGCCTTTCCAAAGTCAAAGCAGCGTTAACTGGCTGGCATTCCATCCATTCACTCTTAAAATTCAAACAGATTTTGTTCTTCATGTGGATTCTTAATTCTATAAACTCATCACAGTTACCATGGTTTTAATATTTGTTAGTCTATTTTGCATAAAGGATAAGGTTGCACAAAGGTCCTAGCAGCTAGTGCATACAGTAACAGTTTATGGAAAGTTGAGTTCTGATCCTTCTTAGGGGACCACTTAAATTTCTTTTGTGTAGTGTTTGGAAGCACGCGTGCACTTCCTGGTGTGGGAGGGGGTGGGGTCTTAGATGATTTAAGGAAGAGGCTCCTTCTAACTGCATTCACAACTAAAGTCTAAACAAAACTCTCAGCTAAATATGTTCCTGGAGGAAAGCTAGAGGTGTTTCAAAGACAGCTTTGTTTAGGTGTTCTTTCCCTTCTCTATCAAGTAGTGTTTTTTGGAGGAGATGGATGATCCCACCCACGCGGGGCTGGCGTCTCTGCAGCGGGCTGGGTGGATCGCCAGGGCAAGATTCTGGAAGGGGTTGGAGGACCACAGCGCCCCTTCCTGCAGCAAAAGCTGCACAGAGAACCCCCAAATCAGAAGCTTCTGCAAGACTCCAACAAGAAAAGCTGTCCCTCCCCCTCCGGAATCCCGGGAGCACCAAGGGCGGTCCTTCCCGAGCCCCCGGCCACACTGACCTGTGTAACAGGACACGCTGCACGGAGTCCAGGTCCTCCAGGTTCCGGGGGGCAGGCTTAGGGATGCTGACCCTGCCCACCTGAAACATGCCCCCTCCAGAATCGCTGCGAAGGTGCTTAGCAGGTAACTGAGGGCTGGTGCAGCGCGCCGCGGGGTCTCACCCCGCCGCTCTCCAGCACAGCAGCGGATCGCGGGCTGAAGGAAACGCCCGCCAGACCGCCAAAGCGCGGAGTCCCAGGCGCGGAGCCGGCGGTGTTGGCGCCCGGTCCTCCTACCGCCTCAGGACCTCGTATCTCCGGGACCCCAGGGGGCGCTCAGTCGGCCCACCCTCGTTAAGGCTCGCCAGGTCCGGGGTGCGCCCTTCCACGGCTGGGTCCCCCGACTGCTCCTGCTAGCCTAACCACAAGGCTAAGTTCCGTGCGTGCGTGCGGAGAGCCGTCGGGCGCTGCGCTCTCTCGCCGCCTAGCGCGGGAGGCGGCCCTTCACCCTGCGTCGGGGACACCGAGGCTCCCCGCGCCGCGGACACCGGTGTCCAGGCGCCGCCCCCAGCGAAGGAAGCCGCCACCTGAAGTTTCAGGCGCCGTGATCAAGAGAGGCGTGAAGGAGGCTCTAAGTGGATTCTGAGGCTGACTGCTCCACGGAAAACTGGGAAATGTGTAGAAAAGAGAGGCAAGCCAGATGTTTAATATCGGCTCCAGAAAGCCACATAAGTTCACTCTCCATGTAAACATGTATTGATCACCTGTTATCTGCCAGGCTGAGTTCTGGTCCCTAGAAATACAAAGATGAACAAAAGGTGGGTGCTGACCTGCCTGCTGTGCGCCTGCTTTCCTCTTTGGGGAATCTATTTGTTTAAAAACATACTGTATTTGACCTCAGGAGGTAGTCTCCTGACTCAGACAATTAGCTATTTCCATGGATTCTTTTGTGTCTGTGGTCCAGAAAAGGGGAAAAGGAAGGGGAAAAGGAAAGTTAGCTGGGTATTTTTCCATCATGCAACAATGATCCATGTGTGACTTTCTGCTCTGGCCTTAATCCCAGTGCCAGTCAGAATGATAAGGGGGGACAATAGAGGAAAAATAAATGAAGAAACTGAAAAATGATATTTTAAATATGAGAAAACATTGATTGTGTAGACTATAGACTGAACTTAATCCGTAATAGGTTAAACATGTAGTTTTTTTTGGGGGGGGGGTCAGTTTCTGCAATTGTGATTGCCAAGTGGCTGAAGAAGGTGAATAATGGATGGCGGTCACATTTCTTAGTATATAGACTTTTGCCTAATTCTTCTGTTTTTAGTGTTTCCTGAACACTGTCCTACAGTCTGCTTGGTGTTCTTAAGTCCTTATTCTTGAGGGCATGTGGGTCAGTCACTAGAAGCTGCGATTGACCCTTGCTGATTGCCGGCAAACAAATTTGGACTGCACCTCTGAAAACCCAAGGAACCAAATTCTGCAAACATGTATAAACTTGGTAAAGGACTTTCTTCTCTTGTCCACAGACCCTGCAGAAAGGAGTTTAGTCCCACTGAAACCTTGATTTTGTCCTGTGACATCCTGAGTCAACCAAGTAGAGAACTTGGTTGAGACCCAGTAGACTCCAGAACTAGTAAATGGGTCTTGCTTAAGACTGCCAAGTGTGTGGCATTTTTAAATGGGAGCAATAGAAATCTAATACAGTGTGTTTTCAGAGTTGGTGATAGTAAACTGTCTATGGAACAATTCCCAGCCAGCTGGCTCTGTGGGTAGGAATGTCTCCAGCCTAATTTGGCAGCAGCGATACAGGCATGGTTTCTAAGACACAACGCTCTCCTGACTTTAGTGCTTTGTGTTGTCTGATTCCTCTTTCTTCTTCCTCAAAACACACAATAGCTGCCTTGTCAGAAAGGCCACTGTGTGAAACAAAACTTTTCTTAATCAACATAGCATCTGAGGTCAGAATTAAGACAAGTAGTCTTTACACCAGGGTAAATTTATACTTAATGCATACTGCAGATTGGGATTCTTGAGAAGCTGATAAAGAGGTGGAAATTTTCACATAGGAAGTTCACAGAAAAGTGCTCTGGGACGTGAAGAAACAACACTGGCCAAAGGGAGCAGAGGGACCACAATGCAGCCTCACAAAGGCCTGAGCCAATCTCTAGGACTCAGATGAAACCGTCTTGCAGAGGCAAAGGGAGACAGGTCTTTGTACCCAAAAAAGAGGAAAAGTGACTTTAGCAAGGTGACTCCCCAGTGAGGGCAGTTATTGGAGAAGGACCCAGGCAACATCCTTGAAAGGGTGAAGAAAGGGCTGGGGATATAGCTTAGGGGCATAAGTGCCTGCCTGGCAAATGTGAGGTCATGAATTTGATCGCTGGGAAATCCTACCAAAAAAAAAAAGAAAAAAAAAAAGATGAAGAAGAAATGCCTCCCCATTTCACCGGCAGGATAGGGAGAGGTAGGTAGGTAGGCAGTGTTTTACTGTGTCTGATCCAATATAGAGGAAGTCTCAGTAGTGTGAGGAGGCTCTCCTTCACTGAAGGGCTTATCCACAGAGATTGCTGGATCTCCTTTAAGGATGTTGCACAGTGGGGGTCACTATTGAGCAAAGATATGAAGTTTAGCAATTTTCAAAACTTTTTTTTCTTCTCTAGCATTTCTGGTGGCTTTAATTGTCCGTGAGACACTGCCTCACTCTTTTTTTTTTTTTTTTAATTTAAAGAGAGAAAAAAAGAAAGGAAATAAAATAAAGACAAAGCAGTAAAAGGGTACAAATAACACAGAATTTCAAGGAAAAAAATACAGTAAGATATCACTAGTTAATAGGTTACATATTGTCATCTTTGAAATAGTTGTCCAGGGGCTGGGGATTTAGCTCAGCGGCATAAAGCACCTGCCTTGCAAGCAGGCAGTCGTGAGTTTGATCCCTGGTACCGATAAAAAGGAAAAAAGACAAAAAAAAAAAAAAAGAAATAGTTGTCCAAATTATAAAATTAAAGCATGTAAAGTGAACATTCATACAATGAGATTGCAGATAGTGCCAATCAATGATCCAACAAAAGTTCAGTAATATGGATTTCCATCCTACACACTCAAACATACATGCAGTTATATCCCTTAACCACCTTCCTTTCCTCTCTTTTTAATAACAATTACACTTTTGGGGGTTTTTTTACTCCCACAATTCTTATTATTAACACTGCCTCACTCTTGCAGCCTCCATGTACTGACCATCTTGTACTCTTTGCCTTAGAAACAATATGCACTGTGCGTGGAAGCATGGTGTGAGGGCTGGGGATGGTAAATGGGTAGCTCAGTGGTAAAGCATGTATGAGACCATACATTTGATTCCCAGTACTGGAAGAAAAACACAAACATGGATTGGAGTCTTTTATTTTAAAGATGTAAAATCCAACAAAACAAGACAGAACAAAGCTAATCAAGACAATGCAGTGAAATTGGTACAGAACTTTAGAGCAGGCTACCAGGAAAGCAGTAATAGTTACCATAGTATATGTTTTTATCATAGTTGTCCATTCCATCAGGCATAGCAAAATCTAACCCAAACAAAACACCATAAAACCATCAAAAAAGAATATTGAATAGAGCAAAACAATTAATCAGAACAAAACAGTGAAAATAATATTTGACTTCAAAGGCAAAGCAGAAAAGCATCCCCCAAATTTGCTATATTGCATACTATCATTCTTCCAAGAGATGCTCAGACCACTGGTCTCAGGCCTGCATAATTAAACACATAATACAAGCATTTAGTTGCTTTGTGTTCCTTAACTGCTATCAACTCAGGCTGATCTCAGACACCCCCCCCCCCATTTGCTTGCAGGGTGAGTGTGGGGGGATATGGACAGCATTTGATTCTCAGCCTGCATGCCCATAGGCTCACAGGAGGCCTACTGACTTTTCTCTCCCTGGAACCTGTGCAGCTTACCAGAAAGGCTGGCTAGTTGATTTCTTGGTTAGTCCCCCAAGTCCTAGCATGGCTAGTTCTCAGGAAACGCTGACTTTTCTCTCCCTGGAGTGTACACAGCTTCTGGAACGGAGTCTTAATAACTGACTTTGATTGCCCTTGACCCACTAGGTTAATTATGCCCTTCTCCCAGGACAATACATACACAGAATATCTACATTTTAAAAATACAGAACTATTTTGACCTAACCTTTATCACTTTACCCAGAGAGATCAGCTATCTTTAGTTTTATCAGTTGCAGAGCAGGCCTCTCTGCTTCCTTATACTGTATCATTTAGGAGGAGACATATAGCCTAAAAGTGAATTGAAACTACTATCAATTATTAGAAGAGAGTTTTGTTTGTTGGGGAGGTGCTTCTTTCTGAAGAATCTGAGAATCCATTATTGCAATAGAAAATGGAACAAAAAGTAGCTCACAAGAACCTCAGCCATGAAAATCTGAGTTCTGGGTGACCTACAGGGGCATGATAGAATAAGGGGAGGTGAAGGGAAGACAGAAGTACTAAGGTAGATACAAGCAGCTTATGCAGTGTTGATGGTAAAGAAGTATTTTATGCCTTGTGGACTCTCAAGTGTGTTCAAGATTGGATTCTGATAAGACTGTTCTTTCTGCTAATGTTCTGTGTCTGAATTTTCTTCCAAACATTGATGTGCATAGTGGTGAAATTATAACAATGTGACATTTCTGACTATTTCTCATCCATGTAATTTGTTTAACAGATACGTATTATGTATACTTAAATGTGTGTCACTGTACTATGCTCCAGCAATGCTTTGAAAACTCCCCATCACATGGTTCCTATTCATGCAAACCATAAGAGGCAGGTGGATTAATCCTCAGTCTCCTGCAGGGCTGGGAATCTTACTCAGTTTTTAGGAGCTGACTCAGTGCTGATGTAGCAAGCTGTGTCCTGTCTTGGCTTTTCCTGCTGCTGTCCACTGAAACTTAGTAGAGCATCTGAGCTCCACCATTGAATGTTATTAATGTATCCTTGACAGTCAGTCTATATTCGGGTATTTTCATTCTTTTTTTGACAGAGGGTTTTATTTTTGAGACAGGTAGTTCAGGCTGGCATAAAACTAATAATGTAACCGAGACTGTCCTCAACTTTGTGGCAATCCTCAGCCTCATGAATGCTGGGATTGTAAGATATACTGCCATGTCTGGCATTATTTTCATTTTAAACATTTAATGTATATGTAGCATG
Organism: Cavia porcellus; assembly: GCF_034190915.1. Taxonomy (NCBI): domain Eukaryota; kingdom Metazoa; phylum Chordata; class Mammalia; order Rodentia; family Caviidae; genus Cavia; species Cavia porcellus. The sequence continues at coordinate 24,701,585 of NW_026947497.1, read as the reverse complement.
AGAGATAGATATAGGTAGATAGATGATAGATGGGCAGAGAGGTAAAGTTTTATTTGAATCTGAATCCTTTGTGATTGTAAATCCTTAGAACAAAATAGGAAGAACTCTTTTTTTTTCTCTCTGGAGTCTATCAAGTATCTCTTGATTCAGGAGATGGGGCTCACTTAAGTGAAATGAGGACCACTAATGACACTTCTAATGTCTTGAGTTCAAAGACACAAACAAATCATAGAACACAAGAATGTGTATGTTTTGAACATTTGTTTGGCTTCTGTGTGTTTGTATGAGCCATTCCCTGCAGTGCTGTTTTGTAACGAACCACACGACTCTTCACTCTACTTTTTAAGGGCCTCACACAGATGGAGTAAGGTAAGTCATAAGAATACATAAGAACTAGTGTGGGAGGTAGAAACAGACCAAGAAGCGCTATGAACACAATGTACTTTTGTTCTGTTGAGGTCCAGATATAATTAATGCTACAAGGAAGTGATAAAGAAAAGAATGATATGTTCATGTAACCGAAAATTAAAGAAATTAGAGCAAAACTAAAAGAAAATAAGGCAGAAAGTCAGGATAAGGAAAAAGTCAGTGTCTGACAGTAAACTAGGCAGAATTTTACAATTCTAATCAAATGCTTTCTGCTTGGGAAAGGTGGCGTCATTTATTACAGCTCAGTACATCTGGCTCATATATTTATTTTGAGAGGGGCATATGAGGACCCACAAAAACAATAGAGATAATTTAACAGTCACCAAACCATCCATGAAATTTCCTGTTGGGGACCAGACTGTGTAAGGGATCTCTGACTATGTTGGGAAGGCTCCTATTCACTGTCTTTGAAGATAACACCGACTGCTGGCTCTCACTCCCTATTATAGAACAGTGAATTGTGAACCTTAGTGATCAAACAGTTGTCTCATTAAGCAAAGATTTACTACTTGGAATGTCTTTGTTTGAACTTCTCAAGGCCTTAGTTTCATGTATCTTTTGTCTCATACGTGCCCTCCTCTTTTCTGAACCCCCACAGTCCAGAGAAGTCTGTGTTAGCTACAAGAGAGCGCTGACCTTCATGGACCCCAACAAACTATATTGCATTGTCTTTTTTATTTACTCCTTTACCATAAGCTCATCCATCAGATTTGGAGACTGATCAGCTCCTGATATTTTCTATCAGTGTTACAACTGGAAAAGTAGATGAAAGGGTTAGACAATTTAAAGTGGGAAAGAATAATCTAGGAGACATAAAACAAAAAGTCTCTGGGGGAGAGAATTAAATCAGCAGGGCCCTGTAAATGCAAAGACAGAGCTAAGTGGAATTAACAATTTATAGCTAGTAGAAAGCAGAGATGAGCAGTGATGCACTTGAAAATAATGCTTGTAACTAAGCTACTTTGTAAATACTATGGAATATGCATAATTATATTTATGTGATGAGATATACATGAAAAATGTTAAAAAATTAAGATGCAATATATATTGTATATACTAGTATCTCATGATGAATGTATTTATTATGCATCAAAAACATATAGCATAGTGATAAAAAATTGTATATATATATATGTTGTAAACCAGGCAAAGGACCTGGGAGACAATTAAAATATTATCTCAGAATATATAATCCAGCAGTTCAAGATTTTAAACAAGATTTTTGGATATAAAATAAAGATCAAATTCATAATATTTGCATGGCAGAATTCCATGCATAGTTTTGGTTAATATCCATAATAAAACTACAAGGAAATCATTAAGTGTTTCCAAGGAGGAAATTTAAGAGACCCTAAAGATGAGGGGCTGAATTTTGTAAGTATTTATACCTCAGTTTGAAAAGACAGGAAATATAATTTATTAGTATTTTCTTGGCATTTTAGTTTGAAAAATCCAGACCCACAGAACAGTTGGAAGACTTGAAATCTCAAATAAACACCACCTAAAATTCATTAATTAGCATTTTTCCATATTCATACTCTCTCAAATCATTTGAAAGCAAGCAGCATGGTTAATAAATCATTTTGGTTTTTTCCTGGTTTTTGGTTTTTTCAGCATGTGTTTCCAAAGAAAAGGGACATTTTTTACTCAGCTGTGATAGCATTGTCTTGATTCCACTGATATTCTCTGGAATCAAAAAATGGCCTGTGTTTTCAAATTTCCAAAAAAATTAATAGTTAAAAAAATCTAGGAGCCAGATGTGGTGACACACGCTTGTAACCCCAGCACTCAGGAAGCTGAGGCAAAGGAATCATTGCAAGTCCGAAACCAGCCTGGGCTGCAAAGTGAGCTCAAGGCCAGTTTGAACTGCATAGTGAGACCCTGTCTCAAAAAGACGAACAAACAAACAAACAAAAACTCAAACAAACAAAAAAACCCCATCAATTTTGAGTATTCTTGTTATGTTTATTTCATCTTGAACATATTGCCAGTTTTTTCCTTTTAGTGTTGACATGGATACTTATGGAGAGTACAAGCTAGACGTTTTGTAGAATGGTTCACAGTTTGTATTTATCTTATATGTTCCTCATTTGACTATTTTGAAGTCTCTGGGTACATGTCATACTTCCCATTCTATTCCCATTCGATTTTTGACATGAATACTGCAGAGGTGATACTGCTTTCCATACAGTTCCTTTAGGAGGCATATAAAATTGATTTGCCTCATTAACATTAATTTGTGGTCTTAAGTTTCATCACTTGGTTAAGCTGTCAGATTTCTCCACTCTAAAAAGGTTTTCTATTTAAAATCAGTAGACAGTTTTTGGAGTGGTACTTTGAATCTGTTTTCCTCAGCAACTTTTTAACCAAAAATTTTGAAACTATGATTCCTACCTATTTTCTTTTATTATTTCTGCACTTATTAGCTGGAATTTTTCAATAAAGGATAACTTCTACCTTTTAAATTGATTACTCTGAGCTTGTGGATTCTTTTTGCATTTAATGTGCTATAATCCATTCCATTATTATTCTTTTTGATGCTCTTAATTGTTTGACTTCTGTGTTTCTTTGAATGACTCAATCATTTTTTTTAAAAGGATTTCCTAGCTTTCCGACACAAAATATTCCACACTTACTTTTCCCTCTCAAATTCATAATCAGCTGTTTATCAAGAATTCTGGGTGTTGGGAATGAGTTCTGGACGGCTATCTCATGCACAGGTTACACATTTCTTATATGTCTTTTAAGAGAGGCAGTAACTGCTCTTCATTCTGGACTATTTTTCTAAAGAGCTGTGTGTGATGAACAAGCCTGGTAAAACAGAGATGTTGCCTTTCTCCAGAGCAAAAGACAGGCTTATTTATTTATAATTCTTATATAAGGATAATTTTTCTTTCTCTGTCTCTGGGGTACATGTCATACTTCCCATTCTATGAGATGCAGTTTTCCCAAATTCAGGTTTCTAGTATAACATAACCATTATGCCATGATGTGTAGATGTCATCTGGTTGTTTTCACATTGCCCTGTTGGAATTGAGGTGGGAAAACAGGCATAAATGTCAATGCTCTGGCCCCTGCTGTGGCTATAAGTACTGAAGTCTTTTAGTGCTGACCCAGGGATCCTCTGTGTTCTGCCAGGATTCATGAAACTGGCAGACTAGCTTGTAAAGTTGCATGGAGGATAAAATGTCAGACTCTATAGATTTTTTTGTTCCTTTTTGTCTTTTGAGACAAGGTTTCACTGTGAACTTCAGGCTAGCCTCAAATATACAACAATTTACCTGCTTCCTCAGCCTATGGAGGGCCAGGATTATGCGAGTGCACCAGTATCTAGTTTCAGACTGTGGTTTCTGACATTGGCAATATGTATATTCTTTGCTCCTGGGGTGTATGTCAATGGAGAGAACTAGGAATTACATTTAAAACAAATATAAGCTGATGGTAACAACTCCTACCCTGAAGGAACGTCACTAAATTCTTCTAGTCCATATTTATATCTCTCTTCTTCTACAGACAAAAGCTCTGTTCCTAAAAATATCAATAAGCGCAGTCATTGTCTCTTTCTCGCTTTTCACAGAAACTAAGATTTGACTTGTAATACTAAGACCACTACAAAAGCCAGGTCTTCTAAATTCAATATTTGTTTGCAGTTCCTTTTGTCCTAGAATAATTCACACTGTTAGTACAGGGAGATTACTACATATAGATGCTTTAATTTTATTTTGCCATGATTATATTATCAATATGATATGTTAGGTTCATTTGTTTTTATTAAAATTCAATTTTGTCAGTATTCTATAGAATATGATGTAGATGTTCAGTTTATTCAACCAGGCTGCTAGGCACAGTCATATACATTGTTCCTAATACTTTACTATAAACAGAATTGCCGTATTAATCAGCCCTTTATATTTTGGGGAAGGTGTATCTGTAATGTAAATTTTTGGCAGTGAAAATGGTAGAACAAAGTGTGAATGCATGTGTGGTTTTGGTAGATATGGCCAATCCTCTCTCAATGCATTGCACTATCATTTTGCACCATCACCTAGAAAGTTTGAATGTTTCTCTATAACTTCATCAAATGTGCATATTGAAAAAGTCCCTAATTTTTATCAGTCTTAAAGGTTAAAAAATGATATCATTGTTTTGCATATAATGGTAAGTGGAAGTAGTCATCTTTTCATATTTTGTATATATTGTTATTTCTTTTTTGCTTTTTTTTCTTTGTTTTCCTATTTTTATACCTTTATAAAAAGCTAGTTTGTTTAGCTGTGATTGATTGATTATCTCCAAGGGGTTCCTCAAAGCTCTTTGTTAATCCATTTCTTACTTTTCTGTCTCCCATCCTAAGGGAAGCACTGACTTTCTGTCATTACAGGTTCATATTTTATCAGGTTTCTCATTTATTTCAAGGTTTTCTCTACCCTGGTTGATGGGGGCATAAACTAGTCTCAGTGAAGTATGATCTCTGAGGACTATTACGTCTTCTCCTTTCCAGTGGTTTTTTCCCGTCTGGCCTCAGGAAGTCTCCTTTCAGGAATGTGATTACTTAGCTGAAGACTTCAGAGGAACCCTCTTCAGATCTCTGGACTATAGCTACAAAGGCTTCTCTTTTGACACATCTTTCTTTACCACATTATGAGTTCCTGTGGATTAAGACTTTAACTTATAGATAGGGGTCACAATTCAACTCAGAAAAGCCACATATTGAAAATGAGTTTAAAATTTTGTCAAAAGTTTTTTAGTATTAATGGAGATAGTAACTTTTGTCCTTAGTTACATCAGTATAGTAATTTAAAATAATAGATTTCCTAACACTGAATTATTTTTATATTACTGCAGTAATTTTCATTTGACTTTAATATTTTCTTAATATAGTTTTGGATTTTGTTTGTTAAAATTTCATTTAGAAGTTTTGTATTAAAATTCACAAGATTTATCTACTTTTTAAAGTTCTATATTTAACAGGTTTGAGTATCAATGTTAAACTTACTTTGAAAAAAGAAGTTGGAAATTTTGCTTCTTTTCCTATACTATGGAACAAAGTATTTGCCACGAGGGTTATCTGATCTTTGATGTCTTGGGTAGAATTTGCTTGTGTTACCTGTGCTTACTGCTAACATGTGCACTAGTATTTTAAAGTTTATTTTCTTTTTGATCAAGCATCTTTAAAAATGTTTACTTTTTAAAAAAATGCACATCTTTTAAAACTTTAGTAGAGTCAGTTTGCTAAGTTGCATTTTTCTGAGAAATTACTGAGCTCATCAAAGTTTTCATATTCATTTACAAAATAATTTCTTCTGACTTTCAAAATATCTTAATTTAATGGTTATTGTTCTACAATTTCTTAATTTGTAGAAGTCTATTTACATTTACTAACACATCTCAAGTGTTTGGTTTCAGTTCTGTTCTTACACCTATTCCTTGCTTGATTACATTATATTATTCTTGAAAACAAAATATTAAATTGAAGTCATCCTATAAATTAAAAATGTATTTCTGTGAATTTAATGGGAAAACCACACTGGTTTCCATTTTAACCTAATATAACCAAACACTTTTCACAGATTAAAAAAAATCAAATAAGATTTTATCTTATTTGATTTTTTCCAAGTTGTAAAAACAACTTGGAAATAAATAAATACAGATGTTCACAAACTGTAACATCACAAAGATTTACTATATTCTCCAAAAGAAGAAGAAATACTTGATAGTACTGGAAGAGATTGGCAGAGAGCCATTCTCTGAAAGGTGTATCCTTCTTTCTGAGTAATCATCATCGACTTTTTTACTTTAAGTAGGTCATGATTATTTGTCCTCAATTGCACATAAAAATATAACAATTCAAAACACCTGCATGGCAAAATATAAGGTAAACATTATAGTGCTTTGAAACACATGGAAATAGCCATGTGAACCACAGACCTCGCATACAGACCTCTTGGTGATCTACCAAGTAGAATATTTTTGCATCATCTAAACATGAAATGAAATTCAAGTTTGCTCCTTTTGATATTTTCCTCCTAGAATTGTATTGAATAAATTGATGACTTCCCTTTTCTGAAACTGAAATATTGAAATATCACTTTCATTTTAAACAGTGAGTTTGGCCTGGGGGTTTAGCTCAGTGGCATAAGTGCCTGCCTGGCAAGTGCAAGGTTGTGAGTCCAATTCCCAGTACCAAAAAACAAACAAACAAACTCCAGTTTTGGCTGAGGATTTAGCTCAGAGGCATAAGCACCTGCCTTGCAAGCTGGTGGTGGTTAGTTTGACCCCCAGTACCAAAAAAAAAGTTTCTTACACAGTGAATTTATCATGTTTTACGTAAAAAATAATTAAAGAAGAAACATTGAGATGCTCCAACGACAGTAAAACTTTTCATGAGATACTAGCATAAACTCACTGAAATGAATAGTTTTATATGAACAGTCTCTATGTTATTATTTTAATGAACAGAAAGATAAAATTATTATGGTAAATAGTTCAATTAGGATTATTGATGTTTTAGACCCTGAACATTTCTTGGACTATCATGTTCTTTTGCATTTTAACTTAGAAACTGGATTTATGTTTTTTATTTTTCTTGGTTCAAATTTAAAGTCAAGTTTCCTAGTTCTCTTGAAAGCTCCTGTATGATCTCACAAATCTCTCCAGTCTTTTATTTTCATCTTTACCCTATAATCCAGGGCTTTAGCTATGTTAAAGTGTTTTACCTTATAGAATTTGAATTTTTTTGTTGTTGTTTTAAAGAGGATAAAACCAAGGAAAAGAAAACAGAATAAAACCAAAAAACAAACAAACAAACAACAACAACAAAAAAAAACAGGGGCTGGAGATTTAGCTCAGCGGCATAAGCACCTGCCTTGCAAGCAGGCAGTCGTGAGTTCGATCCCCGGTACCGATAAAAAGGAAAAAGACAAAAAAAAAAAAAAAAAAAAAAAAAAACAACACAAAAAACAGTGTGACACAAGACTTCAAAACCTTATGAAATGAGCCCTAGTCACCATAATATCTTTTTATCTTCAAAATAGCTGCAGATACCTACAGACATAGTAAAAAATCAAATAGAACAGAATAGAATAGAAACAATAAAAACAAGACAATGAATGCAATAAAGGACTTCAAAATAAGCTAATAGTAAATCCAAAGTGGCTACCATAATACGTCTTGCTGTCTTTCAAATAGCTGCTCATGCCATCAGATTTAACATAATCAAACAAAACAAAAGAGAATACAACACAACCCAAGAAAGCAATGAAAATTATATGGTTTCCCGGTGGGGATCACCTCCTTGTGAGGCCTGGTTCTCTCCCTCCACAGTCCTGGAATGGCCCTGACTCATGGAGAGAGGCTTGGGTGTGGCTGTTCCCATTCCAGCGGTGTCCTGTACATAGTGCTGTTTGAATTTTTTATTTTTGGAATTTTAGAATTTGACTTTACTAAACTCTTAGGTTTTTGTAAAAGCTATTTCCTGACTTCAAGTGCTTTGCTATTTTTTCTCTGCCTCATTCTTTCCTGAGAATTCTGTTTACTTCATGAGTTCCCTGTCTTCTAAACTAAAGAGCCCTTAGATTCCTTTGCTGTGTGCTTCCAAAGCACAATACCAACAGAGCTAATATGCGTAGAACAGAATATGGAGAAAAGCATTCTGAAGTACAATTTTGAGAAAATGGACAAAGGCTGTACTTCTTTGAGTACAATGGCTTTCTATAAACACTTGCTTCACTGTGTACTTCTGAGCTCTCAGTGGGTGCTTTGATTTTCTTCTTCATACTTGTCTCTTCAGCATATAGTAAATTCTCCGTATTACTTCAAAAGATAAAAAAAATCTGTGCACAAACTATCCCACTGGAGACATCCTTCGATATATTTTTCTCGGTCTTATCATTTAAAAGATTGGGTTTCTCTTCTTTTATCTTTTGGTGCACTGGGGATTGAAATGAAGGCTTTCACATTGGGCTACATTCTCAGTCCTTTTTATTCTTAATTTTGAGACAGGTCAAGCTCAAACTTGTCTCCCAGAGTGCTCAAGTTTATTACAGTACTATTCGCATAACTAGGGTAGGTATCTATCAATAGATTAATGGATTAAAAAATATATAAAATATACATCAGAATATAAATTTGTGACAACGTGGATGAGTGTGGAGTCATTTCAACATTCCAATTTGTTTTTCTTTTGAAGACATTATATAAGTTAAGTTAAATAAGGCAGGCACAAAGAAACGAATACTGCATCTGTGGGTGCTAAAAAGTTGATCTTCTAGGAGTACTTATAGTAGGAGTTACCAGAGGCTGGGGAGTGATAGAGATTGGCTAATGGATAAAAAATACACAGAGGAGGAATAAATTCTGGTGTTCTTAGCGTAGCAGGATGACCACAGTTAATAATAATTTATTGTATATTTCAAAACAGCTAGAAGAAAGGCCTTTGAATGTTCTTAACGTAAAGAAATGATAATGTGTGAGATGCTGGATATGCTAATTACCCTAATTTGATTATTATATACTATGTACACATATCAAAATATCACGCTGTACTCCATATATGTATGTACAATTACTCTGTATCAATTAAAAATTACAAATTTTTAGATTTTTAGCTCATCACTAAAGAGTTTTGTCAATCCTACAGGAAAAAATTTATAACAAAAAATTCATTTGTTTATGTCTGTGTTTTACTGGGATAATAAAGAACTCTGAGTCATACAGACTAAAGAATACTTTCTCCTCTGCCAGACTCTCCTTGTAAAAAGACGTGTCTTCATTATAAACACTGTTAATTTTACTCTGTGCTTTCTTTTGGGGATTGGCATAAAAAAGTTGCTTAAAACATTATACTTTATACTTGTAATGGGAAATCTGCTTCAGTGCAAATACGTGTCTTATAGAAGGAGTATTATGGATAAAAAGAGTGATTATGGAGCAAATTGGAGATCTGGGAGAGCATTTTCAGTGATTATTGATTTGCTTAAGGATTCAATATAACATTTAAATCAGATTTTTATTCTTTCTTTTGGAAGAATGCAGACATTAAAATAGTTTACATTTTTAATTTAGAGATCTAACAATATTTTTAGTCTATAGGCTTTAAACTAACATTGCAGTTTAATCTAGTCTCTGGTATTTGGACAAAATACCAAGTTTACAATGATGATAAGTACGGTATGGAAACACAACAATGATTTTAAAAGATGATCTATGAGTTCTGAAATAGTTCGGAGGACAGGCTAAGTTGATAGCAACTGAAGTACAAAAAAAACTAAATGTTTGTATTGTTTGGTTGATTTTGCAGGTCTAAGGCTGGTTGTCTAAGCATCTATTAGGAGGAATATAGTATGAAATCTGGCAAATATGGTGGATTTCCTTCTTGTTTTTGAAATCCAACATTAATCTCACTGTTTTGTTTTGTTCCAGCTTATTGTTTTGTTTTGTTCAGTGCTCTGTTTTGATTGGCTTTATTCTGTTTTGTTTTATTTGATTTTACTGCATCTGTTGTGAAGATACCAAGCTATATTGCGGCAGCCATTGTTAATGACCTGTTCTCCTATTTTGAAGTTCTGTACCACTTTCACTGCTTTGTCTTGGTTGGCTTTATTCTGTTTTGTATTGTTGGGTTCTATTTTCCTTAAAAAACTGAAATAATCAGTCTAAACCTATATTAATTTTTAAAAGTAGTCTTTTGCTGTTTTAAAAAGCAAAAGAGCTCCACCTGGTGTTGAACAAAACTACTGCCTAATTTTAAGTTGCTAATTTAGAATTGTCCATTCTCTCAATACTATTTCAGAATGCTTTTCTCCGTATTCTATTCTGCTTATGGTAGTACTGTTGGTATTGTGCCTAAACTATATAGAATTAGTTCTTCTAGTGAGTATCAAATATATTTATGACATTTAAAACATTTTCAAAAGTTCTCTTGCATACCTTCCCTTTGCACTATTTATGGCAGCAGCGAAATTGCCTCACAGCCCCAGCTGTGGGGCTTTAAACCCATCCATCCTTTGATTGGCGTTCAGGCCACACTCTGCAAATGGCCCAGTGAAGCTGCAGTCTGAGGCCACCTTCCCTGGAAGACAAGTGGGCCTGTTGTTTCTGCCTACTTTGGAGAGGTCTCTGGGGCTTTGTCAAATACCCACAAACTTTTTAGCAGTCCAGGATGCTTCCATTCGACTTTTTTGCCCTCCATCCTGTCTCAGGTTAAATCATGGTTCTCTCAACGTTCCTTAGCCCCTTCTCTACTTTTTTTTGTGTAGACATTTTCATCTATAAAATCCTTGCATATTCAATTCTGTCTTGGTGTTGGCTTTCCCACAACTCAGACTAACAGAGTATTCCTTCTAAAAACCTTATGAAGAATGAAAATTGATTGGTTTTGTTTTATAATATCTGGATTGACTACTATATGATTCTTATGTAGGTAGTAAACTTTCGACATTTTAAACTCAGGCCTTTTCTAGTTTTGGTGATGAGTGCATGGTGTAGAAAATGACGTGTGCCAAGAGACCCCTTAGCTCCTTATGGTTCCATGGCTAGTCCCCCATCTTACAGTTTGCACAGTCAGAAAAGCAAGACAAGGCAGTGACGAGTCAGTGTAAATCCAACACCATTTCTAGAAAAATGACTTGCGGAAGAAAGGACTTTTTATCACTTACAGATACACAAATTATATTGGGTTATACTTCAACACTAAGTGCTGCTGCTGATTTCAAAGAATATTCAGATTTGATTTCATCACTGAAATACATTATCAAGATATCCTAGAGAATAATCAGTGCGATGGAGTGAGAGACATTGCAGCACATGATAGGAAGTCTGTAAGCATCAGTAACTTGCAATTTCTGGAAGCTGCCCAGGTGTCTAGTGTCATGCCATCTTCTTAGTTTGCTTTCCCCTTACTGAGACACTAAGAGGTAATACAACTCTAGGAAAATAAATCTTCATGTTACTTTGTAGAATGACAGAGTGGAAAAAACAACAGCTGGGGAGACACAGTCCTGCATTTGAGTCTTTGCTTCATTGCACGGTCAGTTTCAAGACCTTCCACAAGCCATTCACCTGGTTTCAGCATCAATTTTCTTACCTGTAAAATGGAGATATAAATCTTTGATTCTTTCACACAATCACAAAGTTTAAATGAAGTAATCCACTTGAGAAGATTGAGTGAGCTGAAACACTTCATGTATTGTTTTTATTATCATTGTTTATTGTCTTTCTAATAAAATTATCTGGTAAGGAAGATAAACAGGTTTTTTGATCTTTTATAGGAATTTTGAATTTTTTAGTACGGCTAAGAGATTTTTTAAATAAAAATTGTTTGAGCTGGGTGTAACGGCACATGCCTGTAATCCCTGCACTCTGGGAGGATGAGGCTGAGGATCAAAATTTGAGTGCTGCCCCCTGCAATGTAGTGACTTAGTGAAACCCTGTCCAAACGAACAAACAACAACAAAACAAAGAAAGAAAGATAAAAAGGTAGGCTGAGTTATATAGCTCAGTTCAAAAATCTTGGATTCTTGTACTGTGAAAAAAAAATTTCCTGAAACAACTATTTAAATAGGTACATACGGCTTTAAAAAGACCTTGCTTTGCTTCTATCATGTAAAGTACAATGGATAACTTAATAATTAAGACAAAGATCTTATAATTTGGTTACCCTTTGAAAGTTTGAACATAGAAACAAGAATAAGTATGAATTTAAATTGAATGAAGGATCTGGAAATGAAAAACTTCTTTCAATTTTTGGGATAGTTGATATGGGCAGAAAAATGATGGACTAAATGACGGATGGATAAAAAATTTCAAAAAGTGCTTTATTAGCTGAGCTCAGCACAGCACCATACCACAAAAGCAGCCAGGGAAGTCTGGGTGGAGCCAGGGGCTACAGGGAGTTATAAAGTAGCAAACTGCAAGAGGAGGGGTCAGGGTCTTAGGATCAGTTTGTCTCCATAAAAGGTAATTTGGTTTAGTTTTACAGGAACCAGGGAGGCGGAACAAGCAGTTATAGAAATCAGGGAGGCAGGAGGGGGTTACATGGCGGGTATGTTACAAGGTTGCAACTTACCTGGCAATTACACACGTTTTGCAGGAAGAGAACAAGTTATAATAAGTACAGCACATTTTGGGTTTTTGAGCTTATAGTGGTGGAGGAGAGACATAATTACACTACCTGATAAAACTTCTTTGTCTATAAATGAAAGTGATGAATAATATTTTTGCTTTAATACTTTTTGTGTTCTTTCTTAGGTTTTTATGAAACTTCACGAACAATTTAATGTCATCACAAATTCTGTTTTAAAACTGTAGCTATGTTATTTTATAACAAAATATTGTCCACAAATTGTTCACTTATAATTAAAACAAAATAATTCTCTTACTTAACTTTGTCCTTCGTGTTTTATGTAAATATAACTGATATGTATAATATGATTATTGTGAAATAGTTTATCTTTATTCTGGTTAACTTTAGCAAAAAGAATAAAAAATAAGATACTGGTATCTCACAGATTGTAAGGACAAGTTGAACCTCTATGTCTTAGAAATGCAGAAGTAAGTGCTGAGGGTCTAAGGAACAACTTTCCTTCCTTCCTTTGATTGCCTGAGATCCATATTCCTTAAATTAAACTTTGACCAAAGTTTCTGTGCCAACTCCTTGGTTTGAGAAAATGAAATACCTTCCATACAATACCAGTGGCCTATGGTAGAAGAGAAGCAATTTTCCCAAAGTAGGCAAAGAGATACTAGCTAGAAAAATGTAACAGTTGCCCACAGCTTGATACATTTAACTTACCTATATTCAAATGCTATTTTATTTGTGAGAATTGTTTTTCTTACTGAGAAAGATACTGAGGTGGCATGCTATAATTAAAATTGTGATAAGCTCAGGTATTCATCAACATGCACTTGTTTCTTTTAAATGCTGTGTTAGGTAGACCAGGAGCTGGTTCCTGATCACTGAAGCAATTGACATACATATTCTTGGAGTGACTGATGCTGTTTAAAGTTCAGGTGAGGCACACTGGAATACTGCAGGTTTGGTATGTGTCAGGTAATATATTCCTTTTAGTGCTTTCTGTTTTCACTATGGCTATTAACGACAAGGGCCTCTAATAGAAGCAGATGCCCATGGAAGTAGTGTTTTATGTCCTAGAGATAGAAGCTGTGTATACACATTTGCAGAAGTGTTAAGACTATAAGAAAAACTGATTTTTATCACCACTGTGTATACATCATAATAATGTTCATATATTTAAATAGGAAAACATGTCTTGCTCCTTGCATTTTTTGGTAACATGTAAAACATTTTATTCATTTAGCGTCTATTGTTTATGAATTTACTTGTTAAATAGTTAGGAAATATCATTCAACTATTTAATGTATATAGATCTGTTATTAACAGGTATTCTAGCAAGAAACACTAGAGGGCATTCATTGCTCTTTGCAAAGACATTTGTACACTTGTTTTACTTTGAAGCTGTTCATATGTAACATTATTTGTTCACATATTTGAAAAATGAAACATAACATTTTCTACAGTATATCAGCATATCACTAAACACTCAAAAATGAAAACAACAACAACAGCAACAAAATAAATGACTGTGTTACAAGGCACAAGGACACCTAACATACATTGAAATTAAAATGGGAACATCCTTCAGTCATTTTTGATGTGACATAATTTCTTTTAAAATGTCAACAAATAATATAAATTATCATATTTTTAGAAATTTCAGCATAGAAAAAATTGCCAAACTTTGAAGTTTCCTTTGTTCTAAATGTAAGTAGAGTTTAAAAACACAAAAATAAATGATATAGAAATAGTATAGATAAATTACACATTTTTCGGTTGTCATTTTATTATATTGCTGATATTATCCTTTTTATATTTCTATCCTCAGTGTTCTTGTTACTTTTTTTGCTCTTTGTGTAACTTAATTCATTCATATATGCTTTCAATTCTTTCATTAGCACATTATTTATGAACAAAATAATGTGTTGGGTATTGCAAATCTCAAAATATTGTGTGTATAGCACAACAAAATATGTTCACACGATTTGAGACTGTGACTCTTCACCAACTGCTATAGAGATGATGGGAATAAGCAGTTCTTTAAAGCTTTAATTTCTTTTGGATGAATTTATTTTAGATCTAGCCTATAAAACCCTTAGCTCCAGCTCTTCATTTATAATTTACTGTTTCAATCAGGAACTGCAAAGTGTTTTTCACTCCATAACAGTGATTATTCTTTAAGATATTCCAGTAAATAAGTGGCTGCATATTTATCTGCTTGATTTTCGACCACAATACGTGAAACAAGATGAGGAGGGCTGGGGTTTAGCTCAGTGGTAGAGCGCTTGCCCAGCATGCATGCAGCCCTGGGTTTGACCCCCTTGCTGCACTGGAAAAATGAAACAAAATAAACACAGTGTGAACTATTTTGTAGACAGGTATCCTTATTGAAAATTTTTTATTAGTGCATGTTTGTAATACAGAATAATGATGCTAATTTTGGGAAACTGGTTCATTCATATAACATAGTCTGATTATTTTCGGTCCCTTTACCCACCTCTCTTTTCCTTCTCCCTGTCTGTGATCATCTTCCTCTTCTCCAGGAATCTTCCTTCTAGTTTCCCATCGCCTCTCATGTTATTTTTATTTAGTTATATTTTACTTATTACTTAATTTACTTGTATTTTATTTTAATTTACTTACCTTTTGTTTTCTCATAAGAGAAGACACACAATCTGAGTGTGACTGATTTTACTCAGGATAATGATCTTGAGTCCCTTCCGTTGTCATGCAGATGACATGATTTCATTTTCCTTCAAGACTGACCAATTCTTGTGTATTAGTGCTTACTAGAGGAAACAAACAGATTTAAAGAAACATATACAAATATAAAAGAATTTACAAAATTGGTTTACAAGAGCTGCCCACAGAGTAGAGTGTGGAAGGATGAAAAGCTCTGTCTGCACACTGGTAATCCGAAGGAGCCAGTCAAAGGGCTGGAGGTCAGAGCAAGGTCTCACGTGAGTCCATCAGGAGGCCAAAGTGTCTGTGATGGAAGCTGAAGGGTCTGCACAGGAAGGCTGGGAGGTCGGTATAGGAGGCTGAAGAGTCTGAGCTAGAAGTCAGAAGATGACGTGCACTGTGAAAGTGAAGACTGGAACTCCTCCAAGGAAAATAGTAGCGATCCTTTCCTCTTTGTTTCTCCTTTTTTCTACCATTCTGGTGATAATCTTTCCTAGGTTGGGCCCTCCACACCCAGAACAATGTTGATCCAATGTAGTTGCGTGTTATTCAAGTTGACACAATCATTCAACTATTACAATCCACCACTTGTCATCTTGACAAGGTGCAGTTATCTAGCCATAGTCTCCAGATATAAAGACAAGTTCATAATTATACCTAACATGTCATAATTATCCTGTGTACAAAAGCACATGCACTAATTCCCTTCTCAGAATAGAAGGCAGATTGTCTTTGGATGATGCTTACTCTTAACATTTCATAACTTGAACATTATTACATAGGCTTAGTAATACTTAAGAACAAATATTAAATCTATTACATTACATTGAAATTATTAGCTACTATACTATTACAATTACAATCCTCATTTCTGTACCTGATCATGCGATCTAGCTGATATTTAGAACAATCTTCTTCTACTACCTGTTCTGTATTCTCTTGGTCTTCAGCAAGAACCTCAGCAGATCTTGATTCTTTCCTTGGTAGGATGATCTCTACCTTAATTCCTGGTGGTTCTGGATGATTTGCCACCCTGCCTAGATTGGGTCGTACTTTCTCATTGACTTGGGCATGGTAATATCAGGAGGACCCTGAGAGATCTCCTGCACTGTAAGTATACTCTTCTTTTCCTCTATTGTGGAGTAATAGTCCAGTTTCTCTTGATAGTCTGGTTCAGTCACCCCTGCCAACACTTTTTTAGCTTATTTCCTTAGAGACACGAGATCTCTTTGGGGAAGGGTGAGAGAATGATTGATCATATAAATTTTGAAAATTTTGGCAGAGTGGAAACCATAATGATGCTCTTTGATTGGTGTTAGAATCTCTGGACAAACTAGTGAAGAAAAATAATGAGCTTAAAGCATCTACAGGAAATATAAAGTATCAGGGTCATTCTCCAAGGGGACCACTTTCCCCTTCATTAAAGGGGTTCTGGGTCTATAAACTGACTCAAATCTGGGAATTGGTTCAGGGGTCATGATTTCATGTTACTGTGATTTGAAGTAGATTTCTGCAACCTTAATTCTGTAAAGGAGAGATCTCTTTTCAGGACATCTTTAGACATTTAAAAAATTTTGATGTGTCCCTGGAGCTGGGAATTTGAATTTTTGAGCTCCTAATTTGCCTTTATTAATTTGTCTTTACAGTCAGGAGACTTTAGATTTCCTATGGATGTTTTAAACTCATTATTTTTCTTATCTAGTTTGTCCAGAGATTCTAAGACCAACCAGACAGCAACATTACATTTCCCACTCTGCCAAAAATATTCAAAAGTTTTACATATGCTAAATTCTTAACATCTTATAAATGGTAAATTAGGATACCAGATGGATCTATAGTAAGTACTACTTTAAATAGTTTCACCAAGGATGACCAATATTTCCCACAGTATCAGAAAGAGAGACCACAGTATCTTTTTTTTATTTTAAAGAGGGTAAGATTAAATATAACAAAACAGAACAAAACAGATCATAAGGCAACAATTTTAAGAAACACGGATTTCAAAGCAAGTCCCTGGAGATCTTTACTGTCTATCTTATTGTTTCTAGTTTTCTTCCAAATAGTTGTCCCCATCTTCACACACATTGAATACATATTGAACATTATAGAACTAATCTAATCATAACACAATGATGAAGGCTTTTTAGGTCTTCAAAACCTGACATTGAGAAAGTCAATAATGACTGCCATAATGTTTCTCATTCTCTTTGAAGTAACTGTCTGTATGTTTACGTATGCTGAAATTGAACATAAGGGACTAAATTAATGTCACTCTGAACAGTGAATAACAATATTGCTAGATTTTATATCATAATGCTACAGAATTGGTTAGCTACATAATGCTACTGGGTATCTTAGTGTCTCTTCTTCAGAGTATCTGTTCATTACATCGTGCATTGTAAAATTCCTGTATACTGTTTAGAAATTCTCCCCATTTGTGAATCTCTACATGTATATCTATCCTTTCTCTATTATAGGAAAAACAGATCAAAACAACAACAAAACAAATTCCTAGAAAAACATGAAATGAAAAAGACTTATAAAACCACAATATTATGTGATCTACAGTAGTTACTATGCTTTCTCTTGTTATTTTCAATAGAATTGTCCACATCATCAGACATAATATAATTGAACATAGCATTACATAGTTATTTTAATAAAACACAACTTTGGAGACATTGTGTAGGACTTCAAAAGCAGTTAATAATCAAACTGGAATGGGCATCTTATTATATCTTGTCATCTTCAGAGTAGTTGCCTCTACTCTTAGACTTGATACTATCAAGCATACCAAATTTGAATAAAATCAATCAAGGCAAAACAGCGAGACCACAGTATCTTTAAGTCTCAAATTAGAGAGCTAACTCCAGGAACCCTTAAAGTCATTAAAGATTTTCATCTTTACAATTCTGTTTCTCTAGAATTACTCCAAGTACCAAAATCTGTGTCAGTCAGTGAGAGAAAACAGATTAATGCAGCATACACAAACATATAAGAATTTACAGAATTGGCTTACAATGGCCACCCACAGAGTCAAATTCAGAAAAGTGAAAAAGGGCTGTCTGTACATTGGGAATCCAAAGGATCCAGTAAAATGCCAGGAACTCAGTGTAGCATTCTGTGTGATCTACAGAAGGAAGCCACAGAGTCCACACAGGAAGTCTGCCAACTTGATACTGGAGGCCGGAGTCTGAGACAGAGGCCAGGAGAGGATGTTTGGTGTGAAAGCAAAGACTGGAGCTGCTCCAAAGAAACAGAAACAATCCTTTCTTCTCCATTTCCCTTTTTATATCATCCTGGTGATAATCCTCCTTAGCATGGGCCCAGAACTATGCTGATCTAATTTAGTTGGGTGTTACGTACTTAAGTTGACAGAATCAATCAACCATCATGCCTTGTGTATGTATACTGCATTTTCTTTATCCATTCATCTGTTGACAGGCCTCTAAGATGTTTCTAGAACTTAGTAATTGTGAATCATATACTTCTATAGACATGGGTGTGTATGTATGTATGGGTATGCATGTGATACCTTTAATTCTTTCAGGAATATATTCACAAGAGCTGTAACAGGTCAAATAATATTTCTGTGTTTAGTTTTTTTGAGGAATCTCCAGACTAATTTCAATAGTGGTTATACTAGTTGATATTCCTACCAACAGTGTAGGAAGGTTCTCCCACCCATCCTCACCAGTATTCATTTGTGTGTGTATATATATTCTTGACAATAACCATTCAGTGTTAAGATGGAAACTCAAAGTTGTGATTTGCATTTCCCTAATGGCTAAATATTGATATCTTTTTCTGTATACTCTTGGTCATTTATACTTCTTCTTTTGTGAAACATCAGATCAATTCTTTTGCCTATTTTTTGATTGAGTCATTTGTTTTCTAGGGGTCAATTTCTTTGAGTTCTTTATTTAATCTAGATATTAGTCCTCTATTAGAGGTATCAGAAGAGTAGCTAGAAAAATTTTCTCTCATTCTGTAAGTAGTCTCTTTCTTCTGTTGATTGCTTCCTTTGTTGGACAGAAGTTTTTAAATTTGATGTAGTCTCATTTGTTGATTCTTGATATTATTTCCTGTGCTATTGGAGCTCTGTTCAGGAAGTCTTTGCCAGTGTCCGTGGCTTCAAGGGTTCCTAAGCTATCTTCTAGCAGTTTAAAGTTTCTGTTTTTGTATCTATGTCTTAATCCATTTTGGTTAGATTTTAATGTTGGGTAATCTACAGCCATCTAGTTTGAATCTTCTGCAAGTATGTATCATCTTCTTAGCATGACTTTTTAAGAAGGTTTTTCCCCCTCCAATGTGTATGTTTCCTCTTGTCAAAAATCAGATGGTTGTAGTTATGTGGGGGTGTTTCTGTATCTTCTATTCTAATACTGGAAATTAAACTCAGGGCCTTAACAGTGGGTTATGTCACCAGCCTGCTTTTTGTTTTTTATATTGAGATATATTGCTGAATTTGAACTTTCAGTTCTCCTGCCTCAGTTTCCCAGAGTGCTAGGATTACAGATGTGTGCTGCTCTGCTTGGATTAATCCAACTTTTACAAATATGACTTTAACATATTTTTCTTGGTCTTTATAAGTATACTTTTCAGATCAAAAGAGACTTTAATGAAAGTTAAATAAATTTAAACAACATGTATGAAGTCTTTTAAAAAGTGTAAAGTGATGTATAACTGCAAAAAATTGTTACTTGGGGATGTAAATTTTGACTTTGATATTTATCAGCTCAATGTTTTCATCTGTAAACATGGGTATGATGACAAATTTTGTAGCCCTCCTTTCCTTAGTGTGAGTCAGTGTTTCCCTGAGAAACTGCAGTGTAATTAATCTGTTGTATCTAAGTACTTCAGAGAATGAGTAATCATATGAAAAATAAGAAAAGCAAAAAATTTAATCAAATAAAAATTAAACAACTGTAGCAGTGACGTTTTAATCATATTATAATATTATCAACCTAAAGATGAGAAAAATTATAAAGGAGAATTTAAATCTCTTTTAAGATAATTTACATCTATTTTGTGCCTTATAATACGTTTCTCAAGTTTCAGTATATGGGGATTGCTTTGTAGATCTTTCCAACACGCTTTGGAACTTCTACTGGTTTCTTCTAATCAAAACTATTTGTTATCTTCTTCTGTGTAGTGTATGTATTATCTGAAAATAATGATAATTTAACTTTTTTATCTCTTATTTTTATTCCTATTGTTTCTCTTGTCTAATTGGTCTGGGTAATAGTCTGGAACTATATTAAATAAAAGTGATAGTGAATGTCATCTTGTCTCGTTCCTGATTTTCAGATAAAAGCTTTCAGTCTTTGACCATTTAGTATGATGTTGGCTGTTGATTTGTCATTGATGGCTTTTATCAGATTGAAATAAAGACTATTTCAGTTTTCTGTGGGGTTTTTCTCATGAATGAGTATGGGACTTTGCCAAATGCTTTTTTTATGCATTTCTTGAAATGATCATATGGTTTTTGTTCTTGGTTCTGTTAATATGATTTATTGCATTTATTGATTTGTGTATGTTGAACCATTCTTGCATTGCTGGGGTGAATCCTACTTGGTTATGGTATGTAAACTTCTTGATAATTCTTTTTGTCAATATCTTTTTTTTTTATGGTACGGGGGATTGAACTCACGACCTCATGCCTGCCAGGCAGGCACTTAGGCCGCTGATCTAAATCCTCAGCCCACATCAATATCTTTTCAAAAAAATTATTTGTTTAAAGAAAAAAGAAAGAAAAGCAAGATAAAACAGAAAAAAGGGTAGAAGTAATACAGAATTTCAAAGTAAAATATTAACACTAAGAAATTATTATTTGATAAGTTACATATTGTCCTCTTAGAAATAGTTGCTCAAGTTACAAAATCAAAGCATAAAAAGTGAACAAACACTGCCTGCAAACCATTCTGGTCAATGATCTAATGGAAACCTAGTAATATGGTCATCTACCTTATACACTTAAGCATACATATAGTTATATCCTTTAGAGTACTTTCCTTCCCTTTCATCCTTACAATATCTATTATGCTTTTTGGACCTTATTACTCTTTCAATTTTTATTATTTTTTTACACCAGAGAGACAATGTGATATTTACAAATGTGACAGTTATTTCACTTATGAGGATAGTCGCAAGTTGCCTCCATTTACCTATAAAGGCCTCAAGGTCATCCTTTTTATAGCTGAGAATATTAAAAATACCACATATTTTTCATCCACTTGGTGGTTGATGGGCATTTTAGTTGTTTACAAGATTTAGGTATTACAAATTGTGCTGCTAGGAACATGGGTGCACATATATCACTGTGAAATGACCTTTTCAGTTTTTCTGGGAATATACCAAGGAGGGTAATAGCTGGGTTGAATCGAACTTCTTTTTTTTTTTTTTTTACCAGTACTGGGGATTGAATGAACTCACAACCGCCTGCTTGCAAGGCAGGTGCTTATGCCACTGAGCTAAATCCCCAGCCTGAATCAAACTACTCCTAGTTTGCTGCGAAATCTCCATACTGATTTCCATAGTGGCTGCACCAGTCTACTCTCCCACCAACAGTGGAACTGTGTTCTTCCTCCCCCCCCAGCCTTGCCAACATTTACTATCAGTTGATTTCTTGATGGCAGCTATTCTTTCCTGAGTGAGATGAAATCTCAGTACTGTTTTAATTTGCATTTCTTGAGTGACCAGTGATGGTGAACATTTCTTCATGTATTTATCTGCCATTTGTATATATTCATCTGTTAAATGTTTGTTCATCTCAGATGCCCATTTTTGAAAAGGGTCTTTGAATTTGGGGGCTTGATGTTTTTCAATTCTTTATATACTCTGGATATAAATCTTTTGTCTGAGGGACTGTCAGCTAAAATTCTTTCCCATTCTGTGGGTTTTCTTTTTACTTTGTTGGTGATTTCTTTTGAAGTGCAAAAACTTCAATAAGAAATGATCCCAGTTGTTGATTCTTTGAAGTGTTTCCCATGCGGTTTGTGTTTTGTTCATGAATTCTCTCCCCATCCCTATGTTTCCCAGTTTTTTTTTAAACCTATCTTGTCTTCTAATAGATTAGGTGTTTCTGTTTTAATATTCAGATCTTTGATCCATTTTGACTTTAGTTTAGTGCATGGTGATAGGCATGGGTCTAGTTTCAGTCTTCGGCATGTGGAAAGCCAATTTTTCCAACATCATTTGTTAAAGAGTCTATCTTTTTTCCAGTGAACATGTTTAGCCCCTTTGTCAAATATCAGGTGGCTGATATTCTAATCTGTTCCACTGATCCTCAGGTCTATTTCTTTGCTAGTACCATGCTAATTTTATCACTGTGGCTTTGTAGTATAATTTCAAGTCAGGAATTGAGATGCCTCCTGCTTTGCCTTTGTTGCCCAGAATTGCTTTGCTATTCTAGGTCTTTTTTGTTTCCAAATGAATTTCAGGAGTGTTTTCTCTAGATCTGTAAGGTATGTTAATAGTATTTTTATTGGGATTGCATTAAATCTGTATAACAGTTTTGGGAGTATGGCTATTTTCACAATGTTAGTTCTTCCCTAACCAAGAGCAAGGAATATCTTTCCATTTTCTAATATCCTCTTCAGTCTCCTTTTTTTAGAGTAGTATAATTTTCAGCATATGGGTATTTTACCTTCTTGGTTAGGTTGATTCCTAGATATTTCATCTTTTTTAGGTGCTATTGTGAAGGGCGATATTTCCATAATTTCTTTCTCAGTGAGTTTTTTGTTTTTGTACAGGAATGCTATTGATTTTTCAGTGTTGACTTTGTATCTGGCTACATTGCTAAATTTGTTTATTGCCTCTCGTACTCTTTTAGTGGAGTTTTTTGAGTCTTCTATATAAAGTATTATGTCATCTGCAAATAACGATAATTTTACTTCTTCCTTTCCTATCTTTACTCTTTTATTTCTCTCTCTTGTCTGATTGTTCTGGCTAATATTTCCAGAACTATATTGAATAAGAGTAGTGATAGTAGACATCCTTGTCTTGTTCCTGATTTTAGGGTGAAGGCTTTCAGTTTTTGTCCATTTAATATAATATTGGTATTGGTTTGTCATAGATGGCCTTTATGAAATTGAGGTAGATAGCATCAATTCCAAGTTAGTGTAGGGTTTTTTAAAATCATGAACAAGTGTTGAACTTTATCAAAAACTTTTTCTGCATTTATTGAGATGATAATGTGATTTTTGATCTTGGCTCTATTGATGTGGTATATTACATTTATTGATTTGTGTGTGTTAAACCAACCCTGCATTCCTGGAATAAATCTCACTTGGTCGTGGTGTATAATCTTCTTGATGATTTGCTGCATTCTGTTTGCTAGTATTTTTTTGAGAATCTTTGCATCAATGTTCATTAGTGAGATTGGCCTATAGTTCTTTTTGGTTGGATCTTTCTCTGGTTTTGGTATCAGAGTGATACTTGCTTCCAGGAATGAGTTGGGGGAGGATCCCTTCTCTTTCAATTCATTGAAGAGTTTAAGGAGTACTGGCATCAAATCTTTTCTAAATTTCTTGTAAAATTCAGCCATGAATCCATCAGGACCTGGGCTTTTTTTTGTTGGTAAGTTTTTAATCATGTTTCCAATTTCAGTAGCGGACACTGGGTTATTCAAAATTATTATATCTTGTTGATTGAGCTTTGGTAGTTCATATGTTTCTAGAAATCTGTCCATTTCCTCTGTGTTTTCCACCTTATGTGAGTAGAGATTTTCAAAGTAGGTGTTCATGATCTTTTGAAATTACATGGGATCTGTAGTGATTTCTCTCCTTTCAGTTATTGCTTGGATTTGAGTTTTTCTTTCTTTTTCTTGATAAGGTTGGCTAGAGGTTTATCAATTTTGTTTATTCTTTCAAAAAACCAACTCTTTGATTTGTTAATTCTTTGTATTTTTTTTTCAATTTCCTCTCTAGTATGATCTTTGGGTTTGACTTGCTCTCTCTTTCCTAGAAGCTTGAAATGTAGCATCAGGTTGTATATTTGTGCTCGTTCTGTCTTCTTGATGTGACTATTTATTGCTGTATTTTCCTCTTAGGACCACTTTCATTGTGTTCCACAGGTTATGGTATGTTGTATCTGCGTTTTCATTGAATAACAAGTATTGCTTTATTTCTTCCTTAATTTCACCTGCAGCCCACTGGTTGTTCAGAAAATTGTTATTTAATTTCCATGTATTATGCAGGTTTTACAATTTTTCTTGCCATTAATTTCCAGTTTCAGTGCACTATGATATGATATTATGCATGAGATAATTTCAATCCCTTTGCATTTAGTTAAGAATGTTTTATAGGTTAATATATGGTCAATTTTGGAGAATGTTCTATGTGCAGCTGAGAAGAATGTATATTCTGATGTGATTTGGTGGAACACTCTGTAAACATCTACTGAGTCTATTGTTCACAGGCATGATTCAGTTCTATTATTTCTTTACTGACTTTTTGTCTAGTTGATCTATCTCTTTGTGACAATGAGGTATTAAAGTTTCCTATTACAATTGTGTTCTTGTGTATTTGGTTTTTCATCTCCATTAGTATTTGTCTTATATAGTTGGTATTTGTCTTATATAGCTCCTGAATTTTGTGTATATATATTTATAATTATTAATTCTTTTTCTTGAAATTTTCCACTAACAAGTATGTAATGACCTTCTTTATCACTTTTAATCATTTTAGGCTTGAGGTTCACATTGTCTGCAAATGTAGTAGTTACGCCTGCTTTTTTCTGGGTTCCTGTTGCATGGAATGTTGTTTTCCATTCTTTGACTTTTAGTCTATGTGTTTCCTTTTGAGCCATATGTGTTTCTTATATACAGCATATTGTGGGATCCTGTTTCTTGATCCATTCTGTCAATGTATTTCTTTTTATAGGTGAATTGAAGCCATTTACATTTATGAATATAACTGACATGTACTATCTCACCTTTGTCATGTTATGTTCCTAGTGGTGTCTTTCTGTTGTTGTTCTGGAGATTATGGTCATTTTTGTCTCTATCTAGTATGTCTTTCAATATTCTTTCTAGAGTTGTTTTGGTGGACATGAATTTCTCAGTTGTTCTTTGTCATGGAAGTATCTTGTTTCTCCATCAAATTTGAAAGACAGCTTTTCTGAGTACATCAGTCCGGGTTGAAAGTTGTTTTCTTTTAGTGCTTGGAATACTGCCCTCCAACCTCATTTTTACTTGAGGGCTTGGTCCGAAAAGTCAGCTGTAATTCTGATGGGCTTTTCTTGATAGGTGAGTTGTATTTTTTCTCCAGCAGCTTTTAGTAATCTGTTTTTATGTTGGATGTCTGGGATTCTAGTTATCATATGTCTGGGTGTAGATTTATCTTAGCTGTGATTGTTTGGTGTTCTGTATGCTTCACTTATCTGTATATCAGGTTTCCCCCCATATTCAGGATATTTTCTGCTATTACTTCTGTGACTAGTTTACCTGTGTCATTTGTGTTGATTTTTGCATCTTCATTGATGCTTATTCATCTTATCTTGTTTCTTTTGGCATCATCCTGAAGCTGCTGGATTGTCACTTCATGCTGTTTTGTTTGTCTATTCTTTCATGATCACTAACTGTGATCTTGTCCTCAAGGTCCTAAATTCTATCCTTAGCTTCATTTAAATGATTTTGCCAGTTTTTAATAGAATTTTTGTTTCTTGGATATCTCTTTGAATCTGTTTCATAGATTCTGTTTGTTTTCTATATTGTTCATTCAAGATATCAATCAACTTCCCATGTTCCTGAATTTTTTAAAAAATCTATTTCTTCTCTGGCTATGCTGAGTAACTCCTTTACTAAGGTTATTATTTCTGTCTTTACATAGGCAACTATTTCTAATTTGATTACCTTTATAGCCGCATGAATTTGTTTCTTTATTTCATTTGCTATCTTTTCAGAGATGTCTGGGGTATGACTTTTAAAGTTCTTATTTCAAAGTTACGTGTACTTGCTGCTGATGGACTCGATGTTTGAGATTGCATTTTGCCTTTTTTTTTTTTGCCTTTTTGTTTTGTCATTTTTATTTTTTTGGGCAAATATTTGATCTATCAATCCCAATAGTTCAACTGTCAGTAGTGTGACTCTTAGGGTTCTACTGTGTGGTTGATGTTTGTCCAATTGCTAGGTATCACAATGAAGAGGAGATCTAGTCACCTGGATTCCTCCTGTTGGGTGAGTGAGTCCTATATTCTACTCTAGGAGTATTGATGTAATTCAGCTCTTAGTTCCTGCTGTTTCCATGTCTTCCAGTTATTACAGGTCACCGGATCTCTCTGTCTATAGTGTTTGTGTTGGCTGAAGCCCTATTGTGTCACTGGGTGTTTCATAAGCCCTTTTAATTTTCTTCAAGTAGAGGGAGGCCTTATTGGCACATTCCTCAACCTGTCTAATGTTCTTTGTGTGGAGGAGGTATCACCCATCCTCTTGCCAGATTTGCCAAGGTCTTACAGTTGGAGGCAGCTTCACTGCTGCTATTTACCCACCACAGACGTCTCTTTTAGGGGCAACTCACCATACTGACTAGAGCCTGCTGAGATCTTCTGTTTGGGTGAGGTGCTCCTGACTCTCCATCCAGCCAGTATGGTAATCTGCTGTAGTCCAAGGTTCTGGGAGAAGGGGTGGGAGCCAAGGATCAACAGCAGTACTAAGTCCAGTAGGTGAGGGGATCCCTGAAGGGTGGGCTGGCAGTGTCGGTCATTGTGTGTGGGAAGTGCTCCATGGGGTAGTAGGCAGGCTGGGCTGAGGGGCAGGCTGGCGGTGTTGGTTCTGGTGTCAGTGGGGTGCACCTTTGCCGATATCTTATTGCTGCATTCTGTTAATACCTTATTGAGACTTTTTGCATTTATGTTTAAGAGGGAGATTGCCCTGTAATTCTCTTTTTTGCATTGAATTCTCTGGTTTTGGTATCAGGGTAATGTTACATCCAGAAATGAATTTGGGAGTATTATTTTCTTTTCAGTTTTATTAAAGTGTTTGAGAAGTAGCAACATTAGATCTTATCTAAACATCTTGAAGAACTCAGCAGTGAATTCATCAGGATATGCGCTTTTCTTTGTCAGTATTTTTTTAAATTATGCCTTCAATTTCATTGACTAATATTGGGTTATTTAGAATTTTTATATCTTCTTGATTCAGCTTCATAATTCATATGTATCTAGGATTCTGTTCTGTGTTTTTCATGTTATTAGAAAAGTTCTTGAAGTAGATATTGATGATTTTCTGGATTTCTGCAGGATCTGTTGTGACTTCACCCTTTTCATTCCTACTTTCATGGATTTGTATAATTTCTTTCCTCTTTTGGATAAGGTTGGCTAAGAGTTTCTCAATTTAATTTAATCTTTAATAAAACCAACTCTTCAATTAATTAACTTTGTGTATCATTTTCTTAGTCCCAATTACATTAATTTCTACTCTCACCTTTATAATTTCCTCCCCTACTTATGTTTTGGGCTTCTTTTGCTCTTCTTTTTCTAAAAGATTGATGCTTAACTTTCAATTATTTATTTGAGGTTGATCTACTTTTCAGATATGAAAATTCACTGTTATAAATATCTCTCATAGGACTAGTTTCATTGCGTTTAATTTTTTCTGATATGTTGTATTGGCATTATTGTTTAATTGTAGCAACTGTCTAATTTTTTCTTTAATTTCATCTATGACTCATAGATTGTCAGGAGAGTTTTATTTAATTTCCATGTGTTTATGAAGTTTCTTTTTCCAGTTTCATGGCATTATTTTCTGATAATATGAATGGGATAATTGCAACTCTGTTTCAGTTACCTAAGCATGGTTTAAGAGGTAAATTGTGGTCTGTTCTGGAGAATACCACATATGCAACTGAGAAGAAGTATATTTTGATATCATGAAGTGAAATATTCCATACACACATAATAAGTCCCTTTTTTTTTTAGCTCTGATATATATTTGTTGATTTTTTTCACTAGTTGATTTATCTGTTTGTGATGGTAGGTATTGAGGTCCCCTATCATAATTATATTAGTGCTTATTTGATTTTTCATATCCATTGATATTTGTTTTATATAGTTTTTTTGTACTGGTATTTGATGCATATGTATTATAATTGTTATCTCTTCCTCTTGGATTGTTCCCTTTACAAGAATATAGTGACCTTCTTTGGCTTTCTTGATCAGTCTTGGTCTGAAGTTTACTTCGCAAATAATAACTGCATCTGTTTTTTTCCAGGTTCCTGTTGCATGGATTATTGTTGTTCATTCTTTGACTTTAAATCTATGAATTTCTATTTAAATCAAACGTGTTTCTCATAGCAATATATTGTTGGATGTTAATCTTCTTACTCTATTCTGTCAGTCTATTTCTTTTCATTGGTGAATTGAGACCATATAGATTAATGATTTTAACTGCTATGTATTGACTTATCCTTGTTATTTTCCTGTTGTTGGTTCCCTTTCCCCCCATGTCTGTAAATTATTTTCTTTGCTTGGTGGATTCATTTTGTTAGGGTTCATAGAGTTGTAGTTCTTGTTATCTCTTTCTAGAATTTCCTTTAGAACATTTTTAAGTGTTGGTTTGGTGGTCATGAATTTCTTCAAGTGTTCTTTGTTATGCAAGTATCTTATCTCTCCGTCAATTTTGAAAGGGTTTTCTGGATATGTCAATCTGGGTGGGAAGTTGTTTTCTGTTAGAGAGTGGGCTGTATGGGGCTAAGCTGCTGAATCTAGGAATTCCTGGCTGAGCTGGAAAAGAGCATATAAATCAAAAGAGCATATAAGAATGCTCTGAGGTCTAGATAAACACAACGCTGAGGCAGCCAAGGACATGGGCTCCTGACACCTTCTATTCCAAAACAATAAGACTGCCAAATTAGAGGCCAAACAGTTCTCTTAACTGGAAAAATTTACCACTTAGAGAAGTCTTTGAACTGACTCCTGAGGTCCTGCTCAGTTCCTATGCTTGTCTCAGTATCCCCTTCTTTTGTTTGAAAACTACATAAATATAGACTACATGAAGAACTTCTTTGTCTTTACTCACAGAATCTTGAACTCCTTGAGCAAGTTTTGACTTTCCTGGATGTTCCAAAGCATACTACTGGTCTCTTATCTAAGCTGTTGGCCACTGACTCATTTAGGAGATTGGGGTTAGGCCAAGACCGTGATAATTTTCTTTTGGGTTTGAAATACTTAAGTCCAAACTCTCCTTGACTTGAGGATTTGAGTTCTGAAGGCTGCTGTGATTATTATGGGTTTTCCTTTGTAGGTGATTTCTTTTTTTCTAACCGCTTTTGATATTCATTTTATGTCAAATTTCTGTACTCTTTACTATTATATGTTTTTGTGTAGGGTTTTTTTTTGTAGGTTTATTTTTTGATTATTGCTAATTAAAGTTCTATATTCCTCAGTTATCTTTATGTCCAATGTCTTTGGGGTCTTCTATGTAAAGGATAAAATAGATACAATTTAACTTCTTTTCTTCCTGTGTATATTCTTTTTTTTTCTTCTTGTACCTGATTGCTCTGGCTAAAGTTTCAAGCACTAAATTGAAAAAGGTTTGGTGATAATGGATATTCTTGTCTTGTTCCTGATTATAGAGGAAACACACTCAGTTTTTCCCCATTTGGTGTGGTGCTGGGGTGAGTTTGTCATAAATAGCTCTTTATAAGATTCAATTAAGATCCTTTTATGTTTACTGTTGTCAGCATTTTTATCATGACTGGATTTTGTCAAAGGCTTTTTCTGAACTTATTGAAATGATGTGAGTTTTCTACTTGTCTCTGTGTATGTAGTGATTTATTGAATTCTGTATGTTGAACCATCCTTTCATTCCTAGGTTGACACCAAGCTGGCTATAATTTATCATCTTTTTAATGAATATTTGCAATTGTTTGCCAGTATCTTATGAAAACTTGTTGTTCATTATGGAGATTGGCCTGAAGTTTTCATTTTTTGCTAAGTCCTTGTGTGGTTTTGGTATCAGGGTGATGCTGGCTTCCAGAAATGAGCTTGGCAGTACTTCTTTCCATTTGATTTCATTGGAGAGTTTATGTAGCCTCAATTTCACTAATTTTTGCTTTGCTCTATGATTTATTTCCTTTGATTAATTTTGGATTAGAAATACTTTTGTTTTTCTAGGACTTAGAATGCATTATTAGATTATATTTGGGATAGGTTAGCTTTTTAATTGTGTGAATTCACAACTATAAACTTTCTCTAGAACTGCTTTCATTGTGTCCCATAAGTTTTTGCATGTTGTGCTTTTATTGTTATTTGATTCTGGGAAGTTTTTTAAAAAAATTTCTTTCTTGATTTCTTCTGGGATCCACTGAGTTTTCAATGTTGTTTTATCACCATGGTTCTCTTTCTCTCCTCCTTCTCCTTCTCTCTCTCTTTCTCTCTCTCTCTCTTTTTCTCTTTCTCTCTTTCTCTTCCTCCTCCCCCTCTTCCTCCTCATTCTTTACTATTGCTTTCCAGTTTCACTCTGATATGATCTGATACTGTGGAGGGGATTATTTCAAAGTAGCTCAGTCTTAAAAACTAACTCCTTCCCCAAATGGCTCCTGATTAATTACTCTCAAATATGGCAGTTGCTGCTGTGGATTTCTTCAACTCTGGCCTGCCATGAAGAATGTGTAAAATTTCATACTTTGTTTGCACCTTATGGTACCTGCATGTTTTTCTTGAGGCTAGCACTACCCACCTTATCTATTGTTTCTTCCTAGAGCTGCCAAAGCCCTCTGGATATAACTTGTGTTTGCAGAGACTTGTCCTCCTCCCCAGGAACGGGAAGAGGCATTCCAGAGAATATCAAGGAGGCTAACGAGGCTGAAAAAGATGGAGACAGTATTGTAGGAAATGAGCTCAAAGAAGTGAGAATAGAGGAAGACAGTATTTGCATGTTTAAATTCTGTATCTCACTGACTTAAATTCAAGTTGAAGTCTCAGTTGTTAAATATGGTGACATTGCATTTAATTGTGATTTTATTTATCTGAAAATAAATCACAAATAAGCAAGATATATTTTTTATTTTAAAGTGCTATGATTAAATCTACAACATAGGTGAAGATTTTGTGCTTGCATAGCAGTACTTAAAAGATATCTGAATTCCAAATGAGTTAGAAGAAATTAGTAATCACTGCATACCATCTTTCATTTTATAGATGAGTCAATCATGATCTAAAAAAGATTAGTAAGACAGTAATATAATCATGATTAACATTCTGTGTGATGGGCTATCCCAAGTGCTTTACACATTTAATCCTCACAGCAGCCTTCTGGCAGCAGATACCAACATCCTTATTTTAAAGACTAGAACACTCAACTGGGTACAGCAGTATATGCTTCCAATTCCAGCACTTTGGAAGGGTGAGGCAGGAGGATTGCAAATGCAAGTACAGCTTGCTGGACATCCTAGTGATTTAGCAAAACGTTTTCAAAAACAAACAAACAAATAAAACAAGGCTTGGGATGTAAGCAGGTGCTATGCTGTGAGTTCAATCTCCAGTACCAAAAAAAAAAAAAAAAAAAAAAAAAAAAGAAAAGCACATTTCTTCCACTGACCAAGTGACTGCTTTTAAGAGAGGCTTTCTGAAGAGTAATTCTGTACTTTTAGTTATGAAAATATTCTAGTATCTGGGTTGCATGAGTTTTGGGACAAGGTTTTCTGTTTTTCATTTGCTTAACTGCAAAGCTCAGGCTGTTGATCACTATGCTCTAATACTAAGAAGTACATGTGCCAAGTTAATAGAATATTTGAGTCTCACACCACAAACCAACTTGGTCTTTGATCCCTGTGCCCTGATTCCTTCCACCATCAAGATCTGGATTGTGCAGTGCGGCAAAGTGGTGCTGATTTTTCTCCCTTAGCTGTTCCTGCTGCCGCGGCCGTGTCTTCAGGTCCCCAGCTCCTCTGACAGAGCCACCCTTGAAAGATTGCCTGAATTTTGGTCAAGGTCAACTTCACTGTTTTTCACTTGCCCTAAATTACTTTGCCATGTTGGTCTAGGAATGTTTCCAAATCACACTACACAGAGATTAAGGAGAACGAGTATCAGTAAAGAGCTTTTATTTTTTAAAGAGTTATGAACTGGTAGAGAAATTAGGAGGAAAGACAGATTACATATAACCAGACTGTTCTGCCAGAGATTTGTCCTTGTTTTTAATTCTTTTCTCCAGAGACAGCACTTTAAAGAATATTCAAAAAGAAGATATAAAGGGAGAAGAAAAAGACGTGTTATCTGAGTAGAATAACCTGGACCATTGTTTGCAAATGACATAAAAATCATCATGGAATGCTGAAATCAAGGATTTGCAGGCTGTAGTGCTCCAAGATGTTCTTTGAATTTTTGCCGTGGCTTTACTTTGCTTTCCTTGAGGGACAGGGCCATTATTCATACATCCCAGAGGATTTCTGAGAGTTGTTCTTCCTCTGTCCACACCTGGCTAAATAGTTTCTGGCACTATAAAGCTTGGGTAGTACTTGGATTTGTTGATTGGTAGGGTGGGAGTGACTGTTCTAAAGAATACATTTTACCATTTTTCAGAAGACTAAATAAGCAGAAATTTCCAAAAACTGGAGAATCTCAAAAATTTAAAAACAGATTTAACAAAATCACTCTAGAAATATATATAAAGCAAATAATGGGACAAGTAAACAAAAATATAAATGAGAAGTTGTAATACTGGTAATGATAGCAAAAAAATGGGAAACAGTGTTAAGGTACAGAAGGAAAATGTCTTTAAAATAAATTATGGTAGCCAGGCATGGTGGCACATGCCTGTAAGCCCAGTCTTTGAGAGGTTGACACAGGTGGATTTCTGTGAGTTCAAAGCCAGCCTGAGCTACAATGTGAGTTCAAGGCCAGTCTGAACTGCATAGTGAGACCTTGTTTCAAAAAGACAAAGAATTAAGTAAAACAAAATAAATTTAAATAAACTATGATTCACATATTAATGGGGTGTAGCCTATGAAAAAATGAAGCTAGAGATATATTTGGATGAGAAAGATTTCATAGTACATTGTTAAGGGACAAAGCAGAATATCTCTATTTTTGTATGTCTATTCTTTGGGCAATTATTACATAATTTTTGTTTCAGATTATCTGTGATTTTAATTTTTTCTGCTGAATACTTAGATTCAAAAAGGTTTTTGTCAGCATGAAACAAATACTTAGAACTGTCTCCCATGAGATTTCCTTATCTCCTTTTAAACAAGCAAAATGTATTTGTATCTGCATAAAGAAAATTGTATCATAGTATTTAAAGGAGAAGCTTTTACAAATGAAAGTCAACTGTTCTCTGCTTCAAACCTTCCAAAAGTTCCACATATTACTCTGAATAAAAGCCCAAAGATTGGCTGGGTGCAATGGTGTATAACTATAATCCCAGAACTTTTTGAGCCTAGCATGGGAAATTTAGAGAGATCTTGTCTAAAAAAAAAAATGGAGAGAGAGAGAGAGAGAGAGAGAGAGAGAGGCACACAGAGAGACAGAGAGACAGAGAGACACAGAGAGAGACAGAGAGAGAGAGAGAGAGACAGAGACAGAGATAGAGACAGAGATCTTTAAGATGACATATAAAGTCCAACCTGTGCTGACCCTTTATAGTGTCTGACTTCATCTCTGTTACTGCCCTCCAGCTCCATCATTGCAGACACAGTGGCCTCCCTAAAGTTCTCCCTAAAGTTGCTGTCCCTAAAGTTCTCTAGGCTTTTTCTTTCCTTATGGCTTTTGTATTTTTCAGTCTCTCTGCCTGGAATGCTGTTGCCCCAGGTTCTGTATGGCTAACACCATCTCTTTCAAATCTTTGCTCAAATATCTTCAGATAAGGCTTGGACTGACCACTGTAGTGGTCTCACTGGCCTCATTCTTCTTAGCATTCTGGTTTCTGTTGCTCTGACCTGGTTTTCTTCGACTGGACCATATGGTACGACCTGAATGGCAGATATAACGGTGATTGTGTTAGTCCATTTTCTGATGTTACAAACACAAGTTATGAAGATAAGAGGCCAGTGTGGCTTATGGTTCTGGAGGTGCAAGGTTAAGAGGCCTCATCTGGGGACAGCCTTCTTATTTCCAAGGCAGCACTGGGCATCACATGACAAAAGCAGGAGCACACAATGTGTTTCCCCATGGCCCCCTCTCTAAAGCCATCAGTATTCAATCATGGGGCTCCATTCTGACAATTTAGCTAATCCTAGTCACTCTCCAGAGACCCCACCTCTAAACACCATAGTTGGATTAAGTTCCATACTCATAATATCTCACAATGGGTATTAAATATCAGCACATGGCATTCAACACATTTGGAGACACTCAAGCCATATCCAAACCAGGAGTCCAAGATCTTCAACATTAACAGCAATGTTTAGGTTCTTAAACTGAGTGCTTGGTGATGTCTATCCTTTTGTATGTAGAGAATTAATCTAATAGAAGAAGAAGTACACAAATCCTGCAGATAGAGAATGTGAATTCTTATTCCAGCTCCACTTCTAATATAAAACTATGTCATCTTTGGCAAATCACTTAACCTCACTAAACCTTTTTTTTTTCTCATTTTAATAAGTGGTTATAACAAATCCAGGCTTACCTATTTTATAGGCTTGTGTGAGGATCAAGTGTACTTGAATGTATGTCATTAATGAAATGAGATATTCACATGAAACAGTTTTCCTACATATGAACTCAAAGGCTTATCTCTCCAAACTAGTGTTCAAAATCCATGTGACGAAAGGACAGAATAATCAATTTAATCACACAGTCCTTCCCCTGCCAGTTGTAGTGCTCTGTATAGTTATCAGCCAAAGACTGTCTAAAGTTGTTATCTGCGAAGCGTAGCTGGCCTTAGAGGAGAACTGGCCTTGGAGTTATAAAAATTGATTCTGAATCCTGGCTTTGTCGTTTACTAACGCTGAGATGTTGGCAATTTGCTGCTCTTCAGTTTCTTTATCTGTAAAATGGTGGCTTTATTGCCAAGAGGGAAGGAAACTATTTTCTTAAAATGCAGTGGGGCTCCCCTTCATTTTTGTATCCACATTGGCTTTATGGGAAGCAACAGCAGCCCATTTCCTTACCCAGGTTATTCAAGCAAGTAGTGCATTTTCATTATGAGGAGTAACACACCCAACCTGATTGCTTTCTTGTGTTGGCAGACCGTTTGCAGATAATGGCCTAGTCTGCTTTTTAATTTTTGACTTGCTTGCGGGCCATTTGTGAGGCAGGCAACACATGCTTCTCTTACGAGAAACTGCTACCTTCTCTCTGGTCCTTCTGCACCTCATGCTCCTGGGCCAACAATAAGTAATCTAACCAAGATGCTTGCTGGTGCATTTGATGGCAGTTACATACCATAATGCTACAGAAGGCTGTGGTGGAGAGTAGGCCAAGTTAATTAGGCTTAAGGATTAGTACACTACATTATTATGATCACTAAAATCTAGAGATAATTTGTTTAAAAAATTGAGCTCCTTATTTTGAGATAATTATAAATGTACATGTAATTGTAAGAAATAGTGCAGAGATCTTGGGTATCCATTTTGCTCAGTTACCCACAATAGTTTCGTCTTGTAAGACTGTATATAGTAGTGTCACAGACAACACAGTGATCTTATTTAGGTTTCGCTGTTCTAGCATGTGTATGCATGCTTAGTTCTGTGTCATTTATAATCGCATATGTACATTTGAGTAAATACATGAGAGAAAAGATTAAAAACAGCTGCATCACTATGAGGATCTGCCAGTTATCAGAATGTGACAGCCTCCTCCCATTCT
The DNA here is from genome assembly GCF_034190915.1 of Cavia porcellus. Classification (NCBI taxonomy): domain Eukaryota; kingdom Metazoa; phylum Chordata; class Mammalia; order Rodentia; family Caviidae; genus Cavia; species Cavia porcellus. Next base: position 24,665,656 of record NW_026947497.1, on the reverse strand, counting down.
TACCTTTTGTAATTGCTCTTTACTTCTACAACTTCATCATTTCAAGAGCGTTATATACATTGAAACAAACCACCTTTGTAACCTTTGGGAATTAAATTTTTAAATTCAGCACAGTTCCTTGGAGATTCATCCACTGCTGCATGCATCAATATTTCATTCCTTTTTATCATTGAGTATTATTCCATCACATGAAAAAGCCATAGTTTTGTTTGTACATTATCCCTCATGTATTAAATGCCCTTTGGGTGGTTTAGCTTTTGCTATTTTGAAAAAATTCTATAAATACATACAATTTTTTTGGTGAACATAAGTTGATGTTTTTTCTGGGATACATGCCCACGAGTGCAGTTGCTGGTTTTTATGTAGTCGAAAGTCTAATTAGAAACTGCCCAACCGTTTTCCAGTGAGCCTGTACTTTTTACATTTCCATCAGCAGTATAAGTGTGATTCAGTTTCTAGGCATCCTTGAGAACTTTAGATGCTGCCACTATTTTATGATTTAGGTACAGGTAGATATGTGGTAGTATCTTCTTGTAGCTTTATTTGAATTTTTCCTAGTATCTAATAGATGTTGAGTATATTTGCTCATGCTTTTGAACCATCTGTGTATCTTCTTGGATGAAATGCCTTTTCATGTCTTTTACCCATTTTCTAAGTGAATTTTTAAAAAATAATTGAATTTTGAGAGTACTCTATTCTAAGTACTAGATTTCTTGTTGTTGTGTGGTTTGCAAACACTTTCTACTAGTCTGTATCTTGCCTTTTTATTCATTTCCTATATGGTGTTTTGCAACACTAAAGTTTAGTTTTGATCAAGCCTGATTTTTATTAATGTTTTCACTTAATGGATTATGCTTTTGGTGTCAAACCTTTCTCTTTCCAGGCCTTAGATCACAAAGATTTTCTTCTATTTTTTCCCAATTTTTTTATACTTTTATATTTTATAGTAAGTCTTTGATCCATTCTGAATTGATTTTTTTTTTCTTTTTTTATTTAAAGGAAAAAAAAACCCCAAACAGTATAAGGGTACAAGTAATACAGAATTTCAAAAAAAAAAAAAAAAAAAAAAAAAAAAAACAAAACCAAAAAAAACCAAAACAGTAAAAAAATCACTAGTTAATAGATTACATATTGTCATCTTAGAGATAGTTATTCAAGTTACAGGATTAAAGCATATAAAGTGGACATTCAGACAGTGAGACTGCAAACAGTTGTGTTCAATGATCCAACAAAAACTTAGTAATATGGTCATCTATCTTAACACATCTAAACACACTTGCAGTTGTATCCTTCAGAGCACTTTTTTTCCTTTCTTTTTTATAACAAAATTTACACATTTTGGGTTTTATTACTTCCATAGTTCTTATTACTTTTTTTAGAAGAGAATAAAACCAAATATGACAAAACAAATCACTCAGTCAAAACAAAGGATAGACATAGCACATGATGTAAAAACAGAATACAAGGTTATCAACAATGGTTACCATAATGCCTCTTGCTACCTTAAAAAGAATTGCCTATATAATTAGGTATAATAAAATTGAAAAAAACCAGTACAGAACAAGACCAATAAAACCTAAACATTGGAAACATTACAGGACTTCAAAAGAAGATAATAGTCAAACCAGAATGGGCATCATAGTGAATCTTATTGCCTTCTAAGTAGTTGCCTATACGGTCAAACTTGATACTATCAAACAGAATGGAACAGAGTAAATTCAGTCAAAACAAGATAGTGGGAGTAATACAGGGCTTCAAATCAGGTTGATAGGAAATCAAAAAAGTTACTATAATATATTCTGCTAATTTTTTTGATTTTTTCCCTTAATTAAAAAGATAATAATAAATAAATAAAAATTTTTAGGAAAAAGGGGGAGATTGAGATAAAAGAGGACCTACAACATAACAATACAGGTCAAAGCATAACAATTTCAGCAACCTAGTGCTTCACCACAAGATAACCCGACTTAATAGTAGTTACCATAGTGTCTCTTTCCTTGAAATATTTGAATATAACTTTGTATACTATAGCATCAAACATATCAAGACAGTGTGAAACCATTCAAGAGGATGAGAGTATTACAGGGTATTTAGAACCAGCTAAAGGAAAACAAACAATGGTTTCTATATAATCTCTTTGCCTATAAAAATTTTTGTTTATACTGTCACATATAATAAAATCCAGTAAGATACAACATGATTAAACCAATGGAGACAGAAGAACAACAGTTTGGTGGGACTTCAAAACAAGATGATATTAAATCTGCACTAGCTATTATGATGTCTTCTTTTCTTCAGAATAGCTGTTCATATCATCACAGGCAATAATATCAAACAGCCCAGAATAAAGCCATTCCAATTAATGAGTGAAAACTTTATAAGGCTTCAAAGCCACATAATAGGGACTCAAGATTACCACATACTTTTATATATTTGAATCATTTCTGAATTGATTTTTGTATATGGTGTCAGGTTATGTCTGAGTTTACCTTCCTGCCTGTGTAGGTGAGCAGCTGTTCTAGCATCACTGATTTCTTTCACACTCCTCTTTCAGCATCAGCGGGATATACTTGTGTTGGTTTATTCCTGATTTTTTATTCGGTTCCATTGACCTATGTATATACTCCCAAAACCATGCTATTTTCATTATATTCCTAATGAGTAAATCTTAATACCAGATACAGTGATTCTTCTCATTTTATTTTTCTTCTTCAGGATGGCTTTAGATAGTGTAGGTGCTCTGGCTTTCAATATGAATTTAACAATAAACTTTGTCAGATGTACAGAACACTTTGCTGGGGTGCTAGGAGGATCTGTACCTCTGTACCAGTGTGGAGAGAAGTGACACCTTTATTGAGTCTCACTGCATGTGCATGTTTTATCACTCCATTTACTTAGGTCTTCTTTGATTTCTTAAAGCTAATTTGTAACCATATTAAACAAATTCTAGAGTTCACAGGACCTCACACTGATAACAATCATAATATAATAGTACATTTTTTGGGCAGCTCCCTCATATTTTGGGAAAAGTACAAACCTAGACTTCCTGAGAACATGGCGGACAGACAGCAGCAGCTACTGAAGGCTCTCTAAAGGCTCGGCTCAGAGGCCAGGAATGATGCGGACTAAGGAGATACGAACCAGTAGAGATATGCTCTGCTGACTCAGGAACAAACTGGGCTGAGAGAATCTAACTTAGAATACAGTCCTGGCGCTAAAATAGGAACAGAAAAATCTCGGTGTGGAGGTTCGACCCCGCGCCATGGGAAACCGCGGTTTGGATTTCCCGCCGCCCAGCGGCTGGCTGCCTCCACAGCGGCTCGGCAAGGAGAGACGCGCCTGCCGAGCTCTGGGAACGGGAGTCTGCGAACGGAGTCCCCGCGCCATTGGAAACCGCAGTTTGGATTTCCCGCCGCCCAGCGGCTGGCTGCCTCCACAGCGGCTCGGCAAGGAGAGACGCGCCGAGCTCTGGGAACGGGAGTCTGCGAACGGAGTCGGAAACAGGACGGACAAGGAGGAAAACTGACTGGTGGCGAGGTGAGCAAGAAACTGATCCCCTACCACAGTTTGACTCCAGCGGAGGTTTTTCTGGGCTCGGGCAGTCCTGTAAGAGCAGGGCGCGGTGACAACTCCAGCCGCACATTCCCCTCTCGGACGGGATTGGTGAAAGGTGCCTGGCCTGAGTGACGCTGCTGGCGGACTCCCTAGGCTGGCCTAACCCAGATCCCAGAGCCTGACGGTGGCCCGGAGGAGCGACCGACTCCCGCGTAGGCTGCCTCCTCCGCAACTCCCTGGGGCGCAGCGGTGGGCGCGAACAACTAGCCAGCGCAATTTGATCAGGCTGTGGCTGACAGGCAGGGAAGCCGGGCCTCCTATGTAAGATTGCATTTTATAAGGAACAGAAAATATGGGGAAGGGAAGCAACAAAAAAGGCTCCTCGGCCCCCAATCCTGAGAAACAGGCAATAGTGGACACCGCACCAATATATATTAAGCACCATCTAGAGAGCCTCATAGACCAATTCAGGAATGAAGTTATCAATGACCTGAAGCTAGAAGTATGCAGAATAGTTAGAGAAATGCTAAGCACCACCCAGGAAAAAGCAGATGGTGGAATGGAAGAACAGAAAAAGAGGGGAGAATTGCTTGATGGAGAAAACAGAGAAAGCATTGAGTATGTGAAGCAGGTTCAAAGAGACTATCAAGAAATTAAGAAGTCTATCCAAGACTGGCATAACAGCTTGAAAGAAACTAAGGACAGACTATCTGAATTGGAGGGCAGACTTGAAACATGGGAGAATGAAATGAAAAACTTCTTAAAAATAACAAAGAAACACACAGCAATAATACAAAGACAAGAAGATGATAAGAGGAGCCGTAACTTAAGGATTAAGAACATAAAAGAAGAAGTAGGGACACAAACAAGTGAACTACAAAAGCTACTCACAGAAATAATCCAGGAGAATTTTCCTAATTTAGCAAAAGGTAAAGATACTCAGATGTATGAGGCATACAGGACCCCAGCTACCTACAACCCTAACAGAGAAACACCCAGGCATATAATAATAAAAATTCCAGAAATTCAATATAAGAACAGAATATTAAAAGCTGTAAGAGACAAGAAACAGATCACTTACAAGGGAATACCCATCAGAATTACAGCAGATTTCTCTTCACAAACCATCAAATCACGAAGAGCATGGGGAGAAATAATTCAAGCTTTGAAAGATAATAATCTCCAGCCAAGATTGAGATATCCTGCACAACTGTCCCTGGAAATTGATGGAAAAACGAGGTGCTTCCAGGATAAAGAGGAACTGGGGGAATTTGCAACCACCAATTCAACCCTACAGAAAGTATTGCAGGATATTCTAAAAAAAGAAAAATACAAAGAACCCAGAAATAGTGGCGGGGAGGCCACAACGAATGGAGCAGAGAACAAAATGAAGAAGACAAACTGACAGCTACTGACAGAAAAAGAGCTCAACAGAAATGAGACAGAGAAGATTGGATGATAGGAACAGCTTTTTTTGGAGAAAATGACATCTTAATAGGTAATGCTGATTTAGTACCATCTTGTTTTGAAGTCTCATCTAGCTTTTGTTCTTCTGTCTCCAATGGTCTAAACAGGTTGTATCTTATTGGATTTTGTTATGTACGATAGTATAAGCAAAAACCTTTTAAAGACAAGGAGATTATACAGAGACCATTGTTCATTTTCTGTTAGTCGATTCTAAATACTCTATAATGCTGTCATTCTCTTAAATGGTTTTACATTGTTTTGATATACTTAATGCTACAGTATATGAAGTTGTACTCAAGGACTTCAGGGAGGGAGTCAATATGGTAACTATTTTTGGGTCAGGATTATCTGGTGGTGAAACACTATTCTGCTTAAATGGTTATGTTTTGATCTGCCCTGTTTCGCTGTTATGCCCTCTTTTTTCTCAATCTCCACTCCATTATTTACTTTTTTATTTTTATCCATTTAATTAAAGGGAAAAATATAGCAGGATATAATATAGTAACCCACTTTGACTTTCTATTGTCTCGATTTGAAGCCCTGTATTACTCTCACCATCTTGTTTTTGACTGAGGTTCCTCTATTCTGTTTTGCTGGATAGTATCAGGTTCGAAAGTTTAGGCATCAGCTGAGAAGATAATGAGATTCATTATAACGCCCATTCTCGTTGACTTTTATCTACTTTTGAAGACCTACAATATCTCCAATGTTTTGGTTTTGTCGGTTTTATTCTTTACGGTTTTGTTCAATTGTATAACAACTAATGATATAGGCAATTCTATTAGAAATAGCGGGAGGCATTATGGTAACCATTGTTGATCACCTTGTATTATGTTTTTATATTATCTATTATGTCCACCCTTTTGACTTGACCGATTCTGTTCTGTTATGTCACATTTGGTTTTACTCTCTTCCAAAAAAGCAATAAGAACCGTGGGAGCAATGAAACCCAAAATGTGTAATAGTCATTGTACAAAAGAGAGGAAAAGAAAGTGCTCTAAACTATATAACTGCATGTATATTTAAATGTATAAGATAGAAAATGATATCACAGAGTTTTATTGGATCATTGAACAGAACTGTTTGCAGTATCATTGTTGGAATGTCCACTCTACAAGCTTTAATTTTGTGACTTGAACAATTATTTCTAAGATGGCAATATGTAATCCATTAACTAGTGATTGCCTACTGCGCATTTTTTTCTCCTGTAAATCTGTATAACTTGTACCCCTTCACTGTTTTTTTTTCTTTCTTTTCTTTTCTCCTTAAATAAAATAAAAAAAAAGTACAAACCTAAGCATATCCTTTGCATCGCGGAATTGATAAAGACAGTTTGCAATGTTGTTCCATGTTTGTGACATACAGGCACATGGTAGTGGTGGTCAGTAGTAGTCATAATAATAGAAGTATAGTAGTCACTCTCCAGAAGCTCAGCCTTTAAACACTAATGTGTTTAAACTTTCTTTTCTTTATTTTTTGTTGATTGATTGTCTGACTGATATGAACCATGCAGCCAACAGCAAATGTCTGAAGGAGTACAATGTAGGCACTGTGATCATTGGCAATGATCCTATGTTTTCTGCCTCAGATGCTTTCCAGAGACAAAACTCTCATCCTATGTTGGCCAGTTTGCAGCTACATATTCCCAAATGGACTGCAAACCACATGAAGATACCAGTGTACTTCCAGTCCCTAGCACATGGCTTGGCACATAGTAAATGTTCATTATATATTTCTAAGTATCCAGCAAGTCACTCTATTTTTGGATTTATTCTTGATCCTTCATCTATTTTATATGCTGGGTTAGACATTATTGAATCCCTTGTGCAGTTAGAAACCACCTCTATCCCTCATTTTCTAGAAACTTACACTCCCCAGGTAGACATACTACTTCTTGATCCTCTCACTAGACTTACTGTGACTGTTCTCTTGTCTACTCTTAGAGTTACACCACTGTACTCTTTCACACTGCGGAGAATATCTCCTCATGATGGTCTATGAGCCATCTTTTTCTTTCAAAACTGACCTCCTTTCCATGCTGCAAGATTATTATAGTGAAGCTTTCAAGGGTAGCCCTGGAACCAGACTGGCCAATTTTGGAAATCTCATCTTTTAAAAACATGATGTTTTCTATAAGAATGGGCATATTGTCAAAGCAGGGGTATTTTGAGCCAATTTAGGCTTTTTATACAGATGCTGGAGGGGGAAAGCCTTTAAAAATCACCTTTTAAAATTGAATTATAAACTAACTTTCAGCAAATTCTTACTGAATGCCTTCTGTGTCTATCACTGTATGTGACTCTCAGAGCCAACGCAGCAGGAGTTGCCCAAGGCATTTTGTGTTGCCTTCGGGAGAAGAGAGAACCCACCTAAGAATGAAGTGAATGCAGAGGGAGGAAGCCTCAAGGAATAGAAAGGGATGACAATCCTCATGATTTTAGTTGAGCACCTTGATGCAGATGGCCTGAGGCTCATATTGGACTTCCGGCTAATGAAAAGCCATATAATTAACATTTTCAGTTTTTTATTACTGAAGTATCATATGCCAAATCCTAATCATTTAAAAATTGATTAATTTCTTTAGTTCTATATGACAGCACTTACTTTTGTTTCTGTTGTGCAGAGCCACTTGAATATGACAGTGATCTCTTAAATAAAAGATATCTCGAACTGAACTCATTATCATAATTTACCAGACTATAAATTCCATTAGATGAGGGATTTTTGTCTTGCTCACTGTTATAATCCAGTGCTAAGAACAGTGCCTGGCATATAGTGGGAGGTGCTAACATACTGTGGGAGTATTTAAATCCATTTCAGCACTTGGAGGCTGATGCAGTGAAATCCCTGTAAATTCAAGGCCAGTCGGTGGCTGATGCAGTGAAATCCCTGTAAATTCAAGGCCAGTTGGTGCTACCTAGTGAGTTCAAGGTCAGCCTAAACTATGATATAGTGAAACCTTGTCTCAAAAAACCAAAAACAAAACGTTTTAGAATTCTCAGATTATTACATATTTCCATTTATCTTTGATAAGTGCTTTTCATTTTAGTTCTAATGAATGTTAAAATCTGGAAATTTAAGAAGACGTTTATCAGAATCACGTAGGAAACTCTGTTGTTTCAGAACCACTCCTTTTAGAGTGATAAATTACTTTTTAAAAAGATAAATTGAATAAAGTTTTGCCTGGAAAAACTCACCAGTTTTACAAATCTGTATTAGATCAGTTTATAATGTAAATAACTGTATAAACCTCCTAGAGTTTTTTTTAGCTTTGTTAATGTTCCAGTTATCTTTTGCCATAAACTTAAGCCATTCCAAAACTTAAAAGTAACTCCTGAAACATAGATGTAAGTGCAGGTGGTTTATTCCAGAGCTAATCCCAGTAAACCACAGTAAGGAAGTGAGGTTGTGAAACAGGGGAGGCAAGGCAGTCGAGAAAGAGTAAGTTACCACCTTTGAAAACTAGAGTTTAATCTCATTGTAGAACATCTCACAGCATCCTCACCCAACAAAGGACCAGGAATTATGCACAGTCTTTCATCATCCATGATAAGAATTCCTTCCTGGGTGAGTTAATTCCCCGATACTTTTTTATGTGTGACAAAAATCTTCGGGCAAAGATATTTGATGCCAGCAATTGGATACCAGCCCTTCGGATAGAGAATTGATAAGGCCTGATGGGACTAGGAGAAGCAGTGATGGCTTCACCAACTGGGCCAGATTGTTCACCGCCTCTGCTGATATACATGGTTTCTGTTATGAAATGATCACTCTGAAAACTGGCCAAACATAGCTTGAAGAAAGAAGAAAGTAGTACAGTAAGGAAACGTAAGAGATGAAAAGGTGATCTACCCATGATAACGACTCACATGCCCACCAGCATAATTATGGATATTTAAGGCCTCTCATTACCCGGAGCCTCTGTATTTAGTTTTGTCCCCTACCATTTTCTTTTATTACTCTTTCATTTAGTAAGGCTATTTACCTGAGCACACATGAACCTTGATTATCTCCAATTTAAATGAGAGTGACAATAAAGTGTAAGTACTTCTCAGCCCAGTACAGCAAAACAGAGCAAAACCAAACCAATTTATAAACAGCACAAAGCAAAAATTTTCCTCAACATGGTAATACATATTGAGCCAGTTGTTGTAACTCATATGCTAATATTTTAAAATCTGATGTGAGTTTGCAAAAAGTCACTCAAGACTACTTACTGATCAGTTACTTTACGATTAGAACCTTGTGTTTAGATTCTCAGACGTCCTTTCTGAAAGCCATACAACCAAAGTAGGAAACACTTGGAGAACAATCTTGAAGGAAGGGCATTGTGTTTGGCTTGTAGTCCTCTGGGTTGGTTCTTGGTTGGTACATGGGTCCTGTAATCCATGTACAGAAAAGATTTAGTGGAGACCGGTTTTAAAGAGGGACCACCAACTCCTACTGGAGTTATTAAGGCTGAACACCACTAGGAAGATCTTTGAAGTGGTATATTCAGTAAAAAATAAAAACCAGAAGAACTCATAGGAATAAAGCACTGTAAATCACTTCTATTTACTTAGGCAGGGTATGACCGCTGTGCTGGTAGAGGTTTTAGTTTTTCCGTTTGGAACCAACCCTTCGAAGCCAGAGCTATGCTCATCAGGTACTCAATCAGTGAGTTTTTGGTAACTGGTTAGTAATATATCGCTGGACATGGGGAGTGTTATCAAAACCCAAAAATGGTCTGAAGTAGAATTTTAGTTTCATAAGTCAAACTAATATATAATCAAAATAGATGTATACTTATAAATGCAGTCATTACTGAGGTGTGTGTACTTAGGATTGGGATGGGTGAGAACCGAGGTATTGGGTGGAAGAAAGTAGGGACATGGGCGGGGGGAACCTCCAAAGACAGAATCCCTAAACCCTTCTCACCTAATTTTTCTCATTTAGAGAAAGGAGAGTTTCTCTACGGGAAACTCTTACTACAGATTGATGAACACAAGTACTTTGCACAGAAAGATGCTGGTCAAGTGTAGACTGTTGCTGTTCACTGGAACTTCCTGTAATGATGGAAATATTTGGTGAAATCTAAATGCACAGCCATTCACTTCATGCGGGTAATGAGCCCTTGAGATGTGACTAGTGCAACTGTGGAACTGAATTCTTTATTTAATTAAATTTAAATACATGTGTATGGTTGGTGACTAATATACTGAACAGCACAGGTTCAAGACAATGCTTTGTTTCTGAGAATTAATCACCTCTGGAACGGTGGAAACTGAAGGAATAATAGCAAGAAAGGTCAGAGCGAGGTGGTGTGGTCCAGGGAGTGGAACCAAACTCAAAGCTTATTAATAATGGAAGGAAGCCTCATGTATTATTCAGGATCCAGTCAGGAGACAGAAACCATACCAGTTATTTATTTATATTTATTGAGTCAAAATGACATGATTTAAAACTAGCTCTTTTGAAGCTAACAATTCATGAACAATTTGGGGCTGAGGATTTAGCTCAGTGGCACACACACACAAACCCAAAGGAACAATTCATTGCCACTAAGTACATTCACAATACTGTGCCAACTCCTCTGTTCAGAACATTTTCATCATCCTAAAGGAAACCCATATGCACTAAGCAGTGGTCCCCTACTGACTTCTCTCCCAGGGCTGGGAAATCACAAACCAACATTATCATGGATTTACCTATTGTGGATATTTCATGTAAGTGGAAACTTTTGTGTCACTACATAGCAGCACTGTTCACAATAGTTGACAGGCAGAAATAGTGCAAATGTTTATGAGTAAAAACACATACATATTTGTAAATATATATGAATATTGTCTAGCTATAAAATCAGGAAATGATACATGTTGCAATGCAGACTGGTAAGAGTTACTTTAACATGAATCCTTAGATTAATAAAGTTGTTAAATAGATAACTGCAAATGGAAACAAGTACCACAGAGGTGGCATCTGCAAGAAATAGTATCAGATCTAGGGCTGGGCTAAGATATTGGAATTGCTTTGTGGACAGTGCTGCTTAGTTGATGCTAAAGCTTTCAGGACTGGTTGATGCTGGTTTTGACAGTCCTAGAAAAGCTATCAACTGGGTTCAACTACTGCTACAGGCAGGAACACCTGCTGGACTGCAGAGGCATTGGGAAGTGACCTGCAAAAGACCAGCAAGTGATGGTGAGCCGAAGAGAACCAATGAGAAGCAGACAGGAGGGACTCTGCTCCCTGCCTGAAGGCCCCCCGCTACTGTCTCCTGCTCAGAAACCCTGGCAAAGCTGACTGTGGGTTGCAGAGACTCAGCCCTAGTACCAAATAACTCAGTATAAAGGGGTCACTTGGTGCCAAGTGACAATTGTTTAATAACTGGCACAGCCCCTTTTAAAAAAGACTCTGGTTTGTACTGCTACAGCTTGAGCATGGAGAAAGCAGTGCCGAGATCTCAGATACTTTTCTATAGTTGCATGAAGGTTCATCCTCTTATTCTTTGCTGGATGTAGAAAAAGGCTCTACCTGCCCAATGGAAAGTGAAGCATAATGTATTTGTATCATATTCTGTCCTTTGAATTTTTAAGTATTTCTTTCTCTTTTCCAGATTATAGGGAGAGGGCATTTATTAGAGATTTAAAATGAAACTAAAGTAACTCCACTCCAATGTCTGACCATTCAGTGAGGAGTTGTGTCATTTTAAAAAATTTAATCCCACTATAAATCTCCATCTCACTTTTTAAAAATTCAGTTTCTTGGTACAATTTAATTACACATAATGATCACATTCACCACAGGGAATTTGTGCCTATATATAATATATCCTAGTTCCTTTTTTAAAATCCTCTCCCCTTCCTTCAACCCCTCTTCCCCTCCTCATTTACAGCTTTGATGCTATTTTATCCTTCTTTTATCATTTTTTCCCATTCCTTCCTTTCCCTCTTACCTTTCTTTAGTTCCCCTTTCTTTTGAACAATCTTTCTATTTTGCAATGTCTATTACACGTTTTGGTTCTTATTTACCCTTTTGGTTTCTCACATCAAAGAAACAATGAGATGTTTGCACATGTGCTTATGATTTATCTCACTTAAAAGTATGATCCCAAGGTGGATCCATTTACTTGGAAATGTCTGAAGTTTATTCTTCTTTATGGCTGAGTAGTACTCCATCGTCTAAAAAAACCTTACTTCTTTTTTTATCTGTTCCTTGGTTGATGAGCATTTGGGTTGTTTTCAAGATTTAGCTATTACAAACTGTGCTACTATAAATATGGGTGTGCATATATTGCTGTGGTGTGATGTATCTAATTCTTCTGAAAAGATAGCCAGAAGTGGAATAGCTGGGTCAAATGGGACCTCTAATCCTAGTTTTTTGAAGAAACGCCACATTGATTTCCACTGCGGCTGCACCAGTACACACTCCCACCAACAGTGGAAAAGGTTCCTCTTTCCACAGCTCTGCTAGCATTTGTTATTAGTTAATTATTTTACAATAATTGCCATTCTTTCTGTAGTGAGATGGAATATCAGCATTGTGTTAATTTGTATCTCTTGAGTGATGTTGAACATTTTTTCATATATTTATTTGCCATTTGTATTCTCCCCTCTGAGAAGTGTGTATTTATTTCAGATGCCTGTTTTTTTTTTTTTTTTTTTTTTTTTTTTTTACTGAGTCTTTAAATTTGGCGGTGGAGGATGTCTGGTCTTTTTCAATTCTTTGTATGTTCTGGATATAGGTCCTTTGTCTGATGTACAACTGGTTAAAAGTTTTTCCTACTCTGTGAGTTTTTTTCACTCTGTTAGTAATTTCTTTAGACATGCAGAAGTTTTTAATAGGATAGAGTCCCAGGTGTTGATTCTTTGTAGTATTTCCTGTGTGACTGGGGTTTTGTTAAGAAATATTTGCCAACGCCTATGTCTTCAAGTGTTGTATCTTTCTTCTTGCAGATTTAGTGTTCCTGTTTTAATGTTTAGATCTTTGATCCATTTTGATTTTAATTTAGTGCATATTGAGAGACTTGGGTCTAGCTTTAATCTTCTACGTGTGGAAAACCTGTTTATCCGCACAATCTGTTAAAGAGGCTGTCTTTCTTTCAGTGAGTGTGCTTGGCTTCTTTGTCAAAGATAGAGTGGCTGAGTGTGTTTGGAGCTGAGTCTATATCTTCTAATTGTTTCACTGATCTTTGGGTCTCTTGTGTTTATTCCCTCCAGTACCATGATGTTCTTATCACAGTGGCTTTGTAGTATAATTTTGAATACTGCCTTGTCTTTGTTGCCCAGAATTGCCTTTGCTATTCTAGTTCTCTTCTGGTTCCAAATCAATTTTATGAATGTTTTCTCTAGTTCTGTGTGAAGTATGCTAATGGTATTTGGATTGGGATTACATTAAATGTTTATTATTATTTTGGGGGTATGGTCATTTTTACTGTGTTGGTTCTTCTTATCCATGAGCAATGGATATCTTTCCATTTTTGAATATCTTCTTTTTTTAAAGAGTACTATAATTTTCAATGTATAGATTTTTACTTCCTTGTTACAGTGAACCCGAAGTATTTTTTTGATGCTATTGTGAAGGATGTTGTTTCTCTAATTTTCTCATTTGTTTTGTATACAATAATGTTATTTTTGAGAACTGACTTCCAGCTATGCTACTAAATTTGGTAATTAAATCTGCCCATTTTTTTGGTGGAGTTTTTGGGCTCCTTTATGTAGAGTATCACGTCATCTGAAAATAGTGATAATTTAACTTCTTTCTTTTCTATCATTATTCCTTTTAGTTATTGTCTAATTTCTTTGAGTAATGTTTCCAGAACTGTTTTTAAAAATTTTTTATTTTTATTTTTAGTTTCATTTAAAGAAAGACTAAACAAAACAGAAAATAAGTAGGAATAATACATACGTTCAGAGAAAAAAATAAACTTAAGTAATCACTAGTTGATGTTTATATATTGTCGTTTTACAAATAGTTGTTCAAGATACAAAAGTGGAACATGTAAAAGTGGACATTTAAACAGCGAGACTACAAACAGTTCTGTTCAACTGTCTAACAGAAACTTAGTAACATGGTTGTCAATCCTATACACTTAAACATACATGCAGTTATCCATATCTTCATTTATGTTTAGATTAAACAAACCAAAGCAGGTTAAAATCATTCTGAACAAAGAATAATAGTATTGCTGGATTTCACGTCATGACAGTCTGTGATCAGCACTGGGTACTGTAGTGTCTTTTTTAAAAAATTTAATTTAAAGAAAGACTAAACAAAACAGAAAATAGGTAGAAATAATAAATAATTTCAAAGAAAAAATAAACAGAAATCACTAGTTGATGATTACAGACTGTCTTCTCACAAATAATTATTCAAGATACTAAAGTGGAGCTTATAAAGTGGGGATTCAAACAGTGAGATTCCAACCAGTTCCAGAACTGTTTTGAATAGGAATGTTGATAACTGACATCCCTATCTTGTTCCTGATTTTAGAGTGAAAGTTTTTAGTTTTTGATTGTTTAGTATAATGTTGGCTGTTGGTTTGTCATAGATGACTTTTATTAGATTGAGATAAAGACCATATTCCAGTTTTCTGTAGCTTTTAATGGGTGTTGACTGTGTCATGTGCTGACTGCGTCTAATGAGTGGATCATGTGGTTTTTGTCTTTGGCTCTTTGATATGGTGTATTACATTTATTGAGTCATAGGTTGAACGATCTCTACGTCACTGGTATGAATTATACTTGGTCATGGTGTATGGTCTTCTTGATGATTTGCAGCCATCTGTTTTCAAGTATCTTATTGAGAAGTTTTGCATCTATATTTATTAGGAAGATTGGCTTGTAGTTCTATTTTTTAATTAAGTCTTCCTCTGGTTTTAGTATCAGGGTAATACTTGCTTCTAGGAATGAATTTGGGAGTATTGCTTGTCTTTAAATTTCAATAAACAGTTTCAGCAGTAGTGGCATTATATCTTCCCTAAATCTCTTATAGAATCCATCAGGAACTTAGCTTTTCTTTGCTGGCAAGATTTTAGCTACAGTTTCTATTTCATTGACTGATTTGGGGTTATTTAGAATTTTTATATCTTCTTGATTCAATTTTGGCAATTCATATGAATCTAGGAATCTGTACATTTTTTCTGTGTTTTCCATTTTATCAGAATACATGTTCTCAGAGTAGGTTATGATCTGTTGTGATTTCACCCTTTTTGCTCCTAATTGCATGAATGTCACTCTTTTCTTTCCACTTTTAGTTTGGGTCAAAGTTTCTCAATTTTATTTAGCCTTTCAAAAAACTAACTGTTTGATTTGTATCATTCTCTTAGTCTTGATGCATAATTTCTGCTCTTATGATTTCCTTCCTTGAATGAACTTTGGGTTTGATTTTTTCTTCTTTCTCTAGAAGTCTGACCTTCAACAGTACACTATCTATTTGAGCTCATTCTGTTTTCCTGATGTCAGAATTCACTGCTATAAATTTCCTTGTAGGACTTCTTTCATTGCATCCCATAAATTCTGGTGTATTATATTGACATCATCATACTGTTAGATTTATTCTTCAATTATATTTGTAACCAATTGGTTGTTCAAGAGGGTGTTGTTCAATTTCCAAATGTTAATGTATTTTTTATGGTGTCTTTTATTGTTGGTTTTGAATTTCATTGCATTATGGTCAGATAATATCATGGAATAATTTCAATTCCTTAGCGTGTTCTATGAGCTAGTATGTGGAATATTTGGACAATATGTCATATACAGACAAGAAAAATGTGTATTCTGATGTGGGGTGGAATAGTCTGTAGGCATCTACTAAGTCCATTTGTTCAAAAGTTTGGTTCAGTTCACATATTTCATTGTTTTTTGTCTAGTTATCGATCTATCTGTGACAATGGGGTATTGAGGTTCCCATTATAATTGTGTTAGTGCTTATTTGATTATTTATATCCATTATTAATGTTTATTTTATGTAGTTGGGTGCACTGGCATCATATTTGTGACTGTTAGTGCTTCTTTTTGGAGTTTTCCCTTAACAGGTATGCAGGGACCTTCTTTGTTTTGATTATCATGGCTTGAAGCTCACATTGTCTGCTACCCCTGTTTTTTTTTTCTGATTCGTGTTGCATGGAATATTGATTTCCTTCCTTTTACTTTCAGTCTGTGAATTTCTTTTTGAGTTAAATGTGTTTTTTATATGCAGCATATTGTTGAATCTTGCTTCTTGATGGATTCTACCAGTCTGTATCTTCTGATTGAGACCATCACATTGGTGGTTATAACTGATATGTATTGACTTATCCTTCACATATTATTGCCAGTACCTTGTCTTTCCCCTCTGATTAATTATGTGCCCTGCCTGGTGGCTTCTTTCTATTGGTGTTAGAACTGTGGTATTCTTTTTCTAGGATATCCTTGAGAGTGTTTTACAGAGCTGGTTTTTTGGTCATGAATTTCTTCAGTTGCTCTTTGTCATGAAAATATTTTACTTCTCTGCTGAGTCTGACAGGTGCTTTTGCAGTGTACATCAATCTGGGGGAAGAGATTGTCTTCTTTTAGGGCTTAACATTCTTTACACTAAAGTGTCCTTGACTTAAGGGTTTGTGTTGAGAAGTCTACTCTGAGTCTTATGGGTTTTCCTTCATAGATGATTTGTTTCTTTTTCTCTAACCACTTTTAATATTCTGCTCGTGGGCTGAATTTTTGGAATCTTGATTATTATATGTGTTGGTATAGATTTATTTAGACTGTGATTATTTGTAGTGGACTATTTTTCCAGAACTGAAAAATGTCATACAGATGTATGTGCACCCACGTTTATAGTAGTACATGATGTAATAGCTAAACCTTGTAAACAATCTAAATGCCCATCAACTGAGGAATGGATAAAAGAAGATGTATTTTTATACAATGTAGTACTACTCAGCTACAAATAGGGATAAACTCCAGGCTTTCATAGGTAAATTGATACAATTTGAGATCGTACTTGTAAGAGAAATAAATCAGATTTGCATATATAAACATTGTATTGTCTCCCTAGTGTAAACAACTGAAAGAGAAAATAAGACTGAAAATGTACAATAGCTATTGTGAAAGTGAAAGAGGAAAAAAGTGCTCAAAAGCAAGGAACAACTGGGACGTGAGAAAGGAGAAAAGAAAGAAGCGAGAAGCATATATGCACACAAGATAGATAAACATAGTACTAATCTCGGTTAATTCGTCAAAAAGCATAGTTTATGCTTTCATTGTTTGATCAGTTTTCATTCCTATATTTTGTCATCTGAACAACTACTTTGAAAGTAACAATGGATAATATATTAACCATTGTTAGTATCCTACTATTTTGTTTTGAAATTTTGTTTCATTGTTTTGATTCTTTTTTCATTTTAAAGTAAAAAAAGAAAGTAGACTAGGAGTTGTTGGGAGGTAGAGGTAGAAGAATATACAAGAATAGAGGTTTTTATTTTAGGACAAGTGTGATAGGTGTTGAAAATATTCTTGATGTAGATAGTACTGATGACTGTACAACCTTATGGAAATATTAAAATTGTATGCCTAAATGTGGTGAATTTGGTTGTATGTGGATTATATTTCAACATTTTTAAAAATGAAGGTTAAAAATATCTTACTAAGGGGAAAAAGGATATCATGACATACCAATAAGTAAAGTATACAGCCACTACAAATAATCACAGTCTAAATAAATCTATACCAAGGCATATAATAAGTCAAGGACACTTTAACTTGCTCTTCTTTTTCTAGAAGCTTGAGGTACAGCATTTGGTTGTTTATTTGTGCTCATTCTGTTTTCCTGATATGAGAATTCACTGCAATATACTTTCCTCTTAGGACTGCTTTCATTATGCCCTACAAGTTCTGGTGTGTTGTATCTGCATTTCATTTGATTGTAGATAGTGCTTAATTTCTTCTCTCATTTCATCTGTGATCCACTGGTTGTTCAGGAGGGAATTAATTTCCACTTGCTTATGAAGCTTTTGAGGTTTATTTTGCACTTGTCAATTTCATTGCACTATGATCAAATAATATACATGGAATAATTTCAATTCTTTTGCATTTATTAAGCATATTCTATGGTCTATTGTAGAGAAAACCCCATGTGCAGCTTTGAAGAATGTGTATTCTGATATTCTTGGGTGGAACACTATTGTTATGCCCCCCACCCCAAGCCTCATGCAATCACAGAGACAGCTGAATCTAGTGTTTGAGATTGGTTTGTTGTCTAGCACTGGGTTTGGTGGCGTGAGTGCTGCACCTGCATAGGGGCAGGCACTTGGCACACAATATAGGAGAGGAAAGGAAGCATGCTTTACCTTCTTTTGTTTTGTCTGCTCTTCCCATTTGTGGCTACCATGAATGGTTGCCCCTGAGCCACGCCACCCTGCCTTGGAGCCAGTGGAATATGGACCGAAAGCTCCAAAGAACTGTAAACTAAATAAAACTTTCCTTGCTTCATTTTGGGTGTCAGATATTTTGTCTCAGCAACAAGAGAAAAGTAACGAAGACAGAATTTGGTAACATAGGAGTGGGGTTGTTGCTGTGACTGTACCTGACCATGAGGTTTAAGAGCCTTTGGGAATGATTTGGGGGAAGAGTTTGGAAAAGTTTGGAAATGTCTCCTGAAAGAGTAGCACTGGAACACCTTAGGCTGTTGTTTGGGAGATTCTGGTCAGAGCTCAGAAGACCAGAAGGCTGATAGAAAGCTTTCCAGTAAAGAGAAGGACTGCGTTGGTTTTTGAACTCCAGATGATATGTGTTATGGTTTGGCAGAAAGTTTGTCTGTGTATTGCTCATGTCCAGAGACCTTGCCTGACACTAAGATTAAAAGTGGAAGACTGATTAATCTGGCAGAAGAAATTTCAAGGCAGTTAAATGTTGAGGTAGTGGCATGGCTATTGTTGGGGGGCTTTTACCCAGATTTATGCTACAAATCAAGAATAAAGAGCCCAGCAGGATGATTTAAAACACTGTGAGTTTGACCACAAAGGAAGCTCCAGTAAAGCTGTGGACTACAAAGATAGAGCTGAGATCTTGATTACTGAGAAGGAATAGAAAAATAAAAAAGATGGCTTAGGGGGCATCACAGGAAGCAGTGGGTCCCTATGCTTTGCAGCCCCAAAACTGCAAAAGTGGAAGCAACTGCTTGGAGAAGAAAGCATGCAGAGTGCCATGATCCAGAATGGCAGCAGCCGCCACACAAGGTTCCCAAATGGCAGCATGCACGTAAGTTCCAGAATGCAGTGACAGAGAGAAGCTGTTCCTCACATTAGTCTCAGAGAGCTCATTGATCCAGGCATTCAACCTCAATAGCCAAGAGAGGGGAAAGCCTGGCTACTGTTTCAGCTGACAACAGACTTTGAGCAACATCCATGTGACACTGGTTTTAGACATGTGGCGAATGCATGAATTCTGAGGTTAAAACAGTTTCCACCCCAATTTTAGAAGGCCTGGTGGCCAGGTAGTATGCCCCTGAGAGGGCAGGATGTGAAGCTGTGAGTGTAAAGCCAACGGTGTAATGGAGAAACCAAAAGTTTGGAAAATCCAGGAGCATGGCTCATCTAGGAAAGCTACAAGAATTGAGCAGAATGAACCTAACAGAGAAGCCCTGGGAGCTAAAACCACCAAAAATGCTGTGGAGATAGAGTCACTCAAACCTTTTGGAGCTCACAATCACATTGCTTTGGGAGCTGAGCATGGAACTCTAGGACTTAATATTTGTGCTGCTGGATTTTGGACTTCCTTTGGTCCCATTCCAATCTTTTGTATTCTCCTGTTTTTAATCTTTGGAATGGTAATGCTTATCTTGTGCCGTTTTATGTTGGAAGTGTTTAACTTTGTTTTCATTTCTACAGGGGTGTGAGGCTAAGAGTTTGCCTTAGGTCTTGAAGGAAACTTGGGATTTGGACTTTTCAGCAATGCTGACATTGTTAGGACTTTGGAGATTCTTGGAGATGGAATAGATATCTTTTTAATAAAGGATATGTATGAGTCTTTGGGACACCAGGGATGGAATGTTATGGTTTGTTGTCTGGGTGGATCCCCCAAGCCTCGTGCAGTCATGGAGGCAGCTGAATCTAGCATTTGAGATTGGTTCATTGTCTAGCACTGGGGATGATGGTGTGAGTGCTGTACCTGCCCATGGATAGGTAGCTGGCTTACAATATAGGAGAGGCAAGGAGGTGTGCTTCACTTCTTTTGCCCTGTTTGCCCATTTGCAGTTGCCATGAATGGTTGCGCCTCAGCCATGCCACCTTGCCATGGAGCCAATGGAGTATGGACTGAAACTTCCAAAAAATTGTAAGCTAAATAAACCTTTTCTTGCTTCACTTTGGGCATCAGGTGTTTCGTCTCAAGAATGAGAGAAAAGTGACCAAGACAACCGTAAGCATCTATTAAGTTAATTTGTTCACAAACTTGATTCAGTTGTGTTATTTATTTGCTGACTTTAATGTATCTCTCTGTGACAATGGAATATTAAGGTCCCCTGTTACAATTGTGTTATTGTGTATTTGGTTTTTCATGTCTATTAGTATTTATTTTACATAGTTGAACGCTCTTGTAGTTGGTGCATATATATTGCTAGGGGAAAAATTAAAGAGGTCCATTGGCTCCTCTGGATGGAGGGAGAGGTTGCCAGCTTTCTCACTGGCCTACTGGGCTCCTTTGGCTGGCCACTAGTCAACTTTCTGTCTTTATGGATTTACTCATTCTGGAAATTTCATATAAATATAAACATATAGTATGTGATCTTTTAATATCTGACTTTTTTATGTAGCAGCATATTTTCAAATTTTGACAATATTAATCAGATCATCATTCCTTTTAACTGTTGAGTAATATTCTATTGTACAGCTATATCTCATCTTGTCTATTCACTCTGCAGCTTTTCACTTGGTTGTTAATACTTTTTCACTACTATGAATGACACTGCTATGAACATTTATGTATAAGTTTTTCTGTTGACATAGGTTCTCATTATTCTTGGATATATACCCAGGAATCAAATCTTTGGATTACATGGTATCCTATTCTGTTTTCTGTGGTTATAACAGAATAGCTGAGACTGTGTTATTTATATAGGAAAGATACTTATTTTGTTTCAGGGTCCTGGAATTTAGGATATCTAAGAGTAAGTGGCTGCATCTAGTGAGGGCTTTGTGGTGCTTTAATTCATAACAAAACCTGGAAGGTAAAGTGGTTGTGTGCAGAATAGATAAGAAAAGAGAAAAAGGCTCAACTCATTTTATAATGCTTCACATTTGAGGTAACTAATTCTCAATAAATCTTGAGTCATCATTGCCATCAAGTTTTTGGCATGAAAACTTGCTTACTATCTTTTTAATGGGACGTTTTCAGCTTGTAGTGTATCAGTATTTTCAATCTATTCAGATTATTTTGATTTAACTAAGTTAAAAATATGCATAGATGACATCAATACTTATGAAAGAGCATGGTAAGAGTTATTAAATGAGAGCATCTATATTTTTTATTAGATATTCTTACTTTTGGGACTCTATATTATAGGATAGAAGCATCAGTATCAAAGAATGTACACAAAGATATTAAAGCACTTTATTTGTAGTGGCCAAAATGTTGGAAGATAATCTGTATGTCTTTCAATAGGAGGATTGTTGGATTACTTACAGAATATTTAATATATGAATTGGTGATGCACTTATTAAAAAGTGAATTTAAGGCATATCTATTAATCCAGAGGGATATCCATGAACTACTATGTTTAGAAAAATTATCTAAAATCTGGAAATAAGGCAAATAATATGATCTTAACCTCCTGTGTATAATTTCCTAACAAGCCAGCCAGGAGGAAAAAAGAGTTGGCTTGACTTAACGTTTACAATTGATCTGAGCCAAGGCATTTTACAACTTGGTAAGTTGAGGTTAATGTATACAAATCTAATAAAGCATATTGATTTTTTTCTGTGTAGTTAAAAAGATAACCTCAAGGTTATGATTTTATTTCCCTATAGGACAATGACAAATTTTATTTTTAATCTAGCGTTCTTATTTATAGCATTCTTTTTTCATTCTACATAAGTCCAGGTTTCTTATATCCAAATTGAATTAACATTGTCATTCTGCTGGTTTCCTCATTAACAAGTTAAGTGAAGTTTTGACTCGTGCTCATTATTGTTTGTGTGGAACTTTGTACCAATTTGACAATGATTATTAAATGGGAAAAGCAAGTTGTAATGTATACAGGCTGTTTATACATTCAGATGCAAATCCCTATTCATATATCTGTATGTATGAGTGTGAAAGCTAGTGTAGAAACAATATATATCAGTGTTATCTTTCCTCCTAGTGCCTGGAGAAGGGGGTGTGAAAGAGAAATCATACATATATTTGCCTTTATTTGTGAATTAGTTATTAATTGTTAAATATTTTCATACAGAAATTGAAGGGAAACATCTCTTAGAAGATTCTGCAATGATTTATTATGCATTGTTTATTTTCACGATATATGTAATAAAAACCTACATTTTCAAATGAAACATAATTTCACAAAAGTGAAGTTCTATTGTACCAGCTGCATCCATTCATGTTTGCACGGTTTGTAAAAAAGTTTCAGTTTTGTTGATACGCTTTTCTCTTTTGCCTTTTATATCCTTAGCGCTGGTTAGTTTAGGAATCCATTTATTTGTGAGGAGAAAGAAACTTATGGAAGGGAATGAAATTCCTCAGTTCTAATTTATTTCATGATATTCTTGTAAACCAGGCTATTGTGTGGAGAGACAAGAGGTTTATGGAAATCTTTTATTTTCCCATGTGAGGAGGAGCAAATGTGATCATTTAAATCCTAAGGTTGTGCCACTTGTTCTGCTATCTAACGCATGAGTCTTCCTGCCTGATGCTAAACAGATTATGGTGTAGAGTGACCACTAGATCCTAGCTATGGGGATAGTTGAAATTACTGGATTGGACTAATGTTTAAAATAGATTTGATTTTTTGTAGTTTTCTCCCTACTGCCTTGGGGTTGGAGGGGCATGAGGAAACTGTATTAACTGCAGAGACAGTGAAGTAGCTGTGTCCTCCATGTAAATGTGGACTGGGTTGTGAGTTAATTTACAATGCTTTTGAACTTTTGTGTTTTTTATTTCCAATTAAGATTGTGTACGGAGTGGTAAAGTACGAAGGCCTGGGCCTGGAGTCAGGATAACCCTTAATATTATATACCCCTTGTAGATAATTTACTTAACATGTAAGAACTTCAGTTATTATCTGTAAAATAATAGTGTATATGAAGTGTCTTGTGCAGTGATTGGCATAAAATAGACCATTAGAAATAGTGATCCTTTCGCCTTATTGGGTGAGATGTCAAACCAGCCATTCCTGGAGAGAGTCTATGAAAGCACTTTGCTTGCTAGTGTAGTCCACATTGTGAATATTGCTTGGTATTATTCCTTGGCTCAGAAAAATCCCCCACTGTTCAATATTTAATAAGACATTTATAATGGTTGCCACCTGCTTTATTAACAGGACATTTTTTCTCATTAGAGTAGATGAGAAAAGCTGACTGAACTCTGGGGAATGGGTGTGTCTTGATGAAACCAGTAGGAATTTTGCAGGGGTAAATCCATTAGGATTGTAAAATATGTGTGACTGATTTTGGTGGCTTGAAAATGTGCAAAGAAACTCTTATGGGAATCTCATAATTATATTGGCATAGAAAAAGATACATTAAGGTTTGAAGTAATGATTTAGGAAATGGTCACATTGATCTTACATTGGGTAATTTTCTTATATAGACTACCTGGATGATAGTTATGTTTTATTTACTTATTTATTTTTTGAGTATGGGAATCAAACTTTGGGTAGTAATAATACTCCAGTTCCTTTTGCCAGAATGGTTGAAGTGTTCACATTTCTATTGCCCAACTAAACATTTATCGGTGTTAGATGGTTATATGGAAGAGTGCCACAAAAACCTTAATGTTTTATGTAGGCACCGATTCTTTTGATCAATTCTCAGGCATGTTTGCACAAAAAGGCAACACTTAATGAAACAATGAAAGTGTTTGGTGAGCCAATAAAATTAACATATTAATATTGGTTCAATTCATAAAAGATTTATTGACTTCTGTTAAATGACTTCCAGATGTATTTGCATTTTTCATAACTTATTACAATCCATATTATAATATTTATAAATAGCACAGAGCATTTTTTAGAGATGATGCTATATATAATAAGCTGATCTACACCAGATGGCATTAGGTAAGAGGCAAAGTTAAGGGCCTATTTGGTATAGAATTTTAAGGAATTCTCAAGCAAGTCATAAAATATCAGATACATAGATTTAGAAAATGTTCATCATTTCTAAAAAGAAAGCTTTTGTAAGTTAATGAGAGTCTCATCTCACATGTAAGCTTTTTTTTCTGCTGTTGATGTTGAGAAATATTAGTACAATTTCTTTACTATTGATTCTATAACTCAATAATAAATGACAAAGTTTGCGAAGGTCATTTTCTTAAGTTCTTGATAACTATTCATAGAGTAAAAATAGCTTTTGGTGTGGGGAGGGATTCCCTATGCTATATTATAACTGAAGTTGCACTGCAAGCATATTATATATAATACATGAAAAGTTATATTTGCATAACTACATACACACGTGGACCTATAATATATAGTTATGAACAGCATAAATATAGGGAAAAAATCTCACCTAATAAGAAAGAAATGAACTAATTTAGGCTCTTTCTAAATATAAGGCAATTAAAGTAATGTTGACAGAAAAAAGTAAAAAAAAAGAAAAAATTTTGATAACAGTACAAATAAATGACAGAGGATAAATATTTTTAAAATCTCAGTTTTCCTTGTAATCCTTTATACTCTACCAGTTCTTATGTAACAAACTGTGTGGGTCTTTAAAATTTTTTTTAGACTTTTTGAGACAGAGTTTCTCTATGCAGTTCAGGTTGGCATTGAATGCACTTTGTAGGCCAGGGTGGCATCAAATTTTTGGCAGTCCTCCTGCCTCAGCCTCACGACTGGTGTGATTACAAAGGATGCAGCACCATGCCTGGCTAAGTAAGTGCCATTTTGGAAGAAGTGACTTAACTTTGTTTCATGAAGCTCATTTGTAATGAGAGATCTTATCATGTTAAAAATATCTGCTCACTTTTGTGATTGTGTTTTCATTGTTATAATTATGAGACGGATATAAAAGTGTATACATCTGTACACTTACGTTACTAGGTAAATTCTACCTTAGTGAACATTTCACTTTTTTTTGTTTTGTTTTCTGATACTGTGGATCAAACTCATGACTGTGCGTTTGCTAGGCAGGTGCTTATGCCACTGAGATAAATCCCCAACCCTTTCACTTTTTTTTTGTAAAAAAAAGAGTGCTCAAATTCTGAATGGACAATTAAAGATAAAAGAAATTATAAAGATTACAAAGCTCTCCTATTATATATGTATTATTATATTATTAATTTAATATTAAATTAAGATATTTTCAGCCTTTAACCCTATAATGAAAATGTCATTCATCTGTATGCAAGAGAGATGGTGACCTCAGATAACTGGTTTTCCTTCTGCATAACCACCAAGGTTGTCCTGGTTGGCTCCTCATCGATTTCTTTGCTAAGTCATTTCTTCAGTCCTGCTTTTCATGGTGGGTAGCCATTGCTCCCTGAAATCTGCTATGTATTTTACTGATACATTTGAAACGTTTACCTAATGGTGTATTTCTCATAATGGGTTCTTCAGTAAGGTGCTCCCCAGGGCCTGGGAATCAGATTGCATTTGGGAGATCAACCTAATATTAACAGAAAATAACATTCAAATGAGAAAGGGAGAGAGGGAAGGGGGAGGGGAGAAAGAAGGGACAAGAGAAAAAAAGAATAAAAGGGAAAAATGGAAACTGAACTTGTGTAAATATAGAGGGGATGAAGGGGGAATTATAGAGAGGAAGAGGGGAAAAAAGAAGCAAGATATAGCATATACAGGTGCAAACTCCCTATGCTGAATGTTATCATTATGTGTATAAATTATATCAATAAAATAAAAGGTTTTAAAAAAGTGATCTAGACCTGGCAGTGACTTGATTGAATGTGTCCATTTGCTTAAGGAGAGAGCTGACCAGCCATGGGTGCCAGAAAGAGGGGAATTAAGCGGCGAATCCTGGGGCTGTTGAGGGGAAGTGACCTGCTCTCGGCTCATACTGTGTTCCAGTAAAAAGGACTTTGTCTGCTGTGGAGCTGGATGATATCCTTTACTGAAAGACACTGCAATGGCTCCATCTTGCTGATGTAATGAAGTGCGAGCTCTGTCCTTGCCTTACCGTCCCCTCCTTTCTGGCTCACTTGCATGGTTTAGGGGAACCCTTTCCTGTCGTGAGGTACCCTCTTCTTCTCTCATCACTTTCTGGCAGTTATGACTGTACACTAAAGTTAGATTTTCTGTGCCCATCTTCCTCTGGTACAGTTTGCTTTTAAAAGACAGGATAAAGGTGGTACATACAAGGACAAAAAATGTGTCATCCTAATTTTTATCATTAAAGTTTAGCGCTGGGGTATTTCCTCCATTCACTGTGTTTTAATGGCTGCATTTGCTTTCCTACCAGCAGTGTACGGATGTGTCTTGCCAGGAAAGTGGACTTTTAAAATTTTTTTTACCATGAGACTGAAAATCTTTTCATATATTAAGGGTTATTTTCATATCTTATGTGTGTTGTCCTCATATCTGCTTACTTTTCTATCATGTTTTTTATATTGAAGTCATTTATATGTTAGGGCTGTTAGTGAAAAGATTTATTTTGGGTCGATTTTGAATGTTTCAGTTTGTGATCAGTTGATCCTCTCACTTTTTGGCTTGTGGAATGCTTGGTCAAAACCTCTCACTTCACTAGTAGGAAGAGAGAGAGAGAAAAAAGAGAAAAACCCAGCAGCCCACAGTCCCCTACAATGGGATGTCCCCACTGATCTCAAACCTTTTTTTTTTCTTTTTTGTTCAGGAGATGAAACTCATAACCTCACACTTGCCAGGCAGGTGTTTATGCCACTGAACTAAATCTCCAGTGATCTGAAACCTCTTGTGAGGCCTCACCTCTTAAACTCCCAGCAGATAAAAAGTTGGGTCCAAGCCTGTAATACTCAGTCAGGCCTTTAGGGGGAATATTCCAGATCCAAACTATACCAATATGCTCAGTTTAGAGGAATCAAAATTTCAACTACAAAATGAAAGCCATGGAAACATGGAGACAATATTAGAGACAATAGTCAAATATTTTTATGATTTAGAGTGTGAAGAAACATTTCAAAGCATCATGCTTAGTCCAGAAAACATAAAGGAATAAGTTCCAAGATCTATAAAATAAACAACAAAGCAAAACCAACAACAAGTGATCAACTGACCAAACAACCAACCAATCACCCCTCAACAATAACAAAACAATAACAAAGTGTAAAACCCCTGAACAACAAAATCCTCAAAAGTGGGAAAGGCAACATATAGACACGGATCAAGAAACACTTTTTAACTTTGAGACTGTAGTTTATACAAGGGTAATTTAATTTAAAATATAGTATTATCACAGTTTTTGACTTTATTCTTTGGCAATGAAAATTTTAAACTCATCAATCTTAGTAAACTTAGTTGAATACAATAATTTCTCAGGGTTCAGGATTTTCTAGTACCTCCTTTCTTGAAGTCCCACTCCTTGTGTGACATCTGTATTCCAATGGGTGACATGGTACCTTGGCTGTAGTAGGAAGGAGAACTTGTTATTTGCTACCTATTAGAATCTGATGAAATACAGTTGGCTTTTCAGCCATTAGCCTACTGTATTTGCTGTTGATGTTCATTTTTCCTCTGCCATTTTTGCTGCTGCCTTGACATAAAACTCACAGAATTGATGCTCTGTCTGTTAAAGCATATTTTGACATGATGTGTCTTCTACTCTGCTGAAATCCCTTGAGGTGTTTCTTTCTCTATATGCAACATGAGAGACTATCTCAGACCCTTTTTGTATGTGGCCACCCCCATATTTTTCTGACTCTGAAGACGTCTTGTGAGGCTTGACTCTTCTTTGGATTTCACTCTTGTAGGCAAAGATCAGGTCTCTACTCTTCAAATCACCAGAATACTCTATCATCTTCCTCATCTCCATATAAGCTCTTTACTTAAAAGCTTACAAGCCAGCACTCACTTTTTTTCAGCAATATTGGGACTGTGTTAAATTATGATGACATAGAAAGTCCCATGACTATAGAGTCAGACTTTCAACTCTCCCTAAACTTCAAACTCTCAGAGATTTTTATTTAATTTATTTTGAGTGGGAGAAATCAGCTTTTTAAATCTTCCATTTTTTCAGTTCTACAGAGTATAGTATAAATTTTTATGTACTAAATGTGTCAGACTTTGGCTCTTGATACTTTCCTGGATTAAATCCTGAATTCCATAGTCAAGGTCTTGGTTTTAAAGATTATTATCTGTACTATAGATATTGAGTGTCTATTTTGGAACTAAAAGTCAAGAATTTGAATTTTTCTTTTCTTCTTAGTCATTATTCTACTGAAGCACTAACTTTTATTTTTTTATTTGAAAGAGAAAAAAGATAAAAATAATGAAACAGTTTCAAAGCAGGTTAGTAGGACAGTTATAATAATTAATACACTGTATATTGTTGTATTCATAGTAGTTTGAGTACAAATATAGGCATGGTACCTTGTCCAAGCAATGTAAGCCACAAATCTTTATTTTCAATAAACCAAGAGAATCATGCTGTATAGTATCGTAACTATCCTGAGTTTTTCTTTTCCCTTTCCTATCTCCCTTGTTGCAGTTTGTCTTTCTTTTTGAGCAGTTTCTTCTCAATTTGCAATATCTATTGTCCATTTTGGATTTTATTTACTTGTTCAGTTTCTCACACTAGTGAGACAATAAAATGTTTGCATATATGGGTCTGATTTATTTCATTTATAAATATGGTCTTAAGTTGCATCCATTTCCTATAAAAGCCTTGAGTTTATTCCTCTTTGTAGCTGAATAGTGCTCCATTGTAGTTGATGGGTATTTGGGTTATTTCCAAAATTTAGCTATTACAAATTATACTGCAATAAACAGATATCACTGTGGTATGATGTTTTCAATTCTTCTGCAAAGATACCCAGCAGAATCAAATGGAAACAGTTTTTTAAGGACTCTCCACACTCATTTTCACAGTAGCTGTACCAGTGTACACTCCAATCAAGAATGGAGAAGGGTTCCTTTTCCCCTACAACCTCTCCAGCATTTGTTATTGATTGATTTTTTTTGATGATGGCCATTATTTCTGAAGTGAGATGGAATCTCAACATTGTTTTAATTTGCATCTCTTGAATGACTAATGGATGCCGAACTTTTTTTCGTGTATTTATTTGTGATTGTATTTCTTCATCAGAGAAGTGTATATTCATCTCAGATGCCCATTTTTGGGTGCGGTCTTTGAATTTGAATTTTTTTCAATTCTTTATGTGTTTTAGATATAAGTCTTTTGCCTATGGAACAACCAGTTGTAACTTTTTCCCATTCTGTGGGTTGTCTTTTCTATTTCTTCTGTTGTTCAAAAGCTTTCTTAAAAAATGAGATTCCATTTGTTGTTAAATATTATTCTTATAGTCTAGTTTTAATGATGAGAAACTCTAGAGGAAAAAGGAAATTTCTCAAAGTGAAAAATAAAAATCAATATTATAGTAGTATTCTCCCAAATTTTAAATAGCTCTTAAAAATTGATGAGAAAAGAATAAACTTATCAAGAGAAAATCTGAATATAAAGATGCTATTCAAAAATGAAGTGCAAATGGTCAGAAAATACATAAAACAGATGTTACATTTTGCTTTTAATCAGAAAAAATGAAACAAACACTTTTCAGGATGTCATTGTTTCACTATCACATTAAAAAAGAAGAAAGTGTATAATTATAGCCATGGTTGGAAATCAGTTAGTTATAGTAAAGGTTGTCACTTTAAAATGTGATGTTGGGAGTGAAAAGACAACCCACAAAATGGGAAAAAATTTTAACCAACTGTCCCTCAGATGAGGACTTCTATATAGAACACATAAAGAATTGAAAAAAATCAGGCCCCCTAAATTCAAAGACCAGTCCAAAAATGGGCACCTGAGATAAACATACACTTTTCAGATGAAGAAATACAAATGGCAAATAAATGCATGAAGAAATGTTCAACTTCACTGGCCATTCAAGAGAATGCAAATTAAAACAATGTGGAGATCCATCTCTTTCCAGAAAGAATGACTATCACCAAAAAAATCAACTAATAACAAATGCTGAAGGGACTATGGAGGGAAAGGAACCTTATTCTACTCTTGATGGGAGTGTAGACTGGTACAACCACTGTGGAAATCAGTGTAGAGATTCCTCAAGAAACTAGGTTTGTAGGTCCCATTTGACCTAGCTATTCCCCTTCTGGATATCTTTCCCAGAAGAACTGAAAACATCATACCACAGTGATATATGATCACCCATGTTTATAGCAGGACATTCTGAAATAACTAAATCTTGGAAACAACCCAAATGCCCATCAACCATGGAATGGATAAAAAAAGATGTGATTGAGTAGTACTCCATCATAATGAAGGATAAACTTGAGACTTTTCTAGGTAAATGGATGCAACTTGAGACCATATTCATAAGTAAATCAGACTCTCATATGTAACCATTATATTGTATCCTTAGTGTAAAAAAACTGAAAGAGAAAATAAGATACAAAATGTACAATAACTGTTGTGAAAGTGAAAGGGGAAGAAACTCATAGGAAAGAACAACTGGGATGTGGGAAAGGAGAAAAGAAAGGAGAGTAAAGATTTTATCTATCTATCTACAAGTTAAATAATTATAGTATTAACCTCTGCTAGTTCATTAAAAAGAATGGTTTGTGCTTTTATTGTTTGATCATTTTTTCATTCCTATGCTTTTTAAAAATTTTATTGTGAAAGTAATAAAAATACAACAGAACAAGACAGAACAAAACCAGTTGACACAATGCAGTGCAATTGATAAAGAACTTCACAGTAGGATACTGGGATAGTAGTAATAAGTACTATGGTATATCTCATTATCTTCATAATAGTTATCCAGTCAATGAAGTATAGCAAAATCAAGCCAAAAACATAACATTATAAAACCAATTGACAGTACTGAATAGAGCAAAAGAAACATAACAAAACAAAACAGAACAACCTTTGCCTTCAAACAGAAGATTGAAGGAAATCCCCCATATTTGCTATATTGCATATGGTCATACTCCGAGGAGATGCTCAGACATCTATCCCAGGTAGCTACTGGGGTGGGAGGTGTTTGATTTTCAGCCCATGCACCAGTGGGCTCATGGGAGCCCCTGGTTCTCCTCCTGGCCCACTCCAGGAGCTTACCAAGAGGTTGGAAGAATAAGTTGCCTAAGTCCCATCACGGCCGGATCTCAGGAGCACTGGTTTTCCTCTTGGCCCATGCTGATGGTGCTTACCAAGAGGATTGAAGACATTCCTATATCTTATAATCTGAGCAAATACTTTTAAGATAATATGCAGTATATTAGCCATCATGAATCTCCCATTATGTTGTTTTGAAATTCTGTATTATTGTTCTTATTCTTTTTTCATTTAAAAATGTGAGTTTTGAAATATGTAATACAGTGCATAGTGTGTATATCCTTTATTCACAAATCAGAATACACTACATGTCTATTAGTAAAAGATTAGTTTTATATCTTGGTTACAGATACTAAACTATGTAGTTTCTAACTCTACACAGTATAGGGGAAGTAAAAGTAATAATAATTTCCTATTAATTTGTCACAAGTTATTTTTCTAATAATCTCTCTCCTTCTCCCTACCTTTCAAGGAAAGCAAGTTCAAAATGACCAGTCTATTGTTCTTTGTTCTTTGTTTCTGTTTGCTTCAACATGTCTCTGTCTATAAAACCAATCTCTTTTGAGATCCTCAAAATAACTTGTTACAATTTTGTCCTGTGACAAATGTAATATGTACAGTATTGAATATCTCCTCATACTGAGACATAGATAATTAATTTAGGGAAGCTTTTCACAAAGCCAAGGATGAGAATGGTACTATTGACTATGTAATACAGCAGCTCTTAAGTCTGACATGATTTTTTAATAAAAATATGTCTATACAAATGTAGGGAGAAAATTATTTTTTTTCTCTAAAAGAAAAACAGTGATTATGCTTTCTAAGAAAGATAAATTTCCTTTTTAAGCATTGGTCTTGGGACTTCTGATAATGATGGCAGAAAGATAAGAGCAGATTACAGAAGCTCCCTGAGACTGACAACTCAGATGCCAAAATAACACATTGTGGGGAGTTTGTGACAGAGGGAGATGGATCCTCTGGACCCAGGAAGAAACTAAAGCAAAAAGAACCAGTCAAACATGCAGTCCTGGGGCTACTATTGAGGCAACTAAGATTCTGTGCTCTCACATGCCCAAATTCTCACTGCTTCGACTCACTGGAACCACAGTCGCACCAAGGTGCAGTTGCACTGAAGTCAGAGGTCAGCGAGCCCAATGAAGAATGGAGCTGTCAAGGGACCTGCATTGACCTGTGGTTGACTGACCCAGAGGGGAGGAGCCAGCATATGCCGATCCTGTTTGCACCTCAATAACACACTGGGGTGGGCAGGATCACCTAGCTAGTGTGCTTCAGAAGAACCATAAGCAACAAGGAAAGGGATCAGGACCTCCTCTATACACCTGTATGGAAGAAACCAAAAACATGAGAAGAGGAAGCAACAAGAAAAAGTTCCCAGCCCCCAACCCTGAGAACATTAATCTAGGACAGGTAAATACAAAAGAGATTGAGGACAGCAAACATGCAATATCAGTCATGGCACCAGTGTACATAAAGAGATATCTTCTGGACCTCATAGACAAGTTCAAAAGTGAAATATTTAACCAAGTAAAGCAAGATATAAGTAGATTAATAAAAGAAATGCTTATTGAATAAGAGCTTGAAGCTTGAAGAAGCACCTCTCAAGAAGACACAGAAGAATGGAGGAACATAAAAAAAGGAGAGAACTTTTGATGAAAAATATAAAGAAAACATGGAATACATGAAGCAGGTTCAAAGAGATTACCATGAAATAAAAAACTCCATTGAAAGCTGGCAAAACTGCTTGAAAGAAACTAAGGATAGATTATCCAAACTGGAAGACAGGTTTGCAATGTGTGATCATGAAAGGAAAATTTTCTTAAAAATAACAAGGAAACAGGCAGTAACAATACAAAGGCTAGAAGATGAGAAGAGGATCTATAACTTAAGAATAGAGAATGTGAATGAAGAAGCAGGGGTACAAACAAAGGAACTATAAAGGCTATTCACAGAATAACTAAGGAAAACTACCCAAGCATAGGAAAAGGAAATGATATTCAGATGTATGAGGCATACAGAACTCCAGCCACCTACAACCAAAACAAAGCTACACCCAGGCATATAATAATCAAGATCCCAGAAATTCAATATAAGAACAGAATATTAAAAGCCATCAGAGAGAAGAAACAGATCACCTATAAAGGAAAACCTATCAAAATTATGGCAGACTTCTTGACACAGACCATCAAATCAAGAAGAGCTTGGAACAAAGTATTCCAAGCCCTGAAAGAAAATAACCTCCAGCCCAGATTGATATGCCCTGCAAAACTGTCTCTAGAAATTATTGAGGAAAAAGTTGCTTCCAAGACGAAGAGGAACTGGGGAAATTTGTGACCACCAATCCAACTCTACAGAGAATACTGAAGGACATTCTAGAGAGAGAGAAAAATACCAGGATTTTAGGAACAGTGGCAGAGAGGCCTCAATGAATGAAGCAGGAAGTGGAATGAAGAAGAAAAGCAGACAAATAATGGCAGAAAAAGAGCACAACAGAAATGAGGCAGAGAAGGTTGGCTATGATCTCTAATATAGATGGCCTTGATACACTAAAGAAAAAAAACGAAGAAGAAAAAAAAGAAGAGAAACACAGGCAGAATAGATCAGGAGGTAGGGTCCACTGAGATGTTCTTTATAGGAAATATAATTAACCTGAAAAAGGGTTTATGGACTGAAAATCAAATATAAGAAAACAATGCTCAATGTGACAGGGAACCAGAGAGTAATGGGGCAACGACCAGTATTTGTGGATAGGTTGGAAAGACAGTCTTTAATAGGTAAAGGAATACAACTAGAGATCAAGTCCAGGAGGGAGAAGGCTCGGAACCACTTAGCTAAATAGCAGGCTGTCCACCTAATCTAAAAACTGAGGGTGTTGGTGAGACCCAAAAATGCACAGTGCACCTTGAGGGAGTGAAAGCGGGGGAATAGTCTTAAAAAAGGCAGCAGAGGATATTGTTAATAGTGTGTCAGATTTAAAACACATATTAGTCGCACTGCTCTGCTTAGATAGAGTTTTGTTCTGTCTCAGTTTGTCTACTTGCACTAGATCTGAGGGCACAGATAGTGATCCCAAAACTAACAGGATATAGTACAGTAATCATCTTTAATTTCCTATTAACTTAATCTGGATCCCTGTATAACTTATACTGTTTTATCATGACTGATCTTAGTTAAATCTGGTTTGTTTGATTACTGTTTAATATCAACAGATTTTATCCAAAACTGTTATGATTGATAATATCAAGTCTGAGAATACAGGCAACTTTACTGAAGATGACAAGATTCACTATGATACCCATTCTGGCTTGATTATTACCTGTTTTTGATGTTTTACACTATCTACAAAGTTGTGTTTTTATTAATATTGTTTTGTACTACTATATTCCATTATACTGTGTCTGATGATATAGACAATTATATTGAAGATAACAACAGACAATACAGTGACCATGGTAGAACTCCTTGTACAGTGGTTTTATATGTCTTTTTCATTTTATGTGTTTATAGAAATATGTTTTGTTTTGTCCTGCTTTTTTTGTTTCTCCCTGTAATATAGAAAAGATAGAAATACATGTAGAGACTCATGCATGTGTAGAACCTATAAACAGTTTATGAGAAGTGATCTTATAATGCATGATGAAGTGAACAAATACTTTGAAGAAAAAGGAACAGTACGGTACCCAGTGCTGACCCCATAGTGCCATGATGTGAAATTCAGCAGTGCTATTGTTCTTTGTTTGGAGTGATTTTGGCCTGCTTTGGTTTGTTTAATCTCAACATAATTGAAGATATGGATAACTGCATGTATGTTTAAGTGTATAGGATTAATAACCATATTTCTAAGTTTTTGTTGGATAGTTGAACAGAACAGAACTGTTTGCAGTCTCGCTGTTTGAATCCCCACTTTATGTGTTTCACTTTTGCATCTTAACTATTTGTAAGAGGACAATATATAATCATCAATTAGTGATTTGTTACTGTTTATTTTTTCTTTGAAAGTATGTATTATTTCTACCCATTTTCTGTTTTGTTTAGTCTTTCTTTAAATAAAAAAAAGCATTGGTCTGTTCTTCTAGAGGACAGCCTTCATAGTGAAGAGGTAGGGCCATGACCTGCTGGGTCTTCAGTACAGCTAGGGAAAAACACAACGTGAGTGGTGAAGCAGGGCATTTAGATCAGGGCAAAATATATGTGATTCTCACCAGTCTCAGGGACTCAGCTGGTGTTTGGCTTAGATATTCATCAAAATAAAAAAAATTTCTTGTGGTAGAATTATTTGCTTCTGCTTTTAATATGCCTCTGAACTGTTTACAATGATCATGATTCTTTTTTAAATTAGAAAAAGCAAAATTACTTTCTTTCTGGGTTGTCTAGCGTGTAAACATACTCTATGCCACTGAAATGCACTCTTAGGAATGATTAGGTTGGAAAAATTTGTATTACAAGTATTTTTTACTATAACATAAAAAAGGTCAGAGTCATGATGTACAGGTGTGGATAGTCTGTACAAATCCTTAAGATCTACAGGATAAGAAAAAAGAATAACAGAAACAAGTGTACTATAATTTCTTTGGGTAATTGGATGACTCCTGAAATTTCCTGCATTGTTTATTTCAGTATATTGATAGTAACAGGAGATAAAAAGCCCAGAGAATATAAGAAAATAAACAATTAAAGAGGGACTTTATATTACAGGGAAAAAATCTCATGATTTTTGATTTGTATAATTTTTCCATTTTATTTTTTCTTTATTACTATCCATATTTTTGTTTTATTAAAAAAAACAAAATTTCTTAATATGATACACAGTGAATAATTATCTTCAAAATAGTTACTCAGAGTATAAGACATCAACAAAAAAAATTCTCTCTTACAAAGAAGAAACAAAAAGATATTAGCACAAAAAATTCTTTTCAGGAAAGTAAAACTGGTAGCATAAATGAGACAAATTAGCATATGTATTTCAAAACTTGCCACCAGGGGACAGAAGTAGGCCAGTGTCAGGCAATGGTGTGCTTCTGAAATTGCCAGATTGGGCTTTTCTTTCAATTTTCTCACAGAGGAACTATAGTTCTTGTTATGCATATTAAAAAACTAAGAAACAGATCCTTGAAAATTACTGATGAGCATCTTCTCATATACTTGTTACCCATTGGTGTCTTTAGAGAAATATTTGTTTGAGTTCTTTGCACACTAAAATTTTTTTCTGAGTTGTAAGAGTTTTTTTTTATATGTTGGAGATTAATACTTACGATATTTGTATATTGCCAGGCATGGTGGTACAAGTCTGTAATCTCAGCATTTAGGAGGCTGAGGCAAGAGGAATCCTGTGAGTTTGAGTTTACAAAATGAGCTCAAGGCCAGCCTGAACTGCAGAGTTAGACCCTGTCTGAAAACAAGCAAACAAACAAACAAACTTGTATATGTGACTTGTAAATATTTTCCCCTATTCCCTAGATTGCCTTTTCTTTTTGTTGGTTGTTTCTTTCTCTGTGCAGAGCCTTATAAGTCTGACATAGTCTCATTATTTTGTTTTGGTTGTCTGTTTTGGGGGTCATTTCTTAGAAATTATTGCCAACACTAATTCAAGAAACTTTCAAGAAAGTATTTTCTTCTACAAGTTTTACAATTTCAGCTCTTACATTTAAATTTTCATTCCATTTTGAGTTAATTTTTGTATGGTGTAAGATAAGCATCTAATTTCATTCTTTATTTGTGTATATACAGTTTCCCCAACCCCATTTGTTGAGAAGCCTTTCTTGTTTGTGCTGTGTGCTCTAGGAACCTGAATAGAAGATCAGCCAATATTTATGGGCCTATATTTGTTATTATTTTCTATGGCTATTTTTATGCTAGTGCCATATTGTTTTCTCCTTTTATTTTTTAAATAATATTTTTTAATGTATTTAGATATTCATAATGATCACATTCATCAGAGAATTTGTACCTGTTCATGATATAATTTCTTTTTTTGCCCATTCCCCTACCCTCACTTCAACCCCTCCACCCTCCCCAATTTACAAAAGCTTTGTTTCTTGTTTTTCTTTTCTCTTTCTTTCTCTTTCACTTTTTCCTTCTTTCCTTTTCCCTCCTCTCCAGTTCCCCTCCCATTTGAACTCTGTCTTCCTATTTCCCAATATCTATTATAAATTTTGGTCCTCACTTACACTTTTGGTTTCTCACATCAGGGAAAACATGTGTGACAGATTTATTTACACATGCATGTCTAATTTATTTCACTTCAGAGTATGGTCTCGAGGTGCATCCATTTACCTAGAAATGTCTCAAACTTATCCTTTTTGCTACACAGGGCTTGTGCCAAAACTGTATTCCTTAATGAGAAACACTCATTTCTCTATTCTTCTTCTCCTTCTCCTCCTCCTCCTCCTCCTCCTCCTCCTCCTTCTTCTTCTTCTTCTTCCTCCTCCTCCTCCTCCTTCTCCTCCTCCTCCTCCTCCTTCTTTTTGTGTGTGTGTGCCAGGAATCAAACTCACGAACTTGCACTTGCCAGGCGGAATTTGTGCCACTAAGCTGAATCCCTGACCCCTTCCATTTTTATACAGATGCTAAGATAATATTTCTACTTTCAGCTTCCTCCAAATAGGGCCCACTTCCGAAAGGTTCCATCATCTCCATTAGCATGAAGACCGGGAGCCAAGTCTTTAACACATGACACTGTGGAAGGTATTTCAGATACAATCTGTAGCATCACCTCTGTTCCAATCCTTATAGTACATTTTATAAGGCAGGACTGAATAGAGTGAATGTTTAAATAAAAATATTTTATTGCAGTGAAAAGACACATTGGCATTAATTCACCTCCAGATAATCCTCCTCGATTTGAAGACATCACTCTTTCCACTTTCTGAATCAGTTCTGAAGTTCTCTTTTATGTCTTTAGGCTGTTGTGGATGCTTCAATGTTCTGAATCTATTCAAACATTTGCCTTTCACAGTCATTTTGGCTGTGGGAAGATCCAGGGTTGCATGGTGCATGCTGTCAGGTCCAGGGAATAGTCAGGTG
Source organism: Cavia porcellus (assembly GCF_034190915.1). NCBI lineage: Eukaryota > Metazoa > Chordata > Mammalia > Rodentia > Caviidae > Cavia > Cavia porcellus. The sequence goes on along the minus strand of NW_026947497.1, from coordinate 24,627,204 downwards.
AGTACAATGGCGATGTTTTCATGAGCCTGTCTTTCCAGTGGATGACTCTCAGGAGCAGCATTCACATTTCTTTGATCATACCTTGTAAAGATACTTATGAAAGAACTTCCAGAACTAGTTCAGGAAGTGGCAAAAACAATGGAATGAGAGTGTATAAAGAAAGGAAGAGTTGTATGATGGGGCCTAATGGCAAGGTATCTTTTACTTTAAAGATTTTGAAAAAATCGAAACATTCACCATGTATCTCAATTCTATCTTCTAAAGGACTAGAAAATTATAGCAATGCCAATACAGTCTGAGTTTGCCTAATTCAGTATTTCCCCAACTCAAACTTCTCTTGAGTATAAAGTTAAAATCTTAGCTGGAAAGCTAGCTGTGGAGGGGCACACTAGCAATGCCAGCACAACTGAATGACTTAGAGAGACATTCTCAAAATGAAAACTGCAAGAAAGGGCTGGGGATGTGAATCAGTATAAAGGGCCTGATTTCAGCCCCCAGGAATACCAAAAACTAATCCAAACCAAACCAAACCAAACCAAACCAAACCAAACCAAACCAAACCAACAAAACTCCTTGGCTAGAATTATTTTGCTAGCCACTGACAGCAGGATAGAAATTTAAGGTGCAGGTTTGCGGCAGGAGATTAGGACAGGCAAAGCTGGCTGGAGAAGCAGGCCTAACTTGTTAATTACAGAATCCTAGGGCACATGCGCCGAATAGCTCCCAAAGCCCTGTACCTGGACTTTTGAAGAGAACTGGAGTGGGTTTTCAATCCACAGCTTAGATCTGATGCCAGCGGAGGAGGGGAAATACAAAGGACAATCAACACTGAACTTTCTGTTGCTGTGTTCTCTCGCAGTAGCCTGTTCTTCTGTGGAGGGTCTTTACTTTCCTTGGTCCAAACTTGCTCTGCAGAGCCTGTTTTTTCCTATCTTTAATAAGTGCTATACCTTGCTACCATTTGTACTTGTCTTGACCAATTCTTTATTCAAAACAGAATGAAACTGGAAACTACCTCTAGAAGGTGATTCCAGCATTCTAAAACCTGGTAACGTATTTGGCAAACCAGGCAGGAGATAAGGCCTTTTTGGGTACTTTTTGCTTTTCTCATTCTAAAATCTATGACTAAGAAGGTTTTATTTCCGTGCCTTACCCTCGCTGGGGAACTCCAGAGGGTTTTCTCATGATGCCAGGAAGTTTCCTGCTTTTTCTGTCAAGTGTGAGGGGGAAGGGAGCACAAAGTCTTTGTATTTTTCCAAGCCAGTAAGAGGCCTGAAGTCCTGCCTAAAATTTATTTCTCCTTTTATTTCTTTCTTTTTCCCATTTTCATCACTTTTATCGGAATGGCTCCAATAGAGCATCCAGTGAGCCCATTTTTAACCCAGTCTACATTCAGTATCCCAGAACAGATCATTCAGGTTCTGTGAGTGCAAGCTAGAGTATTATTGTTATTATTATTATTATTATTTTGTTCACATGTTTCTCCTCTCCATCATACATTGCTCAGTTTTCTTACACTTTTGAGGAATTAACTATTGGTAACTCGTTCTCCTGCTTGAATAGCTGCCAACCCAGGTTATTCCTTTATGTACTCAAAGTCTCATCTGTGCTTTCCCCCTAGATCCTTTTAACTTCAGGTATCATTGGATCGTCTTGGGCTGTGTCTCATCATAGCCTCACTTTTGATCTAGTGTGGCAAGATGTCCAGTTCATCTTGGCCACTTGCTCTATGTCAGATGGGAGAAACAATAGGATCAGAGGCTAAGAGCTATGCAAATGAACAATATGCTTCAAGAAGGAAAAGAAACCATCCTAGAGTGACTGTTGTCCTTTTGGCAGAATTAAACTGGGACTATAATACAGTGGTACTTTGGTTCATAAACTTAAATAATTTCCATGATTCTGGACACATTCTGAATTGAGTGAGAACTAAATTAAATTTCTCCATAAGGTCAACATTGAAACCAACCACTGAGTTTGATTTAGTTTTGTGACTAGAATCATAGAAGAATTAAACTCATAAATTGAAGTACCTCTGTACTAGTGAGGGGATAAAAATGAAGTCTGACATGATAGCTGCTCTTATCATGGGCATGAAAAGGTTCATTAAGGACTCTATTAATTATGGTGAGTGGGGGCACCCAGGGCAAAGAGAAAAGTCCAGATGCCACAGCTGATTGATAGAAATCTTTACAAACATAGGTCCAGTGTTCAGAGAGGAACAGGGACTGGTATGACATCATACCACTTGTCTATCAGCCCCAGATATTTTTCATAATTTACAAAATGACCCAGTTGCTGGACATGGTTTTTTTCTGTGTTCAACACTGGAATCCAGATGAGGGTAAAAGAGAAGGGCCAGAATGATAGCTTTTGTAATTGGCAATGCTTTAGACATACCCAAATCATCAACAGGAAAACACAAGGACAACTGCAAGAAGACTGGACACTGGGCATGTAACTGTGCCAAGTCACCTCCCGTGCCCTGCTCTGGGTGCTAGGTAGCTGATATGTCTGATTTATTGCACTAGAAGGTTTCCTGTCCCTGTACCAGGGAGGAGGTAGGCCAGCCAAAATCCTCATTTCCCACTCTAATGAAAACTAAGGTGCCCTGGGCAGTGTACAATATCTGTGTCCACAGATATTACCATCTCCTGTGAGGATTCCTGGTCACCCTGGATAACATGGGAGCACACAGGATCCATTTAACTGTCTGAAGAAAAAGATCACCCCCCAAAACAAAGCTATTCACGTGAACCTCTGGAAGACCTGAGATTCCTCTTCAGAAAGTAAAATTCCAGTACTGCTTTGCTGCATATAGCATGGAAATCTGGTCTACTATTCTTCATAGTTGGGCTCTAGACTCCTAACCTAATAGTAAAGTTTCTTTCTTTTTCCCATCAAACAGACAGTTCAACAGCCATCAACTATTTTTTCATTGTCTCCTGACAGGACTATTTTCTTCAAGTCAGTCAGTGAGTCACAGCACCCCAAGATAGGAAGAGAGCACTTAATCCACAGTATGCAGGGCCCGCGGCCCCTTTCAGCAGGAAATAGCTATAAGAAGATGGAGACCTTCACTCCCTTGGAACTGTATGTAAGGAATGGTAGGGATATGTGTCTGTCAGGGGGAAATGAGGCTAGAGACAAAGGTGTCACGAAACTGGCTGGGGAGGTCAGCCTCATCTGTTAATTACAAATCCCAGGGTGTATGTGCAGAACAATCCTCAAAGTCCCACATGAGGACTTCTCATGAGAACTTGAGCAGGTTTTCAGTAGGACCGTCTAGACCTGACACCAGTCTGAAGAGAAATACAAAAGGACTTTGACACTGAGTTTGTTGCTACTGTGTTCTCTCACTGCAGTCCATTCTCATTGTCCTACTTTTATTTGGCCCAAACTCACTGTGCAGCACTTGTGTTTCCCTACCTTTACTAAATGTAAAACCTTACTAATGTTTGTTCGTGTCTTGACCAATTCTTTGTTAGGGACAGAGTGAACCTAGAAATCACCTGTGGAGAGGCCAGCACCCCAAAACCAGTAACAGTCTGAGATTTTGAGAAAGTAATTTTGATAAAGATAAATGAAACTCGCAACCTACTGTATGTCCGGTATGAGTCTGTGTTCTCTAAAACTGAAGAACGGATTTTAGGAACAACGGAGGTTTAAGAGCAAAATATATTTACTGAAAGAAAGAAAGCTTCTCTCTGACAGACAGAAAGGGTTGCCAAGGACTGTCTTTTAAATGAGATGGGTCCAAGGTGAGGAAAACATAGGAACTTGAAAGAAAGACATGCACAAGATGGGACAGAACTGTGGCCAATCAGTAAGATTAATTATTCAGGTACAATTGATCAAATCAGGGACAAATGGAAAAGCGAGTCATATAACAAGCAGGCATGCTTAAAGAGCAGCGACACTTCCTATAGGAGGTTAGAATGGTGACTCCTGGCTTCCTCAAGGTGAGCCATACCGATTTAGACTATCAATCCCTGAAATTTATACTTAAGGTGTGGTTGTGTTTGTTTTGCCCTTTGTCTGGAGATTTGGCCCACAGCAGGAGTCTCCTCCAAGGTTACAACATATCTGGTCTTCTGCATTGGCTTCTTCGAGGACCCAGCCCTGTCTGACTGCCTATAAAACTTTTAACTCACTCAGCTGCTTGTAATAGTTTCATTTTAAGAACATTAGAAAGGAATAAAGTACATTCATGACACAGAAGATAAGTTTTCCCAAGGCCTTTATTTTAATTTTATTATTTTTAAAAGAGAATGCCCGTGGAGTGATTGATTGCCTCTGGATCAGAATTTGCAGACCAAACCCAGCAGTCATCACTACTGCACTTATGTACCCTGCTCAGTCTCCTCTTTCCATGCTTATTGGTTGCTTCTTTTTTTATGTATTTATCCCACACTGCCTGTCTCTGTCATTTTAGCAAAAAAAAAAAAAAAAAAAAGTTTATTTATTTATTTTTGTCTTTTTGAGACAGAGTCTCACTATGCCATTCAGGCTGGCCTTGGGCTCACTTTGTAGCTCAGGCTGGTCTTGAACTTGCAAGGATCTGCCTGCCTCAGCCTCCTGAGCACTGGGAATACAGGAGTGTGCCACCATGTCCAGCTTTAGAAAAAAAATTTTTTTAAAAAAATTGTTTTCTTCTTTTTGTTTTTCTCTGTTTTAAAAGAGCAAATTTTTTAAAAGTACTTTCCCCCTTCCTAAACCCAAATATATCTTCAAATAAAACAATAAGTGGGGAAAAGCAAAAGGCATTAGTGATTCTCTGCTAATTTCTGAATCCTAGTTATATATAGGGTCTCACCTCTGCAGCCTCCTTGGGCCTGGGGTTCAGAACTGTCATTAGTCCTAAAAGGGGTCCCAGGGAGATTCACTGTATCAATGCACAAAGCCAAAGCTGCAAGGGTGTAAAGAAACGTGTTAAATTCTTTTCTTTGTCCTATTCCTATAACAGCTCAGTTCTGTGGCATAAAAATCTTTCTCTTAAAATAGTCTGTAAAGAAAGTTGTAAAGCTGTAAATCATTAAACATTGCCCCCAGATGACTGCTAAAGAACCTAAACATAACAGAGGGGGATATTAGGAATTTGAGGAAATTTTTGAAGAGAAGAAAGAAAAAGAGAACTAAAGCAGAGAAGACTCAATGAGTAATTGGGAATTAAGGAATCAAGTGGGGAGATGAGATGTTGTGTTTTAAATGCAGGATTATTTTGAGAAAGTCTTCTCATGAGTCACAATAGTAGCAAAAAGCAGGCCAGAGTGGAATGGAAAGCACTCTAGTGAGCACCTAGGCCTTGGGGAATATTGTCTTACCTGTTATGGGTGTCATTTTTCTCTTTTGTCATTCCCCCTGAGTCTTACTGTTTTTGACAATGACAAATAATTCCAGCAAAGATTTTGATGGTCAAGAGCAGTTTAAAATAGGACTGTAACCTTTGGGTATTTATACTCCACAGTTATGGAAAGAGAATTATTTTTGTTCTTATGGGCTATTTCTTTTATTTTTTTTTGCTTGACTTAATCTACTATTCAAATAATTAATTGAGAGATGATAAACTAGATCATGTCTCTCATATGATCTTTCATATAAAAATTAATTTTGAGTTGAAGGCAATATTTAGCAAATGCAAAAATACCTCTCTCTAACTCCTTTCTGTGAGATACAAACAACTCCAGACTATCCTCAGCACAGGGTCCATCTGGGGACAGACCTTACTCTGATTGTATTCTCTTATTTATTCCCCTTCTCATAGTTTTGTGCCTTTAGAAGTCAAAAGTTTTTCTTTCTTCCTGTTATTTTCCCATAAATTTATTGTTCTTTGTTGAAGATGCTGTATAAACTGGAATCCTTTTTCTTGGTCTTGAATTAATTTTCCTTGAGATTTTTTATGCATGATATGTGTTGCACATGTTACTGAGCTGTTTTTCTTCTGTTGCCCTTTTTTTTGCTATGGAGTTCATTCTAATCAAGGACTTAAAAATATTGAGGAATAAAATAGTCTTTTTCATGTATGGAGGCCATTAGACTGAGACAACTCTAGAGTCCTAGGTTTTTATGTAAGCAAACCAGATGATGATATAGGGGAACAAAATTCCCAACCTACCAGATGTTTGGTATGAGTTTGTGTTCTCTAAAACTGAAGAATGAATTTTAGGAAAAATTGATGTTAATTGTGAAAAGTTTCTGCCATAGTACAAATTACTGGACATTATGGCGGTGGTCTACAATGGCAGAAGGCCAAAGCAAAAACAGTGCTTACCCTGACAACCACTTTCTCCTCCTTCCCTTCAGCCCTGATTACAATTTCTTCTTTCCCTTCCCATATGTGAAGAGAATTCCAATCAGTTATTCATGCATCATCAAAGCTGACCCAAACTCTGTCTCTGGCCAGAAGTCATAAAACCTCCCACCATGTTTGTCTTTGGTCAGTGGAGAAAGCCCAACCCCTGAGTGGCACACTCCTCTCCATGTTCTCAATAAAAGCCACTTTATCTTTCCTTCTGCTTCTCTATTGGGCCAGAAAACCCTAACAAAGAGCAGAATATATTTACTGAGAGAAAAGAAGCTTCTGTCTGAGAGTGAAACAAAAGGGGTCCTAAATGGGTTGCCAAAGACTGTCTTTTCTAAGACTTCTGTAGAGAAAAACCACAAGGTGAGATGGGTTCAAGACAGGGAAAATTGGGAACTTACAGATGAGCATGAGTTGGGACAGAACTATGGCCAACCAATAAGATTAAATATTCAGGTAAAATTGACCAAGTCAGGGACAAATGGGGTAGCAAGTAAGTAACAAGCAGGCATGCTTAAAAAGCAGTGACTCCTCCTCTGAGGGACTGGGATGCTGCGCCTGGCTTCCTCAAGGTGATCCGTATTTATTTAGAATATCAGTTCCTGGTGTTTATACTTAGGGTGTGGTTGCATTTGGTTTGTCTTTTGTCTTGAGATCTGACTCAACAGGAGATGTCTGTCTCCTCCAAGGTCACAAGACATTTGGTCCTCTGTTCTGGCTCCCTTGAAGGCTGGGCCCTCTCTTATTGTAACCTAGCTAAGGGCCTGCTATCCTGTTCTGTATAGTGTCATTACCCTGACCTTTGTTCCAATTTCTGTTTCCTGTGAATTACCCATTTGCTGACCACTGATTGTAAAACACACGGCTCCAAACCAGCTGACCCTTGGTTGTAAAGCATTTCACATTAATTGCTTGCCTGTCTTCATAAGCTCTCTCCCTCTTCTTTGTAGTTTTTCTCTTTATAAACCTCCTTGTAGCCTTACCTGGTTGCACAGCTCTACAAATTCCAACGTGAGTGTGCTGCTGGTGCCAGCTTAAATAAAGCACTTCTTTTTCCTTTTTAAAGATGTCTTGCCCCATTTTTGAAGTACAACATCTTGGGGTAAAACATTTGGGGGCCCACCTAGGATACCTCAGGAACCCTCTTCAAATTCTTTTTTCTACAAGAGAGCTCAAACTGTAAGTACATTTGCATTTGGGTGAGCACATTTGTAAAATCAGAAGAACCCAGTGCTCCTTCTGCACCAGAGTGGGATGCCCTCCGGGAGGCTTTTTGCCTGTTTGTAATTTGGAGCTTTTTGCCCATTTGCAATTTGGGGCTCCTTTGCCCATTTGACTTTATGTTCAGTGTTTCTGTAATGTGAGGCAGTCTGCCCATTTGAATCTGTTACTAACTTTGATTTTTTGGGTTTTTTTTTTTTACCCATTTGAACTTGTTGAATTTGTTAATAACTTAGGGGCCCGTTGCCCATTTGAACTTGTCTGTTACAGGCTCCATGTGGCTTATTGGACTCAAGGGTTATAATGAAAATTGTTTCCCTTTAAGTCCCGGACTGTGGACAGAAAAGCCTTTGTGTGCATGTTCATTGTTTACCTTGTCTTTTGTGGCTACTTGTCTTGTGTTTTTGTCTTTGACTGGTTATTAATAACTATGAGCCAGGTACCATCATCAATGTCTTTGTCTCCTTTGACCCTGGTCCTTAATCATTTTGGAGACTTTAAGGATTGAGCCCAGGGATATGGAGAACCAATACATCCTGGAAGACTCTGTATCTTCTGTGAACTTGAATGGCCCCCCGGGGTTCCTAACTGGCTGCCGGTGGGTAGTTTGACTTGTCCACAGCTCAAGCCATCTGACAATATGTCTTTGGTCCCCTGACTCACCCAGATCAAGTTGCGTACATTCAGGTTTGGATTGTCCTCATTCATGACCTCTTCTCCTGGCTTAAAAAGTTTTGTAAGGCTTCCAGCTGCCAACTTATGGTGTCATTAAAACCAAAACTGAAACCAGCACTGAGCCAGGTCCTGCCTGCTGAGGAAGAGGCACCTCTTTCCCCACCTTATCGGCCCCCTCCTCCAACACCCTCGGCCCCAGAACCAGAGCCTTCTTCCCGTCTTCCCAGTCCCCTCTGGACCTGGAGCCGCTACCACCATTCAGAGTCACCTGACTCATCATCAGCCACTCCTGCCCTCCTTCCTTTGCATGAAATCCATAACACCTAAGGCCCCTTTACACTGCTGTTTACCTTTGTCCTGTTCTCTGCCTCTGATCTTTATAATTGGAAACTGCAGAACCCACCTTTTTCTAAGGATCCCCAAGTCCTCATTTCTCTTCGGGAATCTTTTTCACTCATTGCCCCACTTGGGATGACTGTCAGCAGCTGTTATAGATGCTGTTTACCATGGAGGAGAATTCCTGAACCGTGTTTTCCCTTTATTTTGCCCTGATTGGAACCCTAATATGACTGACGGTAAGGAGGCTCTCGAGTGGTATCACCAATTGTTTTTGGAAGCCCTACAGGGTGCCACCACAAAACCCATCAATTTGTTCAAGATTTCAGAGGTAAGACAATTGGCTAATGAGTCTCCCTTGGGATTTCTGGAAAGATTGCAAGAGGCCTATTGCATTTACACACCCATAGATCTGGTAGCATGTGAGAATGCAAGGGCCATTAATATTGCCTTTGTAACTCAGTCAGCCCCTGATATTAAGCGAAAATTGCAGAATTTTGAGAGATTTGAGGGAATTCCCCTTAGCCAGTTATTAGAGATTGCTCAGAAGGTGTTTGACAACCATAAGGATTCAAAAGACCAAAATATTAGAGGTGCTAACTGAAAAAGTTACCAAGCTGGATACGAAGTCTTGCCCACCCCTAGATAAAAATCAATGTGCCTATTGTAAAGAGAAGGGGCAATGGTGAAAGGATAGTCCCAAGCTAAAAGCTAAACTGGAGAAAGACGCAAAGGCTCTGTTGACCCAGGATTGAGGGAGTCGGGGCTCTTTCACCTCTACCCCAGAGCTCAGGCTAACCCTACATGTGGAGGGGACAACTGGTTGATTTCTTGGTGGACTCTGGAGCGGCTCACTCAGTCCTTACCCAGCTTATAGGAACTCCCATAGGAAAAAGGCTAAGAGTACTAGGAGCTACAGGGAATGCAAAAAACTTATCAAAAGTTTCAAGCTCAGCTTGCCAGACCAGGGCAAAAGACTATTTCCCATGAATTCCTTTGTGTTCCAGAGTGCTCTTATCCCTTGGTGGGCTGGGACCTTTTGCATAAACTGAAAGTTCATTTTAGTTTTGAATCAGCCACCCCAGCAGTGCAGATGAACAATAGTTCACCTGAACTCCCTGGCACCAAAGTCTTTGCCCTATACCCTGAGGGCAAAGGACATCTGTTATTGGGAAGTCCTAAAGTTTCTAGTGATGATGAGCTATTACATCGCTGGACAAAGGAAATTCCTGGGGTTTGGGCAGAACATAACCCTCCCAATTTGGCAGTGGACCAACTCCCTCTGGTGATTGAACTTACACCCCAGGCTATCCCTATTCAGCTTAAGCAATACCCCATCAGTTTGCAGGCCTGTCAAGGTATAGCCAAACATATATTAAGGTTAAAGGAACATGGCATTTTAAAATCTTGTCCTCCCCATGGAATACCCCTTTGCTGCCTGTTCAGAAGCCTGGGACCCAGGACTACTGGCCAGTGCAGGATCTCAGAGAAGTAAATAGGAGAGTTGTAACTTTCCACCCCGCTGTACCCAACCCCTGTACTCTACTAAGTCTACTGAGCACCAAGTGGAGCTGGTACTCAGTGTTGGACTTAAATAATGCTTTTTTCACTTTGCACATTGCCCCGGTTAGTCAACCCATCTTTGTCTTTGAATGGACAGACCCCTCTTCAGGAGTGTCAGAGCAGTTGACTTGGACATGCTTAGCACAGGGATTTAGGAATGTGCCCACTCTTTTTGATGAGGCCTTAGCCATAGACCTCTTGGGCTTCAGAGAGGACCATCCTAATGTGACACTCTTACAATATGTTGATGACCTTTTGGTGGTGACAGATTCATCTGAACGCTGTGTGAGTGCCACCCAAGCTCTTCTGGGGGCTTTAGATGAGCTGGGCTATATGGTCTCTGCTAAAAAGGTCCAACTATGGCAAAAACATGTGGCCTACTTAGGTTACCAAATCCATGAAGTAAAGCAGACTCTTTCCTCCTAGTAGGTGCAAGTCATCCAACAGATTCCAGTCTCTGTGACTAAAAAGCAGGTGCGAGAATTTCTAGGAGCTCTGAGATATTGTAGGCTTTGGATTATTAATTTTGCTGAGATAGCTCAGCCTCTTTATGACTCATGAAGGAGAGCCACTCAGGACCCTCTAGAGTGGACGGACTCTCAGACCAGGCTTTTAAACAGCTGAAACTGGCCTCAACTCAGGCTCTTGCCTTGGTGCTGCCAGACCTGCAAAAACCTTTTTCCCTTTATGTTGACAAGAAGCGAGGGATAGCAAAAGGAGTACTGACCCAGAGTTTGGGACCATGGCAGAGGCCTGTTGCCTATCTTTCTAAGAGGCTTGATAACATGGCAGCTGGATGGCCACCTTGTCTACGGGTGATTACCTTGGTGGTCCTCCTAGTAAAGGAGGCTCAAAAGTTGACTTTTAGACAAAAACTCTTAATTGTCTCCTCCCATTTGAAGCAGACTCTCATCAAGGCTCCGCCAGACCGGTGGCTGTCCAACTCCCGAGTCATGCACTATCAGGTGTTACTTCTGGATCCGACTACCATCAGTTTCAAAGAAACAACTTTAAATCCTTCTACTCTGTTGCCTGATGATGACCGCTCCACAACTGTATTGAGGTTATTGATCATCTCATGGGGCTCCAACTGGACTTGACGGATGAACCTCTATCTGGAGTTCCATCATACTTCTCCAATGGGAGCAGTTACATATATCAAGGTAAGTGGGTCACGGGAGCTCCTGTTACCATAGACTCTAAGGTACTATGGGAACAAACCCTGGAGCCAGGAACATTGGCCCAATGGGCTGAACTCATTGCCCTCAGGCCCTGAAGTCATCAGAAGGTAAAGACATAAACATTTATGTCTTTAGGTATGCCTTTGCTACTGCCCATGTTCATGGGACCATTTATCAAGAACAAGGTCTATTGACCTCTGGGGGCCAAAAGATCAAAAATGCTCCCCAAATTTTAGATTTGCTGGTTACCATTTGGATGCTGAGGAAAGTAGATATCATCTGCTGTAAGGCCCATCAAGTGGGAGATGAGTCTGTTATCCGAGGAAACAATTTGGCAGATGCCACCGACTGAAAGGTGGCCATAAAGGCAGTGGGGATTGAGACAGCACCAACATTACTGATGATCACACCTACTCTGTCAGAGCCCATTTACACTTGAAAAGGCTTGCATTTGACAGCTCAACTTCAAGCAAAACCTAATATCCCTGGGGGCTGGTACCAACTGCCTGATAAGCAAGTCCTCCTCGAGGCATTGGGACATGCACTCATCCAACAAGCCTATTGGTTCACTCACCCGGGAGGATCAAAGCTCATTGCCCTTTTCTGAGATTGTTTCTTTATTCCTCAATTATCAAAGCTTACCCAGTCTATGAGTCTCAGATGCCCTCAGTGTCAATTAGTGAACCCAAAGCGACAGCAACAAATAGAAACCACTCGCTATCATGGGACCATGACGGGGGAACATTGGGAAATAGACTTTACAGAGATGGGAAAGCCTGACCATCAGGGGTATAAGTACTTACTAGTAATGGTTGATACATTCACTGGATGGGTCGAAGCCTTTCCTGCTAAGTCTGAGTCAGCTTGATAGTGGTTAAAATGCTCTTATATGAGATTATTCCCCAATTTGGCCTCCCCTTATCTATAAGGTCTGACAATGGCCTGACTTTTATAGCCCTGATAACTCAAAAACTGACCCAAGCCTTGCAGATTGATTGGAAACTCCATTGTGCTTACCAGCCTCAAAGTTCAGGACAAGCAGAATGGATGAATCAGTCTTTAAAAAAGGTAATAACTAAGATGGCCTTTGAAACTGGTGAGAACTGGGTGAGTCTCTTTCCTTTTGCCCTCTTGCATGCGCAATGCACTCCCTATGTTGCTGGTATTTCCCCTTTCGAGGCTCTATATGGGAGACTCCCTCCCCTAATCCCTATGATTTCTGAAGAAAAACTAGCTGATCTAGCTAACCAAGATCTTATTAAGTCCCTCCAGGCCCTTCAGCCAGTTCTGACTTCCATCCACCAGTTATTCCAACAGCAACATCCTCTGCCTGCAGCCTATTCTGAGGGTGAATGGCCTGTAGTGGAACCTGGAATATCGGTCCTCATCAGAATACATCACTAAGAATCTCTTGAACCACAGTGGGAGGGTCCCTACACCGAGGTTCTCAGCACTCCAACTGCCATCAAAGTTGCTGGGAAACCTGCCTGGATTCATCATTCCCACTTCAAGTCAGTTCCAGCCTCCATCGGTGATCGACCTGCAGTCAAGAGGGCTGTTGTCTCCTCCAAGAACCCCTTAAAGCTTAAGATTGCCAAATGTACCTAATAGTTTTGTTCTTATGGGTACTCCCTTATGGAGACTTCAGGGGCCCTTTTCATAATCCTCAATTTGGGACTTGGAAGACAACTGATTACAATACCGGTGAGATGTTGGCAACCAATGCCAGTGTCCATGGGTTAATTAAACTGGATTTATGTGCCCTGTTAAATATGGCCCCAATAAAAATTAGACAAAGGAGAATGATGATAGGACAGCACTGCATGCAATACATCCAAATGATTGAAGGGAAACAAACTGGGCCTTGTAAAGACCTGGAGAGTCAAAAGAGATTACAGTCCATTGGCTGGTACCTCTGCCCCAGATACAACAATAAGCTACTAACCTCTCCCACATTGAAGTACCTAGAGATTATCATATCTGGAGTTGTTCACAGTCCTTAGAGATAGAATACTTTTGTTAACATTGGGGTTGTGAAACTATATCCCCTTGGAATGTAAATCAAGTAGGCACCCATCTTTTGGTTACCTGTGAGACCCCACCCTCCTGTACCCTCAGCCAGTGTAACTTTATGATTTTACAACCCAAAGTTCCAACGACACTATTTGGAAAGTGGGATTACATTATGGAATTAGAATATGGGTCTCTGGATATAACCCCAGAAATGCCTTTACTATTCAATTTGTTTCTGGACTTATCCGGACAGCCCCCAGTAGACCCATAGGTCCTCGAGTTCCCCAGCTGCCTCAATTTCCTCTCCTATCACACACTTCCCTTCTTTTATCTCTGGGACCCCTGTTTCTCCTCTCATAGCAACCACCCCCTTGCTCCAAGTTGCTTTTGCACCACTCCTGGAGCCTTTTTTTACCCCTAGACATTGCCTTCCAGTATCTCAATCTCAGTGACTCAAAACTTACTGCTGACTGCTGGCTATGTCTCCTATCTTGACCACCCTTCTATATGGGTACTCTCATGATGGATGTTGTGGCAAATCAGCTTTTAAACTCCTCTACAGATGATTCTGCCTGTTGGTGGGGTGCAAGACCATTGCTCTCCCTGGATAACGTCCAGGGTATGCCAGGAACTTGTGTTTACTCTGCCTCCTACCTTTTGTAAACCTCCCCCTATGCTACTCTCTGTAATATCACTTCCTCAGCCCTGATTTACAATCTCTCCTACCCTGATAATCAGCACCTTGCTGCTCCCAGTGGAACTTGGTTTGCCTGCATTTCTGGTATAACTCCTTGCTCTATGCATCACCTGTTCACCCAACTTCTTGAGCTTTGTATTTTGGTTCATATTTTTCCCCAAGTGTACTGGTACTCTGGAGATAATGGAAGGAGCCACATTTTTCCTAGATATAATTTTGAGAACTCTGCCTGACTTAAAAGAAATCCTGTCCTTATACCTGTGCTACTGGGGATTGGGGTGGCAGGATCAATGGGTCTAGGAGTGTCCAGCCTAGTACTTGGAGACCAAAATTATAGGCCCTTGAGTGTGCTTATCATCCAAGATCTAGCCACTCTCAGTGACTCTGTCTCCAAGCTGGAGGATTCCTTGAGTTCCCTGGCTGAGACAATTTTACAAAACCAACGGGGACTAGATCTCCTGTTCCTGAAAGAGGGAGAACTTTGTTTGGCTTTGGGAGAAAACTGCTGCCTGTATACCAGCCATTCCAGGGTCATTAGACAGAACATGGCAAACCTTAAAAGGTGATTGCAAGACTGAGAACAAGCCAGGTAGGCCAAACAAAACTGGTTTGAATGTTGGTTTTCTTTTTCCCCTTGGTTAACAACTTTGATAACAGCAGTTGCAGGGCCTTTGTTCATCCTCCTGGTCTGTGTAACTATTGGACCTTGCATTATAAACGAATTAGTAAACTGTCAAAGACTGAGTTCAAACTGTTAAATTAGTGATCTTAAAGACTCAAGGATATTAACAAATACCCTTGTCTGAAGTCCCCTCCCATGAGCCAATGATGTGACTCACTGGCTAAATCAGTGGGCCAATAAGGTTGGGTTGTAAAATCATTAGGTTACACTGGCTGAGGGTACAGGAGGGTGGGGTCTCACAGGTAACCAAAAGATGGGTGCCTACTTGATTTACATTCCAAGGGGATATAGTTTCACAATCCCAATGTTAACAAAAGTATTCTATCTCTAAGGACTGTGAACAAAGCTAGGTATGATAATCTCTAGGTACTTCAGTGGGCCAGTGAGCCAATGATTTGACTCACTGGCAAAACCTAGTTAAGGTGTCACTACTCTGTTCTGTAAAGCGTTGTTACCCTGACCTTTGTTCCAATTTCTGTTTCTTGTGAATTACCCATTTGCTGACCACTGATTGTAAAACACTCCAAACCGGCTGACCCTTGGTTGTAAAACATTTCACATTAATTGCTTGCCTGTCTGCATAAGCTCTCTCCCTCTTCTTTGCAGTTTTTCCCTTAATAAACCTCCCTGTAGCGTGACCTGGTTGCACAGCTCTACAAATTCCAATGTGAGTGTGCCACTGGTGCCAGCTTAAATAAAGCGCTCCTTTTTCCTTTTTAAAGATGCCTTGCCCTTTTTTTGAAGTACAATATTTTGGGGTAAAACAGTCTGACTGCCTAGAATGTTTCTGTCTAACTCAGTTACCTATCAAATAGATACCAACTCAGCAGAAAAGATCATATACTAGGAAAATGAAATTTATTCTTGTTACAGTCAGCTAATTTAGATAGAATATTACAGACAGTTAGACAGGCCTGGGCCCTTGAAGTAGCCAGTACAGAAGAACAGATACCTTGCAACTGTAGGGGAGGCAAACACCTCTAGCTGTGAGCCAGATCTCAAGACAAAAGACAAAACAAATGTAACTACACCCTAAGGAACAAACATCAGGGATTGATATTTTAAATAGGTATCAGATCACCTTGAGGAAGCCAGAAGAAGCCACTAATCCTATCCTGTAAGATAAAGACACTGTTCCCACTAGCTATCTGACTTACTTCTCTATTGGATCTCAATTTAATCAATTTTACCTTAGCAATTACTCTCAGTCTTATTGGTTGACCATAATTGTGTCCTACCTCATGCCAGCCTACCTTGAGAGTTCCCATTTTTCTCACCCTTGGACTCACATCATCTTGTGGTTTTGCTCCATAAAAATTCCTGGGAAAGGCAGAATCTTTTGCAACTCACTTTGGACCCTCCTAGGACTTCTGTCTCTTTGTTGGACAGAAGCTTTCTTTCTCTCAATAAATATATTCTGCTCTTAACCTCCATTGTTCCTAAAATCATTCTTTGATTTTAGAGGTACAAACTTGAACCAGATGTCTAGTGTGTTGGGAGTTTCTTTCCCCTATATCATTCTTAAATTATCAGAAACTGAAGACTAACCTCCATTGAAATGATACATACGACTACTGCTCCACTTCAACCAACTAAATATTTTCTTTCACTAGTTTGTGTTCACTTATCCTTTTGCTCTTTTGATAAGCAAAAATAGCCTTACCTTTTTTCTTTTCTGAGCTCCCAGAGGACGTCTGGTTTGGCGCACTTGATTCGTGAATTACAGGTTTATTCTAATAAACTTAGAAATGTGAATGTGACAATGTTTATATTTTAATACCACATGCTTCCTGGTAGCAGGGTTTTGTGTGCTGTGTGTATGGCTAGAGTCCCACTTTAGAGTACTGTTATATACACCAAAGGGAAAATTTCAATATTCCCTTTCTTGGATGGGGACAAACAAGCTAAATGTATTTGTTGATGTACATAAGTTAGTAATTTTCATTTTTCTAGATAGTTCTTTGGAAGTTTCATTATAATATGCAGGTATACTTGAAAGACTAGAGGTTAAATATTACAAGAGTACAACAGAAACTCTTGGAGGTTGGTGCCATACCCTGTGCAGTAAATAGCTGAGTGAACTTGGTTAAAGTTTTTAATGTGAGAATGTGTCTTTTTTATTTTGACCTTTCTGATGGAACTTTTTAATCTTTATTTTGCCTTTATTTCTATGAGAAGACAATTTTTATAAGAAAGGTTACCTACTGATTCCAAATAATTTGGAGACAGTGCACTTCTTCATATTTATAAAAAATTATAGTTCCAATTATGGACATAATCCAATTGATGTTATTTGGAAAAGAACCAGAACAAAAGAACCAGAATAAAACTGCGTGCGAAAGCTGTGAAAGGATGAAAAAGATGGGGGTCATTGTACTGATGGTGAAGTAAAATTTTAAAAATTTGAGTATAAGTAAAAGTGCTTAAATTATTTTTTTAAAAGAATATATTTGCCAGTATATATTTGCCAATATATTTGTTTGGGATTAGTCTCTTGGAAACATGAAGGAAACTCAAATTTGTCATCTTTCATTCTTTGACTAGTGCACTGTTTTCTTTAGGAAATAGATTTTCCAAGTCTATTTTTCTTTTTTCTCTAGAGATTTCATTTGTCCTTTCTGTATTATCCTACAGGGTGAGGTGATTAGAAACATTTATTTCATGAGTCTTCTCTGAATGGATTTGAATTCCTTTGCTCAGAAGCCATCCTCTCAGGGAATGGAGAGGGCTTATCTCTGTTGGCCATGTGGATTTCTGTGAACTCTGTCATCCAGGATGAAAGCAATTTACATTCCAGTAATGCTGAGCTATCTTGTGTTCCCCAACATTGGTGATTACCTTGCTGGTGCTTTTTCCTGTCTGGAATGTCCTCTCCTAGTTGTTAAACTTTTTGTAAGTTTTTCAAAACCCTGTTTATGAATCAGTTCTTTATAAGGTTCTTCATTTCCATCTTTGCCTCTCCATCCCTACTGTGTAATCCTAGGCTAGAGTTGCCATAGTGTTTGCTGTAGTATCTCCACACCACAGAAATATCTCTATTATTACATTAATTGCTCTATACAGTATTGTGGTTATAATGTTGACTTCTAATTTCTAATTCTTCTAATTTAACTTTCTGGGAGTGAGGTCATTGACTTTTCTACATTCATAATCTGTACCTCTGGGTCTCTGCATGAGGCTCCTTAATAAATTACACTGGCTAACAAAACCTGGCATTTGATAAGGCTTACTATCATAATGTATCAGTTTCATGATACACATAACCCCTCTCCTATATTTAGGCAACTCTAAAATTAAGATGCATCTTCCATCATGCCATTTGTGCTTTGAAGTCAACCAACTGTGGAGTGAATCTTCTAGAATCTATGAGCCAAAATTAAACTGGCCATTTTTAAATTGTAAATGTCAGGTATTTTGTCCCACTGATGGAAAAATAACTAAAACAGAAATTGGTATATGAGAAGTAGGGTTGTTGCTATGTCTATGACTAACCATGTGGTTTTAGAAGCCTTTGGAACTGGTCTGTAGAAGAAGTTTAGAAAGGTTTGAAGATGATGGCTAAAGAAATCCTAGAAAGCTGGAAACCAATGGTACATATGGGTGAGAGCTCAAACCAGAATGCTAATAGAAATGCAGATAGGCATTAGAGGTTTCAACTGGGAACAAGGACTCTATTAGCAGATGGACTACTGGGCATGTGTATTATATTCTGGCAGAAAAATTGTCTTTTTGTGGGAGACTTTAACAGTGGTGGAGTAATCTGGTGGAAGAAATTTCATGGCAAATCAAATGTTCCAGCTGTGACACTGGTATTGGCTGTTTTTAGCATTATTTTTAGCAAGAATCAGAAGCAAGTGATAGAGTTAAATGATTTGAAGTTGACAGATATTTTCTGTCTTTTTTGAGACAAGATCTCACAATGCATTTAAGCTGGCCTTGAGCTCACTTTGTAGCCCAAGATGGCCTTGAACTCACAATGATCCTTTTACCTTGATCTGCTGAGTGCTGGAATTACAGATAAGTGCCACCATGCCTATCTGAAAAATTCACAGTTTTTTCAGAAAGGAAGAATCTGCAAAATCAGAGAAGAGGAGAACATGGTTGCTAAAAAGGTTAGCATAAAAGAAGCCAAGTATTTTGTACAATGATAAGAAGAAAGATGCTTGCTGGAAGTACGCCTCAGTGCCAAAGCACCTGCCTGGAAAGCAGGAGGTTTTGAGTTCAATTCCTGGTACAAAAAAAAGAAGAAGCAAGATACTTAGAGGACATTTCAAGTCAGTAAGACCCCACTCACTCATCCCAAATTCAAAGGTGCAAAACTGTAAATCCTTCCTTTGAAAAGTGAGTCCCTGGGATGTCTACTCAATCAGGGTTGCCTAGGGAAGTATAGCCCCATGGTCAGCCATCCAGGCAATCAGAGGCCCCTGAAGTAGGTGGGTCAAGTAGCCCCACCTACTGCTCAAATCATGGCTAATCTATATGGAACTGGGTTTTCAAGTATGCAGAATACTAGAGTTTTGGGGCCACAGAGGGTTCCATCCAGATTTCAGAAGAAGGCCTGGGAGACTAGGCAAAAATAGGGGACAGGGTCATAGTTCTTACTAGAAGATCCATGAGAGGGCAGCATTTGAGACTGTGAGAACAAGGCCAAATGTGCAACTGAGACCTCAAGAAGTTAGAAATTCCAGAAGCAGGGAACATGTACTGATAAAAGGTACAGGGAGCAAGTGGAACCTACTCAAGCAAGAGGCCATTTGGGCTGCCAGTAACAAGGGAATAGGGATAAGGCTGCCCAAACCCCTTGGAATTCACATCTTACTACAGCCTGTACTGAGAGCTGGGCATGGAGCTACAGAATTTAAAGCTTGTCTTGCTGGGTTTGGTCTGATTCCTTTGTTTCCCCTATCTATCCGTTTTGAAACGAGAATGTTTAGCCTGTACCTAAACATATGTTGGAAGCATTTAATTAAAAAAAATTTATAGGGGATCATAGCTAAGAGTTTTCATTGAGTCACAGAGGAGACTTTGGACTTGGACTTTTCAGCAATGCTGGGACTTGTAAGACTTTGGTGACTTTTAGAGATGGACTAAATTCACTTTGAATGAAGATATGGACATGAGTCCTTTGGGGGTAAGGGACTGAATGTTATGGTTTAGATCAAGAATAGTCCCCAGAAATCTTATGTGTTCAGAGATGGGGCTTTGGGGAGGTAATTGGATCATGGTGGTGACAGATGTTTCTTTGGGAGGTAGGGCCTGGTCAGAAGAAGAAGATCTCTGGAAGAGTGACCTAGAAAGGCAGACTTCCTTTTTTGGCTCCTCCTTTGTCTCCCTGCTTCCCCGCTGTCATGGATTAAACAGCTTTCCACCACCAGCCTCTTCTCCCTTGTAATTTCTACCTCGGAGCTAGTCAACTATAGATTGAATCCTCTACAAACCAATGATTTAGAATAGACCTCTCCTTCTTCAAGCTGCGCACTTCAGGTATTTTCCCTCAGTCATGTGAAACAACTGAGAGGGGAGCAGAACTATTCCTCCTTCATAGGGTTTAAACTATGCATATAGTTTTCCATCTAGAGACTCCTTTTTTCTAGATTCTTTAAAATTAGTGTGGCTCTGTGAATACTATTCATCATAATGGGAACAAAAGTAATTGACTAATTTTTATGTCACTTCTTTTCCATCCTATCCTTACCTTGACAGCTGGTGTTATAGGAAACTGAGTTAGATAGAAATAGTATAGGCAGTCAGACAGGGCTAGGTTTTCAAAAAAGCCCCTGGAGAAGGCCAAATACCTTGCAACCTTGGAGGAGACAGACACCTCCCACTGTGTGCCAGGCCTTACGACAAATGATCAAGCAAATATACCTACATCATAAGGATTGATTCTCTGTCACCCCAAGGAAGTCAGGAATCACAAGCCCAACCCCTCTATCAGAAGAGTCACTACTCCGTATGCATGCCCATTTGCTATATGGCTTGCTTCTCCATTTGTCTCCAATCTAATCAGTTTTACCCGAGCAATTAATCTTATCGATTGACCCTAGTTCTGTCTCACTTTATGCCCACCTTGTGGGTTCCCATGTTTTCTCCACCTTAGACTTGCCTCATCTTGTGGTTTTGCTCTATAAAAGTCTTTAGAAAAGACTTTTATATTTATATATTTTATAAATTTTATAAATAAATATTTATATATTTTATATTTATATATATTTGGCATCTCACCTGGGACTCCTGTCTCTCAGACAGAAGCTTTTTTTCTCTCAATAAATATATTCTGCTTTTAACCTCCATTGTTTCTAAAATCTATTCTTTGAATTTAGAGAACATGAACTCATACCAGACAGCTAGTAGGTTTGGAGTTTCATTCCCCTATATCACTGTCACCCTGAGAAAGCCAAGGGTCTCCATTCTAATCCCCTACTGGAAGAGTCACTGTTCTTTAAGCATGCCTGCTTGCTACAAGGCTTCCTTTCCCATTTGTTCCCAATTTGGTCAGTTTCATCTGAGCAATTAATCTTACTGGTTGACCATAGTTGTGTCCCACCTCATGCCCACCTGCCTTGTGAGTGCCCATGTTTTTTCCACTTCAGACCGGCCTCACTCTCTGTCTCTCTCTCAGACAGAAACTTTCTTCCTCTCAATAAGTATATTCTGTTCTGAACCTCCATTGTTGCTAAAATTCATTCTTTGATTTTAGAGAACACAAACTCCTGCCAGACACATAGAGTTCCATTACCCTATTTCACTGGGACCTGGATGTATGCTGGTGACTCATTCTTGACCGTATGCCCAAGACAACTTTCTAAGGGATACAAAGTAAAATGATAGAATCTACATCCTAGTGATGTTTTGGACTAGCCACATATCTCTGAATTGTTTTATGGGAGAAAAATAAAATTTCTCTGTATTTTGAGTGTTTTTGTTTATAGAGGCTTAACCTGAATGGTCACTAATCTCATCCTGGAATTCTCTAAAGATTTTATGCTTGAGAAAGAAAAAGAAATTTCCTGAATTTTACTGGTTCTTCTTGATAAATGTTTTTAATGAGTACTAGACAAATTTCAAATACCTTATAGGAAGTGAAAAATTTAGTTAAAAAAACATTAAGAACGAAAAGAAGTTGTGAATTTAGCATTAAAATATAGAGAACACCACATCATGAAACTTACTCGAGTGAGCCAGGTTGAAGCTCGACTTTCTTAATGAAAGATGAGTTTTTAAATGACTTGTATTATATATAATGTCATAATTCTCTAAGAGTGTTTATACATAAAGGTCTCAAGCTACTGAAATAAGTGAATGATTCATATTAGCTTCAAAAAGAATATTTGGGGTTTTCCATGTCTGCTCAGTATTTTAACTTGCCATTATCTAAAGGCTTATTTAAGACTTCTAATAGCAGACACACTGGCAACAATGTCATTTTTGACCTCAGTCAAACATAACAGGAGAAAGCAAATTGTGTTTTCTTCAGAAAAGAAAACCACAGCATATTTTCCTCCTGGAATAATTTTATTTCCTTTTACTGTAGCAAGCCGAGAGAAAATGGCTGCAGTTTAACCATAAACTTCCACAACTTGAAGCTGAATGTCTGTGATTTTACTTCCCTTAATGACTTTTCTACACAAATGCTCAACTTTCCACTTTAGAGCCGTTGATGACTAGATGTGCTGTAAGATCTTAATGTAACTGAGCATACTTGGCTTGGCTCTGCTGTGGGGCAATGGCATTTTGCCTGCCCTTGTGATGAATGTGTCTAGAGCTTTAGCTCTGAAAACTCCAGTCTCCAAGGAATAGTCAGTGTCTTCTCTGACATCTCTGAAGGATACCTGTGGGACATCTGACCACAGCCTGAATCTCTGAATCTCTACATTTTATCATGGTACCTGTGTTAAGCTGCAAACCCAGAGAGGCAAAGGAGCAGTTTGTTAATTGGAAATGGTAACAATCTATGACTTTTTCTTTGCAGCATCTGTGAGTGATGTGAAGTTTGAATGGTGTTTAGAATTATTTCACTGGCAACCAGAAACAGGTCAAATTTCAGATTTCCTTCACTGGCATTAGAGTTAAGGTGAATCTTTTATAAAAATGTATGGGAATTTTAAAGAAAAAAAGTGAAGCCAATGGTTTCTTAATTTTCTCAATTTTCCTTGTTCAATGTTTGGTTTCTTAGATATGGAAAACAATAATTATCTAGAAGAAAGTTAAAAACTACACGTGCATATCCCAGCACTTGGCCATCGTGAACTACACAGCGAGAGTTTGTCTCAAACAAAACAAAACAACAAAAACTCAAGCCAAATCAAATCAAACTATACTAAAACACAGTGAGACCATGTCTCAAAACAAACAAACAAACAACCAAAATCAAAACCAAACCAGCAAACTACTTGTGGAGAAACAAAAGTAGAAAAAGAATCATGGTATTTTTTATTTTACTAGACTCCTGAAAGCTAAATTTGACACATTTCCTGGTCTTACTTATGGATTATAGTTCTTGGAGGGAATCTCATCTCTGGAATATTTTAACTTGGCTGTTGATGAAGTCCAAGGGTATCTGTTGGAGCAAACTATATTCCCTGAAGGGCTGACACATGTTTACAATTAGCAAAACACTATACCATAGTCCTCTGCTTTGTAACATCTTACAGAAGAAATCTATGAGTCTTGAATGCATACGCTATAAAAAATGCAGACCAAAGAGTGGTGTGGTACTGCATGCCTATAATCCCAGTACTTGTGAGGTTGAGGCAGGAGAATGGCTGTGTGTTCCAGACCAGCCTGGGCCACACAAGTGAGTTCAAGACCGGTCTGTACTACATAGCAAACCTTGTCTCAAAAAACAAAATCCACGAAATAAAAAAAAAACCCACAAAAACCAAACAAACAAAAATAGCAAAACAACAATAATGATAGATGATGTAAGGGGAAAAGTTTCTATAGGTTCCTTTCATGAAAGAGAACAAACTCTTGAATTCCGTAAAACATTGACATAGGGACACCTGCTAATTTTTCCTTTTCCTCATTCTTTACCTCAGAAGACTACAACTCACCATTAACTCCTGAAATAACTTCTTGGGATGTTTCACACCGTGAAATTTAAAGATTATGGCCGCCATGGTCTAGTGCACTGGCATTGGTGAGTGCTTAAAAATAGGCTTTCCATCAAGATAGCTCTTAGACTTTGGGGAAAAGAATTCCCCCTCCATGGCCAGTGGAATGGCTTCAGGTCACAAATTATGAGATAAATTAGCCAGCTACTACAAATCCTTTCTTTAGCAAAGTGTGATTTACTCACTAACTAAAATAAGACCTGGAGCCTTTGCTGCTGGATTTGCACCACATGATGGCGGTCTCGCGTGGCACAGCTGTGGGGAGGGTGTCTGAGTGGAGAGGCGGACACCAAGCACTGTGAAGGGAAGGTGACCCTGCTCCTTGCAATTGTTGAGGATGAAGACAGAGCAGTGCTCCTATTTAGCTCACTCAGGCCTGTGGCTGAGGCCTATCAGTCACCTGCCACCTGTTCTTTGATGAAGTGGAGCTGACTCCGGAGAACTTGCAGACTCTGTAACTACCCAGTGGGCCACAGACCAGGGTTAGGGTTTTTCCTGGGTTCTAATGATGCAATAGGGGTTGATGTGCAATGGTGTGGTTGACATGGCAGACAAATTTGAGGCAAACTCAATCCTGTTTTGACAGCTGAAGAGTTTATTTAGTTAAGATACTTGCAATTAGTCCCCCAAATTGTATTGTTTGCTGTCTCTATATGGGGGAGCAGGAACTTTTTAGCTCCTTTGTATTTGGAGATGTAATCAAGGCAAACAAATTTTAAAAGCTCCTTCCTGGGGCAGGAGTACATGTCTATAATAGCAGCTGCCGGGGAGGTGAAGACAGGAGGGCTGCATGTGGAAGGTCATTTTGGCAAGACTTTATCTCCATATTTACAGGGATGGAGCTGGTTTCTAACCATTGAGAAATCTTGAGCCATCTAGATGTGGACCTAATCTTTGGAACCCAGTTTAGTTTGTTATTTAATTATCATTGAAGTGATGCTAATTTTGCCAACATTTAGAAGGCACAAAGCAAACTAGCTGTAACTGTTCACTAAGCTTGATTAAACAGAAAAAGAAAAAAGAAGAAAACTAGTGTCTCTCTTTACCTATGATTTTAGGACTTCATCTATAGATATTAGTAACATTTTCTATTTTTTCCATACCTAGTTGTACATTAAAAAATAAAAGTAACAGGTTTATGCATCATTGCAACTAATACATATTCTTTAATCCAGCTTCAGCAGGTGAGGCTTATGTCATTATTTGTGTTAGAAACCAGAGAATACCCAAGATGTCATTAATTGTAGCTATTCAAAGTTTGCTTGCTTCTGAAAGTGTTAACCTTCTGAATACTCCCTGCCAACTATCTTTGCAGGATATCTTCTATACATTTGTAAATGGCCTTTCTGCTTAAAGATATTCCTTATATGAAGAAATATCTGGGAGCGGTTGTTGCTTCTTGTGTCAATACTACTAGAACCTCCAAATCTGCAAACTTGAAGGACCAGGGAGAGTTGCAAGGGAGACTGTCCCTAAAGGGACAGTCTAAAGAAACAACCTGAGTCCATATAGAATGTATTTACTCAACTGGATACACGAAGAGGTTTGCTCAGACTGTGTCTTTAAAAGTTTCTTTAGGAAAGTATTTTTTCCCCTATTTTCTCTGTAGCTTTTCTCTTCTTGGCACTAAAATAAGAGTCTACAGGGGCTGAGCAGGAGGGCTATCAGATATCTGCCATGGTGTGCCTTGGAAGGCCCTTGTCCATGCAGTCACTTCCCCTGTAGACACACTGGCTTGTGTGGACACCCATGGGCTGCTTCTCCCTTGCCAGACAGGCCAAGACATGTCTGAATCCCAGTGGAGGCAACAGCGTAGGCCAAAACCAAAGCCCTTGCCCATGCTTGACAAAAATGCGTACAAAATACTATAAGACATAGGATCTTTCAGTGGAGAATGCCTCATATTAGCTTGGCCAATGCATGCATGCTTCATTTATAATCCAAATACCTTTCTAAGCTCCATATGGTCCAGTCTTGGAATGGCACCACATTAAAGAAACACTGTCTAGCAACCCAAAAGTAATTAAAAAGTAATTCTCGTACTCATTGGGTCTCTAAAGTGCATTAAAAGAGCCACAGTTTGTAACCTCTAGCAACACTTTTAGGAAGCTCTCTTCTCCCCTATACACTGACATCTCTTGGCATTGATGGTGCCTGTATTTATCTTAAATCCCTAATTTCCTCTCCTACCTTTTTACTACTGGGGACTGAACCCAGGGCCTTGAACATGCTAAGTAAGTGCTCTTCCACTAAGCTGCACATCCAGCCCTCTCCCGTTGGTGTATCTCTTACCTTTTTTTTCTTCTTCTTCTCCTCTTTTTTGTCTCTGCTTTGTTCCCCTACATTTTAAAATCTAGCAATTTTTAATAATGATTAACCTCATATTAATGAACTGCAATGGCAGGGAAGCTAAGTAGATGAAGCCAATATCTCCCCCTCTCTCCTGCCCCAATATTGAGGATTGCACCAAGGGCCTTTGCACTGGGCTACATCCCTACACATTTTATATTTTTTATTTTGACACAGAGTCTTGCAAATTGTTAAACTGCACATGCTGGGTTTGAACCTGCAAATCTCTTGCCTTAAGCTGTCAAGTGCTGGAATTACAGGTGTGTGCCACAGCATCTGATCGATAAGATCCTTTGTAGTGAGCAAAATGTGTGGGGAGAAGTGAATAGTTTTTTTTTTTTTTTTTTTTGTCTTTTTCCTTTTTATCGGTACTAGGGATCGAACTCACGACTGCCTGCTTGCAAGGCAGGTGCTTATGCCACTGAGCTAAATCCCCAGCCCCTAAGTGAATAGTTTTTGTTTCTTCCTTTGCGCATTCACCTAAGATCTATCAAGTGCCAGTATAAATGGCAGGCACCACAGAGGTACTGAGGACACACAAAGTGATATTGTCTCCAACTGTGGGATACTCAAGTCCAATAAAGGGTAGAAACACACAGAAAAATGGGGGCAAGTGTAAGAATGAAGTTAGAGATTAGGATGTGGAGGATCAAGACATGATACCTCCAGATATGGTAGCTTGTCTCATTACATATTTAAAGTTGAAAGAATCTAAGAAGCAGTATGTAAAGAAGTTGCTCTGACCTTCTCTGTCCTTCCCTCAAAACAGACAATAAACTCTTCACATAAGAGGTTCTTCCTGTTCCTGCAGGACAGAAAGACCTTTATCTCCAGAAACAGAGACACAGAGGAAAGTTCAAAACGGCAGGCCTTGCTAAGAATTCCCCACTTTATTGTCATTAGATGATGCTCTTCTTATCCATCACTTCCCCGCCACTCGCCATTCTTCACCAAATCTTGCATAACACTGCTCAGATTTCTTAACGTCTTCATTTCCTTGTGAAGACTCCTATATCATGCAGGACATTAAATAATCATTTATGAGTGTTTCTTGTTAATCCCTCTTCTGTTACAGTGGCTTAAATTAAGAGTCTGGGATGGACAGAAAAAGATATTTTTCATCCCCTATGGACGAGGTCGATAAAATTGCTGGGGGAAGGCAATTTTCGCCTACTCTCTGAAGTTTGGTCTACAAATTTAACTGACAAAAGATTAACTGACAGAAAAGGAATACAAATTTATTAAATTTTTTTAAAGATATAAATAAGAGTTCACAGAAAGGTGGACTCGCAGAAAGCAAACTTAAAGTAAAATTTGTAGTAGCGGTTAGATGTGGGAGCTGATACACGTTTCTTGGCAAGAGAAAATAGGTCTGGGTGTCCAGGGACAATTCACTGTAGGAAAGGGCTTAGGAAACATAAATGGGAAACTATTGGAAGATAAGGGTTATTTTAATAAACCTGTTGTTTGCACACTCATCTCAATGTGGGCTCTTTTATGATAAGAGTTGTTTGCCTGTACTGCTAAAAAAGAAGCGATACCATCTTTGTAAAAAGTCTACCATCTTTGTACAAAGTCTGTGCCCTTATTTTAGGAAGATAGGAGGGCAGAATAGTCTTCCTTGTTCTACTGACTCACAGTTGCCTTCAGCTCCAAATTGTCTGTCCAAAATGGCTTACTTTTGAATAATATGTCTTCATCTCCTTCAAAGGCTACATGGAGGAGGATACTGTGGGCAATAAAGATACATGATAGTTTTTCAAGTGGGTGGGAAATGTTTATCTAAAACATGTAGTTAAGCACAATCTGAACATTTCCCTGCTCCTTTGTCCTCTACAAGCACTAGTATTTAAGGACAATTGAGTTTATTTCCCTAATAATATCTTTTTTTTCCATCTCTTCACATGCTTCCAGATTGTTATTACTTGCATAAGCTTGTGTCTCACTTTGAAGGTCTACACTTGCAAGTTTTGTTTATCTTCTTGCCTACTATCTCTTTAAGAAATATCTACTTCCTAGCTTTTAGTATAGATCAGTGATTTAAAGGGTTTTTTTTATTTTATGGAAAAAAGGTGAAAAATTTCATAACAACCATAGGAGACAAGAGTTAATCTTGCATATTGTCATCTTCACAGTAGTTTATTTAGAGTACAAGATATGGACATAAAATTTCTCCAGTCAGTATTAGCATAAACTTGCTATTTCCAGTGAATGAAGAGACATTAATGTTACAGTTAACTTACATTTTTCTCCTTTTCTCCTTTCCCCAATTTGAGTTCCGTTTCCTTTTAAACAATTTCTTCCTCATTTCATATCTATTGTACATTCTAGATCTTATTTTTCAGTTTCTCACACCAGAGAAACAATATGATGTTTGCACACGTGAATTTGATTTATTTCACTTATGAGTATGATCTTAAGTTGAATCCATTTACTTATAAAAGTCTCAAGTTTATCTTTCTTTATGGTTGTGTAGTACTCCATGTATAAAAAATACCATCTTTTTTATCTATTCCTTGGCTGATGGGCATTTGGGTTGTTTCCAAGATTTAGTTACTACAAATTGTGCTGCTATAAACATGGGTGCACACACATCACTGTGGTATGATGTTTTTAATTCTTCTGGGAGGATACTGAGAAGGGAAATACCTGGTTTGAATGGAACTGCTAATTCTAGCCTTTTGAGGAATTTCCATATTGACTTGTTTCCACAGTGGATGTTGTATCAATCTTCACTCCCGCCAATAGTAGAGAACTTTCCCCCCCACTACCCCTGTAGCATTTATTATTGGTTGCTTTCTTGATGACAATCATTATTTTTGGAGTAAAATGGAGTCTCAGTGTTGTTTTAACTTGCATTTCTCAGATAACCAGTGATGTTGAACATTTTGTCACACATTTGTTTGCTGTTTGTGTTTCTTCACCTGAGAAGTGTGTATTCACCTCAAATGTACATTTTTGAATTGGGTCTTTGAATTTGGGGGTCAGATTTTTTCAGTTCTTTATATATTCTAGATGGAATCCTTTGTCTGAGTGACACTTAAATAAAATTTATTCCCACTCTTTGGGTTGTGTTTTTACTCTGTTGGTAATTTCTTGTGATGTGCAAAAATTTTAAGTAATATGAGATCCCAGTTGTTGATTCTCTGAAGTACTTTCATGCAGTTTGTTCATAAACTCTCTGCCTACCCCTATTATTTGAAGATTTCTATCTACTTTGTCTTCCAGCAAATTTAGTGTTACTGTTTTATTGTTTAGATTTTTGATCCATTTTGACTTTAGTTTAGTACGTGGTGATAGACATGGGTCTAGTTTTAGTCTTCAGCATGTGGAAAGTCAAGTTCTGCAGCACCGTTTATCAAAGAGGCTACCTTTTTTCCAAGGAATATGTTTGGCCCCTTCTGAATTTGTAGTCGTGTCTTCATCTTCTTTTTCATTTATCCTCAGGTTTGTTTTTTTGTCAGAACCACATTGATTTTATCACAGAAGTTTTGTAGTATAATTCCAAGTCAGGGATTGCAATGCCTCTTGCCTTGTCTTTGTTGCCCAGAATTGACATTGCTATTTAATGTCTCTTCTCTTTCCAAATGAATTTTAGGAATATTTTCTCTAGATCTGTGAGGTATGCTAATGGTGTTTTGTCAAGATTGCATTAAATCTGTATAAAAGTTTTGGGAGTATGGTCAATTCCACAATGTTGTTTCTTCCTATCCATGAGCAAGGTATATTTTTCCATTGTTTGATTTCTTCTTCAATCTTTTTTTTTAGAGTAGTGTAGTATATATATATGTAATGTTAGATTGATTTCTAAGTATTTCATATTTTTGGGTGCTATTGTGAAATGTATTGTTTCCCTATTTCTCTCTCAGTGAATTTGTTGCTTGTATATGGAATGCTTTTGATTTCTGAGTGTTGACTTTGTATCCAGCTGTACTGCTGAATTTACTTATTAACTCTAGTAGTCTTTTGGTGGATCTTTTGGCAACTTCTATGTAGAGGATTATCATCTGCAAATAATGATAATTTAACTTCTTGATTTCCTATCTTTATTCCTTTCTTTTCTAATTGCTTCTGGCTAACATTTCCAGAACTACATTGAATAGGAGTGGTGATGGTAGAGATCCTTGTCTTGTTTCTGATTTTAGAGTGAAAGCTTTCAGTGTTTGTCCATTTAGTATGATGTTGGCTGTTGGTTTCTCATAATAGCTTTTATCAGAATGAGGCAGAGACCATCTATTTGGGTTTTCTGTAGGGTTTTTAAAAATCATGAATATTCATTCGTGATTCATTCATTTTGACTTATCAAAATCTTTTTCTGAATCTGTTGAGATGATCATGTGATTTTTGTCTTCGGCTCTGTTGGTATATTAAACCCCTCCACATTTCTGGGGTTAAGCCAACATGATGATGGTATAAATGATGGTATATTGATGATTTCTGCATTCCATATCCTAGTATTTTATTGAGGAGTTTTGCAGCTATGTTTATTAGGGAGATTCTTCTATAAGAGATTCTAGAAGAGATTCTGCTCTTTTTTGATTGGGTCTTTCTCTGGTTTAGGTTTTAGAGTAATACTTGCCTCCAGGAACAAGTTAGGGAGAATTTTTTCCTTTTTAATTTCATTAAAGAGTGTGAGGAGTATTTGCATTAAATATTCTCTAAATTTCTTATAGAATTTGGCCACTAATCCAAGACCTGGTATTTTTTCTGTTGATGTTTTTAATCACATTTTCAATTTCATTAGCTGATACTTGGTTATTCAAAAATTTTATATCTTCTTGATTCAGTTTTGGTAATTCATACATATATAATAATCCATCCATTTTTTCTGCGTTTTCCATCCTATGTGAGTAAAGATTTTCAAAGTGGTTATTGGTGATCTTCAGAGTTTCCAGAGGATTTGTAGTAATTTTTCACTTTTAATTCTCACTGCATGAATTTTCTTGATAAAGTTAGATATTTATCAACTTTGTTTTTTTTTAAAGAACCAACTCTTCAATTCATTAATTCTTTGTATTTTTTCTTAGTCTCAATTGTGTTAGTTTCTGCTCTGATCTTTATAATTTTCTCCCTTGTATGGGCTTTGGGCTTGACTTGCTCTTCTTTTTCTAGAAGCTTGAGGTGCAGCATTAGGTCATTTATTTATGCACTTCCTCTTTTCCTGATGTGAGAATTCACTGTTATATGTATTTCCCACCTAGAATTGCTTTCATTATGTCCCCCAGGTTCTGGTATGCTATATCTGCATTTTCATTTGATTGTAGACCTTGTTTAATTTCTTCTTTAATTTCATCTTTGATCCATTGGTTAGTTAGAAGAATGTTATTTAATTTCCAAGTGTTTATGGAGTTTTCATGGTTTCTTTTTTTAAAATTTTATTTAAAGAAAAAAAGCAAAACAAAAAAGGTAGTGATAATACAGAACTTAAAAAAATAAACACTAAGAAATCACTAGTTGATAAATTATATACTATCATCTTAGAAATAGTTGTTCAAGTTAAAAATTAAAGCATACAAAGTGGACATTCAAACAGTGAGACTGCAAACAGTTCTGCTCAATGATCCAACAAAAACTTAGTAATATGGTCATCTATCTTACACACTTAAACATACATGCAATTATATCATTTAGAGCACTTTCTTTTCATCTTTTTTACAATAGCAATTACACATTTTCAGTTTTATTGCTCCTACAGTTCTTATTACGTTTTACACTGGAGACAATGTGATATTTATAAATATGATTCTTATTTATTTCACTTATTAGGATAGCCTCAAATTGCTTCCATTTACCTATGAAGGCCTCAAGATCACTCTTTTTATAGCTGAGTAATATTCCATTGTATAAAAATACCACATCTTTTTCATCCACTCTGTGGTTGGTGGGCATTTTGGTCGTTTACAAGATTTAGCTATTTTTTACAAATTGTGCTGCTATGAACATAGGTGCACATATATCACTGTGACATGATCTTTTCAGGTTTTTTGGGAAAATACCCTGGAGGGGAATAGCTGGGTTGAATGGAACTTCCAATCCTTGTCCTCTGAGAAATCTCCATAGTGATTTCCATAGTGGTTGCACCAGTCTACACTCCCACCAACAATGGAGCAGTGTTCCTTTTTCCCCACAGCCTCACCAGTTTTCATGGTTTCTTGTGCCATTAATTTCCAATTTCATTGCACTATGATATGATAATATGCATGGAATAATTTAAATTCCTTTGCATTTATTTAAACATGTTTATGGGCAAGTATATGGTCTATTTTAGAGAATGTCACATACGCAGCTGAGAAGAACATGTATGCTGATGCTGTTGGGCGGAACACTCTATAAATGTTTACTAAGTCCATTTGCTCACAGGTTTGTTTCAGTTAGATCAGCAATTTTTAAACCTACTCATGGCACCCGTTCAAACTTAAAAATTATTGAGGACTTCAAGAGACTTGTTTCATATGGGTGACAGAAATATTTACCATAATTTAAGAATTAACACTGAGAAATGTAAAAATTTAATTAAAACATTAAACATAAAGTTTTGCTATGTGATGACCAAAATACATTTTTGTGAAAATGTCTATATTTTACAAAATATAATAAAAGCTAGGGAGAAGTTTGGCATTTCTATTTTTTGCAAATACCTGTAATGATTGGGTAAATAGAAGATATATTTATTTATCTATGTCTATATTTAATATTTTGGGATATTGTAAGTCACATAACCGCTCCAAGCCTTCATCATATACTGCTAAGTGGATGAAAGTGCTACCCTGCCAAGCTCTGTGAAAACGGGTTTGACCTTGTAAGCAGTTTGACATGTTTTTGCAATTGCAGAAGTTCTTGCACTACACTTGGAGAAGTGCTGGTATATTTCTTCCTAAGTACAGATCTGATTACATTTCTCCTCTGTTTAAAGTCCTTCATAAACTCTCTTTGGCTTAGAAATTCAAGTAAATGAGGGAGTGATTCTAAAATGACACCTAAATTTTAGGTTTAGGTAATTGAATAATTAAAATAGAAAATAAGAAAAGAGAGCTCTGTTTTTCATAGTTTTTAGCTTACAAGGTCAGTGGTATGGATGTACTTATTTTTCACAGGTTCCCAGGTGAACCAGACCACGGAAGGCTAACACTGACTTTGTGTATGTTTTTACTTTCAGTTGGAGGAACAAGGTCTGGCTGGGATCAGCCTTCCTGCTGGATGCTTGGGCATTTTTCAGAATTTCTCTTTTATCTTGTTTAAATTTTTTCTCATTTTGGAGTTATTTACTTTGTAAGAGTTTCTTAATATTTTTCTAGGCATATATATAAAATATATATTATATATATATATATCACAAATCACATCCTACAGGAGTTGCTGTTTTACTATTTCGTAACAAGTACCTACACCTTTCTCCCACTTAAGGGCTCTTTACCTTTCCTGCTTTCAAAATATAATTGTCAAGCATTTTCCTACATATATTCAACACCACATCAAATTTTTACCATAATTTTGGTTTAACTATAAAATATGATTTATTCCTTTGTGAAATTTCAAGCCTTCTATTATATCCTATCTGTTTGGAGGGGCTTTAAAATTTTTTTGGCTATTCTTAAAGGATAGGTCTACTCTAACAAATTCCTTTAGGCTTCTCTTTTCAGAGAATCTCTTTTTTTCCTCCCAGTTTCTGAAGGATTCAAATTCTCAGATGTAGAATTTGTGGTTTACAGTTCTTTTATTTCACCAATGAAAAATGTAGTGTCACTTCTTCTGAGCCATCATAATTTTTGATGAGACATTTACTGTCATTAGAATGATGTTTGGCCATGTTGGAATTTAGGGCTCCGGGAAACCAAGCAACCAACTCTCTTCCCTGCTAAGTGGTAGTGAACCTATCAGCACAGGGGCTGAGAGTCAAACATCCCCCCCCCCCCCCCCCCCCCGGCATTAGCAAATGAGAGCCAGAGACCTGAGCATCTCTTCGGAGGTTGACCATATGCAATATAGCAAATAAGGGGGATTTCCTTCTACTATCTCTTTGAAGGCAAATATTTTTACCATTGTTTTGCTTTAATCTGATCAATGGTACTGCTCTATTCAATATTCTGTTTTGATAATTTCTATAATGTTCTGTATTTCATTTTATTTTGCTATACCTGACTGAAAGAGCGACTATTATAAAGATAATGAGATATACTGTGCTACCTATTACTGTTATCCCGATAGCCTGCTGTGAAGTTCTGTACCAGTTTCACTATACTGTGTAAACTGGCTTTGTACATCTTGTTCTATTGTATTTTACTACCTTCAAAATAATAAAAAAAAAATTAAAAAACCACAAACCTTTTGGTTTGTGGTAGTGTGTTGTTTCTCTCTGGCTGCTTTTAAGAATTTTTTCTTTGTCCTTTGTTTTCAGAAGTTTAATTATAGTGTGTCTTGGCATGGATTTACTGGAGCTTATCATATTTGGGGTTTGCATAGCCTGTTAAATCTATGTATTTCTCTGTCTTCTGTCAAATTTGGAAAGTTTCCAGTCATTTTTTCTTTGAATGGATTTTTGCCTCCCACTTTTTCTCCTCTTTTTTTCAAACTCCAATGATAAAAGATGGTAGATTAATTTGTTAATGTCTAATAGTTTTGAAACTATGTTCACTTTTTAGTCTTTTTTATTCTTCAGATTAAATTCTATGGATTTGTCTTCAAATTCACTTACTGAGTTCTTTGTTGTCTCTACTACTGATTTTTTTGGTGTTGCATTTTCAATTCTAGAATTCCATTTGACCCTTTTTTTAATAATACATTTTCTGCAATTTTTCCTTTTATTCATTTCTTTTGAAAACTTTTGTAATTGCTTGCTGAAGACTCTTTTATGATTGGTGTGTTAAAGTCTTTGTCATACAATTCTTACTTTAGTCATCTCAGATTTAGTATATGTTGATTGTTATTTCTTACTCAAGTTGTGACTTTTTCCTCATTTTTCAACTATCAGGTTTTTTTGTAAAGTAGATATTTTGAATAGTATGTTAGGAGACTTGGCTCTATTTAAATTCATTTTTTAGCCGACAGTCATTTTGTTTAGGTTTACCAGATAGGTTCCAGTTTGCTCTTGTGGATTTCGAGCTAATGACTGCTACTTTTCAGAACACATGGTGTGCATATGTATGGACGTATTTGTGATTAGAGATTAAACCTAGGCCTAGTATATGACCAGCAAGCATTCTGTCATTGATGTAAATCCACAAATGTCACTAAAATATATGTTTTGAGAAAAAGTCTCCCTAAATTGTTCAGATTGGCCTCAAATTTATGATTGTCTAACTTTAGCTTCCCAAAGAGCTAGATTATAGGTATGCACCACCATGCCGAACTTCAGAGCACTTTGAATGCTATATCATTCTGCTTTGCTTTTCCTACTCTATTTGTGCTCCTGTTTGGCTACTGCTAGTAGTACCTGCCATAGTTTAAATTGCTTCCCTGGATCTCCTTAAGTTGTGGGCAGAAGACAACAAAAGCAACAGAAGTTTTTTTTTTTTTTTTTTTTTTTTATCGGTACCAGGGATCGAACTCACGACTGCCTGCTTGCAAGGCAGGTGCTTATGCTGCTGAGCTAAATCCCCAGCCCCCATCAACAAAAGTTTTAACAGCATCTTTCTTATTCAGGCTACTTAGGGTGGGTAACACTCACACTCAATCCTGGTGCCTTCGACTGTAACATTGTACCATGAATTAATCCAGTCACCTCTGAAAAATCCAGATCCAGCTACCTCTGAAAAACCCCCACTTATGACTGCATGAGGCTTTGGGAGGGCATCTAAACACAAGTCATAACAATGGCTCAGCTCACCCCCCCCCCCCCCCGCCATTGATGACTACTTCTTATGAGATTTCTGTGATTCATGGTGTTTTTCATGCACTTCACTAGAATTATAATATTATAGTTTGAATTATAAAGCCCATACACCTAAAGACACTAAATTAATGAAAAACAATATAAATTTTCCCAGTGAGAGGCTGAATGTGCAAATGGATGATGATGATGATGATCAGATGTTATATGACAAAATGATTCTGATCCAGATCCTCAGAAAGCCAAAACACAACCTTTGGGGCAGTTAGCTGAATAAAACCACAGTAGAAGCCTCAGCTGACTCAAAATGATCAGGGCTTGATCAATGATGGCCAAACTTCCAGATTAATAAACAAAAGGCTTCTTTTTTTTTTTAAAAAGACTTCTAAGCAAGACCAATCATAAAAAGTTAAATACATTCTCCAAATCAAATAGTATTCCTTGCTTCTAGCCCAACTCCACTTCTCCATTTCAATAACCTGAAGCTTTTTCTTATTTTCAGTATAAAGCTTTCTACTCAGTTGTCTGATTTTGAGTTTTTGCCAAATCAAAATCAAGATGACTGATTCCCCTGATTCAGAAAACAACGAACAAATATCTGGATTCTGTTGACTCTTTTTGGGGTCTTCATTTGTTGCACATTAGTAAATGTAATGGTCATAGGAGGCTGAACTGGGGTCTATATAACTGATTATAACAAACACCATCCAGATGAACTAGGGTACACAGACAGGAGTAAAGGTAGCATTCAAGCTGAAACAATGGAATGAGGAAAAGCACAAATGTGGAAATAAACAGTGTAGGTGAGAAACCAAAACATGTTGTAAAGCAGAACACAAGATTGCTAAACTGAACAGACCTGTAAGTCCAGCCCCGGAGGAGCTGAGGCAGGAGGAACACTGTGACTTCTGTTTTCATTCTTTTGTTTTAACATTTATTTATTTATTTATTTATTTATTTATTTATTTATTTATTTATTTAAGACAAGCTCTTGCTGTTTGGTTCAGGCTGGTGTTGACTTCACAGAAATCCTTCTGTCTCAGTTTACTGAGTGCTGGAATTATTAGCGGGTATCAACATCCCTGGATGGGTCCTTTCTTGTGGTCACGAATTCTCTGATCTTTTCCTCTCATTATCATTGAAATATTCTCACTTTTGAGGCCAGTGATCTGATTTTATGTTACCAAGCATGCTTTCTTACCCTATATTCATGGTATGGAGATTTTTTAAGGAAAATTAATTTTTAACAAATCCAAAACACCTTTTCATTTCATGTGCCATCTTAATAGAGTTGAGAGCCAAGACTATGCTAGAGGTTTACAGTAATTAATCTGTGAGCTCAAATCCAGAAATTTGACTCCATTTTATTTTTAACCCAAGGTCAGTTTGTATCAAAAGTTATTATTTCTGAATCAATTTAGAAGATAAGTATGAGACTATATTTTATCTCAATACATAGGAATAAAATTTAAAACTTTTCAAAGAATAAGTGGATTGTATATCTTTTGAGTAAAGCTATTTTTTTTTCAATGAGTCTTTGAAGACAATTGATCAGTGACCAATTTCAGCTGCATTTTTTGGCAGAGAGCTTAACTTTATGTGTTCTGTATTCTTGATTAAGAACAGATCTGTATAGTTAGAAATCATCTCCTCCCCCAAAAGTCCCCAAATGAGCAGACAGAATGTTTAAATTCTTTTATAAATTTAGAAAATTGTTTACATGAATAGATGGTCACCATAATCTTTAACTTCTATCAAAAAATCTTTGTGAAGAAGAAAGAATATTCTATTTCCAGACATTTTCATCAGCATTTTCTTTCTATAGCTAAAAGAATTGCTGGAATTAACTGTTCTGACCTTTGACTCAGAGGCTTAAATCTCAAATGCTGTGGAGTCTTGCTATCATTTTTTAATTAAAACTGAGAGTGACACTTGGTATGTTTGGAAAGCGTGATGTTCCATGCTCTACAAACATATAGACAGGAAAATCATTAATACAGGGGGGAGAGGTTTAAGAGCCTTTAAAAATGAAGAAAAATATTATTTTAAACTGAAAAAGTTAAAGATAACAATAAAACAGTTTCAATACAGGCTAATAAGAGAGTAGTAATAATTAATACATTGCACTTTTTTTTTAATCTTCATAGTAGTGGTTCAGAGTGCAAGATAAAGGCATGATATATTGTCCAAAAAGTATCAACACAACACTTTCTATTCAATGAACTAAGAGAAATTAGTTGTATCTAAACTATCTTGTACACACACACACACACACACACACATGCACACACACACCACTTTATTTTTCCTTTTTGTTACCAGGAATTGAATCCAGGGTCTCATACTTGCCAGACAGATACTTTGCTGCTGAGCTGTATCCCTGGCTCTCCTATACTTTTTCTTTTTCTTTCCTTTCCTTTCTCTTTTCTCCTATTACGGTTTTTGTTTTCTTTTGAATAGTATCTTCTTTATTCACAGTATCTATTGTGCATTTTGGATCTTACTTACTATTCTAGTTTCTCACACTAATTAGGCAATACAATGTTACACATTGTGAGTCTGATGATGAGTACAGTTTCAAGTTGCAATGATTTACTTGTAAAAGTCTTAAGTTTACCTTTCTTTATGACTGAGTAGTACTCCATTAGAGAAAAGAAATCTTATCTCTTCCTTGGTTTTGGGCATTTGAGTTGTTTCTATGACTCTGCTATTATGAATGGTGCACTTATAAACATGGGTGCATGCACATTGCTGTGATATGATGTTTTTAATTTATACGGGAAGAGACCTAGAAGGAGAAGAGCTGGGTTGAAAGGAATCTCTAATCTTAGTTTTTAAAGGATTCTCCCCACTGATTTCCACAGTGGTTGCATCAGTCTTCTCTCCTGCCAATGATGGAGAAGGGTTCTTTTTCCCCCATACCCCTTCAGCATTTGTTTTTGATTGATTTCTTAATGATAGCCACTATTTTTGAAGTGAAATGGAATTACTGTGTTGTTTTAATTTACAACTCTTAAATGACCAATAATGTGGAACATTCTTTCCTATATTTATCTGCCATTTGTATTTCT
Source organism: Cavia porcellus (assembly GCF_034190915.1). Taxonomy (NCBI): domain Eukaryota; kingdom Metazoa; phylum Chordata; class Mammalia; order Rodentia; family Caviidae; genus Cavia; species Cavia porcellus. The sequence continues at coordinate 24,588,173 of NW_026947497.1, read as the reverse complement.
TCATCTGAGCAGTGTGTATCCATCAGATGCCCATTTTTGAACTGGGTCTTTAAACTTGGGAGATCTGATTTTTTTGAGTTCTTTATATGGTTTGAATAGTAATTCTTTGTCTGAGGAACAGCTAGCGAATATCTCCCCCCCCCCCCCATTTTGGGTTGTCTCTTTACTCTGTTGGTGGTTTCTCTTGCTGTGCAAGTTTTTTTTTTTATAAGATGAGATTCCAGTTTTTGGTTGTTTGTGGTAGTTCCTGTGTAATCTGGGTTTTGTTCATAAAGTCTTTGCCTACAGCAATGTCTTCCAACAGATTTAATGTTTCTGTTTTAATATTTGGATTTTTGATCCATTTTACTCTAGTGCATGGTGATAGGCAGGGATGGATCTCCTTTTGGTTTTCAGCAGGTGGAAAGCCAGTTTTTCTAGCACCACTTATTAAAAAACCTTTCTTTCAGTGAGCGTATTTGGCTCCTTTCTCGAAGATAAGGTGGTTTAGTATCTTTGTAGTGGTGTCTGCATTTTCTAGTCTGTTCCATTGATCCTGAGGTCTGGTGGGTTTTTTTTCCAGTACGGGCTGATCTTACCATAGTAGTTGTATAGTATAATTTGAGGTCTGGGATTGTGATACTCTCTGACTTGCCTTTGTTGCCCAAGATTGCTTTTGATATTTAGTTTTTTTCTGAGGAAAAATACTAGGTGGTTTGCATAGGACAGTTTCCTTAGAAAAGGCTTGACTTTCCTTTGTAGTCTTCTGTGGAGTGCTCTGATGATTGCATCACATTGTGTATATAATTATATCACTACTATCTACATTTAAAAACATTTGAAGTATTAAACTTTGTTATTTTTTTTAAATTAAAAACAAAGAACCATCTTCTTATTCTGGAACCTTGAATAAGCTTAAGAAGATCAAAAGACTGGTGATTTGCACAATAGAAGAAACAAGAGTCATGAGAAAAAAGATTTATATAAAGTTCCTGGGAGCAGATTCTGTGTCCTATGAGCAAAAGCTGATTTTTAGGTTACTAACATACATACATACAGAGAGAGAGAGAGAGAGAGAGACTGATTTTTCTTTTTCTTCATTTTTTATTCCAAGGACTTAATGCTTGAAGATATTACAGAATTCATTTACTTTTTCACTTATATAGTGTATATTTTATCCCCAGAAAACTCCTTCTCTAATAATATAGGAAATTACATATTTTATTTTGGGAAAGCTTATAACCATTAAAAACTTTACCAAAGAAGTTCATGACATGAAAAATACATGGAATCAACAATGTTCATAGTTTTATATACACTGAACTGTTATGAGACTTTCAAAGGAATGATTCTTTTGCTTATATGGAAATTTAGGATTCATAATATTTGATTTTCTACATTTGAGTTTTTGTGTAGTAAATTATTTTTAACCCAAAGGCTAATTGCATTTACTCTCATTACATAGATCTTTTTATAATGCATGAAAAGTTACAATTATGACATCATTACTGGCTGCTCAGGACCCTAGGCTCAGGTTCCTTTGGTAGCTGTTGTCAAACAAACCATGTGAAATAATTTAATTTTGTTAAAAAAAGAAAAGTTTTCATCAAAGCTTGTTCAGAGGAGATACACAGATTTCATATTGCCAGAAATCACAATCTCACTGTGTTCAGGTGAGCAAGGACCTTTTAGAGCAAGGAGCAGAAGGGAAAGGAAGGACAGTAGACAGCTCCAAACTTAGTTCATTCTTTTGGTCATTTAAAACTCCTTCCTTTCCATGTGGAAAGGGAATTATAGTTGGATCTCCTGGAGCCAGAATCCACATAATTTTTCTGGACTTATCTGGGCTGAGAGGAGTGAATACCAGTTTATGCTTCAGGTCTGAGGATGTTTTTTTTTTTTTTTTTTTTTTTTGCTGCCGGGGATTGAACTCACAACCTTATGCTAACCAGGCAAGTACTTGAGCTGCTAAGCTGAATCCCCAGTATGCCTGGGAAAGTTTGGAAAAGCAGCTTGTCTCTAAAAAAAAAAAGTCAAAATTATTTTAAAGTTTCATTTTGTTTTACCAGTTACAAAACTTCAGGAGCTATCATCACATTATCTTTGTAGACATAAGCTTTATCTTAAATCAGAGCTTCTATTGCTCCATGACAGCTGGAAAAGAAATACATAATTTTTATAGGGTTAAAAATATACTGAAGCTGGAGATTAGTGTGAGGTAGACTCGCTGTGGAAATGGATGTGATCTGTTAGTTACAAAGTCAGAGGACACGTGCAGAACAGTTCCCAAAGCCTTGCATGTGGAACCAGCCAGAAGGCTATCTTCAATTCTTTTTGCAAGCACTTGATAGAACAATGTAGACCTGATGGCAGTATGAGGAGGAGATACAAAAGACAGTTGCTTTTGAGTCTAGACCACTGTGTTACCTCTTGTATAGTGGTCTGCTCTCATCTTGTAGGATTTACCTACTTTTCTGTTTTTACTAGGGCCAAACTCACTCTGCAGAACACATTTCTTTCCCTAATTATGTAGGAGAAATATAACTCCCAACCTGCTAGATGTCAGATGTACTGAGTTTGTTTGTGTTCCCTGAAATCAAAGAATAAATTCCAAATGACAAAGAAGGTTATGAGTAGGAAAGTTTTATTGGGGAATAGAAATAGTTCCTGAGAGATAGGAGGGGTCCTGAGTAGGTTGCTTTTGTTAGGTGAAAATTATACAGCAAAGTTACAAATGTGGGTACAACGTAGGTCAAACTATCATCAACCAGGAAGATTATATGTATGGCTACTTAGCTACTAATATTGATCCAATAAAGAAGTAGGGCACGTGGCAAGGTCATAGTGGATGATGTTATTATCTAGGACCCCTAAAACAGGAATAATTTTGGGAAGGAATGAGTTCAGATGTATTGGTCACCTACCTGGATGGCTGATACATATCTGGACTTAAAGGACTGGATAGTAGAATCTCATGTTTTTGTGTATCCCTTGAGGAAATATGTAAGTCTAGCCATTGTGACTTCATTCGGGCCTGCACTTCAGATGCTCCTCCTGCCACAATTCTGATGTCTTTATTTTTCATTGACCTTTACAAAGTTTGATTATTCAGCCTGAGATACAGTATTAGATGCATTTTTTGTTGAAATACTGTTTGAGGTAGAGTCTAAATCCAATCACTGCCTGAATCACTGTTCTCTCTTGGGGATGCACTGCACATGTTTATAAACTTTCTTGATTTTCTCTCTCATCTCAGCTATGAACATATGAAGGTGGAGGGAAATTATTATTGTCAACTCAAAGAAATATAAATTGTTCTACCTGTATTTTTAGTTGGATTTGAGTGTAAAGTTTTGAGATTCTTTGGATGACTTTTGAAGATTTCAAACTGCCAATTTTATGACCCTGAGCTATATTAAAACAGATAAGATGAGAAGTTAGAAAACTATCTGCATGTGAGACATAAATGAGTCTACCTGTTTGGGTTCATATGCTTCAAATCTTGGAACCATTATGTATTCTCTTCTTGAATGGCAGGGTTTTTATTGTTCCTTTAACCTAAATTATTTAGGCTATTTTTTCATACTCAATTTTATTTATTTATTTTAGGAGGTTTTGAGGCAGGGTCTTAGTCACTGTGTATCCCATGTTGGCCTTTAATAAGCATTGATCCTTCTGCCTCAGCTGAGTGCTGAGAGTATCGGCATGTGTCTTTATGCCTTTATCTTCAACTTTACTCTCCTAGGATAGACATGATCATACAGAGGGTACATACACACTCTGCCAAATGAATATGTAAGCCGTAGTCTATTGTCAACATGTGGTTTGTAGCAAACTTGCTTTTGTGATTTTATACTTTATAGAAATCACTGTGTATAAACTAAAGATTTTTTTTTTGCTACACTGATATCTAATGCTAAGAGTTAAATAAACCATTGAGTAGCCTGCCTGGAACTCAGCTGTTTAATTGTTTTTCATGTATTTGTATTATAACAGGTATGAACCCCTGACTAGTAAGCTGTACAGAGGTCAGGGTTGTAATTCAGATCCTTGTCTCATAGAGTTAAACCACTCCCTTAGCAGTTTGACTTTTGAGGCATCTGTTCATCTGGAAATAATCTTGTAGCTTCTGAAGGAAAGGATTTTTTTTTGAAAATATTCTTTTGTTATCAGAAAATCTTGGCTGTGCCAAAATGTTATTAGGTAGCTACTTCTAAAAGTGGCTCACCAGTTAAATGTTACCAAGTTTGAGTTGCTACCCCTCCTTCCAGAGTTAGATTCTAGGTTCTTTTTGTCTCAAAGAATTGAACAAAAGGAGGAAAAACAAGTGGTAAAGTTTATTTGAAAAACTGAAAGTGAAGAGTGTGAGAAACTAGCTCTGCAGAGTGGGCTTGGGCTTAGTAGAAGAGGAAGAAATGTTAAAAGAATACTCTGGGAGAAGTAGCGTGGGCTACTGTGAAGAAAGACATGATAGCAAACTCTTCTTGGCATCTATGTCCTTTTATACAGTTCAAATCTCAAGGAAACTGGGAGAATCTCTACATATGTGACCTGAGAAGTGGTGCTGGAACTCCATACCTTAGGCTGATACTGAGTTGAGGCCATACTATTGAAAAGCTGCTCAAATGCTTGGGAGAAATCCATGTGCAGGGATTTGAGAACTGCTCTGCACATGTGTCTGGAATCTTGTAATTAACCGGTCATGTCTGCTTCCCCAACTAGGTTTGTCACCCCCTGTCTTAGTTACTTTTCTCTTGTTGCTGGGACAAAATATCCTCAAAAGTTAAGGAAGAAAAGGTTTATTTAGTTCACAGTTTGTGGAGGTTTCAATCCAGAATCAGCTGGTGCCAAGGCAGAGTGGCACATGGCAGAGGGCAACAGTTTATGGCAGTGGAAAACAGCAAAAGCAACAAGAGCAAAGTGAGAGAAGCATGGCACAGACAAAAGACTTTTTCTGTCTCTTGTATTGTATGTAGCCCACACCTATTTGGATGTAACACACCCATAATCCCAGAATTGAAGTATGAGTCATTCACAAATTTTAGAAGTGTACTTCTATGACTGCATGAGGTTTTTGAGGGACATCAAGACTCAAAACATAGCACCCCCTAACCTCCTGTACCATTATTTCAGGAATCTTCAAAGGCAGGCCCAGGGATCTTTGTCTTTCTTATAGATATCTCAAGGTAGTGGACCTTAAGACAGGTCATGAGGGTTGGTCCTGGGACATTGCTTGGGTTCAGGTGAGTGAACCCATAGCCTCTAATTATATTACCTATAGTAAGTCTGAAGTATAAATATGTTGTGATTTCAAAACTACTCAGATGAGAAAAACTGTCTGATCTCTGACAAGGGTCCTACATGCCCATCCTATGATAATGATCAACCAGACCACAGTTTGACCAAGACTGCTTAACTATGTGTATTTCTTGCCGCCCTATCCTGTATAAGCTCTTGTCTGCCCCACTCCCCACCAAAACAAGGTTAAGGACAATGGCTCTGAGGTAGGACAGAAACAAAGGTAGGTAGAAAGGAGACAAAGGCAATTGTTATCTGAAAGAGTCTGGGGAGGTTGTCACCCAGATAAGAAACCTAAATCCACCCACAATCTGTTGCAAATTTGCTGATTCTCACCAGAGAAAAATAATTTTCAGATCTGATAAAAAAAGTGGCACTATGGGATTTATTAGGCAGAAATTTAAAAGTACACCCGTAAAAAAATAGAGTGTGGATCCTTGAGAAGAAGCATACTACTGTTACTGGGTAGCCTGCTTCTAAAAGTGGCTCACCAACTGAAAGTCACTGGGTTCTAGGTTGTTTGCCTCTCTCTCTCTCTCTCTCTCTCTCATTAGTGTTCAGGTTCTTCTTGTCTTGAACAAAGAATTGAATGAATGAACAAAAACAGTGGTCATTGATGGCCACTAATGGCCAATGATATAATCAATCATACTTACAGTAGTAGCCTCCATAAAAATACAAAAAGGTACCAAATAGCCAGGGATGAAATTGTCCTGAACCAGTCCATCCACGTGGCACACATAATGTGGTGAAGACCCCTGGTGGTTGACTGGCTTGGAGGGGAAGGGCCAGCCTGAAACTCCCCTGCTTGTACTTCAGTGATGAACAGCAAACTGGAGAGGGCAGCAATCCCTAGCCAGCAAGCTTCAGAGTAATTGTAACCAATACAGAAAGGGCCTGGGATCTCCACTATACACTTGTCCAGAAGAAACCAGAAACATGACCAGAGAAAGAAACAAAAAAGTCTTCAGCTTCCAACTCAAACAATATGGGTCCAGGAGAGGTAAACACAGAAGGGATTGAGGGCAGCAAGCCTGCAGTATCAGAAGCAGCATCAGCTGACATAAAGAAATATCTTTGTGACACTATAGAACTCAAAACAGAAACTCTAATACAAGTAAAGCAAGGTATAAGAAGATTAATAAAAGAAATACTAAACACCTCTCAAGAAGACACAGATGGAAAAATGGAGGAGCATAAAAAAAAGAGGGAAACCTTTGATGAAGATTATGAAAAAAATCTAGAATACATGAAACAGATTCATAGAGATTACCAGGTAATTAAAAACTCCATTGAAAGCTGGCAAAATTGCTTGGCAGAAACTAAAGTTAAACTTTCAAAACTTGAAGATAGATTCACAATGTGTGATTCTGAAAGGAAAGATCTCTTAAAAATAACAAGGAACAAGGAAGTAACAATAAAAAGGCTAGAAGACAACAAATGGATCTATAACTTAAGAATAAAAAATGTGAGCAAAAAAGAAGGGGTAAACACAAATAAAATACAAAGTTTATTCACAGAAATAATTAAGGAAAACTTCCCAAGAATAGGAAAAGGAAATGATATTCAGATATATGAGGCATACAGAACTCTAGCCAGCTACAACAAAAATAGATCTACACTCAGACATATAATAATCAAGATCTCAGAAATTCATCACAAGAACAGAATATTAAAAGTCATCAGAGAAAAGAAACAGGAAAACCCATCAAAATCATGACAGACTTCTCAACACAAACCATTAAATCAAGAAGTGAAGTATTCCAAGCCCTGCAAGAAAATAACTTCCAACCCAGATTGATGTACCTTGAAAAACTGTCTCTCAAAATTAATGGAGAAACAAGGTGCATCCATGACAAGGGGGATCTGAGGGAGTTCATGACCATCAATCTAACCCTACAAAAAATACTGAAGGACATTCTATAGAAAGAGAAAAAAAATGACCAGGATTCCAGAAACAGTGGCAGAGAGGCCTCAGTGAATGGGGCAGACAGTGTAATGAAGGAGAAAAGTAGACAACCAACAGCAGAAAAATAGCATAGCAGAGATGAGGCAGAGAAGGTTAGCTATAATCCCTAATGCAGATGGCCTTGATACACTAACAAAAAGAAACACATGCAGAGTAGATCAGGAGATAGGGTCCATCGAGATGCTCTGTATAGGAAATATAATCTACCTGAAAGAGGGTTTATGGACTGAAAGTCAAAGATGAGAAAATAGTGCTCTATGTATCGAGGAACCAGAGAGAAATAGGGACAGCTCATCTAGCACCTGCATAGGTTGGAAAGTCATGACACTTTTGTGTAGTGGAGAACTACTCAGCTATAAGCAAGGAAAACCTTGAGGCTTTACTAGGTAAAGAAATTCTGATCAGTTTAGCTCAAGATCAAGCTCAGCGGTAAAAAGGTTCAGAACCACTTAGGTAGATAGCGAGTTGCCTCCCTAATCTGAAAACTAAAGCAGTTAGTAGGACCCAAAATGTATAAATCATTCTGCAAAAGTGAAAGGGAAAGAATTGTCTTAAACAAAAGGAAGGCAGAGGACATTATTAAGAGTGTATCAGAATTTAAAATCCACATTATTCTTATCACTCTATTTAGTTTGATTTTATCCTGTTCCAGTCTGTCTACTTGTATTAGATTTGAGGGCACAGACACCTATCCCAAAAATAGCAGGATATATTTTGGTAACTATCCTTAATTTCCTATTAACTTAAACTGAAGCCCAGTATTACTTACATTGTCTTACTGTGACTGATCTTATTTGAATCTGGTTTGTTAGATTGCTGTTTTGTCTTGACTGATTTTATTCAAATTTGGTATGCTTGATAATATCAAGTCTGAGAGTAGAGGCAACTACTCTGAAAATGACAAGATTCAATAGGATATCCATTCCAGTTTGATTATTAACTGCTTTTGAAATCCTATAATGTCTTAGTGTTTTGTTTTTATTAATATTGCTGTGTACTGCTATGTTCAATTATACTATGCTTGATGATATAGACAATTCTATTGAAAATAACAAGAGACATCATAGTAACTACTGTAGATCACCTAGTACTGTGGTTTTATATGTCTTTTTTGTTTCATGTTTTTCTCTAGGAATTTGTTTTGTTGTCTTGTTTTGATTTGTTTTTCTCTCTAATACAGAAAGGATAGATATACATGTAGAGACTCATGCATGTGTAGAACTTCTAAACAGTTTATGAGAATTGATTATATAATGCATGATGTAATGAATAGTTTGAAGAAAAAGAGACACTAAGATACTCAGTGCTAATTCTGTAGCATCATGATATAAAATCTAGCAATACTATTATTATTCATTCAGAGTGATATTAGTCTGTTTTGTTTTGTTTAATTTCAACATACATAAAGGTATGGACAGCTATTTTGAAGAGAATGAGAGACATTATGGCAGCCGTTGTTGACTTCCGTACTGTCTGGTCTTGAAGACCTAAAATGCCTTCATCATCCTATTCTGATCAGTTTAGTACTATATTGTTCAGTATGTATTCACTGTGTGTGAAGACATGGACCACTATTTGGAAGAAAACAAGAGTCAATATGATAGACAATGAAGATCTCTGGTGGTCTTGCTTTGAAATCTATGTTTTAAAAATTGTTTTCTTATGATCTGTTTTGTTCTATTTTGTTTAATTTTACCCTCTTTAAAAAAATACAAAAAGGTGGGCCTGGGATGTAGCTCAGTGGCATAATGCCTGCCTGGCAATCATGAGGTCCTGAGTTTGATTCAAAGTACCAAGAAAAAAAGATTCAAAACAATTTCACCTTCTAATACTGTTAGAACAACAAAAAATACAAAAAGGCTGTGCTTTGGTAGTTAAATTCCTGGAAGTATCAGGACGGTGGAATACCTAGAGAAGATATGGAAACTCTTCCTTCCTGTGTATTTTGTCTTATACAGCTTTTCTGTATGGCTTTTATCTGTCATTCTAATATTCTTCATAATAAACTAGTAAATGTTTCTTTGAGTTCTCTGAGTTGCACTTGAAAACCAATCAAAGAAGATGGGGCATCAGGAATAAAGACATGCAGAGGAAGATGTGTATATTGATGTGGAGTGTCAACTTAATTTGCTTGGGATCTGCCTTGGGGATTGGTGTTGTGTACTTCTGGGGATAAAGGTATGCCTTGGGGCCTATGTCTGGGTCCCTGTCTCTTTCACTCTGGCACCATTGCTGTGTTTTGCTTCTTGGCCACTGAGAACTAAGTGGCTTTGAGTGATGTGAGAGTAGCAAAATCACCTTACATTTTTTCCTATCTTTTTATACCTAGTGTTAAATGTGATTCTTTCTTCCAGTCCCTACTGAGATCCTATTCTAATAACTAATGGTTTGCTTTGTTTCCTGCTTAAAGACAGCTAGAAACCAGGGTGTGGTTGCACATTCCTGTAATTCTAGCACTTTGGGAAGTGGGGCAGGAGGATCTTAGGTTTGAACCCAGCCTGGACAGGTTATCAACCTCTCAAAATAAAAAATAAAAAGTACTGGTGCTGTAACATCATAGGAAGGCCCAGGGTTCAATCCTCAATACCGGAAAGTAAATGGAAGAAAGAAAGTAAGTGCAAACGAATTAGAGAAAGAAACCACATGGTATTGTGTATGTAAGTATTGTTACTTCGGAGATTGTACTCATGAGATATAACTCCCACACTACATTCTGTTTTGAAACTTTTCCTGGTGGAGTTTAATTTTTGCCCTTGCTTTGAATTTGATGGGATTATTATTGCTTACAAAAATGGATGTAATTGATATGGTTTCTCATGGCTCCTCACTCTTGCCCAGGCAGCCATAATCTCTATCTAGTTCCCTTTGGAGTGCATGCACTTTCTCTGGAGGAGGTAAGGCAGGTAAAGTGACTCACTGTCCTGAGACTGTTTCTATAAGGAAGTCCAAATTATGTCACTTGGAGAAACCACAAAGAGAAGCATTGAATATGCCTGGAAGAGACGTGGGTCTAGCCCTCCCCAGAAGCTCAGCTCCCCACAATTCTTTCTTCATCTCCTGTGTGACTGCAAATGAATGACTCATCCAAAACCACAAACTGAGCCTTTGTGAGCTGCTGACTTACATTAATCATGAAAGGTAGTACAGTGATTGTTGTTTTAAGTGACTAAATTTTGAGTTGATAAGTGGAGAAGAACTTTATGCAGAAATGGAATACTGACCTAATGTGGTCTTGGGTTTTGGACTGTGCAGTGGCAGAATCCTTTAGGAAGAGACTGTTAGTGAACTCTTGAATTGTCTAGGGAGGGTATTAATAAAAGGTGGAAGGATTTCAAAAAAGTGTTAGCAGACTCAAGGGGACTCCCAGACGGCTGTCCTTGAGGGCTTAAAGAAAGGTGAGAAAAACGTAATGGGAAGTTAGAGAGAAAAGGACCCTTGTTAAATAGTGGCAGAAAGTTAAACATGATTCTTGCCTGCATGAATGTCAAACATAGAGTGTGTGCCTAATAAACTCAGTGATGCAGCTTATGAGATTTCCAGACAGAAAACTGAGGGTTCCACGTGGCTTCTCTCTGCCCATGATAAAATGAAAGAAGAGCAATAAATTGAAAAAAGGTTGTTTAATTTTGAATAGAATTTTAAAAAATACAAAGAGTCAAGAGCAATATTTTCAGATAGCAAATTGCTCTCAGAAAGGTTTGTAAGTCAAAGATATAAAGGTTAGATTTCCCAAAAATATGCTTTGGAACACCCAAGAGAGTTCCAAAGGCCTCATATAACACATGTAATATCTGAGAGACTTCTAGCCAAAACCTCCTAGATTGCCTTCCTTAAATTCCTGGTCCATAGAAACTACAAGAGATTATATAGCAGTTGTTGTTATTTTAAGACAGTCCAAATTTGAAATGATTCTAAAAAGAGAAATAGATAAACTAGAATATATTCAAAAGGTAAGAATAATTTGTAAAGTGATGTCTCACTTTTAATTTTAAAAAATAATTTCACCTTCAGAGAGCAGGGTAATATTAGGCATGGAGATATTAAATTAATGTATATTTTACTTTTATTTTATAGGAAAAAATTAGAAAATATGTAAAAATATTATGTTTCAAGATTAAAAGATAGTTTATTTAAATAGTGAAATCATACCTAGGATTCTTTTTAATTAAGTTGTCATTAAGGCAGGATGAAAATATTTTTAAACCAGAGAATTTAGCTTTTACACTGCAGGTGTTGCAACACAGGATATCCTTCTCAGGAAGATGAGTGCTACAGTCAGAGGGACCATAGATCATTTTAATTAGACATGTAGTTTTCAAGCAGAAATGAGTTTCTGCATATAAGTAAAGGGTCTTTCAATCTGAGCTTCCACAATAGCCTGTTGAGAAAACTATAATTTTCTTATAATAAAATTAAAAACAAAACATGGCTAGCAGTTTGCTCTTAACTTTTGATAGTGATTTGAATATAATAATTTAAACTATTGATAAAATTCATATGTTGTCTATGGTATGTATTGTTTAACTACTTTGAAAAGGAATAAAAAGATAGGACTTTTTAATTCAAAACTTGTTATAGATTTCTTAACAACTTTTTTCTTCCTTTTTGTTTTCTTTTTGTTTCTTCCTCTTCCACTTTTGCTACTTCATCTCTTTTTTCTCCTCTCCCTTCTTCTGTGATATTAAGGATAGTTTTTTCTTTCCTTTTTTTGTACTGGAAATCAAACTTATGACTTTGTGCTTTCCAGGCAGGCACTGTGCTGCTGAGCTATGTCCCTAGCTTCAGGGTAGTTTTCTTTATGATAGATCAAAATATTGTCTTTCTTTTCTTTGGTTCATTTGTGTCTATAAAGTCACAACTCATTATTTAAGAAAACAGCACTCCATAGGGTCAAAAGGAACCTGACAGCTATTCACCACTTTAGAGCATTCATATTTTGTGCTAGGAAATCATTACATTTGGACTCATCTGAGAATTCTCAGATACATACCAGTAAATAAATACTGTGCTTGAGATCACAGAAAACAGTGATTAATGAAAAAAAAATTCTAGAAGGGAAGTTGTAGCTGTGAAAAACAAAGCAAACCCATATAAATAACCTAATTTGCACCCCCAAGGTCATAGAAAAACAAGAACAATCCAAATTCACATCTAGTACAAGAAATCAAATTACAAAGATCAAAGCAAAAATCAATGAAATGGGGACTAAAAATCAACATGAAGAACCAGTGAATCAAACAGCTGGTTCTCTAAAAGGATAAACAAAATAGACAAACTTTTAGATAATCTTACAAAAAAAGGAAAGAAAAGACAGATCAATGCAAGTAGGAATGAGAAAGAAAGGAATGAGACCACAACAGACACTACCAAAATTCAAAAGATTATTAGTATCTACTTCACAAGCTTGTATGCCAATAGATTGGATAACTCAGAAGAAATGGATAGATTCTAGACACATATAAGTTACCAAATAGAATTTAAAAATTCTGAATAATCCAATAACAGGCAATGAAATTGAAGCAGTAATTTAAAAAACTTACCAACTAAGAAAAAGCCAGCACCTGATGGATTCACTCCTAATTCTACAAGAACTTCAGGGGTGGTACAATGACAGTACCGGTCAAACTCTTAAATGAAATTGAAAAACAAGAGTACCCCCAAAATCCATATTGGAAGCTAGCATTACCTTGATTCTAAAACTGGACAAGGACCTAACTAAAAGAGAAAAGTATAGGCTAACTTCATAAAGAACATAGATGTAAAAATTCTCAATAAGATACAAACAGAATGCAAAAATCATCAAAAAGATTATGCAGCATGACCAAGCAGGCTTCATCTCAGACATTCAAAGATGGTTGAACATACACAAATCATTAAATACAATCCATAGCATAAACAGAAGGAAGGAGAAAAATCACATGATCATCTCAATAGAAACAGAAAATGCATTTGAAAAAATTCATCATCCATTCAAATAGGTATAGAAGGACCTTATCTCAACATGATGAAAGCCATTTATGACCAACTTAATGTCAAAATTATATTAAATGGAGAAAAGCTGAAATTTTTTTGCTATAAAATCGAGACTAGACAAGAATGTCCACTATCACTGGTCACCACTCCCATTTGATGTCCTTGAAACTTTAGCCAGAGTAATCAGGCAAGAGAAAAAATGAAAAGGGTTATGTAAAGGAAAGGAAGAAGTCAAAATATTATCTTCCAATGAAATGATCCTCTACATACAAGGCCAAAAAAATTCCATCAAAAGACTCCTAGAATTTATAACTAAATTCAGCACTGTAGTAGGATACAAATTTTTTTTTTTTTGGTCTTTTTTGAGACAGGGTCTTGCTATGCAGTTCAGGCTGGCCTTGAGCTCACTTTGTAGCCCACGCTGGTCTTGAACTTGCAATGATCCTCCACCTCAGCCTCCCAGGTGCTGGGATTACAGGTGTGAGCCACCATGTCTGGCTCATGTAGTAGAATACAGAATTAACACACAAAAATCATAACATTTCTGTACACTAATAATGAAGTCACTAAGAAAAAATTAAAAATGCCATTCATAATAGCATCAAAAAAATTTAAATACTTAGGGATCATCCTAACAAAGGAACTGAAAGACCTCTACAATGAAAATTACATAACTCTGAAAAAGTAGATTGAAGAGGACGTTGAAAAGGGAAAGTTAACCCTTGTTCCCGAAATCAAAATAGCTGTACTTTCAAAAGTGATGCATAGATTTAATACAAATTCAATCAAAATACCAAAAGCATTCCGCATGGATCTAGAGACAACAATCCCAAAATTCATGTGGAATCCAGAATAGCAAAAGCAATACCAGGTAAGGAGAGACAAAACCAGGAGACATCCAGGTTTCAGATTACACTACAAAGTTACAGTTATGGAAACAGCATTGGCACAGTAGCAAACATGTGCATCAGTGGAGCAGGACAGAAGAGGAAGAAACAATCCCAGGCACATTTGGCTATTTGATCGTTGACAAAGGGGCCAAAAACATATTTGGGAGGAAAATAGCTTCTTTACTAAATGGTGCTGGGAAAATTGGCCATTCACATGCAGAAGAGTGAATCTAAAACTTTGTGTCTTATCATGTACTAAACTAAAATAAAAATGGGTTCAAGTTCTAAATATTAAAACAGTAACAATATGCTAGAAGATGAAATAACAAGGCAAGGTCTTTCTGAATACAACTCCAGTGGCACAAGAAATAGTACTGAAAATCCACAAACTGGCTCCTGCAAAGTTAAAAAGCTTCAGCAAAGCAAAGGAAGCAATCACCAGAGTGAAGACACATCCTACAGAATGGGAAAATTTTTTGTTAGGTATTCATCCAATGGAGGACTAACATCTAGGATACATACAGAGCTAAAGCTCCCCTCAGGTTATCACCATCAAATTACACTCTTAAATCCAGTCATTCTTCATGGCTTTCCACAGGTTTTCTTGTTATTTGGGATCTATATTTCTGAAAGCTCCTGTGTCACATAAAACTTAAGTTAAACCAATTTTTAGACTTTGTCTCTTATATTATAGAGGTCCTCATTCAAGAATTTAGTAAAGACTGAAGAAATAAATAATGGTATCTCAGCTCACAAATGCTTTTGTTTGCAAACAATTCGGTTCACAAACAAAGTGTTTGGCAAAATTTTGCTTTTGTTTACAAACTCTGCATCAGGTGAGAAACATCACCCTGGCTCTCTTGTTCCTACAAACAGAGATGTTGCTGTCTTTTCCAGAATTGTAGAGCAAATTTAGTCCATGAACTGAAGTACCATTGTACTTCCTTTCTCCTTCCTCAAACAGCCTTTGATATCATCTGTGTTTTGGATTTTAGCCATTTTAATAAGCTTGCAGTGATATTGCCTTGTAGTACTAATTTGTAATTTCCTGAAGTTATATGAATTCAAGTGTCTTTTACATGCTTATTTGACATTCTGACTTTTAAAAATGGCCTATAATATGATATTTTGTGTTCACTTGAAAAAAATCTGTGTCATAGTAATGTTGTGTTTTCTCCTGGAGATTCAGTACCTTTTGTTGCTTAATGTTATGTTTGAAGATTATTGTTTCATACATTTGTGTCTGTTTTGGTTTGTTTCAGTAGCAGAGAAAGTGTATTCTCTGCAATATATCTTAATTGAAAATTAATTATGCAATATATCTTGATTGAAAAACTTGCTTGATTTTTTCCTCCTTCTTGAGTAAAATTTATTTCATTTGTGTATGTGTGTTGTACTGGGATTGAACTCAGGGACCTAGTATTGCACTACACCCCCAACTCTTTTTTTATTTTTTATTTTGAGACAGACTTTCCCTAAGTTGCTAGCTTCTCAGTCTGGGTGCCTCAGTCTCTGAGTGAGATTCCAAGCTACGCCATCATGCCTAGCTCTCTAATGCATTTTATGTGTATTATATTAATTTTGTATTGTTTTATTTTATTTTGTTTTATTTTAGTGTTTGAGACAGAATATCTTTAATTTTCTAGTCTTTCTAGTGTGGGCTCAAACTTTTTGATTTTCTTGCCTCCCAGAGGGTTCCCAAAGCTTCCCAAAGGGTTGAGATTAGGCATACGCCATTACACTTGGCTCAAAAATTATTATAAGGAAGCCTTGTTTTGGTTTCCTTAGCTTGTTTTGTAACTGTCACTAATTTATCATGGAATTTAAAGCTAGAAATGTGAATTTCCTCTCCATATGTTTAGGTACATCAAGTAACCCATTAGTTTAATATTCTCCTTAGGGCCATCTTTTCTGATGTTTTCCTTTCTCCTGTTAAAATCTAGACTAGTGGTTGTTTTTTGTCTTCTGCATAGTTGTTGCCTTGGAGTTTTTGTTAACTAATATCCAGAAATTTCTACGCTATTTTGTCTTAGAGATCAACATTATGGTTAAGAAATATAAGGACTTTCTAATTTCCATTTTCTCTTTGGAGGTTTTTAGGGTTTTTTTCTTTATCCTGAGAATCAAGAAATTTCTCATTGAGTCTTAGAACTTAGCACTTAGAACTTCATATTCTTGTAGTTCTGTGCTCAAACTTAGCCCAAGGCCTTGTGTATAGGAGCCAAGTGCTATACCACTGAGCTATACAGCAGCTCTAGCCCTGTTGTTTTTCTTTTTAAAATTTTTTTATTTTAAAGAGGATGAAACAGAATAAAACCAATCAAAACAAATCAGTGTAAAAGACAGAAGACTTCAAAACATTACAGAGTCAACAGTAGTTACCATAATGCCTTTTGATGTCTTCAAAATAGCTGCAGATAACTTTGGAGATAGTAGAAATCAAGCAGAACAGAACAGAACAGAAACAATAAAAACAAAACAATGAATGAAATAAAGGACTTCAAAACAAGCCTATAGTAAATCCAAAATTGCTACCATAATATATCTTGCTATCTTTGAAATAGTTCTTCCTGGCATTGGATTTGACATAAACAAAACAAAAGAGAATAAAACCCAACCCAACAAGACAATGGAAATAATATAGGACTTCAAAATAAGACCATAAGGAATCAACAATAGCTACAGTCCTCGAAAGGAGATCCCCGCTAGATGTCACAGTGTATACCGCTGTCCTCTGAACCCATGATCAGGCCACTGGCCCTAGACCTGCAATGCTAGTGAAACAACAAAGCACCACAGGCCTCCAGCTGCATTTCACCTCCATAGCTGTCATCACAGCCTGTGCTTCTTCTGATAAGCCTGTTGCTTATGACAGGGGCAGGAAGGGCTTGATACTTCTTAAGGGGCTGGAGCCTGTCTGTTCCAGGCCAGTGGCGCCCATGCATGGTGCTGGTTCCCAGACTGGGCTTACTTGCTAGTGTGGCTTTGGTTTCTCTACCCCTGGTTTGCAAATGATGCTGACTCATGGGCAGAGGCCAAGGACTGTCTGTTCTAGTCCTGTGACAGTCCATGCCTTTTGTTTTGTAAATTGTACAATGTAAATTTTTTTGTAAATGTAGAAATTTATATTTAATTTGTCACTTCATCATTTTAACTTTTCAGGAGCCTTTTTCTCTTTTAATGTGCCTTCTTTTTTACCTTTTACCTTTATTTCATGAATCAATATCTTGTTTCTTTAGGATATTAATTTTAATGTTTAAAGTTTTTTTTTGTTTGTTTTGTATTGACTCCATGTATGCTAAACTCCATTTACCTTCTTATTTATTTTTGATGCAGGTATCCATGTCAAAGATTTTTCTTCACATATCTGGTCAATTTTGCCTGTTCACAGTTAAGAGTAAGGGACTGAGCAGCTGATTGAAAGCTATGTGTGTGTGCTGGAAGGGTTTGTTGATTGATGGACATTTCTGTAGATAATGGATAGGAAGTACACTCAGCTCCCAGTACGTGGATATTTGCTTTGTCCGTGGTCAGTTTTTCTAGGTAGGAATCATTTACTTTCATGTGTAGGAGGCTGTACGACTCACAGCTAGCATTCTGTGTGCCAAGTCAGAAAGGAGTCCAGGTTCTCTCACTATTTAAAATACAGAATTTCAGCATGGCATCACTACCCTGAGCTGTGAGCAATGACTCCTGATCCAAATTCCTATGGCTTACATTTTCAAGTCTTCTCTGGAATGAAATAGGACACCTAAGTGTTTAACTACTTCAAGTTGATTTCCAATCCTTTTTATTTTCAGGCTCAGTAGCATCCCAACTTAAGCAATATCTGTTAGGCTCAGTTTTTGAGCCTTTTCTGGTTTGTGCTTGTCAGTTTTCTTTTGTCTTCCAAATCCATGTGTTTTCCACTTTCCTAATCTCTCTCAACCCACCATTTTCTCTTTCTTTGTGGTCTGTGCTGGAGTCCCGACCCATGGCCTTTTTTGCAAGGTAAGCAAGCGCTCCTCTACTGAGTTGTAATCCTCGTCTTTCTTTTCTATTTTATTCTCCTCTATTCTTACCGTTTCTGGATTGGTAACTAAAATTTTACAATGTAATTTTAAAGTACTTTTACTTTGGAAGCAAAGATGAATGGAGACAGGCTTTTTAAAAGTTTAATCTCTTTTACTTTGAAATGTAACCAATGTATAGAAAAATATAAGAAAATTGTAGTACTGACTCAAGACAGTATCTTGAGATACTGTCCGTGAGTGTGTCATTTGATAAATAGTCCAAATTAACCATTGTTATTGGAAAAAATATTCCTCGTTAGTATAAGGCAGCACGTAACTGATATCAGGGTGTAAGGTTCACCTTAGCTAGCAAGTGTAATGTTTTGTGAAGAAACACTTTTGTGCAGGCACAGTCTAACTTTATCCACAAGAAACACAAAATTGTCATTCCCTTGAGATATAATTCTATGCAACTAATTTAATTTTCTAATATGATTTCTTTTTCTTGTGATTTTAGAAGGTCTTGGGGGAAACTCTGAAGTTAGACTGTGACATAGGATTTATATTTTGATAAGCTGAAAAGTAATATTTCATGGTAACATCATTTATTGTTTACTTACTAAAAGCCCAACACCCTTCTTTCAAAGACCATAGTTTTCTGTGAACCAGAAAAACTATAAATTTTACCAGCTGGTTTTAACTGAGAAGAAATATCAAGAAGTTTCTCCTGTGGGCTCCATAAACGCTGAGATAGACCGACACATGAAATATAATAAGTGCAGTTATTCATGCTTTTTGCCCCTCTCCACCGTGTCCTAATGATTTGTTGTTCTACTCCCTTTATAAATAGCCACGAAGCAGTCTCACAGAGAGCATTGCTGTTTTTTCTTATGTACATTGTCAAGTGAGTTTTGGCGCACATAAACCTTTATTCGGCACTTCAGCAGAAAAAACTAATGATTTAGCAGATGAGGGGTGTGTTAGTTACCCAATTGTGTCTACAATGAACTTCTGTTTTTTCTCCTTCGTTAATTAAGATGAATTTATATCCTTTCTGGAATTATACTGTCTGTAATCTAAAGAAAGAGACGGGGAAAATAAACAAGAACAAAGGTTTTCTTTCCACATGCAACGCTGGGAAATTTCTGCAACATGTGAGGGCTTCCAATGTATGAGATGTGGGATGCTGCACAAAATGGCTAAATCCTGCTGGGCCCAGTACGTGCTCTATCTATTCAGTCTGAAGCAGTTTTGTGTTGCCTGTTTTTCTGCCAGAGTCTTAGATTAGCTATTGAAATGGAATATGCAAAAATCTAACTACAGGGAAAACAATTTATATATACATTATATCGAAGATTTTGTCTCCTGGATGCCCATTAGATCCCCTGAGGAAGTTTGTTGAATAGATTCCTGGATCTTTCTCTCAAGGAGTCTGATTTTCAATCATTTCAGATAAAGCATTTGGTACCTGCTCTTGCAACAGCATGAGGAGAGAAATCTTTCACTATAGTCTCCCAAACTCTGCCATTTAAATTCAGTTTCATTACATTGCATTCTTATTCCTAAAGAAGTGATTTTAAGCACTAATATTCTGTCAAGGAAGAGCAAGCAATTAGGAGGCTTGGAGCTCTGACCGGAGTCACGGGAGACAGGAGACCAAACTCGAGCAGGATCAGCTCTCAAACTTTATTGCGTACAGCGAACCGGACCTAACAAGGTCCGCCACCCTCAGTGTTGGTTCCTCTTCTGCCCGTTGGGGGCAGGAACAACCTCTTATAAGGGGAAGCAGTATCCAATCACAGAGAAGCGCGTCTAACAAGCTGATAGGCTAGCATCACGGGTAACTGGGCAGACATGACAATTTGGCGGGCTTGTTCAGGCCGGGAAGAACCCGGAAGCAGGAAATGGGCGCCATCATAGGCGGCTTCCCACAGAGCTCAGTGAGGGATAAACTGAGGAGTAGAAGCCACTAGTCTTGATATCAGATCTCATAGCAGCCACTGGGTACCTAAGAGACTGGAAAAGAAATTCAGAAAGAGGGCAGAGGACACCTAGAAAGAGGCTGCATCTCCTTTCTAAGCTTCTTCCTATCAAGTACATATGTGAGCAGTCACTCATGCCTCATCACTTCAGCCAGCTGCAGGAGAGCTTCTGCTCAACAGCTGGAGTCAGCCCCAGTCATTCATCAGAGTGGCAGCTCCAGGTTCTCCTGAGGCTTGCTCTACAGGACATAGGTTAACTCCGATTCCACTGGGTGGAATTCATGACCCTAAGAAACATTTGGAAATATGGGGGTGAGGAGTGCTCACCTGGAAAGGGAGCCAGGAGTTAAAATTTCTAGCTCCAGTCCTGTCACTTATTTGCAAAGTGACTTCCGTAATGTCCCTGAACATTAGGTTTTTCATTTATTCAAGGAAGGTTGCTCTGGATAACCACTTGGGATCCATTTAACTCTTAACATCTGAGAGGCCTGAGGCTGAGGCAAAAAGCTGGTTTCTGATCAAAGTTGTGATGCCTGCTATGGCTGCTTTGATGAAATTCATTCTTTTTGAGAGAAATTAATGTTTTTGATGAGGCAGGAAACATTGCTTATTTGTGCTTATTGCTAAATATCGGCATGTTTTCCGATTTTACACATTGTAGCTTTATCTTTTTATGTTGCAAAGTCTAAAATCAAGAGGCTTATTTTGAAAATGTGATATAAGTTGCAAACTAATCACCGAATTCCTACCTTCTTGAATAAGGTCTAAAGAGTCTCTTGGAGGATTTGCTGATAGAATCTCAAGATTCTTGTTTTAGTCCATTTAATTTAGTATTATATTTTTACTAATATTATTCTGAGGGATGCAATCATAAATAACTTGTTACATTTATTTTCAGGAATAACTAATAGCTCAAAAGTCAATCTGGTCTAAGTAAACCAATCTTCCACTGAAAATACGCTCCCCTTCTGGTATTTTCTACCAATTGAAAGAACATAGCTTTGTAATGAACTCTGATTCTTCTTTCTTGTGCACTGTCCACCTTCTAAGCAATAGTCAGTTTTACTTGGTTATATTTCTGAAATGCAATTAAATCTCTCCACTACCTCACTACTTCTCACTAGCAACCGTGGCATCCTTCTCTGTATTCTTAATCTTCACTTGCATGAGTGCATCTTTTATTGTCAAAAGGTTATCTTTCTAATGTACCACTCTGAGCAAATCTTTCCTTTGCTCGAAACCAGTAACGATTTGGCACTGCTCATGGAATGAAATCACATTCTCTAGTGGGACTTAAGCCTTTTTTTGTTGTTGTTTATTTGGACATCAATCCACTACTTTTGCTTATGCAAAAGCCATTCCTGTATCTCTCCATTCCATCTTTTGCCTGGTAAAATTCCACTCATCCTTCGGGGCCAAGCCCCAAAATGTCCTTCACCAGGAGTCCTTTACCTCCTCATTTTATGTCCCAACAAATGCTCCTTCATTTGAACTTATTACTTTAATATTACGCTGAATTGTATTATTTTAATTCTTATCTTTCTTTTAATATTGAGTTCTTAATACATTTCAGATAGTCTTCAAATCCTGAAGTTAATGCAAATTTTACATGTATTTGTATAATTTTGGTATGAGCTTCTATATCTTTTACCAAAATTCCGAGAGATTTGTTAACTTCAAATGGCTGAGAACTATAATATTATGAACTCCTTGAGAAAAATTGCATCATATTAGTTGACATTTTAGTAAGATGTATAATTAGTAAACAACTTCTCAATAAATAATCAATACAATAAAGACAATAATTATATGTTGCATTGAAAAACAATTTAATTGAAGAATCCTGTAAATTTGTTTCTGAACCGTATAGTTAATTATTAAAACTTGTCCATCTTTCTAAATACAGAGTGGGAAGGTTTGATGTAGTTATTTTATAAGGTTTTACTTTGCTTCTTTTTTCTTTTTTTCCTTCTTTTGGGCTAACATAGGAGGGGATCTGAACTTAACTCACATTTATCTGTAAATTAGGGTCTGACCAGAAACACCTTTAGGATCTTGGATTATTCTTGTGGTGCCTGAGTTAAGAGAATCTAGTTTAAATTTCAAGTGGTGACCTAGGATTTGAGGTGGATTCAAATCTCTTTTTTTGATCCTTTTGCCTTTCCCTTGCATTCCTGAATCATAGGCTGTTAGTTTACACTTAGATATAGTGTTTCGCACAGGAAACACTCAGGAAGGTAACAGGACCAGACACCAGTGCCCTCTCCACACTTCTCAACTTCATGTGTATTTTCCCATCCAATTTACCAGGCCTGTGAACCAATGGGGCAAGACAGGGCTCGCTGTTAACCTATTGGTTGGCTTGCTTTTTCTTTCCTTTGAAAGTGGGCGGGGAGAGCGATGATTGCAGATTTGGGTAGGTTTGCCAGGGAAGGCAGAGGGTGGTTACATATGAGGGATAAAATGTTGGCAGCAGGGAGAGGAGTTCCACACATTTTCACTTGCAGTTTCTAAAAAGGGAGCTGCCTCTGGTATTCAGTGAGCATAATTGGTTGCAGAAACAATAACTGTTTAAGATGGTTTTTTTTTCCTACTTTTAGAATATTGCTTAATTTTCAAAATTTACTTATAGTAAATAGAGTAACTCCAAGGGTTACTCTCTCTCTCTCTACATATATATATATATATATATATATATATATATATATATATAAAATCTATTTATATGTTAAGTTCATAAAATAACAGAAAATGCATATGCGTATAAATTATATACTCTCATTTAATTATTGAAAATAATTTTGTGGAAAAAGTAATGACGGTGTTATTACTATTTTTAAAAAAATAGCTTAGCAGAGTAAAAGAACTCAACCAAGAAACATAATTAAAGTTGCAATCGCTAGACCTATGCCTTTCAACTATGTCATGCAACAGCAGTAACTATTCCAAAAGTACTTGTAATAGTTTACATTCTGTTGGTAATTTTATTTTTATTTGTATTTATTCTTTCTTTTATGTGTGTGTTTTGAGACAAGATCTTGCTATGTAGTTTAGGCTGGCCTTGAACTCTTATTGATCCTCCTGTCTCAGTCTTCTGAGTAGTGGGGTTATAGATGTGTGCTACTATACCAGTCTTTGTTGGTAATTTTGAAAAGAGAAACATTTATTTAATAAGATGAACAATATAGGCATTTTACACTCTCGGATGAGAAATGCTTGGGTGCCCTTTCATAGAATGCACATAAGATTTCTATAAGACACTCCAGTATAGAAATAATGAGTGTACTTATCTCTGAAGTAAATATTCTTATTATTTTGAGTGAAGCGGCTTAGCAACAAGGAATTTCCCTCCAGAGATTTTCGTGTAAATGCTTTGGCATAACTTTTCTATTCTTTTTTGGTCATTCTAAGGACTACTAGTGTTGAGAACAGTTGTGGAAAGAGAAGGATGGAACCAACTGGGGAAAATGCCTGGGACCTGGGCCACAGCAGTGACAGAGAAAATGGAGAGACATTCCCAGGAAATATTTAAAAGGAGTGATGACCAATGGAGTGCAAGGAGAGGAAAAATGATGCTGACTTTGTAGTGTCCAGCCTGCTAAAGAAAGGGGTTAGTTTTGGCAATGAACTAGCTGAGTGAAATAGGAATGAGATAGACAGAAATAAACCTGATTTAGAACATAAGAAAGTAATAGAGATACCATTAGCAATGCAAGAATAGACTTTATCTGAGAAATTTGTTTTAAACCTTGTGTCAGGCCCACAATTTTATAATTTTAATTTTTATAGTCTATTACAATGACATGTTTTTCAAATTACTATTTGGTAGATATATTCTTTTGAATGTTTATTTCGGTCTCTCTGATATTGTTAACTGAGTAATCTAGCAAATACTATGCTGTTACCATCCTTAGGATGGATTTAAATTCAGTAGGTCTGAGGGGAGTGGTGGCAACCTTGAGGTTGGTTTCTCTCCTAGAAACTCACAACAAGGCACCTGTTCATATTGCCATATAAAGAATGGTCAGATTCTTGAACCATAATTACATTGGCTTTCATTTGTAGGTAGGTACTAATTTCACACATTCAGTGGCCCCGTGATGGTACTTTTGTTATTATTTTTATACTTTTTTGGGGGTATAGAGTTAAATTTGGGTTGGGTGGGACCCTATGTGTATATTTTGTGGCCACAGACAAAGCAGCAGAAGGCGTTTCCTTTTGTTCAGTTTCCAGGCTATTTCTGGGAAATCAGACCATAAAGTTTGCCCCAGGAAACTGTTTTTTTTTGTGGCCAAGTCCAGTGTTTACACATTCTCATTGAGGGAATCTTTAATAAGCTGTTCCATTTGCACACAAATTACCCTAAGAAGGTATTTTTAACCCTCTTTTATAAAACCTTGACATTATAAGAATGGATTAAAGCAGTGGCTCCATTGTGAGAGATTGTCCAGGGCTTAAGATTTTAAGTTCCTTTTAGAGAATGCTATAGATGGAAGCATCTAAAATGACTTAATACTATAGATTTTATGAATTTCATGTCTTTATTTCATTTCAGGGATGATCTCCTTTTTATCTTTAGAGGAAACAAGATAACAAAGTGTTTCAAAATAAGAGAGGGAGAGGTAGAGATAGAGATAAGGTTTTCGGGAAGGGAAAAGGAGATAGAGAGAGAGAGAGAGAGAGAGAGAGAGAGAGAGAGAGAGAGAGAGAGATAAAGAGGCAGCAAAGGGAAATGGAGCAGGAATTAGTTTTATCTTAAAACAAACGATTCATAGGGGAAGTAGAGAAGATAATTTTGTATCATTTTACCAATTAGGAATTATGATCTTGACTGGAAATGTTAAAAAACATTTTCAAGTTTCCATAGGAAGTAGGTTGTTCAGCTGATGTTAGGTACTTTGAGAAGGATCTCTGGCTACTTTTATTTTTGTGCACATGGTCTTCTAAAATGTTAGATCTTGCAGAAGTTTAACATCAGTTTTGAAAAGTTCTAATGCTATTTCAAAAGATTTAGAATGGCTGTTAAATGTAGAGTAGAAAACATTTTCTCTCCTCTTTGGGTTTAAAGCAGAAGTCTGGCATTATCCACTGAAGGGAGTGTCTTGGATACTATGATTTCTTTTTTTGCCATCACTAATTGTTTCATCATATAACTTCTCCTTCCTCTACCTCTATACTATTTTATAGCCAATATCAGTCCATTTCCCTCGGTTTAACAAAATACTTTATGCTAAATGTTTTATAGAGAAAAGAGGTTTTGTTTAGCACACAAATTTGGAAGTGAAAGTCCAAATAGGATGCCACTAACTCTGGTGAGGACCTCTGGGCTAGGTTGCATCATTGCAGATGACGTCATAGTTGAGAGTATATGCAAGGGGAAGAGGTCACAAGGCAAGACAGGAAGCCAGAGAGCCTAGGGAGGAGCCAGTCCTGCTGTTTTATCACAACTTTCTGCAAGAACTAATCAGGACTGGGAATGGTGGTGCATTCATGTAATGTAATGGTTGAGGCCAGAGAGTTGCTACAAGTTTGAGGCCAGCGTGGTTTACATAGTGCCAATCTAAAGTACATAATAAGACCCTGTCTCAAAACAACAATAGCAACAACAACAATAAGCCAAGGTCCCATAATAACTATGGTAATCTCTTCCAAGGGTGCCTTTGACCTAATGACCTCCCACTGGGCTCTACTTCTTAAAGGCCCTACCATCTGTCAACATTACCCTAGTGGGGAACCGTATTTCTATACCATTAGTTCTTGGGGGATAACTGTTTTCAGACTATAGCATGGCCCTTGTAACGTTTCTGCAACTTGAGACCTTCCTAGTATGTGGTTATATGCCATATGATGACAAGGAGAAGATAAAGGTGAGATAGACACTCAGAACTTTCCTGAATTTATTGTATGGCAGGAGAGTATTGCAAGACAAATGAAGAAGATACCATATTAAACCAACATTCATGAATATGATTTTGTGAAAAGTTTCTTCTTTCAAATCAGACTCGTAAGTCATGGATAAATATGTGTTCCAAAATATCTCTTAATTCTCTACCTCATATTAGTCAGGGGTTTATTAGCGAAAGCAGATATAGCACAAAATATGCAAATGTATAAAAGAAATTTCAAGATTGGCTTATGATGGTCAGGAAAGAGTTGGATGAGAAGGTACGCAGAGAGTGTCTGCATGCCCGAGGCTGAAAGATTCAGTCCAAGGTCTGGAGATCACCAGTCTGCACCAACAGGATGATGTGACAGAAGGCCAAAGGGTCTATGCTGAAGGCTGGAGAGTCTATACTGGAAAGCTGAAGAGTCTACACTGGAAGCCAGGGGATCATGTCCAAGCCAAAGGCGAAGACTGGAGCTCCTCCAAAAGAATGAAACTCATTCATCCTTCTTCTCTCCCTTTTATACCATCCAAGTGATGAGCCACCCTAGGGTGGGTCTTCTACATCCTATGACATACAATTGCTAAACCAGTTTAGTTAAGCATCTAAATGTCTCAAGTTGACACAATCAATCAATCACTGCAACCTCCTTGAAGTTACTGCAGACTAAATGTCTATGACTGCATGGGAGGAACAGTATTAGGAATAACATACTAGATCAATATATATTCATCATCATAAATAACAATGTTTCTGCCGATAACACTTTCCTTATTCCATTTGGTCATTAATGTTAAAAATATTTGCCAGCGGTAATTGATAACTCAGGCTTTTTATTTTTCATTCTTAGCTTTTTATTTTTCATTGACTTTTAGAGCAAGAAAGCCACAAGGATGTGAGAAGAGTCAAGTTGTTTACTTAGGAACTAAGACTGAGTAGATCATCTACATCCCAGCTGTGGTGTGAGTGTGTTCTCCAAAGATCACGCGTTGGAAACTTAATCTACAATATAATGGTGCTGGGAGGTGGGACTTTTCAGCGGGGGTTAACCGTGGGGACTCTGCCTTCAGGAATGGATTAATGTGATTCTCCTGGGAATGGATTTGTTACAGAAGTGAGTTTGGCCCCTCCTGCAAGCTCTATCTCTCTGCTTTCTCCCCTGTAATGACATAGCAAGAAGGCCTTTGCCAGATGCCAGCTCCTTGATCTTGGATTTCCAATCCCTTAGAACCACTAGAACTAAGTCTCTGCTCTTTGTAAGTATTCCACCTCTGCTTCTCTTATTGGAGCAAAAAAGTGGACTAAGACCACTCCAACCCATATTTCTATATTTACTGATAGAAATTAACTTTTCCCGATGATTCTCTTCTTTGCTGTGGGGTTAGTTTAGAAAGCACTATCTTCCTCTTAACTGTTACAATTAGCATACTAATACAATGGAGATGAGATTTCTATTTTCCTTTTGTTTATTACTAAGTGAATTCTCTCTGTGGTGTGCTGTGAGACCGAGCTCATAATCCACCATTGTCCCTTGATTTTAATTCTTCCTCAGCTTTCCTTCCTTTCTTTGTTCTTTCTTATCTTCCTTTATTAATTATCGATTGAGCATATACTTGATGTAGGCACCCTGAACTTTTGAGCAGCAGCTCAAGACACATACATTTTATAAATAGACAAAGATTATGAAGGAAAATTCAAAAATAAATACAAACAAGTTATCATGGATATAGTGAAAAATATACATATTCTACAAAAAGTGTATATACATTTCAGGAAAAGAAAAATAGTATGGTGTTTTTTCAACAGATGTTGTTACTCTCATATGGGGGACCCTAGAGGATGTTGTATAGCTCAGAAAACCCACACTGCTGCTGGTTTCTAGAGAAGAAACTGAGAATGGGTGTGCAGCAATCCTGATGACCAAGGTTACTCAAGCAGCAATTTACTGTACTAATAAATATCTGGAAGCTAATGGCCACCATTTTGGGCACTTTTTGTAAGTGTAGAGGCCAAACATAACCTTTTATTAATCTCATGATGTCTTAAAAATTTAGTATTAAAATATTCATACTAATTTTTCTTTTCTGAAGTGTGTATGTATATATTTTTGGTGGACCCTGGGTAATAGAGTTCAAGGAATAATTCTCATATCTAACTGGATTTCAAAATGAACTTGAGTTGGGTTACATACTGTGGCTAATGAAAATACCACTAAGGTACCCTCCTAACTTTCTGATACAATATCCATCAAGTCTCACAGCAGCTTTATGTATACATTTAAAAGAGGAGATTCTTAAATACTTCTACTGTTCTATAACTAAGGGGCTAAAGTACTTTCAGGAAAGACTTTTTAATCTTCTTGTGTTTAAAAAACATAAAAGGAGGTGATGACTGGCAAATGGGAGAAAGCCTGTTTAATATTAAGATTATGACGTACATTGACCAAAGCCCAAGCATTCCACGTCCTAGTTGCTAGGCACCTTCTCCTCGCTCCCATCCAAGTATAATGATGTATTGTCAGCCTTCACTGAGGTAGAAAAAGGTTATTGGAATTTGGAGTCCATCTGCTACCCATGCAAAGGAAATAATTAAGCTAATACAGTCTGCTCTTTTCCTTGGTTGGTTGCCACCTTAATTATAGTTCATCTAGACTATGTGTGTACTTGATGCCTTGAGGACATTTTCCAGGACTGTCAGAAAGCAGAATGAAAGTTCAGGTAAGGGAACTGGACCAGCGTTTTCAGTGACAGCTCAGGGAAAGGTGTCACCTGGCAATCAAACCTCAGACAAGTTGCCCACAATTCATGTTGCCTCAGAGGCAGTTACTGCCAATCTGTTTTCATGGAGCCTAATAAACTCAACCTCATTTTGAAATGAACCTTCATTTTTAAATAATCGTGTGCATGTATATGTACTCTTTTGTTAAGACTCTTATATCAGTATACATTATATTCTTTTTGAATGGCAGAAATTAGAGATGAACTATTTTACCTTTCATTTTATTTATCTTTTCTTAGACTGTAGCCAGCCTCTGTTTTCTGTGGGAGACACCTTGTGGAAGATATCTTAATCCACAAAATGACATTATCTATGGCCTAGGTAAGTCTGTACATCTCCCCGTGTGGTAAGTAATTTTATCTCTTTTTTATAGTCAGTTTAAGATTCATTAAAGTTATTAGACTGCATATAAAAATTGTCACTCCAAGAATATGCCAAGTAACATCCAAAAAGTCCACAAATACTTAACTTCTGGAACTCAAAGAAAAGCTCTGGACATGTAACTATTTCTCCAACTCTGTTACTTAAAAATACTTCCACTGTGTGCCTATGTGTCTTTTCCTTACTTTATATAGTTTGTACTTTTGAGAATGCATTGTCAATCTGTTGTTTAAAACAAAGCTTTCTTTTAAAACTCTAGTAGTATCAAATATGTATTTTTCTTTTGAGCCTGACATTTTGTTTTTCATACCTGTGACCACCAAGGAACAAATGTTGGTTTCTTTGAATAATGTGGAGTTGAAAAAGGAGAATAAGTTATTTACAATGAATATAATTGAGAACACAGTCTCTCTGCTTAGTGTTGTTGGTCTTTTGTAAGTTTTACAGTTACATTATTTCTTTTTGAAAATATTTTTAGAATTATAGAAAACTTGGAAAATGAATATTAAAAAGAAAGAAGAAAACTCAAACATTG
This sequence comes from Cavia porcellus, assembly GCF_034190915.1. Lineage (NCBI taxonomy): Eukaryota > Metazoa > Chordata > Mammalia > Rodentia > Caviidae > Cavia > Cavia porcellus. Next base: position 24,558,511 of record NW_026947497.1, on the reverse strand, counting down.
TCTTATTTACTAATTAGATATATTTATGCATTGAAAAATTCTCTCTTGTAAAAATTAAAGAAAAATGGTAGTATGTACACATATGTATGTTTATAACCTGTTATTTGCACTTAATATACTGGGCACATTTTCCATGCTTTAGATGCTCTTTCATGTTACTTGGTGGTGTGGTTTTAAGATGATTTTCTTAATGGCTTCCCTGTTATTAGTTATTTAGTTTGTTTAAAAAATTCTATTATAAAAGATGGTAAGATTAATATTCCAATTGAAAACAGTGCTTGATTGTTTCCTTAAGATAAATGTCCAGGTCAATTTCTGAAAGTGCACCACGGGGAAAAGATATGGATTCTGAACCACTTAGCCTGGGCTTGTGTGTAGATTTTTTACCAATTTTATTGGTTATGTAAGCTTTGGTAGTTTAGTGTTTTGTTTTCCTTATATGCAAAATAGGGCTAATTAAAGTACCTATATCAAAGGATTGTTGTAAGGATTAAATGAGCTAATGTACTCTAAGAACCGTATGTAGGACAGAGTAAGAGTTCAATTGTGGCTATTACTAATTGGGCACAAAGACAATTCACATTTGAAGCTTTTTGAGAGTCAGTGCAAAATTTTGCTCCAGGAAGGCTGTAACATCAATGTTCCAAAAAGAAAATGTTGAATTTATTTCCCTACATCCTTACCAATACTTCCAACCTTTTGATCATGTACAGTTAAAGAAAACAAAGGGCAATAAGATCCAGTTTCTCATCTCAAATCTCATTGCCAGACATCAACAGATTTGGAACTAGAAAACAGACCCCCAACTCCTCAAACTTGTCCTTGTTTTTACATTGTAACGCAACTTCTTTTTCAGGACTGATTGGAATTAAGCCTTTTCCCTTCCAGATGAGGATAAGTGGAACAAAAAAGGGATTATTCACCAGTGTGCTATGTGGTTAATTGATTGCAATTTATACTTTTCTCCGAAACAGAAACAGATACTAGTATTTATAAATATTTATAGTAAACTGTCTCTAGAAATGTGTAAGATTCACTTAATCTTTGTTCTAGGAAAAGTAAGTAAAAGTGGATCTTATCAACATGTCACTAGAGGGCACTGTGACTCTTCACATTTTCAAATGTTTTTGGGGGAAATTCTGATCTGAAGGGTATTATTATTATTTTTTTTTCAGTGAGATTTTCTGTGGCATCCAGAAAATAAAATTGAAGAAGAGCTTGAGAGACGCATAGGAACGGGCTGTTCTAAGCTTATCATGATGTTGCCTCTTTGAGTTACAGGAAAATTCAAAGTGCTAAAATATGAAAGTACTAGGATTACGTCCACCTTTCTTTTCGGTTTAAGACAGTATTCTGCACCACAACTGCTCATTGTTTTCACCCCCAGAATATTTTATTTTACAGTTATATTCATGAGTATTACTCAAGTTACTCATGATATTAACCTATATTCATGAAATACAAATTTACATCAGTGATTTTACAGCAGTGATTTTAAAGCACTGGTAACCATTATGGAAAAAATTTTCCATAATGAGATGACCGAGGCCTTATATACATTATTATTTTTTTAGAATTTTCCTGAAATAGCTTCAGTGACATCTTTATTTTTATTCCTTTAAATACTGTGCTAAAGAGAAAAAAATTTTTTTTGTCTGTTTGTTTGAGACAGGGTCTCACTATGTAATGCAGGCTGGTCTTGAACTCACAGTGTAGCCTAGGCTGGCCTCACACTCCTGCCTTAGCCTCATGAGTACTGGAATTACAGGTGTGTACCATCACGCCTGGCAAGAGAAGACTCTTTTTTCACCCATGATGGTAGTGCTCATTTGATTGCTAAATTGAGACCAAATGAGCAAAACAGGTCAGCCGCATTGCTTTGCCTTTCAAAACAGCTTTTCTAAAGGTCTACATACTGAGTAGTGAATCAAGTAGAATCTTTCTTAACAGTTTAAGTTGTTTCTATTTAAATGGTACAAAAAAATTCAAGGACATATGAGTTGTAATTTCTGGCTTTCATAAATTGCCATGATTTACCAAATTTTCTCTTTTATATGTTTGTCATTTGTAGTAGGTCATTTGGGAAATAATCCATAAATCACTGAGTTTGTTCAGGACTTGTGAAGTGCAGTTGGTTTAAATGAGGCGGGATCTTGGGCAGTTTTAAACAACAAACATGGAGGTCTTAAACAAAGGGAAGAAAAGTTCAAAAATTTCTACCAATACTGAAAATTCCAGGTTCTGATGGACTATGAGAAATTTAGAGAAGATTTAATGCCAAAGCTCCTCAAACTCTTTAATGAGATAGAAAAAGGTGCAATTCACCTTAACCCATTTCTGGAGGCAAGTATTACCCCATACTAAAACCAAAGAAAGACCGCCCCCCCCCAAAAGAACTATAGGCCAGTCTTCCCAATTAACATAGATGCAAAAATCCTCAATAAATACTAGCAAACAGAATTCTGTAAATCATCAAGAAAATTACACACACCATGAACAAGTAGGATTCATCCCAGGATGGTTCAACATGTGCAAATCAATAAATGTAACACACCATGTCAACAAAGCTAAAGACAAAAGTTACACAATCATCTCAATAGGGGCAGAAAAAGTTTTTGACAAAGTTCAACACTCATTCATGATAAAAACTCTGCAGAAAGTCATCACAGATGATCTTTATCTCAATCTGATAAAATCCATCCATGACAAACCAATAGCCTACATCATACTAAATGGACAAAAACTGAAAAACTTCACTCTAAAATCAGGAACAAGAAAATAAGGAAGGAGCGGAGTCCCTACCTGTGAGTTGGCCAGAGCACTGATTGGAGAGAACAGGGAAGTTAAGCCCCTGCCCGCCTGAGAACCAGCGCGATATGGATTGGAAAGAACAAGGAAAGATGCTAAGCTCCCGCCTATGAGCCAGCCAGAGCATGTGCTGGGGAGAGAAGTACAGTCTTCCCCCACCTCTCATGAGCAACCGGCTGACTTGGAGGAAATGTATGGATTGATTGACTTTGCAAGCTTTTAAAGCTGAGCGACTCTTTTAAGAGACAACAATATGAAATATAGTAACTGTTGTAGATTTCCCCCTGTGTTATCACTGTTTTGCTTCATTTTATTGCTGTTTTATTCCTTTTAAAATTAAATAAAATTACATCCTAAAAAAGTCAGGAACAAGATAAGGATGTCCTCTGTCACTACTCCTATTCAACATAGTTCTGGTAAAACTAACCAGAGCAATTAGACAAGAGAAAAATAAAAGGAGTTAGGATGGGAAAGGAAAAGTTAAATTATTATTATTCACAGATGACATGATATTCTACATAGAAGACCCCAAAAGACATAGGTTTAATAACCAAATTCAGTAGCACAGTTGGATACAAATTCATCACTCAAAAACTAATAGCATTCCTGTACACAAACAACAAACTCACTGAGAGAGAAATTAGGGCAACAACAACTTTCATGATAGCATCCAAAAAAATGAAACACTCAGGAATCAATTTAACAAAGAAAGTAAATATATACTGAAAAAATATATTTTCACTAAGTATATATTGAAAATTACACTACTCTGAAAAAGATCAAAGAAGGTATCAGAAAATGAAAAGATAACCCTTGCTCACGGATAGGAAGACTCAATATTGTGAAAATGCCCAAACTCCCAAAACTGATATATACATTTAATGTAGTTCCAATCCAAATGACATTATCATACTTCACAGAACAAGAGAAAACAGTCCTAAGATTGATTTGGAGCCAGAAGAGACCTGGAGTAGCAAAGGCAGTCCTGGACAACAAGGCAAAGCAGGAGGCTCTGCGATTCCTGACTTGAAATTATACTACAAAACTGGGATAAAATCAGCATGGTACTGGCAAAAAAACAGACCTGAGAATCAGTGGAACAGGTTAGATGATGCAGACACAACTACAAAGACACTTAGCCACCTTATCATCCACAAAGGGCCAAATATGTTCCCTGGGAGAAGGACAGCCTCTTTAATCAATGGTGCTGGAAGAACTGGCTCTCTACATGCTGAAGACTAAAATAGACCCATGTCTGTCACCATGCACTAAAGTCAGAATGGATCAGAGATCTAAATAAAAATGAAATCACTAAGTCTACTAGAAGGGCCAGCGGTGCAGCTCAGTGATGTAAGTGCCTGCCTGGCAAGCATGAGGTCATGAGTTCGATCCCTGGTACAAAACAAAAACAACAACAACAACAAAAACCAAAAAACTAAATCTACTGGAAGAGAAAGTAGGTAAAAATGTCAAAGACATACATTAGACGGAGAGTTCATGAACAAAGCTCAAACTGCATGGGAAGTACTTCAAAGAATCAACAACTGGGATCTCATCTTATTAAAAAGCTTTTGCACAACAAAAGAAATCACCAACAGAGCAAAAAGACATCCCACAGACCTGGAAAATATTTAAGCCAATTGTGCCTCAGACAAACAACTTCTATCTAGAACCTATGAAGAATTGAAAAACCTTAGACCTTCCATATTCAAAGGTGCAATCCAAAACTGGGCATCTTAGATGAATAAATACTTCTTAGATGAAGAAATACAAATAGTGAATAAATATATGAAAAACATTCAATATCATTCATCATTTGAGAGATACAAATTAAAACAACACTGAGATTCAATCTCATCCCAGAAAGAATGGTTATCATCAAGAAATCAATTAAAAATAAATGCTGGAGGGGCTGTGGGGAAAAGGAACCTTTCTCCACTGTTGGTAGAAGTGCACAGTGATGTAACCACTGTGGAAATCAGTATGGAGATTCCTCAAAAAACTAGGATTAGCTGTCCCATTTGACCCAGCTATCTCCCTTCTGGGTATCTTCCCAGAAGAATTAAAAACATTTTTCCATAGTGATGCATGTGAACCCATGTTTATAGCATCACAATTTTTTTATTTAAGAGGAAAAAGAGAAAAACAAAAAACAAAACAAAGCAGTGTAAGGTTACACATAATACAGAACTACAAAAAAAACATAACAGTAAGAAATCACCTGTTAATAGATTACATGTTATAATCTTGGAAATAGTTGCTCAAATCACAGTATCAAAGAATACAAAGTAGACATTCAAACAGAGAGACTGCAAACAGCTGTGTTCAATGATCCAAAACATTAATATAGTCAGCTATTTAACACCCCCAAACACACTTGCTGTTATATCCGTTAGAGCTCTTTTTTTTCCCCCCTCTCCTTTTTACAACAAAATTTACACATTTTGGATTTTACTACTCCTTAGTTCTTATTACTTTTGGGGGGGGGGAGAGAATAAAGTCAAATATGGCAAAACAAAGCTGTCAGTCAAAACCAAGGATAGACATAGCACATGATGTAGAACAGAGTACAAGGTTATTAACAATGGTTATCAACGTTGTCTCTTGTTTCCTTAAAAAGAATTGTCTATCTCATTAGATATTATAAAGTTGGACAAAACAGTAGAGAACAAGACCAATAAAGCTTAGGCATTGTAAACCTTACAGGACTTCCAAAGGAGACAATAGTCAAACCAGAATGGGCATCTTTGTGAATCTTATTGTCTTCAAAGTAGTTGCCTATACCCTCAGACTTGATACTATCGCACAGAATGGAACAGAGTCTAATCAGTCAAAACAAGATCGTGGGAGTATTACAGGACTTCAAAACAAGTTAATAGGAAATCAAAAAGAGTTACTATTATATATCCTAATTTTTTAAATTTTTCCCTTAATTAAAATAAACATAAGAAATAACTAAATAATTTTTTTAAAGAATAGTAGTTACAATAGTGTCTGTCTTTTTCCTTGAAATATTTGTATAAAACTTCATATACTATAGCTTCAAATATTTCCATATCAAGAAGCCCAGAATAAATCCTTTCTAATTAATAAGTGAAAATTTTATAAGGCTTCAAGGCCACATAATGGGGAATCATGATTACCACATATTTTTATATATTTGAATCATTACTTACATTAGGGAGACTATTCGGTATTCATACATGCGAGATTGATTTATTTCACTTATGAGTATGGTCTCAAGCTGCACCCATTTATTGATAAATATCTCAATGTGATCCTTCTTTATAGCTGAATAATACTCCATTGTATAGAAATACCACAACTTTTTTATCCATTCCTCAGTTGATGGACACTTGGGTTGTTTCCAAGATCTGGCGATTACAAATTGTGCTGCTATAAACATAGGTGCACATATATCACTGTGGTATGATGCTTTCAGTTCTTCTGGGAATATGCCTAGAAGTGGAATAGCTGGAATAAATGGTATTTCCAATCCCAACTTTTTGAGAAATCTCCAGACAGACCTCCACAAAGGCTGTACCAGTCTACACTCCCACCAACAGTGCAGGAGAGTTCCTTTTTCCCCACAGCCTCTCCAGCATTTGTTGTTGTTGGTTTTCTTGATCCTGGCCATTCTTTCAGGAGTGAGATGGTATCTCAGTGTGGTTTTAATTTGCATTTCTCTAATGACCAATGATGATGAGCATTTTTTCATGTATTTATTTGCCATTTGCATTTCTTCATCTGAGAATTGCATATTCATCTCAGATGCCCATTTTTGGATTGGATCTTTGAATTTTGGAGGTCTGAGTTTTTTTAATTCTTTATATGTTTTAGACAAGAGTCCCTTGTTTGAGAGAGAGTTCACTAAAATCTTTTCCCAGTTTGTGGGTTTTCTTTTCACTATGCTGGAGATTTCTTTTGACATGCAGAAACTTTTTAATAAGAAGTGGTCCCAGTTATTGATTCTGGGAAGTATTTCCCGTGCGGTTTGAGTCCTGTTCATGAATTCTCTACCTACTCCTATGTCTCCAAGGTTTCTACCCAATTTGTCTTCCAATAGATTTAGTGTTTCTGTTTTAATATTCAGATCTTTGACCCATTTAGATTTTAATTTAGTACATGGTGATAGACATGGGTCTAGCTTTAGTTTTTGGCAAATGGAGAGCCAGTTTTTCCAGCACCATTTATTAAAGAGACTGTCGTTCTTCCAGTGAACCTGCTTAGCTCCTTTATCAAAGATAAGGTGGCTGAGTGTGTTTGTAGTTGTGGTTGTATCTTCTAATCTATTCCATTGATCTTCAGCTCTGTTTTGATTCCAATACCATGTTGATTTTACTACTGTTGCTTTGTAGTATAACTTCAAGTCAGGGATTGTGATGCCTCCTGCTTTGTCTTTGCTGCTTAGAATTGCCTTTGCGATTCTAGGTCTCTTCTGGTTCCAGATGAAATTTAGGAGTGATTTCTCTAGATCTATAAGGTATGTTGATGGTATTTCTATTGGGATTGCATTGAATATGTATAAGAGTTTTGGGAGAATGGCCATCTTCACAATGTTTGTTCTTCCTATCCATGAGCAAGGGATGTCTTTCCATTTTCTGAGATCATCTTCAATTTCCTTTTTCAGTGTATTATAGTTTTCACTGTATAAGTCTTTCACTTCTTTCGTAAGAGTAATTCCTAAATATTTCATTTTTTTGCTTGCTAATGTGAATAGTCCAGTTTCTCTTATTTCCCTCTCTGTGATTTTGTTGTTTGTGTATAGGAATGCTATTGATTTCTGAGTATTGATTTTGTATCCAGCCACATTACTGAATTTATTTATTGTATCTAAGAGTCTTTCAATGGAGCTTAGGGGGTCTTCTATGTAGAGTATCATGTCATCTGCAAACAATGACAACTTAACTTCTTCTTTTCCTATCTTTACCCCTTTTATTTCTCTTTCTTGCCTAATTGCTCTGGCTAGTACTTCCAGTACTATATTAAATAGGAGTGGTGATAAAGGACATCCTTGTCTTGTGCCCGATTTTTAAGTAAAGGCTTTCAATTTTTGGCCATTTAGTATGATGCTGGCTGTTGCTTTGTCATAAATGGCCTTTATTATATTGAGGTAAAGACCATTTATTCCAATTTTCTGTAAAGTTCTTATCATGAATAAGTGTTGGACCTTATCGAAGGCTTTTTCTGCATCTATAGAAATGATCATGTGATTCTTATTTTTGGCTTTATTGATATGGTGGATTACATTTATTGATTTGCGTATGTTGAACCATCCTTGCATTCCTGGGATGAATCCCACTTGGTCATAGTGTATAATCTTCTTGATGATTTGCTGGATCCTATTTGCCAATATTTTATTGAGGATTTTTGCATCTGTGTTCATTAGGGAGATCAGTCTATAGTTCTCTTTTTTAGTTGGGTCTTTCTCAGGTTTTGGTACTAGAGTAATATTTGCTTCCAGGAATGACTTAGGAAGGATTGCTTCCCTTTCAATTTCATTGAATAGTTTGAGGAGTGTCGGCATTAGGTCTTCTTTATATTTCTTGTAGAATTCTGCAGTGAATCCATCTGGGCCTGGGCTCTTCTTGGTGGGTAAGGACTTAATTACATTGTCAATTTCAGTAACAGAGATTGGGTTATTCAACAGTTTTACATCCTCTTGATCTAGCTTTGGCACTTCATATGCTTCTAAGAATCTGTCTATTTCTTCTGTGTTATCGAACTTTTGAGAGTAGAGGTTTTCGAAATAGGTATTAATGATCTTCTGTATTTCTATTGGGTCTGTAGTGATTTCTCCTTTTTCATTTCTTATTGCATGAATTTGAGCTTTTTCTTCCCTTTTTAAAATAAGGTTGGCTAGGGGCTTATCGATTTTATTTATTCTTTCAAAGAACCAACTCTTTGATTTGTTGATTCTTTGGATTGTTTTCTTAGTCTCTATTGCATTGATTTCTGCTCTGATTTTTATAATTTCCTCTCTTCTTTTGGCTTTGGGCTTGACTTGCTCTTCTTTTTCTAGCTGTTTGAGGTGTAGCATCAAGTTATTTATTTGTATTCGTTCTGTTTTCCTGATGTGGGAACTCAGTGCAATAAATTTTCCTCTCAGGACAGCTTTCATTGCATCCCACAGATTCCGGTAAGTTGTATCTGCATTTTCATTTTCTTTTAGGTATTGTTTGATTTCTTCTTTAATTTCTTCTGTGACCCACTGATTACTCAAGAGTGTGTTATTCAGTTTCCATGTGTTTGTGGGATTTTTGCAGTATCTTTTATCATTAATTTCTAATTTCATAGCGCTATGATCCGATAACATGCAAGGGATGATTTCAGCTCTTTTGCACTTGTTTAAATATGTTCTGTGAGCTAATGTATGGTCTATTTTAGAAAATGATCCATGTACTGCTGAGAAGAATGTGTATTCTGATGTTGTTGGGTGGAACATTCTGTATATGTCTATCAAACCCGTTTGTTCACAGGTATGATTCAGTTCTGTTATTTCTTTGCTCATTTTCTGTCTGGTTGATCTGTCCCTTGGTGTCAATGGCATATTAAGGTCTCCTGTTACAATTGTGTTACTGATAATTTGAGTTTTCATTTCTGTTAATAATTGTTTTGTATAACTGGGTGCTCTGGAGTTTGGTGCGTATATATTTAAGATAGTTATCTCTTCCTCTTGGAGTTTTCCCCTTACGAGTATGTAGTGACCTTCTTTATCCTTTATGGTCATTGTTGGTTTAAAGTTCACGTTGTCTGCAAACAGAATGGCTACTCCTTCCTTTTTTTGGATTCCTGCTGCATGAAGAATTGTTTTCCATCCTTTGACTTTCAGTCTGTGAGTATCCTTCTGGGTTAGATGGGTTTCCTGTAAACAGCATATGATTGGATTTTGTTTCTTGATCCATTCTGCTAGTCTGTTTCTTTTGGTTGGTGCATTGAGACCATTTACATTAATGGTTATTACTGTTAAATGTTGGTTAATTGTAGGAATGTTATCTCTCTGCTGTTGCATCTTTATCTTTCTGTTCTGTTTAATTATTTGCTTTGCTTAGTGGTTTTTTCCTTTGTGCATCTAAACTGTTTTTCAATATTTTTTGCAGGGTTGGTTTGGTGTTCATGAAGTTCTTCAGCTGTTCTTTGTTATGGAAGTATCGTATTTCACCATCTATTTTAAATGATAGTTTTGCAGGATATATCAGTCTAGGTTGGAAATCATTTTGCTTTAGGATCTGGAATACTTCACTCTATGCTCTTCTTGACTTTATTGTTTGTGATGAGAAGTCTGCTGTGATTCTGATAGGTTTTCCTTTATAAGTGATCTGTCTTTTCTCTCTGACAGCTTTTAATAATCTATTCTTGTGTTGGATTTCTGGGATGGTGATTATTATATGTCTGGGTGTAGTTTTATTTTGGTTATGACCATTTGGAGTTCTATATGCTTCACTGATCCTGATGTCAGTTTCTGATCTCATGCTTGGGAAATTTTCAGCTATTACTTCTCTAAATATCCTCTTGATAGCCTTTATGTTGTCTCCTTCTTTTTCATTAATCCCTGTCATTCTTATGTTATTCTTCTTTGCATTGTCTTGCAGTTGTTGAATTGTTGTTTCCTGATTCCTTGTTATTTTTAAAAGATCTTTCCTTTCCTGTTCACTAGCTGCGATCCTGTCTTCAAGGTCTGAAATTCTATCTTCACTTTCATTAAGGCGGTTTTTACAACTTTCAGTGGAGTTTTTTATTTCCTGTATATCTCTGTGCATCTGCATTATGTATTCTGTTTGTTTCTTATATTGCTCATCTAGGGATTCTATCTTTTTGTTTAGTTCCTCCAATTTTTTATCTGTGTTTTCTTTAGATATATTTAGAATCACTTTCATTTCTTTTATCATTTCTTCTTTTATCTGGGATATTATTTCGAGTTTGAATTTCTTTAAAGCTTCCTGGGGTTGCTTGTCAACTTCAGTAGCTATTGTGTCTGATATATGAGGTGGATGGGATATATTTTCTTCTAAATACATTCCTCCTAGTGTTTCCTGAGATGGGCTGGAGGTTTGAGGTTGTAATTTTGTCTTTTGTTTTGTCATTTTCCTATATTTCTGTGTTTCAAGTGTTATTTGAAAGCTTCCTCAGGATCTGTTGAAAATCCCCTTCTATGTTTGGAGCTACTGAGACTCTGGCACCACGCTACCCCAAGCCATTGGGCCTTCAGAACCAATGGTCCTCCTCTGCTTGTTCAGAACTCCGCAGTTCCAGACAAGCTGGGCCTCAGGGACACTGTGCGCCCACCTGCCCCTTGGAAGCTCCACAGCTCTTCAATCACAGCCGGGTTAGGGTACTCACCACAGGCCGCAGTGCCTCAGGAGCCTGTGATCCCTCCCTGCTTGCAGAGATATCCACAGTCCTCCAGACAAAGGAAGGGGCTTCGGCAGGCACTCCAGATCCGCCCAGCTCCTCCTCTGCATGGCGATGGCTAGGTGCACCTGGGCTCGGGGGATAGTGTAGGCCCACCCACCGGTCGGGAGCTCAGCAGACCTCCAAGTGTAGCCAGGATGGGGAGGCGGCTGTAGTGGCCTCTAACCCACTGCTCCACTTCACTGCACCCAGAAGCCTGGGGGGTCCGGAACAGTCTGAGATTTGGGCAGACTGTGCTGGGCACTCACCACACGCTGAGGTGCCTCAGGAACCTGCGATCCCTCCCTGCTTGCAGAAATATTCAGTCCTCCAGACAAAGGAAGGGGCTTCTGCAGTCACTCCGGATCCGCCCAGCTCCTCCTCTGCACGCCGATGGCTAGGCGCGGCTGGGCTCGGGGGATAGTGCAGGCCTGCCCACCCGTCGGGAGCTCAGCATACCTCCAAGTGTAGCCGGGATGGTGAGGCGGCTGTAGTGGCCTCTAACCCACTGCTCCACTTCACTGCACCCAGAAGCCTGGGGGGTCCGGAACAGTCTGAAATTTGGGCAGACTGTGCTGGGCACTCACCACAGGCCGAGGTGCCTCAGGAACCTGCGATCCCTCCCTGCTTGCAGAAATATTCAGTCCTCCAGACAAAGGAAGGGGCTTCTGCAGGCACTCCGGATCCGCCCAGCTCTTCAGCATCACAATTTGTAATAGCTGAATCTTGGAAACAACCCAAATGCCCATCAGCTGAGGAATAGGTAAAAAGATGTGTTATTTTTATATGATGGAGTATTACTCAGTCATAAAGAAGGATAAACTGAAAACTTTTAATAGATAGATGGATTTAACTTTAGGCCATATGCATAAGTGTAATAAATCAGACTCACATATGTAAGCATCATGTTGTCCTCCTTGATGTGAGAAATTGAAAGAGGAAATAAGGTCTAGAATATGCAATAGATATTGTTCTACATTTTTCTCATCTCAATTTTTTGTTGATTAGATTAATTCACTTACTGTTTTCACCTTCTTTTTCCTCTCTCAATAATTACTTTAACAGACTGCAATATATCTCCAATGTGTGTGTGTGTGTGTGTGTGTGTGTGTGTGTGTGTGTGTATGTGTGATTTCTAAAGAGACATTTTCTAAAAATAACCAAATGCCATATGGTAGCATCTTACTGTTTATACCCTAGGTTCCAGTCTATATGTAGTTCATACATTCTTTTTCCTCTAAGGCACAGTTTAACAGTGGTGGAGCGGCTTCCAATCCGCATCAGTATTATAGTGTGCTCGATGGGAAGTGAGACAAAGGTGAGGAGCATGTGTCCTCCTGGTCTCCGGGGTTGGGGTAGCCTTTCAGATTTCTGGTAGTATTAGTGGCCGGTTTATGTCTTAATAAGCCCAAGCAGATATTGTGTTCACTCCTTTAAATATCAGTTTTCTTTCATTCTGGTCTGTCCCGTTTCTGCATGTAATGAAAATAGCTGACTGTACTCGATATGTAAGTATGTATATATCAAGTTAAGCACTTCATGTACACGATCAGACACATGTATCTGTCTTAAACATGTTCTTTCCACCTAAGCAAGATTGTTACCATGTTCTCTAGGAATCTAAAAAGGAGCATATTCTAGAAAAGTTATCCTGTGGGCACTGAGAATTATCTGGATGTTACTGACTTTGAGAATCAGCCCAGGGTTTGGGGTTCTCTTCTTTACACTGTTTTCTCCCTCGTATGAGGGATTGACTCTAGGGCTTTTGCATTTACCTCTAGCCCTTTTGTACTTTGAGACAAGGTCTCACTAAGTCACTCAGTGGTCCAGGCTGAACTGGGACTTGAGACTCCCCTGCTCTAGTATCCCAAAGGTTACGAGTAGGAGCCACCATTGCATCGCTGGAAACGGGGAAGCCGAGGGAGCTACTTTCTTCCCTTCATTCATCTGTAACCACAACACCATCCTGATGATTATCCAAGTTTAAGCTCAGGAGAGGGAGAGGAGGCAAATCACCAGTGAGGGTCACATGGGAGGCAGCTGGAGTGGGAGGTATCTGACTCTAAATGTTAGAGGCCCAAGACATCAAGGGTTACTTTTTCTCTTTTTCTTATTGCCCTTCTCCTGTGCCTGCTGCTACCATCCTGTGATCTTCAATAAACGTAGCCACTTACTACGTGGTGTATGATTGGCAATTCTTGTGCATGAGAACCTGGACTATTTTGGGTCCCTTCTACTGTAATAAGCAAGCTGGGCTTCTTTCAGTACACTTTAAGAATATTTTGGAGAAAAATTATAAAAGTAAAAAGTACGTGATAGTGGCATCTTGAAACTATTAAGCTCTTAGTTTTTCAAATTCCCTTGAAGTTAATGTTTCCTTGAAGCCTTTCTACTATTATGGTTCCCAAGCAGAGCAGAACCGCTATCTTGGGAAGAGGAAGACAGAGGTAGGGGATGCCTAGGCCAGGCCAAGTAAACACCACCGAGGAAATCATCGGTCAGACATGAGCTTCTGGTTCCTAGCTGGGGTAAACTACATCAGGCTGAGGAGTGATTAAAACGCTGAGATACTCCTCATTCCCAGAGAAAGCCTGACTTCTGGAGGGAAGGCAGAAGGATTCACTGTGCCTGCAAGGTACAGACAGAGGGTCAGTGCCGCACAGGCGGCAGCCCAGGGGCTGGGAAGAGGCCCTATGCAGGACCAAGGGTCCTCTTTGCGGTGTGAGGAGTTAGGTGAGGAGGGCTGGGTGGAGAAAGGGGTGGTGTGCGAATAGGGGCTGGGCTGCACCAGGTGCTGGGTGAGGGGTGAGCGCTGGACGTGGGAGGCGTTGGGGAAGGGGCACGGGAGAGGATTTATGGGGGGTAGGGGAAGGGAAGGTTGTGCATCAGGTGCTGGCCTGGTGGCTCAAAGGGGCGCAGCTGCTGCTGGCCATCCTCCCAGTGGGTCAGCCATCAGGCTCAGGGACCATGAGGACCTGGTAGTGCTCTAACCAGAAAGTAATGTGTTTTATTTGGAGTTGGAAGTAAAGATGTAATGTTAATGAACAGTTTTATTTCGTTCCTCACTGTACTGAGCATGGGAATTCAATGCTACACAATCAGTTTTTGATGGGAAGGGAGTCACATTTTCACAAAATACTTATATGGCGTGTACTTCTGAGCTGCACAAAACAATTGGTGTTAAAACTGAGAATGCTAAGAAAACAAAACAAACAAATGAACATATACCTTAATGTAGGGGAGAAAACCCTAGCTCATAAAATTTGGTGTACTGTCGTTCTAGAAAGTGTATCGTTGTATCATGAAATTGGGGTCATGCCAAATATACATTTTCCTCTCTTAATGTTTATACTTTATTTTGAGCATTTTCCCAATTCTTCAAATCTTCAGTGGCTGTGACTTGACTACCTTCTATACCTTCCTTTTCCCTGGTCTCAAATGTTTCTCCCGGCTTTTTAGTGCCACAACCATGCCCTTTACTCCTCTCCTGGGAGCATCAGGCTTCCTTTGTTTCAGCCACACTTGCATTTTGGGAAGCTTTTAAAGTAATGCAGCCACCAATAGGTACTCAGAAAGACTGTCACCTCCGTCACATTCTGCTCCATTTGTGAATCAGTGCCTCATCTATCAATCGAACAGGAATTAGGAAGCAATGGGCAAACTGGTCAGTATTCTATTGCCAACCTAAATTACAATCAAAATTCTTCAAGGAATAATGATATTTACTTGGGACTAGCAGAGCATTGTACTGGGAATATGCACAACATAGTAAATTATGTGTGTATTCACAAAAGTTGAGGCAGTGAGAGTTCTTAAGGGAAAAATGGAAGGAATACATAAAACATTTTGAGACAATAATCCTTGGCTACAAAGATTAGCAACGGGTGACCAGTGGCCCAAGTCCAATTAAACACACAAATGTTGGGCAGAAGTCTTCGCAGAAGGAATTTTTCTGTAAGGTTGCAGTGACCTCTGAGCAAGCTTATAGTTCTGGCAGATTTCGGGGAAGTTGACAGGTGCACATGCCTGAGCTCTCCTCCTTCATAACCTTCCAGATTTACTGATGACTTTTCTTTAGGGTTTTCAGAAGTAATACCATTTTAGTTGTGACAACTTTTACATCATATATTGAGACTGTCTTTGAGAGCTTAATGAATGTTAACAGTTTTATTAGGAACAATTTCCAGAGCCTCTGAAAACTGTATTCTTCAGTCTTTGATTTTTAGGTAATTTGTAAATAAATGCTCTAGATAGGAAAGAGAAGAAGAGTGGCTTAGTTCAGGCAAAAGAATTATACTATGGAAAATGACTGTAACTATAAGAACATGCTTTGCTAAGAGGTGTTCTTCTACCTGCATGGAGACGTAATTTCTTTCACATGTAAAAAACTTGTTTACATATTTTTACTGTAGTTTTGGAAAATTGGGGTTTATTTTGTCCATCTTAGCTTAAGACCCCTGAAATTTTATTGTCTTTAGTATGACCAGTTTCTCTCTCTCTCTCTCTCTCTCTCTCTCTCTCTCTCTCTCTCTCCATATATAAATGTTTCGTATTTTTAACTCTTGGGGTGATTTTTTACTAAGCTAGCTTTATTTTCCATTAGACTTTAATCAGAATGAGGAAATGAGTGCAGAGTGAATGAATGATTGCCTAGTTTTAGTGGTAATTTTTTGAGAGGAATTTCAGTTAATTATTTTTATACTGTAAAATATTTTAGGTTTGGTTTTCTAAAAAACTAAGGGTTTGATTTACTTTCTGAAGCAAAAAGGAGCATTGAAAAGGAAAATATATTCTTTCCCTTCTTTCTTCTTACTGTGTATCCTTCCTATGACAAACCAAGCAAAATTCAAATTTGTAATTTGTTATAAAAATAAAGGGAAATATTTTGAGTTTGAAATCTTGAACAACAATTATTTGCTGGACTATATGGGAACATACAGAACCAGAAAGAAAGGATTATTTTAAGTGTGGGCTTATTATTAGTTTTTTACTTCACTGGCAAAGGTAGAGATGATGTTGTGAATTTAGTTATAGCATGCAAAGATATTCTCATGCTGGATCCTTGAGTAGTAAATTAAATTCTGGAAGTCATCTTATAGAGCCATATTACAAGGCAAGTAAATTACTTTACAGAAATTAGGAATTTAGGGTCATGCTATCCAGATTGGTGATAAAAAGAACTATAAAGAGTTAATTCAGTTTAGGCTAACACAACTCTTTAGTATAAGTAGTCTCTGGCTATGCTCAGTTTAAATTTTATATAGTAGGGGAAAAAGCATATGCATTTAACCTGAATTCAGTACCTCACATGATTGCTTAAAAAGTACATATATTGTTATTTGTATCAAACAGCGAATAAAAGTATGCTTGGTCCAGGGATTTTCCCATAAAAAAGATATCAACTTCACTTAATGATGGCAGTGAGATTATGAGAAGAGCTTGGAAAACAAAAGAATGGCTGTTCTAAACGTAAACAATATCATCTGATAAAAAGGAAAAATAATTTTGTGAAGTATTAGAAATATAAAGAACCATGTGCAACAAATCTCTTCACAGACAGCCATATCCTAATAATATGAGAAATCAAAAGTAATTTTCACCCCTATGCCAATACAATCACTTTGGTTTACATTACTTCATTTCTGTACAAGGATTTTAAGTGTTTTTCAAATCTAGGCTTCATAGTCCATTATTTTTTTTTTTCTCCAAAAGAACATTGTTTTGTATCTTTGGAAATTTCCTGTCAATTCTTCAGTAAAAAGAATTGTATTTACAGACACTGCTGCCTGAAGCCAGATTTTGGCTTGTGCAATTTTTCCATATTAACCTGCTGTAGGCAACAGCTTATTAAATTTTTGTTTGATGCAAATTGGAAAGAAAAGGAAGTAATAGTGAGACTTTTTCTGTGTTGTATCCATTTTACCCAAGGAAAAAATGAT
This sequence comes from Cavia porcellus, assembly GCF_034190915.1. Taxonomy (NCBI): domain Eukaryota; kingdom Metazoa; phylum Chordata; class Mammalia; order Rodentia; family Caviidae; genus Cavia; species Cavia porcellus. The sequence continues at coordinate 24,541,373 of NW_026947497.1, read as the reverse complement.
GCAAATTTTATCATTTTTTATTTTTGAAGCCCCCCCCCCTCTCTTAACTGACTGTTATGGTTTGTGTCTAAATATTCCCCAAAACATCATGCACTTTTAGATGGTGCTTTTTCGGAGGCAATTGAATCTAGAGTTTGTGACTGATTCATGATTCAATGCTAGGCTTAAGGGGAATTAAAGGTGGGTAATTGCTGGAACATGGATTGGCACCTCCCTAATCTCAGTAGACTGGATGCAGTATAAGGACAGAAAGAGGATCTCTTTTGCTTTTGGTATCTTTGGCCGCCATGAATGGCTGCTCCTCTGCAATGCCACCTGTCTTGGAACCAACTGAATATGGACTCAAACTTCTATAAACTGTGATTAAATAAGACTTTCCTCCTTTAATTTTTGGTGTCAGGTATTTTGTCTCAGTAATGAGAGAAAAATAACTAAAACACTGACCAAGGATTACTCAATATATAATCACTTTTCCTTACGATGCTGTTATGACTGAAAAAATAGTTTGCATGAAAGGAATTATATTTGTGGATTATAGTATTTGAAGAACATATGGTTATTAGGGATTAACAAATTAGTCATTTAAGTAAAAAATGTCTTGACATTCTTGAAACCCCTATTTGGTCTAAGAATTTGCATTAGCCAGTATCTTTCTTCTTAAATTTTATAGAAATATTGCCCCACTTTCCCTTTATCTATTATGTGTGTCAAAGAGATTGGAAAAAGAGGTTTATTGTCTGTTTATAGGTTCCTTATATAGGTTTATTGTCTGTTTCCCCCTTTATTATCTTGGCACATGATGGTTTTGATTTGAGGTACATATTATAAGTTACAAATAAGTAACTTTTGCCAGACAATAAGTATGGCAAATACAAAATAATAATATTTTTTTACCAGAATGCTTTTTTGATTTCCTGTCTGCTTGTTTGTAAAATGATTACTACTTATTTTTCTTGTTACTTTTATCTTCCATAATTCATCTTTCATTTGATTGAGGTCGATTATAATATGGCTTCAAAGAATATGTATGCTGATGGATGCCCTTTCCCACTTGTTTGGCTAACCAAACACAGATATTTGTTTGGAGCAGATACATGCTGATTCCCCATCATGGCTGGTCATGTCTGGGTTTTTCAGTGGCAGTCTGTGCAGTGCAAGTCTCCATTGTAAGGAAACTTTCCTCACATTTTGGTTTGTTTGGCATCCTTGACCTCTACACAACAAATGTTAGTAGTGCTATTGCTGCCTTTCCTAGCAGTGAGATGGCCAAAATGTCCCCATGAGTATGAAGACATTCCCTGGAGATGGGGCGAGTACTTCACTTGTTGAAAGCCCCTGTTCTAAGGACTTAGGACATTCTGGATTCTAACTTCCCAGACTCCTCAGGTCTAATTTTGGTCATGTGGTCCACTTAGGGACATGGAGGCACGCAGAAAAGTCAGTTGCAGGATTTCAGGGGAGGCCTTTAGTTTGCTTAATGGAAATGACAGATGCAGCTGTTAAAGCCTTACTCTGTTTCCTGCCCTGATTGAATGACTAGAGCAATACTGCAGAAGCCATTTTGCAACTGTGAAGCGACAAACCAGTAATCCAGGAGTACTGGTGGGGAAGGCAGAAGGAATTTGAGTCGTGAAAGATGTACATCAGCACTCCCTCTTTATCACTTTTATGTGAAGAAACACATCTTTTTTTTTCTAACTACTGCCAGTCGTGTTTTTCTATTAATTGCCCTAAAGGCACTCAACAGAGAATATGAAAGCTCTATGTTTTTGGATCAATGTAAATGAGACAAAGATTACTTAAACCACATAGTAAAGCTCCTTTTTTTCAATATGCTTTATTTTGTTAATGAAAAAAAATCACACAAATGCACATTCATGAGAATGAGATAGCACTTTGGAAATATTTTTTAAAAGTGGCAATTGAAAATAATATTTTCTTACGTACACAATATTTAGGAAAATTCCCACAAATATCCAGATCCACTGGGGATACAGTCATTATATACTCTTCCTCCCAGATTTAGATGTCTTTTAAACTTCGATGAAAAATTTTTAAGCACATTTTGAGAAGAATAGTTGAATTTTTAAAATCTCAGTTATGAACTCAGTCAGGCATGGCATCTTATTAGATGTGTCAATCTGTAACAAGTGGAGACATAAAATATGATTAGTATGTTAATCTGTAACAGGTGGAGACATAAAATATAATTTTTGTTTACTGAGCATGATAATTTTGAAGCCTTTTGAACTCACAGTTATGGATCATTGTGTCTTTCTCCTTTCAGCTGTGACAACATCTTGGGTGACCACACTGTTTATGTCCGTAGATTATTCAATCTTGGTTCCTTACCTCTAGACTGCTTCAGTTTCATTCTCTTTCTTTGCCCCTTTGCACGACCTCACCCTGACTTCCTTATAACCTAACTTCATAAGAACTAATAAATAAGCCACCTTAAAAATTTCTATCCTTCAGTTTTAATTTCTGTGGTTCATTACTTCAGTTATTCTTTATGCATTTCCCTACATTTTTATGTGGCCTGGTAATCTTTTCATGTTATTTCCTTAGTTGTACACAGAAGTGCTTGAAAAGCTTTTCTGTTTTTCCTTGATCTCTGGCTAGTTACACCCTCTTAATGATTCCTGCCCTAATAAAAATGTAAGCAAGTATTATGCTTCACAAAGAAAATCTATACTATTTCTCTACTTCTGTTCTTGCATATATATGTATATATATTTGCAGATGTGTGTGTGTGTGTGTGTGTGTGTGTGTGTGTGTGTGTGTGTGTGTGTGTAATCTCTCCACTTGAACTTTGGATCTGATTCTCTGTAATTTTCTCCAGGACCTTGATCAATGCATCATTTTCTTTCTTCTAACTCATTCTTCTTATTATTAAAAAACTTTTAAACCAATACATAAAATTATGCATATTAATAGGTACCTTGCAAAATTTTGATACACACACACACACACACACACACACACACACATATATATATATATATATACATATATAATATACTTATCTCAGGTTAAGAATAAATATATCTCTTTGTCAGCTTTCCTGTTGCTGGGATGAAGCACTAAATTCACCTTAAAGGAGGAGAGGTTTATTCTGGCTCATGGTTTCAGAGGTTTCAGTCCATGGTCAGCTGGCTCCGAAGTAGAAACACCGTGCAGACGGGACTTTGTGGAGCAAATCTCCTCACTCCATGGTGGCTGGGAAGTAGAAGGTGAGGTGGTGGGAAAAACCAGCAAGAGATTTACCCTCTAAATCCACACTCCTATAATCTGTGTCTTCCAAATGGGCTCTACTTCTCTTAATACAGTCAAGTTGATGATTAAGATTGATTAGCACAATCTCTTCAAATACTTACCATTTCTTTATAGTAAAAATCTTGAAAGTCTCTTCTTCTAGCTTTGTGAAATGTACAACCCTGCTCATTGCGTTGTGCAATAGCACACCAGCATTCTTGCTCTGGTTTAACAACTGTAAAATAGTAGTCATTGGTATACCTTTCCAGATCCCTCCTCTCCTGATCTTCTTAGCCCCTGGTAATCATCATTCTAGCATATTACTTCACAGTTTTTATATGAACTTGTGCTGGCTTGATCACATATATACCATTTCCATTAATGATGGACTATAGTTGTGCATGCCCAACATTATGACTCAGTGGATCAGATGATACCCAAAGGGCACAAGTAAGCTCCAAGAAGAAGTTGCCCAAATGTCTCTGGTTCTTACTTCACGTTCTTTCTCCAAGCATGTCCATCAGATGACGCATGTGTTACACCGTGGGATATACCACATGGTCAACCATCAGGAAGAGAAGGTAAGGGCCCAGTTTAGAAATGGTCCTTGTCTTAGTTACTTTTCTTTTTGCTGAGATAGAATAGCAGACACCCAAAGTTAAAAGAGGAAACTGGCTCACAGTTTGTAGAGGTATCAGTTCATAGTTGGATGGCTCCAAGACAGGGTAGCATGACAGAGAGCCATCACAGAGGAGAAGAAGTTCATGGTGGATTAAAGGAAGAAAGCAACAAGTGATGACAACACCAGTTCTCTTTCTGTCTCTTATATTTTATCCAGTTTATCTACCTTAGAGTGGGTAACACTGATACCTTTAATGCTAGCATCACACCACAAATTAATCCTAGCAACATGTCCTCGATTCCAGCAGCATACACTCTAGATCCAGCCACCTCTTAAAAAACCCACCTATGGCCACATGAGGCTTTTTAGGGACATCCAGATAGGAACCATTACAGTTCTGCATATTATGCAGGGACCACCTGTAAGTGGGCAGCTGAACTTTAAAGTCCATTTCCAGGACTTTTATTTTGCTTTGTTTTCTTTCTTTCTTTCTTTCTTTCTTTCTTTCTTTCTTTCTTTCTCTCTCTCTCTCTCTCTCTCTCTCTCTCTCTCTCTCTCTCTCTCTCCTTCCTTCCTTCCTTCCTTCCTTCCTTCCTTTTTTCTTTCTTTGTCCTTTTGAGACAGTGTTTCTTATGCAGTTCAGGATGGTTTTAAATTCACTTTATTTCCCAGGCTTTCTGAAAGACAGTGGTGCAGGGCAGTCTTCACAGTGGGGAGATCTTCAGGCTGTACACCTAGAAATACATTTTTGTCTCAAAGGAAAAATGTTCAAACATGTGACTGTATACTTATGGGGTGTACACAATGGTCTAATCAGATGATCAAGAACTTGGAAGGGACATGACTGGAAAATTGGTGGCAAAGATATTTGGAGAAGAGATACGTGACTAGGCCTCTTCCTACTCCATCTATTACCTATGGGTAATAGATGTAAAAATATTTGTATCTCATGTAAATGCTCACCAAAAGGCAAAAGGGGACTGCAATGGAGCAGATAGAATGACCATTCTCTTGAGTGGTCAACCTCTTTCTTTAGCCACCTCTGTCATTGCCCATTTGGTTCATAATTAGAGTGGCAGGGATGCAGGGTATACACTGGCTCAGTAACGTTGATTCCCATTCACTAATGTTGATCATCCTACAGGCATTGCTCAATGCCCAATATGCCAGGAACAGAAAGCAATGCTGAGTCCCTGATATGGTCCCATTCCCTGGGGTGATCATCCTGTAACCTGGTGGCAGTTTCATTATATTGAACTGATTCTATCACAGAAAGGCACAGACATTTATTCTGGATATGGATTTGCCTTCCCAGCAGTAATGCTTCTGCTGAAAGTACCATCCATGGACTTACATAATGCCTTATTTACCATCATGGAATGTCACATGACATTGCCACTAACCAGGGAACACTTTTTATGACCAAAGAAGTAAGGCAATGGGCTTATACACACAGAATTCAATGGTCTTACCATGTTCCTTATAACCCAGAAGTAGCTGGATTGATAGAAAGATAGAAAGAAACTGCATCTTTTGAAGATGCAGTTACAGAGTCACACCTTGGCAGTACCTTGTAGGAATTGGGCAGGGTTTTTCAAAAGGCTGAATGCACTTTGAATTAGCACCCACTATATGGTACTGTGTCCCTGATAGCCAGGATTAATGGGTCCAGAAATCAAGGAGTACAAGTGAAAATGTATGACTGACCATTACCCCTAGTGATCTAGGGGTTTTTGATTTTTCTTCCAGCAACTTTATTCTCTGCCAGCTTAGAAGCAGAGGGGGATACTTGTACAGCAAGCACAACAATGATACCATCGAACTGGAAGCTAAGACTTCTCCCTGGTCATTTGGTCTCCTTCTTCCTCTGAACAAACAGGTTAAAAAGAGAGTAATGGTGTTGACAGGGGTAATTGACCCAGACTATCAAGAGAAATTGGACCACTACTCCACTATGGAGGAAAGGAAGAATATTCTTGGAGGGCCGGTGATCCCTTAGGGCACCTCCTAGTATTACCAGGCCCAGTTATTAAGGTCAGTGGAAAACTACAAAAACCCAATCCAAGTAGCATGACAAAGGGCCCAGAACCTTCAGGAACCAGAGTATGAGTCACTACACAAGAGAAAGAACCTAGACCTGCTGAGGTGCTTGCTGAAGGCTACAGGAATACAGAGTGGGTATCAGAGGAAGGTATTTCTAAATGCCAGCTGTAGCTCCATGATCAGTTACAGAAACCAGATTATACAGTTCTCTCCTAAATATGCTTCATATGTAAAATAATGTTGACAGACTTAATGTTGATTAAGTATTGTTAAAACTATATGATCATGTTCAAGTTATGAAATGTTAGGAGTAAGCATCACCCAAAGAAAACTTGCCTCCTATTTTGGGGAAGGAATTAGTGCATTTCCATTTACATGCAGGATAGTTGTAACATGCTGGGGACTTGCCTTTGTGTCTGGATACTAAGTATGGTTTAAGGAAACATATTTGGTTGTTACATTGACAAGGGGTAGATGAGATAGTTAACTGATTGTGTCAATTTAAATAATAAAAATCCAACTAAATTAGATCAGAGTAGTTCTGGGTATGGTTGAAGGGATTTACAGAAGACAGAAGAGTCACCCTGGGTGTGAGTAGTACTAACCAAAAGGCTTGTCACTTGATTGATAAAAGGGAAACAAAAAGGGAAGTCTGTTTTTATTTCTTCAGAGGAGATCCAATCTTCACTTTCATGTTTGATGTTGTCTTGATGTGTCCAGCACAGACCTCATCTTTTTAGCACAGATTCTTCAGTCCTTCAACTTAGACCGTTTGGCCTCCTGATATGGACTTTAAGAGACACTACATTGAGCTTCAGATCTTTGACTGGATCCTTCAGATCCCCAGTATACAGACAGCCCTTTTGTACTCTTCCATACCTGTCTGTGTATATATCCAATGTATAAGCCTATTTTATAAATAACTATATATTAATTAAAATGTTTCTCTAGTAAGCACCAACTGATACAGTAGGATGGTTGTATCACATGAGGCTGAATTATTAGTTTATTATTGTGTTTATTTAGAGATTAAGATTGATTTAAGGAGATGCCACATTGCTAAGGGGTGGATTGTGATCATTAACAGTGATATGTCAACTTGATTGGATTAAAATATCTAGCAGATTAGTAAATCACACCTTTGAATGTGTCCAGGTAGATCATGGAGGTGTGATCTTGCATGCTAAACATGGCCCCTGGCCTCATCCTCTACACTGCCATTTCCTTGTCCTATTTCATTGCACATGAATCAAGAAGCTTTGTTGTGCCGCACCCTTCTGCCATAAATGCTGTATTGGAGCTGATCATTGACTGAATCCTCCAAACAGTGAGCCAAATTAAAGCTCTCCTCTTTTAAATTGTGGGTTTGGGTATTGTATCTCAGTGACATGAAAGCTAACTAATACAGAAAGAAAGCTGATGGAAAGGTTACTCAAAATGCATAACAGAATGGACATAAATAGCTAATTTAAAAAATCCTATTAGAAACTTCTTGTAAATCATGCTTGAATTTCAAAAGCACCAGAAGGGGTAAATATGGTTAGGTATTTATCATTGTACAATTTTAAAATGTACCAACTCTAATAAGTGTTCTGTCATTCTTACTCTGAGGAATGTAAGAAATAGCTGATAAAATAGGTAACTCACTTTTAGAAGGGTCAATTTAAAATGTTTAAATTACCAGGAATGTGTACATCATAAAGTAAGACTTAGAAGACAGTACTTACTTATGAGTAAAGGCTTATTATTATTATTATTTTAGAGTGGTCATGGTACTGGAGATGGTAGGAATTTTGAGGAAGATTTTTTTATATTCCTAATTATATGGATACATCTTTCCCAATTTTTGGTTTAAATATAAACCAATAATTTAGGACACAAAAAAGTGCTTCTAGTTTGTTCCTCCTGGAGATATTCTTCATAGAACTGATCGGTGTCCATACATATTACACAGTTGCAGTTGAACCTATGCAATCACCTCGAGAGGATCATCTTGGCTCCATTATGTTGGATAAGTGCCATTTGTATAACTTTTCCTTGGATAATTTCCCTTTGTCTTACTGTGGGACTCATAAATCCAAATGCAGAGGGAGAGATTTTAGAAAATAATGTATACCCATGGATGACTGCTATTTCAAGATACTTTCAAAGGATGATAATGTTTTTAAACTTTGAAGATGCATTTGGAATTTAGATTATTTATATATCAATGAAGAGAATGCACTGCTTATCAATGAGGCTGTTTTAAAATGTTGAGGTCATGAATAAGAATGTTTCACACTCCATAAAATACTTCTTCTGAAGTATAAGTTAACTGGAAGGGAATATTAAAATATGTTGGATTTTTCTTTTCTTTTCTTTTTTGTCCTTTTGAGACAGGGTCTCGCTGTGCAGTTCAGGCTGGCCTTGAGCTCACTTTGTAGCCCAGGCAGGTCTCTAACTTGCAACGATCCTCCCACCTCAGCCTCTCAAGTGCTGGGATTACAGGCGTGAGCCACCATGCCTGGATAAGATTTTTCTTTTGTATTCAATACTGACGTAATTCTTTGTACAGTAGAATGTGAGAGAAAATGACCCATTTCCTTCAATGTGTTTTACTTATAATATTAAATGTTTATAAAAATATATAGAGAAATGATTTGTTCTTTCATTTATATCTTATTCAATTCTGGGTTTTTTGTTTCACCATAGAAATCTGATAGCCTAACTGGTTATAGAATAGTTAAATATCATGTGCTGAATGTGAGTCAGAAGCATTCAGAAATGAGTGTACAGCTGTATATTATTCCTAGAAAATATACAATGTCAAGAATCAAATAAGACTTAGAGATGGTTTCTTCAGGATTTCTAAATTTCAACAAAATAGTTTTACCCTGAATAATGGGAAATTTAGTCTTAACCAAAATGAAACTTGGCAGTCTGTTACTTTCTATATGAAAAACAACTGCTCAAGTCAATTATATAATTGTGCAGTGCAATTTTGCTTTTGTCATACATTATAAATTCAATTCCACTTTAAAGTGAGGCCACTGTAGGATTTAGGTAAGTTTAGTGCTTCTGTTATGTCTTTATTGTTGTAGTTACAACTAAACAATATAACAGAAAAGAATGAATGAATGAATGAATGATTTTGTGTTTGTGTTTCCTAGCTTCTTAGGAATTTACTTTGGGTAAGTTAGTAGATGACAGGTTGATTATGATTTGGAGAACCAATCAAAAAGGTGTTCTCAAGAATATTTAGCCTGTTTTGAAATGAAGAGCATAGTAGGGAAGGATAATTGTTTCCTTAAATTAGATTTATTTTTCTCTAAGTAAAAAGATAAAATTTAATACTAAGATTAGAGAGAATCAGTGAAATCTAAAAGTGATTATGTGGGCCTTTTTATTGTCTCTCAATGGTTTTCTGCTTTGAGAGAAGTGAGATTATGGTCTCATTGGACTGGCTTTTGTGAAGCAGTGCAGAATGTTCTCTATCTTGTCATGTTGGCAAAGGAAATTACCCCTGTGCCATGACTGTCAGAATGATACAGCACTTCTGAGAAAAGGGATTACTGCCTTATTAAAGATAGGTAGGGGTGAGGAATGCCAAATGTTGAATGCGATTTATTGAATACCATACAAACACAGTGGAAGAATTCAATGCATTTCAGCTGTGAGAAAATGAAAGTATCGATGAAAAAAAAATGTACAAATGGAAAATAACATTTTCTGGATCTTTAAGAGACAAAGGGATGAAGTCTAAAATAAATTAAAACTCCTAAGAAAGTTATACAATTTAATATCAGGAAAATTTTGTTAATTTAAATGGGACATATATTCTTTATAGTAAAGAATAGCTGAGACATGACAATTCTCGTGATCTGTCTGACTTGTTATCTGTGATTTTGTTTCCTTTTACTCAGTTTTTGAAGGTGTGTAATTTATGAATGTACAGTTGTACTAATCTTCTCTAAAATTCCATTGTTCAAATATCTTAGAACTTCTCATTAACATATTACCTTTCAAAATGTGGGGCATAATATTAAAATATAAGCACCACATTTAATATAAAATATTTTGTCATTTTTTAGAACATATCATGACTCTTGTTTGGAATTGTTAAAACATTTGCTTTATAGTAATTTTACAGAGTAGACTCAATAATGTTGTCTATCTTAAAAAGTGACTCACATAAATGAAGAAAAAGCTTTTAGTTCCTTCACTGAACAATTTCATGCTTTTCTGCAAATGTCATCATTGAATCATTCAGGTGGCCTAACAAGCACTTACAAAACCCTGAAAAGTCATTATTTACTATTATTAATCGATAATCTTCTTATATTTCTTGTCATTTGTATAATGAATTTATATTGTGTCATAATGTTACAGATGGAGAAATTAAGAGATATAATGAAGTGCGAATTTAGGAGCATAAGTTACAACAATAAATAAGAGTAAATTTTGGAAAACTTCAAAGTAAAGCTACTAAGACTCATTGTAGATTAGAATGAGCACTGTCAATTGGTGTCCAAAATTGGTTAAAGTGGCTAAAATTGAGACACAGGCCATGTTTCCATTGCAGTAAATGCTTACAGTGGTGACAATGAGATCTGTGACATTTTACCTAATAATGAAAAATGTTGACTTTCAATATTAGAAATGAATTATTAAAGAATCATATAGAATGTAGATCACGTACCAAAATACCACTACTATGTACAACTCAAACTCTAGACTCCCAAAATGTAAATTGCCAGAAGAAATTTGGATATAAGATCCCAAGAATTTTGAAGTTGTCATTGTCCATAATTCAAGTACAGATAAAAGAATTTTGACAAGGCAGATGGAATGACTGGATTAAGCATCAGTTCTTTTTTTTTAATATATATTTTTAAATTTTATTTAAAAGGAAAAAAAGAAAAAACAAAACAAAACGAAACAGTGTAAGGGTACAAGTAATACAGAATTACAAAAAAAAAAAAAAAAAACCAGTAAGAAATCACTAGTTAATAGATTACATATTGTCATCTTAGAAATAGTTGTTCAAGTTACAGGATTAAAGCATACAAAGTGGACATTCAAACAGTGAGACTGCAAACAGTTGTGTTCAATGATCCAACAAAAACTCAGTAATATGGTCATCTATCTTAACACACCTAAACACACTTGCAGTTGTATCCTTTAGAGCACTTTTTTCCTCTCTTTTTTATGACAAAATTTACACATTTTGGGTTTTATTACTCACATAGTTCTTATTACTTTTTTGGGAAGAGAATAAAACCAAATATGACAAAACAGTCAGTCAAAACCAAGGATAGACATAGCACATGATGTGAAAACAGAATACAAGGTTATCAACAATGGTTACCTTAATGCCTCTTGCTTCCTTAAAAAGAATTGCCTATATCATTAGGCAAAATAAAGTTGAACAAAACAGTACAGAATAAGACCGATAAAACCTAAACATGGTAAACATTACAGGAAACATCAGTTCTTTAAAAAGGGCTATCTTTAAGGTAAAGGACCTCCTTTTTTCAATCCAGAGAGGTTGCACTGGGTGAGTTCCAGCACACTAGTGTGGGCCCAGGGAAAGTTTAAAATCATCACTCCCAGTGGTTAAGTGCCTTCTCAGTTTCCAGCCACACTAGACTAGGCTCAGCAGCTTTCATGGATCTAACTGGGCCATGCCCAGTGACCTTCATTATATCAGAGGAGCTGAGGGTCTGTGAAGTGAGTTCCAGCCCATCGGTGCTGTACCAGGGAGAGCTTTGAACCATCACCCACAGTGGTTAGGAGCCTGCCCAGCTTCCTGGAACACCAGAGGTGATAGGGGAGATCCTGTGGGCCTGACTGGATCACACTCAGCAACTTCCATTCAGTTCCAGGAGCTGAGGGCATAGGAGGTGATTTCCAGCACACAGAGGGGAAGCTTTGGAACATCACTTGAAACACAGAAATATAGGAAAATGACAAGACAAAATACCAAAATGCAATCTCAAACCCCCAGCCCATCTCAAGAAAGCCTAGGATCCATGTAAATAGAGGAAAATACAAGCCATACACCTGAAATACCTGAAATAATAGCAATTGAAATAAAGAAGCAACTTTGTAAAGCTATAAATGAATTCAAATTAGAAATAATCTCTCAGGTAAAAGAAGAAATGATAAAAGTAATGAAAGAAATGCTGAACACATCTAAAGAAGACACATTAAAAAATTAGAGGAACAATGCAAAAAGTTAGAATCCTTGGAGAAACAATATAAGAAATAAATAGAATATATGAAGCAGATTCAAAGAGATATACAGGAAATCAAAAATTCCATTGAAAGTTGTCAAAACTGCCTCAGCAAAAGTGAAGACAATTTCAGACCTCAAAGACAAGATTTCAGCTAGTGAACAGAAAAGGAAAGATCTTTTATAATAACAAGGAATCGGCAAATAGTTCAACAGCTGCAAGATGAAGCAAAGAAACACAATATAAGATTGATAGGGATAAATGAAAAAAGAGGACAACACAAATGATATCAAGCAGTTATTTACAGAACTAATAGCTGAAAATTTCCCAAACATAAGAATGGAAACTGACATACTGATTAGTGAAGCATATAGGATTCTGAATAGCCATAAACAAAATAAAACTACACCCAGACATATAATAATCACCACCCCAGAAATCCAACATAAGAATAGAATATTAAAAGCTGTCAGAGAGAAAAGACAGATCACCTATAAAGGAAAATTTATCACAGCAGACTTCTCAACACAAACAATGCAGTCAAGAAGCGTATGGAGCAAAGTATTTCAGATCCTAAAGGAAAATGACTTTCAACCTAGACTGATGTACCCTGAAAAACTGTCCTTCAAAATGGATGGAAAAGATACTTCCATGACAAAATGGATAAGATACTTCCATGACAAAGAACAGCTGAAGAACTTCATGATCATCAAATGAACATTGCAAAGAATACTGAAAGATATTTTAGATACACATAGGAAAAAACCACTAAGCAAGGCAGACAATTAAACAGAATAGAAAGGTAAAGATACAACAGCATAAAGATAACATGTCAAAAAAAAGATAACATGTCAACAATAAATCAATATATAACAGTTATAACCATTAATGTAAATGGTCTCAATTCACCAATTAAAAGAAACAGACTGGCAGAATGGATCAAGAAACAACATCCAATCATATGCTGTCTACAGGAAACCCATCTAACCCAAAAGAAAACTCATAGACTGAAAGTCAAAGAATGGAAAATGATAGATCATGCAACAGGAACCCCATGCCCCCCCCCCCAAAAAAAAAGCAGGGGTAGCTATTCTGTTTGCAGACAATGTGAACTTCAAACCAAGAATGATCAGAAGAGATAAAGAAGGTCGTTACATATTGGTTAGGGGAAAACTTCAAGAGGAAGAGATAACAATCTTAAATATATATGTACCTAATTCCAGAGCATCCAGTTACGTAAAGCAAGTATTAATAGAAATGAAAAACCAAATTAACAATAACACAATTGTAATAAAAGACCTTAACACACCATTGACACCAAGAGACAGATCAACCAGACAGAAAATCAGCAAAGAATAACAGAACTGAATCACACCTGTGAACAAATGGATTTCATAGATGTATACAGAGTTTTCCATCCAACCACATCAGAATATGCATTCTTTTCAGCAATACATGGGGCATTCTCTAAAATAGACCACATACTAGCCCATGGAACATAAGTAAATGCAAAAGGATTGAAATTATCCTATGCATGTTTTTAGATCATAGCACCATGAAACTAGAAACTAATGATAAAAGAAACTGCAAAACTCCAGAAATACAAGGAAATTGAATAATTCACTCTTGAGCAATCAGTAGGTCATAGAGGAAATTAAAGAAAAATTAAACAATACCTACAAGCAAATGAAAATATAAATACAACTTACCAGTATCTGTGGAAAGCAATGAGAATGGTCCTAAGAGGAAAATTTATTGCACTGAGTTCTCACATCAGGAAAACAGAAATAACACAAACAAACAACCTGATGCTATACCTCAAACATCTAGAAATTAAGAGCAGGTCAAACCCAAAGCCAAAAGAAGGGAGGAAATTAAATCAGAGCAGAAATTACTGAAATATAGATTAAGAAAACATTCCAAAGAATCAATGAATCAAAGAGTTGGTGCTTTGAAAGAATAAATAAAATTGATAAGCCCCTAGCCAACCTTATTTAAAAAAGGAAAGAAAAACTCAAATTCATGCAATAAAGAATGAAAAAGGTGAAATCACCAGACTGTAGAAATACAGAAGATCATCAACACCTATCTCAAAAACCTCTATTCTCATGGATTCAATAACACAGAAGAAATGGACAGATTCCTAGAAACATATGAAGTACCAAATTTGGGTCAAGAAGATGTAAAACTCCTGAATAACCCAATTTCTGTCAATGAAATTGAAAATGTAATTAAGTCCTTACCTACAGAGAAGAGCCCAGGCCCAGACAGATTCCCTGAGGAATTCTACAAGCAATACAAAGAAGACTTACTGCCAACATTCCTCAAAATCTTCAATGAAATTGAAAAGGAAGTAATTCTTCCTAAGTCATTTCTGGAAGCAAATATTATTCTAATACCAAAACGTGAGAAAGACCCAACTAAAAAAGAGAACTATAGGCCAATCTCCCTAATGAATATAGATGCAAAAATACTCAATAAAATACTAGACAATAGAATGCAGCAAATCATCAAGAAGATTATACACCACCCCCAAGTGGGATTCATCCCAGGCATATAGAGATAGCTCAACATACATAAATCAATAAATGTAATCCATCATATCAATAGAGCCAAAAGTAAGAATCACATGATAATTTCTATAGATGCAGAAAAAGCTTTTTATAAGGTACAACATTCATTCATAATAAGACTCTTACAGAAAATTGGAATAGATGGTCTTTACCTCAGTATGATAAAGGTCATCTACAAGAAACCAACAGCCAGTATCATATTAAATGGCCAACAAATTAAATGCCTTTACCTTAAAATCAGGCACAAGACAATGATGTCCCTTATCACTGCTCCTATTCAACATAGTACTAGAAATACTAGCCAGAGCAATTAGACAAGAGAGATAAATAAAAAGAGTAAAGACAGGAAAAGAGGAAGTTAAGTTATCATAATTTGCAAATGACATGATACTCTACATATAAGACCCCCAAAACTCCTTTGAAAGACTCCTAGATATAATAAATAAATTCAGCCGTGAAGCTGAATACAAAGTCAATACTCAAAAATCAATAGCATTTCTATTCACTAACAACAAAATCACTGAGAGAGAAATAAGAGAAGTCATACTCTTCACATTAGCATCCAAAAAACTGAAATACTTAGGAATTAATTACATGAAAGAAGTAAAAGATCTATGCAGGGAAAATTATAATACCCTGAGAAAAAAAATCAAAGAGGCGCTCAGAAAATGGAAGGACATCGCTTGTTCCTGAATAGGAAGAATAAATATTGTGAAAATGGCCATTCCCCCCAAACTGTTATACAGATTCAATGCAATCCCAATGAAAATACCACTATCATACCTCGTAGATCTAGAGAAATCACTCCTAAAATTCATCTGGAACCAGAAGAGACTTAGAATAGCAAAGGCAATTCTAAACTGCAAAGGCAAGGCAGGAGGCATCACAACCCCTGACTTGAAGTTATACTACAAAGCTACTGTAATAAAATCAACATTGTTACTGGAATAAAAACAGATCTGAAGATCAATGGAATAGATTAGAAGATACAACCACAACTACAAACACACTCAACCGCCTTAACTTTGATAAGGGGCCAAATATGTTCACTGGAAGAATGATAGTCTCTTTAATAAATGGTGTTGGAAAAACTGGCTCTCTATTTGCTGAAAACTAAAACTAGACCCATGCCTATCACCATGTACTAAACTAAAATCTAAATGAATCAAAGATCTGAATATTAAAACAGAAACACTAAATCTGTTGGAAGACAAAGTAGATAAAAATCTTGAAGACATAGGGGTAGGTAGAGAATTCATGAACAGGTATCAAACCCAGAATCAATAAGTGGGATCATGTCTTACTAAAGAGTTTCTGCAGGTTGAAAGAAATCTCCAGCATAGTGAAAAGAAAACCCACAAACTAGGAAAAAAATCTTAGTGAACTGTCCCTCAGACAAAGGACTTCCATCTAAAACATATAAAGAGTTAAAAAAAATCAGACTCTAGAAATTCAAAGACCGAATCCAAAAATGGGCATTTGAGACGAATACACAGTTCTCAGATGAAGAAATACAAATGGAAAATAAATACATGAAAAAATGTTTACCACCATTAGTCATTAGAAAAATGCAAATTAAAACAACACTGAGATTTTATCTCATTCCAGAAAGAATGGCCAAGGTCAAGAAAACTACCAACAACAAATGCTGGAGAGGCTGTGGGGAAAAAGGAACTCTTCTCCACTGTTGGTGGGAGTGTAAACTGGTGCGACCACTGTGGAGGTCAGTCTTGAGATTCCTCAAAGAGCTGGGATTGCAGTCCCATTTGACCCAGCTATTCCACTTCTAGTCATATATCCAGAAGAACTGAAAACATCATACCACAATGACATATGTGCAGCCATGTTTATAGCAGCACAATTTGTAATAGCCAGATCTTGGAAACAACCCAAGTGTCCATCAACTGAGGAATGGATAAAAAAGTTGTGGTATTTTATACAATGGAGTACTACTCACCTATGAAGAATGATCACACTGAGATATTTAAAAATAAATGGATGAATTTGAGAGCATACTCATAAGCAAAATAAATCAAACTCACATGTATAAATACCATATAGTCTCCCTATTGTAAGAAATCATAAGAGTACATAAGATTTTATAGTAATCGTGATTTCCCATTACATTGCTTTGAAGTCTTATAATGTTTCATTCATTAGTAGGAATGGTTTTATTCTGTTATGTTTGATTTTATTATGTGTGATGGTATGCTTTGAAGTCCTACCATGTTTTTGTTCTTCTGTTTCCATTGGTTCTATTATGTTGTGTCTTATTGGATATTAATATGTGTGATAGTATAAACAAATTTTCTATGGAAAATGAGATAATACAGTAGCCATTGTTCATTTTCTGTTATTTGGTTCTGAATGCCCTTCAATACTTTCATTCTCTTGAATGGTTTTATACTATTTTGTTACATTTGATACTATTGTATGTGAAGGTATGCTCAACTATTTCAAAGAAAGAGACATTATCGTAGCTACTGTTAATATCGGGTCGTCTTGTTGGGAGTGCTGTGTTGCTTATATTGTTGTGCTCTGATCTGCTTTTTTCTGTCCTCTTTTGTCTTTATCTCTTTAAAATAAAAAAGGTAAAGAACCTCATTAAAGTGTCCTTGATGAGTATTAAAGAAATTATGTGTGAAAATTCTTAAATAATAATTTATTTAATTAAAAAGTAATGCAAAGCTACTACAAACGGTTTAGTTGGCCAAGTTTGTACATCTTTTATATTTGGTGCCATCATATATTGTAATTCACAACAGGTAATATTATAAATAAACCTCCAGTGCATAATTGGTATATACATTTTTTAAAATAAATAATGGTTAGACGTTAGCAGTTTAAATGCATCGATTTAGTGATCCATTAAGTCAGTATAAAGTGGTGGAGAATTGTTTGATAAGTTTGGAAGTCCTTCAGGAAGTAGACAGGTATGCATAGAGGTAATGTAAAATACTCAAAATATTTTGACATCATTTTAAATTGAGAAGCTGCAAGATTTAAGTTCTAATCAATATGTAAAACTAGATATGTTCTTGAATATTTAAAATTTACTTCACCAAAAAAGTCTGAAATTGATGATATACCCCTTCGCCTAATTGTATCTTTAGTCTCTGTTCCTGTAGAGCTCCTCCTCTATTTGTGAATTCTTCAAACTGGCTTTTTCAATTGACAGAAGCAAAAAAATTTCCTTGATAAGTTTGAATACTGTCGGATTTGTTTTTCTAATCTTCAGAGCATATAGATGTGTTTTTATAGACTGATTGTTGTGCTAATGTAAGTTACATATTTTTCTAAAACAGAAAAATTCAGTAATAAATAAATGAAGTTTGTACTTCATATGAGGAAACCTGAGAAACTATACGGAAACAAAATTTTTTCTTTTAGCTTAGGCAAAGTGAGAGTCTTTTTTGTGTTCCTCAGTGTCATGTGGCAGTTTGGTATCTCATTTTATATTTGAAAGTACATGATTTCTCCTAATTTATGAGGCAGCCAGGGATTGAAAAGAAGCCTCCCATCAGTAGCAAAGGTATTTTGTGGAGGATAAAGATTTTTTTCTATGGTGTAGCAGGCGGTGAAAGGACCTCAAATAATGGTGTTATTGAATGGGGACCTATTCTCCTTTAACTAAAGTGATTTTCTTAGGAATGCATCTCATTATTTTATGGATTAAAATTTCATTGAAAGCATTTCCTCCCTCAAATATTATAGAGGAGAAACCACACAAGATTAGTGCAAACATAAGACAAGCCAGAAATTAGAATTTTCAGAAGCTCTTACTGACTACTGAATGCAGGATTTATTTTGCAGACCTTCTGGTAACCCCGGGCTGTAATGTGTGCTTCCACAAAAGGCTCAGTGAGTCAGGGAAGCAGTCCACATGGTCCCTTTATGTCATAACCAGCATTTAAAACTGATTTCCAACTTGGGGCTCACACTTTTGTTCCAAACCTGAAACTTGGCATCAGAACTCATGTTCTTGTGGCCAGTTTAGATTTTTAAGCAAAAAAGCTAATTTAAAAAGTCTCTGGGACAAGAAATGACTTAAAAATAACATTTTAATGATTTAAATGGAAACAAACCAGAAGTAGCTGGATTAAATTTCTCTTAAAATATACATGTTTAGCGACTAAGAGGAAAAACTGGCTGAAAAGAATGCTGGTTTTTTTTTCCCTTCAAAACTCCAAATAGTTGAACAATTGAGTAGCTCAGAAATCTCAAGTTGGGACATCTTTGTGGAAAATATTTCTGGCAGTAAAAGTACTGTTAATAAAAGAATGGGAGGTAAACTTCTCTTTAACAATGAATTTTAAATATATGTGATTTATAAACCTTAATGATAAACTTATGCTAAGCCTTAATGATAATTATTTTATTGAATATTTTTTAAAAGAAGGTTGCCTTTGATTCAGGAATTTTAGACAGAAGGAAAAATAGGTAAACATGAAGAAAACGGTGGGTAATGAAGGTTTTCCCAGATGGCAGTTCCTGTTTTTGTGTTTCCTAACTATTTCTAGGTATCTGTGTTTTCTTAGCCACTATTAACATCGCATGTCAATGAGACAGGGTAAGAACACCAAGAAGACCAGGTCTCTAAATAGTGTGGGTTTGAATGATGGTGAAAAGTTTAGTTAAAGAATCATGTGCATGATGGGGAAAGAAATCTAGTAGGAAACTGAAGTTGTTACACAGATGGGAGTGTTGTAGTTGTTTGAGCTTGAGAAAGTTCAGTATATAATGCACTTGTGGGTTTTTTTTTTTTTTTGTCTTTTTGAGACAGAGTTTTGCGATGCAGTTCAGGTAGGACTTGGCTCACTTTGTAGTCCAGGCTGGTCTCAAACTTACAAAGATTCTCCTGTCTCAGCTTCCCAAGTGCTAGGATTACAGGAGTGCACCACCACACCTGGCTGCCCTTGTGTTTTTTGAGTATGTTCAATGAATTGAGAAAGTAGGACAGATGGGGGATCATATTTCATAAAGCTGATGTTGGAGACAGTTTTAGAGTAGACAGGGGCAATGGCCTTCCTCAAAACATAGTCCAGGTTTAGGCAACCTACCCACCATGTCTTGAATAGCTCAGGAATAGGCAGACTCACCTCTGCAGGATGAGAGCTGCCCTATGGTGTCCTAAGCGTGCAGAGGTAGTGTCGCCTGCTTTCTGTAGGCAACTAGCTTCTAAGAGAAAGGAGAAGCAAAATATGCTGATGGTGCCATTTTATTTTTCTTAAAATTTCCAATCAGTAAGTCTGTATGTCTCTCTTAGGAGGAGGGAGTAAAGTTTTGACAGGAGCCCAAGAATGTTACATTATAGGACTCTCTTCACATGGAAAGAAACATCAAGAATAGGGCAGTTTATTTATTTATTGTTTTGAGATTTTTATTCTTTTAAAAACTCAGTGGTTCTAAACCAGAATTATTATCTTCTTATAGGGAACTTTTGTTTGAGGCAATGATTTAAAGAGTACTGATAGTGTTTAGGAGATGAGGGACAAAGATGTCAAAGATTATCCAGAGGGCAGAAGTGTCCTTTACAAGGCAGAATTACCATAGGTAGTTGGTTGGGGTATGTCTACTCCGTGAAATGGGAAGAAAATTGGCACTTAGTTAAGAACATTCTTGCCATGCCTTCATGAGTTCATTCTGTAGTGCAAATCACTACTTCTTTATGAATTTTCTTTGCGGCATTGTTGGCAACATAGATTATTGCTCCCTGTAAGCACATCAATTAAATAAACCATAAAGCTACTGTATATCCAAGAGAGAAATTTTACCATAGTATAGTTCTCATAAGAAGTATGACCTACTGTATCAATGTAGCCTAAAAATTATAAAATGAAATCAAATAACTACATAAATATATTTCAAAATCAAAATTTAGAAGATGCTATGAATTTAAAAAGGAAAAATGTATTAGTCACAGTTCTTCATAAAAAGGGAACCAATGGGAATCTTTGTCTCTGTTTCCATGTCTCTGTGGCTCTCTCAGAAGATTTGGAATTGGTTCATATAGTTTTGAGGCTGGTGAGTCACAGTGCACGCTCATCAGCAAGCTGGACAATCAGGAAGTTGATGGCATAATTCAGTCAGGAAGGGAAGACCTGAGAAGCTGAGGTCAGGAGCACTGGTATGATTGACAGACTCCGAAAGCTTGAGGACCACCAACACTAAATCCCAGGGAAGGAGAATATGGATATATCAGCTCTAGAAGAGACAGCACATTTGCCCTTTTCCTCTACTCTTTTGTTCTGACAGTCCTCAACAGATTAAATGATACCACCCACACTGGTGAGGCTGGATCTTCTTTAGTTGGTCTGCTGAATTCACTTACTGATGTCATGCAGAGACACCTAGATGTAGTGTTTTTTTTTTTTTTTTTTTGTCATTTTCCTTTTTATTGGTACCGGGGATCGAACTCAC
This sequence comes from Cavia porcellus, assembly GCF_034190915.1. NCBI lineage: Eukaryota > Metazoa > Chordata > Mammalia > Rodentia > Caviidae > Cavia > Cavia porcellus. Next base: position 24,520,245 of record NW_026947497.1, on the reverse strand, counting down.
GACTGCCTGCTTGCAAGGCAGGCTTTTATGCCGCTGAGCTAAATCCCCAGCCCCTAGATGTAGTGTTTTACCAGCCATGTGGACATTCCTTAGTGTTGGTAGTGGAAATATGAGATGAACCATCAAATCACTCTTACAAAGTTCCTAGGGAAAAGGTAGTGATCAAAGATCTATATTTTTTCATGTTAAGAGCTAAGAAGAATTAAAATCAAATATCAGCTTGTTTTTGTTGTCTTAGTTAAAATTCAAAGATACTGAAGTTTTAAATGAACCTTAAGTTCTTGTGCTTGGTATCACTTGAAGGATGTGTGTGTGTGTGTGTGTGTGTGTGTGTGTGTGTGTGTATCTGAGTACACTTCTTTTCAATCTAGCAGTTGTAAACTGTGATGTTTCTCAGTGAATTAGTACAATTTCTTTACAGTCTCAGAAAGATTTTTAAAAATTCAGAACCAAATCTCCAATAAACTTTATTTTAAAGAAGATTCAAAGAGAATCAACTAGACATGTAAGATTTTTATGATTCTGGTTCCTTACTCAGGTGTATCAGTTAGAGTTCACTAAAGTAATACACACACATGTATTTATATACATGATATATGCTATATGACTTAGAGAGTAGGTTGGTTTGTGTGCTGGAGAGCTGAATGATCCAGCAAATGGTGGAAGATGAGTTCACAGCAGAGTCGTGTTGGTGTCTTTAATAGGGAGCCAAACAGTGTGTGTTGGAAGGCTGAGTCTGCATTGGAAGAGTGAAGGGTCTGCACATTGGATCCCTGGAAATAGATCTTCAAAGGCAATGAATACTGAGTTCCTCACAAACAAACAAGAAAACCAACCAAACCAAGCCAAACAAACAGATGAGACTTCCTTTTTGTTTCTCTTTTTATTCCATTCAGGCTATCAGCCTATTGTTGCTGCTACCTACACCCAAGGTGGATCTTCCCTCTTAAGTAAGTCCGTCATCCATAGAACTATGCTAAACTGATCAGTGGGCTAATCCAATATTGAACACCCATGATACAGTCAGTTCTGAAAGTCCTATTTATGAGCTCATGAGACTTTTTGGGGGAGCATCTAGATACAAGGCATAGCACTCAGATAAATGTTAAATCCTGAACAATTATCCAAGACAAAATTATGTTCCCTTAAACTTTGTACTTAGTGTTTTCAAAGGTTGATGCCAGAAACACAGTAGTGTCTTTATTGGCCATGGTCCTTGGAAGAAATAGGCACCACACTTCTTTTAGGGGTAATTGAGGAAACTTTAAAACAGGTATAGAAATATGGAGAGGCCACAGAGCATGTACAGACCTCTGAAGCTGGTCATGAGGATTACCACCCTTCAGCCTGAAGGAAGAGAGCAGAGAACAATTGGAATCCTATAAGAAAGATGGCTGCGTAATGAGACTCCCTAACAAGAGCAGGGAGAAAACTTGGGAGTTTCAACTTCCTTCTGTCTCTCCCCAAATTCTCCACTGATTTTATTGCAAAATGAACGAGAAAAACAGAGTGCCTTAGTGGAGATGTGAGATTAAATATCTGGCATGGTAATCAGAGGGTGAAAGAATGAAAAGAAGATTCAGTTTTACCAGAATGCAGTGGAGTCAAATAGCCAGCATCCATGGCTAATAAGGTAAAATTCAGCTGGGTAAATCCACTGTCAAGAAGTGAATCTTGGCATCAGTAATTTACTATATCTGGTGTAAATAATACCTACACATATTTTATTGGCCCTTAGAAAGTGATGGTAGTAACCTTTAGTCTTTTCACTGGGCTTGAAATTTGTAATGCTGGCAGCACTACTTACCAAGATTTACCTGGAGTGTGTTTTACTTTTGAGAACCTCTCAGTGTACTATCAGAACTTCTTAATTTTCATAGTCCTGTGAATTCTATGTTATGACACTCTCTGGTGAATCTGTAGGTTCTGTCTAGTGACAAAATAAGTTGACTTCAGGACTTTTCAATCTGTGCCCGTGTCTTGTTCCATAGAGTTACTGAGCTGTGAAACCTGTCTTTTATGGAGGCTCTGCCATCAGGCTGTGATAGTATTTTTTGGATATCATATTTTTTTATACTATGGTTTTCCAACAATGTAAAACTGGAACATAGCTAATCTTTGGAAGTGGAACTAAGCTGTAGTGCAGTTAGTAACACGGGGCTCAGGAGACCCATTCTTTACTTTTTTTATTGTAAATTTGTACTTTATTATGCCAGTAGCTGGGTATGCATCTCAGGATCTTTCCCTGAGGGATACAGAAAGATATCTATGTGTTTGCTCACTAGTATGTTGAACAGCAAGGTGTGTGCATGTATGCAAAACTGTCAACATGAGATTTTTTTTTAACCCACATTATGTTGTCTAATTGGTTTTGTAAATGTTTACCTGAACAACACAGAGGATCCAATAGATCCACGCTACTCCAGGATTTATTAAAGTTTTCTTTCGATTTTTTCTGGTTAGAAGTAGCCCAGCTTATTAGAATGATGTGCAAAAGGCTGAATTTTCAAGTTTTGGAGGAGAACAAAAGTGAATCATCAGATTACTCATACATGGATGATGATGAATTATGGTAAAATACATGCTTTTGTAACAGAATAATGGTGTGGATGTAATGATGATGATGATAATGACTAACACTGTCCATATGAGCCAGAGTTCCTGTGATAGTGAAATGGGACACAGACATGGAATATAGGTTATTCTGATTCAGATGACAAAGAAAACAGCAATATGAGGACATATTTGACTAGCTGACTAGTTGAAATGTTGCTAAATGCATGAAACCAAATAAAGTGGACCAATGTTAGAACTGGGTCCTAAAATATAATGAGGGTCTTGGCAGGGTGAAATGTATTGGACGTAACACTAGCACTGTTATTCAGTGTTGGAAATTGTAATAGATAAAATACTAGAAGATGCTGTGAAACATACAAAGGCTGAAATGCAAGTAAAATGTTCTGTATAGACAATAGCCATATTAAAAATGTATTATGACATCTGACTAACTGAAAGAATTCATAGGTCTGTTGTATTTTTATATTACTTATCATGTGGCTGAAGGAATATAAAAGACATATAGAAAAGCAATAGATTGACATATCACGTAAAAATGTACACCTTTGTAGATGCAAAGACTTAGTATGCTTTTATTTCAGTCATTTATCCTGGAACTCAACCATCGAGTCCTTATTCATGTAGCAATAAACTGAATGATGTTGTAAACAGACTTGTTGCTCCTGTCTTCCAGACTAATCAGAATGTGACACTCAAAAATTGGTTAACCAGTTTCCAATTAATGTTACATTTGCTAACACAGCTCAAATGGCCAGTGGAAGAACTAAGCAGAAATTCCAAATGAAATTTTGTAATTTCAAAACAGAGAATTGTATAGTATAAACTTTGGATTCCAGGAAGACAAAACATTATTCCCATATATGGCAAAGAAAAACAAACTGTTGATATCAACATTTCACTATGAGGGTACTATTGACAGGGAAATTTTGAAAAAATGGAAGCCGTATATGGAAATTTTGTACAACAAAACCACAGGTGGAATAGATGTTGATGAGTTATGCAGCAACTGTGATGTCACTTGAAACACGGATGGTTGTGTTTTACTCAATCCTAAACATGTGGCATAAAGTTTGGTAGTTTACAAAGAAAATAACAATTGCAAAATATCACTGAGAAATTTTTTTAGAAGATTGGGGTTGGAGCTTGTAAGATATATTTATGTCAGAGGAAGACCAAAATGTTTCTGCCCAAGGAATTACACAAAAATTTTGGAGTATACCATGGGCTCACAGGTAAATGGGCAGGAGCAGCATCACAAAGACCCACTATGACAACAGGAAAACAAAAAAGATGTCAACTGTGTCCTACAAGAAAGGACAGGAAAACAAAACATGTACCATCAGTGTAAGTGATATTTGTGCATGGAACAAGCTATTGTTGTGTGAGAAAATTGTCTTGACTGTGACAGTTGAAGCAAAGCTTATTTTTGTGCTAGGGTTCTATTGGTATTTTATTATAGTTTATTGGGCACTCAGCCAAAAGAGCTGATTGCCTATATTAAGGGTGCATCAAGAGGATAAAATAAAAAGAGACAAATTTAGTAATGAATGATGAGTGACTGAGAAGTCAATGTCTGAAGATGGGCCAGGAGAATGATACTCTAAGATAGCCACTATTTATCGAGTGTATACAGTGATAGGCAGGGTTACTGAAATATTCAAATTTGGAAGAAGACTCAGAGGTCTGTGATTCAAAGGGCAAGTATAATCCTGGGATGACTCAAAAGGGTGGAGATGATTAGATGTTAAGAAGGATCTTGCCCTGGAGTGTTTTTTTTTTTTTTTTTGAAACTTAGTGGTTTTATTTTTAGTCTTGATGGGATAGGATGGCTCATCCCTAAACAGTTAATGGGAAAACTCAGGTGATTGGTGTCGATAATCCCAAGCCTCCATTTTATTCCTTGAGGAAGTACTCAAAATTAGCCATTGTGAATTTATGGTCCCCAACAATAGTTTATATAGAAATTTATTTCTGATGTTATCTTTTAGGTTTTGTAAGTAAGTATACAGCTGATGTGAAAATATTGTCTCTTCTAAACACAGAATACATATTAAGAATTTAATACTTTATTCCATTGTATTCTGTGTTTAGAAGAGACCAATATTTTCACATTAGTTGTGTACTTATAATAATAATTTAATACTTTATTCCATTGATATTTTTCACTGTAATGTAATAAGAATTTCCTGACAAACCATTAAGAGCAGTGAGATGTCAAATATATCCTACAAAAAGGTCAGGAAAGCAAAACAAATGTGCCATCAGTGTAAGCAATGTGTATATGGAACATGCTGTTGTCGGTGCAGACTGTGATAGATGTGATAATTGAAGTCAAGATTATTTTTCTTGTAAAGTGCTATTGATATTTTCATTGTAGTTTGTATAAGAATATTTGGGTCATTATTCTTTAGACTACACCAGAAAACAGTGTTGAAAATTTAATATTAAAAATCCAATACTTTATTTTGTGATATATTTTTCTGCTAAGTACTAATTATTTAGTATAATAAAACTCATCAACTTAAAATTAATAATTCATCACTAGAAATATCATAAAGGATATGCATGGGTCTGGCAGACTCCTAAATCTGCCTTTTTGACAAAATTAGTGTTATGTTCCTAGTCAACAAATATTGCTTTGCCTCCTAGTTTCTAAGTTTTTAATCCAACTTACAACATGTTTACAGCATGTTTGTGTTGTTCAAGAGCAAGTTGCCACATCTTGTTCTTTGAATTCCCATTGGTGGTTTAAGGCCAACCTTATTGACTAAAGCGACTTGTGTTAGTCAGATTTCTGTCACTAGGACAAAAGCCTGAGATAATCCACCTATACATAAGGAAGATTTATTTTGTCAGCCTCAGAAGTTTTAGCCCATGGTTTCCTGGGAACATTACTTTGAGTCTGTAGCAGTTCAGTGCATCATGGGGGGAGTGTGGGGTGGAGGAAAGTGCTCATCTCGTGGCGGATGAAAAGCAAAGCAAGAGGAATGGACTGTGATCTCCAAATTCCCTTCAAGGGCATTCCTCCAGTGTTCTAAGTATTTTCCTGTAGGATTTACCACTTAAAGATTCCAGAACTTCTTAGTAGTGGCAAGATTTAGTGACCAAGTCTTTAATTCATAAGCCTCTGATGACATGTAAAAGCCAAACCATAACCATAACCATAACCATAACCATAACCATAACCATAACCATTGTCACGGATTATGAAATGGACACTCAGTTTGGCCAAGAAAGAATGAGCTGCCTTAAGAACTTCTTGGAGGTGGGGGTGGAGCTAAGATGGTGGATAGATAACAGCCAGCTACAGTGGCTCCATGAGATAGTCAACTTAGAACTCAACATAATACAACATGGGAGCCCCAAACAGAGGGAGAGGAATTCTCTCGTCCCAAGAAGAAACTAAGGTGAGAAAAACGAATCAAACATACACTCCTGGCTGTCTGTGCCACCGTGCAGCCCTGAGCGAGCTCCCGGCCACCGGTGAGACAGGCCATCCTCGGGCCTTCAGCCACGGCCTCTGACTCTGTCACCTGGGGCCCCACAGAGACGGGGGGAGTGAAAGGACTCTGCGTTCACCAGCTGCCCCCACCCCTGCCACCACCACTGCCTCCCGGATCTGGGCTGCATCCAGGAGGGTGTGAGGAAGAGGGCGGGTTGTGGGCTGTGGGTTCGGGACTGCATTGCTGAGACATATTGCCACTTTCGCACTTGCCACTTGCATGAGAACCTGAGCCTGCGGTGTCGGTGCTGAACAGGCCCCCACCACCAGAGTGCCCCTGAGGTTCCCAGGCAGGCAAGTGTGTCTTCACCACCACCAGGCCTGTGTGACTGGAGCCCCACGGAGCCGCTGCCATGAATGGAGAGCAGAGAAGCTGCTTCTGAAAACACCTCTTCAGACAATAATCAAAAATACAGAACCAGAACTTTTTGATTTACTGCCGTGATCAACCAGCTTCAGGAATTGGGCCTGCCTGACTGCACCCTGAAATCTGGACTGGGCAGCCTGGCGTGAGTGTCCCTGCACCATCCCAAGCCCCTGGAAGGGAGTTTAAGTTATCTCAGGTAACAGCAATTTGGGGAGAGTAGCAAAACCCCAGTCAGTATACTTCAGAAAGATCCTAAGCAATACGGAGAGGGTCAGAGCCCCCCGAACACACTTGTCTGAAAGAAACCAGAAACATGACAAGAGATAGAAATAAAAAAAAACCCTACAACCACTGACTCTGGAAAAATAAGCCCAGGAGAGACAAATACAGAAGAGAAACATTGCACTATCATGCAATATTAGATACAGCTTCAGCGGACATAAAGAAATACCTTCATGACTTCATAGACAAATTCAAAACTGTACTTCTGATCCAAATGAGGCAAGATATAAAAAGATTAATTAAAGAAAAGATAAGCCTCTTCCAAGAGAACACAGGTGGAAGAACAGAGGAACTCAGAAAAGGAAGAGAAACCTTTCATGAAGAATATAAACAAAATCTAGAATACATGAAACAGATCCAAAGAGACTACCAGGAAACTAAAAACTCCATTGAAAGCTCGTAAAATACCTTGGCAGAAACTAAAGTTAGCCTTTTGAAACTTGAAGAGAGACTTATGATGCATGATCATGAAAGAAAAGATCTCTTAGAAATAACAAGGAACCAGGAAGAAACAATACAAAGGCTAGAAGATGACAAGAGGATTTATAAATTAAGAATAAAAAATGTGAGTGAAGAAGCAGGAGTAACTACAAAGAATATTCACAGATATAATTAAGGAAAACTTTCCAGGCATAGAAAAAAGAAATGATATCGAGATAAATGAGGCATACAGAACTCCAGCCACCTACAACCAAAACAGATCCACACCCAGACATATAATAATCAAGATCCCAGAAATCCACTACAAGAACAGAATATTAAAAGCAGCCAGAGAAAAGAAACAGGATACCTACAATGGAAAGTTATCAAAATAACGACAGACTTATTAGCACAAACTCTCAAATCGAGAAGAGCCTGGGGGGGGGGGGAATATTCCAAGCCCTGAAAGAAAATAATTTGCAACCAAGACTGATGTACCCAGAAAAACTTTCTCTCAAAATTAATGGAGAAATAAGATATTTCCAAGACAAGGAGGAACTGTGGGAGTTCATGGTCACCAACCCAACCCTACAAAAAATACTGAAGGACATTCCAGAGAGAGAGAGGAAAAAATACCAGGATTCCAGCAACAGTGACAGAGAGGCCTCAGTGAAAGGGGCAGACAGTGGAATGAAGGAGTAAAGTGGACAAATAATAGCAGAAGAATAAAATAGCAGAAATGAGGAAGAGATGGTAAGCTATAATATTTAGTATAGATAGCCCTGATACACTAACAACAACAACAAAAAAGAAACAGGTAGAGTAGACTAGGAGGTGGGATCCATCAAGATGCTCTGAATAGGAGATACACTCAACATGAAAGAGGGTTAATAAACTGAGAGTCAAAGATGAGAAAAAAATGCTAAATGTGACAGGAAACCAGAGAGAAATAGGGATAAGTCATCCAGCAGCTGCAGATAGACTGGAAAGCTGTGACACTTTTGGGCAGTGTAGAACTACACAGCCAGAAGGAAGGACAACCTTGTGACTTTAGTAAGTAAAGAGTACAGCTCAAGATCAAGCTCAGGGGTAAAAATGTTTAGCAACACTCAGATAGATGACAGGTTGGCCCCCTAATCTAAAAACTAAAAGAGCTAGAGGGACCCAAAATATACAAAGCACCCCGAGAAAGGGAAAAGGGAGGAATTGTCTAAAAAAAGAAGGCAGAGGATACTGTTAATAGTGTATCAGGATTTAAAAGTCACAGTAGTCTTTTCCCTCTGTTTAGTTTGATTATATTTTGTTCTGGTCTGTCTACCCATATTAGATTTGAGGGCACAGACAACTAATCCAAAAATAGCAGGTTATACCATGGTAACTATCCTTAATTTCCTATTAACTTAAACTGAAAACCTGTATTACCTACATTGTCTTACTATGAATGATCTTATTTGAAGCTGGTTTGTTAGACTGCTGTTTAGCCTTGACTGATTTCATTCGAATATGGTAACCTGGATAGTACTAAGTCTGGGAGTGGAGACAACTACTCTGAAGATGACAAGATGTAAAAGATATCCATTCTGGTTTTGATTATTAACTGCTTTCAAGTCCTATAATATCTTCAAAGTTGTACCTTTAATAAAATAGCTATGTAATGTTATGTTCAATTACATTATGCCTGATGATGTGGACAATTCTATTGAAAATGACAAGAGAAAGCATAGTAACTGTAGATCACCTCATATTGTGGTCCTATATGTCTTTTTAATTTCATGCTTTTCTAGGAATTTATTTTGTTGTCTTGTTTTGATCTGTTTTTCCCTATAATACAGAAAAGAGTCATACATGTAGAGAGTCACACATGGGAACTATGGGAACTATAAACTATTTATAGGAACAGACTATATAATACATGATGCAATGAACGGATGCTCTCAAGAAGAGACACTAAAAAACCCAGTGCTAATTCTGTAGCATTATGATATGAAATCTAGCACTACTATCATTCACTGTTCAGAGTGATATTAGTCTAGTCTTTCATGTTCAATTTCAGCATACATAAAGATAAAGACAGCTACTATGAAGAGACTGAAAAACATTATAATAGATATTATTAATTTCCCCAAAATCAGATCTTGAAGATCTAAAAAGACCTCCTGTAATGATCTGATTAGTTCTATAATGTCCAGTATATATTCAGTGTATGTGAAGATGGGGACAAGTATTTGGAAGAAAACTAGAGACAGTAAGATAGACAATGAAGATCTCCAGTGGACTTGCATTGAAATCTATGTTTCTTTAAATTGTTTCTCTATAAACAGTTTTGTTCTGTTTTGCTATGTTTAATCTTACCCTCTTTAAGTTAAAAAACAAGTGCGTAGGACTGATAACCATATTACTAAGTTCTTGTTGGATCATTGAGCGGAACAGTTTGCAGTGTCATTGCTTGACTATCACTTTGTATGCTTTAATTTTGTAACGAGCAACTATTTCTAAGATGACGGTATGTAACTTATTGACTGGTGATTTCTTACTGTTTATTTTTCTAAAATTCTGTATTGTTTCTACCCTTTTTAATCTGTTTTTTTCTTTAAATAAAAATTTAAAAAAAGAGAAGTGCTTGGGGTAGTTTCTGAGGATAAAAGTAACCCGGCTATGCTGCAGTAGTCACAAGAACTGAAAACCAGCCAAAGAACTTATAAAACAAAACTCAAGCTAGTAGCTAGTTATATGCAGCTGTATACTACTGTATTAGTTCACTTTTGCAGTATAATAAAATACCTAAGTCAGGATAATTTACAAACAACAGAATTTATTTCTTAGGTTTCTGGAGACTAGAAAGTTCAAGATCAAAGCTAGAAGACCAGCTGTCTCTAAAGCCTTGTTTTTGATTTCAGAGATGGAACTTCCTTGCCGTATATTTATGTAGTGGAAGGGTTGAAAGGGGCCAACAGCTCCTTTGGCACACACCTCCCCGAATTCTACCTTTTCCTACCACTTTCCTCCCCATCACTGGGTCTTGAGCCCAGGACCACATCCCTAGCCTGTTTTATTTTTCACTTTAAGACAAACTCTCACTAAGTTGCCTCTGCTGGGCGTGAACTCACTAACTATCCTTTCACCTCAGCCTCTCAGAGTGCTGGGTTTGCAGCATGCACCAATGCATCCAGCAGGCCTGCCTCTTAATACTATCACATTGGTGATTAAGTTTCAACATGAGAATTTTGAGAGTACACATTGTGACCGCATCAGCTACTAACTTCAGAATTCTCTGTCTACTACTAGAGAGCCATCGTCCTGCTAAAGACCTATCCAATGTGATATATTTTGACTTTTTAAAATTAGTAGACCATGTTTATTTAGAACAGTTTTAGATATACTGAGTAGAATGCATAGGTGCCCCAGATAACTCCTCACTACTCTCCCCAACATGTAGCTACTTTCCTATTATTAACATTAATTAACTCAATTTTGTTAATAATTATTTGCTAAATTCCACAGTTTACATTTAGTTTCACTCTTCCTCCTGCACATTTTACGTTTTGTAACTGTATAATGACAATCTTTACTATCATAATGTCATACAGCATATTTTTATCATTTGTATTCTATTTATCCCTCCTTCCCCAACAAACCTCTGGCTAGACTTTTTTCCTTGCTGATATTTTTTGTTTTCTCTACAGTTTTGCCTTTTCCAGAGTGATATATAGCTGGGATCATGTAGTGTGTAGCTCTTTTCTGAATGACTTCTCCAACTGTTATTTTAATCTGTAAATTTTATTTGCTGTTTTTTTCTCAAACATCCTACATTTAACATGACAACAACAACAACAAAATCCTAGTTTAATGCTTTAATTTTAAATTTTAAACACAATTTCAGAGTAAATTCATTTACTTTATTGTTAAATAAAACTAAAGATTCAATATGAATTGACTTTTTAGTTTGAGTTCCAAGAAAGGAAAACAAAGCAAAACAAAACTGATGTCCCTGCTCAGAACAGGCAAGAGGAAATTCTCTCTTACTCAGTCATTTTTTCTATAAAACTAATTCGATGAGGCCCACTCACATTAGGGATGGTGATCTGTTTTACTCAGTTTACTGATTCAGATGTTACTTTCAGATGTCTGGCTATATATTGGGGCACCTTGTGGTCTAATCAAATCACCACACATAATTAACCATTGCAGAAACAGAAAAAGAGACACTACAGTTTAATAATGGTCAGACTGAAATATATATATATATGTGTGTGTGTGTGTGTGTACCTGTGTGTGTATGGAGAGAGACAGAGAGAGAGAGAGAGAGAGAGAGAGAGAGAGAGAGAGAGAGAGAGAGAGAGAGAGAGAGAGAGAGAGAGAGAGAGAGAGAGAGAGAGAGAGAGAGAGAGAGAAAGAAACACAGTGGGATTTTTTTTTTTAACTAGACAAAGGTACTTTGGTTAGAAGATGTAGGTCACAGAAATCGTGGTCTATTTCTTTCACTATTTTCTTTCTGTGATCTCTCTGCTTCTTGTTCACCATGCCATGGAAACTTTCTTCTTTCAGAGTGTCCTACCATACTGCTTCTGCCTGAAGCCAGATGATCGTGCAAGGATTGAAACCTCTAAAATGTGAATGAAAATAAACGTCTCCTTCTCTAAGTTGTCAATGTCAGATGTTGTGTCTCAAGGATGATGAAAGTGATTCAGGCAATAATTTTTTGAATTTTTATTTTTACTAAGATATTTTTGTAGTACAAAACAATTATACTTATTGAGGTAGTTAGCACATATATATATTCCGTCATTCCGTCTCTTAATTCTCTATCATTTCCCATCCTTCCCTCCTCTCTCAGAACCTTCATCTCTTCATCCCTTACCATTTTCAAAAGCTCTATCTCCATTTTATTTTCCAATCTTTAAAATCCCATTTCCCTTATATCCCTCCCCAACCCTTCATATCATGGCGCCTTTCCCATTTGAGAAAGATCTCCCTAATTCCTGTTAATTATGTGTTTTGCTTTTAACTTATATTTTGGTTTCTCATAGAAACCAAACAATATTTAAAATTATTTGTATGATATATTTCACTTAACATTATAGTCTCAAGGTGCATCCATTTACCTATGAATGATTCACGTATGTCTTTATGGTAGAATAGTTCTCCACTCTATATAAACATCATATTTTCTTTTTTTCCTTAAATAGTAAAAAAAAAAAAGACATAACTATGAAATCAAGTTTTGAAACAGGCTAGTAGAAAAGTTATATTAATGCACTGTGAGGTATGCTAATGGTATTTTGATTTGGATTGCATTAAATCTGTATAACAATTTTAGGAGTATGGCCATTTTCATAATGTTGGTTCTCCCTGTCTAAGAGCAAAGTATATCTTCCCATTTTCTGATATGCACTTTAATCTCATTTTTAGAATATTGTAATTTTAAATATATAGATCTTTTGTGTCCTTTGCTTGATTGATTCCTAAGTATTTCATTTTTTGGATTCTACTGTAAAAGATGTTATTTCCCTAATTTATCTCTCAGTGAGTTTGCTATTTGTGTGCAGGAATGCTATTGATTTTTGAGTGCTGACATTGTATCAGCTATGCTGCTGAATTTGCTTATTAACTCTAGCAGTCTTTTGGTGGAATTTTTGGGGTCTTCTATGTAGAATATCATGTAATCTGCAAATATTGATCATTTAACTTCTTTCTATCCTATACTTATTCCCTTTATTTCTCTCATCTAATTGCTTTGGCTAATGTTTCTAGGACTATATTGAATAGGAGTGGTCATAGTGGACATCCTTGCCTTTTCTTGATTATAGAGTGAAAGATTTCAGTTTTTGCCCATTTTGGTTATTGGTTTGTCATTGACGGTTGTTAATCAGATTGGGATAAACACCATCTATTCCAATTTTCTGTAGGTTTTTTTTTTTATCATGAATGAATGTTGGACTTTATCAAAATATTTTCTCTGCATCTATTGAGATGATCATCTGATTTTTGTCTTTGGCTCTATTGATATGATGTATTACATTTATTGATTTGCATATGCAGAAGCATTCCTGATTTCTAGGATGAGTCCCACGTATATATCCCATGGTATATAGTATTTTTGATGGTTTGCTGCATTCTGTTTGCTAGTATTTTATTGGGAATTTTTGCATCTATATTCACTAGGGAGATTGACTTGTAGTTCACCTTTTTCACTGAGTCTTTCTCTGGTTTTGATATCAGAGTAATACTTTACTCCAAGAAAGAGTTAGGGAGTATTGCTTCCTTTTCAATTTCATTAAGGAATTTTAGGAGTATTGGCATTAAATCTTCTCTGAATTTCTTGTATAATTCAGTTGTGAATCCATCATGTCTTGGGTTTTTTGTTTTTGTTAAGTTTTAAATTACATTTTCAATTTCAGTAACTGATTCTGGGTTATTCAAAATTTTTATATCTTGATTCATCTTTGGTAATTCATATGCATGTAGGAATCTGTCTATTTTGTCTGTGTTTTCCAGTTTATGTGAGTAAAGATTTTCAAAGTAGGTATTGATAATCTTCTAAATTTTTGTAGAATCTGTAGTTATTTCACCCTTTTAATTCCTCATTGCAGGAATTTGAGCCTTTTCTTCTCTTTTTTTGATAAGACTGGGTAGGGGTTTATCAATTTTGTCTGCTCTTTTAAAGAACTAACTCTGCAATTCATTAATTCTTTGTATTGTTTTCTTAGTCTAGATTACTTTAATTTTTGCTCTAATCTTTATATTTTACTCCTTACTATGAGCTTTGGCTTAACTTGCTCTTCTTTTTTTAGAAGCTTGAGGGACAGGATTAGGTTGTTTATTTGTGCTCATTCTGTTTTCTTGATGTGTGAATTCAATGCTATATAATTTCTTCTTAGGACTGCTTTTGTTGCATCCCACAGGTTCCAGTATGTTGTATCTACATTTTCATTTGATTGTAGATAGTGTTTAATTTCTTCTTTAAATTTATCCATGACTCATTGGGTGTTCAAGAGGATGTTATTAAATTTCCATGTGTTTGTGTGGTTTTTGAAGTTTCTTTTGCTATTAATTTCCAATTTCAGTGCGCTATGGTCAGATAATATGTGTAGAATAACTTCAGTTCCTTTGCATTTACTTAAGTGTGTTCCCTGAACTAATACATGGTGTATTTTAGAGAATATTGCATATGCAGTTGAGAAAAATTTGTATTCTGATGTTCTTGCAAAGAACACTGTAAATGTCAGTAAGTCCATTTTCCACATTTGATTCAGCTCTGTTATTTGCTGACTTTTTGTCTAGTTGATCTATCTCTTTGTGACAGTTAATGTCCCCTACTCTAATTGTGTTATTATGCATTTGATTTTTATGTCTTGTAATATGTCTTATATAGTTGGGTGCTCCCATATTTGGTGCATATATAGTTAAGTTTATTATCTCTTCCTCCTAAATTTTTCTCATAGAAAGTATATAGTGAACTTCTTTATTGCTTTTGATCATTTTTGGTTTGAAGTCCACATTGAATGCAAGCAAAATATCACTTCCTGTTTTTTTCGGCTCCTGTTGCATGGGATATTGTTTTACATCCTTTGACTCTTTTTTTTTTTTTTTTTTTTTGTCTTTTTCATTTTTATCGGCACCGGGGATCAAACTCACAACCACCTGCTTGCAAGGCAGGTGCTTATGCCGCTGAGCTAAATCGTCAGCCCCCGCTTTGACTCTTAGCCTATGGGTTTCTTTTTGAGTTGTATGTGTTTCTTGTATACAGCATACTGGCCCTTGTTTCTTTCTGTCAATCCTTTTGTTTTAATTGGTGAATCGAGGCCATTTGCATTGATGGTTACAACTGATACATATTGGCTTATATTTGTCATATTATTTTCCTGTTGTTGAT
Organism: Cavia porcellus; assembly: GCF_034190915.1. Classification (NCBI taxonomy): domain Eukaryota; kingdom Metazoa; phylum Chordata; class Mammalia; order Rodentia; family Caviidae; genus Cavia; species Cavia porcellus. The sequence continues at coordinate 24,505,224 of NW_026947497.1, read as the reverse complement.
TCCCTGGATTTTACTGTTTTTTTTTTTTTTTTTTTTTTTTTTTTTAATGGTTTGCCCTGTCTTGTGATTTTTTTTCCTGTTCTGGGAATTGTGGTCTTTTTTTTTTTTTTTTTTTTAATCTCTATGTAGAATATCTTTAGTACTCTTTGTAGTGTTGGTTTGCTGGTAATGATTTTTTTTAGTTTTTCTTTGTCTTGGAAGTATCTTGCATATCCATTAAATATGGAAGATAGTTTTGTAGGGTCCATCGATCTGTGTTGGAATTTGCTTTCTTTCAGAGTTTGAAATACTTCAATTGAAGCTATTCTTGTCTTGAGTGTTGCGTTGAGAAGTTGGATGTGAGTCTAATGGCCTTTCACTGATAGGTGATCTATTTGTTTTTTCTAATAGCTTTTAATATTCTGTTTTTGTGCTGAGTTTCTTGAGTTTTGATTATTATATGTCTGGGTGTAGATTTATTTTGGCTATGGCTGTTTGGAGTTCTGTATGCTTCACTTATCTGTGTATTAGATTCTGTTCTCATGCATTGGAAATTTTGTGCTATTACATCTGTATATAGGTTAAAAATGTCATTTGCATTGACTCTTGAATTTTCATTTATACCTATCAGTCTTATATTGTTTTTCTTTGCATCATCTTGGAGCTATTGACTTGTTTTTAAAAATTTTTAAAAATATTTATTTTAAATATGGTAAGATACAACAAAACAAGACAGAGCAAAGCTAATCAAGACAATGCAGTGAAACTGGTATAGAATGTTAGAGCAGCATACCAGGAAAATAATAATAGTTACACATAGTATATCTTTTTATCTTTACAATAGTTGTCCATTCCATAAGGTATAGCAAAATCAAACCCAAATAAAACACCATAAAACCAATCAAGAAAGAATATTGAATAGAGCAAAACAATCAGAACAAAGCAAAACAGTGAAAACAATATTTGACTTAAAGGCAAGATAGGAGGAAATCCCCCGTTTGCTATATTTTATACTGTCATCTGCCCAAGAGATGCTCAGATCACTGGTCCCAGGTCAGCAAAATAAACCAAACAATACAAGCATTTAGTTACTTTACGTACATTATTGGCTATAAACTCAGGTTGTCCTCCGAGCCATCTGGTTGCTAACTGGATGGGGGGACAGGACATTTGATTCTCAACCTGTGTGCTGGTAGGCTCATGGAATCACTGATTTTTCTTTCCCTAGTGCACACGTGGTTTGCACAGCTGGCAAACCAGAAAGGCTGGCTGGTTGCTTTCTTGGTTGGTCCCCCAAGTCCCAGCATGCTTGATTCTTAGGAGACACTGTCTTCTCTCTCTCTGGCATGCACACAGCTCACCAGAGCTGTTAAATTGTTATTTCATGATCTTTTGTTATTTTTAGGAGATGTCTCCTTTCACAATCATTAGTCATGATCCTGTCTCCAAGGTCTAAACATATATATTCAGTTTCATTCAAGCAGTTTTTTCCTTGTTGCAATTTTTTAATTTCTTATGTAACTCTTTGGATCTGTTTCATGTATTCCGATTCTTTCCCATAGTGTTAAGGTTTCCATAATTTTCTTTTTTTCCTGTATTTCAAAAAAATTTATCTCTTCCCTAGCTATGCTGAGCAATTCCTTCATTAAGGTTGTCAATTCTTTTCCTACCTGAGAGATTATTTCTGATATGATTTCCTCTATAGCCCCATGAATTTTTTTTCCTTCACTTGCTATCTTTTCAGAAATTTCAGGTGAGTGCCTTCCAATGTCTTCCATGTTGCTAATTCCCATACTTGTTGCAGAGGGGCTGAGACTTGAGATTGCATTTTCATCTCTTGGTCCATATTTTGGTCTTTTCAGTTCTGCTAGTCTTGCCTGTCCATTCTTTGTGTCTTAGGTTCCTAGTGTGTGGCTGATGTTCACCAAGTTTCTGGGTCCCACAATGTAGGGGAGAGGTCAGTCATCTGAATTCCTCCTGCAGGTTCAGTTGTGTGAATCCTGGATTCTTTCTGGGCTGACTAGCCTAGGAATATTAATGTGAACCAACCCTAAGCTCATTGTTACTGTGTCTTCAGACTTTTTCTGATCTCCAGACCCACCTATCCATGGTATGCACACCAGCCAGAGTCCTACTGTGCTGCTGGGGGTTTATCAGGCCCAGTGGGGCTCCTCCAGGTGGGGAGAGGGTCACTGATAGTCTCATCAGCCTTCCTGGGGTCCTCTGTGTTAGAGGTTGGCTCACCCATACTCTTAATGGCCCAGCAATGTCCTCTTGATAGGGGAAAGGCTCATCTGTACCCTTGCCTGCCTTCCAAGGTCCTCCAGGTAGGGAGATGGGTTGCAGAGGCTCCTTCCTATCCACTGAGGTCCCTTGGGTGCAGGGAGGATTCACCTACACTCTTGCCTGCTTGCTGCATTTCTCTGGCTGGGGGAAGGATTTGTTGAGGCTTCTACATGCCCATGGAGGTATTGTAGGTTAGGGAGGGGTCGCTGATTTTCCTCCTGGCTGCTGAGTTCCTCTGAGTAGGGGAGAGGCCATCAACACGTCTGTGGGCTGATGAGCTTAGCTTTAGGTTTATGAGGAATTTCTATACTGATTTCTATAGTGATTATATTAGTTCGTATTCTCACCAACAATGTAGAAGTGGTTTGTTTTTTCTCACAATCTCACCAGCATTTATTATTTGATATCTTGATGGTGCCCTTATTTCTGGAGTAAGATAGAATCTTTTTCTGGAATTCCTTTAAATCTGTATATTAGTTTTGGAAATATATCCATTTTGATTGTGTTCATGCAAGAACAGGGAATATTTTTCCATTGATGTTTTTAATCATCTTTTTCAAAATGATATGGTACCTATTGTCAATGTCTTGCAGTTTGTTAGGTTAATTTGTAAGTATTTAATTTTTCTTTTTTTTTTTTTATCGGTACCGGGGATCAAACTCACGACTGCCTGCTTGCAAGGCAGGTGTTTATGCTGCTGAGCTAAATCCCTAGCATATATATATATTTTTTGTCTTTTTCCTTTTTATGGGTACTGGGGATCAAACTCACGACTGCCTGTTTGCAAGGCAGGCGAGTATTTAATTTTTCATGAATTTATTGTGAATGTTATTTTTTTCCTAATTCTTTCTGATTGAGTTCATTATTTGTATTTAGGAATACTGTTGATTTCTGTGTGTTAATTTTGTATCCTGCTACATTGCTGCATTTGGTTATTAATTCTAGAATTCTTTTCATGGAAATTTTCCATTATTTTTGTAGAAGATTGTTATGGTTTGGGTCCGCATGTCCCTGAAAACCTCATGCAGCCAGGGAGGTAGGCTTTTAGAGTTTGTGAATGACTTATGGTCCAATGATAGGATTATGGGTGGGCCTACATACAGTATCAGGGATAGAAAGAGTCTTCTCTCTGTGTTCCTTCCCTTTTGCTCTTGTTGCTTGTGCTATTTTTTTGCCTCCATGACTGTTGCGATCTCCCATGTGCCACTCTGCCTTGGAGCCAGCTGGTTATGGACTGAAACTTGCACAAACTGTGAACTAAATAAACCTTTCCTTCCTTCATTTTGAGTGTCAAGTATTTTGTCTCAGCAACGAGAGAAAGATAACCAAGACAAGATCATGTCTTCTACAAATAGAGATCATTTAACTTCTTCCTTCATGGTACATATCCTTTTATTTCTTTTCCTTCCTTATAGTTTTGGCTAATGTTTGGAGGCTTATGTTGAATAAGAAAGGTGAGAACAAACATCCTGGTCTAAGTCTTGATTTTAAAGGGAAAGTTTTCAGGTTTTCTCCATATAATATGATGTTGCCAGTAGAATGGTCAGAATTTCCAAACAGAGCGTAGAATAACAATGGTTAATATATTGCATGTTGTTAAAAATAGTTGTTCAGATTACAAGATGTAGGTATGAAAAAAATGATCAATCAAACAATGACAGCACAAACCATTTTTTTGATGAACTAACAGATTAGTAGTATAATTATCTATCTATCTATCTATCTATCTATCTATCTATCTATCTATCTATTTATCTAGCTAGCTAGCTAGCTAGCTAGCTATCTTTTCTCCTATCCCAGTTATTCTTCTTTCTGAGCAGTTTCTTTTGGATGCTTAGTTTTATGATGTTATGGTCCAATAAAAGGATAACTTTCATATTAGAGTGTTGTTAAATAGTAATTATACATTAGAATCACTTTGCATGCTTCTGAAAAACAAGAATTGTTGGGCCTATTTTCTCCACACTACAGTTCTTTCATCATGGGTTGCATCTAGGCAAAGGCTAAAAATACAGTTTGCATAGTGTTTTTTTCAGTTAATGTTTCCTAAAAATTATTGTTCCTATTATTTCTCTCAATTTTTATAAGTATGACACAATAATGCATTTCAGGATATATTTCCAAAAGACTTTGTTTAAGATTTTAATTAAATGCTTTCATAATCATCTGGCTTGCACATGATACTGGCAATATACTATAAAACTTAAGTAGCTCAACATGGGTATGTGCCTAAGAAACTTGTGAGCAGTACTAAGATTTCCTTGAACTGTGGGCCAATTTTCACCCACATTTTGAATGGGTCAATCAACAGCTACATTCTTGGCCATTGATTATGGCCACAGTAACTTGGAAGATTTTTAAAGAAGCTGTAACCAAATACTATCTTACTGCCATAACAAAATTATCAGTAATGGTCCATTAAAATGCCTTTGAGCAATATAACTCTCAGTTTTGCTCTCCAAGAAAAATTAGGGTTCAAAATCATGCCACAGAACTGATGTGCAAGAGTTCTTGGTAAAATAGAATAATAGAAACATCCTTCCTATGACCCTAAGGAGAACGAGGACAACACAGAAGAAGTTATATTCCAAGGAAGGAGAGGGAGAGAGGGATACAGGGAGTGAGGGAAAATGCTCGCGGTCCACACACTGCCAGCAATGGACCTTGTGCTCACCAGGAAGGCCACTGAGCTTTATCCCTCGCCCCAGGACGAATTTTCTGCACTTGCACTTCTTCCCTATTCTCTCTCATTTTAATCTAATTTTATTTTATTTACATTTTATTGTTTAGGTTAATTTCATAAAATTAACCTCCTTTTTCATTTTCTTTTCCTTTTTTCTTTTCTTTCTCTGCAGTTTTTTATTTATTACTACTTGTACAACTATTAATTTTTAAATTTTTAGTCTATTTCTTTTGCCCTCTCTTTTTTATTGCTATTGGCGGTATTGTTGGTTTTCATTGGATTTTACTGTTGTGTATCTGATTTGTTTTTGGATCCTCACTGTTCCCTTGGCTTGCTTACTCTCTGAGCAGTGCTAAAGACTGAGCTCTCAGGAGAAGACTGCTCAACAAGCAGGCTCTCACACAAAAGTGGAAAATATCCATCTCAAGGATGCACAAATTTCAACATAAAAGCATAAGTATAATGAAAATTAAAGTAATGTGACTCCTCTAAATATTCTTAACTCTCAAAACTGAATCCAAAATATGGGAGTGGATGAAATGTTTGATAATTCAAAAAGTTTATTTTAAAAAGGATTAGTGGCTTAAGATGAGATCCAAATAGTTGAATGAATTAAGGAAGGCAACTCAGTATATAAAAGAACAATAAGGATTTATTTATTTTAAATTAATTTTATTGCTGCATTTTAGATATACATAATGATCACATTCATCATAGGGAAATTTTACCTTTACATATCTTGATTCATTTCCCACCAGTTCTCTGCCCTCCTATTCTCCCTCCCCTCATTTACAAAAGCTTTGCTTTCATTTTTTCTTTCTGTTATCTTTTCTATATTCTCTCTTCTTTTCCTCTGGTCCCTCATTAGTTTCTCTTCCCATTTTAACATTTTTTCCTATTTCCCAATATCTATTATACATTTTAGCCCTTATTAACTTTTCAGTTTCTCATATGAAAGAAACAATGTAATATTTAAAAACATGTGTCTGACTTATTTAAGATTATGGTCTCAAGGTATATCCATTTACCTAGAAATGTCTCTAGTTTATCCTTGTGTATGGTGGAATATTACTCCCACTGTATGAAAAAATCACATTTTCTGTATCCATTTATGTGTTGATGGGCATTTGGGCAGTTTCCAAGATTTAGTTATTGCAAATTGTGCTGCTATAAGCATAGTTGTGCATATAACATTGTGCATATATCATGAGGTAGATGCTTTAAATTCTTTTAGGATGATACCAAGAGGAGAATAGCTGGGTCAAATGTAATCTCCAGTATTAGTGTTTTTGAGGACTCTCTGCGTTGATTTCAACAGTGGTTGCACCAGTCTGCACTCCTACCAACAGTGAAGAAGAGTTCCTTTTTCCCATACAGCCAAATTAGAATTTGCTATTGGCTGATTTCTAGATAATAGCTATTCCTTTTGGGATGAGGTGAAATCTCAGTGTTGTTTTAACTTGCATCTCTCAAATCACCAGTGATGGTAAAATTTTTGCATATGTTTATTTGTTGTTTGTACTTCTTCAACTGAGAAGTTTCTATTCATTTCAGATGCCCATTTTTGGACTGCATATTTAACTTTAGGGGATCTGATATTTTTCAGTTCTTTACATATTCTATATATTAGTCCTTTGTCTGAGGAATACTGGCAAAAACTTTTTCCCACATGTGGGTTGTCTCTGTTGGTGGTTTCTTTTGCTGTGCAAAAGCTTTTTAACATGATTAAATCACAGTTGTTGATTCTTTGCAATATTTTCTGTGCTATCAAAGTTTTGTAGATAAAGTCTTTGACTATACCTGTGTCTGCATGAGTTCTACCTATTTCTTTCAGCAGATTTCCAGCATATAGCCTTTTCATAGAGGCTTTCTTCCAGTGGTGTTTGGTCTCTGTGTCAATGATAAGGTGGCTGAGTGTGTTTGAAGTTGTTTCTGTATCTTTTAATGTGTCCCCTTGATTCTTGGATCTGATTTTTAAGTTTTTTTTTTTGCCAGTACCATGCTGTGTCTTTTGTTTGTTTTTATCCAGTAATTTTGAAGTATAATTTCAAGCCTGGGGTTTTGATGCTTATTGCCTTGCCTTTGTTGCCCAGAATTGCTTTTTCTATTCTAGGTCTCTTTTGATTTCAAATAAATTTTATTTTATTTTTAAATGCATTTTAGAATTGTTTTTAACTAATTCTGTGAGGTAGGATATTGGTAATTTGATCAGGATTACATTAAATCTGTATAACAATTTATGACTCATGGCCATTTACAGTACATTGGTTCTTCCTATATAAGAACAAGGGATATCTTTCCATTTTCTGATATCCTCTTCAATAACCTTACTCAGCATGCTCTAGTTTTCAATGTAAAGGTCTTTTACTTTATTTATTAGATCAATTCCTAAGTATTTCACTTTTTTGATGCTATAGTTAAAGGTTTTATCTCCCTGATCTCTCTCTCTCAGTGAGTTTATTTGTGTACTCTGCAGCTATAGATTTTTTTTATTTAAAGAAAAGGAAACAAAAAAATACATGGAGATAAAAAAAAGGGTAGAAATAATACAAACTTACAGAAAAACAAACGGTAAGAAATTGCTGGTTGATAAGTTACACATTGTCATCTTAGAAATAGCTGTTCATGTTATAGAATTAAAGTATTTAGAATGACATTCAAAAAATGACACTACAAACCGTTCTGCTCTATGATCGAAAAAGCTCAGTAATATGGTTATTAGTCCTACACATTTGTTTTACATCTCAAAGAGGGTAAGATTAAACATATCAAAACAGAACAAAGCAGTTAAAAAAACAATTTAAAGAAATACAGATTTCAAAGCGAGTCCACTGGAGATCTTCATTGTCTATCTAACTGTCTCTAGTTTCTTACAAATAGTTGTCCCCATCTTCACCCACTTTTTATACTTATTGCATATTATAGAACTAATCAAATCATTGGAGGCTTTTTAGGTCCTCAAGTTCCAAATTAGGGAAGACAATAGTAACTACCATCGCATCTCTCATTCTCTTTGTGATAGCTGTCCCCATCTCTACATATGCTGAAATTGAACTCAAGAAACCAGTCCAATGTCATTCTAATCAGCGAACAATAGTATTACTAGAATTTATGTGAATTTCTACATATATATCTATCCTCTCTGTATTATAGGGAAAACCAAGTCATAGCAAGACAGCAAAACAATTTCCTAGAAAAACATACCATGGATAAGACATATAAGACCACAATATAGATGATCTTCCGTAGTTACTATGTTTTCTCTTGTTATTTTCAATAGATTTGACCACAACACTGGCTTATTATAGTTAAATATAGTATCACCTATTTTTATAAAAACTTAACTTTGACAGCATTGTAGGATTTGAGAGCTGTTACTAATTAATACCTGTATGGATATCCTTTACATCTTGTCATCCTCAGAGTAGTTGCCTCTACTTTTAGGGTTGATACTAACAAGCATACCAATTTCAAATAAAACCAGCCAAGGCCAACCCATAGTCTTATGATTCAGATTCAATTAAGATCAGTCATAGTAAGACAATGTAAGTAATACAGGATTTCAGTTTAAGTTAATAGGAAAGTAAGGATAGTTACCATGGTATAACCTGCTATTTTTGGGTCAAGATGTCTGTGCCCTCAAATCTAACATGAGTGGACAGACCAGAACTAATTAAATTCAAACTAAATATGGCAATAAGACTACTGTGTCTTTTAAATCCTTATACACCATTAACATTGACCTCTGCCTTTTTTAAAATAGAGTTTCAGAGCTGTCTATACTAAAGACTATAGCTTAGCTTACCGTCTCTGCCTCATGTCTGCTACTTCACTTTTCTGCTATAATTTGTCCACCTTATTCCCTCATTCCACTGTCTGCCCCGTTCACTGAGGCCTCTCTGCCACTGTTGCTGGAATCCTGGTATCTCTTCCTCTCTTTCTCTGTAATGTCCTTCAGCACTTTCTGTAGGGTTGGATTGGTGGCCACGAACTCCCACAGTTCCTCCTTGTCTTGAAAGTATCTTATTTCTCCATTAATTTTGAGAGAGAGTTTTGACAGGTATATGAGCTTCAGTTGCATGTTATTTTCTTTCAGGACTTGGAATATTTCTCCCCACTCCCTTCTTGACTTAAGAGTTTGTGTTGATAAGTCTGCTGTTATTTTGATAGTTTTCCCGTTGTAGGTAATCTGCATCTTTTCTCTGGCTGCTTTTAATATTCTGTTCTTTTGGTGGATTTCTGGAATCTTTATTATTATATGTCTAGGCATAGATCTGTTTTGGTTGTAGTTAGCTGGTGTTCTGTATGCCTCTTTTATCTGGATGTCATTTCTTTTTGCTATACATGGGAAATTTTGCTTTAATGTATCTGTGAATATTCTTTGTATTTCATTTTTGGTTGCTCCTGCTTCCTCACTCACATTCTTTATTCTTAAGTTATGTATCTTTTTGTCATCTTCTAGTTTTTGAATTGCTTCTTTCTGGTTCCTTGTTATTTTTAAGAGGCTTTTTCTTTCACGATCATATGCCATAAATCTCTCTTCAAGTTTCAGAAGGCTGTCTTTAGTTTCTGTCAAGGCATTTTGCCAGTGTTCAATGGAGTTTTTAGTTTCCTGGTATTCTCTTTGGATCTGTTCCATGTATTCTAAGCTATGTTTAAATTCTTCTTCAGAAGTTTCTCTTTCTTTTCTGATTTCCTCAGTTCTTCCATCTGTGTTCTCTTGGGTGGGGCTTGTCATTTCTTTAATTAATCTCTTTATATCTTGCCTCACTTGGATCAGGAGTACAGCTTTAAATTCCTCTATGAGATCATGAAGGTACTTTTTAATTTCGGCTGATGCTGTGTCGAGCAATGGATGGTTACTGTGCTTGTTCTCTTCAGTATTTACTTCTCCTGGGCTTATTTTCTCATGTTGGGCAGCTGGAGATTTTTTTTTTATTTTTATCTCTTGTCATGTTTATGGTTTCTTTCAGACTGTCCTGGGGTTCTCTGGCCCTCTCCGAATTGCTTAGGGCCTTTCAGAAGCGTGCTGACTTGAGTTTTTGCTGTCCTCCCCAATTTCCTGTTATCTGGGGTAGGCTGGGATGCAGGGGTGGTACAGGCTAGTCTCCAGCCTCTGCGCCAGTCAATCCATAAATTAGGCTGTACTTTCTGGATGTCACTAAGTTGTGACTATTTTGTATCTGCTTATTGGGCCCCAAGCAGAGGCTTGGTTTAGCCCCAGTAGCTCCTGCCAGTTCTCTTTGTACCAGAAGCAGCTGACTAATGTCACTATGGCACAGGGTTCTGCCCAAATCCCAGCTGTTCTCTTCCAGACCTCTCTGTGACAGGAGCACCAGAACAGATCTGCCCAAATCCAAGATGTCTCCCACTAGTTCTCTGTATGACGCTGAAGCCAGCACATACTCAGGCTCTGCCCAATTTCAAGATGTCTTCCACTAGCCCTCCCTACAGGGGGACTCAGTGATGCCACCGAACTGTAGGTTCTGCCCAACTCTAAGATGGCTGCCACCAGACTCTGTGTTATTGATGTCCCCATGGTGGCGGGCACTGCCCAGTTCCAAGATGTTCTCTGGCCAACCCCAGCAGCTGTGGGGTCCCCAGTACTCACCAGGGACCAGCACAGATCCTCCTTCCAGGTCCACTGCACACCACGCCACCCACCTTTCCTGCACTCTCAGCACAGCGAGGAACGGTCAGAAGTCTGCACAGCATGCACTCCCGGCACAGTGTGGAATGGTCAGAAATCTGCTCAGCATTTGGCTTTGGAGCTCCAGAGCCTTTCACGATCTCCTTTGATGCAGCGGGGCAGTCCTGGCTGCTTCTCAGGATCCCAGGTCTCAGTTTCCAGCAGTCACCAAAAGCCAACCCAGCTTTTCCTGTTGGGTCCACGGGTCAGTTTGTTGATTTAAAGGCGCGGGATTTGCAGCCTCCCGTTATCAGCCTTCACAGTCTCAGCACAACTTTATATCCTCCAGCTGCACTGTCTTGGTTAATAAGAATCATTATCCATTTGTCTGGCCCTCTCCATGTTGTCATATTCTAGCTTCTAATATGATTTCTCCGGAGAGACTCTCCACCCGATCCCCTAGCAAGCCACCATTTTCTCCCAATCGCTGCTATAGATTTTTGAGTGATGATTTTGTACCAAGCTACACTACTGAATTTGCTTATTAAATTGAGAAATACATTGGTGGTTTTGGGTCTTCTATGTGGATTATCATGTCATCTACAAAGAATTATAATTCAACTTCTTGCTTTCTTATCATTATTCCTCATTTCTTTCTTTTGTCTAATTGCTCTGAACAATATATTCAGAACTACATTATATAGGAATGCTGATAGTGGATATCTTAGTTGTATTTCTGATTTTAGATTGGAAGCTTTTAGTTTTTGAGCATATAGTATGACATTGGCTATTGGTTGTCTATGGGTGTCTTTTACCAGATTAAGATACAGGACATCTATAATGATTTTATTTTCTTTTCTTTTGTGTTTTTTCTTTTTCCATTTTATTCATGGATAAAAAGAAAAGAAGAAAAAACTACAACAAAATTTAAAGTAATAGTCAGGGGATAACAATGGTACATACATTATGCATTGTCATCCTCAAATCATTCACCCAGAGAACAAGATATCTGCCTCCAACTGTCCAAACAATACCAGTGCAAATATTCTCTTCAGTGAATTCAGAGAAATCAGTAGTATAACTATATTAACTATTTTTAATATATATGTACATACACGTTTACATGTTTTTTCTTTCAGCTTGTTATACTAATGAAACAATATGATGTTTATACATTTAAGTGTGTCTTATTTATTTCACTAATAAGTATATTCTCAAGGTACATATATTTACCTATAACAGTGTCCAATTTATCATTCTTTATGGCTTAGTAATATTCCATTGTATAAAAATACCATATCTTTTTTATCCATCCCTCAGTCAATGGGCATTTAGGTTGTTTCCAAGATCTGACTATTAAAAACTGCGCTGCCATAAACATGGGTGCACATACATCACTGTGGTATGATGTCATGGTTTTTGTCAGTGGCCCCAAAGCCTCATGAATAGCATTTTTGATTGGTTTGTTATCTAGCACTTGGTGGTGCGAGTGCTATACCCACCTAAGGGTGGAGCCAGGATGTGATGTATCGGTGGGATGTGTCTCTCTCTTGCCAGTTCATACTTGTTCACAGTTAGCCATGCCACACTGCCTCAGAGCCAGCTGAGTATGGACTGAAACCTCTAACCTGTAAGAAATATCCTTTTTTCTCTAACTTTGGGTGTCAGGTATGTTGTCTCAGTGACAATTAAAAAGTAACTAAGACAGATATTTTTAATTCTTTTGGGAGGATACCCAGAAGGGGAATAGCTGGGTTGAGTGGGACCACTAATCCTAGTTTTTGGAGTAATCTCCATGCTGATTTCCACAGTGGTCGCACCAGTCTGCATTCCTACCAACAGTGGAGAAGGGTTCCTTTTACCCCACAACCCCTCTTATGAGTTGATTTCTTGATGATAGCTTTTCTTTTGGGGTGAGGTGGAATCTTTTTGTATCTCTTGAATGATTAGTGATGTTGAACATTTTGTCACATTTTTATTTGATGTTTGTGCTTCTTCATCTGAGAAGCATGTATTCATCTCAGATGCCCATTTTTGGATTGGGTCTTTAAATCTTGGAGGACTGATTTGTTCTTTTATTTCCTTATATGTTCTCAACAGTAATCCTTTGTTGAGGAAGAGCTGGCAAATATTTTCTCCCATGTTGTGGTTTGTTTCTTCACTCTGTTGGTTTCCTTTGCTGTGAAAACTTTTCAGTAGGATGAGATCTCATTTGTGGATTCTTTGTTATGGTTCTTGTGCAACCTGGGTTTTATTCTTAAAGCCTTTGCCTACACCAATATCTTCAAGAGTTTTACTTACTCTATCTTTCAGCAGATTTAATGTTTCTGTTTCAATATAAAGATCTTTGATCCATCCTGATTTTTGCTTACTACATGGTGAAAGGTATGGGTCTAGTTTTAATCTTTGGCATGTGTAGAGCCAGTTTTTTCCAGCACCATTTATTAAAGACGTATTCTTTCTTCCAGTGAATGTGTTTGGCACCTTTGTTAAAATAAGAGGCTTAGTGTGCTGGCAGTTGTTTCAGCATCTTCTAATCTGTTCCACTGATCTTCAGGGCTGTTTTTTTTTGCCAGTACCACAGTGTTTTTTTTTTTTAAATCACATTAGCTTTATACTATCATTTCAGGGATTGTGATGTGCCCTGTCTTGTCTTTATTGTCCAGGATTACCTTTGCTATTCTAAGTCTCTTCTGGTTCTAGATGAATTTTAGGATTGTTTTCTCTAATATTGTGAGATATGCTATTTGAATTTTGATTGAGATTGCATTGAATCTGTATAACAGTTTTGAAAATATGGCCATTTTCATTATGTTGGTTCTTCCTATCTAAGATCATGGGATGTCTCTCCATTTTCTTTTTTTGATCTTTTTTTTATTTAAGGAGAAAAAGAAAAAAATAGAAAAAGGGTACAAGTTATACAGAATTTCAGAAAGAATAAACAGTAGGGAATCACTAGTTAATAGATTACATATTGTCATCTTAGAAATCATTGTTCAAGTTACAAAATTAAAGATTATAAAGTGGACTTTCAAACAGTGAGACTGAAAACAGTTCTGTTCAATGATCCATCAAAACTCAGTAATATGGTTATCTATCTTATACACTTAAATATACATGCAATTATATTTTTTAGAGCACTTTCTTTTCCTTTCTTTTGTACAATGACAATTACACATTTTGGGTTTTATTACTCCTATAGTTCTTACTACTTTTTTTTGAAGACAGTAAAACCAAATGTGCCATAACAGAACAGAGTCAGTCAAATCAAAAGGATGGACATAATAGATAATGTAAAAACAAAATACTAGGTGATCAACAATGGTTACCATAATGCCTCTTGCTATCTGAAAAAGAATTGCCTATATCATCAGTTATAATAAAATTGAACAAAACAGTAAAGAATAAAACCAAACATTGGAGACATTTGTCTCTCCATTTTCTAATATCTTCTTCAATTTCTTTTTTCACAGCACTGTAGTTTTAAATGCAGAAGTCTTTTACATCCTTTGTTAGATTGATTCCTAGATTCCTAGGTATTTCATTTTTTTGGATGCTATTGTGAAGGATATTGTTTCATTGATTTCTCTCTCAGTGAGTTTGTCATTTGTGTGTAAGAAAGCTATTGATTTTTGAGTGTTGACTTTGTAACCAGCTATGTTACTGAACTTGCTTATTAAATGTAGAAGTCTTTTGGTGGAGTTTTTGAGGTCTTTTAAATAAAGTATCATGGCATCTGCAAATATTGATAGTTTAATGTCTTCCTTTCTTATCTTTATTCCTTTTATTTATTTCTCTTGTTTAATTTATCTAGTTAAAATTTTCAAAACTATGTTGAATAAGTGTGGAGACAGTGGACATCTTTGTCTTATTCCTGATTTTAGAGTGAAACCTTTCAGTTTTTGTCTATTTAGTATGACATTGGCTGTTGGGTTGTCATAGATGGCCCTTAGAAGATTGAGATAATCTATTGCAATTTTTTTGTAGGTTTTTTTTTAATCATGAATGGGTGCTGGACTTTGTCAAAAGCTTTTTCTTAATCTATTGAGATTATCAAATGATTTTTGTCCTTGGCTCTGTTCATATGGTGTACTCATTTATGGATTTACATATACTGAAACATCTCTGAATCCCTGGGATGAATTCCACTTGATCATGGTGTACAGCCTTTTTAATAATTTGCTATAGTCTGTTTGCCAGTTATCTTATTGAGGATTTTTGCATCAATGTTCATTAGGGAGATTCGCTTGTCTTTCTCTTTCTTAGTTTGGTCCTTCTCTGGTTTTGAAATCAGAGTAATGCTTGCTTCCTGGATTGAAGTTGGGAGTATTGCTTTCCTTTTAAATTCATTAAAGAGTTTGAGAAGCAGTGGTATTATGTCTTCACTAAATTTCTTGTAGAATTCATCAGTGAATCTATAGGGGCCCTTGATTTTCTTTGTTGATAAATTTTTAATTATATATTAAATTTCATTTATTGATACTGAGTTATTTAGAATTTTTATATCTTCTTGATTCAGCTTTGGTAAATTACATGTATCTAGGAATCTGTCCATTTCTTCCATATTTTCCATTTTATTAGAATACAAGTTTTCAAAGTAGGTATAGATGATTTTCTGATTTCTGCAGGGTCTATTGTGATTTCACTCATATGATTCCTAACTGCATGGATTTGAGACTTTTCTTTTTTTGAAAAGATTGGCTAAAGGTTTGTCAATTTTATTTAATCTTTCAAAGGATCTATTCTTCAATTAATTGATTTTTTTTGGCTCTAGTGTGTTAATTTCTGCTCTCATCTTTATAATTTCCTCCCTTGTATGAGCTTTTGGTTTAGTCTGCTCTTCTTTTTCTAGAAGTTTGAGGTTCAACATTATGTTGTTTATATGCACTTTCTCTGTTTTCCTGACATGGGCATTTACTGCTATAAATTTCCCTCTTAAGAGGGAAATTTCCCTGCTTTCACTGTGTCCCACAAGTTTCAGTATGTTGTATTGTCACTGCCGTTCAACTGTAAAAACTATACAATTTCTTCTTTAGTTTCATCTGTGACCCATTGGTTGTTCACTAGGGTGCTATTGAATTTCCATGTGTTTATAAAGTTCTTGTGGTTTCCTTTGACATGTATTTCCAATTTCATTGTACTATGGTCTGATATTATGCATACAATAATTTCAATTCCTTTACATTTATTTAAGTATGTTCTATGAGCCAGCATAAGGTCTATTTTGGAGAATGTCCAGCTGAGAAGAATGTGTATTTTGATATTGTAGGGTGGAATACTCTATAGACATCTACTAAGTCCATTTGTGCAAAAGTTTGATTTATTTATAATATTTCATTATTGTTTTTTTGTCCAGTTGGTCTTTTTGTGACAGTGGGGTATTGAGGTCTCCCAGTATAATTGTATTTAGCTTATTTGGTTTTTCATGTCTATTAGTAATTGTTTGATATAGCTGGGTGCACTGGTATTTGTTGCATATATATTTATGATTGTTATTTTTTCCTGTTAGACTGTTTCCTTTATGAGGATGCAGTGACCATCTTTATCTGTCTTAACCAGTCTTGGTTTAGAATTTACTTTGTATGTAAATAGAATATCTATGCCTGCTTTTTTCTGGATCTTGTTGCATGGAGTATTATTTTCCATCTTTTGACTTTCAGTCTTTAAATTTCTTTTTAAATTAAATGTGTTTCTTGTATGCAGCATATTGTTGGATCTTGCTTCTTGATCTATTCTGCCCATCTGTGTCTTTTGACTGGTGAATTGAGATCATTATCATTGATGGTTAAAACTGATATGTACTGACTTATCTTTGTCATTTTATTTTCCTGTTGTTGGATAACTCTTTTTTCTTCTCTTTAATTGTTTTCCTTCCCTGGTGGATTCCTTCTTTTGGGGTTCATGGAGCTGTAGTCCTTATTATCTCTTTTTAGAATGCCCTTCAGAACATTATGGAGTGCTGGCTTTATGGTCATAAATTTCCTCAGATGTTCTTTGTCATGAAAGTATCTTATTTCTCCATCAATTTTGAAAGATAGATTTGTAGAATACATCAATATGGGTTGAAATTTGTTTTCTTTAGAACTTGGAGTACTTTACTCCAAGCTCTCCTTGACTTGAGAGTTTGTACTGAGAAGTTGGCTGTGATTCTGATGGACTTTCCTTCATAGGTGACTTGTTTCTTTTCCCTAACAGCTTTTAAGATTCTATTCTTGTGCTGAATTTCTGAAATCTTGACTGTTATATGCCTGGATGTAGATTTTGTTTGGTTATTGCTACTTGGAGTTCTATATGCCTCACTTATTTGTATGTCAAATTCTTTTTCTCTACCAGGAAAGTTTTCTGCCACAATGTCTGTGAACACGTTTTTAATGTTGTTTGTGGTATCTCCTGCATGTTCAGTGACTTCAATTAATCTTATGTAATTCTTCTTTTTCTCAACTAGCAGCTGCTGGATTGATTTCTCATGGTCCTTTACTAGTTTTGAGAAATCTTTCTTTTTCTGGTTGCTAATTGCAAACCTGTCTTCAATATCTGAGATCCTGTCTTCATATTGGCCTAATCTACTTTGAATACTTCCAATGGAGTTTTATTCTCCTGGATATCTACTGAATCTACTTTATGTATTCCATTTGTTTCCTATGCTGTGCTTCCATAATTTTTTAACCTCATCTATTTTTTTAAATCTATGTCTGCTCTAACATTGCTAAGCATGGTGTCTATTTTGGTAATCTCTGTAGTTGAGAGATTATTTCTGATTTTATTTTTTTCTAAGTCTCATTCAACTGCTTTGTTGTTACCACTTCAGAGAGAACTGGTGGGGTGCATTCAGATTGACCTACTTCATTGCCCATCAGTTTGTCTTTGGTGATCTGGCTGTCTGGAGTTGCATCTTGTTTATATGTTTCCTAATTTCTTTTCTTTTTTAGCTAATTTCAGGGCTGATGTTTGTAAGTTGCATATGGTGGGTTGTTTTCTTGGTGGTATTAGGACACTTAGGTGATGATTACTTCTGTGAGGTATCTTCCAGATATAGCTGGTTTTTGAATCTTGAGTCTGTTGTAAGATCTTACCTCTTCAGTTTGTTGAACATGAGAGGTTATTGCTCATTTGGCCTAGTCCCTGATTCCTTGGCACTTGCCACAATATTTTCTGTGACCCTTAGTTAATCTCAGTACGGTTTATCAGGGCCAAGAACTATTTAGAACAATTATGTCAGTTTTGGCTGTAGTGGTACCAATAACATCAAACACAGCCCATAAAACAATAAACTGAGCTAACTCTTAATTGATAACTTTTAACTGTGTGATCTAGATTTGTATGTCAAATGTAGCAAAATGTAAAACAGACCAGTTTTATGCAGTATATATAGTTATATGCAATGTATAAGTCTGTAATGTATTAATTTTGTCCTCAGGTTTAAAATTTAAAATGGATTAAGGAGAAAATAGAGCAATAGAAAAAGAGAAAGAGGATACAGTAAAGTTGGAGGACAAAGATGGGTCCTGCCACCTTGGGGAAACTGGAGCAGAAGATTGAAAGAAAAGAGAGATGGAAGAGATAAAAGGTAGAAAAAAACAGAACCACATCTACAAACAGAATAGGAACAAACCACTCTCACACTCAAGAAAAATATTGAAAGAGAAATAAAAAATAAACTAAGGAGAATAAAACAAATAAGAAAAGAGAAAACAAAACAAAACAAAAACCAAAGAGTGCACTTCCAGGATTCTCTCTGTGTTCACTAGTAGACACCCTGTGGAGACAGAGTCCTGAATAGTGCCACTGTATTCCAGCAAGCCAGCCATTGCTTTACGGTGCATTAGTTGATGACCTTAGCAGGCCTCTCTTGAGACCAGACTCATTTGGTTTGCCAAGATCCAAGAAATTTCCATGCATCTGTACCCAGTTAGGAGCTGCTGGAGGATGCTGGCTACAGTTCTGGTTCCAAGTTTATCTGGCCTAACTCCAAAGTGGCTCCCAGCTAATCACTCCCTCCAGGGGAGAACTGAGACCTCTGACTCACTGCCAGGCAGTGTGGCCCTCCACATCTGCCACTCTCCTCCACTGCTGCATCTCACTGCAGAAGCCTCTGGGGTCCCCAGCTATCACAATCACTGTGACAGTGAGTCCCCAGGTTGCAACCGTTTCTCTCACACAGTGAGTTCAGCTCTAAGTGAAGGCACTACCAGCTACACTTTCTTTTTGTTGAATTTTTTTCTCCTCTCTGTGGGCTTCAATTCACACTTCAGATTTTTCTTGGGTCCAGGGGAACCACTTCTTACTTCTTGTCTTCCTCACAATGCTCTATTCCAGTATCTGGACAGTGACTCTCCAACAGGCTGTTTTCCTATTCCAATTTTCTGTAGATTTTTGTTTGTTGAATACTTTTTCTGTGTCTACTGTGATGAACATGTGGTTTTGTTAAAATGGTGCATCATGTTTATTGATTTGCATATGTTGATCTGTTCCTGCATCACTGGGATGAAGATGATGTGGTCATGGTTTATAACCTTCTTGATGATTTGTACATTGTGTTTGACAGTATCTTAATAAGGATTTTTGCACCTATGTTCATAAGAAAGATTGGCATGTAGTTCTCCATTTTGGCTGGAAAAGTCTCTGGCTTTGGTATCAATGTAATGCTTGATTTCAGCAATGAGTTTGTGGGTGTTGCATCCTCTTCAATTTCATTAAAGAGTGTGAGGAGTAGTGGCATTATATCTTCTCTGAATTTCTTGTAGAATTCAGCAGCAAATCCATCAGGGTCTGAGTCTGTCTTTGTTGGTAGGTTTTTAGTTACATCTTCAATTTCATGGACTGGTATTGGTTAGAATTTTTGTTTCTTGATCCAATTTTAGTAACTCCTATTGATGTAAGATCTGTACATTTTTTTGTTTTCCATCTTATTAGAATACAGATTCTCAAAGCAGATATTAATAGTCTTCTGGATTTCTGAAGGATCTGTGATTTCACCATTTTTATTCCTAATTGCATAGATTTGAGTCTTTTTGGTAAAATTGGATGAGGGTTTGTAAATTTAATTTAATCTTTCAAAGAAAAAACTCTTTATATTTTTTGCATTCTTTATTTAGTCTCGATTATATTAATCTTTTGCTCTGATTTTTATAATTGCACCTTCATACATTTTTTGGGCTTAACTTGATTTTCCTTTTCTAGAAGCTTGAGGTTCAATATTAGGTTGTTTATTTGAACTCGCTCTGTTTTTGTGATGTGGGAATTCACTGTTATAAATTTCTCTTGTAGGACTGCCTTCATCCTGTGTCTTAAATTCTGGTACATTTTATTGGCATTATCATCTAATTGGAGAAATTGTCTAATTTCTTCTTTAATTTCATCCATGACCCACTGGTTGTTCAGGATGTAGTAAATGCCATGTGTTTATGCAGTGTTTGTCGTTTCTTTACCATTAATTTACAATTTCCCTTCACTGTGATCTAATAATATGCATGAGATAATTTTAATTTTTGCATTTATTTATGCATGTTTTATGAGCTAGTATATATATTGTATTTTGGTTGAAGTCCCATAGGCAGCTGAGAAGAAGTTGTATTATGATGCTTTGGGATAGAACACTGCAGATATGTACTAAATACATTGGTTCAATGGTTTGGTTCTGTTGTGTTATTTCTTTGTTGATGTTTTCTTCCCAATGAACATAGATGCAAAAATTGAGAAAAAATGCTAGCATACAAAATGAAACAAATCATCAAGAAGATTATATACCATGACCAAGTGGGATTCATCCCAGGAATGCATGGATGGCTGAACATATGCAAATCAATAAAAGTAACACCATATATAAACAGAGCAAAAGACAAAAATCACATGATTATCTCAGTAGCTTCAGAAAAAGTTGATAAAGTCCAACCCTCATTCATGATAAAAACCCTACATAAAATGGAAATAGATGGTCTTTATCTCAATTTGATAAAAACTGTCCATGACAAACCAACAGCCAACATCATAAATAGTAAGTGGACAAAACTGAAAGCTTTCACTCTAAAATCAGGAATAAAGAAAGGATGTCAGATATTACCATTCCTATTCAATATAGTTCAGGAAACATTAGCTAGAGCAAATAGGCAAGAGAGAAATAAAAGGAGTGGTAGAGGAAGGGAAGAAGTTAAATCATCATTATTTGCAGATCATGATACTGTATCTAGAAGACCCTAAAACTCCACCAAACGTCTTCTAGGTTTAATAAGCAAATTTAGTAGTGTAGCTGAATACAAAATCAACACTTAAAAATCAATAACATTCCTGTACACGAATGACAAGCTCACTGAAAGAGAAATTATAGTACCAGCACAATTCATAACAGCACCTCTCCCCAGTAAAGAAAGGAATATTTAGGAATGAACCTAACAAAAGAAGCAAAAGATCTGTATATTGAAAATTACAATACTGTGAAAAGGGCCTTCTAAGAGGAAAGCAGAAAATGGAAAGATATTCCCTGCTCATGGTAGGAAGAACAAATGTTGTGAAAATTCCCGTACTCCCAAAAATGTTATACAGATTTAATGCAATCCTAGTGAAAATATCATTAGCATTCTTTACAAAACTAGAGAAAACATTCCTAAAATTCATTTGGAAACAAAAGAGACCTATAATAACAAAGGTAATCCTGGATGGCAAAGGTGGAGGCAGGAGGTATCACAACCCCTGACTCAAAACTATTCTACAAAGCTGTTGTGATAAAATCAGCATCCTCCTGGCAAAAAAGTAGACCTGAGGATCAGTGGAACAGACTAGAAAATGCAGACACAACTTCAAAGGCGCTCATTCATCTTATCTTTGACAAAAGCCAAATATATTTTCTGGAAGAAAGATGGCCTCTTTAATAAATGGTGTTGGAAAAGCTGACTATCTCTATTCCAAAGATCAAAACTAGACCCATGTCTATTACTATGCACTAAAGTCAAAATGGGTCAAAGCTCTAAATTAAAACATGAGTTTTTTTGAACCAGTAATCAAATGCATGACCTTGCACTTACCAGACAGGTGCTGTGCTGCTGAGCTAGATCCCTGACCCTAAATTTTAAAACTGAAACAGTACATCTACTCAAAGAAAAAGTCAGCACAAATCTTGAAGACATAGGTGTAGCCAGAGTTCATGAACAAAACTCAAATTGTGTGAAGAAATCCTTCAAAAAATCAACAACTGGAATCTCATCTTGTAAAAAAGCTTTCATCCCTCAAAAGAATCACCAACAGACTGAAAAGACAACCCACAGAGTATGAAAATATTTTAGCTAATTATACCTCAAAGGACTTATATTTAGAAAATATAAAGAATTGAAAAAGTCAGACCTCCCTCAGATGAAAAGACCTAATCCAAAAAATGGACATCTGAGGTGAACACATATTTCTCAGATGAAGAAATATCAATGGCAAATAAATACATGACAATGTTTACATCATTGGTCATTTGAGAGATGCAAATTAAAGCAACACTGAGACTTCATCCATCAATCTAAAAAAATGGCTATTATCAAAAAATCAATTGATAATAAGTGCTGGGTGGCCTTTGGGAAAAAGAGACCCTTTTTCACTATTGGTGGAATGTTGACTGGTGCAACTACCTTGGAAATAAGTATGGAGATTCCTCAAAATGCTAGAATTAGAGATCCTATTTCACCTAGCTATTCCCCTTCTGGGTATTTCTCAGAAGAATTAAAGATATTATGACACACCCATGTTTATAGCAGCAAAAATTGTAATGAAATCTTGGAAACAATCCAAATGCCCATTAACCAAGCAATGGATAAAAAGACAGTTTTTAAAATATAATGGAACTTGAGACTTTTATAGGTAAATGAATGCCATTTGAGACCATATTTTTAAGTGAAATAAATCAGACTCACATCTGCAAATGTTCTATTGTTTCCCTAATGTGAGAAATTAAAAGAATAAATACAATGTAGAATATATGATAGATTTTTGTGAAATGAGAAATAATCGTTTAAAAAGAAAAAGAAAGGGGATTGGAAAGAGGAAAGGAAGGGAAAAGAGAGAGAGAAATACAAGGTAGCTGTACTATTAGTGTCTCTTAGTTCACTGAAAAGGAAAGTTTGTATTAATATTAGTTGGAGAATTTTGTATGCCCATATCTTATATGCTGAATAACTACTTTAAAGGTGACTGTAAGCAATATATTAACAATTGTTATTCTCCTATTATTTTATTGTGAAATTCTGTTTTAACTTTTTTTAGATAAAAAAATGGTGCTAGATAAACTTTAATTTGCTCATTAGCCCCACAATAAGGGTCAGACTTACAAGACTTTCTATGGAGCATGTGTGAACAGTGCCTCTTTTAGATGTGCTATTGGTTGCTAAAAGTCCCTTCACAAACAAGCAGGTAGATAGTTTCCTGATGAGTGAAGGACGAAGAGGACTTCTGATGAAAGCACAATGCTTCCTTACAAATGGAGGCACACTCATGGAAACATGGAGGAAGACCACAGATACAGAGATTGGTTTAAGGTGGACTAGAGGATTTAAATGAAAGGAAGGGTGTTTCAAGCACACAATCTCAGTTTAGGTTGAAGGAATGGGGATTTCTTTAGAAGATTATGCTGTCTGATCTTACCAGTTGGGTCAGTGACTTCTAATATTTCTAATAGCTTGTGTCATGAACCAAGACCTCAGAATGTGTTTTGTTTCATGGCATTAAAGTTATGAAACAGTAATGTATAATTTTTCTAACATGAGGTCTTCATAAGTCCTTGACCTTTTTAGACTATCAATTTCAGCCATAAGTAACATAACAATCAGTCCCTGCTGGACCAGTGAGTGGAGCAGTGGGGCTGGGAATCCCGCCCATCTTGAGGGAACTTTCTTCCTGACCTGAGAATCAGGCCGTGATTCCCTGCCGGGTCCAGTGAGTGGGGCCACCGCAGGAAACCCCACTCCAGGCTGGCAGAACTCTCTCCCACACCTGGAACAACACTTGAAGCTCCATAATACAGGAAGATGACAAAATGAAAGACCAAAATGCAATCTCAAACATCCAGCCCATCCCAAGAAAGCCTAGGAGCCATGTGCATAGAAGATAACACATGCCACATGACTGAAATACCTGAAATAATAGTAACTGAAATAAAGAAGCAATTCTGGGAAGCCTTAAAGGAATTCAAACTAGAAATAAACTCTCAGGTAAAAGAAGAAATGATAAATGAAGCAGATGCTAAACATAGCTAAAGAAGACACAGGTAAAAATTGGAGGAACTAAACAAAAAGATAGGATCCCTGGATGAACAATATAAGAAACAAACAGAATACATAAAACAGATGCAAAGAGATATACAGGAAATCAAAAACTCCATTGAAAGTTGTAAAAACCACCTCAATGAATGTGAAGACAGAATCTCAGACCTCAAAGACAAGATTGCAGCCAGTGAACAGAAAGAAAAGATCTTTTAAAAATAACAAGAAATCAGAAATAACAATTCAACACCTGCAAGATGACACAAAGAGAAACATCATAAGGTTGATAAGGATAAATGAAAAAGAAGGAGACAACATAAATGATGTCAAGAGGATATTTAGAGAAGTAATACCTGAAAATTTCCCAAACACAAGATTGGAAACTGATATCAAGATCAATGAAGCATATAGAATTCCAAATAGCCATAACCAAAATAAATCTACACCCAGACATATAATAATGATCATCCCAGAAACTGAACAAAAGAATAGAATATTAAAGGCTGTCAGAGAGAAAAGACAGATGAGCTATAAAGGAAAACCTATCAGAATTACAGCAGACTTCTCAGCACAAACAATAAAGTCAAGAAGATCATGGAGTGAAGTATTTCAGATCCTAAAGGAAAATGATTTCCAACCTAGGCTGATATACCCTACAAAACTGTCCTTCAAAATCGATGGAGAAATAAGATACTTCCATGACAAAGATCAGCTAAAAAACTTCATGATCACCAAGCCAACCTTGCAAAGAATACTGAAAGACAGCCTAGAAACATTTAGGAAAAAACCACTAAACAAAGCAGACAATTAAACAGAGCAGAAAGATAAACATGCTACAGCAGAAAGAAAACATGTCAATAATAAACCAATATACAACAGTTCTAACTATTAATGTAAATGGTCTCAATACACCAATTAAAAGAAACAGACTGGCAGAATGGATCAAGAAACAAAATCCAACCATATGCTGTCTACAAGAAAAACATCTAATCCAAAAGGATACTCACAGACTGAAAGTCAAAGGATGGAAAACAATACTTCATGCAACAGGAACCCCCAAAAAAGTGGGGGTAGCTATTCTGTTTGCAGACAAAGTGAACTTCAAGCCAATAATGATCAGAGGGGATAAAAAGGTCACTACATACTGGTTAGGGGAAAACTCCAAGAGGAAGAGATAACTATCTTAAATATATATGCACCAAATTCCAGAGCACCGAGTTATATAAAACAAGTACTAACAGAAATGAAAAACCAAATCAGCAGTAACACAATTCTAACAGGAGATCTTAACACACCATTGACACCAATGGACAGATCAACCAGATAGAAAATCAACAAAGAAATACAAGAATTGAATCGCACCTGTGAACAAATGGACTTAATAGACATATACAGAATATTCTACCCAACAACAACAGAATACACATTCTTCTCAGCAGTACATGGGACATTCTCTAAAATAGACCATATATTAACTCACAGAACATATTTAAATAAATGAAAAAGAGTTGAAATATTCCCTTGCATGCTATAGGACCATAGTGCTATGAAATTAGAAATTAACGATAAAAGATACTGCAAAAATCAGACAAACACATGGAAACTGAATAACACACTCTTGAGTAATCAGTGGGTCACAGATGAAATTAAAGAATAAATAAAGCAATACCTACAAGAAAATGAAAATACAGATACAACTTACCGGAATCTGTGGGATGCAATGAAAGCCGTCCTCAGAGGAAAATTTATTGCACTGAGTGCAATAAATTTCCCACATCAGGAAAACAGAATGAATACAAATAAATAACCTGATGCTACACATCAAACAGCTAGAAAAAGAAGAGCAAGTCAAGCCCAAAGCCAAAAGAAGAGAGGAAATTATAAAAAATTAGAGCAGAAATCAACGCAATAGAGACTAAGAAAACAATCCAAAGAATCAATGAATCTAAAAGTTGGTTCTTTGAAAGAATAAATAAAATCGATAAGCTCCTAGCCAACCTTATTTAAAAAAGGGAAGAAAAAGCTCAAATTCATACAATAAGAAATGAAAAAGGTGAAATCACTACAGACTCTATAGAAATACAGAAGATCATCAAAACCTATTTTGAAAACCTCTACTCTCAAAGGTTTGATAACACAGAAAAAATAGACCAATTCTTAGAAATGTATGAAGTACCAAACCTAGATCAGGAGGATGTAAAACTGCTGAATAACCCAATCTCTATCAATGAAATTGAACAAATAATTAATTCCTTACCTACAAAGCAGAGCCCAGGCCCAGACGGATTCACTGCAGAATTCCACAAGAAATACAAAAAAGACCTAATGCCAACACTCCTCAAACTCTTCAATGAAATTGAAAGGGAAGCAATACTTCCCAAGTCATTCCTGGAAGCAAATATTACTCTAGTACCAAAACCTGAGAAAGACCCAACTGAAAAAGAGAACTACAGACCAATCTCCCTAATGAACATAGAGGCAAAAATCCTCAATAAAATATTGGCAAATAAGATACAACAAATCATCAAGAAGATTATACACCATGACCAAGTGGGATTCATCCCAGGAATGCAGGCATGGTTCAACATACGTAAATCAATAAATGTAATCCACCATATCAATAAAGTCAAAAGTAAGAATCACATGATCATTTCTATAGATGCAAAAAAAGCCTTTGATAAGGTCCAACATTCATTCATGATAAGAACTTTACAGAAAATTGGAATAGATGGTCTTTTCCTCAACATAATAAAGGCCATCTATGACAAACCAACAGCCAGTATCATACTAAATGGCCAAAAAATTTAAGCTTTTTCTTTTAAATCAGGCACAAGACAAAGATGTCCTTTATCACCACTCCTATTTAATATCGTACTGGAGGTACTAGCCAGAGCAATTAGACAAGAGAGAAAAATAAAAGGGGTAAAGATAGGAAAAGAAGAAGTTAAATTATCATTGTTTGCAGATGACATGATACTCTACATAGAAGACTCCCTAAACTCCATTGAAAGACTCTTAGATATAACACATAAATTCAGTAATGTAGCTGGATACAAAATCAATACTCAGAAATCAATAGCATTCCTATACACTAACAACAAAATTACAGAGAGAGCAATAAGAGAAGCCACACTCTTCACACTAGCAAGAAAAAAATGAAATATTTAGGAATTACTCTTATGAAAGAAGTGAAAGACCTATACAGGGAAAATTATAATACACTGAAAGAAGAAATTGAAAATAATCTCAGAAAATGGAAAGATATCCCATGCTCATGGATAGGAAGAACAAACGTTGTGAAAACGGCCATTTTCCCAAAACTGTTATACAGATTCAATGCAATCCCAATAAAAATACCATCAACATACCTTATAGATCTAGACAAATCACTCCTAAAATTCTTCTGGAACCAGAAGAGACCTAGAATAGCAAAAGCAATTCTAAGCAGCAAAGGCAAGGTAGGAGGCATCACAATCCCTGACTTGAAGTTATACTACAAAGCAACAGTAGTAAAATCAACATGGTACTGGAATCAAAACAGAGCTGAATATCAATGGAATAGATTAGAAGATACAGCCACAACTACAAACACACTCAACCATCTTATCTTTGATAAATGAGCCAAGCAGATTCACTGGAATAACAACAGTCTCTTTAATAAATGGTGTTGGAAAAACTGGCTCTCCATTTGCTGAAAACTAAAACTAGACCCACGTCTATCACCATGTACTAAATTAAAATCTAAATGGATCAAAGATATGAATATTAAAACAGAAACACTAAATCTATTGGAAGACAAATTAGGTAGAAACTTTGAAGACATAGGGGTAGGTAGAGAATTCATGAACAGGACTCAAACCGCACGGGAAGTACTTCCCAGAATCAATAACTGGGACCACCTCATATTAAAAAGTTTCTGCAAGTCAAAATAAATCTCCATCATAGTGAAAAGAAAACCACAATCTGGGAAAAGATCTTAGTGAACTCCCCCGCAGACAAGAGACTTTTGTCTAAAACATATAAAGAATTAAAAAAACTCAGACCCCCCAAATTCAAAGACCCAATCCAAAAATGGGCATCTGAGGTGAATATACACTTCTCAGATGAAGAAATACAAATGGCAAATAAACACATGAAAAAATGTTCATCCTCATTGGTCATTAGGGAAATGGAAATTAAAACCGCACTGAGATTCCATCTCCTGAGAGAATTGCTAGGATCAAGAAAACCAACAACAACAAGTGCTGGAGAGGCTGTGGGGAAAAAGGAATTCTCCTACACAGTTGATGGGAGTGTAGACTGGTACAACCTTTGTGGAGGTCAGTCTGGAGATTTCTCAAAAAACTGGGATTGGAAGTCCCATTTGTTCCAGCTATTTCACTTCTAGGCATATTCCCAGAAGAACTGAAAGCATCATACCACCGTGATATATGCGCACCTATGTTTATAGCAGCACAATTTGTAATCGCCAGATCTTGGAAACAACCCAAGTGTCCATCAACTGAGGAATGGATAAAAAAGTTATGGTATTTCTATACAATGGAGTACTACTCAGCTATAAAGAAAGATCACATTGAGGTATTTACCAATAAATGGGCGCAGCTTGAAACCATACTCATAAGTGAAATAAATCAAACTTGCATCTGTGAACACTGAATAGTTTCCCTAGTGTAAGAAATGATTCAAATATATAAAAGTATGTGGTAACCACGATTCCCCATCATGTGGCCTTGAAGCCTTATAAAGTTTTCACTCATTAATTGGAATGCCTTTATTTTGGGCTATTTGATATTATGGCCTGTGATGCAATGAACAGCTATTTTGAAGAAAACAAGACATCATAATAGCTAGTGCTGATTTAATACCATCTTGTTTTGAAGCCACACCAAACTATGGCTCTTCTGTCTCCATGGATTTTATCATGTTGTATCTTGCTGGATTTTATCGTATGTGGTAGTATAAGCAAAAATTGTTATAGGCAAAGAGACAATATAGAAACCATTGTTCATTTTTTTGTTAGCTGGTTCTAAATACTCTACAGTGCTTTCATCCACTTGAATGGTGTTACACTGTCTTGATATGTTTGATGCTATAGCATATAGTTATATTCAAATATTTCAAGGAAAAAGACACTATGGTAACTACTATTAAGTCGGGTTATTTGGTGGTGAAGCACTAGGTTGCTGAAACTGTCATGCTTTGACCTGTATTGTTATGTTGTTATGCCCTCTTTTATCTCAACCTCTCCCTTATTCATTAAAAATTATTTAATTTTTTTATTTCTTTTTTAAACTAAGGGGAAAAAATCAAAAAACCTAGAAGAATATATTATAATAACTTTTTTGATTTTATTAACATGATTTGAAATCCTGTAATACTCCCATTCTCTTGTTTTGACTGATTAGACTCTGTTCCGCTCTGTATGATAGTATTAAGTATCAGAGTATAGGCAACCACTTTGAAGGCAATAAGATTCACTTGATGCCCATTCTGGTTGACTATTATCCTCTTTTGAAGTTCTGTAAAGTTTACAATGTTTAGGTTTTGTTGGACTTGTTCTCTACTGTTTTGTTCAAATTTATAATACCTAATGAGATAGACAATTCTTCTTAAGGAAGCAAGAGGCTTTATGGTAACCATTGTTGATAACCTTGTACTCTGTTTTTACATCATGTGCTATGTGTATCCTTGGTTTTGACTGACAGCTTTGTTTTATCATGTTTGATTTTATTCTCTTACCAAAAAAAGTAGTAAGATCTATGGGAGCAATAAAACCCAAAATGTGTAAATTTTGTTATAATAAAGAGAGGGAAAAAAGTGCCCTAAAGGATACAACAGCAAGTGTGTTAAATAGATGACCACATTAATATTTTTGATTGCATCATTGAACACAACTATTTGCAGTCTCACTGTTTGAATGTTCACTTCGTATGCTTTGATCCTGTGACCTGAATAACCGTTTCAAAGATGATAGTATGTAATCTATTAATTGGTGATATCTTACTGTTTTTTTTTGTAGTTCTGTATTACTTGTACCCTTACACTGTTTTGTTCTGTTTTTTTTCTCTTTTTCCTTTTAAATAAAAAAGTAACATAACAATCTGTGAAAAACTTTACAATGATAATTTATTAAATTTATGACAATTCTATTTATATAATGGCAATAATTGGTACTTACTTAAATGCAGACATAGGCCATTCACAAACTGTGGGGAGAGAGAACAAGGCCATACCAGGAACCAAGCCCAGTTTGGAAGCCAGCACCATGTGTGGGCTGATGCAGCACTGGGTACAGCCAGACTGCAGCCCCTTCTAGTGCTTAGGCTGGCAAACAAGAAGTACCAATTCTACCCTCACTCACCTCACCATAAGCGACTGGCTGGTCTGGAGAAACGTGGGCTGTGATGATAGCTATGGAGGTGAAATGCCATTGGCTTTCTGTGGTGCCTTGGTGTTTCACTGACCTTGCAGGTCCAGGACCAGTGATCTGATCATCTCTTCAGAGGATAGTGGTACACAGAGTGGCATCTAAGGGGAATCTCCTTCTGAGGATTGTAGCCATTTTGATTCAATATTGCTTATTTTGAAGTCCTATATCATTTCTATTGTTTTGTTGGGTTGGGTTTTATTCCCTTTTGTTTTGTTTAATTATTTTAAATCCAATGGCAGGAGAAGCTATTTCAAAGATAGAATGATGTATTATGGTAGCAATTTTGGATTTACTATAGACTTGTTTTGAAGTCCTTTGTTGCATTCATTGTTTTGTTTTTATTGTTTCTATTCTATTCTGTTCAGCTTGATATTTACTATGTCCAAAGTTATCTGCAGCTATTTTGAAGGCAACAAAAGTCACTATGGTAACTATTGTTAATTTCATAAGGTTTTAAAGTCCTGTGTCACTCATACTGGTTTGTTCTGCTTAGTTTTATTGTTTTATCCTCTTTAAAGTTAAAAAAATTAAAAACATAAATACAGTCATAATGGAAAACTGGCTATCAAATGAAAATAGAAATTATGTCTGATAGTTAATAGATCTAAACTCGAATAGAATCAAAACTAGGTTTTATGATTTTATGGATTATTTTTATTTTGCTCATAACTTTAATTAGTGAAAGTCGCAGAACTTTATGAGTTCCCTTTCCTAAAATGTTCTAGATACTAGAAGGGCTAACCTTCATGGATCATCTAAAATCTAAATACCACTGACACTGAGGTGTAAGAAGGAAATTAGTCTATAACTTCATTTTTACAGCATAACCTACAGTATTTGGAAGCTTCAGGCTGCTTATATTAAAAATAAAAATCTTCATTGGAAACACTCTAAGTGCTGTTAACTGGATACGCTGAAGATTATGATTTCTGTGTTTATACAGAGCCTAATCCAGGCACTGTGATGATAAAAGCTTATAAGTTCCACTAGCATAAGTGGAATTTATAAGCATTAAGTGGCAAGTTGATTTATTTCCTGAAAGTCTTCCTTAGAATTTGATTAGGTGGACAATTCTGAGTAAAGGTTTTCTAAATTCTATCAATGTTTCTTGGACCCTGAGATTTTTCTGTTAAAATGGAACATGAAATGGTACATGATGTGCATTCCTGGAATAATTAAAGTACATTATGATTACAAAGGTAGGCATGAAATACACTTCCAAATATATACAATTGGAAGCACAGCAAACATTCAAATCCTAAGATCCTCCTACTGACCTTCTACAAGAAAATCAAGCAATTTTCTGGCTTGCATATTTTTTCCTTAAGACAAAGATCTATTGAAGACTGCTTTCTATCTGTCTGTTTGCATATTGGAGAGAGAGGGATGATAATAGCGTATCAAAGAGATTACAGAGTTCTTCAAGTAACATCAGTGACAAAGATGTGATCTCGTCTCCTCAGAAATATTTGAAAAAAATAGTTATTTTCAAAATATTTGAAAAAATAGTTATTTAGAAAACAAAGTCACAGAGTTGGTAGTCCCTATATATCTTCTGAATAACACTCAAGGAATTTTCCTTATCCCCCTTTTCAATTCTTTTATCCATGTATCATTTTGCATAAGTAACAGGTGTACTTAATAAATGATAAGGAGTAGCTAATGATGCTCATGGGAATTTAAAGTATCATCTGTTCTCTAAAAATGTCAAAGGAATATAAAGAAAGATTTTGCAAATTTAAAGAAAGAAACTGAGGCATGAAGAATATCCCTGTAAATCAGATTTTGATGTCATATTGGACTCATAGAATGAGATATGAACTATTCTCTCCTTTCCTATTTTTTGAAAGTGTTTGAACAATTTATATTTTCTTTTTATTTATTTATTTTTTAAAAAGCAAAGCAGAAAAAATGATAGATGATACAGAATTAATTTATGTTAATTTCACTGCAGTGTTTGGTACAATGCATCAGTAATGCCAATGGGCCTAGTCTTTTCTTTGTGTGGTTTTATAAAACTATTGATTCAATCTCTTGTTATGTGTTTAGTCATGTTCTCTTTTTTCTTGACTCAGTTTTAATAGCTTTTGTCTTTTGAGAAATTTGTTCTTTCATCCAAATTATTAATTTATTGTCATAGGGTTGCTCACGGGGGATAATAGTAGGAGATTAGGCAGAGATACAGATAAATCCAGTTGTGTAGAACTCGGTACATAATTTAGCCTCAACAAAGAATTTGGATCTTATTCCAAATAGAAGGTACTGGGAACTTTCAAGCAGGGACTGACATGATCTATTTCATGCTATAAAAGATCCTTCTGGCTCCTGTGTAGAAAATAGATTGTAGAGAGTCAAAAGAAAATGGCCGTATATGAGAGAGTAATATGTTTGTTAGTAGCAGTCCAGGAGGGAGGAGGTAGTGTTTACACCAGGTTAATGTAGACACAGAGAAATGGGTATGCTCAGAAATATGCTTGGCAGTGCAACCAACTTTCTGATCACTTAGAAGTCTGTGAAGAAGAAGAACCAAAGGAGGAATTTGAGCTTTGTGATGCAAACAATTTAATGAATGGTGTGAGACTAGATAATACATGTCATTATTTCCTTGCATGAGGGTCTCCAAATCACTGGTAGTACCGCAGTTTTCCTATTCAATTTTTCCATCTCAAGTACCTATCAAGTGCTGGGTTAGTGTAGAAAAAAATCAATAATAATGTCACATGGAAAATGGAAAGTTATCTAAGTTTCAGATAATCATAGATGCTTCTAAGAAAGACGGGAAGCTTGAACTGATGACAAAGAAAAGTTGAGAAAAGGCAAGTGAGAAATTTAGCACTGCTATAATTTCTAAGCTGGGCTTATTATATACAGAAACAAGCTTTTTCATACAAAACTGCATTTCTCTTTAATGGCCACTCCCATACCATCAGAGAGCAACACTGGTTGAACTGTGTAACCTTTGTGAATCCAAATGGCCTCATGGTATGGAAGTACATGGTATGTAGAAATACCAAATATGGAATTTCTTTGTGTTATCACAAAAGTGATCATTAGGGCATATACTTCGTTATATTATACAGATATTATTTCCTCAATTTACATGTTTTTAAAATTGTATTGGTAGTTTTGGCTTCAAATTTTTATGTGTGAAACTGTGTTAATTTTTTGTTAGAACATCTAATACACTGTATCCTGTGTGTTCAGAAGTTAAATAAGTTTATTTTTGTAATTTTGTGATTTTTTTCCCTACCTGGTTCTGCTTAAGCTCTAGTAGAACTTGTGTTTTCTAGCAATGTCTAATTGAGATTGTCTTGTCTATCCCATGAGCTTTTTATAATGTAAAACTTGAAAACCCACTAAAAAGTTGAAATAGAAATTTAGTGAATACGTAGAGACTACATCTAGATTTACCAGTTTTTATTGTTTTATGACATTCACAATTGGTAAAAATTTGAAAATAAATTGTATTCATTTGTGATGTTTTACCTCTAAATAACTTCACTATGAATTTTTAAAGGATACACATTTTCCCCACTAAATCCAAAAACATTGTTAAATTCATGAAACTGAACTCAAACGAAAAATATTAATATAAATTTTATACTCCAATATATTTTAATTATAACAGATTATTCTAATTTACTTATTTATCTGGTCTATCATGCAAGTATCATACATTCCATTTGGTTGAGATGTAGTTTTTTATATTATAGACATTGTGCATTAAAAGAGTGTATATCTTGTCTACTTTTACAGAGTCATTTGTAATCTTTAAGAGGAACATATTTTGACTCTTTCAAGGGGAGTGCATGACATTTAATAACTTAGTAATAAAATAAGCTGCTTTCCCAGTTGCTGGATAGCGCTGAAGGTTAACTCCGAAAATGATTTTTCCAGGAACCAAGTGAGTTGAGCTGTTGCTCTAAAGACTTTTTAGTGCTTTTTCCCAGCCTTTGAACTTTTCACTAAGCATTAGTCACTTTTAACAAAAATATGTTTGTTTCTAGAACTTAATAGCATTTTATTCTCATAAAAATATGGAAAACTTCACCAGATTCAGATCAACTGTAGCTTGTAAAGTAAGTTTTAAAATGAAACACTAAACTATACTTCCATTCTCCTAAGGTAATAAATTACACAATTACAAAATGTTCTGACAGACTTTAGAGTTTCATAATTTAAAAAACTGATGTCAGAGAAGAAATGTTAAAACGCTATTAAAGATGTCAGGTTCACTGAAAAGTGTCCCGACCAATTATCCTATTCTAAATATCGTGGTAATATTAGCCAAACATTTCCTCTATCAGTGTGGAGAATTTGGCGTTCTTTATTCTTTTGAGTAACTTATTCATTGCTGTGCTTTTTTGCGAATGAAGCAGTTTTACCCAATGTTATATTCCCAAAGGGCATTTTAGGTTTGATTATTTCATAGTTTCCAAATCTTTAGTTTTTGTTTATTGTTGTAACATGAATATGAGAAGGGAGGATTAGGTCACTAGTGCTTATAAAGTATTTACATCTTGATAGTATTTATCATTTTAATAAAAATTCTTGACATCATTATTAGAGTCACATTAGATTAGATGTTGCTTTTTGTGTCTTCTTTGTTCTCTTTTTTTCCTTTCCATGTACTTCAGTGCACTTTGAAGGTGCATTAAAATTTTTTTTCTGACTTATTTCATCAAATTTATTTTTTGTGAGTCACATACTTAGATTTTACAGATTCTAATTTTTCTTCCCTTTGAGCTCATCTCTAGTCCACTCTATTGTTTGTGTTCTGGGTATGTTTCTTACTTTTTTAATAGTTGTTATCTTCCTTTAAACTCTCTTTAGGCTTCAGAATAATTGTGGAACCATTACTAAAATTTATCTCAGATTCTTGTATTGATTTAAATGGCTCATATGCTAAGTAACCTTGGCTAATGAAAGTGAGTTTTTTTCACTTCTGTAACTTGTTAGACTCTGCCTCTCGTTGAGGCTTCTAACTCCTACTTTGCTCCATCTTAGCCCCTATCTAGTGCAACTATCCTCTAGACCTCCTCATCCATCATTAGAAACTTCTGCCTCTAAGGTGTCCAAAATGTGCGGGGTTGATATCTTGCTTATTGTGCATTCTATGAAGACTGTGTTGTACTCTCAGCTAAACAGTCAAATGTGTAACTCCTCCCAAATCCTTGTTCTTTTCTTTCTATGTGCCTAGTGTCCAAAACTAAATGTGTGGAAAGTCTTGCTTGCACAGACTTTTTTGAAATCATATTTTTATTTTTATCTATAGGCAAATCCATTAGGTTATCCTAGAAGTAACTCAAATTCATTGTGTTCAAAATAGAACTCTTTGATAACTGTCCCAGATGAAAACATTTCTTTTGTTTATTGCTGTATTCTCTGTTTTTAGAACATACTGTCCACTAATGCATTTTTTTCTGGATGAACAAACGAATTATATTTTTCTGCACTAAATTTATCCTTTTTTTTCCAACTTCCTATCACCTTCTTAACATTATTTCTTATTTACTGCCACAGAAGACATTAAATTTTTTCTTACTTTAAGCTTTTAGGAGAAATGAAGAGGATTAAGTTTGAGATTATGTCTCCAATTGAGGAGAAAGTGAAAGTCAGGCTTGAGTTGAGGTCAGCCCTAGGATTCCAATCTTGGCAGGAAATGGGCTATTTTTGGGAATTTCTCAAGGTCAAGGAAGAGGCCAGTGTTTTGGGAGATTTTTTTAATGTAGCAGAGACATGCTTCTTCCATGCTGATACCCAAAGAGGTTCTGGGATTGCTGATGGAGTGTGTGTGTGATGAGTGATTGCACATTAACAATCTTGGCCTTCAGTTTGTTTTCCCTATTCTTAGAGGTGCAGCAGTTAGTTACAAAATACAAAACACACATATATTTTGAATGTTGGTAATTTTATTTTCTGGTTCACATATTTTTGATGGTGGTCATTTTATTTTCAGGTTTTTAAATGTAGTATTAGATATAAGTAATTTATATATTGTTACATAGTTTCTGTGATGGAAAGTTATGATAGAATTGAAAAGATACCATGTAACTCTGAGCAGTTCCTTTACTAATTAATGAACATTTAGGATATTTACATTTCTTCCATTTAAAAATAAAACTGCAGGGAAGAAAGACAATGGCAATGTGAGAAACTCTCTAAAATCTAAAATCTGACACTGGGCAACAACAAATTGGCAAAGAAAAAAGACGAAGCAGAGAAGATCACTTGGAGTGAAGAAGAAACTGATAGAAAACACTAGAAGCAACAGAGAAGTCAGGAATATAGTATACAACACAGAGAAAAGAAGAAAACAATTTGTAATGTCTTCCTAGTTACCTCATCTCATGGGGAAGGGAATGTGTCCTCTGAAGACCAGGTAAGTGCCTGAGGCTGCCAAGATCCTGGAGGAAATGGCAGCAGAAGTTGTGGGATTTATGAGCTGCAAAAATAGCAAAGGGTTTTATTCCAAGGCGACTCCTTCCTAAAACAGGCAATAGCTAAAGAGGGATTCAAGTGCAGGTGCCTGCCATATCACCAGAGAGGGGTTGATCAGCTGTCATTTTGGGAAGTAGCTGATTGTTTATATATAGCATTTAGAACAAATAAAAATAAATTCAAGACTACCATCATTATCATCCCTCACTGACTTGGGATGATACAGCCACAGGAGATAGCTGCAGAAACGTGTAGTTTAGGAAAGGATGCCCTGAGGTATGAGCCCCTGAACCCATGCTGAAAAGCCAAACTAGGCTTGAGTTGCATTCAGAAGCAGCAGGGTCTGCAAGCGCCTGCTGGCATTGGTACTGGAACCCTTGCCCTGCTGTCTGTATTCAGAGCTGATATGAAGTCTAATCCCTGTCTTTCAGTGTGAGCAAGGACACATCTCAGAGTGTACATTGTCACAGCCTGTAGTGTGCAGAAAGATCTCTGGAATGTGGGGGGGGGGACACCTCACAAACCTACAGGCCACGAGGGTGGTGAGAGATAAACAGTGACTTGGCGGATTCCAAAACTGCAGGTATTAGAAGGAAACCACTTATTAAAAAATACAGAGAAAAACTTCTTTTCTGTACTTTTATGCTCATTTTCTTTTCCTTTCTATTTTCATTCTTCGTCTTACTTTTTTTTCTCTATTTTTTCATACTAGTTCTTATTTTCCCTTTTATCTTCTCTTTCTTGTTTCTCTCTATTACCTTTATCTAATTCTATAAATCTCCTGTCCTCTGTATTAACATAGATGATTGGTTCTTGGGCAGAGGGAAACAACTACAGTTAGCTGTCCTGAGTACAATACTGAAATGCAGTGTAACTACCATGATCGTCATACCAGCAACAAGCCTTTCCACCACAAGTGGCTGCATATCTAAGCGCAAGCAAGCAAACAAACAAGCAAACAGTAAAAATGAGAAGACAAAGAAACAGAAAGCCTTCCCAAATTCCAGACTGTCCCTCAGCTGATACAGGGGACATTGAGGAGGAGAAAAGAAAAGCCACACGCAGCTGAATTACCCAAAATAATGAGAGGAAATTAAAAAACAGATCAATGAAGTGCTTGGTACACTCATAGGAAATATAAACATAATAGAGGTAATAAAACAATCAGAGAGCTAATAAAAAGCTAGCTGAACTAAATAAAATGAGGCAAAATATGAATGATAAGGTTAGCAAGGAACTAGAGTTCATGAAAAGGTTCCAAAAAATTCCAGGATATTAAAATTATATTGAAAATATGAAAAACAGAAGTGAACATTGTGAGGACAGAATATCAGCATTAGAAGATGAGAATGCTTTCAGAGATCAAGTACTCAGAAACAACTAAAACAATATGAAATTCTGAAAAAAATGAATTCAGCAGTTGTTAGATGCAATAACTAAGGTTAATTGTAATAAATGAAAAACCAGAAAACAGTACAAATGGTAAACTTGTTTACAGAAATAATAGCAGAAAAATTTCCAAACATTAAGAAAGTATTAAACATATGGATAAATGAGGCATAATGAATCCCACATAACCATGACCAAGAGAAAAACCTTTCCATGTCACATAAGAATCCAAGTACCAGATGTCAAAATAGAGGGACAGAATCTTAAAAGTATTAGAGTAAAGCATGAATCACTTTTGAAGTTAAACCCATACGAAGTACAGTAGATTTCTCAACCCAAAGGCCAGGAGAGTTTGGAGTAAAACTTTCAGGCCTCCCACAATAACAACTTCCAACCCAGACTTATATATCCAGAAAAACCTTTCAAAGTTGATGGAAATATCAGAAATTTCTATGACAAAGAGTACTTCAAGAAATTCATGACAAAAACCCAATATTGCAAAATTTTTTTCAGAATATCCTAGAAAGAAACAATAAAGTTAAGCAATACCAACATATCTAATAGCATGAATACAGTAGGCAGGGTAGCAGTTAAGCAAAGGGATGGGGGATCTGCAACAGGAAAATAATGCAATGATAGGAATCAATCAGTAACTTTCAGTAATAACTCTCAATGTGAATGGTCTAAATTCTCCCATCAAAAGATACAGGTTGATGGAATGGGTCAAGAAACAAACTCAGTGATACTCAATATAAAAGAAAAATATTTACTTCAAAAATAAATATGCAGATTAAAAATCAAAGGATAGCAAATGATATTCCATGAAATGGAACCTGAAAGAGAAAATAGTAATGCTATGGCTTTACATCAAAAGTATCCCCTGAAATCCTTTTGTGCTTACAGGTAGGGCTTTAGAGAGGTGACTAGATCATGGGTGTATGACACTGGATTTATCTATTGATGGGTTTTTAGTTGGGGGTGATGTTGGAGGTGAAGTGTAGTGGACAGAAGTGGGTCACTGTGGGCATTATCTATCTATCTATCTATCTATCTATCTATCTATCTATCTATCTATCTCCAAGATGAAAACACATCATCCAAGAGGAATATATACATTTCTTGAGCTCTCTTCCTCTCTTGAACTCTCTGTTTCCTCCCTGCTTTCACACCAGCTCTTTCTCCTCTGCCAGGCCTTTCTGCCTAGGAACTAGCCAGCTAGGAAATGAAACTTCTACAAGCTCTGAGTTAAAATAAACATTTCCTCTAACTTATGGGTGTCAGCTATTTTGTTTCAGCAACTATACAGTAAGTAACATTTATAGACTGATTTTAGTGCCCGGAGAAAGGAGATCATTACTGTGATTGCATCTGACTTCTGTGGTTCAGAATCTTTCAGAACTGGTTTGCGGGAAGAGTTTAGAAAGGTTTGAAGATGTTAACTGGAGAATCAATCTTAGGATACTGTGAACCAAGCCTTTGGTGAGCGCTCAGAAGACCAGAATGCTGATAGTAATGCACTAAAGACCAGGCTCAGGAGGTTTCTGTTGGGAAGATTTTATTGGCATTTGGATTCCATGCCATGTGTGTTATGTTCTCATCAAATATTTTTCTGCATTTTGTTCATGTCCAGAGATATTTCAGGAGAGTGAAATTAAGGGCAGTGCACTAATTAATCTGGTGTAAGAAATTTCAAGGCAGTCTAATACCTGGAAAATCAAGAGCAACTAGCCCAGCAGAATGATTTAGAATGTCTTGAGTTTGGCAAGTAAAATGATGTTCTGTAAATATAGAGTAGAGCACTTAGTTGCTATTGTAGTCAGGATTTAGAAGGGAAAAGATACAATAGAGGGCACATAATTTATAGACTTATTTTATAATAGTAATCCCAAAGAGACAAATGCAAAAGAATGCAGGAGGTCTTTTCACATTCTAAACATCCAAAGAGTAGCTGAGGGTCTGCATCCCACGGCTATGTCCTACACGAGTCCATCTAGATACTAGAGTCCATGGCAATGTCTCCATAACCCAACTGGAGGCCAAGAGTCCACAAAAATGTCTCATGAAAGTCTGTATCAAGTATCTATACTGGGAAGGCCCAAACAGCAGTGGTGGAAGCTAGAAAATCTCCATCAGTAGGATAAAGGATCTGTGCCAGAAGGCTGAGGAATCTGTGCTGGAGCCAGGAAGTGATGCTCAAGGTAAGGACCAGAGCTCCCCACAAAAGACTCATAGCCATCCTCAGTGGCAGTGACCTGAGCTCCTCTACTGTTATGGGTTAAGAACTGGTGGTGAACCTAATGCCAGCTGGATTACATTAGCATGGCTCTGAGCATTGATGTCCCCCCTGAGGAAAGTTGTCAGCATAAATAGAGACTTGGAGAAGGAGAAGTTATTGCATTGAGGCATTATGGGTTCTCCTATGAGTTGCGGTTTGAGCTGTTGGTTTTCCTGGAGGAGCTCTGGTCCTCACATGGAGCATTGCTTCCTGGCTCCGGAGGGGAAGACATGTGCTGCTTGGTCTCCAGGATGAACTCGTCATACTGGCTTCCTGGCATGTACTCAACTGCATTTGTCATCGGAGGAGCTTGGGGCCTCTGAGTTGCTGAGGATGGCTGTGGTGCTTTTCAGGACAGCCCTGGTCTTTGTTATGAGTGTGGCTTCTTGGCTCCTCAACCTACTGGCACAGATCCTTCATCCCACTGGCATGGACTTTCTTGCTTCCACTGATGACCTTTGGGCCTTCCCAGCACAGATCCATAAAAGACACTGGTGTGAGTCCTTCTTATGGGGTCTGGACCTCCAGTTGGACTCACGGGAGGCATTGTCATGAGCTCAGGGTTTTCATCTGGACTCATGTGAGACATTGCTGTGGGATTCAGGCCTTTGGCTAAATATTCTATGTCTTTGGTGTTGTGGATAGATTTCCTGCATTTTCTTGTGTTAACTCCTGGTGACCATTATAAAACAATATTATAAACTCCATGTCCTTATTCTAATTGTTCTCTGTACAACCCCTGACTACAACATCTACTGAGTTGAATTCATATCAGGAAAGGCAGCTTGAAAGCTTCTCCATGAGAATCAGCAGCACACCACCTTTCCCTTCTGTTCTGCTTTTATGCTGTTGGCAACGATCCTCCGGTGTACCTTCACACCCAGAACCACACTGATTCAGTTCACCTGGGTGTTACAAGTTGAGAATTGGTTAATCCACCAGTTGCTGAAAAGATGAACATTAAAAAGCACAGTACTTTGGAACAATAGTAAAGATGGCCTGAGAACATCACAAGAACTAGCAGTACTCTATCCTTTGTAGACACTAAATTGTAAAAATGAAAGACTTTGCTTTGGGAAGAGATCCCCAGCATACCATGTTGCAGAATTATGGTAACCTAGGGAATCTGTTCCTCAGAATTTGTTTAATAGCACTGAACAATTCAGGTGCTTGACCCTTACAGCTAAAAGAGAAAGAATCCTGGCTACTGTTCCAGGTGGCAATAGATCTTTATATCATATACATGGTGCTGGTGTTAGGTGCATACAGAATGCAAGAGCTGTGGGGTCAGGAAGGCTTCCATTCAGATCTCAGTAAGAGGTCTGGGAGGAGGACAGTTTGGCCCTGAGAGGGCAACGTGTAAAGCTGGGTGTGAAGTCAAAAGTGCAAGACAGACCTCAGAATGTTGGAGAAGCCAAGAACATGTCTCATCTGAATAAAGCCACAAGGAATAAACAAAGGTGGCCCAAGAGAGAGGCCATGAGGGGTGTAACCACTGGCAGTGCCACTCAAGCCTTTGGAATTCACTTCTTACCACAAATTGCCTCATGTGTGGGGCCTGGTATTATGGGATTTAACATTTGTCCTGTTGGATTTTTGCTTTGATCCCATCCCTTCTGTTTCTCTATTTCTACCATTTTCAATGGGAACATTTATCTTGTGTCATTGTATGTTAGAAGTGTTAAATTTTCTTTTCATTTGTACAGGATCTCTTGGCTAAGAGCTTGCCTCCAATCTCTGATAAGACTTTGTATTTGAACTTTTGAGCAATGCTGAAATGATTGGGATTTTGGCAACTTTTAGAGATGGACTACACGCATTTGGATAAAGAGATGTACATGATTTTTTTTGGAGGCCAAAGGCAGAACTTTGTTTTATACCTAAAATATATCACAAAAGCCTTATGTTCTAGAAGATGGAGCTTTTGAGAAGTGACTGAATCATGGATGTGTGATATCGGGTTGGTGCCCTGGTGGTTTGTAGCTGAATGTGATGTTGGAAGGTGAAGTTTGATGGGTAATGTGGCTATGGCACATATATCTCTATCCTACTATTTTTAGTTCTTTGCTTCCTTCCTGCCTTGTTATGAACTCTGCTCCTCTACCATGCTTTCCCACCTTAGAGCCAGCTGCCTGCTGACTGTAACCTCTATAAACTGTTAGCAAAGAAAACCTTTCGTCCTTCAACTATTAGTGTCAGGTATTTAGTCCTAGCAAGGGAAAGTACCTAAGAAAAGTTGCTATCTTAATTTTAGGCAAAGTGGATTTCAAACCAAGCTGATCAGAAAATAACTGTATATGAGAAAAATTCAACAGGAAGAAATAACAATTATAAAAATATGCAGCAAATACTGGTGTGCCCAACTTCATAGACAAACACATCTAGACATTAGAAAAGTCATATAAACATCAACAGACTTATAATGGGGAATCGCAATACCCAGAATCACAAATAGACAGATCAACTTGGCAAAAAATCAACAAAAAATGTCAGAATTGAACCAAACCTTAAAACAAATGGACTTAATAGGTATTTCACATACTTAATAGAAATTCTACTGTAACAGTGTTCCACCTACAACAACAAAATACATATTCTTTTCAGCAGCTCATGGACATTCTCCAAAAACAGGCTATGTGCTAGTAAAATAAAGCATACTTAACCAATTCAAAGGAATCAAAATTTTACATGCACATTTTTAGATCACAGAGTAGTAAAACTACAATTAATGGAGGAAGGAACCACAGAAAGTATGCAAACACATAGAAATTATTACAGTACCTTCTTAACTAATCAATGGATCACAGAATAAATTAGACAGTTCCATGAATCAACCAAAAATGCCAGTAAAATAAACCAGAAACTTATGGGACACAACAAAAGTAGCCCTAAGAGGGAAGTCTATAACTGTGAATGCCCACATTAGAAAAATGAAATCAACTCAAATATGTAACCTAATGATGTGTTTCAAGGACTGAGAAAAACAGACACAATCCAAATCCAAGACTAGTACAAGGAAGGAAATTATAAAATGAGAGCAGAATTTAATGAAATGGAGGTTAAAATGTACAAAGAATTGATGAGTCAAAGAGCTGGTTGTTTTAAAGAATCAACATAATTGACAAACCCTTAGCCAGTCTTTTAAAAAAAAGAAGTGACCCCAAACAA
This sequence comes from Cavia porcellus, assembly GCF_034190915.1. Classification (NCBI taxonomy): domain Eukaryota; kingdom Metazoa; phylum Chordata; class Mammalia; order Rodentia; family Caviidae; genus Cavia; species Cavia porcellus. The sequence goes on along the minus strand of NW_026947497.1, from coordinate 24,461,712 downwards.
ATGAAATAAAAAAGAAAATGAAAAAGTGAAGTCATGATGGACCTTGCTGAAATCCAGAAAATTACTAGTAAATATTTGACTATGCAAATGAAAAATTCAGAAGAAATGGATAAATTCTTACACATTTGTGAACCACCTGCACTGAAACAATAAGACACAAAAACCGTGACTAATCCAATATTGTAAATGAGATTAAAGATGTAACAATCATGATAATAATAATAATTTACTCAAAAAGCTCAGGTCCTGATGGATTCACTCCCTCATTCAACAAGAACTTTAAGGATGATCCAATGGCAATATTCCTCAAATTCTTTAATGTAACTGAAAGGGAAGAGTACTCCCAAAGCTAGCATTGCCTGATTTTAAAATGTGAAAAGGATCCAACTATAAACTACCACAAATCTCTTTAATGAGCATTAATGTAAAAATCTTCAACAAGACAATGGAAACATGTAACAAATGATCTAAGAGTTCATATATCGTTGTGAAGTAGGGTTCATCCCAAGGATGAAGGGATGAGTCAACATATGCAAATCAATAAAAGTAATACATCACATAGAGAAAGGAAAATAATCATATGATCATCTCAACTGACACAGAAAAACCTCTGACCAAACCCTACATTCATTCATATAAATACTCTGAAGAGAACAGATAGAGCAGAACCTTATGTCAATCTGATTAAAGCCATTTATGACAAACTAATGGCCTACATCTTAGCTCTTTCCCTCTAAAATTAGGAATAAGACAAGAATGTCTGGTATTATCACTCCTCTTGAATAGTCCTCCAAATATTAGCCAGAAAAACAGGCATGAGAAAGAAATAAAATAGATATGTAGATGAATGAAAAAAGTCCAATTATTATTTGCAGGTACGTAATACTGTACAAAAAAGCCTCAAAAGTTCCACCAAAAGACTCCTAGAATTAATGTCCAGATTCTACTGCTATGAATAGATATATCTTATTCACTCAATTTCTGTGGAGAATCCTAATTCAGAAACTAAGGGAAGAAAAGAAAATCTGCATTTTTAACAACCAGAGACTCTATAAGAAGCAGAGTACAAGTGAAGTACAAAGCACACCCCCAGTCCAGACTATAGCATAGATTCCAAGCACCATCATCATAAATGCACCCTGTCACTCCAATCTTAAAGAAATCATAGTATATGGGTGCATTGGTGCATGCCTGGAATCCCAGCAACACTCTAGAAGGCTGAAACAAGAGAATTGCAAGTATTTACTGACAGTCTGTGTCAAAATAAAAATAAAAAGGCCTGGGGATGTAGCTCACAGTGGAGATGTGAGTTCTATCCCCAGGACTGCATGAATCTGGGGGTTGTGTGTAAAAGAAGATAGAAATCTGAAGGACCATAAATTTAATCTGAAAGAACCTGGCTAAGCCATTAAAAGTGACTGAAACAGAAAAGAAAGATTATGAACTCCATTTTTCTTAGCTACTCGGTGAGACTGTCAGTAATATGGAAGAAAACCAAAGATACAAATTTTCCTTGTGAATCTGAGCATGGTGGCAGTAACTGCTGCCAATACGTTTCCAACATCAACACCAAGATGGAATACAGTGAGGTATGAGCAACTATTCCCAAGGAGCAAATCACAACAGTCCAAATCGCTGTCACATAAGTTTGCTCTACACTCTGGATGAGCTGTAGCTATTAAGAATAATACAGATGCGAGAAAGATAGTGAGGCTAAGAGAGAAAGAGGAAAAGTGAAAGAAAAAGCAACAAAATAACTCATATTTCTTATGACAACTCTAGGTAAAAGCATTTCCTCCATAAGATTTGAATGAAATGGATGCTAATGATAATGACTGATTTTTAAAAAAGTAATGCTTCGGTATGTCCTCAGTGAATTAAGAGTGATAACGAAAAATTAAAAATTTTCTATATTTAAGTGTCTTCATGGTTTGAGTATCTTTTCCAGAAAAATCTTGAAAATTCTGTGCTTCCAGAGTACATTTTATGAAATTCTGCTTTTATCATGAAAAGAAGAAAAGAAAGAGGGAAGATGAAGGGAGGAAGAAGAAAGGAAGGAGAGAGAAACGGAAGGAAGTAAGAAAGGCAGGCGGGAAAGGGGAAGATGGGAGGAGAAGGGAGGGGAGGAGGAGGAGGAGGAGGGAGGGGAGCGTGGAAGAAAGAGCAGAAAGAAAAGAAGGAAGGAAAGCAAGGAGGGAGGGAAAGGAAGGGAAAGAAGAAAGGAAACGAGAAGCAGGGAGGGGAGGAGGAGAGAGGAGAGCAATCCTCACCTCAAGCCCATGAACGTTTACACACTAGTAATTTTTATCAGTGTCTCATAGCTTCATGAACTTTCAAGTAACTTATAAAACCCAGATCCATTTACCAAACGCTGTTCAGTTCTACTGCCTGGAGCTGGAAAAGACACAGTCCTCTCAGTAGAGCTGTAACCCATTCACCAGAGCGTGCTGTAAATGAGCCTTCTTTCCTCCCGAGCTCTCCAGAAAGGGTGTAATGGCAAATCCAGCCACTATAATGGTTCCACAATGCCTTCAAGGAGATTTGAGAGGACCCCAAAGCCCACAAAGCTTATTGACTTATATAAGGAATTCACAAAGGAGTTTTATTTTCAATTTCAATTTCTTAATTTTTTTTTTATTATTTTCCCCAGCACAGAGCAGTCTTGTGGATTTCCCTGAATGTTTATGTCCCAAAAGACATAAAGGTGTGAAAAATGTAATTCATGCTCTTGATAAATTCATAAGACGTGGCCTTGAAAATGAAAAACAAATGAAATTTCTTTTCTCTCTAGACTTTCTTTCACGTCAAAGGTTAGTCTTTCCTATCCAACAGCTTAGACCTCAGCAGTCTATCCAAGTGATATCAACCACTAGGACTTTAGAAACATGTACAGAAGGAATTTAGAAAAATAATACAAGGTTAGCACTTAGAGAAGAGTTCACAGTTTTACTAGTTCAGGAATAAATTATTACAAACTGAGTAGCTGATTCAAAGTGCTCATTTGCTAACTTAGCAGGAAAGCTGAAACATGAGAACTTCTGACATAAAGTGCTGACTTACTCATAAAGAACACTAAAATCTCAAGTATTTACCCATTAAAATAAAACTGTCACGAGTATAACAATCAAAGGATAAATTAATCTCTGGTTTAGGAAAAATATAATAATTAGACTTACCACTTAAGTCAACAATAGATTACAATCTCAACCATAGATTATCTGTTAAATAGAACACACATTTTTGTAAGAAATGTATCATTTGTCTTTTCTGTCTCCCAATTTTCAGGTTAGTAAGAGCAAACTTCTTCCTAAAGAATTTAGCTTGAAAGAGCAGATAACTTGTGTGCTGCTCATACCTCATTTCATTCTGGAAAAGTCTGAGAGTTTTCTTTGTGTCTAGTTTACACGTGAAACTTTACAAGTTGTGAGTGAAAATAAGTTCACAAAATTTACTGCTGCGATGGCCTTAAACTGTCTGTTAACAGACAGTGTCTCTTATACTCTATGAATTATTGGTCTGTATTAAGATAAAAATAATAACTAACATGTAGTAATTATTATATATCATGCACTGTTTCAAACACTGACAGAAATTAACTCAAATATTTATAACAATTTCTCTACCCTTTGAAAGAAAAAAACAACCAAGAGGGAATATGGGAAAATGAAAACAATCTGATTTGTTTGGATGACTAAATCATAAAATAATGTTTTATTTTGATTACCATTAGTCGTTTCTGTATTCTCATAGTAAATACATATGTTATTTCTTTGCAACTTGTAACCTCCACTGCCTGTCTAAAAAATGGGCATAATAAGAATACTTTCCTCTTAGGGCTGCTGCATTTATTTTACACGGTGCAAAATCCTTCCATAGCACCACTTGTGTTCATGCACTATTGAATGCCTTTTTATATCAAAACTCTCAGCTGATCATGAGAGTTGCTCTTCAGTTCTTCACTGTTCTTCCCACCCTGGTTGGGCCCAGGGCCACATCTAAATCATTTCCAATTGCCTGTCTTAACTCACATTCTCCCTCCCACCTCTTCACAAATGTTCTCATCATCTTTCTCACTAATTACGTCTTCTGTATCCCTCATCATCCAGTTCACATTTCTCTACCTTTCTCTTATGTCTTTCTGTCCTGTGTCACCATAATGATATGTAATGAGTGCCTATACCGCCCTTGGCACCTATTGTACATTATTGAGTACTTTAACAACCCTAAAGGTAGTTAATTATATCCCTATTAGATACATGAGTATTTGAGAGGTTGTGATTTATGCAGGGTAATGGTGCCAGGGATCAACCTCAGTTATGCTGATCCATCCTGCACTGCAAATGCATTACAAAACGTCCAGCCCCACAATGATTCCCTGGAGACTGAGCTGCCACCCTATAAGCCCACAGCCACAGAGCTATCAGAAGGAAGAAAAACTTCAGTATTGGTGCGTTTCAAACTTCGCCTGTCATTAAGGACTGTACCTCTGAAAGAAAACTTTCCAACACGTTTGCAAGCAGTCTCACTGGCAATCTTTAAACGGTAATAATTTCCATCACCACGGCCCTTGCTGCTTAACAATGAGTCCTTTGGAAACAGCAAGTAAACCAGCAGTTAAAAGCTTTCTAACTTCCAACTGCAGTCCTGCTCAGCGGTGCATATACTCATGAGTCTCTTTGTGACTTTTATTCAGGGCATGAGGCAGGCAGCTGGAGCGCAGCCGACCTCATCCATCCTTCAACAGCCTCATTTGCCTGGTTTTCAGGGGTCAGAGACAACACTCCAGCTGCCAGTTCCATGCCCAGTGACAGGGTAAAGGATCTTTTCCACAGAAGGCAAGGTTAATAAATGGCCCCAAACACAGACTACTTATTCTCTCTTTCCTTGGCTCTCTTGCGCCAAGGGACCTCCCTCAGTTTTGTAATGCCTTCTGTCACCAAACAATTAAGCCCACTGCCACCCACCTACCCCCAACACCCTGATTCATAGAGAATACTAATGTAACTGGACTTGGGCCAGAGCAAAAAGGTAGTGTGACCTCTTCCCGGGAAGAAATTTAGTCTCTAAACCTCTCGCTCTCTCAAGAACTGACTTAAATACTTAAGAAAAAAGTCTCTTCAAGTCAGTATATTTACACACAACATCACATCAGCTAAAATATATTTTCCTTGAATTATTTTTTAAAGGATTGCTATACTGCTATCTTAAACCCCAGAAATAGAAATATATAAAATATACATGTATAAAATATGTTTTATTATGTATACAAATATTTTAAAATCTATTGTCATGTATAGCTCTGTACTAGAGTTTGAATTTTATATATATTCTATGGATTTATACATTAACATGTCATATATACATACATGAAATGTGTTATGTCAATCCATACATATATTTACACACTCATATAAGGATATCTGCTTATATCCTTAGCCAAATAAGATCCGTAAGAGTCATTTAAGTCTTTTTTTTTTTTTTGTCTTTTTCCTTTTTGTCTTTTTCCTTTTTATCGGTACCAGGGATCGAACTCACGACTGCCTGCTTACAAGAAGGCAGGCGCTTATGCCGCTGAGCTAAATCCCCAGCCCCCATTTAAGTCTTATACTGAAAATTTTTCTACTGGTTTCTTTTTGCTTATGTTATGAAGAAGAAAGCAGCAAAACCTGCAGAATTAACATCTCTAATGAAGTCTGGCTCTGCTATTAGTTCAAATAAAGACACTTACAGTTCTATATTTTGAGGTAGCCTCAGTGTTTAAATAGAACTGTCATTTTCAAGAAGAACATGAAAAGATTACAAGTTTTACTTCTAAACGCTGATTAAAATACAAATTTTATATATATTTATAAATTTCATAGGTTAGTGTAACCAATCTGAAGTAGAGACTAACACTGAGAAGAAAAAAATGTTAAAATAAAACTTGCACAATTAATGTTTATTCTGTGATACTGAAATAGCTATCATAAAATAATATGCTCTGATGTGTATGCATTTCCAAAATATATATGTCCATTTCTAATCCATAAGTTGTACCAAAGAAGACGTACAGTATATGCAAAATTCTTGTAATCCAGAGCTTTATACATGTTAAGCAAGCACTCTATCACTGAGCCACACCCAATGCTAAGTTCTTATTTTTTTAGTTTGTACCTATTTACTTCTGCACTAATTTCATGACAGAATTTGAGACAGTTTCTTTCTATTCTATGGAAGAGCCCTCTGTGAAAAGCGATGGCCCATGGACGGCTGCTGCCTCTCCTGTTCCTTTAGAAGCAGGGCAGGGCGGTTTCCCCACATTCCTTGAATTCAAAGAAAAATAAATAAATAAGCATTTTACATTTTGGCACTACATTTGACTTTTAAAGCCGTTCCCCTGGACATTAAAAATAAATAATTGCATAGTTTGTGTATACAACTTGCATTGTTTATGGCAGTTATGAAGGAAGAAAGACAGAGAAAGAGGAAATATTTTCTTCTGGCATTTCAAAGAAGCTTCTGACATAATAAATTATTGCATGTTAAGAATATAAACTGCCTCAGTAAATTCTGTTCCCCTCAGGAACTGCCAAATTTACATTCTACAAACACTAAAAAGGAACAATAACACTGCTGCCAAACACAAAGATGATATCAGCCAAAGAGTTAAAGGGATGATAGAGCTCTCTAATATATTTCTCTTTCATTCTAAATATGTTGTAAAATACCTTAGCAGCTCAGATGCATGCATTTAACATCCTAGACTTTTAACGCAATTCATGAATTTGACTAAAAATGTTCACTATCAATGCCACAGCGTTTTTTGCAAGCATTTTTTTATTTCATCACATACTTAACCAGCATCTTGTCTTATGCTAACATACCCAGAGCATTGTTTAGAAAGCAGTTACAATAAACTTAATTTATTGCCCCTCAGAATGGGTAAAAAAGAGCCTATAATATGCTAACTGTAGACAGGAGAAAGTATTTATAACTAAATCAATTTAAAGCATGATCCCCAAACTTGATACATAAAAGACCGGACTCCTTTCCCATTCCTTCCATACAGTCCTAATAGCTATTTCTACTTTTTCCTCAATTCTATTTCCCTAATTTTAGTTTTTCAAACAAGTTCCAGATGATCTGAACCAATCTTTCCTTGGATTTTTATTTGCAGATAAAATGCAAGTCATAAATATTACCAGTAAAAACTACACTGACCCGCTCTAAATCATAAAGCAAATAAATTCATTATTAAAATGACCAAAATACATAAATTAAAACAAAATGTCTCCCTTTCCAAAAACACTACAGTTGTATCTAAAGTAAGTACGATAGAAGAAAAACTGAAGTATGCATAGAAAAACAAAGCATGTACAAAAAAATGATTAACACTGATCTAGAGAAAAAGACTTAAGAATTTGTATTTTTTGTAACACTTGTGTTTTCAACAGACATATGCATTACATCCTCAAAAATGAAAATATCCATTCAATTGGAATTTTTAAAACAACTACAATAGCTGGAATATACATAGCCAACATAAAAAATAGTTTCCTATCTATGTGACAGTTGTGGGTTTCCTATTTAATTAAAAGACTAAATGTAAAAATGATTTGTTTAAATGTGACAGTTGTCCAGAAATATCAAGATTTCTGGAGAAAAAATTTGAATAATATCTTAAATGAGCAAAATAGTTGATGCTGCTGAGTTGTACTTGGTTTAAATATCTGACTTCTTATAGAAAATCAGTATTTCTTCAGTGGTGTGTTGATTCAAATAAATATCTAACAAATAAAATTAGCCAGTCAGTATTAGCCCTTTACTAGCTAGTATAAAAACTTTGAAATATGTATGCTTTGGAATAAGAATCATCATATTTCCTTGGCAGTGATTCAGTGAGACAAATGGAAAATCCTCAGGAAAACAAATATTAAAAATGTGAGCTACACTTAAAACAAAAACTCAGGAATACGGTTATGTAAGTATCAAAAATAATCAACCAGAAAAACCCTAAATTTTTGTTGACAGTGCAAAGCAAAGCCAGAGTTCATTGATAAAAGAAACAAAGACGAAGCCACTCTGAAGAGTGAAAATTATGACGACATTCATTACGGTTTTACTTTATTTGCTTGTATTTTTTATTTTTATTAGTGTATGTTGGCAGTACATAATGATTGTGCTCATTCTGAGGAGTTAGAACAAGCACATAACACATTTTAATTCCTTTTTAAAAAATCTCTGGAATTTTCCATTTAGTATTTTTGGACCATGGCTGGATACCGATAATGAAACCACAGAAAGTGAAACCATGATTTAGACAGATGTCCTGACCCTACCTTTCCAACCCTTCCACTGTGCCCTCTCAAAACTTCAGTCAACAGCAAACAATATTTTTTGGTCTGGATTTATTCTCTGAAAGTGCCCATCTTCTTTCCTAGTTGAGAGTTAGTATTTCAAAACAGAAAACAGTGGCTATATAATATCTCTTGTTTTCTTTGAAATAATTGTCCATATCTTCACACACAATGAATTCAAACAAAACAAAATAGTATAAAACTGATCAAAACAAAAGAATGAAAGCATTATAGGCCTTCAGAACCAGACAATAGGAAAATCAACAATGGTTACCATAATGTCTCTCCAAAATAGCTGTCCATACCTTCAGATGTACTGAAATCACATAATAGAAAGACTAAAACCAATCAAAATAAAGAATAAAAGCATTATTGGACTTTAAAACAAGATGACAGAAAATCAGCAATGGCTACCATAACGTCTTACTTTCTTCTAAGTAGCTGTTCATGCCATCACACATAATAAAACCAATTTTTTAAACTGTTTAGGAGACGATCTAGGCATGTATAAGCCTATACATGTACATCTATTCATTCTGTGTTAGAAAAACAAAACAAAACAAAATGAAATACAAGAAAAACAAGAGCCAAAATAGACAAATAGTGAAAATGAAGAGCCCAAAACAATAACAATATAGGCTTTCAAAACAAGATGGTAGGACCATAGCTAAGGCTATTATTTTGCATATTATCTTCAAAAGAGTTTCTCAGATTATCAGATATACACATGCAAAATTGATCTAATCTTATGAATGTTAGCTGTTTTGTTCCAAGAACTAACAGAATTAGTAGTACAATCATCTGAGCTATCTTAAGTGTAAATATACAAATTTATATCCTTTTTCTTTTCCCTTCCTTGTTTTCTTTCTCCTTTTGACTGAGTTACTTTTTTTCCCTTTGAGCAGGTTCTTACCCTATCACAATATATTTGAAGATTTTGTATCTTATTTACTCTTTCAGTTTCTTACACTAGGAAGAGACAATGTTGTATTTACACATGTGAATTTGATTTATTTCACTTATGAATATGGTCTCAAGTCACATTCATTTACCTATAAAAGCCTCAATGTGATCCTTCTCTATAGCTGAGTAGAACTCCATTGTATAAAAAAACTACATCTTTTTTACCCATTCCTCAGTTGATGGGCATTTAGGTTGTTGCCAAGATCTGGCTATTACAAATTATGCTGCTATAAACGTGGGCGCACATATATCACTGTGTGGTATGATGTTTTCAATTCTGGGAATATGCCCAGAAATGGAATAGCTGGGTCAAATGGGACTTCTAATTCCAGTTTTTTGAGAAACTTGCAGACTGATTTCCACTGTATACCCCCACCAACAGTGCAGAAAAGTTCCATTTCCCCCACAGACTCTTCAGCTTTTATTATTTGTTATTGGTGGCTTTCTTGATCTTGGTCATTCTTTTTGGAGTGAGATGAAATCTCAATGTTGTCTTAATTTGCATTTCTTGAATGACCAATGATGTTGAACATTTTTTAATGTATTTATTTGTCATTTGTATTTCTTCATCTGAGAACTGTGTATTCATCTCAGATGCTGATTTTTGGACTGGGTCTTTGAATTTTGTGGGTCCGATTTTTTTTAAAAAAGTTCTTATATATTTTAGATGGAAGTCCTTTGTCTGAGGGACAGTTAACTAAAATTTTTCCCCCTCAATTTTTGGATTTTCTTTTCACTCTGTTGGACATTTCATTTGACATGCAAGCATTTTTTAATAAGATTAAATCCCATTTGTTAATTCTGGAAAATATTTCCCATGCAGTTTGATTTTTTGTTTATGAATTCTCTGCCGACCCCTATGTCTTCAAGATTTCTACCTATTTTGTCTTCCAACAGATTTAGTGTTTCTGCTTTAATATTTATATCTTTCCTCCATCTTATCTTTAGCTTAGTACACAGTGCTAGGCATGGGTCTAGTTTTAGTTTTCAGAGTATGGGAAGCCAATTTTTCCAGCATTGCTTATTAAAGAGGCTATTGTTCTTCCAGTGAACATGTTTGGCCTTTTTGTCTAAGATAAGATGCCTGAGTGTGTTTGTAGTTGTAGTTGTATCTTCTAATCTATTCCAATGATCTTCAGGTCTCTTTTTATTCCAGTACTGTCATGATTTTTATCACAGTAGCTTTGTAGCATAATTTCAAGTCAGGGATTGTGATGCCTCTTGCTTTGCTTTTGTTGCCCAGAATTGCCTTTGCTATTCTAGGTCGTTTCTGGTTCCAGATGCATTTTAGGAATGACTTCTCAAGATCTGTGAGGTGTGTTAATGGTATTTTATTGGAATTGCATTCAATCTATATAACAGTTTTGGAAGAATGGCCATTTTAACAATGTTTGTTCTTCTTATCCATGAACAAGGAATGTCTTTCAAGTTTCTGAGATCTTCTATTTCTTTTTTCAGGGTATTATAATTTTCCCTGAATAGATCTTTTACTTCCCTAGATTGATTCCCTGATATTTCATTTTTTTTGGATGCCATTGTGAAAGGTGTGGTTTCTCTTATTTTTCACTCAGTGAGTTTGTTGTTTGTGTACAGGAATGCTATTGATTTTTGAGAACTGACTTTGTATCCAGCTACATTACTGAATTTGGTTATGATGTCTAGAAGTCTTTCAATGGAGTTTTGGGGTCTTCTATGTAAAGTATCATGTCATCAGCACATAATGATAATTTAACTTCATCCTTCCCTATCCTTATTCCTTTTATTTCTCTCTCTTGTCTAATTGCCCTGGTCAATGTTTCCAGAACTATATTGAATAAGAGTGATGATAGTGGACATCTTTGTCTTACTCCTGATTTTAGAGTGAAAGCTTTCAGTTTTTGTCCATTTAGTATAATGTGGGCTGTTGGTTTGTCATAGATGGCCTTTATGAGATTGAGGTAGACATAGTATATTCCAAGTTTCTGAAGGGATTTTTTTTTTATCATGAACAAGTGTTGGATTTTATCAAAAGCTTTTCTGCATCTATTGAAATGATCATCTGATTCCTGTTTTGGCTCTACGGATATGGTGTATGATGTTTATTCATTTGCATATGTTGAACTATCCCTGCATTCCTGGGATGAATCCCATTTGGTTATGATGTATAATCTTCTTGATGACTTGTTACATTTTGTTTGCCAATAGTTTATTGAGGATTTTTGCATCTATGTTCATTAGGGAGATTGGCCTGTAGTTCTCTTTTTTGGTTGGTTCTCTTATTTTGGTATTAGGGTAATATTTGCTTCCAGGAATGAGTTAAGGAGAATTGCTTCCCTTTCAATCTCATTGAAGAGTTTGAGGAATGTTGACATTAAGTCTTCCTTGCATTTCTTGTACAATTAGCAGTGAATCCATCAGGACCTTTGTTGTTAAGGTTCTAATTACATTTTCAATTTCACTAATTGAAATTGAGTTATTCATCGGTTTTACATCTTCTTGATCTAGCTTTGGAAATTCATGTTTCTACTAATCAGTCCATTTCTTCTGTGTTATTGAACCTGTGAAGTAAAGGTTTCCAAGTAAGTATTGATGATCTTCTGTATTTCCACAGGGTCTGTAGTGATTTCACCCTTTTCATTCCTTATTGCTTGAATTTGAGTTTTTTTGTTTCCTTTTTAAAATAAGGTTGGCTAGAGGCTTATCAATTTTAGTTTTTCTATGAAAGATTAATTCCTTTTATGTTTCCTTTCCCTCCCTTGCCAACTACATTTCTCCCCTACCTTCTCTTCATCTCTTTTTTCTTGTTATCTTTTATTTTACTCTCTATTTATATTTTGGGTTTCTCATATGAGAAAATCCTTGTGATATTTAAGCTTGTGTGTTTAATTTATCACACTTAGAATTGTGGTCTTGAGGCACATCCGTTTTCCTATGAATAATTCAGGTTCATCTTTCTTTATAGGAGAATATTACCACATTGTGTATAAATACCAAATTATCTATTCATCTGTTCATAGACACACAGGCCACTTCCAAGGTTTAGCTATTGTGGATTGTGCTGCTGTAGTCATGGGTAAGAATGTATCACTGAGATATATTGTCTTTAACTTTTCCAGAAAACACCTAAGAAGGGAATAGCTGGGTAAAATGGAAATTCTTGTTTTAGATTTCAAAAACTCACCATACTGACTTTACATAATGGTTGTACTACTTTACCTCCTGAACAACAATGAAGAAGAGTTCCTTTTTCCGCCCAGCCTCACTAGTATTTGCTGCTACCTGACTTCTTGATGACAGAAATTGTGGTGTAAGATGGAAGTTCAGTGTTGTTTTAATTTGCATTTTTCTAATGGCCACAGATGTCAAACATTTTTCAGGTATTTACTGGTCATTTTTATTCTTCTGAGAAGTGTCTATTCATTTTGGTTGTGTTTCTTCATTAAGCCTTTTATTTGGAGGAGATTCCTTTTTTTGGTTTTTACCTATTATGGATATTAGAACCTTGAGGACTAGCTAGCAAATATTGTTTTCCATTTTATAGATTGTCCCTTAATTCTGTTGATTGTTTCCTTTGATGTGCATAAGTTTTGAATTGATATGATCCTATTTATTGATTCTTGTGTTATCTCTTTTGTAATTATTGCGATATTCAGAAACTTTTGCTTATGCCTAAGTATTCAAAAGTTTTACCTCTTTTATATTCAAGCAGATTATTTCTGTTTAATATTTAAATCTTTGATTCACTTTTATTTTAGTTTGGTGTGCGATGAGAGAGATGGTTCTAGATTCATCTACGTGTGTGTACCAGTCTTCCCTGCATCATTTGTTAATCAGATAATCTTTCCTGCAGTGTAATTTGTTGGCCCCTTTGTTAACAATCAGAGAGCTGAGTATGTTTAGGTTGTTTCTGTATCTTCAAATCTGTTCTACTGACTTAGATGTCTGGTTTTATTTATTTATTTATTTGTGTTTTGCCAGTACCGTGCTGTTTTTAATCCCTGTAACTCCATAGTATAACATGAAGTCCAAAATTGTGATTTCGTCTACTTTGCTCTTATTGCCCAGGATTGCCTTCAGTATTCTACATCACTTCTGGATCCACATGGGTTTTAGGATTGTTTTCTCTAGTTCTGTGAGGAATGGTATTGGTATTTAATTGTGATTACACTAAATACATATAATCAGTTTTTGAAAATGGCTATATGACTATGTTGATTCTATCTAGCCAGGAACAGGGAATAACTTTCCATTTTCTGATTGTGCTTTTTGATTTCCTTTTTCAGAATACTTTAGTTTTCAGAGCAATAATTTTCACTTCCTTGGCTAGGTTAATTCCTAAGTATTTTACTTTTATTCATGCTAGTGTGAAAAATATTGCCTTCCTAATTTCTTTTTGGTGAATTTATTGGCATATGGGCATGCCGTTAATTTTTGTGTGTTGACTTGGTATCCTGCTATGCTATCAACTGATTGACTGAAATTCACTCACACAATTGTGGTGTCTGAAAAGCCCCATACTCTGCTACCTGAATGTTGGAGGAGAAAGAAAAAACAGTGGTATAATTTAATCAAAGTTTGAAAGCCTGAGGTGTAAGTGCCAATCTGAGTCCAAAGATGCAACAGCTGGAAATGCTGATGTTGAAGGGCAGGAGATGGATTTCTTAGCTCTGTCACAGAGCATGAACTCAAACTTTCTCCACTCTGTTCTTTTTGGGGACCTCAATGATTTGTGTGAACTCACATTGGGAAGGGCTATCTGCTTTACTCAGTTTTCTGATTCAAATGCTAATCTATTCTGGAAACACCAGCACAGGCACACCCAGAAATAATATTTTTACTAGATATCTGGGTATCTTTTAGCCTAGTCAAGCTGACACATTAAATTAATCGTCATGGTAATATATACTGAAGGGTTTGGCCAAAGAAGCCTACATATATCTTTTGAGTTGGTTGCTTGCATTTTCATAGGATAGCCTGAAGATTATTGTAAAATGACCATGAAGAAGTTGCTCAAGTCATTCTAAAAGCAAATATTCATAGTGTATTTGATTGAAGAAAGCTGTTTTTCACCTGATTTCCAGTGTTGTGACCCTGGCCGTAATATCTCAAATACAAAAGTTCAACTTGGTTCACTACATTATGTAGAAAATTTTGAGAGTAACCATTGTGTTTTCATTTTTAATAACTCATTTTTCTCTCTAAATAGTCTTTACCCTTGTTTTAGGCAGCCTGAACCCACAATCTCAGAGAAGGAAAAACTGACAAAATTATTCAAAACAAAACACTTGTTCCCAATGCTTGAGTTTAAAATGCATGGTAGGGGTAGCAGACAAAAGAACAAATTGGAAGATTGACAAGACCACATGATAATATGAGAGTACTTTTCTTGACTTGATAGTATTCTTGTGATGCAGTCAAATTTGGAAAGAAATAGTATTAGATGCTGCTTGAGGTCTCTTTGCACTTTCCGTACCTATCCCAATGACAGTCTAAATCCTGGGGAATTTTAGAAGAAAGGAGGCATATGTCTATTTCTCTTCATGATCATGCAGAAGTTCCAGTCTTTATCCATGTAGCACAGCATTGCCAGGAGAAATGCCCCACAGAGAATCTTTTTATAAAGAATGCTCATGTATGGTGTTAGGAGGAGCCAAATCTTGCACAAACATGATGTGACACAGAGAGCAGGCAGTTGTGACTAGGACTTGAGCCAAAAAAAAAAAAAAAAAAAAAAAAAAAAGAAAAACACCAGCACCAGGAGGCAGCCCAGACAGATAGGTGTTCTTAGAAGTTGCCAGCATGGAAATGTAATGCTTCCATGAGTCAAGTGAAGTGTGGTTCATCCCACCAGAAGTCAGTATGGGTGAAGGAGCAAAGAGCCTTTCTCTGATGTCATGACACTAAGCAACTGGAATTTAAATAGGAGGAGAGAGGAAAGAATTCTATGATGAGTCTACTCTGATTTGACTGAAATTAAGTGTTTAACTTGAACTGATAAATTTAGGTTTTCACTGACCAAGGGGAGAAAAGAATAGAGTTGTTTGAGGTAAAAGTATTCTATTTTTTTCTATAAAACTCATCTTGTGTTTTGAATTTAAAGCATAGCCCATTTCTCCTTTGTTATTAGTACCTATTAATTTTACAAATATTAGGTTTCAATGCATTTATTTTGATATCTATCTCCCTATTACCTTCCATAACCTCCTTTATTTTCTTCTTCTTGTCTTATAGTTCCTTTATGTACACTTTTTATATTGAATTCATCAGTTAGTGTTTCTAGCATGGAGAAGAAACCAAGATGAAAACCAGCAAAGGACTGATGCATATTAAGTAGTTTTGCAAATATGATCGTTTCTTTTATATTATTTCTGTTAAATTGAGCTGAGGTAGTCCAGAAAAACATTGCAGTGTTACCATATTAATTAATTAGCAGTAATGTTTCTTACAGTAGGTTGTAGAATAACATGTTAAATGATAAGAAATCTCTAGTTCTCTTAACAATATCATCTAGAGTCTTCTTAAGAATTTGCACCCAGTTACATATAGGAAGTACATTTAAATAGGAATTTCTCAAAAGCAGACATACAGATGGCTAAAGGTATTTGAAAAAAATGTTCAATGTTGCTAATCATAGGAAAATAAAAATTGACACCACAGTTGCCTCATGACAGGAAGAAGGGGTACTATTAAAAAGATCAAAGACAATAAGTGCTGGTGAGGATATGGAGAAAAGGTGACCCTTACATTCCTTGTGAGAATGTAAATTAAGGCAAACAGTTCCAAAAAAGTTGGAAGTAGAGCTAGTATATCATCCAGAATCCACCACTCAGTATAAATCCCCCCCTCAAAAAAATCAGCCTGTCAAAAAGACATCCACGTCCTCATGTTTATTATAGCACAATTTGAAGTAGCCAAGAAATAGAATCAACCTATGTGCTTAGAGTGGGGGACACTGGTACACAATAGAATCAACCTCCATCAAATGATAAAAAAGAGTATGTGATTAATATTAATAATAGAGTACTACTTATCAACCAAAAAAAATGCAGTGTTATCATTTATGACAACTGGGATAGAAGTAGAGATTCTTATGGTAAGTATAATGAGCAGGGCATAAAAGGAAAAGTACACTCACTGTCTCACTCCTACGTGGTGTATAAAACAAGTTGATCTCGTGTCAGGTGAGCGAGTAGGGTGATGGTTGCCAGAAGTGAGGGACCGTAGAGGCAGTGCGATGAGGAATAGTTGGTCAATGGACACTAAGTTACAGTGAGGGAGAAGCAAGAAGTCTTGGAGTCCTACTGGGAAGCAGGGTGACTTCAGGTAACAGTAATATATGTGAATATCAGAAAACTGGAAGAAATGGTTTTGGAATTGTTTATAAAGAAATGACAAATGTTTGAAGAGATCAATATGTATAACCAGACTTAAGCATTGTAGACTGTATGCATGTATTGAAACATTGCATTACTCTATTAATATGTTCAAGTTTTATATTTTTATATACCAGTCAAAATACACTTTAAAAATGACTTCAGTCAAAAAATGTTTTTATTACTTTTTCAACTCCTTCATTTTCTTGAGGGTAATGAAACTTACTAGCTTGGGGAGGTATCCTGATGTGGATGAGAGCACAAGGCTTTAAGCTCAGACGTATGTAATTTTAAATTTCAAGTCTGGCTCATATGAGCTGTGTGCCTTTAGTTTTCTTTTGGTTGAAAGAAGTTAGAAATAGCTGTAGTAGACTTCTGTTCTTTCCGTTGGCCTCCTCAGCTTACTTTGAAAGTAGTACCAAGTGTCCCCCACTCTAAGCACAAGTGATTCAACAGGTGCTGACCCTACACTTGGCTTTGTGTGGCTCAAGACTGATTAATTAGGGATCTTGACACTCTGCTCACTATGATTGGCCCAGGATAGACATAAGATCTAAATTATAAACAGAGTAAATCTCAAGATTTTCATAGAAAGAATTGTTTTCTTGTTTTCTATCATTGCTAAGCTTATTGGGTTATAAACCTGAACTAGCACCTGCTAACACATTGATTGGAGCCCGTCTAAGAGATAAGCCATACACACAAAAGAAAAATGATGAGATGGACAGTCTGAACGCTTTTGGCAAGGTCCAAGCTCCTGATTCCTGAATCCAGTAATTCAGCCTGAGGCTCAGTTCTCTTAGCAGGGCTTCAAGGGCTAAAGAACAACTTCCCATTTTTTTTCCTCCTTTAGGTTTGGAACCCACTAAGTGATAGCAACAGGAGTTGACAGAAGGAGATCAAAATCAGCTGCAATACTAATAAAAGCTGGATTAGTCAACATAGTTTAGATGTGCAAGGCACAGCGTACTGCTTAGGACTCTCTCCTGAATTGGACTTATACAGCCAAATCCTGCATGGTAAGCTTAACACATAGTAGAATGCAGAGCACGACATTCTCTGCAGTGAGGCAGGGAGGCAGATCTGTAAGTCTGGGAACAGAAGAGGCTGAGTGAAGAAGTAAAATATAGGCTTGGTTACATAATGGCATTTCAGTGAATGACAGACCACATGTATGATGGTGTGGTCCTATGATAAATTAATGGAGCTAAAAAATTCCTATGGCCCAGTGAGGTCATAGCATGGTACACTGAAGTGTAACACATTATTTCCATGTTCATGGCACTACGACGGTAAAGAAACCTACTGAGCTGCCAGATCTATAAGAGTATAACGTATATAATATGTATAATCTTTGATAATGATAACTATGCAACTAGTTTTTGTGTTTAATATACTGTATTATCCTTTTTATCACTATTTTAGTCTATGCTCCTATTTATGAAAGACTACTACTGTAAAACAGTATATTTGTGCTGATATTAATCTTGTACATCTCATGTTTACCGTTTCTTGATTATAGCAAGGTGAGATGATTGTTCTTTGCCATCCAGATTTGTGTAAGTAGACTGTGTAATGTTTGCACAATAGGAAGGTTGTCTAATAAGGCATTTATCAAAATAAACCCCAATCATCAAGTGATGAATGACTGTACACTAACTGTCTAAGATCCTCTTTAACCCAGATGATGGAGGGAAAGTGGAGAGACCCAGAATGATTACTCAGGCAGAACCAACTCCACATGAATTTGGAGCACAGAAGTTCTCCCTAGTCTTTGGGAGTATTAGAGCTGATAAATTTTCTTATTTTGCTTATTTTTTTTTATCACTTGCAACTGTACATATTGACCAAATTTACTAAATTTACTCAACCCATTAGAAACAGGTACACTTTATACTTTATTATGTTAAAAGGACAACAGCAAACAAGGATTGATGGTTTAGTAGTGGATGTGGAGCAAGGGTGAGTATTTGTGTTGTGTGATAAGCACCAGAATAGGAATAAGACCTGGATGCCAGGGCAGTGAATGCTTCATTCTTGGGCAGAAAAGGAAGACTTGTTAGGTTTCCATGAAGACTAAAAGAGACAAGGTAGGTAAATTTCTTATACTATAACCTTTTTGTTTTATTTTAAAGAAGATAAAACTAAGGAAAAAAATCCAATAAAACCAATAAAAATAACCAGTATAAGTGATAAAGGACTTCAAAACCTTACAAAATCAGCAATAGTTACAATGATGCCTTTTGCTGTCTTCAAAATAGCTACCTTCAAACATACTAAAAATAAACAGAACAGGATAGAATAAAAACAATAAAAATAAAACAATGAATGCAATAAAGGACTTCAAAGCAAGCCAATAATAAATCCAAAATGGCTACCATAATATGTTTTGCTATCTTTTAAATAGCTGCTCATGACATCAGATTTAACACAATCAAACAAAACAAAAGAAAACAAAACCCAACTCAACAAAACAATGAAAATGATACGGTTTCCAGGTGGGGACTGTCTCTTGGCAAGGCCTGGTACTCTCCCTCTGCAGTCGGCAAATGGTGCTGCCTTACGGAGAGGCTTGGGTCTGGCTGTGCCCACTCTACTCTAGCCTTTTAACAAATGCTACTTCTCTTTTCTATGACAGGCCTATCCCTTGAGGGGTCATCTTTGTGAACTGTACTTAGAATAGTACCTGGAGCATGATGGGCAATGAAGTATGACTTGCAGAATGGCTAAGAAACTATTGAATAACTTCTGAAATTCACTCAATGTAAGTGGAACCATTTTTAAAGTTATATATCTGAAAATTATGATCTTCAAAAACCAAAATGAATATTGCAGTAGATATTTGAACCAAGGAAAGTTCTTTGTGAATATAGGGCTAATTCCTTTTCCAGCTACTGCCAGAGTGTCACTAAACCATAGCTCTAATCATTACCAATATAATTGATGTGATAATACAGCATGGTTTACAAGATATTTTTATTAGTTTATTTCATTTTTTAAAAATGAAACTTCACTTTTTAGGAGATTTTTGTATATAAAAATTGTTAAGATAATACAAAGAGGTTTCATATGCTCACACTTTTTCCCCTGTTACTAACATATCATCTTACAATGATGCACTCTTTGCTATTAATGACTTAAATATGTATTATTGTCATCAACAGTGCTATTCTAATATTAAAGTTTTCTTATTTTTCAACTAATTTCTCTTATTCTAGGATTTCATCCAAAGCACCATATTACATTTAAGTGCTATGTCTTTTTATTTTCTTATTTTTTCCTACCCACATTCATCTCTTCCTCTTTTTCTTCCTTTTTAGACAGTACTGGGGATTGAACCATGGGCCTGTGAAATGAGCTGCATTCCTGTCATTTTAAAAAGTTTTAATGTTGAGACCGGGTCTCATGAAGTTGCTCAGGCTGCACTGGAGCATGTGACCCTCCTGCTTCAGCGCCTGGAGTCCTGAGATTCCAGGTGTAGATCATCCTTCTTGGTTTCTTAGGCTCTTCTTGGTTGTGACAGTTTCTTAAATTTTCCTTGTTTCTGGTGAGCTTGATATTCTGAGGAGTGCTGGTGAGGAATTTTATAGAGTAGGGATTTGTTTGACTTGTTCTCATTAGATTGGGTTACATACACATTTTTGGGAGAAAACCTGGGGACAGAGAACCAGTTTCATCATATATCAAGAATACATTCCATAAACACGTCTTATCACTTTTGATAATGACCTTTATCACATAGTTTAATGAATATTTGTCAGATTTCTCCACTGTGAAGAAATGTTCAACACCATGCATGCTATACTCTGTTGTTTTCAAATCTACAAAAGCTCCAGCCCTATAGACAATTGTGCTGTTATGAACAGAAACAATTTAGGTAGATCACAGGTTTGTTATGAAGACCAATAAATAACACTTTAAAATGAGCCTTCATATATACTGTGTATATTTAAGCAAATATGTTTGCTGGAAGTTCAAAGAAATAGATTTATTTCAAGAAATTGGAAGCCTTGGCACAACACAGTGAGCAAGAAGCTCTGGACAAAAGAGCCTTAGATACATGATGAAACTTATTTATATCTTGAGTGACTTCTTTTTTTAAGTATAAAGTCAAAATTATATATCCTTTTGGTGGACACTTGTTTACTATGATTTACGATGCTAAAATTGTGAGCACAAGCAGACAGGGAGACTTCTCCAACATTTGCTTAGATGGTTAGGGCGAACACCAGAGGCAAAATGATCCACTTTTACTTCCATTCTCATCTCATTCCCCTTAACTCAGACCAGAAATGTGAGAGAGGGAAATATGGGAGAAGTAGGCAGTGAACTGGAAGACTTAGCTGGGGAGTGTAGCTCCTGAGTGATTTATTAGGGACCAGGGAAAGCTTAGTATTTCTTCCATATTTTCAGGAAGGAAGTGATGAGTTGCAACAACAATCTGGTGACTATTGCAGATTTGTGTGAATAAGGCCTTCTTTATGCCTGGTTCCTTTTAAAATCGCATTCTGTACCTACCTCAGGTTAAATGGCTAATCAGTTTTCTTCTGCCTCCAAGAAGAAATGTCTCCGAGGAGCTTTACAGTTTTACCGGTTCAAGAACATCAACATTTCCCCACATTCAGCTTGAACTAGAGGCAAAGCAATAGCTGTATGGCTCCTTGTGAAAATACGTCTCTCTATGGGCTTTAAATCATGTCTCTTTCCTTTCCGCCACTGGTTTTTCCCTTTGCAGTGGACTGTTTTCTGATTTTTTTCCCACCACCCTTCCAAGAATTTCTGAATCTATGGTAATTAAAGGCAAAAAAAAAAAAAATGAAATGATACTTGATTTTCTTTCCTTATGTCATAGAGGATTATCTGTCCCAAACATTTATTTTCCATGTTCATTAACAAGAACTACGGAGATCTTGAAGCATCAAATTTGATTTTATGTTTTTGATTTCATATTCAGAGATATTATTGAATGTGGAGAAAGGATTTTTAGGTTTAGGCTATTCAGTGGAATACAGAGGTTTTTTTTTTTTAATTTAGAGAAAAAAGCAAAACAGAAAAAAGTGTAGGAAATAATACAGATTTTTTTAAAAAAGTAAGAAATCACTAGTTGATAAATTATGTATTGTTATCTTAGAAGCAGTTGTTCAAGTTACAAAATCAAAACATTAAAAAGTGGACAATCAAACAATGACAGGATAAAATATTCCCTTTGATGAACTAACAAAAACGTAGTTAGTATGGCTATCTATCTTGCACATTTGAACATATTGAGATTTCATCTCACTCCAGAAAGAACAGCTGCCATCAAGAAATCAACTGATAACAAATGTTGGTGAGGCTGTGGGGAAAAAGGAACATTTCTCCACTGTTGGTGGGAGTGTAGACTGGTGCAGCCACTGTGGAAATCAGTATGGAGATTCCTCAAAAAACTAGGATTGGAAGTTAAATTCAATCCAGCTATTCCCCTCTTGGGTATTTTCCCAGAAAAATTGAAAAGGTCATGTCACAGTGATATATGTGCACCTGTGTTATAGCAGTGGCATACAGTTGTTTAAGGCTGTTAACTCTGGAGTCATGTCACCTACCTTTTTTTTTCTTTTATGGTCAGTATAAAAGTCACTTTATTTCTGTGTATCAGGATCACCTAGGTTCTTGTTTAGATTCTATCACTTACTAGTTATGTGACTTCAGGCAAGTTACCTAACCTTTCTATAACTCAGTTTCCTCATCTATAAATGAGAACAGTTTTAGCCCTAACTTACAAAGTCATTTAATACATTTAAAACACTTGGATTAGCACCCAGCATAGTAAATCCTTTGTGTTTGCTGCTCATTATTTATAGCACATTAAAAGGATTCACTGGCATGTATGCTAATATTCTGCTCTTGCTTTCCTTCCGTCTCTTATTTTGGTCCTAACAGATGACTATCAGCTGTGAATAGCATCACCTGAACCCTTTTCAGGTGACTTCCAGGTGAGTCTAGCCAGAGGAAGTCCTGGATGGGCAGATCCGTGGAGGGGTAGACGGAAAGGGAGGGTTGGGTATCTTTTTTTTTTTCCTGTTTCCAAGTAGCTGTCTCTCTTACAATAAATTTCCTTCTCTGTGATTCAGCCCCTGGTGGTAGCTCCTCCTGTATTTCTAGCTCTCATTAGGCTCCTAAACCATCCTGTCCTTGCATCTCCCTTTCAGCCCTAAAAGTGGAAATGTTTCCCATAGCCGGACTCTGGGTGCCTCCACATTCCTTGTGTATTAGCTCAGTCTTTCCTCATTCCAGCCGAGAATCTCTTCATTAATATGTCCTCCTTTGAGCTGTCTGAGGAGAAGTTTGTTTTCTGATGGTTTTGTAAGTTCATATTTCAATTTGACACATTTTGGAATATCTCAGCCTTGAATCTGAACTTATTAATATACAAAGAAAATATCATTTAAAAACTGTGATTATCATTTGGGACTGCATTGCCTTTGATTTCTTAAATCAGATTTCTTGAAGATGGGAATTACTATGATTTGGATATGTGTGTACATGGATGTTTTCACAGTGCCAAGTATATAGCAGATGTTAAGAAATAACATGTAGGAGTGTGGGACAGAGCTGTTCAGCACAGTGAACACCATGCTTTACTCCTGTGACACATTAAAAGCTTTGCAACTATTGCAGCTTTAGTTTCAATCTCTCAACAATTACTTGCTAGATTTTAAAGGATTTATAGTTTATGAAAGGTGCCAAAATAATAGCAGTGAGGAAGAAAATCCCATAGTCTCACAATAGACTGCGACTCTCCAGGCTTCCTCTCTCTCCTGCCAGACAGCCCAATGGAGCTGACTGAAAGATTAGATTATTTTAAACTGAAGTTCTGATGTTCTGGGAGACTGGAAGGTTCACCTCCCCCTCGGGAAATTCTATGAGAAAACTAGATTAAGTGTTCTTTTTCTGAGGAGTTGTTCATATAGCACTCCTACTCTATCCTTGAAAAGACTTAACTTTGAATAGAGAAATAGTTAATTTCATCTCCATGTGTTTTTATCTGGGGAAGAAGATGGTTTTAATTTGAATTACTGGGCCACTTTCTAAAATGGCATAGTGACCTGGATAATTGTAAAAAGAATGTAGATATAACTGATTGGCACTTAGCATACACAGAACTTAAATGCAATTATAAATATAAATATTTAATTTTCAGGAAGGCAGAAATTGAAGGGTCTCTGCATTCTTTGGAAAAGTGTCTCTTGAAGCCTCATTTTCTTTATTTTTAAAAGACCAAGGGGTTACAGCAGTTATCTTATAGGTTTATTGTGATGATTGCCTGTGTTTATAAAGCATCCATAAAGTGCCAAATGCTCAAAATATAATAGGAAGGTGTACTGAGAAAGGATTGAATGTGTGTATGTATGTAAATGTGTGACTTAGGATGAATAGAAACGATTACAGTTTTTAACTTGCCTAACATTTCCCTCATATTATATTGCATTTATGTACAAATAGCCAGGAGGGAATCTGAGAAACAGAAGAAAATGTCTCAGGGTTTGATCAACTCAATATAAGTATGGCATCATCAACTTTTCAGGAAGATTTTTAGACTTGTTAGAATTTTGACATTTTGTCTTGTATACCACACTTATTTTACATGACCTTGAGAATATTTTTACAAGAAGTTGAAAATATTTATCAGCTCTCCAATATTACTAGCTTATCAGGACTGTTTTGATCAGTTGACATAATAGGATCCTGCGCAGTAATTTATACACAGTGATACTGTGCTCCCTTCATGTCATTTGTATGAGATGTCGTCTCACAAGACACCATCGCTTCTGGTCTGTTGTTTCACTTTCATACAAACATACTGGAGTTTAAATTATTTGTGGGAAAATCATAGTAAAGGTTAGGATAAGCACTGTAGGAAAACATAAATAAGAAAACCAGCTTATGGAGGAGCTGGAGAGGACACATCATGATGTATTGACATAGATTAGAAAGAAAGCTACAAATCTGGGATTCTGCCAGTGGCCAGTTTTGTTACCATATAAGTCAAGGTTCTCCAGAGAGACAGATCTCTAGCTAGATCATTTTTAAATAAGGTATTGGCTTATATGATGATAGAGGCTAAGCCCCACGATTCGCTGTTGGCACCAGGAAGATCCAGGAAAGCTGGTGGTGTAGTCTGAATATCTGAGAGCCAATCATGCAGATGCCAATTTGCATCTGAAGGCCTGAAGACCCAGAAGCAGCTTGGTAGGAGAAAAAGTTAAACTCTCTGGCCTATGTACATTCAACCTTTTTTGCTTTTTTATTCTATTCGTGCCTCCAATGGATTGGATGGAATCTGCCCAAATTGGTGTAGGGGGATTGTCTTTACTCAGTCTAGTAATTCAAATGCTACTTTTCCAGAACACTCTTATGGACACATCCACGAGTAATGTTTAAGCAGCTATCAGAGAAGCCAGGACTCTGTTGAGATGTAGAATTATTCATCTTGGATAAGTCACTTAAATTCTGAGAGTCTTGGCTTCTTGATCTATAACAAAGAAGGTATCACTCCTTACCAGCTTGAAATTTTGACTTGATTCTTATGATTTATTCTGCTTGGCTATTGTATAAACAACAGAAACATTTATTTGACTAATTTTAAAAGTACTTGTTTAATATAGAAAATCTTAAAAAACTAAGACTAAAAAAAGCACCTCATCATCTTTCACTTTCATCTGTTTATTTATTTGTTTATGTTTTTAAGATTGCTTGCTATCGAGTTCAGGCTAGCATTGGACTCACTGTGTATCTCAGGCTGGTCTCGAACTAGTGGTGATCCTTCTGCTAGTCTGTCAGTGCCAGACCTTCACCAATACTCTTAAAGGAAGCCACCATTAACATTTTGGATATTCTTGGTGTGATTCTTACGATATGTCAACTTGACTTGACTAAGAACTGCCTAGCACATTAGTACAGTTCTGGCGTGTCTGCATATGGCCCACCTGTAGGCACCAACTGAGGAGACAGGACCTACTCCAAAATTATATGGCACCAACCAATAAACTTGAAGACTAGTCAGAATAAAGAGAGAAAGAAACAAGTCTTCCTTGTCTTCTTTGGAGGAATGTCACTCTTTGCCTATTCTCTCCAGGGCCTTCAATCTTCCAACACAGTCCCTTGGGCTTTCCAGGTGGACTCCCATGGGACCCTGCAGTGAGATCAGAGCTTTCAAACTACCATTGGACCCTCTTCTCTCCAAGGTGCAGAGGGCCATTTTGAATTCTTCCACTTTTTGCAGTTGGCCATTGTAAACCCACTTAGAAAATCTGTATATTTTGTTAGATGGGTTCCTCTAGTGTCACTAACTGATATACTTAGTTATTCTGAACATAGCTATCCTTTAAATGCCTTCTCAGGTGACAATTAGGTTAAAAAAATCTATAAATTTGAGAACCTAAGAAATACCATCTTTTTCTTTCTCTGGGATTTAAAAAATCTCTCCATGGGAGACAATGCTACCATTGTTGGTGTTAACTTTTTGAAAATTGACACCTAACTTTCTAAAGTATGGCATTTCTTGAAAAGATTGAAGTTTTGCGTTTACCATAAGAAGAAATATGTTTTGAAAAAAGGCTCTTAGGAGGCTACCCATCCAATCCATGTTGGACTGCAGTAAGTAAGGCAAGTTCCACTAGGTGGCAGCATTGCCATATGGCTTAGGGAGGCAAACTGCAAGAAACTGGCTGGAGATTATGTGAATATTAAAGACAGAATTTTGAACATGAATACCAGGCCTATGGAAGGCCTAGCATGTGATGTGTGACTTGTCTTGAGAATCAGTTGAGGGCTTGTTGGGAGGATAGTCACATCTCTGTGTGTTTTAACATGTATTTATCACACACGGCAAGTGGACTGAGGGAATCACGTCATCTGGGAACTAAACTAGAAGATCAAATTTCCATGAAGCAGGTAAAAATATGATAATCACATAGTGCACACAAGATGTTTTCAACTTTTTTGGTAATAAATGGTTTAGACACAAGTTCTGTTGCCAGATAATAATAGCTAGGAGAGAAGTGTGTCTTGTGGTTTTCTTGCATTCCCTTCCAATTCTTACACACACACACACACACACACACACACACACACACACACACACACACTAAATTATGCTCAGGGAAGTGGGGGCAACACATACTTTTCAGGGCAAGTTCAGTAAACTGAACTCTTTGGATCATAACACTTAGCAAAATAACATTGAAAAATCACAATATTTAACTTCTCTGTCAGGGAACATACAAACATCAGGAAACAATGAAGGTACTCTCATTTAAGAAATCATCTAAAAAGTTCTAAGTTTAAAATAACAAAGTTTGCTTTTCTAAGACTTGGTGAATTTTATTGTAATGTCTTCTTTATCCTTGATGTGTTAAAGAAATATTTATTTTCCCTTTACTTTTTCGTTATTTTTTCTCATAATGATATCTATTTTCTCCTTTTATTGGGTATAACGTAGGTATAAAGGGCTGAATCTTTTTATGATTCCATTTCCCCATATTTCTCCATGATAAAAATTAACAGTGGAATTCATTTATCACGATGAAATAAAAACCTGCATCAAACATCCAACTGACAGTGCACCTTGACACCTAGAAACTGTACAAGCAGTAGTTTCATTGTTAGAATAAGCACTTTTGATTTTCTTCTATTGACCTTGCTTCCCTTGATGGAATGCACCCTAAGGTGGATGCTCCACACAGTTAACCTCATTAGTTGTGATTCCCCACAGCTATTCAGATTTGTGAGCAGCAGGGTTTTAACTGCCCTGGGTCTTGGCTGACTTCTCTGGCCTTGGACTTTCTCAGGTCAGAGGATGCCTAGGAATTCTGGGGGATAGCAGGACTGACTCCAGCAGTCTGCTCTGAGACAAAAACTGAATACTAGTCTGGCAAAAACTGAGGTTACTTTGGGAGCAGCCAACATGTAAAATAGTCTTTTACAGATTAAGACTGGTGCAGGCATAAACTGGTGAGCCCTGCCTTCATGCAGGCGGTTTTGGAATGGAGCTTTTTTTTAGAGTGAGCTATGTGGCCTGCTTCTTAGTAAAGTGTGTTTATTTTTGAATAGCAATACCTAATCAAGAAGGTGGGTCACTGTAGTAATTTCCTTTGAGGCTTCACTTAAAATTGATTTTAAATGCTATTAGCTCTTGAGGTGAGGGACAAAGGAGAGGGAGTAGAAGGTTAATTGGTAAGGGATGGACATACTAAAAGGTGGTTCCCCGATAGGCCACTTGAGAGTTAAATTTACATACAGATGAGACTTGAGGTATCATCTGGGCTATATTCTTACATCAAGAAACTTTATCAGTCATCGTCTGGATTTTCCTATTGTAGGAGTTTGAAAAAATCTGAATAAACTCTACTATACCATACTGTGGTATAGTGATGCCTACATGAAGAAAATCTTCTGTGCTTTATTACTCTAAACTTTTGGAACAAAACCAAATAGAAATAAACATGCAAACAAAATATAAAATAATTTTGGTCATATTTAATTTATTTGATTTAATTTATTTGGGGATTAAGCATTTTTTTTAAGTTTGGGAAAAATGTTCTTATTCTGTATTTCAGAAGTTTTATTTTCAGAAGACACAGTTATTTTTCAGAACCCAAGTTTCAGAAAGGTAATTAGAGTATGCTATCTACTCCTTCATGGATTTTTATATTTTCTAGAGAATAAGAGTACTATATTTCTGGAATTCTGGTAGTCACTTTTTATTTAAATTCCAAAAGACATTATAGCTGCCAATAGGTAAAATTTCAGAGCAGATACAGGTTTCCATGCAAGATTAGTTTGTAGGAAAGCCCCAAATCTGAAGCATATGAATGAAATGGTTAAGCAGTGTTTGCAAGCTGTGATATCAGAGGAAATAACTGCTATTAGGTGAAAGCCAAACAGCAGTGTAGAGGGGAAAATATTTCCTCATTTTCATCAGCTAATAATCAAAACAGTTTGACACTGGCCAGAGAGAGCCAAAAAATATGGAAACTATTATTGAATTAAATGAAATATCACAAAATTATATGTTATTTTATATTTTGAGATTTTAAGGTAAAAATATTTCTAAAGATCCTTTATGTATTGACCAAAGAAAAGAAAAAGTTAGGAATTGGTTTAAAGGCAAAAGGAAGAAATATGATATCTTAAGATATCAGTGGGAAAGTATATGGATTATTCTTAATCCACATGTATAGTTGTATTTTAAATCCCACTTCTGACTGCCTGTATTATTAGGTTGGAACAACCAATTCTATGATGGAGTGAAGATAATCTCACTGAGAAGAAAAAGATGCCTTACAAGTCTAGTTGGGGATTTATCAAATGCTTATAGTTCACTTTGTCTGAAACAAAAAGTGATGGTCATTTCTGTCATTAAATCTCATACTCTGGTTTTACTTTTATGAGACCATTACATACTCTAACTGCATTAACACTACCATAACAAAATCATGTTTCCTGCTATTTCAAGAAATCTGAAATGGTGATGAAAGACATTTCTTACTGATGAGGTCAGTAGTTATTTAATTGCCATTAAGATGGTAATGAAACTTTTTCTTGTCACCTATACATGATGAAGTGTTCTTGATCAGACTGTGTGAAATAAAATGGCTACCAACGTATTAGATGTTCTTTTTGAAAACTTGGCCTTCAGTACTTTAATAATGCTAGCAGAGCTAGCTGTATTATATTTGGCATTCACGCTTGAGTTATTTCCTCTAAATAATATAAAAAAAATTAAACTACCTCCATTTTCATAGTAAAGATAGGTTACTGGTTGTTTTTTTTTTGCAATATTGAGAAGCCCCTTTCCATTATTTGACATAAAAATAAGTTGCCCATTCTAGATCTCAGATTTGTTTTGTCTTGTCAATTTAAACTACTAGTGTGATTTTTTTCCTCTGATGACCAATGTGATATCTAAGTCATATCCATGAGACATTAAGCAGATGAGAATTTCTGGAAGCTTTTTCATTTGGGTTGAGATATAAATTAAGGAATACATAATGTCTCCGTCTTCTCTGACATTCATCTTGGTATTTCTTATTAGCTGGTTAAATTGCTTTCTTCCCTTCCCCACGATATGGGGAAAATTGGAAAAGAAAGAAAAGACCCAAAGAATGTGTAACAGGAAGAGAACTTAGAGCATCAATTCAGAGGTGTAGAAAAAACAACAAAAATTTCCCTGCCAGTCCACCAATATGTGAATAAGGCCATACTGAATCATTCGGTCCCAGCCAAGCAAAGATCAACTCTCTCAACCCACAACTCATAGAAGTTAATATGTTTGCCATTCAAGCCAATAAATTTTGGGTTAATCTTACATATAAGAAAAAGCTAATTGATACAAATATAATAAAGGAACCTCGTAAATTTCTAGGGTCATTGTTTTCAAATGTATTATTGAAAAGGGTCTTTAATGGAAAAACTTGGGTTTAGTTTCATGAACTCACTGTGTAGCATGTGTAGGTTAGCCCCGTGTGTTTAAAGATTCAGTGACTTGAATCATTCTAGTTGAAAACTATGCACTTCTATTGAATTCTGCAGTGTTTTCATTAGCTCTGTTAGAACTTGCTGCAATAATCTGTCAAGATATCATCACATTTTCTACTAGTATTTTCATTTTAATTTTGCTATTTCATTTTTAAACTTTTTTATGTTCACTTGAGAACTTTGGGAACTAAACATACTGATTACTACTAATTTAATGTGACATACTGTAGATGTAAGTAATGTTAGCATTAACTTATTTTTCCTGTTCCCACTGGAATTTGCACCAAGTCCTGAAAACTATCTGAGAAAAAGTTGTGCTGTGTTTACTGTCAATAAGAATTATGTCCCAGATGCATGTGTAGTGCACAGCTCCCTTCTAGTCACTGGGGAATATGCAGATGACAAAGATTCATTTACATTTGAATACATGTTCTTTACTTTTTATTGACTGACATCTGTTGCTGACTGAATGTTAGAAAATTCAAGACTTGTTGGGCTTAGAAATGACCAGACGCATTAATCTCATCTTAGAATGTATTTTCTATTGTTAATATTTTGTCTTGACATTTTTATCAAGTTCATATAAAGCCAGGTTCCTTTCAGACACGTTGCTCTGATGGCTCAAATTCCGGGAATGGCTGGAATGTCCTCTCCCCTTTAAAATATATTTTGGGATCAAAGATGTTTAGAGTTTCAATTTGTTTTGTGCGATGACCCAGAGTATGGTAACCACCTGGTTGTACACTACTCTTTGGCAGAGAACACATTTTGAAAACCCACCACCTATAATCTGGAATACTTAGCATTTAGATTAGTGATGATGTTACATTTTCAAAATATAATTCATGGTATCATTCAGGGAAAATTATGTAGAGAATTCTCCCTCAGAAATGAAAATCAAGAAAATATAAGATTTCATGTCTAAAGTCTGATTTTAAATTTTATTGATAGATATTTAAAACTAAACCCTTTAGCTATGTGATAGGCCAGCTAGTAAACTAGTTATGAATCAAAATGAGAGAACCAAACAGGTCTACCTGGAGCATCCAGGGACTCAGATTTAGGAACTATCTCTTTGGGTCTGGGTCATGTCAGAGACTGTTTTTTCTGTTTTGTATAAAATAAGATGATATTTACTCTACAGTAGGGTTAGACTAATTCTGTTGCTTTTTATTCTAAATGGAAAGAACATTTTTATTGTTTGCTTTGTGAAGGAGGCCAGACTGTATGGGATCAATTATTTAATAACAGTGGGTAAAAATGAATCGTTGACCTTCAGCACATCATAGAATTCCTCCCGTGCTGACATAACAAATCTCAGAGAACTGTGCTGTGAAAAAAGAATGGAGTTCAGAGTTAGGTAATTTGGACCTAATCTGCTGATTTATTGGGTAGCCTTCAATAAGTCACTTAGCCTCAGTTATAAAATGCTTTGAAATCCTTAGATAAAAGTTCCTGAGTTTAAAACAGAGTATCAGACTAGAGTCCTATTTTATACAATCCTCAAGGGAAATTTTGAAAGCATTACATAAAACTGAAATTTGGCACAATAGAATTATTGTGGATTTGGGAATTAAGTGATCATGTTCAGTATTTATGATTCTCTACATTGCAGCAGCTCTGAACGGTGGAAAAACACTCATTTCTGTGAAGGTTTTGAGTGCTGGAGAGCCTAGGTGCCACAGAGAGAAATGAACAAGGGTCTTTAATGGCCTAGCAATTAAACCCCAAAAGAATCTCTGACACAGTGATTTAACAGCTTGTGTCCCCAGTGAGGGGTTAAGAGATAGTAAATAAACGAAATAACCATTTAAAATGTCTTCTTTCATGGACATCCTGCTTTGGATGTGTTGCATTGTGGAAGAGTGCTGGGGGAGCCTGTGAGGTGGCACTGTCTCCTCTATGTCAGATAACTCTGGCTTGGATGCTTGCAGTTAGATGTGGAAGTACCATCTGTAATCTTTATGGTACCATTTCTAATTGTTACCATCTTTATGGCCTGAGTGTTGCAGGTAGCCCTTTGGAAAGCAGGTCTTTTTTGAGATCTATAAAAATCTGCTTTTTTCATTTGCATATCAGAGTTATTTTGGTTCCCAATGTGTGATTAATATGGATGCTATTAGGATTATCATTAGATCAGGCTTTCAGACAGGACTGTAACCAAAATGTAGAAATGACAGTCTGGAGGAATAGACCTGTTGTTGCATTGTTCATGGAGTTAGTGTGGTTGTTGTTTTGGAAGCATGGGTACAATTTCATCACTTATGGAAGAAGCTTAGTAAAGCAAAATGAAAACATTTCTAGATTCTGTGAATCATTCCCCAAATCTTTTACTGCACCCTCACTGTATGCTAGGCATGGTTTCAGTAGTCAGGCATTGATACCATTGCTATAGTAAGGAATTAACCTTCTGAGTAACTGTTGTTTTTAATAAACTCATTACTTCATGTGAAATGTAAATTTGTTACATTTTGATTCACTTAAGAATGCCATATTTCAGTGAATATTGTAATCTTAGTGGGCCAAAGAAACCATTTGAGATTAATTTACTTCATTTGTTCAGTAAGTGTTCATTAAATGAACCTGTACTTTGAGCCTATTTTTAAGCGATAGGCATTTTCCCACTGAGTTTGAATCGTATTCACCTTGGATTAGCATCTATAACTGCTCTCTGAAAAGGGGATTCCTGTTGTAAGACTGCCTCTCTAACTTGTGGCCAGCCTGAAGTAGTTTAATTTGTTATTTTCGGTTTGTCAACAGGTATGTCCTCCCTGGCATTCAGTAGTTAACATGGTACCTTTATTATTTTCCACACGTAGTCCAACAGATCATCGTGTTGGTGACAACAAATACATTTATCATGCATTTATTCTGCACATGGAATGTATTTGAAGATTTGCTCTGGAGAAACACCGTGTCTATGCTCAAAGTGTCTGCAGTGGAGAGAGGAGGCAGACAAACAAAATTGAGGACAATAAGTGACAATACATATAAAGACAGGATACTGGGGAAACAGGAGGATGATCTATCTCAAACTATAGGATATCAAGATAAGAAACGGTTAAGACTAACTTGTATTAGTTATCTGTTACAGTGTAGCAAGTTAATATAAAATGAAAATGGTTAGTACTACCATAATCACTGCCCAACACAGTTTCTCTGAGTTAAGTGTTGTAACCTATATATGTGTGTGTGTGTGTGTGTGTGTATAAAACCCTCATAAGTCTCCTTGGAGGCAAGAGAAACATCAAAGGTAACTCTAAGAGCAGAACAGGATGTTTGTCTAATCTAAACCTGCTTGTTAGCCCACCTGAATCTTGTTTTACTACTAGATAATAGTATTTTGTTAACAATATTTCCAGTTCTCTGGGTATATTAAAAGTTGGTAGGAAAGCAAACTACTCAGATTGCTTCAAAACACAGGGTAACTAAGGACACCTGAGGACACAACCCTGTGTGGGTGGTGCAGGCACACAATAGAGTACAGTTAGGTAACAGTGACTTAGCACATCAAACAGGCACTGGTTACAGTGCCATGTAAGAGTGTAAACATGAGATAACAACCTGTGTAAGAATTGTACGGTAAAGATGCAGGTGGCTCTTGGGCTCTTGTGTTCTGCTTTGCTCCATGCTGCCCACTATTGTTGCTTGTCTTGCGCATGTGTGTCTTTAACCGTGGGACCTCACCCTCAAAAATCCCCTAGAGTCCTCTGAGTAAGCTGAGAAAAGGTTAATTTTAAGTTGCCCTTTCCCATCAAGCTACCTCGCAGAAGCCAATCTTAAGTATGGTATGATTATATAAGCACTGCTTCAAGGTTCTTCATTCAGTCTTTAAATGTCTTGTATGCTGTATAAAATCATGAGGCTGCCACTACTGCAGTCCAATCCCTTTCTTTCTGTATCCACATAGCTCAGATTAACATAGTACAGCCTTTTATGCTTGTTTAGTTTTGGCATATGTATAGTGAATCTGCATTTATCTATGTCAGATCTGATCCCTTTTATCTAATTTTCCATTTTGGGTTAATACTAAATTGATTGTAATTATGGAGAGTTTTTTTTTTTGCTGTATCTTTCTTGAGGTGCAAATTAGTTATTAACCTCATTTAAAGCAGGGTTTCTTTTTAAAATTAATTTGGTACTCTTAATATACATAATGATCACATTCATCATAAGGAATAATATACCTTAATTCTCCATCTTTTTTCCCATTCCCTTCCCCTCCTGTCAAATCTTCTCTCCTTATTTACAGAAGTTTTGTTTCCAGTTTTTCACTGCGTTCTCTATTTTTCCTTTTCCTTTATTTCTCCCCTTCCATGTTCCCATTCCCAGTGGAATATTTTTTTCCTACTTCCCAATATCTATCATCCATTTTGGATGGCATATATATGACAAGAAACACTACTTGATTTTTATGGATCGATTGAGAGAAGTGACAATTTTAGTACTGAGTTTGTCAGAGTTTATTTATTGTAGCATTTTCCACAGTTTGTCATTTGGGCGAAGCAGAAATAGATTCAAGCACAGTGATCCAAGATGCAGAGATTGCTGAGTATATATGTTTAAAAATTTCCCCATAATTAATCTTCCCTTAGTTACTGTAGGAATTCTATTATTAGCAACCCCTTTGCATAAAGCTATTTTGGTCTCTCTATTCTATTTTTTTAACCCAGGCTTTGGAACACAGTTTTGTATATGTAAATTTGTTGTGTTATACACACATACACATTCAGTTCTATCTTTTCATTGTCCTCTCGACGTATTTTCTCATTTTTTCCTAAAACAGATTAATAATGCTTCATTTTTATTAATTTCTGATTTATCTGTTGGACTTCAGTCTTAAGCAACTTTGAGTGGAAAATTGTGATGCTTTTCAAATTGAGTTTCTGAAGTCCCAGGGGGATTTAGAACACTGAAAGGTAGAAAGAGGGCATTAGGAGACTCAGCAGAGATTGTAGAATTTTGGATTTTGATATACTATCTCCATAAACAACTTCTTCAGCATTTGTATGTCCCCATGGTCTGTGCTTTCCCTTTTCCATTTTGTCTGAATCATTTTTTGACTCTTCCCAGCATTTTCTTCTTCTCCACTCCAACTCATTGCCCTTCCTCAGGTGCACTTTGAAATCTCTTAACTTTGTGTTTTTTAAAAAAATATTTTTACTTTTCTTAGTACATGTTTGTAGTACATAATGATGACATTTACTGTAGGGAGTTGAAACATTTTCATAACATATTTAAATTCTTTTTTTCTCTGTCCCTCTACCCCATCTTATTTTTTCAGCATTATATTAATTTATTTATAAGATCTTAAACTTAACTTTGAAGCAGGCTCACTCTTAGGTATTTCCCTAACCTGTACCATCCTAGAAGTACAGTCAGGATGTCTCAGTTACTTTCTCATTGCTGAGACAAAATCCCAAACAGAAAAGTGAAAGAAAGAAATGTTTACTTAGCTCATACTTTGTAGAGGTATCAGTTTATAGTTGGCTGGTTCTAAGGCTGAGTGACATGGCAGAGGGCATGGCACAACAGAAACAGTCCTCAGGGGGCAGAAGACAGCAAAGCAGTAAGTAGCCAGGAAGCAAGAAACAGATAGAAAGCAGTAACAGCAACAGCCCTCTGTCGGGGCCTTGTATCCTACTCAGGTTACCTATCCTTAGAGTGGGTGGCACTCACACCTGGGGTGGGTCAGCCATAATCCTTGAATTGCACTACAAATCAATCCCAGTATCATACCCTTAATCCCAGCATCACATATTCTAGATTCAGTCACCTCTGGAAAGCTCCACGTATGACCAAATGATGCTTTGGGGGGATCTGTAGACACAAGCCATAACCCAGGATGACACTTTACAATAGGTCAGTCATAAGCTCTCCTGGTCATCCAAGTGCCTTTCTCCACTGTCAAAAGAGGAGGGAACCACTGCAAGTATCTTGCATATGTTTTCTTCTCTTCCTTACTGAAGTGTTTGCTTTTGGGTTGCTGTGGAGGTCTTTCAACTGCTCCTGAATTCCCTGCTCAATGTATTGACTTCTTTACTGAAGATTGCTAGAGTATTATTCTATGACTGGGACTCTAGCTCTTCTTTTATGTACAGTGATCTCCCTTTAAGCATAAAGCCCCCACCTTTGACAGCTCACTTATTCTTAAATTGTTGATAATTAGCATTAGAATTTTGGTTTCTGCATAATCATTCCCTTAATTTCTTTCAAGGTTTCCAGCTAACTTGCCAACAGTCCAGAATCTACTTTGTTTTTTCTCCAGACAGGAGCTCTTGTTCAAGAATTTCTTTGTATCCACCTCCCCATTCAAGCTGCGCTTGGAGAACTGTGGAGTTTCAAGCAAGTAGGCGGGTGCACACAATCCCCGGAGCCCAGCCTATTTGGGACTCCTGCACCTCACCATCTGGGTGCAGAGGAAGGGCTGGGCGGATCTGGGGCACCTGCATCCACCTCCCTGTGTGTCTGGAGGACTGTGGATATCTCAATAAGCAGGGGAGCATCACAGGTTCCAGAGGCCCTGTGGCCTGTGGTAAGTGCTCAGTGCACTCTGCCCAAAGCCCAGACTGTTCCAGACCCTCCAGGCTTCTGGGTGCAGTGAAGTGGATAAGTGGGTTTGAGGCATCTACATCCACCTCCCCATTCTGGCTTCACTTGGAGAACTGTGGAGTTTCCATCAAGAAGGCAGGCACACACTATCCCTGGAGCCCAGCCTATTTGGGACTCCTGCCCCTCACCATCTGGGTGCAGAGGAAGGGCTGGGCAGATCTGGGGTGCTTGAATCCAGCTCCCCGTGTGTCTGGAGGACTATGGATATTTCAGCAAGCAGGCGAGCATCGCAGGTTCCAGAGGCCCCGTGGCCTGCAGTAAGTGCTCAGTGCACTCTGCCCCAAGCCCAAACTGTTCGGGACCCTCCAGGCTTCCGGGTGCAGGGAAGTGCATAAGTGGGTTTGAGGCATCTACATCCACCTCCCCATCCCAGCTGTGCTTGGAGAACTGTGGAGCTTCCAACAAGCAGGTGGGCGCACAGTGTCCCTGAAGCCCAGCTTATCTGGAACTATGGTGTTCTAAACAGGCAGAAGAGGGCCATTGGTTCTACAGGCCCAGTGGCTTGGGGTAACTGGGTGCCAGAGTCCCAGGAGCTGCAAACATAGAAGTGGATTTCCAACAGACCTTGAGGAAGCTTTCAAATAACACTTGAAAAACAGAAATATAGGAAAATGACAAAACAAAAGACAAAATTACAACCTCAAACCTCCAGCCCATCTCAAGAAACCCTAGGAGCGATGTATATAGAAGAAAATATATGCCATTTACCTCAAATATCAGACATAATAGCTACTGAAATTAACAAGCAACTCCAGGAAGCTTTAAAGGGATTCAAACTTGAAATAATCTCCCAGGTAAAAGAAGAAATGATAAAAGAAATGAAAGAGATTCTGAATATATCTAAAGAAAACACAGTTAAAAAATTGGAGGAACTAAACAAAAAGATAGAATCCCTAGATAAGCAATATAAGAAACAAACAGAATACATAATGCAGATGCACAGAGATATACAGGAAATAAAAAACTCCACTGAAAGTTGTAAAAACCACCTCAATGAAAGTAAAAGATAGAATTTCAGACCTTGAAGACAGGATTGCAGCTAGTGAACAGGAAAGGAAAGATCTTTTAAAAATAACAAGGAATCAGGAAACAACAATTCAACAACTGCAAGATGATGCAAAGAAAAATAACATAAGATTGACAGGGATTAATGAAAAAGAAGGAGACAACATAAAGGATGTCAAGAGGATATTTAGAGAAGTAATAGCTGAAAATTTCCCAAGCATGAGATCAGAAACCGATATCAGGATCAGTGAAGCATATAGAACTCCAAATAGTTATAACCAAAATAAAACTACACCCAGACATATAATAATCAGCATCCCAGAAATCCAACACAAGAATAGATTATTAAAAGCTGTCAGAGAGAAAAGACAGATCACTTATAAAGGAAAACTTATC
Organism: Cavia porcellus; assembly: GCF_034190915.1. Lineage (NCBI taxonomy): Eukaryota > Metazoa > Chordata > Mammalia > Rodentia > Caviidae > Cavia > Cavia porcellus. Next base: position 24,423,530 of record NW_026947497.1, on the reverse strand, counting down.
AGAATCACAGCAGACTTCACAGCTCAAACAATAAAGTCAAGAAGAGCATGGAGTGAAGTATTCCAGATCCTAAAGCAAAATGATTTCCAACCCTGACTGATGTACCCTGCAAAACTATCATTCAAAATTGATGGTGAAATATGATACTTCCATGACAAAGAACAGCTGAAGAACTTCATGAACTTCCGGGAGAACATGGCGGACAGATAACAGCAGCTACGGAGGATCTCTGAAAGACTCAGCTCAGAATTCAGGAATGGTGCGGAGTAAGGAGACATAAGCAGGTGGAGATATGCTCTGCTGACCCAGGAACAAACTGGGCTGAGAGAAATCAACTTGGAATGCAGTCCTGGTGCTAGAACAGGAACAGAGGGGCCTCAGTGTGGAGGCTGGAGCCTGCGCCATTGGAATCCACGATTTGGGTTTCCAGCCATGAGGCGGCTGCGTCTACATCGGCTCGGCAAGGAGAGAGATGCGCGGAAGCTCTAAGAACGGGAATCGGCGAACAGAGTTGAAAACAGGATGGGCGGGGAGCTGTGCATTGACTTGTGGTGAGGTGAGTGAGAGAAACTGACACTCTACCACAGTTTGACTCCAGCGGAGGACATTCTGGGACTGGGCAGACTTGCGGAAGCGGGGCGCTGCAGCGACTCCAGCCACGCATCCCCCTCTCAAGCGGGATTGGTGAGAAGTGCCTAGCCTACGTGATGCTGCTGGCGGACCCAGTAGGCTAGCCCAACCCAGATCCCAGAGCCTGAGGGTGGCCTGGAGGGGCGGGCCCCGCGTAGGCTGCCTGTTCTGGAATTTCCTGGTGTGCTGCGGTGGGCGGGAACACCTAGCCGGCACAATTCGATCAGGCTATGGCTGACAGGGAGGGAAGCTGGGCCTCCTATATAAGCTTGCATATATAAGGAACAGAGAATATGGGAAGAGGCAGCAACAAGAAAGGCTCCTCCACCCGTAATCCTGAGAAACAGATAATAGCAGACACCGCACCGATAGACATAAAGCGCCATCTAGAGAGCCTCATAGATCAGTTCAGGAATGAAGTTATTAATGACCTGAAGCTAGAAGTAAGCAGAATAGTTAGAGAAATGCTAAGCACCACCCAAAGAAAAAACAGATGGTGGAATGGAAGAACAGAAAAAGAGGGGAGAATTGTTTGATGGAGAAAATAGAGAAAGAATAGAATACATGAAGCAGGTTCAAAGGGACTACCAGGAAACTAAAAACTCTATCGAAAACTGGCAGAACAGCTTGAAAGAAACTAAGGACAGACTATCTGAACTGGAGGGCAGATTTGTAATATGGGAGAATGAAATGAAAAACTTCTTAAAGGTAACAAAGAAGCAAACAGCAATAATACAAAGACAAGAAGATGATAAGAGGATCCATAACTTAAGAATTAAGAACATAAAAGAAGAAGTAGGCACACAAGCAAATGAAATACAAAAGCTACTCACAGAAATAGTCCAGGAGAGTTTTCCTAATTTAGCAAAAGGTAAAGATACTCAGATGTATGAGGCATACAGGACCCCAGTCACCTACAACCCAAACAGAGCAACACCCAGGCATATAATAATAAAAATTCCAGAAATTCAATACAAGAACAGAATATTAAAAGCTGTCAGAGACAAGAAACAGACCACTTACAAGGGAACACCCATCAGAATTACAGCAGATTTCTCTGCACAAACCATCAAATCATGAAGAGTGTGGGGGGAAATAATTCAAGCTTTGAAAGATAATAATCTCCTGCCAAGATTGAGATATCCTGCACAACTGTCCCTGGAAATTGATGGAAAAACAAGGTGCTTACAGGATAAAGAGGAACTGGAGGAATTTGCAACCACCAATTCAACTCTACAGAGAGTATTGCAGGATATTCTAAAAAAAGAAAAATACAAAGAATCCAGATATAGTGGCGGGGAGGCCACAATGAATGGAGCAGAGAACAAAATGAAGAAGACAAACTGACAACTAATGACAAAAAAAGAGCTCAACAGAAATGAGGCAGAGAAGATTGGATGATAGGAACAGCTATTTTGGAGAAAATGACGTCTTAATAGGTAATACTGATTTAGTATCATCTTGTTTTGAAGTCTCATCAAGCTTTTGTTCTTCTGTCTCCATTGGTCTAAACAGGTTGTATCTTATTGGATTTTATTATGTACGATAGTATAAGCAAAAACTTTTAAAGACAAGGAGATTATACAGAAACCACTGTCCATTTTCTGATGGTTGATTCTAAATACTCTGTAATGCTGTCATTCTCTTAAATGGTTTTACATTGTTTTGATATATTTGATGCTACAGTATACGAAGTTATACTCAAAGATTTCAAGGAAAGAGACAATATAGTAACTACTTTTAGGTCAGGATTATCTTGTGGTGAAACACTATTCTGCTTAAATGGTTATGTTTTGATCTGTGTTGTTTTGCTGTTATGCCCTCTTTTATCTCAATCTCCACTTCTTTATTTACTTTTTTATTTTTATCCTTTTAATTAAGGGAAAAATAAATAAAAAATAGCAGAATATATTATAGTAACCCACTTTGACTTTCCATTATCTTGATTTAAAGCCCTGTATTGCTCTCACCATCTTATTTTTGACTGATGTCCCCCTATTCTGTTTTGCTTGATAGTACCAGGTTCGAAAGTTTAGGCAACAGCTGTGAAGATAGTGAGATTCATTATGACTCCCATTCTCGATGACTTTTATCTACTTTTGAAGACCTACAATGTCTCCAATGTTTTGGTTTTGTCAGTTTTGTTCTTTACTGTTTTGTTCAATTTTATTATAACTGATGATATAGGCAATTCTATTAGAGATAGTGGGAGACATTATGGTAACCATTATTGATCACCTTGTATTATGCTTTTACATTATCTATTATGTCCACCCTTTTGATTTGATTGACTCTGTTCTGTTATGTCACATTTGGTTCTACTCCCTTCCAAAAAAGTAATAAGAACTGTGGGAATAACAAAACCCAAAATGTGTAATTGTCATTGTACAAAAGAGAGGAAAAGAAAGTGCTCTAAACGATATAACTGCATGTATATTTAAGTGTATAAGATAGAAAATGATATCACTGAGTTTTATTGGATCATTGAACAGAATTGTTTGCAGTATCATTGTTGGAATGTCCACTTTACAAACTTTAATTTTGTGACTTGAACAACTATTTGTGAGATGATAACATGTAATCCATTAACTAGTGATTTCCTACTGTTTATTTTTTCTGTAAATCTGTATAACTTGTACCCTTTCTCTGATTTTTTTCTCCTTAAATAAAATTTAAAAAAAAGAAAAAAAAAGAACTTCATGAACACCAAGCCAACCGTGCAAAAAATATTGAAAGACAGTTTAGATAAACAAAGGAATAAACCACTAAGCAAAGCAGATAAATAAACAGAACAGAAAGATAAAGATGCAACAGCAGAGAGATAACATGTCAACAATAAACCAGCTTTTAACAGTAATAACCATTAATGTAAATGGTCTCAGTGCACCAATCAAAAGAAACAGACTAGCAGAATGGATCAAGAAACAAAATCGAACCATATGCTCTTTACAGGAAACCCATCTAACCCAGAAGTATACTCACAGACTGAAAGTCATAGGATGGAAAACAATACTTCGTGCAGCAGGAATCCAAAAAACAAAACAAAACAAAACAAAACAAAACAAAACAAAACAGGAGTAGCCATTCTGTTTGCAGAAAACATGAACTGTAAACCAACAATGACCATAAAGGACAAAGAAGGTCACTACATACTCATTAGGGGAAAACTTCAAGAGGAAGCGATAACTATCTTAAATATATAGGCACCAAACTCCAGAGCACCCACTTATATAAAACAACTATTAACAGAAATGAAAACTCAAATTATTAGTAACACAATTGTAACAGGAGACCTTAATACGCCATTGACACCAAGGGACAGATCAAACAGACAGAAAATGAGCAAAGAAATAACAGTACTGAATCACACCTGCGAACAAATGGATTTGATAGACATATACAGAATGTTCCACCCAACAACATCAGAATACACATTCTTCTCAGCAGTACATAAAATAGACATATATTAGCTCACAGAACATATTTAAACAAATGCAAAAGAGTTGAAATCATCCCTTGCATGCTATCAGATCATAGTGCTCTGAAATTAGAAATTAATGATAAAAGATACTGCAAAAATCCCATAAACACATTGAAACTGAATAACATATTTTTGAGTAATCAGTGGGCCACAGAAGAAATTAGAGAAGAAATTAAACAATATCTACAAGAAAATGAAAGTGCAGATACAACTTACCAGAATCTGTGGGATGCAATGAAAGCCGTCCTCAGAGGAAAATTTATTGTACTGAGTTCCCACATCAGGAAAACAGAACGAATACAAATAAATAACTTGATGCTAGACCTCAAAAAGCTAGAAAAAGAAGAGCAAGTCAAGCCCAAAGCCAAAAGAAGAGAGGAAATAATAAAAATCAGATCAGAAATCAATGCAATAGAGACTAAGAAAACAATCCAAAGAATCAATGAATCAAAGAAAAGGTGAAATCACTACAGACTCTACAGAAATACAGAAGATCATCAACACCTATTTCGAAAACCTCTACTCTCAATGGTTTGATAACACAGAAGAAATAGACAGATTCCTAGAAATATATGAAGTACCAAAGCTAGATCAAGAGGATGCAAAACTGCTGCATAACCCAAACTCTGTTAATGAAATTGAAAATGTAATTAATTCCTTACCTACAAAGAAGAGCCCAGGCCCAGATGGATTCACTGCAGAATTCTACAAGAAATACAAAGAAGACCTAATGCTGACACTCCTCGAACTATTCAATGAAATTGAAAGGGAAGCAATCCCTCCTAAGTCATTCCTGGAAGCAAATATTACTCTAGTACCAAAACCTGAGAAAGACCCAACTAAAAAAGAGAACTGTAGACTCATCTCCCTAATGAACACAGATGCAAAAATCCTCAATAAAATATTGGCAAATAGGATCCAGCAAATCATCAAGAAGATTATACACCATGACCAAGTGGGATTCATCCCAGGAATGCATGGATGGTTCAACATACGTAAATCAGTAAATGTAATCCACCATATCAATAAAGCCAAAAGTAAGAATCACATGATCATTTCTATAGATGCAGAAAAAGCTTTCGATAAGGTCCAACATTTATTCATGATAAGAACTTTACAGAAAATTAGAATAGATGGTCTTTACCTCAATATAATAAAGGCCATTTATGACAAACCAACAGCCAGCATCATACTAAATGGCCAAAAATTGAAAACCTTTACTTTAAAATCAGGAACAAGACAAGGATGTCCTTTATCACCACTCCTATTTCATATAGTACTGGAAGTACTAGCCAGAGTAATTAGACAAGAGAGAGAAAAAAAGGGGTAAAGATAGGAAAAGAAGAAGTTAAATTATCATTGTTTGCAGATGACATGATACTCTACATAGAAGAGCCCCTAAACTCCATTGAAAGACCCTTAGATATAATAAATAAATTCAGTAATGTAGCTGGATATAAAATCAATACTCAGAAATCAATAGCATTCCTATACACTAACAACAAAATCACAGAGAGGGAAATAAGAGAAACCACACTCTTCACATTAGCAAGCAAAAAAAATGAAATATTTAGGAATTACTCTTATGAAAGAAGTGAAAGACCTATACAAGGAAAATTATAATACACTGAAAAAAGAAATCGAAGTTGATCTCAGAAAATGTAAAGACATCCCTTGCTCATGGATAGGAAGAACAAACATTGTGAAAATGGCCATTCTTCCAAAACTGTTATACAGATTCAATGCAATCCCAATACAAATACCATCAACATACCTTATAAATCTAGAAAAGTCACTCCTAAAATTTATCTGGAACCAGAAAAGACCTAGAATAGCTAAGGCAATTCTAAGCAGCAAAGGCAAGGCAGGAGGCATCACAATCCCTGACTTGAAGTTATACTACAAAGCAACAGTAGTAAAATGAACATGGTAGTAGAATCAAAACAGAGACAAAGATCAATGGAATAGATTAGAAGATACAACCACAACTACAAACACACCCCACTACCTTATCTTTGATAAAGGAGCCAAACAGTTTCACTGGAAGAATGAGTCTCTTTAATAAATGGTGCTGGAAAAACTGGCACTCCATTTGCTGAAAACTAAAGCTAGACCCATGCCTATCACCATGTACTAAATTAAAATCTAAATGGGTCAAAGATCAGAGTACTAAAACAGAAACAGTAAATCTATTGGAAGACAAATTGGCTAGAAACCTTGAAGACATAGGGGTAGGTAGAGAATTCATGAACAGGACTCAAACCGCATGGGAAATACTTCCCAGAATCAATAACTGGGACCACTTCTTATTAAAAAGTTTCTGCATGTCAAAAGAAATGTCCAGCATAGTGAAAAGAAAACCCACAAACTGGGAAAGGATTTTAGTTAACTGACTCTCAGACAAGGGACTCTTGTCTAAAACATATAAAGAATTAAAAAATCTCAGACCCCCAAAATTCAAAGATCCAATCCAAAAATGGGCATCTGAGATGAAGATGTACTTCTCAGATGAAGAAATACAAATGGCAAATAAATACATGAAAAAATGTTCATCATCATTGGTCATTAAAGAAATGCAAATTACAACCACACTGAGATACCATCTCACTCCTGAAAGAATGGCCAGGATCACGAAAACCAACAACAAATGCTGGAGAGGCTGTGGGAAAAAGGAACTCTCCTGCACTGTTGCTGGGAGTGTAGACTTGTACAACCTTTGTGGAGGTCAGTCTGGAGATTTCTCAAAAAGCTGGGATTGGAAGCCCCATTTATTCCAACTATCCCACTTCTAGGTATAATCCCAGAAGAACTGAAAGCATCATACCACAGTGATATATGCGCACCTATGTTTATAGCAGCGCAATTTGTAATCGCCAGATCTTGGAAACAACCCAAGTGTCTGTTAACTGAGGAATGGATAAAAAAGCTGTGGTATTTCTATACAATGGAGTATTACTCAGATATAAAGAAGGATCACACTGAGATATTTATCAATAAATGGGCGCAGCTTGAGACCATACTCATAAGTGAAATAAGTCAATCTCATATGTGCGAATACCGAATAGTTTCCCTAATGTAAGTAATGATTCAAATATATAAAAGTATGTGGTAATCATGATTCCCCATTATGTGGCCTTGAAGCCTTATAAAAAGTTTTCACTTATTAATTGGAAAGGGTTTACTCTGGGCTTCTTGATATGGAAATATTTGAAGCTATAGTATATGAAGTTATATTCAAATATTTCAAGGAAAAAGTCAGACACTATGGTAACTACTATTAAGTCGGGTTATTTGGTGATGAAGCACTAGGTTGCTGAAACAGTCATGGTTTGACCTGTATTGTTATGTTGTTATGTCCTCTTTTATCTCAATCTCTCCCTTATTCATTAAAATTTATTTAGTTATTTTCTATGGTTTTTTTAATTAAGGGGAAAAATTAAAAAAATTAGCAGAATATATTATAATAAGTTTTTTGATTTCCTATTAACTTGTTTTGAAGTCCTGTAATACTCCCACTATCTTGTTTTGACTGATAAGACTCTTTTCCATTCTGTATGATAGTATCAAGTTTGAGAGTATAGGCAACTACTTTGAAGGCAATAAGATTTGCTTAGATGCCCATTCTGGTTTGACTATTATCTCCTTTGGAAGTCCTGTAATGTTTACAATGTTTAAGTTTTATTGGTCTTGTTCTCTACTGTTTTGTTCAACTTTATAATACCTAATGAGATAGACCATCTTTTTAAGGAAACAAGAAGCATTATGGTAACCATTGTTGATAACCTTGTACTCAGTTTTTACATCATGTGCTATGTCTATCCTTGGTTTTGACTGACAGCTTTGTTTTGCAGTATTTGACTTTATTCTCTTCCAAAAAAAAAAGCAATAGGAACTAAGGAGTATTAAAACCCAAAATGTGTTAATTTTGTTGTAAGAAAGAGAGGGAAAAATAGTGTTCTAAAGGATACAACTGCAAGTGTGTTTATGGGTGTTAAATAGCTGACCATATTAATGTTTTTGGTTGGATCATTGAACACAACTGTTTGCAGTCTCTCTGTTTGAATGTTCACTTTGTATGCTTTGATAATGTGACTTGAGCAACTATCTCTAAGATGATAATGTGTAATCTATTAACTGGTGATTTCTTACTCTTTTCTTTTTTTTTGTAGTTCTGTATTACTTGTACCCTTATACCACTGTGTTTTGTTTTGTTTTTTCTCTTTTTCCTTTTAAATAAAATTAAAAAAATAGTAAGACATTAAGAATTTCTTTGTTTATTACGAAAAGTAACAAGCTGTAAAATATAACAGCTTCTGTCTTTTTTTTTCAGTTTTTATTTTTTCTTACTACCTGTTTAAAGTACATGATGATCACCTTCCTGCTGAGGTTTTGATACATATATGTAATGCAAATAAATTCTTTTTTTATTTTTAAAATTAATTTATTTTATTTTAAAGAGAATAAAACCAAACAAAGGAAAACTGAATATAGTCAATGAAAGTAAAACAATGATACCAGCATAGGACTTTAAAACAAGACAATAGGAAATCAACAATGATTATCATAATGCCTCATTTTTTCTTCAAAATAGCTGCTAATGCAATAAGATATATTAAATCAAGCAAACCTGACTGAATAAAACCAATAAAAACAAAATAATGAAGGTGATACAGGATTTTAAAGCAAGATGATAGGAAATCAACAATGACTATTATATTTTATGGTCTTCAAAACAGCTGTCCATACCATCAGACATAATAGAATCTAACAAAATAGAAGAGAATAAAACCAATCCAAACAAAACAATGAAAACAATGAAGAACTTCAAACGAGTTAACAGGAATTTCACAATGGCATCCACCTTCCCTCTTTAGATGTTTTCTCCTTCTCTTTCTTTTTTTAATTTTATTTAAGGAGAAAAAGAAAAAAAAACATAAAAAGGGTACAAGTTATAAAAAATTTAAAAAATAAACAGTAAGAAATCACTAGTTAATAGATTACATATTCTCATCTTAGAAATAGTTGTTCGTTACAAAATTAAAGCACATAAAGTGGACTTTCAAATGGTGAGACTGCAAACAGTTTTGTTCAATGATCCAAAAAAACTCAGTAATATGGTTATCTATCTTATACACTTAAACATATATGCAGTTATAACCTTTAGAGCACTTTCTTTTCTTTTCTTTTGTACAATGACATTTACACATTTTGGGTTTTATTACTCCCACAGTTCTTATTACTTTTTCTGAAGAGAGTAAAACCAAATGCGACATATCAGAACAGAGTCAATCAAATCAAAAGGATGGACATAATAGATAATGTAAAAACAAAATACAAGGTGATCAACAATGGTTACCATACTGCCTCTTGCTATCTTAAGAAGAATTGCCTATATCATCAGTTATAATAAAATTGAACAAAATAGTAAAGAATAAAACCAAAACATTGGAGACATTACAGGACTTTAAAAGTGGATAATAGTCAACCAGAATAGGCATCATAATGAATCTTATTATCTTCACAGTTGTTGCCTATGCTTTCGAACTTGGTACTATCAAGCTGAGCAGAATAGGGGAAAATCAGTCAAAACAAGATGGTGAGGGCAATACAGGGTTTCAAATCAAGTTAATAGGAAATCAAAGTAGGTTACTATAATGTATCCTGCTATTATTTATTTATTTTTTCCTTAATTAAAAAGATAAACATAAAAAAGTAAATAATTAAAAAAAGGAGATTGAGATAAAAGAGGGCATAACAACAAAACAGCGCAGGTCAAAACGTAACCATTTAAGCAAAATAGTGTTTCACCACAAGATAATCCTGACATTAAAGTGGTTATCATAGTGTCTTTTTCCTTGAAATCTTTGAGTATAACTTCATATGCTGTAGCACCAAACATATCCAGACAATGTAAAACCATTCAAGAGAATGACATTATTACAGGGTATTTAGAACCAACTAACAGAAAATGAACAATGGTTTCTGTATAATCTCCTTGTCTATAAGAGTTTTTGCTTATATTATCACATATAATAAAATCCAATAAGATACAACGTGCTAAGACCAATGGAGACAGAAGAATAAAAGCTTGATGGGACTTCAAAACAAGATGATACTAAATCAGCACTAGCTATTATGATGCCTTGTTTTCTCCAAAATAGCTGTTCCTACCATCCATTTCTCTGCCTCATTTCTGTTGAGCTCTTTTTCTGTCATTTGTTGTCAGTTTTTCTTCTTCATTTCTCTTTCTGCTCCATTCTTGTGGCCTCTCTGGCACTATTTCTGGAATTTTAGTATTTTCCTTTTTTAGAGTATCCTGCAGTATTCTCTGTAGAGTTGAATTGGTGGTTGCAAATTCCCCTAGTTCCTCTTTATCCTGGAAGCACTTTGTTTTTCCATCATTTTCCAGGGACAGTTGTGCAGGATATATCAATATTGGATGGAGGTTGTTATCTTTCAAAGCTTGAATTATTTCCCCCCACGCTCTTGTGATTTGATGGTTTTTGCCAAGAAGTCTGCTGTAATTCTGATGGGTGTTTCCTTGTAAGTGATCTCTTTCTTGTCTCTGAAGACTTTTAATATTCTGTTCTTATATTGGATATTTGGAATTTTGATTATTATATGCCTGGGTGTATCTCTGTTTGGGTTGTAGGTGGCTGGAGTCCTGTATGCCTCATAGATCTGAGTATCTTTACCTTTTGCTAAATTAGGGAAATTCTCTTGGATTATTTCTGTGAGTAGCTTTTGTAGTCCATTTGTTTGTGTCCCTACTTCTTTTATGTTATTAATTCTTAAGTTATAGTTCCTCTTATCATCTTCTAGCCTTTATATTATTGCTGTTTGTTTTCTTGTTATTTTAAAGAAGTTTTTCATTTCATGCTCCCATATTACAAATCTGCCCTCCAGTTCAGATAGTCTGTCCTTAGTTTCTTTCAAGCTGTTCTGCCAGTTTTCGATAGAGTTTTTAGTTTCCTGGTAGTCCCTTTGAACCTGCTTCATGTATTCTATGCTTTCTCTATTTTCTCCATCAAACAATTCTCCCCTTTTTTTCTGTACTTCCATTCCAACATCTGTTTTTTCTTGGGTGGTGCTCAGCATTTCTCTTAACTATTCTACTTATATCTTGCTTTAGGTCATTAACTTCATTTTTGAACTGGTCTATGAGACTCTGGCGATATTGCTTTATGTCTATTGGTGCTGTGTCTGATATTGCATGTTTCTCAGGATTGGGGGCCAAGGACTCTTTCTTGTTGCTCCCTCTTCCCATATTTTTTCTTCGTTCCACCCAAGCATATATAGGAGGCCCAGTTTCTTTCTTTGTTGGTTACAGTTTGTTTGAATTGTGCCGGCTAGGTGTTCCCGCCCACTGCAGTTTACTAGGGAGACCCAGACCTGGCAGCCTCCACTGGGTCCACCCCTCCAGGTCAACCTACTGAAGGCTTCACTGCTAGGGTGCATGTCCAGGTGCTGGGACGTGGTTTGGGCTAGCCTACTGGGTCTTAAGTCAGTGGTGAAACCCAGGCCAGGCACTCCTCACCAATCCCAGATTTATAATATGGGAGCATGAAATGAAAAACTTCTTTAAAGTAACAAGAAAACAAACAGCCCAGTTGAGAGGGGAATATGTGACTAAGGACACTGCAAAGTCCTGTTCCAGCTAGTCTGCCTGGTCCCAGTATGTCCTTTGCTGAAGCCTCCTACTCTATGGCAGGGTCTCCAATCCGCTCACTCACCACACGTCGATGCAGGGCTCCTGGCCAGTCCCGCTCTCAACTCCATTTGCCTCTTCCCATTCTCAGAGATTTCATGCCTCTCTCCTTGCCTTGCTGATTGTGATGTAGCAGCAGCTGCAAGAAATTCCAATCAAGGCTTCCAGTGGTGCACGCTCCAGCTTGTGCACTGAGACCTTATCTGTTCCTGTTATAGCACCGGGATTGTGTTTCCAGTTGGTTTCTCTTAGTTTAGTTTGTTCCTGGATCGGCAGAGTATATCTCCCCTTGCTTAGGATTTCTTGCCCTGCACTATTTCTGGATTTTAAGTGGGGTATCTCAGTGAGCTTCCGTAGCTGCTGCTATCTATCTACCATGTTCTCCTGGAAGTCTTTCTCCTCCTCTTTCACTCTCCAATATTTATTCTACATTTTGGACCCACTGACTCCTTCAGTTTTTTATACTAGGGAGACAACATGATGTTCACCCATGTAAGTCCAAACCATTCACTCATAATCTCAAATTGCATCTATTTACCTTCAAGAGCCTTGAGGCTATCCTTCTTTATAGCTGAGTAGCTTTCCTTATACCCTACCCATATATCCTATCCATTCCATGGTTGATGGGCAAGCTGCTCCTGCTTTTTTTTCTGGGTCCTCTTCACATGGAGCATTGTCTTGTCTCTTTTGACCTTCAGTCCATGAATTTTCATTTGAGTAAAATGTGTTTCTTGTATAAAGCATATTGATGGGTCCTATCTCTTGATCCACTATGTTCATGTTTCTTTTTATTGGTGAGTTGAGGCTGTCTACATTAATGGTTACAATCGACATACTCTGACTCATCTCTACCATGCTATCCTGCCATTGGTCTCCCATTTTTCTCCTTCATTCAATTGCCTGCCCTGCTTGGCAATCCTGCTCTGATACTGTTCCTGGAACCACGGTCATCTTTATGTTTCTCTTGAATGTCCTTCAGCACTCTTTGTAAGATCATGAATTACTTTTTCTTTCAGGACTTGGAAACACTTAACTCCAAACCCTCTTTGACTTGATAGTTTGTGTTGAGAAGTCTGCTGAGATTCTGATGGTTTTTCCTTTATAGGTGATCTGTTTCTTTTCTCTAACAGCCCTTGTCTTTTCTTTTGCTGGGATCTTAATTATTATATGTCTAGGTGTAGATTTATTTTGATTATGGCTAGTTGAAGTTCTATATGCCTCACTTATCTGCATGTCAGGTCCATTTCCCATGCTTGGGAAGTTTTCTGCTATCATTTCTGTAAATAGTATTTTTATGTCATTTGTGTTGACTGCTGTTTTTTGCTGACCTCTATCAGTTTTAAATTATTTTTCTTTGTGTTATCTTGTAGCCATTGAATTATTATTTCCTACTTCCTTGTTATTTTTAAGAGATCTTTCCTTTTATCATTGCTAGTTGCCATCCTGTCTTCAAGGTCTAAGTCTATCTTCAGTTTCTTTCAAGCGGTTTTGTCAACTTTCAGTGGAGTTTTAAATTTCCTGGATATTTCTGTGAATCTGTTTCATGCATTGTAGTTTTTAAATACATATCAATTCTTATTCTGTTAATCTCTCCTTTTCCTCCCTTCTTTCTGTCTTCATTTATTTTTTGTTCTCTTTCCCATTTGCAAAGGAGTCATCTCCTTATTTCATCTTTTATTTTATCTTTATGTTTTGGGTTTCTCCTATGAGACAAATCACATAATACTGAAGCTTGCATTTCTGATTTATTTCAATTAACATTACAGTGTCTAGGTGCATTCACTTTTTTTAGTTTTAAACATGAGAAAATAACAAAACAATAAAACAAAGTTTCAAAACAAGCTAGTAGGACAGTGACAATAATCAACACATTGTATATAATTATATCCACAATAGTTGTTCAGAGTATAAGATATAGGCATCAAATATTGTCCAGAATATTACTAGCACAAAATTCCTCCTCAATGAATCTAGAGAAATCAACTGTATAACTATCTTGACTGTTTTGTATATATATATATATATATTTTTTTTTTTTCTTTACCCTTCCTTTCTCCTTTCTCCCATAACAGTTTTCCTTTTCTTTTGAACAATTTCTTCTCTATTCACAGTATCTATTATATATTTTATCTTGTTTACTATTTCAGGTTCTCACACTGGTGAGAACTAATGAGCATTTGGGCCTGGTATATTACAAGTATGATCTCAAATTGCATAATTTACCTATAAAAGTATCAAGTTTATCTTTCTTCATGACTGAGTAGTATTCCCTTGTAAAAAATCACATCTTTTTTTTATCAGTTGCTCAGTTGTTGGACATTTGGGTTGTTTCTAAGATTTAGCTGTTACAAATTGTGCTGCTATAAACATGGCTACACAAATATCACTGTGGTCTGAAGTTTTTAATTCTTTTTAGAAGATACCCAGAAAGGGAATAGCTGGGGCAAATGGATTTCCACAGTGGTTATATCAGTCTGTTTTCCTACCAACAGTGGAGAACTCTTTTTCCCTGAAGGTTCCTTTTTCTCTGAAACCCCACCAACATTTGTTATTAGTTGTTTTCTTAGTGATATCTATTCTTCCTCCAGAAAGTTTGTTTTAACTTGCATTTCTTGAATGACCAATGATGTTGAGCATTTTTTCATATATTTATTTGCTATTTGTATTTCTTCATCTGAGAAGTGTGCATTCATCTCAGATACCCATTCTTGTATTGGATCTTTGAATTTTGGAGGCCTGATGACTTTCATTCTTTATATATTCTAGACAGAAGTCCTTTGTCTGAAGGACAAGTGATTATAATTTTTCTCACTCTGTGGGTAGTCTTTTAATTCCATTGGTGATTTCTTCGGTTGTGCAAAGGCTTTTCAATAAGGTGAGATCCCATTTGTTGATTCTGTGGTGTATTTCTCTTGTGATCTGGGTTTTGTTCATAAAGTCTCTGCCTACAATTGTGTCTTCAAGATTTCTACCTATTTTATCCAGTATATTTAGTGTTTCTGTTTTAATACTTAGATCTTTGATTGATTTTGATTTTAGATCAGTGCATGGTGATAGACATGGGTCTAGTTCTAGTCTTTGGCATATGGAAAACCATTTTTTCCAGCACCATTTGTTTAAGAGACTGTCTTTCTTCCAGTGAATATATTTGTTTTTTTCTCAAAGATAAAATGGTATAATGTGTTTGTAGTTCTATCTTCATCTTCCATTCTGTTCCACTCATTTTCAAGTCTTTTTTTTTGTCAATAATATGCTGATTTTATTACAGTATCTTCATCTTATAATTTAAGGTCAGGGATTGTGATGTGTTTGTGCATTGTCTTTGTAGCCCAGAGTTACTTTTATTATTCTAGGTCTTTTCTGGTTCTATATGAATTTTAGGAATGTTTTCTCTAGTTCTGTGAGGAATGTTAATGATAGTTTAATTGAGGTTGCAATAAACCTGTATAGTAGTTTTGGGAGTATAGCCATTTTCACTATGTTGGTCCTTCCTATCCATGATCAAGGTGTAACTTTCAATTTTCTGATATCTTCTTTGATCCTTTTCAGAGTACTGTAATTTTCAATATATAGATATTTTCCTTCTTTTGTTAGTGTGGTTCCTAAGTATTTCCCTTTTTTGATGGTATTTTAAAGGGTGTGGTTTCCACAATTTCTTTCTCTGTGAGTTTGTTGCTTGGGCATAGAAATGCTATAGATTTTTGAGGTTGATTTTTTATCAAGCTATGCTACTGAATTTGTTTATGAAATCTGTAAGTCTGTTGGTGGAAGTTTTGGGGTCTGCTATGTAGAGAATCATGTTATCTTCAATAATGTAAATTTAATTTCTTCCTTTCCTATCCTTATTCTCTTTCTCTTTCTTGTCTAATTGCTCTGGCTAACTTTTCCAGAACTATATTTAACAAGAGAGATGATAGTAGACATGCTTGTCTTATTCCTGAATTTAGAATGGAAGTTCTCAGTTCATTAGCTGTTAGTTTGTCATAAATGGCTTTTATTAGGTTAAGATAAAGACACTGAATTCCAATTTTCTGTAGGTTTTTTTTTAATCTTGAAAGGGTGTTAGACTTTATGAAATGCTTTTTATGCATCTATTGAGATGATCATGTGATTTTTGTCTTTGGTTTTGTTAAAATGGAGGATTACATTTATTGATACGTGGAACCATCCCTGAATTCTCAGTGTGAATCCAACTTGGTAATGGTGTATAATCTTCTTTATTATTTGCTGCATTCTGTTTGCTAGTATCTTATGGAACTTTTTCATCAGTTTATTAAGGAAATTGGCCTGTAGTTTTCCTTCTTGTTTAGGTTCTTCTCTGGGCTTGGAATCAGGGTAATATTTACCTCCAGAAATGATTTTGGAAGTATTTCTTCCCTTTCAAGTTCCTTAAATAGTTTCAGAATTAATGGCAATAGTTCTCTAAATTTCTTGTAGAAGTCAACTGTAAGTGTGTCAGTGTCTGAGCTTTTTTTTGGTCTGTAAAGTTTTAATTGCATATTCAATTTCACTGACTGATATTAGGTTATTTAGAATTTTTATATCATCTTGATTTAGTTTGGCAATTGAATTCTGTGTAGGAATCTGTCCATTCTTCTGTATTTTCAGTCTTATTAGAATACAGGTTCTTGTTATAGATATTGATGATCTTCTAAATTTTGTAGGATCTGTTGTGATTTCCCCCTTTTTATCCATAATTGCTGCAATTTATATTTTTTCTTTTCTCTTTTTGATGAAGTTAGCTAATGGTTTATCAGTTTTATTAATTCTTTCAAAGAATGAATTTTTCTGTTCATTGATTCTTTGTATTTTTTTAGTCTCAATTGCATTGATTTGTGCTCTTTGTAATTTTCTCCCGTGTATGAGTTTTGAATTAATTTATTATTCTTTTTCTAGAAGTTCAAATTTCAACAGTAGGTTGTTTATTTAAGCTCATTCTGTTTTCCTGATGTGAAAATTTATCACTGTAAATTTCCCTCTTAAGACTGCTATCATTATGTCTCATAAGTTTCGGTATGTTGCACTGGCATTATCATTTAATTGTATAAACTGTGTAATTTTGTGTTTAATTTTCTCTGTGTCCCATTGGTTGTTCAGAAATGTGTTGTTTAATTTCAACATGTTTGTGTAGGTTTTGTTATTTCTTTTGTCACTGCCCTTTGGTCTGATAATATATAAGAAATAATTTTAGTTCCTCTCCATTTGCTTAAACATTTTTTGTGGACTAGTGTGTGGGAATGTGCCATGTACAGATGAGAAGAATGTTTATTCTGATTTTTTGGAGTGAAAAACTTTTAGACATCTATCAAGTCCATTTATTCACAGGCTTGGTTTGATTCTGATATTTCTTTGTTGATTTTTTTTGTCTAGTTGATCTATTTGATAGAGAGAGGTATTAAGATTCCCCCCACTACAACTATGTTAGTGCTTAGTTGGTTATTCATATATATTAATATTTTTTAATGTAGTTAGGCTCACCATTGTTTGGTGCATATATGTTTATGATCGTTATCACTTCTTGGAATTTTCCCTTAAGAAGTATGTTTCTTTTAATCAGTTTCTTCCCTGTTTCTTTTAATCAGTTTTGGCTTAAAGTTTACACTGTCTGCAAATAGTACAGCTACACTTGCTTTTTTCCCATGACATAGAGAATTGTTTTCCATCCTTTGACTTTTAGTGTATTAATTTCTTTTTGGGTTAAATATTTTTCTTGAATGCAGCATATTGATGAATTTTGTTTCTTAACCCGTTTTTCCAGTCTGTTTCTTTTAATTGGTGAATTGAGACCATTTACATTGATGATTATAACTTATACATATTGGCTCATCTTTTTCATGTTATTTTACTGTTGATGGTTCCCTGTCTTTCTGCTCTGTTTAATTGCTTGCCCTGCTTGGCAGTTTCTTTCTGCAGGTGTTCATGTGTTGGCCTTCATTATATCTAATATATATTTCAGGGCATTTTGTAGAGCTGATTTGGTGGTCATGATTTTTTTTTTTTATTCTTTGTCAAGGAAGTATCTTATTTCGACACTAAACCTAATAGTTTTCCAAGATGCATCAATCTGGGTTGAATATTGTTTACTTTTAGAAATTGAAATACCTCACTACAGTCTCTCCTTGATTTGAAGATTTGTGTTGAGAAATAGTTTGTGATTTTGATGAGCTTCCCTTGATAGGTGATTTTTTTTTCTCTAGGTGCTTTTAATATTTGTTCTTATGTTGAATTTCTGAAATCTTGATTATTATATGCCTTGGGGCTGATTTATTTTTATGTTGGCTATTTTGAGTTCTATATGCTTCATTTATTTGTATATAAAAATCTTTATCCATGTTTGAGTAGTTTTCTTCCATTATTTCTGCCAAGAGATTTTTTCAATGGCATTTGCCGTTTCCAGCGTTCTCAGTCACTCCAATCAACCTTATGTTGGTTTTCTTTGCTTCGTCTTGTAACCGTTGGAATAATTTTTCATGATCCCTTGCTATTTTTGATATTATTTTTGTGGTTGCTAATCACATTCCTGTTTTTTAATCTGATATTCTGTCTCACTTTCTTTTTTATTTTAAGGAAGAAGGAAAAGAAAATTTAAAAAATAATAGGAAAAAAGAGAATAAAAGTAGAATACAGAACCAAAAATATTAATATTGTAAAATTACTAGTTGATACATTACATATGGTCATCTTAACAATGGTTGTTAAAGTTACAAAATCAAAGCACAAAAAGTGGCTAGACACTTAAACATTGACAGTGTGAAGTCTTCTGTTCAATGATCCAACAGAAATTTAGTAATACGGTCATCTGTCTTACACACTATATATACCGTTATTTCCTTTAGAGCACTTCCCTTCACTTTCACTTTTACAATATCTATTGTACCTTTCGGATCCCATTATTCTGTCAGCTATTATTTTTTACACTAGAGAGAAAATGTGGTATTTACTAATGTGAGTTTTGTTTATTTCACTAATGAGGATATTCTCAAGCCTCACTTTCATTCAATCTGTTTTGTATAATTGTTTAATCTCTTGGGTTTCTGTTTGGATTTTTAAAAAATTGAGTCCATGTCTTGTTTATGTTGGGCACTCATGGTTTCCATTGTTTTCCTAGATTCATCTATTTTTAAAAATCTGTGTCTGCTTTAATTTCTTTCCTTTTGATTTTCATTCCTTTTTGTACCTTAGGTATTGTTTTTGAATGGCCTCTTCCATTTGTTTTTTCACTTCTGCTGCTATCATTTCAGGGAGTGGTTGGCTTTTGATTTCTTCTATCTCTTTGTGCTTTGAATTTGTTCTGGGTGGCTGGGCATTGAGTTTGCATTTTTCCTCTTCCTCTTTCATTCTCTATTTTTTTATTTTATTTTGTCTTCTGTGTGATGCTTGTAGATTTCTTAGGTTAGATAGCTTTATCCCTGGTGTCAAGGTTTTCCTAATAGATATCCTCAGGGATGTCTTCTATATCCAAAGGGTTCTTGGTCCTTTTGTCTGTCACAAGAACCTACCTTCTCAATATATTACGAATATAGAGTTGCTATTTTTTTTGACTCAATGCCCATTCCTTTGCTACTGGAAAAAGCGCTGGTTATGACCCTTTTCAGTTTCAGTGTTGTCATACAAGGGAGAAAAACTGATTATAACAGGCCTGACATCCTGGTTAAAGTAGAGCAGCTAGCAATAACAATAGACTCAAGCATAGGCTGGCTACTGACAAACTGTGGTAACTATTAGCCTGATATCTTTAACTACAGGAGCAAGTTTTATAGTTTTATAATATACTCCGACTTGTGCCAGGAAATTGTATGCAATGTTTTCCACTTTGTAGGTGACTTTACTCTGTTATGTGTGTGGGGGCTTCAGGAAGGATAGAATAAGATGCAGAGATGAATAAGGTTAAGTATAATAGGAGTAAATTTAGCAGGAATAGGATGATCATCCAAGTTTTGGCTAATTGTAGGATACTAGAGGAAGGATTGGGAGAGAAAATCTAGGAGTACCAAAGTGAATCACAAAGGGAAGAGACAATGTTTACCTACATGAAATCCTCTAAAATCCAGCAAGATCATTAATGAAAGGGAGGAAGAGGATGAGTGGAATAATACAAAGGGAAAGTTTAAAGATCTAAGTCATGAAAAAGAGGGAAAAGAAAGAAGAAAAGGAAAAGCAAACGTGAAGGAAAAAGAAAAGAAATCCAGGAAACAAGACTAATCATTCCGATGGGGAAAAACAACAAGCATACAAACAGTCAAACAAAATAGGGCAAAACAGAACAGAGAGAAAAAAGAGAAAAGTAAAGGGAAAAGACACACAAGTAAACAACAACAAAAGTAAAATAAAAATAAACAACAAAACATACTAACCCAGCAAACTACCAAGAGGAAAATCTATCATACAGAGAAAAATAGAAGTAGTGAGGTTTCTCTAGGGTCTACAGTTCTGTGGTAAGTCCAAGTCTGATCACAGAATGTGAACTATAGCCAACATTGCTGGTGGATTTGTGCTGGGTTTAGTTGTGAGTTTTGTCTCTGGATTTGGGAGATGGGTTTAGTTTTCTGTGGTTCTAGTTTTTCCCAACAATTTAAAAAGGCAAAAAGGAGAGAGAGAGAGAGACAGAGAGAGAGAGAGAGAGAGAGAGAGAGAGAGAGAGAGAGAGAGACAGGAGAGGGGAGAGGGGAGAGAAGACAGGAGACAGGAGAGAAGAGAGAGGAAAAGAAAAGAAAATAAGAGAAAAGAAGGTAGCTCTACTTGCTACCTGTGTGTCTTTGTCCCCAGCACAAAACTGGTTTATCTAACTTACCACTTGCTGGCTTGTGTTGTTACTGTTGCTTTAGAGTTTTCTATGTCACTAGTTCCACCTGTCCATTGTGTGTGCTCTAGCCAGGGTCCTACTATGTTGCTGACTTTCCCTCCAGTCTCCAGTTCCTGAGTCCCATCCATGGTGGGTACAGGAGCCCACACTGAACTCTCTGCCAGGAGCTGCAGCTTTAGGTAACGGCATGAATGGGAGCTCATTTTGGACTCCTTTCTCTCATTTTTTTGACAAATGACTTAAATTTATCTTCCTTGCAAAGAAGTACTCCATTTGTATAAACACATTTTTCTTAACTCGTTATCTGTTCATGGGCATATAGGCTGCTTTCAACATTTAGCTACTATGGATTGTGCTGCTATAAATATAGGTATGCATGTATCTTGGAATATGATGTCTTTAACTCTTTTAGGAAGAGACCTAGAAGGGAAAACCTGGGGCAAGTAGATTTTCTAGTTTTTGGGTTTTTTTTTTTTTGGGGGGGGGAGGCTTTTCATGCTCATCTCCATAGTGGGTGTACTAGTTAGCATTCTCATCAACAATGTAGAAGAGTTCCTTTTCCCTGTGTGGAATCACCAGAATTGGTTATTATTTGATTTTTTTGATGATAGCCATGCTTTCTAGAATAAAATGGACTTACAGATTGTTTTAATATGCATGTCTCTAGTGGCTAGCAGTGTTGAACATTTTTTAATGTCTTAATTGGTCACTTGTACTTTTACTGAGAAATGTTAACTCATTTCAGTTGCCCATTTTATGATTGAATTCTTAATTTTAGGAGGTCTAATTAAAAATTATTTTGAAAAAATAAAAAAATGATGATACAAAATTTCAAAACAAGATAATAGATTAACAATGGTTAATATTTTGTGTTTTGATATCTTAAAATAGTTGTACAGATTACAAGATAAGGACATGAGCAATTGGTCAAATAATGTAAGCACAAACTATTCTTTTTGATGAATAGAGATTAGTAGCATAGTAATTCTATCTCTTCTGTTTTCTCCTTTGCCTCACTCCAGCTGTTCTATTTGAGCAGATTTTTCTCCTTTCACTTTCACAATATCTATTATACATTTTGGATTTTATTTATTCTTTTAGTTTTTTACACTGGGGAGACAATATGAGGTTTACACATGTATGTCTGATCTATTTCACTTAAGATTATGGTCTCAAGTTGCATCCATCTACCCATTAAGGCCTTGAGTTTATCCTTCTTTTGAGCTGAGTAGTATTCTACTGTATAAAAATATCCCATCTTTTTTCATCCATTCCTTGGTTGATGGACTTCTGTTTTTTTCCATGATTTAGCTATTATAAACTGTGCTGCTGTAAACATGGGTGCACATATATCATCGTGGTATGATCTTTTTAATTCTTATGTGAAAATACATGGGAGTGGAATAACTGGATTGAATGGAAACTCTAATCCTAGTTTTTTGGTGGAGTCTCCATACTGATTTCTACAGTTTTACCACTCTATACTGCAAGGGTTGCTTTCCCCCAACAGCCTCCCCAATATTTGTTATTGGTTGATTTCTTGACAACAGCCTTTCTTTCTGGAGTGAGATGGTATCTCAGTGTTGTTTTAATTTACATTTCTCTAATTGATAGGTCTAATTTTTTTTAATTCTTTATGTATCTAGTTATTAATTCTCTGTCAAAGGAATCATATCTTTTTAAAGAGACAAAACTATACCTATATGATTGTGAAGAACAGATTATTTTCCTCATGAAAGATCTTTTATTTGCATTTCATAAAGTAGCTTGACTCATTTTTTAAACTTTTTGAGTTATTCCTAGTCCTTTTATTATTTACCAGAAATAGAACTGCTTTATTCTCTTAATGTACTATAAAGATGGGGCCAGGGAAACAAGGAGGTGTTGTTCTTATGTGAGGAACAGTTTTTTTAGTTTAGGTCTTTTCCTTCTTTATTCTATTTGGTTTATTGAGAGACTTGTATCTAGCATGAACTTTCTTCCTTACTATTCTGCTTTTTCCCCCATAATAATAATGCCCCCCAGCCCTGTATTTAAGACAACATGTCCTATTGCCATGGAAACAAATTCAGTCACAGGCTAGATGTTGGCTCTCTTTCTTTACCAAGCTGAAATGTCTATGTGCTGAAAAGTTAATTCTTTCTTTAAACATAAATCCACATGATAAACTCTAATATTAGGAAGGCTAATACAATAAATATAGTGGTCTCAATTTAAAGTTTTAAATCTCTGGTTTGAACCATGATAAACCTTTGTAATATATAAGGTTTCTCTTTTAATGACTAATACCATGTAAATTTATTAAATAGTATTATATTTACGGTGATTTAGAGTCATCTTTATTGTACAAATACGCTAACTAGTGTAATCAATTGTGATCTCCAGATGCATTTTGTTTTTCTCATTATCTCTATTTTGTCATAAAATTAAATGTGCCTACATGAAAATGGGTGTTTCGTATGCCGTGATTGAGAGGAATCTCTTCAGTATATTTTCCTTCTGTTTTTCTGTACTCCACATAATAAATGTGTATAAACATATACATAAATATATATAATCTTAAAAATATTGATTTCATAATGTTCTCAGTATTTCATTGTCTCATTTTCATTCTTCCTTTTTTGGGCTAACCTTTTGGAAGAAATCTGGGGAGTAAATATGAGGAAACAATGTGATCATCACCACCATTAGGCTTAATGAGTTTTTGGCTTTGTCTTTTCACACTATTTTCTGTACTTTTTATAGAGCTGACGCTGTATATATAGTTTGGTGCTTGCTTGGAAGAAATAACCTTCTAGGCTTTATTTTACATATCTGTGTACACATTGCACACAGAGACATAGTTCACAATCCTGTCACAGGAAATATTATGAAATATATTAATAATAAACATCCCCAAAATTGGATCTGATGTCTTTAATATTCTGCTTGTGTTGTAATGGAAATCTTTTCTAATAAAAATATTCCAGTCTGCCAAACCCATGTAGTGATTTCCAGCATAATATACTGCTTTCCAAGTACTCTATGATTTTATAATACTAATGTCATATCGCCAATCTTGGCCACCAACCTTGCTCAAAATGTTGAATTCTTAGCAAAAATGCTTTTATAGTAACTCCCATTCTCTTCCTGAATCTAACTCTCGAATCTATGGAGGTTTCCAAATGCATTATTAATTTTTTTAGTGTTCTCCACAGAGTACTCTTATGCAAAACTATCTATTTGAAAGTTTCTCATGCTTTCGTCTTCTACTTTGTTTTCATTCAATGTCTTTTGTTTATTCTGTTGCATGCAAATTATTTAGAGGGAAAGAGAAGAATAAAAATGATGATACATATGTGAAATCTTCTCTTACCAGTGTTTGTATTTTCTTAGCTTGTGAGTCAGTGTTTATGGAGATAGCATTTTTTTGTTTTGTTTAGTGGACTATTTTGTCATGCATGTGTAAGATGTTAGTTTGTGGTGTTGATGCCCATTTATTACTCTTTTGTTTTTAATGCTCTGAATCCTAATTTAAATATAATTTTCTTTAGCATATTGTAAACATAGTTATAAGTTAGAGCAATGAAAACACACAAAAATTTCTAGAGGCAAATGGTGGTATTTTTGGTGAGGAAGTATGTGAATTTGTGAATGTCTCGGGGAACTGAATTGAAAGAAAGTGGAGAGAGGAGGTGAGGAAGGAATTAAACATTTTTGTTAGAATTAAAATTTTCTCACTTCGCTTCAGTATTAGAATCTATTATAAATGTGGACATAAATACCAAGATGTCTATTTGCCTGCTCACCCTTCTCCAATACTGCTCCTCTGTTTATACACTAGAACTGAACGCTTTCCATCAGCATTACTCCATCTCATTTTAGAAAGACTATTATTTTGGGAGAGGCTAAGAAAAATTATTTTGTTCTGAAAACACTTCTGAATATTGCAGTATGTCCAGATGTATCCACAAGAGTGGATGTTTGCTACGAGATAGAATAAAACACGTTTTTGTAATGTATTCACTAGAATAGTTCAAGGACAAGAGGTCTGATGGAAAAAAAGAGGAAATTGCAGGGTTAGTTGGTTCAGATGTGACTCTTTACAGGGAGGGATTGGCTGAAGTTGCTAAAGATGAGGAGCACAGGAACAGTGACAAATTACCTTACTAATTATTTTGTTTTTGCTAGTTAGTAATTTTTGCCCTTTAAATATTTCCTAAGAGTTGGTGTATTAGTGTTAGTGTGTCACTGATTTTCACAGACATATTTTTCTAGTAGCTGTTTTTATATTTTTATGTATAGTCAGGGTACTGTCTTTTTGACTTCCTCTTCCTTGTTGGTATACATTCATGATAAATAACAATTGCATTCATCTTGGGGAATTAGTGTATACATATTTCATTGTGATCATTTTTAATTCTGCTCTCCGCTGTCTCTCCTCTTCCCACTAGCCCAAGAGAGATGTACTACAAACATCTATAGCATTTTCAATTTTAAATTCACTAGCTGATTCAAAACTTCCTTGAAATTAGTTGTATTTTTGGTCTTCACCAATTCCTATGACGTTTATGGCATAGTGAAAATTTCTTTTATTTGTATCAATTACTTATTCCTGTGTCAAAAGAATACTTCTTATTTTTCTGCTTAAAGAATATGTATTTTATTTCTTTATACTTGTTTGTAATATTACCAGATAATTAAATGTTATGTGTAATGATATGTGGGCAACAAAGAAAACACAGACTCGCCAGTTCAAGTAATGACTTTTACAACTGGAAAGACCACATCTAGGAATGAAGCACTAACAAGACATTGTCTGCTGGGGACAAATGAGAAGTAGAGACAAACTAATAAATTCAGGAGAGAGAAATTGTGGTGGGGCAGGTTACAAAGAAGAAGGACTCACAGGAAGAGCTGGCATGGGTTTCCCCTACATGTGATGTTGACAGTAACAGAAGTAAATGCTTTTATTTTAAGGAAGTACAGTAACTCTTCTTTCAAAATGCAGTTGAGTTACACCCCTTCTTCTCGATCAGTTAACTTCCTTTGTTTTGAGAACATACTTTTTTAATTTTATTTTTTATTTATTTTTTTTTTATTTTGTAGTAAAAATACAACAGAACAAGACAGAACAAAGCCAATTGAGACAATGCAGTGAAATTTGTACAGAACTTCACAGCAAGATACTGGGATAACAGTAATGGGTATCATAGTATATCTTGTTATCTTCACAGTAGTTGTCCAGTTAGTTAGACATAGCAAAATCAAATTAAAAACAGAACATTAAAAAACCATTCGAAGGAGAATATTTAGTGTAATACAATTAATCATAATGAAACAAAACAGTGAAAAAAATTTGCCTTTAAACAGAAGATGGGAGGAACTCTCCCATATAGACCTCTGTCCCCAATTGCTAACAGAGTGGTGCTGGTGGTGGGGTGGGTTAGGGGAGAGGGAGTTGGGATGTTTGACTCCGAGCCACTCGCTGGTCCACCATGACCCATTCCCAGTGTCTGTTGGCTGGATCTCCTCTGGGCTGGCACCAGAGGGAGGTGCTTACCAGGAGGGCAGGCAAGTTGCCTTCTTTTGCAGCCACCTGGATTCTGCCGTGGTGGATGAGAACACATTTAACTTACATCTCTTTTCTGTATTTTACCTTTCCTCAGCAGAATTCAGTTTTCAAGTCACGTTGCAGCCTTTTCATCTGACCAGTCACTTTAGGTACTGTTAGTTGATCTTTCTCCCTGTTGCCATTTCTTGAAATTTTGTGCCAATAAGGCACACAGTATATATGAGTAGACACATGGGATGCTTTTTATACAGGAGACCGTGATGTGTTCTGTTTCATTTCACATGATTATCCATCTTGAACTTTGATGTGCTATTTTGTAAAGAGAAATACTGAGTTAGCTTCTAGCTTCATTTCTAGGACTGAAACCTTTATTGAAGAGTGTTCCATTTCTTAAATATAGTTTAAATTTGGCTTATTCTTCTAAATTTCAAAGTATCTATCTCACCTGAAATTTTTGTGATTCCTTTGTTCATTCTCTTTTGAGGCCATTTATAATACAAGACCAATTCTAGGGCTTATTATCACAGGGCCTAACAATTATACTTTCCTCTACCCAAAGGAATCCTCTTATCTTTGGCCAAAGCAAGAATTGTAACCTTTTATCTTCTTGCTTGTCTCTGAGCCTTTCTCTACTCAGGACAAATCCATCCTCCCCACTACACTTCACTCAAAATTTATATAAAAGTAACCGCTACATCACCCCAATATTGAATAGATGACTAATAGGATGTTACACTCAGGCAGTTGAATATCATCCAGTGCTAAAAATGTATGAGCTGTGAAACTGTAAAAAAATGAGAAAAGTGTAAATGCATACAATTAAGTGAAAGAAGACAATCTGAAAAGGCTTCATGCTGTATGATTTCAACTATATAACATTTTTCTTCTGAGAAAGCAAAACTGTGGAGATATAAAGAAATAATGATTTTTAGGGAAAAAGGAGAAAAAAGACAGTCAGACAGACAGGAAGAGACAGACAGAGATACAGAGAGAACATGACAGAATGCGAGGTAGAGAGAAAGAATGAAAAGAGCAAAGAGAATCTTTAGGGCAGTGAAAAAACTCTGTATAAGACTGTAACCATAGATACCTGACATTTGAACAAGCATATAGAGTGTAACACCAAAAGTGAGCCTCATGTAAACTCTGGACTTAAGGGAAACATACATACCATTCTAACCGGGGATGTTGGTAATGGAGGACACTGTGTTTATGCAACGGCAAGGGGCAGATAGACTATCTCTGTACCTTCTTATTTTGTGCTGAACTTCAAAGTGTTCTAAAAAGGTATAGAATCTAGTAGTAATTAAAAACTGATATAATACATACTAAATTGCTGTATCTCAGGTGCCATAAGATCCATAAGAAAATAAAGATAAAATATGATAACTGAGCATGGGAGAGTAGGGTAGTACCAAAGTTCTGATTGTTGTTGATGTGTTTTTCCCAAACTTGTTGCCCAGAATTTGTGTCTCTGTCTTCACTACTTCTTGATAAGTACCAGAAACAGGCATTTGTGTCACAGGTTCTGGAAGAAGACATAGCCATTCTTCTTGCCTGCCAAAGAGGCCTGTACTTTAGCCTGCTAGTGTTTCCCAGAATCCTTGGCCATTGGCATTGCAATAACTGTTGATGCTGGTAACTGCAGCTTGTTGATTTTAGTTTGTGTGTAAGTTACTGATGTCAGTATTCTTTATTTATTCTTTATATACTTATTGAAATTATTATGAAACCAGCATGCATCCTTCAGGTGCATCCTTGGGGTACAGCTCTGGGAACAATCTTGAATCATCATTCAGTTTTTAGAATAACAGCTTTATTAAGATAAAGTTCACATCCTATATACTTCATCTATTAAAAGTATACCTTAATGTAATTTTCAATATTATTATGGAGTTGTATGACCACTATTCCATCAGTTTTAGAATATTTCAGCATTCTAAAATGAAACACTGTTTGCCAGCTATTCCCATTTCTCTTCAAACTCCAGTCCCAAGTAACTATTCTTTTCTTTTATCTCTAGAGATTGTCATGGTTTGGAATTATAAACATGTGTTCTTTTGTGATTAGCTGCTTTCTTTTTTTCTTTGTTTTGAGACAGGGTTTCCCTATGGAATGCAGGCTGGTCTTGAACTCAGTTATGTAGCCCAGGCTGGCCTTGAACTCATGGTGATCTACATGCCTCAGCCTCCTAAGTAATGGGATTGCAGGCATGCAGCACACCTGGGCATGATTAGCTTTTAACCTCAGAACAATGTTTTCATGTTTCATCTGTTTTGCAGCATCTATCCAGCACTTACCCCATTTTATGGGTAAATAATAATCTACCATATGCCTAGACCACATTCCATTATCATTTCTCAGATGGATGTGCATTTCCTTTGTTTTTACTTCTTATTTTTTAGTGAATAATGTTGTTAAAAACATTTATGTATATGTTTTTTCATGGCCATATATTTTAAACTCCTTTGCACATTTATGTGGGCCATGTGACAATGCTATGTTTAACATTTTAAGGAACTGTTACATTACTTTACAAAGTGGCCCACT
The DNA here is from genome assembly GCF_034190915.1 of Cavia porcellus. NCBI lineage: Eukaryota > Metazoa > Chordata > Mammalia > Rodentia > Caviidae > Cavia > Cavia porcellus. The sequence goes on along the minus strand of NW_026947497.1, from coordinate 24,394,804 downwards.
AGGACTTCCGGGAGAACATGGCGGACAGATAGCAGCAGCTATGGAGGCTCTCTGAAAGACTCAGCTTAGAATTCAGGAATGGTGCGGAGTAAGGAATCATAAGCAAGTGGAGATATGCCCTGCTGACCCAAGAATGAACTTGGCTGAGAGAAACCAACTTGGAATGCAGTCCTGGTGCTAGAACAGGAACAGAGGGGCCTCAGTGTGGAGGCTGGAGCCCGCGCCATTGGAACCTGCGATTTGGGTTTCCTGCCATGCGGCGGCTGCGTCTACATCGGCTCGGCAGGGAGAGAGACGCTCGGAAGCTCTGAGAACGGGAATCGGCGAACGGAGTTGAAAACAGGACGGGCAGGGAGCTGTGCATTGACTTGCGGTGAGGTGAGTGAGAGAAACTGACACTCTTCCACAGTTTAGGAGACTCCAGCGGAGGACATTCTGGGACTGGGCAGACTTGCGGGAGCGGGGTGCTGCAGCGACTCCAGCCACATATCCCCCTCTCAAGCGGGATTGGTGAGAAGTGCCTAGCCTAAGTGACGCTGCTGGCTGAGACCCAGTAGGCTAACACAACCCAGATCCCAGAGCCTGAGGGTGGCCTGGAGGGGTGGGCCCCGCGTAGGCTGCCTGGTCTGCAACTTCCTGGTGTGTTGCAGTGGGCGGGAACACCTAGCCGGTGCAATTTGATCAGGCTGTGGCTGACAGAGAGGGAAGCTGGGCCTCCTATATATGCTTGCATATATAAGGAACAAAGAATATGGGAAGAGGGAGCAACAAGAAAGGCCCTTCGGCCCCCAATCCTGAGAAACAGGCAATAGCGGACACCACACCAATAGACATAAAGCGCCATCGAGAGCCTCATAGATGAGTTCAGGAATGAAGTTATTAATGACCTGAAGCTAGAAATAAGCAGAATAGTTAGAGAAATGCTAAGCACCACCCAAGAAAAAACAGATGGTGGAATGGAAGAACAGAAAAAGAGGGGAGAATTGTTTGATGGAGAAAATAGAGAAAGCATAGAGTACGTGAAGCAGGTTCAAAGAGACTACCAGGAAACTAAAAACTCTATCGAAAGCTGGCAGAACAGCTTGAAAGAAACTAAGGACAGACTATCTGAACTGGAGGGCAGATTTGTAATATGGGAGAATGAAATGAAAAACTTCTTAAAAGTAACAAAGAAACAAACAGCAATAATACAAAGACTAGAAGATGATAAGAGGATCCATAACTTAAGAATTAAGAACATAAAAGAAGAAGTAGGGACACAAACAAATGAACTACAAAAGCTACTCACAGAAATAATCCAGGAGAATTTTCCTAATTTAGCAAAAGGTAAAGATACTCAGTTGTATGAAGCATACAGGACCCCAGGCACCTACAACCCAAACAGAGCAACACCCAGGCATATAATAATCAAAATTCCAGAAATTCAATATAAGAACAGAATATTAAAAGCTGTCAGAGACAAGAAACAGACCACTTACAATGGAACACCCATCAGAATTACAGCAGATTTCTCTGCACAAACCATCAAATCATGAAGAGCATAGGGGGAAATAATTCAAGCTTTGAAAGATAATAATCTCCAGCCAAGATTGATATATCCTGCACAACTATCTCTGGAAATTGATGGAAAAACAAGATGCTTTCAGGATAAAGAGGAACTAGGGGAATATGCAACCACCAGTTCAACTCTACAGAGAATACTTCAGGATATTCTAAAAAAGAAAAATACAAAGAATCCAGAAATAGTGGCAGAGAGGCCACAATGAATGGAGCAGAAAACAAAATAAAGAAGACAAACTGACAACTAATGACAGAAAAAGAGCTCAACAGAAATGAGGCAGAGAAGATTGGATGATAGGAACAGCTATTTTGGAGAAAATGACATCTTAATAGGTAATACTGATTTAGTATCATCTTGTTTTGAAGTCTCATCAAGCTTCTGTTCTTCTGTCTCCATTGGTCTAAATAGGTTGTATCTTATTGGATTTTATTATGTATGATAGTATAAGCAAAATCTTTTAAAGACAAGGAGATTATACAGAAACCATTGTTCATTTTCTCTTAGTTGATTCTAAATACCCTGTAATGCTGTCATTCTCTTAAATGGTTTTACATTGTTTTGATATATTTGATGCTACAGTATACGAAGTTATGCTCAAAGATTTCAAGGAAAGAGACAATATGGTAACTACTTTTATGTCAGGATTATCTGGTGGTGAAACACTATTCTGCTTAAATGGTTATGTTTTGATCTGCGCTGTTTTGCTGTTATGCCCTCTTTTATCTCAATCTCCACTTCATTATTTACGTTTTTATTTTTATCCTTTTAATTAAGGGAAAAATAAATAAAAAATAGCAGGATATATTATAGTAACCCACTTTGACTTTCCATTATCTTGATTTAAAGCCCTGTGTTGCTCTCACCATCTTGTTTTTGACTGATGTCCCCCTATTCTGTTTTGCTTGATAGTACCAGGTTTGAAAGTTTAGGCAACAGCTGTGAAGATAGTGAGATTCATTATGACACCCATTCTTGTTGACTATTATCTACTTTTGAAGACCTATAATGTCTCCAATGTTTTGGTTTTGTCGGTTTTGTTCTTTACTGTTTTGTTCAATTTTATTATAACTGATGATATAGGCAATTCTATTAGAGATAGCGGAAGGCATTATGTTGACCATTGTTGATCACCTTGTATTATGCTTTTACATTATCTATATGTCCTCCCTTTTGATTTGATTGACTCTGTTCTGTTATGTCACATTCGGTTCTACTCCCTTCCAAAAAAGTAATAAGAACTGTGGGAGCCACAAAACCCAAAATGTGTAATTGTCATTGTACAAAAGAGAGGAAAAGAAAGTGCTCTAAACGATATAACTGCATGTGTATTTAAGTGTATAAGATAGATAATGATATCACTGAGTTTTGTTGGATCATTGAACAGAACTGTTTGCAGTCTCACTGTTGGAATGCCCACTTTACAAGCTTTAATTTTGTGACTTGAACAATTATTTCTAGGATGACAATATGTAATCCATTAACTAGTGATTTCCTACTGTTTATTTTTTTCTGTAAATCTGTATAAGTTGTACCCTTTCTCTGCTTTTTTTTTCTCCTTAAATAAAATTAAAACAAACAAACAAAAAAACCACAAAGTGGCCCACTAGTAGTACATGAGGGTTTCACTTTCTGAACATCCTCATCAACACTTATTTTCTGTCCTTTTTTATTACAGTCATATGAGCAGGTGTGAAGTGCTCTTTCATTGTGGTTCTTCTTTCCCTGAGAGATAATGATATTGATAATTTTTCTTGTTTTTCTTGGCAATTTTACCATCTGCACTGGGAAAATTCTATTTAGAACTTTTATCCAGTTCTCAGCTTTTTCTTTTTTTATTGGGTTGTGAAAATTCTTTATGCAATATGTTCCTAGTACAAGCTTTTTATCAGATACATGATTTACAAATATGTCTTCTCCTCTAAGTGTTGCTTTTTCACTTATTGGTATTCTTTGAAGATAAAAGTCTTACATTTTAATAAAATCAAATTTATTTTTGGTTTGTTTTTGTTATACTTCGGTTTCATGATCAAGAAGATTTTACCCAACTCACTGTCAAAACATTTCCTTCTAAGAGTTTACAGTTTTACCCCTTACGTTTAAATCTGTGATGCATTTTGAGTTCATCTTTGTAAGAAGGGGTTCGTTTTCCCTGCTTTGCAATTTCGGTTGTCCTGTGTTTTCCTGTTGCAGGGATTGTTGTTTCCTCCTGAGTTGTCTTGGTATCCCTGGTGAAAATTACTGGTTCATTATTCTTGAAGTAAACTGCTATGTCTTCAACCAGTTTCTTAAGGATAAGGTTATTTCTAGATCCCAGGAGGTTTCTTGTTTCTCCCACCAATGGATTTCTGATTAACAGACCCTTGATTACTCCACTCAGACTTTCAGCTTGCCATGCCATGGACACTTACATTCTGGTTAAAACTGCATTGTTCCCTGCTCCATAACATGCTGTTCATTCTTCAACCAGTTCTCTTGAACTTTTTCACATTGGCATGGATCCTTTCTCACTCTTTACGCAGTTTTTACTCACTTTCTGACGTCTGTGCTGTTCCCAAATATGAACCATAGTTTCAGTCTGGATATTTATTCTGAATCGCAGATCCAGATTTCCTGAATGCCCAGAGTTGACATCAAAGCCAACATAAGTAAATTAAAATCATTTTTTTTCTTCCTAAAACTTAACTCTATCTCTTGAATATCCTGTTATTTAATTTTGCTATAGTTGATGTGGTCTTTAAGTTGAAAAATTTGAAGTTATTGTAAACTTCTCTCTGTCTCACCCTCACTGTCACCAAATTCTTTTGAGTCTCATAGGAATTTCTTTAATGCCCAGACCCTACTAGTGCTTGCCTCTTGTGTAGTTATGTCTTCATCATTGTAGTCCACATTTTGTACTGACCTACCTGAACTTGCTACCTAAAAACTTACTCTTCATGAGTCAAACTTCATATTTTCTATAATATATAGCTTAAAATGGTATTTCTCTTTAAACATCCCCCAACCCTCACTGGCTTTTGTTGTCAGGAAAATTTACTACAAAATATAAATAAAAGGACCTATAAATTAATTAATAGATAGAATTCCACTGTAGAAAATACTGGTGTGTGTGTGTGTGTGTGTGTGTGTGTGTGTGTGTGTGTGTGGTGTGTGGGGTGAATTTCTTTCTCTTAATGTGAATGTTTTATTGTGATGTAATCAACAGAATTTATAATAAGGTAAAACAGAGACCAAAGAAAGCCCTTGTAAATCTATATAAAATTTAAGTATTCTGAAGCCATTCAAAAGCTAAAATTCTATGTCAGACATTGTTTGTGTGGTATCATGACTTTTCCTTTTGTGCAGTTTAAGTATGCAGGTTAAAGTGTCTGCTTTATTTCCTGATTTGGTGTTGACCATGATTTGGAGTGAGTCATCTGTGGAATGATCTGTCTGAAACTAAGTGGGGTTTAGGAGACTGGAAAACTTGAACCATTTTCCTCACATCTGGCTTTGGCATTGAGAAGGAAATAGATTGTGAAGATGGGTGCTGACACTAATAACTATAATTTATCTCTTTATGATGAGATGTGATTAAAAGTATTGAATTTACATAAATATATTTGATATTATTTTAAGATATTAATTTCCATACATTCATCAACTATATGTATATCCTAGTGCTTAGGGTCATTGGATTCTATGCCTATTGAGAAATAGCTATTGTAAACCTGTTGTTTGTTTCATGGGCTTTTTGACAATTTCCAGGATCACATAAATATAAAGTTCCCTTGAGGAAGGAAGCAATTAATTAGCATCCTGTGCGTTTTGAGGCTATTTTTATTGGGTTCATTTTCTCTATATGTTGAATGCATTTTGGATATTAGTTCTGAACAGCTGATAAGGTAATCTTTAGTTCTACATGTATTTGTCATAAATTTTCTTGTACTGATTTGCTTATTGAGTAAGCATTTACTCTGTGTCTAATATGCTGTAATAGGAGTAATCAAAAGTATATGACTGAAGAATTCATTCACCTCAGAGTACACAGGAAGTAGTAAGGAAATTAACTATAGCATAATGCAGTGAGAACTGTAAAAGTATTTAAATAAAAACTTCTAGGAGTATGACTCGGATCTGGGTTTCAGGAGAGACAGAGGAGGCATTCTTTGAGATGGGTCTTCAACAAATCATTCAAAAATATTCTTTACTGAAGAATCGGTATACCCATTATTAATTCTGCCTGCTTCCTCCTACAGTCTCTTAATTTAATGACATGGTCTCGTAACTATACTTAACATATGACTGAAGATTTCCTGTGCATATTTAATACCCTTTGGCTCTTTGGATAACCCACCACCCAAATCATATTTTTATAATTACTTAAGCTGTATGTTCTTTACAGTGTGAACTTCTATTTCATAGAACCCTTCAGAACTGTTATTATAGTGCTAAATAAACTTTTATACATTTTACCTGTATATTAATTTTTACTTAATTAGATATGTAGGGAAGTTTTGGGGAGAGGAAATTTAAGAAGGAATCATGATACCTAAATTTGAGACTCATCTCTGCATCTCATTATGATTTTATATATATTTAAATATGGTGGAATGGACTACCTTATATAATCTTTAACAGTCCATATATTCTTTTGCTACAGGGGAAAGAGAACTCTGGATATTTTTGCTATCAGTAAATATGTACAGTCTCTGCCATTTAACTCCCCCAGTACTCAGGTAAAATGCTTCCCTTATTCATTTTGTGGTGAATTCTTTAATATCTGTAATGATCTCAAAAAGAATACTATAAAATTCTAAAATAAAATTATAACCAATTCAGTTAGATCTTTTGAAATTATTCTGCATATTAAGTAGGCTTATATAAGTAGAATCCAGATAAAGTAGACCAACAGGTAAAATTACAAGAAGATTTGAAAAGTTAGAGAACATTAGAGAACATTAGAGAACAGGTGACTAGGAAGAGGAGATTTCAAAGTAAAATATACTGAGCCAGTGCTAGTTTTAGTTTTGATTCTAGTTACCTAGTTAGATACAACTCACTCCAAAACTTCATTGCTTAAAAGCAACTATTATTTATTTAACCCTTGAATTTGCATGGTTGGATGTGGAAGGCTCATGTTTGCTCCACAATACATGGGCTTGATGAGGGAGTATAGAATCAAGTCCAAGATGACTCATTCAGTGGCTCCAAGTTGGCTTTGATTGTTGGCCAAGAGTTTGGCCAGGGTGAAGGCCAAGCCTTTTGGTTCCTTTGCATATAGAGCTCTCTACTTGGGTATTTGAATTTTTTTTTGTAGAGTTACGGCTGGATTCCAAGTGAGATTCAGGGTCAGTAAGTCAAGAAGAGTCAAAAAGTGGAAGTTGCCAATTTTGCTGAAGCCTGGTTGTGAAAACTGGTACTGCATTACTGCTGATGTATTCCTATTGGTGGCTTGATCACTGAGACCAAATTTGAGGGGAAAGGGCATGCAACACGCCTTTGAATGGGAAGAATATCAACTCATTTGGAGGGATTCTTTAAAGCAACTTTGTTTCTACAGTGAAAGTGATCTTATGGTTTTTATTCTGAGGTTTATTTTCATTGTAAAAATATTAACAGAATTTTTTAGGGCTCATTTAATATGAAATTTGGAAAAACTCGATCTATTTAATAAACCATATTCTGTTATCTGACTTACACAGTATCCTGTGTTATTTGTCTAGTCATGTTGCCCATGTTGGTATAAACTTTAGTTAACCACATATTTATATTTTATAGACAAAATATTTACATGGAGATTTAGCATATTAGTTTCTTATATTTCCATTTAAAGTTTCATTAATTTGAATTTAGGCTTGAAGGTGAATTTATATGTGTGAACACTTGCATGGATGTATGTATTTGTGCTGATATTTATAAACATTTTTGCTTGTTCATCTTTCAATTTTTAATGACTCCTGCATCCTTTTAAGTACTCTTTTATACCAAAAATCACAATTAAGTCTTTGAAGAATCCTCTCTTAATAACATAATGAAACCACTGAGAAGTATAGAATTTCTGTAGAAGAATTCAAAATATTCATACTGCAAAAGTACTTTTAAAATCATTTAGTTCAGGTATACATCAACCAATTGGTTAAATCCTCTCATAACATTTTGCTAAGTGCAAGATTTTTATCGACCTTACACCAGGATAGTTTAGGAATAGTTGATTTAACAGTCTCAAATGGTTGATATTTTCATTTTCAGGTGTATTTAGGTTTTAAATGCTTTTATTCTATTGAGCTAACTTTTGTATTCCTGTAACTTTTTAACATACTAAAAATTTCTGAACTTTTAAAACTTTGAAAAGTCTTTATAATTGAAAATATTGACTATGGATCTTCCCTGGTCTAGTGATTGTTTTTACCCCAAACTAAATATCTTACCTCCTTCATCTGTTCCTCTTGCTATAGTTTCAAATGACTTTCCACCTATTTGCCTCTGAATCTTTACTGTCTTTTGTTGTTCTTATGTACTGAGAGCATTAAGAACTGAGCACTTTACTCTAGAGACATTCTAATGGAGAGCTCACATGATATTATTAGCTGTTTTCTAATTTACAATAAGTTGCAAGCTTTGATTACAGTTCTAATAATCTTAGCAAAATCTTCTCAGTCTCTTCTTCACATTTAGCATTCTCCAAGATGCCTGGGCTTTAAATTTAAACCTGGAAGAATAAAATAAGTCCATGTCATTTATTACTAATTCAATAAAGACTTACTTTCTTCTAGTCTATCCAGAAAATGTCACTCTTGAAAGGCAGCGTACTGTTTAGCAGCTAAGTTACTTACTTGCATTTGAGTTTTCATCAATTTTGTTGAAAATAATTTTTCATATATATAGACATCATATCATAGATGTCTAAAAACTTAAAGATAGATTAGTGAATTATTTCTTAGTAAATACTTCATTTTCTTTCAAGGCATGAATAGAAACAGTGAAGTCCCAGAAAGAAGCTCAAAAGGCAAAGTTCACAACATTTGGGGGTAATTTTCAAGAGTTCTTTTTTAAAAAATACATGGTTAGCCCATATGAAACATATTTTAGCTATAAAAGATATCAATGTATTAAATGAAGACAATGGAAAGGCAGCTGTATGTTGGTCTCTTTAATTATATAAATAATTTAAAAATTACCACATTATTTCATGATGGAGTATTGACTATTGAGTCTGATTTGCTTGATTTAAACTAGGAAGACCTGCCATTCTTTGGCCTTTTCATCTCCCCCAGATCAATGAATTTCTAATTATTTAATTTAATGAGTGAAATTCCATAAGCCATTTATAGATACAATTTATCACAGAAGTAAAACGCAGACAACACTTCTTGCATTTCTTTTTATATTTTGCTTTTATGGTGTTGGCAATCAAACTTATGACCTTGTACTTACCAGACAGACACTGTGCTGCTGAGCTAGATCCCTGGCCCCATTTTTTTTTGCATTTCATAGTGGGTTTATTTCAGTATACTTCTTTGTAAAGTTTGACAATCCAAATATATTGTATGAAATATACATGGAATATTTGTGGGTACACTTTTAAGATTTCTTGGTTACTAGTCAACTTTGAGAGATATTTTTAATTATGAAAATGTTAAAATTGGTGGGAAGAGGAAAGGAAAGAGAATGATTAGTTTAGGATTGATAACTATTAAATATGGTTGCTTTCAATTCATGTCTTCTTCACTATAGTGATGTGATTCACAGATTTAGCAATGATTCTATATACAGATCACATCACCAGGACCTTTTATTGTACATGATTAAAAACATATTACAGCACTGTAACAAGCTTAAGGTCCTTTGGAATGTAGAGACTTTTATTTGTTACTTCTTCAACCACTGATTTGGCAGTCTTTTTAAAAGAAAACTGCATAAAAATGTGCCTACCATCCCTATTAAATACTATAACTGCAGAACTTAAATCTTCCCTAATAGGAATGGTGGTAGAAAAATTTGGTTCAGATTTCTATGAAAACTTTAGCCAATAAACTGCTCCTGTTTTTCTGAGATGAAGCCATCTTGAATTTGCCAATCCAAAGTATAAGTAAGTACATCTGCTACTGGTTTGTCCTGGATGACTTTTTTTCTGTTTGAAAATGGTAACTTATTTTGTAAATCATACATGAAAAATCAATTATATTTAACATACAAGGTTTGAATCCAAGCAGTGCAGTTCCAGAGAGGAACTCAAAAGGCAAAATGTACAACATTTGGGGATAATTTTCGGGAGTTCTTTTTTTTTTTTTTTAAATACATAGCCCGTATGAAACATATTTTGTTGTAATAGATATTTAGATAGCATTATTCTATGAATGTGAAACAGAAAAACTATATTTTAGTGTGAGACACATAGAAATATAGATTCTGAGAGTTGAATTCTACAGCTTTTCTTACAAATGCCATTTATGCTTCTGCTTAAACATTTCCAGAGCTAGAAAGCTTTCCGTCTCAGCCTTTGGCTAGTTCTTTATTAAAAAAAAATTGTAGTTGAAAGTTTTTTTTTTCTCACATCGAACTAAATATGCTACCTTTTAATATTTACCTTTTACTCTAAGTTTTGATCTTTGTACATGATGTTCTTTACATAATTGAAGATAACCATTATTTATTCTTTAATTTTCTTTTGTATAAAGTAAATATTTAAAACAAATGTATTTCCTCCAGCCCTTTCCACATGACAATGATGGTTTATTTTTGACGTTTTCTGGTCATTTCTCTTCTTAAAATATTTTATTAATTTTATTATTTGACATTTGGGATATCAACATAGAGAATCAACAATTTTTCTCCCAAAGTAATTTTCAATCCAATTAAAATAAAAATTTAATTAATTAATCTAGTTCAGTGTCCATCCTGGTAAGGTCAGAAATAAATTAACACAAAGGAGAATTAAGTCTATGAAAAAATGAAATGCAACATGTATCCTTGTTATGTCCTCCAGATTTAAATAGAGGTAGCTTTCTGTTAAGATGGCACAGGCAGGGCATGTGTGGAGTGATTTCAGGCAATTAGTAAGGACTGCACTGTATCTAAACTACCCTTTCTTTAAAGTTAGCTTCTTAAATTGCAATAGAAAATATCTCTGGCAAGAAATAATGGTAAAATGGTAAAAGTGAGTAAAAAATGAGACTTGTTAGGCAACTGTAGACTTAGCTTTGAAGGACATTAACGCATAGGAGCCAGGGGAGCCCCACAGATCTACCTCAAGAAGGGAAAATACATCCATTTTTGATTACTAACCTCTGTTACGATAAAAATTAAACATTTGTCAGATTTTGAGATACTCTGCTCAGGAATCCAAAACACAAATGTTTGTTTTAGATAATGTCACCATACTTGTATTCAGGGACTGTGGCAAGTCAGAATGTTGGGCAGGGAAAACGACACGTCATCACTGTGTCTCTAACTTATTTTTGGATATTCAGAATCCTTTTAATGGGAATGGAGCTTTCAGTTTTATATTGTTATGTATTTAACTCGGAGGGAAAATACATATAAGAAACATTATGACACATTTCATCTAAGTTATGTTAGAGTCAGGAGATCCTCTCCTGTGGATATCATTGAGATGGGAGGAACAAAACAGACCCGGCGGTTGCCTCATATGAGGTGATGCTGCATTACTAAAAGGGCTTCATAAAGGAGGCGGGGGTCCTCCGAAGTCCTCCTCCTCCCAACGTCTCCCGGTACAATTGTCCTAAAATTTTCTCATCTGATGAGCACTGCAAAACCAAGTTTTTTCTGTGGTATTTGTATTAATTAAAATGGTTCATATTTAAAATTCCTTCTGAAAGAATCTATCAGTGCCACTGGCTAGAAGGGAATTCTAAATTCTGCTTCTGCCTGCCAGTTTGTCTTGCATAGAAGTCTAGTCTAGTCTTACTATGTATGATATAAGAATTGTTGCCTTGGTGCAGAGATGGTTACCGGCTATATGATGGGCCTTCAACTTTGTGTTGAGGAATAACCCTAGGAATTAGTCAGAAGAGACCTTGTAGATCAGAAGGCTGGTATGGGGCAGTATTGCCAATGACTTCTGGTTAGAATAATTATCAGTTATTGTTCACTATGTTGTATAAATATATGCTTATACAACATATATGTATAATGGAAGGAAAGGAAGAAAGCTATTGGTAAAGGATAATGCATTTTTTAAATAGATAGAAGCTAAGAAGTACATTATTTAATTTTGGAAAAAAATGGGTTCAGTGAAATAATCAAAACATGATGATGAATGAATTATAGAAAGTAGTCTTACAGACTTTTTGAATTCTAGATAAAATTTTATAGAAAATGGAGATTCATATGAGTTAAAAGAAGGAAGCTTACAGTAAAACTTGGCAAAGACATAAAAGATAAACGTTTCTTAGATAGGAAACTAGAAAAGTTATACTAATTTTGTTCTTGCCTAGTAGGAGATAATTGGCATGGGAACACATTTGTTATGTTCTCTGTGTGTCAGTGCATTTCTCATAGTGGACTGGACCCCAGGGGGTCATTTTGTTGGAGAATATTTTTATTCCTGGGAAGGAACATGATTCCTTTTGAGGCAGTCTATGTCACAGAATTTCTCACTTTGTTTTCTTGAAATAAAAATATTATTCATGAAAATTTCTGACATCCAGTTACTATGCATTACTATTGTTTGTCAGTCCTCATGTTCATGGTAATGACCAAAGCCAATGCAGTGTAGCCAAATGTTATTATAATGAGCAGAAAATGCATGAATTGTGTACATCACAGCATTAGTTATCACTTTATTATACCATAATTCCTTGAATATCATTATGTCATATGAAAGATTTGTAGTAAATGTCTATTAAGAAGAACAATTAATTAAAAGTTCCATATTCTTGGTCCATATTTGGTGCCAGAGTCTATCAGAACCCCAAGATAACATACTGAGCAAGTAGGGCAGGTCTTGCAAACTAAATTTATCTGAAGCTGTACATAAATTCTAGCTTATGCAGATCTCATGAACTACATGTGATATTTAGCTCCAGTATTATAAAGAATGGTACATTATCATTTGAGAAAAAGATGTATTTATTTGTTCTTATAAAAGGAAGTATTATTACAGTCAGTATAGCATCTTCAAGACAGTGGCCATCATCTAAAAATCTTGACTGTAGATTAAAAAATAAATAGTCTTGAGTCAAGTTGATTAGTGAAACAAACTATATATACATGACTCATTACTGAAGCCTGCCTCAAGGATGTAAATTAATAGTCATCATTTTCCTCCTCCGCTTAGATTTACCTTATATTTTCCAAAGTTTTAGCTGCTCTGGATTGTTTTCTCAGTCATAACTCATTTAAAACCTTAGTTACTTTGCAATTTCTGCTGGACGTTTATATTATAAGATATATCACATGCCTGACAAAACTGTATAATATTCATCAATTAATCATTGTGGATTGTACAAAAATAACTTGGTTACATTATTACATGGGCAATGTAATGTATCAATTTAAGCAATTATTTGAAATTCTCTTATATGTCTTAATTTCAAATTTGTCTCATAGATAACTGCTATTCCAAAATTCAAATATCACCAGAAAGTATTTTGGTAAAAATAAAAGTATCAAACTGCAAGAAATAAACTCTAGCAGAAACTTCACAATGTCAAAACTAAATAACTGATGGTCGAACTGTGACAATATATAAGGAAAGATTGTAAAATATAGGCAATATAAATTCATCAGGAGATACGGTGAAGATTTTTGGGAGTCAGGAAACTCAAACAGGAAATGACAGACTTGTGTGGAGGAAAGTGTAACAACATGTATGATCAGCAGTGTATACTCACAGGTAAGAATTAACTCTATTTAGACAAAGTTATTCATTTTGACATGTAATTTTTCACTTTGATGTGTTACAGTAAGCAGTAATTTCATGCAACACAATTGGATGACTGTTTTTTTGAAAAAATGTAATACAAAAAATATTTCACCATATTTTTCAGTCACACCTTGTAAAAATATGAGAGTGATCTTCCAGGACTTATCACTTCAGGAAGTGACAAGAAAAATGGAAAAGTGTGTTTGAAGTAAAGGGGATTAATTACAGTGTAACTTTCATTGTAATATATTTTTAAAAAATTAAATATTCATTGTATATTTTGATCACATCTTTACATTCAGGCCCTTAGAAATTTTTAAAAAATATTTATTTATTTACGTACTTATCTCCACTACTTGAATATCTGGCAAGAGTTCTAGTTTGCTGCATCAATTGTGTACCTTTAATTTTCAGGACAATTTATATGTCGACATCAGATACTTTTCCTAATGCTTCAGAGCCCCTTTAACTTGGGTATAACAGAATTTAAAAACCTTTAAAAAAAGCAGTTAGGAAAACTCAGAATACAAAAAGACTACAGAGACAAACATGTTTTAAAAACTTTGATGAAAGTCAAAATTTAATTTCATTTTGGACAGAAAATTTCCCTGAAAAAGTGAAAATTTAAGTTAAGGATATTTGGGAAATGGAAGTTTTGTCTTGTTTAAATTTATTTCTTAAATAGAGAGAATGAGGGCAAAAAGTTAGGGATAATGAAGCAAAAATGACACAGACAGACCCGGGAACCAATGGAAGGTATTTTCAGATTGAGAAGGGGAGTGTAACAGCAGCTTCTTCCTGATTCCTCTTGACACCCACCACAGTCTGTATGGCCCCAACTGGCCCCAGCTTTGAGCTGGTTTGCATCTCTTTTGTGCTAGTGACAAATTTCAACTCACTCCTATTAAGCGCGGCATTTGTTTGGGATATGTAGCATTTTTTATGATGCTTTGAGAAGTGACAAAGTTTTACTTTCAAGATGTGAAGGAAGAAAAGTTATTGTTGAGTTGAAAGAAGGCGGCATGAGGATGAAGCTTAAATGGAAAATGGAACAACAAGAGAAAATCAAAAGAACAGGAACTTTTGCCATGTTCCCAATGTCTGAGTTCCTCTACAATTCGTAGTGATGTAAACCAATAAATTTCCTTCATTGTGTAAGCCCACTCGGGTTGGATATACTTTTACTCAAAATTGATAGTATTCTTCCTAATAAAAAGAATGAACACAGATGTTTTGAGCTGTGGAGATGTCAACAATATAACGATGACTTACTTATCTTTATTTAAGTCTCTTTGGGGCTGCATTCAGAATTTTAGGGATGAGAGAAATGAAAAGGCATTGAAAGAACTACTAAAGGGAATATGTTAGGAAACAAATTTAGTGGGCTGCCAGCTTTATTTTTATTACATGACATTTTAATTTTCTTTCCTTATGTATTTTAAACTTCAAAATAACTGGAGTTTTGTCCGATTAATTCTTTCACTGCACATTAGGTATCTAGAATCATGCTTGGCTCATGGTATGCCTGGGCTAATGTTGAATGTGTATGAACGAAAGGGTAACTTAAACAAACAGGATCTCGGCTCAGACTGGGCAGTAAGAATATATGGTGGAAACAACTGGCATAATTTCTTAACTGTTTTGGAGAATTCTCTTCAGCTTGGGTACAGAAGAGAAGAAAAGATATTATGGAGTTTGTCCATGATTGTGGAATGGCACCTTGTCCAGTGCCTTTACTTTGATGTTGCACAATGTGACAAATTTGTTAAAGCAAAGGATAGATGATGGGGAAATTCATTGTGCCAGTAAGGGCAGGCTTGATGGGCAAATCACCTATATTAAACTAGATGAGGAAGCAGTTGATTATAGCAATTTAAAACTCAAAAGTCACATTAAACTAAATGTGATCCTCAAGGCTTGGTTTTTGGAATTCATGGCATAGTTGTCTAATTTTACAAGAAAAATTACCAGTAGATAAACTACTTAAATTTAGCTTCCTGTATGTAAAGGAAGTAATGATGGAGTAATAAATAGAGCAACTGGAAAAAGAAAATAGGCCAAAGACTCTTAGAAGTATAGCTAGAATTGTGTAACTGTTGCAGCTGATGAATAATCTAAAGAAATCCATTACTTGAAATGAAATAAAGGAACAGAGAAAGTTCCAATTTGAACCTATATTTTAAAAAATTAGAAAGTGGTAGGAAGGATTTATAAAACTGGCTGTCATTTTAAAATATAGTAGTCAGCCAAAGAAGGTTCAAAACAATGGGCTACACTGTGATAGCCGCTCATTTTCACTGGGCCAATTGGCAAAAGTCTCGTTTCTTCTTGGTTTCTTTTCAAAGGCCCCAGAGTCCCAGGTTTCATTTAGCTGAGTAACAGTTTTCAAATAATAATCTGGTGACTGTCTCATCCTGTGGTTTCCCGTTCCTGTGTGCTCTTGTCATCTTATTTGTCTTAGTTTCCACCCCTCTCCCCAACCTCAGTGACACACACGTTTTTCCTTTTAGCCTCAGTTTCTGTCCAGTTACAGAGGATGTCAGTTAGCTATAAAATATGTCTCACACAGGAGATACGTTTGATGACAATCTGGCTGTGCCACGGGGAATCTTGCTCCAGGGTGGTCACCATGACCGTGCTGTGGCACACTGGTCTTGAGAGTTGGGATTGGCTTGAAGGAACTCGATGAAATTAGTCCCTTGGAACTGCTGGAAGTAATAGCTACTCTGTATTGTTCCAGATGCTGTTATAGAAGAAGTTGTTGTGATTAGACAGATCTTGTTCACATCTAAGTTTCTTTTTTTTTTAAAACCCCATCTTTGCTGTGCATGGAATTTTTAATCATCTTGGGGAGTAGGTCCCTGTACATAATACAGCTTGTTCCTTTTTTTTAAATCCCCATCTGCCTGCCAACCTCCTCTTCCCCTAAATCCCATTCTCCATTTATGTTTATGTTGATCTTTTTAAACTTTTCTCCTATTTATGACATATAATGTTTACATTCATTGAGACTGTTAGGTTATTGTACATGGCATATCTTCATTCTATGTAATTCTGCCTCCTCTTTCCCTCTTGGCTCACCCACATTCTCTTGGACCCCTCCCCATTTGCAAGAGAGACATCCCCTTGTCTCCTTCTACCCACCCGTTGTTGTGCTCTTTGTTTGGCTTTTCAAAGTGACAGATAACACACGGTATTTAAGCTTGTGGGCTTCATATATTTTACTCACCGTTTTATTTTCCAAGTGCACCCACTTCCTAAAATGTCTTTAATTTGTCCTTCTTTATAACCAAGTAGTATTTATTATGTTTAGATACCACATTTTCTTTATCCTGTCATCTGTTGATGGATATATAGATTGCTTCCAGGATTTAGCTGCTATAAATTGTGCAGCTATCAACATTGGTACACATATTACTATAGTATGACATCCTTAGCTCTTTGGGGATATCTAGAAGGGGGTAGCTGAATCATGGAACTCATAATTTTAGTTCTTTAAGGAGTTTTCATATTGATTTCCAAAATGATTGCACTAGTTAGCATTCTCACCAACAATGTAAGATGGTTCCTTTTTCACTAGCCATACTAGTACTTGTTAATTTTTTGACTTTTTTGATGATTGACATCCTTTCTAGTGCAAGATAGATTTTCATTATTAATTTCTGCTTCATAATTTCCAGAGACAGTGAACATTTTTCGTATTTTATTGGCCATCTTTCTCTGTGAAGTGTGTATTCCATTTCTTGATTGGGGCTTTTTGTTTTAGGTGGTCTATTTTTTTGAGTTCTTTATATATTGTACCTATTTGTACTCTGTCTGAGGAATAACCAGCAAAAATTTTTCCCATTCTATAGATTGTCTCTTCACTCTACAAATTGATTCATTTGCTGTAGAGAAGCCTTTTGACTTCACATAATCTTTTTTATGGATTCCTGTTCTTTCTTCTAATGTAGTTGTACATTAGGAAATTTTTCCTGCATGTATGGTTTCAAATATTTTACTTACTTTATCTTTCAATAAATTCAATATTTTTCTTTCAATATTTAGATCTTTGAGCCATTTTAATTTTAGTTTGGTACATGGTGAGAGATACAGGTCCAGTTTCAGTCTCCTACAAACAGATGTCTAGTTTTCCCAGCATATTTGTTGAATAGGCTACCCTTCCTCCAATGGTTTTGCCCCTTTGGCCAAAGATCAGATTGCTAAATGGGGATGTTTTGGTGTCCTCTTTGTGCTCCACTGGTGTACACGTCTCTTTTTGTTTCAGTACCGTTCTGTTTCTATTACTGTTGCTTTGCTGAGGTCAGACAATGTGATATCTCTTGCTTTGCTCTTATAGCCCAGATTTCTTTTGCTATTCTGGGTCTGTTCTGACTCTGTAAAAATTGTAGAGTTCTTTTCTCTGAGTCTGTGGAGTATTTTGATTGGGGTTGCATTGAATCTATATAATAGTTTTGGGGTTGTGATTATTTTAACAATATTTATTTTGCTTATACAAGAGCAGAGACATCTTTTCGTTTCCTGATGTCCTTTGCAATTTCCTTTTCAGAGTAGTTTTCTTTGCAGAGCTCTTTCACTTCCTTTTTTAGATTGATACCTAGGTATTTTATTTTTCTGGGTGCTACCATGAATGGTGCTGTCTTTATAATTTCCTTCTCATTGAACTTGCTACTGGTGTACACAAATTCTATTAATTTTTACATGTTGATTTTGCATTCTGCTACATTGCTGAAGTTGATTATTAATTCTCAGTGTTTTGGTGGAATTCTTTGGGTATACTATGTACTGTACATATTATCTACAAATAATGATAATTTGGGTTTTTCCCCTGTATGTATCCATTTTATTTCTTTCTCTTGCCTAATTGATCTGGTTAATGTTTCAAATGCTATGCTGGGTAGACGTGGTGATAGCTGGCATCCTTGCCTTTTTGCTCATTTTAGAGGACTGCTTTTAGGTTCTTCCCATTTAATGTCATGTTGACTGTTAGTTTCATAAATAGCTTTTATCAAATTCAGGTATGATTTTTCCTCTACCTATTTTTTCAGAGTTCTTTTCATGAAGTTGTGTTGTTTTGCTGAAAATCTTTTTCATCTGTTGATATGGTCATGTGGTTTTTAATCTTATTTCTGTTTATGTGGCATGTTATATTTATTGATTTGCATATGTTAAGTCATCCTTGCATCTCTGGGGTGAAACATAATTCATCATCCTTTTGATGATGAGCTGTGATCTATTTGCTAATATTTTGTTATGGATTTTTGCACTTATATTCATTAAGGCAATTGGTCTGTAATTTTCTTTTTTAGTTGACTATTTATCTAGTTTTGGAATCAGACTGATGCTGGCTTTTATAAATTTAGAAGCACTCTGTTTCTTTAACCAGGTTGAGAATATAAATGATATAGTATCCTTAAAGGTATTGTATAACTCAGCAGTGAATCCATAAGATTCTGTGATTTTTTTAATTGGGAGAGTATTACTGCCTCAATTTCATTGCTTCTTTTTGGGTTGTTCAGTATTTTTTGTGTTTTCTTGAGTTAGTTTCAGTAGTTTGTATGCATTTAAGGGTTTGTGCAGTTCTTCAAAATTTTCTAATTAGTGGAATACAATTTTCATAATAGTTATGAAAATAGTTATGTCTGAGTTTCAGTGGTGTCTGTTTGTGATTATGCTTTTTTATATCTGTTATGTTCATGCCATTCTTTTTCTCTTGGGGAAGTTGGTGGAGTATTTATCTATTTTTTTTTACTCCTTTGAAGAAATAGCTGTTCAATGCATTGATTGTATTTTTTTCGTTGATTGGTCTTGATTTTCACTGTAATCTTTTGATGTTCCTTCTTAATTTTGGTTTGGGCCTGAATTGTTATTTATGAAGTATCCTAATGCTCCTAGTAAGGTTATTTGTTTGAGCTTAGTTTGTTTTACTAATGTAAGCAGTGATTCCAATGATCATCTCTCTTAGCACTGCTATCACAGTGTCCCGGAGGCTCTGGGAAGCATTGTCATTAACTTTTAGAAATTAGTGAATTTCTTTCTTGATTTATTATGGGATTCTTTGGTTGGGTAGGAGTGAATTTTAGAAATTAGTAAATTTCTTTCTTGATGTCTTTTGTGACCCATTGGTTTTTTGTTTCCTGTCATTGTTTTGTTGATGTTTATCCACTACACTCTATTACTGCCAGAACTCAGTGCACAGTGATGAGTAAGAACTAGTTTCTACTCTCATGAAGTATAAAGCTCTTCCTTTGAGTAACAGAGTTTATATGATGCATTATAGAGTGACTTTCATCACAGATGCACTTATATAACAATATGGTCACCTTTTTGGCCAGTATACCTGCTAATCATTTTATTCCTTACCAGGAAGGAGTTCCAGGACCTTTACATGGAGGTATAAACCCAATCCTTTTTAATTATTTTGTGATATGATTTCTCTAAGTCACTTGGCTTGACTCAAACTTGTGATCCTCCAGCCTCAGTCTCTCAGAGTTCTGGGATTATAGGCATGCATCACCATATCACGTTTGCAAATTATTTTCTTAACTAACATTCTGGAGTCTTCATTTGCACCTTGGTTCCTGTTTAATACCCTTTTATCACTGTCAGTTTTTGTTATGAGGTTAAAATGATAGAATTAATTCATTTAGAAAGCATAATACTTTGCCTGGCTTTAAAAACTCACATTTTTCTAAAGCTGTTTTACTATGCCCCCTTCCCTTTTAGTTTTAGGCTTATATCTAATTTTTCAATCATAAAAGTCAGAGAAACTTACTAAGAGCTATGGAAATAACTTGCTGAGGTTTGAGTTAATGTTGTCCTCCATTTTTGGCACCCTAGTGATTAAATTATTTAGCTATCTTTTTAGAATTACACTCTAAAATATTTGGTTTATGCTGTGTATTCTATACCCTGTAGGGGGTGGGCTCCTGATCATACTGTAGTTTTACAGTATGAAGTTCTTAGCTTATGTCAAACAGTTTGCATTTCTTACTGTGAGTCTGTTTGCCAGCCAGTCAGTTCCTGACATGTTTTGGCTATCACCAATATCATTTGCCTTTCATGTTTGGGTTTCTGCTTTCTATAACTTTTTAAGTGAACATTGACTACATGGTTCACCATCCTTTGAATAGTAAGGTGAGTATTTTGCTTAGTGGTATTTATACCCATATGCTCCTCCTCCTCTTTGAATCCATGCCCAGGGCTGTAGCTTGCAGTGTGACCCTGGCTTGGTACTCTCCCATGTGAAATAAAAGCAGTTCTTTATAATCAGACTGAGTACTTTGTTCCAATTGCAAACACTCTCATCAAAACAAATCAACACATTTACTTAGCAACATTTTCCCCAAGTTCCATCACAAAGAAAACTCTGGAAGGATCATCCAGTGCTGTAGCATTTGCTGGAAAACTCATGAGATGACAGAAGAGCACACCATAGTACAAAACTTCTGAAAATGCTCTCCATCTTTCTCCTTTGTCTTGTTTCTCCTATTCCCTTTTTCTCTACACCTTACACCCCTTTCATTGCAGAGGTTTCCCTCTTACCTGAGAGTGTAGCCCTTCTTTTTGGGTGGAATGCTTCACTGAAAAATGAGGAACAACATCACTGAACTATGTACTATGCTTTTTAGTAAACTTTGTATGTGTTGCTCTTAAAAATCCCAAATAAAATCACTAAAATGATCTAGAAATAGGTGACTTTCATAAAATTGTATGTGATTCAGTTTTTATGAGCATATGTCTGCTTGATTGGGTATCAATACATATTTATGAATCTGTGATTTACAAAATTGAAATCATTTCACATACTCGATAACCTAATTTTTTGCCTGATAAAATGCCCTAGACAACTTTTCATTCTACTGTTGTCTTTCACTGCGTATATTTAGTGGTTTCAAGAATTAGGCTCTACATATGCTTTGTAATTTAAAGGATATGCAATCTTAACTATAGGTTGTATAGTACTTTTCCTGTTAGACAAATTAATTCTGTCATGCACATTACATGGAGTGTCTGTCTCCTGCTCCCTCACCCACAACACATACATTTCTTTAACACTGTGCAAGGTGGGGAGGAATGGGATGTAATTACTCATTAGTTGTTCATTTATTTGGCTACTACTTAATACTAATATAATACAGGATTTGTCAGGCAATGCAGTTGCACAGAATTACCTCATGTTCCTTTGCTTATTTGCCTGGACTTTTGTACCACTAGGAATGTTTGCTTCTTCTCTTTTGTGAGGACTTCCAGGTGATTTGGGATCTGAGTTCAGTATGTACCAATATATGCCTTTGCTTTTATTATGGATTTATAAGCCTTTTTTGTACTTTGGTTATTCCTGTTTCTACTCTCAGCCTATTCTTTCCAGGTTCACTGGTTAACCTCATCATTCAATGTGTAAGAGAAAAAATGGATTTGTTTTGTTTCAGAGTAAATATGCATGAAAACCACTCACTTATGGTAATGATTCAGGGAAGCACTGAGTATAAAAGGACTTTGCTAAAGAGCTAGGAATATTGATAAAGTATTGATAAAAAGTCTCTGTGTGTAGGCTATTTTCTCCCATAGATGAGAATACCCTCCAGATGAGCAGTGTATTATTTTGACTGTACTTTGCATCAGTACAAGATATGATAAAAACTATGATGAATGATTGGTTAAAAATTTATTACATTATGATTAATCCCCTCCACAGTTCTTCCCCTTGCATTGAGCACAGTTATTTCATCATTTTTGCTGCTTTTCAAAGTAGTTTTGGAGATCTTCTTTCAAGAATGTCTTTAGTTGGGTGCTATGACCATTTTGATTACCCCAGTCAATTCATAATACTTATTTCTTATGGTCCTTTTGACTTGCGGGAAGAACTAGAAGTTATGTGGTGCCAGGGCTTGTAAATAAAGTGGATGAGGGCACACAGCAATGTTTCTTATGAACCTGCCTTTCTGTTGGGTGGCATGTGTCAGAGATTTTACTACCTTTTGACAAAGACATAAATGTCTGCATCCCTGTAGTTCTTAAAATCCTATTAGAGATTATTATTCTTTTCTATTGTTATTCACTGGCATCTGATACTTTTAAGTAAAGTTTTTTGAGCTGATGGTTTTGCTATTGCTTCTTTTTTGATGATTAAACATTTCTACCTTTCATTTGACTCTTACCTCCCTTGAGAATCATCAAGAAGGAAACAATTTATTTCTTATTCTTTCTTTAACTTTCTGGATTTTAAAATATTGAAACTTCAAGTGATATCCTCAATACTTTTTTCACTACATTTTATGACCTTAATATACTCTGTATTGTTTTGAACTATTCTTCTATTTTTGTTGTGCTTTTATTCATTCTCTGTCTGTGATTATTCTTTGAAGATCTAGTCCCTGGGCATATTGTTCTTTTCTCAGTATATAGTACATAGAGAATTTATCAATTCCTTTGGGTAAAACCTTGCTAGTTGGGACTAAATGTAAAAACTTTTAGCCTTGACTACTCTCTTACTGTTAGTTCTTTATATCTAATTTCTTCTTGAAAGCTTATATTTGCATTAATCATCTATCCTCAATGTAAAATCAATGTCATTTCTCTCTGAACCTAGTTTGTATGTCTTCTAAATGATACATAATCTTCCTCATTGCTAATACTTGAAACAATTTCATCCTTGATTTAGACCTGATCTAACATTATATACATTACAAAATTTTATAGTAATACCGCTGAAGTGTCCAGTTTTCTATGCTGCATTCCCAATCTAGGCTTTATCTAGAATTCTGCTTTGTTGTCTTAGATA
The DNA here is from genome assembly GCF_034190915.1 of Cavia porcellus. NCBI lineage: Eukaryota > Metazoa > Chordata > Mammalia > Rodentia > Caviidae > Cavia > Cavia porcellus. The sequence continues at coordinate 24,371,593 of NW_026947497.1, read as the reverse complement.
TTTCTTTTTATTTTAATTTTATTTTAAAGAGGGTAAAATTAAACATAAAACAGAACAAAGTGGATCAGAAGAAAACAATGCAGGAGACATAGATTTCAAAGCAGGACAACAGGAGATCATCACTGTCTGTCAAATTGTCTCTTGTTTTCTTCCAAATAGTTGTTCATATCTTGACACACAATGACTTCATACAAAAAAGAAACAGCATTAAACTGATCAGAACAGGATATGAAGGCATTTTAGATCTTCAAAACTAGACAATTGGGAAGTCAACAAGGGTTGCCATAGTATCTCTTGTTCTCTTCCATACCTTCATGTATATTGAAATTAGACAGTATAAAACACACTAAAATCATTCTGAACAAAGAATAATAGTGCTGCTGGATTTCACAGCTTGATGCTATGGAATCAGCATTGGGTGCCTTAGTGTCTCTTTTTCTTCAAATAGCTGTTCATTTCATCATGCATTATATAATTGATTCTCATAAACTGTTTAGGAGAAATTCTATGCATGTATGAGTCTCTACATGTAGTAGAGGGAACAACCAAACAAAACCAAACCAAACAAAGTCCTAGCAAAACACGAAACAAAAAAAGACAAATAAATAACAATAGCAAAGAGCCCAGAACACTGACAATATAGGCCTTCAAAATAAGGTGGTAGGCGCATAACTAGGGTTGTTATTTTACACAGTGATCTTCAAGAGTTCCTCAGATCACTATACAATAATATGCACAATTGTTCCAATCCTATGAGTGTTAACTATTTTGTTCCAAAAATTTATAGAATTTGTAGCTCAATCATTTTAGCTATCCTAAGTATGTTTATATAATTTTATTTTTTCTTTTTCTTACTTTTCCTGTTTCCTCATTTTTTCCTGAGATATTATTTTTCCCCTTTAAGCAGATTCTTATCCTTTCCTGTATTTATTGAGTATTATGTATCATATGTACTCTTATCATTTCTTATACTAGGGAGACTAGATGGTATTTACACATGTGAGTTTATTTCGCTTATGAATATGGTCTCGAGTTGCATCCATTTGTTTATAAATATCTCAATGTGATCATTCTTTATAGCTGAGTAGTACTCCATTGTATAAAAATACCACAACTTTTTTTTTATCCATTCCTCAGTTGATGGACACTTAGCTTGTTTCCAAGATCTGGCTATTACAAATTGTGCTGCTATAAACATAGGTGCACATGTATCATAGGTGGTATGATGTTTTCAGTTCTTCTGGGAATATGTCTAGAAATAGAATAGCTGGGTCAAACAGGACTTAAAATCCCAGCTTTTTGAGGAACCTCCAGACTGACCTCCACAATGGTTGCATCAGTCTATACTCCCACCAACAGTGCAGGAGAGTTCCTTTTTCCCCACAGCCTCTCCAGCATTTGTTGTTGGTAGTTTTCTTGATCTTGGCCATTCTTTCTGGAGTGAGATGGAATCTCAGTGTTATAATTTACATTACTCTAATGACCAATGATGCTGAACATTTTTTCATGTATTTATTTGCCATTTGTATTTCTTCATCTGAGAAGTGTGTATTCATCTCAGATGCCCATTTTTGGAATGGATCTTTGAATTTTGGGGATCTGATTTTTAAAAATTCTTTATGTGTTCTAGACAGAAATCCTTTGTCTGAGGGACTGTTCACTAACATTTTTTCCCAATTTGTGGATTTTCTTTTCACTATGCTGGAGATTTCTTTCAACATGCAGAAACTCCTGTGATTCTAGTTATTGATTCTGGGAAATATTTCCTGTGCAGTTTGATTGTTGTTCATGAATTCTCTACCTACCCCTATGTCTTTAAGATTTCAGTCTATTTTGTTTTCCAACAGATTTAGTGTTTCTGTTTTAATATTTAGATCTTTGATCCATTTAGACTTTAGTTTAGTACATGATGAGTCTAGTTTTAGTTTTCAGATATGGGGATCCAATTTTTCCAGCACCTTATTAAAGAGACTGTCTTTCTTCCAGTGGATGTGTGTGGCTGACAAAGTGGCTGAGTGTGTTTGTAGCTGTAGTTTTATCTTCTAATCTATTCCATTGATCTTCAGGTCTGTTTTTATTCCAGTACCATGCTGATTTTATTACAGTAGCCTTTTCAAATCAGGGATTGTGATGCCTCCTGCCTTGCCTTTGTTGCTTACATTTACCTTTGCTATTCTAGGTCTCTTCTGGTTCCAGATGAATGTTAGGTGTGATTTGTCTAGATCTGTGAGGTATACTGGTGGTATTTTGATTGTGATTGCATTAAATATGTATAACAATTTTGGAATAATGGCCATTTCACAATGTTTGTTCTTCTTATCTATGAACAAGAGATGTCTTTCTATTTTCTGAGATCCTTTTTTATTTCTTTTTTTCAGGGCATTATAATTTTCCCTGAAAAGATCTTTTGCTTCTTTTGTTAGATTTATTCCTAAGTATTTCATTTTTTGGATGCTATTGTGAAGGGTGTGGCTTCTCTTATTTCTGTTTCAGTGATGTTGTTGTTAGTATATAGGAATGCTATTGATTTGTGAGTGTTGACTTTGTATCCAGCTACATTATGGAATTTATTTATTGTACTTATGAGTCTTTCAATGGAGTTTTGGGGGCTTTCTATGTAGAATATCATGTCATCTTTAAATAATGACAATTTTAACTTCTTCTTTTCCTGTCCTTACTCTTTTTATTTCTCTCTCTTGTCTAATTGTTCTGGCTTGTATTTCTAGCACTATATTGAATAGGAGTGGTGATAATGGACATCCTTGCCTTGTTCCAGATTTGAGGGTAAAGGCTTTCTGTTTTTAGCTGTTTAATATGATTTTTCGGTTTGTCATAGATGGCCTTTATTGTATTGAGGTAAAGACCATCTTTTCCAATTTTCTGTAAGGTTCTTACCATGAATAAGCATTGGACCTTACCAAAGCTTTTTCTGCATCCATAGAAATAATCTTGTGGTTGTTATTTTTAGCTCTATTGATATGGTGGATTACATTTATTGATTTGCATATGTTGAACCATCCCTGCATTGCTGGGATGAATTCTAGTTGGCTTTGCTGCATAGTCTTCTTGATGATTTGCTGCATTCTGTTTGCCAATAGTTTATTGAGAATTTTTGCAACTATGTTCATTAGGGAGATTGGACTGTAGTTCTATTTTTTTGGTTGGGTCTTTCTCAGGTTTTGGTATTAGAGTAATATTTGCTTCCTGGAATGAGTTAGGGAAAATTTCTTCCCTTTCAATTTCATTGAAGAGTTTGAGGAGTGTTGGCATTAAATCTTCTTTGACTTTCTTGTAGAATTCCACAGTGAATCCTTCTGGACCTGGGCTTTTCTTTGTTGGTAAGGATTTAATTACATTTTCAATTTTTTAAATTGAAATTTCATGATTCAGCAGTTTTACATCTTCTTGACCCAGATTTGGTAATTCATATGTTTTTAGGAATCTGTCCATTTCTCTGTGTTACCAAGCTTATACAATTAGAGGTTTTTGAAATAGGTATTGATGATCTTCTATATTTCCACAGAGTCTTTTCTGATTTCACCCTTTCTATTCCTTATTGCATGACTTTGAGTTTTTTCTTTTTTTTAAAAATAAGTTGGCTACTGGCTTATCAGTTTTATTTATTCTTTCAAAGAATTAAGGTGTTTGTTTCATTGATTCTCTGTATTGTTTTCTCAGTCTCTACTGCATTAATTTCTGCTCTGATCTTTATAATTTCCTCCCTTCTTTTGCCTTTGGGCTTGACTGGCTCTTCATTATTTTTAGATGTTTGAAATATAGCATCAGGTTGTTTATTTGTGTTCGTTCTGTTTTCCTCATGTGGGAATGCACTGCAGTAAATTTTCCTCTGAGGAAAATTCATTATGTCCCATAGGTTCTGGTAAGATGTGCTTGTATTTTCATTTCCTTGTAGATATTGTTTAATTTCTTTTTTAATTTCCTTTGTGGCCCACTGATTACTTAGGAGTGTATTATTCAATTTTCATGTGTTTGTAGGGTTTTTGCAGTTTCTTTTGTCATTAATTTCTAGTTTCATAATACTATGATTTTATAACACACATGGGATAATTTCAATTTTTTTGCAGTTAGTTAAGCATGTTCTGTGGGCTAGTAAATGGTCTATTTTTGAGAACATTCCATGTCTGCTGAGAAGAATGTATATTCTGATGTTGGGTGGAGCACTCTGTATACATACTCCAAGTCCATTTGTTCACAGGTGTGACTCAGTTCTGTTATTCCTTTGCTGATTTTCTGTCTAGCTGATCTGTCCCTTTGTGTCAATGGCACATTAAAGTTTCCTGTTATTTTTGTGTTGTTGCTTATTTGACTTTTCATTTCTGATAATATTTGTTTTGTATAGCTGGGTGCTCCCAAATTTGGTGCATAGATATTTAAGATTGTTATGTGTTCCTTTTGAAGTTTTCCCCTATCATGTAGTGACCTTCTTTATCTCTTTCGATCATTCTTGATTTGAAGTTCACATTGTCTGCAAACAGAATAGCTATCTCTGCTTTTTTTTTTTTTTTTTTTTTTTGATCCTGTTGCATGGAGTACTGTTTTTCATCCTTTGACTTTCAGTCTATCAGTCTCCTTTTGGGTTAGATGGGTTTCTGGTAGACAGCATATGGTTGGATGTTGTTTCTTGACTCATTCTGCCAGTCTGTTTCTTTTAATTGGTGAATTGAGGCCATTGACATTAATGGTTATAGCTTATATATATTGGTCTACTTTTGACATGTTATATTTCTGCTGTTGATTCTTTATGTTTCCATTCTGCTTAATTGTTTACCTTGTTTAGTGGTGTTTTTCCTATGTGTATCTAGAATGTCTTTCAATATTCTTTGCAGGGTTGGTTTGGTGCTCATGAAGTGTTTCAGATGTTCTTTGTTGTGGAAGTATTTTATTTCTCCATCAATTTTGAAGGATAGTTTTTCAGGGTACATAAGTCTGGGTTGGAACTCATTTTCTTTTAGGATCTGAAATACTTCATGTTCTTCTTACTTTATTGTTTGTGTTGAGAAGTCAGCTGTGATTCTGATAGGTTTTATAGGTGATCTGTCTTTTCTCTCTAACAGCTTTTAACATTCTGTTTTTATGTTGGATTCTGGGATGTTGGTTATTATATGTCGGGGTGTAGTTTTATTTTGGTTGTGGTTATTTGGAGTTCTATACACTTTACTGGTTTGTGTGTCAGTTTCCATTCTCATGTTTGGGAAATTTTTAGCTATTACTTCTGTAAATAGCCTCTTGCTATCATTTGTGTTGTCCCCTTCTTTTTCATTTATCCCTATCAATCTTATGTTGTTTTTCTTTGCATCATGTTTCAGTTGTTGAATTGTTATTTCCTGATTCCTTGTTACTTTTAAAAGAGTTTTCTTTTCCTGTTCACTAACTGCAATCATATCTTCGAGGTCTGAAATTCTATGTTCACTTTCACTGTGGTGGTTTTGCCAACTTTCATTGGAATTTTTGATTTCTTGTATATGTCTTTGAGTCTCCTTCTTTTATTCTGTTTGTTTCTTATATTGTTCATTCAGGGTTTTCATCTTTTGGCATTGTTCCTCTAATTTTTTAACTGTGTCTTCGTTAGATGTGTTCAGCATTTCTTTCATTACATTGATCATTTCTTCTTTTACCTGGGAGATTATTTCTGATTTGAACTCTTTTACAGCTTCCAGAGTTGTTTCTTTATTTCAGTTGTTATCAGTTTAGGAATTTCAGGTATATGGCTTACATTTTTTATGTGTCCATGTCTCCTAGGCTTGCTTGGGTTAGGCTGGAAATTTGAGACTGCATTTGCTCTCTTATTTTGTCATTATCCTATATTTCCAGGTTTTAAGCAATGTTCCAAAGCTTTCCCTGTGCACTAGGAATCACCTAGCCCACTTTTGACTCCCAGGGAAGACTGAAGGCAACTGGTAGCCTCTTGGAATTGGCTGGGCATGGCCCAGTAAGGACTGTGGGACCTTCCCAAGAATCCTCCAGTGATTTGGGACACTGGGCATGGTCTTACTGGCTGGGAGCAATGTTCTAAAGCTTCCCTGTGCACTGAGATTTAACTCATGCATATTCTGTTCCCGGAACTGAATTCAGGCTAGCCTCTTGGAGGTCGCTGAGTGTGGCTTGTCTTGAATATTTCTTGACTCATTCTTTAATGGAATATTCTGAATAGACTAGTTATATTAACCATTTATCATAGTATTGTGGGCTTAATAATTTCTTTACAAAATAGTTTCAATTATTTGCTCTTAGGAAATAAATATCAGTAAGTTTATGTATATACAACAGTAGAAATGACTTAAAATGAAGGCAAAATAGTACAGCGTACATGGATCTAATGAGCTATGAACAATGTCAAGCATTCTCACATATGTATAATATGTAATTATTTGTATGTATTTATATATATATGCACATTTTTTCATAAAGTGAATTTTCTACCCAGTTTGAAAATCTCTGCACTTTAACTGTGGCATTTAGACTATTTTTCTATAATTAGCAATATTATTGTGTTGAATTCTACCATCTTACTGCTTTTTCAATATGTCTTTCATATATCTCTTCTCTTTTTCATTTTACATCAAATGATTTTTTAAGGGATTTCATTTTATCTCAACTCTAGGTTGATGATCTGTATCTCTTTAACTTGTTATTACTTGAACATATGGTAGCAACTGTTTCTTCTAGGGGAATGAAAGAAAAATCATTAACTTGAAATTTTATAGCCATTAAAATTTTTATAAATGAAGTTGAAGCAAAAACATCCATAAGGAACAAAAAATTTGAGAAAAAGTTTTAATGGATGTGTAGTACAGAATTGTGAAACAATGTCTTTCAGGTAGAAAACAAGTTGTATCAGTTAAAATTTGTTTTATGAAAATTGCAATAAATATTTCTTCTAAGTCTCTTTAAAAGATAATTGATCCTTTAAAGCAAATGTAGTAATAATATATTGTGAGATTTGTAACTTATTCAGAAGTAAAATGTATGACAGTACTACAAAAAATAAAGGAAGAAAATAAAAAGATGCTGTTCAAGGGCTATAATTTCAATTAAATTTCACATTATTATTTTAAAGGTAAACTATGATAATAGAAATGTATATTTTAACCCCCAGAGAAATAACTAAAAAATAATGAATTAAAGAGGCACAGTCCCTAATTTCTTGTGGTTAAGCTTATAATTTTAGATTTTACAATAGGTTTTTCAGATTATTAAATGCATTTTTCAATTTATAGGTAAAGTATGCAGAAAATCAGAAATAGTATAGAATACTTAGGAAATACTAATTGTCTCTTGACTTAACTGATTAATTTCAATATACATAGAAAGTTTATGGAGTTAGATTATATTTTGGCTATAAAATATCTTTCAGTAATTTAAAATATAGTCTTTTTGTTTTTTACAAAATAGAATTGAATTAGAAATGATTCCAGAAAGATTTCTAGAAAATTGTCAATTATTTTCAGTCAAAAACACAGATATAAATGAAGAGTCCAAAAAGTAACTGACATGTTAGTTTACTAGAAAATATATTTGAAATAAATCAAAGTAAGTTATCCAAATTTTAGGGAAGTAGAGAATTATTTAAAAGAAAATTTATGCTTTTAAACAACTATTTTAAAATTAAGATCCTTAATAATATAAACTTCTATCTCATAAAGAAGACTGGAAATAGGAAGAGCAAATTAACCATAAAGTAAACTCAGGGGTGGAGGATAATAATAATAATGAAAAATTCAATGAAATATGAAATGAACCTCAAGGAACATTTAAAAATACTGTTTTAATAAAATATTAATAAAATCAATAATTTTCCAGTCAGAGCAATTTTTAAAGGAGAAAAGTTGCAAAGAATGTAAAAACAGGCATCCCTGTCAATTTTATATATGTTAAAGAGAAGATAAGGTAATACTATGAACAATAAAGTTGATGCTATGAGTTCAAGTAATACATTAATTGAAATATATGACTTTCAAATGCATTCAAAACTGTCACTAATTTTACACCTGATTTTGATAGACCTCACAATTTCCTTTTGGATTATGAACAAGGATAATTGTCTTCTTTCATCATGCATATCTGCATTATTTCTGGTGATGCTAGTCACTGAAACTAGGCAAGAAAAGGAAAGAAATGACATATGCATTGGAAAAGAACAGGAACTATGTTTCTATGAAAAATTTCACTGTCTATATAAAAACATGGAACTTATTGAGGAAGAGTTTAGAATTACTAATTATGTTTAAGAGAAATTACAAGATCAAAAGGTAGCAATCAATTGTATTTCTATGATGGCAATCAACAATGAAACTAGAAGTAGAAATTAAAGAGCACACAGTAGCATTTCAGATGACCAGATAATGAAATAATTAGAAATAAATTTGTAAAATTTTATGTTACATCTTAATACAGATAATTGGAAAATATTGGTCAATAAAGAATCTAAGTAAATTGAGAGATGTACTATGTTGATTATCAGAAGACAATGTATTTAAAATGTCATTTCTTCTTAAATAGATCTATTACTCAATGTAATTCCAAAAAAGTCTAGGAAGTTTTCATTGTTTCCAAATAAAAATTTACAGCCTGATTCTAAAATTTATATGGAAATGCAAAGGATGTAGTAGTCAAATAATATGTATAGAGAAGAAGAAAGATGACTTATGCTATCTAATTTAAGGACTTACCACTAAGTTGTAATAACCAAGGCAGTTTGTTACTGGAGAAGGTCAGACTTGTGGATAAATGGAACAGAATATAGTCTAGAAATAAACCTGAGCAATGTGACAAAATGTTTTTCAGCAAAAATATGGAGGTCTTTTAAGAGGAGAAATATACATAGCAATCATGCTAAAATAATTTGATGTGTATTTGAAAAAAATGCACACTTTTGGAGAGGATACAAAACACAAGAGCCATGAAAATAGACTTTGGTAAATTATACTTTATTTTAAAAATTTCCTATTCAATAGGTACTGTTGAGAAAATGAGAATGCAAGCCATAGACTTGTGAGAAAATGTTCACAACGCATATATATAGACCTGGGATTGAAACATATAGTCTAAAGCCCTTCAACTCCCTGGGCCTGGTGGTACACACCTGTAATCCCAGTGTTTAGGGTACTGAGACAGGAGGATCACTGTGAGTGTGAGGCCAGCCTGGACTACAAAATTTAGAAAAGTAAGTTTCTCAAAAAAGACAAGAAAGAAGGTTTTTTGCAAGCAAGCAGGCAAGCAGAAAACCTTTCAACTCAAGAAGAAAAATAGTCCCTTGATAAATAAATAAATATTTCATAAAAAGATATTAGTGTGCCACAACCCAGTGTGGCTCCTGAGGTTCTTGGGGTTAAGGACTGCGAGAGGATGAGAAAAATAAAGAAAAGACAAAGCTGGGCTCAGGTGGAACCCTTATCTTCTTGATGGGAGGAAAGAAACTGTTCAAACACTGTAGCATCTTTATTTATATCCTGGAAAGATGACGTCAATTTCAGCTCTTCTGCCTAGCAACCCATTGCTTGGCAGACTTGGGCCCCTTGCCTTCTGGGTACTGGAATAAGATTGTTTGCACAGCTTGTTTTGGTCTCTTATTTTTCTGGGCTGGCCTTGCTTTAGCCCCACACATGTGATAAATTTCTAGCTTCAATGGCTCCATACATTAGGGCCAATTAACCAATAGAGATATAGCTCAACATAGTTATTAGAGAAATGTAAATTAGATCACAAATAAGTGATATTATCTATCTACTAAAATGTGAACATGGTCAGACTTATTTTATGAACCAGTAATTCTCCTCCTAGTGATTTACTTTAGAGAAATGAAAATTTATGCAAATGCAAAAACTCTTACTCAAAATATTTAGCAGATTTTTTATAATAACTCCAAAGTGGAAATAATCCAAGTGTCACTGAAGTGATAAATAATTATGCAAATTTTGGTACATTCATGCAATGGGACACTCATCAACAAAAACAGCCATTCATAGATATATACAACATAAATCTCAAAAGCATTTATGCTATGTGAAAGAAGCTGAGTAAAATACAAAAGACTAGACAATGTGTAGTTTTTATGTGTGACATTTTAGAAAGTCAAACCTGAAGATATTTAAAGAGAGTTGGAGATTTACCTATGTGAAGGGAATCTGACTGCAAAGAGGTTTGAGGGAATGTTTCTGAGCTGTAGAAATATTGCACTTTCCTTCTGGATTTTGATGACTATTACATGACTATTCATTTTTCAAAACTAATTGACTTATATTAACATGTTACGGTTTGGCTGTACTTTTTATATCTTGCTGCTTGGTGGCCTGAACCACTGGTGGTACACACAAGACTGTCCCATGCATGATTGTACCTTTTGTATCACCAGTGATACAAGCCACCCAGTGGACAGTCATGCACGTACCTCTAGTAATTTAAGCCCTCAGAAATGTGTTACAATTGACAAAATTTATTGTATGTAATTTTTATACTCTAATAAAGTTAATTAAAAATACTGAAAGAGGAATTTCTTGGAGACATAATTTTTGGAAACATTAATGTCCATTGTGCAAATGCTAGCATCTTCCTTCCCTGATCCAAGAAATACATTTGATTGTCTAATGTATATTTGATTGGGGTGCTTCCTATAAAGATACCACAATACTCTAACTAGACTCTTTTGTCTGGGCAGCACAAGTCACAGGCTAGAGAAAAACCAAAGAGAATAGTGACTAACGTGAAGACATTCTCTGATCAACTCAAATGAGAGGCAAGAGATCACTCCAAATATTCCTACCAGAAAAAATAATATTGTATCAACAACTGGGAAAACATTTTTGAAACTCTATGCCAAATCCCAATGAAATAGAAGAAGAGACAAGCATTACGAGGGTCATAGAGCTTCCTTTACAAGATAAGAAACCTCATATGAGTGGGGCATCTAATATTAGGAGGACATTCTTGAGATTAATTGACAGAGAAATCTAATACCAAGCTTTAGATTACAAATCTTGGTCAGGCATCTGGAGGACGGGCTGTCACGGCAAGGGAACTATCATCTTTTTACCTCATTCTACTGGTTACGTCCAAGTTTCCAGCTTATCTTGGGCTAAAACAATTGCTGGCAACTCAATTTTTCTTTGCTGATGTGTAATCACTTATAAATTATTTGTGTGGCTATATTTTTCCATTTCAGTTGGCATTTTTAAGTTTTAGATGATTATATTTTGTCCCTCAATGTGAACTGCCCAGTGGTTTATAGGTTTATTTGGGACAAGTATGACCATTGCCTCTGGAAGATGCATGGTGAGGTTTTGGCTGAGGGAGGATGATATATTAGCTTTGGCCTTGGGTTTTTGAGGGATCGTGATTAAACGTTGTTCAGGAAGACATATTACTCTTTTTAAGTTGCCAGTTTTGTGGTTTTCCTGTGGAGTTGAACTAGTTTTCATCAATAACTGTGGTTAATTTCCGGGAGCCAGGCATACTCATTTTGAAGGTGATTCTTCCATTTTCTTTGAATGATGAATAAAAATGTTTGACTCTGGCTGCTATGCTGTGTGCTCTTTATTTCCTTAATTGAGAACTGATTAAAAGTGATGGGTAGGTTTTGTGTAAGCTAAACTGAGATTTAAGGAATATTTGCTGATACCTCTTAAGGTTAATGAGGGTTGTTAGAGTCATTGGTGAGAAGCTGTCATTTGGGTCGAGGAGAGGCAGAGACAAAAACAAACTCCAGTTGGTTGGTGTTTTGCTTTTACCTATTGTGGCCATTTATTATAGCTGTAGACATGTGTTTTACATTGTATGTGTCAAAATTGCATATATGTGAGGAAGTAAGGTGAGAAGATCTTAAAATATAAAGTACAGTGTATATACAATAAAATACATTCTTTACTGAATAGGCTTTTAAGTTTTGACAAATATGCAGCATTATATAAGTACTGCCATGTGCAAGATAAAGAGTACTATCGCCATCCACATTTCCTCTTCCTGCTTGTAATAACTCATTCTATTTTTCTGTATTTTGTTCCTATAGTTTTTGTTTTTCCAGAGTGTCGTGTCAATTCAATCACACAGTATATAGGTTTTTGACTTAGTTTTTTCCATTAGGGCTGGGGATTTAGCTCAGTGGCATAAGCGCCTGCCTTGCCAATGTGTGGTCATGAGTTTGATCCCCAGTTCCGATAAAAAAGAAAAAAGACAAAAAAAAAAGGATTTTTTCCATTTAGAAATAGTATATTTGATATTTATTCATGTTACACACACCAATAGTTAACCCATTTATCAAAAACCCAATGGTGACTGGTGTACCATTGTATAGATGTACCACTACAGTTTATTGAACAGCTGAATGATATTTGGGTTGTTTCCAGATTTTGAGGGCTGTGATAAAGATGCTATCAATAAACACACATAGACACACATTTCTATGTGAATATAAATTTTCATTTTATTTGAGTAAATACTTAGGAGTAGCACTGCTGAGTCATAAGGTAATTCAGATTTAACTTTATAAGAAATTGCTAGACTTTTCTCATAAATGACTTTACTATTTTGCTTTCCTACCAGTAACATATGAGACTTCATATTGTTCCATATCCTTGCAAATACTTGATATTGTCAATACTTCATTTAAAAACTGTGTCATTCTAATTTGGCATAGTAGTATGCCATCATAGTTTTAGGTAAGGATAAGTTTAACTTGTAGATGATCTAGAATAATAGTATTTATGTTTCCAGGATTAACTTGATACCTGATGCTAACTCTTGGAGATAAGCATGAAATCAGTGAGAGTGATTTATAATTATGTTTTTTAAGTATGATCCTTCCCTAGAGGCACCTGTGGTTGTGTTAAAGTATGTCCCCCAATTCTTTTATATCCTTCCCTTCAAAAGGTGGAGTTTAGTTTTCAACCCCTTGAGAGTAGGCTGGGCCTTGGTGATTTGCTGTTATGAAATGACAGAAGCAGCACTGTGCAACCTTCAATTCCAAAAGGGATATGGCTTCTTTCTTTCCTCCCTTTCCTCTGGAATCACTCCTCCTGTGGAAAGCCCAACAACTAGCTTGCTATTTAGATACTCAAGCAGCCCTAAGGGAAAATCTGTTCCCTGTCAAGAACGAGCTAGGGTTCACCCTCACTCACCTTTGTTCTAAAGGTGATCCTGTGTGAGTGAACTCTCAGGAGTCTGTCAGCTTCTCATCTCCACACCAACATCTTCAAGAATCTTTCAGTATCATGAAAGGCCTTGAACTGGACCCCTTCGGGTAAGTTACTGAAAAATTACTGGCAAGGAGAAAATATGAAATAATATTTGCCATATAAAATACTAAATAATGGGGAAATTCCTTATGCAGCAATAGATAGCTCATACAGATTTTGGTACTGGATAGGAAATGCTGTTGTAAGAAAAATCCATGAAAACCCAAATGAGTAAAGCATTGAGAACAAAGTGAAAGGGCTTGTTATTAATTATTATGGCAGAGCCCTGTAGTTCTCTCTCTAATGTTTACCCTTTTTAGTGTATTAGGCTCTATTTGATTTAAGTTTCTTTCCTTTAAGTGGATTTTATAATAGCTGATTCAAAGTTATGTACAGAGGAACATTTGTTTTAGGACTGTGAAAGTGTTGTACATTTACTAAGAACAATCATAAATCATGAAACACCCTTATCCAGTTTCTTAAATATCTCATTTTCCAGTGATTACTGTAACAGTAGGAAGTCCTTGTCTCAATTTTTGTTTTAAATTTTAATCTCAGTATGGGGTTTTAAAGTTAAAAGTTTGGATGGAAATAACTGATTATCTGTTTCCAAAGGACACTTCCAAGAGATCTCTGGGGGATAATCCATGCACCCAAGGCACACAGACTAAGAGATTTACCATTTAAGAAGTTTAGTGTCATTGATGGATATTTTACACATACATTCTTTAAACTTCAAATTTAGTTTCTTTGGCATTCCAAGTGCTTGTAGGTACAAGAAATCATGGGAGAAGTCAGAGTCTCCTCAATTGGAGGCCCTATGCTGTACTAATATATCATAGTTGCCGTCCATCAATTCCATAGTGTTACATAAATTGTTGAGTTCTGTGTTTCGACTTTTTCCTGGCCAAGGTGTGAAGAGGCCCAGGAGAGAGAGAAAAGCAAATCAGAATGTGTATACTGTCTTTTCCTTTCAATAACCATGTCTGACTTAATCCTTGGCAGAGCCAAAGTATCTTTTTCCTCCATAATGGAGTCTTAGTTCTTTCTCTTCTGGGGGTCATGTTGTAAATATTTAAACTTAAATTGAATCATTAAATATTCAGAATTGACAGGGAGAGGGAAAAGTATTTTGGAGCAGCTACCAAGTGCCTTTTATGTTGGGCAGTGGCTCACATGTGTGTCAGCAGGGCTGGCACAGCATGGCTTAACTTATGGTCTCAAGTGTTGATCACAGTCTCATTCTGTACACCTGAAATTACCAGCATTTTTCACCTCAACCAGGAAGATTTCATTAAAGAATATTCACATGGGATATATGGGACTTATCCTTTGTACTTAGAAAATCTGGCAGATTTTGTGAAAATCTTCTGGCGGTACATGGTAGTATTCAATACAGTTTAACTATTAGCTCTAGATTCCTGGCAGTTTATGGAAGTAGGCATCCAACATATATTTTCTGGACCCAAACTCTGCTTTTGTGTGAAATCATTTACGTTGTTCCTTTATTGTCATAATCTCACTGTCACTGTTGCCTTTTTCCAGGGAAGGGTTCAGAAAGTGGTGAGAATTCCTGGTACAAATGAAGCCAACGTATATGTGCGAGAACTTTTCTTTGTTAATGTCCAGGAAGCACACTGGAGGAATGTAGAGGATTTATTTAGGTGTAACACTTACCATAGGAAAAGAAAAGGAGCAGGACTGTGCAGTTGTTAGATTGGAATATAGACCTGTTAAAGTTTCTGCCAGCTCACTAGGGAGCTGTCTCACAGAAATCATCATTTGGAGTGGCTCCAGATGTGGTGGAAATATGTAGACCCTGTACAGCCACTTCAATTAGTCACTGCCTAGGGACAACCTTGAGAAGAATATGACTTTGGTTTTAAAACTTGGGCAGACCCTATAAAGCTACCTGCTGCACTCTGTCAGCCAGTAATGTTCCTTATGTTCTGGCGCTGAGACCTTACATCGCACGTCTGCTACACACAGCTAAATGCGAATCACTGAGTTGTTCACTGTGCTGTTATCGCCTCATCCAGCTCATGTATATGGTAAAACCTTTTGGAAACAATTTATTAATAAAAATAGAGAAGTGGGAAATTACAAAATGTTGAAAATGATGTTTCTGTTTTAAACATTTTATTTAAACTCCCATCTTTTATGTATGGATAGTCTTTTTTAGTGTTTGTGTTCTGATCAAAGTTCCACTGTATCTTTCATGTGTAGAGAACACCAGTAAGATATGCTCTTGAATTTAAATTATAACTGTATGTGTTCAAGATTTCCTAGATTTCCAATAGTTTTCCATCAATATTTCTTAGTTGTTTTTGTACCAATTTCATTTAGTAGTGTTTTAAAATGATTAAGATAAATTTAGATTTTTAGAAGTAAATCAACCTAAATTTCATTGAAATAACTTCATTTTTCAATCTTTTCCCCCTTCATTTTAGATTATATTTAATTCAACCCATTGTTAAATGGTTAGAGAGCATAATGGTATATGATTCAGTAAGTGAGAGCAAAAATAATCAGGTTTCCTGGAGAAGGCTTAGTAAATTTAAATCTTTTTGTGGTGGCCTTTGGTCATATTTAAGAGAGAGTGACAGTTACTGAAGCAAATAAAGAGAATATATATACACATATGAATATGTGTATATATTCATATCTATACCCACAAATATACCTGTAACTGTGCCTAGATCTGTTACAAAAAGAACATTCCAGAATAATAACCATTCCATTTCTAAAGAGGGATGAAGGTCCAAATCTCTGGGTGGTGTCTTACCTTGGTGAGATAGGCTGGACCACTGAGTTAGCCTCAGGATGTCTTTTGACCTATTGACAGGAAACCTGCTTTTGGAGAGCCAGAAGCTGTTAGATTCTTGTTTCTCACTAGGCACTTCTGTGTTTTCTTTGGTCATCTGAGGGCTGGTCTCTAGTTGGGAGCCCTCCCTAGGCTTATTTCACAGCATTAGCTGCCTGAGCTAGAGTAACCCAAGAGAGAAATTCAGAAAAGTTGTAACTGTTCAGGGGAAGAAAGCTTTTCTCACAGAACACTTTTGTTTACAATAGCTTTTTCTCTTTACAACATCCACTCACCCCAACAAATACAAATTGTCTATTACCTTGTATTTTTGGGATTTTGCCTCTTTGACTTGAGGATTGAAGAGAGAAGCTCTTTAGAACCACATAAAGTTAGTACATATTATGAACAACACTTTAAAATTATTTTTAAATTAGTGGAAATGGATCCTTTTTCTGATATTTCTGACTGACAAATACAAGTTGTTTAAATAATGTTTGTAAATATCTTGCTAGTACATTCTGCCACCATGGGACAACCTAGTCCTGTTTTTATCAGGCAAGGAAGTGTAGGGAAGGAGGTAGCTGATCATGTGATTCATAAGCATTGCCTTTAGGTTGGACCTCTGAATGATATTTAGTTAAGCCCAAAAAAGTCTGATAAAATCCAAGTTCAGTTAAAAATAAAATATGTGTAGTGCTAATTTGTTCTGATGCCCCTTTTTTCTCTCAGAAGTGACCCTTGCATCATTGCTGCCATTGATTTTTTTCTCCTCATTTTGTAGGCTTCACAATTTACATTTTCCCTTTAATTTATAAATTTTTAAGTTTAGCAATGTTTTTGCATGGGAATATTAGTGTCAAATAGAATGTAAGGACTTCTGTTGATAAAGAGAGACGAGGCTTGTATTTGGGGGTGACTTCCTGGTAGCATGAACTTATATTAAGTGGTAGTCTGGACCTGCTCCTCACAAAAGACACCCTGTCCCATGACCTTTAAAGTTCTTTTTATCCTTACTTTGGTCTCAGGACAAGATGGAACATTCAGGAGATTTTTTTACTTTCTATAATAATATTTTAATTTTCTGAACATTTTTATTTTTGGTAAGTATTTTGTTTTTACTTTGGGCTGCAGTATTAATGAAATTTACCTACTTAGAGATAGGTATGTCACAAAAGTTTAGAGGCTGGGAGTAGATCAAGTGAAATAAATTTTATGCCCTATCAAAATATACAAATGAGTCATTGGTATTGAAGCCTCAAGTTAAAAATTCTTTCCTGTAATCTTTTAAACATATGTTCAGCAGAGGGAAAAATCTATTTAGGCTGGAATCTTCTACTAAGTTAATAAAGTATTCATATTTTCCCATGTTATGAGTTCAGTCATTTTGAAGGCCCGAAAGTTACAGTGGCTACAGTTCTAAGTCAGTAATCCTAGTGCAGAGAGAGCTGTAGAGAAAGGAGAGGAACTCAAAGATCACTTTTCAAAATCTCTCCTATTCTCAGATTCGACTGAGCTAGGCCACTAGTGTTGCATAATTTGAGTCTTTTCTTTAGAATGCCTGCTTTACTTCTGGTTTAGGTAGAATAATATTTAAAAATATTGTGTGTGGTAAAGTGAAGTGTGTGTGCGTGCATGTGTGTGTGTGTGTGTGTGTGTGTGTGTGTGTATGTGTGTATGTAAAGATCTTACAGAGTTCTGAGTAAGAGCTACTTAACGCTATATTTTTTAAGAGGCAATAAGAATGCAAAAATGCTAATACAGATAATTTAAGTACTTTAAAAGTTTTCTTTAAATAAAATTTTAGAATTTACAAGAAACATAGTTACATGCTATTTGCTTGTTTCTTTAGCAGACAGTAAAGATATATTTTGATATTATTATTATTTTAATGCAGGGCATTTAAAAATTGTTGGGGATGGAACATTTTTTTCTTGCTTTGAATGAGAGAGCTTTTGGCACTTATTGATAGCTAAGAACCTCCATTTTTCATCCCAAACAGATGGAATTGACACCTTTGAGGTCCCAGGCAAATATATACCCCAAAACTTACACAAATAATTTTGGGGCTACTCTGTCATCGGGGCACCTACTTGCAAGAGAAATGAATGAGGTAATGTCTGTAAAGAATTTTGAGAGGGCTAAGAACTGAAAATAAAATATTTTTAGAAGAAGTTATTACTTTGAGCCAGCAAGACCTACATGTGTTATGTAATGCCAAGTGAGAAGAACACAGAATTATTGTAAGTCAAAGGCAGCCATGTGATCATGGCACGGGTGCAGTGACCTGGGGGGATAAATAGATGGCTTAGAAGGCACAGAAAGAGACAAAGCAAAAGAGGACCAAGGACTGGAGTCATCACACAGAGACCAAAAGCCTGAGAAGGTAGAAGGTCACCGCGACTAACCAAGGAAGATGTTGAGCTTCTTTGTTCTTTACTCTTTCTTTCCTGTCCTTTTGTTTTCTCCTGTTTTCCATTTTATCTTGTTTCTATTTACTTTCTTGGTGCTCTGAACAAAGCTATAGAATAATCCTGAGACACTGATTTTATCTCATTACTTTCCTGATCAAGAATTCATAGTAAAAATCTTCGTCTGTAGTTTCCCCAACGTTTTAAAATGTATCTTTCAAAAAAGTAGGAAATTAATACTAGTTAATATATTGCATATTGTTATCTTAGAAGTAGTTGCTCAGGTTACAAGATTTAGGCATGAAAAAATGATTAAGCAAGTAACGAAAGCACAAAGTGTTCTTTTTATTAACAGGGATTAGTAGTATAGTTATTGATGTTGAATGTATATACATACACACACATGTATACATGCATACCTATGCACATATAATCTTTTCCCTTCTTTCTTTTCTCCTTTCCCCTATTACAGTTGTTTTTCCCTTCTAACACTATTCTGTATCATTTCTATCCTATTTTGTTTTGCTTTTTAAAATTAAAAAGTCATAATAAATATATAGTAAAAAAATCAAATGTATTTGGCCTAAATAAATAAAATATATCATTCAAATGAAAGATTGCTTAGAAGAACATTGTGTGATAGCTAAACAAATTTCTATTCCAGTTGAAATACGATGAGGGGGCCTAGAATGCTGCCTCCTGAGAGTCTTACCCTTTTTGTTGTGTATAAAATACTATTTGAGTTGGGCATGGTGGCACACGGGATCCCAGCACATGGGAGACTGAGGCAAGAGGATCACTGCAAATTCCAGACCAGTCCGGGCTATAAAGTGAGTTCAAGCCCAGAGTAAACTGCATAGCGAAGCCTTATCTTAAAAAGACTCACCCCAATATACTTTTTGGATAAATCTGAAACCTCAATAACATTAAAAGCCCTTGATACTGTGGCCGCTCCTTCTTATAAAACTTGGTGAGTCTCAGTGCTTATTTTCTCAGACTCTCTCTACAACGTTCTTACATCCATTTTATATTTTACATGCTCTTCTTGCCTTAAATGCTCGCCAGGTGAACTATGCACAATGTGTTTGGACTTGGCTAAAGAGGCTCAGATGCTTTAGACTATGTCTCCCTATTCTGCTCTTGCTTTTACCTCAGTGATTTCACTATCACTCACCCCTTCATTATCCCCACTCAACATCCAAAGACTTAGGGTTTAAAAGCCAACATGCTTACTTCCTCAAGCCATCTGGACCACAAAACAGAATCTCTATTGTGAGGCCTTTCATTGCTAACAGGTAGGTATTAGAATTACCTGATTGCCTAGAGTCTGGGGTTTATCTAAACAGTGAGCTCTTAGGCAGTGTTTACTTAGTTTGTGTTGCTACTTTATCTCAGTGCATTATAAGTCTTTATCTCAGTGCATTATAAGTTTGAGAAACAATCTAGTGTTAAAATCAACACTATTTTGCTTAAATGGTTATGTTTGTTTTGTTGTTATGCCCTCTTTTATCTCAATCTCCTTTTTATTATTTACTGTTTTATCTTTTTAATTAAGGGAGGAATAAATAAAAAATAACAGGATATATTATAGTAACCCACTTTGATTTCCTATTAACTTGATTTGAAACTCTATATTGCCCTCACCATCTTGTTTTGACTGATTTTCCTCTATTCTGCTTTGCTTGATAGTACCAAGTTCGAAAGTATAGGCAACAACTGTGAAGACAATAAGTTTCATTATGACGCCCATCTGGTTGACTATTATCTTCTTTTGAAGTCCTGTAATGTCTCCAATGTTTTGGTTTTATTCTTTACTGTTTTGTTCAATTTTATTGTAAGTGATGATATAGGCAATTCTTTTTAAGATAGCAAGAGGCATTATGGTAACCATTGTTGATCACCTTGTATTCTGTTTTTCACATCATGTACTATGTCCATCCTTTTGATTTGACTGACTCTGTTTGGTTATGTCACATTTGGTTTTATTCTCTTCAAAAAAAAGTAATAAGAACTGTGGGAGTAATAAAATCCAAAATGTGTAATTGTCATTTGTACAAAAGAGAGGAAAAGAAAGTGCTCTAAAGGATATAACTGCATGTATATTTAAGCGTATTAGATAGATAACCATATTACTGAGATTTTGTTGGATCATTGAACAGAACTGTTTGCAGTCTCACTGTTTGAAAGTCTACTTTATATGCTTTAATTTTGTAACTTGAACAACTATTTCTAAGATGACAATATGTAATCTATTAAACTAGTGAATTCCTACTGTTTATTTTTTCTGAAGTTCTGTATAACTTGTACCCTTTTTCTGTTTTTTTTTTCTTTTTCTACTTAAAATAAAATTTTAAAAAATCAACCTATTTTGCTATTTTCCTGACTGAAGACCAAATCTTGTCTCTGTTAACACAGATTTTGGATGAAAGGATTTTTTCCCCTGTGTACTAGGGATTGAACCCAGGGCCTTAAAAGTGAACTGTAACTCCTGACCTTTTTTGTCTTTTTATTTTTGAGACAGGCTCTTGCTAGATTGCAAAATTTTCTAGGCTGGGCTTGAACTTGTGATCCTGCTGATTTAGCTTCCCAGAGTGCTAAGATTACAGGTGTCCACCAGTATTCTAGGCTTTTTTTAATTAAAAAAAATTCAAGTTGAACCAGGAACGTATAAACTGAACTACATCTTCATCTATCACTGTTTATTTTATTTTATTTTTTACTTTGAGACAGAATCTTGCTAATTGCTGTATTTCTCAGGTTGGGCTTGATTTAGGATCCTAATGCCTCAGTTTCCCAGAGTCATAGGATTACAGATGTAGGTTCCCCCCGCCCCTTTTTTAAAAACCTGAGTTAACCATGTTTTGCTGAGTCAGCTTCAGGAATCTGCTTAGTGTTTCTTGCATAGGCTTCCTTTGGGCTTCCTCACAGTATGGCAGTCTAAGGGCATCTGGGCTACCTACTTGTTGATATAACTACTATTGCAATCAAGAAAGAAGCTACAAGGCCATTCTAGACTTCCTTTTAGGAATCATACAGAATTATTTCTACCACATTTTATTGACTACCTGCTAGAAATAATCTCTCTTCAATAAAGGGGCAGGGGAACTAGACCTCATGGTTTAATGGGGAATGACAAACTTTTAAAAAAGGAACACTATTACAGTCAGTCCTGGAAAATGCAATTTACCGCAGCCTAAATATTTAGCTGTCAGTATTTGTGAACATATAAAAGATTAAAATATACTTAGCTTGTTGTTCAGACAATAGTGTAACAGCATGATGTTCACATATTGTCAATTCTAGTAATTTAGATATTCAGATAACATGTGATTGATAATGGTTATAGACTATGTTATAGTATGAGTTTATAGATATGTAGTTGAAATTCATTAGTATGTATTAACCGGGTGTTAGAACTTATACTAGGGGCCAGTATTTATTATAAAGCTTTAGAGATGATTCAGAAAGATGTCAGTTGATTTAATTTTATCAATTATGGGTGAAAGAAACTTTTGGCTTATCCTTAGAGGAGTTCTTGGCATTTTTGGGGTACATAGAGAAAGGTTTATATCCTGAGACTCATGTGCACACACATGCATGTGTGCATACATATATACATGAACACTAATGCAGAAAAAAAAACTAAAGTGTAATAAGCACACATAAATAATTTACTGCTTATCAAGGTATGCATTATACTTGCTTTGCAATACTGTCCAGTAAAGTGAAAAATCTAGCCAATGGTGTCAATTTTAGTAACAGAAAATACTTAGTTCAGAAAATACTCAGTAACAAAATATAGGGCAGCTAATGTGCTTGCTACCTTATCCAACTGGTAGGCAAGATCTTGATTTCCTCAAAAGCAGCTGTATCAAATGAAACCTAAGTAAGGAGGAAGAGAAAAGGGAATTGAAGTGGGGAGATTTTTGAGATAAGAATAGCAGTAAAAAGAGAAAACAGTTGGAAAAAATTGGCTTAGGGTGGTATTTTACTTAAATTTTTTATATTTATGTTAGGATATGTTTTATTGGTTCATAAAATTTAGTCACATGAATGGATTCAAACTAAAGTGGTGAGCCCATCTATTTGTTATCATTATAACAGTGTGAAAACCATTTCCATCACAGGTGTCTCAAAGCCCCACAGAGGTTACATGACTTAAACATTAACATATTATTCTAATAACATGAGGCCGCTCCCCTTTGACCCAGAAGCTTTTGACTTTAATATTTTCCAGGTTGCCCCTCAGCCAAAATATGTTTCTCCTTCAGTTTTCACACCAGTGCACTTTCTTTAATGTAAAGCACCGATATAATAAATAAATTATATCCAGATGAAAGCCTGTCATCTGATACCTCATCTTAGCCCAGTGCCTGCAAACACTAAAGCAAACATTTCCCAGCAGTGTGCTGCCGCATATCAGGGACAGAGACCTGAGAATACGGTTAGGATGGTGCTCGATAAGAGGAAGGTGAAATGATTGGAGTAGGTCAAGGAGAGGTTGCTGTGGACAGAGGTCCTGTGAGTCCATAGCTGCTTTTTGTTCTCTGTCAAGTGGCAGTGGTTGGGGAACTGGCTGAAGAGACAAAAGTAGACTTCATCACACACTGAAAAGCTTTGCATGAGCTGGGAAATCAAAGCCTCATCAAAAAGAAGTCTCCCTCATGAAGTGCATGATACACAAAAGAGTGACCGCATGGGTTCAGGAGTCCTCTGGGAAAGAGGAGCTGTTCTTTTAGCTTTCTCCCTGCCATGTGGCTGTAGTCAGACTTTGTGTTCTGTTAGCGACAGAATCAGTGATTTCTTCAAGCTTCCTATTCCAGACAGGATGTACCTAAATGCACAATGCATGTACAGCAAGCTGCTAAACCTTTTGACTCAGCAATCTTTCAGCCAGTGATTTTTAAGAAAGAAGGGTGGAACTCATTTGAATATTGTATAATACTCTAAATAGTCTGTTCCTATCTACTTAGTGGCCATGATGTATGTTCCTTTTTTTGCAGTGAGACTGCTAGATTCTTTCACATTCTTCTTATCTTCCTCCTTTTTCTTTTCTCCCTTCTTTTGTCTCTACTTCCTTGTTCCCCCAATACTCTTAAGGAAGCAAGAACAGGAGTGAAGGGAAAACAAGGAGGATCATTCATGATTAGTGAAAACAGTTATAGAAGGAAATGCAGATGATCATTTGAATGTAACATTAGGTTTTCCACACACATACACGTCTGTGATACTGCTGTATCAATATGTAAGATAGGGAGGGGGGAAATATGGAAATTTATGTGTATTGAATTTCTACTTAGCCAATTCTATAATTATCCTTTAATAGTTCATATTTGCATATGAGCACTATTAGGTCATCACAGTGTAATATGATTAATGATAATTCAACAAGATATTGAGCGTTTTATGTATCTGAGGGGCTTTAGTCTACTGAATAGTGCCTGAATACTAGATTCCTTAGAAGTAGCAATTTCTGTGTAACTTTTCCATTTAAGTTAATTACTCAGTCATATACTTTGTTTTGAAAGTAACTTAAAAAATCAAATAATAATTTTATTTGATTCTTGTATATTAGATTCCTTAGAAGTAGCAATTTCTGTGTATATTTTCCATTTTAGTTAATTACTCAGTCATATAGGACTGAAAGGAACTTCACAGGAACTTAAAAAGAATCAAATAATATTTTAAGAAATAAAATAAAAATGAGAGTAAATATAGAATAATGGAAAAACAAGGTGAAGAAAGTAAATAAAGAATTTGTTTTCCAGCCTCACTGGGAAACAAATCACAGACCACAACCTCTGTGAATTGTTCATCTTAGGGAGTGGGAAACATGGTAAGTAAGTTTCAGGGCCCACAATATTAAAGAAAAAGCAGATGAAGGAAAATATAATATGTATAGCTACTGATTCTGAGAGTGGAGAAGAAATTCTTTGGTAAGCCTTTATGTGCATGTCACACGAGGAGCCATGCACGTACTGGAAACATATAGTCTATCTTTTACTATAGATTGATGGTTTGGATATATTTAATTTAAGATAAATTTAGCAAACACAACTTTAATAGGGAAGAGGACAAGATTGGGAATAGGGTTATATAGAGTTGTCCAGTTTTCTGATTTTTCTGTTGAGAAAGATTATGTCAGAGGAATGGAGAGTCTGCACACTTTCAGTTCATCTTTTCTAACAATTTCTTTCAGACAAGTGCAAAAAAGGCATTGTTCCTCAGTGAGGTCAAGATTAATTCTGTGTCAAATATTTGGAATGCAGTTATTCTGGTTTAACTCAGCCCCATGCTTTGACAATCAGTTGAAGTGGAGATGGAGTAAATATCCTTCAAGTTGAAATTATTTATGATTTCCAAAAAATTATCAGCATGATGTTCCAGTTCCTGTGACTATATCATTATCAAGTTGCTTACGAACTTGTTATTTGATGAACTTGTTATTTATATGAACAAGTTGTTCATATAAATTTTTATGAACAAGTTGTTTATTCTTTATTGCATGAACCCTTTCTTTTCCCTCTTATAGTGATTTATCATTTAATCTGGATAAAAGAGGAATTATATCAACCTCATTGTTAATATTTTTCTACTAAGGTAGTGATGCATGCATACTTGAGAAGATAAAGAACAATTCATGCATTGTCATGCATAGTTAGTATTTACCTACCTTCCCATACTTTTTATTCTCTGAATACTATAAGAGTAAATTTTATGGCTGAACACAGTGGTGCACACCTGTAACCCCAGCCATGTGGAATGCTAAGGCAGGAGGATCGCAGGGTCACAAATTTGAGACCAACCTAAGGAACTTATTGAAATCCTGTATGAAATAAAATTTTAAGAAAGGACTAGGGATGTAGCTCAGTAGTGGAGTGTCTGTCTGCCTGTGCAAGTCCCTAGATTTAATACTCAATAACTAAAGACAAACAAACTAAAACCAAAGAGGCCTATACACTATACACAGTATTTTGAACCTAATATTTCTTTTCCCCTAGTGCAGTGTAGTGTTTGCAACTCTCTATTTTGAGCTTGCGCAATATTCTATAAAGTTAAGGTATTTTATTTTACCTA
Organism: Cavia porcellus; assembly: GCF_034190915.1. Classification (NCBI taxonomy): domain Eukaryota; kingdom Metazoa; phylum Chordata; class Mammalia; order Rodentia; family Caviidae; genus Cavia; species Cavia porcellus. The sequence goes on along the minus strand of NW_026947497.1, from coordinate 24,346,115 downwards.
AATATATGGTTTTCATAACTACTTATAGGTGACAGTGTTAGGGGAAGAAGATACTTAAAGAAAGGGAGAGGAAGGGCCAATGTGGGTATTTGCAGAGTAAGGTCTACAATTGTCCATAGACGTCTTTACCTTTAAGACACAAGAAACTTGGAGTGTGACACAAAGCCTTGCGTAATAATAAACAAAGTATATAAAATTTCACCCTCAGCCTCATCCTTTTCTCCTGTGTTCTGCACTGTTCATAAACACAGTGGGACTATTTTAAATAAAAAATGCAAAAGTGCACACAAAAGAGATAACACAGATTGAGCTAGTTGAGTGATCTGATGTAACCTGCTATAAAAACCCAAACTCTGAATCTAGTACAATCCAACTAGTAGGGAGTGAATGTAACTGTGCCTGGAAATTTCCACAAAATTCTGAAATGTAGCTTTAGTTAAGACAAACCAATATTTTCAAAGAGCTTATGTTGTTAATAATAGAACTAAATTTTAAAGCATTTGAAATAATTTTACTGAAATGTGAACCCATAAGCTTGGAGAAGAGCTGACTGGCCAGCCATGGTTCTCATGTGACTTTTCCAGTCAAATAGATTTATAGTTCAATGGAGTAGTTACTAGATTTAAAATGTTGCCTAATTTCAGAACTCAGTTTCCTTATGTTGCACAGGGCTCACGGAGTCGAGGATGGAGCAACATATCTGGGCTGGATGGAAAGCTCAGCATGGGAACTTTAAAGGGCATTGCCTAGAAAGCAGAGCCAGGACCCGCGGCTATAACTCACCCACCAAGTGCTTCCTCTGAAGTGTTACCCAGTGATCTTAGGGAGCTCTTTTATTGCCAATAGCACATTTTACACATCTAAGCATTGTCTTCAGTTACTGGATTTATTTCTATCATTAAAGAATGACAGAGCTTTACATTTGGTTCCTTGGACCATGGTATGTTGGGGGTGGAAAATTTTAATGTTTCTGAATATATGGCTGCAATCAGATCTCCAACCAGATTCTGTGTATAAGGTTTATTTAAGAACAGTTTGTTTTTCTTCATGTTGTTTATTTCAAGAATTGCAATTTATAGCCCAAGTTTTGAACAAGTAAAAACTTTCTTGGGAATGTAATTTTTTTCCTTACGCACCATGCTGGATATTCTGTGAAAGAGAAGTAGTGCTTTTCTTCTTTTTGCCTCTTAGGCTATGAAATTAATATGCTGCTCCACTACATAAAAAAAGATTGTGGAGATAGGAATGACTGGCTGCCACAGTCTGATCTAATGGAAAGAGAAGTTGGCTGTGAGTTACGACCTGGTCTTAAACTTGACTCTTGTTAAGCAATTATGAGCTCCCAAATATCCTATATTGCCTATTTCATTTTGCCTGATAATGACTGTGCCACCCATTATATTTACCAAACCTTTGCTATAGACATTTTAAAACATAAAAGGAGAAGGGATAATGAAAAAGAATTGATATAAATATCTCTCGGTTTTCACAATTATCTACACTCACACCCACCAGAACCCTCATCTTTCTACTTCAGAAATATTTTGAAACAGACCTGAGATATTGTATTCACAAATACTTACCTACAACTATTTCATTTGCAAATATTTACCTACAAATATTTCATTATGTAACCATAAATGTAAAGTTATTTATTAATAACACAATCACAGTTATTACACCTAGGAATAATAAACATTCCATAATAACATAAAATATGCAAAAAAGTATTCACATTTTCTCAATTTAAAAATATATTTTTAGAGCTTTGTTAGCTTAAATGGACATAAATATAAGGTCATACATTGTGACTTTTTAATCACATTGATCATGTTTAAAATTTTATATACATATATAAGTAATATATATGTTAGTTTTCTCTTTTCTTGAACAAAATATCTCACATTTGCAATTTAAAGAAAGAGATTTTAATTTTCCTTATGGTTTCAGAGGGTGTAATCCATGTTTGTATGGCTCTAAGACAGGAACATCATGATGCGGGGATGTGGTGGAGCCAGTCTGCTCACTTCATGGTTGCCAAGACACAGAACAAGGGAACAGCACCAGAGAGAGAAGGATCAGGGACCTGTTTTAGTACCCAAGGTCATGCCTCTGTGAACAACCACCCAGACACACCTAGCGGTAGGTTTTATTAATCTCTTTGGTAACTCCCAACCTCACCAAGCAGGCAATTAAGCTTAACTGTCATAGGATTTATATATATTTTACTTGAGCAGTTTTGGGTAAGAATGCTTTTGAAAATTATTTATAATAATCTATAAAATAATTATATGATTTCAAAGGCATATTTAAAAATAAAAATAAAAATAAGAAATAAAGAAGCCTAGCATCTATTTTTGGATCATCTACCTTGTCACTTCCAACCCTATAGTAATAATTCAGGAATACATATTTTCTCTATTTTTAAAATATATGGTATAAGTGTTTACCAACATTGTATGTTGACATCACTTCTTTCTCATAGGTGAATGATTGGTCCTATTTTCCTATCTTGTTCTTTTTTAGCTACTTTATCTATGGAGATTACTTTTTAGTGCTCTAGAGATGTATTCCCTTCTCTCTGCCTTAAAGCTGCATAAAATCCCACAAAGTGGAATCAGCATTTTGTTGATGAGAATTTGGTTGCTTCCAGGCTTTTCTGAGTACAAATAGCATTTTAGTAAACAAAATAGTGTGTGTTCGCTTTTCCAGTGTAATTTTGGGATATAGTCCCAGCTATGGGATTGTTTGGTTGAATGGTAAAAGCATAAGTAATTTCATTTGATTTAGATTTTTGTATTTATTTAAATAAAATAACCTCATAATCTTAACTTTTCCTCTAGTAGTTACTTGCTTCTCTCAGTTTTTTCAGTTCTGTGTGTTTGTACTTTTTCTTCTTTTTTGTTAATTAGATTATGTAGTTGTTTTTTGTCTAATTCTTTTCAAAGAACCATATTCTATGAAATTTATTAGTCTTAGTTAATTTATTAGTTAATTAATTTCTACTTTTATTATTATTAATTTTTCCTTCTACCTTGTTTTGGTTTGCTTTTGAAAATGTTTTTTTATCTTGCTTTTCTAACTTGATATCTAATTTTTATTTTTTCTTTTTATTATTTTAGTTGGGTACTAATATTTTTTCCTTTTTATGTGATGCTATAAGTTTCCCCTAACAGCTACTTAAGCTCTATATTGTATTGTGACATGTCATGAAACAAGACCCTAAATCTTAGGGTTAGACTTAGACTTAATGAAATCAAATGATGTGATTTATGATTTAGAAAATTTTGGTTTCAGTGGTTTATCAGAGCCTTGGCAGGAAAGAATCTATAGTGCTTCAGTAAGAACTGATGAAGACCTGAGCCCAGATACTGGAAGCAGTAATAGTTTACAAGAAAAATGGTTACTTTTAAAGAGATTTATGTGACAATATGCATAACTAGTTAAAGGAGAGACGCACAGAAAAGAAACAAGAGTAATTTCTGTACCTCTGAGTTCTGGGTCTACTGTACAAACTTAGGGCATCCAAGAAGCAAGTTTGTGAGGAAGAAGTGTTGGATAGGAAATCAGTGTATTTTTCAGCATGTTAATGTGAAATGCTGCAGAACATCCAAGGAGAAGAGCTACTTGTAAATTTCATTCTAGAGGTCAGTATTTTCAGAGATGTGTGTTTTCAGTTGTGATAGCTGCAGCTGTGCAAGATCATGAGGCTTGAGACTATTCAGGTATACATATGGTGAGAAGCAGGCTGTGGTTGGAAATAAAGCTCCAAGCCTTATTGCTAATTTTTCCATAAAATGTAGTCCGTATTCAAATCTCAGGCCTTGAGAATACAGTTGAGTATACAGTTGCTGTTGTGTATTCTCAGGCCTTGAGAATACAGTTGCTGTTCTTTCTTAATCTTTTGAGAGTCTGAGAAGTCCAATATGAATATACTATAAGAGGTAAGATTAATTAGAGGAACTTCAGAAGTAGCCCTATTTTAAATAAGCATCAACTTCTTGATGAATTGGCTTGGTAGGATAAAAGTGGAAAAGAGACTAACTAGGCTTCCAGTTCAGATCTGTGAGTTAATTTTGCTGAGATGTAATGGCTATTCAAATGCATGTAAATTTGAAGAAGTGAGTCACTAAAATAGATATAATTTGGAGATTGAGAACACCTGGGTGAGATGTGCATGTTGGTGAATGATCTCACTGTTTAATGATGTCAGGCACATTTTGATTTAAGGTTAAATTACAAAAGAGGTCCTTAGCCAACCAGGGCCTGTATGTCTCACCTCTTTTGATGTCCTGGAGTGTAAGTGGATGGCAACACAGCATAATAAGCCTTGTGCTGCACTAGGAGGCTCATGCTTTGGGGCAGGAGGGAACGGGGTGGTGTACTTTGTATTATGGTACAATGAGAAATAGCCCTGAATACAAATTTTGGTTGTCAGTGTGTTCTAAAATTATTGTGACCTTCAGCATTTCTTACTCATTGATCTGTTCTTTTTTTATCTTGTAGCCATAAGAAATCATGTTTCTCAAACTTTGGTCTTTTGACTCTGGTTAGTGATTGAACAGACATACTTTTGTATGTTAATTATCTCATTTCATTTTTAGATTTTCCCAGTGAAGAATAGTTATAAGTGCTATTTGAACTCGAGGAATCCAAGTCAAAGAAAGTTTTAATGACTTGAGTTAGTTAACTTGGCTAGGGTTTTGGAGAGGTAGAATTTGAATGCAGACCTTCTGATTTGAAGATAGCACTCTTTTATATACATAAAGGAAGTAAAAGTGAGAATAAAAGTAGAAGAGAAATCAAAGAAGCTACCTAGAATCAGAAAATGTATCTACTTATGAGCAACTACTAATTTTTTTCATATGAAGGAAAAAATCCTCATGATTTCTAGCATCTTTTGATTTAGGGAAATCATATCGCAATATTGTTTCACAAAAATCTTTAATGACTGAAAATTTTAAAAATTGCTTTTTGAATGAATTTCTTTAAATATTTTGTGTTCTCTTTAAGAGGCTATCTCTAAAAGTGAGGGGGTGAGGGAACCATAAATCACAGATGCTGAAATACTGAAAGCTGTGAACATAAATGTTTTGATAAATATTCAGTGGTATCAAATTTTGCTGTGAAATTCCAAAGTGTAATATAATACTTTAGTGTAAGGCAAGAAATCTCTGAGTAACAGTTAAAAGTGGTTGGTTTGGCTTTTAAATTTTTAAGAGAGAGAGAGCAAAACCTAAAGGCTATTGTGTATCAGTCCAGAAATAGCAAGGGAATGGTCATTTCATGCCAATGAATTGTTTTCCCTTTTTTCTACTTTATGCCTTTCTTCTTGTCCGATATATATACATTATGTAACTGTTACACACATAGAGGCCTTTGGCATCAAAGATTCTGGTTCTGCACCTTAGATAATCTAGGAGAATATATCGACCGTAACACAGCAGGCATATGCCAGACACTTGACCCCTAAAGGAGGTCATCGGCCGTGACATATTTAAACACAGTGAGATGTGAACAGTCAGCGTGCTTTTGAACAAATGTGCATTGTTGTTGCAATTGAAAACACATGCTGAAATATAACATAGGTACAACCTAGCAGAGAACAAGTGGACAGTCAGAACCATGAATACATTATTTTAAAATTTATATTATTTCTCTGAGTCTAGGGACTACCCCTCTCTTTTTTTTTATGGTGGAAATCAGCAACATAAGCCCAGCTGCAATGAAGCTGTGCACTGAAGTCCTCTCAATATGCTCAGATTATAGGTAAATATTGCTACCCCATAAGCAGCACAAGGACCTGGTTTTCCTATGTCATCCAAACCAGAATTTATGTAAGAGGCTACATCACAGCGTACGGAGCTAGACATCTATTTCTGTGGCTGTTTATTATCTTATGGAAAATTTAACCATTGACAATTGTATGAAGAGATACTGACTGAAGTAAACATTTCAAGCTTCATTTAATTTAAAGTAACACATGTTTTTCCTGCTGAACTCAGTTTTCACTTCCTTTGTATCCAGTTTTTGTTTATTGGCAGTCTAAATAATGACAAGTTAGAGATGTTGACTTTTCCCTGCAGGCAGATGACAATGATGAAATAATGATTTATTTATGTGTCCTTTTTCCAACAGCAGCCAAAATGGTCTGGAAATCCCATTGATAATTTGTTTTTGCTTCTGTTCTGTATTTTTACTTGTAGCCAGCAACAGGAAGCTTGAGGGGAAATAGGAAGAGGATCCCAGAGAGGGTCCTATGTGCAGTGAGCATTCTTCTCCTCTTGGGAGGGGTTTAGGGTGTGGGCAGAGAATGAATTCTTGCTTAGGAATGGGGCCAACGGTGCCACTGTCACCATTCAGTGTACTTCTCACTCATTACTGAACTTACTGCTTTCCACAGGTAAAATCAAAGCCTAAAGTTAAATAACCACACTCTCTAGTAGTAAAGTGACCTGATTTTTAGTTGGCACTCAAGTTATTTCCCCATAGATGCTACTTATAATCCATTTTATATCTGATGCATGTCTCTGTCTGTTTCTGTGTGTCTGTGTCTGTGTCTATGTCTGTGTCTATGTCTATGTCTATGTCTATGTCAGGTCTGTGTCTGTCTGTCTCTCTCTCTCTCTGTCTCTCTCTCTTTCTCTCCAGACTGGGGATTGAACCCAGGGCCTTCCTACTAAGTTATATTCCCAGAGCTTTTATCTATATTTTTTAAGACAAGGTCTCACTAAGACACTAAGTTGCCCAAGTTGGGCTTGAATTACAATTCTCCTGCTGCAACTTCCCAGATTTCTTAATTTATAGATCTGTTCCGTGGTACCTAACTCCCCACTTTTTATGTTTTTTGTTTCAGTATTCACTTATTTATTCATTTACTACATATTCAAGAATCTACTCTATAGTTTTTGAGGAGTGATGATAGGAATTATAACACATTTTAGTTCATGTATCTCTTAACCCAGAAGTTATAAGAACTTACATATTAATAATGATAAATTACACACAAAATATTCAGTTCACAAAGGAGCATTAGTTAAATGGAACAGAAGATAAGGTATGTTGATTCAGAAACAAAAGGATACTCAGCATTTCACCATGGACAAAAATTCTGGGGAAAGATGCTTCTTTATATTATATTTATTATATTCTACAAATGATATATTTTCCATATATCATATGTAGAATATATTATATTCTACATATGATTTATTTTCCATATATCATATGGAAAATATGGAGAATATATTATATTCTACATATGATATGTGGAAAATGTATCATATGTAGAATATAATATATTCTCTATATATGATATATATTCTATATATATTATATACTATAGAATATATTCTGTATACAATATATAATTATATATATAATATGTTCTATATTCTATATATTAGAAATGAAGAGAAAACCAAAGTTCTGTTTAAAACTACAGAATATCAAATTTACAAAAAAATTGACAATGAAATATTAGAATCAAGCTAAACTTTTGAACAAATAGTCTTAGTAGACTTAGTTTACAGGAGTGTTCTACCCCATAACAAAAGAATATACACTTTTCTCAGTTACACATGGGACAGTCTTAAAAATAGGCTACATAATAAATCATAGAACATGCTTAAGTAAATGCAAAGGAATTCAAATTATCCCAGGCATATTATCAGAACCTAGTGCAATAAAACTGGAAATCAATGGCAAAAGAAACAGCAAGAAATTCATAAACACAAATTGAACAGCACCTTCCTCAATAATCAGTAGATTACAGAAAAAATGAAAGAAAAAATTAGTTTCCACAGTTATATGATAGCAGCAACACAACAGACTGAACTTATGGGATACAGTTAAAGCTATCCTAAGAGGAAAATTTATAGCATTGAAGAGCATACCAGGAAAACAGAGCAAGTGCAAATAAGCAACTTAATGGTGAACCTCAAATTTCTAGAAAAAAGAAGAGCATATTAAGTCAAAATCTCGTATGAGGGAGGAAATTATAGAGATCAGAGTAGAAATTAATGCATTGGAGAATAAGAAAACAACTCAAAGAATCAGTGAACTGAAGTCTTGGTTCTTTGAAAGATCAAATAAAATTGATAAACTTTAGCTAACCTTATCAAAAAAGGAAAGAAAAGACTCAAATCCACATAAATTCTCTCTGGCTGTGTGCCTGCTGGCTCACAGCAGGAGGGGTTTTGAATTCCTGGTTTTTCCCCCAGTCAGTGCAACTGTGTAAAAGACTCTACCTTGAAAACTATAGTATTTTGTGTTTTTTAAATTTTATTTTAAAAAAATTTAGATAAAAGAGGACATAACAACACAGGTCAGAAGAGAACAATTTAAGCAACATAGTGTCTCTTTCCTTGAAATATTTGAGTATACCTTCATATACAATAGAATCAAACATAACAAGACAGTGTAAAACCATTCAAGACAATGAAAGTATTGCAGGGTGTTCAGAGCCAGCTAAGAGAAAATGAACAATGGTTCCTGTATTATCTCCTTGTCCATAAAAAATTTTGTTTATACTATCACATATAATAAAATCTAATAAGATACAACATGATAAAACCGATGGGAGACAGAAGAACAAAAGCTTGGTGGGACTTCAAAACAAGATGATATCAAATCAGCACTAGCTACTATATTGTCTTGTTTTCTTTACAATAGCTGTTCATACCATCACAGACAATAAAATCAAACAACAGAATAAAACCATTCCAACTAATGAATGAAAACATTATAAAGCCTCAAAGCAAAATTATGGGGTATCATGATTACCACATACTTTTATGTATTCTTATCATTTGTTACACTAGGGAAACTGTTCGGTATTTATACATATGAGTTTGATTTATTTCGCTTATGAGTATGGTCTCATGCTATGTCCATTTATTTATAAATATCTCAATGTGATAATTTTTTTTACAGCTGATTAGTACTCCATTGTATAAAAATACCAAATCTTTTTTATCCATTCCTCAGTTCATGGACACTTAGGTTGTTTCTAAGATCTGGCTATTAAATTAAAAATTGTGCTGCTATAAACATGGATGCACATATATCACTGTGGTATGATATTTTCAATTCTTCTAGGAATATGCCTAGAAGTGGAATAACTGGTTCAAATGGGACTGCCATCCCAACTTTCTGAGAAATCTCCAGACTGACCTCCACAATGGTAGCACCAGTCTACACTCCCAGGAATTTCCCCACAGCCTATCCAGCATTTGTTGTTAGTAGTTTTCTTGATCCTGGCCATGCTTTCAGGAGTGAGATGGAATCTCAGTGTGGTTTTAATTTGCATTTCTCTAATGAGTAAGGATGATGAACACTTTTTCATGCATTTATTTGTCATTTGTATTTCTTCATCTGAGAATTATGTTATTCATCTCAGATGCCCATTTCTGGATTGGATCTTTGAATTTTGGGGGTCTGATTTTTTAAAATTCTTTATATGTTTTAGACAGAAGTCCTTTGTCTGAGGGACAGTTCACTAAGATTTATTCCCAGCTTGTGGGTTTTCTTTTCACTATGCTGGAGATTTCTTTTGAAATGCAAAAGCTTTTTAATAAGATGTGATCCCAGTAATTGATTCTGGGAAGTATTTCCTGTGCGATTTGATTCCTGTTCATGAACAATCCACCTACCCCTATGTCTTCAAGATTTTTTACCCAATTGGTCTTCCAATAGATTTAGTGTTTCTGTTCTAATATTCAGATCTTTGATCTATTTAGATTTTAATTTAGTACATGGTGATAGGCATGGGTCTAGTTTTAGTTTTCGGCATATGGAGAGCCAGTTTTTCCAACATCATTTATTAAAGAGACTGTCGTTCTTCCAGTGAACATGTTTAGCCCCTTTATCAAAGATTGTTCATCCAGGGATTCTATCTTTTTGTTTAATTCCTCCAATTTTTAAACTGTGTCTTCTTTAGATATGTTCAGCATTTCTTTCATTTCATCTTTTACCTGGGAGATTATTTCTAGTTTGAATTCCTTTAAAGTTCCCTGGAGTTTGCGTCTTTATTTCAGTTGCTATTATTTCAAGTATTTCAGGTGTATGGCAGAGATTTTCTTCTATGTACATTTCTCCTAAGGTTTCTTGGGATGGGCTCACGGTTTGAGATCGTATTTTGGTCTTTCGTTTTGCCATTTTCCTATATTTCTGTGTTTCAAGTGCTATTCCAAGGCTTCCCCTGGGCCTGTTGAAAATCCTCTTCTATGCCCTTGGCTTCTGGGACTGTGGCCGCCCAGTCCACTAGATTGAGAGAGGGTCACTGGGGGTGGGGCACACAGGCCCAAGTGCTGTGGGGCTGGTTGAGTGTAGCAGGAAGCTGTGAAGTTCCTTGGCTGGTGGGAGCAATGATCCCAAACTCCCAGGGTTCAAGATGCTGTAGGGGCACTCACCACTTGTCACCAGTTTCCAGAATTGAGGGCACAGGCATGCCCAAGATCCCCTGAGCTGGTGGAGCATGGCAGGAAGCCGAGAAGTTGGTGCAGGCAGGCTCAAACTTGCTGAGCTGGTCGAGTGAGGCAGGAAGCCATCAAAAACTATAGTATTTTGAAAAAGGAGATTGAAAAGGATATCAGAAAATGGAAAGACATCCCATGCTTTTGGGTAGGAAGAACCGAGATAGTGATAATGGCCATACTTCCAAAATTTTTATATAGATTTAATGCAATTATGATGAACATTCCAACAGCTTATCTCACTGAATTAGAGAAAACAATCCTAAAACTAATTTGGAGTCTGAAGAGACTTAGAATAGAAAAGGCAATTCTGGACAAGAAAAGCAAGGGAGGGGCATCACAATCCTTGACTTGAAATTATACTACTAAAAAAGACACTGTGATAAAAATAGCATGCTATTGGCAAAAAAATCTGAAGATTGATAGAACAGCTTAGAAGATGCAGAAACAATCCAGAAATACTCAGCCACCTTGTCTTCAATAATGGTGCCAAATGCATTTGAAGAAAGATAGTCCCTTTGATAAATGGTGCTCAAACAACTGGCTTTGTAGATGCTTTGGTTACAATTGGACCCATATCTTGTACCATGCACTAAACTAAATTTGAAATGGCTCAAAGATCTAGACAGAAATATTAAATCTTCTGGAAGACAGAGTTGGTAAAACTCTTGAAGACACTGGTGAAAGCAAAGACTTTATGAATAAAACCTCAATCATACAAGAACTATCACAAAGAATCAGCAAATAGTGTATCATCTTATTAAAAACATTTTATGCAGCAAGAGAAATTACCAATGGGATGAAGAGACAACCACCTATTCCTCAGACAAACGTGTAGTATCGGGAACATATAAAGAACTAAAACAAAAAAAACATACAAAAACTAAAAACCAAACACCCAGTCCAAAACAGGGCATCTGAGATAAATACACACTTCCCAGCTGAAGAAATATGAAAGGCAAATAAATCTATGAAAAAATATTCAGTATCATTGGTCATTCAAGAGATGCAAATTAAAAGAACACTGAGATTCCATCTTACCCCTGAAAGAATGGCTGTCATCAAGAAATCAACCAATAACAAATGCTGATGGGGCTATGAGGTAAAAGGAACACTTCTTTACTGTTGGTGAGTGTGTAGACTGGTAAAAGAAATTTAGAAATCTGTGAGGAGATTCCTCAAAAAACTGTGATTGGAGGGCTCATTGAATCCAGATATTCCCCTTCTTAGTATCTTCCCAGAAGAGTTAAAAACACAGTGCACTCATGTTTATAACAGTACAATATATAGTAGCTAAATCCTGGAAAAAACCCCAATTGCCCATCAAGTGAGAAATGCATAAAAAAGATGTGGTACTTTTACACAGTGGGGTACTACTTAGCCATAAAGAAGGATAAACTTGAGATGTTTATAGGTATATGAATACAACTGGAGGCCATATTCATAAGCGAAATAATTCAGACTCTCATATATAAACATTGTATTGTCTCCCTACCCTGAGAATTTGAAAGAGTAAAGAAGATCCAAAATATACAATAGATATTGTAAAATGGGAAGAAACTGTTCAAAAAGAAAGAGAAACTGGAATAGGGAAACAGAGAAGGAGAAAGGGAAAAGCAAATATATATATATACAAAATATTTAAGATAGTTTACTACTAATTTTTCTTAGTTCATTGGAAAGAGGGATTTTTGCTAATATTATCTGAATAATTAAATGCCTATATCTTATACACTGAGTAACTAATTTAAAGATAACAATATGTAATGTGTTAAACATTTTTATTTTCTTATTATCTTGTTTTATGCAGCAAGAGAAATTATCAATGGGGTGAAGAAACAATCAGCTACTCCTCAGACAAACGTATACTATCAGGAACATATAAAGTAAATAATTAATTATTAATTATCAATATAAGTAAATAAATAATAAGTAAATGCATAAATAATTTAAATAATTAAAAAAAGATTAGACAGTGATGCAAACCGTACTTCTGAAGTATCAGTTGATGTGTTTCGACAAGGGGTATAACTATTTATGCTTTAATTTCAACAAGAATTTATTGAGATTCTGCTGCTTTCCTCCACATGCTTGGGATAGAAATTTTGAAAAGGTAGTCACGATTGCTCCATCAAAGATGTTACAGTTTAGCTGATGAAGTGGACAATAAATATAGAAGTCAACAGATTAATTAAATAATGATAAATTCACTAATTATTGTTAAGAAATATTCAGAGTTCTGCTAGGAAAAATGAAAAAAAAACCCTGGAAAGTAACTTTATCCATGAATTATAATCTTTAGGATGCTATGTGTAGTCATTCAACTTGGATTGGAATCCTTCGCTACTTGTTGGCTTTTGGACTTGTAACACCATCTAACTCGCTCCATTGTCATAAAAATTGAATGCAATAGCATTATTCATTGCAAAAAAATAAAAGAGAAGGAAGAAAGTCAAGAAAACAAAAACCCAGTGGGCTTAGTTAGCTTTTTGAAGTAGGGATAATACTATCTACCTCATCCCATTGTCATAAAAATTGAATGAAAGAGAAATTGAATTTTTTTGTAAAAAATAAAAGAAGAATAAAAATTCTAAGGAAATAAAAATCCAGTGTGCATAGGCAAAATGTAGATCATACATAATAAAATCTATCTTTTGTTCATGCCAAAGTGTCAGAGAAATAACATGTTATCTTTTATTTTAGAAAAGACTCTGAAATCTTTATAATGAATGTTAGTATTGTAAATTAAATAATCACAGCATAGTGTTCTCATCACTACTTCAACCTGTTGAGATGATGGTGGCTTGGTTTAATATCTGAATATTCCTCTCATAGAGGTCCTTGCAAAGATATTTCTCTTTGCAATCGTGGTTTTTGGTTATGTGAAATATATGGTTAAAGTATTAGACATTTGTGTTTATTTACTGGGTGATGGTGGTTAATTCAGCAAATGCAACTTATACTTCAATCAAAATAGCAACACTATACAAAATTCCTATCCTACTCACAATTTGTTGAAGCAAATTCAAAATATAATTAATTCCTGAAGTGCTTTTTTTGTTAAAGGAGAGGTTCTAATATTTAGTGGGAAAAAACATTATTTCCTTATTCAACCTGACTTACGTTCTATGAATATATTGATGGTAGCCCAGGCATGCCAGCAAGACACTCAGGTTGGCATACAGGGGATGTTTGGTACAGGATGTGGTTTTTGATGCTCTTGGATAATAAAACTTTATCCCTGAAGGCAAAAGTCATATTTTCCTGTGTGAATATTCATGGTGCCATTATTTTCCTTTGGTGGTATCTGACAGGAAGTTATTGTGTCTTGGCATATGTGATTCTGTTGTTGTTGGAGATATCAAGGAATTGGAGGTGGTTTTATAAAATAGTGCGAAATTAAGATAGAGAGCAATTGAATGTCAAGAATTCCTGAACTAATAGATCCGGGGGAAAGTATTATGGCTGCCAACTGGCCTGACTAGAATTCTCAAACTGAATGTCAAAAAACAAAACATTAAATCAATGACTATGAAGTTAGAGCCATTCTGTTGTCAAAAGAAACCTTCATTTGTCCTTTGCAAAGTAAAATTTTAGTCTTTGCTGATGACTGCTCTTCTATTTTGATTTGGTCATATATAGATATGATAATGTCTAATTCCAGAAAGGTCTTAAGGTTGACAGTATTCACAGGATTGTAAAGTTGCCACTCAGGAAAACACAATTCAGAACTTCCAAAATATTTTGTGACACTGGAGATTGTTCATTAGTCATGTTTTTAGTTTCATTCCTCATTCTTTTATTTCTCTCTCTCTCTTCAATGATTTCCAGCTGTTCCCTGTCCATTTGGCTGCTTCTCTTGACTTTTTCATCCATGTGATCACTAACCATGATCCCTGGGCTCAACAAACATTTTGTTCTGAGGAAATGAAAAGTTCTCTGAAGTGGACATTGACATTAGACCCAAATGGAAGCAAGCAGGCCGTTCTTGCTTAAACCAAGTGAGGTAAAATAGTTGATAACAAAATAATTGACAGAAATGTTCATAAAATATTTTCATTTCTAAAAGTTTAATCTGATCCATAACATGTATAATAATTACAGTAGTGAAATCCAAACGCTGAACCACAACCCACACTAAGGTATTTTCAAGTATCTGTATCTGCCAAGAAGTGTACACAATTTTCCATCAGTGAAGTGTTTTAGCAGGGGTTAGTCCTGAATTAGTCACATTATGATTTCACAGACTACCTTGTGTGAGACTTATCAGCTCGACATGACAGATAAAGTCTATTTCTTTGAATGCATCTCTCTCCCATGCAAATGTTAAAATGAGAATTAAGTACTGATAGTGAAATAAACATATAATGAGAAGAATGAGATGGTCTTTCTTGAACAAGCAAATATTTTAACAAGTATCTAGAAAACAGAAAACAAGCATGGTGAGTCAGAAAATGTAAAGGAAGACTATTTTGATGATAAGACAAGCAGAATCACTGTGGCATATCTCTGTATTTCTAAATAACACCCTTATAGCATCTAATAGGGTTCCTTGATTCTTTTTTTATTCATCTTTTTATGATCAATAATATCCTGAGTTTATTATCAACATGGGTGCACATATATCACTGTGTTATGATGTTTTCATTTCTTCTGGGAATATGCCTTGAAGTGGAATAGCTGGATCAAATGGGACCTCTGAGAAATGTCAAGACTGCCCTACATAATGGTTGGACCAGTCTACATTCCCACCAACAGTGCAGGAGAGTTCCTTTTTTCCCACATTTGTTGTTGGTAGGTTTGTTGATCCTGGCCATTCTTTCAAGAGTGAAATGGAATCTCAGTGTAATTTTAATTTGCATTTCTCTAATGAGTAACGATGATGGACATTTTTTTCATGTATTTATTTGCCATTTTTATTTCTTCATCTGAGAATTGTGTATTCATCTCAGATGCCCATTTTTGAATTGGATCCTTAAATTTTTGGAGTCTAATTTTTTTAATTCCTTATATGCTTTAGACAGAAGTCCTTTGTCTGAGGGACAGTTCACTAAGATTGTTTCCCAGTTTGTAGGTTTTCTTTTCACTATGCTGGAAATTTCTTTTGACATGCAGAAACTTTTTAATAAGAGGTGATCCCAGTTATTGATGCTGGGAAGTATTTTCTGTGCAGTTTGATTCCTGTTCATGAAATCTCCACATACCCCTATAGCCCCAAGGGTTTTACCCAACTTGTCTTCCAATAGATTTAGTGTTTCCATTTTAATATTCAGATCTTTGATCCATTTAGATTTTAATTTAGTACATGGTGATAGGCATGGGTCTAGTCTTAGTTTTTGGCATATGGAGAGCCAGTTTTTCCAACACCATTTATTAAAGAGACTGTCATTCTTCCAGTGTACATGTTTGGCCCCTTTATCAAAGATAAGGTGATTAAGTGTGTTTGTAGTTGTGGTTGTATCTTCTAATCTATTCCATTGATCTTTGGCTCTGTTTTGATTCCAGTACCATGTTGATTTTATTACAGTTGCTTTGTAGTATAACTTCAAGTCAGGGATTGTGATGCCTCCTGCCTTGCCTTTGCTGCTTAGAATTGTCTTGGCTATTCTAGGTCTCTTCTTGTTCCAGGTGAATTTTAGGATTTCTCTAGATATATGAGGTATTTTGATTGGGATTGCATTGAATCTGTATAACAATTTTGGAAGGATGGCCATTTTCACAACATTTCTTCTTCCTATCCGTGAGCAAGGGATGTCTCTCCACCTTCTGAGATCCTCTTCAATCTATTTTTTAGTGTATTATAATTTTCACTATAGAGATGTTTCACTTCTTTCATGAGGATAATTACTAAATATTTCTTTTTTTTTTTTTTTGGTTACTAGTATGAAGGATGTAGCTTTGCTTATTTCTCTCTCTGTGATCTTGTTGTTAGTGTATAGAAATGCAATTGATTTTTGAGTATTGATTTTATATCCCACAACATTGCTGAATTTATTTACTATATCTAGGAGTCTTTCAATGGAGTTTTGGGGAACTTCTATGTAGAGTATCATATCATTCACAAATAATAATTTAACTTCTTATTTTCCTATCTTTACTCCTTTTATTTCTCTCTATTGTCTATTTGCTCTGGCTAGTATTTCCAGTACTATATTAAATAGGAGTGGTGATCAGGGGCATCCTTGTCTTGTGCTTGATTTCAAAGTAAAGACCTTCAGTTTTTGCCCATTTAGTATGATACTGGCTGTTGGTTTGTCATAGATGGCCTTTATCATTTTGAGGTAAAGACCATCTATTCTAATTTTCTGTAAAGTTCTTATCATGAATGAATATTGACCTTATCAAAAGCTTTTTCTGCATCTATAGAGATGATCATGTGATTCTTACTTGTGGCTTTATTGATATGGTGGATTATATTTCTTGATTTATGTATGTTGAACCATCCCTGAATGCCTGGAATGAATCCCACTTGGTCATGGTGTATAATCTTCTTGATTATTTGCTGCATCCTATTTGCCAATATTTTATTGAGGTTTTTGACATTTTTGTTCATTAGGGAAATTGGCCTGTAGTTTTCTTTTTTGTTCGGACTTTCTCAGGTTTTGCTACTAGAGTAATACTTGCTTCCAGGAATGACTTAGGAAGGATTGCTTCCCTTTCAATTTCATTGAAGAGTTTGAGGAGTGTCCGCATTAAGTCTTCTTTGTATTTCAGATCTTGGAAACAACCTAAATGTCCATAAACTGAGGAAGGGATAAAAAGTTGTAGTATTTTTATATAATGAAGTAATACTCAGCTATAAAGAATGATCACATTGAGATATTTATAAATAAATGGACATAGCTTGAGACCATACTCATAAATGATATAAATCGAACTGACATGTATAAATTCTGAATAGTTTCCCAGTGTAATAAATGGTAAGAATACATAAAAGTGGGGGTTTAGCTCAGTGGTTTGTAAGTGTCTCCTTGGCAAACACAAGGTCGTGAATTCAATCTCCAGCACACACACACACACACACACACACACACACACAGAGAGAATACATAAAAGTATGTGGTAATCATGATTCCTCATTATATTGTTTTGAAGACTTATATGTTTTTATTCATTAATTGGAATGTTTTTATTCTGGGTTGTTTGATTTTATTGTCTATGATGGTATGAACATCTTTTTTTTATTTAAAGAAAAGGAAACAAAAAATACATGGAGATTAAAAAAAGGGTAGAAATAATACAAAATTACAGAAAAACTAATGGTAAGAAATTGCTGGTTGATAAGTTACATATTGTCATCTTAGAAATAGCTGCTTAGGTTACAGAATTAAAGTATTTAGAATGACATTCAAAAAGTGACACTACAAACAGTGAACAACTATTTTGAAGAAAACAAGACATTATAATAGCTAGTGCTGAATTAATATCATCTTGTTTTGAAGTCCCTCCAAGCTTTTGTTCTTTTGTCTCCATTGGTTTATGTATCTTATTGGATTTTATTATATGTGATAGTATAAACATAAGATTTTATTGTAAGGAAATTAGATAGTAACCTTTGTTCATTTATTGTTAGTTGATTCTGAATACCTTGTAATACATTCATTCTCTTGAATGGTTTTACACTCTCTTTTTACACTTGATACTATAGTATATGAAGGTATACTCAATTATTTCAAGGACAGAGACACTATGGTAGCTACTATTATATCGTATTGTCTTGTGGTGAAACACTATGTTGCTTAAACTGTTCTGTTCTGACCTGTTTTGTTATGTCCTCTCTTATTTTAATCTTTTTTAAATAAAAAATTACTTAAGGAAGAAATAACACCAATTATTCATAACCTCTCTCAGAAGAAGAAACCAAAAAGGTATAGATCTGAATTCATTCCATAAAGCCATCGCTTATGTGATCCTGTTGTGAAATTCTCTAAGTAAATATTTTTAGTATTAGGCCATAAAACTAGTATTTTTAGTGACAACTAATGATTATCAGAATATATAAGTAAAATAATATAGGAAAATAATTTGTCAATTGCTTTTAAGAATGTTTAAAATTTTGAGTTGCTACAAATCAACTACCTAACAAGATACTACTAGATGGTGAGGAGACAAACTACATTTTTTATTGACTAATAGAATTTGGGTGGTGGATGACAAAACTTTAGCTTCTTTTATGCTTAAATTTATATTACAAAGTTTATTTTATGGTGTATATGTCTCTGATGCAAATGAATCTGCTTCTATGTATTCATAGGCTTCGTAGACCAAATATCTTTATTATTTAAGTATTTAGTTTGGGTGCCAAAATATTACTTGCAATATTAACTGTTTAAATCATACTTAGAAGGAATAAATCAGCTTAGAAATGGGCGTAAATATGAGCCAAATAATTTGAGAATGACTGAAATCGTATTGGGAATGAAATGCTACAAATTAAAGTGAATTTAAACAGAAGAGTTCTAATCATAATTTTTTTCTCAGGCAGAATTAATAAAATTCTTAGCAGATCATGTTCAGGTTCTGTCAGTACTATATTATCTCTACACTGTTCTGTGCTATGACACTCCATTCTTTGTGCAAGCTTTTGACTTTTAGTAAGATTAAAAATAAAAATTAACTCTAAAACAATGCCTTGGTTTTCTTTCACTTCTTTGATACATTATATTTGCAACAAGAAGTTTTGCACTTGTTTAAAGTTTATGCAAAATAAAGCATATTTGTCCGAGTTATCTGTTCCATACATATTTTACCCATTACAAAGTCCCTTTTGCATTTTCCAGTATGGAAACTGAACCCAAGGGCTTCACCCTGAGGTAAGTCCACAGCCATTTGTATTTTATTTTTTGTTTTTGAGACAGAATCTCACTAAGTCATTAGGTTTTCAAGACAGGGCTAGAAATTGATATCCTCTTGCCTCAGGTACCCAGGAGTGATGGTGTTACAGGGTTAATTCACCATGCTCAGCTTACAACGTCATTGTATTTAAACATGTGTTCAGTATTATCCTAGGTTCTGCCCTCATATAAGTGGACTGTTAAAATTTGCAGAGGTTATCTGGGATATGCAATTAAAATAATGATCATTCATAACTATAAAATTCAGAGGCTGTGATATATAATCTTATTTCCCATTTTGCAGTCATTTATAGATACAGTTTTTCAACTGATGCATATTTAGAATTTGTTGTTTACATATAATAGTTAAATTTATTTGGGAATATATACATATATATTTATATATTTCTTTATTACTTTCTGTTCTTTTATCACCTTCTTTTCACCTTCCTTTTTCCTGGTTCCCTTCTGGTTCTTCAAAAATTTGTTTCCCTGTTTCTTAACATTTTATTCATATTTTACTCATATTTAAGTTTTATTGTGGGTATTTCATATAAGAGAAACCATTCAATATTTAACTTATACATCTTCAGTTACCTTTATGATCTCAAAATCCATTCACTTTTCTTTAAATTATATGACTTCTTTAGTTTTTATTGTTAAACAATATTTCATTGTGTACATATATCACATTTTCTTTATCCATTTATCTGCTTATGGGTATTTGGGCTGACTCTAGAGCTTGGTTAGTGTGAATTATGTTGCTATATACATGGGCAAGCATATATCACTATAGCATGCTTTACCTCTTTTAGAAACATTCCCAGAAAAGTATGCTGTGTCAGATGGGATTGCTATTCTAATTTTTGAGGAATCTCCATACTGATTTCCATAGTGGTTGTATCAGCTTACATTCATAACAGTGATGTAGAAACTGTCCCTTTTTCCTGTGTCCTCAGCAGCATTTGTTATTTTCTATGTTCTTGATGTTAGCCATTTTGACTGCTGTATAATGGAATCTTAGAGGTGTTTTGATTTGCGTTTCCCTAATGACTTAGGATGATGAATTTTTTCCATGCACCTACTGGACATTTTTACTTCTTTTTAGAACTGTCTATTAAGTTTATTTGCCTATTTTCCATAGGGTCATTTGCTTTAGATATTAAATTTTGGATTCTTAATATTTTCTAGATGTTAATCTTCTGTCAGAAAGGTAGCTAGCAAAAGGGTCTTTACATTCTGTAACTTGTTTTTTCACTCCATAGATTATTTCCTTTGCTGTAAAATTTTTTTTAGTTTGATAAAATGCTTGGTATTATTTCTTGAGTTATTGAAGTTCTTTTCAGGAGGTCATTGCTTGTACCTATGACTTCAAGGTTTCATGTATGTTATCTCACAGCAGTTTCAGTGTTTTTGTACCTAAATCTTTGATCCATTTTGATTTGACTTAAATTCAAGGTGAGAGATATGGATCTAGTTTCATTCTCCTGAATTTGGAAAACCAATTTTCTTAGCACTATGTTAAAGAGGTTTTTTGCAGAATATGCCTTTTGTTCCCTTGTCAAAAATCAAATTGACCAAGACGGCATGGGGCTGTCTCTGTGTCTCCTGGTCCATTTGCCTACATGCCTATTTTTTGTGCCAGTATCAGGCTGTTTTTAGTTCTATCACTTTAATAGTGTAATTTGAAACCTACTACTGCAATGCTTCCTGCTCTGTTTTTTCTAATTGATTGTTTTGGTTTTGGGTGTCTCCTCTGTTTCCATATGAACTTTAGGGTTGTTTTTCTAGTTCTGTGAAGAATGTTGCTGGTATTTTAATAGAGATCACATTAAATCTATATATCACTTTTAGTAAAATGGCCATCTTAATGATCTTTTATCTATCCAAGAATTGGAAATGTCTTTCAATTTTCTAATGTCCTCTTCAATTTCTTTCTTCAGACTGCAACTTTTTCTTATAGAAGTCTTTTGCTTCCCTGGTTGGTTTGACTCCTAGGTATTTAATTTTTTGAAGCTCTCAAGAATGAAATTGTTTTCTTGATTTTTTCCTGTGGTTTATTATTCATGTATAAAACAATGTCGATTTTGTTTTGCACTGATTTTGTATGCTTCTAGTGTATATCACCACTAAAATACCAACTCAGGAAGTATTAAGACTTAGGAATTAGTTATCTGCATATAAATCAAATTTGATAGCTCATTTATGAAGAGTCTACACTAAAGTCTCTGTGTGAGTGAGCCATATGGTGACAGTTTGTTTTCTGGAGTGACACAGACATGTAATCTGAAGGGAGGTACTTTAGGATTCCTTGTCTTTCCACTATATGAATTTCCAAACACGTTATAAAGATAAATGCTAGATATTTTCATCAAAAGGCAGTGTTTTTCTCATTCTTTGATACTTATGTTGTATAAATGGTGGTCGTTTGTGTGTCTGTGATAGAAAGAGTATACGTGGCAGAACAAGTGATTAGCCTGGGTTTTTATGGGTCCTAGTTATATCACTTAATATGCAAAGACTGGCCTCTTTTTAAACCCAAATCTCAAGACTAATATCAATGGATGTTTGCTGATGATAAAATCAGACTACTGACATATTTTGTAGTACATCATTTTCCAGTAACTGAAAGTGGGAAAGACATTGAATACCAGGATAACTACTATGTGCTTTATTTCATTGGAAACTAGGAAATATTTTTTGGGTTGGTGGAATAATGAGAATATTTGGTTATTTCTATTTTTAAAAGCAAGTATATCCTTAGTTCAACTTTTGGTTATATAGCGTATGCAAATTACTTATTATACTTTGAGATAAAAATGATATTTTTGGACATAAGATTAAATTTAATCTACTTTAAGCTTCTAGTCACCGCCAGGAGCTATTTTGGTAAGTTTAAATGAAAAATATGTGCAAATGAATTGCTTTTTATCCTTAGATGTTTTTGACAATGTTTTGTCAAGCCAATGTGTTTACAGCTGGGGTGGATATAGCCTTATGTTCCATTTCTCCAAAGAATTAGAACGATTCCCTCTGAAGGCATCAAACTTGGTGAGTGTTAGGGAGTTCAAGCAAATATATCAGAGAAAAATTTTCTTTTCAATTTTTCTAGACCTCTCTCTAAGATATTTTTTCTAGACCTCTCTCTAAGATAATATTCTTGTATTTAAAGCCTGACTTGCAGTAAGTAACAAACTGCCAAGAAGAACATTTCTAACATTTTTGTTCTACAGTTTGGAAACTTAGAATTTATCATTTAGCTGGAATTTATGTCTGTATTTTGTGATGTTTTTATACACATTAAAAAAAATCTTAAAAAAATTCCCCATTCCTAAACATTCTAAGGTTGAGATTATAATAATAAACAGTAATGGGGGGGGGGAGTATTTCCAATGAAATAAAGCACATGGTTGAGGTAAGTAATGACTAAAATTGAATTAGGACTCTTAGAGAGTAACACATTCATTGTAATGACAGAATAATGGGAACATAATTGCGCTATAAAATAGTGCTTTCCAATTTTCTTCAATCAAAACTTTTTAATTTATAAGAATAGCCCATGCTCATGGAATGTAAAGATGAAGAAAACATTTGTAACTCTATTTTCAGAGACAACAGTTCCTTGTATTTTTATATTTTCCTTCATATTTATCATTTTCTTAAACACACATGGTATACAATAATTTAATGCCTGACATCTTAGCTATTTTTCTCTTTGCTGAGACAAAATACCCAACACTCACAAGTTAAGAGAGGAAAGATTTATTTAGCTCACAGTTTGTAGAGATTTCAGTCCATAATTAGCTGGCTCCAAGGCAAGAAAGACAGTTCATAGCAGTGGAAGACAGCAAAAAAAAAAAAAAAAAAACAAAAAAACAAAAAACAGGAAGAAGAAGGAGAAGAAGAAGGAGAAGGAGAAGAAGAAGAAAAAGAAGAAGAAGAGGAAGAAGAGGGAGAAGAAAAAGAGAGTTCCTCACAGGCTTGAGTACTCTGTCAGGGTCTGCATGAGAGTTTCACTCCTGAGAAGGAACTCACATTGCCCCACATTCACCCTTCAGTGCCCAAACTGCTGCAGTTTAGAGCCACCTTGAGAAAGGAACAACTGTTGGGATCCACACCGTCATAAGGAATAGAGGCTCCAGTGTTTATTCATCTGTGAACTTCTCCAGCCATTCCACCATACATTCACAAAAGACTGTGATCTAATGAGCCCAACTAGACCCAGCAATGACATTGTCTTCCCAGTGCCTGAATTTATATGTCTACACTGCTGGGACCAGAATTAATTACATTGCAGGGAACCATTTCCAAGATCTGATGAACTATGGTCATAACACACTGGGGCCTAGTGCCTGACACTGCCACCCTCTGCGGCTACTAGCTATCCTTGGTGTGTGCCAACAGTGGGGCTAAGGATGAGCCTTCGGCACTCTGAACATGCCACTTCTGAGCCTGGGAGTGAGCCTTCTGTTCATCATGAACCACTCACTGCCTTGATCCAGGTTCCCACTGACTGAATGGCCAAAGACCTAAACACACTCCTCTTAGGTACTCTCCAAACTGTTATACAGATTTGATGCAGAGCCAATCAATACAGCATTAGTGTACCTCACAGAATTAGACAAAACATTCCTGAAATTAATTTGGAAACAAGATAGACCTAGAATAGAACAGGCAATCCTGGGCAACAAAGGTCATGTGCAACACATAACAATTCCTGATGAAATTATACTACAAAGCTATGGTGATAAAAACAGCACAGTATGGGCAAAACAACAGACATGAAGATCATTGCAACAGATTAAAAGATGAAGACCTAATTAAAAACACACTTATCTTTGACAAAGGGGACTGTCGGTGTCGATCCCGGCCGGCAGGAAAAAACACACGACACGAGTAGTCGGCGGATAGCCTCTGATTTATTTTCTCTCTCCGTATGCCCTGTTCCGGGATCTCGGATCCCGCCTGAGGGAAGCCTCCTCTGGTCCGTTCCCTACGGCTCCTTGTGTGCTTCTCTCAGCAGTCCCTCTTCTTGGTGTGTGTTCTCGCCCCAGGGGTGGTGTCAGCATATATATGGACACATCGACCAATCACATCAAAGTAGGCAAGACGAGCTGATTGGCCAGCGTCAGCTGTTGCTGGGCAGACTAGCTTACAGGGCGTGTTGTTTACTAGCTAGGGAGCAGGAAATGGGCGCCATCTTGGCATACTCGATGGGAGGGGTAATCTAGCTCAGGCTTCACTCCTCACCACAGGCCTCATATCACTCGGTCGAGCTCCCAACATCTCCCCCTTCTTTATTTATTAAGATAGGGCGGTCTGTGGGTCTATGTGAGGTGTCTGGGAGTGGGCCTATTTTGCAGGCCGAGGCATGAGAGAATGTAGAGGTCTATACCCTGCTGTGCATCACCTTGTCTCGTACATATCCTTGCGCCAGGACCATGCTCAAGGTGAGTGGTTTATTTTTTCGCAGGGCCAGGCTTTTGTGAACCGAACCTGGATGCATATAGACATTTATTTCTGCCTTCCCCTCAACCCTCGAGGCGGATGGCACTGCAGTACCCTTGGTCTCGCATCTCAATGCCATAACTCTCACTCCCTAGAGGACCCTCGGAGTAGAGCCTGTCTTAGGTTGATCAGGAGAACTTTTCCCGTCTTACCCGTCGTTGGCTTGCCCACTCAACTCTTAAAGCTTATATCTTGGGGGAGACACGGAGGGGTCAGCCGAGTGACATTTGAGGAACCGCGTAATCACTAATTACCAACCATAATCCCCGTTCACTACAATCACTAATTACTATTTTCTAATTATCAATGGGAACACGCCTTAAGCGTGGGGTCCTTCTAGTCTAAGTTCGCAGCCGCGACGGGGAAGGAGACGTACGTAATAATACTAGAACATCCGTAAGAATAATGGCGAGGGCAGCCACGTACTGGTTAAAGGAGCCGTGCCTTTCTAGCCTGAGCCCAGAAAACGCTAGGTGTGGAATCCCCTTGACTCTGGGCCAGCAACATCATCAATGTCATATGTGTCTTTTGGGTCGCCCTTATCGACCGCAGGCACCTAAGAGTCACGAGAGTGACAATCACAAGAGCAAGAATGATCCCATACGCAAGAAGTGACGAAGGTTTGAAGAAGGAGCCTATCTGGCTTAGGACATCATCAAAAAAGGAGGCTGTAAGTATAGGCACCTCTATCTGATCTAGCTGCCGGATAGTCATATCCAGGCGCACGCTAGCGTTCCAAAAGGAAGAATTATAGGTGGTGAGAACATAATCCTGAAATTGTCTGTAAGCCGAACGGTTGACCTGGATGGGGGTAACGCACAACTGGGTGAATGCCCATCTGGCGTCACATAAATTGTTAGCCACCTCCCAGAGTCCCTGGACTTCCTGAGCGATTAGGTCGATCTGCTGCTGTAACGCCATTATGGCGTTGTGCTGGAGGAGGTTGACTTTTTGTTGCTCCCTCAGCGCCAGGGAGGTGGTGTCCGTAAGATTGGTAAAGGCCTGAGCCGTCAGCGTAGACTGGGTCAGAGCAACGGCAGCCGTCACAGCCGTCGTAGTCAGAGTCACGAACAGTGCTGTCAGGGCCGCTGTGATCCCAAAATCTCTCTTACGTCTGAGCATGGGTAGTTGGTCCTGCTGATAGACGGGATGAACCCAAACAGATTCGTTAAAGGGAACCCACATCAGTGGGGGTCGAAGAGCCAACATAGCATACGGGAAAGACCCATTCCAGCAGTTCCCTGTAAAGCATGGTTGGTTACTGCACTTAAAGGAGATGTCAGCAGAGAATACCCATAAGTAGGGCGGTTTTACGCATGCAGCCTCAGAATTAAGGGTGACATTGGTGGTTCCATTAGAGGCAGAAGCGTTAATAGCGAGCATGGGTCTTAAGTCCATGCAGGCTCCGGTGGAGAGGCACAACCAATTTTCATTAAGGGGGAAGGGGAAGCTTATTGCCCACTTGTTGTTCACTCTCAGGTAGGACTCCCACCAGGTCAACGCGAATATGTTGTTACTACCGGATGGAGGAGAGAACCGGGACCACCAAGACATGTTTAGATGAGTCACTCCCACGCCGTCGACAGTACAGGGCTGCCATGAAAGTTGTGACAGGTCCACCATCTGTCTTTTTCGGCTTGGGGACACACGGTATGGGCATGTGGGGAAATCGGGACGGGTGTGCATGGCTGCTCGGGGTTTGCAGGTTGAGTTAAAAGTGATGACTCCGCCGCTAAGTGTGCCAGCTTTAAAACATCCAGGCGAATGCAGGGATGGGACAGACAACCTCACCGTCAGGGAGGTATTGTACCATTTTACAAGGAGGGGCAGGAAGCTAACGCAGGATCCCCGGTGACACGAGGGGTTACTATTAGTGGAAAAAATGACCACGTCATTGGTGATGGGAAGGTCAAAACGTATGGGTCTGATGGTTAACGGTATATCTGGTATGCAAGGCAATCTGGCGGAGCAGTTTTTTGCATACAACTTTGGGAGAGAGGGGGCTGTGGTGGAGATAGCGGCTAGCGCTGGCGGATGATGTATTGCTGCCCACACCAAGTCTGCTCCTATTTCAGTAGTGGTGGTGAGCATCAAAACCAGAAGGAAGGGGGCTGCCGGAAGGCGGCGTGGCCTAGCCACTCTGGCTGCACCGTACCCTAAAAGAGAGCCAATTACTATCGAGAGCATAATCATTACTGTGTCCCATAAGTCATACGGTATTCCTCGGTCGAGCAGCAATATCCTGGTCGGACCGATCTTGATTAGGCTGTCCGCTGCCGTTGAGTTTTGGAGTGTCTCCTGCATTATGTTTCGTTGGATTCGCCACACGCGTCAGCCGTTCTGGGACCCACAATGGTTCTCGTCCTGGTTCCTGCGGGAAAACACAAACCGCACCTCGGTTCCAGCTAACTACTGGATCCGGGCCCATCCATTGTCCCGTCAGGACATCTTTCCATTTCACCCATCCCCTATTGCCAGGAGATGGATTACAATGTTCCATGGCCGGGGAGTGATTGTTGTTATTCAGGTTCAGAAAATTGTATGTGAACAGTGCCATGGAGAGCCGTGCCTTTGGGGGCAGGCCCTGACTTATTCCCCCTTTTTGTTTTTGTAGAATATCTTTAAGGCTCCTATGAGCCCTTTTAATAATTCCTTGACCTTGGGGATTGTATGGGATGCCATGTTTTAACTGTACCCCCATTTTTTCACAGAACTCATTAAAGGCTCTGCTTGTATAAGCTGGTCCATTATCAGTTTTTAATATTTTTGGTTTGTCCCATGCGGCCCAAGCTGTCAGGCAATGATTGATTATATGAGACACCTTTTCGCCAGTTTCAGCAGTCGCAAATATAATATGAGAGCAGGTGTCCGTAGAGACATGAACATATTTAAGAGATCCGAATTCTATCATATGTGTGACATCCATTTGCCAAGTGTCGCCAGGAATCAATCCCCTGGGGTTAACTCCCGTTGATACGACGGGTGTGTATGTGGCGCAAGAGCCGCATAACCGTACGATGTCCCGCGCGTCAGCCCTGGAAATGTGGTACTGGTTGGCTAACGTCCTGGCGTTGACATGAAATCTGTCATGAAACAGACGGGCTTGTTCTATTGAAGATAACATATTGAGTATCCACAACGGGCGAGTGGCCACGTCAGCTGCCGCATTGCCCTGTACCATGGGCCCTGGCAGGCGCGTATGTGCTCTTATGTGAGTGATGTATATTTTGTTGTGTCTATTTATCAGCAGAGTCTGGATAGACAAAAACAAATTAGTCACTTTGGAGGTTGGCTTAATCGGGCCCGCAGTCTCAAGGACCTGCATGGCATTAACAACGTATTTTGAATCAGAAACAATATTAAGGGCCCCTGGGAACTTCTCGAGGACGGTTTGTACAATTTGTAACTCTACCACCTGTGGTTGATCTGGTTTAAATTGTATGCTGATCGGAGGCATACCTGAGACCACATAAGCCCCTATCCCGGTTTTTGACCCGTCCGTATAGATCGTTGTTGCAGGAGTAAGTGGTGTGGACGCGGTGATTTTTGGAAATATCACCGGATGTTGAGTAACAAACTGTAGTATGGGGTCCCTGGGGAACTGGTCGTCTATCTCCCCAAGAAAAACACATCTCAGGATGGCCCACGTATCTATACAAGCAGTCAGGATTTTTATTTGAGAAGCGGTATAAGGTACCCGAATAGCATGGGGTGCAGAGCCAAAATGTTGGATAGCCCTGCCATGTGCCTCCAAGGCCAGGGAAGCGACCGTTTCCGGATAATGTTTGATAATCTTGGCAGGTGAGACCTTAGGGTGCACCCACAAAAGTGGTCCCTTTTGCCAAATCACTGCCGTAGGTTGAGAAACGGTCTGCAACAAGCAGACCTCAAAAGGCTGTTCTGAGTCAATTCTCCGCAATGCAGCTGTACTTAGGGCTTTCTCTATCTTTCTCAGAGCAACTCTGGCTTCCGGGGTGAACTCCCTGGGGGAGGCAATATCCGGGTCTCCTTTCAGGAGGTCGAACAGGGGCTTTAAGTCCGAGTTAGGGATGTGTAAATAAGGTCTGATCTAGTTTATATCTCCCAGTAGCTTTTGCATGTCATTCAAGGTCCTTAGGCTATCTGTTCTGATGGTTACCTTTTGTGGAGAAATCGATGTGGGGGAGACTTTGGTGCCCAGGTAGGTCACTATGTCTCCTCCCTGAATCTTGTCAGGGGCAATATGTAAATTTGCCTTTCTCAGGGCCCTGACCAATTGGCCAAGCATATCCTCCAACTCAGTCACATCTTTTGCACTGATTAGCAAATCATCCATATAATGAATACATCTAATTCTGGGGAAGGCTTCACGCAAGGGGGCCAGTAGAAAATCAAGATACATCTGACACATGGTGGGACTGTTGGCCATACCCTGGGGTAATGTAACCCACTCGTACCTCTGATCAGGACTCTCTTGGTTAATGGTGGGTAGGGTAAAGGCGAATCTGTGGGTGTCCTCTGGATGCAGGGGGATTGAGAAAAAACAGTCTCTAAGATCTATGGCATAAACTGGCCAGGACCGAGGGATGGCTGAGAGGGCTGGTAGTCCCCTCTGGATCGCCCCCAGGGGCTGCATCTGTGAGTTGACAGCCCTCAGATCATGGAGCAGCCTCCACTTGCCTGATTTTTTCCTGATAACAAAGACAGGGGTATTCCAAGGGGAGGTTGACGGCTTTACGTGTCCCGCCTGAAACTGGGTTTTGACTATCTCAGTTAATGCTAAAAGCTTCTCCTTGGGTAAGGGCCACTGAGGCACCCAAACTGGATTTTGAGATTCCCAGGTGATCTTAATTGGAGCGGGCAGGAGAAGTTTCTCAGTGACCCCTAGGAAAAACCCAACCCGTGTCTACCTTTCCTTTTTTCTACAGGTACGGGGGATGTCCGGCCCTGCAGGGCTGCGCCCAGGCCCTTGCCAGGGACATATCCCTGATTTTTGAGTATCCCTTTGGCTTGGGGAGAGCAGGTGGATGTAAGAGTGACATCCATCTGGGTGAGAACGTCTCTTCTCCACAAGGATACTGGCAGCTGCAAGACAAAAGGTTGAAAATGTCCTCGGTGACCTTCCTCATCACCCCAAGGCAGGGTCACGGCACTAACCTGGGGGGCAGCCACTATCCCCAATCCTTGGAGTGTGTTGTCAGCTGTGTTGGTAGGCCAACTAGGGGGCCAGTCTTTCTTGGAGACGATGGAACGGTCTGCCCCTGTATCTAGGAGTCCTGTTATCTTTTTTCCGTTAATCCTGAGCGATAGCATGGG
The DNA here is from genome assembly GCF_034190915.1 of Cavia porcellus. Taxonomy (NCBI): domain Eukaryota; kingdom Metazoa; phylum Chordata; class Mammalia; order Rodentia; family Caviidae; genus Cavia; species Cavia porcellus. Next base: position 24,316,003 of record NW_026947497.1, on the reverse strand, counting down.
CCTTTTATCAAGAGTCATATGAAGTCCTTTAAAAATTTCCTTAGAGGAGCCAAGTCCCTGACCCCCTCTAACCCGTTGACCGGACCGGGGTCTCTCATGGAGACTGGGGAACAGTAAAAGTTGTGCTATCTTATCCCCTTCATCAATTACTATGGTCCCTATATGAGATTGTACCATGATTTTGATGTTTCCTAAATAATCTGGGTCTACAACTCCAGGGATCACAGTAAGGCCCCGGAGGGCTGTGGAGGACTGTCCAATCACTAAACCAACTAGCTTGTCGGGTAGTGGTCCTTTGGAGGTGGTTTCAACCACCTGAACGCCCATATCGGGTGTTAATAGGAGTCTGGAGGCGACACAGAGGTCCACGCCTGCTGGCCCGGGGGTGGCCCCTGTGGGGGGGTGCCATCTTGTGTTGTCCTGTCTAGGGAGTGGGGGCCCGTCCGTAAGGAGGGCCCCCTCTGGCCGTTTTTTGGCTCCGTAGTCTCCCTGCCACTAATACGGTTCCCCTGGGCATCAAAAATAGATCTGCAATCTTTTGCTTTGTGAGAACCTTTACCGCACCTTTCGCAGGTTCCCGTTCGTCTGTCTGATTTCTGTCTCTTGGATATAAACTCCCCCTGTCCGGTCTTGGGGCAGTTTTTTCTTATATGGCTGGGATCCCCACACTGGAAACATCCCCTGGGCTTACCAGGGTGATTGGTCTTTTGAGGCCCTGTCTGTTGTAAGGCGGCGGCTAAAAGGGCAGCCACGCCTGAGTTGGATAATGGCCCCCCTATTTCTCTACAAATTTTAATCCACGCCTCTATGTTTTTACCTTTATGGGGTGCTATGGCTGCCCTGCAGTCCTTGGTGCACTGTTCGAAGATTAACTGTTTAATAAGAGGAGCAGCAGCACTCGGATCTGAAAAGAGTCTGTCAGCTGCCTCCTGCATTCTGGCCACAAAATCCACAAAAGGTTCTGTGTTGCCCTGAACAATTTTAGAGAGGCATTGTGAGGCCACCCCTGTGTTGTTTACCTGCTTCCAGGCGCGGATGCCTATGTTATGTATCTGTTCATACACATTTGGAGGGAATCTAGTTTGATCTTGAGCGTACTGACCCTTACCCATAAGCATATCCTCATTTTGCCCCCTATGGCCCCTAGCCGCATTTTTTTCAGCCTGTTCGGCGGCAAACTCAGTATACCAGGCGCGCCAATCCAGAAAAGCCCCGGGGGCCAGGCAGGCTTTAGCCAGTTGGGTCCAATCACTGGGCGTCAGAAAGCCACCGGCAGACAAATTCTCCAACATAGTTATAGTGTAAGGAGCAGTAGGGCCAAATGTGGCAACCGCATTTTTAAGCTCCTTAATTTGCTTGATCTCCAGTGGTTCCCAGTAATTGGGTCCTTGGCCTTGCGCTAGGAGCACCGGATAAAGCCCACATTGTTCATACTCATTCGCCCCTTGAGGAATCTGTTCCATTCTAAATGTCCATCTACGAAAATACCTTTCCTGGGACCTTGGCATTTTTTCACAGGGTGGTGCCTCCCCATGAGATGTCTGTCCCTCCCTATCACAAAATTGTATCTCTTTGTAACATGGCCGACCAGTCTTTGGGGCACAAGATGGCGGGTCGCCAGGCAGACAAGATGGTGGCCCTACATGTGACAACGGTCCAGGCCACTCCCTCCATGGGGGGGGTGACGGAGGATGGCCCCAGGCCGCCATCTCACCACAGGAACCGGTGTTTGGGACCTCCCAGGGTGGCGCGGAAGGCTCTACGGCTTTCCGTTGGGGAGTGCTCAGGAGTTTCCTTCCCTTCTCTAGGTCTGTCTGCATCTTGACTAGGTCTCTACGTAAAGCTGCAAAGGGATTGGGGGGTCACTTGCCTCATTGTCCTCGCCTTCCGAGGTATCTGAGCCCGAGGAATCCGAGGCAGGGGGTACCTCTCTCTTGCCTCGCTCTCGCGAGCGCCTCCGCACGCTCCCTGCGACGGACCCCTCTCGGGAGGACTCCGAACGGGCCCCTTCAAAAGCTCGGCGGGCCTGAGAGAGCCCATCTGCGCTATCCTTAGCCCCATTCCTCTCCCCTTTGAGGCATGAATGAATCATCTCCCAGAGCGGCCGAACCGAAAGTGGGAGTCGGCGCTCCTCTTCTGCTCTTTCTAAATCCTTACCTAATTTCTCCCAGCAAGGTAGGGACAAGTGCCCCGTCGGCAGGAACCAGGGTGCCGCCTCATCTACTTGTTGGAGAAACTCCGTAAGTGTCTTGGAGCTCATTGATATACCTGAAATCTTGAGCAGGTCTTTCACCGCTCTTACCAGTGACTTGGAACTCTTAGTGGGTAAGTTGCCCATGCCTGTCACTGAGGAGTCCGTTCTCACCGTGTGAGGCTAACCTGCCACATACACGTGAGCTTGAGGGGAGTCTAAAAAGCCCTGTAGGTGCGCGCCACCCAGAGCCCAGGTTTATCCCCTACTCACCTGTCCTGCAGAGCAATACTGGAGCGTCGTCCGCCTCGCCTCGGGGGTGATCAGTTCCCCGTACGGGCCACCAAATGTCGGTGTCGATCCCGGCCGGCAGGAAAAAACACACGACACGAGTAGTCGGCGGATAGCCTCTGATTTATTTTCTCTCTCCGTATGCCCTGTTCCGGGATCTCGGATCCCGCCTGAGGGAAGCCTCCTCTGGTCCGTTCCCTACGGCTCCTTGTGTGCTTCTCTCAGCAGTCCCTCTTCTTGGTGTGTGTTCTCGCCCCAGGGGTGGTGTCAGCATATATATGGACACATCGACCAATCACATCAAAGTAGGCAAGACGAGCTGATTGGCCAGCGTCAGCTGTTGCTGGGCAGACTAGCTTACAGGGCGTGTTGTTTACTAGCTAGGGAGCAGGAAATGGGCGCCATCTTGGCATACTCGATGGGAGGGGTAATCTAGCTCAGGCTTCACTCCTCACCACAGGCCTCATATCACTCGGTCGAGCTCCCAACAGGGGACAAACATGTTCACTGGAAGGATGATAGCTTCTTTAATTAATGACATTGGAGAATTGGCTCTCTATATGCCAAAGACTAAAACTAGACCCATGTCTATCACCATGCACTAAATTAAAGTCAAAATAGATCACAGACCTAAATATTAAAAAAGAAACACTAAATTTACAGAATCTCTGGATGAGAAAGTATGTAGAAATCTTGAAGACATAGCTGTAGTCAGAGACATCATGAACAAAACCCAAACTGCATGGTACATTCACCAAAGCTCCAGTAACTTGGGTCTCATTTATTAAAAAGCTTTTGCATATCAAAAGAAATAACCAACGAAAAAGATAACCCACAGTGTGGAAAAAATTTTTGGCCAATTGTCCCTCAGACCTTCAAAGGACTTAGAACTAGACTTCTATCTAGAACATATAAAGAATTAAAAAGGCTCAAATGTCCTAAATCAAAGATCCAATCCAAAAATTGGCATCTGAGGGCTGGGGATTTAGCTCAGTGGCATGAATGCCTGCCTGGCAAGTGCTTGGTCATTGAGTTCTATCCCTGGTACAAAAAAAAAGGTATCTGAGATGAATACACACTTTTCAGATCAAGAAATATTAGTGACAAATAAATATACGAAAAAATGTTCCATATCACTTGTCATTGGAGAGATGCAAATTAATATGGGCTGGAGGTTTGAGGTTGTAATTTGATCTTTTGTTTTGTCATTTTCCTATATTTCTGTGTTTCAAGTGTTATTTGAAAGCCTCCTCAGGGTCTGTCAGAAATCCACTTCTATGTTCGCAGCTCCTGGGACTCTGGCACACAGAGTCCCCAAGCCACTGGGCCTGTAGAACCAATGGCCCTCTTCTGCCTGTTTAGAACTTCGTAGTTCCAGATAAGCTGGGCTCCAGGGACACTCTGCGCCCACCTGCTTGCTGGAAGCTCCACAGTTCTCCAAGTGCAGCTGGAATGGGGAGGCGGATGTAGATGCCTCAAACCCACTTACCCACTTCCCTGCACCCGGAAGCCTGGAGGGTCCTGAACAGTTTGGGCTTTGGACAGAGTGCACTGAGCACTTACCGCAGGCCACGGGGCCTCTGGAACCTGCGATGCTCGCCTGCTTGCTGAGAGAGAGAGAGATGCAAATTAAAATAACACTAAGATTTCATCTCACCCCTGAAAGAATGGCTATCATCAAGAAAACAACCAATAACAAATGCTGGCAAGGATGTAAGCATAAAGGAATCCTTTTCTACTGTTAGTGGGAATGCAAAATGGTACAACTACTGTGGAAATCAGTGTGAAGATTCCTCAAAAATCTAGGATTGGAAGTCCCATTCGATGCAACTGTTCTCCTTCTGGATATCTCCCCAGAACAATTAAAAATATACCGCAGTGATGTGTTCACACATATGCTTAAAGAAGCATGATTTATAATAACTAAATCTTGGAAACAACCTTAATACCCATTAACCAAGGAATTAATTTAAAAATGTGGTTTTTTTTTTTTTTGCACAGTGGTGTACTACTAAGCCATAAAGAAGGATAAACTTGAGACTTTTATAGGCAAATAGATTGAACTTGTGACTATTTTCATAAGTGAAATAAATCAGATTCACATGTGTAAACATTGTATTGTCTCCCTGGTATGAGAAATGGGATGTGTAAATAAGGTCTAGAATGTACAATAGATATTGTAAAATGGAAAAAATTATTTAAACAAAAAAGGAACTAGAAGAAAGGAAAAGGAGACGCAAGGAAGAAGGACAAGAATGTAAGATACCTAGACTAATAGTGCCTCTTAGTTCACTGAAAAGGAAGGTTCATACTAATATCAATTATATAATTTATAATACCTATATCTTCTACTTTGTGTAACTATTTTGAAGATGACATTATGCAATGTATAAACTACTGTTATTCTGCTATTATTTTGTTATGAAATTGTTTTACCTTTTTCAATAAAATAAAAATGGAAAATAATTGCCCAAATCAATAAAACCAGACCAAAAAAAAAAAAAAAAAGAAACCATTTCAACTGATATGACAGAAGCATAAAAGATCATCAAGCACTGTTAATAAACAACTATGGTCATAGGTTGGAAACTATACAAGAAATGGACACATTTCTGAACACTTGTAATTGATCAAAGTTGAACCATTGAAACTTGACTTCTTTCTCCATTGTGTTATATAAAATGCAACTCAAAATAAAAAAGAAATATTTTTCTTTTATAAACTTTTTAAATTGATAGTACAGATTGTTTCATTTGGCAGATTCATATTTGCTTATATTATAATTTGATAATTTTCATTCTCCACTCACCTTATACTGCCCTTTTCCCCAGTTTCATATTCAGGAAGATCTAAATGTGTGTATTTTGTTCATATTCATTGTCCACCACTTACCCTTACGCCCCTCTCCTTCTTATTCCCTTCCTCTTGTCTAATGATAGTCTCCTGTCATGGAGCTGATAAAATCTACCCCCCCCAAACTTGGTAGTTTGGAGGATAATTGGATCAAGTGGGTATTAGTCTTACTTGAGTTCAGTAGCTGAGTATGTTAGGAGGTTGGGCCTACAGGTAGGTGCTGGGGATGTGATCTCCAGGGAGGGTGCATCTCCCTCTCTGGCTTCTGTTTGCTTTTTTGCTGACTTGGGATGTCTTTTGCATATACCTCTCCCCCATGCTGTTCTTGCCTTGGTAAGCCCACTTTGGTCTGAAAATGTTAGCCAAATTAAACCTCTACTTCTTTATGTTGTAGGTGTATTGTGTCTCAGTGAAGAGGAAATTGACTAACATCTTTTTTTTAAAGATTCCAATTTCTTTTTAAAGATTCTGTTAGAAAGAACATTAATTTATCATTGGTTTAATTAATTAATTAATTAATTTATCATTGGTTTAATTTTTATTATTTATCATTGGTTTAATTTTTATTTATCATTGGTTTATTTATTGATTTATCATGTATTTATCATTGGTTTAATTTTTTCACCACAATGGTCTCCAGCTCCATCTATTTCTTGTAAATGGCAATACTTTGTTCTCCCCAGAGCCTAAATGTGTGTCTAAATATAACATTCTCTTCACTTATCTCTTGTTGGGCAGCTAGGTTGGTTCTGTATATTGGCTATTGTGAGTTGTGCTGCTTTAATACTTACGAAGTTATCCCTATAATATGATAACTTTATTGCTCTGGGTTTTCACTAAGGAGTGGTATAGCTGGACCACATGTTAGCTCTATTTTTAGCTTCTCTTGTTTTGTGGAATCACTCTATTGATTTCCTTAAGTGCTGTACTAATTTATATTCCTACTAGCAGTGTAGAAGTTTCCTTTTTTCCCATCCTTGCCTGAATTTTGACTTTTGTGTTCCTGATGAGAACTGTTTTGACTCATCGGGTGAGACAGAATCTCAATATAGTTTTGATTTACATTTCCCTGATAGATAAAGATTTTGAACATTTAAAAATATATGTATTGGCATTTTGTGCTTCTTTTGAGAACTTTTTCTTTTGAGAACTGTCTGTTTTGAAAATGGGTACAGGTTCATTTGCTCATTTATAGATTGGGCTGTGTGTGTCTGGTGTCAAATCTTTTGTGTCCTTTATATATTTTGGATATTAATTCTCTGTTGGAACAGTAAGTGGGAATGATTTTCTTTCATTCTGTACTTTGTTCCTTCAGTCTGTTAATTGTTTGCCTTGTTGTACACAAGCATTGTAGCTATATATATTTTTTTGCTATTATTTCCTGTCCCTTGGAGTCCTATTCAGAAAGTCTTTTCTTGTGCCTAGGGCTTCAATGCTTCCCCTTAGTTTTTCTTTAGCATTTTCAAAGTTTCAGGTTTTGAACTAGAGTTTTGATTTCCTTAGTGTGCATTGATTTTATACAGAGTGAGGAGTATGTATGTAGTTCCAATTACCTACAAGTAGATACCCATTTTTCCCAGTAATATTTATTAAAGATGCTGTCTTTTCTTCAATATATAATTTTGTCTCCTTTGTTTAGAAACAAATGGTTATAGTTGTGTGGGTTTATGTGTTCTCTATTCTATTCCATTGACTTACATGTCTTTTTTTGTGACAGTCCCATGATGCTTTTGTTATTGTCAGTTGGTTTATAGTATGACTTATAACTGAGTATTTGATGCTTCAAGTCTTGTTATTTTTGATTAGGATGATTTTGACTATTTTGAGTCTTTTGTTTTTTTATATGAATTTTGGATAATTTTCTTAGTTCTTTGAAAAGTGTTATTTACACATTGGTATCTTGGTTCATGCAATTAACTCTTTTTATGATTCTGATTGCAAAATGAACTGGTCAAGAAATCAATCAAATTCAATGGTTAGGCTCAATCTTGACCTGGTAGAGAAATTTGATTTGGTTTTCATCCATTTCATTTTGTGATCAAAATCATGGAAAGAATTAAGTTTGTGAACCAAGGTACCACTGTCTTTTTATTAGGATTGCATTGATTCTGCATACCACTTTTGGTAATATGGCCACTTTGACTATATAAATTCTTCCAATTCATGAGCATGAGAGGTCTTTTCATCTTCTGGTGTCTTTTTTAATTTCTTTCTTTGGCATTCTGAAGTTTTTATTGTAGAGGTTTTTGTCCTCCTTGGTTAGATTGATCCTAGATATTTTACTTTATTTGAAAGTTTTGTGAATGGAATTATTTTCCTAGTTTCTTTCTTAACTAGTCCATTATTAATATATAGTATAGCTATAGATTTTGTAGTGTTGATTTTTATATCTTACTACAATATTCTAATTTTTTTGGTAGTTTCTTTAGGGAGACAGAACATTTAAAACATTTGTTTAGGCAAAGATTTTTATTTTTGGTTAAGACCCCACAAGCAGAAGCCACAAAACCAAAAACATGCAGATGGAACATTGTTAAGCTACTTAGCTTCTGTATAACAAAGGAAACCATCAACAGACTAAAGAGATAGCTTGTAGTATGATAGAAAATATTTTCAAACTATTAATTATCAAAGATAAATATTCAGGGTATAAGGAACTCAAACTAAAAACAACCAAAAGCAAGAAAATCAAATAAGCCACTTAGATACAGTCAAATAAATTGAACATATAGCCTTCAAAAGAAGAAATGGCCAACAAATACATGAAAAATACATCATCAGCCATCAGGGAAATGAATGTCAAAGCCACGAGATGTCATTTTACATCACTTAGACTGCCTGTAAACATACTGACAAAGAATAACAAATGCTAAAAAGGATGTGGAGAAATGGGTGCTTATGTACTACTAGTAACAATATAATTAGTGTAGTAGAGATCCCAGGAGACACTGGAGATCCCAGGAACGTGGAACATGTGTTGAGGAAAGCTGAAGGCAGTAAGCAGAGACTGCCTAAGAAAGAGACCATTGGGCTGAACCCACAAAACATAGGGGTGAGGCTGCTCAAGCTCTTTGGAGCTCACATGGGAACCACAACCTGCCTTAGGGTTAGGGGGTTAGGGGGTTAGGGTTAGGGTTAGGGTTAGGGGGTTAGGGGGTTAGGGGGTTAGGGTTAGGGTTAGGATTAGGGTTAGACACGGACTAGAAGAATTAATGTTTGCCCTGCTGATTTTTGGTCTTGCTTTGGCCTGATTCTTTACTTCCCACTTTTGAAGTGGGAATGTTTCTTCTGTACCACTATATTTTGGAAATGTTTAAACTTCTCTTTGACATTTAACAAGGGCTCACAGCTCAGACAGAAGTCTCTGAACTTGGACTTTTCAAGCAATGTTGGAACTTTGATAACTTTAAAGATGAGCTAAATGCGTTATGCCTAATGAGATAGACATGAGCATTTTGGGTGCTATGAGGGGTAAGATAAAATTTTACATCAAAATATCCTCCCAAAGTCTCATGTGTTCAGAGGTAGCTTTTAGAGGCTGATTGAATCAGGGGTACTTAGCTTATCATTGGACTAGACAAATTTGTGGGTGGGGTTCTGTTTTTTGAAATGTGGCTTGTTCAGAGGGTCTACATCACTGGAAGTAGTATCTTGAAGGGTGTATTTTTCTTTTTGGCTCCTTCCTTCTTCCTTTCTGTTTCTTGGCTCTCATTTCTTCTCTACCAGGTCATTCTGCCATGCCCTTTCTTTCTGGGAACCAGCTAATGATGGATTAAACCCTCTGAAACTAGGAGTCAAAATAAACCTTTAGTTTCAGGTGGGAAGTATTTTTCCCAGTGACAAAAAGTGACTAATACAATGTTGACCAAAATTTAATCTTATTTGAATACTGACGATTCCTATAGGTAGAAAGATTTACCTATAGGTAGGAAGATACCTTTAGGACGATTGCTAAAGGTAGACAAGTTCAATTTCATACAATAGATAGTTGCTGTGTGAACTATGTAAGGAGTAAGGTCTCTATTTGATAGTCTGAGGAGGATTCCACCCTTTAAAATTTATGCATTGCCAAAGAGCTTATGATTTTACTGTCTGCTAGTAGGAAAATGATAGAGGAGGAAATCTTTCTCTCTATATAGAATATTTATTAACCTTCTTCTGTTTCCTTCAGTGCCCATTAAGGTTGGACGAGACTCTACCTGCTTAACAACTTCATGTGCCTATATGTTTTGCTAAAGTAATTTGACATGAGCTATAAGGTGACAGGTGACAGTTTGTCAGGATTTAAACAATATAGAATGTTCTTCACTCAGAACTATGTTCATACTTAGGATCTTTCTTTGCTAGATTTTGTGTTTTGGAAAGATGTGTTAATATACAACATAAGACAATCCTAAAGTATTTTTTTATGGTTGATTCAGGTATGAAAATAATTTTTATAAGTAGGATGGATTATAGTATAAGGTTTATTTCTAAGTCTGTTCCAAAAATTTGAATTGAGATTTCTGAAGGTAAGGTCTAGGATTCTGCATTTTAAAATATCACCTTAGATAATTCTAGTGATTAGCAAGTCTGGTTTATGGTAAAAGCAAATTACTGAAATATTGCTATGACCACATGCCTAGAATCTAGGCTTTTTATGCACCCTACTATGGGTTTCAGTACTGATTCAGTAATTAATCCATTTTTATCTGAACTGTTTTTGGAAACTGTACTCTGACTAAAGATTTTTCATGTGGCTTAACACATGTTTTTCAAGGATTCTTTGTATGTGTGTATGTGCGTGCGTGCGTGTGTGTGTGTGTGTGTGTGTGTGTGTGTATCTGTGTTTGTGATGGGACCAGATCTATACTACACAGGGGTCTGGAAAACAGGGATCAATTAAAATGGCCCCAGTTGTCACAAAGAAAGATTGTAGATGGATCCTAATGCGGCTTGGACTGGTTGCCATGTGCTATATACCAAAGGCTTATCTGCTTACTTGAATGTCTGGATCCCTCAAAAAGAACAGACTAAATGTATAGTAGAACTTCTTAGAATATAGAACATAGAAAACCAAATTTCTGGAAGAAATTGATGGAAAATCGATAAATGGCTTTATATCTCATGGGTGTAATTTAAGTGAGTATCTAAAAGTCAAGAAAACAGACCATGATGATGTACAGTCTGCTTAAAAAGAGCATAACATTCAAAACATGAAAAAACATTAAGAAAATTATTAAGAAAAATGCTAAGTGGAATTGATATTTTGTGTATTAAATGGATTTAAAATATCATAAAATAGTTCTAAATTGGATCTTTTATGTATTAGCTAATGGTTACTATAATTCTGGAATTAAGTAACATCACATTCTTAAAAATAGCAATAAAGATTGGCACAAACCTTGGGTTTAAGATTTAAACTGATGTTGTCTTGTGGAATGACCGACTGAGAACCATGCTTTGGGGAAATGAGTAATAAGTCTTTAGGAAATTTTACTAGGATAGTGCTAATTTTGCTTTCTGTAGTTTCAGTTATTGGAAACAAAGAGCAGTAAAATATATTGAAGGAAGCAACTAGGAATAAATGATTCATGACTTTTAAATTATGCATTGTTCTGAGTGAGTGATGAAATCTCTTGTTCTCTTACTCCAACCAGCTTGGAATTTGACTCTCCGGTTGTCTAGCATATCCATGTTGTATGTGCTTTCTGTCCACTAGGCGTTTACTAGCAGCCTCAATCACCAGATCAAATTTCATACAATCACAGTGCTGATAGTCAAGGAAACTGTTTTACTTAATAGTGCCCCAAAGGCCCACAGTGGTGATGTTGGAAATTCAGAAATGCCTAGGAGATTCTATAAAATGCTTCTTTTTAAATGAATATGTAAACATTCTTGATAAAGGAAGAAAAAAAATATGTGTTGAAGTTGTTAAGGTCTGTAATATATGTTGCAGAGTGAGTGAGAGATATCACAGTAACATAACTAATTATGGTATACTGCTACAATCGTTCTATTTTATTGGTAATTGGTCCTTATCCCTACAATGCCTAATTTGTAAACCAAAGTTTATCATCTGTATGCCTATACAGGTAAAACAATATATACGGGGCGCTGTACCTTATGTGGTTTTAGGTATCCATCAGGCCTTGGAAATTATTCCCCACAGATAGAGGACTATAATAGCTTCCATGAATCTAGAAATCTGTCTTTTTAAAAAATCCATCCTTGAAATGTTGAATAATAGTTACTGTGTTTTGTTTACCTTGTTTATGATGCATCACATTAAAAGAGGTATTTTATTTTGTGTTTTATTTTATGGGAAAAGTCCAAAATTTCATAGCAATATAAAGGAGAATAACAATAGTTAATGCATTGTGCATTGCTATCTTTGAAGTAGTTACTTAGAGTATAAGACAGGGGTATAAAAAATTCTCCAAATGATATCAGCACAAACCTTTCTTTCAATGAACTTAGAGAAATTAGTAGTATTTTGTATTAAAAGACTCATTTTAGAAAAATAATTTATGAACTTATTTCTTTTGTTTATATATGAAATATAACCTACTGTAACTCAACTAACTGATTAAGGATTAGAGGGAAAATCCATGTATGTATATAGAGAGATTTCTTAGCTTATTAGTTTTCAATTTTTAAATTCTAGACACTTGCAAAAATAAGTCAATCTCTATAAGAGTTAAAACAATGATTACTCATCAAGGTTACATATATTCATATAAAAGGACAAGAGAGGTGATTGGAAATGGAGTGGCAGAGATGTTGTGGGCCAAGAAAAAGTTGAAAGGAGAATTTAAAAATCATTCGAGTGAGAAGGCAAGAATGTACCAGTCAGTTGGTAGTAAACAAGAACTGCTAAAATAGGAAGGAAGCTGAAAACTGGGGAAGGAAGATCAGAAAACTGGGGAAGAACTAAGGAGCAGTAGAGCTGTGAGCACTGGGCGGACGAGGAGGGAGTGCGGGACGGCTGAAGCTGGCTCTGTAGCTTTGCTGTTGACGTGTTTCAGTTTTTTGATGAGAAACAGAGGCATATCCACTAACACACTGATAGAGGTGGAGAATGCTGAATGTTTCTCCTTTTTATTAAATAAAATAGTCACATAAAACTCAAAATTTGAACACATTAGCTAATAATAATGATGAGTGCATCTATAGGTTAACAACGGTTAAAATGTTAGAAGAAAACCATGTATTTAAACTCAAATATGGACCACTTAAAATTTCAGTGCTTTCACAGGAAAAAAAACAGAGTGCTTTTTAACACCGTTTATTTTCTACAATATATGACAGGAAGAAAAGAAACTTAAAATTTTGAATCTAGACCAGACTCAGTGGAATAGTTAACAAGACTTTTAAAGCTGACAAAACTGTGTTTCTGCAAGAAGTCATTGTTTCTGGTTTAATGACTAAAAAGACTTTTTTTCAGGCAACTTAAAATTTCTCTGACTTATCCAGGCATATCTGTGAAACTACTTTTTTCTTGAAAAAAGAGAAACTTTCCAGGATAGAGAGTAGAGAGTTGTTTAAATGGAGTAGAGAATTTACTATTATACATAGGCTTGCATGTCAAAGTAAAAAAAATCAGGATAATATATCTGCTGTTTATTAAGCATTAAAAAGGGACTTTTATCTTTTTCTGAGCTTTGAAGGTGATTAACAAGGGTATTGATGCAGCAATAATAGAGTCTAGGAATTAGGCCTAGTTATTTTGAATATGGTAGAGTGCAAGTACTGTTAGCTTAAGAATTCTACCTGAAACGAAATCTTAGACCTATCTTGATTTTGCTATTATGAAGAAAAAGTGCTCAAATTATTATTCATAGAATTGACCAATTACCAATAAAAAATAAATATTTGTAGTATGCATCCCAAGGTAAACAAAAAATAATGTTTTCATAATTTAATGTTTGGGGTTTACAGATTAAATTTAAGATTAAACTCAGTCTAAATATTTGCAGATGCAATTTGCGTTAAATTTTGGTTGAAGCCCTAGAAATTCACAAATGAGATAGAAGATACAGAATGAGCTCTCTGTTTTAGATATCGCTGAGTTCCTGAGAACATTTGGGGAACATTTTAAAAACAGGTGCTCAGAGTCCCTGTTTTCTGAATGACAACATGTACGCAAAAGCTATTTAAGCTCTGTCTGTTATATGAAGTCCAAATATCATAAATCCCGTAGGTTGAACAAAAATGACTCTCTAGTTTGAAACCAATAATTTTGACAAATTGGCTGAGTCTTGTTTTCCGGAGAAATGATACATTTATCTATGATCCAAGAGGAAATCTGTTCCTTTCATTTTCAATGTGTGGTACAAATGTGTTTGGAGTGTGCATTATGTATTTATTTTTAGTAATACTATTACTGTGCCAATGGAAATGCCTTATATCAAAGATGTGTGCTTCAGCAGCAGATGTTTAAATTATGTTTCTACTCTGTAGCAAGTAAGATTATTTTTGAGTGTCAAAATAAATAAATACAGCAGTTTGATATCTCCCAACTTGAATATAATCTGAAGAAATGTAAGACAAAAAGAAACCTACATGTTTTTTGGCAAGTATTGTAGGAAAGAATTACCTAATGCACAAAAACTATGGCCTTCTTCTGCCAGTTTCAGTAGGATGGATGGACGGGATACAAGGGCATTCAGTGAGTGCTTGTCTGAATCTGAGGGAGAAAAAACCTTTAACAGGGTCAGGACAGGACATTGAGAGGAATTTTAAAAAATATTGTCATCATTTTTAATGGAATAAGCATGTTTTAGTTGTGCCTAACATATACATTTTCCTTTGTTTGTAGATTTTTAAATACAAATGTTAAATTGGAGAAATAAGTTGCCTTTATGTTACTATGAGTATAGCTAACTCTTTATCTCCAGATTTTCCACTTGGGTACTATCTGTATCTGTTTTTCACTTCTAGATGTAATTGGTCCCAGTACCCAGCATATTGCCTGGCTACGTTCACCTCAGGATACATTGTAGATTATATTGGATCAACACTTCTACTGGTAATTGACCCAATGATCTTTTCCAGACCATACCAGTAGAAGACAATACCAAAGAAAGCACTTATAGGATCAGCAATACTTACATTTTAAACTCTTAGAAAATTTATTCTTCAGCAAATTGTTCTAATTTGAATCAGTAACATTTGCCATAATTCATTTTCTTGGATTCAGTATATTTTGTTTTTGTTTTGTTTGTTTAGAGACAAGGTCTCTAAGTATTTTAGGCTTGCCTTGAATTCACTATGTAGTCCAGGCTGGTCTTGAACTCGTGGCAGTCCTCCTGCGTTAGTTGCTTAAGTGCTGGGATTACAAGTCTCTGACAGCAAGCCTAACTTGGGTTAGGCTATTAAAAGCAAAGCCATAGAAATCTAACTGACCTCTGCTTTTATCTATGAATTTTCCAGACAAATTAGAGTGAGAGTTATTCTTATAGTTAGTATAGAAATTGTGTGTGTGTATGTGTGTGTGTGTGTGTGTGTGTGTGTGTGTGTGGTGTGTATGTGGTAATGGTGGTAAGATTCAGACAGAGATAGTTCTACTTCTCCAGCAGAAAAAAGTATTATTTATTTTTGACTACTAGTAATAACTAATGCTTTATAACACTATACAGCCATATTATACATACAGATTTACCAGGAAAAATAAATAGTACTTTCCTAAGTCAGCCTAGTAGTGACAGGGGGATTGTTTTTTGACTCAAGAGACTAGAGATGGAAACCATGAAGTGAAAAGGAATTGTTCTAAAAGGATTTTATAATAATAACCCATCATATTAAGTTGAAATACAATTTGGGTATGTATGAGTAACATAATTCTAGTGTTTTTATGGTGAAGTGTTATAGTACAAACATATGTATGTGTATTTATTAATTTTTTAAATGTTATTTGGATCAAGAAAATATTTCTGGGTGATTGTGTGGGGGGCTGTCATAGTTTAAAAATTGTTGATAACTTTTGGAGTTGACATCTGGAGATATTAACTCTGGAAATCTGATATTCTTGAACAGTTACTCCTGAATAATTATATACCAAAATTATGAGTAAACAATCAGCTGTGTAGTATTTGAGCTAACAGTATGAAGTGGGCAGCGTCCAATTGGCTTCAGGTAATCTGAGTCCTACTTCAGCTTCAAATCTTGTGTCTGAATTGCATTGTCATCTTTGATGGCTGCTGTGCAAGTGATTTCTTCAGTTTCTGCATGTTTTGATTTTCAGGGAGTTTACTCCATTTAAATAGTTCTTAGCCATCCATCTTAAGTCTTTGTGCCTTATTTTGAATTGAATTGTTCATAATTTCTTAATATCTTTTCCTGTGATTTTCTGTAAAGTGATTCTGTAAAGTAAAGAAGATAAATTTTGTCCACTAAATATTTGGAAAAATATTTTGAGGTTAGGCAAATGCAGAGCCAGTAAAACATAATCCATAATTTTATCTATAATGACCATAATTTTATATTGGGACCTCAAAAATGAATGTGATCATTCTGTATCAGTGATTAGTAGCTATGTGCTGCTAGCTGACTGCCATTTGGTAAGATATATGGTTAAATGTTATTTCATTCTTTAGAGGAATAAATTATATCCCTGTATTCAACTCACCATCTTCTAATGTCTTCTGTTCATAATTCTCTTCTGAGACCGTGAAATAAATCACGGAGATCTCAGGGCAAATTATAACTATGGAAAGAACACTGTAATGCAATGGCAGAGAAGATTGGGTAGTTTGGAGACTGACTTCTAGTTTTGTCTTTAATTAAATTTGGCCAGGGTATTTCACTTAGTCTTTATAATTTTATTCCTTGTGTGAAATGGATGCTTTATGTTTAGATCAGTGCTAGAAGGATTTGAGTTCTAGATTCCCCCAGTTCTAATAGTCTATTATTCTATACTATTAACTACCAGACTATTATTCAAATGAGGCTTACTGATTATTGAAATAATACTTAAAGAACCAGCCAGCCAATATGCTGGATTGTAGATAGTCGTTCTAAGTAGTCAGCTGTGGAATTGTGGACTTGTATTAGTTAGAGCTCTTAGAAAGAAAAGAACCAACAATACACACACACGATTCTAACTAATAAACAATTGAGCCAAACATTTACAACTACTGAGCAGTCCAGAACCAGGCAAGCTGATAATAATTCCAGTCTGAATCCAAAGGCCTGAGAACAGAAATTTGATGATGTTAGAGTTGGTGTGAGTCCAGAGCCATGTCTCACCTAAGAGACAGATAACTGTTTTTGCTTAGTCTTCTGTTCCAGCGTTCAATCTTGAGTGAGGCCCACCCACACTGGGGAGGTAATCTGCTTTACTCAGTTTATTGATTCAAACGTTAGTGTCATCCAGAAACATCATTACAGACTATCTAGAAATAATGTTTAGCTGAAGATCTAGGATACTGTAGTTCATTCTAGCTGACACTGACACATGCAATTAACTACCACAGAACTGAGAGGCTAAACTAACTACAACTGGTGGTGTATGTGTGTGCACGTGTATGTGAGAGTATTGGAAATCAATATTTAAAATGAATTCCTTAGGGTGCTCTTACATTATAAAAACAGCATGGCTCATGGGGAAAGCAGAAACTGATGATAGCATGAATATTTACAGAGATAAGATGATTGAATAAAAATTAAAAACTGATGGATGAGATGTGAATTTTTGGTAAAAATAATGTCAGGTGCAAATAACTGTGCATATAAAAGTAATTCTTCTGAAATAAAGATTTCAGAGGGGGGCAGCTAGGATTACCGGAGGACTGGCAGTCGGATTTTCAGTCATGCTTGTTAAAAAGGGATACCAATCATCCTTTACTACTGTTTTTAAATTCGGGGAGAGAAATGAATGCTAGTTTATTCTTACAATTTTGTTTTATGGAAAGTATCTGAGGAGAAAAATAGAAACACCCTGTTAAAGGCCCAATGCTTCTGCTCAAAAGTGCTTGTCACTTAATGTCTTTTTACACTAACCATTTACAATCTCTTTTGGGTGGTACCTTAATATCTTGGTTCCAAAGAGATTTTCTGTTTAATCTCTTTGTGTTGTGATTGCATCTGTAAAGTGGCAATAAGTAATAGTTTTCCAGCTAACAAGCCATACACACCTAAACTATCATTGTTTTTCCCTTTAAGGGGACTTTTTGCTTGTTTAAACTTTTTATATCATGAAGAAATAGTGGGATGGTGTTGACTTGCCGCTTATTCCATTTATTTCTTATTGGCCTGATAATTTAATCACAAACACAATGGAATTTAAAATAAATACATTTAATTTTGCCTCATTTATTGCTGAATAAAAAGAAGGGATACAAGGCTGTTTCTACATATTTTCCTCTGGAAATATCTATGCAAAATTGATTAGATTTCAGCTACTTTCAGCATTAATTGCCACATGAGGAATCTCTGTATTTTTAGGAATCTAAGCCTTAATGCCAAAAGGCTTCCCAGTTCTACGTTAGGGACCAGTGGTGTCAGTATGTCATGGTGTTTTTAAAATAGGAAATGGAGAGTTTAAGAATGGGAGCGAAGGGAGGGGAGGGAAATGGGGGAAAGAAGAAGCAAGATATATCATGTACTGTTACAAATTCCATATGGTGAATGTTATCATTATGTATATCTAAAATGTACCGATTAGATTAATTTTTTAAAAAAGTAATGTTAACTGAAAAAAAGAAAGGAATTAGAGAATGCAATAGAAATACTATAAAAGTACTTATGGTTAAAAATTAGGGTAGAGGTCAGTCTTTTCTCTCCTTCATACAGTATGACCATATAGCTTGCTTTGTTCAACAGAATTTGGTGGTAGCTTCATGCTCTGTGGAAGCTAGACTTTAAGAGATCAATTGTGTATTTGTTTCTCCTTAGCTTAATTTTAGGACAACTGAGTATTCTTTTAAGTCATTAAGTTTAAGCCATTTAGCATTAAAAGATCACTGATATGAGGGTGTCAGTTCCTTTGGAGCAAGATGTATGTATTACATATATTTATGTGTTAGAGCATGATGCTCAAGTACACAATTAGCATATTTTCTGAAATATTAAGTTAGTATAAAAATTATGAATAACAATATAACACTATCTGGAATTAGCAAAAAAATGTTTTCATTTTTCTTGTAATTTTGTTAAAATAATTCTTTTTTTGTTTTCTCCCCACTCAACCATTTTCTTGAGTTTTGTATATATTGTTAGGAATCACAGTTTTACATTTTTACTATTGTCATGGATCGATAAACAGTATGTGCTTTGCACATATTAAAATATTTATATAGATGTAAGTATTCTTCATATGTTACTACACAATTTTTAATTTAGTACTATTTTTTCTAATCTATGTGTGTTTAAATTAGATTCATTTCATTTGTTTTATTTTATATATGGTATTTGTATGAATAGTATATTTTATCTGTCTTCTTGAAGGTGACTATTTAGGATGCTTCTAAAACTTTGTAAAAACCAAGCTTCCCAGAACATTCTTGAATTGTCAAGGAAAGATCTATATCTGTACACATGCACAAAATTTCTCCAGAGTGTATATCTATCATTAGATTACAGTGATAATTTGATTATGGAATGACTCCAAGCTTGACCTTTCTCTACTTGAATGACATACTTTAAAAAATATCAGCTCGGTGTTTATAACTTTGTAATAGTCTAATCAAAAATCAGACTTGGAAAAAACCTGACTGGCCAACAGCAAGTCACCTGTCATGTCTCACATCTTCCTGCCTACATAACGGAAATAGTTAAGAATACGCCCACTGACTCCTGCCTGCAGGTTCTGTGAGATAACCTTGGAAATCTCTTCCCTTTAGTGATTTACATCTAGGCAGTAGTAGTGATTTACATCGAGGCAGTAGAATATGGCAAAAGTGATAGGATGTTATTTCTGAGAATAGATTGTAAAACAACTGTGGCTTGCATCTGGGGCCCTCTGCTTCATGCATACATATTTTATATATTCTGATGGAAGCTATATAATGAGTAGCCTTATGGAGGGATCCATATGGCAAGGAACTAAAGCCTCTTGCCAAACAGCTATGTGAGTGGGCTTTGGAAGCAGATCATCTACCCCAGTCAAGTCTTGAGAGACTAAAGTCTGGACAATACCTTGACTGCAAACTTAGGAAACCCTAAACCAGAACCTGGAGCTGAGCCATCCCAGATTCCTGACTCTTTGAAACTGTGTGAGATAGTAAATATTTGTGTTTTAAGCTGTAAAATTTTGGAAGTAATGTGTAAAACAGCAATAGATTACTAGTACATTATCTTTTGTCATGGGAATTTTGAATTTTGATGTGAAAGAAATCTGTATTTAATTTATGGTTTTGGGGGGTTTTTATCAGGTAAATACTAGGCTTGAATTAATGAAGATATTTGTCTACACTTTCAATTTTTTTCTCATAAATTCTTTTTGTTATTTTACACTTTCAAAGTTATTACAGTTTTAAGGAGGCTTTATATTTTTGTCAGATAATCTTGTTAAAATGTCAATGATACTGAATTGATATATTGATAGATTCCTATTGATAGATTTCCTTGGATTTTTCTATATAAACAAACATGGAAGCAGCAAATAATGACTATTTTATATCTTGTACTCTGATAAATGTCAGTTTTTGAAATGTGATTTACATACATTACAATTAATCATTTGGTAAATTTTGATATTCAGTGTGCAAACACCACTATGGTCATGACATAGGACATTTGCATAACTCTCAAAAGTTCCCTTGTTCATCTTTGCAGTCAGTTCTTTTCTCCTGCTCTTGGAAACCATTGGTCTAGTTTGGAATATTATAATTATTTTATTCTTTCTTTTTACAAAATTTTATTTTATTACAGGAAGAACAGTTTGCATGAGATCTTCTACTTTAATCATTTTCAAGTGTATAGTCCATTATTATTCATGTTAGGTAATGTAGTAGTATGACAAATCTGTAGAGTGTATTTATCCTTGTATAAATAAAATTTTATGCCCACTAATTTGTAACTCTCATTCCCAATCCACCCAGAACCTGAAAACTATCATGGTAGATACTTTGTATAAGTGGACTCATGCAATATTTGTCTCTGCATTATAATCTTATTTCACTTAATATAATATTCTCCAAGTTGATACAGGTTGACAAATGTGGAATTTTCTTCTCTTTAAAGGTTTTATAATATTTCATTGTGTATACATATCATATTTATCCATTCATCTGTTAATGGAAACTTAGGTTGTTTTCATATCTTGGCTATTATATAAATATTAGTGCAGTAACCATAGGTATGATAATATCTGTTAAAGTTTCTGATTTCTTCCAAATATAATTATTCAGAAGTGGGATTGCTGGATCATATAGTAATTCTTTCAATTCTTAGGAACTTCTACGTGATTTCCCATAAAGGCTTCAGCATATGTAATTGTCTCCAGCAGTGTTCAATGGTTCTATTGTTTGCACGTTCTCACCAACTCTTGTTGCTTTTTATTCTTTTTTTGATAGTAGTCATCCTGGTTAATGTGAAGTGTGTCTTATTGAGGCTTTGATTCCCATTTCTCTAATAATTATGGCATTGCCCATTTTTTCATGTATCTATTCATCGTTTACATATTTTCTTTGGAGAAATATCTATTCAGGTCCTTTTCCTACTTAGTGATCAAGTTATTTATTTATAGCTATTGAGTTGCAAGACTTCCTCAGATATTTTGGATCCTAACACCCTATTATATATATGAATTACAAAAAATTTTTTCCCATTTGGTAGGCTTCCTGTTTGGTTTATGGGTAGTTTCTGTTGCAGTATAGAAGTTTTTTAGTTTGATGTAGTCTTACTATATTTTTGATTTTGTTGTCTGTTCTTTTAGTGTCATTCCCATAAAATTAAATCATTGCTAATACTAACATCATGAAACTTTTTATTTATTTTCTTCTAGACGCTTAATAGTCTCATGTTACATTTAAGCATTTAATTCATTTTAAGTTGATTTCTGGGTCTTCTGTAAGACAAGGCTCTGTTTTCCTTGCCTTGTATGTGGATATCCAGCTTCACCACCATCATTTGTTAAGGAGACAATTCTATGTTCATTGTGTATTCTTGGCACTGTTGACTTTATTCTTGGGCTTATTTCTGGGTCTTGTTAGTCTACTTATCTATCCTTGTACCAGTTTCATATTGTTTGTAGCCATGTAATATATTTTGAAATCAGGAAGTATTTATATCCACTTTGTTCTTATGATTGCTCTAAATATTTGGGGGCATTTTATGGTTCTATATGAATTTTAGGATTATAATTTCTATTTTTGTAAAAGATATGTAGAATTTTGAAAGAGAGAACATTCAATCTATAAATTGCTTTGAGTATTATGAACACTTTTACAATATTAATTTTCCTTTCCATGAATATGAGAAGTACTTTTTAAACATTATTATTAACTTAAAAGATTTTATAAATGAACATAGTTTGTATTCCTTTTTAATTCATTTCACTTAGCATGGTGTTTTGAGAGTCCTGTATGGATAGTATTTTTAAGTAATAGGTGGTTTTTAAATTGCTTATTAGTATCACATTATTGGAGATATCATAATCTATCTATAGAGGACTGACATTTGAATTGTTTCTAGTTGATACATATTATGAAGAAAATATCTGTGATGATTCAAATTCAGGTCTTTGTGCAGAAATATGTTTTATGTCTCGTGGATAAAAATCTAGGAGTAGAATTTCAGATTTTGAGTGTATACTTTATAAAACATTACCAAATTGTTTCCTAAAATAATTGTACTATTTTTGCATCACTGCCAGGATTTTCTGTTCCTGGTGTTCTCATACCTGCCAGAAATTGGTTTTATCTGTCAATTGAAATTTATTCACTCCAAAGAGTGTGTAGTAGTATTTCATTGTGGTTTTATTTACATTTCCCTAATGACTAATAATAATGTTATTAGTCTCCTTGGCTCATTTGCCACATGTATTTTCTTTTAGTTGATACATTGTCTATTTAAATGTATTGATCATTTAAATATTGACTCTTTGTATTTTTTATTGAGTAAGAGATTAATATATTTCTATAGTTGAGTTTTTTAAAATCAAATATATGCTTTGCAATTTTCCCCCCAGGGTATGGATTTTCTCTTTTATATTAAGACATTGACAGTGTCTTAATGGTAGATTTTAGACAGCCAAACTATTTTATATAACCTAGTTTATCCCTATGTTATAATTTGTACTTTTTGTGTCCTATGTATGAAAATTTTGAACCATCCAAGATTGCTAAGATTTATCATATACCTTATTGTTGAAGTCTTATAATTTTAGTACTTTTAGATTTGTATTGTATTTCAAGTTAGTTTTTGTATGTAGTGTGAGGTACGTTTTTTTCTTTATATTATATAGTATTACATACTCATAAGTTGAAGAGAGTCGTTTTGACACTGATAAAAAAGTTGATTGAATGTACAAATGTGTATATCTATTTCTAGACTATTATACTTCATTGATATGAGATAAATCTGTATTTTAAACTGTCAAACTGTGACAGTAATACAGCAATCTTTTTAAGCTTGCTATTTTACAGGTTAAAAATGTTTAAGTTCTGTGGGAATCATGACTATCTATAGTACAGTGTAAGAATGTAATTTTATTTTCTTCTAAATATACATGCAATTTCTGATTGCCACTTACTGATTTGATATATGACCTTCACCTCCTCCTCCCATAGCATGCAATATTCACATAAAATACATGTATTTCTGTTTCTAGGATGTCGAAATATTTGTCCTCTTTAGTTAGTATTCATGCACTAAAATCATTCTGTTTGCATGTACAGTACGATAGTTCTGATTTATGGTAGGGAAAACTCTTCTTAAAATTCTTTTACCAAAAATATCTTGGTTATCATTTTACATTTATTCTTCCAACTGATCTTTCTACATCTTGAAAAAATTTATTGCTCCATGATTTTGTTCCTTGGTAGAGAAATGCCAACACTTTCCTTTTGAGAAAGCTTATGCTCAGTTTCTTTTCAGCTTGTGCACTGTGAGAGAAAGCAGTTCCGCAGGCTATAGAGGAATCAGGCAGAACAGGTTTGGGCAGCCCGCACAGTGTAAACAAATCTATCTACAGATGTGGTTCTGAAATAATGCATTTAATAATAAGCCACTGTAATTAATATGACATTCTATGTCCCGTAGGCATCCAAAGAGCTATAACTGTGTTTTCCAAAGCAATAGGCAGAAGACTTAATAAAGACCAGAACTGTAGAACAACTGGATTTCCTACATGAGTCAGAAATATTGTATAGTCTGTGAAACTAGAAGATGTATCAGATCTAGTCAGAATTTCCTGATCATCTTATATGTGTAGAGTCTTATTTGTAGAAATAAATTGATTTTCTTTGATCTTTTTATATCAGTTCTTTAAATGAGTAATCATTGATGTGCTGAATCTATAAATTTTTAGTTTCAACCCAAACTGCCAGCAAAATGTGCAATAGTTTTTGGGCCATGCTTTCCTTTAAATGCTATGGTATCGCTAATAGAAGAGATTTCTCTGCCTTTGGACTTTTGGGTGTTGTATATGGATGTATGTATTTCAGCAACCTGGACATCAACATCGTACATTGATGATGGCCATAGTGCAATTGCTGATACTATTTACCTTTAAGGGAAGGAGACAATTGTACTGTATCTCTGGTGGGCTATCTCACTGAGGGGATCTATTCTAATAAGTATGGGACTATGGGTAGGAGTGCAGTGAATGAAACCTGCAAGGTCATGCAGTAAGAAGTAATGACAGCATAATTCACAAACTCAAAATAGAGTCTGGGTCCAAGAGAAGGTTTTTGGCTTTATTGTTTTGTTTTGTTTTTATCCAGCTTCATGTTTTTTTGTTTTTCACTTTATAATGTTATCTGCATAAGCATTTTTATGGTTTAGATCTCGAAATCCCTCAAAGGCCTTATGTATTAGAGGAGGGGCTTTTAGAATGAGATTTTATCCAGGGGATGCTCTACTCAGCGGTGAATTCAGTCACTGATGAATGCAGTGCCTCAGTGTGCTGTTGGTAGATGGAGCCTCTTCAGAGGTGGGTCACTGGGGCATGGCTTGGAAGGATGTATTCTTGTCCCCTCTCTCTGCTTTCTGGCTGCCGTGATGTGAGCAGCTTTCTTCTGCCTGATTTTTCCACATGCCTTTCCTGCCTTGAAGCCTGCTAATCACAGGCTGAAAACGTAAGTCAAAAGTACTTTTCTCTCTTCAAATTGTGGATATTTAAATTGTGGTATTGTGTCTCAGTGACAAGAAAACAACAAGCACATTTAAAATAACAGAATAGTATCATTTTTGTGAATGTATATGACACAAGATACTAAATAAAAATATATTATTTTTCTAATTATTTTTGTTCTAATAATTGTCCACATCATTCAAATATACAATATGCTTTTTGTATGTATATAAAAGTATATTAAGTTGCTTACCAAAAATGGTTTACAATTTTCCATATCAATACCAGATGATACATGAAACTATCAGTTTTAATGTATCCTTGGTGATATCAAATTTAAAATGAGCATTTTAATGAATGAAAATTATTTGATGTTTTATTTTACATTGTATTATTTCATAGTTTAAGCATATTAATATGTTTATTAATTATGTTTTTTCTTTTGTTCAAACTATCGCTGAAGAGGTATTATTTAATGCAGATTTATAGGAATATTGAGATCTTACAAGGCAGAAAGAAGTAAGAGTTAAGAAGTATGACAGGTGGTGCAGTACTTGACAAGTTCTCAAAGGTCCATAAACCACAAACAATACACAGTATGAAACCCAGTGTGACCCCTGTGAAGTCATGCTTCAGAGTTCACAGCCTCAGTCACTCCTGGATTTTTCTTTAGAACATACCTAATAACTGCTGAAATCTGCAATTTCCTGGAAATCGCAAGTGTCCTGGGCAATTGTTTTTTAGGTGTTAGGTTTGTAAGCAGCCAATCTGAGAGCATTATTCATTCTCCTTGATGCTGATTGGCTGCTGCCCTGTGACCCATCTCCAGCAGATTCCATCATAACAGATTGCTGTAGGTATGTAGCTACGTCTAGTATTCTTGGTTTTGTTCTTAAAATGCTAAGATCCCCAAGACGCCTCCAAAATGCTCTGTATCTTCTAAGGGTTTACTAATACAGTATTTTATTAAATTAAACTTCATAGCTGCAAGACACATAGCATTTTAGGGTTTAAACATAAAAATAGGCATTTATCTGACATATTTTAAATTTACAGTTTTTTTCACAATTTGTGGGTACTTTAAGTACATTAACTCACACAAATTTAAGGGGTCCACTGTACGATGCCTTGAGATATAATTTTTGTATTTTCCTACTGATTTGTAGGAACTCTTTAAATAAAAAATATATCTATCTTTCAAATATAAGCTGCTAGAGAATCTTTTCTGGTCAATTTTTCTCTTTTTATGTTTGAGAAATGTATATGTGCAACACAAACTGTGTGAAATATGAACCATTTTATTTACTTTTCTAACTTTTTGATGATACATTATTTTTGGACAATATTCTTGTCTGTGGTAATATATGAGTACACACCACAAACAAAATCTATGAATTCCAGGAACTAACATTTCAGTTAGATAGACAACATATAGATATATAGAGAAAGAAGAAGTAAGTACATAATGTGATGGGATAAAATGTCACAAAGAGAAGCTAACCAATAGCTGGGGCACAGGAAGATGACAAAGCAAAGTGTGACAAGGTCAAAGAAGAAGCAGGAGGCCAACTAAATGAGGTAGAGACTTTTTTGCAAGAACTGGTTATGAAGTGAGGGTGGACGCCATTGAATAGTTCTGAGCAGAGGAGTCTTATGACCTGTCTTATGTGATGAAAGGATGATTCTGCTTGCTGTGGAGAATAGCTTTCAGAGGAGTCAAAAGTAGAAGCAAGGAGAGGAGTCTGAGGCTGTTTCAGTAGTTTAGGAGAAGAGAATCTAAGGCTTTGGTCTTGTGTATGCACATTGAAATTTAGATGCTAATTAGATATCACAGGAAATGTAAATAGAAAATTCAGTGTGTCTAGAGCTCAGCAGAAAGGATTGGACTGGAGATAGTTTACACATAAATGGAATTTAAGAATAATGAGATTTGTGACAATAATTCTTGACTGTCAACTTGATAGCTTTAGAGACACCTGTTATCATTCATATTGTTAGCAACCAGATTACTTCTCTATTTTGAAAAATAACTGCATTTCAATGACAGAAAATGTATTTTAAAGGATATTAGAAAATTTATGTTAATAAATGCCAGAGTCTATACCCTTAACATTGGTTAAAAGCTTCAATATTTCCTTATTTGGCACTGAATGGAGCTTTGGTTTAAAAAATGTACTGATTAAAATAAAAACTGAGGACAATTAGTATCACATTGTTCAGCTAGATTACTAGAGAAAATTAAAGTACAGCTCATTCTGCTTCTCTGTAAGGGAGAAGAAACATATTTCTCACTGATTTACAGTGTAATCTTAAAAGTGAAGTGGTATTGGTATACGTCATCCAGCTTCCACTCTTCTCTCTTATCTCCCTGATCGGGGAAAGCCCAGCACCTGTGACCCAACATTTGGCTATAGTTATAAGACATAAGCCGCACATCTCCACTTTTTCCAGGTGGCAATGTTAAGAAGATAGGTAGAAACTTTAAGGTAAGAATCGTAATTAATTATACCTAAATATTCCTGACTTCTCACATTATCCATTTGCCTGCTACATAACATCCTTTTCTTGGAGATTCTATAACTATGAGATTACTATAGAATGGCTAGGGCCAAGGACCAACAGGGAACTCATCCATCTTGCGAGGCTTGGAGCACTTCTTAATGAAAATAACAGATGGACTCAGTGCTCTTTTTGTTAATATTGACTCCTTAACTCCTGGGTAAAATATAAGAAATACTGATGCTAGGAGTTTGGAACAAGTTTCATAGAGTAACAAAGGCAGGAGAGTAGAGAGTATAAAATGTTGAGTAATATTCATGGCTACATCTGTAAGCAAAAGTAATATAAACAAAAATATTCCCTGCTCTTCTCATATAGGCACAATTTCAAACCATATCCACTCAAAAGTAATATTACTGAGACTGAGATTGATAAGAGTTGATATTGCCAAGAATGCTCATTACAGCTTTGGTGCTCTGCACACTTGTCTCAGTTACAATTTTGGTGAACCCACAAGCTAACTCTAGCCAAAATGAACAAAACATAAACATTGCTGGAGAGCTTCCTTGAGAAGAAGGAAACACTCAATTATGAAATAGCAGATGCAGAGTTACATTTTAAAGCAACATACCAAGAATCTCACTTAAATTATGGATTCATCGCAGCAGGTGATTCACCTTCTCCAAGCCTACTTTTTACAGCAGAGGTATGTGACAATCAGCTATCCAATGAAGCAGTGAAACCTTTAAAAATGCTTTTTCAGATGGGAACCAAGAGCCTTACATTAAAAGACAAACCCTTGCATTTTTCCATAAAAAAGTGAGTACAAAAAGTAGAAGCAATTATTCAAGGCCACTGTTTCATTGTATATGTCTCTGAGTATCATTTGACCACAAGCTGTGAATTCTTCCTGCTGCTAAGAACACTTGTCACAAATTTTCAGAAAAGACCAAAGTTCAAAAGGTAGCATGTGTTCCTCTGTGGCTAGCAGCATAACTAGATGAACTGATGACATATCAGAGGCTATTAAGGCACAATTGTTAGAGAGCATAGTAAGCAATTGAGATCGAACAGCCTACTAATCTTTTTGTGTGATATATTTTTTTAGAAAGATACATTAAGTGCACTTTTGTAGCCAACCAACACCACAGCTGCAAAACTATTCAAGTCTTGGCATGATTATATATCAGGAAAACTGAAGTAGTCATTCTTCATCAGTGCATCCACTCAGTACATCAGTACATCCGTGAATAAAGTGGCTGCCATGATGGATGGCTTTCTGGTTTCACTACTTGAGTCAAAGAGGTCACTTCTCAATGTGAGTTTATGCATATGTTATCTATAGAGCTATGCCAGATAGCCAAAAAAATGTCACCTGAACTTAGCAACATTTTACAGTATGTGATTGAAATCAACCATATTAAAGTGCATGTTCTTGACTCACATTTGTCCGTGCAGCTATAAGATGGACACGGAGCCTACACACCTTCTGTTATATCAGAAATGAGATGATTTTCTAAAGGTAGATTATTGGTCAGAACTTTTGAGTTATGAAAGCCACTTCAGAAATGTGTTTTAGAAAACCAATTACCACTGGCAGCACATTTCAGAGACACAAAATGGGCCACAAAACTTGCTGGGGACATATTCAACCTGCTCAGTGAATTTAATCTGTCACCTCAGAGAAGAACAAAAACAGCATTCAGATCGGCAGGCAAAATAGCCACTTTCAAAGCCAAACTAGAATTAAGGAGGTGTCAAGTGAACTTTAGGAGTTTTGACATCTGTCAAATGTTAATAGGGATCTTGAGGGAGACTGCGCCAGGGTTTTTTTTTTCTCCTAGCTTGAGCAGGGTTGCCTGTCTCAGCTTTCAAATGAATTTGAGCATTACATCCTAAGCACAAAAGATCCCTGAACTGGGAAGATAAGTGGGTAGATAGATCAACTTTGTCCATGGTAGAAGATCAACTACTTGAGATCATACGTGATGGTGATCTTAAACGTATTTCTGGGACAACTTCAAGTCTCCATATGATCTAGATTAAAGTCAAGGCAGAGTATCCCAAGATTGTCACAAAATCACTAAAAAGCCTACTTCCATTTGCACCATCCTATCTTTATGAAGCAGGGTTTTCTACAGTGACAGCAAGTATAATGAGACCATGGAGTAGATTAGACAAAGTTATGCACTTTGACTGTCACCGACTACCTTTATGCCTAGGTAGGAAGGTGTATTTGCAGGAAATCAAGCTTAAGGCTTCCACTCATTTTGCACTGTAATGAGTTGTGTAATGATTTCATTATATATTACAAAGTAATAATAGAAATGTATAGTAAATGTAATGTGCTTGGATTACTGTATCCTGAAACCACCCCTTAATCCCAACTCTTTCTTAACTTTTAGTTCAACGGAAAGATTGCTTTCTACCAAACCCATTTCTAGGGCTAAAAAGTCGAGAAGGATTGCCCTATCTTCTTGTACCATGAGGGTATGAATAGTTAGCCCAGGAAAGAGTGTTGTGATTTTACTTTTGGGTTCTGTATCTCAGAATGTAAATTGACATCCTTATTTAGAATGTAGACTTTGAGTTTGGAAACATCAAAAGGTTGAGGTTTCTGTCTTTATATCTTTGATGAATTCAATGTTTTGTCCTTTAGAAGGCAGTGATACTGAGGAAGAAGACATTCTCTGACTAAGAAAAGCCCTTGAAACTTTCATATAATGCTGAATGTAAAACAGAACTGGTTTTTTTATTGTGGCAAGAAATTCAAACAACTTACTCTAAAATGAGTGCTATTTTTTTTTTTTTTTTTTTGTATTTTTGAGGCAGGGTTTCACTATGCAGTTCAGACTGGATGAACTTAATGTGCAGCCCAGGCTGGCCTTGAACTCACAGCAATCCACTTGCCTTAGCCTCCGCAGTACTGGGATTACTGGCATGCACCACCACGTTTTGTGATATACTATGGATGGTGTAGTATAGCAAACAAGTGTTTAAAGTCCTAGTGAAGAAGAGTTTAAGAGGGTGCATGTAACTAAATTTCTTTTGGAAATTCAAGAATTTTAGTTGCATGCACTAATATCTTTTCTTTTTTATCTGAAGAAAATTTGTATGCAGGACAGGATTTGGCCTAATTAAGGAATCATAACTACCTAAAAATATAACATTATATATTACTATTTTGGAAGATTATTATCTATACTGTTATATATTACTATTACTATTTTGGAAGATTATATATTACTATTTTGGAAGATTATTATCTATACTGTTTGCTAGGGGTAATGTAATGGATAATTTAAGTGATACATTGGAAGATACAAGGCATTCAAAAAGGAGACGTAAGATCAGGGTGAAGACAGGATATAGTCAGCAAATGAAGAAAAAAATTGTAAACCAAACAGAGTTCTTGCCTGGTTTCAATAACAGTAGGAAAAGTGGAGACATGAATCAGATTTTAAAAAATTACATTATATCAGTGATTAGTTATGGCTTATGGATGATTTCTATGGCTTATACATGAATCAATTGTTGCTGTGAATTAGACGAATAGAAATTTAGTTCTGGACATTTATTTTATAATTAATATTTGGTTTGTTCTGTTTAAGTTTCACATAACTTTGATGTGATTTAGTAAACATGCGTTTTATAAATACATTTTATGAAATCTTGCATTCTTTGGAAGAAAAACTTCAATCTGAACATAGGATTATAGAAGCTGCTATCCAGGCATCCATTTGGTTATAATTTAAAAATTATTTGACTCACAATTGATGCATAGCCTCATTTCAGTATTTTCATGGGGAAAGTTTGAAAAATGTTTACGTGGTTTGAGTTATATGATTGTGTAGAGATTAGATATTTTACATTTTAAAGGCAATTAACTGTATATTTTTTCTCTTTTGTATACAGTACCAACAATAAAAACTCTATTTTAGAATTTAAAATTTTCTGTCGGTTTGGTCCTCAGCAAAGAAAGCTTTTTTCTACTAGGAAAAAGTGCGAATTGATCTGATTTTTAAATAAAATACAAAATAAAATTTCACATGACTAGACTTATGCAACTTTTAATGATTGTGAAATTTCAAAAAACATATCATTGTTCAATAGTTATTAGGTGGGGCACATGCTACCCTTATTGTTGTGGAAAACTGACGTACTTAACCCCAAAGCCACTGAGTTAAAGATCTTTCTGAGTGAAACATACACTGACAAAAATCTATGTAATGTAAACATTGAGAGATAGTATGACATAGTTTTTAATCTAAAATAGTAGACATTGTCACTCTTCAGCATGGTAGATTGTATGATTAATAATGATTTCTGCCTAAGTAATTATTAATTCATTTTTATTTATTCAAAAACTGCACATTGACTCTGACTCACATAGTTCTCTATTAGGAGATAAATATATAGTGGTATATTAAAAATATTTCTTATCTACATGTGATTGAGAGTTGGAAAATAGATAAAATTATTCTTTCTACTTTCATTCTTCCAAATCCTCATGTGTATGTCAAAAATTATGTATTTACAATGATGGTTTTGATGAAAGCAGAAAATAGTTAAGAGAAATGGCTTGAGAACCAGCAGATCTGGATTTGAGAACTTTCTGTATCATTTAGTATCTTTCTGATATGAGTAAATCTCTAAATTTCTCTGTCTCTATTCTCATTTGTGAAGTAGGGGATGATAGCATGGATTATTTTGGTGCCCAATGGTAGCCCCAGAATTCCTAAGGAGTGGTCCAAAATTTAGTTGGAAGAGGGCACCCAGATCTTATCTGGAAGCTGTGTTAATAGAATAAGCACATTTGCTTTTATTTGGGTTATGTGTTTTGGGGATGTATGGACAGAGATTTTTGGGAATTCCTAATGTAAATGATCCCTTGACCATTTCCACTATTAATTTCTAACTCAACATGCAGAAATAAATACATGTAATATATGTCTGAATAATATGCATATATAGATTTCTGTATATGAAAATTTAAGATATTACAAAGTGACAGTATTATATATTATTACTTACATATTTATAAAATACTTGTGTATCTACATTGTTTTATTACTGTTTTTGACAACTTGGAGAAACATTATTTTCAGAATTTGGGCTAGGAGTTTTGCAATTGTATTTATTGATTTTAATGGTCATTAGTTTTCTTTTTAGTTGAATCTTTATCTGGTATTGGTATTTCAATTTTAAGTTTCTAAGGGTAGACAATAAGATATACCAATTCAAAATCAGAAAAGTTTGCTAGAGATGAGTCACATTCTTCTGTGATTTTATTTTTTTTTGGTGGTTATGTTGATGTCACATAATAATTACATTCATATTAGAGACTTGATCCCAGAATATATATGATGCCACACATATAATCTTGATAGTTTTTATTCTAGTCTCTTTCTCCCTTGTATCCCTTGATCACCTTCCTTATGTTCAAAACATCTTCTTCTTTTTTACCTACTATCTCTTCTTAATTTTAGTCTTTATTTATATCTTACAATTCACAATTCTCATGTTAGATAACCATGTGATATCTGACCTTCTGTGCCTGTCTTATTTTACTTAGCATTTTTGGATTTAAGTTTCACTCATTTTCTTGCAAATAACTTGAATTTATTTTCTTTTGTGGCTGAGAAAAATTCCACTGTGTATGCACTGTATACATTTTCTATATCCTTTCATCCATCTCTTGAAGAGTATCTAAGCTATTTCAACAGTTTAGCTATTGTGAATTCCACTGCTATAAGCATGAGTATGCATTTATCACTATATAGTAGTATGATGTTTTTGATTCTTTAGGGAAATACTCCAGAGAGGTATAGATAGGTCAAATGAAATTTTTCTTTTAGTTTTTTGTGGAATCCTTATACTGATTTTCATAGTGGTTACACTATTTTACATTCCTATCAACACTATGCAGGGTTTCTTTCCTCCCACATTTGTAAGCATTTGTTAGTTTTTGTGTCCTTGAGGCCAGCTAGTGTGGCCTGAGTTTTAAACCTTAGTGTTCCTTAGGATGGGTTTCTATGCCCTCTTCCTTTTTCATTCTGATACATTTTCCTTAAGTCATTTTTTTCTCACTCTGCTTTCATTACCTTGCAGATGCAACTGTTGTCCAAATAAGTATATTCAGGCAAGATCTGTCTTTGAGTTGTAAACCTGTATATTCAGTGTCTGTAACACTTTGACTTGAATAAGACAGGCATCTCAAATTCTCTTTGTCCAAAATTGAATGAATGATATTAACCTATGTGTCCACTTCTTCTCCAGTGTTTCTAGGTCAGTACAAGAAAGTCATGTCAATCAACTGGACACTTATTCATTCAACAGGTTTCTACTATATGTCTGCAGTGCATCAGGAACTGTGCTGTATGGCAAGAATACAGTGAGGAATAGGAGTCATGGTTTCCATTCCAACTAATCTGTCGTATTTTCTTTATTTTTCTTTACTCCTCACATCCAATCTATTGCTAAGTCCTATTACAGTGGTACCTTGGTTCACAAACTTAATTTATTCTACAATTTTGGAAAAGATGACCATGTTCATGTTCTTGTGGGAAAGATAGTGGTAATTATGTTTGTTACTCAATGTAGAATTCTCAAAGAAAAACAACATTTCAAATCCTCTCTTGTCTTTAGCACAAAGCTACAATTATTTATGAATTGAACTTCTGCAACATATCCCAAAGTGATTTTGTTATTCTCATTATTAACCTTTAGGCTATCTATTTCCCCCATGAGATCTTGATAAGATGTTGTAAATGCAGTTCTTGTAACATTGTCTTCTGGGTTAACTCCTGGTTATACTTAGAAAGTACCAAAAAACTGTGACATGATCCATCATTCCATGGATAACTTAGTCTCTGCCCACTGCCTCCCTTTGTCTTCTGCCCCCCACTTTCCTCTGTATAGCACCCGCTGAGCGTTTTTAGTGTTCCTTGAAGGCTCACACTGGTTCTTCATTTTGTGGAATGTTTGACTCAAGTCTTTCCTTTAAGCTAAGTAGCCTCTCTGTCTTGCTTCTAGCAAAGAAACTTTATCCACTGGGAAGAATCCTAAAGATGTTATTTGTTCACTGTCTTTCCTCTGAAATATTGTAACCTCCAGGACAGAACTCTCTGTATTAATTTTGTTTAACCACAACCTCTCTGAAACTAAAATTACTCCTAGTACAGCAACTACAAGTCAAGTATCAGTTTAATGAATGGATAAATATTCAATATTCATATCTTCAATTCTTAGAAAATGTTTCCTATTTAAGTTGCAGAATTCCATAAATCCCCTAATCAGTGATATTATATTAAGAAACTGATTTTCCATAGTTCTTAATGCTTTAAAAGTAATTCAAGAAAAGGAAAATGCTAAATAAAATAAAATAAATATTTATAGTAATTCATTGTGTTTCCAAAGTTTATTATTTTTATATTAGCCAAAGTACATGAAGTGGTTTGGTGAAAAATCTCTACCCAACAAGAATGTCCTCTACCCATTAAGGTGATTGTATGTGTGTTTCTTTGCTTCCAAATTCTTTTGTTTCTTTTTATTTATTAAGCCTGAGACACACAGTGTTTTAGAGGAAAGTAAATATACCGATTAAAACAAAGGATCACTTTTTGGTTTTTAGTATTCAAATAGATTTTTGAGGTCAATTATTATGGAAAAACCTTAAGAAACTAAAAGATTTCATTTAAAAAAATGAAAATGTGTTGATAGAAAAGAAGCGAAAGCAGGAGGAATATTATAAACTCATTGTGAGGGAGACATTGTAGATGATTTAAGTTTTCCAGTAGCGAGTACAGAGGAAAGCCCTTCCAGGAAGAGAATTCCGAGAGAAGGGAAGAGAACAAGAAAAAATGGGTAACTGGCCTTTGATCCGTGTCCAGCACAACCTTTCACTCTACTGGATGCTAACTGTCAGGTGAGTGGATCATACTCATCAGACATATCCTGGAGTCAAAAAGCAGATAAAGTGTGGCCACTTCCTGCATAGAACTTTCATTTGAGGACCCAGCACCCAGATGGAGCAGCTTTGGTGGAGAAAAAGTGGCATGTGGCAGGTTTAAGAAGATGGCAGAACTGAAGTACATCCGCAATCTGCTGGAGTCAAGAGTGGCAGTCTGGTAGCGATGCCCTATGTCTGTGATCCTAAGTTTCTGAGAAACTCAAGCAGAAGTGTTGCAAACTGAGTCCAACCTGGACAATTTAGCTAATTAGAAAGTCTTTGATAACAAAGGAGACAGACTAGGGATTGTGTCTCAATGTAAAGGCCATGGATTAATTCCTCAGTGGAGGAGATTGTGAGGAAGAAGAAGAGGAAGATGAAGCAGAAGCAGAAGAAGAAGAAGAAGAAGAAGAAGAAGAAGAAGAAGAAGAAGAAGAAGAAGAAGAATAGGAAGAGGAAGATGAAGAGGAAGAGGAAGAGGAAAAGGAGGAGGAGGAGGAGGAAGAGGAGGAGGAGGAGGGGAGAGAGAGAGAGAGAGAGAGAGAGAGAGAGAGAGAGAGAGAAACAGACAGACAGTTAAATGGAGAGACAGACGTCAGTTTACACATACAATGGTGGAAATCAAAGAATGCTGAGAGTATTGAGGGGCCAGAAGAGATTAAGGTTAAGTTGGCAGGACACTGACACTGTGGTTACCATCATCATAAGAAACTCTGGTGAGAATTACAGCACATAAAATGATAGACTTTTGTCCTAAAGAAACAGGTACCAAGTTATCATTAAAAAAATAGAAGGCAGTGTCGAAAGGCCAGGCAGGGTGAGATCACTCAGCTGAGGCCAAGACAAATTTGGAGATTCAAAGCCCTTTCCTTTACTGCCTGGATCCTAAGTAGTACTCTCTACTTAGGAAGAAAAGAGAGAGAAAAACATACCTCAGGGAAACAGCTCTGAAAGACAGCCTGAACACTGAACAAGAATAGTTCATGGCCTGAATTAACTGATCCATCAAACCAAGAGGGAAGGGCAGCTTTGAACATTATAATTATTAAGCTCTTCTGGAGCCAACCTTCCTGGGCTCAAGGACCTATATCTGTCCCTTACCAACTGTGAAACTTTGCAGAAAACTATTTCTCTGAGACGGTTTTGTTACTTGATAAGCACATTAATGATGTAAAATGCTCAGAACAATGCTTGCCACATGGTAAAAACTCAGTGTTGTATTATCCCAAAGAAATATTAGGCTATTTTGTAGAGGAAAAATGAAAATTTTCAATCAAGACAGATTGTTTGAACCAATATTTAATTGCTTCTGTGAAGTTGGCTATGCCAATTTCCATTTTTTCCAGAGGTCACTATTCCTATAATGTAAATGTGATACAGTGTCTGTGAATACAGTGGGCACATTTCTATTTATTTTTCTCTCATTGACTTATGCCACTTGAAAGCAACAAAATCTAGGCTCTGAATTGCCAATCCAAAAGCAAAACAGAAGTTCCAAAAATTTATCATGAATTCCTATTAGATGATGTATGTTAAACATGTATGTGATGATGTACTTTTATTCCTCTTCTCCATTGTGACATTCAGTGCTATTGGCTCATGTCCTAAACATACTGCCTTTTGACTAAATGAAAAGACATGGAGGGGGATTATTCAGTTTCACCAATGTCATTGAGCGCCTACTGGTTTGTCAGGCATTGTGTTTCACTCTGATAAGACCTTGGAATATACTGTATCAAAATGAGGAGGATAGTAATCCTTGCCCAAGAAGTTCACTGATGTACTGTATAGTTCATTTTGTGACTTGGCAGATTCTCTTATTTAGCCATATCACTTATAATCACTTTTATATTCTTTTTCCTGCTTCCTAAGGTGAAAAACAACAACAACAAAACAACAAAAACAACAAGAACAACACACCGTTGGTGCCCATGCATCAGGCATCAACCACTGGGCTGGTGATCTTGCTGGGCACCGGTTTCGTTTCTTTCTCTCATTCAATACAAGTGAGTAATTGAGCAAGTGCCAGGACATGTGGCAGCAGTTAAGTTTCTTGCAGATTTTATGACCTCAGAATCAAATGTGTAGTCCATGCTACTCTCTATCACAGTCTTGACCTAATAGAATTTATATCACCACTTTGCCCTTGAAACTTGGAAATTGCCCATTATTCAGGTCATTGGAGGAGTTTGCTTATTGATTCTGAAACTGCTATTTGGTAACAATTCAGTGTAATGCACAGACTTCATCTCCTATGTCTTATCTTGGTATTTCTTCTCCACAGCAGGGTACAATTTTGCTTGTTGTATATGCAATCACCTTTTCCCAGTATGCCCCCAACCAAGTATGCCTTTCTTTGTGCGAGATACTATTAGACATTATCAATTTAATGTTCCCAAGCCTTTTACGTGGCTGTGTCAGGTATGCCTAATTTTTCTATTCATCTGAAAAATAGCTATATGGTATTATAAATAGAATGCACATTTGGAGATGAAAATGCACTGTTCATTAGGTATACCAGTACAAATCCATTGGCCTCTGGCCATGGCTCTCTAATGGTGTAATTTCCATGTCCCCAGGGATACGGTTATGTATCCTCTCTTTATTTTGAAGATTATAATTGTAAACACATGTCTCTGACGGGATACCTTATATCAATAGTGTTCATCCACTCTGCCAGGAGAAGTGCACTGTGCAGTGCAACATCAAAGGAAACCTAGTGAAATGTTGATCTCTTATTTGAGATGTTTTTGGGCTGGGCCCATACTAACTTATTACTAGATTTGGAAATCAAACTTTAAACTAAGTTTGAGAGGCTTTAGGAGAGCAACTTTAGTACTAAATACATGAGATAAAAATTATATAGTAAAAAAGGTTCATTGTAGTCATCTGCATCGAAAAACCACCACATCTGACATGCATAAACCAGAGTCTGCTATCAGCCACATACATTTAGTTTATTTGCATTATAATTTCCCAGATATGTCCAAACTGATCGATGAGTTTTCAGTGAAAAATTCCTGTGGCTTCTCTATTTACTTCATTTGTAGGACATCATTTGTGAACCTGAGGCTCAGTAATGCCTAACAAAAGCTTGTTATAGGCAGCAAAATAGAACCAACACCAAATTCTCTAGTGATCACTTGTCTTCAAGCAATAATTTTAAAAGTCTATTGATGTTTACACTCCAGTGATTAGTCTTCCTTCATATACAAGTATACTCTTAAATAACACCCTACTAAATTTGTGAAATATGACCAGTGAAGATGGAAATGTTTGTATTTCTATAAATCTCAGCAATTCTGTTTTATTTTTTGTCTTACTAGTTGTTGAATTATAAGAATACTACAAAAATCACACTTCTGAAGTTTTTTTTTTTTTTTTCTGCCAAGGGAGGTGCCGTTGGGAATCTTTTAGCAGTCTTGTGGGTGTTGGTTGATACACATGCTGACAGTAACATGGAAGACAGTGGGCATGGTGCCTGCCTGAGCAGTTGTAGGGCAGCACGTGGGATGGGCCTTTGTTCAGAAGACACGTTTTTGTCAGCTGGGAGACTACTGTATGCAAAGGAGGAAGAATCCTTGTTTTCCCAATCACCTCATTGTCCACTTCAGAACCAGCCAACAGCAATATTTAACAAAGAGGACTTTTTGTTTTGTAATGCAGAAAATGACTTCTGAATGGTTGGCTTTCTTTGCCAAGCCTCTGTATTGGGGTCCCAAGTACTTAATAATACAACTTCTATTAATATGAAATTAGGATAAGGGACAAAAGTGTTTTTAAGGATTTAATCTCATTGTGTTTGATAAAGGAGGCTATACACATCATTTCACTGTAATAGAGTAATTGTTTTAAAAATATTTCTTGCAAAAATTTGGAAGATTCATATGATTAATGTGATGGTACACACATAAAACGGTAACATCGTTTTAAAATAAGCATTTATGTAAGTATATTAAAGCATTTAAGAAAGCTAGCAATCATGTCACAATATGTTTTGAAATCAACAGCATTCAGCGGTCCATGCAGGATAAGGAGAGGTGCTCTGGAGGTAGCAGATCTGTCACCAGAAGGGGTGGGAAGTGACCTGGTGGCACCTTGTCTCCTGTGGAGGTGAGGAAGGAATCAGTAAGGTGAAAGGGTTGTGGCTTTGAGTGCAGGAATGGCATGGAGGTGGGGTGGGTAGTGGTGGCGGCTGGGCCCTGACCCTTAGGACCCAAGGGGCAGCGGGCGGGGTGTGCTCTGCTATGGCCCCTGGGGAGTGGAGGAGGGCCCTGCGCCCCAGACCCTGCAGCTGCCAGAGGAGGCTGCCATGTGGTGTCTGGGACTGGCCTGGCTCCGGAGCCAGGCTGGGCAGGCAGAGGGAAGGTCAGGGGAAGGCTAGCAGGCGGGCCTACGTTCATCTTTGCTCTTCCCATAGCTGGATTCCCCCGAGTGCAGCTTCTGCTCAAGAGCCCGGGCCTGGGCACGAAGGATCGGGTCATTGTGTTTCTGGTCACCGAGGGGAAGACAGATGACTTGGGCTCTGGGTTTAGCTCCCTTATCTTGGGGTCCGGCATCTCGAACCACAGCGGCACATCGAACTGAACTTCTTCTTCCCTTTCTTGCACTGGCGGAGGGCCTGCAGCACAGTCTCCTTGGCACAGGGGTCTCGGTGCCCCTCGGGCTGCAGGCACGAGGGCCTCCCTGGGCACGCAGTGGGGCTGACCTGGACTCGCTGCAGACCCTGCAGCTGAGGGTGCCCGGGGTCCCACAACCTGCACTTCAAATGGTTGAGGTGAGCATCAGAAAGCTCTGCCGACTCCCTGCAGGGGGCGCCTCCCCGGGCCGGGGCAGCCACAGCCCCCTGCGCCCCGGAGTCGGTGTCAGCCTCGCTTGGTGGCGCTGTGTGCAGAGCTGCACGAATCGGCCTGGGACTCAGAAGCCGAGACTGCGGGGCAGAGGGTGGCAGCGGGGCCTTGGGCTCCCCCAAGTACCAGCTCAGGTACCTGCTCAGGTGGAGGCCCATGAGGGCGGAGGCGAAGCACACAGGCCGAGTGCTTAGGGTCGGGTAACAGTTGACTTCAGAACGCGGGAGAAGCTCGTGCGGTCCGGGGACGCTCAGAGACTCTGTCCCCCTCGGGCCAGGCCCTGCCCGTACCCCTGGGAGCGAGGACATCACAGGGTGTGGTGGCGGCTGGGAGCCCCATATGGCCTGCAGAGGATGAGGAGCTGTATCGTTCATCCTTATTGATCAGACCCAACTGATCAATACTCGGGACAGCAAGAGCTTCTACCTTTGCATCTGACATTACAAGGGAGGAATGGGGGGAACTTCTGCGAATAGCAATTGGCAAATGGGAGCTCTTTTTTGACTGGTAGGGTGGGGAGTGTTATGAGGAACTGAACTCAGGGGCCAGCGCTTGCCAGGCAGGCCTGTGCCACTGAGCTATATCCCCAGCCTGGATTTTCTTTTATAAAGAAATAAACAATTTGCTCTTTTTAATGAAGATGATTGGTGTATCTTTTTCTTCTGCTTCTCCTTTTTTAAGTTACTGCGTGTTTTTTTAAACAATATTGAAGTTGATTTGGGGAATTGGGTCATGCATTTAACATATCTTGACTATTTTCAATCTCTTTACCCTTTACCCTCTTTACCCCATCTCCAAGTTGTCTGCCTTCTAGTTTCCTATCATCTCTCCTTATACGATTTGTTTAGTTTATTTATTTATTTATTTATTTATAGTTTAGGTTAATTATATAAGAGAATGCACGTGGTGTTTAACTTTTTGAGTCACACTTAGTTTTGTAAAGCATCTGGTATAAGTTCCACCTTTAGTTTTGCAAATGATATGGTTTCCTTTTTTGTGGCTGAATGATATTCTGTTGACTATATATACATTTTTTAATTGAGTCATCTGTTGATTGGCACCTAGGTTGTTTCCAAATCGTGACTATTGTGAATTGCATTGCTATGAACATGAGTATGCGTGTATCATCACAGCATAATGCCTTTAATTCTTTTCAGAGTGTACTCAGGAGTTGCACGATGGGTCAGGTAGTATTTCTTGAAGTTTTTTGAAGTGTCTCCATTTTGATTTCCATAATGGTTCTAGTACTTCCACCAACAGAATAGCAGAGTTCTTTTTCCCTCACATGCTTACCAGCATTCATTATTTACTGTATTCTTGAAGATAGCTGTTCTAACTGGGATGGGATGGAATCTTAAGGTTGTTTTGATTAGCATTTTGCTAATGATTAAAAATGTTAATTTTTTTTCATGTACATACTGGGTATTTGTACTTCTTTGGAGAAGTCTTTTCACTGTAATAGAGTAATTTATTTGCCCAGTTTTTGATTGTCTTTTGTTCTTCTGAGGTGAGCTTTTTAAAAATATAGTTTCTTTATATTAGTCTTTAATAAGGAAAGTAGTTAGGAAAATTTTTCTTCCACTCTGTAGATTGTGTTTTTAATCTGCTGATTGTTTTCTTTGCTGTGCAGATTGTTTTTAATTTGCTACAATAATTTATTGATTCTTTGATATTACTTCCTGTACTATTAGGTTTATTCAGGAAGTCTTTGCCTGTGCCTAAGTCATCTGCCAGAAGTTTCAAAATTTGTACTTTTTATAACTAGATTTGTGCTCCATTTTGACTTGATTTTAGTGCAAAGTAAGAAATAGTTTATTTCCCATCATCTGTAACTGAATTCATTGTTTATTGAATTCTTGATGATAGCCATTCTGACTAGAATGAAATGAATTCATAATTTAAATTTAAAAACATTTTCTTATATTTACTGGTACATGCTTGTAGTACATGATTACATTCATTGTGGGGAGTTGGTACATGAATATGACATGTATTTCTCATTTTTATGCCCTCCCCTTCCTTCCCCTCTCTGTGTCTCTTGAACCGTATATTTATACACACACACACACACACACATAAATACACATACAGTGTTTGTAGTACATGATGATCAATTTCTTCATAGCAGCTTGGTGCATGTATACAACACTTCAGTTCCCCACTTTTTAATCTCTTTTTCCTTCCCTCCCTTTCTCCTCTCTCCATCTCTTGGTTCTATTCTCATAGGGCAATTATCCATATTGCTATTTTCTGTTGTTTATCTTTTATTTTTTAATTTGTTTATATGTTGGGTTTCTCATAAGAGAAACCATGTAACATTTAAGCTTCTATGTCTGATTTACTTCACTTAGCATTATGGTGTCAAAGTGAATCCATTTTCCTTCAAATACATTTTATCCTTCTTTATGGCAGAGTAGCAGCCCATTGTGTATAAATACTACATTTTCTTTATTCATTCATCTGTTCATGGACAGACAGGCTGCTTCCAAGATTTAGTTGCTTTGAGTTGTGCTGCTGTCAACATGGGTATGGGTGTATCTTTGTAGTATTTTTGTCTTTGTTTCATGATGATACTTAGAAGGGAACAGCTAGGTCATATAAAAATTCTAGTTTTAGTTTGTTGAATAATCTCCACAC
This sequence comes from Cavia porcellus, assembly GCF_034190915.1. NCBI lineage: Eukaryota > Metazoa > Chordata > Mammalia > Rodentia > Caviidae > Cavia > Cavia porcellus. Next base: position 24,273,512 of record NW_026947497.1, on the reverse strand, counting down.
TGATTTCCAAAGTACTTTTACCAGTATATACTCCTATCAACAATGAAGAAGGGTTTCCCCTCAGCCTACCCAGCATTTGTTATTATTTGATCTCATACTATTAGCCACTTACTGGAATGAGATGGAATCTCAGTGTTGTTTTAATTTGCATTTCTTGAATTAACAGTGATGTTGAATATTTTTCCACGAATTTATTGGCCATTTGTACTCCCTTATCTGGGAAGTTTCTATTCTTTTCAGATGCCCATTTTTGATTGGGTATTTAAATTTGAGGTGTTTATTTTTTGAATTCTTAACATATTCTAGATATTAGACCTTTGTCTGCAGAGAAGCTGGCAAGTTTTTCCTCATTCTGTAAGTAGTCTCTTCACTCTGTTAGTGGCTTCCTTTGTGTACAGAGAAGCTTTTTAATTTGATGTGATTCCATTTTTTGATTCTTGGTATCATTCCTTGTATATCTGGGATTTTTTTCCCCAGAAATTTTTTGCATACAACTGAGTGTCTTCAAGGGTTTTACCTGTTTTTGTCTTCTAGCATATTTATGTTTTAATATTTGGATCTTTGATACATTTTTATTTAAGTTTATGACATGATGAGAGATATGGGTCCAGGTTTCATACTTAGCTTATGGCTAGCCAATTTTCTCAGTGTCATTTATTAATGAGACTATTTCTCTTCCTGCTAAAGTATATGGCCCTCTTGTCAAAGATGAGGTACCTAAGCAAGCTTGGAGCTATTTCTGTATTATCTGTCCTGTTACCTTGATCTATAAAAATTTTTCCCAAACCATGCTTTTAAAAATTTTATTTTTTGTCATTACTGTAGATTTGTAATATAGTTTGAGGTGTGGAATTGTGATGCCTCTTTCATCGTCCTTGTTGGCCAGAATTATTTTGTTATTATAGGCCTTTTCTGGTTTCATATGTATTATAGGATTTGTTTCTCTAGTTCTGTGAGGAATGATGTGGGTATTTTGGTTGTGATTGCATTAATTCTTTGTAACAATGTTGGGTGTATGACATTTTGACTACAATGGCTTTGCCTATCTGGGAACACGAGATATCTTTCTATTTTCTGATATGTTGTTTGATTTTCTCTTTCACAGTATGGTAGTTTTCATGGTATGGTAGAGGTCTTTTACTTCCTTGATTAGGTTAGTTCCTATTTAATTTTTCTTGATGGTACTGTAAAAGGCATTATTTCCCTAATTTCTGCCTCAGCGAGTTTATTATTGGTGTACCAGAACACTATTGATTTTTGTATTTTGACTTTGACTTTGGTTACGAATGGTAGGAGTCTTCCAGTGGAGATCTGATGTAGAGGATCATGCTATTTGAAAATAATAATTTAATCTCTTTTTTAGTCATATCTCTTTTAGTTCTTCCTCCTACTTTATTGCTGACTAATGTTTGAGAACTACATTGAACAGGAGTGGTTGTATCAGGTATCTTGTCTTATTTCTGAGTTCAAATGGAAAGTTTTTGGGTTCTTCCTATTTTTAATATGATATTGGCCATAGTTTGTCATAGATGGCTCTTACCAGATTAAGATAAAGTCCTTCTATACTTATTTTCTTCAGGTTTTTTTTTAAATCATGGATGGATATTGGATGTTGTCAAATGCTTTTTTTCTAGGCCTTCTTTCTGTTTGTGTGGTATATTTATTGATTTGTATATGTTGAACCATCCCTGCATCCCTGGACTGAATCCTACTTTGCTATTATGTATGATCTTTTTGATGATTTCTTGCATTATGTTTGTCAGTATCTTACTGAGGATTTTTGTGTCTATGTGCATTAAAGAGATTGGTCTGAGGCTTTCTTTTTCTGGTTTTGGCATAATGGTAATGCTTGCTTTCAGTATTTTGGGAATACTTCTCTCTTTTTGATTTCATTAAAGATTTTCAGAAGTATTGGTATTAGATCTTTCTCAGATTCTTATAGAATTTAGCAGTGGATTCATCAGGACCTGGACTTTTTTTCATTCATAGTTTAAAATTATTTCTTTAATTTTGTTAGCTAATTAGATTATTCTTGATTTTTTATATCTTATTGGTTCAGCTTTGTAGTGTATATATATCTAGGAATCTATCCATTTCTTCTGAATTTTTCCATTTTATTAGAGTGCAGGTTCTGGAAGTAGTTACCAATGATCACAATTTTGGCAGAAACCACTGTAGTTTGATGTCTAATTGTATGGTTTTAAGTCTCTCTTTTTTTGGTAAGATTGGCTAGGGACTTACTGATTTTATTTATTGTTTCAAAGAACCACCTCTTCAATTCACTGATATTTTGTATTGTTTCCTAGTCTCATTTTCATTCATTTCTGCCCTGATATTTATAATTTCTTTTGTCTCACTCACTTTGCACTTGGATTGTTCTCATTTTCTAGGAACTTGTGGTACATCATTAGGTTATTTCCACCTAAATGTCTTCCAGTAGATTTAGGGTTTCTTTCTTAATATTTAAATGTTTGATTTAGTTTGACTTTAGTTTAGTGTCTGGTAATAGACCTGGGCCTTTGGCATGTGAAAAGCCAGTTTATCCAGCACCATTTATTAAGGAGGCTATCTGTCTTCCCATGAACATGTTTGGCCCCTTTGTCAAAAACAAGGTAGCTGACTATGCTTGTAATTGTGTCTGCATATTATATTCTCTTCAGTTGAACCTCAGGTATATTGTTTTGCCACTATCATGCTAGTTTTATCATAGTAGTTTTGTAGTATAATTTCAGGTCTGGGATTGTAATGCCTCCTGCCTTACCTCTGTTGCCCAGAATTGACTTTGCTATTCTAGGCTTCTTCTGTGATCTGGCCTGCGGACCAATCCATGGGTCTCACCTGGAGAGGGGACAGGGGATGGGGGCAGGGCAAGAGAAAAGAGAGATGGAGACAGGATGCGATTCCAATGGAGTCTCGTTTATTTTCAAAATGGCTAAACTTATATAGGGTGGGGGACGGGCCAAGGGCAGGAAGAGGGCCCAGAGTGTTATCTGATAGGTCATCATCATATCCGGATATATGACATAAGCAGGAGAGGATTATGGGTAATGTAGGCAGACATGAGGATCATGGGAAATGTAGGCTGACACACAAAATGCCCTCAGGCAGGAGGGGCAGGGCAGCAGCAGCTATTCAAAACCGCTCCCTACACTTCTGGTTCCAATGAACCTTAGGAATACTTTCTCTAGATCTGTGAGGTATGCTGGTGGATTTTTTGATTTGTATTGCATTAAATATGTGTAACAATTTTGAAAGTATGACCATTTTCACAGTGTTGTTTCTTCCTATCCATTAGTAAGTCATATATTTCAGTTTTCAGAAACCTCTTTGATTTCTTTTTTCAGAGTACTGTGATTTTAAGTGTATAAATCCTTCTACTGCCTTTGTTAGGCTGATTCCTAAGTACTTCATTTTTTAGTTGTTATTCTGAAGGGTGTGGTTAATTTAATTTCTCTCTTAGTGAGTTTGTTGTTTGTCTACAGGAAAACTATAGTTTTTTGAGTATTGACTTTGTATCCAGCTATGCTACTGATTTTGTTTAATAAGTCTAGAAGTCTTTTTGTGGAGTTTTTGGAGTCTTATACGTAGAGTATCATGTGATCTGCAAATAATAGTAATTTTTACTTCTTAATTTATTATCCTATTCTATTTCTCTTTGATGTCTAATTGCTCTAGGGCTAATGTTTCCAGGACTATTTTGAATAAGAGTGGTGATAGTGGACACTTTTGCCTTGTTCCTTATTTCAGAGAGAAAGATTTCAGTTTTTGTCCATTTAGTATGATGTTGGCTGTTCATTTGTCATGGATGGTTTTTATCAGATTGTAGTAAAGACCATCTACTCCAATTTTTTTCTGAGTTCCTGTTACCTGGAATATTGTTTACCATCCTTTGAGTTTCAATCTAAGAATTTCCTTTTGAGTTTAATGTGTTCCTTGTACACAGTATATTGTTGGATTTTGTTTCTTGATCTACTCTGTCAGTCTGCTTCTTTTGACTGGTGAATTGAGACCTTTTACACTGATGGTTATAACTGATATTTATTGACTTATCGTTGTCATGTTATCTTCCTGAAGTTGGTTTTAATTGCTTCTGATGCCTGGTGGTATCTGTCTGTTACTGTTCTTGGAATTGGGGTCATTTTTCTCTCTTTCTAGAAAATCTTTCAATACTCTTTGTAGGGTTGGTTTGGAAGTCATGAATTTCTTCAGTTTTCTGTCATTGAATTGTCTTATTTCTCTATTATTTTGAAAGATAGTATTTAAGGTAGATCAATCTGGGTTGGAAGTTGTTTTCTTTCAGGACTTTAAATATTTCATTCTAATCTCTTCTTGACTTGATGGTTTGTGTTGAGAAGTCTGCGTGGTTCTGATGGACTTTCTTATAAGCAATGTTTCTTTTCACTAACAGCTTTTAGTACTCTGTTCTTATGCTGAATTCCTGGGACCTTGATTATTATATATCTGTGTGTAGTTTTATTTTGGTTATGGCTAATTGGATTTTATGTGTCTTACTTATGTGTAAGTCAGATTCTTTTTTCATGTTTGGGGAATTTTTTGCTATTACTTCTGAAAACAGGCATTTTATGCCATTTTTGTTGACTCCTGTTTTTTCATTTTCAGCTTCCTTGCATCATCATACAGCTGTTGCATTTTTATTTCCTGATTCATTGTTATTTCTAAGAGACCTTTCCTTTCATGATTGGTGGTTTCAATCCTGCCTTCAGGCTCTGAAAATCTATAATCAGTTTTGTTCAAGTGATTTTGCCTGCTTTCAGTGGAATTTTTAATTTCTTGGATATGTCTTTGAATCTGTTTCATGCATTCTAATTCTTTCTTATATTGTTAATTCACGGTTTCCATCATTTTCCTCTGCTTCTTTATTTTTTATCTTCTTTAGATGTATTCAGTAATTCTTTATTTTGATTGTCATTTCTTTTTTACCTGAGAGATTATTTCTGATCTGTTTTCTTTTACAGGCTACTGGAGTTGTTTCTTTATTTTAGTTGCTATCATTTCATAAATTTCAGGTTTGTGATTTCCAATTTCTTCTATGTTTGACTCCCAGACTTATTTTGTGTGGCTGGAGGTCTGAGATTGCATGTTGTTCCTTTGTGTTGACATTTTTATTTCAAAAGTTTTTTTTTTATTTTCTGTGATGATCCCTGTGAGTTTTGATGGTATGTAGCAACATCACTGGTATCAAGGAAAAGTCCATCTTTCATAGGTATATTCTATTTGTAGGAGACTCTTGGTTTGTTTCTATTCCAAGACCCTACCTTCCTAATTAATTGAGAGTTGAATGTTGGCTTTGTTTGGCTCAATCTGCAGTCTTTTAGTGTAGGGTTGAGTATGTGCAGGTTATTATCCTAGAACTTCCCAATATTTTTGCACAGGCAAGAACAACTGATTACAACATGTATGACATCCTACCTATAGTACTACAGTTATGAATAATGATAACATCAAACACATTTTAGAAATTGACAAACTGTGGTAACTATTGATTTTGTAGTTTAGACAATAGAAGCAAAGTCTATACTATACAAAAGAATTGATCACAAATTAGAGGTTTGTATAAAAGTGTTTCCCTTTGTTAAGAGTGGATTTACCCTGAATAACTCTTGATGAGCCAGTTGCCAAGTCCTGGGCACTTCCTATGCTGGCGCTCTGTCCTAAGGAGCAGGGGAATGGACTAGGTACCTGGATTCCTCCAGACCACATTTGGCAGACAGGTGATAGATGTGGTTTCTCTCCTTCCACTTGGCTTACTGAGGCTCCCCCATGGTGGAGAGGTGATGGGCATGGCTTCTCGGCTCCCTTGCTTCCTCAGTAAGTGGAGTTATCCAACAATCTAAAAATTAAAAAACTTAATGATTATTCTATTAACCACATAGGGGATTGGGAATGGGAGAGTACAAAAAAATTTAGAATATATAGAAAGGAACAGAGAGTAGTGGGACAAAGATACTATTGGGGGATAGAAGAATGCTTGCATTGTTAAGTAATGTGACTGAAAATCCAATAAGAAACAGAAAAGAAAAATAGGAGAAAGAAAAAATTTATGGAAAATAAAATACCAAAAATTAAAGGAAAAAATCAAAAGGAAGATGAGAAAGAAAATGAAAGAAAAAAGTGGTCAGGGGAGACAGCTAGGGAAAATAAGGCAAAGAAAGAACAGAAAATTCTTCAAGCCCCAATAAACTAGTGCAAAACAGAGAGGAAAAAGAAGAGGTAAAAGGAAATATCTGTGTGATTTTCTTCTGCCATCTGCTATTTTGGGGTCTAACAATTCTCTGAGGGCTCCCATGTGTTTTCCAGCATGTGGCAGTATCTAAATAAAGACATATTTCCTGTTCAGACCACATATCTGTGCTGTATGTAGATGTGAACAGGAAAAAGGGATAGGACTTAAATACCCAATATTGAGGCTTTAAAATCCAAGGAAGCTTAGTAAGGCTGTGAAAGTGAAGCTTTATTTTTTCTAGCTGAGCTCAAACCCCACAGAGTGTCTCTTTCCAGCTGTCTTCCTGACTGAATCTGTCTCCTGCAGCTGCTTCTCACTCAGTCACTTCAGGCGAGTAACACTGGGATCCCTGAATTGAAGCTGTCCTGTGATGGGTATCCTGAGTCCCAAACTGTAGCAACTGTCTCCTGGAATTGCACCTGGGAATATGGTGGGCACCTGGACTGGACTCATTCACAAGTTGTTGCCTGTGGAAAGTGTCCAGTGGGAGTAGAACTTTGAGCTGTTCCTGCAGATTATATCAATCAACAGGCCCCTTGGAGTCCCCCAACACTGAATTTAGTAGGTCTTCCTTTCTTATGAGTTAGGAGCTGGGAGCCAAGGAAATTCCAGGCTGTTTCTTTCCCTTCTATACTTTATGTTCTGTCTCTTTAATTTCTCTGTAGCTTTTAATTTTCTTGTCAGTCCCTTCCCAATTCCCATGGATATCCCCCTTCCCTCCCTCTTTCCCTTTCCCTGTCTCCCTACACTGTTAATTGCCAGTGTCTGGATCCCAAATCTCAGAGAGGCTGAATTGCTGTAGCTCACTGCTCTGCCATTTCCTCAAAGTCCTGATAATGTCTTTATGTCACACTGAGTTAGATAGGTCTACTGAGATCGAAACTAGAGTGAATGGCTGCACCAGATCCTAAAATTTCAGAGGGTTGATTATCTGTGTTTTTAGACTGTACATTTCTTTTTCTTCCCACTTTTCTTCATCATAATATATGTAAGAAAATCAGTACAAAAGAAAAGTATGCTTCTTATTGGATTTTCTATAGACTAAACTGAGGCAAATTATTCCTACTTCCAGACCTGTTTCCATTAACAAATTTTTTTAAAAAACCAAATATAAGTATGTTCTGGCAGTCACAGTGCTGTAAAGAATGCCATTATCCTGATGAATCCTTACCATATTAATTGATAGCTATGTATCAATCACTACACCCTTGTTGGTCATACAACCTACCTGAACACTTGACCTCAAACTTGGAGTTGACAATGTCTTTAAAAGTTTACCGCAAGTTTCAGCTGCACTTGCTCAAATTTTAATTGATTTTTTCCTCTTTCTAATAATAGGCACTGTTAATTAAGGTACAAAGTTAGATGATTTTGAACCTTGTATTTTTAAATATTAATTCTTGCTTGTTGGTTCTTAAGGATATTTGAAATCTTCTTTTCTGTTTTTCTTTCTTCCCCATAGCCTTTCCCTCTCTTCTTCTCTTCCTTCCTATCTCTTTTACTTTGTTTTACATAGAAAGAGTTCTTGAAAATTTGAAGAAGTCCTTAAAACTATGAAGAAAGGCCAAATTTTAATATGTGGGATGTGGAAGGAAATCATTATGGATATGGCAGTTTTTATGTTTTTCTTCATTTTTGTCTTTTTGTTTCAGAAAGTTAAAAAATATTGAGTTCATTAAAGATGACTTTCATGTGGTTACCTTCTGTTGTAATAAAAATTTCATAAAGAAGGAAAACCATCCAAAAATGGAGATTTATTTAGATTATGAATCAGGTTAATGTTTTCAGTATATGCTTTAATTAGCAAGGGTAACCATCAACCACAGTTTGGATTCATCTGGTATCTGTTCTTCAAATGTTGTACATTTAGCAACCTTTAGAAGTTATTGCTCATTTATTTGATTTATAAAATGCACTCATCACCCTGGCCCCTGGGTGTATTTACAACAGTGATGCAAATTTAATTAATACAACATTGCTTGGTTCTTCCCCAGCAAGTGGATTTCCTCACCTCTCTCCCGCAGCCACCATGAATCAAGAAAAAAGCCAGCTTGAACAGATGGACTGGGATTTAAAGGAGAAATTTACATCACTGATGTACTGGGAAAGGAAATTAATTTTTTACAAAATACTCTTTTCTTGCTGTTCAGGTAGGTTGTATGACCAACAAGGTTGTAGTAATTGGTACATAGCTATGAAGAAGTATAAGTGGAAAACCTGAGATGAGGTTAAGGTCATGCCTACCACAAACCAAAAAGCCAGGACTACAAAAATAAATTTTAGAATACTACATTGAAATACTAGGCAGTCAGAAATCATGGCAAGTGACATCACTTTACATACTCAGTGTCTTTTCAATGTTCCTCCTCCTACAAACCTTAATTTACTTTGAATTCAGGATAACACAATGGTTAAACTCGTACTTAGATACCCAGATCTTTCTGAGATGTTTCATCTTTAGCATGAGATAAAATAGAGAATATGGGTTCAATGAAATAATGTGTATGAAGTATATCTAACAAGCTTGGCACACAGAAAAAGTTCAGTAAATATTGCTTGTAGTTTTTAAAAAATTTTTATTTAAGGAGAAAAAGAAAAAAACAGAAAAAGGGTACAAGTAATACAGAATTTCAAAAAAAATAAACAGTAGGAAATCACTAGTTAATAGATTACATATTGTCATCTTAGAAATAGTTATTCAAATTACAAAATTAAACCATATAAAGTGGACATTCAAACAGTGACACTGCAAACAGTTCTGTTCAGTGATCCAACAAAAACTCAGTAATATGGTTATCTATCTAATACGCTTAAATATACATGCAGTTATATCCTTTAGAGCACTTTCTTTTCCTCTCTTTTGTACAATGACAATTATACATTTTGGGTTTTATTACTCCCACAGTTCTTATTACTTTTTTTGAAGAGAATAAAACCAAATGTGACATAACAAAACAGAGTCAGTCAAATCAAAAGGATGGACATAGTACATGATGTAAAAAACAGAATACAAGGTGATCAACAATGGTTACCATAATGCCTCTTGCTATCTTAAAAAGAATTGCCTATATCATCAGTTACAATAAAATTGAACAAAGCAGTAAAGAACAAAACCAGTAAAACCAAAATATTGGATACATTACAGGACTTCAAAAGAAGATAATAGTCAACCAGATGGGCATCACAATGAATCTGATTGTCTTCATAGTTGTTGCCCATACTCACAAACTTGGTACTATCAAGCAAAACAGAATAGAGTAGAATCAGTCAAAACAAGATGGTGAGAGCAATACAGGGTTTCAAATCAAGTTAATAGGAAATCAAAGTGGGCTCCTCTAATGTATCCTGCTATTTTTATTTTTCCCTTAATTAAAAAGATAAAATAAAAAAAATAAATAATAAAAAAGGAGATTGAGATAAAAGAGGACATAACAACAAAACAGCACAGGTCAAAACATAACCACTTAAGCAAAATAGTGTTTCATCACCAGATATCCTGACCTAAAGTAGTTACCATAGTGTCTCTTTCCTTGAAATACTTGAGTATAATTTCATATACTGTAGCGTCAAACATATCAAGACAATGTAAAACCATTCAAGAGAATGACAGTATTACAGGGTATTTAGAACCAACTAACAGAAAATGAACAATAGTTTCTATATTATCGCCTTGTCTATAAAAGTTTTGTTTATATTATCATATATAATAAAATCCAATAAGATACAACATGTTAAGACTGATGGAGACAGAAGAACAAAAGCTTGATGGGACTTCAAAGCAAGATGATATTAATTAGCACTAGCTATTATGATGTCTTGTATTCCTCAAAGGAGCTGTTCATACCATCACAGACAATAAAATCAAACAGCCCAGAATAAACCATTCCAATTAATGAATGAAAGCATTATAAGACTTCAAAGCAATATAATGGGGAATCATAATTACCACATACTTTTATGTATAATCATTTTTTACACTAGGGAAACTATTCAGTATTTATACACATGGGTTTGATTTATTTTGCTTAGGAGTATGGACTCAAGTTGCATCCATTTAATTGTACATATCTCAATGTGATCATTCTTTATAGCTGAATAGTACTCCATTGTATAAAAATACCACATCTTTTTTATCCATTCCTCAGTTGTTGGACATGTAGGTTGTTTCCAAATTCTGGCTATTAAACATTGGGCTTCTATAAACATGGGTGCACATATATCACTATAGTATGATATTTTCAGTTCTTCTGGAAATATGCCTAGAAATGGAATAGCTGGATCAAATCGGACTTCCAATCCCAGCCTTTTGAGAAATTTCCAGAGTGACCTCCACAGTGGTTGCACTAGTCTACACTCCCACCAACAGTGCAGGAGAGTTCCTTTTTCCCCACAGCCTCTCCAGCATTTGTTGGTAGTTTCCTTGATTCTGGCCATTATTTCTGGAGTGAGATGAATCTTAGTGTGATTTTAATTTGCGTTTCTCTAATGAGTAATGATGATGAATATTTTTTCATTTTTTCATGTATTTATATGCTATTTGTATTTCTTCATCTGAGAAGTATGTATTCATTGCAGATGCCCATTTTTGGATTGGGTCTTTGAGTTTTAGGGGTTTGATTTTTTAAAATTCTTTATATGTTTTAGGCAGAAGTCCTTTGTCTGAGGGACAGTTCACTAGAATTTTTTTCCAAATTTGTGGGTTTTCTTTTCACTATGCTGATGATTTCTTTTGACATGCAGAAACTTTTTAATAAGACGTGATCCGAGCTACAGATTCTGGGAAGTATTTCCCATGCAGGTTGATTCCTGTTCATGAATTCTCTACCTACACCTATGTCTTGAAGATTTTTACCCAATTTGTCTTCAAACAGATTTAGTGTTTCTGTTTTAACATTCATATTTTTGATCCATTTATATTTTAATTTAGTACCTGGTAATAGGCATGATCTAGTTTTAGTTTTTGGTGTATGGAAAGCCAGTTTTTCCAACACCATTATTAAAGAGACTGTCATTCTTCTAGTGTACATGTTTTGCCCCTTTATCAAAGATAAGGTGGTTGAGTGTGTTTGTATTTTCTAATCTATTCCGTTGATCTTCTGTTTTTATTCCAGTACCATGTTGATTTTATTGCAGTTGCTTTGTAATAAAACTTCAAGTCAGGGATTGTGATGCCTCTTGCCTTGCCTTTGCTGCTTAGAACTGCCTTTGCTATTCTAAGTCTCTTCTGGTTCTAGATGAATTTTAGGAGTGATTTTTCTAGATCTCTGAGGTAGGTTGATGGTATTTTCTTGGGATTGCATTGAATATGTATAACTTTTTTGGGAGAATGGCCATTTTCACAATATTTATTCTTCCTATCCATGAGCAAGGGATGTCATTTCATTTTCTGAGATCCTCTTAGATTTCTTTTTCAGGGTATTGTAGTTTTCCCTGTGTAGATCTTTTACATCTTTCATGAGATTAATTCCTAAGTATTTCATTTTTTTCAATGGTAATGTGAATGGCGTGGCTTCTGTTATCTATTTCTCAGTGATTTTGGTGTTAGTGTATAAGAATGCTATTAATTTTTGAGTATTGATTTTGCATCCAGCTACATTGCTGAATTTATTTACTATATCTAGGAGAATTTCAGTGGAGTTTTGGGGGTCTTCTATGTAGAGTATCATGTCATCTGCAAATAATGATAATTTAACTTCTTCTTTTCCTATCTTTAATTTCTCTCTTGAATTATTGCTATGCCTTTTTATTTCTCTCTTGTATAGTTGCTATGCCTAGTATTTCCAGTACTATGTTAAATAGGAGTGGTGATAAAGGACTTCCTTGTCTTGTGCCTGGTTTTTAAGGTAAAGGCATTCAGTTTTTGGCCATTTAATATGATGCTGGCTGTTGGTTTGTTGTAGATGGCCTTTTTCGTATTAAGGTAAAGACCATCTATTCCAATCTTCTGTAAAGTTCTTATCATGTATGAATGTTGGACCTTATCAAAAGCTTTTTCTGCATCTATAGCAATGATCATGCAATTCTTATTTTTGGCTTTATTGATATGGTGGATTACATTTATTGATTTATGTATGTTGAACCATCCCTGCATGCCTAGGATGAATCCCATTTGGTCATGGTGTACAATCTTCTTGATGATTTACTGCATCCTGTTTGCCAATATTTTATTGAGGGTTTTTGCATCTGTGTTCATTAGGGATTCTGGCTTGTAGCTTTCTTTTTTAGTTGGGTGTTTCTCAGGTTTTGGTATTAGAGTAATATTTGATTCCAGGAATGACTTACAAAGAATTGCTTCCCTTTCAGTTTCACTGAAGAGTTTTAGGATTGTTGACATTAAATCTTCTTTGTGTTTCTTATATAATTCCGTAGTGAATCCGTCTGGGCCTGGGCTCTTCTTTGTAGGTAAGGACTTCATTATGTTTTCAACTTCATTAATAGAAATTGGGTTATTCAGCAGTTTTACATCATCTTAACCCAGCTTTGGTACTTCATATGTTTCTTGGAATTTGTCCATTTCTTCTGTTTTATTGAACCTATGAGAGTAGAGGTTTTCAAAATAGGTGCTGATGATCTGTATTTCTACAGAGTCTGTAGTGATTTCACCTTTTTTCATTCCTTAAATTTCATTCCTTGCATGAATTTGAGCTTTTCCTTTCCTTTTTTAAAATAAGGTTGGCTAGAGGCTTATCAATTTTATTTATTCTTTCAAAGAACCAACTCTTTGATTCATTGATTCTTTGAATTGCTTTCTTAGTCTCTATTGCAATAATTTCTGCTCTGATTTTTATAATTTCCTCCTTTTTTGACTTTTGATTTGACTTGCATTTCTTTTTCTAGACGTTTGACTTGTAGCATCTGGTTGTTTATTAGTATTTATTTCATTTTCCTGATGTGGGAACTCAGTGCAATAAATTTCCTCTGAGGACTGCTTTCATTGCATCTCAGAGAATCCAGTAAGTTGTATTTGTATTTTTGTTTCCTTGTAGCTATTGTTTAATTTCTTCTTTAATTTCCCCTGTGACCCACTGATTGCTCAAGAGTGTATTATTCAATTTCCATGTGTTTGTGGGGTTTTTGCAGTTTCTTTTATCATTAATTTCTAGTTTCATGATGCTCTGATCTGATAACGTGCATGGGATAATTTCAATTCTTTTGCATTTATTTAAATATGTTCTGTGGGCTAGGATAAGGTCTGTTTTAGAGAATGTCTCATTTCCTGCTGAGAAGAACATATATTCTGATGTTGTTGGTGGAACACTCTGTATATGTCTATTAAGTCCATTTGTTTACAGTGAGATCCTGTTCTGTTATTTCTTTGCTGATTTTCTGTCTGGTGGATCTGTCCCTTGGTGTCAGTGGTATGTTAAGGTCTCCTGTTTTAATTGTGTTATTGCTAATTTGATTTTTCATTTCTATTAGTACTTGCTTTGTATAACTTTGTGCTCTGGAATTGATGCACATATATTTAAGATTGTTATATCTCTTCCTCTTGAACTTTTCCTCTAACCAGTATGTAGTGTCCTTCTTTACCTCTTAGGATCATTCTTGGTTTGAAGTTCACATTGTCTGCAAACAGAATAGCTACCCCCTGCTTTGTTTTTTTTTTGGTTCCTCTTGCATGAAGTATTGTTTTCCATCCTTTGACTTGCAGTCTGTGAGTTACCTTTTGGGTTAGATGGGTTTCTGGTAGACAGCATATGGTTGGATGTTGTTTCTTGATCCATTCTGCCAGTCTGTTTCTTTTATAGGTGAATTGAGACCATTTATATTATTAGTTATAACTGTTATATATTGGTTTATCATTGACATGTTATCTTTCTGCTGTTGCATCTTTACCTTTCCATTTTGTTTAATTGTCTGCCTTGCTTAGTGGTTTTTTCCTATGCATATCTAAACTGTCTTTCATTTTTCTTTGCAGGGTTGGCTTGGTGATCATGAAGTTATTCAGCTGTTCTTTGTCATGGAAGTATCTTATTTCCCCATCTATTTTATAAGACAATTTTGCAGGGTACATCAGTGTAGGCTGTAAATCATTTTCTTTTAGGATCTGAAATACTTCACTTCATGTCGTTCTTGATTTCACTGTTTGTGTTGAGAAGTCTGTTGTGATTCTGATAGGTTTTCCATTATTGGTGATTTTTCTTTTCTCTCTAACAGCTTTTAATATTCTGTTCTTATGTTGCATATCTGGGATTCCTTTTCTCTCTTTAGAAAGAAATCTGGGGTATGCAATGTGAAAATTTTTCTTGACATATTGAGAAAAATTCAACAGTTTTTTCTCCCTACTGCTTCATTTCCCTCAGAGAAGAAGGCCTTTCCTTACCTACGATGATTTGATTTGCAATTGACATATGGCTCTAGGCTTTGCATTGAGATTTGCCTTAGCTTTTACCTGGGGAAATGGGTTATTTCCTAGATGTAGGCCATCTCACTGAGATTTTATAATGGCATCCATAGACCCAAAATTTCTAATAATAAAAAGTTCTTGCTTCTGGTCATAGTTCTTTGAGAACCTCTCAGTAAGTTGATGAGGGGTAAAATTGACATATCCACAGCCCCTGGTCAAATACCACTTCTAAATATAACCCATATATTATTATCTTTTGTTGTATTTGTTCTAATAGTGAGCCTCAACTCCTAGATGAGTAGAGTGGATTGATTTTTGTCTTTTTCGTTCACCATTTGAAAATTCGGTTCTAAAATTCACTGGGTTCACTTTCTTTTGTTCAATAATTGGTCTAGTATAGTTGATCCCATCTTTTGATTTGTCTTACATCTGCATGACCATGAGGCTCATTACTTATATAAATAACAATGCGTATTTGAACCCACAAAATAGAAGCAAACCAGTGGGGAGAATTTTTATTAAGTTAAAATGCCTGTAGTAATATGTAGCATGGACATATGCATAACCAGGTGTCTAGGGTGCCTTCCTGATGCCAGTTCTCTGAAGGAAGAATATTGAATTGTGTTGTAGAAAATTTTATTCCTGGAATTTAAAATTTTGTAACACTGACATTTCATAAAACACAGAAGAAGTAATATATAAATTTCTGAAACAAAATATGTTTGAATTTATTCCATGTCTAACAATATAAATATGAGGCAAAGGAAAACATTCTTATTCCACCAAAAATGCATTTCTTTTACAATCATTAGTTGAAAGAAGATGTAATGCTTTTGGATTTTGGTCCAGACACTTGTAAAACAAGATAATCAAATGTCTTCCACATTCTCAAATATATTGGGGTGCAGTTGGGTTGTGGTTTTACATTACATGTTCAGTGGAATGCTGAGATGAATCTTATTCTGCATCTTTCTGTCAGCAGGAGGATGCCCCATGTGTATTGGAATTATGCCTATTATCCCTATTAAGATTTCTGCTATTACAGCGGCACTATGTTAATTCTGACAGGGTAGTCAATAAAGGCTGAGGAAGAAGCAGGAAGTGGTAGGCATTCCTGCTTTGCCCTCCCGCCATCTTAGACACCAATGTGGCACCCCCCTTCATCAGGAAGTAGTAAGAGACACCTTGCCCTTTTCCTAACAATAAAACAATGGGAATGAAAGGTTCTTGCTCTAGAATAAATTACTGTAAGGTTATGGCAGTAGTCTTACATGGTGGAAGGCCAAATTGGGAAGGTCTATCATTTCCTGCTTCTTCCTCAGCCTTAATTTCAACTTCCCTTTCTATTTGTGCATGAAGAAAACTCCAATCAGCTCCTGGCACATCATCAATGCCCATCTTAAGTGCTACCTCCAGTCAGAGGTTATATGTATATCCCATACCCCACGTTCCAGCAGAGAAAGTCAGGCCACCAGTGGTCATGGACTTCTCTCCACGTCCTTGGAATAAAGGCTATTTTTACTTTATATTCTCTCTTTTATCACACTGAAGGCTGTTTCATAATAGTGCCATGGGACTCAGATGACAGAGTGAGTGGCTCTTGAGAATCCCTCCCAGTTTGAGCTCCTCTGCCTAAGAACCACCTTTTTCTTCCTCTGGGACTGTTTACTTGCTGCTGCTAAACCACATGCAACAGCGACCTTCCTCACTGTACACAGGTGAGCTACCATTCAGGGTTTTCTGTTTCTGTTTCTGTTCCTTAGTAAGCTTGCATCAGAGAACCTATCCAGCCATCCCAAACAGGGATACCAGTTTTCATGCACCTTAGGCCATGTGGCTTGAGGCAAAACTGATATTTTTGTTTCCTGGGACTCCACCCCACACTCTTTGGTGACCCAGCTGAGGAGAATGGTTGTTAAGACTTTACATGTCACACTTTCAAAATAGGTGATGATCTCTTTTGTTAAGTATGATCCAGGACAGCTTCCATATTCCTTGTAAGAGAGCTAAAGCTCATACATGCTGAGACAAAGTTGTTCTCTCAGCTCACTTATAATTTGGTCATGGGGACCACTTCCTATCTGATGGCCTACTATAATGGCCCAAATACTTTCAGCTTGCTATACACCAACAGAATCTCTCCCTCCCTCCCCACCAGACCCTTTTAGATAATGCGTCTCCTGACTTTATACCCCCTTCCCTGTATCTTTCATACCAAACCCCACAACCTTCTCAATCAGAGTTTTCTTTGACCCCTGTGCTATCCTCTCCCCCTCTCTCACCACAGCATCTTTAATCCTTCTCTTAGCATCTCTCCTTCTCTTCTCAATCCCTCCACCAGAGCCGTCTGTTCTGTTGCAGGGTTCTTGGTCCCCTTTTCCTGCATCGTCATTTTCTCTGCCAGCTCACCGTACGTGCTCACATGGAGGACAGCCTACTGCCACGTGACAGGGTGCCACCATGTTGTAACGGGTCTCAGGGTCAGTAGCCACCTCCTGTGGACCCTTACGTGATCAGCAGCAGCCATCGTGCTGTGGGTCACATGGTACAGCCTGTGTTTCCTTGTTGCATGGTGACGAATGTCCACTTTGTAGCCAATCATTGGGTTACTGCCCACAAATGCCTGCTGGATGGTTGGCCACTTGGTGGCCATCTACTTCAAAGCCTTCTCAGCCTCATTCTCTACTCCCACTTTGTAAACAGGCTGGCCCAAAAGATTAAATAATATTTATATTCCATTTTTCCTTTCTGAGCCATCTCAGATTAGCCATAAATTAGGTTCCTTTTCTGGTATTCTTATTTGAAGAGATCTCTATTAATTGATCTACAAAAAAAGTTCACACTAGTCCATTTATTATAGTTCAAATTGGCCAAATATATTTGAGTGCCCTCTGATTTTATAAGTCTATATATCTGTTGTCTGTTCATTTGCCTGCTCTCTAAACAGCTGTTTCTTTTTATTTGAGCTCAACAATTTTTCGTACTCTTTCACATTTTCAGATCATTTAGTCAAGGTTTATTTGGGTTATAGATTTAAAATACATGCTTCCACCTAGGTTTCCAGCTGGTCAAAATGATGCTAAAATTGGTTAAGCAAAATTCCTTGGGGTGAGGAGACATTGGATAGGACTTCAATTGATAAACAAGAAAGTGGCCACCTGATAACTTTAACCAGCTCTTGTTCATTAATTGGAGGCCCCAAAAATCTCCCTAGCCTTATGGGAGACGCATCAACTAAAGTTCTTATGACTAAGACAATTCATTGTTGCTGATCTGATGGTATATTCATGCCTTCAAGTATAAATTTGGGATTGTTTATGATGACAAGTGTTTTTTTTTCAGATCCAGATATCTGCCTTTTTCTTATGTTACAGCCAAGAGATTCAGATCAGATCAACATGAGGTCATCAGACAAATAATAATTTTAAACAAAAATGATGTATAGTGTATATGTTATACTTAGAGATGCTTAAATAGTAAACAGTCCAAACAATGTCACAAATTTCTTCAGTGCTCAAATGTTAAAACACCCATGGTTAATAAAAAATAGTAGTTCCATTTAATGTTCTATGTTAAGCTTACTGCCTCTACTGCACTGTACTGTTACCAATCTTCTGGTTGTGCAACAACTAAAATTAAGAGATAATTATACATTCCTTTTGGATTCCTTTTACTGGCATCCACCATAAAAAAGGTTATATGATGCATATTTGGGCTATAATTACCTATAATCAACTGGCATTTAATAACACTGCAGCTGATCTCTCTCCTAAATAAAAAGGTAAAATTAATAAAACAGGACATCTTCAAAAAAATAAGATGGCACTAGACATTCTAACAGTATAAGAGGTACTTATACAACTGTAAAACCTAAATGTTTGAAAAATGAATGACATGTCAGTTTCTAAAATTCCATGGACCTTATCCTGATCCTCCTTATAGGAAGCCATTACTAAAGTTACAAATATTCTGTTGGTTGTATTATGTGACTCCTGCATACTTAATTGTTTCCTTGCCTTTGTATCCTTTAGACTTAAAGCTGTACACTACCCAAGATAAAAACCAGATGTCTTGTGACTGTAAAAGAGACATATACCTTCTATTGTGGGCCAGATCCCAAGACAAAAGGCTAAACTTGACCCTCAAACCTCACAGGGAAACCTTAATATTGCATTTTGTGTTTTCAACAACAGAGAAAAAACTAAAACAACAATCTGATCTTTTAGCAGTGACACTTGGAGCTCTGAGGCAGGTAAATTGAGACAAGTTGGAGCTGGCCAAGCCCCTCCTGGACCATGCTTCAAGTGCAATAAAAAGGACATTTGGCAAGAGAGAGCCCCAACCCTGGCATTTTTCTGGGGGCCTTGCCCCTATTGCAATCTCAAGGGCTGTTAAAAGAGTGACTGTCCTAGCTGCAGAGAGCAAGTAAGCCATCCTCTAACTCCTTGCCCTCATAGGAAATCTCATTACCATCAGATTCATTGCTGGCTGATATAATGGAACTTGCTGCTGAAAATTGATGGGGCTCAGGGCCCACAGCCCTCCATTAAGGCATCCTTCTTAGAGCCCCAAGTCCCACTGGAGGTCTCAGATAAGACATTCTCTGTACTTGTGGACATAGAGGCCATGTATAATGTTCTTCCTGAGTTTTCAGGCTGCTATATTGTCATCAGTGTCAGTAGTGGGTGTTGACAGCCAACTTATGCAGCCTTTGCAGACAGGGCCTATTCCATGCAGGTTCCAGAGTCCCTTCTTTGCTGATCAATCCCATAGTTTGAGATACCTCCAATCCCACCTGTGCTACCCATGCCATGCCTATTTTAATTTGTCTCAGGGATCCTTCAATTTTTCCTTGCATTTCCCAATATTCCATAGCTCCCAAACATTTACAGAGACTTAAACCTATAATTAAGTGCCTTTTATACAATGGTTTTCTTAGACCTACTCATTCAGCTTATAATACTCCCGTTTTCCCAGTATTTAAGCCTGCTGGGTCTTATCCTCTAGTGCAGGACCTTGGGGCAATCAATAATGCCATTACCCTAATCCACCCAGTGGTGCCAAACCCTTACATCATGCTAATATCCCTCCCCCCCTCACTCACTTTAGACTCATAGATCTTAAAAAATGCCTTTTTTATTCCTTTGTGTTTATGCAGACTGACCCAGACTCTCTGAGGTCTCAACAACTTATACCTGTCATCTCTATAGCAAAACCTCTCCTCTGGAACACATAGCACCCCTTTCTTTCCTATTCATCAATTTTGTGCAGACAACCTTAGTCAGGACTGGCAGGTAGATATCACACACATACCCTGCCACAAATCTCTCAAATATCTTCTCACTTTTGTTTGTACTTTTTCAGGATAGATAAAAGCCTTTCCCACAACCAGGGAGACTGCTAATACACTTGCTAAAGTCCTGTTACAGAAAATCATCCCACGGACTACAACCACGGTGGATTGTCCCCTTCCTGGTCTTCTTGGCAACCACAACAGTGGTCAAAGTTGCTAGACTACCGTCCTGGTTCCACATCACTCAAGCTAAGCAATACCTTCCCAGCGCTAAATCTAACTATACTGAGTGGTCATCTCATCTTCTATCTCCCACCTGTGTCTGTCTCATCAAGGTCTCACAGTCACAACTCTCAGACTAAGTCATGTTTTGCTATCCAATTTGGTTCCTAATTCCTTACATTCTATTAATTATCATTCTTACAGCAGGACTCTTGACAGTCTTTCCTAAAGACTCCCACATTATGTGTAAGATTTTTTTCATGTTGTTCTATGTGACAACTGTCTTAGTTCTCTCTACTCTCAGCTGTTTAATCAAATGTGAGATCCCTGTTGGCCTAGGCTCTCATCTCCCTTATAGTGACACAGCCATGGCCCTCCCAACCCCTGTTATTGTTTTCATCTCAACTCTTAGACCAGAGACAAGCCCTACCTACCTACACTTTTAACTTTTACCCTTTCAGATAGGGGAATAATCACCTCTCATAACTTCACTCCTCCTAATCCCACACTTATTTTTCAGAATTCTACCTCACTGTGGCCCTGATAGAATGACATATATGGACCCTTTCTTGGGTCCTTAAATATGATAGTGGCCTTTCACCTTATAGCACCTTGTCTCTCTGTTTTTCCAGTCTAGCAGGCAGGCATTCATCTATGATGAAGTTGTATCAGCTTCTACATGAGCATCAACTATCTTCCCATCAACCTTCCTAAATCCCAGTATGGCATCCCTTTTAGCAGGAAGTAGTAAGAGAGAGATTGCCCTTTTACTAACAATAAAAAGATGGGAATGAAAGGTTCTTGCCCTAGAATAAATTACTGAACAGTTATGACAGTGGTCTAACATGGTGGAAGGCCAAAGTGGGAATCCCTACCACTTCCTGCTTCTTCCTCAGCCTTAATTGCAACTCCCCTTTCTGTTTGCACATGAAGAAAATTCTAACCAGCTCCTGGCACTTCATCAATGCCTGCCCTAAGTGCCATCTTGGTTATAAGTATATCCCATACCCCACGTTCCAGCAGAGAAAGTCAGGCTATCAGTGCTCATGGTCTTCTCTCTGTGCCCTTGGAATAAAGGCTATTTTTTACTTTATGTATTCTCTTTCATTGTGCTGAAAACTGTTTCAGTTTCCAACTAACTTCATGCTTACATTCTTAGGATATAGATAAATGGGGGAGTTCTAGATGGTTGGGAAATGAATGGTAAGATAGATGCCTTTAATTTACTTATTATTGCATAGGTACTTATACCCATTGATATATATGGACACCCAAATATGCAATCAGACACAAATGCTGTGCTATTCTCCTATGGTCTGGACATAAACCTATGGAAATGGGCAATATGGTGTAATTTTTTATTGTGATGAAAATAATTTTTGAAGCAACATTTAAGTGGAAATAATGTATAATGAAAGTGAAGCTGCACTATTACATTTTAGGAGATATAGGGAGAGTTAATGTCTCTACTGGACCTGCTAGAAACAGTTCTTAAAAATGTTTCCTTTTACATATGTGGCAATATCTTGATGGGAAGTGAAATTTTTGAGATTAATTTTAATAGTGTCTACATTGATGTAGTAATTCAGATCATTAAAGAAAGCCTGCTATGTGCCAGATGCTGTGTCTCATCATGAGGATGATGATAGCAATAGTAACTAATATCCACTGCATATGAACTGTACATTTTACATTAAATAATGTCAATTCTTTGAATAATCCTAGGAGGTGGACACTATTAACATCTCAATTTTAAAGCTGAAATAAATGAAACTTAGAAGAGTCAAATATGGTATCTGAGTTCTTACAACTAATACATTAAAAAAAACCTGTAGTTTTACTCTGGTACTTTGATTCTGATCCCAAACTTTTAGATATCATGTTCTCTGTAATAATATCAAACACGATTTAAACTTACTATATTCTGGGCTAAGCACTTTTGCATATATTTTATTTTAATTCTTTTAATAACTCTGGGCAGACATCATTATTATTTCACTCTATTTTATTCTGAAAGAAAGCAAAATATATAAAAAATTAATTTCCTTTGATCATATATCAGGTCATGGTAGAATTAAGATATGAATACATACAATTTATATATACATATGCTTATATAGGTATTTAAAGATCGAAATAGTTCATGTGCCTGGGAAGCTTATTGTAGGTACAGTTTAGGTATAAACATGCAAATAAAATATTCAATGTAAAAAGACTTGTGTCAATGGAGCAAATATTTTAGAAAATATTAATTTTAGCCTAATGCCATCAGGGCTCTTTCCCTATCTCTAACCTACAAAAAGCTTCTACAGATATGCTTTCTTCAGCTCTAGAATTCTGAGTTAAGATTAAATAATTAGTGACTATTTAAATCATAAAATAATTACTATAGTGAAAGACATATTGCAATCAATCCCCCTTCAAAATATTTTTCACTTCAAACACACTCATCCCACAGTTTGTGCTATTTCTAAAGCAGTTCTGGAGGTCTCCTTGTATCTTTAGTGGTGCTGTTGTGGTTGCCTCAGTGTTCTGAATCAACTCAAAACATTTACCTATGCTGATTATTTTGACCTTGGGGAAGATCCAGAAGTCACATGGTGCCATATCTGAACAAGGTGGATGAGAACACACTGTAATATTTTTATGAGTCTGTCTTTCCATTGGGTGATACTCAGCAGTAGGATTCATTGTATTTTTGATCATACTTCCTAAAGAAACTCATAAAGAAGATTTATAGGACTGTTTTAGAAAGTGGTAAGAAAGATGAGATAAGTGTGTTTAAATAGAGGGGGACTATTCTAACAGGAATGAATGACAATATGTCTTTTACTATAATAAATTAAAAATTTTTAACACTATGTATTTTGAACACATTTCATGTATCTTGCCTCCCACCTTAAAATTTTTGCTATCTTTCAAGTTGGTTTATTTGGTTTTCTTCTTACTGTTTTGTACTCCAATTTCCTTCTTTTCCATATCTCTGAAATACACATTTTTAAATAACTTACCTGCTTGTATAAATCTGTCACAACTTTTTGCCATTCTACTGTGGCCTCTCTCCCAGATGTATGCTCTAATTTCTGTCCCTGTTCCACAATTCTCTCTGTGGAAGAAGGACTCTCCATTGGGCCAGGAATTTAAGGAAGCTTTTTGAGTGGCTTCTTGTTCTAGAAGTGTGATTAGATCAATAGCATTGTTATGCGACTTTGGTTCCAATTTGGATATGCTGCAACTGATTCTTAATAAGATCTCAGATGATTTGTTCCCTTGAGAAGTAACATTTTAGAAGGAGATTTCTTACCAGGATACAGAGAGAGAGGTCATTTTAATTTAGCTCTGTGGTGGCGTTCTTATACTAGCAGTAGTATTTAATGGAACCAAAGGAATGTGAAAGGATTTCTCAAAAAGAAGGAGAATATCCCATGCTGGGAAAACAGTGCACATAGAGCCATAATTAAGGAATTAATGATTCATTTTGTCTAGAGCATGACTTTTTTTTATTATTGTTGATACTGGGAATCCAATTCATGACCTCATGCTTAACAGGCAGGTGCTTTCACTAAGCTAAATCTCTAAAGCTAAAGCATGATTTTGGGAGAGGGAGATGCATATGCTGATTTAAAATATGGTGGCAACTTCTTCAACAATGTTCCTATCTAGCATTTCTTTACTTGTGTCTGTTTTGCCCAAAAAATGGTGGTCGTTGTGATATTAAATCACTTCTAAGGCAGGGCTCCAAGGCCATGTAGCTTTTGTTTGTTTCTAGCGCCCTGATCTGCCATGTAAGATTTTTCAGCAACCTGCAACAGTCACACTTATGTACTAAAGTGAACTGAAGGTTTTAAAATGGTATTTAAAAGACTAAAATGATGTTGAAAGGTAAAATGGTGTTTGCAGGCCTTTGGCAAAGTAATTCAGTTAAAAAGCTATCTATCATCGTAAGTTAGAAGAGAATGATAAAATGTTGGAGTAGGTAAGTATTTGTTGAAATGAAGAGGATAAAATTGAAAATGATTTAGAAAATATAATTTTCAGGATTTGATTTATTATACATAAAGGTGAGGCAAAACATTATCTCATTTGGCTGCCTGGATATTTGGTATTGTTTTATTAACCATGTCCTGAAAAAAGAGGCTATAGAATGAGGCCTTTCACAAGTGCATGGAATGAGCAATGAGTGTATTCAGAACACATCCGCTTAGAGATGTTCAGGGTGCAGTTCAGTTTAGACTGGGACTAATTAATGCATAGGTTACAGTTTCATATGTACTCCTTTACTCAGGCCAATTTCAAATAATTAGCGTGATTCTCTGGAAGACTGTGTTGAAGATTGTGAAGTTTTTTGGTTTGTTTTTTTAGGCTCCATGGGAAGAATGAGCATCATTCAGGATTGACTAAAGAATTACCAAGGAAATAATCATTTCCCAGATGTCTGTTTTCCCACTTTGATATTAGTGATATAAAGTACTGAGAAGTGATGATATTGAGAAGTAATTTTAGTCAAATAGAATTGTCATAGAGAACATCATTTATCTGTTTGACATCTTCTTACGGTTTGCTGAGTATTAAGAAGTCTGCAGATGTATTAATCTATACTCTGGGGACCAACTCAGTGCAGCCTTGGATAATTTAGTTAGCAGTGATAAAGGAGTAGCACAGACTTCATTGCAAGTGAAAGCAATGAGAATAGTGTTGGCATTATGGAATTAGAAAGGAATTTGGATTTTGATTATTTTGGCCATCTCATTTTACCTAGGAGAATGAAGCTTGAGATGCAACTTACCTAAAATTATTTAGCTTTAAAATTTTTCAGTTACTTTGAAATCTATACAGTTCTGTACAAATTTTTTTCATGTGAGTTTGAGCCAGTAGAGGTATTTGGCCTAACTGCATTGTGATGAAATTGGCTTATGATCTGGACTGATTGAACAGTAGATAGAAACTACTATGTATTTTCCCAGGGTAAAGTAGGGACTGCGTTCACACTGAGGAATCTGTTCTCACCCATGGCAATGAGAATCTAATCTGATACTAACTGTGGAGCTCAACACACATCTTCAGATGTCCATGGAAGGAAAATCAATGGCTGGGCGAATTTCCAGGATGGTGGTTTTTTACAACATCTGTAGCTTCAGAACTTATGAAGAGCAAGCACAGAATGTGTTTTTGCAAATGTTTTTCATGAATATAAGGCCTAAGCTGTTTAACAGATTGTCTTGCTTAAGAAATATGATTGGTTTTAGCTGTCAAGTTGGATTTTATGAACTAATTGATCCCAGCTGCCAACCTTCAAGGCCAGAGGATGTTCCAAACTGGCATTCTCCAAAGACCAATGAATGCATTGGTTTAACATAGGTAAAGGAAGATTTGGGGGTGGAGAAAGTAGTTTTATAAAATTAATATGATTTTGAAAATATTTGCAAGATAAATATTCTCTAGAACTCACAAAAAGCAAACTAGTCCAAGTTTCACTTTACTTTGTGAATTGTTCTAATGCCTTGTAAGGTGGTAGATACCACCTTCATTTTTATTTGCTATTTATTATATTGTTTAGTAGCAAAACTGTACATATATAGGTCCATACCTGAATTATATGCTATTTGAAGAAGGAAAATATATTTTAAACTCTTAAAATCATTTTTAGTTTGATAAAAACTTTAAGCATCCATGTTTCAGGAAGGACATTGTGAGAACTTTTGCTTGATTAGATTCTTGCAGAAGTAAATAGGAGGTTTTTTGAAATTAAATTTTTAAATTGCATTGTGAGATCTAAGTCCACAGTGGAGCATCTTGCTATTATCAGCAATGCTAATAATGGTATCAAGACCATACTGGCTGTACAATTTTAACTCTGTGTTTCTATGCTTAATTTTTAAAGAAAAGACCAAACTGTTTTCTAGCTTTCCATTCTCACTGGAGATAGGTAAAAGTACTAGTTCTATTTGGTAGAGTTCTAGATGAACAGAATGAGTGGAAAAGAGATTGAGACTCAAATACCCAGCTAAGGGATTTGAAGTGAGCTCTAATTTGCAAGCAACAAAGATCCATCAAAGGGTTTAGAATAAGAAAGGGACAAGACATATGAGGTGATTTAAGATGCTTAGCTTAGGTGACTACTGAAGTGGCCCAGGAACGCGAAGATGAATATCTGAACCAGAGAAACAGGAATAAAAATTGAAAGGATGAGATAGATGTCAAAAAACAGTTTACAGAAGGAATGAATGGAGTTTGCTTTACTTTGTTATTTTAGGAATGGGTGGAGAAGTTCACTTGTACTCCTCTAGTTTGAAAAAGTAGAAGAGTAGTACCACTAATTTTAACAGAAAACACAGAAGTACATTTTTTGATAAAAAGAATGAGAATGAGTGGTATTTATAAATGGTGAGTTTGAGGTATATTCAACTATCTTTCTGGAGTCTTTTTATTTTTATGTGAGTGTTTGCATCCTGCTTCAATTCCAAATATATTTTAGAAACAAACATAAGAATAGAAACCTTGGAAATAATTTAAAGGTGGAAGCCGCCAATTAGGTAGGGATAGGTTTATAGAACAGAAAGTGAGGGACTTAGGAAGGGCTAAGCAGGCATTTGGGAAGTACTCCTCACATCAGTGATAGTTGAGGTTGGGAGATAATCACCACTCCAGGCCTACTCAGCTTTGTAAAGGCAATCGAAGGGTGTAGTTGTTCAGAATTTTCTTATGTTTGCAATAGTCATTATTCTCCTACATGGTAGATGGGAACTATAATTAATCTCTACTTAGTTCTTTTTGTTTGGTTTTTCTCAGATCCTTCTGTTGCTGGTTATGGCCCTGTCCAGTTATCTATATTCATTTTGCCTGGGGATATGCAGCCAGGGATTTGATTCTACGATTGTAGCTTTCAAAGATATTTCTAGGAGTTAACTAACAGTATTGTACAGATGTATTTAGCCTTGGGGAAATGTACT
The DNA here is from genome assembly GCF_034190915.1 of Cavia porcellus. Taxonomy (NCBI): domain Eukaryota; kingdom Metazoa; phylum Chordata; class Mammalia; order Rodentia; family Caviidae; genus Cavia; species Cavia porcellus. Next base: position 24,246,456 of record NW_026947497.1, on the reverse strand, counting down.
TTAAAATTTCACTTCATACAAATTATGCTTCAGGCATTTCTTACTGCATTTAAAATTCATATTTAAACAACTCATGCCAAATAGAAAAAAAGTCTCTCAGATTTTTATGAACTAAAGTAATACTTTATGGCCTGCTGGCAAATTATGTGTGTGGTAGTGAGAGTCAAAATATGGCACCCACTATGTTGCCATAGAACAAGTTCTTGTGAAAAATGATTTGGACGCTGTATATTTTGATGAGGACTTCACACTCTAATCCCACCCACAAGTAGCCACACACGGTGAGACCACTTACTTCATCATGAAATAGTAATACAGTGATACTTCTTAACAGTTTATAGAGGGAAAGTGTTTAAGTGTGATTTTTTTTAAAAAACGAAAACACACTGTAATGATGCCTCGGGAGACATAAGGAACTATGTTGAGTTCCTGCCAATACTTTCATTCTAAAGTGGTTGATTTAAATGTGCTTTCTGTGGACTGAGACAAAAATCATTTTTTATTGATTTTTTTTCCATTCCCTTTGTTTTAGTTAGGGTAACATTCTCTTTGTCAATATTACCATTTTTTGAACACTGAGTATTTGTGACAGTGTAGAATAACATTGAACATGGTTGTCATAAGTCTTTTGGTCTCGGTTTGTCCATGTACCTCTTAATATTATCTTTTTGTATGGCTTTTGCTCTGAGTCAAGATAATCATTTTAATTTATATATTAGAATATTTAGTTTAATTATACTTTAAGTTGTCAGAACCACTAACTTGATTGTTGTTTTGCATAATTAGAACATTTACCTTAACATCACAAAGAAACATCTTCAGGAAAACACTTTTTTGGTAGACTTATTTAGCCAGATTGTGTTTTTAAATCTCCATTTTAGTTTTATCATCACCTCCAAAGATTATGAATTAGGCTTAAACATGAAAAGTACTCAGAGTGTTGCATTACAACTGACTGAAGCATGGGCCTTGAATTAGATTCTACCATTGAAATCTGTTCTTTTAACAGTTTTTTGAGCTTCAGCAAATACTTACCTGTTCTCTTGTTTTCTCAACTATATAGTAATAATAAAAATAGTTAATGCTTCACTGGGTTGTTGGGAGAAATAGTGCCTGGTACATAGGAAACAATAAGTCAATGTTAACATGTAACCATGATAGCAATGAAAACAATGGAGAATGTTAATCATCTGACTTTAAGGCTTATTTCCCTCTGCATGCAGGTGTTATACTCACCCACTCAGGGAAGCAATCTAATTAAATTCTTCAAGTTGCATGGAAGACTGCCATATCAATCACATATTGATACCTCAATTTGATATTGATAGGACACCTCAAATGTCTTTTTTATATCCTTAATGCTATCATCATACACCCTAGATCCAGCCACTGCTGAATAGCTCCACCTGTGACTACATGAGGCTCTCGGGTGGATTCTACAAGGTACAAGTCATGACATCACATAACAGTTTAAAATAATGAAAATGAAGGCACAGAGTAGTATGGTCAGAGACCTGATTCCTTCCAGAAATGTTTTACTTACCGAACCTTTGGCATACATTAGGAAATGCTATGTGAGATGGCCATGTAAAAATAAATCATCAGAGCACTGAATATAGACATGTTTAATTTTCACTGTCTCTTCTTTCAACAGTAGTCCTCTTCCCAGACAGTACCATCCTGTCCACTCACTTCCCTAATCAGAAACCTGAAACCCTCACTCTTTTCATCATATCCAATTCATCACCAAATTTCTCTTTTCTAACTATTTCACGTTTACACACTGCCTGGACATGGTTTCTGTACCGGATATAAAAGCCCAAATTTTACTCATTAATTTTGGTATTAAAATCAATCATGCAAAACCATGAAAATAAGCAAGTTTATATAGTAATCGTTAGTCTGATATAACTACCTTTAATGTTGTACTAATCAGCAATTAGCTTATCATGCCTGAAGTTTTTAACATTGCCACATTTACATGTAATCTTTATTGATTATAATTTTAATTTTTTGCCTTACGATACAGAAAATCAATATAGGAGTCATCAGTTCTTAGTTGATAGCATAATGCCATTATTGATCAATACAAGATTTCTTTTTCTAAAAATGTATTTTCTTTATTTCTATTCTTCATTCATACCTGTCTTCCTCTTTCCAAAAGCACCTATTTTAACATGTTTACCATGTAGCTTGGTTATATTGTACTTTTATTCAATGTACATTATTGATTTGTGTGCATGTACTTTTACATAAATCTCACTCTTATTTCTTATACTGAAAAATTCATTTTAGGACTATGTTTTAAAAATATGTCCAAGTGTATATATAGTCCATTGCTTAAAACATTTTTTCTTTTAGAAATAGTTTTTCAAAAGTTTTTTTTTTCAAGTAGCCTTAACTATCCTGCTTTCCTTTCCCACATTAAAGCAACCATGTGAGTCCATTTTTCCCTATATATAGTTTTAACTTACAGTTTGATTATAAATTAAAGTTTATAATAGCTTGAAAGAGAATAGATCTCTTTTTCTATTATGATCATTTCATACTAATATTTTTATTTCATGCTTGTCACTGAAGGATGGCTATTCTTAAGTCTTAAGAAACCTTATACTGTTCAAGACTCTTCATTTGACTCTTTTTTGACCAATCAGATGTTTACAAAGGACCAAAACAAATAACACTGAACTCCAGGATCTGATTATTGACATTTGAATCAGATTTTATGGTAGGTTTTAGGAAAGTCTTTAGTTAAAGTCCTCACAAGTTCTTGTCTGGCACTGAAGTAAATATGATTAATTGTGGAATTAAAGCATCAGCAATTATGACATTAGTCATTCTATTTACCATCCTTTTGACATACTGATATGGGGGGAAGTCCTTTGGATTTTTTTGGTACAGATTTGCTGGCTTTGATTAGCAGCTCCACTGAACAATCTAAATTAAGTTAGTATCAGTGGAGTGGAAATTTTAACACTTTAAGTGTCATTAGTAGTATATACAGAATGTCTGAAAAATCTGTGTTCCGTTGGCTGTACCCTGTTGCTCCTTGTCTTTCCAGGATTCTGTGAAAAAAGTCATAAGTAATGATGCTTTGAATGAAATCTGCAAATCAAAAATACTTTCAACTTTAAACAGAAGGATCATCTTACTGACCTGCTGAAAGTTTAGTCCTGGTAGGTGCACACTGAAATAGATTAGAGCCACAGGTTGAAGATAAATATACTTATTGTTCATCTTTCTCTAAGTGAAAAACATGACTTGCACATAACATTTATATGAAACACCATGCTGATGGCAAACAGGCGGAATCAAGTGGAAACAGGATTTCTTTTGGCCTTATACTAAAGACAGATGCACAAGGCTGAATGCGAACTTTGATTCTGGGCATAACAACTTCTCTTTGCCTGATGCCCTTTTGCTTTATGTCTTCCTTTCTGGCCAGTCTTCCAGCCCCTCCTTCCCCCTCCCAGCTCTCCTGTCTGGCACAGAACTCTGGGCAAGATCAGTGAGGTCTGAGTCATGTTGGAATTGCTGAAGGTCAGGATATTTGTTAGTAAACACTGGCTTGTTGGCAAATAGGTTGCTGAGGGAAAGGGAAAGGGCTGTATGAGTTCACTCAGCTCTTTTCAGGAAGCATAATGTCATTGCAAGTTAGGAACTGCACCTTCCTTCCTTCACTCTTGCCAGGAAAAACACTGTCTTGGGAGAACAGGGGCATACGAACTGCTGTTGCAAAGCGTTCTTGCTTGGTGGGGCTTGATGTCACCGTTGCTGTGGTTAGTCTGCTGCTTATTTTTGGTCTTCGTGCGCATAACAGGGGCCTGATTTATCTTTCATTACTCCAACACTGTGCAGCTGAGAAGAATTTGAGAACAAAAACTTTCTCCCAAGATTACTGAAAGGTTTTTTCCTCTTGAACTGAAGCAGAAATAACTTCTGGCAGCTTGTGAGTTTCAGCAGCACTCCCACTGTACAATAGCAGCCTTGTTTTTTTTAAAAAAAAATTTTATCTTTTTTTTTTTTTTAACCAAAACAGCAACTACAGAAACTTAGGTCAGAAGACATAAGTCTAGGTTGGTTTGTATTTCATTTATATTGTTTTGATTCATTTTAAAATGAATTTTGTGATATTAATGAATTATATGACTCATCAAGGAAATTAGAAGTAGAGGGAACTGCACACAAACCTACTGTAAACATGCAAGTTCTTAAATAGTTATCACCTATTAATCATATTTTAGTTTTCAAAGATTGTAAAAAGTAGTTAAAAATAGGGCAATAAACATCTATCAACTCTTACAGAATATAATCTAACGTCAGTGCAATTTAGCCTTTATTCCTTGATTTTCCTTTTGACATTTTCCACATCATATTTTTTTTATTTAAAGAGAAAAAAGAAAGGACATAAAAAAAACAAAGCAGTAAAAGGGTACAAGTCATGCAAAATTTCAAGAAAAAAATATACAGTAAGAAATCACTAGTTAATAGGTTACATATTGTCTTCCTAGAAACAGTTGTCCAAATTATAAAATTAAAGCATAATAAAGTGGACATTCATACAGTGATACTGGAGACAGTTCCGCTCAATGATCCAAAAAAAGCTCAGTAATATGGTTTCCCATCCTACACACTCAAACATACCTGCAGTTATATCCCTTAGTCCACCTTCCTTTCCTCTCTTTTTTACAATAACAATTACACTTTTTGGGTTTTATTACTCCCACAGTTCTTACTACTTTTTTTGAAGAGAATAAAACCAAACATGACTAAGCAAAACAGAGTCAGAACACAAGGGTGGGCATAGTACATGTTGCAAAAATAGAATGCCAGGTGATCAAAAGTGGTTACCATTGTGCCTCTTGCAATTTTTAAATTGAGTTGCCTATATCATCAGGTATAATAGAGTTGATTAAAACAGTACAGAACAAGATCGATAAAACCTACACTGGAGACCTTACAGGACTTCAAAAAAAGATAATAGTCAAAGCATAATGGGCATTATAGTATATCTTATTGCCTTCAAAGTGGTTGCCTATACCTTCAAACTTGATACTATCAAACAAAATAGAATATAGAATAATCAGACAGAACAAGTTGGGGAAAGCAATACTAGGGTTCAAATCAGGTTAATAGGAAAACAAAAAAGTTATTATAATATGTCCCACTATTTTTTAATTTAGTTTTCCCTTAATTAAAAAAATGAGAGAAAATAGATTAGTTTTAAAAAAGGGAGGGGTCATTGTGCTTCACCACCAGATAATCTAACATAATAGTAGTCGCCATAGTGCCTCTTTCCTTGAATTATTTGAGTGTAACTTCTTATGCTATAGCATCAAGCATATCAAGACAGTGTGAAGCCCTTCAAGAGAATGAAAGAATTACAGGGTATTTAGAACCAGCTAATAGAAAATGAACAACGGTTTCTATATTATCTCTTTGCCTATGAAAAATTTTGTTTATACTATTGCATATAGTGAAATATAGTAATATACAACATGTTAAAACCAGTGGAAACAGATGTACCACAGCTTGATGGGACTTCAAAACAAGATGATATTAAATCAGCACTAGCTTTTATGTTGTGTTGTTTTCTTCAAAATAGCTATTCGTACTATCACCGATACTAAAATCGAACAACCCAAGTTAAAACCATTGCAATTAATGAGTGAAAACATTATATGGATTTAAATCAATATGATTGGGAATCATGATTACAACATGCTTTTATGTATTCTTATCATTTCTTACACTAGGGAAACTATTCTGTATTTATACATGTGAGTTTGATTTATTTCACTTATGAGTATGGTCTCAAGCTGTGTCCACATTTATCATTCTTTACAGCCGAGTAGTACTCCATTGTATAAAAATACCACAACTCTTTTATCCATTCTTCAGTTGATGGACACTTAGGTTGTTTCCAAGATCTGGCTACTACAAATTGTGCTGCTATAAACATGGGTGCACATATATCACTGTGGTATGATGCTTTCAGTTCTTCTGGGAATATGCCTAGAAGTGGTATAGCTGGGTCAAATGGGGCTTTCAGTCCCAGTTTTCTGAGAAATCTCCAGACTGACCTCCACAATGGTTGCACTAGTCTACACTCCCACCAACAGTACAGGAGAGTTACTTTTTCCCCACAGCCTCTTCAGCATTTGTTGTTGGTTTTCTTGATCTTGGCCATTCTTTCAGGAGTGAGATGAAATCTCAGTGTGGTTTTAATTTGCATTTCTCTAATGACTAACAATGATGAACGTTTTTTTCATATATTTATTTGCCATTTGTATTTCTTCATCTGAGAATTGTTTATTCATCTCAGATGCCCACTTTTGGATTGGGTCTTTGAATTTTGGGGGTCTGATTTTTTTTAACTCTTTATATGTTTTAGACAGAAGTCTTTTGTCTGAGGGGCAGTTCACTAAGATTTTTTTTTTTACCAGTTTGTGGTTTTCTTTTCACTATGTTAGAGATTTCTTTTGACATGCAGAAACTTTTTAATAAGATGTGAACCCAGTTATTGACTCTGGGAAGTATTTCCCGTGCGGTTTGAGTCCTGTTCATGAATTCTCTACCTACCCCTAAGTCTTCAAGGTTTCTACCCAATTTGTCTTCCAATAGATTTAGTGTTTCTGTTTTAATATTCAGATCTTTGATCCATTTAGATTTTATTTTAGTACATGGTGATAGGCATGGGTCTAGTTTTAGTTTTAGGCATATTGAGAGTCAGTTTTTCCAACACCATTTATTAAAGAGACTGTTGTTCTTCCAGTGAACATGTTTGGCTCCTTTATCAAAGTTAAGGTGGTTGAGTGTTTTTGTAGTTGTGGTTGTATCTTCTAATCTATTCCATGATCTTCGGCTCTGTTTTGGTTCTAGTACCATTAGGTTCTAGTACCTTTACTATGGTTGCTTTGTAGTATAACTTCAAGTCGGGGATTGTGATATCTCCTGCCTTGCCTTTGCTGCTTAGAACTGTCCTTGCTATTCTAGGTCTCTTCTCACTTCAGATGAATTTTAGGAGTGATTTCTCGAGTTCTATGAGGTCGTTGATGGTATTTTTATCGGGATTGCATTGAATCTGTATAAAAGTTTTGGGAGAATGGCCATTTTCACAATATTTATTCTTCCTATCCATGAGCAAGGGATGTTTTCCCATTTTCTGAAATCATCTTCAATTTCACTTTTCAGTGTATTATAATTTTCCCTGTATAGGTCTTTCACTTCTTTTGTGAGAGTAATTTCTAAATATTTCTTTTTTTTTTTTTTTGTCACTAGTGTGAAGGGTGTAGCTTCGCTTATTTCTCTCTCTGTGATCTTATTGTTAGTGTATAGAAATGTGATTGATTTTTGAGTATTGATTTTATATCCCACTACATTGCTGAATTTATTTACTATATCTAGTAGTCTTTCAGTGAAGTTTTGGGGAACTTCTATGTAGAGTATCATGTCATTCACAAATAATAATTTAACTTCTTTTTTCCTATCTTTACTCCTTTTATTTCTCTCTACTGTCTAATTGCTCTGGCTAGTACTTCCAGTACTATATTAAATAGGAGTGGTGATCAGGGACATCCTTGTCTTGTGCCTGATTTCAAAGTAAAGATCTTCAGTTTTTGCCCATTTAGTATGATACTGGCTGTTGGTTTGTCGTAGATAGCCTTTATCATTTTGGGGTAAAGACCATCTATTCCAATTTTCTGTAAGGTTCTTATTATAAATGAATGTTGGACCTTATAAAAAGCTTTTTCTGCATCTATAGAAATGATCATGTGATTCTTACTTTTGGCTCTATTGATATGGTGTATTACATTTATTGATTTATGTACATTGAACCATCCTTGCATGCCTGGGATGAATCCCCTTTGGTCATGGTGTATAATCTTCTTGATGATTTGCTGCATCCTATTTGCCAATATTTTATTGAGGATTTTTGCATCTGTGTTCATTAGGGAGATTGGTCTGTAGTTCTCTTTTTCAGTTGGGTCCTTCTCAGGTTTTGGTACTAGAGTAATATTTGCTTCTAGGAATGATTTAGGAAGGATTGCTTCCTTTCAATTTCATTGAAGAATTTGAGGAGTGTTGGCATTAAGTCTTCTTTGTATTTCTTGTAGAATTCTGCAATGAATCCGTCTAGGCCTGGGCTCTTCTTTGTAGGTAAAGATTTAATTACGTTTTTGATTTCATTAATAGAATTGGGTTATTCAGCAGTTTTACATCTTCATGAACTAGTTTTGGTACTTTTTATGCTTCTAGGAATCTGTCTATTTCCTCTGTGTTATCAAACTTTTGAGAGTAGAGGTTTTCAAAATAGATGTTGATAATTTTCTGTATTTCTATTGGCGTGTAGTGATTTCCCCTCTTTCATTCCTTATTGCATGAATTTGAGCTTTTTCTTCCCTTTTTAAAATAAGGTTGGCTAGGGGCTTGTCAATTTTATTTATTCTTTTAAAGAACCTACTCTTTGATTCATTGATTTTTTGGATTTTTTTTAGTCTCTATTGCACTGATTTCTGCTCAGATTTTTATAATTTCTTCTCTTCTTTTGGCCTTGGGCTTGACTTGCTCTTCTTTTTCTACATGTTTGAGGTGTAACATCAGATTATTTATTTGTATTCATTCTGTTTTCTTGATGTGTGAACACAGTGCAATCAATTTTCCTCTGAGGACAGCTTTCATTGCATCTCACAGATTCCGGTAAGTTGTATTTGTGTTTTCATTTTCTTGTAGGTATTGTTTAATTTCTTCTTTAATTTCCTCTGTGACCCACTGATTACTCAAGAGTATGTTATTCAGTTTCCATGTGTTTGTGGGAATTTTGTAGTATCTTTTATCATTAATTTCTAATTTCATAGTGTTATGGTCTGATAGCATGCAAGGGGTAATTTCAACCTTTTGCATTTATTTAAATATGTTTTGTGAATTAATATATGTTCTATTTTAGAGAATGACCCATGCACTGAGAAGAATGTGCACTCTGTTGTTGTTGGGCGGAATACTCTGTATATGTCTATCAGTTCCATTTGTTCACAGGTGTGATTCAGTTCTTTTATTTCTTTGCTGATTTTCTGTCTGGTTGATCTGTCCATTGGTGTCAGTGGTGTGTTAAGATTTCCTGTTAGAATTGTGTTACTGTTAATTTGATTTTTCATTTCTGTTAGTACTTGTTTTACATAACTAGGTGCTCTGGTATTTTATTTCAGTTACTATTATTTCAGGTATTTCAGGTGTGTGGCATATATTTTCTTCTATAAGCATGACTCCTAGGCTTTCTTGGGATGGGCTGGATGTTTGAGATTGCATTTTGGTCTTTTGTTTTGTCATTTTCTTATATTTTTGAGTTTCAATGTTGTTCCAAGTGAGGGAGAGAGGTCAGCCAGGCTGGGACGGGTTCTGTGGCTTGGCCGATCCCACTGTTCCCAGCAAGAAGCCACAGTCTGTCCCCCAAGCAAGGGAGAGAGTTCCACCAGGGTGGGATGGGATTCCCTGGCCCCTCCTGAGTCACTGGTCCCGACAGGAAGCCGGGGCCTAGCCCCCAGGCGAGGAAGAGAGTTTCACCAGGCTGGGGCGGGCTTACTTGCCTCTGCTGGACTTACTCATCCGACAGGAAGCCCTCCACATCATATTTTTTGTTCAGACATAGTCAGAATGTCCTTTTCATATGCCCTCATTGTTTCTCAACTTTTGATTTATAAGTATAGTAGCAAAGCAACTGATCTAAAGTATGATCTTAAGTGCCATAAATATCAGAATCACCAAATAGAGATTAAATTGTTTTCTCAGTGGGAATAAGTCAGAAAAATAGCCAGTACATTCATATGTGTTTTTGATCCTGAAGGTTGAATAATAGAATTTTTCTATCCAATTCTGCATTGAACAGAAAATCTAATGACCTGTACTACCTTCTCCTCTGAGAATTGAATATGGCAGTACATTTCCTAATCAATTGTGGTATTGGAGTACTGTATTCCCAATTAGTTGTAGTATTGGAATTTTGTATTTATGGGGAGTTCCTCTTGCATGAGCTATGTGGCATCGTTTGAATAGAGTCATACCTTCCTGCATCAGGAAACCCTAAGTCTAAATACATTAGCCTAATTTCCTAATACTGTATGCATGTATGTGAGATTAAGCTGCCTTTTGGACCAGACCCACATGTGTATTAACATAAGCAGAAATAATTTCTCCCTTTCTTACTACCCAGCACATGGAAAATTCCAAGTCTAGTCCAAGGTGAGGTTCTTTTGCTATTCTTTTTCAAGACCATAATTTTGTTTCTTATTACATTAACTTCTCTTTATAGAGATGTTAGCCTCAGATATTGTATTAGAAATCCATTATATGACAATATTCCAAGAAAATCATTGTTTTCAAGCTTTAATATGAAGCTTATGCTCCTCTCGGCAGCTAGAATCAAGGGCACCAGTCTCACAAAAGGGCTTGTTACGCACTAGAGAAAAAGCTAGAATCCTTGGGATCCATATACAGACTTACAGGCAAGATTTGAATATGTGTCTATCAGTAATTTCAGATCCACATGACTAGAAGTAGAGAACTTGCTCTCTAGCACTTCTTTTGAAAGACTGTCCAGCATAGTGCTAAAGCAGAATATCAACTTTTATTTTCATTGTAATTTCAAGGTTTTTTTTTCTTCTGAAGTTTAAGCCATGCAGATATCCATGTGAAATTTTTAAGTCAGAGCCCAAATAGCTATTTTTCATATATGATCAGATTCTCTGATCCCCATGAAAAAAAGCAGCAGAATAGGAAAGAATTATTGAGGACAAAGCATGCTTTGGTTTTCTTTCTCTCTGTCTCTTTTTTTTTTTTTTTTGATACTGGGGATCAAACTCATGACCTCATGCTTCCCAGGCAGGCACTTATGCTGCTGAGCTAAATCCCTGGCTTTTATTTTCTTTTCTCTTTAGAAGAGCATTATCCAGGCAGAATGTGGTTGTCAGTAAAGATGTTTGTTTTGATTGGCAATAAGCATGTTTAGTCTGAGAGGCAGAAACATTGAGCTCAAAGGTGAGGCCTGAGGGTACATTAGCTCCAGCATGGAACACAGCAAAGAAACTGGTAAAACCATTTCTTCAGCTCTATTTTAGAATTGAACTGATGCTTACTTATGCAACTGGAATATTTTACTAGTATGAAATCTATTTTTCTATACATGCACTCTAGGTTTACCAGCAGTACTCGGGGTCAGGGTGGCAAGAGGGAATAATACCAAAGTTTTTCTTTAGGAAACTGTAATAGAGTTTTCCAAAGTGGATAATGGAGTAGATTCACACTAGAGAACTCCAGCTTTTTCTCTTCTCATTTTCTTAGTCTTTTCCTTTACATATTTCATACCACTCAATGTTTATTTAATATTTCCTATGAAACTTTGTAAGTGTCTAAGAGCATGTGTTGCCATTAGATCCAGATTCTAATCTCTTAAGCCTCAGTTTCCTCACCATTAAAATGGGGACCAAATAGTATTTATGGCAAGATTGAATAACATGATCCCTGTAAAGCACTTGGGGCAACTATGGCACTCTTTTACCTTGTTTAGAAATTTCTCTATAGTGAAACAAGGCATTTAGAAATGTCACAATAATTAAAATTATTAGTCTTAAGGATACTTTCTTCAAGAAGTGATTTCTAAATTGGGGAGAATGGAGAGAGAAAGAAGAGTAAAAACCTTATTTTTGACTGAGCTTTCTGGAAATTTGTATATTTTCTCTTGTCTCTGTGTCTCTGTCTCTGCCTCTCTCTCTCTCTGTCTCTCGGTATCTCTCTCTCTCTCTCTCTCTCTCTCTCTCTCTCTCTCTCTCTCTCTCTCTCTCTGTTCTCTTTCTTTCATTATAGTTCTCCTTGACTAAAATGAATAGTGGAGATAGAAATTCTCTGTTTGGGAAATACTCTGAGTCAAGGAAAAAGAGGTTGTTTCCTGGGCAAAGGGCATGCTTATTGAATTGGGATCAGAACCTGTGGGGATTTAACTGGCTAGAATGAAACTAGCCAAGATATCCAGAGAGACTTTGCTTAAAATTAGGTTGATAAATTGACTCAAAGTAATGTTAAAAGTGTTAAGGATTATTCAGAAGCTCAGCTGGGTAAGATTTGATTTACTTGCTCTGTGCTATGAGTAAACAGTGTCACGAGAGTTTAGTTTAGAGGAAGGTATTTTCAGATACTAAAACAATGGAAAGATTTGTTTTCCTTACACCCAAGGAGCACAAAAATAGAAACAACTGTATATTATAAAACATAAAATTCCCACGATTAGAAGAAGTGAAATTATACTTCGTGTATTTGTTCTGAATCAAATTTTTGAGGATGAACTTCAATTTTGTATGTCCCTGCTGGCTGGGGTGCTAAGCATGTGTGTGTATTCAGTTTTGTCCCCAGTTTAATGATGAGGAAACTGAGGCTTAAGAGATTTGAATCTGGATCTATTGGCAATACATGCTCTTAGCCACTTACAAAATATCATAGGAAATATTAATAAATATTTCATCCTTCAGAGATGGCTATCTTCATTTGTGCCCTAAATGATTATTTCTAATATCATCTGTTGCATAAAATCATTTATGTTCAAACCTTGATCTCAGAGTTAAGTTTGTAGAACTGGGCATCAGCAAGTATGACTACAAGTAAAGTACTAGGAAGTAGACTCTGGATTAGATAAGCAACCTACCCTCCAGAAACCAAGAAATCATTTCTGAGGATGAGGATGAGGGTGTTAGTGAGAACTCTTGGTATTCTCAAATCACCGTTACTAATACTGTTACTTGTGGTAGACTGGGATGAGGTATAAGTGAAAAGGGAAACACAGGATCATACAATGACTTTGTGTTGTAAACATGTTAGACTAGTGTTAATTTTAAAAACTGTGTAGTTGGATAACTGCTGTTAGTGGTTATAGAAGTCCCAAAGGAAGAAAATAACAAGCTGAGGTCAACTAAACTCTGTCTTCAGATATGGTATGAAAGTCAAAGTTGTATAGACAGTTTTCAAAACCATGTTTTTAGCAGCTGGAAAACAGATTATACTAACAGTTAAGATGTAATTACAAATGGAAAAGTTACAAAGGAAGCTGAATTCATAGCCCTTGAAAACTTACATATTAAAAAGGGACCCTAACTGGGGAGGAATCTTGAGACCTGTGATTAGCATATTTGGGTGGCTGAGCTTTTGATTTAGATCCTCTTTATGTCTCTGGACCAGAAGTTGCTCTTTCTTTCTTATTAGAAAATAGCCTTACATTGGCTAGAGGTCACTTACAGAGGACATATGGTAGTTATTTCGTAAGATGATATTTGTCCTTCATAATCCATCCCCTGCCTCCTCTCATTGCTTATCTCTGTTTAGATTAATAATAAGAGTCATGGCTCAGCTTGGTCCAAGTAGAGAAGTATTATTTAGTGTATAAGAAAAAGAATTACCCAAAACACTGCTGAATCTAGATAATATGCATCAATAGGAATTAGTAGAACATACCTAGGGAAAGGATCTCAAATGCTCTAGGGCAAGAAGGACAGAATATGATGCTGAGTAGGGGAAGTTTATTGATATGGAGGTACTCTTCTATATTTTAGGATTTAATATCCTGGTATGGATGCCCACAACTGGTTCTAATTCTTTCCTGAAATGACTGCTTGACGTTTGAAAATAATGAGAATTTATAGCAAGTACAATAGATAGGCAGTATTTGCCTTGACAGACTACAAGAAGCCTGGGGAGATGGGTATACAGTTAGACTAGATTTAATGTGAAAGACCAGAGACCAGCCACAGACAGTTCTCTGTGAGGGTTAGTGATTGTTCTGTTCACAGAAATGAGAGCTCATGCATTGGTGGGTCCAGGGAAAGCCTGCATCATCAAAGAAACTCGGTGGAGCTATCCCCTAGAGATCATGAGACCGTGGTTGATTGTAGGAAGTGCTGCTACAGAACTGAGCACCCTTAAGGTAATGAGAATAATTGGATTCCAGAATAGCAGAGATCAGGTGTTCACACTTAACTGTCAGAGGTCAGGTAAAAGTAAAATGCCATGATGGGTCACAGAATAGGAACTAAAGACTCTTGACCTTCAGAAATGGGTGAAAATGGTTACTTTCCATACTTTTCCTAGGAATGAAATAAACAGTCAATAAAGGTGTTGTTTAGTTTCTATTATAAAACTAAGTAAACTATCCTTAGCGCAGGAATGTTGTTTATTGCTACAATGGGAAAAATATATGGCCCCTGACGTAGGTTCTAGACCACCCAGTTTTGAGGCTCAGACATCTTTTGTTGAAATAATTGCTCAGTCCCTTTGAAGACATATCGTACATGGTCAGAGTGAGGCATAAGGTGGTTATTCTAACATTTTTTTTCTTCACAGGAATGTGTTTTACAACGGAAAAGGGGAGAACAGAATTAGAGAAAGCAGAATCCACAAGGTTGTTCTCAGTTCTGACATCAATTGACAATTCGGAGGTTCCCAAAATTACATTAAGTTTTAGTAATTTGATAGAAGAACTCAACTGAAGGTTGTTTTTCTGATAGTTATAGTTTATTACCAGGAAATACACAAATTAAAAATCAGCCAAGGGAAAGGTCTGTGAGGTTTCCAAACATGCAGATTCTCCGTAGTCTTTCTTTGTGGGGTTATGGACTGTCTTAACTCTCCCTGGCAAAGAAGTACAACAATATGCATGAATTACTGCCATCACTGAGGCTCACTTGAGCTTTGTTATGTGGAGTTTTCATTAGGATTCAACAATCAGGTACCTATGTGGCTGATCTCAGCCTTTGGCTGTTTTGTGGCTGAGTCTGTGTCATAAATCACTTTATTAGAGACTCTGGCATGATAAAATATCCTCAGCAAAGATATATATTATACATTATCAGGCATAGTATTCCCAGAGTTTAGAAATTACCTCCTAGAAGACAAAAGCAATGGCTGATCTTTCTTTGGGCAATTAAACATTTTACTACACAGACAATATACACATATTTAATGGATTACTGAATATAGGACTGAGCTCACATTGATACTTACATGTCCAGGCTGTGAAACTCAGAACCCCTACTACCATGACTCTTGTTACAATAGAGGATAAGTGCCAGAATCTTGGCTCAACTTTATTGGATCTTTGATTGATGCTGTTCAAAGACTAATGATATGATTATTTACCCTATCTCTGAGTATGTAACCAAGATGAACCTACTTATTAACAGGTGGAACACTCATTTTGGTTCCCCGATCTGAATTTAAAGAGCCCCAAATGGCACATATTTTGGATATTCTAATAACACATATGCATGCTACATAGTAGTAGACAAATGCTATAAATATTCAAGACCAGCCATATGAATAAATTCTTAGGTGTTGTTTGGCCTGTGACATCATGATACTTATCTTTAAGGAAAATCATGGTACCTTGTACCTCTTAACACTTAAAGAAAAGACCAAGGCATAGTATATTACAGTTAGAAATATTACCATATAGTATTACAGGGTGTCTTAGAAGACAATTAGTTTTAAGTAGAACTCCGAGAAACAGAAAACAAAGAAGTAAGTACTGAGTGGTGTAAACAATCTATATGGTTGGATTGTATGGTTCATTGGATATAATGGTGTTACAGTAGATGGAAGATAAAAATACTACATAAATTCACTGACTTATTTGAATTGGGCAGTTGAAGGGCAGACTTCTAGGATTTTTTAACAAAGCTATGGTGATTCTAATACAAAATCATCACTTTTTAAATTATAACTAAGAGTCTGAGATATAAAGTTACTATATGATTGGAATTACACATGATGGATCATAAGATTGGGCAAGCCCAAGGATATCTAGGAAACTTAAACTTGACTACTGTCTCCATAGGTCTTAACATGTTGTATCTTATTGGATTTTATTATATGTGATAGTATAAACAAAAACTTTTATAGACAAGGAGATTATACAAAAACTATTGTTCATTTTCTGTTAGTTGATTCTAAATACGCTGTGGTACTGTCATTCTCTTGAATGGTTTTACGTTGTTTTGATATATCTGATGCTACAGTATACGAAGTTATACTCAAAGATTTCAAGGAAAGAGACAATATGGTAACTAGTTTTATGTCGGGATTATCTTGTGGTGAAACACTATCTTACTTAAATGGTTTTTTTTTTTTTTTTTTGTCTTTTTTCCTTTTTTTTTTTTTATCGGTACCGGGGATCGAACTCACGACTGCTTGCTTGTAAGGCAGGCGCTTATGCCGCTGAGCTAAATCCCCAGCCCCTAAATGGTTATGTTTTGATCTGCGCTGTTTTGTTGTTATGCCCTCTTTTATCTCAATCTCCATTTTATTATTTACTTTTTTATTTTTATCCTTTTAATTAATGGAAAAATAAAAAAATAGCAGGATATATTATAGTAACCCACTTTGATTTTCTATTAACTTGATTTGAAGCCCTGTATTGCTCTCACCATCTTGTTTTGACTGATGTTCGTCTATTCTGTTTTGCTTGATAGTACCAGGTTTGAAAGTTTAGGCAACAGCTGTGAAGAGAGTGGGATTCATTATGATGCCCGTTCTGGTTGACTATTATCTACTTTTGAAGACCTGTAATGTCTCCAATGTTTTGGTTTTGTTGGTCTCATTCTTTACTGTTTTGTTAAATTTTATTATAACTGATGATATAGGCAATTCTATTTGAGATAGCGGGAGGCATTATGGTAACCATTGTTGATCACCTTGTATTATATTTTTACATTATCTATTATGTCCACCCTTTTGATTTGACCTACTCTGCTCTGTTATGTCACATTTGGTTTTACTCTCTTCTCAAAAAGTAATAAGAACTGTGGGAGTAATAAAACCCAAAATGTGTAATAGTCATTGTACAAAAGAGAGGAAAAGAAAGTGCTCTAAATGATATAACTGCATGTATATTTAAGTGTATAAGATAGACAATGATATTACTGAGTTTTGTTGGATCATTGAACAGAACTGTTTGCAGTCTCACTGTTTGAATGTCCACTTTATATGCTTTAATTTTGTAACTTGAACAAATGTTTCTAAGATGACAATATGTAATCCATTAACTAGTGATTTCCTACTGTTTATTTTTTTCTAAAATTCTGTATAACTTGTACCCTTTTTGTTTTTTTCTTTTTCTCCTTAAATAAAATTTTAAAAATATTAAAAAAAAAACTTTACTAGTAGTTGGCCTACATTTCATGTTACCTCTCCTCCACTGTCAAAAGAAGGAAAACCCTTGACCTGATTCGTGGTTACCCTGCTTTGGCGTGAGATATAAGCTGAAAATGGACTTCTGACACATGATAATCCTATTCAAGAGTGTCCCTGAAAGACATTGATGAGTAAAAATACTTTAAGAGGGAACATTTTTGAGCAGCATATGTGGTCATTAACTTTTTGAGGAGAGAGAAACAGATTTAGTTAAGGAGAGACATTTGGCAATAGTTGCCAATAGTTTGCTTATTGGAGCTAGAAGAAAAGAAAGTCTATGGTACAAACATATAAAAGGAAATGTGGAAGTGTGTTGGACCTGAAATGTGTTGTATTTCTATGTTTTATAATAGTGCTCACTACTATAGAGTGATTTAGCTTTTAGGGTTCATCCAGACTCTGCCCTCAGCTACTCCAATGCTTGTACAATGGTCTTATTAGTAGAATAGTCAGCAATAGAAGTTTTGCATGAGTGCAGTAGCATTGCAGGTCCTCTTACTAGTTAATCCAGCTACCATAGATAATTAACACCTGACATTTCAGCAATCAATATTTCTAGTGCCTGCTACCACCCATATAACTTTAGTTTCTGCTTAATTAGAAATTCTATTAGCTGGTTAGGTAAACCTCAAATATGCATTCATAGTGATATGTGATGTGCATCTAGGAGGTTGTATTGAGTCACTGCTACTGATCTTTTTGAGTAGGGCTTAAAAATGAATTGACTTTAACAATAGCTACCAGTATGGGTGATCGTTACACTATATAATACCTTTAAAGTGAGATGTTAAAAGATAGAGTTAATAATCACTGATTGCCTAGGTCCAAGGAGTTAAATTAGAAAAAATAATTTGTTCTGTTACTGTAGTTTTTCTGGGGTAAAAAAAATGTAAGGTTGTGGTTCTGGAACTTAACAGGTTTATCTCTCTTACTAGGAATTTGGGGATATTTAAAAAAATGCCTACTTACAATTATAATACTTCTTATAGATGGAAGAACCTTTCATCAGTATTAAAGGGATGGCAAATTACTCAGTTTCAAAATTAATATGGTTGCAATTGCGAGATATTGCTAGATACAAGTAGAAGATACCATAGCATCTTCATAGATGTGTCATGCTCAGGCCTTTCAAATTTAATTTTGCTTAACTGTAGGGGAGGAAAGTTTTTCTTCTTTTTCTGCCCATTTGAGGTCTCTTTGCTGGGGCCTTGTGCATTAGACTGCCCAAACAAATGTTAAGGAAAAAATGTTTATTAACATGTGCATTGAGTATACAATGATGAGTAACTCAAAAGGAGTGGTTAGAATTTGGGTTTATATACCATCTTAGCAAAAAACAATGAAGTTTGTAGATTAGAGATAACACAAAGGAATAAGAAAGACTGTGAGTTTCTAGGACTGCCAAATCTTGGGAATATAAAAATGGGGGGGGGGGTTAGAAGACTAATAGTAGATAAGAGCTAATGAATTAATGATTTGTTATCATATTCCTTTTATGCCTTTTCTATCTGGAGTTGTTTTCCTAATTAACTTCTGTCTTTCCTGGCACAGAGTGAAGGAGGGTACTTTTACATATTTATGTCCTGCTTTCAGGCAAATATGGGAGACAGCTTTTCTTTTTTTTTAATGTAAAAATTATGTTTTAAAATTTTATTTAAAACAAAACAAAACAGTAAAAGGGTACAAGTAATACAGAATTTCAAAAAAAAAACAGTAAGAAATCACTAGTTAATAGATTACATATTGTCATATTAGAAATAGTTGTTCAAGTTACAAAATTAAAGCACACAAAGTAGACATTCAAACAGTGAGACTGCAAACAGTTGTGTTCAATGATCCAACAAAAACTTAGTAATATGGTCATCTATCTTACATACCTAAACATACTTGCAGTTGTGTCCTTTAGAGCATTTTCTTTTCTCTCTTTTTTACAATAACATTAACACATTTTGAGTCTTATTACTCCCACAGTTCTTATTACTTTTTTTTTGGAAGAGAATAAAACAAAATGTGACAAAACAAAGCAGTCAGTCAAAACAAAGGATGGGCATAGTACATGATGTAAAAACAGAATACAAGGTGACCAACAATGGTTACCATATGCCTCTTGCTACCTTAAAAAGAATTGCCTATATCATCAGTTATAATAAAATTGAACAAAGCAGTACAGAGCAAAACCAGTAAAACCTAAACATTGGAGACATTGCTGAACTTCAATAGAAGAGAATAGTCAAACCAGAATGGGCATCATAGTGAATCTTATTGCTTTCAAAGTAGTTGCTCTTATCCTCAGACTTGATACTATCAAACAGAACAGAATAGAGTAAAACCAGTCAAAACAAGATGGTGAGAGCAATACAGGGCTTCAAATCAAGTTAATAGGAAATCAAAAAAGTTACTATAATATATCCTGCTAATTTTTTCTCTTATGTGAGTGTTTTTTCTTATGTGAGTGTTATTTGGATGACAACAGATGTTGCTGGGTACTGCCTCACGCTAATCTTATAATGTCATTTCGTTACTATTGACTCTTACCAACTGCTATAGATTTTCAGATCTCTGTCTTTCATGTTCTTAGAAACATGTTTTCTTTTTCTTTTCTTTTTTCCCAAAGTGAACTTTTGCTCTCTTTATATACTCCTCTAGATTCCTCTCAAATCTCTTTTATTCCCCTTAATTAAAACATTATGATGAAGCATAATGGTCTAATATATGTGTATATAAAACTCTGCCCTGGTCCACAGATAAGGTTTCAGTTTCATCTCACTTACTTTGAATTTCTCATGTTTAAAATTAAAATTAAAACTCAATATATCTCATATATAACAAAGAGGAAAAATAATCTAACTTAATGGTCTCAAAATGTCCACATCAAAATGCTGGTGGTTAAAGCTTATTAAATTTTAAAGATCTAACAAGTTTAAACATTTTCTCCCAACCTCAGACTGTATCACTCAATGTGTTTTGTGTGAAGAAAGCAAATGACACATAGAATCTATCCTAAATGCAGATGTCAAAGATTTGGTTCAGTTTTTAACCAGCAGTGCAATTCTATAATGTGTGGAGAGATTCTCAGTGGTTTATTGTTACTTCAATTACAAAAGGTGATGAGTATCTCCACGAAGTAATTTCTAGGAAAGTTTTTGACCTGATGGTCACAAAATTCAAGATTTAGAAAATAGCATTACAATCTAAGAGAATGGGAAGAGCAGAAATAAATACCAGTAAAATTAAAGATATGAAAAATAAATAGATTGTTGTGATAATTGTCTGGCAGTATGACCAAATTTGTGTTGGGAGTTGGCCATACACAGATAATTGACATCTACTCTTGGTCTAGAAGTCTCAGTTTTTTTTTTTTGGGGGGGTGGTGGTATTCAGGACTGAACTCACAACCTACAGAGGTATAACCCTGGCCCTAGAAGCCTCAGTTTAATGAATAGTTTCAATATTCTGTTCTTCAAGAAGTACTAAGAAGCATCAGAATAAACTTGTTTGTGTTCTAATAGATTTTATTTCTTCTGTCCAGCTTTGGGTGGAGTTACTAAGGAGCAACATGGTGTCTAAAAGACCAAGAACCAGAGAAAAAATGAGGAGAAATCAGTGGCTGGTAGAGTCCACTACTGGATAATCAGCCTCAGAATGATATAGTCGACTATACAACAACTAAGAAGAAACAATTTTCTCCGTAATTCTTTGATCGTTAAAAAAATTCTGCCCTCTTCCAAGAATATTTTTATAATAGAAACTTGTGTTCTATGTAGCCCAATGGGTTGAAAACTAGAAATAGATGTTATGTAGCATCGTGCTTAATTGGAATAGCAACTTACTATTTGGCGTGAGCTGCATTTGGTCTCTGCACCATAAGTGCCCACATCATGGCTGGTTTGGTTTGCGTTTGATACCCCAACATGACCACAACGAGAGTAAGTGATGTAATTTACTGTGAAGGGATTCCCTAGTGGGAAACAACTGGCGCCTGCAAGCCTTTCCTGTGCATGTAAAACAGCAGTTAAACATTGTTTTTGCCTCAAAACAGACTGAAATTCTAAAATACCACAGAGAGAGAAAGAGTTGTTTTGCATTTAAGGATGATGGCAGTGCCACATAATCTATGTACATTAAAATAAACATTTTCCTATTTGAACAACTGCTCCATAATTAAATGTAAATGCGCCATTCCCACAAAAAGTATCTATGCCTGAATGTACCAACAATATCCTCATGAAACTCTCTGACTATCCTCCTTTTGTCTTTGTCCCAAACTGGATGACAAACCATAAAAATGTTCCTGAAGCAGTTGTACAATTATCTCAGGTCTTTGGCCTTTAGCGTGATGGAAGCTAAACCATATCTAAATGAACTCAGACCTCAAGCAAGTAAGAAACATGCATTTCTGACATGAAAGAGTAAAATATGAACATTAAAACTGCTTCATAGTCATTCTAAATGTAATCAGTTACTAAAGACTTGAAAGAAAGATTATAGAAAGCTTGAACAAAAGGGTGGATTTTTAGATTTATAAGCCAATATGTGTGTGTATACCATGCACATTTGTTTTTATTCCCATTAAAGACTAACTTGTTTGTTAAAAAAATAAAAGAACCATAAGAAAGATAGTCTGGTTATAAAAGACACATATTTGTGAAATTTTAATAGGATGCAAATTGTCTTCCAAAAAGATGACTATTAATCTGTTTCCAGTCTATTGACTGTTATGTGAAAATATGATAATTTCATAGTAACTGTAATAATGAGTGAGTGTATATAGGCCTGAGTTTAAGATGGGAGTAATAATTTTTCTTCAAACATCTGCATTAGGAAAGGAAAAAATGTCTGTAGATATATTGAATTTTTCTGAGTTTTGTCACATTTATATACATGTAATTATATAAAAATATGTGACATTATATAAAAGTATGTGACAAAGCTCAGAAAAATTGACATATTTTACATTACAAATCATTCTTCACAAGGTAAATCAGAAATAATTTTTCAATGAACATTTTATTTTTCTGACAACTGATGTATTGCATTATGGGTAAAGTAGATTAGCAACATAGACTAGAATGTGGTAAAGTAGAGACAGAGTTTATAGACTGCTCTTTCAATGAATGTATCAAGTCATTTAGAGGAAGAAACATCCAGAGTTCATTTTAAATTGGAAGAAACACACAGTATTGTAAGCGCACGTGTGTGTATGTGTGTATCTGTGTGCATACATACATGTTTAGATAGTTAAGTAGCTGATACTAAAGGATTGACTGAAGATAGTGGAAATGAAGGCAACTGTGTGAGGTCTGTCTAAGGAAATGTGCTTAGAGAGTGAGATTCAAGACAAAGAGGAAAAAGGCATGAAAAAATGGTTTTACAAAAGCTTGATAAGAGGAGGATTTGCCTTTGAAGAACCTGATGAAGTAAAAAACCTGATCATCTGAGAAAACCAGCAGGCCAGAAACAGGGTACTGTGGTAGTAAAAGTTTGGGGCACTTATTTCAAAAGCAATCCAACCAGACATAAGGACAAAAATTGCTCAACAACTCAGGGTTCCACTGAGGTTGGACATCTCCAAAGTATACAGTGGCAACTAGTGATAATTGTCTGTCTAAAACTTGATCTCAGCAGTGTGAGCTGGATTGATCTATGGTAGGGGCCCTAAGGGGCAGGCATGGCAGGAAGACAAAGAGAAGAGGAAAAGTGAGGATGCTAATCATAAAGCTGTAAGATTTGGAGTGAGTTAAATGGGGGAGAGACAAAAAGAGGTTTCAAGGGACTGTGCGATCTCTGTGAAGTTCAAGTCAATTTAGCAAGAGGGAAGCAACAGAAAGGATGGGAGAGTGTGTTCTGAGTAGAACATCGATGTTTAAGATTTCAGGGAACTGAGTGATGACAAGGACCAGTCTACAGCCAAGACAGTGGGTTGCTTCCATCCACATTCTCTCACATACATATGGAAAAGATCAGGAAGGAGGGGCTTTCCGTCTGGCTCTCTAAAGGCATCATGGTACACAGCACGCTGGACAAGAGCTAGAGACTTGCTGGAGAAACTAACCTTGCTGCAACACTGTTCTAACTTCTTTTGTTAAAGACCATGTGTAAATACCCATTATATTCCTATTTTAGGTATGCTTTGAAGAATAAATTATGCACTTTCATGTTCCTCAAAAGTTGTAAAGTATTACACATATGTTAAGTATTGCTAGAAAATGCATTTTAAAATGTAAATGTGAAAGCTAGGCAGCTAGGAGATCTTGTAACAAAATAAAGACCTTAATTGTTTAAATTCAATTACTATCAAAGCCTTGCTTTAAAAGCCTTTTGCTTGAAATCTTGATTTCCAACTGCTCATGGCCCCCAAGTTGTGGCTGAAGGATAGTTGGAAACTACAAATCAACTGGAATTAATACCCTGACTTCAGTGCATTTACCTGACCTCAAGTATTGTCAGTGTTTAAAAACTATTTTTATAGCACAGCCTCAAGTCTGGACCCAGTAATAATGACTAGAGTCTAACGAATAACGGTGTTGACTTAGGTTCACCAAATATGCTATGACACATTAGTGCATATATTTGAGCTTCTCTGTGTCTTCCCTGAGGCCAGTGCCACAGTATACCTTCCAAATCTCTGGTTCCACTCCGCCCAGTGCTCCTTTTCTTTTCCTCCCATTACATGTGGAGCAAGCCATGCTGTGATCCTCAATGGCAATGGCATTAGAAGATAATTGAAGTGGTAAAAACCAGAATAACAGAAATGGTTTCCTTCAGTGAAACAGTAATAATCAAAATCACAATTTGTTTTGGTCTTTTTTCAAAGTACAACTTGGAATCTCAGACCTGGGTTGTTTCTGATGTACAGTTGTCAGGGTATTGTCTTATATAGTACTAATTTGCAGTACACAGACTATCACAACATCAAAGATCTTAAGGTGCATTTTTCAAGGTAGCAAAATAAAAATACCTTTTCTTTTATAAGAATAAATTTGGGATGAAGTCATAAAAAGTTTTAACTTTCTATAGATGCCAGTAAACACAGAGCCCATGAAGTTGCTTTCTCTGATGTATTCTGCCTTGCAGGCAATCTTACATTCATTTTCATATGTTACCTAGAGTTAAACAAAGAAATTTGGTGAAATGCATACGGAGGTTTTAGGTCCCAGGACTCCACCTCTCTTCTTCTCTTGTTCCCTCTCTAGCTTACAGACATAGAAACCATCAATAGGTTCCAGCTGGCTGTCTGTGCTGAAATACCTTTTAAAAAGAAAATCCCAATTTGAAAATCTTTTGAATCATCTATTTGACAACGTTATAGGCTCAGAAGTCCCTCACAGTGAATCTCAAAATTAAAAGAAAAGGAAATAGAGGAAAAAGCCCACCCAGGTTTTATGCTGCTGAAAAGAAACTTAAATATCTCTTGTTTCAGCATCTAACATCAACAGTACCACAATTATTAATAGCAAGTCCTGTGGAACTAAACTTTACTTCACTGTCAACAAAGAATGTGTTTGCTGCAATGATTAAGTTTTCCTCTGACAGGTTTTAAGACACCATAATGGAGCAGTTGCGTAAGACAGAGGGATAAAATAATTCAGTAGATAAACCAGATTTTTATCCTTTTTATACTTATATTCGAAAGCTAAATTCATGAGGTGAAAGGGTAGGGAGAGATTTTTTTGTTAAATGTTCTGTGTGTTTTTCTTTTTGCTTTTACAGTCTAAGCATTTATATTCATGGTAAAAAGTATAATAAGACTTAGGAAAAAAAAGTTCTGAAAATTATGAAGTCCTTTGTAAACATAAAGGAGGAGTAACAGGCAGTAATTAAAACTGATCCCTGGGTGTTACTATTAAGTTTTGCTATTGACTGAGTTGCCTCCACTTACCTTCATATGCTGACACTCCCAGGCTCCATGTGACTGTATTTGGAGGTGGAGCCTGTGCGGATTTGATGATAGCTAAAAGAAGTCATAATCAGATGGGGTTGTAATCTGGCAGAGATGGTATCACTGTGGGAGAGGAAAAGGCAGCAGGGCTTTTTCTTTTTCATGCAGACCTAAGAAAGCCCATGTGAGCATGCAGTGGGAATGCAGCTGTCTGTAAGCCAAGGAAGCACCCTTACTGGTAACCAAGTTGGTGCAAACGCTAATCTTGAAAAGTTTTGCTGTTTAAGTCTCCAAATCTTTGGTATTTTATTAGGCACACTGAGGAGATTATTATGAGCTCATTTAATAAATATTTGTTGAATATCTACAGTATTCTAGGAAGCATAGTGGTCAGTAAACTAAAATTCACAGGCCAAATTTGGCCCGGTGCCCACTTCTATAAATAAACTTTTATTGGGCCACAGCCACAGCCATTTGTTTACAGTTGAATAATTACAACAGTGACTTCATGGGCTGTAAATCCCAAAATATTTGTCATCTGGCTCTTTCAGAAAAAAAAAGTTGCCTCTCCCTGCTCTAGAATCTTGGCATATAGCAGTTAGAAACTATATTCTAAAAATAATCCAGGTTCTAAAATTATCTGTTTTCTTGGCAACTTCTTGGAAGAAATAATACGAAAGTGAATTTCTCTTTGGATTTAAAAACTTGATTGGTTGAAGTACGAATCACAGCTAGACGTGCTGTGTTCTTTCATTGGATCACAGGGAAAGATTATCAATTCAGCAAGACTAGAAAGGCTTCCAGTCATAAAAAGAACTGAATGTTTTGAGTTTAAGGATATAGTTCCATATGGTTTATTAATTTTGGACTTCTGAAGCACAGAACTTAGAGTGAGTCTGTGTTATACATGTGTGTAACACTCCGGGCTCCCCACAAACAAACACAAACAGAGCCCTGGTTTATAGTGTTTGTCTATTTCCGTAATATAAGCTTTGGCCAATTTCAAGTTATAAATGTGCAGTCATTGAATGTAGATTTGAAAAAGATTAGAAGATAATTGTTCCATCATACTATTAAAGCAGGCACAAATAACACCAAGAGCATAGATTATAAGAGGAAAATAGCCAAATAATTAAGAACCATGAACTTTGTGTTTTATTTTTTAAAATTATAGTCCACTTAATAGTACATGTATAACTTAGATTTTAATATTAGTAGTATTTTATAATATAGCAGCAAAGTTTTTGAAAATTTAATAATCTAGTTTTGTGAGTTGATGTATAAAAGCCCAGATACAACTAGCCACAAAGTTTATTTTTTTTGCCACTTTTCCTTGTTCCAAATATTGTACATTAATACAGATTGAAAAATATAGGGTCAGAGTCAATAAAGAACAATTTCTATTTCTTTATTAGTTTTGTAGAAGTAAATTTGAAATAGTTTACTGTGGATATACTTAGGAAGTAAAATCATCTTTCTTAGAGTCCTAAGATATTTGATCTGTGGAACAGATTGCAAACATTTTATTCACTCATTTCCTTGATTAATAAAGAAACTGAGTTCCCAAAAAGGTCGGTGATTTGTCTCAAAGGAATGCGAGCCATAAAAAAACAAGTTCAATGTTCTTTTCCCCATATCAAAATTTGAGAATTCCACTGATCATCAGAAGGATGGTGTTGGAACCCTCACTAGATATAAAAGATTTGATATAGAATCCAAAAGGGAAGGGAAGGTTTTTTTTCTTTCTCCTGAAATCTAGAAAAATTGAATTTTGTACTACTGTAATTTAAGGTTAAATGTTAATTATATTTTCTGTTCCTTTAGCTTAGGCATACTTATCAGGTATGTACTATTTCTAGTCTTGAATGGTGACAGGGTGTGAATGTCTGGTAACTGAATTATGGCAAAATGTAGAGATTGAAAAGACTTATTGAGTAGATTAATATATTGATCTGTCAATAACTGACTGAAACAGACTCTGCTCATTCATTCACTGAGTACTTACTGAGTGCTTCTTTGTACTGAACACTGTTTTGGGTACCAGGGAAACAGATGGGAGACAGTTTCTAGCTTATGGAATTTATCTTCTGTTGCGGGGAAGGTATGATACAATGCCAGGGAATAGTTAGTTCTGAAAAGAAAGCAGCACAGGAAAGAAAAGAGGTGAATGGGGAGCTTGGGAGAACTATTTGAAGTAGTAATTTAAAATGTTTAGGAAAATCTGCAAAAAAAAAAAAAGGTAACATTAAAATAGAGATTGGAAAAAAATCAGCAAACAGTTATGTGAATTCCTGAGAAGAATAAATAAAACTCCCTAAACCTGGAGAATGATGGATGTATTGAAGAGAATTGCAAAGGCCAGTGCTTGGTGAGGGAGAGGGAGAGTGGGAAATTGTCACCAGGGCCAGATCACCCAAGGCCACAGTTAAGAGTTAAAGTGACTCAGTGAAGGGAAGGTATTAGACCATCATGAAAATTAGACAGATATTAAACATAACATCTTAGGCTGCAGAACAGATGGAAGACACTAGGGTTAGAGAGAAGAGAAAAATGGAAGCAGTGAAAATAGGTAGGAGGCTACTGTAACAATATAGGCTAAAAAGATGATACCATGATCCAAGGCCAGTGCTTTGCAATGTGAGCTTCTTTAAGAAGCTTCTACATACACATGAATGTCAGATCCATTGCAATTAAATAAAAAATCTATGTAGGTGGGGTTCAGTGATTTTAAGTGAAGCAATGTCAATGTCGAACCAACACTGAGAACCAGTGTCTAAGGTAATAACCATAGAAATGAAAAACAGTGTTTGGATTCTCCTTATATTTAATCATTAGGAGTAGCAGAATTTTTGTACTGGTTATATGTAGAACATGAAAAAATAAAAGAAGCCAAGAATGATTCCAGAATTTTTGGCCTGGAAACTTACAGTCAATTCCAATTAACATTTTTTTGTATTGAAAATTGGAAAATTTATATGGAAAATTTTATATGCCCATATCTTGTGCTCTGAGTAACTACTTTAAAGATAATACGTAATATGTTAACTATTGTTATTCTCTTATCACCTTGTTATAAAATTTTGTTTTACTTTTTTCCATAAAATAAAAAAAAATAAAGTTACACCCATTTAAATCAAAATTTAAAAAAAGGAGAAGATACTCATGAGAAATAATTTTGGAAAGCACGAAAAGAAAAATTAAAACCATTCAAATTCTTTATGGTTAGACATAATATTACTAGTATTTACAGCATATTATACATTATTAAAACTCTCCATTGTCTTTCTTGACAAAATTGAAATGGTATAAAAATGTATAAAGGAAAATGTGATATCTCACTACACTGGTTTCCTGTATATTCATTCTGTATTGCCTAAAGTATAGGCAATTATATACACAATTTATTTGCTTAATTTTTATCACAAAATTTAATTATGGCATACACACACACTACAAGGAATCAAACTCATGACTTTGCACTTGCCAGGCAGGTGCTCATGCCACTGAGCTAAATCTCTGGCCCTGGCATATATTCTTTTCCCTGATTTTTTTTTTTTTTTTTTTTGGTGCCAGGGATTGAACTCAAGACCTTGCATTTGCCAAGTGGGCACTTACGCCACTGAGCTACACCCCTGGCCTTTTCTCTTATCTTCTATTTGCATTTGACAACTTAGTGTGGCAGTACAGTTATTTTAAGGTTTTTCAATCAGTTCATTTCTAGCTTTCTTCTCATTTTTGCATTACAAATAAACCTACAAGAAATATTCTTTAAAAATCCATTTAAAACTCTTGTTTTCAAATATTTATCAAATTTTCTCAAAATGATGATGGGTAGTATCATTCTTTGTAAAATGGACTTTCACACACATTGGAAGAAACATATTTTATCTTTTATTCAATTTTGAGTGTATCAAAATAGAAACCGCACTAGTTATTTCAATGGAGAATACATATGGGAATTGATTCATCATGATTTGGAAGAACTGACTGAAAAGGAAAAAAAAAAAAAAGGCCCTGAAAGTACACAGAAATAATACCTTAGAATAGGGAAACCAAGAGAAGGAGCTGATATTATCAGATGCTAGAATATTATTATTATAACTGAAGTACTCCAGAAGCCTAGAAACCAAATGTCTGAGAACAGGGTGATGCCCAGCTGCTGCTGCTACCCCAAGAGTACAAAGCAAGAGCCTTCTGGAGCCAAGACTCAGACTGGCCAAAGAAAAGGTGCTAACTGATTCTAAGACATTTAAGGTGGTGGCCTAAGGCTGATTCTGGCACTGGGTAAGAACAGACTCTTTCTGGAACCAATTGCTGCTCTGGAGAGTAAAGTACAGTTCCAAGATGGGTAGTGTCAGGAGGAACTGGCAAAGAGAAAGCAGCAAGCTCTTCCTGTTCTCTTCCTGTGTCTTTCTCTAGTGTCTCTACTTGTAGAATTTAACAGAAAGATTGTTAAAAGGTATTAACTGTCAAAGTGAAAGTGAATCAGTTTTCTGATGCCAATTACAACTTTACAAAAACAGGATATGCAAATGTGGAGTTAACTGGCTGTAGTTCACTTCATGAACACATCTTTGAAATTCTATAAACAACAGTAATAATCTTACTACCCTAGTTTAAGATATGCAAACAACCTTCATGAAAAGAAAAGTGCTGTCTATGTTTGAAGAAAGAAAGCTCATTTGACTCAGTGTGTTAGAAATTAAGCATCTATATCATCTATTTACTCTTTGAGTTTAGTCATGATTATAATTAAATAATCTTCAATAAAAGCTTAATTTGAAAGATAACTAGCAATAACAATCCTTGAATAAAATAGTAAGGGGAAAGGAGCAAAAAGAAAAAACTACTCAATTTAATTCTACTTTTTCTGATTCATCACGTCATACTTGATATTTATTATGTCTTTGTTCTACTATGTGTATGCTTTTCCTTTCTTTGAATCTGCACCTCTACTTGTAAATTTCTGTACTTTATGGAGTGTTTGAATTCTCAGTGGTCCCACTTTGTTATAGTTTTCCATTATCTTTTCCTGCTGAGCGTTGCTGTTACTTGAGTATGTCTGATGTTCCCCAGTGGCTCCTGTTTAGGACACAGGTCAGTGGAACTGGAAGATGGGATAGGCTTTTTGAGGTATGAATTTGGAAAGAACTGGGGCCCTAGTTTCTTTCAGCTTCTTGGGTTAAGATGCGGTCTTTTAGTTTTCTTTGAAGCTTCCATCATCTTGTGCTACCATGTACTTCTTTCACCGGATGCCAGATAAATGGATCTACCTTAACCTGAACTTTGAACCTCCAAAACTGTGAGCCAAGTTAACCTGTTTCTTCTTAAGTAGCTCTATTGGAAATTTTAGTATTTTAGTGATGGAAAACTGACAATGTTAGAATGGTACAGCTAACAAGAATCCCAGAAAATCATACTATTTATAAAAAAGATCTTCTTTGTTTCTACTGTATAGCAGTAACCTAATTTTCATTCGATAATCAGAACATATCGTCACAGCCAATAATCTTCATCACTGGTTGCCCTTTCAGTGGCTTGAAGAGC
Organism: Cavia porcellus; assembly: GCF_034190915.1. Lineage (NCBI taxonomy): Eukaryota > Metazoa > Chordata > Mammalia > Rodentia > Caviidae > Cavia > Cavia porcellus. Next base: position 24,215,807 of record NW_026947497.1, on the reverse strand, counting down.
CCAAAATGACTGGCCAAAATGTCAGTTTTCAATTTAATGATATTGTGTCTTTCCTGGTAGAATTATTTTGTAGAAATTAAGACTTCCAATCTAACAGAGCTGAATCCAGAAATAAACATTTTTTTTTTTTAGTATAGTAGGAAAATGCATCACTCTCCTTTTTTCTTTGATTCTTGGGTCCATGCATTCTAACTATGAAAAAAAATAATTGATTTAAATATATACTGCTTTCTGGAAGACATAATCTGTTTATCTCAGGGTTTTACCTGCGTAATATACCATAATTCAGGCTTCACTTTGCAGTTCTGTAGGTCTGTCAAGCAAGGTGTTCTGGTTAATGAAATAGCTGTTAAGATAAGTTAATTCACAGATAAAAGACCGCAGTTATATATCCTTAGATAATGAATGAATTCTAGTCAGTGGCAGTGTTGTACAGCATACCATGATGATGAATAAGGCATTGCCCTTGTCCAGTGATATTATTACTGGAAGAACCATTATCCTTGAAGGGGAGGAAAATCAGTATCTGTAATATATGTCTATGTTCAGTGACTATAAATCACATTTTCTTCTGACAGAATGGGTCTAAGTGATGTCTGTATATTCCTGTTACCAAGTAACTAACTGATTCCTCAGTGAGTAATGCTATCTTGGGGGCTCAACATTTCTACCTGCTTTTGGCAAGGTGAGTGTAGAAAGTAAGCAGCACTGCAGTGACAAGCAGAAACACTGAAATGACACCCAGGATTTGGAGGCAGATTTATTTTATGTTGATGAGCACTGATTGGGATCATTCCCAAAATCTCAGACCTTGATCTCTGGTGGTCTAGGGTTCATGAGGGATAAGCAAGCAGGAAGTACAGGGGCAGAATGGCTTGTTCGCTGGGGATTAGTTTTATAGTATGAAGCATAGTGACCATCTATGTGTCACAGTGGCCAGCCATTTCTAAGAAATGAAAGTAAAGGAACTGTAGCCAGGACTTACCTGAACAAATAACAAACTGAAGTATATTGACAGGGTGGGGCATCTTCTGTTTCATTTCCCCTCTTGATAGTTTCCCTGGCATTCCTTTGCTGGGCATATTATGTGTCATGTTCTGAGACAAGGCCCACCTAGAAGCACTAATAGTTAGGGTTGTCAGTGATCCTTGGCTGGGCTCTCGCCAGGGTACACAAGATTGTCTTATTACAGAGTTTTGCCTTAAGTTGCTTTTGAGAAGAGACATAATTTAGGCCTGTCTTTTCTGTAATATTACTCTGGCAAGATAGTGAAGGAGTTAATCTGATCTAGGAGAGTGCCTTGGACGTCCATCAAATCTTGGTCAAGTATTTGATTGATTATTCTACTCTCTTGGGGCAACTGTCTATATAGGTGAAGGCAAAATCCACAGCTAGCAAAGGCTGGGATAAGCAGCCTGAAAGGTACAGAAATCAAGGGGAACAGGTGTGGAAAATCCTGTAAATGTATCCTCAGGCTTCAATCATGTACGGGCTGGTCAGCATCTGGAGTGGCCAGAGCAGGACTTTGAGTGCCACTTCTCTTCCGAGTGAGCCCCAGAGGATCTGTACAGGTAGCATTTTTAGCAATTGTCTGAATTGGCTCTTTTAACTCGAGTGGTGGATCTAAAGCTGGATTTTTGAAACTTGTAGAGGAAGTTACCATGTACGTGGGTTATATGTGTGAGGAGTGTCTGGAGTTTCTAGGCAATGACATTTTTTTTCTTAGGGCGTTTACTTTAGAAAATTATCTACTTTGATATGTAAATATTCTGTTAACTTTTTGCCAGTTTTCAAACCTAAGAATGTTTATGAAAAAGAAGACATAAAAATGATTAAAAGTTATATGAATAAATACTCAATATCACTAATAATCATAGAATGCAAAATACAGTCTGACAGAGTAGAATGACTTACCAAAATGACATGAGACAGAAAGTGTTGGCAAAGGTTGGAGAAAAGATAACCTATGTACATTATTGGTAGGAATGTAGATATGAACAGCCATATAGAAAACAGTATGGAGATACCTAAAGAAATTCAAAATAGAACAATGGTATGATCTACATGGATAAATTCCAAAAGGAAATGAACTGAATCAATAGTGGAAGAAACTGGAACACATATGTACAGTGGAATATTACTCAACAATAAAAAGGAGATTCTGCTATTTGCTATATCATGTATAAAAACAGCATGTTATACTAAGTGAAATAATCAGGTACAGAAAGCACAGCTAAAAAATCATTTTCATAAGTTGCATATCTATACCTACAAGAATAAAACTAGACCCTTAATTTCAAAAATTGAATCAAAATGTATTAAAGTCTCAAATGTAAGACTTCAAGGTATAAACTTCCTGGAAGAAGACATAGGCAAATATCCTTCAGAACATTAAATAGGACCCCAAAAGTACAGGAGACAAACAGAAAAATAAATGGGATTGTATCAAGTTAAAAAATTTATGTGCAGCAATGGAAAAATAGCAGTATGAACAAATAATCTAGAGGATGCTACCAAAATATTTTGAAACTAGACATTTGAAAGGAGTTTGATGTCCCAAATATACAAGGAGCTCAAAAACTTAATAAAAAAGGCCCAATTAAAAACTGGGAAATAAACCTAAACAGACATTTCTCAAAAACAAAGTACATATTGAAGACCAACCAACACATATTATAAATGATCACTATAGAGAAATGCAAATCAAAAGTACAATGAAATATCACCTCATTCTACTAAAAATGATAGTTGTCAAAATGACTAAGCACAAGTGCTGGCAAAGATGTCTAGAAGAGGAATGCCTTACACTGTTGGTGGGAATCTAAATATGTGCCGACTATCAAAAACAATGTACAGATTCTCAGAAGGTTGATTTTGTCAGGGAAAGCTTCAGAGATAATGTGATATTTGTCTAAGTCTTGTATATAATCAGGGATTTGTTACATGAAAAGAATGGGGAAAGAGAAGAGGATAAAAGTTTAGAACAAGGAATCCAGAAGAAATTATTTCTAATCAAAGGCAGAGAAGGTGCTGGTTTCTTTACCTACGTTTCCACTTGGAAGTCACTCATTTGGCTTTAGAGTGAAATTCAGTGTGATGCAGATGAAATGCTAGCTAGGCCATTGCCTAGATTTATGAACATTTCTCATGGAAAATCCCCATAAAGTCTGCTGTTTCTTACAGATTCACGAGTTTATAAAGTCTATAAAGAGAAACACTTTGCTAAGACCCTCTTCTGTGATATTAGCAAGCAGATCTGAACCTCCATTCAACCAGGGAGAATGATTACCACCACTGCAGCCCTCTCTTTTTTGGCCAGGCAGTTCTATTCTATCTTTTATTATTTGTTCCAGTTGATACTCAATATGTAGTTAATTAAATTGGAACTAATTTATTCCTTTTGCTTTATAGAATAAAAGAAAAATCAATGAGATTGACTAAAATTCAAAAAGGGGCAAGCTCTTAGTGTAAGTTAATTACTCTTTCAGTTATCTCCTTGAGAATATAACTCTCTTAGATTATAACTTTGATGTCTCTCCTTTACTGTTCTATGGCTTATTAGTCAATATTATCAACCTAATGACCTTTGATTAAAATAAAAATAAAGTTATTTTAACAGGTAGTTAGTACATAATGTATTTGTTTATTTCTAATCATCAAAACTTTCTTAATGAATAAGGGAGAGGTTGAGATAAAAGAGGGCTTAACAACATAATACAGATCAAAGCATGACAGTTTCAGCAACCTAGTGCTTTACCACCAAATAACCCGACTTAATAGTAGTTACCATAGTGTCTTTTTCCTTGATATATGTGAATATAACTTCATATGCTATAGCATCAAACATTATGGTAACCGTTGTTGATAACCTTGTACTCTGTTTTTACATCATGTGCTATGTCTATCCTTGGTTTTGACTGACAGCTTTGTTTTATCATGTTTGATTTTATTCTCTTACAAAAAAAAGTAGTAAGATCTATGGGAGCAATAAAACCCAAAATATGTAAATTTTGTTGTAATAAAGAGAGGGGGAAAAAGTGACCAAAAGGATACAACAGCAAGTGTGTTAAATAGATATTAATATTAATATTTTTGATTGGATCATTGAACACAACTATTTGCAGTCTCACTATTTGAATGTTCACTTTGTATGCTTTGATCCTGTGACCTGAATAACTGTTTCAAAGATGATAGTGTGTAATCTATTAATTGGTGATATCTTACTGTTTTTTTTTTCTTTTTGTAGTTCTGTATTACTTGTACCCTTACACTGTTTTGCTTTGTTCTGTTTTTTTCTCTTTTTCATTTTAAATAAAAAAAAACTTTCTTATGAATGTATAAATTATATTCTCTCATAATGGAGGAAATGATAAAGTTTAGAATACGGCCGCATATCTAATAAACTGAATAGGTCTTGAATTAATCTTGGGACTGATAATGATCAGAGATACCATCTTTATCATAGTCATTTTGGGGTATTAGACAAAAGATTATTTTTGAAAGATAGTTTCTTAATGGAAATATCAACGAAATATGTCAAACTCTGTAGTACCTTCCAGAGAATTTAAAAAATTTGTCTAGACTTTCTTCCCTAAGAAAGCTTACACTCTCTAACTCCTAAAAGGATATACACTGGTCAGTGTAAAAAGAAATCCTATTTACAAAGATGTTTAGAGCAACTGGTTCTTAAGGGATTAAAGATAATATTTCACTCCTTTCTGGAAAAAAAAATCAAGTGATGCATTTTCCATGTAGAGGCCAGACTATTACCCCAAAGAATAGGTAAAATTTTTTGAACTGACTTATGCGCTTTCCAAGTTGGAGTGGTTATATGTATCCATTACTTAGTGTTTTTAGACGTTTTGCAACAGGATATTGTTTTAGTATTAGGTTGACAAGTGCCGCTCAAACTATTCTAAAATAAAAACTGAGTTAATGCTTTGTAAATGAAAAATAGCACCATGGCCCTGGCTTTATTTAGATGTAATGGATTAAAAACAAGAAATTGTTCATATGACACAGAGAATTATATTTTAGCTTGGTTTCTTCCATCATAATGAGGATAGTGGACTACTTTTTAGAGAAAACAGCCTATATACTACATCTGGATGATGCTTTACCATATGGGGAGAGTAAAATCTTGGCAATTCTAACAGAATTTTTAATAGTAAATCACATATTTCTTGATGAAACTAAAATTGATGTCTTTTCCAGTGTCAAGAAATACTATATTTATTTGCATAGTTGAATGAATTTATCAACTAGATGTGAAGTTAGAGAGTATGGTTCACAAGACTCCCCACACTTCTGGCACTCACTGAAAGCTCAAGGGCTCTTAAGATCTCCTTTAGTTGATAGTTTACTAGAAGGACACACAGAATTCTATATATACTTTTATTTTATAGTCATGATTTATTACAGTGAAAGAGACATTAAAATCAGCCAGTGGAAGAAATATATAGGAGAGAGAAATCTAGGAAAGTGCCAGGCGTGGGTTTCGGTTGTCCTCCCCCTGTGCAGTCATGGACAACATTACCTTCCTAGAAATATTGTGTAACAACACTGGAGAGGACTGCCAACTAGGGAAACTTATCTCAGCCTTGGTGTCCAGTGGGCCCCTTGGTTAACTACTCACTTGATTGGATATTAGTTTCTATCCTCTTAGAGGAACTTGTCATGTGCCTGCATCATAATGCACACTGTTGGACTTTTCAGAGGCTAATGCCCCAAGTAAGCAAGGACACTTCCTGGACCTCAGTTACAAAGGTGATCAGAGTGAAACTCAGACCTTTATTTGAGCAAGGTCATACTTTCCAATTTAAAAAAAAAACTACAAAGTGACATTTTTCTTCACTGTCAAAGCTTCAGGAATAGACAAAAGTGACCAGTTTATTTTACATTTATGTGTGATCAAGTATATAATCCAAAAATCTATGTTCTCTGAACTTCAGTTGTATACATAATGAAGCCAGAATAACCAGTCTTGCCTATTTCACTACTTTGTAATGATACCTAAAAAAGCTGTGTGAAAGAACTTCAGAATGTACCCTATAAATGTAATTTATAATGTTTAATAAATCTTAAGAGCAGGTTGAAGTTATGAGTGGTCAAACTACTTGAGTTGCTAATTTATTAATAGACATTGTAAAGAATATTGTTAGTAAAGATGTGACTTTTAAATAAAATTTAATCCTATAATACAATATATATATATATATATATATATATATATATACTTAAATATTTTATTACAAATATATTATTCCCAGACATAGTTGCAGGACATTTTTATAGGTAAATCTCTCTTACTCTATCAAAATGAAAAAGAAAGTATGGATCTTAAAGAAGGATATGCCAGAAACGTATTACTAGAGAAAACATTATTTATATAATGCCTTGGTCTACACATCAATAGGTTTGTTATCATTAATAGTGCAATATTTAATCACTGTAGGGTTATATTTGGCTAATGCATTTTGTAATATTAATAATAATTGTCATGTAGAATTAGAGGTAGGGGAAAGCTGCCTTTGAACAAGACCCTATACTTCTTACATACATAGGCATTATTTTAATTTGTTTAGCAAAATGTAGTTTCTGACAAATAATTTTACTTTTTGGAAATTGTCATCATTTGAGAAGCTGAATCATCAACACTTACATTCCACTTACATACAGAACCTTTCATTTAAAGGACATTTGTAAGAAGAAATTACCCATGCACACCCACTGAATTTTGTTACTAGTTATAAACTTGATATATTCCCCTCGCTTATTCTTTTTACTGGAAAAAGAAAAGAGATGAATTATTCATCTGGCTCCTGTCCTGAAGTTGAGTCCAGGCGGGAGGTGAGGTAGGGTGAAGGCTTAGGATTCTTACACCATATCAACATCTTGCTGACATTGTAAAACCGATTGTACTTGTGAAATGCCAAGGTTCTCTGCATGGTCCCTGTTACCCATCTCTAATTCTTTCACACACAAGGTCTTCCAGATGTTCTTGAGGAGAATGTGTCTTTCCATAGTAAAAGTTATATCAGCCATTATTTCCCACATATTCCTATGACACTCATATGCAAGAACTTGTAGTACATGCTGCAACATCTGCCAATGGTATCTCCATAATGACTTCTGAAATTACTAACTACCTGTCAGCACAGGGATCACTATTATGAACAATGTCAAGTGGGAATTGCAGTTTTTTATTGGTCACCAACATTCTACCACAGACATGTTGTAGGCAGACAGGACCATTTTCAATACTCAATTTGTCAGTTACATTAAATATGGAGGTTCCATAATTTACAGCTAGTGCATATGCAGATTTACTGTTTGCATATGTGTTCCACACTAACTGAAAGCTTAGGATGGCAGAAGTACCTTGAGGTTTGAGTTTCAGAGGAAAAAGAGATGTTCAGCTCCTTCAGTTCTTGTATAAAAATAAATTCACTTAAAAAGCAACTGGAGCTACTTAGGAAACATTATGCTGTTTTGCCTCATGGAAATGCTGTGAAATTTAATTTTACAAATGTACAACCATATGGGCAAGGATAGCTTTTAGGATTTAGGGAGAAAAAGGCAACAGAAGAATTGGGAAGCTGAAAAACAAGTTTGATATACATGGTGAAACAATAATTGAATATCTCACGGTGTCCATGTGAGAAATAAGAGCAAGGAAGATTGGCTTGCCTTTGATCTCTGCTTGTCTTCCAGGACTAAGAGCCAACTGATATTAGAATGCTTATGATGTGACAGGCCCTGAATTAAGCATTTTTGGAAATGGACTTAATTATCTCATTTAATCTAAACAACAACCCACTGAATTAGAAATTATTATTATGATTACTTCCAGATTATAGTTTAAGAAATCAAAGATTCTCATGCTTACATAGCATGCTGAAGGTGGGACTTCTATTATCTATATTGAGTAATCGAAGTTACCCATGATCTCTGTTTAGCTAAACTCCATGTACTGGTCTTACTCTTATTTGACCCAATAATAGAATTCAAAAATAGTATTCGTACCCTTAGAGTACTGTTTTTCTCTTTTGGCTCTGAGGATGGCATACACTTCCCGTTTTTCTTATTCTGGATATTCTTTCTGGTGATACTTTCTGGACTCCGGAAGGCTGAGTTCTGACTTTTTAAAAGAATTTCACTTAGTGATTAGATGGTTTTATTTAACTTGAAATATGCAATGCTGTCTTCTGGCAGATGGTTTCTTATGCATATTTCCTGGTGGTTTTCTTTTATTTAAGTCCTCTTCTGCACTTAGATTTCTTCTGTTTCTTCCTCTTTGTAGAGAGGGAGGTAAGACCTGAGGTCCTGGTTTATACCTAAGAAGTCACTGAGCCAGTTAGTGCAATACATAGCAAATTTTAATTTCCTAGGTTACCCTCCAATTGTAGTTAGGACTCAAAGCGCTCCTAATGATAAAGAATATTTCTTACATTTGCTTGCTTTTCCCTCTGTCAGTATTCCCTGTGGCCTGCATTAATTAGTAAGAAATTTATGATAAGGGACAGTTGTGGTCTGAGGCAGGATTGATGTATTTCTAGGGTTTCTGGCTAAAACTTCTTTTAAAATCCATAAACTATTTCAGTTGCTAACCATGAGATTTGCTCTTTAGTATACTTTCTGAGGACAATGACACTTGTACTGAATCTAGAGAATATATAGTGAAGTGTTTTTTTGACTATAGCTTTCAGTGGAATTTGAATTTATTCTATCTGATGGGATATATTAAAGTATATATGCATTTTACAAGGCCCTACAGTAGTGCTTACTTGGACAGAGTTGGACTTGTTTCCTGGAAATGTTGAAGACAGTTTTAAAGGGGAATAAAATTCCAAGTGTCTTCTTCAAACTTTTATATAGGAGTGGGAGTGTTCCATGGACAGAAGGAAGGTATGTTCACAGTTACGGTGATGAGAGCAAGTAGCCAAAACTGAAAAAGGACGAGTAGCTTGGCAGGTACAGAGGGAACATACAGTGGTAGGAATGCTGCCAAATGTGGGCAGAGAAAGAAACATAAAATGCCTTGGATCTAAGTGGGATTTTTATTTTTTCAGCTTGAGTTATAATAAATTGAATACTATAATGATGTCAGAAAAACTAGATACCAATACTAATGATTGAGCTCAGATAAGAGAAATGTCATAGATGTCAGCAGTGGGCTTCACATCACTAAAGCTCAAAACTGGGCAAATTTATGCCCTCATGCACATGTAGCCCCGAATGGCTACAGACCACCATCCATGGAGCTCTGCTTTCATGAAATTTGCTACAAGGAGGAGCAGAACAGAATGCCTGCTTTGTAAGAGCCTAATTGATGAAGAAAAGAAACGAGCCTTCTCAAACTTTCCAATCAGTATATTTCCAAATGTATGCTACTTTACTAAGGGAATTAAGGAGTGACTTAGAATACCTTGAATATTCAGAACTCTGCCCCAGGACTGTGTACTCTAGAAAATGGGAAATAATTGTAGAATGTTTGGCTGGAAGTCAGAAATTAAAATTCACATACAAGCACAAAAGACCCTAGAGAGCCAAAGTACTCTTGAGCAAAAAGAACAAAACTAAAAGCATTGTAATAATTAATCTCAAGTCATACTACAAGGCATGCCTAGAGGTTGTGTATGTAGCTTGGGAGGTAAATATAGGGCATATAAGCTTTTAATGATAAGATATAGTGAGTCATCAACATTGCTGACTGGGGAATGGTTCATCTGTAAGTGATATGCAAGACTGAAAAAGTCTAAAAATAGAAGGGTCAAGTGGGAAGCAATGGCCGTAGAGATGGACAGTGATCGTAATTATAGATGTCTTTTAGAGATTAAAAGAAGGAATAGATGCAAATGATATTATTAAGAATGATTATGAGAATTATTTATGAGTGACTGGAGAGAGGGATGTGAGGAAAAAAAAGGGGGGAAAGAGAGACAGAGACACAGACACAGACAGAGACAGAGACAGAGACAGAATCTGACATACCAAGACCAAGTTATTATGGGAGTGCCAGAATTTATGAACAAAAAAAAAGAAAATGGTGTTGGAGAAGAAGGTAGATTCATTTAACAGTTGGACATGAAGATCTGAAATTTGGGATAGGATTTAGAGTGTTGAACTAACTTTGGAGATTTTCTACATCAAACTATAGTTCAAAGATATGACATTAGTGTAAGATAATGAATGCATAAAGGAAAGAGAATATATGAAGCACCTGACATATGAAGTATAACGTGTCAAGACTAGACAGAAAAATAAATCAAAGCAGTAGGAGTCAGAGGTTGAGGAAAACTAGGAAAATAAAGAAATTCAGGATAACCTGCCCTAGCAAATCATTAGATAACTGTAAAAAAGGTAAGTTACTGCGTATAAATTATGTAAAACATTTTGATAATTGTGTTGTATATACTGTGAAGGCTAGTGTTCACTGAAGAGACTGCTGATATGTGTTTAAGGAAAAGAACTGGCAAAAATGTGTGGTGAAAATAAACGTATCGGCAGTTTACTCACACTAAAACTAAGATATTTAAAGCAACCAGTAGAGAAGTGGGGTGGAGGGGTCTGTCATTTGGAAAGAAAAAGGGACTTGAAAGAAATCTCACACAGGATTTGTGCCAAGGTTACCAAGTGTAAGTGACGGTCCCTTTGAATTTTAGAGGAGGTTAGAGGTTAGTTTTTTCCTTTGTTATTGTCATGTAAAGATATTAGGAGTTTGATAAAACTGGATGGTCAAGTGAAACTGCACTTCAGGTGTATCATCTACCCTGACATACACAATAGACATGCTTCTATAAGTTGTGTAGTTTGGCTATAAGAGAATTTTGAAATCTTTTTGCTTTGCTTATATTTACAGAACCTACAGAAAAATCTTTGTGTGTGGAATTAATTATCAGATAACAGAGTTCTTCCAAATGACCATAACTGGACCCCTATTCCTAAACTCTTTGAAGAAAAATTGGTGTATCATATTTCTAAGTATTTCCAGTGTCTACGCATTCAATAGCCAGAAAGTGGGTCTTTCAAAAATATTTCTTTCAACAAATTTTAAGAGAAATGTAAAAGCTGTAATATGGTTAAGGCTTATGATTCTTCACATGGTGTGTTCTGTTTCTCTTCCAAGTGAGACTGACTTTTGCCACATGCGTCAGAGCTTTGTTATGTATTGGTTGGTTTAGGGATTATTCCAAAAAGCATTTCTCATAGTTTGGCCTAGAAGAATTTATGAGAATGTATTTTATGCCTACCAATTAACAAATAGTCCTTCTAATATATCACTTGGCATTTTTGAATCACAAAATCCTCTTTCAATCAATCTCTTTAAAATATCATTTTAAACATTGGAAAAAAACTCTTTTCTAGTTCAGAAGACTTGTCTTTCTCTTGAAATTCAAACAGATAAATCTTTGGTTGTTATATAGGATAGGTCAACTTTCTAATCAATGTGGTTTCCCTTTCAGAAAGTCCATGGTAATGATTATCCAGCCTCTTTTTCAAGAGTTCTTTTGAGCAATGCATATTTTTATATGGAATCAAAACCAGCATTCTGGTTTTATCAAATTTTTAAATTGATGCTGAGGTCTGTTCTGGGAAATTTGATATCTCCGACCCCAAATATCTTAAAGTCCTTTAAGGCAGTCACTTTTCATGGTGCTGCCTCCTGATGTCTTCTCTTTGTTGGAATAAAGTCCTCATTTGTCTCACCTCTGTTCATGCCCTCCAGTTTTCTCAGCATCTAGGTAGCCTAAACCATGTAACTAAAGTCATTGGTAATAATGAAATACCTCGACTTCTGAGTTAAAATATAGTTTATTTGGAGTCACCTGATTTATCCATATTCAACAGTAATTTTGAAATTACATTGACATGAAAGATTAATGAATTTATATCTCAGCCTGAAAAAAAAGAGTTTTCAACTAGATTATAGTGCTGAGGCTTGAAATAAAAGAGGAAGTTTGGATGTAAAAATGTAACTTTCTTATTCTTACACTCCTCAACCATTATTTAGAGATAAAAACTTTCATCAAGAAGAAAGCCAGTAGCAAATGTTCCATGGTATGAAATTAGTTTGTAAGATGAACAAAGCCAGTTTACTTCTTTCCAGTCATTGCTAATAAGTTTTCCTTTCCATACCTGTTCAGGTATTATAATTTTTAGTTAGAAAACATGTGTATAGTAGTAGAGGTCATGAAAAGTAGAGCATGATAATGTGGAGAGATACATAGAAGGAAGAACCTATGGCACTTTGTAGTTTTATTTTATTTTATTTTTTAAATTTTATTTAAGGAGGAAAAAAAAAACAGAAAAAAGGTTCAAGTCATACAGAATTTCAGAAAGAATAAACAGTAGGAAATCACTAGTTAATAGATTATTGTTATCTTAGAAATATTTGTTCAAGTTACAAAATTAAAGCGTATAAAGTGGACTTTCAAACAGTGAGACTGCAAACAGTTTTGTTCAATGATCCAACAAAACTCAGTAATATGGTTATCTGTCGTATACACTTAAATATATATGCAGTTATATCCTTTAGAGCACTTTCTTTTCCTTTCTTTCATACAATGACAATTACACATTTTGGGTTTTAGACTTAAAGTATCTGAACCTCTATCAAAATCATCAGGCAGTGCAGCTTAAAATTTATGCTGTGATAATTCAGACAACTGCAAGTTTAAGAGGGGCATTTTATGTCACATGGTAAATTTAGAGTATGCAAATTTTGCCTCACTCCCAAAAGAAGAGAGTTGTATAGAGAAACAAGAAGAATGGTTCAGAACCCAATTGGCTTGTGATACGTTTTACTCAGAAGGGCCTGATATAAAGGCCATACAGCGTTTGCATCTGCAAAAGACGTTTTGAGCACCACTGGTTAAATGGATTATAGGACCCAAGCCTTAGAGCAGCCTGCAACCCATCCTAGAGAAGTTATAGTGCTTTATCTTATTATAAGTGCAGCTCAAAACAGAGAGCTTTTCAGTTACTTGGAAAACAGGTCAGAATAGTATATCCAGACAAGATAGATGCTAGCTGCAGAATTGAAAGAAGATCCTTAAAGTTTTCTGAGAGACACATGGAATCAGATGTACCAGTTTGATCTTAACCTTGGGAGGAATACCAGCCAAAGATGAGTTTTACAGTGTTAAGTGGTTAAAAAAATATTTTGGGACTTGAGAAAAATAATATAAAATTTAAATTTGTATCTAGAAATATTTATTAAAACAGTTACTGCCATTTGTATACTAAATCTTTATTACCGTTTTCCTATGACAATAGCATAGTTTATGAAAGAGATGTTAAAGGCCATAAAACCTACACATTTGCTATTTGACCCTTTGAAAGTTTACTTTTTCCTTCAACATGCAATTTCAGTTTAACAAATGTGCCAAATAAAAATAAAACAAAAGTTTCTCTGGGAATATATGAAATACCAACATTTAAATAAGTATAAGGCTTTAAATACTAATGTAGATAAATTTAAAAATATCAGGGAATTTTTGCTCAGTAAAAAATCAATACACAATTAATATGTATTATTTTATCTGTGATTCACTTTTGTGTTTGATGAATTATGTTACCTTTGTGAGTTTAAATATCTGTAAGTATGTATATTTACTTATAAAAATAGAAATTATTCTGATAATTTCTAAAACTGTTTCTAAAACTAAATACTCCAGTTTGTTTTATGAACCAGTATAATTTTACATCCCAAAGAAAATTTGTAAACAATGCTTAAAATTGTAAAGTTTATATGTAAATTATATGTAATAATAGTTGGAAACTATTATAAAGTTATATATTCATATAAATATGAATATAATTTTGCAGTGTATTATAAATGATAAAATGTTAATGAAAAAAGCACAGTATCAAATCATTTCCACCACATATCATTTCCCTGTATGAAACCTATGAAGGGAATAGTTTTATATGCAAGCACATTGATCCTGACACTGCTCTTCTTAGGGTAGTGAGATCATATAAGATTTTCTCTTTGTGTTTTTAATTTATTTGAGTATTTTGACTTTATTCATTTTATGGTAAAACAATTTAAATTAAAATTTTATATGAATTATATATTGTAATTTGTAACAGATTTTGTGGAAGGATAGTATTCAATATATTACTTCCTCTACTAAATTTCATATTGCTAATTTTGGCTTGTCTTTATAGTACATTGCATATTTTTTTCAGTGTTGAATTATTTATTGATGCCATTAAATATCTTTCTTCATGACATCTATGTATTTAGTAAACGCTCTCCTTTGTTTTTTTCAAATTGTGTATAAATTATATATATTATATATATAATTTTTCCAAACTATATATTTACCACTAAAATAAAGCTATTGTCTTAGGTGCCTTAACTACCAAGCGCCTTAACTACTGCTATCATATGTAATATACCAGTCTCAATTCTCATTTTTCTATTATGGAACGTTCTACCTCATAAGATTGCATTTCTGCTGAAGTAGAATCTTGTCCTGGTTTTCTACCATTATTTCTACCACATAAATGGAAATATTCATTAAGGTTGTACATCTTCTGAGCATTCATCTCTTTGTTCTTATTTCCTATTATCTAATTTTTCACATGTCTGTTATGTGCAGATTGCTTCCAATCAATATTTCAGGACTTTTCCTTTGAGCTCTAGATCTGCTTTTCAAAATGTTTATTTGGTATCTCTACTTTGTAGTTCTGATGAAACTTCCACTCAGAATTCCCTAAATGTCTTCATTTTCCTTGGCAGCAGCACTGTTTTTGTAATCTAACTTGGAGTAGTATTTGACCCTTTTCTATTTTCCTTTTGTTGCCATTAGGTGACTTTATCTAACTGGTGTTTCTTAATCTTTTTACCTTAGCTCTGAGTCAGTGGACAGAGCTGTTAAGGTTGTGGCCTCTGACACCGAGTGGAGTGGGTGTTCAAGCCATAGCTCTGCTGTGACCTAGCTATGTCAACTGAGCAATGCTTTTTAGTTTCATGTGTCTCAATTTGTTTCACTGATAAAATGGGAAAAGAAATGCTATTGGAATCTATCTTGCAGGATTGCTTTGAAGATTAAAAGATAATGTATTTCATGCCCCTAAGAAAACTTCAGCACAGTAAGCATTCACCAAATCTTATCTATTACATTGCTTGCATTGTGCATACTGCCATTTTAGTTCAGGCTCTTCTTTTATCCTTAGGTAAACTATGTGTTGCACAAGGTGGATGCCCTGATTTACTTCTACCGTCATTCCTCAGTATTTGTATGGCACTGATTCCTGAGAACTCACATCAGATACCAAAACCTACGGATACTCAAAACCTGTATATGACATGGCATTGTATTTGTGCATAACCTATGCACTTCCTTTTGTATTCTTTAAGTGATCTCCCAGTTATTTATAAATTTAATACAATATAAATGATAATTGAATAATTGTTACAGTGTGTTGGGTAGGGAAGGGAAAAAGTCTACACATGTTCAGTTATGTTATTTTTTGTTGTTGTTTCAGAATATTTTCAATCGTGGTTGTTTGAATCCACAGATACAGAACCCTTTTGGGGGTTGGGGCATGGTGAATTGACTGTGTATTATTTTATTTGAGACACAGTTTTGAAGTTTATATGAAATCCACTGAATTCCACTAAGATTTGTGCCTCATGTGACTTCTGATTAACTAAATGGAAAAATTGCAAAGTGGAAACATTCTATTCCCTTCCTACAATGGAACCAGCAGGTTAAGAGGCAGCCTCAAAAAATCCAAAGGCAGATGTATAGTTTGGAATGCCAAAATAAAACAAACCAGGAGTGCTCACGTAAAATCAACGCAGGCGAAATTAGTTTGGGGAGAATTTACGGATCAAAAGATCCCAGAACAGGAAAATGGGAAGCTGTGGTGTAGCCTCTGGACATCTCTGCAAGAGTTATTTGGTTAAGCAATAACACCAAGTAATTCCTCTCCGTAGAGTCATATGTACTCTGGATCACGGTGTACAGCAAGAAACAGAGTTTCCTTTTCTGTTTTTCTTTCATTCACAGGCAACCACATGTAACCTCATTCAAGTCATGTGCTCAGAATGAAAGCCTCATTTATATAATCGCTTTATATGCTTCTGCTAATTTGTATTTGTTTATTTCTCTGAAAGATATTTATTATTTTTTCTCATACTCTGTGCGTTTAATATTACTAATTTTAAGTGGTTCGATTTTGAATTTCTCACCAAGAAGCCATGTTAAAGGGTAATTGTAAAGGCACAGAAAGAGTCCCCATGATTTTCTGTTTCCCTGCATCATACACTTTAAAGTGGCACCTGGGAAATTTGACAGTTTTATTGCAGCATATTTCCTCTCTTGTCTTGTGGCTAATTTCTGTCTATTTCTTGTCACAATTATGAAAGATTTATCTATCATGCTGAGAAACTAAGTGTTTTATGGATTTTTCAGAAAGAGTGATTGAATATTATATATAGATCTTAACTTTATAAATTTATAATAGACAATAAAATTAAGTTACCATTAGGGCTCCCTGGATTTGATATCATGAGAAGGCATCAAGCTTGATTTGCTGATGTATTCAAGGTTTCCCACAACCATAAATGGTGGTTTGGCTCTTACATTATGTTGTCAAATGAGGATAACAGAATGTTCATTTAAGCCAGTCTAAGACCAAGAATTCAGAAGGGAATTAGCTTCATCAGTTTACCTCTCCCTTACCTACCTATCTGTTTGTGTACTTATCATCCACCCTTCAGTCCTGGTCTTCTAAACTGATCATACCCCATAACTGCCTTCATCTCCTTGCAAAAGGATACAGCATTAAATTGTGTTACAAGAACAAGTTATAGAGTTAGAGCTGAGTTTTAACTGAGGCAGCCATTTGTTAGCTGTGTGATCGTGGATAAATTAGATCATTTCTCAGTCTCCTTATCTGGAAAAGATGATCATTAGGTGCTGGTTCTTAGGAATATCAAGTAGGATAATATTTATTAACAACCAAATGCTGATAATGGGGACATACACCTGTAATCTTAGCACTCTGGGAGTCTTAAGCAGGAGGACTGTGAATCTGAGCCTAGCCTAACCAATTTGGTGAGATCCTACACAAATTTAAAAAAAGGCTAAGGATGTAGCTCAGTGCAAAGGCCATGGGTTCAGTTAGCAGGAAGAGTGTCAAAAGCCCTGGATTCAATCCCAGGATTCTTGGTCTTAGACTAGGTTAAATAAGCATTTTGCTATCCACATTTGAAAGCATAAGAGCCAAACCATCATTTGTGGTTGTAGGAAATGTTATGATGTGAAGGCTGGGTCCTGTTAAGATCTCTAGTTTTTGACCCTGTCCTTTGACTTGTGTCTTCCGGGTGTCTCTTTGATGCTTCTTAGAGTTTCCTTTTTGGTTTTGGTATCACTTCTTTCCTTTTCCTTCTCATTCTCTATTTTCGAAAAGTTAATTGTACCATATTTATAGTATTTTTCTTGGCTAGAAGCTTAGAGAGTTATATATGTGGAAGCATAAAACGGGTGCCGAGGAAGGAAAGAGAAATTTCTCATCAAAATTGGCGTCTAGGGTTCCAGAAAAAGGTTGTACTGACAATGAGTAAATCCTAAAGATTAGGACAGAGTTGTAGCTTCTCTCATGATTATTAACTTGCTTCATTCCAAGGGCAAGATGACATGCTTCATCAGTAGGCACGATCAGGCTACACCGTGATTCTCTCTCCATATTCAGTTTCATTTCTCTACTTACAAAAAGGTTAAAACTTTATCTTTCTGATTAAGTTTAGTCTAGCTAAAAACCACAAGTGGAAGCAATTGCTGTGGAAAACCATTGCTAGTGTTAGGTTGGCAGGAACATCATCAAACAGGAAGGAACAGGTCGCCTTTCTCATTTTAATTTTCATTGAGAATACAATTTTGATGTACTAAGAGAATAAAATGTAATGTTTTGATATTTCATGACCTTTGAATCCTCCCTCCAGTGTCCCTATTGGCAAAATCTTAACAGGCATCAGCTGATAAAACCAGAATATTTTGCAGATATCCAGCACAAGGAGTGCCCGGCAGAATATAAGACAGTGAAATGAAATTGAAGCACATTGAAGGCTAACTAAATTTACCATCTCCAGAATTTAAGGCCTAGAGGTTATTCTTGTTCTGCATGTAATTTACAGATTCTAAGATGTCTTACTTTTCTTTCATCGGCAGGACAATATATCTGTTCAAAATTAAGGAAAGAAAGGTTTGTTTAACTCACAGTTTGTGGAGGTTTCAGTCCATCATCACCTAGCTGCAAGGCAGAGTAGAATGGCTCAGGGACAACAGTTCATAACGGCAGGAGACAGCAAAGCCAAAGGGGAGGGAAGCAAACCTCTTTTCCTCACTTACATTGTCTGCAGGCTACCCGACCTAAAGTGGGTTAGCTCTCAGGCCATCTCTGTACCCTTCTCTTGCACATACTGCGGTTATTTACAAAGTTAAGTACCCTGCCCCTCCCCTACTGAATCACTTAGTTAAGCTTCTAAACTTCTCAAGTTGACAAATAATCAACCATTACAATATCCTAGAGTTTAAACAGCTTCCCTAGGACATGTCCTCTCCAGTCCAGGATGTAGAGCTGCTGAGTTCCTTAGGCTTCTAAACTCAAGTTGACAGTGTATCAACCATTACATAAGAATGATAGCTCTTGCAGGTAAGAAATTAACTTTTTTTTTGTCTTTTTATTTTTTATCAGTACCAGGGATCAAACTCACGACTGCCTGCTTGCAAGGCAGGCGCTTATGCCGCTGAGCTAAATACCCAGCCGCTAAGAAATTAACTTTTAAGAAATTTAAGAATTGTGAGTAACCAACTCTGTCAAATTCCTAAATCTGTCAGGCTCAAATGCAGATTTGGGGTAGAGAAAAAACGTAAAAGAATGAAAGAGATTTCTTTAATGAATAGATTTAAAATAGGAACATTATTATTTATTGATGTTCTATCTGTAGTTTATGTCTCTTCTCTTTATTCCAATCTTAATTCAGTAGCTAATGTGTTTGCATTTTAAAGGACTGAAAAACTCTCTTTGAGCTTTTGAGGTGTCCTTCTTCTTCAGCTATTTTATCTCCTTTCTTTCTCCCTTCCTTCATTCCTCTTCTAGACCTCTTTACCAATTTTCTCTTCCAATCCCCTTTATTTTTGCCTTTGTTTCTTTCCCTTTCCCATGCTATTCTCAGTTGTATCTATTTTAATTTGCACCTGTCTTGAATAAAGGTGAGGTTTTACCCAGGCTAGGTTTCATTCTAGTTTTGTTTTCCTGTGTGTACTAATTATTTAAAATGAGGCACTCTTGATTAAATTGTATTTCAAATACAAAATTTAAAATGGTAGCAGTTTAGAGAAGTTTTCTTTCTCTAAATTGTTTGAAGATAAGTGTGTATTTAATTCCCACTGACAATATAAGAGCTTAACAAAAATTCTTTCCCTTCTTTCTTTGGCATTTTCTACCTGCAACTGCATTTTACTTTTTGCTGTGATGCTTCAGCAGATGTGTCCAGTTCTGCTTTGTGATATGATGAGAAAGAGGACAAACACGTGTTTGATTGAGAATTCCCACTTTGGGTTAAGATCTTGTTCATCATTCTAATGTCTTATACTTGTGCAACATTTGTGACTTAGAAGCCATTGTCTTTTTTTTTTTTTTTTTTTGTCTTTTTCCTTTTTATCGGTACCGGGGATCGAACTCACAAGTGCCTGCTTGCAAGGCAAGCGCTTATGCCGCTGAGCTAAATCCCCAGTCCCGCCATTGTCTTTTGTAGTGGTTATGACATAGGCTTAAAGACAGAACGTGTATATACCAAGTAAGGAAACTTTCTTCTGAGGATAGACTGTGACCTAATCAAGGAGACACTGATCAGGAATTATTTCTATATTTATGAGAAGTCAGTTATCCAGAGATGGCTTCTATAAGCACTTTTATTATTCTTACCAATATCTGACTTTGCTAATGAGCATACTAAATGTTAGAAATGTGTTTCTCCTTTTAACAAGTGGTCGGGCAACAGCATGATGAATCTTAGAAATGAATTTACAAGTACTTAATATATATGGATTGGTTAAAATATTTTAGAGATGTGCTCCATAATTGTTTTAAGAGGACAGAAAAATTCAGTGAGGCTGAGAGCTTTTACTTCAGAAAGGAACCTGAGTCCTGAGTCCGGCCATTGACTTCGAATGTTGTATTTCCTGACCCTGACTGTAAGGAAACACAATATTATCTCTGCACTATCACTTAGAGCCTGATGCTTAAAAGGAATACATGCTTGGTTGCTGTCTTAAAAGTCTTAATAATTTTGGCAAAGGAGGCCCATATTTTTATTTTGCACTGGGCACTGAAAATCATTTAGAGTTGCTTGATTTTATCTTTCATGCATGAACATTGGAAAGTGGGTACTGGACCTCACTGAGCTTATACAACAAGTTGAAAGAATTCTTCCTGTTACTGAATGAATGGTCTTAGATGGGGTAAAATTTGATTTGAAATTTGCTTCACTTGGACTCAATATAGTTGTGGGAAATATCCAACCCTCCCCTCCTTCACCAATTGCCATTGTTTATGAAAAAGTCATATTAGGCCCCTTGATTTAGATCAATCTGCATGTTTTTCACAGAGATTTCAAGGGCTACATAGTTCATTGTAGCATAAAAAAATAAAACTTCTGTTATAGAACTTTCTAATTTTGGTGCAAACATTTGAGGACTAAAATATAGTAACTACATATGCCACCAAGAAAATGAAATCAGAGGACAAAAATTAATTATTGCTTTACTTATTTTGCTAGAAGTTATAATTTGTCATCCTTTCTCTCTACTCAGTGCATAGTATCTTTATTTACAGTTTAACTTGATACAGTAGTTTGGATTGTGTTTTTAAATACTGACCATGATATTTGAAAGAATCAGTTCATGGATTAGGCACTATGTCTCTAATTTAGACATAGAGTGAGATTTGATTTAAAACATTGTGCATAGAGACTGATTATTGCCCAGTAACATTGTTTGAATAATGATCTGACAGGTATCCTGAGAGATGGGGCATTACTTTAAATTTTTTTTAAGTTTTAAGTAAGCCAGATTTTTCTCCCCACTGTTATAACTGTGCTTTTTTTTCTGATTTGCAGCTAGAATGTGGAAATGTTTTCCAAATGGATGAAAACTCAGTTTGCAATGAGATGGCAAAGCCTCTTTCCTGAAGAAGTACAGCCTGGGGACTCGTAGAGGCTGCTTCGGGCTAGACGGGGGAAAAAGAAACAAATTATGCTTGCTGGACTTTTAGCAATATTCTTTTGACTTAAACCTTTTAATCTTATTGTGAACATGGTTAATTCCTCTTTCTATAAAACCTCGAGGGATTTTTCAACCTGCTGGTCTGGTGATCTGAGGTATAGCTTGCCTCTTTGGCAAAGGACAACAAAGGACAGCAAAGGACAACAGGACAACAGCTCCTTGCTGTTTCACAGATATGTGGGAACTAAAGCAAAGTTAGATTATTTATTTACAAGTAAACAGTTCAACATTTCCCCATGTATGTCTTTTTTTTAAAATTTTATTTCAGGAGAAAAAAAAAGCAGAAAAAGGGTACAAGTTATACGAAATTTCAGAAAAAAATAAACAGTAGGAAGTCACTAGTTAATAGATAACATATTGTCATCTTAGAAATATTTGTTCAAATTACAAAATTAAAGCATGTAAAGTGGACATTCAAATAGTGAGACTGCAAACAGTTCTGTTCAGTGATCCTTAAAGGAGAATGTCTTTGTAAATATGACAACGTAGTGATTTGATTTAAGGCCTTTTGCAGTCTGCCTAACACTGAGGAGTGAGCAGTATGATCCACAGTCCTCTTCCTACTTTCTGAGAATTTAGCCACCATTGCTACCGCTCATCTAAGCCTGCCACTAAACAAAGAGGGTATCCAACACGCACGGTTCATTTTGAAGGAACATACCCTATACTTTTGCCTATTGTATGAGAAATTTCACACTTGAATGGATTAAGTAAAACAAACAATGAACCAGTAGACAAACAAAACTTGTAAAACAACTCCACATTCTGAATTTCTTCTACTTTTGGCTGGAGTTAATGTAGCTAGTTGCTGCTATGGCCAGTCACTCAGAATAAAGCAACATTTAAGTTTTATAGCTACAGCTATTTTTTTCTTTGAATCAGCTTCTGTGGATTTTAAATGAAAACCATTGAACCTTGTGTTTCTATGTTAATTTCAGAAGTTGTCAGTACTGGGAATTTTTCCCCAACATGTATCCACTGAAGGCTATAAAGTTTATTCAACTTCATTCACAAGAGAAAGAGAAAAACAGTGCTATAGTTTTAGATAAGAGCCATGTATTATCATCAGAAAAACAATAATAAATATGGCAATAAGTCACTGTTGACACATTATTTAATGCTAATAATTATATATCTAAAAACCTCCTGCAAACTCATACCTTTAATTCAAGCATACTCAGATTCCTAGTGGTTTTCACATATTTTACCAGAACAATGTTTTTATTCCAAAGCTATATAGTGTCAGGTCAAAAGACTTTTTTCAGCATACATTTTATTTAAGTGAAACGTTAATAAATAGGTTTTATGAGAATGTCACAAGGCCAGATGTATTTACAACTCTGAACTGTGCCCAAACTAGAGTTTGTAACAATCACATGAATGGAAAAACATGATTGTACAATCTTTGTGGCTCCCATAAAAGTGTTTCCACTGCCCCCAAGATTGTAGATTTTATGGTTTTTAAAACCCAAGAAACTGTAGAGGAATGTAAGGGAAAAATTAGTAATGAATGTTCTTAACTGATTGTTTATATGTTGGGAATTTAAGACATTATAACATAAGGGTGAGAGAGAACATACATTGTGGTTTTCATTCTTAAAAGCTTTTATTTTGAAATACTTTCAGGCTTATAGAAAAGTTACAAAAACTATAGAAAGAAATCCTGCTTCATTCAAAGCCCCTAATTAATAATATTTTATCACATCCACTATTTCTCTATCCATCCATCTATCCCTCTACCTATCATGTTTTCTATTTTTACCATCTGTCATCAATTTTCTATTTCTAATTAAGAGTATATTTCAGATGTGATGCTTTGTTATTCTTAAACACTTCAAAACGTACATTTCCTACTTATCCATAATAGTTTATATGTATCTCAAAATCAGAAAATGAACATATATAAGAAATCATTGTATAACTCTAAAACCAAATTCAAATTTCTGTGGTTATTACTGTCATGTCTTTTATACCAAGAGACAAAAAGGAGGAATCAATAATCAAGTAGTCAAAATCAAAACAACGTCATCTCTATCCTGCTGAACTCCTTAAGCCTCTTTTCTTTTTGGTTCAAGAGTTAGGCTAAGATAAAAATTTCAGTAATAGTCTTGTCTGTTTATTTGCTTCTATCAGGAGCAGTTTAGGTTTTACATGAGTTTTAAAGTACATATTTTAAAAGTTAACAAGCAAATTATTTTGTAGAATGTCTCTCAGTTTAGACTTCTCTAATGTTTTCTTGTGGCTTGATATAGAAAATACATTTTTAGGCAAGAATATTATAAAAATAATGGGTTGTTTATCATTGTCATATTAGGAAACACATAGCTTCAGTTTGTGACATTATTGATCATGTTATATCAACCTGGTGTTCTACATTAAAGTTAATTTATTAATATTTCACACTTACTAATGTGCATCTTATAGGAAATATTTTTAGAATATTTTAGAAATAATTTGCTTCTTATTAAACTTTCACCCACTAATTTAAGCATCTTTTGGTGATCTTTTATTAAAAACAACTATTATGATGTGGGTTTTGTGATAATTAGCATTCTACTCCTATAAGAAAATACCACTTATAAGGAAACATAAGGAAAAAAAAGATTATTTTGGCTCATGATTTCAGAGTTTTAGTTCATGGTTTCCTGGTTCTGATGGTTTTGAGCCTGTAGCAAGACAGCACAGCATGGTGAGGAGCAAGCAAGGGGAGGGAAGTGCTTGCCTCACAGAGACTGTGAGCAAAAGATAGAGAAGAATCAGCATCCCTCAGTCGCCATCAGGCATGATCATTCCTCTTCAAGGTTTCTACCACCTTTCAGCAGTACCAAGCTGACGACCAAACTTTAACATATGGCTTTTTAGGGACATTAAAGATCCAAACTATAGCAGTGGACCAAATGGTGTTTTCTAATTCTATCATTTCTTCTATAATTATTACTTAGAATTTGGTGGAAAGTATCTCTTCTCCTAATTCTCTCTTAGTTCTGTCTCTTGGTTCTATTTTGCACTGTGATTTAAAAAGTCTTTTTCAGATTATTTTCTTTTTTAACACGTTTGTATTACATAATGTTTACATTCCTTGTGGTGAGTTGGTGCATGTATAGAGCACAAAATTCTTCTTTTTGTCTCCTTTCCCCTTCTTCTCTCTTCCCTCTATTCATCTTTTGATCTGCTTCTCTATTTTTTCACATGTTTTCATTACATAGTGTTCACATTACTTGTGTGGAGTTACTTGTGTTGTAATGTTCACATTATTTGTACCTGTACATAATACATCCTTTTGACAAGTCATTGCTGGTTATTGATTCTTTCTGTTACAAAAATGCTTTCATTTCATCTTATACTTTATTGCAGCCCTTGAATAAGTCATTTATTCAAGGGCTTTTTTCTGTTAGAGGAAGTCGCTCTTTAGAAACAAGTATCTGGGTGCTAGAAGTTCACAGTGTCTGCCTTCTCTTCTCAGTAAATATATCTTGGAAATGTGAGTAACACACATTAATGTGGGCACACATCTATATTATTTCTCTAAATTACAATCCATATTGAAAACCATAGATTCACGTTGGTTCCTCCAATTCTAGGTCAACCACATTGTGATTTTTTTTCACATCTACTTATAGCATAGAAGTAGATGTGACAGAGCGATATCAGTTCCCCATTATTTTCAATGTATTAAGTGTTGATTTCCTTCAATTTGCTTATTTTCAACTACACTGACTCAAGGACTCCCTCACACTACCTGTGCTTACTGAATTCTCTTTCCATCTAGCTTTACTTATAGTAAGTTAAAGCATTTTATTTAGTTAATTTTTAAAATGTGCAATTTAAAATTAAACTTACACTTGAATTATTAAATAAGATTTACTGTAGGTATACTGTTTCACAAAGACATTGAACTCTCAGAAGAGACAGTTAGAGAACAATGTTAATGCAGATGAAATTGAAGTATTTTAATCTTTATTGATTTAAAAGAACCTTTAAAATTAAACCATAAGTTGTTCTGGAGACCTATGATTCAATAACAGTAACTGTTATTGTATGATATGGTAGAATGAGGGCTTAGTGGTGCAGAGTGGATAAAATATTTACTTTTTCCCTCATGCTGTTACAGTGAACTAAAAGTTTAATTTATTCACTCATCTGAGGTTTGAGTTTGAAGAAATTGCTTGCTTAGTGGCAGAAAGCATGGTACCACTCTGTACTTCACCTTTGTTTTTGTTCCCTTCAATGTTAGAGGAAAAGAATGATCTAATCTTCATTTTATGGCTTGCTCTGAATATACCATTTTTCTCTTCCTTTTTAACTAAGAGTGAGGTAGGTGATGTTTCGATGAAAATATAACAATGATGTAATAACTGTATAAAGTTGAAAATGCTATGAAATGATGTGATTCTTGATCAGAAACTCCAGTGTTTTGTTTGAAAATGAAGCAAATCTTTTTATCAAATACCTAAATTTTCATATAAATCCTTTGCCTACATTATTTGACAATAAATAAGCTTGAAATAAATAAAATTAGTTGGTTCTAATAAAATGAGGCATTAATGTTTGAATTTGAGATCTTTGTTCTTGTTCTATTTTAGCCCACGCTGTGAAAAATATATAACCATATTTTTTCTCAACTACACATTAAATGAAAATAATAGGCATTGATTTTAATATACATGTACATTTAACAAATTGTTTTCACAAATATCAAGTAATACTATAGTGACAAAATGTTATTACAAACAAATTTATGACTATGTGCATAAAGGAGGACATTAGTAATATGGATACTTCTAACCAGCTGTTAGTTGAACTCCTAGGGTACACTTATATATTGTGAGAAATGGAGAGTTCTAAGGGATTATGAACTCATGGATGCCACTCCTGAGTGATGGGGAGGGATGGGAAGCATTTTAAGTATCTTATCAATCAGTCTGAATTCACAGTCTGAGTGTAATCAAAAGACTTGAAGACCTACTTCATTGTTTCTAGCTAGCCAGGAGGCCAATATTTGTACCTTCCCCCACAGTTTCCTCAGAGACCTTCATTTTAAACTTTAGAATGCTTTGAGTTATGTTGAATGTACTTGATTTACCATATAAACATGCTTGCCTTGACTATATCCTGAGCAAAGACCCAATGATAATAAGGTGTGGTTGTTAATCATTGTTATGGCTTGTATTTACATGTTTTTCTAAAGGCTCATGAGGTCATAGGTTGGGTGTTTTAGAAGTGGCTGGTTCCAGAATGTGTGATTCTGGGATTGATATATGGTTTAATACTAGGATTAAGGGCTCTAGGATTAAGCATACGAATGCTATTTATCTTAAGGAGTCTAGATATAATGTAAGAGATAAAAAGAACCTTTTGTTTGCTTTTACTTTGTTACCTTCTTCTAGCTATAAACTATTTTTCTTTTGTAATTCCTGTTTGCTCTGCCACCCTGCCTGGAGCCAGCTGGCTATGGACTGAAACCTCCAAAAACTGTGAGCTAAGTAAACACTTAAAAAAAAAATAAAACTTTAAGTATCAACTATTTTGTCCTAGCAATGAGAAAAATAACTAAGACAAAATTTGGTACAAAGAGTGATGTTGCTCTCCGTGTATCTGACCTTGTGGTTTAAGAGCCTTTAGAGTTGGCTTGTAGAAACAGGAAGAGTTAGACAAGATTTAGCAATGCCAGCTAACAAATAGTACAGGTGAAACACCTGAGGCTGTACTTGATGAGAGATTCTGGTCAGAGCCCAAAAGACTAAAATGCTAATAAAAATTCTGCTGGCAAAGAACAGGTTTGGGGGATTTCTGCTTAAAAACTGTCTGCAGTGACTATTAAACTTCACATGATATGTGCCATGCCTTGGTAAACAGTTTGTCTATATTTTGCTTATGTCCAGAGACTTTGCCTATGCCTAAGATTAAGGGCAGTAAACTAAGTAATCTGACAAAAAAATATTCAAGGCAGTCTAATGTTGAGGCAGTGGCACGGCTATGTTGGGGGTTTTTAGCCAGGTATATATAAAAAAATATTGAGCAAAGAATACAGAAAAATGATTTTAAAAGTTTTGAGTTTGTCCAGAAAGCATATTCCAATAAAGCTGTAGATTACAATAGATCAGAGGAGTTCTTAATTGCTGAAAAGCAAAAAGAAAATGAAAAAGGTAGCCTGAGAGCATCACAAATTCAGTAAGACTCCACTCTTTACAGTCTTAAAATTGCGAAAGACTTTTTTTTTTTTTTTTTTAAAACAAAGCCATATTCCAAAATGGCAGTGCCATAGGATTATTTTTCCTCAACGTTTAGTTCACAGGCACTAGGCTCCTCTGGCTATTGCTCCATCTGGCTACAGATCTTGGTATAGTCCACATGGTGCTGGTTTTAGGTGCATGAAGAATGCAAGAGCTGTGGGGTCAAAAAGAGTTCCACCCAGATTTTAAAAAATGTTCTGAGAGGTCACACAGCGTATCCTAGAGGTCAGTGGGTAAAGCTGTGAGTGTAAAGCAAAAATACACTGAGGATCCCATAATATTAAAAAAAACCAAGAATATAGATCATCAACATAAAGCCGCAGAGTGAGCATAAGCAGCCAAAGAAAAAAGCCTTGAGGGATACAACTAAAAGAAATGCCATAGAGGTGAAGCCACTCAAGCCCTTTAGAGTTCATAACTTGCCACAAATTACTAAAAATGACTGTGAATTAACTTTTGCCCACCGGATTTTTGCTCTTGTTTTGTTCCCATTCCTTGGTATCCTCCTGTTTGTAACTTTTTAAATAGAAATGTATATTTTGTGACATTAAATGTTAAAAGTATTTAACTTTCTTTTCACTTGTGTAAAGGCTTGCAGCTAAGGGTTTGCCTTAAATCTCAGAAGAGATTTTAGACTTAGGCTTTTCAGCAATGTTTAAACGGGTAAGACTTTGGCAACTCTTAGGGATGAATTAAATGCTTTTTGCATTAAGAAATATGTATAAATCTTTAGGGGAACAGGGGGAGAATATTATGGCTTGTGCCTAGATATCCCCCAAAGCCTCATGCAGTTATAGGTGGAATTTTTTCGAAGTGACTGGATCTATGGTATGTGAAGCTGGAATTGATTCATTAGTGCAATATTAGGATCAAAAGCACTAGGATTAAGGATGTGAGTGCTACCCTCCCTAAGTAGCCTGGTTAAAGAAATAAAAAGAGCCGTGGTCATGGCTTGCTTGCTGTTGCTTTGCTGACCTCTACCTGACATAACCATTTCTGCTTTGCAATACCTGTCTGCCATATCACCCTTCCTTGAAACCAGCCACTTTTAAAAACCTTACAAACAAGCTAAATAAACTTCCTCCTTTAATTTGGGGTGTGGGGTATTTTGTCTCAGCAAGAAGAAAAGTAACTAAGATAATCATAGATATATAAATGTGACCAGAAATTCTTAGTTAATTAGTAAGGCACACTTCTGGGAGTGTCTGTAGGATATTTCCAGAGATGCTTGGCATGTAGGCCAGCAGACTCAGGAAGGAAGACCCATCTTGGTTGTGGGCAGCACAGACCGGGTAGAACAGACACACGATTTTGCTAAATGCTTTTATCCCCAGTATGAAAATGACAAGTCATTTTAGGAATTCTGGAATTATTGAGGAATTTTCCTGAAATATAAAATAAATAAAATAAAATTGGGTAAGTACAAATATTACTAGCTTTATGACCTTGGTCAATCTGTTAAACTTTTTGTATCAGTTTCTTATTGCTTATTATGAAATATTTGACTTTTCTTGTCACTGTAGTATCCTGTGATCTGAACCTTCTGTGATTCTGGTCTTTAAAACACAAAAAACTCTAATGGACCTTGAGATTTCAGGTGAGACTCTTGGGAATGTGATTTGAGGAAAGGAGTGAGACCGAATACCAGCAGGGAAATCTCTTATGCATGAAAGACCTGAACTTATGGCTATTTTTTTGGTCAGTAAGGGTGGAGAGTGTTACATATTTGTAACTGTCTTTACTCAAACCATAATATGGATGTCTTACAACTGCAATCATGATTAGAAAATTTATATTCTGGTGATGATAGTTCCATTAGTCCAATACATATGTATTAATACAAAGGAACTGTTAAAAGAAAAACTTACTAGAGGTCAAGTCACCTTCCCCCTATAGTAAGTAAGTGGGATTTCAACTGTACAGAAAAAAATCACATTCCCAGATTCAGGGTGTAAATGTATAATATAGACGAGAAGCTTCATTTTATTCCTAATAGTGTTATAGGAGTACTGGGTAAAGCTCATTCTTGATCAGTTTATTTAGACAACAACTTCTTTAAGAAATCTAGTGAAAAATGCCTGTAACAAGAATTTAGAATACTTTTTGGAAAGAATCCATCTGCCGTGATTGAGATACAAACATCCTTCAAAGGTTTCATGGTGTTAAAGGCAGAGTTATTGGTTGCAGGGGCTCTTTCTCTGTGTCTGTCTTTGCTTCCTGGCCACCATGAAATAACTGCCATGATGTTTTAGCTCATCTCAGGTCCACACAAATGGAACCATCTGATCATGGACTGAAACCTTTGAAACTGTGAGTCAACATAACTTTCCTCGTTTAAGTGAGAAAGTACTTTGTTACAGAGACGGACAGCTGACTAGCACACTGTCCTATGTAAGGAAGTGATCCAGATAAGCCGGGCCAGCCTAGTCTCCTTCACTAGAGGTGTGAAGTTCTACATTTGTCTTGGTGACTGTTTCAGATATGTACTATTGAATGCAGATTAAAAATGAAAAGAGCTAGTGTCATGGTTTATGTCTGTGTCCCCCAGGCCTCATGAGTTTGCATTGTGCATTTGTGCATTTGCATTGTCTAGTGCTTGGATTGATGGTGTCAGTGCTCCACCCACAAAGGGGTGGAGCCAGGATGTGATGTAATGGCAGGAAGAAGGTGTATCTCGCTCTTTGCCGGTTCTTGTTTGCCTTGGCAGCCGCCATGAAGTACGGCCCAGCCATGACTGCCTGCCTTGGAGCCAACTGAGTGTGGACCGAAACCTCCAAAAACTGTAAGAAATAAACCTTTCTTTTCCCAGCTTGGGCTTCAGGTATTTTGTCTTCAGGTATTTAAAATGTAACTAAAACAGCTAGTCTTACCAAAACTGTTTGTGATATAAATGTTTAATATAGAATTCAGTGAGTTTTATAAGATATGATGATATAGTAAATGCAGAGACGCACATTCTCCTTAAGTTAGCTTCAAATGCAACATGAATTCTCAGTGAAATAGCAGTGGCAGAGATACATCAGTACAGAGGAGATAAGGAGCAATGCTGAGCTGCTTGTGAGAGTGGAAACTCCGCAGAACAAGCGTCAGTACAGATTACTGTCAAGCAAATCTTCAGTGTCCAGAGAATATTAACTGGCCCAAGCTCATTGGATACAGAGCATCACAGATACACGGATCAACAAAGACACTGACCTGCAAAAAACCAGAAATTATGAGAAGGAAAATATAGATTTAAAAAATCTGTAAGCATATTGGTAATATATAATTAGAGGTATAAATTAGAGGTATAAATTAGAGGTATAAATCTAGAGGTAGAATAAAATTATTTAGCAATAATAAAAACATTATGTGTCGAGATTTTAAAGTGCACCAATAGAAAAGAAGTCAGAAGAATGATGAGACTAAAAGGCAGACAGATTGTTGATCTTGGCACTAAAATGTTGTAAAACAAATGTTATAGATGATAAACAAATATTATATTTCAAGAAAGAGCAATACATTGAAGTGACAGAAAAGGCGATATCTGACCAGGGTTTCCTAGCATTAGCCACTAGATTAGAAGCTTGAGAGGTGCTATTTCATGTAACTCTTTCATCAAACTATTTGACATCAGCACAGCTACTAATTGTCAAACTGGGTTTGAACCCGAGTTGTTCTGACCCCGAGCCAATGTTTCTTTCCTCCCCCCTTACAGAAAGAATGTGGATTTATGCTGAGATTTCAGTCAAAGGCTAAAGATAAAAGTGATCTAACAGCAGGCATCTTAGTTCAAAAACTGAGCAGCACAGTCCTGTGGCTGAAAGGGGAAATGATCCTGGTTAGGATGTTCCTATTTCTGACTTCAGAAGAACTTTTGAGTTTTGTCTAAACATTCTTTTGGCAGTTGTTTTCTTTGACATAGGGAAGAAAGATGAACTAACCAGCAAGAAGAAAGAAAGAGTTTTAACCAAATATACTTAAAAAACCAATTTTATTGGTATATTTTGGATAGACATAATAACTCATTATATGAAATTTGCACCTGTGTATGATGTATCTTAGTTCTTCTGTGTTCCTGTACCCCTCTGTTCTCAACCTCTCTTCCCCTCTTTATTTAAAAAACTTTATTTCCATTTTTTCCTTCTATTCTCACTTTTTTCTTTTCCCTCCCCTTTTTCCCCCCTCCATTCTCCCTGGTTCCTCTTCCTATTTGAATTTTTCTTCCTAATTCACAATATCTGTTATACATTTTGGTCCTTATTTATGTTTTTGGTTTCTCACACTACAGAAACAACACACTATTTAAACATGTGTGTCTGATTATTTCACTTAATAATAAAGTGTGAAAGTGAGTCTATTTACCTAAAAATGTCTCAAGTTTTTCCTTTATGACAGAGTCATGCTCTATTGAATGCAAAGATCACATCTTCTTCATCCATTCAGTGATTACTGGGCATTTGTGCTATTTCCAAGCTTTAGCTCTTAAAAACTGTACTGCTATAAACATGCTTGTGCATGTCTCACTGTGGTCTGATGCTTTTCATTCTTTTGAGAAGATGCCAAGAAAAGGCATAGCTGAGTCAAATGGATCCTCAAGTTTTGATTTTTGGGGAATCTCCACACTGATTTCCACTGTGAACACACCAGTCTACTCTCATCAAAAGTGGAGGACAGTTCCCTTTTCTCCACAGCTTTGCCAGCATTTGCTATTGGTTGATTTCTTGATGATACCTATTTTTTTCTGGAGTGAGATGAAATCTCAGTGTTGTTTCAATATGAATCTCTCAAATGAACATTTTGTCATATATTTATTTGCCATTTGTACTTCTTCATCTGAGAAGTGACTATTCATTTCAGATACCCATTTTTGGATTGGATCTTTAAACTGGGGGTTCTGATTTTTTGAGTTCTTTATCTGTTCTTGATAATAGCCCTTTGAGGAAAAGTTGGTAAATTTTTTTTCCACTCTGTACATTATCTCTTCACTCTGTGGTTTTTCTTTCTGATATACAAAAGCTTTTTAATAAAATGAGATCCCAGTTGTTGACTCTTTGTGATATTTTCTAAGCAATCGGGATTGATAAAATCTTTGCCAATACTTATGTCTTCAAGAGTTTTATCAATTCTCTCTTTCAGCAGAATTAATGTTTCTGTTTTAATATTTAGATCTTTCGTCCATTTCAATTTTAGTTTAGTGCATGGTGAGAGATACAGATATGAGTCTAATTTTACTCTTCAGCATATGGGACATCAGTTTCCAGCCCCATTTATTAAAGAGGCTATCTTTCTTCCAGTGAAGGTGTTTAACCCTTTTGTCAGAGATAAAATGGCTGGAGTTCTTTTCATGTGTTCTAATCTGTTTGATGGATTCTTGGGTCTGGTCTTTCTTTCTTTCTTTTTTTTGTTTTTTGTTTTTTGTTTTTTTCCACTACCATGCTGTCTTTTTTTAAAAAATCACAATAGCTTTGTAGTATAATTTCAAATCAAGGATTGTGATGACCTTGTTTTGCCTTTCTTGTCCAGAACTGCTTTTGTTATTTTAGCTCTCTTGTAGTTCTAAATGAATTTTAGGATTTATTTTCCCTAATTTTCTGAGATATACTATTGGCATTTTGGCTAGAATTGCATTAAAACTGTATGATCATTTTCACTAAATATCTTTCCATTTACTGATATCCATGTAGATTTCCTTTTCCAGAGTAGTATAATTTTCAGTGTAAAGCTCTTTTACTTCCCTCAGTGAATTAATGCCTAAACATTTCATTGTTTTGATACTATTTTGAAAGGTGTGGCTTCCCTAATTTCTCTCAGTAAGTTTGTTGTGTACAGGAATGCCATTGATTTTTGAATGCCGACCTTGTATACAGCCACAGTACTGAATTTAATTGTTAAATATAGAAGTCTTTTAGTTAACCAAATTAAATTTTTAAAAAGGAAGAGGTATAGGATTAGAAGCTAGAGTGCAGAGAGTCTCACCAAGCACTTACTGACTGATTTCTCTAGTGATCTAATTTTATTTATTTTTATTTTTTATTTTAAGGAGAAAGAAAACCACAATAGAAACCAATGACACAAAATTTCGGAACAAGATAATAGCAAATTAGCAGTGGTTAATATATTGCTATATTGTCTTCAAAGTAGTTTTTCAGCTAGTGATCTAGTTTTAAAAACAAACAGAAGATTATAGGAAATTCTCACGCACAAATGGGTACCTTGTGAGCAGAAGTGATGCAGATGTGTTTCCTGTGATGCAGATGTGTTCCCTGTGAGCTATGTGCCAACAAGAAAGGGGCTCAATGAATATTTGGATGAGTATAAGAAATAGCTTTGACTGAGACATGTCATGAAGTAATAATGTGCCTGATTGTCTGATGAAAAAATAAAACCTTACAAATCAGTACAACCAATTCTACAGCAACTGAGTAAAAATTGGCAGTTTGAGTCCAAAATCTATATTGAAATGAAGAGATAAGGATTAAAAATATCAGAGAAAAAGGAAAAATTTATATGAGATTTATAGTGTAATTAAGACATTGTGGTAATGATGTTAGATGGATTAATAAATAATGAAATAGAACAGAGATCAGAAATAGGGTACACATAGTGTAGTGAATCGTTGTCTTCTGGAGTTCTAGTCTTGGAAGGCAGCAACATACATCCAGAAAAATGTCAGAGGAGGTTTTCTGTTTATGTAATTCAGAACTCTTACTAATACAAGGCTAAGAAAATTAGAGGAAAGCATTAAGAATCTGGGAAAATTAAAGAATGTGATAGAGTAGACTTGTGGTAGGAGATGTCTTATTATATTAGTTTAGTGTTTTGAGCAACTATAAATTTGTGTGTCAAGAAGGAATATCCTCTCAACAAAACCCGTAGTAAGTCAGACTCAGTAATAGTCTCTTAAATATGGCAGAGTAAATGATTTGGAAGTGAATTAGATGAATTTTAATTACAAAGACTCTATTTCTTTAAAGATAGAAGACTACCTTGCCTGGTAAGTGCATGGTCACAAGTTCGATTCCAGGTACCAAAAATAAATACATAAATAAATAAAAAATAAAGGTAGACGACCAGATAATAAAGTACAATGATTTCTATGTAGTAAAAGTAATGAAAGTTAAAATTTACAAGGAGAAAAATAGTAATAAATAATAAATTTATTTGTTTAACACACAGCATCTATATCACATTTTCACTATAGAGTCCTGGGTTCATAATTCTCTACCTTACAAATGTTGACTTCATAAGGTTTATGTCTCTAAAAAGTTAGGTAACACAAACCAATGTTGCAGATTGATTATAGGTTAACTATTTGACACTAAGGATAGGTCTACATTCTAGCTTTGTTACCTTTGGTCATGTATTTATCTTTTTGTGCCTTAGTTTTTTCACCTGTAAAAAGAAAGTAAAAATTTGCCTCAAGGTTTTGTGAGGATTAAATGCTATTTAATTATAAAGAGCTCAAAGGGTATATTGTCTTAGTTACTTTTTACTTGTTGCTGAGACAAAATACCTGAAGCCCAGGTTGGGAAAGGAAAGATTTATTTCTTACAGTTTTGGGAGGTTTCAGTCCACACTCAGTTGGCACCAAGGCAGGCGAGTATGGTTGGGCTGCAGTTCATGGCGGCTGCAAACAGCAAGCAGGAACCAGCAAAGAGCAAGACACTCCTACTTCCTGCCATTACATCACATCCTGTCTCCACCCCTATGTGGGTGTAGCACTGACATCATCAATCCAAGCACTAGACAACGAACCAATCACAAATGCACAATGCAAACTCATAAGGCCTGGGGGACACGGACATAAACCGTGACAGGTACTGAGATGTAATTTTATAAAACTATACTGCTCATTAGTGGCACAGGTTGGACTTAGGTTCATTTTTCCTGTGTCCAAATCCAATGACCTTTATTGTACTCCTTTATATCTTCTCTAAGGTGAATTAGAGCCCGAGACTGTGGCCCAAATTTGAAATCTTGAGAGTCAGGTCTAAAGTCTTAATGGGGAGTCTCCAGGGGTACTCGTGCAAAGAAGATGTATTATACAATAGTAGAAAGAATCAATATAGATTATTAAGGAAAAGTCTAAGAATTTAAACCCCAGAGGGACAGACAGAAAGCAAGAATAAGCTAGAAAATGTATACCCCATATTGAAGATCAGATAGGGTAACAGCAGTAGATTTGGCAAGTAAGAGAGATCCCTAAAGGCAGTACTATAGATATTTATTATTGTTACTTTTTGGCAATGGATTCTCAATTGTAAATGTTGATACAGTAACAATCTACTTGATTTCTACCTCTGCCAGTTTGTATCACTTAACATTTAACTGCTTGTTCAATCTTATATCCAGTTTCTACACCAATTTTGACTCTGGCTAAGGATATTCTGAGTCCTGTAACAATTTATTTGGTACTAAGTAATCCTTTTAGGTGGACAGTGTATTGTGTTGATAGTTAAGCCTGAAATCTGATTGCCGAGGCTGGATACTCACCACCTCAAGCCGACCTCTCTGGAATTGGAGCACTGTACCCTCCATGTTGGAGCCCCATTTATTGCCTGTTGCCTACTCATTGGAACTGTGTGTTTCTGCTAACCTCTTGGTCTATTTGATCTCTTAAGTCTGCCTATCTCTAACTCATCCTACTTCAGATTAAGCATTTCTTTAATAATGGCACATATGATGGTTACTTTTGTTTTTGAGACAAGGTTTCACTCTAATTCAGGCTGGCATTGAACTCACTCCATAGCCCAGGCTGGCATCAAACTTGCAGTGATCATCTTGGTTCTCAGCCTCCCAAGTGCTGGGATTACAGGCATGTGCCACCAAGCCTGAACTATGGTGAAAAACTTACCAGTTACTAACATTTCTTTATTTCAGGACCAGTTTTCCCACTCACTTATTTCAATAAAGTATGAGGTAGGTAATGCATTGTTAGGCTTGGTCTTCAAATGAAAAACTAAGGTTCAGTGAGTTTAAGAACATTTTTCTAAGGTTGTACATCTGGTAAGTGAGAAATTTGGTTTTCAGAACTAGTAACTCTAAATTGAGATTTTAAACATTATGCTATATTTCAATGGTAAAAGTGCTGTGAAAGGGAGAGCATATGGAACAGTCTGGAAGAAAGTTGCTCTATGCAGACAAAATTTGTTTTCATTAAACTTGATTGTTCATCTCAATGCTCATCAGCTTCACCAGAAATAATGCTGAAATGGCTCTTTTTGAGATTTTTTTTGTGTCTGAGAGACAGAGGCAGTAAGGAAGGAAGAGCCTTTCCTGGAAGAGTATTTCGTAGCCTGTTCATTGGCTACCCAATGATTAAGAATTCTAGGCAGCTGGGGAATGACCCGCCATAATAAAGTACTGAGATACAATGATTGCAAAAGACAAAAAGTTGTTACAACCCATAATCACTAAGTCTGTTAATGGAGAATATGAGTTATGTCTACTCAGGACCATTTTTAAGTGAAAGTGTATAATCATCAGTTACTCAGTGGATAATAATACACAAAGGCCTTCTTTTTCTCATTTCACCTTGTTAAACTTATCAAAAAGAGAAAAACTAGAACAAATAATATGATTTCCCTGTTTTAGGGCCTAAAGCCATTGTTCTTATATTTATTTTAAATATATGAACCCCTTTTCAAAACAGATAAAAATCTTTACACTTTTTCTGCAAAAAAAGTATCTATATCACTACATAATTTATTGTCCAATTGCATGCCCTTTTCTGAAGCCTGTCATGGACTCTAGGCCATGATTCTAGAATCCTTGATTCTGAGGAACTCTTTTCGATATGGGAGAATTCCAGTGTTAGTATTAAATCCTAGTGAATGCCTTTTGCAAAATTCCCTAAGTGGCTGTGATGTTAGTGTTTCGGTCATGTATATTTCTAGCAGTAGAATGGCTACTTCTGTCTTAGAAGCCAAGGGGTTTTTATGAGAGGCAAGTACAACTCTCACTTATTTATTCTGTTCTGTGAACCTTTATTTTTGATAAGCAATATTTTTCCTAATTTTTGCTGAGAGATTTTAAAAAATCTGTTATGGTGGCTTTCTTTTTGTTCAGAATATACTTGTCCTTTTCCACTGTTTCTGTGGGTTATACTATAGAGGTATTTTCACATACCAGGGAGTGTCTTGTAGCTATTAAGACTATTGGTAGATGTCACAGGACCTGGGAACAAGTTAACAGGCTCATATAACTGTGTGGTCATCTCTGCCAGTTTTGTATTGAAGTAAGTCTCTGGTGATTCTTCAAAGTCATACTTGGGAACATTCTTTGAGCATGTGTGTTCATAATATTCTTCTGTAACTAAATTTTTTCTATTTACCCCTTCATTTTAAGTAAGAAAATAAATGTAGAAGATCTCAGACACTCAAATACAGATTAAAACTATTTTTAGTACTCTTTCAGTGTTAGGTTAATTGGTTCTTTTGCATTCATCTTTGACTTTATTCTTCATAGCCACATGAAAGTCATATGAAAATAAAATATTCTTCACACAAACCTAAAAACTGACTTTGAAATGGGTGTGCATTCTACAAAGCTAAATGAGAAACTCTGTTTTCATCTCCCATCTTTCCAGAATATCACCAAAGTTTCCTCTCCTTTATGAGTTCACCTGCAATAAAATGACAAAGTTGAGATTGATTTGTTAGGTGAGAGAAATACATGAATCCCTAACAAGTAAAACTAATTTATTTTTAAAAAAACTAGATAAGCCAGTTTAAAATGAGCTGCCATATGGATCCAATGGCATTTTTCTCAGTAATAGTTGCTGTGATTTGATGGATAGGACTAGGTTTGAGAATGAGAAATGCTAAAAGAGCCCCAAAATTAAAAAGAGAAAATAGAATACATGTAGTTTTTGGAAAGTTATGGAATAATAACTGTTTGATACATTCTCTGTTCAGGTGTTATGTAAATTTTTCCATCTGTCTCTGACAGTGAAATTGGTATCTGACATCAGTGCAATGGTTTCTTATCTCTCAGTCCTCTTTTGAAATATTATCAAAGAAGTGAACTGGGTCATTGGAAAAATGTATGTGGACACCCCTCAACCTCCACAGTGCATACATACACTTTGGTACTTTGCTGATGTGTCCATTAACACTTTAGAAATAAAATGCAAATTTAAAAAAGCAGTGCAGTAGAGGGCAGAGGAACATTCTGCCATCATGTATCAGATGAATCAGGGCTTGGCTGGAGTACTTTCCAGAATGGCCCAACCTAAGATGTATTGCTAAATCTACACACATGAAAGGTCAGTGTGGTCACTCACTGGGACAAACATAGACCTGCACATGCAACTCCAATTAGTCAGGGCTTCAGTGCAGGGCAGCAGCCATTCTTTTCTGGCTGGTGATAGTTTGATTCATTCCCTGACTATTCAGTAAGTTTATCTAGGATGGTAGTTGAGGAAGTACTCCATGGGATAAAGAAAGGGGACACTCCTTTGCTTTAAAATACTATGTAACCTATTTTTTGAGAGATTCCTTACTAGGCTAGTTTATGTACTTTAGAAATTTTGACTAACTTTCTGACCATTATGCAACCACTATGTTGAATGCTGATTTGCTACATATGCTTTAGAAAATGAGGACTCATTCAGTTCATCTCCCAATTCATTGTATCTTAGAGATGAACAGACACTGTCCAGTGAGAAGCCCGTGTTCTAGAAGATCAGCTATTATCTACACAAGTTGTACTAATTCTTATACACAGAAAATATCTTTGAGTTAATTTACTGCTTTCCAAACAACTTGACCACCACTTTAAGTGAAAAAGTGAGACTTGATCCTTGTCTGATTTAACTTTGACAGACTAAATAAGTAGCTACAAATTAGATATACTTAGATTGGATTGTTATCAATTAATTGTATCAATTTTGTCATCATCAAATCCTTCTGAAGGAGTTTTTTCTTTAAACTTGTTCAAAGCTAGCACCTAGGATGAAATCAGATCTGATAGAGACAGTGCTCATACAGTGCCTGGCATGTAATACATAACCAATAATTGGTATCTAATATTACTGCTTAGAATGTATCATGTAAATGTATATTGTAATGCTGAAGGCTTTAATTTTTGTTTCCCTACACTTACTATGTAATGTAATCTTTAAACTCTATGACTAATACTTTTTGTTGTGTAAAATCTTACTAAACTTATGGCTTTGGAAATAGTGGAAAAATAGTGAAAATAAAGTTTTAAGGGCTGTTGAATATCACATTTATAGATAAAAGTTTCAGAATCTGGTGTGCATAACAGATTCCCATGGCAGGGACAAGACTTTTGTAGATAACTTCAATTGTTTGCTTAGATTTGTCTTCAGTCTGAAACTTTGTAAGAGTCATTTAATAACATATCCTATGATACAAGCCCTGGCATTGGTCATTCTTTCTGAATGAACGAGGTTCTTTTATAGTTGGGTCAAGTTATTTTTAGGTAGAGAGGATTCTTAGATGACTCATCAGTGTTCTGCAGTGTAGTCTACCAGATGTTGGAATTATATTGGGTATGTTTGCCTACTAATTCTGTCACATACCGGTAGTGAGAATTTAAACAAGTTAATTAACTTCCTTTAACATCAGTTGTGGTTTTGTTCTCATTTATAAACTGAAAATAACAATATTTACTTTGTCCTATTGCTTCAAGAATTA
The DNA here is from genome assembly GCF_034190915.1 of Cavia porcellus. Lineage (NCBI taxonomy): Eukaryota > Metazoa > Chordata > Mammalia > Rodentia > Caviidae > Cavia > Cavia porcellus. The sequence goes on along the minus strand of NW_026947497.1, from coordinate 24,175,622 downwards.
AATGGTATCTAAGCGGATATTAGAAGACAATGGAATGCTACACAGTTTGTGTAGCATTAAAGACCTAAAGGTTAATTCTTATTCCTCTATATAAAATACAGATAGACCCACAGTCAATTGGGAACCAATAGTGAGGCCCACAGGGTCTGAGAAGCTATATCCAGTGCCTGCTTACACCCAGGAACTGCAGGTGAGGTTCATGAGGACTGAGAAGCTGTACCCAGTGACCTGCCCATGCCTGGGAACTATTTCTGAGGCCTGTAGAGACTGGGAGTCTGCACTCAGTGACCCACAGTCATCTGGGAACCCTGAGTGAGGTCCATGGGGTTTGAGAACCTGCATCCAGCAACCTTCCAATACCCAGGAACTATTTCTGAGGCCTATGGGGACCTGGAGTCCATGCCCAGTGACCTGAAGTCATCCAAGAGCCCTTAAGGAGGACTTCAGGGACTGAGAATGTACATCCAGTGACCTGAAGTCATTCAGGAAATCTCTGTGAGGCTCTCAGGGACTTGGAGTATGCCCCCAGTGACCAACTCACATCAAGGAACCATCTCTGAAACACATGGGTACCAAAAACCTGTACTCAGTGACCCACAGACATCTGAGAAATCTCAGTGAGACACAAGGGGAGTAGGAGTCTGCACCCAGCAACCCACTGGCACCTGGGAACTCTTGGTGAAGCCCATTGGGACTGGGAATCTACCCCCAGTGACCCATCGACACCTGGGAACCATGTCTGACTCTGTCCCCAGTGTCCAGCAGTCATCAGGGAACCCTCGGTGAGATCTTCAAGGACTGAGATCTGTTCCAAGCTTCCCAAAGTCGTCTGGTGATCTTCAGTGTGGCACCCTGAAAGTCTGCACCCAGCAACCCACACACATCAGCCAGAAACCATCTCTGAGGCTCAAAGGCACTGGGAGTCTGTGCCTAATGACCCATAGTCATACAGGAATCCACAATGATGCCTTCAGGGACTGCAAAGCTGTACTCAATGACCCACATATCCCCAAAAACCCACAGGGACCATGAGTCTGGGCCCAGAGACCCACAGCCATCAGCAATCTTTGGTGAGAACCACCACCAGTACTAGTATTTGACATCTGGTTGATCATAGAAACACAGGAAAATGCAAAAATGAAAGAACAAAATGTAATCTCAAACTTCCAGCCCACTGAGCTCAAGTACAGGAGATATGGACATGGATTAAATTAGAAATTACATACCTGAAATTTCTCAAGTGGTAGCAATGAAGTAAAGAAACAACTCCAGGAAGCTGCAAAGAAAATCAGATCAGAAATAATCTCTCAGGTGAACACAGAAATGATAAACACAGTGAAAGAATTGGTGAATATATCTAAAATAGACATAGATAAAAAATAGAGGAGCATAGGAAAATGATGGAAAACTTGAATGAGCAAAAGAGGAAACAATTAGAAACCATGAAACAGATTGATAGAGCTATCCAGGAAATCAAAAATTCCATTAAAAGCTGGCCAAATGGCAAAAATGAAATTGAAGATAGACTCTCAACATCTTCAAGACAGGATTGCAGCTAATGATTATGAATGGAAAGATCTTTTAAAAATAACAAGGAAATTACAATTCAATAGCTGCAAGATGATACCAAGAGAAACAATATAAGCTTGATAGATGTCAGTGAAAGTGGAGACAACACTGATGACATAAAAAACTATATGCAGAAATAATACCAGAAAGTTTCCCAAATGTGGACAAAGAAACTGACACAGAGATAAATGAGATATAAAGCCCTCCAGTTATCCATAACCCAAATAAATCTACATGCAGACATATAATGATCAAGATTTCAGAAATTCAGCATAAGAACAGAATATCAAAAGAAACATTACCTATAAAGGAAAGCCTATCAGAATCATGGCAGACTTCTCAACACAAAACTTCAATTCAAGGAAAGCATGGAGTGAAGTATTTTAAGTACTGAAAGAAAACAAATTACAGGGCTGGGGGTTTAGCTCAGCGGCATAAGCGCCTGCCTTGAAAGCAGGCAGTCGTGAGTTCAATCCCTGGTACCGGTAAAAAGGAAAAAGACAAAAAAAAAAAAAAAAAAAAAAAAAAAAGAAAACAAATTATAAAACAATCTCTCTAATGAACAAAGATTCAAAGATCCTCAATAAAATACTACCAAACAGAATGCATCAAATTAAGAAGTTTCTACGCCATGACCAAGTGGGATTTGTCCCAGGAATGCAGGGGTGGTACAACATATGCAAGTCAATAAACATAATACATCATATTGACAGAGCCAAAGGCTAAAATCACATGATCATTTTAATAGATGCAGAAAAAGACTTTGAAAAAATCCAGCACTCATTCATGATAGAAACCCTACAAAAAATCAGAATGGATGATCTTTACCACAATCTGATAAAAACCACTGATGACAAATGAACAGTCAACATCATATTAAATGGACAAAAACTGAAAACTTTCACTCAAAACTTAGGAACAAGGCAAAGATGTTCACTATCACCACGCCTATTCAAAAGGGTTCTGGAAACATCAGCCAGAAAAATTAGACAAGAGAAACAAAAGGAATAGTATAATGAAGGAAGAGGTTAAGTTATTATTATTCATAAACGACATGATACTCTACATAAAAGACCTCAAAAACTCCACCAACAGATCTGTAGCGTTAATGAACAAATTCAGCAGCACAGTCAATTCTCAAAAGTAAATAGCATTCATGTACACAACAAATTCAGTGAGAGAGAAATTAGAGAATCCACACTCTTCATAATGACATAAAAAATGAAACAGGAATCAATCAAAAAAGGAAGCAAATGATTTATGTATTGAAAATTACAGTACTCTGAAAAAAGAAATTGAAGAGGAATTCATAAAATGGAAAGATATCCCTTGCTAATGGATTTGAAAAACCAGAACTGTGATACCTCCAAAACTGTTATAGAGATTTAATGCAATCCCAATCATAACACCATTAGCATACTACACAGATTTAGAGAAAACATTCTTAAAATTTATATGTAACTATAAGAGACCTAGAATGGCAAAAGAAATTCTGGGCAACAAAGATAAGGCAGGAGGCATCGCAATCCCAGACTTCAAAGTATACTACAAAGCTGCTGTGATAAAATCAGCATGGTACTGGCTGAAAGCAGACCTGAAGATCAAAGGAACAGAACAGAAGATGCAGACTACAAACTACAAACACCATAGGCACCTTTTCTTTGACTAGGGGGTCAAATATATTCACTGGAAGAAAGACAGACTCTTTTATAAGTGGTGTTGGAAAAACTGGCTTTTTATATTCTGAAGACTAAAACTAGACCTATGTCTATCACAGGCACTAAAGTCAAACTCGATCACAAATATAAATATTAAGACAGAAACACAAAATCTACTGAAGGACAATTAGATAGAAATCTCAAGGACATAGGAGTAGGCTGAGAGTCCATGAACAAAAACCAAACTGCATGGGAAGTACTTCAAAGAATCAACACCCTGAATCTTGTCTTAATAGAACACTTTTGTGCATTGAAAGAAATCAGCAAGACAGTGAAATGAAAACCCACAGATTGGGAAAAGATTTTTGCCAACTGTACCACAGAAAAATGACTTTTATATAGAATGTATAAAGAATTGAAAAGAATCAGGCTATAAATTTACAGACAGTCTAAAAATGGGCATCTGAGATGAATACATAATTCTCAGATGAAAAAATGCAATTGGAAAATAAATATATGAAAAATGTTCAACATTGGTCATTCAAGAAATGCCAATTAAAGGCTGGGGCTTTAGCTCAGAGGAATAAGCACCTGCATGGCAAGCATGAGATCATGAGTTCCGTTCCTGGTACCAAAAAAAAAAAAAAAAAAAAAAGGATTACATCTCACTCCAAAAAAAATGACTACAATCAAGAAATTAACCCATAACAAATGCTGGCTGGACTTTGGGTAAAAAATAACCCATTATCCATTGTTGGTGGGAGTGTAGATTGGTACAACTACTGTGAAAATCAGTATGGAAATTCCTTAAAATATTAGGATTTGAGGTTTTAGTCAATGCAACTATTCCCTTTCTGGATATTTTCCCCTAAGAATTGAAAACATCATTCACAATGATATATATGCACTCATGTTTATAGCAGTACAATTCTTAACAGTTAATTCTTTGTAACAACCCAAATGCCCATAATTTGGGAATGGATTAAAAAGATGTGGTATTTTTTAATAATGGAATACTACTCAGCCATAAACAATGATACACTCGAGGGTTTTACAGGTAAATGGGTGCAACTAGAAACTATACTGATAAGTGAAATAAATCAGACTTGCGTGTGTAAACCCCATGTTGTTTTGCTAGTGTAAAAAACTGAAAGAGTAAATAAGATGTAAAAGTTACAGTAGATATAGTAAAAAGGAAACAGCTCAAAGGGAAATTATATTATTTGATCAGTCTTGCCTGCCTGAATGTGGTAGCCTGAGGAGTTATGTTGAGGATAGCAATATGCAATATAAAAATCACTGTTAAATTCCTGTCATCTTGTTTTGAAATCTTCTGTCACTACTGTTCTTTGTTGTTTTCATTTTGCTTTTGTTGTTTTTTAATTGTTTGTTCTTGATTTTGCTATATTATTCCTTTTTAAAAAATTAAATTTAAAATAAAATTCCAGAGATGTCTGTACATCAGTTGCCTGCTAACAAGAATTAGAATTTTAAACATATACAGTTTATGTTATTCAAAAATTGAGATCATTAAAAATCTTTCTATATTAAAGCTAGGTAGCAAAAAGTAAACCTTTTTTCAAAATTGTTAGTACAATTGTTTACAGTTAAATGAGACAATATATCCTAATCTAGTTAAGATAATTGTTATCTTTTGCTTTTTAAAATTAATTTTTATCCTTTAGATTTAGGAAAAAAAGTCCTCATTCACTACAGATTACGGGCAGAGCAAAAAAATGATTCATTTTTGCTTTTTAGTTAATGCATTAATTTATAGTCTTTAATTTCTGTGGAATTCAAATATTACAAATTGAGGATAAATATATTTTAAATGCTTGGAGGTAATTTTATGCACATGTTGTTTCTTTCTTATGTGCTTTTGGGACTTTACAGCCCTGATTTCCAACACTTGTTTTCAACATTTCTGTGGTTTTGTGTTCCACTCTAGCAAATCTGTGGACTGAGAATTAGAAATAGTAACTACGGTAAAAGAGCCAAAAGAACTTTGAACCTAGGGGATCTGTGAAATGCCCTTTATCTGAACATGTGCCATGGGCTGGCAAAGAACAAGAATTGTCAGGGATTGAGGTTTATGGATGGTTTTTCATATGCTCTATAAAGCAGGATATTGCAAAAGAAGTAAAAATAGAGTAAAATTACTTATTTGTTTAGATGAGAGGAAAGGACTGTGTGTGTGTGTGTGTGTGTGTGTGTGTGTGTGTGTGTGTGTTTTAGTGTTAGTGTTAACTGTCTCTCTGTAGGCACTGAATATTGAAAAACAGCTAGATTTCAAGTTTAGTCATGATAAATATCAAATAATAAAAGAATGGGAGAAGAAGGATCTTGGCCTGGCCTGGCCTGGCTCAATCTGTTGTCTTGCCTTGCCTTTCCTAGCCATTTTTCTTTTCTTTTCTTTACTCCCCACCTCTCTTTTTCTTTTAAAAGTGGCAATTACTTTTTATGAAGTAAGATGCCATCTAATGAATTTATTTACTATGCAATGCATTGCAGGGCCTTCACACACAGATGCATTCTCAGCATTTAATTTTTTTTCTTCTGAGACAAGATCTTAAACTGCCAAATTACTCAGGCTGACTTGAACTTGCAATTCTCCTGCCTCCATTTCTCAGAGAAATGGATATATGGCACTATGCTTGGCTTACTTTGATATGTTAGTATCTAGTAGTTTGCACTATTTTGTAGTGATCTGTGAAAGTTTTGATTAGTCCGGTTTAGCATTTCGTTCCAAGTGTCCAGATTTGGATTAGTTTTGCCAAGGTGAAATCAAAATACTGTCACAGGAGAAAAGCTAGGATGATTTTTGATATAATACAGGATAATTTTCTAATTTTTCAGATAACAGCATGAACATCCAATAAGATCAAAAGAATTGCTCAAGATAACAAAGTAATCACTTTAATAAAAATATGAATATAGTTCATAACACTCACTGAAATATAGTGAACACAAATATGTACATAATCATGTATTGCTTAATAATGGGACATGCTCTGAGAAATGCATCTTTGCTTATTTATTGAATGAACAGCATAGAGTGTGTTTGTGAAAACCTGTATACTATGAATTCATCACTTAGAGTGTTGTCTTGATGTGATAGAGATATTCAGTAATATGACATCTACTAAAATTTTGGGAGTGATACAACATTCTTTTTACAGATAATTTTAAAATGGAATCAGTAGGAATATATTCTAAAAATATAGCACAGTAAATATGTAAGCCATTTACATAATAAGTAATTCTGATTATTAGGTTTTATGTACTGTATTATATTTGTTACAGTGCATTGTGTTTCAGTGGTATGATTCCCAAGCAATAGGATTTTTTTAACATGAGGTATGTAGTATGTGGTTATTACAGAACCCAGCGTTCCTTCATTGTGTTGAAGGTAGCTGGTGAGGTTTGGGGAACTGAAGGCTCCAACAGTGGATTAGCCTCCTGATGAAATCATAATTTGGTGGCCTCATTGTGAAGCATTAGAGACAGGAGGGAAGCCTCGCTGAAGAGGGTAGTCACCTGGAGGTGACCTGGGAGGTAAATCTGTCCCCTTCCCCCTTTACCCAGCTCTCTCACCCTCTGTCTGCTTCATTGCTGCCACAAAGTGAGAAGCTTTCCTATGCCACATCCTTCTGCCGTGATGTTTCTGCCTTGCAGAGGCCTAAAATCAAGAGGACTGTGTGACCATTAACTGCAGTGTCTGCAGCCATCAGCCACAACAGACCTTTTCTCCTTTAAATTATCCTGCCCAAGCGTTTTGTCATGGGGATGCAAAGCTGTCTAACATAATGCTGACTAATACATAATTATATGGTACATAATTGCACCTGTTTGGTTTATGTTGTTTTTTTTATATTTTTTCTTTTTTTAACTTTTAAAAAACAAAACAGAACAAAGAGTAGAAGTAATATTTTCAAAAAATAGCAGTAAGAAATCAACACTAGGTAATACTATGTATTGTTATCTTAGAAGAAGTTGTTCAAGTTATGAAATCTAAGTATAAAAATAAACAGATAGTCAAATAATGACAATACAAACTATTCTTTTTGATGAACTAACAGAGAATTAGTAGGATGGTTATCTATCTTTCACACTTAAATATACATACAGTTATATGTGTATACCTACAAATTATCTTGCCTTTTGAGCACTTTGTTTCTGTATCATTATTATAACATCTATTTTACCTTTTGGATCTTTTACTCTTTCAATTCATTATTATTTTTTTAACTCTAGAAAGACAATAATATAGTTAAAATGTGAGTGATTTATTTCACTTATGAGTATAGTCTCAATTTGCCTCCATTTATCTAAAAAAAGCCTCAAGATCATCCTTTTTATAGCTGAGTAATATTCCATTGTATAAAAATGCCACATCTTTTCATCCATTCTGTAGTTGATGGACATCTTGGTTGTTTCCAAGATTTAGCTGTTACAAATTGTGCTGCTATACACGAGTGCACATATATTGCAGTGACACAACATTTTCAGGTTTTCTGAGAAAATACTCAGGAGGGATATAGCTGGATGGAATCGGACTTCCAGTCCTAGTTTTTGAGAAATCTTCATACTGATTTCCACAGTGACTGAACCAGTCTACACTCCTACCAACAGTGGAGAAGTGTGCCTTTTATCCCACAGACCCATCAACATTTGTTATCAGTGGATTTCTTGATGGCAGCCATTCTTTCTGGAGTGAGACAGAATCTCAATGTTTTGTTAATTTGCATTTCTCTAATGACCAGTGATGGTGAACATCTCTTCGTGTATTTATTTGCCATTTGTATATCTTCATTTTGAGAAATACATATTCATCTTAGATCCCCATTTTCGGAGAAGGTCTTTGAATCTGGGGAGCTTGATGTTTTTAAATTCTTTATATGTTCTGCATATAAGTTCTTTGTCTGAGGCAATGCTGGCTAAAATTCTTTCCCATTCTGTGGGTTTTCTTTTCACTTTGTTTGTAATTGCTTTTGAAGTGCAAAAACTTTTTAGTAATATGTGATCCCAGTTGTTGATTCTTTAAAGTTCTTTCCATACAGTTTATGTTTTGCTCATGAATTCTTTGACTGCCCCGTATCTTCAAGATTTCTACCTACCTTGTCTTTCAGTAGAGTTAGTGTTTCTGTGTTAATGTTTAGATCTTTGATCCATTTTGACTTTAATTTAGTGCATGGTGATAAACATGTGTCTAGTTTCAATCTTTTCATATGGAAAGCCAATTTTTCCAGCACCATTTATTAAAGAGGCTATCTTTCTTCCAGTGAATATGTTTATCTCCTTTGTCAAGTATCAGGTGGCTGAGTGTCTTTGTAGTTGTGTCTGTATCTTCTAATTTGTTCCATTGATCATTAGGTATCATGCTGATTTCATCATTGTCTTTTTGTAGTATAATTTCAAGTCAGGAATTGAGATGTCTCCTTCCTTGCTTTTGTTACCCAGACATTATTACTTTTTATACTTATTCTTTTATGAATCTTAATATTAATTGTCATTTGTCAGTAAAGCCTTAATTCAGGGAAGCACCCAGTATTTTCTCAAATACAGAGAAGAGACAATATACAAGGAGCAAAATATTTGGCATAGGAATGAATTAGGGCGAAGAATAAGTTATGGGTGTCATTGACAAAAGTGATTAATTTCTAGCAATATTTTAATGCAAGTCAAAGTTTGGTAATGGAATAATTCTTTTTTATTTGTCAAGAAGTTTGATTACATTCTTTTGTATTCTTATGTAAGATAATAGATTTCATTAAATAATTTGAGTATTTTAAAAATCCATTTGATGCTATTTTTAGCATCAAGTTTGATTGTTTGAAACTGAATGATTATTGAGGTTTTTCTTTAACTGATTTGTAAATCAGAATATTTTGCTGTATGCAGGCCTTATATTTTAACCTTTAAGATACGTAAAGGTATATAATTCCTGGGATAAGCTTTGAGAGACAATTATACAAAAATGTTTTGCTTGAGTCATTACCTCTCCTCTTAATAGTGCTGGGCTGAAATAGATTAAAAAGCTAATAAAGAGTGACCCTATGTTCTGTATGGTTATTATTGATAGAGTATTATGCACCCTCCCTATATTTAAACTCCCACATCCCAATTTCAGCAGCTGAGAAGACCATTGAATGTTTTCCCTCTCTTAAATATGGCCTGGTGCAACTCCAGAGTCCCAGTGCATACCTCACCTAACACGATTTTAACCCAACAGGGAATGGTTACTTTGCTTTGAGAGTGGGCATAGAACTCTCAGGAGAAACTGTGGTGGCCAGAAAAGAATTATTGCTTCCTTTACTTTGTAGGTCTGGTGAGAAATCAGGAGGGAAGTTAAAAAATGAATGTCTGATGGTCATTGAAAAGATGTACCTAGAGTCTACCGCTGCCCAGATGTTGTGAAGGAATGACTTTGAAATTGATCATCTGTAACCTGGACCTTTTATGTTGTCAAGAATACCTATTTTTCCCTAGTTGTCACTAGACTAATTGGTAATAAAAATGAGCTTGACTCAGCAGAGTAAGAATGGTGGCCAGAAAAGTGCTTGTTTTATTAAAAATATCTTGTATGTCTTTAATTCTATGGAATATAAACTTAATACATTAGTTAAATGAAGAGATTTGGAGGACAGACATGCTGAGACCTCAAGATAGCAGAGCTCTTAGGCCTAAAGTAGCATAATTTCTAGCTGAAAGTAAATTGATTGGAATGAAATACATATTATAGAGTCTTATTGGACTAAATCACATGTATATTTATTTTTAAGATCAGTTGCTACACCTGTGTTCTTGGATACTAATAATTTAAGGGAAAGCAAAATATTTAGGAGGACAGGCTCCAGTATCAGACTGCCTTCATCTAAGCCCCACTATGTGTGGTTGAACTGTCAATTTGAATCTCAATCTCTGGAATTGAATCTCAGGTCTGCAACTTAACTCATCATGCCAACTAGATGAATTACTGAGTTCTCTGGATCTCAAATATGTTTTTGTTTGTATGTTTAAAACATTGTATAAAGTATTTAGGATTGTGATAATTCACCTAATGTATTTAATATACTGTTGGGACAGGTATTATTCTAAGTGTGCTCATATATTATCACAAAACTAGTCTTTTCTTTTTTGCTACTGGGGACTGAACTCACGATCTCACATTTGCCAGGTAGGTGCTAATGCTGCTGAGCTAAATCCCCAGTCCCTAAACTAGTATTATTTTCATCATTATTGTTCTTGTTCCCCCAAATTTTATTTTTCAGCTATATTATTATCATTAAATCTTCACAATTCCCCCCTTTTTCTAATTTATTTTCACCCTATGATTTTTCCTGTGGATTATTTATAACAGTAAAAGTATTGGAGTAGTTTAAGAGTCCAAACATTAAGCATTAGTGTTGGGGTTTAATATTTAAGAGATAATACAATTTGGTTGGTAACAGAGCTAACCATCATTATTACTATATACCTTGAACTATGATATAAATATTTGCATTGTTATTATCTTATGAATGAAGTAAATAAAGACTTTAGAGCAGCTCAAACACGTATGGCAGGTGACATAGTTATGAGCACTAGTGGAGCTGTCACTTTGTATAAAGGTAGACCCATGCCGGAGAGAATGTTTCCTTATGGTTATGAAACAGCCAAGAATTAAAAGTACAAGGCATTGAAGATGAAAAGATTAGTGAAATGTGATGGTGGAACTTGCAGAGCTGTCCACAGAATGTTGGTGTCATCCAGGCTGATGGGAAATCCATGAATTTAGTCTAGAGGAGGAGAAATGACAAGCCAGGGAACAGAGCTTTTGTAACCATGTGGCATGAGAGATGAGGATGGATAACGGCATAACAAGAAATGGAGGCTGACTCGCCACAACAGTTAAAATAACAACAAACTAATATTTATGGAATCTCTCTCTTTCTCTCTGAAACTTTTGAAAAACATTATCTCAGGGGATTTTTACAATAACTTTTAAAAGATGAGTCAATCTTTTACATTTTGTAAAAATTTTGTAAATTAAACAAGTTATTCTCTCAAGTCATCCAGTATGAACATATGAAATATTTTAAAATATATGTCTATTCACCCATCCATTCGTCCATCAGTTTAACAGAATTGTGTGTGTGTGCTAAAAATTAAGCTCTGAGGATATAAAATGTTCCTACCCTTGGTAGGAATCCCAGTTTATACCCTTGGGTCTGATATGGGAACAATTGAAATGGTAAAGAAAGAGTTGGGAAAAATCAATGTAGGAAAGAAAGCTGGCAGGGAACTGAGCTAAGGTAGAGTCTTGATTTAATTATTTGTAAAATGAGAGTGCTATATTGCATGATATTGCTTGCCAATTTCACTTCTGTGGTTTTGAATAAGAAGTAATCAACAAAAAACAAAACAATACACAGCCTGGTGGTATAACATTTGAACCTGCTTACTGTTGTTTATGTAAGATCCATCTATTTTCTCAACACTGAGTAGACAAGCAACGTTGGCAACTGAGAAACTCACTAGAAGGCATCTGGGCATGATTTTCGATGGGAGAGTCAGATTCAGTGTTGGTGCAGTGTTTACAATTCGCATGTGCATTGCAGGTGTGTGACATCACTTCCCATGACTGATGTGAATGCTGGAAGCAGTGGCAGGAGACTGATGGCCTGCCTTTAACCCTTTCCAATCAGGCCATCTTGTGAGCAGATGCTGACCGCACCTTTTTGTATCCCTTCTCTAAATAAGCATGGAGATGAGCCAGCTTTTGCTGATGCAGGCTCAGTGTGAGAGTGCACAACCCCTGAACCCGTCCTGGAAAAGGCATGGAGAATAACTCATGGGGACAGGAAGCCAGCAGCCTTCCTTCAGTCTCCCAGGTGATGCACTGAAGGGCAAGCCAGTCTTATTTTCTTGCTTAGGATTCAGTCAAAACTTACTGAGATTTTGTTACTTGAAAAATTGGAGGAGGTGAAAGTGGAAATAGACTTTGTAGGCAGAAGCTCAGTTCAAGAAATGATTTTAGAGCTGGGTTTATAGTTCAGCAGTAGAGCTTGCTGACCTGCACAAGACTCTGGGTTTGATCCCAGCATTAGGAAACAAAAAGAAACAATTTGCCGAACCACTCGTGTGAATGAAATTGCAGAAGAGAATAGGCCTCTGGTTTATCCAGAGCAGACTTTCCATTGACAGATAGGGAACGAATCTATAAAAAGTAATAGTAATACAACATCATATCTACACAATTATTAAAACAGATTATACTTTTGGTTTATGTATATTTTTAAAAATTTGCATCAAGCATAGTCTACAATATCTAAGCAATTCAAGAATTTCTAGAAATTGGCTAGAGATTTTTATATTGACTGCACTATATATTTCTTATACTGCATGGGTGTGAGTGTTTGTAAGTGTTCACTAGACTATAAGTTACAAATTTTAAATGAATATTTAATAATTTAAACTAGCCTGCATAATAAAGGATTTTCAGAATTTCTATAACTTTTCTCTTAATGTAGATCACATTCTAGAAGTTTTACCAGTACTTTCGATGATAGACATTTAGTGTTTGATTCACTGCTGCTGTTTTTATTCTTACATTTGATTTCTTGGGAAGATAAGACAGTTGTTACTTGGAGGTTATCACTGAAAAGGCAGAGCCTTGTTTAGGAGCTTCTGAAGGCTCCTTATTATTATCATTTCTGAAGTCTTAAGGGTTACTTTGAACAGTCAGGAGAAAATTGTGCATCTCTGAAGACAGAGCCCACTGAAGAAGCTGAATAATAATATTCTAAGCTCATTTTTCTTTCTTGTCATATCAGAATTGGTGCTGTGCAGAGGAGCCTGTTTGGATTGCACTACTTATGAACTATATTTGAATCCCTTTTTAGTTCTCCTGCAGCTGCATGTACTGGTTATTTTCCTTAAATTGTAGCTCTTTGATGTTTTCTGGCATTATGATATAAAAATTTAGATGCAGTCTGCAGTTTTTTAAAAGTCTTAGACATTTCTGATTAAATAGTCTTATTCACATCAATTTAGAAGTTTAAAGCAAAACCTTTACAACTCTGCTCTCACTAGGGGTGGGGATTTGTGTTAGTGGAGATTATGTTTTAATAAAATGAAAGCCTGCATATTTTTCAAGGTTGAAGATGAAATGAGACAATGTGTTTTAATTTTCAGAGCTTTAGAGACTGTAAGAGGCAGAACAATAATAACTAGGCCATAGAAATGTTTAAAAGCAATTTCATTCCACCGTATTAAACTGAAATCTAATTCAATGAAAGAGTAGATGACAGTTTTAGTTTTCTAGTTTGAATCATCTACTTTTCCTTTTCATGTGACACAGGCCTTAAGGATTAGTTTTAGAAGAATTCAAGAGGAAATGCTTCAAGGAAATCTGTCTTTTACTATCTTAGGATGACATCTACTCTTGTTTTTCAGTGACTGTTTGTGAGAGATAGAGTCAGCAACCCTAATGTCGAGTCTGTGTCTGTAGCCAGGGATCTGGTGCATGTATACACATGGCTGAATGAGACTGACTGGCAAGTCTACCTTAAGAAACTGAGAAGCCAACTGGAGATCCTGTTGCAACCAAACACAGGCACATAATGAAAACCAGGTTATCTTTTTCTAAATCAGAAAATTAAAAATGACATACACTGGCTCTGCTGAGGAGCTTGGGACTCTTGTGCTAGCCGTGGTAATTCACAGTCATGTAACCGGGAAGTGTGGAGCGCTGGAGATTGTTATTTAGCGATAGCTCACGTTTGTTTTCATTGTCTCGTAGATGATTCTGTGATAACTAACTTTTAGGTGATGAAATTGAAAGCATGCCAAAATTTACAATTTGCTAATACTTTTTAAAAATGTTGAAATAATAAATTTGCATGCAATGTAAGAAATAATACAGAAAGCTCTCTCAGTTTCAGTGAACTTGTGTGTATTAAATTCTCCTGACTTATTACATGTATAGTTTCATACAAATACCATCACAGTTAAGACACAGAATAGCTAAAAGGATCCATTGTCCTTGCTGTTAATTTTTGATGATGGAAGTATTCAAAATATTTATTTACTAATTTGACTCATTTTTCTGAGGCTACATTGCATAAACTTGTTTTTGGAAGATTTTTACAAAATGACTTTAAGAAGACAGAAATTAGCCTTCTCACTGGTTTCAGAGGATGGGGGATGGAGTTGTGGAAGCTGTGCCCTTGCACAAAAATCTGGGAAAACAAGTAACAAACTACCACCCACTTTAGGAAGAAAAATTTGCTGAATAGAGAGAATAGAAAGCTAGAGTAAAAAATAAAAGCAGGGCTTTAAGGACCTAGGTTAGTAGGACTTTTACAAAGCTTTAAAAATTATAGCTTCAGATTCTTTTGGGTTAAAAAAAAGAAATAAGCAATGTCAGCAAGAATTTTGAAAAAATCTTTACTGGTCTGCACTCTGTAAAAAGAGCTTTCTTCCTCTGGGAAAACAATAAAATTATTTGCCCTGGTATCAAATTTAGGACCACTTACCAAAATGGCTAGCTTGGCAGAGGCTGCTGCTTGGCTGCGAGCTCAATTGTATGATTCGCTGTAGCTCAGTGTGGACTTTTCTCATAGACAATAGACATTTGTGTTCACACATTTGGAAAATGAACTTACTCAAACAAGTGCAATTTTATGCTATTTCTTGAAATCATAAAACATTTATACTTTTAAACTAATTGGTTTCGGGTTATTCTCAAAATAAAGTGTTTTTTTCCCATTATCCTTTGTTTCTAAGGTAATGACCATCTACAAAGTGAAACTGTTAGTTGCAGAAAATTGTGAGAAGCCAATCATGCAAGCTATATACTGCAATATGTTCCTCTTTTGTTTCTTTGGAATTAAAGATATTCTCTTCTTTGAAGAAAATATTGGTTTGCTAATTATACAGTTAAAAATTCTTCTTTTTTCACTAGTAGGCAATTATATACCTTACGCATTAGATATATTCACCATTGTGAGACCCTGCTAATTGGGCTCCTTTTAGTATTAGTATTTCACTGATCAATTGGAATAGGATTTGTTTCAGAACTTCTGGAATTTATTGCTGGATCAAGATGCTACAGAACTAGGAAAACATATGCAATTTAGAAGCATCAGATAGAATGGTATTTCCTTAGGTAATGCTAGAAATGATTAAAGCACATAGACTCAAGGCTAAAGATGGTGCTTTCACTTCTGTCCTGCTAGTTTCCCTAGCTTGCTCCATGCAGCTCTCCACTACAGTACTCCTGGCCTCTGTGGCAGGGTTGTGCAGTCCCATTGCCTTCAGCTGGAGGTTGATTTTTGTTGTCTCCCTTGAGTCTAGAGTGAATCGGGGCTTACAAACATCCACAGGCATGGGTCTGTAGCAGCTGCCTAGCTGCTGAGCTCTTAGCATCTCCTCAGACAGGGGGCTTGCTTCTGGAGATGAATCCTGTACTGCTTAGCTGGAACTCTTAATTTTTCTTCATATCAGTCCGATCATAAATCCTGGGTTTTTGTCCTGGCCACTACTTCTGAATCCCATCCAAAGGGATCAGGAGTTGTAGTTCCCTGGTTTGTCCTTCTGTTATTCTTGTCTGCTATCAGAACCTTGCTTTGCATTTACTCAGGAGCACTTTTTATTGATAATTTTTCTCTTAAATCATGTAATACTTTTCCATTCTCTATCATTGTTTTTGAGTAAAGTGTTTGAATAAAGAACTTTTTCAGAAGCTAAAAAGAATGTCTAAAACTAGATTCTATTTAAAAAATGATTATCTTCAAAGCATAAAACAGTATATGCATGTGTGATTTTGCATGTAGTAGAAAAGTGCTTATTTCTGTAGAATTTTTATTAAAGCTATAAAAGCTGCACAATGTTCTGAATTTTATGTATGGGTCTCATAGAAGCCTATAAACCTCAAGCCAAGTATTTTTGACTTACTCCCTTAATCTTCAGATGAATGGTTAGGAACAGATTTGTACTGATGACATTCCTGGGTTTTAAACTTTAGCGTCATGCTCTCAAGGGAAAGGGATAGATCATTTGGCTTTGCAATAAGCAAAATATTATAGACTTTTTTTGTTAGTATTAGTGTATTAATTTTCACCTTACTTAACTTGATTTTTCTCTGTCTCTGACATTTTTGGTTTTGGATTTTGACTTTCCCCTGTACCTACCTATTCATGTCCATAGATTAACATTCACGTGACTTCTTCAGTCTACTCTCTGTAGTTGCTTCTCTTTGCAGCAGAACATTTCTATTCAAAAGAAAATCATGAATAAAAAGTGGACGTCAGATTGGTGCATAATTTATCTGATAACATACAAAACCGTGGATTAAATATTTAAAAAGTCATTGGTGGGTAATGTGAATCCTCAGAATTACATGGTGCACATATTTAACATATTAGTGTGTATGGTCCATCAGATTCTTCTGCTCAGGCTGTATTTTCCAGTAGTCCTGGAGACTAGAAGTCTCGGAGCGTGGCAGAGCATGGGTGGGTTCTTACTAAGCCTCTTTTCCTGGATTGTACATGGATGTTTTCTTGAGTGTCCTTACATGACAGAGAGAAAGATCAAAAGCAAGAAGCCTAGAGAACCAAGGTTACTGGGCACTAATTGCCTTTTATGATTCTTCCTTCATAAACTTATCTAAACCTAATTATCTTCTCAAGACTATCACCAGAAAACCATCACACTGAGGGTTGTGCTTCATCGTGAAGTTTGAGGGACTTTCAGTCCATAGTTTCTTTCCTCAACAAGGAATGTGGTGAAACATCTATGGTGACTAACACTTCAAGAAAATGATAGTTTCTCCAGCTGGGGCTTATATGCAAAGGAAAGCTGTGGAAAATAAGGACAGGTAAAAGTTATAGAAGAAGAAAGCAAAGATAAGAACATTGACTTCTAGGAATAGAATCTTGTTGGACAGAATATTTATTAGATTTGAAATGGACATATTGAGGACTTAACTAGGGCAACACCTTCTTCTTCCAGAGATGAAAAAACATGTTCTCATTTTAACAGAATTGCTAAGTTTGGGATTTAGGTTAAAAAATAGGTGAGTAATTCCCAGCATTGACCTTGAGTGCTGTTGAACTAACAGGGAATAATAAAGGCAAGTGATGCCTGAAAATGTTTGTTTAATAGCTTAAATTTGAACAGTCTACCAAAATGGAATTTGCTTGTAATTTACCTTAATAGGGTATACTTAGAGCCTTAGAATTAGATCTTGAGTAGCCTCATTTAATGAGTTCCCTTGAACTGCCCGTGTATGAGGTTTGAAGTTCACCAGCTAGCAATTTATGCTTCTGAAAAAGAAAACTGAACTTGAGCTGTGATGCCATGTTTTTTGCATATTATTATAACAGTGTTGGCAAAAAAGCGATTTGAGGGCCGAGGCAGACATAAAAGCACACCATGCTGAATGAAAGCAATATGTTCTACTGTATCTCAAAGGCAGGATCATAAATTACAATAAAATTCAAGCATTTTCTTCTGTGGGAATCTACATCAATGTATCCACATATCTCCACAAAAGAAAAATATGATATATATATATATATATATATATATATATATATATTCATGCTTTATATGTTATATAAATGCATATATATGCTTTATATAGGTATATACCTATATATATTATATATATATTATAATTTGTGGATTTAGATAACATATTGATACACATATATTAAAGGCACTACCTTAAGCAATGTGAATCAGTGATTCTGAGTCTGAAGGGGAGAGTGGTTTAGACCATGAACCATAATGTCACACAGATCAGGAATGAATCACTCTCTGCCATCTATGAGCTAAAGTGGCCTTGGGAAAGTTACATTAACTTTCCTAATTGGATCTCTACTTCCTAAAGTGATGTTTAAAAGGTTTGGTGATACTGTATAATGTAAAAGTTCAGCATAGGACTTGGCATGTTTTAATGCTCTGTACATGGTAGCTCTTTCCAGTGCTAATTGACAGTCCATGCTTTGATTGCTAGTTTTATTCCATAAACTGAGTTGCTGTTTTACCATAGCTAAGTTTTCCTTTCATTGGACCTAGTTACTTACGATTTTTGATTCTTGCTTAGAAAGTCAAGGTACAAAAGCAGATGTGTATAGATTTTTCTATTTTTCTATAAATATTCTTATTAAACACAGTAAGACCTAGAGTAGAGTTCAAATGAGACGCAGAAGCATACATTTACCTTTTTGGTAAACTGAACTCAAATCAATTGATTTTGGTTGAGTATGTTTAATCAGATTTGAAATACAGGCAGGTTGTATTTTTGTTTATAATTCTAGCCTGAATGAAGACAGAATCAATTCACTAGGTTTCATTTATCCTATCATACTATCTAATTCACATTTGAACAGGGGTATGTTACCTAAATCACATTATATCATTTGACTTATTTCTCAAATCAATGATATCAAGTATAAATGGAGAAAACAAATATTTCTGCATCTTGATATATTGAACAATTTCTGTCTGATAGAACAGTATCCCATAGAAAGGACTAAAATCCAAGATCTTACTGGAAATGATCCCTACCTGGCTTCATGCAGAGAGCTTGTGCTCTTAATGGAACATTTGGATAAAAAGTAGTAAAGCAAAATTTCACTTTGAGAGGATAAAGTAGCCACAGCAGCCAGTTCTAATAGTGAGTATTACGACCAAATCTGGTACAGTAGCCAGACCACAAGAGAGCCAAAAATGTCTAACTGCGCGTAAGGAAGGACAGTTCTGTTTCACTCTATCCTTTTTCTGTTACTTTCTCCCATCCAGATGTGCGGCCTCACATCAAAATTCTGCTTCTGTTACACCGTGTATGAATCTAACAAGACTCAATAGCTCCATTATACATTATTTTCTCAACATCTGTTAGCCACAATTCCTGAACTTAACTTTAAAGCTTTCTCCTATGCTGTTAAGGTCCTATTCATTTGCAATTTTTCATAACCCAATAAAAACCACTTCTTGCAGCTCAAGTTTGTTACTTGTTTGCTTGCCTAAGGCCAAATGTGCAGACAAGGTGAATGGTCAGGGACAGTGTCAGCAGGTTATTCTAGACTCTAGATTCATAGTAATCACCTCAAAACACTAGATGGCACAGGAGAGGTATAAATCAACCAAGGAGAGCCAGCTCTCAAATAATTCTTAGAGTTAAGAGCAATATTTTAGGATGCTTTTATGTATTCTTTTCTATAGTCTTGAGCTTTATCTTGGGAGTTTTCAGAACTGAGCAATTTAAGGTAAAATGGTAACTTGAAAGCAAATACTTAAAGAATTCCTGATGGAGTAGTGATTTTATTTTTTCTTTAAGTGCAGAAAGCATACATATTACATGTAATAATAATTCACACTATATATATGTTTATTGTATGTGGTACCCTTATGATGAAGTAGAAATAGATATTCAAACAGGAAATGGAGATAATTGTACCTATAAATGAGCATATGATTGTATATTTTAATTATGTGACTAGAGTTAAATACCGAGAAAATGCATATGTAAGGAACATGTAAACTGACATGTAATTTTAATGTTTTTTCAGTTTATAATGAATACATATGCCAGGATGCTCCATGTGTATTCAACCTCTTAAACATGAGGTTAGTACTTTAGTGTAAAAATCATAAAATATGAACAAGAAAGTATATTAAAAAAGAATATTGAGATTCAAAAGCAGTACTGATTATAGTCTTAATTATAGAGACTTTACTCATATATAGGGAACATTATACATGTAAAACCACAGATTAATCAATAGATTGATCTTAAAAAATTTCTCAAATTAAGTAGAGAAAAATTATAAAAAAGATACATAAAGCTGACGATAATTAGTGGAATAGAGAAAATTGGCATGATTATCAGAGGGAATAGATTCTCTGTTTTAAAATGTCTATCTACTGAACTGTGAAGAAAGATACACTTGAGACATTTCTATGTAAATTGATGAGACCATACTCAAGTGAAATAAATCAAACACACACATAAATATCACATTGTTTCTCTGGTGTGAGAAACCAACAGTGTAAATAAGAACCAAAATGCATATTAGATGTTTTCAAATAGGAAGAAAATTCTTAAATGGAAACGGGAACTAGAGAGTGGGGAGGGGGAAAGAAACAAAAGGAAAAGGAATGAGAAAAGAAGCCAAAATAGAAACAAAACTTTTTTAAATAAGGAGAGGAATAGGGGTAGGAGAATGGCAAAAAAGAATTAAGATATATTATGTACAGGTACAAATTCACTATGATAAATGTGGTCATTATGGTTATCTAAAATATACCAAAAAACCACAAAAATCTTTCAAAGGATAAATCCATATGTGAATTAAAAGTTTTTATCACTTAGTTATAAATTAAGATCTAATGAAACAGCTTTAACATTTTGTTTCCCAAAGTTTTTGTAGGTTGAATTTGCTGGAACAAAACATTATTTTCTTATTTGTAATATGTGGAAAATTGCAACTACACTGAAGAGTTGTTTTGGGAGTTAGAAACAATGTGTGTAAATGCCTGTACATTTAAATGCATGTGTGTGAAAGACACAAGGTAACCAGAAACATAGAGTTTCAACATCCACTCAAATCTGATAGCTATCTTCAAAAACTGATGTGTAAGTACTTTAAAATTTTAAATGTTTTTGTTGAGTATCATTGCATATTGTTGCACAATATATAATAAAATCACACAAAATATAATCAATATTTTCCTTACAGATAAAATTATAGTTCTTAAATATTTGGAGGAGACATTATGCAATATAGGAAAAGGTATGAATTCATATTTCTAAAGATATGGTTTCAAATTGAAGTTCCACCAATTATTAATTAGGTGGTCTTGAATACTTACCTCTCCAGGTCTTATTTTTCTTGAAAGAGAAAAGCAGAACCCCACTACAGGCTCTCATGAGAAAAATGACCATTGAAAACACTACACACTCATGAAAGGATAAAGTTAGAGAAAGTAAGAGGAGGAATTATACTTGCAAGGACAATGTGAGTGCAATCTTAGTGAAATTTGGAGTTATGAAGGTCATGGCGTGAACTAAGGATAACATTCGTTTGTTTATATGCAGTAGTCAGAATTGAACCGAGGGGTTTTGTAGGACTGAACTACAGTCCAGCTCTTTTCATTTTATTTTATCTTTAAATTTTGAGATAAGCTCTCACCAAATTTGCCATGCTGATCTTGAACTTGCAATTCATCTGATTCAGCCTTTCGAGTTGTTGGGATTAGCGACCTGTATCTACTATGCTAGGCAACAGTTTTAATTTTGAGTACCTTTAACTAGAATTGTTTCTTCCCTTGCTTCTACATATTCCATCATTTCTTATTACTTGGAAGAAGGTAGAGAAACGGTCAAAGCATATAGATCTCAATGAAGTTAAATAACAAATACTCTAGCATTAGAAGACAGAAGAGAAGGTCATACATTTTGGTAATAATTTCTAGTAGAATTAGGTATTAATCTATGATAGAATCATTCTTTGACTATTGATGGAAGTTAGTATCACGCACAGGAATATTATCTAGTTAAAAGTCAGCACTTTGGTGATTTGTGGAATAGTGACCATATGAACTGAAACAGGCAGGAGAACACTTAAATGCCAGCCTAGAAGAAGAAACTTCTCGGAAATAACAAGGTAATATTCTATTGTATGTAGTTTAAAATACTCCAGCATAGGCAGTGTTGGGTGTATACACATGTGCTTAGTTTTAATCTGTAGAGTAGGGCTGGGTTATGGTTAGTTAAAATTTAAAATAACCAAATATGGAATACACATGCTGGGAGGGGCCACTTGGCTAGGACTTGAAAGACTCTAATCAAAACCCCACACTTTGGAGGTGTCTAATCCAAACTTTCAGTTCTCTTCATCTCAGATCAGCACCAGATGGCGTGATAATTAGTGCACTGGATGTAGAAATGTTTTTTCATTGGCAAAATTAGTTATGTTCAAGATGTGGATCTAGGATTGGCTAGATATACAGATCTTAGGCTCCTGCAGTGACAGGATTTCAGAATATAGTGAATTTGATAGCCT
Organism: Cavia porcellus; assembly: GCF_034190915.1. Taxonomy (NCBI): domain Eukaryota; kingdom Metazoa; phylum Chordata; class Mammalia; order Rodentia; family Caviidae; genus Cavia; species Cavia porcellus. The sequence continues at coordinate 24,153,337 of NW_026947497.1, read as the reverse complement.
ATACCTTTTGGAATGGCTTTTCAGTTTGGGCCCCAAACTCACCTGGTATAAGTATGCTCACTTGAGGCATTTATTGCCTGATTCATACTAGGGTAGCTGAATTCTGCCTTGATGATACTGTCTTTTTTGCTTTGCATTTACATTTTTACAATGTAAAATGTTGTTGTTAAATACCTAAAATACAGAAAAATACTGCTTTCTTGAGCATTTAGATTTAGTTGTATTTGTATTTTGTAAATTCTTCCTGTTAAATGCTGGTCTGTGTGTCTGTATCATCAGACATGATCTGAACATGTATTTAAAGCATTACTCACTCAATAGTAATGCTAAATGTGAAGAGATCTATTAAAGTAAGGAATATCTGTCCTCAAATAACTCAAGGCTGGTAAATTTCCAAATTAGGGCAGTTTGTCTGATACACAGCTCAAAAGATGATTATACATATCTCTTCACAGATTCCTGAGAAAATTTTGACAAAGTAATAACTGAGCTTTATTTCTTTATACAACAATATAATAGTTTAAAAATAATATTGACTACATGAGTAATAACAGCTAATATTTTCTGAACACTACTCTAAGGATTTACTCATATACATTAACATTTAATCTTCATATCATTTTGTGATGTAGTTAAAGTTACTATCTCTATTTTCAGATAAAAAAAATTGAGGCGCAGAAAAGGTATACAGTTTGTGTGTTCAAGTTCATATAAATAGTAAGAATAGACAAGAGACTATAAACTCTAAAAGGAAGTGTGGCTCTGGAAAACATTGTCTTTCTTTTCTTTTTTTTTTTTTTTTCTTTCCTTGTTAGTGCGAGAGATTGAACCCAGGTCCTCGCAATGCTGGGCAATTACTCTACCACTGAATTGAAACCGTGATCATTAACACCACCCTGTTAGTTTTCAAGATTGAGATAATTTGTGGAAGAAATACCTACTAATACATATATCACTAGATAGAAAAATAATGGTTAATATGAACTGATTACAGAATGATCTAATATTCATATCTAATTATATCTAGCTGTATATCTATGTACTTGTTTTATAACAATGTACTTGCACTGATGAGCTAATCATAACATTCATCTATTATGTATATGGCTGGTACTGCAAAATTATAAATTAAATTTATAGATTTATAAACTTACAGTTTAACGTGTGTATAGCTTTACTATGAATGTATTGCATCTATGTTCTACTTTTACTATTTTTAATAGATTCAGTGAAACTTTCTCCTTGATAACAGTATTTCCACATTTGAAATGTTTTTCAAGTACTTCAAAAAACTTTTTTACTCACCAATGACTTTTATTCCAAAAGAATTGCAGGATATATTAAGGGAAAACAAAGAAGCTTACCTTTTAGTTAGAAGGTCCTGCAAAGCAATCCTTATTTTTCCATTAATTGCTGACCAGACCTTGAAAAGTATAATTTGAAATAAGGTTATTTTTCCTGTACACTACCTCCACATACTAATACTAATTTTTACAGATGGAAGCATTTTTTGGCTATGTTTCATTGGAACTAGGCAAGAGATTAAAGAGCTTTCTTTTGTTTTGCATGAACAGAAAATACAATGTCCCCCCCCCACCCTGGGTATGTATCAGCTTTAGATAAGCCTTTCAATATCAAAGACTCTACAAAGGAAGTTCAAACATTACTTACCAGTTTTAATAGTTTCTACAAATGTGTTCAGTTCACCTAATGACAGTATGGCCAAAGAAACTTGGAGGATAAGGGATATTTCACTCTGCATTTCAGAGGCAGGACTAAAGAATGTTTGTTTCATGTGTTCACTCATTGGAAAGCAGAGGACACTCTGCTTGTCATTAGTGTTAACATAGATTGGTGTTGCCTCTCTTCCATCAGAGTCCTTGTGATGTAAAGGCAGAGTAGGCCAAACTTACTCTCCTCCAAAATCGGTAAATACTTGGAGGAGGTATAGACCTATCACTTTCCAGATGTACACAAAAAGTGAATTAAAAAAAACCCTATAAGGATGAGGGAGACTCTCTTTTTAACCTCTGCAGTTCAGTTATGTTTTTGTGCTGGATAAACATAGAGAGAAAATCTTTAATAAACAGAATGAATGAGTTTCTTTTGCCATTTAAAATGATTTTCTGTTTTTCTTTCAAAAAACTGAGATATTCAGAAGATGATGACATTATTTTTTTCAGTTTATAAAATAGAATTTTAAAAATAACTTTTTTCTACATGCAGAAATTTTTTTGTGTTATTATTTGACCCAATATGAAGAACAGGTCTTCAACAAAGAAATCATTTAAATAATGGAAAGACAGTAAATCCAGATAGTTAATAAAAATGAAATGAACAGAAATTTTAACAGTTTGTACTGTCATGATTCTGGCTAACACTTATGATTATAATTACTATAGATGAGGTGTTATTTGTAGCTTTATATGCTTTATTGATTTAATCAGGGCAATTATATTCACTTTATATCTGAGGAAAGCAAAGGCAGTAGTGATGAACTTTCTGCAGAACTCATTTCTAAGTGTACGAGTTGGGACTTAACTAAGCAACATAGTACTACTTTTCCTTCAGGCAAAGTCTTTTGTGTAAATTCACAGATTTTTGTGAACCTTTTCTGTGCCTTTCATGGGACAGGAAACTAACAGATGACTGACCCAATTTTAGCAGTTATATCAATAGTAACCAAGAAGGACTGAGGGCCCTTTGCTTGTGTTACAGGCTCTCACATAGTTTTATGGCAGGGGTAAACATATACAATAGACACTTGACTTGCCAAATGTATTTGACAAAAATTTTATCAGAGAGTTAGTAGGAATTCTTAGTTACATCAGAATCATTGAGCATAGAAGTCCCAGTAGACTGAGTACGAAATATGCTAGAAATGATTAGTGCTCTTAGAAAGCGTTTCTTGAAAAGGTGCAAGGATTACAGTGGCCTACAGGAGGGGTATGAATGGTAGACCCTGTGGATGCTCAAAAGGCCCAGCACTCTTCTGTTCAGAGTCTTTTATTTTGGTTATATCAGCTAGCATGAAATTCTCTTTAAGCTACTATCAATCTCTTTAATTATTGTGATAATTTCAACATCAAACAGGTTTATGAATAAGATAATAAAGATTTGTTACAATGTCTGTTATCTCATTTTCTAAATTAATGTTTAGTGAAAACTTATTCTTGGGCTGGTAATTTAGCTTAGCGGCATAAGCATCTGTCTTGTAAGCGTGCAGTTGTGAGTTTGATCCCTGGTACCAAAAGAAACTCCCCCAAACAAAAAAAAAACTTTATTCTTTATGAAATCCATTATATATACATTTTACATCTATGAATTTCTGTTAATGTTTGGAGCAATTTAAGAAATAGATAATATTTTTGTCTTTATCTTAAAAAAAATCCTGAAGCACACTGACCTACCCAATATCATAAAGATCAGGAAAGGAGATCGGAGATATTTTGCAGCATACATTTTCCCTAGGCCTATGTTTTAAATTTCCTATTCTTTTAAATATTATAGTCTCAAAGATCTGAATTATCTGGACATTCCACAGAATATCTTATTCACCTGCTATATTGATGATATGATTCTTTCAAATAAATAATAGAAAATATGTTGGAAGGTTGTTAAGGTATAAAAAAAGATAAAAAGATTCAGAACCTACATTAGGGCAATTTTTAGGACTATTTAGGACTTGAGTATCCTGTGACATTCCCACCGAAGCAGGGGACAAGTCATTCAATCTTGTCCATTACAAAGGAGGAAGCTCAGTGCTTGGCAGACCCCTTTATGACTTCAGGTTCCTTTTAGCAGAGTGAATAGTTGATAATAAAGTCATCGTCTTGCAAGGGGTAACTGGCTATGATCATCAGGAGGAGATAGGGCTTGCTACTAGACAAGATGGGAAGGGAAGAATACATTTGACATTCAGGTGATCCATTTATGCACTTCTTTGTTGCACTTCATGTGGCCTGAGAATATCATATTTACTAGAGATTCTGACCTATATGTTGAATGTCTGGGTCTTTGTACTAGAATCTGTCTAGTCCATGCTCTTACAATATCAATGGAAATAGTGAGGAGAGTATGGAAGAGAAATCCAATTTTCTTCTGCACTTTAGAGACAAAGTTTTTTCCACATTTTACTCTTTGGAAAGCAGAGGGTTATCAGCAGTATCAGATGAGGACAATACCAGTCTAGAATGGGCAGTGGAGATGCTGAGTAACAGCTTTGACATCATAAGCAAATGCAACAGAGGTGTTGTTAGGTTTATCCCACTAACATTTCTAGGTCTCTTCAGAAAACAAGACCAGTATGAACACAGTAGAATCACTTTCTAGATGGCTAAACTTGCTACGTGAAGGAGTCAATCTGAGTAGTGCGAGGGGAAGCCTGTGCGTGGATCCTGGAGTGCACTATTTCCCAGAGTGATGGCTCACAGCTCTGTCTTTCTGGGAATTTCTCTTAGTCCAGATGATGGACTAGTTCACTGCAATTGTGGAGAAATTATATTTGTTTCTAGTTTTCAGTGTCTTAAGTCTCAGCTGGAAAGACTTGATAAATGAAGATAGTTCCACTATAGGGATGTGGAGATACTTGGAAGCATCATTCTGGAAGTTGATGCTGGGTGTTGGCTGAGACTTTAGTAAGACTGTCTACTAGAATCCCTACACTTCAGCCTTTTCAGATGATTTCTAAGCACTATTTTGGACTTCACAGTATGGTAATCAGATTTCAAGAACTTCTATTGCCAAAAAAGTAAGACAGAGTGCTCAGGATTTTTATGGTCTAGTTTAGAAGTCATATACCATCAAATCTGCTATATTCTTTAGATAAAGTAGTCATAAAAACACACTCTGCTTTGTGGACTAGGGAAATAGGCTCTAGGAACTGATGGTTAGAAGGCCAGTGTTACATTGTAGGAAGGTTGGAGGCTGGGTTATATTATAGTCATCTTTAACAAACACAATCTGCTACATTATTTAAGAGAAGTCATTTTTCCTATTGCTTATGCATCCTACCTTTTTCTGTACATTATTGGTTCATTAAATTTCTTGAAACAGCACCTGGATCAAAGTACTTTCTTGCCAAAAATCAAAGCAAAAACCAAAGCAGAACATAAAACTATGTATCAGGTTTCTTGCTTTCTATAAAATGAAGCCCAAATACTAAAATTAGCATTTAAGGGCTTCTGAAATCAATACATAATTCCTTTCTACCACTTACTTGTTATTACTTTCAGCTCTATCCTGTGGATCATGATTTATTTATGTAATTTCTCTATGCCAGGGTATATGCTAAGATTTTACATTTTTGTACATGCTTTCTCTTAATCTCAAAATTTCAACATAGAAGTGCTTCTAGTGTTTCCTAATAAAAACCCAGTCATCCTAAGACCTTCTTTCATGCCCAATAAAGAAATGATTCCTTCTTCTAAGACCGAAGCCAGCGGTGATCTGATTAGGTACCAATTGTGTGTCATTTATTATACTACACTGTTCCTCATAATATTTTGGTAAGAGGCATTGCTGTATCATGTCTGGTTTGTAGGTAAATGTCCAGTGCAAAGAGAATATCCTCCCACAGCAGAAATTTACAGGAGAGAGGTTACTGTTTTCTAACCTTATTGCTTATGTGACTAGTGATTCATCACAATGTTAATTCTTTAAAGCGCCTGAGTATTGTATGTTGTCCTATTTTTTAAATAAATTTCAAAGTGATTGAAGAATTGATTATCATTTCGTTGGGTTTCTGTGGGCATTGAGTGTTAATGTGGAATCATGTAAGGCTTTTGATAATTTTAATATTAATGTTTACCGTTGGAATAAGTGGCACATTAATTTCCTGGGAAGACTTTTCAAATGTGTCATATTTTTCTATTCAAAAACATTTACATGTAAATATAAATGGATATTTCATTTCATTTTTAATAAAAATAGTAAAAATATTTTAATCAATTAATCTTAGGATTTTTAGTGCTTTACTTTTACTATATGTTTTGTGACTAACAAATTCCTATTAAGGTAGCATTTGCTAAATTTGTGGTGGGAAACCCATGAAATCATTGTCAAATAATCTCCACCAGGAATGACTTCCTGTTTGCAGAGAGCGAGCCATGTTACAACGTGACTCTGCTTTCTGCTGTTGTGCTTATATCTTTTACACAGGAGTTTTGAACTTAAGAGAATTGTGTCAGTCTTATTTGCACGACTGATTGTGGATCAACTGTAAAACTGAGGAGCTGCTGGTAGCTTTTCCCTTTGTAGAAGTGAAAAGAGGTTGGTGTTTACCAAGGAAGTAAGCGTGGAAAAAGTGGGGTAAAGGAGAGTTAGTCCTGAGAGCTTTTGCTTTCTAGGTCTAGCTGCTTCTGAGTTCAGTCATATTTTTAAACTCTATATGATAGTTCATATTCCTTGTAAACATTCTCCTTTTTCCTTAAACTATTTTCTCTTAACATATAATTAACCAAAAGTAATCCAATTAAAACATCACAGACTATTCTCAGCATTCTACAAGGTTAATGTTACATGATACTCATTTTGAATAATGTGAGATGTAAAACTGTAAAAATCAAACAAAAGAGGTAGTAGCATCTCCTGTCTGTTTTTTTCAGTGCCAGATTGTGTGTTTATATTTTTCTAAATGTTAATCTTTAACATGCTATCGGATTTATTTTACATATAAATATTTTTAAGCACATCTATAAAATGTGGAGCTGTAGGAGATCTTGGAAATAATACCACCGAGTTTTGAAATTTTACACATAAAGTAATGAAAGTCAAGAAGGGTCAATATTTTACCCAAGATGCACAGATAAATGGCAATGATCTGAGACATGAATTTGCCATACATTATAACCCACAGTGTCCTTGTTCATGGTAACACCTCAGTGAATCCCCAACCATGTTTGTTTACAGGAACTGGCGCATGCAACTCCCTGGGCACATCTGAGAAACCCATTGCTTTCCATGAACTTCTTGTTTCCATACTTTGAGCTGGCTTGATCATGGTGACAAATTCAGCAGTCACATTAGGCACAGAAATGGTAACCACAACTGAGATAGGCAGAACTGGCCCACCCCTATGTCCCCAGACAAACTTATAGGCTTGTAACTTGTCCAAAAAGGACACTTAAAAAAGAAATCATCTTTGTCTTGTCTGAGTCACTGTCTTTGTCTTTCTTTGTTACAACTGCTATTTTATATCTAACATACCATAAAAATGCAATACAATGCAATGCAATGCAATACAATATAATACAATACAAAATCAATATACTGCACAATAATTGGAAGAGCTAGAATAAACACTGAATAATAAAAATTATTTGAACTATTATTGAACTTTTGTACTTCAAACTATATCCTTAGTTCTTGAGTCTATTTTGTTCTTATTTTTCTCCTTAGTAAATGATTTATGCCACTAAAACTGCAATTCAAGGGCACCCTACTTCAAGCCATTCCAGATATATCAGAGTTCTGGGGTCCTAATTATATAGGAATTGAATTTATAGATCTATAGAGCTAACATGGAACACAAGTGTGTTAGTTAGCTTTCAGTCATTGTAAAAAAATACCAAGACAATCAGCGTAAGATGAAAAAAATATTGAATTTAGGCTTATGGTTTCAGCGCTGTCAGTCCATGGTCTCTAGGCCATGTTGCTTTTGGTCCTATGTGAGGTAGTTTCTTATGGCAGGAAACATGTGACTGAGGAAGCTGCTTTTGTCATGGAAGCCAGGAAAGGAAGAGGAAAGAAGAAAGGGTTGGGATTCCACTATTCTCCGTAGGGCATACCCTCAATGACCTATTTACAGCAATAGACATACCTCTTACGTGGCCCACCACCTTGCAATAGCACTGTGGTAGCCAGCCCCCCCACTCCTTGGCCTCTGGGGATAACATATCCAAACCATAACAAGAAGTTTCAATATATTCTCTTCTGGGACTAATTACCATAAACTGAAAATTTTAAGATTGCAGAGGTACAATTAATAATTAATTTTTGTTAATCTTTCTAGTTGTTGTATTATGTATTACAATAAGTAATAAATTTTGTTGTCTAGCATCTTACCATAGATCGTGTAATATGGAAAAATTTCAGATAGGAAGGAGAGAAAGCGATCTGCCTGCTGAATTCTTCCAAAACCACAAAGAAGGATATCGGTTCATGCTCAAAATCAGCAATGATTTTACATCTAGAGTGGTGCCCAGAAAGTGATGACCCAAGATGATCAACTCTTTTACTTTCTTGAATTAGTACTGATTTTCCTTGCTATTAATTCTGCTTTCAAAATAGGCAGATATTTTATCCCTGCCAACAAATCAGATTTCAAAAAGGAAAGCATGATGAAGACTTTAAAAAGGGAGTGGGGATGGAGAGTGTATATTCTGTATTGAATTTAGATTGTATTTTATTTTTGAATTCTAAATGGGTTACAAAGTTCCTTTGTAGTGACATGTGAAATAATCTGTCTTTTGTGATCATCTGATGGAAGTCCCACAATGATAATGGGCAGGAAGACAAAGATACCCTCAGAAGGAAGCCTGTGAACCTGGATGCAGAGAGAGCTGGCTTTGCTATGCAACTCTGTGGTTAGAGAATGATTATGTGGAAATGCCTCCCAATCCTTGAGCCAGTGCAGATCTGGACAGGGATATATAAAGACATTATTAATTTGGAAGAAAGTTTTGTTTTTGCCAATATATCTTTTATTTGGCTCCAGATAAGACAGTTTTCCAGAGCTTTTTGAAAGACCTTTACTGTGCTATTTATTAGAGAAACATTCATTTAATCAAATAACACTCACTTTATAGAGGAAGAAATATTCTTCTGCTCTGAGGGCCATAGGTCACGCATTGGAGTATGGTTTTGGTCGCTGACAGTGCTGACATGATGGGGAATTTTTTTCTTTTTCCCTTATTAGGATTCTTTTCTGTAACCTCTGGCTACATTAGAAAGTTCACTGCTTAATAGAAACAATTGTTCTTTGTTCTCCTGTCCAAATAAAAGCTCTTGTTTTGCAGTCCAGCTCTGCTGGCAGGTTAGATGCAATCAGGGGTGTCATCAAGAGGAGATGAGAAGATGCAGAATACAACCACTTGTTATTTTTAGAGGCAAAATGCTCACTTTTTTGGCAAAGTCAAAAATAAGCACATGTGAGAGCAAAGAAGGCTAAATTGTGGATCATTCAATATGAGGGTCAATTCTTTGCATAAATTCAAAGTGATAGTCGAGAGCATCAATATTTCAGACTATTTTTCTAATATATCGGGAAACACTTTCACAGGTAGACTCACAATTTTTACATGTTTCAGAAACTCTGGGCTTAAATGTGATGCATTAAATACATCTGTAATGCTGACACTTTAAGGTTTATACAGTATATTTATTCAGAAATCTTTTACTTTATATCTTCAGTGGAAAGCCTTCATTACTTTATTGTAATAAAGTTGCTTGCAGAATATGGTGCTGAAAAAAATCATTAAACATATAGAGGAGTTTTTTTTCAATTTTTATTTTTTTATTAGTGTGTGTTTGCAGTACATAATCATGACATTCCTGGGGGGGGTAAAATTTGGTGCATGCATATAACACATCTTCATTTTCTCTTCATTCCCTTCCCCTTTTCTCTCTCATCACTCCGTCTGTTTCTTGGTCTACTTCTTATGTTGCTATTTATGTTTTGGTTTTGTTATATAAGAGAAACCACATAATATTTAAGTTTGTATGTCCAATTTATTTCACTTAATATTATGATTTTAAAATGTATTCATTTTCCTACAAATGACTCAGTTGTAACTTTCTATATGGCAGACATATTCTCTTGTTTATAAATACCACATTTTCTTTATCCATTCTTATGTGTTGCAAGTTTTTAGATTTTTAACTAAGTTAACATTATACTGTGTCAGCTTTCTCTTCTTTGCATTCCATTTTTTGTGATATTGTTTATCTTGCTGCTGAAATAACTTTTTGATTTTTTAGCCACTGTATATGATTTACCAGTGGCATGAGCTAGGAGAAAGTTAGGGTTTGAATCTAAAAAGTGAAAAATTAAAAGGAAAATGAAGTCAAACTCCGATAAATATCATCATGACCCTAAGGTACCCTAAGAAGCTGTATTACTAGCATCTTCTAAGGCCCTTAGATGCCGTGAGAAGAGGGAAGAAGATGGGCTGAGCCAGTTAGAGAGAAAGAAAGGCGATTTCTGGGTAGAGCGAGGAAACCAAAGGAAGAGGAACATTGAAGGAAAAAGAAATAGTCATCCTCGGTAAATGTAGCAGTGTGTGAAGTATGAGGAGAGACCAAGAGTACGGAGAGAAAAATCTCAGAGGAATTGTGAGGCAAGAAATATTCTCAAGCATAATAATTTCAAAAGCATACATGTAACCATCTGGCTTTTTTGAAAAAGGAACATTTTATTGTCTTTTGAATGGAAAGATTTGATGTTTAATAAGAAATCTCCATTTCATTCTACAGCAAAACACGTCTTCAGCTAAATTACTCTACAGGAAAAACCTGTGTATGTTCCATATGCTTAATACGCACTAAACACACACTTCAGCAAAGTTCTGTTACACATGACAAAATAGAAGTATTTATATATGCACAAATATGGGTACCTGAAAAATTTATTATTTACAAGGTATAATTATGACTCATTATTACACTGGATTTTATCATTTTTTGAACTTATAAATGTAATATTTGTAGGAAATATCAAACAATAGTGGCATCTATATCTATGTATCTCTATCTATATCTTTATATCTCTACTCTATATCTATCTGTATCTGTATCCATAATCTTCCCAGGGACATATACTGTGAGTAGATGATACATATGTAATTTTAGAAATTTTTAAAACTTATTTTCTCATTATAATGCACAATTCTGAATTGGAATAAACCAGAAAATTCTGGTAGGGCCCAAAATGCTTTGCTGAAAAAATTGATTTATAACATAATGTGGAGTCAGGATTGGCAAATTTGCTAGTGCTGCTAAGGAAAGTATCATGCTTTAGTTAGAAGAAATGATGGTCTTAAAGACCAGCCACACACGTCTGTCATGACATTTTTATACGCTGAATTTGTCCAGTGATACTCATTTTGTAGTCTTTTAGGGAGAAATAATTAAATAAATGCATATGAAAGTGCTTTTAGAAGTATTACATTTCTATCAAACGCACGGCATATATGCAAGTTGTATATAAGGATATTAAGATATGTCAACGTCTCTGGAGAGCATGTATATGATATTTATAATAAACTTCAAGTTAGGACTGGAAAATATGTTACTCTGGCAGATGTTCTCAGATTGAATGGTGTTTCTGTGAAAATTTCTGTAAAATGTTCAGCTGATGGAAAATTAAACATGAAAAAGTAGTATAATACGTTTGCTTTTTGTCTAGAAAGGAACCATGTATCACATTTTGTGAGTTAGTTTATTCATGTGTTTTAGATCTGGTAGTAAAGTAATGGGAATTTCAGAGAAGCTTACTATACTATTTACATTTTGAACTTTTATTTTGCAGCCCACTAGGATTTAAGATATTTTGCAATCAAAGCACAAAAAATAAATTTTAAAAATACTCAGAAAAATTGAATAGAAACAAAAGGATTAAAATTGCATGAATACAGTTATACTGAAGGACAGGAATTATTTTTATACTATGATTATGAATATACTCTGATTATGAGTTATAATCATTTTTGAATTTATAAAATAAATATAAAAGTTTTGTGGAAAATACTGAAAACTCAAAGGTATAAAAAATGAAAATCTCTTGTAATTTAGGCAGAAATAACTATTAAGGTTTTGACACAATGTTCTAAACATTTTGCTATTCATATAAACTTAATTTTAAGGTATAAATTTGGGATAATAGTTCACAAATTGCTTTATCAACATAACACTGCTTTCTAAGTCCTTGAAAATTCTTCATTGGCTGTATAACTCTCATATAGGTAACCCTAATTTACTGAACTAGTATCCTAATATTAGATAATGTGTTACCTTTAGGGTTTTTCTATTATAAATGATGCCTACCTCAAAATATTTATGTATGAGTTTTTAAATGAATCCCTAGCTATGTGCTTAGGAAAAATTCTATACATGGTTAAAATTTGGGGTTCAAAGTCACAAAGAATTTTAAGGCTTTTGGATCTGATTGCATGAATTTCAATATTTATCCCACTTTATGTCTCTAACTTTAATGAGATTTTTGCTTTAACATCACTTTCCATCAATTTCTTTACCTGAAAATTAAGAAATACAGTGATACTTCTTTCATGAATTTGCTGTGAATTATAGTTAAGATTAAATAAGAATACCAGCACTCATGTTGGCATCTGTTGAATACCAATATTTGCTATTATCGTACTTTGTCTTTCCCTACAGAAATGAGTCACTTTAAGGTCATAAAATTTTTTCAGTGTATGTTTCAAAAAGTTTTAATAGAGTAAAGATGATAATTCTTTGTTCTGTTAAAATTACTTTTCCAGGTTTTCATTTTCATTTTTTAGAACTTTTATCACTCACTTTGCAAAAAGCGAGATGAACACTTGGCTTCAGGTACTTCCAGTAGAACAAATACATATTGATGTTTCTTTGTGAAAATTAATGCGCTGAGCTAAGTCCTACATGTGTTTATGGATTCCATCAAGACCTGTGAATTTAGCGAGGACTTTTCTCAACAAATATTTCTAGGTGTGTTTCAGAACTGATTTAAGATTTCCCCAAAACCAAAAGTTCTACTCTGTAAATTAGAGCTAAGATGATTTTAGTTCAGAAATATTTGAAAGAAATTTTAAGAAGGTTTCACCTTCAAGAAAAATTAAAAATCCCCATTTCATTGTAATAAAGAGCGTTTTGCATCACTGACTTTCTTGGTAATGCTCTCAGGAGAATGTTTTGCAAAATGTATCTTCAGGGACTAACTATATAGCTCTAATTATTGCATGCATACCCATTAAAATGTGGTAGCTATGCCAAAATATTGACCTTGGTTACTTTTATGCTTTGCAATAATATTTCTGAAAATATTTCCAGGCCGAGATCAATTTTCTTTTTTATGCCATTTTTGATTTATAATTACATAATAAATCTCAGAACATTAGAGAATGCCTATCATATTTTATTTCTATGGCATAAGCCAAGTATCTGAATAATACAAAGGGAAATATATACCTCCTCAAACTGTTCCTGATTCCGCAGAAAAACTTTTGGCTTTCTTTGCTTCTGACAGTAATGCTAAAGGGCAGATTGGTTTGAACCAAATTGGTTAGTAACCAAAAATCTTTGTTAGCTACATATAGAGCATTTCACAACTGACCCAGTTTACCAAAGTCAAGGCTAAGGAGAAATCAATAACACTTTAATTGAGAATAACTCAATGAGCATTCAGTATTTCATGTAATTTTGAACCAATTGTGACACCCAATGATTATAAATCCAATACAATTAAGAACAAAGTAGCCATGTTTAAAGTCTTCTTCCTTTGCTTTTAAATACTGTTCTTTAAACCCAAACATATTTTGAAAATATTAAGAAAGAAACTGATGTAAAGTGTATTTTTAGTACTCACTTAACTAATGGATTTATAGTTTTGGAACATTACAGATTGTTATAGAGGTATATTTTTCTCAGATTGCATTTATAGTTGGCTTCATTTATTTAGGATGCCAATTTTCTCTTGATTTATATATACAAGTTTTCTTCCAGTTAGGATGCTGACTTTCTGAAAAGTTACCATATCTAAGACTTCTTTTGTATCTCTAGCCTTTTCTCTCAGTCTAGGACAATTGTTAAATGCTTAGTAGACTTGTTAGCTATTCAAAATTCAGTTACAGATGCCACAGTAAGTAAAATAATTATTTGGAAACACTGAAATCAGGTTCCATAATGACATCTTAACTATCCATGCAGGAAATAATGCCTATAACTGGGCTAGTTATACTATTCTCACACACAGATACTGATCTGCCTTGCAAAAAAAGTTAGACATGTGTTGACCTTTGCACTTGTTCAGAGTGTAGGCTCTTTGCTGGAGAGAGTGACAGGAGTAATTCCTTGGGATTATTGAAGATCTATAATTTTAGTGTTAATGAGCCATTATTTGTCTGGAATTTATTCAGTCCTTTTTATATGCATAATTCTTTTCTCAACATAAAAATTTAAACATTATTTTAAAAGAATATCTTATTTTCAACTTGAAATCTGAATATCATCCAATTTATTTGAAAATAAAAATTCATGCCACATTACATTTTTGTCTAAACTGACTGAAAGAAAAAAAAATGTTCCTAATACAGTGAAAAGATTAAAAAATCTGTGTGCTTAATGTTTTCCTGAACCTGTAGTAAAGAGTGGCAGATTTTCAAATGTGTGTATGTGTTAGGTGAGAATGTTATTTGGGAATTTGTTGGATTTTACTTGTAATGTACTAATAATTAGGATTTTAATGTATGCTTCTAGTGTTAAATTTAAATTCTAGGATATCTGTTTTGTATTTTCATAAGAGTATTTAAAGCATTATATAGAATTATCTGAATGCATTATTTTCTTAATGAGCCATACAGTCTGATTTAAACTATATGAAGTCACACAGTCTGATTCAAACTATGTCAGCACTTAGGATTGTTCCTTCATTTTAAAATAGTGTGATCAATCTACAAGACAGGATTGGTGGAAACAGGAAAATCATGCATCTGAAGCTTTAAGAAATTAGAGATCTAAGTAATTGTGTTTTCCATACTATTGCTTTTTGCACTATACACACACACACACACACACACACACACACACACACACACACACGAATACAAGAATGTGTATACATTTAAAGAAGCTGCACCACTTTGGGGGATCAGGTAATATAAAATCCTGACATCTTGCACACAGTGGCCTGGTTTTAGGAGGACTCTGCCTGGAAATTATATCAGCTGACAAATTTCAGTGCGTGCTCACTAGCAAGATTTACTCTGAGTAAACCTGCAACCCAACACCCAGGAAATGTTTATGAACAGATTGTTGAGCTACTATCAGCTGGAATTGCTGACAATCACTGGACGCTTCCAACCTCATTAATTATGCATTCAAAAGTACCGTATTTGGCACGTAAAGAACTGATAATTATGCCCAGATCCTAATCTTAATTTTCCAGTGTATTATGATTTCTTCATCATGTCCGAACTGTCTGAGTAAGCAATGTATCTCCAATGTCTCCACTTGCCTAGCAGATGTTCTCTCTGTAAACAGATGTTGGCACCTTCTAGGAAGGAACTATCCCTGTCTGGAGAGAGAGAGAGAAAGAGAGAGAGAGAGAGAGAGAGAGAGAGAGAGAGAGAGAGAGAGAGAGAGAGAGAGAGAGAAGATAAAAAACTTCATTTCACCATGCGAAAAGCTTTAGGAAGAAGAATCTCATCCTTGTGTCCAAACCATCTTCATCACTTACTGTACACAAAAAAGGAGCAAAGTTAGAGGGAACTTGTTTCTTTATTTTTCTTTTATTTTTTTACTTTTCATTCTTCCCTGTTTGCTTCATTCATTTTTCTTTCTTTTTAACTTCATTGTTAGGTCAAGTTTAAAAGATTTCAGTTTAAAATTTCAAAAATTGACCTAAAACTTGAAAAATTACATTGAAATATCTCATAAAGGATGAATGGTTGATGTTTAAAATAACAACTATGAAATAACGTAGAATAGTTAAGTTCATAGTTTCCTGTACACCTTTATAACTTATTGAGTGTGTATGCAACTTAGAACCTAAGAAATTTTGTATGAAATTTGAGAGTGTTGCAATTTATATACTCTTTACATTCAATGTCACAGGAAAAAAAAATGAACTAAACTTTCCTCATTTCATGGGTAGAAAAGACTACAGTTCTAATAAATCACATGAGTTTTTCTTAAACACAGACTAGTTATAAGCATATTTTATGGAAACTAGTCTATGTTTCCCTATAACTAGGGAAAATGTATTATATTTTCCAGTGAATTTGAAAATTTCATTTAGCATTAAATTAAATGAATTAAAAATAATTGTCAATTAAACATGATATTGTGTTTCTGCAATCCCTACAAAGGCATTAAAATGTATATATTCTTTAAATACAGTTTAAACAAATATGCTTTTATTCTATTAGCACCTTTCTCATTGAGTCACACGATTAAACTGAAGTTACATGTGATGATTCAGGCAATATAATTGCCTGGGATTATATTCTGATTCTATTTCATAGTTGTTTGATCATAGGGAAAATGCCCAACTTCTCAGTGCTTCCATTTCCTCATCTCTAAAACATGAATAACAATAAGATCTGCCTCATATGCTTTGCAAAGATTAAATTATTGCAACAATGCTTGAACAACATGTAGTGTGTTCTTCACACACACTTTTCCAGCACAGCAACAAAGTACCTGACATAATAAATTTTAAAAAGGGAAAAGGTTTATTTTGACACAGTACTGGAGGATTCTGTCAAGCTCAGTTGTTCTAATTGTTTTTGACCTGTGGTGAGGTAGTAGGTTATGATATCATTGTGTAGCAGAGGGAATCTTTAATTCATGGCTAACAGTGGAAGACAGAAGCATGTTTATCTCATTATACCTTCAAATGCATGGTCCGATGACCAGAAGACCTTCCACTAGGCTCTATCTATTGAAGATCCTGCCAGCTTCCTGCAGCATTACACACTGAGAACTAAGAGTTTAACCTGTGGGTCTTTGGGCCATTTAAGATGCAAACTATGGCTCATAATAAGCTCTCAAAAATGTGAGTTCTTACTCTTGCTTTATGAACTAGTGGAACATATTTTATAAGAATGCACTTATATCTTTAATGAAGTGTGATACAGAAAAATCTGAACATGCATAAGAAGGATTATGAGGATGGGAAAGGGTAAGCTGTCTATTTCTCAAATGAACATTTATTGGCAAAACAATGGAAGTGAGGATTCATATGGTTGGAGAGCACTTTTGGTGGCTTCAAGAGCATTTCTTATTTTCTTAATAACATAATCCAAGATCTAGAATTTCCATTGTCTAACAGAAGTATTAGATTTGCCCCACTTTATTGAAAATTTAGTAAAACAAGCTGCTGAATTGAAGATCAGATAAATAAAGAAAATTCAGTTGAGAGAAATTAGACACAATTCTCAATTGGATATAGGGAGGTTAGGAGAAATTTTGCACAGATATCCTTTCTCTTTTTCAGCCTCCTTTTGAATTGTAAGAGGATTCACAAGAAAAAGAAAGACTATGACTGTGAAACCATTCAGTCTATTACTGAAAAATAAGCCAAGATATGAATCCTATTTAGTGTAGTGAATCATTTTGCAATAGTAGACAAAATGAGTAGGTATTTTTCTTTGAAGTCAAAACTCCCAAATGTGGATGAAAGGATGTGATTAAGATTTATAACAGCAATGGATTGGTGAGTTATCACACTTATGCATTGCTCTTTGCATTTTAAAATATATATATTTTAAAGTCAACTTATTGAGATATAAGTTAAGTGTTATAAAACTTGCCACTTAAAGTGTACAATTTGATGAGGTTTGACAAAGGTGAGAAATGTTGATGACTCACTCAGGATGTAGATTGTCCCCACTATTCCAAACACCTCCCCCTGTAGGCAGTCTCTGTCTTTCACTTTCAGTCCTTGCAACCCAGCCTGTGATTTTAGTTTTTACCTTTCCCTGAATATCGCATTCATGAAGTCATATAGTAAATAGCACTAGATGTCTAGTTACTATCATTTAACCACACATTTGAGGCCTGACCATATAATTGCAGTAGTTTCTTCATTTTTATTGAGTAACACTCTGTTACATGGCTATATCCTAGTTTGTTTATATATCAGAAATGACCTTTAGGATGTAGTCAACTTTTTGGTGAGTGTGACAATCACATATAGGTATTTAAGTAAATAGTTGTTTTCATTTTTCTTGAGTAAATATATGAATATAATTTTTGAATCATAAGCTAAATGTACACTGCAACTAATAAGATACTACCGAATTGTTTATTAAAACTGCTGTGGTATTTTGTGTCTTATCACCAGTATAATGAATATTTTGCAACCTTTAGTATTGTTAGTTTTTTAAAGATATTGTAATAGAAAAATAGTGATGCCTCATGATTCAACTTACATTTTTTCTAAAGACTAATTATGCTGAGAATATTTTTTATAGGTTTCTCTTCTCTCTGTATATCTTCTTTGATTACTTTTGGTTCAAATATATTTTCTTCTTTATACTGCAGTTTTCTTAGTAATTAGTTGTGCAAAAAGTTTTAAAAGAATGCATTCTGGTCTTTTATTGGATATGATTAATGCAATATTTTTTTGTCTCTGTCTCTCTTGATTGTATTATAATTTTAGCAGTCTTTTGATGAGTAAAAGTTTATAATTATTGTGAGGTCTAATTTTTAATTTTTTCTTTTATGTTTCATTGAAAATAATTTCAACCCTTAGATTTAATCCTATAATTCACATTATAGGTATTGAGAACTTCTACCGCCACCCCACTGGCATATGTCCAGTTCTTCTGGCACTATTTATAGAAAGACCTGTGTAGAGACAAAACAGGACTTTGTGTCTTGTGAGCATAGTAAACAGAGACAGTATGTGTTTTCAGGGGAGACATTCCCTGGGAGTAGCATAGGTGACTCAGCTTTTGAGATATTTAGACAATACATGTATCTGTGTCAGTATCCAGGGAACTATTACAGGATTCTCATGTCATCAGAACTTCAATTTTTGCTGCCGTGTGATCCAAAGTTCATTCTTTCTACTGCTATGATCTGAAGAGAGGAAAGGACACTGTTAGAGAGATACTCGTCTTAACTCTCAAAACTTAATAAGAAATATCTTTCTGATTTACTAGTTCCAAACAACATAAAAATTTTGTGTATTTTGTTTTTTCTTCTGGAACTTAATGTGCTCTGTGAGCCATCATGAGTTAGCTATTCTTTTGTGGTTTTCTAACCTTTAATCTAAGACCTCTGATGAGGCTGAGTTTTAATTTCTCTAATTTTCTAATCAGAGTTACTGAGCAAGTTTTCAAAGTGTTAATCAGCCTGCAAGAACAAAAAGAAAAGTATGAACATACTGTAATTATTTATTCTTATTGGATAATGGAAATTTGATACATTTCCAAGCTTGCTTTTTTGTGTAGCAAACGTATTTTCAACAATCAAAGTGTTCTCTCTATCTCTGTTCTGTCCGGACTTTGTACAGTTTAAAGCTGGACTGCATGTGAAAATGGTCATGATCTGTTACCAATTTTCTGAGCACAGGTTTCACTTTTGGATGGGTAGATTTTTTTCTTCTTAGATACTGTAATTACATAGCACCGGTGTCTTGCTCCAAGTTCTCCATCTTGCATATTGGGTCTGTATGTTTTGCAAAGTATTCATACACGAGAAGGCTGAATCTATTTTGCCTTACCTTCTTGTTAACCTTAAAAGCACACACTTCTGAGAAAAACAGCTTCATGGCAACCTTTACAGTTGTCCTTTCTGTCAGCTCTGTATGCCCCGAGGATTGATCTAAGCATCCACCAGCATGTTGTATCAATTTGTCTTTGGGAAGTGATGTCAGTGTTTTATACTTCAAAAATAAAGTCCTGGGTTGTGTAATGCACACACAAAAAAATTTATCAATAATCTAAATATACCTCCTGGATTAGAATACATGGATACCCAGAGGTATCAAGACAGACGTACAATCAAATCTAGTTGCTTCTCATCACTTTGAATAATACATAGAAGTGACTTTGGAAGCACCATAGCTAGGAGTTGGTAATTTGGTCTTTTAGCTGTGCTTGCTTATGGAATTTAGTGAGCAACTGTGATGAAAAAGTATGCAGTGAAAATATTGTCTTCAGCATATAGTTAAAGTCTGTTGTTAATCTAGTGTGGTTTAAAAATCAAGAAGAAACTGTAGCTGCCAGTTGTGTCTGGCAGGTGGCAGCCAGATACATTAATTAAATGTTCACCTGTAGGCCAGGTTTTTGTTTTTCAGGAACTCCCTGTTAACTTTATTCTTGTTCTCTATCTTTAGTCTCAGTATTGTTCCTAAATAACATCCTTAGTCCTGATAAAAGGAAGGACACTTTATGTCTCCATTGTCCAAAGCTTGTTCAAGAAATGAGCTATAGATATTGTTTGTGTCTACTACAGCTTACCTGCTTATTTTCATTTTTGATATTCATTTGAATTGGATTTTTATGTCTTTGGATGAATTTAGGAATGTTAAGGCACCATTTAGAGGATTTGACTTGAAACTCCTAAGCACCAGATATTTCCTTATCTAGCTGTAGTCATAGCAATAAAAGTACCTTATTAATACTTACTACTGTAAATGGCTTGTTAGCTATCTTAAGCATTGGGGAACATAGAATGGAAACGGACTTACGAATTTGGCAGAAAAACACATGTCTACTATATGTCTATAATTCTCAATGGGGACCCCTATATGTCTATAATTTTCATTGGACACTAACAGAAAAAAGTTATTTTAGAGATTATTATAGTTTTTCAAAAAAGTTTTTGTTTAGAATATGATCAAACTCTAAAGTAAAAGTTATGTCATTTCTAAGGATGTATAACACCAGAAGATATGCTATCAGGTTTTAGCTGTCCGTGCCTAGGAAGAAATATGAATTTCAAAAGGAAATTTTTGTGTGTGTGAGGAAGTAATTTGACCTAAGAAAACTGACGTGCTACAGAAGGCTATTTAAGAAAGAAAATATAATTATTTTGATATTTCATCTCCTATAAGGTGTTATGAGATATTGATAAAAACCAAAATTTGAAGTTAGAATTTCTGGATGCCTGAATATTAAGTATGACTTACTGATACGGATTCTTGTAGCATGTACTAGTCCAAGGACAGATTAGATAGCCAGAGACTGCTTTAACCCTGAGGAAGTTATACATATTTCTGAAGTTTGGTATTTCTCTAGGTGTCTGGTTGCCAATGCAAACTGTCTGTAGAACTTTTAAAGGTTGCTTAATTGTGCAAGGCAATAATATAGGTGCTGGGAGACTCTGGTTCACATTTCCCTGTCTTGTTTCTGTATTGTGTATCAATACAGAGGGTGTAGTTCTCTATTCAATTAGATATGGTTCCTCCTGGGTGGTTTCCACACTAAAAATAAATAGGGTTCCAATCAGAGTGGTCTTGTTCATTCAAAAAGGAAAATAATTTCAAGTAGGAGCATGTGTCTGTGAAAACTCATACTGCTGATATATACAAAAAAGAGATTTAGTTCACACATGTTTTCTATTGCTGTACAGGGATACAAATGAGAAAATTAGACTGTGAGACTTGATTAAAGTTTCAATTCAGGAACATTTGAAAAATGAAGTGCCCATGAAACAATATGCTGACTTTTTTCCTTGGCTTTGCTATCTTGTCAGGTGGCAACATGCTCCTTCTATAGCAAGCAAGCTTGATGCTGGCTGGTGGTGCTATGAAACTCTTTCCATGTGGTGTAGATCTGTCTTATTTCTCTGAAATGTGTTCTCTTGCATTCCGAAGTCCTTCCTACATTTCTTCTGAGGAAATAATTTCTAATTTGGAAGCCTTCATGTATGGAATCCATATATCATTTGACTATTTAGTGGAGAAGGAGCTCTCTTCCATGGGTACTGGATAATAATAGATTTTGTGGGCATGACAGCAATATGACCAGAATCTCTGTGAAAAGAATGGCTTTCATGGTGCTATTTGAAAGAAGAATAACAGCCTTTGTTATTGAAGAAATTGCTTCTTTTCATCAAAAATTGTGATGTATCTAATTGACTCAGGATATTCTCTTTCTATCCATGCTGAGATTTTGCCTCCAGCACAGATGTTGAAACCGCAGATGTCCACTACACCAGACCAGAAGCATTATTTTTTAAATAGTTTCTTACTTTTTAAGCATTAAAACTGAAGCCATGATCACAAATAATAGAAGCCGCTCTTTGTATAATCGTTTAAATGTGGAGAGGCATTTCTAGCAAAGCTGGTATTCCACATTTTGAACATTTTTTGAGGGGAAGGGAGGCAAACCAGATTGTCACTGATTATTCAGAATATGTTCTTAGAGAGGAGTTTAATAAGCACTGTGCTCTAGCAAACACAGCTTCCAAAGGGTCACATTGCTTGGCCACATGTTATATATTAAGGAGAATTAATGCGATTGGAGATAATTTGTGCTACAGCGTTACTGTTGCTTGTTAGTGTAAGAGCTGGAGGGTACGTGAACTAAATGTTCCTTAGTTCATCGGGTGGTGCATGATGCATTTTCTTGGCTTTTCTCACAAAGTCATAAATCGACTGAATGAGCTGAAAAACAAACCCAAAAGGATCTACAGAGGGCAAGATCTTATGAGGGCAAAAGCTTATTGGGGGCTATTCTTGACCAAATGGCTACTTGGCTGTGTTATCTAAAGAACATCACATAATTTCTAATTGCTGTAGTGACTTCATAGGTCAAACGCAACTCAGTCTGTGTCTACATGGCACCATTGCAACTATTTAAAATCAAAGCAGTGCCTTTTAAAATCAGCTCAACTGATTCTGTTTTTCCCTTGAGTTGACAGGTTTGTTTGGGTGTTGTATAGACAAAGCCTCATTTATCAGCAGTAAAACCTCATTCATTTAAACTGCTGATTCATAATTTGTGTTATTTTGATGTGGGTAGATCTAAAGTTTATCTTAATACAATCTGTTAGAGACATTAATGAAATTATTATGCTAATAGTGTAAACTAAATGAAGCTGTGGAGGAGATTGGATCAAGATGGAAAGTTGAGTACACAGCCCTGTTTTCCCATCCACCTCAAATCCTTAAATTCAATAGAGAAAATGGCTTGATATTTAAAAATTATAAGTTTATAATGCCATTGTAAAACAAAAGGAATGCTATAACAAGACATATGGAATCAGTTGACTGAGAAAAGTCTAGCTCCTCAAATGCACAATAGGATAGTGCAAAATTTATGAGGAGATCTCTCAGGATCCTCTAAGCTTAAGGAGTGTAGACCCAGGGGGCTGAAGCAATCTTTGTGGTAAAGTCCAGGTAGTTCATTGTGTGCCATGTTGAAATAAACACACAGATCAATCTACAATCTATTCCAAAGTTACAAGCCACTGATATTTTCCTTTGGAATAGGAAGTGTAGGAATTTGAGTCAAAGAAGAGATATGTCCATCAGTGGCTTGGAAAGTCTTTATTCCCATAAAATGATTTCCTGGGTTCCTTTGTTGCTAAATTGTCCAAATTTTTTCCCGGGATGGCAGAACAAATAGCATAATAAATAAAAACAACTTTCATAAAGAGTTAAACAAGGATTATCAAATACAATTATAAGCATATAACTATTACCATGCATTAGAGACAATAAACTGAAAAAGCATAACGTCTAAGAAAAAAGAAACAGAAAAGAAAGTCAGTGGAAGATTCAGAAAAAGTATATAAAGTAAGCTTAAATGCATTTTCTGTGGGGTGAGAAACTAGACCTTACCCTCCACCCCAGTAAGGAATCCTGGAGTTGAAAAATATTATCATTGATAAATAATTTAATACATACATTTACTAGCAGGTTGTCATTACTCAGACATGAATCCATGAGCTGGAAGGTTGAGCAAAATAATTTAAAAATGTAGCACAAGATGACAGATAAATAGCATGAGAGAAGTGTTGAGATCTTCAATGATATAAAAGTTAAAATAATCAAAGAAATGTTAGAAAAAATTTCAAATATGAAGATGTAAGCCTTCAGATGACCTATTATTAACAAGGCAGGCAAATGAAAAAGACACACCCACATACACACACACACACACACACACACACACACATATAGTATTTAAAATTTCTTTTGGTCTTTTTCGTTTTTATCGGTACCAGGGATCGAACTCATGACTGCCTGCTTGCAAGGCAGGCGCTTATGGCGCTGAGCTAAATCCCCAGCTCCTGTATTTAAATTTTAAAACAAATGATAGAAATTCTAAAGACTAAAAATGCCAAAAAAAGATAATTTCTTTTGATAAATGGAAATCAAACTGGGGATTTAGCTCAGCCATGTAAGTGCCTGCCTGACAAGCATAAGGTCTTGTGTTCCATCTCCCCTGGTACAATGGGAGAGAGAGAGAGAGAGAGAGAGAGAGAGAGAGAGAGAGAGAGAGAGAAAGAGAGAGAGAGATCAGATTACCACTCGACTTGTTAATGACAACACTTGAGATTGAGATTAGTAGGAAATGGAGAAATACCTTTAGAATTTATAGGGAAAATAATTTGACATTCATAATTATATACAGTTGAACTGCAGGAAGGGCATATGACTTATCTTTGCAGTTCTTAGGATTTCAGATCAAGATCAGCCACATCTGGATTCAGTGTCTAATGCTATTATCAGTATTTAATGCTTCTGCAGATTTGTTGAAGTGGTTTTCTTCCCGATGGGTGGGAGTGAATCATTGTGGAGCTGTGAGTAGGTGAGCTGTACTGGTGGGTTGGGTAATGGTTCATAATTTTCTTTTTTTATCTGTGTGCTATGCTACCTTGCAGTACTGCTAGGTGGAGTGATCATTGTCTTTGTGCATGATCATGGAGTAGTAGATACAACAGAATGTTTAAATTGTGATGTTTGATGGCCTCTTGTGTGTCTACTATCTATCATAAGAAGAAAATGTCTTAGATAGATGCTGTTCCTAAATGAGACATGTAGAGTAGATTGGTCTTTGAATCTAAACTATAATCCTGGGTGTTCAGGATATCCCAGTCAACATGGAGAACTATAGGCAATATTCTTTCCTGTGAGTAAGAAATGAAGCTACTTGTATAATATGAGGGTTGAATGATGAGTACAATAATATAAGTATAATATGAGCGTTGAATTGCTATGACTATGAATACGAGGGTCTTTTACTGTGCAACAGAAATGAAGTACAATTTTAATTGATTAGGAGTATAATTTACAATATCAGGCAGAATGTGCTGGGTTAAGCTGAGATAACAATGATACTAGCTCTGTGACTTATAACCATAAAAGTTCAAATTCTTACTTATACTGTTTATCTACTGAGGATTGGCTGTGACTTTGCTTCACAGTATCTTTGTTCCTGAACCTGGTCTGATAAAGTCTAGAATTCACTCTAGAACATTGTTAGTCTCATGGTGGATTGAGGAGTTGGAGGGCAGGTGAGGATGAGAATGTGTATGTTGTTGAGTAACTTCAAATCAAAAGTAGCCGAAGACTATTCTATTCACATATATTCCTATTCACCATAGAAAGGCATATGCTCAGTAGGGTAGAACTTTGTAACTTTTTTATCAGCAAGATGAGTAATAAAAGATTAATAAGAAGGAAAAATGTGTTTTATGCTAAAATTTTATGCTAAATTTATCCTATTTTCCTCTGCATAGATTCTGCCATGAAAATATAGTAATTATTGGGATAAGAAGAGGAAAAATCTTATAGTGAAACAACTTCAGCTTTCAAGTTCCCTAATGTAATTTCATTGTGTCTTTGTGGCGTGTTTCATATTATGATGCACTTGTTTCAGATAGAAAACAAGATTCCCGAGAATACTTACCTGGCCTGTAAGAGAGCCTTCTAGATTTTTAAGAGCTATTAGTTACTTCCTTTTTTGTTGCAGAAAGAACACTGGCTTTTGAACATTCAAATTCTCTGGTTTTTTTCCCCTGTCTATTTTCTTAATGGTACAAGAAGGGAAATAATACCTAGAGTTTGTATCTTTGAAGATTAAAACATCATGCATGTTCTAATGTCTGTTTATAGGAGTGCTCAATAAAATAAAACTACTGTGTTTATTCCTTCATTTGGAAATTTTGCCTGAAAATTCCTTGGATAATCAGCTCCTGCAGATAAATGTGTAGCTGATTAGTTATAGAATACATGGTAAGTAGACAAATGACTGTGACACAAATCATCTTTAGTGTAATGGTACCTCTATCTCAAATAAGGACAACCTGACTCTTAAAGTCTTGAGCTGTAAATCGATATATTTTGGGTTTAAACAAAGACATTTTAAATACCTCTCAACAAGAGTGATTACTATGGAAGATAATCATTTGATAACCACATTATTTTTGAGAGAAGTACAGGGACTTTTATTTGAATTTTAAAAATCGATAGTATAGACATTTTGGACATTTTTGAGCCATCATGAAATATTATTTTCAGAGTTATGCGACATCACTGAGAAGCTTGTACTCAGATATGTCTCACAGAAGGTATCATGGACTGTTTGCACAGCTGGCATATGTAAAACTGTGCCAGATTCCATAACAATAGTGTTTTTTCTCCTTCCCTTTTTATTATTTGGGCTCGAGGCAAACTATACTGTGTTACTTAAAATCTAGAATGATTTTGTTCAAAAGGGACTCCTGGAAGCCAAGCATGCTGTGTGCCTTCTCCTTTGAACTCAGGGGGGAAATTCACAAGTTCAATGTAATTTAAAATGAAATGTCTATTTTCCAGGAAGCCAGAAAATTTTCCTGAGATTTATGAAGATATTCTTTCTGAGATGAGAAATAAAAATAGCTGAGACCCCTCTGAAAGGCTTCTCATGAAACCAACTAGGCACATACTCCTCAGTGGCACACTAGGAGTTATAGGGTGTCTGTATCACCATGGATTCCATCTTTAGGCAGTCGCCAGATGAGACATATTAGAATAATATGAATTTATGGAACAAATTGAGCAAACATACTATCAAAATTCATTGATGAATTAGATGAAATTTTGGAAAAGAAGCAAAAGATTAACTAAGTCTGGAAAAATCCATAATGCACATTCTGCATTACGAGAAGATTATAGAAGGTAAGAAGGTAAACCACAGTCAGCTGTATGTAAATGTGAGCAGAGTAAGTAATTTAAAAATAGGGTTTGGAATCTAGGAAGATTCATTTGGATAATGATTATTATCACATAAAGAGGTAAGACTGTGGAGTGTAATGGTATTGAAAGCAGGACCCTTAGGATCAATTTTTTTAAAGGAGCTTAGTGAATAAAATTTTGTTTTTGTGTTTTTTAATTTTTAAAATAATAAAATAAGATGTGCAATATTTATATTGTTACAGATCTGAAGATTAGTTGCACATGTAGATATTAAAATAAGACATTTTAAGTTAAATATCTATATTTAAAATCATGATGGGGTTTGAGGAACAACAAAGAAAACCTAAGAAAGCTGAGTATAAAGTGTAACGAGCAGAGTAGGGCAAGATGAGACTGGGAAGAGAGACGTGTGTCCAAGGGTGAGATTCACATTAAGAAGCATGGAAAGGGCAGTTTCTTAAGAAAGCATTGGGTGATCTGTAGGGCACTGTAATAAATTAACTAATGGTCAACTTGTAACATCCAGCTGAACTGAATCAGCATGGTTCTGGGCATGAAGGGCCCACCTGAGCATTATTGCCAACAACATGAAAAGAGAACTAGAGAGGAAGATGGTGTGCTATTGATTTTCCTGGAGAAGCTTGTCACACTTGCTTTTCTCATATAAACTCAGCCATTTTCACCCCTAGAATTAGATCTGGTCCTCGCTATTGCTGAGAAGGGCTGTGGTTCTTTCCTGGTCCTTACCTTGAGTGTCACTTCCTGGCTCCAGTGTAGATCCTTTAGCCTGCTGATACATAACCTTCATCCTGCTGGTACAGACTTTCTAGCTTCCACCACTGAGCTTTGGGCCTTTGCACAGCAGATATTTGATACGACGTGCATCTTGTGGGCTCTAGGCCTCCATCTTGACCTGTAGAAGATATTGCCGTGGGCTCCAGATCTTCAGATCGACTCATGCAGGAACTGCTTGGGATCCAAGCCCTCAGTTAAATTCTTTACTTCTCTAGTGTGGACAGATCTCCCTAACTCTTTTGAATTTGATTCTTTAGGTGAATATTATGAAATAATACTATAAATTATGTGTCCTATATTAAATCTTTTCAATTGTAAACATTAACTATAACAAGCACTATTGTTATATCAAGGAAGTACAGAAGACAATCAAATTGGAATGGGGGGAATGGTGGAAATATTCATCTAGATATATTTGTGATAGGATTTGCATAGAAAAGTGGAGGTCAGTGCCTACCTGTTCATACTTTCCTGTGACTTAGAATGGTATCATTTAAACCTATAAGCCACTGAGGAAATGACTAATCTCCTTTCTGATTAGTCCAGTCCTAAAGACAGCTTTGAGGGGAAAAATCACTTTGATTCTCTTTGTGTATCATATGCCTCCAATAATCACTTCACCACTCCCCTGAATCTTCTTTCCAGAAGCTTTCATCCGTGATCAGAAACTTCTCTTTCACAGTGTGTTCTTTCCCTTCAGTTTTTGCCACAATGCCACATTTCTAGAATATAACAGAAATTACAGAAAGCATGCTGGTTAGTATAAAAAGGTAGATTTCTAAAGAAGGATTAAAAGTCATAGTAAATCCCACATTTTAAAAATAGAGAATCATGATCTCCAGACATGCTCTGCCTTGCTCACATGTGGTACGAGGCAATGCCGAGCTGCCTCGTTCCATCACATGTGCCCCAGCCCTTGTGCACACACACACACACACATGACTTTGGAATCATGGAGTAATGTGAGAGGCCCATTAGGTCATCTCCAGCATCCTGCTGCCAGGGTCGCATTTTTCTTTACCAAAGAACTCTGAATTCATTGCCTAGCTGAGGTTTAAAAAGCTCATAGTAAACGGCTCTATGCTCTTTACTTCAGTCTCTTAGTCTCACTTGAAATCCATGCTATCTTTTAGTATTCCATTCTTCATTCTTTTGAATTTTCTCTTTTTTCAATTTTCATTGTCTTACATCTTATGTGAAGTTTAGTCTCATCCTTTTACATCCTAGTGTATTGAGGCAAAAACCAAGCCATTAACATTGTCAGCAAAGCAGATCAGGGGTGTTTGAAATGTCCTATTTTCGTGGTGGTCAGAGAGTACTACCCTGTGGGCTGGCACATGGAACGAGGGGAGGCCTCCTGGACTGTTGGAAGCCGTCTGTGCTCCTGATGTCCAGCTGCAGCCCTAGAAGAGAATTGCTCAGCCACTTTCCTCATTCTGCAAATGAGGCCCCTGAACCTACACTCTGGAAAGCCATTCCATCATGGTAAGCCAAAATAAAGCTATTTATAAGGTGAAGTCCACTTCTCTGTTTTTAATGTAAATGTAAAACACCTCACACTTCAAAAATCTAAGCTTTGACCTGTCCAAACTTCATCTGCTTAGGCAATTTTTATATTGGTACATTCAAAAGAGATACTTCTTTTGGAATAAAAAATTCACTAGTATGTGTGCACTAAAAAAGAAAACTGGTGTGATGTTTATTGGTTTGTAAATCTGCCAGAATGTAAAGAATGAGGTTTTGCTTTCCTACTGACCACCATTTCCATGTTTAACAGAAAAGAAAATTCTGCTCAGCAGTGCCTATAATTATAGGCAATTCTATATTTAATTTGGACTATAGTATAATATTACATTTTGATTTATGAATCTTTTGCATATTAATATCATCAGCTTATAAAAAGAATACAAATTTTCTGTTCTTGCATATTCCTCAAACTTATCTTTTTGCCAACCATTGACTCAGAAAATGTCCTATTAACAACAAATGTAACATCTGTGGAAGATTATTTTGAATAAAACCTTTTGAAAAGACAAGTAAAACTTGGACTTTCATTAATGAGTTGTTGTCTCTCTTTTAAAATTAGGAGCTCTTGGGGGCTGAGGATTTAGCTCAGCGGCATAAGCGCCTGCCTTGCAAGCAGGCAGTCGTGAGTTCGAGAGTTCGATCCCTGGTACCGACAAAAAGGAAAAAGACCAAAAAAAAAAAAAAAAAAAAAAAAAAAATTTAGGAGCTCTTGGCTAAGTTTGAGCTTCAGTGTTTGATTCTCTGATGTTCTGAGATATTAGTTTGAATTTTTAACTTTTGCCCTTTCCTCTTTTGTCTCATTACTTACTCCCTCCAGCAGACAGAGAATATGTAATACCTGTGATAGTATGGAAAATAGAAATAGTCCACCAGCTCTAAGTGCTTTATTAGCTGTAAAATAATTGTTTTAAAGAATATTCTCCTAAAGTGAGAGGAGGAATTTGCGGCCTTCTGAGCATGATGGACATGTCCTTGATTCTGGGCAGCATACTGCTTACATCTTAGGGAGTAGTAGCTTCACAGGACAAGTAGGTTGGTGAAATGATAGGCAATTTTGCAAAAACTTTCCATGCCTGACAGAAATCATCAGAGAACTGCTGGACATGGAAAAGCTAGGCTGAGAGGATCACCACACACCATAGTGGTAATGGATGTGCAAAAGATCCACTTAACACTTTGTCTTATTTAATAGATACTATAGGTGACCAAGGCCCTTAATCCCGTGGTGCTGCCTACAGTCATCTTTGAACTTTGGTATAGATTGTGGGGAATTTCCTTAATGAATTTCTCATTGGGCCATACAGATGATCCCTTGAAATGTAAATTAAGTTGGTTTATAGAAGTGTTGATTATTTCCTACACGCTTGAGTTTGTGGTCTGATATTTATATTCTGTATATATGAATAATATTTTAAGTCACTATTTCCATGAGAAAAATTTCTATTAAATCTAATAAATAAAAATCCTAGATTCTAACAGGGACACCCTCTCTAGGTAGAGAGAATTTAGAACACATTAAGTATTTTAGTTTTCTTTTGGATAAAAGATAATACTGCCTTCCTTACCTTTCCTGAATAATTTTCCCACGATTCTGGCTGTAGAAAACTAAACAATAGAAGAAACTTCTTTTCATTGGAGCATTTTGGATACATGATGAAAGACACAAGAATTTAGGCATTATTTCCAGACATTTCGGCTTCTGGCTTTGAGGATATGCCTTCAGCCTTCAGATGACTGAGAAATAACATTTGTTTTTGAGGAAATAGTTTTCATCCAAATATTCTCTAAGAGAACTCATAGTTTACTGATTATTTTGGATGAACTGGCATTTCACTATGGACTTTCCAAAATATTTATCTTTTTTCTTAAAAGCTGGATTGATATGTGTGTGTTTACACGTATATGCACGTAATACAGTGTTTTCTTCCCAGCTTCTCTTTGTTCTTTTAGTCTCAGTCCAAATGAAGAAAGCACAAGTAAAAAAATAAAGATTATTGAGAATGAATTTATTGGCTACTCTCCTTTCAGTGTTTTTAGTGTTGACCAAATGTGTACAGTTTTGGATAGATCAAAATGTTTATACTAGATTATTTAGTTTGGGAATCTTTTATGCCAAGCCAAAATCCAGTGATTTATATTCAAAAGGTGACAATGTATATTTGAATGTATCTACCAATTTTGATTATAAAGTAAACTTTAACAAAGAAGACCTTCCTTGTATCATTTTCTTAAGAACTCTGATAGCCTAGTTTAGAGAAATAAGGGCCACTTTGAAAGATTTTTGTTGGAAGATATGAACAATTATCAGAGAATCTTTGAGAGGAGGCTGGAAACCTTACCATCAGAATCCTGTTTCTATGGTTATTGATACTAAAGTTTTCTGAGTGTGCGTGCATGCCAAGGTGACCTATATGTACTTACACATATACATTTGTGTCTGGAATAGGAATCATCTTCTCAAAATAATATTAAACAAGGAACACAAAGCTGAGGTAGCACTTAAGAGAGAGAAAAACCTAGAAAAATCCAAATGGAAGATTTCAAAAGTAAAGAAGAACACTCTGTTTAATGAATAAAATTGTAGGTTTTCCAGTTAAATTTGAATTGCAGATTAATAGCACATTTTAAAAATATAAATAATGTTATACAAGACACAATTATGTTTAAATATTACTCACTGTCCAGGTTGAAATTTAAATTTATTGAAGACCTGTATTTTACCTATAAATTCTAGGACAAGTAGGCGCATGTCCTGAATTGTTCATGTTGGAGGAGCACAGCCTAGGTGACTCTCTCTAAAAAAGCAGAATCCAGAAATAGTGTGGCAATCTGAGGATAAATTCAAGAAAATCTTCCCTTCGGTTGGCATAGGGATGAGACCTAGTATCTTGGTGATTCACTGTGTGAAATAATTACTCTAGATTTTTCCTGAGATTCAAAGAAAGGAAGTTAGAAAAAAGAAGCTGACTTTTGGGAATGCCAATTCTCCCTGGAAAGAAGGACTATAATAAAAGGCAGAGAATCTTGAGAATGATACCTGAAATGAAGACATGAAACAGAGAGAAATTATCCATGTTGTGGATCCTGCATCCTCTTTTGTATTTTCCATCCTGTGTCTTTCCAGGTGAAATAAGGGAGATTTGGACAGGGCTGGGTTTACCAAAACTGCAAGTAACAGTGAATGGGAAGCAGTCTGATTTTTTCTTTTTCCTGATTTGATTATTTTATTTGTATGTATTCATAACTAACGAGTATTTACATCATAAAAAGTATGAATTTGTCTTTTAGCTTGGTGATTTAAGAAAGTGGTAGCTCTAATTTTTGAAAACTATAATGTGCATTTAAATAGAGTATAGGCCAATATCTTATTCATTTTATTTTCAGTTGCATTTCCTTATTTTCTTACTCTGAATTCTATAAATATTTAATCTGTAGTAATTAATTTAAATTTCTTTCATTGTTAATCTTTATCAACTCTAGTTTAAATGCCAAACACTTCACACACCATAGATTCTTGCGTTAATCCACGAGGGTAATCAGCATTTTATATTCTTCCTCATGTGCTTACTATTAGTGAGTCTCCAAATTCTGTTCTGAATTACCACAGATATGCTAACTATATGTATGGCAAGAACTTGCTAATTTGTAACTTTAAAGACTGGAAAACAATGAGCTTAAATTAATTGTGTATTTGGTATTTTTTAAATCTCAACACAACCAAACATAAGTAGGCTGGAAAAGAGTAATTATTGTACTTTATGTGGTGCATTGTTTTACATGAACAGATAATGGCTTACACGAGACTTCTGAGTTACCTCATAACTATGTGCATTTTTGCAGCAGTGTAGGTTGGTATTGATTGTAAGCCAACATGCTAAAACCAATTTGCAAAAGATTAATGTACTGAAAGTCTTTTTTGTTGAATGACCAGTTCACTGAATTACAACAGAATTTCTCAAATTAGATAGTTTTCCTGTGTCCTTATTCTTGTCTGTATCACAAAATATGCAGGTGTTTTCTTTTAAGTACTGTTATTGAAACCTCTATTTATGTAGACTTATAGTCACTTTTATGTCTGTGACAAAATGGTAATGTGAAATTTTAGGTTAATATGTTACTTTAAAGTGTGTGTTTAGCACTCTAAAACTGAAGCATGCTAAACAGAAATAAAAAGTGAACACTGGATGGATCAGGAGACCTGGAGTCTGGCTTTGTCACTTGGGGGGCTTCTGTGTGACTTGAACAAACAGTTTACCTTCTGAAGGTCTATGTTTCCTCATGTTAAATCATAATCACATATCTGAAATGAGAAACGGATCTACGGAAATGAAGTTGAATTGCACTGTACGTATAACAGAATTGAGCAGCGGGTCCTCTTTTCTGTGGGGAAGTGTTGGGACACATTCCATGCTGCTCATATGATGTATGTGTGTCTCGATTGATAATGGGCCAATTCTATGCCCTTGTATCCTCCAGACACACAGAAACTATACTTTTGGGATCAGAGTGTCTGGTTCCTGTGGTATGAAGGACTTTTCCCCTAGTAGTTTCTCCAGGATACTTACAGTACAAATTCAGATAATGTGATTCAGCTAAATGGATATCAAAGGCAAGGTACTTAGAAGAACTTTAACAGCTAACTCTTTGATGGCAAGTAAAATTATTTAGCCTATGTTGGTGTTTATTTAACACACTCAAAGGACAGACATTTACTGCATACCTACTACATATTTACACAAAATGTTTGGAGCTTTGGAGACAAAAATTTTCACAAAGAGCTCCTGATGTTTGTAGAGAGTCACCCAAACAATGTGGAGAGTAAGAGGTAAGTTAGTGGGTCAGTTAAATAGCTCAGAGGAGCTCTAAGGACCTTAAGTAGGACACAAGCAGTGGGGGGTAATTATAAAAGAGATAAGAAGGCAATAGAATGAACAAGATTTGGAAACTGATTAGATCTGAGAGAAAACTCAAGAACAATTTCTTAACGCTTGGTATTGGGCGAATAGGCCGATGAAGGTAACAATGCTTAAGCAAGAAAATATAATGGAAAACAAATTTAAAGAGAGAGAATGACAAGTATAGTTTCAGTTCTTTTGTATTTGAGGCATAAAGGTGTCTTTTGGCTATAATGAAGACTATTAATGATAGAAGACTCTATATAAAGATGAATATAGGAACAGATTATTCTAGATTCCCAGATGAATCTCACATTGGTCTACCTTTCTTTAATTATGATTATTTAATTATGGAGCTCAGCTTAAATTTGTAGTAGCTGAGAATCCCTTCAGTGATCTCTCATGATTGTATTGTCCTTTGCCTTCCAAGCTCCTCCTGGAAGCATCTGACTGGCACACACCCACCTCAAAGTACACCTCTCGCTAATGAATGACCCGAGATACCAGGCTGCACAATAGAGGAAGATTTTTAACTAAAATAAATAAATAAACAAATAAAAGAAAAGAAAAGTAAAAAATTGTTTTCTTTTCTTTTGCTTTCTTCACTGAGTCTAATGTTACCACAGTGGCTTCTGTTTTTCATTTTGTCTACGTTCATTGTCTCAGGAAGAAGTTGAGCTGAATTCTGAAGCAAAGGGTGCCTTCTGTAACTTTCAAGCTCCCTCTCTTGTCCTTCAGCACCCTTTGTTCTTCCAGTAGTTTCTAGGTTCCCTCAGTGTTTCTTTGACTACACAATGGAGAAGTTGTTTACCACTAAAAGGAGTTCACCGGGTGAAACTTACCCAGGGCTCACTTAGGGCTGGTGCAGCCCGCATGCATGGATTTCTTCCAGGGTTACTCACTCTTTTAGTTTTTGCTAAGGAATCTGTCAGTCAAATGAGTAGCTGCTGACAGCAACTTTTTAAGATTCCTTTCTCTTAACCATAACACATTAAACACTTTGAAAACTTAACTGAAAAGTTTTCTCACAGTCTGTTGTGCATGTCTCCTTGCTGTACATTCAGGGTAATGAAATTCATGTTGTGTGAAGAGAAATTTGGTAAAATGCATTGGGGTTCATTCTTCACATTTTTGTTGATATCTGCATGGTTTTCCATAAATGTGTGATATAGAAACTTAGCATGATGGTTCCCATTTAAAAAATTCAAAATCTTTACCAGGATACACAGCTAAACTTTTTTCCTTGTAAAACTGTGAAATTTCTGTTTGCAGCTATGCTTCATTTTATTCAACTCCTCTATTACCATGAATCTAGCATCCTGAAACCAGAATAGCCATTTCTAGTGCTTTATTTCAAATTTTTTATTTTAAGGGAACGTCCTGTGATGGTATTACTATTGACATATCCTAGAAACTGGTTGGAAATGGACCTTATGATGATGGATTACTGTTGCAGAAAGAACACAGTAGCACTGATAAATATTAAAGAGTCATCACCATTGCGCCCATGGAAATCATTTTATTTAGTTGCTTCTAAAACCTATTCTTTGTACTTTTCTTCCCTTTTATTTCCATGCTGATTTACATGACAACAGAGTCTCTGGTCCTTGGGGCTCCTCTGCTCCTGCACTTTTCTCTCGGTCTGGTCCTCACCCTCTCTTTGCTGAGGAGATGAGTGACAATGAAGTGAGGAGTAAAGGGCTACTGGAGCAGATGAACTCCGAAAAACAAAGGTCCTCTTTTCATGCAAATGTCCATAGTAATTTAACATGACGGAAGAAAAGAAACCAGGGCACGAGGTATCAAGAGAACTGGATGGTATTCGAGGTTGTTCTATAAAGTCTTGACGCCTTTTAAGAATGTCAGCCATCAAAGCGTCTCCTTCCTTCTCATATAAAGTGAGAATACGTTTCTAATTTTAAGAGGAACATAGAGGAATATAAAATCCAACCTTCTCACAGGGCGTGGGCGTGCACGGCTACCACCAGTGCCCTCTGTGTCCCTTTTAACTTTACCACTCCTTTGAAAGTAGTGACAACCTGTCAGTGTGCGCTTCCCTATTGTCCCAACTGCCCACTCTGCCAGGAGGGCTCTTCTTTTTCCTCTGTCCTTAACATTTTTCTTTCAAAGCTTAACTCAAGTTCCATAATGTGGTCCTTACAATCTTTCCCCTACTTTTCCAGGATTTCTATTGCATTTTAATATACTACACAAAACTTTATTACAACTTCTTGTGAGCTGGATTTTTTCCAAAATTTGCTATGAAAAGTGACCAGGAATTAAACCGCACTGTTGTTTTCTATTGCTCACAATATAATGTGTTTGTTGGATGAACCACCTGTACGTTATGAATTATGTAACTAAAGAAGTTTAATTTATTTTAGATATACATTATAAATGCATTATAGTTTTCTCTCTAAATTTACAATTTATGGCATTTTTCTTTAAAGATAAAGCAAATTACTATATAGGCTACTTTTTGATTTGACTATTCAGAGACACCATCAATCACAGAATGGTCAATTAATGCATTTTGGTTATACTACTTTTTAATTAAGAGCCTTGATATTGATTCAAATTTTTTGGTTAAAATATTATTGCTCATATTATTTGCTAATATTTATATTAGCAGATACTTAGTGCCTACTTATCCTCAATATCAGTCTAAAGTTTTGACATAAGCATTGTAACCATTTACTTAATCCTCACAACAGATTTAGTAGGTAGTACTGTTATTATTACCATGGAGTAGATAAAGAACCTGAGTACCAACTGACCTGCTATTAGTTAGTTAAGAGAGTTTGGACCTCTGCAGGCTGGCTTCTGGAGTCTGTGCTCTTAACCTCTATTCTATTCGGTCATACTGATACTTAGTTTCTCTTGCATTTTTACCTTTTCTTCTGTACAGACTCTCTCACTGTCCAAATGCAAGACACAGACATTCTGAGAGTATTTTTGAGAAGGCTTTTATCTGAGCTGTTATTTGCATTGTGCAGAACACAGTAGAATTCATTTTGGATAGAGCGGCTGTACTCCTAATAAATATAGTAGGATACCGTAGTCAAAGTCAGAGTGTAAGACTCTTGGAACCTGTCAAAACTTGTGCAGACGGGGTGCTAATAAAATCTTATAGGAAGGCTATGAGTGAGGTGGTTTGTTTAGGGTTCTTCTAATGATAATTTCTTCCTGTTAGTTACTTGATCAAATTAAATTGTGGGATGAATGGAGGAACGTGAAATTATACAGGCCTTATGGATCTCAAAGAAGTAACATATAGAACTTCCAGAAAAATATATAATATAAAGAAATATATAATATAAAGAGCTTAATGATAAATGGTATATTTTCAGAGGAAAACTTGAAAGGGCCTGAAGGCTATTGGTAATATTCTTAAAATCAATAGATAAGGAGCAGTGAGAGAAACAGAAAATATATTTTGGGGATTTCATGCCTCTTTTTAGAAGGATATAGGATTTCTTTTGGACAATAGATATATTTTCAGAAGTAATATATGGTGAAATTAAAGCTATAAATCCCCCTTATCATCAAAAGGGATAGTAAAAATTAGAAGTGACAGCAAAATTTCATGCTGCGCTCGTAATGCAAAAAAAAAAAAAAAAAAAAAAAGTAATTCTAAATCCATTCTTTGTGTGGAAAGTTCAGAGGATTTTATGAAGTGTGTGCTAAAAAACTGAGTCAAGTCACTTATAAATTAACCCTTGCCAGAGAAAAAGCAGCAGACAGCGAGGTGCTGCGTACATCCAGTTCAGCATCCTCGTGCTCACCAAGTGAGGCAATGTGTTCTCTCAAATTGAATAACATCAGTACGAAGTCAGAAATTATTTATTTTTATTTAATTTGCTGTGTGTCTGTTGTCTTCCAGGTACTGTATTAAGCAGCAGGAATAGAAAAAGAATAAATCTCACTCTGTGTCCATCACAACCCCACAATCTGGTGGATGGGAAAACAGGATGGGGGAGAGAATTGAAAATCAGCATTAGAAATTATTACTCTGTGGCTAGGTTGCTTGGTGACAAGGAGTAGGAGCTAAGAAAGATTTTACAGAGTAACTTTTTGAGCTAGGTTCACAAAAAGACAGGCACAGTTTTGGCAGGAGCTTGGGAACTAGGGCAGGAAGGTATGACAAGCCAGGATTTTATTGGGGAAATTACAAATGGGAAAACAAAATGTGGAAATACAGTTCCAATTTGCTATTGTTTATATTTAAAAAGCTTGCTTCTTTAGGCTACTTTATTTATTTATTTTTTAAAACTTTCTTGCAAGAATTTTTTTTGGAGCTCGGTATCTGGTCGGAGCTGCATGGATGATAGATTGGCATTGGATAAAGTTAGACCTGGATGTTTCTCCAGGCACACACTAAGCCCAGAACTACCTGCTCACGTTGTCATGTAAGATGAAGGAGGATGGATGCGGGCACTAAACTGAGCAGACACCTTCTGGGGGAGCTGCTGTACTACCCCTAAATGCGCTTCATTTATTTGCATTTCTGTGCATTGCATTCTCTATTTCATCTGCTTCTTGTACCCTCTCTTCTTCCACCTGAGAAAGTGTCATTCTTATTTTGAAATAAAATAGAAATCAAAGCCTACTATGTGGTAAAGGTTCCATCTGACCTCTGCACATTTCATACAGATACTTAACCTGTGGGGAAACAGATAAAAAAGCTTACTTCCCCTTTATAGTGTAAAGTGGTTGTCTACATTTATTCCAGTCATCTGAATTAGTCATGAGGCAAGGCAACATCTGACTTGCAGAAACTGCACTCACCTAGATTTGGTAATGATTGCATCAATGTGAAGAGTGTGCGGTGAGTGTGTGCATGGAGGGAGGACATAAGTTTCCCTTCACAAGCGCAAAATGACCCCAAAGGGAAAAAGCATTCTGATATTTTAATCAGTTTTTTTCTCTCCTGAAAGCAGCTGTATCCCTTCAAAGCATCGGTCTCTGCAGTGCACTCCACAGGATGCTTGGTCCCTGCTGTGAGTACAGTAACTCCAGACACGTTGTCTGTGGTGTTAAGAGGGAAATAATATAGCTGTAGCCCCTTGTTTAATCTTTTGATTGGCAACTGAATATAGGCTGTTGTTTTAAAGTAGTAATTAGCTGAACCTTCAGGAAATTTCTGTCCAAAGTGCACGCTAGTCTTTGTAAGTCTCATTATGTAGATTGTCTTACTCAACAAAAAAAGATATATAGTGAAGATCTGGTTTCTTCTAGATTCTTATTTTAATATGATAGACATAGACATGATGGCGATACCTGGAGTCTACACCAAAATCAAAGATTTGATCGTTTCTCAGGTTTATTTTCTAACTACAGAAGAACAGAGATTCAGACAGATTTTTGTACTATGATGTACTTGCACCTGAGCAGCTGGATTCCAGTGCTGAATATGCTTGCTGCCAAAGCTGAAAAAGTTGATTTGAGAATTTCTTTCTTTCTTTTTTTTTTTTGGCACTGGGAATTGAACTCATGACCTCGTGTTTCCCAGGCAGGCGTATAGGCCACTGAGCCAAATTCCTGGCCAATCTGAGAATTTCAGTGGCAGTGACTCGTAACTTACATCTTAGTGAGCACTGAATAGCTTTGCTAATTCTACTGTGTGAGGTGAGATGAGATTTCCGCCACAGGTTCCTCCTGCCCACTCAGGTGGACAGCTAAAATGTTTCTGTTATACTCTCTCTTCGAAGACCCAGGAGAATGGGTGACCCTAGAACTACGTGAAAATATTAAACCTTAACCCTGGTTTCTTCTTACTGAGAAGACTTAGTGCAGATATAATTAAATTATGCATATTTCTTCTGGAATAGGACATATAACTCCATAAGTGTTCTAACTTTTTGAATTATAATTGCTTTCTATTATAATACACATGCCTTTTACTTTCAAATCTTTATTTTTAGAGGGAAGTATTGGAGAAAAGTCAAAAGGCCAAAGAAGGAGTAAATTTAGAAAGATCTTTTGCGGATACAGTTTATGGTAAAATTCACATCGCAATGAAATAAGACTATCTTGGACCACTTGTAACTTTCCTCACTGTACAACAGATACACCTTGTACTTGCTGGTGAACTGATTACGGTGTGGATGACAGAACTCGTTCACTGAGGGAGTCAAATTAATTGACTCTATTCCTTGTTCTCTGCGTCTGTATGAAAGTGGGGATCTTTTTCTTCTCTACCCCAATGAATTGTGAATTGTGAAAGCATTTTCTCCCAGCACTCCTCTTCCAGTGGTAGCGATAATCCCATGTGGCTCAACAGACACCAAGTTGAGGAGCATCTCTTCACTGATGCCCAAACGGAAATATCAACTAGTCAATGTTCTCTGTGAGATATACTCACCTCCACCCAAGGCACATCAAGCTGCCTTTAAGCCAGCTCCTCTTCGGACTGCACACTCTCTGTATCTTTGCTCCTACATATTTTTAAGCTATGATCTTATAAAAAATTCAGTTGTTTTATTTGAAGTTAAAGTCCTTAGCAAGCAGATTATGAGGCAGAGATTACAAGTCTGAAGTTTATTAGCAAGTGTTCTCGAATCAACCTCTCTATGGGATAAAGGAAACACATAGTTTTGAGTCAAGAGAGAAGTTA
Source organism: Cavia porcellus (assembly GCF_034190915.1). Taxonomy (NCBI): domain Eukaryota; kingdom Metazoa; phylum Chordata; class Mammalia; order Rodentia; family Caviidae; genus Cavia; species Cavia porcellus. The sequence goes on along the minus strand of NW_026947497.1, from coordinate 24,112,650 downwards.
AACTGCAAGATTGTATCAAAAAAGCCTCAGTTCATCTCCACAAAAAGTTCTACATCTTATGTTAGTATGTATGGTGCCAAAGCAAGCACTACTCTAAATCTAGGATGCTTCAAATCTGGATCAAAAAGCCAAATTATTATTTGTCCATACGCTAGCCATACTCACCAGTCACTGTCTGCACTAGGAGTTAAGTGGCTCTCTCGTTAGCAGAGACAGCCCCAAATAGGGCAGGAGGCTGAGGACCACCTGAAGATGGCCGTGCAATAGGGGAATAAGTCTCTCAGTTCTGCAGGGGAACCTGAGGGGGACATTGCTTGACACGCTAAACCTATTTATAAAAGTGATATACATTGTCAGTCCATTTACTTAGTTAAGCATTATCTAAATCTGTGCAAGAAAATTTCAGACAGATCAGTTTTTCTGAGAAAAGTAAATTTGCTCTGATTTAAAGATTATAAAATCAAGTTGTTCAAAATCAAAATGAAAACTTCATGAAATCACCGTCTTTAAAGGCTGTAAAATACAATTTCAAGTGGTTGGAAAGCATAAAACGATACATGGGATCTACAGGCCAGTTGTTTTGTAAATGTCCTTCAGTTTTATCCCAGGTCACAGAAAATGAAATTGGAAATTACAGACTCAGTGTGGTGAGTATGGTTTACTTAAAAATGTGGTCACCAGTCAGTGACCCATAGATGAAATGCTTTGACCCTATTTCAAAGAATGTACAGTTAGACATTTTAAGTCAAAATGAAATGTTGAAAGTGTCTATGGATCACAACTTTATTTAATTATTTCTTTTTTGGTTATTAACCTCTCAACTGCTATTTAGAATCTTGTTGGTAGGAAGAGGATTTCTCCCTTTCTAAGAGGTTCATCTCTGGTCCCTGTGGCATAGTTTGGAGTTAATCTTCCTGTCTACAAATGGGCTGTCTTTTGTCAGAAGTAACTTGGGACCTCTTACCCTGCAGCATAATGGACAAGCTCAGGATCAGAAATCAGCTGCTTCCTGAGCAGGCGGGCACCTCTCATCACTGCGGGCAGCGGTCCTGACTGTGGGCAGGGCACACTCACCTCTGTTGCTGACTGCTTCCTCCTGGTACTGCAAATAGTTTTTGTTCCTTCTAGCTTGCTGGTTGATGCTCACATTCAAAGCAAGACGTTTCCAGATTCTGTGGAGCCTGAAGCTCACAAAATTTATGTAATTTTTTCAAAAAAGTGTGCTAAACTGTGAATTAAAAATGAAGTATAAAATAACTATTTAGAAAAAGAATCACTAATGAAGAAATTTGACAAGCAGCAAAATCATTCTCAAATTCATACATATAGCAACATCTTTATTAATTACCTGATGGGCCTCTATTATATTATTATTTTTCAGAATTTTTGCTTATAAGGACTTCAAAGCAATGTTTATAATATTTATCACAGAAAATAGAAGAGTTATTCAACATTCCTTCTAGTATATTCAATTATATATGCAAAATGAAATATAAAGAAATATCTGTAAAGCCCTTTACATCCTTACAGTTCATTCTTTATAATGTTTTGATAAAAGTTTAGGTTGCTGTTGAAAATCTTTTATCAAACATCACACAAAAAGTTCTCAGGATATAATGTGTTTTAGTACACTGTCTATTCTTAAATTTTCTTTGAACTCATAGGCCTAAATTACCAAACAGTCATTGATGACATTGTTGCAGTGGTGAATTCCCAGATTTACATCATCTCTATGTCAGCATTTTGTATAAAATCAACAAAAATTAAGCATTTTCTATTTTATATTTGATCCATTGATTTAAATTATCCATCAAACCAAAAGCCTATTACTTCCATTCAAAATCTATATTTTGTCTTAATGAATTATTATTTTGAATATGATCTAAATTTTTGTTGCAATCCTCTTCTCTATGCCAAAATATTTTCTTTCATCCTTTCATTAATCTCCAAACTTTTCTGTCTTTTTTTAAAGTCCTCTTTGTTTTGAAAAATAAACTCAGAAATGGCAAAGTAGAGCTCTTTATGAAAGGAGACTTATTTTTCTCTTGATTTACTCAATCATTGCTAATTTAAGAATCTTTCTAAATTCTCTCGATGTGAGAATAGTTTCATTTTACATTGGGAAAAATTCCAGGACCATATGATAATAGGAACACATTGCTAGGCTCTTTCGTAAGACTTTGAAAAGGAGCTGTGCAGATTAGGGGCCTTGAAAGTTCTAGGATTCATGGTAAACTTCAACAACTTCGGGGTCATTTTCATTTTTCATTTATTTCTGTGTAGAAAATTGACTGTGAATTTAGTCAGAGTGGTCCTTCCCCTCCCTGCCAACACCTTCCACAAAACACGCTGAGTGTACAATGGCCTTGGGAGTTTTCTCTTCAAGTACTGGCGTTTGTTTAGTTTTTGGGTTTAACCCAGATTTCCCACCCTTCATCTAGAATTAGGTCCTTAAGTTCCAGTCTTCATCCTGATTACTCACATGCATTATGGGCTTGACCCTTTAAACCTGTTCCATATTGCAGAGGCAGTCATAGATTTGGCTTTTTCCCTTCATTTCTTGAGCAGTTTCTGTCCATTCTACTTCTTTCCTGTCTGAGTGGAGTCCAGAAGAGTTGAGGCTCCCTCATGTATAGACTGGAAGTTCAACAAATATAGATTTTCTGTTCTTGTTACTGTGTCCTTTAGCTAGTTAAGGCACCAGTGTGAGGTTAGTTTACAACACTGCCTTGCATATTTGAACGAATGTTATATGTTATCAGTACATGTTGATATTACATGCTGATAGGGTTTATTGTGGTAAGTTGGCACACATTTAGCATATCCTTTTTTAATATTAAGGATAAATTTAGGATCTTTGCACTGAGCTATATTTCCAATTCTTTTTATTTTTATTACTTTTATTTTAGTTTTGAGACTGGATCATTAAGCTGCCCAGGTTGATCCTGAACTTGTGATCCTCCTGCCTCAGCCTCTTAGAGTGATTGGATTAGAGTCATGCACTACCAATGGAAGGACAAGCAGAAACTCTAAGACAACACTTAGTATTTGAAGACAGATTTATTTACATTGACCAGCACTGATCAGGATCATTCCTAAAATATCAGGCCCTGATCTCTGGTGGTCTAGGGCTTATATGGGATAAGCAAGCAGGAAGTACAGAGGCAGAATGGGTTATCAACTGGGGATTGGTCCTTACAATATGCATTGAAGTGACCAGCTGCATCACAGCGACCAATAGTTTCTAAGAAACAAAAGTAACAGGAACTGGAGCTATTACATGGCAACTAACAAATTGTACACTGGCTGGGTGGTATCTTCTGCTATACCATATCTGGCTATCACTTAATATATCTTACCATTTTCACTCCCATTCTTTTCTTCTCTATCCCCCACCTCATTCATTCCCTTAGTCACTGTATGTCTACTTGGTTTTGTACCCTACCTCCTTTAATTATTTATGTATTCATTAATTTATTTGCCTTTTGGGTTTCTTATATAAGACAAAGCATGTGATATTTAACTTTCAAGTCTGGCTAACTTCACTTAACATGATAATTTCTGGTTCCCCCATTTTCTTGCAGATGAAATAATTTTATTTTTCTTTGTGGCTGTAATATTCCCATGTATATGTTAATTATATATTATATTTCCTCTGTCCATCTTTTTATGGACCTTGAGGCTGTTTTCACAGCTTAGCTATTTTGAATCACACTATTGTAAACACAGGTATGTGTGCTTTGTACATTCTGATTTGAGCCTTTGTCCAAATTCATAGGAGTTAGTGTTTTAGCTGAGTTTATGTACTGTGCTTGACACTGTCTCTATTTCTTCCTTTTCCATATTTTTTTTTCCTTCTTGGATTTTAGCTTATAACTGAGCTGAGGATATGCATACTGTTATAATAGGAAATCTGAAAAAACAGTGAACATTCTAATAAATTTTAGAAGAAAAATTTGTGGTAAATCTCTCTGAAATGAAAAGAAATCTTACAAACTGTTAAGATGTACAAGACAACTGTTAACACTGGAAAAATATACCCTGTTCCCTTGAGCCAAGTGATACTGCAGAGCATTATTAACACATTGATCTGTTAACAAATTCTTGAGAATAAAAGTCTTCTTCCACCTAAACCTTCCACCTAAATCATCATACATCTGTTTTGAGATTTAGTATGAGCAAACAAAATTTTTTTCTCAGAACACTGTCAGAAACAATTTCAGGAATAACTGCAGACACTGTAACATGGTAAATGGGTGCTTTGCTTATCTTAATTATTGGACAGGATATTGGATGACCAAGTGCTTATGTTGTGTGAAGGTTTCTGTTTTACATTTCCTTGGGTTTTTGATCTTCTCTGTTGGTCTAGTTTCCTTATATAGCAGACCTCAGTCTCTTAAGAGTCTAATATCATTTTTAATATTGTTTGCACACTTTTTATTACCAATAGACAATTGAATTATTTGCTACAGATGGTGGAAAGAATATTCTTGCAGATATATTACATCACATAATTTCATCCAGTCAGAGTGGGTACAGAATCAGTTGTGTATTGTATTTCACACATTTCACTTGGTGTTTCTACAGTCTGTAAACCTGGTTGAATCTTATTCTCTAGTAAATGCTTACTGTTTAGAAATTGGAGGCCAACTCTGAAAAGCCACTGTAGAAACATGGAAAATGGCACTATAAAAAAATCTGTGAAGAAAAATAGCCTCAGAATAAATAGAAAAATCTCTACCTATAAATGCAGCTGGAAATTGCAATGTGATACCCACTTTTCTCCTAGTGAAACATGAAAAAAATATTTGTTTAGCTTTTGAAAGTATTCATGGACAGAGTTGTTGACTTTGAAAAGTAAGTTTGAAATTTCTGCTCTGACATTCAGATCAGGTTTCCAAAAATCCTTTTGTTTCTCAAAAAGCTTGTGCATCTCTAAATTTGGAGTCTCAATTTAGTCTTTTGAGTTGGTAGGTATGCTTTTTGGATCCTCTGCCCATATTTAAAAGACAGTGACAACAAATACAATGTGTAAGTGTTTATGGTATGCAAAAGTTTTCAGTGAGAACACAAAAATTGAGGCCTCACATTTCCTCCTGAGCTGATTTATTACCACAATTGAAAAGTTCTTTTCACTAATGAATCTCACACAAACTTACAGGCTTCAAGCTTCTAAGTAGCTGTCTTATCCTTAGCAAATGTTAATTATATAAAAATTAATGACTTTCAAAGTTTAATACTGTTTTGTAATAATGCTCCAAGGGAACATTTCTATTCATTATAGAAAAAGAGAATACATTTTATTTCAGTAGCTTTAACTGACTTTAAAAAATAATTATAAGAAATACCTCACATGTGTATGTGTGTAGAAAACTGTGTCCATCAAATCATATTCCAGAATAATTTTTCAAATTGGTTTTCAAATTGATTTCATTGGTTTCATTGGAATCATTTTAGTATGTGATTTTAATTTTTGTAGCACAAATGAAAATAATCTTTAGAGGTTTTTTTTGTCTATTATTCCCAATATTAAAGTGTTCAAAGAAGCATTGCTACTTATAACAATGTTTCTTTTTGTATTTATTTGATTATGTTAGTATGGTTATTTCTTCATGGAAATGCTTTTGACTTGAAAATGAAATAAGTACAGTGATATGGCCTTAAAAACTTTTCCTATGATACAAAACATTTGATTGCTTTTCACATACTGACCACATATACAATAACATATCCTAATATGTAGTTCTCATCATACCTATATAACTGGCTCAAATTAATAACTGATATCTGCATTCTAAAATTTTCATTATTTAGAGAACCTGTTGTAGTGAATATGTTGTTTTGCTGTGAAGAAATGTTATTTAGAAAAATGAAAACTAGCTGGGAATGGCGGCACACGCCTGTAGCCCCAACACTCAGGAGGTTGAGGTAGGAGGGTTGCCCTGAGTTCAAGGCCAGCCTGCACTACAAAGAGAGATCTTGTCTCATATACATGTATCTATATATGTATGTTCAAGATCTTCCAAGTTTTATGTTATTGACTGTGAACTTTCATTTGGAAAGGAAGATATTTCAGGGTTTTCAGAGTTAGTTGTTGGTGATTCTATTTATTGAAGAAAATTGTGCACTATATTTTTAATGCAAAACATTAAGCTGTTAATATTGGAGTGGAGAAGGCAAGAGGTTTGAACATAGCATGAAAATATGAAGAAGGCACTTTATAAAAATTTCTGGTGGGGCTATTTTAATTCTGATTGAAATTACTTATAAAACTAGTACTTAGAGGCTGAAATTCAGATGAACATTAACACACATTTTTTGAGTTTGTACTTTCAATGCATCATGGGATTAGGGACTGCAGGACAATGGCGTTGTATTTTACTATATGCACTTTCTAATATCCATTTAGCAATCAAAAGCTATTCGCCTAGAACAGAATAACGCACCTTTCATGAAATGTGTAATAAAACTACTCTAAGTACTATATATTGGCTCTTCTCCCAGAAATCTAATCTTTCAAAACATCAGATTTTACCAAAGCAAAAACAAGAGAGTACTGAAGAAGTCTCACAGTGAACCAGAAAGAATCTGAAATTTGGAACTAAGGACCAGTTATATCTGACTCCTCTTAACCCCAACCTTATCTTTTTAAAATTCTCATCTTTTGTTACAAGCATCGCCGTGGCAACCAAGTAGGGCAGGTGGCACCTGACAGAACCTCTCTTTGGCTGAGCTAAGTGTCTGTCACTTGGAGCCTTTCCGCTGCTGTCAAATGAGAAACCTCACCCCAGCTGTACTGGTGAGTGTGAAGTCCTGAAAATGTGGGATGTCAAATCTATGATTGGTGGGAGATGGTAGCTGGTGGATAAATATATCCCTATTGTGTCTCTTAGGTAGAGAGTTCTGAAATGCAGTCTTCACATTCCCGAGAGGTAAGTCAGAAAGATGAACTCCTGGTTGTTAGCAGTGATACCAGTGGATAACGAATACTCAGGTTGACTTCTTCTCACCTCTGTCCTTACTTACAAAAAATAAAAGTTTGCACACAAACCTTTTCTTTGGGTTTTGCTTTGTGGACTACTCGTACAAGATAATATTTTTAACATTTAATAACTAAATGAACATGAAAGAGAGAGAAAATGAAAAAAACCTACTTTGAATTAAGAGGCACCTAGAATGACCAGATTCAATCTTAGGCTTTGTCTGTGATTGACTGAATGACATTTGGGACGTTACTTTCATTCTTTGCACCTTGTTTTTCACACTTAAGTAATGGGATTCAATCTATTGCCTACACTGTAAGGGTTGTAATTAAATCTTAACAGCAACTTGACTCCAGATGAGGTTGAAATGACTTTATCAGTGCCAAAAACTTTCATAATGTTTGGTATATTATTGTTAAAACAATGTATGTTTTCTTTTAGCCTGGAAATCCAGATGTCCAAAAGACTGTGTTCCTTCTGAAAGTTCTAGAGGAGAATTCAATTTTTTGCCTCTGTCATCTCCAAGAGGTTGCTCTTGTCTTTGCCTTGGACCCTTTCCTTGCATTGCTAAACTCTGCTTCTCTTCCTTGATCCATCTCCTTATTTTGGCAACTTGGGTAACCTTCCTCACATGACAATCTTTGCTTACACATCTTCAGAATTCCTGTTGCCTTATGAGATAGTCACAGGTTCCAAGAATTATAGATTTGGAGAGTTATTATTCTTTCTAATATATTGTTCAGTGAAGTTGGCTGGATGAATTCTAGTGCCTGGGAGACCAGTTACGGTATTCATCACAATCAGAACGGCATGACCATGGTAAGATTAAGCAAGATAAATCCATGTTGAGGATAGACAACTCTACCATTATAAAATTGGATTTAGAATTGAGCCTTCAGTCCTTCTGCAGTTTAATATTTAGCTTCGATTACGCTTCATGTTAAGCCCTGTGCCTTGGTCACACTAAGAGATTTATATTTTCTCAAACTTCCATTATATACAAGGCTAGCTTTTACTGAGCTGTATTTTAATTGGGTACTTCTTTTCATTTCTTAGAAGACTGTAAGCCTATTGGGAGATTGTCCTGTTAATTATCAGTCCTTGTGTGCATATATATCTAGAGCAAATGAAACCTGCTCATTTCTGTTGGGCCAGGGCATGGCTGACTGGATGCACGTGTATATGAGGAAAGTCCAAACACATCAAAGAATACTACATAGCCATTAAATCTGATATTGTTCAAACTGTGCTTTTGAAATCCATAGTATTGATTTTGAATATCTTGCATTTAAGTTGCTAAACAACAGAGGTAAGCAATCAGTATAGTAATTGTATAAAATGAGTGGCAATATTTTAGTTTAATATACCATAGAAAGTATTTTAAGAAAACAACATATACTACAAATGAGGCCTAAATGCTAAGCAGAGCACTTGAATACAATTCAAGGTCAATTTCACCCTCAGGCCAGAAAGCAAGTACTAAACTGATGATCTCAGAATTTTATTGTATGGTGGTAAAAAAAAAAAAAAAATGAGTCTTTTGAAGCCACTTAATGGGTAACATGCCAATGCGAGCAAATATTCCTGCTGCATTCTTTGTCTTTACAGCAGAAATTTGCAGTTGTGTGGGCAAATGAGGTGGTGTTTTTGGCCATCTGGAACTTTGCCCAGAGTGCTTCAGGTGACAAAAAGTTTTGACTCTGTGTCAAAACCATCTGCCAGAATGTTAGCGGCTCCCAACCCTTGTGTAGTATGAAATTGGGTGTGAATGTGATGAGTGATGCAATGCACGCAGTACTATCAGATTTATATTTGACATTAACATTTTGCTTCTGGGTACAGTAGTGACTGCCAGTTTCCCTGTTCCTTGGTCCATGGGAACGGAGCCACCACAGTGCAGTGGTGTCAAGCTGAAACTCCTTCCCATTGCTCAGCAGCATATGGTGTAGGACATTGCAGTATTTTATGTAGGCCTCACATTTAAAACCACACTTCGGATGTCTTTATCTTACCTTAACAGTGTTATTCCACAGTGGAATAATGTTTACAACGTGAAAAGCATTTTTATGTACTGTTATTCAAGGTGTTATCATCTCCAAATTACAGAGTCATTAAAGCTTTCAGGTCTGCTGCTTACAATTGAAGATAGAAGGTAAACCAGTTTCATTGATATCACTCTTGATCGATGTTTAAGTTTTTCAAAATTAGAAATCTTTAGGTGATCAGTCAGAGTGATTAACTTCAGGGGCTCACTTGACTGGGTTATAGTATTTAGTTGTGCCATCAAGAACCAGTGTCTATGTGTGGTTGTGAAAACATTAAAATGTAGTTAATACTTAAATCAGTGAACTCTAAGAAAGATAGTTTCCATTGAGTCAGCCTCATTTAATCAGTAGAAGGCCTTGAGAGGAGAAGACATCTTCTGACAAGGAAGAAATTGTGCTACAGACTCTTTTGGACTAAAGACTATATCATCTTGTCTTTGTGTCCCCACAGACCTGTAGATCTCATACTTGCAAGACCTTAATTGCATAACTCAATTCTTAAAGGCTTTCTCTCTTTCTCTCACTCTCATATATCTATGTATATATATATATTCATATGTATATATATATATATATATATATATATTCTATGTAATGTATATTATGTCAGTAAGGAATGAAAATATCAAGATTATATATAAAACTAGATTATATATTATATATAGTATAAATATATGTAATGTATATGTATGTGTATATAATGTATGTAAGTAATATATATAGTGTAGTTTTATATACAGACACAGTAACCTTCATATTTTCATCCCTTACTGATACATATAATATATTGGTGTAGGGTTTTGCTACTTGGAAGAATCCAAAATAATACAGTAGTTAAGAGAGAATCTATCAGGCAGGGCCAAACAGGAAGGCAGGATGGAGCAGCCTTTTCCTATATCATGTACAGTGATTAGTATTACTTGCTTATTTTACATGGACCTCCAGAAAAATGATAGAAATAGTAGAAACTAGACAGAACTTAATGTGTTATATATACATCTGTACATGTCATGTCCATATGGACTATATTCATCATATATTACAATATATAGTCTACAATAGGATAAATAATCTACAAAAAGTTTGGAGTGGCTTACAAAAACACATAAATCAGAAAAGGACACCTATAAGTAATTTAGAGCATTGAGACCAAATTAAAAAGGAGACAGCAATATTTTAAAATGAGTCAAGGTTAATACCTAATTATAAATAGAAAAAGCACAAGTTAATTAAAATCATTCAACACAAAATTACAAAAGTATATAGAGTAATTTTTACTGTGAAGAAATTTTAAACATACTGTTTTTTGGAATACATGGAACTTTTATTTTATTCGTTTTAAAATGTCTACGTATTAATTTAATATTTTACATATTAAATTATATACTAGTTTTAAATTTTTAAAACATACATAAAGGAAAGTAACTTGAATTGGGATATTAGACAATTAAATTTTATAATAGCTTTCAGTGAGATAACTTTGAAAGACAGTGTTGTAAAATTTGCTATATTCTGATAATACTGAAGAAATTAAGTATTGTTAGTTTGTTTACAATAGAATTATTGATATTTCTAGCAACCTTCACATCTATACAACTGTATTCATTCATTCAAAAGTAGTGTAAATTTAAAGAGAATAGTTTTGTGGGTTGTTGAGGAAGGACTATACTCATCTAGGTCTAGTGAGATTTTTGGGGGGTAAAAAATAGATTTTATTTTTTTAAAAGTGAAGAATAACAGGATGAATCAACTGTTTATGGATGTGTCAAATATGGAGAAGATATTGTTTGACAAAACAGTGAGTGAATTTTGAGCTAGTTTTGGATGCCAGCTGTGTTACTTAACTGTATGAATATGAGGAGTTTTATTAATCACCTTACTTGCAAAACAGGAATAGGTAACAGTGGGAATTCTGATAATTAAATTAGTTTACAATATGTAAAGACCATAAAATAGTGAAGAACACATTGTAAGTGTTGAAAAAAAGTGATTCACCAGATTTCACCTCTATAAACATTTTTTACAGCTTTGTTTAATTGGTACACATTTGTGAGAAATAATGAATGCATTTGCCTTGAGGAGTTGACACATACACATGTCACATTTTAATCCTTTACTTTAATACTTTAATCCTCATCCTGCTCCTTTCCCGTCTTGCTTCCTCTCCAGATGTACCTCCTCTCTGAAAAAGATCTATCTCCATTTCCTATCATTAATATTTTTTTGCTCTTAGATTATTCATACTTGTAGTTTTCATATGACAAAAACCATATAATATTTAACTTGTGTCCAATTTCTTTCACTTAACATTGTGTTTTCAAGGTGCATCCATTTTTTTTACAAATGACTCAAATTTATCCATTTTATGGCCAAATAGTATTCTATTGTGTACACCACATTTTTAATTTCATTTATCTGTTGATGCACACATAGGCCATTTCTAAGATTTAGCTACTATTAGTTGTGCTGCTAGAAGTGTGGGTATATGTGTACCCTGTAAAATGTTGTCTTTAACTTTTAGGGGGAAGATAGATATCCAGAAGGTGAGTCAAATGGAATTTCTATTTTTATGTTTGGAGGGGTCACCGTACTGTTTTTCAAAGTGATTGTATAAGTTTACATTCCCACCAACAGTGTGGAAATATATCCTTTACCCCACTGCATTGCTGACATTTATCTTTTGAGTTGTTGATGATAGCTATTCTTTGTGGAGTAAGATAGGACCTCAGTGCTGTTTTGATTTGCATTTCTCTGAAGGATGAAGACATTGAGCATTTTTTTCATGTACTTATTAATGCAAGATGAAAACTAAAAAATAGGAAAGGAAGAAGTTATTTTAATTTAGTCTGAATTTTTAAAATGTATGCCTCACTCTGACAGTCTGTGCATCCTTGGAGACAGCCATCTTTGTATTGTATTAACTGGAACTAGAAATGGAAATATAAAAATATGTTCTATAAATCATTATCCCATAGCTGTTGAATCTGATCTTTATGAATTGCTAAACTTTTTAAATTTTACTTTTGGGATCTTAACTCGTGTTTTTATTTTAATTATTTATGAAGTTCAGAGTATACACAGCCAAGAGAAAGAAGATTAAAGGAAACATAAAGGGGATTGAATGTAATTTTCAGAATGCATTATAAGTCAGTCATTAAAAATAAATATGTTCAGAGATAGAAATGTAATTATTAATCTGAATGTTAATAATTAACAATGATTAATAATTAATCTTTGGTATTAATAAATACATTTCTAACTGCATATTCAACACACAGTATATTCTAAGCTCTCATCTATCCTTTTATACTGCTGTCATAAACTCATGAATGGTGTAGTTCTGCCAGAAAGCCTTCACTTCTAACATATCAGGGTCCTCACAGTCCTTGAATAAATGTCCTACTGAGAAATTACTGCAGCAAATTAAGGGAAATAATACAAGTTCTGTTTCAACTTCTTACTAAAGACTTAAGAAACAGAATGCCTTTATATGAATCACATCACCAATACATTTTCAAAATATATTTTACTCTGTGATGACCACTTATTAGTTAGACTATTTCGTCTTTATTCTTGACCACCTCTTGAGTGGGTCCAATGTTCATATCATCATTATTTTCTTTGGCTATATCATCAATACATATATAATTATTCATATAGGGCTGCTTGCCATCTGTTTCAAATTTTATTTCCCATGTATGCTTTCTTGATCCATCATCTGTATTAGTTTGGAACTAATTCTTAAGCAAGAAGAAATGTTCTTTCCTGAATCTGTTCTGAATTGCCAGAGGTTTGAAAAACATCTTATGCAAAACCAAAACCCCAAACTAAGCATTATGGGAATTAGTGAGAATTATTTTACTTTCAATATTTTAGGCAGAATTATTCATTTCAAATTCAGGTGCAGCTGGTTTTACTGTTTACTAATATTGATCTAATTTAAAAGTCAATGTCTTATCTTGAAAGTATGGAGGATAATTGTATGACTACTATACTTGATGGCCATAGAATGTTCTTAAAAAATAATTTGGAACTTGTACACAAACATCATATAAACTATTTTATATCTGTTCACTGAAATATAAGTCAATAACCAAAGTCTTCCTTCTTTTTCCCATGCAAGGGAAATACAGCACATCTCTCTCTCCTTCTCTCCTTTCCTGTTTTTCTTCCCTTTTCCCTTTCTCTCTTTTATATTTCTTTCTCCCTTCCTGTTCTTTTTTATATGATGTTGGGGAATGAAATCCAGAGGCTCATGCATGCTAGGAAAGTGCTCTACCACTGAACTACATCTCCAGCCCTTCTCAATTTTTAATTTTGAGACTAAGTTTCTATGTTGCACAGGATAGCTGCAAACTTGTAACCCTTCTTCCTTAGCATCCATGACATCAAACCTGTAATCCTTTTGCCTTAGTCTTAGAGGCACCAAGGACTATAGGCACAGATCAGTGAGTTTTTGCTGTATTGGTTTTAAGCAGAGAGGAGCATTAGATAACTGGTATCTTCTTTACCTTTGCTTGTGGCATTTGTGTCACAAAATGAGAACAGCTTTGGTGATTAACTCAACATGGGAGTTGACTGGCTGTTAGCCATTCTATACTTCTTACAGAGTTATAGGTGGCAAGTTAGTTATAGAAATTTCTAGATCAGTTTTTTTCAGTTTGTTCAGAATCAGGAAACTTCTGGGGCAGCTTTACCAGACACCAGTAAATTTATGGCTTTTTTCTTTTTTGCTATGATGGATGTCTTGGCATGCATAAGTGACTTGGGAAATAATGGAAGTCAAGGATAGCATGTCCTTTGTTGTCACTGAAAGTGCTCAGTGATACAGGTCCAGAGATGTAGAAGAGACAGCTGGAGAGGAACATGAGCATACATTTCCCTCTAACTCTCTGAAAGGATAGCTCAGGCTTTTGATGAGAAAGTGCTTCCACAGAGTAATTTATCTGTGTTTTACTTTCTACTCTCAAGGATAAAATTAAAGATAATTCACTCCCAAGGATGTGCTAATTTTTGCCAAAATTGAACTGCAATGAAAAATTCTTACTCAACACGGGTAGCTTTTCTAAACATGTTCAAAAGGTTCCACAGTGTTTAAGATGCCCAGATAAAAAAGAAGTCTGGAGGTCAATTGTGCTGTTGATGAGATGTTGCAGACAATGGACAGTGTTAGTGGAGCAAGGATTTCGGGTAGCAATTTGATTGGTCCATACAGGTATAGCTTTTGTAACATAAAATTATTCCATGTTACAGATAGAAGTGATTTAGAAATAGAGTAAAAGGATTCGGCCACCTGTCACCATGAACCATTTTGTGATATTTAAAGTGTCACTTTTCTAGTTAATGAGGGACATTTTCAAGAAAACTCAGGTTCATCAAGAACATATGTTATGCCAAGTATTACAGTCTTGTTTATGCATTCTCCTTCCTAGCAGAAAAAAAATTATTTTTGTTTTTGCTACTACATAAAAACATCTAGTATTGCAGCTGTTGGTCTGAGAAATGTTTAATAATTTATGCATTAATATGAAGTTTGACACATTACAGTCTTTCTATACTCTTGACTCCTCCAACAATGAAATATTGTTTTTGTAAAAAGAGTTTCCTTTGCCTCTGCATATATTATTGAGTATATTAAGTGTCATCTTTGTCCTGTCTCTGCTCTTGGGTGATGCTTCTTCCCTTATAGAAAAGTGATGTGGCATTAAAATAGTAACAGTGGTTCTGTATTTCAGAAAAAATTGTGATCTATTTATGCTTGACTGAAGAGTCTGTAGAATAAATTAACACTTGCTGTATGTATAACTGTTTCAGAAAGAAAGCTGCCTTAAGTACTGCCCTCTCCATTTATTTTGTTTCCTGTGCAGTTGAGATTGTTTCTAAGTTTCATAAACTGGCAAGAGTAAACAGTTAAGTGCCTCCCTGCAGTGTTAAGTCCTGTTGAGACTCATAACTAATGTATAGAGAAAGGCTCCTAACTATTCATTTTCTGCTAATGGTTGTGACCCAGAGCAGTGTTGTAACTGGATGTGTGTGTGTGGGTGTGTGTATACATACACATATGCTCGGCTTTGCTGAAGGGATTAATGACACTTGTGATGTGATGAAGGGAAAATATACTATGTACTGCTTTTCATAATGGCCCAGATAAATGATTATGACTTAGCCCTTAAATGCAAACCATCCCAATGTGGAAGCAGCTCGGCCCAAGAGGAATGTGCACCTCATTCTGGCGCAAAGAATTATACACAATGTGTCCAAGACACCTGCAGAAAATTAAAGACTTTACTTCTCTGTATGTGAAATTCTCATGAGGTAATTACCCTCAATGTCAGACATAATACTGCTCCCATTAGACGGAACACATCGAGGGAAAATTGAATAGACTTTTTGTCAGGAGTGCTCCTAAGGATTAATAGGGCTGTCTAGAGCAGTAATTGGAAGGTTTCCCCTCACTTTGCATGCAACCATCCTCACTTGTGTCTTTCGGGTTTATTATTAGGCCATTGCCATTCTATTTACTGTGGAGGCTCAAGCGTCTTCCTTGTTAACATCTCCTGCCAGCACCTTTGTTTCTTTGGAATGAGCTGCTGCCTTTAACCACTTCCCCTTTGGTGCTGGCCTTGCCTTGCCTCCCTTTATGTCTATCCCTAGTCACAGTGCCAAGAGCTGGCAGGAAAGGGGCTCCTTTTCCATGCATCGCAAAGATGAAAGTGACCAAATAGGGCTCGATCAGCTAAAGCATCTCACTTTGTTTGAGGGCTCTTTCATCCTTCAGGGAACTTCCTCAGCAGGGCTGGAGCTGAAAGCTAATCTTTCCAACTGTGTTTTGGCATCCATAACACCAATACCCAGTTTATAGATCTATACGGCAAATGTTCCCTTTCTTTGGATTTTTACTATGCCTCTAATTATTGCATGATAAGATTTCTAAGCCTCAAGGAGACTCAGAAATCTGTATCAGATTATTTCCCGTGCTTCTCTAGTGCATGCAGCCATATTAAAAGGATTCATATTAAATTGCCATGAATTATACTGTGTTTATCAGTAATAATGTTCTGGTTTAGGTTAAAGTAAAACTGGACTAAAAAGTGCTGGATAGAGGATCAAATTGCAAGTCAAAATAAGTGATTCAGGTGTGGTGATGCTGGTGATGTGTGTGTGTGTGTGTGTGTGTGTGTGTGTGTGTGTGTGCATAGTGCAGTGTGATCAGGAGGAAGCAAGTTTGGGGTTGGGAAATGAGGAAGGAGAATCTTTATGTGGGTTGATGACTTGTGATTCTTCTTTTTGTGTAATGCATTTGAAGCGAAAGTTTTAACCCATTGATTCTGCCTTTCAATTTAATTTTCAGCCTTTGTATTAAAAAACATAGAGAAATGAAAAATTTTCTGCCAATGACAAAAGCCAATGTGACAGATAGAGTTGAAAAGCACAGTGAGAATGAGGAGATATTCCCTTGTTCCCTCTTCCCCTTTTAATTTTAGAGATTATATTTATTTAAACTGCTCGAACTGGCTTGAAGTGAATTCTCTTTAGAATTGTCTTTAAACAGAGGACTTAGAGGACTGGCACTGCTATTTATAATGTTGAATTAAAAAGATATTCCCCTTAGTGTTTAGAAAAACTAAAAAGAAAACCCAAATACTCATTTTGGTTAGTTCTTATTATTTTCTAGTTGTTTGTTTATTACTATTTTTAGAAGAATATAAAGCCCTTACTGATACTTTCTTATTTCATGTTTGCATTGTTCCTGTTTTCTTAACAATGCAGTTTCAATAAATGCCTGTGATGTAGAATTACTTAGGGTTAGAGTTTTGGGTTTTATAGATAACTTACCAATGGATATGCAGGTAACATTTTTGACTAGATTTTCCCTGATGTATCTATCCTGTGCCATGTCGCTTGTAAAGTGAAAGTTTTAAAAATGCTTTAAAGCTTACTTTTCCCCTGATACTAAGGAAATAGAATAAAATAAGAAAAATTGGTAAGAAACATTTGTTTTAAATATTGATCTTACAGCAAAACTTTTCAAGTTTAGCAGAATGATCAGCCCCTAACCTATAATACTATTCTTGTAGTTAATGTCATACATATGTACATAAAATCAGTACAGTTAAGCTCCACTTAAGAAAGTAAAACTACATTTAAAAATCAGAAACTTGTATTACAATAAAGGCATCCAACATAGTTTCTGCTATTTTAAAGCATAATCCAGAATTTTTAAATTTAGGTACGTAGCTGGGCGTGGTGGTGCATTTCCCGTACTCAGGAGGCTGAGGTAGGAGGATCACTGCAAATTTGAGACTAGCCTGGGTTACAAAGAGAGCTCAAGGCCAGCATGAACTGCATGGTGAGACCCTGTTTCAAAAGAAAAAAAAAAAAAAAAAAGGCACAGCAGTGTAAAACTGCAATGCTTTGTGTTTAACAGATGCTCACTAGAATAGCCTTGGCATCTTTAGTCCTTTATTGTTTGTAGGCATCTGGGGTGGAGCAGATCTAACACTACTTTATGCACAGCCTATGCAGTGGCTCAGGCCTAGGCTGCTTAGGTGATGTTGCAAAATCTTTTTCTAAAATTAAGTTTTTGACTCATAGTGTATGTAAAATCATTTAAGAATTATAAAAATTCTGTATGGAGAACAATAACTTTGAGAATCTTATTTTCTGGTTAATTTCTAGGAGTAGAGTCATAAAAATTCTATCTCTGGAGCACCTTTCTCCACTTATCTACTTATTCTAAGATTCTCCTGATATGTGGCTGAAAGATTTTTGACAAGAATGTGATAGCATGTATACTGTGACATGTTAACTGTAATATGTATAGGATTAAAATTTCCAAAGTGATTGATTTTGACAAAGGTTTGCTTATCAGAGCAGCTTTCTTTGGCCTTGCCAACTAAACGTTGGCACAGGAGCCAGACCAACAGCTCTCTAAGGTAAAAACCCCTCTCTATTACACTGAATGTAAGCACATTTACCAGCTGGCCTCGGCCTGGAGTCTCTGAGCCAATGTGGAAAGAGCCACCTCCTGCCCTGAATGGCTTGTTCAACCCCTGGACCTCCTGCTCCCTGCCCCCTAGCAGATTTGCAGCAAAAGCCTAATTAGCAGCGGTGACACCTGTCCACCAAAGAATACTGGAAGACCACTAACTGGTGACTCAAAGATCACCAAATGCCTAATAGGTTGTGAAAATATTTGGTCATGACTTATTCAGTATTTGGACAAGATTCAAGTTGGTGAAACTCAAGGGGAAAAATGTTATATCTCATTTCTATTTCTTCAAGTATCCAGCTAGCTTCTCTGAATAAAGTACATAGTACCACCTAAAAATAATGGTGAAATACTCTAGAGCTTTGGGTCTTTTGAAGGTGGATTATTGTATACACAAAGGGAATTATTCTTTTATTAAGGCAAATCTTTATGTGTTTGTCAGTATGTAGAAGTGGCAAAAAGATAAATAAAAGTTTAAACATTGTATAGAAATATTCTTTTGTTCTTGCCTACAATATTCACACTAATGAAATGTGACTTATGATAACCAAAGGGCAGCCTTTTCCCTCATGAATACATGCAGGGTGAAGCTAGTAATTTTTTCCTTGCTTTCCCTGTAAAGTAACTACTTTCTGTTTATCTGAGCTTTTAAATATTATATTCATTGTATTTTTGGATGTGATGTAAATAACGCAGATTCTGAAAGCAGGCTGTTAATTTTTAACACTTTATTATTTTATCATCTGCTTCTACCTCAACCTCCCTTATATCTTTCCATAATTTTTCTGGCATAAACACTGTGTTAGACATTTTTCTTTTTGTTCTGCATCAGTGATTGCTTACTACTTCCCTATGTTATTTTGAGGGATTAAAAGAAATCAATCTCAAAATGTTCAAAGGAACAGATACAATTTTTGCTGAAAGGACGGTAGTTTTCTAAAAGATTTACAAAATACATTACCCATTCAAAAGAGTCTATAAAATGCATATTATTGTAAAGTAATGAGTAACAAAACACTGTGTCAGTGCTTTGCAGAGCACGTTCCCCACCCTTTCTGTGTTTTGTGTTGAGTAACATGTGTGTACCATAACAGCATACTTAATTTATTTTTACTGAACTTTATAAAAATGGATTCACAGTATATGCGTGTATTTATGTCTGTATCTTTTGCTCAAATTAATTTTCATTAATCTATGTAGTACTATATCATTCATTTCATTGTGCTAAAGAATTTCAGTGTACGAATCTACTGCAATGTATTTCTGTATTCATACAGAGCCACATAAAGACAATAGCAAACACTTTGTTGAACATTTGTTTTGATAAACATTTGCAGTTGTTAGGAATACTGCTGCTGTGCATAAATCTCCAAGTAAATAGATGTGGGATTTTCTTTTTCACTTAGGAATAGAGTTACTTGCCTGAAGTGTATGTATATATTCATTTTTAAATCCAAATATTTTTCAAAGTGTTTGTATGAGTTTATATATGTGCTGGTAGTTGTTATGGCTTTCTCTTGTCTCTCATTCTTGTGAAAAATTGTTATTGACACACTTTCAGCTTTTTGCTTGAAATTTTTTCATAGTGTAGTTTTAGATTAAATTTCCTGTTTGATAATGAAGATGCACATTTTAATATCTTTACAGGCCATTTGCCTTTCTTTTCTTCATTGTATCTATATCTACTGCCATTTTTGCTTTTTGTTTTCTCTTATTGGATAGTAAGAATTCATATGTATTTTGAACACTAGTCCTTGTTGTATTCAAATATTTTTTCTTCTACGTGGCAACTTGCTTTTTTGTTCTCCTAACATTTTAAGGAATAAAAGTTTTCAATTTTAATATAACTCAATTTACCAACCCTTTTTTTTGTGGTCTACACTTTGTATCTTTTGATGACATTTCTTATACAATGATTAAATATATATTATTCTAATAATTAGTTTAAAAGTTTATTATTCCTTTAGAGGAAAGAAAATATTCAATAAATCTACTCTTCAATATTTGTGTAGAGAATGAGGTACAGATATATTTGTTTGTATATGAGTAACAACTCTTCTAGTATATTTATTGAATAATCAGTCTTTTCCTCATCAATCTGCAATATCAACTCAGCTAGACTTCATTTACATATGTGCAGACATGTTTCTCTTCTATCACTATTCACTCATACTATTTATAAAGCTCTATGTCTTTGGCCTGTTATAGCACATTATTAGAAGTCAATATTTAGTCAGGTAAGTCACATTATCTTTTGCTTTCTTACGAATTTTTTCTTTCTAAACTTTTGTAAATTCATATGGGTTTAATAACAACTTATATTCTGTAAAAATTACTATTCGGATTTGGACTGGAATTGCATCTAGCCTCTGGGCTGGTTTGGCAGACTGCATCTCAGTGGCTGTTGGTGGTCTTATCCAAAAGCATGGCATAACTCTTCAAAGAGAACAGATTTTTTTTTTTAAAAAGTTTTTCAATTGGGATTGGAACACTTTTTCACATAGATTTTTGTTATTCATTTACATTTATTTATGGTCTTAGATTTAATGTCTTTATTTTTAATTGGAAAATGTTATAAACAAGCACAAAGTATACTAAATATGTTTTATCTTATTTGAACTGCAAGCATTCATGTGGCCATTAACCAGGTTAAGAAGCAGAATATTGGTATTTTTCTGAAGAACTGTTCCTATGATTTCCTGGACAGTCTCCTAGCATTTTCTCTGCCCTGGTATTTCATTTTTGTCTCTATGTAGCTTGGGTACTCCCACCCACTCTAATTCTATCAACTATTTTTTATTTTATCAGTACTGAGGATGGAACTCACGAGCATGCGCCTGCAAAGCAGGCGCTTATGCCGCTGAGCTAAATCCCCAGCCCCAATTCTGTCAACTGTTAAACATGAACATGGTGAGTTATCCCTATCCCTGTCTCCTGGAGATTGGAAAGCCTACTCAGCTGCGGATTCTATTAGAACCTTGGATGTTCCTCTTAGTGGATCCTCAACATGCTCCCAAATTTAAATAGTCATCATTTCTCTTTAACCCACTCCCCTTCAGCAGTACCGAAAATAATGCTAGCACAACCCATGTGACTGCTCAAGGCAAAAAACTAAAATAATTCCTGATTGATTGTCTCACTTTTTGAGACAATGTCTTGCTGTATAGTTCAGACTGGCTTTGAACATAAACTTAATGAAGTCAGACTATGAAGCCAGTTTAAAATTCTTAATAATCTGCCTGCTTCAGCCTGCTGAGTGCTGGTATCATAGGCATATACAACCATGCCTAGCCTTGATTGCTTTCTTTGTATCAACCCTCCATCTGATATATTAACCCCTATACCCTTTTAACTCTAACACCTTTTGAATCTCTTTTCACTTAATTTTCACTAAGACTTCATCGGTTGGCCTCCGTCTTCTCTTCTTTGAGTATTTTTACCACTTTCTCATGTGGTCTTGGTGACTTCAGTTTTTTTTTTTTTTTTTTTTTTCCTTTTTATCAGGCCAGGGATCGAACTCATGACCGCCTGCTTTCAAGGCAGGTGCTTATGCCGCTGAGCTAAATCCCCAGCCCCGACTGCAGTCTTCATTTGGCTTTGGTCAATTTTTTATCTGTGTAGCCAGAGTAGGATTTTATAAAGAAAAAATGGAATCATCCTTATTTAAAGTTTTATCTCATAAAAAAGTGAAAACAACACACTTCTTTACATGGTCAAAATGGCTAGGCATGATCTTGCATCGTTTCAGGTTGTTGTTGGTTTTTTTAATTTCATCTTCTTAAAATTTCCTGCCACCCTATCAACACCACAACCACAATATTCTGTTGTGATGATAGATTTATTTGTCTGAATATTGTCTTCATTAGACTCTGTGAGCAGGATTACCAAAATTTTTACCAAAAATAGTAACAATGTGATTTAGATTACTTTAAAAATGTCATTCAGTATAAACTGAGTAATCTGTATTACAATTAGTATTTTGTCTTAGATGGGATTGCTTCATTGTATATTAGAATGTAATTAAAATGAAGAAAGAACATTTGGCCTATTTTTTCTTCTTTATGTACAATTACAAGTTTTGCCAGGGATTTAGCTCAGTGCTGTAAGTGCCTCCTGGCAAGCACAGGGTCATGAGTTTGTTCTCCTGTACCAAAAAAAAAAAAAAAAAAAAAAAAAGTACAAAGTTAAACATGAGATTATTTTCAAAATATATACTGTACAGACCATGTACAAGGTGACTGGGGAAGAGCTACATGCCAGCCCTCTCCTGTGAGTCGGCACCATTCACAGACCGTAGGAGAGGAGAACAAGAAGTCACCAAGAACCTGAGACCTCCTGTGAGTCAGTGTCATATGTGGGCTGACTGGGTTAGAGCCAGATGCCAGCCCCTTCCAGCATGGGCAGGGAGACAAGAGGAGCCAATATTCTTCCTCACCCCTGGACCCTGTGAGTGACCAGCTAATCAGGAGAAACACAGGCTGTGATGACAGCTAATGAGGTATAATAAAACTTAATGCTTGTAGTGTTTAGTATTTCACTGACTTTGCAGGCCTGAAGCCAGTAGTTTGATCATCTAGTCTGAAGATAACAATACACAACTTAGCATATATGAGGAATCTCCTTCTGAAGGTGATGGCCATTGTTAATTCTCTGTTATCTTGTTTTGAAATCCTGTATCATTCTCATTTTTGTATTTAGTTGGATTTTATTCTGTTTTATCTTGTTTGATGGCATGGGCAGCTATTTCAAAGATAATGAGATTTTTTGGTAGCCATTTTGGATTTACTAATATCTTGCTTTGAAGCCTTTATTGCATTCATTGTTTTGTTTTTACTGGTTCTATTCTGTTTCTGTTTTGTTTGATTTTACTGTGTCTGAGGGTATGAGCAGCTATTTTGAAGGCAACAAGAGGCATCATGGTGACCATTATTGATTTCCTATTATCTTGTTTTGAAGTCTTGGGTCACTTACACTGTCTTATCTTGATTGGCTTTAATTGTTTTATTTTTCTTGGTTTTGCTTTCTCTAACATAAAACAAAACAAAATAAAACAAAATTTATGCTGTACAAATATTTTTGGAAAAATAGATCAACGTTCACTTTCAACTACTATATATGATGTGCCTAGCAATTTTATTTATTAAATAATCCTTTAATGAGTGAGTAAATGAGAGAATGTAGGAGAGTGAGAGGAGTCATTTTTCTGGAGAAACTTGTTGGTTTATTCTATATTTACCAAGATCAACTATGGAAGAAAAGATATGGTATAATTGGGGATGTTTGATTTTCCATGATTGTTTTATCTTGCTTCTTCCTGATCTTTCTTGCAAAAGAACAATTCTGAAATCTTCACTTTTGAAATAAAGTACTTTTTAAGAAGAACTGATACTGTTTGCTTTTGATGACCAAGCTTCAAATTTTCCTTCAAGAGTAGCTGTAAATTTTTTTATTTCAGTTTGGTTTCCCACTGTCTTTACTTCTGTCTACTTCTGTTGGTAAAAATTAATGTTGAGGCCACTATGCTCTAAATAATCTCTCAAGCAGTGGTAGGCAAATTTCATGTGTAAAGGGCCACATAGTATTTTCAGCTTTGTGGGTGCTAGGATCTCTTTGCCGCTACTCCACTCTGACTTCACAGTGGGAAAGCAGCCGTATCACTGTGTAAACAATTAGATGGGACTATGTTCCAACAAAACTTGGTTTTCAAAAACTAGCTGCAGAATGTATTGACCCACGGACTGTAGTTTGCCAATAACAGCTCCAGAGGAAAAATGAAGGGAGGTGGAACATCTTGAGTGTAGGCTAGAGTAGAACTCAGCTCTGCATGTCTGGTCACTGTTTGCTTTTGTAAGGCTCTGGAGAAGAGGCGTATCCGAGCCTGTGTGAGCAGAAAGGAAAGGGTAGGATTTATGCCTTCAAATTCCTATTCAGTTTTGGTGACCTCACCAGTTGCGATTTGCATTCCCAACCTCCAAGGTGACGCCTCTGACTTTCGTTTTGAAAAGCAATCTGTTTTAAAAAATAGTTTCCCTGGAATAATGGTTTCAATATTTGTTTTACATGAGCAAGATATGTTTGAGATACATTTGGGCTACTTCCAAGGTAGCTCTAGGGACTTCTGTGGTATATCTGTAAGTGTTTATGAAGCAGAGTTTGCAAATTAATTTTAAACCAGAAATAGCTTGGTAACTGAATGCTTCCTCATTGGAAGGGCAATAGATTTCTCCAAGAAAAAGCAAGCACACTAAGAACAGTCTGACCACTTCAACTGAATTTTAATAAGTTCCAGCATATGTGGCAAATATGGATGTGGCAAAGAAAGCATCTATTTTCTGCCATATGTTTCTACCCCTGTGCTGTATGTGGATGACTCCACACTGTGCCCTCAGCACTATAATCTAGTTGGAAAAAAACCCGTCAATAGTAAATCTCAAACTAAATTCATATTTTGTGTTGTGACATAATTTTGAAAAACCTAATCCCTTAATTTAGCACAGTTATGATTGAAGAATTTCATTCAAGTTTTATGCTTGGTATCTGGGTGAAGCATTTGTTCCAGCCTCTACCTATTCCTGCCCTATTCAAGTCCTATGACAGCCTATAATGAAAAACTGTTCTGCATCCAAAAAATGTTTTTTAATCCTTGTTCAAGGACTCAAAACTTAAAAACAGTGGGAAAAAACAGTGAGTTTTTAAAGAGTGTATAAGCAGGTGAGCTTGAGATGCTTGTGACTTGTGTGTAAAAATGATGACTGTGTAAAGTCAAGATTTGTCGAAATCTTTGCCTTCTGTTCATCACTATGCAATATTCTGAGGCAGTGTCTATAGACTTAGCTTAGAGAAACACTTCTTCAGATTCACTCCAGTTGTGCCTCAGGTCTGTGACAAATAGCTCATTGGGATAGAAATTGGATTTCACCTTTGGGTTGCCTCCAGTGTGCTCTTGGTGTATGAAACATTTATGATCTGAATCATGGGCTTCACTCGGCAAGGCCCCAATGGCTTACACATTCAACAACAATATGATGGAAGCTACAGCAAAGTTGGCAGATGCTTGGCTCTCGCTGTTCATGTGGTGCTTCATATTCAGCACCAAAGTTCAGAATATGGGTGGTTTAAACCTAATCAGCCAAATCAGTTTCCAAAAATAGAATTCATTCCTAAGGATGAATAATAATAGTACGTAAGTCATTAAAATCGTTACATCAATCAAACATTTAAAGAGATTTTTTATGTTTCTGCCTTTGTTTTAAATATAGTCAAGCCACTTAATCTTATAATTATTTCCATTGACTGCTAAGTCAACACTCTAAGAATGAATCAAAATGACATTTAATGAATTTTGTGTTTGAAATCATTAAGCAAATTTGATAATGGCTCTATCATTAGTAAAGAAATAATGTGGAGACCTATACCATTGTTTTGTGATTGAAGATCTCTTTATTTTAGAAGAAATGGAGCTAATAAATGATAAATATTTAGAGGAAATCGAACTAATAAATTAAGAATCTCAGATTCCTTCTTCTTTCCTCCTTCCCTTTTCCAGCCCCTCCTCCTTTTTACTTCTCATCCTATTCTTATTATCTCTTTTGTTTCTTCATTAAAATGTAGACATTTAAGGACTATATTTGTTAAATTTATAATTGTGCCAGACTGTTGGAGACCACTCCCGGCTCTGAGCGGGATTTAAATTTCACTAATTGGCTTTCTATGTTTATCTGTGAGTCTGCCCTAGGCCTAGGCCCCTTGCCTGGTGATGTCAGCTGATTCCTAGTAAGGGAACCTCTATGAATCCCTGGCCCTGGCTGAGGCCTGTAGTGACCTGAGAGGCCAGGGATACCTCAACGGGCAAGATAAGGCCACAGCTGCGGACACTCTGGCTCCAACCACAATTAACAAGATAGAGCCTGCAGCTGCAGGAATTAGTCCTACAGTCTCATTCCTATCATGGCTTCGTGATAAGACATTGCTACTGAATTGACTTGATTCATTACTTGGAAACGTCCTTGAAGTGACTCCCAAAGTCCTGCTCATTGCCTGTGTTTTTCTCACTTTCCCACCCCTTTGTTGTTGGATCTAATAAATAAAGTGGGCAGACCAGAGAAGTCTTTGTCTTAGATCTCCGAGTCTTGAGCTCAATTAAAGGGTTTTGACCCTCCTGGAGCCCTAAGATCATATAATTTGTCTCTTTTTATTTAAACCTCTGCTGTACACTCATTTGGGAGATGGGGAATCTAGGTCAGGATCTGATATCAGACAGTGAAATTCTTTGTGTAATTCTGATCCTGTTCTTGATTAACATAATTTGAGCAATTATTTTCATTTCTTATTAACCAATTTCTTCATTTATTATGCATTTATCTGTTTACTATTTATTATACAGCCTCCTTTATTTATTTATTTATTTATTTATTTAGGGAGACCATGTCTTGCTAAGGGAGACCATGTCTTGCTATTCTCACACTTGTGATCCTCCTGTTTTAACCTCCTCCTAGAGTGCTGGGATTACAGGTGTGTGGCACCATAATTGGTTTATGTAGTCATTTTTGTTGACATTGAGTTCATGCCCACTCAATAAAGAATGATATGAATTAAGTGTAGAAATTAGAAATTAGTGTAGAAATTAATTTCCAAGAAGTTTTTGTTTACTAGTTTATTTTTAGTAAGTTCATAAAATAACTTTTTATCATTTGATAATGATGTTCTCTCAAATGAGAAACAAAAAATAACACATATATAATAAATTTGATATTGTGGAAAATTTAGTTTGATAAAAAGATATGTAGCAGATAAATATGATCTAATACGTTAGATAGCTTCAGAGACCATGGAATTTCAGAGTGCCTTTCTAAAATTTCATTTCATACTCTAAATTATTTAAATCAAATAGCAAATATCCTATAAATGCAGGAATTGTTTGGGATCACCAGGGCCATGTGAGCTAAGTTTTGTGATTGTCACTTTATGAACGAGCTTCTGGGTTTTTCTTATGCTTTGGATATGGTTGTCCTTCAAAGGTACATGTGCTGGAATCTTGGTTTCCAATTTACCAACAGTGGTGGGAAGCACAGCCTTTGAGACGTAGGCCCTGGGGAAGGCAGGCAGATTATTGGCTACCATTGCTGAGAGAGGATTGATGACTGTCACTTGGGAATGAATAGTCACTGGAGAGCAAGTGTTATAGGACCACTCCAGCTGCTTAGTCCCTTCCAACATGACACTTGCTGTTTTTGTACATTCTTTGGCCATATGATGCTTTGCCATGTTATAGCACAGAATGAAGCTCTCATTAGATGTGCCCACCTAGGCTTTGGCTTTTCAGTCTAAAACTCTGAGCCCAAATAAACCTTTTTTCCTTACAATATCTCCAGTCTTGGGCATTTGGTTATAGCAGCTCACTCTGAAAAGAAACAAATCAGATAAATAAAAAATGGAAGAAGATTTTTAAATAAAGATTTTATTCTTTTCATCCTATGCCAAATGATATACTGTATGCTTAGGCCACTTTGCATAGTGAAGTTGTGCCTTATGAAATGTTCATTCTGACCAGGGTTAGATGTTTGGTAATGATGTTGAAAGCAGGATTCATTTGGGCTTGGAGCTGCAGGGGCTTAGATGTTTTCTAAGTCTCCATGAAACATTCAGGCCTGTTTGGGTGTTTCATAGAGTGGGCATTTTTAGAGAACGCTATCTGTGTATTTTTTATATACATTCAGTGTTTGCTCTGATATCTTTCTGTACCTTTTAGCATAGTCTCTCTTGAATCAAGAGAACAGCATGGCCCACTATTAAATTATGCTTTCTGGATATCTTATATAAGGTCAATACAAACTGATGTACATAAATTAATAGTAATCAGGGCTTTCATATTATAAGGTATAATTCTAGAAAGAATCCAAATAATTAAATATACTTCTGTTTTCACAAATCATTTAAAATAACTTAAAAACTTTTATACAGTCAATGAGAATGTGACAAATTAGAAATTGGAATGTGACAAAAATATTTGCAAAAGATAAAAATAAAGGAAATGCAGAGAAATGACATGAAATGCATTACAAATGAGCATAGGAGAGAAATATTTCCTTCAAAAGTTACTCAGTCACTTGGATTCAGTGCTGAATTCAACTGTAAAGTTTCTAGTTGTCCAAAAAAATATTCATTAAGTTTTAGGTTGTTGTCTACTTAAATAAAAAAAAATTACTCAGGAGAGATGTAACGGTAGATTTCCAATACGGCAGCAATGGAAGTAGTCTTCTTTCTTTCTTTTTTTCATAAAATAAAAGACTTTATAGTAGACTTCTAGTCTTCAAAATAAACTAATTTTTTGTAACTTGGAAATCCTTCAGTTTACTGTGCGAGTCTGTGATGCCTAGATTACATAGTGATAAGAGAACTCTAAACCAGAAATCCCAAATCCTACACATATGTTAACTATAGGCTTTATTCTCTTTATTTATGACCAGTGAACACTTTTTGTGTTACTATAAAGTGATTAACAAATTAAAATTAACATTCAAAACTGAAGAACTTTGTGGTACACATTTAATAGAGCCTTAAGCTTCTGTGATCTTTTCTAATGAGAGCTGATGTGTAGTTCTTTTTAATGGTTTCAATATTCACCTGAACAATTTTCTTCTGTACATTCGTTTATAACTTCTTACAAGGAAGAGCTGCCTGACATCTGTTTCAAATCAGATTTTCCCTAATTTTTATGGATGCCCTCTTGTTCCATCTTTTGCATTAAAATTCAAATGCAGACATGATCTATTCCATGATTTCTTCTTCTGTATTATAGACCTATAAAATCCATCTTTACTGCCTTGTTTTGCAGGTCTCTTCTGCAAGCGTTTGTCTTTTTGGCATTTCTTTCTTTCACCTTTGACCTGAAATAAGGCATGGTTTCGTGTCCTTCTTCTGGCATGTCTAACTAAAACATCTTTCCATAAAGGGAAAGAGCTAATCAAGTTGGCAATTCAAGAGAGGTCTGTGTATTCTCACTTCTCAGACTTATAACATTTTCTCAACATTGTCTCAGGGCCTTTTCTTATTTCTGTAGAGTTTTAAAAATCATTCCCGTACACAGATGAAGACATCTGGATACTCTGAATATGTGTCTGGTTGTATGTTGTGTGTGTTGTTCTTTCTAAAAGATTCTAATTTCAACTCTTCTACTCTTGTTCATTCTTATAGGATTGGTAAAATTCTGACTTTGAATAGACTCTTTTGCCAGCAAGGTAAACTTTTGGAAATTTTGTTGGAAACATCTGTGTGAAATCTCTTCTCTCTTGGAAAGCAGCCTACTTGTAAAGTGCTGAGAGTTTTCTTTAATTAAGAGGGACAGCAGTCTGCTTTGAATTGTCTAAGGATGCAGTCTGAATTCTCCAGTCTTGTCATGAGAACAGTGATCACTGAAACACACCATTTAGGAGTAGAAGTTAGGGATAACACATTTGAGAATTATTCTGTGATTCGGATAAGTCAAGATATTAGACAAACTTTGTCATTTCTATGCTCCATTAGGGGTAGTACACTATTAGATATAGTTGAATAATGAGTAATTTAACCCTCACTGTATTTGATCTGTAGTATACATATATTATTCATATTTTATAATTACAAAGGTGATGAATAATATATTTTTCACTTTTCTGAGTTTATTATCTAATCAACAGAAAGTTTATTTTAAAATGAACAAATTGTTTTATGGTTGATTTTAGAAAGATCTTCAGTAGATAGAGGAAAACTATCTAATCATCTTCACATAATAATCTTTGCTTCTTTTAACTCTGTTTTCTAGTTCTGTGGTTTGTAACATGTTTGTGGAGGAGGTTTACCAAATGTTTTGTAATATTTTTGTTATCTCCATTTGTTCTAACATCTAAAAATTCTTTTACATGTGTAAAAGTAGTGACTTATAATCCTTGGATTTAATCCTATTGCAGATGAATGGATAAATTAAGAACACTCTTAGTTTTTCACTACTGTTCTTATTTAAAGATAGTTTTCTATTGTTCTTGTTTTTGACTGAAAATTGTCAGAACTTCTAAATGACATGCCCTTAGACTACAGCCTTAGGGTAGCAAGATTTTATATAGGGTTTTTATGTCAGTGAGGAATTGTGCTCTCAGTTGTAAATAAGCCACCATCCTGTCTTTCCATTCTGCTAAATTTTTTCAGAAAGATAGTATGATTAAATGTGTATAAAATTTAACATGTCACTATTCTTTTAATATGTTCTCTAAATCTATACAAATAGTCTTGGTCATCTTGCTGCCTGATAGACAATATCAGGGATATAAGAAATCATCTGGCTGATGATTGGTATTAACAGATGATCAATATAAAGATGAAGAGATTGAAAACTACGACGTGTTGGTCAAATTGGCTTACAATGTTTGAAAATAATGTTTTATTGTATCACAGCCTTGTCCACTTCTTTACCTGTTTCCTATGATCAATTTATGCTATGAGGCCAGAATTGCAGCATTTTCACAAAGATCGTATGTCCCATAATGCCTAAAATAATTACTATCTGATCATTTCAGAAGAAGTGTTAATCTCTGATTTTGAGAGTGGTTCAGCTTACCACTATGTGTCTTTCCAGTGCATCCGTGAAGGCACAATTCTTTTTTTTTTTTTTTTTTTTTCTTATAAGGTCTGTCTGTTTAATTGGCTAGGGAAAATTAGGGCCTGTAAAAGTCTCATGAGTTAGCTTACAAAGTCACTGATTTTCATTGAAATGAATATATTTCAAACTCATTACAGTCCATTGTAATAATTTAGCCAATATTTTGATAGTCTTGGTACGTGATAATCTAGTTAAGTAACTAATTTTAATGACTTTTTAGGGAAGTAATAAAATCATTTATGCCCCTCCTAAAATTCAAACTTTGATTGATTTCTATGTCTGAGAGGCTGTTAAATTTCAGAAAGTAAAGTATTAACAGCATAAGAAAAATGCCACTGGTGTTCCAAGAATGGTGTTTAATTTCTCATGTTTTCCATAACTAAATTCTCATTTTACCAATGAAAAATTTAAATTCGGGGTGGTTAAGAAGCTTGACTGAACTCATAAATTCATGAAAATAACAAAGCTGGCATTCAATTGTAGATCTGCAAAGTTCTAAGTCCCTGCTTCTTACAGAAAACATTATCAAAACATGATATCTTATACATAATTTATTAGTCCGGGTTTGTGAATCCTTTTTTAAAAAATGGCATTAAAATCTCTCTCAAAAATGATCACCTGTTGTAGTAACTTATTAACTAAGTAGGCAAGAAAGTACTGAGGAGGTCTAGCACAATTTCTGTTGTGCAAGGTGTACATAAAATATCAGGATGATGCCCAATGCAAGGAACCTGTGATAGCTTGGACCCTGGAATAAAACCCAAGGAAGCAAGAAATTAAAATTTGGGGAGCAAAGGCTTTATTTTAGGCCAGGCCTGGTGACATAGCCTCCGGTAGCCAATTTGGAGACTGCGTGCCCCAGAGACTGAAGAAAGGGATTTTAAAAGCAGAACAGGGAGAAAAAAACAAAAACCCTGTAGAGCTGTTAAGCTATTGACTCAACTCTGGAAACTGTAAAGCTGTCCACTTAGTTCTGATAACATCAGGAGCCTTTGGTGCCTTTCAAGTTACTCCCATTCTGCAGATAAGCATTATCTCAGAATAGCACATCTGCAATAACTTTTGGAGAGGAAGGTAGAAAGTTAATTATTTTGGGACAGCTTGTTAGCAATAACATGTGGAAGGGGGGAGGCAGTTAATTATCTTAGGACAGCTCGTTAGCGCTAACATGTGAGAAGGGGTCGAAAGTTACAAGAAGCTGAAACTTAAGTTTTTACAAGGATTTGAAACTTAATCCTTTTGGTGCTTACCGAACAAGAGGAGGTGCATTGGTTAGGGTTAAGCCATAACATTCTTCCTGTAATTTCTTTGAAGTTAAGCATTTCTTAAGAACAGTGCAATTAGCACATTTTATAGCAGGCACATTTTATGACAGACCACCACCAGGTAGGGAAGGGGGTTACCAGAAACTGAAACCTAAGGCCTTTATGGCTTTTCAGGAAAATTGAAACTTACCTAGATAGATAGGGAGGGGAAAGCAGAAAGGGGAGGCAGTACGGCGCATTACAGAACAGAAATATGGCGAGATTACTTTTTTTGGGGGGTGGGGGAAGAACAAGGTCAGGTAAGGTTTGTGCTAGTAAGCCAGTGTCCCTGCATACAAGCAAGTTACCCTTTAAACACGTTTAAATTAGGAAAACATCCTGGTTTCCTCAGCAGAGAATAGAGAAGTCAAACAATAATTAACAACCTCTGTTAGCTTATTTTAGCACCACATCTGTTATTTGTAGAGGGCAACAATGGTTAACATATCAATTAGGTAAGATTTTACAATTCTTTGCAGAGGAGAGCATTGATTAACATATCAATTAGGTCTCCTTCTCCAGAGGGAGAAGGAAAACATATATACGGTATGGTCATGTTACAGGTAATTTGCTATAATACAAATATAACAAAGCTATTTTTCTTAGAATACAACAGAACCCACAAAGTTTTATTGACAAAAGTTGAGTGGAAGTAAAAACATTCTCAATTATGTCTATTTAGTATCATTTCTTTAGCAAATATAGGAAAAAGTTCATTTGTCTCCTAATTTCTTTTGCCTAGGGTACCTTTTGCATATGGTCAACACCATTATACAGCAAAGTGAGTGGAGAATAACCTGAAGATAAGAAGTAAAAAATAATCCAGCAGAACAAGCAACACATTTTCCAGTAACATACACCCAAATAGAGTGCTGTGCAGCAGCTAACATAATCCCCACTGGCCATTACCTTCAATATTAGTTTCTTTGGGTTTTTTTAATGGCAGATTCCTGCCAAAGTCATTGTTTTCCTACTCCTTGACAACAACATCATGTGTAGAAAAACAAACAACAACAAAAACCCCAGCTACATGAAATGCTTTAGTTCTTTTGCAATACAAACAACATGAAATAAACTTACCTAAAAATTAAACATTAGGGATAACATATTTGTAGATTCTTTTTGTTGTTGTTATAAATTTTTCATGAAAGTAAATTGGCTTTAACTTGATTAACTGATTTGTACCCTGAATCAAATATGAAATGTTTTATATAAAAACTTTACCTTGCCAGGGGTGGTAGCACATACCTTGTAATCATAGTACTCAGGAGACTGAGGCAGGAGGATTGCAAGTTTGAGGCCAGGCTGGTCTACAAAGTAAGTTCAAGGTCTGCCTGAACTACATGGAAAGACCTTGTATAATAAATTAAAAACAAAAGCAAAAGCAAACATCTACAGAAAAACATTTTACATAATAGTTCAATTTTCATGTATACACAACTTAGCATTCAAAATGAATAAATATATTAAGTTATAATCTTCACTTTTTAAAGTTATTCTGCATATAAATGCTAATAATGGTGGCCATGGAGAATATAATTATGTATTAATTTCTTAATTATGATATCATGAGGTACATTAAGTGAAATCAGAAAGTAAATATTTTATTTCTTTTTATAGCTATAACATATTTAAGCTATTTATTGATACTGTTGTCAAGTAAAATCCTTTGGAATTAATGGAAGAAAAAAAGAATCAATTGTTCGGTTCAATTTTAGGTTGTACTAAGTATAAGACTGGATCAGGTAGGTATATAATTTAGAAGATATGAAAAAAATAGAGTGGAAAATATTTATGTGTATATATTCATCCATATGCTTATACATATATGGAAATATATATATTTATTTTACGTGTTTTACATGTAAAACTATAACCATATTATAACAGAAAACATATGTGGTAGCATTAGCTTGACTTGAATTACTATATGTATATATACACACACACATAGACGCACACAATATATTGGCCCTCTTTCCAACATTTTAACAAGAACATGCAATTCTAAAGGTCATTTTAAAAATATATGCCAAGCCAATCTGATGATTAAATAGCATCAGAAAATAAGAAACAATTAGAAGTCTGCGAGAAAACACTGTCATACAAAATCTGAACCTTCAAGTAATGTCAGAATATGAATTTCAATAATAATTAAATGAATCCAAAGTACCTTTTTCTAAATACCATATATGAATCATGCTAATCTTGTTGTCTGGATTTGATTAGCCGATGAGAACAAGACTGTGAGGTCATTAAGGAAATTAACATATTCCAGGTGCATTATTTTACTGGCGCAATGCCATTGTAGAAATGTGTTTATTCATCTGAAACCAAGAAAAATATAATTTAATTCAGATGTACAAGGTAAAGCTCAATTCAGTACTACCGCACTGGATCATCCCCCAGCCCCAGCGGCACCAAAAACAAAATCTGAGCTTTTAGCAATATGCTTTAGCAAATCTATTTTGCAAAAACTCTATTTTCAACATCAGGTTCCAACAAAATAGCAAATGAGGAATGTACAACATTTTGCATTTTTGAATGGTGACAATATTTTTTGCAGGGCAATCATTATTTTTCAAATATTATGAAACTTAAAGTAATGAACTTCTGTTCACACTCACACTTTTTAAATTTACTAACTTAAAGATTTGTAGTGTAGGGTAAGTCATGCTCGGTGTTAGGTGTACATTAATGAGTAAAACATCACCCATGTTAAAATACCTTTCCAGTTCAATTAACTTAGAAAAATAATATTTTTTCTTGTGAATAATATATGTATATATATATATATATATGTGTGTGTATAATATAATATGTGTATATAATATGTGTATAATATAATAATATATGTGTATATATATATGTATATATATATGTGTGTGTGTGTGTGTGTGTGTGTGTATGTGTTGCTTTCTCAATTATTTGATTGCTAGTCATTTGAAGTACTTTAGAAAAGACACACCTCTTTAAATTTGCATTGTGGTAATTTTTATATGGAGAAAATAATAATTATGTTATTTTCAGAAAATATGTATTAAAAAATAAAGACCACATAGACCTGTTTTAAGATGAAATTGTTCTTGAGCATCTCAAAATAGTTCTATCCATTTAAGTGTTTTGAATTTTGTAATTGAATTAATATTTTTCATTTAAAATGTCTTTTAAGATTCCTTTTTAACTTATTTTTTCATTTTCTCATAGGAAGGGGAAATTGACATTTGTAGGGAGTTCATTGTTCCTGATTTTACAGGAAAATCATATTTTCTATAACATGTATCGTCTCCTAAAAATATGCACAGGAATGAGTTTCAAATATATTTTGATTATTATTTTATATACTTTTTAAAAGGCAAGACTATTTTTAATTATTTTAAGTCATTTTTATCTGTTTAACAGTGAATGACAGTTGGAAAGAATAGAAAAATATCCAGTTGCGATTCTGTTTTCACTAGATTACAATGGGAAGAATTTCTTTTTAAAAAACACAGATGTCTTTTAAATTGCTAACTTTACATCACAAAATATACAACATTATATTGATGTCTGAAAATGTGACTCAAAATTATAGTCCTAGGTACATGCTAATTTCTCTCATCTTCATATTCTTAATCATATCCATCACATTCTGTTTTCTTGTATTTTCAGGGAAAATAAGAATACTGAATATCAACCAAACCTAGATGTTCAAATTCACCTCCTTTCCATTTCTTCACAAAATATGGTGAACGGGAATTATTCTTTGATTAACAATTTTACTACAAAATAATATGTAAAACTGCTGACATTTCTGTTCTTTAATACAATTTGCGTTTTAACATTAGAGCTTGTGTACTCAGCTTGTATCTTTTTGTCATTTAATTGAAAACCCTTTGAGATCTCTCCCTCATTCTCTCTCTCTTTCTCTTTCTTGCACTGTCTCAATCTGTGAATCTGTTTTGTAAAAACAGAGTGTAGAAATCTTTGTTTCAAGGCTCTATAACTTTTTAGAAAAGTATAAAAATATAACTTTTGTTTTTTAAAAGCACTGAAATTTGTCATAAAGATTAGTAAGGACAAGAGTGAAGAAACCTAGAGCACAATGCAAATAGACCGAAATCAGACACCACCTTTATTTATTTCTGTTAGTTTGAAGAACTGGGGTATTAAAGCTGAACAAAAAGAAATCTTTCTGATTAAAAGCAGCATTTCTTGAGATACAATTGTGTAACTGCCAACATAGTCATTTTTAAATGCTTGAATTTTAGAGAAAAGTCTTCATTACCCAGAACAAGCAGAAATTTCCATTCAAAATTGAATCATTGTTACCATTCTTTTTTTTTTAAAGGGAAGAATTAATATGCACATGTAAATTAAAAGATAATGAAAATGAATTGACTAATGAAAAAACAAAACTATTGTGATTCTTATTTGTTACTAAAGTAGTTCCTTTGGAAAGACTTAGAGTGGCTTCTGTTTAGAAATGTAATTGTGCACTTACTAAAATCTAATTTTATAAATTACTTCTTAAATAATATCCTTATATTACCTATTTAATAGATTTCATTTTTTCTGATTTTTGTTTTAGGTGATTTTTCTCCCTTTGGCATCTCTATATTCTATTATTATTTTTTTAATTTATAAAGAGTGATCTTTGGCCAGTACCTTCAGGTAGTTATGCCTGGATTGCATATTTTATTTCTGCCCTTTTTCCTTAGTGCTGAACGTCAAATCCATAGCTTTGCACGGGCTATGCAAGAACTCTCAGTGCTAAAGATCCTAATTCTGGAGAAAAGATTTCCATTCATAAAAATTATCAGTGTCCTGATCTGAGAGAAATTAGAAGGTGATGATTCATGCATTGCATAATAAAAGACATATTTTTCTTAGGCTTGCCTTTCCAGATGGGCAATATCATGCACTGTTTTTTGAAAAATGCTAGTTCAGTGAGTTGATGTATAAGGTTTTTCCTTTTTGGTACATTTACAGATGTCCTTGAAGGAAAAACTTCTTTATTCAAGTTGCAAAGTGCATACAAATGTGAAATAAGATACAATATTTTAGTACAAGGACAAAACTTGTACAAGTAGAGATCTAATTATTTTCCTGCCAATATAATGACTTTTTTTTTTGTTGTTGTGTACTGGCGATCGAACACATGACCTCGCATTTGCTAGGCAGGCGCTTGTGCCACTGAGCTACACTTTCGGCCCTATAATAGCTCTCTATAATGTTTCCTATTTTAAAATACTAGATACGTCTGCCCAAATAGACACTTAGGATTGTTCTGGGGTCAGACTCAATTCACATTTTTTTCTTGGCAGACTGAAATGTGACTAAGTGAGGCAATAATGTCTCTTCCTGATTCATGTGTTTACGTGCTTATTAGAGGACACTTTGCAAGAGTTCTCCCTCCAAGAAAATCTGTCACAAAACACAGAAAAGTTATTTTCATTGTATTTATAGTTAAGTTAAAGGGATGGAATTTGCCTCTTAAAAGAATTTAAGTTTGAGACTTATTCTCCCTGTCACTTGAAACTTTAAATTTGTATACATACACAGGTAATTAACAGCACTGACTAACTTCAGGTTAGTAATAAATGTGCACAGCAATATCCTGGTTATAATATTTTTAAAGTTCAGCTTACTTTATTCATCTTTCTTATATTTGACTCAATCTAGGCAAAATTTTAATGTCTTAACAAAGAAATTTTACTTTTGAGAATCAAACATACAATTTTAGGATAACATGATAACAGGAAGAAGATGTTTTCCATGCTCAAGAAATGAGTTTTTGAAAGAAAAAAGGGGCAATCATTTCTAGATAGATATCCAAAGGTATCATTTACTAGAGCTTATTACTGGACAACCAGAAAATTTTGACTACTTACAAAAATTAAGAAATTAAGAAGAAGCTTTTAGACAGTACATGAGTCTTTTTTGAAAACCAGCCATGATTCATTTAAAATTAAGCACTGGATAGTGCAAATAACTGAAATGAATTAAATTTCACAAATTTTTTCAAAATCAATGACTATTAATACTTGTAGAAAGAAATTTGTCCCAAGGATGTTACATTCTTTGTTTGATTGCTAGCATAAAGTTCATTTATTGCAAGGTAGATACAAAGTGGAGACCAGTATACTTTTCCTGGCGTATTCTTATACCAAACGAGGCTAGAATTTTTTAATGTGCATAAAGTTCTGATTCTCACCTTCAAGATGTGTACATCATAGTTCTAGGAACCCCTGAGTATGTTAGATTACATATGAGAGGGATTAATGTTGAATAAAATAAGGTGACCAGTTAGTTGAACTTAAAATAGAGATAGTTTCCTGACATATTCACCGTAACCTTCAAGATGGTTGGAAGACAGAGGTGGAATCATCAGTCAAGGAAAGTGCATGTGAGAAAGACTCAGATGGCTATTGGTGGCTTTTGAATAAGAATAAAAGGACCATAAGCCAACAAATGCAGGTAAGCTGTAGAAGATGGAAAACAAATTGTAGAGCTCTCAGAAAGCAGCTCTACACACAACTGATTTTTGCCCAGGGAGGACATTTTAGACCTCAGACTTCCAGAATAAGGAACTAAGTTAGTGTTGTTATAGGACACTCACTTATGTCAATTTGTTATAGCAGCAATAGGAAACTAATACAAGTTACAACACTAGTTGTATTGATTAGGAGGTGGAATTGATCGCTTTGTATACTTTAGGCATGGAAGATCTTGTTAAAGAAAAGCTGAAAATAAAAATGGCTTGCATAGACTTCTTGTTTACTTCATAGTTCACAAGGAAGTTTGTTTTCTCTCTGAGGTTTTTTCAGGTCAGTGTACATTATACACATAGCAGATTTCTATCCACCACTGGAGAATAGCACACATTTTTGTTGTAATCGCTGCAGGAATTCTTTTAGAAAAAATGTTGCCTAATTTGTTAAATAAACATTAAAATTTCTCCTCTATTAGTATCAGTTCATGGTTGTGCCTTAGAGATTTTATTATTACTTTTAAAAAATTACCTGATAAATAGGAGTAATGTTACTCATACCCTAGATCTGATCAGGGTTTTCTCTTATATGGGAGAACATGCTTTTGCATGCTTATTTTCTATAACTAGAGGGCTAGTCTATAAGGAATTCTTGATGCTTTGATCTTGTTCATTGACAAACTGGTTTTCAAGACCTACATTATTTTCTTTTTCTTTGTTTTTGTTCACACATTTAAATTTGCTTTAGTTGAGATTATTTGGGTTCACTGCTATTTTCATGACAGCTAAAGGACTGGGGAAGTGACCTTCCAGTTCCACTGTGTCTGTAATAGCTTCCATCCTTTGTTCCCTGGGTCCCTCTCGGCAGTCATGCTGAAAGCAGTTTTATTAAGACCAGGCAGATTTGATTTCTTGGAAAGATTCCTGGGAACATTGTCACATGAACTTTACCAAAGTCTGTATCTGATAAACAAGGCTCTTATTCAAATTCGAGCAAGAGAATGGGTAAACTGGCACAGCTGGAAAACAGGCCAACATCACACAACAATATGTCCTCCAGTT
Organism: Cavia porcellus; assembly: GCF_034190915.1. NCBI lineage: Eukaryota > Metazoa > Chordata > Mammalia > Rodentia > Caviidae > Cavia > Cavia porcellus. The sequence continues at coordinate 24,073,161 of NW_026947497.1, read as the reverse complement.
ATTAGTCCCTCACACAGTGGCTGCTGAGTTTTCTTCCAGCAGTCATGCCAAATAGTGGCATTGAACCACCCAGTGATGCTTTGCAATTGTGGCTTTTTGTCTTTAAGGTATTACAGTATATAATGTTAAAATTTTATACAAATAAGACATTTACCTTCCCTTAGTATCTGGCAAGACAGAAACATTAAAAACTATAGACTCATTTGCTCTTATGTTAGTGGATATACTTGCTGTTTTAATGTCTTAACAAAGAAATTTTACTTTTGAGAATCAGACATACAATTTTAGGATAACATGATAGCAGTTTATTAAGACCAGTTTTATTAAGGCCAGGCAGAGTTTTGGTAAGAGTTGACTAGTGGATGTATGACTTTACATTAAGAAATCAATCTATATTTGTCAATGGCTAAGAAATTCTACTGTGTAGTATGTTAATAATTTATTTGGATGCCTTTCAAAGATATGGTGAAAAAATTTTAGTTAACGCCAACCGATCAACTATTGCTATTATGTAGTAAAGTAATTAACTGACTTTTGTCTCTGGTTTTGGGTTTTCCCCATTGATAGGAATGCCTTTGTTATGAATGGTGCATTTCTGGGACAACAACTAAATGTATTTATGCTAAGAGATGATTCAAAGCCCTACATAGTTTGAGCATGGAGGCTAAGTTGGATAATCCACCCATATGACTAGAAAGCTTTGACCAAGTCATGTGTGAGAAGAGAGCTTGGAACTGGGTTCAAACAAAAGCTCAGTGATTTGGTCAACCTTGTCTGGATTCTGCAGACTCCAGTAAGAGTGTGCATCGCTCCTTAGGTCAGCTTTTTGGTTTGGTGGCACCCATAGGTGTCAGGAGGACTGACGCATCCTCAGGACTGTGGAGCTTCATGCTTGAGTTGCTACCTAACCTCACTATATATCACTTCATTTGGCCCAGTTCCTTCATTAGAAAGGTGTAATTATAAGTTTAGTATTTTCCTGATTTTGTGAATCATTCCAGCAACCTCAGGGGATCCCTAGATCTATAGATTTCTGGTCACAAATGCCTGAGGACCCTGGAGTGTGCAACTGGTGTCACCATTGTGGGCAGATTTAGGGGGGCTGTGCTTTTAGCCTGTGAAATGTGACTTGCCTCCAAGTAGTGTTGTAAAGCTCGTGGCAGCCAATTAGAGCTTTCATACCTAGTAATATAACTCTACCTACATTGCATCATGTCTCTCTGCATCATAATTAATCTTAATGTTTTATTTTAGACTTTTCATAAGTAGTTTTTAGGCTGCTAATATATTTATAACATTCATTAAAATAATTTTCATGATAATGAGTTTTAAAAAGTTCTTCTGTAGCAGCATTTAGAAAGAAATTATCCTAGTTTTCTGATGAAACAAAAACTGCTGTTTGTTATCCAAATTCCTACTTCTATTCACTACAAAATTTGGTTAAGAATGCTGAGACCACAATAAGACACTGAAATACAGTTTTTCTAGATTAAGGTAGACTACCTATATGATTGTACTTTACATCCTGTGCTTATCTTCAACTCAGAAATTGTTACAACAATAAAATTTTCCTTTCATTATCATCTAAATGGTTGGTACTATTACTTATAATAGAATAAGCACTGACAACAGCTTATACTTTTGTAATTGAAAGAAAATGTTCATGATGCAAATATTAATATTACCTTTCATATTGACAAGGAAACTGAGGCATGGAAGTGTGACATATATCTTGAAAGTTATGAAAGCAGATCACGCAAGCAGTAATAATCCTGTTCTACCTTGCCTCTTTGTCTTTGATAACTAAACATTTAATAATAGTGTTTTTGTTTCACATTCATAGGTGATGTTAATTTTCAGATACTATTGTAAGTAAAGTGTGGTTGGATACTTTAAATTCAGTGTTGGTGATTAGTTTATTAGTGATATTAACAGAGCACCAGTTACTAGGCATGCTCGAGGAATACTGCTTGAAATGACCAATTATTTCACTTTATTCAGGGCAGGAACATCTGCAGTTGTGTGTGATTGGACTGACTCTCTAGAGCGGCCCCCAAGTGCTCTTTTCAGACTCACTCAGAAGTCTTGGTGGCTTGGTGTCCTTTGTGTCTGTGGGAAAAAATCACAGAGAGCTGAAGGGAGGAAATGAAAGAAGCAAAGTCAATTCAGTCAGCCTAGAAAAGCAATAAGGTAATTGCATGGAGTGTTATTTTAATCACTTTCATTAAATGATTCAATTGCTGAAGGCCTCTCCTCACTCTTTCTATGTGAAATTAAATATCATTTTACAATTCTGAGATTGTGCTACCAGAGTTTTTCATACTGAAGATTCCTATGCGTTACTTGACCTCATGAATTCTTCTCATTTATGTTTTCTGTCCCTTGCCAGTTTAAGATGATTAAGGCTCCAAGCTTTGTTCTTTTTTTTTTGTTAAGTCTTATCTGCTCTCTTCTGTTCTTTGTTAGATTGTTGAGACAGTCTTTCTTGCTCTGAACTTCAGGCTGGCCTTGAGCTCACTACTGTTCTGCCTCAGCCTCTCTAGCTCTGGTATTAGGTGTTCACCACCACGCTCAGCTTCATTTTGGTGTTTTCATTACCTTTATTACTTTTCATTACTTTTGGAATTCCATAACCTGTTTGCTTTTGTTCACATACACACATGCACGCAAAACTGTGGAGAAACTGAATTTTAGACAAAACTAGCACTCTAAAAAACATTGTCTTTGAGTCTTCGCAGGGCCTCAATGTCAAGTATATGCCACAGGAACCCTTGAAAATAAAAACCCATACAATATTAGTTAGGCTATATTATAAATTATACATGAAAATTTGGCATAGTATTATGTTTTCTTAAATTTTGTACTTTTATGTAACACTGGAGCTTTTTTAACCCGAAAACTTTAGTTATGTGTGATAAAGATTATCATAAATATTTGATTGGGGCTGGAGATTTAGCTCAGTGGCATGAGCACCTGCCTGACAAGTGCAAGGTCATGAGTTCAGTCCCCAGTACCAAAATAAATACATACATACATACATACATACATAAAGTTTAATGAATAGTGAGTTCATTATACGTTAGCTAAGTTATTTATTATGAATTTGAGAAGTTCTCCTGTGTAGGTATGGATAAATTAATCGATTAAACTGATGTTTCAAAGTAATTACCTACAAATTTTACCTCACTTGTTTAGAGAAATAGTTAAAATATTTTGGAATTATTGAACTGTGATTTGTACACATAAATGGAAGTGTAGAATATAAATACTGAACGAATTTTAAAAAGTGCAGCTTGATCCAATTATCTATATTTTTTCCTGGTCAATCACCTTTTGGTCTAGTTCTGGAAAATATTGTCAGCTTTTTAATATTGATTCCTAAATATGTAAGCATATTTTATTTCATGTGGATCTGCATTTAAATACTAGTATTAAAAATAAAACAATCTCTTAAGTCTACATGTCAAATATGGTGTTTTAGCAATATTTTATTGAAGCATCCTTCTCTACAGATTCACTTAAAAATTAGAGGGCATTCCTGTCATGTCATCTCTTTGCTCTCTATCTGTGGCTGACCTTCAAAATTCCACTGTTCAAGTTAAGGAATTGGATTTCTCTGAACTTCTTCTGGTTCTATGGCTGCTTTCAGGAATCGTTTTCTGTTCAAATAAACATTGTATATCTAAAGTTTCCTGTTAGTGAAAGTAAAATATATCATATGTGTGTGTGTGTGTGTGTGTGTATCTATCAATAGTCTTCTGAGTACAGTAAAATTTCACCCTATCTCATGTTGTGTTGATGAGTAATAATAAACTATCAGCTTATAAAGATACATATTGATTTATTGATTGTCCCACAGCTCATAGTCAACTTAGCAAGGTCTCTGCCATTTGTGTCACAAATCTAAAAGCCATGTGTTGAGCCAGGGTGCAATACTTGTGTGAGGCTTCATGTGCAGGTCCACGTAGCTTGTAGAATGATTCATTTCCTGGTGCCTCACAGTACTCAGAGACTTGCTTTTTAACGACTAACAGAAGAACCTCTCTGACTTCTAGATGATGGTGATGATGATAATGATGATATCACTATTCTTTTTTGCATCACTGAGGACTGAACCCAGTGCAATGCCTCACGCATTCTAGACAAATGCTCTATCATTGAGCTACATCCCTGAAATTTTTATTTTGTATACTTATAGCATACAGCAGTGTTATGATACATGTATAATAGAAATGGTACTAATGGTGAAAGAAATGAACATATCACTCATCACACATAGATACCAATTTTTGTGTTAAGCCAGCTAAATTTACTCCCTTAGTAAGAATCACAGTCACAGTATGATTTCATCACTATAGCCCTCATGTTGTACATTACATCTCTAGATTGTTCACTCCACCTGCCTACTACTTTGGATCTTCCTGATTCATACTGACCCTTACCACCCCTGATAACCACTGTTTTTTTCTCTATTTCTTATGTTGGAATTTTTTTATTACATATGCAAATGAAGTTATAAAGTATTTACTTTCTTTAAAATTTGGTTGCTATTTAATTACAAGGAACCCAGGTTCTTACACAAGGCAGGAAATGGGAGCCGGTGAGAGCCAGAAGCTCCCATAAGCCTTTCCAGCCTGAGTGACTGAGGCTAAGGAATGGGGACACATGGGACACAGGGGTAGGGTTGGGCCTCTGGCACAGTGTGTCCTGCCCAAAGGTGAGGGTGGTAGCTGCTGGGCATCTGCCCTACCAGCCAGCCCAGGACTCTGTCTCCTGTGGTCCCATGTTGGGTAACACATACAGAGCCACAGCTGCAATAGCCAAGAATACCACAGGCTTCCATATCCTAGACATGTTCTTTTTGGTCTCAGAAATTTTAAGGGGGTTTTCCTCTGCAGTTTCAGGGGAAGAGTCAACATCCTCCTCATCTTCAATGTCCTCTTCCTTATTCTCCTGTTCTTGTACTCTGTATGTTCTTCCTCCTGATGAGTTGACTTAGCTTCCTTAGGGTCTGCCAGTTCAGCAGCTAGTTCATTCCAGGACTCCTCCTTTGTTTCTTCCTTTGCTGTCTCTTCTACCTCTTGTTTCTTTTGCTCTGTTTTTCCTTGCTCATCTAATTGCTTCTGGCTGGATTTGTAGTACAGCACCACCTCCAGATTCTTTTTGGTGGCTAAGTCGCCCTTAGAACTGCATGGCGTGGTCACCTGTTTCTTTTTAGTCCCATTGGCTTTCTTGTTTGTGTTCTTATTGCAGTTCTTTCCCCTGACCTCTTTGCCAACAGATGGCTTCTTCTCTTTGAGCTGACAGAGATCTTCCTGGCACTTTTAATGTCTGACTTATTACACTTAGCCACTTATCTTCCAGGCTCACTCATATGGGGTAAATTTGCAAGATCTTATTTGTTTTTAGGGCCAAATGATATTCTACTGTATTTATATAAACTACCATTTCTTCATCCATTTGTCCATTGTTGGGTTGTTTCCATATCTTGGTTTTTGTGAATAATGTTTCAGTGACCAATAGGGTTAGACACATGTTTAGGATATAATGATTTCATTTGCTTTTGATATATACCCAGAAGAGGAATTGCTAGGTCATCTGGTATACTAATTTTTGACAGACTCAACTGAATATATCATGTTTTCCTAGGACAGTTTCTTTTTTCAAATGCAATTGGCTAGTGTCTCTGATTACATATACAAAATTTCTTATGTACCATAGAAGTGCCATTCAATCAACTTTCCTCTATACTGGTTTGGTTAAATACAAGTTACAAGTTCCTTTTATGCTAATTTGTTTAAGATTATGTACAAGGGTGTGGATCATTGTAGAATTTAGAGTTTACTATGCACACTTGCCATCATTGAAGAAAGACTGAAGAAACTGTTTAGATAACAAACCTATACATGAAGCGTAGGTTGAGGCACTTTTTAATTTTTTGGTATCAGGAATTTAACATCATGATCTTGCATTTGCCAGGCAGGTGCTGTGTACTGAACTACATCCCTTGCCCCTAATAACCTGGTATTTTGTTTTAATCATTTGCCATTCTATCTCAGATCCCCTCTTTATTTTCTCATGTACAAATAAGTCATGAAGTTTATTTTTGCATTATAGTTATTCTCTTTTTCATCCATGTAACTGCCCTTTAATATTCTGATTTTGATACAGAACGGCTTCTTTTCTATTAACTATAAAATTAGTTATTTTAAGTAGGTACAAATGCACAGCTAATTCTTGATGGTGTCTAGAATAGCCATTTTCATATTTTTTCATAGTGATATAAAGTTGTTCATTAGAAATACTATTTTTAGTTCTCTCTTTATATTTCAGTTTGACATTATGCATTAAGTGATTGATATTTTGTATGACTTTAATTTCACACTTACAGAAGAGTTACTGCATTTACTTCCAGAATGGTGAAAGATGCATTACTAAATATTTTTAATAACAATGGGTACTTAATTAGTTCATTATTTAGATAGGAATATAAGTGACACATTTGAATAAAATAAGGTAAGGTACTAAACTATACAAAAATACAATGTCTCCAATGTTTTGGTTTTGTCGGTTTTATTCTTTACTGTTTTTTTCAACTGTATTATAACTGATGATATAGGCAATTCTATTAGAGATAGCAGGAGGCATTATGGTAACCACTGCTGATCACCTTGTATTATGTTTTTACATTATCTATTATGTCCACCCTTTTGACTTGACCGATTCTGTTCTGTTATGTCACATTTGGTTTTACTCTCTTCCAAAAAAGTAATAAGAACCGTGGGAGCAACGAAACCCAAAATGTGTAATAGTCATGGTACAAAAGAGAGGAAAAGAAAGCGCTCTAAACTATATAACTGCATGTATATTTAAGTGTATAAGATAGAAAATGATATCACAGAGTTTTATTGGATCAATGAACAGAACTGTTTGCAGTATCATTGATGGAATGTCCACTTTACAAGCTTTAATTTTGTGACTTGAACAATTATTTCTAAGATGACAATATGTAATCCATTAACTAGTGATTTCCTACTGTTCATTTTTTTTCTGTAAATCTGTATAACTTGTACCCTTTCTCTGCTTTTTTTTTTTCTTTTCTCCTTAAATAAAATTTTAAAAAATGTTAAAAAAAAAAGAAAAGAAAACAAAAAAATACATACGGGGTACTAATACATAAATACAGTAAGATAGTACGAGACTTTAAGTCTGACCAGAAGTCTGTGTTTTAAGTATTTTTTTCTCTGACTTTTCTTTTTTGAGACAGGGTCTCACTACTTAGAGGCCTCATTCATTCATTCATTCATTTATGAGACAAGATCTCAGTATGTATTCCAGGATGTCCTTGAACTTGTGGTCATCCTTCGGTATCTGCCTCCTGAGTGCTGAGATTACAGTGTGTGCCACCATACTTGGCTGAGACCATATTTAACCATGGACTACTTCCAATATATAACTGAATGCAGCAGGGATACTTAGGTGATCCTGTTGTGTTGATGACGGTGGCTTGAGTTTTTCATCACTGACATGCTGTAGCTTCCTTGAGCTATATGGCCTTCTAGGATTCTACTTTTTACCTTTTTTTCCTATCTCACCTTCACTTGGAGCTGGTCTTACATAAAGTCTTGGTGGCTCTCCCAGTCTCTTCTGGCTATTTCTTCATGCAGGCATTTTCATTAATAAAATCCTTGTGTATTTAATCTTATCTTGGATTGGCTTCTAGAAGGATCTAGACTAATATTTCCTCTAACTTCAATGAAATTGCAGGTTAGAGTCATTTCATAAAGGTCTAACACAGATAGGATTTTTGAGTATTTTTAATTTCTTTGACCTTTAAAGTAATTATTTCAGGTGGTAGTTTTAAGCCTTTGCTCATTCTCCAAAGGAATCTAATTACATCCCTTGGATGGCAAATAACACTCACTATATTACAGGTCTTGGCTCAGGATCAGAGTGGACTCTTTTTCAAAAGGAGGGGCAATGTCTTTTTGTTTAACTACTTAAGCCATTATCACCAGCCATTACATACACTTTGGTTTACATAGTTTTAAATTACATTGAGTGTATTAGGAGGTTTTTATGATGATTGCTCTGAAATGGAAGATTGGACTGTTAGACTTCATTACTCTTCTCAGAGCGATGCCAGGTTAAACTGCATTTGATGGGAAACTCTTACATCAGTATGGATTTAGTTAGAAACAAAAGCCTTAATGGTGTAGATTTATTTACAAATAAAAACATTTTTTCTTCAGTCGAGAAATTAAAACATATTTAGAATTATCAGAGGCATATTGAACACATTTTATAAATCAAATATCCTGCTTGAATCTTATTTTCCTGTCTGATGATGCTACATTTTAATCAGTGTCAGTGGGGTATCCTCATTTCCCCTTAATTTCAGATTAGTATATGTGTCAGGAATACTGTGATGAATCTAACTGAGAAGTGTACTGGGTGCTTGAAAGCATGTTAGATTGGGAAACCCCATAGGGGTTTAAGTACCTGTACCAACTCACCATGATGAATGTAATCATTATGTATTGCAAATGTAATGATAGTTAAGATTTTTTAAAAGGAATGAAATATGTGATTATACAAATTCATGAAAATCATGTTTAATTGTGTAGTAATATAAAACCAAGTCTTATATCTTGACTAATTCAATGCTGATAAATTTAGAGAATGGAAAACAGCAAAACGAGAAGTCTGCCATATGGTAGAAGAGCAAATGGCTTCCTGACACTTCCCAACCACTAACTCTTTCCTTGTCAAGGAAGGGTGGTTAAAAGGAGTGAGATAGTATTTCAACCCACATGCAAAAATACAGTTGTATTATGTTGACACAACTCTGATTTAAGTATTCTTCAAAGGAGTAACATAATTGATTTTGGTGAGCAGATTACTTACTGATCTTATAAAATTGTGTCCCTTATGGAACAGAAAATTTAATTATAAAAATTATATTATTCTATGATTTTGACAGAAATTGGACATTTTCCATTGTTTTTCATGCTTCTCAATGTCCAAGTTAATGATAGGATTCAAATTCAGAATGAGTACGTTAGAGTGAATGCTGCCTTCAATGCTGTTACTGAGGTGGTTTGCTTTCTTCACCAAAATGCCAGCCCTAAATTGTCCTTTCCATTACAATACTGCCATACTTTTTGAGATTATCAACTTCTTCAGAAAAAGTTAATCAAATATAAATGCATGTCAGTTTCTTGACACCTCTTAATCTTTCTCTTAGTCATAATATAGACCTTAGTCATAATATAGACCTTGGTACTACCAAACACGGCACCATATCTGAAACACATTCTGTTATGGCTTGTATCTAGATGTTCCCCCAAAACCCCACAAGCTGATAGTTGGAGCTTTTGGGAGTGAATGGATCCTGAGTGCAATACTGGATTAAGCCACTGATTGGTTTAACACAGTGCTGGGTGTGAGTGATGGATTTACTGAAGAAGGAAGACCCACCCTTGGTGTGGGTGACACCAACCAATAGGCTTTAAGCCTGGATGGAATAAAAAGGGAAAGAAAGAAGGTTCACCACTTCCTTTCTGGCACATCATTAACTATTTTGCCCTCTGCCATGCCTTTCTTGGTGCCAACTGACTAAATTGAATTCTCTACAAATTGTGATCTTATATAAATCTTTCCTCCTTTCAATTTGTGAGTATCAGATATTTGGTCCTAACAACAAGAAACTAACTAAGACAGGTACCAAGGAGCTTCTACACTTGATAACTCTACTCACTTTATAGTTCAGTTTCTCTATGACTTTACCTGAGCAATTCTTATGTTCAATTAAGAAATTTAATGTTATTGTCCTACGAATGCTCCCTATATGTGTTCTTTTCCTCTTTTCATGCTTATAACTCATTGCTAAAATAATTCTAGTGAATGTTTTCTATATTTCTACATTCTTTAAATGTACCAAAACTGTGATCCTGGTTAAATCCAAGCCCTTTTAAAAATTTATTAGTACATGTCTGTGATATATAGTGTCTACTTTCATTGTGAGTATTTGGTACATGTACATAATGCAGCTAATACTTTTTTTTGAGACAGAGTCTCACTGCGCTCACTGTGTAGCCCAGGCTGACCTCAAACATGTAGTAATTCTCTTGCTTCAGCTCCCAATGCTGCGATTACAGACTTGTGCCACCACAATCAGCCTAATTATCTTTTTATGTCACCATTCCCTCCCCCTTTTCCTGCTCCCTCCATTACCTAGTTCCCTTCCCAAATACTGTATATCTATCTTCCCAATTCCTTTTCTCCATATGATCTATACCTTTAATTGGAGATGAACATATTAGAAATATAAGCCATTTGAAAAATAGAAAATATCATGGGCTTGGTTTATTTTTTGACAGATTTCATGCTTCTCCTAAAAAATTGAATTCTGTTCAATTTTTCTGCATTTACCTGGTCAGTTTTTCACCTGTGTTTCAAAACACCTCTTGTATTTTCATCTTCTTCTCAAACTTTCAACATTCATTTCTCACTTTTCACATTCACATGATGAAAGAAATCAAAGGCCAAAAAATTTCTCTCAATTTTTAAATTTAATTGTATTTTAAAATTTTTATTTATACATGTTTTCAGCACATACTGTTTACGCTCCCCATGGGGAGCTGGTACAGGGACATGACACATCATCATTTTTTTTCCATATGAGAAACCCAAAATATAAGTATCAAAATTAAAAATATATAATAGGAAGGAGGAAGACAGATCTTCCTCACACGATAAGTCTCCTTCCTTTTCTGTTTATCTTCTGTCATTTTCTATAGCAAGTGATCTGCTTCAGAATATTGTTGGAGCCACTAACTGAGTAATCAGACATTTTCTGAACGACATCTTCCACTTTACCCCACATCATCAATTTCTTATTGTAAGACAATCAATGTTATGCCAATGTTAGCATGCCAATGTGCTACAACAAACTCTCATCTTAAAAATTAAAGATCACTTTTCTTGATTCTACATCTCCATCCAAGTGTTTCATATGTCTCTCTTTCCCTTTGAAAGCTATATGTGTAGCAGTTTTATACTTGTACTTGGGGAAATAAGAACAAGTATTATAGAACAAGACATGAATTTCAGAAATTGTAAGGGCAGAATCTGGGATACCAGGATTTAGAGGCGAATTACAGGATCAGAGAAAAATCACCAGACACTTCCCTGAAGTCCTGATATGGTTGAACAAGTCAGAGCCTTCTGGGAACATCTGAGGCGCACAGCTATCAGAGTGGATGGTGACAGCTAAAGAAGCTATTTTCTCTAGACCTGGTGACCTGGGATTGCTGCTGGTCGACAGTTCTAAAAGGAGAGTGAGACCGAGCTGGCACAGGCTTAGAAATAGTGTGTCTGTCTCTCATAACACATAATCCTGGTAACATCAGTAGTAATTGCTACCTCTTTAAATGAACATACATATTTCTTTTATTTTTTGGCCGACCCTAATCCAGAACCATATGGAGAAATAGTTTTACAGAGTATCATTTTATTTTAAAAATTGCTGTATTATAAAATCACCACAGTATTTCATAACATTAACTTTGTTAATTTCCATTATGGTCATAATTCATTTGTATCAGTACTTTATCTACATCACGTCATTAAGTCAATGATTGCAAAGTTTATTTGTGAATCTCATAACAATCAATGATGATATATTGAATTTTGTGTCACTTTACCTTTTTTTGGTTGCATTTTATACAGCTCTTGATATACTTCTTAAATTTGCCTCTCGTATCGGAGGTGTACAGTTGCCTGAACTCAGCCCTCAATCATCCCTGTGTGTCTTCTTCCTGCTTTCTGTATACTAGACTGCCCTGTAGCTTAATTCCCACTATTTTTTTCTGCCTAGTGTCTCTCTTTGCATGACTTCACCAATTCCCATTGTTTAAATGTTATGCAACACTGATACCACCCACATTTATAACACTAACTGTAATATTTTCCCCAGACTTCAGACTTGTATATGGTATTCTACTGGAAAGTCCTTCCCCAAGATCTGACAGGCATCTCAAAGATAACACCTGTAATAAAACCCAAAAAACCTTTTCACTTTCCTTACATCTGCCATTCCAGAAACTATCCCTTGTTGTCAAAGGACATCATTATTTATATAATAATGAGAAAAATCCAAATCCTTAGTTTCTTTGCTCTCCTTATACTCAGTATCATTCCAGCTCTATTTTAAATGTTTCTCCTAATCTCATAATTTCTCCCCACTTCTCTCTCACTATCCTAAACAGTACGACTTTCAATGAGTTCCCTGTAATAAATTGCTGAAATGTTTTTCTTTTTTTACTTCTGTTCTTCTCAGGCTTTTCTTCACTAAGCAGTAGAAATGTGTTATACTAATACAGAGTAGTTCATGGATTTCTTATTCTCAAATCCTCTTGTAGTTTTCCACTGTACTCATTGTTCTGGCTTGCAAATGCACATAATCTCAGATGATCTTGCCTTTTCTGCCTTTAGAGAGGCTACTCCTTTCACGTGTTCTCTTTGGCATCCTTGGCTCCACTGTGCTAAACTATCTGTTGCTTCTCAAACACATCAAAATCATGATTATATTTTGATTTTTAACCCTCTTGTACTTCCATATTCTTTTTCCACCCACTCTTCATGAAAGTTTTTCTTTGGATTTTGGAAGCTCCTTTCATCTAGTTTTTTTTCTGACTTTTTCAGTGTCCTTCTAAAGTTTCTTCTCCAATTCCTTTCAGTGTGAAGAACATGCTGACATTGGGTCCACCTGAGACTAAGTAGACCTTTCCTTAGTTCTGAAACCTTAATAGGGCAGGGTTGGAATGAGAGATGAAAGGTATAAACATAAATGAGATCTTGAGCTATTCTGATTCTGTGATACTGTCTTCTATCTATTTTGACTTGCTTACATTAGCCAGTGTAGAAATAATATATAATCTGATGAGCTCAAGAAATTACTAGGAGTCTTAGGCAATCTATTCATTTACTATTCCACAACTGTATGTGATAAATAGACTATAGTTCTAGAAATATATCTAGGACTTTTAGAACATTCTTATTGTTGTAAATTAGAGTTCCATGCATCAGGTAAATTTTCTTATGCTCTTAATAAAAGCTGTCATTACTACTGCAAGCTTTCAAAGATCATGCAATTGGGCATAATGTAATTTTTTTATTTTAAAGAGGATAAAGCCAAGAAAAATAAAACACAATAAAACCAATCAAGATAAACCAGTATAAGTGATACAGGACTTCAAAAACTTACAAAATCAACAGTAGTTGCCACATTGCTTTTTGTTGTTTTCAAAATAGCTGAAGATACCTTCAGACATAGTAAAAAATCAAACAGAACAGAATAGAAACAAAACAAGGAATGCAATGAAGAACTTCCAAACAAGTCAATAGTAAATCCAAAATGGCTACCATAATATGTTTTGCCATCATTTAAACAGCTGCTTCTGCCATCAGATTTAGCATAAACAAAACAAAAGAGAATAAAACCCAACCCAACAAAACAATGAAAATGAGATGGCTTCCAGGCTGGGATCACTTTCTGAGGGGGCCTTGTTTTCTCCTTCCTCACAGTCCAGGAATGGTGCTGACTCACAGAGAGCGGCTTAGGTCTGGCTCTCCTCACTCTGGCAGTGGCCCACGCACGACACTGGTTTACGGGTGGGGGTCACCTCCTGGTGAGATCAATGGGGCTGGAGATGTAGCTCAGTGTGAAATTCTGGGAACAATCTCCCATATTGCAATCAACCAATTAAGCAATAAAATAAATAACAGAAGAATAAAAAAGAAGAGCCATATATATTTTCAACACCAGTCTAGGTAACAGACACTTCAGTATAAATGTGGTTAATTTTGTTTAAATTTTCAAGGAGGATTAGATATTTTTTTCCAGGCTTGTATCCCAAGTGATACCTAACCTACATGGCTTATTTTTATTAAACTACTACATTTTCCATGTGATTAGGTGGTCGATTAATGAAAAATTATGGAACTGAATTTTAATGCACTGTATATTGATGTTGCAATGGGGAAGATATATGATTTTACTTTAAGTACAATCTTTTAGTAGCAAATGTTTCATTTATTAACTTTTTTCTAAGGGAAAATGAGAATTTTAACTTTAATGGGAGGGGCTTTCCTGCAGTAGCATTTAATGAATGGGAAAGAACAACTGTGCAATTTTTCAAAGACCTTGGAATATAGATGGAGATTCTGGAAATGGGCCAGTTTCTGGAGTAATGGTACTGGCTGACTCCTATTCCTATTGGAATAGGACCATTTGATATTTCTATTTCTCATCACATGTCAGGTATATTTTACATCAGCTATATAGACCCATCAACCTATCAATATGAATAGTCACAGGGTATCTAATAGAAAAATTATGTACAACCATTTTAAATTTCAACACATGTTTGCACAATCTCTCCCTTTTCTAGTATCATCACAATAGCCTCAAAATCATAAATAATTGGGCAACAATTGAAAAGAATGTATTTGGAATTGTACTTCAGAAATCTTCCCTCCTGAACTATTCTTATGAAACTAAAGTTACAACTCCTCTAAAACTATAGTAAATGCTGTGCATACTTTTCAGGAAGTTTTTTTTTTTTAAATGTTACATCTGTGTTCAGTTAGGTGTCTTATTTTCTATTTTACTGCTAAGTGATAATTTTAATATAAAATCATATTGTATTATATTAATCTGAATATTATTGCATTGGAGGGCAGTAATGAGCAGGTTTATTCCCCTTAGGTTTTACTTGCAAAAGAAGTTCTGGACTATTTGAAGAGTTCTGAAACAGCTCTGAGTTTGATTTTGCAATCTTTGGAGGTAAACACTAAAACAATTCAGAATTTTTTTTTTTGCATTTTCTTTTGGTCAGCTTTTCTGTTTCTGGGACAAAACACCTAATAACCACAATTTAAGGAAGACATTTATTTAGGTCAGAGTCTCAAGGTTTCAGTCCATGATCAGCTGGCTCTGAACCAAAAGCATGGTGGAAGGAGGGCACGGTGAGTAAAGCTGCTTAGTTCTTGGTGGGTGGGAAGAAGAATACATAGGCTGAGTGCCAGAGAGAAGGGGCCCATGGACCAGATATAGATCCCCAAAAGTCACACTTCCACGACATACTTCCACCGTATAGGCCCCACCTCTTAACAGACCATGAAGCTATGAACTCATCCATAGATGAGCCCATTGATGAAATTAAAGCCCTTACAATCCAATCCCTCTCCAGGAGTCTCTTAACCAAGTCAAGCTGTCAGTTAACAGGTTCTTATTTTTATTCCTCGATTGAAATATGTCTAATATAAAGAAATAGGCCTATTTGGATTCAAATTCTGGTACCTGCTAACGATATATATGTTGGGTATCAGTTTGGAATTCTGTATAATAGGGATATCACTACTTACTGCACAGGGTTATTCAGATTAGGAGAAATAGTATTTTTGAAGGATCCCTCAGAGATCATATAAAATGCTCAATAAATGTGAAGTTTATTTTATCTTCTCTTTCTCTCTTCCACCATATGTGAATTTTAGGGATGAAAGATTTCTTTTTCCTTTTTTGAAGGCATTCTCTTATTTTAAAGCCATAAAGTATTTAAGGAAAATATTTCACTAGATCATAGGATGGATAAAATGCATGCATTTGTGCTATTAACTTTCTAGTTAGAGATTTATTCCCTAGCTCATTTAAATATTTTAAGAAACATACTGTTACATTTAAACATGAAATATGTCTCCCTATACTTCGTGAAGTTCTTCCAGTTTCCTGTCTTCAAGTTAGGAAATGATGAGGTTGAAAAGCATTCTGGTCTCAAGATACCTACATAGTTGAGTCAACCACGAAAGTTCATTTAGCTTCTCATAAATGCCTCAGAATCTTCAAATGCAAAACATTTGGGCAATAGGCTTAGTCAAAGGACAAGATGCTGGTCTCCTTTGTTGTGCAGTTTGTCAAGCCCTGATTTGTGGAATGCAGAGTTTCAAAGCCGGAGTTTTCCTTTCAGATGTTGAATGCCATGTGGAGTCTCCAGTTCCCTGCTCTCTGTACTCCTCTTTGTCCATGATTCACTTCGCATTATGCCCAGCTTCATAACCATAGTTATTTTGTCTGTGTTTTCTCCCACTTTAAGACATTTCTTTGTCACAATTTAGAGTTGTGGGAAAGAAATATAAAGTCCGACTTATTTAAGGGAACTTCAATTTATATTTTTGACAAATATTTGCCCCAAATAATATTGCCAGAGTAACATTATCTTAGTCTGTCTCTGGTCGGTAATAGGTTCAGTCTTGACCTTTCAGTATAAATAAATAGGACCTCATGGTTTGTAACCATGGAGAAAGCAAGAGTTTACAAACATTTATACACAGTTTTAAAGCTTCTCCAGAGGGAAATGGATGCAACTGAAGGGAAGATAAATGATCTTTAAAGATGTTTCTCGGATTGGATTGTTCTAATAAATAACTGTTCTACACATTTTGATTTTTTGAGCCAAATTCTGCCTTTGGTCGCTGGCCTGTGCTGTTTGCTCACAGAGGGAGGTCCACGTGGGAAAACATGCAGTTGCCTCAACTTTAAAGAATTTAGTACAGTAAAAGCATGCATTGCTGTGAAGGTTTATTCATTGCAATCGACGAGAATTTCTTATCTCCTATTGTGTGGTCATTTTGGGATTACTGGGATGATCATCATTATAGGGAGATAGGTACATGGAAAAATTAGATAATGACAAGGGACAGCAGATACAACACCATCAAATAACCACATACTGTATAACTGTTGAACCGTGCTCTCAGTCAAGGTGATTCTACAATCCAGTAGCATTTGGCAATGTCTGAGGACATTTTGGGTTCTGTAACTATGGGAAACTTCTGGCATCTATGATGGACTGCCATTGTGGAGTGTCTTGTAGTTTCCCTAATGCACAGACAGTCACAATGATGACTCTGAGCCAATAATGTTGAAGTCAAGAAACCATGATGAAGAACTATCAAGGGGTAAATAGTCCGCTGGGTAGAAAAGGCCTTTGTTTGATAGAAGTCCTTGAAACATGCCAGTATACCTTGTTTTTTTTTAAAAAATTGGTCCTTTTAAAAATTGTAAGTTACTTTTCTGTTGTATCTTAGCTCTTGAGTAATCAGAATGCTGTCTAAATAATGTATAAATTATATTTTTGTTCTTGAGTAATCAGGGTATTGTTTTGCTGTATTACCTGAGTACTGGTCTGATAGTTGTTACATGTTTCTGAGCGTCAGGAATATTTAAAAAGAGCTCCTGGATTTTGACCTTATAGCCTTTGCCTCCTTTGAGCTCAGCTATGAGTCCATAAGCTTTGGTGAAGTAACCAATATTTGTGACAAACTCAATTCTGTCTTTTTCCATTATTCCAAAAATGTTTTGTAAATAATCTATCAGGTAACATTTTTGAACTTCATAGGACAATCAAATCTAGGAGTTTGGTTGTTTATTTTTTGGTTTTATAGATAGAAAAAAGGATGCATAGATTGAGGGAAAAAGGATAAATTGTGGGCAAATAGAGGAGAGAAAGGAGGGAAATGGGAGGAGGAGGGATGGAGATTATAGGCAAAAGATGGTACATAGAACATGGTTTACAACAGTTAGAAGGCCCCACATTCTTTGGAAATACTATCATGGTTGTCTTCAGTTTCTTTTCTCTTCCTTTCCAAGAATTCTTCCCTAATCTTTGTACAGGTGTAGGGATCACTCTTATATTTACATATGCAGTCTCCACACTCTTTAAAATAAGCATTTATGTTGTAATTAATATTTTAGGTATTCATTTTCCTTAACAGGACAGAAGCGATGTGACTACAAGTGCTAGTTAAGATCCCTATTCCTCGCACAGTGCCTGGTGAGGGATCTGTACAAACACCTGCAGAATTAATGAATGAGTCAGTACACATTACACTGCTTAACCAAACTGAAATAAAGTTTTGAGTCTTCTGAATTTGCCAAAAGTCTAGTTCTCTCTGACACTTCTTTCTCAGTGGATTCAATGGGAAACTGGGTATATAAATGGCAGCCTAAAAATTCTCTAAGGTTTAAATTTAAAATTTTTGACAATAGTAAATGGCATATTGCTATTAATGCCCCTCAGTGTGCTTTCCTTTGAACAGATTTAGCCCATCGTTCGTGCCAATCTCTGGAGCAGTTCCGGAGTCCTGCTTTGTGTCTGTAGTTGCATTTTTGTGGTTGCCTCTATGTCCTGAATCATTTGAATGGGGGAAGAACCACAAGTCACACAGTGCCAGATTCTGTGAATAAGGTGGATAAAGACACGGTCTAACGTTTCCATAAAGCTCCCTGCTAGATGGCACTCATTAGCAGCATTCAGCATACATTTTTAATTACATCCCCTAGAGGCAATCATAAAAGAGGACTTTCAGAATTGCTTCAGAAAGTGATAAGGGAAGTTGGATAAATACGTTAGAAGAGAGGAAAACTAATGGAAAGGTGGCTTTTAGTATAATGAATTATTTTTGTTTGAACATGTGCAGTGTATTTTGATCCCCCTGTATATTTCCTCATTTCTTTCCTTCTTCAGTATAATTGTGGCCCTTCATTCTCTCTACCTTGATTTCTCACTCAGTTTCTTATCACAATTATTTTCTATGTATATGTTGATTGTTTTCATGTTTTATCTCTCACTGAATTGTTCACTGATGAATGACCAACACTATGTAACAGCTTTGTTTTTCATACCCCCAAATACTTCATTGTCACTAAGGAGTACACATTCTTTGCTCCTGTTACAGACAAAAAGCACAAGAAAATGTCAGGAGTTGTCATACACAAACCTCTCTTTACTTCCTTCACCATACATGCTGATTGGTGAGTTGGGCTGTTTTATTTGCTTTTGCTGTTGCTTTCTGTAGCTAGATGTTCGACCACCCTTAGTTACATTTGAGTTTATTCAAAAAGAGCCCATTTCTTCAGATGATTTATAATATAGAGTAAAAGGTAACTCTCTGGTACAAATCCTTACATAACCTTTAATGAATTAATAAATGTGACACCACCTAGGGTTTATTGTTTGTTTATGCACAATGCTGTAAATAATGCCCCCCCCACTTATTTTAACTCGAAAGGTGGGGAAAAATGAAGAGGATTGACCATAGAATAAAAGGAACTTTGTGGGAATGGAAGGCAAAGTGTTTTGAAGGAACGTGAAAGAACAATGATTTAAAGCTGATGATGTAAGTTTGATGTCACAGCATGAAGAAGATGCAGACTGAGAACAGAATCAGGTGGCAGGCTGCATGTGCCCCGAGTCTGCTTGAGGAATCTTAGTTTCTGTCCACTGTTGATGGTCTATAATAGGCAAGTACTAGATAAAAAGTAAATATCACAGTAAAGAGCAATTATTGAAGATTTTAGTTCTCATTTTTACCTTGATAAGTGATTTCATTTTTCATACTCAGTTTTATAGTGTGGCTTTCTATGTTCTAAGCCACTATCTGATTTGTCTCAGGTACAATGAAGAATCACAAGTGTGGGGTTTATAAGTAGGTTGCTAATACCTGTATAGCTAATACCTGTATAGTCTAGTTAGCATTATTCAAACTTAGAGATGACTTCTTTTTTTCTCTTTCTCATATAAAATGTATCATCAGTTAGTATAGTTTGACAATTAGACAAACACACATTTGTGACTTCGAATTAAAATTAAAGTCATGCAAATTGCTTTTTTGTAGCTCAAGCTTTGCTCTTACATTATACATAAGTAGATATATTTCTTCCTGTTGCAGAATTATTGAATTATAAAATAAATGCAACATACTTATGCAGTTTATAATGAGCAGGTGACTAGAGGGATTTAAATCAGGAGGCGAGGCACTCTGCTGGAATCACTGGTGTTGAAATGCCAGAGCACAGTCTGTGCATATTTTCCTCTCCTCTCACTGCCTAATTGAGAGAGGCGTTATTCCAGTGAAGAGTGCCCAAGTAAAATGCCAGCTTTGTGAAACAGGAAACAGATATATCCAATTAGTTTTTTTGTTGACTACCATCCATGATATAGCAGAACAAATGTGATTGATTCTTTGTACTGCAGTTATGAAGAAGGAGAAAATTGGCATGAATTCAGCAGTTGACAGCTACCAAACCTGAGAAAACTCATGGTAGTGGTCATTAAGATGATAAGGGCATAATTTGAGAAGAGTTGAATAAGCATACTCAGTATACTTTTTGGAGTTCTGTGTTGACTGGCATACATTCGAAGAAGCGAGATATTGATCTTTAGGTGTACCGATTGCCTTTAGGATTAGAAGTGAGTCTTCTTGTCGTCTAAATCTTATTTGAACAAAACTCTCTGTAACCGGGTAAGTTGTGATTATAGAACAATGTTTAGTATTAACATAAAAGAGGACGAGACAGGCCAAAAGTATCACCATTAAATACGACGCACGTAACACACTGGTTCATGTTAATTAGTCTGTCGGTGAAAAGCAAGGAGCTCCAAGTGACTGTGGGAAAGTGACTTGGTGATTCGCTATTGCTGGTCAGTCTCACAAAAGGAGAATTGTCCATTGTGCAAGAGTAGAAAATGGGAAATCAAAGACTCTATTAGGATTTGGATATGGTGGTAGTAAAAGATGACCAGGAAATCTAAAACCTATAGAGTTAATTCATTGAAAATATAACTTGAATTTATGCCCTTGGTGTTCCAAAGGAATAGAATGGTTATAAGAATGAATTTTGCCATGGAAGTCATCCTTGCATAGTTATTTGCAAGGTTGGTGAACTTTAAATTTATTAAAAAAGAACCCACATTATAGATACTAGAATTTATTTTCTATATTGTACACAAAAATAGCAGGGCAGAATCACTAGGAACTGTGAACTTACTGTGCAAATTCTTTGTTTGCTCCTCCTAGGTGCTGTGCTGAACACACACTTGTAGAAGTCATAAAAACAGAATGTAAATGTAAGTTATCCTAATGAATCAAACCATGTGGAAGTAGTGCACTTAGTAATAGCCTAAAAAAGATTAAATGACAAAAGACAATATTGAGATATTAGCATATACAACATTAAAATTATTTGTTCAGATTTTATTTTTAGTACAATTAATGTCTAAACAATTGTTAATGAAAAATATAAAGGGAGAAATAAAATATAATTTTTTGGAGTAAATATAAATAATTTACCATGAAATAAAATATTTATTGTGCTAATTATTTTTATGGTGTGCCTCATGCTTTAAACTTCTGGAAATAAATTGCTGAATTTTTCAATAGATCTGAATATTTTATTCTCTTCCCTCCCCCTCTCTTCTCTTCATTTTTATTTTTTCTTTTTATTTTTTCTACCCATATTTTTGAGCAACTAATGCTAAACATTTAGTGCTAATGAGGTGCTAGTTACATAATGGTGATTAAGATTAAAATCATTTTTACCCATCTGGACTTAATTGTGACAGAATAATCTTCAAAGTCTCACATAGGAATCCTTGACATTATATTCTAGGGTAGAAAAGAGATGTTTGATACAGAAAGAAAAAAATCTCTATCTTACTATCTCAAGTTACATGCATACTTTTTACCTAATGAAGAGATCTGGAATATTGATTGCTAAGCAACCAGACAGAATTGTGGAGTCAAGAAACTGGAACTGAGTGTAGGAAATACTGGTTCCATTCCTTTGTTGTTATGAAATGCATAATCTGCCAACCTAGCTGGGTGAGGCTGGCAAGGGAGAAAGAAGTATTTATTGTCTATCATTGCTTTTCTTTTTAGATGAGTTAAATGTAGCTTGATTTTTAGATAGAAATCTCTTGGTCTGATGGGACTTTCTACGTGGGCTACATGTAGCCTGACTCATGTGAAAAGAAATCATGAAGATGTTGAAACTTTCTAATTATGAGTGCACAGACAAGCCAAGCGCCTTTCAGTCACTTTGAACTCTTTCCTTTTATGTAGGGTTTGTGACAGAAGAGCCTTCTTTTTATACCAAATACCACTGTTTGACACTAGTGTGATATTGTGTATTTCTTTTTTCTTAGGAGAATTTTGTAAGGTCATGCTATAAATTAGAAGACCAATCAAACTGAGTAAGAATTACTGAGTTTGGTATTGAAGTCAGTAGAATTCCTTTATTTAAGATAGAATGTCCCTCTTCTACAGATTGTTTTTGCAGCTAATTCAGAGGGGGCATGGCGGGTTAGACAGGGTGTTAAACAGTGATTCAGAAAATCTCCTCACGACTCTACTTCATATTGAACCTGCAACGTTGTCCAAGTGTTTAAGGCACTTGAGTCCCTGTTTCCTCTTTTTTAAATTTCCTCATAGATTGCCAAGTATGAGAGATGAATATATATAAATAAAAATCATGTAGCAATTATGAACTATTATGAAATACTATAAAAGTGTAAGGCATTTTGATATAAGCAAAATTATGTTTCTTACTGTATTTAAATGTGGTATATTTATTAGTAAATAATATGAACTTCTGAATTTTTGACTCATAATGGAAATTCAGATATATCACCTTGGACACCTCTGAAACTGGTTTTCATAAATATCTTTCTTTGTGAAAATACATTCTTACTAGCTATGGTATTAATGAATATATATTTTCTTGTGAATATAGATCATTACTTGGTACAAGGAAACAAAAGCTAAAATAAAAGTTTTGCAAGATGATATTAGTATGTTTTTGAATTCATTTTTTTAGAATGTCAGAAGATTGTATTTTATATAAATTGTAACTAATATTAAACTTGCTTTACAGAATATAAAGAGCAATAGGACCTAATATCTGCCTGTGAGAACTCACAATTTAGTAAGAGTTAGCCCTATGAACCTATAAGCTTAATTTTGTGTGGTAAGCTTTAGAAACAAGAACACTTTATACAATATGAGAATAAAAATCAAATCCACTCAAGTATTTTCATCATTATACTTTCTTTAATTAAAGGTTGGTTCTATTGGTATTGAAATAAAATGTCTTGAGGAAATAGAAAGTAATACATAATGTGACTAAGTAGCAGAATTCACATTTTGCACTAAGAATGAAGTTGTGTCTGGTTCAGTTATCCAGTGATTTTCCAGATTGTTGTTCAGATATTACTGTTTTGATTATAATGGTCAACAGCTTTGACCTACATCTGGTGACTGAGAGAAAAGGATGGAAGAATATCCTTTTTGTTGGATGTGTTAGTGATTACTGACTTTTCTGTGAAATCTTGTAACATTTTTCTTGAAATATCTCCAATGTTTTCTTCTAATATGTTCTCTCATCTTTTCACTTTATTTTTCTGTTTCTTCTTTCTCCTTCCTCCTCTATCTTCCTTCATTCTCCTCTTCCTTCCTTTCTTTTTTCCCTTTTATCTCCCTTCCTTCCTTCCTTTTCCCTTCCTTGTATCTTCATATTTTCCCTTCACCCTTACAGCCCCAGGTTTCAACCAGATATAAATCTGGCAAATTGAATCGGTTCTGTTGCAATTGGGAACCATTTCTCATCTTACTTCCAGGTGAAAACAAAAGAAGCTCCAATGTCTTCTCATCTTAAAATCTCTTCATTTTTTATATGTGTCTAGCATATTTAATGACTAAAGAATCAAGACCTTTTTGCCTGCAGGCATAATGTATACTCTTTTTTTTTTTTTTTTTTTTTTTTATCAGTACCAGGGATCGAACTCACGACTGCCTGCTTGCAAGGCAGGAGCTTATGCCGCTGAGCTAAATCCCCAGCCCCTAATGTACACTCTTCATCTAAAATTAATAATGGCAGCAAATGCAGCAGTAGTAATAGTAACAATGAGCACCTCAGTCTAGTAACAAATGATTAAGAAAGCCATGACCACCACCATGCTCCAGGGATAGAGTTGGCCTCTTCCCTGTTGGGAGTCCCTATGTCATAACAATTTTGTGGATGGTGTTTTCAACTAAAGGAATCTGCTATACTAAAGTTACAAAACCTATAAACTTCAGAGGGAAATGTGAATGGGTCTGGAAAAAAGTGAATGATAAATGCTGTAGGCCTCATTCTCAGGCACAAAATTAGCGTGGGAGGACAGATAGAGTTAAATTCTTCTTCCTACTGTGAAGGTTTTTGTTGTAGTTTTAGTGGTAGGGGAGGACACATTACATAGTGGAGCAATCTGAGAATTGAAATGAGTCTTTTAAGTACAGTATTACCCTATGAAGTTTGTGCTACTTTGGGTAGAGTTGAAAGAAACACAGATCTATTACTTGGGAATTTTAAGAACAGACAAAATGAGCCACTTAAGCTGTATCCATGGGGAGCTGGATTGTCACAGGGTTCACTTGGACACATGCATAGACATCTGAGGTCTTTCCTACAAGTTTCACCTTTCTGGGGTTATAGGGACATTAGGGAGACAGAGCATGACTGGAAGTTTTTTTGTGTTAAGCTATAACTAGAGAGAGGAGTTACTTATGAATCACATTTTCAGTAGAAAATTATGAAGTACACTTCAGAAATCAGGCTTATTTGATGTGTGCTTCCAGACACGATGCTATGGCTGGCTTAAAGATGTTACCTTATGAAAAAATTGCCTAGATTTTGAAATTTAAAAAGACTATTTTAGGCAAGAGTAAGTTATTGTAGTCCACAAACTTTTTTTTCTCTGTGAGCCATAATTAAATACAGAGGTACAAGACACTTTAATGAATCAATGGAATTATGGAAACACAAAATAATGTTCTTTATTGAGAGTCTTCATTCAAGAAATTGAAGATGCTTTCACATCCTTTCCTTCCTTCATCCTTATAAAATAGATAAAGTAAGGCTGAGGTCATTCATCAAAATAAAGATTGAAAAATAAGAAATAATATATAAAACCAGGTTAGCCTGGTATGTATGGGCTCTTGCTCATCATGGAAGGAGGAACCATCCTTTGGGATATCTTTGCTCTTTCCTTTGCTCCCCTGTGTCTTTTTTCTCTAAGGAAGAGTTTTCTGGTAATGTTTTGGATACTGAGGAATTTAACTTTTGTTCTTTTCTGTTTAAAATTGTTATGCCTCTTAGTCCTGATCTCTTTTATTCCATTTCTTATGAAATATAATGTTGATTGGTATGATCTTTCCCAGATAATACCTTGTTATACAGAAGGCATGAATCTTACAAATATCTAGGAATCTCGATACTAATTCTGTGTGTAGAGAAGTTGAAATACACATGACAAAAAATTTTCTAGGCCATCAAAAATCATACTTCATATTTGTTTGGCAAGTATAAATTTGGCTTTGTTTGTAGAATTTTATCTAATTCTCGTAGTATGTGTTGACCTGCAATAAAGCTGCTCGGGAAGTCTTTCATGCGTGTCTTTAGACAAGGTGTGATAAAAAAATACAGTGAATGCTGCTTTTAGTGCTGCTTATCCTTTCTTCTAGAAAGGCAGGCTTGCAAATACATTAAGCTGCCACCTCATTCCCGTATTCACTGCACCCGGCACCATGTGACTCCTGACTTTTCCCTAAAGTCATACTGATCATGAAAGGTAAACAGTTGGAATTGATTAGGATATCGATAGTGCTACTAAAGATGTTCACAAAAGAGGACTTTCAGAACTGCTGTGGAAAGTTGCAAGAATAGTGGAAAAAGTGTGTTTAAAGCAAGGGTTATATTTTGAGTGAGATTAATGGTGACACATGTCTTACTCTAATAATTTTTAAAAAGTTGAACATTCAACATGCGTTTTACTCATATTTAGCATTTCTTTAGTTGACCATTGAGATCTTTTGTGTAATAAGAATGTAAAAGTACAGAGTTCAGTGTTGTAGAAACATCTAATCACTCATGTAATATTGTACTGAGAAAGTAATCAGTTCCATTCAGGATTGAGTGACGCGCTTATAAAAAGTGAATTAATTAGTTTAATAAGTTTCTAAATTCTGATTACATTTCTTGTAATTTTAGTGTTTTAAGGCTATTTCCAATGGCAATATTGAAGAAGATACATTATGTAGTGCCTTTTATTTGTTCCTTTGGTACAGAATGGCATCAATGATACAGAAACCTGACATTGTATAAACATTTCAAGTATCCAGTTTATTCTTAGCAAGTTCATTTAAAAGAATGGATGCTATCTATTATATCATGCATATTAATATTTGTTTTTCAGGTACACATAATCTGTGCTTTGTAAAGTAATGATTTATGTGGTTGGCTTAAGAAAGGAAGGTTGTTCAGGGCTTAAATGCTCCTGTGGGTTTATTATGCATAAAATCCTGAGATTTAAACATGTTATTGAAGTGGTTCCATGATCAGGCAAAGCAAGTTATTCTTGGCTGCCTATAAAGAAAGTAAAACATATTCTTGGTCTGATTTCTGTCTTTTATTCCTACCTGATGTCATCCTTAAATCGTACAATATCCTCAAACCAGGAGGTTATAACCAATTCCAAACAAACTTTATTGGGGACTTTCCTTCCTGCAGACATTTCCTAACACAGAATATACCATAAACATTCTCAGAGCTCTCAGACAAGAGACAGTTCTAATGTTTGGGTCTCACTGCAAAATCTCAGCCTTGGTCTACTACACGTGATTGTTAGTCAGAACCTTTCCTTCTCTAAGCAAAACCTTGCAGGGCATAATGAAAGACCTCCATTAAAGCAGATTCAAACAGATGAATGCTGATAAACTGGAGAAATAAACAGAAGGCAAAATGGCACATTTTCTGTGAGATAGTCAAAAGCAATTAGGTTACTTGGGAGGCAGAAAGCACATAAACATTTTTAGATCTCAAACTCTGTTTAGAGATCTATATAAATTCAGTTAAATTCACAGCATAAGTGTAAAAAATTAAAAATTAAAAAAAAACTTTTAGGGGAAAAACTACTGATGCATGTTGTACTTACCTCAGGTTTAATTTTCTTTTGGTCTCCAAGTTTCCATTCTTGTAGGTCAAACTATATAGTTACTTCAGATAATTTACATTTGAGACTTGTTTTTGTCTTCATAAAGAGGAAAAATTTACATGTAAAGAAGTTTCAGTTTCACTTTAAACTTTCTCTCTAATAAGGTTTTAATTTAGGTTTAAATGTACATTTATCACATTTTAAACAAATACTGATGGATTATAAGGAAAGTATTTATGGAAGTTTACCAACAAGGCATGGAAATATGTTTTTAATCTAAATTTGGCAATTTAGTTAGTTTGAAGAATCTTCTGTAAAGTGCTACAGATCTTTAGAGCTAATAATAAGATTCTTTCATTAAGATTAAATTGTATGTGACAGTTAAAAAGTATTTGTATTTACAATTGAGTTTTATACTATGTTAAAGAGATGTGTGTAAATGTTTTAAATCAGTAAACACTAATTCTCTCAACATTAATTATATGTTTAGCAATCAATTCCACTTATTTATAACTACATTTCTATTTTTGGAATTCATATTTATTAGGTAGTTATGAAAGTCAGATATTGATAGAATACTTTTTAAATCAATTTTTTCAATATGCTATTTATTAAGAAATGATGATATTTAAGAATATGTTCTTCAAATTAGCACTTGTCATGTAAATGGCCAATTATATTTCTTCTAAATCAAGCTCATTTTCCCTTTCTATACTTGTGAATATACTTAAATAAACCCATTTTTACTTTGAGATCCAATTCTTATCATTTCCTCTGTCTGTTTCTCTCCTTTTGGATGTGTGATTAGAAGCTTCTTTTCAAATGTTTCATTTTCCATCATTTTATCCCTAAAATTCCTTAAATACTTAAAAGACTGGTTTTCCACCAAAGCACGTTCTCTGGAGTCAGAGATCTTAAGAGTGCTAAGTTGACTTATCTCCTGAGTTTCTAAACACTTTATAAAGAGCACGCGATAAAACAATGGGAACCAGTAAAGATAGAGAACTCAGAACTTCTCTGAAAAATGTGAACAATATGCACAGCAAATCTGAGTCGTTTCATCTCTGATTTATCCTTCAATAGCAAGTTTATTTGGGTGTTGACATTTGCATTATAATCTATCTCTTCCTTTTTAAAAATCCATCCTGAAATGAAGCCAAAGGCAAGAAATGATTTTTTTTTTTGTTAAAACAGGATGTATCTGAAATCCCTGAAATATGAACACTCATAATATGGCTCATTGTCCTGTAGAAGAAGGAGAGGAAGAAGAAAAAGAGGAGGAGGAGGAGGAGGAGGAGGAAGAGTAGGAGGACAAGAAAGAGGAAGAGGAGGAGGAGAAGGAGGAAGAGGAGGAGGAAGAGGAAAGGGAAGAAGAGGAGGAGAAAGAAGAGGAAGAGGGAAAAGAGGAAGGGGAGGAGGAAGAAGAGAGAATTGCTTGTGTGCTTAGGAAGAGAGCACAGGGTGGCAGGGCCACTGCAGAAGTGGCATTTGTGTTGTGAGAATACACATTCAAAGTAAGCTAAAGAGCTATATTGTATAAATAGTCAGAAATTCCCTGTGACGGGATTTTTAAATTCAGATTTCCCATACAGTATTCTTTTCTTTACAAATAGCAAATTATGAATTCCTTCTTGTGAGCAGATAGATATTTTTGATACTATTTATTTGAAATCTGCTTTATTTTTTAAGGGGTGTATGTTGTCAGCTGTACTTTAGTTAAAAATGTTTAAGAATAACTCTGTAGAGTGCAATAATGTATTTTTCCATGATCTCAACCTTGTAATGTTCCTGCTCCACTACATTTAGGACTGCTTTGGGTCTTTGAGAACTATTGGCATTTTGGATAAATAATTATGTAGGATAAATATCACTGAACTCATATCTATTATACTTAGTCAAAAATGTACAAAGTAGTAGTGTCTCAAGGTGTTGTTGGCAAAAAACCCTAGAATATTTATATTATTTAAAGTCAAAAACTATTTGTGGTATTTAACATAGCAGAGGTCACGCACAATGCAAATATAATTTCAGTGATTTAGTGCAACAGAAAGGTAATTCTTGCTAAAAAATAATGTTCAAAGCAGAAATTCTTGAGTATCAAGCAGTTTTTCTGAAAATATTTATTCAGTGACCCATTTGTCTATTTTTTGTCTCTACCATCCTTAATATCCGCCTTTAAAAATTATCATAGAAGGGGAAAGAACATGCAAATTTCAAATGTTATATTATAAAGGCGAAGTTTAGAAATAGAGGTTATAAGCTGTATTGACATTCCATTGGCTAGAACTCAGTCACAAAAGCACACCCAGCTTCAGAGGATTCTGAAAATGGCATGCATATTTGTGATCTTTTTCTCCAGGGTCACATGACAACATGAGAAGTACTGTCCAAGACAATGCCAGTGTCATGAAGACAAAGTGATTTCCAAGACCATGAGATTCGTGCTTCAAAACTACTCCTTGTATTTAAAATAGTATCTTTTCATAAAACACCTAAAGAATGGTGTGTATTCTAAATTTTGTTCATAATAGCCATTCATTTTCTTCATTCAGTATACATTTATTCTGAATTGTTAAATTTTTTCTGTCATCCCACAATGACATTAGATTAGAGTACACAGACATATTAAGACTTGCAGGAAGTTAGGCTTCAGAGTGCTATTTTACAAATTAGGATGATGGCTGGTAATGAAATATTTCTGTTAACAATGCTGCTGCTCAGTGTGGGGTTGCTTTCTGTTGTCACATTAAACACTGTTGTAAGAGTTCAGGTTTTATTACTCTTAATAATTCTTCTGACTGTATCATGTTGTTTTTTAAATGTTCTCTGGGGAATTTAAACATTTTTGCTATCTAGTTAATAACTAATAATTTTCTAACAGAAAAATATTTTTATTTTTCAATTATATTTCTTTTTAACTGATATATAAACAGAAAAAAATAATTTAAAAAACCTGCTTGCTATTTCTTGCATATGATCTTTGATAAAATGTCACTCCCTTGAGACCAACCTACAGAAATTCAGTACCTAATAAAAATCTGAAAGTAAGCAGTTATTTGAAGTGTTTTTTAATTGACTGAAGATTTTCTTTGATAGAACAAATGAAGCCTAGTCCTTTCCAATTTCCACTTTTTGGGGGGATAATTAGTATACTTCCTGAATTCAGTAGTCAGTTTTTCAAAGGTCATATAGTATGTAATGAAAAGCATTGATCATATCATGAAAAGACTGTTAATTCCAGCTGGAAGAAAACATGATAAGAAATCATTTCCAATGTGGCATATAATCTGACAAACTCTTTAAACTCTCAATGAAGACATTGTACTGCTTGTGGCATACGAAAAATAATTATAATTCATTTATTATTAAAATTTTTCACCATTTCATATTTTCTATATGCAAAAGTTCCCATTTCACCAATTAAGTGATACATGTTGTTTAATTAACTCTAAATTAAAATTTTAAAATGAAATAACTTGTCAACAAACACATTTCCAGATGACACATTTTATATCTGGTTAAGAGACAAATGTGGATTAAATGTCAACTGAACTATAAAACTACATTTTATCCTAATAAAACTAGACCAAAAATAGATTTGTAAAATACTCAACTATTTTTCTAAAATTAATTTTTATTATTTGTTTCTAAATGAAGTCTGCACATGTTTTAAGAGTGAATAATTTTTTTAAATAAAGGAGAAAAAATAAAATTTCTGTTTGTACTGTTTTACATTCTGAAGATTTTGTACCACACATAACTAATGTCAAGCATATATGTAGTTTGTAAGAAATGAAGACATTTGGCTTTATGTTGATTATTTTATAAGACAAATCTGAGGCATAGGGCTGTTTAACACTATAGAAAGTCAGGTATAACCTTGGCATTTGTGTATGAATCAAAATGTGTGTGCATGTATTGTATTATTGGAAGATTTCATAGCTAGATGTTTTCTTCCATGTTTATTTTTAACAATTTGTTTTTTAAATGTGGTAGAGATTTGTATAACATTTTAGTATGTGTGCACTAGTTTCCATTCTTTTACAGAACTAGAGATGGTGTCCAATTTGGATATCTGGTGATTGCTTTACTGAATTGACTTTTGAGTGATAGCAATAATGTAATTTGTTTAAAAATGAAATAACAGGAAAAGACAAGTATTTTGAGCATTTGACTTGGACTAGTTGGACTTATAAAAGTTATCCTGGCTCAAGATTTAACTACATTTTAATGAGTATTAATGCTTAATTCTTATTGACTTTTTTTTTTTTTTTTTTTTTTTGTCTTGTTGAGACAGGGTCTCACTATGCAGTTCAGGCTGGTCTTGAGCTCATTTTGTTTGTAGTCCAGGCATGTCTTGAGCTCAGAATGATTCTCCTGCCTTAGCCTCCTGAGTGCTGGGATTGCAATTACGCACCACTATGCCCAGCCTAATGACTGTTCTTAATTGTATTTTCCCTTCTAAGCTTCTCACAACCTAGCACTAGGACCTGAAAAACATATTTTCTTCATTTTTAGAGTTTTAAATTGCCAAAATACAGTATGTTTTCTTTCATTGTAATACTATAGTTAAAGGTAACATTCGTTGTATGGTATTTACAGAATTTAAAGGTATGCTTAATAAAGAAGTTTAAAAACAATAAAGACCAGTGAACTGAAGCACTATATGTAAGAGATAATTCAGAACCTGATACAGCTGGAAAAATGCTTATTTGTAGAAGTGCAGAAGTGAAAGAACTGTAGTCAACTAGTAAGTGATTGACAATGCTGTCTAGCAATGAGCATGATATTAGAAGTATGTTTGCTACAATGTCACTTTTATTATCAATACAATTTGTGCATTTTCAGTGTAGCTTTTCATATACTATATAGTCTTGATTGTTTTCTGATATTCAGCATGTCCTGAAGTACTGAGAACTCTCTTCATGCTAATTTTTAAAGTAAATATTCTAAAATATGCTGAACGCTTCCAGTTTTCCAAACTCAAAATCACATTTTGCAACCAGATGATCCTTATAATTTTGTTTCTAAAAGATCATAATCCATTATTGAAAAATACATATTTTAATATCAGATGTTTTCTTAGTTAGCATCTGTTTCTTAAGGTCCATAATTCAGTAAAATGTCATGTTTCAAAGTACAAAGTGTTTTTAAATAATTAGGAGTGGGTAAGGCAATTTGGAAGCATGACAAATTCTAGCTCTGTGAATGTTAGGAATGTATTAGTAAAAAGAGGAGAAAGGGGGTCTGGATTAAGGTCTGCTCTGATATTATAGGTAAGAGCAAGTAATTTCGACAGAACGAGCCAAATGAGATATGTTGTTATGCATAAATCAATATACAGCTGTGTAGCAGGCACCTCATGTTGGATTCATCAGACTGTTGCCTAGAAAAAAGTTGTGGAAATTGGAGGAGGAGTCATAGAGTAATGAAGAACAGGTAAAAACCCCACTGTAATGAATTCCATGAGACAGCTAAATTGTTTCATAGTGACTGGATACATGGCTGTAAATATTTCCATTCTGCAGGAGATGAGAAAAAGCTAAAGCATAGATTATCTAAAGCAAATTAAGGGGGCAAATAAGCAGTGCTTTAAACACAAAATTTAAAATGGAGTGGTAAATACGATGTCTATGTCATGTCCTCCTGGATCAGTAGATTGTTTTGTTGTTTGTTCTGTTTGGAAAGATTTTTAAAAGTTGGAGTGTTGGTATACAACAGAGTGGGAAATGTAGGAGACACCAATCTACTAGCTTATAGTTAAGTTCATGAAATATGTTTAATGAATGCGTGACTGGGGTTGGGGTATGGTGACAACATAAACATTCTTAGAGTCTGATTGTACTCTGGTATGGCCTTCCTAGGCCTTTCTTGTAGAGACAGTGGCTCAGGGGTTAAATAGTTTCTTTCCCCAGTCTTCTTTGATGGTTGCACAGAAACTTGAGGATCAAAGATATCTGGGATATTGAACTTGCCCAGGAAGCTTGCAAGTCAGATAAGTGGATTTCAGTACAGATTGGGAAAACTCAAATTGCTTCTTTCTTCTATGATCTAAATTTTTGCAGTACAAATTGATTCTGCAAAAATGGTGGAACATTTAAAACTTTAGAGTAACAGGAGAAATCAAAGTGCTCTTGCATGGACAATTCCTTGAACCATATATATCAATGTTATAAAATCTCATCTTGCATTTGTGGCTTTTCCACTATGTTCTCTCTGTATTAAAACCTAATTGACCTTTTATGCCTTAAGTATGTACCCCCTAAACTACTCATTGAAAATATTCACCAGCTGATAAATTGAAAACACAGAATTCTGGATTTGAATGGATCACTGTGGCTTTCCTAGGAAGTAAATGATGGTCAGTCTAGTTAATGTCTGTGTACATTGCAGTTCTCAGGCATCTCAACTTTCTGTGTGTTATGCAATTTTCCTATCTCAGGTTCCCAAAGTGCAAGATGTAATCCTATTCTATCATTGGATTACAGTGTCCTTTCAATTAATATTGAACATATGACATGCAAGGGATCAGATTTAATGAGAGATCCAGGTGTATTTCTCAAGTTTGTTTAATCATGGGAAATACTTAAGAATCTTTGTAGAAAAAAATTAATTCTCTAGTCCCACAGTAATCCTAGTAAAACAAAGTCTAACTAAAAAGTTCTAGAGCTTCATATTTAAAGAAATATCCCATGGTAAGTAAAATGATAACACGGGTTTAGCACATTGCTTAGAAATACAGATGGGGATCTCATTACTATTTGGATCTATGTCTTGTTCTTCCCTCACAATCATTTTGTCTTTTATATCCTCTAGTATTCGCTGCCTCATGCAGTGATCAATGCCAACTGCTGAGGTTCTGGACCTACAAATTCTGGAGCTGTCTTTTATTCTCTCTCTCTCTTTCTCGGTCTCTCTGTATCTGTCTCTGTCTCTGTCCCTCTCTCTCTTGCCTCTATCTGTCTCTCTCTGTTTCTCTATCTCTCCTGTCTCTCTGTTGCTAAGTCTTCCATTAGTACATTCTGTTTCCAGTACTGCTAACATTTCCTCTCACTTATAGCTTCTCTACAAATACAACTAGAATCATGAATTCCCACAGTCCATATGTGTATGTCTCTATCTTATGCAATACTGCTTGATAGCTTTTTTCATATTACCAAGACATACTCTTTGAATAGTTATAAAATATATTTTCCTTAAAGCCCTGTCTCATTCAACTCAATAACAATAATTGCATTTAGAAAATATTATTTTCTGGCTAGATTAAGCAACAGGTATTTCTTTCTCATACTAGAGACTGGAGTTCTAAGATCAGGGTGACACAATGGTCAGGTTCTGCAGAAGGTCTGCTTCTTGGCTTGTAGGCAGCTCTGTCTTCTCACTTTATTTTCTCATGGCAGAGAGAGGAGGCTTTGATGTCTTTCCCTTTTCTTATAGAGACATTAATTCCATTATATGGCTCTACGTACATGACTTCATCTCAGTTTAATTACCTCCCAAAAGTCCCACCTCTTAGTGCTCTTGAGACTTAGAACTTCATCATGTGAATGAGGGGCCTCAAACACTGGGTCCACAAGAAGATCCATTGCCAAATACATTTTGGAGGAATGTTGGGTTAACCAGACAAGGACTTAAAAGAGTATTTTAAAAGCAAGATTTAGATTTTATGTGCATTGTATGACTCCACAAGCATGGGAGAGTATTAGAGGCATTGTTCTCCAGAAATATTCAACTACTGAACTTTTTGTCTACAGAGTGTCTTGGAGAACTGATGTGCAAAAAAAAAAGTCTGATGAGCTGTGTTTTGGCAGTGAACATTGTTTTAAAAATTCCTTTTCTTTTTTGAACTTCCTTATGCATTGAAATTAAAACATTGTTTCTTATCTTCTTGCCTTCTTTCTTCCATCACTGATGTATATAGTAAGGCTTCATGAAATATTTCTGATACTCGCTTGTTCTACAAAGTTTATTTGCACAAGTGAGAAATGGTTTTACCAAACCTGGTAGAGGCAGTTGGAGGTTTCTAGAGGTGATTGAGGAGCTCACCCTTAAGGAGAGTGTAAAGAAAACAGCCTGTACTTGACAAAGCACTGCATCCTTCCAGTCCTTAACAGGACTAGTTTGGCATAAGTACAAGCACAATTGCTCAAATGGTTTCTCCCATCTATCATTATTTCTCAGGGGACTAGAAGGCAAGAAACTTTGCATGTTTTCTCCTGCCTTATCTACTGCTCCTGGGACTCTGTTATTTCAAGAATGCAAAAACCTAGAAATGCTACAAATATTTTGAAGAATGTCTTCATTTCTACACATGTAAGTGGGCTGTGTGCCTCACAGTAGCGGAGATAACTGAGTATCAGTAGATAGTAGATTCTAACTTTATAAGAGCCAAAGCTTATGTCAAGGGAAGGGACGGAAGAAGGAGATGGGGAGAGAGAGAGGGATGGAAGTAGGGAGGGAGAAAAGAAGAGAGACACAGGGAGAGAGAATACTTTTTGATATTTCTATATACAAAAGAATAATAATACTGTACCAAACTTTAATTTGATTACAAGCTTGTTGATTTCATGTTATATACATATTATTCATAGCTGTTAATTCTTAATGAGTCAAAGCAGCATGCAACTATCATCATGGTCCCTATCTTTCTTCTCTCTCAACTATAAAATATGTAAAAACTTCAAAGGACATCTGGTGGGAGAAAAGAACTTGCTAAATTTTAAAATATACACATTTTTAGCATGGACATCTTGAAAACATTATGTGATAAAAAAAATGAAAATATGAATTTTTTACTTTTTATTTTTCAAGTCATTTTAAATTATACTTAATATATTTTATGCATTATTACTTTAAATATGTGCATTTCTATTACAGAAATAAACAAAACAAGCAAAACTTTCACTTTTAATTTATATAAATTTTTTTTTATCTTTTAGTCAGTATAGAATTTTGAAAAGAAAGGTGCACTTAAAGTCGATTCAGTGGCTTACAAATGTAGAATCAGCTACGAGGAGACTAGAGAATCACTTGAGTTCAGGAGTTTATGACTAACCTGAGCAACACAGCAAGTCACTGTTTCAAAAAATTATGAAAAATGATTGATATCTTTGATGCACTCTTATTTAAACACACACACACACACACACACACAATTATGACCTCTTGCCAAGCAAATGTTAGGCAATTTTCACTGGGACAAAACTAGAAAAGTAAAAGTATGATAAAGAAAACTGTATTGTACTAATAATACAGGCATTCTAAATCAGACCTGAAAAACTTACGTGGCGATACGGAAAGCACACTACATAGAAACACTGATTAAACATGAAATACATATGAAAAATTGTATGAAGTCACAGATACTAATTTACTTGTTGAAAAACAAAGTTTTACATAGTTTAACCTCACTACAGTCTCTGTACACAGCATTGTTTGTGTTAGCTAAACATACACATACACATACACATTTGGTTTGTTTCCTCTAATATTTCTTGTTTTATAAAATTAGATTATTTGTTTTATAAAATTGTTTTATAAAATATATTATTGCTGTACTACACTTCAGTGTTACTTTATATATTACTTTTAAATTATTTTTTCAAAGTAGGAACTTTTAGTATAAGGTAGTTACTATATAATTGATCCTCTGAAGAATTCTAGATATATCTGTATGTTTAAAATGAGTATATATGCCCAAATAAAATCACAATCCCCATGCCTTGCATTAAATTCAGAATAACTGAGTCTTATTACTTAGAATGTTGAAGATTTAATTTGATCCAACTAATACTTGCTAGCACTGCACTCTTGTGTCTCAGCATTTTTGTGCCTTGCGTCCTCTAACACCTGCTGCGTGCTTGGCCCTGCACTGATAAACTGTATTGGAGAACCAGTAAGCAGGTGGAAGCACTTTGGGAGCAGAATTTTCATGAAAGAATGCAAGCATTGTTTGTTTTCAAGGTTATTTGAATTACCAGGAAACTCAAACAAGTGAAGACAAAAGGAGACATTTCAGGGAGGAAGAATTGAATGTGGAGAAGGATGTGAGAAAGCTCAGGAAAGGCCAGGGAACTGCACATGGTTCCTCGTCTGGAGTTTCAAGAGGTTTGGAAATGCGACCTGAGCCTGAAAGTGTGAAGTGCCATCTCCTTTTCGAGATATTTTATTTTTTTTTCATCATTTAAGTATGAAACTGTCAGTTAACCTTTTATTTCTTTTTATCTTAAAGAGAATAGAATAAATGTTAAAAATGATACAGAATTTCAAAACAAAATGATTGGAAGTGAACAATGGTTAATAGTATATATATATATATATATATATATATATATATATATATCTTTTCTTTTTTTTCTCCTTTCCCCCATCCCAGTTCCTTTTTTGAGCAGTTTCTTCCCCTTTCACAATATCGATTGTACCTTTGGTTTTTATTTAAAAGGGGTATTTTAATAGTAGACTGCATTTTGTACCTAAATGCTTAGGGAATGGATGCATCAGGGAAATGTTTTGATTGAAGAGATTTAGGACATTCAGAAGCTTGACTGGGTGGCAGTATTTCTAAAGTGACTTGTGGATTTGAAAAAGGAGTGCTCCCCGAGTATATAGACCACCATCTATGCTGTTTTACAAATCATTATTTTTACTTTCAGAATTCTCAGTATTTCTTTTTTAACTTAACTGGCAATTCTAGAATATTTTTCACTTAGTTTTGTTAATGCTGTCTTAGCCTGTAACAATACCCTCCCTTAGCCTCTTAAGTAGGATACTTATGTAACTATTATGAGTTTTTCAAAATAGTACACTAGCATGGGCTGAGATAAATTGTGTGTGCGTGTGTGTGTGGGTGTGTGTATTGTGCTGTTCATTCAAATATTCAAAAATTGTTACACAAAAATTAGAGTGGATAAAATTATATCTTATTCTCTTCGATAAATTGTACTTTAATATTTCACATTCAAGTATCTTTTAGAACATTTTAAAACATTCAAGTATCTTTTAGAACATGAATTATTCTGTAAGTACTTTTAATGGCAACAACTTATGTAGTTTATGGTAAGCAGTCAATAAACTTATGATTATATGTAGTATCCTGCTTAGTAATTGTGTCTTGGTTACTTTTCCAATGCTGGACAAAAAAACCTGACACCTACAGCTTGAAAGAAGAGAGGCTAATATTTGGCTCACGGTTTCAGTCCATTGTCAGGTAGCTGTGCGGCTGACGCAGAATGACAGAGTTACAATGGAGAATAAGATGCTCAATCAGTGGCAGCCAGGAAGTGGCGAGAGAATGGAGGAGTTGGAGAGGTTGATATTCCCTCTCAGGTCACAACACCAGTGACAAGCTCCCTGCCTCCAACAGCACATTGGACTATGAATTTGTTAGTGGATTAATGCACTTATGAGAGCAGCACTCTCATGATACAAGTTGCCTTCCAAAAGCGTTCCCTATAAACACAGGAAACTTTTGGAGGACCCTCTAGATATTCATCATGACAAAGTGGAATATGTTATTATCTTGCCTATTTCTCAGAAGAATCAACTGAAGTTTAGAAACATTGTGTTTCATATGCCAGGCAACTAACGAGTAATAGAGTCAATACCATAAGCA
Source organism: Cavia porcellus (assembly GCF_034190915.1). Classification (NCBI taxonomy): domain Eukaryota; kingdom Metazoa; phylum Chordata; class Mammalia; order Rodentia; family Caviidae; genus Cavia; species Cavia porcellus. The sequence continues at coordinate 24,034,677 of NW_026947497.1, read as the reverse complement.
TTATAGTTTTAAATAACACTAATTCTTTATGAATTAATAAAATTAAATACCACCAGAACTAATTTTATGTGTCCTATAATACTCGTCTTATTTGTGATGAGAGTTGGAAGCTGACTTATGCATCTGGATACAATGTGGCTAAGCTAAGACTGAAAGGTAGGACTTTCAGTTCCAAATTGTGTGAGCTTCATGCTGTACAAATCTTCTTATCCTAGAACTAAGAAATAAAGTAAAATAAAAAAGAGGGGAAGATAGACCCCTTATTAACCTGAAACTTCTCCAACATATTATTAGCTTTTTTGTTTTAACCTTTCATATGCATAATTTCATTGCTATTAATTTCAGATTCAAATTCAGTAGTTCGTTGGCCAATTTTATCCTCCCATTTATATTTTTAGTTACTTTTGTTTCTATGTGTCTTGAATCAGGATCTGAAAGCTCTATACTCTTTCTCAGAGGTTTATTTTATATCATCTCTAAGATATAGTAAGTATGACACTAAGTGTCTTCATGGTAGATTTTCCCACCACATTGTTGTATTCTATGGAGCTGCTGCAGGAATCATTTCAATGTCCACTTTATGTTTCCCAGACAAATTTCTTTTAGTTACCGAATATATTACACATTCATGAAAACCACTTGTAATGTTCTTGTTCAAGAATGCCTTAACTCAGTGGGTGGCTTGTAGCGAAAAGGAAGGATGACAGAAAGAAATTAATGGATTCTCTACAGAAAGACAATTCTAAAAAGTGTAAAATAAAAATATTTTATAACCCACATCACCTTGATACATGATAGAATTTGAACACATACATATCATAACTGTTGAATCAACCTTAATTTATTAAGGTGATGGTTTTTGTTAAATTTTTCTTCAGTTTATATAAATGAGGCACATGAGTGGTTAAATTGTTTGACAATACAAATTAATTAGTGGCTCTTTGAGGCTTAAAATCCTTACAAACGATATTTTAGGATCCATAGTCAAGTTTTTGTAGTATCACCTGGAAAACAAAAAAGCATTCTGAGATTGAAATCTATAAAAAAGAATCAGCAGTGGACTTCTGGGAGAACATGGCAGATAGATAGCAGCAGCTTTTGAGACTTGCTGACAAACCACACTTAAAATCCAGGAATGGTGCCGGGCGAGAAATCCTAAGCAAGGGGAGATATACTTTGCCGACCCAGGAATGAACTAAACTAAGAGAAACCAACTGGAAACACAATCCTGGTGATATAACAGGAACAGATAAGGTCTCAGTTCGGAAGCTGGACTCAGCACCACTGGAAGCTGCGATTTGAATTTCCTGCAGCCGATGCTGCATCCCAATCAGCATGGCAAGGAGAGAGGTGCAAAAGCTCTGAGAGTGGGAAGTGGTGAATGGAGTTGAGAGTGGGACTGGCCGGGAGCCCTGCATCGACCTACGGTGAGTGAGCGGATCGGGAACCCTTCCATAGAGTAGGAGGCTTCAGCAGAGGACATACTGGGACCAGGCAGACTAGATGGAACAGGATGTTGCAGTGACTTCAGTCACATATTCCACTCTCAAGCGGGATTGGTGGGGAGTGCCTGGCTGTGTGATGCCGCTGACTAAGACCCAGTAGGCTAGCCCAAACCAGGTCCCAGTGCCTGGATGTGCATTCTAGCAGTGAAGGCTTTGGTAGGTTGACCTGGAGGGGTGGGCCCAGCATAGGCTGCCCAGGTCTGTGCCTCCCTAGTACACTGCAGTGGGCAGGAACACCTAGCCAGCGCAATTCAAACAAACTGTAACTGACAAAGAAAGAAACCAGGCCTCCTATATACACTTGTATAAAAAGAACAAAAAATATGGGAAGAGGGAACAACAAGAAAGGGTCCTCAGCCCCCAACCCTGAGAAACATGCAATATCAGACACAGCACCAATAGACATAAAGCACTACCTTCAGAGCCTCATAGACGAGTTCAGGAATGAAGTTATTAATGACCTCAAGCAAGATATAAGTAGAATAGTTAGAGAAATGCTAAGCACCACCCAAGAAAAAACAGATGATGGAATGGAAGAACAGAAAAAAAAGGGAGAATCGTTTGATGGAGAAAATAGAGAAAACATAGAATACGCGAAGCAGGTTCAAAGAAATTACCAGGAAACTAAAAACTCTATCAAAAACTGGCACAACAGCTTGAAAATAACTAAGGATAGATTATCTGAACTGGAGAGCAGATTTGTAATATGGGAGCATGAAATGAAAAACTTTTTAAAAATAACAAAAAAACAAACAGCAACAATACAAAGGCTAGAAGATGATAAGAGGATCTATAACTTAAGAATTAAGAACATAAAAGAAGAAGTAGGGACACAAACAAATGGTTTACAAAAGCTATTCACAGAAATAATCCAAGAGAATTTCCCTAATTTAGCAAATGGTAAAGATACTCAGATGTATGAGGCATACAGGACCCCAGCCACCTATAACCCAAACAGAGCTACACCCAGGCATATAATAATCAAAATTCCAGAAATCCAATATAAGAACAGAATATTAAAAGCCATCAGAGACAAGAAACAGATCACTTACAAGGGAACACCCATCAGAATTACAGCAGAGTTCTCGGCACAAACCATCAAATCACAAAGCGCGTGGGGGGAAATAATTCAAGCTTTGAAAGATAATAACTTCCAGCCAAAATTGATATATCCTGCACAACTGTCCCTAGAAATTGATGAAAAAACAAGGTGCTTCCAGGATAAAGAGGAACTAGGGGAATTTTCAACCACCAATTCAACTCTATAGATAATACTGCAGGATATTCTAAAAAAGGAAAATACCAAAATTCCAGAAATAGTGGCAGAGAGGCCACAATGAATGGAGCAGAAAGAGAAATGAAGAAGACAAACTGACAACAAACGACAGAAAAAGCTCAACAGAAATGAGGCAGAGAAGATTGGATGGTAGGAACAGCTATTTTGGAGAAAACAAGACATCTTAATAGCTTCATCTTGTTTTGAAGTCCCATCAGACTTGTATTCTTCTGTCTCCATTGGTCTTAAAAGGTTGTATCTTATTGGATTTTAATATATATGATAATATAAGTAAAGACTTTTATAGACAAGGAGATTATACAGAAACCATTGTTAATTTTTTGTTAGTTGGTTCTAAATACCCTGTAATAATGTCATTCTCTTGAATGGCTTTATAGTGTCTTGATATGTTTGGTGCTACAATATAGGAGGTTATACTCAAAGATTTCAAGGAAAGCGACACTATGGTAACTATTTTTATGTCAGGATATTTTGTGGTGAAACACTATTTTGCTTAAATGGTTATGTTTTGACCTGCACTGTTCTGTTGTTATGACCTCTTTTATCTCAATCCCCCCCTTTTTAAATTATTTACTTTTTTCTTTTTATCTTTTTAATTAAGGGAAAAATAAATAAAAATAGCAGGATACATTATAGTAACCTACTTTGATTTCCTATTAACTTGATTTGAAATCCTGTATTGCCCTCACCATCTTGTTTTGACTGATTTTCCCCTATTCTGCTTTGTTTGATAGTACCAGGTTTGAAAGTATAGGCAAAACTGTGAAGACAGTAAGATTCATTATGACACCCATTCTGGTTGACTATTATCTTCTTTTCAAGTCCTGTAATATCTCCGGTGCTTTGGTTTTATTATTTACTGTTTTGTTCAATTTTATTATAACTGACAATTCTTCTTAAAATAGCAGCAGGCAGTATGGTAACCATTGTTGATCACCTTGTATTTTGTTTTTACAGTATCTATTATGTCCATCCTTTTGATTTGACTGACTCTGTTCTGATATGTCGCATTTGGTTTTACTCTCTTCAAAAAAAGTAATAAGAACTGTGGGAGTAATAAAACCCAAAATGTGTAATTGTCATTGTACAAAAGAAAAGAAAGTGCTCTAAAGTTTACAACTGCATATATGTTTAAGTGTATAAGATAGATAACCATATTACTGAGTTTTTTTGGATCACTGAACAAAACTGTTTGCACTCTCACTGTTTGAAAGTCCACTTTATATGCTTCAATTTTGTAACTTGAACAACTATTTCTAAGATGAGAATATGTAATCTATTAACTAGTCATTTCTTACTGTTTATTTTTAAAATTTTGTATTACTTTTACCCTTTTTCTGTTTTTTTCTTTTTCTCCTTAAATAAAAAAAAAGAATCATCAGTGGTTAATAAAGTAAAACTTATAAATTTTGTTCTGCTTCTTATTTAAACAAATGCAGTTTAAAATTTTATAATTTCTCTCTGGGGTGGTCTTGGTCATTGTATCAGTCAGAAGTATGCTATGTTGTTCCAGAAATACAGATGTGATGCATTGTATGGTGGGAAAAAGGGTTTGTTATATTCCATTTGGGTACAGTTTAACATTTCTATACAATAACTAAATTTTTAAAAGTCAATAAATATCCGGTCTTAGAATTATCTTAGAAGGCTATAGGTATAATGAGCTGCTAAGTGGGTTAGTGGAATATTAAATAATATTCTCTTTAGAAAACACAAATCATACCCACAAATCAGTTTGCCTCCATAGATGTTTGGCCCACAGTGTTTCTTTAAATTGTTTCCAGCTTCAAATACATGCAGATTTTATCTAATGTGCTAGATTTATTAATTTTTTGGAAAAAATGAAAGATGTGACAACATTTGGCAAGATTTTCCACATGGCCATACCTAACAAATATTTTGGTTCTTGATTCAACTTAAGCATTTAGAATGGTACCCATCTATTGATACTCCATGAATTTTTATTGCACTGACTGAACTGTGGACTGTGTTAGTAAACATGTATTGACCCATGAAGTGATAGAATCTATGTAGGATACTCTGGTTTTACTGATAATACCTCAGGATCCTGAGGAAGCCCTAAACTACTCTGCCAAGGAAAGGTGTAAGTACAAAACTCCAGTGCCCATTTATTTTAGCTCTAACACAGGATTCCCAGGGCAGCTCTCATCCTCTGCCATTCTAGAGAGAGTCATATAAGTCATAGTAAGGATTTATATTTAATTTTTAAGATTTTGAAGGAAATGATGGCCATTCGACTCTGTACTTTTAAACACCATTTCAAGATTATAGCTAGAATTTATTTCACTATCACACATATATTTTATCTAAATTGAGGATTTTATTTTTATAAGTAAAATAATTTCTTCATGCCAAATCATTGTTTGTCTTTAGATTGGGTTCCTCACAGAAATTTAGTAATGTATATTTCATTTGTATGTTTTCAAAAAGTGGCTTAATGAGGTGAGGTGACTTGCTGGAGTTTTGATTTTAGGGTTTCTCATTAGTCTAGTGTTCTTTTCACTGTACCAGTAATTCACCATTGTGAGAATTTTGCAAAAATCATCCAAAACACACAATTTGAAATGACTGTGGTGAAATACATTTGTTGTAATTTATTTTTTTGATGAAAAATCTTAATATATCAGAATAATTTAGTTCACACTTCTTGCTATGGGAATTCTACAGACAGGTATTCAACTAGTGAATCGCATAGGTAAGACAGCAGTGTAGAAAAGGATCATGACGTGATTCTATGAATGTTCTAAACAGTGGTGAAATCTAAGTAGATGACTTAATGTTCTTGATCAAAGAGTGCCATAAGGCTAGCAAATGTGGTAAGAACTCTAGTAATGATTCCATAATGATAGAAAAACAATAAATCATGGTAAAGAAAAAAAACAGATCAGAAAGAATATAGACAATTATGAAGGGTACCACATTTGAAAAGCCAAGATAACTTTAAAAATGAGACATTTTACAGGGATAAGAAAACAATGTAACTTCAGTTCTGCATAATACATACTTCACCATTGAAATCCAGTGAGGTAATCTAATAACAATGTACTTACCTGTTCTCAGTTTATCATCTCCTCAAACCCCACTTACTTTTGATTACAAAATGTACCTAAGAAATCTTATACTGATTTTTTTGGTTATGCTTAGTAAATTCTGGCTTTGCATTTGTCAAATTAATTAAACTCTATGTTATAAAGATCCTTAAAACCAAGTATTAGGTTTAAAAGTTAAACAATGTGATATTAAATGCATTTCAAATGTTAGTTGTATTTTATATCAAAGAAATCAATAATCTTGTTATTTTTGGATATAATGTTTATTACATTCAGTAGCACAACTCTTGAGAAACTAACATATAATTGATTAAAAAGTATAAAATTTTGAGGCAGTAATCCCTCTGACTTTCTGGTGATATTTATGAAAGGCTAGATGAGTAAGAAAATCAATTTCCTTTGATATAAAACCAGTCCTTTTATATCTGGTGCAATTAGCAGTATTTAAATTTTATCCCATTGCTAAACTATACCCTTTTACCTTGATTGCAACTTGCTTATCATTGCTTTTTGAACTGATTAGTCTTGTGACATTTCAATATTTGGTTTCTTTCAACTCTATTATATGTAATTAGTCCCCTTTCGAGCCCTTGAATTACTTTAATGCTAACTTTTATAACTATTGAAATCATCACCAAAATAAATAAATGTTTAAAATGCATCTGTTTGTTTCATAAGCCCATGGAACAGTGATGCATCTAATGTAAATCACTCCCAAATGTGGATCATTTAAGAACGCAGTAGTTCCCTCTTATCTGTAGTTATGGTTTCTATTATTTAAATTACCTAGAGTTAACCATGACTTTAAAATATTTAATAGAAAACACCAAAAATGAATGTTTCATATGTGTTTTCAAAATTTGTCTTATTTGTACCTGCTTGCAATACATCGTGGGAAGTTGCTACATGTGCATAACACATCTTACTTCTTTTCAGATCTTCTTTTCCTCTCCCTCCTCCTCCTTTTCAACTCTGTTTCTCTTCCCATTTGCAAAAAAGTCTCCCTATTTCCTATGATCTAGCTTTATTTTATCTTTATTTATACCTTACACTTCTCACATAATAGAAACCATGTTATATTTATGCTTGTGTGTCTGATTCATTTCAATTAACATGATGGTCTTAAGGTGCATATTAATATGTTTTAAATTCAATTCCCTTCTGAGCAGCATGATGAAATATTACATAATCTTGCCCTGCCCTATCCGGTATGTACACAGTACTCAATTTCACTTAATTTTTGTCTTAAAGTGCAAGGCTAGTGATGCTGACAATTCAAATGTGCGGAAGCAAAGCTTCAAAGTACTTTTTGCCATTAAAAACATAAAAGTACTTAAAAACTTTTCTTAAGAACTTCACTTAAAAATTGTAAGCTGAGATCACTAGTCTACAGTATAAATAAATGTTTTACTGTTATACTACCAACTACAGAAGTTATAGCTATAGTACAGATAAGTGCTTAGTTTACATAGAAAAAAGGATTAAATTTGTAGGTATACATATAGGAAAAACCATAGTATTTATAAGATTATATTTTGTCTACAGTTTCAGGTATCACTGGGGGTCTTAGAATGTGTTTCTGTCAAGTACGAGACAATATTCTCTTTTCTGTATGACAAATTATTTTTAGTGATAATCATGAAATGAAATTTACGAGTAATATTAGAAAAATGTGGATGGAAAAATTTGTATTGAATTTATATATATATATATATATATATATATATATATATATATATATAAATACACGTCAGTAAACTTTTTAGAAAATAACAAGAAAATATCAAATTAATAGTTAATTTCATTAAATTATTTTTGGAAAAGTAAGAAACATGTAATGAAATTTCTTCAAGGGAAAGTAGTCTGCAAGATTCAGATCAACATTTTCACACTGACTGGCAACAGTGACTTAACTGAAACTCTGTTTCTTCATCTTTAAGCCACTGGACTAGCTTTGTTTATTTTAAAGTTACTGATGCAGTGATGTACTCTGTCATTTAATCTTTACTATCATCTTCACTGAGTTAAAGGATTCCTGGAGAGGTGATTGAATCTTGCGTATGTAGCCTTATCCGTGCATTACACCACTGACGCTCATAACTGACTGTGGTGTTTTTATCTGGGGCTCAGTTTTCGATATGATGCTGAGGGCATGACTACAAGGCTGTATCTCTCATTCATGCTCTCCCTTGTTCTCTGCTTCCCAGTGATCCTGAAGTGCGCAGCTTAAACTATGGTGTGCCTTGCAGCCAGAGAACCACGGACAGTAACCTTTGAAATAGTGAGTCAAACTAGAATTGCCTTTAAAATTTCCAGGTGTCAAGCATTGTGTCTTGGAAGTGAGAAAGCTGATTACCATGTTCTTAGAGCTATAGAAGTCGGAGATGTGAATTGTATCCAAACTGAACTCAGATTGCTTCAAATTATTATGAATTTGCTCCTGAAATGAAAGCAGGTAGTTTGTGCAGCTGATTTTTTTGTGACAGGGCTTTCTAGGTCACTAGGAGTTTCCCAACTTGACTTTCATATTTCTATATTCATTAAAGGAAAATAATAAATAATAAACACATAGTAATTTGCAGCATATATATTCATATATATATATATATATATATATATAATTAAAATGTAATAGTAACAAGAACAGTATTTAGAGCATGTAGCATATATTTCTAAATTTTAGCTTGTGAGCCAAATCTGGTCTTTGTCCTATACATTTTTGAAATGTCAGTCAGTGAAAGAATGGATACATTTTGAAAGTGTTGGACAAATGCCAAAAGAAGGCTATTTTAAAACATAAAAATTATATGAAATTCAAGTGTCAGTGTCTATGAAGTTAGTTTTATTGGAATACACAGACTCCATTAATTTGGTCCATCCTTGGCCGCTGTGGCTGTGTGATGGCAGCCTTGAAGTAGTTGCCCATGACTACATGGGTGGTGTATTACTTAAGCAGGGCTGCTATGACATAGTATCACAAGTTAGATATATTTAAAAGATTTTTAAATTTAAAGAGAATAAAACAAAAGAAGACAGAGAAAAGCATATCAGAACATAACAATGTAAGCAACACAGCACTTCAAAACAAGATAACAGGATATCAAGAGTGGCTACTATAATGTCTCTTGTTTTCTCTGAAATAATTGAGCATACCTTCACACACAATAATATCAAACATAGCAAAATAGTGTAAAACTGTTCAAAAGAATGAAAGCATTACAGGACTTCAAAACCAAATAATAGGAAATGAGCAATGGCTACTATAATATTTCATTTTCCTCAAAAAAGTTGTCTATACCATCACAATAATAGAATCAAATAAAACACAACAGCATAAAACAAAACAAAACAAAACAAAACAGAACAGAAGCATGATAAGACTTCACAACAGGATGATAGTAAATCATCAATGGCTGCCACAATGTCTCGTTTTCTTCAAAATAGCTGTTCACACCATCACATAATAAAATCAAATAAAACAGAATAAAACCAAATAAATGAATTAAAGCATTAAAATACTTCAAAGCAATATAATAGGAGACCATGATTCCATAATATATCCCACTGTATTCAAAATAACTGTCCCTACCATCTGACAGAATAAAATCTAACAAAACAAGACAGAACAAAGCCAAACCTAACAAAATTGTGAAAACAATGAGAGTTCAAAACAAGACAATAAGAAACTAACAGTAGTTACCCCCTTTCCCTCCCTGTTGTTTCCTCCCCTATCACTTACATTAAATATTTTGTGTTTGGATCCCATTAACTCCCTCTGTTTCTTTTGCTAGAGTTCACGCATATGAGTTTGAACTGCTTTGCCCATGAACGTGATCTCCAGTTGCGACCATTTACCTACAGGAGCCTTGAGGTTATTCTATTTTATAGCTCTGTAGCTTTCCACTACATGAAAATACTGTATCTTTCTTTATTGTTATATGGTTCTGTGGGCATGAGTCTGAAACCTAGATGTCAGCAGATATGGTTCTTTCTAGAGGCTTCCAGGAAAAACCTGTTTTATGCTTCTCTCCCAGCTTCTGAGTTTTACTGCAAATTTTGGTATTCTTGGTCATTTAGATGCAGCAGCCCAGTCTTTCCAATGTTATGTTCTTTTCTCACTGTCTTTATATTATCTTGTAAGAATTCCAGCCTAACAGTATTAATTTTCCTCCCACTTGTAGAACATTATTTTAAATAAGTACAACTCAATGAGCTTACTTCCAAATAAGGTCACGTTCTGAGGTACTGAGAGTAAGGATTTCAACTTTTTTTGTGAGACAGGGTCTTGCTAAATTGCACAGATCGGCCTTGAACCTGCAATTCTTTTTTGCCTCAGGCTCACAAGTGACTAGAATTTCAGGTGTGTACCACTACCTTGTCTTAACCTGTCTTTTCTGGGATGACAATTCAACCCATAATAGCTTTAAAAGCTAAAAGAAACCCTTCATTATCTGGAACTTTACAGGTAAAGTTTGCTAATCTCTGAGCAGTAACATTTTTTGGAAGAGAGTAAGTGAGACAAAAATCTACCATTTATTTGATCCTATTTGTAGACATAGGATAATAATAAAAAGCTGTTTGACTTTTGGCTATCTATGCTATCATTTTTAATTCTCCTACCTGTAGTTCACTTCCTTGTAGGCTGCAAAGTAGACAGCTTCCAGACCACCCGAATTGTACCACATTGCAGAAGTGTTTATAATTTACTACCTCCTGTCATTCTCATTGTCAGTTTTCTCATGTTTATTAATGTTTCTTCTTTCTTTGAGAAAGCTGAACTATTTTGGGGGAAAGTGGGAGAGACAGCAGAGAAAAATTCACAAGCTGTTTCTGAATGTGTGCATCCACAATGGGAGTAAAATCTGTTATGGACATGGTTTTCAGCGTTAGCAGGCTGCACTGTAAAGATAAAGTCAGATAATAGAAATTTCACTTCCTAGTTGCTGTGTGCCTTAGGATCTGACTTTGTGGTTGCTAAATGTGGTTAATGAGTTTAGCTGAGAAATTGCCCTATGTGTCTGAACCTCAACTACTAACCAAGCTAACGAGTTAAATCAAAACTTTGGAATAACTATATTTCTTAAAGCCACTTGACCTTAATATAGTTTTTTTTTTTTTAACTCTCTTACATCTTCTGTAGAGTACAGTTTAATGACTGGCAACAATTTTTATATAACAATCTACAAGATATATCTTTGAAATAATTTCTCCTCCTTTGATCTAATTTTATTCAAATAAATGTTTCTTAATTATATAATTAAATTTCCTTGACTTTAAAGTTCATTACTTTATCTGTAGTGTCTCATTAAATGTTTTTGTACATTAAAGAACAGCCCATCATATGTTCATACTAGAAGTATAACTTGTAAGGAGAATCTGTTTTGTAGTAAAACTTTTGTTAGCTTGTAGACCACAATCTTGTTATCACTGAGGATCTGTACCTGGAGGAATAGTTTACTCCTCATTATGATATATTTTTTTGAATTTAAGCTGCACTGACTACATATTTTTTTAGCATAGTTATCTTGACTATCATATTTCAATTACACTCATTCTTCAGCAGTGATTTTTCTCTATTATATGTGTATCACATTAAAATAAAACACACAAAATAGAAACTGCCAGTTTTGTAGCTTAAACTATAATTACATATAAAATTAATAATGATACATAATCAGATAATCAGTACACTTCAGATTTTCAAAGTCGTAATAATTTAATAAAAACTCTTGTTATGTCCTGTAACTTCATAATTAGAAAAGTTCTAAGGCTGGTATGTGTATGCTTTCAGATACAGATTCCAGAAGGACATAAGACTGACAAAATTCAATGTGTGATGACCACACTGAAAACAAGTACAATCTACTCTTACATTTCTAAGAAAACAATCTATAGTTGTCATGGAAATTTGATTATAGGAAAGGGAATGCTGATTAAACTTAATAAGAAATAGTTATAAAATGCTTCTCACAATGGCCAATTACATTATGTTGGATGTATTAGTATAGACCCTAAACATTGCCTAATAACAAATTCTTAAAAAAATAGTTATTACTTCTGACTTGTATTTTATGCAATATTTACCAAACTATTCAAAGCACTAACTGAAGTGCCCACTTTGAAATAATCAGGCCATATAATCTCACTCACTTTTAATTTTGGAATATAAAAATGTTCCCTTTTGTTAAAATGGTAGATGTCAAACTGCGCTCATAATAAAAGACATTAACAAAAGTTAATTTAGAAATATCAGCTAAATCAGGGTTCTTATGTTTAGTAGCATCAAGAGAGATAAATCAATTCCTATAAGAGGTTACCTTTGCCAAAGAGATGATTACTTTTTGAATTCAAATGTCCTCCAAAGCCTCATGTGCTCATAGATGAGGCTTTTCAGAACTAGGTAGAGCAAGGGTGTGTGATACTGGGATTAAGGTGTGTGGTAGTCAATTAGTTCACTGTATAGAATTATGATAGTTTTGAGTCTGGCTGAATGGATTTATTGAAGTCAAAAGCCCCACCCTGGGTGTGGATGGCAACATTTATTAGACCTTATATTCTAGATGGGATGAAAAGGAAAGGTAGGCTCACTGCTTTTGCTGGCTGTTGCTTCCTGCTCTGCCATGGGCTGCTTCTCCTCTGCAATGAGCCTTGCAAAGCTACCCTGCCTCAGAAACAGTTCATTACAAATTGAAATCTCTTTGAACTGTGAGCTAAATTAAACCTTTCTTCTTTTAACTTGTGGATGTTAGTATTTGGTCTCTTCAAGGGAAAAAGTAACTAAGACATTTTTTTCCACTTTCTCTTCTTCACTTGCATCATTCTTTATTTTTTAAAACAGGTATCTCTCCCCATTTACACTGAAGGAGAACAGAAAATTGTTTAAAACATTGTCAAAGTTATGAATTGTGATGAAGTTCCTTCTTAGCTTCTCAACAGAGAACACTGTTGTTACCTTATTGTGCAAAATGGAGGAAGCGTGTTCTATGAATATTCAAATATTTTAGTGAGTAAAAACAATAGTAATCTGGTAAGAAAAAGTAAGTTGCATTTTATGAATGCCATCTAATAGTGATATCTAATTTTATTGTTATTGAGGAAATATTTGAAATATTAAAATACATCAAGACTAATAATAGCATGTATGCAAGGAAGTTTTGATTTTAATGTTTTCTTTACTACGTTTCAATAGACACATCATCACTCTGCTAGAAGAATTCTCAATAAATGTAGAAAAGACATTTAATAATATTTAATATGTATATATCTGTGCTTACATGTGTGTTTTTGTAGGTGTGCTTTAAGTGTGGGAGGATGATTGCTGCAATATAGCAGGCTAGCAGTGGCCTGCACTCTCAAGTTGCTCTGGGATATTCATTCAAAACAACAGATTTAGAAAGACTGGATGTGGTTAGAACTGGGGTAGGAGACCAACTGTAATAACGCCTTGTGATTAGGCTCAGAACAATCTTCACATTTTCTGTAACTACCAGGTCTACCTGAACACCTATTCTAAGAGTATGGGCCCAGAAAAAAAGTGCATGACACATGTAAAAAATGGAATAACAAGATTGGGAGACAATCCTGCCCCCATTAAATGGTTCGGTACAGTGGCAGACCATGACTTCAGTCCCAATGAGTTTGTGTAAGGGGTGCATCTTAGTCACTTTTTTTTTAATCAATGAGATGCAGTACCTCTCCCTTTTCTGTTTTCTAGTTGAAAGCAGTGGGTAGTCATTTGCAGTTGGAGGAGATGTCTTTAGAGGACCTTGTAGAAGATCTTCATTCTCAAACCAGTTTTATTCTGGGCGAGCTTATTTATTTAAGCTAAAGATTTCCAGTCCAATGGTTTAAGGTCCCTGCATTCAACAGTTTAACCTTATATAGCGCATTAACCCACAACAATAGTCATTATCAGGGTAGCTGGCAATTATCAGAAAGTGTTAGTGATTTGCATTTTTTATAGCTAACATGTTACTATGGCACTGTTTTATACATCTTGTTATACTTTTCTGCTGGATGTTCAAGACCAAGTTAAGGTAACATCTATATTAATCATTTTTTTTTACTATATATCAAGATTAGATAAATCTTTTCAGGTTTTACTTTGGAACCATGGACAGCACCTGCCAGATCTTCTGTCATTGCCAGTTATCTAGATGAGTCATGATCACAGCTTTACCAAGTGGCTTTTTGTGAAAGCTTGGGAACCTTTTCTCTTCTTAGGCATACTATACACCATTGTTTTCCTTCCTCTATGCGCCAACAATCTCCTTGGGCAGAAGATTAGGGGCTCATCAAGTTGCAGAATGTTGCAGCAGAGATTCTCTTAGGTCCTGGGTCCTCATTGACCTTAGAGAGCTGGGGCCAAAATATTGGCTGTCCTCCTACCTCATCTATCTTTCTAGTCTTTGGTGTCCAAACCTCAGTTGTTGAACATTCAGAAGAGAAGGTTAATAACTCTGTATTGTAATAGGAGCAGTGAGCTTAACTTTATAAATTTATCTGAATATCAAGCACCATGAAATACAATGTAGAACAATTACTTCCTACTAACCTTGGATGTTCTAGTAGTTGAATCCCTGTAGAATGTTAACAGTCAACAATTATACAGTATTTCCCAGAAATTTTGAAATCAAAAGCCATACATTATATTGTAGCATGATAATCATGACGACGTTTTTGTAACACACTTAAATCTCTATCTTGACATAAAATAGCTTTCTTATCAGTCATTTCTATCTGGTACACAAGACACATTTACATAACTTGCTGACCTTTAATTGGATATCATTGAAGAAATTTGTGATATTGTATCGACTATTTAATGTCTAGACATCTCTAAGTATAGTGACACACACACACACATAGCATATACATCATATAGGTTTTTGTTTAAGGAAGAGGTCTGAATCTGAAAGAATCTATCACTATAAAATTCACTGTTTAACATTTTATAAGACTTGTACATCTGAAGTCATGAATCCATTTATTACACCATGAGATTAATAACAATAACAGCCATGCAGAAACTTTTGTTTTTTTAATTTAGTTTTGTACCAAAGCATCTTTAAATCAGAAAACCTCATTTTCTAATTTTTGGCAAACTTAATCTTCTGACTATGTCCAACATAAACATATCACAAACATATATTTTTAATAACATTTATTAGGGTATCTGTCATAAGGCTATGGAGATCACTGGGGCTTCCCATTAATGAACAAGAACTGGATAATTATTTTTCCAGTTAGCTACTTTCTTTTTCATCAATTGTAGTCCTGTCCAAAAATTTCTCTTCATCTTAAGGGTTTTTGTTTAATTATCTTAACAATTTTTGATGACTTATGAGGAAAACAATTTTTATATCTTTTTGACCAGCTGTAATATCAGGTAGATGCATGATTATTAATACTGTAAGCTATATTATGAACAAAATCATCCAAAATGCAAAAGAAAAAGGAAAGAGAAAAAACACTGTTGAGTTCAAATAAAAAACAGTTTATAGGTAGGACAAACAGATAAAAAACAAATGTACATCCATTCTGCTTACAATATGTAGCATTGTGTCATAAAATATACTTTTGGCCAAATTGAATTATAATAACAATTTTAGAAGTTTGCAATTATAAATAGACTAATCAGGATTATTTGTAGTCAATTAGTGGGTATCTCTAATAAGAATTTGAAAGAACAAAACCTTTTATCTATAAATAATAAATTTTTTGTATATTTTTCTGTCTTGGGCTGCGGATTTAGCACAGAGGCACAAGTGCCTGCCTGGCTACTGCAAGGTCATGAGTTCAATCCCCAGTGCCACCCCTAGAGGATGTATTTTATTCTGTCTTAAGAATACTGCTAACTTTTATATTCTTCTTTCATGTAGCTTCTATATCAGTTATTTCCACACATTGTCACCTACTCAGACCTTTGATTCCCATTTTTGGTTGCCATCTGTTGGACTTCCTAGGCCAATTTCTTTAATTGACCCCAGGTCAAGTCTAGTCCCATCCTTGTCTATTGGGTATGGCGTGGTCTCAAAAGCATCATTACCATAAGACTGAACATCAGCTTCTTGTACCCATTCCTCCTCAAGGTCTGATACCGCGATATAGCACGCACTGGCACACAGATAGCTCATTCAGCATTCTCTGGAAAGACACAAGCATATCCCCTACCCATATACGTACTGGATATTGGCTGGGTCCCTTACATTGTCCAGTATGAAAATTTTTCCAAAGCGCCCTTGTCAATTTCTTTTCTTTTACTGTATTGAATGTCTTTCTACTACTGTAGTTCCATCCCTAGTAGAATTTAAAAAGTTAGTAGTATATACTGCCAAATGAAGTCTATTATGAGGTGTGAATTTTGTAGGGAAGGATTCCCCTTTCTATTTTTGTGATTGAGTTTTGAGTGTATGGTGAGCATGTTCAACAATTTCTTGACCCGGAGTGTTATAGGGAATTCTCATGGTAAGGGAAGTGTAAAAAGTTTTGCAAAATATTTGGAAGGCAGCACCTGCATAAGCCAGGCCATTGTCAGTCTTAAGTGCCTATAGGCAGACAAAAGTACCCTGGTTATACCATGTACTTGCATTTTCAAAAGCCAGTTGTTGAACAGTTAACTTGCAAGCCTCTATATTATTGACAATCCTCCAGCTAGTCTGCAATAAGCATGCTGCAAAATCCTGAAAAGTTTTTCAGAACCCTGGTGAATGGAGGTCAAATCAAGGGATGTCTCACCCTTCAAAGGAAGTTCCTTCCAAGCCCTTGTGGCAGCTAGTTTAATTTGCTCATATGCTTACAATTCAAAAGTAAATTTGATTATTTGTGGCAGCAAAGGCACTCTCTCCAGTTTTTCACAATGACCACATTGTGAGTGGCATTGTGAATGGCCTAATTTTTGTACAATTTAATATTTCCCTTCCACAATAAATAATCCTCCAGATTTAAACATGATTTAGCTATTTCTTTCCAATCATTTGAGTTCATAAATCTGTTGTCTTATCAGCTCTATAAAATCTAAGGTAAAAGGAGATGTGGGATTTTAGGTAGCAGTTGCTTGGTAAGATCTTAAAGTGTACAGTTTTATGAAGATGTGTAACTTGTCTTGGATTATCGCAGCATTGCAGTTTGGCAATAGGATATACATGTTGAAGACCCTTCAGAGAATCTCCCATTCTCCAGATTTTTTTTTTAGCTCCAATTGCAAGAGAAAAATGAAGGGATGACTCCATGCTGCAAAGGTTGGAAGTCTCAGCCTGTGACACAGCAAAATTTTTCTGAAATAAGAAAGGAAGCAGCCTCCTGGGGCACAGTTAAGGTTACTGGTTTTACTTTGGGAAGCTGTAAAATGGAAGTTGTAGCAAAACACTTTTCGAGTGGGAAAAGATCTTCTAGGCACCCCACAGCTCCTTCCTTATCTGATTGAGTAAAGCTAGAGTGTTCAAGCCCTAATGGTGTGTGTGTGTGTGTGTGTGTGTGTGTGTGTGTGTGTGTGGTTGTTCTACCATCCTTTTTCTGCTCTGTATCTAGTTTTAAAATAGTGCTCCAAGCCAAATCCTCTGTGATCATCTCAACAGGTGTATGATCATTGTGACACTCCCCAATCCAAGTTCAAAAAAAAAAAAAAAGGTAAATATTGCAATCAGTAATACAACAATGATTTGTTGTTTTTGTGAACTTATTTGCCCCATGTTTTATACCAGAGTTGCACTGATATTATCAGTATTGATATTGCAATCAATTATCAATATTGACAAT
Organism: Cavia porcellus; assembly: GCF_034190915.1. Lineage (NCBI taxonomy): Eukaryota > Metazoa > Chordata > Mammalia > Rodentia > Caviidae > Cavia > Cavia porcellus. The sequence goes on along the minus strand of NW_026947497.1, from coordinate 24,017,047 downwards.
ATCAATGCATCTCACTTCCCTATGCTTCTTGTGAGTCTTTTTTTCTCTTTTTCTCGTGTGCCTGTTTTCTTTGCCTGCATACTTTTGGAGGTGTCCTGTTACCTGTTATGATGAGTTTTCCCATGTTTTGAGTCCTTTTTTGGGCACCAATTACTGAATCTGGCTCACTTCTTGAAAATCTAGGAGGAAGATGGTGATGGATGAAGAAAACAAGAGTCAAGATGCAGAAAGCTGAGGTCAGATACAACCTCCTCTCCTGGTGGGAGAGAAAGAACTGCCCAATGACTGCAGCACATTTATTAACATACTTGGGAGGTTATTGTAAGTTAAACCCTCTCTGCCTAGCACCTTGCTTACTTGGTTTGCCTTGGGCACCTCACATTCTCAGAGCTGGAACAATTTCTTCATGTGGCTTGCCTCAGGTGCTCCATGTCCTTGGAGTTGGCCTTGCTTTAACCTCACACATGTGCTTGATCTCCATCTTCACTTATGCCTCACAAATATCCAAAATGAACAAAATAAAGGATAAAAAAGTTTGTTTTGGCTCAAGTTTACAATTTGTGTCTGATTTCAGTGTAGAAACAGTATGGTAGAGGGACATAGCAGAGGAAAATCTGCTTGTGTCATGGTTTCCAGAAAGCAGAGGGAGATACACTCTTCCACACCATTCCCTCAGGACTTGTCTCCAACCAGGACACACCTATTAATAGCATACTTTGCATATTCACTATTGTGTCCCCATGATCCAATATCTATCCAAACACCATGGTTTTGGGAAACATCAGATCTAAATCATAATATTTAACCCTTTTACCTCAAGCACTTAGGCCCATCTCTTAATGTAAAATGCATGTAATCCATCAGTAAGAGTTGCCAAAGGTGTAACAGTTTCAGCACTGCTGAATAGTCTGAAGTCTACTCAGAGACTCAAGGCAAGCTCTTAACTATTAGCCACTGCAAAAATAAAAAAGAAAATTAAGTGCTACTGACATACAATGACACAGGGTAAACATCTCAATTTGGAGTCTCCATTGCACTTTCAATTTCATTCTCCTAAATTTATGTACTCTTTTCTGTAGGACATTCTTCTTGGACTTACAACCTTTATCCAAAATCTGAGTGGAAAATTCCATGACTCTGTAACTCTTGTATTCTACATGTCTATAAAGCCAGTGCCGTTTAGATGAAGCCAATGCTTGCTACCTCTTTGAGTAATTGCTAGGTCCTATATGATTGAAGAATGATGAAATGGCTGAGTACTGAGAAATAACCCAAAAGAACCAATTCTGTAAGTGGCTTTTCTCAGGCATCACTCCACAGTATAGCCTTCTCAAAGCAAAATCTTAAAGAGAGTGCATGTACTCTTTTACAACCTTAAATCAATGCAGGATGGGTCCTGTTGATTTCTGAAATGCTCTCTTAACAGGTTTTCTAATGTCCTGATCCTCAATATAAATTAGACTAAAAGCAGTCAACAGTATCTATGACACCGGCTGAATGTTGAACTGTCTTAAAATTACTCTGCTAGATTAATGAATGCATCACCCTTAATCTCAGCCTCCCCAAATGCCTCTGGTCATGGGCAAGATGTAGATAAATTTTCTTCTCCTGCATAGCCTTATGGTCTGAAACCCATTGAGTCTTGCTTTTTAAATTTTATTTATTTATTTATTTATTTTTGCCTATTTTGAGACAAGGTTTTGCTGCGTAGTGTTGATAGGCCTTGAATCACTATGTATCCCAGGCTTGCCTTGGGCTCATGTGATGTTCCTTCTGTCTCATGCTCTCCTGGTCTGTGTTCATAGGCATGTGTTGTGTGCCATTACATCAAGCTATTTACTGTTTGTACTTCTTGCAGCATTCTGGTCTTCTGAGTTCTGCCCAGCCTCTTAGAACTTCTCGAGCAAAACTCTCCAGACTTTTCCAAACTTCTCCTAGAAAATCAGTTGCAAAGTCCTCAGAATCAAATACTTAGACATATTCACAGCAACAACCTCATCTCTCTGGAACTAAAGGCTGTCTTAGTCACGTTTTTCATTGCTCAGCCTTCAGCCACGTGAGACTTGTGTGGGGATCCTGTCTTAGCCATTTTTTCAGCATCGAGACACAGTACTCAACACTCAAAGCTTAGAGGAGGAAAGATTTAATTTGGCTAATGGTTGCAGTCCGTGGCTACCTGGTCCCAAGGCAGAAAGCATGGCAGAGGAGCGTAAGAGATGAATAACTGCTTGCCTCATGGTGATTAGAAAGCAGAATGAAGGGAGAAGCCAGAGAGGAAGTTATGCCCTTCCAGATCTTGCCCTCTAATCAGGTCTCCTCTCTTAATAACATGTTTAACACATTTAGTATAGTGCCTCCATGGTCTTAACATATGAGGTTTTTGGAAGACAGCCCAGATCCAAGCGGTTAGTGCAGATGAAGTTGTTTCACTTAGTAGATATTCAGTATAGGCTAATAATAGGTCAATATTTGGTTTGTCTCAATGTTTTTACCATAATGGCAGATTTAATTTTTATGGCTAAGGGTGGTACTTTATTAACCTTAAGAGTTTTCCAATATTCAGTTTGTATTTAATGCTATAATTGATGATTTTATTACTTTGCTAAGGTATCATAGCTTTTGCAATTAACTGATACGCTTCTGATGCCTCTAGGTCATTAACAGTATTGTTGCCAATTCTGGGAGTACTGGGTATTGAGTCAAGCATGATGTAATCTCCCATCTCAAATAGATGGAAAATGTTGGCTCCTGAGACAGAGGTAAAGGCACGTAGTTACACAGGAGAACCCTGAGAAGCAAACATTTACTAAAAAAGTCCCCCATACTAGAAATAAAACTTTCCATTATAATAAATACAGAAATATTTATACAAAAAAAAAACCCAAAGAAACATGAGAAGACAATTGAACAAAATGATTCCCCACAGTCCCAACTCTCCCAAACTATTCCATGAGGCATTGATGGAAGGGAAATCAAGACCTTCATATCCAAATTATTGAAATAGCAGCAGGGGAGGTTAAAGAACAATGCAATAGGGCAATTGGCAAGCGCATAGAAGATATAAGTAATAAGATACGGGGCCAAAAAACCAAAATCACCAATGAACCTAAAGAATACATGAACGAAAAGAGCTAAACAAAAGGATGCAAAAACATTCATGACAATCATAGAAAAAGATTATAATCTGAAACAGAAATTAAGGAGACTAAAAATTCTGCAGAAAGTATGGACAGCAGAAGTGAACAGTATGAGAGTTCCAGGGCTAGAAGACAGGGATGTTGCCAAATACTAATTAATGACTGACATCTTAAAAACAAGAACATAAAAACTGATCCAAACTCTTAGATGATGCAATAAAAGTAACCACTGGAATTAGAGAAAACTAACGGGAATTTGTGAAAAATCAGAAGGTAGCACAAATGGCATAAACTGTTTACTGAAACATTAGCACAAACTGCTCCAAATAAGATAAAAGAATTTAACATGCCGATAATTGAGAGATAAAAAAGGAATTAAGATGCATTATGCACTCACATGAACTCTTCACAAGGTGTGTAAACTTCAGGTATTACAAGCATGCACTAAGAAAGAAAATTATCTGAAAAAGAAAATAAAGGTATGAGGAAAGAAGCAAAAAAGGGATAGCAGTCCTGTTTCTGTTTTGTTTTCTTTGAAAGGGCTTTCTGTTTTTATTTTTCCTTTTTTGGTGTCTCCTTGTGACTGTGGGACACAGATGTATATATAAATGTTTAAAAGTCATTGTTTTGTTTCTGAGCTGTCTCACCATATTTGGTCATGTTTCCTCATGCTGAGTGTTGTTTTATAGGGTCTTGAAAGTAGGAGAGATAAATCAAGAGAAAGGATTTCAGAACTTAAAGACAAGGTGGGCATATACAACTCTGAGTCAGTAATACTGTAAAAGAAATAAAAGCAATCAAAAATTATCCAACAGATCCTAGATAGTAAAAGAAAAAACTTCAAAACTCATTAGTCCTCTGAGTAGAGTATGCAAGTACATTCTAGTAGCATAACATTTAGTTTTTTTATTCACTGAAACTAAAAGTCACCAACACATGAACAAAAATTCTGTTCCAGGAGAACATTTGTCAGTTGAGTTTATTCCGAAGTCCAACAAATTGAATCTTATAGCATACATATGTGAAAATTTGAAGCTTCAATATTCATTAATCAAGGACTTACTGTATCACAGAAAATTTTCCAAACCTGGGGATTAAGACAAGACTAGCCTGAACTGTGAAACTCTGTGACAACCCCAACAACAAGAAAAAGCAAAACACAAAGCAAAACAAACCGAACAAATAAAAGCTCCAAATAAGTACAGGTATAACCAGAAATGAGATGAGTACTTGTTTTTGTTTTGTAATTTTATTTTAAAGAGAATAAAATTAAGCAAAATAAAACTGAATAAAGCCACTAAAAGCAAAACAGTATAAATAATACAGGACTTCAAAGCCAGATAATAGGAAATCAGCAATGGTTGCCATAATGTGTCTTGTTGTCTTCAAAATACCTGCCCATTACTTCAGCATAGTAAAAACCAAAATCAGTCAGATAAAAATGAAACTTTGAACACAATAAAGTACTTCAAGACAAGATAATGGTAAAATGGCTACTATAATATATCTTGTTATCTTTGAAATAGCTGCCCATTCTACCAGATATAATAAAATCAAACAAGAAAAAAACAGAATAAAATCCAAAACAAAACAATGAAAATAATACAGGATTTCAAAACAAGATGATAAGGAATTAACAATGGCTACCACATTCAGACCGAGATCCCACAGATGCTGCAGTGAGTATTGTTATCCTCTGAATAGATGATCAGAATACTGGTTTTAGATCTGTAAAGTCAATGAAACACTAAACACTACAAGCATTAAATTGTATTTTACCTCAACAGCTATCATTGTAGCTTATGTTTCTCTGGATCAACCAGTCGCTAATGGGGATAGGAGAACCTTAGCTCTTCTTGTCTCCTAGCCCATTTGCCAGAAAGGGCTGGCATCTGGATCTCTTCCCATAAGCCTGAACATGGTGCCAACTTGCAGGAGGGCTTGGCTTCTTGTTCTCCTCCACTGCAGTCTGCAAATAGTGCTGACTCATGGGAAAAGGCTGGCATCTGGATCTTCCGCAAGTTGTGCATGTTGCTGACTCTCAGAGAGGGCTTGCTTCTTGTTGCCTGCTTGGTCTTCTCCCCTGAAGTCTATGAATGGCAACAATTCATGGGAAAAGGCTGGCATCTGAGTCTCCCCACAGTGGCCTGCACATGGCACCGACTCACAGGGAGGGGTTCGCTTATTGTTCAAGGTGTGTACTATGTTATATTCTTGTCAAATTGTCAGAAAGTCAGATCAAAGAGAAGATAGTGAGAGTTGTTAGAAAGAAGCGCCATATCACCAACACAGGCAAAGAGAATAACAGCAGCACATTTATCAACTGGCAAACTCTTAGCACACATGATTTAATAAAATTTCATAAATATAAGAAATCTAAACAGGTCAGTCTCCTGGGAATCAGGGTAAGAGCTGGGAGAAGCAGAGAAGGAAGGAAACAGTTTAAACAGACTGACTACTAACACCAGAAGGAAAACATGTAGAAAGGTAATATTTGAGGATATGAGTTGAAATTTTCCCCAGACTGGTGACATGAATCTTAAAATTAACATCGAAAAATTCACTAAATGACTATTTTGTACCTGCCAAGTAATAATGAATGTTTTTATTTTTAGCCACAAAAATCTTCAAATTTTTCATAAAAATATAGTTTTAAATGTCACCAATTGGATTTAGAGAGAATTTAATCACAGATATATGTGACAATTAATGTCAATTTCTTTATCAAGATGGCTTTGTAAAAACTGTTTTGTATATCAGACGTGCTTGATCAGATTCCAGAAGTACAGAGAATTAAAGACTTTTTTTGTAAGTCGAAACCACAAAAACTTTAGTCAGTGCCTACTGTAAAAAAATTATATTTTAGCAAGAAGAGACTCTGTAGTAGCATACAAAAACAGAGCGTCCACAAGTTCTTGATAATTGATATTTTAAGACTGTCTTCTTTCACCATAGACTCGTGAATTTAGAACACGGAAATCAAAGAAGCTTAAATGAAACCAAAAAGGGACAATATACTTGTTTGAAGGCCATAAAATCACTTCACAGTAATCCAGTAAGCCATGAGTCAAGAAAAAAATGGTCTTTCGCTGACTAGAACCTCCAAAATGATTAATGATTTGAGAAATGTGCAAAAGCGCTTTTGAAGTTAAGAATGAAGCGCAGTGTTTGGGGCTGCTTTGATAAAACACATAAGTACATTAAAGTTCTCTTCTACTCAGTGTTACTGTAAAATTAGAGCATATTAGTAATAAAAACAGAGGTTTTTTTGGAAACCTCTGCCTTTCCATCCCATTCCCCTCCCACCCATTTTGCCTTCCTATCCCAATTCCTTTGCTTCTCCAAAAGTGTACTTTCCAATTTTCTATCAATTATCTTTTATTTTATTTTGCATTTTTAAAGTTTCTCATGCAAGTATGAATGAATATGAATATTTATGAATGTGAATAGATACACATGTATTGATCTGTGGATGGCAATCTGGGCTGCCTTCATTTACTTTAGTGATCTTTAGGTCACATTCTTCAGACCTAGTTGTCTGTTTAAGGACAAAATCAAAGCAGGTCAAAGGGAAGATGTATAATCACTTTCAACACAATCCTTACAACCGTGGGTATATATAAAAATGCTGAATAAGCAGTCTAGAGGAGAGCAGGTTTTCCTACAAGATGAATGATTTGGAACAATCACGGTATCATTTTTCAACCTTATGCATTAATTAGTTTCTGCCTTCATGACTTCCCTCAAAACTCTGATCAAAATTCATCCTTTTTAAAACTTACCAAACCTTTATTGAGTTTCTATATAAATATTTCTAAAATCTTTCTTTTTGCTGGAATATGTTTAAGGTAAAGTAGAAGAAGTAACATTTTTCTACTTTGGCTCTCCTATAAATGTATTATATGGCTCAAATGCTCTTATTATTGTTAACAATATATTCATATTGTTTCCTTATAATTATTACACTATAAACGTAAGTCATATGATATATATCTATTTTGTCTACCTTTCATAGTGATTTTTCATTATTAAGGCATAGATAATAAAATTTGCATTATTTTATCCAGATACTCAGTCTCTAGGATACTAAGCACATGATTAGATTATATTTTTGCATTTGAATTGTAGATTTGATGTAATGTAATGACAGCTTTAGCATAAACCACTGAAGAGATCTATTATCATTTTCATGACAGATATTGTTACCAGGTGAATAGAAGATACTTTTAGAAAAATATGGCCATTTTGTATATTTATATTAAAATTTTAAAGATAAATTTTTATAAGTGTTTATTTTTAAAGTAACATATTCACTTATTAGACAAGTAATTCAAAATAATACAGATGGCATAAAAAATGTTAAGAGCCTTACTTTTCTCCTCCATTCTTACCTGTTGGTGTTAACCAGTTCTAAGAAATTCATAACGCACTCTACAAATATTTAAATAATACCTCTTCTATTTTGGTTATGAACCTTACAATGGCTATTCTTTGTGTTGCATGCTAGTTTGCTTGTATGATTTTACTATTTTTTTCATGCTTCTATGTGGCAGCAAAATCTAATTTCAATTTTTATATCTTCGCATTTGATGCAAGAGTTACTGGTACATTTAGTCAGATATGGCATCTAACATTAGCTAGTCAAAAATGGTAAGACTACTGATTTTACTTTTTGTATGTAACTTTGGCTAAAATGACAGGTGATGAACGACAGTGATTTTTACTATTTTATTAGAATAATTTGTTGGATGCTCTCATAGCACCAGCCCTAAGTAGGTGAATTATGGTTTGCTATTTTGCCCTTAAATAATATTTTAGCCTAAATGATCTTGCTGCAATTCCAGTTGTACTAGAAAAATTTCCCTTTCTCTTAGAAAAATCAATACACACTACCTTCAGGTTACACTGAAAAATATGGAGGTATTTGAATTAATATGAGCATGGCAAGGTTTCTTTCAAATGCATTATTTTAATAGGTTACCAAAAATGTTCTAGTCAGTCAGGCCTATATGTATGAGGAACAGAGCTGAGAGAGAACCTGCATAAACAACAGGAGAGTCAGCATTTCAACGTTTTTAACAAAGGATTATGGAATTGTCCCACAAGCATAAGCTGAATCATGAAAATTTACATTTTCCTCCTGTCGGACAGTTCCTTCTAGCATTATCCTGCGAACAACGGTTCCTTTTCTTAGGCCAGTATTCTATTCCCTGAACTGCAGCTTGGCAGCAGCCAGGTCTCAAATTTCAACCACATGTATTTCAAAAAATCAAAAGATCCCTATTTGGCACTTCAGTCACATATCTTTAAAAGCTGCGTTTGTGCGTCAGATTTAAAAATAATTGAAACCAGGGGGTTCGAAAAACCAAACTTTTCTTACAAGATGTTTCAACTTCAACTGATTCCAAAAACATTGAAAGCAACAGAATGGAAACGCGAATAGAAACCACATACAGCCTGCAGCTAGAGTCCTGACAGGTCTGCAGAAATGAGCTCAAAATGTGCTCCCCAGCCCTGGGACAGGATGGGCTCCTTGTAACAGGGCTTGGCCCTGTTTGCTCAAAAGCCTGCCTGAAAATAGCCTTGATTTCTGCAAGTCTCTCAGGATGAGGGAAGAGGCTCTGAAGGTCTTTTTTGTTAATATGAACTCACATCCAGAGATGGAAATATATGTAGAAGTTTTAGGTTGATTTTCAATATTAAAATCACATTAAAACTGTATGTATATGTATTTCATGGTCCCAGTTGATTTTCCATGTCTCAGATTTGCCTTTTCTCGGGGAAGGATGTCATGTGCTTGCCACGGTGTTGAAGAATTCTACAGAGAGTGTGCTTTTGTCCCTTGGTTTGGAGTTTTGTTTCAGCTGTATTTGACAAGTTGACCTTATCAAGTGAAAACAGTGTCTTATAATTGCCATAAAGATCTGTTTTTGTGTCTGTTAGTTTTAGAATTTTAAGGTGAAAGTGCTCAGCTGCTTTTAAAAAAATGAGGCACTGTTGTAAATGCAGATAAAGAAGACAGAGTAGTTGGCAAGAGCTTCCTTGCAGATGCACAAGTCACGCTTCGCCCATTTTGTGCGGTGGCGTACTGCTCAGTAATCGTTTCACTGCAGAACAGAAAACAGCTTTCGCTCTCAAAAGAGAACCTAAGAAGCAATGTCCCTCTCCCTATAAATGAAATAGAAATGTACAGAAATCTGAATAGTAAGGCCCTTCGTTTTTATGTAAATTAGTTTTAACCCTAACTTGACATATATAAAACTTTTCCATAATTAAGAGGTATAAAATATTAGTTACTCCATTGTTATGGCTGTAGTTTAGGTTGTACTACTAATTTAATAATTTTGTACATCTCCCAGGTTTCAAACTTTCTTCATCTCGTACATTGCTCAGCTCTATAAGTAAGTGAGAGCACACTGTATACGTCTTTCAGATTTTGGTTTATATCAGTTAATCTATATCCTTTTGATCCACACATACTGAGACAAATGGAAGAATTTCCTTTTTGAAAACTACATACTACATTTTAAAATTTAATTTTATAAAAGTATATGTGATATATTCACCTTGGGGGATGTCTGTATGCCTGTCTTTCTGTGCCTCTGTCTGCCTATCATATATATCACATCTTGATCATTTTTATTCACCTTTCAATCTGGCCCTCTCTCCCTCCTTTCCCAGATCACATTCCCATTGCATCTGAGTACTTCAGTGTAGGTCTCTTCTATTTGCTCTTTAAATTATTTAATTTATTTAATAATAAAATTATTTAAATTATTATTTCTTTATGGCTGAGTAGTACTCCAGTGTGCAACTGGACATTATTTTCCTAACCTATTCATGTATTGATGAGCATATAGGATACTTCCATTATTTATTTACTGTTAATTGTGCTGCTATAAACATGAGTATGCATGTATCATTTTAATATGACACTTAGCTTTTTGGGGAAGATACCTATAAGAGATGTAGCTGGGTCAAATGGAATTTGTCTTTTTAGTTTTTTGAGACTTCTTCATACCAATTTACATTGTGGTATCATTTTTTTTTAATTCAGCTCAGAAAGTCCTTGGCTATGCTTATGATTCAAGAGGTTTTTGTATTTTTTCTTCTAGTAGATTGTTTCAGTTTTTATATACAGCTCTTTGATCCATTTTGATTTGGTTTTAGTACATTTTTCCCCACGTGTATAACCAGTTTACCCAGTACCAGTAATAAAGGGGCTCTCTTTACACCAGCATGCTATTTGCTCCTTTTGAACATTAGGAGGCTGGAGATACTTGGATTGTGTCTGTGTTACTTTCCTTCTTTTGGTAATTTTGTCTAAGGGTTTATCAATTTTATCTTTCATTTCAAAAACCAACTCTTTGATTCATTGGAATTATGTATTTTTTTTACTTGCAACTTCATTAACTTCTACTCTGATCTTTATAATTTCCTTCCTTGTGCAAGTTTTGGATTTTTATTGCTCTTGTTTTTGTAGGATCTTGTGGTGTTTCATTATGTCATTTATTTGGACTTACTCTATTTTTGTAATGTGGGCATTCACAGATGTAAACTTTCATATTATGACTACTTTCATTGTGTCTCACAGGTTGTGGTTTGTTTTGCTACCACTGTTACTTGATTCTAGAAAAATTCTAATTTATTTTTTGATTTCCTCCATGACCCATTGATTATTCAAGAATGTGTTATTTAGTCTAAATGGGGTTGCATAATTTCTGTGATTCTTTAGGTGTTGATTTTTACTTTTATTGTTTTTTGATGTGATAATATGCATGAGATTATTCTGAATATCTTATAGTTATTTGAATAAATTTAAATGCTTTGTATCTTATAATAAGCCTTATTTTGGAGAAAGTTCTGTGGGCTGCTGAGAAAAATGTGTGTTCTGTTGTTGAGTAAAGCACTGTAGATGTGCATGAAATCCATTTGTTGAAAGATATGTCTCAACTCTGACATTTCTTTGCTAATTTTTTTTTCCAGATGATCCTTCTATTTGTGATAGTTTTGTAGTAAAGTATCCTACTATGGCTCTGGGGTTTGTTTATTTGATCTTTGTGTTCAGTAACAAACGCACACTACTCTTTATTTGTGCTTTAACCATTAGCATTTTCTTCCTCCTGATTTTTGTTTCTTTTTTCTAGTTTTGAAGTGTTTAAGGTGTGAAGTTAGCTTCATTTGAGATTTTTATGTAAAACCTACTGTTAGCATTGTATTTGGTACTTAACCCCAAATTGTATTGCATTTTTGTTTGTTTGTTTGCTGTTAGGTACTTTAAAACTTCTTTTTAAAATTCTTAAAAGCAGAAATTCTTTCTGCTTTAATGTTTTGATTTTTCAGGACCAAGTTTTTAAATTTCCATAACTTATGAACTTCCTAAAATCTATTTCTATCCATAGTCAGAGGAATACCAAAACTGATTTCAGTCTCTTAAAATTGGCTGGCACATGGGAGAACATCACATATTCCCTTGAGAAAGATGAGTAGTGTGTTGACGAGGTTGCCATTTTGTTATCTGCCTAAATTATTTATGCGGTGTTATGAGACACGGATGACTTCTACTATTATTGTATTTCTGTGTGGTTCTTCCTTCAGTTCTATTAATATTTGTTTTATGTGTTTATATTTGTTTTGGGGTGCATGTGTGTTGGTTGACCTTTTATCAAGATACACAGCTTTCTTTTACTCTTGTGACATTTTTACTGAAAATTTATTTTTTCTGATAGAAGTATAACTACCTTTGACCTCTTTGGCTGCTATTTTATGTAACAGTAGTAGATTCCTTTAATTCAGTTGTGTGTCCTTAATGTGAATGTAAATCTTTGTAAGGCATATTGTTGATTATAAGCTTTTAAACCATTCTATCTTTTCTTGGATAATTTTATCAGCTTATGTTTAAAGCAACTTTTGATGAATAAAGACTTTCTATTTTTAAAACTTATTTACTGACTGTTTCTTGGTTTCTTTTCATCTTCTTTTGTGATGTATTAAATTTTATATAGTTCTGTTTTGATTATTTTCTTTTTATCAGTATGCCAGTGATAATTTTATCAATGTAGACTAGATATGTGTGTATATTTTCTTTTGAATACTAAACTGATACTAATTTGATTTCAATCGTGTAAATACTCTACTACATTTACTGCTCTTCCACATTTTATTCTGTTGGTGTTCACTTATATCTTTCTATAGGATAGTTCTCGCAAGTTATTATAGTTTTAGTTATTTTTATTACACTTGTATTTTAATGTTATGCCAGAGTTAAAAATGAGTTTGCTTACTGCCCTTAAAGTTTTAGAGCATTCTAAAACCTTTACTTTACTCTATTTACTTATACTTTTAACTTTCTATTTTTATGTTGTTTCTTAGCATCCTTTCATTTCACCTTGGTGAACAATCTTAGGATTTCTTCTGAGGCAGAAGTTGTGATGATGAACTTCCTCAGCTTTTGTTTCTCTAGAAATTATTTTTATCTGCCTATTATATCTAATGATCAGCTTTACTAGGTATAGCACTCCTGATTGGCTGGATTTACTTTTTAAGACTATATCATCCAACCCCTTCCTGACTTGCAGTGGTTCTTTTGACAAGTCTATTGATAGCCTTAGGAGGGTATACTTAGTGTGGAATAAGTCTTTTCTGTCTTGTTACTTTAAAGATTTTTTTAAATGTTGAAAATTTTAATTACAATGTGTATTAAATGTGCTGTTAGAGCATTACTTGGGTCGACCTTGAAATCTAGAGTGTTATAAATCTAGATGTCTATATTTTCCGCAAGATTTGGGGAGCTTTTATCATTTACTTCTTTTAAAAAACTTTCTTCTTTGTAGCTCCTTGTTTCTCTTCTGGAATTTTCATACTTCAGTACTTGTGCATTCGATGGAGTCATATGCACTCCTAAAGCTTTCCTCTTTTCTTTCTTTCTTTCTTTCTTTCTTTCTTTCTTTCTTTCTTTCTTCCTTCCTTCCTTCCTTCCTTCCTTCCTTCCTTCCTTCCTTCATTCCTTCCTTTCTTTCTGGTTCCTAAAATTAAGTAATTCAAATAACTTGCTTTTGAGTTCACTAATCCTTTCTTCTCATGATTGAATCTGCTATCAAAGCTCTTTATTGAAATTTTCATTAGTCAGTTATATCTCCAGAATTTTTTGGAGAATATTTTTATGGTTTACTTCTTAAGAAGGAGGTGGAGAAGGTAAAATAAAAACCACTGAGAAGTGTTATATAATATACCAACTCTCCATGATAATGTAATCTTTATGTACTGTAAACATATTAATAAAATTTTAAACATTACAATAAGTGGAAAGAAGAAACTAAATCCCAAGTAATGATAAACCTGTAGGAAGATGTGTGATGCATAAAATTTTAGTCAGGACGTGACCACAGTATTGGCTATTAGTAGAGAAGTTTATTTAACTTATCATTTATTCATGTAATTTTTCCCAATTTTTTTTAGTTACATATTTGTCTTTACTTGCATGTTATCGAGTTCATTTAAAATGATTCTTTTGATTTATTTTCTGGCAACTTGTAGATCATCATGTTTTTTTGGAATCTGTTACTGGAGTTTTATTTATTTCCTCTGGCGTCACAGTCAGATAGAATGGCATTAGTTCACATGGTTGCTGTTAGATCCACAGTGTGGTCCGTACTTGAAAGATCTTTTATCAGTTGATTCTAGCAAGTGTCCTGTTCAGTCTTGACTGCTTCAAGTATCTTGGTCAATAAGTCTAGTGTGGAATAAATATTCACTTTTCTATTCACAGGTAGTTGATCTAAGACCAGAAATACACGAAAAGTGTTCCTTGAGTCCCCATAAGGGTTCTTGTTGGTGGGTCATGTGGAAGGCTGTACTGAACTCAGACTATGTCTTAGAGAAGCTGAAACTGAATCATAGAAATTTCAGTGTCAAATGCAGACCAAAGTCAGCTGGCCTGCCTTTGGAATCACAGATCAGTGTGTCTCCTGGTGGGTTCAGGGTTGGCATGATTATTTTCAGATCACAGCTACCAGGATCCAGTGACAATTTACAGGGCCATTTCAAAATCTGTTTGAGACCAATGTTAGCAAGTCTGCTTGCATAGGCACAGATAAGCTTTCTTGCTTCTGGGTGACTATTAGGTCAGACTTTTCTCAGACTCCCTCAGAACAGTTGGAACAAAGTATTAGGGTCATTTCTTTTCTTTTTTGTCGATACCAAGGATCAAATTCACGACCTCACACTTGCCATGCAGGCGCTTATGCCACTAAGCTAGCCCCTCTGATTTGTCATGGGATGTTCAGAGAGTATTATCTCCTTCTTGGTTGCTGTGCATGAACTATTACTTTTGGCCACAACTGGGAAGGACTGAAGCTGCTTATAGACCTGTTTTAGGGTTGTACAACTAGGATAAAAACCAGAAGTTCTATAACCTGCCCTCTTCTAGTCTTGTTAGGTAACAGTTTTACTAATGAGGCCAAACAGGGATACAGCCAAGTATACTGGGGATAGGGCCACTTTTAGGCGAGTCAGAATCACTGTCCTTGTATCTACCTTCTGATCTCCGGTCGTTCTTCTCAAAATGACACCCATGTCTTGAGGTGTACTGGGATTTTATATCTTCCTGACTGAATCCCAAGACTCCCACTTCATCTGTGGATGGCTGTGAGATTATTGTTGCTATGGGGAAATACAAGTGGAGGCTTCCTCTTCTTCATCTTGCTGATTGATGTCCTTCATAGCTTTCGTTTTCCCTTTCTTTGTCTTTGTCCTTTGCCTTATGCTTCATTTATTTTTCTTTATTTCAGTTTTTACTTGAAGGATACTAAAAATATGTTTCTAATCTTGACACAATGAGATATAACCTATATGTAATTTAAATGATTAAAATCCAACTAAACAATCACCATCTTTTTTTTTTTAGTTTTGAAATCTTCCATTGAAAGATTTCATTGGGAAAAAATCAAATATGAAATAGAACATTATATACAATATAATTTATTATATATCATGTGTAGCATACAATAATATAAATACTTGAACATTTTAACTAGTATTGGTACACTTACTTTAAGTACGTTTTCTTACAGCTGTTACCTTAGAGAAAAAACTGCATGTTATTGAATGATTTCAGCATTTCTGTTTTGATTATCTTAAATAGTTGATAAATACTGCTTGCTTAAGATATTAAATAATATGGCTGCTGCAAACAGGACCAAATTTACTATATGCACGTAAGTTTTTTCTTGTATCTTTATAAGCTTTTCAAATACAATGAACTTATGGAATCTATTCAGTTTTGTTAGATAAAATACTTGAGGTAATAAAAAGAGGCTGGAAAAATTCCTTATGTCACAGATGTTTTTCTTGTGGTCTTTTATCATTTGATTTATCAAGTTAGGAGGTATCAGTCTGCTACGCCAATGGAACCTAAGAGAACAATGTCATTTTTCCTTACAAATAAGCTGTGCCATGAAATTTTATCTTCATTGAAAAAAGTGCATAGACCCATTCTAAGTCTGAAATGGAAAGGACACGTGCTTTATCAGTCTGAAACTTGTATACAATCAAATATTCAACATAAGCCTAATTTTTCAAAAGGGGTAGCATTGTTAGTTCATTTCTCCTTTTTCTTGATGTATTGGAAATTCCATAAATCTTTGACAGTTATTTCCACAAGTATATTTAAAGAAAAAAAACACTTTTTAACTCATGCCCTTTAACCATATATTTTATTCATTCATTACTTATCTTCAGTGAGTACTGAGAGGTAATACATGTTGTTGAAAAATGCAGCTTAAATGTGTACAGCATGCAAATGATAGAGTTAATGAATGTATTCCCACGGTGCTCTTAAATATATCAGTAGAAAATTAAAACAGTGTTAGAGCAGGCACATAAACAAATTCAATTTGAACTGGTATTTATATATATGCATATAACAATAAAATAAATCTATTCAAATCTTGATTTCATAAGAATGACAAGTATATCAAAAGGATGAGTCATGGATAGAGAAAACTATTGACATAAATAGTGCAGAGTGTGTGATGTATTGCAAAACGATAAAGGAGTTCGGTGGGCATTGGAAGGGCTTTGCAACTCCAAATTGTTGTGTGCACACAATAAAAAGATTAAGTCACTACTAAGGCACTGCTGTTTGTATAAGCTCTCTAGTAATTGTTCTATCTCTTCAACTTCCTTTTTCTCTTTTAAATGCCATTGAATGGAGCCATTTGCCTTAGTGCTGATGAATCTCATTGATATCTTTACAACCTCATTATGCACCCCACACCCTAAAAATGTGTACATTGTGGAACAGAGATATAGTTTGAATGCATTTTTGATATACTTTCATCAAGAGCAGTACTGAAAATGATCTGGGAAAAAAGATTATTTTTTCTGTCTAAATGTATAGATTAAATCATACAGGTTATTTGTAAACCTCTTTTTACAATTATACAGATTTTTTAATGCTTTCTATTACTTATTATTATAACAGATGCTTAATGATCTATCAAGTTATGTTTAAAAGCTTATTGTCACCCATTGCATGTGCTTGGACTGTTAATTTTTGATAAAGTGAAATATGATTTTGAACTGGGCAGAAACAACTTTACAGTTTGAGTCGCAGAACCTGTTACTCTGTTCAGAACATAATTACAGTTTGAAAGGAATATTTGATTTAGAAGAAAGCTATGCCTAAGCTTTCAGTATTTGAGGATGAAATAATAGAAAAAGTGCTTGAAGTAATACCACAAACTGTGAATCTATGCACGTGTAGTTTACAATTTATGCACCCCCCTCCCAGAAGATGTCTGTTTGACTTCCTACATGGTCCTGCGATAAGGCTTGTGTTTTTGGAATCAGTTACCTAGATTTTTTTGTGGGGGGTGGAGATCTGAATATTTCTTAGTAATAGATTATTTAATGATTGGGTTTACTAAATCTACTAGATTTTTATGTTTGTTTTTAATGACAAAAATCTTTTATCCTACACAAATAATGAGCATTTAAAGACAGAAATCGAAAAGATACTCTTTGATTTTTAAAAGATACTCTTTGATTTTTTTCTAAACTTGATAAAATATCATAATATCACAGTTATGTCTCATTTATTAATGCACATATTTTACCTAGAGGTGACAGATAAGAATAAAGAAGAGTGGGAAATTTATCTTGGGATGGGATTTATCTTATTTAGCTTTGTAAAAAAGATGAAATTCACCACAAAATTAGAGACAGATACATTAAATTGGCTTGCAACAAAAGATTATTACTATTTGTTAGATTAAGAGATGCTGTTCTGCTTGGTGGGTCTGGGATGCCTGCATTGGCCTCCCCATTCCTGGCTGTGCTTGGAGGACTGTGGAGCTCTAAGCAAGCAGGCAGGCATCACCAGTTCCAGAGGCCCGGCGGCCTGGAGTAAGTGTGCCTTGCAGCTTGCAGTAAGTGTGCCCCTGAGTCCAGCTTGTTTGGGACCCTCGCTCGGCCTGGTTAGGGAACCCTGCAGCTTCCAGGTGCACTGGAGCAGCTCAGTGGGTCCTGGGAGCAGGCATCCGCCTCCCCTCTCCTGGCTGTGCTTGGCGGACTGTGAAGGGCTAAGCAAGCAGGCAGATGCCATCGGTTCCAGAGACTGGGCTTGAGCTGGCTTGCTTCACCCCCAGTGACCCTCTATCAATCCAAGGAAATGGGTACCAGAGTCCCAGGAGCTGAGGGCATAGAAAAGGATCTCCAATAGACCCTGAGCAAGCCTTAAAATAACATTGGAAACACTTAAAACGCAGAAATAGAAGAAAAATGACAAAACGAAAGACCAAATTACAATCTCAAAACTTCAGCCCATCCCAAGAAACCTTAGGAGCGATGTATATAGAAGAAAATACATGCCACACACCTCAAATATTGGACATAATAACAACTGAAATAAAGAAGCAACTCTGGGAAGCTTTAAAGGAATTCAAACTAGAAACAATCTACAAGAAATGATAAAAGAAATGAAAGAGATGCTGAATATATCTAAAGAAAACACAGTTAAAAAATTGGAGGAACTAAACAAAAAGATAGAATCCATAGATGAGCAATATAAGAAACAAGCAGAATACATAAACCAGATGCCCAAAGATATACAGGAAATCAAAAATTCCACTGAAAGCTGTAAAAACCAACTCAATGAAAGTGAAGATAGAATTTCAGACCTCGAAGACAAGATTGCAGCCAGTGAACAGGAAAGGAAAGATCTTTTAAAAATAACAAGGAATCAGGAAATAACAATTCAACAACTGCAAGATGACACAAAGAAAAACAACATAAGATTCATAGGGATAAATGAAAAAGAAGGGGACAACAGAAAGGATGTCAAGAGGATATTTAGAGAAGTAATAGCTGAAAATTTCCCAAACATGAGATTGGAAACTGACATCAGGATCAGTGAAGTATACAGAACTCCAAACAGTCATAACCATAATAAAACTAAACCCAAACATATAATAATCAACATTCCAGAAATCCAATATATTAGAATAGAATATTAAAAGCTGTCAGAGAGAAAAGACAGGTCACTTAAAAAGAAAAACCTATCATAATCACAGCACATTTCTTAGCACAAACAATAAAGTCAAGAAGAGCATGAGAGTGAAGTATTCCATATCCTAAAGAAAAATGATTTCCAACCTAGACTGACGTACCCTGAAAAACTCTCCTTCAAAATTGATGGTGAAATAGGATACTTCCATAACAAAGAGCAGCTGAAGAACTTCATGATCAACAAACCAACCTTGCAAAAAATACTGAAAGACAGTTTAGATACACTTAGGAAGAAACCACTAAGCAAAGCAGATAAATAAACAGAACAGAAAGACAAAGATGCAACAGCAGAAAGATAACATGTCAACAATAAACCAACATGTAACAGTAATAACCATTAATGTAAATGGTCTCAGTGCACCAATTAAAAGAAACAGACTGGCAGAATGGATCAAGAAACAAAATCCAACCATATACCCTCAACAAGAAACTCATTTAACGCAAAAGAATACTCACAGACTGAAAGTCAAAGGATGGAAAGCAATATATCAAGCAACAGGAACCCAAAGAAAAATAAGGAGTAGCCATTCTGTTTGCAGACAATGTGAACTTTAAACCAGTAATGATCAGAAGAGACAAAGAAGGTCACTACACACTTGATAGGGAAAACTTCAAGAGGAAGGGATAACTATCTTAAATATATATGCACCAACTTCCAGAGCACCCAGTTATATAAAACAAGTATTATCAGAAGTGAAAAATCAAATTATCAGTAACACAATTGTAACAGGAGACCTTAACACACCATTGACACCAAGGGACAGATCAACTAGACAGAAAATCAGTAAAGAAATAGCAGAACTGAATTACAGATGTGAACAAATGGACTTGATAGACATATACAGAGTGTTCCATCCAACAACATCAGAATACATATTCTCCTCAGCATTACATGGGCCATTCTCTAAAATAGACCATATATTAGCTCACAGAACATATTTAAATAAATGCAAAAAAGTTGAAATTATCCCTTGCATGTAATCAGATCACAGCGCTTTGAAATTAGAAATTAATGATAACAGATACGGCAAAAATCCCACAAATACATGGAAACTGAATAACACACTCGAGTAATCAGTGGGTCACAGGGGAAATTGAAGAAGAAATTAAACAATACCTACAAGAAAATGAAAATGCAAATGCAACTAACCAGAATCTGTGGGATCAATGAAAGTCATCCTCAAGGAAAATTTATTGCACTGAGTTCCCACAGCAGGAAAACAGAACGAATACAAATAAATAAACTGATGCTACACCTCAAACAGCTAGAAAAAGAAGAAAAAGTCAAGCCCAAAGCCAAAAGAAGAGAGGAAATTATAAAAATCAGAGCAGAAATTAATGCAATAGAGACTAAGAAAACAATCCAAAGAATCAATGAATCAAAGAGTTGGTTCTTTGAAAGAATAAATAAAATTGATAAGCCCTGAGCCAACCTTATTTTAAAAAGGGAAGAAAAAGCTCAAATTCATGCAATAAGAAATGAAAAAGGTGAAATCACTACAGACTCTATAGAAATACAGAAGGTAATCAACACCTATTTTGAAAACCTCTACTCTCAAAGGGTTTATACCACAGAAGAAATAGACAGATTCCTAGAAACATATGAAGCACCAAAGCTAGGTCAAGAAGACATAAAACTGCTGATAATCCAATTTATATTAAATAAATTGAAAATGTAATTAAGTCCTTGCCTACAAAGAAGAGCCCAGGCCCAGATGGATTCATTGCAGAATTCAACAACAAATACAAAGAAAACCTAATGCCGACACGTCTCAAACACATCAATGAAGTTGAAAGGGAAGCAATCCTTACTAAGTCATTCCTGGAAGCAAATATTACTCTAGTACCAAAGCCTGAAAAAGACCCAACTCAAAAAGAGAACTATAGACCAATCTCCTTAATGAACACAGACGCAAAAATCCTCCATAAAATATTGGCAAATAGGATGCAGCAAATCATCAAGAAGATTCTACACCATGACCAACTGGGATTCATCCCAGACATGCAGGGATAGTTCAACATACTTAAATCAATAAATGTAATCCATCATATCAATAAAGCCAAAAGTAAGAATCGTATGATCATTTCTATAAATGCAGAAAAAGCCTTTGATAAGTTCCAACATTCATTCATGATAAGAACTTTACAGAAAATTGGAATAGATAGTCTTTACTCAATATAATAAAGGCCATCTATGACAAACCAACAGCCAGTATCATACTAATTGGCCAATAGTTGATGACCTTTACTTTAAAATCAGGCACAAAGAATGTTCTTTATCACCACTCCTATTTAATATAGTACTGGAAATACTAGCCAGAGCAATTAGAAAGAGAGAGAAATAAAAGAATTAAAGATAGATAAAAAAGAAGTTGAATTATCATTGTTTGCAGATGACATGATACTCTACATAGAAGACCCCCTAAATGCTATTGAAAGACTCTTAGATATAATAAATAAATTAAGTAATGTAGCTGGATACAAAATCAATGCTCAAAAATCAATAGCATTCCTATACACTAATAACAAAATCACTGACAGAGAAATAAGAGAAGGCACACCCTTCACACTAGCAACCAAAAAAAATGAAATATTTAGGAATTACTCTTATGAAAGAAGTGAAAGACCTATACAGGGAAAATTGTAATACACTGAATAAAGAAGTTGAAGATGATCTCAGGAAATGGAAAGACATCCCTTGCTCATGGATAGGAACAATAAATATTGTGAAAATGACCATTCTCCCAAAAGTCTTATACAGATTCAATGCAATCCCAATAAAAATACCATCAACATACCTCATAGATCTAGAGAAATCACTCCTAAATTTCATCTGGAACCGGAAGAGACCTAGAAAAGCAAAGACAGTTCTAAGCAACAAAGGCAAGGTAGGAGGCATCACAATCCCTGAATTGAAGTTATACTAGAAAGCAACTGTAGTAAAATCATTATAGTATTGGAATTAAAACAGAGTTGAAGATCAATGGAATAGATTAGAAGGTACAACCACAACTACAAACACACTGAACCACCTTATCTTTGATAAAGGAGCCAAACATGTTCACTGGAACAACAATAGTCTGTTTAATAAATGGTGTTGGAAAACTGGCTCTCCATATGCCGAAAACTAAGACTAGACACATGTCTATCACCATGTACGAAATTAAAATCTAAATGGATCAAAGATCTGAATATTAGAACAGAAACACTAAATCTATTGGAAGACAAATTGAGTAAAAACCTTGAAGACATAGTGGTAGGTAAAGAATTCATGAACCGGACTCAAACCACATGGGAAATACTTCCCAGAGTCAATAACTGGGACCACCTCTTATTAAAAAGTTTCTGCATGTCAAAAGAAATCTCCAGTATAGTGAAAGGAAACCCACAAACTGGGAAAAAATCTTAGTGAACTGTCCCTCAGACAAAGGACTTCTGTCTAAAACATATAAGAACTAAAAAAAAATCAGACCCCAAAAATTCAAAGATCCAATCCAAAATGGGCATCTGAGATGAATACACGCTTCTAGATGAAGAAATACAAATGGCAAATAAATACATGAAAAAATGTTCAACATCACCTTAGAGAAATGCAAATTAAAACCACACTGAGATTCCATCTCACTCCTGATAGAATCAAGGATTCTTGATCAAGTATCAAGAAAAGTATCAACAACAAATACTCGAGGGGCTGTGGGGAATAAGGAACTCTCCTGCACTGTTGGTGGGAGTGTAGATTGGTGCAACCATTGTAGAGGTGAGTCTGGAGCTTTCTCAAAAAGCTTGGATTGGAAGTCTCATTTGTTCCAGCTATCCAGCTTCTAGGCATAGTCCCAGAAGAACTGAAAGCATCATACCACAGTGATATATGTGCACTCATGTTTATAGCAGCCTAATTGATAATTGCCAGATCTTGAAAACAACCTAAGTGTCCATCAACTGAGGAATGGATAAAAAAGTTGTATTTTTATACAATGGGAGTATTACTCCGCTATAAAGAAAGATCACATTGAGATATTTATAAATAAATGGATGCAGCTTGAGACCATACTCATAAGTGAAATAAATCAAACTCACATGTATGAATACCAAATAGTTTCCCTATTTTAAGAAATGATTGAAATTTTTAAAAATATGTGGTAATCATGATTCCCCATTATGTGGCTTTGAAGCCTTATAAAGTTTTCACTCATTAATTGGAATGGCTTTATTCTGGGCTGTTTGATATTATTGCCTGTGATGATACGAACAGCTATTTTGAAGAAAACAAGACATCATAATAGCTAGTGCTGATTTAATATCATCTTGTTTTGAAGTCCCACCAATATGTTGTTCTTCTGTCTCTATTGGTTTTATCATGCTGTATCTTACTGGATTTTATTATATTTGATAGTATAAACAAAAATTTTTATAGGCAAAGAGATAATGTAGAAAACATCATTCATTTTCCATTAGCTGATTTTAAATACCCTGTAATACTTTCATCCTTTTGAATGGTTTCACATTGACTTGATATGTTTGAAGCCATCGTATATGAAGATATACTCAAATATTTCAAGGAAAGAGACACTATGGTAACTACTATTAAGTTGGGTTATCTTGTGGTGAAGCACTAAGTTGCTGAAATTGTTATGCTTTGACCTGTATTGTTATGTTGTTATGTCTTCTTTTATCTCAATGTCCCCCCCCTTTTAAAAAATATTTATTCATTTTTAATTATTTTTTTAATTATAGGAAAAATAAAAAAATAGCAGGATATATTATAGTAACTTTTTTGATTTCCTATTAACTTGATTTGAAGCCCTGTATTGCTCCCACCATCTTATTTTGACTGATTTTACTCTATTCTATTCTGTTTGATAGTATCAAGTTTGAGGGTATAGGCAACTACTTTGAAGGCAGTAAGATTCACTATAATGCCCATTCTGGTTTGACTATTATTTTCTTTTGAAGTTCAGCAATATCTCCAATGTTTAGGATTTTTGGTCTTGTTTTGTACTGTTTTGTTCAATTTTATTATACGTAATGATATAGGCAATTCTTTTTAAGGTAGCAAGAGGCATTATGGTAACCATTGTTGATTACCCTGTATTCTATTTTTACATCATGTGCTATGTCCATCCTTTGTTTTGACTGACTGCTTTGTTTTGTAGTATTTGGTTTTATTCTCTTCCAAAAAAAAAAAAAAGTAATAAGAGCTATGGGAGTACTAAAACCCAAAATGTGTAAATGTTGTTGCAAAAAAGAGAGGAAAAAAAAGTGCTCTAAAGGATACAACTGCAAGTGTGCTTTGGTGTGTTAAGATAGATGGACCATATTACTAAGTTTTTGTTGGATCATTGAACACAACTTTGCAATCTTGCTGTTTGAATGTCCACTTTGTATGCTTTAATCCTGTAACTTGAACAACTATTTCTAAGATGACTATATGTAATCTATTGACCAGTTATTTCTTACTGTTTTTTTTTAAATTCTGTATTACTTGTACCCTTATACTGTTTTTTTTTTCCTTTAAATAAAAAAAAGAGATGCGGTTCCAAAACTTTCTTTTTTCTGTGATCCTATTTTGTGAGGTAAAGTTTTACCCTTGCTTCTTATTTTTGGCTTTCAGTTGGTGTTATTAAAAAGAGGAGGAAGATCCAGTAAACACAACATCGTGGTATGAACAAGACACAGAATAGGTAGGGCGTGAAATGCAAGCGTGCGGAGTGAGTATCTGCTTCTGGCAAAATTGGAGCACTGGATGCTCCGGAGCAGTGATGATGAACCTTTTAGAGCTTTCACTGATACAGCCTGTGTGCGGCTGGTTCACCACCACACTGTAGAGTAACTCCAGCTGTAGAAGTAGATCTCACGTGGATCACACCCTCCCTCCTGCCTCCCAGGACCACCTTCTGTTACTTCCTTCAAAAGTAAACACAGAAACCAAAACAATGCACAGATCCAGAACTGATCAGAGAACGTGCTAGGGGTCAGGGGACTGGGATGCTGTGACCTAATGCTCAGAGAAGCAATGGTGTCCAGATATGTATTTCAAGTTACCTGTGAGGAAGTAATTTGAACCAGTGATTTCTTTTCCTATGCTACCGGAGAACTGAAATTATGGTATGTCCTTGAAGCCCTTTGGCTATGAGCAGACACAGGAATGGCCTTTCTAATTTAGGACATTCTTCAGGACTTTCAGAGATTTGGTTTTTAGTGTTGAAGATTAAATCCAAGGACTCCACCACGAGTTATGTCCCAAACCCTTTTTTTAAATATACACTTTTAAGACAGCATGTCATTAAGTGACTAAATTGCCGAGGCTGGGCTTGAACTATCAGTCCTCCTGCCTCAGGCTCCTGAAGTGCTCAGATTATGGGCATAGGCCACTGTGCTATACTTTCACAGATTTTAAACTGAGTCACAAAGATCAATGTGCACATAAGAAGACAAGCAGCTGTTAGTGATGACAAATGACAGCAGATTTAGACCCCGAAGGACTCCAGATACTGGACTGTTAGTATCAGAATGCAGAAAAGCTATAAATTCATTTAGATAAAATAATCACAAAGATAAGCATGCAACTTAAATAGAATTTTAGACTGAATAATAATTACATTGAAGTATTAAGTAACACATTATCTGTAGCATTTATAGAGTGGAAAATACATCTGAAGTAATTCTTAATTCTTAAATTTCTTTGGACAATTTACCTAATTCTATTTATTTTGATTTTGTGATTATAGATTTACTGTCTATTGCCTCTGTACACTGAATTTTAGGCTTTAGTAGAATATCATTGCTCATTTGTATAAATTATCATTATTGAAATATTAAGGAAATGATTATGATTTTTCAAATTATTTATCATTGCAAATTTCAGTAGTAATACTCATCCTTTTGGTCTAATCTGAATCTTTGTTCTCCTGTATATAAGATAGGGAAAGGTTTATTTTACATAACCTTTTTATTTTATCTGTTATACCTACCTTTTTATCATCAAAAGTGTTAGCATTTATTCTGTGTGCTGCAACCAATTTAGTTTTTAATTTTATACATTTATGCACAATTATGTTTTCAAAAGTATATGTCATACTGTGAAAGCGCTAAATCAAAGACAATAAACATATGAATTGCCTCAGAGGTGGTGAGAACACGTAACAATTATTTTAATAAATGTATTCTTATATATTTACTATTTTGCATATCATGTTGTACATTAAGACTTGAACTTATTCCTTCTATTTAACTAAAATTTTATATCTTTTGACCTTTAATCTTCTTGTTTCTGCAGTTTCCCTATTACATTATACTCTATCTATACTTTTCAATTCATTTGGATTCCATTCCAGGTGAGATCAAGTGATATCTGTTTCTGTCCATGGTTTATTTCACATAACATAATGTCTTCCAGGCTCACCAAGGCTTCCTGCCTTCTAAAGGCTGTGTAATCCACTGTGTGTCTGTACCACATTTTCTTTATCTATTGGAGATACCTTAGATTGACTTTAAATCTTATTATCAATAGTACTTCATTAAAACATTGATTTCTTTTCCGTATATGGATTTTGTTTCTTTTGAATAATATACCCAGAAGTGAGACTGCCATATCATATGGTAGTTATATTTTAAGGTTTTTTGATACGTTTGTATCAAAAACATTTTCCGTAATGGTTAGAGGAATTTACATTCCCACCAAAATGTGCAAGTGTTCTTTTTATTCACATCCTCTCAAACACTTGTTATCTTTTATTGTTTTTGATAACAACAATCCTAACAGATGTGAGAAGACATCTCTTGGTGGTTTCAATTTACAGTGATGATGAGCATATTTTCACATATCTATTACCATCTTGTGTTTTTCCTTTGAGAGGTGCCTATTCATATTCTTTGTTCATTTTTAATTCAAGTAGTTTTTTTGCTATCAGAAATTTGTTAATATAATCAAGTTGTTTGTTATTTAAGTTCCTTTTATATAGTTCCCACTTTGGCATAAATTCTTCTCTTTTTATCCTTTTTTGTTGCCTATCCATAGCATGTATAAGCATATAGGAGGCATGGATATGCTGTTATTAGAGTTTATTAATGAGAAAATAAAGATCCTAATGCTGTAGAAACTGATCAACCTATGAATTAGTCAAAGATTATTCTTGAAATATCTTTTATCTTTAAATGGCTATTTTGGGAAATAGAAACTATCCTGATGGGGAAACAGAATTATTAGCGATGTGCAATGTGTAGTTTCATTCACCAGATAACTTCTTGAAAAGACAATGAGTGAGTACAAAGAGATCTTAGAAATGGAACAATAAATTTCAAGGTTTTGTAACTAAATTAATGTTAAGATCTGGTACCATTTGATTTTGTCACCCAGGAGAACAAATGATGCAGCTTGGTTCTGAATATGATGATGATGCCGAATAGGGATAGGAACATTAAGATATGGGAGAGCACAAGCCCAGCCACCTCTGTGCTCTGGCTTCCTGTATGGTGATATGAATTCTTGCTCCTGACCATTCATGCCTTTGTGATGCCGTCTGCCATGGGGCCTTCACAGAACCCAGCTGATGCTGCCACTATCCCCCTTAACTCCAGGACTTTCAATAAAATAAACATCATTGCTTTACAAAGTATTCAGCTTTGAATATTTCATCATAGTCACAGATTCATGATTAGTAGTAGCAAATTCATAATTGCTAATAATTACTATAGTTTCATAATAATAGACTCATAGTTACTTACATGAAGATTATTTTAGCAGTTGCCTATTCTAATTTCCAAGAAATTTTTCTTTGTTTTTATATTATTTTCCTTTATTAATGTTAGTTTTAAGATTCAATTAAGGATTTTAAATAATCTCTTTTGTTCCCTCAACTTCACTCACTGATTTTTCTGAGATCAGCTATCTTTGTATTTTTCCGTTTTCCTTTCTAACTGTCCCCAGGCTTGAAAATACCGTTTGTCCATTTATATTGAAGGGTGAAAAATGAGATTAGTTTTTCTGAGTGCTCCTGATCATATGATTAAGTAGAAATACTGATGAGGGTTCCTTTTCTTGAGTGAATTAAGTACACTTTTGGGTCCTGTGTGTAGTCAGGGGTTATGCAGAGAACAATTAAAAACAGGACACAGAGTTTATGGTATTGTTTTATGATGGTCACCCAGGGTTAACACAAGAAAATGCAGGAAATCTGTTCATAACACCAATGACATAGAATATTCAGCCACTTCCCCATGAATGGCGTGAATTCCACAGCAATGTCCTGCATGTGTCCAGATGAAAACCTAGAGCTCATGACAGTGCCTCCCACGAGTCCAGCTGGAGGTCCAGAGCCCACAAGAAAGACTCATGCCAGTCTCTTTTATGGAGCCATGCTGGGTAGGCCCAAAGGTCAGTGGTGGAAGCCAGAAAGTCCATGCCAGCGGAGTGAAGGAGCTGTGCTGGTGGGATGAGGGTTCTACGCTGGAGCTGAGAAGTCACACTCACAACAAGGACCAGGGCTATTCTCAAAGCACCACAGCCATTCTCAGCAACACAGAGGCCCGAGCTCCTCCCATCATAAGTACAATTGAGTACATGCCAGAAAGCCAGTGTGTCGAATTCATTCTGGAGACCAAGTAGCACATGTCTTCCCCTCCAGAACAAGGAAGCGATGCTCCATGTGAGGACCAGAGTTTCTCCAGGAGAACCGATGGCTCAAACAGCAACATGTAGGAGAACCCACCATGCCTCAACACATCTCAACACATTAACGCCTTCCTCCTCCTTCTCCAGGTCTCTATTTATGCTGGCAACTTTCCTCAGGTGAAACATCTACACTCAGTACCATGGTGATTTAATTTTGCTGGCATTAAGTTGACCACCAGTTTTTAATCTATAACAGGTCCAAGTTTGGCTGAGAAAATGGGATGACGGTTTCACATATGTTGACCCAAAATATAAATATGAAGAAATAGGGTTCATTCTAAAAGCCAGTTTTTCCCCTATTAAAAAATAATTTATAAAAAATCTTTTTTTCCTCAGAAGAAATATTGCTTTCATTGTTCCAGGTTAGAGCAAAACCTGGGAGTGAGCCTTATATTTTCAGTCAATTCCACTCCCATCACACTCACTGACAGTGAGGTGAGATTTTCTCCTGGGTTTTAATAGGTGAATTTACTCTGACTACACATGCAGCCCCTGAAACCATACTGTAGGATGCAATATCCTATGCTTCATTTTATAAGAAGACATGTTTTTTTTTTCTTTCTCCAGAAACATGTTGCTGTTTTGCATTTGTGAATGAATCTCCTTCACACTTGCCTGACTAACTTTTTGCAGTTATTTGCAGTCTTTCTGTGGAGTCCCAGAAAGCTGAAAGTATCCTCAGTGCAATATATATTTCTTATACTTCATTCCTGTGCCTGGCACTGTCAATATACAAGGTAAGAAAGTAAACTGCACTTACTTATGAAATATGTCCTTAGTGTTGCATGGTTCAAAATGGTAGGGGTAGGAATTTTAAAATTAAAAAAAAGAGAAATAAATAACTTCAAGGAGAAAATATATAGTATTTCAAAATTAGTGTACCTCAATGCATGAATTTGAGTCTTTTTTCCTCTTTTTGATAAGTTTGGCTATGGGTTTATCAATTATATTTATGCTTTAAAGAAAACCAACTCTTTGATTCATTAATTCTTTTATTGTTTTTATTACTGTGTTAAAATTAGTATGGTACTGGAGAAAAAATCAGCTATGACAAATGATGGAACAGATTAGAATATGTAGACACAACTACAAACACACTCAGCTCTCTTATTCTTAAAAAGGGGCCAAACATATTCACTGGAAGATAGCCTCTTTAATATATGGGGCTGGGAAAACTGGCCCTAATTATGCTGAAGACTAAAACTAGATCCATGACTATCATCATTCATTAAACTAAAGTCAAAACGGTTCAAAGATCTAAATATTAAAACAGAAATACTAAATCTATTAAGGCCACGGGGATAGTCAGAGAACTCATGCACAAACCCAAACTGCACAGGAAGTAGTTCAAAGAATCAACAACGGGGATCTCATTTTTTTTTTTTTTTTTTTTTTTTGTCTTTTTGAGGCAGGATCTCTATGCAGTTCAGGCTGGCTTTGAGCTCACTTTGTAGCCCAGGCTGGTCTCAAACTCGCAAAGATCCTCCTGCCTCAGCCTTCTGAGTGCTGGGATTACAGGCATGAGCCACCATGCCCGGCTCTGGGATCTCACTTTATTGAAAAGTTTTTGCACATCAAAAGAAACCAACAACAGAGTGAAAAGACAACACGCAGTGTGGGGAAAAAACTTTAGTCAACTCTCCCTCACACAAAGAACTTGTATCTAGAACATATAAAAACTGAAAAAACTTAAAGCCCCCAAATTCTAAGACTCAATCCAAAAATGGGCATCTGAGATGAATACACACTTCGCAGATGAAAAAATATTAATAGCAAATAAATATATGAAAAGGTTCAAGACCATTGATCATTTGAGAAATACAAATTAAAACAACATTAAGAATCTATCTCACTCCAAAAAGAATGATTATCACCAAGAAATCAACCAATAACAAATGTTGGAGGGACCATGACCGTGGCGTAAAAGAAACCCTTCTCCATTGTTGATGGTAGTTTAGACTGATGTAATCACTGTGGAAATTCTTTAAAAAACTAAGTTTAGAGGTCTCTTTCGACCCAGGTATTGCTTTTCTGGGCATTTCCCAGAAGAAGTAAACATATCATTTTATAGCAATATATGCGCACCCATATTTATAGCAGTACAATTTGTAATAGCTAAATCTTTGGGGTTTTTTCCTGTCTGCGAGCATTCATAATTTAGTACCTTCAACATTATTTAGTATGTACAGAGCCTTATGTATTACTAAATTTGGTTTTGCAGTCCATTAGTCAAAATACTTGCATATTCAGAGAAGTGTCTGACTATTCGGTTCAGTGTGGGTCTATGTGTAGACCCAGAGTAAGCTCTCAGTCACACATAGTGTATTTATGACTGTAGAGTACAGAGATTTACATAAAGACATAAAGTGAAATAATGACATCAACTGAAATGAATAAAAAACATGTGGCATTGTTATACAATGGAGTACTACTCACGATTAAGGATCCATTTGAGACTTTTATAGATAAATAGATGCAATTTGAGACCATACTGTTAAGTGAAATAAATCAAAGTTGCATGTGTAAACATCACATTATCTCCCTATTATAAGAAGCTGAAATAATAAATAATATACAAAATGTTCAATAGATACTGTTAAATGGGAAGAAACTGTTCAAATGGAAGAGAAACTGGGATGGGGTGAGGTGAAAGGAAGAGAAAAGGAAAAAAATACAAATATACACAAGATAAGATAATTATACTACTAGTTTCTATTAATTCATTGAAAAGAAAATTGGTTCCTATATTGTTTGATCAGTTTTTCATGTCTATATCTTGTAAGGCAAGAACTTTGACAGTAACAATGAACAATGTATTGATCATTATTACTCTCCTACTACTGTTTTGAAATTTTGTATCATTGTTTTTTATGTTTTTCTTTTTAAAGCAAAGAAAAGCAAAGTTAATACAGTCCATGAGATCTGTTTAGAAGACAAATCATTTAAATTACAGTAGGAAGGTAAGATATATGTGTTTTTTAAAGGAATTAATTGATAAGATGAACAACAGTGTTGTTACCAGACAAAGAAGGCAGAGAGACTGATATTTTCTAGTAGAACCAGGAGGGAAAAAAAGAAAAAAACTTAGTTGGCAGGACTACGAGTGCCTGAACTCTAGAGGGGTAAAAGTTCCTATTTATGAGGCAGTGTGTTTGTTGAAGATTTTGATTATTATTCTCAGAGTAAGACAAAGCCATCAAAAGCCCGTAATCTGCAGTGTAGCAAAAAGAATATGTTTGAATAATGACTCTGCTGACATAAAGAAGGAGTTGAGGGAGAAGAGCTTGGAAAGAGCTCGGGTAGTGCAGCTCTAGGAGGTCCACATGGGAGCTGTGGTCTAGGATCCTGTCAGTGGAGGGAAAGACTAGTTGGACGGGTTAGTAGATACATTGGGGGCAGACTCAACACGCTTGGTGACTTTTTGGAGATGAGAGTTGAGGAGAGGGAAGGATTTAATGATGTTCCTTTACTCATCTCAGAGCTGAGTGAAATTTGGGAAAGAAACACGTGTGCAAAGAAGGTGCCAGGGCCACCAATTCCTTCTGTCTGGGGTGTGCTGAACTGAGCTGACCCCAGGGTCTGCAAGAGAAGGGTGAGAAGCCACTAAAACAGACTGAGGCATGAGAGATAAGTCCATGGGTATTAGTTTTAAGATCCTTAACTGGATTTCCTTCATGTGAAGATACAAAATTCTTTTAATTCATGTTATTCTTTTTTTAAATCAAGAATCCAAAACTATACAGGCAACTCTATGTATGTTTTAAACAAGGCTAAACTTACTTTCTTTAAGAGAAGGAAAGTGTTTAGATAGAAATAAACATCATAAGTGAATTAAATAATTGAATAAAATTACCCATTTTTGCTTGAGAGTGGATTTAGAAAACTGAAGAAATAGACAGTAAGGCAATTTATTTGAAATTTTCTTAAATTGTTTCCAGCAAGAATGGACCATTTACTTTTTCAAATATATGCAAATTTAGAACAATGAGCTTTTCTTAAGGTACTTGGCAGAGTTGGAAAACCTAGGTGAAGAAATCAAAGAATTACAAAAGAATGATACTAGCTAAATATTTATTAGGTATAAAATATTTTCCAGACTCTGTTTTGAGTGTATCTCATGTAAGAAATAATCAAATCCGATTACTACATTGTCAATGCCATTATCATACTAACTCTCTGAGGAGAAAATTGAGACTCATAGCAAATAACGTTTTCAATTTCATAAACTTAAGATTGGTAGTATCAAGAGTTACCCCCTGGCAGTCTTACATTTGGATCCAGCTCCTCAACCATCACATCGTGTAGGCTTTCTGTCATTATGTAAGTCTGAGTAACCAGAGAGCTTACTCCAGGTCCAGACATAGCCCCACTGAATAAAATAGTCAGACACTTCTCTGAACATGCAAGTATTTTGACTAATGGTCTATAAAAAATCAAAACTACTAATATGTGAGGCCCTGCACATACTAAATATATGTTTAATATTGAATCTACTGGCATGAATGATAGTAGACAGAAAACACCTCAAAAACCCCATTTTCTGTATACATCATGACTTTCTTTGATGAAGGCAGAAGGGGAAATATGATTTAAATCATTGGTCAGAGAAGTTAAAAGGTGAGTCAGAAAGTAACTTCACTACGCTCTAAGAATCCCCAGATGTAGCAATACCGGCACGACAGCGACCTTTGGAAGACTGAAGAACCAAGAGAAATTTTGAAAATTTTTGTATCTATGTATGTGATTCTCATGTAAGACGTGTTTATGAGCATTGCCCAGTGCAGCTATGTTTATTTTTATTTTAATCCTTTTAACATGATTTAATGTGAATACAATCAAAACTTGTCTAGATAAATATACATGGTCTAATTTTGAAATTTGTCAACAGCCACAGAAAATTTCAGATGAAAATGTGCACATTTTTAAGAAAAAAAGAAAAAACCTGAAAGTCATTTAATGTCGCCTATGGCAGTTTTGAAAGTATGAAGATAAATAAGGATTTAATTTTCTCACTCAAATATTTTTGTAATTTGATGAATAAGCTGAACAAGTCGAAATGACAGCCATTTAAATGATCTTCCAAAGAAGCTTAGAGAGGACTTCATAGTCTTACTTTTTCTTAAGGGCAGCTCTGCTTCTTTGTACTCAGGCAAATATGCATTTCATAATTAAAGCTAAGACATCAAAACATTGCTTTAGACCATCTCATAACTATGAATAAAAGGATGAACTGATTCAGAGGCCATGGAAATTTTAAGCAGGGAGGCTAGTTTATAGTCTCTAGAAGACTAAATCTATTTATGCAAAAGTGTTAAGAATAGAGTCATGAGTATAAAAATATCACAGATGGAAAAAAAAATTCTAGACTCCAAGGGGTAGAAGATTGTCCTTAAAAAGTTCAGGGCACTTAAATATGCCTCACAAGACTTTTTCTGTTGTTTGTTTTTTTCTTAAAATCAGCGACAAAAGTAAACAAAAGTTCCTATGACACACCAAATTGTCCACGTTTGACTCACACTAAAAAATAGATCGCTGACATTAGTCATCGTTATACAGCTCTTTGGTGTTTGTCATTTAGGTAGTGCAGCTGCCAAACTGTTTGCACAAAAATAAACATTAAAAGTTGTTCAGCTCATAATAACCAGTTAATAATTACCAATATGCCAAAACTTTACCTTTGTATTTTGGGTGGTATTGTTTAGAAACATTCTTTCACCCAGAAACTTGATGTATAGATGGAATGATGTGCCCACATATTTTGAGAGACCATATACTAGTAGGATATTAAGTGCTGTGTGTCTTATATCTATCTATTTCTGTATCTGTATAGTCCAGTGATGGTGAACATTTTAAAAGTGAGTGTCCAAACTGCAACCTGTAACTCACTTACCTTTCACCAAGTACCAATAATGCACTTAAACCTCAATACTGAAGATTTTGTTTAGAAAAAAACAACCCATACATTAACATCTGTTGTCTTAAGAGACAAACAACATGTTCCATAGTTTCATCTAGTACAGTGGAACCATGAGATAGAATGATCAAATATCTGGCAAAATTGTGGAGGTATTTTCTACAAATACCATGTTGTCTAAAAATAGTTCATGTAGTTATTTAACAATAGTAGGTTCAAACTGTATTGAATTGTATTTAAATTTACTATCTAGGATAATTTTTCAACTTACGGTTGTATGAAATAAGCATAGGAACCTAGTGAATTTATTCATAACTGAAAGTTTGCATTCACAACTTAATTTAAAAGACTCAGAATATTTTTATTTCATTTTTAATTAAATCATCTACTTTCAAGATATATCTACTTAACATTTCTTGCAAGTCTGAGAATAAAAATCACTAGCTACTACTACCATTCCTGGTTTCAGTCTACTTACCATTATGTGAAATAGTAAACTGAATATTGAATTGTACTCTTCAGGCACTTGACCTTCAGATGTGATTTTCTTTCAAGCTGGAAAAGTTATTTTCTTTACTGCAAGTTTATAGTATTTTCTTTTCACTGTCACAATCATAACATGTTTATCACTGCCAAAATGCAAATATAGTTTTGTCTTTTAAGCATAGTTATAAACCAAAACTCCAGCCAATTCAAGCGATAAACAAAAACCAAATAAATAAAAATAAGGGAGTGGTTGGAATCAATGATTGGAGAAATCAAAGCCTTTGAAAGAGAAGAATAGGATAGTTTAAAGGACTCAGCAGCAGAACCTTGTAGAGCTTTGTTTCAAACTT
The DNA here is from genome assembly GCF_034190915.1 of Cavia porcellus. Classification (NCBI taxonomy): domain Eukaryota; kingdom Metazoa; phylum Chordata; class Mammalia; order Rodentia; family Caviidae; genus Cavia; species Cavia porcellus. The sequence continues at coordinate 23,981,923 of NW_026947497.1, read as the reverse complement.
GTGGTCTGTGTACTGCAGTCCACATACCAAATGACATATACCACTGAAATTTTCTGCAGCCTGCCTGCTAAGAATAGTTTAAGTTTTTAATGGTTAAAAACAATGAAAATAATTCTATTGTATGTCATACAAAATTATATGAAATTCAGATAGCGGTGTTCACCAATAAGGTTTTATTGAAACACAGTCTCATTTATCCAAGTATGAGCTCTTAATTGCTTTCATAGTGTAATTGCAGAATTCCAGTGATAAAGACACTGTGTACAAAGCTGAAAATATTTACTGACTGGACTGTTAAGGAAAAGATTTGCTGACCGATAAAGATTTTTTTTTTTTTATTTTAAAGAGAGAAAACAGAAATCAAGAAGCAAACAAACAAGACAACTAATAGGGAACTGACATAAACTAATCAATAACTGTCAATGGTGATGTTTCACTCAAGTTTCAAATGAGAAAGAGAAAGAAAGAGAAATGGAAAATTGTTAATTTTGTGTTAAACTTGCATACCCCGTCTGTAATCACAAATGAGAACACTGATTTGCAATTAGACTTGGCTTTGTGTGTCCACAACAGTGAAAACTAGAAAGTGGGGAGAGGGCTGGACAAACAAAGACTTCTGGGGTATTTCTGCTGTATTTTCCAATCCTGTAATTCTTATTCATCACAAGGTATTTTATTTCTCCTTCAAACTGACTTCCTCGTAAGAGCAAACCCCCAGAAACATTTAGTATATTATCAAATATATTCTGTGGACGATTATCCCTTTTATGGATTAATTACATCTTTTCATTGGAGCATATATATGGATATAAAAGCCAGGCATGGTGGCACACACCCCTTATCCCAGTGGCTTGGGAAGCTGAGGGAGGAGGATTGCAGGTGCAACCCCAGTCCGTCGACTTAACAACTTAACCAGATATGGAAACAAAAGAAAAAAAGTGTGTGTGTGTGTGTGTGTGTGTGTGTGTGTGTGTGTGTGTGTATGTGGTGAAGGTGTAACTCACTGTGAAGGCCCTGGGTTCAGTCCCCATACCACACACACACACATACCTATGCACGCACACATGCATGCATGCACCCCCCCCATATACTCATACATTTGTTTCAGCTCTTTCCATCTGTATATTCCACATGTACAGATCTGACCAGTTCAAAATATTTGAAACATAAATGTGTCTACTCAACATGTGAAGTACTACTTTTGTATATTATGCCCTTAACATTACAGTATAATGTCTATTTACCTGGTTTATACTGTATTTGGTTTTTAAAGTAATGTAGTGAGAATTTAAAACATCCAGCAGAATGTACATAGTTTACATGCAAATACTGTGAAATTTTATTTAATGGACTTTATTATCCCTAGACTTTGTATCCAGAGGGCTCCTAGAAACAATCCCCTGATGATACTGAGGGATGTGTGTAAAACTGTAGGTTACAACATGAACTTGTACTAATGTCATTAATCATAGTATACAATAACTTCAGTTTATTATTTCCAAGCCATCGTCAGTTGAATGTGTGGCCATCATGAAGTCTTTCAGTTATAACAGGGAAATATTACAAACCTTCAGTATTGTCACATGTGTCAGGAAAGCATTGTGTGTCTTTATCACCAGTTTTGACTTAAGAATTTGTTATTCTCAAAAAGAACCTTGTGTCTTCCATACACACATATTTTGCCAAAATTATTGAAATAACTTTAGAACTATTTTAAAAATAAAATTTTTATTATTCTTTTTTTCTTATTATTCCCTATGCATAGTGCATCAAATTAAAATTTGAACATTCAGTTACTCCAGAAGTAAATATATTAGTTTGCATTGCACTATAGATACAGTTGCTTAGCTGAAAGTTCTGTAGATCAGAAGGCTAAGAATAGTGTATTCTGGGTCTAATAAGGAAGGAATTAAAGTCTTGCCTGGCCCTGCAGTTTCATTGGGGTTCTCTTTCTAACCTGTAACAGGTTTTCTGGCAGAATTCAGTTCTTTGTGGTCATAGGATTAAAGTCACAAGTTTCTCTCTCTCTCCCTTTCTTTCTCTTTCTTTCTTTTTTTCTTTCTTTCTTTCTTTCTTTCTTTCTTTCTTTCTTTCTTTCTTTCTTTCTTTCTTTCTTTCTTTTTTTCTTTGTCTTTCACTCATTTTCCATTTCTCTGAAGAGTATGGTATTATTTTACTGTATTACTTGCCACCTGACACTTAATAGCTTCAAATGAACAGTGGAATGTTGGCTTGCCCTACATCTCTGTCTCACTTCAGATCTCTCTCTTCAGGAGGGGCCCTGCTTCTGATAAGAGCTCACTGGATGAAGTCTGGTACCCCAAGAGTACCATCACTTTTTAGAAGCCAGCTGTGTCATATAACGTGAGAATGAAGTTCATTTTAGTCTTCAGGGAACGGAAATCTTTCAGGAAAAAAATGTTAGAAATGGGACATTTTTTAGAGTAAAAATGGATACTATTGCACTATTAAGTATGCTAAAAGAGCAAATAGAAACTGAGCTGTCTTGTGAAAAACAAGATTATGCAAACATGATTTTTTTTTGTCTCATTAGCTTTACATCCCCAAATTCTTTTTCTGATTTCTTTTTACTTTGTTATTTTAAATTTTTTTACATAGCAAGAGAATTGGAATGTTAAAAATATGTACAATATATTTATAAGTTTTGAAGTATAAAACAACTCATCACTAGACATAAGATTGTGAACATACCAGTACATTGCATCTGCTTATGGACTCCTCCTTTGTTCATTGTCTTAAGAGAGTTCTTCTTTAACTATTGTGTTCTTGGTTAAAATTATTTCTAGGTGTGTAAACTTATTCATAATATAGAATTCAAAATGGCATAGTGTCTAGCCTAGTGACTCTAGTAATATCAGTGTATTTGAAGTTCTCATATTTCTTTTTTGTAGGACTTGGAAAAGGAGAGGAGTTAAATTACTCTTGAAATGCAAATACTCTTTTAAGATTTAGGGAAAATGTTAAAGGAGTGTGTAGACTATGTGGGAAGGAATGGAGATGATGGCAGAGAAAGCAGTTAGGTGAATTTCCCCCGAGTTTTTTGGCATCAGGAGTGAGTTCCATAGGAGATAATTTTCCCAGTGTGTTTGGTTGGGGTGGGGGATAGTTTTAGCATGATTTGAAGGACTCTATACCTAGATCCCTTGTGCATGCACTTTACAGTAGAGTTCTTGCCTGTGAAAACCTGCTGTCTAGGTAAATGATATGATAAGAGACAGAGTGCAGGAGGTGTTGCCAATCAGCGACAATGGCTGTAAATACAGATGAACGTGTGCACTAGCCCGCTGTTCCCCTCCTGGTGTGCAGCTCGGTTCCTCATAGGTGACCCACAGGTCTGGAGTCAGGGACTCCTGAGTTAGATCCCTGTTACGGTCATCCTGGAGACAACAAGTGAAATGGGACAGTTTAATCCTTTGCAAATTTAGCTAAGCTACAACTCTGTTTCCTGGAATAGTCATCACCACAGTTTTATATCCACCATAAAAATATCTATGAGATTCAGAGAGCAGTTATGCTCCGAAGATTGTGCAGGGTGCCTAACAGCAGCGCAGTTGACATCATTGTTGGTTTCTTAGTTTGTTTCTTAGGTGTGGGGCAGTAGCCAGGCCTGACACTCCTTAGTTTTCACTGGACTTCTTTATTAAAAGTCTCTGAATTCTGGCTCAATCATCTATCATTCCATATTAGCTTCTAGAGCTAGTCATTTTAGTCATTGTCTTTTGTGGCACTGATGCAAGTTCCATGTTGTGTTTGTGGACACCCAGTTTAATTGTAAGTTGCAGTTTGTCCTTGTTCTACTTTGCTTCATATTCAGTTTTTTTTTTTTTTTTCTGGATTGTTGGTCCTGTTGACGGATTACCTCCTTAATATCATTACCATATGTGTTAGCTGCATCAATGTGACAAAATACCTAAGGAAATCATCTGAAAAGGAGGAAACATTTACTTTGGATCCATGGCTTCAAAGGTTTTACTGGCACAAGGACCATGTAGAAGACGTGATCTGTTGACCTCATGGCAGCCAGGAAACAGAGAGGGAAAAGGGTGGGATGGAGTCCTAATATCGCTGTCCAGCACATGACCTCAGAGACCTCACCTTTTCCCACTGGCCTTTACTTCCTGAAGGTTCCACAACCGCCCACTAGTGCCACAGGCTGGACCAAGATTTTAGCATATGGGCCTTTGAGGGATATTTAAAATCCAGTCCATGATACTGCAGAAGCACAACGGCATTCTATGGTCTTAACTGCTCACACCATTATATAAGGTAAAACTCTTCTGTCATATCACTCATGGTTCTGCTTCCCAGAGCTAATCCTAACTGATACCCCAGTAATGGGCACACAAGACATCACATTCAAAAGTGTTTCCCGGATTTTATTAATCTTAGCTGCTGACTGATTTTTCGGGGATTTAGAGGCTTCAAAATTTCAGCCTTTCTAAAACACACTAATTTTTAAAGATCCTAATCATTTATTCTTTCTTTCAATAAAATTTATTAATTTTTTTGCTAAGCTATGTTAACTCACCTTCTTCTTTTTCTTGTATAAATAGCTTCAGAAAACTTTTGTCATGGTGTAGAGAGTGTAAGGGATGCTTTTTAATTTTTTTCTTCCTTACTGACCCCTTTTTACTGTGCTAACATGTAAATAAACACTCTCCTTTTGATTTATCTACTTTGCCTTGTTTACTTTCTTGAAGAGCTTTTCAATGTTTTCCTCTTTTGATTAACCAAAAACAATTAATTTTTGAGAAATGTATCAAAATGCTAAGAGCTCTCTGAGAAAGCCAAATCTGATTTGAATTCTGAATCTGAAAATATAGTTTCATAACCTGGGGCAGATAGCTTAATTTCTTTATGACAAAATTTTCATTGTAAGATATTATAGGAACATTTGTCCCAGAGTTTTACTGGGAAACTTCACTAAAAATACATATATCATCAGATTTACTCCTACAGTGAATTGACTGAATTTTATTCTTACTGTAAATTTTTAATAATGATTCATTCATACTGTAATTTATTCCCACTAATCAATAAATTAATGTGACTTATTGGCTTCAATTGTTAGATTGATTTTGGGGAATGGGAATTGGATGGTAGAACTAAAACTTTATTTTTTATATTTAATTTTCATTTGACCCTTTCATCAAATCCTTTCCATAAGTTTATTCTTTGATCAAAATAAATGCTTTGATGCTTTTTTCTATCGGTTTTACTATGAGAACATCAATTTTAAGTCTTCTTTTCACGGGCCTCTTAACTCAAAATCTAACTAGAATTCTACCGTGACATATTCTGAATTGATGATAACTTTTTCATTATCAAGATGAGCTGCATTTCTCCAGATTTCTGGGAGTCATTTGTGATGATTCTCACTAAGTCACTTTTACCCAGTTTGTTAGGACCAGTTTGTTCCTAGAACCCCATTCCTCCTTTCACAAGCAGTGCCAGTTGACTAAACCTTCAGCATAAGGACCCTGGTCCCATGTGGCCCAATTCCTGTCATGAGAGATAATTCTGGTTTTAAAAAGAGGAATGAAAATAATTTTTGTTCATCCCTGTTAGATGAACAAATAGCTGTGCTACTTTTCCAACTTTAGCATGTGTACTTTCCCAATTAGAGCGGCTCTGCATGGTCCAGGGTAATGACACCATGTCTTCTATGAAAACGTATGTCTAGGTGTGTGTACTTGTGTGACTGGGACCTTACTAACCCATGTCATGCCTTTTTCTTGCTCTTGACCCCACAGAATGTAGATATACTATTTGTCAGTAGAACACCCAGGTACCATCTTATTGCATCCAGGAAAGTCTTGTCCTGCCCTCTGTGTGTCAACTGCCTTTCAATACTATTTGTCTCTGCTTTTCAGGATGCACAGCTAAATTTTGTCTTTCTAGTGGCTGTCGGTGGTGAGTGCACATCTACTTTAGATTTCTGGCTCTCTATAGAAAATTTAACCACGTCTGCTTGTGACTCTGAGTCAGAATGGAATCCATGTACAATTATGTACAATACAATATTAAATTTTAAGTTAATAAATAGAATTGAAATATTTGTTTTCTAGTATAATCCCTATATAGAATATGTATTATATTGGAAAATATTTGGCAGTTACTTTAATCTGTCAGCCACTTGCCATCTTCCAATATTTTCCTTTCCAATAATAAAATTTCAATCTTGCCTGCACTTAATTCAGACAGTTTTTGTAGTACATTCTCTTTAATTAAATTACAGTTTCTCTATCATCACTGTCGTATTCCTATGAAAATAAACTTCTAATGTGAAATCTGATTAATAAACTCAGCAGAATGTTCACAACATGACTTAGAAATTATCCTCCCATTTTATAATTAAAGTAACTTCTTTTTCAGTTTGAACTGCTCATCTAACATCACCCTTTCTCATATTTGGAGTATAACAAATTATTGGGACTTGGCAAAATGTTGGGAGCCCACGTACATATCAGCTGCTATTAATCTTGCATTTTCTTTGAATTCATAGATGCTAATGGCTTCCATCATGTAACCCTTGCTAAGCAGCTGTTCTCATTCCCTTTGAAGTGCAGCTTCCCAGAGAGGATCCTCTTAGTCTTTCTAAAGTCCTTAGACTGCCTGCTTTCACTGGTCTTTCTTTTTACTCACCCTCTTCAGTCTTGCAAATGGCTAAGTAGCTCTAATGGCAGACATTATTTTTTTCTTCTTTCACCTTTTTTTGCTCCTTTCCTGCAGGGCTCCCTTCCATCATCATGCTTTATTCTTTATCTTTATGTTCTAATCCCTCCCCTTAATGGTCCTGATTACACAAGCTAACTGAGGCTCACCAGACGCTTGGCAGAAGCACCGGGAACACAGTTCAGGTTGTGTTTACCCTGACTCCCACAGGCCTTCTCTTCCAGATGTTTTCCCTACTCCCTGTCCCCCAGGTTCTGCCTGCCTTGTGCCTCTGGGACACACTTCACATGCGCTGCTGTGTCCTCTGCCTCTGAGCTGCCTGCACGAGTTATTACAACAGGCTCTGCAACTCCTCAGTGTCATCTTTTGCAGCTGAAAAACATCGCCTGCCTCCTGCTCTGTAACCATGGCAAAATCCATTTGATTATGCAGCCATCCAATGGGTAGACGTCGCACTTCTCCAATTTTGCTCAAATAGGTGAGGAAAGTTGGGGCATAGAAAGAATGAAAGACTTCGAAAAAAGTCCTGAAAGTATAGCGATAGAAAAAGTACCGGTTACTAACTATGTAGACTTCTAGGCTATATCAGTGTGTACAAATTGGATTTTAGGAACCCTTTGACCTTGTGCATATCTTTTAGCTTATTCTCAAACAAAAAGATACTAATGTGTCAATGAGCCACTTTATTTTTACTAATTTGGGCTTAAAATCATCTTTAGTTTTGCAGTTTTAGAACAAGAGTTTTCACTTTGAGTATCAGTTGCAAAAATATAAAATGTTAAAAGTTTGGAATTTGCGTCTTTCTTCTGCTTAGATTTTTATTTTTGAGAGAGTTAGAAGTTAATTTTGTAAACTCTGTAAGGGTGTGTTGCTTAAAAAGGCAAAGCCTCCCTGTTTTCCTTCACCTAACAAAAGCACACTTCTACTATGAACTGCAAATATCACTTCAAACATTAGAAACGACTTATAAAATAACCACCCCAAGCATATCTCTTAACAGCTTTTACAACTTTCTTTTATCTGATTTTCTATACTAATAAAATATTCTATACAACTCTGCTGAAGTACAAGCTTCATAAAAGGTCCGTGCTGGTCTAGGAGTGAAGAGCTTAATTTCCAGGGATGTTCTACTGAGTGTAAACCATTTTGGTAGTATCCACTCGAAACCAAAATAGCACTCTGAATAGCTTAAGTCTCAGACATAACTAAAACTAAATATTTTGGTCCTCCAAATTACAGAATGACAAATTTGATCTATTTACTTAAGTTATTTCTGAATGTTGTAATTCATAATGACAAAATATATACATATAAAATAAGTCTTTTACAAAGATATTTTTATTTTCGACTTTTTGTGTGTGTGGGATCGAACTCATGAGCTTGCGCTTGCCAGTCAGGCGCTTAAGCCACTGAGCTAAATCTCCAGTCCAGATATATCTATTTTAAATGTTTTGTATAGTGTTACATGTGAGGCACTAATAGTGACACTTAAGTTATAATGTACATAAATGCCATTCATTGACAGTCCTAGCATAGTAATAGGAATATATGCACAATGTAGGTCACAGCAGCCTCAGAGGCAATAGCGCGGGTCTGTAAGCCACTTAAAGCTTGTTTTGAGAAATAAGAGGAAAATAACTGAAAAGAAAATAAATGTAAAATGCTACTATTTTAACTTAGTTTCTCATAATATCTTCATACGTTGTTTTAGACAATTTTATGTTAACATTTTTAAATTAACACATTAATATTACAACATGTTTATGACTCATATAGGATATGAATTATTTGTGCTATAATTTATTATAACACATTGGTTCATAAAAGGACACATCCCTCAATTTCTATAAGGGCTTATCTTTTTCCAATAAAGTTCTATTTAGTAGTGAGAAATACTGTTAGAATTTAGAAAGCCTAATAAAATGGACTTGCGACTGGAATTATTAATGAATTTTGAAAAACGACTTCACTAGAATAAGTCCTGTGTCATTTTAACAAATTCATAGTGTAAAATGTACTTCTTGAAACACCCAAGTATGTCATAGTTTCTTTACCAAATGCATAAATCTCTCAAGGTTAAGGTCCTTTAGTTTCCAACATTTCTTTCAGATAACGAATTTTTCCTCCTTAATCTATTTATATGTGAAGATTTTCTAATTTTTTAGTGTAAAGCACATTTTTAAAGTTTTCACCATCTAATATGAAGCTGTTATTTACCGTATGATTCATCTAGTTATGCTAATTTATAAAAAATCACTAAGCATTGCATTTTGTAATTTAATAGTTTTTGTGATAAGTAAACATGTTGGCATGCATCACCAAGATATAGAGATAATGCAAGTAGTTGAAAAGTAGTAGGATGGGATTTTAAGGACAGATTCCATGGAGATATGCAACATTTTGTAAGTTTATTTTTTACAATCAAGAGAAGTTTCTGTAAAATATCTTTCTTGAACGTCAAAGATAGTTTTACCTTAACTATGCCCAGTTAAATTTGTTACTCTGTTTCTCTAACCTTTATCTAAAAGAAAGTTAAAAGAAGTTCAGTAAAATAAAGCAATGTATCCTTTATTTTCACATTTGTGTATAGATATGGTATTTTTGGCGCAGGAACTTCAATAATAAAGGCTGAGAAAATATTTTATGATATAATTTTTATTCCTTATAAGCCAACTTCCTGATTTTGCTTTCAATTTGAAGGTCTTGTCTTTTGTTAAAAATCAGTGAAGTAATTGTGTTGAGCAGAGTCTTCCATGAACTATTAACCAATCAATCCGATGTGATTGAAAAGTTTACAAACTATGAAAATCTGATGTTGAATTTGTCTGAGATTAAAATATTAATAATGAAGTGCATAAAAGTCACAGTTTAATAGAGATGAATAATGTTCAATTACATAATAATCTGTTTATGAAGTATGTTTTGAATGAAATGAAAACATGGTGGAAAGTGAAGTTGTATACTTTCACCTTCCTCCAGAGTAAGTTGTTGAGTAATAAACACTGCTTTTAAGTGTTGCATGTTGTAAATAGTAAGATCAATTCAAAGATACTCGCTAACAGTATATCAAAATTTCTAATCATTATATGCTATCCAGTCAGCTGACATAGCATGAAAGGCTGGTTTAGTAATTTTCTGTAGTTCAACTAGCCCACTGGTCTTCCTTGGTTTATAACGAATGGCCTCTGTGCTAACAAGAATTTCCCAATTCCTATCATCCTTATTCACATCTTTCTTATAGAACTTGACAATTCACTGAAGCTATCTCTTTGTTTTCTGAAGTCTTCCCGAATGTTAGACGGTACAGTTTTGATGTCAGGGGGTAAGGGCGATTCAAATAGGTAAGGTGTGACTGATATCTTCATTCGCCTATTTTCTCCAGGACCTAAGACCAAGGAGATGTTTTATATTTATGTTTGATGTCATGAAGACTTTAAACAAGTCGGAATGGAGATGTTTCATGATCACCAATGGATCTTAAATCATAATAAACCCAGTTATTTAATAATGTATTTGAGATAAGTAGTGTTTTACTGAATTAAAAATACTCTTGACTATTTGATTTATTACATTTTTGTTGGTGAGAGATTGCAATTATCCTGCTTGTGGTCATTTACAGATCAATAAGAAGATGAGTGAACTTGGTATCTCATCATTCACTGTCTGCAAGCTGAAGAACCAGGCAACACGGTAGTGAAGTTCAATGGCTTGAGCCAAAGGATTGAGAACCAAGGGAGCTGCAGGGGTAATGTCTAGTCTCTCTCCAAACACCTGAGAACTGTGGACTTGGGCTGCTTGGGGAGGCTGTGTGTGTCCCGGAGTCTGCGTGCCGTGAAGGATGGATGCTTTATCTCATGAGGAAAGAATTTGCTTTATATCATTTTATTCTTTTCAAGACCACCCACACTGGTGAAGGTTTATGTACTTCATGGATCCTACTCATTTAAATGCAGTCTTTTCCAGAAATACTTCACAAATATTCCAGACAGTTTTACCCCCTTTCTGGGCATCATTTAGTCCAGTTAAATAGATCTATAAATTAATGATTAAGGAGACTTTCAATAGAGTATGGACTTTCTACAACCTCATTTCATAATTGTTGGACCTCAGAAAAAGTGAAAACAAAATAAAACACAGACCCAAAGCCTTGGAGTCACATGGCATTGAAGAAGGGAGCACTTTAAAAAATGCTTATTTGCTCTAAATTCTCGGCATACCTAGTCACTGTTTTACATTACGAACTCCTAAACTAGAACAATATTTGCATAGCTATTTACATATGTTTCTAAAAATGGTTTCTAAAGTTGATGAGAACAGAAACATTGACAATCTTTCCCCACCACTTTTGTTTTCCTTTCAGCCCGAGAGTGTGAAGGTTTAGGATGGCAATAGGTCTATTTTCAGAAGTATGTTTGCATGTTTTACTAAGATTCCACACTTAGACTCAGTCCCCATAATGTGTGGAACTGTTGCACATTACTGAAATTTGACAGTGAATAAAGTAAGTGTTACTCTCATGCCCAAAGAAAGTCTCTTTTATATAAAGGAAACGGGGCCAGCTGCCTGCTAATAAAGAAGTCTAGATCCTCCTGGTTTGGGGTGAAATGCATTCTTTTATCTGTGTTTGTCAGCAAGATTCCAGGATGCCCAAGAGGAGGATACGATTGACCTCATAAATCTCATAAATGTCTTTTGAATTTCTCCACAGTCTTAGCATCATCACATGTACAAGGTCACAGGTAAATTGGTTTAGTAGCTCAACAGCTCTGTGAACAAAGCACTGTGTCTTGATTCTCAGTCCTCGCTCCTCATCTGTCTTGTTTCAAATGTTGCTATTACTGCATTACCCACAGCAACACACTAGACAAGGCTGTGTCATTGACTGCAGACTTCATGCAGGCCCTGCAGAACTGAAAACATATTGCTCTTATTATATAGAAAGTACCTCACCTAACTGCAGTCTGTGTAGGGTAAGAATATTTTGATGCCAATTTTTAAATTTTGTGAACCATGACAAAACTTAATCATCTCAAGTTACTTGTAAGAAAAGCCAGATCTTGAACAAGTAAACCTAAATAAATTTAGGAGAAAAAGAAATACAAGATAAAAGAAACAAGGGCAGAAAACTCATAGAATTGTCAAAAAGAAAATAATTTTAAATAACTTACTTTTTCTTCTTTGCTAAAAAGATTTAAATGCGCATCAAAAATTCTTATTTTTTTCTGTTGAAAAAATACAAGGCAGGAATATAAAATAGAGCAAACATTTTTAAAAAATATTCTTCTGGAATTTATTGTTCAAATGTGGTTTTATCTTCAAAGAAGATGTTTTGTATTGTCATATAACTTTTGCTTCTTTAAATTGATTTTCTACAATCATTTGTGTATTTTCTCAGGATAACTCCAGCGATAACAATTATTATTATTTTGTGAATTATCTTTATGAAAGCTTCATGTGTTTTGGGTACATATTTTATCATAGAATTATATAAAAATTTATATTCATATTATTTATAAAATTATATAAAATCTTTTATTTCAAAATATCCACAGAAATAATGCAGCTCATTTTTGGGGGTATGATACTTGTGAAAACTGGTTCAAGGCAAATGGAAAATTTTCAATATTCATATATATATCATTTTATATCTTATATTTCATTTCTAAAATGAAGTTAAAGAACTTTGCCATCTATTTAATATTTATTACAGAAATCACAGACTGTCTTTTCTTGGCCTGTTGCTCCTAGGTACTCTTTTAGAGAATTTATGATCATGCCTCTTGTTTGTATAGAAGAAAAAAATACTTATTTCAGAGTAGAACAAATTTTATCTTAAATTTTATAAGTTCAAAAGAGAATTTTTCTATTTTTATTGACGGCAAATTTCAAGCTACCTTACTAGTCTAAGTTCTTTATTATCATTAGATTTCTACTTTGCAACATCACATTTTCTTTGCAATAGAAAATTGAAGCCTTTATATTTTTTAATTTAATAAAATGTGGATTGTTTTATGTTTAGCAGATCCACATTACTGTGGTGTATCTTTCCACTGCTTTTGTGAATCTCCATGTGTATGATTCCTCAGAGTTTATAATTCAATACATTAGGAGAGAGAGAGTGACTCTTCAGTGTTGCAATGACCAACATAAAAACAGTGATTTGTTTTAAGTTGAGAAGATCTTTGTATGAAAGAAGCATGCTGTGTTTCTTAATGCAGACATTATAATAGCTAAAACTACTTCTTGAGTTTATAACCCTGGTTTTTACATTTAACAACTCTCAGTTTTTATGGTAAATCCTGGTTTTACTCTATAATATAAATTCCACATTTATTTCTTAAAAAAAATAGTATATTCTCCAAGGATGCCATCTTGTCACAATGCCTTCTCTTCACATTGCCTGAGTTTCAGATTATATATGTTCAGAAAGAGCTGTAGATTTGTTTAAAGTCTGTGATGTGAAAATTTGTATGGTCTTCCTAGCCTCAGTGTCATTACCTATATATCCTGGAATAGAATCTACATGGTTTATTTTTAAAATGCATATAATAACCTTTGTCTAGGGAGCCATTAATTTTATTTTAAAAATTAATATGATTCAAAGAGTGACTCAATTTTGATTTTCTCCCTAATGTTCTCCCCCAAACTCTGCTCCAACACTCAGCACACATACATCCCTATTCTGCATCCCCACAGAGTTGAAAAGGTAGACCAGGGAGAAAGTACTTCCTTCAAATAAGAGATAATATTTTAAAATCAAGAATTTGATTTTCTATTTGTGCCACTTCTATAATAAGGTAGCACTTGTGCAATAAATCTTCATCAATTGGTGATGTTTCAGTGGGTCTTCCTGAGGAGGATGTGGGACTCTGGAATTTCTAGGGTCTCTCCAATCCAACTTTATCAGTTCTTATCTAATATAAAAGGACAGGAGTAAAAGTTGGAAAATCTACACAAGGTTAAAGTAACTAATACATTACTGTGCTTCAAACTGCATAAAGGAACGAGTTAAATAAGTTGTTAATAAATGTTAACTGGGAAAATTTGCATAACCAAGTGTTATGTTTTTTCTTTTTTATACAGTTCCATAGATTTTATGAAATAGAATAAATTTAAAAGCTATTGGTTTTTCATGAAGGAAAGAGCTAAAAAGAACAGTACCACATTAGATGTGCTCAATCAGTTCTGAAATGTCAGCTAATTTGCTTATTTTAAAAATAGTAAGTTTAGAAAACTCAGCATTATATATTCACCTGTTGGAAATTAACATCCAGGATTTGTAAATTGCAAGTTCTATCCATGGGACAGTGATGGAAATTGAAGTACTGGAAAATAAGGTGCAGGCTTTTTTCAGCAGATATTTTATGACATGGTCTCTTCATTTTTTTCTAATCTCATTTCTTGAATTTACATTACACAGTCTCTAGTTTTGGTTACAATAAAAAACACAGGTTTCCTGAGTAAGTCATCTTTTTTTCTAACCTTGATGAATTTATACAGTTTTTTTTATATGGAATGAAATTTTAGCTACTTCTTTTTTGTGTAGTATATCCTTCTCTCTCTCCCTTTCCTTCCTTCTTTCCCTTCCTTCCTCCCTTCCTTCCTTCCTTCCTTCCTTCCTTCCTTCCTTCCTTCCTTCCTTCCTTCCTCCCTCCCTCCCTCCCTCCCTCCCTCCCTTCCTTCCTTCCTTCCTTCTTTCCTTCTTTCCTTCTTTCCTTCCATTCTTTCTGCAGTACTGGGCATTCAAGTCAGGACCATTGTACTGCACTATATCCCCACACTTTTTACCTATGAATTTTTAATTTTGAGAAAGTACGTCCCTAGGACAGAAATGACACAGAATTTTTAAAAAAGTAACAAATTAATGCTAATGTATTGCCTATTGTTAACTTAGAAGTAGTTGTTCAGGTTACAAGAGCTAGGCACAAAAATAAACGATAGCACAAACTGTTCTTTTTGATGAACTAACAGGGATTAGTAGCATAATTATCTATCTTGCATACATATACATGCATACATTTATATATGAAAAAATTTTAATGTTATTAAATAAAAGGGATAATTCTACACTTAGGAAAATCATATGATTCATTTTACTTTTGTTGAACTTTTACAAAGGAAGTGTCAATGAGATTGTACAGAGAAGAAGGAAGAAATACAAATTAAGGACTAGAACCTATATTATTATTAGCATATCAAATTTTAGCATATCAACAGTTTAAAGTGTAACAAATTTGAATTGCCAAAGCGCAACTTAGTACCTTCCTAGTTTGCTAAATTACCCTCAAAGTTGTTCTCCTTTTCCTTGTTTTGTAGTGTGCTCGATTACAGCATGTAACACTATGACTGGCTTTTCTTCCTTCTCCGTCTCCTTCTGTATGTGACTGATCTGAGTATCCACAGTTTTCAGTGTTCAAATTCATAGCACTTTTCAACTATTGCTATGCTAATACTGTGGGTTCTAATCCTTAATTGGCATTTCTTCTTTCTTCTCTATACAATCTCAATTGACATGTCATTTGGGAAAGTTTAGAAAAGCAAAATAAACATCTGATTTTCCTAAGTAAGTATAGAATTGTGTCTTTTAATGACAATAAAATTTATACATAGGGAGTGTTCTTAGTGTCAAATTTAAAGAAGAAATGTACTGCTGCTCAGTGCTGCTGAGTCACAAATCAGTCATTAAAGTATAGTAAGACACAAAAACAATCGAACTGCCCTTCAAATTAGTAAATTATTGCACAATGCTAGAAAAAACCATTCACCTCTTGTCCTGTGTTGTCCTGTCCTGTCCTAT
Source organism: Cavia porcellus (assembly GCF_034190915.1). NCBI lineage: Eukaryota > Metazoa > Chordata > Mammalia > Rodentia > Caviidae > Cavia > Cavia porcellus. Next base: position 23,966,430 of record NW_026947497.1, on the reverse strand, counting down.
CCTATCCTATGCTATCCTATCTATCCTATCCTATCCTATCCTATCCTATCCTATCCTATCCTATCCTATGCTATCCTATCCTTAGACTCTAGGAGAATGGTAACCTTTGTAGTACAGTTCTACTTATATCACCTATAGTTTGAATGTTTTCCTCTACACGTTGGCATTGAGTACTTATTTTCAGACAAAAATGCATGCTGCTTGTTAGTTCCCTCATAGTGTTTGTCTCTCTCTCCATGTCAGGGCTTTACTGCAGTTTTTAGAAAGCATGGTTGAATAACTAGACTATGCAACTAAATTTTTTGGCCTACTTTGACTCTTAATAAAGCTAATATGTACAACATCAGAATAGATTTTAGTGATTGCAGTAAGTTGAGACCATTGACAGACTATTTAACATTTTGGAAATAAATTTTGAGAATCAGAGAACTTCAAATCAAACATTTTAGGTTTTAAAGTAATCTAGATTTTAACTCAAATATAAAAATTTACATAGAATTTACTTGAAAAAATTATTGCATTAAATATATTAAGATTTTGCAGAAATAGTTTCTAATTTGGAATTTCCATCCTATATTTTTTAAAAATTCCAATATATTCCTTGACATTCATAATGGCAGAATTATTAAGGATGCTGTCACTGTTCATAAGTACCTACAGAATAATTCTAATATGCTTGGAGAGAGTCTTTTGCACATAGGATTTGTAAATATGACTAAGGACAAAAGGTTATAAATGTCTCAGGCACTTAAGGAGACCAAAATGAGTGGAGACGAGGGCAAATTCATTAGGAAATGGCTGTGGATCCATGCCCTCTATTTGCCAAGGTTGCTCATGGGGAAAGCTAAATACCCATTTGCCTTGTGATGAGGTTTCTTAGACAGTCAAAGATTGTCAACAACAGAAGACTAGTACTTTGTTCCATGTTTGCTGGACGACACTTTTGTGAAGATACAGACCCCGCAGGGCCAAAATGGTTCTGTGTTTTTTAAAGATGAATGTAGGAAGGCTGTTTTCAAGACTATTCTTGGAGTCCAAGAATGAGCTAACACCGCCACGAGGGAGATGAAAGGGAGTATAATACATGTCCCTTAGAATTTTTGGGTGTACTTGAAGTGCCTGTTCTTGAATCAAATCTAGAGCTTTCTACAAGGATCTGAGTACAGCTTCCCTAGGTAGCAAGGGCAGGCTTGAAGAAAAATTAGTGTGGAGATGTCTGGGAAGGCACCATGTCTACCATGTCTCATTTGTTTATACCTCAGAAGATCCACTTCCTTTTTGAAACCTTCATATAAGTAGCAGAAAGGCTTGTGATTTTGCTGTGGAACCAGGAGTGAAGGATTTTGTGATGTCAGGACCAGAAGGAATTATGATGGGTCTTAGTGAACAGTGGTGGTGAATCTATAGCATGTGTGCTGCAGCTAGCTGTTTGTTATTGTTGAAATGTCTGTTAGTTTCATCATCACTGGTAGTGCTTAGTGACTGAAAGTGGAGGAAAAGAAAACTGATCATTGCTCTAAGGAAAAAATTCAGATCACTATATGAGCTGCTCCTCACAGTACAATCAGTTGAAGCAAAAATTGTGACCCGGAATATCTCTTGAGTATACTATTACCACTAATATCTGCCTTTCTTTGTCCCCTCTTACTAAAACCTCATCCCAAAATATCATTAACTCAAAGAGATGTTCCGTGGTGACTCCTACACATTGCAATTTCACAAGTACTTTCTATTGAGATTTCTAGCCCCAATTTCTCTGATCATTTAAAATGATCTAACTTACTATGATTGTGTTTACCTTGACTAATTCCTGGTTACCTAACTGGAATGTAAGATGTATGAAGACAGGACGCTTTTTGGCAGTTGGGTTCATGGCTCTCTTCCAGCTCCATGAATACTGTCTGATATAAACACTAAATAAGTATGTATTGAATGTATTGCTCACTGTTTATAAGGCCGGCAAACTAAATCAGACTTCTGCCTCATCTCATATAAGCCACATCCACCACTCTTCTGTCTTCAACCATAACTCAGTGTCCCAATCAATGAGGAATGGGGAAGACAGATATATTCTGAATTAACTTTTAGTTCATGAAGTAGTAGGTAGAACTGATCTTTACATATCCAAATAAGACTGGGTTATTAATTAAATGTGATTTAATAGATGAATGGTCTAGCCGAAATATTGAGATCTGCACCAAAAGGAAAAGGATTGATAAACATCTTGAACATAAAGAAATTACTAAATTAAAATTAAAATTTTATAGATGAGTAATTAAAACCCATGAATAAACTGATGATATAAGGAACACTAACTCAGTGGTTCTCAATATGTAGCCTAATGTACTCTGGGCTCCCTAAGATTCTTTTAAAGGATTCAGGAGATCAAAACTTTTAGTAAGATTAAAATGCTTATTTGCCTTTTAAGTATCCACTTTAAAATACAGGTGAAATTGACCTAATATAAAACTAACCATTTTGAAGTGGAGATTTCAGTGTCACTTAAACTGTTCACAATCTATTGCTACCACCTTTTGGCCCTACCAACCTCAATTACTATTGTTTTGGAGGAAGTTTGGAAATTGGTATTACTTTAAAAAATTTTTATTAGTACATTTTTTTTAAATCTTTTTACCAGTACCAGGGATAGAACTCACGACTGCCTGCTTGCAAGGCAGGTGCTTATGCCGCTGAGCTAAATATCCAGCCCCTATTAGTACATTTTTGCAGTACACAATGATCACATTCATCAAGATTTATGCATGTATATAACATATCTTTTTTTATCCTCTTTCCTTTCTCATCTTTTAATTCTTCTGCTCCTCCCCATTCACAAAGCTCTGTTTCTATGTTTTTCAATTCTTCCTCTTCTTCTTTCTCTTTCTTCCTCTTCCTCTTCCTCTCCCTCCTCCTCCTCTTCTTCCTCTCCCTCCTCTTCTTCCTCTCCCTCCTCCTCCTCTTCTTCCTCTCCCTCCTCTTCTTCCTCTCCCTCCTCCTCTTTCTCTCCCTCCTCCTCCTTCCCCTTCTCCTCCCCTCCTCCTCCCCTCCTCTTCCCTTTCCTCCTCCTCCTTTCTTCCGAGCCTTGACCACAGGCCTGGTTTGCTCTGTACCTGCTGTCACTCCATTATGCATCTCAAGGAGTTATTGAAATTGGAATCATGAGCCCTCCAATTTTGTACTTTATTGAGTATCATTAGCCAGTATTGTTTAAGACCTTTGAGTATCATCTTGTCCATTTGTACAAAAAAACTACTAGATTCAATTGATACATAGATTGCTGTGATATATTATTACCATCTTAATCTCGGCCTTAAATGTATAATGAGGAAATATCTATTTGCTTATGAGTTTATTTTAGCAATATTTATAGTTTTATTTTACAAATTTCTACTTATTGGTTGAATTTATTCCTGGGTGCTTTATTATTTGGGCTACTGTAAGTGAATTGTTTTCTTAATTTTACTTCCAGATTTATTTTAACTACTCCATGGAAACAAAATTAATCTGTATGAACAGGCTAATGTATCTTGCAACTCTGCCAAATTTCTGAATTCTAGTGTGTGTGTGTTGGGAGAGAGACATAGAGAGATTCTTCTGTGACTAGAAATAGATTCACTTCTTTTCCAATCTAGATGGCTTTATTTTTCTTGTCTAATTGCTATGGAAGGAACTTATAAAAAAAATGTTGACTCACAATGGAAAAATGGGCGTGTTTATTTTCTTCTTGGTCTTAGGAGAAGAGCCTTCAGTTTTTTTTTTTTTTTTTACCAGTATACGAAGTCAGATGTTGGCTTCTCACAAGTGGCTTTTATAGTGTTGACAAAATCTTTGCTTTCTGGTTTTGTGTGTATGAGTGTTCTAATCATCAAATGATTTGTGGTTTTGTAAGGTGATTGCTACTGTATCAGTTGAGATCATCATGCTCATTCCTTGTTCTTTGTTCTATTAATGTGGTGTGCCACACTGATTTTTTTAATTTTATGCTGAACCACCTTTGCATTTCTAAAATAGATCATACTTATTTATGGTGGAGAGTGACTTAATATGATCTTACACCTGGTTTGATTCTATTTGTTGAAAATTTTTCCATCTTCAAGTATTTGATCGCACTCACTTCTGTAGCTATTTGATCCATGTTTTTTCTTGTAGGGAAGTTTTTTTTTTTTTTTTTTTTTTAACTTATCATTAACCTCTTAATGTTCACACTTTGATTTTTTTTTTATTTCAGTCATTTGTATTCTTACCAGGCTTATTTGTCAGTTCCACCAAAGTTCTATAAATTTTGTTGATCTTTTCAATGAATTGATGTTTAGTTTTGTTGCTCTTTTTTGTAGTCTACAGTTCTGTTTTCTAATGGTGATTATTTTCTTCCTCCTTCTAGCTTTATTTTTGTTTTCTTTGTATTTCTTTACTAATTCTTTTATCTTTAATGGTGGAGTGGTAGTTTGCCATTTCTTTTTCAATGTGTTTATTGCTATAAATTTTACCAAGTTATTTCTTAATTTCATTTTATTTAATTATTTTCTAAATATATTTTTGGTTATTTAGCCTTGCTTTAGCTCATGGGTTGTTTAATTGTTACAAATTTGGTAGTTTCATATTTTCTTTCTGTTGTTAATTTCTAGTTTCACCTTATACTATCTGAAGAACATTCATATAGCTACAAATTTAAAAATGAATTTGTTGATATCTGTGTGGTGATTTCTCAAATGACTTTTTCTGAAAAACATTTTAATCGATAACAATTTTACTTTAATAACACTCTGTTCCTTCCCAGCTCAGCTATGCAGTATTACAACACATTGCATGGCCATTTTCAGATATTTGTACTTACTATTTTATATGTTCCTCCCGTACAGCACATAGAAATAAAAAGTTGTTTCAAAACTGAAAAACGCAGCAGCACAGGATATTATGTTTACCTTTCAATAGCATCTCTATCTATCATCTTTGTATCTTCTACCTACTTATTTTTGTATGATTCCTACTTAGTTTTTAGCACCACATCATTTTAGCTGAAGGACTGCTTTACCATTTCTTTTGGTAACAGTATTATGGTGATGAATTTCCTCCGTTTTGTGAATCAAGTAGTGCCTCAGTTTATCCCTCATTTTGTAAGGACAGTTTTACTGGATATCAAATTCCTGGTTGACTATTCAAGTTTACAAGCCCTAAATCTCATCTCATTTCTTTCCGACCTTTAAGGTGTCTGATGCACAATCTGCTCTTCATCTGATTCATGATCTTCCAAGATGCTCCTCTTTTGCTGTTTTCAAAGTTCTGTTTTATCTTTGGCTTTGCACAATTTAAGATTGGTAGTTTGATGTGAATCCCTTGTGTTCATCTTACTTGAAGTTTACTTAACTTCTTAAATGTGAACATTTATGTCTTTCATCAAATTTGGGGAAATTTCGCCCATTATTTCCTCTAATATTATTTCTGCCCCTTTCCATCTGCTTCCATCTGGAGTTGTGAATCATGCTGCTACGAACATTGGATCCAAATGTCTCTTTCAGTTTGCGGGTTATATTTTTTATCTTTTTGAGAGATATCTACATTGCTTCCACAATGTTTACATCATTTCGTATTCCAGCAATTCACCTGCATTCTAATTTTTTGCAGCCTTTCACATACTGTTTAAATATTAAACATGTAATGGATATTGGATATCTGATTTTATTTGCTTTTCATTTCTCCAATAAATACTATACTGAACATCTTTTTGTATAATTGTTAACCATATGTATGTATCATTGTTAACCATATAAAATGTTTACACAAGTCCTTTGCCAACTTTTATAGGGTTCTTTGAATTTTTGTGGTTTGGTTGTGGGATTCTTTACTTATTCTAGATATTGACTTTATATCAAATATATGACTTGCAAATACTTTCTTCCACTCTGCAAGCTTCCTTTATATTCTGTTGATTGTGCCTCTCCTTTAGTGCAGAAAAATGTTTAAGTTTAATGTATTTCTGTTTATCTATATTTGCTTTTGTTACCTATGCTTTTGATGTTATGTTCAAGAAATTTTTCCAGACCAATATTATTAAGCTTTTACATTATGTTTTCTTTCATGACTTTCATAGTTTTATGCATAGGTCTTTAATGCATTTGAATCAGTTGTGGATAAGTGTCTCACTTCCTCTTTTACATGTGGGTATCAAGTTTTTCTAGCACCATTTATTGAGAAGGATATTCTTTCTGGAGCAAGTCATTTATAAACATAAACCAGTTATAAAGTGCTACTTTAAATGCAGAAGCGATCATTGATAATACAAAAGTGTACTAAAATAAACTTCATTATTCCAACTAAATATGAAGATGTATTTTCTACATATTCTTCAAATAAAGCAAAATAGTAGACATAGAGGCATAAATGATAACTCAGTTGTTTTCTGTTAAACTAGGCAAAAAAATTTGCAAAATGTACAATGTCAGTTGTCTTCTTTGCCTTTTCTCTATCTTGCATAAAATGTAATATTTCTGTTAACATATTGGCATATTGGACAATTTTTTTAGTTTCCTAAATAAAATTTAATATTTTAGTTTTACTTTTTAATATAATGTGTATTAATGTATAAGCCTTCCTAAAGAAGAACCCCTTGGGGCCTTTAATTATTTTTAATAAACTTTTAATTTTGGAGTAATTCTGTATTAATAAAAGAGTTGCAAAACTATTACAGGTAATTTATGTATATCCTTATGGTAACATTTTACAAGTAAGATGTATTTGTCACTCTAAGAGATTGGTATCTACATTATAACATTATAGTTACATTAATTGTACATTAGTGGTACTTTTAGTGAACTTTCTCAGTCATGTGTGTTACCTTGACAGTTTTAAAGAAATATTTGGGAATATTATAGAATGTTACTCAGTTTGAATTCACTTATGGATGGGTTGGGATGATGGGATGTGGAGGAGACCAGGAGAGATGAAGTACCCTTCTTAATGTATCGTATCAGAAAATCAGTGTAATTCATGACTTGCTATGTTAACCTTGATCATTTGTTTAAGGTAATATTTACTATAGGATTATATTTTTTCTTTCTATATTCCTATGTGGAAGCGTGTCATTAAAGGTGTCCTTAATCTAGCCCACACTCAGGTGGGGTGGGCGTGGGAATTAGGCTCCATAATCTGGGAGGACATTTATAACAACACACACATATTTTAATGTGTCTAGTTTAATATCTAATATTGGGTATTTCTGTGTAAGTAAGCCTCTTTAGTGCTCTTAATTATTGAGAGCATAATACGATTCTAAAACCAAAGTGTTTGAGGGCCACTGGTATAAGTATTAAGCACATCTATGCCCTATTACCCAGGTTGATATGCAATTACATCATTTGGGAAAAGTTCTTGTGTAGTTTCCCCTTTTAAATGCATGTTCTTGTCAAGAGTTCATTTCAGTTTTTATTTTAAAGAAGAAAAAAAGATGAACATGACAATGAAACAGTTACAATAGCTCGTACATTTCATAGTGTTTTCAGAGTCATTTTTACACAGCCCAGTTAGTACTGCTCCCTGTTCCCCATTTGCAGCTAGAGAAGCAGAGCACTGTGAGGAAAAGCCTGCACTGCTTACCAGCTCAGCCAGTGTCACTGAGAGCCTGATTCCTCCTTTTTCTCCAGCATTCTTCATTATGATACATACAATTACTCTCATCATTAGCCTCATTTCAAGGAATTAAAACTTTACGCTCAAAAAACTTTTTGTGAAAAATCTACTAACAGTTGGCAGTGTAACTTTAAGTAGAGGTCATTTATAGATTTTTTACAACACAATAGTAAGGGTAATTATAAGAAAAATTATTGTGTTCAAATTACAGAAAAAGACCACTCAAGACAATTATTTAGATCACAATACTACAGGAACTCTAACATGTATGAACCCAGAATTGTTTTCTCAAGGTAATCAAAACAACCCTATAATTCTTTTATCATTGGAAAAAAATCTATTCTTTGCCCATTTTTTGAATGTTAGAGATATCGTTATAATTTTTGTTGTTTTTATGAGACAGTGTTTCACTGTGTAGTCCAGGCTGGCCTCGAACTTGTGGGACTCCTGCCTCAGCCTCTCAAATGTGTGATTACAGCTATGCACCACCATGCGTGGCATAATTTCTTAAATGAGAAATATTTTCTAAGCAGAAACATTTGTTACAATACTCCAGTTTATTTTCAAATATTCTTAAGTCCTTTCATAAGTGTTTAAGCCAAAATAGTACACTATTACAGAATTAGGACAGAAATGCTCCTTTTAGAAACATTAACATGAGAATTTCTCTAAATGGATTAATAACTGAAACATGAGCTTTCGTGCTTTGAACAAATAGTGTGCTTCCCAGGTGCAGGTCAAAGAACTGAGGAGTCCATAGTCTATATTAACCAGAATCTTCTAGGAGGATATTTTAAAAATTTAAAATGAATCAATAAGTTTAATTAAAATAATCTCTCAGAATCTCCTTGACTATGTATATAATCTGTATTTTAAACACTGATGAAAGACAGATTTATTCATCTTTTAAGATACAGTAATAATGCTACAAGAAGATGCTAGATAACCCTTCACTTAGAAGAATAATTGTGATGTTGTAAATGGCTCTCCCACTGTTTGCTCACATCGAGAAAAATGGAGGCTCTGATGCTAACAGACCCTGTGTAAGACAGTAAAACCTCATCCAGGATCAAATCCAAGTCTGACTCAGTGTATCGGTCTGCACTGCTGAGAGCACAAGTCTTTGAAGGCTGTAGGAATGAAAGAGATGTGGCCAAGACAGTTGAGCAAGGGTAGGTTCACCTTTGATTCAGAAGAATTACTGAGGACAGCTGTACTCTGGAGGCCCGGGGGCCCACTTCCATTACTGTGCCTCCATTAATCTTAAGTGTGTAGTCCTCTGAAACTTTTATCTGATGGGCAACTCCATAATTATAGAGGGAAAAAGTTCCTTGTGGAATCTGAGGCATATGTTTTAAGGAATAGTAGTAAAGCAATGAACTTAGTAACATGCAGAGGAATTTTAGAAATAGTTACACAAAAGATATTTTCTACTATTGTTCAAGCCCCACTCTCAAATTTATCAGTTTCCCCCTGAAATATAAAATGAAAACTGTATTATGCATTATGGAGCTAAAACACAGTTTATATTAAACCCATCCCTTACAAGTTTCCATTGCAAATTTCTAAAGGATGTTAAATTAGATCATTAATATGCCTCTTCTTTTGGTGCTGAAGGCCCTAATGGATCTTTTAAGGACCTGGGATGGAGGGCATGTGTGGAAATGTTCTTTGTAGTAGCTTTTCTCTGGGTTTAATTTGCACTGCATACAATGAGCACATTCTTATTATGCTTTTCCCGAGAAAGCTGAAACTAAATTGTAGCAGTGTGTTTAAAGGGAAACATATTTCAGCTATTTGAGTAAAGATAAATAATGATTTTATGAGCAATCTAAAAAGCATGCAATGTTACAATGGCACAGGTATTCTCATTTATTTGTAGCTAATAGATGATTATATATATATATATATATACATATATATATATATGTATATATATATTTCACATATATATATATGAAATATTTTGTTCTGTAGCATAGCTTTCTACTGCAAGTTTGAAGTATGTCTGGGGTTGATACTTTTAAAAGTACTTTATCAACTACATTCCTATTGTGTGCAGAAAAATGTCTTGGGTCCCTTTCATTAACCATTTTTGGCTACAAAATGCTTTAAACTTCTTTTTTCTATGAGAATATTGACATTTGTTTTATTTTAGAATAGTAATCAACCTTTCTTGGGTATCTAAAATGTAACATGTTAAAAATGTTCCGTAGTATACAAAAGTACAAAATAGGGTAAATTCCTCTAACTTCAAGAGCTTGTGATCCAACTGAGTGTGTAGCGTGTGTGAGGCAGCCAGGGCTGAGGGAAAGAATCCCAAGGCGAGTAGGAGGTGATACTGTGGCTGCCTAAAGAGCAGCTGCCTTCAGAAAAGTGATGCACCAGTTTTTTGATTAAATCTCAGTGCCTACAAAGTTCTTGGAATCTTCTGGATTTTGCAAGGCTTAAAGTCTAAACAAATATTTGATGAACATACTAAAAAATAAGGAATTAAAAAACAAGAACAAAAACAGAGGAAGCAAAGAGGAAAATGACATTTAACATAATACATGGATGCTATGCACAAAGTCATGGAAAAGTGATTTGTTTTTAAGGGCTCCACTTCTCCTCCCTGACAAGGTCCCTGTAGAATGAACCTCCTATTTAATCTTTTAAAAACAGAACTAAGTATTTTCTTGGCATGGGTACTCAATCAGTCTTGGTGCAGAGTTTTTGATCTAGAATTTCTTTTATATCTATTGTCACAACTTTTATATTAAGCCTTTGGTGAAACTAAAGAATTAAAGAGAAACTAAGAAAATCCTACCATTTTAGCCATTAAGACTAAAAATGTTCTTCATGTTCTTCCTGAATTTAGTTATAATACATGGGTATTAAAGACATTGAAGTTTACTTAACATTTCCAGTTCTGATAGCACCATAGACATTATTGGAAAAAATACACTTATAAAAAGTCTTTATATGAAAACAACCGAAACTATTATAATTTTTTCATCATTGTAAAGAAAGCTTACTAAATAAAGTTGCTTCTAATGTATAAATCTGTTATCAATACAGATGACTCTTAATCCCAACTCTGAAAAGAATATGACTAGCAGGAATGAGTCCAAGGATTCTCTCATATATCAGTGACAAGAATTCTTGTGGAACAGGAGAAGGGAGTGAAGTTATGAAGCTGTGGTACTCTTCAGCCAAGACTCTCCTCAGTGCCAAAAAAAAAAAAAAAAAAAAAAAAAAAAAAAAAAAAAAAAAAAAAAAAAAATTGACTCTTTTGGTTAGGACTTAAAATCAATTCCAGAAAGTTTAAAAATCTGTATAAAAATACTTTGTGACACAATTCGACTATGCAAGTCTGTGGAGAAGCCTTCTCACAGCATGGTAGTAAACTTTAAGTGCTGTTCTTATTTCTCATTACAACAAAGCTAATATTTTTCTTCATCAAGCTACACCTCCAAACACAGCTGTAGAAACCATAACAACTTGAGAATATTTGTACTGAATGACTAGAAATTTTATCATAAATATTATAAAATTCCATATTAATATATTTCAGAATAATATAGGGAGAAAAACGATGTATAGTATATATTTAGTTAAAAATACCTATTTCCATATGAGGTTTGGCACCATAATAATTATTTCTGGCACATGTATCAACAAAATTATTTAAAGTAATGAATCATGCAAAATTGAAAAAGGTTTCCTATAATATCATTACATAAATTTGATGGGATTACCTACTAATAGCTTTAAAGTGTTTGAAAATTTATTTTTTAGAAGAAAAATTGGTTTATATGATTTCTTTTTGAAGTGAAATTTTAATATTTTAAATAGTCAAATCCTATAAAAATGCTTTGTAACTATCTTCTTTTTTTATTTTGCACTGTAAATTTTTGAACAGTAATATAGCCATTGACCCCAGTAGAATTCTTATTTATAAAAGCATTCAGTTCCATGTTCTATTTCTCTTTCAAATCAGGTGTGAATACTGTTATTTTTATTACCTGCTGAACATAACTCTTTATCTCAGGCAGCTGTTGGAATGTAATGACTCCTAATGACAATCTTCAGCTACAGTCTAACCAAAGGCTTTTGGCAAATCTCCCCAATAATTCATTGAGGGGATGCTATGATTTTAATTTTGGATTCTTCATGGCTGATTACATCATAGTAGTAGAGATAGGACTTTAAAACTAGGGAAGAATGACCTTTGCTTAAATTCCCTCCTTTGTACCAAGCTCATAAAGAGTAAGTGGTGAAAAGCCAGGGACTGGAAATGGAAGAGTATAATTTGCATGTGTTCAGCGCTGAAAATGTGGAATTAAGGACCCCAAAATTGCTTTCAGAGTGTCATTCTCCTTTGTTTGCTCTTAATTTTAAGCACACTTGGGAGATTATATGTGAGCAGGATTATGAATTAAAATTCCCTCTATTATATTTCAAAAGAACATATTTGAAGATATTGAGCAATCAATGATGAAATTTAATCATCCTACTTCATTTGAAGTCAAAGATATTTATATTTAAATATGTGTGGCATTTAATTTATATATATATGTATTAATTTATACATATACATATATACATATATATCTATTCCAATTAAATATTATAGGTCTCAATTTGGAGCACATCATAAACAGTTTAAAAAATTCTTGGGAATGAATGACTGTCCTTTGTTATAATTAAAGAGTATAATGGGAAGTAAAAAAAAAAAAATGAATGGTCATTTCTATGCTTGATCAGTGACCAGCCAGGTTCTGACTTCATTGACACGTTTCATGGAAAGGGTGTTTTAATGAAGGATGGAATTGTAGATAATTCATTCCATGCTGTGAGGTTAACCACAAGCCTCTTAGAAATCGCAAAACTTATTACTCCAACAGATGTGCTGGAACCAAACGCAGAGACTGAAATTCCGAAAACACTAGGTTTTTTCTGACCTGATTTTATTGTGAGGTATATCCTAGTTAGGTAGCCAGATTTCTAAAAATCCTACAGAGAAATACATTTCTGTGTACGGTTTTTGAGAACATTTCTGTTTTATTGGTGTTCTGACAGTATAATTGAGCTAATTTCAAAATGGCAAGTGCTGAACATGTAAATTTGCCCTGTATTTGTGCTGCTTCCTTGCATAATGTCTTTGCTGGGAAGTCATCCCCAGCTTACTATTTCTGTCTTTGCTGCAGGTACTGACTCTCACCTCCCACTTCAGCAAACATGGAGTCATCATTATCACATTAGCAAAGCGGGAAAACAGTTTTGAAACTCTAAATGCTCTTGTTCACTCTTCTATTTTCTGTAACAGCTGAACATTCCACCTTTTAAAATTGAGTGAACCTAATAGTGGTGTGGATAGCAACTTGGCAGTTCTAAACTGGGAAAAGGGGTATATTAGAAGTATTCATATAAGAAACAGAAAGAAAAAAAGAATATGCTGACTTTTGAGCATCAACATTTTAGTTCTCAAGGGAAGGGAGCAGTATGAATCCAGGAAAATTGGGAAAACTGAATGTTGAGGCAGAGCGGTTTTGTAGGGTCCAGAAAGGAGGTGATGACTGAAGGGAAAGCATGATGCAGGCATTTACTTGCACGGCCTTCACTTGTGCCTGTCCCTCTTATTCCTGTATTCCATGCTCCTGATGGGCTGACACTGTCCCTCCAGCAGGAAAGGAGATGACCCTGGTGTGGCTCAAGTTATGATTCCTGAAGGATTCTGAGATTGAAAGGGTGAGTGTCAGTCTCAAAGAGTCTTGATCAAAAATAGCACCGTGGTGTACACTGCATGCCAACATTATTAAATAACAAGTGATGTCTTAGTACTGTCCTCTCAGAGACTCAGATGTAAACCTGGGAAAATAAGAGCCAGGTTCCTGAATGATGCTTCATTTCTTTCAGTCTGATAGAATGTAGCCTTACAAAACTGGATTGAGTTACAAATATTTTAAAAATAATTTTTAAAAGCCAAGTTCATGGCCTGAAATTGTGGGTTGTAATTTAATAGCTGTAGCATTGGTATAGAAAATGCAAATAAAGCATTATAATCTGTACGATCTAACCTATTTTGAAGGTGGAGTGTTGTCTTAGTTAGTTTTTCCTTGTCACTGAGACAAAATACCTCATGCCCAAAGTTGGGAAAGGAAAGGTTTATTTCTTATAGTTCTTCAAGGTTTCACTCTATATTTAGTTGGCTCCAAGGCAGGGTAGCATGGAGGGGCCGCAGTTCATGGTGGCTGCAAACAGCAAGGAGAAAACCAGCAAGAGAGAGCTGCACGTCTTCTCTTAGCCATTACATTGTATGCTGGCTCCACCCCTAGGCGGGTGAAGCACTGACGCCATCAAACCAAGTGCTAGGCAATGAACCAATCACAAATGCATGCAGGTGGCCTGGGCGTCACCGACATAAACCATGATACATGCTAAGTGAGATGAAAGGCTGGTATGCTTATAGGTAAAGAGGTTAACAGAAGCTGGATGTGGAGTTATATGTTCACTATTTTTTAAGAATCATCACTTTCTTTAGGAAGTTATAGTGTATCTTTTAGAAATTATGAGCAGTCATTTGTGACACTTATGAGTATTTACACTTTTCCCTCTCAAGTGTTTGTAATTTATTTATTTATAAACAAAGTCTTATTATTCCAGGCTGGCTCTGAATTCACTATATAACTCAGACTGGCCTCAAACTCATGGAGATCCTCCTGCCTCCGCCTCTTGGGGATTTTAAGTGCGCAGCACCATACTCACCTCAAATATGTATATAATTGTTATGAGCTATAAATTTAAGAGTGTCCTTACTTGCTTCTCAGCAATCACAATGTATTTCCCCAGATCTTTCCCTCCTGAATGTCTTTTTCATAATTTCTTCCTTTCCTTTAGTACCCATTAGTTTATTTTCAATTTCTTTTTTCTTTGCACAGAGACTAAAGAGCAAATCAGAAGAGAGTTTCTAATATTTTGCACCATGTCACTTCATGCCCCATCATTTCTGAACATACACTGCCTGAGGCCTGTTAGTGCAGATATTCTGGCCGTATCTAAGTACTTTTGCCTACTCAAATACCACATTCTAGAAATTCTCCCCTCTCTTGCTGCATCAATTGCCTCTCGTCTTTTGATTATTAGAAAGTGTCCTTTCCTTAAAAATATCACTTGATCTCCTCACCGCACTGTTTCCTACCATTTCTATTCTTACTTTTGAAGCAAATTTAGCAAGAGGGAAGTCTCAATTCACAGTCTCATTTGTTAACTGACTTAGTCAGGTTTTCTGCTCATCTACGTATTCCTCAGAAATTAATCTCTTGTGAAATCTTTAAAGTCTCTCATTTGCTAAATCTTATTCTCAGGTCTCAGTTCATGAAGTTACTGAGTAATTATTCTAATATCACCTCTTCCCTGACTTCTCTGAAACCCTAGATCTCTTTGCGTTTCTTAAAAGGCTATTTTCATGCTCACCCTCCTTTCCCTCCTGCCTTACTGATCCTATCCCCTCCAACAAATTTCTAGAAAAACAAAAGAAGAATTTCTGAGTTTTAAAAATAATGCATTTATGATCCTTTGATTAAATGAAAGATTGTCATTGAGTAGACTTAAACTGCAAAAATTTGCCAGAAAAAGAAACTAACAATGGAAATGAAGTTAATAATGGAAAATTCAGATTTTAGATTGATGAGCTTAGAAAAAGATGGTGTTATCTCATATCCTGTTTACTTTCTGATGCTATTTTCTTTTTAACATGTTGAGTTTAAAAAGCTTTTTAACAAAGATTTATGAAATTAACACAGTTATTTTAAGTGAAGCTTGGAATAAAAACTTCATGGAAATGTGACACAGATGCTATCAGTAATATCATTAAAAATTTAGGATAAAGAAAAAATAGTCAGTTCATATGATACTCATTTGAAATTTTGGTCATTTGTGTGAAAGAAAAGAGTTTCCAAAATAATAATATAATGAAAGATTGGGATGAGCTATAACAGTATGTTACTCGTGTAAAATGGATATACAGACCAGTGAAATAGAAGAGAAAGTCCAGAGATAGCACCACACATTTGCTCTAACTGATTTTCAACAAAGGTGCCAAGAGCACATGGCAAAGAAAGAAAAATCTTTCCAATAAAGAGTTCTTTGTGACAACTGGATATTCTTTCACATGCAGAAGGTTGAAATCAGGTGCTTAGCTCTTGCTATTAAAAAAAAAAAACTGATCTCAAAATGTATTAAAAACTTAGTGTAAGACTCAAAACTAACATAATATCATACCCTACTAGAAGAAAGCAAAAGACAATTCTTTATAACATTGAAATAGGCAAAGCATTTTGGGATATAGTTCAAAAACACAAATGAAAAAAGCAAAAACAGATAAATAGGATTAAATAAAAATAAAAAGCTTCTGCACAACATTGGAAATAATCAACACAGCAAATAAATAGCTCATAAAATAGGAGAAAATGTGTGTAACTTGTACATCTGAGCAGAGGCTAACACCAACACCATATAATAAACTTATATAAATTATTTAGCAAACAAAACAAAAACAAAAACGCCAAAAAGAAGTAATATTTAAAATTAGGCAAAGGACCTTAAAGACAATTCTTGAGAGATGATATACAAATGGCTAATGGAAATGTGAAAAATGCTCAAACTCACCAGTAATCAAGTATTATGGTTTGGATCTAGAGGCTCAGGTGTTGGGGATGAGTTTGAGGAAGTGATGGGTCATCCCTTGAGTGGGTTAATCCACTGAATGTGCTGTGCAGATATGCAAACTGGTTGGAGGTGGCAGGTTATGGGAATCAGCCCTGCAGGGCGTGTTCTTTTCCCCATAGCTTTCCTAGCCCTCTGCTTCCTGGCTTAATGGCTTGCAGTTTTCCTCTGCCTTCTTTTTCACTGTGATATTTCTGTCTTGGAGCCAATTGATCATAGTCTTAAATATTTGAAACTATGAGTCAAAATAAAGCATCTCTTCTTTACATTGTATATGCCGGGTATATTTTCACCTCAGTGGAAAAAGAGATTAATGTCTCAGAGAATCAAATCAAAACCACACTGAAATATCACTTTAGTTTAGAGTGAATATAATTTAAAAAATAAATATTTGAGGCAATATGTAGAAAAGAAAACCTTGCACACTACTAGTAGGAATGTAAATTAATATATCCATTATGGAAAATTGAATGGAGGCTCCTCAAAAACTTAAAAGTAACCTAAAAAATTGTTCCTAATCCACTAATGGGTATGGATTCAGTGTCAAAGAGATATTTGTATTCATGGGTACTGCAGCACTGTTCACAATATCCAAAAAATGTGGAATCAACCCAAGCAACCATTGATGGGTGAATGGATGATGACAAAGCTGTGTGTTCCCACAATGGATTACTATTCAGGAATAAGGAAGATGAAATCTAATCATTATCAGTAACTTGAACAAACCTACCAAACACTGTGTCAAATGAAATAAGCCAGTCACCAAAAGGGAAACATTACATTATTCTACTGATATAAAAATATCTAAAATAAATTTTTGATAGAAGGTGAGAAAGGAGCAGTGGTTATCAGATTACTAGGGTGAGAGAGGAATTTGGAGAAAGGTTATTTCATTCAGACAAGGTTGAAGTCAGAAGAAATAAATTCTGATATTCTATTATGCTGTAGGGTGACTATAGTTAAAAATGTACATTCCAAATGGCTCAATGAGAATTGAATATTCTCACCACAAACACATGATAAATGTTGAGGTGATATATCTGGTAATTATTTTATCATTACCCAATAATACATGTTTAGAAATAGTACATTTTACTCCTTATATATTTATAATTAATGTATCAGTTAAAATAAAATAAAAATAGTTTTAATAGATGATTTGGTCTCCCTGGTCTATACATATTCTGGTATAAGAAGAAGCTTGCATAAATAAAACACTACTATAATGCAAATTTAATTTCATTGGCAATGCCAGCTTTGTAAAATAATAATGACAAGTTCACCTTAGTCTAAACTACAAAGAATTTATTACACAATGTAGTAAGTAAGGTAGATTAAGGATTCAATTAACATTCAAAGTTGATGTTTCCATAACCTAATTAACAACCTAGGTTATCTTCACTGACAGTCAGTATTACTACAATCATAGTTCTAACATCATCAGAGCAAAATGTCCCATCTTTCATACTAACATGTGGACCATAGATGCTTTGGTTTTTCCTTTTGCTTTGTATCAATATTGAAAGGTAATAGGAAAAACATTTCTTATGGTCTCTGCAGAAGAACCGTCCTAGGGTTCCATAGGTAGTCAAAGGGAATGGGGTAATACTGTTCAACATCAGTCACTTATTTACAGGAGTTAAATGAGAGGGGGTGAAGATCAGAAAAAAGAATCACAGGAATTCATCATGGCAGATTAGAAGCAGCAGCACTCATAGAAGTTGCTCTGAGATACTCACCCAAGTCAACAAGCACATGGCTGCACAGGGTGGAGGCAGACCTACACTGGAATACACTTAGAACAGGGCAGCAAACATGTGATATCCAGAAATGAGTAGCTAGAATAAGAAGCAAACTGCTTAAGCTTTGTATTGCTTCCACTACAGCTTTGGACAGTACGCCATTTTGAGAAATGTAAAAAGTTCTCCAGGGAAGAAGCCAAGGAATGTGGCCTTGGCTTGTCATTCAGCCTGGCTGGCACTGCTGTCAGTACTGACCAGGCTGCATGTCTCTCCTGCTAGGTAGTATGGCCCAGAGATTGAGATTTTCCCTGGTAAAGGCCCTCAAATTCTCAAACAGCATGAGGACAATGAATGAGAGAGGAAGACTCACGACTGTGGGGAGGCAAGAGGCGGCAAGTGCTGGGGCAGAGAGAGACATCTTGAATCTGACTCTCATCTTCCTATCCCTGAACCCCGCAAAGACTGTGAGCCAAAGACTCCGAGGCTGTGGTTGCTAAACTCACATGAGTAGGAGTGTAGAGGCATCACCAGGTTGGCACTAGTTGTGACTATATCCTTCTTGACCCCGGACACCAGAGAAAACCAGGTGAGCTATGGCAAACTGGGATCCAGGAGTGCCAGACAGGAGAAAGACACAGAAGAGCTAGCTTCAGAGTCTGTAGGGAGAAACTTGGCCCTGAAGTGCAAAGCTGAGATCCTTGAAGGAAGCAATTGAATGTCCTGGTATGATCCCAAAGGCATATTGACCTGGAGAATGTTAATGAGATGCTCTGGGGTGGCCATGCTAACCAGCAGAATAGGATAACTGCTGCTCAGCTTTTTGGACTTGTTTGGTATTTTGTTTAATTAGGTTTGGTCTTTTGTGTGGATGGGTATGTGTGTGATTTAGTTTCGGTTTCCTACATTCTTAACATTCTGTGTATTATCACATATTCTTGGTTTTTTTTTTTTTTTTTTTTTTTCTTTTTATCGGTACCAGGTATTGAACTCACAATCGCCTGCTTGCAAGGCAGGTGCTTATGCCGCTGAGCTAAATCCTCAGCCCCAGCACATATTCTTTTTTAATGGTTGCTTTTTTAGGGACATTAACTTTACCTATTAGTTTAACAGTTGGATAAAATCTTCTTATCTCCTGTCTCAGCTACATTGCCTTTCTCTTTATTTTTCCCTTAAGTTCTCTATCCTCTTTTGTGTTTTATTGTATTTTCATTATTCTCCCAACTTTTCAGGGGTTAGTAAAATAGAGATCCTTTAAAATGAATTCTTAATTATTTGATAGTATATGGTTAGTTTTTAAATTGCTGTACTGATAATCACTTTCTGCTATCAAAAAGAGTACTAGCCACAGAGCTTAGCACTTAGAACAAACTGAATGAAAATGCTCAAATTGAGACATACCCAAAGTCCAGAGCTCACCCAAAGAGAGAGGCATATACTTAAAAACAAACAGTGCTCATTCAGCAGCACATATACTAAAATTGGAACAATACAGAGAAGATCAGCATGGCCCCTGAAAAGGATGACACCAAATTCGTGAAGTGTTCCATATTTTTAAATCAATATAACAAAAGAAGTAAAAGATCTATTCAGGGAAAATTATAATAACCTGAAAAACAAATCAAAGAGGACCTCAGAAAATGGAAAGACATCCCTTGTTCCTGAATAGGAAGAATAAATATTGCGAAAATGGCCAGTCTCAAAATTGTTATACAGATTTAATGCAATCCCAGTCAAAATACCACTAGCATATCTCACAGATCTAGAGAAATCACTCCTAAAATTTATCCGGAACTGGAAGAGACCTAGAATAGCAAAAGCAATTCTAAACAACAAAGGCAAGGCAGGAGGCAACTGACTTGAAGTTATACTACAAAGCTACTATAATAAAATCAACATGGTACTAGAATAAAAACAGAAACTTAAGATCAATGGAATAGATTAGAAGATACAACTACAAACACACTCAACCACCTTATCTTTGATAAAGGGGCCAAACATGTCCATTGGAAGAAAGATAGGCTCTTTAATAAATGGTGCTGAAAAATTGGCTCCCCAGAGCTAAAAACTAAAACTAGTCCCATACCTATCACTATGTACTAACTAAAGTCTAAATGAATTAAAGATTTAAATATTAAAACAGAAACACTAAATCTGTTGGAACACAAAGAAGGTAGAAATTTTGAAGATATAGGAATAGGTAGAAAATTCATGAACAAGAATCACACTGCATGTGAAATACTTCACAGAATCAATAACTGGGATCATGTCCTATTAAACAATTTTTGCACATCAAAAGAAATCTCCAGCATAGTGAAAAGAAAACCAACAAATTGGGAAAAAATTGGTGAACTGTTCCTCAGACAAAGAACTTTTGTCTAGAACATATAAAGAGTTTTTAAAAATCAGATCCCCCAATTTCAAAGACCCAGTCCAAAAATGAGCATCTGAGATAAATACACAGTCCTTAGATGAAGAAATAAAAATGGCAAATAAAAACATGAAAAAATGGTCAGCATCAATGGTCATTAGAGAAATGCAAGTTAAAATCACACTGAGATTCCATCTCATTCCAGAAATAAAGGCCAGATAAAGAAAACTACCAACAACAAATGCTGCAGAGGCTGTGGAAAAAAAGGAAGTCTTCTGTACTGTTGGTGTTGGGAGTGAAAACTGATACAACCACTGTGGAGTTCAGTCTGGAGGTGTCTCAAAAACCTGAGATTGGAAGTCTCATTGGAACCAGCTATTCCACCTCTGGGCATATTTCCAAAAGAATTGAAAATATTACACCACAGTCATATATGTGCACCCATGTTTACAGCAGCACAGTTTGTAATAACCAGATCTTGGAAACAACCAAATGTGCAGGAACTGAACAATGAATAAAAAACATGTAGTATTTTTATACAGTGGAGTACTACTCAGCTATAAAGAATGATCACACTGAGATATTTATAAGTAAATAGATGCAACTCAATACCATACTCATAAGTGAAATAAATCAAACTCACATGTGTAAATACATATAGTCTTCCTAGTGTAAGAATTGGTAAGAGTACATAAGCTACAGCATACTCTATAAATGCAGTGAAAGGATAAGAATTTGCTTAGAGGGGAAAAATAACATCTCATGGAAAATGAGGAAAAAGAAAAAAAAGGGAAGAAAAATATCTAAAGTTATACAAACATACTTAGGATAGCTAAGATAATTGTGCTACAAATTCCATAAGTTCTTGGAACAAAATAGTTAACATTCATAGGATTGGAACAATAGTGCATATTATTTTATGGTGATCTGAGGAACTCTTGAAGATGTTTATGTAAAATAACAACCCTAGTTATGCTCCTACCATCTTGTGTGGAAGTCCTATATTGTCAGTGTTTTGAGCTCCCTTCTATTGTTATTTATGTCTTTTTTGTTTCATGTTTTTCTAAGATTTTGTTTTGTTTTGTTTTTACCTCTAATACAGAAAGGATAGATATACATGTAGAAACTCATACATGCACACAACTTCTCCTAAACAGTTTATGAGAATCAATTATATAATGCATGATGAAATGAACAGCTACTTTGAAGAAAAGAGACACTGTGGTATCCAGTGCTGATTCATACAACATTATGCTGTGAAATCAAGCAACACTATTACTCTTTGTTCAGAGTATATTAGTCTGTTTTGTATTGTTTAATTTCAACATACATGAAGGTATGGACAGCTATTTTGAAGAGAATGAGAGACATTATGGCAGCCATTGTTGATTTCCCTATTGTCTGGTTTTGAAGGCCTGTAATACCTTCATCATTCTGATCTGATCAGTTTAATACTATTTTGTTTTGTATAAATTCATTGTGTGTGAAGATATGGACAACTGTATAGAAGAAAACAAGAGACAGTATGGTAGCCAGTGATGACCTCCTGTTGTATTACTTTGAAATCTGTGTCGCTTACATTGTTTTCTTCTGATCTGCTTTGTTCTATTTTGTAATGTTTAGCTTTACCCTCTTTAAAATAAAATTTAAAAAAGAAAAAAGAACAAACAAACAAGCAAACACCAAAAAATCCCACAAGCATATAATCAAAAAACAGAACAGCAGAAAATACAACTTTCCAGATGATTTACAAATCTTAACAGGGAAAAACCTGTAATATGAGAAAACAGGGCAACAAGTTGTCTCCAGAGGTCTGTAAGAAATCCCACAGACACGGAATGGATAAAATTTTACACAAAGAATTTAAACTGATAGTTAAAATGATCAGTGAGATTGAAGAAAAGACAAAATGAAGAACAGCAATTGAATGCATGAGGAGAGACAATACCAGACATAAAAGTCCATTTCATTAAGAGCACAGAGCATGGTGGCAAACCTATGGCACGTGTGCTGCAACTGGTTGTTTTAATCCTTGAATGCTCGCGTAGATTTTGCATCATCAGTATAGAAGTTTTTTTTTTTTTTAGAACTAAGCAAAAATCCTGACATGAAAAACTCAATAACTCAAATAAACAATGAAATATCTCAACAGTAGGCAAAGTGCATCAGAAGGAAGAATATCAGGATTTGAAGGCAAAAATGAATAATTAGAGTATTTAGTCAGTAATAATGCCTGTCTTGGTTACTTTTCTCTTATTGCTGGGACAAAACATCCAACACCCAAAATGAAGGAAAGATTATTTAGCTTACAGTTTTTGGAGGTTGCATTCTGTAATCATTTGGCTTCAAGGCAGGGCAGCATGGCACAAGGGCGACACTTCAAGGCAGCAACCAGAGCAAAAGGGAGAGCAGAAGAGGAAAAACAAGCCTCTTTTTCTCCCTTATATTATACACAGGCCGCTCCCAAACCCCTTTGTGTAGCTGTTCATAAAATCTCTGTACCCTCCCCTTGCACAGGATGAGGATATTTACAAAGTAAGAACCCTGGATCTTTGCTGAGTCTCTCAGTTAAACTTCTAAACTGCTCAAATTGACACAATGTATCAACCATAACAATGGTAAACACAATAAGAAGCAATACAAATGTTACCCAACAATGCCTAGACAACTTCAAAAGAACAAATTTAAGAACAACTGACCTCCAAGAGGAATGTACATACATGATGACATGAAAATTTGCAATTTCCCAAACATTAGAAATGAGATGAATGTCCAGATAAAAGAAAATTTAGAACTCCTAGTAGACATGACCTGAAAAGATTCCATAATAGAATCAGATTGCTAAAAATTTAGAACAAACAAAAATATTGAAATCTATTGCGAAGAAGTGCCAAATCACTTAAAAAAACAAATGCAACAGAAAAATAACAGGTTTCTATAAGGACTTTAAAATCTTACCATTTCCAGCTCTGAAAGAAAGTAATTGCCATATATATATATATATATATATAGATTACTATATCCCTATACTACCCTTCAAATTGAAGGAGAAATTAAGTTTTACCTAACAGATAAGGCAACTAAATGTGACAGAAATTAGTCAAATAATAGAAAAGCAACAAAATGACAAGAATTAGAAGATATTTTCAATAATAACATTCAATATTATTGGTGTTTACTCTCCAATTAAAAGACAGATTAGGGTTAGGAATTTAGCTCAGCATAATAAGTGCCTACATAAGTGTGAGGTCATGAGGTCAGTTCCTGGTACCACAAAAAAAAAAAAAAGACACAAATTAGCAAATTGAATAAAAAATAAAATTTGTTCATATAATGTTTTGTAAGAAACACATCTCATCTGCAACAGCATGCACACATTTTTTTCCTGAAAAAATATGAAAAATCACATTTCAAGCAGGTAGAATATGAGTGCAAATAGTATTTACATCTAACAAAGTAGATTTTAAAAAAAATTGGGCAGAAGAATCAAAGAGAAGCATTACATGTTGGTACAATATTCACCAAGAATATACAACAATTATAAATATATACTCATTGAATGTCTACACACTTGATTTCATAAAGCAAGCACTACTTGACCTAAAAATAGATAGATTCTCAATAGTATTGGAAAAATCCATGCTTTACTCTTAAAAATAAATCAATCAGACAAGAAGTCAAAAAAGATACACCAGAGTAAAGCTAACCTATGTCAAATTAGGTTTAACAGATATTTACAGTCTTTTATTCAATAACAGAATACACATTATTTTATCAGCCTACATAACTTTCTCTCAAATTATCCATTTTAGGCCATAAACCAAGTCTCATAAAATACAAAATGATTCAACTAATTGTATGCATTGTCTCAGACCACAGAGGAATCAGTAATAATCAATTACTGAGGAAATCACACAAATGCATTGAGATAGAATAATGTGCACTTGAATTATCAGTGGGTCACTGAAGAATTCAGGGAGAAATGTAAAAATTCCTAGAAATAAATAATAATGGAAATATAGTATGCCAGTGGCTGTGGAACAAATTAAAAGTTTTAAGAAGTAAGTTTATAGCTATGAGTACTGCATTAGATGAACAAAGCAAGCTCAGACAAATAACTCATTGCATATCAAGGTCTCAGAAAAACAACAAATACATCCTAAACTTATAGAAAGAAGTAAAAAAAATCATAGTGGAAATTAATGAAATTGAAACTAAAAATACAAATCATCAAGGAATTAATTCTTTTAAAAATAAACTAGATAACAAAATTTACCAAATTAAAGTGAGAGAAGGGTCAAATGAATAGAATCACAGATATTGTAAAAATGAAAGGGAAAGAAAAATACTCAAAAGGAAAGGAGAAATGAAAGAAAGGAAAACATTATATGTATGTATTGCACACATACAACTGTATGTATGTATATATGTGCCAGATAGAAACTATATTACTAATTCTGTTAGTTCATCAAAAAGAACAGTTTGTGCTGTCATTGTTTGATCGTTTGATCATTGTTTGTGCCTAGATCTTATAATCTGAGTAATTACTTCTAAAATAAAAATATGCAAGATATTAACTAGTGTCAATTTCATACTGTTTGTTTGAAATTATGTATTATTTATAACATTTTTTGTTTTGCTTTTTTAAAATACAAAATTTTTAAGAAAAGAGATATTATGACCATCTCTTTGCTTGTTACTGCTGTTTAGATCTCGCTTCAATTTTGATATGCAATATGTGCCTTAGAATTGATTCACTTATAGAGTCTATAAAGCATTCAAGTAATTCTGTGAATTTCAGTGGTGCATAATATTGTCTTTTTCATCTGTGATTTTATTCATTTGACCCTTCTCTCACTTTAATTTCCATTTTCTGCCATCTTCTTCAATGTTTTTTAGACTAGTATACTTTTCAGTGTGTAGGTCTTTTACATCCTTTGTTGGGTTGATTCCTAAGCATTTCATTTTTTTCAACACTACTTTGGAAGGTGTTATTTCCATAATTTCTGTCTCAGTGAGTTTATTGTTTGTGTAAAGGAATGCTATTGATTTTTGGGTGCTGACTTTGCATCCAGCTACACTGCTGAATTTGCTTATTAACCCTAACAGTCCTTTGAAGGAGTTTTTAGGGTCTTCCATATGGAGTATCATGTCATCTGCAAATAGTGATAATTTAACTCTTCCTTTCCTATCCTTATTCCTTTTATTTTTATCTCTTGCCTAATTGCTCTGGCTACTGTTTCCAGAACTACATTGAATACGAATGGTGATAGAGGACATTCTTGTCTTTTCCTGATTTTAGAGTGAAAGCTTTCAGTTTTTGTCCATTTAGTATATTGTTGGCTCTTGGTTTGTCATACATGGTTTTATTAGACTGAGGTAGATACCATCAATTCCAAGTTTCCATAGGGTTTTTATCATGAACAAGTGTTGCACTTTATCAAAAGCTTTTTCTGTTTCTATTGAGATGATCATGTGATTTTTGTCTTTGGCTCTGTTGATATGGTGTGTTACATTTATTGATTTGTGTATGTTAAAACACCCTTGCTTTCTTGGGATAAATCCCACTTGGTCATGATGTATAATCTTCTTGACAATTTGCTGCACTCTATTTGACACAATTTTATTGAGAATGTTTGCATTGATGCTCATTAGGGAGATTGGCCTATATTTCTTATTTTTGGTTGGATCTTTTTCTGATTTTCATATCAGTGTAATATTTGCCTCCAGGAATGAGTTAGGGCGGATTGCTTTCCTTTCAATTTTATTGAAGGGTTTGAGAAGTATTAGCACTAAATATTGATCCAGTCTGTCAACTTATTTCTTTTAATTGGTGAGCTGAGGTCATTTACATTGATGAATATAACTGAAACATACTGGCTCAACTTTGTCATGTTATTTTTCTGTTGTTGGTTTCCTGATTTTCCCCCTCATTTAATTGCTTTCATTGCCTGGTGGTTTCTCTTTGTTGTTGTTCTGGGAATTCTAGTCATTTTTGTATCTCTCTAGTATGTCTTTCAATATTCTTTCTAGATACGAATTTCTTCAATTGTTCTTTATCATGGAAATATCTTATTTCTCCATCAATTTTGAAAGCAAGTTTTGCAGAGTACATCAATCTGGGTTGAAAATTGTTTTCTTTCAGGGCCTGAAATACTTTGCTCCAAGATCATCTTAACTTGAGGGTTTGTCCTAAAAAGTCTCCTGTGATTCTAATAGGTTTTTCTTGACAGGTGAGTTGTATCTCTTCTCTAACAGCTTTTAATATTGTTTTTATGCTGAATTTCTGGGATCTTAATTATTATATGTCTGGTTGTACATTTATATTGATTATTACCGTTTAGCATTCTACATGCCTCATTTATCTATATATCTGATTTTTTCCCACATTTTGAAAATTTTCCTCTATTACCTTCTGCAAACAGTTTTTATCTGCATCATTTGTGTTGACTCCTGCATTTTCATTGATGCCTAATAATATTACATTACTTCTCTTTGCATCATCTTGAAGCTGTTGAAATGTTATTTCATGCTCCCTTATTTTTAAAACTTCTTTCCTTTTTTGATCACTAGTTGCAATCCTGTCTTAGAGTTCTGAAAGTCTTTGTTAGCTTCATTTAATGGTTTAACCATCTTTCAATGGAGTTTTTTTATTTGCTAGATATCTCTTTGAATTTGTTTCATGTATTCTATTTCTTTCTTCAGTTGTTCATTCAAGGTTTCCATCATTTTCCCAAGCTCTTGTATTTTTTTATATGTCTTCTTTAGCTATGCTAAGCAATTCCTTTATTAGGGTTGTCATTTCTTTCTTTATCTGAGAGATTATTACTAATCCGATTT
The DNA here is from genome assembly GCF_034190915.1 of Cavia porcellus. NCBI lineage: Eukaryota > Metazoa > Chordata > Mammalia > Rodentia > Caviidae > Cavia > Cavia porcellus. The sequence continues at coordinate 23,939,148 of NW_026947497.1, read as the reverse complement.
ACTCTGTAGCCTCATGGATTTGTTTCTTTATTTCACTTGCTATATTTTCAGAAATTTTAGGAATATTACTTCTAATGTCCTCTATTTCAATGTCTCCTCTTCTTGTTCCTGATGGACTGGACATTTGAGATTGCATTTTGCTTTTTTATTTTGTCATTTTTACCTCTTAGGTTTATATTTTGATCTTTTTAATCCCACTAATCTCAACTGTCTGTCAAGTGTGTCTTAGGGTCCTACTGTATGTGTGATGTTTGTCCAGTTGTGGGTTCCACAATGAAGGGGAGGGACTAGTCACTTGAATTCCTCCTGCAGGGTCTGTTGGGTTCATCTTTATTTTCCCTAGGCTGACTAGCATAGGGGTATTGATGTAAGCCACACCTTAGCTCCTATTGTTACCATGGCTTTAGGCTGTTCCAGGCTGCCAGATATACCTGGTTATATTGTACACCTTAGCTGGGACCCTACTTTGTCACTGGGGCCTCTTTGCTCCTTTCAAGTTCCTCTGGATTGGGGGAGGCTTTGTTGTAGGTCCTCTCAACCCACCTAGTGTTCTGTGTATGGAAGAAGGACTCACCCTACTCTTTCTGGACTTGCCTAAGTTCTACAGCGGGGAGGGGGAAGGTTTGCTGCTGCTCCTGTGGACCACTGAGGTCCTTTATTTGAGGGGGAAATTCAGCATAGTGTTGCAGACCCACTGAGGTCCTCTGTGTGGATGAGGAGCTGAATGTTATACCAACCCATCAGGGTTATGCAGGTGGTGAACAAAGTCAGTGATGGATTGTGGGCTCTGCGGTCTCTGGGCTGAGCAGGAGTGGTGACCAATGCTCCTTCTATCCAGAGGTCTCTGGAGTGGAGGCTTAGTGGCAACCAATGATCCTGCCACCATCAAGGTCTCTGGAGGTAAATAGGGAGGTGCTGCCAAATATCTACTGGCTTCAGAGGCTACCAGGGTTGAGGAAGGAGTGCTGCAGATGATCCTGTGGCTGTGGGATCTTCACAGTGGAAGGGTAGGTGCTGCTGAATATCTTCTGGGATTACCAATGGGAAGCTGTTTTAACATTTCAGTTTCTATCAATTAAGAAAATCTCGGAGCTTGATGGATTTATTGAAGAATTTTACCAGACACTTCAGAGAAAAAAATGGCACCATGCTTCTCAAACTTTTCCATGTAACGAAAAGGAGAGAACACTTTGATTCCATTCTATGAAACCAATATTACCCAGATAGCAAAACTGATGACTTGAAAGCAAAGGGAAAAAACTGACAGATCAATGTCATGAATGAAAAAAATTTAATAAAATTCTTGCAAACAGAATTCAATAACACATAAAAAAAGCACAATTTTATGTCATGACCAGATAATTCATTGGACAGAGTAGAATCATGTGTAAAAATCATATGATCACTTAATCGATGCAGAAAAAGCCTTTGACAAAATTTAACATGATAAAAACCAGGATGAAATAATTATAAAAGAATCATAGCTCAAACTAATAAACTAATCTACGACAAACTATACCCAGTATCATATAGAATGGGGAAAAGATGAAATTTTCTCTAAAATCACGAATGAGACAAAGTCATTGTCCATTCTCTTGTTTATGTATAAGAGATACATTAAAAAGGTAGAATTCAAAGTATTCTTATTTGCAGCTGATATGGGTTTTTATGTGGAAGGCTCCCCACAATAAACTTCTCCAGAGGAATTTAGATCTGATAATGTGCCAGTATACAAAGTCAACATACAAAAATCAATAATGTTATTCTAAATCAACAATCTATTGAGAATGAAATCAGAAAAATAATTTTATTCAAAATATCTTAGAAAATAAATACCTAGGAACTGATCTAATAAAGGAGGTAGAAGACCTCTAAAATGGAAACTGTAGAAAATTGTAGAGAGAAATTGTGCAAGATTTTAGAAAATATACAGATCATTTTTGTTCTTGAACTGGAGAACTGATATTGTGAAAATGGCAAAATGTTCAAAATTTCAACAGATTTAATACAATCCCTTTTATTGGATTCTAGCTCTTTACAGAACTACAAAAAACCCTACAGGAATTATTAAACCCTAATGGAATTATTAAAAAATACAGAATAAGCAAACTATCCTGGCCAAAAAGAACAGTGCTATAAGCATCACAGCACTTCACATTAAGCTACAAAACCATACTAACAAAAACAACATATTTTTTAACCAGTAAAAAAGAGCAGAAGATACAGAAGCAAATCGATAAGCCTGTGATTGTCTAATTTTCAAAAATGGGACCAGTAATATGCCAGTTAAGACAGTTGCTTTAACAAATAGTACTGGGAAAATTGGAACTTCTGTCAAATATTGAAACTATGTCCCTTTCTCTTTTCTTGTAGTAAAATCAAATCCAAATGGTTCACAGACCTAGAAAGAGAGAGAAAAAAGGAATCTTTGAAATTATTGGAGGTTTACATAAGGCAAACACATAAAAATAGGAACAGATGAAAACTTCCAATAATACAAGAAATAATAGCCAGAATCAATAAATGAGAATACATCAAATTAAAATTCTACTGCATAGAAGGAAACAACTGAGTGAAAGACAACCTATATAATAGGAGGAAATATTTGGTTGTTACTCTTTTAAGAAAGAATTAATTTCTACAGTACAAAGAATTCAAGAAAGTATCTCCCTAAGAATGAATAGCCCAATCAAAAGTGCACAAATAAACTAAATAGATATTTCCTAAAAGAAGTACAGCTGGCCAATAAGTATTAAAAAAATTGACATTTTTTGCTACTGGGGAAATGCAAATTAAAACTATTTGTCAATTGTAATTCAACCCACTAAGAATAGCTATTATCAAAATTACAAAAACAAAACAAAACAAAGAATACTGGCATGGATTCAGAAAAAAACTAACTGTACTACATTTTTTCTTGGGAATGTGAACTAGTACAACCACAGAGAGAGAGAGAGAGAGAGAGAGAGAGAGAGAGAGAGAGAGAGAGAGAGAGAGAAGAGAGAGAGAGAGATTGAGAAAGGGATAAAAAGTTAAATTAACAGTAGACTTTTGATATAGGTAAAGAGATAAGAAAACGAAGAGATTTGTCATGGGATTTGCATTAAGACATGTTAAATGAATATATCAATATCCCTAAAAGAACCTCAACTAACAGACACTGAAAGCAAATGAATAAACAAATGAAAACTATTGATTAGGCAGCCCACGATGTCTATTAATGGAGGCATAAACCTATGTTCAGAGAAATTATCTCATTTCACTACCATAATCATAATCTCTAATTTATTAAACAAAAATCAAAGTATTTAAAAGAAAAACATTTGAGCCTCTTTCTTTCATTGTATGAATATAACTTATAATTGATGAACATGGATCAAAGTTTTTCAAAGACTCTTGTATACATGAAAGTCATCATACACCAGAAAGAACTGGCATACGCACCCGAAGAAAGACCCAGGGCAAAAGTATTTCAGGGCAAAGGAAACAATAAGATAGCAAAAGTAGAAATGCTAATATTGGTGAATATATGGTATAAGACAGTATTAAAGTGACAAAAAAGAACACTTTTGCTAAATCCATAAGTCAAGGTCATCTTATCACACTTCTGATTCTCTATGCACCAAATAATCCTATAACCCCTTCTATACAATAAACCACACATACACACACACACACACACACACACACACACACACACATGCACACATGCATGTAAACACATACACTAGAAGACTTTAATATAACCACTCAATATAAGTTAACTGCTGCAATCAAAGATCAGCAATACACATGTAGATAAATAAGTTAGACTAAAGGGGCCATTGAAATGCATGAAACTACAAACCATGGAAAAATATAAAATGTTCTGACATGTAGGTGTTAAAAGTACTGATTGTAAGATTTAGGTTGATTTAGAGGGCTTGGGAAGTTTATCAAAGAGTACTTTCATAAAATGTCAACAGGTTTATGTGTATATTAATAAATCTTAGGAGGAAACTAAAGTAAAACTAAAATTGTTATTGGTAAAAAAAAACCAGAAGACACATGAGGTGGGTAAAGTACTGGGTTTTTAATGGTTTACATAGTGACTTTGATTCTAAGTCTGTGCTTAGCTCTTTCTTTTTTCTCTCTTTCTTGCTCTTCTTTTCTTTTGTCTTACTTCCTAGCATTCACAGAAAGGCTTTGTCGAGGTTAGGTTTTTATTTTTATTTCAAAAGGAAAAATAACATGCCTAGATAATGAGCCATGGACCTGCTGCAACAAGACAAAAGCATTGTTCTGTTGTTGGGGACAAATATTCTCTTTTCAGACAGATGGAATATGCGGATTGAAGATAACTAAGAAAATAAAGGGGTGAAAACATGAGAAATAAGTTTTATAGCTATGTAGTCAACTTTACATCCATATAAAAGAGAATGTAATTTTGTCTCCTATGCACATATAACATCTCCAAATGTGTTAAATCACGCCCTTCTACACAGAAGAATTGCAATAATTTCTATAAAATAGAAATGCTACAAATAATATTCATAATCACAATGAAGCAAAGTTATAAAGTGTTTAACAAAATCCTAAACCAAAATTATCTTTTATTGCAAGTTTAAAATGTTCTAGTAAACTCAGTTAAAATATATAAGTATAATTAAAGAATTTAAAATTTATCAATGCATGAGGTACATTTTTTTCTTTCTTTCTTCCTTTCTTTTTTTTTTTTTTTTAATAGGTACCGGGATTGAACTCATGACCACGCGCTTGCAAGGCAGGCGCTTATGCCGCTGAGCTAAATCCCTAGCCCATGAGGTACATTTTTAAAAGGGCTTATCATTAAGCACTTTCATACTAAAATAATATAAATGAATTATGTGCCTTTCTAAGTCTATTTGGTCTGGGATAACAAAAGTAGTATAGACTAACTTCCTACAAACAACAGAAATGTACTACTTACAGTTCTGAAGGCTCTAAGTCCAAAATCTAAGATTTGGCAGATTTCATGTCTAACAAAGACTACCTATTCTGATTCAGAGAGAGGTGGATTCTTGTATTCACTCATAGTAGAAGACAAGGGAACTCTTTGGAACCTATTTAGAAAAACTAATCCTAGTCACCAGGACTCTGCCCTCCTGACCCAAGTATCTTCAAAAGTCATACCTACTGATATTTTTTAGTGGGAGTAATGATTTCAACACATGAATGAGGGCTAAATAATACATGGAAGGAGTCAAAGAAAAATCAATACGAAACAATATACATCAAAAAGAAGCAAAAAAGCAATGAAAAATTATAAATATAACAAATGAAAATGCTAATTTTTGACAAATATTAAAAATATCTGCTCTTTTGAGCAAAAACAATACAGGAAGAGTAACCCATGAATTTATGAAAATGATTAACTAGAAAACATCGATAGAACCAGACTAAAAGGTTGGGAGAAGGTAATATGGAAAGAAGACGATAGGCATTGTAGGTGTGTGTACCTCTTTCTTAGTTTGACTTTAAGTATTTGCCAATGTTTCAAATAAAGAAAATTTGAATATTTGAATAAATAATTAAAATCAAGATGAACCCAGACAGGAATAAAAATAGGTACAAATATAACTATATTACCAAAAATTAGCATAATACCCTGAAGGGGTAGAGAAGAAAAAAATTAACTGAATTAACTTTGGAAAACAAAATTTTGAATTGATGTTTTAAAACCAAAAAGAAAAATAAATGTACACAAATTTAGTGCTATAATTAGTAAATTTTTCTTTGCAAAGTTATGGGTTGGCAGTCCTGAAGCTAACATATATGTAAATATATTGCAGATGATTAAAAGCAGGTTTCTCATTGCTGGGAAAAGAGCCACAATATGAAAAGGGAGACTACTAATATGAACTCTGTGGTGTTGAATTAGAATCAGATGTATATAGATGTACATGTATATGCATATACATATTGTTTTCTAGCTTTGTCACTGAGAAGCAATAGTGTTCCAGGAGCAGTGAGCACAGCTAGTTTCATCTCCATGGTTTCTAAATATCTTTCTCCAATTAAAAGAGTGAGAATAGGTTGGATGAGAGGCTGATTTTGTCTCATCAGCAGGGAGGTAAGCTGGCAGGAAATAGGAGCTCACTTTAAAGAAATCCTCATGGCCAAATCTGGTGTAAGTTCAATGAAAGGTTAATATTTACAGCAATTAATGTAATTACAGAATCACATAAAGGTCTGTTTATTATGAATGATATCAATAAAGGTCCTTTAATACAAACTGGTCCTTCAGATAGAAGCACCAGTTTGTATTAAAAAGGAATGCCAAATGATAAATGAAGAAGAACATAGATACTAATACATGGAATCATCAGAGTAATAACTTTTGTATCAGCAATGTTGGAGTTACTGGGCCAACACATGAGAAATGGGGCATTTTCATAGTCTCAAAATATCTACTTAAAAGGTATTTATCAGTTACACTGGAAAAAAATAACTTCATAGTGTAATATACCTGTAGATACTGTCTCATGGAGGTCAGCAAAGTCGACCTCAGTAATAATAACTATCGTCTGTCTACTGATTTGGTATATTGAGAAGAGCACAACATCATTTATATAAAATTTGTATCAAAAATGCAATGAATTATATAATGATGTAGCAGACAAATTTAAGATAATGATTATTCTATAATAAATAATTGATTGTTCTTAACTTGTCAAGGTCTAGAAATATAAGCAATGAAAGAAACCCTGTACTAGATTAAGAAATCTACAAGTGATTATATCTGTATGCAAAGGGAGATCTTCAATTCATTCTGCAGGTGGGACACACGATTTCTACAGATGAACAGTAAAGTATCATACTTACTTTTGATTGTAGTACTTTAATTATGGAAAAGTAACTTTCTGGAGAAATTTGGTGGTATATCAATGCAGAATTCCTTGTACTAGTTTTGCAAACTTTTCTACACCTAAAATTTCAAAATGAAAAGCTAAAACCTTCTGTAAGCTTACATTATAGTATGTTAGATGATAGCAGAATTTATATTTTCAAAATAAACACAAACACATGTGAAAATAATTTCACCAAGAATTTGACACTGAAAGATACATGAATGAATGCAAACCATTGAGTAGGTGAGGGAGCATTTTAAGTATGGAGGGATATGAAAAGATTACACTATATAGAAGCTGAGTCTAGTTATCTGTGCCAAAATATAACTATGCATAATATGGACCTCAGTTTGTGCCCAGAACTACGTCTCATTGCTAGGGCTTGGGTCCATTTTGGTATGTTTGATAAATTAATGGCGTTAGCCCCAAAATGTTCACTTGCAGTGAGTTAACAAATCTCTTAGAAAACACCTCACACTCTGGCAATATCAAGCAAAACAAGGAAGTGTCAGGAAAATAATTTTAATAGAATCTTTCTGTCCTTTGGCTAGAATCTGTGCTTAAAGATACGTTTCCCTAAAGTAAGTAAAACAGCGGGGTGGTGGTGGTGGTAAATTAATCCCATTCTCCTGCTAGCCCATCTCATAGAAGTTGGGAGCATTGGCTGCAAATCCTGGCATCCCCAGGAGATGATGCCAGTAGCAACCAGAGCTTTTTCTTTGTTCTTGCTGGTGGAGCATTGACAATGATGGACAGCAAATCAGCGTACAGTCACATGATCATGAGCAAATCTGTCATCTACTCAACAGCACTCCTCAAAGCACACTGAATTGTTAATATTGAGGCTATTTGAGTTCTAATCATTTTTCTGAAATATTTTGTAGATCGTTCTTGGTGCAAGAGAGGACAGGAAAGACAGACTTAAAAATTTGTACTCCTCTTCCTGTTTCTTCTTATAGATCCACAGAGATTTAGATGTGGTATGTTGCTTGTTGGCTCATGGCTAATTTAACTTTTCAGTAGAGTTTTAATAAACAGTGACTGGTATCATTCTCTTAAGTAAAATCTTAGTAGATCAGGAAATCTAACAGACTGTATTAGGGTTGCAAACACATATACAATATCTATATGTACAACAAAACAAAACTTGTCTTGGAATGTTCTCTCCTGTTTCCATCAGGTAGTTATTTTACTAACTGAAATTGAAGTTAATTATCCTTGTAGCTCTCAATTGTGTATGAGAATTTTCTAGAATACATGAAAATATGTCCTTCCTTTATAGTATGCCTTTGTGTTTTACTGACTTTTTTCTTCTGTTATCATGACAGATGATATTTAAGGCTTTCTAAATAGTTTTGTAATAATATTTAATTAAAATTCCTTGGATTTAGAAAAAAAAGAAGGCATGAATAAATTTTTCAGAAAGGGAAACGTCCTTTATTATGATTAGGGTAGTGAATTCTTAGTTCTATGCATTTGTTGAGGGTCATAGAATTATATATCAAAAAAAGTATATTATTCTAATCTAAAAACATTAAAAAGTAACTCAGGATCATGAACAAATGAACTCATGAAGAACATTTGTGAGGAAAAACATGAAGCACTATTTGTGCTTACTGTGTCATGGAAGAAAAATCACTTATTTCTGTGAAATAATGTTACACTAAAAAGAATCATATTTTATTTTATTTTGTAAGTAAAGCAACAGAATTTTGTGGTATTGGGTATGAAAGTAGCAAGAATAAACATAAATTCTGTCTTTAAAAATTGGTAAACCAATAATATTTAAAGAATAGTGTATTAAATGGAAAAAAGCAAATTAAAATTTATTGCCTGAGATCATTGAATTCAATACGTGAAATTATATGTATGAATTATGCAGTAGTTACATTTCTATTGATATACTCCATTAAAATAATAATCATTATCTAAATACTTGATGCTATTCATGAAGACTAAATTATTTGTGTTCAAATCTCAAGCTATGTATTTTCTAATATATTGTATCCCCTGCAAGATTTATAGAATTATTGGCTAAGTCAATTTTTTGGCTTAGAAAAAAGTAGACTAAGTGACATCTTGAGTATTTAATTATACTCACTTTATTCAGTCTCTCTTTTAGGGTTTATATTTGCTTTTTCCTCTGCCAAGAAAGCATAATGACAAAAAGAATAGTATTGATTGGCAAGAAAAGAATAATATTTTCTTTCCTTTGTTTTATTTTTTTTTGGTATGGCATTGGGAATCAAACTCATGGCCTTCACAATAAGATGCATTTCAAGTCTTTTTCTTTTTTAGTTTTGAGACAGGTTCATAAGGTAGTCAGTTCAAAGTGAAAGCTTTTAGTATGCAGGATAGTAACTTTTTTTTTTTTAAATGTGACTTTAGGTGTTCACAAAAGAATACTATAACCAAAATGATTGCACATTTAAACACTTTATACTAGGTGATTCAGGCTGGCCTTAAACTTACTTTGTTGCTCAAGCTGGTCACAAATTTGCTACCATCCTCTGGCCTCAGTCTCCTGACAGCTGGGGTTACAAGTGTGCAATACCATCCCTGGGTTCTACACAGTGTTTTGGTCACTAAAATACTTTATCAGTTCTTAAGATGACTTAAGGATCTGAGGAGTATTTATTTTTAGCTCATCTAGCAAGTCATGCAAGTCTTTGAGACACTGTGTTTATGATCACACTTCAAACAATTTTTGTGTACTGGATCTCATGATGGCAGGAGTATTTTAAAGTTATTCAAGATATGATTTTTTACCATTAAATGAAAGACATTCTTTTTCATAAATGTAAGAGTCAGACAAGCATCTGAAGAACTACTGAACTTAATTTTGTTTTTCTCATCTTTATGTTTTGCTTTATTTTCATTTCTCTTTCTCATACCTTTGTCTGCGAAAATAAGTTACTTGTCAAACATTCTGGTATAGTTTAGCATTTATGTTTTAAATAACTTTTTCCATATGTTTGTTTTTGCCTCCATGAAGTCTCTTTGTCTCAACTTTCTTCATTACCCACTACTGAATTAAAGAAAAAAATATTTAGCTTTCCTTGCTGTGTTTGGCTACAATATGTAAAATCTACCATACCCAGCTTTCCTTGTAAGTTTAATTAGATTTCTATAAAATTTCCTCCTCGCTCCATCGCCCAGTTAAATAAATTCTCTACTTCCTCAACTCCCATAAAGTAGGATGTGCAGGAAGACAGTTATTAAAGGATTAAAAAGAAACCTTTAGAAATTCTATTCTTCTTTGAAGAAAATTAGGTCAGCTAAGCTTCATAGTTCATGGCTAGTCATCAGTATTTGATGATTTAAGTCTTCTGGCTCTCTCTCTTCTTAAAAACAAGATTAGTTACGTATGTCATATAAACTTCTGTATTTGTGGTAGCACACACTAGAATTAAGGTTATTGCTTTTTCATTTTTTCCACGACCATCTGCTGCCTTTACTCAGAACTTCCACAGGATATATTTTGGGTTGAATGTTTGACTGTCTGATCTGAAATGTTGTTCAACTACTTGTCATCTGAGTATTTTCAAATCTTTAAAAGCAGAATATGAATAAATATTGGCTGATAGAAAAGACAAGAATATTAATACTCTTAAAAATAAGTCAAGTAACATAACTAAAGCAAAATGGGATGTAACTGAAATATTCATTTCAGTTTTCCAGAGTTTCTCATCAATATCCTGTCAGGAGCAAGAACTAGGAAAAAGATAAAAACCAGGTGATGGTTCAGAATTTATATGAAATATAGCTATTCTGTTTTCCTTTTTTCCTCACCTAATTTGGAAGTTAATTTAAAGTCAGGATGAATTTTATATATATATATATATATATCATGTGTATATATAAATATATATATCTATATATCTTTTATTTGACTGTATAATTATTAATTCTATTCTCATTCATTTCCTGACATTGCTTATGTCTGCACCTTCTCCAGAACAGCACAGCTGTCAGTCCAGATATGTGCCAACCACCATCCTCAGTGTCCATGGATAAGCAGTAGTGTCCTGCAGCCACCTCTTTCTGGATGATGGCAGCTGCTGGCTCAGTTTTTAGCAATTTGTGAGCAATTACTAACTGAGCTTTTACTAAAACATGGATATGTAGGCATGAAAAATGAGACATTATTTCTTTATTTTACTGTATGTTCTGCTTGTGTCAGTTGGGTGGGAGATTGCATTATGATATGCTACCATATATCTGTCCCAAATGCTGGGTTCACTGATATCAGGTTGACAGCTTGAAACTGGTCACAGTGGTAGTATTTACAGTATTGGAAAGTTGTACAAATCAAAGTTTCCTCCTATACCATTCATTCACAGCAGTAGTTACTGAAATTTTACCAGTACACCATATAAATACAATATACTTAAAACTTAAAATTATATCTACAATGTATCAAGACTCTAAGATTCACTTATTTGATTCTTCTTATTTATCCTGGCCTTTGCTTATCATCCTGTCTTTTCCAGAAAGACAATACAGGAGCACATAGATATTGCTTATATTTGCTCACTTTATCACCATTATAATAACAGCCTTCACATCTACCCCATTCTAGAAGATCTAAGACATTCTACTGATATGCTAGCTAAATCAATAAAATAGTTTAGCAAATGTATTAAACTAAGATTGAGATGACATTCCAACTCATTAGGGAAAGAATAAAAGCCAAGAATTTTAAGGTAATTGATGTTGATTTTTGAAAGTATAAAATTAGGTTACAAATTTTCATAAACTCTGAAGGATCTATGATTTTGCCATGACTCATTGACTTGCTACAATTGATGAATTCTAGCAGAAGACATGAAATTTTTCAGTAGGAGTTCAAATACATTTTATGACTCTGAGCAGTAACAAACTATCATAATTTTTGTGCCAGTCCCTCATTACTCGATCCCCATAGGTTTTTGCATAGAGAGCCAAACCCTCTTTGCCATAAATTGTGCTGCACTACTGTAAGAAATCTTTTTCAGGGGATGCAGCTCCATGATCTTCTTCCTCTTTACTGGAGAAGGAAGCATTATCTTCACATTCAATTATCTTTATATTCCTGGAGATCACGTGAAACCAAAGCTGTTATTTCTTTGCTTACAGGAAAATTCAGGGTAAATTCTCTACTTACATCCACCCAAGTCATTCGTAAACCAAAAAGTAGACTTCAGTAGATCAAATTAAAAGTAAAATGTAAGTAAAATGAATAAGTGATGTTATAAATGCTTTTAAAGAAACTGTTTCGGTCTTGTGGTGAGAAAGGTCTTAAATGACACGTTCTTCCAAAAAACAGAAAATATTGGAAGAAATAATTATCTAACAATTTAAAAAGTTTTAGAACAGAGTGTGAATTAATTTGTATACAAATATTAACTAGCAAAAAAATACTGCACAAAATATGTACAAAGTTCCTCCCAAATAATAATAAAAAACAATATAATATGAACAAAAATATGAACAGGTAATTAACATGAGAAATACAAACCAGCGAAGATTGAAATCCCTTAATCTCATTGGAAATTTACTTTATGTATGGTCATTTTAATCCTACATGTGACAGATAAATTAAATAAATGCTGAGTGTTGCTGAAAGCATATGAAACTGGGCAATCCATATATGTTGGTGGACTATAAATTTGTACAACAACTTTGAAGGGCAATTTGTCTATATTTTTCAAAAATTTAGTATTTGCTTGATGAATCAGTGATGTTTTTCATATTTACTCAAGAGGAATACTTTCTATTTACTCAAGCAGTCATGTATCACAAAACGTACTAAAATATCATTCGTTATATAACCCAGTGGTAACTTAGATTGTCAATAAAAGAAAGTTAAGGAAAATGTGGCACATAGCCGGACTGAGATCCAGGGTAATGTTTATTGCCCATAGTTACTTCTCAGAGAAATTTAGACTGGCAGTTGAAAGTAAAAGAATTTTTCTTTACCTCTTTGTTGATTTTTAAAATTAATTTTAATGTTTATGTATTAACTAAATATTAGTAAAATATTTAAATTAAAATACTTTCTTGAAATATATTTTTGCTTTAAGGACATAATATGTACATGTATTCATACATTGTATGACTTCAACTTCAAATTTGACAGTGTGTTTTTCCGGTGTTTAAATACTTACTTTAAGGCAAATTCCAGAATCTTTGTTCTCTCATGGGACACAGAATTTGTCTCATATGGAATTAATCTCACTCTTCATAATTTTACAGTTTTACCCTTTTCCTCTCTACTAGATTGTGAAGCCATGGAGAAAAAGAAATGGCTTTTTTTTTCTGTGTAACTTGAATGAAAATTAGAATATCTACCCCAGAGAAAATGGTAGGAAACAATTTGTTGATGACATGTGCCCAAATGAAATAGCAGTTTAAAAATATGTTGAAAGATATCATCCATGCAGTAAAGTATGCAATGCCTTAGTGCCATGTGATGATTGTTACTTTTGTATTGGCCCTTGGAAATACCACTCAATTCAAGGTACAGAACATTAACTAAGCTACAATGCAGGCATGTTTGATCTTATGCTCTCTTTTGTATAACAACAACAACAACAACAACAAAAAAACAGAGAATGATGATGATGTTAAGAAAAGGCATAAATATAACAGCTGCTTTAATAGTAGCTTATGAATGGGAACATTAGCATTTGTTGCTAAATGGTGAAATTGAAAATGAGAATAAGAAATAAATTATATTAAAAACAGAGTAATTCAGTGGTATTATGGTCAATGTCTTTCTTGTTTTATCAGCACATTAGATTTTCATATAATTTAATTTTGGGGTTTGATGATTTATTGTGGGGCTTTCCCTTTCCTGCAGTGAGGTTATTTCAGTCCCATGAGGGTAATAATTAGTACCATAAAATTATTGGTATACTATTTTAGCTTTAGAAAAAAAAACTGGGTAATTATTTTTAATTTATTTTCTGGAAAAGTCATGCTTATCTTTCCCGCTAGGTGATAATTATTTCAGTGTTAGTAGCTGTGTCAGATCGGCAATGACTTTGTTGCTCAGTGAAAGCATAGCCAGAAAGAGATATTAAAAACCTTCATCTAGACCAATGATGGACCTTAAGAGAATAATTTTTATATTTTATTCTCAATCTTAATGATGTGTTATTTGCTAGACTGATAAAAGGAATGCAGTGTTTCTCAGAAGCTGGGAAATGATGGGTCATTTACCTTACAGAATCCTAAAAGATGTAAGAGAGTTGAAATGTGAGATTCAGCGTTTGCTTTTATTTCTAGTACACACATGCACGTGCACACATGCTATAAGCAAATGCTAAAGTAAACAGGATAAAACAGTGAAAAGTCATGCATCTCCATGTTGGTAATATCTGAATTGCTTGTACTGTTTTCCTTTTTTAAAAAAGTAATAAACAATTATCTGAGTGGCTGAAACTATTTTGTGTCTCCCCCTATTCAGTAACATTTCATGTCTAGAAGGGAAGATGAGCTTTAATTTAATATTTCCTATTTATACATTATAGCTTTTGGAAATATGTGTATTTCATAAAATGTAAATGCGATTTTTAAAATTTTATAGCATCATGTAAATCAATTTTATCCTACATGTTTGTCTAAAACTTCCTTATTTATTTTGACCCACCATTGCTTTGGGATGTCAAATAGAGAAATAAATTATACTACTTTGACCTCTTTTTTCTTGTTAACAAATTAATCATTACAAATAAAAGGGGGCCTTCCTTTCCTATTTCTTCTGGAGAATGAAAACTGTCATAAATGTGCTGCTATGGTTTGAATCCTAAGTGCTACCCAGATGTCTGTATGCTTAAGACTTGGCTGCCAGCCTGTGGCACTACTAGGGAGCATGGACCCTTTTGGAGGCAGAGTCTAAGAAAAGACAGAAGGCCCCTGAATGTGTGCAGGGAGAGGGTACTGGGCTCCAGCCTCTTCTTGCTCTGTCTTTGCTTCTTGGCCTCTTCTAGATAAACAGCTTTGCTGTGCCACAGATTCCCTCCCCTCATTGTATCCGCCTTGTCACAGGCTCCAAAAGAACGGGACCACATGGTCTTGGAGAGAAACCCCTGATACCGCTAGTCAAAATGAATATTTCCTCTTTTAAATGGATTTATGTCAAGTATTTGTTACACAGACACATTTGGCTAATAAAGTGATTATGACCGATTTGGACTTCTATTGCATGTATGTATATAGGAAAAAAAATACTTTTTTTTCCTGTTTACATTCTACTGACAACATAGAAGGCTTCCTTTTTCTCTGTAGCCATGCCAGAATTTGTTACTTGATTTCCTGATTGCAATTTTTCTGATGTGAGTGAAATAATAATGTTTTAATTCGTGTTTCTATAATGGCCATAAATGTTGAATTTTTTTATTGACCATGTATAATACTTTTTTTGAGAAATATCTGATCATTTCACTTGGTAATTTTCTGATTAGGTCTTTTATATTTTGTAACCTAACTTCTTGAGTTGGGTATGTACTTAGATATTAGTCTGAAGAATCGATGGCAAATTTTTTTCCCATCCTGTAAGTTGGCTCTTTACTCTGCTGATTGTTTCCCTTATTGTGCAGCTTTTCATTTTTATTTGATACTTTTGTCGATTCCTAATTGTTGATTTCTTGAGCAACTGGAGTTCTAATCAGAAAGTTGTTGCCTATGTCTCTATTTTTAAGTGTTTTACATATTTTATCTTTTTGTAAGTTCATTGTTTGTTTTAATGTTTAGATCTTTGATCCATTTTGATTGCAGTTTAGTACATGGTGTAAGATATGGGTCCAGCTTAATATTCTTCATATAGATTGTCAGCTCTTCTAGCCCCACTTGTTAAATAGTCTATTGCTTTTCCATTTTGATAACCCTTTGGCGTGTTGCACATCTTACTGTGCAAGTGTCCTGGGGATGCATTTTTAATTTATTCATTAGTCTGAAAATGTTCTTATTTTTCATTTACAAATGGTTTTGCTTTTTTCCTTTCTGTAATTTGTGTTTTGTTTTATTTTCTAGATTCTCTCTCTGACATTTATATTCATATATAATATGTGTGGAAATTCTTTTACTTGATTTCTAGTTTGGCGTTCAATTGGTTTATAGAATATGAATTTCATTATTTTGCCTCAAATTTGCAAACTGTTTTGGTATTTTCAAAATTGCTTTCCTTCTGCATTCTATTTATTAACTCCACTAGGTATTACAAACATGTAGAGAGATTGAGCTGCTTGGTAGCATCATAATAGTAACTCAAATTCTGTTCATTATAGTATTATTTTGAATGGAGGCAGTGGTCCATACTTGTAATCCCAGCAACTAGGTAGGCTGAAGAAGTTCAAGCCCATTCTTAATGACTTAACCTAATTGTAAAGATCCTCTCCTGACATAAAAATTAAAAGAAGGAAAAAGAAAGGGAAAGAAAGTGCTCTAAAGGACATAACTGCATGTTTATTTAAGTGTATAAGATAGATAACCAGATTTCTGAGTTTTTGTTGGATCACTGAACAGAACTCTTTGCAGTCTCATGGTTTGAATGTCCACTTTGTATGCTTTAATTTTGTAACTTGAACAACTATTTCTAAGATGACATTATGTAATCTATTAACTAATGCTTTCTTATTGTTTATTTTTTTTGAAATTCTGTATTACTCTGTTTTTCTGTTTTTTTCTTTTTCTCTTTAAATAAAATTTTAAAAAAAAAGAAATTTCAAAACACACACACACACACACACACACACACACAAGAAGGGCAAGGATGTATCTCTGTGTGAAGGCCTTGGGTTTAATACCTAGTACCACAAAAATCATAATAATATAACAATTATCTTGATTAAATATCTTCTTTGGACCAGGTAATTTCTAATTTATGTTCAAGTTAATTGACTTTTTCTTTATTCTTTGATATCTTTAATTTGCTATATGTTATATACAGTATATTTTTTCATACTTAAAATTTTCATTTCATTCTTTTTATAATTCTATTAATGTATTATCATCCCTTATATATTAATTTATTGTTATCATATTTTATACAAATATAGTATTTGAACATACTCAAATACTGTGCACAAGTTCCAACATTTTAAATATAGATCACATTTTTTATAGATCTACTTTTAATGCATCGAATATACACACATGAGACATTTTATATGATATATTGCAGGAGATCTCTAACCTGCAATAATATTTAAAAGATGATGGATTGATTAAAATTACTGATACATTTGAAAATATTTTTATTGTATAGTTTATATGTGTTTCTATTTAACTATGCCCGTTTTATATTTTTCTTTCTTTTACATTACATCATTTTTCTAATTTCATTTTTCTTTGTTTTTGGTTTTTTTTTTTTTTTTGTCTTTTTCCTTTTTATTGGTACCGGGGATGGAACTCACGACTGCCTGTTTTCCATGCAGGCGCTTATGCCGCTGAGCTAAATCTCCAGCCCCTCATTTTTCGTATAATTTGAGATATATATGTATGTCAACTCTAAATGGTTTTTCTTTTATGTTAATGTGAATAGTAATCTATCAGTTCTTAAATGGATTCAATATTGTACTGTTTCCTTGCAAAGTGGAAGGATTGGGCATATTGATTTTGATCCTTCCCTTCCAATTATATGTCAACTTGTATTTTGATTCTATATTCATTTGCACTTAAAACATTTGTTATTTTGTTTTATAGTGTTAGATCTAGATGTTTAAAATATTCATTATTTACTCCACTAATTACTGTTATCTTTTATTCCAGAGTCACTTGTCTTTATTATTTTAATCTGCTGAAGTATTGATCTGTTTTGCAAAAACATATAACTCCTTTACATTTTTGGCAAAATGCACCAATCACTGATTTTTAAACAAGTGGATTTTCTTATAATATATTTGGATATTGCTGGCATCACATCTGTTTTATTTGATGTCTCTATTTTCTTTCTCTTTTTCTTTTTTTAAATATATTTGCAAGTTTTTTGTAGTTATTCTCTCTTCCTCTGATTGTTTCAGAATTTGTTTCATTCCTATGCTAATAGTGCTTGCTTTTAAATGTTTAAAGGTTTTATTTTGTAATGTTACCATCTAAAGTTAGCAACATTACAGATATTCATATAACACTAAAATGTAATACTCACTTTTAAGATCAATGTCATACAATTTTACACATTGTAATTTGGTATTTCACGATCTCACTGCCCTTAGTTATTCTCAGTATTTTGTTTTAGACAGTCAGTCTCACAGGTATTACAGTTTTTCATTTTCCTTACTCACCACTGATTCTTAAATCTCACTCTGTTTTTAACGATTCAATTCCTTCTTAAATGTTACATAATTTGCATTATTAGGGGTGAAGTTCATTTTATGATAAACTCTCAATTATTATTTCCATTGAATATCCACAATTTACCTTGACTAGTGAGTCATCACTTTCCAAAATAAATGAGTTGGACGGACAGACAGACAGACAGACAGACAGATGGATAGATATTCTTCTCTTTCCATACAGTGTTACATGTGTAAGTAAAAGCTTGGAAAATTTATTTCTAGGTAACCTGCATTCTTTGCTGTCACTAGAAAGGACTTCGGTCAGGGGCGCTGCCGGACTCCATTCATATTCCTTAAATACTTACAGCTCTTAGCTACTCCTGACTTTTGTGAGACCTGCGCCTTAGGTTCTTCTTGGCCTCTGTAGCCTGCTGCATGTATGACTGTGGGGAGAATGGGGTTTGGGGAAGTTAGTAGCCCCTTGCAGGACATTCCTCAACAATGACTAGCAGTAAGGACCTGTTAAGAGCCCTGCTGCCCAGCCCACTGAAGGAACAGAAACTCTCAGGCTTACTCCTTCTCCTGTACTTCCTGCAGTGCCCAGGGAGACTAAGCTCTGCTAGTTTAGGTTCTGACTTGATCACGTTTTCATTTTTTGTCACTGGTAACAAATTATCACAAACTTCATGGCTTAAAACAACAAAATTATATTAACTCACTCTTCTGGATGTCAGAAGTACAAATTTGGTTTCATGATTCTGCATTTTTAAGACCCTCTCCAAAAAAACCCCAACCTCCCCCCCCCCCCAATGTAGAACTGCATTGTTCTGTAGAAGCTCAAGGTTTTTTGCCTTTCCCAGCTTCTAGAAAAGAAGCCCACATTCCTTGGCTCATGGGCTCCTCCTCCTCTCCATTTAAAATTAGCAATGACAAGTTGCTTTTGTCTCACAGCACAGAACTCTAATGCTGATGTTACCATCACATCTCTTTCTCTATTCTTACCAGTTTCCACAATTAAGGACCATTGTAGACACACAGAACACACTGCTAGCATCCAAAACCATCTCTCTTGTCAGATTAGCAATGTTAATTTCATTTCAAATCCCATTTCCCTTTGTTACTTCCCTTAAGCAGTTTGTGCCATCCTTCACTGTGAGGATCTTCTTACTCAGAAAGTAGATTTTCTCATTCTCCTTCAATTCTTTTTAAATTCTCTTTCACATTTTCCATGTATTTGTCTTCCTGTGCTTTAATATTACTTCTGCTTGTTCCCTCAATCTTGCTAATATTTAAAGGGATGTTTCCTTTTCTACCTTTTTAGCTGTGTAATATATTTTAACGATTATTTTAAATATACTGATTTTATGTTTTCATCCTATAGTTGAAGTTCTTATTTTTCTAGTTTATTGCTACTACACTTGTTGACTTTTAATCATAGTATTTTATAATTATGGCACTGAGAGCTTGCTTTTTAGAATATTTTTGGTTTTGAGAATTCGGTGATGCTCGAGAAGATATGATTTGCCTGTATTTTTTCATTTGCTTGTTTTTGTTGGCTTCTTAGTTTGCAGTGATTGTGTTAGTTCATTTTTATGATACTACAACTGAATATTTGGGTCTGGGTAGTTTATAAGGAAGAGATTTACTTCTTATAGTTCTGGAGGCCAGAAATTCATGGTTGAAAAATTGTTTTGGTGAGTGGCTCTTTGCTTTCTTACTCTATGAGAAAAGGCAAAGGCAGAAAAGCAAGAAAGGAAAGAGAGAGAGAGAGAGAGAGAGAGAGAGAGAGAGAGAGAGAGAAGTGAATGAAAACGAGGAAGGACTGAAATCACATTTATAAGAAACCGACTCGTGGTATGACAGATATAGTTGTCATTCATGCGATAAGTTAATCCACTCATGCAGGCAGAACTTGCAAAGTGCCCCAATCCTCATCTCACTACTGTTATTCTAGAGTTTGTTTGCAATATGAGTTCTTGTAAGCATACTCAAAAACATAGCAGTGCCCCACCCAAAACTAATGTAAAGTTTGTCATTATGGGGAAGTAGTGTTTTCTATCCTATATTCTATGGCGTACGGTAAACTGGCCTATCGGAGTAAGGGGGGAAATACACGCAGCATGCGATCAAATGTGAAATTTGTGTCTTTTTGACTTTTTCCTTTGGTTCTTTCATTTTTCTTTCAATTAGATTTGAAAATTCTGAATGATAACATTTCCAAAGCACATTTATTTAAGATTACTATAATTGTTCATTCACCATACTGAACTTTTAATGCAAAGATTTATTTGAAAATACCAGGCTATACAATTTACAAAGTCTTACCAAACAATTCTAACATCATGCAGGCATTTAAAATAATCTGTGTTTCCATGCACTGAAGTTATTATTTAACATTTGTAAGTGCCAGAGTTTATATAAATATAGTTATTACTACATTATTCGTGAATGTGATATTACAACAATAATACATTTACTATGTTGCATTTCATACTGTGCATGCAGCAATTTATTTGATCTTCAGAAAAGTCCTAATAGAGATCTGCTCATTATTGTCATTATTATTTGGCTTTTTGAGGCAAGCTTTCACTATGAGGTTCAGGTTGGCCTTGAACTCATTTTGTAGCATAAACAGGCCTCAAACTTGCAGCAATCCTCCTGCCTCATCCTTTCCAGGCATGAGACACCATGCCCATCTTATTATTATTGTATTTATTTTATAGATCGATAAAAAGTCTCAGACTAATTAGGTAACTTAATAACGGTTGGGGATTTGATATTATCCAATTTCAAAAACATCTTTTAGAAAACTCACTACTCTCACAATCGTAGTTTCATGTTAAAGATACAAAACTTCAAAATTCTTTCTAAGAGTTTTAATTCTTTTGATATATATTCTGAATAGTTTTAAAATGTATGGCAATAATTTTTAAAAGTATTAAACAATAGAAATATTACAATCTGGATTTTTGTTGAATTATTTTCCTTTGTGGAGAAGTTATCCAATTATTTTTGCTTTTGTTTGTGGCACTGGGGCTTGGACCAAGGGCTTCACACATGCTAATTACTGAGGTACATCACCAACCCTGCAGTTATATAATTGCACCTGCAGTGTTTGAAGGGACCTAATGTATTAAATGTTGAGTATCTTGGTACCCTACTTAACAGTAAACTGATGCATCCCTTTAATTACTTAATTTTCACAAATTAAGACAAATTATGGGAAATAATCTCAAATTGATCTTGTTACAAAGACAATTACTACTTGTTAAACTGAACTAAAAAATCCTATTGGATCAGAAGATTTCTAACTGTTGTATAAATTGATCTAGTTGAATGCAGCATAATTTTAATATCTATGATTTTATTATGAGTATATGAGTTAATCCTTGACTAAGTTCTATAACTAATAGTACTTTGCTTTTTTCCCCTACCTTTTTCTTCTATTTATGTGGGATGTACGCCTATGTGTTGGTTTATTTCCTTCTCACCTAACAATGCGATCACAGGAAGAGATTGTACATGATGGTATAATTTTCTATCAAAAAGGATTTGATTTTAACTTTGATTTTGTGTATTTTACTGTTATTTTGAGTTCCTGTCACATTGGGGCCTTGAGTTCACATTATTGTACTTTGGATATAGTTTACAAGTTGTAATTGAAGCATAAATGTTTATCAGTAAATGTAAATTATTTTGTAATATTTATTCAGCATATTGTTTAAATATACATAGTTTCCTTAATGACAACCATATGGTTCTAGCTGCCATTATCTTTGAACAGCATCAAGCTAAAAGCATGTGCTTGACTAATCATTAGTGTGGAATTGTTCATCACATGTTATTAAATTCCATGGATTCTAGCATTTCTATTTTATTTTGAATACTGAAAATACCCATCTTATGTAGTATCTTGAAATCAACAATTGTTTTGAAATGCAAGATATTTGAAATGTATTTTAGTGTCATGCTTTAAGCATGTGCTATCAACAATTATGGTTATAAGCTCTCCAGAAACTATGCACCATGGGAACTATGCACCACACAAAGCCAGAGCTGGCTTTTGCTTTACTGGTTGGTTCTTTTGTATTCCATATTTGCCCACCTGTGTTCTGATTTTCTCTCTCAAATTGTGTTACCCCACTTTCTACCACTGATGTTGTTTATTTGGTATATCAAACTATAGTACTTTGATTTCAAGGTGTTTATTATAATGCTGAGATATATGGAGCAAAAGCAAAAACAGACTTAGAAAGTGTGTGAATTGCTCTTAAAACGAGAAATATAATTAATTTGAGTCGAATTCATTGTCACCAACTTGTTGGCTACAAATCTAGTATCAATTATAAATTAAGCATTGTCTTCTTTTTAGTAGAAATCTATGTGTGAAAATAAAATTTTATATTTATATTATTTTAAAACAATGTGATAAGCAGTTATTGCAAAAACAATCACATATATCAGCTCTAGAGCAACTGTGAGATCCCATTTAGTAGTATAAACATACAAACACTTATAAAAGAATTCTCATATTTAAGCCCATTCTAATGATATGGAATTATAAATCCCTAATAAAATATAAATCAAATAAACAATGCAACTTTGGTAATCACAATGCCATAATAAAACATTTCTCCAGAGATAATTGCGAATCTAACCTGTGTTGGAGTTAATTCTGCAATGAAAAACTGCCATTATAACAATAGATCAACAGATAGGAAAGCTGTCTTTCCTGGACAGTCCTCTCTGCTGCCTCCTTCTAGATGACTTTGTTTATGAATGTTTCCTTAGGATGTTTCCCTGGTAAGGAACATTCATTTGAAAACACTCATCATTTGCTCACAACAGAAGTTACCTGGAAAGGAATTGTTTCTTGAAAACTCCTTGGCTTGTTGGCAAACTTTGGAATTTGTACAGATCAAGTTTGTCAAGTTAAAGCAGAAAACAGTGTCAGAAGCTTGGCAGGACTGCCACAGTCATCTCCTGAAGCCGCACCTCACAGCTGGAGTCCTGCTGATCCTTCCCTTTCACCAATCACTTAACACTGCTTTATGTAGTGGCGCCTCAGGGCACAGCGTGGGGCTTGGACTCCATGGATGCAGAGTAGTTTTTTCCTGCTGCACATCTGTCCTTACAGTGTCATGCATGTGCTGTGGGTTTTGTTCTGTAGCACAGCCGCAGGCATGGAAACAGGCTTGGGCCATGGAAAGAGAGGCATTAAATTGCCGTGATTTCATGAGTCTGTATGAAACCCTCTATCTATATATGCGAGTATGGATAGTCAAAATTTCCAAAGGAAGTAAAATTTTTCTCAAAGGCATCACATAGCAGCATACTGTCTGATGATTGCCAAAAGCAAGATATGAAATGAAAATTCAGATTTAAGAAACTCAGGTACTTTGGGTAATCTTAAAGTCCCATCTCTGTCTTCCTGTCTGGTATCCTTCTCACTTCAGTAACTTGATGATTCCTTTCTCTACTTTCCTGGCTTCTTCTATGTCAGTTTAGAGTTCTAGATTCAATAGGTTTTCATTCAAGTGATTAAAAACACTTGAAAGTATTTAGATGTAGTTTGTGTACTTAATGATTCTTAAAGCACTTTAAAGAGAACAAATTCCATACAGTGTAATTATCTGAGAAATTGAATACTAGCAGTATTTGGGAAGGGCGCTATTATGTTGTTGTAAATTTTCTGTCTCTCTCAGATTTTACACTTAATAATTCCAGAGCATTAAACAATTTTATTGTTGTCTTTTCATTTTTCAAATGTTGAAGATCTACATTAATGCAAAGTTGAATTATATTGTGGAAAAAACCTACAAGTAGAATTAACACAAATGATATTTAAGCCTGAAGTTGTTCAAGCAAATCGAGACTTAGTTTTTCTGCTACATGATACAAAACACATGGTTAAAATACTCAAACATCCCAAAAAGCACGAAGTATACAGATATTTGTAAAAACTGGGGGGATTAACTAGTTTCTAGTTTATTTTTTAATCCTGATTTTTTCCATGTGGCCAAACCACAAAGTAGAGAAATTTGTTTTCTTCATTAACTTAAGTAGTTATTAAGTTTTGAGATTATATCATGGGAATTTAGTAGAAAATGTGATCCTTTTTTGATATATACAGAAGCCAACTCCACAGTCTTCTTTCTTTGTTTGCATACTATGTCTTAAATTTATTTTTAAATGACAAATAAAAATTGTGTATATTTATGAGACTACTGTGGCATTTCAATGTATGCATACTTCATAAAAATTTTTGAACAAGGTAATTAAAATATTTATAGCCTTATCAAGTTACCATTTTGGGGCATAAGAACATTAAAATTAATCTTAACAAATTAGAAATATATAACATTATTAACAATGTTCATAATGCAGTACAATGCACTACTCATGCTATAAATCTACTAACTGAAATTTTGTACTCTTAGATCTGTACATCCTTTTTCTCCATATCTGCCTCCCTAGTACAGTGGTAACCACCTTTGACTTTTTCAATGGAATCAACCCTTTTATGGGCATATGCTTGTGATTCCTAAGAATCTCTCTCATCTTGAAGAAGTGATGCATATATATAGCATCTCGATCATTTACCTTCCCTTTCCCCCACTGTTTGCCCTCTCCCCCTTCTCAGATCCTCTTCACATCTTGACAAAGTCCAGCTCTCTGTTTCCTACCACTTTTCTTTTATTTTGCTGTTTAAATACTTTGTAGTTTGAATTTCTCTTGAAAACATACTGTGTGACTTTTAACCTTCTGTATCTGGCTGATTTCACTTCATATTATTATCTTAAGATCTAGTTTTCTGCAAATGACTTAAATTCATCCTTCATATGGTTCTGTAGTGCCTCATGGTGTATATATACCACACTCTCTTCATCCATTCTTGTATTGGTGGGCTTTCAGGTCACTTTAATTCAGTTATTGTGAATTGTAGTGCTATAAACATGAATATGTGTGCTATCATTGTAATATAATGTCTTTAAATCATTTAAGAAGATATCCATAAAAGGCATGTCTGGGTCAAACTGAAATCCTAATTTCAATGTTTTTGAAGAGTCTTCATATCAATTTCCAAAGTGCTTGTACTAGTTAACATTCCATCAATAAGGCAAAAGAATTTCCTTTTCTCCAGGACATTGTCAGGATTTATTGTTTTTTGAGTCTTTGATTATAACCATCTTTGCTGGAATAAAATAGAAGCAGTGCTGTTTTGATTTATATTTCTTCAATGACCAAAGATACTGAAACTTTTTTTGTGTACTTATCGGCTATTTGTACTTCAGAAGTAGCTATTCATTTCAATCACTTATTTTTTACTGATCTTTCATTTTGGGGTGTTCTAATTTTTTAAGGTTTTTACATAGGCTAGATATTATTTCTCTGTCTGAAGAGTAGTTGGCAAAAATTATACAGCCTATTTTGGCGAAAATTATGTTTGCTCCAGAGGAAATGTACATCTTTTGAATCTTTTGAATCTCTTTGTTCCATGCATTTAACACTGCATTTAGCAATGCATTTAACACTGATATGCTCTGTTGATTTTATTGTCTGGCTTCCCTGTTTCTTAGAATACGCTATTCTATCTTCCACTGTGATTGTATTGGTATCTATCTTTTTAGGCCCAGTAGTTTTTTTTTTTTTTTTTTTTAATTTGGTGTACTAATGTTATGTACAATTGTTACTCTTTCTATTGAATTGGCCCTTTAATGAGTGTGTTGGGACCTTCTTTTTCTCTTACAGTCCCCTGTCAGCTGGTGTAAGGCAGTGTTTTTGGGGGTGGAATGGCCTGGGTTGAGGAAAGTTGCTCATTGCATGAAGGCCAGGGAGCAGAGAGAGAAAGGATAAACCTGCGAAGAGATACACATTTCTAGATTAGGGGCCGGAAGACCTGCTCTTCCAGAGACCCTCACCTCCTACCAACACATTCAACTGTAGATTTAGCAAACTAGAAGTCTTTGACGATCTTGACAATAACAACTTCTATTCTCTCTATCAAAATTACACAGTAGATTGGCCTTAATGACACTTTGGATACAGGTGAAGAGTGGGTGAACTTTCAAAACCCTAGAAAAAGAAATATTTAAGAAAAACCACAGAGGGACACGGAAGCTTGGAACATACAGAAAATTAAGTGAGAGAGAGCCAGAAGATATAACATGTGGAACTGAGGTCTCACAAGTAAATGATTTTTGGAATGAACAGAAGCAGCCTTTGAAAGGAAAATGGCTATGAAATTTTCAAAAAATGATAGAAAATATACTACAATTAAAAGCAAAGCACATTTGAAAGATGATGTTTATGACAAAATAAAGTAGTGCTGTAGTAAATATTTTGCAAACAAATGACAATCAAAAGATAACTTATTACTTACTTTACTTATTTATTTTGGCCCTGGGAATCGAACTCACAACCTCGTGCTTGCCAGGAAGGTGCTTAGGCCCTGTGCCACTGAACTATATCCCCAGCCTGCCTGCCTTTTCTCTTTCTTTCTTTCTTTCTTTTGTGGTACTGGGACTTGAATTCACGGCCTTTATCCTCAGCTATATTCCCAGTCCTTTTTTATCTTTTATTTGAAGATAAGGTCTCGCTGAGTCATTCATTCTAGGCTTGAATTTGCAACCCTCCTGCTTTCACTTCCCAGAGTACTGGGATATATAGATTACTTTTAAAAATTGAAAAAATAAGACTAAAACTAATAGAAACAGAAAATCATAGCTTTGTTTAAAGCAACAAAAGGATAAAATTGTCAACATGGTCATTTAAAATATCATTTAGAAGCACATTTAAAATAAAGATATTTTTCTTTTACTCTACCCCAGAACCCAGGGCTGTGGAAGCAGGAGAAATTTCTATTGTCTTATTGCAGTGTTAGTTTTTGCTCTCTCTGCACTCTGATCTCAAGTAGAAGCAACTGACATTGTTGCATCTGTCCGGGATGGCTCATTATTATCTGATCTGCAGTAAGGAAACACAGACTAATTGACTATGATCCTTCCACTAGGAGAAAAATAATGCTGGATGGAAACCTAAGAAATAATGATGAACAACAAAAAAACAAATGCATGGGTAAAATGTAAATTAAGTGTGAGTACTTTAAAATGATAATTATTTGCAGATTTAAAATGTTTATCTAATTAAAGCGCATGGCAAAATAATACATAGATCAGAAAGATGGCAGTGATAGTTTTATTCTGACTCTTTCTTTCTCTCTCTCTCTTTCTTTCTTTCTTTCTTTCTTTGTACCAGAGATCAATCAGAGAGGCGCTTGTGCAGTGAGCTATATCCTCAGGCTAGATTCTTCTATTTTCTAGAAAAGTGGTTGGTCCTATTTTAATATTTGTGAATATTCATTTATGAATGCAGCATGGATTAATATTTGATATCTAGAGTAAGTATACAAGAAGTATAAGTTTCAAATGGAAAAACAGAAAATGTTTATTCAATACAAAGTAAACTATGAATAAAGAAAAAAACAGAACAGGAAGAACAAATATAAAGCTATAACATGAAGAAAGACTCAAACCAAAATTTAGCAGTAAGGTGAGTGTTTCAAATGATTTATTTGATATACTGCCTGGAGAAATATAAAAATTCAAAATATGTACACATGTAATAACATATAATCAGAACATGCAAAAATAGTTGAACTCAAAATGAGAAAAACACAATGCTGCACATTAATGGGATTTTTAATACACATCTGAAAGTCGATAAAATGATGAAAAATTATTAAAGTATAATAATATAAAAAATTGAATCACCAGAGCCAAACAGTGGAAGACATCATTCTGGAGTGCAAATGAAACAAACTCGGATTATAGGCTTGGGAACACAGCATGTGTCAACAAATTTTTAATTAGTGTTCATGTTCTCCACCATAAGTTCACCACAGTGGAGCTACATGCATATTCTAACGTAGGAAAGTTCCACCGATGTCCTTTAAAATCTATACTACATATATTAAAGTCTATCTTTTACAAGGCACATAAATATACAAGACAATAGATCAGGCACACTAAGTCTGTACATGGAAGGAGGTAGAGAGCTCTAACCATGACATGGTTTCTTGTACAGAGAAGTTGATAATATTATCTATCATCAGTTAGGATTAGAAAAAATCATACATCTCAAAGGAAAAATTGCACTGAGATAAATAAGATGCCACCATTTTTTTTTTAAACTGCAGTGTTAAGCTTTTATACTTGGATGATTTCTCCTACTCTGCCTTATTTTTTCATGTACATATAAAAGTGAAATTGAGTTTAGTGAAAAGGTGGAAATCTTTCATTGAAGTTTCTTGCCAGAATGAATTATTAAAGTCATGTAAAATTCCATTGAATTATGATCTTTAAAATGAAAAACATACTGACTCTGAATCGCAGGTTATTAAGAACTCAGTGTACATTTTGTTGCAATTGCCAAGTTCTTAGAACTATTTATTTTAACCAAACATATCATGAATTTAGCAGAGCCTATTAAAAAATTGATGCCTGTATAACTTTCATTATTATCTTCAACAAAATGAAGATAATTAACCAGATTTAAAATGCAAGGTCATTTATAATATCCAGGTTAAAATCTGTAGTTGCTTAAATCACATAAATTAAGAAGGTTAGGTGGGGCTCGATGTGTAGCTCAGTGGTAGAGAACCAGTTAACATGGACAGAGCTCTGGACCGTGGATTCTGTCACCAGCGCTGCCAACTTAAAAAAATGGAAGGAAAACTTATGCAAATGGTCTTTTAGAAACAGCAATTTTTAGCATCAACATGATAAGGATTCTGGGTTTTTTTTTTTTTTTTTTTTTTCCTTCTTGCTCTCTCTTTCTCTGAAGTTCTTATATAAGATTGCATTTGTCTTATTTTGCCAGCTGTGTAAGGGGAGGGTGTAACACCTTATAAACAAACCAGAAGATAAAAAAGTTCTCCAAAATATAAACTGCATAAAAGTAACCTCACAGGCACAATTACCATCTGTTTCTGGGCTCAGCTAATGAGAGAACTTGTTAAATTGCACATCGGTTCAATCTGAAAATAATAAAACCGTGACTTCTATGAGTTAAAAAACATGCCCCTCTAACCTTCCCTTCTGAACTTCTAGTTGCACTTGTTGAAAAACAAGGAAAACAAATAGACATGTGGCCACCCACGTGGTTGTGTAAATTGGGAAAAAAAGTGAAAATAACACTAGGCAGACTGCCTGAAGGTTTAGTTGAATCCTTCACACATGGAGTTAATCACTTTGGCAAATCTCCCTTCTTCCTATAAGAACTTTGTGGGTCACTTTTCAAATTAAAAGTGCCTTTTCCTCTTTCATAATTTAAGAACTAGTGACTGAGGTAAAGGCAAGGAAAATATTTGAAGAGAAACTCTTCAATCAGGAGTTTGACTCCATTTGTTAATTCAATGAAAAATGCCAATAATGAAGAATGCTAAAGATTTCTAAGGAGCTCCTTGGTTTATGTGATGGTGCGTGTGTGTGTGTGTGTGTGTGTGTGTGTGTGTGTGTGTGTGTATGCAAATCACTGTTACAGTTCCTTCTAGTAGCTAATTGATTTGTGAGTTAATGACTGGAGAGGAAAGCATCTTATTGGATTAATGTGGAGTGACATAATTCTAAACCTATCTTTTCAAATATTTTCAGAAAATTTTATTATTTAAAATTGAAATTAATCAACTAGTGGAATGAGACCCTTCCCTTCTTGATGCCCTGTACAACTGAAACCTATGTGGAAAGTATGACTCACTTTACAGAGCACTATTTGTCGGGTCTTACAGAAGAACTCCTATGTCTGCATATGCATAGGTTGGTAACAAAACTATATTACAGTCTTCCTTTAATTCACTGAAGACCAGTTGACAACTGTCTGTGTTCCTGTGGGTGTTTTGGGGAAGAACTTTCACAACAGCTTGATTTCTATCTTTTCTAATTCCCTCGCTTCAAGTATTTCTGATTTATGAATCTCATTCTTTCTGAATTTCTTCCCATTTTCAAGTTGATACACGGCAAGGTCTCCAAACCCTGTGTGAACATGCTTACATAGCACCCCTTCCCTGTAGTTCTCAGGCAGGTAATTTAGAGGTGGGCAAATATTTTGTGCAAAGAATCGAATAACGTTTCATGTTAAATTGTTTCATAACTTGAGGCATGGGCCTTGTATGAAGAATAACTGATGCTGTTTTTCTGAAAATTTATTTCTGAAAACCAAACTAGCTAGATTTGGCCTTTGGCTTATAGCTGCTGAGCTCTGAATTGCTAAGATTGCTTGTGTAAATAATTCCTCTGATTTCCTTTGAGGAATATTAAGAAAACTAAATGCCATACCTTTTAAAAATATATATACGTGAATAACTATATAAAATAAAGATATATAACATTACCTTATATATTGTATAATATAATATACAATTACTGCATAGTAAAATGTTAATAGCATGACTTTGGAGACTGTCATGTATAAGATCTGTGTTATTGTGCAATGGAAAAACATTTAAGTATTTTTTATTTACAAAATGGAATGTCAAAATATTGTTTAAATGAGAAAGCTGTAATGCTTGATTCAAAACTGTGTGTGAAGGCCTATCATATTACAATTTTTGTTCAGGAAGTGAGTTTATAATATAGTGAATAAACTACACTGATACAAATTCCTTTACAAAATCTCTTGTAATTGAAAAGTAGTTGTGCACGAAGACACATCTACTCTTTCCTGTACTGCCATTTTATAACATTTAAAAATCATAAGATAGGTAACCTTATTACTGAGTTTTATTGGATCATTGAACAGAACTGTTTGCAGTCTCACTGTTTGAATGTCCACTCTATATTTTTTAATTTTGTAACTTGAACAACTATTTCTAAGATGACAATATGTAATCTATTAACTAGTGATTTCCTACTGTTTATTTTTTCTGAAATTCTTTATAATTTGTACCCTTTTTCTGTTTTTTTCTTTTTTCTCCTTAAATAAAATTTAAAAAAATGTTTTCTCTCACCATCCTGTTGTGCTTCCCTTGTATTTTCATATCATTGAATATACTTCTCCATGTCTCTTTGAATCACTTGATTCACCTTTGAAAATCTGTTTCAAGAATTGGCTTTTCTCTGAAGTCCTTCCTAACTTCACTCTCCTGAGGCACTCATAGGTAATGTGTAAATTTCTCAGGCACTCATAGGTAACTTGTGTAAATTTCTCTAGCAGCGATACTGTATTTTATGTTTTATTTTTTGTATTTGTTAATTTTACATTGTAACAACATTGTGAGGCTATAGATCCTCAAATGTTTTCATAAATAATTATAGGGAAGGATGCTTTAGACTAAGACTGCTTGAATTTTAATTTGATTCTCTCACTTGTGAATTATTTCTAGCACATTTCTTGACTTCTCTATGGCTCAGGTTCTTCATTTATAAAGAAAAGATCAAGGGATGAACTGCATGGAAATTGTATGATGTAATCTAAATAAAAGGCTTTGTGCCATGCATGACAGGTAATAAGCGCTAGATAAGGAAGTATTCAGTAAAGAAATAGTGCCTAGTCTTTGTATTTTCTAAGAATGCAATGTCTTAAATTTTCTAAACATACTGTAACTATGACTATTGCAAGTGCCAAGTAAAAATAGAAAGTTATTTTATTAATATTTGTTTAGATTTTCATGGTATGCAGTCAAGTTCAGAAGTCATACTTCTGGGGATTGCTAAATTAGTGTTATGGTGAGATCTTGTAAGACTTTTAGTTGTAATTGTTCTGGAACTCATCTGCTTGAAAATATACATTGATAATGCATTTCAAGTGTTCCTTGAGCACAGAGTCAGATTCTTTGCCTCTCTGTGTCTCTGTCTCTCTCTTTCTCTTTCTCTATTTTTTTTTTTCTTTTTTCTATACCGCAAGTAAATCCAGGGCCTCTCCACTGAACTGTATCCTCAGCTCTTTAATTTTAGGACAGGGTCTTGTTAAATTGGTATTTATAGCATAAGGTGATCTCAGATTAGGGACCTTCCTACTCCAGCCTTCTAGAGTACTGGCATTAAAGATCTGTCTCACCACAGTAGGCAAAGTCATATTCCCGAAAGTCATAAATTTGGAGATTCTTTTATACTTTGATTATTGTAATATTTTTGCTGTCCTCCAATTCATATATTTTGTTTAAATATTGATAAGTGATTTAATGTATTAACTGATTAAGGTTAACATACAATATTTGCATAAAATTATCTAGGTCTAAAGTAAATTTACAAATTCCTCAATTGACTCTTTAATTGTGACTTTTATTTTTCTGATTAAGACCATCTTCAGTGTATATACCCTTCAGAATTCTTACACAGGAAAGGAAATACAATTTAAAGGAAATCTACAGTTTGGGAGAAAATAATTACAGCTTGTATCTGATAGATTTAATATCCACCATGCATAAGAAACTTAAATAATTTAATAGCAAAAGACAAACTGAGCTGATTAAAAATGGGCAAAGTACTTGAAAAACATTTTTTCCACAGAAGTACAAATAACTGACAAATATTTTTTTAAAATTCTGAACATCACTAATACTCAAGGGAATGCCAATCAACAGCACAATGATCTACCACCTCAAATCTGTTATGATGACTATTATAAAAAAAGATAAGAAATAAATGTTGGTGAGATTGTGGAGAAAATGGAACCCTGCTGACGTGATTGTAACTTGTATTACCAGTATTAAAAAGTATGACATTTCTTGAAAACATTAAAGTTAAATGCTCCATACAACCCGGTGGAGCAATTCTGAGAATAAACATAAAGAAAATGAAATCAGCACCTCCACAATGTTATCTACACCCTACACCCCCATA
This sequence comes from Cavia porcellus, assembly GCF_034190915.1. Taxonomy (NCBI): domain Eukaryota; kingdom Metazoa; phylum Chordata; class Mammalia; order Rodentia; family Caviidae; genus Cavia; species Cavia porcellus. The sequence continues at coordinate 23,906,178 of NW_026947497.1, read as the reverse complement.
TTCATTGCAGTAATATTCAAAAGAGCCAAGATATAATAATTTGAAAATACCTCTTAAAAGACAAGTAGGTAAAAAATGTATTCATAAACACACAACTGGAACATTATCAAACCCGTTAAGGGGAGAAGCCTTATAATTTGTGAGAACGTGGATAAACTTGAAGAACACTATCCTAAGTGAACTAAACCAAGCACAGAATGAAAAATATTGTATGATCTTTCTTAAATATGAAATCAAAATACACTTGATGCAGAAATAGGGCAGAGGATTGGTTACCAGGTTAAGAACATGGAGAAAGTGGGAAAATATTGGTCAAAACTGCAAAACGTACTGATCAAAAACAGTTGTGCAAGATGTTTAGAGATTTAATTAACAGCATACTGATGATAGCCAATACTGTGTTGTATTCTGGAAATATATTCACAGAGTTGGTTTCAAGGGTTCTCAACACACACACTCACACACATATGCATATCCTATATGGTAACTATGTGAGGAGATGTTTATTTGCTGGACTGTAATAATTGTATCACACACACACATACACACATGTATACAACAAATAATCATAGAGATATATGTCTTATATATGGTAAACAGAGACAAAATTAGGTCTGTAAAACACAAGCAGTATTACAATATATGGAATTCAATAGATTTCAGTCATATTTTTCCATTTTAATGTTTATTCAACTGGAATGATGCAAAGACAGAGAGCTTAATCTACATGAGTTATTATCAGAAACATTTACACATTTATAATAAAAATGTGCTTACACATTTTAAAATTTATTTTCTTGTTCTTCTGGTATAAAGCTGTTTTCTAGAATCACCTATAGAATTGTGAAATGTTGTAAAAGTGAGTGTAATTATATTAATGTCATTTCAACATTAAAATAAAAACAATAATGGGAAGTGAAGCAAAAGGTGTTAACAATTCTTGTTTTTATGTTAAAAGCATGTTGCTTAACAAGAATTAGAACAATTGTTCTAAATTGAACGGTTTCTTGGACTTGTGTTGATATAGTTTGCTACTTTATTACCCAAACAGTAGTTTTAAATTACTGTTAAAAATTATGAATACTTGATTTTTTTAAAAAAAATTGGAGTTCATTTTAAAGGACTGTTTTATGTTCACAACAAAATTGAAAAAAATGTTCAGTGATTTTTCTGTAGCTCCTGCCCCTGCATAGCTTTCTCTACTCTCAAAATCCCCCACCAGAATGGACACCATTAATAATCACTCAAATTCCACTAATTTCATTATGGTTTATTTTTGGTATTGCATAATCTATGAATTTTCATAAATATACAATGACAGGTATTCGCCGTTATAGCCTCATACAGATCATTTTCATTGTCCTCAAAATCATCTTTGTCACATACTCATCTTCTCTCCTCCCTGACAACCACTGATCTTTTTACTGTCTCCAGAGTGCTTTTTCTAGAATGTGATTTAATTTGAATCACATAATGTGTGGCCTTTGGAGACTGACCTCTGTTATACAGCAACAGGGATTTTAATTTCTTCGTGTTTTCATGGTTGTGGAGATTTTTCCTTTGTTAATATTTGAACAATATTCTGATGCTTAGATTTACAACAGTTTTATTTTACCTCCTGAAGAACATTTTGATTGCTTCCATGTTTGACAGTTATGAGTAAAACAGTTATGATTATCTACATGCAAGTTGATGTGTGGGCATAAGTGTTCCACTCCTTTGGTTTAAAAACAAGAAATATGACTGCTGGATTATATGAGTGGAAGTTTATTCAGTTTTATAAGAAATTTACAATAACTTTTCATATAGGCATGTGTTATGAACAAGAGATATCTGTTAGGAGGAGGACGTTTGATATGGCTGTCAGATACTGTGGAGCTGAGGCACTTACTTTGAATAATATTTATCTGACGTCATAGGACTATGCAAATGATTTCCAGAGAGCTTGCCCACGTTTGCTTTTCCTTTCTTAGTTGTAGCACTACTGGAACATGTACTTTCTGACTTCTAAACCCAAAGCTAATGTGTTTATTTCATCAATTCAGTGCAGTATTTTCATATCCTCGGAAGGAAATAAACTACAACAAATTTTATTATTGCTGTTTAAAGCCAGATTTAATAAATATTTATGTTTAGGGCTCAAACTTAATACTATGAATTTAGTTAAAACAGTTTCTTGACTGCTGCATTAGAAAAGGTATATCTTGCCAGATCCAGGACATATTTTTAAAATTCTCTCCTAGTGATGTAACTGTTTCACTGATAAGCCTTGATACAAATATTTGCCTATTGTGCTGGGTTGAATACCTGGGATCATTCAGCTGGACCCTTGGACCACAGCTAGGGCCAAACAAGCCTTAGAGAAGCAGAGGACTTTAGTTGATTTGCCATGTGGTAGACTGCAACCATAATTTTATCAACATTGAAAGTGTCAATTTAACTTTATTAATAATAGTAGATGGATCAGTGTGGATGCAAATAGGCAGTATTTTTTAAAATATTGGATGGTATATTGTGTACATAAATATTCTGATTTTTTTCCCCTGTGGAATGGGAGAAGATAAGCTGCGCAATGATATGTAAATGCAACTTGGTGATGATGCTATCTAAGAACGTTTTGGAAAGTGCACAGAAAATGTCTAAAACAATCAAAACTCTTGTCTGCACCTTCCTTAAGTTTTCAAGAAATGTTTTCTCAAAAACTAGTTTCTAGAGTAGACAGTTTCTCTATTTGTGTTTTAATATGATTCAAATTCCTATTTCATATGTATCCCTGATCCCTATTTTATGTGTTTCCAAACTTATTTTTCTCTTGATAACTTTACTGTAATATCCTAAACCCCATGAGTGAAATTATTCACCTTTTAGCAATAAGCAAAACTTGAGCAAATTTTTTTAATGGATTGCAACACAGGAAAAAACATATTCTTGATTCATAAATAATACATTACCTATATTTTAAGTGAAAATCAGCATTTAAGCTACATTTTATGTCAGAGTTCAAAGTTTATTCTAGCTGTCAATTTAAAATGAATTGAGAAAGTTAAAATTCATAGTGACCTATACTCTGGTACAATATTGACAACAAATGTGATTTTCCAGCTGCTGGTAAATTAATGAATAGAAAAAAAGGCTCAAGTGAGGGTTACATGCTATAATAGTCCTATTAGTGAAGGGAAAGATAAAATTGTAAGGGAAATACAATTTTTAGATAATATTTCTTAGATTTACAGTATCTTTAGCTGCATTTTTAATTTATGTGTGGTGCAACATGAACAAACCCTTAACTGTAAATGGACAAGTCCTATTTTTAAGTCTTGGCAAAACTACGCTCATTTTAATGTGTTGTTGCTCCTTTTAACGACTTTTTCTCTCCTTTCCTTTCTTTCTACAGCTGCATGGTTAAACTCCATGCTTGGTGGCTCACAAAGATCTTTGTAACCTTCTCCAGGTCCCACAGGTACCAGGACGATGCTTATCTTGTTCCTCAACAATGTTCCTCCGTGTTTTTGCCCAAAATGCCTGTTGAGGGAAACAAAGTGTTGAAAAGTATTTGCCTTCCCTGACTTTTGGGGGAAGGAAATTTGGGGATGGAATATTTCTCCACACAAATTCCATCAGATCAGCTCGATGACTCCCGGTGCTGATGGGGGGAAGGTGGCAAGAGCTCCAGATTACTGAATGCCTAAGAGAATACTTAAAATCGATAAACTGGACAAAGGATTTCCAAATCCTCAGCCACCCTATCAGAGGACAGGAACATACAACAATGAATGACACAGTGTGCTTTGTGTTGAAGTTTAAAGCCTGAGACAACTGGACTTGAGCGCTTGGTTCGTTGTGACTTGGTAATAAAAAGATTGGACATGTTTCGAGTGACTATGCTAGGACCAAGTATTATTTGGATATCACCTTTTATTCTCCTCTGATAGGAAGCATCATATTAGACTGAATTATTGTCACATTGTTTTAATTTTTTTTAACAATTTTTTGCTCATTGCACGCCCAGCCTACTGACCAGGACAGAGGTGAGTTCAGCTTCTGCTTCTTGCCATAAACTTCACATCATCATTTGCAAAGATGCGGCTGCTACCATTACTTCAAGTGTTTGTAATGCACTGAGCTGGCACACTGAATTCAACAGCAAATCAAAGCTCCCCTAATTGTGATTTTAAAAAAAGAATTCAGGGGCTGGGGATTTAGCTCAGCGGCATAAGCGCCTGCCTTGGAAACAGGCAGTCCTGAGTTCGATCCCCGGTACCGATAAAAAGACAAAAAAAAAAAAAAAAAAAAAAAAAAAAAAATTCAGCGCTGCGGAAAAACAATATTGCAGTGTATGCAGAGAAGCCACAAACATGTAGAGAAGCATGAAGTCCATAACTAAAAGTCTTTGGTTTTTAAAATTTATTCCACTGCCAACATGACCAACCTTATATAGAAACATTTGTCCCTGCGATGTCTACCATAAGCAAAATGATATATAGAGCTCTCTATATATCTAATGTCTGATGATACATAAAATTTCTTTACATTATAAACCCTCTGTGCTTTACCCTACATAGCGTCTAAATGTTCTCTGCTATTGTGTTTACTCTAGCAATGTTATTAAAGTGAGTATTTTTTGTTACCCTTACTTGCTATCATCAGCTTTAATCTATAAATCAGAAAAATTTGGGAAAGAGAGAATGCCTTTTCCCAGGTCCCTCCCCCCACAATAACTCTAATTTAATCAACACTTAAATATTTGTATATAATGTAGTATTTGTTGTAAGATATGCCAAAATTGTATATAGTTTATATATGCTACTCATAAATTAATATATCTGCATAATTATTGGAGACAATTACACATATTTGCAAGTACACATAGTAAACTGTAGGCTTATGAACTTATTTCAGAGAAGAATTAGGTCTTATATTTTTTCCAGCGGAATTTATTTTTCTGTCTACATTGGTAATTCAATAAGCATTCCTGCCTTCCTAACTGGATATCAAATATTGCAAGTTCAGCTAAAATGAATTGAAGAATAATACTAACTTAATGTCAGTGAAATTCTCTTAAGGCCCTCATTAGATATGTTATGTGTATTATTTCTTTCATTATACACAGTGACTTCCTGAGACAGAAACTATTATAGCTCAGATTTACAGAAGCTAACACTGACATACAGTACTAGTGAGACTGCAGACTTACCTTGATGGGTCGGCTGGCAGAGCTGGATGAAGGCCTGGTATTATTAAGAGAGCTGGAGCACATGTTCCTGAGCAGCAGACCATACTACTCCACAACATTATTGGAAATAGGGATGCCCTAACATTAAAGTGACCAAAGCATAGAATCAGGAGTATCATATCATCTGATTCTTTGGGGGCTGGTGTAGACTAACTACAACTGTTTAAATTAAAACACTGTCAGTTGTATATATCAATAACTGTACATACCAAAGTCTGTAGGAGTCTCTAGGATAGTGAACTCGTCTGAGGAAAATCAAGGTCTTTAAGAACTAGTAGAACATTTCCAGATGGCTGTTGCAGGGAAAAAGTCTCTGATGAGATAGCAAGTGTGGGAAAGCTTGCAAGTGTAACTATGAGAGAAGTATTTTCACTCGACTTGGAAGCTGAGTTGCCTCATAGTTTTGTCTGTTTGGCAGCCTCTGCTCTAATTCCTATCCTATTTATATCATTCCAATACCATTTTTATGTAAAAACCATAATGGCTTTGGCAAAATTAGTGAACAGCATTTTTTTAACTTGAAAGAAACATATCTTCTATTCACAGATTTAGCATTTTTTGTAACAGATTAAAGTTGCTGATCTAATGAGGTTAACACTTTGATTTTCTTATTAACATTTAAAGGTTTTATGAGTTTACAATAAACAGGTTATATTGCCATTGAGGAGTAGGAAAGCCAGCAGAAGAAAGACCTTGACCGTGTATGAAGTTACTGAACCAAAGCTTCAGGATGACAGTAATTTACTGTTTGGTTCACTACAATATCATCAGTATGAGAATCTTCCCAGCAAATTGTAGGAGTACCACTAACGTTTGTTGAACAAAATAGCAACTAGCCATGAAGAAAGAATACAAGCATCATTAACACAAAAGTATAAACATCAGGAGTAAGTTTTTAAAACTGGTGTCCAAATCCACATCTGTGACTAGAAAATGTTTAATATAGAAAACTATATATATATCATGTGATATTTAAATAAAGATGCTGAATCAATAGAAAAAGATTAAATCATGATAAATATTAGCTTTAACAGTATGTGAAAGAGCTTTATCTTTTTAGAAATTAAAAGCTATTAAAAAAGTTGAGTGATCAAAGAAGTAAATTTTTTTTTTCTGAGAAATTTACTTTTGCTGAATTTGGCCCAACAACACTTATAAAACTATTACTGTATTTTGGGTGTATTTCTTCTAAACACATAATAATTTTTTTTTCTAAATGTTCAAGCAAATTTGAAATACATTCCTCTATTTGGGCATGGTGGTGCAGGCCTGAAATCCTAGCACTTGGAACTCTGAGGTAAGAGGATCATTGTGAGTTCGAGACCAGCCTGGACTACATAGTGAACTCAAGACATAGAGAAACTATCTTTGAGAGAAAAAAAAAAAAAATACACTGCTCTGTTGAAAACAACTTATCTAATTATGAGATATGAGTTTGTTCATTGCTACAAGGTTAAAGAAAATCACAGTATTGAGTAGTTTGTTTCACACAAATGCAACCATGAACAAATTCAACATGAAAAATTTTTCTTCCCCTGTAGGAAATTCAACTGATTTTTGCTAGTTTGTGATGCTCTACGTCAAAATGATTCTATTCACCATTATTTATAATTCATTAAGTGCTACATGTAAATTTTGGTCATTCATGTATATTGCAGTCAGTTTTTGCAAGAGACAGATTTAATAAGGACACAGAAAGTGACACGATTAGCAGACACTATCTGGCCACAGAGTCAAATTAGAATGCAAGAGATCTGCTGGCATTGTAGACATCAGAAGAATACGGCTGAGGGCCTGCACTAGGGCAGTGACCTGTCGGGGGGTTAGTGTTGAAGGCAGAGTCTGCCCTGGCAAGCTGAAAGACTGGTGCTGGAAGCTGAAGAATCTGTGCTGAGAAGGAGGAGACAACTCAAGGTGAAGGAGAAGACCAGAGTTCCTCCAAGAGAACAGCAACCATCCTTGTGGAAGGTGAAGACAGCTCGGCCGAACAGAACAGCCTTAGCTTCTCCGAAGAAAAGCAACAGGAACAAAAGTCTAGCAGTGAAGCTCTTCCACGGAAATCAGCATGAAATCCTTTCTTCACATCCTCCCTTTATACTGTTCCAGCTACCAGCCTCCTTAAGTGGCTCTTCCACGCCAGTACCATGCCCTGACCATGCAGTTGAGATACGCGTTCCCCACTGAAAGTGACAACTGTTCAAGTGACTGTCACAGTATATAATTTATTTCTTTATCTTATTATGATGTATTGGCTTGGAGTATTAGGACAGTCCTGAAAATGCTTTGGGCATTATTGCTTGATTATTAATTTGTATTATGATGAATCTAACATTTACTATTGTGGAACTTTTTATTGATAGCTTTCATAAATGTAATGAAATTTTGCTGTAATACTAGTTCAATAGCATTTTTAAACAAATAGGTATTTATTTTTAAACTAGTTGTAAATTCACAGTTAAATATGAAAATACCATATATGTTGTATGGTTGAAAAATATGGTAAACACTAAAATGCATCGGTATTAATCTCCCCTCAGAATACTCCCCCCTCATCCCATTGCTCTTGTCACTTTCTGAAGCAGTTCCAGGAGTCCCGTTTCATGAGTGTCTTGAGTTGTGCTGCCATGGCTGCCTTGATGTTACCTTTCATGGTCTTTTTAACTTTGAGGAAGAGCCACAAGCTTCATCGTATCGAATCTAGTGAATATAGTCGATGAGGACATATTGCAATATTTTTCAATATTCAGATTTCAAACTACCTTTCTGTTCGAGGGCATGGGCAACTACACTCACTATATTTGTTTCCCCACAATTTATAAAGCCACTCAAGAAAGAGGACTGCCAGAACCGCTTAGGAAAGTGGCAGGAATGTGCTGTGTTCAAAATGAGGGAGACTATTTTTAGGGAGATTACTGGTAATGCATCTTTACTATCATAAATTTTTATTACTGAAATATTCTCTATGTTTCAGTCATGCTTTGTACAACCCGTCCTCATTTCCCCTTATTATCTACTGTATCTGTCAGCGCTTACTAGAGAAACATTTAATACACAATATACATATACATATATACATGTATTTACAAGATTGGCTCACAGTGGCTGCCCACTGAGTCAGGTGTGGAAGAGTGCAAAATATCTGCTTGTGCCCTTAGCCAAATGAGCCAGTCCAAGACCACAAGCTCAGTGTGGTGTCCTGTCTGAGTCTGTAGGAAGAAGCTAAAGGGTCTTTGCAGGAGGCTAGAGTCTGAAGTGGAAGTCAAAACAACGTCCAAGGTGAAGGTGAAGACTGGAAGTCCTCTGAAGAAACAGAAGCACCCTCCTTTATTCATTTGCCTTTTATATCATTTGGGCTACAGGTCTTCCACAGACAGGACTGCGCTAATCCAGTATAAAGTTCGGTGTTTCTAACTCAGGATGACACCATCAGTTAAATATCACATCAACAATTTACGGTCTTTATATTAGATATTTTTTTTTATTTTCTTGCTTTTATTATCCCTTCCCCAAGAGGCTTCTTGGTAGATTCATATTAACTGAAAAAAAATCTATTGCATGTCAGTGACTTTAACATAGTCTAAACACTTTTAATAACAATAAGAGACAAGTACACCAATCCATTTTATAGATTAGATCATTGACATTGAAATAGAGGGAGTCAACCACTGTTATCACAGAGAAGCTGAAGGGTATTGAAATGCCCTCCTGTCTGACTTTTAAGTCCCTGAATTTGCTCTCTGTGTTCCTTTTCTCCCTTGTCTTTTCCCTCTAGCACTTACTCACTTGTGTGTAGAAGGAACAGTGTCTTAACTGTAGCCCAGAAAATTCTTTGTGGTGGAACAAAAAAAGGAAAATGGGAAGGAAGGATGAAGACAGCTGTCTCATGTCAGAGGCCACGCTGGAGAAGATCAAGTCAATCCAGTAACTTCTTAAAAGGGCCACATGTGGGTAGCAGAATGGACATGCTGCAAGTGGCTTCTTCAGGGCTCTACTGTGAAAACAAGTATAGATCCATCCCCATGTTACTTAGTGACTGATAGAGTGAATCCTGCTCACAGGGGCCTGATTTAAAAGAAACCCACATGTTCAGAGGTTCAAGTTGATTTACTTATTCTTCTTTTCATCCATAGCTGGGGCAGGGGGGAGGTGATTGGATCATCTTTTGAGCCTTCTATGACACAGCACACATGGAACTCTTTTTGTTTGACAATTCTTTTGATGTTAAATTGGTAATGATTAATCTCTTTTAAATTAGATGTGTTATTACATCTTGCTTGCAAGGCTTTTTAGCTTCTTTTTTCACTTAAAAAAGTCTTTGTGACTTAAAGCATGAAAGGGCAGATTTGCAAGTTTTTGCAATTTTGACAAATTTTTTAGAAGTAAAATTCAATAAGTAAAATCACTCTTTTTGACTTCTAAAAGACTGCAGGACATTTAAATAGAAATATCTACAATGAGTAGAATGTAAAATATTCTTATCATATCAAACTTAGTGACTTCCTCGACATCAGGGGAAAACCAACTGGACAAATACATGTTAAATTATGTGGTGAGTTATGAGGTAAAACATGAGAACAATTTACCTTTATCTGAAAAATGTAATGCATTTTGGGGTAGAGCTGATTATTTAAAATTATTGAACTTGGCGTTGTAACTCTTCAAAGTAGACATTTCTATAGTCAGAGGAAAGGCAGAAGGCTACAGATGTTTGGAGTGATTCCACCAATGAAAAATTTTTAAAAACCTGTAAGTTTGATGACTCCAAGTAATGTATCTAACTCAATATAGTCATAACAAATGGATATGATGTAGGTATTTTTAAAAAAGTGATTTTCCACCTCATTTGCTGTAATCGTCTTCATTTATTAAATTATCTAAAAATTTTGATGTAATTGATAGATGAGATACATTTACATGTAGAAGACTTCACAGCAACAGGTTGATTGGAAATAACCTTGGAGTACAGTACACAATCACCAAGTAGACTGCTTTTGAAGATCCTTCACTTTTAAGCCTACGTTTTTCATCAGAGTTTATTTTTATGGTGAGTTGTCAAAGTCCCACAAATCGATACCATCTTGTTGGTTTTTGTGCTACACAGCAAAGAAGAAATAACTTCATATCAAACTTTCTTTGGAAATTGATAATCACTACTGTCATTAAAATTCTGATGTTAGATTTAAAAGTTAGCAGTGATAGATATATTAGACAATGAAAGGGAAGTTACCAGTTGAAACATACACTAGCTCTGGGGTATTTTTATGTGTTTAGTGGCTTATTTGTTATTGAAGAAGATCAAATAACAATAAGATGGAATTTAATTCTTTCATTTGCAGAAATGGGCAAGTGTGGGCATTAATTATTTACAGAAAACTTTTATTGTACATATACTGAGGGATTTATTAATATTTTTGTTTTAATGGGACAGAAAAATCAAAATTTTTATGAATTACTAAGGTCTATCAGAAAATAAGTCAGGCTGTTTTTTTCAGATAATTTGACAAATTTCCTTTATATAGATGGCCTAGTTTTTCTAACGAATTTGATGTCAATTTTAAACTAGTCCTAACTCTGAGCACCTATGTATTTTTTATCATTGAAAGATGTTCAAAAAGACATTGATGCTTTTTTCATAAGTTTATTATATGATTGTTTGGCTTTTTAATGAGATATTTTCTTTATGTTTATGTAATTTATTTGCAATAATATATTTATGCCATTTATAGGATTACACAAATCAGCCCAGAAACATTAAATCATAGTTTAGTTCTTTATAGACATTTAAAATTTTTCATTGAAAATTGTTTCTCAGAGTCTGGATTAGTGAAACAATGAGTATTCTAGTGGCAATAATCTCATATTTTTTTCATAAAAGGAAGGAAATTACAAGTAAATAAAATTATGTAATTCTTTTTAAATTCACTGTGTATCATTAATGATGCTATACATTTCTCTTTTATCCTTTATATCTAATATATGGCATAAATTAAACAAGAAAAAGCAGTCTAATGTATAAATCTTCACATTAAGCCAAAACAAATGAATCTATTTTGGAAATAGTTTTAGTTTCATTTAAGAAAGAATTAAAGAATTCATAATTTTTATGTTTTCATGATGTGATTTTAATTAAATATGTATATCAAATGTGATGATATACTAGAGTAAAATATACATCAGTTTATTTCTATTGTTTCTGTTTCTTAGAGGGTATCATTATTAATATTAGCGTATATAAATGAAATTAGATAAGATTTGGTTAATTCCAATAAAAGGACATTTATTCAATTATTTAACTGTCTCATTTAGATTCTTCATTTTAATTTGTGGAGAATGAGTTAGTGGTTTTTTTTATCACATTCTGTAACATTCATATTGCTTATAGTGTGAGTTTGTTTTAATAATATACATGTGCATTATGCAATGCTATAATATCTCATGGGGAGCTAAGTAGAGCTTCTAGACTGCTTGGTGGTCTCTGCTGATGGTCCGTATCTCCAGCTTCTCTGTAGTTTTAGTTCCTCTTTGCTTCCCAGTAATCTACCCCTTCTTCTTTGATAAAGGAAAGACTAGATATATTTAGAAACTTGTCCAAATTTATGTGACCAGTAAACAGAAGAGGCAAAAATATAAACAAGCATTACTGGGAAACCACATTCTTTCCATTTTGAGATGAATTAATTTTTTTTTTTTTTTACCAAATAGCCTAAATACAAAGTTAAAATGTGTGAGTAAGTAACTCCTTCAGAATAGTAACAAAATGTTCATTAGATTTGGATAAATTTAATAAGAACTACGATGGTCTATTTGAAAACTGATTTTACTAGGGGGGATAGAAAAGTATTTGTTGCTGATGAGAAAGATATTACTGGAGAGGAAGAAGTCAACTCTCTCCAAATTAACCTATAAACTTCACACATTGGATCAAATTCCCAGTGGGGGCCTTTGCTTTTAGAATTCGTCAAAAGGATCCTAAAGTTTCTCTGGGACATAAGTTAATGAATATCCAGACATGTTTTTCTTATACAAAACTAATGCTCTCACCAGATTGTTATATTTACTATTAATCCATAAAAATAGTTCTACAGTGGGTTTGTGCCACACTGTACAGATGTGTGAAACTAGGAGGAATATGGAAACAGACCCACCAGACCTAGAATACGCAAATATGACAGAAATGACATTTCAGGGTTCAGCTGGATCAGAAATGGAGAGCTGCATAAAGCCTCACACATTCCACCAGCTAAAGTACAGATGCATTAAATATTAATACTGAAACACGAAACTTCTAACATATACAGGAATGAAATATAATGAATATTTATATAGAGAAAGCGTTTTCTAGGCCCAACACCAAGAAACAAATGCAAGAATTTGAACGTAGTAATATTTTAAAATTTAACACAGCTTATTGCCGTTTTTAAAATTTAGAAGAATAATTGACATAGGACTAATAATACAAATAATTAGGAACTTATATTAAGTCAAAAGAAGAGTATGAAGTGATGTCATAAATATAAGAAAAGGGTAAGGGGTAAAAAATACACTACCAAAAAACTTAAAATGAACCAGTCAAACAAAAGTGTTTACAACAGTAACATAACATATGAACTACGGCAGTTTTTATCTCTTAGTTTATAACTACAAAGAATAGTAAGAGGCTTGACTGTTTGGAGTTAAGGAAAATGAGGCATTTTACTTAATAATGATGAATTGGTACAGTTTTTACTGAGAAAAAGTTTCCCTATTTATGGAAATATTTCTTTACATCCTTTACTCCATCAATTCCACTTGTAAGAATTTGTGATATGGACAGATTTAGATAACAATGTAGAGAAAAGGCTCTTATCTGAGTACCCTCATATCACAAGAAAGAAAGCAGCGTTCAAATCCAAATGAGGATCAAATCAAATACTTTAATTCACACAATAAAATATTAAAGTAGTGATGTAAAAATATGTTAATAAAATTTTTAGGTTAAAAAAGTCATGATAACATAGTATCATATAATTTTTTCATATTCTTATGGGAAAACACTGAAAGATTTATTTTTAGATGATAAAAGTTTTTGGAAAAATTTTTTCTCATGTTTATGATAGAATTTTTATAATAAAGATATCATCTATATAATAAAAGTAAATGGTTTTAAATACACATAGATTTTATTTATAGCTGAATACTATATCACTTCTATTTCTCCTGAAAAGGAATAATTACATAGATTTTTATTAATGTTAAAAACAGAAGCATTTTTAACTTTTCACATATTCATTTTTTTAAGTTGCCTGTTTTACATTGATTGCAAGGACCTTGTGAATATTGTCAGTTAAAAATTAAATATCTTTACAAGAAAAGATGTGCAATAGTAGACTTTGATTTCTCTACGCTTACTCCAGCGCTGACTTTGACAGTAGTTTTATAGGGACTGTGCATATGGTGAAGTGACAGTGGTACTGACATTTTGTTATTTTTAGCTGACATTTATAGCCTTGGCCTAGAGAATACATTTCTGTGATGCAGGATCTCAGACCTTTAAGAGAGCTGGGACCAGATTGTGACATGTGAGGCACTAGTTAAGGCACAAAATTTAAAGAAAAATACAAGACAAACCCCTCTTCCAAAACCATTAATATTTTCCTGCAATATTTTAAACAACAATACTTTAATGCCAGTGTCCCAAAAAGTAAAATTTCTTATTTGCTACAATCAAAATTAGGTGCTTAGGAACAGGGTTTCTAAGAAAGGAGCTGCCTTAGCCACTTTCACATCGCTGGAACAAAACCTCAGCTCCTGCCACTTAAGGAAGAGGTTTATTTCAGCTCAGGTTTCAGGCTTTAGCTGACTGGCTCCAAAAAAGATGAGAGTGACAGGGCCATGGTGGAGGAAAAAGTGCTTAACCTAAAGTAGCTGGGGAACAGAGAGAGAAGCAGTAGGGGCCAATGACACACCCTTCCAAGTCTCACACCTGCTGACCCACTGCCAATCAGAGCCCACCTGCTGACTGCGCATTGAGCTCCTGAACTCAATTCTGGAACCCACTGATGAGTGTGGCGCTCCGTGTCCCAGGCATCTTGCAAGCATCTAGAACTGGGGAGAAATTTTAGATTCAAACTCTAACAGGAGCTGTGAGCTGCGGGCATCCAGTTGTCTGTGAAGTGAGTATTGGCACTTCTTCCTCTGGAATTGCTTTGTGTTCCTCTTCTCCTCACCACTTCTTCTGGATCTTGGCATAGGCGATGTACTATAATGGCTAAAAGTGTGTTCTATGGAGTCAAACTGCCCTGATGAAATTCCTAAATTCCAGGCTGAGTGACACGAGACAACGAACTGTCTCCTCTAAGCCTTAGTTTTATCATCTGTAAAATTAGATTTATGGTTGTCATAAAAACTAGATTAATTAGTGCATGAGAAGTTCTTAGAGCAGCATCTGGATCATCTTGGTTATTTTTAACTTATTATAACATAAAAAGAACACAGTCTTCACTGCAAATTCTCTAACTAGTTCTAAATCAATAGAGGAAGAGAGAGCATTTTGGAGCCAAGGCCTGGCTAATGACTATTCTGTGCCTGACTCAGGGGTCCTCTGAAATATTGTAGACATAAGTTACTCTCTTTCTCTAAGGAAACTGTGTCTGGAGAAATGGGCTAGATTTCAGATTTCTAAACCCCGAATTTCCTTATTCTGGAAAAATAGAAGTTATTGATATTTCTCTAAAGATGTGGCCATAACATCTTTATAATAGTAATGATATAATAGTAATAATTTAATAATTTATAATAGCAATAATTTAAAATAAAATGATTATAATTTCAAATAGTATTATTTGAATTATATAGAGAAGTGCTATTAGCACTTAAATTTTTGGCATTAAAAATTTTATAGCAATTTTTTCAGAACTTGAAGTTGTTAAATGAAGCAGACTTCAAAGTTATCTTGTTTGTATTTTATTTTCTAGAACTTTTCCTTATCTTTACATTGTTTGTGCTAATGGTTTTGTATAGTTAAGTTCTATCCTAGGTTTATTTATTGTATAACTGAGTATCCTGAAATCTTACTTAAAAATACTGTGGATGCAGTCTTTTAGATAATAATAATTTTCATAATAAATTTCATGAAAGCTGAAAGAAATATTACAAGGCCACAATTGGCTAGAATTTGAGGTGTGAGTTTCATTTTATTATATGACAAAGCACATATATTAGTACATATTGTAACATTTCCACAATCCAAATATATTTAAAAGGGTATTTGAAATGCCCAAAGGGAAAGAAATGTGTGGTAAAAATATTATAAATGTTTTGTCACACTTAAATTCACATATATGAACATATATATTTACTATATAAATATATAGTATTTATTATTATAAATGTGCTCCCAATATTTTCTTAATGTTTGATCAAGCATTTGCTGTAGATACAGCATGTAGCTGACCATGAGGTTAAGCTCCATGGTAACCTTTTCCACAGCTCACCATAGAGGAAGGGAAATGGAGTGTGTCTTAAGACAATCGTTCTCCAGAACTGGATCTTTGTTACTTGCCAAAGAACTTTAAAGACTGCCTGTGGGAGTACATCAAATTGTACTTTAGCGCTTCGATGGTGAAAATTTATAACTACAGGCAATAGTTTCAGTTTTACAATTCTTTCTTCTTAAATATTTGAAGAAATTCTATGAGATCATTTTGAGTGCTTATAAAAGTCACATTAGAGAGGATGTATTGTTGTACTGAAACATTGATGTGCGTGTGTGTGTGTCATTATATACATATGACCCTATGGTGTGTCAATGAGAAAGTATTTTAGAAATAATATGCCTTTTAAAAAGTTAAAGCCTGAAAGAGAGTAAACATCAAACCTTGAACAAATTGAACTGAAACACTGAAAATCAAGCTGTATATAAGAGATTCTGAAGATCTTTTTGCAAACACAAGGACTTATTCCTTGAGTAATGTTCACTTTTATCTATCTCGAAAACCAGCAACTACAAGTTGAATCATTAGCAAATTATGGAATAATTTTAAGGAGCAATTATTCTTCCAACTTCAGGTATATTAGTTTTTTCACAAAGCACTTTTTATTGTCTATGATGTTGATCATAAAATTTATTAATGTTGTCATTATACATTCTATGTTTAGCCTTATTCCTTATAATTAAAAAAATAGAAAGTGACATTGGTTTATTATATAATTTCTCTGGTTTTTTCACATTAACACTCAAATTTCTGTTATTTAAAAATTGTGCAAATTTTTTCAAAAAAGCACATTACTTCTGAGAGCTTGTGCGATCTATTTGAATTGATCATTCCTCTAAGTGATAGATGTTGGGGGGACTGTGTTCTGGCCCTCTTCTCTCTTTGTTCTCCACAATCCACCTAAGTGGTCATATCTACTCTTATGGCTTTGACAGCCTGCCTAGTTGCAACATTAGCATAAATTTATATTTTGATCTCCAATCACTTGTTATTATTGTTTCACCTGAATACTCTAATACAAGCATCTCAGTAGCAGCCTGTCAAAAATTTGGTGTTAAACTTCTAACTCTGCATCTCTTATTGAATAATTTCATTAAGGCTGGAATGGGATTAATCTTGATTTTACATTCTCTTTTTCCTCCTACCCAATAAATTGATGTGTCTACTTGTATGCTGTGTCTCAAAGTCCTTCTCTCTGGATTTTCTGTTGACATCAGTTAGTTGTAGCCATTGTTACTTGTTGTCTGAATAAGGCAGATTACTCACTAGCCCTTTTTTGAACTCTCTACCTGTCGTACGTGGTGCATAGAACACACAGAAGGGTTCATTTCCAGTGTAAATATCATCATTTATGTTAAAATCTGACCACTGTTACTCTTTCTAAGCACAGTGCTCCAAAATCCCACACAGATCATACAGGGTCTGGAATAATAAGATGCCCCTTTATGTTCCTTCTTTATTCAGGTTTATTTTCTACTTTACCTTTGACCCTTGTCATGCATGTTGACCTGGTTTATGACAATGGCCCCAGGCTTCATGCAATTATGCATTTGTGATTGGTTCATTGTCTAGTGCTTAGATTGGTGATGTGAGTGTTACATCCTCCTAGGGGGAGAGCCAGGATATGATGTAATGGTGTGAAGGAAGTACATCTTTCTCTCTTGCTGATTTGTGCTTTGCAGTTTGTGGTTGCCATGAACTGCTACCCCACCATGCCACCTTGCCTTGGAGTCAACTGAGTACAGACTGAAATCTCCAAGAACTGTAAAAAACAAACATTTCCTTCCTTCATTTTGGGTGTTGGATATTTTATCCCAGAAACAAGAAAAAAGTAAGAAAGAATTATAACATGTTAGGCACAATTATATGCATGCCTGTGTATCTGGAACTAGTTTAAAGAAATGTGCCTGGTTGCCAAGTTGCCAAGGGGGTGGGTTGTAGTGATTGATTGACACTGTGTCAGTTTGAGACATTTAGAAGCTTAACTAAAAGGGTTTAGCAACTCTACACTTTAGGTTATAGAAGACCCATCCTAGGGTGGCTCACTACTGGGAGGTATAAAAATAAAGGACCAAAGACCAATTCATTACATTCTTTGGAGAAGCTCCAGTCTTCACCTTTGATTTGGACATCATCTCCTGGCTTCCAGTGTAGACTCTTCAGCTTTCCACCATAAAGTTTTCACACTTCTGTCATAGACCCAATCAGCCTGCTGGTGCGGACTTGCAGGAGACAAAAGGGTGAACTCCAGACCTTGAGTGGAATCCTTTGGCCTCCAGCGTGTAGACACCCTCTGCATTCTTCCTTATCTGACTCTATGGCTGACTATCATAAGCCAATCTTGTCATTTCTTATATATTTTTATATCTCATGCTATGGCTGTCTTCTCTAGTAAACTCTGACTAATACACATGATGTATATCATTCTCCTCCCCTTGGTTTCTTAACTGATTCAAACTCTTTATGCTGTAAGGCTTTTGCTCATACTATTCCTTGCCTGAAATTCTTCCTTCCCTACTATCAATGAGTAGCCACTACTTTTATTTTGTGCACTAATTTAAAGGCTGCTTTCTCAGGGTGACTTTACTGGATCTATTAGGGAAATTGTTCCATTAGCCATATTATCTCACAGTACCCAATATTTTCTTATCATAATGTTCTCTATAATTGTAATTTTATAATTGCTTATTTCATATCTGCCTCCCCTAAAAGTGTGGAAACTCATAAATGGTAGATGTAGTGTCTTTCTATAGCACTACATGAAGTTTGCTTAGTAGTAGAACAAGTTACTCAGTAGCACTGAATAACTTGCTCTCTTGAGGTGGATGAATGAATTTTTCTCAGTATACAGTGACATGTTTTATTTTTAGATTTTTTTAGTTCCACACACTTGGAATCCCAACACTCAGAGTGCTGAGGCAGGAGGATTGCCATAAATTTGAGGACAGCCTGAACTACATAGCAAGACATTCTGTTTCCAGAAATAACAAATGACAAAACAAAATAAAAATGGCTTCAATATAGATCTATATTAATATAGAACCATTTTCACATTGATTTCTGTGTTCACCTATACTATCTCCAAATATATTTCCATAAGGCTCATCTTCCTAGTTTTTTCTATTGTCTTGAATTTTAATTTTACATAGTTGTTTATTCAAGGTAGTTGTTATTATGTGTGTGTAGCAAAAATAAAGAGAACCGACAACCAATACTAACACTAAAACCCAGCAACTCTGCATATTACTATAGGGCTCTCAAGTAAGAACAATGAAATCATTAGCCTCTCTCTATACTAGTTGTGAGTGATAAGTCATACAGTTTTGATATTCACTTAGGAAAAATATTCAGCTGGACTATGAGTTACTTTTTAAATAAAGAGAAAGTGGCTTTTTGTTTGGCATATGTCTAACAGGTCCATTTCCTTAGAAAATGATGGCGATACTTCATTTTCTTGCGTCAGAGATTGTAAATTCAAATGTCATGGTGTGATGACCACAGACATCAGATAATCTTAACATTGCAAACTTTATTCAAAGAACAATTTTAACATGAATTTTGGATTTTCTAACTCCTACAAAGCCAAAATTGGCGAATTATTGAAGGAAGTATTCATGAAAAATTTTTCAGTTTATCTCATTATATTTCAAGATGAATTTAAATTTTGCATTTTGATGGAATGTGTTAATAAGAGGGTAGAAAATATTACACATTGCTAATAATTTAAAATGTGTTTCCTAAAACTCACAAAGTATAATTACTTGTTTTTAAAGTCTACTATTTATATTCCACAATCACTATTCATTAAATTACAATGACTGACTTTGATTTTTAATATGAAAGTGCTCGTATATAGATTCTTTAAAACTCCAAAACTCTCACCCTACAAATATTTATTACAAAGCTTCAGTCAGTGAAACATATTAAAACACATTCTTTGCAACTACACTTACATTTTTGGAGTGCAATCTACTGTCCCATAACACTAATAACTGTCTTCATATTGTATTCCATTGAATTTGAACTCTTATTACTCTTGTTTGCTTTTGAACCTGCTTCATGAAGTTCAAAAAAATCTGTTTTGTGGGCCACAAGAATATACTCAGGGTCTAAATTTATATTAAAGTTTAGATTGCTACGCTGGACCCGTTTTGTTCTTTTATTTTCATGCTTGCGAGAAACTACTTTGTTCTTATTTTCTGCAAGGTTTCAGGTATGAGTCATCAAATGCTGCTAAGCAGACTCTCTCTCTCCCCTTCTTATGTCCCTCTCTTTTAATTTCCTCCTTCTCTTCTTTCTCTGCTTCCTTTCTTTTCCATGTTTTTAGCTTTTGAGAAAAATATTGTTTTTATGATAATGATGTTTATCTTTAAGATTATAAAACTATATATTTAGCCAAATACCTATCTATACAACTGTATATATTTAGCTAGTTATTTGGTTACCATTTGATGAAAATTTGTGTGACAAGGGAAGAAAATGAGCTGTGACATCTTAAAAGTTTATGGACAATTTGAAATCACAATTTATTGTTGAAAAAAGAAATACATTCTATTCAATTTTATTTTGTTAAACATTTAGTTGAAACTGAGCCTTCCACCTAAAAGAATACTAATACTGTTGTTCTTTTCTTCATTTTATGATGTCACTCTTTATTCTGTAATCTTGGACATCCAAGTTTGCATTTTCCAGTATCTTTGTGAAAGCTGGAAATATAAAAAAAATATTCTTTCAAATTATCAAGTGTTGGAATGACTTAATATGTAAGCATTTAGGATGTCGCAGGCTTTTGATTACCTTCAGGGAATGGTGTCAAAACAAGTCACACATAAAATTAGGAAGTAACATAGAGTGTACCTGTTATATTTTATTTAACAGGGTCCCAAATAATAGGTAAAATTTGGGGTGACATTGTTACATTAAAAACTTACAACACTACAGAGTGTATTATCAAACAGCATATGGCCAATTTATATAGAAACCGAAGTCAGTTTGAAAAATCCGTTTCCTTCCTGGTAATGCCTTGAATATGCCTTGAATACTTTCAAAATGCAAATGGAAGATGTTAAATGTTCTTATTTTGCAAAGGTGAACAAAGATGTCAAAAAGAGGGATGGAACCAACAAAAGATGAAATCCCAGAAGAGAAAGTATTAAGTTCATAGGATCCTGTGTGGTGTCTGAGGCCCCTGGAGGCATGAGCCGAGCTCCAAATACCTCGGGAGCCCTGCACCTCCGACTGCCTGCTGTCTCCACAGGACCTTTCTTCTTGCCTGGCCCCACTCACTCTCTGCAGCTTTCCTCAGCTTCATTCCTGGCACCATTTAAGTGTGTGGGTTCTGCACTGCAGCCTCGAGTTCACTCTTTCACATCCATGCATCACTGTCGCAGGGCTTCACGTGGATACTTGGATCTTGCTATGTACTGCTTGACCTCCAAATTCTTCCTCTGAAATAAAGGCAGAAGACTGTGACTCCACAGCTCTTGTATTCTACATGTGCACAAAACCTGTATCATTCAGGAAGTGGGTTGGTCCATTTGGTTGATCTGTGCAACAGCTCTGAACCGTGGTTGATTCATATGAGAAAGCAAATCACAGAGAACCAATTTTCTAAGTTCCTTTGCACAAACATGGTGCTACAGGGCTCTGTTCTCAAAGAAAAAGTATATACGTTTATGCCTTTGAGCCTGTGAGAGGTAAAGTGTTGCTTACATCCAAAATGCCCTCAAGTAATCTTTACTGCTGTACTGGTGCAAAGCACTGGTTTCTTCTCAATGGTTTCTCAATGGTTCTCCAGTAATCACAGTTTTTTCCAACTTTATATATATTTCTCTAACCAAACTGAAAGTTTTTCAAATTTGTGTGCTCTGCTTCTTGCTCACAGTTCTTACTCAAACCTGCTCAAATGGCCAGCAATGTCCATCTTTCCTCCTGAGTTCTGTGTTGCCTGGAAATTTCCTTAGTCAGATAAATTAGCCTCACACCTTTAAATTCAGCCTCACATAAAGTGTCAAGACATGGACAAAACATAGAAAAATTCCTTGTGTGAATGTGACATAATTTCTTTCTATTCAAGCTTTAACTTTTCCTCCTGTATAAATGTCTTAACTCAGCTAATGAATTTATCTGCAAGCAGAGAATATGATACAGAAGTAGAAACACTAGGTATCCAAGTCCTGTCTTCTACAGTGTTATTTTTTACAATTTTTTGGTTTGTTTTAATCATTCTTATCAGTACAATGAGAAATATATTCTAATTTTATAAACCAACTCATAATTTGAAAACAGTTTCCTGGCTTTCTAAGAGCATGTGAGAAGATCCTCTTTTCTTTCTCTTCATATCTAGTATGATAGCAAGATTTTTAAATTTATTAAATGCAAACATGCCTTTAAAAAGGGCTAATCAACTTCATTGTCATTTATTATCCCATTAATTTGTATTTCAGCAGATAACTATGTAAGTTTTTAAGAAAAATATAAAGTATCTAGGGAAGGGAGTAATAATGTGGAATACCATGACTCCCTTCTTATCACATATACAGTATGTATATACTATAAATGAGTGTAATAATAAGATATTAAATAACTAAAAGTTGAATAAGTACACTGATAACTTTAGGATATGGGAAAATTAGAAAGTATAACTAATTGATTATTCACTTTATAGCTAACCATGTTTTGAATTGACTGATGGGTAGTAGCACTTTGGTGTAATACGCTATGTACTATAAATAGACTTTCTCAAGGAAGGTAAGTTTGTCTAGTTACATGGTTGATTGTAGGCTTTTGCAATTTGGTTTCCTCACCACGTGAAGGAAATCTAAGACCATTATAACTGCATCAAAAACTTTGCTTAGTGCCTAGATGTAAAATATTTATTACACATTAAATATTTTTATCTGTTTTATTCTTGCTACATTTTGTTAATTTACTACTAGTTGAGAGTGCTAGTGTTGTTGTCCAGAAAGATCTGTACATGAAATTATGACTCAGCTTTGCTACTTCACAATAGATGGAACGATGTCAATTGTTTCAAGTAGTGAGAAAATTTACTGCTACGCATTTTAGTGAGTTGCAATGAATTTTTACTGTGAGTTTTCCTTCTTATTTTATCTGAGGTCTCAGCCTGTACTGAGTGAATTTTATTATCATTAATGGTATTCTCAATCTTTTGGCAACATCTCAGTCGCCTGAGGGAGAGCGGCCAACCAGCAAAATGAGTGAAGGCAGAACAGGAGTTGGTGGGGAGGGCTGAGAGAAAAGACATCAGAAGTTCAGCCAACCAACCAGCCAGCCAGAGGGACTCAAGTGGTTCCAAGGGGTCAGGCATCAGTCAGCCAATACGTGATAAACAAATGAACTCCGCTACTGAGCCTCAGTCAGCCCAGTGTTGCTGATTCCATTTTGGAAGGGAGATGTCCTGACTCTTCCTTAAATTCCAAAGGGTTTCCAACTAATCACTGTGTTCTAGAGCCAAATTCTGAAGAACATTATAGATGTGGCAAAAATTACCTTGTTTTTATCAGAAAAGGGAAAACAGAAATATGAAACAAAGTTCAAAGACGTTATCATATTTGCCAGATGCTCATGTCAATAATAGTGTAGTTCCATTCTAAATTTCACAGGACAGACACGTAGTTGGAATTTTCCTATTTTAGTTTATTATTTGAAACTTTATTTATGATTTGAAATATTTTCCAGTTTACATGTTCTTTGCCAGATTCTCCTCCCAAAGTAATCCTAGATCCAGAGCCTCTAGTAGTTAACACATAAACACATTTGTTTAATTTCCTCTTCCCCAAAACAAAATTTCTTACCTTGCCATTCTATTATTTTCCCAATCTAGAAATCAACAGTAGTATAGTTATCATTCAAACTATAGATTTTATTCATATTTCATTCACAGTTCCAACAATGTGTCTTTGCTTTTTCTTGTCTGAGATCTTATTTAGAAACACAACAATTAATTTTCAGGTACCATCAATCTTTGAACTGTTCCTGAGTCTTTCCTTATTTCTGTTCTTGCTGGGTCTAGAGAAATTTTCTCTGCCTGTGTCCTGTCCTTTACCTGGGTCCACTTGGGGTTACCTTATTGTGTCTTTATGGTCAGTCTCAGGCCATGACAAAAATGAGTGTAAAGTCCACCATGGAGGGACGTCATGCCAGTCTGTTCCATACTTTGGGGCACTAATGTTTATTGCCAAGCTGGTTGCTATTTGTGCCTTTTCTCCAGTGTAATGTTGCCAATTTCTCTTTTGTACTTAACTAGTGTTCTGTGGGATGGTATTTTAACATTTCTAATATTTTTTATCTCAACAAATATCCACCCCTTGACTTTAACAGTGAGCCTTATGTCTATCGGCTATTAATGTTGACTATCCATTTTGCTCACACTTCCTACATTTATTAGTAAGCGTTATACCAGAGATTGATAACATTTCTGCCTTTTGAAGTAGGTTTGATAATAGGATTATATGATTTCTGAAATCCATGATTAAAAAATATTTTAACCTTTAAATAATCGGTGCTTGTATTTAATATTATAGTGAGGATTTTTGACAGAAAAGCAACATATAATAAAAGCAACACATAAAAATAAAAGTAACACAAATAACTACTTGTATTTGAGTGAGTTAAAATTACTTTTGGATGAAACAGTTCTCAGAAGCAACCAAAGAGAAAGAAAATGAAACTGATGAGCATCAATAGACAAATTATGGACATTGGTAATATTCATATTACAATAAAAATAAGAGATGTACATCATCTATATGCATATCAATGTAGGGCACCATTTGCTGGTAGGTAATGAAATTTAAGTACCTTAATGTCACATATGTGCATAAATAAGTAATTATAATATTTTGTAATTAGGTATTCATCATAGTATTTTGAAATTAGATTATTAGTGTTACTTTAGAATAAATTAAATTTATTTTCTTTTTTCATACGTCTTCTGCAATAATCACTGAAACTGCTTCATATTTATTTAACAAAAAACAGAAAATCAAACTGTTAAAAGGTAAAGCTAGAGTTCTGACACTCCAATAACTGGAATTTCCATTTTTTCTTATTTTCTATCTTATTTCGAGGAATTTCTATATACTGACTTATTCTCTTCTTCCTCCTTTAAATGTGCCCCTCTCCATTCTTCTTTCCTTTTAAACAAAATATTTCATGCTGAAAATATAAAAATTCTTTATTAGATTTACATTGCTTAAAGCCTTAATTTAGATGCTTGGATAGAAATATACAAACATTTAAATACAGTGCTTCCACAAATTATCTCAAAGTTTTCAATGGTTATATCATTCTTTCAGATCTGGAAAAATCTGATATAACTTTCAGTCTAGAAACAGTAGTATAAGAAAGAACTCTAGAAAAGAGACTCGATAGTGACAAATATAAACTAGATAAAGTACTTAGAGATGAGACATGATGGTGAAATGAAATACGACAGAAATTTGCTACATGAGCTTTTTGTGACAAAATATTAGAGTTACTCTGAATTACTTTAAGGTAGGAGCAATGAAATAAATTAGTTGCAATTTTTAGTTTTAATTTCAATTATTTTATCTATGTGTTTGAATTTTTATGTAAATAAATCATGCTGTCTTGTTCCCACTGTACAAAAATTATTCTTTCAATAACTACTGTATCTTATAACCCAAACACTGAATCTTCCAACAAGCAGTGTAGTTCATTGTAACAATTCATTTTAGGAATAAGAATTCATGCCTATGAGACCAAATGTATTAGCTTGAATAGTCTAAGTAATGATTTTCCTAAACAATATTTATTGCCCCACAAGGAAGAAAATTGGAAATTTTCATTGATACAGTCAGGACAACATAAAGAAGTTAACCCCACAATAGAATAAGAAAATTAGGAATTAGAACTGGAGAGTTTAAATCTGAGATAAATCTGACTTAAATATGATCCCTAATGTAGGAAAGAAATAAAGTTTGGTAAGACAGAAAATCTCAACAGAAAAATAGAAAAGAATAAAACCCAGATAAAAATTTTATTGTTTTTTACATTTTTAGTATGTGTTCGCAGTACATGATAATTTCATTCACTGTACAGCATTGCTTCATGTACATAACACATTTCAATCCCCTTCCCCGCCCTCTATCCCCCTTTTTTCCAGCATCAGTTTCATTTATTTACCTTATAAGACCTTATAAAGTTAATTATCATGTAAACAGTTTGAAAATCAAACTAGTAGGCCAAAAACATGTAAAACATGTCAAAGGATTGTGTTGACACACTTGCTCAATCTTTTGTCTTATTTTTCCTATAATCTGTGTTTTAGTTTGTATTTTATATCCTTTGACTTTTTCACCAAAGAGAAACTATGTGAAAATTTATAACTAAACCATAATATTTTGAAATGAGTATTCTTACTGAGTGGGTTTAAAAGCAACAGAGGAAATAAAAATGGTGCAATCAAAAATCAAGAAAAAGTAAAAAACTTATTTTGTGTATTTCTTATGTGCAGATTGTTTTCAAATGAAAAATTTGGTTTTGTAACTTAGAAGACCTAATTCAAGGTTGGTCTCATAGATAAATTCTATGAGAATATCCTTTCTAAAAATACAATACTACAGAATTTGAAGGTCAAAAGTACATAGAAATAGAATGAAAGTTGAAACTAAACTACTTGAGAAAATAGCTAAATTTAATATATTTTCTTTGCTGTTGTATAAAACAAGGGCAATATCATTTTTCCCACATGGCTATTATTTTAAAAATTAGCAATATATAATTTTTCTGTCTGTATTTTGTATATGAATTTTTGGCATAGATTGATAGTAAAATTTTATGCTGCATAAAATTTTGCTTTGTATATGCATATATACAACTAAACCAATAACTTGTATAAGTTATTATTCAGTAACAGTCTTTAGAACCTGGTACCTTCATTGGTAATTATTAAAGTTTGGGTGTTAAGATTCTGTATGCAATATTTGCTGCTGTGGTCAGCTTCCTGGCTTTTCTGGTACATCATGAATTTGTAGGTTTTATAGGCCTCTGTCACTCTGCAATCTCTTCTTTTAGACTAGAACTAGCTAAGTTTTATCACCATTTTCGTCAGCCTTGCCACATTTTCACTGATTTTTCTTTTCACAGAAATTGTCATATCTTACTCTTACCTCTTTAGTATAAAGTCTTTTAAAGCAGGTTTCGTTTCCAAATCAATCTATGATGTCACAAAGATATGTTTTGCTAATTATTATTAGGTCATTCATTTTTTTTTCACTTACTCCTCATCTTTCCTTTTCTAAACAAACAAAACAAAATCCTATATTGACTCTACAGGCAATAGCCCTCAAGCCCTTCAGGTATTATTAGCTTGGTTTTATCACTTTTATGTCACATTGTTTTATTGTCATCTCATTACAGGAGTAATTCACATTGGCGGTAACTATTAAGAAAAAGATTGGGGCTTACATAAGAGAAAAGGCATAACATAACCAAGTGGGATTTATGAAAGTAAAGACTAAAGAACTGAAATTAAAGAGACTAAGAAGTGATATGTAGCAATTGGGAATGAGCAACCTTTGATACAAACAGTAATAAAGGTGTTTAATATTTAGTTACATGTCCATACTTATGCAAAAATTCCCATTAATTTTGTTTATATTAGATGAGAGTGTATTTTAAGTAACTTGACATTTGTGAGAAAAATCCACAAAAATTATAAATAACTAGGGAAATTTGGCACTACTAAAGGAACAAAATAATGTTAGAGCTACTGGTATTACAGAAATGAAGATTCACATTGACAAAGGATTCACAATGGTTATTTTAAAGAACTCCAGTAAGCTGTAAAAGAACACAGATAGACAAATAAAATTAAAAATGCAAAATAAGAAGCTCATCCCAAGATAGGTAATCATAAAAAACCCAAACAAATGTGCAGGCAGTGACAAACAAAATGAGTGAAAAATTCTAAAGAAAGCTTCAGCAATAGAATCAATCCAGCAGGGAAATTAGTGAACTGAAAGAGAAGTCTTACAAAACATAAAAAATAAAAGATGTGAAGGAAACCCATGAAATTCATGGGATATCACCAAGTCCAATATGTACCCAATCTATATCCAGTGTGGACTTCCAAAGGAGTACAGAAAGGAGACAAGAGAGAAGTTATTTAAATAAATAATGCCAAAAAGTATCAAATTCAGAGAAGAAAACCACCAAGATTCATGAAGCCCAGTGAATCTTATGTTAAACATACAGAAATCTCCACTGAGAAATATTATAATCAAAGTCTCACAGATCAAATATAAAAGAGACAATTGAAAGTAGCAAGAATAACTAGTCTTTTGCATACTGTGGAACATATGAAAGACTATCATCAGATTTCTCTTCTGAAAACTTGAAGATAGGAAATAACAAAATAATATATTCCAAGTGCTGAAATAGAAACCCAAAAGAAAGGACAACAAATAAAACACCTGCCAGACAGAAACCCTCCACTCAGCAGGACAGTTCTTTACAACCGGAGCAATAGAGACTTGCCTAGACTGTGGAAACCCATCACAGTGGCCTGCCATACAAGAAATGCTAAACGGAGTTCATTTAATTGAGACAGAAGGATAGCAACTAACAATGTGGAAAAAAAAATAAACTGTAAAACTCACTATAAAGAAACGTGAATGGAAACTGCTTGAAAAAGAATTCAAAATAGTCGTCTTTTAGATAATTAGACAGCAAGGATCCAGGAGTTTACACAGATAAAGTGTTCCGATCCCTACTGGTTGTATGTAAATCACTTTTTTTTTTTTTTTTTTTTTCTTTTTTCTTTTTATCGGTAACGGGGATCGAACTCACAACTGCCTGCTTGCAAGGCAGGTGCTTATGTCGCTGAGCTAAATCCCCAGCCCCCTGTAAATCACTTTTTAATTTAACAATATTTTAAAGGCACAAGGATTAAAGGTCACTGTATGTATAATAATTTGTTAATGGGAACACAAATAAAAGATATTAATTGTGACATCAGTAACAAAATGTAAGAGAAGAGAAATTAAAGTTAACAGAGTTTGTTTACTATCACTGTTCTCAGCTTTTAAAAAAATGAACACAATGATAAGATGTTTCATGTAAACTCCATGCTAACTATAAAGAATACCCTTGATGTAGACAAATCAAAGATAAAATATGCCATCTCTCTCTCTCTCTTTCTCTCTCACTGACACACACACAGACATGCAAAAGATCATCACATCAAAAGAGTTAATGTTTAATAGAGAAAAGTAAAGTAAGCCCAAGGATAACAGAAAAAAGGAAATAACAAAAATCAAAACAAAAGTAAATGAAATATAGGCTTAAAAATAAAAATATCAATAAAAGTAAGAATTTATATTAAAAAACAAAATTGACAAATACTTTGATTAAAAAAGCAAAATGTAAATTAAAGAGGAAACATTACAAATGACACTGCAAAATATAAAGGACTATAAAAGGCTAATGTAAACACTGCATGCCAGCAAACTGGATGATTCAGACTAGGATAAATTCTTAGAAATATACAACCATGAACAAATACAAGATCTAACCAGACAAATTAACAAGGAGACTGAATCAGTAATCAAATACCTCCTCCAAAAATGTTTAAGACCTGATTGGCTTGCTAGTGATTTCCAAAAAACAAACAAACAAACAAACAAACAAGTAAACAAATTTAAGAATTGTCACTAAAGCTCCTTAAACTCTGCTAATACACTGAAGAGGAAGAAACACTTCTAAATTTATTTTATGAGGTTAACATAATCCTGATACAAAGCCAGATGAGGATGCCACACGACAATTATATGACAAGTTAAAATTTGTTGAGTATGGATACAAATATATTGAAAAAAATCCTAGTAGGCTGAATTTGACCATATGTTAAAGGAATCATATATCATGATCTAATCAAATTTATCCCTGTGATTTAAGAGTAGTTTGACATAGAGATAACAATAAAAGTGATAAACCACATTAACAGAACAAAGTACTATCATCTCAATATATCCATATAAGCATTGAAGAATTCTTTCTTGAAAAATGTAACACTG
The DNA here is from genome assembly GCF_034190915.1 of Cavia porcellus. NCBI lineage: Eukaryota > Metazoa > Chordata > Mammalia > Rodentia > Caviidae > Cavia > Cavia porcellus. Next base: position 23,876,410 of record NW_026947497.1, on the reverse strand, counting down.
AACTATTTAGCAAAATAAGATGAAAATCAGTACAAAACACACATGTATAACATGCCCATAGTTATCATGACACTCGAAAGAGAAAATTCTACTTAATAATGTATTGATGGATGTAGATATAATAAGAACAAGAAAGACAAAGTCATATACATTAGAAAGACCTCCAATAATCAAAGGAATCTTGAACAAAAAGAATAAAATTAAGGTAACAATCTAATTTCAATATCTAATACAGATTTAGTGATCAAAATCAGTAAAGAAATAACAGAACATATAGAACTGAAAGACATCAAGCCCTCCAAATTAGAAGACCCACTCCAAAAGTGGGTATCAGAGATGAACATACAGTTCTCAAATGAAGATACACAAATGTCAAAAAAATATATTAAGAAATATTCACCATCACTGGCCATTTTAGAAATGCAAATTAAAGCAGCATTGAGATTTCACCTCAACCAGGAAAGAATGGCTGCCGTCAAGAAATCAACTGATAACAAATGTTGGTAAGGATGCGGGGGGCGGGGTGTGAGAGTACAGACTGGTGCAACCACTATGGAAATCAGTATGGAGATTCATCAAAAAAGTAGGACAAGAATTTCCTTTCAACTCAGCCATTCCCCTCCTGGGTATTTTCCCAGAAAAATTGATAAGGTCATGCCACAGTGATTATATATGCACCCATGTTCATAACAGCACAATTTGTGATAGCTAAAGCTAAATCTTGGAAACAATCAAAATGCCCATCAACCACAGAGTGGAAAAAAAAATTTGGTGTATACAATGGAATACTATTCAGCTATAAAAATGATGATCCTGAGGCCTTTATCAATAAATGGAGGCAACTTGAGAATATTCTCATTAGTGAAATAAAGAAGACTCACATTAGCAATTATCACATTGTCTCTCTAGTGTGAAAAATAATAAAAAAGAGTACAATAAGATCCAAAAGTATAATAGATACTATAAAAATGAAAGGAAAAGAAAGTTCGCTAAAGGATACAACTGTATTTATAAGTATGTAGGATAGATGACCATATTACTAAATTTCTGTTAGGTCATTGAACAGAAGGATTTGCACTGTCAATGGTTGAGTGTCTCGCCACTTTTTATGTTTTGATTTTGTAACTTTAACAACTATTTTAAAATGACAGTATGTAATGTATAAACTAGCAATTTTATGATGTTGTCTTAGTTGCTTTTTACTTGTCGCTGAGACAAAATACCTGAAGCCCAAGTTGGGAAAGGAAAGATTTATTTTTTACAGTTTTTGGAGGTTTCAGTCCATACTCAATTGGCTCCAAGGCAGGCAGGCATGGCTGGGCTGCAGTTCATGGCGGCTGCAAATAGCAAGCAGGAATCAGCAAAGAGAGTGAGACACACCTTCTTCCTGCCATTACATTACATCCTGGCTCCACCCCTATGTGGGTGTAGTCCATCAGTCCAAGCACTAGACAATGAACCATCACAAATGCACAATGCAAACTCATGAGGCTGGGGGCATAAACCATGACAGATATTAATTTTTTTGAATTCTGTATTATTCTACCTTTTTTCTGTTTTAATTTTTTTTCTTTTCTTTCTTTAAATAAAAAACAAAAATCAAATCTAGCATTTGTGATTGGTTCATTGTCTTGCGTTCAGATTGGTGGTGTGTTTCACCCACCCAGGGTGGAGGCTGGATGTGATGAATCCCCTGAAGAAGTTGTCTCTGTCTCTTGCCCATTTTCACTTGCAGCTTATGGTAGCCCACCATGCCACCCTGCCACTTGGAGGCCTGCCACTTGCAGTATGGACTGAAACCTCAAAAGTTGTAAGAAATAAATCTCCCCTCCCTTAACTTTGGATGCCAGGTATTTTGTATCAACAATAGAAAGAAAGGTAATTAAGACAATAGTGTCCCTCATATGTGAAATCCAAAAAATATTGAACCACAGAATACAATGATAGCAGCTAATAGATGGGAAATAAGAATTGTTTCATCAAGAGGGACACAGTTTCTTTTCTACAGGCCTAATGAGTTCTGGAAATCTGATGTGTTGGGTGGTTTACCACAGTTACAAATAATTATATTTTTGAAACTTGTGAAGAAAGTGCACTTTCAATATTCTCATCACAAAAAATTATGTGAGATGATGGAAACATCAATCATCTCAATTGTCTATACCTTAAATATGTATCATCTTGAGGACAACTCCTTTATAAAACTAGAAAACTAACAAAGTAATTTAAACAATACTTTTGTAGTGCCAATTACTGGTGATTCTGTGGTCCAGCGGATACAAATCATTAAACTACTTTGATCAGTTACCTCAGACACACACACACACACACACACACACACACACACACACTCTCACACACACACAGAAACAAAAGAGAAAGCAAAAGAAAAAATGTAGCATGTGTACTTTTATCTAAACACATATGAAAATCCTATATAATGGTTCATTATGTCAGTCTCATTTCTCTAAGTTCTTCTTCATTCAGGATCCTTCAAATTGCTACTACATCAGTAGTGCTCTCAGACTTTCAAACATAGTAAAAATGTTTCCCAGCTTTTTTAGTTACTCTTGGCAGAGGACAAGTTTATAACACACTATTCAGTCATTAACTGAGGTTGCTGTAGTTGCAAACTTGAATATCCCTTCGAGGTCCATGTGTTAAAGGTTTGATCCCCATGTGATGAGAAGGAGAGCGGGTAGAACCCTGCGGAGGTAGAGCTTGTGGGAGGTCCGGAAGTCTTTGGCCAGGCACCCTTAAAGAGGTGGTGGGACCCAGGCCTCAGTCCCCCTTTCTATGCTGATTCATGATGTAATCAGCTTTCTCTTCTACAGGCTCCCTCATTTAGGGGCTTTCCCAGGCAAAGGCCTGAAAGAGTAAGGCCACTGACCCTGTGCTGGAAGCTCCAAACCAAAAGAGCCAAAAGAGCCAAAAGAAACCTTTTGTCTTCATAAAATAATGGTCTCAGGTATTTCATTACTGTAAAACAAATCTGACAGGTACAAAGACCATGACGTTATTGTCCAAAATGAAATACATTTTATTATGAGTCTTTATTTAGAAACAGAGAAAACCTGAAATTCTAGCTAATTGACATGTGTCTTTGATATAATATCAGCACTAATAAAATCTAGAGAGATCAGGATTTTCAGTTTTCACAATTTCAACTCAATCTCTATCCTGTGTGATTGTCAACTTCTAGCTGATTGTAGATATGAGAGTTCTATTGCTATTGCATGCTGGCTATTCAAAGTGTAACCCTCTGCCTTAGATGGATGATAGCTATTGTGTTGTTTTCCTTTTCCTCACTATTTTGATCATTTTCTCCACCTGACACCCAGAAGGCCGTTTCAAAGAAATTTTTCAGTGCAATAATTTTTTCAGCACTGTAATTCTCATTAATGATGACCATTAATATATGCAACAAGTAATCAATTTTATAAGCATTCCCCAAATATTCAGCAATTAAGTATGTATTAGAGTGAGGTCTTCAGCAGGAATATAAATAAGCATTTTTCTTGAAAGAGAATATTTTTGCCTCTTGAGGTTTAGAAAAATAAAATTCTCACATGCTTCAAGATTTTATAACTTGCGGATTTGCTTTGAGAAGAAATTTCAAGATTTCCCAGGACACTTTTTAAATTCTCAAATGCTTAAGTAAATGAATAGGACTGGACTTAAGAGACAAAATCAAACAACAAATAGTTCTGAGGGGAGCCTTGCCAGAGGATGGTCTGGATTACCTAATGTGGGGCTTGGCCTTTGCTAACACCTATGACTCGAGGGGCTTGCGAATAAGGGCACTGAGGCGGAGAAGTAATCCGTCCTCCTTGGAAATCACTGCGTCTGATGAGGTTTACGATCTCATACTTACTTCATCAAATAGTGACTTACAAAGGGAAGGAGAGAGCCGTGTCCAGGCCAACAATGATCTAAACAGAGACGAATCATTGTGGGCCTCTAATAAAATCAGTTACAGTAAAAAAATAAAATAGGTAAAACATATTCATAAAATAAAGATTTTTTGATTTGGTGAAACACTAAGCGTATTAAAACAGAGATACAACTCGGTTGGCAAAATTGGGGAAACACAAACTCTCTGATGCTGCTGCTTGACGAACAAAGTGGCACCACACAGCGAATGGTGTCTTGGCAATGACATAATCTGCTCTAATAAAAGCAGAGAAGTTGTAGCATTACGGTGTTTAGAACTGGACGTGTTCTCATGTGAAAGCAGATTCACAGTTTTATATTCTTCATAACGACTACACACCAGTTAGGAATCAAAAGCCTGATGATCACTTGGGAATAGTGGAGTAAAAATTAAGAGTTTGTAGTAATGATCCTTTTTCCTGCATGTACAAACCATTTACAGGGAAACTTTGTATTTTTTGGTTTTATTTACCTATGCTAATTGAGAGACTAAATGATACACCTTTTTTTTTTGGTGTGGTAAAAACCAATCAAGAGCAACTTTATGTCACCTTAGCAATAGCAACAAAATCAGGGACAACAATAGAGTCAAAGACAAACTGGGTAACGACAAACTGGATATTAAAAACCAACAAAACCTATCACTGTGGTCCCTTAACTACATAAAAGACACAAAGACAAATATTCACATGTAGTAAATATTTAACAAATGCAACAACTGTAATCCTATTAATAATAGAAAATGATTTAATAGTAGCGTAGTGTTTAAAGAATAATAAAGCTTAATAGTAATATCCATAAAAATAGGGAGAATGGAGAAGGGGGAAATAAAAGAAGTAAAATTTGGAAAATAAAGAAAAGGAAAGAGAGGAATGTGAGAGAGAGGATTTTTTTTTTATTTTAAAGAGAATAAAACAAAAGAGAACAGAACAAAGCAAATCAGAGCAGAACAATGCAAGGAGCATAGTACTTTACAAGACAAACGGATATCAGCAGTAGCTGCCATGATGTCTCTTTTCTTTGAAATAGTTGAGCATACCTGCAAGCACAATAATACCAAACATAAAAAAAATAGTATAAAACAATTCAAGAGAATGAAAGTATTACAGGACATTCAGAACCAAATAACCAATAGTGAACAATGGCTACTATAATATCTCATTTTCCTCAAAAATTTGTTTTATACTATCACACTTATTAAAATCCAGTAAGACACAACATAGGTAGAACCAGTGGAAACAGAAGAACAAAAGCATTGTAGGACTTCAAAGCAAGTTAATATTAAATCAACAATGGCTGCCATAATGTCTTGTTTTCTTCAAGTAGTTATTTATACTATCATACATAATAAAATTAAATAAAACAATAAAAACGATTCCAACCAATGAATGAAAGTATTATGACTTCAAAGCAATACAATGGGAAACCATGATTATCATAAAATCTTATGTATTCATACCATTTCTTAAACTAGGGAGACTGTACGGTATTTATACATGTGAGTTTGATTTATTTCACTTATGAGTATGGTCTCATTTGCATCTGTTTATTTATAAATGAGATAAAAGATCTTATTAACAAGCAAATTAAAGTCAATATAATTTGATATAAGTAACAGAAAAGAGCAAAAAAGAAAAGAGAAAAAAGCAGATATGAAAGTATAGTAAACAAACAAAAAGATAAAATTCCCAAACTCCATACAAACCAATAAAGAAAAAGAGAACTAAGTCTGAAAAATTTCTTTGTTTTGAATGAGTGATTTCTTTCCAGGATCTGCAGTACTGAATCCAGAAAGCATAGGGAGGGATAATAAGTCACTGTGAAGACCTGTTCTGTTGCTTAGTATGACAGCTGAGTCTGCTCCACCCTTCCTGCTGGTTGTAATTGGTCAATGGTGTATACCCTAGCACTGTGTCCCTTCCAGCTGCTTCCAATTTCCGTGTTCCTCTGTGTGTCCTAAGTTATGGCTTTCTACATCTAGCTTTGCAGCCTGATGGAATAAACTTTAATGAGGCTGGTAATTTTAATCACATCCTACTAAATATTGTTAAGTTCCGGTGACATTTTTCAGGTAGCCACAATTTCTCCATGGTTGACAGAGTGCATAGACACAGTCAGATGCAACCTCGTTGACCACTGTTGAAACCAGAAACTATGCAGACATGCCAGCCACTCTGTCTGTGCACATGCTGACATAAAATGACCAATTCAATTTTCCTGATATTTAATCATTCAAGGACTTGGATAGTTTTGCAGCTGTGGTATTAGTTGGCACAAAAATGCACATAGCATATCCTCATATACATCCTATGAAAAATCACTTTGAACAATCATACTTCCTTTGCTGTCAACATTGACGGACTCATCAACCTGGACTGTGTACTACAGTGTCATGATTGTGTTTCTGTATTCTCAAAATGATACACACTTGATTTATTAATTTTCAAATTACAGCACTGTATTGTACCTAGCTAAATTTTTAAGGACCTAATTATGGAGTTATGGGAATTCGCTATATAAAAACAAAAGGGATCTGTTTATGTCTGTATCTATATTATCTATGAATCTATTTATTCTTTGATACAGCAACTTAACTTCTTAGAATTTAATTTGTATGAAGTCTTATCCATCCTAAAGATGAAACATTTTAAAGGTTATTATTTGAAGCTTTGTTGATTATAGAAAAGGTTTAGGGAAATTATAGATTCCAATAATAGTTTTTCAGTTAAAAAGTTATGGCATATGTATGGAAAGGATATTAAGAATGGAGCTGTCCTCTAAACTTTTAGGTTAGAGTATCTATGGGGAAAACATGGAGTAGAATTAGATACTTAGAATAGGGGCTTCCCATGGTGATTGATGGGTGCAAACCCTCGGGCAGATGTGTCATAGGGACCAGAAAGCAGCCTTGCATATCTTTTGATGCTTTCTTTTTGAATGATGCATATGTAACATTTTATTTCAGTAACTTTAAATTGCAAAGGGAATATCAACCATAATTTGTGAATAAGAAACCCACAGGCAATACTTGGACCAATTTTGAATTATATCAGAGTATTACATTCAATTTTTACTCTGTGCTACTTTATGTGTTTGGCAGATTACTTATTATGTCTAAAAACATATTTGTATCTCACAAATCACAGTTTTGACCAAAGGCCAGACATTTCCAATTTAAATTTTGAAGTTTTTCTTTACAAGAACATACATGGCTAGAATATGAATTTTCAAAATTTTATCTTTGCGTGTCACCAACTGATATATTGGAAGGGACCTTGTAATATTCTTGAATCATGAAATGAAAAAGCAAAGATAGATAAGGTCCTTAGATTACATATTTCAAATCATGCCACTCTCAGTTGGGCTCTGGCCATTTTTTGATTTAATTCTCTGGTAGAATTGCCTAATTTTAAAATGCTGCTTATTCCTCATCTTTGTCCTCAATAAAGGGCAATATTTTAGATTAGGCATGCAAAGATATATTTGTGAAGCTTGTTTATGTTGATATATTCCTTAAAATGAGTTTATAAGACATAATGACTTTAAATTAATTTTTTATAGTGGCATTTGAGTAAATGCTATTTCTACCAAATTTCTCAACTTTGGTATCTACATTTAGTCTTTTCTACATTTAGTCTTTTCATGATACATACCTGTACCTATCAGAATTATCCTTAGATAATTTTGTAAGACTCTTCCAAAGTTATGTTTAATATTTCAGTCATTTATATTTGACATGCAAGATAGAATTGCTCAATGAATGGCTATTTTGGTTAGCTCAATTTACCATAAAGAAGTAACACAGATTAAATGCATAAGCGAAAATTGCATTTCTTAGGATTCTGGAGACTGGAATTTCAGTCAAAAGTATAGAGGCTAGGTGCCTGCCTCTTTCTCTCTTTAAGTGTTCTCTGTGTGTGTGTCTGTTCTTATAAGGGTATCAATCATGTGGGATTAGATCCATTCCAGTGATCTTATTTTAAATTATGTTTTTAAGGACACCATCTCCAAATGCAGTCACATTCTGCAGTAATGGAGATTAAATTGCCAATATTTGAAATTGTGTGGGAAAACTTCAGGGCACCACAAGGATGCATTTTACTTAACATTTTAAATTTTATTAAGCAACTTCTGTTTTAAAATAGCAAATTCACGCTAAAATGATGGAAGTGTTACAATTTGGTCAATGTTATTCAGAAGTTGAGAGATTTGTTTAGAACAACATCCTAAAAATCATTTTGAATATTGCCATCTCATTAGAATAAAAGGACTATCTCCCAAGATGACTGCTCATTAGGATATGGTAATTATTTTTATTGCTCAGGATTCAGTAATTAAAAAAAAATGTTAGATATTTCAACAGAAAAGGAAAATAATACAAGGATTAGATGTAGCTAAAGCTGTTGGGAAGGTTGGAGAATCAGATGTACAGGAAGTTAATAGTAGCTTTAATAGTGGCTCTCAGGTTTGTTCTGTTTACAGGTAGTCAGGAATGCTGCCCACAGAGGCGAGAGGTTGGGTGATTTCTAGGGCAATGCTCAGGGATCTCAGGTTTATAGCCAGATGTGCTTCTGGCAAACAAACAAACAAACAAACAGAAATAATAGTCTCAACATCCATTCCATTTCCTAAATCCTGAACTCATTCTTCTCACTGGCTGAAACAAAATCAGAACACTTCTGAGAAAGAAACATCCTGGGAACATATTTCTGGGGTTTGAAGAGCCTTGAGTCAGGGGAAAGCAAATCAATAAATAATTTTAAAATCAAAAGAAAAGCTGGAAAATTCTGGTATGTTGATTAATAATTAAGTTGCCACATTATGACCAATATTTAAAGTCACATTTTGAGTGGAGGGGAAAAAAAAAAAACACCAAATACTGACTTTACCATTTAAATTTATCCAATGTGCAAAATTCATTTGAATAGATATTTGACTTTATTCATTGGATATTGTAAAGTGACAACAACAAAAATATTTGGAAGAGATTTAGTGAAAGTTAATTTATTTAAAAATTATTACAATGTATATTTGAATTTTCTATAGTTATCATAGCTATAATCATGACTAAAGATACTTTTGAGAACATAATTTTGTTATATTTAGAATTCCTTTCCAAACATTAACAATTAATTGAAAAATAATTATTTTCTTTCCTTATTTAATTGAAATCATATAAATTCTGAATATTGCAATGCAACTTTATATTGCTTTTTTTAGCATATGATGCAGCCTTATTTTCTTTTACTGTACTCAACTGCTGAAAATAAATCTAGATATTTTATTAGAGTATTCATTCTTTATTTATAGTCCATGGTTTCAACAAATTTTGTATATTATTAAAATATCAGACTTCTTTTCAAAAACAGGTTCTGCTTGTAGAAAATTTAAAATCGAACAGAGCTGGAGGGTCAGAGAAAGGAACGAGAGGCAGGGCATACAAAGGGAATTGAGAGATAGGAGAGAGAGATAGGAATCATTTCCCTCATGAGTTTTCTGACTTTTGTTTTTTTAAATTTCCGTAATGTTTTGGGTTTACCTTCTGGGATCCCAGATAGACAAGGTGGTACACTTGAAAGTTTTTAAATAATGTGACAAAAATAGAAATTTCTACTCAGCCAAAATTTTCATCTGATTCTTTAAAATTCTATATTATGTTGCCTGGTAAGCATGAAAAATCTTATGTTCAGGGAAACAATATCATCTCTTAGAGTATACTACATGTACTTTAGATGAATATAATAATATTCAAAATACTTTGTCAAATTACCCTTGATACAAGGAACAGAATGGTCAGAGAGATGCAATCTGAGTTCTAGTGATAAAATATACAACATTTAAATTGTACAGAACACAAGCCTACTTTCAACTGATTTTTAAGATCTTAGAAAACAAACAAAAAAAAATATAGCGTGTCAAATTTGTAACTGGTATTTCTAACTTTGAAGCATTTAATTTTATGTTTCTTTGCCTTTAAAGAATTATATCATTCCAGTGTGTAAGAATTTATTTCCCATTTTTCCAAACTTATAAAATCACTAGACATTATTAGTTCTCAATGACTATAATTTTCTTTTAACTTGATCAAGAAACACAGTATTCAAACAGTGAAACAGGATCCCCATTCAGTTGCCTTTCCTACTACCAAGGTAAACATTCATATTTCTGTTTTGCTTTCTTTTCACAGAAAATTATCCAATTTTGAAAAGAGCATTTTATCTGAATGGAATCACAGAATTCTAAGATCTCTCTCTCTCTCTCTCTCTCTCTCTCTCTCTCTCTCTCTCTCTCTCTCCTTCTCTTTCTCTTTCCCTTTTTCCCTCCCTCCCTCTTGGTGTGGGTGTGGGATTAGCTTCTTTCACTTAGCATTTTTTTCCAAACTTTATACATACTGTAGCGCGTAATAGCACATTTGCTTTTTCTAAATTGTCTTGCCTTTGTCTGCCTGTAGTATTGAGGTATTGGTCTTGAATAACAAGTTAGAATTTTTTTCCTCTTGTATTATTGCAAGTGTTTTATAAAGATTATTGTTAACTCTCTAAACATTGGCTGTCCTCTTGTTTGGATTTTCTTTATTGGAAGTTTTTCAAGTACAAACAATCTCTTTATTTGTTATAGACTTATTGAGATTTTCTATTTCTCCTTGATTTATTAATTATTTCCGGGTTACATAATTTTGGGCATATAAGTATTCTTAGTATTTCTTATAATCATGTTTGTGTATTTCTGTAACACAACTAGTAATCACAATTCTTTAATTCATGTTTTAATAATTGACATTTTTCCTTGGTAAATTTGGTTATGCCGAGTTTATCAGTCTGCATTTGTCTATTTATTTTTATATTCTCAAAGAGCCAACTTTTGGTATTGTTAATCATCATGTTTCCCTATTCTGTGTTTCATTCATTTATGCTTTGATATTTTAAATTTCTATCCTATGCATGAATTGGACTTAGTTTTCTCATTCTAGGTGGAGCTGGGGATGTGGTTCAGTGGTGCAGTTCTTACCTTGTATGCCAAGGATTCAATCCTTAGCACCGTAAAATAAATAAAATAGAATGAAATAAAATAGATAAGATATATTGATTTGAGATCTCATTTTCTAAGGCATTTATAACTATACATTTATATTTGGACACTTTTACACTGTGTGCATTGAATACTATACCTTTAGGTATGGTGTGTCTTACTAAAGTCCTAATTTTTCCATATCTCTTTAGGAGTTAATTATCTCTTTTTTTTATACTAGGAATTGAACTCAGGACCTTGCACTTGCCATGTAGGTGCTGTACCACTAAACTATATTCCTTGCCTTATGAGTTAATTTCTATGTATTTGTGAACTTTTAAATTTTTCTTCCATTTTACCTTTCAGTATCTTTCCTGTGTGGTCACAAAACATTCTTCATAAGACTTAAACTTTTTAAAATTTATTGAGACTAGTGTTTAATATGTGATCTATCTAATAGAATTCTCTATGTGTAATTAGGAAGATTTTTTTATTGTGTGGTGTGTTATGTAGTGTTAGTAAATTTTCTATTTCCTTGTGAATATTATGTTAATTTTTTCCATATATTGAGATTACAATATTAAAGTATCTATCATTTTTCACTTTATATTTTTACTGGCAATTTATTTTTAGGTTTTTCTTCATGGAATATATTTGGGAGCTATATTATCAGGTGAATGTAGTTTATAGTATTTTCTGGATGGATTTATACTTTACATATTATCTTTCTCACTTTTTTGACAATTTTTTTTCTTAAAATCTATTTTATCTCATAGTTGTATGCCATTCCAAGTACTATATCCTTGAATTTATTTTACAGACAAAATATACATATGAATTATGTTTTTCCAATCTCTGCCTTTTAAAATGGAAAGTTTAATAAATTCATATATAATGTAATTGCTTATCAAAAAGATTTACTTGTATCATTTACCATTTTCTAAAAATCATGTCTTATTTTGTTGTTCAGCTATTTCAGCATTTTACGTGTTGACTAAATATTGCTTAATGTATCTTGTCATTCCTTTCACATTTTGAAATATTTTCAAAGGAAGAATGAAATTAATGTCTTACCTTACAAAAATCTAGCTTGGGAGATAAAAGTTCAAAATAGTTGCAACACTATTTTATACGTTGTTTTCCATTATGCCCTATTCTTAATATTGTTACTATGACAAATTATATCTTTTCTACATTGCAGAGATCATTAAAATAATTTATAATTCTTGCTTCACACTGGTGTCTTTGGAAGCAGAGAAAATAAATTGTAAATAAAGTGTACTAATTTTGTTCTTTATATTTTCTCGTGTGGTTAATTTTATTGCTATCCTTTACTTATTGTAGTTAAATTACTATTCAGTGCCCTTTCATTTCAGTATGGAAGACCCTCTTAGTACCTTTTTGGAAAAGTATGCTAGAAACCAAGTTTATCTAAAAGTTTTAATACATTTAAAAATTTTTTTTTAGCAAATACTTTTACTATAGATCTTAATTTTGCTTGGATTTTTTTCACCAGCATTTTGACTATGTCGTTTCTGGATTTTGGTTTTCATAGTTTGTGATAAAAAGGCTGTTAATTTTAGGGTAATATGTGATGGATTACTTCTTTATCTGTTTTTAAAATTATCTTCCATTTTTAACTTGTGACTAGATATGAATTTCTTTAAGCTTATAAACCTAGATGTGAATTTCTTCAAAATCAGAGTTTATGAAAGTTTTGTATTTGTACACTAATATTTTCCAATACATTTGGGGAATTTTAGCTATTATGTTTTAATTATTATTTTGGCCCTTTTCTTTTTCTCTCCTTCTGACACTTCTGTTACGTGCAAGTTGGTGTTCATCATAATGTTGCATGGCTATGTTTATTTTCCTCTATATATTTATTTTCATCAGACTAAGTAAACTCTAGTAACTTATCTTCAAATTTGCTAATCATTTCTTTTGACTTCTCAAATCCAATTTATAGTGATGCTAATAAATTATTATTTTTGGTAATTTACTTCTCAAATTCAAAATTTTGTTAAATTATATTTTATGGCTTTTATTATTTTATTAATACTTTAAGTTTGGTGAGACATTATTCTCATCTACATTTTAATTTACCAGACTTAGTTTTCTTGAGCTCATTAAACATATTTAAAGTAGCTGATCTGAAGACTTTGTAGAGAAAATCCAAACTTTGAAATTTACTGATTTATTTTCTTGTGTTCAGACCACATTTTCTTTTCTTTTTTTTATTTTGAAGGTAGTAAAATACAACAAAATAAGACACAACAAAGGCAACTGAGACAATGTAGTGAAACTGGTACAGAACTTCACAGCAGGATACCAGGATAACAGTAATGGGCATCATAGTATATCTTGTCATCTTCACAGTAGTTGTCCATTCAAATTTCTCAAACATGGAGAAAAATCCGATATACAGATAAGTGAGGCATATAGAATGTCAAACAGTCACAACCAACATAAATCTCCACCCAGACATATAAAAATTAGAATCCCAGACATAAACATAAGAGAAAAGACACAACTCACCTATCAAGGAAAACACATCGGAATCACGGTAGACATTTCAGTGCAAATCGTTAAGTTGAGTATTTCAAACCCTGAAAGAAAACAACTTACAACCCACACTGATGTACCCAGAAAAACTTTCAAATTTAATGGAAAAACAAGATATTTCCATGGCAAAAAACAACTAAAGAAATTTATGCCCACCAAACCAACCTAGAAAGAGTACTGAAAGACATACTAGATAGAGACAAAAAACACCATATTCTCCAGAACAACAGCAGAAAGAAGTCACAGCCAGGGCTCTAACCCTAACCCTATATCATATTTACATATGTGAGTTTCATTTATTTCACTTTATAGTATGGTCTTGAGTTGCATCCATTTATTTATAAATATTTCAGTGTGATCATTCTTTATAGCTGAGTAATACTCCATTGTATAAAAATACCACATATTTTTTATCCATTCCTCAGTTGATGGACACTTAGGTTGTTTCCAAGATCTGGCTATTACAAATTGTGCTGCTATAAACATGGGTGCACATATATCACTGTGATATGACATTTTCAATTCTTTTGGAAATATGCCTAGAGGAGAAATAACTGGTTCAAATGGAACTTCCAATCTCAGCTTTTTGAGACACCTACAGACTGACCTCCAGTGTGGTTGCACCACTCTGCACTCTTACCAACAGTGCTGAAGAGTTCTTTTTACCCACAGCCTCTCCAGCATTTGTTATTGGTAGTTTTCTTGATCCTAGCCATTCTTTCTGGAGTGAGATGGAATCTCAGTATTGTTTTAATTTGCATTTCTCTAATGATCATTGATACTGACCATTTTTTCATATATTTATTTGCCATTTGTATTTCTTCATCTGAGAACTGTGTATTCATCTCAGATGCCCATTTTTGGATTAGGTCTTTGAATTTTGGTGATCTGATTCTTTATATGTTCTAGAAAAAAGTCCTTTGTCTGAAGGACAGTTCACTAAAACTTTTTCCCCATTTTGTGGGTTTTCTTTTCACTATGTTGGAGATTTCTTTCAACATGCAAAAACTCTTTTGCATCTGGAATGTGATCCCAGTTATTGATTCTGTGAAGTATTTCGTGTGTTCTTGTTCATGAATTCTCTACCTACTATGTCCTTGAGATTTCTATTTACTTTGATTTCCTTTGATTACTTTGATTTTTGATTTAGTGTTTCTGTTTTAATATTTAGATATTTGATTCACTTATACTTTAGTTTAGTATATAGTGATAGGCATGGGTCTAGTTTTAGATTTTGCCATATGAAGTACAAATTTTTGCTGCACATTTATTAAAGAGACTATCTTTCTTCCAGTGGATGTGTTTGGCACCTTTATCAAAGACAAGATGGCAGAGTGTGTTTGTAGTTATGGTTGTATCTTCTAGTCTGTTCCATTGAACTTCAGGTTTGTTTTTATTTCAGTACCATGCTGATTTTATTACAGTAACTTCATAGTATAACTTCAAATCAGAGATTGTATGCCTCCTGCCTTGCCTTTATTTCTTGGAATTGCATTTGCTATTCTAGCTCTCTTCTGGTTCCAGATGGATTTTATGAGTGATGTCTCTAAATCTACGAAGCAAGCTAGTGATATTTTGATTCAGATTGCATTAAATCTCTGTAACAATTTTAGAGAATGGCCATTTTCACAATATTTGTTCTTCCTATCCATGAACAGGGGATGTCTTTCCATTTTCTGAGGTCCTCTTCAATTTCTTTTTTCAGGGTAGTATAATTTTACCTGGACAGATCTTTTGCTTCTTTTGTTAGATTGATTCCTAAGTATTTCATTTTTGGATGCTATTGTGAAGGGTGTGGCTTCTCTTATTTCTGACTCAGTGATTTTGTTGTTATTGTATAAGAATGTTATTGATTTTTGAGTATTGACTTTGTATTCAGGTACATTACTGAATTTATTAATTATACCTAGGAGTCTTTCAATGGAGTTTTGGGGATCATCTATGTAGAGTATGGTGTCATCTGCAAATTATGATAATTTAACTTCTTTTCCTATCCTTACTCCATTTACTTCTCTCTCTTGTCTCTGTGCTCTGGCTAGTATTCCAGTGCTACATTGAATAGGAGTGGTGATAACTGACATACTTGCCTTGTTCCTTATTTTAGGGTAAAGACTTTCCAGTTTTGGGCCATTTATTATGATGCTGGCTGTAGGTTTGTTATAGATGGCTTTTATCATATTGCGGTAAAGACTATCTATTCCAATTTTCTGTAAGGTTCTTATCATGAATAAGTGTTGGATCTTAAGAAAACCCTTTTCTGCATCTGTATAAATGATCATGTGGTTCTTATTTTTGTTTCTATTGATATGGTAGATTACATTTATTTATTTGCATATGTTGAACCATCCCTGTATTCATGGGATGAATCCCACTAGGTCATGGTGTATCTCTTCTTGATAAGTTGCTGCATTCTGTTTGCCAATATTTTATTGAGAATTTTTGCATCTATGTTCATTAGGGAGATTGCTCTGTAGTTCTGTTTTTTGGTTGCATCTTTCTCTGGTTTTGGTATTAAAGTACTATTTGCTTTAGGAATGAATTTCATTGAAGAGTTTGAGGAGTGTTGGCATTAAATCTTCTTTGAATTTCTTGTAGAATTTCACAATGAATCCATCTGGACCTGGGCTTTTCTTTGTTGGTAAGGATTTAATTATATTTTCAATTTCATTAAATGAAATTGGGTTATTCAGCAGTTTTACAACTTCTTGACCCTACTTTGGTAATTTTTGTGGTTTTAGGAATCTGTCCATTTCCTCCACATTACCAAGCCTATGAGAATAGAGTTTTTTCAAGTTGATCTTCTGTATTTCTGCACTGAATGTCTGTAGTGATTTCACACTTTTCATTCCTTATTGCATGAATTTGAGTTTTTCTTTTATTTTTTAAATAAGGTTGGCTAGGGGCTCATCAATTTTATTGTTTCAAAGAACCAACTCCGATTCATTGATTCTTTGTAGTGTTTTCTTAATCTCTGTTGCATTGATTTTCTGCTCTCACCTTTAAAATTTCCTTACTTTTTTTGGCTTTAGGCTTGACTTGCTCTTCTTTTTCTAGATGTTTGAGGTGTAGCATCAGGTTGTTTATTTTGTGTGTGTGTGTGTGTGTGTGTGTTTATTCTGTTTTCCTGATGTGAGATTTCACTGCATTAAATTTTTCTCTGAGGACTGCTTTTATTGTGTCCTACAGGTTCCAGTAAGATGTATTTGAATTTTTTTTTGCTCGTAGATATTATTTAATATCTTCTTTAATTTCCTCTGTGACCGAATGATTTCTCAGGAGTGTATTTCCATGTGTTTTTGCAGTTTCTTTTATCATTAATTTCTAATTTCATGGTTTATGATCCAATAACATGCATGGGGTAATTTCAGTTCTTTTGCATTTACTTAAGCATGTTCTGTAGGCTAGTATATGGTCTATTTTATAGAACACTCCATGTGCTGCTGAGAAGAATATACATTGTTATTGGGTGGAGCATTCTACATATGTTCACCAAGTCAATTTGTTCACAGGTGTGATTCAGTTCTGTTATTTCCTTGCTGATTTTCTGTCTAGTTATCTGTCCCTTTGTGTCAATGGTGTGTTGATGTCTCCTGTTATAATCATGTTTTTGCTTGATTTTTAAATTTCTATTAATATTTGTTTTGTATAGCTTGGTGCTCCCAAATTTGGTGCATAGATATTTAAAATTGTATTCCCCTAACTAGCAAGTAGTGACCTTCTTTAGCTCGTTGGATTATTTTTGTTTTGGAATTCATATTGTCAGGGCTGGGGATTTAGCTCAGCAGCATAAGCGCCTGCCTTGTAATCAGGCAGTTGTGAGTTCGATCCCTGGTACCGATAAAAATGAAAAAGACAAAAAAAAAAAAAAAAAAAAAAGAAAGAAAGAAATTCATATTGTCTACAAATCGATTAGCTACTCCTGCTTTTTTTTTCTATCCTGTTGCATGGAGTATTGTTTTTCATCCTTTGACTTTCAGTCTATGAGTTTCCTTTTGGGTTAGATGGGATGGGATTCCTGTATACAGCATGTGTTTGGATGTTGTTTATTGGTTAATCCTGTCTCTCTGTTTCTTTTAATTTGTGCATTTAGACCATTTACATTAATGGTTATAATTGATATATATTGGTTTACTTTTGACATGTTATCTTTCTGCTGTTGATTGTTTACCTTTCCACTTTGTTTAATTGTTTGCCTTGCTTAGGGGTTTGTTCCTATGTCTATCTAGAATGTCTTTCAGTATTCTCTTCAGGGTTGGTTTGGTGGTCATGAATTTCTTCAGCTGTTCTTGGTATGGAAGTATCTAATTTCTACATCCATTTTTAAAGACAGTTTTGCAAAGTTCATTCGTCTATGTTGGAAGTTGTTTTCCTTTAGGATCTGAAATACTTCACTTCATGTTCTCTTGACTTCACTGTTTGTGTTGAGAAGTCTTTTGTGATTCTGATAGGCTTTCTTTTATAGGTGATCTGTCTCTTCTCTCTAGCAGATTTTAATATTCTGTTCTTTTGTTGGATTTCTGGGATGTTTATTATATGACTGAGTGTAGTTTTATTTTGCTTATATCTATTTGAGATTCTATATATTCTTCAATGATCTGTATATCAGTTTCCATTCTCATGTTTGGGAAATTTTCAGCTATTACTTCTGTAAATAGCCTCTTGATATTATTTTGTTGTCACTTTCTTTTTCAGTTATATCTATTAATCTAATGTTGTTTTTCTTAGCATCATGTTGCAGCTGTTGAGTTATTTCCTAATTCCGTGTTATTTTTAAAAGATTTTTCTTTTCCTGTTCACTAGCTGAAATCTTGTCTTCATGATTTGAAATTCTATCTTCACTTTCATTGAGGCAGTTTTGCCAACTTTTGATGGAATGTTTGGTTTCCTGTATATCTCCTTGAATCTGCTTCATGCATTCTGTTTGTTTCTTACATTGTTCATTCAGGGTTTCCATCTTTTTTCACTGTTCTTCTGATTTTTTAAACTATGTCTTCTTTAGTTGTGCTCAGCATTTTTTTCATTACATTTATCATTTCTTCTTTTATCTGGGAGATTGTTTCTGATCTGAGTTCTTTTATAGCTTCCTGGAGTTGTTTCTTTATTTCAGTTGTTATCATTTCAGGAATTTAAGGTGTATGGCTTACATTATCTTCTGTGTCCACATCTCTTATGCTAGCTTGGGTTAGGCTGGAAGTTTGAGATTGCATTTTGCTCTCTTGTTTTGTCATTTTCTTATATTTCTGGGTTACAAGTGATGTGCCAAAGCCTTGTGTGATGGGAATAACCTGACCCACTTTTGTCTCCCGGGGAAGATTGCAGACAACTGCTAGCCACTAGGAGGTTACTGGGCATGGCCCAGTTAGGCCGGTGGGGATCTCCCATGAGTTCTCCGATGATTTAGGATGCTAGCTGAGAGTGACATTCCAAAACTTTCCCCATGAATCTGGATTCAACTTGTCCATGTTTGGCTTCTGGGGGTCAGCTGATTTTTGAACTGATATTTATTTAAACATATAGAACCAAAAAAGATCTTTGATAGCTGTTGAGGGCTTCTGTGTGTGCACTGGAATAACATTCAAACCTCCTCCAAGTCATTCTTTCTGATTATATACAACTCCATGGTTATAAGGAATTATGGAGGATTGTGGCCTTCTCAGATCTTTCCTGAGCGGATACACAGCCCTGAACCTGTTCCATGCCTTCTAGTTTTCCTAGAAAATTTCGAAGGTCATCGAAGCCCTCCAGGTATTATTCCCCAGTCTTTCTTCCTATAATTTTGTTTAACCTATTATTTGCCTCATTATATATTAGGGAGCAGAAACCTGAAAATATTTTTGACAGATTCCTCTTATTGTTGCATAAACTTAAAAACTAGTCCAATCAGTTACAATACTTAAAACAAAGACAACATTTGATCTGGGTAGTGAAAACCATCAGAGAGGTAAAAAATTATCATTAATTATAATTCTTTGGGAAACAGAACCATTCTGTTTTCTCTAACACTGTAAAAACTCATAAATCTACTGTTCTTTGTTTTAATCAGTATTTCCTGGGTTACTGCAAGAGCTTTATAAATTTCAGAATTCTGGGAAGGTTCATGACAATTTTTGCTGTTTTTTTCATTGTTTCATGGAAGGACAGAATTTTTATTTTATTACAGAACCATTTGTTTTTTAAACTGATGTGCTGATATTATTACATGCTATTTTTTACTACAGAAAGTCTACCTTTTTACTGGTCATCAGATTGGTAGTTTGTTTTCCTAACTTTTTGTTAAATGATGAAACTTCTTCATAGCCTATTGAATTATTAGCTATTGAATTATTGAATTGAATTATTAGCTAGTCCTTTGTTGAGATTCAAAACTTTATTCACTAACTCTTTATTCATGAAAAACTACTTGAATACATGCTATATGTGAATCATATGTTTTACCAGACAAAACATATAATAACTCACAGTCTGGCAAGGCAAACATATATATTTGCTATTACATATTGATGCCATATTTTTCTAATCTTAATAAAATTTCATTTAACTAAGTTATCCACAATAAAATTACAGAGTTAATTTAGCACCTGTGTATATCTAATGCTGAAAGCATAGTCCTATTAGGATATAGAACAAGCATTTTTATAACGAGACATTCTCCCTAAGTTTGTTTAACTTGGACCATGAACCTCCTAGCCTGAATGACATGCTTCATTCCATCTTTTAAACTGTTGACTGAATTAAGATGTGTTGATGAATATTAATTTCTTTCACTAAAGCTACTGACACTTAGACATTCCTGTTGTCTGCTTGTTTCATGGAATAATGAAAATTTCTAGTGCTTTACTCCAAAGCATAGATGTTGGCACCTTAAACTGACAGGCATATTTCAGACAGCCGGTACTATAAACTACCCTATTTTGCCATTCTGAATGGCCTCGAAGGTGTCTTTATTTTTCCTGCACGTGTTTGATACTGTAGACCCCTTTGGAGACTGTCTCAGGGATTATTTATAATGTACTGATGTTACCTTATTAGTAGCTGCTATTTCTGCACAGAAGCATGAGGTTTGTTGACACTTGTTTTACTGCTGAAACTTTATTTTTGGTTTCTGGTAAAACACTATGAAGTTTCACTACTGAAATGTTATGGCAACCTGGATGAAAAGTCATCACATGTTCATTTCCCTACAGGTTCCAAGGCTTTAAGTAAGCACCTGAATAAGCTTTAGAAACTTGACAGATAATGTGATTGCACAATGTTATTACATTCCTGTTTCAGTTGGCACTTATATAGCTCTCACAAACACAAGTGGGGTTGGTAACTTTCCTTTGCAATAGTATTTCAAGAAATAGATCCAAATGTACAGCATACATGTAAATGTATAGAAGGGAAAAATATTAAGCAATTTTTATTAATTTTGGAACAGAGCTCTTTTGGCAATAATGAGAAAGTCTTAAAACTACCACTCCTGTGACTTGGTGATCTCTATGCAGGAGCAATGTAATACAGTGGAAATTTTCACCCTGCTTATTGTGGGCAGTGAGTTTTTTTTTTTTTTTTTCTATAGCAACTTCACAAAAGGCTCCACACTAAGGCAGTCTGAGCAGATCACTGTTCATTTTCGTCTCAGCTCATTAGCTACTTTTGTTCCATCTCTTTCCTAGCTTTCTATGATCTAATGATTCATAAAGGATGTGTGCAAACTGGTTTTTAATTTAAAATATATTCTGAGACAGAATTTGAACAAAAGTTTATTTCCATTTTTTGAAGCAAGTTAGATTTTTACTTAAAACTTTCTCCCTATAAAAACAAATATATCCAGCACTGTTTTGTGCTTTCATTTTGCTTTGATTTGTAAAGTAAGCTGTAAAACTGAAAGGCTAATGATATATGCAAAGTAAACCGAAATGTTTTATAACACAGAATAAGAGTTGTCATTTTCCTCATATGAATATAAATATATATGTATGCATATATACACATATACATGAATTACTCAGTGCTTATATACTGGCTTTAACATCATATACATGTATGCATGTGTGTAAGGAAGTATATAGTATATCTATATATGTATGTGTATATATGTGTGCATGTGTGCCCAAAATAGCTAAAATTCTTGGAAAACTAAGTAAAATGTCATCTCATTTTTTTCGTTTATTCCACATTAATTTTTTATTTCCAATGGCAGGCTAATCGTGATGCTCAAGCTGAGAAACAAAGCATGCTATGTAGACATGTTCTTGCTTTCGGGTTCCTTACAATACAGAAGTCTGAAAGGTGGACTGGTCATTGCAGTAGTTTATGTCAATGCTAAGGTAAGCCGCTGAGCTAGAGCATGAATCTAATGTACCTGAGAGAGCACAGACATCTCTTGAGAAAGTGCTATTGAGGCCAGAAAGATGAAACTGCCTTTAGGTAAACAAAGGCAATGCATGATAAGAGGATCAGAGATAAAGCAGAGTGAAAAAGGCAGCACAAATCAATGGACCAAGCGACAAGAGAACATGCGGCTGGAGGAAGAAAAAGGACAAGGTAAAATGTGATATGATGTAGAAATAGTCAGCATCTGGTCAATGAAGATTCTCACAACTCATGTTACTGGGGTGAAACCATACAGCAAAAATGTATACCCTGCTATGGAAATCTGTGGAGAATAATGCAATCCAGAGAATTTTAAGTCATGATTAATATTTAATAACTGAATTAATCAGTAAAATCTACAGACTTGCAAAAACTAGACATTGGTAAGTAATCAACTTGCTTCCATAAGTTTGATTAATATGTGAAAATGAAGATCAATTAAATTTTCTTGATATCATTATAGGCAATTTATCACTGGTTAGATACAGTATGAATTTGTTCTCTTCTTAATGGTTCCTCTAATAGCTTAATATGAATATAATTAGAAAACTGTAGTTATTAAGTTCATTAAAATTAATTAATTAATAAAAGAGCACTACAGATATGTCAAAGTTTACTTAACGATTCACATATAATGTGTTTGGAAATATCAAAAGTAACAGCCTGCTGTGTGACAGATCAAATTCTCTTAAGAATCAAGAAAACTTTCATCTTATAAAAGTTATGAAGTTCAAGGGGGTAAAATCTAAAAGATGCTGATTGGATATTGGGTATTGGATATTGACAAATTTGAGGGAGATCCTAGAGCCTTTCAGGGCTCACAGTATGTGTACAGCTGGATCTCAAGGATTTCTGGAATTTTTCCTTTTTCTGGTCACTTCTGTATTGACTCTGACTCTTAAACTTTATTTTAAAACACTTTAATGTGCCATGAAATTGTGATATATGCATTCATTTGTCTGGGTTAGTTTGGCCCAGCTGAGTGTTTTCCAAATGATGATAGAACTGAAACAAGAATCAGATAATAGAAATGGAACAAGAATCAGAACACATATTCTTTGAGATAGAAGCATGTTTAGGAACTTGGAGATTTCAAAGAGGCAGGCTTAGATGGGGACCAATAATAGCAGTGTCACTCTTTGAGATAGGAAAAGACTGAATTCTCAAATTCTGAAAGTACGTTGGAAAGAGAATTTAAGAAAAACATTTATTGAAATGGCTAACGGTATACCAACTTTAAGTGTAAGTTAAATCAATGGAATTTTAACACAGTTACAACCACAGTATCTGGAAGATATTCAACTTTAGCTATAAAGAGTTGAGCTGCATAATTAAAGTTTACAGTTATAAAACTTACTTGTTTAGAGAGAAGTAGTATTCTGCTGAAGAATAAGCATCAAAATTCTGAGTTTCTCATTGTAAAATCTGACTCTTTTGGTACCTGAGAAGCATAAATTGTTTAGTATGTAATGATAATATAACCCAGGTCAGGGTGGATGTTATTCCTATTATATTCTCTATGATTAGCAAAAAGTGATTTGCTTGTTGATTTTGAGGAGCTCCGTAATTCTCTGGAGAAGGACAGTGAGAGAAGACTCACCAACCTAGTAATTAGAGCTCTATAAAGGGTTTCTCTGTGGAAAAATAGCTACTTATTTTCTTAGGAAGAGGTAAAATGAATGGTTCATTTTTTTTCTTTTTGCCTTTAAAGGCACTGCAGAGAGAGCTTACTTGAGGATTACACACTGAGTAGATACAAAGCAAGGTTTAAAACCCACCATGTCTTTGAAATTCCATTTAATACTTTATTGTCAACATATAACGATGTCAGTTTTTCAATTAACAAAATGTACTAGCAAAACACTATGCATGCTTACTCAGTCTTCCATCTGCTTTCATTTCCTAAATTGATACCTAATGAAAACTGATATGTGAAGACTAATGTATAGTAAGCCTCAATTCTATTCTTTGATAGCATACTTAATGCCTGTTTGTCGATGAGTCACTGATATGAATCAGGCTGCTTTTGCTTAATTTATTTCCTTTTAAGTAGAAGTGGCTCTTTGGAGGATAGGGGGTACGTATCCATGCTGGGTAACATTTTGAGTGTTCTGTGCTTATCTTCATGAGGATTTTCCTTACACATCTTATCGGTAGCACAGACTGACATTAGTTCTGAGAAGAGGGCTTGCTTGGTAAGATTGCAAAAGCTGAAAAACAGTCTTCTGGGTAGATCTGGTGGAAGTAAACATTCTTTTATTAGTTGGAAGCATTCCCATTTTCAAATTTGTGTAAAAGGAAAAGGAAATTTTCTCCCTACTGCTTACTCTATTTCTAAACATCTTGTAAAGCCCTCTTTTTCATCTTTTATTACAGGACATTATGTGGATAGCAGAAATTAGACATTCCAGGGTATTTACAAATGTAGTATTTTGAAAGGTATATTACTTTTTCCACTGGAAATTAATGCAATGAGAACCATTTTACAGACACTCTAAACCGTAAAAATGCAAACACAGTTCATGTGTGGCATTTCTTTTCAATGGGGCGTTAGTGTCCATGTAGATTGATTCCTCTATGGCCTTTATGGTGTATTGTCTCTTCTTCCAGCTTTCTAGTTTGGCTCCTTATATTACTTTTCTTCAAACTGATTTTCATGTCTACTTATATTCTTTTTTAATTTCCTTTCCCCCCTTTATTTTCTTTTTTCATCTAGTCCACTTCTTTATTAACCTGTGTTCTCTAGTAAGCATTTCTTTTAGAGTTGTCATTACATATTCATTTTCTTCCTCAATTAATATTATTCTTATGTGCTCAGAACTCATGAACTATACATCCATCACTGACCTTTCATCTACACTCAGCTTTTTCTTAAACTTAACTATTTTCTAGACTATTTCCTATTCCTAGACTTTATTTCCTAGACTTAACACTAAAGGTTAATGCTTATTGAAGTAACAACACTTCAGCTTTGTATTTCTGGATGAAGCTATCATCACCAGTAATCCCAGTCAGATATCATGTGGGTCTTTAATTCTAATTTTTACTCCCCAAATTACTTCAAGTAATAACAAATTGAAGGTCACCCCTATAGCATGCTCATCATTCATGTGACAATCCCTTTCTCATCTGTTTATGATAGAATGTTGAACAAACTACTTGGATATAATTTATGAAAAATAAGACATTGTTGTTTCTTGCATAGTTTCTAAGGTACATAAATCACATCCATTAAAAATACCATAAAATAATAATAATTTGGAATGAGGTATGTGATATTTTGATAGAAGTTAGATATTTAAAAAGGCTGTAGAGTGCTTCTTCAAACTTCCTATTTTGATGTCTTCACGATCTCAATTTTTATTTTCAATGATTTGTATATTTAAAAAACTTATATAGTCTTCAGCCAAATTTCCTTCTAAAAGGGGCATGTTGTTTGCTATATGTCATTTTGAAAACATGGACATGAATTCATAAAAGAGTAGAAACAAGCTATCAGGATTTAGAGGCAGAGGCACAGGATAATGAAGCAAATCTAGGAACAATGTGTTTTGGACAATTTCTCCAGTGCTGAATCCTGACTTGGAGCATCAGAGTAAAGATGTTGGGAATCTGATAATGTAAAGATCATAGAAAATTCCAAATAACTGTTCCTTGAAAGCACAGTAAAAACTGTACTTATTCCTAATTGTGCTTACCAGCACATGGATGGCCCTTACTCTGTTCTAGGCACCACTTGAAGTAGGTATTATTATTATCTTGGCTTCACATACTAGCAAACTGAGGTGCAGGGAGTGGGCATTTGCAGACAGTATGTTGCTAACAGTATGTTGTATACAGTACGCAGCTAATAATTTCTGTAACCAAGTTTCAAATGGTTTTTGTACAGATTATTGAGTCATTTGATAAAATTTAAATTGTAAAAAGCGGAGTTTGGTGCTGTAGATATGTAAGACATAATTCTTTTTTCTCAGAAGTTACATATTAAAGTATTTAGAGAGTATGGAAAATGATACAGTGAAATCACTCAAATTCAGAATAATTAGGTAGTTTGTCAAAGAACAAAACTGAATAAGATAAAATATATTAATAGGTGAATGTGAGCAAAAGGTATTTTAGTATTCAAGTAATTCAGTGGTAATTTTAATATGAGTTGTGTTTATGGGGAAAGGGTCAGAAAAATAGAAATTGATATTCATGATTTCAGGTCAGTAAATTATTTTATGCTACTACCCCTGGGGTATGAAATTATTTTATAACATTGTACAACTTATTTATTCAATGAAATGAAATTCAAATGTTGGCATTGTTCTCTTCAAGTTTCCCTCTAACTTTGCATTATCAATGTGACAAAATTAAGAGTTAATTTAGAACATTATACAGTGATGCTGTTCACTCTAAAGTTACCACTGTACTGAGTAACGGCTCTGCAAGTAAAATTGAATTCAAATGATTAGTTCAGTTCTTCAAATCTGGTTTCACTAAAACCATTGAAAGTGCATGAAAACAATATTTAAATGTGGATAATTTGCATATTCTGCTACATTTTAAATGCTAGTTTTATTTTCCCACTAAATTCCAACCATTAAATCTTTTAAAAAGGAGCAATTAACTTTAGAGTGCATAGTTGAAATTACCCTGGGGATCTGATTCTTCTGAAGAAGATTAAACAAGGATAATGAAGAAGAGAAACAGGGTGGTTTTACATTTCCCATGAGCTGGTGCCTGACTTTTCTCAGGTCTTCATTAGTTTACCTTCTGCTCCTTAGCATCTGAGTCAGTGCTTGTTTCCAAAACTTTATTAAGATAGTTAATTATTCTACTGTTTGTGGACTTTTAATCTGAACTTCATTATTTTTTCAATAATTGTTTACTTCTGAATTTAGAATGCTCAGCAGGAAAGGAAATTAAAAGGGTCATTATAGATAAAGAAATGCAGAATGTTAAAAAAGAACTTGGTAGTACAATTTTGTTTAAAAAGCATTTATTAATACATGTATGTAAAAAATAATGATTGTATTCATCATGGGAAGTTGGCATACGTACATAACACATCTTAATTAATTTTTTCCCTTTCTTCCATTCCCCTCATATGCTCCCATTGTTCCCCTTCCCATAGGAGAATTCTCTTTTTACTTCCCAATATTTATAGTCTATTTTGGCTTTTATTTGTGTCTTCAGTTTCCAACACAGAGAAAAAATGCAACAGTTAAACATGTGTTTATTTCACTTAAAATTATAGTTTCAAGGTGCATCCATTTACCTAAAAATGTCTCAAATTTACTTTCTTTGTGGCATAGTATTTCATTGCATATAAAAAACCCACAATTTATCCCTTCATCTGTTGATGGGCATCATCTAGGCTGTTTTCAAGATTTAGCTATTGTAAGTTGTGCTGTTATAAACCTGGGTGAGGAGATAATAATGTGGTGTGGTTCTTTTAACTTAGAAAGGTGCCAAGAGGAGAAACAACTGGGTTGAATGGGAATCTCTAGTTTCGGTTTTTTGAGGAATCTCTACACTGATTTCCATATTGTTGCACTAATTTACACTCCACCCAACTGTGGAGAGGTATTCTTTTTCCCCACAGCCTTGCCAGCATTTGTCTTTAAAATTCAGGAAAATGGGAAGCAAAGGGCTAAATATCACATAGTAAAATACAGAATTTTAAAAAATTGCATTGCTATTATTAGAGAAAACTTTTTCATAAATTTTGTCAAAAATGATAGCACAAAATATTAGCAAACTGTAGAACAAGGATACTTTAAAGATATACTCATTAAATTTAGTAAGATTTACAGTGAAGCAAAATGATTTGAATTCTTTTTAAAATGTAATTTAATAGTGAACCAAGGTAGAATTCATTTATCTACTAATTGCAAGTAGCAAAAAGTTAAATTATTTCAAATACTGAGAGGAAAATGGTGTATAATAATGAAATCCATTTCACTTAAATTATTGCCTCAACATGCATCCATCTTCCTACTGACTCAAGTACATCCTTCTTTATGGCAGACTAAACTAGTGCGACATTGGGCAGTGACCAGTTCAGCCACTGGGGTCCTGAAGGGGATGATGGGAGATTAAGCAAAGGCTGCAGACACACACCAAAAAGTAAGTTGGGAGATGATCTATCTAATGGAGACAAAGTGAACAGTAAGTATGGCCTGCTTGTTTATACACAGTAAAAATGGAGGAAGCATGTGATACAGTCAAAAGTGCAAGGTCTCAATGCTTTGCTGAGAACACTGAAAGTGAAACATTCTCAGAGCTGTCTGCGCTGCAGTTAACAGGGAGAAACACCAAGGCCAGACATCTGTTGGACTAGCTTTGCTCTAATCCCAATAATTTATATACATGGCTGGGCTCTGGAGCTCCGTATTCTCAGAGCTGGCCTTGCTCTAGCCCTGGATGTGTGGTTGATCTCCAGCTTTGCCATGCCCTCCATATATTTATTAGTCACAAGTGGTGGGTGGTCAGTTGCAGTTGGAGAAGCTGTGTTTATAGAGGACTGCATAGAAAAGCTATTTTCTTGTGCAAGGCTTTCTTTGCTTCTCTTCTTCAGATGTCCAAGGGGAAGTTTTTATCTGTGAAGGCTCTTTCATCTAAATGCTTTGCCTTCTGAATAGATTTACTTATTTAGGCTAAAAATTCCCACTCCAAGGACTTCAGGTCCCTATGTTTAGCAACTTAGCTCTATACAACCTAATAGTAGTCAGTTTTAGTGTATATGAAAACTGTCAGGTGTCAGCTATTTGAGCTTCTTTTTATAGCTAGTTTATTAGGATGGCATTGTTTTATACATATTGTAGTTATACTTTTCTGCTGGATGTTCAAGACCAAGTTAAAGTAAGACCTGTATTAATTAAAATTAGTCTTTTGCTATCTATCAAGATCAGTTAAATCTCCTCAAAATTTATCTTGGAAATACATGCAGTGCCTCTCAGTTCTTGTCAGTATCAGCCATCTGGAAGAGTTGTGGACTTTGCTTGACCAAGTTGCTTTCCAACAAAGCTTGAAAAACTTTTCCAAATGTCTCCCCTTAGGTATACTATACACCATGGATTTCTTTCCTCGGTAGTGCAGCAGTCTTTTTGGTCAGGAGATTATATAACTCATTAGTGTTTTAGGATGTCACTGAAAAGGTTCCCTCCTGTCCTGGATCCTGACCTTCAAGGGCCAATGTCAAAATATTGACTGTTCTCTTAGCCTATCTATCCTTCTAATTTTGCCCTCTAAAGTTTAGTTGCTGAACATCCAAGAAGAGCAGGTAAATGACATTACATTGTATTGTGAGCACTGAACTTACTTATTATAATTTTAACTAAATGTTAGGTACCTTGAAATATGAAGAATAGACCAAGAACTTAAATTTTTTCCAACCATGGATGTTCTAGTAGATGAAACCCTGTAGACTGTTAACAGACAACACTTAAATAGCTTTACACAGAAAAAATGAGATAAAAAGCCATATATAATATTTTAGCATGACAATCATGATGACATTTTTGTAACACTGTAATTTCCATTGTGATATGGAATAACACTTGTAGTCAGTTGTCTTTATCTAATACATACTAATCTCTCATCTAATTTGTTTTACTTTAATAACTGAGTGTAGTGGCACAAATAAAGCATATGCATCACCTAAATTTTTTGTTGAAAGTGTTTTTATTGGCTGGTAACTTCATATTTGCTTGTCATAAACCTTCTATCACAACTATCTGGAGCACAAGAAAAAGGGCAGATGTCTGAATCTGAATAAAAATGTTTACCATCATAAACAATTCCAGTCTTATATTTTCAAAGATCTGTATATGTGGAAGGAATGGATGCGTTTAATATATCATAAGATCGGTAACAATCATCATAGCTGTATGAAAACTTTTGTTTCTTATCCTTGTACCAGAGCAATTTTAAATCAGAAAAATTTATTGTCTTATTTCTAGAAAATTTAAGCTTTGACAATGACCGATGTAAACATATCACAGTAATATATTTTGAACAAAAGTATTGTGGTGTTTCCTAGGCTATGGAGATAAGTAGGACCTCCCATTAATGAACAAGAACTGGGTAATTTTTGTTTCAGGCTGCTTCTTTGTTCATTAATTGGAGTCCTGTCAATAGCTTCAATACCTTTTCCAAGGGATTTCTGTTTACATACCTTACCAATGTTTGATAAGTTATGAGTAACAAATCATAACAATTAACACATTAATTTTTTGACCAACAAGAGACTCTCAATTTTTAGTATAAAACAATAATTTGCATTGCACCTATAAAACCAATCTTAATAACATTTTTACCAACTTTCAGCTTTTGTAGAAGCATATCAGACAATTGCTTCAAAAATCCAAAAAGGTTAAAAGAAGAAAGATTTATTGCACTCAAATAAAAAAAATATTGGACATACAGAAAGACAAACATACATAAGACAAACATGTTTATAAAATAAAAATGCACTCAAAAATATTTTTGGCCCAATTTTAAATTTAAATAATTTTAAAAGTTTGTAATTATAAAGAGACTACTGAGAACTTTTCATAGGTCAATTAGCAGACATCTCTTATAAGAAGCATTCAGAAGTAATACAACCTCTTTATGTATAATAGGTTTTTTGTATCTTACTTTGTCTTAAGAATACTGGCAACTTTTGTGTCCTTTCTTTCATGTAGCTCTCAGCTCAGTTATCTATATAGACTCTATCACATACTCAGAACTTTTCTTCTTAGAGCATTCTATAAGACTTAATATAATTTAGGTTAATATTATCACTTAAGTAGACTATTTTTGCTGATACCTTTAATCTGTCTTTTTCTAGGGTCGTGCACTACCCTTTTGATCCCGAATCTCTATCGCTGTGTCCAAACAGTTCAGTGGCAGTTGCCTATACTGCAGCCATTTAATGGAAGAACAGTGACACTACATGCTTGGAGAAGAGGTTGGCACCAGTGCACTACTGGCTAACTGAGGCTCAGAAAAGACAAACTGTGGTTGTCCATCTTCTCCGAGACAAAGATGCAGTTGCCACTGGGTGCCCTGAGCCGGTGTGCACAGCCTGTTTCCTCCTACTCCCCTTGTTTGAGTCAGGCTCCAGGCTCAGTTGTGTAATACTTTGGTTCCCACCTTGAGCTGCTAACTTGTGCAAATTGGCCCTTTTTCCTCCACCATCTGGGGTTTTGAGAGAAGTGGTAAGAATACTGGAAAGAACTTTTTTTTCCCTGTTAAACCTTTAAAAGTCTATAGGGGTCTACATAGATCTGTGCTGATCTGCTTTTCCTCCAGCCCCAATCCAAGCTGCTTTCCTCCCCGCTCCCAAGTACGTAAATTTAGTTCTTTTGGAAACAAACAAATAAACTCAAGACATTTAGCAAGCTATGCAATTTTGATAGACATCCCTCTAACCTTAAGCAAAGCTTTAAGCATTTCAATATACAAAGAATTAACTTTGGATCATGAATTCCCCATTGTTCTACACCCAGTGATTACTCAATGTACTCTGTACTTTATTTGTTGTAGGGGACAGCTGAAACTAGAGATTGATTTCACATGCAGGGCTAAAGCAAGGCCAGTACTGAGAACTTGGACTGCACAAAGCAAACATGTGAACAAGCTGTTCCAGCTCCACAAGGTGAGTCAGGCAAACAAGTTGTTAGGTGGAAGGGTTTCAACTGACATCAACATCCCGAGTGTATAAATAAATGCACTGCAGTCACTGGGTGGCTATTTATCTTTTAGCAGGAGAGGAGGCTCCACCTGACCTCAGTTTTCTGCATCTTGACTCTTGTTTTTCTTTATCCTCCACCATCCCCACCTCCAGAGTTTGAAGAGTTGTGCCAAATGTGGCAATTAAAGTTGCACACTCCGGGATTGTCTCCTTGTCTTGATTTCTGAGCTCCCCCATGTGCAAGCCTCACATTTGGGTGCCACCTGCCATGAGTTGCTCAGCCAGCAGGGTCCTGAAAAGGGGCAATAGGTGATTAAGAAAAAAACTATAGACATATACTAAAAGGAAAGTTGGATCAGTTGAGACTTCATCTCTCCAATGAAGAGGGAGCAAAAACCCAGCATGATCTGTCTCTTCATTTATACATGGTAAAAAGTGGGGATGCACACAAGAGTGTAAAAAAATGCAAGGTCTCAATGTTTTGCTGATTATATTGAAAATAAAACATTCTCAAAACCATCTGTGCTGTAGTTAACAGGGAGGAACACCAAGGCTGGACACCTGCTGGACTGGCCTTGCTCTAGTCCTGAATGTGTGGTTGATCTCCAGCTCAGCTCTTCCTCACACATTGTGTGTAGGTATCCCATTTTCTTTATCCATTCTTCTATAGGTTGCTTCGAAGATTTAGCTGTTATTAGTTGAACTGCTGTGCATGCGTCACTATAATATGAGGTCTTTAACTCTGGGAGAAAATTCTCATACAAGCTTAAATATCATGTGGTTTCTCTTTTATGAAACCACCTAAATACAAATGAAGAGAAAAATAAAAGATAGTAAGAAAAATGGAGATAGATATTTTGCAAAAAGAAAGGAAACCAGATCTTGTGGGAATAAGAAAGCAGAGGGAAAGAGGGAGTAAAAAGATCTAAAATGTGGAATATACGTATGCCAACACCCATATGGAAAATAACCATCATGTACTGTAATCATACTATCCAATAAAAATAAAATTTGAGAAATTAAATTAAGTTAAACTATATATATTCTTAATTTCCCGACAGAATTTTTCAAATTTTATTTTTTTGTTTATGACAATTTTTGAAATAAGAAATTTGATTATGATATATTAAAATTTAGGATGAATTTTCTGTGTATAAAGCATAATAGCAAGAAAAATATTATTAAACAATCAGTAAAAATTTTAATTTACTGACAAATCCTTACATATTTTTGTCATTTTGTTGAACAAGTAGTCAACAAAATCAACAAGAAGGTTGTTAATTTAAGTAGACATGGAATTCAACACTATCTATACTTGGCAAATGTAGGATGTACCTTCTATTTATGTATTTATTTAATATTTTAATCTTTATCAAAAATTATAATCAAAACATAAGAAGATTAAACTTTAAGTTTATGAGTTCTGATGAAAAGTTTATGAGTTCTATGATTAGTTAATTCTTTCAAATGTTAATAATAATTACTGTTGAGTCAAGAAGAAATAATTTTTGATTTACAAAGTAATATAATTTCCATGAATATAGTATCAAGAAAATTGAATCTTCAGAATGTGTGTTTGTATATTTTTTGTTTGTTTGTCTTTTTCATGGCAGGGTTTCACTATGCAGTTCAGACTACCTTTAACTCATTTTGTAACCCTGGCTGGCCTCAAGCTTGCAGCAATCCTCCTGGCTCAGCCTCCTCAGTGCTGGGATTACACACATGCACCACCATGTCTGGTGAGAAAGTATGCTTCTGATATGGGTATGCCTTTCTTTCTTTCTTTCTTTCTTTCTTTCTTTCTTTCTTTCTTTCTTTCTTCCTTCCTTCCTTCCTTCCTTCCTTCCTTCCTTCCTTCCTTCCTTCCTTCCTTCCTTCCTTCTTTCCGTCCTTCCTTTCTTTCTTTCTTTTTTGGCACCGGGGATCAAACTCAGAACCTTGTGCTTGCCAGGCAGATGCTTATGCCGCTGAGCTAAATCTCCAGCGAAAGTACGATTCTGAAACAAATCATTTACTCTTTCATATAAAAACAAAGCTAAATATGTGAATCAAGTCATATATAATTCTTCTTTTTTTTTTTTTTTTTTTTTTTTTTTTTTTTTTTTGTCTTTTTCCTTTTTATCAGTACCGGGGATCAAACTCACGACTGTCTGCTTGCAAGGCAGGCGCTTATGGTGCTGAGCTAAATCCCCAGCCCCTCAAGTCATATATTTTGAATTAAGTAAATGGAATCCAATAAGTTAATAAAAAATAATAAGTTATATGTAACATGTAGAAAAGTTTCCTTCTTATAGCATACATTACCTATTTTATTTCACAATCATCAAAAATGAAATCCTAATTTTCTCACACTATTGTTGAAAGAATAGCAGTAAAGAGAAGGTTAATATTTAAACTTTTTTCACCTCTTGGTATGGATAATAATAAGGAAAATCTCTATGGGGCATGGGTTCATATCCATCATGGCATAATTTCTTCTATTTATCAGGTAAGAGATCATCTACATCAGCATTGTGTTTCCCTCAGACACAGCTCTCAACCACAATCTCAAAGAAAATCTACACTTCTGTTTTTCTAACTTTCATTTTATCTTTACTCTAGAAATGTGAGTACAATTAGTGTGTTTGAAAGCCAACCCTGAAACTGCAGCTGGAGGTGATGAGGTAAAGAAGGCAAGGAATTCCTTAGCATGTAACGATGAGGTACCACTCCAGTGGGTAAATGACACTCAGTCCTGGTGTGGAGTGTGGCAAGAAAGTGTGGGACACTCCTTGGAGTCATCTCTCTCAAGGGAAGATGAACCGGAAGTCAGGATGTCTGACCTTCAATTCTTACTTACCAACAGCTACGGCTGCTGGCGATGGAAGACAGTTGATTCCCAATACTGTGATCTGTCCTTTGCTGTGATAATGTGCGTGATAAGTCAGTGGTGTAAGTACCAGAAGGTCAGCACTCAGGGCAGATAACAAACCTCTAGCTTCAGGATCACTTCCAGCCCCCGCATTGAAGATGTGCTTTACGCAAAATCCTCATGAAGAGGCAAAACTGACACTGGTGCATAACTGAGCCGTCATAAAATTTCATGGTGACTTAAATGTTTTCTTGGTAAAGGGGGGTTGTCAGACTTTTCAGAATTATGAAAGAGATCAATAAAATAATTACAGAAAGATTTTTTCTTTTAGATACTTGTGAAATCCATGAATGAACACACATTAAACTAGAAAAATAAGATTGAGAACATTTCACAGGTTTTGTTGAAATTGATAATCAATGATGTCTCAGGTAAAATGCTGAAAATTATTTCAAGTAGAAATTAGGTTCAATTTTGGAAGATGTTTTATAATGCAGATCTAAGAGACTGTATATTTTTAAAACAAGGGCTTTAGGACATGATATTGTCCATTTAAAATACTTTTTATACTATTTATTAAAAATAAATCATTTATTATGTGTATCACAATATAAGAATATATATTTACTCTAAAATGAATAGTTTATTAAGCAGTTCATCACTTAATGATTTCAGAATGAATTTTAATTTTATAGTTTGGGTGAAAAAAAAAGGATTGATAAATAGTTCTGATTATTTGAATGGAAAAGCTACTAACATGTTGCATTTAAATATTTGTTTTGACTAAAAATGTTTTATACTATAATGTATAAAATTATGCATTAATTTTTACTTTTACATAGGATAAATAAGGCTTATCTATTGACAGTCAATTAAAGTAACATATTCAAGATGAACTACAGAACTCCTGACTATCCAAGTCTTATTGTAGAATTGCTTTTAGCTGCCACTAAGAATCTATGTTCGGTACTTATGTGCTGCATACTGATATTACAGTCATAGACAAGCCTCCTATCTAATGGTAGTTCCAAAGAGCACTGTAAAGTTCTTATTCACCAAGGGAGATGATAGCCATCACATTGTGGTACATAAAGCACATAACTTGTACATTTGTTGTGATGCTAGTGTAAAGAAACTTTGCTGCCAGACACATAAAAGTACGGAGTATCCAACTATGTACAGTACACAATAAGTGACTGTTCCTATTTTGTGCATTCTTCTAAAAATATTTTTTCCTTACAGAGATTGAACCTTGAGTCCTACAACTTGCACAGACTGAGGAGTGAAGATCCACTCTGGATATGGGTGGCACCAACAATAAGCTTGCAAATTGAATGGAATGAAAAAGGGAAAGAAGGTTTGACCTCTTCCCTTAGAGAAGCTCCAGTCTTGGCCGTTTCTTTGGATACTGTCCTCCAGTGTTGGAGGGTTCCAGTGTAGACTCTGGTTTTCAAATGCAGGTTCACACCGGTGACTGTAGTGATTTTCTAGGTCTTCAACCTTCGGCTGCTTCTGGCTCCTCGGGCTCCCAGTGCATAGATGACATTGGGATTCCTCCCCCCTGATCCTGTGAGCCTCCCTGGTGGATTCCTTGTACAATTATGCATATATTTTACATTGATTCTGCTTATCTAGTGAACTGTAAAACAACCATTTAATATTTATTATTATAATATCAAATACATATTTTTACTATGAATTTCAAATGTGATGCATATTTTATACTTGTAAGACATCTTAATTCTGAATAGCCACATAGCCTTTAATAAGTCATCTGGATAATGGATACTATAGTGAAGTACGGTTTATTAGGGACATAACATCTATTCCCATATTGAATGAAACATGTTGCCCTGACTGATTTGTGTATGCGTCTTTGGATTGGGTTTATGTTCTTTCAGTGAGATGTCTTAGCATGACATGTTGACAGAAGAATGAATCTAAGGTCATTTTTCTCTGTCTTTTTATTTTTCTAGTACTCAGGTTTGAACCCAGGACTTTGCACTGAACTACACTCCTTATCTCTCTTTATTTTTTTTTTTTAAATGTTTTCCTACACCGTCTTGTTAAGTTGCCCAGTTGGGCTCAGACTTGCAATCTGTCTTCCTGAGCCTCCCACAGCACTGACTTCAGTGTCATGTGTCACTGCACCACTAGACCAGCCCAAGGTCATATTTCTTTTGCAGTGACAACAGAGAGAAATATTTACCACTCCGTGCCCAGCTGTGTCCTCTGTGGGGATGATCTAACAAGTGACAAGGAATGGTGAAAAAGGCCACAGAAGTCTTCTGACTTTTGTTTCCAATTTCCTGGGGTCCCTGCAATATTTCTTCCAATGTCAGTCACCCTTCACTGTTTCCTTTCTTCCTTTGAACAATTCCTATTTCAGATTCAGAAACCTCTCCCTTCAGAAAATATTCTCTGACCTCTCTCAGTTTCCTACCAATGCACTTCTTTCCCAGGTGCTCATCACAGTATTTTGTAATTGCCTGTTAGTTTCTTAACTACAGCTAATATTATTGATATTCATTTATTTATCCTCCAACATATTATATGTTCCCAGAGAATGCTTATTAAACACACAACTGACAGATGGAGCCAATAGCAATCAACAGCTTATTTTGGCTACAGTTAGGAAAATTCTGGACCACAAGAAACACAAGGACGCTTGTATTTTGGTAAATGAGGAACAAACCGTACCTTAGTCCTTGGAAGACACACACAGGAGTGTAAATGGAGGGGCACCTAGTGGGTCCCACAATTGTTTTATGAACATGAGCAATGCACAGAGCTGCTCCTAGCATAGTATTCACAGTAGGTACCTAAAGAGTTCACTGACAAATTAACACAGAGATGAGCAACACTAGCAACATTGACATTTCTGTCATAAACATTTAGGTATAGTTAACATACTCATATAATAAGGTCACTACCTTAGATGTGTTTTGAAAGACGTGGGTTGGTCAAGAACTTTCCTCCCCTTTTGGTTACAGTCAAAGAGACATACATATCAAAAGGAAAACTTTTTAATTCATAAGAATGTAATAATTGGGCATGGGATTTAGCTCAGTAACATAAATGCCTGCCTGACAAGCGAGGAGTCACGAGTTTAATCTCTAGTACCACACACACACACACACACACACACACACACACACACGCACACGCACACACACAAAAGTAATTGTTGCCTTTAGGATCTTACAGTTTTGTGAGTCCCCTTTTTCTCTTTGTTTTGACATTTTAAATTTGATGAAATAAGTGGTTCTCTTATAATATGCATTCTATTATGTATAGTGAACCAGACACATCTTTCATAAAATCATTTTGGATTTATTTTTGTTGTTTTTTTCCCTCAAAATGTTAGCCAAGAAACTATAGGGCTCATTTGCCAATTTATTTACAACTTTTGGAATCCAGACAAAAAAAAGAGAGAGTTGTAAGAAATGAAGTTTAAATGTAAGGAGATTTAATTAGAGATTAGTGATTTGTATTATGAATTTTGATCTTTAATTGAGATTTCCTTGAAACTGCCATTATCTAAAGAGTTAAAAGACCTCTGAGTTGAATATAGTAATCCTATAATCACATATTTGCTCCGCTTTTACTTATTCCTGATGGTTATTGTAAGTGGAAATGCTGCCGAGGAAGTGGGTTGAGGAACACTCCTGGAGCGTCTGTGTGGCACTAGCAGCAGATGCGTGATGAGGATTTATTGCAATATTTAAGTTCCCTTCTTCCTCTAAAAGCCTGGAATTTCTTTTCATAACCGATTTTTGGCTGTATCATTCCTCTTCTTATTTTGTCTCAAGATTTGAATTCCTTATTGTCCTTTCATGGAAGAGAAGGTTATTTCATTGAATTTCTTCCGTTCACCTTCCGTGAGTCACTGTGGGGTGAAATCCAGTTTCATTCTCCTACTTTCTTGATTATAAAATTAGTACAAAGACTTCTGGAGGCATTTCAATGATTTATTCTGGAGGAAACATCATGAGACAGATAAATTTTTAAGTGAATTTAAATAAAAATTTTCCACATTATTTATTAGAATGTATTAATGAAAAGAACTTAGCCCTAATAGTTTTCACATCATCATCATGTCTTTATTATTGAAAATCTTGGAGACTTCAGAAGTTTTAAATAATTATATCAGGGGTTTCATTGCCCAGGCCTCCCTACTCATTCCAATAACATATTTTTAGTTACTTCTTACTTGATCTGCAGTATTATTGAGGAACATAAGTGGATGTTTCTTGAAAGAAGGATCATTTGGTCACTGAAATCAGGTAAGTGCTACAGCATAAGTACCGTGATGGTTAATTTATGTGTCAACTTGACTGAGTTACAGAGTTCAGGATATTTGACAAACATCACTTCATGTACATACAAAGAGGATTTGGTATTCTAACGCTATTGGGAAATAAGTCGCATCTAAAGAGCTGAAGACCCGAACTGAACAAAAAGGCTAACAGGAAACTCCAACTGCCTACCGGCTTTTCCTGCATTGGCTTCTTCTGGTCTTTAGACTGGAAAAGTTTCATTCATTCCTAAATATCACATGTGACGAACTTTAATTTTGATACTTGGAAAATCAGTTCTACTGGTTCTTAGGACAGAACCCACTGGCATTTTGCACTTGCATCTTAGAACTTCTCTCCCCCTTAAGTGTGAGGAGCAACTTCTTATAATAAAGCAAAGTCAATATGTTCTTTCTCTGCCTTTATGTGTTTCTTTGGTCTCTTTTTCTGTGTGCCTCCCTCTCTGCGACTGATAATCTCTGTATGACAGTCTGGCCTATAGGTGTGTGTGTGTGTACGCACACACACATGTTCTATTGCTTTGGCTTTTCTGATTCGATTGCATAGTGATTGCTTCCTTACTAAAGACTTTCAGTAGACACTAGTGTGCTTCCATGCAAGGAAACACTGTGAGATGGACAGAGTAGTAATCATTTCTCAAATGTGCTTAACTATACAAGTTTTATTTTTTTATTTCATGTTTGTTTTTAAAATTTTCAGCAGAGAGTACTGGCATACTACAATTTTTTCTTCAGGCAATATTAAATCTCAATTCTGGAGTCATCTAAACAGCTCTTCAAGGAACAGAAAAATATGTATCACAAGGATAAGTCTACTTTTCCTTTTGTGAAGAAGAAAAATGGCAGTTCATTTCATATTTTCTAAAAACCACATTTGGCATTATCCGTCTTAGAATTTCATCTTTCTTTTAGGCCAGTAACGGTGAATCTTTTAACGATCAGAACCTATTTATTTGTTTCAAAGTGCCAACCCTGCAATTAAACTTTAATACTGACATTTCAGTTTAGAAAAAAGAGAAAAAAACAATTCATACATTAATGTATTTTGTCTTAAAACAACACCAAATAATATGCATTCTAGGTTCATCACCACTGCCCTAAACACATTAGTTTGTGTTTAGTTCTTGTTTTGTACAGTAAAGCAACCATCACCTGAGCACTTTACCATAAAAGAGCTAAAAACAAGATTAGCAGCAAAAATTCACAACCTTTGAAACCCTGGGAAAGTGAGGGGGGCTGCCTTCTATGCCTTTGGAATTTCAAGTATCACAAAGCCTGCCTCTGGTGACAAAGTATCTATAATAAGGATTATTAAAACTGAGGACAAAACCTCATACCTGCAGTCTATCAGAGCCCATAATACTTTTCCACAAAAACCATCAGAAAAGAATGACATATTTTTGTCATTTGCTTGTTTTGTTTTTTTAAAATTAGTGTATGTGTGAAATACAGAGTAGGAGGATTAATCTTAGGGAGCCAGTACGTGCACATAATTTTCAAATATCCCCACCACCATGCAGCTTGCTTCACGAACTCCAAACATCTGCCTTTCAGTGTTTTATCGTCTCTCATTTTATTTATTTATTTTTATTTTGGGTTCTCCCATAAGAGAAGTAATGCAATATTTAAGTTTTTAGGTCTGACTTTACTTAGCATGATGATTCAGATTTCATCCATTTTTCTGCAAATGACATTTATGGTATAATTATATTCAGTTGTATATATATATATATATATATATATATATATACATACACACACACATACACACATACTACAGTTTCTTTGTTCATTAATTAGTTGATGGGTAGCTAAAATATTCTAATAGCACATCTCTCTGGTGAAATACAGAAATGTCATTGCAAAATTTTTATGGATTTTTGGGCTCTGCAATCTAGAAGTTAATTTGAAAGTAAGGAATAAAACTGAGTATCAATGTGGTATTTGGCATATCTGAATTGTACAAAAAATCTGTAAGAAGCAGACATACTGAATGGTGAATATTTATTCTGTGTTGGATAAAAGGGGAAAAAGTAAAGAAAAAGGATGTTTCTTATGCCCCTAATTGGTATAATAAATTTTCAGAAAAAAAACAGACAAAACTACATTTCTTAAAGGGTAGTATCTGAAACCATCTCATTAATGTTACTTGTAATTTTTAGAAACACGAAACCTTAGGCCACACCTAAACTCAGCGATAATCTCTGGAGATAGAATCCTCAAAATCTGTATTGTCACGTGCACTCATCATAATTCTGAGACACCTAAATTTTGAGAACTGGTGGTATGAAGTTGTTTTTTTTTTTTTTAAAGGAATTTTTAGGTCTTTCTTAGAATCTAGTAAGGGTAAAGAATGCTTAAAGTTTTATGTAGCCTTATTAGAAACTAAAATAACTAGTGAATCTATCCAAGAATATCTTTGTAGTGTTGAAAAATTAAAAGGAAGTGAGCCAGCTAACCTTTGCGTTTTGCAGAATATTAACTTAGAGTAGGAAGACTGGTGCCTGAGTTACTGCAAAATGAGTTGGCACTCAGTAGAAAGTGTTAACAGTAACTGACATAAATGATTCTACTTTTAATATGCATATTCCATGTAAAAATGGATAAGATGTAGAATATGGATATGGATCAAACCACCTCTGTGACTGGTCCAGTTCTGTGGTAATTTTCAGAGTCAAGCATTCTGAGCCACATTGTAGCTATGTGCAGCCTCTGTGTTGGATACACAGTAAGCTCACCTGAATTTAGACTCCATTGATTCATTAATAACACCTTTCCCTGAAGAATCACCATCCAAAACTAACTGTGGTAAAGCAATGCTTTCTTACTTCTAGAATGGATATCTCTATGTTGTCTTCCAAATCTCTGACTTTAAGGATAGTACTAAAAAAAACCACAAAGGACAAAACAAAAGACAGAAGAGGTTACCAGCTAACAAACCTAGCAGAGTTGAACTCTTTTCATGCACAAAGTAAAAACAGATTATTGAACTGTCTTTTTAAATTTACACATTGCTTCTGTATAAGAAGAGTTTCCCAAGTCATCTAATAGGTAGCATGGGGGCAGAGTTATTTTAGCAGACTGACAACCCTGTGGACTGAAAGAAATGACATAATAAAACCAAGTATTTCTTAGCAAATCATACAAAAGCCTCACTGGAGACTTTTTTTGCCAGGAGAAAGATTTCAAACATCCACTGATATAACCTCTAACACAATAAAGAGTGCCAGATGCATCAGATTTGGTTTTAAAACTGCTGATGTCCAAATTTAGCCTAAACACGCTTTATCCAATCTTGAAAAACTAATGTAGTGCTACATTCTTCTCTGTGAGGTAATATCATTTTGGAGAGATTTTTTGTTCTGTTAATACAAATCAGAAGAGTTACTGTCTGTATAAAGAAAAGAAAAACAAAACTAAAATATTCTGACTTATATTGTAAAAGAGGTAGGAAAGGATATATATTTAGGGTAGGATTAAAAAATAGGAGAGGAGGAGAAAGAGCACTTGTGAGTGACTAAGAATGCATGCTCCTTATGATGAAGAATGAGACAGTGAGTGTAAGAATCATACATGATTTTAATTGATGAATCCTACAATATGAGTTATTTTATTATTCAGAAACAAAGGGAACAAAGCAAGATACTGAATTTTTGTCTTAGTCTGGACTGTTAGGGAATGATAGAACTATTCTACATCTCCAGTGGGTTAATGGTTGTGTGCTACATGTATTTGGCAAAACCTTCAAAACTGGATTCTCAAAGGTGTGAATTTTACTCCAGTAAATTACATACTAAAACGTGTTTTGTCTATTTTATATTGCTGAAAAACATACATTATTGCTCTAAGAGTTGCTACCATTAACTGCCACTAACGCATATTAATTTTATAATTTATTGAATTAAATATTGCAAGAAACATGTTAAAATAAATACTGAAGAATAGGCATCTTTGTAAAAGCAAGTTGTTTAACTTTGCACATATCATAAGAGGAACATTTTGATTTAATAGTCTTGAATTTTATTTTTCTTGTTACCCCAAAAATCTGGATTCATCTTAATTTAAAAAAAAGAGGCAGCAAGAAGACATTAGCAACTTCCTCTTAAACTTTTATACATTTTACTAAATTTTCTACTCCTGTGATATGAACAATAAAATATTTTCCATTAATATATGTGTGTATTTTCATACTGACACCTAAACACAGGGAAACAGGCATTAGCCAGGTGGCATAAAATTATTTTATATCAGTGTCACTTTTACAGTTTACA
Organism: Cavia porcellus; assembly: GCF_034190915.1. Taxonomy (NCBI): domain Eukaryota; kingdom Metazoa; phylum Chordata; class Mammalia; order Rodentia; family Caviidae; genus Cavia; species Cavia porcellus. The sequence goes on along the minus strand of NW_026947497.1, from coordinate 23,833,439 downwards.
ATTAATGACTGTGTATTTTTATTTTGTTTCTACATTATGCTTCACCAATCATTTGAACAAAGTCTATTTTTAAATCTGATAGTTGAGATGATTTTTAACATCATTGCTTCTGGCTTTAAACTTTGGATTCTATCTCCTCCCTCTCTTCCCCAGCCAAGCCATTTTAATTTTCTATTGGATCTCTTTTATTTTCTTGTTAAACCTTAACAACCTATTACTTGCTCAGGGCTGATCTGGCTTTCCACAGGGATCTATGCTGTCTTTGAATCATAAGGGCTTTTGCTAAAGGGTCAGATAAGGGCCATGGGGCAGTGCCAAGCTCACTGGAAATGTTTGTATCTAAAATCTGCAATGAAGGCTTATTATGGAGAGAGTGATGAGGTGAGAAACCAGTTAGGTTTGTGTATAGCTTACTTGTACTTGCTATTTAACCAAAGCATTCTTTTAAAAAACCCATTTTTCACTTAAAAGGAATGAATTGCCTCATACCATCATTCTTTCTTTCTCTTCCATTTTATAAACTTGTCCCAATATATTTACTTCCCCAAAGTAGTTAATCTCTTTATTCACTGTGGTAAATTTTTACTCTATTTACTTGAAAAATACCTGAAAGAAGAGAAAAAAACAAAACTGGTTGCTATGATGCACACAATTTCTTTTAATGACAACTTTCTTTAAAAACGGATTTCCTAAGTAACTTGGAAATTAACTGAAGATACACAAAACTGTTTTTAGTGAATAAAATTATATAGATGACTGCAGTAGTTTAAAATTAGTGGGGAAAATGTAGCATTTAATATGTTCAATTCAACACTAACCTTATTAGACTCAATTGGTACTAAAATATGGGTTACAGAAGACAAATGAGGACACAGAAGAAAGCTTTAAGCAACGTCCTGTTGACTTAGTGACAGGCAGTGAGAATGGTTGGAGGTAGAGAAGGGGCATCTTCTGGGAAGGTGGTTTTCGTATGTGAGTTACAAACTCACTGGTAAACTTCACACCTAACTATTGCTGCAGCCACATATGAAAGCAAATCCATGAAAGCAAGCAAATGGACTTCATTTCCCCCTCTGAAGATGTTTTAGGTTTTGGTTTGTGACCACTCTGTCAGAAGTATGGTAGCTGAACCTGGTGTGAATTAACAGGAGTTGAAGGCACTTGAGGAGTTGGCAAGGAAAGAAAGGAAAATTGGATTAAAATTTCAAATGCAAAGAAATGATCTGAATATCATTACTTCCAGTCTTTGTAAACTTTGAATTCTGTCTCCTCCCCCTCTCCTTCCTGCCAGGTTATGTTAATCTCCTATGAGGTTGCTTACTTTACCTGCTAGGAAAATGGGAAAATGGAAGATGGTCATCAGCTCATATGGCTCCTTCATTAGCTGCAAGGGGAAATGGAGCAGGCTTTCTTTATGTCATAATCACTCATAAGTGTGAGAGAGGAAAGCACACCCCAAATTTAATTGATTTGTGATGACTAGAGACACTACACATATATAGGAAAATGGTACAAAAAGTTTTATTATTTTTGCAATTAAGATCTCTCTCAAGAGAAAAGATCACTCTCAAACTGGTTCTAAATGGTTTGAGTGAGCCAAGAAAGGAGACAGGCTGGGCTTTAAATGTTTGGGGTGGATTCTGAGTGAGAATTGCATCCTTGGGCTGCAGGTTGTATGGTCTGAGTGTCCGTGCAGTGCAAAGGCAGAGCACAGCCAGGCTTCTGATCAGCTCACTGGTGGCTTGAATAAGAGGAAGAGGGAAAGCTAAGGTTTAAAGTGTGCCGCTGGTAAATAGCGAAAAATGGAGTCAGATCTCTCTGGATTCACAGTTTCTGAGCTTCTAAAGACTCACCCATTCCTGTCAGACAGAAGTCTTTTTTTTTTTTTTCTTTTTAATTTTCCATAGCAAATTCCCTCAGAATTTTTAGATGTTTTTTCACAACCGATGTCTATCATCATTGTCTACTCACCACTGGGAAGAAATTTCCATATTCTTCTTGACACTTACGTTGACAACTGCTGGCTTCTAGGGCACCCTGACTGATGAATGCCATTTCAGGCACAGTACTGAGAGGAGGCCTGAAAATGGTACTGGAATTCAGGGAGTCTCCAGCTGCAGGAAGGTTTCTCCTGAACCCTCTGAGCTTGTCATTAACTCTACTGTCATTGATGCAGGTAAACTTGGACAAGCCTGATAGCAATTCTCAAGGAAGAAAAATTTGACAAGTCTTGATGGGAAAGGCAAGGCATTCTGCAAAATCTCACTCAGATTTTGGAGAATGAGCAGGACAGAACACATACCGACAAATGCCAGAGAATTCAGGGAACCTAGAGGAGCACACAGGCACAATTTCTTGAGATCTTTACCCATAGAGAAAACAGGGATTTTTACAGGGCAAATGACTACCCAGCAATTCAATGTTTTAGAGGCCCTAGAGTTACAGAAAAGCCAAATTATATGTCTGTAGTATAATTATTTTTGTTTTATTCCTACATGAAAAATACATGTTTTGTTGATTATGGTTTTTAGATGTTTATTCAAGAAAGTCTAAATAATTTAGTAAGAAAAGAAAAAAAAAACCAGATTTTTCTAGTAATATGTAGCATAACAAAAACAGTTGAATTTCGACCCATTTTAATGATGTGGCAAGCTAAAGTATGTGTGTGTCGGGAAGGTGTATGCGTGTGTGGTGACTGCATTGGTTGTATAGTTTAATCAAATATCACTGAGGAGATGGCATTAAGAAGACATTGAGCATAACTCTGAGTCCTCAATATTCTTTGCCTCGTTTTCCCTTCCACTGGCCATTTTCTCTGTCCCATGCTGTGCTCATGAAGTAAAGACCCTTTTCTCTCAGGTTTCCACTTGAGTTTGGTTGTAGGTTGAGAGGAAGCTGTGCCCCTCTAGTGAAGGCCATGGCTGCAGCCCATGTCTCTCTCTCCCCACTACGGGTGAGCTAAGCTTTCTCAGGGTCCCAGAGCTGCCTCTTTCCCCCTGGACTGGTGATGTTCACACTGCCACTCACCCTGATTTTTATTTCCATTTTCCCTGTCCAGACTTTGAAAAAAACAGACATTAAAATCTCTCCTATTTCTCTGAGCTTGCTTTTCTGTTTTCCTAGAACCTTAGGTAATGTGTCTGAAAGGCAAAAATTGAGAATGCAAAATTAGAGTAGTTAAAAAGATGTTAGAACATGCATTTTTATGAACATACAAATTGATGATCCTGAGGTCATACACCTCAGTAAAGGGGGTAAACTAACTATAAAGCAATCAGTATAACTTTGATCCATGATTTTTCTTACATTATTGGTCAACAAATATTGGCGCTGTATTTCTGTAAGGCAATAAATAAGGTAGTGCATCTATGTGGATGTTGTTTAAATGTTTTCATATTCATTTTTGAATGTAGGTAAATAGATGCAATTCTTTTGATCTTCACTTATTGGAAGCTGAAGTATTAGTATCATATATAACACTAGTTCACTTAAAGATCTTCTTCCTTAGTAATAGAATGTCAATGGAATTTGAATTGAATTGAATGGAATTTTAAATTGTGTTTAAAATGCTTTGTTCCTTCCTACCCCACCTACACACATCCAAACAAAATTTCTATTTATCAGAAGTATAAGCTGTTACTTAAGATCACCTCCAACAAGTTCAGTGTAATCTTCTTTATTTCATGTTTTGCTCTTCGAAGCATGTAATAATTAGTTTGGCTGCCACTCTACAATTTCCTTTCTATTGCCTCTAAGAGGACATTCTTTTTGCTTTGGAGTAATGTACTGCTTTGATATGATTAATGATGGTCCAATATTTCCTTCACTATTTCAGTGGAAGAATTAAGTATTTCATATAAGGGTTTTCATGAAAAATTCCTATGAAACAGATGCCAAAAGTTTGTTCTCTGTAAGTTTTCATTAGATATTAAATCAGAAAAGAAATGTAGTTTGGAGAAATAAAAAGGAGTCCTGATTAGCTTTGGTTTTCAGTTTTGACTTTGTTTTTACAATAAATTTTATCAGTCTTGTTCTCAATCATGAAGCTTCGGAAAGTCTGGGCTATTTTTCCACTACTTTTCCTGTTTTCATTTGGCTCATATTCACGCATCCTGAAAAATATCTTTTTAAAAACCAAAGGAAAGCGGATAAGATAGTTTTCTGAAATTTTATTCATATTTTCCCCAAATTCTAAAGGGTTTACAACATTTTATCTTTGTTTAGACTACGACACATTTGGTGTGTGGGAGGAACAACTCTCTCAACTATTTTTTCTGAACACGTATTGTTTTCTTTAACTTTTACTGGTGGCCTTGTTTTTACTAATGGTATCTCTCATTTTTCATGAATGAATTAGCTCTTACAAACCTACAATATCTGATAAGTACCGCATTTGCATTTTTAAAGTGATGTTTATATGTTTGTCTGAGATATATTGAGAAAATTTGTTCGAGGAAACTAATTATTCTCTCACATTAAAGACTTATTCAACTAAATTTTAAATTGCCTTGGTAGCTTTGAGATCTTCATCCTGCTCACAATTATATGTTTGAGCAAAGAAGAAGTGAATATTGAAGACTGAATTGTATAAACTTCAAGAAAGTATTTTTCTTATATACGGTATTCTATTACTGCAAAAACAGAAATTCTGAAATCTTTTAGGGAAATTTTTTTTCTATTAATGTGTTTATATTGTTCATTAGAAGGCATGATAGGTAGATGTCCACACCATGATTCATGAAGCCTCTGAATATGTTATAATAAATGGAAAAAACTGGATGGATTCAAAGTTCAGACAGATACTGTTAGACTGTAAACCAACTCTAATTTTGGAAGAACCAGGATAACAGTTACTTAAACAGAACTCTTTGAAAGTTACTATAATGCTTATAAACCTATTCACTGTCTTAGTTACATATCTTGTTGCAAAATACTCAACACATACGTATTGAGAACTTCATTCCTCCATTCTAAAGGTAGAAATGTTTATTTCAGCTCACAGTTTGTAGAGCGTTTAGTGGACTGCATCCATAATAGGGTGCCACGGCAGACAGGTATCTCAGATGAGAAACAGTTCATGGCAGAACAGTCAGAAGACAGCAGCAGCCAGCCTGCCCTCTCTCTCTCCCTTTATACTCCATCAAGAGTATAAGCCTATTTATTGGTGCCAGCCACATCCAGAGTGGTGCTTCTCTTAACTATACCCAGAGTTATCCTAATTCCTATCAGTGGACTAATTTAGTACCACGCACTTAATACCAGTATCACAAGTCCTAGATCCAGACAGGTCTGCAAACCACACCCGTAAGAACGTAAGGCTTTGGGAAGTCATTGAGATACAAGCCACAACAGTTACCATAAGAGGCACTGGAGAGATATAAAAGGTGAACAAGTATATAATCAATAATTTTGTGTTTTCCTGTGTTAGAACAAGTGATAAACTTTTCTGAGTACTTCAATAAAGTGTTGGAACATCCCTAAAGTTGAATAGAAACAAAGGTTTTGTTTTGGGGGTTTCTGGAATTGAACTCAGGACCTGGCACTTGCCAGGCAGGCACCATGTAACTAGCTTTATTTGGCTCCACCAAAAAGGTTTTTACACCAAAATAGCTCATGGAAGTGCTGAGACCTGATGAATCAAATGGAGAAGGCTAGGAATGGAGGTATGTTTTATCTTATTAAATACACTGAAATCCGCGTATTTTCTGTAACCAAAATATTGAAATCGCCAGTGATTCTGTCTCCTGGCTTTCAAATTAGTCAGTGAGCAATTACAATACTTTCCTTTTGGTATTTGTGCTTCCATTCATTTGTCTTTCTGTTGCCACCATCGCAGGAAATACCTAAGATTTATAATGTTTTTACCATTAAATATCAAAAACATACTATTAAGCAGTTCATAAATTAATTCTTACAACCACCTACAATCCTTAATAACTACTGACATTTAAAAAATAATAAAAACTAGGTCTAGAGTTACATAGCTCGCTAAATCTTACTTTGGAAAACAAGTGAAAGGCAAGGAGTTTGAACCGGGAAATCCCATTCCACAACCTGAACTGAATCATTGTCTTATGTTTTCTTTCAAGCCTTAATTCCAAGCTCAACTCCAGTATATCACAGGCACTGCAATGGTAGCTTCCTTTGGTGGGAATTTGTTTAGGAAAATGCTTCCTCTCTGGAACCCTCTTTCTTGCTCCATTGGCCTCAATGTAGGATGAACATATAAACTACTCAAAGCTGTCTAGATCTCAAGGCAGGACAAGGATGAGATCAGTTGGCCGCTCATTTCACCAAATGTCTAGCATCTTTTTATGAATTCAATTATGCTTTTTTATTGCTGCATTTTCTCAGATCTTCTTTGTTTCTTTCAGTATCCAGAATTGATACTCGAGACTCCTATCAATTTTTTGAGACCTTAATATTTTTAATGTTCCATTTCTTGCTCAAGATAAAAAAGAATTACTTTGGGCTACTAATTACTGAGAACTCTTTCTGATAACTGTAAATCAGGAACTAGGAATTATAAGTTAAACAGAAATCTACTTCAAGCTTAAAAGATTAGACTATAGTCTAACTTCCGTAGAGCCTGTTAAATTTACAATCAATAATACAAGGAACTAAAATATAATTGTTTCTGGATTCGTGGCTCATAAATCAGTCATGTTACTGGATCATTATTTTTTGTAGGGGATCTATTATCAATTTTTTAGTAGATGTATCACATCTCTGTCTGACATAGCATCTTACCTATGAGAATTGAAATATTTTTCTTAAAAATGTTTATTAAAATTTTGTTTTATTAAAATGATAGACAATCACTTATATGAGACCCTGGATACCTGTGCCATAAAAAACAAGAAGCTGAATTGGTCTAGTGATATTTCAGAATCTATGAATATATAGTTACTTATAATTCTGCCATGTAACCTGCAGTTACGTGGTATTCACTGTAACACCCCACCTCATATTTCTTCTGTGTGTTCAATAAGAACAGGGAATCCTCATGATGAAAGGCAATTCTTAATCAAAATTAAATGTATACTTGTTAGGTTTCTAGCAAATTCCTCCACAGTTTCAGATCATGTTTATTAGAAGTGGATTGAAATTCTTAAAACCACTGATTTGTCCATTGTTATATCTTCAATTTCCTCTACATTCTTTACTTCCTTTTACTTTTGTCTTATATTTTCCACATTGTTGCCAAAGTAATAATTTAAAAATAAGAGCGTTTCATTTACTTGCTCAGCTTTGTAAATACTCCCATTGTATTATCTAAGACCAACCTCCTTATACTGCCCTGAAAAGTCTGACTTTATTTTTATGTGTTTCTCTCTGAATGCCATTCTGATATTCATGAAATATTCCAAGCTTATTCTTCTCTCTTGCCTTTTGTTGCTCATTATTATTTCTTCCTAGAATACTGTCTCTCAGGGGTTTCCTTTGGCTGTGATATAACTCAAATATCATCTCTTTAAATGCCACCTTGTCTATCCTCCACAATATACTTGACATCTCTCATTTTCAATTTTTCATTTCATTTTTAATACTCTCACTTTGAATTGCTTCCTCCTCCTGTTGAACATGAATTCTATTTATTCCACTCGTTAAAATATTTGCAGATGCATGACTTGGCTTGATATAGATTATTAGATATGTGGAGTAGGTAAAGGGTGATTTATAGAAGATTGAAGTAAAGATTAGCAGATAGCTCTCCTCTTGTTGACAGGTTTCTGGATTTAATACGAATAAAGACTAAAGAATACTTAGAAGCCAAGGTAGTAGGTGAAATAGGTTAGTAACAACCCAAGTTAGTTTCCCAAATGGATTCATGATCATTTGTTTGTAGTTTGAATAACTAAGTGTCCCTAAAATGGAAATAATTATTGATGTATATGTAACATCCACTCGTCTACCAATTCATTAGTTCTGCTTATATCTACCATACATCAAGAGCATCCCATTCCTATCCACATATCTTGTTAGAAAGGAAATGTAGCCTGGCATTTAGCCAGCATAATATATAGCTACAGGCAGATCAAAATTATCTTGGCTCCTCTACTGTGTTTCACAGCCAAGTCAGTTTATGTCTTTTGCCTCCTGCGAATACTTTTTGGAATCACACCTACCGTGAAGTATGACTCCAAGGCAGTTGTTAAGTAAGCAACTAAAATGCAGAAGCATACAGAATGATAAGTGATGTAAGGAACAAAAAGCAGTAGAAGTTAACTAAGTTATTTTAGGTAAAGTCTTCACAGGAAGACAACATTTGAGTATGGGGTTGAGAGATGAATAAAATTTTACAAGCAAAGGAGAAAGAGGGAATCCCAAGCATATGCTGTAGTATGCACAAAGAAATAGAAGTGGGAACTTCACTGTGGATAATTGTGCACCATTTGGTCGCACTGAATTTTGGAGCATAAAGAGAAACCAAAGAGTGATGGCAGTTTTAGCTGGAAAAACCATGAGTACAGATTATGATAGTTTAAGATTTAAAAGTTTCAGTGTTTTTGTGTAACAGAAAATCCAACTATGTTTTTATTTTGAGGAGTTCTGCTATCAATTTTGTGTTTCAAGAAGTTATCATTTATTCAAAAATAGATATTTTGAAGCATATATATAATACTTGTTTTCCTACTCTTCGCTAGGCAGTATAACATCAAGAAAATGAAACCAATCCTAGCACTGATGATCACGGTAAGATACATAAAACGATATATCTTAAATTCTAAAACATATAGATGACCTCGCTGAAGTAGGAATATTCTCCTTAACATACTCGATAAACCAAGCTAGAGCCTATTATTGTGCTGGATTAGGATGGTTGCCGATTCTTTGTTCTTAACTACCAGCTAGGCAGCAGTGTTTAGTTACCTTCCCCTTGAGTCTGGAATGGCAGAGACTTACCTAATGAACAGATTAAAGAGGAATTACTCTGGAAATTTATGAATGAGGTAAATGCAAACTTTGCAGCTTTGTTCTAGGCTTCTTGAGACACTGGCTCTTGAACACCTAGATAAATAGAACAAGTTTGGCTACCTGATGTCACCAAAATGACAGACACAGTGGAGTAAATGTACAAAGAGACCATAAGAAAACACAAAGAACAACTGATTTTTGGCCAGTTCCTGGCTATTTTATGTCCCAGTCATTACAGTTAAAAGAACTGATGTGTGAGACACTGCACAGAAGAAGTAAGTAGATGCTTCTTAGCCCAGCCAATAGTATACATTTGTAAGGTATTTGAAGCCACAAAAAATATCAGAGCATTTATTCAGTCCAAGAAGTAACAGAAATACCAATTCAGAGCTAAACTGCGCAGAGATCAAAAAATGTGGAAATGGAGTAAAAAGTGACCCTAAAAACCAGAAATGAAGGAAAAACTTCAGGAAGATTGATTCAATGGGCACAAGGTATGCAGTATAGCTAGTTAGTTAAGGGGGAAGGGTTAGGGAGAAAAACTTAGAAACCTAGAAAAATTGGGATTGCCATCATATATTGTCAAACCCCAATGTCTGAAGAGCAGCAATATCTTCATAAATGTGCTTAACCCTAAAGTAAAATATTATAATAGTAGAATTTTAAGACTGTAGAATTGAGTGATGTGTGCCTGTGCGTGCACGCGCACACACACACACACACACACACACACACACACACACACACTGTACTTGATTTTAAAAAAATCCACAAAGAAATAAAAATCTCCTGTCTTTCTCCTCTATAAAATAGAATTTTACTGAAATGAATATTTTTTTGAGAAATAAAAAGAATAGGCATGAAATGGAATTGAACAAACAATTCTGAATATTTAAGAAGTTGAAGGTATGAAAGTGATTAGGATATGGTGCTTCTTTCTTTCATTCCAAGTAATTTCTCTTTGCTTTTATTGTGACATTTTAAAATAAAAGATAAAAAGACAAAATTAATGTTAAAGATAAGAAAAGAGAATTTTCTATTTTTAGGTAATTTTTACAAATAGCCTTAAAATATGAAAATAGGAAATTTCTGAATCTCAAGAGAATATTTATAATAACCTAAAATTATAGTTTTTGAGAAAATAATTCTCTGAACATAAGATAACAATGCTAATGTGTGCAACTGTCTTTGAAATTGTTTTTATGTAAAATGTTCATACTTGCTTTTACAATCTTATTCATATATTTTAATTAAGCTGATTTACTTTGAAGTATTACAGGGATATTAAATCTGTCTTCTAAGAAGAATATTAGAAAAGAGGAAATGAATCAGGGGAACCGGAAAGGATTTCAAAGGAGAGTTAAGGAGGATGGTAGATATGATCAAAGTACGTTGCATTCTGTTTGTACATATGTAAATGTCACAATGAACAGAATATTCTATATAATTAATATGCAGTAATAAAGGGAAATAAGTGCTCTAAGTTACTTCATCATGCAGAAACATATTTTTAAAATTTTAATTATATTCAATATTGTAATTCAAAAATGCTGTTGTTACAGTTTATGTCTAAAATGATTTTCAAAAGTCTCATGAGTTCAGAGGCAAGGCTTTTGGGATGGTCAGATCACAGGGGCACTATGCTCATCAGTGGATTAATCCATTGGTGAGTTCATAGTAGCCTGTGTTCTCAGTGGGTGGGTTACTGCTGGCTGACCTGAACGCAATAGTTTTGTCCGCAGTTCTTTTATTCTTTCTATTTCCTTGGTTCTGCCCTGTTTCTGTTTGGAGCAAGTCGCTAAGGACTAAACCTCTGAAACTGTGAGTCAAGAAACCTTTTCTCTTTTAAATGATTGGTATCTGGAAATTCTTCATAGCAACAGAAAAGCTGACTGACACAGCTGTATCATCCTATTTTTAAATAGCTGTTAATAACTGATTGTGATTATCTGTATATTTAGTTAATATATGCATTGTATGAGAGGAATGTTAAAATATTATATTATCTTTGAAGTGCTAGAAATTTAGGACTGATAACTTTTTGACTATCGAATGATTATACATTTCAAAAATTCTTTTTTCAATACCTTCTTTTTTAATTATAATAGTCTGGTAACAAATATCACAGTATATATCTTAAGGAAAATGATTTATCTATCAAACTAAGTGCATACATTTTATAATGTTATGTCATACTTATAAGTAACACAGTAAATTTTCTTTAAAAAATGTAACTGGGCACCTTTAATCTCGGCACTCAGGAAGCTGAGGCAGGAGGACTGTTGCCAGCTCAGCCTGGACAATGAAGTGAGTTCAACAACAGTCTGAGCTGCATAGCAAAACCTTGTCTCAAAAAGAAAACAAAAATTAATAATGCAAAACTTTATCTAGGAACTTGTAAGTATTGTTGGTTTTTTGAAATATGAAAATTGGTGTCAGGATTTTTTAATCAACACAACTTGATTATTACATATGGTATACAAATAAACACATAGTCCACAGTTTTGAGACACAGAAAAAAATTAAAGCAAAAGCCTTAAATTAATTACTTCTGTTTTTTCATATATATATTTTTGGTATGTGGGGCACTAAAGAACTTCATTGACACTCATGACTATAAACATATGGTCAAACAAAATCAATATTATCTTATTCTACAGTGTAACATCTGTTATCTTCTGTTATTTATCCTCCCAAGAATAAAAGTCTGTAAGATCTTTATTTTTATGATTACCTCTAATTTTAATTACCCAGAAGTTGAAATTTATAATGACAATTTTTCAGTATGAATTTTCATGTGTGTTAAAGCTCTTCCCCTATTAAAGTCAAATATGTTATTTTTAATGTACTTTACAAATGAAGGCACCTCTCATGACATTCTGTATGTGGCCTTCTACACATTTAACCCAGCCATGGAGTCTTGAATTTACAATTCCCAGATACTTGTCTTTAAATGTACTTTGAAAGTTTCTTGACAGTGGCCTGGGCATTTTTTTTTTTTAAATATGATTGAAAACAAAGCAGCCAAAGCAAAAGCAGACACAAAGAGATTCTGACAATTTGAAAAATGTGCTGCCTATTGACCATCAACAAAGTGAAAAGACAAAGTTTGAAAAAAAATACCACAATAAACTTTTCTTAGTAATTTAACAAATTTGATCCTTAAAAATAATATGATTTCTATATTTACTAAAAAATTCTTCAATTTAAAATTTCGATGCCTCACACATGTGGAGAAGATTTTTGTTGACCCACCATCATTTGCCCATGTGTCTACATTTTCTTCCATTAATTGTAATGGATTGCAACTGGCTCCTAACACCCTTTCATCAGATTCTCGTTGTAAAGAAGTGCATACAAGATGACTGGAATGTGGAGAGCACAGAATATCCAGAGAACAGAGAATCAAATGTACAAACCTGTTCAGAGATGCTTATGCCTTTATCTATTTTATGTGCATTTTCATTTATTTTATTAATAAAAATATAGCATAGAGGAAAATGGGTTTGTTAGGCTGTGTTAAGAAATACAATGTCCATTAAAAGAAGAGTATGCAGGTTTAATATCATTATTTTTAATTTTTCACATGTAACACCATACCTATATATCAGGTAAAATATTGTCTTTTGATCATGTGCATGTATAGTGCAGTGTTCAGTTAGGCAGGGTTGACCATATGTATGTCCTCAAATATGTGTCATGATGAAAATATTTCAAAATCCATTCTTCCGTTCTCTTGAACTACACAGCACATTGCCATCACCCCGCTGTTGACTAGCAGGCCGGAACTTACTGTCCTTTCTGTAACTAAGTAGCTGACAATTGGCTGTACCCTACTCTGCCTTCTCTCTCCTTTCCCCAGCCTCGGGAAGCCACTGTTACATTTTCAACTTCTGTGATCTCAAACTTTTTATATTTCATACATAATAATGTCACCTTAGAGTTTTCTTCCTATCCCTGAGTTATTTCATTTAAAATGGTACCCATTAGTCACAGCCATATGCTTGCATATGGCAGAACATTGTCTTTTTGTGGAGGAATAATATTCCACTGAGTGTACATACAACAGTTTCTTCATTCATTAACAGGTAACTTACTATATACAAATCATACATGAGTTAAAAGGGAAATCATTCAAGTCTAAATGTCATTTCTGAAACATAGACGTCACAACGCGCAGAGTCCTTAGTCTTGAGAAGAGTACACACTAGATGAATGCCACATACAGAGACTTTGCACTCCTGGAGTTAAACAAGGAAATGAGCGCAGAGTCTGCAGTATAGAACACAGAAAATCAAACACATTCCACAAGAGTGTTCCTACAGCTTTATGAAAGATGAGAGATAAAGTTCTAGTTCAATGGACACGTATGTCTAAATGGGTATTTTTTTTATCTATTTATAAAATTGACAATTAATTACTTGACTGATTCCTTGAAGTTACTTTTGCAATTTCATCTCCTTGAAAATGGGAGCAGATAGCAAATATCAAGATAATTTTTGCAAATATGGCGTAGTAAAAAATAAGTAGCAACTTTGATCTGATCGATGAGTACAGGTGACAAGAGAGATTCAGTTCCGAGTGTCATAATTTTTCACGCAAGTAAGAAAAATGTGCTAATAATAATTCATTTCCACATGTCACCTATTAGATGAGCTTTGGAAGCAAATAATCCAATAAGGTAAACTACTCACCTTTTAATAGACCCTCTGGGTGACTTGGATGAGTGAAAAGTATCCTTTCACTTCTGGAGGTAGGAGAAAATAATTTAGAGAAAAAAATAATAAAATATAACTGGTCCCTGTTCACAGTTGTCGCTGTTTACATTTTTTGGGTAGAACTAATTAGCCTTAAAGAAATAAGTAAAGAATCAAAAATTAAATTACCATGTTCAGCCATATATTTTATATTATTTTGAAGTATTTCTCTTCTGTGAGTTTTCCTATATATTTTTTACGTAGTTGAAATTATTTTTTACCTTATACATTTTTTCTGAGTTTCATACTTTTTCATTTTAATGACTGTTCAACATGTCATCACATGAATATTCCAAATTAATTTTAATCTTTTGTTTCTTTGGAGAAATTTAGTTTCATTTTTCACTTTTCCTTATTATAAAGAGCTTTGCTAAGATTGATGTAAGAAAATCTTTTGGTAGATATTTATCATCTCTCTCTGTATATAATGTATCTTTTCTCCTAGATTCTGTAAGTGAATTTATTTGGGTCACAGTACAAAGATAATACTTAGGACTGTTAATGAAGATTGCCAAATTACTTTCCAAAAATACTGTTCCTGCTTCCACATGCCCAGGCCGTGTATAAAAGCGCCTGTGAACAATACCCAAGGAAACACCTTGTTAAATGTTTGATGCCTGAGGCAAGAGGAAACAGACAGAGGCACTAATGTTCACACATTCTGCCGAAAATAGAAGACTAAGACATTCTGGCACACTCGAGCCCGGCCCCTACCTAGAGTATGGAATCTTGAGCCAAAGCTGTTCACTACTTATGGGGCCAGCTGCACATGGGCCAAGCCAGGTCTGAGTCATGAAGTCTGGCAACATCAGCACAAGTGTGAAATAGTGTGCTTCATACGGAATGATCAGGGAATACGTGGTTTGTCCATAGTGCCTATGCTTTATTAAATACCACATCAAAATGATGTATCAGAATCATACTTTTTTACATTGGCTAATCAAAGAATGGTCTTAAGTATTACGTCATGTTAGGGCTCCATTTTAGTTTCTTAGCAGTAAAGGTATCCCTGTGTTGGTCTTGAGAGCCAACCCTTTAAGGTAACAATGTTACCTTTCCATTTCTGGGGCATATTACCTGAAAGAAACAATGTAGAGGGGAAACCATTTATTTTGATTTATAATTTCAGAAGTTGCAGGCTATGCTCGGCTGGCTCCACTCTTCAGGACTCCATCAGAAAGAAGCATCGTGGCCAAAGGAACCCGTGGAGTCAGAGAGGCCATTTCAAGGCAACCAGGAAGCAGGATGAGAGGAAAGCATTGGAGACAGAGAGAGAAAAGAGCAGGGACATGAGTTCTTTCAGGTTTCACCCCCAGGGCCGCGCTTCCCCTGACCGCAAATCCAGCTATGAACTCATCAGTGCACTAGTGCTGATGTTAAAACCTTCTTGATCCAGGTACCTCCCTAGGCTCCACTTTGAACATTGCAGCACTGGGAATAAACTCTTAATGTGTAAGTCTCTGAAAGACATTTCACATTTAAATGCTTAACAATAGCTAATTATGTGACTGTCTAACTCTGTGAAGATAGAGATAAGTGAATTCTGATAAATTAAGTATTAATTGAAGTTTTAGTATTCAATTATTCCGTATTTTATTGTATTAATTGGAGTTTTAATCCTGCATATTATGAATTATATTTAAGATGTTAATTAACTAAAAATAAATATGGTCATAAATAGGATGAAACATATACTGTAATCTTGAGTGTGAGAAACTCTATTTTCATTTGTTTCAATGTAAATATTCCATGAATTCTTAGACTGGTTGAGTTGAGTGTTGAGCTGAAGAAATGTAAAAGAAAATAACAAAATTAAGAGCATAAGAAATATTAGATATGTATTTTTAAAAGGTTATGTCCAACTTATATTATCCTGGCACAAAAGCTACTTATTTCATGAAAGTCTATGTTGATGTTGTTTCATGTTACACTGCAGCTCTCTCAAGAACATTTCATGCATGGAAGTAGAGAGTACTTATAGATGTAAGTGTTTGCATTCAGTGAAGCATCAAATGTGCTTGAGATTCTGTGTCTTGGAAATTGTCCTCAGTATCTATCCCCTGTTTTGTGTGTGTGTGTGTGTGTGTGTGTGTGTGTGTATGTGTCTTATAAAATTTCTGCTTTATATTGTGCTGCTATTTGTTTCCACCAAAAAGTATGCAAAATGAGGACAGTTACTATTTGGTATTCATTCCAAGAAAACTGACCATCATAGTACAAAGTTCCTGGAAAAAGTACACTTACTGATAGATGTCTGTCAGATTCTGGGTATGGGTTTGGTGATAAATTATGGTAGCAAATTTAATTTCAAAAGCAATCATTGAAAGTTTTAACATAATATCTGATATTTTGTCTCTTGGGGCTATATCTGAACAAGTATTGTGTAATAATATATAACATTTATTATGTGTCCATTTATACTAGCAAAATTACAAAATCAGTAATTACTTACCAAATCTTCTGTTGTTGGCCTTCCTTTTTTCTTTAATTGATAGTTATAATATATATTTCCCTCTTCATTTTCCCATTCAAATAACAGAGTGAATTAATAATGAGTAAATGTAGCATGGTTTCCAAGTAAAAATGTATATTCACAATAATCAACATTCTGTCTTATAATCATATATCAGTTGTTAAAACTAATAAATAAATCAAGTAAAAGTAATTGATACTATTAATTAGTAATTATTTCTTTGTGTCTCTACTTCTGTAAATTTAGGTAGAGATTTGGATTTACATATTTGTTAATTTTATTTGACTTAAAAAGTTCCAAAATAACATTCATCATACTTAAAATGTTCAGTTGCTCTGTGGATAAAGTTCAAAATACTTAACATTGTATGTAAGGCCTCACATATCTTTCTCCTTGCTTCCTTTTCTACCTTTGTTTCATATTTTTCATGTCATGATGCTTCCTCTTTCTAAATTGCTCTGCCACAAATGCGTCTTTTATTTTTTTCTTGGTCGATGTGCTGATCTCTGTGGCTTCATGCATTGTTCCCTCTAGTGAGGGTGCACACCCCGCTCCTTGCCTAACTCCACTATTCCACCTTTCTGGTGTTTCAGCAGTTTTAGATTTGCTAGAGGCAAAGAAATTGAGTGGTACTCAGAGGTGGGGTGAACCAAACTTTATTGTGCCAGTGGGCTCAAAAGTGATAAGCTCTCCAATGATCTGAGTCTTGAGCCTTTATTGGGGCTGTCTTGTATAGAGATTTTGGGTAGGAAAAAGCAGGAATAGGTGTCATTAGTCAACCATTTTACATCCTTTTATCCTCCATTTGGGGTGTCTAGGTTTCAGTTTTCTCTAACCAATCTGTTTTCTTTATCATTTCCCCTCTTTGATGCCATATACGGTCCTGGAGGGCATTGCCATTTCTACATGGGTGGAGTGCCATGATTAGAGAGTGGCTCTCTTTGTGACTATGGTCTCTATGAATCTCATTTTAGGGTGTTCAGGAATATGCCCTATTGTCACAAGTAAAGTGATGGTCAGCTTTGCTGGGGGTGAACCATGATGTCCATTGGCCTGGGATTCAATTCCAAACTTCTCTGAAGTTTTCCATTCTCTGATGGATCTTGCCTTTTGATTCTCTGACCTTGTGATGATCACCCCAGACTGGTTTACATAATAACGGCATTCTTCTCCTAGAAAGATGCATGTACCACATTTCTCTGCTATGAAAAGTTCTAAGGCATGCTTGTTTTGCAGGGTTATAGCTGTCAATGAATTAATCTGCCTATGGAGGGAAAGCATCAAGTCAGTCACCTGTTCCATGTTGTCATTTAGTTCCCAGGACAGCTAATAATATGATGCTACCGGCATCATGATTCCTTCTCAGCCATCTTCAACTTTGGATGCTCTTCTGGAGCCAATTAAAACCAATGCTAACAAAGCTCTTTTCCTACATGAGTTCCTGCCGGAGTGCCTAAACACTTCCATTTGATGGTCTGTATAGATATAAATTACAAGAATTAGGAAAACCTGGACACATGTGCCTACCCATTTTACCTTTAGCCAATGATAAGCTATGTCACCACATGGATAGAACTCCCTAATGGGAAGATCTGCATTCGGTCTCATTATTTGGTAACATCAGATTGTGGGAGCAGATTGACTGATTATAGTATGACTCTTACAGACCCAATATTTGGACAAGTTTGGAGACTACGAAGGTACCTCATGCTGACCCATGAACTGTTAAGGAGGACCTCAGTGGCCATCAGCCCTATCACTTATGTTTATTTTGAGTTTTTTTTTTTTCTCTTTAACTTTGAAGGGTACAATTAGCTGGAATTGGGGTTCTAATATAGATCCTTCTGTGGAGAGCCAGGCACAGCCAAAAGAATAGGGGTTCAGTCCTGTGAAACAGCCTAAGGGTAGCATTTGGGAGTCTGTGAATTTGAGGGGCAGAGTTGGGAGACTGAGTTAGTTAGTGAGGCTGGACAGTTCTACACAGCATTAAGGTTTTTGCCCAAGTTGATCACTACTTTAGAACACTTTTCAGATTTTTTGTGTGTGCCATCTTGTGCCCCGCCCCCACCAGGCATGCCCATATGGGTCATATTAGGTCTAATAGTGATTTTTATATATTGGTTGTAACAGGTTGATGTTAGGCCAATGATTTGGCCAGACCAGAAGAGTGTACCCTTGGGATCATGGCTACCACTATATTGGCACAAGGTGGCCTTCTGATAGCAACTAGCCACATACAGACCTAGGAGCCACTCAGTAAAGTAGTTTCTACCCATGGTCATTGGGCAATTACAAGCTTCATGGTATGGGACAGGTACAATATAGGACGCCTTTACTGCCCAGCAAATCCAAGTCCCAAGGACCAATAACCAGGACCACAGGCTGTCACCAGCAGGTCTAAGGCCTTTAAATGGAGTTTGGGGAAGATGCAGATTAGTAGATGTCTGGGAAGAAGCAGATGATACAAGTTACACTCTCTATCTTAGAGAAGGTTAGAAGCCATCCAACACCTTTCACACACCTCATGCTCCATCAGCTGGAGTGACATCAGCTAGGTCTATTGCAAAGAACAAGGTTACAGATCAAATGTTGTTAAGAACCAGGAGTGAAAATTGATTATAATGAGTCCATGTAGGGGGTATTTTCCCCTGAATGGCATCTTCAGGATTTTGCCATGTGTAGACTAGTTAATCTCCTGTGTAACTATAGCAGAAAACCCCACTCCATCCTAAGTCGGTATGCTTCAGTTTCTGTTAGTTGCCCAGGTGACCTCCAGTTTATTTCAGTTCCTGTTACAGTTCCTGTTACTTCAGTTTCTTAGAAATGGCTGGTCATTATGACACACATAAGAATCAAACAATGACTGCCAAAACTCTGCTTGTGTACTTACCCCTAAAAATTCTACATAAGCCAAAACTACCAGAGATCAGGGTCTGGCATTTTTTTAAAGTCAAACTCAGAGACATTAAATAAATTTGCCTCCAAGTGATGTTTATATGTTTCTATTTGCCACTGCATGACTAGAGCAATGATATTATCTCTCAGTGGCATCCTCCGGCTCACACTGCATCCAGGCAGTCTCCACTGGAGTTGAGTTTTCAGGAGGTCTTGCAGGTCAGTATGAGTCATACTGATGACTCATCTGAGGAGTCTTTGGAGTAAGTCTTTTTTTAGCTTTAAATGGTGTATCCATGAGACAATACCTGTCACTATTACAGTATTTGGTTTCATGAGTACAACAATGTGAGGCTCTCTGCACACAGGCTGAAGGGAGTCCCTTTTTCTAGTCTTTGACCCAGATAGAATCTCCTGGAAGATACAAGTGTGCAGGGCTTCCTGATCCTCTTGGATACAACCTTATTGATGCAAGAGAACACTTTTCATAGTTCATGTAATTTGGTGATCAGCAGTCCTAGCTGCCTGACATCCCCCTAAAGGCTGTAATTATGGGAGGGGGACCTCCAAAGATATTTTTAGGGGGAGTATCCAGATGGCTCCAACATACATCAGGGCCATTGCAGGACCAGGGGCAGCATAGTAACTGAGGGTAGATGAGTATCTTGACAGAATTTGGCTAGAATGGTCTTTAGGGTGCAATTTGTGAACTCTACTTTCTCTGAACTCTGAACTCTGAGATCTGTAGGCCATGTGGAGATTCCACCCAGTCTTCAGCAGGTCCACAATAGTCCATGTTATTCTTCTGTGAAGGCTCATCCATTGTTGCTCCTGGTAGCAAGGCACAGTCCATATTGGTGAATGATTTCTTACAAGAAAACCTTGGCCTCTTCTTGGGCTTTTTCTGTCCATGAGGACATGGCTCCTACCCAGCCTGGGTACATACAAACAAGAACCATCAGGTATTTGTCACCATGGTGTGACTTTGTCTCTGTGAAGTCTACTTGTAAGTCTTCAAGTGGGGAGATTCCAGCGTGTTGCTTGCCTGGAGTAGACTTTGGCCATTGGAAGAGGTTACTTTGGGCACAGGTATGACATCAGTTGCTTATGTTATCCCAGACAAATGACAGTTAGGAGATATAGAAATACTTGCCCAACAAGGTCTTTAAAGCTGTGTTTTCTAGATGCCTTTCCTAGCAGTGTTGTCTGTCTTCACATGCAAGTAAGAGATTATCTAATTTATTGGAACAGAGAGGGGACCGGCCTCTCCTATTCAGACTCAGTTGCCCTCAGTTCAATAGTTCCCTAATCTCAGGCTCCAGTTGATATGTGTTGCTTTTCTCATAGTGGGACCTTTGGAGATTGGAGCATTCTTACACTTTGGGCACTCATTTTTATAGTATGCATCTCCTTGCAGTAAGCATATTTATTCAAATGCAAGGGTAGGGTTATCTCTGTTTTTCATTTTAGTGTGGTGGCCCTGGCCTTTGGGTGAGATTTGGTTTCCCCATTGCAGAGGCAAGAAAAGAAACATTTTGTTTTAAATGTTTGTCAGCCTCTCTCTGAACTTGTAAATCTTGATTGACAAAGACTTTATAGTCTACTTCCAGGAGCTAGATAGTATTCATTCTTTGAACCCTCTACTTTCTGTAGCTTCATGCAGACATTAGAAGGTTATCTGCCACAAAAGTGGCATTTACCATGCATTGGTTTTTGGGGTCTGGGGGTTGAAGAGAGTGAAGATATAGAACACCTCACAGAGTCACTCATAAAAGTCTCTGCAATTTTTCCAATTGCTGTGCTACTAAGGGGATCATTGACATGGTGGTGAGCTTCTTGGCCTCTTCTTGGACTCCCCGAGGATTGCTGCCAAGTACTGTATTCCCATTTCTGAGCTGTAGTCCCATTCTGGCTTATTCAGAGGCTGCTTCCTTTGCCCACTTTTTGAGATCTAACCCCTGAATGGGGCTTGATTTTCGAGCTATTTTCTTGCTTCTGGGAGGATCATGTACCTCTCCACGGTATTGAAGAGTGTGAAGAGTGAGTGTCAGCTGTCATCCCAGACAGATTGATAGCTCTATAAAAGGGACTCTGTGAGGTCAATGAGGGCTTCAGTCTTCTCTGAGTAGGTTATTGTAGTGCTTCCAATTTAGAAGGTCCATGGTGCTGAAGAGTTTATAATAAAGCATGATTTCTTCAGGCTTCTCAGTATTGATGCCCCCAACTGTGTAGATGTCCAAGCAGAGGATTATCTGGAGGGTTGGTATCTGCTGAATGTAATTGTCAAACAAGGAGCTGTGTGTGGTTTAACCCTTCAGTGGTGGCGGTGGGATCAGAGAGGGCTGGTTGAGGCAGATGATGTGACAGAGAGGCTGTCTGGGAGGATTGGAGTTGGAGGCTCAGATGGTGGGGCAGGAATACATGGTGGGGCCTGGAATTCACCACAAGTGCCCTGGTGAATTGGCTTTTTGTTTTTGGACCCTCAAGATCTGGCCTAGCTCAGGACAATGCAGACCCCATTTTGTCCCTTCCTGTCCATATGAATCAAATCGAGGCTGGGTGGGGGGTCTTGTGCAATCCGTAGCCAGGAGTCAATGTACAGAAACTGGTTAGGGTGGCCTGGACTTCTTGTGACTACTGTTCAAACTGCTTGAACTGTATGGACATCCATGGTTCCTTCAGGACAGTCTACCTCACAAAGTGTCTATCATTTTGCATGCTTCCATTTAATTTGCCACTGAATCCCTTCCTAATTTTTAAAAATTATACAGTCTAGGGCAATTGGTTTGGGATATGAGGTCTCCATATTTTAAGTGCTTGTCTTGTGTACAGTGCTCCAACAGATGCTCACCTGGCTGCATCCCTCACAGAAACTTAGGGGAGTCTTGGCTAAAGTGTACCCATATAAACTGGGGCATGGTCAGCTCCCTATTATAAGGGATGAATCACCATTTTACCTTACAACATCACCCCATAAATACAGGTTAGGGCCCACTCAAACTCTGTAGCTTGTGCTGTGGGGGCACAAATACATGCACATTGTCTTACACAATCATTCAAAGGTTGTAACAGTCCTTCTCCTTTATGGGAAATTCCTGAGATCTCCAGTTTGAGAAGCTACTCTTCCTTTCAGGAATGGGCCTGACTTGAGACTTTCCTGGGACCTTACGTAGAAGATCCAACATGGGACCAGTCCACCTCTCCCACTTGTTTGGTCTGGAGGGTGTTGGAGTGCTGTGGGTAATCCTTTCCTAGTGAAGGCAGTCCTGCCAAGAGGTAGAAGTTCACTATTTTGTTCTTCCAAGGTGGGCTTTTGGTAGATGCTCTCCAGACTCTGAGCCAGTGGTACAATGGGCCAACACAGCCAGCTTCCCTGACAGGGAGCAGACATTACAGTAATATTGTATTTATTGGAAGTGAAGAAACCAAGAAGTACTTGGAAAAGTGAAGGGAGCCAAAGTATATTATATGGTGGCCTCAGGGAAGATAAGCTCTCCAAAGATCTGAGCTCTGAATATTTGTTGAGGATGTCTTACACAGATGTTTTGAGTGAGAATCAGCAAGCATAGCTACAGAAGCAGAACTAGATGTGCTTAATGAGACATTTTCCACTTTTTTGTCCTCCATTTCGCGTGTCTACGTCTCAGTTTCCTCTAACTTGTTTTTCCTCATCACTAGTTCCTCCAGGAAGTCTCTTCTAGTTTGAGTTAGATGTTCCTTCTGTGTATCTACTTGAGCCTTGTGTTGACAGTTATTACACTACAGGCATCTGTTAGTTTGCTTACTGCAATCACACCAAGTTTCCTTTAATTTAATGTTTTGTATCTTTAGATACTGGCATAGGGCCTGGCCAGTTAAGAGCACTGCAAAAGTCCTTGATGAAAGAATAATTTCACTCATTTACATTAAAATGCGGGACTAATAAAGATCATAAGCTATTCACTACTTTGATCATTCAGTCATGCTTATAAACTTGAATTAGACAAAAAGTTTATGATTTGATAAAGTTATAGTTTGAATGCCTCATGATCTATTTTCTAAGAAAACATATATTGTCATGCAAAATTAGGACAATTAAATTCATTGAATCACTTTAAAATCTAGAAATTGTTCCCATGGGACTCAGTTGTATTGTTAGTGAGGCATAGTAAGCAGTTATTCTTTTGAGTTCTTTAAAGAGTATTTCCACATTTATTTTTGGCACAAGCATATTAGTTACCAGTATAATTGTTTTCAATACTTTCTTTAACTTGATTTTATTGTCATAAGTATATAATCACAGTATTGTTACATATGTAGTAATACTGTAGTAAAGAGAATTGCTGTTTATTCGGGTATGCTATTTATTTTATATTGAGTTTTCAAAACCTTATAAAAAATTTCTACCATATTGCTTGTGAAGAATGAATGCATAATTGCTTTATAAAAGTCTTTATATAATGAACTCTTTAAGAAATATATATATATAGTATATGTCAAGTCTTTAACATAAAAAATATAAAAATATAAAATATATAGATTTCTCTGTGTGTATTTATGTTCTAAATTAATGAGGCAGTCTTTGTTTTGAAGATTTGGGGTAGGGAATAGAAAAAGTGTGGCCTTGCTTTGTTTTTTCTAAGGAAGAAGGTTTGCATTAAAACTGTCTCAGAATGTCGCTGGTACTGAGTTATTACTCAATAAAGGATAAGTGTAAATAAAACATGCTTCAGCCTGAATGGTTGGCCTTTATTAATGTAACAGTGAGTCCTTTCATTTTATTGATATTATACAGGCATATAACTCAGACATAAATGATCAAAAAAGCTAATTTTGAGAGGCAAAATGGAATTGCATATCCCATTTGCTTTGGAGCATCGATCACAAAGCCAGATGTTAAGAACAGATGTCAATGAGCTATTTTTCATACGCCATGGTTTACAGTTTTGAACTCGCTATTTATCACCTCAGATGGGAACAGTTAATTTGACAGTGAGTATTTTGGTTATTAGCCAATTTCAACATGAGTCCTTGGCTTTTGAAATCTGATGTACAGAGATGTGATAAAAGACTTACAATAGAAGCACTGTTAACTTCATTTTTGTGTCTTGGTGTTTACCAACATATATAATGCAATGGAATGAATGTTCCTGCTTATAGTGAACAAGCATAAATTGAGTGTTGGCAAAGAAATAATGTAAATGTTATGACTGAAATGTGGAATGGTTAATCCAATTGTAAATTCCAAGTAACCAAACATCACACTCTGTACTTCTCCATGGTAAGTTAAGCTTATTTAGTGTATTTGATTGTAACACAAATATTGAATACTAAAAATATTTGTACTCATATGCATTTAGAGTTGGTTTCAAAATATTGTGCTACTGTGGAATACTTTGATAGGTAGCTATTATCATATTTCAAATTATCTATTAGTAATGTCGATATAATAAATGCTTAAGTGCAGCCATTTTCTATAATCTTCTAGGAGATTTAAATTGCAGAGTAACATTATTTTAAATATATATGAGCAAGGAAAGATGGTAAAATGCACTTTTCAGTATATATCGTTATTCTATAATATCAGTTTTGTGATATGATCTGTATTTTAATTTTGCTATTTCTAAAGTTGGCTATGGATGATTGGGATTTAAAGCATTTGTCCTGTTTATTTTCTATTGTTTTCTTCTTTTTTCACTTCCTCACATTCAATTCCAAATTGAAAGAATTATAGCTGCTTGATATAGAGATTGAAACATGGGTCCAGTTTTGCCCTAGGAGATCTGACCATATTGCAGATAACTTAAATATTGCTCAAGTGTTTACATAAACTGATGACTTTGATAATTGTAAAATAAACTGGTTTAAATAGTGCATAGTTATCCAACTTCTGGGATAATCGTGTACCCCTACTTTCACTGTAAACACACTGACTATAATTCACAGAACTTTTAAATCCTTACATTTCTGTTCTTCTCACCCTAAATGTATGCTAAGTATAAGTCAATAGAATTTTTCCAAATCTACACTAGTTGTATCTGTTGTATTAATGAAATTTAGTAAAAAATTTTATGTGTCAGTGAAAGATGATGCTAAATTGAATAACTGAAAGGGTGGGGATGTTGCTCAGTGGTAGAGTGCTTGTCTAAGTGTTTAGAATATTTAGAAATGGTTGTTACAATAAAATTAAATGAAAACTTACAAAACTTTTGAGGAGGACAGGAGAAAAATTTTGCAACTAAATGAGGGACTCTGTTGTTCCCAAATTCTTAATATTAATTAAATAAATATCTGTTGCCTAAGTCAGTGATCATGTCCCAGTGATGGCTTCATGGGATAATCAAAAGTGTTAGATCTATCATGTGAAATCCTCCAAATGTAGTCCTGAATTGTTCATGACAGGCAAGAAGAGGGGAGGCATTTCTTTGTAAATGATGAAAAGAAATGTAATATTATCTCACAGCAACTAGAAATTGTATTTTTAGGGATCTGACGTATTTTCCTCTTTCAGGGGTGGTTTCCTATACCTTGCTCTTTTTCTATGTCAGAGGAGTGGCTGGAAAAGACAAGCCATGAGTGAGTGTCCTTAGAGTGTGATTACAGTCTTAGACCTTAAGGAGAGGCAGAAGGCTGCTGTGTGGTACACAGAGCGATGAGCAGGCTCACATAAAGGTCAGTTGAAATTCAGAGATGAGGAAGACGAGGAGAGCTGCAAGGGAGAGGGGGAAGAGGTGGAAGAAGGAGAGAAAGAAGGAGAAGAGGGAAAAAGAGAGGGAGAGGCAGCAAGAAAGGGCAAGTGAAAGGGAGAGTTAGCACTCCAAGTTTATGTGTTAGACATTTATCCTGAACACCCATTTTTGAAGGCAGTACTTTCAAGAAGTGATTATGAATTAATAATGCCCTTTTTAAGCAATAGGTTTATTATCAGGAGGTAGAGTCTGTCTGAATATTATCCCTTCTTTCTCTCTTTTATCTGTTTGATTCCTTTCTTCCCTTATGGTGTAGCCAGAAGGGCCTCAATAGAGAGCTCTTAAGCTTGAACTTCAAAACCTCCAAAATCATGAACCGAATAGATTTGTGTTCTTTATAAATGACCCAATCTGGTTTATTATGTTGCAGAAGCATAAAATGAAACGAGACACAGTCATATAAACAATTTCTTATTAACCTTTTTCAGCCTAAAGGGATGAAAAATTTTTGGTTAGGATAAACAACCCAATAGTAACAGTATTTCATACCCTTTCAATTAGAAGCTTAAATGAAAACACTTGCATACTTTTTAACCAATTCTGGTTAACTCTTCTGGAAGACCTAATGCCTAATTATACAATTTAAACTTCTCTTTTTATCTTTCTAGCCCTTTGATATATGTCTGAGAAACGTTTATTTTTATATAGATATGGATAACAAATACTAGAGGGCTTAAAAGTTCCAATTATTTTGCTAATTTAAATTTGGCCTTTTTAAATATTCCATAACTGTTTCTTATGATCCAGATAAATATGATCCCCCAAGGGAAAAATATAACTTAGAATATACTACCTAACAGTTCTTAGGTTTTATTTTTCTCATCTGCAGTACTGTGAAACACATTCCATTTCCATCCATGATTTAATTTCTAAAAGTTGTCTTAAGAATTTTATCTGCATGAAATTTTTATTAACTACAAAGTAACTGAAAAGTTCACCAAAGATATTATGATTAAATTACCAGAAAAAATTTTGCATGCTTGGATTTTGAAACCATGTGGACAAGCAGCCAAAACTTTCTTTGTCATCAAATCACTGTTCACACGGAACAGTTGGACACCTTACTGCATCGTCTGAGCCTTATGTGTCTCACTTTTGACAGAAAACACTGTGATTATTCACATGTATGTGCAAAGATAAAGAGTTCACATTGAAGGCAGAATGTCCATTGGGGGAAATTGTTCATTCTTTTAGTCTTTTCTTATTTGCTTGTTTATTCTATCAAAATGTTCATACTGGTACAGAAAATGAAACCTAAGTTCAAGAGTGAGTTTAATTTTTCATACAAGAAATTGTGGTGTCCTATCCCATGATCCATGTTTAAATGGCATCTTAATGTTTATGGAAACAGCAAATAGTAACTAGTAAGTTTTAAGGAGTAATTGAAAAAATGATTTTATTTAGCTTTTTGTTAAATTGGCATACAGAATTACAGAATTTTTTGTGTATTACACTTAAATTTAAGAGAAAAATTATCTCATTGGATAGTACAGTCCTTTTCTTTTGAATCATTTGTTATTTAACTAGGAGATAATAAAATTATATGTTCAATTGCAATTTTATATTAAAAATTGTTTTTAAAAAAGAAAGAGATTAACATAAAGGAGAATATAACAACATAACAACACAGGTCAGAACAGAACAATTTAAGCAACATAGTGTTTCACCACAAGATAACCCGACATAACAGTAGTTACCATAGTGACTCTTTCCTTGAAATATTGAGTATAAATTCATATACTATAGCATCAAACATAACATGACAGTGTAAAGCCATTCAAGAGAATGAAAGTATTACAGGGTACTTAGAACCAACTAACAGAAAAGGAACATTGGTTTCTATATTATCTCCTTGTCTATAAAAAATTTGTTCATACAATCACATATCATCCAATAAGATACAACGTGATAAACCGATGGAGACAGAAGAACAAAAGCTTGATGGGACATCAAAACGAGGTGATATTAAATCAGCACTAGCATTATATTGTCTTGTGTTCTTCAAAATAACTATTCTTACGATCAAAGACAATAAAATCAAACACCCCAGGATAAAACCATTCCAATTAATGAATGAAAACTTCATAAGGCTTCAAAGCATTATAATGGGGAATTATGATTACCACAGACTTTTATGTATTCTTACCATTTCTTGCACTAGGAAAACTATTCGGCATTTATACATGTGAGTTTGATTTATTTTGTTTATTAGCATAGTCTCAAGCTGTGCCCATTTATTTATAGATATCTCAATGTGACCATTCTTTATAGCTGAATAGTACTCCATTGTATAAAAATACCACAACTTTTTAATCCATTCCTCAGTTGATGGACACTTAGGTTGTTTCCAAGATCTGGCTATTACAAATTGTGTTGCTATAAACATGGGTGCACATATATCACTGTGGTATGATGTTTTCAGTTCCTCTGGGAATAGGCCTAGAAGTAGAATAGCTGGATGAAATGGGACTTCCAAGCTTTTTGAGAAATTTCCAGACTGTCCTCCACAATGGTTGCACCAGTCTACACTCCCACTGACAGTGCAGGACAGTTACATTTCCCCACAGCTTCTCCAGTGTTTGTTGTCAGTAATTTTCTTGTTCCTGGCCATTCTTTCAGGAGTGAGATGGAATCTCAGTGTGGTTTTAATTTGCATTTCTCTAATGAGTAGTGATGATGAACAATTTTTCATGTATTTATTTGCCATTTGTATTTCTTCATATGAGAATTTTGTATTCATCTCAGATGACCATTTTTGGATTGGATCTTTGAATTTTGGGGGCCTGATTTTTTAAAAAAAATTCTTTATATGTTTTAGACAGAAGCCCTATGTCTGAGGGCTTTTTTTTTTCCCAGCTTGTGGGTTTTCTTTTCACTGGAAATTTCTTTTGATGTGCAGAAACTTTTTAATAAGGGGTGATCCCAGTTGTTGATTCTGGGAAGTATTTCCCGTGCAATTTGATTCCTGTTATGAATTCTCTACCTACCCCTATGTCTTCAAGGTTTTTACTCAATTTGTTTTCCATAGATTTAGTGTTTCTATTTTAATATCCAGATCTTTGATCCATTTAGATTTTAATTTAGTACATGGAGATAGGCATGGGTCTAGTTTTAGTTTTCAGCATGTGGAGAGCCAGTTTTTGCAACACCATTTATTAAAGAGACTATAATTCTTCCAGTGAATCTATTTGGGCCCTTTATCAAAGAAGGTGGTTGAGTGTGTTTATAGTTGTGGTTTTATCTTCTAATCTATTCCATTGATCTCCAGATCTGTTTTGATTCCCAGTACCATGTTGATTTTACTACAGTTGCTTAGTAGTAAACTTCAAGTCAGGGATTGTGATGCCTCCTGCCTTGCCTTTGCTGCTTAGAATTGCCTTTGCTACTTAGAACTGTCTTTACTATTCTAGGTCACTTCTGGTTCTAGGTGAATTTGAGGAGTGATTTCTCTAGATCTATGAGGCATGTTGAAAGTATTTTGGTTGGGTTTGCATTCAATCTGTATTACAGTTTTCGGAGAATGACCATTTTCAAGGTATTTAGTTTTCTTATCCATGAGCAAGGGATGACTTTCCATTTTCCATTCTCTTCAATTTCTTTTTTCAGTGTATTATAATTGTCCCTATATAGGTCTTTCACTTCTTTCGTGAGGATAATTCCTAAATATTTCATTTTTTTTTTGGTTGCTAGTGTGAGGGGTGTGGATTCTTTTATTTCTCTCTCTGTGATACTGTTGTTAGTGTATAGAAATGCACTTAATTTTTGAGTATTGATTTTGTATCCAGCTATATTGCTGAATTTATTTATTATATCTAGAAGTTTTTCAATGGCATTTTGGGGGTCTTCTATATAGAATATCAGGTCATCCGCTAATAATGATAATTTAACTTCTTCTTTTCTAATCTTTACCCCTTTTATTTCTCTCTCTTGTCCAATTTCTCTGGTTAGTATTTCCAGGACTATGTCAAGTAGGAGTGGTGATAAGGGACATCCTTGTCAGGTGCCTGATATTAAGGGAAAGCCTTCAGTTTTTGGTCATTTAGTATGATACTGGCTATTGGTCTGTAATAGATGGCCTTTATTATATTGAGGTAATGTCCATATATTCCAATTTTATGTAAAGTTCTTATAAATGAATGTTAGACCTTATCAAAAAGCTTTTTCTGCATCTATAGAAATGATCATGTGATTCTTATTTTTGGCTTTATTGATATGGTGGATTACATTTATTGATTTATGTATGTAGAACCATCCCTGCATGCCTGGGATGAATCTCACTTGGCCATGGTGTATAACCTTCTTGATGATTTGCTGTATCCTATTTGCCAATATTTTATTGAGGATTTTTGCATCTGTTCATTAGGGAGATTGGCCTATAGTTCTCTTTTTTAATGGGGTCTTTCTCAGGTTTTGGTACTAGAGTAATATTTGCTTCCAGGAACGACTTAGGAAGGATTGCTTCCCTTTTAATTTCATTGAAGAGTTTTAGGAGTGTTGGCATTATGTCTTCTTTGTATTTCTTGTAGAATTTTGCAGTGAATCCATCTGAGTCTGAGTTCTTCTTTGTAGGTAAGGACTTTGTCATTCCTCGTCAGTTTAATTAATGGAAATTGGGTTATTCAGCATCTTTACATCTTCTTGACCTAGCTTTGGTGCTTCATATGTTTCTAGGAATCTGTCTATTTCTTGTGTGCAATCAAACTACAAGTAGAGGTTTTCAAAATAGGTGTTAATGAACTTCTGCGTTTCTACTGTCTGTGATGATTTTGACATTTTCACTCCTTATTGCATGAATCTGAGCTTTTTTTTCCCTTTTTAAAATAAGGTTGGCTAAGGGCTTATCAATTTTATTTATCCTTTTGAAGAACCAACTCTTTGATTCATTGATTCTTCGGATTGTTTTCTTAGTCTGCATTGCATTAATTTCTGCTCTGATTTTTATAATTGCCTCCCTTCTTTTGGTTTTGGCTTGACTTGCTCTTCTTTTTCTAGTTGTCTGAGGTGTAGCAACAGGTTATTTATTTGTATTCGTTCTGTTTTCCTGATGTGGGAACTCAGTGCAATACATTTCCCTCTGAAGACAGCTTTCATTGCATCCCACACATTCTGGTAAGTTGTATTTGTATTTTGTTTGCTTGTAGGTATTAATCTCTTCTTTAATTTCCCTTGTGATACTTATTACTCAACAGTGTATTATTCAGGTTCCATGTGTTCGTGGGATTTTTGCTGTATCTTTTATCATTAATTTCTAATTTTATGGTGCTATGATCCAGTAACATGCATAGGATAATTTTAACTCTTTTGCATTTATGTAAATATGTTCTGTGAGCTAATATATGGTCTATTTTAAAGAATGTCCCATGCATTCCAAAAAGAATGTGTATTCTGATGTTGTTGGATGGAACACTCTGTATATATCTATCAAGTCCATTTGTTCACGTGTGTGATTCAGTTCTGTTATTTCTTTGCTGATTTTGTCTTGTTGATTTGTACCTTGGTGTCATTGTTATGTTAAGGTTTCCTGTTATAATTGTGTCACTGCTAATTTGGCTTTTCATTTCTGTTAATAACTTGGTTTATATAACTGTTTTTTCTGGAATTTGGTGCATATATGTTTTAGATTGTTATCTTTTCCTTTTGAAGTTTTCCCTAACCAGTATGTAATGACCCTCTTTATCTCTTCTGATCATTATTGGTTTGAAGTTCACATTGTCTGCAAACAGAATAGCTACTCTTGCTTTTTTGGGGGGTTCTGGTTGCAAGAAGAATAGTTTTCCATCCTTTGACTTTCAGTCTGTGAGTATCCTTTTGGGTTAGATAGGTTTCTTGTAAACAGCATATGGTTGGATGTTGTTTTTTGATCCATTCTGCCAGTCTGTTTTTTAAAATTGCTGCATTGAGACCATTTACATTAATGGTTATAACTGTTACATGTTGGTTTATTGTTGACATGTTATCTTTCTGCTGTTGCATCTTTATCTTTCCATTTTGTTTAATTGTCTGTTTTGCTTAGTGTTTTTTTTTTCCTAAGTGTATCTAAACTGTCTTTCTGTATTCTTTGCAGGGTTCACTTGGTTATCATGAAGTTCTTCAGCTGTTCTTTGTCATGGGAGTACCCTATTTCTCCATCAATTTTGAAGGACAGTTTTTCAGGGTACATCAGTCTAGGTTGGAAATCATTTTCTTTAGGATCTGAAATACTTCACTCCATGCTCTTCTTGACTTTATTGTTTGTGCTGTGATATCTGCTGTGATTCTGATAGGTTTTCCTTTATAGGTGATCTGTCTTTTCTCTATGACAGCTTTTAATATTCTATTTTTATGTTGCATTTCTGGGATGGTGACTATTATATGTCTGGGTGTAGTTTTATTTTGGTTATGGCTATTTGGAGTTCTATATGCTTCACTGATCCTGATGTCAGTTTGCATTCTCATGTTTGGGAAATTTTCAGCTATTACTTCTCTAAATATCCTGTTGACATCCTTTATGTTGTCCCCGTCTTTTTCATTTATCCCTATCCATTGTATGTTGTCTTTCTTTGCATCATCTTGCAGCTGCTGAATTGTTATTTCCTGATTCCTTGTTATTTTTAAAAGATCTTTCCTTTCCTGTTCACTAGCTGCAATCCTGTCTTTGAGTTCTGAAATTCTATCCTCCCTTTCATTGAGGTGGTTTTTACAACTTTAAATGGAATTTTTGATTTCCTGTATATCTCTTTGCATCTGCTTTATGTATTCCATTTGTTTATTATATTGTTCATCCAGGGATTCTACCTTTTTGTTTTAGTTCCTCCAGTTTTTAACTGTGTCTTCTTTAGATATGTTCAGCATCTTTTTCATTTCTCTTATCATTTCTTCTTTTACCTGGGAGATTATTTCTAGTTTGAATTCCTTTAAAGCTTCCCAGAGTTGCTTCTTTATTTCAGCTGTTATTATTTCAGTTATTTCAGGTGTGTGCCATGTATTTTCTTCTGTGCACATAGCTCCTAAGGTTTCTTGGGATGGGCTGGAGGCTTGGGCTTGCATTTTGGTCTATCACTTTGTCATTTTCCTATATTTCTTTGCTTCAATAGTTGTTCTAAGGCTTCCCTTGGATGGGTTGGAAATTGTCTCCTGTGCCCTGCCTCTAGGACTGAATGGAGGTTGCTGAGTCTGGTCCCATTAGGCTCTCAGGCCCTCCTGTGCCACATTCAATGTTCCAGGTAGCTGGGCAAGGACATAATTACTGTGGATGATGGGCTAAAGCTCTCCTCAGGTGAAGACCAATGCCCTGGAACTCATTTCATCTACTCTCAAATCCTGTAATTGAAGAAGGTTACTGGGCATAATATAGTTGGTCCACAAAACCTCCCAAGGCTAGTCTAGTGTGCCTGGGCTCTGGATGGGTCCTTGAACTCCAGAAGAGATGATCTTAAAGTCTCCCAGGGCTTGGGGTGGTGCCCAGACTTACCACAGCTGCCAGCTGAGTTTTTTGGTTTGGGAGATGGTCACTGGCTTGAAACCTGCCAAGCGTAGCCTAGTGTGGCTGGGCTCTGGGCAGGTCTTTAGCTCCAGAAGAGATGATCTTAATGTCTCCTGGGGCTTGGGGTTGTGCAGAATTCTTAATTGCAATTTTAACAGGAAATCTCATCTAGCAGGTGTTTTTTGTTCTACACATAGAGCGTATGTGCAAAGCATACCAAGGAGGTTGAGAAATGAAAAGGTGTATTTTATTTTAGATAAAAATCAAATAAACTGTTAATTATTGATAAAACTACAGGTGAAAGCCTGCCTTCAAATATCTGAAAGGCTGACTTTTAAAGTGATGAAAACACTTATTATTTATGAGTACAAAAGACTGAGGAAAGACAGAATGAAAGGAATATATAGAGGAAACAGATTTCAATTTGAAACTGAAATTTGAAAAAATTGAATGAATCAACTTTGAACAGCAGACCTCATGATATTGTGACTTAACTCCCTTTGTGGTCTGAAAACATAGATGTAAAGTTATATTTTGTAGTTTTGTTAAAATGTGTCTTATGATGAATGTGATTTTTATTTTTTATGAATTTAAAAATGTATATTGTGCCATCAATGAATGGATTATTTGAATGGTAATTAGATGGAGTTGAGCATGATGAAGTTCTGGTCTGCTATCATCATGTTACTGGTTTTTCATCCTATGAGCTACTGGTCATAGAGGTATATTCTATTTTCTGATTTTTAACAATAAATTATACTTTCAGTTAAATAAGCTTTTGAGTCATGTAATTTGATGTTCAATAAATATCCATTACTGGTTAAGTAATAGTGTTGGAGGGATGCATGCAAGTGTAGGGTTGTTACATCCTAGTAAACTGACCTCTTTGTCATTTTTAAATTTGTTGTTATTTCCGATAATCTTTTTTGTTTTGAAGTTGAATTTGTTTGAAATTAGGAACTATTAATTAAAAATTATTATTTTTATTAGATTACAGTGTATCCTTATCAACTTACTGGGCTACTTAAAATAGTCTCAGTGTTCCTTGTCCACGTGGTTTCAGTCTCTCAGCTCAGATTCTCTGATTATGTAGTTAGAGCCTTACTGTGGTGTAAAGCTTGGGACAGTGAGAGAGCTCTATAATGTCCCAGTTATATATTATGTTTTACTATGTTCAGGACTGTAACATTAACAAATGCTTTTCTATGACACAGATTTTTTTCCCCTTGACTCCCTAGTCCCATCTTTGACTTAAGCATTTCTGATCTGTGTTTTGGAAGCTCTGATCCCTGCTATTTCCCTGCCTTATGATTTCATTGTATATTTCCCTGAGATGAAAATGAAAGGCTGAGGGTGATCAGAGAGGCAGATGCTCTTTCACAACTAGTAAAAAGCAATCTTTTATCTCTTGGAGAGACTTTAAGCCATAAGAGGTATTTTCAGGTAGTCACATGGTTTGAATCCTTGTGGGGGTCTCCAAGAACAGTGTAGAGCTTCTCTAAGCCTGGAGTGCCTGAAAGTTTTTCATCTGCTAGTCAGTCCCCAGCAATTTGCCAAAATTAATGAGTTAGTACTCTGTTAGTTCATGAACTCTGGAGGTTGATCTAGTCTGTAACTTTTTAAACAAAACTGTCTCTGGATTTTGGGATGACATTTTGATCAGAAGCCTCATTTCTCTAATGGAATCAGGAAAAACCATTTCATTTCATCCAAATTTATCTAGTTTTAACATCATAGTGATGGCTTGTACAGCTCTTACCTATTTGAGCAAAAAATTATGTTTTATTTTTTAAGATCACAAAAAATTTTAGATTCAGCAAAGTTCACAGATTCATACAGTTCACAAAATAGTATACTAATGTCTCCCTCATCCTAGAATATTTGTGCCTGGTTTCTCTTTTGTTCCAAGCCTCCTGAAAATGCTGCCTCATTCTCACACCACTTCGTAAAAGTTATTCCTGCAAATGCAGGCAAAGTATGGGATTCTTTGGTTATAGCCATAGTGTACTATGACTCTGAAACCTGCATGTTTGAAGCCTTGCTTTATCACTTATCATGGGTTCAATATTCTTTTTCTGAAGTATTTGAGAATAAAGTTTTTCAGATCTTAAGTTTTTCACAATTTTCACTCTTTGTATATAAACTATATGACACTAGGTGATAAGACTCAGGTATAAACCAAAAATTCATTTATATTTCATGTACTCTTTGTACACAGGCTGAAGATTGATGAAAACAAATTTCTGTGTCTTTAGTTCACCTAAAATTTGACTCTGACTCAATTTAAGAGTTATGTAATTTTTTATCTGTGATATCATGTTGCTATAATGTTTCAGACTTTGGAGAATTTTGAATTTTGCATTTTACAGATCAAGATTATTCAGTTTGTAGAGTTTTGCCTTTAACAAGTTGATAATACATTCTCTGCTTTTGTTCTACCATTTTTGAAATAGATATTAAAATAGAGCTCTATCATATGGTAAGTTAATTAACTCTAAGAACCCAGTGTGGTGTGTGGCAGGTAGTTAACTGTCATATGGTACTAAATATTATATGAAATACATGATCTAGAGCAACAGTAACACCATAGATTGCTATTAGTTACTTTATTTGAAGTTTTCACTTTTAAAAAATCAAGTATTAGGACTGGGGATACAACTCAGTGACACAGGAGCTGTCTGGCAAGCATGAGGTCCTGAGTTTGATTTCTGGTACAAAAATAAGTAATAAATAGATAAAGCAAAAAAATTCTTAATTTTGTTAAATCTCTAACAGTGTGTAAGTCCATTTTATCAATATCTATCACTGTGTTTTTATTTTGATGTTTATAATCTTCTGAGAGAGAATAGAAACATATCGTGCCTTTTGGTTTTGAAGGGATTTTGAAGTTTTTCCAAATCCCACAAGTAAGTAAATCAAAACTGAAGAATTCTCTTTTAAACTCTTAAAATCTGCTTTAGCTGATTCTAATGAATTTCTGCCATGTTCATGTTGCAGTCTAATTGGTTTTCCATTCTTTTTGAAAGAGCATAGTGAAAATGTCAACTAGAAATTCTTTTCATTTTCACCTGCTAATATTACACTTTCCACGCCAAAGTATAAGTCAATTATTTATGTGTGCTTTTCTTTTTACTAAAATGCAACTTAAAAATCTTAACATTTGCAAAATGATGGAAATTATATGGAAAATGCAAACATCACCAGCATTTCCACTCTCAAAACTTAAGAAAATGAGGGGAAATATTTTGTGGGAAACCAAATTACTACTTGTTTATCCATTCCAATTCTCATTTAATTCTAAATTTGTACATATTATGTAACATTTGTAAAGATTCCACATTAGAATTAGTAAGTGGCTACGATGCCTGATAATTCCAATTCATTTTCCAAGCTGATATTACCGCCAGTAGTTTACAACATTGCAAATCCAATGACTGCTTTAGTTACCAATGTTTTCAACATTCATCATAATCCATGTGCAGGTGAGCCTTCAGCTATCATGGATGGCCATCTTGGCAAGGGAAGTGGTTATTACATAGAACAAGGAACAAATTTGTTAAGTTGCAGAAGAACTCATGATTCATTTATTAATTTCAAAGCTTGTTAAGTTTAACCACCAGTTTTCATAATTGTTGTTTTATATTTTTAAAAACAAGGCACTGTGTTACTCAGGTTACTAATTATAGTTACTCTGCATAATTCATTTAATCTTTTGGTACCAGGAAAGTGTGTTCCTGATCCAAAGGGACGAGCAGCAAAGGAGTTGACACTGTTTTACTGCATCTTCTAAATGTCACATTGAGCTAAGAGCAATGTATAACTTTTGCATTTTGAAATGATTAGGCTTTTTTATTTATTTTAACATTTTGGTTTCTTTACTTTACCTAACTACAAGGCTAGGAAAAGAGAAAAGTACTCAGTTGTGTTGCCAGCTTTTCTGAAGAACAGACATTCTTTTCTCCAGCTGTATGACATACGTACATTTTATCTAATGGTTTACAAATGCTGATTTCAGTGGTTCTGAAAGCAGACAAATAAACTGCTGTTCAGGCTTGTTGGGTCATGAGCCACAGTTGTATGTCACTGGCCGAGCTTTTGCAATAACAAAATATTTACTTATGCTTTCATGTGCATAGAAAACTTTTAAAGGGAAAAAATAAATTCTACCAGTCATATCTGATGGTGGTGGTGTTTTTAAAAATTACTTGTTGAAAACAATGTTCAGTTCTATTAAGGATAGGCTCATTCTTTTATTTCATGAAATAGCAAAACAAAGGTGCTATGAAAAGGGGATGCGAGTGGCAGAGTTATAGGTTTTCCACTCCTACCTAAAAATGAATAGGAGTCTTTATGATGCTTCATTTTGTCATTAGAAAAACAGGACACCACTGCTAAAATAGCAAAACAATTTCAAGTCCCTGAGTTTTTCTGCAGACAGGTAATATTTCATACAACAATGTATTTTAAAAGAACTCCTACTGAGGTGCCCTGAGTCAGGAAACAGCATAAAAATAGCAGGATATTAATCTTCTATTATTTTGTTTCAAAATTCTATATCATCATTTTTATTTTTTTATTTTAAAATAAAAAGCATGATGATTTACAGGCTTATAGAACTTTAAAAAAAATGAAAGATTGAGGAAATTAGAAAGACCAACAGTTCACAAACGGAACAGAC
Source organism: Cavia porcellus (assembly GCF_034190915.1). Classification (NCBI taxonomy): domain Eukaryota; kingdom Metazoa; phylum Chordata; class Mammalia; order Rodentia; family Caviidae; genus Cavia; species Cavia porcellus. The sequence continues at coordinate 23,795,527 of NW_026947497.1, read as the reverse complement.
TATTCCATGTATTTCAGGTATGTGCATTTGTAAGAACATTGGAATTTATTTTCTGCAAAGTTGTCTATGCAAATTCTTTTGGTTGTTATTTTTAGAAGTTGTTACACAAAAGGTACAGCTAGCTAGTTAGCCAGTTACCCATATTTGTCCCCTGAAAGATTACTAACATCTAATTACTCAGAATGATGCCAGATTTCTATTGTAAGTTATTAAAACTTGAAACAACCATTGAATTAAAATAACTTGAAGACATTCCAAGAAATTAGTTCAATATTTTAAAGCCATACAAAAAATGCTACTAGCTAATAGATGAAATGCATCTCAAAGCTACAACGCCCATGGAAATTCAATGTGAATTTTTTTCCACTTTTTCTTTTAAACTAAAAATCCACTTGACACATTTCAACATTTAACCTTAAACTGCATCTAACTGTGAGGCTTGCCAAATTCTCATCAGGCCAAGTGAACGCAGATACAAAGGGAGGTATAAATTATTATCATTAATAATCCATCCTGTTTTCCCCCACCTCATTTAAACTAATGGACCATATGTTGCCATTTTTCTTTTAACTGTATCCAAGAACATTTTAGCACAAAAAAGAGAGGAGATTGTAAAATATCATACAACCACAACCTCACATTTATTTGCCAATTAAGACAAGAAAAGTAATGATATCTGTGATACATTTCATCTGTCATGGTAAAAATATTCTTGATTAAGAAAGACATTACAATTTTGTCATTTAAATTTTCAAAGGAGAATATTATTTTTGAGAGTGTCTCAAGAATTTCTGACTTGAAGATTTTATAATGATCAAACACAAACAAATTTATTATAGTTTTGTTGGACAGTGTATTTGAGAATGTTATTTTCCTTTATTACTCAATTTAATTAGTTAAGTTTTTATTTATCATTGAAAAATCTTAAAGCTTTTATATGTGTTGCAAAGTATGGACAATGCTGGATGAAAAGCAAATCCTTTTTAGATACCTGGGAAAAATCAAAGTAAAGGCACCATAGTGGTCCAATAGAGACCATAGGATGCAACATGTAAGAGAAAAAAAATAGGACGTAGCTCTCAAGTATCTCGGATGGTACCTGTGAGCCTTGAAGCCCTTGTACACACCAGAAAGGCTCTTTGGTAACTGTCATGACCAACACAAATTTTACTATGGAAATATTTAAAGTTTTTCCTCATTATATTTTAATATAATACACAAAGAAAGTACGATAAACTCTCAAGTCTTACAGGCATGTATCAGCACAAACTTGGTGACACTTTTCAATTTGATACTGTAATTTAAAGTTAACTGTTCGACGCCAGTGATATGCCAGCACCAAAGTAGGCTCCTGTGCTCAGCTTGCCTGTTAATATTTTCAAGTTGTCTGTCATTCTCTGTTAATACTCTCTTTTTTTCCCAGAATTTTCTTCTACTTTTGTTTTCAAAAAATGGAAGTAAATAGAGATAAGACTTTCCAAAAGATGAAATGAAAGAAGACACAATTATGGTATCAGCAACCTCCTCTACTACCTGGATAGGAGAGTCCTAGTTCCCCTCTGTCAGCTGCTTCTTTTGTAGGTCTGTCTTTCTTCACAGAGTGCCCTCATGACCTCCTAGTATCAAGTAGGAAATTTATAATATTGAGTGTAAAGGGAATTTCAAATAAAACAGATACTCTAATTCTTTATTTTGTGCTCATAATTACAAATTCTTAATAACACGCTAAGAGCATCACCAATTCTATAACACTTAATGGTGGAGTTAAAAAGGAAAAACTAATATTGGAGTGTTGATTTGTTTCATGAACATAAAAGTGTAAGTAGATAATATTTTTTTAAATAAAAAAGGACTGATTTTCTGAGATGTCTCACAGCAGTGCCTGTGAATGTCCTCATTTATAAAAGGAATGGTTTTGAGTTTGGTTAAAAATGGTTTGTTGTCTAGTATAAATATAAATATAAATATAAATACTTACTACATTAGGTATTTATATCTTTGATTTTATATTTTTTTTCTAAGGACCAATATTTTTTAACCTTCCAGTTTTCAGGATCTCATTAATCAATCTGAAAAATAGCCAGTGTTTCTGCTTATTTTTTTATTTTTTTGTAGAAAATAAAATTAAATCATGCTATTAACTTAGAAAGTCTGAAAGAGGGAGAAAGCTATATTTTAGTTCCTTCTTACTAGTTTTATGAGTTTGAAAATAGATAAGACACAGCCTAATTATTTCAAAACATGTTTAACTTTACCACATCTATCATGAAAAAAATCATTATAAAAACTGTTTATCATATTAACCAAGATGATCTGTCAAAGAAGCCTGCTTAAGATGTCTCCTGACTTCTAAGATTTACATTTGTGACTATTTATCCCATTTTGACCTGTGGATTAAACTGAATACCTAGCAAATACTACCAATGAGCTACATTCAGAGCCCTTTATATTTTGAGACAAGGTCTCAAATTGTGTGCGCTGACTTCAGACTTGCCATTCTCCTGCTGCATGCTCCACAGAAGCTGAGGTTACAGGCAACTGGCATCCATGACAGTGTCTGGCTTTTTGTCTTTCTTCTTGAGATGAAGCCGGAAATGCCATTCTATCACCTGCATCTGCAGCTCTTTACATTTTTTATGTTGACAGAAGGCATTTCTAAATTATTCAGGCTGAACTCAAATAAGATCCTACTGCCTCAGCCTCCTGGGAGGTGAGACTATAGGTGTGTGTTACAGCATTTGGGTGTAACTTTTAATTAAACTAACCAGGCATGTTTATGTCAAGTATGTAACAAAAAATCTTTGTGTCATCCTTTAGCCATTGTACTGTTAATACTAAATGAAAACAAGGCATGACACAATATTCTTTCCCCAAACACAATGTCAATTAAAATTGTCGAAACCGCTGCAGATGAGCTAGACGCTGGTCTGATACTGACTTTTGCCCCAAGGCATACTGTTTTACGTTTCATAATGGTTTAATTTTGAAAATTACTAGGGAGTGTTTAACAGGAAAAAAATCACATAATTTCAATTTCGTTCTATTTTCATTATAGGTATTAATATTTCTTTTCTGGTTTTTTTTTTTTTTTTTTTTTGTATTTTTCTTTTTTTATCGGTACCGGGGATCGAACTCAGGACTGTCTGCTTGCAAGGTAGGCCCTTATGCCGCTGAGCTAAATCCCCAGCCCCATGGTATTAATATTTCAATATCTGTAGTCTGATCATTGAAAGTTAAGAGCTGTAAGTATTTTGTTTATAAGCAAGGAGTAATTATAGTCAGCTTTATTTAAGGAGAAAATGTTTCTAACATAAAAAATGCAAAGCAAGCAAGCAAACAAACATACAATCCCAAACAAAACCAAACAACCCTATTGCTGGTAATTAAAATGTATACATTTTACCAAACAAGGGAAAGCAAAGGTGAGATGCTCCTGAATGGAGTAACAGTTTCAAACCCTCTTGTCTTTCATACTCTCTCCTCTTATTTTTCTGCTTCAATACTAACCTGAGATGCATATACAACAAAAGAGGGATTTAACAGTAAAAAATTTAGTAATTGAAAGCTCAACATTATTCAGGAATTTTACGGATTTTTTTCTCCTCAATACACAATTGTCACTGATTAAAATACTAGGTGATAATTTGGCAGCAACTGGAAGTGGTTCCTTTCAATCTAGTTTACTTCATAGAAGTTATGTCAGTACATTTCAGTTCTTTTATTTTCTTTAATTAAGCTAGCATAGAATTATAGAATAACTTGTATTTGAACATACTCATATATATTTTTCTCTCTATTAAATTAAGAGCTAGATACTTCTCAGTTCAGTTAGCGCCAAAATATATACTGTGTGAGGATAAACTGTGATCTGTGCAAGAGAATCACCACTGCACTGGAAAAATTATGAGCTTTGATAAATGTTAGTTACTTTTATTTTTAAGTGTTTTCAAAGTTTTAGTTAACTTGCAACTCAATTCATACATTTAAAATTTTCAACAATCACTAATCAGGTTTACAGTACATAGTGGTTACACTCCTCACAGAGAGCTGGTGCATGTTCCTCCTAACACATCTGCATTCCCCTCCCTGCTTCCTCCTCCATCCTTCCATCCGTTGGTCCTCTTCAATTTAAAGACTCTGCTTACAGAGTTTCATTTGCTCAGTATTAGAAAATATTTATATTACCTCTCAACTTTCTTGCTGCAAGCATCATTTTACCTAACAGAAAGCACAGAGATTCTTTTCCATTTATAAGGCAGACAACACTACAAAATTTTTGTTGTCTTGGGTAACATATGAGTTTACTAGAAAGCTGTTGTCAGATTTTTCAGGAATATATAGACTTGCTCTCATGAAAATGAACCTATATGTAAATGAGAAGTTTGGAAGAGACCTTTTAGCCTAAAACATTCGTTTAGTAGAATAGCACAGTTTATTAAATGTTGATTAATTTGGACTGCCCTCCACTAAGTGTATAAACCTTCAGTGTTTTGCTTTTACTCACACTTCTTTCCATGATGATTTCATCATGTTCTATTCCTGTGTAAAGTGAATAAATGCATTCAATCAGGAAGAATATTTTTAGCATTGTTGCCTTAGTGATTCTATATGTTTAATATTTAATGATATAAATTAAACAATAAACATTTTTCATTTTAAATCTAAGCAGTTGTTTTATTTTACAGAGCAGGTTCGGTAGATTTTTTTATTTTATTTAAGAAAAGAATGATATATATATATATATATATATATATATATATATATATATATTCGCTGAAATAATGGTTGTATAATTTGTTATATCCCTAAAATTCATAAAGAAATGTTTGCTATGTGTATTCTGTATATTATCTTTTTATTTGTTGCTTCCTAGTTTATTAAAAACTTCAGCTTAGTGTCTCTGCTTTATTCAACACTTTGATTTCTAACTAAGACTGAATGGCTGAAAGAGAGTCAAGAAAAATTAAATGCTATCAGCTTCAATTAAGCTAGAGGAATAATTTTATTTTGAGAAATTATCTTTAATATAGACATAATAATCATCAACATTTTTGAAATGTGCTATCTTGTAATATCTATTTAAAACTGTTGTGGAAATTAACAGAAATTTTTAAAATTTGTACGTATTTTTGCCACTTGATATTGTTCAAAACATCAGCTATATAGCAAGAACATTGATAAAGCAATGCTGTTTAACAAAAATTAATTCACAAAGGAACAATGTTGATTTATGTTGGCATCATTCCTTTGGCTAATACCAAACTCTCTGACATTAGCAATGGCAAAAAGCATATTTGGTCTGGCTTGCTCCACCCAAAGCAACATATATGGAACATCAGAAAAGTGCATTTCCATCTAATTTATTCTAAGCAATGATGTCAATAAGCAGCAAGAATAAACAATTATATTTTGTGAAGGTCTAACCACAGTTACATGGTTAGGGGAACTTGCCTATGCATGTACAAGTGTGCACATTTGTGTAGATAGCACTACATACGTACAACTATAAACATGTTGACATGTTACTTATGCAAATAATTTATATAATATATAAAATTTGTCTTATTTGTAACATTTTATAACTATTTCTCTTTAAAAGAAGAAAAGAAGACTAATTTTACAATTACAAAATACTCTGGAATCCCACATCTACGTCCTACATAAAAGCAAAATGTTGGGTGGACATTCATGAAGTGAGAGACGTGCCTGTTCTGACCATCACAATTTAACAGGAGGCTCAAGGTACCGAAGATGCAGTTATGCTTTAATGTGCAGCATAGCATATAAACTGTTGGATATAAACATATATAACTCTTAATTTTAAGTTAACTTTTATCAAAGCAAAAAATAAATCAAGAAACCAATTCTAGTGTCCAAAACAATACACTTTCTAAAGATACATTTTATGATGCCCACACTTTACTCAAGTGGAATATCTCCAGCTCATCAGAAGTCTCTCGGTGCTATGCTCCCAGAACTACTAATGTTGAAGTTCACAGATGATTCTAACACTGTAAATCAGTGTCTGACTACTCTATTCCTATTATAAGGAAAGCATCAGTAGTGAAGAAAAATATTAATAAATTAAAGCAAATAAATTAGCAAATAAGAAAGAGTTAAGTTATAGACACTGAAAGCAGTTCTAAATCTACTAAATACACTTATTATGTAAATAAAAGTATACATGCTACTCTTCATTAGCCTCACTCGTGATAAACAAACCTCAAACCTGGGACACTGGCCTCTTTGCCCCATTTGAATCTTTATCCTCGACCTACTTTGTCATTGGTCATTGGGAGTTTGAAATAAGTAAGTCAGATGCTTAGCTCCAGTAATAGAAGATTGTTTTAGGGGGAACTGTGGGATATGAATTTTACCAGCAATTGTTGAAATCCTTTTTGTCTGGCTTTAGTCTTTGCAAATACATTGTTCACCTGCACTTTCCCCAGAGGAACTTGAATAGCCTTGCCGAGGAATTGGTAAATGACCCATGGAGAAGGGGGATGGAGTCAAATTGAGTGAAATAATTTCAGCTGCTGAGAACCCTTAATAGGCATGTAAACAAGAACGGGTTTGTTGTGTGAACACTCATAGAGGTGAGTGAACTCTTTATCTTTTCATGCTGCCTACATGGGACCGGTTTGTGTTTAATTTGAAACAGTCTCCCGATGGTTCATTTCAAACTGAAACTGTGATCAGTCCATTAGCTTATTTTTTTTTTTACTTTTATTTAGAACAAAAGAAAACATTTTGAAATAACAGTCCTTTCAAGTTGGTGAATTATAAAGCATAACTGCATATCAGTTTTCAAAGTAGCCCTACAATATTTGGACATGTGGCTTAAGGGCTAGAAATTGCATGTGATGTATTTTGTTTATATCACAGATGGAAAAATAGAAAAATCGTGACTACAAATCTTTGTAATACATGTAGCTTTATTTGCTATGAGGACCAAGTCTTCCCTTTCCTTCCTGATTCCTTTCAATATAAATGCAGCCTCATTCTTGTTAGAAAAATAAGTGAAAACAGAGTTGAGTTGCCCCTTCCCAATCTCACAGGTTGTGGTGAATTTTTCATTCTTCACTATCACTTTTTTTTAGGAAACTTTTCAAAGTACACACAATAAAGAACTATTTCCCTTTTTGAAGCCTGTGATGCTCAGGGCAAGACTGCTTCATACATAGGTTAACCAAGAAGAATTTCAATTATACAAGCAATTATTAGCATTACTGTTTTAGAAGAAATAAAGAACATAAAGAAAAATCTTCTAATTTGTGATTCAAATGTTTCAAAATCCATTTTAACAAATTATAAGTCCTTTTGAATTTTGAAAAAAACACCAAAGTTTCTGACCATGGTTCTTTTTTCATAATTAACTGTGCCCATGAGGAATTCCAAGACACAGTACTTACACAGTATTTTCAGATTCTTTATGTTATATAATCACTTAAAACCAACTGGTATAATGTTTTAAGTGGTTTGAAGCATGATGGAGATTATCCCCAATTTCCCTATACTCTGTTAACAGACTTAATTATTGTGAGTATCTGAAAAAATGTTTAATGGTCACCTTCATGTTTTCAGATATTTCTACTTTGCTTCTGACTTTTCTAGATTCTAAGAAGAGAAAACTTAAATGAAGTTAAATACAATACTTTTAATTAATCAAGCCTAATGCAAAAACAAATGTATAAATAGAATATTAAAAACAGTTGATCTTATGTCTGGACTAGAACTTTTTGATTTTCAACATTATCTTCTAACCAACTGAATTATTCACATCAAGGAAGATGGAAATCATGAGACAGTTTTTGCAAAGTGGAAAGAATTCAATCTTGAATGAGAAAATGACTGCATGTTTTCTGGTGTAATTTGTATTATTCTTTCAATGTCAGTATTAATCAATTACTATTACAAGTAATAGCAATAGTAATGAAATAGTAACAGTAATGAAATATATTTAACTAGAGCTAGTACAACATTATTTTAGTGGATTTAGTAATTTTATACTGTCCATATATTGTGGTTTAGATCTAAAGTGTCCTAAAAAAGCTTCAGTTGTTCAGAGGTGGAGCTTTAGGAAGATGATCACAACACACGGGAACTGTACTCGCCAATAGATTAATCCACTAATGTGCTTATTGATAGCTGAATATGCTATCAAGAAGGGGAGGCTTGTCAGAAGTGGCTGTTCACCAGGGAATGATATGGGAAGTATATAGCTCTCTCTGCTCCTAGCTGCCATAATGTGAATTGCTTCTCTCCACTACGCTGTTTCAACATTGAATTTCTATTTTGGACCAGGCTAACTATGGACTAAACCCAGTGAACTGTGAACCAAAATAAAACATTCCTCCTTTTAGGTGCATATATCTGGTATCGTGTCTTAGTGACACAATAGACTAAGTGACTAAGGCACCAAGAAACCACTAAAATAAACACTTCTAAGTTTCTTATATTTTTAAATAAAAATTTATTTTTTCCAACCATATTAAAGTGGAAGTGAATTATAAGCCCATAGTTCCTTAGATAATTGGTTCTATGGTGATGAGGTATTAGTAGGATGGTCTTTCCAAAAAAGATGACTTGGTACATGTAAAATCAGGAACTAATAAAAATAATTTTCTACTTTTTCTTCTTTGATAACACAGTTGCCTCCTGGGGTTTAACTCAGTGGCACAAGCACCTGCCTGGTAAGTGTGAAGTTGTGAATTCCATCCCAGTACCAACAAACAAACTAACTAACTAACTAACTAACTAACTAACTAACTAACAGAGATGCCAAACAGCAATCTGCTGTCCAAATCTGAACCACTGCCTGTATTTATTTTTGATGTAGCTTTGTTGGAAACAATCTCTTTTATCTAAACATTTACTAAGTTTGCTTTCATGCTTTGATGTTAGGAAAGTTAAGAGGTTTGGTAAAGACCATGTGGAATACAAAGCTTAAAATACTGCAAAATATCATCCTTTAGTTTCTCAATCCTTGTTTAAGAAATCTCACACTTCATCTTTATTTTCCCTACAAATCATGCTTAAACGCTGTGCCTGAATCACTCTATTCACATTTCTTTATTCACGATCTAAACAATATATCTTAATAAAAATAATAAGTTTGCTTATTAATCATCACAGTATCTAGTACATGTTTTAAAAGGTGACCTTTTAATTTTTTATTACATTTGCAGTACATGATGTTTACATTTATTTTATGGAGTAGATACATGTATTTACCATGTCTTAATTATTTTTATTTTCCTTAACCTCAAATTAATAATAATATAATAATAATATGTATACTGTATTTACCAAAGATTGCACAAAGCTAGGAAATGGAACTACTGAATAGCTAATGGTGCCATAAAACATATTTAAGATATGTCACTGCATGGCTGCCTAGTTGAATCTGTTCTATTATTAATATCAAAAGTGTGTTACAGAAAATGAATATTTTATCTGACAACATCTGGTTAACTGCATGCTAATAAAACAGTTGGATAGAGCTTCCTGGAGAGCTCTTTCCCCAGTGCCATACACCTGGGTTTACAGAGACCCTCAAGGACTAATTTTCTTTCAATGATAGATCAAAAGCATCAACTGGATGCTTCAACTATTTTGAAAGAGAAGATTTGTCCAATATTTTTTAAGCCTGGGAAATAGTAAAACAATTATTCATAATATGTGTTCAATATTTAAATGATAATTCTAAATCAAATGTAAATGACAAGTTTGTGATAAGAGACAAATGTTGATCATACAAAAAAGCCCTGAATAAAACTTTCTACTGAAAGATAGTTTCTGCAACTAATTATTACACTTCCTATGCATTTACATTTTGGGGAAGAAAAGTAACAATATGACTGACTTTTGAATTTTTACTGAGCAACATTATCTGAAATGGACACTAGAAAACTACTTAAGAAGGAAAACTTAAACTATATGATGTTTTCTGAAGTTATTAGTCATAAAGTCTAGATTATCTTAACAAATTAGGACAAGATTATCAAAAAGTATAAGTTAATTAAAACAATGAAAATTTTAAAAATAATAAAATAAGTTCATAAATCTTAACTTGATTTTTTCAAGATAAGACTATTATCTTCATTTTGACACTTTTAAAATTAGTATTCAATATTTAGAGAATTAACCTATGGATCACTGAAATATTTTTATTTATTCTGGAAGTAGTTTGTCTTAATTAATTTCTTGTTGGGGAACAAAATACTGACACCATGAATTAAAGAAGAAAACATTTATGTTAGCTCACATTTGTTAGAGATCTCAGTCTATAGTTAAATGGCTTCAAGACAGGGTGGCATAGCATAGGGGGGTTAACAGAAAAGAAACAGACCATGGCATAACAGACAAAAAGCAGTGAGACTTCCCTCTTCTTTCCTTTCCCCAGGCTAAAAGCTCAGTGGTTGGTGCCACCCACGTCTAGCGTGAATCTTCCTTTTTTAGTAAATATAACAGTCACATCCAAAAGTGTGCTAAGTCAGTCAGTGGACTAATCTCCTGTCACACACTCATGATCCAATTACCCGTAAAGCCCCACCTACGAGTGCAGGAGGTTTCTGGGGGGACTTGTAGATACATGTCATAACAAGGCTGTTGTTCATAGAAATAAATAGCATTATGATGCTTTAGAAATAATTTTACCTCCTATTAATTGTACTTATTAATCAGTAGCTATAAGGCTATTTATTCATAGAATTTTAAGCATTTAGATGAATAATTTCAAAGGGATATTCATTTAATTTCTGAAAATAAATAAAAACTATGTAAATAAGATGAAATGGCTTAGCCAGGGTTCCTAAGGTCAGAATCTTAATTCAAACTACATGCAATTTTTTGGCAAAGATCTGAAATGCTAGGGTATTTTCTGCTGAACCAAACTGCTGTGAGCTGAATAAAAATATGTAAATGAACTTAATTTAATAATGTGACTCTAATTTATTTATCATTATTTTTATTGTTGATTTTGCAAAAAGGAAATACCACAACTGCTTGTTTCTCTTATTTCCACCAGAAGATAAGATAAAAGCAAAGAGAAAGCGAGAAAGATAGAGAGGATGAATATAGTATAGGCTTTGGAATAAATTTTAAAAATTAAAATCTCATTCTTTTGGTATTTCATACTTGAGTATCTCATATCCAAAGAGGAACAATTGCACCATGTCTGCAGCAGTGTTGGAGGTGTCGGAAAGCTAAAGTAATAAGCAGAGGGCCTAGAACATTGAAGCCCTTCTCATATTTATGTTGTGATTAATAGTCTTCTTGCTGTCTTTATTCTTGCTGTCTCATACTTTAGGTAATGTAAATTGTCATTTTCATATAGATCAAGAAATACCAGTGTTTAAAGTGAAGCCATTTTAGTTTTCTGAGTTAGTGTAGAAGTCCAATCTAGCTTTAATAATAAAAAAAAAAAAAAAAAATCAGTTGACTTTAGTCTGATTTAGTTGTCAATTCTCTAAAACTCACCCAGGATAATTTTGGATTTTGGTAATAGTTGGATTTTGAAATCTATTGGCATTACTAAAATTACTACCCTTGCTGGGTATAGTGGTGCATGCCTATAACATCAGCACTCGAGAGACTATTGTAGAAAGACTCCTGACAGTTCAAGGCCAACCAGGGCTACAAAGTGAGTTCAAGATTAATGTGCATTACATATCAAAATCTTGTCTCAAAACAACAACAACAACAACAAATCTAAAATGAGTAACTTTGAGCTAAAATATTAGGTGACTTTGTGTATATGCAGCTCAAAAGTATTTCATAAATAAAGTATATAAAACATTGAAATTAATATCATATATTATATATATTATATAATATATATTATATTTGATTCTTGTAGATCTTATAATGAAGATTATGAAGACCTATTATGCTACAAGTTAAAAGGTTTGCATAGAAGCACAACAATCTGAAAGAAAAAAGAAAACTAACACCATTGTATATAATAATTGGCTTTTGAAGCCCATTAAATGGATGATAAAAGATCAGAGGACAGTTAATAAGTTTATCAACTGATTCTGTTAGTCACCATTCAAATATCTCCATCTCCTAAGTGATATTTTCATTGAGGCTTTAGTTTTTACTTTAAAACTACTTTGTTTGCTTTAAATTTCTAGGTCTCTCTTTTATATGTCTTAGCACGTACAAACACCTTAACACACATGTATATGAAGATATGAAAATATACACATTTATAACATATATTACAAGTGTGTGAACCACACATTTTTAGAAGCTTTCCGTTATAACTGTTTACCTCTGATTTCACATAATTACTAAAGATGTTAAATTAATCCGGGTGCACTTTTCTTCCTTAAATCCCCCATCACTGACCCCAACTTTTATAACATTTATTATATATTTTATTTAAACCGAAACCCAAATTATCAGTCTTTTCCACAGTTTCCATAAGCAGTCAATGCAAATTAATTTAGCCAAAAATGTAAATTTTATTAGGTTTTATAAACTACCATTACACAAAGCTAAGTTCATTCAAACACCAGAGTGGTTTATCAGAACACTAGGAACTTGTTCTGAATTTCTGTGGTAATTTGTCTCTTATTTTAAAATAGATCACTTATTTATTCACAAAATGCATAACAATGGGTGATACAATATAGTTAAAGTTTAAACTTGTCAGATTTAGAAAATCATGACTCCAAAACTCTTTCTCTGATTTTCAAGAAAAATTTTGTTTGGTGTTCCGTACATCTTACTGAATTCTCATCCCAATGCCTGAAAATTGTTCAGTAAATTCAGTTAACTTGAATTGAGACTTTTGTTTCAAAAGATTCTTTAATGTATTTAAAGTTGACTGAAAGGATTGCTGTGTTGTGATTTAGAAGAAGTATTAGAATCTCATTTTTTTCTGAAGATTCGATCTTTCTTTCAAAAATATATAATACTGTATCATGAGTTTATTTTTGTATTTTATGTCAAAATGTATACACTTTAGAATTAGAAACATAAAAATTTTAAAACTGTACATAATCAAAAGGAAAATAAAAGTTACTCAAAAACTGTGATCTAAAGAAGGATATCTTTGGCCTTGTGATGTAGATTACTAATGTTTTGCTATTATCATAAGATACATATTTGAAATATGATTGCATTTTGTTACGTTTATGTAATGTTTTAGAATATAAAAACATTCAGACAAGATCATTTTTAAAGCAATTGAAATAGATGAGTGTATTCCATGGGTTGCTCTATGCTAGGCAGTGTTCCTTGGTTACTGCCATTGATATATCTGCATATGTAATCTATCCTATATTACACAAAAATAGTTTAGATAAATGTATTGCTATCACAATGACAAAAAATCTGCTAATACTCCATTCATGCTTATTTTTATCCTTAAAATATTTACTGTTAAATGTTTACACTCAGAATACTCCATCCAAAAGTTACATGAGTTCATTCTTGTTCTTGTATATGTTATTTGAAATCTGAAATTAATTTAGGTTTATTTGTTTTTCCTTAGACACAATTTGGAGTTGATTATTTGATCTTTTATCATCAATTTAATGGACTTCAAAAGCCAGTATTATATACAATGTTTTACTCTGCAAGTTCTTAATGCCTCTATTATCCCATTAACACTATTTTCTCCAATCATTTCTGGGTAATGATTGTTATTATATTGATTTACTTTTCCTAAGACTCTTTCCAGAAAAATAGAAATGCATATACTGTGTCTTCATATCTGCCCTTAAAAATGGTAAAGATGAGGTACTATTTTAGCATTATTTTTGCTCAGATAAAAAATTCTGTAACACACTCTGTAGTAGTTTATAGAGTTTGTGTATGCTTGCCGGTTTATGTTTCCATATAAATACACTGTGTCAATTTGTTTTTAATATTTTGTTAGGACAAAGAGTTCCTCAGAGAATGAATTTGCTCATATGTTTTGTAATTGTGGAGCCACATCTTTAGGTTAATTTCCTAGGTGTGTCTTCAGTTAAACAACAGAAGTGGGATCACATACCTTGGGCTTCTGAAATGTTTCTGTTTCTTCACAACTTGCCAACAGTTTGGGGCATCAGGCATATGAATGCTAATTTCATAGGTGAAAAGTGGTATCTTGAAGATTTTTCAATGTGCATTTATTTGAAGAGTAAAACAGCACTGAGCATCTTTTGATTTTATATATCTTTTTGTAACTTTTTGAGATCTGTTCTTTACTCCGATAATTTAATGAATTGGAGATTTGGTATTTTTTCTTCATTTTTAAAGAATTTTTACCCATGAAGTCTTTATTGGTGACACATACTGTAAACAGTTTTTCTAGTATTTCATTCATCTTTTAATTTTGTTCACAGTGTTTCCCATACAATAGTTTTATTAATTTATTTTATTAGCATTTTATATTTCATCAAGAGTTTTATTCATTTGAGGTATACTCAAAATTAGTTTAAAAATAAACACATATTTTTCCTGAAATTGTATTATCATCACCTTTTAAAAGAGTGGCACAGATTAATAATATGGAAATTTCAAATCTAACATAAGATTTTCCCAGAAAAATAAGAGACAGTTGTTAACTCACTTAACTTACTTAGCCAACATTAACATTATTTATTCTCTTACTTAACTTCAAGTTAAATCCACAGATCTTACATTCATTCAATCTGAATTCCTTTATCGTACCATTACCGGTGGCAGTACTCCAGAATTAGGCAGAGCAATGCTGCATTCTCAGATATGATGATACTGTAGTGCAAATGTATCTTACACTCTCCTACCCATTAAGGCTTCACTGATTAAAGAATGCAACACAGTATGAATCTATTTATTCTGCCTAAAAGTTGAACCCCTGTTCTTATTTTCAATAAATCATTAATTGTTAATATTCTGGAAAAATAAGTGATCAATCATTCTTAATTATTCTAAGGGGCAGACTCATCGCAAACTTCTGTAATTGTCATCAATTCAAAAATAAAAAAGATCCTTAGTAATGCCATGTCCCACAGGGCAGTCAAACTAATTTCAATAAAGAACAGAATTAATCTCCACTGTGAGATTGATATACACTGGTACACTATGTTATCTCAGTTAATCCTTGATGACTCAGTGTAGTTCATATCACTTTCCTTATTTAATGAGAATGGAAAATAAGACTCAAAAGTTAACCATTTTCTTTAAGGTAGAAAATTAGAAATGAAATGAGTAAGAACAGTAAATATTGCACAGCTTCAAAGCCTTTCCTTTTTACATTAATTTGTTGCTTTAAATTAAAGAAAATTGTGTATTTCTCAGACAATTACAGTATTTTGCCTTGCTTGACTGTTATATGTTAACAAATAATCTCCCATGAAACCCAAACCATCACCATAGTTGATACATGCTTTGAGGACAGAACTTTATAATCCAGTAAAACTAAACAGAACATATTACAGCGTGTATGTGTCAGTGCAATCGTGCTCATCATCTTCCCAGACTTGTGCCCGTGTGGGCAGGGGATACTCCTGTGTGCTCGGATATTATTGTCATCCTAACAAGGGATCTGTGTTCTGGGAACATGGAGTTTCTGTAAAGGCTTCTTTCAGTAGATCACTGAGGGATGGACTCACTTCTTCTCAGGGTCTGGGGAATTAAAGGACCACATAGCCTCAGGCCCTCATTTTGAAAGCACTATCCACTGTGTCTAAAATGACAAAAGCAGCAGCAGAGCCAACCCTTTATTTTGCTACCTTGGACTTCGATCTATTTAGTGATGCCGTGACATTTCTATCAGGTTTTCTTCAAGAGACCCTTTCAGGACACAAATAAAAGAATGAATACAGGAGCTGAGCTTTCTCCCATTCAACTTTCAGCTCTGTTAGCTTTCAATGCCAGAAATGTATTTAAGACTGGATAAGGTTTGTTAACTCTTATATACTACTGTCACTCATCCACATAGAAGAGAATAAAACTATATATGTGATGAAATTTGCAATTCAAATCAAATCATTTAACTTTAAAAATATAGAGTGTTGAAGTGGAGGAGACAGAGACGGCTAGGGAATAAAGCTTCAGATTCACCTTCACAAAAATGTTATAGTTGATGTTTATGACACTTGGATCACATCATTTTGGCACATTCTCTACATATAGTACATTGAAGATATTTCTGAGGAGTTAGGTTTTAGATTTGATTCCAACCACAGTATACTATAATGACAACTTTGAGAAAAGTGTTTTCGAACAAATTCAGGTTTTCAAAAGCATGAGAGCCAAAGAATAAACCCCTTCTAATATTTTTCAGATTTTATATGTGTTAAATAATAGTAACAAAATTTATGAGATTATTTTGTATCATCAAAGAGAACTAAGAGTTCTAGTTAAATCTCACAAAACACAACAAAATAAGAAAACAAAAGATAAACTCATTTCAAGACGTTAAGTAAAATTACACTGGCTACCACTCAATTCTATTCCAATAACTTCACTAAATGCATATGACAGTGACCTTAACTTAATTTGAAAAATGAACTAAACATCATTTTGTGCTTTTTTTGTTTTTATCTTCAGGTTTTATTTTCATTACTACACTTCTGCTGCATACAGTGGGTACATTCCTTGTGGGGATTGACTACATGTACACAAAACATCCAGTGCTTTAGTCCTCTGGTGTCCTCATTTTAAAGATTTACTTTCCTACTTCCATTATCCACTTTTGTTTTATCTTTATTTAAATTGGGATTCTCATGTAAGAGAACTCATCGGGATATTTAATCTTGTGTGTCTGATTTATTTCACTAACATCATGGTGTCAAGGCGCATCCATTTTCTTATGCAATATTCATTTATCTTTCTTCATGTCACAGTAATATAGTATCCGATGTGTATAAACACCACAATTCCATTATCCATTCATCTGTAATGAAAATATAAGCAGTAAACAAGATTTAGATAATATAAATTAAGTTGCTATAAACATGAGTATGCATGTATCAGTGGAAAACCATGTCTTTAATGGTCTCTGGAAGATACATAAAAGTGGAATAGCTTGGTCAAGTGGAATTTCTAGTTTTAGTTCTTTGAATAAATACTATGTTGTTTTTTGTAGATTTTGTCTTAGTTTACATTCTCACTAACAGTATAAAAGGATTTCTTTTTCTTCCGAGTCTCACCATATTTTTTATTTGACTTTTTGATGATAACCGTTCTTTCTGGAGTAAGATACAATCTCAGTATTGATTTACTTTGCATTTCTCTAATGAACACCCTATCTTGTACTTTTTTATGTGTATATAAACCATTTGCATTTCTGGGAAGTGTTTATTCATTTCAGTTAATCCTTTTTTGACTGGATTTTTTGGGGTAGATCTAATTTTTCTGAGTTGCTTTCAGAAAAATGATATTATCTCTCAGGAATAGTGTGAAATATTTTTTCCCAATTTTGTAGTTTGTCTATTCACTCCTTTGTTTTCTTTCTGTGGAGGAGCTTTTGTTGGATATGATCTCATTTGTTGATTCTTGGTGCCATTTCTTGTGCCATTTTGGGGTTCTGTTCAGAAAGTCCTTGCAAACACCTGTCTTCAAGAGTTTTGCCTTCCAGCAGATTAAATGATTTTACACTTGGATTTTTTAGTAATTTTGATTTTTGATTAGTACATGATGCAAAAGAATGTTTTCTTCAGTGTATGTTTTTTCATCCTTTGTCAAAAATTGAATAGCTGAATGTGTCTAGGGTTATTTACTTCCTCCGCCTCCGTATTTGGTTCCAAGGAGTCACGTGAAGGTTTTTGTGCAAGTGCCATGATGTTTTTTCACTGTTTCTTTGTAACTTCAAATCTGAAATCTTACCATCTCCTGTTTTGCATTTGTTACCCATGATTTTTTTTTTTTTTTTTTTTTTTTTTTTTTTTTTTTTTTGCTATTCTGGATCTCTTTTAGTTCCATATGAATTTTATAATTATTTTTTTTTAGTTCTATGAAAAATGCTGTTGGTATTTGATTGGGATCACATTAAATATTAAATCTGTCCATCAGTTTTGGAAATCTGGCCTTTTTTGATTATATTGATACTGTTTATCTGGGAATGCTATTGTTTTATTTTCTGATATCCTTTGCAGAGTACAGAAGTTTTCACTGTAGAAATATTTTTCTTCCTTGGGTTAATCCATACTTACTTAATTTTTGTATAGGTTATTGTCAATGAAATTATTTTCCTAAATTTTTCATCAAGTTCGTTATTGATGTCCATAAATGCTACTGATTTTTGTGTGCTGATTTTGTGTCTTGTATTACTTAACTTGGTTGTTAAGTCTAGGAATCTCATGCAATTTTTTTGAATTTTCTATGTAGAGAATCTTGTCATCTAAAATAATGTTAATTTGATTTCTTTATTCCTTATATGCACTATTTCATTTCTTTTCCCTGGATAATTTCTCTGATCAGTGTCTTAAGGATTTTGCTGAAAATGGTTAGTGACAGTATACATCCTTGTCTAGTCTTGATTTTATAGGGAATCTGTTAAACTCTCCCATTTAATATGTTGTTGGAAAGTTTGTCAAAAATACTTTTTTATTAAATGTTTTTCTAATATTTAAATAATGTTTTTCTATGCTTTTTTATCATGAATAAGCATTTTCTGTATCAAAGTTATTATGTTATTTTTGTCTTGCTTCTGTTTATGTACAGTTTACATTTATTGAGTCAAAGAGTTTTGGAATCAGGGTATTGCTATTTTCCAGTAATAACCTTGGGAATATTAATTTCCACTTGACATCATGAAGAGTTTGAGAAGTATTAATATTAGATATTCCTTAAAGTTGTTATAGAATTTAGAAATGTATCAATCAAGACAACTTTTCTCAGTTGGTAAATTTTTACTATTTCAGTTTTATTGGTTGTTATGGTATTGTTCATCATTTTTATAACACTGATTACATTCTGGTAATTCACATGCATCTAAGAACCTATTTCTTCTGAGTTTTTAAATTTTTTAATGTATTGTTTTATGAAGTAGTTGCTAATAATCTTCTGGATTTCAGTAGTATCTGCTGTGACTGTACTTTTTTTCATTTTGAATTGAAGTAGTCCAGGTTTCTTTCCTCTTGTGGTAAGTTTGTCTGAGGTTTTTAAAAAATCTATTTTGCTCTTTTTTTCAAAGAACCAGTTCTTAAGTTCATTGATCTCAGAATTGCTTTTTAAGTCTCAGTTTAATACATTTCTGTTCCAAGTTTTATAATTTTCTTACATGTACTAATATTGAATTTTACTATTCTTGGTTTTCTAGGAATTTAAACATCATTAGTATATTTGGAGGTATTCACAACCATAAATTCCCCGAGAACTTCTTTCTTTGTGTCCCATCAGTTCTGGTATGCTGTCCTGTCTTATTAATTATAGGAAATATTTTATTTCTTTCCTGATTTCTTCTGTGATTTGTTAATTATTCAAGAGTACTGTTTAATTTCCTTGCATCTACATAATTTCTTTAGTTTGTTTTTTCATTGATTTTTATAAGGTATGGACTCATCAAAAACAGAAGGGAAAATGTTGATTAACCTTGGAAAGATCAGACTTCTGAAAAATGAACTTTCTTATAATTCTTGAAAAGTCATTAAAATGAATTAATCAGATCTGTTGTTATAGGTAAAGAATAAGACAGAGTCTGCTGCTATAGTAGAAGTGACAGGTGACAAAGTGCTACAGGGAGCTGTAGGAGGTAAGACACAGACTGCATTGCAGAACACAAGCTATAGAACATTATTACTTCATTTGAAATCCAGTTATTTCTAATTTTTAAGCATGTAACATATATAACTCCTACCCCTATACTTAATATCTCTGTTCATATAATTTGAATGATGGTTTAAAAATACAACTTTACAGTAATTTTAAAATTTACATGAGATGCTAAATGAACTAAGCATAGGTATATTAGCAGGTACATAAAAATGAGTGTACAAATGTAAGAGAAGTACAGACATAGTTGCCTAAGATTGTGTGATTAATGAAATGCATTCTAATTCACAAATATTCTAATTATGGACACTTTCTCTTTCTAGCATTGAAACAAATTTTGCTGGCTTACTTTTCAAATTTTAATGAAGCATCACATTTTGTCTATATGTAGGTGGTAACTAATGACAGAAAAATGGAGCAGGTTCCAAGAAAAAAATAGATATGGAGGACAGAGAAATGAGCTGATGCTCGTATATATGAATAATATCAACATTTAGGGAGCAAATAGAAATAAAATGAACTTACAGACTAGAAAAAAATATTAAAGAGTGTCTGGACCTTAGACATTAGAATATTTCATTTATAATTTATTACTTGAAGAATAGAAATGCATGTATCCTTCATGATCCAAACTCTCTCCCCCAACTCCTCTTATCTGAAATTAAATGGGTTTTGGTGCTGTTTTAAGATATACTTGCAGATCCAAAATCCTTCTATGTGTTAAATGATAATCAGCAATGTAATAGGTTTAAGAAATGTGGTACCTTTTGTCATCTGAACTTGAAATATGGACCTTGTAACTTTGAAGATTAAAAGGAGTATAATTTTGCTTAAAAATGGTTCACATGTCCAAAATAAAACATAGAAAATAATAACTAGTCTAAAACTTAAATTACAAATGTACATAGAAACACATTCTATTCATTAATTCTCATAAATAGAACATAAAGTTCACTCAATCTGTTTTATGGCTACCTGTGGTCATGTGAATAATCTGTAGCAAATAGAGAGGTGAACAAGTGACATATATAAATTCTGCATCATAAACTTCAAAGGAAATTGCTTGTTCTCTATTTCTGTTTCAATTTGTTTGGATGAATATAGAGTGTCAAATGTTTTTCATAATGAAACTAAGCAGATCCTATGGTATGATGGAATTCCAGATGTTCATTGGTGTGGCAAGGTTTTCCTACAGGTTAGCCTCAGCGTTAGCTC
The DNA here is from genome assembly GCF_034190915.1 of Cavia porcellus. Taxonomy (NCBI): domain Eukaryota; kingdom Metazoa; phylum Chordata; class Mammalia; order Rodentia; family Caviidae; genus Cavia; species Cavia porcellus. The sequence continues at coordinate 23,774,614 of NW_026947497.1, read as the reverse complement.
ATACCTGTATGTATCATAGCTCTTTCCTCTTCTTTCTTTTTGGAAATAAGCTTAGCAAGAGAAAAATATTCTTTTATTTTGATGGTTAGTCACCAAAAAAAATACAGTGTTTTCCAGCCTTTCTTATTAAGCCTGATCAATTGAGGACCTCAGTAATAGGGAATATTTTTTTAACAGAGATATTATACCTTTACAAAGATTTTCTTAACCTATTACCAAAGTGACAATTTGGACTTTCATTTTCCTTACTATGATTTTTTTCTTCATAAGCTGAAAACCTGAGCATGGAAAGCAAAAATTCTCTATAATTTCTTTCCTTTATAAACATAGAATTGAATGTTTAGTAATAACTGAACATTTGAGTAAAAATAAATTCAGCAAGTTATAATACTCATAAATAGATATTTTAAAACATTTTTGAACAAGAAAAAGTAACTGCTGGAGACTAAATATCATACTTTGAATATAATTCTTTATAATCACTTACTCTTCCTCCATTGTGTTCACGAAAACTGCAATGCTATATAAATCCAAATTTCTACCTGTTTTCTCCTTGCACCATGCAGCTAAACACACACACACACACACACACACACACACACACACACACACACACACACTCAGACACTCAGATTCATCTCACTTTTAGGACTGCATCTCAAATAAGAAAGACAAGAAAAAAGGGACCAAAAACATTAAATACATACTCTGAGTTGCCATATAGTCTTACACAGTTTCTGTCATAGATCATTCTCTGACTCTGTAGGAGGAATACTTCACATTACCTCCTTCCTGCTCAAACCTCCAGCACTTCCTCCTACTGCCTCATATTTTTCTGACAACCTGGCTTTCATGTCCACTAAGAATTCCTCCAAGCTCTTAGCATGACATTTATATACTTACTCTATGCCTTTGCACATATAAACTCTGCCTCTCTGCCTCTTACTACAGAAGAGTTCTTAGTGATTTTTATTAAAGTCAATCTCTTATTTAAAGATAGTGCTCGAGCACTTTTTCTCTTTATTTTTCATCATCAGTCTGGCATTTATCACATTTAACTGCTTATACTGTTAATAGACACTCAACTACTGTAATCGCTCACACAGAACATATTTCCACACTTTCTCTGTACTCAATCTATTCTCAACATCATAGCTAGAATGAATCTTATGAAGTTCATCCTGTAAAATTTTCTCCTCTGCTCTGAATTTCTCAGTGGACTCTGCACTCATAAGGAGTCAAAGTCTCACAATGCAATGTAGGGCCTTATATAAGCTGGTTGCCAATTGCATCTCTGATTTCTTCTCTTTGTACCTTTATCTTCACTTCATTTTTTTTTTTTTACATTTTCCCCTTTGCATATGCCAGACATGTTTTCCATTTTAAGATATTAGAATTAACTGTACCATCCATGGAATACTCTGCCTTCACAAATTCAACTGGCTAGTGCCCTCATTCCCTTAAAGGTGAAATATCACCTTTTCATTAAAATGCATCAACTTACAAATTTAATACATCCATTATCATTGGCTTTTGTCACATCTGACTCTTATAATATTTTAATGTACTTTATGTACTTAATGTACTTTAGGTTTATGACCAGTATTCATTCTACTGCCCCTTCTAATGAGAATGCATGCTTTCAAGATAATATTTTGTACAAACGTGGTAATAAGAATAGATTCCAGATAGAAGGCGAATGTCAAAGTCCTAAGGAGAAGTAGGCTAGAAGGTTTTGAGGAGCATACAAAGCCTGTGTAATGGAAATTTAGTAGGGCAGGTCTAAGGAGTTTCTTGGAATGTTAGATTTTTCACTGCTGAAATCAGGACAGTGGGCTGACCCTCAGGAACTTAACAGGAAGGAAGGTAAACGCCACAGAGGAGAGCAACTCCTCCCATCACCCCAGTGGGAATGCGGGTGAACTGCACAGGAAGCCCGAGGAATGGCCTCTCCTTTTGTTACTGCCATGACTGAGGAGAACTGTTCAGGGAGGCCCAGAGACCAGAGGGAATGTCAGTGACACAGTAGGATCCCACCAAGGCACACAGCGTGGATAGACAAGACCAGCAGTGTGAAAAGTTAGATGCACAATAGAAATATGCGACAACAGATGACTGAGGCCTCCATGGGACAGGCACCAACTCAGGAAGGACTGAGGACTCAGTAACCAGCCCCTTTCTTTCAATTTGTTTTATTATCATTATTTTTTCTCTTTATCTTTTTCTCCTTCCCTTTTCTCTCGCTCTTTCTCTCTTTCTTTCTCTTTCTTTCTTTCTTTCTTTCTTTCTTTCTTTCTTTCTTTCTTTCTCTTATTTCTCTTTTTCTTTCTTTTCTCTTTCCTTGTCTCTTCTTTCTTTCTTTTTTCTTTCTTTCTGTCTTTCTTCTTTTCTTTCTTTCTCATTCTTTTCTAAATGGCTAGGGAGAACTCCAGCCACAGAAAACTAATCCCATCTCCCAAATACAAGGACCAAGTTCATATAATACCTGCAATATTTCTTTCTACACTGTTCTCTACTTCACCAAACATTATGTGATCATCCTTTGTCCTCCAGGTTTGCTGCTACTCCTTTTTCAGTTGCCTTTGTTTTATATACTATCCTCCCTAAATTTTCCACCACAGGATAAAACCACACTACCAATGGAAAACACTGCATCCAAACTCCTAATTTACAATCAGTTCTGTTATATAACATAGAACCTGCTCCTATGGTCAAAAGTATAAAATCAATATTTACCACAGTTTTTCAGTTTCTAAATAATGTTTGATGCTATTGTTATTGCTAATTTTATGACTTTAGCTGGGTTGTTATATCTGCTTTAGTCAGTTGTTTTCCTTCCTGTTATATTGGGAAGATACGGGGTGGTAACCTCACCACAGCCCTACACCAAAGGACCAGGAACTGAGATAAATAGATACCAACATGCCACCCTTAATTTTTTGGAAAGATAGGATCTTGTAATAACACAAACCAAGAGTATCCTAGACACAGGTGATAACCTAGTAATATAGTTACCCACTACAAAACTCAGAAGGATCATCACAGAAAACAAAATAAAAATGTTTTAAAATATAAAAATGGCCAGATGAAGAAGCAAATGCACCTCAGACCTCCAGCCCACTCAGAAAGAGTCCAAGAGACATCGATACAGAAGAAGTTGGTAGACACACATCAAATCTCTGAAGTGATAGCAACCAAAGTACAGAAACAAATGCATGAGGGTAGAGAGGAAGTCAGATCATAATCTCTGAGGTAAGTAAAGAATTCGCAACATTTATAAAGGAAATGCAGAGAAAATCTAGAGGAGAGATAGATTTAAAAAAATAGATGATAGGAAGAGGGTGGGAACCTTGAATGATCAGTATAGTAAAGAAATGGAAAACCAGTATCCAAGAAATTAAATATTCCATTGAACATTGGCAAAACTGCTTGAACGCAGCAGAGGACAGACTTTTAGACCTTGAAAGGCAGGATCTTGGCTAGCAATCCCAAAAGAATGGTTTCTTCAAAATAACAAAAATTAGGAAATAACAATTCAACAGCTATAAGATAATGCAAAATATATATTAGAATACTTTGTGCTAAAGAAACATCAGGAGTCAACACAAATGACATAAAAAACTCTTTGCAGAAATAATAGTAGAAAAAAGGATACATGAGGCATACAGAGCTCCAATTAGCCATAATCAAAGTAATTCTACAACTCAGACATATAATAATCAAGATTTTAGAAATTCAGCACAAGGACAAAATATTGAAAACTGTCAGAGAAAAGAAACAGAAAACGTGTAAAGGAAAACCCCTCAGAATCATGACAGATTTCGGAACACAAACTCTAAAACAAGAAGAGCTTGGAGTGAAGTATTTCAAGTTCTGAAAGGAAACAACTTCCAATCTAGACCTAGGTACCCTGCAAAGCTCTCTTTCAAATTTAAGGTGAAGTAGATATTTTCATGACAAAGAACAACTGAAGGAATTCATGACCACCAAACCAACACTACAAAGGTAATGAAACATATGCTAGGCAAAGACAAAAAGGACCACAATTCCAAGAGTAACAACAACAACAAAAATCACCAAGTAGGGAAAGCAGTTAAACAGAGAGGAAAAGTAGGAAATCATCAGCTATTGCTATCAATGTGAATGGCATTAATTCACCAATCAAAAGAAGCATACTGGCAGACTGGATCAATAAACAAGATCCAACAATATTCTGTATACAATAAATATTTAAGTCAAGGAGAAATTCCTAGACAAAGAGTCAAAAAGTGGAAAACAATCCTTCATGCCACAGGAACTCAGAAAAAAGCAGGGGCAAGTATTATGTTTGCAGGCAAAGTGAATTTCAAACCAAGAATGACCAGAAGAAAACAAGAAGGTCATTACATACTTACTAGGGGAAAGTTATCAGGAGGGATAGATAAGAATCAAATATATATGCATCAAATATAAGAGCACCCAGTTACATTGGACAATTATTACTAGACATGAAAAATCAAATAAGCAGTAACATAATTGTAATGGGGGACCTTAATATCCCATTATCATAGAGATAGATCAAGTAGACAAAAAGTCAACAAAGAAAGAACAGAAGCAAATCTGTGAACAAATGAACTTAGTAGACATTTACAGGGTGTTCTGCCCAACAATGTCAGAATACACATTCTTCTCAGTTGCACATGGGACATTCTCTAAAACTGACGAAATACTGACATGTAGAACACAAAAGAATCGAAATTATCCCATGCATATTATCTGGCCATAGTGTAATGAAATTGGAAGTTAATGGCAAAAGCAACTTCAAAAACTTCATAAATGTATGGAAATTAAATAACACCTTCACAAACAATAAACATGTCACAGATGAAATTAAAGAAGAAATTAAACAATGTGTACAATCAAATGAAAGTATAAAATAAAGAACAATCTCATGCTTTGGTATTTGTCATTGAAATAGACATAAGTCTAAAATGAATCTCCCCAGGATTCCTGTCTTGCAACATATGCAAACTGTCTCCCAGTTATTCACTCAAATAGTGTACTAGGTGCTGCTCTGCATTCCCTAATGAGGCTTAGATCATACTGACCTTACCAAATGGGCTCTTAAAAAAAGCAAGAGAATGTCCAGCTAGCAGAGACTTCTTTCAGTTTCCTACTTGGAAGAAAATATTCATGCTGTGGGCTACTTATGAAAAGAGCATATGGATGAGAACTAAGGTGGTTTTTAGGGACTGGGGTAATTCTAAGTATAAGCCAGCAACAAACAGAAGATTAGTCCTGTAACTATAGGGCAGTGATGGTGGATATTTTAGAAACAGGTGTCCAAACTGCAATCCAAAACCCAGTTATTTATCACAAAAGGCCAACCATGCAATTAAACCTGAATATGAGGTTTTAGTTTAGGGGAAAAAAAAAACATACAACTCATGACATCATCCCAGAGAAGACTCTATGTGCCTGCGGAGATGTGCTCATAGGTTCTCCACTTCTGCTACAGGGACTAAATTCTGCAGAGAGTCTGAAACATTTGATAACAGGCCCAAGATTTGGGAGAGAACGGAGCCCCAGGTGACACTTTCCTATCAACCCTGAGCTGTAAGCCCAATTATGTCATGTGCAGACTCTGATCTAAAGAAATAATAACATAATACTGCTATTAAGTAGCTAAATTTTTGGTAATTTATGCAAAGTTGTGAAAAACTCAACAAATTTCCTGAAAAGAATGAGAAATTTATAAGACAGAGAGGCAAAGGAAAGGCAAATCTATATCACATAGGATTGTTTTTAGGTCAGAGAAAGGTATTTGCATTTTATTCCGAGTGAAGACACAAGCTTACCCTGAAAGGTACAAGATGAAATGCTAGCCCCCAGCCCAGCACATCTCTGTCCACTGGACCCATAAAAAGATTACTGGAATGGCAGTCCTCGAAATAAGTCCTCATCGAGCTGATACTTTGGTAATGCCTGCATCTTGACAAAGCCTTTAGTGTCCCCTAGTAGTAATTTAGTGTAATATTCTGATGCATGTTTTCACTATTTAGATTTCTTTAGAATATATTATGACACACAATAGAAGGGTTGATATCACACTCCTATAATTATAAAACTGTAAATATATTCTGGGGTGAAATAAAATAAAACTGTAAATATATTCTGCTGTCTGTTTCATGCCACTGTGAAATCTCCTGTAGTGATAATGATACAGATACAAAATAGTACCTTTAATAAACCCATGACTCTAGGCCATGTTAACCTACTCTAGAAAATAAACTGCATATGGCAAGGTAGATATACTTAGAGCTTTTGCTTGGTTAATTATGTAGTAGTCTATTTTTTATCTTACAGGTTCTAATTTATATAGTGAATAGAATGGTGATACAGAGATGTGACGGGATTCTTTCACAAGTTCTCCTTCACTAAGGATTTCTTAAATCCTTAATAGTGACAGAAATTACTTTCACGCCCCTCACGCAACACTTCCTGATTTAGTCTAATGGCAGGTATCAGGTGGATGGACTTGAATTTTGAGGTTGTGCTTGGTTTTTATCTTCCTGTTAAATCCAGGTTTACATTTTTTTTTTATCTTTTTCATGGAGCATACACTAAATTTAATCCACTTAAATGTTATTCCATTTAAATTTATTATTTTTCCATTTATCTCAAATAGTAAACTACATTTATTTGTATATCACTTGGGCTCAGGATGATCTATATTTAACTTCTACAAGTCAAGCAGCCCTATTTACAACCAGTCAAGACTGACCCAGTTCTGAAACAGATCTTACTGTTTGTTTTGTGTTGTGTTGTGTTTTGTGCACTGCTGGGTGCACAAAATTGTCACTGGTTATGATTTTGGGGAAGAAGTCTCCAACATGATGTTATCTGATCAGATGATTTTTAGGGAAAGTCCTTGAAATTAAAACATGCAGAAGAAAGAGAAACAGAGTTGGACAGAAGCAGTAATATAGCCTGAGAGCCTCAGCCCAACAGGAGATGCTCTAATGAACTATCATTGTGTGCGTGTGTGTGTGTGTGTGTGTGTGTGTGTGTGTGTGTGTGTGAGATGCTGGAGTTCAAACTCAGTCATTGCTCATATTAAGAGCATAACCTACCACCAAGTGCCCCATCCCACAGCAAGTCTCTGGGATTATCTCAGGTTACCACATAGTACTTAGCAATGGACAGTGATTTTGTGGTTTTTGTTACTCATCACTTTTCATCTGTCTTTGTAATGAACAGTCAGTATATTAATAACCACAAAATATAACAACAGTCATATGGCCCTCAGGCTTTTAACCACTACCTCAGTCTTAAACCATGGGTAACTGCTTTGGTAATCACTAGGGAAAATCTTCATTTCAAACCTGATGTGAAGCATGTAAGTGTCTGCATAGGATTCTTCATGAGTTCTCAAGGCCCTACTTGAGTTCCCTAAGATGAAGAAGCCCTACCAAGTAACCCTTGCTAGGGGCACCCCTTACTGGTCTGTGCGAGTTCTGAGTCAGCCTAGGTATCAGGAGACCAGGAAAGGGACTGATAAGTCTCACAATTTTCCTTTTGTGGTTTTGCTAGTGCTTGACAAGACGTTTCTTAGCCTTGGAACTGAGTCTTCACTTAACCCAGCTTAAACAGCTCTGCCTACTGGGCAGCCAAGAAACTGAGCAGGTACTCTGTTGTGTAGTAGCACTTCTCAGACACAGCTCCTGGAAGGGGCACTCACAAATGTGTGGTGACGCCGTATGTTTGAAGCCCAAAGCACAGAAAACTCTCCATTGCTTGGGGAATGCTGGTAGGGCTGGCTCCTTACAAAGCCTCCTGGTTCCTGGCCAGGTGACAACACTTTTTGGTACAGTTCTTTGTATTCCATACTAGGCTGTGGTTCTGTAGATAATGGAAGAAAGTCTTTAAGTAGCCTTGGAGCTAGGCAAATGGATTCCTTCTTGTAGGTTTTTACCATCATGCAGCCATGGGGACCTGACCGCTACTAGTGTTTTCCAGGGTCACTGGTTTCTGAGAATGTTCCTGGAGCAGGCAGATAGCTACACCTTGCTGCTCCATGTCTTAACTGTAGCAAACTGGTTTTTCTGCAGTCAGTGCCGACAGTAATATGTCTCTGATTTGGCAGTTTAGTTCTATAGCTGTCAGCTGTAGAATTTGCTCTATAGCAGACACGTCCGGGAGCCTAGTGGCTCTAGCTCAGGTACTCTACCCTTTCTGTCACCATTTGAATTTTCTAACATGCAGTGTCTCTGTTTCCTATTGGAGGACACCTGTTCTTATGCTAGGTGCACATCAGGGGGACTGTGTTATTGCTGACATCACTGAAAACATACTGTGTCTAGGACAGCAATCTCAGCACTATGTGTTTTTTCCTCAACAAGAAATATGACTACCTTCGTCCCAGGTCTTTGAAGCAGAAGGTGGATCAATCAGGCCTCTCTTCAACCTGCCACAGAACTCTCAGCATTGCTTCCCAGAGCCCTCAGTCCTTACTTTAGTTTGAATCTGTGTATGGTGTTTGCTGTGAGGGTAAAGCAGGAGTTGCATTCCATTCAACTTTAGCTTACTTTGGAGTCTTGGTCTCACCCTTCTATCACTGTAACTAAATGAGTTAGAACCCACTATGCTCTGCCCCAGTTCCCACATTTAGGCTTCATTTGGGGTCTGGCTTTGCACACTGCTCTCCTGCATTCTCCCAGGTATGTTTACACACCAATGTGCTCTATTGCATTTGTCATAAAGCTGGCCTCTACCTGCAGGTTCAGTGTTTATCATCTTTATTTCATTATAGAACTTCAAAAATCAAATACTATTGCCAAGATACTTGAGTTGTATGTTCACTAATGTCTTATGAAATTTAAGAAGCTATGTGGTGGCTATTTGATACAAATGTTTTTTTATTATGTTTAGATCAAAGACAAAGACATCAGAAATCTATCGTCTATTCTGAAGATGAGGCCATTACAAATTTATCTGTATGTCAAATGCACACAATGCAAACTATTAATGTGAAATGTGTTTTCTAGATCTGTTGTTTCATTGTGAAAATAGTAAAACCTTTAATCAAATAAAATGAAAAGGAAAGCCAATGATTAACTGATTGATTGATCTTCTCTATTCTTTCCCTTTACAACCACTAAGTATGTTTTGTATCTCCTAATTGCCATATTTCATGCTTGTTGACCCAGAGTGGAATATTCAGTGGATCTAATATTTTAGAGTAACTGCAAAAACTTAACTTTTTCTGAAAATAGCTGCTTCAGGATTAGATTCCAAGGACAGAATTGTTTTCTTCGGCATTTCTATTTTAACAAAAATTTTCCTAATTTGATGCTGTAAATATTCTTGATAGACTTTAGGAGGATCCATATTCTATTTCATTTAAGAATTTTCTCTTCTAATGTGAAGCAGAAAGAAGTCTTTGGCATGAAAAAAAGTACTTTGGAGCTGTAACTATATATCATTTTTCAAATGATATTTACTATTTTTCCTATATTTGTTCAGTTGTAAAATAAAAGAGATAATGCAATGTTACACAATTATCAAAATAATACACAACATATCAGTGATTATTAAAATTTAATATATGAATGAATCCTCTAAGCTGGCTAAGTGAGATGCAGATTTTTATTTATTTTAATTAATTAATTAATTTGTTATTACCGGGGTTCAAACTCACAACCTTACACTTGCCAGACAGGCCCTTGTGCCCATGAGCTAAACTCCAAGCCCAGATGCAGATTTCTTGAAGCAACTTCTCAAAACTCCAATTAAGTAGGTTCAGGATTTAAGAATTAACATTTTTAAATCACTTGAGCATTTTTAAACAACTTGAGATAATTATGTTCCAAAAAGTGATTTTCATTTTCATAAATTGGTCAAAATTGTTAGAAGGAAACAGGAGTGGGGGCACATGTATGTAATTTCAGCACTTGGGAGGCTGAGACAGGAGGACTGCTGCAAGTTCGAGGCCAGATTGGGCTGCAAAGTTAGTTCAAGACCAGACTGAACTGCATCACAAGACTCTATCCCAAAAAGAAAAATTGTTAGATGGAAGGAAATTTAGTAAACAACTCTTGAAAACATTGTAATATTAAAGATCATAAAATAGAATCACAATATTTGGAGACTATTTCAAAGTCATTCACCTAGAAGTCATTACTGGAACTCAAACACTCACTGCCATATTCTGACTGGTATGTTCTCAAGTAGACACATTCTATTTAATGGAATTTGAATAGATTTAAATTCAAAATCCTAATAGAACTTAATGAGTTTCACTATGTTGCTCATTATAAAGGTTATTATTTTGTTCTTTAAGTGACTTCTGCATGGTAATCTTAACAAATATGTTAATATGGATTCTTAATTTTCTGAGTGCTAATTTGCTTGGCATAAATATCATTATGTATATCCATAACAGTTTTGTATGTGAATTTTACTCTATATGTTTTCTAGTAACTTCTTGATGATAAAAATTGAAGTGCCTTATTTTCAACATAAAACGATGAGATAATATATAGATATAAGAATTCAACTAAGTCAACTGTAATCTACTTGGACTGCATATACTCTCTCTGGAGAGACTAAAGAATTTTTAAAAGATGTAAAGACAGCTTATCCGTCTTTTCAACTTATATCCTGGTAGATACTGTGGTTTCTCTGGATAGACATTGAAATACAGTTTTAACATGTGGCCCATATGCATTTATAATTAAATGTTTAATGTCAAGTACTTGAGATTTTCCTTTCTATAAATTATTTTGCATTTTCCTTGGTTTCCAAGCTGAGAATTTTGGAAAATATCATTTCAGTATGTACTTCTATTAGGGAATAATATTTTTGGCCCAAAATTGTTCTTATTGATGTCAAATTCTTGGCCTATACTAACAGTAGAAAAGTCAGAACTTTTCAGCAGTATTATATGAATCTGAAAGCAGAAAATGTTCACAATAATGTATAAAAATTGACAAGATAATAAAGTAAGCAGAGTGAAGTAATTAAAAAGATGTTGAACTACGTTAGAACTTAAAAATGAAATTGTGCTATATTTAATTTTAGAATTGATTCTTGACTTACATTTTATAATTTTACTTAAAAAAGTAGTCAATCTCTTTTACAGTAGTTGCAAGTTTTCTACCTTTTATACTTGATATGTTATCATATTTTCTACTTAGTTACTATAGTGGAATGTATATCAGCAATGTGCTTATAACTATAATTGATTATATTACAAAATTTAACACATTTTTTTCTGTTATTTATAACAATTTGTATGGACATAAAAATGGTAGTGGTAACTTTGAATATCAATTGTAATACAAGTTCTTAGTACGTTATAAAATGATTAGTCCAATTAATACAACCAATGATTAAAATGTTTTCTGATGCAATAGTAGAGATATGGACTTAAGAAAAAGAGACAAGATTTAGAAAGGTGGTAAAGAATATCAAATGAAGGAATAAGATGCCAGATCGCTATGGTAATTAGGAAGGTGTAGGGACCAAACATGGAGTAAAGATTATCTTTTATTCATTACTCAGACTAAAACTAAATTTGAAATTTAAACATTTTAAACAAACAAAAACTTAACACTGAAGTTTCTTAGCCTTAACCACCTACCAGTCCCGTTATTGAAATACAGAATGGTTAAAGACTGCATACTTTTTACTTAAATTTTATAAGAGGAATTATGAAAATGTCAGTTTCATAAAATATGTTCAGTTTAGGACTGACTAGTTATAAATAACTGAGTAATTGCTGGGATAGCCAGTCTGTAAGCCAATGCACGTCCTGAGAGAACTAGGGGTTAACTTTTCAGTGGTTAATCAATAGATATTTGTCTCATCCCAAGAGCTTTCGTATCTCTTCCTCTTATAAAAATTTGATGTTTTTCTTCCCTTTTAGATATCGTCCTTCAGCTTATATACCATTTGTTCAATTTTAGACTAGTTAAGGTATGTAAATATGCCCACACCACAATACAGTTTTACATATATGAAGCTCATGATACTTTAAATTCATTATCTAATGACTGTCTCTCTATCTGCATTGGAAGCCACAAGAGAGTAAGCAGCACATAAGTTGTTCCAAAGCACTTTGCTACACAGAGTAGTAGAAAAACAATAAATATTTGTTAAATTTCTGCTACTGGGATGCTCTCATCTCACATATCTTTTCATACACAGTCCTTTTTCTTATACATCACCAAATTTCATATATGACAAATAAATTTTTCCTCAAGTTTGAACACTGTGTTCCTCTCCAATTTGTTATAGAAATTAACCTTAAGATTTCTATCTATGGATTTGGATCAAGGCTCTTTACCAATTTTTATGAATGTCACAGTCTGGTTTCTAATCTCATTTCCATCATTCACTAATCATTTTAATTATCCTCCAAAAACTTCTAAAACTTCTATGAGTAGTAGTTATCACCATTTAATTTACAGATTTTTAGATGTTCTCATCCTGGATCACCTTGGTGGGAAACAGTGACAAGTGACTTACTAGAGACAGGAACACAGATATGGAGAACAAGTTTACATTGAACAGAAGGCAGACCAAAGTCAGAAACTAATGAAATACTGAAGCCACTAAAAGCTGGAAGTGGCATAAAGAATTATACCTAGAACCTTCAGAGTGAATGTGGCCCTACCATCACCTTAAATTCAGATTTTTGGCTTCTATAATTGTGAAACAATAAATTTCCATTGATGTACGGCATCAAGTCTATGGCAATTTGTTAGAGTAGTATTATAGTTTATATCTAGATGTGCCACCAAAGTCTTATGTGTTCATAGGTAGGACTTTGAGGAGGTGAATGAATCATGTCTGTGATACCCATCACTGAATTAGTCCACTGATGAGTTTGTATCTGGGTATGATGCTGGCAGATGAAGCCTGATGGGAAGAAGAAGGTCAGTGGGGGTAAAGCCTGGAAGGTTCTATGTCCCTCTCTGCCCTGCATTGAAGCTAGCCATCCAAAACCTCTACAAACTGTGATCTAAGTACACTTTTTTCTGTTGTAAGCTGTGTGTGTCAAGTACTATGTCTCAACAAGAAAGTAAGTAGTCTCAGAAAACAATTGATCCTTCTTAAATCAAAAAGTTGTTGAGATCAAATAGAAAACTGCATGTGAAAACCATTCTTTTTAGAAATTGAATATGAATATACTCAATATTGATTGCTGATGATGAGAAAATAAAGGATATTTGATGGCTTATTTGGGAGCTCAATAAGGCAAAGGAGTATGGGAAAAGGCAAAAGACTTTACTTGCATTTTTCACATTTTAGAAGAAGTTTTCAAAGAGAAGCATAACTGAAGCCACTATTAACAGTAGTTAGAAGTAAAACTTACTGAGTAAGCAAATAATAATTTCAGATATTTTACACAAATTAGAACAGGGTCCCCATGTCCTGGGACATCAGTTCATGGACTGTTAGAAAACGTGCTGCACAGCAGGGGGACCTCACTCTGCATCCGCACCTGCTCACAATCTGAGAGATCCCCTCACTGCCTGAGCTGCACCTCTCGTCAGGTCGTCAATGGCATACGTGCTGAACATGCACACGCCAGGAATCTAGGGTGCAGTGCTTCGGCAATCCAAGCCCTGCCACTGCTCACAATCCCAACCCCCTCCTCCCATTTTTCCCATGTCCATGAAATACGGCTTCCATGAAACTGGCACAGGCTGCCAAAAATTTTGGAGTCCAAGTACTCACATAACTTAATTTTTGCATACGAGGAAAATACTATTTTTTCTTATTCAAAAATAAGCAAGAAAATTTTTGTTATTTGTCATTTTTGTGTTCAATGTAGTAATAGCAATATTCAGAGCAATGATATTATTGAGAAAGTACAATATAATATACACAGTATGGTGTACACTGGTTTGGGCCTTTTTGTATACTTTCAAGTAGAATCCTTAATTTTTGCATTAGAAGTTCAAAAGGATCAACCAGATGGGAAGTTCTGTGTGTAAAATTTGAAGAGAAGTATTGTTGACTTACCTCTACAGCATAGGTTTATCTTAGCCCATCTTTACTTCTATTGGAATATGTGGGTAACTTCTTATAGGCTGTTTTAAAAAATGCTAATATTTTAGGAATAGAAGACTTAGAAGAACAGGATGGATGACGTGTAGAGTAATAGGAAGGACAAGGAAAGACAAAAATTCAAGGAACATAAGGGGGAAAAAACGGGCTACAAAGTCTTATTTGCTTGCTTACAAAGGAAACACTTGGTATGACAACTGGTAACTAAATATTTTCTTGGTAATTCCAGCAAATTTCAAGGAGAAAGAAAGATTTCTTTGTCATCAAATACAAGAAAAAACAAAACAAATCAAAATCCAGCAGCTCCCTGTCTTTCAAGGTTTATCATCAACTGTTTAGAAACTTCCTGTATCCACACTGTGGCCCCCACGTTGTCAGCCACGCCTTTCCCTTTTCTTAATTTTGATTATAATCTTTAAATCTTCTTTCCAAGGTCTTGTACCTCTTCCTACCTTATTTATCACTTGTATTTAATATGCATTTTTCTTTTTAAATTTCTTGGAGATGACAGAAACTGTTTATTATCTTAAATGCTTATATTTTTGTTTCAATTTTTTTTTTTTTTTTTTGTCTATTTCATTTTTCTTGGTACCGGGGAATCGAACTGACGACCGCCTGCTTGCAAGGCAGGTACTTATGCCGCTGAGCTAAATCCCCAGCCCCATAGTTTTTGTTTTTTAACTTTTGTTATATCTTTAACCTCATCCATAGTGAGAAGATATAAAATCAAATATTTTAATTTTGCACTTATTTGTAATTCTTACAGAAAGAACATTGTATTAATATATGGAGTCTGCCCAAAAAATGTATACACACTTCAGGAAAGGAAAAACTGTTATGATGTTTCTTCAACAGATGGTGTTACCCTCATATGGGGGATCCTATAGGATGTTGTATATCACAGAAGACCCACTATACTGCTGGCCCTTAGAAAAGAAACTGAAAATGCATATGCAACAATCTCATTGATCAAGGTTACCCAGGCAGCAGTTTGCCATTCAAATAAATGTCTGGAGCTAATGGTCACCACTTTAAGCATCTCTTGTAAGTGTAGAGGGCAAAGGTACCTTTTATTAAAGTTATGATGTCTCAATAAATTTAGTATTAAAATATTTATACAAGTTTTTTCTTGTGTGTATTTCTTGAAATGTGCATATTTTGGGAGACTATTTATATGAGAATATTAATTTTATAAATATTAGTATTGTTACACAAATATTATATAAATAATATATGTTAGAACACATGCATAAAGTAAATATTTTTATTACTACATTGGGGAAAAATTTGGAATGAGCTAAAGTAGAGGGATCAGTCTGAAATCTGGAAGATGATGTGTCATTTTTTATTAACAAACTACTTTTTCTGAATTATTATTACAAAGGAAGGGACATAAAGTTCATGATACTTAAGCAAGTATTTTTACATAACAGCTTTTGTGACTAGATATTGGGATGGGTGTTAGAGATCAGCTTTATAAATACCACAGCTCTGTATTCAACTGGTAAACACTATAAATAGGATTATGGAAACATGAAATACATATGCCTAAAACATTTCCATAGGAAATGTTCATTTTATGACATTCTAAATCATTGAGAAATTGTAATGCTACAATAATCAAAATGCAGGTCTTCTCATATTTCAAAGTTAGATGGTTAGTCTGATTTAAAAAGTGACTTTAGAGGAAATACTATTATTTAATTGGTTGTCTCTCTCATGCAGACTACCCAACCAGTTAACTATTGAAAACACACAAAATCCATGAGGCACTTTTCGATAACAAATAGCTCACAGTCCACTTCCTATCTCACTGATTTAAGGTTAATTGCAGGCTTTGTTCCAAAGCTTTCAGACAGAATTCACTGAATGTAGTAGGATGTGGCTCCCAAGTAGCTTCCATGTTTAGTGGAGGAGAGCACCCTCTGCCTGTCACAGGGGACCAGCCAAAGGGCCCATTCTGGGTCAGGAGACCAGAGAGGGTTCCCAGAAAGGAAAACCCACCCATGGTTTTCTGTAATTGTTCTTTCTGGCATTGGTTTTGAAATTGCAGATTTGTTTTGCTATATTGGCATCCTCTGGGCAAATTCCAGTAATGTATGTCTCAAGTTAGCAGCTGTCTTTTCTTTTCTAGCTATTGCTTTTTCTGTAGTTTGAACATTAAGCCAGTTATGAATTGTTGTCAGGAGCAGCAACCTGAGTTTTAAGTTAACACTCTGTATTCTGTAATTCTTCCTCCATTTGCTCACTTCCCCATGGTACATTTTTATTTCTTCTCCAGGCTGCCCTGCATTCTTGTAGGGCACCTGACAACCACTGCTCTCTCTGTGGCGGCTCATATGCTTCTTAACTTCTTTTCTTCGGCACACCCAACTTCTGCTGGTAGAGTTCACCTGGAATCTCCCCTTGATGCTGAAGAATTGTGCACTCTTCTTCCAGGCCAGGAGAGCAGATTGAAATGAGCAGCAGTCATCTTCAAATTTCTCTGTTGGGTCTTCTTGCACTTGGTGGTACTTCACCTTCTCTTCACTGCTTAGTTTCATTCAGGGCAATTTGAACTTCTGAAGTTCTGAGGCATTCGTTACAATAGCGTCCTTCAACTTCTCTGTAGATTTCCTGTTTTCTAGTATCAAATTCCAACTTTTGGCATTCTGTTCTTTTTCAGATTCTAACCTAACCTGGAAACTTCGAGCTTTCTCATCTAAAATTTCATTAGTTTCTTCAAGTATCTTGATTTTGTCATTATATTTAATTGCTTCATCAGAGAGAAAAGTATTTTGTTTCTTGATCTCTTGAACATATTTCTTGGATTCCTTGGTCTTCTATTCATAGTATGATGATTGTTCAAATTCTGCACTTTCCTTCATGATATTCAAGTTTTCAGAAATCTGAAATGGTCTCCAGGAGAAAATGGCTAATGAAATAATTCCCCAGAAGGCAGTAAGAAGTAAGCTCAGTCAACAAATAGCAGGTCCAGACTAAAGATCATTAGAGAATGAGACAATTAGCATTCAGAGCTTGGCTTTCAGGGTCACATACAAGACAGTGATCCAGAAGCTCTGAAGTGACAGAAGGTCCAGTGGTGGGGACTAAGTCCACTGCAAAGGGCAGCTGTGCAGAGGTGATGCTTTCTTTGATTTGGGACAGAACCCCTAGATCTCTGCCCAGCCAGTACTTCCCAGCTGCCTTCACGCTATCTAAGTCTGATGGGGGAGGAGAGAATGGGGTCGACAGAGTCCAGGTGAAGGAGGACCATGGGAGAGGGGAGCCAGTCAGCATCTAGAACGCAAGGCTCACCACATAGACATTCACGTAGCAGAGGACGCAGACCTCCAAGGAGTGCTGGGAAGGGAGAGGGGCCACTGCTCTGACCCCACTGCAGTCCCCCTCCAGTGTCTTTCCCTTCTAGGTCATTGTCACCTCACATCCATGACTTTCTTTTTAGACCTTAAATTTTATGTCTACTTGGCCCCTGGAAAAGGACAAAGCCTGGGGATCCCTTCCAAAAGTTGAAGGAACTGTACCTTTGGTAAAACCTTATTTTTTGAGATAAATTTCTTACTTTTTAAACTCTACCTCTATGAATATAATTCAAATGTAAAGGTTAAATCAGACAATTCATCATAAAACAGCCTGGTTGAGCTATTAATGTGTAGAATTCATTATAAAAAGTATGTTATAAACAAATATTGTACTTTGTATGTCTTATATCATTTAGCACTGTCACATTTTAAAAAATTGTGATTATGCCATATATCCATAACTCAGGACTCTATGATGGCTCAAAAAGAGGATAGCAAGACACACTTAATGGAGTTGAAGGCTATATAGTTTTCAAAAAACTCTTCCTGAAGTTGTAAATTGTCTCCTAGCCACCGACAAATTCTTGTAGTATTTTTAATGTGGAAGAAAATTTGTCCCAGAGACGTTCCAAGAAAAAAAAAATCGAAACACTGGCTTGTATTATATTTTTGTACTGAATAGGGTTCTTGATATCTAAATAAGTATATTCTTATTTCAGTCTAAGGAAAAGGGAAAAATATACCCAGTATTTCTCTTAATTTAACACCAAGGGTGTTAGTATTGTCTTTAAACCAGTTACATTTAGACCAAATATTGGTTATTTGTGTCATATTGCTATTTATAATGATGCTATAGACATGCAATTACAATTAATTTTAAACGAGGCTCACCTGACGTCATTTCACCCTACCAATACCCCAACACTGTTCTCCTTTTTAAATAAATGCTTTTGGAAAATCAGTTAGTTCTTTGAATATCAATTGTGTCATAATTTATAAGACTGTCTTAAACTAAATTCTTACTCAGACATCTTCCAGGCGTAAACTTCTGGAAGGCACAGCTGCAAATCATTCAGAGGACTTGGTCAAGCAGAGATCAAACCAATCCACAGACAAGCTTTATTTGCAGATTCGTTACTGCGCCCGTGCTTCCTTCCTTGCTTGTCTCCTCCTTCCTTTTTTCTTCTGCCCTCGCCTTCTGACTTCCTAGTTTCCTTTAAGGACTCCTTAACTGGCCGCAAGAAAAGATCCACAAAAATAACTTTAAAACATTTTCATCATCAAATATACATGCTATGATGTGATTTTTCTTTTGTTTCCAATGCTGCTTAGAGCCTTGACCCTTCCTTTGATCACAGGATATATAATTTTAAAACACAAACATTTTTGTCTGAATAAAAAAAAAAAAGAAATCCTCATTTCTTTGTCCTTTTTGGTTTAAGGTAATTAATGTAAATATTCAATCTGCTGTGAAATGTCCACAGCTGTAAGAAAAGCAAGTATCTTTTAAATAAAACAATATCAGTATAATTGCCAAAAATTATTAATATAATTTGTGTTTAGGTACTATTAATAATATTTTATATGATCATGCAATTTTTCTCATAAGTTTAAAAAAGGAAGTATAATGTAGGATGGTTAAATAATTTGTTCTAGATTATGTAGCAGCTGAATTGCCTAAGATCTCATGATAAAAAGCACTATGTTTAACAAACATAATAAAATCTCATCTACCACATCAACAACCATCATTAACACATCTAAGTGAATTTGGTGTTGAAAACTATTATTCTTGGTGTGTCAACTTGAAGGGCATTATGAAAGTTGATGTTGGCAGTGTGTATATGTGTCTGAGGATGTGAGGGTCATTATTGGTAGGTGCAGAGCCCTTTATAGGGCAACTTGTCTATAATAAATATCTCATATTCTTGATAGCCAAATGGCTAGGAAAATGGTCATTGAGATGTTTTGGGGGATAAGTAATGTTTTTACTATGTCACCTGGTGCAAGTTCAGGTACTGTAATCCTTAGGATTGATAGGTGTTAAGCCTTTGCTGGTTACTCAGGATTTATAAATACTTTGAAAACATAAGCAGTTACCATATATTGAGCAGGCACGCAACTCTTTGCCAAGCAAAATGAGTTTGTTCAGAATTGGGTATCTGTGACTTTTGAATTTGTTGATGTGTGTGTGTGTGTGTGTGTGTGTGTGTGTGTGTGAGTGTGTGTGTTTTCTCATTTACTCTATGACATTATCTCATTTTATGGAGAAAAACATTAAGGTTTGAAGATTTTAAGCAATCTTCCTAAAGTAATTTACCTAGTTGTGTCAAGGTAGAAAGAAAATATAACTTGGATTAGATGTATCTAAATCTGAATAATTCTCTGCTGCCAGATGTGAACTTGTACAAACAATATCAATATCCACTTTAATAAAAATATGTAGCTTAATTAATATTATACAGAATTTTTGTAGTATGTGTAAAACATGCAGAACATAGCTTATAGAGAATATCACTTTTTCCTGCATTGTTCAAGTATAATTACTCAGCTTCTAAGTGCATTAAGAAAGAAGTTTAGTGGTTTTATTTGTGTGTGTGTGTGTGTGTGTGTGTGTGTGTATTGATGAATTTTATAGAGAGCTTACAGCCAAGTAGTACACAACAGTGTTGGTAATAGATTATTTCCTCAACATTCAGTTTAAGTGACTAATTTCCATTGCGTTCACTTATTAAACCTTTTTCCCTGTGAAGAAATATTTTGTATACAACATAGCACCTGCCATGAAAAGTTCCTTTTTGTCAATAGTATTTGTACCTGGGACATTCCTTGGTTACTTACATTTTGCAATAAGCCACAAAGACTGAAGGTAACAGAGTTTGATTTTTCACACCTCACACTCACTATATATTTAGAAATATTGAAGTCATCTCCTGATCTGCTTCACCAAAAAGATCAACATCAAGTAAAATGGGCTTGATAAAATCAGTGAGAATTTGAAAGCTGTGTCAAAACCACATTTCCCTGAAATGGAAATACTAATAAAACTGGAGACTCGGAAGGAGTCCATTACCCTCTTCACCAAGTTTGCAAAAACTAAAACAAAAACAAAACAAACAAAAAAAATTTGCCTCTAATTAGTTCTCATCCCCTGGTGGCTAGAGGCTATTTTTACAATCTGGGTTTGAACAAAGTGTCTAGGACTACCTGCCAAGGAGGAGCAGACGCTTTGTTCGGAGACTTGCTCATCACATGAGGTAATGGCACATCTGTTTGGACTGTCTGAGCTGAGATAGCAGATGCTGCTGCAAATGAGTATTTGGAGAAACAACAACAAAAATAAAGGGAAAGCAACTTTAAAACAATCCCCCTTCGGCACAGATTTACAGGCTGCTGCCAAAGACTCTGAGAGCTGTCTGCACATCCTAAGCATGATGGGGCAGCTCTGATGCATTGCAGATTTCAAGGCCAGCTGGAAGGATTAGTAGAAAATAACTTTTTTTTTATTGTGACCAATTCCTTACAACATTAGAACATTCAAAGTGATATTCTTAACTGGTGTAATTTCTGGCAAATAGCAAATCTCACTTTATGACTGTATTCAACAAAAAAGGATTGTGCAATTCTTACTCATGTTGAAACTTGCCAGAGATTATTCTGCCCGACTCTTCAAGGGCCTCACCTTTCTAGAAAGTTCATGTATTACATCTGAGTCAATTTTAAAGTTAAAAAAACCTATTTATCATTACTTTTTGTCCTGGCAGGCTGTCTATCCAAGTCTCCAGCCGTCCCTCTGTCTCTTTGTGTATGCATCTATCAAAATAGTCAGATATTAAATTGGATGTCATGCCATGTTTTTATATTTCTTTGCACATTAACTCAAATTATATGTTGAAAAATTATTTACTTTAGTATAATGATTATTTAATATGTGGATCTGATGAGTTAGTCAAATTGGTTTTATTTATGGAAACTATTATGTACACATGTGAAACTGCTTTCTCTTAGATAAATAAATGCTAAATGTTCTGTGTAAGGTTAATTTACAACTATATTTGCTCTAATAGTCTCAGTTTTTGCCAATTTTTCTGTATTTTGCTTAATTTATCATTTGTAACAATATTTTCCTCTTTAACAAAGTGTTAATATTAATAAAGATATTCTAGACAACTCCTACATTGTGTTTTCAGCTTCTGTTGTAGTTTTAATTAACTTTATGTGAGATAGTTGGGCAATAAGCAGCCCTCATTTATTTGCATTTGCTTATTTAGTTTTGGAATATTTAACCCAAGGAGTGCTCAGCTGTATCCCTAGACAAGTTTTTAGATTTTATTTGGAGACAGGTTCTTGCTAAGTTGTTCAGACTGGTCTAAAAATTTTAATCATCCTGCCCCAGAAAATTCTTGCTGATAAAGTGAAATGTTCTCAGAAATGTATGCCACTGATCTAGGGACAGCTAACTCCTTTAATCCCCAGGGGTGGGAGGTAATTTTTGCAAACTTAGTTTCTTGGGAGACCTGTTTTATAACCACAATGATGACAGGAACATCTGAGGACCCATGTACATATCAGCTACATATCCATGCTTTTAGAAAAAAAAAATAGCAAAGAGAATCAAGAAATCATCCTGTCTTTCCTTTGAGCCAACAGTAGCCATGCAGGCTGGAAAGTGAGCCAAGCAGTCAACCCAGCCTTCCTGAAAGCCAGTGGTAGTCTTGTGATAGGAAGAGAACTAAGAAATCCACCTGCCCTTCCTGTGAACCAGCCAGTGCATGGACTGGGAGACAAGAAAGCTGTACCCCGTTCCTTGGGCAACCATCTGATTCACAGGAACACAGGCTGGGATGATAATATCTGAAGTACAAAAACAATTTAATGCTTGTGCTGAGCGATTGATTTTGTAGATTTAAAGCCGATATAGTCTGAGCATCTGTTTAGAGGATAAAAATTTGCAATATAACAACTATGGGTGATATTTTTCTGTCTTGTTTTATTGTTCTCACAGTTTTGTTTTATTCTCTTCAAAATGAAAAATAACAAAATACCAGAAACCCAATTGTTATATCAAACCCATTTGCCATATCTGCCAAGTACATTCCATCTTTCTTAGACCACAGAATAAATCTCATTTTACTGCTGCTTTTTAATACATCACCAAAAATCCATCATATAATGACAGCCAGCATAATTAACTCATGAGGAATCCTTTCATACACACTGAAACTCATAGACTTTCAAACCCTTGAAATTGTAGGGAGCCCACAAATATGAGAGGTAGGGTTTGTTACAAAAAGCATTTACAAACATCAAGGCAGATGGAAAGACAAAAAGAAAAATCATGAGTAAATAACATCCTCCTCCATTTTTGATGATTGAGACTGGAAGACTTGTCTGCTGTCTACCAGATATGTGCGTCTTGTTATGAACTAAAGGGAGGTAGGAAGTCCCAGAGAGACCCCTCATGAGTGAATTGAAGAGAAAATAGATTCAAATAGTTTGGAATTTTGCTGTTATAGGATGATTAGAAACCACAGTGCAAGCCAAGTATGGTAGTGCAAATAAACCAATCAACAAATAAACAGAACAGAAAACTATACTGTAAGCTGATCCAGGAGCCCTTTCTGTCTTGGGTTATTTAAGGTGAGAAAGAGACAGCCTGGATACCATCACACCTCTCCATCCTCTGTCAGCGTATGGCCACACTGTCCGGGTCAAAAAAGGCCAAGTGTTGTTTCACTAAATTATTTCATAGTTTTAAGACTGAGGATCATATGCAGGATAGAGGTGAATATGCAGAACAAAAGCAAGGAGGTGAACAGCCCCATCCAGCAGCCTACCTAGGAAGAAGCTGGGTCAGCACAATCTCTGGCACCTGGCACCAACATAAAGGGCATGCGTTGCCAAGACAGTTATTTTTTACTTTATAAAAGAGTAGAGCATGCACGATTCCTTGAGGATATGAATGTGTGTCATTACCAGTAATTAGGATGGTGTAGATAGGGGTTGAGCAATTCTGCAGACATTACAAAAAACATTTATAGTATTCCACTCCATTATCATTTAGCTATACATTATATATATATATATATATATATATATATATATATATATTACATATATATGTATATATGATACTCAGAAAATATTCACATTTAACAATTTTAAGAATTCAAACTCAGTTTTGCAAAAATGTTAATAATGCATCTAACTTGATGAAATATTTGTTGATAACAATTAACTGAAAATAAAAGAATAAGTGCATTGCTGAATAAGCATAAGCCAGTAATTTCAACTTTAGTGATTAGTTTTAGAAGACCATATCAGTAATTTAGCATGTCCTGGTGCAGAAGGCACATATATATAGCTTATATCTGCATGGCTTATGGTGGGTATCAAATTA
The DNA here is from genome assembly GCF_034190915.1 of Cavia porcellus. NCBI lineage: Eukaryota > Metazoa > Chordata > Mammalia > Rodentia > Caviidae > Cavia > Cavia porcellus. The sequence continues at coordinate 23,750,854 of NW_026947497.1, read as the reverse complement.
TTCTTCTCAACTAACTTACTAATCTTTTTTCCCTCCTGTGGATATACCAAAATTGATGCAATAGTTGTGAATTCATTAACATTACTTGCAAGTGGTTTTATATCTGCATCGTCAGATGCTTTGCAAAAGATCAGCTAATTACTTCCAACAACAATTAACTTTTTCCCAAAGTCAAATAATCAAAGCTTCACTTTTAGAGTCTCTTTGTACTAAAGGTAAAAACCTATGACATTACTGTATATGCTATTAGATAGTCAATTAAAGATTTCACATTAAGGAAAATGTGTGATTGCAATAACTGAACAAATACATACATGTAAGAGTATGGCATTTAAGTAAAAATCATGTACTTACTAAATTGCAATACTTGGAAATGGTTTTGGTACACACATAATTCATAAATTTTGCCAAAATATTTTAATAATCTACAACTCAAAAAGCTCTAGTTGTTAAAATGCATAAATATTGTTCTGTAAACATTTGGACTATGAGTTTAGTAAACATGGTTTAAAACATGTGAGCAACAGGAATTCTCATATGTTGGTGAAATATAAAAGGATCCAAATATTTTTCAAACTTTGTATCTAATTTCTAATAATGTCAAGCAAACACCTGTCCCATGACCCAGCAGTTCTACTCTAGGTATGTAAGTGGCAGAAATAAACCATGCTTCCACTAAAACTTGGAAACTATTTGTAGAAACTTTTTCTTAAAAAAAAAAAAAAAACTGAAATTGCAAACCACCTCATGGTCTATCAATGAAATGAAGGGCAGAAAAATTGTTGATACCTAATACAAAGAGATTCTCTTCACAGTTAAAGAAACAAGTCAATGAATGTTTAAAGAACATCTTGAGGAATGAATCACATGAATACAGACATTAAAGTAATTCTATTAATAGGAAGCTCAAGAATAGAAAATACTGGTGAGGGGTCATGCACATAAGTGAGAACAGTGACTGTCTCCATGTGGAGAAATTGATTAAAGAAGAAAAAGGGACAATAGTAGGGTGCCTCAATTGGCTCAATTTGGAGACCGTTCATATGCCATATATGTATGTATATGGTATATATATATATATATATATATATATATATATATGCCTTATATATCTCTGTCCCATGATCCAGAAATTCTACTCTAGGCATGTAAGAGTATGTATTTCAGGATTTGTCTATGTATTTGTACCAACTAAGAGGTATAATTGGTATTTGTACATTTTTTGTGCACTTTCTCATATGCAAACTTTTCTTTAGAATAAAGTAATATTAAATGTTCAACAATGTTATTATATTAAAAGTATACATTAATATTTAGAAAAAGTCAACATTTTTCCTAGGAAAATTAAATATCTCAGATCACTATCAATGGTAGTATTAAAGACAAAGAAGATAAAGCAGGCTTAAAAGAAAATATTACAATACTTAATGTTATAAGAAAGCAACATTTATAATTTTTTCAATCATCAAAAAATCTTTTTACAAAGTCATACTTTAATGTTCATGTGTATAAGCCATTTTTGAAAGTAATTAAAATACAATAATTTCAACCAATGATACATTAAAATATTTTCATCATATTTTAAAATTATTTAATTTTAATTGTTCTTAATGAGACTTCCTGTCTCAAATGGATCATCATATAGACAATAAATTATACAGTTACCATTCTTCTATAAGTTGTTCAGGATTTCTACATTCCAGGAGGTAAATGTATTATATATGTACTGTACTTGTGAGACAATTAAGCTCAGAGAAGATAAACGACTTGTCAAAACTGGCAAAGTATTTCTTGTCACTTGGGATGGACTGGAGGAAAGGATTTATTCTAACATCTCTCCAATAATCCATGATCACTGTGTTTGCTTCAAATTTCCTGATTGCTAGATTCAAGAAAGATTAATTCAAGATCTATAAAATGACGCTATCTATCCTAGCTTACAGAGGCTGAAGGAGCAGAATTTAGGAAAACCTCGTGGTCTAATGAAGGACATTTGAGCATGAATTACACATAAGTTCTGTTTTATAATGAGCATCAGAACAGAAATCGTAATTTCATGGAAACGAACCAGGTGATGTTTCCAGTAAGTGGAATTTCAGAAAGAAATAATGATTAAAGAATATATTTACAATATCTGCATTATTACTTCTTTTATGATACATAACAAAGGAATTGAAGTTTTTAAGATACACACACACACACACACACACACACACACACACAAACACACACACGAGTATCTAGTGAACTACTGCCCACATGAAGAAACATATTGACAGACTCTCAAAATTTCCCAGATCTCAATCTTTCTAATTATTTTGTAAAAAAAGTTTTATTTCTTAACTAGTTTTAACAGCTGGGTATACATTTTAAAAGTATGTTTTTAAATTTTGTCTGTTTGGATACATTTTGCAGATTAAGTTATACAGAAATATAAAGGTTTCTTTTTTCCATAACCATTTTCACATAAATTTGAAAAGGCTATGGTAATGTCAACCCATTTTGCTTTGCAACCTGGAAAGCATCAATTCAATTCTTCTTAAAAAAAATCTCCATTGGCTCCCCTTCCTTTAAGAGCTGGAAGGAACAAGGAGGGAGAGGAGGGGTGGGCAATGAAATGAAAGAGAAAAATAATTCAGGGATATTATATATATATGTACAACTTCTTCATGAGAAATACAATCATTGTGTGTTGCAAGCATGTATGGTATTAATAAAACTAAATGAAATATCTCATTAAACAACTAAAACATCTAAAAAATTTGAAACAGTCTGTCAAGTAGCAGGTATATTTCTTCTCATCACATTCTACTGAAGCTTAAAATAAGAGAAACGATGTATTACTGTGAATTATCACTGTTATTGTCTCTGTGAGAATTTGTTGTTACTATGCACTGCGTATCAGAACTTGATAAAGAGATGCTTGTAGTATTCATTTTATATAGCTTTGACTCATGAGAGATAGCTGCACACCATCTGAACAACCTTTGCTATAGTTTAGATGTGTTTTTCCCAGAATTCTTCTGGGGACCTAATTTCTATTGTGACAATGTTAAGAGGTGAGGCTTATGGGACCATGCTTAAATCATGAGAGATCCTTCATGAGTGACTTTATACTACATGAAAGGATGGAGGGATTTAGCCTAGACCTTTCACTTTTCAGTTTCCACCAAATGCTCCTAAATCTGAGGATAATAAGATAATCTGGGCCTAATGGTATGGACCTTAACCAGACTCTGAGCCTGTTGGTTCCTTGATCTTAAGTTTCTCAGATCCTGGAATTGTGGGGAAATAAATTTCTGTTCTTTTAAATTATGAGACAAAATCATTCTGTTATAGCCACACTAATAGTCTAAGATAGTCTAAATTTCCAAAGAAGTTACTCTATGAATTATATACCTTAACACTGATAACTAAATTTTTGACTTATCTTAAGCATTTTTTAGTACTTTTTACTTCATGGCATTGTAAACTCTGTATGTCACTAAGAGTCAAGAGCTCTTCAGTTCTTAGTCCATTAGGTTTGGGTCATACAAGAACAAATCAAGCATTATTTCTGTTTTTGAATTTTTTCTTCTAAAATACATAATTGACAAATAGAGATTATATATATTCAAAGTGTCTGGCATGGTATAAATATGTATACAATGTGTAATGATTACTGCCATCAAGTTAATACGTTCTTCACCACTCCCTTTGTATATTAGATCTCTAGTACATATTTACCTTATAACAAAGTTTGTGGCATTTTGCTAGCATCTGTCCATTTCCTCTACCTTAGGAAACACTGTTCTGTCCTCAGCGTCTGTGAGCTTAATATTTTCTGTTTATGAGTACGATGATGCAATTTTTGTCTATATCTGGTTTATTTCATTTAGCCCAATATCCTTCAAGTTCATCTATATTGTCGCAAATGGTAGGATTTCCTTTCACGGCTTAATAATATTTTTCTGTGTGTGCACACATAGATAGGATATTTTCTTTATTCATTTACCTAGCAATAACCCTTCAAGTATCTGTAGATCTAGGCTATTATGTATAATTCTTCAATGATCATGGCACTACAGTCTATCCTTGGGATACTGATTTCATTTCCTTGCAAATATATCTAGAAGTGGATTACTGGATCATGGTAATCCTAGTTTTAATATTTTTCCTAAGGGCAGGGCCTGGGCTCCACCCAGATTACAATCTAGGATTTGGCATAAAAGTACAGGCACAGGAGGGGCATAAAAGCACTAATTTAAGATTTGTTTTCAGTGCTTAGCAGGGTCTTTACTACCACTCAGTATATAAAAATATAGCCCCAGCATCACTAATGGAGAAATCAGAAATGCTCCAGAATTTGAAATTTTTTCAGCATCAGTACAACATCATAAGGGAACGATTCTGCACCTGACTTCTTTGTCACAGTCAAAAAATAGGCACACAAAAATTATTGCACAAAATTGACTTCAGGCTACATGTAAGGTATACATCAGACATAAATGAATCTTATGTTTAGATTTCGGTTCCATTGCTCAGACAGTTTCACTGTGTATATTTAAATATTCCAAAATAAATGTCTGAATCACTTATCATCCTAAGATTTTTGGATAAATGATCTTCAAACTGTCTGAAGATACTTATGGTGATCATAAATGAGAATTCATTGATAAAATCAGTCACTGACCTCACAGTATGCATTCCAAGTCCTCAGCTACCTTTTCATAAGTAAGGAGCTTGAACGCAGGCTCTGGAGATGAGATACAAAACTGCATTTGTACTTCATGTTTGTTAGAATTTGTGTAATGATATCATTCAAATTTAGAAATATATCCATCAATTCAGATATCCTGTCTAAGAACATTATATAATCTTACAATAGATATTTTTGTTTTAAAATACCATTATTAACTTTTCTCTGAAGTAGAAGCTTGGAAAGATCCTAACATAACTATAAGAGTTATTACTTAAATAACTTTAAATATATTATTAGATGTGTTAGCACATCTTTTCTAGAAATTAAATGTTTTCTCAGTTTAAAAGATAAGCCCAAGTATAACTAGCCACTCAAATAATCTTATACATAATAGCTAAGAAGGTAATAGTATACAATAAAGTATATGTTCTTACATATATAGTTACTTGATTTAAATTTCTTATATGTGTCTTTTTTCTGGGGAAAATAGCATGACTTAAAACCATAAGATTAAAATTATATGTGAATACATAAATTCTCCTTTAAAGACCCCTTTCAGTCAGTGATGAAACATTACTCGAGTGAGTTTAAAGCAGTTGAAAGAGTTTTTGAGAGATTCAGCCAAATATAAAACATCCTGAACGTTTAACCTTAGCATGATTCCTTTTTTCTTTCACTACTTAAACACTCCTTGGACACTACTTGGATGCCTACGAGGAATGAATTTCATTTTTGCAAGAATATGGATGTTCTCTTACACAGCTGGCTCCCTGGAGACTCTGATGTGCCTGGGAATTCAGAGCAGCCAGTTTCATGTGCTTTTCTCTAGACTCCAACCGAATGTAATTGTATGCAATAGGTGGGTGGTAAAAAGAAAAATTCCACTGAAATTTTTAGAGAGTGCTTAAGGGAGCAAAACTGAATAAAAGCTGAAATATTGTTTTTGAAGTTTTCAGAATATTTTTTTCCTTTATGTCTGAGAGACTTGTCAGAGTTTAGGGACCTCCTTTGTCCCACCATGTGGGTTCACATGCTTCTAGTTAATGATCTGATGCCCTCACATGCATTTGTAGTTTCTGCCAAGTGTCTTCTTTTTAAATTCCAAACTTTTGTCATAAGAGCCATTACATCTATTCAATCTATAGTGTTTATATATAGTTAACTACAACTGCTGAAATATGACTGGAAGCATATAGGGTTAGCAAAGCTATGAAATACAGGTAGAGAAACTTTTCGATTTGTTAAAATGTAAATCTTAACCTGTGTAAAACTGTAACAACTTATATTATGTTTTCCTCTCTTGTGCTGTTTCCTATGTCCTGTTGTCATGCACTCCTAGAAATGTTTACTAAAAGTAGACAATTATGTGATGTTATCTTTGCGATGGTTAGGCAATGGGTTTTTATGGGTTTGAATCCCACCTAAATGAATGAGGGCAAAGTATTGTGAATTGAGAAGGAAGCAGGAATAATAACATTGTTTTGAATCATTCTGATAATTACTGGTGACTATATCTTTGTCTTAACACTGAAATGAAATAATTAATTTCTATCATAGAACTTATTCTAAATGTTCACATTTTCTATTGCAAGTTCTTTATGTTTGAGTGGACTGAAACAAGCATTGAATAGAAACAGCAGGAAGTTAAAATTTGTATTTGATTTTCTTTAGTAAAAATGAATAAAATGAAATCCAAGTAAACAATAAAAACTCCCTTGGAGTAGCAAATTCATTATTGACATAAGTGCAAATTATAGTTTCCCTAGTTTGAATATTCATGCCTGCAGTTGGTCTCTCTTATGTGCTACAGTTTGAATGGTTTTCACATGTATGGTCCATTTGGTTGTCTATTGGCACATTAGTTTGTGAAACTTCTATAAACTTAGCTTTACTTTTAAAATATAGTATAAACAAATGGATACCAGAGACAGTATTCTATTTCTTTTGAGTTTCTGGCAGTATTTTTGCCTACATTGCAGCTTCAACATATGCACACTATGTTAGCCAAAGAATGATTGAAGGTGAGTAACTGAATAACATGACTTAAGGTTCTCTAGGGTCACTCACTCCTCTAAGTCCAAATCAACTCCTTTGCTTTTCTGACCCAAAGAAGCAGTTACATTTTTTTTCTTTAAGAACAGTTTTCAGTTGTGTATGTACATCAGAATACATCAGAATTACATACAGCATTCTGAAAATTAATGTCGACCTCCTCCTGCAATCAACTGATTCAGGATTTGAGGAACAGACCCAGGAAGAAGTACTTTCTGTCACAAGCTGAAGGTGATAGATGACTCTCAAAACGGGGATTGTGAAAAATATATTCCATGTCAAGAAGAAAGAAACATAGTCATTTTTACTCAGTAATGGTTTCCCCCCTCTATCACACATACACATTTTAATTACATAAATCATATTCATATATATATATATAATTTTTTTGTAACAGGGATCAAAATCATGACCTCACACTTGCCAAGCAGGCACTTAAACTGCTGAACTAAATCCCCAGCTTTTACTCTATATTTTTATGCAATTAGTTTTCTTTTTAAACCAATTGAAGGAAGTTCAGTAGGTTTTTTAATATTCTCAAATCATCAAAGTGATGACATTCTTACTGTAGACTCATCGAAATGTAGATGTACAATTTCTTCAAATTTACAAATTATATTAAGGATTAAGGAGCCTTTATTTTCCACAACTTCACAGTCTTCCAAACATAACTGATAGTAATTTTCTTTCCTTAAGATTAACTTTCACTTTAGTATTTTTGTTTCAATTTTCTGTATGAATTCTTATATTCTTATGTAATTATATTCTTATATTCTTATTCTTATAGTCTCATGTAATTATTATAACATTTAATCCTTGATAAAAATGAAAAATAACAAAGTCATAGTTTTACTAGTGTAGCATAATGGCAGTTAGTGTATTTTTTGGTTCACATCAAATCTTTTTCTTCTTGTGCCCTTGTAAATTACTGCCTGTACCAACATTGATTTCACTCAATGAAAATAAATTGAATTACTTTGCAAGATGGCAGAAGTTGTGGCTCTCCCATTTGCCAATTCCTTATATTGAAGGAATAGTGAGTCAGGAAAGGTCGAGAAAGAGATCTAGGACTTCGAGGAGGAGCAAAAATGGTGGATAGAAACAACTGGCTACAGAGGCTCCCTGAGATAATCAACTTAGAATTCAACATAATACACAGTGGGGAGCCTCAAACAGAGGGAGATGAATTCTCTCATCCCAAGAAGAAATTAAGGTGAGAAGAAACAACCAAACATACAGTCCCAGTGCTATTACTGGAACAGCTAAGGGTTCAGTGTTCCCGCCACAGTGGGTGACTTGCCAACCCTCCGAGGTCCTGCTGTTTTGATTGCTGGAGGTGCAGTCACACTGAGGTCGGGGGTTGGCAAGCTGAATGGAAGCTGAGCTGGCGGGAGCCTGCATTGACCTGTGGTGAGTGATGGGAGAGGAGCCATTCCACAGAAAGGGGGGCTCCAGCAGAGGACATTCTGGAACCAGGCAGGACTGGCAAGTACAAGGGGCAGCAGTGACTTCAGTCTGTTGTTCCCTTCCCTAATGGGATTGGTGGAGTGAGGTAGGCCTGGGTCACGTGACCTGGCTGAGATCCAATAGGTTGTCTGAAATCAATTCTCTATAGTGGTGGTGCACATTAACCCAGTGAAGCCTCAGAAGTTTGACTGACCCAGAGGGGAGGCAGTGCAAAGTAATACAGTGCATGCCACAGCAGCTTGACTGATCCGGAGGGGAGGAGCCAGCATATGCTGTCCCGGTCTGCAACTCACTAGCATCTGGCAGTGGGAAGGGTCATCTAGCCAGTGCACTTCAGAAGAATCGTAACAACAAAGAAAGAAACTGGGGCCTCCTGGAAGAAACAAAAAAAAAAAAAAAAAAAAAAAAAAAAAGATGGGAAGAGGAAGCAACAACATAAAGTTCCTAGGTCCCAACCCTGAGAACACTGACGCAGGACAGATAAATACAAAGGAGAATGAGAATAGCAAACATGCAATATCAGACATGGTGCCAGTGGACATAGATATCTTCAGGACCTTATAGACGAGTTCAAAGATGAAATATCTAGAAAGCAAGATATAAGAAGATTAATAAAGGAGATACTAAGCACCCCTCAAGCAGACACAGATGGAAGATGGGAGGAACTCAAATGAAGGAGAGAACCATTTAGTGAAGAATATAAAGAAAATATATAATACATGAAGCAGATTCAAAGAGATTATTAGGAAATTAAAAACTCTATGGAAAGATGGTGAATCTGCTTGAAAGAAACTAAGGATAGATTATCCAAACTGGGGGACAATTTTGCAATGTGGGATTATGAAAGGGAAAAACTTTTAAAAATAACAAGGAAACAAGCAGTAACAATACAAAGGCTAAAAGATGACAAGAGGATATATAGCTTGAGAATAAAGAATGTGAATGAAGAAAGAAGGATACAAACAAAGGAACTACAAAGGCTATTCACAGAAATAATTAAGGAAAACTTCCAAAACATAGGCAAAGGAAATGATATTCTGATATATGAGGCATACAGAACTCCAGCCACCTACAACCAAAACAGAGCTACACCCAGGCATATAATAATCAAGATCCCAGAAATTCAATGTAAGAACAGAATATTAAAAGCTGTTAGAGACAAGAAACAGATAACCTATAAAGGAAGGCTCATCAGAATAATGGCAAATTCTTGGCAAACCATCAAGTCAAGAAGAGCCTGAAGAGAAATATTCCAAGGCCTGAAAGAAAATAACCTCCATCCCAGATTGATATAACCTGCTGAACTGTCTCTAGAAATTAATGGAGAAACAAGATGCTTCCAAGACAAAGAGGAACTTGGAAAATTCGCAATCACCAATCCAACTCTATAGAGAATACTGCAGGGCATTCTAGAGAGAGAGAAAAGTACTAGGATTCCAGGAACAGTGGCAGAGAGGCCTCAGTGAATGGAGCAGAAAACAGAATGAAGAAGATAAGCAGACAACTGATGGCAAAAAAGGAGAGCATAACAGAAATGAGGCAGAGAAGGTTGGTTATAATCTCTAATATAGATGGTTTTGATACATTAAATTAAAAAAAAAAAAAGAACCACATGTGGATTAGATCAGGAGGCAGGATCCACCAAGACGCTATTTATAGGAAATATAATTAACATGAAAAAGAGTACATGGACTGAAAATCAAAATGAGAAAACAATACTCTATGTGACAGAGAACCAGAGAGTAATAGGGGCAACCAGACCAGTATTTGTGGATAGGTTGGAAAGACAGACTTTAACAGGTTAAGAAATACAATTAGAGATCAACTCCAGGAGAGAGAAGGTTTGGAAACACTTAGGTAAATAGCAAGTTGTTCCCTCTTCCCCCAATTTAAAACCAAGGGTCTTGGTCAGACCAAAAATGCACAATGTACCCTAGGGAAGGAAAAGGGGAGGGAAAGTCTTAAAAAAGATGGCAGAAGATATTGTTAATAGTGTATCAGGATTTAAAACCCACATTACTCCCACGACTCTGCTTAGATTTTATTCTATTTTTTTTTCTGATAGATTTTATTTTGTCCCAGTTTGTCTACTTGCATTAGATTTGATGGCACAGACAGCTATCTCAAAAGCATCAGGATACAGCACAGTAATCATCTTTAATTTCCTATTAGGTTAATCTGGCGCCCTATATGACTTATACTGTTTTATCATGGCTGATCTTAGTTAAATCTGATTTGTTTGATTGCTGTTTGGTATTGACAGATTTTATTCAAAAGTGATATGATTGATAGTATCAAGTCTGAGAGTATGGGCAACTACACTGAGGATGACAAGACTCTATGATACATATTCTGGTTTGGTAACTGCCGGTTTTTGAAGTTCTATACTATATGCAAAGTTCTGTTTTTATTAATACTGTTATGTACTGATATATTCAATTATACTATATCTGATGATATAGCCAATTCTATTGAAAATAACAAGAGACAACACAGGAACCCTGGTAGAACTCTTTGTACAACAGTCTTATATATATATATTTTTAATTTCATGTGTTTATAGGAATATGTTTTGTTTTGGCTTGCTTTGTTTTGTTTCTCCCTCTAATATAGAAAGGATAGAAATACATGCTATGACTCATGCATGTGTAGAACCTCTAAATAGTTTATGAGAACTGATCTTATGACACACAATGAAATGATCAGATACTTTGAAGAAAAAGAGACACTAAAATACCTAGTGCTGATCCTGGAGTGTCATAATGTGACACCCAGCAATAGTATTATTCTTTGTTCAGAGTGATATTAGCCTGCTTGGGTTTGTTCAATCCCAACGTAATTGAAGATATGGATACTGCATGTATGTTTAAGTGTATAGGATTGATAACCATATTTGTAAGTTTTTGTTGGATAGTTGAACAGAACTGGTTGCAATCTCACTGTTTGAATCCCCATTTTATATGCTCCACTTTAATATATTGAATAACTATTTTTAAGAAGACAATCTGTAATCATCAACTAGTGATTTCTTACTGTTTATTTTCTACTTTGAGATTATGTATTATTTCTACCCATTTTCTGTTTCGTTTAGTCTTTCTTTAAATTAAATTTTTTTTAAAAAAACACACTACAGTACCCAGTGCTGATCCCGGAGTGTCATGATGTGAAATCCAGCAATACTATTATTCTTTGCTCAGAATGGTTTTAACTTGCTTTAGTTTGTTTAATCTAAATGAAGATATGGATAACTACATATATGTTTAAGTGTATAGGATTGACAACCATGTTACTAAGTTTTTGTTGGACAGCTGAACAGAACTGTTTGTAGTCTCGTTGTTTGAATTCCCACTTTATATGTTCTACTTTTGTATCTTGGAAAACTATTTGCAAAACAATATGTAAACATCAACTAGTGACTTCTCACTGTTTATTTTTTTCTCTGAACGTATTTCTACCTATTTTCTGTTTTGTTTAGTCTTTCTTTAAATAAAATTTAAAAAAAAAGAGAGAGAACTAGGGCTTCAGATCAGATCACCTGCTACTGTCACAAATTATCACTGTTGAACATACTCAGTGTACTGCAGCAGACCCTTTACCCCTTGTCTGTCCCCCTGAACTCCGTTAAGTGCCTCAGGGGTGCTCTGTAGTCTGCCTTCCTAGTTGGAGCTTTCCTTGTCACCTTTCACACTCAGTTACTGTTCTTCAGGGACAGTGTTGGCCAAGGGGCTTGATAATAGCATTTAACAACGAGTATACTACAAAAAATTTATTTAAAACAGAATGACTTTTTAAATCAGGAAGTTAGGTGTATTTGCTGCTATATTCTTCAGAAGGAAGACTCAAAAAAGTGAAAAAAAGTAAGAGCCAAAAATTAATAAACTAGGAAACTAGTTTTTAAAAGTGCAAATATCTGATATTGGAGGCTGGGTGTGGTGGGCTCAGGCCTATAATCCCAGCATTTGGGAGTCTGAGGCGTGAGGATCACTGTGAATTCGAGGCCACTTTGGGCTACAAAGTGAGTTCAAAGCCATCCTGAACTATATAAAGAAGTTCTGTCTCAAACATCCCTGTCTCGAACAGACAAACAAACAAACAAAAAACCCATCAACAACAACAAAACCCTGAAATGAGTGTAGGCTGTTTATACACTGGGAAGGCAGAAAATACAGATAATTCAGTGAGTGTGCTTTGTGCAGTCACAAAAATAGTAATTTGAAAATTTAGGTAAAAGGTTTTTTCTTAACTGTCTTTAATGACAGCAGCCAGTGCCTAGTGTTTTCAGTTTTTCTTGCAACAATTTTCTCTGTTTTAGCCAAGTCTTCATTTTATAAAAGAGTTGAAGCACAGATGAGTTAAATGACTCCTCATGTGAAGCAGAAGAATCCAACACGAGTTTTCCCACACTACCTACACTCTTACTTAACATGAACAAGCTTTAAGGATGTTTTTTCATTGTGTATTAAGGAAGAAATATTCAATGATTTGAAGGGCAAATCTTTCATTTTACTTTAAATAATATTCTTTCCATTATAGTTCTGTGTTAAAAGTATAATGTTTCACATAGCTATCTTTTAATATTTTTTCCATTGAATTTCATATTTTTTCTCCAAACATTACAAATATGGATACTTTTTACACATATACATGTATTTTATGGAGCATGGAATTTACCATTAACCTTCCTTTCAGTTTTTTTTCATTAATTTGTCTAAAACCTATTTAATATTCTCAGTTACATTTTTCTGTATTCTTATTATCCTCAGTTCTCTGAAGATTTCAAATCGTTAACTTTAAATCAATTAAAATGCAATGAAATAAAAATTCAGTTTATCAGTCACACTAGTCATATTTTATTCTGAATATAACTTAATGCTTTATTAATTTATACTTTAAACTTGAGCTTATCTGGTACAGAATCATAGGAAAAATGGATTGTTTCAGAAGATATTATTAAAATAATTAAAGATGAGGATATAAGATATATATATACAGAAAGTCAGTTCAAACAATAGAATTGTTTTCCAAAATGTTTCTAGAGTTTCTGATCATTTAAAAGGAATGTGTTTGGATATTTTATATAAAGGGCAGATTTCAGTTAATATTCACTAGTAGTAATTAAAAGAAGGCCTTATATTTCTTAAAGTATAATTTACATTGAGGAATATTTGCTATTTGGGAAATGTAAAGGTTATGTTAATAAATTATGCACATTCTTCAATTATGTTTGATACTCCTTAAGGTGTATGCATAATTGATGTTCACTAACATTAAAATAAAATGCAAATATCAAAGCAGAGTACTTGGTATTCACTCTCAATTGGGAATTCAGTTTAAATAAATCCAATTATTTTTCAGCATCCTTTGACAACAAATAGCCATACACTGTACTGCAGGATCATATTTCTGGGCTTGAAAGAGCTGGTAGCTCATCTAACTACCACACAGACCACATAGATACAAACTGTGTTGCTAATGTTAGCTGTACAGTAAAATAATGATTTGTTTTGTTTAACTCAAATGGTAGCTTAGTAACATTAATTTATTTTAGCAATATGAAATGCATACTTTTACAGTGACAGTTTTTGGTGGATTTCTGGTAGAATAACAACAAAAGGGAAAACACCTTTAGAAAGTAAGGTTAAAAAATAATAGCCAAGGGAACTTCTAAAATCAACATGGATTTGTTGAGAAAATACTGTTATTTTAAAATTTATTATGTTACAGATGATTTGCTTTTACAAAGGCACTTTGAGTTCTAGAATTAGCTATTTCAATCCCTGCACTTCCATCTAGTGATTTGGTGCATGAAATTTTTTTACTTAAAATATATAAGAAATTAACATAACCACCTTAAGGAAAAGAGAAATCAGTAAAGAAATCCACTTTATGTATATAGAGTTTTGTTCATAGTTTTCAAACTGAATGTAAGCAGATATTTAACTGGGTATTATTCACAAGTACTGGGACCACAAAGAAAAATGAAAACAAAAACTCATGTGAATTACAAAATGTATCCCACTGCCTCTCCTCTGTACCTTCTCTGTTCAATTTCTGCTTCACTTTTCTCTCTTCATTTCTGTTATTTCTCACAGCAGAATGGCTTGCCCATAAAACTGAGTTTTAATAACTCTGCCTTTCTTAGCACTAGCACTTTACATATCCTACTTAAACTTCGTTATCTAATCTCCCAGGAATGATTCATCACCCGGTCTTTTAGAAGATAGATTGAAAAGAAGTCTGGAGTAATCACCCAAACTGTAACATAATTCATACCTAAATGCATTTTCCTCATATGCAACACAGCCCTACCTAATTATAGTGTGCTTCTAGTCTCCTTTCTATAATGTTTTATGAGTAGCTGAGTGATATGTGGGCAACATGTATCATTTAAATACCAAGTATTTTGGTCATTAAGCACCTAAAACGAGTAATTGAAGACAAGGTGCATAAGCTGTTAAGCCTCATACCCATATTGAGATACATTTAATTTGTGTAATCACCTATGAAACTTGCTGTAAGATATTTGAGGAGATTGCTATGTTAAAAGAACACTGGCTAATTCAATATATATCTGCTGTTAAAGATTTTCTTTAGAATTGTTTTTATTTGTCAAAACATACTGTCTTAAATTATATGTACTCATCATTTTTTATTTATGCAAATGAATAGTTTATGAATGTGGGGAAGAGATATTTGAATATTTAGTGTTTATGCAATTGGGAAACTGCTAACCAGTGATTCCACCACCCTGGTTGAATTTTTCTGAATTCCAAGCAGCCATTTTTAGTCAATATCCAATGGCACACGCATACTTAATCAGGCTTTATTGGGGAACATATTAAGTTTCTTATTTGCTCATTAGCTCTTGGTGCAACCTATTTTGAAACTTAGCAATGACTTCTGTTCCAAGTCCTTTCTAATTAAAATATATTTCTGCAGCCTTTTTGTCTATTTAAACATACCTTCTAACCTTTTACTACCTGAATCTGGAGAACAGGCCATAAAACACTAAATATGAGAAAGCTGGGAAATGTAACACACTATAAATGCATGAAGGTAGAAGCTCAAAATGTGCAGACATAAAGATTTTATTTCTTTACATAAGGTTTAAATGAAGAGTCTGTTGTATGAATCTTTGCTTTCAAAGTGGTCTGTCACTTTTAAACAAGAAGAAAGGAATGCTTCCCATTTTGCAGAAAACAGAGTTTAAGAATAAATCAACAGGACCAGTATATGGAATTTAGATATAGAAATAAGTTTGAAATTTCAATCTCCTCTTCAGACTCCAGTGTGTCAAAAATTTTTAAATAACTTTATAGTGTTTTTTGCTTTTTCTTAAAAGAATCTTATCCCTGGATGATAGTATAGAATGATTAGATGATAAAATGTATGCATTTCTGCATAAATAATAAAATTATCCAAAAGATTCAAGCTCTCTTTTTAATACTATCTCTGTTTAATACTATCTTATATGTTACTATGTGAATTAAAAATGATTTTAACTGTATTTTATAAATCTTATGTTGCTTTGTTATCATATTCTTTTATAAATGAGGAATCTCAGAATTGGAAAGCTAAAAATGACTTGCTAGAGGCAAGACTACTGTAAGTACAATAGTCTCTAAACATCAAACTTACCAAAATTGATTAAATTGTGCTATGATACTTTTGATGCCAAAAAACCACACATTACTATAATATAATCAGTATCAGAACATATTTTAACATAAGTCACAATTTAGTATAGTTCTTATAAAACAACTCATCAAGTAAGTGAGCAATGCTGTAGAAAACCCAACTGGTAACTGTACAGCACTGATTCTGCTAAAATGCATTTTGGAATACTGAGAGAAATAAAAAGAAATCAACCAAAAAACAAATAAACTCAAATGTGTATACTAGAAAACTGATGCTAACCAGTGAGGTAGATTTAACCGAGCATGCATCTGAATTGTAAGTATAGTATTCTAAAAGGAAGACTTAATTTGAAATTGCAAATGGATTTCAGGTAATTGAGATGAAATATGAGTATTCAAAGTTTCTTAAGCATATACTTACATTGAACCAAACAAAGGTGGGAAAAGCCTTTGGAAAGAGAAGACAATCTTGAAGCTAGCACTTTTCTTCAGTGTAACACATATAGTTGACAGGAAAATTGACTTTTTTGCAAACTCTGTTATAGGGAAGAAAAATACACTTAAAATTAAACTAAAAACGTTTCCAGTTCTTGACTAAGTCCACTAACTACCCTAGAAAAATACACTTAATCAGATCTACTAACTGTAAAAATGTCACAACATTTTTGCATATAATAACTTATAATTGACCTGGAGGAGAAGCCCTGAAGTATCGGTTGTGTGAAATCTAAATACCTCAAATGGGAATAGTTTATTCACAGATACATGAATGAAATAAGGTTTGTGAAAGCATTTTATAAACTGAAAAGCATGACACAAACAGCAACTATTACGTTTGGTGAACTGTATCTGTAAAGAAACTAACTGTGAAATTATTCTAATGATCTCTTCAAATTATAATAAGTATGAATAATTACAAGTTTTCAATCATTTATTCTGAGTCTGTTAAGTATGTTGGGTTTTGGTCAAGATTTGTGTTTTCTACATCTGGCAGCCCAAAAATTCCAAGAAAAATGTTACTAAAGGGAATAAATGTATATTATTCATTTTCATAATCCTGTTAATATTTTTGAATGCCTGCGGTTCTTTTAAATATTTTAATTTGCAGGCTGCAAAACCAATAGTGGTATTACTTTCTCTAAAATACTAGCATAAGGAACAGCTTCCTAATAGTTCTTTAGGATTATAATTGTGGGCAGTGAACTCATTTTAAACATTTACTGTACATTTTAGTTTCAAGTGATTTTATTAGTTTTCCGTAACACAGCACTTTAAAGCCCAAAGAAAATATAAATCTGAAATTTCCTAGGAAATGTGCTACCTGATTTTTTTGTTGAGGGAAAATTTGAGGAAGTTTGTTAGTCATTGACTAAAGCAGGTAATATTACAACAATTAATTGCATTTCACATTTTCCTTCAAAGCTCTGATTTGCTTTAAAACTACTACACTCCATTCAATGTATCATAATGCAGTGGAGATTCATAACGGACTGTGGGATGTGAAGAGGCAAGAAGACAACAGAGGCTTTTAAATATCACATTACTTTTAAATAATTCAAGTCATTCTGATGTAAAGGAATTCTGTTGCCAGTTGTGATTTTTAAAATTCCAGTAAAGAGAATAAATGGCATTTGAAATCAGGATCTACACTTTTGGATTATTTTTAAAAAGTCTTTCACAGGTTATAAGAAGTACCTTGGACATAACAGGTGCTCAATAAATATTTCTGGAATAAACTGGCTCCACTGATCAGTACCAAAGCAAGTTTACTACTGCAATCAGTTGGCCCCAGTGATTTACCCACTAGATGGCAGTCCCATACAGAGAAGCCTTCTTTAGAGTTTGCTGGGTTAAATCTATAGATAAAATTACATTTGTGCCAAAAGTTGTTTTTCTACGGCAGCGATACATTTTACATATCTTACATTGAATCCATTTCAACTTTTGTATTTTTATTGCAATCTGTCAGTGTTAGTTTTCATATTTTTCTAAAGCACTTTTCACAATTACAGAATTGTACTTACACAAAACAGTGTAACTCTTTAGTTCTGGTCTGTTGTATGAAACTATTGCATGTGGCAGCTCTTGTAGGCATTAAGAAATGTGGAAAGACCCTTTTTCACCGTTCCTGGTATAGCTACTTGCAGTGGGGTTACTCTGGGTTAGACGCAGGCACAGTGGAAATAGTGTATGGGAATCATGACGAGTCATGTTAGCAATGCTGCGGACCACTGTCCACGAATGAGGAAAGTGCAGAGGAGTGGGCGGGACTAGAACATTATAACTGGGTCGTATCAACAAATAATTCTTGGTAAAATGATTTTAATCCTAGTATATGGCACTATAGTTAGAGACTCTTTTACAATTAAAATTAAAGAGTTGTATGTATATAAGAACGTCATCTGTGTCTTTGTCTTTATTTTTCAAGTTTAGTAGTCTAAGAACAATGCAACCAATATGAAGAAAGAGTTCCACTTTCTGAATTAGTCTGATATTCCAGTATTAAATATGAATAATTTACATAGTATTATTTCCTGTCTTCTGGACATTGAATATTTGGGTAATTTATAAATTTCTTCACTTACACTTGAGTGGGAGCTTTTGAAGACTAACATTAGATGTCAATCATCCAGTCAGGGCCGAGATTATCCAACAAAACTGCCCTGTTAGTTGTGTTAATTATCCGCTGGTAATTAACAAATTACCCTAAATGTGTAGCTTGTAAGCGACACACTTTATCTCTTCATGGATCAGAAAACTGCGTACAATTCATCTGGTTGCCTAGATTGAGGATTCATGAACTGGTTGGTAGGAGTTGCAGGCAGCTGTGTGGTGATTTGTGAGCCTCCTAGGTAGCATTCAGAAACAGCCTTGTGGGTTTTTCATAAAACTACCTAAAATACAGCCGTTTTCTTTGGAGAGGTGGAAGAGACAAACCCAAGCAGAAACAGAGATAGAGAGACAAAAAGAGGATAGGTGGGCGGTGAAAGAGGGCGTGGCAGGGTCACCTAAGGCAGAAGTCATAGCCATTCTGTAGGTTAGTGCTGGAAGTGTCATTGCTAGGACTTCTGTCCTACCGTATTCTTTAGAAGACAGGAGGCTCAGACCAACCTGGAAAGATGGAGCTTATGTGAGGCATTAATATGAAACAGTCACCGGGGTCCACGATTTTGCTGTCACTTTCAGCATCAGAGAACATTTTGAATAAAACAGCTTATTTAGGAATGATAAAAAAAGATTGGATGAACTGAGAGTGCACTCCCAAATAATATAGTGTATGTGATTCATGAATATGCCATCTTTAGAGGAAAAGATAATACATAAAATTTTTTGGATGATAAACAGATTTGCAAAATTTACTTCTCAAGACAAATACTCATATTTATGATAAGCTTAAAAAGATATTAGCTATGGAGTAAGGATAGAAGGGAAATATATAAATCACTTACATTGTGTATTAAAAAATTCTAGACTATTAGTATCATCCCCCCAGTAATTTGCAAAATTGGTCATATATTTAGGAAAAAGTTTTGGTATCCTTTAAAGAATTTTTGAAGCTGTTTCAAATTAAAATAATAAAGTTTACTGTTACTTGTCAAATAGAGGACATTTTACATAGACAAGTATGTTTTTAATTCTAGCAACAAGTAAATGTTTAAAAATACAACAAATTGCTCTTTATTTTACCATATCCTAAATGAGATGTGACATTGTCATTTTTATATCTACTCAAATTTTTTTTCTCAAGTATTTTATCAAATTTGAATAAGTTTATTTATTGAAGTCCAAGCACTTTCATAGGTTACATATGTAAATAGAGTAAAAAAGGGGGAACATAGATAACATTGCTAATATCAAATACCTTGTTTATACAAGGCAAAAGTCATAGAATGATATATAGAATTACGTTTCCCTACTAATTACTAAAAGAATAAATATTCAATACTTTTCTTTGCATCATTTGGGAAATAAGATTGTGTAGCACATTATTACATAAAAATTATAGTAATTTCAGGCTCTGCATCATTGATGATTTTCCGGTTCAGTACTACAGTGTTGCGATGCTATAAGGACTTTTTTTAACCCTGAAAAGAACTCTAGGAAATGAGTTCCATTATTACACACATTTGGCAGGTAGAAGAACTTAAAGCTTTAAAGGGTCTTATCTAGTAAATGTATAGCTAGGACTCCCTTGAACGTGATCTTGATCCAGAACTCCTAACTCCTAACTAAGTATTTCTCCTAAGTATTTCTAATTACATTAGATTCTATGCAAATAAAACTGTTATCCATCATTCTTGACCTTCAGTGACTATAATATGCCTTAGATTTATTTCAGTTATGTTTACTCTGCTTGGGTTTGTTGTGCCTTTGAAATTGTATTCAAATTAGGAAAAATTTTGATCTGTATTTCTTCAACTATTTTCTCATTTTCTTCTATACTTTCAGACATAGACACAAATTACCACTGGAAACTGGTGTTTTCAAAATTTTTCTTCTCTAAGCTTTATGTTGAATAGTTGTTATGGATAAATCTTTTATCTATTTATTTATTTTATTTTAAAGTGACTAAAACAAAACAACAGAACAAAGCAGATCAGAGCAAAACAATGTAAATAACACAGAATTTCAAAACAAGACAACACGATCTTGTTTTGACTGATTAGATTCTGTTCCATTCTATATGATAGTATCAAGTTTGAAGACATAGGCAACTACTTTGAAGACAATAAGATTCACTAAGATACCCATTCTGGTTTGACTATTGTCTTCTTTGGAAGTCCTGTAATGTTTACAATGCCTAAGTTTTATTGGTCTTGTTCTCTACTGTTTTGTCCAACTTTATAATATCTAATGAGATAGACAATTCTTTTTAAGGAAACAAGGGACAACGTTGATAACCATTGTTGATAAACTTGTACTCTGTTCTACACCATGTGCTATGTCTATCCTTGGTATTGACTGACAGCTTTGTTTTGCCATATTTGACTGTATTCTCCCCCCCCCAAAAAAAAAGTAATAAGCACTAAGGAGTAATAAAATCCAAAATGTGTAAATTTTGTTGTAAAAAAGAGAGGGAAAAAAAAAAAAAAGAAAGAAAAAGAGCTCTAACAGATATAACAGCAAGTGTGTTTAGGGGTGTTAAATAGCTGACTATATCAATGTTTTTGGATCATTGAACACAGCTGTTTGCAGTCTCCCTGTTTGAATGTCCACCTTGTATTCTTTGATACTGTGATTTGAGCAACTATTTTCAAGATAATAATATGTAATCTACTAACAGGTGATTTCTTACTGTTATGTTTTTTTTTTTTTTTTTTTTTTTTTGTAGTTCTGTATTACGTGTACCCTTACACTGCTTTGGTTTGTTTTGTGTTTTTCTCTTTTTCCTGTTTAAAAAAAAAAACAGTTTATGCGAACTGATCTTATGACACATGATGAAATGAACAGATACTTTGAAGAAAAAGAGACACTAAAATACCTACCCAATGCTGATCCTGGAGGGTCATAATGTAAAACCCAGCAATAGTATTATTCTTTGTTCAGAGTAATATTAGCCTGCTTGGGTTTGTTCAAACTCAACATAATTGAAGATACGGATAACTGCATGTATGTTTAAGTGTATAGTGTATATAGTGTTTAAGTGTATATAACCATATTTCTAAGTTTTTGTTGGGTAGTTGAACAGAACTGGTTGCAGTCTCACTGTTTGAATCCCCACTTTATGTGCTCCACTTTACTGGAGGACAATCTGTAATAATCAATTAGTGACTTCTTACTGTTTATTTCTTTGTTTGAAAGTATGTATTATTTCTACCCGTTTTCTGTTTTGTTTAGTCTTTCTTTAAATAAAATTAAAAAAAAAAACAACAACAAAAAAAACAAGACAACAGGGTACCAACAGTGGCTGCCATGTCTCTTGTTTCTTCAAAATAGTTTTCCATACTTTCACACAAAATAAGTTAATACAAATCAAAATAGTGAAAAGCAATCAAAACAAAGCAATGAAAGCTTTATGGGATCTTCAAAACCAGATACTACTAAATCAATAATGGATACCATAACGTCTCTTGTTTTATTCAAAATATCTGTCCATATCTTCATACATAGCAAAATCAAATAACTCAAAACAGACTAAAAGCAATCAAACCCAAGAATAAAAGTATTATTTGACTTCAAAGCAAAACGATAGGAAATCATCATTGGCTATCATGATGTCTCGTTTTCTTCAATGTAGCTGTTCATACCATCACATATAATAAAATTAATTCTTGTAAACTTTTTAGGAGAAGTTCTACACATAAGCAAGCCTATAAATATATCCCTGTCCTTTCTGTATTAGAGGAAAAAACAAAATGAAACAAAGTATAAGACAAACAAGAAACAAGAGTCAAATAAATACAACAAAGATCCCAAAACAACAACAATGTAGGCTTTCAAAAATAAAAAAGGTGGTAGGAACGTAACTAATTTTCTTGTTTTGCAGTTATCTTCAAAAGTCTTATTCGAATTAACAGATATAGTCATGCAAAATTGATCTAATACTATGGATGTCAACTGTTTTGTTCCAAGAACTAACAATTACTAATACAATCATCTTAGTCATCTTATTTGTATACATACAAATTTATATCTTTTTTCTTTTCTCTTCCTTTTTTTCTCTTTACCTGAGTTATATTTTCCTCCTTGAACAGTTACTTACCCCTTCAAAATATGTATTGAAGACTTTGTATCTTATTTACTCTTTCAGTTTCTTACACTAGGGAGACAATACAGTATTTACACATGAGTTTGATTTATTTCACTTGTGAGTATGGTCTCAATCTTTAAATGTGATGATCTTTACTTTCATGATGTTTTCATTTGCTGCTACTCATAGCTAGTATACTTTGACATAAGGTATAGATATTTATCTGTAAAATTTATCTTGTATAGTTCATGTGTTATCACGTTAATAAGTCCTTTAAAATTTTTGATCATGTAAAGAATTTTTATAGTTGATCAAGGCCAACAGACTTCACAGTGATATGCAGCACTTTCATAACAGCTGTTTTAAGGTCATTTTATCTTAATTTCATATTCTTTGTGATTTCAGATTTTGTTTCTATTGATTGAGAGTTTTTTTTTTTTTTTTACTTTTAGGTTAGATTGAGCATTAGTGCTAATTTTAGCAGTCCACCAAATATTGCAAATTTATAATATGGAGCACTGGATTTTATTTATTTAAATATGTTCAATTCTTTTCTACTGCTGATCAGATATTTTTTCATGATATCTTTTAGTTTTTCTAAAATGCACCTAGAGTAGTGAGGCTAAGTTAGTTACACTAAGATAAAACCTTCTGAGAACCCAATTTCTAGCCTCTTGTGTTGGAAGAGCTTCCTATTTTAGTGAGTCATAAAGCAGATTATCCCTTATTACGAACAAACTTCTAGAATTATTTAGCTTCTCTTTCCACACAGTTATTTCCCTAGTTTTGCATAGTGTCATTTATTTATTTATTATTATTATTTTTTTTCTTTTTACACATGTAGCAGTTAGTACTGAGCCAGATATTCTAGGGAAACATCTATGGATTGCTGAATCTCTCTTGTCTCTGTAGTTTCCATTTATTTTGGCATACAAATCTCAGTTATACACTTTTCACACTACTAATCTCTGTTTCCTATAATCAGTGAAATAACTGGGCTGCATTTGGTTTGTTCTCCTCTGTTTTGTGACGTGGGATCTTACAACATGCAGTTAATTTCAGCTTCTTATTCCTTTGAACAGCATTCTGTGAGACACAATAGGCTTCTTAAGATACTTTTCAATTTTACAAGGCAATATTCCAAAAATAATCCAAATTGAAAAAAGAGACTCATATACTATTTAAGTCGATAGCTATTGTTCTTATAACCCATTCAGAAAATAATATGGTATAAAAATTATTTTAAAAACTTGAATTTAAATTATGGTAATAATTTCATTTTTAATATAAGTTTGGACTATTGAGATACTTCCACTATCAAAAGTCAGTATGTGCAATTAGAGTTTTGCATTTATCTTATGCAAATTTTAGATAAAATAAATAACACCAAGCAAAATCAACTGGGATTAATAATATGTATGCTGAGATATATGGTTCAAGTTATAGATATCTGCATTTTATATTGAAGTGAATTAAAAATGAGATTGCTGGACACTTGAAAATGTTTGCGATGGAACGTACTTTGTAAAATATAGATGCAAAATAGTGTTGTGTTTGCTCTAAAACTTCTTTCACTGCCATATGTAGGATTTTTTTCACAAAGGAAATGTCTAATAAATTAAGGAATATATATATCATATATACAAAATATGGCAAACAAGGGCAATACCAGGAGTCAAAGGAAAGACCTAGAGAACCAAAGATTTTCTGACACTCTTCTCATTTTAAAATATTTCACAGATATTCAAAGTGATAATTAGGCAATCCTCAGGGGAAAATTTATGGGTGCTTGCAGAAAGTCATGGATACCATTGAACATCTGCAAATACATATTCCATGCAGTATTCAATATTCACAAGTACTTTTTCTGTGACAAGACAATTTGCAAAATTTAATATAAGCCAAGTTGTATTATGGAACTTTCTTGGCCTCTAAATGCTTTAGGCTCTTCTTAAAACAATGAACATAAACAACTTTATATATTATCTTTATATTATCTTTTATATATTTATATATTATCTTTTTGAATGTGTTTCTACAGCCTAATACATATTTTTCCATTTGGACATATGCAAAGTAAGGATCACATCTTGTCAGAAGTAACAATAAATTAATCATAAAATTTACTTTTTTTAAGGTAAAACTTTTAAAATTTTGTTTGATTGTCTGGGGGACTCATAAACACAAGAACAGTTCTATTTGCCTAGAACTTAATGTGGTTTGAAATACTTATGATTAGAGCTCTAGATCAAGATCATCTTCAAGTGAATTCTAACTATACATTTACTTCAGTGACCCTTCAGTGCTATAAGTTTTCTTACCTGCCAAATGTGTGTAATAATGATACTGATCTCCTAGAACTATTTTCAGAATTAAAGAAGCCCTTACAACATTCCTTGGCTCATATTTTTCATCAAATGCTAGCTAATATTATTAAATCCAGGCTTATCTTTGGGAAATTATAACAAATTATTCAACATTCAAAGACCAATCTAGACATAAAACAGACCCAGATTTCTGATTCTCTTGCTTCTTCTAATCATAGAAAATATTATATTCAAATAAGATACATACAATATTAGAGTAAATAAATAAAAGTGTATTTGATTTTTGAGATGCTTAAAGTGTTCACAAGAATTCTAAAATACAGCTTTAACAATAATTCCAAGTATCCTGCATGCCATTATTGATAATTATTTCAGAATCAAGCTTTAATTTTTTATTATGTCTTTTACTGATTGCTTTTGTATTTCCTTGCTCCGAGGAAATATGTAAAACATAAGGAAAAAAATGAAGCAGTTTTCCAAAGGTGAAAATGAATATGGAGAAATAATATATGAATCAAAAATTAATAGAGTACATTTGAATATAATAATGTGGTAAACATTTTCTGAAGTACATGAATACATAAAATACATGTATGCTCTTAAAATGTATCAAGATGTCTGAAAATGTTGACTTCTTATCCCCCCCCCAAACCTGACCTATTATTAAAAGCTGTCTACTCCACTAGTTGAGCCGTTAATTATTAGAATATTTTCAAGGTAGAATGTTTGCTTTCCTGGTAACTTTTATTTGATAACATTCTCCTCTCTGATGGTTACTACGTGTATAAAATTCATTGTGTATTACATCAGTTACAAAAAGCTAGCCCATGTTTGTTGAATCAATATTAATGGATAGCTGTCTTTCGGACTTCACTGGGAAAAATGATCAAAAGAAGATTGCAGATAATTGAATTGTAACTGATGGAATCACTGAAACTGAGTCCAGTGTCAGCCCGGTATTCTCATGGATCATCTGGGTCACAGATGCCTACGATGCAATCTCCTTTCACTATCTCTTTCAGAAATTCGTATTCAGTTTTTGTGTTTAGGGATCTAAAGAGTTTTGACACAGAAAACTGATAGTCCACAACTTTACTGGCTGTTTTATTGATTTCTTAGTTGTTATTTTGGTTACTTTTCTCTCACTGCTGAGACAAAATACCTGACACCCAAAATTAGGTGATGAATAATGTATTTAGCTTACAGTTTTTGGAGGTTTCAGTCAGTATTCGGTTGGCTCCAAGGCAGAGAGGCATGGCTAAGGGGCAGCTGTTCATGGTAGCTCAAGCAACAATGGTGAAAAGGGTCAAAAACGGGAAAGTGTGCCTCCTTTCCTCCCTTATATTGTATGCCAGCTGCCTGCCCGGGGTGGCTGCAGCACTCATACCACCAATCACTGTGCTAGACAATGAACCAGTCACAATTACTAGATTCAGGTGCCTCTATGACTGCATGGTGTTGGGGGAGGGGATCAAAACATAGATCATAACAATTGTATTTATATTGAACCTGGTCTATCATTTATGAAATATATATTTCAGATCTAAAAAAATTCCTCACATTTTTCAATTAATAAGACTTTCTATTTTAGTATGTAAATAGAGTAGGGAAAATGTTATCATAAGTTTATGGATACATTTTTAATCCTCTAATTTAATTTTAATAAGGAGAGAAAGAAGCTTTAAATCATATTGGAAACATATATTGACCCGCATGTATTTATCATTCTGATCAACTTTGGCAAAAATATGCAGCCAAAAGATTTTGTCACATTCAACTTCTGTGAGAATTTGAATAACTGCAATCTAATTCCCACTACCCTCTATGGTCACCACAGTCTCCAGGTCCTTCAGACACCAAATATTTCTGCTAAAGCACCCTAAACTTACTCTGAATGCATAAATATATCACATCAATAAGCTGTAATGCTGTGCTTCTTTTTCCTCAGTAAAAATCCTTTGACTTATTTTTTTTTCTTAAAATGGGAAAGGTCTGCAATTACAATTCTTAAGAACAAAAAGGTTTATTTAAAATGGAGTCTTCCCAGGCAAAGGATGATTAAGGTATAAGGATACCACACCTTTTATATCTATTTGGCTTTTACTGGACTAATCAGTGTACAAAGAAAACAAAACAGAAGCAAGGAATGAGAATTTTAAAAAATAAAACGTTTTAACAGACTTTATATTTAGATAATCTCTAAATAACTAGAAATATTTTATTGGAATTATAAGTGAATGCAGCAAATTCATCAGATACAAATCTAGTATGTAAATTATTAAATACATAATACAAATTGCTAAAATTACTGTGCTGTATCTGTTTGGTATTTCTCTTTACCTGAATCAACTCACAAGTCCAATTGGGGATGAATTGTGGCACTGTAGTGTTTTTCCTCAAAGCATATTGGCATCCTATTCATTTGACGGATTTTGAACCTCATAATGGTCTCCAACTTGAGACTGGATGAGAACTTTCACTGTTCCACTTTTGCAACTGCCTCAACTCTGTGCTTATCCATTCTTTATCTTTTTGTTAGCTATCTGTCCTATTCTCATCATGAATTTAATATGTTTACTACTGCTTATAGATCACTGTAGGAATGAGTACTCTGGTTATAAATTTATCCTTGTTCTCATTGTATTATTATACTTTCCTTCTGACAGTTATATACCAAGATGTGGTTTCCACTTTTTAAAATTTCTCTAATCTTCATATACACTATGGGCTTCCAGTTCCCTGAAAATATTTTTTAGATTCAACACTGGCCTACAAATGAATGGAACTGTGACCTTGAATCATGATATGTCAGTTTAAATGGATAAATAAATGCTTAGCAGATGAATGAACCACAGTCCTCAGTGTGTCGGTAGATAATTGACATCTAGTGAAATAAACTGAGGACAGGACAGTGCTGGATGTAGGTGGCATCAATCAATAGGATTATAGCCTGGAGAGAATACAAAAGGTAAGAAGGAAGTAGCCCACTTTAGATGACATCGAGTCTTTGCCATTGCCTTTTGACATAGGTTCTCAGTTTCATCAGCTTTGTAACACACACTCAGACTGGTAGCTCTACTGTGAGCATCCAGCCTTTGTGGTTGGAATGCTACTCTATGGCTTTCATTGTCAGCCTGAGTACCACATGCATCTTTCAGATCTTCAGCAGGAATACGGTCACTGTAGACTCCTCTTCCACTCTTGGTCCTGTAGTATTATCTACTAAAACCTTTGCATAGCTATAAATATATCTTCTATTGATTTTGTTTCTCTAGAGACCCCTAAAACAGCAACCACTTAAAACAAATATCTCATAGCCAAGGATTCAGCTCAGCAGCATAAGCACCTTCTTGACAAGTGAGGTTACAAGTTTGATCCCTGGTACAAAAAAGAAAAGAAAAAAGAAAACAAATATCTCATTTTTTACAGTGAATTAGTTAAAGAAGAGTGAATATCTTTGGCATACTATTCTTCCTAAGGTATATAGTTATTAGATGTATTTGGTTTTATGTAATAAATTTGTTTTAAGATTACCATTTATTTAAGCTCACTCTGTTTCTAAGGGTAATTCACCAATCTTTGCCAAGTTTTCTGTCAGTTATAACTGTATTTCAGGTCATTCCAGCAGAATACAAAGACTAAATTATGGGAGAATCCATTCTATAACTTTATTTTTATGGTTTGCATCTAGATGTCCCCCTCAAGCATCATGCATTCATGGGAGCAGGCTTCTAGAGGTTGTCAATGATTCATATTCCAGTGCTGGGATAAATCACAGTGGGTAGCCCACATTCAACATAGGGGACCAAAAGAGACTTGTCTGTGCCGGTGTCTGTGCCTGTTTCTCTCCACTCTTCCTCTTTATTTTTTTCACTTTCTCTGTCTCTGTCTCTCATTCTCTGTCTTTCTATCTCTCTCTCCCTGTCTCTGGCTATCTCTGTTCTTCTTCTTCTCCTTCTCTTCTTCTTCTTCTTCTTCTTCTTCTTCTTCTTCTTCTTCTTCTTCTTCTTCTTCTTCTTCTTCTTCTTTTTCTTCTTCTTCTTCTTCTTCTTCTTC
Source organism: Cavia porcellus (assembly GCF_034190915.1). Classification (NCBI taxonomy): domain Eukaryota; kingdom Metazoa; phylum Chordata; class Mammalia; order Rodentia; family Caviidae; genus Cavia; species Cavia porcellus. The sequence continues at coordinate 23,721,943 of NW_026947497.1, read as the reverse complement.
TTCTTCTTCTTCTTCTTCTTCTTCTTCTTCTTCTTCTTCTTCTTCTCCTCCTTCTTCCTCTTCCTCTTCCTCTTCCTCTTCCTCTTCTTCTTCCTCTTCTTGCTTTTGCTGTCCTGTAGAACTATGAACTGTTGCTTCTCTGTCATGTGCCATCCTGCCTTGGAGCTGGCAGATTATGGACTGAAACTTCTACAGACTCTGAGCTAAATAAACTTCTCCCACTTTAAGTCTTGGTGTAGGATATTTTGTCTTGGCAATGAGAGAAAAGTAATTAAGACACTTATATATAATCTTCCCTAGTGAAACATCCATAAAGTCATTATAATCATGATTTCTCAGCTATGTCAAGTATGTACTATTCATTTTTTGCAATTCTTTCTGTGTGGTCTCTGCTGGCATGTTATACCTTAGTTATTCTTGAAACAATATGGTGAGGAAGCATAAAATTTATAAGCATTAGACTTTGTCAGTCTATTGACTTCTAGCAAGAAACGAGGAACTGGTTAATAAAAATAAGTATGGAGGCTCAAGTTTCTCATGTGTTCACACAACTTATGCTCCTTTTTAGTCTCAGGGCTTTAATAAATTCTCAGGGCCCTGGTTTTTAGCAAAACCTTTGAGTTTGTATATGCAGTCTCATTAAATTTTGCATCTGTAAAATGAAATTTTTAGTCTGATTTAAGGATTAGGCCATGACAGTCATGATTATCATCTGTTTTCTGAATTAGTCCTGTACTGATCTCTGTTTTCTTTTTTCTTCTTAAATATTTCTAAAGAAGGTATCAAGACCAATTTAATAAAAGGCTTATAATAAAATTTCTCTATTATTTCTAATTGTGGAAGTATTGTGTAAAGCAGTTTTCCATTTTATACTGTATCTCTTCCCAATGTAGTATCTGTCTAGTTAGCATTATAATTGTAATAATTAAGGAGTTTTCATTGGCCTACTTTTGCCAACAAGGAAGTCCTTGTTTCTTCCGTTTTAAAAAATTAATATGCAAATATATATATTTCCATATGAAAAATGAGATGCAATATTTGTTTTTCTGTGTCTGACTTATTTAGCTAAATATGATGTCCTCTAATTTCATCTATTATCTGAAAATGACAAGATTTCATGCTGTCTTACGACTGAATGATATTCCATATGTGCGTGTATCACATTTCCCTTATCCATTCACCTTGTGGCATATATCTAGTATGATTAAATGTATTAACTATTCTAAATCATGCTGCAGTAACTTTGGGAATGCTATACTTTTGTATGCTTATTTTATTTCATTTGTGCATACACGAGGACTGGGAAAGACAGATCACCTGGTAGTTCTATTTTTAGCTTTTAAGGAACCTCCATTGTGTTTTGCATAGCTACTGCAGTAATTCACATTACACAAAATTGATTTCTGCATATCCTTGGCAGAATTTGCTACCTTATTTGTCATCGTTACTGTTGTTGTTATCATTGTAGGGGTATAACATTGAATTTCACTGTAGTTTTGAATTATGTTTTCTAAATGGCTAATGACTGAATATGTTTTGTTTATTTAGTGGCCATTTTTATATTTTCTTTTGAGGATTGTCTATTGAGATACTTTGGTCATCCTTTATTTATTTTTTGGGATGGGTTGTTTTTCTTTTTAAGGTTGTTTTGAGTTCTTTACATATTCTTATATCAATCCTCTGTTAGAAGTATAGCTGCAAAAATTTTATTTCATTCTGTAGTTTATCTTTTCACTATTATGCTATTCCCTTCACTACACAGAAGACTTTTAGTGTTATGTAACTCCATTTGCCAATTTTTAGTTTTTCTGTGTTTTAGGGACCTATGTAGAATATCATTGGCTTTACCAATGTCTTGAAGTGTTTCAACTCTTTTCTTCTAGAAGTTATAGAATTTTTGCGTCCTTAATTTAAATCCTTTCTATTAGCTACTTTTCTCATTGGTACAACAAAATACTTAACACCTAATCTCAAAGGTTGAAAGGTTTATTTAGTTCACGGTCTGCAGTCTCTAGAAGTTTCAATTCATAGTTGACTGTATTTAAGGCAGGGCGGCATGGCAGAGGGACATCATAAAAGGAAACTATTCATGGTGGGCAGAAGAAAGGAAAGCATGCAGGCAGCGAGCAGTAATTGATGACAGTAGCCCTCTTTACGTCCCTTATAATCTGTTCAGGCCATATATCCTTAGGATAGATAGAACTCACACTCAGAGTGACTTTTCCCATTATTTATACCTAAAACTATGCCAAACTGATTAGTGGACTTATTTAGTAGTCAGACACCCTCGTCCCAGCATCAAAAACTATACTTTCATCTGCCTCTGAACTCCCCCCCCCCGACTGCCTGGGGCTTTGGAGGAATATCTAGACACAAGCCATAAAACCCTTGATCCATTTTTAGTTGATTTTCATTAAGTTCAAAGTGATAAAGTTCATTTAGTCTTTTGCATATCTATATCCAGTTCCTCTCTGTAAATAGTGATTAATATATTTCTGGAAATCCGTCCCCAGCCACTGCATTCTATGTACATTTCCAATACTCAAAGCAGAAGCAAAAATAACTTGGATTCCAATGGAAAAGTTGAATGTTTTTCTAACAAGCAGAAAAGAGAAAGTCGAGAGATTACGAAAAGAAACTTGGAAAGGTAATATAAAGATCCATTATCAAGTCTACAACAATGTGAGCACAGGGAACTCAAATTCTCCAGGACCTACAATAAGCTGTCAAGATTATCTCCCGAAATCTTATTCAGTGGTGAAAATTCTGCATTTTCTCTGCTTTCATTAGCTCTTTGATTTTGTGACTACCTTTGGGAACATCAGTTTATCACCTGTGTATACTTCCCTGTGTGTGAGCTAGGTGAGTTCTACTGATTTGTATCTGGTGAATAGGTATGTAATCGGTTTTGATGTGACATGCTGTCTAATCACGCACAGAAGCAATGATCATAGCCGAGTGATAATACAAGTGGTCTGGAGAGATATGACAGAATATTAGAGTTATCTATCACCCTCTCATATATCAACTAAAAGCTTAAGGTATTGTCCAGGGACGTTTCTCTTTGGCAGATCTCATTGTTTATGTTTCCAGCTCTATGAGTGTGCTGTAAGCTGTTTTTACCTTCTTGGACTCCCTTTTGGAAAGACAAAAAAAACCTCAGGAAATAAAGTGGCATAAGTTGCAAGATTTAGCTCTTTGTGTTTCCTCTCCATTTTGGATCTTTGTGTTGCCAACAATTTTTTCTAGAGTACCTCATTAACCTTTTAAACAGTTCTGTAAATGTTTCAAATTTGTCTTTTTCTCTAAAACAAAAATGTTGTCCAACAGTAGCTAGTCTATCATCTCCAGAAGTCAAAACTAAAATTAAAGTATCTTTTAGTATAGCAACCAAAATTCATAGGGCAATAGCTGATGTACTAATAAAAGATTATATTTTCTTTATCAGATTATTTCTGTATGGATAATACATGGCAAGATTGACTTTTTGTTCTTAATTCTCTTTAATTTATCTAAACTTGAATGAGTAAGGACTTAAAACACAATAGACGTATTTGACTTTCCCATTTTAAAACCTTATGTCCTTTAACCCATGGGAATTATTCATTATTATCTTTCTGACTGGAGCTTGATTCAAGTCTTCTTTATGTATGAAAGGCAACTTAATATGTACAGGAAAGAAAAGTTTGGATGTTTTCTGGCTCTGTATTTGTCTATTAGCCATTCACGGAATGATTGATTTTTTTGCTTTTTTTGGAAAGAAACTGTATTTATATTCTTCCAGAATTTATAGTGCATAATAGGTGGTATTTATAAGGGATTACTTTCAAGGTTTTAAGCATTGGCATGATTATTTGGTATACTTAAAATCAGTAAATTACATAGAAACAAGCTAGGTCACCAGTCATTGCAAGTCAAGACAATAAACATGGCAGGAATAACTTATTATAGGGAGACAAATACTGAATAGGCACAGATGCTGCATTCACAGGGGCCTTTGAAACTGCAGGGTCAGGAGAAATAAGGTAAGGTTAAAATATATATTTTTCAAACAGAATGTTTGACTGGGTTTTGTCTTTTGAATTTATAATAATAAACTCATAGTAATTTTCTAGCAAAATGTATCCAGGAACTATTATCCATGATTAAAAGTTCTTACATTAAGATTAAGTACTATAGAAGTTTAATGTGAAATTAGATTGCTCCAATTTTGCCGAAGTCTATGGGGAATATTTCAATTTGATGAAAAATCTCTGCTAACATGTAAATCAAATGCATCTTTCAAGGTGCAGTACATAAATCAGTTAGAAAAAATGGGCTGATTGGTAACATACTTTTGTGGTTGATACATTGTGTTAATTTGAGAATTTGAGAAGTTTAATTAAGACACTCAGTAGGGAACCAGGATCCTTGCTTTGTAAATATTCTCATCCTGTACAAGAGGAGAGCAGAGAGAGTTTTGAGTGCTGCATCTGCCCTGAGAGGCAGGGGTTAGCCTGCCTACAACATAAGGGAGGAAAACAGGCTTGCTCTCCCCCACCTCTTTTATTCTCGCTGCTTTTGCTGCCCTGTGCCATGTCACTCTGCCTTGGAGCCAGTTGATTAAGGACTGAAACCTCCATAAACTGTGAGCTAAATAAATCTTTCCTTCCTTCATTTGGGTGTAGGATATTTTGTCCCTACAATGAAGCAAAAGATCTTATGTAAGCTGGAGAAAAATAATCAAACAGTAAATGAATCACAAAGTTTTCAAAGGCATTAAAAATTATCATAAAGAAGGTAGTTGTTGTTGCAAAAATATGCTGGATCCAGAGGATTCTTTACAGACTGTTCCCATTAATTGGAAAAACGTTTCTTTATTTTTCCTATGAGATAGAACCAGGAAGCTCAAGAAACCAACCACAGACTTCACTTAATCGACCCATTAAATTTAGCTAATAGAACATGAAGAAAATAAAATTTAAAGAAGAAGCTATAAAGGAAGATGGAAATATTCACCCTTTAAAAGTTGGAAGTGGATTTTGAGAAAGAGAAGTGGGTAGATTTACAGGATCCATGTGGCTGTGGTTATATTACAAGGAACACCTTGAACTAGCAGTAGAAGAGAATACGTTAATAACAGAGACATTTTCTGTTGGTCTAAGGAGACATTAATACTTTTATTACGTTTGTATGTAATGAAACTCAAAAACATGAAATGCAAGTTAGATTACATTGTGTCCTGATAAGAAACAGACAAGAAGTGGAACCTTATCTAAAGACATATTCAAAGGGATCAATATGGGTTGTTGAGAAACCAAGAAATGACAGCAGTATTGCAACTACCTCACTAATGACTGAAATAATAATACAAGGAAACAACTACTTGTGACTCTGAACAGTGAAATGACTTAACTAGACTGTCCTCTCTTCTATACAGCCCAGGCCCAGGTTGATTGCTTTCAACTGAAAGCAGAAGTTCAGTGACCCTGGAGAGTTTTGGAGCTGCTTTCTATAAGTTAACATCATCCTCTCTATCAGAAGACTCCGAGCACAACTCCCACAAAATACACATAAAATAAAAATGAAGACGGTGTAAATGGGGAAATAATGCAGAAGATTAATTGAGGAGTAAGTATTGTAACAATGGAGTACTGTTGGGGACTAGGCTATATATTAGATTATAGGGGCCCTGACTCTGTGATTTAAGTCCCGAAATCCTGAGGTCAAGGTGACTTTGATTCAGGAGCAGGGAAGTACACAGAAAGCAGTGTGTCCCCTGGCGATGGGCAGAAAGCTAATGATTTAGGCAATATGGCATCTCCTGAGGACAGCTGTCAAATTCAGGCATTTGAGTATTGGAAAAATCAGGTTCTTCAGGGGCTGGGGATTTAGCTCAGCAGCATAAGCGCCTGCATTCCAAGCAGGCGGCTGTGAGTTTGATCCCCGGTACTGGTAAAAAGTTAAAAAAACATCAGGTTCTTCATAAATTTAATCCTTATCTATCTATTTTTTATAGTTACTGTTCTACGAACAGTATGCCTAACTTCCTAGCCAGTTATGCATGCCTAACTACCTAGCCAAAAAAGTGAGTCAGTTGCAAAGGTAGCCAGTGAGTCCATTAAAGCAGAACTTCTTCAGTTCTCCCTTATACCCTGAAATTTGTCTTTTTGTTCCTCTTTATTCTCCATCATCCCCTAAAGGTATCTGAGGGTCTGATCAGCCCTCAGTAGAGAAAAAGAGACAACAGACTGAAAGAAGCATTTATTCTAATTTTTAGAATCCTCAAATTGTTTAGTATTTCCTTCTTTTTATCAAAGTGCAATTTTAAAATTTTGACATTTTTCGTATTTCAGAACAGTTCTGGATCCACAACAAAACTGAGAGACAGATATAGATACACCAGTCATTCTTTATACTCAGAATATGTTCCAAAAGTCCCCTTTTATGCCTGAAACTATGCATGACGATTTATTTGAGAATTGAGACCATTTTTGAAAGACTTTGGGGTAGCTTACACAGAACAAAAGTGTTAGGCACTTTCTCATTGTTGGGACAAAATATCCAACACCCACAACTTAAAGGAGGAGAAGTGCTGTGAATACCTTTGTGAAGGTTTGTTTGGGGCTCTAAGTCTTCATTTAATTTGTGTAAATACCAACAAATGGGATTTTTGGAAGATGTGATAAGAATATGTTAGTTTTGTGGTGACACAAAATTCATGAGGAATCAGATTTTTTGTATCCAACATGACTAAATCATACATTTTAAATTTCCCTGAAAATGAACAATGGCCTCTGTGTCTCTTGAATTATCTTTTCAGCATTTGGCATTATCTGCTTTGAATTTTAGCTATGTATGTAGTGGCATCCATTATTTTAATTTATAGCTCTAGTTACGAAAGATGTTGAACACCTTTTTATATGCTTAATTTTAAGCTCTACATTTTAATATGACATCTGTTTAAACAATTTGCTCATTTTATGATTATATTATGCATTTTCTTACTGGGTCTTAACATCTACTTGAGTATTTACTAAATAGTGTTTTATCAGACATGCATTTTGCTAAAATTTTCTTTCAATCAGTAACATGGTTCTATTCTCTTAATACTGTCATTTTAATTAGAAGTTTTTGCTTTTAATGAAGTCCAGGTTTTTGTTTTTTTCATGGATCATTTCTTTGTTGTTATATCTAAAGAGCTACTGTCATGCCAAGATAATTCATATTTTTTTTCTGTTACCATTCAAGTGTTTACAGTTAGATCTTACACTAAGTTTATAATCAATTCTGAAGTATTTTTTGTGAAGGGCCTAAATCCACATCTAGATTTGTTTTAAATGTGGATGCCTAGTTGTTCTAGTCACATTTGTTGACGTGGTTTTACTCCATTGTCATGCGTCTTATTCTGTGTCATCTATCAATTAACTCAGTCATGTGGGTTAATTTCTGGGTTACCCAATCTTTTTGATTATTCAAGTGTCTGTTATTTCACAAAAATCACTGCTTTGAGTACAATAGTTTTATAGTAAGACTTGAAGTTGGGAAATCCCCATTCATTTATTTGCTCATTTTCCTGTGGTGTTATTTGTTTGTTGGATATTTTAGGATGTCTTCTTCTCTGCATAAACTTTAGAATCCATTTATTTGCAGGTAACTGGCTGGAATTTTTGTAAGTTTCATTGAACATATAGGTTAAATTTGGAACAAATGACATCTTGACAGTGTTGATTTTCATATATGAATCATAGAATATTTCTCCTCTTCAGTTTTTAATTTATCTTAGTTTTATAGCTTTCCTTACTGAAATATTATATATATTTCATTTTTAACTATTTCATTTAAATATTTCATTTTTAAGATGCTAATGTATTTTTAATTTAATATATTTACTTTCAAATTGTATTTGTTTTTTGCTGGCATATGGGAAAGTAAAAGCAATCTGATACATTAATCTGATGTTCTGAAACCTTACTAAGTTACCAGGGATATCTTATCCATTGTTTAAGTAGATAAAAGAATAATTACAATAGAACATATAAAGAATTAAAGAAAATCCAGCTCCCCAAATTCAAAGACCCAATTAAAAAATGGGCATATGAAATGAATATGCACTTCTCAGATGAAGAAATACAAATAAAAAAACAAATATATGAAAAATGTTCAAAGTCACTGGTCATTCAAGAAAAGCAAATTAAAATAGCACTGAGATTCCACTGAGATTCTCATCAAGAAATCAACCAATACCAAATGCTGGTGGAGCTCTGAGGAAAAACCAAGTCCTTCTTCACTGTTTGTGGGAGTATAAACTTACATAAGTACTGTGGAAATCAGTGTGGAGATTCCTCAAAATACTAGGTTTGAAGGTCTTATTTCATCTAGTTTTTCTCTTTCTTGGTATTTTCCCAGAAAACTGAAAACATCATACCACAGTGATATGTTTGCATCCATGTTTACAGTAGAACAATTTGTAATAGCTATATCTTGGAGACAACCCAAATGCCTATCAACAATGCAATGAATTAAAAAAATACAGTATTTTTAATCAACGGAGTACTACTTATCTATAAAGAAGGATAGACTTGAAGTTATGATAGGTAAACGGATGCATCTTGAAGTCATACCCATCAATGAAATAAATGATATTTGCCTGTTTAAACATTGTAATAAATAGGATCCAAAATGTAAAATATTGTGAAAGTGAAAGATGAAGAAACTGTTCAAAAGGAAAGAATAATTGGAATGACAGAAAGGAGGAAAAAAAGAAGGTAAAAGAATACATATAAAATAGGTATTTATATATAAATATAATAATTGTACTATTAATATCTGTTAGCTCATCCAAAAGAATTGTCAGTGCTTTATTTGGTCACATTTCCATGCTTGCATCTTGTTATCTGAGCGACTACTTTGAAGATAACACACACATAAATTAATGATTGTTAATTTCCTATTTTGTTGTGAAATAATCTATCATTGTTTTTGTTCTTTTTCTGTTTGAGAATAATCTCTACTTTCAGACTACTGTGACACAAGCAGCTTTCCCTGTCCAGTCCCATAGCCAACCATGCAAGGGCTGAATCCTCTGAAACATGAACAAAATAAACATCTTTTTCCTTTTGATTATTAGGGTCAGGTATTGTGTCCCAATGGCAAGAAAGGCACTAAGATACCAGATTTTAAGATGTACTATCCTGGTAAATGAAACCTGGGCCTATTTATGGTACTGAAGCCTAGGTTCAGAGTTCTCAATGGAAATTATCCAGTTCTTATGTCGAAAAAAGGAAAGGGAACATCAACCAAGACCCTACATACTGATGGAACTGTATGACATGAGTCTGTACCTGCTGAACACTGTAAGGGCTTATCAGAGCTTTTAGAAATAGTAGATATAGAAAATGGGAAGAATTATCATGACAGCGCTCCATGTCACATATTGCTATTGGTATAGTGATTATGAAAATAAAAATTTTATGGTGTGTCTTCATTCATTGTATTCATTGAATCCGGTACTATGCAACTTCTGGCTCTTCCTCAAAGTCAAAGTGACAATGAAGCTAAGTATTTGAATCACTTCAGGACACTAAGACTTGCACAACAGAGTAATTAAAGATAGTCACAGAGAGAAGACTTCCAATGTTGCTTTAGAATGTGGCAAGCACAAAGTGAGAAGTGTTCAATTAATAGCAATGTGTCTATTATTGTAACACATTTTTAAAAAATTAAACAGTCACTATATATTTTGACCACACATAATATTTGTTTAAAGTGCTGCCATTGTAGAGAGATATACAACCTGTGGAAGATGTTATCCAGTTCTTGGAGTGGCTGACAGTATAGAAGCATTTTGCATGAAGCCCGGTCTGACCCATCATGAAATCATAGAAATTCATACAATGGCAAGAAATTCAGAGTTATCTTAGTGAGTTAGACAATTAATTAATGCATGTAAGTGACCAAGAGAGGTGCTAAAATTGATACAAAGACCCTCAGAAGCACAGATAACATTAGTCTCCATATTGTGTCCATTGCCTATTTCTAGTTTGAAATACAATAGGGAATAGAAAACTTCCACCAATCAATGATTTGGAGTCACTATGCCACCTATGAAACATTTTCAGAACATATGGAAGGCCTTATACAAGTTTCTATGACTTGCCCAATTAAAAGTAGCTAAAGGTATGGCTTTCAGTATGTTTTAAAATAACTTTTATTTTATTTTATTAATATTTGGTACTGGGGATTGAACTCAGAACCTTGTGCTTTCCAGGCAGGTGCTTGTGCAACTGAGCTACACCTCTGGTCCTTAATAACCTTTATGTTTTAAAGAAATACATTTTCAATAGTACTGCCTTGAAATACAAAGAGCTTCCAGGTAACTGCTCATTCAATACACATACATGCACAAAAATGTATGAGAACAATTTCTGAGCACAATATTCTAGGCATCCCATGGCTTTTCCCCCCAGTATTTTCTTTGCTAAATATAATCTCAAATTTTAAAAAAAAGTTGAAAAAAAAAACGAATTCAGATTCTAAGTCTCTTCTGTTTTCTTTGGCCTTTCTTCAAGCTAAAGATGAGATAAAGAAGATTTTGTAGTGTGTTTTACTGGAAGGATAAAATCATTAGTGATGTTTTCATGAAGTTAAGAAAGAGAATTATTGACATTTAAAAATGTATGAAACAGCTTTTATTCTTTCAAATTCTTCTCTATAACATTGTAAAGCATTTATGTTTGTTTGCTTTTTCTTCACTCAATTAATAGGTTTTCAGTTAAGTTCTAGTGAAACTTGGCCACCTGTAATTCTTGGAAACAGTGAAAGTGACAGAGTTCTTTAGGAGATGTTTCATAAAAATGTCCATTACCTTCTTCATGAATACATAACTTTTATTATACAGTTTAAGGTTTATTACATAAGATTGCAAAGGTTGTAGTGCATTTGGTGAGTCTATGATTATTTGCACTGACTGATAAAATTTTTGGAAACTTTTTGTGAGGCTAAATTATATCAACACAAGCAGCAATTGTCAGAGAAGGTGGACAATGTTATTGAATAATTTTCATCACGTTACTAAATAACTTGTAGTTTAGTGAGATTTCAGTGTGGTATGAAAATGTTGCATTCGTATCAGTCTTTGAAGTGTTAATATACTGGTACGTCAGTGTGTAAAATCTTCAGGCAGTAATGAAATACCGAGGTAGTACACGCTGAGTGAAAAAGGAATGTGAGTCATGCTTCTCTGTCCCCAAGCAATTTGTTGCACAATTTCTTGCCAACCTAATTCTAAATCATTAGCATTGGTGTGACAATATGCCTGAGGTTTTCAAACCTGTCACAATATTAATATCTGCCTTCTTCAATCATGCACAATTTCTCAAACCAAAACCTATTTAATATTCAAGAGTATATTGTCTTAAGGTTCTTCACTCTAGGCAAATTTATCCATATCTAAAACAAATATACCTCTTTTCAGGTATTTCTCGTTACTGGTAAAATTTTATAATATTCCTAAAACTAAGGTCAATTTGACTGCACAATTGCTTCTGTTTGCTTTAATTATCCCATTGTTAGATTGCTGTACAAAACAGTTTCATTGACTTAGAAAATATATTATTTGTACTATTACACATTTCCTATGCAATACCAAAAGAATTAAAATGTATTTATGGATAAACATATTGGAGTATACCAACACTGAACAACAACACCAAATGGCAAAGGTAATTAATGATATATGCTTGCTTATTTTCAAGAAAAGAAAAGCTGACAAACACAGCTTCATCCTGGTAGGAAGTGCAGTATAAGACTAAGTCCAACAGAACTTATGAAATTTCAAGGAATGTTAGTGACTTTATTCATTGGAATTTACTTTATTTTCCTAAAATATTTTGTTCAGTATCTCGAACTACATTGCAGAAAAGAACTGTCTAATCTTCTAACATTGCTTTAACAGGGAATCTTTGATTGAGTACACAAAGAAAAAATGCCAGTTACATAGCAAATCAGAAGAGAAGGGAATAATCTGTGTTTTACAAACTTTAGTTCAGGACTACAGGTATCCCAGACCCTTTGTTACAATTGAGTCCCTGGCTGTATTGCGTATAAGACATTTTGTTGCATGCTTTGGAATTCTTCAAAAGACTGTACCATGTATTATATTGCCGAAGTTCCCAGACACTGCAAAGGCTCTATTTGTCCCCATCACATCCTTATGTGATGCTATTTGTGTCCTTGAATGCTTAAAACTGCGAAAAAAAAATCTGTCATGAGATTTCTAATAAGTACACAGACTAAAGAAATAATTTTTCATTCCAATACATAGAATGTACTCTAAAACCCATATAGTTATAAAATTTTGAAGTTTATGAGTAATATCCCAAGTTTCACAGTCACTGATACAGTCAAATTTGTAGCCTTAAAATGCAAAGCAGCTCCCACACCCTTACCCATGACTGTTTTATAAAGGACCTAGAAATTCTTAGCTGGGATATAAAATAAGGGAAACATAGCAACAGCATTAGATAGAGACCTCTTCAAATTACTAAGCAACAGCTTATTCGTTTGTACAATCAACAGTTTTCAAGTCTCATGATGTGGAACATACTGTGGAGATCGGAAGTTCAGTTTCTAGTTGTGTGCTTTAAAAGATGGAGTTAGTGTTAATGAAACACTATTAACATTATATATCAAATTAAAATCAGAAAAAAAATACAATTTGGGTATTACTGTTCTGGCGTTTTGCAAAATGTCCCTAGGTTGTGATCTGGCTGATGTTTCTCTTCTCCTTTATCCCTTGGAGGAGGGAGTTTGGAGAACTTTATTGACATTATGATCACTCTAGGGGAAGAGAGCACACTCCCATATGGCTTGCTTACTGTTTACACATTTCCTTTCATGCAACTAGTGGGACGTAGTGTTTGACAAACTTAGTCCATATAAGGTCAATCTTTTTCTGTCTCTCCTTTCATAAAAACTTTTTCCACAGGTACCTGTGAACAGTCCACTTAAGGGTATATAATTATGCTACCCTTACAAAAAGGAAGATTAGTTTGAATTCTGCATGGGGGAATTGTGTACACTTACCTATTTACTTATTATTTCTGTGATTCAGTATGGACTCATGACAAGGAAAGTCTGAAGAATTATCAAAAGCAAGAGGAATATAAGGAGAAAAGTAAAGACATTGTGGTATTCTGAACCTGAAAAATTACTAAGGAATTCAGAATAAAAGATGTGCTTTTGGTTAGAATGATGTCTAAATACTTGATGATTAATTATAAAAAATGTATAGCAACTTAATCCATGATGCTGTTACTAAGTGAATACTTAAGGAAGATTGATGTAGGACATGTGTTAAATATTTTATTTGCTTTTTCATATTTCTGTAAATGCAAAAATATTAAAAGTAAAGAGCTTATTGAATTGAAAGTACACTTCCTTAAGACCTACACAAAACACCAAATTCATTCAAGAATTTTCAGATCTAACCATCTAATTCATTTAACTTTAGGGGGAAAAGAAATTGATATGATCTATTTTAAATTATTAAAATTTTAGTGCACGTATACTTTTGTGTATCAAATTCACTTTTACTTCTAGAAAGCTATTTAGTAGAAATAAAAGAAATATTCAAGTGTTTAACGGTAGAGTTGTGTATATTTTAAAAAACGAAGAATAAAATAAAACAATTTACCTATGCAAAAATATTGGTTAAGAAAATTGTGATTCTTCTTTACATGGTGATCATTAAAAAGAAAGTTATTTCTCTAGATATGATATAGATGTTCTTTGGAAATTGAACTAAAAGGCAATCACAGAAAATATTTAATCTAGATGACTAAAGATATATTACATGTCCAATTTAACACTGGGCTGAACTTTGAATTTGTTGTAATCTCAGCTTATATATTCTTTTTCTTTTTTTAAACTGGCACAAAATTTATTACCTTTGCAGTCAAAATACAGATTTTCTTACAGAAACAAAGCATAAATTTACTTATATATACACTGCTATTTTATGTTTATTTATTTTTGATATATAATTTGTTAAAATATTATTTTGTCAATTGCTTTTTAAATTTTGAATTTGGGGACATTATTTATATTTTAAATATTTAGGTGTCATTGAGTTATTAACTTTCCCATACATGTGGTATTTCTCTAATATGTGCCTTCTGTGTTTCTGTTACTATTTTCTTGGAATTCAAAAGTTAGTAAATAATATCTGTACTTTCAAGGCTTTTTGTGTAGCTGGCAAGAAAGAAAACTGACTGTTTAATAAACCAATGGAGTTAACCCCTGTTTACTTTAAAGGTCTTGTAAGCAATGATATTTTAAAATAGAGCATTGAAGATGAGGTATTCTGGTAAACAACTGCAAGACACTTGGCACGGTGAAAGCAAGAATGAATATGCATGAATAAACAAATGTGTGAAGTTAGGAAGGAATCCCTTGTTATCTAAGATGACTACTTTCTTTTTTTATATATTTTAAAAAGATTAAGAAAAAAGAGGACATAACAAAACAGATCAGCACAGAACAATTTAAGCAACATAGTGTTTCACCACAAGACAACAGGAAATAACAGTAGCTACCATAGTGTCCCTTTCCTTGAAATATTTGAGTACAACTTCATACACTGTAGTGTCCAACATAACAAGATAGTATAAAACCATTCAAGAGAATGAAAGTATTGCAGGGTATTCAAAACCAACTAACAGAAAATGAACAATGGTTACTATATTATCTATTCCAATTTTCTGTAAGGTTCTTATCATGAATGAATGCTGAACCTTATCAAAAGCTTTTTCTGTATCTGTACAAATGATCGTGTGGTTCTTTACTTTTGGCTTTATTGATATGGTGGATTACGTTTATTGATTTATGTATGTTGAACCATTCCTGTATGCCTGGGATGAAACCCATTTGCTCGTTGTGTATAATCTTGATGATTTGCTGCATCGTATTTGCCAATATTTTATTGAGGATTTTTGCATCTGTGTTCTTTTTAGGGAGATTGGCCTGTAGTTCTCTTCTTTAGTTGGGTCTTTCTCAGGTTCCGATAGTAGAGTAATATTTGCTTCCAGCAATGACTTAGGAAGGATTACTTCCCTTTTGAATCTTTGTATTTTTTGTAGAATTGTGCAGTGAATCCATCTGGCCTGGGTAAGGCCATCTGGCTTTGTAGGTAAGAACTTAATTACATTTTCAATTTCATTAACAGAAATTGGGTTATTCGGCTAGGTCATCTTCTTGACCTAGCTTTGGTACTTCGTATATTTCTAGGACTCTGTCCATTTTTTCTGTTATCAAACCTGTGAGAGTACAGGTTTTTGAAATAGGTGTTGATGATCTGCATTTCTACAGAGTCTGTAGTGATTTCCCCTTTTTCTTTCCTGATTGCATGAATTTGAGCGTTTTCTTCCCTTTTTAAAATAAGGTTGCTTAGGGGCTTGTCAATTTTATTTATTCTTTCAAAGAAGCAACTGTTTGATTCACTGATCCTTTGGATTTTTTTCTTAGTCTCTATTGCATTGATTTCTGCTCTGATTTTTATAAAAATCAGGACAATTACTTTCAATTGACAGTGACTTTAGTATATGAAGCTTCAAGACTTTCTTAGGCAGGATGTGTGCTCAGTGGGAGATTGTGGCAAGTGCTTGTTGATAGCTTTCTAAGGTGTCATTTGGATAGGAATGATGTTCACAAGTTTTTCAGTGCAGTCCTGGTTTTTGTCCAATACTGTTTTCAAGCTGTTACATCAAAACTGGTCATAGTAGTGCTTCCCTGTAGTCCAAGCATTCTGGGAGGCTGAGGCAGGAGAACAGCATTTTAAAGACCCCACAGGAAATTTAGGGATATAGTGAGATCTTCTGTCAAAACTTTTTTTAAAAATGGCTGCATTTGTAACTCAATGTGAAGGCTGTGGGTTTGAATCACTAAAAACAAAAACAAAAACAAAAACAAAACAAAAAAAAACACAGAAAAACAGTTTATGTCACCACTTAGTCTATACAAGATAACTGTTTTCTTGGTTAAACAAAAAATAATTATGAATAAACATTATAAACAAAATTTATCTAAATTTATATATTGATTTTTATGAATACTTTTTTTGTTTTATGCAAGTTAGGTTGGAAGTAAAGTTTGATGCCACTGTTCAACCATTTAAATTACAAATACCTCAAAATGTGGGCTACCAAAATGCTAAAAATAAGATCATAAATGCATTGATTACTTAGTCTAATCTGTATAGATCAGAGACTTGATTATCAACTAAAGCGTGCCAGCTATTTTTAACCTTAGGTAGTTTTTAATTTACACTGAAAATGATATATTATTTTAATTACTATTAATTTCAGGGAACATATTATGGTTCTGGAATGAATTTGTTTGATTCCTGAGAAGTCTATTAGAATGCTCAGCATTCTACCACTAGAACATAATTAGTAACAATCTGTTAACAATTTTAGATGGTATAAGAAAGATTATGAGGCATAGCAAGCAATTCAATTATGTGTAAGTGTAAATCCTTTGTTAATCTAGCAACCAGCTAGTCAGAATACAAACTATCCCTGTGTATACATGTGAATAATAATGTTTATGTGTATATTAAAATGAATGTGGATGTATATGCATTACTCTTTATGAGAAAGAAGCAGTGTTTGAAAAATAAAAAAAGCAAAAGAGATTCATTTGGTATGTTGTACAGCTCAATATGCAGGCAAACTCATATCGTTAAGTAGGATTGTTTAATGCGCCATGGTAAACTTGAGACTCTGTTGAACACCATGTGATCTCAAATGGGGAAGCTGCATTTAGAAAACGTCATTAAATTAATTACCAGACTTTACTTACTCGAATATCACAGGAGTCAATTGTGACTTTAAATGTTTCAATAAAAATAATTTAAAATAAGCTAAAATTGATCAATCCAAATTCTTACTTCCTTGAACAATTTACATAATTGAAATCTTTGAATTTTCAATTATAAATTAAAACTGTAAAATACTGACTTTTAAAATCAACTACAGAAAGAAAAAAATATTAGCGTTCTCGTATTCTTAGAATAAGTTTTAAATCATGAAAATAGAGTAATGATACCCTCCATTTTGCAGCTATTTTCTTTAACACTGCACATGGGGAGTGTAATTTATTTTATGCACCTTCTGAAAACAAAATAAAAGTATCTATAAAAATGGAATCAAAGAAGGAAAATCAATACTTACCAAATGTCAAAAAGGTTAGTATTTGCTGTCACAAAATAGATTTACCTTAAGATTTTTAACAATATACTTAATTAGAATGTCTATTCATATATATTTACAAATAATTATGCAGTAATTATTTGCAATAGTGGAAACTTTATGTGTAAATGCCATATGCTGATTATTCTAGGCAAAGGTTTCTTTCTATACTTTATGTTTGGTGTATATACGGTGAACCACAACTGTTACACGTTAGATCTAAAATGTCTCCAAAGTCTCCTGTTAGAAGAGGATTAGATCATGAGGGCACTATCAGTGAGTTCATCACCTGATGACTTCATGACTTAGTGTGTTGTTGGGAAGTGGGACCTGGTTGGACTAGGTTGCTGGAGGTATAATCTGGAAGGATGAGATTTTGCCTCTGGGTCTTCTTTTTTTCTCCCCTCCCCTCCCCTCTCCTCTCCTCTCCTCTCCTCTCCTCTCCTCTCCTCTCTTCTCCCCTCCCCTCCCCTCCCCTCCTCTCCTCTCCTCTCCTCTCCTCTCCTCTCCTCTCCTCTCCTCTCCTCTCCTCTCCCCTCCTCTCCTCTCCTCTCTTTTTTCCTCTTCTCCTCTCTTTTCTTTCCCTAGCTTCCCCTCTCCTCTTATCCTCTCCTCTCCCCTCCTCTTTCCTAACCCTCCCCCTCCACTCTGTTCTCTTTTCCTTCTCCTCTTCCTCTCTGTCCTCCTGATCTTCCTCCTCCTCTTCCTCCTCCTCATATTCCTTCTCATATTCCTTCTCCTCCTCCCCTCTCCTTCCTAGCTGCCATGGGATAAACAGCTTTCCTTGACCTAAGCATTTCTGATTTAGAGGCAGCCAACTGTGAACTGAACCCACTGGAAACTGTAAGCCAATTTAAACTCTCTTTCTTACTATGCTGAGTGTCTGATATTACATCGTAACCTAAAAGTACATCATTGTGCTGTGTCTTGGCCAATTACAGCATCTGGACATCCAGCCAGTCAGAGGCTAGAAGTCTCAGAGCATAACAATAGATGGCAAATGAGCAGGGCAGCCCATCAGATCTTTTGTGTGTATCATTTCTCTCCTCTCATTATAAACATAGCATATATGTGTTGTAAGGCAGAGCATTGTGCACCATTTTTTGTATGAACTACTGCTAAATTCATGATTAATTTCATTGGTCAAATAAACTACAGAATTCAATGTATCTAAATTTTTCTTTTTAACACTGTTGTAAGAGGTCTTGGGATTTTCTCCGTTCAGCTCTTATTATAGCACACTGATATTTATTCTGATTTACTGCAGTGATGAAATTTTACCAAGACTTTTGCGTTACACAGTTGTCTTTTAATTGGAAGGTTATAGGATTCAATGCCACTATCTCCTGAGTATCACTAATTAATACATCATGAAAGAAAACCTAACATAACCTGCAAGTATCTCATGAACAAATTAGCTTTGCTACTATTATTTTGTTTCCTTATTTTAATCATTGAAATTTTGGCCAATGTTGCTTGAAATTGATAGACTTTCATATATATTTAAATTTGTGGCAAAGTCTGCCATTAAGGCATACAAAACAATTTTATTCAATCCATGAATTCTTTGAGCATAAATAATAGGTTATGGTACATAATTTATATTTTCCTATATTTATCCTTAGCAGAAAAACACATCCTTAGAAAAGTAATTGGTAAAATATTTCTCTTAAGTAGAAAAAGAATTTTCTTCTGTGTTGGCAGATATGAAAGCTGGGCCAGCAGAACAATGAAGTGAAATCAGGATTTAGGAAAACAATGTGACACTAATTAGCGAGTTTAATATGCATATATAGAAAGGAATGGGAAAGAGGAAAGGATCGTCTTAATTGAGCTTTGTTTAACTTAGCTGTTTGGTTTGCCAAAGCTTTTACAACCAGCTCTTTTATAACTATGACATCTTTATGCAGCTGTCCTTTTCTTTTTCTGACTTGGCTGCTTTTGTGCACTCTCCAAATGTTTTTGATCAATTGCATATACAGCCCAATGTGTTTTCCCTGAAAACATTGTCCCTTGACAAGGGAAGCCTTAAAGTAGCTTTCATCGAGAATAAAGGTATGGGAAGGGGAGTGGAGGATGATAGGAGACAGGATGCTGGCTGTGTCTTTAACAGCTTGAAAGAGATTTGAAGGGAGGTGACATGACGATTGAAAGCCTGATGGCTGGTCCAAGAAAGAGCCTTCCCACAGTGAAAAGATTATTCAAATACCAGCAAATACCAAAGATTTCACATGTAACGTTGATCATGATGGTGACTCCTTTCTCCCAGACTTGGATGAAGTAAAAAGCAAAGTGTCTGCACACGCTCTGTGCTCCTGTCTCCCTCAATGTTGCCAGTGACCTGCACAGATAGGATTTCACGTTCCTGTAAATAGACTCACTGGTCTCCACTGTGATCCCAGTCCTTTGAGGTCATGACCTAAGACCTTCTGCCTCTCCCAAAACATAAGCCTTTTCTCCACGGAAAAAAGAAAATAAAAGAAACTGAGCTAGTGAAGGTAGAATATATTACCTCACTCTATTTGAGGCCCTCGGATGACTCAAGATTATACCACCGGGTAATCTTGTTTTGAAAAATAAGCATGCAGCTCCAGTAGGATCATTTTTTTGTCAGTACAAGAGTAATACATGCAAAGTAAAAAGAAAGAAAATAGAAATGATCTTAATTAGAAAAGTTATTGTTAAAACAATTTCACCAGGATAAGCCAAGAACACTTTTGGTCAAAATTCAAGCTTTGATATTAGGAAGAAAAGGAATTTGATTTGTAAATTGAACTTTCTACACCATGCATGGGGATGTCATATACACACAGCATGACAACGTATAAGGCACTCATAGTGTTAATATTTAGTAATTGCATATTTATGAAATATGACAAATGTAGAGAATAATGGTAATATAAGAAAAAGTAATTTCTTGTAAGTATGAAACAAATCTACATCAATAAATTGATTATAGTGTATTGATAATGTGAAAATACAGCTTTTTATTTTAGTGAATTTTTGGAAGTATCCTAAGGCACAATATATAGATTCATAGTATAGGGTTATTTATTGTTTTCTTCATGTTTGTGAAATCTACTCTTTTTAGATAAATATTGGTGGTATTTGTATCAGAAAGCGGTCCTTCTCGCATTTTACAGAAAAAATCAGCAACAAGCTACACCAGAATTACTTTGTTGCATGTGGTACATAATACAAAAAATTATAGAGACATTTTTCAAAATTATTGGACAGTTCTGTTCCTGGATCTTTGGGGGATTCATTAGCTATAGTTCTCTTAAAATTCTCATAGTTCTCTCCCATATATATATTAAACATATATATATGTTTAAAAATAAATTTTATATTACATTCCAAGAAATGTCATTAAGAAATATCTCTATCAGATTTTCCTATTTCACTTTTAACTAGTCTATTTAATTTTTCAAGGAAGATCTTATCTCCTTTTTATTTACCTGTCAAAATCCCTCTGATTCTTCAGGTACTATGAATCTATCCAGTAGTTATCTTTTCCTCTATTCTTAGCTTTCATCTATTTATCTTTCTGCCTATTATACCAATGGGTGTACTGTTCTATGTCTGATTTGTATGCATACCTACTTAAATACTTACCCATTCATTCTTTATTTTTCACTGAGGTAAAGAGGTGGCTTAATACTATCCCAAGTTCTGTTGTAAGAGTTCTTCAATTAAGACCTCTTCAATCAATTTTTTTTGTTTCCTTCATTCATTTTTTAAATCTTCCCTACATATATTCTTCTCACTATAGAGAATCATTCTTGTATATTGAACATGCATAATTTATCTGGGTGTGGTTCTGTATTATGTGCATAAAAATTAAATTTTCATAAGTTGTGTTACAAATTCAGTCTATTTTTTCCATTGTTCCTCATGTTTTAAAGATATGTTTCTGCCTCTAGTCTGCTTTTCTATTAACTGCATAGTGTTCATGTGCCTCATTCTACTGTCCACTCCTCCAGTGCTGAACATCTGAATTGGATCCAACTCACTGGTTCTAAAGTAACAGTTCTGAGTAATTATTTTCCATTATCTATGCAAGAATTTCTTGAGAATTGCATCTAAGCCACGACTATCTAGATTTCATCACTCACATATGTAGAATTTAACTTAATATAATCACATTATGCTTTCGAGTAGCTAGGATAACTTAAACTTTCACCAGCAATACATGAAATCTGTGACATATTTCCTCCCAGGTCACACTTGGCATTACCCAGATTCTAAATTTGACACTATAATAATAAATTGCAAATTAATATACCTTTTTTTCATGAAGACCACTCTGAATCTTTGTGTGTGCAATGAAGGCTCACATCTTTTGCCTGCTGGTTTCCTTATTTTGGTTTGCTGTATTTCAATTGTAGAATGGCACCTGTCCTACATATATTCTAGAAATTAAAACTTTGTTGGTTTTAGTTCTTGTTTTTTGCACTGATAAACTGGCCTACAAATGTTTTTAATGGTATCTTTTTCTTGTCACAAATCCCCTATTAGATACTATAACATATGTAAGTAATTCATCTCTGTTAACTTTTATTAAACTCTGCTAACTTTATAGATTTCTCTGTCAAAATTAGGCCTTTGATGATATTAATAAAAAGAATATCTTGTATGGGATTTCAATTTAGTTTGCTTTTCTCGTATAATTAGGTTGGATTCACATATCATGAACTAAATATTCAAGTGTTGTACTTTAATTTATATGTTATTTAAAATAGTTGAATTATCCTTACAAAATATGAAAATTAGAAGGCAACAATGCACTGTTTTAAAGTACTGAAATTTGAAAATAAATGCATTTGCCATTGACCCAGAATTCTATGCCAAAGAGAGACTAATTTTCAGAAATGATAAAGAAAACTTTTCAGACACAAACTAAAGTAATTTTTACTGGAGACACATTGTATACAATAGGTTTATTTTTTAGGTAGGTCCTCATACTACATATGGAGCAGTGTAAGTATTATTTCAAGGTAGATTCTAATTAATATTTATATCGTAAGCTCTGAATTACTACTAATTATTTAACAGAATCCAAAGTCCTTAGAAGCAATAAAAAAGACTCAGTATTGTTCAATAAACCTAAAATAAAAACAGAAAAAGGATGAAAGAAAATATATGTAATCAAAGATAGATCCTGTTATGGACTTGGAACAAATATAAAATTTAAAAAGGAATGAACAAAATATACGTGCACAAATGATAGCTGAAATAAATTACAAATGAAGTTAGAAGTGTGTGTACAGTCCCCAATATATAGTGAATAAATAACATACAAATTGGCCAAAGAGAAAAATATTTCATGTATGTATTTAACTGAATTAAAATACTATAATACATATATGATTTTATATATATATATATATATATATATATATAATTTGAGGCATGAAATTAAAAATAGAACAGAGAGATCTTTAAGCTTTCACCAGAAAAAACCCCAGTTTAATTTCCAATTGTGAGATGATTTTCTTTGTGTTGCTTTATTTTGCTTTGTAGTTGAATTTGTTGTTAGTTATAGAATATAATTATCATTCCTTTTTTGATATATTCATGATAATGCAGCATATATGCAATTACATTTTATATCCTGATCCATTTTGCAATAGTAGGTCAGCTAACAACTGGGTCACTAGTGAATTATTTTATTTAGCTCTTCTCTGCAGTTATTAATATGTTGTCTGCTTGCAGTATCATTTAAAGAACTTCTTGTAAAATATGTATATTTTATATATTTATTTAGTTTTGACATTACTTTGGGGCAGTTCTTCCAAGTGCACACATTTTTTTTTTTTTAATCTCAACTTCAAAATTAAGCTTTTGTTTTTAGGTGGCTTTTAACAGTTTTTCTTATTAGTTCCTCAAATTCATGCTACCTTCTTGGTTTTGAGTTGCTGACATTTCTCTATAATTGATTTTCAAACACAGTGGCTTAGCTAAAGTTATTTTTAATTTTTCAGAGACTAGAGGCCAGTTCTCTAGATTTACTTTTGCGTATCCCCTAAGAAGTTACCAATTAATAATATGTAAGCATCACATGTATGCCTGGACTTTCAAGTAGAGAAGATATCATCCTAATAGGTTTTTGTACCCACTGGGATGAGTTTTCAATCTATAAATAATTCCTTTTTTTGGGCACCTGGGATAGAGCTCATGACCCTGTGTTGCCAGGCAGGCACTTGTGCCACTGAGCTATACCCTCGGTCCCTATATATAATGTCTTGCTGGAAGTTTTTAAATGAAAACTATCAAGATGCCAGATTGAGTTTTCACAGACTATTGCTTAAACTTGAGATTGGCCCTATGCCTTTCCATAAGTAGACATTTCCTTGAATTGTGAGCAGTAATTGGACATTGGAGAGCTATTATTTGTGGAGCCTTTAAGTAAATTTTGTTTTAATGCAAAGCCAAAGTGAAGTGCTGGTAAAGAGTATCTGGAAATAAGGCTCAGCATATCTAACCATCGTGGTTTTGTATGGAAAACACATTTCCTTTGCACTGGGGCATAGTATCTAAAAAATTGGCAATATGTATAATCCTTGATACTTCTGGATAATATCATAATCAGAGATAAAGAATCATGTATATGTTAACAGTGTACTATTTTGCTTTTTGTATTTTATTTTTCAAACATTTTATTATAGAAGATTCTATTGCAATTTAAAATCCCTAATTAATATAAATCATTTAGTGAATATATTACCAGTTGTCTGTTTTAAAAGGCCTTTTTGAAACAAAATCACAAACTAAACTGGCTTACAACTGAGGGTTTTATGTATTTTTGGCTTTCACTCTGCTAGCAAGGAATAGCCTGGTAGTATATCAGAAGGATATCAAGGAATGGCACTGAAGTCAGCTCATTGTAGTGGGCTTGTTTCTAGATGTCTGACGGTGAATTAGGGAGTCTAAGTAACAGAGGCTGATAAGAGTTGGAAAATTAAAAATGATAAGAGAAAGGGTTTGAGTTTAGAAATATTTCAAAAACTACTTGTCTACAAATAATTTGAAGGTAGAACAGAGAAATAACAATGTACACATTTTTTAATGGAAGTATTTCTTCTCATGCTATGGTTTGAGAATTCCCTCAGATGGCCTCGTTTGTTCATAGGGGGAACTTTTGGAAGATTATTGAATCATGAGGCACTCCACACATCATTAGATTAACCCACTGATGAATCCATAGCTGAATGTGCTGTTGGGAGATGGGCACTGGCCAAAGAGGAAAGCTACGGGGGTCTTGACATGCAACATCATGTATCAATCTCCACTGTCCGCCCTCTCCCTCTACATCTTGGTTGCAGTGCTGTGAGGTCTCTCTCTGCCCAGACCCTCCCACCACCCAGCTTCTCCCTTGGAGTCTGCTGAGCAAGGCTGAAAACTGGAACCAAAGTAAATCTTCCCCTTTAAAGTTGTGTGAGTGATGGGACAGTGACTAAGGCATCATGCATGGAAAAGCATGTGGTTCAGCAGTTTCTTGGCTGTGAATCCAGGATAATTTTTTTTTCCCAAGGGCATTTATGGATACTTCATTACTTAATACTTTAACAAGCATAATTCAGACATGTGTCATCAGTGATATGAACCAACTCTTAAAGTCAGACTTCACTGAAAAAAAGGAACTAAGAATGGAATAATCATTGTATGTGTAGGTGAGTCTCTCTGTGTGTATGTGTGTGTAAAATAATCTCTTGAGGCATAAATACAATTAAGTAAGGTAGAGAAGTCTAAATATTCAGTCTCTTAACACCAATAGAAAGCTCAGTACTGAAGAGCTTCCTTGATTATGTGTGTGGTCATTTGTTCCTTTTTGTGTGATTGTTTCATCCTCATCTTACAAATATCTATTTTCTTTTTGATATCATGAAGTAATACTCTTACTGGTGAAATGTATATTTTCAAATGAATTTTTTAGTGTCCCATAATTTGATAAAGATTTATATATACAAAAATTAGTCATGTTGCATATCTTCTTTTTTTAAAATACTGGTTTTTATCTGATCTCTCACTTTGCATATTTTACACTACTCAATGTTAAAATGAAGCTATTGGGGGCTGGGGATTTAGCTCAGCGGCATAAGCACCTCCCTTGCAAGCAGGCAGTAGTGAGTTCGATCCCCGGTTCCAATTAAAAAAAAAAAAAAAGAAGTTATTATTTAGTTTATTCAGTCTACTCTAGTCTCTTTTAGCTGTTATAAATTACTATGAACTAGGTTGCTAATAAATACAGAAATGACTTGTCTATGTTTCCAGACTTGAAGAAGTCTAAGATCCAGGTGCCAACAGATTCAGCGCCTTTTCACCGTGTCCTCGAATGGTGAAAGGGACAAACAAGGTCCTAGGATCTTTTTTCTAAGGCCATTAGTCTTATTCATGCAGTAGTCGCTACTCACCTTCCCCACTTCTCAACACTACCACACTGGGGATGAAGTTTCAATATATGAAACACAAATACCGAGTCACAAACACTGAGCTGTTAACAGTTACCTTTCCTTATGCTCTACATGTATTTTCAGTACAATAGTTTCCATTTCAATAGATTCCCTCTAAAATAGTTCTCATGCTTCTAGCCTGTGTACAAGCTGGTTTTGGATTAATGATTATACTAGGACATTTGGTTTTGCTAATGATTCACAACAGACTAACAGTAGCATGCACTGGTAACAGGTTTGATTGGTTTGGATTAGTCATGGTGAACCTGTTAGAGCTTTTAGTGATACAAACAGCCTGCTGCAGCACATGAGGCGTACATTCACCATCACTGGTCGAGACTTACATAAATCAATGTGGTAAGCCTAATAATTTTATTTATAGCACTTTCTACTCACAGTCTGTTTTGTTCTGAGAGTTTATTCCAAATTTTATGAATACATTGTAATTTATGATGTGTATATATTTGCATGTTTTTTCTAGAAGCAAGTTGTTAAAAATAGTTTTTTTCCTCTATGCTTTACATTTTTTTAAATTTTTTTATTTAAAAGTAAAAAGAGAAAAAAAAAAAAAACAAAACAAAGCAGTGTAAGGGTACAATTAACACAGAGCTCAAAAAAAAAAAAACAAATAAAAAAAACAGTTAGAAACCACCAGTTAATAGATTACAATTGTCATCTTAGAGATAGTTGCTCAAGTCACAGTATCAAAACATACAAAGTGGACATTCAAACAGTGAGACTGCAAACAGTTGTGTTCAATGATCCAACCAAAAACATTAATATGGTCATCTATTTAAGACTCCTAAACACACTTGCAGTTGTATTTTTTACTTTAAAAATGTTAACCAATTGTATCTTGGGATGAATGGGAATTTAAGTCTTGGTCTGATGTGCCTTGTAGCTTATCCGTGGTTGGAGAAAATCATTTGGGCTGTCATAAACCTGTATTTTCTCTTGTCTTCAATCCTTACACACTAGCCCTTTTTAAAAAAGACTCTGGTTTCAAACTGCTGAGGGAATTTTTATGTTTAATTTTTATACAGCATAATTGGTTTGTGTCCTTCAAATTTAATTATAAATAGCAATATAGGAAAGCAAAATGGAACAAAGTATAGGGTAGATTCATTTGTAAGACTGATATTACTCTTGATTTAATGTTACTCTTCCAAAAAAAAGTGAGCACAATTGCAATCAAGCCCTCTTTGCAAAGTTAATGGGAAATTCTCTTATATTCATGGTTATTAATCTACAAAATACATGTTTTTCATTGGTCACAGGAAGTTTTTGCACAAATCTAATTTCCATTCAAAGGGATAATGAAGGGGCTGGGGATTTAGCTCAGTGGCATAAGCGCCTGCCTTGCAAGCAGGCAGTCGTGAGTTCGATCCCTGGTACCGGTAAAAACAAAAAAGACCAAAAAAAAACAAACAAACAAAAAAAAAAGGGATAATGAATTACATAGTTAATAAATGTACTGGATATTCTTATTTAAGTCATAAACAACATTTTAAAAATACATTTTCTCACTAGAATAAACTGACATAAACCTATGCAATTTTCTGCTGGACTAGACATTTTAAAAGTGATCCACTAAGACTATGATCAGCTGTGGAATAAACAGGGACATGTTCTATAATTTTCTGGAGATTAAGGTAAAGCCATCCCTTCTTTCTTATGGGCTGCAGATGTGAGGTAGAGTTGGTACTTTTTCCTTTCTTACTTTTTCTTGTATTCAGCAGATTTGGAGCTGAAGTGCAGAGGCAGACTGTTAATTGTTGATTATACACACATGCAGTTCTTCTTTCCTGTGTAATTTACATGCGGTCTTATGTATGATGACCCTTCTTGCTCCACAGCTGAGGAACCCTAAAAGGCAGCCACACTGAGTTTTATACTCCAGGACATAGGAAATGCTGAGCTAATGCTATGAGAGACATTCTATTCTGGGAGGGGCTGCAGTAGAATCTGGGCTTGCCCGACCTGTCCCTTCATCCCTGGGGATGTCATATGCCTGGCATATTCCGTTTATTTTTGAGAATTAAAAGCAAGAACAATGAAAAGAGCTGGGTCAGTGGAAGGCCACCCAGAGAACTGCCTGATTGATGAAGACTGCAGTGGATATTATCAACCTTCAGTGACAAGAGGTGAAAGAACTTTGTAAAACAAAAAGCAGAGACTTAGAAAAACAAGAGAAAGAATGTGTAAGTATTATAAATCTCTGTGTGGTATCTTTAAATAGTCATTCAGAGAGTTCATTGCTTTTGAGGCCTCTCTTTATCACTGACTGGGAAGCATCTACAATTCCTTAATGTAGTCATGATAGAGTGACATAGTCCAACTGAAAAAATGCATGGTTAGATTTTAAAATCTGAGGTTTTCTCAAAAAGATTACCCCAAGTTATCTTCTTAGAAAAAGAATATTATTATTCTGAGAAATAGCCACAGAATTGTACATTTAAAAATAATGTCATTGTAAAATATCTAAATGGCTCATCCATTGTAATGAATGAAAAAGGACAAACCACTTGTTGTAGAGAGGGATTGTAAGGAGAACAATTAGAATCAGGACACAGAATTTATGATGTTATTTATGATGGTCATCCAGAATTTAACCCAAGAAAGTGCAGGAAATCTATCCACAACACTAAAGACCTGGAATTCAGCCAAGGGCCTGAATCCCACAGCACACATGAGTCTAGATGAAAACTTAGAGCCCATAATAACGCCTCCCATGAGTCCACCTGCAGATCTAGCGCCCATAGGAAGGCCTCACACCAGTTTTAGGGATCTGTGCTGGGAAGGCCCAGAGGTCAGCGGTGGAAGCTAGAAAGTCTATGACAGCAGGCTGATGGAGCGTGCTAGTAGGTTGAAAGTTTTATGTTGGAGCTGAGAAGTAACACTCAAAACAAAGACCAGGGCTGTCCTGAAAAGTACCCCAGCCATCATCAGCAACACGGAAGTCCCGAGCTCGTCCGATAAGCACAGTCAAATGCATGCCGGGAAGCCAGCAAGACAGTTTGTCTTGCAGATTAAA
This sequence comes from Cavia porcellus, assembly GCF_034190915.1. Classification (NCBI taxonomy): domain Eukaryota; kingdom Metazoa; phylum Chordata; class Mammalia; order Rodentia; family Caviidae; genus Cavia; species Cavia porcellus. Next base: position 23,693,228 of record NW_026947497.1, on the reverse strand, counting down.
TGGCACACTATGTAAGAACCACAGCTCCCCCAACGTGAACCATAGCTACTCTCACCATTTGAGTCCCGAGCTCCTCAAATGACAACGGTTGAACTCTGGGGAGATAGTCATGACAAATTCCTCCAGGAGAACCAGTGGTTCAAACAGCAACACTTAGAGAAACACGCAGCTCCTAGTTCTTCTTCTCCATGTCTCTATGCTGGCAACTTTCGTTGGGTGGAACATCTGTGCTCAGCAGCACACTATTTTAATTCATTTGGTGTTAAGTTGACCATTAGTTTTTAATCCATAACCACTAATTTTTCTTACTGTGACCTTTAAATTTTCTTTTTAAAATAGTTAATACAATTGATTTAAAATAAGCAAAGCCCATTCCATAATTTTGTGTCACTGTAAAGAATTAAAAACAAAGAACTTCTAAGAGTCATGATGTATATAATACCAGATAACATATAACATATAAAATAAAAACTGCAAGTCAATATCACATGCCACAAAATAATCACATGCCACAAAAATCATTAAATTTTTCCTTTAGTTTAATTTATTAAAATAAGTGGATATGTGAACATATAAGTTATATATAACATTCTGAGACTGAAGACCTAGGCACTATGCAGTTGAGTTGAAGAGATTTACCTCTTCCTGAATTGGCTCCAGCTTAGTACTCCTCTTAACATACGCCACATTTACGAGTTACACATTTGTCTTATGCCCCAAAGTCCTCAGTCTTCCTGCTTCCACTTAAAGGAAAAGAAAATAAAATCCTAATATAAAGTTCTGTAAAAGTAATGTGATACATTAAAGACATTTTGTAAGGTTCTAATCACAACTAAAATTTTGGCAAAATTTAAAATACAGCACCATGAAAGAATTAGAGATCTGGAAGCAGTTAAAATAGAAACATTCAAGATTCTATATCATTAAGGAATGGAAAATTTCTAGAGGTACTGGAAATTTGCAACTTTTCCAAGGTCCTTAGATAATATGGATGAAATATTATAAGATAACTTTTCCACCACTAAAATTCAGGTTGACTTTAAAATTTTAAGTGCAGTAGTTTTAGAATGTTTTGGTTTTCTAGAAAGATTTCTCTTTTCCTCTATAAGCTGTTAACTATTAGCATCGAAGTATTAGACTGTGATGACATAATCATTATATTTCTCCAAAAAAATTCACTTGTTTTAGGTTTTTTTTTTGTGTGTGTGTGTGTGTGTGTGTGTGTATATGTTTTGTTGTACCAGGGATCAAACTCATGACCTTGCACTCGCCAGTCAGGTGCTTATGCTGCTAAGCTAAATCTCCAGCCCAAAAGTTTCAATTTTTTAAGGTTTTATGAAAGATAAAAGTTTATTACAATATTCAAAGTACCTGTAAGACTTTTATGATATCAGTAAAGCACAACAAGGTTGTAACACCTACTCAATACAATCTGTAACAAATTTTGAATGAAGCCACTAAAAAAGAGTAATATCTTAAATTTTCAACTAATTTTATTTAAAAAAAGAACACTTAACTGGTGAGAGTTGAATTACATCCTTAGGATCTCAATACAGATAACCTTGATATAGCATACTTGATTCTCTTTTGTCTGACTGCAATCTATGTTTGCGGATTTGCCTTCTGGTATCCCATTTTTATAGTCTTTAGTCTAGCAGCATTACTCTCTTTTTCCTGAATTTGTCTTATATCTTATATTTCTATCTTTCTAGGAATGATATTTCTTCTACATTAAATTACCTTTTATTGCGTCTCCACTTGGAAAGTCTTATTCTGTTGGTACACTACTCTTCTGCAATTGCCATGGTCATTTCAAATGTCATAGTCTATTGAGTCTCTGTAGTCTAAGTTAGTGACTCCCATCAGCATACACAGGCCACTGTAGACAATGGTTCTATTATATTTCAAATTACATTGTCTTTGTTTATCTACCATTGTTGTCCTTAGACTATTATGTCAGTTTCTGTCTTTTTCATCGTTGTGTCTTTCCTTTACTAATGCCTAATAGTACGTGCTAAATAAGGAATACTATTAAGGATTGTCTGCCTTAAGGAAATATATAATTAAAATTATTTGTTCTTAAGGAAATATCATATTACCATATTTAAGATTGTCTTCCATAAATCTTTCTATTGTTGGCACCATAGAATTGAAAGCTTGCAATTTATTGAATTCGTAAGTATAATAGTTATACTATATATTTCTTTCTAAGTTTGCAAAATTGGATGTGTGCCTAATATCTTTAGAAACTTAACCTTGTGTAGAAGTATCTTCATAAGTATAATGTATTTTAGTATAATGTATAAAAGGTCAAATTTCACTGATTAAGAAATTAAAATTTGAGCTTGGCAGGTAGAGTAAGTGAACCACTTAGAATGGCACACACACCTTTGGGGGGCAGGGTAATCAGTGAGTTCAGCAATGGGGAATTGCCCAAAGCAGCAACCAAGAGCCAGCAGTGGGGTTCTAGAAAACTCCACCAACAGAAGACAAGGCCCAAACCCCACATCCAGAGGCCGAGCTGAGCTCCATTCCCAGCATAGCTCTACGGCAAACCCAGCTGGAGAGCACAGCACATCTGTGGGATCTGACATGGACACTGTCACAGAACTGTCAACACCGGACGGATTTTACTACTTTTCTTCTCCCCTGTTTGTCTGATTGGCTATCCTTTTCCTGTCTGGCTGGCTGATGTCTTGTTTTGTTTTGTATTTTGTGGATATTTTTGCTTCTGGGTTTATTTTTCTTCTTTCTTTTGTTCTTTTCCTTTTTGCATTCCTTTTTCAATCTTACTTTCATTATTTAGGTTTCTTAACCTTCTTTTTGAATCCTTAACTTTATTCTTCTGAGCCTCTTTGTTTTTCCTCAATTGCTTCTTGCAATTAAACTTTTTTTTGTCTTTTTCCTTTTTTATTGGTACTGGCGATTGAACTCATGACCACACACTTGCAAGGCAGGGGTGTATGCCACTGAGCTAATCTTCGGCCCCTGCAATTAAACTTTTAAATGAGTTAACAGTGTCTCCTCTCTTTCTGATTGATCCCTTGTATTCTGCTTCATTCTTTTCCTCCTGGGCCCACCAGTTTTCCATAATTGGGTTTTTAAGTTTAACAAACTCTGGATGTGTACCTAGTATCTTTAGAAATTTAACTCTGTGCAGTTATATATTCACAATTATAATGGACTTTATCACATTTATACAAAAGGTAAATGTGGCTCATTAAGAAATTATAATGACCCTTTGATCTCCATACTTGACTCTACTATATTTGATCACATTCATCATTTTATTTTGTCCCTACTCATCTTGAACCTTATGCCTCCCACAGAAGGGTAAAATCATTCCACTAAGAGGAAAATTACTGCACAGGAGTACATGGTATTCATTTTGTTTTGAAATATAACTTGGGAGTTTGCTCCTGAGGTTAGACACAGCAAGTTAATGGTTAATCTGTCTGTAGTTAAGCTGTACTTGAAATTATTGTTTTTTTTTAAAAACTGTACTACTTTAGCCAGGATGCCATATATGCTATAATTTGTCTTTCTCCCTTATATGATAACTATGATTATATGGTGTCACAGTCATCACTACAACTCAACACAAAGAATTGGGTGCTGAGGTAAATAGTAATTTTGCATCCTTTAAAAATTGGGAATATAGGTACTTGGGATCACTATAAAGAACCACCTAAACTTACAGGATATCCTAAAGAACAGACATCTCATAGGGAAGCCTTAATACTAGGGTTAAAGCTGTCTATCCTAAGAAATCAGTAAACAGAAACACAGAAAAAATAAAAATTGAAAATGACAAGACACAGAAGCAAAATGCATTCTCTGCCATCCAGCACACCCAGGACAAGCCTAGAACACAATAAGATAGATGAAACTGGAAGTCAAATATTGGAACTCTATTAAATAATAGCAGCAAAAGTGAAAAAATAAAACAAGTGGAAGGGCTATATTGAAAATATTCTCAGTGGTATAAAAAGAAATGATGTTAAAAATCAAAGATATTAGACACAGAAAAAAGAATATGACAGCTTAGAAAAATGATGGAAACAATAAATACCCAACATAGAACAGAAATGGAGTCCAAGAAGCTGTTGCAAACAGAAATCAAAGAGATTAAAACCTCCATTGAAAGTATATGCAACAGATTGAATGGAGAGGATAGAACTTGAAAACAAGAGTTGCAGTTAGTGATCATGAAAATAATGATATATTAAAAATAACAAAAGAGTGTAATGAATCAATCCAAAAGCTACAAAACTAAGCAATGAAAAATAACATAAGATTTATTGGGTCAATGAGAAAGATAGAGACAGTGCAACTGCCATAAAAACAATGGATAAAAAATTAGACATACAAATAAATGATGCACATAGAACTTGAAACAACCATAACCAAAATAAAGTTACACCAATATATAACAGTCAAGATCCCAGAAATTTAGCAGAATGACAGAATACTAAAAGCTATTAGAAAAAAGAAACATCACCTATAAAGGAAAGCCCATCAGAATTATGGTAGACTTCTGAACACAAAGCCTAAAGTCAAGAAGAGATTGGGGCAAAGTATTTGAAATACTGAAGAAAACAACTTCCATCCAAAATTGATGTGCCCACAAATTATATTTCAAAATTAACGGAAAAATGAAATTCTTTGTGACAAAGAACAACTGAAGAAGTTCATGACCACCAAGTCAACCCTACAAAGAGTGTATTCTAGACAGGAATAAAAATGACCACAGTTCCAAGAGTAATACAGAAAAAACAACCTGGCAGGGCCAGCAATTGAACAGAGGAAAAAAGAATGAAACCAATAGCAGGAAAATAATATGATAAAGATAAACAGTACATAACAATTATAACCATAAGTGTAAATGGCCTCAATTTGCCAATCCAAATAAATAGATTGACAGAATGGATCAAGAAACAAGATCCAACAATATATTTCATTCAAGAAACACGTAAAACTGAAAACAAAATCTCTAGACTGAAAGTCAAAGGATGAAAAATAATCCTCCATGTAGCAGGAACTCAGAAAAAAGTAAGGGAAGCTATTCTATTTGTATACAATGTGAACTTGAAACCAAAATCTGCCCAAAGAGATAAAGAAGACCACCACATACTTATTAGATGAAAACTTGAAGAGGAACATATAAAAATCATAAATATATATGCACCAATACAGGCATACCCAACTATATTAGACAATTATTAATACACATGAAAAATCAAATGAGCAATAGCACAATTGTAATAGAAGACCTTAATATCTTTCTTTCACAAAGAATTAGATAAATTAGACAAAAAATCAGCAAAGAAATATCAAAGCTGAACCAAACATGTGAACAAATGGACTTATTTGGCATTTATAGAGTGTTCCAAACAACATCAAACTACACATTCTTTCCAGTAATGCATGGGGCATTCTCTAAAATAGAACATATACTAGCCCATATAACATGCTTACATCAACGCAAAGGATTTTAAATTATCTCATGTATATTATATGATCATAATGTGATGAAATTGGAAATTAACAGCAAAAAGAGCTAGACAAGTTTCCATGAACACATGGAAATTATATAATACCCACCTGAACAATGGGTTACAGATGAAATTAAAGAAAAAAATTTAAATCTATAATTAAACAAAAATGTAGATACAGCACACTGTAATGTATGGGACATAATGAAAGCAGTCCTAAGAAGAATATTTATAGCAGCGAATTTTCACATCAAGAAAACAGAATGAGCACAAGTAAGTAACCTAATGTTGTACCTCAAGCATTTAGAAAAAGAAGAGCAGATAAGCCCAAAGACCATGCAAGGGATGAAATTATAAAGATCAGAGAAGAAACTAATGCAGCTGAGACTAAGAAAACAATGCAAAGTATTAATGAATTGAAGAGTTGTTTCTTTAAAAGAATAAATAAAATTGATAAACCCTTAACCAATCTTGTGAAAATGAAAGAAAAGAATTAGATTTATGCATTGAGGAATGAAAAGATTTCTTGTGGAAATTCAGAGGATCATCAATACTTACTTCAAAGATCTTTGCTATCATAGGAGGAATAATACGAAGGAAACGGATAGAATCCTAGACAATGTATGCATTACCTGAACTGAACGAAGAAGATATAAAAATTCTCAATATCTCAATCTCATTTACAGAGATTGAAAATGTGATTTAAAAATTACCATCAAAACTGAGATCCTGATGGATTCATGGCTGAGTTCTGTGAGAAATTTAGAGAATATTTAATACCAATTCTCTTCAGAATATTTAATGGAATTGAACAGGATGCAATGCTATCTAACTCATTCCTGCAGCCATGTATTACTCTGAAACCAAAGCCAGAGAAAGTCCTAACCAAGAAAGAAAACTACAGACCAATCTTCCTAATGGGCATATTTGCAAAAATCCTCAGTAAGATACTGGTAAACAGAATGTATCAAATCATCAGGAAGATTATACTCCATGACCAAATGGGTTATCCCAAGAATACAGGGACAGTTCAACAAACACAAATCAATGTAATATGCCATATTAACTGAGTCTAAAACAAAAATCACATGATCATCTCAATAGATACCTAAAAAGCTTATGATTCAGTCATACATTCATAACCAAAACCACAAAGAAAATCAGAGTAGATTGTCTTTATCTCAATCTGATATGAGTCATATATAACAAACAAACCATCAACATGATATTAAATTGACAAAACTGACAGCTTTCACTTTAAAGTCAGGGAGATGACAAGGCTGTCCACTATCACCACTGTTCAATATACTTCCTGGAACATTAGCCAGAACGATTAGATGAGAGAGAGAAATAAAAGGAACGATAGGAAAGGAAGAAGCTAAGACATGATACTCTACATAGAAGACCCCCCAAAAAATGTTGGACTGAAACATTAGATTTAATACTCAAATTTAGTAGTATACCTGGATACAAAGTCAACACTCAAAATCAATAGCATTCTTATACACAAACGGCAAATGCACTGAGTAAGGAAATAATACCTTTTACAATGGCATCCAAAAATGTCTTACAGTTGGGAATAAATCTGGCAAAGCAAGTAAAAGATCTCTGTATTGAAATTTACAGTGCTCTGAAAAGACAAGATTAAAGAGAATATCAGAAAATGAAAAGATGTCCCTTGCTGATGGATAAGAAGACCCAGTATAGTCAACATAGCCATGCTCTCTAAATTTTTATACAGATTTAATGCATTATTAATTAAAATAACATTACCTCACAGAACTAGAGAAAACTTTCCTAAAATTCATCTGGAAACAGAAGAGACCTTTGATAACAAAGGCAATTCTGGGCAACAAAGGCGAGGCAGGAGACATTACAATCCCTGAACTGAAATTATACTTCATAACCACTGTGACAAAATCAGCACTATATTGCAAAAAAAGAAAAAAGCAAACAGAAAATCCCCCAATCAAAACAAACAAACAAACAACAACAACAACAAAAAAAAAAACCCCAAAATAACCCGAGGGTCAGTGGAACACATGAGAAGATAAGGCACAACTACAAACACATTAGGTCACCTTATCTTCAACAAAGTGGCCAAACTTGTTTACTGGAAGTGTGATAGTCTTCTTAATAAATGGTGAAGGTAAACAATGATTCTCTGTGCCACAGACTAATACTAGATCAATGGATCAATGTCTGTCACTATGCAGTAAAGCCCAAATGAATGAAAGATCTAAATATTAAGGCAGAAACACTCATTCTAGTGGAAGAAAAATTAGGTAAAAATAGTGAAGACATATGTAGAGGCAGAGATTTCATGAACAAAATCCAAACTACATGAGAAATACTTCAAGAATCAATAAGTGGAATTTCATCTTATTAAAAAGCTTTTGCACATCATAAGAAGTCACCAACAGAATGAAAAGACAACCCACAGAGGGGAAAAATGTTTTAGTCAATTATCCCTCAGAAGAAGGACCTCTATCTAGAACATATAAAGAATTGAAAAAATCAGACACACCCCCCCCCAATTCAAAGACCAAACATAACAATTGGGCATCTGAAATGAATGTGCTTTTCTCAGATGAAGACATGAAAATAGAAAATAAATATATGAAAAAATATTCAATTTCATTGGTCATTTGGAGATGAAAATTAAAACAATGCTGAGATTCCATCTCACTTCAGAAAAAATGGCTATCATCAAGAAGTCAACGAATAACAAATGCTGATAGGACTACATGGAAAAATAATCCATGGGAAGGTTGGCTGGTGCAAACATTGTGGAAATCAGTGTAGAGAGCTCTTGAAAAACTAGGATTAGCAGTACCATTCAACTCACTTATTCACATTCTGGGTATCTTCTCAGAAGAGTCAAAACCGCATACCACAGGGATACATGTGTACCCACATTTTTAGCAGCGTAATTGTAATAACTATACCTTGGAAACAACCCAAGTGACCATAAATTGAGGAATGGTTATGTGGTGAGTCCTATGCAGCTATAACTTGAGTCTTTTAGAGATAAGTGGATGCAATGTTAGATAACACTCATAAGTGAAATAAATGAGACTTACATGTGTAAACATCTTATTGTCTCCCTAATGTAAGAAGCTGAAAGAGTAATAAGATTCCAAATGTAACATAGATATTGTGAAATGGGAAGAAACTCTTTAAAAGAAATGATAAACTGAGGATGTGGGAAAGGAGATAAGAATGAAAGAGAAAGGAAAAGATAAATATATATTAATTTTAATAAGTTCATTGAAAATAAAGGTTTGTACTTGTATTGTTTAATCAGCTTTTTCATACTTATATTTTGCAATCTGAGAAACTACTTTGAATATAACAATACGCAATCTATTAATGATTGTTGCTCTTCTACTACCTTGTTTTGAAATTTTGTAGCATTAATTTTATTGCTTTTTCTCTTTAAAAGTAAACAAATGAGTTACCGTTTGAGTTTGAGTTAAGATTTGAATAAGATCCATGCTTACTTGCAATTCTTGAAGTATAATTTTTGTCATGTGTCAACCTCAAATTTTATTTAATACTTTCTTACAATGTTTTGTCAATATCCAAATAATAGCCTAATATTCCAACCTAATTCTGCATTAAAACATGCATACGTTCAGTAACTTTATTTACTCTTCCTAAAACCTTAATTGAGGCATTTTGTTTTTTAAATGTGGGTGTATTTAAAACATTATTTGGGGCTAGGGATATAGCTCAGTGGCCCAGTGCCTACCTGGCAAGCGTGAGGTTATGAGTTCGAATACACAGCAACCACCTCCATGCCCCCCCACACACAAAAGTAAGAAAACATCACTTCATCTAGTGAATGAGCTATGGTTAATAATTCTCTCTATATGCGAGAGGAATTAGAGGAATATTGAAGCTTGAAACACACTCTTCACAAAACTAAGTTATTCATTTTTTTGACAGTGGTGTAATTTCTACTGTGTTACACTCTCTTATTCATTAACATTTCCCATGTACTCTATCAATCACAATTTCCATGGCACAAATGGAGTCTCACGCCACTTTTAGAGAACTTGAAAAGAAAAATATGTGATAAAACAATGAAATTAGTTTGCTAAAAATGTAATTTTTTTCTTATTGCTACCATCAGTTTAGAGATCCCTGATGTGTTAATTTACTGTGAATTTTCAAGATAGTTGATACAGTGTGAAACATATTAGTTTATATAATTTTTGAGTAGCAACTTAGCCAAATATATCATTACTAAATCTCATGTTTCTCTATATATACTTTTGGAAACCTTAATGATTCTATTCTTTTATTAATTAATACATCCTTTTATTAAATTTCATTTATTAATTTCATTATTTTATTTAATAATGCTCTAAAACAAATTTATTAAATAATTATTTTCAGAAAACAATTTTGTGTCAAATGCTGTCTTCGACTGTGTCTAAAGCAAAAATGAAAATATACATTTCCATTTCTTTTTGGAATTTTCGTTTTGGAGACATCGATTTACTTATCAAAATAGGCTAGAATGAAATTCCATCCTTGAAATTGCAGCATGTGTGCATGCCTGTGTGTGTTTAACTTCACTCCCTTGTCTGTGCATATGTGCTTGTATGATTGTGTGTTTTTTGCATTCCTAAAATGATAGTATCGTGGAAACAGTATACGTGATGCTCAGTGTCATACAAAACAGTCATGTCAGAGAAATGTAATCAACCATTCGGAGAAGTCATGGTATGTTCAGCACCAAGAGACAAATATCTGAAAATGTGATTGTCAGTTAGAAAATTGATTGGAATTTGAACAATTCCGTTTTTCCCCCTGTTTTTTTCTGTAGGAGAAGAGGAAATTTATCACTCCACAGGGAAATAATTACTGTTAGAATCCAAAAAAGATACAAACAGGTTAGACTATGAATCAAGCACAGGTTAGTGGTGTGATCATGTGCAAAACTTGCATATTTTCTTGACGAGAGCCTTTTTTTTTTTCATACATGAAACGATTTTTCTACACAGAATCCAAAACTTTTTTCAAACTGAGGCTTTGATATTAGAAACTATATATTAGGGTTCTTTTATGTCACTAAAGGTCTAAAAATAATTGTTCAAAAATCTTAGACCTCCTCTTCCTTTTTATTTTGAGATAAGATACTTTTAAAACATTACACTGCCTAATCTAGGCTTGAACTTGCGATTTTGCGCCTCTGGCTCCTGAATTTACAGGAGTGCGACTCGACATTCAGGTTTAGTCTTTCTTTATTATAGAGATTGAATTATTTGATTGTATAATCAGTCTTTTTTTTTCATCTGCAAAGCAATTTTCTGTGGGAATTACAGAATTGGAAGCGTATCTGTGTAGTGAAGCATGTTTCATGTGGTCTAGGTAAATGCTTTATATGTTACCAGAAATAATTAAATTTGACAAAAGTACACATAATTTTTTAAAAATTGCTTTCATGTTCATCTAAATATTTAGTGCCAAATTCATGAAGCAGCACAACACAGAGGATGGATACAGGAAAACCCAGGAAACTGAGATTTCTAGAGTCCCTTCTCCTCATGATGTGAATACAGCCCCTTTTCTCATGTAAAAAGAAAAAGGTTGAACTTGGTCCATTTTGTACCCTTTCCAGTATTTTAATTCTATATATATTTGGGATGCATGCTTTGCCCCTGCCCAAAACTGATATAACAATACCTGTTCCACAAGATATCTTTGGTAAAAACCTTTAAAAACTTCTCTAAGGACTGACACCTGATTTAATGGAGTAAAAGAAATAATATTTATGGAATATTACATCTTCCCACTCAGCTTCATCTTCTGAAAGACTATTGGGCAAATAACTCCCTTTATCAGCAACTTGGCGGTTTTGCACACTACTCTTGTTCCACAGATTATCCCAGCTCTCGGCATCAAAGTTTTTGATTTTCCTATAATTAGGAGGAAGTTGCTGAAGAAATGGAAATAAACTCAGGTCAGGAATGTTTATTAAGTATATACCATAAGTGAGAGGATTATTCTACTTTCTCAGAGACAAAATGTACCATGACCGTGATAATTTTTATTCTTTTAAAAAATATTAGTAATTAGGAGCTTTACACTGAGTTACATCCTTAGAAATCTCCCCCTTTCCTTGTTATTTTGAGATGGAGTATTTTTAAGTCACTGTGTTGCCTAGTCTAGACTTAATCTGTGATTTTTCTGCCTTAGCCTCCTAGAGTCCTGATATTACAGAAATGTGGTGTCACATCCAGATTTATTCTTTATTATATTACAAAAACATGCTAACAAAAACATCTAGGTAAGTCTCAAAATTAATTTGAGAATATAATTGTACAAAGGCTACTTCATGTACAGAACCTAAGTTAATAAAATTGAGTATGTGTAAGAAGGCTCTAGTGGCCAAATTCCTTTGTGCATTTTTGGCTCAAAGGAGGAGGGGATTGAAAAACAGGGTACTCCAATTCTTTTGCAATTTCAAGCTTGTACATCTAATCAGTAGCAGTCTCCAGATTGGCAGTCACGTGTGAAAACACACCATAACTTCATTCTATTGATGAACTAAAAATAATTTCTGTAAATTTTCTGTATTGCCATAGTACTATATTATGAACAAAAAGAATATTATGAGTATTTTATATACTACATAAGATACTTATTTGAAGGAATGATGAAGAAAATATTGTTCTAGACTTGAGATTTGTTTTTTGTTCTATCATTGGTATTGACATTTGTTTTAGAATTAGGAAAAAAAAATTAAGTATGGAAATGACATAAGAATTGGTCATTCAGGAGTTTGAAGTAGATTTACCAGAGATATTATTGTTTGAGCTGAAAATATTTTCAAAGTGTTCAGATGGGGAAAATAAATTACCAAAAAAAGGAACAACATAGAACATAAGAAGGGATCCTTTTAATGAGCAAGTTGGTAACTACAGAAGCATCACTGGAGGATTCTGTTACTGATTTAGGTACATTCATGAATAAGAGAGAAACCACATGAGGACTACAGCTTTCTCTGGTACTAAAACTTCAGGGAAGGGTATGGAAATGTGGAAATCTCAGTATCAAGATCATAGGCAGCTGAGGCTGATTTCCTTTACGGCTTCTGTGTGTCTCATGTTAACACATACCCTGTAGTCAGCTGGAGATTAAGAGAGAGCTGCAGTTGGCTCTGGTTAAGGAAAAAAAAAATGTCTGCAACAGAGTCCAATGCAAGTGTTAAACCTATATGCAATTTCTGTGGGAAAAAAGCAGTAGGTTTGGGTTTCTAAAGGAAATTTTAAAAAATCAATGCAATCTGCTTCATATAATCTGCAGTGATCAATAAAGTGGCTCTAATATAGATAACTTCTTCCCATATGGAAAAAATAAAAGTACTTTTGTAGCAGGTTGAAAGTTTCTGCTCAAATTTTGTTTATGCAAAATTTATATATTATTTTGAATGATTTGTACAATGCCAAATGGGGCAAAATTTTAAATGTCTACCATAAGATATATTCTCTAAATGTTGTGCAAGGTAACTTATATATGTATGTAATATAATTTCAAGGACTTATAAAGAAATATGGAAAATTGTTCATTCTAACAACTACCAGAGTGCTGCTGAATTTATGACAATCCATATGCTATTACATGTAACAGAGAATCAAAAGAATAGAGTCAAGAAGATGATTTCTAAAAATACCATCTTGTTAACTTCTTTAAATGTGATTGGAAGCCTTTTAAAGCAACCACAATCAGCAATTGGTATCAGACATTAAAAAAAGAACATAGTGTTTTCTGTGCTTGATTTTATGGTTGAGTTTTGTTTATAGAAATAAAAAAAATCGGTTTTTTAGTTCTTTATATTTTCTAGGTAGTATTCTTTAGTCTGAGTGCAAGGTAAAGTTCTTTCCTGTTATTTTTTTCTCATTATGTGCATTGTCTCTTCAATCATTTGATGGTTTCCTCTGCTCTGCTATGATCTCATTTGTTAATTCTTGATTATTTCTGGTGCACCTGGGATTTTGTTCAGAAAGTCATACTTGCACTTATGTCTTCAAGAGCTTTACCCACTTTGTCTTCTAGCAGTAAGTGTTTGTGTTCTAATAATTAGGCTTTTGACCCATTTTGATTTTAGTTTAGGGCAGGTAAGACACACACATCTAGGTTAAATCTTTGGCATGTGCATGACCACTTACTTCTAGCCCCATTGGGTTGAAGAGGTTTTCTTTCCTCCAGCAAAGGATTTGTTCCCTTTGTAAAATATGAAATAGCTGAGCAGGCGTGGAATTGTTTCTGAACCTTCTATTCTGTTCCATTGATTCACAAGTCTTTTTTTGCCAACACTATGCTGTTTTTAATCACTGTAGCTTTATAGCATAACTTGAAGTAGGGGCTGAATGGCCCCTGGTGTGTCCTTGGTGCCCAGACATGCTTTTTTATTCTATATCTTTCCTGGTTCCATTTGAATTTTAGGATTGCTTTCTCTAGTTCTGTAAGGAATGTTATTAGTATTTTGATTGGGATTGTGTTAAATCTTTACAATGGTTTTGGAGGTTTGGCTATTTTGACTGTTGGTTTTGCCTATCTAGAAAAAGTGGTTATCTTTCCAATTTCTGTTCTCTTCTTCAATCTTAAAGACTCAGTAAAAAAAAAAAGCATCTGAATTGAATAGGTACTTCTACAAATGGCCATAGATACATGAAAAAATGTTCAACATCACAGGTCATTTGAGAAATAAAAATTTAAACAACAATTAAGATTCCATATCACTCTAGAAAAACGACTACCACCAAGAAATCAACCAACAACTAATTCTTTAAAGGCTACAGAGAGAAAGGAACACTTTTCTCATTGTTCATGAGAGATTAAATTGATACAAAAAGTATAGAATTCAGTGTGGAGATTCCTTAGAACTAAAAATAGAAATTCCATTTGACTCAGCTCTTCTCATTTTAAATAGCTTCACAAAAGAGTTAAAGACTTAATTCCACAATGATGTTTGTTGCAACACAATTCATAACAGCTAAATCTTGAAAACAGCATGTACACCCATCAACAGAAGAATGTATAAAGAAAATAGGGTATTGAAATATGATGGAGTACTACTTTCCCATAAAGAATGATAACCTTGAGTAATTTATAGAAAAAATAGATACATCTTTAGATCATAATTTTAAGTGAAGTAATGCAGACAGACAGGCTCATATATTACATGGTCTCTTTGTTATGAAGAGTTTAATATATAAATGAATTATAAAATAAAAGACAGATGATAGGAACAAAGAGAGAAAAATTATTGTAATCCAGTGCAGACAATATATCTAAAGATGTACCTTAGCTTAGTACAATTATCCTATGTGTTTTGTATATTTTTAATCCATTATTCTGTTTTTATGTGAATATGATAATTAACTTAAAAACATCTTACAAGATAAACAAGTGAGATGCTGACAAAATAAATGAGGGGTGATAGTATACTCTATTCTAGCTAGTGTCTGCCTGTGTTGTACTGATATTATAGTACAGGGATTATACTCTTAATGTAATAAAAACGCCCACTGAAATTCAATGGTATATGTCAATAAAGGTCTATTTCTGGTCCATGCCACAGTTTGCTGAAGCTTCTTCATGTTGTGTTCTTTTTCATGGTGATCTAGTCCTGTTTCTAAAGAGAACACATATAGTGTACCACGCCTTCTATGAGCAGACAGAAGGGGTCACATACTGCTTCCAGTTACGCTCCTCTGGAAGGAACACAGCAGGGTTCCCAGGCTTCACTGAGAAAAAATGTCTACATCTCCAGAGACTAAACAGAAAGAGTGGGACTGATGAACATGCAGCTAGTCTAGGCCACTTGAGTATTAGTTAAAATGTCACAACATTGGCACTGCCGCTATTTCATTTCACAGATGGGAGAACTGAGACATGAAAGGTTTCATAAATATTCCACAGTTTTACTACGAGTAAATTGTAGAGCTGAGAGTTAAAGACAGGGAAGCTGTCTCTTAATTATAATGAACATCAAATCAAATCAATTGTCATTCAAATTATAAAGCAATACTTACCACCATATTGCTATTGTAGTCTTTTCCATTTGTGCATGAGTGCAGGTGAATTTTGAAATGCACTCTTCCTAGTTCCTGTATTTTACTTCAAAGCTAGAATTCTCAATCATTTTCATTAATACTGAAACAATTACTCACTGATAAGAGCACTATGATTATGAACGTTGACACTATAAGCTCTATTACCCAATTTTAGATATAAATAAATTGAGAATTAAAAGTGTTATGTAACTCGCCTAAGTAACATAGTTAACAAATAGAACATTTTGTGTCTATTTCTAGGGTCTAATGCAAACATTGTGATGATGTTTCATAAATATTTTAAAAGAATTATGAAAATATTCTAAAATTTTGAATTTCTGTTTGCTATTACACTGAAGTGGATTATGCTTTTACCTTGTTTTATGTGTGTTTTTTGTTTTAAGGATACTGGCCAACTTGTTTCATCTATGTTTTGAAAACTTTATATAAATGTGTCTCTGGTTGCTTAATAAGTATTGTTTAATCATTAGATGATAAAATTCAATTAGATGCCACTTACACAAACGAGGGAACATTCATTATTTGTTATGTGTCCTGTACATCCAATGCATTGCTTTAAGGACTGCATCAATTAGCCTTCAAATATGCTTGCAATATAATCTTCAAAAAATAGTTAAATATATAGAATATATATTACTGAAAATGTGAGATACATACACTTTAGACATCATATGTACACACATGTGCACACAATTACATGATTTGTGTATCCTAGTCTACTTTTAGCCTCTCACCCAGTTTCTGCATATTCAAATTTTTTCGTTCTTGTTATTTTAGATAGATGGCCTTTGCATTACTACCTTTGTTTAATTTCTTAGTTCCTTAAAAGTTTGACTAGAGGGTAATAAGGTACAATTAGTCATGAATAAGTTGTTCTAGTGTGCACGGTAAGGTAGTATGTACACATAATGATAATGCTAATTATAGCTGGAAAACATCAACACTCTAATAAACAAGAAGAAACGGTTGGGGATTTAGCTCAGTGGCATAAGCGCCTGCCTTGCAAGCAGGCAGTCGTGAGTTCGATCCCCGGTACCGATAAAAAAGGAAAAAGACAATAAAAAAAAAAAGAAGAAGAAACAACTTTTAATGTTTTCTCTATAAATAAATGGTAAATTCTTGAGATAGTAAATATGCTTAGTCTGACTTAAACATTATACAACATACATATATACTAAAGCCTCAAATGTAACTCCATGAATAGGCACAATTTTTGCTTTGATGCATCAATTAAAATAAATTTTTAAGCTGGACCTATGAAAGAAGGTGAAATGCCAGCATATACAATGTTGGATGCAGATAGATTGCAAGTTTGAACTAAACCTGAGAAACATAGCAATTTAGTGACACTGTGTCTCTAAAAAAATTGAAGCTAGAGATGTAGCTCAGTGTGGAAGCAGTCGGTTCAGTCCTCAGTGTCACTAAGTGAATAATTTATTTAAAAGGTGTGAACATAATGCATACACTAAAAATAAACTAAAATTTTCATCTACAGGTGGGTTATTTTGACCATCTGCTGTAAAAAAATCTCTTCCTTTATGAATCCTGGTATTCGTGTAGGCTTTGTGACATCCCACTCTGCTGGTCTTTTTCCTCAAAATGTTCTAGTCCTTAGTTTCTATCATTAGTTCTTCCTCTTTATACTTCTTTTAGGGCTTGCCACTGAGGGATTGTTCCTGGTCTACTTCACGTCTCACTTCCCTTTCTCGTTACTCTCCCTTCCACTTGCATGGCTTCAAATATCATATCTTGATTTATCACTTTTAAATATAGCATACTAAATCATAATTTTTACGTGTCCTACCAACCAATCTATTCAGGAGACACCATCAACATTCTCATGTACTCAATTCTTAATCTTTTACTCAAATCGTCTCCACCTCTAATTTGAATCTTGGAAACACCACCAAGAGGACATATGACACTGTCTGGTGTCAGTCTCTACTCTGTACTCTGTATTACTAATTCACCCCTCTTATCTAATTATAGCTGCAAGACCTCAGCAGATTTTGTCTGTTCTTTATGCACTTCTGCCCTCCAGCAAGACTTTTTCCATTTTGTACAGTCAGAATGATAGTTAAAACCCGAAGTCTGATCATGCCAGAGGCAGAGAAGAGGCAGCATATGACATACAGTTGTCTAAAAATATTTGTCCATTGGTTAATAGCATGGCCACCTCGTATCATTTCATATCCCTCCTTCTCATTTACTCTGTCATATCAGTCTTCATTGTGTCTCCGAATGTGCCAGGTCTTCTGCATTCACAGATTATTTCCTCTTCTCTGACAAAAATATTTTTATCTTGTTTTCCTCTTAACTCCTTCCAGTCTCCTAAGCACCAAGCCAAGTTCTATTTCTTCAGGGACATTTTTGCAGCAAGTATAAATTTCAAGCCAAAGGAGTATTGGATTTTTTTGTGTTTGTTTTAGCAGGAAGTTAACTTAGCTGAACTTGAACTTCAAATTGTACTCTTTTGCAGTGGGCAGCCGCTAAACTTATGTCCCCATTTTCAACCTTGGCTGTGGTATTTGAGTTTGCCTTACATGGTTCAGGGACACACAGAAATGTGGGCTCGGCTTCTGTTGCTTTCTCCTGGGATTTGCTTCTTCATTTTCTTGCTGCTGAGAGAACCCAGAAATACATTTTTCTGATTTTGTATGCCAGTAAGAGATCAGGCTTCTGTCAAGGATGTGACCTTCACTGTGGTGACTGAAACTTCCTTCAGGAGAAAAGTTGTAAACATGGGAGGGCAGACAAGCGCCCTTCTCTTCTTCTTTCATGGCCACTACTTGGTCATTTTTTTTATCTTCTTTTCATTTGCTTTCAGCTGTGCTTTTGTGTGCATCTATGCCATTGCATGTTCATGTGTATGTAAAAATATACATTTTTTCCAGAATTTATAATTTTCTTACGCAAAAAAATTTTTATATGAGCTAATTAACCATGAGTACAATTTCATTCAAACAAACATACAAAATTTTATCTAATACCTTCTTTGTGTAAAATAATCTGCTATGTGTTTGTACCAAATGTATTGTTTGACCTTATCGGTTATATATTCTACTGTAGAAGAAAGAAATTAAATAATTGTCGATGTCCGCTCCCGGCCGGCAGGAAGGACACACGACAAAGTCTGGTAGTGGACAACCTTTTCTTTTTATTTTCCTTCTCCGTACAGCCTGCCCTGGGTTCTCCCAGCTGAAGCCTCCTCTGGTCCGCTCCCCGCGGCTCCTTTTGTGCTTCAGTCTGCCCCAAAGCCTCTACCGGTCCGCTCTCCGCGGCTCCTTTTGGGCTTCTACTTCCGGGCTTCTATCTGGCTTCTACTTCCGCCCAGGGGTGGCACCGGTATATATACGGGTACAGTGTCCAATCATGTTAAAGTAAGCAAGGCAAGCTGATTGGCTAACATCATCAGTTGCCAGGCAGACTATATTGTTGAGCGGGTTGTTTACGCGGTAAGCAGGAAACTAACATATTCGATGGGAGGGGTAATCTACCTCAGGCCTCACTCTTTACTACAGGCCTCACGTCCGCCAAGTGAGGCGACCGGGCTCGGGGCTGCGGCTCCCAACAAATAATTATCCAGATAATTAATTGTAATTGTTAAAGTAGATGCACAAGAGAAATTCAAGGGCATATGAGAAAATATACCTAGGTAACCTTGCCTGCTTATTTGAATTAGAAGCCTTCCAGACTAATTAAGTACTAACTAGCATTTCAGAGTTATTAGAGGTTAACTACTCAAGGAAGTCAGCTGAAGCGAAAAAAGCATTTCAGGCAAAATAGAGCTTGAAAGGAAGCAAGAATGAGCTTCAAGGAAAATTAATGTGACAGAAGATTAGAGAATGAAGGAAGAATACCTAGTGAGATAGGTTTGTTTTTAAAGAACTAAAATGCCATTGAAGCATTTTATGTAAGGGAATTATTCAGTCAGGCATATAGTTCCATAAGAAAAATAACAGTTCAATACTTCACTTCTAAATTGTTAGAGCAAAGAAGCATCATCATATGTAGTGAAATTTTTAGCCTGTACTTCCAACTAAACCTATATGATCAGCATTTTTCTTGGATAATTATTTTGTATTAACTTTTTATCAACCAAATAGTAATCTAATAAGTATATGCTTTGTAACTGTTTTGAACAATTTTGTAAAGCTTATTTTAAACATTGTTTTAAAATGTTTTCATCTATTTTACTTTTTCCACATAAGCTAATTTACATAATGATATTATGAGCATATTTATTAAAAACCCATTTTTACATTTAGAATACTAAAATTTTAAAGTTATCAAAGTGTAGTCCATGAGAATTTCAAGGTAAAAGTGCTTTATAAAAAATGTTATTTAAATTACATTTAGCTGTGGAATAAAGCGAACTAACTTTTAAAAATAATTTACTTAACACATAATAGATTTATTATAAATGTTTCCATGAGTGAGTGAAGGAAAAGCTAAAATTAGAAAGTTTCATGACTGCCACAGATTATCCATATTTATTCAAAGGAGGAATCTTTCTGGGTATCAAAAGCTGCTTTTAACCATGGAGTTTTCTCTGACATGATGACATTTGTGATTACATTCATATAAACTGAGAAATATCAAGTACCCTAATTACTTTGCAGCTGCAATATTTTCACAGCCCTTTGAAGATTTTCCAGGAAATGTGTACTTTATGCCTGATTAAGAGACCTATCCCAAGTGGAAAATCATAATCTGGCTTTCTTTCTATTAAATCTGTTCAAGACTGAAAACTATAGGCTAATTCTAGATAGAATACAGGAAAACTAAAGTTTATATGTTTTACGATCAAACAATTGTTGAAGGTGCTTACATCACTGCTCCTTCACCTTTCAAGAATTAAAGATTTTTATGCATTTTATAGATAAGTGTGATACTTTGTCCGCTATCATCAGATTGTCACTGTCTCCTCTGCAAGCACAAAACTGGCTTAGCAGAAGTTCTGGGCAAATGTAAGATGGATCCAATTCTTAGAGCTTTCTGTCTATAGGCATGTAGGTAATGCTGCAGTCATTTTAGATTAGTGATAAATGGTCATGAAATTGGAAACAGGTTCCCCAGCTTTTCACAAGAATCTAAAAAAACACAAATACATACACCCAAAAAGTGTGAGTCCAACTCAAACATCATAAAATAATACGCTGTGCATGCTTACTGGCATGCAGGGCCATATGAACATATTAAATGTCATTGCCTGATGCCAAAGTCAAGTATGGTTTCAACATTCAGTGTGAGGAAATCTGGAGCAGCCTTAGTTTAAACTTGAACTAATGACACAGCTGTACATTTGTCCTTATGATGTTAAGAAAAAAAATTTTATTTCCTTATTTCTTTCCTTCAAGGTGATTGTTAATAACTAATTCTTTTCCAATATATCACCTTTGCAATAAGGAATATAAAATAACCACAACAATAATAATATTGAACATTTAAAAGATGTCACAAAGTTTACAAATACTGGTTTATTTAATTTTTACAGCCACCCTGTGTTTTAGGTGGTATTTCAATTATGCCCATTTTGCACTAGAGAAAGTTGATTATTCAGACTTTTTGGATTAAAAGTCTACTTATACATTTAGGAAGCTAATTTTTAAATATATCTTTTGTAAATATTGAGACTATAAAGATAAAATTGTTTTGTGAGATAAAGTAAATATACCATTAAGCATGGAGTAACCAAGTGTTTAAACATGAACTTTACAAAGGATATCCTAATAGATGACACTTTTCTAATTCCATCTTGCCACAGACAGCACTGTTGCTGTTTTGGTAATGCTAGACTCTCCAATCTTTGGAAATAACACAAGTCACAGAAGATTTGCAAACAGAATAATTACAGTCTTCAGACTACAGCGAATCCCATATGATCTCTTCTTTCAGATATGTCAGAGACAGACTTATTGCAAGACTTAACACTTAAACTCTACAACTCTCCACAACACTTAATTAAAAAAAAAATCTCGTTCTGTGTTATTTTACATCCAAGGGGAAACAGATCCAAGGAGCCACCCTAGAAATGAATGGAAAAATACTCCCCTCTCATTTGAAGTCTTTGTAGTTTCTGTTTTGTTGGGAAAATTGTAGATAAAGGAGCATACTCATCTATGATTTGATAAGGTGAAATATCAGAATTGTAAGACTTTAAAGCTTTGAGCACATATTCCAATTTGAGAGCTGACTCTTCCACATTTTTAAAATAAGAGCATTATATAAAACTTTTTAATTTCCTTCATTAGCTGCTACAAGATCTAAGCAAATATTTCTGTATTTCCATGACTAAGATAGAAAAGTGTATGAATAATTTAATACCTAAAATAGACTTTCTTACTGTAGAATTGGAGAAAGTATTAACATATGATTTCAGTAATAAACAGAATGCCCTTAAATTTCCAAATTCATTTCTCACCTGCTCCCAGAAAACATAAATTATTAAGGTTAATTACAAAATCATTATTTTGATTTAAGGCTCCCTGTCTGAGGTTAAAGTTCAAATGCACCTGGGAATGACAGTACCCCAGGCTGAGTAAATCACTGAATGATGAGCTAACCAGATTTCTTCTTGGACATATATTTTGATAGGGCAGAGTGCTAAAGACAGAAGACTTTGAGCACTACTAAAGAAAGGGATGAGCCAAATTCAAAAGTGTTGGAAAGCCTTTAAAAATTCAGAAGATTCCTATTCATATGTGTTCCTTCTGCTAAGTTTAAGTGATCTGATAAGATCAATGTGCAGAATAACCCAGACACCAAAGTGAGGAAACACAAGTCCTAACTAGAAAACCAGCATCACATAGCTGTGGGTCTGGAAAATGTGAGATAAGGTGGGTTGGGTTAGCATTATGAGCCACAATCAACATCAAATATAGGCAGTGCTGAAGTCAACTCTTGTATAAGGTACAAACTCAAAAAACAATTAACATATTTGAGGAAAAGGAATGAATCTGAAAAATCATTTATTCTGTATATCTCATCAAAAACTGAGAGAAGGTAGGCACTTCGCGAAGATATAAAGCCATGACCGGAGCACAAGTGAGTAAGATTCTTCAAGGCCGTCATGCTGGTTCTGTTTTTGAGATTTTCAGAGGCAATGACAGATCCAGGTTAGTATCGTAATCACCAGTGCAGATGAAATGAACTAATACCAAGGAAGAAGCCCTTTTGTCTTAATAGCCCTCAACACTGACCTTAAATCTGAACTTGATCATATTTCAAGTGTTTTGGAAAGCAAAACAGTATTTTTCTGATGATAATGATTAAAACAAATAAAAATACTGGCTACCATTTGAGCCTGAGGCTTAGGTCTGGGATTTTCCAAAGTGCACGTATGTGAGTCTCAGAAGCCTCTTCATATAGCAGCTGATCTAGTACACATGGACTGTCTGAACGTAGTCAGCCTGCGTTTACGGAAGAGATCATAAATTTGAATTTCCTCACTTGTAGTCACATAAAATCTCAAAATAATACTACCTTCATGTAAGCTCCTTAACATTTAATATTTTGTTACACAACAAAAAGATGTAAAACCAGAGGAAGACATGATTGATTTAGACTTTTACATAGAACTAAATTGCGTCACTGATTTAGGAGAAAACTTCAAGGAAAGTAAACAAATTAATCAGTTTTATTCCCATTTTTGTGCTCAAGCATAATATAGCAACACTTACTGCAAGTGGAAATGGGGAAAACTTGGACTGGCCTGAGAACAGTTGGGAAAAAAAGAAAGAGACTCCAGGATTATAATAGCAGGAAAAAATTGTTTTAATTTTTAAAATTGAAAATAATAATTGTTTGTACTATGGGTTACAACATAATGATTTATCTATGACTACATTATACAAAGATTAAAACAAACTATTTAAGATATTCAGCACCTTTTTATTCTTATTAGTTTCTATAAGATAGCCAATGTGTAGCTTGATTTTATATTCCAAATTCTTGTACTAATAGATGAATTTGGGTTAGCAAATCTACCTTCCACATTGTGCTTTTTTTATCTGTTGCTGTGTGTTTTTAAGGGAAAACTAAAAACTACCTGTCACATAGGTAGTATTAAGAAACACTACTCATTGAGTGGAAAAACCTATAGGCTGTTGAAGTAATCTCTTCAATTGGACTACTAAAAATGAATAAATAAAGAAACCTTCAGTGAAGCAATGGCTAAACCTATAATTTTTTGTTCATTTCTTTGAAGATCTTCATTTATGTATTGGTTTTAATAACTGTATTTTTTTTTTCCTTTGTGTAAAGCACACAGTAGCCAACATTTTGGCCACAAAAGAAGAAATAAAGGTATTAATTCATAAGTGCTTCAGTGCTCCAGAAACTACTGTCATAGGATGATGATTCAACCAATTCAAAAACATAAGTGTGTAGGCAGTCAGCTTGGGCTTGTATATTACAGCAAACTTAGATAAGATGGCTTAAACAATGAGCCATTATTTCCCATATTTTTGGAAAATGGGAAGTCTCAGATTAAGACACCAGGAGATTTGGTGCTTATAAGTAACCACCTCTTGCTTCATATGCAGATGCCTTCTTACTAGGCCCTAAGGTGGTAGAAAAAGGACGAGAAAGATCTCTAGGTCCATTTTATAATAGTAGTGTCTTAGTTAATTTTTACTCATCGTCGAGACAAAATACCTGAAGCCCAAAGTTGGGAAGGAAAAGGTTTATTTCTTACAGTTTTTGGAGGTTTCAGTCCACACTCAGTTGGCTCCAAGGCAGACAAGCATGGCTGGGCCGCAGTTCATGGCGGCTGCCAACAGCAAGCAGGAACCAGTAAAGAGCAAGACAAGCCTTCTTCCTGCCATTACATCACATCCTGGCTCCACCCCTATGTGGGCGGAGCACTGACACCATCAATCCAAGCACTAGACAATGAACCAATCACAAATGCACAATGCAAACTCATGAGGCCTGGGGCCACAGACATAAACTATGACATTCCACCCCAGGGCTCCAGGACTCATGTACATCCTTTATACAAAAGACATTTAGTCCTCCTCCAAGAGTTTCCAAAGTCCTAACAGCTTCAGCATTGCTGAATAGTCCACATCCCAAGTCTCCTCCGATATCTATGGCAAACTTTTAACTATAAGTCCCTGTACAAATGAAACAAGGTTAAACGTTTCTGAAATGCAAAGACACAAGATAAACATTACCATTCCAAAAGTTGCAAACAGGGGAATATAAAGTATTGGAAACAAAGCAAGTCCAACATCCACAGGACGAACATTAAGTCCCAGAGTTCCATGCTCAGCATTTGAAACACTCTGGTTGCAAGCTCCAAAAGGCTTGGGTGATTCCACCCCCATGGCACTTCCAGGGATTTCAGCTCTTGCAGATTTTCTCTTAAATCCTCTCTGCTCACTTTTGGAGCTTTCCTTGGATCATCCACATTCCTGGCTTTTCCAAACTTTTGGGTCTCCACTGCACCTTTGGCTTCACTTTTACATCTTCACAAATTACCCTCTCTGGGTACACTGCTTGGCCTCCCAGGCCCTTTGCAATTGAGGTGGAAGCCATCTTACCCTCAGAATTTGTGCATTTTCCTTGCACCTAAAATCAGCACCTTGTGGATGCTGGCAAGGTTTGTTGCTAGCTGGAGCAGTAGCCAGGACTTTCTCTCTCTCTTGGCTGTAGGGGTCAGTTGCCTGGATCACAGGGCTCTGTTTACCTGATTGTGAGGAAAAGCTTCTCTATGTTGCTGCCATTCTCAAACCTCATGTGGCCTCTGTCGCCATTCTGGAGCATGGTGTTCTGCAGCCTTCTCCTCTGAGCAAATTCTTTCACCTTTACAGTGAGGCTGCAAAGGGTGGGGACCAGCTTGCTGGAATGCGCCTGAGCCATCTTTCTTATTTCTCTGTTTCCCCTCAGCAATGAAAATCTCAATTCTGTCTTTACAATCCACAGCCTTTCTGGCATTTTCCTTCTGGCCAAAATCACAGTATTTCAAATTATCCTGCTGGGCTGTTTGCTCTTTATTTGCAACATAAAGCTGGCTAAAAGCCCCCAACAATAGCCTTGCCACAGCCTCAATGTTTGGTTGCTTTTTAATTTCTTTTTCAAGATTAATCAGTCCATTAACCTTTGTCTCAGTGTCAGGCAAACTCTCTGGGCATGAGCAAAATGCAGACAAACTTTCTGCCAACCCATAACATACATCATGGGGAGTCCAACAACCAATGCAGTCCTTCTCAGCAGAAACCTCCCAAGCCTGGTCTTTACCATCAGGCTTTCTATCAGCCTTTTGGTCTCCTGAGCTCGGACCAGAATCTCCTCTACAGAACAGCCTAAGTTGCTCCAGCTGTATGCAT
This sequence comes from Cavia porcellus, assembly GCF_034190915.1. Lineage (NCBI taxonomy): Eukaryota > Metazoa > Chordata > Mammalia > Rodentia > Caviidae > Cavia > Cavia porcellus. The sequence goes on along the minus strand of NW_026947497.1, from coordinate 23,667,305 downwards.
CCAGGCAAAATGTCTGAACCTTTCCAAAGTCTGCCCACAAGCCATCTCCAAAGCCTCTCGGAAAAAAATAATCAGGTATAGTCACAGCAAATGACCCCACTCCTCGGTACCAAATTCTGTCTTAGTTACTTTTTACTTGTTGTTGAAACAAAATACCTAAAGCCCAAAGTTCGGAAAGGAAAGGTTTATTTCTTACAGTTTTTGGAGGTTTCAATCCATACTCAGTTGGCTCCAAGGCAGGCTGGCATGGCTGGGCCCCAGTTCATGGCAGCTGCAAACAGCAAGCAGGAAGCAACAAAGAGAAAGACACACCTTCTTCCTGCCATTATATCACATCCTGGCTCCACCCCTTTGTGGGTGGAGCACTGACACAATCTGTCCAAGCACATCCTGGCTCCATCAATCCAAACACTAGACAATGAACCTTAACAAATGCACAATGCAAACTCATGAGGCAATTATCATAAATTTAATTTAAAAATAAAGTTCACAATATAGTTGCAAAATATATGTGATTAACTTAACTAATTTTAAGCATTATAATTTACTAACCCTTATATAAGTAGTATCTAATGAGTCTTCAGAAAGCATGCCGAAAGATACCTTTTTCATCTACAGAAAGTAATGTCATTTTATAATGCTGCACTGGTAGTGAGGTTCAGAAATGTCCAGAAAAACCTGATAAATACCTTACAGGACTTGAACCTAACATTTAAATTCAAAATTAAAACTTATACATTTGAACACATTTTTATGTTTGTTAGTATATGTAATTTTATTTATGACAAATTTGTCTACTGGTATAAGTGTGTTTAGTAAACTCTAAGTTGTTGTTGGAAATTCATGCTTTGATAATACATAGACATGAATATACATATGTACTTACTGTGTATATATTTCAAGTGTAAATGCTTATGACATAAAAATGGTTCTTCACTATTGAATGCAACATGTTCCCATATAGAAATACTAATTACTATTCTGGAAGTCATTTCAAGAGACTAAACGGACAAAAATATCAGAGTATCAAACTCATTTCTTCAAATATATTAATTTCAAGAAGCAATGTTATGAAAAAACTTTAAGATAAAGCATTAAGTAACATTTATAAAGAAAATCTATCATTGTTATAGGTTAATCTATATTATCACTGGAAAGCACTTAATTTGGTTACCAAAAATTCAAGGTAGAGACCGCAAAAATCCCAGTCCATGGGATAAAGTTCACAGAAAAGGGTCCTATGGAAATTCTGATGGGACTAATGATGAATAGAAATATTTCTATGACCTTCCCTTTTCACAAACACTTAGCATCTTTGTGTGTATGTGTATGTATTATGTGTGTGTGTGTGTGTAATTGAAGAGGAGATTCAGGGTTTAGAGTTTTTAAGTTAGTATTTTCTATCTATATGAAAAGTTCTAAGATTGTGTTGGCATCAATTAAAGTTGTATCTAAAAGATCATTTTACAGTGGTATATGTGGTATGTAGATGCATATATCAAAGAAAACCAAACTTGTTGAAAGTACAGAGTAATTTTTCTCTAAAGAACTCATGATCCTGCCTGAGAATTTTGTACTTAAATTAAAGATAGTACATGGGACATACTGCTGGATGTACTAACCTAAAAATGACTTTGCAAAGAACAAATTGCCAGGGAATAGGGAACCCTTGAAATAAATAATCCAATATGTTGAGGGAGAAGTTGTGTGACAGGGTTTCCATGACTTTGACTTTAAACATACCTAAGAGACATCTGTCTTTTCTAGAACTCAAACACCCATGTAGACAAACTTGGCAAAAGTCACATTCAGAGAGGGAAGTGAATACTAAGTGGAGACTCTAAGGATAAAATGAAAGGGAAATGGGAATTTAACTTTGTTACATGAAGATGTTTTTAAAAAGTAGAAAAATTTAATTCGTTTTCAAGAATAAGAAACCATGAATGTCATTTAATTTACTTTTAGATATATCATCTCTGAGAAGGTTTAGCCCATGGAATCCTAACCCTTTTTTGAGAAAGCTACCTTCCAACTGACTTTAGATTCTGAAGTTTGAAGGGAAATGAAGTTTTCCTAATCTGTTTTGGAAGAGGTTTTAAGCCACTAAGAATGGCAAGGTAGCACTGTGTCAGTGAGTGACTATTGCAAGTGATTTTGAAAGTTGAAAATAAAATCAGTTAATAGTCCAATCAATATGTATTAGAAAATCATCTATTCCTAATATGTGCTATATATAGTCTAATAACCAAAATCTATTTCAAAGAGAACAGTATACAACCACTGAAGCACATTTTTATTCCACCAATTTTAGTTGTACTTTATAAATTTATTCATGAATGAAAATTATAAGGATTCATATAGCTTTGGAAAATTACATGGCTATTTGTACCTGGATATCAGGCATGTGATGTTGTTAATGTAAATATGTTTAAAGGTTTGTTAGTATCACAATGTTAAAATTAAGACTGAAAAACATTTAACATAGATACATGTATACTACTCCCCAAACATATCTTTTAATCTGTGGTAGTGGAAACTTCACTTTGTTATCCTTAGTAATTATTCTTCATGACGGAATTGTGTGCCTTTGATTCTTTCTTTTTTATTCATGTATCTATTTTTATTTTAAAAGGGATAAAAACAATAAAAAGAAATGAAACAGTGGTAAGACAATAGGAAATCTACAGTAATTAGTATATTGTGTACTGTTGTTCGCTAAACAGGTGCTCAGACTTCTGCTTTAGGCTGATGTACAGGCTGGGGTGTTACTTCCCCCTGGTTCTCTCCGTTCCGCATGCTGGCTGACTCACAGGCAGGGGCTTTGCTGCCCTCCTGGTTCTCAGTCTGCACTCTGACCGACTCACAGGTGAGGGCTTAGCTCCCTTCTTTTCTTTTCAAAATTAGTTTAGGAGGATCAAATACACACTGTGTTACCAAAAAGCAGTTTAATTGATATTTATGACACAATTTAAGGAATTGCAAGATTCAGAACTTAGCAATTCTATAAAAAAACTTTAGGCTTACATGAGGACATCATTTTGGGTAGGAACTGAGTGAAGGCAGCAAACAACCTACATTTAATCTGCTGTTTCTGTCTGCAGGTTGCCCTTCATTTTCATTTTGCTAAATGAAATAAAAACTATTTCTTTGTAGGATAATGAAATGTACAGCAGTTGGAAAAATGTTTGTCCATCAACAAGGGAAAGCTCTTGTGAGGTTTGTGCATCTTCACTCCATTAATATTCACCTTTAAACTCCAACATTTATATGAATTTAGTGCATGTGTAGGTTACTGTATGTCAAATTGCTTCATCATACTCTCCTTTATTGTAATTACTAAAGGGGTCCTGATCAGTACGCACAGTTGTCAGTTAAAACCAATGTCCAGCAGTAGAATAGACTCTGGAATCTGTGAAATGAACAATTTTGTACTTTCCCCAAGTATTGCATTTGTAGTACATACACTGGTACTTTTAGGCATTCACAAATTTAAATGAATGAAGGAATAAATCAAGTTACATAGATTCTGCATTGTTATACTTTTATTCCACTGGCAGGAATATATGTATGGATATCTTATAAATTATAAAAAGAAGACTTTTTTTCTGTGACAATTTCTAGTTAAAAAAATTCATAAGGTCAGAGTGTTGCTATTTGAATCATTGACTAACGTATCTGAATGATCCAGTTTTTACTTTAATTCAAATTGTATTTATACAGAATTAGGCTACTGAGGGGATTAAATGGCTTCATACTTACAAACACTTTAGCAGAGCAGGAAAAATAAAGATAAATATCTCCTAATGTTACTGCTATATTAGTATAACTACTAAAATCAATAATTCTATTATTTTAATTGTGTAAATCTTTGCTTTTTCTACTAGTGACTTCAAAGTGGAATCTGAAGACTATATATTATTGAGTCTCTACCAAGTAACTTATCTTTAAAAAAAAAACTAATTAAAATTAAGACTCCTATAAGATATCCTATGGTAGGTCATTCTCAGTAATCTTACTTGAGTTTCCTTACTTAGGAAAACAATAGCAACTGAGAATATTTTTGGTCAGCAAGGTCATGTTTAACTGTAGTGTAGAAGAAATTGACTTTTTTTCCTCTGTTACTTATTTTTGACCACTGGACTCTTCTATTTGAGCAAAAACATTATCCTTAAAGTCTATTTAAGAATGGGTACAAGGGATACTTCTACAACTTTGACATTAATTCCCCAGCTGTGAAAATAAGGATTGACTTATTTCCTGCACTGATAGAAGTAATTTAGAAGCAAGAAATAAGTGAATCACAGGTTGCTGAAGCACAAAGCAACCTAACATTATCTTGGGTGTGGCTGGCAACTGCAACACAACCTGCCCTGGACAAGTACCATGAGCGGGTGTCCAGAACATTTGTCCAAACTGGATCTTGAAAGACTGGTCAGTCGAGTACAATTGTTTTCAGAATTCGTCCTGATCATCCACCACCAACTGACTGAAGTTGCTATACAAGATGAAACATTTGTTGTCCTTCAGTTCCACTTATCTTTTTTCTGTTGATAAACCAGAATGTTGAAAACTTGAGATACTTTTTGACTCTTCTCAAGTCACAAAATTAACTATTGTCAGATCTATGGATTTCTAATTTTCCTACAAATTATTGAAGTTTATCCTTCACTGCACGGTATTGCTCCGTTGTGTACACATTTTCTTTACCTATTCATCTGCTGATGGATGTATAAGCTGTTATGAATTGTGCTGCAATAAATATAGGTAAGCACACATATCACCCTAGTGAAAAATAGATAAGAGGAAAAAGTTACTTCTACTCAGCACAGATCATGTACCTAAAAGTTTACCTTGACTTAATATAATTACCTTATGTGTTTTATAAGTTTTTGGCCTATTAGTCTAATTATTAATAAGTATATAACTTTATAACTACTTTTAAGATAAATTAATGAATCTGATCTGGCAAAATAAAACAGAAGTGTAGGCAAGGGGAAAATTAACTTAGATGTGTGATGTATATGTGTCAAATCCCTACAGTGAATGTTATCATTATGTACTGAAATCATGCACTAATAAAAATGAAAAACTAAATAAAATATTTTGTTCTTCCATAACTACATGAAACTTTAAATTTACTTTCCTAAACTAATGAAAATGTTTTGTATTACACAGATAGGTATATTGGGGTGGGAATACGTTTAGCAGTAGGAGGTGATTGGAAAACCACAAGTGTGTTAGGAAGACATTCGTAAATATGAGAAAGATCGTGCACTGTTAATGACTCAAATGTAACACTGACAGGTCTTGTTAGTTTTGAAATCTATTTGAAAATCTGCTCCTGGTATCAGATTTTACTACCAATCCCACATGCAAGAAAGACTGTGAAATGTTTCACAAATGCTTGGAAAGCTTTCTTCAAACTTCATCCAAGCTTAATTAAGCATTTAATCAACATAGGTTTATTTTCACAATCTTGACATAAAACAAGCACTTGACAATATTTTTATGACTGGAAATGTGCATTAAATGAGTCCAGTTCCACTCAGTTTTGCTTTTAGACAGTATTAAGGTTGCCACAAGAAAATACAAATAATCACAAATTTCTGAAATACCAAATTTCTTTGAAATTGCATTTTTTCTCTATGGCAGATAAACACATTACATAAAACAATTCTTTTAACTCCAGCCAACTCTGTAATTTAAAGCATGTATGAGGTTTTTCCTTCACACAGTGAGGGCCACATTTCCACACTTCAGGGATGTGAGACCGGCTCCCGCTGAGTCTCTTCAATGGTTTTTCCTAGTTTGAGTCGTGAAATAATTGTTGTCAAATACAATCCGTCTTTCATATAATTTGATCGATGCAATTATTTAGTACAGTATCTGTGGATAATTTCTGGTTGCTCAAATGGTGACCAATTTGCTCCACAAATTGAACAATTTAAAGAATATTTAGATCTTCACCAGGTATTGTAATGCTCAAACTGACATGGACAGTTCCTACCCTCTTTGTGCTTTGTACAGTATTTCTGCAGTGTAGTGGCTTATTTGACTATAATTTCCTTAAGGTGAGATTATGTATTGTAGCTACTCAAGGAAACATGGTAATGAAAAACAAAAGAAATAAATTTATTTAAAACTAAATATAATCACCTTATTTACAGCATTTATTTGATACAACATAGTCTATTATGGCATTTTGTTAATATGGTATTAAGTGACTTATTATTTATTGTACTTTTATATGAGAGGGGAGATTAAAAACTAATTTTATGCAGTGTTTATACTTGATATATTTAATTCAGAAATCATAAATGATTTTTATAACAATAGTGTGTTCCAATTATCCTTTGTTTATTCTTAATTCTCAACCTGATTGGACTAAGAAACTTCAAAAGAGACGATTGGATTATAAGGCTGCTCTAATATTCAGTGAATTAATCTGCTGATGCTATTAGGAGATGAGTGTCCAGTTAGAAAAGGTGAGAGCTGCAAGTGTTTCTTGGAGGGTATATCTCTCACTAGTGCTCCCCCGTATGCTCCCTCAGCCATCACACGCTGGCCAGCTATGCTCCATCATAGTCATCAACCATAAAGTTTCTGTTTTGGGGCCAGTTGACTATACCTGGAATCCTCTGAAACCATAAGCCAATTTTAAATCTTTTCTCATTTAAATTGTGGATGCCAGATAATTTCTTCCAGCAGTAGAAAACTTGACCAATACATGGCCCAAAGTATTCTGAGTCGGAAATAAAGCTGAATTAGTTCAAAATTATGAGCCAGTCAACACTTAAACTGAGTGCAACCATATATCATTCAAAAATCATTTTAGGAAAGTTTAACATAATTTTGTTTTGGAAATGCACTATTCTTTTTGTTCAGAAGACATTTATTTCTCAAATGGTCTTTTTGTTCAGAAGACATTTATTTCTCAAATGGTGATAGTTTATATCACATAATGACAAAAGTATTATTCAGTCAGCAATTATTTTCTGCTATTGGCTGAGTAGTAACGTTTTGTATATGGTTTTTATTTGTATTGATTAAAGTGTCATTTAAAAATGTAAAGATTTATTTTTCCCTTTTCTAAGATTTCATTTGAGTCATTAAGAATGCTCATTAATTATTGGTAGAAACTGGCCTTCAGCCCTTGATATCCCTAAACTTACAAGTTCAACTAAAGCACTTGCAAAAATTCTTCCATCAAGAAGTTACACATCTACTGAGATTTATGGAGAACTGCAATAAAACTCAGCTCTAGATGGGGAAAATGCCAAGACATTTGTACACCTAATTGTAAAGTTCTCATTTATGACCATTGGCAGCAACTCATCTCTATTCTCCCAAATTTTAAAGTAGCTTTACCTCTAAGACTTCTCCAAATTTTCATACATCATAGCAACAAAGACATACTCATTCTAGAATCCTTTCAAATTATACCACGTCCAGAGTAGGCTGAGCTCCTCCTGATCAGTGACTTTGGGTGTAGTTTGTTATCCTCTGAAGAACTGTGAGCTCTATAAATTACTAGCTTCTGACACACTGGAGAAATTGGTAGGACAGACAGAAAAGATAATGACTGCAGATTACACCATCAAAAAGGCATCGACATGAGAGGTACACAGCAGTCTGCGCCATAGGAATTTTAAATTATAGCCAAAATGACACTGCCAATTTCCTGATGATAGCTCTGTTTTAATTTTCCTGAACTGCTTTTTAATGGCATTTGGCTTCGGCTTCTGAGATCTTAATTTTAGCCTCTGACTAATGCTTCCTTTTACATTAAAAAGAGTCCAGGTTTGCATTTGAGTACTTTAATTAGTCTGTGTCTAATTTTAGTATTTATGACATGTGAAGCCCATTTTAAAATTTTAAACATCAGACCAACATGATATAATCCTTTTAACAACGGTGTGGATTTTTTGTTTTTATTAATTAAGTTTATTGGAACATTTTAGATATATATAATGATCACATTCATCACAGGAAATTTACATCTGTACATGATATATCTTAATTCTTTATTTTCTCATTCCTCTATCCTTCCACAAACACTTCTTCCCTTCTTTATTTACAAAAGCTTTAAAATTTCGATTTTCCTTCTTTTCTTATTTTTTTCCTTTTCCCGTTCATCACCTCCTCCTCCAGGTCCCATTCCCACTTGAGCATTGTTTTCCAGTTTCATACTTAACGTTTTGTTCCTTATTTACACTTTTGGTTTCTCACACCAAGGAAACAATGTGTTATTCACACTTTTGTGTTTGATTTATTCCGCTTAAGAGTATGGCCTCAAGGCCTAGAAAACTATCTTCTGCCTTTGGTCCAGCATTTCAAGACGGTTCTGTTTCTTTTTGCCCTTCAGTCTCTATATCAATGTCAAGTGTTTTAGGCTTCTAGTATGGCACTACTATTTATTAAATTTGTTTTAGCAATAGGTTGTATAATAAATCATGAAAAAATCTTTTGAAATGGTTTTATTATATGAATGAGGGGAGGGATTTATTTCTACGGAAAGTAGAAATTGTTTCTGGACTTCTCAACTGATGGCACTTGACTATTGGAGATGAATTGAAAGTGGGTTTCTGAATAATGTGAAGATTGACTAGTTTTTCATATTTGGCTTTTAGGCTTAGGTGTCTGAGAGGCTAAAGTTACCAACTGGAGTATCTGCTTGTGATCATTTTAGAATGGTATAGATTCTTGATCCATGGAATAAGGATATTAATACTACTTACATAACAGATAAAAACTGACTATCTCAATGAGGCATAAGCTACCTTGTCTTTTATGATCCACTTATAGCACAGTCACACTGTATTAATTTTGCTGTATAAGACTGGTTAAAATATTCCTATACATAGTACTTTCAACTGGAAGTCAATGATAATATTTTTCCATGGAAAGAGTACCAGTGGAATTGCTGACATGTTTCTAAATCACTATACCACATCAGAAAAATTTTAACAACGAAGATAATTGCTGTGGTGAAAGTATAGATTAAAGCCAGTTGACTTTGATCTAGATACTGGGCATAATATTAGTTTGCTGTATAAATTTGGATAATCCATATATTCCTCTCAAATTCTGTTCTTGAATGTAAATTTGAGGATTAAAGTCTTTTTATATTTACAGTTTGTAGGGGAATGTGGACTCGTAATTATGTAAGTTAGATAACATATTTATGTAAATATGACCCATCATTATAGTATCATGATAAGTAGTTCATAAGCATATGAGAAAAGGCATTAGCTGAAATATATATATATATATATATATATATATATATATATATATATAGTAACCTGAGAATATCATTCAAATTTTGTTTTCCTTTGTATCTGATAACATTTGTAAAATTTTGAAACATATTGGAGCAACCAAAGCACTATTGAAAATATGGAATGACTGGGGAGACTCTAAACGTAATTAAGAGTGAGTATTATTCTGTAGTTAGATTCCTTTATTTCTAAATTAGATTTTCATCTGCAACTCAAAGGCTTACTGAACTAGGAGTGATTATGAAAGACTTGCTGGATTAGATCTTCCAGCATGCTATTAATTGAATTGTGTATAAGGGTGCACACCAGGAACATTAGTGATAGCAAAATTAAAATAAATGCCCTAAAAATTAAGCAAATAGCTTCCATCACATGAAATGGTCCCTGGTAAATAGCTCTCTGATGTTCTTTGGAATATATTGACAAATATCCTCTGATATGTTTTTATTGTGAGACAGTTTACAGCCAAAGATTTTCCTTTTGCTTTTTTGTATTTGTTGGTTTGTAAAATAATTGCTACATGGTGCTTGTTCTGAGCTGTATGTACAGGTCCATACAAATCCAATGCTGAATGTGGTATTCTCAAGAGAAGATATACATTTGCTAGTAACATCTCTCATGGAAAATAAAATCTAAAACTATTAACCATTAAGATATGGAGCAACATGGTGACTAGTTACAAATCATAACCATTTTTAACATGACTAGTTTTTCTTGTTAGCTGAAGTGAATGATGTCACAGTGGTAGTTTAAAATGCTATTTTATCAAAGTATGTTTTTTGAGTTCTACTAAATATCAGTCTTCTGTCACTATTTCCCACACGTCAGGCAAAAATACTTAATATATGATATTTTCAAACTGTAGAAACTTCTGCCAAGCTTATTCAATTCTGACTTTTAGGGTGGGGAAGAAGAAAGTGCTCTCCATCAACACTTAGCTTCCCCTTCGTATGAGTTTAATATCTTCCATAACTATGTCTTTAAGCATAATAACCTTTATTTTGTACTATTTTGTTGTTTATTTCATCTGATGAAATGGTTATTTTAGATAGTCTGTTGTTCATACTTGTAAATCTAACTTATTATGACAGCTTCTATTTTAACTTTCTTTTCACTCATTATTTTAAATATATTCAGCCTAATTATGATCACTTTTAAAAGGTCTTTTCTAATTTCATCAACTCTGCTGATTGATTTCTTGTTCATTTTATATTAAATTACATTCATGTGCTCACTTTGGCAGTGCATATACTAAATTATATTCATGTTAAGTTGATGTTTTATTATGTGTGGGACTCTGTAAGGGTGATCTTTAATAACAGAACAGAATTACACAGATTCTGTGTCCAAAAAAAAATAAAGTTGAAATTTTTCTCTCCATTTTTGTAGAAATACATGGTTATTAGATAGATAGTTATAGTTGTAGTCACAGAAGGTATGGGTGTGGAGAAAAAGGAGAAGGAAAGAAAGGAAAGAGAAGAGAAGAGAAGAGAGGGAGAGAGAGAGAGAGAGAGAGAGAGAGAGAGAGAGAGAGAGAGAGAGAGAGAATTAAATTTAAAAATGGTTTGCTCAAACAGGTGCTTTAGGTCTATGAAGAAAATACTGTGGAAACATGAAGGAGAATATTCCCTCCCTCCCTCCCTCTCTCCAGCTCTACCTCCCTTCTTCTCTCCTTCCTTCCTTCCTTCCTTCCTTCCTTCCTTCCTTCCTTCCTTAATCCTTCTTTCCTTCCTTCCGTCCTCCACCTTCCTCTCTCTCCTTCAATCTCTCTCTCTCTCTCTCTCTCTCTCTCTCTCTCTCTCTCTCTCTCTCTCTTTCCAGACAGGTTCTTGCTGTGTTGCTCAGGCTTGAACTCTTCCACTCAAGGGATTCTCTTCTGTAGCCTCCTGAGCAGTGTGACCAGGCGCGTGTGTCACCATGTAAAGGTGCAGGCAATGTTTTTTAAGTATTTCGTCTTTTTCATTTTCATACTTTGCATTGCTCCCAGATGCAAACAGCCATTAAATATTTTTGTTTTATTTCAAAAAGCACCCTGAATAATTGTGCATATTCAAAATTCTTTGTTAAATGCATCTTTTTATTTGTTTATTTTATCTTGGAGAACTTTAAACTAGGTTTTTAACTTAAAGTAAAAACAGTTCACATAAATTTTTGTTCCTGGAGACTCCATAATATGCATAATGCTTCCATAGTCATTAAACCTTAATGTGAACAATTTCCATATGTGAATGTTGAGACTTGATTAGACTGAGCTCGCAGAACCAAAGGCCAAAAGAATGAGAGCAGGACAACAGCTATTTGGAAACATATTCCTGATTCCAGCTGTGCTACATGAGAAAGCATTCTGTCTTGCTTCTCACATGTGATGGTTAGGATGGAAAGGATGCAATGAACCCTAAATGGGTGTTAGACACAGTGGAAATTCTGTAACCATGGTTCTCATAAAGTTCATCCTCAAAATTCTAACCTGAAAAACAAAGTTTTGATTAAATATTATTTAAAATTTCTTCTAACTTATAAAATATTGTTTATGCTATATTATTTTTGTATAAGTGACAATACTTTTGAGTAAGGAAGGAATTAGAGCAAGACCGAGAGAAAGACAAATAAAATAAGTAAAATTAAGAAAGGTGGGGTAGGGGTTAGGGATTTAGCTCAGCGGCATAAGCGCCTGCCTTGCAAGCGGGCAGTGGTGAGTTCGATCCCCAGTACTGAGAAAAAGGAAAAAGACAAAAAAAAAAAAAAAAAAAAAAAAAAAGAAAAGAAAAAGAAAGGATGGGTAGCATAGCCCACCAGTGCAGTAGGATTTTTAAATACAATTATGAAACAAGAATTTTGAAGCTAAATGATGATTAAACATAATTCTAGAAATGAAGAAAGGGGTAATATACCTTACTTAGCTCCTCACAATCTTATTGAAGTCATAAATTGGATTTCAATTACTCCAAGAATATTGAAATAACAAATTTAACAACGAATATGTAAAAATTTAGAACCAGATACTTTGAATGACATGATTTCAGAGTGTGTTACAATTGTTTTCACTAACCTATTCAAATTTCATTTACATTTAAATAATAATTTTGGACTTAGGATTTAGAGACTTCCATTGTTTTGTCATAAATTATATCAGCCTGACCTTAAAATATTCAGTTTTTTAAAAATGTAGTTTCCTCAACTCAATTTCTTGGTAGTCTTTATTATTTAAGTGTTTTACATTTACCCAAATTATTCATCATATCTTTGTAACACCAACTGGCTTGGAATAGTGATTCTTTTTGTTTTCACGAACTTACTTGCATTTTCAGAATTTTATTTCTAAAGCTCATAATTACTCTAGAACTACGAAAACATTTCTTTATTGACTTTCTTCAAAAGTATCAAGATTTTAAAAGAGAAATCCCAAATAATTCTGTCAGATTGGAGGAGACAGAGTGAACTCCTATGGCCAAGTGCAGTGCTCTCTTCTCCACTGAATCTCAGGAGTGTAATGTAAGTGGAAGCACAAATCCTAGATAAATCCTGTAGACTAATAACAATATACCAGTGTTGATTTCTAAATTTCTACAAATATATTGCAATTATAGAAATGTAATTTGAAGGCAAGCTGTGAAAATGTATGTGGAAATTCTCTTATTTGAAAGTCTTTTATACATTTAACTTTATTTAAATGTAAAAAATTATATGAATCATATTTCTTTTTGTCCTAAAATAAATCATATCATGTACCTTAAATTCAAATTATCTGAAATAAAATGTATGGCAACAAAGAGCAATTTTGATAAAATTAAGATGTAGATATTCCGATTTAAGAGTGCTTTATAATTCCAAATATTGCAATCAACTAAAACAGAGCCTTAATTAAATACAGTATAATTTTAAGTTGGAGTACTGGAAAGCATTAAATACCAACTCTAAATAATATTTAATGAAAACAGATAATAACCTTGGTAAATTAAAAGGGAAAAACATGTAGATACCAGTTTTGCCATATAATTTTCTTAATTAGATAGATATATAGGAATAAACATACTAGTATGTTAAATGTGCTTATTTATGGAAATAAAAGTTGAACGATACTGTTATTTTTACATTTCTGATATTCTATATCTGAGTTTTCAAGTTCATATTATAATAGTATTTTAATATTACAAAGAAGAAAACAAATTTTTAAGAAAGGTTAAAGACAGGTTGTACTGTGATTTCATATCAGTAGTCTGGTTAAATTTGATTACTCATCAGAGGAGACATAACTAAAGCCACTTTTTGGAGTTGTTCAGCATTTTTTGACTCAGATAAAGTCTGCGGTAATAGAGGTTAGGCAAACTTCTGTTTACCGTACAGTATGTATCACAGTATCTTGAAATATGAGCATGCATTTTTTATAAAATTAAAATCATCTGGCAATATTTCTGTCATTTCATAATAGCATTTTCATTTCTCCTTCCAATTAAATGAACTAATTTTTATTTTCATTCTTCAGATATTATCTCATAGATTATTCCCTGAAACATTTTTAGTTACAAATAGTTTTTAAGTATGACTTTTGATGAAAATTTCCAAACCTCAACTTCTGTGATTCTGAACAACTCAACTGTCATTTTAAACTGTTACTCACGGGGCTGGGCATTTAGCTTAGTGGCACAAGTGCCTACCTGGCAAGTGCAAGGTCATGAGTTTGATTCCCCAGTACCCGTCCCCCAACAAAAAAGTTTTTTTTTTTTTTTACTTACACACTTTACTAAAAGGGGAATCAAACTCTCTTTACATTCCCTTACTGGTTAGGAAGGTTATTACACTGGGCACCAAGTTTACCAAGTCATTTGCAGCACAATCTATTCAGTTACATTTTATCCTCACAATGATAGTATTTCTATTTCTTAACTGCCCTCTGGACCATACACAGACTCAAAAAGCATGAGAACTAAATTAATACTCTAGTGAATAACTCAATTTTTAGAGACCTGATTTTAAGGATATTTTTAGTTCAGATTATAAGGTAAATATGTAAAATGGCTACAGTGACTACAAAAGTAATTAAAAAGACAATGGCAAATTTATCATTGTTTTCACAGTGGGACCTAATAATAAATTTAATAACTTTTTATTTGTATTTTTTATTATGTTTGCAGTACATAATCATTAGATCTATACTGGGGTGTTGATACATGTACATAATATATCTTAACACATCTTAATTTGAGGGGGTTGAGGTACTGGAATTTCAGGCTTATCTGGCAAGCACTGCATCACTGAGCTAAATCCCTGACCCCCATGGTATTAATATTTTAATCCTTCAGTCCACTCATCTCTTTTTGCTTTCCATCTCTTGGTCCACTTTCGATTTGCAAAACTCTGTGTTTTTCTCTTTAATTCATTTTTTCTCCATCACCTGTCCCTCTCTGCCCTCTGTCCTTCTATTTTTTTCCTCCCACTTTAAAAACATCTCTCTGTTTTTTAATATCTATCTTATATTTCATTATTTATATTTTGGATTTCCATATAAGGGAAAGCACAAGGTACCTGTATTTAAGCTCCTATATCTGACTTACCCATTCAATATTATGATCTCTAGTTGCATCCATTTATCTATGAATGACACAGATTATCTTTCTTTATGGCAGAGTGCTAATTCATTTATCCATTGACCTGTTAATGGACATATAGCACATTTCCAAGATTTCCCTATTATAAATTGTGCTGCTATAAGCATAGGTGTACATGTAATGTGATGAGCTTTACTCTTTCTGGAAAATACCCGGAAAGGAATACTTGAGTGAAATTAAATGTTGTTTGCATTATAATTTATTTCTAATTCTTCAAGTCATTTTCCTTACAATGTAATATTTCTGTTACAAAACAATATTAACTTATAGTGATGATTCAAAACCAGTATCCATATTATAAATATATTCTCACAAAAAATGCATAATGTATCACGTTTCTAGAATCTCCTAGCTGAAATAGCACACACCATCGAATGCTGGTCCTATTGCTTCTCAATCCGAACTTCCTGAGTCTCATTTTCTTTCTGAGAATGGTTAACCTGTCAGCGAACAAATAGAGATCAGTTAGCCTGTGGCTATTGAGCACCCAGAGTGCTGAAGTATGGGTGGAATTTAAAAAAACAAACAGAAGCCAGTAGCTAGTGTTATGCGTAATGAAATATACATTAAACTTGAGACCACAAAATAAGAGTTAGAGGACGGGGTAGTCAACACTGAGAGCACAGAAATATTTTAGGTCTTTGCCAGATATTAGCAAATAATCTATGAGTTCCAAGGCACTTTGCAACAAATTGAATATAATTTCAAGCATCTCTTTTCATGATCCAAGACATAAAATATAACTACAGGATGATGTAATAGTCAAAATTTCACAGGTTGTCATTTGTAGGTTAGCTTGGACTTAAAATGACTCAATAGTGGTTACAATCAACACACATTCTATCTGTCCTTGCATTTTAAAACTTAGTAAAAACTTTGCTTATTTGTTTTTCTGGACTTTCTCTCTTATCATATTGCTCGAGACCCCTTTCCAGGGTAAAGATAATCATGAACATCTGTATATAATTATCTCTAGAGATATATACTAGGTATCTTCCCAAATATGACAAATGTCAGTTTGCACTTTGGAAAGAATAGCAAATTTTAAGAATCAATGCAATGGATCACTGTGTATCCACAATATGTACACTTTTGGTAAGCATCTTTTGAAAAAGTCCACAAACAATGCAAAGCCAACTATCATTACAACAAAATTTGCCACAATTTTATTATGGAAAATACAGACTAGATTTCCACTGTCTTGTTTCTTACATTGCTTTTGACACACACTTTCTGAAAGATAACACCATATGAAACTCTGAATGGCTGTTTTTGAAATTTTAGTAATTTTATAAGAAATACAAATTTTTTAGCATAGCATGGCTTAAATTTAAGGTGAATTTTTTGAATCTATGAAAACTGTAGTTATTTCCTATATTTCTTAATTTCATATTACTTTCTACATAAGACACTAAATGTTATTTAAATTATGGAATTTTGCTAAAGGAATTTCAGGTCACATCCATTTGAATGCTCTTTTATTTGCTCAATTTTACTTCTGTTAAAATGTTGATTTAATAACTATGGCTCTAGAAATGTGTAGAGCTTCTTGGACAAGTATTTGAGCAGTATGGAATCAGAAATTCTGTTTAGAATGAACTAATCTCAGAAACCCCATTTTCACTGAGATCAGATTTGTTATTATTGATACTGAAATCATGTTGACTATGAAGATCTATATATTCTTCAGATTTCAGAGTTACATGAAAAGTGTCTACCTCTTTAGACTTAAACTCTTGGCCTTTTGATTCCAGACATTCTGCTTTATTTAACACTATATCCTGACCATGAAGAGACTATGAAGAGCCCATGCCTGAAACATGAAGAATTAATGCTTGGCTGGATGGATGGAGGTACAAAGAAACAAATGCCGAAGTCACAGCTGCAAATGGGAACCCTGGGGAGGTGTACAGCTACAGAGACTACATGAGCTACTCTTTCGGGTTCTGGTATGCTTAACAACTCAAACTCCCCTTGCACAGGCAGCTTTTGTTTTAATGTCAAAACTATCAGACAATGTAATATACTATGCCTTTCAGCCTATCAAAACATAAAAGATCCAACAAATGATTAAAACTTGAAGCGCTGCTATAATTCCTTTGAAGCTTCCTGTCTCTTAAATTTCTTATAACTGTTCAAAGTTGTAAGTAATAGTTTTTAGTTAAAAGATAACGAAAGTACAAGAAAACATTTCCGTAAGATATAAGTTCCCTTAAGTTTGAGGAGACTGGTTGATTCTTGATTATTGTTAGGAAAATATGACCTGAAACATATAGAAAAATTCTAGTTTTGTATATATGATGCAAATCCTCTGACTTAAATCAAATTCCTCATGTAACACATGGTATCTTTCTTGCTATACTTACTAAATTCTAATATTTAGGTTTTAAAATTTACCTTAAATCCAAATATTTTTTCTGCCTTACTGAAAAATGTATATTTCTAGGATTCAAAGCAAAAACAGTCATTAGACACAAAAACCTACATCTTTTATGCTATGGCATCTAAAATAGTAGCAATAGGGTTTTGTAGCTACACCCGGCAACAGTTTGGGACAGTATTTATTTGAATCAATTCACTTCAGATGAGGCAATCAGATTATAATTCATATAATTTTGAGTATGAAGGAGATAATTTTTTGATCACTGATATCAAGGTAGCTATTTTAATTAATTATATATCTTTTCACCAGTGATCTACTGTTTAACAAGTATTCTTTAATGCAAATGTTCAGTCAGTAGTTAACAAGAACAAAACATCCCACCGTCATGGATCCCAGCCACCACACATCACGGAGGACAGGAGTGGAACCTACGAAGCTCATTACCCTCTTCACGGTTCCTCTGCGTCCGCCTTTGGATTATCTATCAATTACCATGTAAATTCCTACCCATAACCCCTAACTTCTTTCAGACCTCCATTAATTGTTACCAAAATTATAGAACAGCTTAATATTATTTATGCTTTATTATTTAAATCAATTGTCACTCTATTCCAGAATTTTCCTAATTATGAATGTCCTTACATATGTCTTGCTTAAAAACCTTTGTCTGTCTTTGTTTATAGAATGTCATTTACATTCTTCACCAAGGACTTTGTGCTTTAAAAATAAGTGCTACAACACATAAGATGGTTTGTCTCATGTATTTCACTTAAGATTGTGGCCTCAAGGTACATCCATTTTTCTACAAATGAGTTGAGCTTATCTTTCTTTATGACAGAATAGTACTCCATTGTGTACACATACCATATTTTCTTTATTCATTTGTTTGTTGATGAATACATAGGCAGCTTCTGAAGGATTTAACTGCTATTAATTGTGCTACAAATGATATGGGAATGCATGTATCACTATGATATGATGTCTTTAACTCTTTTGGGACAATCGCATTTTCAAATCTACCTCAGTGATTGCATCTTTGATTAATATTTGATAATCTGAGTATAATGAAAGCAAGGAGAGTAAAGTTTAAAGTAAAAATTGTAATATCCAATAGCAAATAGGGTCAGCTTAGCAGCTGAGTCAAAGAGCAACTCTCTACACAATAGTAGTAACTAGTATCTGAAAGCCATGGGCTGGAGATGCAGCTCAGTGCTACAGCACTTACCTGGCATTTGAGGGTTCAATCCCTGCTCCTGAAGAGAGAGGTGACATTCAAAAAGAGTATAAAGGAGGGCATGACAATACTCAGTGTCTACTTCACTATTTTGTTTAGACAAATTGATGCTGAATCATCATGATGTGTTCATGCATTTCATAGCTTTCCTTCAGGTTATCTAGGTAAAGCGTATCTGTCTGCATTTCTGTTTTGAAAGTGCATATGTGCTTCAATGAATATCTGTTATGGCAATCATGAAAATAATAACACTTTATTTCAATGAAAAAATTCCTCTTGCTGACCAAGGAATATTTAAGAATGAAAAGCAGAATTTATCTATTCTATTTAAGTATATTAGATGTTAAAGTCCCTCAGAAATTATTTTTTCATCATTTAAAACTCATTTTCATTCACTGTAATAAATAGCACATATACATATTCACATACACATTTTTAGAGTTTTTTTTTTTTTAATTTCAATAAAATTACACCATGTTAAAATTAGGGAACAAGGTAGAGAAAAATTTTTTAAATTACAAATAAGTTTTTAGGACTATATTTATTTTCCTGTCACGTGAGCAATGTCAGAATCCTGCATACTTATACACATATTCTTTGCTCTACAATGCCTATTCAATATGTTTCTATTACTTTAGGACCAGGAGAGACAAAGGAATTTCTCTCTCTCTCTTTCTCTCTCTCTCTCTTTCTCTACCTCTCTTTGTTTTTTTTTTTTTTTTTTTTTTTTTTTTTTCTTAACAAAGTATGTTGCTATATGTCTAGGCTGGCTTTGAGTTAACCTTTTAGCCCAAGCTAGCATTGAACTTGCATCAATTCTTCTCAGCCATGGGAGTACTGGGATTATGGAATTACAAGTGTGATCAGTCACACTCAGCTGCAGATATGACTTCAATGTTCAACACTGAAGAGAAAATGATGATGTGTAACATGATAAGAATTTGGCAAAATAAGATTTAAGATCCCATGGTGTCATCAAACATTTTGAATGCAGTCCTTCCCAAGTGCATCTGTACTAAGATTCCTTCTAATGGCTGCGTTAGTATGAAGGTAACGTCTTATAAGCTTCAATGGTCAAAAACGCAACATTTCCAGTTAGACAGCACTGGTCTCAAAACATGAAGTTCTCTTACAAACAAGAAAAAGCTGTAAGGACCTAGTCCTTTCTACCATGTTTTGTCAAGTTCTCTTACAAACAAGAAAAAGCTGTAAGGATCTAGTCCTTTCTACCAATTTTTGTCCTATAAGCAATTCAGCTGAAAAATCAGCAACTTTTGAGTGCACATGAAATCACCTCTGTTGTGTTCTTGCTTGCTTAGCCCAAAAACTTCATGAGTTATGATGGTGTTCTAAAAATTTACTCGGCTACTGATCATTAGCATTGTAACTTATTCTGGCAACTATCTTTTTGTACATATAAATTATCTCAAAAGAGGATTTTTGCTTTGTTTTAAGTAGGTGAAATTATATTTAATAAAATTTTTGTATTTTACATTCAGCTATTGTTAAGCTGCAACACTGGGACATTTCTCTGAAATGTGAAGCTTTGTCACACATTTTGCATGTATAATTAATCATTGTTTTTCTGTCATTTCCACCTTCTGTCATTACTGTGGGTGTTTTTTCCTTTTCATAGTCTCATCCAACTATTTAATAAAAAAGATCTGCTACTAATCAACAGAACAGATTTTTAATCTTCATGTTTTCATCTCTTCTTTCTCCAATTATTTTTAAGATAAAAGGTTAAATGCTATGTTCTAGAAACATCTTGAGTATATAGAAGTATCCATGGTGTGTACTCATTCAGATCAAGTATTGGAATTAAGATTGAGAAATTAAGCAGATGTAACTCAAGAAATTCCAAAGTTGAAATTCTCATAGCAACATTTAACCCTTCTACATTGAAAAATGGTAAAATTAAAAATTCTTAGCTGTAAGTTTTTATACAGGTTATGTAATTTATACAATCAAATACAAGCTGTGTGATATCATTTTATACCCTTTCCAATTTTATAATTTTACACTTTTCAAAAGAGTGAAAATCTTTAGGGAAATAGCCCCTTTTACCAACATGGTTTTCATAAATTGTGCTCTTTGATTTAGAAATATATTTTTACTTCCTCCAGTGTTAATTTACCACCACTCACCTAATCATTCTCTAAAATTTCACACACAAAACAGTTCTTCTAGACTTACCTTTAGTTAGCATTATCAAGCCATCTGTTCATTTTAATCCCAGTTGCAAATCTCATAGAAGACTTTATAAAGGCTATTTTTCTCTCAAAATGTTTTCAGACACTAAACAATGATCTAACATTTAGTTAAACCATGAAAATTATTTTACAATACTTATTTTAACATGTAATATTTATTTGTTTCAACAAACCTCACAATAAAACATTTACTTTTATTTGATTTTCCTGAATGGTTTATAATATATAATATACAATGTAACATAACACAAAAGTATATATATATATATATATATATATAGATAGATAGATAGATAGATATAGATATAGATATGATATATGCACAAGTAGCCTTCTAAAACTGAAAGTTAATCAAATGTGTTCATTTATACTGCAGAAGAATTGAAAAATGTACATTGGAATTCTTTACTTAATCCTTACTAGATTTTTCTCTCTCTCCTTTTTTTTTTTTTTTTTTTTTGGCTGCATAAAGTGAGGATTTGTTTCATCACCAATGTAAGAAAAATAAATTTTTACATCATTGTCATTTGAGTTTTACTGAATTTTTCCTGTAGTGTCAAGTTTGCTTTTAAATACAAAATATGCATTAACGTATTTTTCACTTTTAGGCTTTTGAGAGGCACCAGAATGTTTTTTACTTGTCCTAAGATTATTGAAATCATAAAGATCATTTTGTTGTAAATGTTTAGATATTAGTAGTTGTTTCAGTTTTTTCTGACATGACCGGCTTATTCAGAAAATTCAAAATTCATTCAGCAAAGAATGTCTGCGGGCAGAGTTTGGGATAATTATGTCCTAACTAGCAATCACATTTTCTGGCTTGTTGGCTGTAGCACAGTATGTGAAGGAGAGCGAAACTTTTTTAAAAAATGCTTGTGTAAAGCAGGTAATAATCATATATATTTGCAAAAGAAACAAACAACTACCTGATAACTAATGAAGTGCAAAGAAAGGCTACACTAGGAAATTTTATCAATTTACTTCTGCACTGAGCACTTAACCTTGAAGCGGAGAGCATAAAGGTCTTTTTTTTTTTTTTTAATTTTATTTTGAAAGTAGTAAAACACAACAGAACAAGACAGAATAAAGCCAACTATGATCATACAGTGAAATTGGTACAGAACTTCATGGCAGGTTACCTGGATAACAGTAATAGGTATCACAGTATACTTCATTATCTTTACAATAGTAGTTCTTTCAATCACATATATCAAAATAAAATGAAATACAGAACATTATAGAACTTATCTAAACAGAATAATGAATAGAGCAGTACCATTAATCAGAATACAGCAAAAGAGTAATAAAATACTTGCCTTCAAAAATATGGCAGAAGGAAATCCCCCTTATTGCTATGGTCAACCTCCCAGGAGATGCTCAGATTTCTGGTTCCCATTTGCTAGGGAGGGGGAACAAAAGAAAGTGGGTAGGGGAAGTGGGATGTTTGACTCTAGGCTGTGCACCAGTAGGTTCACTACTGCTTAGCAGAGAGGCAGGCTGGTTGCTTGGATTCCCAGCTTCCTAAGTTCTAACATGGCATGGATCTCAGGAGACACTAGTGGTTCTCCCCCTAGAAGGGTTGCAGTCTGCCTCACCGCAGCCGCTTACCAGGGAGACAAGCTTCTTGCTTGGTTTCCCAGCGTCCTAAGTTCTAACATGATGTGGACCTCAGGAGCTGCTGATGGTTCTCCCTCTGGAAGGGCCACAGTCTGAGCATAAAGGTCTTCAAAGTGCAATCTCTCTACTTAAGTTTAAAACCTAATAACAATACATACAAAAACGGTGCTGCTAATTGAGATACAAAGAAAAATTAAGGCACTAAAGCTTTGAAGGTAAACAGTTCACGTCCCAGTAAAGAGTGGAGATGGGATCCACTAAATTTGATGGTGTGAGTTAAGCATGACAAGAAAACATGGCAAACCACCTCAACAAAAGAAATGAATGTACATATGTGTAGCTATTTTAAATTCCTAAACTAATTGGTCTGTGAGTCTACTTATATTGTCTGATTTTTCTTGTCATTGTGGGTCATAGTTTGTAAGTTTCACTTACGAAATAAGTTTTATTTTATATGTCAAATGCTGTAGGTTAAATAATATAAAATAATTAAAACTATTTACCTTGGTCTAAATAGTGTTCCGCCATCATGGAGGAAGTTATTGGATCACAGCAATGTTTTAGTTGATTGTTTTATCATTTAATTATTTTAGATGAAAAAAAGAATAAAAATGATGATACAGAATTTCAAAACAAAATAATAAGAAATTGACACTGGATAATATAGTGTGTATTGTTATTTTCAAAGTAGTTGTCAGGTTACAAGATGTAGGCGTGAAAAACTGATCCTACAATAGAACAATGAAAACACAGACTGTTCTTTTTGATGAACTAATCAAGATTAATAGGATAGCTATCCATTTGAGTGTGTGTGTGTGTGTATATATATATATATATATATATATATATAATCATTTCCCTTCTTTCTTTCATCCTTTCCCCTATCTCAGTTGTTTTTTACTTTTGAGCAGTCTCTGTCCTTCTCATTTTTCACAGTATCTATTATACATTTTAAATCTTAAATATGATATTTGCACATGTGAGTTTGATTTATTTCATTTGTGAGCTTATCAGTATGGTCTCAAGTTGTATCCATTTGTCTATAAAAGTCTCAAGTTTACCCTTATTTATAGCTGAGTAGTACTCCATTGTATAAAAATACCAAACCTCTTTTTATCCATTCAGCAGTTTATGGGCATTTGGATTATTTCTAAGATTTAGCTATTACAAATTATGCTGCTTTAAACATGGGTTCATATATATCACTAATAGTTTATTTTAGGCTTTTCTTAATCCTAGAACATAACCTTATTGTCATAAAGCAAGTTTCATGTTCCTAATGAATACTCTGCCTAGCACTTTAGCATAAAATAACGTAGGGAAAGGTGGTTTCTAGGTAAACATAGGCTTTAGTAAAAATGAATGAAGAGTTTTACTAAAACCAGCTTCTGCCTCTGCAGTTAGACTCTATACCTGAGGAATTAGATGGAGGATAGAGAAACTAGACTGAGAGAGCCACCAGATAACACAGGTACCTAATAATTTATTAGAAAAGGTTAACAAAGCTGCCCCTCTGTGAGGCTCTCACACTTTTCCATCACAGAAATACAGGAAGTAGTCAAAGGAACAGAAAGAATGTAGATACAGGTGCCCAGGTGAGGACCAGACAGTCAGGTGCCCATAGCGGGAAGGGAGATAACACCAGTCCTAAATAAAAAGCCACTGAGAACAACAATGACAGCAAAATCTGGATGACCCTTCCTATTCCACAATAACGCCAGTCTTTTTTATTTGTCCTTTTACAAAAAAGTTATATTTCTTTATTTTATACTCCGCATCTTTAATTTGTTAAGGTTGCTGAGTTTATGATCCTGGTAGATGTGTGTTCTGTATAAGCAGCAACATGCACGTTCCAGCCTGCCACAACAAGGAGGCACCTGGAATTCCAACTAAGGTGGTTGTTAAAGTCTGTTCAGATTGTAGACATTTTAATTTCTACCTTTTGCAGAATTCCCTGGAGCCTTATCTTGTGCACAGGAACTTTCCAACTCACCTAAGGATTTGAAGGAATTTAGTGACTCACTCTCCTGTGACCCCTGTAACCTCTCAGCTATACAAAACTCTGACTTTTGACTCATCCTCTTAAGGCAAGTATTGCTTACTTGTAGTTCAGGTAAATAGTCTCAAAGGGACCAGGTAAATTTTTTGGCAAGGTGCTCTGAGAAAGAAAATTATGAATGGTTCTTTTCAAATTAAAAAAAAAAAAACTTAAAAGCATTTTTGCTCCATAAAGAATATGTTCATAGAAAGCAAAATGAGCTGAACAAAATTTCACTAATGAGGTGGACAAAAGGAACTGTTCCCTATGTCTCTATCTCTTGCCCTCACACTCATTGTTCTTAGTTAATAGATTATATTTAAGAGTAGGAACTAGGAAAAAATATTAATGAGAGTAGAACCAAGGAATATCCCTGGACTTGGTAGCATAGAATTTAACTCAACAGAAAAACCAAACCAAACAATCAAAAAACACAAAATGAAAACCTACAGAAATGGTTTATTCAGGGATGATTGACTGATCTTCTAATAACCTGGGTGAGGGTACAACAAAGGACCAAGGAAGAAGTGACAGTGATTAAAAACGCCAGGGGATTCAGAGGATCAGAGCTCTTATTGGTTTAAGATCAAGAATCTCTGAACTTGTCACTCTTTGTTAGTGCATACGACTTTATAGATGGCATTAGGGAAATCCTGGGGGCAGCAGAGTGGAAGGCACTGACGCGATCAAGGTCTTATAGGAGACCAAGCCTTCTTGTATGAATAAAACCAGTAGTAACAGGCAGCTTGTTTTTTCCTTTGGTGAAGTAATATTTACTTCAGTACAATTTTGTGTGAAATTCAGAGAGTCCTCAGCTGAAATGTCATTTTGCCTTCTGAGACATCACAGCATCATGGGTCATAGAGAACTCTACTGAGACCAGAGGCATAGGGGGCTCTGTCTCTCCATGCCAACCGCTGGCTCATCAGACAAGACATATATGCCTGGACAGGCTCAGATCTTTAATATAGAAAGCTAACTTACGACTTTGTTGATCAGGCCATTCAGGTTGGTCTCCATCAGTGACAGAGCATCCACATGCTGAGCAAGACCATCACAAATCCCATAAAATGTCAGAGTGGTTAAATTCAAACATTCACATGGTAAAGAAAAGAGTTCTATGTCCTCACTAAAATAGACAACTATGTATGCGTCTCTGCTTTTCTTTCTGGTCATGCTTTTATCAAAATTACTAATACTGGATTTATAGAATGTTTCACTGGCCATTATGCTAATATATAAAAGAACTATTACATATATCCAGGTGAATCAGTCAGTTTTTGCATTGCTGGTACAAAATACCTTGAACTGCAGCTTAAAGGAACAAAGATTTAATTTGTCTTTGGTTCTTTATATGACGAGCTGGCTCCAAGGCAGAAATGTTGTGGTGGAAGTGTGTGGTGGAGTTCAGATGCTTAGCTCATAATGCTGGGAAGCAAAGCAGTAGAACAGCATCAGAGAGAAAGGGGCCAAGGACCAGGTATGGTGCCCACAAGACACACACAACATTGTGCTTTGCTAATGGCCTTGGTGGCTTTCAAACCAATCAAGCTAATGATGTAGTTTAACTTTCATTTCAGAAAACTCCTTTTAATTTAAAGCAAGTACATTTTGGCAATGAATTTTACTTATATATTTCACTGGTTTATATTCCTAATCACCCAAAGGTGTTAAGCTGGTGGAATAGTCTAATGACATTTCTGAAGATATGTAGAGTTGTGACAAGTGATAGTTTGTTCTGTTGGGATAAACATGGTGCCTTTGTTTAAAGCTAGAAATATTGGGCTCAGTAATCAGGATAAAGCAACAGAAGTCTGTCTACAATAACCCCTTAGGATTTTCTAACAAAACTTTTGCTTCTGGTGTCTGGACCTTTGAGTTCTGTGAGGTTACAAATCTTACTTTTTAAAGGCCATTTACTATAGAACATGAATGCTTCCATTAAATTAGAGGTTTAAGGTATCACATGAGCATTTTTGTTTTATCATGTTACTGAAGCAATAGAAAAGAAAGTTACCTACTACATGAATTAATTCTGACAAATTTTTATTACATTAACTTTTAAAATTCATTTTATTTGTGATTTTATATTCATATATTTATTATCTGAAAGTGACATCTTATAAGCCATTAATATTCTGCAATTGTCATCTAATGAATCATTTAAATGAATAGTATTATATGGTCTCCTTTTATTGCAAAAAAAAAAAAGTCAACTAAAAGGACAAAGTAGTATAGAAGAAATATAAGCCTAACTTGTTAGATGTCAAACGTGCTGAGTTTGTGGCCTCAGAACATTGAAGAATGGAGAAGTGAACCAATAGAGGAAGTTAGGAGAGTTTCATTGAAATAAGCAGAAAAGCAACTCCTAGAATTCCAAGTGAAGTCCTGATTGGCTGGCCTTTGTTAGGGGTAATTTATACAGGAAAATCACAATGTGGGGCAACATGAGTCTAACGAAAATCAACCTATACAATTATGAGTATAGCTGCTTGGCTAATAGTGATTTTACAGAGAAACAAGTCACATAGCAAAGGTATGTGTCAAGAACAAAGGCATTTTGGGCAAAAGGGAAGGGACTATGGTCCAGGTATTCTCACCCACCTATGTGTCTCATGCCTATCTGGAACCTGTGGACCAGGTAGTGCTAATTACAGCACAGTCTCAAATTGCTGCTAATCTCTTAGAAGGCTGGCAGGGCTGGGTATTTCCTATCCATTTTAAGACTAAGTTCTTTTCAGATTCGCCTCCAGCCACAATTCTGAGGCATCTATTTTTAATATTGACTGTCTTTAGGTCTCCCATGTCTCCCTGACTGTATTAATATTTAGCTAATTTAGCTGTCTATAATAAAAATAACAATTACCTGTACAAGACATTTCCCATCCTCATGTATTTTTTTCAGATAATAACTCACCAGTTTATAGGAAATTCTCAATAGACTCTTTCAAAGGGTGCTTTGAAACATAAAATTGTCCCATATATGTACTTCATATGTTGAAGTTTTAAGACTTGTGCAAACAACTTTGACACATTAGTGGCACATTCCCTCACTCTGCTTCTATCAGAGGCATCTGTATTGCCTCTTTCCTGGTTTATCCAAAACACAAGAAATAACCTTGCCAATCTTTCTACAAAAGCAGCTCTGATTTTGTTACTTTCCTACTTAAATGTCACCTCATTATTCACAGAATCAAGCGCATAATTATGGCATGATTTGCCCCCCGGCCTCTTTACTGCTGAATCTGCTGCTCCTTCCCACCCTAATTTTGCCTTAAAAGGCTGTAGAAACTACCTTCCGTATTGTGCGTGGCATTTTCTCAGCTCTTTGGTTGTGAACATCCTATTTTTTGCTTACTGTGCTTTTCTGTTTTGGTTGTCCTGGAAAAATCCTACTAATGTTTTCACTAGCATATTAGCTGTTTCATCAAATTTTTTTCAATCCCATTATTATAGTTCATAAATATCTTGCTGTTAACCTCTAAAGTTATAATATAATTTGATAAAGTCTTGTAATGATTTTTGTACAACTCTGTCCTCTCCAGTAAGGTTTCAACTCCTTAAAGAAAGGAGCTACACCATGGAAATGGCTTGGTGCATTCAGTCAGTCATCTGATCTGCAAGTTTTTCATGAATTACTGAGATACCCATAGATTATTGTCTTATGAAGTCTTTACATATATATGTCTGTTTTTGTCATATAGTTCAGTTTCAGAATCTTAAGGTATGTTAAAATTGACCCAGTCACTTTATAAAACTAAGAATCACAAAACTACCACGGGATTAATATTAATCTAGTAAAATAATCTATATGATAACTATGCTCTGCAGTGAGCTATTTCTTAATTCGTTAATCTCATTTTTAATGATTAAATTGAAAAAGTATGTCTTATATACATAAAACTGACATTTTCTTCATATTTACTAGAATATGATACATTTTAATGGTAACTAAGATTAACAATAATATAAAAGCAGGGCTACTTTATCCAGAGAAAAATATTTTGCTAACCGTGTAATCATAATAGCTTCCAAAGTTAGGAGCTTGAAACTTTTGAACTCATTATCTTAAAATCATCTTTAGCTCTGGCAAAGTATAACTTTCTAAAAGCTATTTCTAGGGTAAACTTAGAAGCGCTGTAAGAGATTCAACAAATATTTTTGTTCATTTGCTCAGCTCAAACTTCCCGTTTGGTGGAGGATTCTAGAATGACTACTTCAGTTATCACTTATCAGTTGTTATAACAGCTCAGTGAGTTTCATTTTTAAAACTTGAAATTCCAGTAATTTGATAAAATTGGAATATACATGTTTCTGTCAAACTTGAAACTACTGCTGGAGAACAGTTTGCTTGCAAAGGAAAGTATAAGTTTTCTATAATTCTTGCTTGGATATCTATTAGTAATACTGAAAAGTATGTCAATTTTTTTTGGCAAATGCAGAGTCTTATTTTTGTAGTTTCCACAACTAGCTGAAAAGGCTGCCTAAAACCATTTAGAGAAAAAAAAAAGTCAGCAAACAGTGTCTTGGTTTCTTCTTTAATTAGAGTCAAGCCTTTTTACCATGAAAAAGTACCTCATTAAAACATATTTCTAAACCATTTATACGATTCTGTGTCAATCTGGATTTTCCTAGATGCTTTTCAGGTTGCTAGAGAATCTACTAATTGACAGTTGCTTTGAAGACAATTCAAATAATGCCATAGACTCATATCAACGTATACTACTCTTTCCAATTCAGAACTGGATCGATTTCAAGGCCTGAAAAGAAATTCCCCAAAGGATAGAATCCTTAGGAGTCATTTCAGCGTTTTAAGTATTCTATCAAATACCAATATGGCATCTATAGAAAAAGTGAATTCCAATACATATGAGCAGCTTATCACTTGTGTGATTTTAGACAATTTTTCCAAACTCTACTAAATTTTCTTTGCTGAAAAACTGCATGTAGAGGGGCTGGGGTTTAGCTTAGCGGCATAAGCACCTGCCTTGAAAGCATGCAGTCGTGAGTTTGATCCCCGGTACCAATAAAGAGGAAAAAGAAAAAAAAAAAAAAAAACTGCATGTAGAAATACAACTATGGAAGAGGTAATGATTATCTTTTAAGTAACTTCTGACAAACACTTAATATACAGTTCTGCTATTTGATTTCTGAATATAGTCTCAAGATCATTTCATAAAATAATTAAGTTATATTGAGTGTTCTGAGTATCCAACATATAAGTACTCTGTTTTAAAATATAGAATACTATATATAATTCTTCCTCCCTATTCTAACAGGGGTATTAAAGAAGGGAAAATTGAGTTCTGCCTTCTAGTGAATGTAGATGCATTTATATATACAAGCAAAGCCTAGAACTAAAAATAATGCCATAGACTCACATCAACGTATACTACTTAATACCACTATTTCCAATTGTTTCTTCCTTTCTATGCTGTTTCAATTGTTTGCTTAATTGGGTGGTTATTTTTCAGAGTGAGGCATCTTCTTTTCATCATTATGAGTGTGTTTACATATTTTAGAACTGGAGTTCCACCTGGTTTTATCTCAGATTATGTTTTGATTTCTTGCTTGAAGGACTCTTTTTCACTCATCCATTCAAAGTTTGCCCATGGAAACACTACTTCATAAATATTCTCTTAGTAATCTTCTGGTTTGGTCTCACCTTTATTGAATACTTACAATTTATTTTATTTTATTTTATTTTATTTTATTTTATTTTATTTTATTTTATTTATTTATTTAGTACCGGGTATCAAACTCACGACTTTGTGTTTGCCAGGCAGGTGCTTCAGCCACTGAACTAAATCCCCGGTAAAAACT
The DNA here is from genome assembly GCF_034190915.1 of Cavia porcellus. Taxonomy (NCBI): domain Eukaryota; kingdom Metazoa; phylum Chordata; class Mammalia; order Rodentia; family Caviidae; genus Cavia; species Cavia porcellus. The sequence continues at coordinate 23,637,110 of NW_026947497.1, read as the reverse complement.
TACAATTTAAAAAGTAAAATATTTCTTAAAATGTGCAAATTTCTATCCAAGGGAAATGCATACTGCTTTGAGGATCCTGAAACATATCCTACATAAGAGACACTCAGGAGATCTATTATTCCTTCAGTGCTTTTACGTCCTTCAGTTCACTTTTAAGAACCAATGATTTTTTTCTTTCTGTTGTGCTTTCTTTTATTCATCAGAACGTTACAGATGTCCTTTCCAGGAAATACCTAATATTTCATGCATCAATTTTTGATAATTCCTATTTCAATCCAAATACATTCATATATATTATTTATTTAGGGTCCTTTTTGTACATAAATCACACAAAAGTCCCTGACATGCTACACTTTACACTGTCTGAGTTTTGCCAATCATATTTTTACAGTGTCATTTGAAACATTTTCTATAACATTTGTATCAGTGTAACGTTACATGTGCTAATAATCACTGAGACAGGTCTTATTTAAGAAGGTATTCACTTAAGAGTGATGCTGAACATTGGCTTTAGTAAAACAAAATTCCCACTGAGCCAGAAACTACTGATAATTTTGGAATTAATTGAAAATGGTAAATAAGAGAATAAGAATATAGTCAGATTGCAAGGAGTTGATAGTGGATGAAATCTTTTAAGCTCTGAGTGCTTTTGGGAAAATAAATATTGTTTGCTAATCTTTAAAATAGAATGCTCAAATTACCTGAAACTTAGATCTCTTTTGGAAGTCCAATAAGTAAATATACGTGATACTTTTGGAGCATAACAAAATTTTAAGCACTCAGTAAATAGAATTTGCTATTTTAAGTTTTAAAGTAGTGTGTGGTAAAATTAGTGCTGCTGATGAGCAGGAAAAAAATTCTTGGTAGTTTCTTAACTGATTATTTGTTTTTAAAAAGAAGTAAATATTTTATAACAACAAATGGAGTTTACACAACAAGTAATATCTTAGAGTTTCTTTTCTTTCCTTGATTCTATGATTTGTGTTTTAAAGTTTGTCCTGTCATTTGTTTGCATTTGCTCAGATCATTTAAAAGTTTATCTCATTGTTTATCTCATTCAATCTTCCATTGTCAGTAAAAACTATAAATTTTCTGAATATATACTGAAACATATACTGAAAATAATTAAAACAGCTATATATGAATACCACTTGTCATAATGCAAAATGTTGCATTATAAAAAATAATTCTTAAAAACGCTTCGAACAATATTTATCTGCTAATTAATGTGCAGGGCACTAAATTCCAACATATTCTGTGTGGCCACTGTACTCCCAAACAAAGCTCAAGATTAATCACTATAAGGCAGGATTTTTCATTTATTTTTCTTCTTGTGTCCCCCCATTACTCCAAGCTGACAGAAAAAAAAAGATTTTTTGATATACTAAATTAGTCAGGCAGCAGATTATTTAGAATTTTGTGCTATATTTTAATTTAGCAAAGTCACTGTTAGGTCCCAATTAATTCAATTGGGAGTAAAGGCATCGTAGGCTGTGAGAAATGTTGTCTTTCAAAGCACAGTATTCATTATACTATTTTCTCCTTTAAATTTCTTGACTCAAGTGAATACTACTAAAGAGATTATTTTCAAATTAACCTTTTTATAAAAGGTGAATAGACTTTTTGCATTTTTTAAGTATGCACCTGAAAACTGAAGTGCTGATTAAAAAATAGAATTCTCATAAACTATAACATTCTTATGTATAAATTTAAAATATTTATCGAAAATTTTTATGCAAATTTAATTTTAATTTTAATAGGCAATTATTTGGCTTTCATTTTTAGAAGAAAAATTAGAAATGGCATAAGCAATCTGGCTTCAGAAAAATAGACTTTCTTTAGATGCAAGGGAAATATTTATATGTATGAATAATGTTCATGTATAAAATTTCAAGAGATATATAAAAACTCTGCTATAAATAACACAGCAATACTGATAGTGTAGCAATTGAATGGTCATTTCATGAATATATAACAATAAGTTTGACTTTAAAGTTCCTTTATACATTAAAATTTACTATACAGTGATAAAGTCATAATTTTGTATTCATTTAAAGAAGAAAACCTAAATATCTTTTAAATTATTGTAGCGAAACATTATATAAAAATTTAATGATAATAATTCATTAGGGAAGTCATACAGTTGACTTCAAGAGCATGAAGGTCTACATTTCCTGGCAGTGATATCTTAAACATAATTTTTAACTTTGATTTTTTTTCTTAATTGTGTTAGAGTTCAGAGGAATAGAACCAAGTAGATTTGGAGACATGTTGGACAAAGGATATAAGATTTCATTGAAATAGGAGGAGTAATTCAAGACATTGGTTGCACAAGGTGGTGACTAGTTAATCATCTTGAAAATCACTGAGAATATAAATTTTAGGTGTACTCACCACAACTAATATTACCTATGTAAGGTGATCACATATGGTAATTAGCTCTAGCTAACAATTCCACAGTAAATACAAAATCCATCTTACTCTGATGTTCAAGATAAATGCAGTCTGTTTATAGTTCAATTAAAAATATATTTTGTAACAATACAAAGAGATGTATCATGTGAGTTTGGTCACATGATAATGGAGACAGAATTTCCAGGCTTCCACAGCAGGTGGAGGCTTAGGAAGCTCGTGGGATATTTTCAGTTTGTATCTGAAGTCCTGGGAACCAGGAACATGGGTGTCCAAGAGTAGAAGAGGCAGGGAGTTTAGTTCAAAGGAGAGCAAAGTTACTATTCTTCTTCGCAGTTTTCTCCTCTTTATGTTGGCAAGGAATTGGTTAATATTATTTCATACTGGAAAATTCTTACCACAGTAAGTGTCATAATATTCAAACATTGTTCTCACTTAGAAGCACTTTCATAGACACCCAGAAATGTTTTACCAGCTTTATGAACACCCCTAGCCCAGTCAATGGTAATATATAATTAGTAATTGTATTATTATTTATCACTAAATTTAGCTACAATGTTGATGAAGTAAAACCAAAACTTTTAAGAAAATCTAATCCATAACTTGCTTACTACTATTAATGTAGTGAACCCAAAAGCATCATTTTTCAGACAGCTATTGTGGTATGTAAGAGGGCATGTAATATATTTAATGATTGTTCTCCATTTATGTTTTAATTAAGTTATAGTGGTTTTGGTACTTCTTTCCTGGAACCTCCAGAGAAAAGTTGCCATTAGCTACCAATGCATTACATAAAATATATAATTAAACTATAGGTGAATATGAAATCAAATTTAGAACAAAATACAAAGCAGATATGTTGATAGAAATAATATAAAAACCTGTCTAGCAACCAAAATGTGGAGTGAACTGTAATGTTATACTCTGATAAATGGAGAGCAACTTGATTCTTCAGTGAAGAAGAAAGTTCTCATTATGTTATCTGTAATGAAATCTTCTCATGATATTAACTATAGAGATATTAAGTAGTGAGCAAAAAATCATGTTAGTTTCTCCAACTATTTCAAAATAATGTGGATGTGTAAACCAAATGGCTGATACTTAGGATTTTTAACTATATTTTTAAAAATGTTATAAAACTGATTGAACATGACTTCATGAAATTCAGGTTGGTGTTCTAAAAGCTTGACCGAATAATTTGCGGAATATCAGCAAATAGTAGCCTTCTTTTTATTTCCCTGAATAATAAATCTCAGGAAAATAACTGATAATTATGCAAGAAAATGTTTAATTAGTGTGCCAGGAGGTCTGCAATTATTATTTATGATCATTTCCAATACTTGAACAAAGGGAAAAGATCTTTAAAACTGAGAAGCATAGGTGGTTATTTTTCTTCATATGCACTATAGTCAAATTTGGTCAATATATTAAGCATTGTTTTGAAATTACTTTCACCAAAATTAAAACTAGGGGAAAAAAAACCCTAAAGCTGAATTGAACTGCACACTACTAACTTCATAAGAAAAGCTGTTTTATTGTCCTTACTCTGCTAACCTTTCACATTTCCACTAAGAGATCAAGTGCAAGTCCTGAATCTTTCTTCACAACATTATAATCTAGTTACATAAAATATAGTTTCAAGATCAGAATATTAATTATGAAGAGCAGATCAACTCAGGTAGAAAAGAATGTTTTATTTAACGTAAAATTTTTCAGACATTATTGGAGGGACAAACTATTTTCTATCAAAGAATAATAACACACGCTTAGACTTTGTGGACATAAGGTCTCTGTCCTAAGAACTTGCAAGTACACACTGACAATATATCAATGAATATCAATGGCTGGGTTCCAATAAAACTTGCTTTGCAAAACCAATGACCAACTGATTTGGTACTGTAGGTTACTTGCAATTGCAAAAGTGTGTATCAGTTGCATACCTATGACTTTATGGCATGTTTATGACTGTGCTGGGGTTAAGCACTACCTTATTCTCCTCCAGCAATGGTGAACCTCTTAGAGCTTTCAGTGATAACCAACAGCCTGGCGCAGCTTGCAGGCCATTGGTTCACCACCACTGCATACTCCTTCCATAGAAGATGACACTTCTTCAAGTACAGCTCCTTCTGAAGAACCATGGTTGTCCTGGGCTATCAGTGAACATTCTGGCACACTCTGGCAGGCGGACTAAAAGCTGAGACAACAGTGCTGTTTATGTGCTTAGCTTCACAACAAGGGGTATTTTCATCATAGTTCTCATGTAGAATTGGCTCAGAATGGTGATACTAAAACACTGGCTAATATGTAGGTCTTTATTATTCTTAAATTAACTTTGGGCAAATCTCTTAATGTCTGCACACATAGTAAAATGCAAGTCTTGCTCCCAAACTCCTACCTCATACACCACTGCCAATGGTTGTTCCAGCTTCTTTACACTGGCAGGACTTCACCTATAACCTCAGTTGTCTATTTTTAGGTGACAATTAATACCTATGAATGGATTTTTAGATTCTCAGCTCTTACATTCTTTTTAAATTTTTAAAAATTATTTTTGAGAAATAGTCTGGCTATAGAGCTACAGATCAGGTTGGCCTTGAACCCTTGAAGATCTTTCCTGACTCAGCCTCCCAAGTGCTGAGATTGTAGGACTATACCCCAAAACTCAGTCCATCTGTTGTTTTACTGTACATTTTTACATATGAACTCAGAGTCAGTTACAACATATCTATATCTTTGGACATAAATTTATTTTTCACTTGTGTGATTTAATGTATATACCATGTTTCTCTGATATTAAGATCTTTTTTCAGGGTACATTTTCTAAAATCATGCTAGAATTTGTTTTCTAGGTAGATATTATTTTGGGGGAAAGGTGGTATGAAGTATTCTTTTGTTTTGCCTTGTCTGAGTTTGCATCTCAGCATATTCATTAGTGTTGGGAATTTCCCAACTTTGTATCTGTAGTATTTCTATTAGTTTTCTATTTTATGGAACTCCACTCAATCCAATGATTGATGTAGATTTGCAATGCAGTATTTCCATGACATGTTCATTTTCTTTCCTTTTCTTTATTTATTTTTTTTTCATTTTCTCTCTTTGCTTCATGCTGGATATTTTCTATTAGTTTCTTTTCCAGTTCACTAATCCTGTCTTCTGCTATAGCTAATGTACTTTAAACACACATATTGAACTTTTAATTCAGCTTTAGATTTTCAATTTCAGCTTTTAAACCTCAGTTCTGGATTTTCCACTGATTTTCTTTCTAAAAAATTCCATATGTCTGGCAAAATTAAACATCCTTTCATTTAGTTTTCCTTCTGGTTCTGTATTTTCAAGAGTATATTATTTGTAAGAAAATGAAAGTCCTTTTTGATTAATTTAACATCTGTATCAAGTATGAGTCTCTTTCTACTTTTAATCTACTTCAGTTACTAAAAACATCATAATCTGTATGAAAAGGTGTAGAAGATCTCTATCATATTTTGTTCTTCCAAAGAGAGTTTATCCTTCTTTATTTTTAGAGGCAGGAAATAATTCTTAGCTTTAAAGCACTCAGAGAGTAAGCCACATTGGTTTGAATTTTCAGTAATGTTAGATTTAAATTGTATAAAGATTGAGCCTACGTCTGGTTTTTCAAAGGAATGGCCTTCAACAGATTCCAGTTGACATCCTAGGGTCTTGATCTGTGTCTTACCCTTTCAGAAATATAAACTGTTACCATGTTTCACTCAGAACAAGACAGTTTATCTGCCTGTTCAGGCAATTGCTGCTAGCCCTCTTAGATGTCTGTGCCATGGATCAGAAGAAATTGCTAAAACTCAGTTATATATTTGTCTCAATTCTATGATTTCTTCTCGGTGGGATCTTCAAAGTTCATGGGTTTAATTTTTATATTGCAAGTTACAGAACACTATCATAGACACTACTCATATCTCTCCAAAGTGGAGCAGCCCTCTACCATACTATTTGCCAGAGTTTTCAGCCTGTGATATAACTGGGAACAGAATAGAAAAAGATATGTAAGTGTTGTAAGAATGTTGCTTACATATTTACAGCTCTTCTTTCCTCATATTTTGTTTCCTGTGTGCTAGTTAATCTGATAGCTTTCCCATGTATTAAACATACTGTTTTTACTCATTTTTAATAGTTTTCTCATTATCCTTTACAAAAGCGTGGGCTAACACAACTATTGAATAAAATTTGGCAGCAGCAGTCACCACTTGGGACTTCATTGCTGCTTCAATATGGAAACTCTAAGCCCAGTTTTAATTGCCCTGTATTTGTAGTATAGGTATTAACTTAGGAGAGTATATTTTGGAGTTAGCAATACTCTCATGAAGAAAGGCCTTCTGTGTTGATGAAGTGACAGTCTCAAATAATTTACTGGCCACGTTCTTTTTCCTTCTGAAAACATCCGCAAGGAGATTTTCTGTCATGAAATGGATATCTATTAAATTAAGTGTCAGTCAAACTAGTCCGGCTATTGAGAGAGGAATTGGAGAATAAACCAGTCTATTAGATCATAATCAACCAAAGTTAAGACGTTCTTTTGTTTCACAATTGAAAGAAAAAGCATATGAAGACAGTGAAAAAGACATGAGAACGTTAAATCACTGTACTGAAATCAGACAGCTGGACCTGGTGTGCTCTCCTTTAGGCAGTGTTAAAGTCTGAAACTGAATGCTCTGGGGCTGCTGTGGTTGTTTTCCTCCTCTTTTTATCATCCAGCAAGATTAGTGAGATAAAATTTATATCACAGAATTAAACTTTATAGATTGTACAGTTCAGTGGGTTTTAGTACATTCATAGTTATGCAATTATCACTGCTTTTAATTGTTGAATATTTCTCATTGCAAAAGTAAACTGTTTTTTTCTTTTTCATGGGGGAAACTTAGAGAACTTTAAAAATGTTTCATTAGTCCATGTTGTGGTACATCATGTTTGGATTCCTTTTGTAAAGTTGGTACACGAACAGCACACATTTGAGTTCCTCTTTCTTTTCTCTGCTGTCTCTTAATCCCCTTCCCATTCGAGAAAGATTCGTCCCATACATTCTATTATTTGCATATTTTAGGTTTCTCATATGAGAAAAAGCACGTAATATTTAAGCTGTGTCTTTGATTTATTTCACTTAATCTTGTGGCTTCCACATGTCTTTTTACTTTTAAATTCACGCCATAAGGGGCTTAGGATTTAGCTCAGTGGTATAAGTACCTGCCTTGCAAGCAGGCAGTCATGAGTTCGATCACTGGTACTGATAAAAAGGAAAAAGACAAAAATAAATGAATAAATAAATAAATAAATAATAAATTCACACAATATGCAAACACAATTTTTATTTTCTTAGCATCTTTTTTAGCCACCACTGTTCAGAAACTTAGATCCAACAAGGACCTGAGAATTTTAATATATGGGAACTGGTATAACTGCACTTATAATTTTCAAGATTAAATATGTATATAAAGTGCATTTCAAATCCTGATTATATAATACTATGAAATTCACGGCTACTTACAATTTCTCTAATTTTCTACACTGTTTATGGCACTATTCTCAGCCATGACATTAGAATTAATTAATAGTTCAGGATGACAGCCTGAGAACTATTTTTATGGATTTTTAATGGAACCTGCATTACAATATTATGTGTTTGTAATACCTATCTTCATTTTTATATTCACTGGGTTTATGAAGAAGCTTGAGTGAAAAAATATGGGAATAGAACACTGTATAATAATAGTATAGAGGAAAGGCAGAGTTAAAACTGAAATACAAAGCAACCAACTACTTTTATTCTTTGAATTTGGAGAATAAAAACCATTTAAAGCATTCAAATTTATCCAACCATTGAAGTATTTTTTTTTTTAATTTTTACTTTCTCCAAATTTAGAAAAGTCTCAGGGCTCAAAAAAAATCTTTAGAAAATAATTGCACAGAAGTGGGTGACATCTGTTCCAGAGGTTGGATGGCCTGGTGTAAATGCCCCACACAATTTCCCTGAGTCCAGCAAGTTTGGGACCCTTGCTCAGCCCGGAGAGGAACTTTGAGGCTTCCCCCACTGAATGAGTGTGGTAGGTCCTGGGATGGCCTAGGGTGGCCTCCCCGCTCCCTGCTGTGCTTGGAGAAATCTGGAGTTCTGGGTGAGCAGGTGCCATCAGTTCCAAGGGTTGGGCTTGGGCCAGCCTGCCTCACTCCGAGTGACCCTCTCTCAGTCCAGGGAGCTGAGTAGCCACAGTCCCAGGAGCTGAGGACATAGAAGAGGATCTCCAAAACACCCTGGGGGAGCGTTGGAATAACACTTGATACACTTGCAACACAGAAATATAGGAAAATGACAAAACGAAAGACCAAATTACAATCTCAAACCTCCAGCCCATCCAAAGAAACCTTAGGAGCAATGTACATAGAAGAAAATATATGCCATACACCTGAAATATTGGACATAATAACTGAAATAAAGAAGCAACTCCGGGAAGCTTTAAAGGAATTCAAACTAGAAATAATCTCCCAGGTAAGAGAAGAAATGATAAAAGAAATGAAGGAGATGTTGAACATATCTAAAGAAGACACAGTTAAAAAATTGGAGAAATTAAATAAAAAGATAGGATCCCTTGATGAGCAATGTAAGCAACAAACAGAATGCATCAAGCAGATGCACAGAGATATACAGGAAAAAAAATTCCATTGAAAGCCTTAAAAACCACCTCAATGAAACTGAAGATAGAATTTCAAACCATGAAGACAAGATTGCAGCGAGTGAACAGGAAAGGAAAAATCTTTTTAAAAAACCAAGGAATCAGGAAATAACAATTCAACAACTGCAAGATGACACAAAGAAAAACAACATAAGATTGATAGGGATAAATGAAAAAGAAGGGGACAACATAAAGGATGTCAAGAGGATATTTAGAGAAGAATTAGCTGAAAATTTCCCAAACATGAGATCAGAAACTGACATCAGAGCAGTGAAACACATAGAACTCCAAATAATCATAGCCATAATAAAACTACACCCAGACATATAATAATCATCATCATCCCAGAAATGAAAAATAAGAGCAGAATATTAAAAGCTGTCAGAAGGAAAAAACAGATCACTTATAAAGGAAATTCTATCAGAATCACTGCAGACTTCTTAGCACAATGAAGTCAAGAACAGTATGGAGTGAAGTATTCCAAATCCTAAAGGAAAATTATTTCCAACCTGGACTGATGTACCCTGAAAAACTGTCCTCAAAATCAATGGAGAAATAAGATACTTCCATGACAAAGAACAGCTGAAGAATTTGATGATTAGCAAGCCAACCTGCAAAGAATATTGAAAGACAGATTAGATACACTTAGGAAAAACCACTAAGCAAAGCAGAGAATTAAACAGAACAGAAAGATAAAGATGCAACAGCAGAAAGATAACATGTCAACAATAAATCAACATATAACAGTTATAACCATTAATGTAAATGGTCTCAGTGCACCGATTAAAAGAAACAGACTGTCAGAATGGATCAACAAATGAAATCCAACCATATGCTGTCTACACGAAACATCTAACCCAAAAGGATATTCCCAGACTGAAAGTCAAAGGATGGAAACAATACTTCATGCAACAGGAACCCCCCAAAAAAGTGGGAGTAGCCATTCTGTTTGCAGACAATGTGAACTTTAAACCAATAATGATTAGAAGAGATAAAGAAGGTCACTACATACTGGTTAGGGGAAAATTTTAAGAAGAGAAACTATCTTAAATACATACGCACCAAATTCCAGAGCAACTAGTTATATAAAACAAGTATTAACAGAAATGAAAAACCAAATTACCAGTAACACAATTATAACAGGAGACCTTAACATACCATGGACACCAAGGGACAGATGAACCAGACAGATAATCAGCAAAGAAATAACAGAACTGAATCACACCTGTGAACTAATGGACTTGAGAGACGTATACAGAGTGTTCCATCCAACAACATCGGAATACAAATTTTTTTTAGCAGTACATGGAACATTATCTAAAATAGACCATACACTAGCTCACAGAACATATTTAAATAAATGCAAAAGAGTTGAAATTATCCCTTAAATGTTATCAGATCATAGAGCTATGAAATTAGAAATTAATGACAAAAGATACTGCAAAAATCCCACAAACACATGGAAACTGAATAACACACTCTTGAGTAATCAGTGGGTCACAGGGGAAATTAAAGAAGAAATTACACAATAGCTACAAACAAACAAAAATACAAATACAACTTACTGGGATCTGTGGGGCACAATGAAAGCTGTCCTCAGAGCAAAATTTATTGCATTGACTTCCCACATCAGGATAACAGAACGTATACAAATAAATAACCTGACATTACACATTAGACATCTAGAAAAAGAAGAACAAGTCAAGCCCAAAGCCAAAAGAAGAGAGGAAGTTATAAAAATCAGAGCAGAAATCAATGCAATAGAGACTAAGAAAACAATCCAAATAATCAAGAAAGAATAAATAAAATTGATAAACCCCCCAGCCAACCTTATATAAAAAGGGAAGAAAAATCTCAAATTCATGCAATAAGAAATGAAAAAGGTGAAATCACTACAGACTCTAGAAATATAGCAGATCATCAACACCTATTTCGAAAACCTCTACTCTCAAAGGCTTGATAACACAGAAGACATAGACAGATTCCTCGAAAAATATGAAGTACCAAAGCTAGGTCAAGAAGATGTAAAACAGCTGAATAATCCAATTCCTATTAATAAAATTGACAATGCAATTAAGTCCTTACCTACAAAGAAGAGCCCAGGCCCAGACGGATTCACTGCAGAATTCTATAAGAAAAGCAAAGAAGACTTAATGCCCACACTCCTCAAACTCTTTAATGAAATTGAAAGGGTAGCAATCTTTCCTAAGTCATTCCTGGAAGCAAATATTACTCTAGTACTAAAACCTGAGAAAGACCGAAATAAAAAAGAGAACTATGGGCCAATCTCCCTAAAGAAAACAGATGCAAAAATCCTCAATAAAATATTTGCAAATAGGATGCAGAAAATCATCATACACCATGACCAAGTGGGATTCATCCCAGGCATGCAGGGATGGCCCAACATATGTAAATCAATAAATGTTATCCACTATATCAATAAAGGTAAAAGTAAGAATCACATATCATTTCTATAGATGCAGAAAAAGCCTTTGATAAGGTCCAGCATTCATTTATGATAAGAACTTTACAGAAAATTGGAATAGATGGTCACTACCTCAATATAATAAGGCCATCTATGAAAAACCAACAGCCAGTAACATATTAAATGGCCAAAAATCAAAGGCCTTTACTTTAAAATCAGGCACAAGACAAAGATGTTCCTTATCACTGTTCCTATATAGTATAGTACTGGAAATACTAGCCAGAGCAATTAGACAAGAGAGAGAAATAAAAGGGGTAAAGATAGGAAACGAAGAAGTTAAATTACCATTGTTTGCAGATGACATGATACTCTACATAGAAGACCCCCAAAATCCATTGAAAGACTCTTAGATATAATTAATTGAGCAATGTAGCTGGATACAAAATCAATACCCAAAAATCAATAGCATTCCTATACACTAACAACAAAATCACTGACAGAGAAATAAGTGAAGCCATGCCCTTCACACTAGCAACCAAAAAAATGAAATATTTAGGAATTACTCTCACGAAAGAAGTGAAAGACTCTTACAGGGAAAATTACAATACACTGAAAAAAGAAATTGAAGATAATCTCAGAAATTGGAAAGACATCCCTTGCTCATGGATAGGAAGAATAAATATTGTTAAAATGGTCATTTTCCAAAAACTATTATACAGATTCATGCAACCCCAATAAAAATACCATCAACATACCTCATAGATCTGGAAAAATCACTCCTAAAATTCATCTGGAGCAAGAAAAGAACTACAATGGCAAAAGACAGTTCTACACATCAAAGGAAAGGCAGGAGGTATCACAATCCCTGACTTGAAGTTATACTACAAAGCAACTGTAATAAAATCAACATGGTACTGGAATCAAAACAGAGCTGAATATCAATGGAATAGATTAGAAGATACAACCACAACTACAAACACACTCAACCACCTTATCTTTGATAAAGGGGCCAAACATGTTCACTGGAAGAACAACAGTATCTTTAATAAATAGTGTTGGAAAAACTGGCTCTCCATATGCTGAAACCTAAAACTAGATCCATGCCTATCACCATGTATTAAATTAAAATCTAAACAGATCAAAGATCTGAATATTAAAACTTGAATACTAAATCTAATGGGAGACAAATGGGTAAAAACCTTGAAGACCTAGGGGTAGGTAGAGAATTCATGAACAGGACTCAAACTGAATGGGAAATACTTCCTAAGATCAATAACTGGGATCACCTCTTATTAAAATGTTTCTGCATGTCAAAAGAAATCTCCAGCATAGTGAAAATAAAACCCACAAACTGGGAAAAAATCATACTGAACTTTCCCTCAGACAAAGGATTTCTGTCTAAAACATATGAAGAATTAAAAAAAAATCAGATTTACCAAATTCAAAGATCCAATCCAAAAATAGACATCTGAGATGAATACACACTTCTCAGATGAAGAAATACAAATGGCAAATGAAAATGATGATGAAAAATTGTTCATCATCATTACTCATTAGAGAAATGCAAATTAAAACCACACTGAAATTCCATCTCACTCCTGAAAGAATGACCAGGATCAAGAAAACCATCAACAGCAAATGCTGGAGAGGCTGTGGGGAAAAAGGAACTCTCCTGCACTGTTCGTGGGAGAGTAGACTAGTGCAACCATTGTGGAGGTCAGTCTGGAGATTTCTCAAAAACTGGAAGCCCCGTTTGTTCCAGGTATCCTAATATCCTCTGGGTATATTCCCAGAGGAACTGAAAGTATCATACCACAGTGATATATGTGCACACATATTTATAACAGCACAATTTGTAATTGCCAGATCTTGGAAACAACCTAAGTGTCCATCAACTGAGGAGTGGATAAAAAAGTTGTGGTATTTTTATACAATGGATTATTACTCAGCTATAAAGAAGGATCACATTGAGGTATTTATAAATAAATGGATGCAGCTTGAGACCATACTCATAAGTGAAATAAATCAAACTCACATGTTTGAATACCAAATAGTTTCCCTATTGTAAGAAATGATTCAAATATATAAAAGTATGTGGTAATCATGACTCCCCATTATGTGGCTTTGAAGCCTTACAAATTTTTCACTCATTAATTGGAATGGTTTTATTCTGGGATATTTGATATTATTGTCTGTGATGATATGAACAGCTATTCTGAAGAAAACAAGACATCATAATAGCTAGTGCTGATTTAATATCACCTTGTTTTGAAGTCCCATCAAACTGTTGTTCTTCTGTCTCCATTGCTTTTATCATCTTGTATCTTATTGGATTTTATTATTTGTGATAGTACAAACAAAAATTTTTTATAGGCAAAGAGATAATATAGAAACCATTGTTCATTTTCTGTTAGCTGGTTCTAAATACCTTGTAATACTTTCAACCCCTTGAATGGTTTCACACTGTCTTGATATTTTTGATGCTATAGTATACGAAGTCACATTCAAATATTTCAAGGAAAGAGACACTATGGCAACTACTTTTAAGTTGGGTTATCTTGTGTTAAAACATTATGTTGCTGAAATTGTACTGTTCTTACCTGTATTGTTATGTTGTTATGTCCTCTTTTATCTCAATCTCCTGCCCCCATTTAAAAAAATATTTATTTTTATTATGTTTTTAATTAAGGGGAAATTTTTAAAATTTTAGCAGAATATATTGTAGTAACTTTTTTGATTTCCTATTAACTTGATTTGAAGCCCTGAATTGCTCTCACCATCTTGTTTTACTGATTTTACTCTATTCTGTTCTGTTTGATATTATCAATTTTGAGGGTATAGGCAACTACTTTGAAGGTAATAAGATTCACTATGATGCCCATTCTGGTGTGACTATTATCTTCTTTTGAAGTCCTGTAATGTTTCCAATGTTTAGGTTTTATTGGTCTTGTTCTGTACTGTTTTGTTCAATTTTATTATACCCGATGATATAGGCAATTCTTTTTAAGGTAGCAAGAGGCATTATGGTAACCATTGTTGATTACCTTGTATTCTGTTTTTACATCATGTATTGTGTCCATCCTTTGTTTTGACTGACTGTTTTGTTTTGTCACATTTGATTTTATTCTCTTCCGAAAAATATTAATAAGAACTGTGGGAGTAATAAAACCCAAAATGTGTAAATGCTATTGTAAAAAAGAGAGAGAAAGAAAGTGCTCTAAAGGACACAACTTAAGTGTGTTTAGGTGTGTAAGATAGATGACCATATTACTAAGTTTTTGTTGGATCATTGAGCACTACTGTTTGCAGTCTCACTGTTTGAATGTGCACTTTGTAGGCTTAATTTTGTAACATGATCAACTATTTCTAAGATAATAAAATGTAATCTATTAACTAGTGATTTATTACTTTTTTTGTAATTCTGTATTACTTGTGCCCTTTTACTGTTTTGTTTTGTTTTGTTTTCTTTAAATAAAAAAATAGCACAGTAACAAACAAACAAAAAAATCAGTGGAGACACTGATGTGACGAATTGAGTATCATTTGTGAACAAGTGGGATATTCAATTTTTATGTTTTTAAAAACCAATATTCAAACTGGTGGAATGGAAAGTCAGTTCAAATAATTAATGTAAGCCTGTTTTGATTCCTATTCTCACTGATTTAGCTGGATTTATAGATTAGCTTCCACTGCTTAATCATTTTACTGTCAAAAATTAATTATTTTTTCTTAAAACTAAAGAAAACTGATTCTGCCTGACTTACTTCAAAATATAAAGGGACCTAAAGTTACTTTAATAAATAATAATCATTATAATTAATATTGGTCGTTTTTCTTTTTTCCTTTTTATAAAAGAAATATATATTCTGCTTTATAAGTTATACTATAAACTGCATTATAACTTATTGTTTTGTATTTTAGTATCATAAAGTATCAAAAGGATCACTGAAGTTTTTTATTAATGATTACCGAGCAATTCTTTTGTTAGTCAGCCTAGGTTTTTTTTTTTTTTTTTTTTTTGTCAATTTAGAGAAATCTTGAACCAGCCGAGTACAACTCTATTAGGAATCCTGATGTCACCAAATGACACCAAGTAATGCTAGATGCCAATCAATTACTTACACAGCCATCTTCTGGTAACCACTACTGTTGGCCATCATCATCCAGTGCCAGCTTATGGTGGACACGTCAGGTTGACTCTACCAGGTGCTGGTTCTCTGCTGCTGCCACTCACTACATTCTGGTGCCAGACTGTGCTGGATACCACAGGTGAATTCTGCCCAGCACTTGTCACTTCCAGGCAGAACTTCTTGATGTTAAAAGCTCTGAGTTTTGAAGTCAACCACTCTGTGCATATCTGAAAAATAACCATAAGCAGGTCAAGGAACACTAAAGAAGGACTTCTAATAGGTTTTATGCTACAGAATGGGTTGGGGTAGAGAACCAGGAAGGTGCCTTCCCAGAAGTGCCTGGGAAGTGCTGTACATGTAGCAGTTTCTAGGTGTGTTTCAGTGGGTATGAGAGCTCAAGCCTAGGAATCTTATAGAAAGCTTACCTTGAATATTGGGTATACAGCTTTCAATCTGGGGAGCTGAGGCTGCACGAGGTGAGTTCCAGCACACCGGAGTGGGCCCAGGGAGAGTTTAAGATCACGGCAACTACCAGTTAAGTGCTGGCCCAGCTTCCAGCCACACTTGACTAGGCTATGCAGGCTTCACTGGGTCTAACTGGGCCACACCCAGGAATGTTCTCTCAATCCAGGGAGCTGAAGCTGCACAAGGTGAGTTCCAATGCACTGGCCCCAGCTCAGGGAGAGTCTAAGATCATCGCTCCAATTGGTTAAATGCCTACCCAACTCCCAGACACACTGGACTAGGCTCGGGAAGTTTCAGGCTTGACTAGACCATGCCAAGAGACCTTTGTTCAAGAAGGGGAGCGGAGGGCACCTGAGGTGAGTTCCAGCACATCAGCGCTAGCCCAGGGAGAGCTTTGGACCAACACTCACAGTGATTAGGAGCCTGCCAAGCTTCCTGGAACACAGGAGGTGGCACGAGAGATCCTGCGGGCCTGACTGTACCATGCTCAGCAACCTCCAGTCCCAGGAGTCAAGGACAAGGGAGACGATTTGCAACAGCCCAGGGGAAGATTTGGAATATCACTTAAAACAGAGAAATACAGGAAAATGACAAGACGAAAGACCAAAATGCAATCTCAAACCTCCATCCATCTTAGGAAAGCTTGGGAGCCATATACACAGAGAATAAATAAGCCATACACTTGAAATACCTGAAATAATAGCAACTGAAATAAAGAACCAACTCCAGGAGACTTTAAAGGAATTCAAATTAGAAATAATCTCCCAGTTAAAGAAGAAATGGTAAAAGTAATGAAAGAAATGCTGAACACATCTAAAGAAGACACAGTTAAAGAATTAGAGGAACAATGCAAAAAGATAGAATATCTGATGAACAATATAAAAAATAAACAGAACACCTGAAGCAGATTCAAAGGGATATACAAGAAATCAAAAATTCCATCAAAAGTTTCAAAATTGACTCAATGAAAATGAAGATAGAATTTCAGACAAGATTGCAGCTAGTGAACAAGAAAGAAAAGTTCTTTTAAAACTAATAAGGAATCAGGAAATAACAATTCAACAGCTGCAAGATGATGCAAAAAAGATTACATGATTGGTAGAGATAAATGTAAAAGAAGGGGATAACACAAATGATATTAAGAGGCTATTATAGATGAAATAACTGAAAATTTCCCAAACATGAGAATGGAAACTGACATACGGATTAGTGAAGGATGTAGAACTCCAAAAAATCATAACCAAAATAAAATTATACCCAGGCATATATTAATCAACATCCCAGAAATCCAACATAAGAATAGAGTATTAAAAGCTGTTAGAGAGAAAAGACAGAACAACTATAAAGGAAAACTTATCAGCAGACTTCTCAGCACAAACAATAAAGTCAAGAAAAGCATGGAGTGAAGTATTTCAGATCCTAAAGGAAAATGACTTCCAACCTCGACTGATGTACTCTGCAAGACTGTCCTTCAAATTGTTGGAGAAATAAGATACTTCCATGACAAAGAATAGCTGAAGAACTTCATGATCACCAAACCACCCCGCAAAGAATACTGAAAGATAGTTTAGATACACATAGGAAAAAACAACTAAGCAAGACAGACAGTTAGACAGAGTGGAAACATAAAGATACAACAGCAGAAAGATAACGTAAACAATAAACCAACATATAACAGTTATAACCTTTAACAAAATGGTCTCAATTCACAAATTAAAAGAAACAGAGTGGCAGAATGGATCAAGAAACAACATCCAACCATATGCTACTACAAGAAACCCATTTATCCCAAAAGGAAACTCATAGACTGAAAATTATAGGATAGAAAATAGTATTTCATGTAATAGGAATCCCCCCAAAAAGCAGGGGTAGCTATTCTGTTTGCAGACAATGTGAATTTCAAACCAAGAATGATCCAAAGAGATAAAAAGGTCACTATATACTAGTTAGAGGAAAACATCAAGTGGAGAAATAACAATCTTAAATATATATTCACAAATATATCATATACCCAGCTATACAAAACAAGTATTAACAAAATAAAAAATCAAATAAACAGAAAAACAATTATAACAGGAGACATTAATACACAAAGGGACAGATCAACCAGACAGAAAATCAGCAAAGAAATAACAGAACTGAATCACACTTGTGAGCAAATGGATATGATAAATGTATACAGAGTGTTTCATTCAACAACATCAGAATACACATTCTTCTCAGCAGCACCCTCTAAAAAAGACCATATACTAGCCCACATAATATATTTAAGTAAATGCAAAAGAATTGAAATTATCCCATTCATGTTATAGAGTCATAGCAGCACGAAACTAGAGATTAATGATAAAAGAAACTGCAAAACCCCCACAAACACATGGAAATTGAATAATTCACTTGAGCAATCAGTGGTTCACAGAGGAAATTAAAATGAAATTAAATAATTCCTACAAGCCAAAAAAAAAAAATACAACTTACCAGAATCTGTGGGTTGCAATGAAAGCGGTCCTCAGGGGAAAATTATTGCACTGAGTTCCCACGTCAGGAAAAGAGAATGAACATAAATAAGCAGCCTGATGCTACACCTCAAACATCAAGAAAAAGAAGAGCAAGTCAAATCCAAAGCCAAAAGAAGGAAGGAAACTGTAAAAATAGGAGCAGAAATTAAAGGAATAGGGACTAAGAAAATGAATCAATAAATCAAAGTGTTGGTTCTTTGAAAGAATAAATAAAATTGATAAGCCCCTAGCCAAGCTTATTTTAAAAAGGAATGAAAAACCTCAAATTCATGCAGTAAGGAATGATAAAGGTGAAATCACTACAGACTGTAGAAATATAGAAGATCATCAACACCTATTTCAAAAACTTCTACTCTCACAGCTTCAATAACATAGAAGAAATGGACAGATTCCTAGAAACATACAAACTTCCAAAGCTGGGTCAAGAAGATGTAAAACTGCTGAATAATCCCATGTCTATTAATGAAACTGAAAATGTAATTTTAAGTCCCTACCTACAAAGAAGCACCCAGGCCCAGAAAGATTAACTGTAGTATTCTACAAGCAATACAAAGAAGACTTATTGCTGACACTCCTCAAACTCTTCAATGAAATAAAAAGGGAGGCAATTATTTTCTAAGTCATTCCTGGAAGTAAATATTACTCTAGGACCAAAACCTCAGAAAGACCCAACTAAAAAAGAGAACCACAGACCAATATCCCTCATAAACATAGACGGAAAAATTCTCAATAAAATATTGGCAAACAGGATCCAGCAAATTATCAAGACTATACACCATGACCAAGTGGGATTCATACCAGGTTTGCAGGATGTTTCAACATATGTAAATCAATAAATGTTAATCAACTATATCAATAGAACCAAAATAAGAATCACATGATCATTTCTATAGATGGCAGAAAAAGCTTTGATAAGGTGCAACACTCATTCATGATAAGAACCTTACAGAAAATTGGAATAGATGGTCTTTACTTCAATATGATAAAGGTCAGCTATGACAAACCAACAGCCAGCATCATATTAAATGACCAAAAACTGAAAGCTTTTACCTTAAAATTAGGCAAAAGACAAGATTGTCCCTTTTCACCACTCCTATTCAACATAGTACTGGAAATACTAGCCATAGCAATTAGACAAGAGAGAGAAATAAAAGGAGTAAGGATAGGAAAAGATGAAGTTAAATTATGATTATTGCAGAAGACATGATATTCTACATAAAGGCCCCCAAAACTCCATTGAAAGACTCCTAGGTATGATATAAGTCTCCACTGAAAGACTCCTAGGTATGATATATGATAGATATAGCTGGATTTGAAGTCAATATTCAAAAATCAATAGCATTCCTATACACTAACAACAAAATCACAAAGAGAGAAATAAGACAAGCCACATACTTCACACTGCATCAAAAAAATGAAAAACTTAGGAATTAATCTCACAAAAGAAGTAAAAGAAAATTTTACTACTCTGAAAAAGAAATCAAACAGGATCTCAGAAAACGGAAAGGTATCCTTTGTTCATGGATAGAAAAAATAAATATTGTGAAAATGGCCATTCTCCCAACTCTGTTATACAGATTCAATGCAATCCTAATAAAATACCATAAGCATACCTCATAGATCTAGAGAAATCACTCCTAAAATTCATCTGGAATGAGGAGAGACATAGAATACCACAGAAAATTCTAAGCCGCAAAGGCAAGGCAGGAGGTATCGCGGTCCCTGACTTGAAGTTATACTACAAAACAACTGTAGTAAAATCAACATGGTCCTGGAATCAAAACAGAGCTGAAGATCAATGGAACAGATTAGAAGATACAATCACAACTACAAACACACACAATCACCTTATCTTTGATTAAGGGGCCAAAAATGCTCCCTGATGAACCATAGACTCTTTAATAAATGGTTCTGGAAAAACTGGCTCTCCATATGCCGAAAACTAAAACTAGATCCATGACTATCACCATGTACTAAACTAAAATCTAAATGGATCAAAGATCTAAATATTAAAACAGAAACACTAAATATGTTGGAAGATAAAGTCGGTAAAAATCTTGAAGACAATGGGTAGGTAGAGAATTCATGAACAGGATCAAACCACATGGGAAATACTTCCCAGAATCAATAACTGGGATCAGGTCTTATTAAAGAGTTTCTCCATGTCAAAAGAAATCTCCAGCATAGCGAAAATAAAACCCACAATTGGGAAAAATCTTAGTAAACTGTCCCTCAGACAAAGGACTTCTGTCTAAAACATATAAAGAATTTTTTAAAAAATCAGACCCCCAAATTTCAAAGACCGAATCCAAAAATGGGCATCTGAGATGAATACACACTTCTCAGAAGAAGAAATACAAATGGTGAATAAATACATGAAAAATGTTCATCATCATTAGTGTCATTAGAAAAATGCAAATTAAACAACATTTCTGCTCCATCTCATTCCTGAAAGAATGGCCAGGATCAAGAAAACTACCAACAACAAATACTCCTGCATTGTTGGTAGGAGTGTACATTGGTGCAACCATTTTGGAGGTCAGTCTGGAGATTTCTCAAAAAGCTGGGATTTGAAGTCCCATTTGTTCCAGCTATTCTGTTTCTAGGCATATTCCCAAAAGAACTGAAAACATCATACCACAGTAATAGATGTGTACCTATGTTTACAGCAGCACAATTTTTAATAGCCAGATCTCTGGAAACAACTGAAGTGTCCATCAACTGAGGAGTGGATTAAAAAGTGACGGTATTTTTATACAATGAAGTACTACTCAGCTATAAAGAATCATCACACTGAGATATTTATAAATACATGGACACAACTTGAGACAAAACTCATAAGCGAAATATATCAATCTCATATATAGAATATCATATAGTATCCCTAGTGTAAGAAATGGTAAGAATACATAAGAGTTTATGGTAATCATGATTCCCTATTACACTCCTTTGAAGCCTTATAATGTTTGCATTCATTGGATGTAATGGTTTTATCCTGGTTTGTTTGATCTTATTACCTGTAATAATGTAAACAGCTATTTTGAAGAAAACAAGACATTATAATAGCCATTGCTGATTTAATATCATCATGCTTTTAAGTCCTACCATGCTTTTGTTCTTCTGTTTCCATCAGTTCTATCATGTTGTGTCTTATTGGATTTTAATATATGTGATAGTATAAACAATTTTTTTAGAGAAAATAAGATAATATAGTAGTAATTGTTCATTTTCTGTTATTTGGTTCTGAATGCCCTGTAATACTTTCATTCTCTTGAATGGTTTTATACTATTTTGTTATATTTGACACTATTTTATGTGAAGGTATGCTCAACTATTTCAAATAAAGAGACATTATGGTAGCTACTGTTAATATCCAGTTGTCTTGTGGTGAAGTTGCTTACATTTGTTCTCTTCTGATCTGCTTTGTTTTGTCCACTTTTGTTTTATTGTCTTTAAGGTAATAATTAAAAATTTTAAAAAATATTGGGTGTATAGTTAATGGGCCTCACTTACTCTCTTCCACTCGAGGGTTCACTCTCATATCTTCAGAAAGGCAGCAGTGTCATTGCGTGTGGGGGAGTGTGAGGGGCACCGTGCTGTCTGTCTATGCTCATGTTGGACTAGGAAGATGGCAGAGTAGAGAGGACACTGCTAGGTAACCAGAGAGGACACTGAGGTAAACTGCCACAGTCCTGTGGTGCAAGAAGGAGCTAAGGAAGGGAGAGGAGGGCCTGCTGACCTCCAGCTGAGGCACACCCCCTCCAGCCAGCAGGGAGAAACATGAGAAAGTCAGGAACTTCTCATCTGTCTCAACTCTTAAGTAAAATTTTGTAATATTTAAAATATTTTCATAGACAGAGTTTTATTAATTAATGTTGTGCCAAACTCATAACATTATTTACATAAAAAAATCTTTCCTGGACTAATTGTTTTAAAATTTCTTTTTCATGGGGGAATAAACAGATCTCAGATAGCCTCATATATGTTAATCACTTCTACTTGTCCACATTTTTATCAGATATATTTAAGGTTTAAAAAATAGGGAACTCGTGAAGAGTTTAATTTGGACAAGGAAATTATGGATTTGAGAAATCCCAACTTAAATAATTTATTATTTTCTTAATATAAGAGCTGTATCCAATTAGTTGAGAGTACAGTAATTCTTTTGTAAAAGATAAATATAATAATCTCAAAATCTTCTCTGTTTTCTGAATTACTTGTTTTCTTGGGCCAAGGCTAGCCTGACATTTTATTTAGAAATGTAGTTGAAATCAGTTTTACTGGTACCACATGTGACCTCAGGAGTCAGAAAAGAGGAAAAGTGAAATTTTTAAAATTTTGACTCAATACACATTCACATAAAGTGGCCAGTAAGAACAGGTCTGTGTGGAAATCACAAAATGAAATGCTTGGAGCAAATCAGATTAAAAGTTTTTGTTTAAAAGCATGGGAGAATTTCACAATGATTATTAAGAGTACTCTTTTTTCAAAATTAAATAATTTTTTAATGAATAAGGGAGAGGTTGAGATAAAAGAGGGCATAACAACAATACAGGTCAAAGCATGACAGTTTGGTGGTGAAGCACTAGGTTGCCGAAACTGTCATGATTCTGAGTACTCTTTAGTTTTATTCAAATTCAGAAGAGCCTGAGTGAAGATGACCATCTCTCAAGCAAGTCAATTAACCGTGTACAGAATCCTTTTCATAATAAATTTAGAATTCTAAATGCAATTTAGATTTGCTATAAATCCAAATTGTTGCTTTCTCTGTCTACTGTGACCAATTTTTATTTGGCCTTTACTTTGTTTACATTTTTATGTTGTATATTTCAAGCATTGTCTAAGGTAGTCATTGTATGATACTTTATATTTATGACAGTTTCATTACAATTTGTGGTTCAAATGAGAATAAAAATACTACGTGCACTGGTAATAAGATCAAGCACGAATGCTTGTTTTTATGACTTTATGATATAGAAATGGTGGTCAGATTTTTTAAGCTATGTCTATGAAAAGAATTTCACTCTAAATATTTACCTTGAAATCAGCTGAAGTGTATGATTATCTAAAATGAAAGGTTTGGGTTTCTTGTTTAATTTCACATAAGCAGTTGAAAAAAAGTGACATATGACTGTCTTTCATGACAAACTGCTGATTTGGTGGATGAAGTATTCATGGCCAGTATAAAGTGAGATGTGCCAGGAAAAACTGTACATTGTCAGAGCTTTTTTCATGTTATGGAGTTAAGGAAAAGTATGTATAATTAACAGTCTGTCACAAAGCTTAGACTATTAACACGGGGAGTTGGAGCAGACAGACAATTTGGTATGTTTTAGTTACTCTAATATTTCTAATGACTAGATTAATGCCTGATACATAAAAAGTAACTAGATATTGTGCATATTTGAATTTTGACTTAATATTTTAATTCCATATAATCATTCCATGCATCTAGTATTTGAAAAATGAGAATAAAAAGCTAATACAAAAATATAATTTATTATAAATATTTCCCATTGACGATCTAGCTATGAAAAATGCTAAACATATATCCTAAATATATGAACTAAAAATTAAAACTATGGAGGTGTAAAGATATAAGCTACATTATTTGGATACAAGTTGCATGCAAACATTGATGTTTCCAGGAAAATAACACTGTTTGGTAGAATCAAATCATAATAAATCCTGCTAACCATCTCAATCAGAACTGAATCAATTCAGAGGAGTAAAAGGGACATATTTTTGTTCTTGAAGATAGTAATATTAGCATAATTGGGTGAACAGTGAACTTCCTTTACATAAATATTCAAAAGTCAAGTTGATTCTGTAGTTCTGAGACACTACATTGATGAGGTTCAAAGCAAGTACTCGGGAATAGAAAGAGGGATGAATCCATTAAACAGTAGAGTAAGCAAAGGAGAATAATGATGACTCCATGGTCGATAATTATGACAGGAGCCTAACAGCCAAGAGTGACAATCTTATTTGAATTGTTATGTGTGACAATGAGAACAATGGAATCAGTTAAATAATCTAAGTTACAGAGAAAAATGAGGCTGAGCATAGTTTTACACTTACTAAATTAATGTGGATTTATACACTGAGCATTTGAATGTATAAATCTAACTCACAAGCAGGAAAAATATTTGAGAATCATCATCCTGGTAAATAATTATACAATGTATGCCTCTTCTGCAATCATGGGATTATTGATTGCAATTAAACTCATTATTTCGATTCAGTTTGAAGTGAAAAATACATTCATCATTTATTTTCGCTTGTATGAAATTCTTCTTCTTTTGTGTAGTTCATAACTACCTACTTATTGTAAATTGTGATGTCCTAAACATAGGCCTGATTAAGAGTTTGTCTGGTAAATATTTGGTTTGAAAATATTTGTTTTGGTTGTACTTTTTAGTCAGAGAACAGTAACATTATGATCACCACTTTAGACTTTAAATTTCAAGCACTTAATTGCTTGACTGAACTTATCATGCATCAGGAATGTTCACATCTGGTCAGATAGGGAGATCGGTGTTTGCATATCCCGGTCTTCACTGCTGAGTTAAGATACTTTACTGGCTAGTTTACAAAGTTTTGCTCTTTTATAGCTATGTAGTGTGGAGCCTTATATAGCATATACCTCCCTGAAGCAGTTTCTTGCTCATTCTATCTGGTAATGAGAGTATGTATCACTTACACTGCATAAAATCATGGAAGCTGGAAAGAAAAACTAATCTGATCAAATCAGTCAACTACCAGGAATGACCACATTTCTATTTTATTTTAGGGATATTATTTAAGACCAAAATAAGATTTAAAAGAGCTAGTATTAAGTAGGAATCTAACACCAAGATAATTTTAGGAGTTTCATTCATATAAAATTTTCTGGGAAAAGATCCAAATAATTAAATGTAGCTGCATGATTTCAGTGAGATATAAGTTGAGCATTTGGAAGATGAAAGGCATGAGTTTGAAACAAATGTCTACCTTGTTTTTCAAATTGGAAACTGCAACAAGTCTGCCATGCCTACATGCATAGTTCTTCATCAGTTGTATACAAGAGTCAAGCAGTGGTTCCAACAGCAGACTATTTGATTTGCAAGCTTGTTGTGAGGATGTTCAGCGATCATGTATTCCACAGAGGCCTGAAAGAGGGACGCATTTGTTCTGGTTCCAATAGTTGTGTTTACGTCAAAGGGAATAATGTTCTTGGTGTCGAGGGCCTTGGTATGAACAGTCTAAGAATGGTCTCTGCCTTTTTAGGGATTACTAGAAAGAAATAATGGAATCAAAAGTAACTAATGTAGATGCTGGAACAGAAGCAAAGCAGAGTGGTGAGAGTGTCTTAGATGGCAGTAAAGGGCTGCTGAGGAGAGACTGATCTGGGGGAGGCGAAAGGAAGGTGACACTTGGTTGAATACTACAAAACAGTAACTTAAATAATGCCTGGCAATTGAGGTACTTTGGGGAGAAGACACTGAGATCTGAGTAAGTAAAAGTCTAAAAGGCTTTGAGGGAAATTTAAGAAAAGTTGCTAAGAAAGCAGATAATTGGACTGAGAGATGTTAATACTAAAAATAGTTGGTAATATGGACAAACTTTTCTGTCATCACAAAACTCCCCATTTTCTTTGTGATATGTAGTTTTTGCACATTTTAACTGTTTTATATCTGCACAAATATACACATAGATATATTTGATAGTGATTTTTGGGAAGAAACTTCTCACATTTTGAGAACAAATGCAAGAGATACAAATCATGGTAATGTCCTTCACAACAAATATCTTCACAGATCCTATAAATATTTTGAATATAAAATATCTCAAATGTAAATATCTGCACATCTGGACATTATAATAAAATATAAATTTAAAAAGCTTTTCCAAATAGTTTATCAAGTTGTAATAAAATTATCACATGAAAAATTAATTAGAAAAATATTTTATAAATGTTATCAAATATATATATATATATATATATATATATATATATATAGTGCCAAAATACTAATGAAAATTCAAACTAGTAAATGACATATGCTACTGGTTTAACATATCCATGTAGCTAAATATCCCATATTTGCTATACATTTACTTTTCTTAATATATCTACACTTTTATAGAGAACAGGACTAAGTATCTAAGTATCTCATATTTTAATTATTTTTGACAGAAAATCCTATGTCATTTTGACTTGCTATGCTTTTAGTTTCTTTTAGTTTTATCATAGACATGTATAACTTTTAAAATTACTTATTTTAATAAAATTTTACATTTTACCATCCACTTTCTTATCTTTTTTTTCATTTACAAAACTCTGAACTTCCTAAAGACAAATTCACTATAAATTGGTGAAAGCAGCTATATCATTGTGTGTTGTAGGATAATCTTAATATAGGATTTTAGAAGCTTATTTTATCTGAACTATATTTCAAGATAATAAAATGGAATGTATGAAATTATTGTTAGTGAAAAGGAATTATGGACAATAGAAGTGAGAGAATGTTAAAGAATAAAAAGTCAACTTTAGAAGGTGTACATTGGACTTGTATGAAAGTAGCTATGTTCTCATTTTATGTTAACTGGAATTTAATATTTATTAAAATTCTTTAAAAGAGTGTTTGATTTTGGCTCGGGAAATGGTAATATCAGATCAAAGAGTTTTGCAAGTTTTTATAAGTTATACTAGGGACTTTAATATCCAAACGATTGCTCATGTAAATATTGACAGCAGAAAATTGAGAGGAGTTGCTTTTCTTTTATATTCCTTTACAGACATTAACTGTACATAGAATTGGTTTCTACCTATAAGTCATTCTTTTGAGTCATTCAGACATTTAGCTCTAAATACAGATTTATTTCCCCATAAAACTAAAAATAATTCACAAAACAAAGAAATTAATTGATTCCTCTCATGAATATGTGTGGTTTTTATCTCAAGTGAATTGGAAATTCTATTTGATAGGTGTAAATATATCCCAACAATGGAAGTAAAATCCAGAATACTACAGATCATCCAATATATAGTATTTTCCATAACATCGGTTACTTTTCAACAAGGGGAAAATTTACATCATCTGCAACTCGTATTTTTGTCTGAAAAAGCTTGTTAAATTTATAAAAAAACTCTTCATTGTAGCAGTGGAATACAGAATGAACAGCCTGTTCAGATAAAAATTTCACAGACATCAGACATTTTAGAGAACACAGTATTTTTTTCTTATTGCATAAAACTGGATAATTGCTATTAGAAATAACAGCATGCAGATGTACATATATGCACATTGTGAATATTCCTTTTAGCATATTTTAGTTGCACAAAATATACTAACAAAGTAAAGTATAGGATGGTGGTAGGAAGGATAAAGAAGGGATACAAGCTGGATTAAACAATGAAGGGTGAGAAAATAAAATTCCTAGGACAGAAGAGGTATAAGTAGATATAGCGATAATTTCACATTCATATAGGATTGAACTATAATAGGCTGCAGATACCGTTTGTCATGGCGTATGTCTGTGGCCCCCAGGGCTCATGAGTTTGCATTGTGCATTTGTGATTGTTCATTGTCTAGTGCTTGGATTGATGGTGTCAGTGCTCCACCCACTTAGGGGTGGGGCCAGGATGTGATGTAATGGCAGGAAGAAGGTGTGTCTTGCTCTCCGCTGGTTCCTGCTTGCTGTTTGCAGTCGCCATGAACTGCAGCTGTGCCATGCCTGCCTGCCTTGGAGCCAACTGAGTGTGCACTGAAATCTCCAAAAACTGTAAGAAGTAAACCTTTCCTTTCCCAACTTTGGGCTTCAGGTATTTTGTCTCAGCAATGAGTAAAAAGTAACTAAGACACCGTTTGAGTCTAGATGTCTCCCTAAAACCCCTTGAGGTAATAGGCAGCTTTTTAGAGGAGGCTGGACCCAAAATGTGTGACACAGGGGTTGAGTTTGGGATGCTAGTGTGAAATCACGGGGTGCTAGGATTAAGCGTGCTATAGCCTGGATAGGAGTGCTGTATAACCTAAGGATAGATATCTTGGCTAGAATGCAAGAAATAGAAAGAGAGCTGTTTCTGTCACTTAATACCTCACAGATTTGCTGATTGCTGTGCTCTACTTGCCATGAACTATTTCTCTTTTACCATGTCACCCTGCCTTGAAGCTAACCAAGCATAAACTGAAACTTCTGCCAACTGTGAGCCACAATAAATCTTGCCGCCTTTTAAGTTTGAGTGTCCAGTATTTTGTCTCAGTAATGACAAAAATAACTAGGGCAGATATATAGGATGTAGTCAAACTTTATCTGCAGTTTATATGATCAACAACGTAACATATACCTTCCCTTTCATTCATGGTATCTACTAACTAATGCATCTATTCATTGACAATTATGACTATAGAAAAAGTCTTTGTACAAGCAACATCACAGAGAAAGTTGAATAGACAGGAGAAAAGATCTGGGATAGGGTTTTACAATCATTTATTGAATATTATTGTATTATGTAATTTTCAAGTAGCTATATAAACAAAAGGTTCAATAATTTATATTTATTGTATTTGATAACAATGTCACAAATCTGTGATTGGTGCTAAGATTTCAAATGACTGAATCTGAGTTGAAAAACTCATGAGTTTGACTACAATATTATCCTCTCTCCAAAATCTGAATTCAAATTCATAGCATCAATGTTTACTGAGGATGCTTGATCATTAACATAATATTCTGATAAGGATAGTAATGTAGTTTTGGTAGTTGGAAAATAACTTTGATAATCTATGTTTCTCTGTGCTCTTAAGGTGCACATTAGTTAAATGATGAGTGAAAAACAATGTTTTAATAAAATGTTTATTAAAATAAACAATGTTTTATTAAAAACATTATTGGATATCGAATTCAATTTTTTCCACTGATTATTTTTCAACCTTTGTATAGTGTTTTCATTCTTATAAAGTAATGAAGAATATGACATCTTGATTACTTAAACTTTGTTTATTTAATATTTTCTTTTCAAGTTTGGAAAATATTTTCTATGACTTAACAGATTGAGGAGTTAGACATCAAATTTAACCTTACTTCAATATGATATTTTGTAAAATTTTTCCTAAAATAATTTTGGGTTTGCTAAACTCATCCTCTTGTTTTTTATTTTTGTTGAACTACTACAATTCGTATGTAGTGTTAACCTCATCTCATTGGAGATTTTAAAATATTTAAAAATAGCAAAAAATTATGTATGTTTATGAAAGACATTACATGTTTTATCTCACACATCTTACTTTAGCCTGTGAGTCCAAACACGTTACTTCATGATAATGACAATTTAGATATCCAAAAAATGGGAGAAATGGATAAATCAAGTGTTATAGTTGTGTTTGGATTGTGACCCCATGCCTCATGCAATCATGAATGGCGCTGAATCCAGCATTTGTGATTGGTTCATTATATAGCACTGGGATTAGTGATCTGAGTGCTATATCCATCTAAAGGTGGAGCCCACATACAGTGTAAGGGTGGGAAGTAGGAATGCCTTTCTTTGCAAGATTTGCTCTTGCTGTTTTGCCAGGCCCGTGAATGGCAGTGCTGCCATGCTACCCTGGCTTGGAGCCAGCTGAGTATGGACCGAAACCTCCAAAATTGTAAGAAATAAACTTTCCCTTTCCTAATTTTGGGTTACAGGTATTTTGTCTCAATAATGAGAGAAAAGTAACTAAGACAGAATGTATTACCAGAGTAGTGGAGTTGCTGCTGTCACTGTCCCTGATAATGTGGTTAAGCGCATTTGGGAATGGCTTGTGGGGAAGAGTTTAGAAAGGTTCAGAAATGTCACCTGAATGCATAGAGCTGGAACAGCTTAGGGTGTTCTGTAGGGGAGATTCTGGTCAGAGTTCAAGATACCAGAAAACTGATAGAAAGTCTACTAGTAAAGACCAGGCGCAGGAAGTGTCTGCTGGAAACAAGGACTTTATTGATTGTTGAACTTCACATGATGTGTGTTATGGCTTGGCACAAAGTTTGTCTGAATTTTGCTCATGTCCAGAGACTTTGCCTTAGACTGAGATTAGGGGTGATTACTGATTAATCTGGCAAAAGAAATTTCAAGGCAGTTAAATGTTGAGGCGGGGCATGGCAATTGTTGGAGACTTTTAGCCATATTTATGTTGTTAAAAGCAAAGAGCCCAGCAGGATGATTCAAAGCATTGTGAGTTTGACAAGAAAGCTGCGAACTGTAAAGATAGAGCTGAGACCTCCATTGCTGAAAAGAAAAAGGAAAAAAAAAATTTTTAAAGATGGCCTTGGAGCATCCGGGAAAACAGAGGGTGTCTTCCCTTTGCACCCTCAAAACTGCAAAAGTAAAAGACTTTGCTCAGAGAAAGCTACAGAGTGGCTGTGTTCCAGAGTGGCAACAGAGGCCATACGAGGTTCCAAATGGTGGCAGCCACACCATACACCAAAATGGCAGTGGCATAGGAAAGCTGTTCCTCACAATCAGGTTCAGAGAGCTCAAATCTAGGCACTTGACCCCTACAGCCAAGAGAGAGAAAAGTCAGGCTAATGCTCCAGCTGGTAGTGGAACTTGGTAGTATTCACATAGTGCTGGCTTTAGGTAAATGGAGAATGCATGAGTTCTGAGGGTAAAGCAGCTTCCACCCAAATTTCAGAAGGCCTGGGAGGTGAAGCAGTGTGCCCTTAGAGGGCAGTATATGAAGCTGTGAGTGTAAAGCCAGTGATGCAGTGGAGACCCCAGAAGTTTGGAAAAGCCAGAAACATGGGTCATGCCAGGAAAGCTGCAAAGACAGCAGAGTGAGCTTGACAGAAAAGCTGTGGGAACTAAAATCCCTGGAAGATCCATGGAGGGTGGAGTCACTGAAGTCTTTTGGAGCTCACAACCAGGTTGCTTCAGATGTTGTATGGAACTCAGGACTTAATGCTTGCTTTGCTGGATTTTGTACTTGCTTTGCTTCCAATGCTTTGCCTTCCCTGTTTGTAACATTTGGAATGGCAATGTTTATCTTGTGTCATTGTGCATTGGAAGTGTTTAAGTTTGTTTTCATTTGTACAGAGGCTT
The DNA here is from genome assembly GCF_034190915.1 of Cavia porcellus. NCBI lineage: Eukaryota > Metazoa > Chordata > Mammalia > Rodentia > Caviidae > Cavia > Cavia porcellus. The sequence goes on along the minus strand of NW_026947497.1, from coordinate 23,605,407 downwards.
GCAGCTAAAGCTTGTAAGAGATATTAGAAAAGACTTTGGACTTAGACTTGTTAACAATGCTGAAACTGTTAGGACTTTGGCAACTCGTGGAGATGGACTAAAGTGTCTTTTATATAAAAGATGTGCATGAGTCTTTTGGGGACCAGGGTGCAATCTTATGGTTTGTGTTCAGATGCCCCCACAAGCCACATGCAACCATGGATGCTGCTGAATCCAGCATTCATGATTGGTTCATTGTCTAGCACTGGGATTGGTGGTGTGAGTGCTATACTCACCTAGGGGTGGAACTGACATATAGTATAAGGGTGGGAAGATGGCTTGTCTTTTTTTTTTTTTTTTTTGCATGGTTTGCTCTTGCTGTTTTGTGGGGGCATTGAACGGTAGCCCTGCCATGCCACCTTGCCTTAGAGCTAGCTGACTGTAGATCAAAACCTCCAAAATTGTAAGAAATTAACCTTCCCTTCCATAATTTTGGGTGTCAGATATTTTGTCTCAAGAATGAGAGAAAAGTAAGTAATACAATTAGAAACACCTAAAACTTTGAATTTAAGAATTTTTTTCCTTAAATTTAGTAAATGTGGGAGTTTACATTAATATGGGAGTAGATTTAATGTCTCAAATTCAATGCTAGTTGATGTATATCTCCAAGGAAATTTGTTCAGGTTGAAAGACATAAAACGACAAATCTGGGCACAAATGCAATCATTAATATGATGGTTGAAAGTATACAGTAATCTCCTTAAAGAAGGATTGCAGCATGTTCCAGTTGTGCCTAGGGCTTAAAGAAAAAGAATCTCATAGCATCTGGTAAAAGATACAACTTTACAGAGAGACTTGATATAAGAACTTGAGCTTTAGTTGTAGTGGGCAGATGGGGTCAGAAGAAAGGAGTAAAACACATTTCTAGGAATGCAAGGCCAAGAAACGCACATCCTGCCACAGGAGGAAGGAAGTGGGAGAGATGGTAAGTGGACATCTTGGTGAAGCTGTCCAGCTACTGCTGATTAGATCAATCTGACTGCTAGAAATACATCTCAGTCCAAGTCCCAACCACTGAAGAAAATAAGTTTTCTGTATTATTTTGGTCAGTTACTGAATAGTGTATGCATTTTTACCCCAAAGAGGGACAAAACTGTTTGACAGATAATTGATATTGTTCAATATAAAAACTATTTAAAGAATATTTTATTGTATCATATATGTTTAAAATTTTAAATTGGCTTAATATTTTAAATTAATACAATAATCTCACTTTCATAGGAAATAATATCCTAATCACCAAATGGGATCACATCAAATTAAAAAAGCTTCTTCACTGCAAAGGAAACAATCCATAGAGTAAAGAAACAATTTAAAGAGTGGGAAAATTTTTTTGTCAGATATGCCTAATAAAATTGGCTAATTTCTAGAATATACAAAGAGCTAGAAAAATTAGATCACCCAAACTTAAAGATCCTGAAATGAATAGACACTTCTCAAGTGGCCAATAAAAAAATTGAAAACCACTCAATATCACTGGCCATTCCAGAAATGCAAATTAAAACAACTCTGAGATTCCATTTCATTACAGAAAAAAATGACTATCTTTATATAATCAAATAATAACTAATGCTAGAGAGGCTGTGGGGAAAATAGGAATTTCTTTTAAATTGTTCTGGGAATGTAAACTGGTAAAACCACCATTGCAATCAGTATGGAGATTCTTCAAAAAATCCTCAGAAAATTAAAAGTGAAAATTCTATTTGACCCAGTTCTTTCTCTTCTACATATCCTCCCAAAGCAATTAAAGACATTATATTACAGTGATACATGCAAACCCATGTTTATAGAAGCACAGTTCGTAATAGCTCAATCTTGGAAGCAGCCAATATGTTCACTAACAGATGAATGGATAAAGAAAATGTTGTTTTTATGTACAGTGTGTACCACTGTGCCATAAAAAAGGATAAACTAAAGACATTTATAGGAAAATGGATATCACGAACATGTACCAACTCCCTATAATGCATGGAATCATTGTGTACTACAAACATGCACCAAAAAGACAATAACATTTTAAAAATAACAAAAATGAATGTTAAAATATTTCTATCCTGGGGGTCATTGTTTTACCTCATGTGGTCATAGAGTCTATTTATTTTTTAGATGGCTGAATCTACAATATGAGATTGATGGTGCTATGCTGAGATTAAGGATGCTCAGATTAAGGGCAAATGATTGTTTGAGCAGTACACTGATTGTATTGGCACTGTCCTAATCCCGGTAGATTGGATGTAATATAAGGGAAATGAATGAAGATTGTCTTGCTCTCATTTGCAATTTTCTGTTGCCATGAACTGTTGTCTCTCTGCTGTGCCACCATTCCTTGGAGCCAGCTGATTTTGGACTGAAATCTCTAGAAACTGTGAGCTAAATAAACCTTTCTTCTTGTAACTTTGGGAATTTGGTATTTTGCCCCAGCAATGAGAAAAATAACTAAGACATTGGGTTTCCTAGAAAATACAACTTCATATATAACTTACTTATTAATTTTCATTTTTTATTTCAAAGGTGAAAGCATAGGGGAAAAAGTCATACTTCCTACTTTTATAAATTTGTAATCTCATCTGAAATGTATAAAGTTGAATACATTAAACTAAAAAGAATTGGGTTACAGAAACAAGATACAATGATATTTCTATAATATCTACAAAGGAGTCTGAAGAAGCATGATTTAATCAAACAGAACAACCCAAAAAAGAAAGTAAAGTATTTATTTTAGGAGAGACAGGTCTGAGCGCTAATGAATTGTGCAAATGTTTCTGGATTCCAGAAAACATTCAAGAAAGTACTGATGTAAGTATGTCTGATTCAAGTCTCTAAAAATATTAATTTTTGTTCTAATTTCATTTTATACCACCATTTTGTTTCTAAACTGATCTCACTCACTCTAGTCATTTGGTCTTCCAGAAAGTTTTTTATAGACTCTAGGCAGGCATGATCTTAACAACTAGCCAGCTATTCCCTGTGGAGAAATATTCTTTCTTTTTATGTCTTTCTGAGACATTCACTATGCATTTCAGGCTGGCCTCGAGCTCACAACACCCTCTTCCCTCAGCCTCTAAAATTCTGGGATTACAGCTATGTGCTGTCATTACCAACAATGAAATACTCTCTTACCAGAAAACGTATAAGTGGTTTCCCTTCCCAAACTCAAGGTGTTGCGAAAATGTCATCTATGTAATGAAATTGATCTTACCTCAATTTAAAAGTACAACCTAGAAACAGAGCTTTTAGATTTAGTGGTAGAAGTTGTAGCATTTTACACATATACCAATAGTGCTCAAAGTTTCCAATTTCCAAAATCTCCACCTCTCACCAACAGTTATTGTATTTTGTTCTTTTTAAAAAATAGTAGGTATGAATATGTGTAGAGGTGGTACTCTAACTTGGTTTCCATTTTTCTAATAGTGATGTTGAACATTTCTTCATGTGTTTACTTATTAGTACATTAGGACTGAATACTTCGAGGACTTCTATATTTCTTATTGAACACTAAATATACCTTTAAAGTAGAAATGTAGGTTTATGCTGTACAGTTTAAAGTATCTAAGTGTCCACCCCTTCCCTCCCCAGGCAGCACAAGCAAGCAAACCAAAGAGTCCAGGTCGAAGTTGTAGCTTCAGCGTGTAAAACCTGCTTACTGTGCAGAAGGCTATGGGTTCTGTTTCAGCATTACACCCATGAACAAGCATTCAAAGGTAACACCGCTAAACTCTGCACTTAAAAATGGTTAACATGGAAAATGTTATATATGTTTTTATTACAATTTTAAGAAAAGCAATCCACTTTCTCCTTGCATTCATGACTACCTCACTCTATATTTTGTTATTCTATATTCCTCAGAATTTTTAGACCTTTTTATTTTAATATACTTCAAATACCTTACATTTTACTATATATTTCTTTACTACTTCCATTCATTAAAATGAAAATTTCACAAAACATGCCATATTTTCTATTATTTTTTAATTAGATATTTTTATTTTATTAGTACATGTTTGCAGTTCATACAGTTTACAATCATACTGGGAAATGATTACGTGTTTACACCATGACTTGTTCCTTTTTGTTAATCTCTTTTCCCTTCTCTCTCCTTCCCTCTCTCTTCCAACTCCTCTATCTCTTTGTTCATTCTTGATGATATTTATTTTGTTTGTTTTATTTTAAAGAAAAATGTTTATGATATATCTTTGCAATATTTCTATCATTAAAGGAATATTTAATGAGCTATTGTTTGATGTAAGAATGAATTCAAAGTTATAAATTTAAAAAAAAACAGTAAAAACTGAAGGAAAACAAGTCAAATTAAGTGAGAGTATATAGTGCAGAAATAGATTCACAATGACATTACATATGGTAATTATCAGTAAAATAAGTAATTGTGGGTTCTTTGTAACTCAGATGCACAACTAGAATTAGGCATGCAAGGGAGGTAAGGAACATTCTAATAATGTAAAACAGAAAGAGAATAGAAAGTGGTGTATATGATACTTTTAAAATAAGGATGAAGAGTTGCAGATTGCAGCAAATTTTCAGGAATTCTTTGGCTGCGTGATTTAGAGTCACCCATGGGAGAAGTCTCATCTAGAAAGATAATTGACTGTGTCTAATAAAGCCATGAAGACTGGTCACTGGCTGAGAGCAAACGAGAAAATAGGTCTTCACTGTGAATATTGTAGAGCATTCAAAAGAGCAGCAGTAATGACTCTGGAAGTGTGCTTTCTTTATTAATCTCCATACAACGTGTATCAATAACTGCTTCAAGAATTACAAAAGGTAAAAAGAAAAGAGAGAAATAAATGTGTTAAAAATTAACTAGGGACATACAAAAAAGTACCAGTCAAGTTATATGAATGTTTACAGTGGTTGATGTGAAAGTAAGAACAGGTGAGTTAATTGTTAGATTAGCAGATACAAAAGAACTAGGAGTATCAGTTGAATGGGCTGCTGATAATAAAGCACTGAAAAAAGATGGAAAAATAAGGAGATTAAAGACCAAGGAGCGCTAGATGAAAAGTTGTGAAGAATACCAATCTATATTTCAGATGAACAGAAAGAAAAAAACAGAGAAAGGGCACTAATGGAAGAAACAATAGCTGTGAAATTTTCCAAATTGTTAAGTGATTCTAATTCAAATACTCAGGAAGTGTAACATATCCAAAATTATGCTAATTAAATCATCAACAAGGCATATAATATGAAAAATGTGTTAGCATAAAGTAAATAGAAAAATATGTCAAAGCAGCTAGAGATATTTGGCAGATTATATGCGTGCTGTTTACTTTTTAACAATAATGTTGGTAGGCAACAAGTCAACATTTTCAAACTGCAAAATCTCAAACTAATTTTCAGCTAATGATTAAAGTTTTAATTGGAAAAAATGATTTTAATGTAAATTTAGACAAAATATACAGCAAACGCTCACTAAAATAATGTCTCAATGAAAATGAAACATTTATATGTAAATATCACAAATATTAAATATGTACAAATAGCATCATGCCAATTTTATTAAGGTAAAAACCAAAACTACAACCTTATGCAATAGTTAAAAACCAAGATAAACATAAACTCATGTATAGCAATTATTTTCTTAGTTTTACCGAAGGTTAATAGGGTAAATACATTCTTCCATATCTTAATGTTAATGAGACTTGCAACATGGAACATTTGAAAATTTGCCTTTCAGTTAAATATACATATTTACACAAAGGTGGCACTTATTAGATAATACATTGATTCTACAATGGTATTCACATAACTTCATGTCTTCAATATACTGCATGTAAAATAAAAGTCAGAGCTGCATTGAGTAAAATAGAAATATGATTGACAAAATCATTTTAATGGATTTTTAAACAATATAGAAATTTAAACTTTCAAAACTTACAAGGTTAAAAAAAGGCTTATATAACATATGTAACAATTGTTTTATAAAGGACAATAATAAAATTGTTAAATACAATAACTGGAGGATAGACAATCTTTTCAAATAAATTCATAGTACTTTTAAATGTTTACACAATTTAAAGTGTTAGTAATCACAACAAATAATAGAAAATTATGGTTAGAATGCCCTAATCTCTTAAACATTGTTAAAATTTTAGCAATCAAAAAAATGAAGTTAATGCAAATAGCCAAATTATTCCATCAAACTTTGAAAACAAAAGAGAAACACAAAAGCAAGCATGTTGATTTCTTTTTACTAAGTAACTGAAAATTTTGAAAAATGAATGCTAATATAAATTTACCAAAGCTTACATGACATTCGATGAAACTGGTTGTTAGAGAAACATGCATTGAATATTTATAAATGAAAATATAACCAATTGTCTCTAGAGAAATTCTTTCAATTTCACATATTAGACAGTATTATGATTCTCTATTATTTATTGAATAAATGCACAGTGATAATCCTTTCATATTAAAAATGCTAAAGTCTTCTATTTACTCTTTCAGAATTCACTTACTAGATTAATATTAAGCAATAGGGACGGAGCAATATATGTTTGTGTTTGTGATTACTGATAAGTTCCAGAAACTTCAAAACTTTTGAAACTCCAGGTGTTTCTAAAAAGAGATGGTGACAACTACAATATTTAAAAGAGCTAGGTTGTAACCATCTCAAACTCATGCGCTGTATTTCAGACTCCCTGACAGATGTGGTGGTTCTTACAATCCTGTCGGGAGCCTGAGATATGTGAGCTCATCATGCTCACAGCCTATACTTCTCCTCAAACACCTTCTCCTTATCTTAGCCCGGCTTCCAGCAAAATAATGAGAATACACTGAGATTCCAAGAAAAGTGTAAATTTGTTTTTAAGGGAGAAGGATTTTCTTGGATGATTCCAATTCTTGGCCGATACTGTAGTCATTTGAGCTGAACTTGTTCTTTCTCCCTTTTGGTAACATTAAGAAAAAGGAAAGTTAAAACTTAGAACAAAAATACAAATGAGCCATGTTAAACTTGTACATGTTTAGCCTTCATTTATACTTTTTATGTTATGTATTTTTTTTATCAGAGATACTAGATATATCATAGACTTATTTTATGTTTGACAAAATTATATACAGTTGAATTAATTATTATATGTGAAATAATCTTATTATATGCTTCTGTAGTTACGTTTATCCTTTATAATACTTCCAGAACTTGACAATTGATAATTATATCTTGATAATTATATCTTTTCTCTCTTATATTGTACCTCTTGATACAATAATAGAGCTAACAATTTACTGCCCTATATGATCCTAAAACGTTTATTATATCAACTATTTTAATTTCTTTGAGTTCAAAAATAATGTATACAATGATTGATATGATACAGATGAGGAAACTGAGGTAGACAATAGCTACATAATACAGAGATTAGGCCATATGACTAATAAATGAGCCAGCCAGGATTAGAACCTGCAAATCTGCATATCCCTGGAGTCTTGCCTACTTCCTGTTTCTTATGGTAAAATTAATATTTGATAAATAAATAGTGCAAAGCTTTGTTTTTGACTATAACAGAAAAAAATTAAAAGTTGGCAAAACATAATTTCTTGCTTAGCTGAATCTATATAGGGATGCAGTAATTGAAAAAGATAGTTTGACAAGTTCCATGTTGAGCACATTTTTTTCAATAAACATTTAGGTGGTATCAACATGGATATGACACATGGCCTACAACATACTGAGTCTCCATAGTTAAGTGCATCCTGTAATATAATTTACTTCACTTTAGAGATGAGAGTAAAGTTAGGTTCACTGGCTGTCAAACTTCTTCAAGATCTCTTCCCCAATAAATAAGTCATTGCTCATGTTGAAATAGTTTCAATTAACTTACATTTAAAGAAATAGTGAATGTCAAACTAGTATAAATAAAGAGGTTAAATGAATAATCTGAAGTCTTTTGAAGCATATACAATTGAGAAGCAAAAGAAAAACTGGTAAACTCAGGCTTAGTGATAAAATGGAGAAAAATCTATCAAAATACCTATAGTCCATTTTAGAAAAGCAGATATGGTAATCTAATAATGTAATTTAAAATGCATACTAAGTTTCAGATTCCTCTGGGAAACTTACAATCAACTAATTGAAATAATCCAGATTTCCTTTTAATGAGATAAAACAATATTTGTTATAGCAGCACATAGTTAGATCCTTCAAGCAAGTGTTTGGCACTGACTAAGATAACTGTATTTGTCTCATATATGGTATTTCACTCTTCTCAGGAAAGTCTGAAGTTAATTTCAACATCAAAATTGTTGAAATAATTTGGCAACTTACTTTTTTTTTTTTTTTTTGTCTTTTCCATTTTTATCAGTACCAGGGATCGAACTCATGGCTGCCTGCTTTCAAGGCAGGTTCTTATACCACTGAGCTAAATCCCCAGCCCCTGCAACTTACATTTCTAATCTGTGGTAAAGTAACTTATGGTAGTTTATAAAGTAAAGAAAAACACAACTTAGAATACATGTCTTAACATAGTAAAAAGGACTCAATTTTGCTACCCAATAAAAATATGGACAATGTCAATGTACAAGTAAGTAAAATTTGACTAAAATAAGCATTCTAAGAATACAGTCTCCAAAATATGAAGCAGTTTTATAAAGTTTATGAAGCAGTGAAAAATTATTTTGATTTAGAATACTTATGCTTTAGTATTGCATTTAAGATATTTTTTTCACTGAATAACCAGAATAAATAACCAAACATGAGATAAGTCACAGTGTCTTTGACAGATTGTCTCCATTAACATGCACCAGTGAAGACTGAATATTATTTTCATCCTGTCTTACAAAGATCCTCAAAATAGTTTGAATACTGAAAAGTAGAGCCCTAATTCTGGGCATAGAATTTATTTAAATTCCACTGTCTCAGAATTGTGAAGATGAAAGACCCATCTCGGAGGAAAGATCTGCTTATGTGAATTAAGTGCAGTTTGACAGTCTGCACAAATATAGAGACATTAGGCTAAGTGGCCACATGTGTATGCACATGTTTAGTGTTAAGGCCATAAAGCAAACATTAACAATCAAGAGCATCAAATTGATTTGGGAGCATATGTCTTCCAAGACACCACAAAATCTGGACAACAGCTTGGGAAATATTCATAAGAGTTCTTAGAAATTATGCCTTTTTCTGAGTTGCAAGATAGTGTGCTCATATGCTGAACTCAGTGACTACCTAAAGCTTTATCTCTACCTTTTCTAGAATCAACAGGTAAAAATAAAACCTATGCACCATCACTGATGTCCATCATACTTTACCAGAAGACAGCAGTCAGTTAGCTCCATGAAGTCCATCTTTCTCTGATGACACATTTAGAAGCATTTTTGCAAAATTCGCTAATATACTTTATGTGCAGACTCCCCTTATTGTTGTCACATAGAATGAGATATTCTCACACGTGCAAACAGCATGTTCCCCCTAGGCAGTTGGTCATTGTTGGCAGCTCAGAGGCAATGCTGTTTTGTTTGGTTGCTATAGTTTTAGATGAACTTTTCCAAATTGTTAGTTGTTTCTAGAATGAGACCTTCACAATTATGATTATTTAAATAATTTATATCAAAATATAATTTTTGTGGATTAGTTTGGACAAGTTTTTATAGTTTTGGTTCTTTGCATTGAAATCAATTAAGTTTTCTTTTTTCTAAGCAAATTTTTCATAGATACAGCAGGTAAAAGAAAATTGTTTTTTAGTTTTAATGTGCTATACAGAGAGGAAAAGAGTTTCATTTACTCTGATAGCTGTTTTCAGGCAACATCTCTGGCATGTCTCAACTACATTATGGCACTCTGAACACCACAAAACTGCTGATGGCTAGGATGGTAGAAAATAAATTATTCTCTTCCTGCAGTGACATAATACTTGAAGAAGGTTACTTTATAACATTCAGGTTCATAACATTATTACTTAGGGATTAAGCTAATTCTCATCCTCTGTATAAGATTTACCTACAGGTCTATTGGCAGTTATAAAGTAGGCACTATTATCATTTACTTGTCATAACCGTAATGCAATTTCCCTCCTCAGTGAAAATGGGCAAAATTCCAGCATGAGGATTCGTACACTAAAAACAAAGTTTCATGCCATGGGAAAATCAGGGAGAAACATTAACAGAAAGCGATCCAGGACATTGTTTTCTAAAAGGTTTGGCTTTCAGTATTTACTCACTAAATCAGGTCACAAAGAAAGGCTACTTGTGCATACTTTGATTTTGAATCCTTTGTCTGGTTCTTGGATTAGCCCAGCAGCATGCCATTTTCAGACTTGAGGACCTACTTGCTCCTAGAACGTAGGGAGAGTAATCTTAGCTGGCAAAGAGCCACTTGAGAGTCTGAATCACCCTCCTCTTTTCTAGTCACATGGACAGAGTCACCCAGTGAAGGGAATCCCTTCATCCTCACTTTGACAATAAAAATAAATGTATTAAATATATTCCTAATAATGAAAAAAAGTCACTTACATATAACTTTGAGAAAGGCAGTTATTCAACTAATACTTAAAGAGCTGCTCTCATATTCTACTCTGAACCTGATCTCTGTGAGAAGCAGTAACATACTGACCTGCTACAAACTGTGCAGGATACCTCTGTTCTGAATTGGGAACATATTTGGACAATAACTGCTGGGCTCTCTTGCTGAGGAGAATCACATAGCACGGACAGTTCAATTATTCTAATGGTATGAAGGGGCTCTGCTGCTAAATGTAGCTTATTGAAGGCCAAAGCTGTCATTTAGAAAGATTATTACAAATGATTTCATTGTTTCTAAGAACACTGAATAAGCAACCCATAATTTGCCAGGTGAGAGCACTATGTCAACGATAGGCTCTATTTTCTGTTGGTTAATCTTGAATCTTTGTTAGCACCATACTGAAGAAGGAATAAAGAAAACAAAAAAAAAGGGTTGAGCATGTGTTATTTATATAGTGGTCTGGCGATATTATAGTAAAAAGGAGATACAGTCTCCTTAAATATTTCACAGAACTGTAATTCTACCCTCTCTATTGGACAAGATGAGGAAGGATAGACTTACTCAGTTTTCTGGCTAGAGTGTGTCCTCCTTATCCAAAGATTCTAGGACAGAAACAAACTAATGTGAGATGAGCAGTCATAGAAAATAAATGTTTACATTTTTAGAGCATCCATATGGTTAGTTAAAATGCTCAACTCACTTTCATTTTAATGTGTATATTTTTATTCCCAATTATATGATAGCTCCCTGGGGATAGAATCCTCAGCAAAGTACCTATAAATAAGCTTCATTGGAGGCTTAGAACCAAGCACAGTTCGTTCCCTGGATGTGATGTGTGTCCAAAAATGTTTTGCAACTTCTAACATGTGTGACCCAGATCTAAGGATCAGAAACCAATGTTAGGGTCAAACTTGAGAATTATCTTTCTATATGAGTGAGAAGGACAAAGTCAGTAATTTCATTTATGGCATAGTTTGAAAATTCTGATGTCTATTGCTTTTGTCTCATGATTTCTCTGTGTTAGGTGAATTTTGTGTGCTAATTGAGATGCTTGGAATGGAGTTTGGCTTGCTTTGAAAGCAACGTGACCCTGGCTTTCTTCAGAGATGTTTTTCCCAGCTTGTAATGTCTCAGGTAGTATAAATTTCATCTGCAAACACATATGAGTGCCATCTTGTGGAGACACATTCTCACTGAAGAGAATTCTTTTGTGTTCAATTTCACCTAACTCTGGTAAAAATAATTGCACAATTTCTCTTGTCTATTTTGATTAGCATCGACTTTGTTTCTAATTTATACTTTTCATTGAGGCACTTAATTTTGGAGGTTACCTCTTAAACTTGCAACATTGGATAAATCCCATAATTTATATTTTTTTTGTACCTTGTGCTCTCCAAGCCCACTCACTGGTATTCATCAACCTGTAGGTCACCTTTAATGTTCTTTGATGTCACATATCCTTTCTTATTCGCCTGCCAATAGTTTCAGATTCCTTATTCCTTATCATTCTAACCACAACTAATTCTTCCCCATGTATTGTAAAACACCAACTCAGAATGCTACAAACACAAGAATAAAATTTAAAATAAACATAAAACTCCCATTCCAAGAATATGCACCATAATAAACTCATAATTTCACATTTGGTCTTTAAAGAAGCACAAAGTAATTTCCACTGGCTCTGTCAATTCTTTGGGATATCTTCATGTTTGTTTCCACTTTTGCTGTTATTCTTAAACCATTTTCTCTAAGATCTACACTCATTTGTGCAAATACTTCCCACACTATACATAGAAATGTGTCCTTTCTTTAGAGATGACACACATTTCTAACTTTCAAGTACAATTATATTCACTTGCTTCTACTCTTTATGCTTTAGCTGTGGATGTGATTTTTCTCTTAAGTTACAAGGAGACACTTTTCCTCGGTAGCTGGCTTTATCTTTGCCTTCATTCCCCACTTCATTTAATTCTAGAAAATTGTAAACGTACAGTATTGAAAACTTCCTAAGTGATTAACTGAGATTGTACTAGATCTCTTTAACTTTATTCTCAATTCACAAGGTCTATCTGCCTTAAAATTGCTCATATTCCCTCTAATGGTTTCATTTAATAGAAGCATTGGATGTTGAGATTAAGGAATTTTGTGTCTAACTAGTTTCGGAAAATGGCATGCTCTGGCATTTTTCACTAATGATATTGGCTCAGTTATCTTTAAATTATACATCCTCAAATTCCCTAGTTGATTCACAAGTTTTTTTTTTTTTAAAAACTTAATTTTATTTTTATACCACAATCTGGATTCTTTGGAAGATCTTGTTCAAAATTTCCACCATTCATTTTGGAGAGAGAGTTGGTAATTGAGTGGACGCCTGAAACTATATATCAAATTGCTATAAACAAAGTTAAATCTTTAAGATTTTTGTCAATATTTGAAGAAATAGAAACCATTCAAGAGTGATCACTTGAGTAGTCATTTTATTCTTGGAGAAAAAGATGACTCACGAAACTACAGAACTTTGATAATCCCAAGAGTACATTTGTGAAAAATAAAGGTGAATGACAACAGGCTGCGTGGAAATACTAAAACCCCTTGGCAGAGAGAGAAAGGTTAAGACCCTAGAATATTGCTCCCCTCTGTGAGAGACCATAGAATCTATCATTTTCTCATTAAATAAATTTCAGTCTGAAATATCAGTGAGATTAGGAGAAGAAATAGTGATAATGAAGGAGCCATGCCTTGAAAAGAAGAGATATAACCTTCATTCAGTCTTCTAGCATTTCCCCTTATGCGTTATTTATTTGCATGAAAGGTAAAATGCTCTGAAGTTTTAGATTCTAACGAGCAATGTCTATATTTTAAAAAGTCAGAATAAGTGGATTGGTGTTTTCTTTTTGATGTCATTCATTCATGACAGGAATTTTGAAATTTGAAAATTTTCTCTGTAATTTGTACTTTTTGTGTTTATGTAATTTTTTAACCAAAGATTGAAGATTAACTGAAATGTAGTCTTCAAGTCACATTGTCTGTCTTGGCTGGACTCTGTTTCAGTTTAATCATTTAGGAAATGGATTTGTACCACAGATATAACCCTGAGGATCAGCATTCTCTTTGTTGAAATTTGTGTTCATTCTAGACACATGCAGTATTTTGGATTTCACTTTCTACGTGGAGTCTCATGTTTGTATAACAAGTTGAAGAATTTGGATAAAATTAAGGTTTTTTGATTGAAAATTAAAGTTTTTTAAGAATTTGGGAAAAATTAAGGTTTTAGGTATTTATGGACATTGTAAAATGAATTTATCTTTTGACAAATCCTCAAGAATTTTCAAAAAGCATTTCTGTGCATGGATTGGGCAGCTGGAGAAGATTCAGGCTTTAAAACTAACACTCATCATGTAACTAAAATAGTAATGGATAATAACCAAGATGGCAGTAAAGTTCGCTTCAGCTGGACTCAATTCCTGACTGTAAGCCCCAATCTGCTTTTAAAATTATATTGTCTCTTCTGGGCATGGTGACAAATGCCTGCAATCCCAGTATTCAGGAGGCCACGGCAGTAGGATTACTGTGCTTTTGAGGTCAACCTGGACTACAAAGTGAGTTTAAGAACAACGTGAAATGCACAGTGAAATGCTGTCTCAAAAAGACAAAAAATTATATTTTATTTTAAAACTTTTAACTTAAAATTGTTTCTTTATTTCTTTAAAATATGAATTTTTCTAAGACCTTCTGCTGGTCTTACAGTGTAGCAATGTTTCTTCAAGGAGTTTGGAAACATCCATTCTAAATGTGATTGGAAGAAGATACGGTCCTGTCTCCCAGTCTCTTTGGAAGCACAGGAGCCTATCTTTAGTGAAATCTTAGCAAACTCAATAGTGGTGTGTTCTACAACTGGCCAGCCTTTCCTTTTCTCCAGCCCTTCTCCTTTTAATTTTGGTGGAGTTTAATTCAGAGTTCTGGTCTCTGCCTTACTGCAGTAGTTTTAAATGAAACTTTCTTTTTCTGTTTAATTTTGTCCACCAAAATTCTTCAACAAACATGCATAGAATGTATAGCTTACCAGGCCTGTGGAAATCAGAAATTCAAGAAATAAATGTGGCTTTTGGTTTTATGTTTTTTTTTTTTTTTTTTTAACAGAGATATGCTGAGATTCTCAAAGATTAAGCCAATCACTCAAGGTAAACACTGTTCATAGGGAGCAGAGCTAAAAACTGATTCTAAACAGTATGGCTCCACAATCTGTGCACTTAACCTAATGTAATACCATCATCTGGTTACATTCTGAAATTAGATACTGGCATGCATAAAGGAATGAAGCACAGCAGAGACACAAATCAAGATGCTTGTGTGAAGTACTATGAAACAGAACAGCTCAAGATATTTCTGATTGAATGGACCAATTCTATGAGGACAAAATAGGCACCTATGTGGCTTTGAAAACAAGTTTGATCTAAACATGAGCAAAAAGCACAGGTCTTAGGACAAAGTCTGAAGCTTATTTGACCCTAATCAAATGTGTGCCCTATAATTTGTCTAAACTCTGCTTAATTAGTTTAATTCTTTGAAGCCAAGTGACATATATTTAAAATTTCAAAAGGAGAAATATACTCTTAATATTTTAATATCTTCTAATTAACTATTCTTTATATCTTGACATATTTTTTGAATATATGTGCCTATAGTATATGCATATTTTTTATTCTGTGTCTTCTGCTACAGGTGCAGGGCATTTAGGATGACAGGTTTTAAATGAAGAGAAGAAATTGATGAACTCTAAGTAGCTAGCTTTCCACAAACAAATAATCTTGTCTTTAAAACAGTAGAAGTGGAACATTATTAAGGAGAGTTGCTTCAAAAATTTTAGGTGAATTTCTTTTCTTTTGATACAGACGTTTTGTTTTGTTGGCCAATTTCACATGATTGCCATGGGTAAGTGTATATCTCAAGAAGAGTCCAAAGGCTTCCACGGTGGTCTTTAGCAGATCTATGCTGTTTGCTATGCTGACCTGAACTTGAACATAGTATCAGTGTACCACTGCTAAGTGCAGTTTAAGTACAACTTTTCTCCAGATACCGAATTCTGTTCCTTTCTATGAACTTTGAATCCTGCTCAGCTGATTTATGTTTGTCAATACTAGATTCCCACAGCAATCTTTCTTGTATTATCAATTTAATCCTTTGCCTGGGATTCTCCTTATAGTTCTTTAGCGAATACCTTAGGCTATTGATCAGAATGTTGAGCTCCCAGCTCTCAGTTTGCTGTGTAACTCATTTCATTAAGAAGACAAACAGAATAACATGTAAGTCTGGATAGTTAGGGAAAAGAGTCTTACTAGTGCATATAATGGCAATGTTTACTTTACCTGGTAATACATGAATGTATGTTGACAGTAACACATCAAACTAAAAAAAAAAAAAAAAAAAAACCCTACAATATAAAAAGGAAAAATATTATCTACCTTATCTGATCACTAAGTTGGCTGTATACATCTATCTTTTTACTGTTCTCAATTCATCTTAGTGTCTTTCTGTAGCCATCTTAGTTTACATAGAGCCCCATATCAGTAACAATATATGCTCCTGCCCCTTGTTTTCTATCATATTTCCCCACATAAACCTAACCTTCAGTCATCCAAACCCAGCATTTTTCTCCTGACTCCCAAGGAGTACAAAGGGACGGGCCCCACTGCATACTATGTTCCATTATAAACTGGTCACCTCTTCCTTTGGGAGGCCCTAACTGTACAGCTTGTAATTTTTCCACAGTGCTCAGGTCTAATCAAACTCACACAGTCTCTGAAAAATTATGTCAACGCTTGAACCACCCGCACTCTTCTCTCTCCAAGTATTTGATGACCATTTCTAATTAATAGAAAATTACAGCCAGATGTTGGGAGCTCCTCATTTTTTGGAACCAGACAGAAACACAGGCTGCTCTACTCCAAATGTGATTTGCTTCGAGGCAGCCTGGGCCTCACTTGGAGATTTGTTATAAATGTAAAATCCAAAGCCTCAAGCCAGACCTACGGAACCCAAATTTGCGTTTCTCCAGGCTTCCATTTGTTTTTGGGATTTTTATACTTAGACAAACTGAAGGACAGAGAAAACAGAGGGTTTCCTTTCCTTTTTTGAAAAGCAGTTTATATGCCCGAATGAGGCATATTTCCTTCCTTCTCCTTGTTCCACAGTTAAGCTGAGACTATTTCTTCTCTCCTCACAGTACTCAGTTTGTCTCTCAATTACAATGCTCTGTACTCACTTTTAACTCTCACATTCTCTATTAACTACTCAAGGTTGACAAATTAAAATAAAATAAATTATTGCCTTATTTTATTTTATTTTATTTTATTTTTATTTTTTGTGCTCAGAGACAATCTTCTCAAATAAGACATCCATAATCAGTGTATCTTTTTCTTTACGGAACACTTTCTTTTCAACCCAATGCCTTTGGACTGTTGTTCCATCAGATCAGGTTCTCACTAAGTTCAACCGTTATCTATATGCTTCTCGCCACACTGTACTATATTCCTTTCTTTATTTTCTATGCAACACTTGGTATCATAGGAAAATATGCATGAATGAAGAATAACATAGATGATTTTATGGCTTAAGATGCTTGCCTTTTACTACCTTTTCCTAAATAAATCTTTCCAGTCATTTTGACTTTTTCCCTCTGATTTCTGAAAAAAAGGCAGACATTAAAATACATGCATGTTTTAGATTTTGCAGCTGTTCTATGTTCAGTGCACAGAATAATACTAGGGACTCGCAAATTTTATCAGTATAAAAACGTATACTTTATATGTTGTGTTTTTCCATGGACTACTAAAACAAAATGAAGCACAGTTTGTTTCTTTTTTCTTTTACTATTCTAAGAATACATTTATGCTCATATCAAAAAATGTTCTTATATGATAAAAAAGGAAGATAAATAAGGAGATTTTTCTTCTCTGTTATTTCTGATATTTATCCTTAATTAAATCTGAAGTCTTTTCATGCTTATGAGCTTTGACCATTTCCATGACTTGACTATTTCTTAGAAGTAGCCAAATGAATTAATAGGAAAAGAAGAGATAATTTCTTAGGCCTTTTATTATCCAATTCAAAAGCATGAAGCTTTTTCTCATTCTATTCTCAAAAATTGCTAGGTGACTTCCAGATGAATTTAAGTCTTCCCAGTCCCTGTGCCTATCGAAGTCCCTAGTTTGCTTCAATGAACAGAGAGTGAGCTTGTCGGTTATTAATTGTTCTGCTGTTTATTGCAGGAAGGCAATTGGTATAAGGCCATGCATGTGATCACAATTGTGTCTCCTCAGGTTTCAATGCATATTCTTGCAGGAAAACAGAAAGATAAAAAGATTAGGCATTTTACATATTCAAGTATGCAAATACTTTAGAAAATTCTAAATTTACATTATTATAAAACCCTTATTTCCAAGAATCCCTTCTTTTAATCTGGAAAATCCTGACAATTTTGAGGACTGAGTTTGAGAAAATGTTAATTACAAAAGAGTCCATTAGAAATAGCTATAAAGACTTATGACATAAAAAAAAAAAAACAGAAGACAAAAATAGAAATA
Organism: Cavia porcellus; assembly: GCF_034190915.1. Taxonomy (NCBI): domain Eukaryota; kingdom Metazoa; phylum Chordata; class Mammalia; order Rodentia; family Caviidae; genus Cavia; species Cavia porcellus. The sequence goes on along the minus strand of NW_026947497.1, from coordinate 23,587,311 downwards.
AAACTGTGGTATTATAACAAACTAAAAATCTTCTGCATAACAAGGCAAACAAACAGAATAAAGAAGCAATTTATGAAATGATAAAATACTCATCATTATCATTTAATGAAAGATTAATTTTTAGAACATACAGAAAGGTCTATCATTAAAAACACAGTCAAATGAACAAAACCCCAATAACCTGATGTGAATAGGAACACTGAATTATTATGTTGTAGAACAACATATACCAAATACGTACAAAAATTATGAATTTCTGTGTGCCTATCTGTAAATGCATAAAAATACATTTGGAATTACATACCTTAACTTCTTAGTACTTTCATTTTAATGCTTTATTTATTGTTTTAATATTTGTTGATATTGTTAAAAGATATTGTCATTAATGATCAGGAAAAAGCTAAACAAAACTACACTGAGACATTTTAAACATTTCAGGATAGTCATAGTGTCTTAGTTACTTTTCTCTTCTTTGAGACAAAATACCTGACACCCACAATTAGAGGAGGAAAGGTTTACACATCTCACAGTTTGTAAAGGTTTCAGTTCATAATGAATTGACTTCAAGGCAGAGTGGCATGGCAGAGGGGCAACCATTCATGGTGACAAAAGACAGTAAAAGCAACAAGAACAAATGGGAGAAAAGAAAACAACAGCCCTCTTTCCATCCTCTACACTGCAAGTAGGCTACCGTCCCCATAGGACCAGTGTAGCATTCATCCCATCTCCAGGATCTTCTCATGCCCAGACTCAGAATATTTACAAAAAGAACACCCTGGCTCCCTGCTGTGTCACTTAGTTAAACTTCTGAACTTCTCAAGTTGATACAATGTATCAACCATTACACATGGCCAATGCATATGTGTGTGTGTGTGTGTGTGTGTGTGTGTGTGTGTGTGTGTGTGTGCACGTGTTCATTCATGTGCCTCAGTTCACAAACAGAAATGCTTGCCAAAATTTTGTTTTTGTTTGGAGAACATGACCACGGCCGTATGTACCACAGCAAGAAGAATATGGCCATCTTTTCCAAAATCATAGAATAGAATAAGTTTGTGAACCTGTATGTGTCTGTGTGTGTGTGTATTTAAGTTTTTGACTATATTAGAATCCTTGCACACTCTTGGTGGAAGTGTAAAACTGTACAATTCCAGTGGAAAACAGTATAAAATTGCATCTAAAAATTTAAAGTATAACTGCTACATGATATAGCAACCTACCTCTGGATATTTATACAAAGGAATTTAAATTATTATGTTGAAGAGATATGAATGCACCTATTTCTGCTGAAGTTTACTTCCTGGAGGTTAGAGAATGGAAAAATTGGGAAGTTAGCAATCAGTATTCATAAATCTCAGGCTCAAATCAGATGAATAAGCTCTAGAGACCGCCGTATAATATTGTGTCTATCGTGCCAACAGTCACGTATAGTATACTAAAATTTGGATGAGAGTAGATCCGAAGCTAGGTGTTCTTACTGCAATATTTCCAAAGGCAAATGAAGCAAATGTGGACAAGGCTAAATTGGCCTGGTAATAATATGCAACAGTTTTGTAGCTTTTGTTTATTCAGGTAAGTTTTGTACTTTTCACATCTTTGTTCACTGGGCAGCTATCATGTAGGGCTGCTACCCCTTTTCTGCATTTGTTCATTTGCAATAAAAGGGGCTATTGATAGTCCCGTGGGTTAGGCTTATTCTGGGAACAAATGAAACGGTATTTACAAATTTACACCCGAAAGCCTTGTACATGTGCATATCACAGGCACATTCAATTTTAGGGCTAGGGTTAAGTTAGTTTCTTTATGTTTGGTTACACATCTGGAAGTACTCTTGTGTTTTGTTGTGGTTTTAGTTTTTAAGGAAGGCATGACTCCACTGTCACACCTTCCACACTGTTTGGAGAGGCATTCTCCTGCTTACCACAGCCTCAGCTCTAGCTCTCTCTGTGCTTTCATAGATGGAAATATCAGTAGAAACCTTTTAAAGTCATCATGTATGTGTCATCCTTAAAGACCTTTCCCCATCTCTGGTAATCTAATGTTAAAATTTTTATATTTTCTGATTATAATTTCATTTTCACTCTTCAGTACCTCTAAAACCATGAATTTATCCTTCAGAAGCCCAACTGATGAATAAAAGATATATTTGAAAAGGTGAATTCCTTCTTTGAGTCACTTTGTTACTAGTGGTTTGGTGGTTATGCTTTGTGTTACTATTAACATTAATAGAGGAACTGATTTGATATTCACATAATGACTGTGAGTTGTTAGTATCTTGGGATTTTCGTGGAAGTTTGGTTTGATGCAAAAAATTAACATTATAGAACCACAGTAACACACATTTTAAATTGAACAAGAAATTGTATTATTAACAAAAAAATCCACTTTCATTTTTCATTTTATTCTATTCTTGAGTAATTATAATATTTATAAATAATAAAAGTTTTATGAAGAATAGCACTACACTACCAGATAATTGGAAAAGTATGTCGAACGTGCTGAATTCCGCTTTTGTGAAGCAAATGCTGAATTTCAGTGGTGTGTCTGTACGCCAGATGGTTCTGCAATCTTAATAGTAATTGTTTTCCAGTGACATAGCTTACAAATAAATTCTACGTTAAATAAAAACACATATAACAATAGCTGTGTATACATATATTTAGCTATTTTATGACAAATAGGCCAGTAGATAGCATGGATTAGCTAAGTTTTGGCTGTTTTTACCAAATTACTACAACTAGTGTAATCAAGGAGAATTTCCATACTAATTACTTGTGTTCAAGCCATATGAGAAAGCTTTGGACATAAGCTGTGCAATTCATTCTGATTGCTACCAAGTAATTCTTTACAGACCTTTTAGTCAAAACTGGAGCTGATTTTCAGCAGCATAATTTTCAACTTTTAAAAATATGGCTAATTAAAACTTTATGAGTGGCTGATAGAACGGAAAGGTCTTATATTTGAGAATTTAATTAGACAGTAGCTAGACAAGAAGACAAATTTTTACCAATGTGTGTGTGTGTTCACATATGCACATGTATGGGTTTTATTTCTGAAGAGGATAAAATTATTAATATATTTAAATAATAATTTTCTCTGTCAGCTAAGACTCCTAAAGTTTACTTGACCTTGTCTTCTATAAGCAATTTTGTTTTGTTCTTTCCACTAGACCATGATGTCATACACCTCTTTCCTGGCTGATTTTCTAACTAAGCAAAATACGGAACAAGAAGCCAATAAGTTTCAATAAGATTTCTGCACTACAAGCTCTTCTGAAGAATCCAGCAGAGATTTTTCTGCTAACAACAACAACAACAAAGGAAATAAATAAACATTTAAGGATACCGAATAGTCAAAGATTTGGAGAGACTCTTTTTGTTTTTCCAAATATTTTATGCCTGGTGTCACTGAGACAACTTTTAGCATTTGCTTGGTGACTAACTTAATGGTAAACTTAGTATTGTTGTCTGCATATTTATTTGAAAATACTGTTTTGCATTTGGTTTAGAGCATAATTTTTAAGATTGCTCCTAATGTCACGAACAAGAGTTGTAAACAATACAACAAGCAGTGTTTGTCTTGTGCATCCCACTGTGTTCCCTATCCCAGCAGCTGTGATTTTTCAAAACACAGTATAGGATAATTTAACTTCCAGAGGGTGAGGAGTCTCTGGAAAAGCGTCTGTATAACAGACATTCACCTGCTCAGTACGTGTATGATTTTTTGGGGTGTGGTAACATTTTAATATGTCAGCCATTTAAGTCAGAGCAGAAACATTTAAGGATTCATTTTACAGTAGAGGAAACAAGGAGAATATATGAAACATGTCTTTTTGAGGAGGGCAAACAGAAATAAATACTGTGTTCCTGGGTAGTTTAAAGATGTTAAACCCTGGAGAAGAAGAATGTATATAAAAAAGCATCAGAATTTTCAACATCGACTGGTTTTGGTGTACAAAATCTGAAAAAGAACATCAGAAATGAAATTCTATATGGACTACAGTGAAAATACAAATGCCACTCTGCAAAATAATCTTTATTTCAGTTATCACACCTAAGGCAGTCTGCACACAAGACAACACATTCAATACACGCACATCACTTACACTGACAGCACATGTGTTTGTTTCTTGGCCTTTTTGTGGGACATGCATGATATATGGCTGGTCTTATTATTTTTTCATGAGATTCTTATTATATTATACAGTGTTTAGTTAACAAGATCATAAAATATCAAATGAGGTAAAATATTAAATTCTGAATATGTGTTGTGCATTTAGAATAATGTAAACATTTTTACATCAGTTATGTGCTTCCTTGAAAAAAGCCTATATAACCTACAATGATAACACCAAGAGAACTCTACCACAAAAAATAAAATAAAAGAGCTTTGCTCCTCCTGTTACACTCAAGGCAGTCTTCACATATGACAACTGCATGTTCTATACACAAATATTGCTTATTCTGAGTGCAGTTGACATCTTTCATGTTTTTTTGGGTTGCCATAGAGGGTTTTTGTGATGCTTCACCTTCCTATACACCTGTGCTGTTGTTTTTTGTTTGTTTGTTTGTTTTTTATTTTTTTTGCATTGTTCACTGGGCAAAAACATTTTGTTTTTCCTCTGCTAGAAATGATCTATTTGACTTCTAGTCACAATCCTCAACGAAAATTTCTCTATCGTATTTTGCACTTGCTATTTTCTTTGTAAACTAGCAAACTACGCCACCCATGTTTAGGATCCAGTAAACTACAGCCATTGTCCAATGCTCTGTTACAGGTTATATCACAGCTGCCATAACACACCATCATCATCTATTCCACATTCAGTTTTGCTGCTGGAAGTTCCCACTAAGCTGTTTTGTTAACTTTTCCAGACCAATATTTTCATGATGGTGAAATGCTTACAATTTGATTTTCTTTGTCATATATGAAGCCAATGTTATATGTTCCTGAAATGCAAAATTGTACTACAAAGTTCTCTGTTTTGAAATCGCAACATTTCATTTGCAATTTCTGCTTAGTTCAGGTGTACAGTTCCTGCACTGGTAAACTTGTGCTCTGCTAGCAATTTTAATATCAATTAAAAACCGGTAAACCAGTTGTTGCATGTCACTTCCTAATTAGTTTGGAAGATGTGAGCATGTCTTTTAACCATGTCATTCAGTTTATTACTATTTGAATAAGGACCTGATGGTTGAATTCCAAGATCAATTGAAAGTATAGTAAGTCTTTGCATCTACAAGGGCATAAATTCTTGTGTCATAAGTTGACCATCATTTTTCCATAAGCCTTATTTTCTGACAGAGTCTTACTTTGTAGTCCAGGTTGGCCTTGAACTCACTATGCAACCAGGTTGGCCTCGAAGTTGTGGCTATCCTCCTACCTCAGCCTCCCAGGTATTGGAATTAAAGTTGTGCACCATCACTCTTGACTTCTATAAATCTTTTATATTCCTGTAACCACCATGAGAAATCTGTGCTACATATAGCAGACCTATCAATACTTTCAGTTCAAGTAGTGAGGGGTCATAGTTAATACATTTTTAATATGGCTATTAGTGCATACAGAATGTTTGACTTGCATTTCAGCCTTTGTGTATTTCGAAGTATCTTGTAGCATTTTATCTGTTACAATTTCCAATACTGAATGGCAATGTTGACATTATGTTCAATATATTTCACCCCTGCACAACACCTTCATTATATTTTCTTTTGAAACTAGCTCTAATATGAAACTGCTCCATTTAGTTACATGGTCATTTCACAATGTCAAATATATACTTACCTTGCTATTATATTCTTTGGCATCTGAATCAAGGAATTCTGTATTCCCTGTGCCTGTATCATTTATTCTTGCTCCATTTCTCTGTCAAAGGAACTTTGGCTTAGATGGCCAGTGTCAATGTCATCATCATTATTATCATCGTCCACTTACACCCTTCTTCTGTCATGAAAGCACATATTTTACCATAATGGATCATCTTCATTATCAATGCATGAGCAATATGATGATTTACTTTTGATCTCCTCCAAAACTTGGAAATCTGGTTTTATCATGTGGCATTTTACTATCTGGGCTACCTCCACCAGGAAAATCAAAAGAAAACATTTTAATAACAAATCTTGGGGTATGTGGATCTGTTGAACCCTCTGTGATGCTCAGGTAAACATACACACAGCTAGTTAGAGCGTAAGGTGGATATGAACACTATTTTGCTACTTCTGCACAAGTACACACTCCTTATTAGTCATCGTAACAAGTGGGGAGACACATATATTGCTTCCTGTATCCCTCATAGAAAAGTACTGAGATGCACAACTGAAGTACAAATTTACAGTAGGAAAGTAAGGGATGTGTTCACTGGATTCAGTCATATACTCCTCATGTATTTTAGAAGTCTCATTTGACCTTTTACAATACATTTGTGTGACTTTGCTTGAGATACAACTATATAACAAATTTTTAGTAGCTGTCATTTCTATGATAAGGGGCTTTCTCAGACGTGAATAGTAAGAAAATCTGGATTGTAACATAAAGATATCTTAAAAGCCGATATTGGGAACAAAAAGAAGAAAGGTCATAACACTTAAAAGTAACTTAGAAAATTTTAATTTATTAAATTGCAAGATGTTAAAACATTTCCAAATTTGCTTTGCAACAAATTAACTCAGTTTAACTTGGGAATTCTGAAAGAAAGAAAAACTACTTATTTTTTCACTTCCATGTGTTTGATGAAAATAGTATTAAACTCGCAGAGCGTTGACACAGTATTAACCAGGCAAGTTCACGGCCATGGATAGATCACTGTTGACCCCATGTCAGAAAACAGAGGACTAAAAAAAGAAGGTGCACGATAGGTAAACTGGCTTTGAAAAGTGTGATGCAACCATAAACTAGAGGAATGAAATTAGACTAGAACTTAAACTCTGCTTTTTAATTTTTTATCAATTTATTTTTGTCGTTGTTGTGCTGTGAAACAAACTGAGGGCCTTGTACATGCAAGGCAAAACCCCACCACGGTGACACATCCCCAGGCCTCTTATGATATTTTAAGGAAAATATAAAATTTAAATATTATTTTCCCTTTCATGAAAAGATTGATTAAATACATAATATCAACATTATGTTTTTGGGACCAAATAGTTTCTTAATTATATGAGTACCGTATAATAATTCTATTTACCTCTGTAATGACGACCCAGGATGCCTTACCGATTTTTTTCTCTTCCCATAGTTTTCTTTGTGTCAGGTTTAATGGTACTTTCTTAGATTTAAACATAACCCCATTTGTATGTAAAGAAACATAGTGGACGGAACATTTATTCAGAGTGGCAGTAGGGAAACCTTCAGGTCTACCCTGTGTTTAGAGTTTCCTTTCACATCTATTCTTACTAGTTTCTCTTTTTTTGTGCGGGAATAGTTTGGCAGCCCTTACACAGCAGGTGAAGGGAGGGGCAGTTGAAGAAAGCAATCCATTTTTGCCCTCCAAAACTGGCTGTTAGGTTTTCTCCTGCTGGTTCAGCATCTCCAGAAGGGATAAGATGGGTTGGCAGTAAAAGATGAACAGCAACAGAACAGTGTTAAAATGTTTATAGAACACCTATAAAATAACCCCTGAGGTTTCCGGAAGAGGCTGGCTTGTAGTTAAAGAATAGGCTGCAGACTCCTGGCAGAAACCCTGCTGCACAGAGAGGCAGTCTTCATACTCACTAAACCAGTTCATCGCCACCACCTGCTTTCACCTTTCCTTGAACGCTCTTATTTAAGGAGACCAGAAATTTGGTGCATACACACACACACACACACACACACACACACACACACACAGACGCATACCCCTCACTGATTCATTATATTTTACTTTGAATTCATTAACTTTCTGTGGTTGTTGGACTGTATCTGCTGTTACTGTTGTAATACTGGGATCTGCTGTGAGGCTACGGTGCCTGGGCCACGGTTCTCTGATCCTAGCAACTTGAAGTTGGTGGTTTCTGTGGTAAAAGGTGGGAAAACCACTAATCTTACTCAGTTTATGAGACATTAAATAAGGATGTCTCAGAGAAGGACTGAATAAACCAAGAAATTACTGAAAATAAGAAGGAAAAGATTGAGACTGTCCAAAACTTCAGGGCATGCAAATATTATATAATTCCTTTTTATTATTCAATGTTTCATTAAGATGTTATATGTAACAAAAGAACAATTTTTACTGTTATTTAAACTACATTATGATGATATTGGATTAGTCATTCACGTCTGACACTAAATTTACAGCCTCAGTGGCTTAAAAATTTAAGTCCATTTCATTTAATTTCTCACTTTTGAATGACAATGGAAATTTTGTTGCTTTAATGACTTGGTATTGTAGTCAGGGTTCACAAGAAAAACAATTTAATACAGGACATAATTTATAGAATTATTTTTCATTTTTATTTTTAATATTTTTTCCTTTTTTATTCAGATAGAAAAAAGAAAAACAGAAAAATGGGTGGAAATTATACAAAATTTAAAAATAAACACTAAGAATTTATTAGTTGATAAATTACATGCTGTTATCTTAGAAATAGTTGTGTAAGCTACAAATTAAAGCATAATAAGCAGACAGTGAATTGAAAACGGTTCTGTTCAATGATCCAACAAGAACTTAGTAATACGGTTATCCACTTGACATACTTAAACATACATGCAATTATATCCTTTAGAGAACTTTCTTTTTTTTCTTTTTTTACAGTAGCAATTATACCTTTTGGGTTTTATTACTCCTACGGCTCTTACTTATTTTTATACTTGAGACACAATGTGATATTTATAAACATGATTCTTAATTATTTCACTTACGAAGATTGTTTCAAGTTGCCTCCATTTACCTCTGAAGACCTCAAGATCATCCTTTTTATAGCTGAGTAATATTCCATTGTATAAAATACCACATCTTTTTCTTCCACTCTGCAATTGATGGTCATTTTGGTTATTCCCAAGACTTAGCTATTACAAATGGTGCCACTATGAACATGGGTACACATATATCACTGTGAAATTACCTTTTCAGTTTTTCTGGGAAAAAGGATGGGAATAGCTGTATTTAATGGAATTTCCAATCCTAGTCTTCTGAGAAATCTCCATATTGATTTCCATAGTGGATGTACCAGTCTACACTCCCACCGACAGTGGAGTAGTGTTCCTTTTTCCATGCAGCCTTGCCAAACGCAAGGCCTGAGGCATCACAATTCCTGACTTGAAATTATACTACAGAGCTACAGTGATAAAATCAGCATAGTACTGACAAAGAAATAGACCTGAAGATAAATAGAACAGATTAGAAGATGCAAACACAACTTCAAAGACACTCAGCCACCTGACATTTGACAAAGGGGCTAAACATATTCACTGGAAGAAGGATAGTATCTTTCAAAAATGATGTTGAAAAAATTGGCTCTCCAGATGCCGAAGGCTAAAACTAGACCCATGCCTATCAGCATTCACTAAACTAAAGGCAAAATGGATCAAAAACCTAAATATTAACACTAAATCTACTGAAGACACGGTAGGTAGAAGTCTTGGAGACATAGGGGTAGGCAGAGAATTTATGACCAAAGCACAAACTTCACAGCAAATACTTCAAAGAATCAACAACTGCAATCTCATATTATAAAAAGTTTTTGCACTTCCAAAGAAATCACCAACAGAGTGAAAAGAAAACCCACAGAATGAGAAAGTATTGTAGCCAAAAATTCCTCAAAGAACTTATACCAAAACATGTAAAGAATTGAAAAACATCAAGCCCAAAATTCAAAGACCTTCTCCAAAAATGAGCATCTGAGATGAATGCACATTTCTCAGATGAAGATATACAAAGGCAAATAAATACATGAAGAAATGCTCACCATCCCTGATCATTCGAGAGATGCAAATTAAAACAGCTTTGAGATTTCATCTCACTCAGGAAAGAATGGATGCCATCAAGAAATCAACGGATAACAAATTTTGTTTTAATTTTTAAATAGAATTATTTTACAATAGTCACCCAAAGCATCAAAACCAAAAAAGTACAGGAATCTACCCACACACCAAAAAATCAAAGTATCCAACGAGTGCCTGAATCCCATGGCAATGTCCTGTGTGCATCCCCCGGAAGACTCAGAGTCCATGACAATGTCTCATGCAAGTCTGTTTCATGGATTTGTGCTCTGAAGGCTCAAATGTCAGCAGAGGAATCTTAGAAGGTCTGTGCCAGTGAGATGAAGAATCTGTGCCAGGAGGATGAGCAATCCTCACTGGAGCTAGGAAGGGGCGCTCAATGTAAGGACCAGGGCTCGTCTGAATATTATCACAGCTATCTTCAATGACAAAGAGGTTCTCTGCTCCTCCAATGATCAAAACAGCCAAGTTTCCATCATGAAGGAAGCTGGCCAAGCTTCTTCAGGAGAACCAGTGACACAACACCAGCTTCTTTCTCTGCATTTTTCCTTTCTATGTTGTTGGCAACAATCCTCAGGTGGGCCCTCTACACCCAGCACCACACTGATTCAGTTCAGCTGGGCGTTACAAGTTGACCACCAGTTGTCAACTGGAATTATCAATTTTTTTCTCTTCAATAATACTCTGATAAAATTAAATATCTTTTTCCTTTTAAAATGTATGTTAATCTGGCTGTCTTTTAATAATGAGATGATAACAGTAAATATTAAACTTGTTAACCTAACAAAGAATTAATAGAATTTGTGGCTTTCTTAAAATAAAGGAACAAAATTATGCATCCAAATACTTTCTATAAAGGTTATTGCAAAAAACACAAATATGAAATGATTATAAAAAATTTTTCCACTTGATATCAACTTATGTGCTGTTAAAATATGTGAAATTTTTATTCTTATTACTAAAATGTGACAGAATTCACAATTTGATTCCAATTGATTCTATATCACTGTCCTTCATCATTGTTTTTATTTTCTGAATTTTGAAGAATACTCCATAAAAATGTAGAATTACTTGTTGCCTCCTGTATAACCACAATAAAGTTAAACAAATTTTAGCCATATATTTGTAAGGGTCTGTTGGATCATATTTTGCTTTGATACATACGTATCTTTCCAACCTGTAACCTTTGAAGATAGGATCCAATTTGGAGCATATTTCACATTCTGAAAAGTTCTCTTCTTTAAAAATAAGACTTTGGTGATAGCTTCTGTCCAGAGCAACAGAGGACAAATTTTTATTCAAGCCATTACTGATGCACCTATTTGAACTTGAAGGTAAAGTGATTGACTCTTTTCTGATAGTAAAGAATAAGGGTTGTTCAGAGAAAAATGGGGACTCACAGTCTGCTATGGGTTGATTTGCACTTTCATTATTCTCCACTGTGGATAAAATTTAAGCCTCATGTGAACTCCCTTTTTTTTAGGGTTCTAACACTCTCTTCCCCACTCAGTCTTGGAAAGTCAAGAGGCAGCTTAGAATGGGAGCCAGTTTTTGTCAGATTCTGTATGTAAACATTCATCTACATGCTAAGAAAAGAAATATCTCTATTTCTCACTTTAGAATTAGACTAACCACCCCAATAAAACTGACAATTAGAAAACAAAAAGTCAAGCAAAAACAAATCACAAAGATACATACATCCCTATGTATAAATATGTAGAGATATATTCACATGATTGAGAGGTAAAACGTTATAGAATTGAATGGCATCATCACAATGGCATTTGTATCCATTTTATATAGAAACATATCCTTAACAAAATGTTAGGGTTTAATCATGACGAATTTGGGTTTAATATTAATTTGCAAGGCTTGTTTCTCATTGGAAAATAAATCAATTTAAATGTATGATTGAGGAGAAATATCTTCTTGAAGACAAAAACATTTGGAAATATTCAATGCTTATTATTCTAAATACACTCAACAAATTAGAAAATAGTATATAATACTATACTACATTAACCACTTCCTCTGAAGAATATTTTCTCCAGAGAGCCTATTAATTATTTTATTAAAGTGCTATTTATGCTAATAACATAGCAAACAAAATAAAGACACAAAGATTGGAAAAAAAATAAACACCACCCATAAACAGGGACCACACCCTTTGTAGCATAAGAAAATCCCAGAGAATCTTGCCTCCCCCCTCCCAATAAATATACTGTAATAAATATATGACATTTAAAAAAAATTATAGAATAAAAGTAAACAAAAATCATTTTCTTCATGTTCTTGAAAAGACCAAATGCAAAAAAAAATTACATACTACTTTAAAGTGCATCAAAAATATGAAATACTTATCATTTAACATATTCCAGCCAGGTTGGATCCCTAGTATATACATGACTGTCCCATTATGTGGCTTGAACCTGTGTTTAGCTCTTTAACAAGAGAGGATCCAGTTCAAATAAGAATTGTGCAGCAGCAAGACACAAATTCCAACCTCACTGTGAAAGCGATATGTACAAAAATCTCTACACTGAAAAAAGGAAAAATTGTGAGATAAACTAAGTTTAACTTAATGGATTATTCATGACTGAAATATTATACATTAAGATATTAATTCTCTTTAAATTGATGTAGAGATTCAAAGCAGTGCCAATCTAAATTTCAGCAGATGCTTCAGAAGATATTTTCAAACATCTTCTAAGGTGTACCAATATGAAATATTGAAATATCTAATCACAAATATAAAAACAATGTTGGAGGAATAGTATTGCCTGATTTTGAGACTTACCATAAAGCTATGATAGTGAAAAGATGGTTCTTTTGCTACACAGAATAACTTTGATAAGCCAACCTGACTATAGAACTACCTTGCAGATTTGTGAAGCTCTGCATGTGTCTCTGGGTGACCGAAGTGCAGACGGAAAACTAAGAATCTGAGAACCCCAGATGTGGATAGCGCCAAGCAGCAGATTTTCACCCTGGAGGAAATAAGAGAAAAAGAAAGTTCTCTCCCTTCTCTTTAAAGGAAGTTCAATCTTTTATTTATTTAGTTTTTATTTTTGTGGTACTTGGGATTGAACCTTGTGCTTGCCAGGCAGGCGCTTACACCACTGAGCTAAATCCCCAGCCCAGGAAGTCTAATCTTTACAATTGTGATGAAACATCTAACTCTAGGTCTAGGACAGATTTTTCCTGTTTCCTACGCAGACTCATGATGATGACTGCAGAGATCTTCCTGGCCTTTGACCTCTGAGTGGTACTTGATCTTCCAGAGTCCAGTGTGCTGGTGGCCATTTTACATTCTTGGGCCTCTGATTTCCCCAAAGGCTACTGGGACTCTTCTCTTTCTGATTCCTTAGAGGCTACTGAATAAATCACTTGTACAAATATACATGCATTTTATATCAATTCTGTTTCTCTGGTGAGCCCTAATATAGTTTAACAGTAGACAGATCAATGAATGAAAAGTTTATAAATGTGTGCCTACATAATCAAATTTTAACTTTTATACCAAGTCAATTCAGTGGGAAAGTAGTGTTTTTTTTTTAATATGATTCTTGAATAATTGGAGAAATGAATGGAAAATAATACTCCCCTTTCATACTACATTGAAATATTTATTTTAAAATATTAATTATAAGTTCAAAAACTATGGGCTGGGGATATAGCTCAGCAGCACAGCACCTAACTGGCAAATGCATGTTCTGAGTTTGATTCCTGGTACAAAACAATCAACAGAAAGAAAAGAAAAGAAAAGAAAAAAGAAAAAATGATGTTAGAAATATATGGGGATAGAAGTCAGTGTGCTTTTGGCAGGGAGAAAAAATTTTCTTGTGTGATGGAAATGCTATGTTAAATAGTTACTTAGCTGTATATGTCATAAAAATTTATCAGAAATTATTTTTGTGACTTTTTTTCCTCTGAAGGTAAGTTTTATCTCAACAACTCAATTGAAAAAGAAGGTGTTGAAGGCAAATTTTTACTTGCAGTACACCTTCAAGTAAATTGTGACAAGTTGAAAATAAATAGGACTAATTTTGCAATGAAACTCTGCTTTGGTTTTGTGGCAATATGTATCTCCCTTAGATTTAGCAAAAGAGGAAAAAATCAGCTACAAAAAGACCTTTTAAGAATTGAAGAACTGGCCAAGAAATCAAATGTTAAAAAAAAAAGTTGCTATGTCTTTGGAACTCAGCTATGTCTACATGACACTAAAACATATTAATGGAAAGTAAAAAAAAATAGTAATAATAAAATAAAACACAAAAACAAATCCAAACATGCAAATGTTTTCCTACAACAATTATTCTGATGTTTTCATCTCTGAAGCTAGAAGTCCTTGTATAAAATTGAGTTATGTCAAAGTGACTCTAACCACATTAGAAAAAGATGAAAGTATTAGTGAAAGGCAGTGCTACAGATAAAGCTGCAGTTAAATATTAAGAAAATTGGTTTTAATAAAATATTGTGGATTCCTAAAGAAGTTTTAAAAGTCTTTAGTTATCTAAATTTGAAGTGGATCGTGTTTGCGATGGCCATGGTGCTACAAAATTTTCCTAATTTATGTTTAGCGATTTATACATCTTAAACTGAAAGTATATGGGTCTTATTTTAAACAAATGTTTTTATTTTAAAATAATTCAGTGTGTTACTATCATACTGTGAGAAAATTACACTCCCTTATTTAGTTTTTTACCTGTGTAAGTAAACTTGTCATCTTGCCGTGTTTTGGAACCATGAGGCTCAACTGACAGTTAAAAAAATAAAACTATAAAATGCCACATTTGTACTATGTATCTTTCTAACAATATCACTGTGTAGTTTTCTGGGCCAAAACATGTTAATAGTGTTTTATAAATTGGTTTTACAGCACCGATTATATCTATCATTTTTTTTTGTTGTTGTTGTTGTTTCGTGCCTACTATTTTCTGTTTTAAGAAGTAAATAGTTTTTGCAGAAGTCTTTTAGAAGTACACAGAGACTTAGAAAAATGCTGTTTCTCTGGGTAGCCTAATCTTTTATATTTATTTTGAGACATAAACCAGAACTTTCATTTTTTATAAAACTCTATACACATTTAGAATCCTTTTAATGTCCAGGGTGAATATAGATGGCTCGAACAGATTTATGCCATAAATCACAGTAACTATTATCTTACATTTTAGGGATTAAAAAGGAAAAGTGGAGATTATGCAGAGAAGCAGTATTAAAATTGTGTTTATGAGGTCAGGTTCAAGTTTGGTCTGCTTGCATTCAAATTCTGACTGCCCCTTTACCTGCTTGCAAGATTTTGTAAAAGAACATTTATGCTTTCTATAAATGTTTTCTCATCTTTAAATCCATATTTTATTTTTATATATTCAAATGTTTACATTGCATATTAAATGTGAATATATTGAAAATGCTTAAAAGTAGGATAAACAAGACTTTTAATTATGACTTATATTAAAAATAAACATCATCAGATGTCTTGAAATTGTACATGAAAACACCTACATGAAGGTAGGAATAACTTTACAGAAGTTTATAGGGCGATATTTACAGGGAAGTTAATTCCAGAAGAAACCTTAAATTATTGTAGTTGACTGGGATCTAGGAGTTTAATGTGCCACTTAATTAAAAAGTGACTGAGGGTCTGGTGGAATATTTCTAGTCCAGAGCCTCCTTGAGGATTGTTGGAAACAATCTGGTATTCATAGTTCAACTGGTATTTTTTCTTTTTAGTGGTTTGGCCTCACTTCTGCGTGAGATTAACTAAATCTGCAAAGCAGTCCGCATGCTTAATAAAACAGTGAGATGGAAATAAGATTGTTAATCTTTATGTTTTAATGTTGCAGAACTACTAATCAATTTGCCTTTCTTTTCTAAATCCATTCTAAAGGTAGACTTTAAAGAAACAAACCAAAAGTTGAAATATTTATATCTTCATCTTTGTGTGCCTCACTTGAAACCTTAAAACATGAGTAGAACATGCCATGTTGCACCTTCAAATGACTGAGAGGTTTCCCTTTTCTTGGAGGTGAGGGCACACTGATTCTAAGTTTATTTATGAACTAGAGATTCATTTATCAAAGGGTGCCTTTTGACTTGAAATAGTCAATGTATGAAATAACGCATGAGAGAATGTTGGGTTTAATATTTATACATTTTTCTGTTTCCTTTGGTTCTATCAACAGATGACAAATTTTGGCTATGAGATACGTGTCTGTATGTGATAACCTAAGCTGGATAATGCATAGGAAATGGGGGGATTGACTTGAATGTTATGAGACACTGCTTTGGCAAGCACAGTATAATTTTCTACTTTGACACTACCAATTTTACTTTCCTTCACATTTTTCTTATTCTCCAACATGTGTTTGAGAGGTTATGGACATATTCTTGGGTACAGTGTGCACAATCAATCACCTTTTCATTTTCGGCATCATGGAATTTTAGCTATTTTATGATGTAACATTCCCCTCTTTGATGTTATTCCCAAACACTGTTCTCCAAAATAAATCTCCTCACTGATATATGTTCTCATTGATGAGTGTGTGTACACACCAAGCAGTGCAATGAAATACCTTTGAGTAAAGCAGTTCTTGGTAAAACTTTAATAGTTGAACAATTGTGTTCACTCTGTGTGGTCTACGGTGCATAGGTGTAACTCCGTAAAACCAGCTGTGAAAACAGTCTGCTTTCCTTGTATTTAGATACCTATCTGGGATCATGAAATAATGGAGGAAATAAAAACTCAAAAATATAATCCTGGTAGTGTAATATGCTAGGTGTATTACTCCTTGTTTCAACTAACAAAACCCTGATTGTACATTTTTTTGCTTTATTTCCCCAAGAATATATTTAATATATCAAATTATTTTAGAAGCCATATACTCTATGCATCACATTTCAATATCCAAAAGGACTATTTTTGTGGCTTAATACCTAAGTCGTAAGACATTGTAACTTCAGAAAGTGAAAGAGAGAAAGGATAATTCAACTGTAGAAGAACACTCTATTCTGTGTATTTTCTTCCCCTAAACTTGGACTGTTAATAGAAAACATTGTGGAGGTGGTCTGGCATTTTGTTTTAATCAAATATCCATTCTTTATTGAATGCTTTCACTCTTTATGTTAAATGCATACTTTTGAAATATAAAATAAATCGATTTCATTCAGTAATATATTTCAGTAGATAGGAAACAATTTTAGATTAACTAAAATGTAAAAATTTCCACTTCATTTCACTTAGGTTATACGATTGAGAACAAAAAATAGAATCTGCTGTTCAGTTTATAATTCAGATAAGAAATATTTGGTGTATCTGTTTACTTTTTGGATAAAATATTTATATTGTTAAATACAATATAGAATTTTTAAAAATACTTAAATTTACTGGAGAAATACAAGGTTAAAAACAAATTTAAAGAGAAAATTTGTTATATGACCCAAATCTTTTTATGTTCTTAATGAGAAGTATCAGAAACATGAAGGCTTTATGTTTGCTTGTACTGATGGCCAGCGTCTTGATAATTCACCTACCTCTTTATAATTCACATATTTCAATTAGACTTAGGTAATTTTTGGAGACTATAAGAACAGTATAATATATTGAAAAACAATATATTTTAAATTAGATTTAGCCTATTGGGAATTAAAAACATTATGAAATCAGACAGAATATTTTGGCATAAACTTGTTTTTATGACATAAACTGTACATTTGGTTATGAGAACTCAACTTTGGCTGGTCAATCAACAACAACAATAAAAAAAAAAAAAAAGAGGAGGAGATAAGTCCCTTGATACTCGGAAGATAATTTTGGCAGAAAGAGGGATTGAAAACAAACAACAAGGACCTTTTTTG
Organism: Cavia porcellus; assembly: GCF_034190915.1. Lineage (NCBI taxonomy): Eukaryota > Metazoa > Chordata > Mammalia > Rodentia > Caviidae > Cavia > Cavia porcellus. The sequence goes on along the minus strand of NW_026947497.1, from coordinate 23,569,539 downwards.
ATGATAGGAAAATGGAGTTTAGGAGAAAAATAGTATCCCACATTAATTGAAACTTTAAAAAAATTCAAAAACAGATAAATCATAGAGCATCAACAATTTCTCACCATCAGGATGAAGACATATTGCATTATAAGAGTTTTAAAATGCTCCGCCTCATGCAGATTTCCTTTTAGCCTTCTGTCTAGTAACAGCCAAAATGGTACCTGCAAGCAATTGCTGTGTTGGAAAGAATAGCTAGTGTAGTGCACAAACTTCAAAACTTAGACAACTCTGAGTTTGCTTCTAATTCCTACCACAAACCTAGGCCAATAATATTAATCTCTCTGATGAGCACATGTAATGTAATTGTAGTAGAAACACTGTACATTTTATTTTTCATCTAATTCCACATTCTGTGACCACATTCTTTAGGGTTTACAAAGAAACTTTGCAACTGCATATTTTCATGCAAGTTATCATAGGATTCTTAGTTTAATGTTACAAATTTTACAAATAACTATATGAGCTAGATCCTTTGCCAATATGCTTGGCTAAGGCTATTGTCACTGTTTTTCTGGAAAACAGCTTTCCTCTTTCCATGAAGGAATATATCACTTCGCAAAGAAATACCAAAGCAAACACTTTTTTCTCTCTTTTTCAAGCACTGATAAAAGCTCACAGGACACTCTTGTGGAGTCACCCAAGAGTTATGAACAAGTTATGAACAAGTTGGGCAAATGGAAACACATGAACTTTAGCTGACTTCTCAAGAATACACTTAGCCACAGTTTGGTTTGAGGGGTTTTGTTTTGTCTCATTTTATTTCATTTCTTGCTTTGCAAAAGGCCTTGCTGTGCAACTCACCTGGCTTTGAACAACCTGGCTTTGTAACTCAGACTTGGCCTTGAACTCATGGTGATCTTCCTGCCTCAACCTTCCAAGTGCTGAGATTGCAGGTGTGTGCCACCACACCTGACTGCAGATTTGGTGTTGAGGGTTTGATCTTAGAACATGCTGCGATTTTTCAGAGAAGCTAAAAATGCAGTTTTTTAAACAGTAATATTGTGATTATTAAAAATTAGATGAAACTAGAAAGGGGTAATAACTCACACTTGTGATTCCAGCACTTTGGAGGGAGGAGAGGAGCAGTGGGTTGGAGGCCAGACTGGGCTACACAGTGAGTTCAAGGTGAGCCTTAACTGCATACAGAGACTCTGTCTCTAATAAATAATAGAAGAATGTAAATATTTTTAAAGACTATTTAAAAGAAAGAAAACCTCAGTTGTATTAACTAGCTTACTTGCATTTAAAAAGGTCTCCAACAGCATTCAAGCCATGATAAGATGTCTGCAGGTTTAAATTTTCTCAAGTGAATTAAAAAATTTTTTCCGTGTTAACTAAACTGATGTTGAATGACGTTCCCTACATCTGAGAAACTTCTCGGGCCCTGCAGCTCGCCACAAAGGTGAAATGTGCTCTTTCTCAAGATATTCACAACACAAATTCTTATCTCGATTAGGAATTTTTAATAAGACCTTTCTAGAAAACAAAATGAACATGAGGTATACAAGGTACAAATGCAATGAAATAATATGGAAAATACACGCTACCTGAGAAATGTCGGAGGTACAGCTTTCAGGATAAATATATATACATGAAAAATTTGCTACTTTAGAAAAAACATGGTGGTACCTGTTACATTTTAACACTTTAAGAAAAAAAGGGACTATAACTTTGTCTTTGTATTTTTATATTTTAGCCAGATTTTGAATGTTTATTATGTATAGAGTTAAACTAAATGCATTACTAAAGGCTTACTCTGATTTTCCACATCTAACCTACCTAAAAGTGGTGACTCCTAGCCTCACATCAATGCTCATTTGTTCTTTGGCTCCTGTAAAGGTAGCTTCTTAAACCACTGTTGATGTATATTGCACCCAAAAGTAACCTGTGAAGAAGAAGATACAGAAAATGGTGTTACAATTCAATTTCAGAACTGGTTGCCTAGTCAGTGAAAAATCGGTAAAATATAACTTTTGTTTTCTTTTGCAGAGAATCAAGAAACCAAACTAAACCCAAACTAAACCACAAACTAAACCACAGATACCTCTGCATATAAATTTGAACCCCTGAAGTTCCTAAATGAGTTTTTTTTTTTTTTTTCCCTAAAGGATAGCTTTGGCTATTTATTCTTAAATTGCTAATCTATTTTTTTTAAATTGTCCCTTTTTTTGGTCTTGAATTCTGAGTCATATCTTCTCCTGAATGATTATTTATATAATTTATTTTGCTGCTGAATATATCTCTATACCTTTATATTTCACACACATGCACACAAATAGGTGATGTTTTGCATAGAAATGTAAAAAAACCCATTTGTAGGATCTTTGGGAGATGATGGTCTTGAGGGAAAATATTGTATTACATATTGCTTCCTTATGCACTTAAAATATTTCTTTTATATAGATATTTAACTGATAAAATATATAGCAGAAGACTTGGTATATAATATGTTCATTTTATACAACATGACACCAAATTGTATTCTTAACATATTTTTCTGGACAAATACATTCTTTGACATAATAGAGAAACATTCATGTACACAATTTACACACTTAAGTGTAAGTTAGGATTTTAAATTCAAACTTGCTGGAACAATTCTTTATCACACATGATTTCACATATATCTTTGGAACTTCTGGCAGTGATAGACTGTAAACAGCTGGCATGCCACTATTGATAGTGATGGAAGGCTACATAAATTTGATGTATGTTCCTTCTCAACAGGAAAAGTTCTCAGACTTTATGGAAGCAATAATCTAAAGGGCGCGCATTTGGCATTTTTAGGGCTCTTAGGATGGATTTACTCTTTAGCTCAAATAAAGTATCGACTAAGATTTAATAATATAATTAATTCCATACACATTTAATATTGTTGTATTTCCAAAGTACTTTACTTCTTTAAATCACAGTAAGAAAATATTTCTATTTCAGAGATATTGAAAATTACTTTGAAATACTGCTTCAGATAATTAATAATTTCATGATTTATTCAAGTTAACTTTTAATGAAAGAAAATATAGAACAAGGTTTAAACATACAAAAATGAACAAATAAAACATAGCTGGTTTGTCACATTCAGTTCTTTAAATTAAATTACACAAGCATTTCAACATTTTTTAGAGAGCCTGATAAGTGTGAAGATCTTTAGTTTGATTGGTTAAATTCATTCATTAATATTTTAAGTGGCTGTAAAGGGCATTGTGTTTTGCAACTTATTTTACAGGTAATTTGTCATAGTGTATGAAAACACAACAGATTTTGTTACTCTGTTGTTGTCTGTACTGGAATTGAACTCAGAGACTTACACTGGAGTACATCTCCTCATTCATTTATTTTTTGACACAGGATCTTGTTAAGTGCTAAGGTGCTTTGCCTGGGCTTGAATTTACAATCCTTCTTCCTTGGCCTTTCTGGCTCCTGAGTCCCAGGCCTGCTCCATCATCTCCAGCTACAGAACATTTTTATACATTGGTTTCATATCTGAAACTAATGAGTCAATTATTCCTACCCTATTTTGAAGGAGTCTTTAAGGTTTGCAGTACATGGGGTCGTTTTTATTTTCAGAAGGAGACACTTTTACTCCTCCTTTCTGCTTTGGAAATCTTTCATTTCTGTACCTTGTCTAATTGCTCTGGGTAGGATTTTTCAGTGCTGTGTGTAATACAATTGTTAAGTTTGGACATTGCTATCTTTGCTGGGTTGAATAAATTGTTTTTATAAGCATATCTTCCCTTTTTAAATATTGGCACTGATATATTTATTAAAGAAGGGAAAATTAGCTGTGTTTAAGAATCAAATTCTAGTATTCTGCAACAATGCAAAAGGATAACTGATGGATTTTGTCACGCTTAAACCCATTTAGATTGCTTAAATACAGTTATAATCTTTCAATGGTAAGCTGCTGAACCTTAGTTTTCCTTCTTTTTAAATTAATGAAGTATCTAACTGTTAGGTACATAGAACAGTACTTATACAGCTAGGCAGAAGAAAAAAAAAAACACTAGAAAACTTATTTTTATAAGCAGTTGTCTTCAAATTAGTTTTGCCTATATATAATTAAGATTTTATATACCTTCATGTTTCAATGAAAGGAAATTCTAGGCAAAATTGGGTAGATAATTTCTTGAAATAAATAATAGGGAGCCTATAATGTATTCCTACCATTTAAAAATACTTAAAAATTTAGTGCAAAATATTAGTCCTTATTGGCCCGTCATTAATCATTAATAAGTTTTATGCTTAGTTCAAATGGACTGAGGATATTTTGTTTGAATCAAGCCAAATAGGTATTTTTAGCTATAAAAATAGATTATATGTGATTTTGGTGTTCTGGGTTGTATTGATTTAATTTTATCTTTCCTATTCTTCATTTTTGAGTGCTTACAACCATAGTGGTTTTAGTCTTAGAATCTATTTTCTTTCTCTCAGCAAGAATTGTGACTATGTGAGATGTTTGAGTAGGATTATCATTATCAGTCACAAGCAGTTTCACTTTTTTGTAATAACAAGTGCAGGTCAAATATTTCTCTCTCATTTCCATGTTTTATACTATTTTTATCAAATAATTATTGGATTTTCATTTTAAAAGATCCTCTTAATAAAATAATAACTCCACTAACATATCCCTGAATTTTGAAGGATGTTAGAATTCTTCACGACTGATTTTAGTGTAGGTCCTAGGAACAAAAGTTATTTTTTTATAAAGTCCACCAGAAAGATTACTTCATACCATTATTGAAAGCCACAGGATTGTCTCTGCAGCATCTTGTCTAAGATTTAAAAGCAATTGCTCCGAAAATCATATTCTGATTCAATTGCACAATTTGATAGATGAGGATAAGTAGCCTTCTTTCATACTTAAAAAAAAATAGGATTGAACCACTACTATTTCTTCGTGTGGCAGATATATCTAGTTTTCTATGTTAATATTCATTCTTGTCTTATTTTTTAATCAAAATGTTAGTGTTTAGTTTTAGTTACATTGTATAAGAGACTTTACATTTTCCTTGTAGTTCATTAAATTTTGGCACTGTGGAAATGATGAAAGTGAAAATCTTGTGTCAAATTTCCCAGGAAATTACCTACAGGGATATAATTCAGTGATAAACATCCCTTCATTTGATCTTTGGACTTCGTTAGACATGGTGCTGGAGGAATAGTTATAAATCAAGAGAGGTTGATGCCTGCAGACTGGGACAGGGTCGAGTTTTTTAGAAAAGCTTCTGTGATGATACTGATAATCTTGATCATCAACTGGATTGGATTGAGAAATGCTTAGGAAATTAGGAATTAGCATAAAACTGGGTGTGTAATTAAGGTTAGTTCAAGAGCAAAAAGGCATGTGATACAGCAAAGTGAAGAGGGAGACATATCCTGAATGTGGACAGGGTTACACAGGATGCAGTGGAAAGCAGAAACAGATACCAAAAGGGAGGGAACCTGCAGACACAGGCTCTGTCCCTCCTTCTCTCTCTGTTTCCTGGCCGCCATCAGGTGAGCAGATTTTCCTCCCATGCCCCCACATCATGATATTGCTGCTTTGCAACAAGGCTAGAAGGATCAGAGTCAAGTGACAATGGATTGAAACCTCTGAGCTCATGTGCCAAGATCGACCTTTCCTACTTTAAATTTTCATAGTGGCAGGAGGCTAACTAACGTTGAAAATAGGTACAGAGAATGGGGCCATTTCTGTGACTGTGTCTGACAGTGTGGTTCAGAAATCTCAATACAGGTACGCAGGAGGAGTTTTGGAAGATTTCAAGATGTGGGCTGAGAACCTCTGCAAAGGTTGCAAGTGCAGCTTAATGGCAAGAGTTCAGAAGAACAGAATGCGAATGGGAATGCAGAGAGTAAAGACTGTGCTCTCGATGTTTTTAGTTGAAAATGAAGACTCTGTTGGGAATTGGACTAGAGGTGTTCATGTTACATTCTGCTGAAGAATACGTCTGTATTTTGTACATGCCCTGAGACTTTGTGGAAGCTGAGGTTAATGACAGAATCAACTGATCTGGCATAAGGCATTCAAGTGAGCGCGGTATGGATTGTAATGTTGACCTCTTTATGCTTTCATTCTCAGGTATTTTTTCACAGTGATGTAAATTGATGAATATAGTTCCTATGCTCTTCTCCTGCCAGTATCCTGGGTTGACTTTGGGCAATTATCACAGAAATGCAGGAATCATTGGCTGTCAGATCTCCATGCCACTGTGACCATTGCACTGTCAGAAAATCAGACCCCACTGGGGCCTTGATAAAAAGGCATCATGATGAGACTTATTTCAAATACCTTGCTTTTTTCTTTCTTTTTGAAGTTTGGAAGCAACCCCCAAAAGTGTATCTGTGGTTCTCTGGTTGATAGTGTCACCATCAATAAATAACTCATGATATTTAGGGGCACAAATCTCTTCTGCCAGGACTATCCCTTGTCTGTTTTTAAACTCACTCTGCATGGCACCTGTGAGGGCCTTTTTCCTCTGCCTCATAACGCTCACTACAGTGGGCACCTAACGACCCTGGAAAAGATAACTTTATAAAGAAAATATCATTCTCATTGTTCATGATAAAAACATATACGGGCTACTTTTAAAGACAAGGAAAAGAATAACACCTTCAGATGCAGTATTACTGAAACAGTTTTATCATGTGTTTAAATTAAGCATGCCAAACTATTTCAAGTGAAAATTTATTGAATATATCAGTGAATTATGAATATATTACCATCAATCACCATAGATTTCAAATGCATCACAGACATATCATACTTATAAAAGGTAATATAATAAAATTTATGGAGCAAAAACTAGTATTTGTGCCACAATTAGGAGTGAAATGTCAGATGAACACATAACCAGATCTGAAAAATGGAGTACTAAATGGCAAAAAAAAAAAAAAAAACAAAACAAAAAACAAACAAAAAAAACACCCTATATTGTACTGCCATTGGCATCAATCATAATATATACTCTCAAAAATCGCAAGGTTTTCAGAAATGCACAAACTACTGAGATCTGTGTATATATATAAATATATATACACTCACACACATATATGGATAGTACATATACATATATACATATATACATATATTTGGTATACACATATATGGTATACACATATAGTACATATATATGTATATATAAGTATATACATTTATATATGGTTATATTTAAATGATAGTATATTCAAAAAAAGAAAAAGAAAGTAAACTAAACAAAGAAACTTGTATTTTCTAACTTCTAAATATTAAGATAATATTCAGAATTGGACTAGTTTTAAGATATATGTTTCAAATCCACCCAATTTTATTTCAGAAGATTTTACCTTAAAAACTTGTGACCTTATATGGAGGGGAAGCATATGCATAAGCTCAGATTTAGTGCACTTTGTTATACATGGTCTTTCGATCAAATTTTATTTCACTTCCTTTTCCTTTGGCCTTAGAAAAGTAACTCTTCCCAACACACAATTTTATAGTGTTTCCCCTTGAAAATCCCTTCACTTACTGTGAGGATTTTCACATAGAACTAATGATAACCAGAATAATGTAAAATGTTTACTGATATAAATGTTCACAATTTGCCTATGTTTTCTTAAAGTATATTCCCATCTGAGTTTATGTTAAGGAGTTTACCTTTATGAGTCTACATAAAATTTTGGGGTGAGATTTTAAATGTGTGTGGATGTGTACATGAATATCAAGTAGATAAAAACCAAAGTTTTCCAAAAAAGAACGAAATTCAAAAGTATATAAAATAATAATTTCAACACAAAATCAGCTAAATAAACCACTGTAATGACTTGTTTACTAGATCACTAAAAATTAAAATAATGATTTAATAATAATGGAAGGTTATAGGAATTCTCAAAATGTGAAATTTTTCCCAACATTCAGTATGATTCAAACCATTTAAGACTATTCTCCGAAATAAGGTGAAAAATCAGGAGGAAATTCGATGGGAAACTGACCGTGGTTAGAAAATCAGGAGCTGACATTTTTATTGAATAAGCAAAAATAAGAGGGATCTTAAAATTATGTCTCATTCAAAATCCAACACCTATGGCAACATTATGACCTCCATGAAAGTTGTCTGAGGGTATAAACTTAGAAATTAATTGCAAAGTGACTTTTCAATTGAAATTTTAATATCATTTTCTCCATATGCGTGTTCTCCTTGGGTGTCCAAAGGGTGTCACAGACAGTTTCAAGCTATAGGTTTCCTGCTGCCGAGGTCCCAGAACAAAGTGTGAGGGCTTCAGACCACAAAATGTAAACTCAAATTTCTCCTCTCTTCAAATAAGTAGAATTCCAAATGGCAATGAAAAGATATTCAGACTTCTTTGGTGAGCAAAGGATTGTTTCCCTTCTCTCATTGCCATTTTATGTTAAGCCTCAGGAGAAACTACGTTACCTTCTTCATGCCCCCTATATTGTAAAATATAATCTTCAAGTAGTAGGTTGAAAAGGTAAACAAAACCAAAAACAAAGTGTCCTACTTCCTACCTGAATTTCATGCAAGGTCCCATAGTTCTAGTAACTGCATGTTATGATGGGCTCATGAGTTTGCTATTGGGCATGCAATACCTTATTTTCTAATAAAAAAATTCAGTATCACAGAATAATTACTGTTGAGCATACTCATTTAGCATTTGTAAAATTTCTTATAAGATAATAGGTTTCAATTTTTTAGTGTATTTTAGAGTAAGTATTCAAGGAAACACAACATAACAAAGTAAAACAAAACGAAAGACTATATGTCCTCACTTCAGTTTTATTCCTGGCATTGGTTGGATCCAAAAAAGACAAAATTGAGCTACCAAAAAAAAAGCTTTTGTACCAGAATTTCAAGCCAGGCACAAACCAGAATCTACTGGAAATCTCATGGGAAAAAAAAAATCATTCTTCAAGTTTTCCACTAGTAAGAACCTAAATTCATCATTTGAGTCAGCAGGTGATTCAAGATCATCCAAAACTGAATATAGCTTTATTATTATTTTTAAAGGAGGCCAGTTATGAGATCATTATGAGAGTTTTGTTTCCCAGAGTACTAAGGTTCAATCTAACATTTTGGAAAACATAATTCTCTTTAATTTTCTCAAGTGTTTTATAACCACAAAGTGTCTTTAGAAGCATTATAACCAATCTTTACTACATCTCGAGGTTTGGTCAGCACTTTGTTCTAATGGAGAAATACGGAAAATTTGTCCTTTAGTTTCTTGCATTTTTTCAGTACATGTGAACAAAAATTAAGACATTATACAAACTTAAGATAAAGATAGAAATTCCTGCTGGGTGTGGTGGCTCAGGTGAGGGAATCTAGCACTCCAGAAGACTCAGGCAGGGAAACCCTAAGATCAAGACCAGCCAGGGGGAAAATTAGCAATTTAAAAAGCAACCCTCTCAAAGAAAAAAAAAAAAAAAAAAAAAAAAAAAAAAAAACATTATGGGGTGAGCTCTCAGGACAAGTACAAGAGTCCAGGTTAAAATCCACAGGACCACACAACAAAAAGCAAATCAGCCCCCATCTTGTGTGGTGAACAGGGAGCAGATGGCCCATACGCTGGTAACTTGGTGTTTGCCTTACACAGAATAGCTGTCTGCCTTTTATCACTCTTCTTTTTTTCTTCTTTTCTTTTGATTTGACCTATATTCAGTTATATTACCACACTCACCTTCTCCTCTGATACCTCTTTTGTCTTGGACTTCTACAGAGCCATATTTACTGATATTTATTCTCTTCACATGGTACATAAGTACCTTTTTATGAATTAAGATTTTGCAATTTTTTTAATAAACAGAAAGAAGCAAGCAAAATAATGAACTTTGCAGAATTCTGCCTCATCGAAGATAATAAAGCCAGGCTTAATGTTGTCCTACTCTTAACTGTCCTGCAAACCCTGCGAATCCCAGCATCTGTCTCATACTTAATCTAGCACCAAACTTCAGTCTGAATAAATATTTCCAGGTTTAGTTTGGCTCAATTAAATCACCCATCAACTTCCTCTAAAGTATTTTGTGGTATGCTCTGTGTTTTCCTTCTGGAATTTTATCTATTGGGATATTTATATAATGACTTTAAAATAATTTGCTACCTTGCACTTTTCAAAACTCTGTTCCAATCATGTTTTCCGAAAACCACGTGCGCATTATAGTCACAAGGCCCTACTCAAGACCTTTGCCTTTATTTCCTGTTGAATCCTGTACACATCTGTGGCTCGGGATTTTTCTGATTTTATAGTCTGAATTTTATTTCATTCTTTTCATTTTACCCTAATATTACTGTTAGAAATTGCTTTCCATCTTTGGGTTGCATAGTAACTGCTTTATATACTTAATTTTAAGCTTACCAAGCCAGGTTATAGGTCTGTGTTTTTCAAGGGTACTTAGCACTTCACATAACACCAATGAGTTTATAATTTTAACTGTGCAGCATGTATGTGTTTGTTTGTGTGTGTCTGTTTGTCTGGTCTGTGATAACATCTACTGCTCCTTGAGTGATTTTAATCCTGTCTTAGCATTACTATTGAGAAGATTAACTGCTTTTACTGCACTACCATTATCTGTAGTCACTGCTATTTGCATCTTTCTTGTCCTTGATTGAATAGGATAAGCCTAACCTGCATAATGCTTCTGGTGATGTTAATGTCTCCTGTTTCAGGGCCTGAGCACTGGCTGAATCTGTATACTCTCCTCTAACTGGATCACTTCGTTGTAGACACTTAGACTCAAAATGAACACCAGAGTTTCATGTAGCCTTTCCAGTCAGTCATACCCATCTGGAGAGCCTTAGGGAAGGGAAAACAAGGACCAGCGAGTTGGCATGTGTTAGGAGTTACTGCTTGACAACCAAAGGCAAATGCCAACATCTGTCCAGAGGTCAAGTGACCTCGTAATCATTATGTCACAGAAATGCACTCTCTCTTCACAAGTGTCCCTAGTCTTACAGACAAACAAACAAAAATTTGGAACAATCACAAAACTGTAGCAAACAAAGTAAAAGTAAACTCCTAAAAAAAAAACCAAAAAACAAAACAAAAAAAACCCTCAGCAATTGAAACAGAATTAAATGTGCAGTTGCCAGTGCTAGATAACTCTTACGGCATGGTAGAAGGATCTGTTTCTAGTTTAGAGTTCTGTCTACTTTATGGTCTCACTTTGCTTTTGTCTCTGATGGAGTGTCCAGTGTCTCCTAATATCTAAAATATACCTTTTGAATGGGTATATTTTATGGGTAGTTTATTCTTTGTTTAATTTAAGTACGAGTGGGAGAATATAACTTACATAATATGTTCTGCCAACTTTAAGTATCTAATAAGAATTTTAAAATGACAACAACAACAATTCATAACATGTTCTAATGTGGTCTAAAATGAGATCTCCATGCCTAGGTTTTTCTTATGCTATGAGGTTCCTCATGAAGTTGTGGGGAATAAGCGAGGTTTTCTGACTGTTTTAGTGAGAAAAAGATCAATTGTCTGTAGCACAGGCAAACAGATTCATACGAAACAGTGCATGCAGGCATATTTCCATGTCAGAAGATTAAATAATTGAAAGGATTTTACCCTGGATGGTAAGCTAGAGCAGTGGGAGGCTGGGAGAGGAAACCAAGGGGCTCCATCTTGAGGTCCCCTTCCCTGCCCCTAGGCAATTTATCTGTGGGGAGAAAGGAATTCCAATGGGCTACCTGGCATCAGTAATGCCTGTTAGGCATCACCCCAAACCTAAGCTATATGTATGCCCCCACACCATGTGTCCGGTGGAGAGAAAGCCAGACCCCAGAGGTCATGGAGTCTCTCTCCGCAGTCTTAAAACAAAGGCCACTCTCATTTCATATTTCTTATCTTTTTAGCTGCGCCAAAAATTCTATCAATAACATCATGCATAATCTCAGTAACTTGGAAAAACTGAATGACCTCATTAAAAAATATAATTTAGATATGTAGCTACTGCAATGATTTGCTCTATGTAGTTCTTGAAATATAAAAAGAGATCTCCCCCAATATTTCACGTAGTACAATACCTATCAATATCAATATCATTGTCACCAGTGCTCCTTTAAATAACAGTACTCAGAGAATAAAAGGTGTTATTGTTGCTCTTCTTTAAAAGTTCTTAATTTCAAATTTAGTGAACATCTACTCACCAAAAATCCAGCTGACATCCTTGCTTACTGTTTAAAGTGTTTTTAAATTCACTTATCAGTGAAAATTTCTTTGTCAACTTTATTTAAAATATGAAACTCACCTACAGTCTGATACTCCATATGTCCATAACCCTATTTTACTTTTGTCTATATGGCATGACATTTACAGTTAATAGTTTTATGATTTAAATGTTTAATTACTATTAGAAAGTGAACCCCATTAGGATCAGACATAGTTCTGTTCCTTACTACATCCTCAGTGCACACCAGTACCTGAGATTTGAATAGACGTTTCATGAAAGAAGATAAATGAATAATGAACAAACATATGAAAAGATGCTAAAAGTCATGTCAATAGGAAAATGCATTTCAAAACTACAGCAAGGTACCACATCATACCAAATAAAACAGTTATCATCAAAGATGATGTACAAAAGCAAGTATTAGTGCATTGTGTCAAAACTAGAACTCATACATTTTGATCAGTCTATAAATGGTACTTGCAATCACTATGGAAAAGGATTGGGCAGTTACTTAAGTTAGATAGAAATTTACTCCTCAGTTACAATTAGAGACATATACACAAGAGAAATAAAAACATGTGTCTACATATTGTAGTGCATATTAATGTTCATAGCATCATCCTTGTTTACAGAGTGCCAAACTGTTAAATGTGAACAAAATGTACTGTAGAGTGGAATATTATTCAGTAATAGAAAAAAGGACATTAATGATAATATACTAAAATATGGGTGACCTCAACCACATTAAAAAAAACCCAGCTGTAAAATATTCCCATATGTATGATTACTTTATAAAAATAATATTAAGACATGAGATAAAAGGGTGATTAGAAGTTTCCCAGAGTTGAGATTAGGAAAAGAAAGTGATTACAATTGGGCAGGAGATACCTTACGATATACAAATTTTTGGAAACTAGATTGTTGATGTTTGCCCAATTTCACAAATTCAGCAAATAATTGAATTTTGCACTAATAAAAGGGAATTTTAAAGAATGTAAGTTAGATTCAGTCAAGACTCCAAAGATTCCAGAGCCTGATACAATGTAAAACCTCAATGTCATTTGTTTAATCAAAGTATAACTAACTGTAAGACTTAATCAAAACCTTACAAAAAACACACGCATTTCTGTGAGCTATACAGAAAGACTCATGGCATTATTCATCACATCACAACCTACTTTGCAAACAAAGTATATAAATGTAGGTGTGTACAATAATGTCATATGTGCCTATGTGTGCATTTGGTGTCTATGTGTGCATTTCTACAATTCAAGAAGTATCTTGCTGCGTATGAAGAAATAGCATTTAAAATATTTATGTGATATTTTAGATATGGTTATAAATGAGAACGAAACAGCCCAAAAATGAAGATTCCTTTACCGCAATGGGTTCCAGAGAGAAGAGTTTTGCCCATCTATTATCCTCCTGGCCAGGCGTTGTGGTTTGGAGGATGAGGGTTTGATGCAGAGCTGCTTTGGTAGCTCTACTAACATAGTCAAATGACCAAAAGGCTGCTCAGATTTGATGGTCTGCTGAAGATTCAAGCTCATGAGGCTTCTGCAAAATCTCACTGATCTATGTCACAGTGTCTGGTGTGTTCTTTTCCTCTTAAAGGTATCCAGGAACATTCAGAATGATTATTCCTGATAATAATGAAAAATAATATTATTGCATAGCATACTGAAGCTCTTCATGCAGCAGGAAAAAACTAGAAAACTTCAAGAGCATGATAGATGCTTTTTATAAGGTAGACTTGTAATGAAAGAAGTTTTGTGTGACATTTAAAATACAGGATGGGATTTGAAGTTATTTTCATTAGCAGAAACTTGACTTGTTAATTGAATTTTGTTTTGAATCTCCACTTAAAAGGTAATCTTGTTTTTGTTTCACTTTAGAAATTATGCAATTCTCACCATTTCTTCCCTCAGAAGAAACGTTGCTATGCTCCACTTTGGCCTATTAGACTCTGCTTTCTTGAGTGGCACGGTCAGCTAGCAGATGGTGCTCTGTACAGATGAATGAAACGAAGAAGTAGGTTTGTGAGGTGGAAAAGTTCCCTGAGAACAAATGGTCACGTTCTTCCTCTGCCTCTCTGATGTGAGACCATTGCAGCAGGTTTTCACCTTTTGCAGTAGCATGCAATTAAAAACAACATTATTCAAAGAGAGAAAAGGTCATTAGCATAAGTTTATTAGATTTCTTTTTAGAAAGATAATCCATTTTGTGTTATCTGGACAGTTAGGCTTTTGGTACGGATTTCCTTGTTCATAGTTTTCTCAAAATAAAACCTGGAGAGCTTGCTATGTGTGGGCAGAGCTTCATCAGTAGTAATGAACTGGTCAAGGATATTAAAGTATTCTTCTCTTCTCATGCTGACTCAAAAAACTGCATGCCAAAATTTACTAATTGGGTATTTGCTCTCCAAATTATTTACATATCTGCCAAAAATGCTTTTGAAATTTTTGGCATGACTTACTCTGGATAAAAAGAAATATGAGCTGTAAAATAATAAAATAAATTTGCAAATAGCAGCTAGTGTGTTTGATATTTTTATGAACAACCAATGCCTCTATTATTCAAAGTAATCTGAATCCTTTAGAAATCACATGTATGGAATACAGAGGATAATACAACCATAGGAAATCTAATATAACAGTATTTCTAATGTTCAAAATTTGCTAAGAAGGAACCATTTGTTATTCATTGAAGAAATTTAGTTACAGATATATAAAACAGACCTAATTATTATGTGATTTTATTTCTTAGGAATCATATGGCATGAAACCAAAAGAAAGCATCAGAGAATTTTTTTAATATGCATGGATAAATGAACTATTCAGATAGGAGAATAAACAGACATTTATTAAAGTTCTTCTCCAAATTACAATGTACTTAGAGAAAATTCTTCCAGAACATCTGTAAGGAAAATAGTTTTGGCTAGCATTTCTTGTGGTGCTTCTCCATGGCATGTTTCTTACCTGTGCTGTCTCCACCTCGTTTTCATACATTCTTCTGTTAAGAGGAACCTTGAGATAAGATATAAAGTATTTCTTAATCCATACCTGTCTTAGTTGCTTCTCACCTGCTGACATTTAGCTGCTGGAGCAATTTGGTTTAAATTTTCAAGCTGTTCAGGGCACCATGAGTACCTGATCTCTATTCCATCAGTAAAGAGCGCCTTCATTAGTGCAAACTTCTGGCATCCCTGAAACAGTTCCAAGTATCATGGGAGTGAATTTATGAAGTATCATTTCAAAGGGGCCACAGGCCTGGCAGAGAGGTGAAATACTGAGATGATTTGCATTCTCAGTTTGAGATAGATTGTCAACTCATGCAATAATTCCTAAATCGTAGTCTGAGTTCTGATGTTGATCTATGGTTATTTTTTCAATCCCTATCTGACAAATATAGAAACAAAAATATTCTGATGTTTAAGTATGTTTTAGAGATTAATTTTGAGAGTTGGCTCTTCATATATATGTGTATTCAGTATAAAAATGATTTATATCTTTTTAAGTGAAATTATAACAAATAATTCAATTTGATCAATATTCGCCATCATGGTTTGATGAAATTAAAAGTTAGCAAACTTAATATGAAAAATTTTAATTAATAATCCATGAAATTTCAGATTTAGGGATGTGATTGTCAATATGACCATAAGAAGAGTTATACAGACATATGTGTCCCTTTCCTGCGGTCTTTATATCCAGAACAATTTTAGATACATGTTATTCTCATACTTTTCCTCTAGACATTGGCTCCAACTTTGGAATTGAAGTCTGATGGATTTTAAAGAGAATATAGTTTAAATAATCATAGTGTAGCATAGATTTAAGTCACTGTTTTTCATGTCTTCCTTTAAGTTAAACATCAAAAGTGCAAATTAATTTTACATCCATTAAGAGACTTCTAGGCATAAACTACTTTGTTGTTTATAAGCAATACAGTCATTAACAGTTGTCAATGCCTGAAACTCCTTGGCCTCACTATTTAATGAGGATGAATCTCCCAAGGAAAAAGGAAAGGAAAATGTGGTACAGTCCATTCCTCCTTGTAATATTCAATGCCTTGTCATTACAGACTATTCCTCCCTCTAATATTCAATCTCTTTATTCATCAAAATAATTTGCACTTGGCTCTACAGCTGCATCAGTCATTAATCAAGGGTTTCATTTAATTAAAGGGGATGATTATGTAGAAAGATAAATGCCTTTATAATGTCCTTCATGTGGAAGCCCCTAAAAGTCTTGGTTCTTAGCCTTGGTGTTTTATCTTCATATTTTCTCCAGTCTAAAACAATTTTCTACTCTTAATTTCATCTAATTTTGAGACATCTCTCCTCCTACACACACAGATCCAGATGGCTGTTGGATACTGTCTTAATCAGCCTAGAATGATATAACAAATAACTGTAGGCTTCAGGCAGGAACGTCCAGGTTTACAATGTTGGCTTACCTGTTTTTTGGTGTAGACATCCTCCTGATTTGAAGATGGCATTTATTCATAATATCTTCTCCTGATGGAAAGCAGAGATGGTGTTCAATTTCTGTTTTATCTTGTAAAAGCACTAACACCATCATGATTCTTCCTCTGTGATTTATATACCTCCTTGATACCCACCTCAAAATACCATCATACTGATGAGGTAGAAGCTTTCTTTTTAATTAAGTTTTTATTTAAGGAATCGACACTGACAACTGAACGAATAACTAATTGGAGCAAAAACTTTTTAAACAAAACATGTGTACACACGTATACACAGAGATGTACACAGACACACATCCCTCTTACACCCCAGGATAAGGGAATATTAAAAATAGTATGATTTAAATATATATTAATTATATACATTTGTATTACATATATAAATATGTATTAAATATATAAATTCCTAATTATAATTTCTGCAGTTCAATTATGATGACACATCAAATGATTTCTAGCTACTCAGAGGCTAGTTACTTTTTAATAACTGCAATTTAACAATAAAAATACTGCTTGTTTTTAGACAGAACCAAATAAAATTCTTAGGAAAAATGTTATCTCTTCACTAGTATGTAATAACATAAGTAATGTGGCAATTGGATCAAGAGTCTTGGTTATCAACAATATTTCAGGCCATTGAGGAACATTCTTCTAATAAACTTTGAAGTTAAACTTTTTGATAGAATGCCGTCTTGACAGTGCTGAATTTTTCTGTGTGCAAAAGTCTCTATTCTTTTCTCAACTTCCTCATGAAAAAAGGGAAAAAAGTGGTTCAAAATCTTATCACCACTTTTTAACCATTGATGAATGTTGCAATTCCTGGAACATATTGTAGTAAACTCTTTATAAAATTATTATGAAATATTTGCTTTGTCTGTAACTGGGAATTATTGTTGGAAGGTAAATAAATAAAGGATTATGTGTTTCTCTTTTCCCACAGAAGACACATGGGTATTATTATTTTACGTGGTTGTTGATATTTACTCAAGTATTTTTCTACAAAGCATAAAACAAAATAGATTTAAAAATGTATAGAGGCTGAGAGTTTAGCTCAGTGGTGTAAGTGCCTGCCTGGCAAGTGCAAGACTGTGAATTTGATGCCCAATACAAAATAATAATAATAATAATAATAATAATAATAATAATAATAAATATATGTCATTGAATAAAATTACAAATGAATAAATACAGAAATTATCAAAATAAATTTAATAGAATACACAGATCATATATGTGATTTCTTTATATTTTTTGTACGTTTGTAATTTTATTTCATTTTCAAATGTCATTCAAGCTTTTAAAGTATTAATCTCTATCAGGGATTTATATTACAGTTATTGGTATGGAATTGAACTGGATGATTACAAGTTTTATATTTTATTTTATTTTATGTTGCATATTTTTGGTGGTAACTATCGTACTTTGAGAATCAACAAAGTACAGTTTACAAAAGTATCCAGATTCCAATACATTATTTAAAAGGATTATCAGACAAAAATGAGGGAACTAAGCCAGTGAGACAGTGAAGGGAAAAAAGCAATCAAGGTTCTGATGTCAAGGTCACTTTTACAGCCAAAACACAAGTGCTAGCCTTTGTAAGCACATTGTCGGCACTGTTCGTCTTAAGGCTGGATAAATCTAGCTTCCGTTGTGGCACACATTTTGAAGCTTCTGCAGTGACATTAATTTTCCTTCCATGTTACATTTTTGGGTTGGAGCCACTGGTGGGATGAGAAAGATCAGCCTTGAAAGAAAGGCATGAAGCAGGGAAACACAGAGCGAGCTTGCTGGGGGGAAGTGCTGATGGCACTTTCAGGGCTGCCCACTTAAGCTTAGCTTGAAGCCAGAGGTGACTTGAAAAGTGTGAGACCTGGGCACAGAGAGTGTCTCCTTCAGTCACCAAATAGGCTTGTCTCACTATGAAAGTATGGTTAAATGACACATCAAAACTGATTTTAAAAATTACGTACTGAAACTACCTATGGTATGTATTGTACATTTCAATGTTTTAACTTCTCCACTCGTAAAAATTTAAGGATAAAATTAGAAACATGTACGAAAGATGACCGTGACCTTTTATGCCTACTGATCCTGTGCCTACCGATAAGCTTATTTATCAAAACTGTGAACAAATGCATGATAAAATACATTTAAACACTTGTAATTTAACAATGGAATGGGAAAAGTGGAATAAAATGCTTAAGATCATTGCATATGAGCTTCCTTTCTTTAAATAACCCAAAAAGATTTAGACTTTTATTGTACTCAGTTCAGTTTCCTTGTTCTCACCTCCCAGACTGAGTGATGTCAGAAACATATCAAGCTATGTTGATGCCAGCAGATCCTTGTTTGAACAATGCTGAATTAAAATGATATAACACTTGGAATGATATCTGTGATTAATAGGAGAGAAATGATCCTGTGGATACGTGTAGCAGTTGTTCACATGTCACACAGAGGTATAAGACACAGTTTTTGAGCATTTTTCCTTCTGGCAAATGAAATACATTGTAGAAGGTACAAAAAATATGTTTGTCAGTAACAGTGCCTACTCTTAATGGGAAAATAGTCAAATTTTGTTTACCCATCTTGTCTATATGTAGTGCCAGTGCAGCTGCAGTCTTGAATGTGTTTATTCTTAATTTTAGGAGGAAAAGACTGTCTAGACAAAAGAATGATTTGTGAGCTCCTTGCCATTGTCAGTCAAAAGCAGTTCTTTTTACCATCCTGCTGCCTCTAGGTGTTCAGGTTAGAACAAACTGAGGCTGTAAAAGTCACAGATACAACTGGTTCATTCAATGAGAAAAATGCACATTTGTTCCAGTAATAAGAAAGCTGCACAAGACCAGTTATAACTTTAAATATTTGAGAATAAGGATCAAATTCTCTCTTTCATTTCTTGTGCTGGCACTGACACAATATGCAGATAAGTCCAAGAAAAATACAAAACATCCAAATATTATGAACATAAGTCATGCTGGTCTCAAAATCCCTGCAAGATACATCATACATAACAGTTGGCTCGCATGTCCTTGAAATGAGAAAGAAAATCTTGAACAGCTTTGAGTATCCCATGAAAAAGATTATTCAAAGATGTTGACTATTATTTTTTTAAGTAATTTGGCTACGTTGTTATTTTTGAGTAGCACTGGGAGCTTTCCTGCAGCTTACTTCCCAGCTCTCAGAGAGCTCATTTTTTTTTCTTTTTAGGTTCAGAATCATAGTGTTATACTCAGTTGTTTTAAGAAAAGTGTTGGCAACAATTTTCTTCAGAAGTAACTATTCCATATGATTTTTACCATAGAAAAATGTAAAAATTTTTGCATTCTGTCCATTTATAAATTTCTGCAGGTGATGGAAAAAATAGGCAAATGAAGTTCTTATTATACTTTTAATTTTGCTATTATGAACAGGTTTTTAAAATGTTAGGCTTTCCTTTTCCTAAATCACTTGTGATAATTTAGCTGATGCTACTTGTAAGTATAGTCAAAAGCTCACATAGTAGAATTATATTATGGGATGGAAATGTGTTCAGTATCTGCAGGAATAAATGCATAAAAATTGGTAAATATACAATTCCTTGATGTTAATACACCTGAAAAGATATTTAAAGGGCAGGGAGCAGATGATAAAGCACTCAATTTTGTAATTAAAAGTATTTGCCATGTATCAAACTGTTACTGACTTTTAAGCTTCAAAAGCCAAACTATGGCATTTTACTACCTTGTTTAGATATATTATGCTTAATATTCTATCATGCAATATCTTTGAGTGTCAGGCTTGCTTGTGAGCAAAATAGACT
The DNA here is from genome assembly GCF_034190915.1 of Cavia porcellus. NCBI lineage: Eukaryota > Metazoa > Chordata > Mammalia > Rodentia > Caviidae > Cavia > Cavia porcellus. The sequence goes on along the minus strand of NW_026947497.1, from coordinate 23,549,041 downwards.
CAAATATCAGCAGGCTGACTTGGAGATATTACATATATATTCTAGGCAGTAGGCATATTAAAGAGAACATACTCCTTTTCTTATTTACTCTTCACTGAGTCTATCTATCTATCTATCTATCTATCTATCTATCTATCTATGCATCATCTATCTGCCAAATATCTACCTTCAATAAAAATTTAGCATTCATTTAACTGTAAATGTTTTCTATGAAGTTCCTTAGTGCCTGGAAAAGTATTATCAAAGTCTTCATTTCAGCAGGTCTACTCTAGGTAAAGCAGTTCAATCTCCCTTGTCTTTCTCTATCAAAATCATCCCACTTTAATATTCTTTAGGAAACAATATACAAAATAAAAGTTAAAACACTGTGGATACATATGATAATTCTTAAAACATCATACATGTTTAAGTCCAGTGTGTATTTTCTGTTTCATGAATGTGAATACTCCAGTCAAATGAAGGCATACCAGGGAAAAAAAGACCTTCTTACTGTATAAAAAGAGAAATCACTGTGGGTTCAGATGTGAACATGATATATGAGATCCAAGAGTGAATGCTAAGATTCTAATAAAATTAAGGTTATTCTAGCACCAGTATTGACATAAGACATCCAAAGAGGCACACTTTTTTGGAATCTTTAGACAGGGAGGTGCTTTGTATCAGTGAAATTTCTTAGCAAGTAACAGGAATAATCAAGGCTGTCACATGCTTAGGGATATCAGCAAATCTATTAAAATACTAAATTAGCATGAATTAAATAACAAAAGTGTTATTATGGCTCCTCTGGAAAAATTAAGAAACGAGGTTGGAGGAAAGAAGTTTAATATTCTATCAGGCTGGATATTAGATTATTAGGGGAAATATAGCTAGGAATTTCCCAGCAGATATTCCAAAATTAGTGTAGAATATTTAATGGTTTATCTACCTAGGATTTGATGGTTTTGGCTTATATAATGGATCTGGAAACTAAAGCTGAAAGTTAGAAAAGTTATCTAGTTCCAAAACCAGTAGAAGGTGACATAATGTTTATTAAAATACATTTATTGAAATACATGTTAATGTATACATATTACTATATGTAAAAATGCTATGAATGAATGATGGTTGTTGATCTTATATATGCTAAATACCTAGGTTGTTTACATAGTCTAAATACCCAGGTTGTTTATATAGTCTCTAATTATTGTTCTGACTCCTCATTGATTTGTTTTATACTTGGATAGCACTTGGATGATTTTTTAATACCTTATTAAAAGCTAAGACTCCTTAAAGCTTTATCTTTAATTTTGAAGATTACATTATGACAAGTGAAAAATATATATGTTATGATTGATAAAGGCGGTTGCAGGAATACATGTTTTCATTAAAATAAAAGAGGGTATCACATATGCTTAGAGGAAACAGATTTTATGGCTTCCTTTTATATAATCAGAAGTATTACGAGGAAATTATTTCATAGCTCTGGATCAAAGTTATTATAATGCAATGAGACTACAGTCCCCCAGATTTTCTCCAGAATGCCAAGAATCCAAATTTTGGCAGGATATATATGAAGTAAAGATACCTCAAGGTATGTGAACCTTAATCACTCGCAGAGAAAAATAAGTAAAGAAACCCTAACTATATATTGTCTGCTTGGCATTCTTTCAATAATTAGCTAGACTCTTTCAAAAAATTATTTAAAATTTATTGCCTTTAATGACAATAAAATTTATATGTTGGACAAATTACTTAAATGCTTGAGATTTTCAATTGTAGTTTAAAGGATTATGCTTATGAATTTTTTTTCCAAATTCCTCTTTCTGTCTCTTTCATATTTCCCCCTAATTAACCACAAATACAGTAGTTTAATACTCTAATTTGCCTACAAATGTGTACATCTGGAATAAAAAACTAAAATATTAATTGTACACTTTATGCCCAACATATGAAGACATCTTGTGTTTTATAACTCAGTCCAGTGACTGCATATTGTAACTTTTTTGAAGAACATTTTTTTCAAAGCTAGGGCCTTAAAATATATATGATTACATTAACAAGATACTTAAGATAGTAATACAGATAGTTTCTCTTAGTTCATTGAAAGGAAAGATCTATGCTTTTATTGTTTGGACAGTATTTCATTTTGTACTCTGAATAACTACTATGTAAACAAAATTACAGAATGTCCTAGTTATTGTTACTGTCCTATTAGCCTGTTTTAAAAACTCTTTGATTTATTATTTTTATTCCTCTTTAAAGAAAAAAAAGAAATAGAGTTATGGAATATGATATGATTTTGCTAAGAAGAGTTAATAACACAGATCAATCTTACATTACTGAGAAAATTTAGATTACAAATGTTTACATAAATATACCTAATGAGAATTACTGGTATTGATTGTCTGTTTGTATATCTAAATGCATGGGATTTATAACATCGTTTTAAAAAACATTACAGAGACCTGTATTTAAAAATTAAACTGCATAAAGTGTATGAACAGAATGTTAAGATCTTTGTAATTTTGTGATTTGCCTTGTGAATGATTTTAACTTTATTCTTGTGACTTTCTATTTTCCAATATTTGTTCAATTGTAATGAATTACCTCTGCAATTACACAAAATAAAATAATTTTAAAAAGGTGAACTAAAAGTTTGTATCTGATGACATATCATCTCAATACTATGAAAATATATGTAAAGAAATTGGCATTCTCTTTTGTAGGTATATGTCAGGAATTGAACCTAGAACCTTGTGCTTGCCAGGCAGGTGCTTGTGCTGCTGAGCTATATCTCTGGCCCTTAGAAATTATTTTTATTAGTCTTCATTTTTACATTAACTCTAACATGGAGAAGATTTAAACTCTAGTACGGAAATAAGCTTTTATCAATTATCAGTTGGGATGTGAATAAATTATTTACATTGGAATGAGGCTGATTCCTTCAATAGTAGGCACCTGTCTAATGATAACAAGTTTAAGCTCACTACTTCACTTTTCACATGCCACATGGCAGATGGTGGATGACAATGACCTTTTCTCATTTTGTCCAGCAAGAAATTAAAGTTAGCTCATAAATTGCCAATCTGCTGAGCCATCTGGTTTTTCACGGTGGATATTTTTAAGTCATTCACGTGGCTTAGGAAGATAATTTATTGACCACCTATGGTCCATATATTTAAGACTGTCTTAGTGTGATAACCTATAAATGTTTCAGGATGTACAGCAGGAAAGTATTATTGAAATGCACTATATCTTATAGATGAATATGTTTGGAATATTTGAATATTTTTTAAAAATTCAATATTTTCAATGAGAGTGAGGAAGAGCATGAATATATTAAATGTGAACTTAATAGTGAGCATTTTTTATTTAAAATTATTTATAGATATCCTTGAAGTGATTGTACACTAATAAATAATTCATATTTACTTCATAATTAATGTTTTAAAGTGAAAATAGATTTACATTGTATTTGACTAAGCATAACAAAGTTTCTCAATTTATCTTCATTCTCATATTTTTCAATTTTTCATATTTCATTCTTATTTTTAAAATTTTTCACATTGTAAATAGCAAGGAAACTCAGCTTTGAGGAGAAAGAATTTTCTAGATGATAGGTGATGATTATGAATATTTGAGAATTTTATGGTTATTAACATCCAAGAGTGGTATTCATTCCTGGGAAATGGAGATTATTTCAACTAACTATTTTATAAAGAAAGATAACATATGCCAATTAGAAAAATAACAAGTATAAGGTCTTAAGTCTTTTATAATACTACATTTTTAATAATTCCTAAAATCAATATATGAAACATTTGCTTTTTGAAAGCAAAAACGAGGGTAATGATTATATCAAGGACTAGCCAATCCTTTTGTCAAACCAACTGTTTCCTTGGCAAGCAGTCAGTTTGACTCATTTTCTTGTTTAAAAGGTGTTATTTTTATTACTTTATAAAACAGTATCAGAAACAAGCTATATTAATTTTTCCTTTTCTTCTCCCTTTTTCCCCAATTCTGGAGCTGCTAAATAGGTGATGGTCTCTGACTTCCAAGACTTTCTCAAATGAGAGACATGTAAGCATGATGTTTGACTCCTTGGTTTCCTGGCGTTCTTTCTGGAGGCTACAATTCACCGTGATGATTGCTTTGGGAGAAGATTCCATCCATCTGTCTCAGGCTACAGAGTAGGTTGTGTATCTGCAGTTGCCAAAGAGAAAAGAATGGGAAATCCTGTAAAATAAGGGTATAAATAAGATAATGGTGATAGTTAAGATAGTTAAGTACAAATCTGAAATCACATTTTTTCAAAAAATTGTGTTTGGATGTAATTTAAGAGCATTCTCTAAGAGTAGTTTCCTCCAGCCAGTCCAAGTATACACACTGGATGGAAAATATGAAAATATTAATTAAGGCATTAGCCTAAACTGCAGCCAAGTGGCTGCTTGCCTTAAGGAGGCGCTTCATATACTGCAACATTGTTTATGAACTATTTTTCTTAAATTGATCCATTTGAAAACTAAAAATGTTCATAAGTATTCATAAGTGAAATATTAAAATCACACCTCACGAATATAATGTAAAATAAATACAATTAAATGGAAAACTATAAAGATTTATAAAACTACTGTTGCCTGTCAAAGGCTTTGGACCAATGTCTTCTATTTTTTTTTTTTTTTCTTTTTTATTGCAAAGGGAGATGGTCAAGTCTTAGAAAAATATTCAGTGCAGGCTTTTTCCAAACCGAAGCTCTCTCTTTGACTAAAATGAAGGAACATAAATATAAGTAAAGAACAAATCATTTTCAAATTCTCTGCAAAGAGAAATAGTTTATAGAGTTGGTGGCTATATACCTCTTAAAATCATCTCTTCATTTCATCATCTGGAAATCTAGAATGGGGTGAGACCTTAGGTTCAGAAGTTTCTAAATTAAATCAAATTCTGTAATTTTCTCTGTTTGTCTTTAGGCTCACAGTCTGATTTTCAGTTCCTTATATTTGAAAACATGTTTTATCTTGGGATGTGGCAGTGAAGACTGAAACAGAATGCCTGAGAAAATTGTCCTGCACCTATAATACAGAGTTTCTGCAATACTTAGTAGTTCCTATAATTGTAGAAGCCCAAAAATCAAGAGAAAATATGACAATGCTAGTTAAGAAATGACAATGTCCTACCTCCTAGGAAGTCTGTATTCTTCACTTTTAAAAATATAAGGCTCATTTTTCCATGTTTGTGGTTCTTTGATATTATTTTTGTTCTCAGGTTACTTATAAGTTGAAGTAAAATTTACATTAGTTGACATCAATTGTCATAAACCAAAGAATGAATGCCTCTTTTTATGAAGTGATATTTTCCAAATGTAACAATATCTGCCATTCGCCATATTCTTACATGGTGGGCCTTTGTAACTATTTCCACCCACAGACTACAATGGAATTAACATTAGGTGGCTTCTGATGGCAAGTCAAAATCCATGTGTCTGTCACTTTTTTCCTTAAAACTCATACTCTGGAGCCTTCATCATCCATAGGAGTCTGACCAGTCTTGGGCAGCTGTAATGTGAGACTTCAAATTAGCTCCTATAGACAGACCCATGGGGAAGACCTCAGATGACAGAAAAGGGTGTGCCAGCGCTGGCCCAGGCTGCTCCATATTCCCCCATCTATTGTTCCAGTCCCCATCTGACAGCTTTGAGACGCCCTGAGCCAAAGAGCCTAGCCAATCCCTTCTCACAGAAATTGGGACTGATAATAATTTCCATTGTTTCAAGCCTCTAATGTTGGAATCATTTGTTGTATAAAATAACTAACCAGAACAAATTACAACATGATACAGTTCTTGGTATTTTCACATGCATAGTCATACATTAAAAATGCTTTTCCTCTTCTTTTCAAATGGCAATAAACCTCTGTTCTGTCTGTAAACCATTGTTTTCCCCAAATGCTGCTTTCTGATAATACCAATATTTGTTCTCCGACACATAAGGGTGAGGGTGGGGAATATTATTATTGTAATGTATTTTTCAGTTATAATAAATTTGAGAACTATGAAATAACCATAAGCAGAACATCCACAATAATTCCAGATTTTTTAATTGAGATAGATTTTTAAAAGTGAATGTACATTTTACAGGAAAAAAAATCAGAAAACACTGACATTCAAGGAAGATCATGGGGGATTTAGCTCAGTGGCGTAAGCACTTGCCTAGCAATTGCGAGGTCGTGAGTTCGATTCCCGATTCCAAGGAAAAACTCAACCAAACAAAAACAAACAAACAGACAAAGAAGATCAGGAAGAAAATATAACAGTATCTTGAAGAAAGTCCTCCCTGGGCATTAGGACTATTCTAATTTCCCTTTCTGTTATAGAAGTCTAAATAATAAAACAAGGCAGAAAACAAGAAATGACAAGGTATATAATTTTAAAGAAAAAATTACTTTAAGAGAAACAAGTGATTTAACATTTTTTACACCGATGACATGGTAGAATGATGACAATTAGAAAATAAAAATAGTGACCCAGGAAATATTACATTTTTCTGCCAGTATCTTGGAAGATAAAATTACCAACATAATTTTTAGAAAGTTACTCAGAAGCTTACCAAAAAAAAATTGTATTTCTTAATACCTCCTTTCATTCTAAAAAATTCATTTCTTTTTAAATTGTTAAACAATGTTTCTTTTTTCATAATATATAAAATAACTATATAACCAAAGGATTGCATGGTCACGAGGCCTTTTTAGCTGAAAATTTTCAACACAAATATCAATTTAACGAAATTTCTAAAAAATTCCAATTAAATATTCTGAAGTAATTTTTCTAAAAAATTTTTTTTTAAAAATATAAGCTTATTTTGATTAATAAAAATAAACAGCAGCATTTGGCTTATTCTAGTTTGATTCTCAGTTTAAATTGCCAAAATCACTCAGAAGATTCATTGTTTGATAGCAGTAATAATTCAAAATCTAATTAAAAATCCAAATAGGAATGCATTTAGATACTTTTTGGTTGTCAAAAAGTAAAATATTCTATTGTTTTTAATTTTTTTTCAAATTCTACATTATCTAATCAATTATATTATTTGTTTGTGTGTGATCGAACTCATAACCTTGTGCTTCCAGGCAGGCACTAGGCGATTTATGATGCTGAGCTGCATCCCCAGCCCTCAATTCTATTAAGTTAACATCAGTCATTTTACTGTCTCATGACCAGTCTCATGACTTGTGTCTGTTTCAGCATTTCAGTAATGTGTACAGCTTACTCCTTGCTCTACAAAACACTGAAAATCTTACTCTCAGTAAATGACTTTCTCTATTAAAAGTTTCCTTACATGAGCATGTTATAGCACTTTTTATGTTTTCATTGAATACATGTACATAAATACATACATGTTACAGTTTGGATAATTGGCCCCCAAATGTCTGTGCCTTAAAGGTTTGTTTCTCAGACTGACATTACTGGGTTATAGTAGAACTTTTCAAGCATAAGTCCTAATGGAATTCTTAAGTCACTAGGGGACTCAAAGAAGATCATAGGGCGCTCAGCCATTCTGTACTCTCTTCTGTTTCCTGGCCATGAAGTGAGCAGATAGCACTGTCCATGCGCCCAACAGTTACATCAAGCCGGCCTAAAGAGGCTGCCTCAGGCCTGCCCAACGTGGGCTAAATGCAGTAGTTCTCCCTTGTCTTGCTTTGGGACCTCTAAAATTATGAGCCAAAATAAACTCTACTCTTTACAACTTAATTACAGTGATGGAGAGCTTACTACCACTATCTACCTCTATTTTTTCCCTATCATCATCTACCTATCATCAATCTGTCTATATCCATGTCTGTATCTGTATCTATATCTATCTGTATCCATATCCATATCTGTATCCCTATCTGTATCTGTATGTGTATCTGTATCTGTATCTATATCTGTCCATATCTATAACTATATTTATATCTATACACCTATATCTGTCAACAAAGAGAGAGGAGCAAGTGACAGGTTATTCTCCTTGTTTTAATCATTATAGGTGTCCTCTTCATTCATTAAACTTGGGAAAATAGTTTTAATATATTATATATGCTATGTAACTACAGTCATTTTATTTGAAGCTAACACTGAGGTGACCAATCTTTTCACATAAAAATTATATAATAATGCTATCTAGATACTACGAAAAATGTTCTTTTCCAAATATACTAAACCCAAGTATCTTTCTTTACCATGGAGTTGAGTACACTACACACAATAACATCCTTAATGCCATCAATTTCTGCCATTCTTTTGCCATTTCTCTATGATTTTGTTATTCTGAAATCAGACGACAAAACACTTTGCATCTATATCAGACTAAACTTTTTACTATATTCTCTTTTATGTGTCCATAATATATCAGAAAAATCTACAGAAATATCTCTCAGAAATTTGCTAGAATGAAATTACTATGTCTGACTCTAAGATCCATTGAAGAAACTTGAACTCCTCACTAAACTTGCTGTGAGGACATTTACTGCTACTTCCATCATTTATTATTTTTCCTCTCTAAGTTTGAAATTCTCTAACACAACTATTTGTGAGAGAATAAGGTATTACTTTGTCATGAAAATTTTAAATAATGAATATCCATAAATTTTCATAATTTATAAAGTGGGTTTTGCAAGTTCAGATAGACTCTGTGCCCAATGGTGTGGGAATTTTATCTAAGTTCTAGAAACTTAATTGTTTAAACATCCAAGTTGATACTTGTTGAAGACGAATTTAAAATAATAGCTGTGGTTTCTTTATAATACTAACAAAATGAGAGAATTTTAATTGCTGAGTATACTACTCAGTAAGTGCTAATAAAATGTTCTGTGCAGAACATTGTTTTGGTAGATAGGATTTTGGAATAATTTGCTTGTTACACTGAGCCACGATGGGGCAGGGGAATGCTGGCTCTCAGAAATCAAATAAAACACATAATTGCAAAGAAACTTAAATTTGAGTCACGTAAACATTTAATTAAGAGCGAAGGATATACTGTATTTTGACAAAATTTAAATAGAAAGCATCTGCAGAGCCATTTCTGAAAGGGGAGCTGTATAATATTTTTAAAAGAAATGTGCAACATAATTTAAGATGGCAGACATTTTTTCTTCTAAGTACTGCCAAGCAATTTATAGATAGTATTACTGTACAACACAACTTATATTTTGCCAAAATATATGCCAAGTAATCTTTTCCCCCTCAACTGACTCTGCCCACCCTGCAGAAGTTGACTTATTAGCAACTTAGAGTATAGAAGACTTGATTTTACCTGCTCTGTGTCGGGGGCACCCATGTTCACCCTGTACAATATTTTTTCAATATAATTATTATGAAACTTAATCATGCCACATATATCAATAGGCCATTATCTTTTATTTTGAAGTAATATCCTATTTGAAGCTATATCATAATTTTTGAATTAATTTACCTTTTATTGGGCATTTTAGTAATTTCCATTTGTGGATTATTTTTAATAAATTTTCTAGAAGCATTTATTTATAAATCTTACATTATTTTCTCTTGACTAAATACTTGGGTGTTGAATAGCTGTGTCGCATAGAACATTCAAAATTTTAAGAAACTGTAAATTGCTTTTGGATGTGATAGTGACAATTTAACATTTTTCTATATTTTTGTATATAATAATAATATATATGAGAAATAATTAAAATATATGAGAAAGAGAAATAATTTAACATTGTATCAAAGTATAAAAATACTATGAAAATTAAAAAATCTCAGCTATCTTTGTAAAGCAGGATTACCTGAGCTGTTTTTGGTTATCTGTTTATTTCTAGTACCCAAACATAATCACTATAAAACACCTAAAGCACCAGTAGTGCAGGAAACCCCAAAGAATGTTCCTTGCCATTAATAATGTCGATACCTCTATTGAAAACATCTGTGTATGTCTGAGTCAAAGATTTATACTTCCCAATTTTTAACCAAACATGAAACCTAAAATTAAATATTTTACAAAGTATATTTTTTCAGTTGATAAATAATGTGAAAACGGAAAGCAAATAAATACTTTGAAATTGATTATAGTTTTAGTAAGTTATGAGTGACAATGAAGATGTGCATACTTTTATGATTTGCAAACAGCCCTTTAAATTTTAAAAACTGGTTTCTGTTATATTAAGTAAGATATTATATGAGAGTTTTTCTGAGGAAATTACAAAGTTAGGCATTAAAGTTTTAATTTATGTCTGGATAGGAGGTGCTAGGAAATTTCAGAAGTGAAATTTTATCTTCTATGTATACTTTTATCTATGATTCTTAATTCATCATTTTATTTGTATTGTACCATGAGATTTTAGGGAAGAAATACAAGTTCTGAATAAGGAAAATTTTAGAGAAAAAAAAAAAAAACAATACTTTTCAATTGATGACTTATTTATTCAAACTTATTTAACAATAAGCATCATCCATTAATTTATTCTGCATATTCCAAGCCCATTAACTTTTTTCACACATTTTTTAAGTCGTTTTAGAAATCTGATTTTTTTCCCTATCAAATTAGGCTCAATTCTGCAAAATTAAGTGAATGTTGCCTTAATCAAAAGAAAGAACATTAATGTTTTGTAAGCTGACTAAAAAATACTCTGTAAATAACTAACAATACATTTATTATTAAAAACTGAGATGTGTTAAATTGACATAACACTTGAAGAAAATGCACTTTTAACATTTTTATTTATTTTTATCCCTTTATTGCATTCATATAAGCACTTTAAAAAGACAAATGATTATACTGCAATAGCCAGTGTTTCTCAAGTTTATTAGAAACAGAACCTCTTTTTTCCTCTTTACACCAAATATTTTATAATAAAATCTTTTCTAAGAAAGAAATTAAACTGATATAAAACTGAAAATTCCAAAACAAACCTTGTATAATTCTAAAATAAGTAGGAGAGAAGGAATCCTCAATAAACCAATACTTTATAATATAAAAACTTTACTCTCTCTCTGCTCTGGAAGGTATTATGAAGTAGACACACGCTTGTCCCAATTGCTGGGCCAGGAATTAAGACAACACTGTGCAAATCGATTGATGAAAATTTATAAAGGATAATTTAAACACTTTTGGCAGTGTTATGTGACTTTTCCAAAATAGGAAAATTGCTTTATACATTCCTAAATCTTACAAAACAAGGTTTTCCATTGGTTTATCAGTAGTGACCTTCCTGTATTGTGAAATATAAGGGGTATTTTGCATTTCTAATGGAAAATAAAATTATTCCTAAGTTCAAATAGTTGCTTTGTAATGTTTTCATTCGCTAGAGGAATGTTTGGCAGGACATTTGCAACTCCGAAGAGTTTTATGTTACTATTATGCACTGGTCCTGCATGCATTAGAGGATGTCAGCCATCCATCATTTCTGTCCACAAAAGACCAGTAACAACTCTTCAACTCTACAAATTTAAAAATGTCATTGGAGGTTACATTACTACCATAGAAATGACTGTCTTCATCTCTTGATGACTATTTTAATATTATTATTATTACTAAACTGAGTGTTAATATTACTTCTGTATTTTTGATGCTGAATATCTCTAAAACAAAGTGTAGTGATAACGAATTTATCTTTCCAATGGTTGCACAATTGCTTCTGTTCGCTTGGTTGTTCTTCTGTAGGGAACCCCATATCATACTTTGCGTTTTATATTCAGGTCTCCCCTAAGGCACTAAAAAGCATAAACTGTCTGCATAATGAAATCTGTTACTGGTTTTGCATTGGGTTGCTAAGGAAACTCAGTACTGACTACAAGACGGAATGACAGCAATTATTTTAGGCCTTTCTCTACATGTTTTAAAACCAGCTCTGATTTTCTTTACCACAGTGGCATGGTGTTCATGGGTGAAAATTATTTTTAATGTGCCTTCATTTCATATACGTGTGTGTGTTTCATCAATATAATAACACATGGTTAACAATAGTGACATTGTTGTGGCTAAGTTTAATTGAAAACTTTATGGACTTGTGTTCCTCCTATGAAGCTAAGTAAATACATTTCTTGATATATCTTCAGGGTCAAAGTGACGTAATTTGGAGGTCTACATGTACTCCCTGGTCTCTGTATCTATGTGGGTGTTCCCCTGTTCTGCTCACCACCTGCCATGAGCAGAGCAGCTTTATGCCATGAATACCTTTCCACCGTGATATTCCTACTTTAGAACCAGTGTACCATGCATGAAATCACCTAAAACCATGAGCCAAATTAAACCTTTATTTCTTTAAACTTTGGGGTCAGATATTGTAATTTGACTATTACAAAAGTACTCAGGATGAAAATTTATACATACCATCTATCAGTTTTTTAGTGTTATAGATTGAAGTATTCTGTGGCAATTTTGAAATCTATGCAATATATATTGGGTAAATATACTTAGAATTTAAAATAAAATAACTTTCCAAAATTTTATCTCATTTGCATTAATTAAATTTAATCAAAAAATTGATGTAAAATATATTCAATCTTTGTTACATTGATTTCATTATATTTATGAAATAACTCATTTTTTCAATAATAAGGAAGTGTAACATATAAGCCCTTCATATAGTAGTAGAGAAAGAATAAGATCATTATAAAATTAAAATCAATATATCAATCAGGTTTGGCTGTTTATTTTAAAAACTCCAAGAACACTAGCCAGAAAACCTATCCATGACTTATACGATATTAACATATGTGAATATTTAGCTATCAAAATATAATTCATCCTATGAAAATACTAAACATTTTTATCATAAAGACTGAAGACTTTAGTTAAAATAGCTGCTATATGGTAACAATGAGTTCAATACCTAGAAGTCTTAACATACTGTCTGACATAAAAAAGTTACATCCTGAAAAATTCCCTAAAAGCATGTCAGTCTTTATTCTATTGTTTTTGATGTTCAGCATCTTTATTGCACTATACAATTCTTATCTGTTTATATTCACACAAACACACATACAGAGAATCAGTTTGAAATGTCTGTAATTGAACAAAAGAAAGAGAGACAGAGACTTCTTAGTTTCTAGCTATTGTTACAATTTGGATCTGAAATGTTCCCCCAAAAGTCCATATAAGGAAGACTTGGTTTCCAAAAGATCAATAGATGGTGGAATCAAGAGGGGAGGAGCTGGCAGGAGGAACTTAGGTCCTTGACGAAGTGTGCACAAAGGGTGTAATGAGACCCATCCCCTCCCCTCTCTTTACTGATCAGCATTTTTGAAGTGAGTACCTTACTCTACCACATGTTTGCATCATGATCTGCTGCCTCGTCACAAGGCCAGAGAAAACAGAACCAACAAACATTGGATGAAAATTCCAAGAATTGTGAGCCAAAATAAACTTTCCCTCTCTTTAAAATGATCATCTCAGGTATTTTATTGCAGTAATGTAAGGCTGATTTAATACATCTGTCATCCTGGCTAAAATAAGTCAATTCTTAATTTCTTTGCCAATAAAAATAACTGGAAAAAGAATGATATTTTCTACTTCCCTGTGTTAATACTGCCTCAGCCATGAAAAGGTGGTCTAGTAGTAAACTGATGTGGGTAAGAACATGGGCTGTGAGGCCAGACTGTCTGGCTTCTAACCGTGTCCCTTAATAAGCCACTAGATGAGGTTGTTAGCACCAAGGCTAATAATGCAGGTGCCGCGTGCATCCCTGCAGGACTTAGACAAAATCAGTGTTCAGAAAAAATATTCGATCCAAAGTATGACATTAATGTAAACACTTTTGTTGTGTATTTAGTCAAGGTTTCCATAGAATTTTATTAAAAGTGATGAAACTGTCTTACTTCTTTTAAAGCAACAATATCTCCCATGGGTTTCCTATAATGCATAATAATCAAAATAACCATAACATTATTCTTGATGTCCTTAGTTTTATGTAAATTTAAGAATCCTATTCGTATACTATATGAACAGCATTGCTAATGATTTGCTGCTTCTCCCAACCCCTATCTCCCTTTCCTTTACTTCATTCCTTTGTGTCCCTCCTTTTTCATTACAATGACAGATTATGATGTAAGGCTAAGAGTATTTGCTATAATCACAGATATTAGGTCATACCAAATGGGTTTTCTCCAAGTGAAAACAAACAAACAAATATGTATATTTTAGCATGTTAAACATATATTTTACAGTAGATTCACTGATTTTGCAAAATAATCGGGTCTTTGGAAATAATGAAAATGATAGAGAACATTTACTTTCAATCATCATGAATAGTTGATGCGCTTCTATAAAATACTTTTTCCCATAGAACAATGTTGTATTTCATAATTATCCCTATTGTATGCACCTAGGACAGACAGTAGCAGTTAAAAAGAAGTTAAATTTCGTTGCAAATTCTTAAATTCAATCCACCACTATTCTTCACAAAAAGGTCAGCACTCATCTTTTCATTAATGGATTTAAAGACAAGTATTTAAGATCCATGCTCAAATCCTAAATAAAAGTCTTGCCTTAAAAAAAAAAAAAAAAAAAAAAAAAAAAAAAAAAAAAAAAGTCCGGCATCCCTGCATCTCTCTGGTTCTAATTTTCTGCCAAGAAGTCTTTTGAACGGGAGAAAACATTTGTTTACTTCTTAGTGTCTTAGTCCATTTGGCCCAGTGCTTGAGAGTGGTGTGGACAGAGCCTAGGGAGCGGTGCAGAGTGAAAAATGTTGGACATGGAAAGGGAAGGGGCCGAGTGCATTTGAACTTTGAGTCACTGAACATGCTTTTGCATTAACTCTGACAAGGGCTCTGTTTGTTATTATTAGTGACATTTCATTCTTAATTACTTAGCCAGATAAACACTTCTAGAGAATTATTCACATGTAGTTTTGGGGAAAGAGTACTGAATGTGACAAGTTGCAAGCAAAGAGGTTGAGGGTAATTTTAGTCCACGGATATTGGTGACCTGAGTCAAAAAAGTTGCAAAGCAGGTAATTTTCTATCTGTTCAAGTGAATAATGGCAATTATATTCAATGATTTTTTACATTGTGTACTTTCATGTAAATCTTTATTACGATTAGTTTTATGAAAATTTTAAGAAATGTGATTTTAAAAACAAAGCAAACAACATGGGAATTTCTCTGTATAATCTGGTATCCTTTGTTACAGAGGGTGAGTCCAGGAGAGTTTATTCTTGTCTATGCCATTGAGCTTGCACTTTTCCACATGCTTCTTCCTCCTTAAACAACTTACCTCTGACTTTCATTATAAATCAAAACAAGAAGCTGGTGTGGCGTTGAACTTGAGGTAAGAGGATCACTGTGAGTTGCAGGCCAATCTGGGATGCATAGTGAGTGCAAGTCATCTGGACACAGCGAGACCTTGTCTCTACATCCAAGATTAAAAACATATAAAACTAAGAACCAGACTTAAGAAATAAGAACAAGATTCTTCTTGAGCATCTCAGACCGCATTCTTATTCTGGAAACAGAAAATAAAACTCAAAACATTAAAATACTTTCAATTTCTTATTTTTACTATTAACTGACTCATTCATTCAATAGCACTACATAAGCACTTACGAACTTGTGTTCATCAATAAATGCAAACAATAGCATGAACAAATTTTTAGATTTCACAAAACATTTAAACCATCTAGTAAGAATTTATTTAGCAAGTGTTTACATACACAATTGAGACAAAGGTAAAAGGAAAGAATTTTTCAGCAATGAAACAACAAATATAAGAATCAAATGAAGCTTTGAAGCCAAGAAATACAGTAATCCAACCAGAACATCACAGTGGATGACCTCAAGAGCAGAATACAGGGGACAGAGGAAGTATAAGGAACAATCAAGAAATGTGAAAATTAAATGATAGAAATTGCTAAATTTAAACAACAGAGAAAAATATACATAGAAAAATAAAGCTCCAAGTACCTCTGGAAATATAGCAATGATATAATATCTATTTTTCAGAGTCCTGGTAAGAGAGGAAGAAGACAGGAGTGATAAAGTACTCAAAGATTAATTGCTAATAATTTGTCAATTTGGAAACCTATAACTACATCTGAATGGTTACTAAACAGAATAAATGAAAATAATTCATGCTAAGAGAATTAGAGAAAGGAGGTAGCTGAGAAATGGCTGGAGAGACAGAAGGTCATCTTGGAGCTTACTTTCTGAGCTAGATCAATGTTCTGAATTAAATGTTAACTAAGGAACAGGAAATCTAGGTCTAAATACAATGGGAGAAAGTAACTAGGTAACCTAGCCTGGCCCAGGAAACCCCTAGGCATGCATCCAGTACTTTTCAGCTTGGCAGAAGAGAGCCCTAATTTAAAAGACGCGATTAGGCAGTTTTCATCCTGTCCTGCCCTGACCCCATGGACTTTGGATACCATAACAGTTCTTCCAGTGGCCAGATAGAGTAAAAATCTCCACAGTGCAACAGAGAGGCTGAGCCAAGCCACTCATGGGCAAGGGTAAACCTCAGACTAATCTCTCAATCCTATCCCAAACTCTAAAATTTAAAACACTCAACAAGCTTCCAAAAGCCCTGAGCTCTTGTCACTGGCTTGCTCCACCCCACACAGTGTACATTAATTTTTAATAAATTTGTTCTTTTGTTATTTTTCAAGGGTGTGTTTCTAATTTCACTGTTGATTTTTAAAGGCTTAAAGAAAAGAACCATCGGCACAGAATCTAGCACCAGAGGAAAATGTTCTCAGGCTTCAAGATGAAATAATGGTATTCTTAGACTAAGACCGACTTAAAGAACTGTTCCTGGAAATATACAGAAAAAAAAGGAGTAAAGAATATCAGGGACCACAGATTCTGAATTGAGTCTAGAGAATGTGGGGGCCATCTCTGTCCTGAACTTTGAGCAAGATTGGAATGAGAAAACTCCCCTGGAATTGAGAAACCCCCAGCTTTCTTCTGGTCACAGCTGAAATCCTATAGCTAGTGACACTGTGGCAGTCACAGGGCAAGATTAAGACCTCCTGAGGATGACAAAGCTTTTCAAAGCAATGTGGTAGCAGTAATGAAAAGTTTCACCTGGGAAGCTACAGTTCCTTTCCTGCCCCTTGTCTCATCCTTGCAAAAAACCTTTGTTTCCTCTTTACAGGCCTTCCCTGCCTAGCACTTATCTATCACATCCAGCCATAGTCCTGTCATCATTTTCCTCAAGGTGAATGTGATCAATAAATACTAAGTTCTGACTGCCTGCTGGCCTTTCATGCCCCACAAACAACTGGCCATCCCATAGGAATTAGTAAAATGGTTTAACTGGAATTAGTAAAATGACAACAATAGTAGACAATGGTTTTAGCTCTAGGTATAGTAATTTGTAGAATAATCACTAAAAAGCTATGCAAAGAGAAACAGGAAAAAATACAACAAAACATCAAAATGAAATTATCGAAAATTCTTTGACAATCATAGAGACAGGAAAATACTACCAAGAAATGAAAGAGGGAGAGGAAGAGAGAGAGAAAGGGAATGAGAGAGAGAGAGAGAGAGAGAGAGAGAGAGAGTTGGATTAGGGAACATCTAAAAAGTGGTACAGGGCATTAGTAAGTGCATCCATGAAGATGTTTCTGAAGATGACTGGCATGTGAATCAGCAAAATGAGTAGGGAAGACCTGCTCTTTGTCTCATAGACCAGAGTGTGGATGAATGCATGCAGATATTCAGAGTTTTCAGGTTTTGAATATAAATTGCAGCAGCAGCTCTCCACAGGGCTTCTAATTCTTCAACCTCAGGTTAGGACTGCATTATCTGTCCCTCTTATTCTGAGGCCTCCAGCTTCTTGGACTCAGCAGCTCTTGTTCTCTAGATTTCCAATGGATACTACCAGTCTCCAATGATGCAAGTCAACATAATGAATATCCTCTTATAATGTTTTGGTTCTGTTCCTTTTGAGAACCTTGACTATTACAAGAACAAACTTAGGGAGAGACTGTGAAACTAAAACTAAATGTATGGAAAGAGGCTTAGGGATGTAGAATACCGGAAGAGCTACCCAGTGTTCAATCTCCAGGAATCTCTGTTACCCCCACACTTAAAGGAGAACTTGTACAGCTTGGTAGAGTCCATTAAAAATGACCCAACAGCATATGATCTACAGAAACCATACTCAGAAGGCTCCACACATCATCTGAAACCTATAATTATCTGGATTCCTGAAAAGGTGGGGCTCTGCAAGACTACACACCACAGACAGAGGCAATCTTTCCTAGCATGGAAAGCATCCCTCAGTTGTAAAGATTCCTGAACTATTACACCAAAGTTGACATAATGATCAGTGTTATCCAGCTCACCAGCACACCCTTGTAAGGAGGTCTCCTGCCATTGCACTGGGCCATTGTGGAACACTCTGTAAAATTCTGCCCCTTCCAATTAGGTTGGAATCTTTTCCTATCTTCTCTAACTTTCTAACTCATGTTTTATTTTCCTGTAAATATTGTGTTTTAATTTTAGTTTCCATTTTGACTACAACTAGGACTCACACCAGCCAGGCAAAATATCACTCAATAAATACAAAAATGTAGTAATTTTTTATGGTCAAAATCTATCAAAAATAAAAATGATAGAAATAAACTCTCAATTTAGTACACAGCATATTTTAAATACCTATAACTTATACTTAGTGATAATATCTATCATCTTGCCATCTATCCATAGTAGAAGTTTGCTTTTGCAATAATTATAGAAATTGCAAATTCTCATCATCTACTGTCTGTGAAATGGAGACTTGGGAAACCTGGTGACATAATTCAGGCTAACTCAAGGGCCTAAAAATTCAGGGAGATGGTGATATAAATTCTAGTTTGAATTTGAAGATTATGAGACAAGAAAAATAAAGATTTAAGGGCAGAAGAGGCATATGCCAAGTCAAATATAGTACTGGTATTTTTAGGGGACCAGGAGAGTTCCATTCAGACCTTCAAAGGATGGCATGATGATTATGTGCATGGAAAGGTCAATATATTTCAGTAAAAGTATCAATTTAAATACTATTTTTCTCCAATAACATCTAGAAACCTAAAAATAATACTGTCAGACAACTAGAAATAATCCTTTGCAAACTATCTGGGAATTCCTTGATTCACCTAATATAGCACATAATTTACCAACATGGGCTGTAATTTACATACAATACAGTAAGATATAAAATGGCTATAAATTCTCAAATAAGAATGAACAAATAAAAGTAAGCTTTAAACTCACAGACTTGTGAGTTTTGCTTTGCTATACTTTTCTGTTAATGAAAGTTAACTCAAAATTTGTCACAGCTTCAAATGTAAAAAAAGTAAACAAACATATAAGTGTCTCTATTTTCAGGAAAAAGTAAAGTCTAGAGAAACTTGGCTTAGGCAAAACTTTCTTGGACTATACACCAAAATATATATCCTAAAAAGAAAATTTGGTCTATTGGGTTTCAACAATATTAAAATTTTTTGATCTGTAAAAGGGTCAAGAGGAAAAAGTGAATTTTAAACTGGGGGAAAAACTGAATCACATATCTAAAAAGAACTACTATTTCAAATGTATGAATAACTCTCAAATATCAAACATATTAAACAATTTAAGTACAAAATGGATGCAAATTATGAAGAGAAACTTTGCTGAAGAGGATAAACAGAAACAAGTACATGAAAAGATTTTGAATGTCGTAAAGTGTGGGCTATAAACCCACACTTAAAACCTCAATGAGACATTACTACATACTTAATAATGAATACATTTAAAAATAAGGATAGGCTGACATTCTGATATGAATGCAGAGAAAATATAGTAATTATGCAACACTGATGAAAAATTACTAAACCCACAATATATTTTAATAGTTTCTTAAAAACCAAATAAACCCAATAAATATATGCAAACATCATATGCCCCAAATTCACATTCATACCAAAACCTGTATATTAATGATCATAGAATTCTTGTTTATCATGTGCGAGGCATGAAATACATGAAATATTATAGTATTCTAATTTATAATAGATTAAACTGAAAGTGACCAAGATGTCTTTCAATGGAAGAATGATAGGGGGCTGGGGATTTAGCCCAGCGGCATAAGTGCCTGCCTTGCAAGCAGGCGGTCATGAGTTCGGTCCCTGGTACTGAAGAAAAAGGAAAAAAAAAACAAAAAACAAAAAACAACAACAACAAAAAAAGAATGATGTATTTTATTCAAAACAAAGCAATGTCAAACTGAATTTTAAAACAGATGTGGAAAAATAATTACTGGAGAAAATAATCCAAGACAATTTTATAGCAGAAAAGTATTGAGGAAACTAATGAAGGGAAACAATGTGTTACCATAAAAAAATATTTGGAGATATTCCATGAAATCAAAGAAAGTCATGGAGAGAAAAACAAAACAAAACAAAACAAAACAAAACAAAACAAAACAAACAAAACAAAACAAAACAAAACAAAACAAAAAACAAAACAAAAACAGTGGAGCACTGAGTATAAGTTACTCGGCTTCTCCAGAATAGTGTGGAGATTCTGGAAAACAACAGCCCAGAAAGAATCCTAAAGGAGTTCAGAGTACATGGAAACCATTAAGGAACTGGTAGTAGAGAATAAAAAAAATATGATCCATTGCTACAGAGAAACAGCTCACACCACAGATCCCGGATGGAGCAGGGCGGCTAGAGCAGCTGTGTAGCCCCACTAGTTGGTGGCAAAAGCAACTTTGCTCCTCACTGGGAGACAGACCTGATCTGGACCTGAGGAGTCTCGTACAGTTGGAGGCAGCAGCCAGTAATATTTCCTGACTGCCCCACCCCAAATCAGCTGTTGGATAGTGAACTAAAAAAGCACCATGCACAGGACCACGCAGAGGAACAGCCGCAGGCCAGTGGGACTGCCACTTTATGCTAAATTACCTGAGACTTGAACTTCAGCAGCAGACAGTTCCAGGGTTGTCCCACTGCCAATGTCCCTGAGTGGAAAGAGGGACAGGTCATCCAGTCACAGCACACTGCTGGCAGCAGGACAGCAGACTGGGGAAATCAGCTGAGGAAGTAGGATTGGAACCACTCAGATTGCATTACACTGGGAGCCAAAAGTCAGTTTAACCCTACTTACAGCAGACTGTAAGCAGTCCTCTGTACTTTGATCAGTGGCACAAGCAGGCAAATTACTTGACCAGCAGTGAAAGGAGAGCACCCCAATCTCCTCACAACCATCACAGGAGAGGAGCCAGTGATGTGGCCAAGAGCAGCCCCAGCCCCAGCAATAATCCTGCAGAGTTGGTGGGGTTCCTCAATACAGATCCCAGCTCTGACTAGGGAACCAACACCAAACTGGGAGCGCCAGGGGAGGGTTTTTGGTTTTTGTTGTTGTTGTTGTTCATTTTTGTTTTTGTTTTTTGAGGGGTGGTTGTTTAGGCTTTGACTTCCACGGTTTGGTTTGTTTTCTCTCCTGTCTTTCTCTCCTCAACAATCTTTGTTGACTTTCTAACATTGATATGTGAATGAAATTTGGCTCTAGTCTTTCTGTTCACTTTGGTATTCTTTTGCTTTCTGCTTCATTCTTACGCTGCTGTCCTCTTCTCCAGCTTCCCAAAGTTTGGGTGATCATCCCGTGTCTTTCAGCCTTTCAGCCACTATATATCTCTTCAGTTACTGTTTTGTTGTGTCCCATATTGCTCTTAACTTCTCTTTCTCCACAGATTAAAATCACTGTACCAACGAGAAATTCATTGAATACAAGTTCCTGCTTTATGATGGATGTTATATATCTATAGGTCTTGCTCGTAGGGTTAGTGATACAAGGTGACTAGTTACCACAGATGTTGGTTTCTGTGCTGTACTTGATAATATTGTTATTGGTAATTGTACTATTACAGCCAGCATGGCATACCTGTAATCAGCTGGTCACCCCTGTCTGACAACACTGATACCTGACGTCATACTTCAGGTATGACTCCACACTTCAGTATTAAGGACTGGGTTGTAGGCCAAACAGATAGCAACCCCTCATCTCTAATAAAGTAGCAAGATAGGACCTTGGGACAGACACAAAGAACAACAGCCAGCTACAACTAGAAGACATCTCAGAGCAATAGACATTTTCTAAATAATTCACCACACCAGTGATAAAGGTACCTAACATAACAAAAACACAAACAACAACACTAAAAACAAATGAAAGTTTTTTTTTTTTTTTTTTTAAACAGAATTACAAGATGCAAAAGCAAAGTAGAATCCCAGGCTTCCAGCCTACCCAGAACAAATCTAGGGACCATGAGTTGGAATAAATCAGAAGTCATCCATGTGAATCTTTAGGAATGATAGCAGCAGAAATACGCACACACACACACACACACACACACACACATGGAATTATAGAGGAATTCAAAACAAATAATTTCACAAGTTAAAAATGAGAGGACAACTACATAAAAGATTTGTTCAGCAAGTCTATAATAGATAAAAATTTTAAAAAATGAAAAAAAACAGAAAAATGATGGAAATCATAAATGTTCTAAATAGGAAAGAAATGAAATCCATGAAATAGACTCAAACAAGTATCCAGGAAATTTAAAAAGTTCTTTGAACATTTGCAAAGCTATGTGAAAGAAAGTGAAGACAGAATACCATTCTTAGAAGACAGGATGGGATTAGGGATCATGAAAAGAAAAATCCATTAAAAATAGCAAGGGTTATTGGGGAAAGACCACAGGATGATACAATGAAGAACAACATAACAAACCATCTCTAAGGGAAAGCCCACAGGAATCATAGTACATTCCTCAACACAAACCCTTAAATCAAGGAGATCTTGGAGTAAAGTATTTCATGTCCTGAAAGAAAACAATTTGCAATCCAGATTGATGTATCCATGTATCCTGCAAAATTATCAGTTATAATTAATGGAGAAATAAAATACTTCCATACTTTAAAAAAAGAAAGAAACTCAAGAAATTCATGGCAATCAAACCAGTTCAAAGGAATTTGAAAGATATAAAGACCACAATTTCAAGAGTATCAAATGAGAGAAGTTGTCAGGCAGGGTAGGGAAAGATAGGAAACCGTTAGAAGGAAAATAATATGATAAGGACAAGCCAATACATATCAGCTATAACTGAAAATATATATGCTCTCAATTCAACAACTAAAAGAAATAGATTAGCAGAATGGTTCAACAAACCAGATTCAACAATAGGCTGCTTACGAGAAACACATTAAACTCGAAAAGAAATTTATAGCTTGAAAGTTAAAGGATAGAAAAAAATATTCCATGTGATAAGAAGCATGACAAAACAGGGTAGTTATTCTATTTGCAGACAATGTGAACTTCAAAACAGACGGATAAAGAAATACCATACATACTTGTTAGGAGAAAACTACA
Source organism: Cavia porcellus (assembly GCF_034190915.1). Classification (NCBI taxonomy): domain Eukaryota; kingdom Metazoa; phylum Chordata; class Mammalia; order Rodentia; family Caviidae; genus Cavia; species Cavia porcellus. The sequence continues at coordinate 23,525,728 of NW_026947497.1, read as the reverse complement.
AGAATAAAAGATAACAGTCATAAATATATGTTCACCAAATATAGGCATACTCAACTATGTAAAACAAATAATAATGGACATGAAAAATTAAATAAGCACTAAAACAATTTTGGAAAGCTTAACATGCCAATGTCACAAATACATAGATCAATCAGACAAAATTTTTTTAAAAAAATTATCAGAACTGTTCCAAACCTGCAAATAAATAAATACAAAAATAAAATGGGTTCAGCAGATATATGAGAAGTGTTCCTCCCCACACCATCAAAATATACGTTTTTCTTAGTGGCACATGGGACATTATATAAAATAAACCACACACTATCCCATAGAACTTTCTTAAGTAAATGCAAAAGAATTGAAATTATCCCATGCATGTATTATTGTACCATAGGACAATTAAATTTGAAATTAGCAGCAAAAGACACCATAAAAACTCCATAAGCACAGGGAAATCTTAAAAAGTCTTACTGAACAAGCAATGTGTTCTACATGAAATTAATGAAATTAGACTGTACTTGCTATTAAATGATAATGCTGATACTACATATCAGGTGTTATTGGATACAATGAAAGCAGTCCATAAAAGGAAAATTCATAGTAGTGAACTGACACATCAGAAAAACATAATCAGCTCAAAGAAACAACTTAATGCTGAAACTCAAACTTCTAGAAAAAGATGAGCAAGCCAAAACCTAATATGAAGGAGAATATTATAACAATCAAAGCAGAAATTAATTCAATTGAGACTAAGAAAACAATACAAAAACAAATGAACTGAAGAAGTGGTTCTTCAAAAAAAGTCAATAAAATTGGTAGAACCTTAGTCAACCTAATAAAAAAGGAAAGAAATGACTCTAATCTAATTAGGAATGAAAAGGGTGAAGTCACAATGGATCCTTCAGAAATCCAGAAGTTCATTAATACCTACTCTGAGAATCTTTGTTCTGATAAGATGGAAAACACAGAAAAAATGGACATATACCTCGATACATATGAACTACCAAAACTAAATCAAGAAAATAAAAGCAAATTCTAAGTAACCCAATATCAGTGGAAAAAATTCGAACTGTAATCTAAAATTTATCAGCAAAGAAAATTTCTGGTCCTAATGGCTTCACTTGGAATTTTACAAGAAATTTAGAGAAGATATGATGCTCTTACTCATTAAACTCTTTAAGGAAATTGAAATCGAAACAAGACTTATGAAGTCATTTTTGGAAGCAAGTATTACCCTGATGCCAAAACCATAGATGGACCCAACTAAAAAAGAGAGTTTAGTCAGCTTCCCTAGTGAACATCAGTACAAAAATCCTAATTTAATGTGATAGGAATAATACTAGCAAACAGAATGCAGCAAGTCATTAAGAAAATTATATATCATGACTAAGTAGGAGTCATCCCAGTGATGCAGGAATGGTTTAACATATGCAAATCAATAAGTATAATACACCATATTAACAGAGCCAAAAATAAAAACATGATCTTTTCAATAGATCCTGAAATAAAAAACATTATTCAAAGTTCAACAAACATATATGATAAAAAAACTACAAAAACTAAAATAGATGTTCTTTATATCTCTATCTGATAAAAGCAATTTATGACAAACCAATTGCCAACTTCAAACTCAACAATCAAAAACTGAAATCTTTTACTCTAAAATCAGGTCAACACAAGGATATCCACTATCACTTCTTCTAATCAATATAGTCCTGGAAACATCATCTCAAACAATTAAAGAAGAGAAATAAATAAAAAGAGTCATGATAGGAAGTAAGGAAGTTAAATTATCTTTGTTTGCAAATGCATGGTATTCTACTATGCATGTCAAAAGCTTTACTAAACTCTTGTAGATTTAATAATGAGACATAGTCATATAGCTAGGTACAACGTCAGCACTCAAACATCAGTAGTATTCCTATCCACAAACACCAAATTTATGAGAGAAATTAGTTAGAGAAACCATATTTTCTGTAAAACTCCAAAATAAATAACATGCTTATAAATCAATCTAACAAAGGAAGTAAATCATCTTTACAATGAAAAATTACAGTGCTCTTGAAAAGGAGATCAAAAGATTATAATAAATGGAAAGATATCCTTTGCTCTTTGGTAAGAAGAAGCAGCATAGGAAAAATCATACAAAATTATTATAAATATTTAATGCAATCTCAATTAAAATACCATTAGCATATATCACTGGACTAAAGAAAACACTCCTAAAATTCATTTGGAACCAGAAATGTGGAACCAAAAGAGACCTAGAATAACAATAACAAAAAAAAAAAAACAATTTCTAGGTAATAAAGGCAAGGAAGTCATATCCCTGACTTGAAGCTATAATATAGGGGGCTGGGGATTTAGCTCAGCAGTATAAGCTCCTGCATTGCAAGAAGGTAGTCGTGAGTTCGATCTCCGGTATTGATAAGGAAAAAGACAAAAAAAGAAACTATAATATAAAACTATTGTGATAAAAACAACATAGTATTGGCAAAAGAAAATAAACAAAACCAGACCCAAGGACCAGAGGAACAGATGAAAAGATGCAGAAACAGCTTCAAACACACTCATCTCTCTTATTTTTGACAAGCTTCCCAAAAACATTCATTAGATAAAAGATAGTTTCTTTAATGAATGATGCTGAGAAACCTGGATTTCCACATATGGACCAAAATTAGGCCTGTCTCCATGTAGTAAACTGAAACTGAACTGAATCAAAGAAAACAATAAAAAAACAGACAAATAATACATTCTGGAAGAATGAATAGGTAACTCCTGAAGACATACATAGGTGTGGAAAAAACTTTACGAACCAAGCTCTGATGGCACAGGCAATACTACAAAGAATCAAAAATGGGATCTCATCTTATTATAAAGCTGTTGCATAGAAAAATAAATCAACAGAGTGAAAAGACAATCCACAGAGCAGGGAAAAAATCTTAGCCAGTTGTTCTTAAGAGGAGAAGTTAACATCTAGAACATATAAAGAATTGAAAAAAAATTAGAATCCCCCAATTTAGAGACCGAGTCCAGAAATGGGCTTCTAAAATGAACAAAAACTTTTTTTGTGCTAGGTATGGAACTCCTGACCTTACGCTTGCCAGGCAGGCATTTATACCACTGAGCTAAATGTCCAGCCCTTGAACAGACATTTCTTAGAACAGACATTTCAATAATAATAAAAAAATATGAGAAATGGTCAACATCACTTATCATTTGAGAGATAAAATTTGAAAAACAGTGAGATTGCATCTCATTCCATGAAGAATGCCTCTCATCAAGCAATCAACCAATAAACATTAACAAAGCAGTGGGGAAAAGGGACTCTTCCCAATCTTGGTGAGCATGTAATTTAGTGCAACAATGTGGAAATCAGTGTAAAGACTCCTAAAATCTAGAAGTAAAGGACCCCTTTGACCCAGCTATTTCCCTAAGAGAATTATACCAAAAGGACATATTTGCTGCTCAGTTTATAGCATCACAGTTTGTAGTAGCTAAATATTGGAAAACACACACTGCCCCTCAACAGAGGAATGGATAAAAAAGATGTGCTTGTTTTATACAATCAAATGCTACTTGATCACAAAGAAAGATAAACAAGATATTTCTATGTAAATGGATGCAGCTTGGGACCATACTCTTAAGTAAAAAAAAAAATCTTACACACATGGGTATTTCATTATTTCTCTGGTGTGAGAAAGTGGAAGTGTAAATAAGAGCTAAAATGTATACTAGATATTGTGAAATAGGAAGAAATGGTTTAAAAGGAAAGCGCAACCAGGTGGGGGGGTGCAAAAAAGAGAGAAGAAAAATGATTTAAAAAAGGATAAATTAAAACAAAGCTTTGCAAATAAGGAGAGGAAGAGGAAGGGGAGGGGATTTGGAGAAAAAAAGGTGAAACTAACACTATGCACAGTTACAAGTTCTCTCTGATGAATATGATTATCATGTATATCTAAATTCTACCAATAATATTAATAAACATAAAGAAATTCATCAAAATGTAAAACCTTTCCTATGTGAGTTATATGTGGATATATTACTTATTGTATGATATTATGATATGTATATTTGTATAATGTAAAGGCTTGATGTATTATTATTGAAAGGTGTAAGTATAATCAAGATTATCTAAAATCAAGTCATAATATTTAAAATAATAATGAATAACATATTTTCTTTAACGTTTCTTATATATTGTCTTAAATTTTCGTACAATTAAATTTCTTACAAATTTAAAACACAATTAACTTGTAATAATGACATATGAATTTATGTTATCCTACACATTACTATTGGTAATTTAATTTTATTTAAAAATTTATCATCCAACCATGGTTTATTCAAAATTACAGATATGGAAATTTATCCTAAATAAATCATTTGTGCTTCTGAGAAGTGTCTTCTCATTCCAGTTTCCAGTTTTTTGATTGGGTGTTTAGTCCGAGTAACTAATTTTTCAGTTTTTTATATATTCTTCATATTGACTAATCATCTGTATGAGGAATAGATGGCACTTTTTTTCTTTGCTTAGGTTTTTCTCCTCAGTATTTTGATTGTTTTCCTTGCTGCATGGAAACATTAAAGTCAATATGATTCCACTTGGTGATTCTTGATGTTATTTCTTGTCTAACTGGGGTTCTGTTAAAAAAATTATCTTGCCTACATCACTGGTCATTCAAAAAATGCAAATTAAAACAACAATGAGATTCCATCTCACTCCAGAAAGAATGGCTGACATCAAGAAATCAACAGATACCAAATGTTGATGGGGCTGTGAGGACTAAGGAACACTTCTCCACTGCTGGTGGGAGTGTAGACTGCTGCAATCACTGTGTAAATCAATGGAGAGATCCCTCAAAAAACTAGGGATTAGAAGTCCCATTTAATCCAGCATTTCCCATCTTGATATTTTTCTAGAAAAATAAAAATCATGTCACATTGATACATGAGCACCCATGTTTATAGCTGCACAATTTGTAATAGATAAATCTTGGAACAACCAAAACCCATCAACTGCAGCTGCACAATTTGTAATAGATAAATCTTGGAACAACCAAAACCCATCAACTGCAGAATGTATAAAAAAGATTTGGTATTTTTATATAATGGAATATCACTCAGCTTTAAAAAAGGATAATATTGTGACTTTTATAGGGGAATGGAGGCAACTTGAGACCACACTCATAAGTGAGATAAATCATTTGTAAGTTTCATATTGTCTCCCTAGTATAAAAATAATGAAAAATAAAAATCTGCACCGAAAATAAGATCCCAATGATGAAGTAGATATTGTAATAATGAAAGGGAAAGAAAGTGCTCAAAAAGACAGAATAACTAGGATAGGGGAAAGCAAAAAAATGAAGAAAGGGAAAGATTACATGTATGTTGGTAAACATATATAAATATATGTATGTGTTATGGGTTAAGAACTGAAGGTCAACTTAAGGCCAGCTGAATTAAATCACCATGTACAAAGCATAGATATTTCATCTGAGTAAGTTGCCAGCATAAATAGACATGTGGAGAAGGAGAAGCGAGGTATCACGGGTCTCCTACGTGTTGATGTTTGAGCCATTGCTTCTCCTGGATTAGCTTCCCCAGTGTGAGATCGACCATTGTCATCAGAGAAGATTGGGCTGTGGCTGACTTTGGGGGAGCGCTGGTCCTTACTGGTCCATCACTTCCTAGCTCTGGAGGGGAAGATGTGTGCTGTTTAATCTCCAGGAGCAACTCATCACTCTGACTTTCTGGCATGTACTCGACTATTCTTATCGTTGGAGGATCTTGGGACCTCGATGTCCCTGAGGATGCCTGTAGTACTTTTCAGGGCAACCCTGGTTCTTATTATGATTGTGACTTTTCAGCGTCAGTGTAGAACCCTCAACCTATGGGCACAGTTCCTTCCCCTCACCAGTGTGGACTTTCTTCCTTCCACCACTGACCTTTAGGCCTTTGCAGCACCAGATCCATGAAACAGACTGCTGTGAGTCCTTTTTGTTGGCTCTAGACCTCCAGTTGAACTTGTGGGAGACATTGTCATGAGTTCTGGGTCTTCATCTGGACTCATGTAGGAGTTACTGTGGGATTCAGGCCCTTGACTGAATATTCTGTCTTTAGTGTTGTGGATAAATTCCCCACACTTTCTAAAACTTTGGGTGACCATCATAAAACAATAGATTCTGTGTCCTGATTCCAATTGTTCTCCTCACAATCCTGATTACAACAGTATGTGTAGATTTGCTATTGATCTCTGTTAATTCATCAAAACAATAGTCTGCGTTACCAACATTTGTTTGATTACATTTGTTTTTGGATTTTGTAACCTGAACAACTATTTACAAGATAACAATATGCAATATATTAACTAATGTCAATTCTCTATCTTTTAAAATTCTGTATCATTTCTCTCTTTTTTCTGTTTCACTTTAAAAAAAAAAAACCTTGCATAAGCCTATGTCTTCATGAGCTTTACTTAATCTTCCAGCACATTGTTTCTGTTTTAACATTTATATCTTTAATATATTTTGATTTTAATTTAGTACCTCATGATTAGGCCGAGATTCAGTTTTCTGCACATGGATAGACAATTTTCCCAGCCCCGTTTGTTAAAGAGTCTACGTTCTCTCCAGTATTTGTTGACCCCTTTGTTAAACCTTACATAAGAGAATGTGCCTTGAGTTGTTTGTGCATCCTCTATTCTATTTCATTAATCCACATATCTATTTTTGTGCCAGTACCATGTTGTTTTTATCATTGTAGCTTTGTAATATAACACCAATTCTGGGATTGTGATGCCACCAACTTTGTTCTTGTTCCCCAAGATTGCTTTCATTATTCTGATCTCTTCTGATTCTGTATGAATTTTAAGATTGTTTCCTCTAATTCTGTGATGAATGGTATTGGTAGTTTGACAGTTTCTCAGCAACTCTATAAAAGAAATAATTGAACAGTGTTCAAATTTTTACTCCTATGCAATAGTCCACCTGATAAAATTTTATTTATACCTTTACAATACTACAAAAAAATAAAGTATCATTTTATAGATTTTATAGACATTAAATTACTTTATTAAATAATATAGCAATCCATAATAAATACTATGTAACATGATCATTTTCTATGAAAAAGGTATAAATGTGTTTCCATATATATATATATATATATATATATATATATATATATATATTGGAGACAAGGATATAGCTCAGCAGCACAGCACCTACCTGAAAAGTGCAATGAACTGAGTTCGAGTTCTGGTACAGAAAGAAAAAAAAATCCACATATATTTTGTATGTGTTTACTTAAATATATTATATCTATAGAAATGTAATAAACCCAAGTTGATATCTATAATAAAAGCTTGAAAACATTTCCCCATATTGCTAATATTGTCTAATTCTCTGTTGTAGCATAATGATTTCTCTCCTATACTGTTAATGAACAGTAATGTAAAATGAAGGAAAAGCATAAATAATGAAACATTGTGACCAATAAGTATCTGAATTGAAGGGGAAGGTATCTATTGATTAAAAAAAAAAAAAAAAAAAAAAAAAAAAAAAAAAAAAAAAAAACAAAGCCAAAAACCAGATGTCTTGAGATGCTACTGACATGCAAGAATCTATCAATAGTCAAGTCTAACAGGCACATATTCTCCACATCCTCTTCAGTCCATCCCCATTAGTTCTCTTTCAAGAGGTTGAATAACAGATGTCCCAATCCGGATGTAAAAAGTATTTGATAATGGGTTAGATCTGCCAAGAAAACATTGCTGTCTGTTGGTAAAATTAAACGTCCGCATGAATGTGCACATAGGAGGAAATTTCAGGATGTATGTCAACTGTGTGTGGTAGTCTGTGGCCACAAAACCCTCCCTCCACTGATATTTACTGTCACACTTCATTCACAAATACTTCCCAGACAGCCGATTTCTTTCATTGGCTCAGGAGTCACTTCGCAATGCTCTGATTACTCACCAAATCATGCATCATATCTCTTTTATGAAGATCTTATTCACTGCTGCAAATGTAAAAATAAAACAAAATCAAGAACAATCAAATGATTATACAGCTCTTTCCATTTAATTACAGTAAAAAAAAAAAAGCAAAAATAAGAAAAGTCTCTTTCCCCCAGCAATGCTTTGGAAATTAAAATCACATTATTTCTTCGAAGTCCAAATAGTATCATGGGGAAAACTTTTTATTAAGACAACTGGTAGGAAATACAAAAAAAAAAAAAAAAATCCATAGAGATTCATGCTTGCCATTCACATTGCTTTCAAAATAAATGTGAAGGTCTTGAATATTTTATTTTTTCTATTAATTTATTTCATCCAGCCCATTCAGTTCGAAAGTCTTTCATCATTAGAATTGTTTCCTGTTGAATCATAATCGGGAATTATAAGACACATAAATTCTTAAACTGAGTTTAAGGTTGGAAAGAATTTTTCCAGATGAAATATGTTCACTTGACTTAAGTAATCTAAATTTTCAAGAATATTAGGATTTTAAAGCAAGCAAAGTTAAATGTAAGAATATATCAATGAAACATTAATAGTAAATACAAAGCCATAATTGTGGATTTTCAATTCCTAGCAATAATACATCTCTCATTCTTCTGTTTTTGTTCACTCAGACTTGAAATGACTATTTCATGGTTTGGGAATAAATTTCCTGTCTGGGTTTGGGAAGGCTGAATTTCATGGTTCCTGATTATTCTTTTAATATACAATGCTCCTGAAGTTTAAATCTCAGAGACCATGGAGAGAAAATTTTCACCCTTGGTGAATACCATAGAAACTCAAGTAACATTGAGTCTAATAATTATAGGAACAGGACTAATAAGAGAAAAACAAAACAAAACAAACAAACAAACAGCCATCTTGGTTGTGACTTTGAAGAAAGTATTAAGAAAATAGAACCAGTCTATATAAATTTAGTGCTACTAAAATGCATAAATTCAAAATTGATTCTAGAGTTTATTTACTAAAGAGTAAGGATTGGGAAATATTTATAAAGTTGAGCTTTTCCAAGTAGAAAATATAATGAGAGAAAAGTGAAGGACCAGAATTGTTAAATGGATAGTCTTTCTTAAATTCTATTTTTCATGCTTACTACAGCATTTTCTTTTCATTATCACTATTTGAATTAAGTAATCTTTTGATTTTTGTTTAACTGCTATGGATCTCTTAATTCATTTCATTAAAGTTGGCCAACTCTTTCATTCTTTACCTATTTTTCTTCTTGTATTAACACATTATTGTATCTTCAGGAAACATAATTACCCTGCAATTGAAATATTTTCACTTTCTCATTATAAATAATCTATCTGCAAACTTAACTTCCTTTGATATCTATCCTATAGGTCCAAAAATTCTTGCACTATATTTTCTAAGCACTATAGAGAAAAGTCTACAAATATTGGACATACCTCTTTCCTTGCTTTTCATTGAGTACAGGTCTATTTCCAGATGTTTCTCTCTACAATTTGATACCATTTTTTCTTTTGTGTTCTCTTCTTACATTTACAAATCTCTATCTGGAAGTTCTTATTTCATGGTCCATGACTTTGGGAGAAATATATAGGTTGTCCTGTTCACTAAAAGGTAGAGAGAGATTTTTTTTTTTTTTTGCTTATTTGTTTGCAGTAGTTTAATTTTCAGTGTTTCAGATTTTAGAAGTGGCCATAGTAACATGGACTTCTAGTTTACAATTAAAACTTTCACAGTGGCCTAGTGACAAATACTGGTTGGCTGAGTGTGTCAAAGCATACCTGGTGGCAGGTACTTGACAGGTTTCTTTAGCTGTTTGACAAAATGGAGAACTATGATGAGGATATTATTTACCCTTGGAATTTTATGTTCTTTAAATTACAATTTTTTGTATTTGAAATGTTTTCTAAGAAATCATATACAATTATACACAAGGTTTTATACAAAGATGTTCATAATTACATTGTTTATGCTCACAAATGTCAGTTAAGTTTGCTCCATATTTTGAGGTTCCTGTAAAATGAACTTAATTCCCTCTTTTAGGGATCACATTTCATAATACATAGAACACATTTGGTTTGTGTTGACAAATTTATTGTTTTGCAAAATTTTAACCAAATTCCCACGTGACTTTGAATTTCTTCCCTAAAATGAAATTCAAATTTAGGTGCATGTGTTATTCCAAGTCTCTTTTCTATTCCGTAGCAAAATCGATCTCATGTCCCTTGATTATTATTTCTCTTAAAATACATTTACGTGTGAGTAGTAGTTTTCCTTGGAATTTCAAATGCTCAATTTCTTAAATTTGTTAAATTAATCTGACAACGAAATTTTTGATTTTATGAACTTTATGCCTGTCGATAATACGAATTTTTCTTAGACTTCAGTTCGAGGTTTCTAGATTCGTTTATTTACATCTTAACTGTGATTTATTCCCTAATTTACAAACATCTTCAAAATATCTGCAGATGAATTGTTAGGTACTTGTTAAAATTTTAACAGAAAATATTTTTATCTTTATATCACTAACTTCAAAACTATTAGTAATGCTTAAAAATCTGTCAGCAATAGAACTTTCTGTCTTTTTTCTGACATTAAAATCTTACAGAAATATTGAAATATTTTACCTTGTTATTTATTGAAATTATAGTTTAATTAAACCCACTACCTTGTTTTTTATTTGAAAATATAATTTATAAATCTATCCAGCTCAGTATGATTGGTTTTTCTTACATTTTATTTTAATTTGTTTTATTCACATAAAGCAATGTAGGGAAAAGCCCAAGAGTGATAACTATGTGTATGTGATCCTTGCATTGAGGCATATAGTAGATCATGTCCCTAATAAGTAGAGTGCAGAGTTCATTTACAAGAATGAATTTCCTCAATGTCAATCAGTGTGGCGTTAAATTGATCAGAGACAGACAGTAAAGTCTCGTGCAAATAGGACTCTAATCTTATACTCACGGTATCTTATAAATAACTGTTTATATTATGAGAAATGTAGACCCTGGAAAATTTTCCAGGAAAGAGAAGAGACATAACTTCTCCTACGGACTTAGCCTGAGATGTAACTGCATAAAGATTCTTAACTTAGACTTCAGTCAGCAGCCTCTGGAATGTAATCTATCATATTCCATAAGTCACAGGTGTGCTTGATTTCTCTCTAATAATGATGTATAGCATGATTGGCTAAGAAGAATATCTACTCTCAACATCAGGTAAATATTTTGTAATTTTTTGATATATCATAAAATTATAAATATAAATATTACAAATTCCCTTTTCCATGGCTCTTGCCTTGGAGCCAGTTGACTCTGGGCTGAAACCTCTACAAAAGGAAGCTACATAAAACTTTCCTTCCTTATCTTGTGGGTATTGGATATTTTGTCTCAGTAGTGAGAAAAGTAATCAAGATAAATATAATCAAAATATAAATTTTATAAATGTAATCTAAGTTTATCAGATATTAACTATTAAAATTATAGTAAAAGCTGGTGGTATAGGTCAGTGATAGAGTGCTTGCTTTGAATGCACAAGGATCTGGGTTACATTCTTTGCTATATCTATATCTATCTATCTATCTATCTATCTATCTATCTATGTATCTATCTATCTATCTATATGGAGTATGCTATATTTAAAGAAACACGTACTTAATTCTAGCAGGAGGAGAATATTTCTTTCCCAGGGAGACTGTGTACCTTAGTCTCATGAGATGTTTTGCAATTTATAAAGTGCCCCCCCAAATTTATCTATTCAATGTTACCCTTTAGGGAATTTTTTATCCTCTCTACTCCTCAGTTTATACTTACGTAAAGTCTGAATAATACCAGAATCAAACTCATAGGTTTAGGTCATGGATAAATAAATTAGTACAGGAAAGTGAGAGAACAATAGGCTTATATATGGGAAATATTCAACATTTTAGTTGCTCTTAAAATTCTTGCTGTAGTCAGTGTTTGTATTTTGGCTCTTTTAAGAACCTGTATTGCTGATATAAAACATCTATGTTCGACTTTCTTTCCAAAGATGTTGGCGATTACAATACATAGAGCATAAGCTTCTTGTCACCCTCATTTAATATAACTGTGTATTAAATAGTAGCTTTCTCTGTTACAATGAAATTGAAATTAGAAAAAAGAATTCTCTGATTTCTTGTTAAACACTAGAAATCTTGGTATATACTGCAATCCTAGTAGATTCAGGAATTATAAGGTTATGAAGTAGTTGTAAAGCATGTCAGTTTATTCAGATCTATTGGTTTAGCTCCAAGTTCTTGAATGTATGCTCCAGTTCTAAATTTTCTTACTAACCTTCAGTGTCTACGTGTTGATTAAATCTAGATATTTATAGGAATAGAAGTGTATATACTCTCAGTGATAATTCAAAAGTGTTTTACCCCTTTACTAATTGATGTAGGGAGTATCTATCAGGAACACTATTAATTTGACAATATGGTTGTAATTAGTGATTTTTGAAGTGGGAAGTAAAAGCAAGGTTGATTACAAAAAAAACTTTCTCATATCATCCAGATGGAAACTGCCATTTCATGTGCTTTCTTTCTTCATTTTGAGATATTATTTGTAGTACCTTACATTTTAATTTTTAATAATAGTAGGTTCCATTTCATAAATGTTTCATGTGGAGATAAAGAATGAATGCTTCACATAGAAACAATTTCAATTCTAAAAACTGAAACCGCAAAAAGTCTAAAATTGATGTCCTATATACTATATCACACTTTCACTGTATCATATCGTATCATATGTTCCAGTTAGACGCAAAGGCTTTTCTGACTACAAAACTACATACTCAGTCCAGGTGAACACTATACTCCTGTTTATAAACATGAGAAAAAATACTTATGAATCAGCTGGCATAAAGATACATTGTGAAGATGAGAAATTAATTAAAAATGCCCTCATATGTAAAAGCTACCACTTATAATCAGATTTGAAAGGTAAAGAGTCAACACATACCCTTCCCAGGACATTATATGTGAAAAGCATGTGATGTCTGTGGAGTGGTTTGAGTGAGTAGTAATCTCTTTGTGCAGAGGGTAACCAAATGATGAAACTATGTAATGAACTTATAGAATTGATGTTGACCTACTTAATGCAAAAGACCACTTCACATACATGTTGGATGTGTTTTTTAGGAACACAGAATGCTTGTTGCTCAGAAAAAAAAAAAAAAACACTGCTTATTTTGTAATGCTATTTCTATTGACATCATTTTTTGAATGACAGAATTCTTCCGTTAAATGTCCATCTTTTTCCTCCCTTCCTGCTTTTTTCCTCCTATTTCCTATGGAGGATTAGAACATTATTCTTTAAATCTATTGCCACGTCCTGAAATTATAATTCTGAGGTCTTTCAACCTGCCACTTCCAATAACGACAGTGGGAAAAAGTACTAGTGAGCCAGTTGGCTCTATTTTATATCCTTAGGAAAAACTACATCTGCTTTTTGGATTAAACTGTACTTTTAAAACCATGCCTATTTAGTTGACAGGGAGAAAAAAAGTATAATTTACATGTTTTAGTTATTCTTGTTTTAGTAGACTTCAGAGCTTTAATTCACCGTAGGTTTACCCTTGGAAAAAATACTGAGAACTTCAATTTGATGGTTCTTGGCCAGATGTTTTATTTTACACTGGCAGCATGATATTTGCCAGAGTTATGACCATTTGCACCAATTTCTGTTAGAGACTAAATACTGTTTGCCACACATGCTTGGCCTTCTGATGTGAAATTAGCTTTAATAAACACTCATCGAAACTGTAAGTTAATATGGAAAGTATTTTTTATGACCTGTTCTTTGCATTGTTCAGTGCTGATGCTGTGACAAAACATGAAGAAATTTACCACACGGCTGACAGCCTTGAAGACCTTCCATTTTCATAGTGGAGAAAGGAAAGGAAGTGGCAAAGCACGTGACGAATTTGTACAACAGTTATGGAGTAATATCAAGGGGACTCATGACTCAAAAGTCACGCGGATTATCCCTGTGAAATAAGTTAAAATGGGGGTAAAAAGCTAATGGCTGAAGCATTATGATAGATTTCCATGTACAAGATACAAAATAAGTGTGAATTATGTATGAAAAGCAGTTAAAATTGTATGAACAATTGAAGTTTCAGAAATTAGCAAATTATTCACTATTATGAAGGCATAATCTACATTGCAGTAGAGATTGTTATTACTAATGTGATGAATTGACAAATAATTTCATTTAATTGTTTATTAAGGATTTAAAACTTTTATGAAAATTGCTTCTTTGACAAGGAGAGCTTGATAGGATGCTTCTTCAAAATAGAATCCAAATAATAACTCCTGTTTACAGACTTGATCTTTAAAATCACGTCTCATAAAAATTGTATTCAGTGTTGTCCGTCTCAAGGTTCTGAAGATATAAAATGTAATAATTTCTTCATCTTTGTGTTCTTTAAAGTGTGAGTTTCAGAATCAAATCAGAGTAGAAAGAACTTCAGGGTATACTTACAAACAGATTCATCCCTAACTCAATATGTTTTTTATGTGAAGCAAAGAAGATATCAAAGATTCTGACAAGACTTTAGTGGTAAAAACCAGCAGTTAGGATAACTATTTGCACACACCTTCCAAAAACTAGTTTTTAGTTTTTTTCACCCAGTTTTTTCAGTATATACAACAAAACAGCAAATCTAAGAGACTAGAAATGAAGAAAAATGTCAGTATTTTTTAAATATGGAAAATCAGTTGTTTAATTTTGAGTTCCTATTCTGAAGTTTTTAAAGGGTTTCTAATTTTATGAAGTAAAGCTCAATCACCTAGTAATTAAATACCCTTGAATTTCAGAGAAATAAATTATGGATGCATAGAAAAATTTAAACTTCATAAAAAGAGCTTAGCTCTTTCTGTTAGATTAAGTTAAATATTGACAATTTAAAAATCATTTAAATGTTTCTTAGTTCATCAGATTACCGAATTATAGTGAATTTGGTGTTATGTAGCCAACCTCGGAGGAAAAAGGAATACTTTAATTACTAAAAGTAAAGCAACTTGAGAAAGAATTTTGTCTTTAAAACATTTCCCAATCATGATGTTACTAAGATAATATGTTTACTTTTTTTCTCAATTAACACTAGACGGCACCATCTTAAAGTAGCAGAATTTTGCAACATTACTAAAAATAGATGTAAAATTGAAAGAATTTATCCTGAAAGTTGTGCCAACAAATAGCAAGCTAATTGTTTCCATTAACAGATGTTTTTTAAAAATCTAAATTTCATTCCATCTGTAAATGCTAGGATGTAATTTATAAAGAGACCCTCAGGTCTCTACCTTATTAATATATAATTAATTAATAATTATCATTTTTTAGAGGAAAAGAAGAAACATTGTCAGTATTAGTAATTTGTGATTTGTATCTGAAAGTTAAAAAAATATATATCTGAAATTTAAGAAATACATTATTTCTTAAAGACACTATCAAACTTTTAAACAATTTTAGCTATGGAAATGGTCTTGTTTTACTTAAATATAGCTTTATAAATGAGGTATTGAATATGCTATATTTTAAATATGCTTAGGAATTTATTTTTAGTAATACACACAAGCATTCGGCATTATGTAAGTTATCTTTACAATTTTTTTTGTTTTTCATTAAACAAAGGACACAATTTTTATAATTTTTATATTGAATTGGTATTATAAATTAGATTGTAGAGGCTTTTCAATTGCAAGATTTCTCATTTTAAACAGTTACTAAAGTTATAAGGCTAGAAATTTCACTACAAAGCATGTGATTTGGAAATTCCAAGTATCAGATCTTAAACAGTTTGATTGCTATTTTTTAATTTGTTGCTCAATTTATCATTACACACAAGAGATATAAAGATGAATATTTAGTTCTACTCTAAAGCCAAAGCCCCATAAGGAGGACAGCCAGGTAAATATGTAATTAATTTAAAATTTTGTAAGTGTGGAGAGAATGTGAAGTTTTTAAAATTAATAATGGTCTTTAAAACCAAATGGTAAATATAACAAGAATGAGTTATTTATTTGATTTAAAAGACCAGGATGAATAAATCACCAAAATATCAAAAAATTTAACAAACGTGCGTGAAAATTCTAAATAAAGTTAACAGTAAGCTTTCCAAATAAAATGTAAAAAAAATGTTTCATGCTTACTTGTTGTTTTATTCACATGAATAATGCTTTAGTCACTTTGGAGCTCTTCATTATAAGGGATTCTGGCAATTTCACATATAATAAGTGAGGAGAAAACAGAAATAGTAAAGGTAATAAAAAACCACTTCAGCAGAGAAGGTTTTGGGGAAACAAACAAGATATAACTAACTTTGCAGATATCCAGATAAGGGTTAATGGGATGGAAAGGCATATATATATATATATATATATATATATATATATATATATAAAATTGAGAGGCAAATGCTGGTTTTAAAATAATTCAAATATAAAATCTTGAGCCATAGACTTTGTTTTAGTGTCTTGAGTACACCATGTATAAAAGTTTTCTAGCAGATCAGATTTCCAATGAATGTAGAAGCACTTGTACTGATACAGTTAGAATTGGTAATAATGATAATGACAGTAGTAATGATAGGAATTCCTTATTTGAAAGCTTGTTATTTGTCTAATACCTACATGAAACTTTTAGGTATCTTTACCTCTTGAAAGGGAAAATAAAGCATAAAAACATTTAGCAATGACTCATGATGCACATCCAGTAAGTGCTATGAGTTTCACAAGGCAAATTCAGACTCAGCGATCTGCCTAAGCAGACTGTGAACTGTAATCAGGTTTACCAGTGTGGCCTTGATGGTGAGAAAGTCTCTTGAAGGAGTTTTCTGATAATGAAACATGCCGCATGCATTACAAAACAAACACTCTTAAATTTCTAGGTATGCATCAAATATTACATATGTTTAAAAATACCCTATTTATTTGGATATTTAAACTTTAAAACAGTATCAAAATTATGTGCCAATCTATTCAATTGGAAGAAAGGGAATGTATCAAAAGAGCATCGATTAGGATTAGCGAGACGCAGCAAACCATGTTACAAGGAGACATGTTTCTCCTGGCTATACACTTCCCATGATGGCAGCATTCTTTCTGTACTTGTACTGTCACAAGGTTTAAGTTCATAAGAGAAGGGACTGATTTCTATTTCAGAATGGAAAAGCCTCATTTCTGTCTCAGCTTTGATAGTCTGAGATCCAGCCAAAGTTCTCAGTTCCTCTTCTACCTACTTGTCCTGTGCTTTTCCCTTCCTCATCCTCCTCCAAATCTAATGCTTTAGACTGAAGGAGACAAAACTAATAAGGGTTGAACTCCTACATCCTTTTTATTATTTCATTTGTGCCTCACTTCAGACTTGAACATCATTAAAGCATCAAATTATCATAATTCCCTTCTACTAGTATTCAATTGTATTATTTTTGAAAATTATTTGCACACTCAAGTTCCCAAACCTTTTAGTTGGTAAATGACAGCTTATTTTTTCTCAAATATTCAGTGGTATTAATAATTTTAGATATTAATATTTGTGCTTATCTTACCATTTTTGATAAGATCTATTATCGAAGGTACTATGTTGCTGAAAATAATGTAAATAAGTTTGTACTTTGTAGGATTTCATAGATGTAAAACACCTCAAACCTTTAAATTCTAGGATTGTTTTCATTTTTGACATGTGTAACTTATAAATATCTTTGAAACCTATTTCATAGCAAGTCACATAGCTGTAGATGATGTTTTTAAGAGCTATTAAATAGCTTGAGTGGTCATTCCTAAGCAGTCATTTACTTTATGCCATATATTATACAATTGTTTATAGATACAAATATCCACATCTACATATAAGCATGTATATGTGTATATGAATATATTATAAAGAACATAGCAGGTAAACATTCCATTAAAATACACAAATTTCATTTTACTTTATCCTTGACATAGACTGCATCACAAGACAATATACCATATGTAAGTTGAGAAATTTTTTTGAATTAGCCTCTTGACTTAGATTATGACTAGCATATCTAGCTAATTCTGACGCAAACATTTAGATGTACAATTTGGAAGCTGAACAGGGCTTTAAAGGCCTAAAACTAAAGGCAAGAATAAAAATTAAAAGGGTTATTAATTCTCATGCTTCAGAGCATTAACTGCTTTCCAGATGACTTGGAGGAAAATATACCCTGTAGTACAGTATTAGATGCATTACAAGCTTTTATGGCTTTTTCAAGTAATGCTTGCCAATGGTGATTTTAAAAAAGAAAATAGTCAAGTAACCCTAAGTTTATTGTGTTCTGCCAACTCTAATAGACAATTTTGTATTTGTCAAACAATAGGATTCAATTAAATATCACATTTCTGTAGTGCTTACAAAGCTCATGAACTTAATGCTCACTCATGAACTATTGAATTGTACTTTCTTTAGTATTTTATGGTCATTTGTAAAGTTTACAGATAAAAATAATTGAGTTTACCTCCTTAATTTCTAAGCAATGATACATTTTTAAAGGTCAATAAAAGAAGGAAAGAATGAGTTATACCCTGATAAATGTGGAAACTAAAAATTGTGGCCTTTGCAGTATTGAATAGAGTTTGATGATATTTTATTCAGACAAGATAAAATTGCAAAAAACAATACAGATATATGACTTTCTCTTCTCTAATATGGAAGGTAGAAAGGTCATTTATCATATATGAGAGACTCAAAATATAATTAAATTAAATAGCAAAGTAAAAGATAATAGGAAACAAAGAAAAAAAAGAGAAGCAGATGGAGATGGTGAGAGGAGGAAGGTAGGAAGGGGAAGAAGATGAAAAAAAGAATTAAGTTGTGTTGTGTACACGAACCTACTCTTCAGGAGGAAGATAAGCAGTGTGTATTGCAAAAATGTACTAATAAAAATAAAAACAGTAAAGTTATAGACATGAATCTGGAGAATATATACTCCATGTTCCGGCTTAATGATAATGAATTTCAGGATACAGTGTCTCTTCTCAATCATGCACACGCGCAATCACACACACACTGAGGTATTTAGTTGAGGACGTTACAATGCATGTATGCTTTTCTCTAAAGTATGATCCTTTTATCAATCTGTTTTGGATAAGAAAATAGAGGTAATGCAGTGTTCACAGAGATATTAATTTACAGGCCATTTCACTGATAACCGGTGACAAGTCCCAAAGAGGTTAATAGAAGAGTTGGTGAATTTAGGATGTGTTGAAAGATAGGAGAAGAGAGATGACCTGTATGTTTTGACTTCCTGTGAACTCAGTGACTAGGGATACAGGTCCTAGTTTTATTAGCTGTGTATTTATTTTAATATTGTGGGAAAATTGCTATCCACTCTAGTTATAAATATTCTTTCAAGTATTGTCTCAGACTATAATGGTGAGGCAGGAATATCAGGGATCTAGAAGGTCTTGAGACAAATTTGAGGTAAGAGAGCACTGTTTTGTGTTTTGGCAGATGAAGCTGTAGAGGTCAGAAGAATGAGCTTTAACTGAATCGTATAACCAACCACGAAGGATCTTGTATCCAATAAACTTGATGTTCAAGAAACTTCCATTAAGGTTTAGATTTACTTTAAAGAAGAAATAGGAGAGAAAGATAGAAACTATTCATGTATTTATTTGTATAGTCATTTAACAAATATTTCTGAATTTATGCATTGAATTCTGCTATGAATTGAATTTTCACTTTTGGTACTGAAAGTGAACACAGGGAACTGAGTTATGTCTTAATTCTTTTGAAAATTCATTATTTTGAGAAAAAAATTACAGGTTATTTGCTAAGCTGGCTTTGAGGTTCTGGCTTGGAACTTACATTTCTCGTGCTTCAATCTCCTGAGTAGTAGGAATTACAATCTGAAGATTTTTTTTAAATTTTTAATTGTTGTATGTTTAAAGGCAGTTATAAGAAATGAGACAACCTATTTGTGCTTCACTCAGTTAATCACAACAGTAACATCTGGACCTTATGCAAACTCCATTACTTTCCTACATTCACCTGTGTATGTGTGAGAACACCTGTGTGTGTGTGTGTGTGTGTGTGTGTGTGTGTGTGTGTGTGTGTCCATCTAGTTCTAGAGAAAATCATCACGCCTGTAGTTTGTACAACTGCCAAGAAAGTCAAGACAAAAGTGCTCTCATCTCAAAGATAAGATGCTTTTTTATAGTCCCAATCACCTCCCCAACACTTGGTAATCTCTACCCAATTTTCCATTTTTCTAACTTTATCATTTCAAGACTCTTGCATAAAGTCAAACAATATGTAGTCTTTTGAGATTATTTTACTCCCTACAACTCCACAGAGGTCTGTCAAAGTTTTTTCCTGATCCAGTGACTCAATTTATTTTATTGATGAATCTTACTCCTTTGCTAAGTAGTACAATTGCACCACAGTTTGCTTATCCATTTGTCCACCTAAGAACTTCTGAATAATTTCCAGTTTTGCATATAACAAATAAAGCTTCCATAAATATTTCTGTCTAAAATTTTGTATGGAACATGAATTTTCATATTTATAGGACAAATGCCTGAGTGTACAATTAATAGGTCATTTGTAAGTGCAAGTTTAGTTTAGTAAGAAACTGCCAATGATTGTATTATTTTACATTCCAATCCCAGTATGTGATTCAGTTTTTTTGCGTAGTTACTATTCTCGTGAACTTTTGTTCTCTTTTCTAAATTTTATTCTAAGCACACTTATGGTAGTTTTTAATCTAGTTCTCTAATGGCTAAAGATATTGAACATCTTACATGCCTGTATGCTATGTGAATATACCCTCTAGTATATTTGCTTTTAGTTTTTATTCATTTTCAAATGTTTACATTTAGCTTGAAGAGTTCATGTATTTTAGCAATAAGTGCTGTATCACGTAAGTGATATAGATTACAGTTTGTATTTACTTGTTCATATGTTGATTAAATTAAAAAAAATTTTGACTAGATCAATGTTTTTGTTTAGGACACAATTTTCACATAAAGTATAAAAAATCTTTATCCTTAGCTCTCAAATATTGTCTTCAATATATTTTCCTAAAAGTTGCAGTTTTACACCTTGTACTCTCTGTGAGCTACTATTGTCTTTTTGATTTTCTGTTAGTGGTAAAACTAAGGTTGATATTTTTCTTTGCCTATGGAATTCTACTAAGTTTAGTACCACTAAAGTAAAGATTGTGTTTCTCCAATTGTGTTGCTTTTACATTTTTGCTAAAATCAGTTATTGTCTATTTCAGTGTTCTTCATTCTGTTTCATTGACATCCCTGCCTGAAGTTGTACCAGTGCTATACTGTCATGATTTTGTGGCTATACAGTAATTCTTAATGTTGGGCTAATTTTTCCCTCTTTATTTTTCTTTATTGAGATTTTTCAACTATTTTAGAGCTAGTGATTTTTTATGTAAGTTTTCTTCTTCTCCTCCTCCTCCTCCTCCTCCTCTTCCTCCTCCTTCTCCTTCTTCTTCTTTTTCTCATTCCTTCTTCAGAACTGTGTTTATTTCCCATCAATCTTACTTGCAGTTTGCTTAACAGCCTGTGAAGGAACAGCTTACTCAGCAGCCTGAGTAGTAGGAGCCAACGATCAGCTGCTGCTGAGTGTTCCAGCCATTGGGAGCAGACATAGGGGGCACTTGCCTCTTTTTAGACAAGTCCATGACCTAAAATTGAATAGCAATGAACTCATGAGTTGGTTCAGTCTATTCATTCTGAAATTCTTTACAGGCTACCGATTTTTTGTTTTTCAGCAGCACTCAACTATTCTTTTCAGCCACCTCACTTTCCATGAGTATTCGCAGGAGCTGGTGTCACAATTATGCACAACTTTATGAGCTGGCATCCTCACTTCAGACCCTCTGAGTGAGACCCCTTTTGCCCAGGGTGGTAATGACCTTGTGGTGCAGAGGAAACACTGGTTTTTCTTTCTCAAGGCATTTTCTGTGTCAGAGAAGATCAATTCAACATAGCTATATGAGAGATCAGTGGTCAGACCTGGACCTGGTAACTGTTAGAAGATGGGGATCCTGAAAAGTTTCCTGGAGTGAAGCAACCAATGGAGAATGGCTCCATTGCAGCCCCCAACTTCAGTCAGGATCCTGCGGACTCAGAGAGGATACTGACCTCAAAGGTTGTCAGTGGTAGTCATTGGCATACACAGTCAGCAAAAGCTTTGCCCAGGTCTGCTTCAGATTTTGAAGTAAGGTACCACCTCCATTCCTTTGTAGCTGTATCTGTTTGAAAATCAAAAGCTGTTGCTAATTAAGGGTCTGTTTGTACAAAATTTAGGTACACGCTCCTATTCATCTGCAGGACATCAAGAACTCTGGACACTGAGTTTCTCTTTAAGTTGAAGGGGGAGCCCAGCACAATACCCAATAAACCGCTGCCTGTTTGTTAGGGTAGTCCACATAAATTTTAGAGTACTTTTCTTATGTCTCAGAATAAAACGGTTCCATGCAGTTCTGATAGAAATTGCACTCAGTCTGTATATCTGTGTTAGGAGTGTTGACATCTTTTCTGTGTTGAGTCATTTAGTTCATGAGGATCATGTGTGTCTTGATTTATTTGTATTTTTAAATTTTCTTTTATGACCATTTTGTAAATATATTATACATTATATAATATATTGCTCTTTTGTTTTTCAAATTTTTTCAAATATAAATATATAATTTTTAAAAATTTCTGTCTTGAGACCTTGCTAAATTCACTTGTTCTAAGAATTATAGCTTCTTTGATATTTTCTATGTGTACAATGATATAGATGGGTTTATTTCTTCTTTTTTTATTTTCTTTGACTTTTACTTCTTTACATTGATTTATTTCAATAACTAGAAATACCAATATTATGTTCAATAGCACTTGAAACTAAACATTCCTACCTTGTTTTGATCTCAGGAAAACATTCAATCTATTATGGGTTTTAACCGTATTCCAACATGTTCAAATGGTGTATGCTGCCTGACTTCACACTTTTTAAATATATTAGAGTTTGCTGGATAAAGTTTATCATGATAAATATTCCATAGATGCTAAAGAAGGATACAATTTGCTATTGAGAGTTTATGTATATTAATTAGGTCCTTTAGCTGATTATATTGTTTTTCTAATTTTGTTGATTTTCTACCTTAAAATGTTATTAGTTGCTGAGTAGACAGTTAACATCTACAACTATAGTCATGGATTTATCTATTTACCATTTGTAACATTTTTCTCATACATTTTTAATTATTTTGGATATAAATATCTATATTCATATGTCCTTTTGGTAGATTATTCCTTTTATCACTATACACTATTTTTTTCTGACAATTTTCTTTACCACGAAGTTAACTTATCTTACATTAAAACAGACACTCAATGCCTTTTTGTTTTTTCTAAAAGATTTGCATCATTTCTTTTTTCATGTTTTACTACACGTTACCATTATCATTGAATTTGCTGTATTTTAAAGTATATATAATCATGCATAAGTTTTGAGCCATTTTGACAATCTATCACTTACTAGTTTTATTTTGGCATTTACATTTAATTACTGATGTTTCATGCTGTCAGCCTTTTATTTCCAATTTATTTTCTGTTTCATTTCTTAGTTTCTTGTATCATCATTTATATTTATTGTTTTAAAGTTAGTTTGAAATATTTTTGTGATTCCAAGAGATTTATCTATAAATCGCCACTATTATTTGTTAGAAAACACAATGAAATTAAAATAAATCTACTAGTAGTTTTTAGAAATACATGAAACAAATCTGACAACTCATCATTATTAATATATATATGATTTGTTTAAAGAAAATGGTATGGTAAATATAAAGTAATGGAAGAAATATCAAGAAGATATTTCCAATAAATGAATGCATGAGTTGCCTTTCTGGCACTTATCTTTAAGCTCACTTGAAAAAAATGACAAAATAAAGAAATGGTAGAGATGCATTAGATAAAAATGGTGGGTGTTCACCAGTGTGCAACGAATCTGGCTTTCATGTAGTGCAACTTTCTGATTAAGAAAATCAAATGAACAGTCAATGTTTATAAATATCACTATTGCAGAAGTAGATTTTTTAAAAGTCCAAAAGAAATAGGAAGATCATTTGTCGATGTCCGCTCCCGGCCGGCAGGAAGGACACACGACAAAGTCTGGTAGTGGACAACCTTTTCTTTTTATTTTCCTTCTCCGTACAGCCTGCCCTGGGTTCTCCCAGCTGAAGCCTCCTCTGGTTCGCTCCCCGCGGCTCCTTTTGTGCTTCAGTCTGCCCCAAAGCCTCTACCGGTCCGCTCTCCGCGGCTCCTTTTGGGCTTTTACTTCTGGGCTTCTACCTGGCTTCTTCTTCCGCCCAGGGGTGGCACCGGTATATATACGGGTACAGTGTCCAATCATGTTAAAGTAAGCAAGGCAAGCTGATTGGCTAACATCATCAGTTGCCAGGCAGACTATATTGTTGAGCGGGTTGTTTACGCGGTAAGCAGGAAACTAACATATTCGATGGGAGGGGTAATCTACCTCAGGCTTTGCTCTTTACCACAGGCCACACGTCCGCCGCGCAAGGCGAGCTATCACAGACGCGGCTCCCAACATCTCCCCCTATTTTATTTTTTATGAATGTGCGCATCGTAGCCCTTCCTGGACTGGGTGCAGAGGCTTATGCCCTATGTGTAGGCCCACCGTAGGTCCTTGGCTTAGACCCTGGTTGGCCATGCCATGGTCTGCCAAGGCCCTGAGGCCCTCGTCCTTTTTCTAGGGCCAGGCACAAACTGGACGGAACCTGGATGCACACAAGCTTGCACTCATTTCCTCTCCGTAAAGAAATCCCCTCGGAGAGAAATTTAGACCTGGGCAGCATCTAACAGTCCAGCGGCTTACGTGCAGGATGGGGTAGGGCCTGGCTTAGGTCGAGTCGTGCTGGGGAGGCACGCTCTTACCCGTCATTGACTCACCTACCCTGCTGTGTATTGTCACCTTATGGAGGAGAATGAGGGATGCCCGCCATATCTAGACTCGGTCGTGGGCCAATTGAGCAAGCCATGCATATGCCTGAGGATCTTCTTGTCCATTTCGGGCTACCGCTATTTCTATTCATCTTATTGGTTGGTCTGTGATGGATCTCCAGTAGGGCAGGTCTGATCTTCAGTCAAGGGCTTTGTTGCCCGTGTCAGTCTCTCCGGTATCCACAGTGGTTCTCGTCCCGGTTCCTGTGGGAAAACACAAACCGCGCCTCGGTTCCAGCTGACCACTGGATCCGGGCCCATCCATTGTCCTGTCAGGACATCTTTCCACTTCACCCACCCTTTATGGTTGGGGGAAGGGTTGCAGTGCTCCACAGCTGGGGAGCGATTATCATTATTTAAATTTAAAAAATTGTGTGTGAATAGTGCCATGGATAATCGTGCCTTTGGGGCCAGGCCTTGGCCTACTCCCCCTTTTTGTTTTTGTAAAATTTCTTTGAGGCTTCTATGAGCCCTCTCAATGATTCCTTGACCTTGGGGATTGTATGGGATAGCATGTTTTAATTGAACCTCCATCATTTTGCAGAACTCATTGAAGGCTTTGCCTATATAGGCTGGTCCATTATCAGTTTTTAATATTTTTGGTTTGCCCCATGCGGCCCAAGCTGCCAGGCAATGATTGATCACATTAGACACTTTTTCACCTGTTTCTGCTGTTGCGAATATGACGTGAGAACAGGTGTCTGTGGAAACATGAACATATTTAAGAGTCCCAAACTCCTGTATATGTGTGATGTCCATCTGCCAAACATCACCAGGGATCAAACCTCGAGGGTTTACTCCCATCGGTATGGCAGGTTTGTATGTGGCACAGGAGTCACATAGTCGCACGATATCTCGTGCATCTGCTCTAGAAACATGGAAATGGTTTGCTAGTGTCCTGGCATTAACATGAAACTTATCATGGAAGGCACGGGCTCGCTCGATTGGTGTTAGTAAGGTAAAAATCCATAACGGGCGAGTGGCAGTGTCAGCAGCCGCATTCCCCTGTGCCATGGGCCCCAGCAGGGATGTATGTGCTCTTATGTGGGTGGTGAAGACCTTATGGTGTCTGTTCTGAAGCAATGTCTGGATAGACAGGAACAGTCCAGCCACTGTGGAAGTGGATCTAATTAAACTGGCAGTCTCAAGCACTTGCATAGCATTGACCACATACCTAGAATCGGAGACAATGTTAATGGCTTCTGAGAACCGTTCAAGAATCATTTTAACGATCTGCAGTTCTACCACCTGAGGCTGATCTGGTTTAAATTGTATGGTAACCGGGGGCTTGCCTAGGATCACATAGGCGCCTATCCCCGTCTTGGAGCCATCTGTGTATATTGTAGTTGCTAGGACTAATGGCTCAGAGGCAGTAACCTTTGGAAAAATTATAGGGTGCTGAGTGACAAATGACAAGATAGGGTCTTTAGGGTATTGATTGTTTATATCCCCATGGAAAACACATCTCAGAATGGCCCAGGTATCTATGCAGGCAGCCAGGGTCTTGATCTGGCTGGCGGTATAGGGTACTCGGATGGCTTGTGGTCCTGAGCCAAAATGTTGGACAGCTCTATCATGCGCTTCAAGGGCCAATGAAGCGACTGCCTCCGGGTAATGCTCTATGACTTTTGCAGGTGAGACCTTAGGGTGTATCCACAGTAGTGGTCCTTTCTGCCAAATCACCGCTGTAGGCTGTAGACTAGTCTGTAGCAAACAGACATCAAAGGATCGCCCTGGTTCAATTCTGTGTAAGGTAGCCCCACCTAAGGCTTTTTTTACTCTCTGTAAGGCAGCTCTTGCCTCAGGAGTGAGCCTCCTGTGGGAGGCTATATCTGGGTCTCCCTTCAGAAGGTCGAACAGGGGTTTGAGATCTGAATTTGGTATATGTAAATATGGCCTAATCCAATTAATGTCTCCCAATAGCTTTTGCATGTCATTTAGGGTCCTAACGCCATCCATCCTAATGGTGACCTTCTGTATAAGTCTGGAGGCGACACTGAGGTCCACACCTGCTGACCCAGGGGTGGCCCTTGTTGAAGGCTGCCACCCTGAGCTGTCCTGTCTCTGGGGCGGGGGCCCGCCTGTGAAGGGGGCCCCCTCTGGCCGTTTTTTGGCTCTCTAGCATCTTGTCCACAAATACGGTTGCCCTGAGCATCAAAGACCGACCTACACTCCTCAGCTTTGTGTGATCCCTTTTTGCATGGCCCACAAACATATGGTTCTTCATTCCTAGGGCGAGGCCTAGCATCTGCATTGTTTGGGCAATGACGTTTAATGTGTCCTGGCTCCCCGCAGGCAAAACACCCTTTAGCCTTACATTCCCCTTCTAACCCGCGAGGTCCCCTCTGCTGTACAGCCGCGGCCAGGAGAGCAGCCACTCCCGAGTTGGAGAGCGGCCCCCCTATCTCTCTGCATATCCTAATCCAGGCGTTGAGGTCCTTGTTCTTATGAGGAGCTATCGCTGCCTTGCACTCCTTTGTACATTGCTCAAAAATCAGCTGTCTTACCAGCGGTTGAGCCACTCCCGGATCAGAAAATATCTTATCGGCAGCATCTTGCATTCGGGCCACAAAGTCAACAAATGGCTCTGTGGTACCCTGAATTATTTTTGAAAGACACAAGGAGGCTGTTCCGGCACCACTTACCTGTTTCCAGGCGCGGAGCCCTATGGCATTGATTTGTTCATAGACAGCGCCGGGGAACTGGGTCTGGTCATCAGCGTGCCGACCTTCTCCCATAAGCATTTCCTTGTTCCACCCCCGGTTTCCCCGATTGGCGTTTCTCTCAGCCTGCTCTGCAGAGAACTCTGCGTACCAGGCTCGCCAATCCAGGTAACTGCCCGAGGGCAGACACGCCTTTGCCAGCTGAATCCAGTCCGCGGGGGTGAGGGGCCCAGAAGACAGATTCTCCAGCATGGCAATGGTGTAAGGCGCAGTCGGCCCAAAGGTTGTAACTGCATTTTTAAGTTCTCTAATCTGCTTTATCTCAAAAGGCTCCCATACATTGTGTCCCTGGCCCATAGCTACTTGTACAGGAAATATCCCGTAGGGGCCACTATCTATCCCAGGTGGATGTACCTCATGAGACAAGCGTCCCCCCTGCCAAAGCCGCCTGTAAAAATACCGACCCGCCGGCGGCGGAGCATAAGACAGCGGCCGTGATTGGGCGGAAAATGGGGGCCCGTGCATCACTTCCTGTTCTGGCGAAAGGGGAGAGAGCTCCCAGGCGGCCGCCTCGTGGCGAGGAATCGCCTCCGGAAACGGCCCCCAAGGTGGGGCGGAAGGCTTCGCCTCCCTCTCGCGCCGGGGAGCGCTCAGGAGCTCTCTACTCCTCCGCAGACCAGGTTGAGCAGAGCGCAATTCGCGGGGCAACGCTGGAAAAGAACCCTGCGACTCCTTATTGAGCGATTTAGGCTCCTGACAGCTGGTCTCTTTGACCTCCTTGCCATTCAACTTTCCCTCGTCCTCAGAGTCAGACGACTCCGAGGCTAGAGCCCCGTCCTCCTCCTTAGCATCCTTGTTCCCCTTGACGGACCCCTCTCGGGAGCTCCCTGACTGGGCCTGCTCAGATACCCTGTGTACTTTTGTAAGCTCTTGAGAGCTTTCTCCACAACCACCCTCGCTCTTAGTGTTGCTACCTAACATGTTTCCCATCTTTTAATATGTTACTCACCGCGTGAGGCCCAAGGAATCCGCCACTTACGCGTGAGCCTGAGGGGAGTCTAAAAGCCCTGTAGGTGCGCGCCACCCAGAGCCCAGGCTTATCCCCAACTCACCTGTCTCGCAGCTCTGTACTGGAGCGTTGTCCACTTCCACGTCTCGGGGGTGATCAGTCCCCGGGCGGGCCTCCAAATGTCGATGTCCGCTCCCGGCCGGCAGGAAGGACACACGACAAAGTCTGGTAGTGGACAACCTTTTCTTTTTATTTTCCTTCTCCGTACAGCCTGCCCTGGGTTCTCCCAGCTGAAGCCTCCTCTGGTCCGCTCCCCGCGGCTCCTTTTGTGCTTCAGTCTGCCCCAAAGCCTCTACCGGTCCGCTCTCCGCGGCTCCTTTTGGGCTTTTACTTCTGGGCTTCTACCTGGCTTCTTCTTCCGCCCAGGGGTGGCACCGGTATATATACGGGTACAGTGTCCAATCATGTTAAAGTAAGCAAGGCAAGCTGATTGGCTAACATCATCAGTTGCCAGGCAGACTATATTGTTGAGCGGGTTGTTTACGCGGTAAGCAGGAAACTAACATATTCGATGGGAGGGGTAATCTACCTCAGGCTTTGCTCTTTACCACAGGCCGCACGTCCGCCGCGCAAGGCGAGCTATCACAGACGCGGCTCCCAACAATCATTTAGTGCCTAGTAGTTTTTCTCTTGCAGAACAAACAGTGTTTAAAGATTTCAAGAATGGATCTAGTAAAATGTGAAGCAAAACATACATGAGTAGCAGAGTATCTGGTTTTATATTTCTTAGAGGTGATACAGAGTTAACCACAAGGAGAGTTTTATTTATCTTATCAATATTTTATTTACTCTGAGTAGAGCAACAGAAACAATATGGATATAAAGGAAAACTTACATTTAGCTACATGATATTCATTTAATAAACGTTATTTAGAAATTTCTATACACCAACTGTGGGGAGCAACTGAACCCGGAAATTGATCACGCATGCCGGGGGAGACAAGCTCAGTCTGAGAACAGAGTGCCTCAGGTAAGCCACATGAACAAACTGCTCCAGTCCAGAGTACACCAAGCCTTGAGATAATCCAAGCAATCGGTTGCTAGGCAAAGGAATTATGATGTGACACCAACCTGTCAAATGTACATGCTATGGGGGTTAAGAAGTTATTTTCTCCCATCTGGCGAAAGAGTTCCACCTGACCTCAGCTTTCTGTCTCTTAGGTTTCTTTCTCCATCCTCTGGCTATCCATTCCCCCAGGAATTTCAAGAGCTACTTGGGATGCAACAACCAAGTTCTATTCCAGATCCTGAGGCACATGTCAGCCAATATCCTTACACTTGAGTATGTTTTAGAAAAATTTAACTGATCATTAGGAATTTAGCAAAAAGAAATGGTGATAATTGCTGTAAAGTAGAACACAAAAACGTGATAGAACACTCCAGTGAAGGGCAGTCAGGAAGGCCCTCAGGCAGTTCAATGTGAAACCTAATCTTCATGAATCAGGGAAAGAGAGGTCTGAACTATGACAAAAAAGAAAATGAACACCCTATCTAAGAGCCAGCTGTCCCCCAAACTTAACAGATTGTTCCCATGTGTTAATAAAGTCTCTGTGCTTCCAGATTATCTCATTTTAGCTTACATTATAAATGAATTCTTCTAGAAAACTTAGCATTTTATTATTTGTTTTAAAAATGTATTAGTACATTGATTGCATTTCTTGTGAAGATCCTTGTGAGTATTGGTGGACATACATAACACGGCTCTATGCTATTTTTCTCCTTCACATCCACCTTTCTTGTTTGCCAGCATCACATTCATTTATTTATCATATAAACCCTTATAAAGTTAGTTATCATTCATATAGATTACGAATCAAATCAATAGGACAAAAACTGATAATACACATAGAACAATTATAGTAAATCAAAGTATATATAAAACAATTATATTAATTCAAAGTACATTTTGATATACAATTGTGTATGCTGGATTACAGTAAGGATTTTTCTTTAACTTTCACCCTATTATATGTATTTCATATTATACTTGATTTATGTATTGAGCTTTTCATAAAAGAAAAACTAAATTAGGTTTTCTTATATGCCCACTCACTCAATTCTGGGCAATTCACTTTTAAATCAATTTTCTAAGAACACTGATATTCAACCTCTATTACAATCCAGGCATCCATGTATTTTTATCATTTAAAGAATTCATTTTATTCATCAAAGAAAATAGAATTTTAAAATCCCACAAGTTCAGTGAACATTTATTCCCGTAATCCACCAGTTTATCATCTGTGTTCTAGATCATTATTTTTTTTTTCTTCCGCCACTCTCATAAAGTCCATACTGCTTCACTGAAGAAGTGGGAATTCTAAAATTCCAGAGCTCCAGTGATTATTTACTGCCTGGTGATTTATATCATTTCACTGCATAGGTTTTATAGGTTCACTTGTTATATAGCTCATGATAAATATGCTTTCTCTGAGCTATAGCTCAAGGATAATCATCAGATTTGGGACCCCAAACAATTAAATCACCTCTCATATTTTTTAATGACTACAGGGAGCTCATTATGCCTGCTTTACTGAAAGAATGTAAATAGATAAGAGCTTCGAAAGCCATTTTCATCTTTTGTAACTATATTTCGCAATTTAAAAAAAAATACATACTCGTTCTAATTTGCAGCGTTATTTATATACCATGGACATTTGAATTAATTTGCTTTATTTGTTACATTGAACTGACTATGACATCAAAGATAACAGAGAAAACAGTAATTAAAATATACCCTAAAACTTTTCCAAATTAAAACTTACAAGCATGTGTAAAATACAATTGGAGTATACAAAAATGAAGGGGCAAACACTCATTATATCGTCTCATTAATGAAAGCACACATATTTAATGATTAGCTAGAAAATGTCAAAATATTCTATTGACTTTATTTTCAGTGTTCAGCTTCAAAATTCCCACTTTGGAGATTTTTCATGTTACTCTTTATTCACTAAATTTATTTTGTCACACTGAATATATATTATCTGAAAGAAAAATTCCACCATTATAATTTAACATAGTAAATGTTTTGCACAGCTAAGAAAATATTTTGATACTAACAAGCGTACTTAGGTAAGTTCTGGTATTTATTAAAGAGCATGCATGTCCCATCAATTACTGTCTTGTATTCATTATCACATTTCTATTTTCTTTCTAATTTAACAATATCCCTCAATATAAAAATCCACAAACAACTAGAGAACAAATTAATTATACTGTATTTGATGAGACACCAATTTGGCCATTTTTATTTATGTGTTAAGCCCTTGTATGATGTAAGCTTTATAAAGCTGTCATTATATGAAAAAGGAAAACATTGTAACATCTTTTAAAATGTTAAATATTTATTGAAAGAAATCTAATTGAATTGTAAAACATTTTCATAAACTTGACATAAATAATATATAATATCTGTGTATATATTTTCAAAAATTCCCTTTTCTGGGTTGTTTTATATCTTATTAAATAAAAATCTGTTATATTTAAATTTAATACTTTTATAAATTAATTTGTATTTGAACATTTTTATACATTAGTGATAGCCCAGAAAAAAAGACATAAATGTGACTGAAAATAGAATATTATTTTGTAAGATCAGTATGTAACAATAGCAGTGATTTTAAATAATGGCAGTACATTTGAACAAAATTTAATTAAAGTAAAAATTTTGCAAAATCCAATTTTCATTCATGTTGTCAAAATAAATGGCTTAAGTTACTCATAAAGCAGATATTAAATTTCTTTTTTTTTGTTACAGTATGGAAAATGTGTAATAAAATAATTTAAGGTTGAATGAGTGTAAGTGTGAATCTTTTTGTTGAAGTAGATGAGGGTAACTATTGATCATTTGAGATTTTGTAAAAATTTCCTATCCATATTATAATTTATCTGAGTTTTTCCAATAAATCATAAGTAAAGATCCTTGTAGATATTTATCATAAAAATAAAACCAGCAAATCTACATTTATAAGATAAAAGCAATTGGTTGAGTTTCAATGGCATATATTAGGATACCCATAAACTTAAGTGGAGGGTATAAATGCATAATGATACAGCATATCAAACATTCTATACCATAATTAAAGGTATAGAATTTAAGCTCATATATAAAATATTTAGAAGTAAATAATTCAAAAATGGTACTTGGCATAGCATAATAATATTCATTTTATTTTAAACTTAGATTTTTATCCTAAAGAAATTTTGAAGATTTAATGTTTAATACTTTCATTTTTAATTCAGTCTTAGCCCCATACAAATTATTTCCATTATTTTATATGCATTTTTTCTCGGCAACAGAATTGGAAGTGAATACAATATTCCATTCTTGTTATAAAGGGACAACTCTCTTCTAGAAAAAACAGTATGGAAAATGAAGTACTAATAAATAAGAATTTTACTCAAACTATAAAAATAGTTTATAGAAATTCTTTCTCAATTTCTTCCTGGAACAAGGGGATATTAAACGTGTACATGCCAATAGGCATAATAAATGTTCAGAACATTACGGATAAACAAAGTCATCTTTGCATCCAGGAAAACCCAAAGAGAATACAGTGTTTTCCCCAAAGCATCCAACCACCAAATTGGAGACAGAAATGGAGAATTAAATAATAAAAATATGGCACAAGAATTTGATTTGGGAAATCTTTTCCTAGAATGTCCCTCTTAGAATAAAATGGTCATGAAGAGTCGTTAGTTTTAATATGTAAATATTAGGACTGTGTTCAAACTAGTCAGGAAAATTTAGTGTTTATGTATATGGGCTTGACTGTGTATTGTGTGTGTGTTTGTACCTGCAGATGCATTTAATATTAGAAGACTAAAACTTCTCTCAAAATAGCTATTATTTTTTGATACTAGAATCTCTTTGAAGCTTAAAATTTTGTAATTTGATCTAATGGCTTTTTCTATTGACAAAGGAACTTTGCAATAATTGGTTATTTCCCTTACAGAGCAGGAAAACTATTGTTCAATAGTTTTATGGCTTTTGAGCAGTGATAATTAACCATAAATCTTTAGGGGACACAGCTGGCTTTCCATATGACTGTGGAGAAGTGCCATATGGCCTGAAGCCCTAAC
Organism: Cavia porcellus; assembly: GCF_034190915.1. Lineage (NCBI taxonomy): Eukaryota > Metazoa > Chordata > Mammalia > Rodentia > Caviidae > Cavia > Cavia porcellus. The sequence continues at coordinate 23,491,904 of NW_026947497.1, read as the reverse complement.
AGGGATCCCTACCACTCTCAGGTTATAGATTGAAAATCTGTCACCATATTAAGAAGCAAACTGCTATCAAATCAGTGGAAAATAAATGATGGTCATATACAAGTGAAGAAAAATATATTCATCAAAAACCTGGTCGTTATTTTTGAGGTTACTTTTTTTGAAATAATATCCATGCAATTTAAGAACTTAATGACATGAGTGATTTCATATTGAAATTTCTGTGCTTGAATATAAACGTCTGTTTGTCTCCTAAACTCCTGTTTAGTCCTAACCCCATCAGGAATATTGTTTGGAATGTACTGCCTCCTTTTCATTCTGTCTTCTGCATACAGGTATCATTTTCTCAGATTTTGTCCGTAAGCTAAGAAATAGTGATTTTCACATAGTTTCTGTCTTATATAATATTTCCCTACTATGGCGAGACTTATCTTTCTGCCTAATTTTAATTCAAATAAACTTGTAGCATGTTAAGCTATTTGTAGGCCTGGTGAAAAAAGGCAAAGCAAAGCAAACCCTCACTACATAATGACAATTAAAATAGAGGACAGAGAATTTTTTTAGATAGCTAAACTAATGCTTCTTTAGAAATGACTAGTTGATAAACAATGTAAAATGGTAACATCTTTAGGACCACTTCAAGATGCAGATGCTTTGCCCTGGCAAGAATCTGTAAAGCCTACAAGGCATCATCAGCAAGAGATAACACACGTTCCCTTTTCATGCCATGCTCTAGTTATTTAGGACATTAGAAAGCCTTATTTGGATCATCAGGATTATGTTTTCAGTTCTGAGTTTGCCTTTTTGGGTTTGCCTTGCTCAGGGTAGAACTCATGGACATGGGTACTCTCTAAGGAACAAAGAATGTTCAAGTGGAGGCTGTTTAGATGAATCGTGAAGGAGGAACTGAGTGCTCACACGTGTGAACATGAGATGCTTTGGGTGCAAGGCCAGAGATACAAAGCTAACAGAGGAAAGGTGTAGACTGAAAGCTTGGGGATGTGTCTAGCTCTCCATAGGATCGTTCACGCTCACACGGACACCCAAGGGATCTCTGAACTTGAAATTATTATCACTCCTTTCCAGATAATTTTGAAGACATTGTATTCATAGGAAATATAGAATTAATTTCAAGTATTTTATTAGTTTGATTTAAAGCTTTTAAATTGTTTATCAACATCTAATAATATGCAGACCTTAAGCATGTAGGAATGTTATCCAGTAACTTATTTTTTCTCCTCTTAGATTATATTAAAATGATAACTTAGAAACTGATTAATAACTTTTACACATTTTTTCAAATATACTTAGTTAGAGCATCTTAGGAAAATGTTTTAAAAGGAAAACGTATGTTTTGTGTTGTAAGTTACATTATTCAAATCATGCTAACTCTTTAGACAATGATGTTTTAGACTTTAATGAAATCTTTCAGCAAATAGAAGATCAAAGATAATTTTGATTTATATCCAAACAAGTGATGTTATAGCTAACTCATTTTTTAACTGAGTAGTTATTTTCTACTCGCATATCAATGTTATATACTGAGGATTTATATACCATAGGATTATTATGCTCTGCATACTAGCTCCTGTCTTAAAAAGTATTCAGTCAAGTTAAATGATTGTCTCAACTAATTAAATAAATATTTACTACATACTAGATAATACAAGGATGATAATAATTACATATTTTGTGTTATTAACTACCTCATACGGGAAATTGTGATGTACCAAGGTATATACCATACTGCTATATAAAATTAAAGATTAATATTAAGTTTAAAATCTGAAAATTGTACATGACATTCAAAAATATGCTTATATTAATTGAAAAGATTTCACATTGATTAAAAGGCAACATCAGCCTCTCAATAGACTAGTGTGACTTACCTTATAATAAAATAAATTTGAAAAGGAAAAACTACTTAGCATTTTAAATTTATGCTATCCAACCTGAGTTTCATGTTATTTGGATATATTTGGAATATTTTGATAAGCATCATTACAGGTACTTTCAAGTTCACAAAGAAGGTCATGCACATAAGCAAAACCATATCTTACACTGACAGTGATGGCTAATTCACAACATATAATTCACAAATGGTAAAATGATTTTATGATAAATTATTATTTTTCTCTATCAAGCCAAAGTGGTTTGAGAAACATTATTCTTTTAATTTAGAGAAAAGAAATTAAAACCATAGCTTACTGCAGTAATGCAGATTCTTTTAGAGAGAGTGCACAAACTGCAACCCAAGATCCACTTATTTATTTCTATTCCCAACACTGCTATTAAAAACTGAATACTGAGTTTTTAATTTAGAAAAAAATTCACATATTAACATCTTCTTTCTCAAAAGAAAAGCAAGCATGTTTTCCAATAGGTTTGCCACCACTGACCTAGTGTGACACTTTTTTCCTCTGTATGGAAGCATCGCTTTTTTCTAAGCTAATAGAATTATTGAGTATATTAATCAGCATTCTTCAGCAAAATAGAACTACTAATAGAGAGATCTGAAGATTTATTATGAGGATGGCTCCTGTGGCAAGGATATATTTGAGAAGTTTCATGTTCTGCTGTTTGAGGCCAAGACCTCAAGAGAGATAGCATTACACTGCAGTCGGAGAGTGGAGCCTTCACAGCCAGAGACCTCATGGCTTAAATCACAGTCCGAGGGGCACAGGAAATGAGCTGAATGATGCATATCAGGATAAACAGGATGAGTTCCTTCCTCTGCCTTCTGTTCTACTTAGATTTAGTGGAGTTTTGGTACACAATCAAACTGATGAAGGTAATTTCTGACTCTATCAATTCAATTGCAGATATTGACATAGAAAAATAAAACACCATGGTCAAGGACCCAACCAGCTTCCAGCCACACTAGACTGGATTTTGCAGGTTTTGGGCCCGCCTGAGCCATACCCAGTGACCTTCTTTCAGTTTGAAGAACTGGGAAGCCAGAGGAGATGAGATCATGCACACCAGCAGGGATCCTGGGATAGTTTAGAATCAAGGCACCCAGTGGTCAAGGAGCCAATCAGCTTCCAGCCACACTAGACTAGGCTTGGGAGATTTTGTGGCCTGACTGGATTATGTCAAGCAACCTTCTTCAATCATGGGAGTTGAGGGTACCTGAAGTGAGTTCCAATGCATTGGACCTTACTGGGGGAGAGCTTTGGACCATCACCCACAGTGGTTAGGTGCCTGCCCATCTTCCTGGAACACTTGAGTTGGCAACAGAGGTCCTGTAGGCCTAACTAGACCATGCTCAGCAACCACCATTCAGTCTCAGGAGCCAAGGGCATAGGAGATAATTTCCAACACACCCAAGGGAAGCCTTGGAACAATACTTGAAACATGGAAATATAGGAAAATGATAAAACAAAAAACCAAAATGAAGTGTCAAACCTCCAGCCCATCCCAAGAAAGCCCACCCCAAGAGCCAAGTACATAGAAGAAAACATATGCCATATACTTGCAATACCTGAAATAATAGTAACTGAAATAATGAAGTAACTCCAGGAAGATTTAAAAAATTCAAACTAGAAATAATCTCTCAGGTAAAAGAAGAAATGATAGAAGTAATGAAAGACATGCTGAACACATCTAAAGAAGACACAGTTAAAATATTAGAGGAACAAAACAAAAAGAATCTCTGGATGAACAATATAGCAAACAGAATACATAAGGCAGATTCAAAGAGATATATAGGAAATCAAAAATTGCATTGAAAGTTGTCAAAACCACCTCAACAGAGTGAAAATAGAATTTCAGACCTCGAAGACAAGATTGCAGCCATTGAACAGAAAAGTAAATATCTTTTAAAAATAACAAGGAATCAGGAAATAACAATTCAACAGCACCAACATCATGCAAAGAAAAACAATATAAGATTGATAGGGATAAATGTAAAAGAAGGGGACAACACAAATGATATCAAGAGGCTATTTATAGAAGTAATAGCTGAAAATTTCTCAAACATGAGAATGAAAACTGACATTAGGATCAGTGAAGCATATTGAGCTCCAAATAGTTATAACGAAAATAAAACTATACCCAGACATATAATAATCACCATCCCAGAAACCCAACATAAGAATAGAATATTAAAAGCTATTAGAGGGGCTGGGGATTTAGCTCAGCGGCATAAGTGCCTGCCTTGCAAGCAGGCAGTCATGAGTTCGATCCCTGGTACCAATTAAAACAAAAAAGACAAAAAAAAAAAAACTATTATAGACAAAAGAAAGATCACCTATAAAGGAAAACTTATCAGAATCACAGCAGACTCCTCAACACAAACAATGATGTCAAGAAGAGCATGGAGTAAAGTATTTCAGATCCTAAAGGAAAATGATTTCCAATCTAGACTGACATACCCTGAAAAAGTGTCCAACAAAATTCATGGAGAAATAAGATACTTCTATGACAAAGAACAGCAGAAGAACTTCATGATACCCAAGCCAACCCTACAAAGAATACTGAAAGACAGTTTAGATACACATAGGAAAAAAAAAAAAACACTAAGCAAGGCAGACAAATAAACAGAATGGAAAGATAAAGATGCAACAGTAGAAAGATAACATGTCAACAATAAACCAACATGTAACAGTTATAGTCATTAATGTAAATGGTCTCAATTCACCAATTAAAAGAAACAGAGTGGCAGAATCCATCAAGAAAAAACATTCAATCATATACTATCTACAATAAATCCATCTAACACAAAATGAAACTCACAGACTGAAAATCAAAGGATTAAAAAAGTACTTCATGCAACAGGAATTTAAAAAAAGCAGGGGTAGTTATTCTCTTGGCAGACAATATGAACTTCAAACCAAGAATGATCCTAAGAGATAAAGAAGGTCACTACATACTGATTAGGAGAAAACATCAGAGGAAAAGACAATAATCTTACATATATATGCACCAAATTCCAAAGCACCCAGTTATACAAAGCAAGTATTAATAGAAATGAAAAATCAAATAAGCAAAACCACAATTATAACAGGAGACATTAGTACACTATTGACACCAAGGGACAGATCAACCAGACAGAAAAGCAGCAAAGAAATAACAGAACTGAAACATACCTGTGAACAAATGGACTTAATAGACAAATACCGAATGTTCCATCCAACAACATCAAAATATACATTCTTCTCAACAGTACATGGGACATTCTCTAAAATAGACTGTATTCTAGCCCTCAAAACATATTTAAATAAATGCAAAACAGTTGAAATTATCCCATGTTATCAGATCATCGTGCCATGAAACTAGTAATTAATGATAAAAGAAACTTCAAAAACCCCACAAAAACAAGGAAATTGAATAATATGCCTGAGTTATTAGTGGGTCACATGGGAAATTAAAGAAGAATTTAAACAATACCTACATGCAAATGAATATACAAATACAACTTAGCATTATCTGTGGAATGCAATGAAAGTAGTAGTCAGAGGAAAATTTATTTCACTGAGTTCCCACATCAGGAAAACAGAATGAATACAAATAAACAAGCTGATGCTACACCTCAAACATCTAGGAAAAAAAAAAAAGAGCAATTCAAGTCCAAAGCCAAAAGAAGGGAGGAAATTATAAAAATCAGAGCAGAAATTAATGCAACAGAGACTAAGAAAACAATCCAAAGAATCAATGAATCAAAGAGTTGGTTGTTTGAAAGAATAAATAAAATTGATAAGCCCCTAGCCAACTTTATTTTAAAAAGAAAAGAAAAAGCTCAAATTCACACAATAAGAAATGAAAAAGACGAAATCACTAAACACTCTGTGGAAATACAGAAGATCATCAATACCTATTTCCAAAACCTCTACTCTCATAGATTTGATAACGGAAAGAAAAAGCTCAGATTCATTCAATAAGAATGAAAAGGCAAAATCATTACACACTCTGTGGAAATACAGAAGATCATCAATACTGTTTCCAAAACCTCTACTCTGATAGGATCGATAACACAAAAGAAATGGACAGATTCCTAGAAACATATGAAGTATCAAAGCTGGGTCAAGAAGATATAAAACTGCTGAATAACCCAATTTCTATTAATGAAGTTGAAAATGTGATTAAGTCCTTACGTACAAAGAGAGACAAGGCCCAGTTGGATTCACTGCGGAATTCTATAAGAAATACAAAGAAGACTTAATGCCAACACTCCTCAAACTTTTCAATGAAATCAAAAGGGAAGTAGTTCTTCCTAAGTCATTCCTGGAAGCAAATATTACTCTAGAACCAGAACCTGAGAAAGACCCAACTAAAAAAAGAGAACTACCGGCCAATCTCCCTAATGAACACAGATGCAAAAATCCTCAAGAAAGTATTGGCAAATAGGATGCAGCAAATCATCAAGATTACACACCGTGCCCAAGTGGGATTCATCCCAGGCATGCAGGGGTGGTTCAGCATACAAAGTCAATAAATGTAAGAATCATATCAATGTAAGAACCATATCAATAAATGTAAGAATCACACAATATTTAGATGCAGAAAAAGCTGCTGGTAAGGTCCAACACTCATTCATTATAATAACATTACAGAAAATTAGAATTGATGGTCTTTATCTCAATATGATAGATGCCATCTGTGACAAACCAACAGCCAGTATCATACTAAATGGCCAAATACTGAATGCCTTTACTGTAAAATCAGGCACAAAACAAGGATGTTTCTTACCACCACTCCTATTCAACATAGTGCTGGAAATGCAAGCCAGTGCAATTAGAGAAGTTAGAGAAATAAATTTGGTAAAGAGAGGAAAAGCAGAAGTTAAGTTATAATTACTTGCAGAGGACATAATATTCTACATAGAAGACCCCAAAAATGTCATTGAAAGTTTCCTAGATATAATAAATAAATTCAGCAATATAGTTGGATACAAAGTCAATACTCAAAAATCAATAGTATTCTTATACACTAACAACAATATCATTGAGAGGCAAATAAGCGTAGCTGCACCATTCACACTGGCATCCCCCAAAAATAAAATACTTAGGAATTAATCTCATGAAAGAACTAAAGATCCAGATAGGGAAAATTATAATACACTGAAAAAGAATTTGAAGAGGATATCAGAAAATGTAAAGACATCCCTTGTTCATGAATAGGAAGAACAAATATTGTGAAAATGGCCATTCTCTCAAAACTACTACACAAATTCAATGCAGTCCCAATGAAAATACCATAAACATATCTCATAGATCTAGAGAAATCACTCCTAAAATTCATCTGGAACTAAAAGAGACCTAAATTAGCACAGGCAATTCTAAGCAGCAAAGGCAAGGCAGGAGGCATCACTATCCCTAACTAGAAGTTATAGTACAAAGCAACTGTAATAAAATCAACATGGTACTGGAATAAAAACAGATCCGAAGATCAATGGAATAGATTACAAGATATAACCACAACTACAAACCCTCAACCATTTTATCCTTGATAAACAGGCCAAACATGCTCACTGGAAGAATGAAAGTCTCTTTAATAAATGGTGTTGGAAAAACTGGCTCTCCATATGCCAAAAACTAAAACTAGACCCATGCCTATCACCATGTACTAAACTAAAATCTAATTGTACCAAAGCTCTGAATATTAAAACAGAAACACTGAATCTGTTGCAAGGCAAATGGGGTAAAAATCTTGAAGACATAGGGGTAGGTAGAGAATTCATGAACAGGAATAAAACTGCATGGGAAATACTTCCCTGAATCAATAACTGGGATCATGTCTTATTAAAAAGTTTCTGCCTGTCATAAGAAATCTCCAGCATAGTGAAAAGATAACCCACAAACTGGGAAAAAAATCTTAGAGAACTGTCCCTCAGGCAAAGGTCTTCTGTCTAAAACATATAAAGAATTTAAAAAATCAGACCACTGAAATTCAAAGACCCAATTCAAGAATGGGCATCTGAGATGAATCCACAGTTCTCAGATGAAGAAATACAAATGACAAATAAATACATGAAAAAATGTTTTTCATCATTAGTAATTAGAGAAATACAAATTAAAACACTGAGATTCCATCTCACTCCAAAAGAATGGCCAGGATCAAGAAAACTACCAACAACAAATGCTGGAGAGGCTGTGGGGAAAAAAGGAACTCTCCTGCTCTCTTGGTGGGAGTGTAGACTGGTGCAACCATTGTAGAGGTCAGATTGGAGATTTCTCAAAAAGCTGGGATTGGAAGTCCTATTTGAACCAGCTATTCTGCTTCTAGGCATATTCCCAGGGGAAGTGAAAATAGAATACCACAGTGATAGATGTGCACAGTAATAGATGTTTATAACAGCACAATTTGTAATAGTCAAATCTTGGAAACAACCTAAGTGTCTATCAACTGAGGAATGGATAGAAAGTTGTGGTGTTTTTATACAATGGAGTACTACTCAGCTATAAAGAATGATTCACATTGAGATATTTATAAATAAATGGACACAACTTGAGACCATAATCGTAAGGGAAGTAAATCAAACTCACATGTATAAATACCATACAGTCTCCATAGTGTAAGAAATGATAAGAGTACGTAAAAGTTTATGGTGATCATGATTCCTCATTACATTGCTTTGAAGCCTTATAATGTTTCCATTCATTAGTTGGCATGATTTTATCCCGGATTGTTTGATTTTAATATCTGAGATGGTATGAACAGCTATTTTGAAGAAAAGAAGACATTATACTAGCAAGTGCTGATTTAATATCATCTTGTTTTGAAGTCCTATCATACTTTTGTTCTTCTGTTACCATTGGTCATATCATGTGGTATCTTACTGGATTTTATTATGTACGGTAGTATAAACAATTTTTATAGATAATGAGATAATATAGTAACCATTTTTCATTTTTTGTTATTTGGTTCTGAATGCCCTGTAATACTTTCATTCTCTTGAATGGTTTGATACTATTTTGTTTTGTTTGATACTATTGTATATGAAGATATGCTCAACTATTTCAAGGAAAGAGACATTATGGTAGCTACTGCTATACTGGGTTGTCTTGTTGTGAAATACTGTAATTCTTAAATTGTTCTGTTCTAATCTGCTTTGTTATGTCCTCTTTTATCTTAGTCTAGTTAAAATAAAATAATTTTTTAAAAAGAAAATTATTACACCAAACTGTTAGATGTAAGAAGTGCTGATTTTACAGGTTCTCAACACTGAAGAAAAGCTGGATGTGGTGGTACATGCCTGTAATCCTAGACTTGCCAGATTGAGGCAGTTCAAGGCCAGCTAGGTAGTGAGACCGTGTCTCAGGGGAAAAAAAAAAAAAACACCAAACAATGAAGAATGAACCAAAGGAGCAAGTTAGGAAAGTTTTATTGGAAATAAACAGGAGAATCTGGATTTCCAAATGTGTTATCCCTTTGTCAGAGGGAATTTATGCAGCAAAATCACAATGTGGGTATAGTATGTGGCAAACTACTATCAACCTTAGTACCACAAATATATTCACTTAGCTAATCTTGATTAAGTAGGAAAGTGAATAACATATCAAGGGTATATGGAAAGAAAAGAGGCACTTTTAGCAAGGGAGAGGAGTATGTGGTCAGGTGTTCTAGTCACATCCCTATGAGTGGGATCCCTATCTGGGCTCACTGGACCAGGGGGTACTAATGACAGTGCAATCTCAATTTGCTGTTTGGTGAAGCATGCAGGCCTGTCTGCTGCATTTCCATCTGAGCCTGGCTTTCTTCAAATTTTCTCCAACCACAATTGTGATGTCTTTATTTTTGTGCTGCTCTCTTTGAGGACCCGGCCTCTCATGAATATTCTATCTAGCTTAATTACCTACAGTAATATCATCCAAGAAACACCTGATACACAAACCTATAATAATTAGTATAAACTGTTAATTGTATCAAGAATTTCAACAATTATATAAAGAAAACTTGTCACTAAAATATGATACTGATAGTCATATAAGAAACACCAATGTTAGATTTAACATTAAAATTAATCAATGCTAGAAATGAATTTTATTAAAGTGAAAAGTTACCCATGAGAAAATAATATCTCCTTTGTGTATGTCATCAAATTATACAATATTGTGGAAAGGAACTACTTACAAATCATATATTCCATCTCTGGCACTGGGGTCACAGACTTCAAAATGTAAGAGCAATGTGTCCCTAACTATAGATGTGTATCCAGAAGAGAGAACAAACAAACTACTTTTCCTGGAGAAGTATTTCTTGGCATGCACAGTGGTCCTAGAGTTGTTTCTCTCAAGAACTGATTGGACTGTAGCTTGAGGAGTGATAAAATGTAATAAAAATGAAAGCAGCATTCAATGATGGACTAAGTGTTGGACAGTGTGTAATTATTTCTTGTCTGTGAGGAAATCCTGAAAATTCCTGAACTGTACACCGAAAAAGCTCACGATTTTTCCATAGATTCCACCTCCTGCCAGCTAATACTTAATTCCATTTGTGACCACTATGTATGATTAGCACTTTTCTTAAGCATCTGGCCAATAGGGCATATTTACCTGTCCAGTGACTCAAAGGCAGCATGTTCAAAGCTAAATATAACAGCTTGTTTTTCTTACTAATTTCTTTCCGGTGTGAATCTCACTATAACTGGCTCAAAGTCTATATGCAAAGCCTGCTCTCCACTTTCTCCACACTCAGTCTATCAGGTTCTCACCAGTCCACCCACAATCCATTTCTCAGTTTACCCCTAAGGAACTAACCTTTTGTCATACCTTGGAAGGCAATAAAATTTCCCCTTCTCACATCTTCATACCTGTTATCTCATCTCCAACTTCTAGCTACCATGGTCGTTCTAAGGCTGGACTCATTTAAATCATTATAATAAGGGCAAGATGGTCCTTCATGCCTTAACTTCTACAATTTTTCCGAATTTTACTTTTTCCCATTATTACTTCACATCTCAGCTTGGACAAGGTGATGCTTTTCATGTTATAAAATAAACCGAATATTTCTTGACTTAACTGTTGATGAATTGTAAAATTGCTAAAATAAGAAATGCATGTTAGGTGACAAAGAAAAAAAAAATAAGCTATCTTCCCTTGAGGACATATCTTTGGACGAGTACAGAAGTATTCCAACATGGAGATTATAAATGAGTTATCATTCACTATACACAGCCATATCTAAAAATTTAAGTAGTATGTGGAATATTAAAATATCTTTGTCTTCACAATATTCAAACATTTCTTGCCTTTAATGAGTGTGATCCAATGATTTCTATCTTTTTTAAGAGCTTGTGGTCCCCGTCTGAAGGTAAGTGAAGTCAGTAATTTATAGTAAAGCGTGGAGAATTGCTCTTTAGCTAAGTAGTATGTTCAATATATTTGCCACCACATTGTTTTTTTCACTATATATGTGCACAATTCAATCAATGAGTCCTAACGGATACATTATTAAGTACTTCCAAAAGCAAATATTTTTAGTAAGAGAAGTGAGTGATTAACTAGGAGGCAGATTAATAGCTTTTAGAATAACTAAGTGTACTGCTACTATTCTGGTATTTTTGAATTGTGCAATTTCAAAAAACCAATTTAAAGTAATTTTTAGGAGAAAAAAAAACCTAACATGTGCTGCGAAATTAGCTCAATTTTGGATATAAAGTGAGATAAAAATATTCTTTTTCTTCACTTTAAAACTGTAGCAGATTAGCAAATACTGATATTGAAGCAGTACACTTTAGCTCCCTACTTTGGAGACTTAAGTTAGCTCAAAAATAAAAGTTATATGCACTTATTTTGTTTGTATAAACAAAACATGTACACAAAGAGTTTGAAACACCATATAATGAAATATTGCTTGTAATGAAAAACATGGAAATAAATGAAATGCCTAAAAACAAGTTAGCAATGTTTTTAAAAGTACAGTGGTTTCATTAAGTATATTACTGGTCAAAGGAAAATATTCATAATAGTTTGTTAAAAGAGTAAGTTATTCTGAGCATGGGTGGGGTGTACACACACAGGGAGAAACAAGCCAGCTCAAGGTGAGAGAACAACTTGTTTCTGAAGTTATTCTTACTTTTATTTTTGCTTGTCTGTAATTTTAAAATGTTTATGTTATCATTTATTACCTTTACTCTATTTTAAAGTATATCTTCTGACTATACATAAATGTATGTTATCATTCAAACTGATACATTAATGTAGGATGAGATATTCATGCAGCATTGTGTATCATATATACTGTATTATTTGTAATTAATATATATTTATATATATCATAAAACATATAAAATAATATATAGAGTTCAAATTCATACTCCAATGTTAAATAGATGGCTCTTTTATAAGGCGGTCAAATGTCTGAGTGTACACTTTCATGTAATACCGGGAAAAATAACATTCTGTGATCATTTCAATGGGAAAATATATAGACACAAGTGATCTTTCTTGGACTCTTGGTTATATCACTATTCCACTTGTAGCCATATCACTGTTCTTGAAAATAAGCTTCACAGTTCACAACTCATAGTTAGATTTTACATCTGTCAAAGGCATCCTTGTAATTTTTTACTACTGGTTATTAATTTTCTAGAATATGAAGAGATGTGGTATTTATCAGCTGTCCTAATAGATAAATGTTTGATTACCTAAAATAATTTTGATGAACGGTTGAATGTTTTGAAAGATTTTTTTTAACAGGAATTGAATCTGCTTAAACCTACATTTCTTTTTCTTTTTTTTTATTTAAAGAGAAAAAAGAAAGGAAATAAAAAACCTAAGCGGTAAAAGGGTACAAGTAATACAGAATTTCAAGAAAAAAATATACAGTAAGAAATCACTAGTTAATAGGTTATATATTGTCTTCTTAGAAACAGTTGTCCAAATTATAAAATTAAAGCATATAAAGTGGGCATTCATACAGTGAGATTGCAGACCGTTCTGTTCAGTGATCCAACAAAAGCTCAGTAATATGGTTTTCTATCCTACACACTCAAATATACATGCAGTTATATCCCGTAGACCACCTTCCTTTCCTCTCTTTTTTACAATAACAATTACATTTTTTGTGTTTTATTACTCCCACAGTTCTTATTACATTTTTTTTGAAGAGAATAAAACCAAACGTGACTAAGAAAAACAGAGTTAGAACAGAAAGATTGGCATAGTACATGATGCAAAAACAGAATATCAGGTGATCAAAAGTGGTTACCATTGGGCCTCTTCCTATTTTTAAAATGAGTTGCCTGTATCATAAGGTATAATAGAATTGATCAAAACAGTACAGAACAAGACCAATAAAACCTACACTGGAGACCTTATAGGACTTCAAAAAAAGATAATAGTCAAACCATAATGGGCATCATAGTAAATCTTATTGCCTTCAACTTACATTTCTGAAAAGTTACTAGATTATTAACTGAAGGAAATATTGGAAATTATAAAAAATAATAAACAGTGAAATATAATTTGGGCAGTGATAATAAAAAAGGGAAGATTGAATATGCAAATGTTATCTCCAATCCTCTTGCCTTTAAGAAGCTTGTCATGTCTACATATATATCTTACATAGGAAATAAGTCTGATTTATTTTGGTAACATCATAAATTAATTTAAACTTATATTGCACAGGACAGCCCCATAACAGAGAACTTGACAGTTTAAATTGTGAATAGCACAGTTGATTAGAAGCTCTAGTCTACAGTCCTTTTCTCTAATTCACATGTGTTACCCTTCACAAACCCATCACCATGCATTCCCACAGTTAGCCCTGCAATTTCTTCTAATGCTCTTCAGTTTCTTTTACTACTTAGCTATAAATATTGTTACAGGCTAGTATATACTCACTCAACTGCAATTATTTGTCTATATTTATACTGTCTCTAATATAATCATTATTATTTGCTATTAGCAGACTGGACTTAGAAGTATTATAAAAGGAAATATTGCATGTCAAAAAACATATCAATAAATGATAGCACAAAGGCACAAAAAATGAAGGGCATTAAATATTCTTCTAATATGTTTGTTTTTCTTATTTCTGATCTTGCTGCTGTAAATCCTAAAATTATGACAATGCATAAATGTGTTTATTACATTCATAGAAATAATATAAATAAGAGAATGAATGAGAAAGGAGAGAAGACATTGTTGCACTCAAGAGTCTATATTTTCCATAATTAAATCAGTATTAATCAGAATTAAATAGTGAAAAGTTAAAATGTTACACAAATAGCCCAAAATTTTGCTAATCAAGATTAAAAAATTCTAGATATCTACAATATAGCTGCATGAATATAACTAGCAATATGATTTGATATACTTGAATTTTCCTAAAATGTTAGAACTCAAATGATCTCATGGCAATAAAACGAAGGAAAAAAATGAAAGAAAATAAAAGGATAAATATATGAGATTATGAATAGCTCTGTTATCTTAATTGTTGTAATAATTTCATATCATATACAATGTCAAAATATTGTTACATACTTTTAAACCTATAAAAATTTTTATTTGAAAATATATCTTAATTCAGCTGGAGAATAAAAATCTGCATTACCTAATACAATTACCCTTAGGTGCAATATGCTCATTTATATAACAAAAAAGAAGTCAATAGCTGAGAGATGAGGAGCTATATAAAAAGAAAATTTCAAAACACTAAATGAAAATATAATATAGCTAATAATTTTCTTAAATATGCCTAGTCTAAGCATACAAAACAAAAAAATGAGAGACTGTCACACTGGCTAACATAATAAGAAGCTTTTATATGCTATGCATAAGAAATGTTGTTTAAACTGGGCACAAATAAATTGAAAGTAAATAGATAAAAAGTGTACTTCATGCAGAGATTTTCATAATAGAGCTGAAATTTCCTGATGGTAATGCAGGTCTCTTTCATAGAAATAAAAACAAACATAAAAGAAAAATCTGTTTCGTCATGAAGAAAACCAAAGTCCTTATTCTAGTGATGTTTAATAAGCAAACATTTTTATAAAGTATTCCATTGATCTTTTAGTAATCTAACATGGTGATAAAATACACATAAATTCACCATCCTAAGTTTTCCTAGTGTGTATTAAAATGGCATTAACTATATCCTCACTATTGACAAATCTCAAGGACTTTTGTAAAAATGAAATTGTGTGTCCAATGTCTCCTGTATCCATTTCCTTAGTCCTTGGCAATCACCACTTTATTTATTTGATTTCATGTGTTTTTATGTGTTTATTTATTTAATTTATTGTCCTTTTGAGGCAGGGTCTTGTTACGCAGTTCAGGCTGACATTGGCTCACTTTTTAGCCCAGGTTGATCTCGAACTTGCATGGATCCTCCTGTCTCAGTCTCCCAAGCACTGGGAATACATTAGTGTGCCATTATGCCTGGCTTTGCCATTGTATTTTCTATTCCTCTAAATTTGACTGCTCTGTATACTTTATATAATGGCATCACTAGTATCTGCCCTCTGTACTTTAATATACTTGTGGTTGATCAATATTGTAGCATGTAACAGGGTACTTTATTAAAGCTGTCTGTACATTTATGCACTGTGTATCCTTTCATATATCAAGGGACACCTGGGTTGGGTTTCCTTCTTGGCTATGGTGAATAGTGCTACTATGAAAATAAGATTGCAAATATCTTTTTCAGATTCCACTTTTAATTTTTGACAGTTTTGGATATAAGATTGCTGAGTATTTGGGATTTGTTTTGCTTATTTGATTTTGGAGAACCTTCATATTGGTTTCCAAAAGGGCTGTGTTATTTGTGTTATTTTATGTTATGACTGACAGTGCACAAGTTTCTCACACTTTTCTTTCCTTTTCTTTGTTGTTTTCTTTTCTTTCTCTCCTCCCTTCTTCCACTCTCCTCTCCTCTCGTCTCCTCTACTCTTCTCTGGTGTTCTTTTCCTTTCTGTTTTTTCTTTACTTTTTCCTCCCCCTCCTGTCCTCTCTTCCCTTCTTCTCTTCTGTTTTTTTCTCTTTAGTCACTTCTGTTTTCTTTGAAATAGCAGCAGCAGCGATAGATGTGAAATGATAATCGTAAGGTGGCTTTGATTTGTATTTTTCTGGTGATTAGTGACATTGAACATCTTTTCATGTAGTACTTGGTCATCTTTATATCATCATATCATCTTGCAAGCACTGTTTACTTAAACTTTTTAAATCATGTTACATGTTTTGGTTTTGTTATTATTTTGTTAGTTTGCTTTTTATAGGAGTATATAAGCAATATATTACAGTAGATGGTTTAGAAATTACATATTATCTTAGAACAAAACTATTTTAACAAATTATTAAGATCAATTTTTATTCTTTTGAGTATTAATATCTTACATATAATTAGTTCTTATATTTTTTCTAATAAATATTTATTATAAAACATCAAACTATAATTCTTTGAAAATTTACATTATTTTAAGGTAAAATTTTTTCTCCTAGATACTTCTGATGGGTCATAATGCTTGTCAAATAAATAAATTTTTGATAAATTTTAATCTTTAGAAAATTACCTAAAATTATTTTTTTCATAAACAATTCTGCTTTTAACTGTTTAGGAATGTATTCTTTAAAAGACTCAACAATTAATGTACAGAAATTTATAAATGTATTTAATATCCCAAAATATCACACAGAATCAAAAGCCTTGTATCATATATATATATATATATATATATAACGATTTTTCACTTGGTGCATATAGCATAACAAATCATGAAACGCTTTTGTGTCCTCTCAATTCAGCAGACTGAATTTAGAAGCTGTGTTCCATTGGACAAGAAAAACCACTAAAAACATTTCATTTGGATTGTAACCATGATATTTTTAATCATACTTTACAGCCTTTCTTTATTTATTTGCTTTGAGTGTTGTGTATGTAATTGATATACAAGTCTAAAATTTTTACAGTTTTTGAAATCATTTATGGAAAATGATATTTTTACAACATCAATTCATATTCAGACAAAATATGGCTTATCAGATAGCCTCTTTCTCTTTACTTCCCAAAGATTAGTTTCTATGCCTTCATATTATAAAATAAATGAAAATAAATATAAATGATATGTGTACAGCATACTGACAAAAATAAGCAAAAAAAAATCCATTCAAAATCTATTCATTTTTCAAATACTGAAGATGTGTATATTGATTCCTCCATGTACATTTGTGAATCATTGTGAAAAATTGTTCACAGTTGAATGCAAAACCAATTAAGTTCTCTTTATGTCTAATTTATGTCTCCATAATTATATAGTTTCTGATAAAAGACACATTTATTATATGTGAGTCACTTTTCAAAGTGTTTAGCATGGTTATATAATTCAACATAGTTTGAAAAGAGAATTATCAACAGTCCATGGTGGTTTAGGAAGACAAATCTTTCACTGTAAGCATACATTAATATAAGCATATTATGATCACAGTATGATTTACTATTCTGAATAATGCAGATGAGTCTGAATAATTTTAATTTAGTACAATAAAATGTTTTCGTGTTAAAGAACCTAATTGTTCACCATTTTGGATACTTTCTTCTTACATTTTCAAATTTCCAATATCTGTCTTCACTGTAGCCCTGAGGAAAATAGTCAGTGACACAGGAAACAATAATGGTTTGTAACATTTTCTTTGAACAAGTCAGTATGTTCTCAATGTTTCATTCCTATCTTGAAACAGGAGCTTACAATTTCTGAAACAGGAAAGCTTACAATTTCTGTTTGATTCAAGCCACCTTTATTTCTTATTAATCAAGCATATATAAATGTCATACCTACCCAGTTGTCATTTTTTCGGCACTTCCTAGACATGATCAGATATGTCCGTAACGTCAAATGTTAACCTTTACTAAACATGTTCATCTGTCATGGTTATTTCATACAATTTGATAAATTAGATTGTAACTTTATATGATAGTAAAATCATCTCAATTATTTGAGAACTGACTATAAGAATTAGAAGTTTTAAAACAGAAAATAACTACTAATTTAGAGCTAAAGGATTTTTGGCTTAAAATATTTAATATCAGATATGACCTTTTATTAGTCATTTACTTAGAAGTCAATTGTTTCAGATCCCATATTCTGATTATAGTGAAATAGTGATTATATTTCAAGATCAAAGCAAGGCATTGTCTAATTATCATGACCTATATTATAGTAGAAGAAATTAATCAGAATTATTTTTAAGGTCATTATTTATTATAGACAGAGTATGAACATCTGCTAAATATTAAAGTATGCAAGGAAAAAATCCTATTAAGTGATATAAACTGTAGATGAAACTCAAATCTAGAATCTTGACTTAGTTAAGGTGAACACTATACAGATAAAGAGTTAAAAGTGGTGGGGGCTGGGCAGGTGGTCATGGGTTCAATCCCCGGTACTGACAAAAAGAAAAAGAAAAAATGGCATAGGACTAGTAGAAATTATTTGATTGGAAAAATATAATATTAATTTTTAAAAAATTGAAATTTGTATAAATATTTTCCTTTTCCACAATAGTTATGTATAAATTTTAGATAAAGTTACATGAAATATTATTTGTTCATAATAAATATAGTCTCTACCTTGCATTATTTTAATTTATGGATAGATCAGTGCATAAAGAATGACTGTTTAAAAAAGGAATTACTTTACATTTCAAGTAGACATCCTTTTAAAGTCATCTTCAGAATGCATTTGCATAGCAAGGAGAAATCCAGAATCTTGATAACAGCATGCTTCATCTTATTCAGCTGATAAAAGAACGCTGAAGATGAATGAAATTTTTTATAATATGGTGAGGTACATCTTTTGAACTTTCAACTCCGCTTTTACTCTCATTGGGAAGAATATTCTTGTTATGTGTAAGTTAGAATGAAACATAGCTTCAGTAATGCACCAAGAATCCAGAAGAATATGTCTAGATCCTATTAAAGAATGTTATATGCCCTGTTTCAAGAGAACTATACGATTTCTAAGGAGCAGGTAAAGAGCTGAAAGACAGAAATAATCAAATTAGGAAAGTTGATTCGTCCAAATCAATCCAGGGTAGAATTACATATAAGAGTAAAAGAATATGTTGTTTTGTGGCTGTGGTTCAATGTACCACAACAAAGTAAATCTTGAAGAGCCATCCTCCAAAGCATGCTGTGCCAAAAGAATTGTAAACTCCTCTAGAGCTGCCTCTATTTGGTTTGGATGGAGAGTTATTTTGTCAGACTTCTGCTTTGAAATATCCAGATTTTCCATAGAGTGTGCCAGATTCTAAGAGGGCAGGAGTTGGACACATGACTGAGTTGTACTGGAGAGGAGGACTTAGAGAACTAGTGTACAGAGACTCATGTCAGTGTGATTATTCATTACAGGGTATGTTGGTCTGGAAGTCAGCGTGGCTTGGGGTACCTCAACGTACTTTTAACAGTCTCAGCCTGAGCTATTCCCCAAATGGGGAGGACTGGAGGTCCAGACTGTTCCACCACTGGTAGCAAAGAGGATGAAATTTTTCACTCTCTGATACTTTTTTGATAATAGATTCCACACTATGTCTTCTATCAAAAACAAACTGCATGGGAAAATTATGAATTCCAAATGCATAAAAATGTGGTGTGAAATGATAAACTCCTTGGCCAATTGGTGAACATAACAGGTTACCCAATGATGCTGACATGCAATGTTTATTAGTATGATATAAATTTATTAATACATTAATATATTAATATAAAGTTAAATGAAGTTAAAATATGCACATGAAATTTAAAAGAGACTAGTGTTAATAACAATTTTATTTCAACAACAAAAATATAACATAGGAATAAAAATGTGCTGTATTTCTCGATTTGATTTTTCATCATAACTTATTAATTTTATAAAAAAGGTTACAGATTATAGTGTTACTTGTAAAGCATGAAATTAAATTTGAAAAAGTATATGAATGTCAATGGCCTAACACATTAATATGATTCTTGAAAAATTATTATCTGTCATAAATTAAATTAAACATTGATATTCTTTTAAAACTATGAAAGATATTTGCCTTCCTAAGTTTCTTTCTAAAAACTTTGGTTTAAAGCAAAATATAATGGAAAGAAATTGCTGAGAACACTGAAGAATATTTGAAAGCAAAGACATGTTTAATGATAATTTATATGTAAAATTTTTAAAGTGAAATGTTTAAAGAAAACAGGAGCTGTATATTAGTCTTAGATCAGAGCAGTCATAGTTGGAAAAATACCTGTTAGGTTATCATGTTCATCCTTCTGCTAGGGCAGGATAGGCCTCAGTCCCAGGAGAGAAGAAGTTAGCACATCATAGTTGCCAAGAAAGCAAAGGCAATCTTTTAGGGCGCACAAGAGAAACCTAGCTGGAGCCAAGTCAATATAGTGTTTGACTTCTGTCCAATGAACCCGTCAAAAAAATAAATGTGCTTCTGTCATTTTAGCTACACTGATCCTGGCAACTATATTCAGTTCTAGTTGGAACATTTGCAAAATCTTATCAAGAAAACTATCCAATAAGAATATATTGCACTTCTATTTATGGAAAGACAAGAAGAAAATATTGTAAAGCAAAAGTATTAAGAAGAATATATCCCCGCAATATTATGTTGGAAGTATGAAAAATGTTAAACCACAAATGATAAATATATCTGGAAAAGGTGAACTGTCTATTACATTTACTAGTAGAACAACTAGCACTGCAAGCTATGCACATGGGAACATAAATCCTATGTGATGAGAAAGAACAGTAGGAGATGGAGGACTTTAGGGTGATTCTGTGAGTAATATCAATATAGGCTCTTTAATATTCAAAGCCTTTTCCAAGTATAAGAATCTATTATCCCACAACTTATCACTACTTGGTAGTGGATGAGGAATCTGGTAACTCTCTAGGATGTCTGCATTCAGTCTTCTCTGTTCACACATCTCCAGCCCTTTTGCTTGTTCTCTTGTTGGGATCAGGTAGTTCTATGTAGATTTTGCTTCACGAAGTGTGGATTCATAAGTGGCATTATTTTTTTAAATATTAATTAATTACAAATATTGAAAATATTAATTTCTGGGGTTTGATGTCCCTCTAGTTTTTTTTTTTAACTTTCAATACCAGAACTGGCCAAGCTGCCTAGTGTGGCTGGAATTTGTGATCTTCTGACCTCAGCTTCTCTGATGTGTGCCACCATGCTTGATTTTATATTTTCCTGCTAAATGATATAATTGAAGCATTAGTGGCAGCTAATTAATGGTTGTCTCATGAAGGCTTCATGAGCCTACCAAGTTTTTCATGTGTTTGTTGTTTCTCCAGGTTCTTGAATAACAATGTTAGTGACTGTAAGCAATTATGTTATTATTTATTTTTTAACTTCTGCATTGCTTTATATAATCTAATTAGCACTGGAAGAAAATCAAGAATGAAAGTTCCATCTCCACTCTGTGGACTCCTTCATGATGTCTCTTAGGATCTTTTCTTGTTTCTTGTTCTGTGTTCTTTCATTGAGAAGAAAGATGTCTAAGTCTCTTATTAACAGTTTCATGCTGGCAAATCTGTAATATCTTCTACTTAGAGCTCACTTTTAAGTTCTGATTGCACCTATTCACCTGGATGATATTTTTATTTTCTACTGTATAGGAAGAGCCAGTTCAAAATATATACATATCATCTCGTTACTTTTGTTTTTATTGTATTTCTTTCAGGGTTGTGTGCTATTATTCATGACTTAGGTCACACACTAGAAAGTGCTACTGAGAGGTGACATCACACCTTTCACCTATCCTTCAGTTTATACATGATTTGCCACTAACACCTTAACATTATATACCCAAACTCTCTTAAATCCTTTTACGTATTTGTGTCTCTAATATCTGTCCTGTAATTCAAACTACTGTCCTGTTGTCAGTCTATGAAAATATTGAAGTCAATTGCGTGCCAAAAGTGTCTTTTACTAATATTATTTCCTCCTGCTGTATTTTTCCTCAGTAGATGCTGAATATTAACTTGAATGATATTTACATAAACAAATCTACTCATGTAAGTCCCCTCTGTAAAATTTTTAAACATGTCTTACATAATCCCAGATGGCCTGATCGTGGTTGGTCTTCCCTGCTCTTCCCTTAGAACTCTGTACACAGGAATTATCTCTTTATTTAAAGTCCTTTAATTTGGTAAAGTTTTTCAGCTCTAGATATTATAGACAACTAAGGTAGTTTGAAATTAACAGACAGTGGGAAGGGGAAGAGCCCTTGATGGCATGAGTGCAGAAGACACTTCACACCTCATCCATGATGCAACTGGGGTGGATGGAGGTAAATCTGAAGAAAGCCACTCCTCAAAAAATCAGTGAATAGCCTGACCTGCAAGCCTCTCTTAACATAAACAGCAGTTTGAGATTATATTAAGATCATCACTCAGCCAGGCAGCAGATGGTTACCTAGGTGGGGGACCAGAATACCTGGATCATACTTCTATCCCTTTCCAGGAATGCCTTTGCTCTTTCTGCTATTAGAAGTTAGATAAACTAACAGTGATGATGTTCACCATATACCCTTGGCATACGGCTCACTTCCTATTGGACCAGTATTAGCTAAGCAATGATCTTGCAGGCCTGTAAGTTGAATGTAGCTTGATCCATAGGTACTCAAGTTGTGACTTTGTTTCATAAAATGCCTTTCACAAAGAGGTGCATCAGCTACTCATTCAGGAACACTCTATAAAATCCAGGAGCTATTCTTACTAACATTTTCAATAAAATATTCCTAATGCATTTTGATTCAAGATTTCATTCTTTGAAGTCATGACAACATGAACTCTGTACAAACAGCAATAAAGACATTTCTTGAAAATATTTTCCTTGCTTGGACCCCTTCCTCTTATCACATATTAACTCCTACTCCTCATTTAACTCTTAAGTATCATTTCCTCAAAGGAATCTTTACTGATTTTCTATACTAAGTTATAAGTCCTGGTTACTTTAGATACTTTATACTAACAGTACTCCCATATAAGATTAAAGTCTCTTTTATTGATCATTTATCTCAAACATTCAATACTGACATCTAATAGTCATTCATTAGTCATTCACTATTTTGACCTTGAAAAATCTATTGTGAAATTATAGAACATAACACAAATCACATATACATGAAGACTGTAATCATCACTAAAATATAGTAACAATACAACAGTAATGGTAACAATAACATTTGAGATTTATGAACTAATCAATAGCTGGAATCCAAACTCTGTATCAGAAGTCCACAAGAATTAAGAATGCTCAGTCTTATTTGACTTCTATTAGTCAAAACGTTGTTGAAGGGAAGCTAAGCAGTCTGAAAAATATTTAAAGTGGTTGCAAAAGATAGAAAATAGCTAAGCATTTGAGAAAATGCAGGTATAAAGCATTGTATTGTGAAAATGTACTCATAAAACTTAATGCAACTTAGAAATTGGTAAGGTCTAGAAGCCATGCTAATATTCAAAGTTAAGATAAATACTTTATATAATACTTTAATGCTATATCATTGAGCGATGTAATGTTTTAACTGTCAGAAAATTATAAAAATATTCACAACCTGGAACCACTGATTTAAGTCTACGCACCACTTTTAGGAATATAAGCAAAGTTTCTGCTGTAAAACATTTATTACTATATTTCTTTAATAGCAAAATGTGGCAAAAGATTCAACAAGCAAACAACAGCATAACTTAACATTATTAATAGTTAAGAAGTACTACACATATTAGTAATGCTTGGATGGACCAAAAAATAAATGAATGGGTAGATATATAGGGTTATCAAAAATTTTAGACTATTATACTCTAAATTTTAATAGTGCTTT
The DNA here is from genome assembly GCF_034190915.1 of Cavia porcellus. NCBI lineage: Eukaryota > Metazoa > Chordata > Mammalia > Rodentia > Caviidae > Cavia > Cavia porcellus. The sequence continues at coordinate 23,468,153 of NW_026947497.1, read as the reverse complement.
TTTCTGAGTACTGGGTGGTTGGAAAATTTTATTTCTATTTCCTAATTGTTAATATTTCTATATTACAGCCTAACTTTTATTAATAATCTTCCCAATATAACATCAAACAATCTCAATGTTTTATAATCTTCTAATCTAAGAATCTCACATAAGAATCTGACAGTTGCATTCTGTCAATAATATTAACCTTTATTTCATATATACTTTCTTTCACTTTTAAACAACAATGCAGATTAATAATAAAGTAGCAAATTATGGAAATTCGGAATGAAATGAAATGGGAGTAAGACGTTTCTATGCCACTACTTTGTCTGGATGTAGTGGGACTAAGTCTCCTGAAGGGTCACGTGCGAGAAATTAGGTTCTCAGTGTTACAGTGTTAGGGTGGATGATGGAAATTTTCAGAGATAAGACCTAGTGGAAGGTAATTATGGAAGGTAATTATGGTTTATGGAAGCAGCACTTTAAAAAGGGGTTAGTGAACTCTTCTGAACCCAAATTATTTCCTGTGACAATGCATTGTTATAAGAGATCCTGGCAACTTCTCCACCCTGAATTCTTTTGCAGATGCTGCTCATCTCTTTTGAAAAACTCTTTCCACTGGGCTGCTGTCTGCTGTGAAGCCCTCACTAAAGCCAGAATCTGGTGCCACATTCTTAAACAGTCAGAGCTGAGACATAAATAAACATGATTTCATTATAAAGTCTCCAGCTTCAGGTGTTTGGTTATAGCAACAGACAACATATTATAACAAGTATTATAAAGCTTCTGCTTGTTAACTTTCACGAGCATTGAACCAGTTCCACTTTAGAGCTTCCATTCATTTTCAGGACCTGTTGAAATACTATTGTGATACTTTCATGTCTATTAATATCCATATCAATAAATTTGATATTACATTTCCATATACATTTGCTTCTGAAAATTAGCTGGAAATTCAAATAAGATTTTAAAAAAACAGGATTCTAAAACTCTGCTAAAGAAAAAAGATTTATAGATTGAGGAAATCTCTCTCATCTAGTAGGTCCAGTGTAGCACTAAGTTGAAAAGAAAAAAAAATTAAATATTGGTTGTATTGAATATTGTAGCTCTTTGAAAAGGTCTCTGAACACATTTTATTTTAGACTTCACCTCACCTGATGGGTTTCCAAATACATTTGAAAAAATGCTATTACATATATTAACACTGAATGAAATATCACAATTTTAAAACCCTGTCATTATTTGTGTCTATGTAAAATAAGTGAAATAAAAAAAATATAACAAATACCACTTATATTCTGGTCATAAGTACAAATTCACCTAAAAGTGTAAATCCCTCAATATAACTTATGTCCAAGTTCTGGACTTTAAAAATAGTCTTTACTCATGTCAAACCCAATTTGTGCAGATAGCTAATAAATAATTTATTAATTTGTGGTGGAAAAGTTGGAATTTAGGATGTTTTTGTCTTTATAATCTCTGTGACACCTCAATTACTTCAATATTTGTCAATAAGTTCTACTTTGAATTATATTTTGTTATACATTGACAACATGCCTTCATATATAATTATGATTGATATATTCCAAGGTGCTGTAGAATATTAGATCAATCAGGTCATCATATGAAATTAAGAAAAATGGCTTTGTCTTGTTAAGTAGTAAAGGAATTTACCAAAGAATATTTTAGTAGTTTGCAGAATTGTTGCACTCTCTAGAGAGTATGTTGGAGGAACATCTTCTAGAAAACATATCATGTACCACTGCTTTCGAGCACGCTGTAAAACCATGGCATTCCAATATCAGGAGTCAGGCAGCAGAGACAATAGCAGTCATGGCATTCCCATGAATACCAGCTCTGCATGGAATTGGCTAATGCTGACATTCATTTAGTCTGTGTGCTTCTTCTGCCCCCATTATCAAGCAAATAAATGAGCTCCAGTGCTTCGTCATTGTACTTAAGTAGTCATTTAAGTCTGTAAAAGACCTTAAAGTTTGGGTCTGCTTATTATTCATCAGCTCCCCTGCCTGTGAACTAAAAAATACAGGGGTAGGTAAAATTTCTGCTTCATTTTGAGAAAGCAAGATCATGGCTTACAAATTCTGTGCGTAATGTTATGGTTTTCCAGTCTATAAGGCAATTAGAGAATTGATTAATTACTTACCACATGATTTTTTTTTCTAACTTTTTTTTCTGTGTGGTACAGCCTATCCAATCCAGGGCCTTATTCATTCTAGACATACTCTCTCCCATTGGTCTTATCCCAGGACTTGTTTTCTAAAAATAGAAATGTTCCTCATTAATGTTTTACTATGAAAGTGTAGATTTTAATAAAATTTGATGAATCGAGTCCTGTATTATATTTATAATAGAAATTTACATTCTGGTCTTATTTAGAAAACCTATCAGTGAAACCTTCCAAAATTTTATCAGTTCAAAGTATTTCATTCTTGAATTAGCAACAAAGGTAGTAACAGCCCATGTTTATCACTTATAATTTAAAACAGGATGGATCTATGCTATTACAAAAATTGTAAATGAAAAAATAAAATATGAACTAAATAAGGTAAATGTTACTAAGCTTATTTGATAACTATAAATAGTGTGTTTAATTAGGAAAGGAACAATGAAATGCAATTAGAAGCCATTATTGGAACTGGTAAAATACAGCTCAGTGATATACAATTTTCTTTTGGCAAGTACTCCAAGACAGTTCAATAGGAGAAGAACATGTCATTTAACAAATAGTTTTAAGGTAACTGGACAACCACATACAGAATCATGAATTTTCATATCTTTTTGTGGCATGTACAAAACAAAAATATGCCAAATGGATCACAGAAAAAAATACTAGAGCTAAAATTACAAAATACAAAAGCAGGTAAATCTTTATTACCATAGTTAAGACAAAGTTTTATTAGTACAATGAAGAATAAATGAAGTAAGAAAAATATATAGATTGGAATTCATCCATATTAAAAAATACCGTACTTCAAAAACATCAACTAGAATGTGTCAAGATAATCCAAAACATGCAATTGTTTTACAAAAGTTTTATCAGATATGTGAGTCTTATCCAGAATTTTTAAAGAACACTTACAATATACTAATAAAAAGCAAATCATCTAGATTTGAAAATCACAAAAATTTTTAGTGAATCTTTTAAAATAATAAATATGAATGTCTAATAAACACAAATGAAAACCAAGCTCATTACTCACTAGGCAATGAAAATCAGATCTATCATGTAATAAGTCAGTTTAGAAAAACTATTTGGTAGTCCCTTAAATTACTAACTACAAAGTTATGATATGGCTCAGCAGTTCCACTCATAGGCATATACGCTAAAGAACTAAGAAAATGTGTTGGAGACCAGGCTATGTGAGAGATTATGCAGGGCCCAGCTTTGTGACCTAAGCCTCCAAAGTCCCTGGATATACTACAGGCAAACTTCTGTTCTCCTTTGTGACCTGACATTTTTCTTTTTGTCCTTATTTATTCTCCATCATCCCCAATACAGGTAGCCAAGGGTCTGATCAGAGCTCTGTAAGTATGTCCACAGAAAATCTTGTACATCAGTGCAAAGTTGCCTGTCTCACTGCAGCAGAGAGAGAAAAAGAGCGGGGGCGGGGGGAGAGGGAGGAAGAGGGAGAGACTGAGGAGCAAGCAGGAGACTAAGGGGCTAGCGATAATAGGGATAAGATAGTCCTTGGGGCATGCCCACATGGTGCCATGATGCATCTCTTCAACTGGGCACCAGCTCATAAGTTTCTATCACCTCCCAATGACGCCACTCAATTATGAAACCACCAGTGGAGTAATCCACTAATAAAACCATAGCCCTCATGATAGTCACCTTCTAAAAGACTCATCTCAGCAAACTGATGCCATGGGGACAAGTGTTCAATATGTGAGACTTTGGAGGACATTCTGCATTTAAACCACAACTTCATAAAACTGAATAAAATTCAATAATTAAGAAGAATAGAAATCTTGTAGCAAATACAGCATGAATGGATATTGGAAATATTATGCTAAATATAAGAGATCAATCAGAAATAACTGTGCCTTACTCAATTATAATTATATTAAATGTCCAGAACACTAAAATCCATAAAGAGAGTTGTACTTTCGGAAAAATAAGGTCTTACTGTTAACAGGTATAAAGCTTATTTTGGGAATTTAAAATCTTGGTGATGGTTACCCACTTTTTCAAATGCACTAGAAACTTTGGATTTTTACTCTTTTACGTATAAATTTCATGGCATGTGATACGCATCTCAACAAAACTGTTAAATATAAGAACTATGCTTTCACATCAAAGTATCAAAATTGGATATGACTTTGGGTATTTTTAGCAAATATTCTTATCAAAATATTTATTAAGAAATGCCAGAAAGATCATGTTATTCAAAGATCCCTCAATTAAAATATATAAAATGTCATCAAGTACAAATATACAGCAACAGTATTCCACCTGAAGCCAAGGTTTAATTTCCAAGAACAGAAAACACTAATGGAGATCGCTCTAAAAAATTTCTGTGGTTATAGTAAAGTATTTACCATAAGGGATTTAGCAGAAAAGTAATAGACTATGCAAAAAGCTTAGAATGTTACACAAGTTTTGCTATTTCTATCAAAATCTTCTAACAGGTGTTAAACAAAATTGGAAAGTTTACTGTTAGTGAATTAGAAGCTTAGAAATGAAAGAATTATTTTCTTAATATTTTAATCAAGTTTGTGTTATTAATCAACTACTTATGAACATATACATTACTATGGTGAAGCATCTAAGAACATTTTATTATACTGTATTATAAACAAACCACACATGACCTTATTGAGACCTACCTAGTGTATCTATGAAATGACCTTGCTTGTAGCATGTTTTAAGCAATACAAATAAAGATGTCAATACTATATGAATATACTTATTGACACAGTAACGATATCACAATAGAGAATCACTATTTCTAGTTTGAATTATCAATAATTGATGAGGTTTGATTACTTTTACCATTCTATTTTATAAACCCGAATAGACAGGATTGATTAACTAAGTGTTTGATAATAAACCAAGGGTATACAGTATGATTAAATTTACCATGAACACAAAAATGTGGTCATATAATCATGTGACTTAAAAAAATAAACATTGAATATGACGCTTTCAGAGCTCTTTGTGTTGGGAAAAGTAACACATAGCTTATCTTGTTTTAAAACCATTTGAAGTATTTAAAACAGTAAAAAAAACTAAATAAAGATATTAAATTCACTAAAATAAGTTAGGGAAATACCTGTATTTCAAGGATGTAAAAGAATTAAAGCCTGTTCTTTCCATGGCTCCATTGTGGATAATGTTCACAAAAGATTTAACAATACGAATGTGAGTTTAAAAAATTAATAAAAATAATTTCTCACGTAGTACAGTACTTTGCTTCCTTCTATATGGTAAGGAGAATTACATTATAAGAAAAATTCATATTATCCATCTTCAAAGAAATTTCAGTCTTCATAAGGAAAGCCTATACTACTGCATAAGAACATAATCTAATTAGTAAACAAGTACAATATATGACACATGGAATGTTTTTCAGAGTAAATAAATTGCAAGGCTTTAAAATCAGTCTCAATAAACATGAAAAGAAAACATATAAGCACAAAATTATGGTCTCAGACCATAAATAATATTAGAAATTAATAACCGAATTCTGAAGTATGCCAGATACTGGATATTAAATAACATACTGGTAAACAACTTAGGAGTCAAAGATATCAAAAATACATTTAGAAATATTTTTAAATGAATGAAATTATTAACACTTTCTTTCAAAATTCATTTCCCTCTTGCTCACCCCTGATCCTAAGTTTTCCTGTACCACTTACCTGTTTTAAAAGATTCATTCCTTTGTCCTTTTTAACCTATCATTTATCATTTTCTTTGTTTATACTTGGCCTCATTCAAATGAGAGATACCACGCAGTGTTTAAGCCCATGTGTCTGTTTTATTTGGCTCAAAATTATATTTCCCAAGTGTATGCATTTTTATATGAATGTATCAAAATTGTCATTCTTTATAGCAGGGTAGTATTTCATTCTGTTTGTCTAGTTGTCTGTTGATGAATATACAGGCCACTTCCAAGATTTAGCTCTTATGAATTGTGCTGCTATAAAGTCTGGTATGTATGTATTGCTGTAGTACGATGATTTACTCTTTGGGGAAGGTATCTAGCAGGGATAGCAGGATCACGTGAAACTTCTAACATCAGTTCCTTGAGACATCTCCGTACTGATTTCCATTATGATTGTGTTACTCTGCACTTCCATCAACAATGAAGGTGAGTTTCTTATTTAGCATAGCAGTTATTACGGTTGATTTCTTAATAATGTCATTCTTTCCAGAGTAGGCTGGAATGTTAGCATTGTTTTAATTTTCATTTCTCTATTGGACAGAGATATTGAGCATTTTCTCATATATTTGTTATCACTTGCATTTCTTCCTCTGTGAACTTTTGGCTTATTACTCTGGACTGGGTCATTAATTTTAGGTGGTTTAATTTTCTTTTGAGTTCTTTGTATATTCTAGATATTAGGCCTCTGTCTGAAAAGTAGCTGGCAATTTTTTCCCAATCTGTAGTTTGTCTCTTCTCTCTACTGATTGATTCTACTGCTAGGCAACGTTGCTAGTCTGAAGTATTTGTTAATTATTGCTATTTCTTGTGTGATTGAGGTACTGTTCTACACACTTACTTCAAGTTTTATATCTATTTGATTATCTCAAAAGTTTAATGCACCTGTTGTAATGTTTAGGTCTTTGATACATTTAGATTTTAATTTATTATATGGTAAGAGATAAGGGTCCAGTTTCTTCTGCAAATAGACAAGCAGTTTTCCCAACATCACTCAATGAATGGGCTATCTTTCCTCCAACATATGCCTTTGACTCTGTTGTCAAAGATCAAATAGTTGAATATATCTGGGGAGGTTTCTATGTCCTCATTTATATTCAACTGATTCCCATCTGTTTTATTTTAGTGGCATGCTGATTTTTTTAATGATTGCTTTCTAGTGCAGACTGAAGTCAGACATTGCTATATTAATTTTTGGTCCTTATTACCAAAAATCGCTTTTGTTATTCTCAGTTCTACTCTGGTTCCATGTGAATTTTTGGGGTTCCTAGATATTACAGCTCCTATAAGTGACACTGTTTTCATAATTTCCTTCTCATCTTCTGTATTATTGGTGTACACAAGTGAGAGTGATTTTTTATCTTAAATTCTGATACTTTTTGATGGAGTATTTTGGATATTCTGTTTCATCTGCAAATAGTGATAATTTGAATTCTTCCCATCTTTTTATTTCTTCCTTTCCTTTTATTTCTTTCTCTTACCTGATTGCTCTGGCCAGCTGCAAAATAACATAATCCCTTTTGGGAATCTCCTTTTAACCGTGGGGGCATAAGTCAATGTGAGCTTTGAGTCCTGTGTAACTCATCTGAAACTGGTGTCTGATCAGAGAAATGGATTCTACGATCACTTGTCCATGTCCCTCAGGGGGACACCACCTACTTTGCTCTCCAGCTACTGGCAGTGCCCCATAATTCCCTTCCCTCATCCACTCTGGGAACTTGGCATTGTGAAGCAGTCACGGAATTGTTCTGGAGACCGGTTCAAACAAACCCTGCTCTTCCCTCTCATAGTGTCCCGCGAGCTCCTGCTCAACTCGATGATGCCTTGAGGTGCTTATTCGCAAGTCAGTCACAACTGTTGAATCTGGAGGTCTGTGTGGGAAGTAGTATCTTGTGTTCTTTCTGCAGTGTCCAACTGCAGAAGACCCTCCTAGCCCTGATGCAGTTCTCCATGAGTAAAGCTGTTAGTTTTCCTTTTTATTCCAAGCTGGAAGAGAGCCAGTTGCTGTCAATGGCACCATGCTTTCTCCTCTGTGGCTTGGGCCACCTTTTCTGTGTCACTTCTATTTTCTTACCTTTTCTTGCTTTCTTACGGTTTCCATGTGCTGTTCTCTCACTTTGGATCCACTCTAAGGCAACGTTTTCCAGACTCCAGACACTTTGTCCTGAGCAGCTGAGCTGCTGGCACTCCAACTGCCATTTTGTCTAAGTATTTAAATAGTTAAAAGTCCATTAGGAGTCCAGAGAGCACCGTTGCCACTGCTGTCATCTGAATGAGGGAGCTGAGCTGAGCTGCGAGGCCCTGCTCAGGCCTTACCTGTGATCTTCTCTCAGCCCGGAGAGCATCGCCACCACTACTGCAGTCTGGAAGAGGGAGCCACACTGTGGAGGAGGTTTGAGGCCTGCCTACGCCACAGGGGTGACCTAGTCAAAGATCTATACAGGAAAAACTATAATACCCTGAAAAAAAGAAATCTAAGATAATCTCAGCAAATGGAAAGACATCCCTTGTTCATGGATAAAGAGAATAAATATTGTGAAAATGGCCATTCTCCCAAAACTGTTATATAGATTAAATGCAATCCTAATAAAATACCATAAACATACCTCACAGATCTCGAGAAATCACTCCTAAAATTCTTCCGGAGTAAGAAGAGACCTAGAATAGCAAAGGTAATTCTAAGCAGTGAAGGCAAGGCAGGAGGCATCACAATCCCTAACTTAAAGTTATAGTACAAGGCAACTGTAGTAAAATCAACATGGTACTGGAATAAAAACAGATCTGAAGATCAATGGAAGAGACTAGAAGATAAAACCACAACTACAAACACACTCAACCACCTTATCTTTGATAAAAGGACCAGACATGTTCACTGGAAAAACGACAGAGTCTTTAATAAATGGTGTTGGAAAAACTGGCTCTCCATATGCCAAAAACTAAAACTAGACCCATGCCTATCAAAATATAATAAACTAAAATCTAAATAGATCAAAGTTCTGGATATTAATACAGAAACACTAAATCTATTGGAAGACTTAGGGGTAGGTAGAGAATTCATAAACAAGAATCAAACTGCATGGGAAATACTTCCCAGAATCAATAACTGGAATCACATCTTATTAAAAAGTTTCTGCATGTCTAAAGAAATCTTCAGCATAGTGAAAAGAAAACCCACAAACTGGGAAAAAAATCTTAGTGAATTATCCTTCAAAGGACTTCTGTCTAAAACATATAGAGAATTTTTAAAAAAAATCAGATCCCCAAAACTCAAGGACCCAATCCTAAAATGGGCATCTGAGATGAATACAGAGTTCTCAGATTAAGAAATACAAATGTCAGATAAATACATGAAAAATGTTCATCATCATTAGTCACTAGAGGAATGCAAATTAAAACCACACTGAGATTCTATCTCACTCCTGAAAGAATGGCCAGGATCAAGAAAACTGCCAACAACAAATGCTAGAGAGGCTATGGGGAAAAAAGAACCCTCCTACACTGTTGGTGGGAGTGTAGATTGGTGTAACCACTGTGGAGATCAGTCTGGAGATTCCTCAAAAAGCTGGGATTGGAGGTCCCATTCGATCCAGCTATTCCACTCCTGAGCATATTTCCAGAAAAACTGAAAACATCATATCCCAGTGATATATATATATATATATATATATATATATATATACCCATGTTTATAGCAGCACAATTTATAATAGCCAGACCTTAGAAACAACCTCAGTGTCCACAACTGGACAATGGAGTACTACTCAGCTATAAAGAATGATCACATTGAGATATTTACTGATAAATGGGTGCAACTTAAGACCATACTCATAACCAAAATAAATCAAACTCACATGTATAAATACCGTATAGTCTCCCTAGTGTAAGAAATAGTAAGAGTACATAAGAGTTTATGGTAATCATGATTTCCCATTACATTGTTTTTGAAGCCTTATATTTGATTGCATTTGTTAGTTGTAATGGGTTTGTCCTGGTTTTTTGATTTTATTATCTATGATGATATGAACAGCTAATTTGAGGGAAACAAGTCATTATAATAGTACTGGTATAATATCATCTTACAATAATAGCATCTTACCATGCTTTTGCTCTTCTGTTTCCATTGGCTCTATCATGTTGTATCTTATTGGGTTGTATTACGTATGAAAGTATAAATAAATTTTCTATGGAAAATGGATAATATAGTAGCCATTGTTTGTTTTCTGTTATTTGGTTCTGAATGCCTTGTAATACTTTCATTCTCTTGAATTTTTTTATAATATTATGCTATTTTTGGTGCTCTTGTACATGAAGTTATACTCAACTATTTCACAGAGAGAGACATTGTGTTAATTACTATTAATTATGGGTTGTCTTCTGGTGAAATACTGTGTTGCTTACATTGTTCTGTTCTGATCTACTTTGTTATCCTGTTTTGCTTTAATCTCTTTAAAATAAAAATTTAAAAAAGAGATAAAAGTCCATTAATGAGTAAGTGGAACAGGTACTTAAATATAGATATTCATAAAGCAAGGCCAGGTCACTTGTCTTTAGTGGAGATTTCTTCCAAATATGTAAAGAAAGTAGTGCTGATACTTTAGAAATTCTTTCAGAAAACAGAGGAGGCGTAAGTACTCCTAAATTAATTCTGTAAGGTAATCAATAGCCACATACTAAAATCAGACAAAGACATCATAAGGAACTACAAGGTAATATCACTCTGTGTAATATAAACATAAAAATCAAAAGCAAAACATTTACCTCTGAACATGGAAATATTTTTAAAGTATTACACATTAGGATCTGTTTATTGATTAACTTTCAATATAAATAAATGTAATTATCTTGCTAAGAAAAAAATGGCAAAAATTATCTCAACAAAGCAAAGGAAATTTGGTAAAACTCAACACTACAAGAAAATCTCACAATAATACATAAATACTAAAATAATTTACTCAGTCTGATAAAGAATATGTGACAAGCCCAAAGTAAAGCGTCAATGAAAGGTGACAAGCAAAATTTTTAAACTCAAAATGGAAATGAAGCAAAGATACTCAAATCATCAGTTGTATTCATTGTGGCGCTTGTTCTGGGCATCACAATACGTGAGTACACGGGAGTGTGCAGAGGAAGCTGGGGTGCAGTGAAAGAATCAGAGAGAAAGAGGCCTCCAAAGCAGAGAGCCAGAGGCAGGTAACTGAGCGTGCCTTAATTTACTTACACGTGGTGCTACCCAACATGCAAATAGGCCAAGGGGTGCACACACACGCCATCTAGACACAGATTTTTTGGGGGGGATATACACAGAATCTTCAAATTGATAAACCACTTTCCTAGCTTGGAAACAATAAAATCGTTGTAAAGAAGCCTTTGCATTTCTAAAACCTAGCATGGGGTAATGTGAAAATAAAATTAAGAAATACTTCTGAAAAAAAAAAAAGCAGCAAAAGGAATTAAACTACCTAGCAATATAGATAACAAAAGAAATGGGTTATTTATATACTGAATTCCATAAAAACTGCAGAAAAATTAAAGACGCCCTAATTAGTTAGAGAGTCTATGTTTTATAAATTAAAAAGAAACATTCTGCATGAGAATTCACTCCAAATAAATTCATGAAACTCATTGTAAAACTTAAAAATTCTAGGAAACTTATTTTGTAATAATTTATAAACTAGCATTAAAGTTTCTATGGAAAGGCAAAGGCCAAGAATGCCCAAAACAATAACTAAAAAAACGAAGCAGGTCAGCAGACTGACACTACCCAAGTTGAAAACTCCTGAAGCCATGCTGTAATAAGCACAGCGTGGTAGTGACATAAAGATAGACACAAAAGATAATGAAACAAAATTGGGAGTCAAGAAACCAATGGTTAAGTTGAGAGCTAATTTATTTCAAGAAACATTTAAGATGAGTCAATGGGGAAAATACTAATTTTAATTGAATATTACTTTACACAAAAAGAAAATAGACACACAACCACACACACAAAAATTGACAAATAGTCTTACATAAATATAAATTTGTTAGAAAAAGTCAGAATAAGCTATGGAAGAATGCATTCATGAAATTACACTAATCAGGGATTCTTAGTAGGGTTCAGAATCCAAATTTATAAAAGAAAAAATGGAATCCTTACCTAAACATAATGAAACATTTTTGCATTTCCAAAGATGGCATTAAGAATAAAAAGGTAAGTTATAAAACTGGGAAAATATTTGCAAATCATACATTTGAGAAAGAATATGTATACACAAAATATGAAGCAATTTTATGAGAATGAAATAACCATTTTTTAATGATGTAAGTTGGTCATTTTACAGGTTTCTTATTTTCTCAAAAAAACACATGAATAGCTAAGTATGGGAAGCGCTCGCTCAAAATCGTTACATATTAGAGAAGTGTCAGTTAACACCACAATGAGATACCACTTGACACCCTAGAATGTGGGCAATAAAATCACAAACTATACCAAGTTTGGAGAAATTGGAACTTCTACATATTGCTTGGTACGATATGAAATGGTACAGTCATTTTACAAAATCAACCGTTTCTTAAGAAGTTAAACATAAGTTTTCCATATGATCCAAAAATTCTATTATTACTAACAGAAGGACAAAATACGTATCCACACAAAGATTTGTAAGTAAATATTCAGAGTAGTATTATTCATAATGGCCAAAGGCTGTGAATATCCCAAATGTCACAACTGCTTCACTAATAAATAAATGTGCTGTTTTGATGAGACAAACAAATTATTAAGGGAATAAGCTATCAATACATACCAAAACACGGATGCATTTCAGAAAACTAGCAAACAATCTATCACATTTCCCAGTGGAAGAAGTTAGACGCAAAACACCACAATTTGCTTGATTTTAATTATATAATATGGCCAGAAAAGGAAAATGTGCAGACAAGCTGAAGATTAGTGGTTGTCTAGGACTGTATTTAGAGAAGAAATTACCTGTATACACACATTTGTACTGGGGCACATATTTAAATGGTGGAAATATTCTTATAGTAGATCTTAAGGTATTATTTCACAACTTGATAGATTTATTAAAATCATTAAATTATATACTTTCAATTGGTGTACTTTATGACATATTCTCATTAATTATTTCAATAAATCTGTAGAAAATAACACAGTGAAAAGATGTTTTTGCTATTTTTGTGGTAGTTCAGGGATAGAATTGAATCAGATCAACTCTGATTTTATGTCCATTACTGAAATAATCATTATGGCTATAAGAAAGGGACACATATTAGTAAACTTATTAGTTATGTGCAAACTTATCACTCTGGCGCCTCTGGTAAGCATCTCATGATCAACAGGGAAAGGAAGCAAAAATAAGTTTACCTGTGGGAGCCACCGGAAGGAGAGCAGAGAGGTCAAAAAGTTTTAAGGTGAAAAAGAGTGAAGCAAGAAAATGCACGCCACCGTTTCTGACGAATGTGCGTATCTGTGTTAAGTGAAGCCAGGATTTTCTTTTGTCAGGCTGAGATGGAAAGCAAAACAGGATGGGCTCGGTACAAGATGTAAACAGAAGGAGGAATATCATCAAAGTCACTGAAATCACTGTATAATTGTGTACTTGGGGAAGAGAGTACATAATGAAGATTAAGACACCTGCACATCTTGTCCTGGATACTAGTCCAAAGAGGCGAGGAGACAAATTAGCTTAGTTCACAAGTTGTGCATTTATATTTCCATTGTAATTCATAATCCTGCCATAAAATATATGTAAAAGCTTTTTTTATTTACAAGTAAAAATGAAACATCCTACAATGCTGGGGGAGGGCAGGGAGACAATGTGAGATTGTATTGTATATTTCTTTATAACAGAACATTATTTAACCTTGTATTCTTTAAAGTACAGAAAGTATATTTCAGCACTCTAACTTGTTCTTATCTTTTAGAAGACAAAGGTCTCATAAACTGCTCTTATTTTTTCATGGCAAAGTTGAATATCATCAATGTACGAAAGAGATCATTTTTGATCTCTGAACCTTCCACGTGTTCGCTCTCTTATGGCACTGAATACATCATTTAACTTAGCTGAACTTCAGTATTGTCATTGTGAATTTACAAAAAGCAATGTAGTTTCCTACCTGTTATGCAGGGAATGAGTGATTGCGTATGAAATTACTCAGTAAATTGCAATGCTCTTTAGAAATTAAAGTCATGCCTTTATTTTTATTTCACTTGGAATAAATTATTTATCCTCCATAAAGACATATTAACTTCTAAAAGTAAATTATAATATCTCTAAATAAATTTAAAATGCATATTACAGAAATCATTCTTAAAAAAAACGAATGTTTTCAACAGAGTATAAACATTTAAAAAAAAAACCTCTTAATCATGTTACTTACCTTTTAATTATCTCACTCAGTGTGGAAATTTACTTGTAAACTGTCTGTGGAACTCAGAAAAATGTCTACACAAATTTCCTAAATAATATTTTTGCTTTTTAATACTACAAATTTTATTTTAGAAATATTTCAAATATTCAAATCAGCACAGAGTTCTCCCACATGCCACACCCGCTTTCCTTTATTCTGACATCTTACATTTCTTACGGTACATTTGTCATAATCAAAAGACAATCACCTGTCCATCATTTTAAATTAACTACACATTTTCCTAAAATTTCTTTTGTTTTTCCCTAATGCCTCTATTCTCTAGCAAGATCTTATAGAGGTAACTACAATACACTGAGTCATCCTATTTTTGATCCCCTTGTTAGTTTTCAGGAATGTTCATTGATAATTTATAGAATGTCTCTGAATTGAGTTTTTTGTATATACCTAGAATAAATGTATTATTTCAGGGGAACAACACAACAAAATGGCATGCGATTTTCATCACATTCTAGTAAGCGGGTATACTATGAACATGACTGATCAGTACATATCTAATCTTGATAGATTAGATTAGTGTATCATGTATTGTCCTTCTGCATTGTAGCATAGTTTTCAATCCCCATTTCCCAACTGTGCTCTTTGTAAATAAGTTGCTATGTGAAGTCCACATTGAAGGAATTGGGAGATACAATGCATCTCTTCAAAGATACAGTAACTGTATGATATTTTTGGAATTCCAGGACAGGAGATTTTATCTCAGATCTGCCATGTATTTATAGTATTTATTCAACTTTTTATATCGGTATGGGTTCTTGCTATTTAATTTTTAGGGTGCTATTTCAGTACTATCTCACTTATTGCGATTCAAATTGTCCCAGTTTTGGCTTTTTGGAAGCTTGAAATTTGGATAGTATCATTTGACATAATTTAATTTGGTATTTGTTGGTTTCCTGAACTGCTTTACTTCCTGTCACTACACCAAGACCCTAACCATTCTGTGCCTTTTCTCTCTTAGTCTTTAAAGCTACAATTTACCCGAGGATTATTGCTTCTTTTACGTGATCTTAAAATCAAAAATCCAGATTCTGGGCATCCTCTTGGTCTTCTGAATCTTATTTTTTGATTCCCTCTGCTACCCCAAACAATCAAACATGTATTTATATTCACTCTTGTGCATACAGACATCTAGAAATGGTTCTATACACAATCATCTATATTTATGCTAAAACATGAGCTTGTTCTGATGTCCACATCTCTAATCTGATACCACATGGACCATTCTTGCTTTTGCTCTTGCTTAAATCTTATTCTCACTAAAACAGTGAGAAACTTCACTGCTTGATCTCTAAAGTATTTGTTTAGATCAACACCGTGTTCTTTCACCCTCGTGTGGAAAGTTGTTTCAGGCACTGTTAGTACGTTTAGATTATGTTGTCACATTCTGTACTCTATCCTAGGATCCCTGAAATTTTAAGTATTTTTTTTTAAAAAATGGAAACATTGTTTTTTTTATTTTATTGAATAGCTATTGTTTTCACAGATTTTTTTTAACAATTTCTGATTCATATAAAAATCCTTACAGATCTTCCTGTCATG
Source organism: Cavia porcellus (assembly GCF_034190915.1). NCBI lineage: Eukaryota > Metazoa > Chordata > Mammalia > Rodentia > Caviidae > Cavia > Cavia porcellus. Next base: position 23,452,299 of record NW_026947497.1, on the reverse strand, counting down.
ATTATCCTGATTTGTTATACAATTTTCTGTTCATATACAACTATTGGTCACAGTTTTCTTTCATGTAATGTCATTTTCCACCTGCATCTGAGTGGAAATTCTATTACCAAGCAATGTCATTGTGAGGAAGGTTTCTTTCTTTCTTTCTTTTTTCCTACTTGCTACTTATCTCAGTTAAACAATATTTACTAATTTTAAAAATGTATTATATAGCCAGAGAATAGCATAGACTTAAGAAACATTTGAAAAATGAAGAGGCACCAAAAAAGAGTATATTGAAGATTAAGCAGAAACACCGGGGTAGCTGTAAATTTAACTGATTTTGTACACTTCAAGATTGTATTAAAGTTACAATCTGCTGAAATTGTACGGAACAAGCCCAAAGCAAACTCAACTTGACAAGAGATCTTCAGATTTGCTTTGGTGCTAGGCCTCTCTCATCAGGGTTGATCACCAGGAAGACTGAGCACATGGTTCTCCATACACACACTGTGGAGAAGTTAAGGATGTACAAATTTCAAATGCAATTCTGCTTATAATGTGGTGGGTAACCTCTTATATTATCCATAATATATACTATGGGGTGTGCTTCCTCATCATCTCTGTTAAAAAAGATAAGTTTTTAGTTTTGTTAATTGAATTAACTTGAAAACAAGTAAGAATTTTTGAATAGAGAACTTACGGAAGCCACTAAACTATCCATCAATTTATTATTTGTTTACCATAAATTCTGGCTATGCTTGTAATTATTATATATGTAAAGAGGTAAAAAATTCATTGAGAAATAAGCATTATAAAATGTATAATGAATTAACCAAAGCAAACAAACCACTGTAGAGAAACATATTTTCATATGGGAAATGGTGATTAAATTTTAGAGAGATCATTGCCTTACATAACAGAGGAATTAAATTGTTTGAAAAACTAAATGAATTATTTCAAATGTAAAAAAAATCTCAGCTTTGTATGGCAATGAATTTAAAAGGAAAATGAAAAATGAACAGAGGAAAATAGAGTCACACAAAATTGTGCTTTTATTGATGCAACATTAAGGAAATGATCTCTCTCCAAAGTGTTATTTTTCTTAAGCATTAAAATATATCTTTTAAAATTATTATTTATTTTTGTATTCTCAATTTACAATAATACTGTTAATAATTTATTGTGCTAATTTCTTTCTAGACATTACTTCATTGAATCCTCTCAAGGATTTCTGTGAGGCTGGTATAATTATCTCAAGACATTTCCAGACACACGCATCCAGACTTAAAAAGTTTCCATGTTTATAGTTCATGGTTACCCACCTAGAAAATTCAGACTTAGTACTTAAGCCAAGAGTTCACTTGGTTTAAAAGTCATTTTTAACTGCTATATATTAAAAATCGTTCAGTTCCTATTATCTTGTTTTAAAATTTTGTATCGTTTTTACTGTTTTATATCTTTAAAGAATCATTCTTAAATACTATGTTTAAATAGCATGACTTCAGGCTCTTAAAACTATTGTACTGTCTTGAAGATTCAAGAGTTCTATTTACCTGTGGCTACAAGAAAGACACATTTTCCAAAGGATCACGAAGAATGGATGTCACCAGCATGCCCAGGATTCTTCTGAAATCAGAAGCTTTCAAATGCTTCCCATGACATGTGCCATACAGAAACTAGAATATTGAATACAAATTAAGAGTATGCACTGACCATATGGATGGTGTGTGTGTACACTCATATGTGTAGGGAGCACATGTGTGTCTGCTGATAGAGATGAAGAGTTTTCACCATTTTCTACCCTTGAAGATCACTATATTTCTGGAAAATCTCCTATGCCAAAAGTTTTGAAACAATATTTCAGAATTGTACTATGCGCTATCGTGCACTAGAAATGACAAATTAATCATATGTGAAAATTTAGAGATATTTTAAGAGCTCTTTCATTCTCATGTACTGTCTCCTGTGATGGTACAAATTATATATTTCTGGTTATTTTATGGACCATAATTTGGAGTAATTTGCATTCCAAACATTCATCGCCTGTAATATGTTTTAAAAATGATTTTCTGTATAAAGATATGATACACAAAATATTTGTGTAAGTATACTTTCTTAGTTTGAAGGAATTCCTAGTGAGAGGGAAAACACATTTGCTTTATATTTCTCAAAATAACTGTGCTTCTATTCATATTCTATGAAATATGGTAAAGTAATAGCAGCTGTTCATGATGATTTCTCTATAATCCATCAAGAGGGTGAATTTCAGAGGAATTTAGAAACACAGAGTTTGAATATTTCTTTGGCTTTAACTTCATTCAACATTGTGAGACCTCCCAGCAGTCTAATATCCCATAAACATTGAATTCTCTGACATTGTTTCACATGTTTCCACATGGTGTTAGCCATTCTTCTATTCCTGTTCTATGCCTTCTAATGTTTGCTCTTGTAGCATAAAAGACAGCAATGATGATGCCTAATCATTACCACTAAAAAACAGGTAGATTACTAAAATGAAAAATACTAACCTGACACATTATATTCAGACTATTAATATACTATATTTGAGTTCAAAGCTACTAAAGCAACTACCTTATAATTTTGTCTCAAAAGTGTCCTGACATATCTCCAACAGCTTCTTCGACACAAGTGCCTTGTGTCCCTAATTTATAACAGGTATATCAAGGAAAGACTTTTATTCTGCTATTCATTCTCCTAAAACTTCATGCCATGAGTATAGGGAGGAAGAGGCAAAACCAGTCTTAGTGATTAGCACACAACTTGCTTTGAAATAACTTACTGTGGCCATAAGTTAAGTGGACTGTAATCATCTTAACTGGTTTTTTCTTGGGAAGGTATCTTCCATTTGAGGATTTCCTGTCACTCTTGCTCATGGTCACATTAAGAGTTCTGCAGATCTCTTCCTTCACTGCCATCCCCACATCCAGGGATATCACCAGAACCGTAGATAAAATACCATCAGCACTGTGCTTAAATCACCAATGTAAGATTTTTGTAAGCTCACATTTCTAGACATTGAAGTCTATCTCTATTGTTGAACACTAGTAAAAAACAAAACTGGGAAAGTGTTTATCCTATTCAAATATGATAAAATACCTACTTTTTACTGTGTAAAGAAACTATGGGGAAATTTGTCTCCATGACATAAATTTTTCCCTGAATATCTACCTATACTTGAGAGTTAATACTTCTTTTGGTCAAGTCTCCTGGAATGTCTGAACAAGGGTTATCCAGAGTTAGAGAACTGTGGGAGCTGAGAAAAATATCATGGCACAGACAGCATTACTCCTCTGGGGGCTGGTAGAGTGAAATGCAAGTGTCCTCAGATGGCCATAGAATGGCAGCTAAGAAGAGCATCAGCAGAGCACAAGCCAGCCAGCGTCTCCTGACATCTCCACCATGTTGGAACTTAGGGCACTGGGCAACAAAGCGTTCACCTCCCTGGTAAGCAGCCCTGAGCCTAGCGGTTTACAGGCTGAGAATCAAACATCCCATCCTCCACCCCCATTAGCAAATGGGAGCCAGACCTCTGAGCATCTCTTGGGAGGGTGACCATATGCAATATAGCAAATAGGGGGTATTTACTTCTACTAACTCTTTGAAGGCAAATACACTGTTTTGCTTTGTTCTGATTAACTATCGCTCTATTCAATACTCTGTTTTGATAGGTTTTATAATGTTCTGTATTTGGTTTAATTTTTCTATATCTGATTGAAGAGACAACTATTGTGAAGATAACGAGATATACTATGGTTATCCTGGTAACGGGCTGTGAAGGTCTATACCGATTTCACTGCAGTATCTTGATTAGCTTTTTTCTGTCTTGTTCTGTTGTATTTTACTACCTTCAAAATAGAAAAAAAAAAAAAAAGAAAGAAAGAAAAAGGAAAAGAAGAGTATTAGCAATGTGTACAAATGGGAGGCTCAGCAAAGCCTCAGCTGTGTTGGGCCAGCTTTGGGCACCACAGATTTCTTGGTAATGCAGCTGACTGAGCATGCTCAGATAGAGCTCAACAAGGGTTCCTACTGATTCTTATGCTAGTCTATAGATTCCAACTCTAGAACTCAGCAAGTGAAAACATGACTCATTTTGTGAACAGTGAGCAAACAAATAGAAGAAGAGGCTTTCTTGAAGTTTTAAACTTTATACTTTCGTCTAAACTGTGCTAATTTTTAAAACTAAGATTTTCACTCCTTGTTTGCTGTTGTGTCTCTAATATTCTGCTCCTATAGCAATTAGTGGTACATATCTGAGATGGTACGAGCCTGAAGAATGGACCCTAATAAAGAAGAAAAGAAATTAAAAAGTAAAGATGAAAATAAACGACTTAAACGCATTTCTCAAATCTTGCCCATCGTGTGTCACTTGCTTTGTCTAAAAAGTAGAGAAATGTCCTTGTTATTTTGCAATGAGTTTCAAGAGATTTTCCACTTTACAGAGTTGTGAAAATAATCACTATGAACAAATATGGTTCTTTTACTTTTCTTCAAAATCAGAATTACAAAGAATTTTACACAGTCTTTTGAAAATCTACTAATGCTTATATAAATGCGTCATAAGAACTAAATAAAAGAACAGTAATAAATCAATGACAAAGTAAAATGGAAATTGATAATGATTTAAATTATTTATTTTTTAAATAAAGTAATATTCTGTATACCTCATGGTTGATGATAAAATTCTCTATGATGGAACATGAGGGAGATTTAACACATGCATGTGCATACACTCACCCACAACACACACATATATCCACTCACATGCACAAGGGTTCTATATTTTTGAATAATTGTAATAGAATTTATATTTGTAAAATAGCCTAAATAATTAAAGCATGGTTAGGTATGAAATACCTAAGTGCTGTAAAAGATATTTCTTTGAGGAATACTACAAAAAGATAACTACACATATCAATAGAAAAGATGCAGGCTTAGAGCTAACATTTGAGATCCGAGGATAATATTAGGAAGTAACTAGGGATAGGCTGGTGAGTACTAGTACAAGAAATTTCAGACAGAGGATGACATATATGCATCTTCCCTGTGGTATAGAAAACAGTGTCATGTCCCACAGAATGAAGCAAAGCCACGTAACTGAAGTGCAGAGATGGAGGGAAATGTAGGGAGCTGAGACTCCCGTGTGAAGCAGAGCCGTATGCTGCAGTTGAGAGTTCATTCTGAGGTTACTGATCTCTAGAAGAACTCAGTGATCCAGAGATGACTAAGAGGTAAGTAGTTTAATTACATTTGTACATTTGTACTCTAAAATATCAGAAGGGTATATGGCTGAGTTTTTAATACTCTTATATAACTTAAGAATGTCTTCAAAAGTTTAAAGCATTTTATGTAGCTTTAATATAGAATTTTTAACCACATTTGTAAATGTATTTTGATGATGATAGATTTGAGGTCTATAGATGTAAAATAACTCATTATTTTTTTCATTGATAAGAATTAAATAGCATATTTTAAAGAATGTATCTGAAGTGTATATCTGAAGTAATAATGAAACAATATATCAAAACATATGAAATCCATAAAATAACACTTCACACCTTATTTAACGTAAGAACTTCTATTTGATAGAAGTCATTCAACATTCCAATTTTACCAAATCATTATTTTCAAGTCTTTTAATTCATTTCTCTTCTTTGTATTAATACATTTTTGACATCTCACTTTTATTCACATAGGTCACAGTTTGCATTCAGTGTGAACAAATTAATGTAATAAACTATTGGAACAATTTGCAACTGCTCGATTTGACATACACTATATATATATATATATATATATATATATATATATATATACATATATATATATGGTATGAAGACTTTATATCTATGTAAATAAGAAACCTATAGATGTCATTTAGAAAATCAGACAGCCAATTTAATGGAAAAATAAGCACTAATATAAATAACAGAAAAAACAAATGCAAATAGACAATTCACAAAAAAGAAATCCAAACTCATAATGGCCAAAAATTAAAGATAAACTGAAGTGGGATATTTTATCTATCCTCACATAACAAGCATTAAAATATTTGATGATAATCACAAATCCTGCCAGAATTAGAGGTTGCAAAAATTTGTGTTTATGGTGAGAACACAAATGTATCATCCCAGAAAGTTTTCCCCTATGTATCTTATAGAAGTGTTTAATTGTTGTACATACTCCTACATATAATGAATTTATGGAAGGCATGTTTTGGATGAGAGAAAACCTTAAAATACACATTGTGCTCTTCTGTATGTCAATCATTCAGCCTACAATGCAGATGTAATACCTGGAGACTCAGGTATGAGCTATCTGTGGATAGGAGTCCATCCTGAGAATGGGACCTGATTTCAGGATATTTCAGTAGAAAATATGAAAATAGACTGAATCTGTAGTGACAGTGAGTGCATGGCATGTTTACTTGAAAAGGGTTCAAAAGGCTGTCACTGGTCATTGCCCTTCTGTGTAATCTTGAACATACATTTCTGTGAGGAGGTGAACACAGTCTTACTGGGCTGAGGGTACTCTTGTTCTCACTTACTTTCTGTGTAAAGTCCTTTTTCTAACATCTGGCATAGTAGAATGCCAGTAACTGTCATGGTGAAATGTGGACTGGTGTTTAAAAAGTATTTTTTTTCCTTTCTTAATTGAATCTATACAGAATTGTGTTTGATAAACTTGCTACTATCAGTTGCAAAGTGCAGAACGAAAAAAAAAAAAAAAAAAAAGAACGGGTTTCAGAGGAAAGACAGTCCTTCAGAAACTGGCGAGGACCCTTGGTTTTTAGTTATGACATTGTGAATGTCTTTATTCCACTTTTTAATGATGATCAAGATATTCTGAACTACTTTAATGTGAGTCATTCCAATTTGAAATAATGTTACATTTTAAGTTACAAATATTTAAAGTCTATTTTGTCTCTTTCCAAAAGTATATACTTTGCACATGTGACTTAGAAAATACTTTTTCCATGTTGTCTTATGCCCTTAATTCTTTCATGAATGTTTACTTTTAATATTCTCCTTTTTCCTCTCAGGCCCATCTTGCAGAATTCACTGCTAAATTTGATTTCTTCCATTTCTATAAATTCCTCATTCACCTATCTGTGATACTAATATCTTTCTTTCCTGTACTATACATTTTCTACAGTTTCTTCCCGACCTTTTCTGCCCTAACTGCGTTACTAAAGCTTCAACCTAGTACATGACTCATATGTACAAGACTTAAATCATACGCAGTCACTAATGTATCACTGTTAGCATTATATTATTGATAATAAATTCCAGAACAAAATATCTTTAGATGAAATAAAATATATAGTGCTCACATGAGTATAGTGTGCAATTTCAAACTGCATATAATTCTACACAGGGCATGAGAATCTCTTGACAATAAGTTGTTTTTTGTGAAACTTTTTCTTCCTGATAATATATGGCAAATAACCCTGTAGGAGAATATTTAGGTTTTATTTTTATACTGAAAACCAATAAAAATTATGTATTGATCTGATATTTCAAAAGAATCAATAGATCATTTCTGGAGTAGAATTTATGTGGAAAAATTTTTTATGCTTAGGTTCTACAGAAGGGATTGTCTTAGTATCAGGAAATCTGATGTGAGATATAAAATAATATTTTAAAAATATGCTTCATAAAAATCATTATTACTTGTTTGTTCCTAACAATTCAAATTTATTCTATTCTAAATATATCATTTGGTGATTCCAAGATTTACTTTTACCTTTGTGTTTTCTTTTAACTTCATAATCAATATCTTTGTGCTGGTCAAAGCATATTCAGATCCACTGATTTGGGGATAAAGAATTTTCTGGCTCAGTGTTTAGTCTGTGGCCATAACTTATTCTGACACAACCCCACAATTGAATTCTAAGAAAACTTTGCTTCTCCAACATCTGTGCCTTTGGCAATGTCATTTGTCACATTTACTTTTTGTTTGCCAGCTATCACAATTTCTTATATTTAAACTTCAGCTCTCTCTATAATAAAGTGTCCTTTACTCATGAAGTGTTTATCATTTTCCTTTTAAGTATAATCATTTTTATTCACCTATTTATGGACAGCTTTCATTTTTGATGGTCCAGCATAATTGTGAAAGTTATCTGTAATTGGTAACTTGACTTTGGGATGTGTCTGAAGAGTGTTTCCAGAGATGTTTGACATGCAAATCAGTAACTCAAGAGGGGAAATATTCTCCTTGACTGTGGGTAGCATTATTCAATAGGTTGGCAGCCTTTGGAATGAAAGGAGAAGGAAGGAGTCAGCCTGTATTTGCAAAGCTTCATTGTGCTTGGGTCTGAGTGTCATTTGCTGTGTCATTGCCTCCACCTGACATCAGACTCCAGCTGTTTGAACCTTTTAAAGTGGACTCATGCTAGTGGCTGTCTAAGCCTTCAGTATAAGATTGGCAAGGTATCTCCAATCCCAGTAAATCCTCTTGCACAATTTTAGATAGATAATGGTTTTCTAGAGAATCTTAAGCAATACAGTAACATATTGCATTTTTATTGCAAGTTGTGCATTTAGTTGAGTCTCAAAAATTTCTATTTGCTTAATGCAAAAAATGTGCTTATGAGATTCATTGTGTCTATTATAATTATTAGAAATTGCATATATATGTATAATATTATGCAGCATCACTTTTTTATAATAATGTTGTTCTGCATAAATCTTAAATAATAATTACTTGCTTAGGGTAATGAAATATTTCAGGCTTGGTAGAGTTGTGTGTATCTGTAGTCACTGAAACGTGAGGTTGTGTACTGTGTCTCTTCACTGACCTCTGCCTTTCTGGCTGCCATCAACTGAGCAGCCTGGCTTCTCCATGCTTTTTCACTGTGCTGTTTCTGCCTCATTGCCAGCCAGGCATGGAGTGAACCTCTGACCTCATGAACCAAATAAACCATTTTCTCCTTTAAGTTCTAAATTTATGATTCTTTGTTCCAGTAGCAGGCAAGGTACCTCATGCAGGATCTTACTGAAGTGAACGCTGGCCTCAAACTGGGATCCTCTTGCCTCAGCCTGAAAGGTAGCTGGAATAACCTTTAAACCTGGCTAATTTGAAAAATTGAATACTTAGTATCTATTTTATACTCTGACAATTGTGGACATTTTGTAAATCAGCTACATGTGAAGAAAGGTGGTAACACAAACCTGAGTGCATTAATAGTCCCTAATTTCAAGGTGTTCATTAGTTCATAGCATAATATGTATAATATGGTTATATAATAGCATAAGTGTAGCATAGAGATTGTGTTGACAAAGTTACAAATGCAAATTCTACATGGTAACCCATTGAATATGAAATAGCACTTGCATGTAAACTTACCTTGTTCGCATACGCCCATCTGCTAAGGCATTATTCAACTTGGTAAAGAAACAAAACAAAAATATAACAGTGATATATTTTACATTTGTTTTGTCTTTTCTACTCTCCTTTGTGTTAATAAAATCAATGAATAGCTGTAAAAATCAGAAGGAAGCACATAATATATACTAAAAAGTTTAATTAATATTTATTAATGTAATTAATATCGCTCAAATACATTTAATTAAATTAGGCAATTTAATCTTTAGATGATTAGATTAATAAGGTTACAGTGGTGCTTACTTAGCGGTCACATATTAATAAAACCCTGCTGCTAAAACGGAAGCATCTCAGTTTTTAAACATTCATAACTATGTTTTTAGCACATTGAAAATGTTTACTTGCTCTCCTGTAAATAAGTGAAATGGACTAATAATTATGGATAGTGAAGGCAAATGAAGAAATCATGTAGTTACAGTATATTGCAAAGAATGTTGCAATGACGAAATGTAGTTCCCTCTACAAACTTTGGATTTTTTTTGTTTGGTTTTATTAAGTAAATACTTAACTTAATTATTTAAGTTAATATTTAATATAAATATAATTCCTACTACTCTATTCTTATACATTGGTATAAAAAATTTGAACTATTAAAGCTAAGAGTCTGTTGACCAGAGTGTAAGTCTTTATTAGTGTGAAAAGAATTAACACTCTGCTGTTCACCAGATGAATCTTTCAATTTCTTCTTTCTGAGTCCATCTGCCATTATGAGAGGTACAACTATTAAATTAAATCTCAATTATTATAAAATTCAAGATATCATTAAGTTATTCAAATGGACTACATGTGTACAATGACTAATGTCGCTACTGCAACCATTTATTTATTCTCCTGGACAAGATTGTATATGTTTTTTCAGACACAGCAAATTCTGATGTATCTTAAAACTGGTGTTTACCATATGTTAAATGGTTATAAAACGTTTTACAAGTGCATAAAGAAAATAGATTAATATATTAAACATTAATGCTTTGCATATGCAATTGATTTGAATGATTCATGGATTCTCTGTTAATGAAATTGCAAGTCCACAGCCATTATTCCTGAAGATTCTAAAGTCACCTGGAGTCTTTCTTGGAATCCTGAACATTTGGGGTCATCTGATGCATATGTTCCCAGCTGCGATCAAACAAACATTGCTTTTTCCATTTTGCTCTTTTAGCATTCATTTACTTTTGGTAGTGATTTCATTTCTTAAAATCTTCCTAAAGCAGAGTGCTGAAGCACTGTGCAGTGTGAGTAAACTCAAAATCTCTGGGATTAGCCTAACAGAAAGGAAAGAAATGAGTTTCATTCAGGCATGAGACACTATGATGTTGGCTGTGAGTTACATACAAAGAAATTGATTCCAGCCAGAAAAACGATCCACAAGTGCCACAGTACTGTCTATAATTAAGGATGAGACTATGGAAAAGATGAAAAAATTGCAATTTGCAAATTCATGAGATGACCACTGATAATAAAAACATAGCGGAGAGTGTTCTTGTGTGACTAAGAACCCAGTAAATTTACAGTCATATTACCCAGAATCATGAAAATGTTAAGCCCTTCTTGGCTGGAACTGGCTGGCTCACACTTTTGGGAGGCACTAGGACAGACAGGAAGGGTTCAGCGGATCAGGAGGCTCAGGAACAATTTTTAAATAGCTCCTGAGTACGGAGCAGGGAAAGAAATATAGGAAGTATAACTAGATGAACAGAGAAATTTTTCAGTAACCTTGTGAGAAATGCAAATACAGACCGTAATTTATAATTTGTACCAGTTCTCAGCTTTTAATTCATTCTCTTAGAGAAATATTCTCTGATTTTCAGAGTGGGAAACTTTGTGTTTGATCTCACAGCACGTTTTTATTTCCTAATCAAAGCCTTTATCACATACTATTTTAGGTGTCTTATGTTGTCTGGATTCTAATAAAGTTTGGAAAAGACATTCCAGGAAAATGCAGCAGATTTTTTTACAAGTTATTGTAATATATTCTATGTCTTGTAATATATATTTAAACTGTGTAAAACTTGAATACAAATTTCTAGAGGAAATGTTGTAAAAAGATAGAGTTAGACAATGAGATTAAGAAGTAAACTCTGATAAACTACTATTCAATATTCGTATACTTTATGTCAAGAAGTATATCTTGTGTTTCCCAAATATTATGTAGTTCACACAATCAGATTACAAAGTGCTGATCACCTTAAAATTCAGTTTCGTTTCAGATCCTGAGTTGATCAGTTATCCATGTCTGTGCGATGAGAAGCAAGTAAGATGCCATCTACAAGTACTAGTTTTCTTATCTAATAAAATCGAGCAATTATATTGTAGTGTTTAGTCCTTGTGTTAAATAATTACAAGTATACACACTTAGTATGCAACAGAAACTAGTTCTTCTACAGTTTGTTCATTTACTGGATTTTTTTCTCCCCATTTTCCCCATGTACCTTTTTCTCCATGTACCTTTTTTCCTGCTACTGTATTTTAAATCATCCTTTTTATTTAAGGTTAGCAGCGTATGTTGGTTACTTTCAAATCTTGGCAAACTTTCTCAATGTATTTGTCCATTTGTATCCCTGCCTGTCTGTGTCTGTCTGCCTATTTACCTCTGTATCTCTGTCTATGAGTGATGGCTCTATTCATGAAAAAGTTTCTGCACAGATGGGAGCACTTCTTATGATGTTTTAAAGATAGACTAACAGATTATAATACGTATATAAGCACTTCCCTTTCCCAAGGTTGTCCAGTAGATAATAACTTCCATAAGTACTTTAACAGATATGCCTGTGATTCTTGGAGCTCAATATTTTTCATTAGAACTTTACTATGTACCCTACTCATTACAAATGAAATCTAGGTCATTATAGGTCTAATGTAAATTAATTTAAACTTTGTCAACCAAACAGTTAAGTATTTTTGTTTCTTTTCTTTTTTTGTGTGTGTGGTTCATTTTCTAACTGACTTACTCCTACTCCATATATTTGGAATTTAAATCTTTTAAGAACAAAGCAACAGATATATTTTCAAGTTAGATACTAATCATGAAAAAATTCTAGTGCTAAAATAGTTTTTAAACATTTATATATTTTAAAAATCACTATCTCAATCGTATTACAACTTACACTCCTTGAGAATGGACTATTATTTGCCATATTTCTTATTATTAATCTTGATGATGAAATAGTGTGCCATATGACTTCAATGCACAGTTTTTTAAATTCCTTCCATAAATTATATTTTAAAACAAACAGGGCATTACAATATTTCAAACAATCTAAACTAAATAAAATAGTAGAATTCAAACCTGATAAAATGGAAAAATCATTGAAGACAGTATTTTTATACTTTAACTGTCTATATTAAACTATGTATTTAGTAATTTTGTTTAGGATTATTTCTAATTTTACCTCCAAAATTCCAGCATAAAAGTAATTATTAACTAAAAGAAATTGTTTCAAGAAACATTTCAGCTGGCTTTCTAATAAAGCTAAGTTTTGCAAGTCAAGTCAGTAGATTTTCTGTGAATAGAATGAGCTCCAACATCTTATTAGACTTGTAAATGTAAATTTTAAATGGAAACATTCTTTTGAATATGAGAATGGTTTATTGCTTTATTCTGGCATAAAGTAACATAATAAACTGCTAGAATTTTAATTTAAAGCAAAGTTTAAGACTATTGTGGTTTGCCAAGATAATCCTTCATAAAAATTTCTTGAATGTTTATTTGTCAACAATTTATGTAATTATCCCAAATTAATCTGAAACCAAAATTGAACCCAACACTCTCACATAGTTTTGGAAAGCAAGAAACTTTGTTTTGTCATGCTTTAATGGCCATGCAAAAAAAGAAAAAGAATCTGAATTTCATAAGGAGAATGGGGGAGGTAATGAGAAAGAAAGTTAAGTTTTGTTGTAAGAACTACTACTGCCCACAAACTTAAATAGAAATTATTTTATTCTAGGTACAAAAAATTATTAAAATTAAATCAGTGGTGTTTCTTTGTTATTTTTGTTTTATAGTTGACAAGAATTTGATATTGGAGAAAATATTTCAGATTTGGTATGACTTTATCCTTGATATAGATGTGTCAGATTAGAAACCACACGTGTCAGGAATAAGTGGTTATCTTTTTCACACATTTTCGAAAGATTCAGTAATATAGAGTTAAATAACACAAATACATGTTTTGTAAAGACAAACTAAATATAATATTTGGTAGATAGATAAATGTGACTAATCTGTTCTGGAAGCTGGGCTGAGTCTGTGAGATTTTCAAAGACACATCATATTTTCTGTGTCACACAGAGTGACATTGTATTTTGGGTAGCAGATTTTAACGTAACTCAGAGGGTGAAGGATGCCCTGTTGATAATTCAGACAGGTTGAAAAAAAAGCAGCAAGAAGCAATATTGCAAACCTGTAAGGGACATAGTGAACAGGGTTAATAAAAATGTGTATATTACTCTTTGTTATGTGTGTACAACAGGAAATACGACAACTGCACGATAGTTATCCTGTCACTGCATATTTTAATAGAACCATGTCTGACTGGACACATAGCTTATATTTTTGTAAAAGAAACGTTGCAGGACAGATTTAAGCTTTTATGCTTAGATGTCAAGCAATAAGATGAATAAGTCTTTTAACTTCTTTTTTCTTTGAAAATGGAAAAGATCACTTGTATACAACATAGCATTTATATGTTTTTTGTTTGCTTTGTTTTTGTTTGTTTGTTTGTTTGTTTGTTTGTACTGAGTATCAAACTCACAACCTTGTGCTTGCCAGGCAGGCACCTATGCAGCTGAGCTAAATCCCCGGCTCCCACATTCATATGTTATATATCATAGAGTAAGCTTTTTAAGGTCAAATGAATTTATTTATAATATGCCCCTAAAAATAACAGTCATGCTCATAAATTGTCTGATTTTAAAATAGATTCTTTTGAGGTCCATAGTTTTTTCATAGCTTTTCAGAATAAAACATGTATAAAGACTTTACACCATTTCAATTTTATAAATCCTGATTTTATTCTATTGTCATAACTATTTGGTGTGTTGTGCATGCTGTAGTTGGCATTACAGATTAAATGAAAAATATAAATAAAAAAATAGAAACCCACCACATTATAAATGAAAGAATGTCCCACAGAATGGTTAAAAAAAAGTCTTTTAAATAGTCCCATGGAATTAGTGAGTGATAAGATCAAATTAAAACATTACAATTTAGTGGAAAACATGATATGAATGATAATCTTTACCTGATAGTACATATTAAACATAAATACACAAAGAAACTTTACACAAAGGCATTATACAAAGATAATAACAAATTCTTTCTCTATGCTCTAGTAATTTAGCATTAAAAAGCAAGGACACATAAAGTTTATTTTCCTTTTTTTATATATGAACAGTTGAGTTCTGAATCTTTTATCTTGTAGAATAGATTTTTTAGTGAAATAGAGTTGTCCAAGGTCAATAGCAATTCAAGCAAATCTCCTAATGTTGCAGGAAATCTGGGGAATTGTCCTAGTTACTTTTCTCATGGCTGAAACACAATAACCAGAACTTAAAATTAAAGTAGGAAAGATTTATTTAGCTCCTGGTTTGTAGAGGTTTGAGTCCATAATTGGCTCCAAGGCAGGGTGGACATGGTAGTGGGCCAACAGTTTTTATTGACAGAAGACGGTAAACGAAAAGGGAGGGAGGCAGAAAGAAACAGAGAAAGACAGACAGACAGACAGAGACAGAGATGGAGAGACAGAGAAAAAGACATATAGTCCTACAGAGACAGAGACAGAGACAGAGACAGAGACAGAGACAGAGACAGACATATAAGACACTTTCTGTCTCTTATATTGCAAGCAGGCTGGCCATCCTTGGGCAGAGAGAGCATTCACACTCATAATCTCAGCATTGGGCCATGAGTCAATCACCGGCTCTAGATTCATCCACCTCCGGATCCCATGCTCTATGACTCTATGAGGCTTTGAGGGGGCATCCAGATACAAACCATAGCATTCTACCCTTGGTCACCCCAAAGATGCATGTACATGCCTTTATGCAAAAAGCATTTAGTCCCTCTCAAGAGCTGCCAAAACCCTAACAGTTTCAGCACTGTTGAGAAGTACAATACTAGTGTCTCCTCTGATATTAAAGGAAAACTCTCAGGTGTAATCCCCTGTAAAAAAGGAAAATTAAACATTTCCAGCATTCTATGGTGCAAGATAAACATTTCCATTCTAAAAGTTACAGAGGTTTACAAAGGAATGGTACCAAAGCAGGTTCAAAATCCAGCAGGGCAAATATTAAGTCCTGTAGTTCCATATGTATCGTCTGAGGCAATCTGTGGCAACATATGAACTTCAAATGATTTGAGTGGCTCTGCACTCAAGTGCTATAGCACTTCCAGGGATAGTAGCTTCTATGTCTTTTTTCTTGGCTACTCTACTCCTTCCTTCCATGTTTCCTCAGATGGCCCACTTTATTGACTTCTCTAACCTTGTGGAGTCTCCACTGCACCTCTGGCCTCACTCACATCTTCATACACTGCCCTCTCAGCGGCACACTGCCTTCTCTCCCTGGCCTCCTTCTAAAGTTGGTATGAAAATCTTCCTGATCCACAACTCTTGTATTCTGCATTTGCCTAAAACCCATATCTCATGGATGATGGCAAGGACTGCTGGCAGCTCAAGCAGTAGCCAGGCTTTCATCTCTCTTGACTGTAGGGGTCAAGTGCCTGGATTGCTAAACACTCTAAATCTAATTCAGAGAAATAAGTTATCCATCCTTCTGCCATTCTGGAACATGGTAGTCTGTGGCTTTTTTTCTCAAAATAAAGTCTTTCACTTTTGCAACTTTGGAGCTACAAAGGAATCCTGATGCTTCTTGTGACATGCTCAGGTCATCTTTTCTACTGTTCCTTGTCAGCAATCAGGATCTCCTCTGCTCTATCTTTTCAGTCCACAGTTTTCCTGGGGCTTCCTCTCTGGCCAAACTTGTCATCTTTTAAATCAATCTGCTGGACTCCTTTCTCTTGATTCTCAACATAAATTTGGCTGAAAGATCCCAACCATAGCTTGGCCACTGCTTCAAGATTAGATTGGCTTTGAAATTTCTTCTGCCAGATTAATTAATCTGCTTTCCTTAATCTTAGTCTAAAGCAATGTCTCTGCACAGGAGCAAAAGGCAGGCAAACTTTCTGCCAAGTCATGGTACACAATGCCTTGAGTTCAAGAGCCAGTGCAGTCCTCATTCTCAATAGGAATCTCCCAGGCTTGGTCTTTACTGGCAGAATTCCTGTATGTCTTTTGCATTTCAGTACTCTGACAAGAATCTCCCACACAGAGAATCCTACGGCATTCCATTTCTACGTTTTCAACTGTCATCTCTGAATTTTCCAATATTTATGAATCATTTACAAATGCTCTTGAATCACCTGGTCAGTTATGGTTATAGCAATGACTCCACACGTGGTACCAAATTCTTTCACTTTTTTGTTGCTAAAATAAAATATATGACACCCACGTGAAAGGAGAAAAGGTTTACTTAACTCACAGTTTATAGCAGTTTCAGTCTGTAATCAGCTGACTCCAAGTAAAATGGAACATGGCCGAGGGCTAACAGTTCACTGTAGCAAAAATAATGAGAGACAGACAGACAGACAGACAGACAGACAGAGAAACACAGATATACATTTTGTGTTCATAGTGTTAAGAGGAAGCCACCTACCCTAAAGATAGTGTAGTACTCAAACACATAATCTCAGCATTGGACCATGAGTCAATCATAAATTCTAAATTCAGCTTCCTCCTAAGAGTCTCCCTCCCATTACTGCATGATGCTTTTGAGGGGCATTCAGAGATAAACCAAAACAGGAATTTAAGACACTGTTCATTTGCCCTCAGTTTACTCATGTCACCTCGGGGACTGAAATCATTTATCTCTGAAAGCCTAAGAAGTTGTTGAGAATTAGCTTGAAAAGTTAATTGAAAAATAACGGCCAGGAATTTAGATCAACAGCATAAGCACCTGCCTTGAAAGTGTGCAGTTGTGAGTTCAATCCCCAGTCCAAAAAAAAAAAAGAAAGAAAGTTACCCCTGTCCTTTTCACTGATCCAAAGCATTTGGCATAGCTAAGAAATCCATTGGAATGTATGAACAAAATATTTCAGAAATTTCTTTGCCATATATATATATATATATATATATATATATATATATCACCTGCAACCACAAGACCTTTATTCTTATTTGGCATGGTCTCTAGAATTCGGGAATATTTAAAATTTTATGAAGTGCATGAGAAAAGTAAGAATAACTATGTGATAGTGTCTAGGTCTTTTCCCAGGTTATCATTCCCAGGAATTTTCAGCCAGATGTCTTTAAACTATGTTATGAATTTTGCCCTCAAGAAAGAGCTGATAGTGTATATTTTTCATGAAAACTCTGCTTTTATTAACTTCTTAAATATGTGAAACAATGCCTTGGTCAAAGTTTATTTGAGGATGGAGACACACATATTTCCATATTCATATGTTTTATATATATATATATATATATATATATATATATATATATATATATGATATAACACATTTGCATTGTTCCACACAGTAAGAATCTTGATAATCAAATAGTTCCCACCTGATACCTGAAAAACTTGAATGGAAGCCTACACTATAGACCTACCTCGTATATGATGTTAGAGTCTTCTCTAGGGCCCCTGGTGCAGTTTATTACAGTTGCTCTTGATATATTAAACACTTTCAGAAGGCTTGATACAGGGAAGTCTTGGCAAACCTCAGAAAAATTCCAAGTTTTCCTTTTTAATTCTGTGCAGACCTCTGTCTTTTGCTTGCTTCATTCCCCAACTCATTTTACAATTTCCAGGATTCATGAGGTCATGCATGTTTCCCTGAGTGAGTGGTGAACTATAGATTACCTCTTGAAATCAGTGACAGAATGGGAGGAGCAAGGTAAGGTAGTTCTTGGCTTTCCAGACATAACAGTACTTGAAGACCAGGACAGTCATCCTGAAGTTCCAAGTGGCTGAGCTAGGATTATAGATTCAGGGGAAACAAAACTAGCGCTCAGGCTAAAAGTAAAATTAGAACCCACATACCTTCCCACACTTCTGGTTGTATTACTTCAGCTTTCTATCTTGTGGACAATTATCTTCCAGAAACATTTCTATTTAAAACTTTATGCTTTCGCACCACTGCATACCTAGTCTGCTCTGTGTGTCCCACACTGGTTAATAATGAATCCTATCACAATCTACCGAAAACCGCTTTTACACTGCCCTAAGAATGTGAAATGTGTGTTTCCTTCAATTCTCTGCCATGGGAATTAATTACCTGCGGTTTTCTGCACAGTGTGAAAGTCTTATCTGCTTTCTTTGGCAGTAAAATATTACTGCAAAGCTTTAAAATAGTTTTGAAGTTTTATTGTCCTTTTTCCCCTTAGGTTTTAATTATGGATGTTTAAAATACTTCAAGTCAGTAGGTAATCTCATGGCTATTATGGTAAAAAACAATGAAAATATTCAGTGAATTAAAATATGAGAATAAAACTTTATACACAAGGTTGGGCAATGTTTTAAAGAGCATTTATTTAACTGGGTGTTACAGAATTTTAGTGACTTGTATAAAAGAGAATTAATATTATTTACTAATAGGCAGAACTATGTTATTTTCCAAAACTGTATCCATTACATTTAATCAGATCCAGATGATAATGTTAATATTTATGATGGATCCAAAACCCAAAACATAATACAAGAAGGGGAAGAAATAATGATTAAACTTTCAATCTTACTGAACAGTTTGTGCTCCTGCTTTCAAAGAGAAATGAAAGGTGTAATATAAAATTTGAAAGAGTGAGAAATATAAACAGCAATATTATCTTCTGAGAGTAACATCTGTTTCTTTAATAGATTACACTTTAAATCATATAGTGATTGCCCTTAATTTAAAGCAAATAATAAAATTCAATAAACTCTAGGAAATGACATAAATACACTGTCAAATAAGTCAGATATTCAAATATAACATTTTCTATTAAATATCAGTTGTGATTTATGAAAAGGGTGACAAGAAATGCAAAAAAATGTTATACTTGATCTGTAAGATTTTAGATAGTCTTATTTGATTTTTACACAATTTGCTTCCATTTGTTTTTTTGACTGTTAACGCATCTGTACATAACAGTTTGACTGGATATTTCTACTAAATAAACTAAGTGGTATCTCAGTTCACCAACACTTTTGCTTGTGAACAATGTTTCACAACAAAAAGTGTTTGGCAAAATTGTGTTTTTGGTTGTGGACTCTGAATTAGGTGATGAATATGACCAGAGCATTTTTTCCTGAATTGTGGAATAAGTTAAGTTTGTGAACTGAGGTACCACTGTATTTTAATTTATTTATTCTGTACTTCTGTTATACTGGACTGGAAAATGAGATATAATATTGTGCATGTGGCAAAGCTGCAACATACTTGAAGATATTACTGTATAAACAATTATATCATGCTACGATACCTTGATTCATGGACGCATTTATTGCCAAGAAATTTGGTTTCTCAGGGAAAGCTTTTGGGAAAATTTTGCTTTCATTTGCAAACTCTACACCAGATGGCAAACATGGCTGTGGTCATCTTTCCCTCACCGACACAAACATGGTCAACAAATCCTAAAAAAGAGGCAAAAGTAATTGTCTTTGGATAGATTTATTGTTAAAATTAACAATGAACAAAAAGAAAGAGTCCATCAAGCTATTAGAAAGCCGAGATTCTGTTAGTGATAACGTAAGTCATTCCACATAATAACACTCCTCTCTCCTCACACAAGTCATGACGATTTTCAAAGGTAAATGCAGATTAAATGTTTATTTTTCGTTATATTTTATATGTTATTATTTTGTATTATCTTCCAGTATTATAGTCATTTATATGAATATTTTTGGATTAAGAAATGTATCCATTATTTCTTGTGGGGAAATTTGCTTAGATATAAAAGAGATTTCGGGTTACAAGCTTGTTTCCAAAATGAATTACACTTGCAAAACAAGGATTTGCTATATGTTTATTTTTTTTCTTTATAAAGTATTTCTTACTCTGTCTTAAGTGTTTAAAAGGTCTTTGGATTATTTTTTATGTAAATAAAATGAAAGATAATCCATACAAGAAACAGAACTGATTGTCCTGGAGGCAGCACCTACAAAGGAAAAACAAAGTTGGCCACCCTACTGACAGAACAGCAAAGCATAAATTTATTTTGTTTCCTTTTCTCCTTCAGTTATTAAATCCATAATGTTATTAATACTAAACATTAAAACAACTAAATTCAGCTGTAAAGTACACTGATTAGTTCATATATATATATATATATATATAGAAAGAGAGAAAGAGAGAAAGAGAGAGAGCGAAAGAATTTTAATACTGAATTCTAGCAAGTCATGTGTATTGGTCAAACTTTGTTTCTGGGATAAAATACACAAATTAAAGTACAGAAGGTTTCTGTTGACTCACTACTTTCCCAGCTTAAAAGCCACATATTGCTGGTTCCCAGGTGCTAATATGGCATCAAAGGATGGAAGAAGAAGGGTCACAACTCATGGCATCTAGAAAGCAGCAAGCAGAGGAAAAGCCACAGGGGAAGGAGCGAGCAATCCGATGTGGTCCCTAAAGTCAAGCACTTTTATGACCCACACATCCAGAAGCATGCTTTATTTGTCTCCTAGGTGCACTCAGATTAGTCAAGTTGAACCAATCAAGACTAATCATAAAGACATATGACACAATAAGAATGAATCTGAGGAGAAAACAATCTGATTTATTTTTATTTTGCTCACTTGATTTTCTTTAATGAATTTCATCACAAACATCAGAATTAAGCAATATGCTTAACAATCAACATTGATAAATCATTATGTAAATAATTGAGTTATGTCAGAAATATTTTGGTAAATAAAGGATCATTGCTGCTGTCATAAAGAAATAAAAACTCATGTAACTTCATTTCTCTGTGGTATTAAGGCTCAGCTATTTGATAAGATAAATAGCTTATTTGTCTTAATAAGCTATTTGTCTTGACATCTCAGCTGTGACACATCATCTGGCAAATATATTTAAATACCGAATTCTTGTTTGTTTTAGATACATGATATTAATGTGTAATATTTCAAATAAATATAATTGAAAACTTTGTTAAACAATAAAAATCCAAATTTAACATGTCCCAAGCAGAATGAATAAAGCCAATCAGCACCTTAACACTTTATATAAATAGCAGAAATCAAATACAAAATGATATTCTAGAAAAACACAGTGAAAGCTGACAGATTAGTAGTTCTTGATGACCAATCCTCAAAAACAATTCCCACTTTAGAGTAAGAAAAATAAATGCAAAGTTATGTCTTTATTCTAAAAATTCCATGAAGAATATCATGGAATAATTCTTCAATGTGCTGGTAAAAAATAACCTTTCATACAAACATTTGAACAAAAACATATTTTTCAATAACAAGCATGAAGAGAAATTTCAATTTTACCACCCATTTTGCATTTCAAATTTACCACCCAGAAATGTGTAAGAACTTACAGACTGTCTTCAAAAAAAGAAGGAAGGATCCTCGGAGATAACTTGAAGTATATACAGAAATACTGAACAAATATAATTACAAGAAACAATGAGAAAAATTCTCAGCAAATAATATTAATAATAATATTAAAATGGTGATGGTGGTTATGGTAGTATATAAATCAAGAAGAATTCAATTATAGGTGTTTTCATTATTCAGGAGAAGAATAAAATATTTTTATTAAAAATAATCATTTGCCCAGCTTGCCTATCACCATGTCACATGCTTATAGTGCAAGCCCCGCCAATGCCCAAAACAACGCTGCCAGCCCACCCTTCGGGGACCTGCCTACCCGCTGGACCTAGAACTGCTATTGATCTTTAGCTCCCACCCCTTCTCTCAGAACCTTGGACTATAGTGAATAACTGTGCAGGCTCAATTGTAGACTCAAGAACCCCTCACCTAGACAGAAGACTCAGCAGGCTTCAGTCAGTGTGGTGAGTTTGCCCCTAAAATAGAGGTCTGCAGTGGGAAAATAGGAGCAGTAGTGAAGCTCCCTCCAACTGTAAGGCAACCTTGGCAAACCTGGCAAGAGGATATGTGATCCTCTCCTCCACACAGAGAACATCAGACAGGTTGAGGAGTGTGCCAATAAGGCTTCCCCCAACTTGGAGAAAATTAAAAGGGCTTATAAAACACCCAGCGACAAAATAGTGCCTCGGCCAACACTAACATTATAGATAGGGAGATCAGGTGACCTGCAATAACTGGAGGACATAGCAACAGCAGGAACCAAGAGTTGACTTATATCAATACTTCTAGGCTAGTTAGCCTAGAAAAAATAGACTCTGCAGGAGGAACCCAGGTGACTGCCTGTCCTCTTCATTGTGGTACCTAGCAACTGGACAAACATCAACCACACAGTTTTACCCTAATTCAAACTATTGACAGTTGAGACCATTAAGATTGAAAGACCAAATATTTGTCTAAAAGGTGAAAATGACACAATGAAAAGGCAAAATGCGATCTCAAACATCTAGTCCATCAGGAGCAAGTACAGGCAACAATGAAATAGAGAACTTAAAAGACACACTCCAGAAATCTCTGGAAAGATAGCAAATGAAATAAAGAAGAAAATTCATGGGGCTATAGAGGTAATCAAATTAGAAATAGTTGCCTATCAAAACAGAAGTAACAACCTTAGTGAAGGAGTTACTCAGCATAGTCAGAGAAGAAATAGATAAAAAAAAAAAATTCAGCAACATGGGAAGTTGATTGAAACCTTGAATGAACAATACAGAAACAATTTGAAACAAATTATTTAAAGAGCTATCCAAGAAACAAAAAATTATATTGAAAGTTAGCAAAATTGTTTAAATGAAGCGGAAGATAGAATTTCGGACGTGAGGACAGGATTATAGTTAGTGATCATGAAAGGATAGAACTTCTAAAAGTAACAAAGCAGCATGAAATGACAATACAGCAACTTCAGAATGATGCCAAGAGAAACAATCTAAAACTAATAGGTATCAATGAAGATGCAAGAATCAACACAGATAACACTGGTAAGCTATTCACAAAATAGCAGAAAATTTCCAGAACATGAGGAAAAGATCTGATATACAGAGAAGTGAAGCACATAGAATGCCAAACAATCGCAACCAACAAAATCTACACCTAGACATATAATAATTAGAATCCCAGCCATAAAATATAAAACAGAATACTAAAAACTGTTAGAGAAAAGATATAACTCACCTATCAAGGAAACCCCATCAGAATTATGGCAGACTTTTCTGCCCAAATCCTCAAGTTAAGATGAGCTTGGAGTGCAATATCCAAAGCCCTAAAAGAAAACAATTTTTAACTCAGAGTAATGTACACAAAACAGGTACAAGATTTCTTTCAAATTTAATGGAGAAACAAGATACTTCCATGGCAAAGAACAACTAAAGAAATTCCACCAAATGAACCCTAGAAACACTATTGAAAGACACACTAGACAGAGACAAAAATGCCACAATCTCCAGAACAACAACAGAAAGACACCACTAGACAAGAAATTAAACAAGGGGGAAAAGCAGAAAACAAAGAAAAGGAACATAACATGACAAATTTGAGCCAGTATATGGCAGTTATATCTGTATGTGTAAATGGTCTCAATTCATCTGTCAAAAGAAATAGATTGACAGATGGATCAAGAAACAGGATCCCACAATATGCTTTATACAAGAAACACAAGTGACTCAAAAGAAAACTCACAGACTAAAAGTCAAATGATGGAAAACAGTATTCCATGCAACAAGAACCCGGAAATAAAGCAGAAAAATGATTACATTTGCAGACAATGTGAACTTCAACCTAAAAGAATTAGAAGAGATAAAGAAGGTCATTACATACTTGTTAATGGAAAACTTTAAGAAGAAGAACTGATTATGAGTATATAAACACCAAATGCAGGAGCACCCAGCTATATAAGAGAAATACTAATAGACATTAAAAACCAAATACACAAGAACACAATTGTAATAGGAGACTTTTAATACCCTGCTGTCACAAAGAGATAGACCAACTAGACAAACAGTCAGCAAAGTAATAATAGAACTTAATCACACCTGTGAGCAAATGGACTTAGTAGACATTTACAGAGTATTCCACCCAACCACACTGGAATATAGATTCTTCTCAGTAACACATGGGACATTCTCCAAAATAGACCATATATTATCCCATGGAACATTGTTAAGTAGATGCAAAGGTACTGAAATTATCCCTTGCATAATATCTGATCATAGTGCACTGAAATTGGAAATTAATGGCAAAAGAAATTGCAAAACCTGCATAAGTACATGGAAATTAAATAACAACCTTCTGAACAACCAGTGGGCTCCAGGTGAAATTAAAGAAGAAATAAATCAATACTTACAATTCAATGAAATGCAGATACAACATACTGTAACCTGTGGGATGAAATGAAAGCAGTTCTAAGAGGGAAATATACAACAATAATTTTCCATATCAAGAAGACAGAGCAAGCCCAAATAAGCAATGTGATGCTACATCTAAAGCTTCTAGAAAAGGAAGAAAAGTCAAACTCAAAGTTAATAGAAGAGAAGAAATTGTAAAGATCAGAACAGATACTAATGCAATTGAAACTAAAAAAAAAAGTATAAAGAATTTAAAAATCCTAGAGTTGGGTTTTTGAGAGAATCAACAAAATTGATAAATCTCTAGCCAACCTTATCAAGAAAAAGAAATAAAAAACTCAAATCCACACAATAAGGACAGAAAAGAGAGAAATCACTCCAGATCTGATGGAAATTCAAAAGATCACGAACACCTACTTTGAAAATCTCTACTCACATAGGATGGAAAACAGAGGAAATGTGCAGATTTCTAGAAACATATGAACTATCAAAGTTCAATCAAGAAGATATAACAATTTTGAGTAATACAATACCAGCTACTAAAATTGAAAACGTAATTAAACACTTACCAACAAAGAAAAGCTCAGGGCATAATGTATTCATGGCTGAATTCTACAAAAAAAAATTCATGAAGATTTGATGTCAATATTCCTTAAACTTTTCAACAAAATCAAAAGAGAAGCAATCCTCCGTAACCCATTCCTGGAGGCAAGTACCACTCTGATAACCAAACCAGAGAAAGATCCAACCAAAAAGGAGAACTATAGGCCAATCTCACTAATGAACATAGATGAAAGATTCTCAATAAAATACTGGCAAATGGAATGCAGCAAATCATCAAGATTATACACCACGACCAAGTGGGATTTATTCCAAGAAAACAGGAATAGTTTAATATATGCAAATAAATCACATCACATCATCAGAGCCAAAATCCAAAATCAAATGATCATTTCAACAGATGCAGAAAAAGCTTTTGATAAAGTCCAATATTTGTTCATGATAAAAACCCTAAGAAACTTAGAATAGATGGTATCTACTCAATTTCATAAAGGCCATCTATGACAAACCAACAACCAACTCTATGCAAAAACTGAAAGCCATCAATCTAAAATCAGAAACAACTCAAGAATGTCCACTATAACCACTCTTACTCAAAATAGTTCTGGAAATATTAACAAGAGCAATCAGAATAGAGAGTGAAATAAAAAGGAATAAAGATAGGAAAGGAAGAACTTAAATTATCACTATTTGCAGATGAGATGATACTATATATAGAAGACCCAAAAAAAAAAAAAAAAAAAAAACTCCATTAAAGGACTACGAGAGGTAATAAACAAATTTAGAAGTTTAGCCGTATACAAAATCAACACTCAAAACTAAATAGCATTCCTGTACACAAATGAAAATCTCATTGAAGGAGAAATTGTGGAAATATTGTCTTTCACAATAGTTCCTAAAAAACTGAAATACTTAGGAAACAATGAAACCAAGAAAGTAAAAGACATATATGCTGAAAATTATAAAACTCTAAAAAAGGAGATTGAAGAGGATATTAGAAAATGGAAGGATATTCCTTGCTTTGATTAGGAAGAACCAACATTGTGAAAATCACCACACTCCTAAAATTGTTATACAGATTTAATGCAATACTAATAAATATACCATTAACATACCTTACAGGTCTAGAGAAAACACTCCTAAAATTCATTTGGAAACAGAAGAAACCTAGAATAGCAAAGGCAGTTCTCGGCAAGAAAGGCAAGGCAGGAGTCATCTCAATTCCTGACTTGAAATTGCTACAGAGCCATGGTAATAAAATCAGCATGTTACTGGCAAAGAAAAAGACCTGAAGATCAATGGAACAGATTGGGAGATGCAAACACAATTACAAAGACACTCATTTCAAAGCTGATGGTATATATATATATATATATATATATATATATATATATATTAGATTATTCATGACCTTTTCAGGTTGATGTTTCCACTCAAAGTTAACTCCTCCTGAGCCACCTAATTTCCCAACTCATAGTAAACTAACTTTTCATATTACATCTGCAAATTCTAGCTTATCAGCACAGGCTACTTCTCATCTTACCATTCTCCCATAGACAGGGTAATTTTAAGCTTATCCTCTTAAGAAAAGGAGATTGATAATTCTCCTGGTTGTTGAGTCTTAAAACACAGACTTCCAGGAGAATATGGCAGACAGATAAGAGCAGCCATGGAGGCTCTCTGAGATTGTCAGCTTAGAATCGAGGAATGATGCAGTGTGAGGAATCTAAGCAAGGAGAGATATACCCTGCCAAACAAGAAGGAACTAAGGTGAGAGAAACCAACTGGAAATGCAATCCTGATGCTATAACAGGAACAGATAAAATCTCAGCTCAGAAGCTGGAACCCGCACCTCTGGAAGCTGCGATTTGAATTTCCTGCTGCTGCTGCTGCATCCCAATTGGCACAGCAGGGAGAGAATGCATGTGAAATCTCTGAGAATGGGAATCGGCGAACCAAATAGAGTTGAGAGTGGGACTGGCAGAGAGTCCTGCATTGACCCACAGTGAGGTGAGTGAGAGGAACGGGGACCCTTTCATACTAGGAGGTTCCAAGAGGACATTCTGGCACCAGGCAGACTAGTCAGAACAGGACGCTGCAGTGACTTTAGTCATACTCCCCTCTCAAGCAGGACTGGTGGGGAGTGTTTGGCCTGATGATGCCACAGACTAAGATCCATTAGGCTAGCCCAAACCAGGTCCCAGTGCCTGGCAGTGCACCCCAGCAGTGAAGCCTTCAGTAGGTGACCTGGAGGGGCGGGCCCAGCAGAAGCTCTCCAGCTCTGTGTCTCCCTAGTACACTGCAGTGGCGGGAATACTTAGCCAATGGATTCAAACAGTAACAGACAAAGAGAAAGAAAAACTGGGCCTCCTATATATGCTTGTATGGAAGGAACAAAAGTTATGGGAAGAGGGAGCAATAAGAAAGTCTCAGTCCTCAATCCTGAGAACACTGATCCAGGAAAGGTAAATGCAAAGGAGAATGAAGACAGAAAACATGCAATATCACACGCGGCACCAATAGATATAAAGCGATAT
Organism: Cavia porcellus; assembly: GCF_034190915.1. Taxonomy (NCBI): domain Eukaryota; kingdom Metazoa; phylum Chordata; class Mammalia; order Rodentia; family Caviidae; genus Cavia; species Cavia porcellus. The sequence goes on along the minus strand of NW_026947497.1, from coordinate 23,424,320 downwards.
CTCCGGAACCTCATAGATAAGTTCAAAAATGAAGTAGTTAATGAAATAAAGCAAGAAATAAGTAGAACAGTTAGAGAAATGCTAAGCACCGCCCAAGAAAAAACAGATGGTAGAATGGAAGAACAGAAAAAAAGGGGAGAATTGTTTGATGGAGAGAATAGAGAAAACATAGAATACATGAAGCAGGTTCAAAGGAAACTAAAAACTCTATTGAAAGCTGGCATAACAGCTTGAAAGAAACTAAGGATAGATTATCTGAACTGGAGGACAGATTTGTAAGGTGGGAGCATGAAATGAAAAACTTCTTAAAAATAACAAGAAAACAAACAGCAATAATACAAAGGCTAGAAGATGATAAGAGCATCTATAACTTAAGAATTAAGAACATAAAAGAAGAAGTAGACACAAACAAATGAACTACAAAAGCTATTCAGAGATAATAATCCAGGAGAATTTCCCTAATTTAGCAAAAGGTAAAGATACTCAGATGTATGAGGCATACAGGACCCAAGCCACCTACAACTCAAACAGAGCTACACCCAGGCATATAATAATCAAAATTCCAGAAATACAATATAAGAACAGAATATTAAAAGCCGTCAGAAACAAGAAACAGATCACTTACAAGGGAACGCCTATTAGAATTACAGCAGACTTCTCCACACAAACCATCAAATCATGTAGATCATGGGAGGAAATAATTCAAGCTTTGAAAGATAATAACCTCCAGCCAAGGTTGATATAATCCTGCACAACTGTCCCTAGAAATTGATGGAAAAATAAGGTGCTTCCAGGATATAGAGGAACTAGGGGAATTTGCAACCACCAATTCAACTCTACAGAGAATACTGCAGGATATTCTAAAAAAGAAAAATACCAAGATTCCAGAAACAGTGGCAGAGAGGCCACAGTGAAAGCAGAAAGCAGAAAGCAAAATAAAGAAGACAAACTGACAACTAACGACAGAAATAGAGCTCAAAAGAAATGAGGCAGAGAAGATTGGATGGTAGGAACAGCTGTTTTGGAGAAAACAATACATCATAATAGCTAGTGCTGATTTAATATCATCTTATTTTGAAGTCCCATCAAGCTTTTGTTCTGTCTCCATCGGTCTTAACATGTTGTATCTTATTGGATTTTATTATATGTGATAATATAAACAAAAACTTTTAGGACAAGGAGATTATACAGAAACCATTGTTCATTTTCTGTTAGTTGATTCTAAATGCTCTGTAATACTGGCATTCTCTGGAACGGTTTTACATTGTCTTCATATGTTTGGTGCTACAGTATATGAAGTTATACTCAAAGATTTCAGGAAAGAGACACTATGGTAATTACTTTTTTGTTGGGATTATCTTGTGGTGAAACACTATTTTGCTTAAATGGTTATGTTTTGACCTGCGCTGTTTTGTTGTTATGCCCTCTTTTATCTCAATCTCCTTTTTTTATTATTTACTTTTCATTTTTATCCTTTTAATTAAGGGAAAATAAATAAAAACATACCAGGATATATTATAGTAACCCACTTTGTTTTCCTATTAACTTGATTCGAAACCCTGTATTGCTCTCACCATCTTGTTTTGACTGATTTTCCTCTATTCTGTTTTGCTTGATAGTACCAAGTTCGAAAGTATAGGCAACAACTGTGAAGACAATAAGATTCATTATGATGCCCATTCTGGTTGACTATTATCTTCTTTTAAAGTCCTCTAATGTCTCCAGTGTGGTTTTATTGCTTTTGTTCTTCACTGTTTTGTTCAATTTCATTATAACTGATGATATAGGCAATTCTTTTTAAGATAACAAGAGGCATTATGGTAACCATTGTTAATCACCTTGTATTTTGTTTTTACATTATGTATTACGTCCATCCTTTTGATTTGACTGACTCTGTCCTGTTATGTCACATTTGGTTTTACTCTCTTCAAAAAAAAAGTAATAAGAACAGTGGGAGTAATAAAACCCAAAATGTGTAATTGACATTATACAGAAAAAGAGGAAAAGAAAGTGTTTTAAAGGACATAACTGCATGTATATTTAAGTGTATAAGATAGGTAACCATATTACTGAGTTTTATTGGATAATTGAATAGAACTGTTTGCAATCTCACTGTTTGAATGTCCACTCTATATGCTTTAATTTTGTAACTTGAACAACTATTTCTAAGATAACAAAATGCAATCTATTAACTAGTGATTTTCTACTGTTTCTTTTTTCAGAAATTCTGTATAATTGTACTTTTTTATGGTTTTTTTTTCTTTTTTCTCCTTAAATAAAATTTAAAAAAACACAATCTCTACTCTTAGGATGAGGAAAAAAAAACACCCTGTTTGAATACACCTGCTTTAGATAACTGAGTGAGTTCACCGAATCTATTTCAGAAAGTGATTCTTTATATAATGTAAGAGAAATTTTAGAGAGATATCACTAGTATTTAACCTTTTAAAAACTAGTTTTGTATCATGTTTTGCCCCACATCTTTAAATAGTTCCAAAATTATTGCAATGAAAATACAATAGACCTTGAGTTGGTCCATAGGAATAGAGAATAGCAAATTAGCATGAGCTCAAGAGGATAGACCATTTTGAATTTGAAAAAACATAATACAGGGCTTTAAAGTTGTACTGCCTTCAATAATATTTCTTTTGCTTTCTTATATTCTTATTAGTATATGTTTGGGTTACATAATAATTATATTCATCTTCGGAAATTAGTAGCTATAATTTTGTAACTTAATCCCTCTTTTACTCCTCCTTTTCCACCCTACGCTTCTGCCTTTGTCCTCTCGAGATCTCCTTCCCCTCTCCACAAATCTGATGCTCTGTCTGGTTTTCAGTTTTTTTTTTTTTTCTTTTTTATTTGTGGTCCTGAGGTTCAAAGCCGAGGCTATGTTCATATTAACCCAGCACTCTACTGCTGAGCTGTATATGAAGGAGAAAATTGATGGTAGTATAAATAAATTTTTATTTGTAGGGAAATATTAAAAGTTAAAAGAAGAAAAAATGTTGCATAATCTCAAAGAAAGGACACTTGTAATAGATATCTGGTTCACTCTAAATACTCTAATAATAAACATCAAAAGTACATATAATATGTGCTACATTAGAATTTGTTACTAATACTATGACAGTTTTAAATGGGACTGCACCAGAAATCTTAAAATAAACTCAGTTTAGCTTTCATCTAGTTGTACAAATATAAATGTTGAAATATATGATGAATAGTTAAATTTAAAAATATTACAGTAAAGATATATTGGCATTAATGTTCATCAAAATATTTCTCCTCACTTCAAACTCATACAGTCATTCTTACAAAGTTTCTGAGCAGTTCTGGAAGTCCTTATTCAGAGGTGTTTTTATCAGTTTTCATCAAAAATGCAAGTAATGCTTCTCCTGAGAGATTTCAACAGAAATCAGGCTCATGAAAACACTGCAGTGTGTCTTCATCGGCCTTATTCACCAGATGGAGTACTGCAAGGCTGCCGACTCTTCTACAAATTCAAAATGATCGTAGAAGGGAAATGTTTGAGTAGATTTACTGTCCCAAGGCAGGCACAAAAGCGCAAATAATGACACTCACAAAAAGGACCTCCAGAGCTTTTTCAGAAAGTAGCAAGCATTGAGATAAGTTTTTTTCAAAACAAGAGATAATATTGTGTAATTGCATTTTGCTGCAATGCTTTAAACATTCATATTTTTCTGTCACAAATCATAAAAAAGATTTTTAAACTATATTTATAATTAAGTTCTTAAAATTTGCCATCCTCAGGCCATGAAATATGTGATAAATAACCTTTGCATGGCTAACAAATATCATGTAATATTGTCCACTAAGAATTCTCAGAGTCAGAAATAAAAAAGGAAGGCAAAACGGTGTTTTTATTTATGTAGAAGTTTTTGAGTGAAAACCATAAGGTTTATCCTTTCAACCTTTTGAAAATAAGGATTCTATTATTACTATTTTTTCCAATTAGGAAATTAGACTGCAGACAGTTTAATATAAGGCTTTAAAGCAGACATCCTGGCTTAAAATAGTTCTGCATTTTCAAGTGGTTGGAAAGCTTTTTCAACTTACCACATCCTACCAATGACAGGGGTAAATCTTAATGAGCAGGACATAAAACAAATGGTCTGCAATTAATATTACAACCTGTAGTTAGTTATTTAAGATATCTATTAGCTTTTTATATGTTTTCAGATAGACCTCGGTATAAACAAATAAAATCACATATTATAGATTTAAGCAAAAAGTTATAAAAATCACAGATGTAATAGTGGCTATTTTCCCCCAATTATTGCAGCATTTCCAGAGAATTTAATGATTGGAAGATTAAACTTGGCTTTGAAATGTTGAAAATCTAACCAACAGATCCTCATTAGGAAAATCTATTTCTTACCAACCAACAGCAGTGCCCTGTTCTTCCTATAGCAATGATAACAACAAAACCCAAAGGAGTCAGTCATCCTCCACCTCACATCTCCTAGTAGTGTTGAGGTTGATCGAAAGAATCCTACTGTATTATTCAAAATATTCAGGATAAAACTGAAAACCTTTCTTTATATCAATATCCAAGAAAATAACCCAACAATATCATTTACAGTCCAACTGGATTTCCACATGTAAAACAAAACAAATAAAAAACTAAAAACTACAACAACAAAAGAACATAGATAGGCCTGATATTTTTACAAAAATAAACTCAAAGTAGAACATAGAGTTTAATTCAAAATGCAAAATATAAAATTATTAGACACAGGATTAAGTAAAGGTAGACAGAGGTTATGATATATTTTAAATATGATTAAAAGGCATGAACTGTAAAATAAATCATTATTAGGCTAGGTTTCATTAAAATAAAAATTCTTCCTTGTGAAAGGTCAAAGGTAACAAAATAAGATTGGAAGAGTATGATAGGAAAATATATATCTAACGTGTATAAAATACAATACAGAATTCTTGAAATCCAACAGTAAGAAAGCACTGTGATATTAAAAAGAAGCCAAATATCATTAATATCCACCTCTTCAAAGATTAAATATGGAAAGATATTCTGTATTATATGTAACTAGTGTATATGCTAAATAGGGACAATTAAATACCTCTGCAAACCTGTTAGAATGCTGAAGTCTGAATCGCTGACTAAAGCAAATGCTGCCAAGCCACAGACACAGTGAGAGCCCTCATTCCATGTTCATGAGAATGCACTTTGAAATTCTTATAAAACTAAACATAATATTAACTATCATAATATTTTAAGATTTATACTTTTGGATTCAAAAGCCTGTATCCACATGTCTATAGAAGCTTTATTCATAATTGTTTCAATTTGGAAACAAGCAACAGGTCCTACAGTACATCTAGAAAATGGAATATTATTCACTGCAGAAAAGAAGTAAGATTATAAGATTATTAAGAAGTGTGGAAGAAACTTAAACATATATTTCTCAGTGAAAGAAGAAAATGTAAGAGAAGTACAACACTGCTGTGTTCTAATCACAGACCAGGCTGTAGAAGGTAAAACTATGCAAACTGACAAGATCAATAACTTCTAGGATGTGCAGTAGAGGACAGCTGAATAGACAGAATACAGGAAGTTGTAGCATAGTAAAAATGCTTTGTATGAACTCATTCTTTTCATTTAGCATCTACACATACTTTGTGACATCTATAGATATATATGGGTGTTATAAGTCAGATTCTATTTTTTATTTGTTTAAATTTTTATATGTTCATTCATGGTATATAAGAAAGCTTTCAATTTTTCCGTGTCATGGTATTTTCAAACACATCACAGTTGCTTACTAGTTGTAAGAGTGTTTTGTTAATTCTTTTAGATTTCCTACACATATAAATATGTCATCTCTCATTCAATATAGTTTCACTTCTTCCTTTTTAAATACTATATTTTATTTATTTCTATTCTATTATTCTATTATTTCAGGCTTTTACTAAAACATAAATACTGAGAAAGGGACACTGTTATATGGTTTCTGATTTAAGTGTGAAAGCTTCCAACTTCTCCTTATTAAACATGTTGCCAATTGCAGGATTTAAAATTAGATGTTCACAATTAAGTTGCAGAGGTTCAACTTTGTTCTAGTTAGTGAGAGTTCTTATCTTGAAGGATTAATTGATTTGTCAACTACTTTTCTTTACCTTGATATGATCATGTGAATTTTTAAAATGTTTAGCCTTGTTGATGTGATGAATAGTATAATTTGATTTTTCAGGTATTGAACCACTTTTTATACCTGGAATATATATTCCATTTGGTCATGATACATATTTTTAATATACTATTGAATTCTATTTGAGAATTTTTTGTGTAAAATTTCTACAACTATGTTTACAGAACATACTAGCATTTTAAATAACAAGGAATAACTGGATAAGGGTCAAAAATGTGGTAGTATGGTAAACTCTGTTTCTCTTTGTGAACTTTTAAAATTATATTGTATGATTAAGGTAAAATGATGTCATTTGTGTTCAGCGTGTGTAGACAAAAATTGAGACAGATACATGTAACACTAGAAGTGTACATAATATTATAGTAAGTAGTCTGACCTCAGTAAGCTTTGCTTTTCCAAACTGTCTTTGCAGACAATCTAACTGTTTAGGAGCAAAGGCTGTTTTATGGATCTCATCCTCCTCCCTAGAGATGTTTTTGGTACACTGATTCATGTTCACATTAGGTTCACAAAATGGATTAGCCATTGTCTCATACATAGAAACTCCAATATTTCTATTAAATCCTTAAAACATATTTGGACAACTAGTGGTAGTTTCATTGTTGGCCCTTTCAAATGACATTGTTAAGAAAAACTCCAAAGATATGTAAATCTTTTTGGATTCTGCTGGCAATTTATTTCTCTTTTAAAATGATGTCATGCTATTTACCAATCTTATATCCCCTTAAGTGAGATTTCCTACATCATAATCTATAGATTCGGTTCAAATTGTAATATGACTAATGTCCTTATTATTGCTTCCCAGGAACTTCATTATAGAGGCTCTCACACACTTTTCTTATGCCCTCTGCAATTTTTGTTCCCTGAGGAATATATACTAGTTGCTCATGAATTTCTGTGCAAAAAACTACTCTCTTGTGTTCTTTGAGCTCATGAATCTTGCCATTAGTGAGGCAATTACTGGCTAAATACTGGGCTCTCTTGGAAAGAAGACTCGGGTAAGCTCCAAACCTGTAATGCTATGTACCAATTCAACCATCATACTTTGTGTCATGAATGACACACTCTTTAAGTTTGGAGCAGCCACCAATGTCTATTTGCTAAAAGAAAAAATGGCACTTAGATACCGAGTTAACCTAGGCTTTATGATATGTCATATCAGGGAGAAATGGTGCCCTCTACAGTTGTTTTCTGAGTTGTAGACATTGAAAGCGACTAACTGATTATATTTCAGAGAAATGGGCTTACGAATTAGATTTTCCATGTGAATTTGACTTTGTATCAATCTTTTATACTTCTTTACAGCCTCAGGCTAAAATTATATATTAAAATCATTCAATTAAAAAGATTAAATTTATTTAAATGAAACATGATATATTTCAGTCACTTCCATATAATACAGATAAATATTTTAAAAACCAAGTCCATTTTACATTTGGTGATGACCTCTAAACCTCATCTCTGTCCGTCGTCTTCAGTCCAATATATGGAGAAACCATTAGTAAACGCTAATTAAAACCGCAATAAGATCTTCCTACATACATATTAAAAAGACTAAAATAAAAGATAATGGCAACACCAAATGCTGGTGACACTGTGGAGAAAGAAAGTGAATCATTTGTATATTGCTGATAGGAGGCAAAATAGTATATTCATTCATGAAAACAGTATGTTACAAAATTGAACATGTGATTATCACATTACTCAGAATTTTATTTTGTGCTTCTCAAATAATTGGAAACTTATGTTCACACAAAATCCTGGTCATGAATGTTCACAGTAGGTTTATTCATAAGAACCGAAGTGTGTAAAATTCTGCATGCTGTGTAATAGGTAAGTGGTTAAGCAAACTGTGACCCATCCAAAAACATGAACTACTACCCAGCAATAAAAAGAAGCTAAACTTGGGTTGAATCTCCTGTAAATTATGCTGGTTAGAAACAAGCCAAAGCCAGTTCAAACTCATGAAAAATAAGATTTTGTAAGTGTAGTGTTTTTAAAATTGACAAAATTATGGAAATAGAGACTGGATTACAGGTTTCCAGAGACAAGGGATGATATGGATGGAAACGGACAAGGATGATACAAGCCTGTGGGGATCCAGCTCTCTGAACCTCATCTGTCATGATAATCATAATACTTTACAAGATAAAATTGTATAGAACTGTGCACCTATAGACCTCCATGTGAGGACACATATATCGGCTGAATTCACAGCAAAAACAATGGATCCTACCAGTGCACACTCATGGTTTTGATATTGTTTGTTATGGAAGTCATTGTCAAGGGCCTAAGGTGGATGGATCAGTGCACTTCACTCAGAGACACCTCTTTTCTCTCTTAGCTTCCTGACTGCCCTAAAGTGACTAGCTTTCCACAGTGTTAGACCCTTCCCCATGCTCTTCATGCCTTGGAACCTACTCACCATGGACTGAAAACATAGCCAAAACAAACCCTTTCTCCTCCAAGTTTTTGTTCTTGGATATTTTTTCCTAGCAAATAGAAAGTGTCTAATGCAATTTGTATATATGTGTGTGTGTGTGTGTGTGTGTGTGTGTGTGTGTGTGTGTATGTGCAGTACGTAAATCTGAAGCTTTTTTTTACTTGTTTCATGCACAAACATCATTAATTTAAATATTAAGAAATACAATGCTTAGAATATATTTTAGCTGAAAAATAAATTCAAGTGAAACTAAGTTAGTTTATAGCTTTTAATATGAACAATATGCTCCATATTTTTACACAATTATTATAATGAATTAGGAGCTCTGTGGGATCATTTGTGGTAATTATATGTCAGTCTTCTCCAAAATATATGCTAAAAAGATAGAAGAATGGAAAATCACTCCAAAATGGAAGATTTCAAACTCAATCATTTCTTTGAAGATGAAGGTCATTTTTATAATAAAAGTCAAAATAATTTTTACAAAAGTAGAAAATAGTGCTTCACAAGAAATTTGAAGTTTAAAATCATAATCCTCATGAAATAATTAAAACAGTAAACTATGCTATTTTAATTTCAATAATTTCATTTTGATTTTTGAATTAAGAAAAAGTTTTCAAGGATGTGTCAATACACTGAAAACTGCAATAGTCTTGCTAAAATATTCTCAACGAGACAGATCATAAATCACCTTCAAATTTTCAGTGAATCTTAGTTTGGGTCAAACACAAAAATGTTTGTGTGTTTTCCAAATGACAAGTTTTGGTTCATCAGTCCTTAACTTTAATTTAGATCAGCAAAGATTCATTAATATTTATGTACTTAGTTTGTTCGCATGTGACACATGTATTGAAAACCTACTCTGCACCAGTCAGTCTTCCTGTTTGATCAGAAAAAAATAAATAAATAAATAAAGTCTAAGCTCATAGATTTAATGTCCCACAGCAAGCAGGCAGGCAGTATATAAAATAATATGCTATTTTATATAATCAAAATTTATACATGTTCTGGAGAAATAATTAAAGGAAAGAAATGAGTCTTGATGAGAAAATGTTTATATTTTATGTAAATGTTGAGAGAAGACCTAATCCTGAATGTGGTGTTTGTAAATATTACTGTATTCCACTTAATATAAGTGTTGCGGACTCTCAGGAGGTATAGTATGTGACTTTCCAAGTAATCTGACAGGAAATAGAGGCCTTCATTTATAACTGCTAAGTATTGGAAATTGTCACAAGCCAACTAGGGCAGACCAATGAAAGCCAAGGTCAGGAGTTAATTGGAAGACCTCAAAGACAGTGAATGTCTGACAGAACCAGCTAAGGCAGGGGCGTCAGACAGCACAATAATGTGATTCCAGAGAGACACAGCACACTCCAAGTCTAATGATTGTGTGGCAACAGGAAAAAAGCAAACTGAATGTAAAATTCAAGTGCACAGCCTGAGGTCATCGGCACAGTTTCCAAATAGAGTGAGATAAAATAGACAGGAAGCAAAGACCAAATAAAAAGAGTAATTTAAGTGCCAGAAATTCAACTCCAATTGTGAGTGAGTGGCAGAAGGTCAAGTCAAAAGAAGTAAGTGTATGTCACCACACCATTACAGAAAGGAAGCAGGTGTGTATAAATTCAGGCAGATCCACAAAGAAGCGCAATAAGAGTCCAGCAAAGATTGGAAACAGATTGACCGGCTTCTCTGCCTCTCTGACAGAATCTGGGAATTATTGTGTGTGTGTGTGTGTGTTTGTGTGTGTGTATGTGTGTGTGTGTGTGTGTATACTTGTGTAGAATCTGAGCTACAGAAAGTACAAGCTCTAAGACTCTCTCTCTCTCTCTCTCTCTCTCTCTATATATATATATATATATATATATATATTCTTTTTTTAGAAGTAAAATTGTTTAGATGTGATGAGTCAAGAAATAGAAATATCGTCTACCTTTAATTTACTGCTTTTGGTTATTATTCTAAATTTAAGTATGTCTATTTTCAAATTTTTATTCTTATTTCAAAAATAATATGAATCATTTTCTAAAAATGTTCAAGATAGTCAGATAGATACATTTTCATTTTTATTAACTTTTCATAGTTTCCTATGGATTGAACCCAGGCCATTCACACTGAGCTTCACCTCAGCTCCCTTTATTTTATATTGAGATTCATCATAAGTTACTAATTTGCTGAGGTTGGCTGAACCTTGTGATCTTCCTGCCTCAGTCTCCCTCAGCTTCTCAGAATGACTGGATTATCCCTAAACTTATTTTACTATTATTGTATTCAAGTCTTATATTATATGGCTATATAAATGCATAACATGTGAAAAGAAGTCCAGTTGTGACACATTTGGGGAAAATTGCATTAAATTATTTATTGTTGGATTTTAACTGTATGAACATATTAATTTATATGATATAAATTAGTATATGTGAATTAGTAAATTTTATATAGTAAAGTATACATAATAATATAGTAAATTATATATAGTAAATTAATAAATGCTGTTGTTGCTCTGTCTAAAGTCAGTTTATTCAATTACGTGGGCCTATTTTGGGCGCACGTCAATGTTCTGTCACATGGATCTATATATCCACGTTAACCAATATTCCTCTCTTCTTTCATAGCAAGTCTTCCTGGTGAACAATGTCAGTGCTCTGACTCCACTCTGGTGTTGGAATGCTGTGTCTTTCCCTCTTTCCTCGGGACCTTAGAATCACTTTGTCAGTCTCCATAACATAACATGGACATTTTATTGGGATGAAAAGAACTGACATAGTTATCATTTTCTTAAGTCAATTGGTACAATTCAGATATGCATGATGATCAGATTCATTGTAGCTAACGGGTATCTGTGTTTGGTTCCTCTTTTCTTCTTCCTCCCATCCCCTTTCTTCAAATTCTTTTCATCTTGACAATATTGAGTATTCATTTATGTGAATAGAGATGATTTCTCCATTTATTTAGCTCTCTAAAATTGTTTTTTTTTTAGAGATTTATAGCTTTCCTTATATACTGATTCTTTTACATGGACAAGTAAGTTTTGCATTAGAAAGGTATTAGTACAAATACTATCACGTTTTTACATCCACTGCTGAAATGAAAAAAAGTTACTGATTACTGATACTAACCTGATATCCCTAATCATTATGAATTTCACATTTATTGTTCAATTCTTTAAATGTCTAAGCTTAATAATTTAAATCATCCATGAACATAGAAAATTGGAGAATTTTTCTTCCCATTTGGCATAACTTTTTTATTTCCTTTTTTTTTTTTTTTTTTTGGTACCAGGATCGAACTCACAACCTTACATTTGCCAGGCAGCTGCTTGAGCCGCTAAGCAATATCCCTGGCTCATTTATTTCCATTTCTTATTGTAGTTACTTGAAACTCCAGGATAATATGAAAAAGAAGGCTGAGCACCATAGGCTTTCTTTATTTCTAATTTTATTGGAAAAGTGTCCAGATTCTGGTCATCAGTCATGATGTTGTCTGTATTTTTGTTTTGTAGCTTTTCTTGATCAACTAGAGGACATTGTCTTTTATTTCCAGTTTGTGGGAGATTTTAATCAGGAAATGTGAATGGATTTCATCAAGTACCTTTTCTTCAACTATTGACACGTTTTATTTTTTAACGTGATGTATTAGATTACATTATATGATTTTCAATTGTTGAGCCAACCCTTTATACTGAGATAAATCCCACTTGGTAATATGTAAACTTTATTTCTATATTTTTAGGTTCTATTTAGAATTCAATACAGTGTTAATGATTTTGGCATTATGTTCATGAGAGATATTGGTTTCTGATTATTTTCTCTTAGTGTCTGTTTGTGGATATGCTACCAAGGTTATGATGAACTTTCAGAATGAATTAGAAATATTGTCTTTGTTTCTGGCTTCTAAAATACATTGTAGAGAATAAGCAGAATATCTTTCTTAAATGCTAACTGGAATTGATCAGTAAATTTTGTAAATGTTAGATCCACTGTTTTTCTTTCAATATCATTGTTCATTAAATGTCTATCGTATTATAAGAGTATTATCATTACATATTCCCCCCATGTTTCTTTCCATGTTTGTTTCTTTTAGGGAACTGAACAAACCTGTGTGATTATCAAATTTGTGGGCATGTATTTGTTTGTAATATTCCTTACTTTTGTTTCTTTTTTTTTCATATTCACTAGATCTGTAGTAATGTTCCTCTTTCATTTTTCATAGTAGCAACTTGTTCTTTATTTTGCTTCATTTAATGATTTACTCTTATGAAATTTATTGACTTTACAAAGAATGGGCTTTTGGTTTCATTGATTTGTTCTATTAGTTTCCTTTTTCAATTTCATTGAATTTTTCCATATTTTATTACTTCTTTTGTTCTATATACTTTGGATTTTCTTTTTCCAGTGTCCAAATGAGTAAACTTAGATTGTTTATTTCTTGATCTTTCTATGTTTGTGGTATATGGAAACCCTGCTTTACATTTTTCCTCAGTGATGTTTTTGATGTGTTCTATCAATTTTGATATGCTGCATTTTTATCACAATTAAATTATTTTGTTTATATTCTATTATGATTACAGTTTAATGCACTTGCCCACTACAGAAATAGCTTTTTAGAATCCACCAAAATAGAGAGATAACTTAGGAGTAACTATGTTAAAAAGCTGATATTAGATGTGTCTTTTCAAAACTTGATGAGCTGGGAAAGAGAAACTCAGGACTATAAAAGTGAGGTTAAAAATAAAATAAAGCAAATATAAGATGACACTGACTTTTTTGTGGAACATGGTTAAGTTCCAAATTTGGACAAAGGATAGGAAAATTCAAGCCAAAAGCATAGACTCCATAAAACAAGGAGATAAGAGTTTTGGAAGCCTGAACTTAGAATCTTTAGGGTAACAAGCAGGAGGAAATGAATCAGTGCAAAGTATGAAACCCAGAGTTCTGTAAATGAGTCTGATCAATAGATACTCTGAATTATAGTCTACCTGTGCAAAAGAGCTACAAACTACAAAAGAGTCCAGTAGCAATTTCCAAAGAGTGATCAACCAAATAAATGAATACCAGAATGGAAGACGTTATAGCATTGATTAGATAAGAGAAAGAAATGTCAGTGTTAAGTGCTTAGAGAGGCAGGTTTTAGTTATAGTTATAGATAGTTTAGTTATAGATAACACTAAAGCAAAGGATATACTTGCATTACTATAAAACATCTTTAAGATAAGTTTGGAATAAACTCAGTTTATCTGCATTAATTTAAGTCCCTACTAAAAGAAACACAGATAAATTTTAGAGGGTGACATTAAAATCTAAAGGATGATATTAAAATCTAAATTCTCACACATGTGCCATTGATGATATGAAATCTTCACTCACAATTTACTAGACAAAGTAAAAAAAAAATTACTTGACAAGGTAAACACTTTCTTCATTTTAAAGTCATGGTACTCAACACCCATAATTTGAAAGAGAAGTTTATTTTGACTCACAATTTAGTCTATAGTTGGTTGACTCCAAAACAGAAATAGCATGTGCAAAGGACTCAGTAGAGGAACTCTTCATGTCAGGGTGTCCTAGAACCAGAGAGAGAAGAGAGAATCCAGGTATGGACATGATACCCTTCCAGATCACACTGCCAGTTATCTGCTTCAAAGGAGGACCCACTTGCTAACAAGTCAACTATAACGACCCAATGACCAAATAACCTTTTGAAATTCCTACCTATGTGAGTCATCTAGAGATATAGTCCAGCTCCAAACTGTAAGATGTATGTAACCAGAATTACAAACTAGTCAGTAATGCATACTAGTCAATAATTCATACATACATGCATACAAAAGTGAAAGAAATGGTGAAATTGGTAAAAAGAAAAAAAGGAATTATACATATTAGTTTAAGTAAATATGTATAAACATTCCTGGTGTGAGAAGTTACAAGAGTAAATAAGAACCACAATGTACAGCAGGGCTGGGTATATCGCTCAGCAGCACAATATCTGCCTGGCAAGCATGAGATGGGGAATTCGAAATTGTGTACAAAAAATAAGAATACATTGAGAAGAAAGTTTTCATGAAGAAAGAGATATTGGGATGGATGAGAGAAAGGGATGAAGAAGGATGGAAATGAATATGTATATACAAGATAATTACTATAGTTATACTACTATTTCTTTTAGTTCATTGAAAAAATGCCTTGTGCTGATACTATTTGGAAACCTTTACATGCCTATATCTTGTACTCTGAGTAACTACTTTAAAGATTACATTATGCAACATATTAATCTTTTTTACTCTATTATCATGTTTTGAAATTATATTTTTTTCTTTAAAATAAAATTTTAAAAATAAACAAATCAATATTAACATAAAAAGTTAGACTGAAAATTTTAAAAAGGAATAAATTACAGGTAATATTTGTGCCACATTCTATATAATTAAAACTTCAAAAGATGGAGGGAAGTCAAACAGCAAGTAGAAGCCTAATCTCTGATCATGCTAAAAAGCTGAGCAGGATGCTCACCCTGTAACATCCAGCTCGTGATACTTTATCAACCTCCCATCTGTTCAGTAAGGATATTATTTGATTGATTTAGCAGAAATTCTCATTACTCTTATTTTTATATTATCCCATCCATTGAACCTCATCACGTTTTTTGGTTATAAAGTTTCACTCGCTTATGTTGTATTTCTCACTGACTCCATATTTCTCTCCCCCACTATAAAATCACTATACTGTATCATAATCCCTCTTACGATGAATCTCCCTGAAATTTTCCTTAACATATTTTAACCAGTATCACTAAATAATTTTTACAAGGGTATTCTTTCTAGTGACCTCAAATGTAGTTAACAACATAAAAATGTCAGGACTTTTTTTCAGAAAGTCAGAAACCAGTGCAATTACTTAAAGTAACTTACAGAAATAAACAAAGGCAAAGAATGAAGAGTGTCACAGGTTTCAAATACGTTGGAAAAGGAAAATATTTTCCTTTTTGAAATGGAGTATAATTATGCTTTCTTATGTGTATGTTAGCATAATTTCCATGGCTACCGAAAGTGTAATGATTAGCTTAAAATTCAGAAACAAGAGGAAAAACATATTCCTACTGTGACAACACTTTCTGTATATTACAACCAACACGTCAGAAAAGAGAAAGAAATTATAGAGATATAACAATTATAAATACAGGCATTATTTTGTGAAAATGATAATATCTCTAGAAAAAATTTATAACTAACAGTTCTGTAAAGACACCTAGAAAAAATATATTCTAAATTCAATAGTTTTCATATGAAATCTAATACTTCAATAGTGCGAATATAAAACAATAAAATAGGAAAGTAATCAGAAAATTAGAATAATAAGGACCAGTCTTAAATAGCTTTTCAAGAATTCAAGTGACCATTGTTAATTATCTGTTAGTTTGTTTTGAAATCCTATATTGTTTTTATTGGCTTTTTTTCTTTCAGGGTCTTTAAAAAAATTCCAGTAAAAGAAAATAATTAACAATGTGATCCTGATACATGGATTAAAGACAAACTTAGTAGTGTAACACAACAGTGTACTGTCTGTACATTTTTCTTGATATCTCTATACTGAATAGTAAAGGTGAGAGTCAACCACCTGGCGTAGCAGGTAGGATTTAGTCCTTCTGCCCTGCATAAATTCACAAGTTACTTGGAGAAATAGAATCTAAATTCATGAGTCTTTGATACTATTCAGAAACTTATTCAAATTAAATAAATATTTTTTTTTAAAAACTTTAAAAAATTATCATTCTTTACTAGTGAGAGAAATTTGAGCATGGACTAAGAGTTAAGTAAACACATAGGTTGTTGCCTCTGTGGCTTTGACCATTTTCAAAGTTTGGAAAGCTCAACTCTTTACTTAAGGAGTGAGGAGAGAAATATCAAGAGTATTGGTATTGAATATTGTCTTAAGACACTTTATTCCTATCAAATATTTCCTACCTTAGGTTTATTTATTGCAAGACTGCTGGGGGACAGTTCCATAGAAAAGGTGGTCATAAACTCCTCAATGTCTTCCTACCACCACCAGCAGGCACAATATGAAAGCAAAACTTCTTGCATGAGGAACATTTACTCCAATCCAGTGCTCCCTTAAAAAAATCATTTTATGACTTGTTTGAGGAATCTTAGTTTAGCAGATTCTTCTGGGGATGAGGGGTAGCAATAGTGGCCATTTCTTATATTTATTATCCCAGGAGGGTCCTTCCTCCCAGGTTTAGGGAACTAAATAGAGATTACTGTTACCAGTTCCCTTCGTGCCAACTTCTCTTCCTTTGCATTAAGGAACAAAAGTGAAAGGAAAGGAAGGATTTAATAAGAGGCAGGAATGCCAGTTCACCCCTTTTTGACATGAATGTTCCGTACTTTTGCTGGAAAGTTCTCTGTCCATATCTTTAGGGTGGGAATAAAGTTCAAGTGGTGTCTAACTCGGTGTCCTGAGGAAGATGAATTGTGCCACTTTCCTCAGATCTATCATGTCTGCCTTTGATTCCGCTGCTAGAGTCTAAGGAGTTTGCTTTCATCCTCTTCTCTGTCTTCCTTCACATCCCTTCCAGTAGCTGTGAAAGATGCCATCTAACCCTAGTGGCTTCTAACAAAATCTCTTCCTGGAGCTTGCAGTGTCTGCTCCTCTCTGAGCCCCTTTTACAGAATCTTTGCTCGTGAGAATTGAAAATGTGTATGGCTGATTTCAGTGTTTCGGTCCTCTTTCATGCTCATATTTTTATATTTATTACAAATAGACTACTATATTCAGTATATTCCTAACACAAGGAACTGAGCCAGAGATCCATGTCTACCTCACGAGCTTTCTGGAGCTCTGCAGCCTGTCTCTTGTTACATTCCTTCAGGCTTTCTGAGATGAGTTGCCAGTATTCACTAATTCTTTCCATGTGCTCCCTAAGGGATGACTTTGGAATGCCTTGTTTAAAGTACAGATCCTGGTAGCCCTTGTGGTATCTATTCATAGGTTGCTTCCTGGGTTCTCCACCAAGTTTCATCTTCTTGAAAAAGTCATATTTTTTTTGTGAATTGGCCTGACTTTTTCTAAGTTCCTCAGACTTCTTTCGAATTTCAAGTCTTTATCTCTTTAGGACAACATATTTCACGGTGTTCTAAACAAAGCGAGGAAAGTCTTCACTGAGTTGAGCAGTTTTTCCTAAATCTTCTATTTCTCCTGGAAATCATGAACACATTTCAGCTTCATCTGCTCCGAGAGCTCCTTGACAGGACTTTGGTCAGCTCCCAGCTTCTGAGCTCAGGCTGCATTAAAAAAAAAAAAAAAAAAAAAATTACTGGAAAATAAGTAGTCAAGGGCTTCTTGGAGAAATCATGATGCTTTTTTTCCTGCCTTTCTAGAAATTGTTAACACGTTCTTTGGTTTTTTTATACTAATCTTTCAAAGTACAGAATTTTCAAATTGCAAAAAAACTCTAACTATATAAATTTTGCAAAATGTCCCAGAAAAATCTTTAAAAGCTATGCTTTTTTTCTTTTCCAGTGCAGTTGTGACTGTGTCATTTTGAAGCTCTGGCTATTGTCAGATGGAAGGTAATTCTGCATGCATTCCAGCCACATGATGTCTACAGTGGAACTGTCGTGGTGACCACGCTGATGACACCGTTTCTAGATCTTTGGGTTACTTATAAAGTCCTGATTGTGCAGACTCCTTATCAGGAGTTCAAACTCTTTCAGTGCCCAAATATCAGTAACTAATATTTTTCTGCAAGCTTTGTACTGTGTGATCCTCTATTTCTGAAGATACCTTAATTGGTCTAATCAGTGGTTGCAGCAAAACCATCCAAAACATTCCATTTGGCTCAGGACTCTGTATTCTTTGGTGTCTTTGGATGGCAGCCATAACTTTCTAATGTCTTTATAGTTCAGCCAACTCTAAGTGTCTCTAAGTAGAGTTTTATTCATTTTTTATAAAACTATATATAATTAGAGTTCCAATTTTGGCCACGAACAATATATAACTAGTTTTCACATAAAAATGAAAATTCAATATAATATATAAAAATACTATTCTTTAGATTTTGAGAAAAAAGTATTAAGGAAAAAAAATGTGAATTAACAAGACACACTCCAGTATTTCCCCACTGTACCAGGTGGCAGCAACTGTTTGACCTATACCACAGGTAAGGAATCAGACACAATAACTTTGTTTGGGAAATACATAGATTTTCCAAAGCTAAATACTTAGAATTTGCAAGATAAAGAGTGAAATGATAGGAATGTGGCAAGATTATCTCCAGAAACATGCATATGGTGACCTTGAGTCTTTGGCTGAATATTAATTTACGCAGGCAGTGGTGTTAAATTTTGTGAAGTCAAGCAAGGAAAAACCTTATGAAGCTATACAATCAAAATTTTCCAGGATTCTACATCAAGATGTTCAAATTCTACTCATTCTGAATAGAAAAACTGCAAAGAATATTCAGAATATCCAGAAATTCCATGTTTTCTCAGATGTTTAAAGCATGCTTAGAAAAGTCTCTTCTAGATCCACATCAGGATTAACAAGCCCTCCAGTAAATAGACTCACTGAAAAATATGATAGTTGCTTGATTAAAAAAAAAAAAAAAAAAAAAAAAAAAACTAAAAAGGAGAAAAGAAAAATTATATAATTTGCAATGGAACAATCACAATACCTAACTTTCACGTAAAAGAACAGTAAATATACTGATGACAAGAAAGAAAATTAAATAATACAAAAAGACCTAGAATAAGAGAAATGACAATAGTAACTTTTTTGAATTCTTAAGTGTTGACCACTTATAATACATTATGATATTTTTATAACATAAAAGGATAGTAAATATATAGTACGTGATTATTAACTTCAGTAACCGAGATATGTAATAGATACCTAGAACTAATGCCTCTGGTCTAATTTAAACTTCATATCGATTCTTCACCACACAAGACTTTAAACTTCTCAAAGAAAATATGAACATGACAACATTTCACTTAATGAGACTAATAACACTTTAAATGTGGCAGAAAAAGACCAATATACTTAATGCTATAGCAATAGAATCCATGCAAAGTATAGTAAAGTTTTAGATTTAGATAAAAAATTTCTAAAAGAAGGCCAGCAGAAGAAATTTACAAAGTATACTTCTACTGATTTCTGACAGCAGCATTTTGCTTAGTAACAAATAAGTTTCTCACAGTTTTTGCTTATTGTTGCTTTTAAAACGGAAACAGTTTTCAAAAATGGATAGCAAATGTAGACAATTTAAATGCCTATTGTATAAATGACTCCCAAATAGGAACCTCAACTATAGAGTATTTTTGAATAATGCAAATCAAAGGTTGTACATTTTTATCTATGATAAAATGGAAGAAGTAATTGTAGTACTTTTAAAAGAAATAAATACTTTGAGTCCAAGGTCACTTCCCAAAGAAAAAGTTTTCCAAACCCCGCAGTTTAGAGAACTAATAATTTAGTTTGGCATAAGAAAGTAACAAACATTTGCTTATGTAATGGTAATACATATTCATCCACTTCCCAGAATACATTATTATGTGGAAATAATCTATTACATTAAAAACATAATAATTTGTAGCAATTAAAGGTCATTACAAATTATTTCAAAATAATTGAAATCAACAACCTTTACTACATTTTTCAAATTGGAAATTATCACACAAAAATTTCAGTAAAGGCTTGATATCATATGAATTATCAAGTTTATGTCCCATTATGATAAACTATATCACATAATTTTTAACTAACAAGAATTATGAGAAAATAATTTTTAATAAAGAAACTCTTAAATTGTTTAGCTTTTGATAGCTCCCAAAGTCCTTTTCTGGGAGAATTGCATTTTTGTTTATGTTTTTATCAGTAAATGTTTGCAGCATGTAATGTTTACATTCCTTTTATGAGTTTGGCACATGTGAATTCCTTTCTTCATCCTCTTCCCCTCCTGTCCCTCTCCTCTTCCTCCATTCTGGATCCATTTCCCATTACTGTTTCCATTCTTTAGGACTAGACCACTTAGTAACACAAGAAAATGCTTTTATGTCCTGATGTATATCTACTTTTGAAGAACTAGTGAGATGCATAGTGCGTTACATGTTCATTGTAGGTACT
Organism: Cavia porcellus; assembly: GCF_034190915.1. Taxonomy (NCBI): domain Eukaryota; kingdom Metazoa; phylum Chordata; class Mammalia; order Rodentia; family Caviidae; genus Cavia; species Cavia porcellus. The sequence goes on along the minus strand of NW_026947497.1, from coordinate 23,403,558 downwards.
GCTTACTGTCATTGTCTTCTGCGATTTTCTACAATATGGGAACTTTATTGCATGTGGCTAAAAGAAGACTTCCCTTCAGGATATCTACTCATTTCATGTTACTATCACATGGTGAGTCAACTTACTGTTAAGTTTACTCAAAAAGAACGAGGTCTTCAGTGTTCTGTATTTTTAAATATAGTGCCATTTTCCATTTTTATTTACCATGTGTGGTTTTTGGCAATTTTCCCCAGCATAGACTAATTTCTCCTTGACTTTTTTCTTTTTTTCCATCTAGAACACAGTGTTCTCCTGTTTTTATCAGCCCCTTTTGGTTTTTTTGTTGGTCCACATTCCTCTGAGTGTGGGCAATTCTTTAAGAATTTTACAACTTCTCCCATATTTATAGTTTATTTTATAAACTAATTATATCAAATACATGTCTCTCAGATTTTATTGAGAACTTCATACACACATTTTTTTAAACATCTTTTATATTTTCAAAATCCCTTCAGGGACTTTGCATATGCATATGACTAAACTTGAGACAATCATTTAAACTCCAAAATTTGTCTGTGCCATTATACTCAGTGATTATTCCACCATTCCTGCAGCTCTGCAGGTCTTGGTGACATCCTTCCTCTCAAACATTCCATAGCCTAACTTATCCCTTGGATGTTCTTACATTTTGACACCCTCCACATTTACTCTCGTTTCCCAACTCCACTGATCTTGATTACTTCAATGACTTATAAATGAGCACTCTACATTCATGGTGCTCCCTCCCACACCTATTCTCTACCCAGAAGCCAAAACATGTTTCTCAAAAGTCAACCTGATCCTCAGTTGTCTGTGAGAACGCATCAGTGGTTTCACCCTGCTTTTAGGATAAAGGTCAAAGTTCCTCTAACATACACAAACGAACTTCAAAGCCTGCCTACTGTCTGTCCCTTTTGCATTCTTTTACACCAATGTCTCTTCCTCTCTATCTGCAGCAGTAATGAATTTCTTTGATTTTTCAACAAGCTATGGTTCAACTTGCATCATGTTTGCTTGTTTGTTTTTGTGGTGCTGAGGTATGAACCACAGGACCTTGTTAATTTAAAGCAAGACTCAACCACTGAGCCACATCCCCAGCTCAAATTGTCTTTCATTTTTCTGTAGGAGCAGGTACTGGGAATTGAACTCAACTGGCATCATGAACTTTGCATGTTTTCTTTTTGCCTGCTGGGCATTCCCATTGCCTAGGTAATTCCCATCCATATTTTAAGTTTCAACTCAAGCATTTCAACTACTCAAGAAAGTTTTTTTTTTTTTAATGTTCCCCACTGCAAATAAAGTGTGCTCTGATGTTATTTCCTTTGTCATTTTTAAACTCTGAAGTAAAGTCTTTTCATAGCTGGCCATTTAATGAACATAACATATTAAAGAGAAACCTAAATATAACCATTCATCTTTAAAAAAGTTCAAAGTATTTATATCATACTTTTTTTCCTAATTTGATGTTTATATCATTCACTATTTCACTAGAAAATAAATTATCTTACATGACTTTCAAAAATGTGTGATCGATTTATTTAATAGAATATTGTATTAAGCACAAGCCATGCACCAGTCAAAATTCAATTCTGGATATTAAACTGCAAGCAACATAATAGCATCAATAGATTCTACATTAAAAAGTTTGCACTTATTTGGTATATGTACAGAAACAAATATCAAGAAAAATAGACAACAAAATGACTTTGGTGTACATATAAAAATGAAACCAATCAACTCTTTAAGCACTTTTGAAATTGTACATGCTTTTCTGTCATTAGTTAAACCATGCTGGCAGTGAGAAAATAAATTAACCACTTCCTCAAAAATACCTACAATTGAAAGGAAAGATGGTGTACCAACTAAATATCTTGATTATTAGTTGCTTATTTGAATCACTGAAGATCTTTATCTCACTATTGTTTTATGAAATTCATCGAATTTCTTGGTTACCAATACTTACCTTAAAAATTCTCCGCATGAGACTCTAAATTCTCATAGATTTATTCTTTAATTTCTAAGGTTGAAGCACAGTGAATATTCTGTCAAACTAGAGTCCTCTCTTTCTGTACTAAGTGTGTTAAACCTAGGGCTGCCTTAACAATTTTGTTTTCTTTTCTTTTCCTGATGTAGACAATAGTTACCAATATTTCAAAATGATTTTGAAAATTGTCAGCAAATGAGGCCAATAACAAAGTGTTCTGTTACAGTGCTTGGAAATTAACAAAAATATTAACAACAGAGATCTGTGAATTTGGGAGAAAGGCACCACAATGATGTTGAGGTATGTGAGCTAATTTTAGGTATTATAGTAAGTTTCTCTAAATGCAAATATAAAACAGGCAGAAATGAAGACTAACATGTATGTATGAGTCATGGACAGTGTTAATGAACATCCGTACCCCACAGATAAAAATGCTTCACTATATATTCCATAATTCATAAATAATTAATGTAAATATCATGTATGTCATATATAAATTAATATTTTACTTCACATCCAAATTGACTATTCTCACAGGTATTTGTAAGTGCCATGGAGTAGAGAATTAAGCCAGATTTTAATATGTTCTCTGATAAAGATTTATACTTCACAAAGTACTCAGTAGAAGACTATGTCAAAATTTAATTTATTTGGGAAAGCACGTAGACCAGAGCAAACATATGAAAAACTTGCACTTTATGGACGGATACAGTGCACAAGGCTGTGGCTTAATTTAAACTGTGAGAAAATAGACAAAAGGAAGCAGAAAGAGGAGAAACATTCAGCATCATTAAATGAAAAACATAAAGTCACTCAATAATGTTCAAAAATGCAATGGACAAAGCTGATATTGTGCTGGTTTTCCATTCTCTTCCTATTCATCATATGAAAAAAAGAATATGGTGAAAATGATTTACAAGCAGGGAATAAAAATCTACAGTAATGTTATTTCTCCAGGAAATATTTTTCTGCAAATGTCTTCTTTCAAGGAGAATGTGCAAAGCAAAGGGAATGCTGTTCGGAAGCCACAAATAATTTTTGTTTCCAACATTAGCTCCATATTTCCACACAGAAAAATACTGTAGTTTTCTCCACTAGCCAAGAAATGCTGTCATTTGAAAACATACAAATAGATATTACCTAAAGTACTTATATTGTTATGTTTAATTGGAATACAATGCTACTGTGTATTTAATACTACTATGCCTTGTCTTACTACGGATGCCACTCAAAAATGTGTTTTATTTAAGAGGAAGATGTTGTAAGACAGTTTTTCAAGAATGATTTATGAATTATTAGGGTTACATGAAAAGCAAAAACACTTCGAAGTGAAAAATGAGGAAGGCCAAGTTGATCTTCAAAAGTAATAACAAAACACATTCCATTCAACAATATTCTTGATGTTTGTCTTCAGAAGAACTGACTATTAAAGAATTGTTTTGTTAGCTCTTGTACAAGAAATAATGAGTAGTAGGATTCAATTTTGAATGTGGGTAAACCTATAAAATTAAAGCATATCAAATGCAAAGCTTATGATACATTTGGGTTTCCTTTAGACATTTATAATGGTATTTAATATTAATACTGTTGATTGGCTGAACAAATGAAAACTATATGCAAATCAAATGTTTAGTATACTAGAGTAATGGAGCAAATATTATGAGCTAATACTGCATGTAAGTTTGAAAATAACATCTCTTTAAGATAAGCTGAAATGCTAGATATATTAGTAGATTCTAGTCTTAAAAGGTAGGGATTTTAGTTTGTAAGAAAATTAATAAGATTAATAAGTGTGATGTAGTTGTAGGAATGTATGCGATGAAAAGAAAGATGATAATCTGCCCTTCCTGTTAGAACACATTCAAATTTTATATTCTGTTCTGAGCACTGATCTCAAGAGAGGAGAAACAAAAGGTTTTTTAAGAGTGAGCAACCTAGATGGTCAGGAACATCATGAACACATATTGTGACACAGGAGAACTTAGTTAAGAAGTGTATCCCCAGAAGAGATAGTACCTTTTGGGTAAGTACAAGAAAGACTTCCAAACAACAGAGTCCTTAAAAATTGAGGCATTGTATTTCTTTACCCTGTCTTTCTCTCCTTGTCTTCTCCCTTGTTCTGGACCTCTTCTCATTTGCATGAGATTCATTCCCTTGTCTCTTCTACTCATCCTTTATTGTGCTCTTTATACTTTTACTTTCTCTAGTGAGTGGTTATCATTATATCACAAAAAAAAATGTTAAGCTTACATGCAGGTTATGCCATAAATTCTTAAGCATCTGAAGCTGACTAGTGACCATGAAATTTATGTAATCCAGTTTGTTGAATACATAATGGATCTGAATAAAGACACTTCTCTAATCAATGAACAACTGGATTTATATCCAATTGCATGTTGGCTGATGGACAGACTTTATATTAACCAGAAGGCTCGTTTTCCATGGTGAGTTGGCTTAACTATCGTGAAACTGTCTTCCTTTTTTCTAGCATTTAAAAATCTTTGATTTATTATAGGTTTTCATTAAACTATATTTTCTTGACTACCAAATAAATGCAAACAAGGTGGGTTATTTATATATTTATTGCACATATTCATTTGTTTTTATAAAGTATTTATAATGTATTGCAAAAGTTACTCATATTTAAAAAGTAAAATGTACCTAAAATACAAGGTTATCTTAAGTACTTTTGAATATTCATGTATTATATCATATTGATTTGTTTAGCCTTTTTCCATCTTTGTCACTGTGCTATGCATCATTTTTCATAAGTTCTAATGTAATCATCTGGTTTAGGTTATAAAAAAGACTGAAGTCTACCTGCTTTGGAAAAGTTCCAAATGTTTGAATTGTTGTGCAACCTTAGACATCGTCTTTTACATTCTTTAAAACAGGCTTTGCAAAAATTTTAACTATGGTAAATAATGCAATCTTTGCCAACTGATGAGTCAGTTAAAAATAGACATAAAATTTTAGTATCCATAGAAATTACAGCTAAGAGTAAAAAATAGCAGTAAGCACTTTATCAAATTCTAGGTAAAATTATAAAACAGAAGTTATGAATCATCTATCATATATGAGCAAACTTAATTAAGATTGTTTCCATCGGTGAAAAACACTGGAGCCAAAATTTCACTGAGTAGTTATATTTGTAAATAAATGACATTTATTAAATAAAACATTTTAAAGTTATTTCATGTTGAATTACCTTTATGTAATAGGTAAGTGTATAAAGTCTCTTGTACTTAACCGATCTGATGGTAAATATATGAGAAGTAACACATAAGTACCTACTACACTTTACTTTTTTAGTCTTGAAAATGTTTGTGTTTCCTGGGTATGTTAATCTGTTTCAAACCACTTGGAGTGATATTTTTTGGCAGAGAACAGCAGGGTCTTTTTAGAGGTTATGTGCTTCCTGTGTCAATGAATATCATGGATTCTATCTAACACATGCAAATGAGATGGCATAGTTGATTCAAACACAGAAAATCCTCTAAGAAGAACAGAAGAAAGAAGTTGTTCCCATCTGAAACAGAAGCGGGCCTCCATGTGTTGGCCAGATTGCGGGTCTTTAGACAGGTTCTGTTTATTAGAGCTGATGTCAAAGATATCAGCCAAAGTGGCTGTATTCAGGATGCTTTTTTTTTTTTTTTTTTTTTTTTTGGTGAGGGCTGCTGATGGTAGTGGGATCTGTTCTTTGAATTCCAGGTCAACGAAGAAGGTTTGGAAAATAGATTCCATCTGGCTATGTGGTTGCATGAAGAGGCAGAGGCTGTCACTGTGGACAGACTGGAGAATCAGACCTAAACAGAACCCAGAGGTAGGAAAATAAGCATTGTTTGGAAAGAAATTTAAACTCTAGACTAAATGCCAACATCTAGGGTAAGTTTCCAGCAGGAAGTAAGGGACAACATAAGGGGAACCTGCCAGAAATGAATTCCAATTGGAAGATTACAAAGTGACAGATGTGTGAGGCCTCTGCCACAGTTAAGTTTGCTTCTCATTTAACCTTAGCTGAGCCTGCTGAGTGAAACCATGCCCAACAAAGTCGTTCTGAAGGTTCAGTTAAAGATTTGGACAAACCTATGTAATCCATTCAATTCCAGCCAAAATTTTATTGAATATTTTAAATTAGTTAATTGTATATTAACTAATTAGTTAGTTAACTGTTTATCCATGTTATATTTGATAAGCATTTTTTCTAAGACAAAAATAATTTTATTAGTAGAAGGTCATTCAGATATGTTATAGTTTAAGTACTGGCATTTTGTCTCTAAAATTCATATGCTAAAATACTATCCCAAACGTGATGGCATTAAGAAATGGGTGTTGTTGAGAGATAATCAGGTATTGAAGGTGAAGGCTGATGAATGAGAGTAGTGCCTGTATAAAAGCAACGACAGAGAGCTGCCAGCTCCTTCCTCTCTTGTTATTTCTATGAACCAGGGAATAGTTCCTCACCATACACTGAATTGGCAAGGGTAATGATCTTGAATTTCTTAGTCTCTCTATCTGTAAAAAATAAATTTCTGTTGTTTAAAAGCTATCTAGTCTGTTGTATTTTGTTATAGTGTCCCGAATTACTCAGACTGGCTATAATCAGAGTTTCTTTATAACAAATTCAAATTTATTTTATAGTATTCGTGTACACAAAATTTGTAGTAAGCAAACACTAAACATTTAAAACAAAATTTTCTTTGTACTGGGGCAACTCTAATAAATAAACAAAGAAGTGAGTCCTTAAAAGTAGGCTTTATATTCACTATAAAAGTGCTATTTACTCTTCTATTATTAAAATAGTAGAAAAAATTACATTATCCACCTGGCACACCAAGTGAACACATGAGATTTAAAGATACTTTAACCTGAGAAGAACTGAATTTGAGAAGAAGATTAACAAGACATTAAGTGGCTAGTGATCCTTGGACTTGTTTTATCTCTTATTTACATACTACTTAAAATTATATGGTACTCCATTTTAGACTACTTTATTCAAACAAAATTATGGATGAATATGCGAGTGTATAGATTAAGTTTATGATTAGAATGATAGTTCTACTGGTGGAGAGACGAATCATGATTATTTCATTTCCTAAATTGTAAGAGTTTCCCAGGGTGGGAATATAACTCAGCAGCATGGCACCTACCTCGCAAGAATGAGGTAATGAGCTCAAATCATGGTACCAAAAAAAAAAAAAAAAAAAAAAAAAAATTTGCAATGCACTACAGTAGTTATGGCATCATCTTTAAAATATATAATTTATTTTATGCATTATTAACTATGATATAATACATCTACTTTAAAAATTAACAGAATAAAAACTACATAGTTGGGAAAATTATCAGACTGTAGCAATTGACAAAGTTCCATTTTCACCTGTGGATTTCTTAAACTCGAGTGTGAATGCATGTAGAATATGTTCCTGTACTGATGTTGATTCATGTTAAGTCCTGGGCTATAGAAGGATGGGGTAGCAGGGCTCAAATTTGCAAACTAGATTTAGCAGTTGGCTGAAACAGATGGACCTAATAGGACAACAATCTCCAATTAGCATTTTTTGCATGGACCAAAAGACTGGCATTTACAGGTGGAAATCCAAGCCAAGGTCTGGGACCTCAGGTCTAATCAGATTGGTAAAGAAAGACTGTACAGATATAAAATTTTAATTTAAATTCAAACTGAAATATTTAATTTTGTGCTCTCACAAAATAGAGTTAGAAGAAACAAATGGAGAATAATGATGAATAGTAGAAGGAAAAAAGTCCAGGCGCATTGCTAAGTAATATGAAAATTTTGTGTTAACAGGTATGTTCTACAATCCAGTGTAAAACAGGGTTTTGAAATTTATAACCAGTGACTACAGCTTAAATTGAAAATGTTGTATTGATGGTGAAATTTTTGAATATCTTCATAATGTGCATGTGTATACATGTATGCATTTACATAATATCTCGAACACTGTCTATGATACAGTGTAAAATAATAGATCACTGAAGCTGCAAATATTGCACAGAGCAATTCTATCACATTTTAAGGACTTTGTATGCAGCATGTGTTAAACACTGCTAATAATGGCAAAGTTAAGAAATGCCAGATTTAATATCGGAAAGGAGGAAGTAAGGTTAAGAAAGAAAGATAAAGCAATCTGCAAAGTTCACACAATTCAGGAAGGTGTAGAATTTAGAGTCAGATGTGAGTGCTTTAGGACTTTGTTTGCATCTCAAAACTAATCTGTATATTAAAGATGACAAACATTAATTTACCCAAATATTCCTAGATATTCTTCTAAGTCACGTAATAGAGCTACTAACAAACATGGATATAAGCAATTTGAGTTTTACTTTACTTTGTATATATTTTGATGGGTGCTTTATACCAAACTAGATCTTGAAAATATCGGACCAAGACAAAATGCTGAATTCTGCATAATCACACTGGAGTTTAAGGAAGCAGGTAGATTTATGGACCCGTTTACTTTTTTTTTTTATGAAATTAAGATTGAAATTTACTTGAGTCATTTAAAAAGCGTTCACTCTTACAAATAAGTAACCATAAGTACCTGATATTAACCATTCAACATTTTTCTTAATTATTCTGTTTTCTCATTCCTACCTTATGAAACCGACTATTCTTCCTTTGCCCAGTGGGAATTCCCATTCAGGTTTGTAGCACAGAGACTGTCTTGAGTCATGAATCATGAACAAGATCAATTATATATACAACTAAATCAGATGGTGTGATAGGATATTATTTTGCCTTTTGATACTCATTACGGTGTGATAGGATAGATGAAAAAAATAACTTCTACACAAAAAGACAAAACAAGATAGTGATTAAGACAAAATATCCTGAAACAATAGAGACAGAGATTTTTTTTTCTTAATGTCCAATCAAGTATTCTCATTGACCTTTCCATGTGAAATTAAATTCAGCATTTATGTAGTTAAGTTTTGAAATTTAACAAAATCCTACATGATCTATGAGACCTTATGACTTAGATGCAGTTCAGGATTGCCTGGTTAAAACTGAGTTGCTTTGTGAATAGAGTAACTTTTTTCTTTCTTTCTAATTTTAGGGAGAAATGTGTGATATATGTACATCTAAAAGCCAAGCAAAACCAGATCATTATGACATTTTCCTTAAAATTATAACTTACCTGCAATTTTCTCTCTATTACTCTTACAAAATGACAAATAGTTTTAGTAAGAGTAAATGTTTCCAATTCATATAATATAACTTTAGGTTTCAGAGGGTGATTGTACTATAATTTTAGGTTTCAGAGAGTGCTTATGATGAAATGAAGAAAATCTGACAAAAGAGTTTATAAATATCTTTCTTTTATTTACACTTAATTCAGGCAAATACTGGAGATTAAAAACCGGGGCCACTGGTGAAAGATATACATTTAATTTTGAAGCGCACACACGGAAAATTCATACTTTGAATCGGATCACCTACATATTTTGGGGCTATACAAAACTTCAGCATGTACTGTGACCAAGCTCAATTTACTAAAAAAATAGTACCTGGTTTTACCTCCCTATGCTTCCTTTAATTCATTTTAATTATTGTACCACATAAGAATTCTCTAGTTGGCTGAGTCCCAAAGTCATCGTTCTGACTAAGGATCATTGTCTAAGGGCACTGTTATTGTTAAGAAGGAAAGCTAGTGTTTGTGTTTAAATACGTAAATGCATTATAAAGCCTTTTGACTGAAATTATTCTCATACAAATTCCAAAGATGTATTATAAAGCATTATTTTTTTTACTTTCACTTGATTTACAATGGGTTTATTGAACACTCAAAATTATAGCCACTAATTCTTCAGTGCCCAAGAGCAACAAGTGTTCAATAAAGCTTCTGACAATAAATGTCATTAATTTTGGTGTATCTTTATTTCTCTTTTCTTTAATGAAATCTGTGTTTTCCTTGCATCTGAATCAGTGCACTTGATAAAAAAAATGAGGTATTTTGTTGTAGTAAAATAAACTCTTTGATGTGAAAATTAGAGATTACTTTGTGAAACTTTTAGAGTAACATCATTTTGGCTGTTTATTTTTAATTTTTTTTCTTTCTCTTTCTGTTCTTTCATTGGTTTATCATCTGTTCCTTACCATGCACTTATAAGGCCTACTGTCTGCAAAGCACCATTCTAATCCTAAGAATTAAATGGAAACATTTCCACAACACTGGGGGTAACTGATCTACAACCCAGGCAGATGCCATATTTGGAAGAAACTTCTTAAGTCATAAGCAGTGTAAGGAAGCCCCAATTGAACCAACTTAATGATCCTTTTCAGATAAAGATTAAGGGAATTTATAATAATCTTCTAATTTTAATTGTTAAAAAAGATATCTAAGGGGAAGGAGGGTAGGGAAAGGGGAGGATAAAAGGCACTGAGGTCTTATGTATATGTCCCAATTCCTAACTAGGAAGGTAAACATATACAACAAGCATGTATAGATAATAAAAAAAAAAAAAAAAAAAAAAAAAAAAAAACCTCAAAACAGTCTCCTCTACCTTTTCATAAATTTGAAAAAGCCAGTGATTTGGTTCAAGCCTGAGATCAACATCAGGTGGTCCCAAACAAGCATTTCATGTCTTTGCATTAAATTGGTGCAAAGTAACATTTCATGTATAGTTAATATATTTCCTTATGAAACACTAAAACCAGCTTTAAAAAGCTGTATAATTTAAAAAATCCTACAATAAATTGGCAAAGACAACTAATGCTCTGTATTTAAGTTTACATTAGAAACAAATATATTTAAAACAATATGTTCCATCACTGGGTGGCAACTAGTTATGAGAAATGAAAAATACTATGTAAAGATATGCAAATGAATAGATATAGAAGTTTAGATTTTATTAACTTCCCTTAATTGTATGTTACCTTTAAAATAGATTTTAGAATTGGAAATGAAGATTGAAACTAAACAAAACAAAAAGTGAATTAGACTACCACTGCAAGGCTCTGGTAATGTAAAGAATGTTGAATGACCTTAATTGATTTTGTTTCAGAATTACTCCCATGATAAGTAACTGAGTACAAATGCTTTCACAACAGTCGCCCTTTCTACTTAACACATAAATAATAATAGAAAAAATCATTTTCAAAAGAATCACACCATGTAGGGAAAGAATAATTCCTGAGGGAGAAAAAGAGACAGCCAAGAGAGAGTGGAAATACCAATTTTTTGAATCAATAAAGTCATAGTAAGTAAATCACAAAGAGTGGTAAAAATTGCTTCACAGGTACAGTGATTCTAACCCCTATAAGAGGGTGACTCTTTACGTGATGGCGTGGGAACGGCATTTGGATCAGATAGGATTATGCCAAAGTACTAACCCAGCTTTAGCAATGTAGACTAAATATCCTCACACACTAAAGTCAAAAGTACAATTCTGGGGCTGGAGGTTTAGCTCAGCGGCATAAGCACCTGACTTGCAAGTAGGTAGTTGTGAGTTCAGTCCCCGTTACCGATAAAAAGGAAAAAGACCAAAAAGAAAAAAAAAAAAAAAAAAAGGTACAATTCTGAGTTATACTACAGAATCTAGAGAAGTAAAACGCTGGCCAATATGGCTACGCTGTTTTAGGTACACAGGGGTACTTGAGAGGCACTCAGAAACACTCCCACTCCATTTTTCAATAAGTATTTAAAAGTTCAGAAGTAAGGATGACAGAAGCATGGAATGGGAGTTGTGTACAAAAATGTGACACAAGATATTTGAGTTAACTATTCTCTAAAAGGGACATTGGGAGTTCAGAAGACACATAAAGAAAAGCAATTTATAAAACAAATTTTGAAATAAATGTACTAATTTTTGTGATGCAGGATGATGACACAGTTGTGAATGAGCACATAGATAAATTTTAAATTAAATTTTAGATAAATTTAAATTAAATAAAATTTAGATAAATTTTAAAGTAAATTTTTAATCCTCAGAATTATAAGAAATCAATAGATGATATAAATATTAAAGTGAATACCACTGACATTATGGGGTGAGAAATAGAGCCAAGGGTTTTGCACTTAATTCCAGAGTAAAATACAATGACTGAGCCTGGAGGTGCAGGTCAAGGAGAGAGCAATTGGCTATGCAAGGTTCTGAGTTCAAATCTCTTTACCACAAAAGCCAAAACAAACAAGTGAAAAGAGTTAGTAACCAAAGTGTATTAATATTTCATTATATGAACTAAAAAGATAATAGCTAAAATCTATTATTTCACTAAGAACCTGGTACAATTCTGGGCACTTTATATATATATATATATATATATATATATATACACATATACATATACATATACATATACATATACATATACATATACATATAAATATATATATATATATATATATATATATATATATATATTATTTACACTCACATCCACATTGACTTCCATGTTTGTATAACTAAACCTATATGCATATTGAAGTATGGCAAGATTTGCTAGCCTAACGTAGGCTACTTTAACATAAAAGTTATTATTATGTAAAGGCTCTTGAAAGACATGTGCAAAAAGGGATCTCTGAAATTCCTTTTTGCTTCCTGAAAGCACAGAAAAAATTCTCATATAAAAGATATCTTCTACAAAAGAGGAGGGAAATGACACTCTTTTCACCAGAGATAGAAATCAAGACCCACCCAAATGTGTACAAATGAATTTTGTATAGTAATCCCTGTGCTGCTTGTCATTTATCCATAATTAAGGTGCATAATACTATTTTTTTTTATGAAAGAGCAGAAACTTGGGTCTGTTAGATCCCAGATTAATATTTAGAATATTGCTATTGATGAATTACTAATTTTAATTTTACTAGTTTTGTTATATTGAACAATGCCTGCTTAACGAGGTTAAATAAAATAAAAATAAAATATTGTTTTTAATATTTCTTATTTATAAAAAACAGCAAAATTTTCAAACTCAACTGGGTTTTAGTGTACAAATACTAAACAAAGAACAACACAGATACATCTTTATACGAGCTATAATGAAAATACAAATGCCACTTTACCAAAAAAAAAAAAAAGACATACTTTACTTCAATTTATTACACCTAAGACAGTCTGAACACATGCAAATGGGATGTCCCATACACAAGCATTGCTTACACTGACAACACATGTGTTTCACTTTCCTGAGGTTTTGTAGAGCACACATGACATCTTAATGGTCTTGCTGCTTTATCAAAAGCTTCTCATTATATTATACAGTGTAGTTAATGAGAATATAAAATGCCAAGAAAATAAATTATTAACTTCTTAATGTATATTGTACATTTAGAATAAACAACATTTTCACATCCACAGTGTACTTGCTCACAAAAACCTAAAGGATAACATCAGAAATCAGTTACTATATGAACTACATACCAATTGAATTCTACCACAGAGATAAACTTTGCTTCAACCCTACCACCTAAGGCAGTCTTTATACGTAACACGGCATGTTCTATGCACACGGCTCGCTTATACTGAGAGCACGTGTGCTTAGCTTTCCTTTTCTAAGCAGCAGTCTTGTCACCTCTCTTCTTGCTTTGTCAGGAGGTTCCTGCTATGTAGTATAACATGCACTTAGCAGGGTAACAAGATGTCAATAAAATAAAATATCAGAGATGTAATGAATGCTTAGGATGGACATCAGTATTTTCATGTCAGTAGTGTACCTGCTTACATAAACTAAAAGATCAGATCAAATCAGATCAAAAACAAAAAGCTATATGAACTACATTGTAAACACAATCAAAACTACCACATAAATAAGCTTTGCTTCAACTGTCACACCCCAAGTATCATTTATACTGATAGCATGTATTCTTTGTTTTCCTATACTTTCCTGTAGGGAACGGTTGACATGCTTTTTGTTTTTCTGTTGTAGTAGATCTTTGTGAGGCTGCACTTGCTTATACACCTGTAAGTTCCCAGTGGCCTCGAAAGGCTTTTCGTGTAGCTCCTCAGGCAGAAACATTTTGATTTTCCTTTGCTGTAAATGTTCTCTTATGAACTCTGTTCTCAATCCTCGAAGAAAGTTTCTTCATGATATTTCGCACTTGTTATTTTCTTTGTAAACATTCCAACTATGTATGCCGCATAAGTTTGGGACTGAGTGAAACTCAACAATTCGCTGATGCTTTGTGTTTCAAGTGATATCATATTTGCTGTGTAACTCATCAGCAACATCTACCCCACCTCATTTCATCATACAAAGCTTCCATCTCAGGCTTCGTTTGTTGATATTTCCCTGTCAATATTTCCGTCATGGTGAAACATTGATATCAGCAGTATCAATATGCTTTTATTTGCTATACATGAAGCCAGTGTTATCTTTCTACAATTCACTTGAACTATTCACTTCTCACTTTTGAAATTGCAACATTTCATTTGGAATTTCTCCTTTGTTTATGTGCACAATTCCTATAGTGGTAGGAATTTGTTAGCAAATGTAACATCAACTAGAAACTGGTAAACCAACTGCCAGATGTCACATTGCAGTTAGTTTGGGAGATTGGTACAAGTCTGTTCACAACATCATTCAGTTTATTACTATATGAATAAGAACCTGACAGCTGAGTTCAACTATAAATGTCTAAATTGAAAGCATAGTAAGTCTTGATATGCACAAGGGAATAAATTTTTATGCTGTATTTTAACCCACCTTTTACATTCTTGTGATCACCGTAGAGATCTGTACTAAGTACAGCACACCTATGAACTCTTGCAGTTCAGCTAGTGAGGGAGGGGTCATAATAATGTTTGAATATGGTTATTGGTGCATAAGGAACATTTTATTTGCATTTCAGGGTTTTGTATTTCAAAGCACCTTGCAGAATTTTGTCTGTTACAATTCCCAACAGTGAATGGCAGTGCTGGAATTCTATCCAATTGTTTTCACCCCTTCCAACACCTTCACTATATTTTCTGACCTAGTTCTAACACTGGATCATTTTATTCGGCGGTGTGGCCATTTTGCAACATTGTGACCAGTTAAATACCTTCTCTTATGGCTGTCTTCTTTGTCATCTGAAGCCGAGGAAGTCTGCATTCCCTTTGTTTGTGCGAGTTGATTCTTACTCCATTTCGCTATCATGGGAACTTTGGCTCATAATGCCAATGTCAAGGGCATCATTTGATAAACACATGAAAAACAAATTAGACCAAGCATAAATTGTACAAAAGCCCATTTTGACACTTTGCACGTGTGCACACTCTTCATCATACCAAGTATATTAACATATAGATCACTCCTTGAGTGCTTCAGGAAAAGATCCTGAGATGCACAGCTAGCTATTATTATGCTAAAGTATAAATTTAGAGTGCAAGATAAGGAGTGCTTCAGCTGGATCCAGTCTTATTTTAAAGAATGTTATTCAAATTCAGGAACACCATCGTACTTTGAAAACTACTAAGGATCAAAGAACCTTAACATATTCTTTCTTACTTCCTGCCTTATTAGACAACCACTAGTTGAAAATCTTTTTCAAGTAAAAATAAAGATAAGGTAACACATAATTATTTCTCCTTGCAGTCTATAATAACTGGCCTGATGAAAGGCAGACAGTATAGGTGGATAGGGTGAATACAAAAATATAGTAAAACTATTTGTTAGGATTGTGTATGAATTGTGCAACTTTGATAAATATATATATATGAATTAAATATTTTTTATATTTTAAGTTCAAGCAAATATATAATATAAAATAGATAGGGAGATTATGCCAGCAAATTAAATTACAACTTTTATTAATTTAGAAGAAATTAATAACAAAGAAAAAGACCCTGTCACTTTGAGAAATTTCAGAAAAAAGATTTTCTATATTTTGGTATATGTTATTGAATATTTTCCTCTGCTTTTGAAAAAACATTGCTCAGAATTTCATTTTGCACTGTGCTTTGGAGACTGTGTAGCTGTTCCCACCAGAGGTGAAGGCTAGACACAATCCTCTTTCCTTGAGATTAAGATCCAAACCTTAAGAATGGTAGCAAGTTGGAAGCCAGCTAAATTTGTCATGCATGCCAAAACTTACAGCATAATCATGGGATTTTCATGTCCAGATTCTCAGAGAAAGCAATAAACTCTCATCTTGTTTAATCAACCATTAGAGCAGCCCTGTTATACTCAGCTTCACATAATCCTAATGAATACAAGCATCATTTTGAATAAAGAACACATCTTTCTTGTTCATTTTTCATTATACACACTATTTTGCAGAATTTCTTTACAATAAAATGAGCCACAGTAACTGATGTTTGAGACTACCTGTGAAAGCTCTACTGCACATACTTGTTCATTTGCATGGCCCTGATCAGGCAAAAGATTTCACTTTGATGAAGATTTTTTTATTAGATTCATATTGATTCTTGCTTTGGTATATTATCAGCTTGTTAAAACAGAGCACTTACGACTATCTGCATTATAGAAAATAAAAGCTTATTTTGACTCATTGTCTGAACATTGAGAAACACTTGAACACAAAGTGAAGGAATAAGAGGCACTTATGAAAGGAGTACAGTTAAGGGAAGATGTGTTTTGCTACAGCGCATGCAGGAAGTAACTAATTCATCTCCTAAGAACTAGAACTCATTCATATAAAGAGAATGGTCCTCAGTATGCGAGGTAGAAACATTTGAAAATTGGATGACTTAGAAGAGGTGAAATATCTGGCTGAGCAATGGGAGTTAAAATAATAAGCCAACTGTTTTGAGGATTGCATTTGAAAAAAAATATCCTTTCATTAATATGAAATAAACCTCAACAATGATATATAGAGATGCTATGTTTACTCTTTTGATCATTTAAGAAAATAAAAGCTAAAGACAGTGCATTACTGATGATAACTCTAAGGTATTATTGAAAGTATATTAGAGAGAAATGGGAATGACATCAATTAGGTATGTAACCCAGGAAAGAATGCTACTGGGTGGTCTCACAACAATACAAGGAATATAAAATTGTGCGAACAAAAACCAACCAAAGTTAAAAAAAAATTGAATATATTTGAAAGGGATGTGTTTAGTGAAATAAATACATTTATGTATTGATCATTATATCCTCCCTCCTGAAAATATAAATACTTTCTCATATTAAGTGGTCAAAATTTGTCCTTCTTGAAAAATCATAAATGATCAGTTTTGTTGTGCAATATAAATTGTTTTTTATTAGAAAGTATTTATATTCTCATCTAAAAGCAGATTGAAAGATAAAGTTATGCTGAGTATGGAAATGCATGCCTGTAATCTCAGCGCTCTGGGTGGCAGAGGGAGAGGAATCACTAGTTGTAGCCTAGCAGTAGAAAATTTAATGATTTAGGGAGATTTTGTCTCATATGTTCAATGACACTAGGTCCAGATCCTAGTATTGCATATCCATATTCAATATTTTATTCAGAATATATAGTAATAATTTTATTTTGCCATTAAGCTAATGATTACTTCTGGGCAGCATGAGTCAATCAATATGATCAATCCAATTCCCAAAAAAATATTAGTATTTAGGCTAAGTGTTCACTTTTGTGGTAAAATATGAGTGAGGAGATCAGACACAGATATTTATTGAGCTCCTACTCTATGTCTGACCTATCATGGAACTTTATATATTTTTTTATCCTGACGAAAGCACTCTGGAGGTTAAAAGTACCATTGTGTAATAGGCCAGAAAGCAGAAGTTAAGTAATGTAATTTTCCAAAGACACAGACCTAAGAAATAGATTTAATTCTAAGTCTGTTAAAACCACTGCAGAAGTAGAAGGATGAGTTGAGCAGCATTCATTGTCTATGGAAAAGTTTGTGATCTACGGCTCAATCTTGTAAAAATTAAAAATGTCTTGTTATTTCATCTACAACTTTAATCAGGTTTCAATGTGCACACTGACCCCAGCCACCAGTAAGTTCCATATGAAGCCAATGGAAAAAGAGATTGCAAAGACAGATGGAGTGACTGGATCCATGCACAATCACTGCCTTATGTTCTTTTATACAATCCCTATAAAAATAGGGCTGCTTAGCTGACTTACTCAGATGAAAATGTAATAAATGCTTACACAATTCATCATGTAGAGAATCTAAATTTAATTTCCTACTTGGACTTCTGTCTGTAATAAAAATTTGAAATAAAGGCAATACATTATTTAGTGCTTAACAATATGGTATTAGGTAAGGTCTTTGAGGTAAGAAAAATGGTCATTTCTATGACTCATTATCCAAAACACTGCCCTTCCATTTGCCATCAATATAGGCTGATTTGACCACATGATCAGTCTTGTTCATTGATCAGCCAGCTTTCTTTGAAAAGGTTACAAGAATCACACAATTTGTCATTCTGTGGCTAGATATAGTGACATTTATTCTAAACACCTCATTGAAGTGGCATTTAATTGACCTTTTAAAGGCTGGCAGGTTTGGAAACTGATGAATATAACTTCAGCCTTTTATGTGTAATAATGTTAGAAGAAGGATCACTGTAGAGTCCTAAATTATTTAAAGCATGTTCATTGACATGTACTGGTGAATTCTGAAGGTTCCCTGACTATGAGGGTCATTTGCTTACTGAAATTTCAATGTTTAAATTTTACTCCTTTAACTTCAAAATTTTACATTTTGCCCTAAAAAAATCATCCTTCAGTGCTGAGTTACGTGTAAGTTACCATATAAAAAATTTAATTCAGAATGGCTAACAGAAGACAACATGGCATAGAATGAGTAACTTGATAAGTAGAATGAGCACTTAGAATCTAAGTAGAATAGAATAAAGATAAAGATGTGACAGATAAAGGATTTTTGAATAATATTAAAGATAGAGATCACGGACTAAGGATTTCTGAATAATATTAAAGAGGAAATTTTTACATCATTTCACAGTTCTTATAGAATATCTACATTATTTAATAAAAGACTACAATTCATTGTAAGCATCTACCGTATTTTATTTTAGCAAATCTAATATCCTAAGTTTGTAGAACAGACAAAATGCATATACACAAATGTGATTATAACTGAGTGTTCCTGAAAGAAATATGTTTTCCTTATGTTTAAATATATTTTGTGGTAAGTACATATATTAGCTGTAAGTTTATGTGTGTGTTTTAAGCATTAGAAGAGATTTATTTATTAAGGAAGAAAAGCAAACGGGTTATGTAATGAATATGAAAGAGAAAAAAATATGTATTGTTCTTGGACTTGAGAAATCATTGCAGCTAAAACTAAAGTCATAATCACCATGCTCTGTTAGAAGAAGAGTAAAAAAAAAAATCAAAACAACCAAACCAGACTAGAAAAAGGAATATGAAATTCCTAAAATGAAAGAAAATATAGTTAGTTTTTCCATTTTAATATAACTGTGTCTTAAAGTTTTAATTTCTGTGGTATTTCCTCTTTATCATTTTAACATATTTGTCAAAAATGTGGCATACATTGTTTACATAAAGCAGGTTTCTTATGCTCTTATAAAAAAGCAGTATTAGTTGGTGTTTCTTCTGTTTGTCTCATCTACATGAAACTAGGATGTAAATGTAATATTGTAATGAATATTTTAAAGCATATCACTATAAAGTCATTATTTAATTTTAAGTGAAAAAAATCTAGAAACTTTAAGCTGCCAATTACTGTGTTCTAGCAAATTTCAACTAAGTAGTTTCATAAGATCATGTATTTAAATATTATGGAAATTTTTGCATAAAATATCATGAATACAAATATTATGACTATTGCATTTCTAAAGGATTGACTTACTAGTATCTAACACTCTAGTTTTTGAATGAATTAACAGAAACTAATTCTGATTCATTTGAACATGGTCTTTTAAACTATTATTGATTTGAACTATTGTTTATTTATATTTTTTAACTATCATAAGTTTTGTCAGAAATATATACTGTTATCAAAATATGAATAAATCTAAATTTTTTTATTTAAGTCATATAATGCAATTTTTACTCCCTAATATTCAGTATGAAATTGGTCTTATTATTACTCTATCTATTGCCTTTACATCGTATTGTTACTCTTACCTAGCCTCTAGTCAACATGGTACTCATGCTACTGTGTAACAGATAAAAATATATTTCCTGAAGCTTCCTGCCACACTTGACTGGCTCTGCAAGCTTTGGGCCTGACTGCACCAACTTCCCAGCTTCCTGCCATGTTCAGCTGTGAGTCTTGCTACTACCTGCACCTTCAATTCTGGAAACTGGCTGGCCTGAGGTCTTGGGCCTGCTTGGCCCACACCTAGTGACCCTCTCAATCCTGGGAACTGGGTGGCAAGAGTCTACCCAGTGGACTCTATGCTCTCAGAGGAGCTTAGAGCATAGAGGATGATTTCCAACAGACCAAGGGGAAGCCTTGGAACAAAACTTGAAACATGGAAATAAAGAAACATGACAAAACAAAAGACCAAAATACAATCTCAAAACTCCAGCCCATCCCAAGAAACCTTAGGAGCTATTTACATAAAAGAATATGTATGCCATACACCTGAAATACTTGAAATAATAGCAACTTAAATAAAGAAGCAACTTGGGGAAGCTTTAAAGGAATTCAAACAAGAACTAATCAACCAGGTAAAAGAAGAAATGACAAAGGAAATGAAAGAGATACTGAACACATCTAAAGAAAACACAGTTAAAAAATTAGAGGAGCAAAACCAAAACATAGAATCCCTGGATGAACAATATAAGAAACAAACAGAATACATGAAGCAGATTCAAAGACATGTACAGGAAACCAAATACTCCATTGAAAGTTGTCAAAACCAACTCAAGGAAAGTGAAGACAGAATTTCAGGCCTCAAATACAAGATTTCAGCTGGTGACCAGGAAAGGCAAGATCCTTTAAAAATAACAAGGAATCAGGAAATAACAATTCAACATCTGCAAGATGATGTAAAGAAAAATAACATGACTCATGGGGATAAATGAAAAAGAAGGAGACAACACAAATGATATCAAGAGGCTATTTACAGAAGAAATAGCTGAAAATTTCCCAAACATGAGAATGGAAACCAACATCAGGATCAGTGAAACATATAGAACTCCAAATAGCCATAACCAAAATAAAACTACACCCAGACATATAATAATCACCATCCCAGAAATCCAACATAAGAAAAGAATATTAAAAGCTGTCAGAGAGAAAAGACAGATCACCTATAAAGGAAAACCCTTTCAGAATCACAGCAGACTTCTCAGCACAAACAAAAAAGTCAAGAAGAGCATGGAGGGAAGTATTTCAGATCCTAAAGGAAAATGATTTCCAACCTAGACTGATGTACCCTGAAAAACTGTCCTTCAAAATGAATGGAGAAATAAGATATTTCCACAACAAAGAAAAGCTGAAGAACTTCATGATCACCAAGCCAGCTCTGCAAAGAATACTGAAAGACAGTTTAGATACACTTAGGAAAAAAACCCACTAAGCAAAGCAGACAGTTAAACAGAATGGAAAGATAAAAATGCAACAGCAGAAAGATACCAACAATAAAATAACGTATAACAGTGATAACCATTAATGTAAATGATCTCAATTCAATAATTAAAATAAACAGACTGGCAGAATGGATCAAGAAACAACATCTAACCATATTCTGTCTACAAGAAAACCATCTAACCCAAAAGGATACTCACAGACTGAAAGTCAATACTTCATGTAACAGGATCCCCCAAAAAAGTGGGAGTAGCTACTATGTTTGCAGACAATGTGAACTTCAAACCAAGAATGATCAGAAGAGATAAATAAGATCATTACATACTGGTTAGGGGGAAACTTCAAGCGGAAGAGATAACAATCTTAAATATATATGCACCCAATTCCAGAGCACCCAGTTTTACAAAGCAAGTATTAACAGAAATGAAAAATCAAATTCACAATACCACAATTATAACAGGAGAACTCAACACACCATTGACACTAAAGGACAGATCAACCAGACAAAAAATCAGCAAAGAAATAAAAGAACTGAATCACACCTGTGAACAAATGGACTTGATAGACATATACAGAGTGTTCCATCCAACAATATCAGAATACAGATTCTTTTTAGCAGTACATGGAACATTCTCTAAAATAGACCATGTACTACCCCACAGAAAATATTTAAATAAATGCAAAAGTGTTGAAATTATCTCATGAATGTTATCAGATCATAACTCTATGAAACTAGAAATTAATGATAAAAAAAAAACTGTAAAAATCCCACAAACACATGGAAATTGAATAACATAATCTTGAGCAATCAGGGGGTCACAGAGAAAAATAAAATAGAAATTAATACCTACAAGCAAAGGAAAATACAAATACGACTTAGCAGAATCTGTGGGATGCAATGAAAGTCATCCTCAGAGGAAAATTTATTGCACTGAGTTCCCACATCAGGAAAACAGAATGAATACAAATAAAAAACCTGATGCTACATGTCAAACATCTAGAAAAGGAAGAGAAAGTCAAGCCCAAAGCCAAAAGAAGGGAGGAAATTATAAAAATCAGAGCAGAAATTAATGCAATAGAAACTAAGAAAACAATCCAAAGAATCAATGAAGCAAAGACTTAGTTCTTTGAAAGAATAAATAAAATTGATAAGCCCCTAGCCAACCTTATTTTAAAAAGGGAAGTAAAAGCTCAAATTCATGCAATAAGGAATGAAAGAGGTGAAATCACCACAGGTTCTGTAGAAATACAGAATATCATCAACACCTATTTTGACAACCTCTACTCTCATAGGTTTGATAACACAGAAGAAATAGACAGATTCCTAGAAACATATGAAGTCCCATAGCTCGGTTGAGAAGATGTAAAACTGCTGAATAACCCAATTGCTATTAATGAAATTGAAAATGCAATTATGTCCTTACCTAAGAGGAAGAGCCCAGGCCCAGATGGATTCATTGCAGGATTTTACAAGAAATACAAAAAAGACTAAGGCTGACAGTGCTCTAACTTTTCAATGAAATAGAAAGGGAAGCAATTCTTCCTAAGTCATTCTGGAAGCATATATTATTCCAGTACCAAAACCTGAGAAAGACCCAACTAAAAAATAGAACTACAGGCTAATCTCCCTGATGAACACAGATGCAAACATCCTCAATAACATATTGGCAAATAGGATGTAGCAAATCATCAAGAAGATTATACACCATGAAAGTGGGATTCATCCCAAGTATGCAAGGATGGTTCATCATACATAAATCAATAAGTGTAATCCACCATATCAATAAAGCCAAAAGTAACAGTCACACGATCATTTCTATAAATGCAGGAAAAGCTTTTGATGAGATCCAACATTCATTCATATAAGGACCTTACAGAAAATTGGAATAGATGATCTTTACCTAGATATGATAAAGGCCATCTATGACAAACCAACAGCCAGTATCATACTAAATGGCCAAAAACTGAAGGCCTTTACCTTAAAATCAGGCACAAAATTAGCATGTCCCTTTTCACTGCTCCTATTTAATATAATACTGGAAATACTAGCCAGAACAATTAGACAAGAGAGAAAAATAAAAGGGATAAAGATAGAATAAGAGGAAGTTAAATTATCATTATTTGTGGATGACATGATTTTCTACATAGAAGACTCCCAAAACTCCATTGAAAGACTCCTAGATACAATAAATAAATTCAGCAACGTAGCTGAATACAAAATCAATACTCAAAATTCAATAGCATTCCAATACACTAACAACAAAGTTACTGAGAGAGAAATAAGAGAAGCCACACCCTTCACACTAGCAACAAAAAAATGAAATATTTAGTAATTATTCTCATGAAAGAGGTGAAAGATCAGTATCATGAAAATTATAATATCCTGAAAAAAGAAATTGAAGAGAATCTCAGAAAATGGAAAGTCATCCCTTGCTCATGGATAGGAAGAATAAATATTTTGAAAATGGCCATTCTCCAAAATTGTTATACAGATTCAATGCAATCCCAATAAAATATCATCAACATATCTCACAGACCTAGAGAAATAACTCCTAAAATTAATCTGGAACCAGAAGGGACCTAGAATATTAAAGACAGTTCTAAGCAGCAAAGGCAAGGAAGGAGGCATCACAATCCCTGATTTGAAGCTATACTACAAAGCAACTGTAGTAAAATCAACATGGTACTGGAATAAAACCAAAGCCGAAGATCAGTGGATTAGAAAATACAACCACAACTACAAACACACAACCATCTTATGCTTGATAAAGGGGCCAAACATGTTTACTGGAAGAACTACAGTCTCTTTAATAAATGGTGTTGGAAAGACTGTCTCTCCATATGCCAAAAACGAAAACTAGACCCATGCCTTTCACCATATACTAAATTAAAATCTAAATAGATCAAAGATCTGAATATCAAAACAGAAACACTAAATCTATTGGAAGACAAATTGGGTAAGCACCTTTAAGACATAGGGGTAGGTAGAGAATTTATGAACAAGAATCAAACTACAAGGGAAATACTTAGCAGAATCAATAACTGGAATCACATCTTATTAAAAATTTTCTGCATGTCAAAACAAATTTCCAGCATAGTGAGAAGAAAGCCCACAAACTGGGAAAAAAAAATCTTAGTAAACTGTCCTTCAAACAAAGAATTCTGTCTAAAACATATAAACAATTTTAAAAAAACCAGACCCACAAAATTCAAAGATCCAATCCAAAAATGGGCATCTGAGATGAATACACAGTTCTCAGATGAAGAAATACAAATGACAAATAAATACATGAAAAAATGTTCATCATCATTAGTCATTAGAAAAATGCAAATTAAAACCACACTGGGATTCTATCTCACTCTGGAAAGAATGGCCAGGATCAAGAAAATGAACAACAACAAATGCTGGAGAGGCTCTGGGGGAAACAGGACCTCTCCTGCACTGTCGGTTGGAAGTATAGACTGGTGCAACCATTCTGGAGGTCAGTTTGGAAATTCCTCAAAAAGCTGGAATTGGAAGTCCCATTCAACCCAGCTATTCCACTTCTGGGCATATTCCCAGAAGAATTGAAAATATCATACCACAGTGATATCTGTGCACTCAAGTTTATAGCAGCACAATTTGTAATAACCAGATCTTGAAAACAACCTATGTGTCCATCAACTGAGGAACAGATAAAAAGTTGTCGTGTTTTTATACAATGGAGTACTTCTCAGCTATAAAGAAGGATCACATTGAGATATTTATAAATGAATGGACATAGCTTGAGACATAGTCATAAGTTAAATAAATCAAACTCCCTTGTGTAAATACCGAATAGTCTCCCTAGTGTAAGAAATGATAAGAGTACATAAAAGTATGTGGTAATCATGATTACCTATTATATTGCTTTGAAGTTTTATAATGTTTTCATTCATTAGTTGGAATGATTTTATTCTGCGTTGTATGATGCTATTGTCTGTGATGGTATGAACAACTATTTTGAAGAAAACAAGACATTATAATAGCTAGTGCTGATTTAAAATCATTTTATTTTGAAGGATTAGAGCTTTTGTTCTACCAAGCTTTTGTTCTTCTGTCTCCTTTGGTTTTATCATGTTGTATCTTATTGGATTTTATTACATGTAATAGTATAAACAGATTTTTTATGGACAGATTTTTACATGGAGATAATATAGTAACCATTGTTCATTTTCTGTTAGTTGGTTCTGAATACCCTGTCATACTTTCATTCTCTTGAATGGTTTTATACTGCCTTGTTATGTTTGATACTATAGTGTATGAAAGTGTACTCAAATATTTCAAGGAAAGAGACACTATGGTAGCTACTGTTATGTTGGATTTTCTTGTGGTGAAACAATATCTTGCTTAGGTTGTTCTGTTCTGACCTGTTTTGTTATGTCTTCTTTTATCTTAATATTTTTTAAAATAAAAAAATATTTTAAAAATATATTCCCTGTCAAGATGTTCTGTAATAGAAAATTTTCTTTTACAGAATAAGGTATATAATTCTTCCAAATGCCTGTTGGTATACTTTTTAAATTCCTTTTTTCATTTACAGAAATTTAGAATAATTACTTATTCTTAATTCTTTCCTACATTTTAATATTTTAAAATGATTCTTTAACCTCTATCACCTCATTTGAATATTACTTGGCTATTGTAAATTCAATTTCACTCAAGAATCCTAAAAATAATAATAATTGTTTTGCCTTCTCTGAATCATGCTGATTATTGGAACACCAATGATATATTTTTCTTTTTTTCAAAAACTATGAAAGTTTTCAATACAATTGTAGTGAAGAAATAAGGCTATTGTATTTCTAAAGGATTGACTTACTAGTATCTAATACTCTTTCTGGTTTTTGAATGAATTAATAAAAAATGACCCTGTTTCATTTAAGCATTCCTCTATATTGGCCCCAGAGAAAGATTTTTATTTTTCTGAACTGTCTACTTCTAATCTCATTCTCTGGTCAAACATTAGAGAGCTGAAACCAGGAAGTAGAAGGTGATAGAGCAAAATGTCAACTTGATTGCTCTTGGATATGTGTAGGGGTACCCCTCCAGGTATGTCTGGATGGTCCACGGAGATGTGGTGTTTGGGTCTGTGACTGGTGTCTAATCCTTTCCTTTCTAACACTATTTTCCTGCTCTTCTTCCCAAAAGCTATGAACTGAGCAACTTCACTTTGCCATTTGATGTTTCTGTCTTGTAGCCTACCACCATGGACTGAATCCCCTTACAGTAAAAGCCAAAATAAATCTCTCCTCCTTTGCATTATGGGTGCTGGATATTTGTCCTAGCAATGGGAAAGCTGACTAATACAGAGAGAGTATTCTTTTTTCCTAACAAAGTTAAGAGTTGTATGTTGGATTGCTAGATGTTTCTGTAGCTCTATACATGTATGTCCATTATTAATTACAGGAAAAGTCAGTGAATCTTGATTTTGGTGTTATAAGTACACTTAGTAATTACCAAATTTATAAAACTGGAGCCTATAAAATATATTTAAGTTTGTAACTTTTAAAACAAATATGGGACAAGATGTGGTTTTATCTAGAGTATTGTTATGTAACAAAACCAAAAACTATCAACTGGACTTTAGACTAACATACATTTTAACTTCTTAAAAAATTGTCATTAGTTTAGAAGATTCCTGTTCTATTTGCCTCTTGCAATTTTTCTTTTTTCTTAATTTATACTTGTGCATATCTACTAATATTAGAACCTATCAAGAATACATTTCTTAGAGTATACATGTATTCCTCAGCCAAATGTCAAAACAGACTTAAATGCATCTGTTTGGTGCTTTATATTCATGTCCATATATTCACTAGTGATGAAATCTGTGGAAAATGGTATACGGGATTGATAGTGTTTCACAGGAGATCTCCATTGAAGAGTGAGCAAGAGTTAACTAGGAGCAAATCATAAGGGAAAGGAAGGCTCTGACCAATGGCATGAATCTGCAAAAACATTTTATTGGATGAAGCTCAATTAAGGAAAAGATAAAAGAAGGTGAGTGACACTGAGCACGGATAGTGGAAATATGGTCAGGGATTGGGACATCAGAACTGTAAAGGTCTTTTTTTAAAGTGTTGCTGTGAAAGTAAATATAAGAAGAAGGAGGAATAAAGAGCAAAAGATATTTCTGGAAAAGATCTATCAGTAGGCTGTGTGAAGAAGTGATCAGAAGGAAAGGAATTGATTTAGGAATATTCACTCATTAGATCAGAGAAGGGATAATGAACAGACTGGGTTACATGCGGATAAAATTATATATATATATATATATATATATATATATATATATATATATAATTGAAATGTGTAAATTTTTATTATATTACTGAATGATATTTAAGGAATTTACAGAGGTCAAGGTTTTTTTGGATGAGCACTTGCATGAACCAAATAAGAAGCAATTCATCTATTGTAAAGATGTGAAGAACTAACCAGATGAAGAAATATAAATAATTGCCAATAACAATTTTTGTAATGTCAGAGTGAACCTTTAACCACTGTGATATAGGACAATTATGAAAGAAAATGAGTATGTAGATGTAACACAATGTGTCTGACCTTAAATATGATTAATTGAAATAATTTTTGAAAAGTATATGATATTTTTCATATTTATGTTTATTGAAAAAGTGAGATGGTGCCATTAGATTATTAGTAAAATGTTATAACAAAAAATGGAGAATGATTTTCTTACCTGCTAGTGAGTATAGTATTTTCCAAATTAAAACAATGCCTTTAAATGATAACAGATTTTTAGTCAGGCTTATCTCCTGCTTCATTAGAGTTATTTTTCTTCAGTGTCACTCAGCCTGCTTGGCATAAAACCACCATGCGAACCTTGACAGTTTATGTCAGATTATTAATATTTCCTGTGTTTTCTCAGCAGGAGATTTAACAGCCTGAAGAAGATCATGGCAGTCCTGCTCTCAGCTCATTTTGTTTTCCCCACTCTGTGAAGTGTGGTACATTTTTTGCACGACCCTAAAATAGAGCATAATTGTACCAGGACATCTGAGCAAATTGTTATTTACATATTGGAGTTTCTCAAAGTACCACCACAACATTTTCTCTTCAGAATGGATGTACAGGAAGATCCCTGATTCATCATGAAGACAAAAGCATAGCTATGCAGCGTGTTCGCAGATGTTCCCTTCACAGTCAGAGAAAAAACATGGCAAGTTACTGGATCCAGCTGGTTGCTAAATCATTCTAAAATTCTCCCTGACTACTCCCAAATGATGTAAATTGGCCCATAAAGAGAACAGCAGGTAATATGATTATAAATAGAGGCCACTGAAAAATTCATATTGCAGAAGGAAGCTAATGAAAACTAGGGGAAAATGGCCATTGTGTGAGCAAAGTCAGCAAATTAGGGGCTCTGTGAATTTACTACTGTATACAGAGGGTTTACTGTTTGACAAGGCAGGACATATTTATGTTTAGCTCCTTTTATTTTTCAGTCTTACACTATTTATTTTCCAAATGGCCAGATCCTTATTTCAATGTTGTCAAATGATGGAAAATAGTGAATACATGCTGTAGGAGGAGATTTTTAAGTGATATCTGAAGTTCTGGTTCTCTGTTCACCATGCATAATTTGGATTTTATGACTCCCTTTCTTACCAGAAGATAAAAGTTGAACAAACTAAAAAATTAACAACTCTTTTTAGGTTCATTGCATGTTTGATTTTTAGGGCAAAGAACTGGCCCCGGAAAGACAAGATGTTTAGGGACATAGATCACATCTTCAGGGAGAAAAAGTACAAGAGGAAAAGCCCATAGCTGGAGCCAGTTTGGGGAAGATTAGCAACACTTATTTAAAAATGCTTTTGGAGGCTTAATGTATAATAGATCTAAAGGAGCCCAATCTCAGTGGGACTCACAATTTCCTACTTCTCCATTCAGTAGTCCTCTCAGGTTATCACTATGACAGTATGAGAAAAACAAAAACAAAAAAATCTTTCTGCTTCCAATAGGAAGAAAGAGTAATAAATCTGAAGTAATCCAAAAAGTCTCTGCTTTGCAGTAATAAGGTCTGTTCTGAATGGAAATATTTTGTCAGATCCCCCAAAAGAGGAGATTTTACCAAAGCCCAATCAATCTACAGGAAAGGAAGAGAACTGTGCCTCTTCTAAACAGCTAAAGACCTAACCATGTGACTCTTGGACATTTCCACGTTCCCTATACTTTATACCACATCTTCAAAAATGTTGCATAATGAAGAATTACAGGTAATAGTACCATATCCTTCAGACACTATTTTAAAGACATCTACAACAATCTAAGAACAACAAGGCAGACAAAAATGTGAGAGAAAATTTTAGCATCTACCGTTGTATTTTAATAACCAGTAAATATCACCCTTACTCCTAATAAGAAAATCACGAAACCTCACACTATGCAGGCCCACCACATTCAGTTGTATTGATTCAATAGATAGTGTCTCATTTCCAAATAAATTATAGAGTATGTTAAAAGAAAAAATGCATAGTTTGAAAGGACAAGGGAACCATTAAAACTAGATGCATATATGACTGACGTGTTGGAATTAATGTAACTGTGAGCAATAGGACAATAATTTAACAAAAAAAGTACAACTTGTTAGAAGGAAGAAGCAATATAAGAAAAAGGACATAAAGCTTAAAAAATAATCCAATGCAAATGATAGGATTAAAAAATTGGAAAGAAAGTAAGTTTGATGGACTGATTAGCACACTGGACAAGACAGAATTCGTGATGCTGAAGATGTTCATAGAACTTCCTAAATCTGAAATATGCATAGAAAAAATGAAAAAGAGAATACTACATGCAAGAAGTATGAAAATCATTAAAATATAAGATATATAATGAGCATAACAGATGAAGAGAGGATACAAGCAAGAGAGAAACAAATATTTGAAGTAATAATAGCTGAAAATTTTCCAAATATAATAACAGGTACCCACCACAGATACAAAAGGCTCTAAAAATACGAGGCAGGATAAATACCAAAATACACATAGCTAAGTATGTAAGACTGAAACTGTGGTAACACACAAGACAAAAGGAAAATCTTGGAAGAAAGCAGAGGAAGGAAAGTTAGTTACATTATTACAAAAGAACAAGGTTAACAGTTACATTGCTGTGGCATCAGAAAATTCAAAAATAAGGCAGAAATAGAAGCAAGATAAAATGTTAAATAAAAGAAAACAATCTAGAACTCATTACTTGTGAAGTGTGTTAGTATATACTGAATTGAGACCTGGAATGGCAGACAAGTAGTAGAGCTCCCCAAAAAAAGTGAAAAAGAGAAAAAAAATAAAACAAAAAGAAGAAAAATAAATTGTTGTTTTCAGTTAGAAATGTCCTCCGCGCTACAATAAACAGTGTAATTCACAAGACAATGAGGAAATCCAAGAGGGAATCTGGCCCAGTCAGCCTGCCCCTGTCTCCTGGTTTTATGCTCTTGATTTGAATTCCCTTTGCACAGCACCTCTCTAAATTAGAGTTGGGCTTTCTTCCACAAGCAGCAGCTCTATGGATCCTGATGCAGCCCCGATCCATTCTGTGACTTTATTCTGTGACCCTGTTGCCTGACTTTCCCTGCTTCAATCTTATTTGTTGGCTATAGTCATTTAAAAATTTGAAGTAATAATAGCTGAAAAATTTCCAAATATATATATAATAACAGATATTAGCCACGGATACAAGGTGCTTTAAAAACAGCAGGTGCAATAAATACCAGCATCAAGGCTTAAGACTTGTTCTTATTCATGTAAAGAAAATGTTATTAACAGCTTATGATGTTGATACCAGCTTTTTAGGTAAAAAAGAGTCCAGTACAGTCAGTTAAGTGAAACAGCAGCTTACAAAAATTATAAATGGTAACATCATTTTTTTCAAAATTCCATTAATGCATATAAATACTAAGAAATTTTATAGACCAGACTTCACTTAACAATTTTAACCTGTCTGGGAATGAGGTACTGACTACATTACTCTTTTTATTTAGGAACAAATTTTACATTGAGCTATCATAAAATGATTCAAAATGGGGAAAATTAAGAATTGCTGTAAGTGTGTATGGTGAAGTATATTTTAACGAGCTTCATAGTATTGACACATATATGGAGATATCTATGTATCTCCAAACATGATGTTGTAAAATTTAAATATATTTATTAATTACACTCATTTAAAGAAATCTATTTCACAGCTTCTTAAATTTTTTTTTCCTTCTCTTCCCTCAATTATATCTATTTCACCTGGAGACATTTTTCTAATTGATTTTCTCATAGATGTCTGTCATACACTTTCCTCAAAAACCTAGCAATCTCTGACATACCGTTCATATTTATGGATAAGATGCAATGGATAAATTGTCACAAAATACTGAGAATAGATTTTAAAAAGGATGCACAGAGAATGCCAATGTCAGTAATAGACAAGTATGCTGTTTTATTAACTATTTTAAAGTCATTTTAAATCTATTTTAAATTTTGAACTATTTTCAAATTTCAGTTGCACAAGCATAGTGTGAGTGTCAGCTAGATTGTACTGACTGCATGCTGGACTCCATAGATACTAACTTTGAGTGGAAACATGAGACCATGGAGCTGTTTCTTTTCAGCATGGTTTAGTACCAATAGTAAAAATTTATAGTGAAAAGCTGGGTTCTGTGGTTTCTTGGATGGGAGGAGTTTGACAAGGCTGGTGACATGCATAGAATGTGTATCCATCACCGTTTTGTCATAGAAGTGTTCCCATAATCTGACTTGGGCATCCTGCTACCAAGATATGCAGCTGGTTCAAGATCATGTATGCATTCTGATGGGCTGATTTGGTCCAGTTGTGAAAGGACCAGTTACACCTGAAATCTCTGGAAAGCATGTTTTTATTTCACTTTTGCTATTCTTTACCCTTTGCCTATAGTAAAGGACATCTTGGAGTAACATTGTTTCTTGTCATTTTGCACTCTGACATTTAAATTAATTAGTATATAATTAACATAATACTTAAATTATGCTATCGGGAATTATTTTTCTTGGTCACATTTATAGTATACTTGTTAGTGCCTTTTTTGAGTGCACATAAATGTTACACATGAAGCAACAAAGCAGAAGAAAAATATTTCTACAATGTCTGGATATATAAGAAAGATAAAATTATCAAATGAAAGTAATGTGTTTTGCAACAATTTAAGACAATATCCTATGAAGTGATAATTTTTATTGTAGTGTTTCATGAAGTAGTGACTTAATGTAACCACCATTGGACATAAAAAGACTTCAAATTATCTCATTGTTGTGACAGTAATTATTGTTGCCCTGTGCTATTCAAGACACGGTGAAAATTTCTGAGACACATCCAGAACAGAGAAATAAAAGTTTCTGTTATCAAGGAGCAAAGAGTTTAGCACATCAGATTGCATAAAACAAATATAAAATTATAAAGTGATTCTTATGAAGTAAAGTTAGCATTCTGAAAGAAAATAATGGTGAATGTTAGCATTAATTTCTATTCCTTTGGGTATAAGTCTTCTGGAAGGTGAATGTTGTAGTTGTAATGTAAGGCTGAGAAACAGTTGGCAAAGAAAAGAGTCTGAAGAACACATTACAGGTAGGAAAGAGTAGCATTTTCAAATACACAAGTAAAACCAATCACTGAAGTGTGTGAAACATCCTAGCACCTCACCAAGCTCGGTGTGATAAGTACTTAAGCATCATGCAGAGGAAAGGACAGGGAGTGCATGACTGGACAGTTTTAGATATAAAAAGATATGAAGGAACTTACAGATTTTAAGCAGAATGGTGAAACCTGAGCCATCCTTTTGAAATTTCATTTTTGCTGTTACAAGGAGAACATACATGTTGTGTTTTGGGGAGTTCTTTGTTTGCATTTTTGAATTTGGTATTGGGCATTGAACTCAGGGCCTTGTGCTTGCCAATAGGCACTTGAAGCCCTGAGCTATATCCCTGGCCTCCATATTATATGCTACAGTTGTACTACAATGAAAAGCATAGGAAAAAACAGAGGCTTTTTCTAATAGTCCAAGAGAGCAATAATAACGGTTAGAGTTAGAGTGGCATCAGTGCAAGTGGAAACTTGTGGATGAATTGAGAAATACTTTGGCGATCATGTCTTAAAAATGTGGAATTTGTTTTGAAAAGGAAAAGTGTAAGTTTTAACTGAGGATACAGGGAGGGAATAAAAATTATAAAGTTGTAAGTTTCAGATTATATTCAATTTTTCTAGAAGATAGGACAAATAGTTTATATAAAAGTGAAACTCAATGGAGAGTGTAAGGTAATTTTGTGTTAAATTCATTAGACAAATACTATAGAAAAGTGTCTAGGGTATTGTAAAGGCAAATTTCACAGACTCTAATGTTAACAAGCAGCTCTTTTACTAGCAAAGATGGTTCAGTTATGTTGAAGGTTGTAGTCTTCAGTCCAGGTACTATAAAAATGAAAAGCTTATCTCCACCAGACTTGAAAATATGTACAAAAGCTGAGATCAATCCTAGGTCATGCAGTGCTCACCCATCACCCTGCTTCTCACTAAAAATGTATTCCTCTGGTGTGCATCTCTGGCGCAATTAGTGGAAAGATGGAGGGTGATGCACATAATGTATGTTTCCACAATATACTTAATTCTCCAAGATAACATTGCCACTATTTCCTGTCTGCCCAACAAAAGGTGCTAAAAGTGAGTATTATTAGTAATTCTACAGTTCTCGGACAATTTTGAGCTTCTTCTCTTTGTCAGCTCTTCAGCCCTCAATGTTCTTACAGTTTTAGTCCGATAATTCTTGAGTATAGCTACCTCTATGAATCTACCTTGCAGCCTGGGCCATGCACACTTGTACATATGTCATGGGAAGGCCTGCAACATCCTTGTTTCATTTGCTCTGGCGCAGGGTGCTACCTGGTTAACACACTGCCTCCCTTCCATCCTTCCCATCGTGCCCACCTAGAGAGCAATACTGAACATCCACAGTACCATGATGCAGATTAACCACATGAAGGATAAGGAGTTATCACATAGGGAAACTTATAATGCTCTCACTTATGTCTCCCACATGTGAAATATTTCTTTTAAAGACATGACTTAATGCACATGCTTGTATTGTTTAAGTCAACATTCTGTACTCTTTATTTTTTATTTTCTCAGTTTTTAAAGCATCCTAGCATAAGGATGTCATAGTGTACCATATGCACTTTATTTTCCACATTGTAGGTGTCTCTTGACAGTATGCATTCTATGACTCAAGAATGGAATGGAAATATTGTGGTTACTTTATAATCTACTTGTAACTGAAGAAAATATTGTAAAAAGGTTTTATACTATTCATATGTGGATTAATATTTCCTGTGTTTTAAAAGACATGTTATTCAGCAGCAGAAGAATAGCATAAAATGTTTAATTAAAGTCAGTCGTAGCCTGCTGGCAAGCAATGACCTTACCTTCAACTCAACAGTGGGACCAAAAGCATCTATTGTGCTCATGTAAAAGGAATTCAAAGATGAATATTATATCTTTGTTCAAATCAGAAAATATCTATTGAATACCTATTATATGTTTTTGACTAGTCAATGGGGAGTTTCAAAGATGAACATATAAGTAATATATCTATATGAGGTTCATAGTTTGGTTGTACAGACAAACAGATTGCAAAAGCTGTGATGCATCTCATACCAATATAAACGCTATGATAGAAAAAAAGAGTCATATTGAGGATGTAGCGAGAAGATTCCAGGCATAATTTTTACCAGCAAGGTACATTTTATATGGGATGTAAAGAAAGACTTTCATTTCAAATAGTACTAAGTGGAGAGGATATTTCAGTTAAGCATGTACATCTGCCTAGCTTCAGCGTTTGTGTTGAGTACATGACTGATTTTGGATTACATTCCAAACCACTTTCTTGCTTACATCCTGATCTAATGAATGACAGCATTACTGAGGAATTTTCCCCAGTTGGCAAGATGAGACACCCCTTCACTCTTCATTTTCAATTTTTCATCCAACAAAATCTTCTATCACCAAGTCCTGTCATTATTATCTTTAAGTATTTCTTAAATGTGTCCCCTTTCTTTTCAGCCTCATACCTCCTGCTGCCTGACTTTAGACAGTTTGAATTCCTTGTCTGTCTGAATTAAAACCGCCTCTTAAAACAGTCCATCTCTAATCTATTCACGACAAGTTATCTCCTCAATTTGATGCAAAATGAGCCATACGTGGCAAATACAGTTGGGTCATTATCCTGTTCAAATCCTTGTAAAGGCCTTCAAGCCTCTGTTTCAAACTGTTGACTCTGTTAGAAAAGGTCTTTTTGTGACTTGGCCCTAATTTCTCCACTGCAGGTCTTTTGCTCACTATTTTTTGCTCTCTAGAGTTCAGTGGTCTTCAGTTTCCACTAACTCTGGCTCTGTTCTTCTCATCTCTTGTAACACACAAACATACACACAGATGCACAAACACACATTTTTTTTTTGCATTAGTGTTTTTTCAAGTATGTCTTATTTTTGACACTTCACTAAGCTGACTATATTTACAGAGTAAGGCTTACTTATCTAGTGTGACATCACCTTTTCTTCTGCTAGAAGTGCTATTTGACATCGGAAATCCATGTCAGAGTTAAACGCTCCTATAACATTTCCCCACAGCACACTCTGAATATGTGCTCATAGTAGTTGTCTCAACACTGTAATTGTCTCTTTTTCCACTTTTCTTGCACGTTAGTCAGTTTTCCTATAGCTCAACACAGTACGTGAGGTGTACAACTTAAAGGAAGAAGGTCATTGCCATTTATCTCATACTTTGCAGTCCATGATCTGTGGGTTTTGGGATGGTGTAGAAGACAAACCTCTCTGATTCATGGCAGTCAGAAAGCTGAGTGACAACTTTAGGTGTCGGGAAAGAATGAATGAGGAGCCATGTATAGTATCTAAAGACACACTTTACAACTCCACTGGCCACATGCAGGAGTACTGTTTTCTAATCTGGTAGGCATTCTTAATCCAATAAAGTTAACATGTGAAGATTTACAGTTACATTTCATGATTAATTTTTCCTATGATTCACTTGACAGTTTACCCCCCTACAAGATGTGAAGAAAGAGTAGTGAATAATTAAATTTAAATTGTCACAATAAAAAGCACATTGCTAATGATCTTTTTCAAGTATACACTCCCTTGTTGGGCATCTGTATTCCAGTGTTCTTGCCATTTCTGTGGCAGTTCTGGAAGGTCTGTTTAGGTAGTGTTTTTATGTGCATTGTCATGGCTATCTTGGTGGTCCTGAATTTGCTTAATTCGACACCTTTTATGGTTATTTTGAATTTGAGGAGGAGCTAGATGTCACACAGTGTCAGATCCACTGTGTATTATGGATGGAGAGGGATGTGAGCCTGGATTTCCCTTGGATGGCACTCGACATCATCATTATGGTGCTTTGTTTTTCTCACATTTTATAAAGACACTTACGGGAAAAGACTTTTACAATTGCTTGAGAAAGTAGCAAGAATGATGGGATAAGCATAAACAAAGCCAAGGGCGTTATCCTGAGAAGAATTCATGGCAACGGTTGCTACTTAATAATTATTTTTTCAACATAAACCACATCTTAGGTTTTAAGCACCTCTTGTATATTTGATTCACAGCACTTTGTATATTATTTGTGTAAATATGAAGTTTCTAATATGTTAATAAAATATTAAAGAAATAAAGCAATAAAAGTAGATATTTTTTCTTTCTACTTATCCCAAAGTTTTCTTTTGGAGATTCAACTTTGCCATGATGTGCATGGTTTTGTTGCAGATGACTGTCCTTTAATTTCCAGACATAGATACTCGTATGCAGTCCAGACTGTGTCACGCAGGAGGTGATGAGTATTTCTTAAACTATTTTACTGATAGTAAATCATCCGAGGAAGCAATAGATTAAACTTTAAGTTACTTGACTCAGTGAGGGTGAACTTGGGGGAATTGGAACCTACTGTTTGCAATGCAAACTCACCTCAGCTACCCAGGAGCCATTCATCATTTATCATGCCAACCATGTTGATTGCCTCTGTTTTATTTAAGTAGTACAACTTTTTCTGTATTTGCAGGTGTAGATTCCTATTTGTCTAAGCTAATAATATTCCCTTATTCTCTGTGTAAGAAATTAAAATGATAGGAGGTGATGTGTCCTGGTAACACTTTTAAGACGTATATTCGTAAAAGGAGATATATAGGAAGGTATAGTCCCTTTAGAAGAAGCAGAGACTTTTGCAGTTTCATGTTACTCCTTGAATGGTAGCAGTCACTCTTAAGATAACGCATTCCCAGTCTGACAAGGCAAAATACTCAGGATGACAGAGCGAAGAGTCAAAGTAGCTGCAGCTTTGATGTTAATACTAAATTACCGAATTAACCTCTGCACCCACCCAGTGCTAGCAGGTTTTGTTATATGAGATACCAATTTGTGCTTTTCGTTGAAAGGATTTTACTATCATGATAGGATTTGACTATCTCACTTGCACCTATAATTGTTTTAGTTGGTGTTCATGATATTATTACATAAGCAACAATAGTTACAATACTTGAGTGGAGTTCAACTTTTTATGGCAATTAAAAGTCACAAACTGAACTGTCCACATATTCTAGTAATATTCAATGTTTTTAACATCAATCAAATTATTTTAAATTTAAAAAAAATAAAGTTAATAGCAAGTTAGAAATGCCAAAGTATGCAACATAGAATATTAAACTTAAAGCTAATATGTGTACATTGCATTAAAAATTATAGAAAAAAATTTAAATATTTGGTTAAACTTATCTTTAATCTTTGTTCATGAAAATGCAGACTCAATTTTTTAAAATATAATCATTTGGCCTGGAGAAATGAAAAATAAAGTGTGTGAATTAAGAGAATAGTTCAGGCATGATATGTTGCTCAGTTTTGTGTCACTGTGACAAAATGCCTTTGAAGGGAAACTTAAAAGAGGAAAGATTTTATTTTGCTTCAGTTTCAGAAGTTTCCATCTGTGATCACTTGACTTCATTGCTTTGGGCCTGAAGCAAACTTATAGTTGAGGGAGGAAAAGAAAGAAAAGAGTTGCTTAACTAATGGCAGCCAGCAAAGAGGATAAAGAGAAGGGAGAAGGAGAAGGAAGAAGGAAGAGAAGAAGAGGGAGATATAAGATGAGATATGCTCTCTAACACAAGCCTCCATCACCTCCCCCTTCAGGTAAGTAGGCACCACTTCCAGGTTTTCATTGTCTTCCAGTAATGCCGTCAAAGTAGTAATTCAGCAGTGGTTAATCCACCAAATCTGCATAATATGATCACCTGGCAAAAGCTTACCAATAGCAAACAAGCCCCAGCGCATGGCCTTTGTGGAATTTTGTAAACCCAAAACTTAGCCCACTGGAAAATATCATACAATATTTCATAACATTTTAATAGTTATCATCATTTTATTTGCATATAAATTAAGATTGTTAATATATTTACCCTGTATCAAATATATTACCTTCAAATTTCTAAGATTTTCTCCATGCAAAGATAGTAAACTTTATACTAAAATATAAAGAAAAAATTTACAATAAATCTTCTGCAACTTAAGATTTCCCATAAAAGAAAACAGAGCAAGAAAGCACATTTGAAAAATAAATACAGAAGGAATAAATTTCACTCTAAAAATTAGAATTGCAGTTACAAACACATGAACATTCAATTGGTTGTAAAACCAAGCAGAAAAACATAAAGGCCAAATTTACAGTGCAAAATTTTGGGGATCCTCTGCTCAACTTTAAATTCTAGAAGTTTACAATTCCATTTAATTTTTCGTGCATTCCTAAATAAAATGTGTCATGTTTGCCCTGCTAAATTCAAGTATGAACTATGTTTTCAAGATTAATTTTTTTAAAAAAATTATTTGTGAGTCCATTGCAATTTAATGTTAGAAATTAATCCTGCACTTTCCTCCAGAAATTCTGGTTTCACACATCTGATCCAGAGAGGGCACTTAAGAAATAATAATAAATAAACAAAAAAATGGGATGAGAATAAAGTAATGAATTGAATGTAAAATTATCTACCCATATGTATATGCTCACAGTGGGTGACAGTTTAAAAAACAAGTATATATACTGATTTATTTTTATGTTGACTTTAGTTTTTCATTAGTAAGTATGAAATGAGATTGCTTTTTCCTTTTTTGGTATCCTATAAGTAGAACCAGAGAATCTTCCAACATGAGCTATTGTTGAAATTATTAACTTTGCATGAACCTAGAGATAGCATTATAAAAACTTTCTAAAATGAGGACATCGGTAGTTCATCTTGCAAAATTTTGCGAGGCAAGCTCTAATTCAGTTATCTCTCTTTAAGCACTATTATTGGTGAATTTACACATAATTTTTTATTCTTCTAAAATGATCTGCCAAAAATAAAGTCAAGGGATAACATGAAAAATTGAAGGGCTTTTATGCATTTCAATAATTCTGAACTGATTTCTATTCCTTTTTGACAGACACCTTTTTTTTGCTTGGTACTTTTTTTTTAGTAGCACATCTGACCCTGGACGTCTGACCTCTGCTACTCTAACAGTTGTTAATGGAAACTTCACCTCATGCAAAGATAAAATGGATTTTTGGCAGCTGTGAGAGATTATGAAGAATAAGACCAATCTTAGTTGGAATAAGAAGAAAAGAAGTCTTCTGTACCTTAAACTTCAGCTGGTTTTCATTATACATCAGGCCTACATTTATTACAAAGAGGGTAGCCAAGAGACAGACATTGATAGGTCTCTGCACTTTGAATGAGTAGGCTAGTATTTGATAAATTTGACTTTTCATCTTAACTTGAATTCAAATGACTCTTAAATCTGTTTGAATTAGATGGCACATAACTGGGAATCAACTCAAGAAGACCTCTACTCTTGTCCTTATCAGATTGCTTGGCTCTTATTTCTATCTGGAGTATAATGAAATCTTAGTTCTTCCAACTCATTAAAATAAATGAGTGGTTCTATAAACCCCTAAAGTCATATAAATAAACCCATTTAAAATTGTTTTTATGATATGCTCTATATATTTATATTTAATATGGCTTTGTCTCATACCCTGAGAATTTACAGTATGTCTAAACAAAGAAAGGGCTATCTGTGAAGTCTTGACATAGGAGCTGCTTGGTATGAGCCTTGTTTTTGTAAGTAGAGAAAAGTTGCATTAGACTTTTCAGGATCATTTGTTATGTTTTATTTGGTATCATTTAAGCCACACATTTAAATTTTGGGGTTAGTAATAAATTCTTGGCTCTCTCGGTATGAGTATTTTCTATACACTAATATAATTCAACAAGGAGTAATATTTTGGAGGACTGTAAATGAAAGACAGACTTCTTATATAAAAATATCAAAGGAACAAAACAATCAGATAAATAATAAAAATATACATTTAATGTATAACTCTAAGAACAGTCTAATATAATGACAGTTCTATTTGTATGTGACACGGTACTTGAATTTGAGGGAAGAATGGTACCTTCAGATATGACATTCCTGGAGAAATTTCTGGTTTCTTTTGAGAGGTCAGTAAGAAAAATAAATGTCCAGGGAATGATGGAAAGCCATCTTATAAAGAAGACCAGTGCAATTAAACAAAATTTAATCATTTATTTTGTAAAATATATGACATTTTATGCCAGACACTTAATTGCATAAACTTTGGGAAGGAAAATAAAACATAACTCCTTTCTTCTATATATGGTAATGTATGGAAAATATAAGAATACCTAAATGATTTTGTACCATTGAGAATCAGAAAAATGAGATAATAGCTCATTTTTTAGAATTGAAAGTTTACTTTTAAAACATATTGACAAACATTTACATGACTTGGATATAAAAATATAAGCACTGTAGCAATGTAGTATGGTGGCACATGCCTGTAATATCAGCATTCTAGGAGACTGATGCAAGAAAATCAAAAGTTTGAGCCCAGACTGAACAACATAATAACTTAGCAGATTCTGTCAGAGTAGAACATTTACAAAGGGGTTGGGATGCAATTCAGAGTTGGAGGAAAAATCTTTTGGAACATACACACACTATACAAAATGTTAGTAGAGTGTATACTTACAATTTTACTGCTATCATAATAAATTGATACTTCGGGAAGATATATAACATTACAATCTTGGGTATTTTATCTAAAATTTAGTTGTCTTGTATGAAGTCTTCTTTGGTGAAGTCTAAATGGTTTACAGGATTTTATTATAATTTGTTTCCTACTTTTTATAAATGTTATGATAAATGTTACCCATTGTTTCACATTTTAATAAGGTTTCTACTTCATTATTTCTTTGGTTTTATGATTGATTAAACAAACAGAACTTACTAATTTATCATAAATGTGCAAAATTATTTCATTGATTCCTTTTTATAGTTTACTCTCCTAGTTTTACTATTTTGAATTTTGCAGGAGTCATACTGTGTTTATAGAGTCATTATATGAAATCTGAAAATAGTTTATTACTTAATTTCCACACTTACTATATTAAAACACCATGTATTTTGCCCAGTGGAGGCAGTAGAGCCAGCTGCCAAGACACCAAAGAAAATATCTAGCGATGGTGTGTGAGTTACATGGCTTAATACCAACTGACACTAACAGGGAAGCAAAGGATTAATTGCGACTCACTAGCAAGGGAAAATCCACACAAGTATCCACGATGCCAACAGCACCTCCTTTGGGTCCACAAGAAATGATACTTAAAAATAGTTCCTCTGGAAAAAACATGAGGGCTACTTCAGCAGAAACAGTGGCTAGAGATGAACTGAATCGCTTAGTAGCTGGTTACTGCAGGGAGAGGTCTTACTGATGATTAAGATCATTAGCCTTCTTTGTTCCATTGTATAATCTCTACTCCAAGGAAAGGCTGATCTAGCATGAGAATGAAAATGCAGTTTCTATAGATGACACTGGCTTGCCCATTAGTAGTGTCTTTCAGGTAACACTTCTCAGGACATTCTGGTTCCTGTGCACTTTACAGTGTCGCTTTCAGTTGACAAGAGTCTTGGGAGGGCAAAAGGATCATTTCCAAGGACACGGTGGTAAATGTACTAGTTTTTCTCAGAGCTGATAAAACACGTCTAATCTGCATTACTAGGTTATAGAACAATATTATAGAATATTATCATGGTCTCATGCCTTGACTTTGTTGAAAATGTATCAACTTTTCTACCTAATTCTAGAATTTTAGTAAGACATATATTTAATCATGGTAAAGTTAAATTCTCCCATGTTATTTAATTGATTAATTTACTTTTATAAATATAGATCCTAAAGTTTGTTAACATTTGTCAATATCTCTGATGCATTTTTCTTTTCTTTGATATTCTAGTACATAATACTAAGTTTATTAGTATTGTGCCACATTTACATACCCGGAATAAATCTAATTGAAAATACTTCCCTGGATTGAATTGCAAATACTCTAGTATTTAGAAATGAGTGTTTTTCATTGAAATCTATTTACAATTTTGTTGAAATACAAAATATTTTATTTATCAGTTTATAGACATTTGGGTTAGTTCTATTTTTCAGTTACTATTATTAATAATAATAACAATACTGTTGTAAATACTCATAAATATACTTTTACATGGGAACCAATTCCATTCTTTCAGAAATATAGGTACCAGTACAATTGCTGTGTAATATATTGACTTTATTAATTTGCCACTTTTAACCATATGAATGACTTGTTGTTATATAACAACATCTAAAACAGACCAGAATATTGTATACAGTAAATATACCATCAATATAGCAATTTTACTCTCAGTAGTTAAAATTTATAAGGGGTTAGAGGAAAAACACAGAAAAAGAAGACGAAGAAAACAGAGGCAAGGCTGGAGGACAAAGGATGATTACTCAAGTTTTGGGAAACTGGTGAAGAACACAGGAAGGAAAAATGAAGAAACGGAAAAAAGCAACAACAACAACAACTAGAGACAGTGTTTACACTCGCATATAAAAGCAAGGACAAACAAGTAAAAGAAAAAGAAAGAAACAGAAAATTAAATGGATAATTTTTGAAATGTCCACTTCTGGGCATGTTTCTAGAGTCACTGGTAGAAAGAGGAGATCAGACTGAGCCCGCATCTCTGTTGATTAATCCCAGCAAGCCAGCAGTAGAATTACAGTGCTGCGGTGGATAATGCCAGCAAGTCTGTGCCTTTGCATTCACTAAAGTTCACGATGCTTCTGGCTTCTGGCTGTGAGTCTGGGATGCAGTTGCTCAGTCAGCAACACTCTAGCTGCCTCCTGCCAGCTTGAACTTGGCTTCTTCCTGGCTTAAAATTGGCTCCCTGACCCTCTGCTGGCTTGAACTCAGATGAACCTCAGCCTGACACTAGGAGTTGCAAGATGTAGCCAAAACACAGTTGTTCTGCTGAGTTCAGTTGGCCCCTTTCCAATGGCAACTGGCAAATCACCCTCTTCTGGGGCCTCTGAACAAGATATTAATCAGACACAATAGTCAGCAATATCCACTCTCTGTTCCACTGGTGTGTTTCTCTGTGGAAGGCTTCTTGGGTCACCAGTAGCCACCATGCCTCTGCAGGCTCTGGCCATTCCTCACACATTGCAAGCTGGGGTTCAGGGGAAAAGCTCTATTTGCCAGCTCCCTATTCTGCCCTGAGGTCCTTCTCTTCATTCTCTTGATGGACTGCAATGCTTGCTTTAGATTCTTGCTGATTTCCAGGGACCTGCTTCCCTCCTTCTCTTCTTCACGTTGCTATATTCTAGTGTTCAGAGTACAAATCTCAGCGAGGCTGTATCTTTGGTTCTCACCGTTCCACTATCTTCCCAGAAGTCTTGAAAATATATTTTAAATAACAATTTCATAACTTCAAAAGGGAAATTTCTCATTTTGCTAGATTTGTTATTTTTGTTTATTATTTTGTTGTTTGTCTTCATTTCTTTGGTGATATCCTAAGTCAGCAATTTATCTCTTTTTTTACTTTATGTGGCCAGTAATGCCTGTGGTTAGTTTTCCTAGGGCCAGTTAATGATATAAAGACATTTCCTTAAGTGTCTAGAACCAAGAAATCTAATAGCTTTTACCAAAAGATTCAGACTGCTTTGTAACAAATACCGTCAGCTCTGGGTATAACTCTGCCTAAACCTCTCATTTCTGTTTGAACTGTGAACTTTACAGTTACACAAAAGTAAAATTGAGAGAGTTTTTAGGATTTCTTTCATCAATTGTAAAGC
The DNA here is from genome assembly GCF_034190915.1 of Cavia porcellus. Lineage (NCBI taxonomy): Eukaryota > Metazoa > Chordata > Mammalia > Rodentia > Caviidae > Cavia > Cavia porcellus. The sequence continues at coordinate 23,358,850 of NW_026947497.1, read as the reverse complement.
TTTTTCATGCATATGGCCTTCTAAACTTTATGAATATACCATATTGATGTTTTCAATGCCACGTACGCTTTTTTTTAACTTATGTTCCTAATAAAGTATGGTTTTTAGGGCACGCTCCATCAGATAAAATGATAAAATGAAGTCAGTGTCTGTATGTTTCCAATAGAGATTTCAAACAGAACAAATTATCTAAAAATAGTGATAGTTTTTACTGTTTTAGCAGCTTCTGGGCTGATGCCTTTTACTAAGAGGCTTTTTCTTCTCAAGATTAACATGTAAGTGGGGAGAAAGTGCATAGCCAGGAAGAGAATGAGGCTGCCAGAGAGATGCAGTTTCAAATATTTTGATGCTAATGATATGCTAATTCTCAAAAAAATAGTTTACCATTCATTATCTACGTTGAAGTTTTTATTACTTTTCTTGGTCTCTTTCTTTCATATACGTGTTTCTAATATTGTGGAATTTTCAAAATTTTTAGTCTTACTTCAAAATTGTAGCTCAATATAATTCCTGTAGCCCTGTGTTCTATATTTCTTTGACAAATACTTATTAGTTCCTTTTATATTTTATTTTTTCCCAAATCCCACCAACACCCTACTTTAGATAAAGGAATTATACATCAGATTTTAACAGTGTAATGTAATACTATATTATGTAACATATTGGGTTATTTCTCTAATGTATTTCTTTTCACTGATAACTTTTGTATTTGCATCATTTTTACACCATTAAAGAATGCTTTAGCCTTGTATTCTTGGACTCAGTTCCATACTTGATAGTGTTGTCTATTAGTTACATTCTAAACTCACTTTCTGCATTTTACTATGTTTATACTTTATTCATTTTTAATCTTTTTATTCACTCCCCTGTTTTCTTTCTGTAAAGGATCTATTTCCCTGTATAACCTGAACACATGAATGAATAAAGAAAATGTGCTACCTGTACACAATGGGATAATATTCAGTTATAAAAGTGACAAATTTGAGGTATTTGTACGGAAGTAGATTCAGCTGGATAATATAATGTTAAGTGAAATAATTCAGACACACGAGCTTAAATATCATATAGCATTTCTTATTTTAGTAGTGCTAAGTGGAAATTGAGTAAACAAAGGACTGACACAAGGCAAAAAGAAGATAAACCTTAATTATTTTAACAGATTTAAATTTTCAATATTTATTGTTTAGTGGAAATATTTTTCTCATTAGTGATTTTGAGTTTTAATAAATTATCCTCTTAGTTTCTTTTGCTTGTTACATGTATTTCTAGATGATGTGCATTCTACTTTTTAAAAATTCAATTGAAGTATATTTAGTATCTTTGGATCAACTATTTGAAGACTTACTATAATGTGAGTGCTCATGTAGCACTACAGTATCATTCTTTCTTAACTAAAAATCTTTCTTCATAATTACAGCAAAATCAGCCTACTTCCTGCACATATGATGAAGTGAGTGATATATTTATCTGCCATATTACTGCCACATTGAAAGAAAGAGACTTTCATGAAGAAGATATAACTCTTTCCAACCATAATAGAGAAAAGGGAAATATGTGGGTCATGAAGTCATGAATGCATTCTGATACAGAAAATCGGGTGGATAACAGACGGTTGATAATTAGTGATAGTTAATCTTTCATCTTTAGTATTATTAAGCAAATATATTCAGGATGCATAACTTGTTTAATACATGTGGACAACTAAGAAGATAGATTGTTAAGTGGATAGGATGTAGAGTGAGACAATCCTGGTTGAAATCTTGGCTCCACCTATTTTAAATTACATCACGTGCAGTAAATGCAGCATCTTTAAAATTCAATTATCTCTTCCATGAATGCGCTAAAGAGCATTTTTACTTTATTGGGAAAGTAAATTAGAAAATTTATAATTAACATTTAATATAATGCTTAGCACAATATATTGTGAGTTACTGTTATTATAAATTATATCCCAGATGAGCTTCATTTATGAATGAATTTGCAAAAGCAGAATGAATTCAATTTTCAAATAACATATTTTGAAAATTTCAATAAAAATCTATAGGCACAATGTTTTTTTTAGAATGAGTTAAAACCAAATAACAAAGCACTAAATTTCTACTTGGTTATTTATCTATAAAACTTGTTTCTTTAATATTTCAAAAATGAATCATGTAACTGAATTTATACATATTTTTAAAAGTAAGTATAATAAAATTGATGAAAACACAAAAATAATAGGAATTATTCCTTATCAAATTTTGTTTTCAAATTCTAGTTGATAAAATTTCCAGCTTGCTTGAATTAACTTACTTTTGAATCAAGCATTCTACAGTTTTCAGTCCAGCAAAGGAAGAGGATTTAAACAGAAGTTATTTATTTTCTCTTTTTCTTCATAAAGTGTAAGAACAAAGTTTAAATAAAAGTGGTTCAAGCTTATGCACCCTTACAAAAATATTGTTTTTATTAATATGTTTCACATTTCCAATGATTTCTTGTGTTTACCTTCTCAACAGATTGTATTCTAGTGAAGGGAAAGGCCAGCTATATACTGCAGAAAATGTACAGTTGGGTGTCGAAAAATAAATAAATAGTGAATGACTGATAAATAAATTGATGAATTAGCAAGTACATCATTTTACATTAGCTCATCTGTATTATGCTGTATAGTTATAGTCTGTATTTATTTAGTCTATTTTAGGATGTAGTGACCCTCAGTGGAAGATGAGCAAATCGTGAATTAAGTTTAAATCAATTAGTTGAATCTGCATTTAATGTGATTTTACATTCCAGAAATAATTTTTTAAATTAACTAAATTGAGGCTAAAATACCCCAATTTGATAGTTTAGGCATATGTTTCAAGATTTATTTAAAGCTAGTATTGAAACATTATAATACACTTTAAAATATTTATAATTTTCTGGCTCTTAAATGCTTAAAATCTTATTAATTTTATTCTGGTTCTTAAAAGTAATTCATTTTTTTTTAATTTGAATATTAACCTTTCATATTTTTGTATTGGTTGTGAAGTAAATCCCATAATGAGATTCTCCTACATAAAGGAAGCTTCCTTTATCTATTTTCCTACAAATAATGCAAATAAAAGTAAGTCAGAAGATACAATTCAACATATATCTACTATTTGTGAAGTTTATTGAAAACAAATTAAGTTTAATAGACATTATCAAAGAAATGACAGTAGAAAATACATGCTAAATGAAGACAATGATAAATATCAAATCTTTTATTTTATTTCAGAAATTCAGAGGACTCAGAAAAACAAAGAAGGAAAGAAAAAGAAAGAGAGCGAAGGAAGGAAAGTGGGGTAGATAGAGAGGGAAGTAGATCACTCACTTCATCTTATATGCAGGAAGTAGGCTGATTTTGCTGTAATTATGAAGAAAGATTTTTAGTTAAGAAAGTAGAATGATACTGTAGTTCTACATGAGCACTCCACATTATAGTAAGTCTTCAAATAGTTGATCCAAAGATATTAAATATACTTCAATTTAATTTAAGCACAGCCTACATCCTTTGAGAATGATCAAAAACATATACAAGGGGCAATCCATCAAAATATTACTAAGGATACAGATGCTCTTCAGAGACTAGTGCTATCTATGTCACAATATAGCTACTTCTGATACACAAATTAAAGATTGGGATAAATGTGCTGATGCTGTAGAACAATTAAATCCATTTGTATATCTCAAGGCTCACTTTTAGTTTTATATTGGAATTAGTGTGCTCATTCACTTGTTTATAGCTCTTCTTACTAAAATCCGTCATAGAAGATTCATAACCCAGAGATGATTAGAGGCCATGCAACCATGACTGACCCTGCTCCATCTCCAACAATATCAGCAATGAAGAGATGTAGAAGACTGAGTGGATGGTTCTCTTTGCATACACACCTATTACCTCTGCAATATTTGAACTGGGGCCTGACTCCATGCTAACTATGTTATTTCCTTATCCCTTCAGTTGGCTCCAAGCAATTCAAATAAGGCTAGCCAAGGCACTGACATGCAATCTTTAAGGCCAGCCAACAATTTCCTGTTTCCTCATTGTTGTGTTCCTTGCTAAGTGATTCAATGCAACAGGATGGCAGAACAAAAAAGCTCCAGGAATGTCAGCTGTGTATGAGCCTCAAAATAAGAGACTGGGATCTCCTAGCCTACAAAAGTTCACATATCAGAAAGTAAAGCAACAGCCTCCTAAGTTCATTTGTATGCTACCCCAGCTGAGTTACGCAGACTGGTCTTTCTGCATAGCTTTCTTCCTGCATATTGCCGAGGTGCTTGCTCTCCACTCACTTAATTCCCGCTGTCCTCACTGTCACATCTTTGAACCACTCCTTTCTTCATGAGGTAGTAAATTCTAGGTAAGGCCTGGATCAAGACCTTGTCTGTATATCCTCACTTGCTTGAGGCTTAGGACCGTTTGACTGCCCGTATCTTTGAATGTGTCTAACTATCTTTACTGTCACTATGGGCTGCATGAGAGATAGTAGATTGGAATTAACATGCTGGGATTCCAATAACTTCACAAAGGGATGACAAATGTAACTTTCCAGGTTGTGAGGATGACTGGAAAAGGGATTACTATATTTGGATTACAATATACAATATTTGAATTGTATTATTCAATGCTTGGATTACAATACTTCACATCTACATAGCCCCTGAAGAAGAAGAAGAAGAAGAAGAAGAAGAAGAAGAAGAAGAAGAAGAAGAAGAAGAAGAAGAAGAAGAAAAAGAAGAAGAAGAAGAAGAAGAAGAAGAAGAAGAAGAAGAAGAAGAAGAAGAAGAAGAAGAAGAAGAAAAAGAAAATACAAATACAAACACAAGTAATCATCCAAATATCTACTGAACTTTGTATAGTTACTGGCTTATTTTCTTAAAAATTTTTTTCTTTACTTATCAACTTCATGATTTCAGACACTATATTTTGTGGTGGAGATACAACACTTAATAGAAAATGATAGAGACTTTCTTTCATGAAAAAATTTTAATTAATAGTCATATAGGCTGAGAAGAAAGGATTATGATAGGTTTGATTCAATCTTGAAGAATAATACAGGGAAGATTTCCTAAAGAAGTAGCGATTGAACTGAATCTGAAGAACTATAAGATAGGAGAGTGAGAAGGGATTCTGCAGTTGAAAAACAAAGTTGTCTATTTGGGATATAATGAGGTGAGTGGCAGAGGAGGCTTGACAGACCCAAGAATCAGATCCAAGAGCGTTTAAATGGAAGCAGAGATCAAGACACTTCTGGCATAAATTGAAGTTAGAATGTTAAAAACGAACCAAATGCTTCTGGCTTTTATAGGGTTAATACATCAAACTGTATTCTTGGAGAAATGAAAAATTTTAGTCTTCCAGCAAAGAGGGCATAGGAAAGTGAAAACGTGATAAAAATGAGATTCTGATTTTATAATCACCTCCTTTGAAGAAGGAATTTGAGCAAGATAAGGGTTAACAAAGGTAGATATTTTGTAATAGTCCTCATAAAGAAGGAAAGATTTTTTACCTGGAGTAATTAGTTACCTGATAAAGTAGGCAAAGTGGGTGAATTCAAGGATTCCCAGAAGTCCATGCTGTCTTGAGGAATGGTCAAGGAGACAGAAAGCTAAAGAATCAAACCTCAACCATTGTGCTCAGATATTTTTTAAATAGATTTAAAACAAATAGTTTAAGAAGATAATCAGACAGAATAATAATTGCCATTTACTCTCACCTATTTGGGTTTTGAAGAGAGAATACTGCCTTGAGTCTAGCTTTTCAAGTGTAGAATCTCCTGCAAGAGGAGATTCACAAATTTTGCTTTGTCAAAAGCTTGTATCACAACAGCGAGCGAGCAGTGAAAGAAGTGTTTGAAGCAAATGGAAAGACTAGATGTTTATATTCTCTGAAACCAAAGAAACAGAGGCTTATCAGTTTCAAAAGGACTACACACTTGTGCTCTGCCTCCAAGAGGGTCCCAGCAGGATGAAAACTCACCCTCTAGCTGCTCCTTTGAAGTGATGCCTTAAATGATCAGAGTAAACCATGTAAAAATGTTTTAGAAACTATGGGGATGACCCTGACAAAAAATGCATACACAGAAAATAAAATCAACACTGACATGACTATGTATTTCAAAAAGTAAGCAATTCCAAAGTGGCCATAATGAAATGAAGTACTTAGGACCTTCCCCAGAATCTTTAAGATTAACATTTGTTTGAAAAGGAGGAGCAGAATCTCTCTCTCCACAGTGACTCTGAATCCATCTCCTGCCAGCCCTGGTAACTATAGACCAGGCCAGATTGGATTTGAAGCAGAAAAAACAATTCCTGCAACTCAAATGTCATGCAACAAATATTTATTGGCCACCACAGAGAACATTTAATGAGACTGTTTCTACTTAGTAGTGGATTTTTTTTTTATAATTGGGCTTACTACGAAGTCTACTTTTCTAGTGACACATTAAGTATAAAATCCTTTCCCCTGTTACAGCGTGAGAAGAGATCTAGTGCAACTGAAATACTGCAAAACAAATAGTTCCAGCTGGCATTTTGTTGACAAACCAAAATAGCAGATGAACATTTTTCTAGGAACAGAATGTAAGCCTCAGCTTGTGGAGAGACCAAATTGAGCAAATGGAAAAAGTTGTCATTAGCACATAATGCGTACCTGGAAGAGATACAATGCAAATCAAAATGGAGAAAAACGAATCTTAAAATATTGTTTAGGAAATCATTGTACTTCAAAACAAATATAGATAAAGAAAATGTGAAGTCACTCTCACTAGAGTGATACAGATGTCATCTGAAAAAGTAGCTGACCCAGAGGTTTAAGGAAGGTTGGCTTGATCTCCTCACATCCCAGACCAGGCATCCCCAGCACTCTTTCCTTCATGGCCGAGATCTCTGGCTGTACTCAGGGAGTAACTCCACGAGTTATTCAGAGAGCAGCGAAGTATCCACGTAGAGATAAAATTGTATTTCTTTCTCATTTTCTACGGAAGTCTAATTTCAGTACCTTTATCATATATGTGTATTGTCTATGAAAAGTTTAAATACTGGAAGTAAAGTCTTATTTATAACTCATTCCTGTCAATCATTCTCAGTGATTATACTTGAACTTCAAAATTTTTTACCCACAGTCTCTCCTCCCATCTGTAACCTTTCCCAATAAAGAGTTCAGTCTCGGAAGTGGAGTAAATTTTCTCCTGTCAAAACTGACAAAGATAATACGATATCCTATACTGTTTGCTTTTGGCATATGACTTACTTAAAACTTGATTAAATAAAAACAATTCCTTGCAGCATTAACAATTTTGTTTATATAAACAAATACAATTTGCAATAGACAAGTATATGACATGCAACAAGCAATGAAGACATAAAAAAAATACAATAGAAGAAAACTTGAGAACAGTTCAGAAGGGAATTGTAGCTATACTATACTTCAGTATTTATTAGAGAAGAAAAATTAGAAGTCTATATATCAAAACATGCTGTACACTAGTAAGATTTTATGGTCTCTGTACAGATATTCACATGGCTTTTAAATTTTTTCTATTATATTTCTTAATACTATACAAGAAAAGTTAGAAAAATCTAGGAAACAAATTAATACAAAATGCTTTTTTTTCCTACCTTATCAAACTGAGAAATACTTAAAAAGCACAAATCACCTAGTATGTTATATAAAATCTCAAGATTTTGGCTATATTCATGTCCTATTCTATTTTTAATGTCATATTATCAATTGACATATTGTGTTTTTGCTTCACATGTCTTGATTTTATTATTTATATATGTGGAAAGTTTTAGATTTAGTAATTTAAATATTTGATGATATTGGTTATTATTATAGATATATTGATTATCCATGTTCTATATAAGAATATATTATTTCAAAAAAATTAATGTCTTATCAAGTTATTTTTGTTCACGTCATAACATGTAAATAAAACATTACAATTGATACATTTTCCTCAAGACATATTTGTAGAATGAAAATCAAACTATAAGTGTATTAAATTGTAAGAATCTTTAGCTACATTAGTACCTGATGTTATTTTGTTGCTAATTTATGGAACACTACATTCATTTTATAATACAATTACTGTATCCTGGAACACCAGCCATAATGAAGAATATGTATTGCTAATGGCTTCCTTTATAATATTCATCCTATTTTTAGAAAGATTTTGATTTTTCCTTTTTTTGATGGAAAAAAGCATTCCTCTTATATTTCCAATTTTATCAAATGCACTTCCCTTTTCTTGTTTTTCTATAACAATATCATTTTTTTAATCATTCATCATCTATTCACCTGAGGCCTCTGCGTAGTCAAGACAGAATACTGAGGATTAAAACATCCTGTAACAAAAATTTTTAATGAGTCATTATTTTATGGATTACTTTATTTTGTCAACTTACAGACACTTTTGTAAATTTTTCTTCTCAGATATATTAGTCTGATATGCACTGATGATTTCTAAACATTAGACAATTTTTATTATCACAATATGTAATTCTTATTTGTAGAGTTGTGTTAAATACTGATTTAGTTTTAAGTACATATCTTTAGTAGTTTTTTAAAATTTAAACTACTAAGTGCATAATAAATATGTATTCTTAAAATACTGTCAAAGTTTGGTACGACAGTTGTGCTGACTATGTCAGGGTAAGTAACAAGATTACAGTTCTTTGTGCTGTGGAAATGTTTCATGGCAAAGCTATTATTTGGATCTTTATTTTTTGAATGAAAATCATTAGCATTCTACATAGAAAGGAAGGTTTAAGTAAATTTGTTATTACTTGTTAGGAGAATGTTTATTGTGTACAATTTAAATCTTAACTTCTCAAATAGAAAATGTTCTAGCTGATATTTTCATATCAATCATTACATTATCCTATTGATTTATTTTCCTTAAGAAAATATTATTAATTACCTCTTTAGAAAAGTATGTTCTGCCACAGTGCATTGAATGATTTGTTTTTGCTTTGTGTGTTTTGTTTGTTTTGTCTTGATTTGGTTTTTTGAAACCAGGTCTCACTATGTAGTTCAGGCTGGTCTCAAACTCAGTATGTAGCCCAGTGTAGCCCATGCTGAACTTGAACTCACAGAAATCCTATTGACTCAGCCTCCAAAGAGCTAGGATTACCGGCTTACACCATGCCCTGTAGCAAATTTTTAAATGTAATATGCACAACCAGAGTTCCTGTGCCTCCTCTACGATGATTTTGTGCCTTTTCTCTTGGTAAGAGGTGAGCACCTAAAGTACGTTTATCTTCTATTTATCAGCCTAGTATTTTATGCTTATTTTTACAGTTTTTTCTTATATTCTTGAATTAATTTATGGATTTTAAAAATTACTGTTCATAATTGTTCAGGACTAAAGCAAATATATTGTATCTGTAGAATTTTTTTCTCAGTAAAGAGCTTCCATGACTGATTTTAACACTAATTTGGAAAGCAAGAAGAAATAATAAAATGCAGAAGTAATCACTTACATATGAAATTTCAAAATAAAATATGACTTTGCTGTTATATTTTTGTATAGATTTTCCAAAGCTGTTATAAAAGATGAATCTAGTGAGGTATAACCAAGGAAGTGAGTACTGTACTATGAAAAAAGGACTAGAATTAGTGTCAGTTACTGGTTAAGTTTTGCATTTTTATTTCGACACTGGTCTCCTCCCAAAATAATTTTTCTCTCCCCCTTTAAATTTGTGGAAACTTATGTAAATAAAATATAACTTAAATTTCCTTCAAAAATGTTTCATTTTCCTTCAAAGTTGTGCAAAATATCTAAAAAAATCAGGAGATTGGTAGACTTGCTTTGAAAATAAAATTAACTTTCCAAAATCATCTTGTGGTTTATTAAGTTAAACGTCTTTATTTTAAATATGAATCATAGTAAGTGCTAACTAAAATATAACATATTTAATATCAACTTCATTTATATGCCTGAAAATATAAATCTAAAAATTGTATTTTTAAATCCTATGGGAAATTACTTTATGAAGTAAAACTAAAATATATAAAAAATATTATAGGTTGTCAGGATAGTGAATCTTGACTTTCCCTGAATATTTTTCATTAAATAATATAATTCAGCACTATGAAGTAAACATTTTTAAAAAGTCTGATAAATTCCTCCAAATTTCAAAAAGTTTGAAGATAAATTACTATTTTCTTATATCTCTTGCATGACTTTAAATTCAATTAAAATCTAAAAATACAAGTTTTAAATATTCATTTTCTTTACATTGAATTTATTTTGCTTTGGACTCATGATTCTATTATTTCATATTTGAAATTAAAGAGTCAGTTTTTTTAGGTATCAGTCTTCACAAATGGTCTATTCAGTCAACATTAATTACATATAAGAAAAAAGCTATGCAAATGCTGATTTCTGGACCTTTAAATAGTTCTGAAAAGTATGTTTGAATGACTAAATGTTTCATGTAGATAACTGGGGAATTTAGAATTGTCTTGTCTGTGTTATTCTGTAGTGTTAAGTTCATCGCATAGGCTTCACTGTCTTAAAGTATAGCTTTGGATAAAACAAAGTAAACAAAAAGGAACTAAAAATTCCAAGCTGGATATGGCTGATCGTGGGTTTTCCAGTCACCAATGAGGACAAGGCTCTTAAATGCATTGACTTTCTTGTGCACGAGGCCCTTAAGTGTTTGCTTACAAGGAGACACAGGTCATCAGATATACAGATACTTCAGTGAGTGGTGAGAAAATCAGTGTAATAGAATATGAAGAGGTTCGGAAAGACTTCAAATTGTCAAAATCATTCTGTTCCTGTTGCTTTTAGGTCAATCTTAGAGCGCTAGAAATATACGGATGTAAACAGATTTCTAGGAAAACATATAAAAATGTTTTACTAAATAAATGCTCTTGACCAAGCAGCAGCATAGTGGGGCAGAAGGATGGATTTCACTGTGTGCTTCAGGACTGAGACATCTGTGGGAGGAAGAAAGAATGCTTTACAGAAAAGACAAAAATGTTCGTAAGTGCAGTTCTTTGTGCCATTATAGTGCACTTAAACTGATAAATAGCTATACTACTATATCTATGTATCTACATCTATGTATATGGTTACAAACAAATGAAATTATAGGTAAAATATATTGCATGAAGTTTATAAGACACATCTTCACAGTACTCAGAAGACATGGTTATACTGAATGACCTTTTGCTCTGAATTGCTGATGTCTGTGCTCTCTAATATCAGCTCTGCTAGAAAATAGAGCGCTCTTCTAATTCTCTTCATAGCTTTCTTCTGACCTCTGATAACCATTCTGGAATTTGACAATAATTTGACCCTGGCACTTTGTGTGACTAACTGGTAGGTGTCAACTAATGTTTTCAAAGGAAAAAATGAATTTGTAATCTTTTCTCAAGCATTCTTTGAATGGTTTTGTTTACGTAAGCATAGTGTATTCCCTTTCCATTTGTAATGCCTCCAGGAAAATATCCAAATTGCTGTGTGAGGTTATTTTTCAACCAATCCAATTTATGAATCCTCAGGCAGTGTCAACTACTCACAACTCTGCCTAGTCAACAAAAATTTCCAGGTGTAGACCAATATGAAATAATTTATAGATTCACGTATAACTGCTATATCAGTAAAATATAGTATTGTTCTGACAACAGCAGTTTTATGTAGAAACCATTTATAAATGCTTCTAATCAGCAACAAGCAATATTGCCAGATATTCAAATCTGTTGTTTGCAACAGGAACAGAGAACTGTCCTTTGTTAGTAAGTATGTGGCACTTCAGAAACCCACAGGGCATAAGGCCAGAGCTCTGGAATATGCTCCAGGTCTGTGATTCTGTTGATGCATGTAAACCAACGGTTTCATGCTTAACTAGAGTTATAATTTAGCTCTTGAGTCTTTTAAGGAGAAGCAGAGGTACAATATTGGATAAATGCTCTGCTAATCGTTCTGTAATTTCATATTTGTGCATCACAGATGTATAACCCTGAAAATTATCATTGTGATAATTCTCACTATTTTGGATAATGTACAATAGTATTTTCTAGCACATACAAGATTCTTTCTTTCTGACTTTATTTTGCTCAACAAATTCTAGGTATTTATTTTAAGCCATTTTATTTTACCATAAAATAATAAATATGGAAAATTTAGGGAAAACTCATTTTGTCAAATTTTGAATCAATCTAGATCCTACTAGGTTTTACTGTACCATATAAAACAATAAAACTGAAAAGTAAAAATTCTCCTTGTAAAGAAACGTTTTATACCACAGTCCTTCTCAGAGAAGGTGCTAAAAAAAAAAAAAAAAAAAAAAAAGCCAGTGCTGAACATGAGCTGAGAAATAAATCAGTTGGGGATATTTATAGAATACCTACTTCCCAAGTGATTAAGAATGAGAGAATGAGTCTTCATAAAGGGGGCTCTAGTGCTTATATTTTAAAAGAAATCTAATTAGAAACTTCTCATTTATATTTTACCTTGTGCCTTTCTGTCATGATAATTTTGTTTGGATTTATTTTTAACAGTAGTTTACTTGGGTGTTTTTTCTTAATAGTAATATCATAAGTCAATATTACAATGCAATATCTATCTACGATTGGATGCAGAATTTACACAAGAAACTAAGGACTTTTGACTGGAACACTATATCTTCACAAGTCACTTGGCCTTTTCCTTATTCACTTGGCAGTATTTCTGATGAAGACATTTACCTCTTTTTCCTTATGTGAGAGTATTTTACCTTAAAATAAAGCCTATCACTGTGAAATAATAGGGAAATATATGTTTGATGGTAATGACTACATGACGATAAGAGCAAAAAATTTACTTACTTGAGTGTGGTCCATGGCTTCAAACCTAGCAGCTGAATGATGTGTTTATTTAAGCAGTGTAAAGCATCAGTGAGGTACAGACTTACGTGACAACATCCTCTCTCTTGAAAGTACATGTAGCTCCATGCTAACTTATTTATGTATTTCATACTCTCAATAATGCAACAGAATTAGTTTTCCTTCAATGTCTCATTAATTTAGATTCCTTTAATTTTTAAAAGTAAAACTCATTGCATGACATGTTTGTTGGTATTACTATTATTTTATTGAGTGCTCAGATGTTATAGTTCCATATATTTTCAGTTCATAAGTCCAACTTTCCCAAATGTCTTTATATTTCAGTGAACAATGTATTTTAATACAGAACATAATATATTGGTAACAGAAATGATTATATACAAGCACTAAAATCTGTAGAGTTATGCATGGAGAATCAAGGAAAAAAAGAACAAATACAAAATATTATAGGAAAAATAAGTCTATCAAAACATTGACAATGAAAATGAACAAAGAAAATAAGATAAATCAAAAGTTGAATGTTTATAAAAACAAAATCAACAGACATCTAGCAAGTTTGATTCACAAAGAGAGAGAAAAAGTACTACATATGCTATATTACTGCAAATCCTAAAAAAGAGTTTCTTATGAAAATAGTGTCAAATCAGAAACTAATAAAGATTAAATTAAATGAACATATTTGAATAAATCCGCATGTGCAAAAACAAATATAAATTCTAATATTGCTATAATTTATTTGAAAATCCAATTAGTGGGCCTGTGAATTCTTTGGGATGTGTATGCTAAATTTAGGATACAAAAGAGTTATTGGGGAATAAAGATTGGAAAAGACAAGCTTACAACATTTGACTACAGACTTCTTTCAAATCTTCAAGGAAAAAAGACAAAAACTTTCATAAAAACACTTGGATGGAAAAGACAAGCCAAGAGTAATTCTCAACTCATTTTATGGAACCAGAAAAAGTATAACATCAAAACCTGGACAAAACATCACACAAAATTACAAAATAATATTGTTCATGAATATGTGCATAAAATTTCTCAAAAACTACTAAGAAGATTCATTAAAGGGATAATAATTAACAAATCATGTAGAAATGTTTTATTTAAGAAATTTTTATTTAGTTTGCTGAATAGTGATTAAAATCTATGTAATTTTTCATATTAGTCAATTAAAGAAAACAAATGATATATTTATTTACAGAAAGTACTGCTTAAAATGCAACACCCACTTAGCTTAAAATTTTTCACCAAACTAATAATAAAACAAAAATTTCTCAATGGTGTAAGTATATTCAGTATTCAGTAAAAAAGAAGACAATAAATTATCCATATTCTGATATCACACCATGCTTAAAAATTAGTTTTTATTTGTTCATAGGCTCAAAAGTATATATAAATATATATGCTATCTTTATGTTTAGGACCATATTCATATAGTATATATTTAATATTTAAATACTATGATTCATTATAAAGAATTAACCAACGGAAGTATTGAATCTGAGAAGTCCCATGACATTCTTTTTGCAAGCAGTAGATTCAGGAATAGTAGTGACATCAATTCCAAACCAATTCCAGAGGCCTAACAATAAAAAACAGAGTTGCTATAAGGTACAGTCCATGATTAATCAAAGACTTGATAATCAATTAGAAAAAGAAAATTCAACTTTGTAAGTTGTGTTTGTATTCTAGTATTTACTGGGCTAGAAAATGCCCAATAAATACTTAGGCTAGAAAGGGCAGTGTGGCATATCTAGCCCATCAGCTCCAGAGATAATCAGTTCTACAATACCGTCATAGAGGTACCAAGTTATAATTTTTAAGCAGATAGTTAGACATCCTGTGGCCTAGTCAAACTAATATATTAAAGTAACTATTTCATGTTCTGGTAAATAAAATTTGTGAGATAAGATCTATTAAGCAAGAATGAGAAAACTAATGAGCTTCAAAAACAAAACAGAATCATTCTCAAAAATAAAACTATAAATAAAGGAATAAGTAAAATGATACAAATAATATTCACAAAACATATCTGAAAAAGACCACTAGCTTAGATGTATAAAAAAAATCTGTTAACAACACAAACATAACTCCTCAAATGATAACATGAACAGTAATTTAGATACTTTACATGTTGTACATACATATTTAAACAATAACATATTAAATTCCTTATTTAACAAAAGAAATGTTGTTTGACATAGGACACTGAGGGAATGGAATTGAGTTTAGTTCCATTAGACATCAGACAATGTAACTAAAAATTATAATGAAATGCTACAAAACATTCCTTCCTTACAATGGCTATAATTCAATGACTGAAAATGTCATGTTTTATCAATGGTGTAACAATTGAAACACACATATTTTGGGGGAATGTAAAATCATATACTTATTTTAGAACATGTTATACATACATGTTTAAACAATAACATATTAAATCGAATTCCTTATTTACCAAAAGAAATAAAAAGTGTATGTTTGTAAAATGACATGGACAAGTTTATTCACAAATACCTTTCTCAAAGTAACCAGATCCACTGCCCACTAACAGCAAAATGAGTAAATTCTGATTCCTTCAGTGGAATAATCTCCCATCAATAAAAACATGCCACATCCTAATCACACATCAGATGGTGAGTGAAAAACGACACATGACCATATACGTTGCTGATTATATTTAAATATATTTGTCAGAAAGAAAAACTAATTTATGGGGAGAAAAATGAGAGGAATGGCCTTTTCAGGGGTTAAGAAGAGGGCATTAGATCAGTGGAATACTGCATGAAGAAATTTCTAGGCTATTGGGATTGATTTATAGCTTGAGAGTAATCTGTGTTTCACAGGTGTGTGCACTTACCAAAATGTACTTTATGGTTAAAAAAATTTACAGTAAGCCAATGTACAGCATTTGATTATATTTTAGTGATATGTATGACATGTGAAATTTACTACTTTTACAATGGACTTTAAAATGTAAAAGGATTCAGATTTGAATGAACTGCTTACAAGAAAACATTGTAAAGAGGGCTTAGTATGGAGGTCAAATATGTGTTATTAAGAGCAATTCTTTAAATTTATTCTATATTTGAAATTTTTCTTAATAGAATATTTTAAAAATTTGAGAAAATAATAACTAAGAACATACACCATTGTTAATTTTACTAATTGTGTCCTGCAGATCCAGTAGAGTGGATGTCACTGAAAGGAGCTAATTTAACTTCTATTTTCCACAGATAACACGATTGCATTCTTAGAACAATCTAACAGGATGTTAGATAATAACAAAATATGAGAATTGATAAGTGAATTTAATAAAGCTGTTGTAAGCAATAAAATTATAAAATTCAAACACATTTTATAAAAAAATATACAAAATGAAAAAGAATAGATATTATACCATGATGCAACATTTCTTAAAACCTTAGTCATATAAATTGCTTAAGTAAAAAATTAAGACTAGTTATTTGAAACTAAAACACAGTTATATTGATTTGCCAAAGGTAAATCTGTAGATTCTAGTATATTTCAATGAGTGTTACAGAATGTTCACTGTGAAAGTTGACAAACTGACTCTAAAATTAATAAAGAAGTGCAAAAGAATGTAATTCTCTAGACAATAACAAAAAGTAAAACATACATATAAAGATTAAAATTATTAGACATGAATATTTTAAAATTATTAGATATTTAAATTTACATTAAATTATTTTAAAGCAAAGTTTGATAATTTGATCACTGGTTACAGAATAAATATCACTTTGAAAAATAGTCCTATAGTTATGTGATTTACAGATATGACAGATTTGATATTATAAGAAAGTGGATAACACATGACTCTTCATAATTTTTCCTTATATGAGGAAAAAATAAATCTTGAAGACTAAACTCCAACATACATAAAAAATTCAAATCCAGGTGAATCCAGGAAAAGGGTAAAACAATATCTATCGAATAACATGATGAAACAATATCCATAGCATAAAACAAAATATTTGTATGGCTTTGGGGATTGCAAAAATTTCACAGGGAAAACTTCTACTAGCAATTGAAACAGTGATAAAAATGTACTGATAAGACCACAGACGATTTCTTAAAAGAGACCTTTAAAAAATCAAGATTCAGTCATAGGCATAATTGGCAATACATGCAATTAGCAAAATCCTCTCAAACAAAAGTGTGTAATTAATTCCTACAGTGAGAAATAGGAAGAGCCAAAGAGAGGTGGGAGAGAAAGAATTATAACCCTAAAAACAAAGAAAACTAAATAAATATTCATCTCTCAATATTTGAACATTTGGAAAAAATGAATTATTGCCTCAGAAACAGAAGGAATTTTTACAGTTTAATAAAATTAAAATTTAGAGGTTCATTGCATAAAACTATAGAAATTGCCATTTTGCCCATAAATCAAGGAAACTGAGGGCAGGAAGCATTGGTTGAGTTTATACTTTCTTGAGCATTTAACAAAGTGCTTCATACATTGTTAATTTGTTCAGCAACATTTCTTCAACATTTATTAAAATGAAAACAGTCTCTAAAAGCAGGAATAAAGCACACACATTTTATATGATCCTTCATTTTATAAAACTTATAGTGCATATAGTGAAAGAAAAAATACAAATGTACTCTGATTTTAGCATGATAAATTAAGAAAGAATATTTATTAAGCTGATACATATAAGATTCTTAAGCATTAACAAATAAGAAGGAAGATAAAATAATATGCAAAGTTTGCTTAACGTTACAGAAGAGAGGGGCCAGAGGGAAAATAGCGGCCTTGGTTTCTCCATTCAGAGTGGGAGCATGAACCACTGCAGGAGACGAGGTAGAAAAGGAAGTGACTAGAAAATGTTTTCAGACCCATGAAAATAGGGCCTCCCTTTAGCTTAGGAGCTTGGATAAGGAAAAATTTGATGCAATTATGTAGGGAAGACATGAGAAAGCAATTTTAAATTCTGAAAACAGGACTTCCCCAGCTACAACGGAAATATAATAAGAGAAAAGCGGAAAAGATACTAATAAACAATTAGGCAGCCACTGCAGTAGTCTCTATGAGAAATGAGGAAGGGCTTAATTTGTTAAAAAGAACCTTCCCTGTTACTTTTCTCTATGTTTCCAGTTTCTGTCCAGATGAGTGAAAAAGACCACACAATATTCCTTAGCAGATGACTCTTTTGGGTCTACTCCTGGTGGTGTGTTTAATTTTTATATTTATCATTTTTATTATTTCTATTATTTTAATTGAGTTTTATAAAAGAAAGCAATAATATGTGAGTCATTTGGATTCAGAATCATTTATAATCTACAGTTATTGACATAAGTACTTTTTGATTTTGTATAATTTCAAAATAAATGAATTATAATAAGGAAATAGAATTGTAACTTTTGCATGTGAATTTTCCTAAAACATAATAAATGGTAATCTATGAAATGTGATCTATTAGATCTATTAGATTTGGTCCTAGTGTCATGTATCAATATAATCTCAATTCTTGATCTTTGGTCTAGATGACAGTAGGCTTTCAGTAGATGTGGACTGAGTAAATGGAAATATATAGGAATATAATTGTGAAGATTTTAAAATTAGCTCTCTTTAACTCTCACACAACTTGAGGAAGTCTGGGGCTGTTTAACTAAAGGTAATTCTAGTAACATACATAAGTATCCTACAAAATGTAAGAGCAAAACAACATTTTCATTTATTTTTAATTCTTCAATCAGTTCTACACGCAGAGAAGCTCACATAACAATGTTCTACAAAAGATAGTTCTAATGAAAATCTATGGGATTATGCAAATAACATTTTTCACTAAATGAAATCAAAAGAAGCTTAAAATTAAACTTTCCCTTTTACAAGAGCAATGTAACTGAAGACTAGGCTTAAAATATCCATTAAGTCACTCTGGAAAAGGCAGTAAACACAGCTCTTCGTGACTTAGAGAACTCCATTTGATAATCTATACCATTAATGATAGTATTTCCATTTAATTACATGCCTTTAAATCCTTTTCTACATTCTTCCTTATAAAGCACATTTTCGACAGTTGTTTTGCTTAATGCTATGATTTTTTTTGGAAAGGATTTGTCATACAAATGAATACATACAGCATTTCACATTGGTAAATATTTATACAAGCATCAGTTAAAATGCATTTTGTTCTCCTGTTCCTTAATTGAGGATTGAAATGAGATTCATTTCAGTGTTTTTTTTATCATATTAATATCTTCAAAAAACTAAAAAGACAAGGGAGATATCTGTTAACAAATATTAAAGTAACTCTAACTGTAAAAATGACAAGATGTGTGTCTTAGTTACTTTTTACTCATGGCTGAGACAAAATACCTGAAGCCCAAGTTGGGAAAGGAAAGGTTTATTTCTTACAGTTTTTGGAGGTTTCAGTCCACACTCAGTTGGCTCCAAAGCAGGCGGGCATGGCTGGAACGCAGTTCTTGACAGCTTCAAACAGCAAGCAGGAACCAGCAAAGAGCAAGACATACCTTCTTCCTGCCATTACATCACATCCTGGCTCCACCCCTATGTGGGTGGAGCACTGACACCATCACTCCAAGCACTAGACAATGAATCAATCACAAATGCACAATGCAAACTCATGAGGCCTGGGGGGGCCACAGACATATAAACCCTGACAATGTGTCATCATTGTATTCTTATTTATTTTTATTATGAAAAGATTATGATTCACGTGTCAGAAGAGGGCAGCTTGTTTATGTGATATTTTAAATCAAGTCATGATGACTTATGGGCATTCTTTTCCATAAAATGAAATTGACTATTCTAGCTTTCACTCCAGAGATTACATGTAAATGATTTATCAGCATATAGGAAGATGATTTAGTGATAGTGCTAAAGACACTGTAAGACACTGTAAATTGACTTTTTAAAATAATATATTGCAAATTAGATTTTTCTTAAAAGCAGTACTTGCTTGTGGTCTAGGTGAAAAATGTCATATATATATATATATATATATATCTTACTGTAAATATTACCTCCAGGTGGTAAAAGTGTTAAAGTTTAAAATATTTGAAAATAGTCACAATTTGTGACTATTTGATGGCCACTTGTAAGTTATTTGTAAAATAGTTATGTTTTGTAAGTTATTGTTCCGTGTTCCATTTCTGGCTCTCAGATGTTATTTTTTATGACCTAAAAAAATAGGCCACTAAGTTGACTTAGCAAAGGATTCTTTTTTTTTTTTTTTTTTTTTTTTTCCGGGAGCTGAGAGTTGAACTCAGGACCTCACACTTGCCAGGCAGGCACTATGCTACTGAGCTATAGCCCAGGCCCTTGGCAAAGGATTAACATGGTATCAGTTGCTACTTGGTAATAGACTTCTGCAGTTTTATTAAGTTCAACCTATAATGAAATATTTTATTCATGATCTTAATGTACAATTACCTATTGTAAAGAGAATGATTTCACTTATTTCTGGTCAGCCTTCCTCAATGCTGTAAGACCAAGACAAGGAAAATTTAACCTAAATGGTAAACATTAGATATTGCATAAAAATATGAACTCAATGTAACACAAGATTATGATTGTAGTTAAAGACATATGGGTTTAAAAAAATACTGCTTGGGAATGAGGCAGTTATTCAGCAGTTTCAAGAATACCTCCGACTTGAAGTTAAAATGAACTTGCATTCTAGAGACTTACTAACTGATATTGGTGGCTTTTTCATTATAAATTTAGAATCACCAAAGTTTGGTTATTTTTTTTCTAAGTAAACCAAATATATTATATACTGATCCAATGATAAGAAGTAACATTTATATGATATACTGCCCAATTATAAACATTTTTAGATCTCTGTTACTAATGTTAATGTCATATAAAGAGTTGAGCAAAATAATAGACACTAGGTCCCTAACAAAATACATATTGCTACTAACAAAATAAAAATCAGTGTGACTGATATTCGAAGAAGCATTAATTATAAATACAAATATCTCACTTATCCTCTAAAATGACTGCCTGAATTGACACTACTGTTATGCTTACTGTAAAGTTAGGATAATGAGGCAAAGAAATTAAGTAAACTGCTGAAGGCCACATATCTTGTAAATAATGACATGCCATGAACTGAGGTGTCATAGTTCTAATTTATAACTCTCAAGTAGGTGGGGCGTCAGTGAAACAATGCACAACTTCCTACCGTCTCTATCTTGTGTTTTGACTGCAAGCATAAGAAGGATGTGTATAGTCCTTATCAAAATCATTTTTCTTGTGGATGTTTGGGTCATTTTGTGTATCACCATGTATATTTATGCAAGCACAGATGTATTTTCCTAGAAATTATCCTCAAGTCTTCCAGATTATAGTGTTCTTTTATATGAAGTTTAATAAAATACATTTTGAAATTCACATTAATTAATATGAAAAGGCAGCAAAGAACTATTTTTTATTATAGAGATGAATCATAGCTTTATAACAAACTTTATATTCATCAAGCTATAAAATTATTACTTATATTTCATTCACAGTGAGTGGATTTTTTAAAAATTTTGCTTCCATCTGTATGGGAGACTAACCAAACAAGCAATGCCAGTTGGGAAATCATCTAGTGAATAAAAATAGCTAAAATTATTTAAAGTTAATTCCTTCATAATTCAGAGTTCTGTGTACAAGTGAGGAGTTTAGGTGCTATCTAGTGTTCTAATCATGCCATTCACTTCAAGAAAAAAACAGTAATAGAAAGCAGAGAAACTCCTCTGTAAGTTAGGAAGTTTTCATTGCTTACATATCCACATCAATTAGTCTCATTCCAAAAATCAGAATTTGTTACTTAGGAAACCGTCTTTTGTCTATTATCTAAAAACAGACAATAAAACAGAAGTCTAAGTTATGTTTGATATTTTAAGTTCATATTCACTTTTGAAAAATAGTATATCATGAATTTAATGCCATTGTAAATTGCTCTTAACATCACATAAAAATTTTAATTTTTTCTTAGCAAAGTGTGCTCTATAAACTGATATGTTTATAGAACATGTTTTTATATTGTTCAGACCTCCTAAACTATTGATAAAAATAAAATCAAAATTTAAATTTGGCTTTGTATCTAAATTAAAGCATGCATTCATGAGCGCAAAGTGATTTTTACAAACAATGGTTTCCATTTCCAGTGCAGATAAATATGGTATGGTTGCCCCTGTCTTCACCTTTCTTTCTTTATGGAATGTTGAAAAGGGAGTGAGCTATCATGGGTCACTTGGTAAAGGCAACCACCTGGGGATGACGATTTTAAAGAACTTCTGGCCCCTGATGACTTTACACGCAAGGTCCTCATCCCACCTGAACTTTCACGTTGAAGAAAAATGAATTTACATGTCACTTTGGCCACCATTTATTTTTAGTCTCTGGAGTATACATCTGAACTTACAATCTAAAGTAATGCAAAAATCAATTTATCATTAGTCAATTTTTACTGTTTCTTTGGACATCTTAGTGCATTTTATTGAAGGCAATATCAAAATAGAAATAGGAATTCAGGTGAGTTTTGGAAGTCATATTTGAACATTACATATTCTTAAATTTGTCAAATTAAGATTTCAGATATATCTAAATATTTTTAAGGAAAAAGATAATATATCAACATGTTTCTATTGTAGATAAATAGGAATGTTAATCAGATAATCATATTTTTTCATATAAAGTTGTTCCAATCCTATTAAAAATTTCATACTATGTGTCAGACTTAGCTTTCTATTTAAAAACATTTTAGCATATATCATTAAAATGTTGTGTGATTATCGAGCCAGGAATATATGCATAGTTCAGAATGAACTAATTTTTGAACTATTTGTGATTGCTAAAAGGCATCAAATGATTTGTTTTTATTTTGTAAAATAGACTTTTTATTAATAATATGTACAATTTGGGACTTAGGTGCTTTGATATAGTATGAGATACTACTAATTTTACCTTCAATAACACAATGAAAATCTGAAATATAAGATAAACATGCCTCATTCAAGATTTTTTAAAGCTTACAAAACTGTAAAGGTAAGACTTCAAATATTTTGCCTGAATTTCATTTCTACTGGACCCTGCCTTCTGCTACTTCTAAAATAACTGTTTAATGGGTCAAAGTTATGAATCACTGTGACCCTGAAATTACCCTACAGTGTGCACAGAAATTCTGAGAGGAAGTTAGACACAAAATTCCAACTCCCTGAGGCATCTAGGTACCAGTTTATTTCCCACACTTGTGGTTTTTGACTGTGTGAAACTCTTCTTGAACATGCAGAGCCAGTCATTGAGATTTCTCACTAAAGTAAAATATAATGTGCAGCAAGGAAAAATGTATCATAGGCGCTGTCTAGATCAACTACCATTCTAGGTGTTTGCTGGTTGCTACAAATTACAGATTGTAGAGGCTGAAACATAATAACAGATTGTTAATTTCTTCCTTTTTTATTTACAAACTGCTTGGAAATTGATTCAGACTTTTTCATCCCATCTTTTTACCTGTCCTTTGAGTTTTATGTAACATTCTTCACTATATTAATTCTGGCCCAGTCATTACATACTTAACTGTACTTTGTAACCTATCTCTCCACTTATTTGGCAGGATATTTGAGACTTACCTCCAAATACTTATTTATGCTCTCGCAGTATATCTTTAATTATATTTTCAAACAAATATTCCAGTATTCCCATGTGAATGCAGTTGGCCATGGAGTTTTTGACCTCTGATTTTGTAAGCCATATAGTAAATCCCTTTGCACAGTTATATATATATATATATATATATATATATATATATATATATATATTTTTTTTTTTTCCCTATTGATTCTGGGAGTCCTAATAAAATGATCACAGAAGGAAGTAACTTTTATGTGACATATAACTACCTCGAATAAAATCAAGAAATTTTAATTAAAAAGAGGCATGTCTTTTAATACTGATATAGGAGGCATCATACCGGTTGTTAAGTGAAAACAGTGCTATGCAGACAGTGGAGAAAGTCCTCCTTTGAAGATGCAAGATCTAGAAAATTGATTTAACTATCAACAGATAACGAGGACATTTCAAGAAGGAGGCTGAGTTGGAAAAGCATACCAAAGAAAAGTAGCTGACTTGCCAGTGTTTGCAGAGAATAACAATAAGGACCACCTATTATTATACTAAACAAAGCAGAAAAATAATCCATTTACAGGTAAGTGGGTTATAAAGAGCAGTTTAGGGATTATGTCAATAAAGTTACATTATGATTTAAGACAAATTCTTCAAAACCAAGAAGTAAAAATGATGTAAATATGTTTATTTCAGATGTTAATGTTGATTATGCCCTTTCTTCAACCAAAAAGTTGTACCTTAACTAGTGTCTCTGATCTTTACCCTGGACTGTGAAATATTAACATCTTTTCACATGAACAGAAGAAATACTTTTCTAAGGTCTGCTCACAAAGTTGCATCCTTCCATAAGTTACCAAAGGTCACTTATAAAGCTATTCTGAATTTGAGACCATGCCTCATTTACTTTGGGTGCAAGAAGTTTTTTTCAGTGAAAACAAACTAAATTACTATATAAGATATACTTTCTAATAACAGTATTAAGGAAAAATACAATAAATTCAACACAGCAGTTTTTATTCAAAGAATTTCCTAGAGAACAAATTCTAATGACACCACATTTTAATGAAAGTAGAATTTTACCACTAACAGTTCATCTGCATGAGAATATATCTGATGGAACGTTCTGTTGTGTCGATGTCCGCTCCCGGCCGGCAGGAAGGACACACGACAAAATCTGGTAGTGGACAACCTTTTCTTTTTATTTTTCTTCTCCGTACAGCCTGCCCTGGGTTCTCCCAGCTGAAGCCTCCTCTGGTCCGCTCCCCGCGGCTCCTTTTGTGCTTCAGTCTGCCCCAAAGCCTCTACCGGTCCGCTCTCCGCGGCTCCTTTTGGGCTTTTACTTCTGGGCTTCTACCTGGCTTCTTCTTCCGCCCAGGGGTGGCACCGGTATATATACGGGTACAGTGTCCAATCATGTTAAAGTAAGCAAGGCAAGCTGATTGGCTAACATCATCAGTTGCCAGGCAGACTATATTGTTGAGCGGGTTGTTTACGCGGTAAGCAGGAAACTAACATATTCGATGGGAGGGGTAATCTACCTCAGGCTTTGCTCTTTACCACAGGCCGCACGTCCGCCGCGCAAGGCGAGCTATCACAGACGCGGCTCCCAACATCTCCTCCTATTTTATTTTTTATGAATGTGCGCATCGTAGCCCTTCCTGGACTGGGTGCAGAGGCTTATGCCCTATGTGTAGGCCCACCGTAGGTCCTTGGCTTAGACCCTGGTTGGCCATGCCATGGTCTGCCAAGGCCCTGAGGCCCTCGTCCTTTTTCTAGGGCCAGGCACAAACTGGACGGAACCTGGATGCACACAAGCTTGCACTCATTTCCTCTCTGTAAAGAAATCCCCTCGGAGAGAAATTTAGACCTGGGCAGCATCTAACAGTCCAGCGGCTTACGTGCAGGATGGGGTAGGGCCTGGCTTAGGTCGAGTCGTGCTGGGGAGGCACGCTCTTACCCGTCATTGACTCACCTACCCTGCTGTGTATTGTCACCTTATGGAGGAGAATGAGGGATGCCCGCCATATCTAGACTCGGTCGTGGGCCAATTGAGCAAGCCATGCATATGCCTGAGGATCTTCTTGTCCATTTCGGGCTACCGCTATTTCTATTCATCTTATTGGTTGGTCTGTGATGGATCTCCAGTAGGGCAGGTCTGATCTTCAGTCGAGGGCTTTGTTGCCCGTGTCAGTCTCTCCGGTATCCACAGTGGTTCTCGTCCCGGTTCCTGTGGGAAAACACAAACCGCGCCTCGGTTCCAGCTGACCACTGGATCCGGGCCCATCCATTGTCCTGTCAGGACATCTTTCCACTTCACCCACCCTTTATGGTTGGGGGAAGGGTTGCAGTGCTCCACAGCTGGGGAGCGATTATCATTATTTAAATTTAAAAAATTGTGTGTGAATAGTGCCATGGATAATCGTGCCTTTGGGGCCAGGCCTTGGCCTACTCCCCCTTTTTGTTTTTGTAAAATTTCTTTGAGGCTTCTATGAGCCCTCTCAATGATTCCTTGACCTTGGGGATTGTATGGGATAGCATGTTTTAATTGAACCTCCATCATTTTGCAGAACTCATTGAAGGCTTTGCCTATATAGGCTGGTCCATTATCAGTTTTTAATATTTTTGGTTTGCCCCATGCGGCCCAAGCTGCCAGGCAATGATTGATCACATTAGACACTTTTTCACCTGTTTCTGCTGTTGCGAATATGACGTGAGAACAGGTGTCTGTGGAAACATGAACATATTTAAGAGTCCCAAACTCCTGTATATGTGTGATGTCCATCTGCCAAACATCACCAGGGATCAAACCTCGAGGGTTTACTCCCATCGGTATGGCAGGTTTGTATGTGGCACAGGAGTCACATAGTCGCACGATATCTCGTGCATCTGCTCTGGAAACATGGAAATGGTTTGCTAGTGTCCTGGCATTGACATGAAACTTATCATGGAAGGCACGGGCTCGCTCGATTGGTGTTAGTAAGGTAAAAATCCATAACGGGCGAGTGGCAGTGTCAGCAGCCGCATTCCCCTGTGCCATGGGCCCCGGCAGGGATGTATGTGCTCTTATGTGGGTGGTGAAGACCTTATGGTGTCTGTTCTGAAGCAATGTCTGGATAGACAGGAACAGTCCAGCCACTGTGGAAGTGGATCTAATTAAACTGGCAGTCTCAAGCACTTGCATAGCATTGACCACATACCTAGAATCGGAGACAATGTTAATGGCTTCTGAGAACTGTTCAAGAATCATTTTAACGATCTGCAGTTCTACCACCTGAGGCTGATCAGGTTCAAATTGTATGGTAACCGGGGGCTTGCCTAGGATCACATAGGCGCCTATCCCCGTCTTGGAGCCATCTGTGTATATTGTAGTTGCTAGGACTAATGGCTCAGAGGCAGTAACCTTTGGAAAAATTATAGGGTGCTGAGTGACAAATGACAAGATAGGGTCTTTAGGGTATTGATTGTTTATATCCCCATGGAAAACACATCTCAGAATGGCCCAGGTATCTATGCAGGCAGCCAGGGTCTTGATCTGGCTGGCGGTATAGGGTACTCGGATGGCTTGTGGTCCTGAGCCAAAATGTTGGACAGCTCTATCATGCGCTTCAAGGGCCAATGAAGCGACTGCCTCCGGGTAATGCTCTATGACTTTTGCAGGTGAGACCTTAGGGTGTATCCACAGTAGTGGTCCTTTCTGCCAAATCACCGCTGTAGGCTGTAGACTAGTCTGTAGCAAACAGACATCAAAGGGTCGCCCTGGTTCAATTCTGTGTAAGGTAGCCCCACCTAAGGCTTTTTCCACTCTCTGTAAGGCAGCTCTTGCCTCAGGAGTGAGCCTCCTGTGGGAGGCTATATCTGGGTCTCCCTTCAGAAGGTCGAACAGGGGTTTGAGATCTGAATTTGGTATATGTAAATATGGCCTAATCCAATTAATGTCTCCCAATAGCTTTTGCATGTCATTTAGGGTCCTAACGCCATCCGTCCTAATGGTGACCTTCTGTATAAGTCTGGAGGCGACACTGAGGTCCACACCTGCTGACCCAGGGGTGGCCCTTGTTGAAGGCTGCCACCCTGAGCTGTCCTGTCTCTGGGGCGGGGGCCCGCCTGTGAAGGGGGCCCCCTCTGGCCGTTTTTTGGCTCTCTAGCATCTTGTCCACAAATACGGTTGCCCTGAGCATTAAAGACCGACCTACACTCCTCAGCTTTGGGTGATCCCTTTTTGCATCGCCCACAAACATATGGTTCTTCATTCCTAGGGCGAGGCCTAGCATCTGCATTGTTTGGGCAATGACGTTTAATGTGTCCTGGCTCCCCGCAGGCAAAACACCCTTTAGCCTTACATTCCCCTTCTAACCCGCGAGGTCCCCTCTGCTGTACAGCCGCGGCCAGGAGAGCAGCCACTCCCGAGTTGGAGAGCGGCCCCCCTATCTCTCTGCATATCCTAATCCAGGCGTTGAGGTCCTTGTTCTTATGAGGAGCTATCGCTGCCTTGCACTCCTTTGTACATTGCTCAAAAATCAGCTGTCTTACCAGCGGTTGAGCCACTCCCGGATCAGAAAATATCTTATCGGCAGTATCTTGCATTCGGGCCACAAAGTCAACAAATGGCTCTGTGGTACCCTGAATTATTTTTGAAAGACACAAGGAGGCTGTTCCGGCACCACTTACCTGTTTCCAGGCGCGGAGCCCTATGGCATTGATTTGTTCATAGACAGCGCCGGGGAACTGGGTCTGGTCATCAGCGTGCCGACCTTCTCCCATAAGCATTTCCTTGTTCCACCCCTGGTTTCCCCGATTGGCGTTTCTCTCAGCCTGCTCTGCAGAGAACTCTGCGTACCAGGCTCGCCAATCCAGGTAACTGCCCGAGGGCAGACACGCCTTTGCCAGCTGAATCCAGTCCGCGGGGGTGAGGGGCCCAGAAGACAGATTCTCCAGCATGGCAATGGTGTAAGGCGCAGTCGGCCCAAAGGTTGTAACTGCATTTTTAAGTTCTCTAATCTGCTTTATCTCAAAAGGCTCCCATACATTGCGTCCCTGGCCCATAGCTACTTGTACAGGAAATATCCCGTAGGGGCCACTATCTATCCCAGGTGGATGTACCTCATGAGACAAGCGTCCCCCCTGCCAAAGCCGCCTGTAAAAATACCGACCCGCCGGCGGCGGAGCATAAGACAGCGGCCGTGATTGGGCGGAAAATGGGGGCCCGTGCATCACTTCCTGTTCTGGCGAAAGGGGAGAGAGCTCCCAGGCGGCCGCCTCGTGGCGAGGAATCGCCTCCGGAAACGGCCCCCAAGGTGGGGCGGAAGGCTTCGCCTCCCTCTCGCGCCGGGGAGCGCTCAGGAGCTCTCTACTCCTCCGCAGACCAGGTTGAGCAGAGCGCAATTCGCGGGGCAACGTTGGAAAAGAACCCTGCGACTCCTTATTGAGCGACTTAGGCTCCTGACAGCTGGTCTCTTTGGCCTCCTTGCCATTCAACTTTCCCTCGTCCTCGGAGTCAGACGACTCCGAGGCTAGAGCCCCGTCCTCCTCCTTAGCATCCTTGTTCCCCTTGACGGACCCCTCTCGGGAGCTCCCTGACTGGGCCTGCTCAGATACCCTGCGTACTTTTGTAAGCTCTTGAGAGCTTTCTCCACAACCACCCTCGCTCTTAGTGTTGCTACCTAACATGTTTCCCATCTTTTAATATGTTACTCACCGCGTGAGGCCCAAGGAATCCGCCACTTACGCGTGAGCCTGAGGGGAGTCTAAAAGCCCTGTAGGTGCGCGCCACCCAGAGCCCAGGCTTATCCCCAACTCACCTGTCTCGCAGCTCTGTACTGGAGCGTTGTCCACTTCCACGTCTCGGGGGTGATCAGTCCCCGGGCGGGCCTCCAAATGTCGATGTCCGCTCCCGGCCGGCAGGAAGGACACACGACAAAATCTGGTAGTGGACAACCTTTTCTTTTTATTTTCCTTCTCCGTACAGCCTGCCCTGGGTTCTCCCAGCTGAAGCCTCCTCTGGTCCGCTCCCCGCGGCTCCTTTTGTGCTTCAGTCTGCCCCAAAGCCTCTACCGGTCAGCTCTCCGCGGCTCCTTTTGGGCTTTTACTTCTGGGCTTCTACCTGGCTTCTTCTTCCGCCCAGGGGTGGCACCGGTATATATACGGGTACAGTGTCCAATCATGTTAAAGTAAGCAAGGCAAGCTGATTGGCTAACATCATCAGTTGCCAGGCAGACTATATTGTTGAGCGGGTTGTTTACGCGGTAAGCAGGAAACTAACATATTCGATGGGAGGGGTAATCTACCTCAGGCTTTGCTCTTTACCACAGGCCGCACGTCCGCCGCGCAAGGCGAGCTATCACAGACGCGGCTCCCAACATCTCCTCCTATTTTATTTTTTATGAATGTGCGCATCGTAGCCCTTCCTGGACTGGGTGCAGAGGCTTATGCCCTATGTGTAGGCCCACCGTAGGTCCTTGGCTTAGACCCTGGTTGGCCATGCCATGGTCTGCCAAGGCCCTGAGGCCCTCGTCCTTTTTCTAGGGCCAGGCACAAACTGGACGGAACCTGGATGCACACAAGCTTGCACTCATTTCCTCTCTGTAAAGAAATCCCCTCGGAGAGAAATTTAGACCTGGGCAGCATCTAACAGTCCAGCGGCTTACGTGCAGGATGGGGTAGGGCCTGGCTTAGGTCGAGTCGTGCTGGGGAGGCACGCTCTTACCCGTCATTGACTCACCTACCCTGCTGTGTATTGTCACCTTATGGAGGAGAATGAGGGATGCCCGCCATATCTAGACTCGGTCGTGGGCCAATTGAGCAAGCCATGCATATGCCTGAGGATCTTCTTGTCCATTTCGGGCTACCGCTATTTCTATTCATCTTATTGGTTGGTCTGTGATGGATCTCCAGTAGGGCAGGTCTGATCTTCAGTCGAGGGCTTTGTTGCCCGTGTCAGTCTCTCCGGTATCCACAGTGGTTCTCGTCCCGGTTCCTGTGGGAAAACACAAACCGCGCCTCGGTTCCAGCTGACCACTGGATCCGGGCCCATCCATTGTCCTGTCAGGACATCTTTCCACTTCACCCACCCTTTATGGTTGGGGGAAGGGTTGCAGTGCTCCACAGCTGGGGAGCGATTATCATTATTTAAATTTAAAAAATTGTGTGTGAATAGTGCCATGGATAATCGTGCCTTTGGGGCCAGGCCTTGGCCTACTCCCCCTTTTTGTTTTTGTAAAATTTCTTTGAGGCTTCTATGAGCCCTCTCAATGATTCCTTGACCTTGGGGATTGTATGGGATAGCATGTTTTAATTGAACCTCCATCATTTTGCAGAACTCATTGAAGGCTTTGCCTATATAGGCTGGTCCATTATCAGTTTTTAATATTTTTGGTTTGCCCCATGCGGCCCAAGCTGCCAGGCAATGATTGATCACATTAGACACTTTTTCACCTGTTTCTGCTGTTGCGAATATGACGTGAGAACAGGTGTCTGTGGAAACATGAACATATTTAAGAGTCCCAAACTCCTGTATATGTGTGATGTCCATCTGCCAAACATCACCAGGGATCAAACCTCGAGGGTTTACTCCCATCGGTATGGCAGGTTTGTATGTGGCACAGGAGTCACATAGTCGCACGATATCTCGTGCATCTGCTCTGGAAACATGGAAATGGTTTGCTAGTGTCCTGGCATTGACATGAAACTTATCATGGAAGGCACGGGCTCGCTCGATTGGTGTTAGTAAGGTAAAAATCCATAACGGGCGAGTGGCAGTGTCAGCAGCCGCATTCCCCTGTGCCATGGGCCCCGGCAGGGATGTATGTGCTCTTATGTGGGTGGTGAAGACCTTATGGTGTCTGTTCTGAAGCAATGTCTGGATAGACAGGAACAGTCCAGCCACTGTGGAAGTGGATCTAATTAAACTGGCAGTCTCAAGCACTTGCATAGCATTGACCACATACCTAGAATCGGAGACAATGTTAATGGCTTCTGAGAACTGTTCAAGAATCATTTTAACGATCTGCAGTTCTACCACCTGAGGCTGATCAGGTTCAAATTGTATGGTAACCGGGGGCTTGCCTAGGATCACATAGGCGCCTATCCCCGTCTTGGAGCCATCTGTGTATATTGTAGTTGCTAGGACTAATGGCTCAGAGGCAGTAACCTTTGGAAAAATTATAGGGTGCTGAGTGACAAATGACAAGATAGGGTCTTTAGGGTATTGATTGTTTATATCCCCATGGAAAACACATCTCAGAATGGCCCAGGTATCTATGCAGGCAGCCAGGGTCTTGATCTGGCTGGCGGTATAGGGTACTCGGATGGCTTGTGGTCCTGAGCCAAAATGTTGGACAGCTCTATCATGCGCTTCAAGGGCCAATGAAGCGACTGCCTCCGGGTAATGCTCTATGACTTTTGCAGGTGAGACCTTAGGGTGTATCCACAGTAGTGGTCCTTTCTGCCAAATCACCGCTGTAGGCTGTAGACTAGTCTGTAGCAAACAGACATCAAAGGGTCGCCCTGGTTCAATTCTGTGTAAGGTAGCCCCACCTAAGGCTTTTTCCACTCTCTGTAAGGCAGCTCTTGCCTCAGGAGTGAGCCTCCTGTGGGAGGCTATATCTGGGTCTCCCTTCAGAAGGTCGAACAGGGGTTTGAGATCTGAATTTGGTATATGTAAATATG
This sequence comes from Cavia porcellus, assembly GCF_034190915.1. Lineage (NCBI taxonomy): Eukaryota > Metazoa > Chordata > Mammalia > Rodentia > Caviidae > Cavia > Cavia porcellus. Next base: position 23,326,730 of record NW_026947497.1, on the reverse strand, counting down.
GCCTAATCCAATTAATGTCTCCCAATAGCTTTTGCATGTCATTTAGGGTCCTAACGCCATCCGTCCTAATGGTGACCTTCTGTATAAGTCTGGAGGCGACACTGAGGTCCACACCTGCTGACCCAGGGGTGGCCCTTGTTGAAGGCTGCCACCCTGAGCTGTCCTGTCTCTGGGGCGGGGGCCCGCCTGTGAAGGGGGCCCCCTCTGGCCGTTTTTTGGCTCTCTAGCATCTTGTCCACAAATACGGTTGCCCTGAGCATTAAAGACCGACCTACACTCCTCAGCTTTGGGTGATCCCTTTTTGCATCGCCCACAAACATATGGTTCTTCATTCCTAGGGCGAGGCCTAGCATCTGCATTGTTTGGGCAATGACGTTTAATGTGTCCTGGCTCCCCGCAGGCAAAACACCCTTTAGCCTTACATTCCCCTTCTAACCCGCGAGGTCCCCTCTGCTGTACAGCCGCGGCCAGGAGAGCAGCCACTCCCGAGTTGGAGAGCGGCCCCCCTATCTCTCTGCATATCCTAATCCAGGCGTTGAGGTCCTTGTTCTTATGAGGAGCTATCGCTGCCTTGCACTCCTTTGTACATTGCTCAAAAATCAGCTGTCTTACCAGCGGTTGAGCCACTCCCGGATCAGAAAATATCTTATCGGCAGTATCTTGCATTCGGGCCACAAAGTCAACAAATGGCTCTGTGGTACCCTGAATTATTTTTGAAAGACACAAGGAGGCTGTTCCGGCACCACTTACCTGTTTCCAGGCGCGGAGCCCTATGGCATTGATTTGTTCATAGACAGCGCCGGGGAACTGGGTCTGGTCATCAGCGTGCCGACCTTCTCCCATAAGCATTTCCTTGTTCCACCCCTGGTTTCCCCGATTGGCGTTTCTCTCAGCCTGCTCTGCAGAGAACTCTGCGTACCAGGCTCGCCAATCCAGGTAACTGCCCGAGGGCAGACACGCCTTTGCCAGCTGAATCCAGTCCGCGGGGGTGAGGGGCCCAGAAGACAGATTCTCCAGCATGGCAATGGTGTAAGGCGCAGTCGGCCCAAAGGTTGTAACTGCATTTTTAAGTTCTCTAATCTGCTTTATCTCAAAAGGCTCCCATACATTGCGTCCCTGGCCCATAGCTACTTGTACAGGAAATATCCCGTAGGGGCCACTATCTATCCCAGGTGGATGTACCTCATGAGACAAGCGTCCCCCCTGCCAAAGCCGCCTGTAAAAATACCGACCCGCCGGCGGCGGAGCATAAGACAGCGGCCGTGATTGGGCGGAAAATGGGGGCCCGTGCATCACTTCCTGTTCTGGCGAAAGGGGAGAGAGCTCCCAGGCGGCCGCCTCGTGGCGAGGAATCGCCTCCGGAAACGGCCCCCAAGGTGGGGCGGAAGGCTTCGCCTCCCTCTCGCGCCGGGGAGCGCTCAGGAGCTCTCTACTCCTCCGCAGACCAGGTTGAGCAGAGCGCAATTCGCGGGGCAACGTTGGAAAAGAACCCTGCGACTCCTTATTGAGCGACTTAGGCTCCTGACAGCTGGTCTCTTTGGCCTCCTTGCCATTCAACTTTCCCTCGTCCTCGGAGTCAGACGACTCCGAGGCTAGAGCCCCGTCCTCCTCCTTAGCATCCTTGTTCCCCTTGACGGACCCCTCTCGGGAGCTCCCTGACTGGGCCTGCTCAGATACCCTGCGTACTTTTGTAAGCTCTTGAGAGCTTTCTCCACAACCACCCTCGCTCTTAGTGTTGCTACCTAACATGTTTCCCATCTTTTAATATGTTACTCACCGCGTGAGGCCCAAGGAATCCGCCACTTACGCGTGAGCCTGAGGGGAGTCTAAAAGCCCTGTAGGTGCGCGCCACCCAGAGCCCAGGCTTATCCCCAACTCACCTGTCTCGCAGCTCTGTACTGGAGCGTTGTCCACTTCCACGTCTCGGGGGTGATCAGTCCCCGGGCGGGCCTCCAAATGTCGATGTCCGCTCCCGGCCGGCAGGAAGGACACACGACAAAATCTGGTAGTGGACAACCTTTTCTTTTTATTTTCCTTCTCCGTACAGCCTGCCCTGGGTTCTCCCAGCTGAAGCCTCCTCTGGTCCGCTCCCCGCGGCTCCTTTTGTGCTTCAGTCTGCCCCAAAGCCTCTACCGGTCAGCTCTCCGCGGCTCCTTTTGGGCTTTTACTTCTGGGCTTCTACCTGGCTTCTTCTTCCGCCCAGGGGTGGCACCGGTATATATACGGGTACAGTGTCCAATCATGTTAAAGTAAGCAAGGCAAGCTGATTGGCTAACATCATCAGTTGCCAGGCAGACTATATTGTTGAGCGGGTTGTTTACGCGGTAAGCAGGAAACTAACATATTCGATGGGAGGGGTAATCTACCTCAGGCTTTGCTCTTTACCACAGGCCGCACGTCCGCCGCGCAAGGCGAGCTATCACAGACGCGGCTCCCAACACTGTTGTGCAAAGTTTGAAGCCAGGGGAGACTAGAAACTAATATAAATCAATTAGAAGCATAGTTACTCCAAACTACCTTTCAAGGATTTATACCTAGTTTTCTCTGTTTTAGCACAACAGTAGGAAAATCCAGGAACACAGAATTTGAAGTAGCACTGAATACCAGGGGTCATTCATGAGGAAATGCTGGTTGAGTTACCAGAATCAAGGGAGCAAAGAAAACTAAAGACCTAAATTCATAGGGAGGGAAATGTTTTGTATAAAAAATACCCTGCTACCCAGAGGATAAAATACCAGACAAAGAGAGCAGAGTTTAGTCAACTGAGAAATACACAATGAAGAATACAATGTCACATGTTTGAAAAAAAAAAAAAATAGTAACCCCCCAAAAAGAAGTAAATTCCAGGAAGAAAGAGAAGTATGAAGGATTCAAATGTAGAGAAATTTTCGCATTGTGATGATAAAGGAGGTTAGATTTTGAGAAATTATACAACAGAAGGAGATGATAGAGATAAATCAGAAATGTTGCAAGTAAAATAAAGAAATGAAAGTTAAACATTAAGTTTTCTAAATTTTTATTATGTTTCCCAGAACTTCAAAACACACTTCATTTTACTCTTGCAATTTATTTTCATGATCGTACCCTAAACTCAGTACTAATGCCTTGCAAAACAAAACCTCATCACTATACTTACTTTGTGCGTGCTATTCTCTGATCGTCTTCTCTTTTCTTTCTATTATACTTTCTACTAATTTCTTTCTATCTCACGCTCACCTTGGGCACCTCTGGCTCTTGAAAACTCCACAACCTATTAAACCAATATTAATTTGGAAAGAATTCTGAATAAAATTTGATGACATTCCAATTTTATTGTTCATTTACATGTAAAAAAAGCAGTACAAGATTTTTAAACATTAACATAATAGAACACATTTATTATCTTCAGTCTGTAAAGGCCTCTTAAAGAGAACTTAGAAACTACTAAGAAAGAAAGTCAGTATTTGCTACATTGAAAAATTTTACTGTAAAAGAAGATAACTGAAGAACTTGTACGATATTTCGCCAAAGATATACCCAATTTAATACCAACATGCAAATTTGCTCAATAGCACTAGGATCAGGAAAAAGTTTATTGAAACACAGTAAGTCAAATATTCTGGAAGAAATAAAAAGTTATAATGACTAACTCTGCCAGTATGAATATGGAGCAACAGGTGTTTTCACACATTGTTTGTTGAAAACTAAATGAAAACAAGAAATGCATACATTTGGAAACCAAAATGTACAGAAACATATTTCTAGTAGTATTTCTTTAAAAGATGAAACTAATAACTTCCCAAGTAGTCAGATTAGTATAGTGGAGAACTAAGCAAAGGAACATTCAAAAAAAAAACATTAATACTATTCAGTAATGAGAATGAATATGTTACAACTAAATTAACAGTTTAAGTGACAATCGTAATTTTGAGAAAAAGAAACCAACCACCAAAGAATACATGGTGGTGATTTCAAGTACATTACTTCCACAGCAGGTAAGTTACATCAGAAGTCAGGATACCAGATAACTTTGGGAAATAACGAAGATACTGGCTGAGACATGGATAAAACTTGCAATTACAAAAACTTTCAATAAAAGTTACAGAATCCTAACAACAGTTGCTTTCAGATTTGACTTCATTTGCAAAGGTGTTTTCTTTGTACTGTTATTGAACTATGTATTACACTTGTATATTTATAATTTATTGACTGATACACTATTTGCCTGTATATTTATTGACCTATGCATTTATGATAAATATGATTAAAACTATACAAGAAATATATAAAAATATAAACATAAACATGTTGGCTGATTTCACTCTAAAATCCTGACACTGAAATTGAACTAGGTCATTAATTCTACCAGGAAGAAATACTTTGTCACACTTTTGACTGGGATACATATCTGTCTTTATTTTTAAAATCTAGAAAAAAAGGATAATCAAAAATATCATTAAATTTAATAAAAGGTTGGAAGGAAGATAGCTAAATTCAAAGCAGTGTCATGAGCTGGGCCCTGGCACAGAAAACAACATTGGTAGGAAAATATACTGAATTACAAGCAAAAGCATATGCTTTCACTTGAGAGTCTCACACAATTGTTAATCTGTTTTTGACAAAATTACCACAGTTAGATGTGATGCTAACCTTGGAAGAAGCTTGGTGAAGCAACCATGGGGTTGATGGTCTATTAATATCTCTGTAACTACTATGCAACTATAAATAATTCCCAAAATAGATAGTTTAAAATATCGGAAATAAAATTTCTGTACCTTTGAAAGATAATGTTTAAGAATGATTTTAGAAGAAGGCAAATCATACCTCCCTGTGAGCCAGGCTCCACCACTGGGATGGAGAAGGGACTCAGCAAGAAGACAAACCATGCCCTTCTGTGAGCCTGCTTGTGCTGGGTGAACAAGCAGAAAAGAAAAGCAGAAGAGCTTTTCCCTGACCCTCCGGTTAGCAGATGGCTGATTCAGAGGACTCAGGATAAGACAGTATTAATAACTTGGTGCTTGTATTGTTTGATTGACTTTGTAGGCTTGGAGCCAGTGGTATAGGCATCTATTTGGAGGATGGAAGTGTGCATTTGCTGCAACTGTGGGGGATTATCCTCTGTTTTGTTTTTGAAATCAGGCGTTTTGTTCTGTTTAACCATTTTGTTTTATTCCTGTGTCTGGTAACCTGAGCAATTATTTTGGAGATAATAATATGCAGTATGACAGCCATTGCTGAATTCCTATCATCTTGTTTTGAAAACCTATATAGCTATTGTTTTTTGTTGCTATTGTCATTTTTAGATTTGTTTGCTTCTTGGTATTTCTGCTTTTTCTTTTTAAAATAAAATAAAAAAAGAATCATTACATAGCAATAAATTTGAAAAGATATATACATTATTAGATATAGTAGTATTTTTTTTTTAATCTTTTGGTACTGGGAATCGAACTCACGACCTTGTGTTTTCCAGGCAGGAACTGTGCTGCTGAGCTATATCCTCAGCCCAGGCTGTAGTATAAGTTTTGCATATTTACATTTTCTATATTTTCATGTTCTACAGTAAGCATGACATTTATTAAATATAAATACAAACATTAACATATGCAAATCTAGAAATAGATACATATCCAAACAAACTCAGCTTACTAGATTTCTCTTTCTAAGATTTCTTGCCAAGGGTTCTTTTGAAGACAAAAATAATTGGTACAATATTGTTCAGCTTTTCCCACATGTACCATGAACTCAATTTAAATTCTGGGGACTTGCTGAATCGTTCTCAAGCAAATTTTTCTGTGTATTAAATATTCAATTTTTAAAATTCACAAATATCTAAAATTTTAATAATTATGGTCCATAAAAAAGTGTAGGTTTTGTATTAGAATCAACTCTCCTATGCCAATAAAACATTTTTATGTTGCAGATAGAATAACATTTTATTGACATAAGTCTTTCTCTAAAGAATGTTCTTTCTCCAGATTAGATAATCTAGTTATCTGTTCATTAATAAAGAATACAAGTGCAGCAAATGACTTAGAGATCCAGAAATAAGAAATATATCCTCTGCATCAGTCTAAGTAAGGATGAACCACACAATTTTCACATTCATATCATTAAATAATTTGTTGTTGAGGATGATGATTATAATGAGGCTATTTGATGATTATAATTTGCAGCTATTTGAGACTAGTTACTGACAAGAGCATGAAAGTGAGTATCCAGAGACAAGAATTTATATGAATGTGATTAATTATTTATGCTAATTTTCCAAAATCAAATCAGAAATTCTGCTAAGGAAAATAGGTTCATTTTTTTATTTCAGGAAGAATTACTTAAAAGAGTTAAGTAAATGATGTTTTTAAGTCTCTGATTCTGGAGTCTCATAAGAACTATGGTAAACTTTAAAAAACAACTTGTTGAGGTTCTAACAAGTAATAACCCAAAGAAATGAAATTATTTTTTTATGCTATAAGAAAGCATTTCTTCTTGAAGAGAGTGTTCTCTGGCTCAGTCCACTGGGTTGGACAAAGTGTCATAGTATTATTTCACTTTCTGTTTTCTAAGTAATTTGATTTTCTTTCTAAAGGTTAACAATAAATATTCAGTTGTATTTACTTATTATTTCTAGATAGGTGAAATAGTTTCATCACTTAAAGATAAAAATCAGCACAGTATATTATATTCATTTCCTTTTCTTTTTTTCCATAAATTGTTTCAAGTTCATACAAATCTTTAGGCTTTTGTTTCACTTCTGGTTATTGCTCTTTATAGATATGTTCTTTCAAAACCATGGCAATGAAGAAATTCAAACTGGGTTTTGGAAATTACATAGTGGAAGAAAAAAGAACTAGAACCTAATTTATTATATGTTTTAATAGCTAGCATAAAACATGAATATACGTTCCTTTGAAGTAGATCGTGTAGAGCGGCACCAAATATTTTATCATGAAGCTAATGTAACCACATATTGACCTCATTGTTTGGCTGTATCATAGCTATGTCTACATATCTCCAAAACACTTTGTTTGATTTGCTTCACTGACTTTTGGTCTTAAACAGCTCCATTGTTTCAGAGTAGCACCCATAACCTATGTCACAGTTAACTGTAAACATCCTGTTGGCAAAAACTAAAGTGTTGCATATGGTTGTAGGTGGTAATGCCTGATAAAAGAATTTATCTTTCTACTAGAAACTTTTGATCAAATCTTTTGCTTGGAATGATTTATTGCACTATACCAAAGGAAACATTTTGTGCAAATATCGCTTTCTCCAATTGCTAAAGCTAAGAAAGCCAAGATAGTACTTGGCATTTTATCAACAGTTTTTTCTACAGAGTTCTCCAAATTCTCCACACTATTGTATGAATGTCCCAAATTATAAGACAGAACTTAGCCTTTGATTAAATTTTAAAAGATAAGGAGGAAAACATTGCTAACAGAAGGTTTACTCTTGCAGTAAATCTCCATTATTTATTTATTTATTTTGACAGGGTCTTGCTATGTAGCTTGGGCTATACTTGAACTTACTTTGTAGCCCACACTGACTACTAACTCATGGCAATCCTCTCCCTTAAACTCCTGAGTGCCAAGACTACAGACATATGCCGTCATGACTGGATCTCATAAAACAGAGTTTATTAAGTTAAATTTTAAAAAGTGTATGAGAAATCAGCAGGTGTGATCAAATTGACTTTCAAGAAGATTAAGCCAAATTTCACCGAGTGAGTGGCTTCAATTATGTCAAAGATATTCGTATTAGTGATGAGGATAGATTTTACAAGATGTTATGAAGCATAAACAAACAATATTTTCAAAGCTATTCTCAGATTGGTGGCATAATATAGCTTCAATATCCATTAAAGGTATTTTTCACTGTTTATATAATAAAATGCTACATGAATCGTGATTTAGATATCAAATATGTGTTTCATCAGTGTATGACTTTGGCTGTAAGACTGCATATTTTGCAAGGGGACTTCGATATGTCACTTCAAATATGTTAAACTCTCTTTAACATTCTTTTTTTCTATTACTTTTCTTTCTCTTGATGTAAATAGAGTTTAAAACCTTTCTAATTTATTATCTCTAGTTTTATTCTATTTATTCTGAGTTAATAATTTAAATCTAGCATTATTTCTCTTGGTTATATTATTTTTATACTTTTGATCCGTCTTGAAAGACTTCATTGCCATTGCCATATTTTTCCATGTTGTTCATTTCTTTAACATTTGCTCATCACATGTTTAATGCTCTTACTTTCTACGTCTTGTATTTTCTTAAACCTACTAGCCTCATTAAATTTTATACTCTGATACTTGTATAATTTGTGGGTTCAATACTAAAAAAGGTAAGAATGCTACCATTTGTTATGGTTGATACATTGTGTTAACTTGAGAAGTTTAGAACTGTAACTGAGAGACTCAGTGGGGAGCCAGGGTTCCTTCTTTGTAAACATGCCCATCTTGTACAAGAGGAGGGCATGGAGATTTTGTGAGTGCTACAATCTGTCTTGGAGCGGGGCATGGCCTGTGTATAATATAGAGGAAGAAAAGGGACTTGCTGTTCTCTCCCTTTTGTTCTGGCTGCTTTTGCTGCCTGCTGCCTTGAAGTGTTGCCCTGGTGCCATGTCATTCTGCCTTGGAACCAACAGTTTATAAACTGAAACCTCCACAAACAGAGAGCTAAATAAACCTTTCCTTCCTTCATTTTGGGTGTTGTGTATTTTGTCCCAGCAAGGAAAAAAAAGTAACCAAGAACTCTTTTTTCTGTGTGAGAAAAGAACTTTAGTTAAATGTTATATTGGTCAAATTCCCACTCCTGAGACACTGTACCTAACCCCTGCAGTTTAAAGAAGAAAAGGAAGGATTTAGTTCATGGCTTTAGGAGACTCCATGTGTTATGGTTTCTATACAGATGTTCCCCCAAGCCTCATGGGGCTGTGGGAAGCAGCTGCATTATGGATGTGTGATACCCGATGAATCCACTGATAGGTTTAGCATAGTTCTGAATGCAGGTGTTGTATTTACTGAAGTGGAAATACTAACTCTAGATGTGGGTGGCACCAATCAATAGGTTTTTAACCCTGGTAGAATAAAAGAAAGAAAGAAGGCTGTTAGCACCTGCCTGCCAGGCCATGCCCTACTTCACTGTCATATCCCTCTGCCATGCTGCTCTTACATGGATCCAGTCAGCTCCAGACAGAATCCTCTACAAACTGTGAGTTCCTTCTCGACCAAAATTCAGTTGTTCATTTTTTTTCTCTGTCTTTTGTCCTTGATTTGCACTATTAATCTGGCTAAAAGCAGCAAGTATTACCAATGCAATAGCCTGAATGTTAGATTGCCTTGAAATTTCCTCTGTCATGCTAATCAGTATACAACTATTAATTTTATTTTTCTCACAATGTTTAGGACATGGCAAAATATAGGCACTTTTTTTCTGTAGTATAACATGCATGGCTTCGAGTCCAACTATCAACTAATTCATCTTCCCACCTGAAACTTCTTGAACTCATCCACATTCTAATCTTCTGAGCTCCTTCCAGGACCTCCAATTAGGCTTTTCTTGTAGCATTTATCTAGAGCTTTTCAAATTCCTTGCAAAAACCATTTCCAAATGCTTCTAAATCATGCATCAGGTATAGGCACAGAAATGATTCCATTACTCTGCTATCAATATCCTGAGTAAATCAGCTCCCTCATTGCCAAGACAAAATAAAGAGCATCCACAACTTGGAGGAAAAGTTTGATTTAGCTCATGCATGTAGGAAATTCCATCCATTTTCAGCTGACTGCAAGGCAGAAACGTATACTGCAAGGGCACGGAGATGCAGAGCTCTTTATTTATAGCAGGCAGCAAGCACAGCAAGAGACAAAGTGCCACTAGGGAACGAGTGAGAGACCACAAGTAGTACCCAAGTCCATGCCTCCATGTCCTGCCCAATCACCAGGAGTACGCTTTGCTAAACAGCTAGATATTTCATAACCCAGTGAAAGTGATGTAGCAGTTAAGATTTACTAAAAGATTAGATTTAATATAATATATGTACATAATTTTATGAAGGTTTTACTAGGCAAGCTTAAAATGGCAACCTAAAGGACCAGGGGTGCAAAAATGCAAAATGACCATGGTTGCATCAAGAGCTGGAAATTAAGCCAAATGTTGAAATCCCGTTGCTGCCTGGGGCTTTCGGTGTGGGTCTGAGTCATCCCTGAAAGAGTCTATGCTGGAAGACTGAAGAGTCTGTCTGGAAAGCTGAGGTGTATAGCATATAGCACCTGAGGAGGTATAGCATAGCCAAAGGCATAGCAAGGAATGGAGTTCCTCTGGATTAACAGGCATGTAGTTTTTTAAATGTTATCAAACAATTTTTACTGTGTATCCTCTTACCCAAATGGTCATTGTAAGAAGAGTTTTCTTTCTTTTTTTCTTTTTTTAAAAATTTTATTTTGAAAGTATACAACAGAACAAGACAGAATAAAGCCAACTAAGATCATACAGTGAAATTGGTACAGAACTTCACAGCAGGTTACCAGGATAACAGTAATAGGTATCACAGTATATTTTGTTATCTTTATAATAGTTGTTCTTTCAATCACGTATATCAAAATGAGATGAAATATAGAACACTATAGAACTTATTAAAATAATATTGAATAGAGCAGTACCATTAATCAGAAAAGAACAAAACAGTAATAAAACTATTTGCCTTCAAAGAGATGGTAGAAGGAAGTCCCCCTTATTTACTACGTCAACCTCCCAGGAGACACTCAGATTTCTGGTTCCCATTTGCTAATGGGCAGCAGGGGAGAGGGGGAGAACGGGATAGGGGATTGGGATATTTGGCTCTAGGCTGTGCATCAGCATCAGTAGGTTCACTATTGCTTGGCAAGGAGGCAGGCTGATTGTTTGGTTTCACATCATCCTAAGTTCCTACATGGTGTGGATCTCAGGAGCTGCTGCTGGTTCTCCCCCTGGAAGGGCCACAGTTTGCCAGACCACCACCGCTTACCAGGGAGGGGAGGTGCTTGCTTGGCTTCCCAGTGTCCTAAGTTCCAACATGGCGTGGATCTCAGGAGCTGCTGCTGGTTCCCCCCCTGGAAGGGCCGCAGTCTCGAGTTTTCTTTCTAGAAGTAAAGAAAACAAGCTTTCTGATACATATTTATGGAAGTTTTATTCTGCATAAATATCTTTATATTTGTAAAGCAAAATTCAAAATTAACACTTAACACTAAGACAGAACTCATTTTCAGTATCTGAAATTTGTATTTCAATTCTCCAAAGACCATTATATATATGCCAATAAAAGTTTTATTGAAAAATGATTATATTCTTATTACTACAAACTATTATGTTAAGGATACTGAAATAATAATGAGGTTATTTTTAGATTATCAGTGCCTATGTGTAGTACACGTTTAATGATTACATTTCTTGTGAGAAGTTGGTACATATATTTAACAATATTAATTTTTATTATTAATTCCTTTTTTCAATATCTTTTTTCCTCCCTCCTCTCTCCAGCCATCTCTTGACCCTTCTATTTTTTTGTTTATGTACACAGTACAGAATGATTACATCCTTGTGTGGAGTTGGTACATTCACATAACACATCCAATGTACTTTTTAAATCACTTACTGCATTTATCTCCTTCCATCTCTTGGCGCCTTTTATCTTTGAGATGATCTATCTCTCTTCTTCCTATTACTTGCCTTTTTTCGCTTTGCTGATCATTTATACTCTGGGTTTCTCATAGAAGGGAAGCAATGTTGATATTTAAGCTTGTGTGTCTGATTTATTTCACTTAAAATTATGTTTTCAATGTGTCCTCATTTTCCTCCGGATGACTCCAGCTTTACTGTCATTATGAGAGAGTAGAACTCCCTGATGTGTAAATTCTACATTTTCTTTGTGTATTCATCGTCTGACAAACATATGGAGGCACCACTTCCAAGATTTAGCTACTCTGAATTTTTATAACTTTTCTAAGTGTGATTCTCTTACTGATGTTCTCATTTAATCAATGATTCTAGATTTATCTAAAATCTCACGTGGAAAATTTTTGAACGGCTTTGAAATTTGTTGCTGAAAAAAGTCTACAACCATTAAATCCTAATGATTTCATTATATTAATATGTAGATATTCATACTTTAAATAGCAACCATCACATTTAAAACTAGACAATTGACATAATCATTTTACTCTTCATTTTACATATAATAGCACTTTTCAGTCTATGGAAGACAAGGCAGGTTGTGGCAGAGGAAAAACAATCCGTTGCAAGATATGCAGAAGGCAGGACAAGCAGAAATAGCAGCAGTAGCACAGTAACAACAAACCTTCTCTTCCTTTGTATTCCATTCAGACCGTGAGCCTATTGATTGGTGCCACCCACAACCAGGGTGTGCCTTTAATTTCTCACACCCAGAACTATGCTAATTCCAATCAGTGGACTAATTTAGTACACATTCTTAGTCCCACTACCATACCTCACCTACGAGTGTATGAGGCTTGGGGAGGACATCTCAGGACCAGCCATAACAGAGAATTCCCCTGAGCATCTCATGTCCATTCTGGTGTCTACAGGAATGCCATCGTCAAGTGTATGCTCCAGCCGGAAAGTCCCACCTCAACTCACCACAGGTGCGAAGGCTGACCAGGGACAGAAACCCGAGAATCCACAAGCTCAGATAGACCTTTTCCCATTGTAATTTTTTCCATCTTAGATATTTTTTCACAGGAATGGCAAGGTGATGCAAAGTAAAGTGAAATTTATTTCATGTAAAATATGCAATTCTATTTAAATAATTGAAAATAAATCATTGTAATCCATTAACTCCATCAGAAAAGAAGTCAAATGGTCATATATGATTACACTCAGTAAAAAAGAAGCGATGAAATGCTATACCATTTTCTACTGATATTTTAAAGAAAACTATAAATGAATGACAGCTTTCTTGATTTGATAAAGAACAGTAGTTTTGTACTTTATCGCTATGGTATGAGCAAATATCCAATGGTGTATCTTTTTAAACCCTTTAAAAATAGATCAAATGTTGGTATTTATTCCTGTAATTAAGGAGTCAGCAAACAAAAAACATCAAAAAACAAAAAAAGGTAAAACTATATGAGAAGTTTTATTTATTCAAGCATCATTCTTAGTTCAACATCAATAAATTTGAATGCATCTTTAACATCAATGTGAGTGTATGAAACATAATGTATGAAATGTATGAAATAAATGTGTGAAATAAAATAATGGTTTTGTAAGGAGACTAACAATGGATATTGTGGAATGCAAAAATGAGGCACGAATCGTGGAAGAGAGAAATTAGACATTGTAGTGCAGAACCGCTATTTTTCTTTGCATCCCAGATTGTGTTCCTCTCTTTGCAGACTGGTTTTCCTAAAAAACGAGAATCAAAATGATCAACAGGGTCCAGCCTGATGTCTTCCCAGCTTACTCAGGAGTGACAAACCCTGTCAAGTCACAGAGCTCAAAAGAAAGAATATGACCAGGTTCTGTGACTGCCCTCTGGAAAACCATACACCCTGTGGTTTTCAAGGAATTTACATTGATCACTGCACTCAGAAAAGGCTGAAAAAGAAGCTACCAATTGAATTTCAAAATGTAAAGCTAAGAAAAGAAAAGGGGAGCACATCTCCCAAAGACAGTAATGGTTGCCATATTCATAATATGTATCAGTCCTAGGTCCGATAGCAACAGCATTGTAACAGCAAATGCTACTGAAATCCACAGGACTTGCTGAGTGTCTAAACAACAGCAGAAATCAAAGCAGGAAAATGTGTTTAAAATTAAACTAAATGTGACATGAAAGACAACAGAATGAAATAAAATGAAACAAGTCAATAACATTTTAGATTTGGGTGAAAATTTAATGACAGTGTCATTCAGCATATAGAAATAAAAGCAGACGTCTGTGTCTAGGAAAGAATATGAGCATTTCATGACTGAATGTTTAAGACTGGTTCTTACACATGTGAAATAGGTGGCACCTCCTTCTGTATTATAATGGCCTGTAGTCTGATAAACAAATTGAAATTATTTTTTTGGGTGCACAGACATAATTTTTCACTACAATATAAAGGTCTCTCTTCTTTTTTTCTGCTTATAACACTCTGATTTGAGGCTTTGAAAGATATTCAATATACCTAACAATGGTTCCAACATGTTAGTTAGTGCTTAATATTGTGTATATGTGTATTTTATTTTATTTTATTTTATTTTATTTTATTTTATTTTATTTTATTTTATTTTTTGGTAACGGGGATCAAACTCATGACCTCGTGCTTACCAGGCAGATGCTTATGCCACTGAGCTAAGTCCCCAGCTATATTTTATTTTGAAAACAATAAAAAAGATACAAACAATTTCAAAAAAAACCAGCAAATTAATGCTAGTTAATATACTGCATATTTTTATTTTAAAAGTAGTTGGTCAAATTACATAAAAAAGATCAATCAGTGAAAACATAAACTGTTCTTTTTGATGAATAACAGATAAATGGTGTAGTTATCTATCTTGAATATATTTATAAACACACACACACATACACACACACACACACACACACACACACACACACACACATATATATATATATATATATATATTTTCATACATACATATGGTCTTTTCTTTCTCTTCTCCTGTAGTTAGTGCTTTAAAAGACAATGTAATGTGTAATACTTAGCAATAGTAATAAATATGCAGCTAGTTATAAAAGAGTAAAATAAAAGAAACTAATTAATCATTGGCCTTGTAAATAACAGAAAATGGCACAAAGTGTAGTGCTTCATTTTCTATTTATTTTGAAGACATTTGTTCCCTTACGTGTTTGTCTTTAATGAAGGATGGAATAATTTTAAATATAGTGAATAAAATTAATGAAGATTAGAAATAGTAAGAGATAGTATAAAAGTAAGACAAAAGTTTGGAAACTGTTTTGTAAAGGGACCAGTGGCAATTAGTTTAGTCTTTGTAAGTCACACAGTCTGTGTTGTAGCTACTCAACACTGTCTTTGTTGAGAAAGCAACCAAAAGTGAAGAATAAAGATGTGTTTCCTATAAGCTATTTATAAATATAAGAAGTGGATGGCAATTTTTAAACTGCTGTACTGTGGATTTCCCATCCAGTAAGAAGCAAACCTAAGACTAAAGGTAAGTATGCAATCTTATGTTTCTTTTTTATTTGTACGTGTTTGCAGTATGTGACGATTACAGTTATTGTGGGGAGTTGGCACGTAATACATCTTAACTCTTTTTTCTCTCTTTTTCCATATCTTATTATTTTCTTCCCTTCCTGTTTCTTTCAGATCTTGGCCACCTTCCCATTTGCAACTTTCACCAACTTTTGCCTTTAATTCATTTTTTTCCTATCAGTTTTTCCAGTCCTACCTCCCTTCACATCATCCTGTATTTCTTATAGGGTAACAAATAAATGACATCAAACAAATCTCCAAGAAATTATTTAAATACATTTTTAGACACTCCATTATCTACTAGTCTGATGAAATGAGTAAATATTTTTGTCAGTTCCTACAATATCACTGCTCAAAACTACAGACAAATATTATAGTGTCACATTTGTAGAATAAGAAAACATAGGTTGCTGAGATTTAAGATAATAATGGAAAGTAAATACAAGATCTCTTATAAGATACTGTGTAGTTTTCTTCTATTTATTCTAGA
Organism: Cavia porcellus; assembly: GCF_034190915.1. Lineage (NCBI taxonomy): Eukaryota > Metazoa > Chordata > Mammalia > Rodentia > Caviidae > Cavia > Cavia porcellus. The sequence continues at coordinate 23,311,041 of NW_026947497.1, read as the reverse complement.
GAAAGGAAAAACCATGGGAATATAACACTCATACATTAATCAGCTAAAAGTTATTTTAAATATAGTTTATAATATTTAGGTTGTGCCAATGTACTTTTTTCCCCCAGGAACTGTTTCTGTCACACAAGAGCCTTTTAAAAATTCTTTAACTGATATTCCATCAGAATTTCTATTATGCATGACTTGTCAAGAATTTGGGGCAAAGTCACCCTCAGTGGTTTGTTTCAGGGAAGCATTAAATCACATCTATAGTGTTAATACCACATGTTATGCTAAAGGATTTTTTTCCCCACAAATTTGCAAAGCATGCGAGAAGAACATGTTTTCAGATGTTCCCTTCCAGATGAAGCATCTATCAAAGCCTGTGCTTGTTCAGCTTGAGTAGTGGTCCTCCCTTGATGAAAGACAAATAGAATGGAAATGAAAAACAAAAGTTTTAGTCATGGTTTTCACCTCTGAGTCTTTTTAGCAGCTGTTGTTCAGCACATGGAAGATGCAATAGTATGCTTTTTTGATTTCCTTTCCTTTCCTTTCCTTTCCTTTCCTTTCCTTTCCTTTCCTTTCCTTTCCTTTCCTTTCCTTTCCTTTCCTTTCCTTTCCTTTCCTTCTCTCCCTTCTTTCCTCCCTTCCTTCCTTCCTTCTTTTTTCTTAGTCCTTAAGAGATTTTCTAATAAGCTAAGTGTCGTGCATGTGCACTGGAACTTTTGTTGAAGATTTTACTTTCCATTATTCATCTTAAAATTCAAATAACTCACTTAGAACCTGTGGTAACAATCTTTCTCATTTCCAAGTCAGACTAGTTACTGATGCCCTGGACTTACTGAAGAATGTTTAGGAGACCAGTGAGAATAATAGAATAAAAACACTGTATAATATGTATAAACCTTACAGACTATTTCTGCTACTATTGCTGAATTTTCCAAGACTTCTCTATGAGAGAATCTCTTATGCAATGCCATAGTCTAATCCCTGCTCTGTATCATACCATAATGTCTATTTGCATATAAAATCTTTACATTAAAGTAGATAAGAGGATAAACTGTAAAAAGTCCAGCCTAATACTATAGACTATAAAAGTATAGACTCAACGCTGTCTTCCTCAAATTTATGTGTTGAAACATTGATCTACAATGTGACTATTTGGCCTATGAAATGGAAACTAAATGGTAGTTACATTAGGTCCTAAGAGTGGATCACTAACCCAGAGTAAGTGATGTCTTTATAAAATGAAAATGAGACACTGTACATGTGCCTTCACAGAGGAAAAGACACAAGGTCATGTTGTAAGCCCAGGAGAGAGACCTTAAAAGAATCTGAACCTTTTAGCACCTTGATCTTGGACTTTTTGACCTCCACAACTCTGAGAAAACAGCTTTCTGTTGTTTAAGCCTCCAATTATAAAATATGATGATACACAGTGACTAGAAGACTAATGTGTCAGATAAGTATCAACATTACATATCAAATATGCTATTTATGTGAGTTTATACTACCTGATTACAAAGTACATGAATTGGTCCACATGTCCTTATGGGAAATGGATGAATTGAAAAGAATCAGAAGGTAAAGTAAGCATCACAAACAGACACACACGTGGAAATAAGGTCAGTACTGAAAATAATAGTAATTAGTGCACTAAGAGCTTTAACGGAAGAAGTAGAAAACACAGAGAATAGAGGAGTTCAGTTACAGGCTCACCTGTACCCAGTTGGAAGGATAGCTCATTGGTGAGGTCATGTGAATTTGACATGTGAGGTCCTGAATTTGACTCCTGACACTGCAAAACAAACAAACAAACATGAAAAGGAGGGTAAGCCATGAATCCAGATTAAAACTTTGAGACAGCATTGAAAGGAAATATTTAAAATGTAAAACACTGTAACAAAAAATGGTAAGTGACATTTTGGGGCACACAGTTGACAGAATACAGCCAAGAAAAAATAAGTTTGCTTGCAAGTGTATCTATACTAACCTTCCAAAGTGCAAAGAAAAATAAAAATTTAAAAAAGACCAAAATATTCAAAAATTATGGGACAATTTAAAAATGATCTTTATACACCAAACATGATAAATTCCAGGAAACTCCACCAAGTCATCCCGCAGTCCATCTATGAATAAAATGAATAAAAACAATCAATCTTTTATGAAATGAAGACAATGATTGAACTGACCTTCCCTTCGCTACCATGTAAACAAGACAAAGCACATTGTCAGTGTATGCCTCTGTACCAGGGAGGATTATTCTTCAGAACTAAAGAAGATATAAATATTCTCTCCAGAAATGAAGAAACAAGCTTTTAATGGATTTGCCTTGACATTATTATTAGAGTAAGTTTTTCAAAGAGAAGGAAAATAATGTAGGTCAGAAATCTGGATCCATATTGAAAAGAAAAACATTTGAAAATTAACAAGTAAAAATGAAATAAAACCTATTTTCATTTTTCTCAGTTGATTTAATATATGACAGTTCAAAATAATGATAATAAAATGTATTTGGTAGAATGGACACATCAAATGAATAACAACAGTGATGTAGAGCAGGAAGAAGAAAACAGGAATGCTGTATAAGTCAGCAGGACTTTTGTGAAGTTGCACAGTGTTGTTCAAAATTAGTTGGAAGTATGCAGTACTACAAATCCTAAACCAATGACTTTAAAACTTAAAAAGTATTATTTGTATACAAAGACAGGATAAACATATAACCATATAAAGCATTTAGTAAAAATCAGAGAGGGTAAAAAAATGGAAGAAAATATTTTTAAAATGTAGTAGTAAAGAAAACAGTAAAATATGATAGTAAAACATTATTATAATGATGCAAAAATGAATTCAAATCAGTAATAACATTTAAAATGATCAGTGATGTATGCCAATAAATACAATGGCATTACACAGAAAACTGACACATAGGATAACAGCAGTAACAACAAAAAGCAAATGTATGTTACTTCAAGAAACCCACTTCAAGTGTACAGATATGGGTTATTAAAATAAATGAATGTAAAATAGGTTATCAGACTATTATAAGTTAAGCTAAAGCTGCAGATGCTATATTAATTTCATCCAAACTGACTCAAAATTAATAAATCTGTAAGGAAATAGAGTGAAATTCTAGAACAATAAATGGATAGGTTTTCCAAATAGCATGAAAATAGTGTCAATTTACATAACAATATATTGAAAATATATGTAGCAAAACTGTACGAAAACATATGTAGCTAGAAATTCTAGGAAAAGCAGAGAAATTCACTATTATGTTTGGAAATTTATGAGTAATTGATAAGAATTAATAAGGTAATAGTTTACTGAATAGCACCATCAATGAACTGAATGTAGTTAATATTTATAGGACTATTTCTTGGAATAACAACAAAATACACATCTTTCTCAGATTGAATAGTCACCAACATAAAACACATTGTGTAATAACAAATTGAAAGGATCAGCAATCATATAAAATTTGCCTACTTTCTAAGATATTGATGAATAAAAAAGTCCAGAAAAATTAAAATAGTTTTAAGATAATGAATATAAAATAAATCTTCAAATAACTGGTTTTATTTTACAGCAAATGAAGCATTAAGGGGAAGTTTCTATTAATAAATACAGACGTTGGAAAGGAAGGGAGATTTAAAATTTAAAGTTTAAATGCTTCCTTCAAGAAATTAGACATAGAAGAGAAATGGAAATGCAAACCTAGGAGAGGGAAATCAGTAATAAGAATTAAAGTAGAAATTAATGAAATTGACAACAGGAAACAACAACGAAAATCAGTATCATTAAGAGTTACTCCTGGGAGAAGATCAATAAAATTGACAAATCTCTATACCAGATAACAGAGAGAGAAAGGGAATGGGAAGAACATAAATCTCTAGTATTAGGAGTAAAACACAATAATAACTACTAATCTCATAAATATTTAAAGTTTAATAAAGCAATGCACTAAACCATATGTCAAGAATATAAATAACAGGTAGAATGAGCCTATTTTTTGAAATATCTAGCTAAACCCACGTAGAAATAAGTAGACCATCTGAATATTTCAATTGCTTTTAAAAACTATCAAAAACATAACCTTCTAAAGCTTCACATTTAGGCAACAAGACCACATCATCCCACAGTGATATATGCACACCTATGTTTATAGCAGCACAATTTGTAATCGCCAGATCTTGGAAACAACCCAAGTGTCCATCAACTGAGGAATGGATAAAAAGTTGTGGTAGTTCTTTTTCTTTCTTTCTTTTTGTTTTTTTTTTTTTTTTTTTTTTTTTTTTTTTTGTCTTTTTCGTTTTTTATCGGTACCAGGGATCAAACTCACGACTGCCTGCTTGCAAGGCAGGTGCTTATGCCGTTGAGCTAAATCCCCAGCCCCAAGTTGTGGTATTTCTATACAATGGAGTACTACTCAGCTATAAAGAAAGATCACATTGAGGTATTTATCAATAAATGGGCGCAGCTTGAAACCATACTCGTAAGTGAAATAAATCAAACTTGCATCTGTGAACACTGAATAGTTTCCCTAGTGTAAGAAATGATTCAAATATATAAAAGTATGTGGTAACCATGATTCCCCATTATGTGGCCTTGAAGCCTTATAAAGTTTTCACTCATTAATTGGAATGCCTTTATTTTGGGCTATTTGATATTATGGCCTGTGATGCAATGGACAGCTATTTTGAAGAAAACAAGACATCATAATAGCTAGTGCTGCTTTAATACCATCTTGTTTTGAAGCCACATCAAACTATGGCTCTTCTGTTTCCATTGATTTTATCATGTTGTATCTTGCTGGATTTTATCGTATGTGGTAGTATAAACAAAAATTGTTATAGGCAAAGAGACAATATAGAAACCATTGTTCATTTTTCTGTTAGCTGGTTCTAAATACTCTACAATGCTTTTATCCAGTTGAATGGTGTTACACTGTCTTGATATGTTTGATGCTATAGCATATGAAGTTATATTCAAATACTTCAAGGAAAAAGACACTATGGTAACTACTATTAAGTCGGTTTATTTGATGGTGAAGCACTAGGTTGCTGAAAGTGTCATGCTTTAACCTGTATTGTTATGTTGTTATGCCCCCTTTTATCTCAACCTCTCCCCTTTTCATTAAAAAAATTATTTAATTTTTTTTAAATTTCTTTTTTAAACTAAGGGAAAAAAAATTAGCAGGATATATTATAGTAACTTTTTTGATTTCCTATTAACTTGAAGTCCTGTAATACCTTCGTTATCTTGTTTTGACTGATTAGACTCTATCCTGCTCTGTATAAAAGTATCAAGTATCAGCGTATAGGCAACTACTTTGAAGACAATAAGATTCACTATGATGCCCATTCTGGTTTGACTATTATCCTTTTTTGAGGTTCTGTAAGATTTACAATGTTTAGGTTTTATTAGTCTTGTTCTCTACTGTTTTGTTCAACTTTATAATACCTAATGAGATAGACAATTCTTCTTAAGGAAGCAAGAGGCATTATGGTAACCATTGTTGATAACCTTGTACTCTGTTTTTACATCATGTGCTATGCCTATCCTTGGTTTTGACTGACAGCTTTGTTTTATCATGCTTGATTTTATTCTCTTACAAAAAAAGTAATAAGATCTAAGGGAACAATAAAACCCAAAATGTGTAAATTTTGTTGTAATAAAGAGAGGGAAAAAAAAAGTGCCCTAAAGGATACAACAGCAAGGGTGTTTAGGTGTGTTAAATAGAAGACCATATTAATATTTTTTATTGGATTACTGAACACAACTATTTGAAGTTTCACTGTTTGAATGTTCACTTTGTATGCCTTGATCCTGTGACTTGAAACACCTTTTCTAGGATGATAGCGTATAATCTATTAACTAGTGATAGCTTACTGTTTTTTTTTTTTTTTTTTGTAGCTCTGTATTACTTGTACCCTTACACAGTTTTGTTTTGTTCTGCTTTTTTTCTCTTTTTCCTTTTAAATAAAATTTAAAAAAAAACCACATGGTTTCACTGCTTCAGCTAGTGAAAACATTTAATTGTGCAAATGTTTAAGAAAAAAATTATATCAACACTACAATCAGTTCTTCAAAACACAAAAATATTCCCCAATTCATTCTATGACGTCACTGTTTGCCTAATATCAAAATCACAAAAGGATTTTACAAGAAAGAGAAACTATAGAAAAATATGCTTTAGGAATATAAGTACCAATGCTCTTAATAGAGTATTAGCAATTTAATTTCTACAGTGTATAAAAAGAATTATAAATACATCTAAGTGATGTTTATTCTGGGCACTTAACATAGTTCAACATTTGAAAACCAACCTATCACATCATTTGCTAAAGAACAAATTACATGGCCATATTAATAAATGGGAAACCCAATACCTAGTCATGATGAAAACTCAGAAAATTAGGCATAGAGTGAAACTTCCTCAACTTGATACAGAATATCTAAGAAAAGTTTCATTACAAGTAGGCTCACACCCCGTGGTGAGGAAGGAATGCTTTCTTTCTAGAATTGGGAAGAAGCCAAGTAACTCTTTTCTACACTCTTCTTTAGTATCATATAGGTCTAAGCTACCAAAATAAGCATGAAAAGGTATTAAAAATACACAGATGAAAAGGATGAATAAAAATAACCGTACTCATAGGTGACATGCTTCTTAGTGTTAAATGAGGTGATCATAAAATCTCTACATCCAATTAGCAAATATAATGAGTTTAAAGGAGATGGGGTGGATACATACCAAAGTTAAGTACTTCTTTAAATGCCACCAAATGAGCAATTGAAGCATGAAATTAAAGTTGAAGTACAGCCCACACATTTGTACCCAAACTAATTAAAAGTTAGGTACAAATGTGGTATTGAGAAACAAAAAAAAAGCAATAAAAACATGATGAAATATATCAAAAATTCTAAATTATGGAAAAATATTGCATATTTTTGAACAAGAAATTGTTTTAAAATTATGAATCTTTGGTCCATTTTGACCTTAGTTTAGTAAAAGTGGAAGGGAAAAAAATCTCTTAAAAGGAAAGAATATCTAGAATAAGGGAAAGGAGGAAAAGAAGGGAAAGGAATATATATATGTTAGATAATTATAATATTAATCTCTATTCATCAAAGAGAATGGTTTGTGCTTTTGTTGTTGGATCTTTTTTTCATGACTGTATCATGCAATCTGAACAACTACTTTGAAGATAACAAAGCACAATACATTAACCATTTTTATTCTCCTATTATTTTGTTTTGCAATTCTGTTTCTTCAGTTTTATTCTTTCTTAGTTTAAAAAAGATATGAATATTCCCACTTTATAGATTCAGCATGATCCCAATCAAAATTTAAGAAAGCAGTTTTGTAAATGAAGAGAAATGGATAATTTATATTTAAAGTCTAAATACCCAAAATAGACCAAAAAAAAAAAAAATCCTGAGCAAAGATATAGGAAAAAGTGAGAGACAGGTGGGTGGGAGAAGCAAATTATATAAGAAAAAACCATCTACATGACTGTAGACTTGGGAAGGAGTTTGAGAGCTATAATACCAAAAGTCTGAAATATAAAAGACAAATATAAAATACAAAATTTATTAACTTCATGCCTAATATTCACCCGGTCTCTTACATTTCTAAGGACTTTGATAAATGCATAGCATGTATCCACCGTGATGAAATTTTATTTTAGAATAGGTTTTGTGGTCTAAAATTCCACATGGTTCCAATGAAGTCTGAAATATAAAAGAAAACACAAAATTTTCTTAAAATTAAAACTTCTGCTTTTGGAAAGACTTTTAAGAAAATGAAAAGACAAGGTTCATCTTGGGAAAAAATATTTGCAAAAAAAAAAGATATGTTTATCACATATCTGATAAAGGACTGTGTCTAAAGTATAAAAAGGACTCAAACTCAGCAATAAGAAAACAAGTGGCCTAATTTTAATGTGGTAAAATGATCAGAACAGGATATAGAGATACTAAACACTCATGTGTAAAGATGCTTTATATCAGGACATTTTAAATTAATTTTAAAAAGTGATGCCATTACATAAATTTTAAAATGAATAAAATGCTTCCAACTTTATTTTATTTACTTATTTTGTCTTTTTGAGATATGGTTTCAGTGTGCAGCTTAGGCTGGCCCTGAACTCACTTTGTATCTCAGGCTGTCCTCGAACTCCTAGCAATCCTCCTTCCTTAGTCTCACAAATGCTGGGATTACAGGTGTGCACTACCACCCCCAGATGCTTTCAACTTTAATAAAAATACTGTTGCTACTCTGTGAATAATTAAGGCTTTTTTAATACAACATTTAACCTGGTTTCATCAATTGCTCTGCTTTGATAAGCTTACATATTTACACCAGAGATCTGAAAAGCTATATCCACATACATAAAAACCTGCATATAAACGCTTATAACTTTTTATACGTATACCCCAAATTAGATGCAAACAAGAAGTCTTTCAATAGATGAACATATACAACAATCTTCGACATTTCTGTAGACTTAAATGTTAGATGGAATTGGGCATGAACTGAACTATCATTTCACACAAAGAAATGACAAATATAAGAGTTAAAGAATCTTAAACGTATATTTCTTTGTCAAAGAAATGAATCAGTTTGTATTATTCAAACTACGTGATGATCTGGCAAAGGCAATTTATAGATATTAAAAAGGCAAATGTTGGGGCTGGGGATATAGCTCAGCAGCATAAGCACCTGCCTTGAAAGCAGGCAGTCGTGAGGTCGATCCCCAGTACCGATTAAAAAAAAAAAAAAAAAAAAAAAAGCAAATGTTATCAGGACTTAAAGGGAATGGAGGAAGGAATGAACATGTGGAACCATGTGGAATTTTGGGCTGCAAAACCTATTCAGTAAAATAAAATTTCATCATGTTGGATACATATTATGCATTTATCAAAACCCTTAGAAATGTAAGACACAGGGGAATATTAGGCATGAAGTTAAAATTAGAAGGCCTGAGTGCCAAAATGGGATTCCAAAATAACATCCTTCGCCAGTAAAGTAAAAGAATAAAGATGTCAATGTATAATACATTCGTGTCATTTTTGAAGTCTCTGACCAAAGACATAGATCTTCTATTTCTAGAAGCCCCCATGTAGCACCCCTGATTCCATAACACAGGTCCCAATAATGCCAGAAATGAAAAGACTTCAAAGGCCCCTGCCATGCACTGAGACATGGTTAAATTAAGAAATTTTGTAAATTTCCTTCTTAAATTCCTTATGAGTAAGGAAGGCTACTCAAAGGACTAGAAGATATTTTGCGATTCTAAAGTAACTTCTAAGTAGACTGCCCCATAGTTCTCTAAAACCAAGGAGTAACTGCTAAGCATAAAAAGATAACCCAAATCGTACCCAGGACAAATGCTTTCACGGCATTGTTCAACTTCGCACTCGAAGTACAGCTCTCTGGGTCTACTTCACAGTGGATGCTACCTATGCTTTTGCATGGCTGTCTATGCATCTTGACTGTTATTTCATAAAGGGCACAAAATGACTCCACAGGTTTCACGGATCAGAACCTAACTTCAAGACCCAGCTTCCAGGATCAGTGAACTCTGCTGTAAATAATAGACTTTAATTAATAATAACAATTATGGATTAATATTGGTTCATCCACTGTTTTCAAATGTACCATGATAATAGAAATCATTACTAATAGAGGACAATCTAAGAAGATGATAGAACCTGGAGTATATTAACTCTCTACCATCTGTTTAATTTTCAGTATAACCTGAATTTTGGGGAAAAATCCACTATTTTTGAAACCAAAAATAATTTCAGGTAGGGAGGCTGAAAGGACCTATGACTGACAAAATTTAGTGAATCAGATGCCTGAAAGAAGATGAAAAACAGAAGAAAAGAAAGAATTAAAAGATCATGAAAGGCAAGTTTATTGTTCTGAAATAGTGATTACAAATAAAAACAGTAACCATTTTTTATATTCATTATCTATTTTGACAGTTCTCTGATATGGCAGGTTTGCAATTCTTAGTTCATTAACCTATTCTAACTGGAGTTCAGTGACCATTATAAAATGTCGATCATACTCTATATAAAAAGGGGTTGATTTTCTACAGGTGTGTGTGTGTGTGTGAATTAGGGTGTGTATATGTGTCTATATATTGTGTATCTTTCTGGGGGAAGAAAAAAATTATGTTTGTCTCTTCCTTAAAGGAAATCCTTTACTTGTGTTTTGTCTGCTTCCATATATTTAAAGAAGATAATGCTCCTATGTATCTAAATGAAAAAATTTTGAATGAATCTAAAATGATTTGTGCAAAAAGATATCAAGAATTTTAGCATAAAGTCATCAATTCTTGAAGGAAGTTAAGACACTTTTAATGTAAAGCAAATTGAATGCTAGCTGTGTATTCCTGAAATAATTTGAGCATGGTTTAGAGCAGTTCAACCGACAGTAAGTAGAGGTAATAGGAAAGAAAATAAGCTCAGGATGAAGAATGTAGTAGTTTCAGAGAACCAGACCAACTATAACCTCCTCCTTACACCTTCAGAAAAATCCAAGCCCATCTTACACAGCAAGTGAAGACCTGAACACCCCACAGGATATTATAGGGAGGACCAATTTCCTTACGCTGATAGTAAAGTTCGAGAATTTAAGATCTACCATGCGGCAGACTCTTGACTTCGAAATTTACAGAAAAGATTTCATCTCTTTTAAGAGACCAACAAAAACATTTCCTTCAGAAATCTCTGAGTAAATTCAATGGTTCCATTAGTCTTGCACAGGGTTTCATAAATATCCCTAGAAAAACAATACATAATGAGTTTATTTAAAATATTCACCCATATTTACACAGCCCCGTGTAAACACGCTTTTCTGTCTTGTCTGTATTTTCAGTAAACAATGAGAATGTAAAGTGGGTAGGGACATAGATTTGTGTTTGTTTGCTTCATTTATTTTTCTTTTCTCAGTGGACAGAGTATGAGGTGCACAGGATTTCTTAAATAAATATCCATGAAATGTTTCTAGGATTTTATGTTGTTTCTTTCTGCAAACTCTCTAAATATTCTTGAGTATACATTCTAAACAAACACAATGTATTAGTAAGGTCATTTTCTTTTTTTAACTGATGCCCTAATTTGTTACTCAAAGACTAAAAATTGAAGCCATTTCTCCTTAGCTCTTGTCAATTGAAAAAATTCACATCAAAATGGAATTGACATATTTGTTAACAAATCACAGGACAGGCTGGAATAAATCAAAACCCCTCTAGAGTTGTATTGTTTTACACTCTAACACATGTTTAATGGTACTTTTGCTGAAAAGAGTCAAAAGAGAATCTACTCGAAAAACCATAGATCAGGATTTTATAACTTAACATGCAATGAAACACATGTGCTGGCTAAAAAGTTCCATGTTTTTCTCCTCACTTTGACTACTATGATCACATTGAACAGGATACAATGAATCGGATAAATCAATACCTTGCTTGATGGTTACCTTGTGCCTCTAGTTTGCAAATCCAAATCACTGCGTTGGAAAGACATTTTCTTTTTCCTTTCTTGGAAATGGTGATACCTGACAAAAGAGAAGCTAGAGGAATTCTACAGTGAAATTAGACTTCCCCAATAACTGTTTCTTAAGACTAATAACACTTTACACATGTACAATACTTTCTGCTTCCCAAAGTCATTTTGCATTTATCTTAGAGCTCAGCTACTGTATTAGAGTAGATTTAATTTATTCCATATTACAAATGTGGAAACGGAAACTCACTATCATTAAGTGATGGTATTAGAATGTGGCAAAAGCCAGAGTTACAATCTGTGTCTTTGATTCCTAAGAATAAGCATATTCACAACTGACATTCATGCATCTGCAGTCCTGCATTACTGTTAGATTTTATAAATAATGTTATTTAAAATAAGCATTCTTGGTACATTCTACATTATGATGCACTGATATAACCATGAAATATTTGAAAGTGATAATAACATTAATACTAACAGTATTATTAAGATTTATTGGGACTATGCAAAATACTAACCATTTTATGGTATCATGCCATGTAATTTTCTCAACATACTCCTCACATGGATCTATTATACCTATTTGATTGATGATGATAGTTGGACTCAGAGATCATAGCTGATTATAAAGAAGAATCTAAGCCTTTTACAAAGTAGACTTGAGATTTGAAATCAGAGGTGATATTAGTTCTTATCTACCAGGTAATTCCATATCGCAAATCTGACTTTTGACAAAATAACTCCTCTATAATAATTTTATATTTATAACATAAGTTTGATAATAAACCTTATTCACACATTCACTTTTAAGTAAGAAAATGGTTATCGACATAATTCTCAGATTCTGAATATGAAATGTATTGGTTATTAAGAGTTAAAATTCAGAATGGTGATTTTGCCATTCATTCTTTAAAAAAAAAAAAAAGCATTTTGCCCTTTTGTGGTCTACAGTTGTTTTTTTTTTTTTTTTTTTTTTTTTTTTTTACTCTACCAGTAGATATGCAGTAATGGAGTCAGATTCTATGAGTTAAATATACATTTCTCTGGTCCATCACCACAATCCCAGTCAGGCACCCTGTGTTGATCACTAAGGTGTAAGCGAGGTTGTAAATTTATGCATGCAGATCCATGACCACCAACTGAAAAAAAAGCTATGGAATAAACAGTGTTAACAGTGGGCTGCTAACATCATATTTCTGTGCTATAGTTGACACTTTATTCACTTTACACTTTCTCCTAAGTTAATAGTTAGTAGTTCAAATTTAAGTAGTTGACCATTGGGCTTTAGAGATGTGAAAATCCTCATCAATGACTTTTTTCCCACAAATTTGTTAAAATAACCTACACAGTCAAATTAAACATACTTAACTGTCATCAGCTTCTGATTGTAGAATTTGAGTCCTCAGTAAAATTGAGCAGTAGAACAAATCACATATGGCACTCTTCTCCTTTTTTTCTGCCCCTTTTGGCTCTGAATCTGTTGACAGGGTGACTTATATTAATTTTAAGTTCTGAAAATACTAGTTTGTTTATGGATTTTTTTATATTTTCTTTTTTCTTGCTCAAATTTGAAAATTTACCTTACCATAAGATTATGACAATGAAAACTAATATCATAAAATGTCTTTTTTTCATAAAAATGTTGAACAACATGACATATAACTAAACATCTTAGTGTTTTGTGATTTCTCTTCGTTCACTTTCTTTTCTCTATTTTCACCCAAACTTAATATTTGTTGTCTCGTGGCTACACACATGCTGGTGATCAGCTAATGTAAGACTTAAGTTTTATATAGAGTTTAGCGGCTGTCAATAATTTCTATAGGAGGCAAACTAGAGATTTTTCACTGCTCTCCTAAAAATGAACCATGTGTTCCTCTTTAAAGCAATGTGGTTTTATTTTATGAATTTTCTACAAATAAAATAAAAAGAAACTCAGAGTTGTGAAATCTGACATTACTCATGAAAAATTATCTGGTGGCAAGTTTAGAGTCAAAATAACGGAATAGATTTTTTTTTTTAAATTTGCCTTTATCGTTAGATGTGGGCCCAGGCAAGAAGATATTGCCCTCTAAAGGTCTCATTAATTGAATGTCCAGTTTAAATAGGTAACTGTTCAATGTTTGACTAAAATGAATCCTATTTCTAACTGCTCTGAGTTTTTTTTTTTTAAATTTTATTCAAACTACTTACAGGTAAAATAGGTAATTTAAAATTTTTAAAAAGCTACAAAAACTTCATAGATATGTGATCTTTTAGGTGAACACATAATTATTTCACACATTCAATAAACAAATAAAAATGTTATTTTGATGATTAAATGATTATGAATTATCTTCAAAGAAATACACATTTACTTCTGAAAGTCATTTTCATATTCCTATATCCATACACATTTAGCTTGCATATCTTCCATAACTATTTACAGAAGTATAGTATTTCCTGTACTGATTATTTTTGCCTTTTTGTTTGTTCATTTGTATTTATTTATTTATTTTGACAGGTTCTCGATATATTCTTCAGGTTGGTCTTGAGCTTATTATGAAGTCCAGGTTGGTTTCGAACTTGTAATCCTCCCACGTCCTGGGATTACAGATGTGTGCTATTACCCTGGATTTCCTATCCTGAATTTTTAAGGATAGTTTTCATCTTATTTTGCTTGGAAAGTTTAGTTTAATGTAATTGTTTCTAGTCACAATAAAATTCTGTATTTTTTCTTGTTACTTCATTCAAGTGTCTGTGTTCTCTATTAGTTTTTCTAATTTCATTGTTCATTTCCATCATTTTTTTTTTCCTTTGGGCTGTCTTCTAGGACAAACTATATTTCCAATATAGTCAAAGCTTTAAAATTACTGAAATATTTCAAATCAGTAACTCTTAAGACTTATATATTGTCTTATACTATGTGCTCTAAATATTTGTAAAGATTTTGTCCTTTAGCAACAGTATTTGCATATTCTACTAAGACAAAGATTAAGATGCTGTGACAAACCACTCCCAAATACCTTGTTTGCATGTAGGAGAAAGATCTTTCTATCCCAGGCAACAGGCTCATTGTGTACCCTGCTTCTTCAGAAGCATTTCTTTCATTTTCACTGTTTAATTTTTAGTGTTCTTTGATCACTGTCCTTTCTTATACATGGGGAGGGAAACAGGAATTGGCAAAAATCAACTTTGCGCCTAACAGTCTTAACCTAAACACCAGTACAACAGCCATACCTGCGAGAAAGACAGGGTCAGAGTTGTGCTCCTGTGCATTAACATACGTCCAGCAAAAATTCAAAGAGGGAAAAGGAGAGAGTGAGTGTGGAACTGTGGGTAGCAGCCTCCACCCAGCAGAGAATGGCTGCCATGTTTTTTTTAAGAGTTAAAAATGGCCAATATCGGGGCTGGGTATTTAGCTCAGTGGCATAAGCACATGCCTTGCAAGCAGGTAGTAGTGAGTTCGATCCCTGGTACCGATATAAAGGAAAAAGCCAAAAAAAAAAGTTTTTTAAAAAAAGGCCACTATCTTGTTTCTAATTCTTTATTACACAATCTGGTACTATTTCATATGTATTCAGAATATTAACAAATAAAATATATTGTCCTTAATATATTGTTTCTGAAGTGAGAATGAAGATTTAATACTATTTATCTCACGCATCCTCTTCTTCCCTGTTTATTTCATAAATTGCATTCTTAAAATATAAGCAATCTGGTACTTTCAAAATTGCTAATGGTGCTGGAGGGGATCATCTGCATAACCACAAGAGTCATCTGCTTACCTGATCTTTATCCTTTTCTTGCTAAGGAAAGCAATGAATCCTGAGTGTATATAGTTATAAAAGGCTTGGCATTGGTTGTTTATCTTTTAAAGTACATCAGACAGTGATCCCTTTTTTTCTACCTAGTGCTTTCCCAAATAACCTGATGTTCAACTACAAGAAGACAGTATAAATGCAGATAACATGTAAGGTGACCCAATCCAAATGATTGTTCCTTTAGCTAGTGTAAATTCGGCTGCGGAACATTATAAACCAACATGCAAAGAAAATGGAATGCTTCAGTATAAGGGAGAGACTGGGATAGAAACAGTAATATTTACTGTAGAATACATAGTGCTCAAGAGGTATGCAATTTGGTAAACCAATCACTATAACAAATCTTAAGTTTGTACTCATGCACTTCAGATTTTTATCTACACTGATTAGAGGAGGGAGGGAAAGAGAGAAACAGAGACAGACAAACAGACAGAGAGACAGAGATCACTAATGACCAATGAGTGCTGGACATAAAAGTCCATAAAAATAAGGTGACTCAAAGTCAGCTTGTTGGGTAACTGCATATAATTTTCCAGATATCTGAACTATCAATTTTATTTGTGGAGAATACTGAGCAGCTACAATTAATGGAGTGTACCAAAATGAGACTGTTTAACTGAATAGCATTTTGAGGAGAAGAACTTAAGAAAAGGCAGATTATGTCATGAAAGAAAGATTTCAGATATATTAGAGATTAGAAATAGAGGACAGTGATAGAAAAAAGAGTTAGCATTAATAAAGATAGAAATCCTCTAAGGTGAAAAAATTACAAATCATCACAGTTTCAGAAAGGCATTAAAAAAACTACACATGTGTTCCAGAAAGAGAAAATAATATTACTATAATGAGAAAATATTTGAAAATATAATAAATAGATATTTTTCCCAATTTATTGTTATAAATATATCCTATATACTGATAGATACAAGGAAACCCATAACCATGTTGAAAACCAAAGAAAAAATACAGGACATTTTAAAAATATATTATATATAAGGGTAAAATAATGAATATGATGGTTTATTTCTCATTATTGAAATCGTGAAGACTTAAAGCAATAGAAAGATTTCTTTCAAATGCAGGTAAATCACTGTGTCCAGAATTATATTTTCATTGGGTTAATAGAAAGTGATATCTTCTAGAAACGTGAGTCTATAATTAGAGATGAAGATACTGGAAATGGTAAAATTGAAAGAGGGAAAAATGAGTGTAAAGAGGTGTGTTTCAGAAATTAATTTCCTTTAAGTGTTAGAAAACTAACAGCTTAAAACAGAGTACAAATTATTGTTAGATAAAATTATTGTTAGATAAAATTCAAGTAATGCATTAAAATTAAAAGAATATCAGTATAAACAATAGAAAGATGGTGTCATAACGAGCTCAGTCAGTCATTATAAAATATGAACAATAACTTGGGTGGCTTAAACAATTGAAATTTACCTTCTCACAGTTCTAGAGGCTGGGAATATCAATTGAACCATTTGGTTTCTGATGAGGAATCCCTTTCTGGCTTGTGCATAGTTGTCTATCTTTTGTGCTTTCATAAGAGGGAGACACACACACACACACACACACACACACGCACACACGCACACACAAACACACACACAGAGTAGGAGAGAGAGAGAGACAGAGAGAGAGAGAGAGAGAGAGAGAGAGAGAGAGAGAGAAGAGTGAAGATGGAGAAGCTGAAAAGAGAAAGGAAAAGAGGTCTCTGATTTTTCTACTGTCTTTTACAAAGACACTACTATTTCTGCATCAAGCGTTTCTAACCTTTTGACCTCTTTATCCTGAATTGCTATCATATGGCTCCTATGTATTGAGGATATATCTTCACCACATAAATATTGGTGGTATGACATAATTGTATCATTGATGATGAGGATGTAGATGAAATTGGACCATTTTAAGAATTATCAGGAATTTCGAAAAGAGGAAAAATGTCTGTATGAGAGATTTTAAAATGTTTTATTATTTTATTAAGCGTTTTCACACTGAGGTTAGTTACATTTTAGTAAAGATTTTTTTATTGTAAAGACAAAGTTTTCCCAGGACGGAAGGATTAAACTATGAATTATAAATCCTGAGATATACACTTGATCAATTCTAACAAGCAAGGAAAGAAATTTGTTTAATCAAATTGTTAGCACAAAATATAATATAACGCAATCAAAGACTAGGCAACATCTCTTCTTTACACAGGTATCAAATATAATGAATAGCCAAAATATAAAAAAGATTCATTCGGACCAGGAGTGGTAGCACATGCCTGTATCAGGTTTTGACCTAGATACCTGATCTCCCAAACAAGTGTAAGGAGGAGGCTTAAATAAAATGAAATCTCACTTTTGTTTCTGTAACTTTTTTTTGCAATCCTCCCTTTTGTTTTTGTAATAAAGCTGGATCAGGCTAAATCATAATTGAATATTGTCTAGGAGTCAGTCCATCTTGGCTCCTCTTCAACAAACTATGAGTAGAATAAGGAGAGACACACAGATTACTCCAAGTATACCAATATATAGCCACAAGTGTGCCTTCAGATAGTTGAATGGATTCAATTGATCTAAAGCGTCAGAAAATTTGTTTCAATCTTGAATTTGTTTGTCAAATTTTTGGGTTTTTTGGGACACTGAGAACACCTTCTTATGGAGACTGTCAATATCCATGGTAACATTTTCATGGATAGCTCTTTGTACATGCTTTTTGATATCCTTCCAAAATTGCAAAGATTTGTTATAATGCAAGGGAGTTAAGCAGAAATGAGTGGCCTTGTAATGGCACAACTTAGGAAGTCATCTAGTTCATGATATATCTAAGGTGGAAAATCTAAGAAGTGGTGGATCAGAGACATAAGTCCATTACTCCACTCCTGAGATGGGTGTCATATATGTAGATATTGCCAGCAGAGCCATTAAGGCAACCAAAAGATTTTCAGGGGTTGGTGGAATTCCCCTTCTGGTGACTATCTCTAGCCTCATGAATCATTGCTTGGATGTCATTCCACTGGATCATTTGTCTTCTCTCCTGGTCTCTTGGTGGAGCTGGAGATCGATTTTCTGGCTGCTTGGCAGGTCTCTGGGGGCCAGTCTCATTGGTTAGTCTCCCCTTTGGAGGGCACAGATGGGTGGAGCCATCATGTGGGACTGTCTCCAGCATAGCTGCATCTCCTGCCAGGATCAGATATTTCTTAATGGCAGCCACCTTGAGGAACAATCTGTTAAGACACATGCACAAACTCATCCCCACATTATTAGCTGTACTGGTCTTTTAAAATTTAAATTAAGCATTGAAAAAGCAAAAACTTGGTCTATCTGTAGGGAAAATAAGAATGTTAAGAAAAAACAGTCTTTTAAATCAATTATGATGAGAGGGCAGTCTCTGGGAACTGCAGCTGGACTTGGCAGTCTTGGCTGTAGTGCCCTCATAGGAAGTGAGGAAGCATTTACAGCTCTTAAATCCTGTAACAATCTCCATTTGCCTGACTTCTTTGGAATAACAAAGACAGGAGTATTCCAAGGGCTAACTGAGCTTTCTAAAAGTCCCTGCTGTAATTGTTCTTCAACTAATTTGTGTAATTGAGTTAGCTTTTCCTTTTTAAGGGGCCATTGATCTACCCAAACAGGCTTCTTGGTTTTCCATTGTAAAGGCAGAGCTGTTTTGGGGGAGAAGCATCAATGGCCCTTTTAAAAACACCTGCTGATATCTTACAATATCTTGCCTGTCATTTTTAGGTGTAATCTTAACAGGCTCTTTGTTCCCTGTAAGATTTTTCCTAGTCCTTTGTCTTTCTGATATCCCATTTTAATCATCATTTTCTTAATTTTAGGATTTGAATCTAGTTGTTAATTTTCAAAATTGGAACTTGTTTGGTTTTAAAATCAAAATCACTAATCAGCATTAATTTCCACTTTTTAAACAAATCTTTCCCCACAAGTTACCTGGAATAGTTGAAATAAGTGAAAAGAAACCTTTTTGTTGGTCTGATCCTTCATAAGGCAAAGGTGAGGTACTTTGTAACACGTGCTGAGGGGTTCCCAGTACAATAAGGGATGTAGGAGCCCTTTGTTAATCTGGCCCGTGGATCAATCCATGGGGTGTACCTGGAGGGGGAATGGGGATTAAATAAACACATGCTGGAGACAGAAAGAGACTGAGGCAAGTTGAGAGAGTCCAATCAAGCCCTGTTTTATTCTGGAAGTGGTTACATCTTTTATAGGCCAAGGGCGGGCTGGTGGGACAGGAAGAGGCTATGGGAATGAATACAACAGGGTCATCATCACATCTGGGTATCTGACATAAGCAGGAGAGGATTATGGTTAATGTAGGCAGATGCATTGTGTCCATAGGAGAGAGAGAGGCAGGGAGGCAGCAATGGGGCTGTCGCTCGGCTCCCTACATCTCCTCCCTTTCTATATTATTTAATCAGGAGTATGGCAGGCCCTGTGAGGACAGCGTCTGTTTTAGGTCAAGGACCTCATTACATGAACCCAACCAGGCCTTACCCATCATGGGCTCACAGAACAGCAGTTGGTCCTGTGCCTGTCTTAGGTGGCCGATGAAGTTCACATGCATGTCCTAGTTGCCCGTCTCTGACTGCCTGTCCATTGCCCCAGGGCAGTTAGGCCGCGTTGTCATATGGGCCATTTGTGGGAATTCCTTCTCGGTGGGTTTGTTGATCTGCCATCTCCAGCTGATGATAGTGTACCTGAATGGGCTTTGCCATAAAGGCGTCTATCTGGTTATTAATGAGCATCATAATCCTCTGAAAAATACAAGGACTCACAGAAAGGAGAAGCAATAGGGCAGCTAAGGGATGCAAAGGGGCACTATGTAAGGGTAAAGCTCCCCCCCCACACACACATCGAGGAGAAGGGGTTGGCAGCCATTTGTTGTTGTTGCTGTTGAAGTCATTCTTCTATTTCTTGGAGCTTGCCTCGCATAACACCTTACGCAGACTATTTGGCTGGTTTATGTTCTTCCAGACCGAGAAGAGCCTCCTCCGCAGTCACAGGAGGTTGTGTGCATGGCTGTTAGCAGTTGTAGTCTGTTTGGCGGGGGTCTAAATCCACCATGGGTGTGGTATGGCTCAAGGACAAGGCTGAGTAGGCAACACAGGGCTCCGGGAGCTGTGTCACCTGTAAGAGAACACATGGGATTGTGCCTCAGGAAATGACATTATTCCTGGGCATTGAATGGGGTCTTTCATGAACTGTCTACTTGTTTTACAAGGTGCTCAGGTAGCCATCTAGCCTCTCTATCTTGTTGAGAGTAAACACATACTGAACCGCATATGAGAACAGGGTCAAGGCCATGCCATGAATTAGTCAGGGGTCTCTCCATAGTACAGAAGCAAATTGCTTTTGTGTTTTAGAATGCCCAAAACACATGGCTGCTGACTGTTCAGAAGCACTCAAATTTTAAAAATTAAGGATGAATAAGGCATGAGATAGAATATTTTTAGGTGTCCTCCTTGTGGAGTACCATCTCCCCCTTTTTTATCTTATCAACAGTGAGTTTTAGGGAGAGATATGCCCTTTTAACCATGCCTTGATCTTGAGGGTTATAAGGTATGCCTTTTATATGATCAATATTAAGATGTTGACAGAAACGAGCAAAGGCAGAACTAGCATAGCCTGGACCATTATCAGTCTTTAATTGTTGTGGGCATCTTAGAACTGATAAGGTAGTTAACATATGACTAATAACATTTGGTAGCTTTGCCAGTCTGGGGAGAGGTATAAATGAAACCACTAAAGGTACTTATAGTTACATGAACATATTTAAGATTGCCAAACTCAGGAATGTGAGTGACATCCATTTGCCATAATGCATTATGGATAAATCCTTTAGGATTAACCCCAAATTGTGGAACTAGGAGGTGCATGGCACAAGAAAGGCAATTTTTTACTATCTGTCTGGCTTGTTTTCTAATGATCTTAATACAGAATTACAGGAAAATAAATGGTAAGAAATCACCAGTTGATAAGTTACATATTGTCATCTTAGAAATAGTTGTCCAGGTTACAAAATCAAAGCATGCAAAGCAACATTCAAACAGTGACATTGCCAATAGTTCTGCTCAATGATCCAACAAAAATTAGTAATATATTTATCAATCCTACACACTTGTTTTTTATCTCAAAGAGCACAAGACCAAACATAACAAAACAGTTTTTAAAAAAAGATTTAAAGAAATACAGATTTTAAAGCAAGTCCACTGGAGATCTTCATTGTTCATCTAATTGTCTCTAGTTTCCTCCAAACAGTTGTGCCCATCTTTATGCACATTAAATACAAATTGCATATTATAGAACTAATCAAATCATTACAGGATGATGAAGGCTTCTCGAGTTTTTAAGATCTGACATTGGGGAAGACAATAATAACTACCATAGTGTCTCTCATTTTCCTTTTAGCAGCTGTCCCCATCCTTACATATGCTGAAATTAAACTTAAAGAGACTAGACCAATATGACTCCAATCAGTTAAATGAGTCAGAAGTAATTGACATTGGAGTCTCTATCTCTGGAGTCTTTTTTGCAAAATGACCAGTCTCTCTACAGGTAAAACAGTCCTGTTCATGCTTTTGAGACAAGAACTGTCCAACTGCAAACCCCTGCAAGGCAGCAGCCACAGCAAAGGTGTATATATCCTGTTAGGCCTGTTCTATTTTTATGAGGTCTGATAGCGGCCCGGAAAATGGTGCCAGTGCCTTTAAAAGCAAGCTGTTCAACAAAATCAGTGCCTGCATCATCGCGGCCAAAGACTCCGCTAGCAACAGCAATCAAATAATCAACAAAGTCTGAAAAGGGTTCATCTGGGTCTTGCTTAATGCTAGTGAGAGAGGAGCTCATATTATCTTTTGCAGGCAGCTATCTCCATGCTCGAGTAGCTGCTGTTTGAATTTGAGTGAAAAGTACTGGATTAAACTTTTTTTGAGCCTTTCTGCATGCATAGGCATCTTCCACTATTAACATATTAAGGTCTCACCCATTGCCAGCCTGTGTTGTGCCTGGCGGTCTCTTTGCAATTTTTGTATATTCTGATTTTTACAAACGATTATCCCCACCCAATAAAGTCACTCGGGCCAATCTTTGTCAATCTGTAGGTGTGAGCCAGCCGTCAGCCAGAGAATTTAGAACAGCAAGAATGAAAGCAGCTGTAAGGCCATATTGGGCAACTGCTGTCTTTAATTCTTTTGAAGCTGCCACTGTGAATGGCGCATGGGTCCTAATGACTTGTGGAGCTAGCAGCACAGCGTCCATGCCATCTTGTGGCTGTGTGGTGCCATCTTGGGGAGGTATGTTTGTTTCCGTCATCAGAAACGCAGTTTTGGGGAGGGACCCACACTGATGTGGCAGAAGTGAGGCAAGTGCCATTTTAAGAGTGCCACAAGGCTTGCCAAAGGCAGGCGCCATCTTAGGAGCACTATAAGACTGTACAGCTTGGAGGGCCTTGTGCGACCATCTCCTCAATCTGGGGATCTGCATGCCACTGGACAAGCAGCTCAGAGATTAAATTCCAGTATGCAAAGGTGGTCTGGACCGAAAACCCTATAATAATCTTTTAAAGCATCTCTTAGCCTTTTCTACCTCTTGGTATCTATAGAACCCTCTAGGGCAAACCTTATGGAAATTGAAAATACTGCAATAATTCTTTTGTTCTAACCCTTACCCCTCTTGCCTTTCATTCCTTTATAAGGCCCCCCATGAACACTTCGTGTTCACTCAATGCTTGACCCATGTCCAGGAAAGGAAATGGGGTTGCCTTTCACTCACCATGACTCGGGCAGGCACGTCGGGTAGTTGTCTGTACAGGCCTTGGTCCTTGATTTAATGTCCTTTTGCTTTTAGCCTTAGTCTTTGATTTAGTTTGTTTTGCCTTTGCCGTGGTCTTTGGTTCAGTTTGCTTTCATTTTCAGCGGGCTTTCTCAAACAGCTCCCTTGTTGACTCCTCCATGCCAGGAGCCCCCACACTTGGTGCCACTTGATCCGGCCCGAGGATCACTCCATGGAGTGTACCTGGAGGGGGAATGGGGATTAAATAAACACATGGGGGAGACACAGAGAGACTGAGGCAAGTTGAGAGAGTCCAATCAAGCCCCGTTTTATTCTGGAAGTGATTACATCTTTTATAGGCCAAGCGTGGGCTGGTGGGACAGGAAGAGGCTATGGAGATGAATACAACAGGGTCATCATCACATCCGGGTATGTGACGTAAGCAGGAGAGGATTATGGTTAATGTAGGCAGATGCATTGTGCCCATAGGAGAGAGAGAGAGGCAAGGAGGCAGCAATGGGGCTGTCACGTGGCTCCCTACACTTTGTGTTGGCCACGTGGTAGGCCATTGTTCTAATGCAATTACAGACAGGTCTGCACCAGGTTCTATTAACCTTCAAAGTATTTTCCATTAATGTTTATAAAACACATAAGCCTGTTTTTAGTCACTTCCTGTCTAAAATAAATTTCTCTTTTGGTAGTCTTGTTCTGAAGTTCTTGCTCCCTCCTGAGCTGGCTATACTTGACAAAAGAAGGCTTCTCCATAGGTAACAAGAGTCCCACAGTAAATGGACTTTGGACTCCATTGTTAATCATACTCTAAGATTTTTTAGCAGTTGTATTTCAAAAGGCATATGAACAAAATACTAATGATCATTAGCATCTCTTTTAATTCCAACTGGGAAACAAGCAGGGAGGGTATTTCTCTCCCCATATGTCTACCTCTTCCCGAACTACCTGTAAGTTTTTGGATAGAGCCCTATGAGATAGGGTTTTTTTTTTTTTTTTTAAACCGGGGATAAACTCGTGACCTCACGCTTGCCAGGCAGGCACTTATGCCTCTGAGCTAAATCCCTGGCCAGAGATAGTTTTTGTAAAGGCTCTGGCCCCTGCTAAGGTGATTCCTCCAAGGATTTTGTTTTGGTGGCAGGGGCCTCAGTAGGGAGCTCTCTTCCCTCTGTGTCTGAATCAGAGACTATTGACTGTGAACTCTTTAAGTGACTTACAACTAAATGGACCAGATTCCCAAATTAAGAACATCTCAGCAGAAATGATTTGTCCTGCTCTGTGTGCCTTTTTACGATTTTTTCCAACTCTTTCCCAAATATCAATTTCTATAGTGCCTGTTTGAGGAAACATTTTTGTTAAGTCTTTCTTTGGCACCTGAGCCCATGAACATCTAAGCAGGCTTTGGAGCAGTTGTAAATACCTTTGTTCCCTGGCTTAAATCTTTTGCCCCATGTTTTACTCCCATATAGAACGACTATTACCAGCTGAAATACTCACCCTTTTTCTGCCCTCTCTTCTCTCCAGAAGTCCCCAATGAAGTTTTTGTCCTGTGAAGGTCTCCGCCATATCCAAATTTTCCACTCTGGGTGGACCTCAAGCTAAAATATCTAGTCCAAGGATTTTAGGTCCCTGTTTGGGTGCCAGTTATTGGGTCCTGACCTAAATCTCCAAACTCCCAAATGAGTGTGTGGTGGAGGCTTAAATAAAATGAGACAAGTGGTATGATTTTAGGGTTTCAGGAAGGTCAAAACCCTTTATAGAGGGCTCAGAAAAAAACTTCTATGGTCCACCCACTCTTATTTATTAGGTCCAACAACAATGGGTAGGGAACTGAGGAAAGTGCAGGCAATGAGCAGGGCCTTGGGAGTCAGTTCAAGGACATCTCCAAGTAATGAATCAAGTTAATTCAGTAGAACTGTCTTATCATGAAAACATGGTAAGAATGATATTGTAGGATTAATTTCTGCAGCTTCAGTCTCTACTTAATTGATGTTTGAGCCAAGTGTCTGCAGCTGTGGCCTTATCTTGGCCTATGAGATATCTCTGATCTCACAGGCCACTGCAGGCCTCAACCAGGACCAGTAATTCATAGAGGTTCACTTACTATGAATCAACTCCCATCACCAGGCAAGGGGCAGAGGCCTAGGACAGACTCACATATAAATATAGGAAGCAAATTAGTTAATTTTGAATCCTGCTCAGAGCTGCTTCATAGTGGTCTCCAACATGCCTATAATCCCAGAAGTCAAGAGACTGAGGCAGGGAAATTGACATGAGTTGAAGGCTACTTTAGTGGTTGTTTTAATGTGTCATTTGAGAAATTTAGAACCTTAGCTATGTGCTCAGAAATTCTACATCCTAGAATGTAGAAGATATGCCATAGGACAGTTGTCTACATTCCAGTGTGTCAAAGACCCACTTGACGGTGACTCTCATTTGGGCAACAAAAATTGGAAATGAGGAAGGATAGACTGGCTTTTGTTCTTTTGAGGGGCTCTAGTCTTTGCCTTCTGTCTGGCTCATCTAGTGCAGCCTATCAAACTTCTGCCCTGACCATTTAGTCTTCTGGCATAGACACTTCAGCTTTCCACAGCAGACCTGTAATCCTCCTGACATGGACTCCTGTGGAATATTGCAGTGAGCACCAGACCCTGTGGGATCCACAATGGAGCAGAAGATGGTGTGCTATTGGCTGTCCTGGAGAAACTTGTCATCCAGGCTTTCATGGATTCAGCTGTTCTCATCATCGGAGGACCTCAAGTCCATACTGTTACTGAGTGTGGTTGAAGTTTTTTGGGGGAACTCTGATCCTTACTTTGAGTATCACTTCCTGGCTCCAGTGTAGATCCCTCAGCCTGTTAGCCTTCATCCCTCCTGTGTCGACTTTTTAACTTCCACCACTGACCTTTGGGCCTTCTCAGACTTGCATGGCAATTGTAGTGGGCTCTACACCTCCAGCTGGACTTATACAGGACACTGCCATGGGATCCAGGCCTTCAGCTGGATTCCTTGAGTTTCTAGTGTGTAGACAGAACTCCTGTACGCTTTTTCAATTGACTCTTTGGGTGAATATTATAAAACAGTCTTTTAAATTATGTATCCTATTGTAATCCTGGCTCTTGTAAACCATGACCATTGCAGCTGCATAGTTATTTCAACCAGTTTGAATTACATACTGAAAGTTTATCTCAGAAAACAAAAGACATACAAACAAACAAACAAACAAAAAGAGACTCACATGTACCAAAGAATATATTGGTACTCTAATCATTTTTCTCTGTCCAATATTTATGAATTTGTCAAGCTTGTAATAGTTACTTTATAGTGTTCTATAAGATTTTCTACTTATTATATGACTGCACAATTAAAAACTAAAACAGTGTGTTTAAATTATTTTTTTAGGAGCTAACATCAGTTTTGATGAAATTTTACAGCAGGAGAGCAGTTTAGGAATTGTTTAAATTTATAAGAGCAATCCTTTAGAAAGCAACATCAAATTAACACAAAGCATTCTTTAGAAAGTCTATTTGTTGGGAGACAGAAGGATGTGTAAAATTAATATATTACAATATTGTGAATATGTCTATTCTGAAAATGTAATCAAGACTTGACTGTATTTGAGGAGTGCATGCCAATTTTAGGAGAAGTTTCAAGTTCTCATGGTTTACTTATCACCAGTTTCCTAAATGACCAAGGGTAAATAGAAACAGCCTTTTCATGTGGTTCTCTGATTAAAGCAAGGTCTCTATGTTGGCAGTATAACCTCTAAAATTTCAAAGTTTAAGTGTAAGCTGGGATTTCTTTGCTTTTCAAAAAATCCCCTTCCTCTGTTAACGTGGTCTATCTGAGTAGCTGGCACACAGCTATGAAATCGTTGTGCAGTAATCAGGAGAACACTGGTTCTTATGGCAGGCATCAAGTGGGTTGCTGCCAGGTCTTTGAACTACAAAAATAAATAGAGAATAGAAGTACATTGTATTGGCCAAGCCTGAGGCTCAGTCATCTGTCTTGAAGCATGCTCTGGTGAAAGTGTTTAACTTGGATTTCTTCCATCACATGTGGTAGCTGCAGGACTGAAAGGAGGGAGGAAGAGAACAATGTTAGGTGGTATATTTAATAGCATGTTGGCTTAACAATTCTCAGGAAACTGCTCTATTTTTCCCTTAGCAGCCAGAGTTTACCTACTTTGTTGAAGTTCTGAATGAGTTGATATGTGCTTTAGAAAACATGGTTCTACTAAAACTGCCTTTTTTTTTTTTCATTGTTTTCAAAAAGACTGAAACAGAAATAGCAAGCCTAGAGATTCCCCAGAACACTATCTAGTGAAGGAAGCTGGCTGTGACAGCTCGCAGAATAGCTATATTTCTGTACTGCAGTTTCACTAGCAGCACTGATATCCCTGAATCAGTGTGTCTCTTGCTCTCTAAACCTAAGCATTTGGAATTCGTGGTAACTGGATGCTTGTTGTTTTTGACTGAACTATCCCCTTGTCTTTATATTCAAGGTTAATATCACAGAAACTCAACCAGTTGTAGACTCCCTGCCTTTCTATGCTTCTTAAATTTTCTCCCAGAAGAAAGTACTCACACCATGCCAGTAATAGAAAATTGATTTAAAAAATAACTTTGGCTGAGAAGGAATGGATGCTTTGTAAGGTTACGGGACATATTCAAGCTGTTGTATATTAGGAAAAATGTGCCCTTATTTTCACAGCTGAATTATCTTGCTTTCTATATGGTGAAGGCTAGTATTCAAAATTAAATACTGAATTTCAAGAGATCTTAAAATAAAAAGCATAGCTTTTCACAGTTTTTAGTTACTGGCTAATTTTTCTCTAGTTCATGTTTCACAGCCTTTGTGAAGGAGCATCAAATAAATATGTCAAGGTGTTCTGTATAAATGCATTCATTCATGTTTACCAAAAGAAAGGAAACTGCTATATTTTTCCCAACAGATGGCAAGATAAATTTGTGAACAAATCACACTAAAATATCAAGTTTAAAGGGTTATGTCTCAAAGGTAAGTAATTTTTATGTTATATATATTTTTCAAACAACTGAGCAGAAACTGGTGAGAGGCATTAAACGTAGCAGACATTTTCTTGAGATGATAAGTGGTCTTAATTACATTTGCCACAATTTGTATACAATGTAAATAATTTTTCAGTCAGCATTACAAGTCATTCTTTAAGATATTCTTTGTAAAACTCATGATACATGGAGTAACATGTTGAAAAAATGAAATGATTTATTGTACTATTAAATGATGAAACTGTTTAAGCCTTAAATATAAGTTTTTCTCATACAATTTATCCAATATACTACTAAGTGGCTACACACTACCTAGGCAATTTTTATTTCTTGTTGAAATTCAGCCTTCTTAGAAGAGAAACTTTTGTTAGGTTTTAAAATTATGTAAATAAAAGACTGCACAAAAATAGATAGGACTACAAACGCCATTGCAGATTATCTCCATTGTATATCACAGCAGTCCTTACTCAGGCTGTGCTACAACATGACCGTGGACACCTCTGTAACATCATGCTCAAAGGAAAACACTTGGGTCAGAGTTCCTCCTGTAAAGCTTAGGTTTTTTAAAAGTACATATTACTCTCAAATCACATTATAAAGAAGAATATATTATTTTCTTTAATTTCTATAATATAGGACATTCTCTTCATCTATATCTCAATTGTGGAACTCATTTTTCCATTCTCTCAAATTGTTTGTAGATCTTCTCCTGTATTGTCACTTAGAAGATGATGGATAACAGGAATGAAAATTGGTACAGGAGCAGCAACTCTATAAGCCTGTCTTCCAAGAAACAAGGACATTTTTAGTAAACTTTCCTGATACAAAGTTCAAAAGAAAAAAAAAACCTAAAAACTTTAAATAAGTCAAAAGTAAACTGCCCAGGGACAACAGTAGATCAACTGCATTACACATCTCTTATTTTTCTTCTTTTCAATAATTTTAAAGCATCACTGTTAGATTTAAAGTTTTCCTATACCCTTTGAAACTGTAGAGGAATCTTAAAGCTGGCTGGTCTCAGTCACTTCAGTACTTAAATTGATCCTATTGGAGACTGTAGAACATTGAGGAGGTTTGTGGTCCAAATACATTAAGTGTTTTTCTAGTCAGGTATTTTCTTTTTCATTTACTGAGTGACAGAAGTTGGGCAGTTGGACAATCTGTTTGCTTAAAATATAAGCAAGGATGAATTCTGTTCAAGTGAATTTATTCTGCAAGTGAATGATTTAGAAAGTAGAAAATAAATTATATGGATTTCTTGAAAAGAAACAGAGTATCTTAATAGATAAAGCACACTGGTGTCAGAAAATATTTTTAGAACTTCAAATAGGTGAAAGAGATTACTGGGCAAAGATCCAATGTTGAGCTGAGTTTATTCCTTTGATTGATTTTCAATAGACTGGCAAATACTTAACTAAATAAAGGAGAGGTCAATTGCATATTCTTTCCTGATGGGAATCCAATAGTTTCTGTCTTTTGGAAGAGATAATCTCAAAGTTATGGTTCATTGTTCTGCTGGATATTTATCAGCATTGTGTTTAACAATCTTCCTGAATACTTTTTTTCTTAAATTCTTCATGAATACTTTGTTTCTCATGTTCATGTTTGATCAATTTTCAACAACTTACTAAGTCATTAATTAAGGAGTTAAGTAAACATGATTCAAAGGTGTTGACTTCATATTTACTCATAAGTTATGATTTCACATTTTTGACAACAATTCTTTTGCATGGATAAGCCGTGAGAAGTTTTAAACATTAGAATCAGCCAGAGTACAAGGAAGAAAACTGAACCTTAATGTAGTGGCCACGCCATGACAGCTATTCTTGATGCTTTTTCTTCTTTATTAATTTGTGAGTCATAGAAACATATTATGAGGCTATCCTAGAAGTCAAATCTGCCAAAAATAATTTTATTACATTTAAAATGTATAATTTTTATTTAATATGCATTTTTTCATTATAATAATTACTGTTTTGTTTCAAAAATGCAAAGAAGGGAAACAAAATGTCATTAGGCTACCTTAGGAGACAGTTTGTTACTTGTATGTGATATGAAGGTTTCACTTGTCTTTGCTTCATTTTGTGGGACTATAAAATGAAGTGGGAGTCGGGGGCAGGGATCCAGTGTTTCTTTATTGTCTAAGGATCTATTATAGTATGATGCCATCTGTAGCAATTTTATCCTTATGAATTGATGGTACTGCTATGAGTGCCAACTCTACCATGTTCTAGAGGGTGCTTAAGTGCTGTATTTGTCATTAAGCTGTACCAATGGAGAATTAGTTCTGTGTGTTTGATAAAGAGATGCTTCAGAGGGGGAAGAAGGGGGAATTAACATTGTTTCTTGGTGTATTGTAAGTCACAAATTCCTGTTTTTGTGAGACACAGAGAAAAGTAAGAGAAGGGAAAGGGAGAGACAGAGATAGAGAAACAGAAGCTGAGACAGAGACAAAGGCAGAGATAGAGACAGACAGCAAAAAGGATTCCCTCCAGTAGTATCTTTGAGGCTATTTTGTTCAACATGAAAATATTTGTGACATGAAGGAAAATTGTGAATGAATTATGAAACCTAAACTGCAGGCAATTTATAATCATAACTAGTTCTAAATCATAAATAACCCTATCAAAGTATTTCACAAACTGAACCAGGATAAATATTAGCCTTAAGTTTTTACATATATGAACTATGTGGCTACAAGTCTTATAAAATAGGACTTTTGTGGCAAGTTTAGGATTCAAAATAGTTGTATCTTGAGAATTATTTATCTGTTAGTTTGTGAGATTTGTTGTTTGCATTTTTGTTTAGTTATTTGATACTTAAAAACATATATATATATAGATATAGTTAGGCAGTAATAATATTATGCAGTCATATTAAGTGTCTTAGTATTCTTTCTTGAGTTTTTAATCATTCTGATGAAGCTTTTTTACAATTTCAGACGTTTCTTATGAGTTTTCTAGACTTTCTTGTTAAATATTAGAAATTACATACTGTATTTTAAAAACTTCCATTTGACATGTCCACAAAAATGCAGGCTCATTTAACTGTCTTTTCCGTTTTCCTTCCAAATTTAATTCTAGTAGTCCTATAAAAAATGCAGAATTCACTCTTCCTTTTCAAGGACATTTTCCCCAAGGTAAAGATTACCTGCCCTGTGGTTGTTCTTGAATCATTAAATATAACTGATTTGCCTCCAGGGACCTTACGTTCCCATCTGTCAGTGCAGTGAAGAGGAGGACTGTTCATGTAAATGCCATGCATCGAAGCAAGCCACACAGACTCACCATCCTCCACCTAGCTAAAATGCCGTGATTTGGATTCAACAGATTCTTAAGCTGAACCTAGACTTTCATTTTTTTGTCCCAATAAATGTGTAGATTTCTCTTCTTCAAATGTAGCTCAGTTTTTGTATAAATATATTTTACCTGTTGTAATGTTTGGTGAACCAGGATATAGATATATCTGTGCTTTCTAACCCACAATATGCAATATAATTCACATTGACAATTCCGAGGAATTTATTAACTGGGGAAGAATAAAAGATAAACCCATTCTCATAATCCCTCCCTTTCATCATTTTGACACCTTACACACAGTTCTTACTTACAATGAATTTTAATTGATTTTCATAATCTTAGAACACATTCATATTTTACATCTAAAGAACCAAATCCATAGAGTTACTTGGACAATTATTTTAAACCTGGGGGCTACATGATTTCATTCATAATTAGTTACTAAAGAAAAATGCATTTCTACCTTTCCAGTTTGCTTTTATAAGAAAATAATAGAACTATTTCTTAACTTAAACCTAGATACTTTGCTAAGAAAAATTATGACATTGAGATTTATGGAATACTTTGTTTATAGTATTTCTTGGTTCTTTTTTTCAATAACTCTGCTACCATGTATTATAATTACATGGTTTCAGCTCATCTCGAATGTGTGAATAGATGAGCTTTATCATCAGTTGCTTTGTCCCCCTCTGCAAAGCCAATGAAAAGAAAACCAGAGTTTACACATTTATTGTTAGAACCATAAGGCTCTTTTTAAGGCTTTGTAACTTATTTGTTTTATGTTCCTGTTTTGTGGCTTAAACCAGCATCCATTTCCTATTTCATTTACTAGGTATTTTAAAGCATGTGAAAGTGCTGTGGATGTAGCCCTGTGGAAGAATTTAAGGGAGAATGACTCTAAAAGGGTCATTGGATGCTTCAGTGCTGACTGATTCTCTGATAAAAATCCACTCACCACCACCATGCATCCCACAGCACCCCATGCCGGTCGGCTCCTTCCAGTCTTCTGGGGCTGGTCTTCACAAGATCTTTGCTGCTGATGTAACCATGTGTCATAAAAGAAATCCTCAGCCTTTTCTAGCTTCTCCACATGCAGCAGCTGCTCCCTGGTTACCTGGAGAAGTGCTAATGGGTATCCTTCTAGGCCTCTTCTACCACAAAATGTGGGAAGGTTGCCCTTGAAAAAAAGTTTTTTTTTTAAATTTCTCCATTAAATGCAGGTTCACGAATTGGCTAGTTTGTCAAGGCCTTAGATGTACTGGGTATTAATGTCAGACTGTGTACTAACCCTGTGGTTGGACCCCATCTTCACCACCGGAATCTAAAGTAATGCCAAAAAAATGCATTCTGTAGGAAACTGACCCCAATAAGGTGGGAGGGGTCAGAGATAAAAGACAAAATTAATTTGAAATGCTTGGGCCGGGGGACTTCTATCCCTAATGCATAGAAAGCACTGAACACTTGGCCCGTTTTGCTTTTTTTTAAACCTAGACACTGGAGCAAGCTATTATAGTAG
Organism: Cavia porcellus; assembly: GCF_034190915.1. Lineage (NCBI taxonomy): Eukaryota > Metazoa > Chordata > Mammalia > Rodentia > Caviidae > Cavia > Cavia porcellus. The sequence goes on along the minus strand of NW_026947497.1, from coordinate 23,278,104 downwards.
CAGAAGAGTCATTTGCCTCCTGTTGTCTATAGTACATGCCCCGTAAACCACCAAATCAGAGTTGTGTTGACTCTTCAAAAATACATAAAATACATATTCTTTTCTAATTTTTAAAAAATAATTTATTAGTGCATCTGTGATACATGTTAGATACATTCATGATGGAGAGCTGGCACACACATGCATATGGAAAATTCTTCTATTTTAAAATACACCTTCCTCATGAGGAATCAGCAATTTAACCACCACCCAGAATTACAAGCTTCAGTCAAACTACACTGCTTACACTTAGACTGAATCAAAGACTTAACTGACTGAAATACGAATTGTTGACTCTAAATGTTTTCTAAGTCAGGTTTGAAGTGGCAAAGGGAAAGGGTGACTGAATTCTGTGACTGAATTCCATTCCATAATTTCAATTAATTTGAATTAAGAGCACACAGAGACATACACACACAGAGACACACACACACACACACACACACACACACACACATACATACAGATGGAAATAGAGTACAAAAACCACATTTCTTTTTCTTTTCCAAGCTTTATTTAACTGGGGATGTATTTGGTATCCTGACACTATGAAATTTAAAGTTTCTGCTCTAAGAATAGTGTTTCAAATAGTTAATGTACTTTCAGATTTTAGAAGGAATGAAATAGAGAATATTTTAAGAACAGACTCAAGAGAAGAATCATTTTCGGTAAAGTTCGTCTTAAAATATAAAAGTAACTCTGATTTTAGAAACTAAAACTGCATTTATTCAGATATAGACTTTTCTTTTTGCTGCTTCTTGAGCAAACCTACCAACTGGGCCCACGTGGGCCTTAATGTCTGCTCAAGTGTGGACTGCCTGGGCCATCAAGTTCCTAAGAATTTGATAATTGAGCCTAAACTAAATTTCTGTATTTGGTTATAGTTACACACAGTACATGTAGTTTTTCTTTTTTATACCTGAATTTTAAATGAACTATATTTCATGCTAGAATTCTATTTGAAAGAGGGAAAACATGAAAAGATTAAAATTCTAACTCCATATACTTTGAAACATATATGCACAAAACATCACAGCTATAAAAATGAATCACTGTCCTGCTTTATAAGGTGGCTTGTTGGCAGTTTGGGTATAGTATCACTTTGTACGAATAAAGTAAGCACCTTTAAAAAGCTATTTTAGTGTATTAGAAAGATTTTTCCTTGAAAAATGGAATAATGCATTTTCAAAAGCAGTTTTTTTTCTAATGTCACTCATGTTGACCGTAAGCACTGATCTATGAGTTCAACACAAATTTAGTCTGAGTCCACTTTATCCATCTATTAACCTTCATTGTATACAATGTGAGCTAATGAGCTGCGTTTACCGAGGCCATTTTGGCAAATTTAAAAATAAGTATGTCTTTACACTAAGCTCTTATACTAACAAACCACCTAGTTTGGTTAATTTTTGTAAAATAGATGTACTCATTTTTGATGTCATTTTTTTAAACCATTGTAGTATAGTTTTACCTGGTCTTTCTTCAGAAAAATTTCGGAATGAACACATTAACTTTTCATTATTTAGTCCTAAGATTTGTAATTCATCGAATAAAACTGAGTTTAAATTACTGTTTTGTTCAGTTTTATTATAACTGATGATATAGGCAATTCTTTTTAAGATAGCAAGAGGCATTATGGTAACCACTATTGATCATTGTTGTATTCTATTTTTATATTATGTACTAATGTCCATCCTTTTGATTTGACTGACTCTGTTTTGCTATGTCACATTTGGTTTTATTCTCTTCAAAAAAAAGTAATAAGAACTGTGAGAGCAATAAAACCCAAAATGTGTAATTGTCATTATAAAAAAGAGACGAAAAAGAAAGTGCTCTAAAGGATATAACTGCATGTATATTTAAGTGTAGAAGATAGATAACCATAGTACTGAGTTTTTGTTGGATCATTGAACAGAACTGTTTGCAGTCTCACTGTTTGAATGTCCATTTTATATGCTTTAATTTTATAACTGCAACAACTATTTATAAGATGACAATATGTAATCTATTAACTAGTGATTTCCTACTGTTTATTTTTTTAAATTCTGTAATACTTGTACCCTTTTTCTGTTTTTTTCTTTTTCTCCTTAAATAAAATAATAAAATAAAAATAAAAAACAACAAAAAAAGACTATTGTCCTAGAATACACTAAATTGTTTTAATTTTGATTTTATAATTTTTTAGGTTCATTATGTTTATTCCTTGTGCTTATCCATTGGTTTTATGGGCAGGATTCTTTGCTTACTTTTGTAAGGGATTTCTTTCTTTCTTTCTTTCTTTCTTTCTTTCTTTCTTTCTTTCTTTCTTTCTCTCTTTTTTTCTTTCTTCTTTTTGGCACTACTGCATTGTAATTTAAAACATTGGCCCAATTGTCCTCAGAGCTGTTTGATAGTGTATACAGTACACTCCCTTCCAGAGGATAACATGGTTAACATTTAGAGTGGTTTTATATATAGTGTGGTTGTAACGATGTTTATAATCATGCATTTTATTGTACTGTAAATGTTCTTTGAGCATTTTGTGATTTTTTAGCATTAGACATTTTCTGCATAAAATTGGATTAAAGTAAAATGTAAACTGTATTCTCTGTGATCAAAGAAGAGCATGGAATACATGATAAGCATTCCATCTGGAGAGCATGGAGAGAGAACTGCAAGTAATTTGCAAGCAGTCTTAGAGGACTTAAGGAACAAACAAGGCTGAAGATATAAGCTTCTATAAATCATATAGAAAATAAAATTTGGTGCATTTCAGTTACTTCTGCTTTTAGCATGCCTCACACTTTTTACTCAACACAAGAATGTTTTTTCTGCCTTAAAAGTCATTATATTTTATTCTATTAACACAGATTTTTAAATGATATTTAATGTTCTTTGTTTTCCTTAGGACTTTAACATTGCTCACGATCACATCCAACAAATACATTTTCTCTCTTAAATATTAGTATAGTTCTGGCTAGGTCAGTATTCTAATGTTTATATTATTATGTCTGTGAAGACACAATTCAAAACCTATGAATGTAAAATATAATTAAATTTCTTTTATTAAACAATTTAGTATTTTAATTGCAGTTAGTAGATTTTACTTCCCTAGTTTTTTGTATATTGTTTTCTTCCATAAATCAAATGTTTCTAAATATATTCAAATTATCAAATACCCTACAAATCTCAACATAGCAATATATTTCCCAGTGACTTCTGATTTACATTATCTAGAGAGGATATTTTCCTTTCTATATCTTTCATCTTTTCTGATATAAGATTCTATTTTCCATTCTCTGCATTAAATCCCTAGAGCTTCAATTATGTAACTAATTAAAATGTTTAAGCCTCTCTACCAGTAACTTTTGGCAATAACTCTGGAGGTCATTTTTCAACACACTGTCTGTGAAAACATCTACACTCATATTTAAGTGATATTTCTTTTACAAATAGAATACTAAGATGCATAAATTTTCTTCCATTCTTTAAAACATTATTACATCATGTTCTACCTTCAAATATTACTTGTGGTATTTTTACAAAATACTTTTCTCCTGTCTCCCTAAAAATTGTACTGACCTTTTTTAACAATGTTTAAATTTTTAGTATTATATGCAGATATGTATCTATTTTCATCCGTTGTTTAGGCAACTGATGAGTTTGCTAATGCAAGAAACTAATTCCAATAATAATTTAAAGATTGTTTAATTTTTTCACCTCAGTTTTTCTGTTTAGTCTTTTATAAACAAGGAGTTTGAGACTACACATCTAAGACAGTGTGGCAGCACACACCTGCAATCCTAGCACTTGGGAGGCTGAGGTGAGAGGACAGCTACAAGATCAAGCCCATCTGGGCTCCATAATGACTTCAGAGTACAGCTGCACTATGAAGCAAAACCAATCAATCAATAAATAAATAAAATAAAGTCTAAAGACAGTGCAGATATGATCTCTAATTTCTTATCTTTTATCTCATTACTCCAAAATTTATTTTTGTTTGCTTTCCTGTTTCTGCTATGTTTTGGTGGGTTTCCTTTTATAGGATACATTTTACTTTTATGTCTTTGAATATTAATAACAATCATTATTTTTGTTTTTTTTCTTGTGTAGTGTGCCTCCTTCAGGTTAAATTGAGTGTTTGTGTCTTATGATCAACTTTCTTCACAGTGAAAAAAGTGAAGACTTCTTCAGCTATTTCTTGACCATGATTGTCTGACGATCTTTAAAATGAAGTTACCTAAACCTGACTTAAAATTTCTTCTCTACAATAATGTGATAGAGTTTGAGGGCTGTCATTGTAATCTTGATTAGTTAGAGTCTGTTATATTAGTATCTGTCAGTCTTTTCACTGGGTTTATTAGAGCCCCTGAAGAGAATTATTCAGTCTCCTGATGACAAAACCATAAAACTGAATGGCTTTATTCTGGGAACTCCATGAATGGACATAGTGGTAGGATGAGGTGGGTTTCAGTCTTACAAAGGTAAAACTCCCTTCATTCCTCATTCTATGTATTGCAATTCAGTTCTCAGGCTACCTGCTGTGAAGGTGGTCTGCTGTGTACTCTCTTTGTAATAAACTTTTAATTTCTTCTGAGAGATGGTAGGATTGTTCCCAACCTTGAGAAATGAAAGAAAAATATTACTGCTTCTAAATATTTTTGAGTGAAAGTATAAATGACCCTCCTCTTTTCAATCAACAATGTTCTACTGCTTTAGATCTTAGAGCCAACTTTGAATGAAAATGCTTGCTTTCTTTTTCACACATTCCTTCTTTATTAGATGCACATATTATTAAATCTGAGACATGTATATGTCTGATATATGTTCAATATATGACATCATGTTTTCAATAATTAATACTGAAACATGAACTTCTGAGTCTCTTGTAAATTTTTAAATTATGTTGAAATATTTTAGATTTCCAAAGTGCTAAACAAAATTATTACTAGTATTGAATTTACATAGTCGAAATTAAAAGAAATTTTATGAAAGTATAATTTGATAAATTACTAAGCAGGGGTTGATTAGTATCCTTTACATATGTAAAAGTTAAATATTAATTTCATAGAAATGGAATAATGACCTTTCACAATGGTTAACATTTTACAATCCAATTAATGTGGTTTTTTTTTTCTTTTTCTTCTTTATTTTTGAGAAATTGATTGGAATCTTCATGAAGACAAACACACAATATGGTTACAGGTAAATGCGCTATGAATTTAAATAATCTTTTCCCACAAATAATTATTGTACTATTATTGGGTCACTTAGAAAACACAGATTACCACTTTAACTTCATTTATAAATTGCATAATTTTCTAAATAGAGTGACTTGCATGACTAATGCATTTGATTCCTGAATTCACTCTATAAAACAGTGTATTTTCTGCAAAAATAATAAAAATAATTTTAAGATATTATAAAAATTTTAAGGTATTATAAAATTATCAATCATTTAAATTTTATTCTCTGTGGACTGATGTTTCATAAGTAACTTGAGGTGAAAATTGGCTTCTAAATTTAGGGAATTAAATGCAAATGTATCTTAGACTTCATCTCAATTTTTTTAAGAGCCCACTTGTATAACTACACAAAAAGATAAATATTAACACAAAGAATAAAGATCCTTTGCAATGTGCTACTCATGTGTACCATTTAACATGCCTATTAATATCTCATATTTATATGAAACAAAGAAACTCATGTACATACATTAACATTTAAACCGTAAAGTCTCTTATCTACTTTTAATATATTAAAAGGTGTACAGAATGGCTTGAAATGACTTCAGCAATAAAAGTATAGCAAATATGATTTCAGTTCCCATAAATATGAACTTCATAACTAAATTTCATGCAAGCATACACATTTACATAAAAAAAGTATCTGTACACATTTAATATAGTGTGGTTCTCTTTCCTTTGGTTCCCTTGGAGTTTCCAGTACAGACATATTTTAAATAGGCTCAAAAATTGAATTTAAATAATGCAAACATAACCTGTAAAACTTATATTACTTTACTGTGTCTCTATATCACATTTGGTATATGTTTCAGACATGGTCTGTTTTTGCAGTTTACGCTGACTTTGAACTCACTATGTGCCCCAGGCTCGTCTCAGTCTAGCAACAATCCTCCTGCCTCAGCTGACTTAGTGTTGGGGTTACAGGTGTGCACCAAGGCAGCTGGTTCTCTGCATCACATTTATATAGAAGTTATGAAACTTGCAGGCAGTTAAAACTTTCAAATGCATGTAATGTGGATTAAAGATGAAATATTATGTATACACTTTTTATTAAAACATAAGCATTTAATTAATGAAACTACTGTAATTAAATCAGCATAAGATTTTTTATATTATACAATTTGAACTTCAATAATATACAATAGTATACTATATAGTATACAATATTGAATTTCAATATACAATTTGAACACAATCTAATGTAACTACGATGCTTAAATCCAAACTAGTTGCTATTAAATACTTATCAGTGCATTATTCAATTTCATCTTTAAAAGCAAATTCTGATTATTTTCCCAAAGAGATAACAGTCCTAATCCCCATCTAGTTAGTTTCCACTGTTCATATCATTTTGATACTACCACGCCTCAGAAAAATTATCTTTAAGAATGGGAGGTTGTTGAAATTAATATTCTGGTTTTCCATTGATCAGAGAGTTTTTTTCTTGTTTCATAGAAGATTATATCTTTAGAAGTTCTTACAGAAGGAATAGCATATAATTTATTGGCTAACATCTGAACATATAACATCAACATAAGCACTCATCAAAGATTCATGGTTGTGTTACTTTCCCATTGAGTCAATGGACTGTATTTTAATTCTTGATCTATAAAGTTTTCCTTTTAGTCAGTAACATAGTATTATGTAACAGTCTATTGCTACCTTCCCCTAAGAAGCTCTTATTATGTAGAAAAGGAGCAAATTCATATAAAAAGTGATACAAATGTTACAGGTATTTTAATTAGAAATAGTAGAGCACAAAAGAGGGAATGATGAAGTCCTTATCGAAAGGAGTCAGCATCCTTATCTATGAAGAATAATTTGGGCTGAATCTTGAATACATTAAATGTTCAAAGAAGCAGCATTTCTGCTAGGAGTAACAGTATGTAGGGTTAGTCTCTTTGTTCATGAGTATGAGTTTCTTTGTGCATATAAATATGGGATATTAATAGGCAAGTTAAACAGTATGTTATATTATCAATAATCTAGACAATAAATAATTATTTTCAAATTTGTACACAAACCAGTAGAGTTTTTAAACAAAATAGAAGTATTATATTTTAATCTACTCATCAATTTTAGAATTTTTAAAAAACTATTCATAGTTTATGATTATATTAATGAATAGACATGATAGAATAAAAATATGTATCTTCTGTAATACAAATAAATATGAAGCAGATCATCACTGGCCTGAATGATGCCATGGACCAGTCCCAGAGCATTCTGAATTTTCCATCTCACTTTCATGTGAGCACTTCAGGGGAGCATTACTTTGATCAATATATGCAATATGTTTATTATATATATTTAAAAATTGAGAGTCATTTAACTTCACTATATTTTGCAATTTCAAAACCATTCACTGTTTTTGTTGAGCATTCCATATATACTTGTTATTCTCCAAATGACACTATACCAACAATAAAGCATGTGGTACTGCTACACTTTCTCCATTTTGAGTAGCCTAAACTTTTCCTGATTTAATTATTAACTTTTAAAAAAATTTTAAATATAAAAAAACCCAGAAGAATCAAGAAGCCAACAATTAAAAACCAACAATAGAAGCAAAAGGACATCAACAACAAATGACAACACAGACTTCTAAAAGAGTTGAAAGTAATTTACCAGTGGTTGCTATATTGCGTATTGTTACCCTATTACAGGCATGCAAGATTGATCAAACAATGAAATTTCCCTTTGAACAGTTTCTTTCCCTTTAATTATATCTATTGCAACTTTCACTTATGAGTAAGGTTTCTTAGCTGTATCCATTTACCTATGAAAACTTGAAATTTATTGTTCTTTATGGCTGAGTAGTACTCCATTAAAAAAATCTTTTTTATCCATTCCTCAGTTGATAAGCATTTGGGCTGTTTCCAAGATTTAGCATTTACACATTATGGTGCTATAAATATGGTTGACATTTCTTTATTAAATTATTTGTTTAATTTCTAATTTAAATTATCAAAAAATAACGATCGCATTAAAGTTTCCTTCTAATGAAAGGTAAAATTCAAATCATCAAACAACTAATATGATTTTGAAACTGATCACTCATAGCAAAAACCATCTAATCAGGAAAGAAACCATTTTTCTAAGCTCTGTGTATTTTTTAGTATGAACTTGCTGAAAATCAGGTCTGATTCTGATCTCACGAGATTACATTGCTTAAAAACAGTAGAGATGCACACTATATTGGGACGAACACTGAAAAACTTGACACCTATTTTAGATGAATACTTCTCTCCGTTTTGCGAGATGAATCACTATCATAAAAATATCAACAACTGGAATATGATTACAAGTACATTTAAAGTTCTGTTAAAATCATTCTGATGTGAATTAAGCAGTTCACAATAGACAACCCCTAGAAATGAGAGCTGTTAATGCTGTCATGAAAACAAACTTCTAACAAATATCCGCTAGAGAGCATGAGCCCTGACTGTAGATTGTTTATTGTCAAAGACTTCACTGGCTAATAAATGCTGGCAATGTCTTGAGTGTGCTGGAATTCACTGCAGCTGTGGCATTAGTCAGACTTTCCCTTTTCTGAATGCTATAATCCCTTCAATATTGCATTAAATATGTTTTCAATATTTATCTGGATAAGAATGTGCTGAATGTTGCAACAGTTTAATTCTGACGTTTGTCACACAGGAAATTTGGAAAAGGTAGAGGTAACTGCATCTTTACTGCTCAAATCTAATGCAATGCTCCTCTCACACTCTGGGAGAGCACTCAGTACTCAGTAAGGCTCCTAATCACTGTGAGGTGGTGGACGCCAGCCATTCTGCAGCCAAACCAGGGCTTCGTGCTTGGCTGAAATGACTTCACTGATCTCTCACCGGTCACCGAGGTCTAAGCTTCACAACTTAAGTGAGTGTCATGCAGTAGAATATAATAAAAGGCTCTAGGATTGACTGTGGACTGTATAAATACTTCACAAGCCAAAAATAGAAATCATTTATTACTGTGCCACATATATTTATTAGACTCTCCATACAGTTATACAGACTATTGTTAGGTAATCTATGCAGTAGTATCTGAGACAAATCATTGTTTTGGAATAAAGATGTTTGAGTTGCAGTTCGAGGTTTGGCATTAAGGTGTAGGGATGCATTCCTCAAAGTCTCTTTTGACTGAATTTTATTTATAGAGTAAGAAGAGTGAGTATGATAGATGATATCTCTAAAATCATTATTAGTTCTATGACTTTTATTTAAGGCACTCTCAGATGTGAAAGATAGTACTGAAACTGCCGCTACTCAGGAAGCTGAGGCAGGAGAATGTAAACTGAGGCTTGCCTCGGCAACATCGAGAGACTATGTCTCAACAAAACTACTAAAACAGTTTCATGTACATAACATGCATAAATAAGATTTTATAATTTATAATGAATATAATTGCATTTTAAAATGAAATATTGAAATTATAAGACTAAGTTTGTGGAGAATGTCAGATTTCAAATCAGAGAAATATATGTTATGCACCTTTGCTGTGTTTCATGTTTATTCCTGATATGGGAGAATATCATTAAGGGGACAAGTCTTTAGTTCCCAGAAAATAAATTAAAACAGTTATTTGAATGTGTAGAATTTTCACAAATCAAGAAATCGATATTACAAGTTTAAGAAATGATAATGTCTGGACTTTCTATAGCATCAGTTTACCTACTTTAATTTAGATAATTGAGATTCCCTAAGGCTTATGGAGAACACAAGTAAATGCATGGGTACTATATTATCTGTAGGGTTTTTTTTTTATCTCAGCCTACAATGAACACCCCAAAAAGCCTCATTATTTTTCATTGATCACAGTGAATGAACTACTTCAGCATATTAGAAAGTAACATTTGTTGAGAATAATTAAATATCTTACAAGAAAGTCAAACTTTGTCTTAAAGATCAAAATTCTTCAACAACCATTGCTGAAAACTGAGAAATTTCTATCATGAAAAATAAATGCCATCAGCTTTATGCATTCCACATGAGTAATAGTACAGAGGACCTGTCATTCCCCATGTGCCTTCTTCACTGAATATCATGATCTCCAGTTCCACTCATGTTACGAATGACAGGACTTTATTTTATTTGCAGCTGAATAGGGCTCCATTGTGTATGTGAACCATATTTCCTTTCCCCATTCACCAGCTGATTGAAATTTAGGTGGATTCACCCTCTTGGCTATTGTGAACAGCACTGCAGGATTGCAGTGGAGAATGATACACTGATTTCACTCTCCTGAGGGCACACGCTACATATTGATGTACACGAGTTGTGTTTTTATATATAAGATAGCATGAAATTAGTTATTAGTAATTTAAAGAGAAGCTTCTTTCAGTGAGCAAAATCATTTTTGATTAAACCGTTTAAATCTTTGAAAAGCTCTCTTAAACTACAGAAAACTAAAGATTTTTAGCAAGACATCGATGGCTTATTATGATTTGATTTTCTTCTTTCTTCTTTTAAAATGTAATCCTCTGCTATCCATTCTACTCCACTCCAGAATGTGCTATATATTTCCCATTTTATTTGCTATTATTTGGCTATAATATGGTGTCTATGCTTATCATTCAATAGCCAACCTCCTCCTGTTCTCAAAAGGGACTGCATGACTGAATTAGAGAAAAGAAAGCAGTTTTAGTTTGTTCATGTACTTCGATAGCTCTTACTGATTTTAATTATTTCTTTATTTATTTTCTCAGTAGACTCTAAATCTATTAAGGTCTATAATTATCATTTACAAAGATTATAACATCTTGACTGAAATATTTGCTCAGCTGATATATTTACATTGACCTGTTTTGCTCACATATCTATGCACCATACAATGTATACCTTTCAAGTACAAAATTCAGAGGTCTGTGTATCTTCATAGTTGTACAACTACTAAAATGTGTCATCACCTGAAAACTAACCCCATAACAGTTATCATTGACTACTATTTCTTTTCCATTGTTAACAGTCTCAGATAACCACTACTCTATCTTCCTTTAGGTCTGTCTGCTCAGGCCTTCTAAAAAAAACTAAAATAACAGTGTATATCATCTCTTGTGACTGTTTCTGTGACTCAGCATATTTTTTGAAGCTTTGTTCATTTTGAAATTAGCAATACTTTAACTTCCTATTGTTCAGTGATTATTCATTACGTAGATATATTACATTTTATGTTATTTTCATGAGTTGACAGACAGTTTGGTCAATTATACTACTGGGTTTTATAAATAAATGTTATGACATCTGCATGCATGACTTTATGCAGATACATGTTTTCACTTCGCTTTATTATATACCAAACAATGGAATTTCTGGATCATATTTTTTTAACTCCAGCTTTAAACCTTTGAGGAAAAGCCAGGCTGTTTGCAAACTGACTGCAGCAGTTTGCAATCCTAACAACGTGTGAAGATTTCAAATTCTCTACATACTCCCTAATACATCCATATATTTTTATTGTAACCACCCTGTGGAGTGTAAAAATATACTAAAATTGGCTTTGATTTGTGTTTCCTGATGAGTAATAAGATTGAGCATTCTTCACATGTTTGACAGCAGTTTGTGTATCTTCAGTGAAAGAAATGTATATGCAAATCAATTGCCTAGTTGTTTTAGAGTTAAGGCAGTTGTTCACATATTTCATATATACTTCCTAACGTTCTATAAGTTATGTTTTACTGTCATGATAGTATTTTTGTAGCATAAAACTTTTCATTTTTATAAAGTTTATGCTTATGTTTAGTATTTACTTGATGGCTTTTGCTTATCAATCAAGATAACGTTAGGTATTTTAACAGATAAAACCCAAGATCTTAATGATTTAACATATATTTCAGTTTTAGAAATATTAAGCCTGAGTTCATTACAAAGCTCCCTTTCTCTTTAATGTGCAATGTATTGCAGGATTGCATGACACAGAGGGAATAAGTCAGTGGCTTTTTGGGCCACACTTGGGAGGGGCAGTTTTATCTTTCCGTGTATGCTGTAACAGCCAAATCTCTGATGCATATTCCCACCAGAATATAAACTAGGCTGGGAAATGTAAATAAATGTTATCCTAGAAATAAAAGAGTTTGTGTCGGACATTTATATTAATTAGTGTTCTCCAGAACAAATGAACCAATGCACTATAGATATGAAGATATTAAAGAGAAATTTCTTTTAAGGGATTTTTTTCATTACTGTGGAAGCTGGCCAGTCTGATGATAGGCTATCTATAAATCAGAGTTCAAATGAGGTGTTGGGTTAGCTCTAGACCAAGCTAGAAGACTTGAGAAGTAGGGGAAACCAGTAAAAGTTCTCATCTGAATCTGAGGACCTAAGAATGAGAATGGGTATGCCAGGGTGGGAGAAATGCATGTGTTAGTTGAAGCAGGCAGACCAGATTCACCTATCCTCTATTTTGTTTTTCTCTACTACAGCCCTCAGGGATTGAATAAGAGTCATTAGTACTGCTGAGGGCATCATCTTTACTGAGTATAATGATTCAAGTGCTAATCTTGAAACACCCACTAAGGCATACCCAGAAATATATTTTACTCCCACTTAGTGGACATTCATTAGTTAGTCTAGTTCATACAGTAACATTCATGATCACAGTGTTCAGCTGAATCTGCTCTAATGACTATATCCATGTTACTTTTTCCCTACATGTGCTCATTTCTGAAGGCTTCTGCAATAAAGCATGACACTAAAAATTATTACCTCATTTGGAGGATGGAAATCTGGCATCAAATGTTCACACAGTTGCTACATTCCAAGAGTTGTGAGAGAAAATTTATCCTATACTTTCCTTACAGTTCTGTAAGTTTTCTGGCAAATTTTGGTGTTTTGGGCATGTTAAAACCATCACCGTAATAGCTGTCTTCATGCTATCTTTTCAAGTATTCATATCTATTGTGTATACATTCTCCCCATGAGATAAGCACAAGTCTTATATTATAACCTGCTCTTATGACATTGTCATGGTATAACTATTTAACAAATGTATTGCCAAATGAGCTAGAGTTTTAGATACCTATATTAAGACTTCAAGATATAAATTTGTGAGAGGCTTATGCTTCAGAGTGATAGTTTTACCTGAGCTTGTATACTGCAATAACCAAATCTCAGTTGCATATGTCCAGCAGAATACAGACCCAAACACTATACAGAATATACTTGTCATGGTGTCATGAGCAGTGAAACAGTTTTCATCCCTTAATTTCAACTAGTGTAAAATTTGGAAATTCCATGTAAATCCAATATGATTTTCCATGTTCCATGTTATGATTTATACCTGCATGTCCCTTCAAAACCTAATGCACACAGATGCTGGGTTTTGGGAAGGTGGATAGCTCATGATGGTACTAAACACATTGGTACTAAACACAATGTACAGCTAAATGTGATATTAAGAGGTCAGGTTTGGACCAGAAGAAGTAGGCAACATGAGTGTATCTAGAAGGGTGATCTCTTGCTTTAGTGCATCCCCTTACTCTCTCTTCCTCTCTTTCTCTTTCTGTCTGTCTGTCTGTCTGTCTGTCTGTCTCTGTCTCTCTCTATCTGTCTCTGTCTGTCTGTCTGTCTCTTTCTGGATGCCACGAAATGAGTAGTATTTCTTCCACTATGACTCTCTACCAGACTTTGAACCCTGGAGCTTGTGGATTATGAAGCGTAAAACTAACCCCAAATAAATCCCTTCTTTTTAAAATTGTGGGTATTAAATATTATGACACAATCACAAGAAAGTGACTAAATGACTATTATTTTAAAACTTTCTTAGATTTCGACCTTCTTGCAAGTTGTTTAGTTATTTTGTCATAGAGTCACTGGAGAAGTGTTATCACAAGACTCCTGAGTCAGAGATAAAGTGCTGTGTAATGCGACACAGCACATAATGTGAGCTTTGTGTCTGCATCAGTTTCTGTTGACACCCCGATTCCCAGGATTGTGGAGTGTCATAAGTTAATGCTGTTCACACAGTGGGTCTGCATCATGTCCAAGGAATTCTGAGCTTAGGACACTCACAGTCTTAAAACAACACTGTTATCAACTCTGCATATCTCCTTATCCCAGTAAGAGACATCATCATATTCTGTGTTACAATGATCTGTTGTACAACTATAATAGTGGACAGAAAGCAAATCTTTTTTCACAAAAAGACTGTTTTCAGTACTCCTCAAGTTCCTTTGTGGATTCCCTAGGTAAGTTTTTCTTACCAAGTATTCTTAAGGAATATTTTGCTTTCTATACTTTTCTTTGTGACTTTACTATTTACATTGCCACCTTTATTAATACCCTTTTGGAGGCTGGAACTTTGTTTTTAACTTGAGCTGGAAAAAAATGTTTAATCTAGACCCATACTTCTCTAGCATTACATCCATTTAAAAGTTTAATAGGCTCTGCTCCCTTTACTCTGTTTAGTTTGGAAAAATAAATGAGCCAATCTAAACTAGACATTCAGAAATTCAAGATGAAGTAATGGATTAATTTTACCAGATATTAAATGTATGATAAAAATACAGTGATTACAATTGTTATGAATCTGACTTCTTAGATATATTGGATGAAACTTTTAAACATATACTAGCATAGATTGTAATTTAAATTCTACTAAAAAATTATTGTAAATGATCAGAAATATATACTTTTAAATAAATGTTTTCTTGATAACTTAGTCATTCGTTTTGAAAACTTATTCTAAAAATCTGGGGATAAGTGAGAAAGGGCAAAATCAAAACAGAAGAGAAACAATATGTTTTGTATATTAGATCCAGGAATGTTTTTGCCAGTGTATCCAGAATATAAAAGTTTTAAGCAAAATTTAAATACAAACATAGACACAGGAATACAGATCCATCTCATCATGTTCTCTAATATGGAAAACTTTGTTCTAAACGTAGGCTGGCTTCCAAAAAAACAAAAGAAAAGAAATAACAAGAGAAAAGTGGATTAAGTCCATGATCAAAACGTTTACACTAGGATAAATAGAATACATTTTAAAATATGGAAAATGTGTTCCATTTTACCATTAATAAGATTAATACAAATTAAATCTACATGGAATTATAATTTCTTCACTATCAGATTGGCAAAATATTCAAAAGCTTCTTACTATGTTCTTTAAAGGAGCTGTTGGAAAACAGACTTCTAAATACATTGCAGACATAAAAACAAAAACTTATGCAACCTCTATGGAGACAGCTTGGTATCATATAACATGATTATATATGTTTTTTAACTTGTAACAGTGCCATTGTAATTTATCCTGTAGATACATCCTAGTTGACTGGAAATTTTGTCTGTAATGCTAATCATTACCTATTTGTTGATAGTAAGATATTAAGAGGAACACAAGTTTTCCTCAATAGTGAACTATTAAATAAAATATTACATCTACATAACAGAATATACCACTCAGTTAAAAAAGAATGAACTATGAAGTGATACACAGGATATACTTTTCAATGGAAACAGTAAATCACAGTAATATTTATATTCATTATGTAGTTTCTAGAGTAAATAGACTAAAATTATGTATTTAATATTGCTATAAATTTCCTTGAATTAAGCTAAACTTACTAAACTGTCACCTAAAACTCAAAAATAAAATTCAAGTATAGGTTACAGAAAGAAACTTTATAAACTTTATAAAAGAGTTTTTCAAAATACAAATTTTAATTTTGGATCATTAGTAGTATATATGTATCATATGTTGATGAAACTAATGCCATTTTATTTTTTGATCATAAATTTTAAAAATATTGTTCAAAGAAATTGTTTAGTTTTAGAGAAGAGAGATTATCTCATGTACTGTAGGTGGAAAACTTTTGAGAATATATTTTTATACTTTATAAAAATCAGTATGAATACTCTTGCACTCTATGATTTGATGTGCTCTAGAAACTTTTCTTATAAAACTATTTGCACATTTGCAAAGCTACGTACATACATGGATATTTGTTTGGCAAGTTTGCTTATAATGAATTGTAATAAAACTGTAAATATTATCCAAGTGGGGTCAATGCTTTTTAGAAATCTGTGTAGCCATTAAAAGAAACAGAGCTTATCTGTGTAATTTCCAGGATATGCATTTAAGAAACATGTGAAACAAAAAGTAGTTTGTGAAATTTACTAACATTTGTACATAACTATAGATACAGGTAGACACTTATATATGCAAAGATAATTTCTAGGAATATACATAAAAGATAATTACAATCTTTTTTCCCTCTCCAAAGTGTATGTTGAAAATTAATCCATAATGAAGTAAGTAAGTGATAATTGGAGGTGAGACCTCTAGTAGATGTTTAGTATTACGTATGACCATAAAAATAGGACTCAGGGTAAAATTATTTTATAAGAAAAGAAAGAGGGGCTAGGATTTAGCTCAACAGTGTAAGTGCCTGCCTGGCAAGTGTGAGGTCATGAATTTGAACCCTGATTAGGAAAAAAAGAGAGAGAGAGAGAGAGAGAGAGAGAGAGAGAGAGAGAGAGAGAGAGAGAGAGAGAGAATTTATAAAAGGAAATACTCAAGAGAACATTGTTGTGCTGTGCTACCATAGGACTCTATAGTTCCCACTAGGAAGAAGGCTGTCACCAAAAATAGTCACTTCTCTTAGAGTTCACAGCCTTCAAAACTATAGGATAGGTAACTTATTTTCTTAGTAAATTACCCGGGCTAGGGTGTTCATTATTGCAACATAAAACAGACTAAGACAGAGACTAATTGTTACTATCCCTTCAAAGCGAGCACTGTTTTGGAAGAAAAATGAGGGTAACAAGAATTAACTTACACTGCAGAACCTTCTCTTTAGGAATACTTACGGCAAGCATGAATACATATTCAAAGTAACTAATTAAACATAGTTATTTAAATGAGAGAATAATGGACATGATAAATTCCACACAGGAAATAAAACACTGAAGACAAATAACTATTGGTTTTTGTTGTTGGGAGTCACTGGCAACTTTTGGAAAACAAGTTTTAATTCAAGATGGTATACAATTTTGTTTAAAGGAAAATGAGAGAAGGATGTAACTAACTCATCCAGGGAAATATGCTAAAAAGAACAGCAGATTCATGGAGTCTGGGGAAAGGTTAAAGACAATCTGAGGAGTGTTTTATGCTTGTTCTAATATAGAGCATATTTCAGAGTGTATCATGCTGCCAAGAATAAACTGATACAAAAACTATATTGGGAAAGTAAAGAAAGAATGTAATCATAGGAGCACTCTCCTCTGAGAAGGGGCATTCGTACCTAAGCACTGTGATAGGCTGGTTTTCAGAGTGCTGTCTCTTTTATTAATAGTAAGTTAGATTGTAGGGAATAGTACATCAACCTGTTAGACAAAATATGGTATTTTATTCTTTTTAAATTTAAATTTATTTCAGCTCATACATTAAATTAGAAAAATTGTATATGCTTATGAGATTTCTTGATATGTACATATGTACGATATAATACTTTAGTCAGGGAAACCTATGGCTTCAAACATGTTTTATGGTGAAAACATTCGAAGTCTTTTTGTCTGTAAAATTGTACAGTGAATTTTATTAGCTGTAGTTTTTCTACTGTGCAAAAACTACATCATGAATGCTTACCCATCTAACTACAATTCACTATCATCAATTTTTCCCTGTCCCTCCTGCACCACGACTCTTTTGAGATTTTCCTTACCATTGTTCTACTCTGAACTCCAAGAGATCAATATTCTAAATTCCATAGATGATCAACATCATGCAGGATTGTCTTTCAGTAATTGACATATTTTACTTAACATAATGATCTTCAGCTCCATCTGCATTGTAACGGATGAGAAATTTTCACCATTTTCAGGGCTGATTCACATCTCCCTGTGTTCATATGCCACATTTTTCAATTTTTTAATGTTAGTGAATACATACTAGGTGGTTTTTATTTCTTCATTATTGTGCTGCAATAAACAGAGATATACAAATATCTCTTGGGTATGCTGATTGTGTTTCTTTTGAGTGTATACACTAGATTAGCACTGCTGGATCATATACTAGTTCCATATTTAATTTTTAAACTAAATTCCACACTGTTTTCATTATGAGTTTTTAAATTTATATTTCCTTAAATAACATGTATGAATCTCCTCCATGTCTTTACCACCACTTGATATCTTTTGCCTTTTCGATAAAATCCATCCTTATTAGGGTGATAAAACATGTACTTGTAGTTTTGATTCCTGATGACTATGATGTTAATCAATTTTAAAGGCACTTTCTGTTATCTGTGTCTCATTTTGAGAAATGTCTGTTTGGTTCTACTGCTAATATCTATTGTTTGGATAAATGCTTTTCGAAAGTTCGTATGTTGAGGCATGATCCCCAGCATGACACTACTGGGAGGTGATAGAAATTATAAAAACAGGACCTGATGGGAGGTCTTCAAGTTCATGGGGACTTGCTGTGAGTACCAGTTCCTTTGATATTTCTCTTTTTGCATCCTGGCTATGAGTAAACAGCTCTGTTTTGCCATGTGTGCTCCCTCCACAATATGTAACGTTGCTACAGTCCAAAAGTAATTAGGCAACTGATCATCTCCTGAAATCTTCAGAACTCTGGGCTAAAATAAATATTTTCTCTTTATAAGTTAATTGTCTCGGGTATTTGTTATAGTGAATGGAAACTAGTGTATGTGTATTTTAATTAGGTTGTTGGTTTTATTGACATTGAGATTTCATGTTCCTCCTTGATTCCTGACATTGATCCCTTGTTCAGATACATTCCTTTCCAGGAGTTCTATCGTCACTGTATTCATTGTTTCGCTGTGACTTTTGGAGTGCAGGAAATTTTAGTTTGATGTTATCGCACTTGCCTAGTTTTGTTTTGGATTTCAGTGCTTCGCTAGTGTTTTCTTCAATATTGCTTCCCCATTTCAATGTCCTGAAAATTCTCCCCTCATTTTCTTCTAGTAGTTTTAGTTTTGGGTCTTACATTTAAATTTCCATATCTTTTCAGTTGAATTTTATGAAGAAAGAGAAATATTATCATTGTTCTTTGTGTGCATATCCAAATTTCCAAGCATCTCTTACTGGAAAGGCTGTCTTTTCTTCAATGTGTAGTTTTACTTTCTTTCTCAAAAATCAGTTAACGATAGATACATGAATATGATTCTATATTGTTTGTTCTGCTCCATGTCTCTATTTACCTGATTTTATATCAACAACATGTTACTGTAATATTACAGCTTCATAAATTACATTGAGATCTGGTAGCATAATGTTTCCTGCCGTTTTCTATTTGCTTAAGATTGTTTTAAATATTATTTTAGATTTTTTTATTGTTGATGTTGTTGTTCTATAAAATATTTCTGTGTTTCTCACTAATTAGTTAAAAAATTGTACTGATATTTTGATAGGGATTACAGTGAATTGTAATGGGTTATACGGTCATTTTAACATTGTTGACTTTTTTAATCCACAAATATGAGATGCCACCCTGCTTTTTTGGTTGTCTGTGCCCTCTTCAATTGCTTTCAACAATATTTTATGTTTTTTATTATAGAGATTTGTTACATAATTCTTTGTTTCTGTCTCTCTGTCTCTCGCCTTGACTTCCTTCCTCCTTGTACAGTTGTTTTCTCTGTTTCTATTGAAATATACTACTGATTTTTGAATGCTGATTTTTTTTGTCCTGCAACACCGATGAATTCATTTAATATTTTTTACTAAAGTCTTTGTGTAATTTTCTATATATAAAATCATGTTATTTTGCAAACAGTGAAAAGCTGGCCTCTTCTTTTCACATTTGGATCCTCTTTTCCAACTTTTTTCTTAGCTGATTTCTCTGGTTGGCATTTCTTATATTATGTTGAATAAAAGTGGTAAGATGGAACATTCATGTTCCCTATCATAGAGAAAGATTTTACCTATTTCTCAATTAATGGGATGTTAGGTTTTAGCTTATTATGAATGTTTTTATTACATAAAGTTAATGTACTTTTATGCTTGAGTTGTTAAACAACTTTAACAGGAAGAAATACTGATGTTATTAAATAAATTTTCTGGATCAACTGAGATCCATGGGTCTTTACCTTTCATTGTGTTGATATAGTGTACCACATGCATTGCCTTGTGTGTACTGAGACATCCTTGCATCTCTGGGATTTATTGTTAATGTATAAGTAAGTACAAAGTGTTTTCATCTTTAGAGAATTTCACCACACTCAAAAAACAAATGTTAAAGTAACTATAGACCATAAGCAAATGGATACATAATATAATGCCTGTTTGATGATTTGATTTTAGAGTCCACCCAATCATTTTATGCTATATTGTTTGAAAGTATTATTACAGAGAGCTGAGCAAGATAGAAATATTATAAGCAGTCACATAGAGCTAGGTCCTCAAGGGAGTCTGCGAGATGAGAACACAGCAAAACTGTGGCTGTAGGTGTAGAAGTTTAAAGTCTTAATGGCCAGACTTAAATACTTCTCTAAGGAATAAGTGGAAGCTTGATATCATTAAAGAAAGGCCATTCTCTCTTAACCACTAAGTATAAGACAAAGAACAAAACGAAGACCCAGACCAAGACCAAGACTAAAGACAACCAAGTTAAATGATGTCATCCATTCCCTCTGCTACTATTGGATCAAAGTTGTATAAGTTACTATACTTTTAATCTTATTGGTTGATCATAATTTTCTTCCATGTTGTACCCACCTCATATTTTTGCTTCATAAAACTTGAGTGTGATCTTATTGGCTAAGCCCCTGCTCTAAAATGAGTGTCTGGTGAAGGTTTAAATGAAAGAGAGAAGTAATATGATTCTGTGGTCTGGAAATGTCAGAACTCTCTTGGAGCAAAGACAGAGTTTTCTTGATAATCAATGTTTACTGAGTTTCAGACAAATTTGAGTAGAGGGAGAGTTATGAAGGAAAGTGAAAGAAAAAAACTGAAGGCAGGAAGCTGAGCAGGACCTTGAGAATTTAGAACAAAGACTTTCCAGCAGTAAATTTTAACAAATAAGAGAATTGTCTTATCTCCAAAGTTGACAGTTACTTCCCTAGAACTGAGAGGGAGAGCCTATGTCCTCCACTGTATCACTTGTGGCATTATCTTGTCTTCAGAGCAGTGTGGTCAGCAATTTAAGCATGACACAGCCTGGCCTCCAACAACAAGTCGTTTAGGATCCCTCTTGTCTCTCAGAGGCTACCCCTGTTCCTCATTCCTATATCCCATCACTTTTCCTCAATAAATTTTCCTACTCTTACTTCTAGAATTCATTCTTCATTTCATGGAACACAAATTTGGTGTATCTGACATCTAGTATTTCTATATGATAACAATAAACATGTTTAACTATACATACTTGTGTCTATTGAGTTAAAATGTGAATAAACAGTATTCTATATTTACATAGAAAATTTAAAATCAAGTCCTGCTGGTCCCTATTGGAAAAAAAATTCATAAGTAGATCTATTCTAAGTACGTATGACTTAAATATTGTTTAGCTTTATAACAATTTTAAAAATTGAAGTTTATTCTCTGCAGCAGAATTTAACTACCCAAAAAGTTCCAGCACTGTTGTAAGATGATTTGCATATTAGATGAATTATATCTCCAAGTCTAAATATTCTGGTCATTATTGAAGTGTCACAAATTATCTTATAAAATGGTTATAGTTATATCTGAAAAAGAAGAGAGATATTTTCCCTCTTCATTCCCTGAAAACATACAAGAGAGTCATTTTCACTGTTTCTGAAAGCCTTAGGTTCTGTGCTTCCTATGGGGTATTTACTTTCAAATAAAACCTCTGTGTTTTCAATTTCCAAGGCATTTGCAGGAATTGGGTGTATGATTCCCTTGGAAAACACAAGGCACTTCTGTATTAAACTACTCAAGTGGAACAAATATGGTGACTGTAGAAAAGAAATAAAATAGGATGCCTGGATTGACCATAATGCACTTTCGAAACAACAAAAACAAAAAACAAAATGGCATTGGCCTTTGGAAGGCTAGTGGGAGTCAATTTTTAACTCTTTAGACTAAACCACCAGATAAGTTTCTTAGTTTTCCTGAGATTCTTAGCTTCACTTTGTCAGTTTGTACTGGAGGTTGATTGACTTAAGTTACCCTTGTAATAATTCAGCCATGACTACTTGTCCTACCTTTTATTGAATAATCTGAATAATAAAACTTAGATGAGCTTCCCTGGTTGTCAATATGTCATACTTTTGACATCATACATTTTTTTCAGGAAATTAATCACTGCTTTTGAAATTCAAGAGGGATATTCCAAGGGAACCCTATGCCTGGTCCTTTTGGGAAGTTTGTTCTATGTTTCTGTTTTACTGTTGACTTTAATCTGCATCTTTTTGATATAATAAAATGTGAATATATGTATAATTGTGTCCTGAGCCCTGTAAGTCTTCCTAGTGAATCACTGAGTTTAATCATCACCTTAATTGTCTTTAGTAGAGCAATGTAATAAAATTCAACATTGTACATGTATGTGTTCAGTTAATAAGCTATAAAAAGGCATATATACATTAGCATGAATTAATTCACAATGTGTTGACCTCAGAAACTTGTATAAAAATGTAGTTACTTAAATTTAGCAAATCTGAAAGGATCAAATTAACTTAGGTAACGAACATTGCAGTTGAGATAGTAATGAGCTTAAAACCAGGGATACCCTAAATCACTGAACTGTTTAAATCTGAATAAAGGAGCAAAATAGCCTTTACATAGAGCTAAACTTAATTTTTCATCAGCCAAATCAATCAGGACAAGTTAGTATTGTGACTTGCATTGTTTATGTATATATTTATAATTACCCTGAATTCAGTAAAATCTGATTAAAATATTATTATTTTAATGAGTATACAAAATTAAATTTGGAAAAAAAGTCATACATCTTAAAACATATTTTTCAGTACACTAATTTTATTTTCAGAAATTTTTCTGAAGCCAATAAACTAAACTGGAGAAAATCCAGATATGTAAATATGTCCATCACAGCATCATGAAAATCAAAGACCAAAGACTCTGCACACAGTAAAAGATTTTCTTGATTTATTATTTTTCTATGATTTTATAAGAAATATACTCTAGATGAAGTATATTAAATTACTTGACTACTTTATAAATAAATTGATAGAATATCTTAAAATGATAAAGTTATGAAAATGTTATTCAAGTGGTAAAATTTACAGAATAACAAGCAAATTATTATAGTTATTTGAGTTATAAAAATATTAATGGCACAATACAGATGCTATATCAGATACTTCTTTAATTTCTGCAATTTGTTGTATATAATTTTATCATACATGTACACACACACACACACACACGCACACACACACACACTAAAAGGTACTCAACAACAGAGAATAACAATTTTTTCCAAAGAAGAGAAAGGCAATGACCTATCAGTAACAAAGATGTTTCATATCATTTGATGCCTTCAAACAGTAGCTGGGAACTTAGGTGCAGACATCATTAACATTATTTTTCCCCTTGGCAAGACTCTATCTTAATGAGTTCTGTATTTAGTGCTTAAATAACAGAAGTGACTTTACTCATGCTATCCTGTCTTAATCATTAGTTAGCATTCAGGCTTAATGAAAACATTGCCCCAGCAGAAAAAGAGTAACATAAACAATTTATCATCATTCCCACTGGTCAAACATAAACATTTTCTGAATTGGATATGGAGTTTCCCCATGGCTTACTGGAATTTACTATATGGCAAAAACTATGCAAGTTTTAAGCTGAATAATTTGTTTTGTGGCACAGTAGAAATATTTATTTTGGATGGAGAGTAGTCCTCAGGAAAATAGAAAAATGCTGACCAAGGAGAATAGCTGCTAGTCTCAGGAATGGGATGCTTACAGCAACTTCTAGCCTTATGTCTATATTAGGAAGTATTATCTCACTTCATTTTCTTTGTTTTATGATTCTATTTGCTTTGGGGAGAAGAAAATAAACCCTTTAAAGTAAACTAAATTTACATGTATTACATATAGGTATAAACATAAAATAACAAGGAGTCAATCCTATCAGCACCTGCTTTCTATCTGTCTGAATTGGACTAATGCTCACTCTTCAGGGCATCATTTTTACTAATTTGTGTAAACATTCAATCATTTGTATTAATAGAGAAATACAATAGCACTCTACATACTATTCTTAATCTTATTTTTCTCTTAATCATGAACGCATCTTTCCTTAGTATTCAGCATATTTCCTCTTTATAATGATTGCATTGTGGGCCTATCATAATTTAGTTATTAATTAAGTTGATGGGAAAGTAGGTCATATCCACGTCATTAGGCTTCCTGAAAATACTGCTTTGCATATTTGTACAGCAGTATCAGTTCTGCAAAAAAGCTTCAGTTATACACACTGTTCAAACTGTTCCCTAATAGTCTGGCTCTTACTGAATTTTATTTTCATCATAAGCATATGCATGTCCACTCATCCTTGCCGCTCCAAAGAATGTTAGAAATCTTTAAATTGCTATCCAGTCTGATGGGTGGAAATGTTATTAGCATGGCATATTAATTTGAAATTGTATATTGCTGTCATAGAATTGTGTCAAAGATGAAATAATAATGCAAGTGATTTATAATTTTAATATCCTACAATATATAAAAGAGGATATATATGGGCAGATAGTTACATATTGATTGCCTTTTACCAAAAACTATTTTAAAATAAACTATTTTCAAATGCAATACAAATATTGGTTTATAGGTGGTCTCTAGTGATATGAGGTAATAATGACATGAAAGATTGATGAATATAATTTTTGTGTGAAACTTTTTATTTTTTTAATTGGAACTACTTGGCGGACATAAATCATTAATGATTTATGATTGAAGACTGTTCTCAAGCCAGACACGGGCCTCACATGATACATTTCAACCAAGTGTCATCACTTCATGTCATTTAGACATGCATGCATACAGAATGGTGACAACAGGACTTATGTGGAATCTGCAGCAACTTGTTTTTCAAGTAAAGTCACTTGTTATTTTCCTAAATTTTGAATGTTTGGATTCAGTTTAACCAACATCCCATCCCTTGTGCCAACATTATAGTCTGGCAGACATTAAATTCTGTGAATGCAATGGTAAACAAAGATTAATTATGTATTTATTTACCAAGCATTTTCTTTCTTTTTCCTGTCTTAATCCATATTTTATTCCAAATCAGAATAATAACATGAGCTTTATTTCAAAATTCCCATCTGGAGAAATTTCTAATGAAAATCAAATCTTTTGTTGAAATTTAGTTGTTCTTGGAAAATAAGCATGTGGAGAAATGCAGCTGAAATGAATACTGAAATTGTGGAAAATTATTTTGCATAACAAATGGAGTCTAAGAAAGAAATATTTTAATGATTTAAGTGTAAAATAACCAGAAACAGGCACACTTTATTTCACTTTTAATTGTTTAAAAAAATTGTTTTGTTTGAAATCAAGAAATAATATTCAACAAAATGTTTTAGTCTCATGTGAATGTTGAAAAACATAATACTCTTCTGGTATTTATTTTATAGCATCTTTCAAACACAAGTGTGTTCTTGAGTTCTACCTTTCCAAAGTGAACACAACTTTCCTGCTCTCTTCAGGGTCTTTCTTCTTCTTTTGCTTTCTTTCCCTCCTTTTATTTTCTAATTATTATCTTATTTTCAGGTGAATTGAAGTAATCTCTCTCTCTCTCTCTCTCTCTCTCTCTCTCTCTCTTTCTCTCTCTCTCTCTCACACACACACACACACACACACACACGCACACACACACATACACACACACATTCACACACAATTAGGTGTGAGTACTTTCTTGGAAAGTACTCCAAAGCAAATTCATCTTACATCATCACTAAAATGATCTGAGTCATCAATAGTAAGTTATATAAAAGTACCATATATTTGTAAAGGTTGTGAAAATATACTTCCTGGTTTATAATTTCCATTTTGTTAAAAACATTGTTGAAAGTCCCTTTTTAAATCGAAATTTTATTTTTTTTCTGAGTTTCTAATTTCTTTTGTTTACTGGGGATAATGCCATATTATGTAATTCTTTGGTAATTTCATCAAAAAAAATAATATTCATCTGAGTTTACTGAAGCAAATCAACGATATATTAGTGACCAAAACATATAGCATCTATCTCATCATATCCTCAGAAGGACTCGTACTGTGTAAAGAAATTAATTCCATGATACTCACTTACTCAAAACTACTACAGGTTAACAGAGAATGGAGCAGTGTAAAGACTATTTTTGAAAATACAACAATTTATCTCATTAAATTTTTCCTTTGAAAAAATAAAATTTCACATGGTATCTTTAACAGGAGAATAGAAACATATAATCACTTATTTAAATTTAACACAAAATGATAATGATATCAATGCTTAAGGCTTTCACTGACCTAGTAAAAGGAATAATTATTTCCTCTTAATATTTGTATTTTAAAACATAAGTATCATTCAAAATCATAATTTTACATGAAACGAACTAGGGTTTTTTAATGCTAAATTTTTACTTGTATACAATCAAAATGTTCCCAGCTTTTCTGAAATCTTTCTTCCATTTTATTTCCCTTAAATAAATGGAAAGAATAAACTGAAAGAAGTGAAATAGAAGTAGAAGCAGAAGAGGAAGAAGAGAAGAAGGAGAAAAATAGGAGGAGAAGCAGGGGGAAGAGGAGGAAGAAAAGCACTTTGTGTTTCGCGTTGCCATGGGGCCACATTTGCTAAGAAATCCACGGCCTCACATTTGCTGAACATGCATTCTACCTCTGAGCTGCACTCCCAGCACCACATTTTGGTTTTAAATTAATTGATGAAGATAACAACTAGCACTTGGATCATGGGACAGTATAATTGCTTGTTGAATCATAGGTACAAACTTTTGATTAACATTCCACTTTGAGATGCCCATCTGCTCTTCAGATAGCCAGTGCTGTCCCATCATTCACGGCACACTTAGAAATCACAGCCAGGCATTTTAATCTAAGCACAACAATTGATTCTGCACTATGGACCTTCCAAAATAAGCACAGCTGCGATCTTTATATCTTTAGCAGGCTCCCTCCCAGCAACGCACAGCGGTCAGAAATGTTCACTTAGTCCAAGTTTAAAGTTTGAAAGATCAGCCTTTTGAGAAGCCACAGGAATTACTTCCCCAGTCTTAGAGTTATAACAAACCATGCATTTCTGTAAGGAGCAACAGCTTCATAGCGGGTCCAGTTATCAAAAGCATTTCACTAAAGCACACAAACCAAGTTGGGCTGAGTCCAAGGTTTTCACCTTAGGTTAGTCAACTGTACTAGATAGCATACATCTTTCTCTGAAGTGTTTAGCTCTAATGCTTACAGTCAGGGGACCCTGGGCTTCTTTGTCAGGATATAATTCACCACACTAAATGACCTCATGTACAATTGTCAGGGCTGTAACAAAATCCATGCATACTTAGAAATTACTTAGGACATTATGTCCTAAACCAGAGCTATATTTTATCAAGATCATTTAAACTTTTGGTGCGAACCATACATTGTTGTAACTAGAAATTATTTCTGTCTAATCAGAGTATCCAAAATAACCTAAAATTACATGCAAACATAAAATCCATGTTTTTTAACTCTTATTTGTCAGGCACATTCAATATTGTGTATATCTCTGTAGAATTCTCAGAGAATTATGAAGCCATACAAATAAGATGATTTTAAGAACATTTTCATTAGACTTCCAGTGCCTGAAGATGCATGTTGCAACAAATGTATCTTTCACTTTTTACTCCATCATTTCTCAAATCATCCTGCCATTAGTATTCTCAGAATAAGTAATGTGGTTTCCCATTGGGGGAGAAAAAACTATACCCATTACATCTATATGTTTTAGAATGTTGATATATACATAAATCACTATTTTCATTGTCACTGCTCTAAATCCTCAATGCCTGTACCATACCACTTATTTGCAACTGATATCAAGAAAATAGAAAGCATTTTTCACTGAAAAGCTTTGATTTAATTATTAATGAATTAAAATCTCATCACATATCTATTTTCTTTTTTATTCTATTATCTCTGCCAGCATCTTAAACTTCTAGAGGAAGTAGTAGGTAAAATCTAGAGAAAACAAATGTTTTAAATACTTTCTTGTTGTTAAGACACAATATCTGATAACCCTGCTCACAGTCTGTGGAGGTTTCTGTCCAAAGTCTTCTGAGAGCTCCAAGCCAGGGTTGCATGACAGAAGAGCATGGCAGAGGAGAAAGAGTTCATGGCATAGCAGGCAGGCAGCAGTATACCTTCCTTCTCCTCTCTCTTTTGGTATCATCCAGATGACAAGCTTATTGGTTGGTGCTACTCACATCAAAGGTGGAGCTTTCCATTGTCAGAAAGTCTATCATTATTACCCAGAATTATGCTAAACCCATCATGGACTAGCCCAGTATCACCAACTCATGATCAAGTATCACACACTCTTGACCTAGTCACTCCAAGAAAGCCCCACCTGTGAATGCATGATGCTTTCAGAGCACATCTAGGTATCAACCATAATCCTTTCTTTTGTTCCCAATTTGCTACCAATACAACCGCAAATTGACCCTACAGAAAAATGTTAGTATCTGCTTTGTTAATTGTAACATTTAAAACTTTTACTGTCATTATATCACCATGACTGGATTTTAAAAACATTTAGTTGGAAATGTTGGAAATATTGATTGCATTTTACGTTTTTAATGTTCTCTAATGCATTTACTTTTTTAATGTTTAATGTTCTGTCTACTTGGAAAATAAATGTATAAATAAATGAATACATGAATATATAAGTAAATAATTTACCTTGGCTTGTCTTGAAAGCATTTGGGTAAATTTCTTTATGGCATTTTAAAAACTACATTGCACAAGAGAACATGGTGGATAGATAGCAGCAGCTTAGGAGGCTCCCTGTGAAACCACACTTAAAATCAGGAATGGTGCTGGGCGAGAAGTCCTAAACAAGGGGAGATATACTTTGCCGACCAGAATGAACTAAACTAAGAGAAACCAACTGGAAACACAATCCTGGTGATATAACAGGAACAGATAAGGTTTCAGTGCAGAAGCTCCGTCCCGTGCCACTGGAAACCGTGATTTGAATTTCCTGCAGCCACTGCTGCGTCCCAATCAGCATGGCAAGGAGAGAAGCATGAAAGCTCTGAGAGGGGGAAGCAATGAATGGAGTTGAGAGCTGGACTGGCCGGGAGCCCTGCATCGACCTGCAGTGAGTGAGCGGATCGGGACCCTTCCACAGAGTAGGAGGCTTCAGCAGAGGACATACTGGGACCGGGCAGAGTAGCCGGAACAGGGCGCTGCAGTGACTTCAGTCACATATTCTCCTCTCAAGCGGGATTGATGGGGAGTGCCTGGTTGTGTGACACCGCTGACTAAGATCCAGTAAGCTAGCACAAAACAGGTCCCAGTACCTGGAGGTGCACCCAGCAGTGAAGCCTTTGGTAGGTTGACCTTGAGGGGTGGGCCCAGCATAGGCTGCCCAGGTCTGTGTCTCCCTAGTACACTGCAGTGGGCAGAAACACCTAGCTGGTGCAATTCAAACAAACTGTAACCGACAAAGAAAGAAATTGGGCCTCCTATATACGCTTGTATAAAAGAAACAAAAAATATGGGAAGACGGAGCAACAAGAAAGGGTCCTCAGCCCCCAATCCTGAGAAACATGCAGTATCAGACACGGCACCAATAGACATAAAGCGCTATCTCTAGAGCCACATAGACGAGTTCAGGAATGAAGTTATTAACAACCTGAAGCAAGATATAAGTAGAATAGTTAGAGAAATACTAAGCACTTCCCAAGAAAAAACAGATGGTGGAATGGAAGAATAGAAAAAAAAGAGAGAATTGTTTGATGGAGAAAATAGAGAAAATAAAGAATACGTGAAGCAGGTTCAAAGAGATTACCAGGAAACTAAAAACTCTATCAAAAACTGGCATAACAGCTTGAAAGAAACTAAGGATTGATTATCTGAACTGGAGGGCAGATTTGTAATATGGGAGCATGAAATGAAAAACTTCTTAAAAATAACAACAACAACAAAAAAAACCAGCAACAATACAAAGGCTAGAAGATAAGAGAATCTATAACTTAAGAATTAAGAATATAAAAGAAGAAGTAGGGACACAAACAAATGGACTACAAAAGCTATTCACAGAAATAATCTAAGAGAATTTCCCTAATTTAGCAAATGGTAAAGATACTCAGATGTGTGAGGCATACAGGACCCCAGTCACCTACAACACAAACAGAGCTACACCCAGGCATATAATAATCAAAATTCCAGAAATCCAATATAAGAACAGAATATTAAAAGCCGTCAGAGACAAGAAACAGATCACTTACAAGGGAACACCCATTAGAATTACAGCAGACTTCTTGGCACAAACCATCAAATCACCAAGAGTTTTGGGGGAAATAACTCAAGCTTTAAAAGATAATAACCTCCAGCCAAGATTGGTATATCATGCACAACTGTCCCTAGAAATTGATGGAAAAACAAGGTGCTTCCAGGATAAAGAGGAACTAGGGGAATTGCAAACACCAATTCAACTCTACAGAGAATACTGCAGGATAGTCTAAAAAAGGAAAATACCAAGATTCCAGAAATAGTGGCAGACAGGCCACAATGAATGGAGCAGAAAACAAAATGAAGACAAACTGACAACAAAGGACAGAAAGAGAGCTCAACAGAAATGAGGCAGAGAAGATCGGATGGTAGGAACAGCTATTTTGGAGAAAACAAGACATCATAATAGCTAGTGCTGATTTAGTATCATCTTGTTTTGAAGTCCCATCAAACTTGTATTCTTCTTCCTCCATTGGTCTAAAAAGTTGTATCTTATTGGATTTTATTATATATGATCATATAAGCAAAACTTTTATTGACAAGGAGATTATACAGAAACCATTGTTCATTTTCTGTTAATTGGTTCTAAATATCCTGTAATAATGTCATTCTCTTGAATGGTTTTATAGTATCTTGATATGTTTGGTGCTACAGTATACAAAGTTATACTCAAAGATTTCAAGGAAAGAGATACCATGGTAACTATTTTAATGTCAGGATATCTTGTGGTGAAACACTATTTGTTTAAATGGTTATGTTTTGACCTGCGCTGTTCTGTTATTATGCCCTCTCTTATCTCTAGTCCCCCCTTTTTAAAAATTATTTACATTTTTCTTTTTATCTCTTTAATTAAGGGAAAATAAATAAAAAATAGCAAGATACATTATAGTAACCTACTTTGATTTCCTATTAACTTGATTTGAAATCCTATATTGCCCTCATCATCTTGTTTTGACTGATTTTCCCCTATTCTGCTTTGCTTGATAGTACCAAGTTTGAAAGTATAGGCAACAACTGTGAAGACAATAAGATTCATTATGATGCCCATTCTGGTTGACTGTTATCTTCTTTTAAAGTCCTGTAATGTTTCCAATGCTTTGGTTTTATTCTTTACTATTTTGTTCAATTTTATTATAACTGGCAATTCTTATTAAAATAGCAAGAGGTAGTATGGTAACCATTGTCAATCACCTTGTATTTTGTTTTTACATTATCTATTATGTCCATCCTTTTGATTTGACTGACTCTGTCCTGATATGTCACATTTGGTCTTACTCTCTTCAAAAAAAGTAATAAGAACTATGGGAGTAATAAAGCCCAAAATGTGTAATTGTCAATGTAAAAAAAAAAAAAAAAAAAAAAGAAAGTGCTCTAAAGGTTATAACTGCATATATGTTTAAATGTATAAGATAGATAACCATATTACTGAGTTTTTTTTTGATCATTGAACAAAACTGTTTGCACTCTCGCTGTTTGTAAGTCCACTTTATATGCTTTAATTTTGTAACTTGAACAACTATTTCTAAGATGAGAATATGTAATCTATTAACTAGTGATTTCTTACTGTTTGTTTTTTAAATTTTGTATTACTTGTACACTTTTTCTGGTTTTTTTTTTTTCCTCCTTAAATAAAAAAGAAAAGAAAACAAAACAAAAAACCCTACATTTGCTTGAGAAAATAGCATCATGTGACAGGATCATAGCAATCACAACTCCCCAGGTGCCAGAAATCACTCACCCTGGGTGGTTCAAGGGACTCAATTCTTCACAACACTTTTTTTTCCTAAGTAGAAATTCCCTGCAGGGCATTAATTTCCATGTGAGCTAGTAGTAATCTTGTTTCTAAAGCAAATGGTTTGTAGTTTATTAGCCCACAAAACAGAAGAATAACAGATATCTCTGATATTTAATAAAGGTATCTTTCAATATTCATTCCTTGTTTTATAAAAATATTCAACAAATAATGATTTAAATTATTCCTAAAAGTGTATTTAAAAATTATTTCTAAAAATTTCTGTCCATATTATCTTGACTTAGAAAAACATAATGTTATTTTAGCAATTTTTAATTTTTTTTTTGCTATTTTTATATATGGGTATACAAATCTATGTATAAAATACCCATCTCTTCCAGCATCGACTATGTGAGATTTTAAACAATTAATTCTGTTGTCTTGGCCCTATTATAGAGAAGTAAGAGTATTTGTGATCTTTTATAAGGTTCTATATTAGCATTAGTGCATAACATATATTGCGACTCTGTTTTTAAAAAAAATGTTTAGCCATTTTTCTAGTTTATTTTTATGTGAATTGAATATGTACAGCAAAGAGCCATCATGAGTGGCTATAATTGTTCAGGTTCCAGAGTTTTATCAAATGAAATGCCACAGATTCACCAAAACTCTTTTTGTCGGGAAGATGAATTTTATGCTGCTACTCTTTTGGTTATCTTGGCTTAGAGCAGACAAACATTCCAATTTATTAAGAAGAAGGAAATGAAGAAAAATATAATTAAGAACCTAGACACAGGTTAGTTTACGTATAGAGTCCCTCCTCTGAAGGTAGCTAGTCTTAACCACAGGATGGTTTGTCTTGCCAGCTTTTATGGTGTCAAAATTCTTGACTTTTTTCCCTCTGTTCTGTCTGGTAGTACTGTTTCAGACAGCAAGGCCAACTTCACATTGGTGCTCTTACTGGGAAGTCAAAGCTTCCAAGCAATTCCACAGTAATCTCCTGCCCTGTCTCCTTTGGTCTTGGTCATGTCACACTTTATTTAAGAGTAAGTTTTGACTTGTAATCCAAAAAGCTAAAATCCAATGCCCCTCAGGTCCAAAATAACTCCTTTATCTTCAGAATGACCTTCCATGGTCTCCAGGATCCTAGTCCTGATGGCCTTGAAATCCTCTCTGATAGAATGATTACTCCAAACTGAAGTAACTTTTCTGTATAATTTTTCCTTCATTTTTTAAGTCAGCATAACACAATATAAATGACATCATGGGGAAAAAAAGTAACATCAGTATATCAGTTTGCCCAGGGACAAAGTCACGTCAATTGCTCAACCTCTGTCTGATACCGAGAGCAATAGTACAATCACTATTATCTGGAGAATTATTAGAAATTCAAATACAACATCCTCCAATACTAATTAGAAACCTTGGAAGTGATACACAGTACTGTGTGTTTTTAACAAGATCATCGGTGATACTGTCTTATTCTTAAATTTAAGAAGTTCTTCTTTATACTAAGGTGCTCATATATTTATTTTCCAATTAGAGTAATGGATTTCAGTGTTTATTTTTAGTTCTTTTAGGGCTTAGATCCCAGGTCATTGTTTCATCTGAGTGTTAATGTGCCTTCATATGTGGGAATTCATTGTCAGATATAATAGTGCAGACTGGTCAGGCCTTTTAGTAAGTAGCCATGCCATGAAAGCTCCACCTTCATAAACTGAATCAATGATTTTATAAAAAAAGACAGCAGGGAAACACCTTGTTCCTTCTGTCACATGAGGATCCAATATCAAGTCTCAGTTATGAAGCAGAGAACATTTTGCACAACACTAAATCGGATAGTGACTTCAAAAAATTAAAGCACAATGAAAATAAACAACCCCCAAAAAAGAAAAAAAAATTAAACAATAGAAACAATGAAAACAAAACAAACTAATAAAGAGAGAAAGGATAAAATTTGTCTGGTGCCCACAATTCTGTGGCAGTATCCAAGTCAAAGCACAGATCTGAGCTGGGTAACCCCACAAGGTTACAGTAGTGCTAGTGCTTAGTGGGAGGCTGATCTTGGCCTCTGGATATGCGGCCTGGCACCAACTTTCATCCAGCATCTCTCTAGATGGCCATCGTGTTATCTTACCCTGACTGACTCAGTATCACCCCCCAAGTTACTGTGGCATCCTCAGACAGAAACAGTCAAAGCTGCCCCAGATTTGTGCACAATTCACCTTTCCTGGACCTTTCACAATCTCCTCTGTTCCTTCTGGATCTCTTCTGTGCTGGCTCCAGGGACACTGGGAGGGAAATGCTGGTTTCCCATGCTTGTGCCTCCATGCTCAAGGCTGTTTGCAAATCTGGTAGCAGTGCTGTGGGTATACTGACTTTACAACCCAAGGCTGAATTATAAGTCTGCTGTCTACATTCCTCTCTTGCGCTGATCAGTTGCAGGGCAAAAGGGGTTGTTCTGTTCCACTCACTACCTTTACCACTGATAATGTGGTCTCTAAACTTTATGATAACTAGAGGATCCAGTCAGCTGCTATAGCTCACCTCTCCAAAAAGCCTGTAAATATTAGCCATAGCAACTACATAAGAGAAATAAATAAAAGAAATAAAGATAGGAAAGGAAGAAGTTAGACTATCAATATTTACAGATGACAAGACACTCTACACAGAAGACTTCTAAAATTCCACCATAAGACTTCTAGCTCTAATAACCAAATTCACTATTATAAATAGATACAGATTAACACTCAAAAATCAATAGCATTCCTCTACACAAATAACAGGTGTTTTGAGAGAGAAATTAGGGAATCCATGCTTTTCTCAATTCCATAAAAAATTAAATACTTAGGAATAAATATAACAAAGGAAGTAAAATAAACTTTATGTTGAAAACTATAGTAATTTGAAAGAGGAGATAGAAAACGATGTCAGAAAAGGGGAGGGTATCCCTTGTTCTTTGGTAGGAAGAAATAACATAATAAAAATAAAAATGGGCATACTCCCAAAATTGTTTATATGTTTAATGCAATCCCAATCAAAATATCAGTAACATATTTCACAGAACTAGAAAGAAATTCCTAAAATTTATTTGATACCATGAGAGACCTCAAAAGCAAAAGAAATTCTGGAGAATAAAGACAAAGAAAGGGCCTGATTTGAAGTGATACTACAAAGGTACTGTGATACAAATAGAATAATACTGGAATAAAAACAAAACAAAATACTAAACAACAACAAAGCAGATTGGAGGATCAATGAAACAGATTAGAATATGCAGAAACAAGGTTAAGAACACTCAGCCACCATATCTTTGAAAAGAGGACAAACATCTTCCCTGGAAGAAAGACAGCTTCTTTAAAATGATGCTGGGAAAACTGGTTTTGCACATACCAAACACTAAAACTAGATCTGTGTTCTTCACCATGCATTAAACTAAAATCAAAATGGATCAAAGTCCTAAATTTAGAATCACTATATCTCCTGGAAGAGAAAATAGGCAGAACTCTTGAAGACACAGGAATAGGCAAAGGCTTTATGAACAAAACTACAATTGAACAGGAAATATTACAAATAATTATCAACTTAGACCTCATCTTTTTAAAAAATTCTGCACACTAGAAACAGTCACCATTAGAGTAAAGTGACAACCCACAGACTGGGAAAAAAAAATTTTTTTTCGCCAGCTGTTCCTCAGACAAAGGAATAATATCAAGAGTATATAAAGAGCTTAAAATAATAAAACCTCTAAATTTAAAGATTCAATCAAAAAATGGTCACCTGAAATGCACAGAGACTTGTCAGATGAAGAATTACAAATGTCAAACAAATACTTGAAAAAATTTCCAATATCACTGGGCATTGGGGAGATGCAGATTTAAACTGTTGAGATTCTATCTTACTCTAGAAAGAATTGGAATTATCAAGAAATCAATCAGTAACAGACGTTGGAATGAACTGTAGCGGGAAAGGAACATTTCTCAACTGTTGATGGGAAGGAAGGCCAGTGCAACCACTGTGGAAATCACTATGAAGATTCCTCAAAAAACTAGGACTGCAGAGTCCATTTGATCCAACTTTTTCCATTGATATCTTCCCAAATGAATTAAAAATCATGATACAAACACACTCGTGCTCACATCATTAAAGTTTATAATAGTCAAATAGTAGAAACTGCCTAACTGCCCGCCCACCAACTGACAAATGGATAAAGATTTTCTTTTCTTTTCTTTTCTTTTCTTTTCTTTTCTTTTCTTTTCTTTTCTTTTCTTTTCTTTTCTTTTCTTTTCTTTTCTTTTCTTTTCTTTTCTTTTCCTTTTTAGATAGAGCACTGACCAGCCTTAAAGAAGGACAAACTTGAGACATTTATAGTAAGAGGATAGACTTAGGGGGCAAAAGGGTTGGGAAGGAAGTAGGGAAAACAAAAAAATAAGAATTAAGGTGTATCATGTAAGGATACAAGTACTAGATCATGAATCTGATCATTATGTGTAGGTAAACTTTATTAATAAACTTAACTAATAAAAAAAGAAGAACCTTGTGCTTCCTGGTAAATCCTCTAGAACACTGAAACTTCGAATCTGAAAGATACTTTTGGTTCTCTCTCTGTTCATTGGCAGAGCTAAGATAATTTGTATAATCACAAAACTGGTGAAAGTCAATGCACGTTTCAGTTCAGATTTCTAAAATCTAGCATGTAGCTACAATTTAAATAAAGTTTAAGACGATGCTTTTGCATATTCTACATGGTGCTCATGTCAAGAAATGTTTTTCCCTTCTGCTTTAGTCACTGTATCTGTAATCATTTTCTCTTAACTTATTTAATATTAAACATGAATAATAAAAATAAGGAATTTTTCTGAAAATCATATCACTTGTTTTATTTTCTCAATGTAGAAAGCTCCACACAAATTTGTTTTAGAAGAGAAATTTACACAGGAAATTAAAAAGATTAAAAGTTATTAGTATATTTCCCTAAATAGTGATTCTATTTATATGATGTTAAAGGTTCTAGCTCAATAAATTTCACTAATGCCAATTAATATCCTGATGAAATAAAACTGTAAAATTATCATGTATTTAGACTATATTTTCTTTGTAATTAATATTTCAAAAAAATTCTATACTTTCTGATATATATTTTTTTTCATGCTTTCTATAAACTACAAACTTCTTTAGTTCAAATGTGTTATTTGTTATCAAAGATGGTTTTATATATCTGATAAATGTTTTCTAGATTTTATACTGACTACCTCTTTTACTATATAAATAAAATAACTTTTAATTATCTAGTTATAAAATAAATTAAATATTTAAAACCAAAAGTGTATACGAACAACCAAAATTAAAATTTTACCCAATTTTAATTTGACTTTCACCTCTACATGGTACTTTACCATCTCTTTGGCAGTTCAAATTACCTCAAAACAGAATTTAAATTTGGATTATCAAGAGACACTGAACTAATCAAGTACCTGGAAATGTTTTCTACATCATAAAAAATAATGAAGGGAAGCACCAAAATGATATCATTTTCCTGGGCACCAAAATATTCTCTAACTTCCTTCATTTGGAAAATTTATAGTCTAGTTGTAGAAAATAAAATCAATAAGGAAATTTTGTCAAAGAAAACATCTTTGTCTTTGAATCACAGATCTCAGATAGTAAATAGATATTTTATTATGCATATATTAACAAACACCAATATAAAATCCTAAACCTATAATCAATGAATATTTATGGAAGCCCTACAAAATACATTATTTTCCTGCCTAATACATTGACAAAAACATGAATTACATGTTTGCATTAATATAGTTTCTGTTTCATTAGTATATGGGTATGCATATTTTGGAATATGTTAATTTGCATATAAAAATTATGTCCTAATCTAAGAAAGATGCAGAATCTAATTAATGCTGAGAATTCGGAGAAATTCCAAGAAGCAGACCCAGCAGTTACACCGCCAATAACAGCATCCCAAGTTCACCTCAGAGGGTGTTCCAATAGAAACGTTAATCATGTTGCCATCATGATATGGACATTTAGGAGATTTAGGGTTAAATTATGTACCCAAATTCTTATGATATAGCCCTAACTTCCAGTTTTTCTACATGTGGCCTTATTTGGAAACACATGCACAAATATAATAGTTAAGATGAAGTAATATTGATGCAGGCTGAGCTAGGTCTTAGGTCATTCGACCTGCTGTTACAAAATTTGTTAGACTGGGTAACGTATGAAGAACAGAAATATATTGTTCATGTTCTTGTAAGTTAAGAAACCCTCTATTGAGTTGCTAGACTGTTTTCCAGGTGAGTACCGGCTCCTCATAGATGGCTCCTTCTGTGTGTTGCACATGGAAGAGGGGACAGTCTAGCTACCTCCAGGCCCTTGTATACAGACTAATGCAGTTCATGATGGCTCCACCCTTCCCACAGTCACCTTGCAATACTGTCACATTAGAGATTCAGCTTTACCATGGATTTTAGGGAAATAACAAAGTAGAAGGGAACTGACAAAGAGATGGTAAAGTACCATGTAGAGGTGAAAGTCAAGGTTATATATCAAGGTCTGAAGCTAAGAAATGCTAAGGATGTCAGCACCACATGAAAGCTAAGGGAGAGACATGGAGTCTTCCTTACAGCCCTTGGAGTGAAATAATTCTGTCAATACCATGATCTCTGTCTTTTTCTTGGATGCATAATCCAAACTATACAAATAATCTGTATTTATTCAAATATGGAAAAAGTGTTTTTTCAAAGTTGGCATGCATGTATTGAGTATAATATCCCAACCATTACTTCTTTCCTGAAAGACAACATGTTTGTCTCATAAGTGACAGTTTGTCTCCATTTTGGATTGCTAATAATTCTATGAATTTGCATTGCATATCTGCACTTTGAGAAGAAAGGCAAGGTTATTGAAACTTAATCTGTGTTTTGATCTGCTCCTTCTCTGTTCCTCTCAGAAAAGTCTGTTGGCATTATGTGGCTTGATC
The DNA here is from genome assembly GCF_034190915.1 of Cavia porcellus. Lineage (NCBI taxonomy): Eukaryota > Metazoa > Chordata > Mammalia > Rodentia > Caviidae > Cavia > Cavia porcellus. The sequence goes on along the minus strand of NW_026947497.1, from coordinate 23,238,730 downwards.
TGACAGCTCAGAAGAAAAAAGCACTTTCAAAAACTGAACCATTTGCACCCTAGAATTCAGGGCCAATTTCATAGATTTTTCAGATAGTAGTTTTAATTTGTTTATTTACCATGCCCAGGGGTACACCAAGCCTTTATCCAAGAAGCAAGGCCCATCATGCCTTGCCCCATATGCATAAATCCATCTAGGATATATAATCTGTATTTTTGAACTCTCCATTCTTGTCTTAGGATCAGACCTTTTAGGGTGGAAAGTACAAACTTTTTATAGTTGTGCATTTACATCTGACCATCTTATTTCATCAGCCTTTTCCATTCCAGCTTGCACAAAGTAAAGTGATTATCAAGCATTTTTAATTTTTTTCTGTAGTACAAATTTATACTTTTTTCTAGGTTAGCCTATAGAAACACAGGAGTTATCAACTTACTGTAATTCTTTGCTTTTCTGCTGAAAATACTTTTATCTGCTGTCCTGAATCCCCAAACTGCAGTTTTAGGACAATGCTCAGAAAAGGTGCAGGAGTTGGGAGACAAGTAAGGAACTCCCAGCTTACTCCTAATTTGTATAGCGAGCTACTTACTGGTGAGAAACTTTGACCTCTTGCTGTCTCTCCCCATTAGTCCTCTTCAACACTGGAATGAATTTAGGGAGGAAAAATAACGATTCCTGATCCAATTCTTTCCATGTCTTCTTAGGAGAAACTCTGCCTGCAGCGAATAGAAGATCTCGGATTTCTGGTTTGAAGTCCAATAGGTCTCCTCCGACAGGAGTAGAAGCCTGGACTCAGTCATCACAGCTGGCATTGGAAGGCACATTTATAAATCCTGTGCTTCATTACGAGCAGTATAAATGTATATTCTCTGGTCAGAACAATCCAGATATATACTTACTGGACTACTATAAAGGCTAACATGCTTCTCTCAAGAATCTTGGTTTAGGTACTACTAATGCAGTTTTCCTAATTACAAGAAAGTCCACTTTCCCCAAAGCCACATCTTCTGATCTTGCGTTTAATCTAACTAAAAGTGATGCTTACTCTCCCATTGCCCTCACTGTTTTGCATTAGTCATCAAGGCAAAAGTCAAAGATGTATTGATTAAAAATATTATTTTAAGTAAGTTATAATAGAAAAATGATTACAAGAAATGTTTATTCACGGGTATTTGTTTACATGCTGTTTACTTTTAAGTGAGAAGGAATTAGTTTTACATCAAGAAATCCTTAATTAACTATATAGACTCTAAATTATTTATTTATTTGTTTGTTTGGTGTTGATCACTCTTCTATCAATTATTTGAGAAAATCAAGCCCAACTGCAATTATTCTAAATGAGCAACTCCATTTGTAGAACATCAAAAAGCTTATTAAAGTTATAATTTCTAGGAAACAAAACTTCATACATTTATTACAGTTATTGCAGATATAATCCTCACTAGAAACTCTGATATCTCTAACATTAAAACAGAATCAGTATTTATTTTTAAATGGCAATATATTTCAGCACAATTGTGACTTCTCAAAATGTTAACAATTAATTCTGTGTTACTAACTTTTATTTTATCTTTGATAGTTAAAGTGGAAAAGAAGCAATTATAATAGTAATTAATACATGGAAAACTGTGAAATATAATACTTGTATACTCATCTTTACTACATTTTATAGACAATCCAGGCAATTTAGATAGTTGGTTATTTAAGAAAACTCGGATCTTGTGTGGTTTGTAACCAACTATGAATGACTTGCATAAAGATATAGAATCCAAAGTTCAAACTTTGGCAATCTTGGTTTTCAAACTTTTCTGTTTATTCCCCCAAGAAACACAGTATATGTAGTTACGTTAAAGCTACCCATCCACAAGTGATAGACAAGTGAAAGTTTCATACCTATTTGGTTAAGAGTAGGTGGAGTGGATCATAATTTTGAATACATTAGTTTGGTATAATATGTGAGAATTTTATAAAGTTTCCTGCAAATGTGCTAGAAAAAGTTCCTAATAAACACATGAAGAAGTAGTAATCAAAAATAAATAAATGCAGTTGCCATTTTACTTGGTATATTAGCTATATACAGACAACAAATTAATGCAATCAACATTTCAGAGAGATCTGCATTGCATTCTGCCTTTGCTATGCTCTTGTACAAAGCTATAATAGAGTTTTAGGACACTGTATTTTTCTATTCCCTAAAAAGATTTTCATTCCATTGCACAATTTCACATGACAGTTGCTAAAACTCAGTAACATGGCAACAGTTGCAAAACACTTTTCAATTAACAGTGCTACAATCACAGTAAGTGTGATAATACTTCTCTGAGTAACCAGTTCAGAGTAAAGAGAATAATACATAAAATAACTTCCAAATATTTAGGGGGAAAATCAAAATACAATTTCTTCTTATAAAACCTCATTCATTTTGGTTTCCAGCAAACACATGCTCTGACACTGAATATTAGAACTGATTGTGTAGGATGATCTGTACTGTCATCTATGGAGGAAAACAAAAATGTTAGTTTCTGAAAAATATTTGTTGTCTCTTTCATGTCTGTATTTATTGATACAGAGATGCTACTAAATGTTATGGGAGTATCTTACTTTGTCTCCTAAAGTTTAGTGTGATTTCTTTTCTTGATACAGTATATGCAATAAACAGTATAAAGAGCTAACTTGAAATTTTTCATCTGCTCTCTATGGCAGTGTAAAGCAGGCCACACTTGTCATGTGTTCTGGTGTAAGCCATTAGCTTTCATGGCAATAGCTCTAATAAATCTATTTTATCATAAGAATGCTACTTTGGAGAAAAACTTTGTGTTCTTAACAATAATTTAAATGATAGCTCTTCAAATCCTACTCCACATTCTTGGAATTAAATATTTTAATTTCACTAATTCACATAAAATGTTTCAGGAAATGTATTTTTGTAGAATTACAAATCTAGTGTACAATTTTAAATTGATTATTCCTAGCAATGAGTATATGAAAGTTTAAAGAAAATAGCAATGAAACAAAGAAAACTGTAGTACAATATTTATTACTACTTGTTGCTAATATTAATATGAAATAATTGAAATATTTTCATTCTAAATTAATAGTATTCTTAGACACACAGTGTCTAATTATGTAAAATCTTACTTGGTGATATAGTTAAGATAGCACTTCAATTAGCATTATCCCTACAAAATATATCTGGAAAACTTTCATTTTGAAGAGCCTAAAAGATAGGGCTTTGGATTTAACTCAATGGCACAAGCACCTTCCTGGCAAGCATAAGGCAGTGAGTTCAATCTCTGTTTAAAAAAAAAAAAGAATAGCTTAAAATTTCCCATTTTCATGCACACTCAAAACAAAATCTGTAAACAGATTTTATTGACTGAAATACTGAGACAGGTGCACATGAACATCCTTATATACACCTTTTATAATACATATAAGAAAATTATATATGGCAAATCCCAGATTTATAATATTTATCTAACTAGGTGTGGTGGCACATGCCTGTAATCCCAGCTCTCTGGGATGCTGATGCAGAATGATGATGGAAATTGCAGCCCAGCCTCAAAATAATGAAAAGTTCTGGGGATGTAGCTTAGTGCAAAGGCCCTATGTTCAATATTCAGTGCAGAAAAAGTAAGATAAAATAAAAAACACAATATTTATTTGTAGTTGTTAAAAACTGAATAGTGTCTGAGGTTTTATACCAATTGCAAATGAACAAGATTTGAATCTGCTACCAATAGGAGATACAAGATTCCTGGATCAGAGGCAAAAGAAAAACACAAACTCCTTCACAGTACAACCAGATATAATTCCCTGAGTGACATCTTACATCCAACAAGTCAGGTTTATCACAGAACCTGCCTCAAGGCTGAATATCTTTGTGGTTACCTAGATGGCTTAATAAATAGCCAATGTTTGTTTGCATAGTTTTCCAAAATCGACTGTAAATCTGCCTTTCTCAATGTGGCAATGAAGCACTTTGATCATTGACAAATAAAATAAAATGAAGTTTAAAAAAAAACAAGTCAGTAAATTGTAACAGGATTCATCAAGAGATTGAGCAGATCTATCGTTAATGATCTCGAGTTCTATACAATAAGCATAGTAACTGGATCTGTTTTTTGTTATATCAAGCTGATTCTAAAGTTGGACATTTTCATTTGTAGTAGTGAGTTTCCACTTCACAGAAGCATCACTGTACCAAGCCTTGATGAGCTAAAGACCCCAGTAAGCCATGAACTTTATTCCTGGTACAAAGCAGAAAATTACCACTATGTCTTCATTTAATAAAAATACACCACAGGGATCAGGAGGATTTTATATTTGAATATACCATTTCCATGATTAAGTACTTTTATGGTCATATCAATTTGTTAGTTATTGAGTAGAAGTTGATCTACTTCATTATGGTAATATCAGACAGAAATCCCAAGGTCCTACTGACTAGGCATTTTGATAATTGCCTAGCAGCAATCTAATAGTCTCTTTCAAGAAGAGGATTCATACGAGTCATGAGGAATGAGTGAAATCAAATCCTACAAAAGTCCTTCTGGGAAAGGAAGTTGCCTCCATTTGTTTCAGGCTATAATCAGGAAGAGCATCCTTGATTGGCAGAGATGTAACCCATGTGAATCATTTATGTTGCTCAAAGATAAAAAATATGTCACATGTACATAGCTATATTTTGAAATACCATATTAGTTTAGGTCCCAGTAAAAGTATGCCATTTTTTCTATCAGTCAATATAAATGACCAAGAAGAATGTATAAACTGGTAACATATTGTCTCTAATACCTAAGCATTCCAATAAGGTGCTAGCTCATTTTTCTGACCAGGGCACTGTGTAAAGAAAAAATGGAATTTCATTGAAGACCACAGAGCATAAACATTGTGAATCTGTCTCTATATACCTAGGGACTTTAGATGATAAATGGACACCTAATTTTAAATGTTTATCCATTTTCTTTGCTGGCATGGGTTGACATCACCATGGTTAGGGCACTCGAAATTGAAAATTAGGGCACTCAACAACAAAATTCAGAAGTTCAACAACACATTATAAACTACTAAATGGAAGTTTTTGGCACCAGAGGCTATACAAAGTCGCAATAAATCTTTTTATGCCAACTGGTAGCAAACATCAGTAGCTTAGTGTCATCTGTCCTCCCTACTGTCCAATTGGGAGAATCTTCTCTGGTAATTTTGGTAATTTTGAAATGTTAACACATGAATGTAAGTATATCAGTACCTACTATACATTCAATTTCACAATGGGTCTCACCATAAGGTAATATTTGTTTCCTTTCCCAAATCGATTCTGTCTAAAACCCACTGACTAAAATTTGGCTCCTATATCCTCCAAAGAACCCCATAGGACAGTCATAATTGCAGGAATTCTTCAAGTCTCCAAAGTTTCTCAGAATGTTTAGATAAGTGTGTGTACACTTCAGTCAACCTTTAAGAGAGGGAGACTTCAATTCCATGCCTGAGCCTCTTTGGTCTTAAAGTTACTGAGGTGTAGTGGAGGAGGGAGATACAGGAAGTCCTAAGAGGAGGGGTATTGGGCAATAATAATTAAGCTATGTTTTTGTTTTGAATACTAAATTTGTAGATGTGAGTTCAAATAAACAAATTTTAAAATTTTTGCTATATTCACCATCTACTGTCAGATGATAAGGTCATCATTATTAACACTATTTCATCTTTTTTTTTCAGTTCTGAGGTTTGGAGTCTAGGTATTTCACCATGAGATGCAGCCCTAGCCTACTCTTATTTTTAAATTTTATTTTGAAGCAAGGTCTCACTAAATTGGGCAGGCAGAGCTTTGCAATCAGCCTGCTTCAGCGTACAACAGGGTTAGGATTACAAGTGTGTGCTGCCATTCCTGCTTCTAATATATCCTTGAGAACCACTACGTGCAGCTTCCGTGGCCATCGTCTTTCTCATCAGGGACCACAGTGTTTGACAACAATGACCCCTGATGCATATTTTCTTTCTGAGAGTATAGTATAGTACTTTGTGGAACAGGCCATCTGCATCTGAGGTATTAACTATCTCCATGGTCATATAATCTCTTAAATTGGTATCAGTTTTCTTCTTAATAAATTAGAGAATTTTCTTGTGCTCAGAGAAATTTCTGAGAGACATCCACAGCTTTTTTAAGATCCACTGTGTTGAAAGCACTTTTTATTGGCACATTCATGAAAGAATATCACCAAACTGGGATTGAAGGGTTAGGAGATTCTATTCTGCACAATTATCGCAGTTTCCTTTAACAAACATTATATATCACATTCATTGTCCAAGACAAGTAAAGTACTAATGCCTGGCCTGGTGCCTCCGCATGGCACTTGTGAATTTTAATACCTGCTCATTTCAGCACAAAAACATGGTTGCATGTTAATCTTCTGAAAGAGACAACAGGCTGCTGGTTATGGAGGAAAAATCTTAGCATTAGATTCTGCACTTAGCAGAAGACAAGTAAGAAATCATAATAAGGAACAGGGCTCTGTTCAAGCAGCTGCCTATGACATTACTTCCCATATCCATTCTTTCTCTATTGCCCCAGTGCCTCCTCATTAACAAGTAATAAAGTGCAGAGTTGTTTTACCCAGTTGACCATAAGGTTTGCTCAACACATTTTCTATTTATTCCACTATTTTTTCAAATACTGTTAAATAATCCACCAGAACTATATCCTTCTTCTTTCAGAAGATCGTGTGTCTGTCAGCATTCAATCCTATTCCAAATACTGTAAAGAATTCTGAAGCACAGCGATGTCATTTTACTTGAAAGCTGATGAGTTTTATGGATAATAAAAGAAGACAAAAGATTTCTGGGTCAGTTCATAACAAGCAACATGTGCTTCAACAGACTCGCATTGGCTTCCTTTGCCCTCACATCCCACGGGACGATTTAGAAGAAAGTAGAAAGATGCCAGGTCATGCAGTGGATTGCATCAAAGGAAAAGAATCTTGAGTCAAAATTGTGATAATGGACTGAGCATGTCTGTCCTATGCTCTGGAGGGAGACATTGTCCAAGGTTGTTCCATTTACAAATATCCTTCTAAAAATAATCCAGAGCCAAGTGCTGTGCTGTTAGTGCATAATCTCACAAGATGAGCAGAAATGAGAGCAGCCTCTCCATGAGGGCTTGATGGAATGGGTGTTTGATGAATGGGTTCCATAATTTTGAGGTCTGTGCTTATCATTTTGGCATTTCTGTGCACTCCTGATGTATCCTCATTTTGTCTTTTATGCTTTAGTTCCATGAGTTAATTCCTCACAGTCACCACATCAATCTGATTATCATACAACACATAAGAATGCTTTTTTTTCCCCACCAAGAGGCTACAATTGAAACACCACAAAGAAAATACTTGAAGGAAAGGTTACCAGTGTATTACACTAACTTTTTAGGCTCCAATTAAATAGAGTTTCCTATTGTGTTTCTTTATCTTTTTCTAATTTTCCTGTGATATCCAAATACTTTATATACCTATGCAATTTATCAGCATGCCAATCACTTTATTTTAAGAATAAATTTTATTTATATTAAGTTATTTACATTTATTTTCACTTGACTATGTTTGAATGTATTTAAATCAACTTTTTATTTATTGTCTTCCTGGCTTAGAACCACATAGAACAACGAATATCTCTTTCCTTCTTTTTCTATCCTTCACTATTTTGTTCAGTTTTAGACTCAGTAGATACTTAATAAAAAATGAAATTTATTTTCAAGTCACTTAGGTTTAATTCCATGATATTCTACTTATTTCCATGATCTATAGATTATTTTTAAAGTTGTATAATATTTTATCATTTTTCTCTATGTTTTGTGTGCATTTGTGTGATTGTAAATTTTATATACATTTTGTATATTATTCTCCCATCACATAAATCTAAATTCAATTTGATAAAAATATACTTTTAAAATATCAATTTTTGTTTGACTCTCTTAGCATTTCTGATTATAATGAGTAAAGCATTTCATTATTGTTCACAGATGTTAAACTCACAGTTCCCTATTTGCATTTGGTTACACAATGTCTCCTGAGAAAATATTGTAAAACAAAAAGTGAGAAAATTTTCAAACTTGGGGCAATTTTTTTCTCATGGAGTAAAGATTTGGAAAAATCCTAACTACCACAAATCATTTTCCTAACATCTTCCATTACTTAAAATGCCTAAATCAGCAACTTAATTTTTTTTTCTTGTTGAGAAACTATTCTTGTTAGAATTTTTGTAGAAAGTAAAGTCAGAAGTGTTGCAGGCAGAGGGTTACTTTCCATTCATCCATCTACCCTGATATTTGGGTAATTGCATAATTGACAATGTACATCAGTGTGCACAAGTGAGACAAAACCTGTGGAATGTTACATCTTATGATTTACCTGGTAAAAGAGTTCCTCTTAATCAATGAGCCAAGTAAATAAAATACAATATTTACATATTAACTGTTAAAATAAGAAAATTGTAGATCCATGAAAGCATCAAATAGAGTGATGTGGCATATTTGGTGTTGCTAAAAAAGACATCCTAAAAAGTGATGACTGTTCTATGGAAATTAGGCTTTAATAACATGGAAAGGGGGAAGGGAAATATTCTATTTGAAGAGATATAGATAAACAAAGATATGGTTCAAAGAAGGCCACAGGCATATGTGAAGCTTTAATAGTATATGAATGACAGTGACTAGAAGAGACAGTGAAGACTTAATGTAACAGCAAACTAAAGAAAGAAATTAGGTCTTTCACCATAGCATAGTTTACCACTGATAAGAAAAGAATAAGACAAAACAAACAAGCAAACAAACACTCTGCTTGAGTCAGGAAGTGAGAGATGTAGGGATTCAGAATATATTTCTTGTGGTTTAGGAACTTACTTGCCTCAAAGCCAGTCTGTAGTCACTGAAAAAAAAAAAAAAACTCTCATTCTTTTGATAAATTAATATAAATCAATCTATCTGAATAAAAATTGCTCCTCTGGGAATATAGTTTACTGATCAGAAGAATGCATTTTTGCCTTAAAAATAAACTGTTTTCCTCAACTGATTCTCTAAATATTAAAATTGTATAACACAAAATATGGCATTCCTCATTTCCCTAACTGAAAAGCCTCTCTTTATGCCATTTGAATTCTGATTTAAAAAACTGACAAATATTTCTCTCCTGACCCTTTCATGAGATACTACTAATGGTGTAAAAATTGTCTTTCTTTATCATAATAGACTTAATAAATTTAAGTTTTTATTGATCAACAACCTAATATCTTGATATGCTTTAGCAGGAAACACTTTAGTTCGGGATTGTTGGCCAAATAAAGTTTGCCCCTTCTGATGCACAATAGAACATTTTGAACTGTTTTCAGTGGGGTGTGGACTGTGACATTTGGTGATGTTACGATTAGAATAGCATTTTCAAAGGTTCATTCTAGCTTCAGTACGGTTAATTGATTGGAATGAACCAGTCTGAAGTCTGGAAACAGAAATAGCAGAATGGTGATGTTTGCAGATGATGACAACTTGCTTTAGGATGATGAGAGTGGAAAGGGCAAAATAAATGGAGAAATTCTCAGCACTAAGTGGCACATAGATAAATCAGGCATGGTTGTAGATCAAATAAGGTGCGTAAGTGAAAGTAGCATGTACAAAATATTTGCTTGATGTCTAATATACATAATTCCATTCCTGTAAGTTTTCCACTGTAAATTTTAAAAAGTATTATTTCTAAAATTCTAAAAATAAGTTATAATATCCCAGTAAGCCATTCTAGTTTAATTTTGTGTGTGTGTGAATGCAATTTTTTTGGAAAATAGATAACAAAATTAATTTTGTCCAATTTTATTTCAGATGAAAAATATTATAATAAAGATTTTTCTAATAAAAAGAATTGGATATAATGCTTGTGTCATATGCACGCCTCTGCACGCCTGCTAGTTCAGATGTCTTAGTTTCATGTAATTAAATGTGTGGCTCATTCCCCATCTTTGTTTTTGCATTACATCATTCAGTATTGCATTAAGTAACGTCTCCAAGAAAGCTTGACACATTTAAAGTGACTGTCCCTAAAAAGGTCACTAGTTCTGGACTCGGTCTCTGCCTCTGGAATACAATCCTCAACATAAGAGAATCAAGTCTGTTTAGAGGTATGCTATGTCAGTTCTCTCATACTGTGAGACTCATTCTCTTGGGACAGTCATTATTCTCTTGGTTACAGGTTAAAAATATCTCATCACACTGGAGAGGATCAGAGAAGAGTTCCTACAGTCTCCCCTCTCTGATCCTTTTAGATGATTTAGTAACTGTGAATCCAGGGATAAGTGGTTGCTAGGGTGATGTTTGGAAGGCATTCAGCTGGTTCAGCCAGCTCTCAATATTTAATGAGTCATGAGGGAAGTGCTGGGCCTCAGTTACTGGTAATCCTGTTCAGAACAGCACCAGGTAATTAGGATGCTCTGACTTTTTTTGTTTTTTTTTAGTCTGTACACCTTTTTTGTGGTAAAAATAGAAAAGTTTTATATAATGCAGTAATTGTATTATCAATGAAATCTCAATCCTCCCTGCACATTGACAATATTTCAACATGTTAAATATGTGTACTTATCATTGCAACTGTTTGTAGAAATATGCAATAATTATTTCATCCTGTATTTGTTAACTCATAAAATTTTATTAAGGTCACATTAACATTCTATTTATACATTGTTAAGACATCTATATTTTTGTGTCTAAACAGAATTTTGTACTTATAGTTGCAGAAAATTTTTTCCATATGTTACAATATTTTACCTATTATTGTATGACTAGACATAATATTTTAACTAATTCTTAAAATAGAATATACGTGGATAAGCTTTCAAATACATATTTACATCAGAAAGCATAGTTTTACACATCACTCTAAACTCAGGGAAATGTTCAAATTTTTAATTTTTATAGACCTGGGTGTGGTTATAATACCCCATGAATCTGATTCATCTGACAGATTAAATAAATCTACATTCATTTTTTATATATTTGAGTGTTATATAAACTCTTTGTACCTAATTTTCTATATTTCTGTATGCTATTTCATTTCATTACAACAATCTTGTATATCTATCTTCAGATTTAAAGTGTAAAGATTATCTTCTAATCTAGCACTGAAATATAACTTGTAAATACCCAAATTAAAGAATTATTATGCTTAGTACAGATTTTAAATTTTTATTTGAGCACATGTGAATGCAACACTCTGCAACATTAAAAAGTTATATACAACAACATTGTCTCCCCAATGATAGCATTTTGTAAAATTATATGACACAATCATGACCAGATAATGGATATGGAAACTGTCAGGAGAGCAAGTCCATCATCAGAAAAATCTCTTCAGTTTCCTCTTTAGAGTTAGAACCATTTCCCCTTTCCTCTTCTTTGGAGTATGGGCCTTCTTTCACTTGAATAACCTTGTTAATCTGTATAATCTTGTTATTCTAAGTTGCAGTGTCACCTGACTGTCTTTACTTCTGTGAACATTTTTTTTTTTTTTGCACCTGACTGTCTTTACTTCTGTGAACATTTTTTTTTTCTTTTTTCTTTTGCTTCTCCTCGTCTTGCTAATTGCATTACATCAGTATCTTCACAGTTACTGGAACATTCTAGGCTGGCACTTGTCTTAGTGTTGAGAATTCTTTCTCCCACTGTCTGGCATGGTGTTTCTCAAAAAATGTTGACTTTCAGTACCTTTTTCCTCCCTCTCATCTACATTTAAGAATACTCTTTCCGTGAGGCTTTATCAGACTGCGTTCTACCGTCCAGAAAATTATGCTTCTTCATTTGTCACCATGGTTTTTATCATGGAAAATACAGAATAAACATTTTAATTATTTTTTTCACTTGCAAGTAAGACACATGAAGGAATACATAATATCTATTTCTTCATTAATATATCTGAAGTGCACATGACATTGCAGAATGAGTAGATTGTACTCAAGGAAGAGTAGATGCTTCTAAAAGTGTTTAATAAAATAGTTTTTAAGTTTATATTAATAAGTAATAAGATTGACATAAATGAAAGTGTGATATTTCAGTGAATCTAGTAACTCTAAGTATCCTGCAAAGAAGTATAAATATCAACAAGAGATAAACTAAAGTATGTAAATGTTTTTTACTTTCTACCTGTTATAGTTATAGATAACATTAGAAGCAATAATTTTTGGATTGATATTTCTGTTACAGAAGAGTATGTGAATATCTATTCTGAAGGAACAAAGAAAAAAAAATGTTCATGTGCTTGTGTGCCTGTATGTGCCTGTGTGTGCCTGTATGTGCCTGTGTGTGCCTGTATGTGCCTGTGTGTGTGTGTGCGTGTGTGTGTGTGTGTGTGTGTGTGTGTGTGTGAGATGAAATGCATTTGGAACAAAGTGGTTTTAATAAGGAAGTAAACTTTGAAATCAGGTTATGCTTTTTCCTAGATTCAACTAAATGAGAATACATTTTGCACTATTGACCCAAAGGATTTAATTAAAGTCAGAAACATAAAAACAAAAATAATTTTTGACACAACGTTCTGTAATCAAGTGATTAACATCTTTAAAGAAATTTGGAAGCTTATTCTGGGCCAGCCGAAACAAAACTACAATAAAAAAAGCAAAGTTCAAAATTTCCTGAATTTCTTCTATCACAGAGCGTGGTCTCAAAAGCAATAAATTTCAATACTATTTATTTGGGTCAGTGAATCTTGTAATTTTTGTAAGTAACCACTATGTCCAGAAGATGTAATTCATGGACCAATGATTGCTTATTTGCTTATACATTTTCTGTAAATATTATAAAATCAAATAATCATAAACCTTTTTTTAAGTTGATGATGTGTTCTTTATCAGTTATGTTTGAAAGACACTTGTACTTAGGAAACGTTACATCGGTACCAAGTTATAAATTGAATCTGCACACAAATTAACTTCATTTTACCGTGTGATCATTTGTTAACCATCCACCTGCAAAAATGAAAGTGTTTAAATATTTCTGATACTTTTAAGAGTAATTACCAGAAGATAAGCATATGTAGTTGACATTATTCAGTTTCTCAAATATTTTAGTAAAGAACACAACAAAAACATGTTTCCTTGCATGCATGAACCACAAAGAAAAGACTTTTTACAACTCACATTGCCTGAGATTGGAATGATGACTATTTCCTGAGGTTGCATCAAGAGTACACAAAGCACACACTATTTGGACCAGGATTTTCCCTTTTATGGTTGTATCAGTAATGTTATATCTGGAGAATGTGTTTCAGCTCATAAGACATAAACAAGACTTTGTAAATTAAATGAGAAAACAAGGAACATCTTTTCTTATTCATGTAATAAGATACTCTATTTGAACATCCCGTTGAGTTTCACAGCTATTGATGTTAAGGGAGAAGTCTTGGCTAGGATTATAGATATCACAATTAGTTACATGTAAATTCATTGAAGCTGTAAAAGCAGTAGATAGCTTGGGAAGAGGGCATACGGATCAGTACAGTGCAAAGCACACAAAATCGGTGAGCACTAGTATTCATAAAGCAAACTAAAGAGATATCACCAAGAGATGCTGATAAAGGGCCAACAGTGGAACCAAACCCAGGAAGACAGTGGTTAATAATATGCTAGCAGATAAGACAAAAGTAGGAGTTATAAAGTGGTAACTCATGAAATTGCAAATTTCCAAAACAAAACAAAAAAATTGAATAATCTATATGGTTATTGGCAGCCTCTATTCAAATAGCAAGGAAAAATTATGTGATATATAGTACAATTAATGAAGCATAGCAAAGTAGGATGAGAGAAATCAAATATTTTTAGAAAAACAAAATAGATAATATAAGATGATTGTGTTCAGAATGACCTAAAATATGACAAAGATTTTCCTTTGGGTTTTTTCCTATTGAAGAATACATTACCCAATTGAATATCACAAAACTAGGAAGCCCTAAATGGAATGCAAATATTGACAGTTTCAGCCCTTTGGGCTGTCTGAGTCTCCTCTCCTTACTGTCTCAAACACTAGAAGCTGGAAGAGGTTTACAACATAAAAATGGGGCCACATTGAAGGTGGTGCTTTATGGTTCATATTTTGTAAGATCCTGGATCCCTACAGTATTATAAAATCTCTTTTGTGTTTTCATCTTGGAATTGCTTATAAAGAAGATGGATAAAAAGCATTTAAAGAACTCTGACTGTTATCTCCCCAAAGAAATATTTAGTGGATTTGGTAGGAATACACACTCACACTAATGCCTGCTAATATGGCTATAAAGCTATCCTTGGAAATGAACCACATGCTGAAATTAAACAATTGTATTTTCTGGCTAACCTCATTTTAAATAATGGGTTTTCTTCCCTAAGGGAAGCATATACGTAATGTAATCATCTTTCATTATGAGTTTGCAGGTTGTATGTCTCATGAAGCCCTGTTATAAGTATTCCAGAGCCCCATTTGAGAGAACTGATATAGTTTTGCTCATGGTAATGCGCCTGCTTTTCCTTAATGCCTTTCAGTGTACACAGTAAGGAATCCAACATGCCAGGTCGGAAAAGAATTTCTCCTGTAATACGAGTGGTAACTCTGAAAACATCACCATAGTATTAATGTATTTATTACTATTAAGATTTAAACTGTGGATAGTCATTCTTGTAAAGCATTGTAGTTAGAAATCTTCTGCCTTTAAATCTATTTGATCCTTTGTGGAATCTGTAACGTATTTTCATCAGTATAGTTTTCATCTACTTTTCTTTTTACTGCAATTGGAATAGCACAAGCGTAAAGCTTGTTTTAGTCCTATTTTTATCTTCATAATTTACCATCTACCACTATATATATATATATATATATATATATATATATCATATCAAGAAAAGAAAATTGTAAAAATAAACTATAAGTTGAGGTAGAACTGTCATTTGTAAGAGAAAATATTGCCAACAACATCCAGTTAAAATAAAAATCACAGTTTAATAAGCATACAGCTTTGTATGCCCTAAAAGATTAAAAAATAAACACACACAAGGTGACCAGCATTTTTCTTTGAGAAGTACAGCTATTTCATTTACATTCGTGTTGGAAAGCTTTTGTTTAGTTGGAAAGATTGTTGTTAATTAAACAAACACTCTTTGGAAACTAGTGAGTACCGCAGAATTACAAACAACTTTCCTCTCAGAAACTAAATAAATCTTGGCAATAAGATATTGAGTGTACCAACAGATCCAGAGGTTTTCAATACAGAGATGTATATAAAGTAAAGCTCACATAGAACCCAGACACAGATTAGGAATAGCAACAAAGCTATGGTTGTCCCACTTTCTTTAAAAAAAGGCAGAAATGATGAAAACTAATTTTTTTCTTTGTGGGATGGTGTTGGGGTGGTTTAAAATGGAAGTTGTAAAAGTGGTAATCCAATTATCCTTTGAGCCTTTCTCAGTTCAACACACCGTATTTACTTAGTAATATTGTAATACTTTCTTACAGTACTTTTTATAGTATTGTCTTACCCTATTTGACCTAATAATAAAACAAAAGACATTATCTGTTTTCTCACATAGTAACTGGAAGGCCAAATTAAAAGAAAATAGTGGGTTTTGTAGACCTTGCAACACTCATAGCCCATATTTGGCACCACTGAAGTTTTGTACCTTATTGAATTTTGGCACAATTTCATCATTTATAAGATTTTTTAAAATTCCCTTCATTCAGCACTTATTTCATAGGTAAAGTACATTTTAACTTGTATTTCTGTTGTTGAAAATTATGAAAATTTCTGATCATTCTCAATATTTTAAAAGCAAACATAATTTACTTGAAATAATCTTTAACAAATTGGAAGCTAAGCAAGCATCTCTATCAGAAACAAATGTCAGCTTGATTAAATGTACCCACATATAATTTCAACTTACTTAAACAAATGTTTTAATTTGAAAGTACTTTTCAAGGCTTATGAAGTCATTTAATAATTAACACATAATGCTTTTTGATAACAAAGCTTTTCTTTCAACAAGAATGTAACTGAAAGCAATGGAAAATAAAATTTATGAAGATTTTAAAAATAAATTTTGAGAGGATGAAACTCACATGTAAGCCATAAGAAGTGAAATATGTTCACTTTAGTTCTATATTTGAACATATTTTGTTATAGTAAAAGAGGTCAATCAGCACACAGGAAATATATGAGTTTCTTAAAGTTTCCATTATTATTTTATCCTGCATTAAATATACATTTAAATATATTTCTTTCAAATATGGACTATTTTTGTACTTTTGGTACACTTAAGAAAACACTACTTGGGGTGACAGAAATATATTCCAATATGTACTGAAATGCAAATATAAAAAAGCTTAACTTTTCTTAAGATGTCAAGTGAATTTCATGTTTATTTTCATTTTTTATGAAGTAGAACATTAAAAATAATGTTATAAAATCATTGAAATAAACATGTCTTCTTTAAATTCAGTAAATACATTTAACACAATAAAAAGCAAAGAGAAAAATCTAAATTGACCCTATTTTGGTCATATCAAATGCATTATTTTATAAGCAAAACAACCATGTAAAATATTCTATAAAACAAGCAGAAACCTATGCAAAGATCATACCTTTAGTGAATCAGGGATAATACATTTTGACTGGACTTGGAGTGATTTTTCTTGTTAAACTCCTTTTTGTCAAAATTTTTGTATTTCATTTCAAAAATCATCTTTATAGTTAAACACGACTTTATGAAAGCTAATGGCTTATGGCTTAGTTGTTTGTTTTTGAATAGAATACGCCCTAATAGCAACATGGCCCTATTCAAAAATCAGCAATGTTTCTGTTTTCATTAAAGGACATTTTCCCATCACAACATGAAAAATCATGGGCTCAGTGATTTATAATACATATAATCTCTGTGTTCAAACCTGAAAAATTTTTGGTTGGTTTTCTCTTGCTCTATGTTTTCATGGAGTTTCTGTCTGTCTGTTGAAATGTCTGTCTCTGTGTGTCTTTCTCTCTCTTTGCTTATTTCTTCTTTCTTTCTTTCTTTCTTTCTTTCATCTCTCTCTCTCTTTTTCTTTCTGTTTGATAGCTTCCTTTCTGGATCATCCTCATCATTCCTATTCCTGCTTGTCTGACTTATTCCAAACACCGCCTCCATCTTCGCCCTCCCTTTCTCATGTTAAGTCACTGCTTTCTAATCCTGTGAATGTAAAGATGTCCAAATCTACATTTCCATCCCTTTGTCTCCATTAACCTTACACATCTAATTACCAAATATAACTGATATCTGTATGAAGTGTTTTATGCGCTATTTGACCTTACTATGCTCCAAACAAAAAATTTCAGTTTCCTCATCTCACCTCAGAAAAGTGCAATATATTCTCTCCATTCTACTTATGAAATATTTCTGATGTCTGACCACTTTCTTCCCTCTCCCATATCACCGCCTTGTGACAGACAACTAGACACACTGTCAGGAACTTACTTCTAAAAGGAGTTGTGAGGAAGGTAAACCACGTATCCTGGAATCTTTTCAGCTGTAGTGATCTCTCCCTGGCAGCAGTCCCTGCCAGGTCAACTCATATCCTCTGCAGGCACTAAATTAGTAGGTGGTAGAGAGCCAAAGACTCTGGCTTCTTCATTTTCATGCAGAATGCTCTGACCCATGCATTATAAAGTATTATTACTAAGATTTTGTATAAAATAATGAATAATGAACTACAAGGTGTCCATTTAAATGTTCTTTAAATTATGCACATTTTAAAGATTGATAAGACTGTGTATATAGTTTGATGGTTTTCAGTAGTCTTATGGTCATAATAAGTAAGCAAGTTTTATGGATTAAAAACCAGTGGGCAACTTAACGCCAGCTGAATTAAATCAGCATGATTCTGAGAGTAGATGCTCCACCTGAGGAAAGTTGCCAGCATAAATAGAGATGTGGTGAAGGTGAATCTGGGTGTTGTGGGTTTCTCTAAGTGTTGCTGTTTGAGCCCTCCATTCTCCTGGAGGAGTTCATCATGACTAGCTTCCCCAGTGGGAGTTCCACCATTGTCATGGGGGAGCTCAGGACCTTGTTGGTGAGAGTGGTTGTAGTTCACTTTGGGGAAGCTCTAGTCCTTACATCAATCATTGTTTCCTGGCTCTGGAGGGGAAGATGTGTGCCATTTAATCTCCAGGACAAACTTGTCATGTTGGTTTTCTGGCACGCACTCAACTGTTCTTATGGTCGGAGGAGCTCGGAAACTCTGTGTTGCTGAGGATGGCTGTGGTGATTTTCAGGACAGCCCTGATTCTTATTTTGACTGTGACTTCTCAGCTCCAGTGTAGAACCCTTAACTTAGCAGCACAGCTCCTTCACCCTACTGGCATAGACTTTCTAGCTAGCACTGACCTCTGGGCCTTCCCACCGCAGATCCGTAAAACAGACTGTTGTGAGTCTTTTTCGTGGGCTCTGGACCTCCAGATGGACTCGTGGGAGGTATTGTTATGGGCTCTAGGTTTTCATCTGGACTCATTCACAATGCTGTGGGATCCAGGCCCTTGGGTGAATATTCTGGGTCTTTAGTGTTGTGGACAAATTTCCTACAATTTCTTTTGTTTAACTCAGTTGATCATTATAAATAATACAATAAATTTTGTGTCCTAATTCTAATTGTTCTCTGCACAGCCCCTGACTACAACAGCAAGTTCATAAGGACAGCTTAGTGCAAATAACATTGATATACTGTCTTGTATTCAATTATCTGAATAATTATGTGAGTTATCACTACTGGTAAAAATCATGTATTAATCTCTTCCTGTTACTAGAACAAAGTGCATAACCACTAATATTTAAAGGATAGGATTATTTGGCTCATACTGTCATTGGATTCAGTTCATGATTGACTGGCTTTGAGGCAAAAATGGTGTGGTGAGAATGATGTGGCTCACTCCTGGCAGCCAGAAAGGAGAAGGAAGTAAGCCAGGAGCAAGGCTATCCCCTTGCATGTCATGCTCTCTGTGATACACCTCAAATCAGACCCCAATTATGAACAGCACACTCAGCTATGAACTCATCGCTGCATAATCCAGTAATGAGTTTAGCACCCCTATGACTTCATCACCTTCCAAACTCCCATCTCTGAAGGTGTGAGACTTCTAGAGCATCCACTACTAGGAAAAAGGAAAGGTAGAAATATGTCATGTGATATTTTTGTAAAATGTTAGTTTCAAAAATTATTCAAGTGTCTTCAGTTGTGCTACATTTCTGAAGTGTATCCAAAATCATAAGTATTTGACTTGTCTGTTACCTGTTCTATAAATTCTTTCTTCAAAATTTGTAACTAAATATTGTTCTTAGATTTTTAAAAATAGAAAGTCAAATAGAGCATTTAAACATTATCATTTCATATGAAAATATAAAAGTTTTATTCCATGAAAATAGGAGTAATAGCAGCCATTCTTGACTGGCCACAATGTTATTCCAAAAAAAAAAAAAAAAAAAAAAATCTATACACGTTAAATGAGAGACCAAGGTAAAAATTTGCTTGAGTTATAAGCATTTAATGAATTTGTATTTTAAATGCTAAAATGTCCATGATATGAATATGAACAAAATTATAATCACTTTTGTGAACTTTTCAAAATACTTATTAGATATGTCCTTAATTTCATCTTTTTATTAGTACTTTCCTATTATAATTATAAAAATTATAAACTATTGAGAAAGAAACAAATTCTCAAGTGCATGTTTTATCCTGTTGGTTCAGCTAGTTTACTGAATGAACCATATAAACCTGCAATTAAAATGTAATCAGAATATTTCTAAAATTTTCTTACTTATCTTCTCTTTGATATGTTATTTTTAGATTGTATATATCATCATGATTCTTCTATAATAATTCATAATTAGATTTGAGCTTACCACAATTATAAGAGGCTGACAGGAAATGAATGAAGAAGGTGAAGACTTTGATAAGTTTATTTTTAGAGATTTAATTTTCGGTCCTACTATGGTTTTTACTACTTTATAATTTTACAAAGAAATCTTTGTGAAGCCACTCCATGGCTACTGTTTTCTGGGTAAAAATTTGTCATGTGTACTCAAAGATGAAGACCGCACCACAAGATTTACACACTATTGGTTAAAGATTATCAGAATTTATATTTAGAGACTTTTGTTTTGTTTTCATTAATGGTGATGGGAGTCACTCTCCATTTCAACTCCCAAGCGTGGAAGAACACTCTTTCTGTTGTCTTTCTTTGCCAATCTACATGCCAGACTGATAGATTCCCTCTGTATATGATTTTTCTCCCAGGGGAAATGTAACATATGTACCTCCTGTATTGTCACAGTAACATATTTTGCTTATCATAAAATTTTAAATTGCTTATTTCCATTCAGAGTTTGGCTGTTCAGATGTTTGGGTTTCAGGAAAAGTGGTTTTCCTTATTAATGACTTCAGTTTCTTTTGTCAACCAGATACTTTGTCATTTATAAAATGGTATCTTGGAAACTACTGCAGTGAGAGAATAGTTTACTCTTTGTATATACAAGGCATAAATCAGAACTAATGATTGTTTTAAACCACTTAAGGAAATGTATCACAAAAAAGAAAAAAATTGTCCAGTTTCAAATGTTGTGTAGTTAAAAAATGTGCTCTTTGCCTCCACCGGGGTGGTAGAAGAAGAGAGTGATAAAACAATGCCAATTAGGTCCAGTCAACAAATGATGTCTTGACAGAGTGATGTAAATGTGGAAACATGTACGGAACACACAACTAGCCCTTACTGTGCTGAGAAATTCATGATGTTCATGTTGGAGGTCTTCACTGTATTTTAATTTACCGATATTCAACAAAGAAACAATATTTTTATCTTTCTGTGGAACATGGTTAGATAATGATACCTTATCCCAGCATGAGAACAAAATTTGGATTATTTTCTACATAATTAGATAGTCTAGATTAAAATTAAGACATTTATGTTCAGAGCTCACATTCAGCTTGGCTGTGATGGATCAATCTAACAAACATCCAGCCTTCTTAGTTGCCTCTATTTAGACTTTTATCTAAAGTTGTGATTCAGTCCAAGCCTGAGTTAACTATCAGGAATTTTTCTTGCTTGTGTCTTATCAACCTGATGTGCTCACTTTTTCTTCCATTTTTATCAACTCAGCGTTTCTGTTTTGCCTTGCTTACAGCTCAATATTGCATATTAAAAATTATTCCTTTAGGCCCTTCGGCAACATTAAATGAAATTTCTCATGGCCTGTGAACCATTTTTCAGGAAATTTAGCTATCTTGATGCCACTTTTTTCTCTTGTTGCTTTTCAGGAAAGAAATTCCCATAAGGCAATGCTATCTCCCACAAACAACAACAGTTTTAATCTATTTTTGTCCTTTCTGAAGTTGCATCATCTACAATTCCATTTGTCTTTCTCCTTAATCTATCCCTATACTTATATATTCTAACAATAAAAATCAGCACCCTAGGACAACTTTTGGAGAAAGGGGGGACATTTTCTAAGTGTTTACAAAGGAGTTTGATGACCAAAGCAAATCCTGATAACATGCTTAGTGTAATGTGCTAATGGAAGAAAAATTTGTTCCACCCTGTCTTTGACCCTCTTCAATCCTAACAAAGTATATTTAAGAAAAGAGAGCTGGATTGAAGAGAACTGTACAAACCAAACTATTGATTGAATCCTTGATAAATTTTGAATTTCACTAGATTCTTATGACTAAAAAAAAATCTCAAAACTGTAATGGATTACTCAGTAACAATTTACTCTTGTACCACGATCTCGGCCATTTAAAAATAATATTTTGTCAGATTAGCTTTTATCTCAGTTATCCCATGAATCCAGCATAAATTGAAGTTCTTAGCATGTTAAAAAAAATAAAACATTTACATAGTCTACAAAGTAAACCAACAGAACTATCATGCAGAGATATGTGCAAAATACAATCCAAATTAAAATAAACAGAGATTACTGAAAAGAACAATAGCTTTTAAGAGAAAAGTCAGAGCTTCCCAAGAACCAGCATACTTGGACAGGGAGGAGCCAACCAACAAGCCAACTAACTGACCTTTCTAGTAAGCTATGCAAGCCAAGGAGGCCCCAGGAAGAGAAAAGTCAGTGCCTCCTGCGAGCCTACCAGCATGCAGGCTGAGAATCACCCCCTTTAGACACACACACCCACACACCCATAAGCAGCCCACTGATTTGAAGGTCAGGCTGAGTTGATAGCAACTCAGGAACAAAAAAACAACTAAATGTTTGTATTGACTGTTTGACTTTGCAGGCCTGGGACCAGTGGTCTGAGCATCTGTTGGGAGGATAACAGTGTGTAATATAGAAATATGGGGGATTTCCCTGTAGCTTGTTATTGAGATACTATGTTGTTCTCATTGTTTTACTTTTTTTCTGATTGCTTTCCTTTATTCAATGTTCTATTTTGATTGGATTTATTCTGGTTTTTTTTTGTTGTTGTTGTTTGTTTGTTTTTTGCGGGGGACGGTTGGTTTTCTGTATCTAATGGAATGCATTCCTATTGTGAAGATGATGAGATATACTAAGGTAGTCGTTGTTTTCTGGTTAGCCTGCTTCAGAGTTCTGTACCAGTTTCACTGCTTTGTTTTGATTGGATTTATTCTGTTTTGTTTCATTGTGTTTCGTTAACTATAAAATAAAATAAAATAAAATAAAATAAAATAAAATAAAATAAAACAATGCCTTTATGGAACTCAAAGGTGTGGAGAACCAGCATTTATGCATTCTCAAGATGGGAAACTTTGACTCACCCTGACATATTACAAGTTTTCTTTCAATTTATGTTCATTATTTTGTTAAAAATTTTTTTAAGGATAATTATTTTATTATTCAAAGAATAAAATGAATTCTTAATACAGCTGTTAATTTAAGAAACACTTCTTTTATAACCAAATGAAAACTATGTTAAACAAGTAAAATTGCCTGTCTGAGTGGTCTTGTTTAAGTCATGCTATCTACCCCACTAATTTTCATTTATCAGGATGTCAGGTTTTGTGTTAACTTCTGAAATCAGAGCATGACATAAGTGTTCTATGTCAAATCACTTAATATATAGCCTGTTCTACATTTTGCTCTTTAGTATGCCAAGAAGAATACTATTTTCTACAGTGTATTACATGTTAATATGATGGCAAAAACTGGTAGTTAAATCTAGTTCTGAACTTTAGTTGCTTGGCTGAAACTTGAAAGCAGCAGGCCGCACTGTCTCATACTGAATTTTAAGAGGACTTTTTCCCAGCCTGTTCATTGCATTTGGGAAGGGCCTGTTTTTCCAGTCTATTTGAGAATCACATGTAACCTCTTTCTCCTTTTTTTATTATCAATATTTTATCTAATGACTTAATTGTTTATAGTTAGTAATTTTATAAAACTACTGTGTGTCCTTTATTTACTGGTTTAAAACATACGGTGTGGGTGGGCAAAATAATATTTCAGAGAAGCCACCATGCCAGCTGGCCACCTCAGTGTCTCACAGTGGGTGTTCAGCTTCATTCAGTTGCCATGTGACATGAAACAGTGCTGTGACCCTTGCAGCACTTCTGCTTGTAAAAGTGAGCTAGGCTATAAAAATGACGATGATTTCATCAACAGTAGGCCCTCCAGTGATGCATTCCATGCTCTGGGATATTTATTGTACATGGTCAGCAGAGCATTGCCCTGTCAAAGTTAGAAATTTGAGAAATGTTTAAAAAGAGACTGGAAGTCAATCACTGTTGCTAAAGATTTCCTTTAGACATTACAGCCAGAAAGTTACCAATTATCACATCTCGTAACATGCTATTCCAATTTCCCATCATCAATCTCCTTAAGGTTTATTATATTTCCTTTTCTGTATTCTATGGAATTTCATTTCACAGTCTACAGTTATGAAAAGATCCAGGACTTCTATATAGACATTTATGAATAATGAATATCCATTACCAGTTTTAACTTTTGAAGTTTGGATTTTTAGTTTTTATGCTTATTTGAGTTTCTATACCAGAACAGAGAAATGTCAAACCATTAATTCTGAATTCTGAAGTGAAGTTGAGCTAATAATTGGAATATTGAGATGCAATGAAGTGATTTTTCCCTTTGGACTTTATGGAACTATAAAGGCAGGTTCATAAAGAACAGATGAAAATCAGGACAAGACAGTGTGACAGCTGCTCTTTCCTCAAGGACTCGTAACTTGGTTTCCCCACTAGGATGAAGAACACACCCTAACAATTTTCTGATGACGTAAAGGCATATGCAAAATGTCCTTTAGATCAGTGTACCACAAAACATGATTTAATCACTTTTAAATACAGTTTTGGCTTTGATGTGGAAAAATTTTGTTACTAAAATGATGCACATAAGCACTAAGAGAACACTATAGATGTATACATAACTCTTAACTAACACTCCCTCTGGGGAATAGAGGATGATCTTCAAAGTTCAACATTCCTTTGAATGTTGAATGTCTATGATTGTAGGACCTGGTGACTATAATCATATACATTTTGACACCAGTCTTAAGAGATTCCAAGTCTTTCAGTGTCTTTAAAACGTAACTCTTAATAGCAGTGAGATTCGATATACTGACAAGCAAACAATAAAACTAAGGAAACAGAAACTTGTTTGATTATAGAACATTAGAATAGATATTGTATACATTTATGTGCATATTTTCAAAGCCCATTTTCTCACTATGCTCTGAAATTTTAAATCTCTACATTTGATTAAGGAATTTCCTTTATCTTGGGCACCTTTGTTACTTAGATCTTATGTTACAGATTTGAGTAGAACAATTAAACAATACATTGAATAAATAAAGGAGGACAGGTATTTATCATGCCAAGTTAAAACAGTAACAAATCTATCATTTTATTTTTTTGAGATAGCATCTCTCTCTTATAGTTCAGACTGGCCTTGAACTCATTATGTAACCCAGGCTGGCCTCCTGTCTCAGCCTCCAGGGCCCTGTGATCACAGGCACGCACCACAATGCCTAGCTTCACATTGTTAACTCCATGAAGATCCTTTCCTTGTAGACAAAGGGAAATTGATATTCTTTTATTGTACGTTATTTCCTAAAGCAATTATACTTCATTCATGCTAGGTGAGGATAAAACACTCATAAATTTTATGTTTCAAGTGAAACTTAGAAATAATGTTATTTAGTGTCTAATACATTAGGATATAAGTCATTGTTTGCTTACTCACATAATAATTGTTCTGTTAATGCTACCATCCTTGTTACCCCTCAAACCTCCAACAAGATTGAGAAACTCCCCTGGGTACCCTAGTCTAAGACCAAGTGAACCAAAACCACACTAAGCTGGAGAAGCCTGCCAAATATTCTGAATATACCATACCCAGCCCAGCAGTAGGCTTAGTGCATAGTACATAGCTCCCTGAATCACCACTCTTATCCTCCCATTAGATCAATATTTATTATGTAAATAAATGCAGCCACATCTAGGTTTTTAGTGTTATTTACATCCTTCAATTTTTCTAGGGCCACATTATTGATTTAAGAAATACAAATTCTAAAAATTATACTGTAAAAGAGGAGTTATTGCTGTCGAATTGGGGAAAACCTGATTCCAAAAGGTAAAATGAACCTCTATGGAAACAGAAGGTCAAATAAATCTCAGCTAATAACTCAGGGAGTTTGCATAAAGACTCGGTCATCATAGATATCAATGAGGACACGATACTCACATGAAAACTGGAAAAGGCAGGGCAAGGTACAGGAAGACAAACGCTACACTGTAACACTGAGGAAAATAACACACCCAAATAAATATCTTCTGTACTCAAGAGTTAATGGTTATAGAATTGCTTGGTGTGACATTTCTGCATAAAGAGAAAGAAAAAAAATCACTGGGGTTGTCACTTGGAGAAAAAATATCTTGCAAGAAGAAAAAGAAAGCAATAAATAGAACGAAGAAAAGAAACCCTAGGACCAAACCAAACAGAAGAAAGAAGAAACATAACGTTTCTAAGCAATGACAAATTCAGTGTCCAAAAGCTAGAAATCTAGAACCGATTCTAGAATTACTAAGGATGGAGGCAAGAACGTTGTACAGAAAAATGTCTTTACCTCTGGCCACTTTAGTCCTGCCCAAGAAAACTCACAATTACTAAAAGAAAGCAAAATGTCAAGTTGCTTGGATACAAATGCTTGGAGAATTGATTCTCTTAAATTAGACCATAACCATTCCGCTCTGCTTTTAAGACAAGCACAGAACATTTAATATATTTTGCATCGCAAAATAATCAGCATTGGGTTGGGGATGTAACTCAGTGGCATGAGCACCTGGCTGACGTAAGGTCCTGAGTTCAATTTCCAGTTCCAAAAATAAATAAGTAATCATCATCATCGTTAGTGACCGTCATCGCCATAACTGACACTGATGAATGCTTGTATAAAAGATAAAAGCCTAAAATAGTTCCAAAAATAGTTCTCTATAATATATTCACATATATTCACTGATTTTGTAGAAACTTAGTAACTTTATAGTGCAGGAAAACTGCCGATACTACATCACAAAGTAGCCGAAGTAATAGCAGCAGTACTGGAACAAACTAACTTCCTCTTATCTGGATACATACTTGAGAAAAACATAAAATCACTTGTGCTCCAATGAAATACTCCATCCTCCTATCACGCTGAGGAAATAGACAAGAATCAACACAGAAACATCCATATTCTTCATAAATATCGAGATCATCACAAGCAAAGACAGACCAAGAATATGTGTCTAACTAAAGATAAAGAGAAAGGGCAGCTAAATGCAACCTGTGATAGTATATTAGATAGGATCGTAGACTACGTAAAGTGCATCAGTGACTACATTGTCAAAATGCAAATAATACTTACCCGTTAGGTCAATTTTTGAATAGTGATTTCCTGACTTCTGAAATTACATTGTGTTTATGTAAAGCATTATTGAATTCAGTAAATTATTTAAGAAGTAGATAGTTACAGTCATATACATATACTTATGTATGCATACATATATATGAAATTTTCTGAAAAATGGGTTGTAAAAATTGATAGTGAACCAGGTATGACAGTGCATACCTTTAATCCCAGCAATGACTAGGCTGCGACAGAAAGATTGATGCGAGTTTGAGATCAGCCTGAACTACAAAGTGAGTTCCAGGCCAATCCACCCTGCATAGTGAGACCTTGTTTTAAAAAGACAAAATAATAATAATAATGATGATGATGATTGGGAGCTGCTGGTTGACACTGATAGATCTGTACTTTCAGATCTGCTATAGTTGTAGTAACTCTGCTTGACTTTACTAATTTACTCCCAGGAAATTCCCACATATATTTATGCTGGTATCACCTCCTAATAGCTTTGTTAGTAATCTTTCAAGGGTTTTTGTTTCTATAAAATTTCATTTACTAATTGATTTCATTAGAATTTCCTTAAGTGCAAAATAGCATGACCTTATCCAGAAGAACACACTTACCAAAAGGTTTTTGAGCTTTCATCTGGAAGTCTCAAAATATTAACTCTATCAACAGAAGCAGGAGTGGAGAGAAGGGTTCCGGCATGTCTGTGAGCAAAAGTCTAAAGTAAATTTTCTGCAATTTTAGCAAAATCTCATAATCCTCCATAGAACTTTCACTGAAAAGTCAAATGATGTGTAATAGATTTACCAGGACACCATGTGTATTATTCTATCCTTCTGGCCATGTCAGATTACCAGAGTGTATTTTTAATTTAAACAGTCAACAAATTGACTGGCTGAGGACCAGATGGATCTTTTAAAAATTTCAACTCGGAGGCATATACTGTAAGCTCCGGAGCTGAAGTTTCATTTAGAGTCAAGACCTGAAATTGCACCATGGTAAACCTAATAAAGTTAAGGAGAAACAGAGACTATGAATCATATGGAGACATCAAATCTCCTGAATGCAAACTCAGGAAACAGAAGAAGCAGCTACAGAGCAGATGGCTCACGCCCTGTTCAAACTCTAAATTCTGCTTCCTTATCACGAAAGACACAGTGAAATTCTTATATTTTGTACGCTTTCTATTTGAGAAATCTTTGTTTTTTCAACAATTGATGCTTTAATATTTGTGTTCTTATTTCTAAGGCTAATTTCTGAAGGCATAACTGACAAATACATACCAAGTTAAGAACAAAAACAAAAATCAAAACAAGAAAGAGTCCATTTTTATGACCTTTACATATGAGACATTCATATAACATTAAATAAAGGAAATTTAAAAATGAAGGATTAGAACATTTGGATTATGGCTCTTGTTCTATCATTTTCTAGCTATGCGGTTTTAAGTAATCTGTTGTTTTTAATTTTAATCTTTATTACTACATGTTTTTATGCACATAAGGACTATATTCCTTGTAGGGAGTTGGTGTAGGCACGTAACACATTTTAATTCTTTTTTTGGTCCCTTTTCCTCACTTTCTTGTCAACCATATTTTTTTCTTTTCTTTTCTTTTTTCTTTTCTTTTCTTTTCTTTTCCTTTCCTGCCTCTTTAACCTTCCCATCTCTTGACTTCTTTTCCATTTGAAAAAAATCTGGCTCCATACTTCCTATTATCCAAATTGTACTTTATTCTTTATTTATACATGGATAAAGACATTGTGGCATTTACACATGATGGAGTGCTACTCTGCCATAGAGATGGGAAAAGCTGAGTCATTTGTAGGAAAACGGATACACCTTGAGACCATAATATCAAATGAAATAAATCAAGTGTACAAGATTAAAACTTTACAATTCTCTTACATGAGAAACCCAAAATGCATAATACTGTAATTTTAATAGTTTTCATAACTCAAGAAGCTGGGGCAGGAGAATTGTAAGCTTGACACCAACCTGGGCCATGTAGGGAGTTCAAGGCCAGCCTCAATTATATGGCAAGAATGTGTGTCAAAAAAGGTATGCTCATCTCTTTTTTCCTTAAACTGGAGAAAAAATGATACTTATATTACTAAGATGTGAAAATAAGCTAATAATAAACTGGACAATATTTTGAATTCCTTCTCATATTCTAAAGCCATTTTATGATGGAACATGATCATGTTTTAGATCTTAAGCCTCTGTCCCTATCTTAGGCCCACATGCTGGAGTGCTGGTCCCCGGCGTGTGGTACTGTTGGGGGACGAGGGAGCTCTTAGTAAGTGAGGCCTGGGAGAAGGAAGTTAGGTTAGTGAGAAGAGGTTACATTTTTGAAAGAAAGAATGGGATCCCTGAGTGTTCTCTCTTTTTGCTTTCCAGATGCCATGAGATGAACAAGTTTCCTTGGCCATACTGTCCTGCCATATGTTCTACTTCACCGTGTTTGCGGAAGCAACAAGGCAAAGAAATGAGCTGAAGCTGATTTATCTCAGGTATTTGTTTAGTGCACTAAATATCTAGCACAGGGGCTGAAGCCCTCGCTTCAGAACTACAAAATTACAACGTTGGTAGCTATATGACTTGACAGTCTTCAGCTGAAACCGAATCCTAAATCTACCATTTTTGAACTCAGAAAGGTAGATTTAGTAATCATAAGGAAAGACTGCTGATCTTCGGAGAAAATAGCAGTGAGGGCTGATGTTTGCTGAGAAAACAGGAAGAGATGTCAAAATCTTTCATAGCTGGTAATTTATGGGCATCAGCCATTCAAGCAGTATGGCAAAAGCACTGAGCCAATTTACAGAGACTCTCTTCTGGGCTTGCACATTTGTTACAGGCTGAATTCCTTATTTTTGGTAGATTTTATTAAAAATTTCCCTTCTTCTGTAGCTTCTCTCTGACCACTCATCTCCATAGTAATGTACACCTAATGTATTTTATCTTATTTAAAAATATTATATGTTACCCCAACTAGAACGCACCCTTCATGGTAGCAAAGACTTGGTTCATTACTGCTTAACATCAAGGGGTGAGACTAGAAATTAATGTCATCCAATAAAAAACAGTTTTTAAGCAAATATATGCTATATTTTGTCTACAGTATTACTGTATTATTTTCCATTTCAACAGAATGTGGCATTTTGCAGGTGGCTACACTTATAAAGTATTTGGTATTTTGAAAATGGCTATATTCCATAGAAAGATGAAAATAAATGTAGCATACACTAAGCAATTTACTATGATGTGGAGTACTCTATGCAACATGAGAAACATATTCAATAGTGTCATATTTTAAGATTTGGATACATATGTATGTTTTATCCTTGAACTTTTCTTTCAGCCAGAATACCAGAATTCTAGTCCATTGCATAGGAATCTTCATTTTGTATTAGAACAAGCCACCTTCTGGTTTGTCTTGGATGTGTAGTGCAATCATTGCACTGGAGGCTATGAGGGAAGAGTTAAGTGTTTTCAAGGTAAATATGTGCACTTCCTAGGAACAAACAGCCACCTGGGAAGACTCAATGTATAAGGTAACAGCTTTGCTCTGGTTCTATTATGTGATTCTCTGGGTTTTCTCTAGTTTTTGGATACCTTTATGCAATGACAATATTAGCCTGTTCCAATTTCAAGGCAACACGGCACACAAGAGGGAAAAATAACTATGCTAGTAGCTTTTACTTAATTATCCCCAATCCATTTCTTGCTTTAATAGTGGAAGTTTTAAAATAGTCTTTCTTCTTTTTTTTATGAGCCTGTTTTAGGATTTAGGTGGGAAAAGTTTTGAAATTTCCTCAGATTTTTGTTTGTACTAGGCCAGTCAAACAGAATCACAAGCAGTGTCTATTATGTAGTACTTTGTATCTTTGGAAATACCAAGACTCAGCTCCTTCTTTGGTCTGACTTTAAAATATTCCAATATTTTGAAGAATAAAACATATTTCTAAATTTAATTTGGAAAACATGAAAAATGACTAGGAAAACTTTAAAACAATTATCATAAGAATAAAAGGAAAATAATATAGAAAATGCATCCTAGCAGATATCAATTGTTATAATGCTTAAACAATTTCATGTGTTAGCTCCTGCAGGAAAAGTGGAGTTACTGAACAAAAAACAGAAACAGATCCAAAAATAAACATAAATATAACATGAAAGCTATCTCAAACACAAAATTGTTGTAGGAATAACTGTAAAATAAGAGGAAATAAATATAGCAAGTTGCTTATTTTTTAAGAAATATTCAAAAATTTCAAAATTTATATGTAATTAATGATTTAACAAGAAGTGCAATAGACTTATATAATGTACTGAGTCTCCAGCTTAAAGTGAACTTTGCAAAGAATAAGGGTAGAAATTCAAAATAGGGAAGACTGATGTCTGATTATATAAATATTTTAAATTTCTTTATGTATAATGCTATGCATAGACACAAAATCTCAAAAGAAAAACCTAAAAGTATTTGTAGCATGAGGTTAGACAAAGATGAATATTAACAGGGTGTGACTAACTATAAAAATTGAAAACAATATGTATCAGCAACATAATATAAGATGGGCAAGGAATACCTAAAGCTTCCCCCAAAAGAAAACCAATGTACTGATTTCTAAGTCCTGAAAAAAGTTAGCCCTATGCAATTGAAAACCTTAGCAAATTAAAATGAAGATGAATTTTGCATATATCAACAGTTCAACAGTGTAATTCTTAGCTATTTTGAAAGCATCAAACTGAAAAATCATTTGTATCTTGAACAAAAGGTTTCAATAGTAGAATATATTTTGTAAAAGTAACCATGTGTGTACAAATATAAACAAACATGAATATGAGAATATTGAGTATAGCAGTGTTTGATTTTCAAGGTCGGGAGTAAACGGATATTAACAGAAATCCATTATTTTAAAATATTGACTATTAATGAACATATATTATTGAAATACTTATTAAGTATTGATAAGTTAAAATAATGCTAAAATAAAATGGTATTTATCTTTCATGCAAATAAAACAATATATAAGGAAATCCTTGAAAATAAATTTCTTCAGTTTCTGGTCATCTGAAAATATTCACATGTATGTCCTATGAGGTTGAAAAATTGTGTGAAGACTTTTATCCATCATTACTGGATAGTGAGACTGTTTTTACTATCTTACAAATCTTTCGGAACCTCCTCACCACTCAGCTCCTGAGCACTGTCTTGGCATTTGTCCAGTCTCCATAGATTTCCCCTATGCATCATGTAGTATACGACATTAACAGACTTGTTTCTTAGGAACAAGATTTGAAATTCCTTCACATTCTTCATTGTATTTCTTTTTAGTACTCAATAGCCTACCTTCTGAATATATTATCCTATTTTATCCATTGACCTACCAAATGACATCTTGGATACTTCCAAGTTTTATTGATTATTGGATCGATTATTGGATTTAAGCATATGTATTCAGAGCATTATGTGAATATAAGTTTTTAGATCTTTTGTGTATACAAAAGATCGGATCCATCATGGGAGTGATTAGTTTTGTAAAAAATGACTCAAAATTGTCCTCCGGAGTGGTTTTATCATTTTTCACGTCCATCAGCACTGAATGAGAGTTCCCACCACTCCACAGTGTTGCAGCCTTAGGATCCAGCATTCAGATTCCAGCCTTTCTAAAGGTGTGCAGTGGTGTCTTCTTGTCGTTTTAATTTGCACTTTTTGACTCCTGATTACACATTCATTATAATAGAAGCATTTTCAGTTTTGCTAATTTTATTAATTCTGTAATTATATTGTACATTTCTTTTTTACTGTGAAGTTATTTTAATTCTTCCTAATCTTTATACTTTTTGCGTTCTCTTAGTTTACACTTTTAAAATGTGATTTTTTGCTTTGTTTTCTTTATTTTTGACTCATACATCAAGTAATGTTAAATAAAAACAGAGTAGCTATTCCTGATTTCTCAGATTAAAAGAACGGTCACTGTTTCTCTATTCCCTAGAGGCTTTCAAAGCTATTCTTTATCAATATGGGGGAACACACCTTGTATTCATAGTTTACTGATAGTTTTACTGTAAGTTGATCTTGAATTGCATCTATTGAAATGATAATATGTAATTTTTCTCATTTTTAAATATGTGGATTAAGTTGATACACTTTCCAATATAAAGGCTGACTCCTTTTACTAGAAAAAACTTCATTTTTCATGGTACTTTTGCTCTTTTGTGATTATTATTTCCCTATATGCTGTGATAGACTTTTGTGTATATATCCAGTAGGGATTTCACTCTATATTATTCATTTCTTTAATGTTATAGATTTTTACTATGTACATAGATCAAAGTTTTTCTAAACAATTTTTTAGTATGTGTATTCATAGGTATTGGGGTACACAAATATTGATGTGGCATTTTAAATGTGCCTGTTTAGTAAATTGAATAATGTTTATTAAGATACTTTCATATTCTATATCATATTTATGGGTAGATTTGTTATAAAATTGTTTATAAAATTTCTTCAATATTGTGTGGAGTATCTGTAATGAAAATCTCTCCTATTTTTTACAAGGTCATTTGTATTATTTATTATCAGTCTTAAAATGTTTTCTTGATCAAAAAGTATATTTAAAGAACCAAGTTTGGAATGTTTACACATTTTCTATGAAGTATCTGTTGTTTATTTCTTTGATATCTCCCAATATCTTTGTGATTGTTGTCATTTCTCTTATTGGTGATACTATTGAAGAGATATGTTGGGATTTTGTTTCTTAAACTAAGATCTTGGATCAATGACTTTAGACATTTTTTTCCTAAAATATTTTTAGACATTTTTCTTTTCTAAAATATTTTTGTCAGTTTCTAGGACTACCATGACAGAGGACTCTAAGCAACTGGTTTTGAAAAAGCAGAAATGGATTCTCTTTACAGTGCTGGGGCATGAAGGCATTGTCAGGACCCTGCTCCTACTGAAGAAGCTAGGATTCTTCTGTTTTATCCATATGCTGATAACACCAAGCATACCTTGGTTTATTCTAAATAATCCCCATCTCTGTCGCTGCTTTCTAAATCAAGGGTCATATTTTGTCTCTGCCTCTCTCCTCTTTCCATAAGTACACTAGTCATTGGATTAAAGGCCTGTCCTGACCCTGAAAGGCTAAGAAACAATCAATGGGAAACAAATTTTCACCTTGCTCTTAAGGGATAAAAAAATTTTGGGAGCTTGGCATAGGAAGTGATGTGGTATGAGAAAGATAACTTGCTTTAGTTTGAGATTTACAAACATAACATATGGTTATAAATTTTTTTGTAGTCTGGCTTTTTAAAGATTAGTTCATATATTACTAAAAATTGTGTGTATAGAGTTTGCTATAGTTGAAGCTACGGCTATTTTATAAATTAAGAATTCTTACTGAGATACAATCCAGCATCTTTCAACTAAAATGTACTTGTTGCAGTTACACTTGTGAAAACCTTATGTGTTGTCTCAATCACGTTAATTATAAATCTTCATACTTATTATTAGCTGATAAGTTACAATAAGACCTATGTCAATTTTAGCTTATTATTCAATATGCTTCTTTTAAATGGAAAAATTATGAGAGCAAAATGTTTTTATCTCTAATGAATAAAATCTGGGCAATTTGAGTCACTTTTTAAAAATTGCTATTTCTCTGTGTTCCTAGCTCTTATAATAAGAATTTCTTTTTATCAACAGTTAATGGATATGAATTGCTGATATAATTAGATTTTCCTGATTATTAGGACCATTGTTCATTGTTTTTGGCAATTGTAAAACAGAATTTGATTTTTATCCTCTGTATCTTCAACGCCAGGGAATTTAATAATTTCACTGTTATCTTGGCATGTAAATTAAAAACAATAACAATAAATGACTATGCCATTAATTTACACTGAACTCTTTATTGAGAGTGACTGTGCTGTCATAAGTTAATTGTAGAGCATTGCCTACCTTTAAGTCATGCTGAGTGGAGATGCAAAAACTCTTTGTTGAAATCTTGGCAGGAAATAGACTGCACCAAACATTCAGAAAACAGTTATTTGTGGTATTCTAGACTGTCCTGATAGTGGATAAGCCAGCTTGATACTGATGAAATCTAAAATACTGTTTGTTCCTTTCCTAACTGTACACATACAGCTCTATTTCCATAAAGTGTTGCTGGATGAAAGATGAAGTAGGTATGTACTCCTTTGAGATCTTGGCACAAAGCTGGTATTTTTTCTAGACCCCCCACACTATGTAAAGATATAGATTTCATAAACAAACCATTTCTGATCTCAGCAAAGAACTTAGCAGGGATTTTGAAAGTCAAACACACAGGAGCCATGCCTGACTGTGGTGGTAAAAGCAACATCTGCCTTAGAGTTATAAACAACAGACTTTTCAAATCACATTTAAAGCCACAGTAGGAGATGTGACAACCATAAGCAATACCTCAACCAGACTAGGAACATGAAAGCTGGGAGAAGTCAACTGCACTCAGATAATGAAATACTCTCCATTAAAGGGAAACAAGAGAAATAAGTTAGTGTTTCTGTTTATCTCTGTCCACTTAAGTATTTTAGATCCTTTCTGGTCTTTATTAATGAATGTAAACCTACTTAAAAGAAAGAAAATAACTGAATATTACTAACAGTTAAAGGTTAACTTTATACCATTAAGTTACTTTAGTGACTTTAAGGCAAAATTTATTCCTAATTCAGTACTGTTATGTGAGATTTAAGGGCTATCAAGTGACAAGTACTAATTAGTATGGGGTGGAAAAATAGGGATGTAAAACAGAATGTCTCAACAGAACCACAAAAAGCTGGAAAATCACGATGAAAATACAAGCCAAAGCAAATAAAGTCTGAAATTCATTTGAATTTTATGTATCTTTATTTTACCTACAAGAGAAAACAAAAACACTTTTGAAACGTCTATTCACATATTTACTGTATCTGTTGTTACATTAAGCTTGAAACTGAATGATTCACTAATTTAAAACATTATATTTAAAGTGTAGGGCATGACCAGATTCAAAATAATAAAGTACTACTATTTATGTTCTTGCATATGTCAAAAAATTATTTTTCATGGAAGCATATGTAAGTTATATACCAAGATTTAAAAAATATATATGTATACAACAACACATTTCTATTTTCTTAGATAGAAAATTTGAGTTTTTAGAGATTTAAAAAGAGAGAAAACTATGGCTTCTGACATATAAATTTGTAATTAGTATAATACATGCATGTATTATCTTTTTTACACTGTTTGTCATTAGGATATTTAATAAGTACTTAAACCTTCACGATGATATGCCACTGACAATTGATAATATAAATTAAGCATGTGATTGACATAGTTAGTAAATAATAAATCATGCTTTATATGGAAAAACCTCTAAAGCATCATAAAGAATGCACATCAAATTATAATCAGCTATTTTCTCTAATAAGTGATACTTTCTCTCAGATCTCTCGATGCAACAATCATCAACTAGTCTAAGTAAAAATACAAAGCAACAGGGGCCAGATGGGTGCTTAAACCACTGAGGTAAATACCTAGCCCTATGTTTTATAATTTATTGTCTTCTTTCCCACAAGGTTCATGAATAGATAGATAGATTAGTCTACTGATTGATATATTTTTGAATTCTTAAAAGACCATAGTCAAATAATTTGTTCTTGAGAAAATATCAACTGAAATTTAAAAAATATATTGATGGAAGTATTTTAAAATTTATATTCCTGTGATCTCTTGAAACAGTTATTAAATTTTAAAGTTTTGGTTGTATATCAATATAATTTTGTAACTGTCAATTAGTTGATCACAATTTTTCATAGTTAACTCACAGCACTTACATACCAAATCATGGTAAACATAAACTATAGTTATGATGAAACAAGGCACTCAGTTGGCTTTATGTCCTTAAACTTGTTTGGAATCTGCTTAGACAAAGTTAATGTCTTTCAGGGAAGTTGTCTTTGTTGTTGCTCAAAAAAGGTTGCAATATTTCATAAAACATGATTGAAACATTGTAAGTGAGGTAAAAAGATGAAAAGATATATAGAACTTCCCAATCATTTTATGACTGTAAATATACCCTGTTGATTTACGAAACCACTATGAACTCATAAAGCGTATTTATTTACAAGATTACTTTTTGCTGAAATATCTAACATGAATATCAAAAAACAGTTATTCTTACTTCTACTGTTATGAAAAATTTCAAGTTGTTGAAAGCATATCTAACTGTCTGAGAATGCAGAACTGGTAACTTTATTCTGGGTATCCTGCAACCACATTCAGTGATGTAAGATTTGGCAATAGATACCACTTGCATTTATGCAAAATACAAATAAATAGAGGATATTTTGATTGCCCTTTTCTCTTCTTTGTGTACAAGATATTTATATGTCTAATGGACTAGGTGATTTGTAATATAATCCTATCGTTTTAATTATAATTTTCCGTTATATTTTATTGATTGTCTCTGAAATTCAGTGTTATCAAATATTAAGCTGAGGTTCATCAGATTAATGCCAGTATCAAAGAAAAGGGAAGAATGTACAAAATGGTACTGAGAAACTTTCCTATTTTGCACTGCCATCTCTAAGACAGAGATCCCTTCCAAGCTAACAAAAATGATAATTTCTTATCAATTTAATAAGTCACATTTAAGATTTTGAACGTGAATGATATTGTAAGTGAATATTTATTTTGAAAATTTGATTTGTCTTTGTTTTCATGTAGAATGGCCAGTAAAAACATTTAATTTAACATTCACTATCCCTTCTAATCCTTCAATTACTACTGAAGTAATTATCTGACAAACAAAAATAGCGGTTAAGGCAAAATTCGTTATTTATCCATGTTATTAACCTTCTTTTATTTTAAACCTTTTAAAGGTTTGTTATCCAAAAAATTATACATAAAACATCACATCCTGCTAATACATCATAAAAAGTATAATCACTCTCCATTTCAGTTATATAATGCATTTAGCACCTTATTTAGTTTCTTAATTACAGGATGATCTCTATTTTACCTAAAATTTAAGTTAAATTAGAGCATGAATTTTGAAGATTCAGAAATATGCACTGTGAGAGATGAGAGAAAAGGATGAAGTAAAACAGAAATAAGCCTCATTTGCTTTTATCTGAATTTCTATAAAAGCTCACAAGTGGTAGAAGAAGTACATATATTTGAGGAGAGAGTAAGAACTGATTATGTAACTTCACATAATTAGCCTTTTAAACATGGCTCTGATGTTTATGTGTTAACACATAAATCTGGAACCACTGTAGTGTGCTTTCAATGAAACCTACTACACACATTTTTATAATGAACTTAATATTTTTGAATAATGTTAAATCTGCATCAAATTGTGCAGAATGTACAGAAATTTCCCAATACATTTCTAAATCTCACATAAGCACAGACTTTCTATTTTACGCCATTATCAATACCTGCCACCAGAGGGGAATATTGCCACCAAAGATGACCCTGTTTTTTTACCTGTCACTGTGGCTTGTTATTCTGTGGATGGACAAACTTAAGGAGTATACCCGCTATTATCAAATTATGCAGATTTTATATACTAATTTTATATCTTTATTTTAAATATTTACGTTTCATAATTGAAATGTTTGCTTATGTATGTACAACTACTACTAAAGTGGTATATATACCTGAAAGTGATATATGTGACATATATTATATAATTAAATCATTTTATAAGATTGAGTCACATTCCTATTTGATGTCAATGTGCTAAACATAAAACATAATCATTGGCATTTATTTTCCCAACAGTATTATACAACACACAGTAGAATTCAACTTGAAGTACAATTAAAAATAAGCAAAAATAAAAAGTACAGGTTTTTTCCCAACTGGAATAAATATATTTAAATATATATGCCTATAACTTAATATTTTTTGGTATTAGTGACTTTATGCATAAAGATTAAAGGAACAAAAGACTATAAAATACTTTAAAAAGTGAGAAACCGAATAATGGACAAAATGACTGAGGAAATTTAAATTAATTGGTTATAATAATATATGAAAATAAAGAAAATTTCACCTGCTAAACCCTATAACTCTAGTAACAGAAACATACATGAAATGAAATAATATTCTGACAATTCAATGAAATGAAATTCACAGAACAGTGTCTTTCAAACAAATGTTTTATTTTTTATATTCAAGATCGGTAAAATTATAAATACATAGAAGCCAGCAAAATGTAATACTGATGATAATGCAATAATCATCTCTAATCTCTCAATTTAGAAATATTGACCTGTGCCATATAAATATACTTTTATCATTTTACCATATTGATCATATTATATCTTAATCTATTGCATTAATATTCATCTCATCTTTGCTATTGACATTCACAGAGACATTTGTAATATCACATTTTTAATTGATGTCACAATGAGCTAAAAATAACAATGCAACCACATAGATTCATGGGACCCAGATTTATTTATTTTACTTTAAAGAGAAAAGTAAACAAAAAATGCATTTTCAAAAGAGGATAAGAAATTAATGGTTAATAACATGTTTTTTGTTACCTTCATAGTTGTTCCTCAGATTACAAAATATAGGCATGCAAAATTAACCAGCCAATATAAGCCCCAACCGATCCCTTCGATGAACTAAAAAGGATTGAGCTAAATAACTATATTAGCTATATTGCATATATACTTATATACATATGTGAATATATGTCTATTATTTATTTCATTTTCCTTTCTCTCATCCCAGTTAATTTTTCCTTGTAAGCAGTTTCTTTCCCTTTCTCAATATCTGCTGCAGATTTTTTTATCTTACTCTTAGTTTCTTACACTAGTGAGACAAGATGATGCTTACATATGCATATTTATTTCACTTATGAGTGTGATCTCTAACTGCAACCATTTACCTATAAAAACCTTTAATTTATCCTTTATAGCTGAGTAGTACTCCACTATATATAATATTACATATTTTATCTATTCCTTGGTTGATTGGCATTTAAGTTATTTCCAAGTTTAGCTGTTACAAATTGTGCTGCTGTAAACATGGGTGCACATATATCACTGTGGTGTGTTTTTAATTCTTCTGGGAAAATATCTAGAAGCGAAATAGCTTGGTTGAATGGGATGTCTAGTTCTAGTACTTTGAGGAATCTCCACACTGATTTCAGTGATGGTTGTACAGTCTACAATCCCACCAATAATGGAGAAGGATTCCTTTTATCCTGCAGTCCCTCCAGCATTTGTTATTAGTTGATTTCTCTTATTGTCCAATTTTTCTGGGGTGAGATAGAGTCTCAGTGGTGGTTTAATTTTCATTTCTTGGATGACCAATGATGTTAAACATTCTTTCATATATTTATTTACAATTTATATTTCTTCACATGAGAAGTATTTATGTCTTATCTCAGATGCCCGTTTTTGGACTGGGTCTTTCAGTTTGAGGGGGTGTCTGATTGTTTCAGTTCTTTTGATGTTCTATATAGAAATATTTTCCCTGAGGTACAGTTGACTAATTTTTCCCAATTTATTAATTTTATCTTCACTCTGTTAGTAATTTATTTTGATGTGCAAAACCTTTTAACAAGATGAGATCCCAGTTGTTGATTCTTCAAAGTGTTTCCCATGCAGTCTGATGTTTGTTCATGAACTCCCTATTTTGTCTTCCAGTAGATTTAGAATTAGTGTTTCTATTTTAATATTTAGATCC
The DNA here is from genome assembly GCF_034190915.1 of Cavia porcellus. Classification (NCBI taxonomy): domain Eukaryota; kingdom Metazoa; phylum Chordata; class Mammalia; order Rodentia; family Caviidae; genus Cavia; species Cavia porcellus. The sequence continues at coordinate 23,198,116 of NW_026947497.1, read as the reverse complement.
ATTTTGACTTTAGCGCATGGTGATAGACATGTGTCTAGTTTATTCTTCAGCGTGTGAGAACCAATGTTCCCAGCACCACTTAGTAAAGAGGCTGTTTTTCTTCCAGTGAGCATGGCTGTCTCTTTTCTCAACGATAAAGTGGCCAAGTGTGTTTGTAGTTGTGCCTGTATCTTCTAATCTGCTAAGAGCTGGGTTTAAAACAAAGCCAGCTTCTTGCACAATGACAAAACTGATGCCTATGTTAGTGGGTTTGGGACTCAGAAATAAGATTTAGGAGTCAGGCTATGGTTATCTGTATGATGTACAATGAGTGAGACCATTTTAAAATCTGAGAATGCACCAAAAGTGCTTGGCCCAGTCTTCCAGTCTCTATGAAATCCCACAGGTGGAGCAGAGTACTGTGCAGGGAGCAGAACACAGAGATGACAAAAGCAGAATCTGCTGCCCAGATTTCTCTCCCACTTTCCTCTGACTCTATCAATACGAAGAATCCTAAACACCAGAAATGAAAATGTTAAAAAGTTTTGTGGAATAAAAGACAAAATGTAAAAGAAAACAAATAATGTATTTCAGCTAGGAGAGAATTGCAAACCAGCTCAAGAATTCATTTAAGGAACTCAAAAACTTGCTTAATGAAAGAAGAGATAATTGCTCTTACCAAAAGGGAATAACAATTGAATGAGCAGAGCTTGGGGAAAATTCAAAGTAAAATGAAATCTTTTTAAAAATGAATATCACATTGACATAGAAAATAGGATAGAGCTGCCGCAGTTTGCAAAGACTTGGCTTAGAGCAATCAGGGATATAAAATAGGGAGAATCAAATACATCATAATGATATAAAAGTCAAGGAAGATGTTTTTACACCACAGCGATGTTCTACACCACAGAAGAAACTTGAGGAAAAACTTGAAAATACTTCTTATATAAGAAAGATGTTCCACAGACCATAGTGTGCAGGGAGAACATGGAAAATCACCAATAATCCTCACACTTCTATTGGGTAACTACTATGAACTTGAAGACAACCAGAAGACCTGGAAAGGATGTAAAGTGGCAATCAGGAGAATGGGAAAACATCTGACTTCAGACTACGGATGTTCACTGATGGATGAAAGCAGGCACAGCTCTGATCTATGTTATGTTCTAATGGAAGAGCTCAGAGACTGTCGCCTCACTGTTAGTGTTGGGAAACAATTACAATAAGCGGACAGTAGATTAGGTGGGAACATTCAACTCACGCAGAGAGGAATCACAATAAAGAACTCATAAATGACAAACTAAACTTCAAAACATGGGATTGAACACAAACCGTAATTAGCTTAAATTAAGACTAAACAATGAGGTAATTAAAAAACTAACGTAAAAAAGTTATATGTTTGAATAAGACAGATTAGGAATAAAAAAGACATATTGAGATACATTTAAAAATAGGCTTCCAAATTTCCTTCTTTTATCCTAGTACAAAATAATTATTTATTTGCTAACATGGATCAATTTGGAAGTAAAATAATTTAAAATAATATTTTAAATTAAATAATAATTTAAAATAATATTTTATAATTTTGAAAAAAATTAAATTTTTATACCTCCTAAAAGCTGGATAATAAATACAACTACTAACTATGCCAAAAAACAAAGAATAATGATATGACATAAGAAAAAATGTTAAAAAATAATATCAGTAATATTAACATTTTAAAGGGAAAATGTATGTACCTGTATCAAACAGATATAGAAAAAATGTGTAATAAATTTAGCTACATTCAGTATTAATCACTTACTGATTGGTGAATGAGTGTTCAGAGCAAAATGTTTAAAACATGCTTTAAAATTTTCATACTAAATTGTTTTAAAATTATACTTTAACAATTAAACAAATTAAAGGTATTGGATGGAGTATATAAATACTGGAGAAAATATAGAAAGCCTACAGAGAACCATGGAAAGCCATTAAAATATAGATATTTATACTTTATGCCATTATGCAAAAGGCTTGAAGATTTGCTATTTCAATTAAAGCAAAAATCTCAGTGGGAAAAATTAGTATTATGAATCACAGTTTTGAACAGTGAGACCACGTACACTTGACAAAGTACTAACACAGTAGGTATATGACATCTGGTAAACCTCTGAAGAGAAAGACTAACAACGCAGTGAAATCTAGTAATAAATAGTTCATTAGAAATGCAGAAATGTGCCTATCTACTGGAAGAGAGGTCTTCAGTCTCACAACTAAAACCTCATGTTTTCGCTTCCCTTTGATATTGAGACACTACCTATATCAAGAAATCTTGTTATAGTTATTTATATATCATAATTAGTAGAAAACAGCAACTTTGTTTCATTGCTATTTGATAATATACTAGGAACATCTGCATTTTATTTTCCTATTCCTAGTATTTTTTTCAGGTTATTCTCATTATAAGACTTGGAAAATTAAAATTAAATTTGAATTTTTTAACAAAATTAAGCCAGGAATTTATTGGGCTTGTATTAAATCCTGTTAGATTATCAAAAGTAATTAAAAGTCAATTATCAAAAAGAATTACTGTTAAAAGTTCAGCTTGAAATTACCTTTTCTCTGAGTTTAGCAAAGTTTAATATGAATAAGGATTGCTCTCTTGGGCTATGGAAGGGAAAAACTGGCTATATACCATTGACAGAGTATAAACCGTTGTGAGGGCTTTAGCAGGAAAGCTTGCAGGCTATATTAAATGTAAACTCATAAGATCTTAGATTCAGAAATCCCAATTCTAATAGTTTTCACTAAAAATTTATGCAATTTTGTGAAGACACACAAAGATATTTATTTCCATATTATTTACAAAAGCTCAGCTATAGGGCAATTTAGTGTTCCATCAATAGAATTCACATTTAATAAATATCTTATATCTAGGCAATATACCAAACAATAATAATAAAATACATGATCCCAATCTTAGGAAAATAAAAACAAATACATCCTAGAATATTTAGGAAATATTCTTGGAATAATATGCAAAAATATTAGGTATCCTTTACATTTATCAGAAAAAATTGAACTTTCCTTCATGACATACGCAACTGAATTAGATATAACATTAAGAATTTTCATAAAGTTTCTATGATAATTTTTATACTACTGATTAAGATTGGTATTATTTATTGATAGTCAGTGATTTGAACACATAGAATTTTGAAATCATTCAGAGTGATGTTAATTGTACTCCAGAGTATAAATTTTTCAAGAATAAGAATTTGAGGGAATAGTGATGTGAAAAAAATTTCAGGAGTCAGAGAACAAGTTAAAGCCAGAGACACAAACATTCTGACCTCAAAATGGCATGAACTTACAGGAGAAAAAGTCTGCTTTGCAATGAGTTCAGTGATAGACCAAGTGTTTACTTTTCTCTGGTTTTAACAAATACCTGCTTACTTGTTTTTGATATGAAGGATATTCTGTCTGTGGTTAAGTAATATGGAATTACATCTAAGGAACTATAAAGATGATAATGTTCTCGTATAACTGACCCTGATTGTGTTTGAGGAAGGAGTAAGTACATATAATTATGAGGATATAATCAGAGAGATCAATGATTTTTAGTCCACAGTTTTTCAAGTTCATATGTTGGTACATGTGAAATCCTTGATAGTATTTTTCACTTCAATTTTAGAAATACTCAGACTTTTACCTAATTCTTCTGTGGTAAGAATCTATTGCTTTCTACCAAGGTACAATTCATTGGCTTAGCAAACTACCCATACCTATGTTATCTATTTAGCCACTTGGTAAATATAATCATTGTTGAGAATAATCTCAAGATGTCAATGATTAACCATAATATTTTTTCTTAAACCAGAATGATGCTTTTATCTAAAAATAGCTAGTCATTTAAGATTATGATAAAATAGATGAACTTGTTTTGATAAATACACTTTATAAAATTATTTGTCATAGAAACTGAGAGTTGTGTCTACATGCTACTTTCACGGGTTTATACCATAAAATGTTTTGGTTGAGTGAGATTGTTCATTCTTTTTTATGTTTTTTTTTTTTATAATTTGTGTGAAATAGCTAAACATGGCATCCAACCCTTGCAGAAAATGAAAAGATATCATCCATATCTCATAGGGCATCATGAGGGAAGGTTTCAACCATAATCACATTTGGATTTGAAGGGAAAAAGAGGAGGGGAGATCAACTTTAATAAAAATTAATGAACCAGATAAAAACAAATATAATAATTACTTTTTTTTAAAGCTTGGCACTTTGACACATATTTCAATCCAAATAAAAACTCAAAGAAATTCTTCTTTGGAAAAACTGTAAGGAGTCAAAAGAAGAAATTTTCTCTCTACCATTATTCCCACAGTGAGGACCATTAGAGGTTCCGTGTAGTTACATCTAAAATACGAAGACTTTCTCAGATTTGAGTGAAAAACTGTGTTTAGAGTCTCCTTCAACACACAGCTTGAGTGAACTGCTTTCACTTTGCAAAAGAAAGAAAACCCAAGATTGAACTAAGGAACCTTCTTCAATTGAACAGAGGTTTTAAATCACCCTGATATGTAATAGACCTAGTCCTGCCCAATCCAAACTCCTAGAAAGCAAAAAGAGACACAGGTGGAGTCCTACAATTCTTAGAGAACCTCAAAAGACTACGGCCAGCTAATACCATCTTGAGTAAAACATCAAAGCAGGAGGCACCACATTCATGATTTCAAATTATATTAGAGAAATGCGGTAATTTAAAAAACATGGGGCTAACATAAAAATACATATACACCAGTGAAAGAGAATAGATGGCGTAAAAATAAACCTGTGCATATAACCTGTCCATGGTGTTGCACATAATTCCAGCTATTTGGGAGGTTTATAAAAAAGGATTATAAGTTCAAAGATAGACTGTGTTACTTAGTGTGACCCTGTCTCAAAACTGAAAATAATAACGTAACAATGTTCTGGGGTGTAGGTCAGTGGTAGGGTTCCAGATACATCACTGTTAATAAAAAATATGCATATAAAATCAAATAATCTTCATCAAGGGATGCCTAGAATACACAATGGATAAAAAATATCTTCACTTTATGGATCTGTAAATGCAAAAATTATTTCTTATACAATACAGTAAATACTTAACAACACCAACTCAAATTGTTAAATATTGAACCGTAAATCTTCTAGCAGAAACTAGAAGAACTGTAAATCTTCTAGCAGAAAACTTTTGTTTCATGATATTGGCAAAAACAAGTGGATGGGAGTCCAACAAATTAAAAGTCTGTAATGAAAAGAAGTTAAATGAAAACCCACAGAATGGGATAAAATATTTGAAAACCTGTATCTCATGAAGAGTTAGTATTCAAAATATAAAGTAAGTTCAACAGTATCATAGAATAAAATCCAATGAGCCATACATAAAATGAATACAGAATATAAATAGAGATAAAATGGCCCAGATATATTTAACACCAGAATGTATTTGAAATATAGTTTAATGTAATTAGGCAAAGGGAAATTTAAATCAAGACCAGAATGAGATTATACTACATACATACTGAGATCATTATCAAGATATCAAAAAAAAAACTAGTGTCATTGAGGATGTAGAGAAAACTTATGTAACGTTGGTAATAACGTAAATAGGTACATATGGAAAGTAGCATGGGAATTTCTCACAAAACCAAAAAAAAAAAACACAAAAAAAAACTGCAGTCTCACTTCTGGGTATAAACTGAGAATCTGAAAAAGATGCCTCTCCTCACATGACTTTACAATAGTCAAATACAAAAACAACCCAAGTTTCTTCAATGATAAATGGATAAAGAAAATATGCCATGTGTATTCAAAGTAATATCCTTATAAAGTTTGGGAGTTCTATTACAGAGAAGGATGGCCAGTAGTGTACAGAGATGTGATCAGCAAATACAGAGAACGTGTAAGTTTACAAATCGTACTATAATAAAAGATATATTGTCATTAATCACGCACCCAACACATCCCCTCATTCAAACACACTAACACCCTCATTCTGGTCCAGGAAGAACTCTGGTGTTAATGTTTTCAGTTGTGCTGTCCTGGCTGCCTCGTGGTCCTGAGTTGACTGTCTCACAACCTTTACTTTTCATGACCATTCTGCTTGTGGGGAAGGTGCAGCGTTGCTCTTTGCCAGAACAGGTCAATGAGGTGAGTGACAACGTGCTCTAATGTTTTTATGAACCTGTCTTTTCACTGGATGACAGTCACCTTTGATTATAACTTCTAAAGCCACTTCCAAACTGGTTCAGAAAGGGACAAGAATGATGAGGTAAATCTGTTGCAAGTGAGCAGGAGTAAGCAGAAGGGAAATTAGTGTCTTCCAGTTTTCATTTTTTAAATTGAAACATTCCCTGTACATTTTGACCACCTCTTGTACTTGAAAAAAAAAATCTGAAGAAAAAGATTTGGAATATCTTCTCCACAAAGAAAGAAATGTGTGAGTATATATTTTGAGAATATATATGCATGTATATATGCTTATGATGATCTATTTCTCCATCTATAAATATATTGAAATATCAGTTACTACCCCATAAATACATGCAAGTTTTCCATGTATAAGCACTGCCATTTTAACAACATGAGTCAACTTGGAAGGTGTCTTTCTTAGTGAAATGACCCAGAAATTGAGAGTGAACTCTTGCATTATCTAACTTCTATGTGGGAGAGAAAGATTTTGCATGCAAGACAGCAGTGGTTACCAAAAGTTGGGAACAGAGAGAATGGCAAAATTGGAAGATGTTTGTCAAAGGGTCCATATAACTTTACTTTATTATGTGAATAAGTTTAGAGACTACTACATAAATACAATAATTAGTAATAATATATTCTGTACTTGAAATTTAGTGAGAGTACACATTAAGGATATATATCACATGCAAATGGTTCCTATGAGATGATAGATTAGTTTGTGGCAACTACTTCATGAAAAATATACATATATTTATATGTGTGTATATGTATATGTGCATTTCATATTGCACACTTTGAATATATATGTAGTTTTTATTGTCAATTTTTCAGGGGTACCTTAAATCAAGCTCAGGACCTTCAGATTGCCAGGCAGCCACTGTGCACTGAGTTATATCCCTTTACCTGTCAATTTTCCTTCAATTGAAAAAGAAAAAGCTGAAAAAGAAAAAAAAAGAGGCCAAATATTTAATACTGATAGGTAGAATTATTATCGTCTCAATGATGATAAATTTAGTAGGGGTTCGGTTTTATTTTTAGGAAAAAGAACATCATCACAATATAAACATGTTAGCATAAAATTTTCATCCAACAAATGAAGTAATTTTCTCTCAAAATATGTATCATTCTTGACGCTGAATTTTGGGCTTAATTTTGTCAAAGTATTTTATCATTTTTGCTTAAATAGTTAATCATGTTTATGCCTGAAGGTGACTATCTTTCCACATTACTGTAAAATCAGCAGACATAAATAACTGGACTTACTCTATTTAATAAAATGTATTGGAATTCAGTATGTAATACTATTTATATATTTCATTATTTATAATCTTTGTCTCTTTCGGAATTCCATAACTTTGTACAATAATTTAGTATTTGTATTTTATTTATATAATATATTTGTGTTCCAGTCACTGTTACATGTTTTAATTTCAGTTATTCTGATGTTTTGTACACTGATGTAGCTCATGGAATTGGCCTAAGTTTTATATATTTACATATTTGTTTAATTGAATCAATCATTTACTGAATTTATATATCTAAAATGAAAACATATAAAATTTCCTCTAACTGAGAGAAAATACCCAATACCTAAAACTTAGAGACTGATAGGTTCGTTTTGGCTTACAATTTTAAGGAATTCAATCCATTGTCTGCTGGTTCCCAGGGAGAAATCTCATGAGAGAATAATCTCATGGAGGAAAGTGGTTTACTACATGACAGCCAGGAAGCAGAAAGAGAGAGGGAGAGAGACAGAGACAGAGAGACAGAGAGACAGAGACAGAGACAGAGACAGAGACAGAGAGGATTTGGGAACAAGAATACATACTTCTGGGTTATAGCCTATGTGATGCACTTTTGCCAATCACGTTCCAGCACCTATAGAACAATGTGGTATGAACTCATCAATGAACTCATCCATGAATAAGTATATCGCTGCCATTGTTCAATCATTTCCAGAAGCTCAACATCAGAACGTAAGATTTAGGGGAACATTTTAGATCTTCACCACAATGCCAGCTGTGTGCTAGTGTTGCCTCTATAACAGAAGCATTTTTATTGAATGAAAACCTAGTTTTCTCACATTGCACAAAAAGCTGCATATTCAAGAAAGGCCCATGAAAAGCGTTAGCAAGTTTTAGCCACAATCACTGCAAGATTTCTTCCAGTGACTGACCAGGAAATAAACACTGTTCGCATTTTTCTGTAATGGCACCTCATTTGGGTTGCTTTTAACAAACCATTAGTGTAAATTACTTTTCACAAACTCCACAGTTTACTGCTTGTGAGAAGCAATAGACTGTGAAGCAAGAATTGCTAGCAGGCTTTTTGTCCTAATAGAATATTATTATTATTGTTTTTGTTTCAATAGCATCATGGGAAGTAATCCATTTACACAAGCAGCAAATAATGTATGATGAATGACATTTCAGCAACTAAATGCTCTTCACCAGAAGAATTCAGATAATGGCATGCAGTTTAATTTAAGCAGGCTGCACTGTGTTAAGCAACACACTAAGGACAGGGAACGGAAGGTTGATTTAGATGAGTTTGGTTCACCATTGCATGATAATGTTAAATATGGAAAACGTTGAAAACACCTGTGGACAATGTCTTTGACCCTTGAGAGGAGAGAGATAAACAACAGTCTTACACTTTTTGAATACCCATGGTCAAAGGCACAGCTGGAATAACTCTATAATCCTTTTAAGGATATATCATAGTAAAGAAAGCCTTTTTAAAGAAGATCCCAGACTAATTTTCATAACATTTAGAGACAACAGTCATCCTCTTTTATGTATCTGAATTAGTGACCTTGAATACACAAAATAAAGGTTAAATATAATATCAGAGGAAGTTTATATGAAAACATGCCATGACATTTTCCATATTTAAGGTGATGACACGTAGTAATTCTGAAGAGGAGAGATCAGCTGGTCGTTCAGGCAGATGTACAGAAGGAGTTGTAACAGTTAGTCAGACCTGGTTATTTGTTTTAAAAATGAAGAGTTTCCAGACTATGTGTGATCCATGTAACATGAACCTCGGGGATATTAACAATAACCAAGTGTATCAGACTTAAAAGAACACAGCTGAGAACTTCGGGTGAGAAACACAAGTTTTAAATTTAGTAGGCATGTATGGTCCAATAGGCAGCCCCTATTCATGTGTATATACTAAACACTTGAAATGTGCCTAATAAAAAATGAAATGTGATGTGTGTAAGACATTCCACACTCTGGCACAATTTATAATATGTAAATCTTGGAAACAGCCCAAATGCTCATCAATCAAAGAATGATAAATATGTGGTTTTTTCTATGATGGAATACTACTCAGCCATAAAGAAGGATGAGTTTGAGACCTTTCTATCTAAGTAGATGCACCTTGAGACCACATAATTAAGTGAAATATATCAGACACACGTGGTTAAATACCACATTTTTCTCCTCTGGTGTGAGAAATTGATAGTGTACATAAGGGTCAAAATGTATAATAGGTATTAGAAAATGAAAAGAAAATGTTCAAATTGAAAGGGAAATAACAGAGAGGGGAAGGAAGTAAGGAACAAGAAAAAAGAAAATATAAAAATGGAAGCAAATCTTTTTTATTTTAAATAAGGAGGAGGAGAATGGGAAAAAGAAGTATCAAGATATGTATAGGTACAAATTCCCTATCATGAACGTCATTATTATGTGTACCTAAAATGTACCAATAAATTTTTAAATATATACAATCCAAAAATAAAGCACACTGAAGTTAATGAATGAAAAGATTTCATTGATTTGCTTTTATTATATATTTAAACTATTGATAAAAATAAGCAGCTATACTTTTACCTATCTCCTTTATTAATATAATAAACTGTTTTCTGAAAAATTTTAAGTCACAAATGTGGTTCACATGATATTTCTATTGACAATATGGAACTAGACATGATTTTCATTTCACTGAGAGTAGCCCTTAATTTAGAAATTGTGTTGCTCAGTAATATTATAAAGGGAAATGGGAGGTGTACAATGCTAATATTTTGGTTTTAGATTGAGTTCACTTAATGTACCTTTCTCTGTATTAGAAATCTAGCTTCTCAGTGGACCAAATGAATAAGTTCACAGGTAGAGATAGCTCTTTTTCCTGGAATCCTAAACTTCCCAAGTGACTACAACATTTTCCTGGTTGAAATAGAATATACAAGCATTGAAATGAAAATTCTGGTTTATGCTCCTAATAGGAGAAAGGTACAGGTGTTAGTTATTTTGTGCATTATTTTCCACTACCAAATGTATACACATTTGGTGACAAACTATATGGTCAGCCCAGTTAAGTCCTTTAGTTCATTATATTTTTTTTTTCCTGGTCTCAATTTCAAGGTTGTAGACATACAAGCTTCATATCATCTCTTCTTGAAACAGTGAAGATGATTTTTCCCAAATCTTACTAGATTCAAATCAAGGAAGCTCTTCACAGTCATGTAAAAGAAGTATTTTTTTTTAAGTCTAAGCCCTGTAGAATTCTGGCTTTTTTTATAAGCCAATGATCCCTAGGATTATCTCCTTCTTTCCATTTTAAAATGTAATATTGATTGATAGTTATTCTTTCAGGATGTTCAATTTATACTAATTAGCTAGATATCCATACATATTTTGGGAAAAGTAGCAACTCTCATTAGTTTGAAAGGCACTGACCATACCACATGTTATTTAGAAGTGATAGAGAATATTGTATTTTACCCAGACAATGAGACTTTCAGTCAGGGGCAGTACCAAAAATCATTTTAGGTGATCATCTTTGGAGAAAGATTGTGTCTCCTGCAAAAGGAATTGTGAAATTTGACTCACTCAAGATGTGGGAGTGTGGGCTTCCAATTGCACATAGGAAACCATTCCCCCCTTGTTCCAGAATAAAAGAATTAAAGCTGAAAGCCATCCACCCTTTATGTTTGATACGGCTTATGTGGCTTAATTCTTGCAGAATGGGAGCAGAAATGTTTTCCATTGTCTTTTTAAATCTAAATTTAAATGTTCTGCATATAGTTCTCTATGATCTTTTGTCCCTTTGCCTTTTGGAATACTGAGGTTGGCTGTGATATAGTGATATAAATTTTGCTTGTTTAACTAAACAGAGCCCTGTGAGATGTTTGCATAAAACAAAAAATTCTAATGTCCCTAAATGATCTTTTGTAGAATTACTGCATCATTTTTAATGAACATACCGAATTTCAGAAAGAAATAGATTTCTCTACTTTGTAAATTTCTCTATTATGGCAGTATCTTATATAACAGACATGCATCTCAAATATTAACATTTTCTATTATTATCAGTATGAGTTATAGCTCATAGCCTTAAGGACAGTTAGACAATATAATAAATGGCATTTTCATATGTATAGACTTTGAAATTAAAGGTCTGTGAATCATAGTAATGTTTTCTTGATATCAATATGAATATTTTTCTTCATATATATAGATAATAATGAATATTTTCTCTACAGGTAGTGAGTTAATATTGTCTCTAACAATTACTATAAAAATTTCTCAAATATTATTCCATTTGTGCAGTGAATCTAAATTTAAGCATGCACTCAATCTCAACAGAGTATTTTATTAAATTGAATGATTCCCATATGAGAAACTCTGCATTTCGAACATTTACTTTGCTTAGACAACACTGAGGTGCATGCCTCTGTATGTCTGTTCTAGAAATGGAACCAGCACTTTAACAATGAATTTATCCTCTTTTCAATTTTTATTTTAAGAAGAGGTCTTGCTAAGTCGCTAAATTATCCATACTGGCTCAAATTTGTGATTTTCCTCCTCTTCAAAGTGAGGTTTAAATTTTAATCTTTTTCAGTAATGAAATGTCCAATAATTTATGGAATTACAGAGAGCATCTGATAAACTAAAAGATTTTACTAAAAAATTTAATATAATTTGAAAGTAAAACATATATTCAAATGATGGAATATCAAAATTTTACACTAAATTTTACACATAATATTTTACCTTGCAATGTGAGATGGGGCAGCCAGCTGTGTGAAGTGTGTAGAATCCAGACACTCACCTCCCTTTGCTATTTTTAGGACTTTCGGGCTTCTAGTCATATTAATTAACCTTCTTGCTTTTTCTGTGAAATGAGAACAATAATGAACTATGTCGTGGAGTTGTCATGAGAATTCAAAGATAAGTAAGATGAGGAAGAAAAACCTCTGTATAAAATAATCATTAGACAAATACAGACTAAAACATAGAATAAAATATTTACATAATTATGCATTTAGTAAGTACAGAGATTGTCAGTCTTACGTTTCATGAGTTTATGAGTTTGAAAATTTAATTTTTGCATTGTAGTAATTTCCATTTTATTTCAACATGCTGGTAGTCATTTTACTAGTTAAACAGTCAGATTAATATACAGAGCTGTAATCTTTCATTGTAATCACTCTACTATTAGCAGGTAATATAAACACTATATACATTAATAAATATATATTTGGTGAAAATTTGTACTTTTATGATATTTTCCAAAGTAGTCATTACATGAATCAGGATACAGATTTGTGGATGGCTTAAGGCTTCAGCATTCAAAGACAGAAACCTAGGTTTGTAAGGTTTTGTCACTTCTGAGTCTGTAATTTTGGGGCAAGTTTTAAAATTTTTCTAGAGCTCAGTGACTCAAGCAGTTGATTTAAGTGTTAAGTCAGTGTACATCTATAAAACACCAGATTGTAGAGAATGCCTGTGTTTTTCTTATTTTTCAGTCATGAACCGCTGATCCTATGTTAAAAACAATCATATTAAGAAGAATGCAATCAAAGCATAATGCATACTACTATTTAAAAATAAACAAAATAATCTAAAAATTTAACACTTTTGGTTTATTTCTCTATTTCATGATATTTTATATTTACAATATAGTTACTATAAGAGGTACTTTAAACAGCTAACATCTTTGTTAATATCAAAATTAGTTATTAACAAAAAATATACAAATTGTGAAGAGTAAACCTCCCTATTTCATTTTAATTGCCTTAAATTGTTTTAATTCATGAGAGAAAATTGAGTTTTTCTTAGCTTTCAATTTCAAGCATGTAATATATTTAAATATCTGTATGTACAGTGTTTTTATTTTGAAGATTGAAAACAAATGTAGCTTTCCTCCAAAAACTTGTTTAATGCTCTCATTTTTGTAAAGAAATACATCAGAATTGATATTTTTGACTTGTTTGAATGTATTATTCCTTGAATACTGTTAGTCAAAGGTCTTGAGTACAAATAGAATGTTTTAATTTGTGAAATGCTTATTTTAAAAGATTGGCAGTTCTGATTTTTTGCCTTTAGCTTGGAAAATGTAAACAATTACTATATTGAATAGTTTATACAGATTATTTTACTTACTCAGTAGGATATAAATATGCAAGTAAATGAATACGTAAGTAAACCTCAGTTGGGCATTTGTGTTGTAGCACTTTTGACACTCATCCTGGGATTTTAGCTTACATACCTGATACCCGATGACTTTTCTGTTACCTGACAAACCTTGAAAAAAATCACGGGCAGTGGTTTCCATTCTCCGCTGCATGCTTGGATTTTCACAGCTTTTCAGTAGCTGTGGAGAGACTGTTCTCGTCATGTGGGAGAACTTTGTCATTAGCATTCACTTGAAGCACAGAAGTTGAAGTGTTTAGTTTCTAAGCAAGACTTTACTTAAAGAACTAGGTATAGATTAGTTTGCGAAACACCTTTAAAACTACTGTTACTACACCCTAGGCATCTGATTATCAAAATCCTTTTTGCCTACCTCTTCATTCAATTTCTCCTGCCCAAAAATGTCAGATTTACTCTTCTCAAAATAATTTAATCTGTACTATCACAATACGGTAGATAAGCAGACATAGTGATGGGGCTTTCTGATGCTGTCTTTTGTTTTGTTTTTGCTGAGAACTGACTCCAGAACCTTCACTGTATGCCAGATCCCTTGCCTTTCTTTATGTTCTGTTTTGAGACAGGATCTGGCTGATTCACTGAGTTTCCTCCAGGCTGGGCTTGAACTCCTGATCCTTCTGTGTCAGCTCCTGGAGTGCTGGAATTACAGTCATGTGCCACCACTCTGACTGTTTGGTTTTGTTTTGTTTCAGGAATTCAGCCTCCAGTTTTTGTCCAGTTGCCCAGATAAATAGTTAATAAAGGAGAGAAGAAAATTTCGCATAGCAAAATAGTAATAATAGTAGTAATAAAAAGGCCTACTCCGTAGGTACAGGTATGTGCTTGAAAGTGCATTGTAACTACTAGATATGGAGGATTTCTTTTTCCTGCCTTATGTTATAGAGATGAATACAGTTGGGCCACTACAAAATGTCTGAAAGGAATTCGATAAACATTCTACTTATGTGCTTAGGCCTGTTTTACTCAGTGCTTAAATGTTTATAGATTCTCAGTGGTCACTTAACTAGGAAGGCAACTAGTCTTGCATGGTGGGTCTCAAATAAAAATCATTAAAAAAAGTAAAGCAATTTTGAGGACTTGGAATACCTCTGTTCCTCCATAAAGTCAACCCTTAAACATCCTTTCCTTTTCTGGAAACTAAAAGGCTACATTAAATTCCTTATGGTTAGAGTAAAATTGTTTCACTATTTCTACAATTTTTTGCCTTCAGATTATCATCATACACACATTTATTTCCAAGCCCAGAAAAAGTTGATGCAATTCCTTATGGCTAATAATAGTATAAATTAATTACAAATTGATTTCATTTTTGTATATAATAATTATTACCTATTATTTTTTCTATTTTGGGGTATTTAGATGATGTCAATTACTATGTAAAGTGTAAAAATCCTAAGAACTTCAAAGGTAAACCTAACTTTTAATTTTTCTTCCATGCAATAGCGTATTAGCAGGTTATTATTTTGCAGATTAATTCTTAATTACGCTGACCCAGAATAGCTTGAATTGGTGCCAGTTATTTCAACTTATTAAGAATCTTTGATAATAATCAATTGTGATCTTGATTTCAGTCAGCAAGTAGAGCTGTTACTCATCAAGTGGTATATAATTCAGGAACTTAAATTCATTTTGTTATTCTTTTTTCAAAGAATCCTCAAAATAACAACTCTCATCTTTCCCTAGCATAAATGTATCCATTTTATGCATTCCATTTATTAAAATTAACAAGAAATTCCCTTTTACATATCTGCACATCTAGACCCCACTATTCTGGAATGTCCTCGGGACATCATTAAAACCAGATGTTTTCAAATGTCATCATGCATATACTGAAATGGATTTAAAATGAGACTTTGTTCCAGACTCTTGCTGCTCAGACAACAATGCCAGGTTCCCTTGGTTTGGAGGACACTTTTATTTCTAATAGCATGAACTTCGTTCATGATTCAAAATACATGCTTTTGCTTTTTTCAGAGGAAATCACAGTACATTGCCAAAAACTTGTTTTTAAAAATAGTACAGATTTTACTATAATTTGTATGTTTCTGTGTGTATAATTATATTACTTGGTGTTTGATTTTTATTTATACGAAATATAATTTTGTTTTCATTTAAACACTAGGGGATTTAACCAAGAAAAATAGTTCATTGTAATGCCAAGAAATGAAACTCTGTTCTGTTCCCTGCCAGTTATGTTATGGATTAATAATAGTATAACCACTGCAATATGTCTGAAGTGAATTGGATAAAACTCTTCCCTTATTTATATGCTCAACTTTATTGTACTTATTGAAATATTACTTGGTATTAGATGTTTAGAGATTCTTAATGTTACGTACCTAGAAAAGTAACTTGGTTTGATTGTTTTCTCTTTATTCGGCATATACAGTGAACTGATGAAACTATTCATATAGCCCCACTTGTGGGTAATTAAAATAAAAGGGCAGTGGAAATAGAGAACACAATTTTATAAAAGATTTTGAACTGACTAAGGGTCATAGTTACTACCCATATTCATTTAACAGTTACTTGTCAGTTTAGAGTACTACCTAATATGGGGGAAATATGAATATATTTTCATTTTAAAGCATGAGAATGCAAGATTAAAAGATGAGAATGTTAGCTGAAATGGAGAATTATTAATTTTAAACAATTGGCCCACATGTATTAATTTTACATAGTATTAAGTGATTAAGACATTAGCTCACTGTTACTTTTTAATTTTATATTTTAAGCCAGTCTTTCACAGAAAAAGCCACTGAATTAATATTCTTCACTTTCAAAAATTCTCCCGTGAGAAGGGAAAAAAATAGCATACCTTTAGATATAAAGATCATTTTGAAATGTCTTGGGAAATAAAATAAATAAAATAACATATTTTTCTCTATAAGCTACTGAATTTAATTGTAGAAACAAAATAAAACAGGAGATAAACAAATGATAAAAAATGCAATGGGTTTTAGTACATGGACTGTCATTTTCATAGTGGTTTCCTGTACACATATCTATCATTTGTAAAAGAATATACATAAAAACAATAGGAAAATTCGTTTTTACAGCTCTTTGTTTGCTACATCTTGAATATAAGTGCAAGTAGATGTATTTTTTACTTACTTAACCAAGTTATATCAAGAGCAGACAAAATTTTAAAAAAACTTTGGACAAAGTCATTCTGAAATTTACTTCCAAGATGATCTTTGTTGTAAAACTACCCATGGTAATTGTTTGCATTACTTCCCATAATTGTTTTTATATTCTAAGAAAAATATTGGAACTTGATATTTTCAAAATAAGATAAGGAAAACAGTCATTATTGTCGTGTTGTAATTTATTTGATAAATAGATTTAATAAAATTCTATTAATATTATTTATATATAATATATAATTAATTATTCTGTAATATATAATACAATAATAATGTAATATAATAACATATAACATATATAATTAATTATTAATATTAATAAAATTCTATTAATAAAATTAATAAAAATAAATTAGAATAAATATTTCAGCAGTTAACAAAGATCTCATTCCTCTCTATCTTATTCTTTGTTAGTTTCTATTTTTCTAGTCTTCTTTTAAAGAAGTTAATGTTAAATGGACTTTTAAATTTGGAAGGAGTTTCTGATTTGTTTCAATTCTTTATATGTTCTAGATGTCAATTTGTCTGAGGGACAACTTTCTAAAATGTTTTTGGTGATTTCTTTTGCCGTGCAAAACTTTTTCAATAAAATGAGATTCCAATTGTTGATTCTTTTATAACATCCTATGTGATCAGAGTTTTGTTCATGAAATCTTTGCCTACATTTATGTCTTTAAGAATTCTACTTATACACTCTTCCAGTAGATTTAGTGATTCTGTTTTAATGTTTATTCATGTTGTATTTTGATTATAGTTTAGTGCATGATGAGAAACACGAGTCTAATTTTAGTCTTTGGCATGTAGGAAGCCAATTTCCCAGCACTGTTTACTAAATACCCAACCCAAAAATGGGCATCTGAAATGAATAGACACTTTTCAAAGGAAGAGATGCAAACAGCAAATAAATATGTAACAAAACGTTCAACACTGCTGGTCATCTAAAATTCTAAATTAAAACAACACTGAGACTCCATTTCAACCCATTAAGAATGGTTATCTTCAAGAAATCAACCATTAGCAAACACTTGATGGACTGAGGGGAAAAGGAACCCATCTCCACTTTTGGTGGGGTAGTATACTACTGTAAACACTGTGAATATCAGTGCAGAGATCCTTCAGAAAACTATGGTAACAGATTCCATTTGACCCGACTCTTCCCCTTCTGGGTTTCTTCCAGGAAAACTTTAAAACATCATACCACAATGATATATGTACACTCATGAGTATCTAAAACTTGGAAACAACCCAAATGCCTATCAACCAAGTAACGATAAAAAGATGTATTTTACACTTAATACAATGGATTCCTTCTCAGCCATAAAGAAGGATAAACTTGAGACATTTTCAGGTAAATAGGTGCACCTTGAGACCATATTGTTTTTGCAAATATATTGGACAGACATGTTTAAATGCCATATGGTTTCTCTGATGTAATAAAGCCAAAGTATAAATAAGGACGAAAGCTCAAAATAGGTATTGTGAAGTAGATGAAATGATTTAAAAGTAAAAGCAACTATGCCTGTAAGTAGGGGAAAAGAAAGGAAGGGAAAAAAAGAAATGATAATAGAAGGATAAATGGAAACCAATCTTTGTAAATAGAGTGGGAGAGGGATCGAAGGAAGGGAGGTGACTGAGGAAAAAAGAGGAATCAAGTTATATCAAACAAACTCCCTATGAGAATATGATCACTTTATTTAGAACCTTAATGAAAATGTATTTCGGGAAATAAGATAGTAATAATGAGGATTGTTAAGTAATATTTGTAAATTACTAATTAATTTACCAAAACGCATCACAAACATAATTTGATTTTTATAGAAACTTTGAAAATAGAATGTATACAATTATATACATTTTAGAAAAGGGGAAATGAAAACTCAACATGTGCAATACCTGTCATCCAGGGTAGAACCAATGTTCGGTGCCAAATATTGTGAACTTCAAATACTGCTCTATCTTTATTGCCCTAAATAATCATAACTGAAAAAGCATTGGACAGCAAAAAAAAAAAAAAAAAAAATGTTTGTGGTGAATTGGGTTCTAGGTCTGCAGTTATTAATGTTTCTTTAAATGTCTATGCCCAGACAACTTTACCTTTCCCAGCCTTCACATCTTTTGTTTGTAAAAGGATGATAATTAGCATTACCCAATAGATTTGATATAAAGATGAATGTGATGTAGCATGTAATGTGTTTGCTACAATGCTTTCGGTTCACTCGTATATACACTCAAGTGGTAGTTTTTTAAAGTAATCTATGGTTCATATTGACTTTCAGGAAATAGCTGTGTATTTAAGCAAAATTATGGACCCTGTGATTTTAGACATATAAAAGTTTTTTATCAATTATTCCCCTTTATAGAGAGAAGAGCTACAGTTTGGATCTTATTCAACATTACTAGCATTGGCTGATGCCGATAAACTGTTGGATTACTTGTCCAACTTACATAGATTTTAAAATGTCTCCATCATAGCTAAATTGAAGAGAAGTCACTTTAAAATGAGCAGTTTTATGTACTTAGAATTAGGGTAAATGTTGTCTTAGATATAGGAGGCTTCAGAGCAGTTCTATATCTTGTACAAATAAATCCATTCCCAGGGTTCAATAAAAAAGTAATCATTATCTGCAAGTATTGCATGTGACTATTGTTCAGAAAGTATACATTCAAAAATGGTAGTCTGTTCACATTCTTTACCTATTGGAACGTGCTCAAGAAGCATAGGATCGCTAAAAATGAAAAAAAGCACTAATAATAATTACAACAGATTAATCTTCAAAATCTAGTAGGCATGGTGAAAATTAAAAGATTATAATTTCTTGTTCTTAGTTTCACACTGCAATGAAACTATGATATAAATTCAATTTTGAAAAAACTTTTTATTTATTTAAATATAATCAAGGAAAAATATCAGTAAGTTGATTTGCTTTTGAGACAGAGATGACTGGTATATTTTAGGGACAGCTTCCAAAGGACAGTTTTTCCTGTACTATTTTCTATAATTACATGAACAGTATTTTTTTTGTTTGTTTTTGAAAATTGCTCTTTCAGGTAAACAATTATCTTGATCAATTTGTGATGATAAGCACAATATTACTAAGGGGTGTTTATGAAAAATGGAGAGTAATGTTACAGTTCAGAAGGTTGGAACCCAGATCAAGGTGCCATCAGGTTGCAGTCTGCTCTCTGCTTCAACGAATTAATCTTGTTATGCACCTTCAGCAGGGAGAAACGCTGAATTCTTCCACTCTGAAAGGGATAGAAGAGAAAAAAAGGGCAAACTCGTGCAACAAGCGCTTGTAAGGTCATCAGAGTGGAGATGTTATTACATCCTCACTTCCCAACAGGTTCCGTTTTTTAATATCAACACATTAATCATTTGTTTTCAACACAGAAATCCTGACAGGGATGTCTTCAAGCCATTGCAACTGTCATAGTTCTTTGTTAGACTCCATGGTACACTTTAAATTTTGATCAGTACAGTGATAATGTTAAATATGAGAAGGAAGACCATGTTGTATACTGACATGTAGTCATTATGTGCTAGAAACAGCTTAAACCAGGCTATTTGTTGCTTACATTTATGAAGACAATGATGACAGCACGTGGTATTTTAAGGACAATCACATTAAAGATAATGAGGTTTTCTATAGATCTTAATTCTGAGTTAAATATGAGACAGAGTGCTTTAGAAAAGCAGATTTCCTAACCATGCCCATAGTGTAAGAACGGAGGGAGTGAGTGCCTGTGACAAGACTGACTGGCATCCTTGGCAGTGAATGTGCTTACAGGGTGGCCAGCTAGGGGCATTAAACACGTGCGTGACCAATCCTGGGAAATGTTCACCAGGAAATTCTTGACTTATCTGACAGATAGGCAAAAACTTATACACATATCTATATGATCGACCCTCTTTACTAATTTTTAGGGTACATATACAATTAATAAATAACTTAAGGGGAAAATATTATTTTTGTATTTAAACTTTAGAATTTAATAAGTGTGAAATCACTTATTAAAGGGGCACCTATTAATCTTTGAAAAATGGAAAAAGTAGTGCTTTTGGAAAAGAAAATGTCTAAGAAAATTAAACAGAAATTTCATTATGAAGCTAAATTTTTTTTTCTATTTCCCAGTATTGATGAATTGTTTACAGCAAGCTGATTTGGTACATTAATCTTTTGGGAATTGTTGAGTGGACTTATTTTCTTATTTTTATATGCTTGAGTTACAAGATTTCTGGAAAGGAAAATCACACATTAGATTTCTATAATTATTTTACTTAAGATCTAATATCAGAAATGGGTTAATATTTCCTGGATAGCTAAAATCAAAATGTTTTTGTATGTTTCATTAAAGCCTGTCAAATATGGCTTGAAGATACATATAATTTCCTATGGACTTGACAACATTAATCTGTTTGTTTTAAAATCTAAAGTTACATTATGTATGGAGCCTTCTAGGTTCATGCAAATGCTTTTAAGATTTTTGACAAGATTTAGAGAAAATAGTTTGGTAAATGTTCATTGAAAATGTTATAAAATTTCAAAATTAAATATTTCTCAGTAGATTGTAATGTTTCTTTTAATTTTTTCTCATGGTATTAATTAAATACATTTTTTATTCTATGTCATTCTGAAATTTTGGTAGTTTGCATACAATAAAAACTTCAGTTGAGTTCTTGTCATTAAAGTTTGTAAGACACATCTTATAATAATGGATATTTTGATAATACTTTTAAAGAAAATGTCTAAAGCTTTTCCAAATATTACAAACACAAAGTGATGCCTACATTTTATGATGGACAGTTCAGAAAAGACAGTAAGAATCATAAAGACAGTGAGAACACTGGACTACTAATAGGCAAAATGTTTCCAAATTAGCCATAAATGAGACTGTTGCCATAGCTGAAGTAATATTGAATGAAATTTAATCAAAACTACAAATAACAAATAAGATATTGTGTATGAATAGATCATGGAATTTGAGCCAACTCCATTGAAATTTTGTTTGAATCTTAAAGTATCAGATACAGAGGATATTTAAATGACTATAATTTTAATGATTGTGTTAAATGCTACAGTGTATTTTGAAGTAAGTACTGATGCTTACTGAATCACACTTTATGCACAATTTTTCATTACATTACAATGACCATTCTACTTCATAAAAGCTATTTACATTACCTTTTGATGTAATTTTATGCTACTTTCTGATGTAATGGCACTCTGAGTACATCCTTTCCTTCTTTTTAGAGTCATTGTACTTTCTTCAGAGTGATATTTGAAGGTTAGAATAGACCATGCAGTTTGTATAACTGCAGAAACATATTTGATAGATAGTTAGGTGCTTAATTCTATTATCTTTACAATTTCTTCTTATCATTCACATTTCTTATTGATGTCATCATGCTAGATAATGTGGTGAAACCGTTGCCTGAATGAAATTTGTTTACTTGCAGAAAGAATTCTATGTTGTTCATTTGAATTTATGGTAGTAGATTTTGGATAAATATGTAAAGGGAGGAAGAAGCCAACAATATTCAAAGGAAATGTTAGAATTTTTCAGTGATCCTATGATGCATAAAATCGTATGGACTGGCTTGATCTTCACACAGAGGTGCTTGTTCTAGTTACTATCATAGTCAGTATTGGGAACATATCTCCAAGTATTTCCATGCACTTTTATTTACATATCTAAAATCAAAAGGAGATGTCAGAAAAATTCCAAATTGATATCATATTATTAATGCCTTTAAAATCAAAGAGTAAATTGAATATACACAATGCTGAAGTTTGCAACTGCCCAATGGTTTTCATAAGTTAATTACCAGAGTCTTATGGAACTATATTGCATCAAACTATCCTTCATACTAGATGTTGAAATGTGGTTTTAGTTTCAAACAAGACCTTTTCCATTCAAATAATCTTAAAGAATAAAAAAGATTGAGATCATTATTTTTGCATTAAAAATTAGAGCCAGTTGCAGAAAAAATTAATTTAAGAAAGGTTTTCTAATGGCTTTTTCTACTTTTTATTCTAATTCACTTATTATATTGATTTGAAAAGAAATCCAAGGCTTGAGAATGCTTTCCTAAATCAAAGGTAAAATTTTTGTTTTCTGTTTCACAGTTAATGGGATTAAGTAGTAACTAGATGGATGACCAGTCAAATTGATTACAAGAAAGCAGTTCACTTTCAAAAATAAAGCAATAGATTACTCATTCCAAACACAGATGACTATTCTTACATCCATTTCAACAGTGAGACAGTGTGAGGGAGGATGTTGATGACACGAATTTGTTTAGTGACACAATACAAACCACTATTGGTCTGACAGAATAGCACTAAGTAAGTTTATTAAACGTTGATGAATCTTATTTTTGAAAATGTTTTAAAATGAGTAAACTCAATCTTTACAATTGGCTGCCTTAAGAAGCACATTATGAATTACATATATTTATTGATAAAACTATGCAACATGTTAAAGTAAATTCTCTTGGCAGGGTGAAGAGTGACTGTGCATAAGACCAAGTTTTAATTGATTGACTTTATACATCTGTATTTGAGGGTATAATGTAGTTATAAACAGATGTTGGTCATGACTAACTTGATCCTCTGGGAACCATATAACTGAAGTAAGTATGAACAGCTACCCAGGTGGTAATTAGTTGTGAAGGGTTGCAAACAAGAACTATACAGTGATAATAGGCAATTTGAAAACTCAGTTCAGATGATGATAAACATGAGAAAAGCAAACATTAATGTTTCCAGAATTTTAATGGATGTAGTAGAAAACAAAATCAAGGATGTAATGCTATACTTTAGGAAAATGATGAGAACAAAAGAACACATAGCATTATTATTGAAATTATACCATTGCCTTGGAGTCAGGCATCTAATTGGCATTCACTGGCCCTTGTCATTGCCACGTGAACAGTCACCTTGATAAGATCACTATGATATACAGCCAACATGCCATATATTGATCTTGCATTAGTGTTGTGTTCATCATCTCCCTTTTATTCATAAACTTCCCTTGTTTATAGACAAGTAAAGATAATGATTAATTACCAAATATTTTCATGGTAGTTTTTAAAAAAGATTTAACATCATATTTCCACATAAGCATGTTGGAGAAGAAAAGATACTGAAACCTAGGTGAAAATGTCAATGAATGTAAATAAGGGAAAGCACAGTAAGTGCTTTGAAGAATTCTACCACAATACAAGTTTATCGTTTTAACAATTAACATCGAGTCAGCTCTAGAAAATCCTGTTGCTTAGATTTATCCTTTCAAAATTCATGGGCTAAGGATCACTTTGATGTAGACTGGTTGGTTGGTCTTAACCCCTTGATTCTCTGTTTCTTAATTGTGAAAACAACTGAATAACAATGACTCTTGATCCTCATGTATATAGTCAGTGAAAATAACATGTAATGCTGCTGCTTTTTAGAGGATAGAGTGTAATGTTCAAACAAAAACCATCACAATTTTTACCCTCAGCTGGCTTCTAGTCTTGTTGTGGAGACATACAAATATGAAAAAGAAATGAGTGTAATGTCCAGAATTACTGTCTTCTATCAGAAAAGTTATAAAGATGGAACATGCATTCTATTTTTCATGGAGAAAGCAATGAAGAACATACTAAAAGATTATACCTGAGTGAAGATTTAAATGACTTTATGCTTCTATTGAGACTGTGTCTTACTATGTAGTTCAGACTGGCCTTGTGTAGCTTAGGCTGGTCTCAAACTCACTGCTATCCTCCCCTCTCAGCTTCCCTAGTGCTAGGATTATAGGTGTCTGCCAATATGCCCAGCTAAGATTTAAGTGTATTTAATCAGAATTTATATAATATATTGACAAAATTACAGCAGTAGTCCATAACTATTTTCTGTTGAGGCACACACAAAGTTTAATTATCTCAGTGAATACTTCTGAAAAGGCCATCGTTTTGAATGATCACATCTTGGTAAAATCCAAGGTAACTCTAAAACTTTAGTGGGCTAAACTCCTCCCATTTGCTCATGTCTCCTCCCTTATGTGCTTTTGTTCTATTTGCTTTTGGTATCTGCCTCTGCCATGAACTGTTGTCCATCTGCCACACCACCCTGCTTTAGAACCAACTGAGTATGGACTAAAACTGCTACGTACTGTGAGCTAAATAAAGATTTTCTCCTTTAACCTTGGGTGTCGGGTATTCTGTCTCAGCAATGAGAATAAAGGTAACCAACACATTACTCAGTTGTTTCATTCATCTCCTTTCCCTCCACGTCCTCTTTATTTCCTCCCTCTTTGATTTCCTTCTCATTTGAAAAAGCTCTATTTCACTAATTGTTTTAGCTTCTCTTTATATTGTCTTTTATCTTGCTCCTTATTTATATTTCAAGTTTTTCAAATCAGAGAAATTATGCAATGCTTAGCCTTGTATGTCTGTTTCAGTGGGTATCCAATCACAAGTGACTAGTGATTATTCTTCTTTATGGCAGAGTTAAACACTGTGCTTTCTTTGCCCGCTCATCTGGTGATGAACATACATGCCATGTCCAAGATTAAGCTTTTATGAGTTGTGCTACTACAACATGAGCATGCGTATATCACTGTAATATAATATTTTTAGCTCATTTAGGAAGATACTTAGAAGCAGAATAGCTGAACCAAATAGAATTTCTGGCTTCATTATTTGAGGAATCTTCATACTGATTTCCACGGTGCTTGTGCTAGTTTACATATCCACCATGATAAGCTTTACCACCATTTGTGATTATTTGATTTCTTGATGATTGATAGTCAATTTTTCTGAAGTAAGATGAAACATAAATATTGAGTTTTTAATTTATTATATTTGTTGAAGCACATTAAGAATACACAATGATCACATTCACTATTTGTAATGTGTACCTGTACATGATATATCTTGATTTTTCCATGCCCCCCTCTTCCCTTCCACCCCTCTTTTCTTCCTTATATACAAAAAGCTTGTTTCCAGTTTTTGCTTCCATTCTTTTTTTTTTCATTTCTCCTTTTCCATCTTTTCCCTCCCTTTTTCTTCCTCACATTTGAACATTTTCTCTTCAGAAGCTATTATCCATTTTGTTCTGAGTTACAATTTCAGTTTCTCACACTAGAGAAGTGGTACAGTATTTAAACATGTATGTCTTATTTATTTCACTCGAGTATGCATGCAATTACCTAGGAATGTCTGAGGTTTAGGTTTCTTTATGGCAGAGTCAAACTCCATTGTATATATATAAAAAAACACATCTTTTTATGGAAAAAACAAAACAAGATTTCGCAACAAAATATTAGCAGAATGATGATAGCTAATACATTTCATATTATTGTCTTCAAAATAGTTACTCAAAGCAAAAGATATGGGCATAAAAATAGTCTCCCAATAATCTTATTACAAACTTTTTCTTTTTAATAAACTAAGAGAATTTAGTAATGTAACTAACTTTTATTACTTTTCCTCTCCCTTCCTTTCTTTCCCCTTTTTTCCACCCTAGTTCTTTTTTATCTTTTGAAAAATGTCCTCCCATTTCACAACATCTAGTATACATTGTGGACTGATATTTACACATGTGAGTTTGACTTCTTTCATTAATTAGACTTCAGTTGCAACCATTTACCTAAAAATGTCTCAGATTTACCCTTCTTTATGGCTGAGTAGTACTCAGATGTGGTTTAAAAATACCACATCTTTTTTAAAATGTATTCCTATGCTGATGGGCGTTTTGGCTCTTTACAAGATTTGGCTTTTAAAAATTTTACTGCTATGAATGCATATATATCATTGTAGCATGATATTTTTAATTCTTTCAGTACATATCCAGAAGGGGAATAGTTGGGTCAAATGAGACCTCTCATCCTACTTTTCTGAGGAATCTCCACACAGATATCTACATTGGTTGCACCAATTTATGCTCCCACTAATGGTAGAGATAGAGTTTCTTTTTGTACAGTCTCTCTAAGATTTGTTATTGGTTCATTTCTTGATGATAGCCATTTTTTCTGGGTTGAGGTGGAATCTCCTGTTTTAATTTGCATCACTTGAATAACCAATTATTTCAAATATTTTTCATATACTTATTTGCTGTTTGTATTCTTTTTTTAATCCATACCAGGGTTGGAACTCATGACTTCGTGCTTGCAAGGTGGACGCTTATGCTGTAGAGCTAAATCCCCAGCCCCTAATGCTGTTTACATTTCTTCTTTTGAGAAGTGCATATTCATCTCAGATGCTCATTTTTGGATTGGATCTTTGAATATCTGGGGAGGGTCTGATATTTTCTATTCTTTGTAGGCTCTAGACATAAGTCATTTGTCTAAAAAAGCATAGCTGCCTATGTTTATCCACTTTATGGGATGTGTTTTGTTGTGTAAAACTTTTTAATAGGGTGATATAGTAGTGATTGATTCTTTACAGTGTTTCCCATGTGATCTGGGTTTCTATCATGAAATCTCGCCAACACCTATGTCTTCAAGATTTTTACCTATTTTCCCTTCTAGCATATTTAATGTTTTCTTTTAAATATTTAGATTTTTTACCCATTTTGATTTTAATTTTGTGCATTGTGAGACATAAGGGTCTAGTTTTAGTCTTTGGCATGTGGAAAGCCAGTTTTTTCAACACTCTTGTTAAAGAATCTATCTTTCCTCCAGTAGGTACATATGCTTAGCACCTTTGTCAAAGACAAGGTGGCTGAGTGTTTGGAGTTGTGTGTACATCTTCAGATCTGTTCCGCTGATCCTCAGGTCTCTGTTGCCAGTACCTGATGATTTTATCACAGTAACTATGCAGTATAATTTCAAGTCAGGGATTGTAATGCTCCGACCTTGCTTTTGTTGCTGAGAAATGTTTCTGATATTCTAGGTCTCTTCTCATTCCAAATGTATTTTACGAATGTTTTTTTCTAGTTCTGTGAAGTATACTAATGGTATTTTGATCAGGGTTGCATTAAATCTCTATAACATTAAATCTATAGAATGGATATCTTTCCACTTTCTGATATCCCAATTTGATCTCCCTTTTAAGAGCACTCTAATTCTCAACATAGAGATCTTTCTTTGTTAGATTGATTTCTAGGCTTTTCCTTTTTTTATATATGCTATTTTAAATAATATGTCTTCTCAAATTTTTCCCTTAGTAAGTTTGCTGTTTGTGTTAAGGAACACTATTCATTTTTGAGTGCTGACTTTGTATTTATGTACACTACAGATCTAGTCATTTTCTTGTCTTTTGCTGGAGTTTTGAGATCTTCTGTGTAAAATATCATGTCATTCTTAAATACAGATAATTTAACTTTTTCTTTCCTATCCTTATTTCTTTGTTTTGTTTAACTGCTCTTGCCAATTTTTCCAGAATAATATTGAATAACAGTGGTGAGAGTGGCCACCTTTATCTTATTCTTGATGTTAGAGTTAAAGCTTTCTGTTTTGACCATTTATTTCATCATAAGTGACTTTTGTCATATTGTGGCTCTCTGTAGACCATCTATTACAACTTGAGATAATCTATTACAATTTTCTGTAGGTTTATTTTAATCATGAATGGATATTGGACTTTGTCAAATACTTTTTGGAGAATCTATTGCGATGATCATGTGATTTTTGTCTCTGTCTCTATTAATATGGTATATTACATTTATTGATTTGCATATGTTCACTCCCTGGGATGAATCCTATCTGGTCATATTATATAATCTTCTTGATGATTTGCTACATTCCATTTGCCAGTATCTCACTGATGATTTTTCTGTCAATATTCATTAGGGAGATTGACCTGTAGTTATCTCTTTTGTTTGGTTCCTTTTCTCATTTTGCTTTCAGGGTAATTCTTGCTTCCAGGAATGATTTTGGAAGTGTTGATTTCCTTTCAATTTCATTAAAGAGTTTCAGCATCATAAAAACCATATCTTTTTTATTCATTCATTCATTGGTGTGCATTTGGCTGATTCCAGATTTTGCTCTTACAAATTGTGCTGCTAGAAATATGGGTGTGGTATGCTCTTCATTCTTTCAGGAAGATACCAAGAAGGGGAATAGTTGGGCCAGATGGACTCTGTAGCATTTCTTTTTTTAAGGAATCTCCATACTGATATTCACAGTGGTTGCTCCAGTCTACACTTCCTCCAATAGTGGAGAAGGATTCCTTTTTCCCCACAGTCCCTACAGCATTTGTTATTGGTTTATTTCTTGATCATAGCCATTCTTTTTTAGTGAGATGAAATCTCTGTGTTTAATTTGTATTTCTTCCAAAAAAGCAGTGATGTTGAACATGATGTCATATATATATATTAAATTTTATTTAAAGAAAAAGAAAAAACAGAAAAGGGTACAAGTAATACAGAATTTCAAAAAAAAATTTTAAAAATGGTAAGAAATCACTAGTTAATAGATTACATATTGTCATCTTAGAAATAGTTGTTCAAGTTACAAAATTAAAGTATACAAAATGGGCTTTCAAACAGTGAAACTGCAAACAGTTCTGTTCAATGATCCAACAGAAACTCATTAATATGGTTATCTATCTTATACACTTAAATCTACATGCAGTTATATCTTTTCGAGCACTTTCTTTTTCTCTCTTTTTTACAATAACAATTACACATTTTGGGTTTTATTACTCCCACAGTTCTTATTCTTTTTTTTGAAGAGAATAAAAACAAATGTGACAAAACAAAACAGAGCCAGTCAAATCAAAAGGATGGACATAGTACATGATGTAAAAACAGAATACAAGGTGACCAACAATGGTTACCATAATGCCTCTTGCAATCTTAAAAAGAATTGCCTATATCATCAGTTATAATAAAATTGAACAAAACAGTGTAGAACAAAACAAATAAAACCTAAACATTGTAGACATTACAGGACTTCAAAAGAAGATAATAGTCAAACCAGAATGGGCATCATAGTGAATCTTATTGTCTTCAAAGTAGTTGTCTATACCCTCAAACTTGATAACATCAAGCAAAACAGATTAGAGTAAAATCAGTCAAAACAAATGGTGAGAGCAATACAGGGCTTCAAATCAAGTTAATAGGAAATCAAAATGGTTACCATAATATATCCTGCTATTTTTAAATTTATTTTTCCCTTAATTAAAAATAAATAAATAAAAGGAGATTGAGATAAAAGAGGACACAGCAACACAACAGCACAGGTCAGAATAGAACAATTTAAGCAACACAGTGTTTCATCAGAAAATAACCCGACATAACAGTACTTACCTTAGTGTCTCTTTCCTTGAAATATTTGAGTATAACTTCGTATACTATAACATCAAACTTATCAAGACAATGCAAAACCATTCAAGAGAATGACAGTATCACAGGATATTTAGAACCAACTAACAGAAAATGAACAATGGTTTCTATATTATCTCCTTGTCTATAAAACTTTTTGTTTGTACTATCACATATAATAAAATCCAATAAGACACAACATGATAAAGCCAATGAAGACAGAAGAACAAAGCTTGATGGGACTTCAAAACAAGATGATATTAAATCAGCACTAGCTATTATGATGTCTTGTTTTCTTCAAAATAGCTGTTCATATCATCGCAGACAATAAAATCAAACAATGCAAAATAAAACCATTCCAATTGCCATCTGTATTTCTTCATGAGAAGTGTCTATTCATTTCAGATGACCATAAATGGATTGGTTATTTCAATTTGTGGGGTTTAATTTCTTTTAGTTCTTGATATACTTTAATTATTAGCAATTTGAGGGACAGCTTGCAAAAATTTTTTCCCATCTTGTGGGTTGTCTCTTCACTCTGATGTGGATTTCTTTTGCTGTGGGGAAAAGCAAGGCAGGCTGCATCATGATCTCTGAGTTGGAATTATACTTCAAAGCTGCCGTGATAAAAATAGCATGGTACTGGTGGGAAAAAGGTAGAACTGATGATCAATAGAATGTACTAGAAGCTACAGAAGCAGCACACTCATCAACTTATCTTTGAAAATGAAGCCAAACACTTTCACTAGAAAAAGGCTTTTTAATAAAAGATGCTGGAAAAGCTGACGTTCCACATGCCAAAGATTAAAACTAGACTCAAATCTCTTACCATGCACTAAATAAAATCAAAATACAACAAAAGACTAATAAAATAGTATAATACTTGAATATAGACAAATATTTTGTGAACAAAACCCCAATCATACAGGAACTACTAGAAAGAAACTTCAAATGGAATCTCATCTTGCTAAATATTGTTTTAGTATGCAAATTCCTTAAAATGGTGCATTTACTCCAGGGTAAATTTGCTCAGGTAAAAGTTATCTGGAAAAAGGACTTAGAAATATTTATTGCATAGTTCTCTTTTAACATTTCAGAGTTGTTTCTCAAACTACCCTGATCCTCCTCAGATTTCTTCTACATCAATCACAAATCTCCAGATGAGAAATTTGCTTATCAATGTGAGTGAGGAATGAGAATTCTATATTACTGTGACTAGTATTACTTATCTGCTTCTCACATATTAATTGGTTTTTGCTGGTACAAGTCAAGCAGTAACAACAATGACTATTTTCAATATTATGACAACCCCCAGAGGCCCTGGAAGGTCAAGGTCCCCTGGTCCTCATTCTCACCTCTACATCCTGTGTTTTTCTGAGAAGCATCAACAGATGGTAGTTTTCTAGCCTTACACAATTAATCCATTCTGCATTTCAACATTGGTGTGTCATTAACTTAACATTGCCTACAAAGTGAAAGAAGTATTTCCTTGAGCATAATAAGACTAATTCCAGGCACCTGTAACATATTGCTAAATGTTGGTTTATGGGAAAATAATATCATGTCAATAAAATGTACCTTCTGATATTTACTTGGGACTTTTTTCTGAACCAACAATGTAGCTTTTCAGGTCCAGAAATGTTGTCAAATTTTCTGAAAGTATTATTATACAACATTTTTCTAAATGATCACTTCTTACCCTTAAATGTTAACACTACCTTTTTAATTCAGTCTGAGATTTAACTGTAGAACAAATGAGGGGATGAAAGGTAAATTTTAAGAAACAAAAATCATCTTGGGATAGATCTACCATAGGTAAGTCTTTTACATAATATTCAAGAAACGAGACGGTTCTCCACTGTAACACAAAGAATTTCAGACACACAGCTTTTCAAACACTTCCATTCAAATGATACCATCCCAGATCTTAGAATCATTCTATCTCTATGGACTCTAAAATGAGTATGCTAACACCACCAGACCGTGGAACTGCCCAGTTTGAAATACATTAAATTTGTTATTGTATGTATTTTGATGGGAAATTTTTAAATCATGTCTTTGATACTCAGTATACAAATCAGATCTTGGTGTTTTCTGCCTCATGACATTTTACCCTTTCACTGGTAAGTATTTGTTTGGCACCAGTCATTTTTGGTACCCATCAGATCTTGTGGAGCCAATTAACAAACACCAAAGTACCACGTAACATTTACTGTCTTACAAGTATTAGAAATAGTAGGAAATACTAACTATGCAACATGTAGTAAATGTTTTCAAAAAGTAAGTTGTTATTGCATACAACAATGTAATTCTCTGAATTCTCGTATTATGTATACATTTTCCCATTATGTGTACATATCTCCCAATATATATACATATTGCCTTGATTAGATAATGTGCTTGGTTGTTGATTTTCAGAGTAGTTTATACTTTTGTTTCCATTAAAGCTAAATGCATAAGGAAGACTGAATAAACAGTAAAAAGCTGCATGAGTTTGGACAAAAATTGACTTGGGGATCACTAGGGTGAGTGTTGACAGAGAATCTTAACTACATGAAAATAGTACAAAATTTATCCTCTGGAAATGAAATAATCCAAAAGTTCTGGTTTCATGTTTAACACATTTTAGTAGAACACACACAAAAAAACCATGTTTAATGTTCTTAGTTTCTTTCTTAATGCAAAGAATTTCATGCCTTCTGAATAACACATCTTTGGTTCATTTTTCTCACTGCATCTTTTCCAAGATTAACATATTAAACCAGACCATTGAGAAGAATAACTAAATGCAAAGCAGGAAAATTATTCAAGTTAATTATGCTTAATTCTATCTGAATTTAACCTCCTTACATGAGTTCATTTTCAAAAATGGAGAATATAATTCAACTACTTTAAAGCATTACAAGTGTATTCCTATACTTACATTTTTAACAGTGTGTTGGATTTTTGTCACTTTTATTGGAGTTTCAAAAAACATTTACCATGTTCGTATCTTAAAAACATAACTGATATTGCAAAAACATTTAATACATATTATTCAACACAAAATATTTTTGATTTATCAAGGAGGAACACATTATGATTATATGCAAATGACTGTAAATAAATAAATATATTGTGAGTTTATTCAACTATGAAGGATATATATAGAGCCAAAAGCATATTATTTGTTAAAACTAAAAATTGCATTACATTTTCCATGAAGCATCTTAATTCTATTTTTAAAGAAGTATGCACACACTAGGCAATAGGGCATGCTTAAGTAAATGCAAAAGAACAGAAATTATCCCATGCATGTTATCTGATCATAGGGCCATCGAGTTAGAAATTAATGACAAAAGAAACTGCAAAACCTCCACAAACACATGGAAATTCAATAATACACTCCCAAACAATCTATGAGTAACAGAGAAATTAAACAATATCTACAAGCAAAGAAAAATGCAAACATAACTTAGCAAAATATGTGAAACACAATGAAAATAATCCTCAGAGGGAAATTTATTATGGTCAATTCCAACATCAGAAAAACAGAATGAATACAAATAAATAACTTGATGCTACCCCTGAAAAATCTGGAAAAAAGAAGATCTGGTCAAATCCAGAGCCAAAAGAAAGGAGGAAATTTTAAAGATCAAAGCATAAATTAATGCAACTGAGACTAAGAAAAAAAACACAAAGAATTAACAAACCAAAGAGTAGGTTCTTTGATAGAATAAATAAAATTGCTAAGCCATAGCTAACCTTATTTTAAAAGGTTAAAGAAAATCCTGAAATTCATGCAATAAGGAAAAAAAAAGGGAGAAATAACCACTAAGCCTGAGGAAAAACAGAAAAATCATCAATGCCTACTTCAAAAGCCTTTATTCTCATAGGTTCAGTAGCACAGAAGAAGTGGACAGATTCCTAGAAACAGGTGAATTACCAAAGCTGGATCAAGAAAATGTAAAACTTCTAGATAATGCAATGTGAGTTAATGAAACTGAAAATGTAATTAGAACCTTACCAACAAAGAAACACCGAGGTCCTGATGTACTCACTGCTGAATTCTACAAGATATTTAGTGAAGACTTAATGCCAGTGCTCCTCAAACTCTTCAGTGAAATTGAAAGTGAAGCAATTCTCTCTAACTCTTCCTGGAAGCAAATATTTCCCTAATACCAAAACCTGAGAATGACCCAATCATAAAAGAGAACAACAGACCAATCTCCCTACAGACATAGAGGAAAAAAATCATCAATAAAATATTGGCAAATGAGATGAAGCAAGTCATCAAGAAGATTAGACAGCACAACCAAAGTGGGTTGGTTTCATTCCAAGAACGCAGAGACTGATTTGCAAAATATGCAAATCAATAAACATAATACACCATATCCATAGAGCAAAAGATAAGAATCATATGATCATCTCAATAGATGCAGAAAGAACATTTGATAAAGTTGAACACTCTTTTGTGATAAAAACCCTAGGGAAAATTGAAATAGAGGGCCTTTAATTCAATATGCTAAAAGCCATCTATGACAAACCAATGGGCAGAATCATATTAAATTGTCAAAAACTGAATGCTTTTACTCTAAACTCAGGAACAAGACAATGTTGTCCACTATCACCACTACTATTCAGTGTAAGTCCGGAGATACTAACCAAAACAATTAGACAAGAGAGACAAATATAAGGAATAAGGATTGGGAAGGAAGAACTTAAATTATCATTATTTTCAGATGACATGATACTCTACATAGAAGGCCCCCAAAACTCCATTGAAATACTTCATGATGTAATAAGCAAATTCAGTAATGGAGACTGATACAAAGTCAACACACAAAAAGCAATTGTTTTCATGTACAAAAATAAGAAATGCACTAAGAAAGAATTAAGAGAAATAACACCCTGCCATTAGTATCCAAAAAAAATTTTTAAAAAACTGAAATATTGATGAATCAGTCTAACAAAGAAAGTAAAATCTATACAATGAAAATTTACAGTACTCTGAAAAAAGAAATCAAAGAGTATTTCAGCAAGTGGGCTTTTCTTGTTCATGAATAAGGAGAACAAATATTGTGAAAATAGTCATTCTCCCAAAATTTTATACTGATTAAGTGAAATTCCAATCAAAACACCATTAATATATCTCATAGATCTGGAGAAATCATTCCTATTCATCTGGAACCAGAAGAAACTTAGAATAGAAAAGGCAATTCTAAGCAACAAAGGCAAGGTAGAATGCATTACAATTCCTGATTTCAAATTATATTATTAAGCTACTATGATTATATCAGCATTATACTAGAATAAAATCAGACCTGAAGATCAATGAAATAAAGATACAACCACAGCTACAAACACACTCAGCCACCTTATACTAAACAAAGGGTCAAACATGTTCACTGTAAGAAAGGTAACCTCTTTAATAAGTGATGCTGGAAAAACTGGTTTTCCATGCGATGAACACTAAAGTCAGACACATGTCTATTACCATGCACTAAACTAAAGTCAAAATGGATGAAATATTTAAATATTAAAACAAAATCACTTAATCTTCTGGAAGACAAAGTAGGTAGAAACTTTGAAGACATAAGAGTAGGCAGAAAATTGATAAACAAAAATCAAACTGCATGGGAAATACTTCCCAGAATCAGCAACTAGGATCTTGTCTATTAAAACATTTTTGCAGAAATCATCAGAGGATGCATGGGAGCTCCCCTCAGGCCTAACTGGGGCACAGCCAGTGTACTCCCAGTGGTTAGCAGGGGCATGAACTCAGTCCTGGGAGCCGAGTACACAGGGAAGCTTTGGAACATCACGTGAGACCTGGAAATACATGAAAATGACAAAACAAAAGAGCAAAATGCAAACTCAAACTTCCAGCCAAAGCCAAGAAAGCCTAGGAGACATGGACCCAGAAGAAAATGCAAGCCATACACCTGAAATTCCTGAAATCATAATAACTGAGGTAAAGAAACAACTCTGGGAAGCTATAAAAGAACTCAGATCAGAAATAATCTCCCAAGTAAAAGAAGAAGTGATACATGTAATGAAAGGAGTGCTGAACATATCTAAAGAAAATATAGTTAAAAAATTAGAAGAACAATGCAAAAAGATGGAAACCATGAATGAATGATATAAAACAGAAGCACAATGTAGGAAGCAGATTCAAAGACATATACAGGAAATCAAAAATTACATCAAAAGTTGGCACAACTGCCTCAATGAAAGTGAAGATAGAATTTCATACCTCAAAGGCAAGATTGTAGCTGGTGAACAGTAAAGGAAAGATCTTTTAAAAAAAACACAAAACCAGGAAATAATAATTCAATAGCTGCAAGATGATGTAAGAACAAACAGCGTAAGATTGATAAGATAAATGAAAAAGAAAGTGACAATGCAAATGATATTAAGAGGCTATTTATAGAACTAATAGATGAAAACTTTCCCAAACATAAGAATGAAAACTGACATATAGATCAGTGGAGTAGATAGAACTCCAAATAAACATAACCAAAATTAAACTGCACCCAGACATATAATAATCACCATACCAGAAATCCAACATAAGAATAGAATATTTAAAGCTGCTAAAGAGAAGAGACAGATCATGTATAAAGGAAAACCTATCAGAATTATAGCAGATTTCTCAAGACAGTTAATGAAGTCAAGAAGATCATGGAGTGAAGCATTTCAGCTCCTAAAGGAAAATGACTTCCAACCCAGACTGACGTACCCTGAAACTATGCAGCCAATGTGAACTTCAAACCAAGAATGATCCAAAGAGATAAAGAAGGTCACTACTACTAGTTATGGAAAAACCTCAAGAGGAAGAGATATCAATCTTAAACATATGTGCCAAATTTGGAAGCACCCAGCTATAAAAAAACAAATATTAACAGAATTGAAAAATCAAATAAGCAATAACACAATTATAACAGGAAACCTTAACATACCATTGACACAAAAGGCCAGATCAACTAGACAGAAAGTCAGCAAATAAATAACAGAAGTAAATCATACCTGTGAACAAGTGGAATTGGTGGATGTATACAAAGTGTTCCACCCAAAACATCAAAATATGAATTCTTCTCAACAGTACATGGGGTTCTCTAAAATAGACCTTATGCTAGCCCCCCGAACATGCTTAAGTATCAAAAGAATTGAAAATATCCCATGCATGTAATAGATCCACAGCTCCATAAAACTAGACATTACTGACAAAAGAAACTGCAAAAACCCAACAAACATATGGAAATTGAATAATACACTCCTCAGTAATCAATGATCACAGAGGAAATTAAAGAAGAAATTAAACAATATCTACAGACAAACGAAAATACGAATACATCTTACCAGAATCTGTGGGACACAATGAAAGAATTCCTAAGAGAAAATATATTGCGGTGAAATCCCACATCAGGAAAACAGAGAGAACACAAATAAACAACCTGATGATCCACCTCAAACATCTAGGAAAAGAACAGCAAGTCAAACCCAAAGCCAAAAGAAGGGAGGAAATTATAAAGGTCAGAGCAGAAACCAATGCAATAGAAACTAAGAAAACAATATAAAGAATCAATGAATCAAAAAGAATAAATAAAATTGATAAGCCCCTAGCCAAACTTATTTTAAAAGGAAAGAAAAAGCTCAGATTTATGCAATAAGGAATGAATAGGGTGAAATCACTACAGACCCTGTGGATACACAGAAGTTCAATATCTATTTCAATAGCCTCTACTTTCATAGGCTTGATAACAGAATAAATGGACAGATTCCTAGAAACATATGAATTATCATGGTAGGTCAAGAAGATATAAAACTGCTGAATAACCCAATTTCAATTAATAAAAGGAAATGTAATTAAATTCTTACCAACAAAGAAAAGCACAGGTCCAGACGGATTCACTGTAGAATTCTATTAGTAATTCAAAGAAGATTTAATACTGACACTTTTCAAACTCTTCAACAAATTTGAAAGAGAAGAAATTCTCCCTGGCTCATTCCTGAAAGAAAATATTACTCTAATACCAAAACCTGAGAAAGAGACAACCAAAAAACTGAACTACAAGACAATCTCCCTAATGAACATAGTTACAAAAATTCCCAATAAAATATTGGGAAATAAAATGCAGCAAATTATCAAGACAATTATCCACCATGACCAAGTGGAATTCATAGCAGGAATGCAGAGATGGTTCAATATATGCAAATCAATAAATGAAATCAACTATATCAATAGAGCCAAAAATAATAACCACATGATCACTTCTATAAATGCAGAAAAAGCTTTTGATAAGGTCCAGCACTTATTCATGATAAGAACTTTACAGAAAATTGAATAGATGGTCTTTACCTCAATATGATAAAAGCCATCTATGACAAACCAACATCCAGCGTCACATTAAGTGGCCCAAAAACTGAAAGCCTTTACCTTAAAATCAGGAACCAGACAAGGTTGTGCATTATCACCACTGCTATTCAGGATAGTGCTAGAAATACTAATGAGAACAATTAGACAAGAGAGAAAAATAAAAGGTAAGGATAAGAAAAGAAGAAGTTAAATTATCATTATTTGCAGATGACAGGTGATACTTTACATAGAAGACCCCAAGCTCCATTGAAAGGCTCCTAGGAATAATAAATAAATTCAATAATATAGCTGGATATAAAGTCAGCACTCAAAAATCAATAATATTCCTGTGCAAATCCTATAAAATTCCTATACAAAATCACTGAGAAATAAGAGAAGCCACACCATTCACAATAGCATCCAAAAAGTGAAATAGAAATACTTAGGAATCAATCTAACAAAAGAAGTAAAAGATCTATTCAAGGAAAATTCTTTTCACAGTGATATATGTACACCCATGTTTGTAGCACCACCCCATTTGTGATAGCCAGATCTTGGAAACAACTCAAATGCCTATCTACTGAGAAATGGATAAAATAGACATGGTATTCTTATACAATGGAGTACTACTCAGCTATAAAGAAAGATCACATTGAGCTTTTATAGGTAAATGGATGCAACTTGAGGCCATACTCATAAATGAAATAAATCAAACTCACATGTATAAATACCAGATTGTTGCCTCATATAAGAAACTGAAAGAGTAAATAAGATCCAAGTTCTTCAGAAATTATTGTGAAAAGTTAAGAAACTACATGCTGATTTTATTATAGCAGTTTTGTAGTATAACCTCAAGTCTAGGATTGTGATGCCTCCTGTCTGCTTTGTTATCAGGATTGACTTTTATATTCTAGGTCTCTTATGATTCCATATGAATTTTAGGATTTTTTTTAGATCTGTAATGTGTACTAATAATATTTTAATAGGAATTACATTTAAGCTAGATAACAGTTTTGCGATTATGGTCATTTTCACAATGTTGATTGTTCCTTTTCGTAAGCAAGGAATATATTTCCATTTTCTGAATTCCTCTTCAATTTCTTTCTTCAGAGTACTGTATTTTTCAATGAATGAATCTTTTATTTCCTTTCTTGCTTAATTGCTAAATATTTCTTTTTTATGTTATTCTGAAGGATGTGGTTTCTCTAATTTCTTTCTCAGTGAGTTTGTTGTTTATATACAGAATACTTTGACTTGGGATTACTGACTTTTTACCAGTTATGCTGTTGAATTTGCCTATTATGTCTAGAAGCCCACTGTTGGAGTTTTGAGGGTCTTCTAAACAGAGTGCCATGTCAACTGCAAATAATTATAACTTTTTCCTTTCCTATTTTATTTATTTTTTCTCTCTCATCTAATTGTTTCACTAATAATATCTCCAGAATCATATTGAGTAGAAGTGATAATATTGGACAACATAGTTTTGATCCTGGTATTACAGTGAAAGCATTCTGTTTATAATCATTTAGTACGATGTTGGCTGTTGGTTTGTCATAGATTGCTTCTATCAGATTAAGTTAAAGACCATCTATTCTAATTTTCTCCAGAGTTTTAACATGAAAGGGTGTTTGACTTTATCTGTATCTATTGAGATGATCATGTGGGCCTAGCCATCAGTGTGCAGAGGAGGGGCTGGGCGGATCTGGGGCACCTGCATCAGCCTCCCCCTGTGTCTGGAGGACTGTGGATATCTCAGCAAGCAGGGAGGGATCACAGGTTCCTGAGGCACCGCGGCCTGTGGTGAGTGCTCAGCACACTCTGCCCAAATCTCAGACTGTTCCGGACCCTCCAGGCTTCCGGGTGCAGTGAAGTGGAGAAGTGGGTTTGAGGCCTCTACATCCGCCTCCCCATCCCGGCTGCACTTGGAGAACTGCTGAGCTTCCAACGGGAGGGTGGGCCCACACTATCCCCGGAGCCCAGCCTGTTTGGGCCTCCCGAACCTAGCCATCGTGTGCAGAGGAGGGGCTGGGCGGATCTGGGGTGCCAGCATCAGCCTCCCTGTGTGTCTGGAGGACTGTGGATGTCTCAGCGGGCGGTGGAGCATCGCGGGTTCTGGAGGTCCTGCAGCCTGTGGTGAGTGCTCAGCACACTCTGCCCACAGCCCAGACTGTTTGGGTCCCTCCAGGCTTCCAGGTGCAGTGAAGTGGAGAGGTGGGTTTGAGGCATCTACATCTGCCTCCACATCCCGGCTGCGATTGGAGAGCTGTGGAGCTTCCAAGGGGCAGGTGGGCGCACAGTGTCTCTGAGGCCCAGGTTGTCTGGAACTGCGGAGTTCTGAGCAGGCAGAGGAGGGCCATTGGTTCTGCAGGCCCAGTGGCTTGGGGTAG
The DNA here is from genome assembly GCF_034190915.1 of Cavia porcellus. Classification (NCBI taxonomy): domain Eukaryota; kingdom Metazoa; phylum Chordata; class Mammalia; order Rodentia; family Caviidae; genus Cavia; species Cavia porcellus. The sequence continues at coordinate 23,157,343 of NW_026947497.1, read as the reverse complement.
CGTGGTGCCAGAGTCTCAGTAGCTGCAAACATAGAAGGGGATTTTCAACAGATGCTGAGGAAGCTTTCAAATAACACTTGAAACATAGAAATATAGGAAAATGACAAAACAAAAGACCAAATTACAACCTCAAACCTCCAGCCCATCTCAAGAAACTCTAGGAGCAATGTATATAGAAGAAAATATATGCCATCCACCTCAAATATCGGACACAATAGCTACTGAAATTGACAAGCAACTCCAGGAAGCTGTAAAGAAATTCAAACTCGAAATAATCTCCCAGATAAAAGAAGAAATGATAAAAGAAATGAAAGAGATTCTTAATATATCTAAAGAAAACACAGATAAAAAATTGGAGGAACTAAACAAAAAGATAGAATCCCTAGATGAGCAATATAAGAAACAAACAGAATACATAATGCAGATGCACAGAGATATACAGAAAATAAAAAACTGCACTGAAAGTTGTAAAAACCGCCTTAATGAAAGTGAAGATAGAATTTCAGACCTTGAAGACAGGATTGCAGCTAGTGAACAGGAAAGGAAAGATCTTTTAAAAATAACAAGGAATCAGGAAACAACAATTCAACAACTGCAAGACGATGCAAGAAGAATAGCATAAGAATGATAGGGATTAATGAAAAAGAAGGAGACAACATAAGAGGATATTTAGAGAAGTAATAGCTGAAAATTTCCCAAGCATGAGATCAGAAACCGACATCAGGATCAGTGAAGCATATAGAACTCCAAATAGTCATAACCAAAATAAAACTACACCCAGACATATAATAATCACCATCCCAGAAATCCAACACAAGAAGAGATTATTAAAAGCTGTCAGAGAGAAAAGACAGATCACTTACAAAGGAAAACCTATCAGAATCACAGCAGACTTCTCAGCACAAACAATAAAGTCAAGAAGAGCATGGAGTGAAGTATTCCAGATCCTAAAGCAAAATGATTTCCAACCTAGACTGATATATCCTGCAAAACTATCATTCAAAATTGATGGTGAAATACGATACTTCCATGACAAAGAACAGCTGAAGAACTTCATGAACACCAAACCAACCCTGCAAAAAATATTGAAAGACAGTTTAGATACACAAAGGAAAAAACCACTAAGCAAAACAAATAATTAAACAGAACAGAAAGATAAAGATGCAACAGCAGAGAGATAACATTCCAACAAAAACCAGCATTTAACAGTAATAACCATTAATGAAAATGGTCTCAATGCACCAATCAAAAGAAACAGACTAGCAGAATGGATCAAGAGACAAAATCCAATCATATGCTGTTTACAGGAAACCCATCTAACCCAGAAGGATACTCACAGACTGAAAGTCAAAGGATGGAAAACAATACTTCATGCAGCAGGAATCCAAAAAAAAAAAGGCAGGAGTAGCCATTTTGTTTGCAGACAACGTGAACTTTAAACCAACAATGACCATAAAGGACAAAGAAGGTCACTACATACTCGTAAGAGGAAAACTCCAAGAGTAAGAGATAACTATCTTAAATATATACGCACCAATTCCAGAGCACACAGTTACATAAAACAACTATTAACAGAAATGAAAACTCAAATTATCAGTAACACAATTGTAACAAGACACCTTAATACGCCATTGACACCAAGGGACAGATCAACCAGACAGAAAATGAGCAAAGAAATAACAGAACTGAATCACACCTGTGAACAAATGGGTTTGATAGACATATACAGAATGTTCCACCCAACAACATCAGAATACACATTCTTCTCAGCAGTACATGGATCATTCTCTAAAATAGACCATTTATTAGCTCACAGAATTTAGAATCACATATTTAAACAAATGCAAAAGAGTTAAAATCATCCCTTGCATGTTATCGGATCATAGTGCTCTGAAATTAGAAATTAATGATAAAAGATACTGCAAAAATCCTGCAAACACAAGGAAACTGAATAACACACTCTTGAGTAATCAGTGGGTCACAGAAGAAATTAAATAATACCTAAAAGAAAGAAAATGCAGATTCAACTTACTGGAATTTGTGGGATGCAATGAAAGCCGTCCTGAGAGGAAAATTTATTGCACTGAGTTCCCACATCAGGAAAACAGAACGAATACAAATAAATAACTTGATACTTTACCTCAAACAGCTAGAAAAAGAAGAGCAAGTCAAACCCAAAGCCAAAAGAAGAGAGAAAATTATAAAAATCAGAGCAGAAATCAATGCAATAGAGACTAAGAAAACAATCCAAAGAATCAACGAATCAAAGAGTTGGTTCTTTGAAAGAATAAATAAAATTGATAAGCCCCTAGCCAACCTTATTTAAAAAAGGGAAGAAAAAGCTCAAATTCATGCAATAAGAAAAGAAAAAGGTGAAATTACTACAGACCCAATAGAAATACAGAAGATCATCAACACCTATTTCGACAACCTCTACTCTCAAAAGTTTGATAACACAGAAGAAATAGACAGATTCTTAGAAACATATGAAGTACCAAAGCTAGATCAAGAGGATGTAAAACTGTTGAATAACCCAATCTCTGTTAATGAAATTGAAAATGTAATTAAGTCCTTACCCACCAAGGAGAGCCCAGGCCCAGATGGATTCACTGCAGAATTCTACAAGAAATACAAAGAAGACCTAATGCCGACACTCCTCAAACTATTCAATGAAATTGAAAGGGAAGCAATCCTTCCTAAGTCATTCCTGGAAGCAAATATTACTCTATTACCAAAACCTGAGAAAGACCCAACTAAAAAAGAGAACTATAGACCAGTCTCCCTAATGAACACAGATGCAAAAATCCTTAATAAAATATTGGCAAATAGGATGCAGCAATTCATCAAGAAGATTATACACCATGACCAAGTGGGATTCATCCCAGGATTCCAAGGATGGTTCAACATACGCAGCACAATAAATGTAATCCACCATATCAATAAAGCCAAAAATAAGAATCACATGATCATTTCTATAGATGCAGAAAAAGCCTTCGATAAGGTCCAACATTTATTCATGATAAGAACTTTACAGAAAATTGGAATAGATGGTCTTTACCTCAATATAATAAAGGCCATTTATGACAAACCAACAGCCAGCATCATACTAAATGGCCAAAAATTGAAAGCCTTTACTTTAAAATCAGGCACAAGACAGGGATGTCCTTTATCACCACTCCTATTTAATATAGTACTGGAAGTACTAGCCAGAGCAATTAGGCAAGAAAGAGAAATAAAAGGGGTAAAGATAGGAAAAGAAAAAGTTAAATTATCATTGTTTGCAGATGACATGATACTCCACATAGAAGACACCCTAAACTCCATTGAAAGACTCTTAGATACAATAAATAAATTCAGTAATGTGGCTGGATACAAAATCAATACTCAGAAATCAATAGCATTCCTATACACGAACAACAAAATCACAGAGAGGGAAATAAGAGAAACTGCACTCTTCACATGAGCAAGCAAAAAAATGAAATATTTAGGAATTACTCTTACGAAAGAAGTGAAAGACTTATACAGTGAAAATTATAATACACTGAAAAAGGAAGTTGAGGATGATCTCAGAAAATGAAAAGACATCCCTTGCTCATGGATAGGAAGAACAAACATTGTGAAGATGGCCATTCTCCCAAAACTGTTGTACAGATTCAATGCAATCCCAATAGAAATACCAACAACATACCTTATAGATCTAGAGAAATCACTCCTAAATTTCATCTGGAACCAGAAGAGACCTAGAATAGCAAAGGCACTTCTAAGCAGCAAAGACAAAGCAGGAGGCATCACAATCCCTGACTTGAAGTTATACTACAAAGCAACAGTAGTAAAATCAACATGATATTGGAATCAAAACAGAGCCGAAGATCAATGGAATAGATTAGAAGATACAACCACAACTACAAACACACTCAACCACCTTATCTTTGATAAAGGAGCCAAGCAGGTTCACTGGAAGAACGACAGTCTCTTTGATAAATGGTGCTGGAAAAACTGGCTCTCCATTTGCCAAAAACTAAAGCTAGACCCATGTCTATCACCATGTACTAAATTAAAATCTAAATGGTCAAAGATCCGAATATTAAAACAGAAACACTAAATCTATTGGAAGACAAGTTGAGTTGAAACCTTGAAGACACAGAAGTAGGTAGAGAATTCATGAACAGGACTCAAACCGCACAGGATATACTTTCCAGAATCAATAACTGGGACCACTTCTTATTAAAAAGTTTCTGCATGTCAAAAGAAATCTCCAGCACAGTGAAAAGAAAACCCCCGCACTGGGAAAAACTTTAGTGAACTCTCTCTCAGACAAGGGACTCTTGTCTAAAACATATAAAGAATTAAAAAAACTCAGACCCCCAAAATTCAAAGTTCCAATCCAAAAATGGGCATCTGAGATGAATACGCACTTCTCAGATGAAGAAATGCAAATGGCAAATAAATACATGAAAAAATGTTCATCATCATTGGTCATCAGAGAAATGCAAATTAAAACCACACTGAGATACCATCTCACTCTTGAAAGAATGGCCAGGATCAAGAAAACCAACAACAACAAATGCTGGAGAGGCTGTGGGGAAAAAGGAACTCTCCTGCACTGTTGGTGGGAGTGTAGACTGGTACAGCCTTTGTGGAAGTCTGTCTGGAGATTTCTCAAAAAGTTGGGATTGGAAATACCATTTATTCCAGCTATTCCACTTCTAGGCATATTCCCAGAAGAACTGAAAGCATCATACCACAGTGATATATGTGCACCTATTTATAGCAGCACAATTTGTAATCGCCAGATCTTGGAAACAACCCAAGTGTCCATCAACAGAGGAATGCATAAAAAAGTTGTGGTATTTCTTATTATTCAGCTATAAAGAAGGATCACATTGAGATATTTATCAATAAATGGGCGCAGTTTGAGACCATGCTCGTAAGTGAAATAAACCAATCTCACATGTGTGAATACCGAATAGTTTCCCTAATGTAAGTAATGATTCAAATATCTAAAAATATGTGGTAATCATGATTCCCCATTAGGTGGCCTTGAAGCCTTATAAAGTTTTCACTTATTAATTGGAAAGGCTTTATTCTGGGCTTCTTGATATGGAAATATTTGAAGCTATAGTATATGAAGTTTTATTCAAATATTTCAAGGAAAAAGACAGACACTATGGTAACTACTATTAAGTCGGGTTATATGGTGGTGAAGCACTAGTTTGCTGAAACAGTCATGCTTTGACCTGTATTGTTATATTGTTATGTCCTGTTTTATCTCAATCTCTCCCTTATTCTTTAAAAAAAATATTTAGTTATTTCTTATGTTTGTTTTAATTAAGGGGAAAATTTTTTTTTAAAAATTAGCAGGATATATAATAGTAACTTTTTTTGATTCCCTATTAACTTGTTTTGAAGTCCTGTAATACTTCCACGATCTTGTTTTGACTGATTAGACTCTGTTCCATTCTGTATGATAGTATCAAGTTTGAGGGTATAGGCAACTACTTTGAAGGCAATAAGATTCACTAAGATGCCCATTCTGGTTTGACTATTGTCTCCTTTGGAAATCCTGTAATGTTTACAATGCCTAAGTTTTATTGGTCTTGTTCTCTACTGTTTTGTTCAACTTTATAATATCTAATGAGATAGACAATTCTTTTTAAGGAAATAAGAGACATCGTTGATAACCATTCTTGATAAACTTGTACTCTGTTTTACATCATGTGCTATGTCTATCCTTGGTTTTGACTGACAGCTTTGTTTTGCCATATTTGACTTTATTCTCTCCCCCCCCAAAAAGTAATAAGAACTAAGGAGTAATAAAACCCAAAATGTGTAAATTTTGTTGTAAAAAAGAGAGGGGAAAAAAAGAGCTCTAAAGGATACAACGCAAGTGTGTTTAGGGGTGTTAAATAGCTGACCATATTAATGTTTTTGGTTGGATCATTGAACACAACTGTTTGCAGTCTCACTGTTTGAATGTCCACTTTGTATTCTTTGATACTATGATTTGAGCAACTATTTCTAAGATGATAATATATTAACTGGTGATTTCTTACTGGTTTTTTTTTTTTTTTTTTTTTTTTTTTTGTAGTTCTGTATTACGTGTACCCTTACACCGCTTTGTGTTTTTCTCTTTTTCCTTTTAAATAAAAATTTTTAAAAAAAGAGATGATCATGTAGTTTTTTTGTCTTTTGTTCTGTGAATATGATGTATGACTGTCTTGTTACTTTTCTCTCGTTGCAGGAGCAAAATATCTAACACCCAAAATTAAGAAAAGAAAGATTAATTTAATGTACAGTTTGTGGAATTTTTAGCCCATAATCAACTGGCTTCAAGGCAGGGTAGCATGGCACTGAGACAACATTTAAAAGCAAGAACCAGAACAAAAGGAGGAGAGCAATCCTCTTTTCCTCCCTTATGTTTTATGTAAGATACCCTACACACCCTAGGGCAGATGAAACACTCACAAAATCTCTTTGTCCTCTTCTTGCACAGAATGAGGATATTTGCAAAGTAAGTCTCCTGACTCCCTGCTGAGTGTCTTAGTTAAGTTTCTAAACTTCTCAAGTTGACATAACCATATGTCAACCATAACAACTAACCCCTTCTCAATTTGCCAACCAGACACATTTCTTTAAATGAGTTACCAGTTATAAGACATCCTTATTCTTAACATTTTGTAATTTGAACACTACAATAGCTTAACAATCCTTAAGAACCAGCATTAAGTTTACCAACATTATGTTACATTAGGAACAACATTTTGTCCTTATCTCCCAAAGACTCATGCACATCCCTTTATGCAAAAGGCATTTAGTGCATCTACAAGACTTGCCACAGTTCTAACAATTTCAGCATGACTGAAAAGTCCAAGTCCGAAGTCTTCTCCTAGATGTAAGGCAAACTCTAGCTGCAAACCTCTATACAAATCAAAACAAAGTTAAACATGTCAAACATACAATGAAACAAGATCTATATTTTCATTCCAAAAGAATACAAATGATTGGGACCAAAGCAAGTCCAAAATCCAGCACAGCAAGGATGAAGTTCTATAGGTGCATGTCCAGCAGCTGTAGCCCTCTGTGGCAAATCTTGAGTTCCAAATGACTTGTATGACTCCACCCCTATAGCACTTCTATGTGCTCTTACATCTTCTCTACAGGTCCACTTTGCTCCCTCCTTGCAACTTTCCTTAGATGATCCACAGACCTGGCTTTTCTAAACTTCTGAAGCCTCCAATGCACCTTTGGCTTCAAACTCACAGATTCACATACTGCCCTCTCAAAGGCACATTCCTTGGCATCTCAGACTTTCTAAAATGAATTGGAAGCCTTTTTAACCTCAGAACTCTTGTATTCTTTATGCACATAAAACCAGAACCTAGAGGATGATGCTGAGGTCTGCTGACAGCTGGGGCAGTAACCAGGCTCTCCTCTCTTTTGACTGTAGGGGTATAGTGTCTGGACCACTGGGCACTCTGAATCCAAATCTGAGGAAAAATTTTTCTATGCCACAGTCATTCTGAAATATGTTATGACCACTGCCATTCTGGAATATTGTACTCTGTGGCTTTCACCTCAAACAAAGCCTTCCACTTTTACAGTTTTGTGGCTGCAAAGTTTTGAGACTTACTGCTTTTTATCATGCCACGAGGCCATCTTTCTAAATTTTCCTCTTTCTTTTCAACAGTTGAGATTTCCTCAGCTCATCTTGCAGTCCACAATTTTATTGGAGCTTCCTTTCTGAGTAAACTCACGATGATTTAAATTACCCTGCTGGGGTCTTTTCTCTTGATTTGCAACATAAATCTGGCTAAAAGTCACAAATAATAGCCATGCTACAGCCTCAAGTTCAACTGGCTTGAAATGTGTTCAGCCAGATTAACTCATCCAACACCCTAATCTTAGACTCAGGCAAAGTCTCTGGACATGAGCAAAATGCAGACAAGTTTTCTCTCAAGCCATAACATACATCATCCAGAGTACAACGACCAATATGGTCCTTCCTAGCAGAAACCTCCTGATGCTGGTCTTTGATGTTTTTTTGTTTGTTTGTTTTGGTTTTTGTTTGTTTGTTTGGTTTTTTGTTTAGCTTGTTTGTTTGTTTGTTTGTTTGTGTTTTGGTCTTCTGAGCTCTGATCAGAATCTCCCATGCTGAACAGCCTAGGCTGTTTCAGGTGCACTCTTAAAAGGCTACATGTTCTAACCTTTCCAAACTCTTCCCATAAACCTTTCAAAAGGCTCTTGCACCACATGATCAGGTATAGTCACAGCAATGACCCCACTCCTGTAGTACCAATTCTGTATCAGTTACTTTTCTCTTGTTACTGAGACAGAACACCCAACCCCCAAAATTAAGGAAGGAAAGATTTATTTAACTTACAGTTTGTAGAGGTTTCAGTCCATATTCAACTGCCTCCAAGGTGGGGTGGCATGGCACCAGGGCAACACTTCAAAGAGTCAGTCAGAAAAACAGAAAAAGCATCCAGAGGAAAAGGGGGAGAACAAGCCCCTTTCCCTCCTTTATATTGTATTCAGACCTACCCCATACACCCCATGACAGATATAATGCACAAAATCTCTCTGTCTTCCTCTCACTCAAAATGAGGATATTGACAAAGTAAGTCTCCTGGCTCAGTACTGAGTCTCTTTGTTAAACTTCTCAAGTTGATGGAATATATTAATCATAACAATTACATTTATTGATTTATGTTTGTTTAACCATCCCTGCATTCATGGGATAAGTTCCACTTGAGCATTTATATAATATTCTTGATGATTTGCTGCATTCTAATATTTTATTGAGAGTTTTTGTATCTATATTCATTTAGAGATTGGCCTATAGTTTTCTTTTTGGCTGGATCTTTCTTTGATTTTGGTATCAGAATATTATTTGCCACCCAGAATTAAATTGGAAAAATTACAACCCTTTCAATTTCACTAAGAGTTTGAGGATTATTGGTATTAAATCATCTCTAAATTTCTTGTAGAATTTTGCTGTGAATCTATCAGGATCTGGACTTTTTTGGTGGTGGTGGCAAGTTTTTAATTATATTTTCAATTTCATTAACTGATATTAGGTTATTCAGAAGTTTTATATCTTCTTGATCCAGCTTTGGTAATTCATATATTTCTAGGAGTCTGTCCATTTCTTCTGTAGTTTTGATCCTGTGAGTGTAATGTTTTTCAAAGTAGATATTGATAATCTTCTGTGTTTCCACAGAATCTGTGATGACTTTAAACTTTTCTTTCCTTATGGAAAGATTTTTTTCTTTCCTTTTTTGAAAATGTTGCCTAGGTGGTTTAGCAATTTTATGTATTTTATTTTTTAAAGAACCAACTTTTCATTTAATTCTTTGTATTTTTTTCTTGATCTCAATTGTGTTGATATCTGCTCTGATTTTGATTTGTTATTTTTTTTTTAGAAGTTTTAAGTGCAGCACCTGGTCATTTATTTGTACTTGCTCTGCTTTCCTAATATGAGAGTTAACCGCTAAATTTCCCTCTGTGGACTGCTTTCATTGAACCCCACACGTTCTGGTAAGGTGTATTTGCATTTTTGTTTGATTACATATATTGTTTAATTTCTTCTTTAATTTCCTCAGTAACTCATTAGTTATTTAGTAGGGTGCTATTTATTTTCCATATGTTTAAGCAACTTTTGTGGTATCTTTTGTCCTCAATTTCCAATTAAATTGCACTCTGGCCAAATAACATGGATGGGATAATTTCATTTCCTTTGCATCTACTTAAGTACATTCTATGGGTTAATATAAGTTTTATTTTAGAGAATCTCCTATATGCTGCTGAGAAGAATGTGTATTATGATGTTGTTCAGTGGAACACTATACATGTCTACTGAGTCCACTTATTCTCGTTTGCTTCACTTCTGTTATTTGCTGATTTTTTATCTAGTTGATATGTCTCTTTGTGACAATAGGTTGTTAAATTTCCCCATTTTAATTGTGCTATTTCTTGCTTGATTTTTTTTGTCTATTAATATTTGTCTTATATAGTTGAGCACTCCCATATTTGGTGCATATACATTTGTTATTTCTTCCTATTAAAGAAATGTTTTTATCTGTAACATGTATATAGTGACTTTCTTCTTCTCTTTTGGTCATTCTTGGTTTACAGTTCACATTGTCTGCAAACCGAGTAGCTACTCCTGAAATTTTTCTAGATTCCTGTCACATGGAGTATTATTTTTCATCTTTTGGCTTTCAGTCTAGGACCTTCCTTTTGAGTTAATTGTGCTTACTGTATTCAGTATATTGTTGGATTTTATTTCTTGATCCATAATGGTTATAACTGATATGTATTGGCTCATCTTTGTCATGTTATCTTTATGCTGTTTGTTCCCGACTTTTTCCCTCTGTTTAATTGCTTTCCCTGCTTGTTGTTTTTTTATTTTTTTGTTGTTGAAATTGTGGCCATTTTCATCTTTCAGTAGCACTGAAGGGTTGGGTGAGTAGTCAAGAAGTTCTTCAATTTTTCTTTGTCATGGAAGTACTGTTTCTTCATTGATTTTGAAACATAGTTTGGAAGGGTACATTAATCTGGGTGGGAACTTGTTTTCTTTCAGTATTTGAAATACTTTGCTCATTGCTCTTCTTGACTTTGTTGTGTTGAGAAGTCTACAATGATTCTAATAGGATATCCTTTATAGGTGACCTGTTTGTTTTCTCTAGCAGCTTTTAATATTCTGTTCTTGTGCTGAATTTCAGGAAAGTTGATTAAGTGTAGGTTTATTTTTGTTATGGCTGTTTGGAGTTCTATATGACTTGCATATCTTTTGTGAAGTTCTTTTCCCACGTTTGGGAAATTTTCCTGCTATTATTTGTGTAAATAGTCTTTTTGTGTCATTTGTGTTGTGTCTGTCTTTTTTTGTTGACATCTATCAGTTTTGTATTACTTCTCTTGCATCAACTTGCATTTGTTGAACTATTATTTCCTGATCTCTTGCTATTTTTAAGAGTCATTTCCTTTCATCATCACTAGCCACAATCCTTTTTTCAAGATCTGAAAGTACGTCTTCAATTTCACGTATGTTGTTTTGCCAAATTTCAATGGAATTTTTGATTTCCTGTATTTCATCTTGAATGTGTTTCTTGAATTCTAATTGCTTCCTGTATTGTTCATTCAATGTCTCCACAATTTTTCTATGATCTTTTTTTTTTTATCTATGTGCTCTTTGGATATACACACTAATTTTTCATTATGTTTGTTACTTCTATTTTTATCTAAAACATTACTTCTGATCTTATTTCCTTTATAGCTTCCTAGAGCTTTTCTTTACTTCCATTGCTGTCATTTCAGAAATTTCAGATATATGATTCCTAATTTCATCCTTGTCTGTGTCTATTGTACTTGAAACAAATTGGCTGGAAGTTTGAGATTGCATTTTGTTCTTTTGGTTTGGCATTTTTGTATGTTCCTCCAAGTCAGCCAGATGTCAAGGCCTAGTTGCTTCCCGCGCGGGTAGTCTGTGCATCAATGGGCCTCACTGAGGGTTGCTGATGGCTGCAGGTCTCTGGGCCCAGGCTCCTACTCCCTGTGGTCTTAGAGATGGTTCCTGTGTGTGAGAAGGTCACTGGATGCAGCTTCTCAGTCCCTATGAGCTACACCATGGGTTCCTGGATGATTGCCAGTCACCAGGTACAGATTCCTGGTCCATGCCATCCTCAGAGATGGTTTCTGGGTACACTGGGGGCAGACTCACAGTCCTCATGGGCTTTAGTGAGCATTCCCCAATGACTGTGAGTCACTTCCAGCATAGACTTCCAATCCCCATGGTCCTCACTGAGGGTTCCCAGATGACTGTGTACCACTGGGTTTAGACTCACCATTCTCACTGGCCTCAGAGACGGTTCCCAGGTGTGAGATAGTTGCTGAGGGTGGACTCCGGGCTCCAAGGGACTCAGATATAGTTCCTGAGTGTGAACAGTTCTCTGGGTGCAGACTCCCAAACCCTGACATGGGCCTCACCAAGGGTTCCCAGATGTCTCACTATTTACTTTTTTTATGCATCCTTTAATAGAGTATTTAAATTCTTGATCCTTAGCTTCCTAATGTTTAACATAAAGATAATATAGTTATAAGACTATATACTTAAGATTTAATGTTCTTTAAAAAATCTTTAGAAAAAGGATTTGAGACATCAGAATTCTGGATGAAATCTGTACTATTATTGTAAAAAGCAAACAGAAATGTCTACGTTCATTTCATACACAAAACCATGGAGAAAAAAAATTTTGGTGGATACAAGAATGTGTCAAGTAACAGAAAGTGTGTTTAACAATCTAAAATATGATTATATGGATTGCTTATTTTTATGTGCCAATGGCAAGTGTTATAAATTTGATCAGGTATGCATATAAGTACCGATATGCATATAAGTTCTAAACTGAGAATGCTCATTATTGTTCTTGGAGTCAAAAGATATTTCACAACCTTTTAAAATTGGCTGCCTTCAAGTAAGTCAAACCAAGTAATACAGCAATTCTCTTTCAGCTTTAGAAAATAAATTTTTAAAAATACACTATATTTGTATAATGTTTTTTCTGATATAAAACCAGAAATAAAGGTAATAAAAGTTAGAGACATCCATATACATATCACCTAATAACCCCTTTCCCCCCCATTAAGGGTTTTTAAAATTTTTATTGCTTACACACATTTAAGGTTTTATTTGTACTTGCATGTATTGTGTATACAAAACTCCTCTGCTCACACATCATTTCAACCACCTAATGGATTATGGGAATGAGCCATATGGCACACAGTTGAAAATAATTTTCTTTAACAAGAACCATAGGGTGTTTAATGGCTTTCAGAGTGGGCACTGAATCCAGCTGTCTGTGGTACTCCTGGTTGACTAGGATGCAAGCAGATAAAGTATGTTTAGATTTCCCAAAAGCAAATTATTGGAATTCATAGCCATTTGTCTGAAAGGTAAGGACACTTCCAGCTTAGACATATACACTTAATCTGTGTTTATTTTTTAAATTTATGAGTGAATAAGAGCTGTCTAATCAACCTGAAACTCAGAAAGCTTGACATGAAGCAAGAGAGGCAGAGAAGAGTGGGGATAGGGGAGAATTAAATCGGAGACTGCCTAATTCAGAATTTCCTATACCTGAATCTTTGGTGTCTGTGACCACCAACAGTGTTTCCTCCACTGAAGCAGTCTGGCTTAAATGTGTCTGGTGTGCATTTCAGTTGACCTGAGTGTTCTGGTAAAGAGATTTATCTGCTAAATGACATAGAGACTGCCAGATTCAACAGACGACAATTTAAGTATATAGCGTCGTATGCTGCCAACGATAAGTAATGTGATTTCTTTCCCTTTTAGTCTTCTTTTGAAGATGTTCCAAGAATATTGATTATCCACATTGAAAATTTGTTCTCTCTACAGAGAATTTTATTGCTTCTCTCCCATTAGTGATTATACGATGTTTAAAGGAGAGTTTTAACTCTAGATTTGAATGAAATTAAATTTTGAATGAATCAGTCATTTATTGTTACCAATAAATTGTTGGCATTTTTTTACCTAATAATAATAAAACAAACTATTTTTTTTGGAAGAAGTATGGGTAGAGTAAGGAAATTAACTTTATGGAATACATATGTTGTGCCAGGCAATTTGATTTTTACTTTCTATATTCAAGGTTTAATTTCTTTTTCTCAATAATCTTACAAAATTAAGAAATAAGATTATGAGCATTTAGATAGTTTTACTAAATTCTTTTTATAAAATCACATTGATTTTTGTTAATAAAGATTTTAATTTTCTCTTTCTCGTTCTCTGGTTGTTTCTTTCTTTCCTCTGCCTTTCTTTCTTTCTTGCTTGCTTGCTTGTTTGTTCTTTCCCTCTCACATTGGGAATGGAGCCCATGTTCTCCTGTGTGATAGCCAGGCATTCTAACACCCTTCCCCAATATAGTATTCTAAAATAATGTTAAATTTACAGAATTTACAGAATTGCCTTTTTGAAGACAAGACAGTTGGCTTGTACCCAGTAGGTCTTATTAACATGTTACATTTCTATGGTAACTTTGTCTCAACTTATGACATGGTTATGATATTCCTAATTAAACTCCAGATTTCATTCAGGTTTTGGTTTTTGTTTACGGTGCTTCATGTTCACTTTTTGTTTCCAAAATCCTATCCAAGCTATTCAGGCACAATGGGTTGCTCTGGACTGGGGCAGTTTCCAAGATCTTCATTCTTTTGAAGAACTTGATAGTTTGAAAGAGTACAGATAAAATGTGGTGTTGTACAATGTTCATCAGTGGGACAGTTGAATGCTTTCCTCATTAGATTGAGATTATGCATTTGTGCGAAGAAGGCCCAAAGAGATAAAGTGACTTTTCTTTAAATCATATCAGAAGTACTCAGTACGGACTGGCTTATAACTCCTGAGACTGACTTCATCGGCCTCAGTGTGTAAATTACATCACTATAAATTAGTCTTGCCCTATGTTTGCATGTTATACTCACTGGAAGGAATTTATTATATTTAATAACATTTATGAAGTAGGGAGTAGTGCTCAGTCTCATACAGTATCATATTTAATTTTGTGTGTCAACTTGGCTGGGAGACAGAGGATCAAACAAAGATTAACATTTAAATCAGCAGACTGCCCCCAGTATGTGATAGGTAGGTCTTGTCTAGTCAGTTGATAACCTGGAAGGAAAAAACTCATCTCTGTTGAGCAAGAATGCGTTCTACAAGACACCTGCCCTTTAACCCAACTACAGCGCATTCCGCGGTTCCAGTCCACTGCTGCCCCATGGGTATTTTATTTGCATGGCCTCCAGAATGACCTAAGGAAAAAATCTCTCACTGTATGCTTCTGTCTCTATCTCTTTGTCTCCCACTCTCCCTCTCTCTTTCTCTCACACTCACACATTTGGTCTGTTTTTCTGCATCACTAATGCAAAAGTATTATTTATACATGATGGGGAATTGCTGCAAAGCTGCTCCCCTCCCAAAGATGGGGGTACTGTCATGACGGATGAGATAGAAATGGGCTTCCCAGTCTCCTTCCATTTGGCCTTATATGTCTGACCTTGTGATGAAGGTTCTATCTTCTACAGTTGAGCAGTTACTGAATCTCCCTTCTCTCCAACGCATAGTCATTGAGGACTCTTCCCACATCCTTGTTGTAAGTCTATCTAATAAATCCCCTTGTATAATTATAAATATATTTTCTATTGATTCTGTTCATCTAGAAAACCATAACTAATACACAAACTCTAACCCTTTTAGTTCCATGCACCTTCTTCTTCATTCTCATATATGTATTTGTGACATCTCTACTTGCTTTCCTTAAATCTACTGTTCTTTGTTCATGTTCTACAAACTGTGGGTCAGTCTCTGAGCACTTGGTATCTTCTATCCTGTATCAGGATGAACTGTGTATCACACTTTCCCAGCGGAACTGAATTCTCAGTGGAAATAAATTCATTTTATTTCTCTCTGCATACCAAATATCCTTCCATGTGAAATATTGTGAAAGGCATCATCTTTATTCATTTGATTATAACAATATTATGTTTATACCATGAATTTGCACTGCTTTACTGGATTTTGAGGGTTTTGATCATGGCTGAATTCACATAGCTAATAAATGGAAGGTTTAAGATTTGTGTTCAAGGCTTTTTCTCTCAAAGAACTCACTCTTAACCACACTACCTTTGGGTTCATAAATCAAGGAGTATGAACATAATTAAAACAAACAATAAAAATTTATAAAACATGAAATTAACAATACATTTCTGTTTAAGTGGTCCAGATATCCCCAAATCTGGCACTATAAAAGAAGGCAACGTCTTTTGGAATGGAGAAGGCGATCTTGAACTACCCTCCCTGCTCTTTTCTCCAAGAGGGGAACCTCTACATTCATTGCTGGGGGGCCTGAGTGCTGAAGCGTTCAGCAGAAGGGTGTGGTTCCAAATCCCTACAGGCAGTGCCAGACATCTGGTCCTGCCTTTGCATTCACGCACACCCAGCTTCAGTTTACCCCTTGTTTCTCTAGCCGTGGGTGGTGAAGGTATGATTTTCATTAGGGCTTACTGAAAGTTAAAAATCATATTACAACTCTCAGTTCAGGCCACACACTTTACCATGTATTTGGCCATTGGAATCTTAGTTTGTTGGGCTGCCCTAGAAACCTCATGAAGAGTAATGAATGATGACAAGCAGGGTTTTGGTTCTTAATACTTCCTAGAAAAGTGTCATATAATATCAGCCCAAATGTCACATTATTCAAAGTATCTTAAGCTTTTTTATGATGACTAGAGCTTCTCACTTGTTCAAATGATTTTCAAATCTGATACTTTCTTTTAATTATTATTTCTATGTGCCCCCTCATAACCATTGTTATATGTAAATTGATGATAAATTTTTGATTTCCACATAAGGAAGACAAAAAAACTATACTTATCATAAAAGTTAAATTTTATTTTGGCAAAGACAAAACCAGAATTTAGAAGCAAGCATCTCATAATTACTATCCTTCCATCCAACTCTTGAGAGGAATTTTTTCTTCATCTCAGTACATGTTTATATGCCCTAAATATGACCAAAATCAGAAATTGTTAACTTTCTACCATTCAGTGAGTAAAAGAGGTCAAGCCTCAGCCATAAACTGAGGATTTTCATTCAGATTTGGCCTGAGTTATCTGTCTTAGCATTCCTTTCTTGGTGTTTCTTTTTGTTCTTTTATCAAATCCATGTCCTATCTTCCAAAGTCACTATAGAGCAGCTGAGTGTGTTCCACTGGGTGGGGAGTGTCCACGGGGTGGGGAATACAACACTAACACACTCGTGATGAGTTTCAGCCATGATTTTTGAATATGCAGATTCCAGGCTACTAGAGCATTTCTCAGATTATCACTTTTGGATAAATGTTTTGTTTGGACATTTTTGAGTCTATCATTATTATCTCAGCTGACAAAGTACATGACAATTCATAAAAAAATGTCCCAACCTCTCCTTTCCTTCCCTCACCTCATGCAATTGTTAAAATATGATGAACCCTCCTGCATGACTTTTATGTCCTTCTAGGCTTCTGTGAAATCAGATTGAGAAATTCATTCATAGTAGTTGTTTTCTTTCATGGACTGAATCAGATTGATCCATTTCTTTTTGGCTTCTAGAGTCATGTTCAAAATATTTTCCAATAGGGTGCTCAACTCTCTTTAAGACCAAATCACAGAGATGTGATAAATGTTAAAGTCACAGTTAGGGTATTGAGTAAGAATTGAAATATGGATCATTTTGACTTTGTTGTTAGATTTTTAACAATATCTCTGAAGTTTATGTGTGCCAAAAGAGTCTTTTCAATTGGTCCATGTAAAGATTTTTGTTTGAAAAATAGTACTAGCTTGTGAGAGTGGTGGCTTTTCCCCCGTAATGCCAGCTCTTTGGGAGGTAGATACTGGAGGATCAAAAATTTGAGGCCAACTTAACCAACTTATTGAGAATTTTCTTTAAAATAAAAAGTAAAGAATTTTTTTTTTAAATGCTGAGAACATACCTCAGTGGGATAGCATTTGCCTAATTAAGGATTTTGCCCTGGATGCTGCATCAGTGGGAGGCTGGGAGGCAGAACCAAGGGGCTTTATTTTGAGGTAACCTTCCTTGCCTTTACCTGTGGCGCAAAATGAATTCCAATGGGCTACTTGTGC
This sequence comes from Cavia porcellus, assembly GCF_034190915.1. Classification (NCBI taxonomy): domain Eukaryota; kingdom Metazoa; phylum Chordata; class Mammalia; order Rodentia; family Caviidae; genus Cavia; species Cavia porcellus. The sequence continues at coordinate 23,139,649 of NW_026947497.1, read as the reverse complement.
ATCAATAATGCCCCTTAGACACCACCCCAGACCAAAGCTCTATGTATGCCCCTCATACCACATGTCAGGCAGAGAAAAGGCAGACCTCAGTGGTCATGGGGTCCTCTCCCCTTTCTTAGAATAAAGGACACTTTTATTTCATATTCCTATCTTTCTAGCTATGCTGAAAATTCTTATCACCTAGCAAAGGTTTAATTCCTAATATTTTAAAAAAATGGAAATTATAAAAATACTAGCATATATTATGATATAATATCTGCAAGAAAACTATTCATTGAACAAAAATACACAAAAAGTATGCAGCCTATTATAACAAATATTATCCAATGTACCAGAAGTCTACTTTTTCTTAGCATTATGTATTCAAGGTTCATCCATATTGTAGTATATACAAATACTTCATCTCATTGGGTTGAAAATCGATAGACTATACATCTGACAGTTATTTTTGATCTCTGTATTTTATTTCAATGATCTACATGATTATCCTTATGCTAACACCATACCATTTTAATTACTGTACAATCGTAGTAAATTTTAAAGTTGATTAGTCTAATTACTAACTTTTTTTTCAAAATTGCTCCAGCTACCTTGTGCCCCTTGAATTTTTATATGACCCTTAGAATCAGATTGTCATGGCTGAGTGAACCATTTGGTGTCGAATTTCTAAATCTGCAGCCTTGGGCATCTTCCCATTTGTCCCAGTGTGATAACAGGCATTTTTAAAAAAGACTCAGTCTACCTCTCTGATCTTATCTTTTAAATTTTATGTCCAATGGTATTACACCAGCTTTACTAATTGTCACTTAATTGTTCTATTGTTTTTGGCAATGTACTAGAATATGAATTGTTCTCAGTCTGAACTAATTTACTCTGGGCCCTGCAGAAGGGTCTTCCACATTTGAAGGCTTTGCTTAGCTATCTTTTTTTTTTTTCTGGTTATCTTGGTAAATTATCATCTTACACTTGAATTGTTTCTCTCATGCTGTTGTTGTATTCCTCTAAACTACTTACAACTGAAATCTTTAAAGCATATTAGACTGGCACTTCTCCATACTGTTGTAAATAAATTAACTTTGAGGAACAACATTTCAAAGTTGTTGTGGTCCATGTTTCCCTCCAGGACAAAATTTCTGAGCCTCTGGCCTCATCTACAGGCTAGAACAATGGTTCACTTGGTGTTAGCTTGTCTTGAATGAAGAAAAACTTTTATTGGAGAACACCCTCAATCTTAAGCTTCTCATACTCTTTTTTCCAATTGAATACATGCCTTTGGAGAGAGTTTGGGGTTTTCATTCCAAATTGACCTCCTCCTCCTGCTTACAGGCAAAATGGCCAAAAATTTTAGTCCTATTTCAGCATTAGGTTATTAGTTAGCCTCTAGTCTTTGCTAGGTACTCCTAGCATGGAAACTTGACTGTGCAAATGAGGTGAGGAAAGGCCGACAAAGGCCCCTTTATTTTCTTAGGCCTGCTATGCTTCCAGATAGGGTTATAGACACAGTAGAGTTTCTACACCTGAAGGTAAATAGGTTAGACCCTTTTCCTGAGGATGAGGCCTACATTGGAAGAAGAAAGGAGCCGCAGCTGGTTGGCAATGTTCTGCAGAGATTTTGTCTCTTTTAATCTAACAAATACTAGCCACATGAGTGCCTAATGAGATGATGTAGCTCTTTACTGAGCAAGGAGAAGAGAGTCTTCCTTCTGGTACACTTGCCCTAAGTACAGCTTCCATCAAGTTAAGTTGGTGAAAGTGAAACTTGAGCAAATTATGGTTTGCAATTTTTGCTGTTTTTACTGAACATATAAAGCATTTTGAATAGTTGTCTCACAGTTTTATTTATAACATGATTATGATCTTTACAGACTTGAAAGACTTGGTTGAGGTTTTTCTTAAGAGTTTTAATCAGCTTTGTTTGCTTCACTAGGGAGGAATTTTTTAGGATCCTTCTGTTCTGTTGACATCACAGAAATCAACATCCAGTTCCATTGGAAGATAACGAAACTACATTTCTAATTGCAGCATCTATACAACTTTACCTGAGATTTACAACTTCACAATGTTCTGGAAAAAATGCAGAGAATATATCACAATAAAGAAAGTGTGCACACATACATCAACAGCAGGTAGAGACCAGAAGAGAGACAGGATTGGAACTTCAGCTGCACAACAGGCAGAAGTGGAGAAAAAATGTTTAAACAGTAACTTATGAGAGGAGTTTGGATGGATGGGATTAAAAGTGCAGGTCCTGGAAAATGTCAAGGATGACTTCTGATTGTTGTTTCAGTAGAGCAAACAGTGTTACTTTTCATTAAGATCTCAAATCTGGGAGAAGACCTTATAGAACAATGGAAAACAGTGTGAGTTCAGTAAAGGATTCAGTGCAGATTCCCAAGAGACAGACTAATGAGATCATTTACCTGCAGGTGGCTGGTAATATGTGAAGCATGATGAGATGGCTAAGAGCCCATACAGATGGCCAACAAACACGAAAAGGGCTCAACATCTCAGGACACTAGAGAAATGGAAATGTAAGCAATCTTAAGATTCCATCTTATGGGGCTGGGGATTTAGCTCAGCGACATAAGTGCCTGCCTTGGAAGCAGGCAGTCGTGAGTTCGATCCCTAGTACCGGAAAAGACAAAAAAAAGATACCATCTTACACCAGAAGGACTGGCCATCATCAAGAAATCAAAGAACAACAAATGTGGGCAACGCTGCAGTATAAAGGTAACACTTCTTCATTGCTGATGAGGATGTAAATTAGTGCAAACATTTTGGAAATCAGTATGGAGATTTGCCATGAAATTAAAATTAGAAATGTCATAGGACATAGATATACTGCTTCTAGGGACTGTCTGCAAAGAGTTAAGGCATCATTCCATAGCAATACATGCTTACCAATGTTTGTAGCAGCACAGTTCCTAATAGCTAAATCCCAGAAGCAGCCTGTGTGTCCATCGACAGAAGAATGGGTAAAGAAAATGTGGTATCTATATATAACACAATATTGCTTACCCTAAAGAAGGATAAATTCAAGGCATTTGTATTTTTTAAAAAATGGCTGTATTTGGAAAATACAATTTTCAGAGAAACAAACCAGACAGAAATTTAAACACTGCATGGTATCTAACACCTGAGAAAGACAAAGTACAAACAAAAATCATAATAAAGGATGGCTAGAAGGAATGATGGGGTAGATTTGTTTCAAGTGGGAAGGAGTCCAGAGGTCCATGGGCAAGGGAACAAAGGGGAAAAATAGGGAAATTAAGAAGAATTAAAATATATGATGTATTGGAACAAATAGCATCAACAAATAGAAATGTATGATAAACGTGAGTTAAGAATAATAAAAACTGGAGCAAAAATGGGGAAAATGGATTTAGAGAAGCAGGCAGGGAGGTGAGATGATGAAAAAAGAAATGAGCTGCGTTGTGTGTGCATCCGTTTCCGCAGATGGTTGCAGACTTCACGCACTGGCAGCATGTACTCATAAAATGAAATAAAAATAAATAAAGTTGAATAAGAAAAAGAGGAAAGATGAAACAAGAACAGAGAGAAAAGAAAAGTAAAAATATTATTGTACTAAGTAACCTAATTAAGCAAACAAACACAGAAACATACTTAAGAAGGAAGTATCCATAGGGCTGTGATCACGATGATTTACGTTCCTGGAGGATAAATTAGAAAAAAAAATAATGTCTCATATTCAATGTGTGGTTTTCACTGATGACATTAATAGATGCTTTCTCCTGTGGAATAATGGGGGGGGGGACGAGAATATACTGAAGTAGATAGAAATTTAAAACTAAATTATTCAATTTAATTTGACATGTACAAGAATTTTCAAATTCAAGATGAATCTTTAAAACAAAGAATACTCTGATAGTTTTCTAAAAATGCATAAAAGTAAATTGAGACAAATCCAAGTAGAATTTTATTGTATCACTGAAAATGTATACAATATCTAATGTTTATCTTAAGTATTTTAACAAGAAACAGCAAAAATATGCAGTATATCCAGCGCCTAAAATGCTTGTAACACACCTTCTGCAAGGTAAGAGTACCCTAAGGAAAACATAACTTTAATGCTGGCCGTTTTTGAGGGACTTTATGTGATTATTTATTATATGATCAAATTAAAATGTGACTGTGTCATAGAAGCCATGTCTGGAGCTGAACATGCATCACTTCTTAAGAGTTATGGCTCCTCTTTAAACAGCCCTTCACAATAGCCCTGCATGCAATATGAGCCCTTGCTGGAACTTAATTGGAAAATATGGTTTTAATAAACACAGGTTTTCTAGTGTTAGAATATAACTAAAACGCACTTTAAAACTAGTGGACTCTGATGATTTTCTATCACATGAAAATGATTATCTCTGTGGACTATAAATTATGATCAGGATTTCCCAATGAGTAGGAGAGTCATAGACTCCGGGAAGAGTTTGAAGGTGGTTTTAGACTGAGAAAATTTGTGGGTGGTCAGATGTGGCCCTTTTGTCTTTCAGATGAGGGAGAAAAATTATGACTCTGCAGACTTACAAAATATACACACAGTTCCAGTTGTCCTCTATTCAGTTACTATGAGTGCAAAGGTTTTATGTCTCATTCTCATGATGTTATTTCACACATGTGAACATCTATCCAAACTTACCAGATGGCAAGTTTGCATTAGTAACTTTTTCTGTGGATATAATCTCTACTGGATTCATTTTTATACATTGCTTTTTAAACACTACTCAATCATGATCTGTCCCATTTAAACACCAATATCAAAATTTCTTTTGTGAAACAATTATTGTAAAGAATAGTTTTTCAAAATAGATTCTGAGTCGGGGATTTAGCTCAGCAGCATTTGCGCCTGCCTGGCAAAGCTGAGGTCTTGAGTTTGATCCCTGGTACCAAAATACATTCTGAGAAACATTGACATGAGTATAAAATTAAAGTCAGATCACATGATAGACAAGTTTAAAAACGGTTAAGAATTTAAGTCTGTGGATTAAAGACCCATTTGATATTTACAAGCTAAGTGCCATTGGCAGTTACTTAAACTCCCTTTTCGTCAGTGGTCACATTTACAAAATCCGGATCATAATATCGTATGAATTTACAGGAAATAAATCTAATGACAGTTGCAAAAATGATAAGATAATTCATGACATGTAGTAAATACTCAGTACACATTATATAAATGCATATGAATATTTTCATAGAACTTCAAGTATTTTTGTTCTACAAATAAGATTTCACATAGTAAGCAATGAAATGTATAGACACACACACACAAACACACACACACACACACACACACACACACACACAAAGTAAGTTTATTTTTGTTGTACCAGATTGGACAAAGATCAAAATTGAAGATAATGCATAATAAATTGAGACTGAAACTTTCTCAATATTTCCCAGTTTGTCCGACCATAAGATTTTTAGGTGTGTATGTGTGTGTGTGTGTGTGTGTATGTGTGTTTGTGTGTGTGTGTGTGAATGACAATTTAAATAACAGAACAAGAAGTACTTAAAATTTTGTGCATGTCCTTCAATCACATGAATAGAATCCTTTGTGTACAGGCCCATCTCTTCCTGTTCAGACCAAGAATGAGCTTTCTGCTTTTGAGTGATGAGTACATAGTCACTGGCTAATCTTATGTACTCTACGCTAAATAGAAAGACTGTTACCCACAGTGTCATCGTCCTTGGAACTCAATTATGTGAAAATCATTCAGATCTTCTTGGGTTTGCAATTCCCTGGTAACTGTTATTTCCTACTTTTCACATTCTCACTTGTGATATACATCATACTCCAAAGAGTCAGTGAAGAGCAGCTTGTGATGACTCTCAATGATGACATTCAGTGACTGTAGAGGATTTTGTTCATGGTTTCTACAAAAGCTGCTAACTTTTGTGGAAATCTAACCAGTAAGTTAGAGTACACTAGAAAGACATGTGCTATCATTGTGTTAAATTTATTATGTGGAGTGCTTTATCATAAATGCTGAGAAACACAATTTTGAATTATGTCTTCTCGTGCATTCTGTAGGCCATAATTACTGCGCTCTTACAATGTGTTATTTCTTTTCATGTTAACCAGAGAACTGCTTCTACAATGGACTGATGGGGTAGACAGTCCAAACTCCCATGGCAGGAGCTCTATTAAGGTAAAGAATTGAACTTCTAGTTAAATCAGGAGGGATCCTAATTCTGAAGTGTCTGCTGATGTTGCAAGCAACAGTCTTGAAACAATTAGGAGGAGGATGGCATGGACACCCCTAGAGGACTTTGGGAGGAGCTACCTACTTCTCCAAAGGCCAAAGGCTGGGAGTACACAAGACAAAAGACACAAGTGATCACCCTACTGTTTGTGGGTGCTCCAGACAGAATGGAGGCAGCATTATGGTCAGAATGGAGGGGCTTGAGAGCTACTGAGCAGGCCTCACCGAGTCTAACTTGGAACGTCATTAGTGGACCTCTGAGATTCAAAATTCCTGAATTCTTTTTATGTCTGACGTGATTCAGTCACTAAAATCAATATGTCAGCATCAGGAAGAAAATAGAAAATATTGAAATAGAAACTTTCAGGGCTTAGGTTTTACAAAGGTCTAGATCTTGGCCTTCAGTGCCTTTCGAAATGGCACTGCTATCTTCAGTAAGTCGCAGGCAACTTAGGTGAATGGACTGTGTTAAGAAAGACATTACAGAATGCAGACTCTTCTTCCATAAACTTTTGTCAAAGCTACCCTGCATCAGTCAAGTGAGGGTAACTGCTAACATAAGCCCTCACAGCACAGTAGAGGTACATGCCACAGGAGAAGCCTGAAATCCAGGGCCTCAGAGAGTCCCTGAAGTGATTCTAATGGCCATTGCAACCAGAAAACCATAATAGAAAGGTGGCCATGAGTCCTAGTTTTACATACTTGGTTCCTGCAATTAGTCTCCTCCAAAAGATGTTCTTGTAATGCCAATAAACATTTCTCTAATAACAATGAACATTGAAATTCCGTTTCCCTGACTCTATGCTTTACAAAGCAACTTCTGTTCCCATTTGGCTTCAGTAATAGTTATGAGGCCACAACTAATTTAACAAAATGTTCCAACTTAAACAGAATAAGCATGGAAAAAGTATTATATGAGGGAGAGAGGAAAAAAAATGAACAGCTTAAAGTGCTGTTAATTCATTAGCCCAATAACATTATAGGGAGAAAGTGTTTCTCCATTTCCTCTTCTAGTCACATCTTCACATGTTTTCCAAAGAGGTTGCAGCCTAGTAAGTATCATTTTTAACTTCAAAAGCATCCTTGTGCATTGCAAAAGAGCTTTATAGCTGACTTTCTAGTACTGGAGAATGAGAACTAAGAAAATCCCTGCTTCTTGTTAAATTCCTCTCATTTCACAAGAAATCCAGCATCACTATTTTGATGTTGTCAGTGTCATTGTTTGGCGATTGTTGCTTATTTGTTTGCTTGATTATTTACTAATTTTTCTGGACCTTTTTTTTTTTAAGTAAAAAAAATGAAAATTACTATTAAGGCAACCACAACTGTTTTAAAACAGGAATCTTTGGTCTGCATTAGGCATGTATGGAACAATTAGGAGAAAGCTTGTTTCTTGTAATGAATCACTTAAAACGTATCTCCTGCTAGTTATGCTTCTTTTACTGAATCCCGACTTACATACTCTGTGTGATAAGTGCTCAGTAAAATGTGTTGTTTACTTCACATTATGTTCAGAGGACATTGCTCAGTAACTCCTATTTCAGCACAAAATTCCAGTCTAATTTTGTTTGTTGGTTGTTTTGATACCAGATCTCAGGACCTCATGCTTGCCCAGCAGGCTCAAAGTTAGCACATAAAGAGAATCCTTGCACATCAAAGTATATCATGTTGTTATATGAATTTAGATATGCTGTGAATTGAAAAGGGATTGTATTAGGCAATCTATAAACAAGATTACTGACAAGTTTCTCTTCAGTGATACCTTCACTCATCCATGTGTGCTAAACATCCAATGGATGCTTGGACATCTTATAAAAATACAACAAAGAAAGAATTCATTTGATATAACTTAGAAAAATGCAAATATTTTTACCGGTACTTGATCAAAAAATTTCATTTTCCTTCTCATACTGTGAATATTTTACAAATAGTTGTTATAATACATGTCAGTTTATGGGTAGGAACTTGCGTGTTTATTTTTCATTCAGAAATGTCCTGCTGGAAATCAGAAAGTAATCTGAAGCTTTTATTCAGTGACTTTTATTATATCATATACTAACAAAGAGAAACTATTAAGCACACTATTTAATGTTTATTATTATGTGTATAACAGGATTTTACTTTACAATTTAGCAAATGATTTGGAAAAGAAATTAATCTGCCAACCTACTGTGGGAGTCATTATATTCTCACATGAAATTCTGACAGTCATACTAAATAAAAGATGCAAGTACTACTATGTGAAAAGTTGTGAATCATAAGTAAAACTGATTACTGACTCAATACTTTTATAATATATAAAATTTTGTGAAAGAGTGCTTAAAATCCTTTTGATAATACATTCTCAGAGTTTGCTGATTAAAATCACTGTATGAAAATGAATTAGCAAATAGAAGCTTTCATAAAACAATTATTCATCAGTCATAATATATATTTGCAAATATATTATAATAATCTCATGAAATATATTAGTAAAAAGATAGATAATAATCTCCAAAAAAGCAAGTTTAAAATGTTTTATAAACTTATGAAGGATACAAGAATGGGTCAACATACTCAAATCAATAAATGTAATATACCATATTAACAGCACCAAAGATAAAAATCACATGATCATTTCAATTGATGCAGAAAAAGCATTTGACAAAGATAAACACATATTCATGATACACACTCTAGAGAAAATTGGAATATGTGGTCTTTACCTCAGTCTTATAAAAGCCATCTATGACAAACCAACAGCTGTCATCATATTAAATAGTCAAAAATTGAAAGATTTTACTCTAAAATCAGAAGCTTGACAAGGATGTCCACTATCACTACTCCTTTTAAATATAGTTCTGGAAACATTAGCTAGCTCAATTAGACAAGAGAAAGAAATCAAAGGAATTTTATAGAAATTTTATATTTCATCATTGTTTGCTGATGGCATGATACTGTACATAGAAGACCCCAAACACCATCAAAAAAACTTGTTGATTTAATGTACAAATCAGTAATGTAGTAGAATATAAAGTCAGCACTTGAAAATCAGTAGCATTCCTGTACACAAGCAACAAATTCACACAGAGAGAAATCAGGGAAAGCACACACTTCACAACAGCATCTATAAAAATTAAATACTTAGGAATCAATCTAACACAGGAAGTAAAAGATTTTTACAGTGAAAAATTACAGTATCCTACAAAAGAAGGTTAAAGAGGATATCAGAAAATGTAAAGTTATTCTTTGCTGTTGAATAGGAAGAACCAACATAGTGAAAATGGACATACTCCCAAAATTGCTATTTACAGAGTTAGTACAATTCTAATCAAAATATCATGAGTATACCACACAGATCTAGAGAAAACACTGCTAAAATCCACGTGGAACCAAAAGACACTGAGAGTAGCAAAAACAATTCTGGGCAACAAAGGAAAGTCGGGGAATATCCAATCTCAGACCTGGAATCCTATTACAAAGTGACTGTGGTAAAATGAGCATAGTACTGGAGAAAACAAAACAACAGGTTTGAAGATCAGTGGAACAGAATAGAAGATGCAGTCACCTTATTTTTGACAAAGGAGCCAAAGTTGATCACTGTAAGAAAGCCTCTTTAATAAATCATGCTAGAAAAATGATTTCTACCTGCCTAAGACTAAAACTAGATTCAAATCTATCATGATGTACTAAAGTCAAAGTAGATATGAATCAAGGATGTAAATATTAAAATGCAAACACTGAATTACTGCAAGAGAAAATATGTAGATATCTCAAAGGGACAGGTGTAGATAGAGAGCTCATTAGCAAAACCCAGATTGCAGGGATATACTACAAAGAATCAGCAAATGAGATCTCACCTTATTAAAAAGCTTTTGCACAACAAATAAATCACCAACAGAATGAAAATAAAACCCATATAGCAGGGGAAAAAATTATAGCCAGTTGTCCCTCTGACAAAGGACTTCTATCTAGAACATGTGAAAAATTGAAAAAAAAAAAAAAATCAGACTCCCCAGATGCAAAGACCCTACTGACCTGAGTATACACTTCTCAGATAAAGAAATGCAAATAGAAAATAAATATATAAAAAAGTTTCACATCATTTGTCATTTGAGAGATGCAAATTATTACTGAGATTCCTTCTCACCTCAGGAAGAATGGCTGTCAACCAATAATGCTTCTCCACTGTTGGTAGGAGTGCAACCACTTTAGAAATCAGTATGGAGATTCCTTAAAAATACGAGGATTAGAGGTTCTTTTCAGACCAGCTATTCTCCTTCTGGGTAGCTTCTCTGAAGAACTGAAAACATCATACCCACATTGTTTTTGCTATTCTAAGTGTCTTTTGGTTGTAAATGGATTTTAGGAGTGTTTTGTCGAGCTTTGTGAGGTATGCTAGTGATACATGTGTACCCATGTTTATAGCAGCACAATTTGTAATAGCTAAATCTTGGAAACAACCCAAATGTTTATCAGTTGAGGAACTTATAAAAAAGATATATTTTAAAATATATACAATAAAGTACTATCCAGCTATAAAGTAGGATAAACTGGAGATCATGAATGGAACTCGAGATCATATTCATAAGTGAAATAAATCAGAACTATATGTGTCAATATTGTATTGTCATACTAGTGTGAGAAACTGAGAGAGTAAATAAGATTCAAAATTTACAATAGGTATTTTGAATGGGGAAGAAACTTCAAAAGTAAAGACAAACTACAATAGGAGAAAGGAGAAAGGAAAAAAGGGAAAAAGAAAGCAATGTATTTATACACAAGATAGTTGAGATATTTATACAGGTATTTTCTCCTAATTAATTGGAAAAAATTGTGCTAATACTTTTGGACAATTTTTCAAGCCTATATCTTGTGCTTTGAATAACTACTATAAAAACAACAGTAAGCAATGTATTAATTATTGTAATTCTTCTATGAGCCTGTTTTGAAACTCTTATTATTTTTTCTCTTTAAAATAAGAAAATAAAATGAGCAATAATTTCATAAAATAGTACAACAAATAAAGACACACGAGTTACACCCACACTGAACAAAATAAGGTAACACTGCTATCGTATGTGGAGCATAATCCAAGAGAAATTTTATAGTGACTCAATCTTTGGAAAAATGTATTCTTTTTGAGTACATGTAACCTACCAGAATCCTGCCTAGAGTTTAATTAACTGTGATTTAATTAACTGTGAAATGAAGATTTTAAAAAGTGGCTTAAAATTTAAAAAATACATTTTGTATCAAAGAATGTATACTTGAGGGTCACATATAAATGTAATCTTTTAAAATTTGAAGTTATCTTTCTCTTCATATTTTTGACTCTGCTGACTTTTAACTGTTTTTATTTCATTTTAATGCTATCTTTCTGCCCAAGACTATTAAAAACTTGAATTGTATTATTTTCCTTTCTGTATTCTATGTCTATGAGTTATAAAATCTTCCTGTCATTATTTTCCATAATGCAATGGAACATAAAACTATATATTGAAAAGTAGAAAATAGTTGATTTAACCAATCATTCTTGTATAAATAAATAAAAGAGAAAGAATGAGCTTATGAAAACATTTCCACTGGCACATTAGTGCAATTTTGAACATTTTTTATCCAAACATATGGAAAAAATAATGCACAGAATCATTTTTGGAGAATATCGATCCAAAAAAAAACAATAATGGAAATTAATCATTTGGGTGTTTATGTTATTTTTTCACAAACTAGCTTTTGTAAATTTTTAGTGTTATTTTCTAATTCTTATCCTTACAAAAATCATAAGTATCATGCAGAAGAGAACAAAGCAGGGTTATAGTCGGTCCTGAAATGACTATTAATAGAATTCCAAAGCACAATTCCTTTGTGTCTGCACTATGTAGGCATAAGTTTTTCTGGGATGAAGAAGAAGATGATGATGATGATGAAGTATAGTGAACAATTCTCCACTTGGAATAAGAAAACATTCCTAAATTGATCATTTCTTTTCCTGAGATGGCCAAACAAAGTATTTTAAGTAGCTCTGCAGTTTCATTATTAAGTTTTTTAAACTGGTTCTTTAGATCATGGTGTAAGAATAGATGTAACAGGGACATACAACTCAGTAAAGAAGATGTACACAGGGTTTCAGAAACTGATCCAGGACTGTTACATATAACATTTTGCCTTGAAATAGTCACAAAGCTACATTATGTTCTTGCTTCTATGTCTATCCAGATTTGAATCATTTTCCAAGAGGTCTGATGGTAACTATTTTGGTTTCATGTATTTGTTTTTTATTCTTCCCACAAGATGAAAGAAGGCAGAATTTCTGGACAATGGAATGTAACAACATTGATCTAAGGCATAATTGAATCAGATTTCACTGTTCTTATTCTGCTCTTCAAGATATAAAAAGCTTTAAGACTTTTGGTTATAAATCATTCTGTTTTGTTGTTGTTTAGTAAATGGTTATAATCATATTTCAATGCCCTTTTCTTAAACCTACTTATTGACATATATTAAATTGCTAGAAATGAAGGTTGAGATATAATTTAAGTCCATTTTTCAAGACTAGAATTATTCCTCCTGTGACTCAAATCAGAGAGTGCTTATAATCTTCTAAAAATACCTACTTAGATAATTATATTTTGATCTCATAATTCTGATTTTTCTACTCTTCTCAATATTAGTTGGAAAATATGAAGAAAAATGAACACAGAGCATAATTTCCACATCTTTCCATTTTAGAGAGAATTATAAAAGTAATTATAAAAGTAATTCAAAAAAATCAAGTTATATCATGGACAGGTACAATATCTCTATAATGATCATTATTTTTGTATAAAATGTATCAATAAAACATAATCAAAAAAATAAAAATGTAATTGAGAAATGGAATATGAGCCATCTATTTTAGCTACTGTAAGAAAATATCTTTATTAACTGGATCTTTCACTTACTGTTAGACACCTAGAGATACTAATAGACACCTAGAGCTCTTACAGAAATTGGGGGTATTACATAAATAAGAGAAGTCCCTGCAATGTAAAAATGTGCCTAATACTGAATAGGGTTATAAAAAGAACTTGCAAGCAAAACAAAACAAAACAAACAAACGAAAAAAAAAAAAAACAGATTTCAGATAAGGGTGATTACTACAAATAAAATTGAATAATATAAGCTTGTGTTTTTAGTGGGGAGAAACAGGGCACATCAGTCAGCAAAGAATAAAAGGATTACATAGATCCAATCAAAAAATAATAAAACATTGAATTTTTTATTTAAAGTGAAATGAAATATTTCCATGAATATTTTAATAAAGCATATGAAAAGTCAGGTATCATAAACTAAAGAAGAATCTTTAAATTTATGCTTCAGTAATAACGTCAATATTATTGAAATTATTAAGTAATACATTAATCTAATTAGGTGGCATAATAAAAATACGTATTTTTTCCATTTATTTAAACTACATGATTAAAATGATTAAAGATTTCTGAGAATTATCTACTTGTGTACTGAAGAACTCTCTTTTATCAAAAATATTTTTAAAATATCACTTCAAGGCAAAGTATGAAATATGTAAGACTGAGGTTTGCTTAATAACCTAATAATGCTAAATAGTTTTAGTCAGAGGTACCAGTTCTTCATAAGAATGAGAAATGAGACACATTTTGCTCATTTTTTTCTGAATCCAGTTTTCTTCAATAGCAGATAGCAAATATTTGGGGTTTGTTATTTGTGCAAAGAAAATCAGTTGGGTTTTTTTTTTTTTTCTTTTTTTTGGAAAAGAAGAGCCCATTTTCCTCTTTTTAATTGACCTTTTTGTCTCAGACATTGTCCACGTTTTAGCAATCCTACACATTTCCTTTATCTATCAAAATACGAATATATCATTAAAAAGTTATGAGGTTGGGGCTGGGAATTTAGCTCCGTGGCATAAGCACCTTCCTTGCAAGTGTGCGGTCCTGAGTTCGATCCCTGGTACCGGTAAATTCAACACATAAAAAATCTTAAAGATTCTTATTAACTGACCAGTACTTTTTAAAATATTTCACTGAAGTACCTCAGATTGCACTGGACATTTAACATACATGTCTCAGTGTGGGCATCTTTAATTGGGATCTATTTTACATCCAGATTGATGAATGAAATACCCATATTTAGAAAAACTTCTTTCCCTGAGTAATTCAGACTCCTGTCAAAATAAAAACTATTTGCTTCATCTGAAAAAGAGCCCTCTTGCTGCTTCTCAGGCTGCACACTTATTCCTCTACTCTGAAAACACCGTTTGTTCTGATTTGTTTTAGTATCCTTGGCTGGAACAGAACTTCAAATATAGCTAATGTGTGTGTCTGATGTCTTTTGAAAACTTGAGTTGCTTAATGTTTTAAGATCAAACGTTATTTGTGTGCTGTAGTAGCCTTTTCTTCTGTTTTAATGTCCTACATTTTATTCCCATGTGTGTGTGTATATAACACTTTGATGGGAATCCACCAGGGAATGAAGCTTAGTCTTTCTAACCTTAAACAACCATGCACAAAGGTATAGACTGGCCTGTGCATTGTTTCCATTTGTCTTTCTTTCTTTAAATAACTGAGCATGAGCTTTTAAAAAAAAAATACCACGATTCATTTGTAACTTTAAGAAAAACAGAGAGGCTAATTCGCAGATTAATTTTCTCTGTTTTATCTGCCCACTAGGATTCTCCACATTCACTAAGTATTGTCAGTCTTTCAAATCCTACTTGTCATACAGTGGAATGATTTTGGTTACATTCTGCATTCTGCATTCTGCATCAATGTGACTAGTATGTGTTACAATTTTTCATGATTTTGTTCATTACTTATGTATCTTGTGATTTCCTTCTCTTTTGAACATTTTTCATTTCATTGTGATTTTAGTGTTGCTTTATATAAGTTGCTTTTATATTGTAGATTCTTTATCAAATGCAAGTATATTTTCAAATGAATGTCAGGTATATTTTTTTCAGCTTTTTAATTTGTTTCTGGGATGCTTTAAAAAAAGATTAAATGAATTAAATAATTAAAATGTGTAGTCCTCCAGTACTAACTTGCCATGAAAAATTTAATCATGTACTTCTAATGTATACTAGTATAAATAAATAATGAATGAATGAATGAATGAAATCTTCTTATTCCTTGGCTAGGAAGTTTTCTCATGTTTTCTTGTGGAATTTTATATTTTTACTGTATAAGATACCTTAATATTTCCCTAGGATTTATTTACCTATATCGTGGATCAGTATGAAAAACTTATTGGAAGAGAGCCATAACTTCATTTATCTACATTTATGAACACTCTTGTGTATTATGGTGGAATTCAGTAGAGTAGTTTCAACACAGATCGTGTGGTCAATGAAGCCATAATAACTTACTCTTTGAGTTTCTGAAGAATATGTTTGTGGACACTAGTTCTTTTATTTACAACTTCTATAACCTTTAATGGAAAAATATATATATAAAACTTCAAATGAATTTAGTTATAGATTTATGAATTTATTTTTCATTTACTAATATACAGCCAGTATAATTTAGTGAACATTTTCTACAGATTTTTACTGTAGATCACATTAAAGAGCAGAGCTCAGCATTTTCCAAACATCTCAAGAAATATCACAAGCACAGGAAGGACTAAACTCATTAGCAGGATAGGAAGGGAGAAGTAATTATTAAGATTACCATTCTTTATGGCAGAGAAACAATAAGTCAAAAGATAGTACATCAACAGATAAAGTTATAGTTATAATACAAAAATCTTAAAAAAGTAAACTCAAGAAGACTAGAAACTTTGGCAGGGATACTTCTAAGGAAAGAGATATTAGATGAAACCTTTTAGCTTTAGCTTTTTTTCTTACCATATAAACAACATTTTGCCACACATATTTTTTATAGTACTCTTAAAAACAATGTAAGTTTCATATTGGTCAGTTAACAATTGACACTCTAAATTTTATTCAGTCAGAGTGTAACAGGGATGAAGATGAGAGGACAGTTGGATTCTAACGATTTGACTAATTTTCTTTTGTCATCCCTTCTAGCTGCTGTATTCAGTGTGACTATTGAAAAATGTGGAATCAAAGGAAATACATGCCCAGTGCGCATGCCATTCCATTATTTCATTATCACCGTTCTGCTGAAGCCAGAGGCTCTTGTCCTGCTCTCTTCTATTCTTGATTGGCACAAAATATCTCATGTATTCCTGGAAAACAATTTGACAAACATATATTATCATCTTCCTTGTAGGAAACTGAAGCTATGCCACTCAGAAAGTAAATTTTTACACATCAGGAGTGAATTTTCAAGTCAAAATTTGAACCTTCACATACCTCAGTCTAAGGTTGTACTTACAGAAAGTAGAATCCACTTTTAAAGGTACATAATTATTTCAAGTGATGTGATAACAAATTCTTACTATTCACACCAGTTCAGCAAACATTTTAATGTGGGGTTCCGGTCTGCATGTACTGCATATGCTCAGACAAGTCCAAAGGGTTAGGCTTACATAGGCATAGATCAAGAATGAAGCTTATGGCAGATTAACTAATGGTCTGCTTATAACACCTAGCTGAACTGAATCATCATGGTGCTGGGTATGGAAGCCCACCTGAAGATTGTTGCAACAGCATAAAAGTGAACTGGAGGGGGAGATGTTGTGTTGCTGATTCTCCTACAGAAGCCTGTCAAACTGACTTTCCTGATATGAACTCAGTTGTTCTCATCACTGAAAGAGTTCTGGTCCTTGCTGTTGCTGAGGATGACTGTGGTTCTTTCTAGGGGATCTCTGGTCTTTACCTTTTGGGTTGTTTCCTGGCTCCAGTGCAGATCCCTTAGCCTGATGGCACAGATCCTTCATTCTGCTGGCACAGACTTTCTGGCTTCTGCTACTGACCTTTGAGACTTCCCTGTGTAGATCCTTGTAACAGAGTTGCACAGCACATTGCCATGGGTTCTAGGCCTCTAACTGGACTCATGGAGGACCCTGCCGTGGGCTCTGGTTCTTCAGCTGATCTCATGCAGAACATTGCTATGGAACCTGGGCCCTCAGCTGGATTCTTTGAATTTCTGGTGTGTGGACAGATCTCTTGCATTCTTCTGCATTTGATTTTTTCAGTGAATATTATAAAATAATTCTATAAATTATGTGTCCTGTATTAAATCTATTCTCTTGCTGACTACAAAGGTATAAAGAGTTAAACATCAGGGACACAAGGTAAAATGTGATCAGTCCATGCAGTTTTATGAAGTTGCTCAAGAAGAGATTCCTTTGCTTGAGAGAACAAAGTATAACATCGTTAAGCACTAAAGAGAATGACTTGAAATATGAGCCAAGAAACAAACAGCAAATACAGAAAATAATGAGAAAAATAGATTTTAAAAATATTAGTACAAATAAATGTATAGAAGGAACAGGACATATATTTTTACAGAACAGCAAGAAGTGGTTATTCTACCTTTGGAATGCAATCCAACCAAATTCAGAAGAAAAAAATTGATCCTTGTCTTTGAATGCACTTAAATACCAATGCCAAAATCTTATGTGTAACTATGCTTAATGAATATTTCAAAACTAATCTGATAAGACAAGAATAGACACAGAAATGCTTCTCTTATTGTATTGTGAGGGTCACATATACAGTAAATATGAATTATTTAAATATTTTATTTTTCAGAATAGATTTCTTCCAGTAAAAACATGAGATTTAGTTAATTAGGTAAGTTTGAAAAAGTTAAAATGGCTTTCTGTGAATTTATTGCCACAGATAACAATATTGGTGGTAAACCACAACCAGCATGAGATATACTACAGTTTCAAAGCCAACTAATTTGTCTGATTTTGAAAGCTGAAGGAGTCATACAGTACCTAATTTACCTCTCCTACTAGCTGAAGTTGTGACAAAATGAAGACTTCCAAGCAGAAGTGAGTTCTAATGTGTCAGTTTATAGTTCTTCTTTGAAACCAGTTACACGCTACATAATGCTTGATAAGCACGTACACCTAAAATTGTTCAGCCACTCTAAGAAAGATTTATCCCCTTTGTGGAGTTTCCTTCAGGAATGAGCAGAGACGTCTTATTTACTATTTGAATTATGTGTCAGTGCTCTGTTAGAGGCAGAGGGCCAAGTTCCCAGTAGGAGGAAAGGGTTAGGTTTCAAGCCTGTGACAACTCTCAAAAGCTTTAGAGAAACACAGGATTCAAAAAACTGGTGCTCATACATGGTAACTTCTTAGGAATAAAAGGAGCTATGCTCTACCCTCCCTTGTCAAACAGCACCCAGCAAAATGAAGTAATAGTAGGCTGCTATTGAAAAGATCTTTCTTTTTCTATAGAACCTAACATCATAAATTAAGAAGCAAAAAGATTTTTTGCTTTGTTTTGTTTTGTTTTTTTGGTGGTGGTGGTGATTCTGGGAACGGAATACAAGGCATTCTGTGTCACATAGTCACACTCCACCCTCCACCCTTGTTGAGACAGAGTTTCCTTCAGTTGTTCAGACTGTGTTTTAAATTTCAAAAATGCTGCCTCAGCCTCCCAGAATGCTGGGATTACAGGTCTGCACTAGCAGGCCATTTTGAAAAAGCAATTTTTGCTGATGTTCAACCATCTAGGGACAAACCTATGCCCAGAAGTTATATTTGCTAGATTTTATAACTTGCTCCATTTGAACCTTTCAAGGGGGACAAATATTTCCAATAAGCTGCATAAAATAATAAATTAGAAATCTCTTTGGATACTTCAAGAAAGCAGCAGAAAATCCAGACAGGCTGAGCAAAAACTTACGCTGCTCACTTGATACTATCAAGGTTTTCTATGATTGATTTGAAAGGATAGAATGATTATTTTAAAAGCACCATATTTGTTTCTGTTCATCCAGGTATTAATTAAGTTTTTGGAAATTAGAGGAGGGTCAGTATATATCTGTAACATTGTCAAATCAGGTAGAAAAAACTACAAGGGGAAAGTTGCTACAGAAAATCCCTTAAAAAAATTTTTGGAGAAGATATTTAAATTGGAAAAATTAAAATAATATAAGAGCCACAATAATTCTTACTTGTACATTAAATTATCTAGAAATCAAGGACAAATAGGATTCCAAAGAAGAGTTTTCAGGATACATTAAATTGCAAAATTGTGATATTTGATTTTAAGGTACTTTCTCTGATTAGCACAGTACAGTAGAAAAGAGAGAATAAGAGTAAATTTAAGGATTTTTTTGTTCTTTTATAAAGCTTTGTTATATAAAGTTTTGTATAAAGCTTTGGATTTTGCTCAATGTAAGAAAAAAAACACCTCTCAAATTTGGTAGAAAATGAGGTAGGTTATAGTTGTGTGTTGTACAGTTTCCAAAAATCAATCTGAAGAAAGAGAAAATTGCCAACCAAGAAAGTAGCTGTGTCCTTCTTAAAGATTCTTCTGGAATGTAAATCAGAATTTTACATGGCATCAGTTTAGTCTAGAGGATTACATTTATGTTAGAAACTGCTAGTTATTCC
Organism: Cavia porcellus; assembly: GCF_034190915.1. Classification (NCBI taxonomy): domain Eukaryota; kingdom Metazoa; phylum Chordata; class Mammalia; order Rodentia; family Caviidae; genus Cavia; species Cavia porcellus. The sequence continues at coordinate 23,119,946 of NW_026947497.1, read as the reverse complement.
CCAAGCTTCCTTAATTATGGCCTTTGGAGACTGTGCCTCTGGCAAAAACCCATCAAGCACTGTGGTTTCTAAAAGCGTGGTCTTTCTGAGTGCACATGCAATAAAATCTATTGTGGACTCTAAATATTTCTGCTTTTTAGCAAACTCATGATTGGTATATTAATCAACCTATAGCAGTCAAATTAATGGTCAGATAATTAAAGTTTATGTATGTGCAAGGATGGGGATTAAGTGAATCCAGTGCAATTCCCTCTGGATGTTTTTCTTGGAGCGCCATCACAGATTCAAGAGACATTAGTTGAAATCATAACAGGACCACCACTTCGGCTGTATAAAGTTAGACTTATTTACTTTAGTGGAGACAAGGTAGCTCTAACCAAGTGTAGGTCCAGTATTAGAAATACTGTCATTGCTAGGAATTTAGTTTACTTTCACAAAAGTACATTATGCAAAGAATGGCAGAAATTTTTCACATGGTTTTTCAGAATAGTCATGACCATCATAGTCAACAAATGACATTCCTTGTGGTCAAGCGTTGTCAAGAATCTCTTTCTATAAGAATTCTCCAGGGTCATGAATTTTACTACTAGAAGAGATTTCTATTTGCTATTAAATCTTGGAATTGCAAAATAAATTTCAGGACAATTTCACGGTGTCATCAGAGCTAATTTATATGCAGAATCTAAGGAGAAAAATTGTTCTCTTCTTTCTGACAGCTTCTAGTGGCCTTCTGAGTTACTTCAAGAGTGGTTCTTTTTCCATTTTCAAAGTACTTCACCCAAGTTTGTTTCCTTCATCACTTCATCTTCTCCTCTCATTCTGATTCTTCAGTGCACTTCTTACATAGCCCCTGTGATTACAGTGGCTCCACCCAGATAATTCAGAATAGTTTCCTCATTGCAATCCATGGGCAGAGTCCCTGTTGCCACATAAGGCAATGATCAGAGAATCAGGATGTGGACGTTTTGTGGTTCTTAGCTTACTAAGATGAAATTTCCTACTTATCAATAAAAATTCTTCAATCAACCATCTCTCTTCAGAATTGAAAACAACCAAAATAAAGTGGGAATTAAGCAAACGACAGTCTTCATAATGGAATGATGCAACATAAACATCTACAGGTCTAGCTAGTGTGCCAGAGATAACTAGTACTTTCCCTTGAGGCTATGTTTACAAGATGAAACCAAGAGCTCTAGTTAAATTATTTTTAGTTGATAAAGCATACGACAGCCTGGCGAGGGTGCTGGGGATTAGTTGAGCATAAACTTTACACTACTCTTTTATACTAGGAAAGACATAATTACAGGAACATTTCCTGGCTTAAAGGGAGAAACTGATTTAGTTACAGTAATGTTTTCAAGAGAGCATTAAGTTACCTTTCTGTCGAGGTGTTTGAAGTTTTAGTCAGCTAGTCCTTTTGAAAACTGAGCATCAAATGCATGGAAATTACTGCATCATATTTTGAATATTAAATTTGGGTAATGTTCTCCTACACCGGAGTGCCATGCTCTTCAACTGTTTGGGAAGAGCAGGATATTTTCTGGAAATTAAATAAAATCCTACTGAGCAGGAATTTCTCATCCAAACCTACATTCAGTGTTGATTATCTGATGACAAAATTTGAGCATGATCAAAGTTCTACTTACAAATCCTATGTATTGATAATAGGCACAAAACTCAGTGATCACACTTTCAAGAGTCTTCAGGTTGTAAAATACATGCAGACATTTGGATATTTTTGCCTTATACAGAGGATTTTTTTTTTTTTTGTCGGTTTCTCCTTTGCCCTCAGTTAACTAACTGGTGGTATTTAAGGTAACAAATAAAATCCCTCCTTACATTTGATTCCATTTTGCTTCTATGTTTTCATAAAACACCCCCTTGTTATTTTCATAGGTTTGGCCAGAATTCATTGACAATCATAAATTCAATTGTTTCACACTAAGAGAACATAGAAGGCAGATTTTTATCTTGCTCCTACTTAATCTGGGGAACCTACACAGATTCCACTCATCATTTAAGCCATTATATTTTTCTGACATAGTCTTCCAAACAAACAATCTCCTAGGCATAACTCAAGTCAATAAAGTTCACAGTCAATATTAACCTCAAAGTAAGTTACTTAGGAATGTTGAAATGAAACAGTGTATAAAATTATATTTACAAAATGGCATGCAGAGTTCTACAGGATAATTTTGTCAGTAAAGACTATTGATTATTAATAATCAATTTTTAGTAACTTCAAAGTGAACTTGGTTCAGAGTTCACAAATTTGGTTGTCTTTACTTTTGGAAGGCAGGACTTATTTTTTAGTAGGAGCATTTCTTTAGCTAAAAATATTATGGTAAAATTGTATCAGGTCAATTAGGCTACAAGGAGCAACAGAAAGATCTATTAAAATTCTTTTATAACCATATAGGCATAAAAAGTTTTAGTCCTACCTAAAATAATCACCTTAGTACTAGAACTAAATATTTTCAGAATTTTTAAGACAAACTAGTATAAAGTAAAAAATGAAAATTATAGATAGCCCAAGTATCTGGAGTCCATAAGGATACTACATGAGAAAATTGTGGCACAAAGAAGACATTGAAAAATCAATAGATGGTAGTTTATATTTCTCATTTTCAGTACTATAAGATTTGGTTGTAGGTTAAAAAGGAAGCTTGGGTGAAAATATTAACAAAAAATAAGAAGTTGAAAATGCAGACTAGTAAAGAGTTTGGAACTATAGATTCCTATGTGAGCTTATAGAAATATACATGCATATCTCTTAATTTTTCTTCTGTTAATATAGTATATTCCTTTTAATTTATTGAAATTTAGAGAATCCTTATAAAACTTAAACAATAAATACTGGCTTTACATAGTATTCATTTACCAGAGTGCTTTCAAAAATGATCCATGTCATGAACATCAATATTTGTCTTTTTGAGACAGGGTCTCACTATGCTGTTCAGGCTGGCCTCGAGCTCACTTTGTAGCCTAGGCTGGTCTCAAACTCACAACCATCCTCCTGCCTTGTGAATGCTGGGATTAAAGGATTATGTTTTATTCTTAATCATTAACATGGTTATCATTTACTTATTTATTCATTTCCAATGTTGAACATTGACCTTTAACCATACTGGGTACCCTCTGTCCCTCAGTTATAGTCTCAGTCCTTTGACATTTCTCCAATTATATGACAGATCTCACTAAGATTGAGGTTGACCTCAGCGGGCATCTTGACTACTGCAGACTTCTCTGTAGCAGGGATTACAGGTAAAAAGCACCATGTCATCCCTATCTGATAATTACAATATTTTATTCTTAATAAAAACTAATTAATAAATCTAAAAATTAATAACTAAAAACTAAAATTATAAATCTACATTTATTATGATGAAGGAAATAAAATCAGTAAAAGCTTCCTTTGTTTTTACATCTATTGTCTATAATATGAAATTGTCATATCCTTAAAAATCAAGCAACTACTTGATAGAATTTTAAAAATGATTAGAGGATGTACAAGTAGAAATTCAAATTAAAATATCTCATTATTTACTTATAATTTATGGTTAGTCCACTGAACTATAAAAAGTATACTATTGTAAAGTATTTTAACTCAATAAATAGTTAATTATTCTAACCTTGGTAATCATAACATTCTGGGCACCAAGTAAGTTTTTAAATTTTGAGGCTGTCAACAATAAATTTGATTGATGTATTCATCAACTTGCTCATTACTTTGACAGAATATCTAATATCTATAATTTAAAAGGAAAAATGTTTAATTGGGGATATTCAATCCATGGTTTGCTGGCTTCAAGGCAGCAGCTCAGTGGCAGCAGGGCATGATAGAGCAAAATTCAATTCATGGTGGCCGGGACAGAGAAAGGAGTGAAGGACCAGTTATAACACTGCAGATAAGACCCCTAAGACCCAACCAAAAATGTTCAGGAATGGGCCCCACCAGATCCCTCTGTGGCTCCCAAGCAAATCAAGTGACAACAAGAGATTAAATCAAAATGATTGGGCAGTTTATGTCTACTGATTCAGAATTTTTATGAGTCAGCTTCTTTATCATTATAAAATAGAGATGTAAATGATCCCACTTTATAGATTCATTATTCATATTCAGTTAATTATTAATTTATTTAGAGGAGACTCTAGGATATAATACGTTCTTGGTAAGCATTAACCTTTTAGTAGCAATATAATTTATAGTCTTACCATTCTATTTTCCTCAGACAATTCTGTGAGGAAAGCATTGAGGTTTATGTGTTAGTATCTTTATGCCATGTCTTCTCTTAGACTTGCACAGAAAAAAATTATCATTTTTGAATTATTTTCATTTTGATTTCCAAAATATTACACAAGTCAGATTTTCAGACCTTACACTCTAGTATGTTATATTCTTTCTAGTTATAAATGTTAGAGTACTTACTGTATACTCTATTATTCTCTTAAACTGTTGGTTTTTTCACCAACATTGTTTCAAGCCTCTTACAAATAATATCACATTTTATATTTCTGTCTTTCCTTCATGTCTGGTCCCATTCTCTGTGAGAATTAGGTGAACAATAGAGAATATTTGTTTTGCAACAAAATCATTCTTCATGTAACATGTTATTGTTGTTGAACACTAAATTTTTAACTTTCTCAATAATTCGGAATTGCTGTTATAATAAATATAACTGGTATAATATAAACACTAACCAGATATAAACATACATTATATTTGGTATTTTTAATTGAGTATAGATGTATATTTGAGGTAAGCATTATGAAATTAATGAAGAAAGATGTCACCAAATGGAAATAAGTATGTGAATTAAACACTTTCATTTAAGTCAAAAATTCTATGAAGTGATCTTAATTACTGGTGCCTTCTGGTAGGAGAAAAAAGAAATTAATAGATGACAATTGGCATCAAAAGAAAAAAGAAAAGAAAAAAGTCAGTCATTAAAATGGAACAAAATGAAGCAAAATAAATAGTATCAAGACTAAAAAGCAATTAGAAAATATCTTAGGAAAACATCTCCATAGAGGCCACAGGCCTCAGGAAAATTGTAGATTTTGATTTGGAAAGCATATGGTCAAGACCACAGATGGCTGTCGTTTGTAAAATCATTTATCAAAATGTAGGACACCTCTGATTTTGGTACATGAGTAGTTTCCACCAAATATCATCTAAATACCTACATTGACATGGGAACACTGATATTAATATGAGAAGTACAGTAACTTTTAGCTTCCATAAGGATTGTATCATATATTCCTCCTAAAATATGTTCAGGAATTGTACATCATACACAAATATATTCATGTATAGATAGATAGATAGATAGATAGATAATAAATAAATATATATTTGATATAATGTAGTGTTTGTGTGCACATGTATGTCGTGCAAGGATCAACTCTAGATTAGGTTTTCATCATCTCAAACAATTACCATTTATTTACTATGAGAACTTTCAAAATTATTTCTATTATCTACTCTTGCTTATGTAATTGATGTAATTTTGCCAAAATACCTTGTTGATTGCATTCTTAATAGATAGTATCTTTTAAAGAAGTTTGGAAACAGTTGGCTACAGGGCCTAAGAATTGCCGGCCTTCCCCATTTTTCTCATTATTTTAAGTAAAAGTGACAAAGAAAAACCTTGATTTTTCTACATTATTAGCAAAAATGTCAATTTATGGATTATTAGTTTAAATGCCTGCAGGAAGTTAATACTGTAACATCTGGATCAAATGAAAAAATTTAGAGGAAAAAATATTTGGCAAGAGTTTAAATGAGGTCATTCATCTGATTTTGAACAGAAATTTCCCACTCCTAGTCCCAAATCAAGAAATAGGGAGGGTTTCATTAAAATATTACTTTAAAACTGTGTCAGTCAGCTAAAGCACCTTAATTTTCTGTGACCCACTAAATAAGTGGGTGAAGGGCAAGACTGCATCTTCAGCTGTTAATATAATAGCTCCTGAATCAAGTGGTTTTAATTTATAATATGAATTATTTTTTCCCACCAAGTACGGCATCTTTATATACTATTTCTAGATAATGTTTAGAATTTTAAAATATTTAAACTATATACAGTTTCACAACAATTACATGTGGTCAGCATATATTTTCAAGAAATTATTTCAGTCATAATTAGAGTGTAAAATGTTATCAATACTGCTTTTCAAGCAATTATAGAGTAGCACACATAAAAATGGGGACATTCTATTAGGAGATGATGAAAAGGATATGTGTTCCTTGTAGTTTCTTAAGAGACGTGTTTCTTTATAAAACTTCAACATTCAGGGTAATAAAGGGCTGGATTAAAGTAATATGCAATATTTTAGCTGGCACAATTGTATATAGGGAACTATATTTTTAGACTCAAATGTATTTTTTATAGTAAGGAAAAAGAAGGCAATCTATCCAGCTTTCTACCACTTTAATTTTAATGCTCATTAGATATTATAATTTCAATCAATCTTTCAACAATTTCTTATATATCAAGTTAACTAAACTTTGTCATTATTTAGATGTCAGAAACAAGACAAAAGACTAAAACAAAGCTAGTTTGATCCACAGGGAATAAAAAAGGAATACTTGAGTTATTACTTATTGGTTCTTTGTTGTCATTCTACATTTCTAGTTGAGTAACTAATATATGATTTTTTTCCAATATAGACACTATAAAGAGATGGATAAATATGAAAACTTGGCAGTGTCAAGTTTTGCCCTACTTTTCATTAAAATTGTTTTTAACTCTTAACATTCCCTAACAGCCATATTTTAATTTATTTACTTTGGAAACCAGCCAGGAGTCATTTAAATTGCTCTAAAATGACTCTAGTATAAAAGCTGAATGTTTTACAATGTATATTTGTATAGCAATTTTTTATTGATTTAGGGCTGTCTGCTAATTATAGTCCATATAAAGTATCATAATGAAACTTATAAACAGTTCAGACTGGCTAGAATTTTAAAATCTATTCACCTTTAGCAGTGATATTACTTTTAATGAAACAAAATATGTAATTCTCAGGCATGGGCCAATTCTTTACTGCAGTGTCATCTGTCTGAAGGTAAAGGGTGACTGCTTGTCATCGTCGTCTGCTCAGTTGGTGGCCAGCACCTAATGAAGGCCCTGAGAAGTGAAGAAGAGAATTTCTAAAATTCTCTAGTCATTTAGTTCTTTAAAATTCAGTATTTTCAGTACTTATTTCATTTCAATTATGTTTAATTTCATTTCTACAAGCTGAACTGAAATAATACTTAACATATTTTTTAATTGAGAAGGCTAGTAATTTGATTTTAAAAACCTGATAAATGAGGCTGTTAAGAAATATTGCATATGTTTTGTAAAGGAGTAGAGTAATAGAAAACGGAATGAAGAATTCCAGCTTGAGGATTTCAGGATGTATGGAATTGGGCTGCTTTATGTAAGCATTTTAAGACAAATGCAGCAAATCCTTAGGAGTGTTTTATAAGGACATTATGATTTTTACAACTCCAAGACTCTGAATAGCTTGTTACTCCTTTTCCAAGTAACTTACTAATTAATGTCATCATTTTCACACATTTCCACTTTTATATATGGGTAATTTAAAACTGAACATTTCAGTTTAACCTATTTATGTCCTTAAAGTTAGGGAGAAAGATTTAAAATTAAATCACATTTTTTCCTATTTTTTCAAGCACTGTATTTCTGATTTAAAGCAATACTTTCCACCCATCAATCTCAACTACAATCTTAAACACATGGTAATGTTTGACCTTGGTCTAAAACTCCTTAAAAAATGAAAGGGAGAATATAATATGAGAGTCGATATGGACAATGTAAAGGAAATTTAGAAAGAAAAACCATGCTCTTTTCTTTCATATTTCTCATTTCTCCTCCTGTTTTGAGTCAGATGTGAACTTCAGGGACAGGATTTCACATCTTGTTTGCTATATGTGTCAAGGCTAAAATATATTTAAATAGTTCATTTATAAATACAATGCAACAACAGTTTCATTAATGCTTAAAGTTATACAAACTGTGTAAGACCTTTGTAGAATATAAGAAAAGTAAGACATAGAAGATCGTCTCTCATTCAGTTCAGAGCACTCCCTAAGGAAGTCAAGCATGCAGATGTGAAGCACAAATCTGTACCTACATGGCCTGTCCACAACCTCTATAGAATTCTATCATTTAAAAGACACCAGACAATTCCTGTACTGACTCAGGAATGACAGTGTAGAAAAAAATAAGTGAATATATGTAAGCTTCTTTATCTCTTGTAACAGTTTTTAATTGAAAGACAATTTTGCTTAATATTAGTATAGTGATAATCTGGATTCCTTTGGTTGCTACTTTTGTGAATTATATTTTTCCATTTAAACTCTTTGTTACCTGGATCCAAAGTGATTGTTTTGCAGGACCATATAGTTAAATCATCTGTGCTTACTCATTCTGCCAATCTCTGTCTTGAGATAGGGGAGTGTAATCCCTATATATTCAAAGAAATTGAAATTTATCATTAATAAGAAGAAATTAATAATGCATCATTTTTATTTATACATTATGAATCTTTAACCTCATTTTGTGTATTGCTAAGTTCATTTGTATTTAGTCAATATATTTAATAATAAAAAGTATAAATTTCTCATTTTCTTATGTATATATTCTTTATTTCTCAGTAGCTCCCATAAAATAAGATTTATACTTAATATCTTAAAGTTATAACACTTTAATTTGAATTTATAACAGGTTGACTTTAATAACACATTAAACCTCCTCCTTATAGCACTGGCTTCATTTGTTTCGATTGGTGATGTCACAAATTATATCTTCAAGTATTGAGGAGCCAAAAACATACACCAAAAATTATTTGAAATGCATAACTTTTTAATGTCATCTAGGAAAATAATATGGAGTTAAAAACTAATGTTGCAATAATGTTAGCATTAAGACCAATAATTTTTATATGCTCTTGTCCTTAATTTTTTACCAAACAAGTGGAGTTCCAAACTGCTATGGATATTTAAATAAATAAATAAATAAATAACGTAGCTTTAATAAGTAACCGTATATTCATCTTTATTGCAATTTCCCTTTCTTCATATGTTTTAGAGTTGCCATGTTGTGCCTTCATTTTACACCTTGAAAATCCCTTAAATACTACTTGTAGACCAATTGTAGTGGGAATACGTTCCTTTAACTTTTGTTTATTTAAGAAAGTCTTTAGTTTTTCCTCAATTTTGATGGACAGTTTTGCCAGGTGCAGGATGACTGACTGATAGTTTTTTTTTTCTTTTAGCATGGTGAATATGTCACCTTGTGGCACTTTGCCCCCCAAATTCTTGCATGAGATATATACCAATGCTTTTATTGAGAATTTCTTATACATAATGAGCTTTTCTTTTTCTCTGTTTTCCGCCTTTTGAAAATTTGACTGTAATGTGTTTTAATGCAGATTTTGGCATGCATTTTACTTGGAGTTTATTGAGCTTCTGGGATATCTATATTCATGTCTTTCATTAAATTTGAGTAGTTTGGGGATTATTTATGTCAACATTCCCTCTTTTCTTTTTTCTCTTTCTCTTCTTCTGAAACTCTTGCAATGTGTAAGTTGGTCTGATTAATAGTACCCAACAGGCTTTTTAGACTTTTGCTTAGTTTATTTTTTTAAATTTCTATTCATCAGAAGTTAAACTGTTATTTCCATTATCCAGTCTTCAGATTTGCCTATTCTTTTTCTGCCTGCTCAGATGTGCTTTTGAAACTCAGAACTCCCTAGAGCATTTTTATTTCAGCTTAATACTTCTAGTTTCAAATTGTCTTTTTGATTCCGTCTCGTCTCGGGCTTCTGTCTCCACGACTTTTCCACTTCATTCACGCATCATTTCCTGTTCTTTGTCCTCATTTTCCTTTAGTCCTTTGAGCTTCTTTAAGACAGTTGTCTTGATAAACTTTGTCTAGTATTCAAAGTCTTCCAGTAATTATTTCTCTTTCTTTTAAATTAGTCATACTTTTCTGGTCTTTTTATATATTTTAAAAATGTTTTTTAGTCCAAACCTAGGCATTTGAATCTAGTAACATGACAACTCTGGAAATCAGATTCTCCAGGAATTGCTGCTTTTTTTGTTACTGTTTTTTTTTTTTTTTTTTTTTTTTTTTTAATTGTAGGCTTTCTCTGTGGTGATAGTCTGAATGTAAACTTAAAATCTTCTTGGATCTTTTCCTGAGCATTTTTGCAAGCATATGTGACAAGTTTGAAATTTACCCATATATATATAGTATTTTTTAATATTCTGTGTTCTAACATCCAGCTTCCAAAAGGAGAAAAAGTAAAATGAAAAAGAAGTTTCACTGACTGTTTAAATACCCTAGAAATCACTTTACCTGAGGAATAGGATCTTATCACATGGGAGAATTAACAAAGTTTCTACCTGCTGAAAGTAGGCTGTAATGAAAGTTCACATGCACCTCTGAGAAATCAGTAGTCAGTGATCACAGGGGAGAGTCACAATATTTTTAGAACAAGGGTATCTTTCTGTATCTTTGTGTATCTATAGCTATTTACAAACTACTGCTGAACCACATTCATGGATACCTGCCTTACAGAAAGATGTAGCAGACTGAATCGTTGTTCCTATGGCAAGCTTTCTAGAAATATCTAACCCTCAATACACTTAAAAATTACAAAATACATATAACAAACATATTCTGCCAGTTCAGGGGTTTTCCAGGTATGATGACGGATTCCAGATGCCTTCACCTTTGCCATCTTCCTAAAATCCTTTCTGTAATCTCTTTTGTTGGCTTTGGTTTTTCAAAGTCTGTGTTCAAGGACTTTTTCAAAGTCTGTGTCCCAAGATTCTCACTAACAGGATAAAGGGTTTCCAAAGTAATATTTCAAGTAAAATGACTTCCTTGAAAAAAATCAGTTTCTGGTTATTAAAATTATATAACATCAGATACCATCTCGTCTGCTGTGGCTATCCCACAAGAGAATCCACATTGCACACTCCCCAGAATATATTTTCAAGAAAAAACAATTTTATCCTATGGCATTGCTTTGAAAATTTTTACACTAGTAAAATTCACACTCTAGTCAAATTTATTATTCTTGAATGTGAATACTTTTTATCTTTTTTAGTTGATCTTTAACTTTCACTAATTTTTGAGTTCTTTATGAATTCTAGATTTTCACTTTCAAGTTCTCTCTCCCTTTCTCTCTTCCTCTATCTCTGTCTCTGGCTCTGTCTCTCTGTTTCTCTCTCTGTCTCTCTGTCTCTGTGTCTCTCTTTCTGTCTCTGTCTCTCTCTTTCTCCTCTACTCTACTCTTTTATTGGTATTCAGCCTCAATATCTATATAAGTCCTCCCTTTATAGTGCTGGTCCACAATCAGCTTATTTCATTGTGGACCATAATGTTTGGTGTCATACAATCAATATTTCCTTACTTACTGTTACTTTCTAATTTAAAGTCCAATGAGAATCCAATTGTGTTCTCTAAACTGCAATAGATTCTATCCTCTCAAATTCTGCATCGTTTTTTAGCATTTATATTCAAGAAATGTAAGCCTTATAGTACATTTTATTTTTGCTTATTTAGAATATGAGCATAAACTGAAGCAATTTTCTAATTTCAAAATTTTGATTAGTGATATACACATTTAAAAATATATGTACACTTGAACTAAAAAATTAAAACAACTTTCCTTTTGGAAGCACATAGCTGGGATAGCACTCATGCCCGTAATCCCAGCTCTTGGGAATGTGACACAGGAGGATCCCTGAGAGTCCAAGGCCAGCCTGGGTTATATAGTGAGTTCAAGGCTAGGCTGAGTTGTATAGCAGGACCTTGTATCAAAAAACAAAAAGGAAAAAGTAACTAGAGAAACTCATAAGATTTATAAACACACACCCATAAATACAGATATTCATGCACTTGATAAATAAATTTATTTGCCATTATATTTAACTAGGTAACAGTAAGTATATCCTTGGCCATTCTGTAGGGACAGAAGACAGTTCACAACAGATGGTGCATAAATTTTGTGCCCTTGCAATTTTATGTTGGCAACTGGACACAAATAATAGATTTCTACTGCCAATTAAAAAGTGAAATGTGAGCCATCACAGTGGTACAAGTTGTCTCAAATGTCAGATCTTTAAATGACTGATACTCCATAAGATTTTAATGCCATATAAACTGTGACAAACATTAAAACATTCAAAAACATCCAGTTTCTGAAATGAGAAACTAACTCCTGGTGACAGCCATCACCTCAAATGGCCTCAAACTCTGACTATTTTCTCTAGTGAAAGGTGATTAGGAGAGTGACGGTAAACTTTCTGCATGGACATCTGGAATGCGACAAGAGGGTGAACCAAGTCTGCCCATGTTTCACCTCCTCTGGAGGTGGAATAAAAATATAACAGGCCATACCAGTACATGTATTACTCTGGACTCTTTGTGGTATCAGCACCACTTCAAGTTTTCAACCACATATTCAAACGGAGGTTAAGAGAGTTAGGTCAGCATACTAAATAGCAATATAATACTTTTCCTTTGGCCAAGTAATTCATCTTATTTTGAGATATATACCATTCTTGGAATAACACTTGAAACGTGGAAATATAGGAAAAATGACAAAATGAAAGACCAAAATACAATCTCAAACCTTGAGCTCATCCCAGAAACCTTAGGAGTATGTACATAGAAGAAAATATATGCCATATATCTGAAATACCTGAAATAATAGCAACTGAAATAATGAAGCAACTCCGGGAAGCTTTTAAGGAATTCAAACGAGATATGTACCATTAACATTGTGCAAAATACAAGCAAATATCATAAATTGTATACTCTGATCAGCAATTATGAATTTTCTCTTTTCTATTTTAGTACTAAGGATGGGAAATAGGATCTGTTACATACTTAATGAGTGTTCTTTCACTGAGCTACAATCCCATCCCCGGATTCCAGAATATTCCTGTGTGTTGTTAGTTGTTTTTCATGTACTTTTTGTTGGTTAAGTGTTTATATTTACATTTTTTATATTTTTCAAAGAGCCATTCATTTTTTATTGTATCACATCATTTTTTATTTTTATTAGCTTAATATCTTTAACTTTCATTGAAAGCATAAATATTCCTATTATCTGAAATCAAGAAATCTTGGAAGAAGGCATTTTATCAAGAGAAAAATTCAAGAGCTGATTTATAATGTCTTAACTGTGAAATATCTATTAAATATGCAAGTGCAGGTGAATGTGGCAATTAAAGTTTAGAGGGTGCACTAATTTAGATGTATGTATTTTAACTCTTGTTTGTAACAGATATTTAAAAAACTACAAAGCTAAATAAATTTATCAAGTGTATAAATTCACATAGAAAAAAGTCAAAGTGAAAACTTTATGGTGAGTCATTCCAGCATTAAATGGGCATTGAGAAGAGAAAGCCAGCAAAGGAAACTGAAGAGCATAAATGAAAGAAGCATAAGACTAACTTATTTCTGTACCATGTGGGCAAAAGTGTTCAGTAAGGGATAATCAACAGTATCAGGTCAGCGATGAAAAGTGTTATAGAATCAGAACAGATTCAATAAGAGGTAAGAGGGTTTAGAAAGAGACAAAGTAGAATAATCTGAAAACAATAGGCTAGAAACCAAAATCTGTATTAAAATCTATCTGAAAAAATTGCCTTTAAAATAGCGCCAGATTTAAGTATAACTAGGAGAAGGGAACATGCAAATAAAAGATCAGGGACCTGAGAGATATTGCTGATGAGGGGCAGTGATCCCTAATGAGCCTGGCAGAAGGTTTCAGGACAGAGAAGGCTGAGAGCTAAGGTATAAAGAGGCCTCTGCAGGGTGTTATGAACATGGCCTGGGAGACGTGCTACTGGTGGGTAATATGTGGAAACAACCTTAGATTGATTCCATCAGTCCTTGACTTATGGAAATTCCTTTCTTTACAATTAGGTTTAAGAATAGATTTGTAGGTAAGAGCTTACATTATAAGAATCCCAAGTGACTTATTATGGTTGACATTAGTTTTTTATTTTACATTAGGTACTAGTGAGTATATAGATGTATTATACTTAATACCTTAATATTTGGAACAAAATTCTTAAATGCCTTTGTTTGGGCAAGTGATCTAGTGAAATTTATTAACATCAACTATATAAAAAAATGAGTCATCTGTTCCCTTTCCTTTCCTTCATTAGATTTGTGTGTAATTTTGGTCCGTGCAGTGGGGAGAAAGATTGATGATTTTCACATTAGCATGGATATGTTCCTAAGATTTTTTTTTTTCTTTTGCTTTTCCAAAAATCTTTCTCATGTGGACATAGCATGATACTCTTCTATAAAAAGTGTGGTAGATATGCTCAACTTGTAACACTCAGCTGAAATGAATCAGTGGGGTCCTGGGTGTAGAAGCCGAACCTGAGGAATTTTGCCAGTAGCATAAAAAGGGAACTAGAAGGGAAAATAGTGCACTGTTGATTCTTCTGGAGAAGCTTGTAGCTCTGCTTTCCTGATGAACTCAGCTGTTCTCATCCTCAGAGGAGCTCGGGTCCTTGTTGTCAGTGAGGATGGCTGCACTTCTCTTCTGGAGAAGCTCTAGTTCTTACTTTTAGTGCCACTTCCTGGCTCCAGTGCAGATCCCTCACCCTAGTGGCACAGATATTTTGTCCTGCTGGTTCTGACTCTTTAGTTTCCACCACTGATCTTTGGGCTTTCTGAGCTCAGATCCTTGATACAGACTTACATAGAGCCCAATGTTGTAGGCTCTGCGCCTCCAGCTGGACTCATGCAAGACATTGCTGTGGGATCCAGGCCCTCTGCTGGATTCTGTGTGTCTCCAGTGTGTGGGTGGATCTCTTGCATCCTTCTGCATTTGACTTTTTGAGTATATATTATAAAATAATTTTATAAATTGTGCATCTTGTATTAAATCTATTCCTTTATAAACCTTAGCTACAAAAAGTTAACAAAACACAACTTAATGGTTTAAATTATTACTTGGACTTTGCAGCTAACGACAGATGAAATGTATTTTTTCAGAACATCACTCTCCTGGATGTGAGAACTGAACTCCTTTTAAAATTGTAGCATAACACATCCAGGAAGACACTAACTGGTGAAAAATTAATGCTATTAATGCATTAATGTTAGTTCTTGTGGTTTCCTTATGTGAGTCCAGTTTTCATGTATTTATTTTAGCAGAATTTTTTTTTGCAATCTACCACCAAATATGTCTAAAATGCATATGAGAGAGGCATTGTTTTAGTTATTCTCCTTAAAAGTGTTTGATAAGGTTTTATTTTTGGAAAAACATGGTGAGAGTCACTGGTTGACATTTCAAGATAGTGTATCTTTACTTTTCCTGACATTTTAAGACATTAACATCTATCACAGATGTGGGATATAGACCATGAAGTAGTTTATTATGAATGAATATGAAGTAAGACAACAGTGAACATAGTATCACACCATAATGGGAGAATTTCAACACAGGCTGTACTTACCACAATATAATTATTAATCTCAGAAAAATTATTGGACAGAAAATGAATAAAAAAAAAGCTGTTCAAGTTGATGAGCTCACTAATGCTATTTCTTCTTAGAAACTTCCATTTATTGTTGATATAAAGTTAGGCAGTGGTATGGGTTTATAGAATTTTCTGTAACTCCACTGTAGTAATTGTTGTATCAGAAGGTCGGTATTTTAGTTTAAGTAAGTATCTACAAACTATGATAAATTCCAATGCTACTATTTTGTGTTATTGGTAACTACATTTCAATAATTAATGTAATTGTTTTAAATATTTGATTTGATTTTGAATAATATCACATGTACAATACTCAACAGTTACTGGATAGTGTGTTATAAAATATACCTGTATATTCTACTAACTTTTTTAACTCAATAAACAGCAGTGAACATTTTCATTAGTAGTCCATAGATATTAAAATAGTAATGCACATATTTATTATTTTCCTCTTTTAAAAAGAGACACATTGTTCTGAATTAACTTTTTACTTTCAAAATAAACATTATTGAACTTTTACATGTCGTGAAGTAGCTTCTAGATTTTTCTTTTTAAGTGCATGTAATTCCCTTGCTGAGGATGGATTAGGCTGCCAAAAACAATTTTTAAAATGTTTCAGTCTATAAACACATACATACTTCAGTTAATAGTTATGTAAGATGACTCTAGTATACATTTCTTGAACTGAAAATAACAAATATATACACAGATATTAAGTTATTGTCAGATTGTACAGCATCAAGCATGAGCTTACTGGTGTTAGGTTTTGTTTGGTTTTTGGTTTTTGATTGTTGTTTTTTTGTTTTTTTAAAAATTCTTTAAAGTTTGTTTGCCAGAGGTGCATATTATCAAATATTAGACTTTTTGCTAATTTAGAAGAAAAAACTAGTTCACTGTAATTGATATTACTTTCTTTGTTTTGAAGTTTACCACAAGAATCATTTATGTTCCCTGTTTTCTTCAATGTTTGATTATATCTTTTGAGATTTTTATATTATTTGGTACATTTTAAAATTTAAATTTATAAATTATTCACTTATTAGGATAATTTTCCAGCTTTCTGAGATGTATAGTTCAGTTTTGTTAAAGTTTGAATCTAAAATGTTCACCAAAATCACATGCATTGAAGGGTTGGTCACCGATGCAGTAAAGTCCAGAGGTGAGAATTTCTAGAAGATGATTTGATTATGAGGGTTCTAGTCATACTAGTGGGTTAATTTATGGATAAATTTATGATTCCAAGGCACTATAAGATGTGAAAGTAGACACTGGATGACATTCTGAGTCTAGAAAGTAGTACCTCATCAGGAGTACTAACTAGGTCACTAGTAGCGTGTCTAGAAATGTCGTATCAAGTTGACTCTCTCTCTTTACACTCTCTGTCCACTACGAGGTTAGTAGAGTTGCTCCCCCACACTCTGCACCATTTTGGTCTCCCTCATCAGCAACCCAGAAACAAGGAGTCAAGTGACCATGGACTGAATCCTCTGAAATTCTGAGCCACTGGAAACCTTTTTTCTGTAAGTTGACTTTCTATCAAAGGGCCAATATCCTGAATATATTAGAAATCAGATAATTCATCAGTGAAAAATTAAAGAATCTGATTGAAAAGTAGTCTGTTGATTTGAATAAACATTTTACCAAAATAGTAATGTAATGAACAGTAATCACATCAGATGTGTAGTGTCACTGTTGTCAGAGAAATGTACTCAAATGTACTCAAAATCATAATAACTTCGTTATTATCATGAGCATCATTTCTGTTTCAAAAATCTAAAGTAGAATATTTAGGCTACAGAACATAGGAAATCAGGTCCCTGTGGGTTGTTAACTGGATTATAAAATGCCACAGACATTATGAAAAACAGCATGGAGTTTCCTCAGTTATTTAGCAATCACATTTATGGGTACATGCACTGCTCCACAGAAAAAAATAAAGATGCATTTTCACATATTTGCATAACCATGCTCATATTGGTACTATTCATAATAGTCAAGAATTTAAATGGAAGCAATTTAAATGTCCATAAGTGTAACAGGTAAACAAAAATGAATATTATTCATTCTTAAATACATGAAAAATTTGAAGGCAATCAATTAACTGATACAAAGACAAGTAGTGTATGAATCACCTAAGAAAGAATATGAACAATTGAGCTCATTGAAACAGCAGGTAGAATGATGGTTAGTAGTGGTTGAGGAGAGAGGGGAAAGCATGTTTAATCAGAATAAAATTTCAGATTTGCAAAATTAAAAAACTCTGAAGATCAGGATGAATATACTTAAAACTAGTAAAATGTAGAGTGGTAAATGATATGTTACATGTTTTTAAAGAAAATTTTAAAGAAGTTATACACAGAGATCTTCATTTCTATTATAGAAAATGAAAACAAAGACAGAATTTGGAAATCAAGAGTCCAAAGCTATGAACTGGTTAATGATTTGCTATATGTAAATTACTTAAACTAGTCTGTTGTGAAATCTGAGTTTTCTATTTTCCATTGTTATTGTTTCAGGTTATAATTCACTGATTCAATAAAAATGATGATATATGGTGTGTTTGGACACTTGTATAAATGTCTATGTATTTGCTGCAGCTATTAAAACTGGCCACTCAGTAATTCTAGCATTAATACTTATAGAAAAGTAATATCAGTTTACTGAAGCAATGCATATTATTCCACACTCATTTCATATAATATGATTTCTCACAAACTTTAGTCTTTTAGAATAGACCAAGCACTCCTCAGAAATAAATTAAAATGTTGCTTTTACTTGGGGGATTAGTACTAAATAATTCTTCTTAGCTGTATCTAACAAATGTCTTCAATTTTTAAATTCTATTATAATTATCAAATATAGCTATTTCCTGTCTTAGTGACTAAGTGTACAAGGTTCATAAGCGAATGTAATTGCAACGTGCTTATTAAACTTATTTAAGAGACTTTTACATTTTTCAATGAAATCTTCACTTGAAGTCGTAAAAAATTATGGTTTAACACCTGTTGTAAAAGTATTTTAGATAAGTAAAACATTTTAGTAATATTCACCAGTAATAATAAGAAAAAGCATCTAATTTTAATGTTTAATATATATGATTGATTATACTGTGATCACTATATGATTTTAACTTTTTAAATTTTAGAGTTACTAAATTCTTTACTTCCAGATCAGAAACTTTTTAAATGAAAATCACAAATATATTAAAAACTGAAGAAAATCACATATGCATGTACCCTGCTGTAACTACACAAAAAGTTCAAGATCATTATTTTCTTTTTTGTTTTTTAGTAAGTGGATTTTCAGCCTTTTATTTCAGAAATCTGATGATCAATTCATTTTGAATCACATATTTCTTCCTAAATCACACAGTAACTGTATCAGCATCAGGTTGTTTGATTATGTATATTTGTATTTGGCTGTATGTACATGTGTATGAGTAGATATATTTCAGTATATTGAGATGAATAAGAACTTAAAGTGTTTACTATTTTGAGCCTAAATTCTTTACAGTGCTGAGGTTTAAAAAGAGAGTAAAATGAGCTTATAATATGAACAAACATAAAACAGAGTTTATCAGTACTACCAATAATAACAATGTGAGGTGGATGATTTTTTTGTTGAGGGGGCTTTTGTGTTGAAGGAGCTTTTTTGGAGACGCAGCAGCATCCTTGAATTCTACCCATGAGAAGATACTAGAATTTGCTCCAAGCCATGACAAAGAAGAATGTTTCAAATGTTTCCTGGGACATAGAAATAAACCCAGCTTTCAAAAAAGATAGCTACATGTCCAGTATGCTCTCTGCCTACCCTTGAGTTCAATCTCTTTCAGTCTTTTCTGATAACAGAAGCTGAATGGATAATTAACAAAAATATATAGTAAGATGTCTGAGTATATGTAGTAGCTCTATGTAACTTGAGTGAGTGTGGAAATTCAGTATTAGGTTGGAAGCACAGTGAAGTTTCAATACCTGATAACAAAACACCTGATCATTAATGGCCCTATATTACTGTGCCCATATTTCCTGGGAAATATGTATCCTGTCACTTTACTCACACTTCCCTACAAAGTGTGAAGGGATGATAGTTGATACTTAAAAGTCTTTATTATTATAAAATCTTTGCTTCTAAGACCACCCTAGTGTTTTTATTAAAGGCTAATGGAGACTGAATTCAAGGATGCATTGATGATAAAGAGCCAGTCAGTTTGCCTCGGTTACTTGAATACTTTCTCTGAAATATGCATTATCTTCTCTGTTCCATCCCACCCCTTCTGTTCTTCCGTTCTCCTAGGCAGTTATACCTCAGCCACATACACAGCTCAGGCAAGTGCAAAATGGCCTCTCTCCAAAGAAATAAACATGTTGTTGTTAAATTTCTAATCATTGAATTAGTTGACTACATGCATAATAAAACTGTTTTGTCAAAAATGTAGTAAACATTGGAAAGTTAGTCTATAATTAACCCTCTTGTTTACATATCTTCTGTATAATTCTTATCATATATCTATATAGCAGATAAAAAAATGCTTTTCTGCATTCTGTTTGTCAGTATTTTTAACAGAGAAAAATCTCACATGAAACCTGATAATGTATTAAAACATTTATAGTGAAAGGAACATTCCAAATGACCCTCCTAAAAATTTTGTCTTTCATATTACCTCAGACTTTAAAACAAACTAGTGAAACTTAAGAAACTGTTAAGCAACAGTTTGAAAATTCACCAGAGAAAGATAAAATTAAATGATGAAATCCATTTAAACTGATTTCAAATTCTACACAGAATTGGCACTCAAACTATCAGTAATTATCTTTACCTTATCTTACAAATGTTACAGTGGTGTTTCTTTATCTACAGTAGATGCAAGTAGGGGGAAAACAACAGCAACGGGAAACATGACAAAAAATCTTTTAATAAATTTTTCTTTTACTTTTTATGGTATCAATCCAAGAATTACTCACCATTTTATTAATTATGCATATCAAGTTTTCTCTAGTAAAGAAACATTAAAATAATTGAATCATAACTTTTTCCACCAAAAATAATTTTAAATTTATATTTATGTGAAACACTTGATACTTAGTATTTTAGGATTGCAAATCATTTAACCTCATTTCTAAGTCAATAAACATATTTGTTTCACTATATTTTGGTCAAATATTCACTGAATTTTGAGCTTAAAGTTTTAGTCACATTTCTAATGTAATTTTTTATTTTATATAATTAAAGTATATAAAATATTTTGATAAATGTATAATGAAACAATTACTATAGTCTAGAAAATTAACATACCTACCATTTCACATTGTCACCTATATTTTCTTGCCAAACCTACACACTTACTAAAAAAGCAATACAAGATACAAAATTAATATACATGCTATACATTAGAAAGGTAAAGACCGACCTTCCTTGGTTAAAAAGACGAATCTTGGCAAGTTCAATAACTTGTAGTTATGTTTTCTCAAAACAGATTTCATCCTCTATACCAACTTTAAGCCTAGAAAGGGGTATTGTAGGAGCCTGAAAGGTAGGAAAACTCATTTGTCTGTTAAGGTGCTCTGAGCTGAATAGGTAAGAAAATAAACACACGTGACTGAAATAAAACTTACATGCACATGTGGAAAGTGCCTATGATTATTTTTTTGGGGAGGAGAGTTTAGGTGACTAAACTAGTTCTAAAGTTCAAGTACCAGCTGACCAGGCAATGAATAGAAAGGGATCAATAAACAAGATTGGATTTACAAACAAACAAACAAACAAAAATATTGTGAGTGTTACTGTCAATCCACTCTGTGGGCCCAAGGGCGATTTTTACAGATGAGGTTCCCAAATTAGAGAACACATACATGCAAAACTTAGCAACAACAGTAGGCAGCAATGAGCAGAGCAGCGAATAAGAGCACCTGCTTCTTTATTGTGTAACTTTTATATATATTGTTACTACATATTTACATTCTTCCATGTTGCCTTCCCAGGATCATGCATGGTTGTCCAATGCTAAGCCATGGTTATGGAACCATATCATGCTTTGCACCTAAGCTAGACAGAAGGGTCATGTGTGCAGGTTTTCTCAGATGACCCTGAACTTTGAATCAATGGGAGTGGTTTCCCACAGTCACATATGCTGAGAAACATAAAAAGATTACAAATGCTGGATTTAAGGTGACCGTGATATGAATTTTAACTTTGTTAAAGACAGGACATCTTATTGAGGTTATTAATGATACCTGATTTTATACCGAAAGTCATTGGCTTCTAAATGTTTTGATCCTTTGTGTTGGTAAATACAAAAGTTCATCACAATCACCTAAATAAATGTACTTATTATTTGCAAAAGAAATCTATTAGTCTGTTATTAATATGGTATATACATATACATGTACAATAAACACACAATTATGGAAATAATAAGGAAGAAATAAAAATTTCAAAACCATATTTTAATAATAAGTATTTTTACTAACATTGTTTCTAAAAAGTCTTGCTAGTTAAAGTAGCTATATTTTATCATTTGCCTCTATCAAGGCACAATATATACTACCATTAGCAATGAAGGATATTAATTCAATTTTCTGCATAGCATTCTTAATAATTTTCAAATATTCTGCAAAAATCTTAATAGTTATACTGATTTTATTCATTTTAGTAGATTAAACAGAAATGCAGCACATGAAGGAGAAATGTAATTATAACAGTACATAGTGGTTCTTGAATTATATAATTTGCCTAGATGTTTTGTGACTATCAACAAATTATACGACTCTATCTTCTATTTTTTATGATTTTTTTCACTCAAAACTCTATGATATGATAAATTCATCTTTTTAACAATGTGTCATACAGTGAAATAAGTTGAACATAATAAAATAGAACTCTGGAGCTCTAAGCAAGCAAGTGGGCACCATAGGTTCCAGAGGCTGGGCGCCTGGTGTAAGTGCCCCACACACTTTCCCCAGAGTCCAGCTACTTTGGGGCCCTTGCTCGGTTCCAGAGAGAGAACTTCATGGCTTCCCGGTGCCTGGACCAGCCCAGCCAGTCCTGAGCGGCCTGCAGCAGCCTCCCCCTTCCCAGCAGTGGTTGGCAGACCCTGGAGTTCTGAGCAGGCAAGCAAGCACCATTGGTTCCAGAGGCTGGGTGGCCTGGTGTAAGTGCCTCCCATCCCCCACACCCTACCCCGGAGTCCAGCTAGTTTGGGACCCTTGTTTGGCCCTGGACAGGGAACTTCGCGGCTTCCAGGTTCACTGGACCAGTGCAGCGGGTCTTGGGCGGGCCTGCAGCGGTCTCCCTGCTGCCGGCTGTGCTTGGAGGACTTTGGAGTTCTGGGCGAGTGGGCGCCATCAGTTCTAGGGGCTGGTCTTGGGCCGGCCTGCCCCATGACCAGTGACCCTCTCTCATTCCAGGGAGCTGGGTGGCCAGAATCCCAGGAGCTGAGGGCATAGAAGAGGATCTCCAACAGACCCTGGGGAATCCTTTGAATAACACTTGAAACACAGAAATATAAGAAAATGACAAAACAAAAGACCAAATTACAATCTTAAACCTCCAGCCCATCCAAAGAAACCTAAGGAGCAATGCACATAGAAGAAAATATATGCCATACAACTGAAATATCAGACATAATAGCAACTGAAATAAACAAGCTACTCTGGGAAGCTTTAAAGGAATTCAAACTAGAAATAATCTCCCAGGTAAAACAAAAAATGATAAAAGAAATGAAGTAGATGCTGAGCATATCTAAAGAAGTCACAGTTATAAAATTAGAGGAACTGCACAAAAAGATAGAATCCTTGGATAAGCAAAATAAGAAATAAACAGAATACATAAAGCAGATGCACAGAGATATACAAGAAATCAAAAATTCCATTGAAAGCTGTAAAAATTGCCTCAATGAAAGTGAAGATACAATTTCAGACCTCGAAAACAAGATTGCAGCTAGTGAACAGGAATGGAAAGATCTTTTAAAAATAACAAGGAATCAGAAAATAGCAATTCAACAACTGCAAGATAATGCAAAGAAAAACAACATAAGATTGATAGGGATTAATGAAAAAGAAGGGGACAATATAAAGGATGTCAAGAGGATAATTAGAGAAGTATCAGCTGAAAATTTCCCAAACAGATCAGAAACCAACACAAAGATCAGTGAAGCATGTAGAACTCCAAATAGCCATAACCAAAATAAAACTGCACCCAGACATATAATAATCACCATCCCAGAAATCCAACATAAGAATAGAATATTAAAAGTTGTCAGAGAGAAAAGACAGATCACTTATAAACGAAAACCTATGAGAATAACAGCAGACTTCTCAGCACAAACAATAAAGTCAAGAAGAGCATGGAGTGAAATATTCCAGATCCTAAAGGAAAATGATTTCCAACCTAGACTGATGTACCCTACAAAACTGTCCTTCAGAATTGATGGAGAAATAAGATGCTTCCATGACAAAGAACAGCTGAAGAACTTTCTGATTACTAAGCCAACCCTGCAAAGAATATTGAAAGACAATTTGGATACACTTAGGAAAAAAAACCACTGAGCAAAGCAGACAATTAAACAGAACAGAAAGATAAAGATGCAACAGCAGAAAGATAACATGTCAACAATAAACCAACATAAAACAGTTATAACCATTAATGTAAATGGTCTCAATGCACTAATTAAAAGAAACAGACTAGCAGAATGGATCAAGAAACAAAA
Organism: Cavia porcellus; assembly: GCF_034190915.1. Classification (NCBI taxonomy): domain Eukaryota; kingdom Metazoa; phylum Chordata; class Mammalia; order Rodentia; family Caviidae; genus Cavia; species Cavia porcellus. The sequence goes on along the minus strand of NW_026947497.1, from coordinate 23,095,707 downwards.
TCCAAATGTATACTGTCTTCAAGAAACCCATCTAACACAAAAGGAGACTCCCAGACTGAAAGTCAAAGGATGAAAAACAATACTTCACACAACAGGAACCCATTCCCCCCCCAAAAGCGGGAGTAATCATTCTGATTCCTGACAATGTGAATTTTAAACCAATAATGATCAGAAGAGATAAATAAGGTCACGACATACTGGTTAGGGGATAACTTCAAGAGGAAGAGATAACTATCTTAAATATACCAAATTCCAGAGCACCCAGTTATATAAAACAAGTATTAATACAAATGAAAAACCAAATTATCAGTAACACAATTATAACAGGAAACCTTAATACACCATTGACACAAGGGAACAGATCAACCAGACAGAAATCAGCAAAGAAATAACAGAACTGAATCACACCTGTGAACAAATGGACTTGATAGACATATTCAGAGTATTCCATTCAACAACATCAGAATATACATTCTTCTCTGCAGTATATGGATCATTCTCTAAAATATTAGCTCACAGAACATATTTAAATAAATGCAAAAGAGTTGAAATCATCCCATGCATGTTACCAGATCATAGCGCTCTGAAATTAAAAATTAATGATTAAAGATACTGCAAATGTCCCACAAACACATGGAAACTGAATAACTCACCCTTGAGTAATCAGTGGGACACAGGAGAAATTAAAGAAATTAAAAAATACCTACAAGCAAATGAAAATACAAATACAACTTACCGGAATCTGTGGGATGCAATGAAAGCCATCCTCAGAGGAAAGTTTATTGTACTGAGTTGTCACATCAGGAAAACAGAATGAATACAAATAAATAACCTGATGTTAACACCTCAGATGTCTAGAAAAAGAAGAGCAAATCTAGTCGAAAGCAAAAGAAGAGAGGAAATTATAAAAATCAGAGCAGAAATCAATGCAATAGAGACTAAGAAAGCAATCCAAAGAATCATTGAATCAAAGAGTTGGTTCTTTGAAAGAATAAATAAAATTGATAAGCCCCTAGCCAACTTTATTTGAAAAAGGGAAGAAAAAGCTCAATTTCATGCAATAAGAAATGAAAAAGATGAGATCACTACAGACTATAGAAATGTCGAAGATCATCAACACCTATTTCAAAAACCTCTGCTCTCAAAGGTTTGATAATACAGAAGAAGTAGACAGATTCCTAGAAACATATGAAGTACCAAAGCTAGGTCAAGAAGATGTAAAACTGCTGAATAACCCAATTTCCATTAATGAAATTGAAAACGTAATTAAGTCCTTACCTACTAAGAAGAGCCCAGGCCTACAGGGATTCACTGCAGAATTTTACAAGAAATACAAAGAAGACTTAATGCCAACACTCCTCAAAATCTTCAATGAAATTGAAAGGGAAGCAATCCTTCCTAGGTCATTCTTAAGGAAGCAAATATTACTCTAGAATCAAAATCTGAGAAAGACCCAACTAAAAAAGAGAACTATAGACCAGTCTCCCTAATGAACACAGATGCAAAATCCTCAATAAAGTATTGGCAAATAGGATGCAGCAAATCATCAAGAAGATTATACACCATGACCAAGTGGGATTCATCCAAAGCAGGCAGGGATGGTTCAACATATCAATAAATGTAATCCACCAGATCAATAGAGCCAAAAGTAAGAATCACATGATCATTTCCATAGATGCAGAAAAAGCCTTTGATAAGGTCCAACATTCATTTATGATAAGAACTGTACTGAAAATTGGAATAGATGGTCTTAATCTCAATATAATAAAGGCCATCTATGACAAACCAACAGCCAGTATCATACTAAATAGCCAAAAATTGAAGGCCTTTACTTTAAAGTCATGCACAAGACAAGGATGCCTCTTATCACCACTCCTATTTAATATAGTACTGGAAATATTAGCCAGAGCAATTAGACAACAGAGAGAAATAAAAGAGGTAAAGATAGGAAGAGAAGAAGTTAAATTATCATTGTTTGCAGATGACATGATACTCTACATAGAAAACCCCCAAAACTCCATTGAAAGACTCTTAGATACAATAAATATATTCAGTAATGTAGCTGGATAACAAAATCAATACTCAAAAATCAATACCATTCTGATACACTAACAACAAGATCACAGAGAGAGAAACGAGAGAAGCCATACCCTTCACACTAGCAACCAAAAAAATGAAATATTTAGGAATTACTTTCACAAAAAAAGTAAAAGACCTATACAGGGAAAATTTTAATACGCTGAAAAAATAAATTGAAGACAATCTCAGAAAATGGAAAGACATCCTTTGCTCATGGATAGGAAGAATAAATATTGTAAAAATTGCCATTCTCCCAAAACTGTTATAGAGATTCAATGCAATCCCAATAAAAATAACATCAACATAGCTCATAAATCTTGAGAAATCACTCCTAAAAGTCATCTGGAATGAGATGAGATCTAGAGTAGCAAAGACAGTTCTAAGCAGCAAAGGCAAGGCAGGAGGTATCACAATCCCTGACTTGAAGTTATACTACAAAGCAACTGTAGTAAAATCAACATGGTACTGGAATTAAACAGAGCCAAAGATCAATGGAATACATTAGAAGTAACGACCACAACTACAAAGACACTCAACCACCTTATCTTTGATAAAGGGGCCAAACATGTTCACTGGAAGAAGGGCAGTCTCTTTAATAAATGGTGTTGGAAAAACTGCCTCTCAATATGCCGAAGACTAAGACTAAACCCATGCCTATCTCCATGTACTAAATTAAAATCTAAATGGATCAAAGATCGGAATATTAAAACAGAAACACTAAATCTATTGGAAGACAAATTGGGTAAAAACCTTGAAGACATGTAGCTAGGTAGAGAATTCATGAATAGGACTCAAACTGCACAGGAAATACTGCCCAGAATCAATAACTGGGATCACATCTTATTAAAAAGTTTCTGCATGTCAAAATAAATCTCTAGCATAGTGAAAAGAAAACCCACACACTGGGAAAAAGTCTTAGTGAACTCTCCCTCAGACAAAGGACTTCTGTCTAAAACATATAAAGAATTTTTAAAAATCAGACCCCCAAAATTCAAAGATCCAATCCAAAAATGGGCATCTGAGATGAACACACACTTCTCAGATGAAGAAATACAAATAGCAAATAAATAATGAAAAAATGTTCATCATCATTACTCATTAGAGAAATGCAAATTAAAACCATACTGAGATTCCATCTCACTCCTGAAAGAATGGCCAGGATCAAGAAAAACTTCAACAACAAATGCTGGAGAGGCTGTGGGGAAAAAGGAACTCTCCTGCACTGTTGGTGAGAGTGTAGACTGGTGTGACTATTGTGGAGGTCAGTCTGGAGATTGGAAAAGCTGGTATTGGAAGTCCCATTTGTTCCAGCTATTCCACTTTGAGGCATATTCTCAGAATAAATAAAATCAACATACCACAGTGATACATGTGCACCTATGTTTATAGCAGCACAATTTGTAATAGCCAGATCTTGGAAACAACCTAAGTGTCCATCAACTGAGGAATGGGTAAAAAGTTGGGGTATTTTTTGTACAGTGGAGTTCTACCTGGCTATAAAGTGTGATCGCATTGAGATATTTATAAATAAATGGATGCAACTTGAGACCATATTCATAAGTGAAATAAATCAAACTCACGATGTATAAATACCGTATAGTCTCCCTAGTATAAGAAATGGTAAGAGTACATAAGTTTTTATGGTAATCGTGATTTCCCATTACATTGTTTTGAAGTCTTATAATGTTTTCATTCATTAGTTGGAATGGTTTTATTCTGGGCTATTTGATATTATTGTCTGTGATGATATGAACAGCTATTTTGAAGAAAACAAGACATAATAGCCAGTGCTGATTTAATATCATCTGGTTTTTAAGTGCTACAAAACTATTTTTCTTCTGTCTCCTTTGCTTTTATCATGTTGTATCTTACTGGATTTTATTATATTTGATAGTATAAACAAAATTTTTATAGGCAAAGAGATAATATAGAAACCATTGTTTGTTTTCTGTTAGCTGGTTCTAAATATCATCCTCTTGAATGGTTGCACACTGTCTTGATATGTTTGATGCTACAGTATATGAATTTATACTCAAATATTTTAAGGAAAGAGACACTATGGTAACTACTATTAAGTCGTGTTATCTTGTGGTGAAATACTATGCTGTTTAAATTGTTCTGTTCTGTCCTGTATTGTTATGTCGTTATGTCCTCTTTTATCTCAATCTCCCCTTTTTAAAAATTTTATTTTTAATTAAAGGAAAAAAATGTAAAAAATTAGCAGTATATATTATAGTAACTTTTTTATTTCCTATTAACTCTATTTGAAGCCAGTATTGCTCTCACCATCTTGTTTTGACTGATTTTAATATAGTCTGTTCTGTTTGAGATTATCAAGTTTGAGGGTATAGGCAACTACTTTGAAGGCAATAAGATTCATTATGATGCCCATTCTGGTTTGACTATTATCTTCTTTTGATTTTCAGTAATGTCCCCAATGTTTTGGTTTTATTGGTTTTGTTCTGTACTGTTTTGTTCAATTTTATTATACCTGATGATATAGGCAATTCTTTTTAAGATAGCAAGTAGTAACAAGATTATGTCCATCCTTTGTTTTGACTGACTGCTTTGTTTTGTCACATTTGGTTTTATTCTCCTCCAAAAAAAAAAAAAGTAATAAGAACTGTGGGAGTAATAAAACCCAAAATGTGTTATTATTGTAAAAAAGAGAGGAAAAGAAAGTGCTCTAAAGGATACAACTGCAAGTGTATTTAAGTGTGTAAGACAGATGACCATATTACGAAGTTTTTGTTGGATCTTTGAACACAACTGTTTGCAGTCTCACTGTTTGAATGTCCACTTTGTATGCTTAATTTTGTAACTTGAACAACTATTTCTAAGATGACAACATGTAATCTATTAGTTAGTGATTTCTTACTGTTTATTTTTTTCAAATTCTGTATTACTTGTACCCTTTTACTGTTTTGTTTTGCTTTTTTCTCTTTAAATAAAGTTTAAACAAAGAAAATAATAAAATTTCTCATGACTATGTTATTACATTTCATGGCATTCTTTTTCTTATCTTGTGTATCTCATTTACTTTATGTTATACTGGGCTATCAGCTAGGGGGACAAAGTAAATTTGTTTCTGTTAATCTAGGTATTGGATATTATTCATGAGAAATCATTAATATTTTATACTAATATCACTATAATACTTTTTTATTATCTAATAGAATAATGTAGTATATATCATACATTAGATACATAAAGCAATAGTTATACTCATTTTTCAAGAAGATGTGTCTGTTTATATTTTGCACTACTGTTACATTGGAGACACTATTCTTTTTATTTAATGTTTCTAGTATATGGTTACATTTCATACATCATGATCATTTTGAGGAGTGGTCACATGTACATACCACAGCTTTTCTTTTAATCCTTGTCTCCTTCCCTCTTTCTTCCCCCAGTGTATCCCATTCTTTCTGGAGATTGATTGAATTTGGAATTGTTTTAATTTGCAGCTCTGTACGGGCCAGAGATGTTGAAGACTTTTCATATCTTTGTTGACCATTTGTATTTCTTCCTGTGTGGAAAATGTGTGTCTTTTCTCTTGCCCTCCCCCCCCCCCTTTTTTTTACTAGATCTTTAATTTTAGGTGGTTTAATTTTTTTAGTTCTTTGTATGTTCTAGATGTTAGTTCCCTCCCTGAGGAGTAGCTGGTGAAATATTTTCCTATTCTGTAGGTTGTCTCTTCACTCTTCTGAATGATCTGTTTGCTGTACAGAAGCTTTTTATTCTGATATCTGCCCATTTGAAGAATCTTGCTGTATGTCTTGTGCAGTTGAGTTTCTGTTTAGAAAATTCTTTCCTGTACTATGTTTTCAAATATTTCAAAAATTTTATCATCTAGTAGTTTAATGTTTGCATCTTTGATCCATTTCTTTTGTAATTTAATACACAGTGAGAGCTAAGGATGTACTTTTGATCTTCTGCATATGGATGACCTATTTTCCCAGCACTACATGTTAAATAAGTTTTCTTACCTCCCCCATATGCTTTTGGCTTCTTGGTCCAAGATGAAATACCTGAATATTTTTGGATAAGTTTCTGCACCTCAATTCTGTTTCATTGATCCACTTACCAGTTTTTATCACTACTGCCTTGTAGTGTAGCCTGAAGTAGCCTTCTGTTTTGCTCTTGATACCCATTTTCATTCATGATTCTGAGACTCTCCTGGTTCTATATTAATTTTGGATGCTTTTTCAAGATCTGTACAATATGGTGAGGATATTCTTATTGGGACTGCATTGACTGTGTAACAGTTTGAGGACAATGGACATTTTCACATTATTGGTTCTGCCATCTAGGAGTAGGAGACATTTTCCTGTTTTCTGATGTCTTCCTCAATCTCCTTTTCCTGAGTACTGTAGATTTTTTGTAGAGGACTTTCACTTCCTTAATTAGATTAATTACTAGGAATTTAATTTTTCCTAAAGTTACTGTGAATGGTATTTTCAGAATGCCTCCTCATGCAGTTCATTGTTGATGTACACAAATGCTAATGATTTTTGTGGGTTGATCTTTGCATTCCTGTATTTTATTCTTAATTCTAAAAGTTTTTGGAGGCATTCTTTGAGTCTTCTATGTAGAGTATCTAAAAATAATTATAGTGGAGCTGGAGATTTAGCTCACCGGCATAAGCACCTGCCTTGCAAACAGGCAGTCGTGAGTTCGATCCCCGGTACCAATAAAAAGGAAAAAGACAAAAAAAATATATATATATATAGTTTGAGTTCTGCTTTCCCTTTATGTATCCCTTTTAATTCTTTCTCTTACCTAATTGTTCTGGTTAATGCTTCAAGGGCTTTGTTGAATAGCGAAGTGTGGGAAGCCCTGTAATTGGTTGCCACATTATATCTGCAGGCCGCACCACCTTAGCTCCCTCTAGGAGTTAAGTCTGGTAGTTAAGCAGCACCATCCCTAGCTTGTTTGGCCTGGCCTATACAGGAATTACGCTAATCAGCCGGCGCACGGGAAATTTGAAAATTTGATTTAACCTATGACCCTCAGTCTTGCCACTGTTGCTAAGTTACCTGCTGACATCTCAGAACTCAACTCCCTCCTCATCAATACCCTATATATTTGATATCATTCCTTGAACAAATGAGACTTGATCAGACTCCTGTCTTGTCTCCATTCCTTGTGACTCTTGTTTCCTTTTTATCCCCACTCCCCTTCTAGGGTCTCTGTGGACTTACCTGCAGGCCTGGACAGAGAAGGTGACATGGGATACCCTTGTTTTTATCCTAACTTTAGGGTCAATACTTTTGCTTTTCCCCATTTATTATGATGCTGGCTGTTGCTTATCTTATTATCCTATTTTGATACAATCCTTTGATACCTTGCTTCAGAGTTTTATCAGGAAGGATTCTACAAGAAAAGTTGTGAGAACTTTAGCTCACTCAGTGACTGAAAGTATTGACAGTTAGAATGGCATTCTGGAAACATTTAAGAGATAATCCAGTTGGTGTAATAAGGTACCATCCTGAGAAAAAATGGGAAGTCTAGGATGGTTCTATTTTTATTACTTGGACTAATATATAATAATGATGGTAATCACTGAGGTGAAAAATAGAAAAAAGAATGTTGAGGTTTAATCACTTAACACTTTACCCCAAGCATTACTCTGGCAGTGCATTGTATTTGTACTTACTATTCTGAATATTTCTCAAGCAGTGTCATTTCAGCCAGTCAATTCTTGCATGGAATAAATTGTTGTTTTTATATTTCTTCTTATATCACTATAAGAAATCTGTTATATTACCTAATATTACCTTATAAAAATTAATGAAAAATATTCAATTTTGGTCACTCTGTATATACATAATTGGACTGGTAAGTAGTTAAAAAGTTACTGTGCTCAGCTTATTTTAGTTGATTTTAAGGTGCCTGTGATAGGTAGATGTAAAGATGTCTGCTTGTCAGCTGGGCACAGACTTGTAGCTGTTGTCCAGTAAGTCCAGCCTGGAAAATCAACATGAAGTCATTTATATACGAATAATAATGAGAAATATAAAGCAGGACTAAATATACGGGTGTTTTATAATAATAATAATCACCCTCAAATCACATACTGATTTTAAACTTCTGATCCCATTCCCATAAATGACTGCATATGGTACAATATTAAGTATATAGTGTCAGCAGTTTTACTTGCCTCTTAGTCCCATCTTATTCAGAGGACAACAAATTTGAAGACTTAATATAGATTCTTGAGAAACCTGTATTAAGTTTAATACACTTGTAATGAACTTCATATTTTAACAAAGGAAGAAATTACAAAAGAAATAGAAAAGTGTCTGCAAACAAACAAAAAACATGATATAAATAATGTGGTGACTTCAAAATAAAAGGAAGAGAAACTTTTAAGGGACAATTTAATTATCCCAAAAGTAAAATACACATACATATAATGCCTACGGTATACATTTGCTCCTATACATTTACACCTATATTTTTATATTTGTGCATACATGTGGGTGCTCAAATTTTTGCATTTGTGCATTTATATAAGTGTAGGTATGGGTATATAGAAGTAGAATAATCTAAACATAGAGAACAGGAAGAGGATAATTAATGAAATAAATGGACTCTCCAAGACTGTGATTTTAAAGATGACGAAATGCAAGATTAATTGCTCAGAGGAATGGGAAATAATCCAGATGAGAAAAATGTACCAGGATTGCCAAGCGTTTGCGGTTATCTTTTGAGTTTGTATATTATGAATTTGCTGTGGTACTAATCCTTAAAATCACCTCTGTTTTTATTTGTGTGTATGTGTACATGTGCTTGCATAATATCATGAATACAGAGTGCAAATCCAGTGATGTTGACTTTATCTACTAATTCTCAGAGGGCGAAGAGGAGGACAATACTAGAATCTGCTTGGGAAATATTTTTAATTGCATGTGCCAGTAATAGCTAACCAGAAAGATATATTTTGCAGCAGCATATTTGTGAGTGTTGACTGCATAGAAAAGACCAAGAGAGAAGGTTGTAGTCATCACAACATAACACAAAAGTGGTAAAATAGAAGTAGAATGACTGGAATTAGATAACATTTATTACAGACTTTCTAGTAATAAAATTACTGTACTAGGTTAAATGCATCTTCAGCTGAACAAAATATAATGGAAAATCAGGTGTTTTATAAGATAAAAATGGATGTAGATGGTATATATTTTATCTTACATAATTGTATTAATCTAATAGCTAATTTATAAATATCATTTCATATTTCATCCTTCCCTGAGGCCATTTTAGCTGTTTAATTCTTGTTATCTAAATCCATACCTATTATACAGTAGATTCTTTATAGATATTAGTTATTATTACTAAATCTCAGCTCCATCTTTTAAAATATTGTGTGAGAAATGAATAAAAATGTTTTAAAAAATAGCTAAAACCCATATATAATATTCTATAGATATCAAGTTTCCTGAAAGCTTTGAGTTATAATCTATTTTTAAAATGTATTATGGATGAAAGTGCCCCTCTATACTTAATCGCTAAGCAATTAAGTACACTCCTCATTTGGTATTAAGTCAGATCTTTCACATTTAGTTCTGCGTAACATTTTCAATTTGCTTTATTGTGACCATAGATAAAGCATGGTTTTCCTTCACTGCTTCATGCTATTCTTAACAAAAAACCTCCTATCAAGTGAGCTATGAGGACTGTTCTCTGAATGAAATGAGTTTCAGAAGAGAGAGACTTAGAGAGCAAAGAAATCATCACCAAAACTGTTAGAGACAATAAGATGTGTGAAGTATGAATTTCCCACTTCACTTGGGTCTGATTTACTGCCCTACACTTTTACTTCTCTCCAAACAAAATTCTCATTTTCTTAATCTCCATATCTATTCTTTTGTGAAATTCAAATATATAAATTTAAATATTCATCATGTCTTGTGTTTGTTCAACATACTCTTGTTGATCTATTTCACACTTTGGTAAGTTAAGCAGCACTAAAATGGTGTAATTATATTGAAGCAGAAGCTCAGATTTGGTTCTTTTTCATTTTATGTTAGTTCTTTACAACCGTGTACCATGTACTAATGTGTGATATTTATACAGCTACTTAGATAAGGGCAGTAAAGGGTACAAATGTTCACCTTAAGATTATGAAGAACCTAATAGCAGAGAGATTTCAAAGCTACAAAGAATTCTACATGGTCCATAAGAGACCAGGAGTAACAAACTCAGTCTTACAATTCAGACAAGGAGCAAAATTAAGAATGATCACTTTCACAGAGACTAAACTATTTTATCTCCCCAATCCATATCTTCTCATGTTTACATTTGTCTTTTATTTTATGCTCTAGGGTACAGCAGCCCCATCAGAGATAGATCTTTCTTAAAGGGGATCAAGAGACGGAGACAGGGGTAGAAAGGGGAGTGAAAGGGAATACAAAGCTGAATTAAACTGTGTTAAGTGCTTACACCAATGTACATGCATATTTCAAGGATTATAAACATTATGTTCTGCAAAATATATACTAATAAATATTAATTTAAAGTATTTTAGGCCTCAATTGACAAGAAAATTTGTCTTTGTCATTCTGTTATTGTTATAAAAATAAAATTTTAGTTGTCTTTTCCTTTTACAAACTATTCTCTTGCTTTGTCTTTGGGTTTTCTTTTGTATTTGCTTTAACCTCCAATAATTTACTATGAGCGCTTCACAAAAAGGACCTCGCAGATCTCTGCCCTTCAGAGCTAGGAATGCACATGACATTAGAGCACAGCAGCACTGGATCATCCAGCCAGGTAACTCAGCCACGGGACAGACTTGTGCTCACACAGACAGAACCTGTAAGTTTTCAGCAGAACCCCAGAATGTGACCCGGGTCACAGTGAAAACTGCAAACATCCTGATTTCATTAAGTAATAATATCCAACTGGAACAAAAAATTAATGTTAAAACAATGAGAGATATATTTTAAGAAATGATTTTGACAATTGGCACTATTTTGCCTAATGGATATTTTTTAATTGCATGAAGACTTATAAGTAATACAACATTAACTCTTCAAAGATTAAAATAACAGAGATGTTAGGCATATCGCTCTAAAATGCCAGAGAGTATCCTAGATAATTACAGAGAAGTTTTTGGTGCTTTTTGTGAGACACCTAGTAAAATGTCTTTACTATGAACATAAGTGTAAATACCCCTCTAATTATTTAGCCAGTAGAGCTTAAGGGAACCAACTTGACCAATAGATACAATTCTTTCCATATATATTAAAGTATTCACTTCTCATAAAAAACACTCAAGATCAATTTATTTCATTATCTTTCATAGATATTTCATGTTTACATCTTCACTTTACAGATAACAAAAGTAGCACAATAATATTTGGACTCCAGGCTTTCGGTAGGATTCTCTAGGTCTTCAGTGTTTGGACAGATTTCCTGCACTTCATGTATTTGGCACTGGGTGAGTATAATAAAATAATACTATAAATTATAATAATACTATAAATTATAATAAAATAATACTATAAATTATGTATTGTCTTATTTTTCTTGTAATCCCTGATAACACCAAGTTTGTAATTTATCCTCAAACTTGTGTATTTATATTTACACTTTAAACTTGCAAGTGTAATTTTATTTATTTTTATTGGTACATTTTATATATATATATATATAATGTTAACATTCATCATTGGAAATTATTACCTGTGTGTCATACATCTTGCTGTTTCTTTTTTCCCGTTTCCCTCTCCTCCCTTCTACCCTTTTTTCCCTCCTTATTTAGAAGAGCTTTGTTTCCATTTTTCTTTCTCTCTTTTTTTTCTTGTCTCTTCTTTCCTTTCCCTCTGCCCTTCTCTTGTTCCTCTTCTCATTTGAACATGTTCAAGTGTAAAGCTTAACTTGTAATTTAATATGAAGAGAATTTACCAGACTCTTTCAGTCAGGCAATTGCTAAACAGCAGTATTTTATTTTCTAACACAATTTTGTACAAAGGACTTTCTGCTTTTTCTTGAGTTGATAGTTTAAAATTCCCAACAGTAGTCCACTTATTCATGAGAAATTATATGATACCAGTTATTTTAACTGGATATGGGCTGTTCAGAAATGATCTGTTTTAGATTACTGTGGTTCTAACATTTATTGTAAAAACAGGCAATATGTTTTTCAAAGCTTGTGAAAATAAAATGTCTTGGTTTTCTTATTTTCTTTTGCAGTGCACAATTATATTGAAGACAAATTTTACTTAACACATGATATTATTGACTCTGTCTTCGTTTCTTACATAATTTATTTATATCAATTCAAGAGGGATTAATAGATGGATGGAGAAATTTTTCTGCTCTAAATTTAAAGATCCTGAAAGTGGTGGTGTTTCTGTTTAATTTTATTATTAGTCTGTCTTTATCATTTATACCATTTAGAATGAGTTCTCCTTTTGAGCAAGTAATAAAAGTCTTACAATGCAACTAGGTTATAGTAATTTAATGCATTGGCTATAAGTTTTAAAATCTCAGAAAGTTGCACAATAGGTTTAAAACAGTTAATGTATTACTGGGAAATAAATTTCTTCCTGCAAACAAATATATAGCTTGATGTAATTAGTTTCCAAGTTGACTAATACATAGATAGATAGAAAGGTAGATAGATAGATAAGTTTTTTTACTCTCTCACTTTATATATATATAATTCATTTTTGAACGTAGTCATTTTGCTATAATGATTTTACCCATATAAGAGTAGATTTAAACACTGTTTTTCCTTATCTACATTTTTTCTCCCATTACATCTCCATACTATGTCATTTATCTCCTTTTTGGATATGATGTGTGAAAGCTTTTCTATAAATATTGAATAGAGAGTATACTGGCTCATAGACATGCCCCTTCAGGCAAGGCTGATAGCAATAGGAGACCTAATATCTTCAGACAAGGAAAGCACTAAAACCATACAATCTAAAATTTTAACTGTAATCAGAAAAACTACCTACAGAATCTGCATGTAAATCTCAACAAGGTGACAGCATGATAAAATAAAAGATTCAGAAGGTAATCTGAGTCATCCATCAGAATAGACAAAATATAAAGGAAACAATAAAAAAATCACCTACAATACCAAGATCCAGAAAACTAAGAATATGCTTGAGAAAAGCCTAATGATCCCAGAGACAACCAGACATTTAAATTATCTTCAAAAGATATCAGAACAGTTGTCATCAATTATAAATCTTCATATGAGAAATTTAAAAAGTTATTACATATTTAAAAAGATAAATAGTAAATTCTTTAAAGTACACTAAAATAGATGGGAATCCAGTGATTGTATTTATGTGAATAGTGGAGAAGACATGATAGAATTGTGTAAACAGAGAACAAAGAGAACACACCCAAACTAACAAGTAAAAGAAAGTAAAACATAACAATAGAATGGAATTAACACCAATTTTGCATAAATTCTCCCAGAAGAAAAGCCAGAACTAAATCCAAAGCTTAACCAAGTACTAAAAGAAAAAGAAAGTCAAATTCCAATTGTCATGAATTGAGATGCAAAAATCCTCAATTATATAATAAGTGGAATCCAATTTTCTATTAAAATTATGAATCATAAACAAGTGGAACAATTTAGCATCCAAATTTTAATGTAGTTTATTATATGAAAACACTGTGGAAAAAATCAATATATATTATTTAATAAGAAAAAAATGGACAAAACAAACATAATTTAACTCTTAGCAAGATCACCACATAACTGAAATTATGTCAGTTTAATAATCAACATCCATTAAAAACAATAAAACCAACCTACAATTAAAATTTCATTAATGGTGAAAGGTAGAATACTTTCCTGCTAAGATCAGAAACAAGAAAGGGATATCTATTCTCTCCACTGATTTGATACAAGAAGTTCTTGCCACTTCTTTATGTTAAGAGAAAAAGATTCAAGGCAGGCATGTATAAACAGAAAGAGAACTACAATCTCAGAACACACAAGTTTGCCTGTGTAAAACAACCCATGAAATATAAATGAATATAAATTCCAGCCTTCTTAGAAACACTCCTTAATTATTATGCTTCTTGTTCTTATACTTTGTAATGTAATTCATCAAAATATTTCACTTCTATCCTCAGTCTGATTTTATGTAACTCATTATGTCTTGAATAATGCTATGTTCAGATGTGGGACACATCTCAGTTGTTAACTCATTTGTCACCAAAAACCCAACCTATGAGGGATTCTTCATGATCACTCATTATTTTTAGTTAAGAACTTTAAAAGATGAGTCACTCTTTCTCCTCCTTCCTCCCAGGCTCCTCCCATCATGCTCTGCTTCCTGTTTGCCATTCCATGAGCAGCTCTTTCTCTATCCTGGCCCTCCACCATGCCTTTTCTGCTTTAAGCTTTTCGATCATGAACTAAATTCTCTAAAAACCATGAACCAAAATAAAGCTGTTGTCTATTAAGATGTGGGTATCTGAGATTGTGGCACAGCAACACAGTGTCACAGTAATGAAGGCAGATACTCGTGCTGCAGTGGAATCATTACTGCAAATACACCTAATCATTTGACATAGAAATCTTTGGAACTAGTACATGGGAGGAGTCTGGAAGATTTCAGAAATTCTGGCTACAGAATCCCTGGGATGCTATAAGCAGAGCTCAATGGGAGATTCTCATCAGTGCTCAGATCACAATGTGATAGTAATGCACACAGCAATGGCCAGGCTAAGGCGGTTTCAGTTGGAAACAAGGATTATATTGCCATTTGGACGTGAGACCATGTTTATTACACTCTGTCAGTCAGTTTCTCTACATTTTGCCAAGCACCTGTCCTGAAACTTTACAGAACACTGAGATTAATGGCAGCCCAGTTTTCAGGCTATGGTGTGGGTACTACTGGTGGTTTTAGCCATATCTTTATTGAGAAATGGGAGCAAAATGCCCACTTAAAAGATTTTCAGTCTTGGCAGAAAGGAAGTGCCTGCAGAAGGTAGAGCAAAGTAGAGTTTGATTGCTAAAAACTTTAGCATTGAAATAAAGCCAACTACTTTGCATCTGGACAATAGTAAAGACGGGTTGAGGACAGCTCAGAAATCAGTAAGAATCAACCTTCACTCATTCAAGGGTACAAAATGGTAAACTCCTTTGAAAAACTTTGCGATGAGAAGAGAGCACCAGGGCACTTTGCTGGAGAAGAACTGCTTAGGGACTGCCTAGGGCCTTCTGGATGTTGGACATGGAATCACAAAATATAATGTTTCTGGATTTTGGGCTTGATGTGGTCCCATTCCTTTCTATTCCTGTATTTCTCCTCTTCAGAATGGGAAAGTTTACCCTGTGCTGTTGCAAGTTAGAAATGTTTAATTTTCCTTTTGATTTTTATAGGGCTCCCAAGCAGTTTGCTTGGATTCTCAAGAAAGACTTTGGGCATGAACTCTGAAGCAATGATGGAGTTGTTAAAGCTGTGGTGATTCTTAGACATGGACTAAATGAATTTTTCATAAAAACTTGCACTTGCTTCTTTGAGGAATTCGGTGTGAAATGTTTTAGTTCTAGAATGCCCTCCAAAACTCTCATGTACTAAGATACAGGCCTTTGCAAAGGTTACTGGATTTATCCACTGATGAGCTCGGTGGCCAAGGTTGTTGTTTGGGGTAGAGTATCTGGTTAGAGATTGGTCACTGCGGCCATGGTTTGGAAGAATACATTTACTTCCCAGCTCTTCTTTTCTGGCTGTGATTCCTCCCACCACGATATGAGCAGCTTCTCTGTGGTCCAGGGCCTTCCGCCATGCTATTTCTGCCTCAGACCCTGTTGGCCATAGACTGAATTGTTAAAAACGAAGAGCCAAAATAAACGTCTCCTTTGATTTGTGGGTGTTTGTTACTATGTCTCAGAGCAGAGTGACTAAGTCAATCAAAAATATCAAATGGGATATTTTTATAAGAACCGTTTATTGTTTATCTAAAATTCAGTGTTATCTGAAAATCTCACATTTTTGTAGCAACTTTTATTTTGCATTTTGCTAAGGCATGTTTCCTTATGTTCTTTCATATTGTTGTGTTTCTTGTGCCTTTTCTATACTCTATAACTTGTGAATGTTTTCCATTTTATGCTTGTAATTCCTTTTCACTACCTATAAAACTTCAAATTCTATTTTACTTAGCAAACAAGAATCAAGCACAAATACACTGCAAAAACTATTGATATAAATTACATATATATATATATATTTCCTTAATTTTAGTTATCGATGAGCAAATTGTAATTGTCTTTAAAGAACAAAACATAGTAGGAGAAAATATTAATCTTTAAAGAACAAAACATAGTGGGAGAAAATATTAACCTTTTATTGAGATAGACTTTGAACAAGCAAAGAAAATTGATACTTTCCCAATCTTAAAAGATAATATCAATGATTTTTGGACCAGTAGCTTAATTATGTAGAAGGACAAAAAATGAGATAACACATTTTATTGTTAAATCTAAATTTTATGAGTTAAGCAAATTAATCAATGCATTTCTTTTTTCAATTAGGTACACTCAAGAGTATAGACTGTAATACTCTAAAATATGGCACCTTGTTTTATACTGAATAGATTAGGCTAAAAGAAACTGAGAAAATCACAGAAAGAGCAAGGTTACTTTCTGACCTGCCCTCATATTTTTCCTGACAAGCAGGTTATATAAAATCATTCTGTATCCTACCTCCCTGGACTATAAGTAATATGAGAGTGTCCTTCCAGAAAGGTCTTGTCACGTACCTGAAAGCCAAAGAAAAATCTGCACAAACAGTCCTTGCTAAATTACTCCAATTTTATTGCTCTTAAATCACCTTCATTTCCTCCAATCGTATGTCTGCATGATTGTCCATAAAAACTACATAATTTTCCTGGAATGTAATCTTCATTTAGTTCTTCATTATCGAAGGCTCCTGTGCCAAGTAAAACTTTTGTCAAATCTACTTAATATGCTTTTCCTTTGATATCCTCTTTTATTATAAGGATGCCAGCCATGAACCTTGTAATGAGAAAAGGGAAGTTATTACTTTTCTCTCCATAGTAAAAATAAGTGTAATTCCTGGTGTCTCTTTATTTCATTCAAACTGCTCATAGATCAAAAGAACGTTAATAACCACACAGAATCTTCACTTGGAAGCTGCAAAGTATAAACTAACATATTTTAGAACTTATGAATAAAATAATTTTCTACAAGTTAACTGTGTGTCCTATTAACAGTAGCTACTCCTTTATATTTCAGAGCAATAACATAATCATGGTTCTCAAACTATCTTTTAAACCTCATAAGGCTTAATATCATCCAGTCCATGAATAGACTGACAATTTTAGGTAAATTGAAAAAGAAATAAACATACAGATCATAGACATCTTTTTTTTCTTGCTAAGTGAACAATGAGATGATGTTGGCCGTATTTTACCAACACAATTTTAATCAAGTTAGTTTTAAAATTAAGTGAATTTAAATCTATGTGCTAATTTAAATAATATTTAAAAACCATTAAGAGCACTATAAATTATCAAAACTCCAATAGTTATGCCATTACATATGAAGTTAGCAGCCTAATAAACTGACTTAAAATATTTTTGAGATGAATATTTTTGCACATGTCAGTCTTGGATTGTATACTGATGATGTTGACTATAGCTATTAATTTTAACTCTCTTACATGATTTACACATATCTCCTTTGTGAAAAGCCAACAAAAAGGTATTATTTATATTTTATTGGAAAGAAAACTGATACTCAGAGATATTACATGGCAAAGTGAGGCTTTAACCAGGGCTCTTACCCACAATGAGGAGCAATAATAGTAATGGCTATTCTTTAAGATTTCAGTATATATAAAAGGGAAAGAGGATCTCAGACACTATTCTATTAGTTAAATAAGTGTTACAGTCCTCTGTATGTATGATTTTATTCACTTTAAGATAAGGATGTGTTTACCTTTTCCGCTGTAAGAACCTTAGAAAGAGCAATTTTCCAGTTGGCATGAGCTTCCCTATCATCTTGATTCAGTCAGGTCAGGTGGCGAATGCAGATTAAAATTTTAATTGTGCAGATTAAAATCAGTTGAGATTGAGAGAAATCCTTGAGTTTCTCTAAAGAAAATATTTCTTTCCATCTAGACTTCTATGCGTTCATATATTTTCTTCACTTTACCTAATCTTATATTGAGTAAGTCTATCTCAAAAGTACAAATTGATTAATCAGGCCAGTCTTTGACTTGATTCAGTGGTCAGGATGACAGAATTTTCTGAATTACAACTTATAGAGGAACTATTGTTTTGCTTAGTGAATGACTGAGGTTTTCTCCATATTCATTGTTCTTGCCTGACAATGCCTCTCCTGTTCACCTGAAGGCAACAATAAGATTCAGTAACATTCCCGTCTGGGGATGTTGTGGGTCTACTTTAAGTGGCTGACCTTGTTGTTTGTGGTGCAGAAATGTTGCTGCCTCTGTGAAAATTTGTTAATCCAAACATTTAATTTACTGGAAACTACCAACTTGTAGTTTGTGGCTAAATAAGCAACATAATTTTGGGGCCTTTGAATAACAACATGCTATGCTACATCTGTTTATTCACATTGAAATTGCGATCATGTAAGGCATCCCACTCAGCAGAAAACTGATAGGCCATCTTCCCTATATTTGGAAATTTTAACATTTCAGTCACAGTGTACACTGCCATTATCATTGAGCTGAGAACGAGTTATAATCCTAGTGCTGTCTTGATGTTTTTATTTATATACTATAAGACATACATTCAAGTTTCCAAAAGATAAGGATAAGGTAATTGCCAAGATTTAAATATAGGAAGAATAATGTATGCCTATGATGTAAGAAAGAGATATTTAATGCATGTTTGTTTTAAGTCATCTTAAAAGTAATCTGATTGAATTTAATTTTAAATGAATTTAGGGATTGTGTGAAAAATCATAAATCTGCATTCGACTTACTATCTTATCTCTTGTGCCAAATCAGTTTCTGAACATTTGCTGATCTGTCAATTGAATCAACAATACATCAATAAAATTGAGATGAAAGTTCAAAGTCCTCCAGGGAAGCGACATGATGAATAACAGACAAGACAGTATTTAAACAGATCAAGAATTATGAGCTTAAGGGCAAACCACTGACCTCTCCATTAGAAAATAGTTCAAAAAGCACTTTCTTTCATTGTTTTGTTTTGTTTTTTTCTGTTAGTCCTTCTCTGCAGGAGGGTCAGGCACCCTGACTCACTAATGCTCATGCTAAAATCACTGCCCTCATGGGTGGTCCAGATGAAAACTACCCCGTGCAAATACAGAGTGGCATCTTTGTTCCTATCACCCCATGTTTATGCTACATTTATGTTGCACCAAGAATGTTATGAACACATTGCTTGTAACTTTGAGATGGTACATGCATTATATACCTTCATATAAACTGATTAAACAATGTAAAACTTAAATTTCTTTTATCACTGAGTCTTTTGTGTAGTTGAGCATAATTCCATAATTTAAAATAATTAAATATTTGTTGAGTGAATGTTGAATAAACCATTCTACTTCCTTATATTTGAAAACATTTTAAGGAAAGAAGTTTTTTTTTTCTCCACTATACAGTGGACAATTATAAAGTTAACTGTAGTTGTTTATAATTTAGGACATTATACTCTCTCTTTGAGAGAGTATACTCTCAACAAAATGACCAATTGATATTCATTTTGAAAAAGCAACAAGTTGCCCTATTAACTGTGTGTTGGTTAAGTGCATGAGAAAAAAAAATGAACAGATTCTCTTACCATCAAAGGTAAGTTTAATGCATGTATTTACAGCTGTAAGATAAAGTTAACTGATTTATCCATGATAATGCAAGTTATAAGAAAAATGACCAAAAAAAATTAAAAATAATTTACATCACTGTTTAAAAAATAGAAAATTATACATCAGACAAACACTGTACATGTGATTTACTAGCTTCATTTTGCTGACTTTCCTCAAACATACATGAAAAGGAAAATGCTTAAAATACTGGCACTAAGCCATTCTCAGAGTTTAAATTAGATCGTAGTTCAACAGTCAAATAAAACAAATGAGGGAGATCCCAGCAGCCAGAGACTGCTAGCAACTGAATTAACCTTTACTTCCTGCATTCCTTCCAGCCGCCATATTTGTTTCCTGCCCTACTTTGTTGAGAAGTGAATGACATAAATAGAAATGCTTAGACTTAGATTCACAGAAAAAAGTATTGTAATGATTTTCAGGGTTGAAATGCCTTATTTTCTTGTTTCTTCTTTTTCATCACCCTGTCTGGTATTTGAGTGTGAAAACTGAGAATTTAGAAGCCACTTTTAAAGCAGGAGCATGAAACTTCATACTTAAGAATACCAGATCAAGGACTGTATGTGGTGTGGTGACTGTTACTTCAATGTTCCAAGGTGACCTGTCACTGTTGGTCTCTGTCTCATCCAGATGTCATTTCCCTATTTTCTGAATTCACAATTTAGTTTGTCTTAAAGTCCATATGTGAATATATGAGCCCTTCCTTGCTTTGTTGTATGTTATCTAAATAAATTTCTCCTCCCAAATGCCATTATAATGCTTTATCATCCACAGATTTTTACTTTTTTCACTCAAATTTACAATATCAGTGTTAACTATGTTTTTTCTGTTTCCTAAATGTACATTTATGTAATTTTGAAATAATTTTTCAATTATTGCTATAAAATATTTATTTTGTATTTTTTCATTTCCAATTTCATCATTGTTATGCTTTCCCATCTCATTACCGTGTGTTTAGAAATACCCTCTACTTCCTTTTATTTATTCTTTGTTTCCCCCCTCATTCTTTCCTTCAAACATATATCTCATTTAATGAATTCATTTTTAAAATTTTAATCAATTTTTAAAACTCCAAACTTTCTCAATTCCCTGTCAAACACTCTTCTGTGCATTTTACTTTCCAGTATGTATTAGGAGGTAATCATTCTAGCATCAATTTCTTGCATATATGTTCAAAATGTATGTGTTTTGGAGGAAAGGAAAGGAAATGCAGAATATGAGAGTGTGTATGTTAATTTTTTTTCAAATTGTGTAGAATTTGTTTCTTAGAAATGCTATAAGAAGCAGGAAAGTGGTGACGAAAATATTGATTACCTTACTGTTCTCAAAGCTGAAGGTCTGAGGATGCGGTGTGCATGGGACTGTGCTCTCTCTGAAACCTTCCCTAACATGTGGCTTTTGGTGGCTGGCTACCATCTTTGGCATTCGTTTGCAGAAGCAGCATTCAAATCTCCGTCACTGTCTTCATGATGCCGTCTTCCTTCCACGTCTCTCTCCTCACATGCAGTTCTGCTCTGCATGTGTGTCTTTGCAGCTAAAAGGACATCAATCACATTGTATTATAGCCCGCCCTGGTGCCTCATCTTAATTTTATTATAGCCACGGGAATTCTATTCACAAGTGTTCACAGATACTAGCAGTTAGTATTTCAACTAATTTTTCAAAGTAACATTTAAACCCATAATGAAATAGTACGATACATTTATCTCTTTGGATAAAAGACACAAAGTTGGATAGTGTTTAAGGTCCATATTTTGAATGAGTTACTGAAAATTTGTGAAAAATTAGGAGTTACTAAAGAATGACTAAGGTAGAAGAGTATTTTTGAGTTTTGACATTTTCCTGTAATTGAACAAAAGCATGTGATGACCACTGTTATGCTTCTAGCTTCATTTTTCCTTGTTTTTTTTTTTCTTTTATTGACATTAGAAATTAAATGTATGGCCTTCACCCTGAGCTATATGCACAGGCCTCTCCACTATTTTTATTTTTATCTTATTTTTATTTGGAGGCAAAGTCTAAGTTCCTAAATTGCCTTTAGTGTCCTTGAATTTGCAGTTCTCCATAAGTAAACATTCTTCTTTCGATTCCTCGGTGACAAGTAAAATCAAACCTATTAAAAGTGTGGTTAGGCAAATACTGACTGATGCAAATTCATCGAGAAAATATATAAAACACCAAGACACTTTCTGCCTTTTTGTATAGCAAGGGTCTAGGGGACCTGGAAACATAGAGCAGAGAGGTATTTTAGGAGGTTCCCCACAGTGATTCCTAAGAGTATTAAATCTATAACATAGGGCACATAGGGAATGCATTGATATCTGTAACCAAGATAATAGAGCATTATATCCCTGCAAAGAATCAGGACACAGAAATGAGCAATAAATGATAATAACATATCCTACAGGACAATTTAGTCAGCATAGCCTTATTCATTCTGACTTAAAATCACAGCTAAATTTCTTAGGGAACAGAATGAGATGAATGTAACTTCTTGACCCTAAAAGAGAACCAATCTATTATGGTAGATTTATATTAATAATAATTCAGAAAATTAAAAAATGGTGATGCAGCTACACTCTGCTCTGAATGACAGTTCAAAGAATACCCAAAGTACTCCAGGTAAAGAAATCACTTTATTTCTATTAAAATAGATTGTATTTTGTTATTTTAAATTTTCTTATTAGTACACATGCAGAAGACTGAATCTAAAAGCATCTCTATCCATCATTCTATATATTAAAAAACAAAATGGATCAAAGACTTATTTAGTAAAATAAAAGGGCTTACATTAAAGACGTGGGCACACACAACCGTGATTGTGCAAGAAATAACTCCAAAAATTTACAAATGGGATTATATCAAATTAAAAAACTTCTGCACAGTGTAGAACAGTACGAATCCAGAGAATGGAAAAATTTTGACAGCTACTCTTCAGACAGAGGACTGACATCTAGAATATATAAAGAATTTTAAAAATTAGAACACATGAAATAAAAACCCAATAAATGATGACATGAATAGACACTTCTCTGAAAAAAAAATATGTACAAAAGGTCAATAATTAAAAGAAAAAAATATTCGGTATTTTGGTCATTAAAGAAATGAAAATCAAAACAGTAAGATTCTACACTACTCCAGAAAGAATGACTGACATCATCAATAAATTGTATTCTTTATTAGTTCCAAACTTCAATTCATTTTTTCCCCGTCTTTTCTACAAGGACTGTCACTACCTTTGTTGGCTGACATTTTACCTACTACCACAGTAATTTTCTGTTGGTTTGTTTCATTAGTAATCATGTACATACATCTAGTTATATTATATATGGATACTTTTTATTGCAACTCAATTTTACTTACTCAGAAGATATTACTTATGTATATTTTTGAATAATCTTAGCAATTTATGTATATATGGATTATTTGTTTCCTTTTTAATTTTTTTATTTTAAAAAGCAAAACAAAAAAGGATAGAAACTATATAGAATTTCAAAAAATGATAGTTGGAAATTAATACTAGTTAATATATTGCATGTCATTATTTTGGAAGTAGTTGTTCAGGCTACAAGATTTAGGCATAAAAATGATCAAATAAACCATGAAAGCACAAACTGTTCTTTTTGATAAACTAACAGATTAGTAGCATATATATCCATCTATCTATCTATATCTATCTATCTATCTATCTATCTATCTATCTACCTATCTATCTATATATATATAGTGTAAAATAAACTGAAAGAATAATAAGATCTAAAATGTACAATAGATATCGTGCTAATGAAGAGGAAAGAAAATGCTTAAAAGAATTGTTTGTTTTTTTGAGGCAAGGTCTCACTATGTAGTTTAGGCTGACCTTGAATTCATTATGTAGCCTAGACTGATCTTGAACTCACAGCAAACCACCTTCTCAGCCTCCCATGTGCCAGGATTACAGGCATATTTCCCCACACCTGACTCCAATATTCTATCATTAGAGATAAATACCAATTACTATAGACATCTTAAAAAGATAAAACCGTTCAGATCCATATATTCATAGAGAGAAAAAAGTTCACCTACTTTAACACTATGGAGATGATAGAAAACAATTTAAAACCCCTAAAATCTTCATTTCCATCTTTAATTTATTAAAATGAGCATGAACACTGTTATATGTTGAATCATGTCTCTTTAAAATTCAAGCTCTAATTCAAGCACTAATTCCCAGTGCCAATGAGTGTGAACTTATGTGGAAATAGCCTTAGTAGTTGTAAGTAAGTTAAAATGAGGATACTAGACTAGGGTTAAACTGATAAGAGGGAAACTTAGACACAAAATTTCACAGTGTTAGAATACAGTATGATAGCATATGCAGAAGTAGCAATGATGCACTACAAGTCAATGCAAAAAATTCTGAGGAATACACAGAAGGCAAAGGAAGACCTTTCCATAGAGAATTTCAGAGTATGGTCCTGCTCATACTTTGATTTCGGATTCTGATCTTCCAAAATGATACGTCAATAAATTTCTGTTGTTGAACAATACCTGTGATACTTTGATATAGCAGTCTTAGGAAATTAATGCAGACATGCACAATCCTGTTAATATGGTGGGTTAAGAAATCCACTCAGGTCTCTCACTCAGTGTGAAACTAATTGACATGACTGAAATTCTTATGCAATATATAATTCCATACAAGACAGTATTTCAGCTACAAAATTTCTACACTTATGTCTCAGTACTCATCAGTTCATTGCAGAACCTAAGATGAGTGTCCAGACTAATGAGAACTGAACAATTTTTTCACATAAAAAAGTCACGTGTATAACTTGTACTCTGAATAACTTTCATGATGACAATACACAATGTATTAATTATTGTAACTGTCTTACTACCCTGTTTTGAAACTGTTTTATTGCCTCTTTAAAATAAAATAGAAATGATCTCCTAACGTTTTATGGAGAAATACAGAGATATTTAATGAAACCTCACTATAAAAAGACTCTTGTTTTGATATACTCACTGCCTAATTCCCAAATAGAAGTATTGTTTCTATCTAAATAAATCTTGAGTATTTTAGATAAGTTGTGAAAACAAAACCTAGTTGGAAATAATTCATGAAAATTCCCCAGAGACTTTGGTATTGCACATTAGTCTTTTATGATGTTAATATAAGCCATTTAGTTTCGGTGGCATCACTCAAATTTTGCCACCAGCGTTTAGCACTTAAAATGAGCAGAAAAGTACAAGACAGTAATGTCAAATACGTGCAACTGCTTCTGTGTTTCAGAGCTACCTTGACACCAACTGAGAGTTGACTGCTGAAATATTTTTTCTGTCAAAATGCAGTAAGTTCCAGCTTTGATGAGTTCTAAAGCTGATGATTATGAATGTCTAACTTGTATATAGAGAGAGCAATATATATACATATATAACATTACTTATATATACTATACATAAAATACTATACATAAAGCCACATATAATATTATATGTAATGCTATATATAATATGTATTATTTCTTAAAAATGAGAGAACAAGCAATCATTGATTGTCTTTATACATGCACATTTCTTAGTCAGGCCCTACAATTTAATTCATCTTTGAGGGTAACAATAGAAAACATCATATCTTTAATGTCCTAGGAATTTTCTGCTACTAATAATATGTGAATATCTTCAAGACTGTCAAAAACATGCAATTTACAACCGTAACGGAAATTTACTACGTATAGCATGAATGCAAAAATGGTACAGTTAATCAGGTATGATATTTATTTTCTAGGGATTTATGCACAGTGGAAAGTTGGAAGAACTTTGAAGAGAAAATTTGTAAACTCTAACTGCAGATTACTAAAAATTCCCAGTCGTTTTTTTGGTAGAGAAAGTTCAGGTTGTCATATGACTTTATTATGGTTCTGGCTAATTGCTGCGGTCTGTCAGTGGCAATGTTAACCACAAAAGAGCAGGACACACATTCCCCACCTATTTCAGTAAAGTTAAAAACACTGTAGAAAAAAATTAAGAAACCAACAGAAAATATTTGAATCATGTGGATCAAATGTCTTTTCTTTTGGCAAATATACCAACAAGAAATATTTTTCTATTTTCTCTTAAACCATTTACTAAAGTTTAAATGTCAAAGTAATAAAACAACTCACAGTCACAAATGACACTGAAAACAAACTCTAAATTCCAGTCCATTAAAAAAATCTGTGATTGTTTTCCACCTTATTTTATTTTTGAAAAATTCCCTGTTACAGTTCCCAACTGAGTTCTAAGCCCGCCAGCATCTCACTGATATGCAATGTATATTTTGGAATTTGAAGCATTAAGTCAGCAATGACTTGCTGTAGGGTTAAGGAAAATAAGTTGTTTCAGATTAAGACTCTAATTAGATAAAAATCACAAGGAAAATAAGTAATTTGGTAATGTCAACTAAACATACTAAAGCTCATATTTGTCTTTAAGTCAAAGGTTGTGTGTGTAATGGACAGCTAAGATGAAAAATTGAGTCAATTATTTAGGTAAAATTGCTGCTATTTAGGATGAGAATATTTAGTTAATGGGGTCATGATTTATGTAAATAAACTATCAGCACTGACTAATTAACTACCTTTTCAATTTCTTTGGTAAATACAGAACTTAGTTAATAATTTTCATGAGAATATGCTATGAGATGTCCACCATACTAAATAAAACAAAAGCATAACAGCTTTGTATACATCAATCAAACTAAAACCATTTAACTCAGCCATAACTTTCCTTTATTGTTAATCATGTAAAAGTAAATATGATTCAACAAAGGAGGAATAATACTCAATTTTGAATATCTATTTTTTACTTAAACTTACTTTTTCTTAATCCTTGAAAGAATTTGTTTGTTTATACATTTCTTAAAGTAAACTACAAAGACTTTATGAATGGTAGTTTTCCCTATGATTAAATTTTTAAAAAACCTTAAAATAATAAACCTGAGATAAAGCAAATATTACCATATATTACTCATCTATTTTCAGTGTTAGTTTTTTCCTTCAGTTGACTAGCGTCTTTTAACGTTGGGAAAGGGCTGATAAACATTCACATTTTTTGAAATATATTGGCACTTAAAAAGACATTTGAACTTCATTCATTAATATATAGCTCCCAGAGTAGTTAATATGACCCTAGCCTTATTAGAAATGTTATTTTATTGTCTTTAAATATCATGACTTCAATTATCTTAAATTTATCCTGTAAATACTTCAATTTTTCAGGTTATATTAACAGAGTTTAGAGAGATTGGATAAATCACAGTCAATTAAAGAAGCTAGAAATAGGATAAGATTTAACTTCTAATATGCTTAGCCACTGTGCTGGTTTCATTACTTACAATCCATCAATTAAAATATTTTAAATATTAAGCTAAATAGAAACTACAACTACTGAAAACTTCCAGATGGTAGGCATATACACGAGTGTGTGTTTGTGTAAGAGAAAAAATGGAAAGACAAATCTTTAAGCCAAACTGGACCTCAGTTATAAAATCAGGTTGAGAGTCATTCAGTTTTTGACATTTCTTAGGACTGTGCTTCATAAACCTGCTAACTGCAGAACTACTTGGACAGCTTACATAAAGTGCCCTAATGTGATTTAAAAAGTTGATTTTAAACCAGCTATTCATATTTAAGACTTAATATTACCTACTTTCCAATATTGAAGAGCAAAAGATCTGTATGATTCGGGCGCTCTGTAACCCCCTACTCCACCCTTTACAGTGTCTACCAGGATCCTGCCCAAATGGACTTTTCATTTCTCATGAACCAGTAGGATCATTCTTCCTCAGGGCCTCTACTCTACTACACTCTATCTAAAAGATTGTTGTTTCGGATCTTTGCTTGGGTTTCTGGTTTTCCCCTTTTACTCTTCTCACTCCTTGTTCCCTTCTTCTTACCCCTACCCTTTCATAGCCCGGTAACTACTTTGTCTTCTCTTCTCCCTCATCAAACTGCCCTTCCCAGTTCTTTTTGCCCTTTGCTGAGGTTCCCATCTTGTCCGTCCCCCACTTTTATAGCCTATTTGTTCTAATTCTACATCTTCCTGCTGCTTTCCTTCCTCCTCTCCATCCTCATTTTTCTTCTCCCCTAATACATTCTAACTTTCTGCAAATGATGAAATTTCAACTGAAAAGAGGAATTCCTGGTTTTTTAAAAAATAACTATGTGAAGAATGAAGGCATATTTTATGGTACCTGGCTGCATTGTAATCAACAAACAGGGTGAATATTTAAAACTTAAAAACCTATTGTAATAGAATTTTCATTATTATCACTCAGAATCCTCCCTCTCCCTTTGAGCACATCCATCCCGTTGTTCCTGACACTGTCTGAAGAGCTCTGAAATTCCTCCTTTGTGAGTCTTTAGTTGTGGTGTTTTGGCTACTTTAATATCTTGAATCTATTCAAAGTGTTGACTTTTCAAGGTTATTTTTACTTGAGGAAAAGCCAGAAGCCAGATGGTGTCAGCCCTGGTGAATAAGAGAGATGAAGACTTACTGTAATGATTTAACAGCGTGCCTTTTTGTTGGACAACATTTGACGGCAGCATTCAGTGTATTTTGATCACAACTTGTAAGGGCACTTGTAAAAAGAACTTGCAAAGCTGCTGTAGAAGGTGGTAAAGATAATGAGATAAGTGTAAATAAGGTGAGTGGGACGTATTTTGAGAGAAATAACAATGTATCTTTTACTGTAATAAATTATTTTATTTAAAAATTGACTGTATATTTGGGTTATACCTCATATCAGACTATAGTTTAGTACAAATAAGTGAAAGACATTTGAAAACATCCATTTTGGATCTTACCATTAACATTAGAAACTTTATTATCTTATATTCTTTTCATTTTAATGGCGACACTTAAGTAACATTGGCATGGGCACCAGCGAATTTAGCAAATTTGAGGTTTTTTAAACATTTCAGGTACCAGGAATTTTCTTTATGGAGAAAGAGTACCTTATGCATCTATTTTTTAATGTTTTATACAATTTTATAAATTTTTTAAAACTTCCATTGCCATATATTATGAAGGTTTTCTATCCATTGTCTGAGTTCAGTGAAACCAAATATTGTCTCACTGACTCAGGTAAAGCAGGTGCTTCCCTATGTATAAGCAGCAAGGTTGGACCAAAGCTTCAGACATACAGCAAAGCAGTCTTGCTAAAGCCCAGCAAAGCTGCCTGGAAAACACAAGTTCTCCTCTGTTAATGCCCTACTAACACTGTAATTGAGAGACCTCCAAAGCTCTCCCCATGAATTTACTAAGCTTGTTTAAAATTTGACTCAGAATTCAAAATTGGTAAAATCTCTTTTTCTATCAAGGAGAAGGATGACACAGGTCACATAATTCTGAACATATCTCTATATGTCAAGTTCTGCATTCAAAGTATATTCTGGAAAAGAATTGCAAAAAAAGCAGAAGAGTAGCTTGGTTTCCCAAGACCATCTGGACATAGAGACGTGGTCCTTACCATACAGATGCTAGTCAGCCTAACGTCTGCCCTTCCATGCATCTCTTTTCTTACAGCTTTAAGTGACCATAATTGCCCATCATGCTCACGGTCATCGCAGTCTGTTGGTGCTAAGGTATTTACGTGCACCAACTCTAGGATGGAGGTAGGTGTTCTCTGCCCAGTGACTAATGGGATTGGAGATGGAAACATCCAGTTCAGAGTGCTGCATGTGGACCTCTGGTTGCTTGAGTATCCCAAGGAAGGTAAAAGTTAGATTACCACAGAGGGAAGCAGAGAGAAAACCGTAAGTCAGTGGTGTATGCATCAGAAATTTTATTTGCTTTTACTGTGCCCCAGGTAGTTTTCAAACTTTCTTCTTATATTCATGCCTTTCTTGCCTTCCAACCTAACTTTGGTACTTTTCTCATCCCTGGGGTACAATACAGAGCATCCATAATTTAAAGGAGGAAAGGTTTATTTTAGCTAAGTTTGTAGTGGTTTCAGTCCATAATCAGCTCCATTTCTCACCCCTTCCCTCTATCTCTCCATCATTCTCTACCTTTCTCTATTCCTCTCTCCCTCTCTCTGTCACTTTCTCTTCCTTCCTTTTTTCTTTCTTCCAATTGAGTTTCTGCTCAGAAATGTTCTTTCCAGTAGAATTATACATCACACTCTTCAGTACCCTCTTTGTGTGTGTGCGCGCACAATCAAGAAGTGATAGAAGTTACCATTTAATTTTTACTTTTAAATATTCTCATCCTCTGTCCTGTTTATCCATAAAGATGATTATGCACTTGCAATGCTTGTGTTTCACTGTGTTACCATCTACATAGACAACACAGAAAAGGAATAAAAAAAAACCTTTTAGCAAATAGTACAGCTTACTTTGAGGGCTTTCTTTGTGTTTGCGCTGCCTAAAATCTGGTGTGATCTTAATTACTATAAAAGATTTTTGATCATTTAAGTACTATAAACATGTGCATTAAATAAGCATAAAGGAAAAATTTTAAAAAGCGAACACATAATGAAAAGCATTACGCTGCTCTGTTACTGCCTTAATAAGTGCACACATGCGTGTGCACATACCAAGAGGTGTAGCAGATTTAACAGCTTCCCTGTAGAGAACAGATGGAAACAAATGTCATTTTGTGTAAGTTTGTACATTTTCCAATTGCATTTGTCTGGTTTTTCAGTCTTTCATTTATTTCCTAATTTTGGCCTTAATCATTGCACTGCTAAGTGGATTAATCAAATGCCATTTTGTAGCTAGCATGAAATAGGAAATGTAACTTCATCCAAAAGTTAGTTAGAAGGCTTGCCTTCCAAACAGAAACATTCAAAATCTAAATACCTCATTTACTCACATCTAGCTCCTCTTTCTGACAGTCTTAGTTTAGTTAAAATTTAATTTTTTTCAGTAAAACATTAGAATTCAATTCTTTAAGGTCATTACATTATGAATATCAAATGTTGAATTGCTTTTTAAATGCTGCCTTTCTATGTTCACTCTGTGTCAATCTACATTTCTGAAATCCTGTTAATTTTGACTTGTTTTGTTCAAATATAGTTTCAGTTAATTGGATTCCACACAATTTAATTCTTTCCAAAACATTCAATCAAAGTACCATGTACCATGTTTAAACCATTCCAGATACTGTACTACACAGACAATATTATAGCTTTCTAGAGGAAACACATGGGGAAATGGCACAAGCTTGTTCAGTAAGACAATGAAATTATGTAAAATTAAATGTCTTCCATGACTGAGGATATAGCTCAGTGACACAGTATCTGCTTGGCAAAAACTGGGTCCTGAGTTCGACTCCCAGTCCAAAAAAAAAATGTCATCCAAGGAACAGTGAGAAGGAAGAGCATAGGGAAAATGTCACAAGGAAAATGACATACAAACTGATTTTAAAGTACTGTAATAGTGCAGTTCTTCAAACAGATGCAGATAGCCTACATCTGTATGTATACTTGTGACACTTAGCAAGGTTTTTGACAGAAGGTAATGGTACCCTTATTTAAATAATAGGTCCAATATGCACCATAGTGACAATGTTTAATAATACTGTATTTTATGCTTAAAATTTGCCAAAATAATTGATTTCAGATGTTCTAGTCATAAAAGTAAAACTGGCAGCTAAGCTGGATGATGAATATGTTAATGGATGACTGATAATTTTTTCACAATACATACAAGTCAAATGATATACTCCATGCCTTAACTTCATTCAATTTTATGTCATTTGTACCTCAAAACCTGGAAAAAACCCATTAAATTTCACTTAGAATAAGTACACAAACAAATAAATGTCTTCTGTATCCTCACTTATTGTTAAATCCAGAAATGAAGAGCTGCTAGTGTTGATTTATAGCACCTTGATGTCACACTATTCATTGCAAATTCACTTCTAAATTTTCTGATGATAGCAAGAGGCCTCCTGCCACCTGACACACCTTGACCTTTTATTCTGTAAAACAACAGGCAGCTCCAGTGAATATTTATTTATATCTGATCACCTATAATTAGGTCATAGGCCACTGGATGCTTCACAATATAATAGATGCTCATAATGTGAGGATGGTGCTTCCATAAACTTTATGTTGAAGTAGAAAAGATAGCAAAATGATGAGACACAGTTATGAAGGTCAACCAACAGTGTCTTCTGTAGCATATTAGGAACACCAAGCCCTGTTTTAATAGCTGAAATCCACTAAAGCATCATGGAAAGAAGAATCTAAAGAATTAGGAAAGTGAAGGATAATTGAAAGCAACACATAGATTTCCAAATTTGTTCTGTCACGTGCAGAGTCCACCTGTTCCTCCCCCAAGCTGAACTCAGACTGGAAATAGTAAACCCAAAAGTACAGGGCATATGTTGAATGTTCCAGGGAAGTTGGGCTATGTGGAAAGAGGACAGACACAATAAAAGATGGGAGTCTATCAGGAATAATAAACAATAAGCTTTAAGATAATTGTTGTGTTAATTATTTTTTTTCAATCACTCTGTACTCCTCTTTTTTTTTTTTTTTTCTATTTCTGTTCTCTGTGTTTTTTTTTCCTTCTTTTTTGGTACAAGGAATCAAACATAGGGCCTTAGGTTTGCCTGGAAGACACTAGACCACTAGCTGCCTCCCCGGTCTATGTGTATCTATGTCTATAAGACATCATTGAATAACACAAAATAATATATGGCTATTTCTTTACAAAAGTATCAGACTCTAAATAAAACCTAAAAGTCAAACTTTCCAGAATAACTCTCAGACAAGAAGTGTGAAGTTAGGAATTAAGATTCAAATAGCTCTTGGGAAAGTAGCTTGTTTAAGTGAGTGAAGCCAGGCAATCGGCTGCCTTTCACGTGGAGGTGTGTCCTCCAGTCTAGTGATGAAAGAGAGGATGGCTCCGGAGCGTGGCCACAGTCAACAACCAAAGGCACTGAGAAGCCCTGAAAGGTTTGAGGTTATAACCTCAGACTGACATTTTAGAATTATTGTGGTAAATTTCTGCAGATGCTTTTGAAAGAGAGTATCCAAGAGAAACAGAGCAGGTCAGAAATCATGGCAAAGGTTCATGCAAACATTTTCTCCATTCAGCTCCAATTTATCAGTTTTAGCCTTTCAAAGGAATACACTTTGCTTGTTCCTCTGTTTCTATTATGGTAACTGCTGTCTAGTGCAATGTGTACAGGAATGATGGTTTCTTCATTTCTTTAAATTTCATTACTTTGCTTCATGCATTTAACATTTGAGTATTTACTATGGTAAGCGCTAGGGAGTTAAAAATAAGAGGCTCTTTCTTATTTTTTTAAACACGAATCCATTCTAATAAGAAAGTTAACAAATGTAAGCATATATTAGGTTAGATATTACATAAAGAAAACTCAAATTGGCTGGGGGAATAATGAGAAGTGGGAACATTGTGTTTTATATCAGGATAGCATGGGAGAGTCTTACTGATAATCTGAAACCTGAAGTAGAAATGTAGTGAATCATTCCAATTTATGATGGAGAACAAATTCACATGGGGAAAAAGAACAACAGTTCATGTGTGATTTTTCCAAATTAACCATCTGCTAAATTTACAATTCATAATTTGCCATGATAAGTGATGTAAAAGTAGCAAGCTACGATATCAATTAAGTAAGGGGCAGTCATAGAGTGACTTGCAGGCCATAATGAGGATGGTGAGAATAGTTATAAAAGGTACCATAATTAGATTTAGCCCATGTGGCATTACACAGGCTGCTGGGTGAAAAACTAGGCTGTAGTGGGACAAGAATGGGAGCAAAATATTTACAGACACGTGTGCTGCAATAAATTGAGACAGCAACATTTGGATTCTGGGTATATTTTGAAAATATAGGCAAGCGGTCATCTGATGGATCAGAAAAGGGGTGAGAAAAGAAGACAGCATCAAGAATGTTTCCGTTTTCAAGACTGAGCAACTAAAAGGATGGGACCGTCTTTAACTTAGAAAGTCAGTGAAAGAAAACTGTAGAATTAAAAATTGCATTAGGTTCATATTTATTTTGAAATAGCAATTGCTTGTCCATAATGTTTAACCCTGAAGCATAATATTCTTCAGCTTGGACATTAAAGTTTTGTGCTTCAGACAGTAGAAGTTTTTGCTTAAAATCTTCAAACATTACCTCTGTGTTGCAGACTGTATGAAACGCCATTTCTCAGCTGTGTACTTTCTGGATCACTTTCTTCTATAGCTTGAATGTTCATCCCTTCCAAAACTCATGTTGGAATGTAATGACCATTGTAACTGTTGTCTCCATCTTCTATTCTAATAATGAATGTAATTACATGATAAAGTTGTAAGCGCCATACTAACAGATCGTCTTTCATGACGTATGGTCTCCTAGTCACTTAAGCTTTCCTTCCCAAACACATATAACAGTTGTACAATTATCCTTCATCTGTATATATATCTCCAGAATGCCTTCTCAATCTACAAATGCAAGAACTGTTTTATTCACTACTGCATTCCTTGATGTCTGGCATGAAGACATACATATACATATATATTTAAGTCTCAATAAATAATTACAGAGTAACAAAACAAATGAACTAGAGAATATCTGAATGTATTATTAACATGTACTTTACATATCATAGTTTACATAGCATGGTATGATTCTCTGGTAAAATCTAGAGAATTGTACTATCCAAAAACATGGTAAATTGATGATGCTTCTTATGAAGATAATGTATTTGTCAGGAAACGTATTTGCTTCTGTTATTATTATTATTACATATAAAACTATTAAAATATTCCCTGCAGGAAACAAGAAAAATAAGTCTTGTTCACAATAAAGTAGTACATGCATGACATTTTATAAAAAATATTAAACTGTCTTAGTCTTCTTATCTACATTAATAATATAAATACATAAAATAGAAGCAGTATGTGCTGCTTCATTTTCTAGCTGATTTATTACTTTTTTACATTAGACTAAGTATTTAATGTTCTTTTCATGTCATAGACACTGTTTGCAAAGTTGAAAGTCTTTGAAGTTTAAAGGCAATTTAAAGTGAAATTAATTCCCATTGTGACTAATATTGAAAGCAAAGCTGAAAACAAAATGTCCATTTATTTTTGTGAAAAGTCACTTTGGTGATTCAAGCAAGTTATTGGTGTTGCATGAAATAATAAAATCTCTGCCAATTATGAGAGGTGAAAACAGTTACTTTCAACTAAAGATGGCTTTAGAAATTGCTATTGGCTGAGAGTCATTTGTAAAAGTGCTTTTTCACAGTATTTAAGAGAAGGAGCTTATAAGAAATACATTTTTACAGATACTAATTTAAATATGAGACATAAAGGAAATCAAGAAATAAAAACTAATAAAAATAATAAATGACTATAATTAATAATAAGACAACTATTTTTTATTCAATGACATAGAATGCTGAAGAATGGATTTGGAAACCATAGTTTTAGATAAATAGAATATATTTTTGTGTATTATGGGACAGTTTGGCTTTTATAAAGTTATTACAGAGCAGTTATGTGTTATTATGAGATTCTTCTAAAATGATTCATATAATATCTAGAGTAAAATATGTGTCTTCCTTTTTGTCCATAGTGGAGTTATGCTTAAGCATAAAATGTTTTCAAAACAATACAAATTCAAATGTGCATTTTGATCATGTAATGCCTTTTGAATTAGTTGATAAAGTATTTCATTACTTACATAGTTCTTGTATAGTATTTCAGCTGATATTCAAACAGGCTGGAGTGTTTTTCAGGAAATAGTACTTACATTCTAGTATGGTGAAACAGCTATGAAAAAGTTAAGAGACATTAAGAATTATAAACTAGATGATTGTCTCAGCTGCTGACATTCAGTAGTCCTATAAAGCAAGCAAGAGGCAATTAGAAATTTTCAGGTAGACACATTTTAGAAAGCAAAACAGGACAGTAAAATTAATTTTATGCTTTAATTAAATTTCCCCAATACGTTTAAAACATTATCATGTAACTATGTAATCAATGCCAAAATACTAATGTGATACTACATTATTTTTTAGTGTGATATACAAAATCTTGTACGCACAATACACATCTCCATTCAAAAAGTCAAATTTCAAGTGCTTACTGCCTGCATGTGACCAATAGCTACTTTATTGAACAACAAACAAGATTTGCTAAACTTATGCTAATTTCTGAATTATCTTATGTTTTTCCCAGTAAAAATAAGAAGTATATTCCTTCACCAAAAGTAATATAATGAGAAAAAGATTAAGATGATATGAATGACCCAAGTCTGAAAAATCTTGATCTATTTTTTTGTGGTGCTGATGCTGTAACAGGAAATGAGTAAGTTAGAAAGTGAAAAGGTTTATTCTGGCTCATTGTCCTGGCCCAAGGTTAAAGAGACGCACCTGAGGATCACCTTCCTATGGGGAATCTCAAGACCACATCGGGAGTCATGTGATGAGAGGTAGCCATCTTGCGGGCTACTTAGTCAAACTGGCTTTTAAACCATTTAAACTCTTAACCCATTACCCCACTATTAGTCCTTCAATTAATTAATCTATTCATGAAGACAGAGTGCTGATAGTCTCTTAGAAGTCTCACCTGGACTCACTTCTTAATATCTCATAGTGGAGACTGAATTTTAGAGACAACAAGCCATATTCAAGCCATAGCCCTGAACTTGAATCTACATGTTATGTATGAAGCATGACATTGCCACATAAAAGGTCAGTTTTATGCTTTATGTTAAGATACATAAAATGCCATTGCTACCAAAAAAAGAGAGCTGTCATTTTTTTAATAAATCATCACTTTGTATTTGAAACTCTTCAGAATTGGATGAACAGTTTGTATTCTAAGACAGTATATATCACTAGAATGCACATTTTATGTGATAAAAATAATTCTACTTTAGACTATTTTTAATGACATCCACATAAGATTATTCCTTAGTAAATATAAAATATTATTATCATCTAATATGAAAAATATTAGAAAACACATTATTATGTTTTCAGTTATGATCAAAGTTAAAATAATACATGCATCTCTACAGGCATTAAACCATATCTTCAAACTGCATACCAAATGAGTCCAATGTTAGGGATTTTTTTTATCGGTGCAAACGACTCTAGTAATAAGATAGAAATGGAAATGGATTTTACATATATTTCCTAAGGCTTATTTTGATAATCCTTTTAAAAGAATTTAGTAAGATAAAATAAAATGGCAAGATCAAAGCACATGTGCACAGAGAAATGAATTTTCTTTAGCATAGCATGAAAATTAGAACAGTGTAGCTAATGAAAGTCTTTATTCCTTAACTTCTTTACATGATGCCTAGAGGAAAAAAACGTAAGCATTTGATTTGATTCATCCAATCAAATTATTCAAATATTTCATTTAAACTAGGCAAAGTGCTTATTTTAAATCTTCACTTAAAAACATCACTGAAGGAATCTGTCTCTTCCAAGGAATTGACAGCTATTGTGTAAATATGCCTCTCTGGTTAGCACTCTTAGCTGACATCTGTTCATTGTGATTGTGCTCACCTGTTCCATGCTACCCCTTGCTGGGTATGCTCACCTAATACTGACAGTTAAGCTCCTCAAATATACCAAAGGCCTCATCTTAGGGACTTCATGTGTGTTGTCCCTGTTATCTATAACATATTTCTTTCTAGTTCTTGTTGCCTGACACTCTAACATCAGTTTAAAATATTAATTCTCTAGAAAATCCTTGTTTTATCCTTTGTACTAAAATGTTTCTATTATTTGTATATTAGTAGCCTGTTTTTCCCTTTCACATCTTTCAAAAATTTGTACTTATATACTTACTTGTTAGTTTAAATTCTAAGTTTCACTTTTCATTAATATATTTTCATTCTACATGTTAATTAGATTAGTGTGACATTTTCATACATGTATGGAGTGCCCATTAATCATATCATTGATTTGTTTTCCTCCTCTTCTTACCTAAGTCAGGTGTTTTTATGAGGAAAATCAAAATGTTGGTTTTTTAAATATTTCACAGTAGTGAACAGAAATGTCTGACATAAAGACAGTGTCCGATAACTACTTGTTATCTGCTAAATAAAGGAATAAACCACAATATTAATTTAGTTAGATACTGCATTTAGGATTTATCTAAGTTTA
The DNA here is from genome assembly GCF_034190915.1 of Cavia porcellus. Taxonomy (NCBI): domain Eukaryota; kingdom Metazoa; phylum Chordata; class Mammalia; order Rodentia; family Caviidae; genus Cavia; species Cavia porcellus. Next base: position 23,057,680 of record NW_026947497.1, on the reverse strand, counting down.
GTAATAGTATTAGCTGTCAAAACATCTATCATTTAAATTTAATAATGTGTGGGCAGAGGTACTATTTTTTAAAAGTTAAATTTAAAATATTTTAATTATACAGGAGACAAAAGCCAGTATTTGTGCATATTGACCAGAAATAACAAAAGAATATTTAGATATAACAAATTAAAAATCTTATGAGATTAGAGCATTCATGAAATTGAAATTTTGTTGCAAGTGAAAATAGAATTATGAATTTAAGTTTTTCTATTTTCAAAATACAGTTTTAAAAATATATTGGGCAAAATGAAGTAACAAGAGATATTAACAAACATTGATATAGGGTGTTTTATATGATTTTTTAGAAGTTTTTACACCATATTTTAACTACAAAAATGTTGCATCCTTCTGTATCAATCAAGCAACAGCTATGGTTATTTACTGTCATGGTTTATGTCAGTGGCCCCCAGGCCTCATGCATTTGCATTGTGTATTTGTGATTGGTTCATTGTCTAGCTTTTGGATTGATGGTGTCAGTGCTCCACCCACTTAGGGGTGGAGCCAGCATGCAATGTAATGGCAGGAAGAAGGTGTGTCTCTCTTTTGCCAGTTTCCGCTTGCTGTTTGCGCTTACCATGAACTGTAGCCCCACCATGGCGCCCTGCCTTGGATCCAACTGAGTATGGACTGAAACCTCCAAAACTGAAAGAAATAAACTTTTCCTTTCCCAACTTTGGGTATCAGGTATTTTGACTCAGTGACGAGTAAAAAATAACTTAGTTAATTAAATAAACTACATAATTAGCTCATTTATACCCAGATTTCTTTAGGAAGTCAAGGTTAAATTTAACCACATAAAAGTACTCTATCTTTTGGTTTTCATTGCTCTTCTTCCTGTAACAAATATCTTTCTATAAATCTATCTATCTAATCTATCTATAGCTATCTATGTATCTATGTATCTATCTATCTGTCTATTCCACTGTAATTAGTAGTGAAGTTATGTGTGTAAGAAAAGTATGACACGTAAGAAAAGTATGACACGTCCAAAATGGTTTTCTCACTTCTCCTCCTAACACCTCCTGTGTGTTCTTTACATGACAGAGTAATCATTTTAAATTTCATCAGTTCCTGTCTCCATCTTTGATAGCTAATTTTATATGTCAGCTTGACTGTGGGTATGCCTAGATATTTAGTTAAATAATTTTCTCATTGTATTTTGGGTTTTTTTTTTTTTAAATAAGATTAGTGTTTAAAAAGAGAAACTGAATAAAGCCTCACCTTCCCATAAATAGGTAGATTTCATCAGTCTATTGAGGGACAAATAGAACAAAAGTCAGAGTGAGAGAGAATTTGCTTCCTTTGACTGATTATTTCAAGCTGATTCACAGATCTTCTGTACTTACATTGTAACTCACACCATTGACTCTCTTTGTTCTTAGAACTTCAGTGTAATGAACTGAAAACACAAGACTGGCTCACTTTGATCTCCTGGCAGCTGGTGGTAAATCTATATATTGAAAACTCAGGCTGCACTCATAGGCTGGGCGAAGATTCAACATCCAGAGTATATGGTCTAATCTTCTGTGTAATAATATGGCATATGGGAACATTATATAAGAAGTAAGAGAGAAGTATTTGTGTCCTACATTTGAATTAAGAAAATTGGAACAAATTTAAGAGAACAAGGAAGTAGTACATTATCGAACCATTCTCTTTTGAAAGGCAAACTGTAGTTTATCTATAGTAGTAAGAGTTCTCTAGAAATCTCTGTTTCTGTCTATATCTCTATCTCTGTCTTTATCTGTGTCTGTGTCTGTCTCTCTCTCTCTCTCTCTCTCTCTCTCTCTCTCTCTCTCTCTCTCTCTCTCTGTCTCTCATACTCTCTCTCTCTCTTAAACAAAGAGACACAGAGACTAAGAAGTCCTGAGGTCTCTCCTGATTCTCACAACCTATGGTGTTAGCAGATGGAAATTGCTTGCTAGCTTTCCTTGGCTTCCACTTTGTAGTTGGTAGATCATGGGATTTCTCAGGTCACATAATCATGTAAGCCAATCCTTCATGATAAATGCCTTTTTACATATGTATATATATTCCCTCAATGTCCATTTCTAAATATCTTTTTTTTCTGTAAGAGAAACAAAAACTAGGATAGATGATAGACAGGCAGATAGATAGATGGACAGTTTCAGGAAGAAGAGAAATGGAAACCAAAACATAGAATATTTTTTATATGTCATTAAATTTATTTATCACTTTCCCACAAAAGTCTGAATAAATTTAAGCAAAAGAGATAAAGTAAAATGTAAAAAAAAAATTGTTTCAGAGACCTGAATATTGTCTAATAATAAAAAAATCAGTATTTTTATTATGAGAAAAAAAACACAAAAGGATTAGTTTCCGATTTCTATAGATTTAAGATCTATTAAGAAATATAAAGAAACTAATATGGACACAAGGTCTAAAAATGACTCCAAATGCCATATCACTGCACTAAGTTTCCAACTGTGTGGCTTGATCTCCCATAATCTGGGAGTCAGTGAAATTATATCCTTGAGGACCATGCGACCAGGCTACTTCCCAGGTCTCCATGCCAAGACATTTGAGGTCTCATACTCTCTCAATATTGTTATGTCTAAGTTAATGGCTCACATGATTTGACCAACTTAAGTCGTATCTGGAACATCATGTACAAGTAATTCTGAGAAACTCCACTTTTAACTTTAAAGTCTGAAATTCTGAAGACACTAAAAGGAATTTACAGGATGTGGTAAGCCAAGCCATAGCATCCTTTATGGCATTTTCCCCCACACAAAAGAGATTCTTGAAACATAAAACAGCATGACTGTTATCCACTGTGGCAGAGATTTCATAAAGATGGAGAACAGAGATGTTCTCATGCTTCCACTCCAGCAACAACTGTCCACACAAATTGGAGGATAATGACCAGCATCGGAAGCAGTATATGCAGCCGTGGGCCATTGGACAAGTGCCTCCACAGGAGCACATTAACTCTAAATCATCATAAAAGACTGTGATGGGAACTATCATAGTCAGAGTTACTTTGAAGTGCAGCCAACCATGGTATTCTTTTCCTGGTTGATGTTAATGGTAGAGGCAGAAATGAGTTATATTTATATGGTATCCTTTAACATATCTTTCATCAATTAGTAGAGTCTGAAATGACTTGCTTTTTAGTGCACACAGAACCACAAATTAATAGTTTGACAATGAAGAATAAAAGAGAAGAAGAGCCAATGAAATAGGGAGTAAAGACCATTTTTTTTTAAATGCTCTTTTCACTATAGGTAATTTGGGTTTATATATCCTCTGTGGTTGAATTCATGCTCCTTAATTCTTGATTCTTAATTCAGTAAATGATAGAATTTGTACAAATCAAGATTTGTCTACAACAAGTATTGAGAATTTTATAGTTCATTCCATAAAAGGAAACATTTTCATTCTAAAACGTGATCATTCACTATGGTTCAACTTCTTCACTACAACCTTGATTTTGTTTTAAATGTGATTAAATATATAAAATCTATAATTATATTCCACATATTTTACAATATATGTTACTATGAATAGATGGACACCTGTATTTGATTAGCACTTATTTTCTGGAGACTTGTCTAATAATGATAATTTTTGGAGAAGAGATGTGAGAGACAAAGAAATTCTAAGTCTAGGTATAGAGCTTAACAAAGTTAAGGATTAAACCCCTTCGATAAGGTTAAGGACTAAAAACCTAAAATTAATTGATTTACAATATTTTCACATGGTTGGGTGACCTATACTGTGCTACTCCATTAAATTTGCCTGTGACAAACAATATAAATACACCAAAGTGTCCAGAACGATTTAAATAATAATCAGAACATTTGACAACTAGCGATATTGATTATTGGAAGCAATTATTGGAATATCATGTCAAATTGGATCAAATTTTGAAATAAATGAGTACATAAATGAATAAATACATAGATTCATTTTTGAAAATAAAAACACTACAGAAATCCAGAAATAAAACCACTTGGTTTGCAAACAGCTAATAGCAGTAAAATAAACTGAAAAAAATTCCATCTTTTAATAGTAAAATAAGGTGATGATGGTTTTGTTTGCCTGTTTCATATACTAAACAGGTATTTTACATTGATTTTCAGGAGTAAAGAGATTTCCTCAGGAAATGTCACTTTGGCAAGATTTGTAAGTCATGATGAAATTCTATACAGATACTCCTCATTTAATGACCTACCCATTTAACAACTGTTTGGATTTACCACCAGCTACTAAGATTTACAATCCAACTTTTTCGGAGTGGAGTGAACATCTTTTATATGGAGCCTCAATATGTTGTTTTTGTACAGTAAACCTTTTATACAGTCCTATAATATAAACTGTACTGTGCAGTTTATACAGTACTATAGCTGTGTCGTACTATAGCTTTACAGTATTATAGCGTTATGTTCTCTTATGCACTACAATACTGCATGTCAGAGTTATGCAAATAAAAGCAAAGTCATCAAGTTAGAGTTTTCTTTATTTCTTTTCTCTGACTATTGCACATACTATAACAACATAATCACAGAAACTGAACTTCATCTTTAAACAAGAATTGGTTTTGTATTCTATTGTGAAACTTCAGTGGAAATATTGACCAAACTATACAATATTTTAAATATTTGATACAATATTTAATTTACTATTAAATATAATTTAAATTTAAATGAGATATATCTATATAATACACAAAATAAGTCATCAAAAATTGTGTTCATGTTGGATTTCATTTTTTTCTTATATTAAAAGAATATATTGATGGAGCTTTGTTTCTGTCAGAGATCCACTACCTAAATTCTTATAAGCAAAATAAAGACTTTCTTGAAGATATTAATAAATATTAATAAAAAACTAGGCCATTCATCAACTATGAAAAAACTGTGTAAAAATCTGAAAGTAAATTTTTCATCACCTGAGCCTACTGACAAGAATTCATGGTGCCAGTAGAATATTTCTTGTGACTTTATGTGAAAACAGACTTGGTTCACAGGAAAGTTCTTTAGAAAAAAATGTAGTCTTTTCAAAAGTCATGTTACAGAAGGAAATGTTAAAGTGCTTGCATAGCTTCTTTTGGTGGAAATGGAAGAAAAATATCAAAATATTTTGAGACATAGAAAACCATTTTGAAGTAAATAAGCATAAATATTAGAATGTTTTCCTTTTAATAGCATAGTTTATTTATTTATATCTTCTTTTTAGCCTGAAACTTTGCATTCAGAAAAAGGGGAGATCTTTGTGCACAAACTCATCATTTAGCTCAAATGAGATTTGCTGTTTTCTTCAACGCAGGTCTGAATTAGTTGAAAAAGAGTACCTGACTACTAAAACAAAACCGTTAAATGCTTTGCTGTGTTTTTTCTATTTTGTATACGTGTACAGGTTTTATTTACTTTATTTCATAAGCATTAAATAAGAAAACAGAAGTTCCAGTTCACGTGGCATTGAAGACTGTGTGGTTAGCACACAGTTGATCTCAATTTACCTTGGATAAACAAAGTGCAAGCATAGGTTTCACAGCAAAGATACATATTATGTTTACCTTAAAAATAACACTTTTAATTCACAAACGGCCTAGAAAAATAGACACATGCACATTTTTCTTTTGGTGCTATGGCTCAAAATAGGGCTGTGCATGCCTGCTAATTGCTCACTCTACCATTGTGTATGTAATAATTTTGTAAGTACTAGATCATTCTTTGATCTATGTAACATACATTGTTTAAAATGTCTTCTGATCAAATTTATCATGCTGTGTTCTCAATTTTTTGTTTTAGTAGTTCCGATAGTCACTGTGATAAAAGATAAATGATAGTGCAAGAATAATTCATTAAAATCAATTTATGGCTGTTATTTAAGTGGACTGCCTCTTTTAAAATTAAATTTCATTGTGAGTTAAGCCTCTTATTGAACTAAAATGTATTATTTGCTTTCAGCATTTCTAAAATTTAACAAGAAGAAAGCAGTTAATTTTTTAAAAGATACATTATATGTCTTTGTTTTTTGCTGGTTTAAACATTATTTTTGGTTTAAGAATATTGAACATCATAGACCATAGTATCTTTTACAATTAAGATTTTTTGACATGACATTTATGCTTATTTATATAAGAAACACAAAATTATAAAAGATATATTTTAGCAAAACATAGAAAAATATTTTCTTTACCTATGACTTTGAATTTCATTAAAAATGACATGCCTGGTATGCTAAAGGACTCATACTAAAACATTTAGACAACAAATTGACTGAAACAAACAGATCCACAAAAAAACAGTTCTGCACAGAAGCCAAGGGACTATCATGTTAATGTATACATTTTAACTTTAGGCAGGGAGAAATAATATTTAATGTATTCATATATTAAAGAAGTTTCACGTTTAAAAACTAACAGATTTATTTGAAGATCTCATGCTCTATTTTAAAACACTGAAAATATTACTGCAAATAATTTTATTTTTCAAAACCCGAATTGGTAGTATTTGTGAATACATGGCCAGTATGAGATAATGTACTATAGTAGATTTATTTTTTTAAAATGTTGCATGAAATATGCTTTTTGCTAGAAATGAATTTTATGCTAACCTCAATTTTAATAGTTTATTAGTCTATAATTTTACAATAAGAAAGGGATGGTCTAGTGTCTAGAATCTTTCATTAAAAGTAGAGCTCTGAATTGTAAAAAAAAAGAAGAATTTATGCTAAATAAAGCACATATGTTTTCGGGTCTATGGGATTAGTAGAGAAAGCAATATCAGTAGATGTAGAAATCATACTTAAAAGACAGATACTACCTAGGATTTCTTGAGAATTAAAAATGAAAAGCAAAACCAAGAAGTCCAGACAGCAAAGAGAGTGTGGTATCTGAAATTATGAAAATTGTCTGCAAAGAAGGTGCCAGTTTCTCATTATCTGACATGCTCTACAACAGCCATAATATGCAATCGACACGAAACTCACACTTCCTATAAATACATCATGGGAAGCCGTGTCTCACTTCAAAGCAGTGTTTTTCCAACACAAACCTTTGAGTTCTAGAAATAGAGGTGTGTGTCTTGTTGTGCCTGCTTTATTTTGCCAAGGTCAGGCTTTATTTATCTAAAATCCATCAACATTAGCAGTGACATCACAAAACAACCATTTGTGACTGTGAAGGAAAGTGGGACAGCAAAGTCAATACTCATATGTAAAGTAGTTCTATTACATGTGTTAAGCACTTATATAATACATATATCCACAAATTATTTTGCACCTATGTATATTTTCTTTTCTGGTAATTAATTTCTTTAAAGTATTTCAGCCTCATATTCTTTTGCTTAGTAAGAAAAGTTGTATTCATACATAATCATCACCTTCCTGTTCTGGGAGGCTCTAGCTTTAGGGCTATAAAAATTGTCTTCCACTGATTTTAGGTTTAGAGTGGTTTACAGTACAGACAAAGCAGTAGAAAGATTTTTTTCTTCAACCACATTGTTAATGAAATCTCTGAAATCAAAACTGTCCTTCCCTTTTAAATCATGAAATATTTGTTTTTTCACTTGATTTCAGTGTTTATTAGCTACATTATATCATGGGTGCTGATGAAGGCAACAGACAGGATTTAAGACAAAAATAGAAGAGTGAGGAGCTTCACAGAGAAAGGATAAAGGAAAAGGAAGAAAGATAAGGAGGTATTTCTATGCAAGTAGCAAATTTTACCATAAATATTTTCCTCAGAATTATAAGCAACTATTTATTTTTAATTTTAGATGGCAATACCAGTAATCTGTTAACTTGGTGATCCTGATACATTAAAAATAATTGTAACAATACTATATCTTGATTTAGCTAGTAATATCAAACCCTTACAGTATAAAGCTCATTGTCACATAATTTGTGTAATACTGGAGACTGAATCAGTGCTTTTTGTATCCTAATAAGAATATCACTTTTTATAACCTTATTAGACTATGCAGTACATACTAAACTCAGATTTATATTGGAGAATAGAGGAGTGTATCAAACACTTAAGAAATAATGGAAAGCCTCATTTTTTAACATTTGTATTTAAATAAAATTTATATGCCATCCAACTGAATGGTCCAATAAATTTTAGCACATTAAAAAAGTTGTCTGATTATCACCATAACCCAATATCAGAACATTTCTCTTAACACATGAAGAAAACATACCTATTCTCAGTTGTTCCCCATCCCTATCCTCATTTCAAATTCGGGCAAGAAGCTGTCTAGTTCGGGTCTCTATGAGGTTTGTGTATTGTGGCTTTTTCACATAAATGCAGTCATATAACATGTAATGTTTCTGACTTGCTTCTCTCATTTAATTTAAAGGTTTGTAAATTTTATCTACATTGACAGTGTACAATATTACTACTACATATTTTATTATTGCTAATGGCATTCCACACATATTTTCATAATTTTTGAATTGATAGTTTGGGGTACTTATTAATAATGCTGACTAGCAGTGTATCTTGAAAAAACAGTAGTACACTGATATTTTTGCCATGTGTTGCTGAGTGTTGAGCAAAACATTATTTTTTCTTGTTTTTTCAGTCCTTGATGAAACTGTTACAAAGATACAAATGACAGCCTGTATTAAGATAAAATTTAATTCCCACTTGATATGGTCCATCTAATTTGTTGTATAGTATTCGTAAGATAATAACAATCTTTAAAGCCTGTTTCTATAGCCTAAGTGTTATTCTGATGTACCACAAGAGTTAACTACTTTTAGGTTACATGTAATATTTTTGCTGAACCCCAGCCTTGGTGTTAATATTGTGATGCTAGATTTTTTTAAAAATTAAAAATACTATACTCATACAAATGCAAAAGTAACAGGTGACAAAATTGTGTTTAATTCACACATAGAACAAGAAAAAAGTAAAACTGATCTCAGTGATTTTTTAGAAACTGAGAACTCAAAGGACTTAAGAAAATAAATGTTAAAATCCTGTATCAGATGCTAAAGGCAATTAAAAATATTTAGAAATGTCCTTTCTGTTTAATAAGAAACTTCATGTCAACATACAATTTTATGGTACCTTAACTTTAATCAATATAGCAAAAGTAACAGTTTTGTTTCTTAAGGCAACGTCTAAACTTTCCTAGGGAATTAAAGCCTGCAGCAATGATGGATATACTGCCTGAGCTGCACTGGATAATCATTGCCTCTGGTCTCTTACCTTTTTCATCACTCTGGAATAATTGAGCCTTAGGAAGCAGATAGATGCAACTAATGCTATAAGCTTAGTACTATGTTCATTATTAACAATTTTTCAGTTTTATATTACCAATTTTATTTCATAAATTTCCATAACCTTTTTCTATTTTCACCTCTGTGTGAATGAAAACTTTTCCCTTAACATTTAGATTTATTTAATATAAACAAAAGTTTGTCTTGCTTAAATATAAACAATAAATCTTGGCATTAAAAACATACACATTCCAAGCTTTTAAAACTAAATTGGATGATGACATAGGAAACCTCAATGCATATAGTTTATTAACTCTTTCCATTGTCTGGAGTAAATTTTAAGGTATAGTTATTCTGAGAGCAAAATAAAAGTTAATAATCACTTGTATAAGCAAAAATACTTCTTTATTAATATAATATGCTATGGGTTGTTGTCTTTTAATCTCTATATTATTCTATTTTTCTGCAGTATGATACAAAAATTGGAAAGGACTAGAGATGCAGTTCTAAAGAAATATTATGAAAACACACCAGGTTAATTACAGTTTATAAATTATATGGAATTATACGCAGGCTGTATGGTAGTGAGCAACCAGGACATGTTGAAAGCTAAAATTCTGTACACAGCTGTCCTATAAAATTAGTAGAAAATACAAACACTGACCCTGATTCATTTCCCAGTTGTCCTCAAATTAATAAAAAGATATCAATAACATGAATTTTGGTGGTTTCTTTGTAAAAAAATTGACAGCAATGTGACATATTTGGGAAAGAAAGTAAAATTATTCAGCTTCTTTAAACCTCTCAGCCATTTTGACAGTCACAGGTCTTTATTAACATGTCTATAATCTTTCTATAAGTAAACTTTGGGGAAAAGGCAGATTTCCCAAGAGAAAAGAACTACAAAAGAATAACCCAGAGAGAAACATGAAACCTACTCTTACAACAGCCAGACGTGTAGACACAGACCAAATTTTTCCAGAAGGAAATACAACATTATTTTTATAGGTGCTTGTGAAGTAACATTAGGAATATATCATAGGAACCTGTGCTAACATATATATGTCATTTCATGAAAATCCATATTTAACATGGGAGTACACTGCGTCATAAAATTAAATAGAAGCTATAATTTTATCACTTTACTTTTCCCTCCTTCTAGAGAATTATAATTTCTTCAACTTATTTTTTTCCAAAAGGTAATATATTTATATTAAAAATGAAAAGTGTGAAAGGTTATATTTTTCTGCCTTTAGTACTACCATTTTGTTGCAACTAAGGGACTATAGCAGAGGTGGCTGCTACTATTTGATTAAACTAGACCTCCTGTGGCATTCAGCTGCAAAACGTGTTCAGGTTTTCTTTTGAAAATATGCTCCACTGAAACCACATTCTGTAGCTGGTCCAAATTATTGAAAGTCTACATGCCTCTGTTGGAATTATCTGAATTCTGTCTCTAAGGCACGCGATAGAGGGGGAAATGATGCAGCCGCAGTGTAATCTTTCATGATACCAAATTTTTCATGGCTGATTGAGATTCAACAACCAACGCTGATTATGAAAAGAGTCAAGCAGAAGAAAATGCCCAGACTTGGGTGCATGGAGACAGCTCTGACAGGTTGCTTCCTACTGCAGGCCCCTGAGTCTTCAAGAAATTGTAATGGCCTCAAAATTGAGAATGACATCTTTTATTCCTCAGTTTAATCAAGGGTTGGGTTCTCATTGGGAAATAATTAAAATAATTTGGATTCTTTGTGACTACAATAGATAAACTTGATAACTTTCTAGAATGAGTGGAAAGAAAATTACTATCACTTTTAATCAAAAACCATTTTCAATTTACTAAAATATTTATCAAATAGACTCTAGGATGCTGAAATCCTATAGAGGATAGAATGAAAGATTATCTGATCTACATTCTCATAGACGTTTCATAAGTAGAATAAAATGGAGTAAGGTTTTCAGTGATATAAAATAGATAGACGGTAGTGCTGGAATGCTATGGCAGAGAGAAAATATAAGAAAAAGAGATAACAGCTACCAGCTTACAGGCTACCTTTGCATCCTCCTGGCAATGTCAAAATTCTTTCAGGGAGAAATGACATCATCTAAACTACATCTTAGAATCATAAATGTTTCTTGAAGTAGACTAAAATATCAGCAACATTTGATTAAAGTAAAGGGAGAGCAACTAATTTGAAAGCTACTTGCAAGGCTTCCCTGAAAAAAACCCTTAATTCTTTAGTGAGTGAAGTTTCACTTAAGATACAGATTTTCTAAAATAGATTTATAATAATCTGAAGAAAAAATGGCGGATGTATTATCTTTTAATTATTGTTTATGTCTAGATACACGGCAGCTTTCATTCAGATATCCTCTTTAAGTCATGAGTTATCAGGAGTGTATTTTAAAGCATATATATAGTGTGAGTGTGTGTGTGTGTGTGTATTTTTCTCCTCTGATTTAAGCTTTATACTTTGATATGCCAATACAAAATTTATTCCCCAGAACTTGTTAAAACTTTGTGTATGGCAGTTAATTTGTTAATTGTCATGCATATTAGCTATTGATTCATTATAATATCTATCTTTAAACTTGTGTTGCTGACATAGTTTTTAATGTTTAATATTAACCAGATATGCTATTGTTAACGATGGAATGAGAAAGAAAAGGACCATTTCAAAGATAAAAACATCGCAGAGACATTGGACGTAGCTCAGTAGAGTACTTGGCCTACATGCATGAGGCCTTGGAATTTGATGTCCGGGATAGCAGTGAGAGGTGTGTGTAGGAGAGAGACAGAGACAGAGAGACAGAGAGACAGAGAGACAGCACAGAATGCAGACAGACCTCACTTCAATTATGTTTGAAATCATGATCTTCTGAAAGAAATTAGAGATAGAGAATATAAGTAACCTGTGATGGCCCTCCTGCCTCTTGCCAGTGCTAGATTTACAGGTCTGCACCACCACACCCAGCTTTAATTTCTTTTATTTTTACATACACAAGCACACATGTAGATATGATGCATATAGGCATACACAGGGGAATCAAAGTATGCGGTGAGTGTTTGCATTTTTGTAATTTTTGCAGTAGAAGCACATTACCATCACCTCTTTTCAAAATACTCTCCCTATGTTCAAACACCCACTGATCCTGCCCCTTGCCAAAGCAGTTCTGGAAGTCCTCTTTCCCGAGTGTTTTTAGAGGTGTCCGCCTGCTGTTGAGTGTCATCCAAAGGAAAAGCAGACTCATGAAATCGTCAGTGTCCTCGTCTGCCAGATCTGGCACTGCACATTGCACACTGCAGGCCTCTGGGTCTTCCCCAAAGTCAAAACTACAGTGAAAGATAAAGGTTTGGAATCAATTATGGACAAAGAAGCCAAGTCAGTGAAACTAAAGATACAGAAAATTCAGCAAGTGGTGAGAAACATAGGTGAACTGAGCTCCAGCAGAGGAGGAGGACTTTGCATCTTTTACTGTTGTAAACTTTTTATAATTTAAAGAATAAACATATATTTTGATCACAGTGCTGCTCATACAGCACCCCCTACACACACACACACACACACCATATATACCTATATATACACTGGAGGTTGTCTTATATGCCAAAAGATTTATAATTCTTATATTTTCTTAATAGATTATGTTTCCTTCACTTTTTGTATACAGTGGCACATTGTCTATTAAATATATCTTGTCTGATATTCCAGTTTTATACCCAGCTTTCTTTTGATCTCCCTGGATATACATGCTTTTGCTTCTTCAACCTCTTCTCATAGTACTGTTTGATTTAAAAAAAAAAAAAAAAAGAAACTATTAAGATATCAGATTCTAAGGGGGCTGGGGATTTAGCTCAGTGGCATAAGCGCCTGCCTTACAAGCAAGCAGTTGTGAGTTTGATCCCCAGTACCGATAAAAAAGAAAAAGACAAAAAAAATCAGATTCTTATTAATTAATATATACTGATATCTGTTACATAAATTAATGCATAGTTCATATAAATAATTATACAGTTGTACTAGTTTTTAGATATTTCTGTACTTTGACTACCCTTTTCTGATTTTCATTTCCGATCACGGGAGCTCCTAACTGTATCACCACTCTACCACCTTCAGCTAATTTGCACATAGCAAGATTCATCTTCATTATTTTCAGAATAATTTTTACAATATAATCATGTGACTCAATACAACAAAGGTACATGATTTTAGTTGTTTAATTACTTCAAAGCTTCTCTATTTTCATATTATTTGTATAATCTTAATTTTTTCATTTGTTTACTCAAAGCCCCAAATATTAATTTTTATATCAGTTATAATTTGTTGACATCTTTAACAAATGTTTATATGTTATATATGCGTATGTGTATGTGTCTATATGTACACATGTATATATATCTGTATAATATATTTAGCATACACTTTGCTCAAATTTTTCTTATGTTCCATATCTGAGTTTCTCCCTTCCAAAGAAGTCAACTTAAAACAGCACAGTGCATTTCCTTATACATTATTTTTTTGGTATAAAATAAGTATGCGTGGTCTCCCCTTGAATGATAGGTCAGCTGAGTATTAAAAGTTAAGTAGATCACAATTTTCCCCAGTCCTTCAAAAATGCCATCCTTAGTGGTAAAATGACTGCTATTTGTTTAATGAAATCCATTACTTAATCTCTTTATCATTTCTATTCTCTTTCACTTTGATGTGGCCAGATTTTAAATTATTTTTTTTAATTCTTGGAACCTACATTGAATTTTATAACATGGGACATAAATTCTATTATCAGGTTGGCTGTTTTCCTTTAACTGTTCCATTTTCTTTTTTTCTTTTTTCATGTTTTCTTCATTTGAATCATTTGTTTATCTTGAAAGAATTCTGAAACTGTGCACCATTTTGTACTTCAGAAATTTCTTTATTCCATATTGATTTGGGAAAATTTCTCAATATGTACCTTGTACAACATTCATCAAGAAAAATCATATATATATATATATATATATATATATATATATGTAATCACAAATTTTACAAAAACATCTCTGTGTTTTCTTATTTTACAACTGTATTATTATTAGTTATAGCTGAAGGTTTGTTTTGTTTACTGTTAATTAGTAGTATGCCACTTTAATTTGAGTATTCTGACATTATTTATTTATTTATTATTTTGTTTGAACTCCCAAATATTTTTTAAGATTGCTTTTTCTTGGAGTGCTTCATTGCTTGATTTGGCAGTATCATTTGATTTCATGATGATGTAGTAATTTCTTATCGTAGGTCTGCTCTAAATGTGACAAGTTTGAGGATTTGGGTTTAACTTGCTTTTTATTTTTGTTTGGATTTGCTCTACTTTGGTTGTTTTCTCATCCTGTAGTGTCTGTGCCTTTTTCTGATTGCTGCCTTCTGTCCTGCAGGTCTCCACACCAGATGCAGTGATTAGGATGACTTTTGAAAGTTTCTGTTTCATAAAGACATCCAGGACTCACAGATTTCATCAGGAGCCTCCTGGCAACTTGGAACTGTTAGGCCCAGAATTTGGTTTATTATCATTGCTGCCTCATGCTGACAGCTTCTTCAGTGCTGTATCCCCAAGTTACAAAGCATGGTTTTCAGCCTCCACCCACATGTGTGAGGGAGGAGAGATCTTTGTTTTTTTCTCAGCCCCACAATTTGAATATTGGGACTAACAAGAGAGAACTCTGTCACAAATTATCTTAGTACCTTTTCCTTTACTAATCTTGCTGTCACTTGTATTTTCTACAGTTTAGAGTCTGACAAACCAGTCGTCAGAACTCCCAAATATGTTGGCAATTTTGTGGACTCGTTTTTCATTTGTAAAAGGAAATCTTATAATTAGAGACTGTATGCGTATTTGTTCTTGTTATTTTTAAGTTATCAAGTCTGTTTGAAACTTGTTATATGTTTTCCCCAGAAATTTCCATTCACAATGATACGATTAATGGAAAATTATGATTCATGGTCCCTGGCATGATACTTCCATAGTTAACTGATGTTCACTAAATCGCCAAAAACTGAGAAATGTGTGTTTCATATTTTCTAAATTACTGTTATTATTATACATGAAAACAGTAAAAAAAAATAAGAAGACTAAAATGTTGATTAGTTTATAAAGCAGTATAAAACTCCAGTGAGTCTTTTACATTGTAGGACATCATGCTGAACCAGAAGTTTTGAACAGTTCTAGTTTTTAAAACAATATTCATCAGGACATTAATTGTGACAAGTTGACTTCTACGTTCACAGTCTTTAAGGAATAGATTAGAGTTATTGTGTAATTTTTGCAACATTTTCAATTCTAAAAGTGCTCCCAATTAATAACTATTAGCATGTATTGAGAACTTATTTTGTTTCAGGTATCATTCCATACATTTGAAAAATGCTAACTCGGCTAGTCCTCGGGCTCTGTATAAATCAGTCTCTATTCACTGATTTTTTTAGAAAAACCAAACACAGTTACTAAGCTACATAAAAATGTGGAAGTCATAATTGATCACGGTAGTCTGACTCTAAAGATATTTTCCACTCCTTTCACTTTGAAAACAATAATCTCAAAACAATGACTAATTTCATGTCTTTTTATGAGTATATGATGAACTATTTTCTTTTTACATTTTTTCTCCAAAATGCCTTTTGTCATTATCAGATGCTTATCTATATAGATGATTTATACATTCATTCATGAGAATTTCTGCTTTCACATCTGATGTGGTAGCTTTAATAATGATTTAGCCTTAAAAATACTCTCTGTAAATGATTGTATTAATATACAAAATGCATAATACATTTTATACACGTGCATTACAGAACAATGTATGCACGTGAAAAGTAGTCAAACGTGTCTGCTATAATTATCCTGACTCTTAATTTACCGTAAATAAACATTCCACATTCCAAAAGATATCATATGTGGATAGTGTGGTTGGCCTTGATTTAAAACTTAAATTGAAAGTTGTTACTATCAACATTACCAAAATTTGCACAAACACAAAAATTAAAACTAACTAAAACTGATTCATACTCTAGGACCCAGTGTACATGTTTTAATATAAGTAGTTTTATTTATCTGCTATAATAATAAAATAGTTAATAAAATGTCTTCAGGATTTTATCATATGACCCAGGTATATTTTCCGTTCCCTGACCTCATTCAAATGTAGGAGGAGAACATTCATTATCAAAGTTCTTTTAGACATTTTGCATGCTTTATTCTACCTGAATTTATTTAAGCTACTACTTATCTAAGTAGTATATAATCAACTTAATAGTCTTTTAGAGTCAACCCATATTTTAATTAGAAAAAGAAAATTACACTTACAAAAATGACAAATTTACTTAATGCAGTTATTGCAACAGTTTTTGAGGTTCGTTACTTCCTGCACCAAGAGATAGGACTAGTCTTAGAATCTGTGGGCAGAAGTTATGAAAATTAAAGCAATTGCCCAGAACACAAAAATGTATCCCCTTCTTGAGAATTAGATTGGCAACTATGTAAGACAGTGATTTTTAAGACAGATTATAAGCTCTAAAATAAGAAGAAGCAAATGGGAAAATGTATTTTAAAGTGTATATATGCATGTATGTATGTATGTATGTATGTAAGTACGATAACTATAATATGACCAGAGTCACAATTCTAAAAGAAACTGGAAAAAATGCAATAGAAATACAGATACATTGTGATGCATTTGAAAAATACTAACTTCTTATTGCAGTGCCCGGTCCTACACTATAAAAAGTGTTCTCTGTCCTCCTCAGTTTCCTAAAATGCAAATTATTAACCAGGATGCGCTGAGTGACTAATGTAAGGATTTTCTAAATTAAATCACAGTAATCTAAGAAAAAGTTTTTGACACCTTACTCCTCCTAAAGCTCTTCATATTTTTAGAAGAACAACTACTTTGCTTTTATTATTATCCAACTACACAATTTTAAACATTTTAGCAAGTATTACATGAAAGAAAAAGAAAGAAAGAAAATGGAATAACGTGTAGAAATTCAGAATTGGCATTTTCATGGTTGACAGCTTTTCTTTCTTCCAGATATATTTTTAAATATCTATATTTTGGGTTTTGGTTTGTTTTATTTTTATTAATTCATGTTTGCAGTACAAAATGGTTCCATTCATTGCAAGAATTGGTACATGCACATAACACATATCAGTTCTTTTTCTCTATTCACCTTTTATTTTAGCAGCATCACATTCACTTATTTACCTTATAATATCTCACAAAGTTAACTGTCATATATGCAGATTAAAAAACACTAATAGGCAAAAAACATGTAAAACACATAAGATAGTTGTACTAAATCAAAGTATGCTTTTAGATACATTGTCCACTCTGAAATTATAAAGGTTTTTTTTTTCTTTTTTCCTAATATCTGCCTTTTATTTTGTACTTCACTTATATATTAAATTGTTCATATAAAAGAAACCGTTCAACATTTAAGCTTATGTGTCTGATTTAGTTCAGTTGACATTATGGTCTCAAGGTATATCCGTTTTCCTACAAATACTCAAAATTATCTTTCTTTATAGTACCATAGTGCTCCATTGTTCACAAATACATTTTCTTTATCCATTCATCTGTTGATATACATTTATTCTACCTCCAAAATTTAGCTATCATGAGTTGTATTGCCTTTATCCAGGTATACGTACTGCACTGTGCTGTGCTGTCTTTAGCTCTTTTGAAACCCACCTAGAAGGAGAATACCTGGCTCAAACAGATTTTTCTATTTCATGGTCAGCTCTCTGCTGTTAACACAATCAGTATGGCTGTGTTAAGAGCCTTTTTGCGTGGCTGAGTTTAAATTGCTTTAGGCATTCGGAGCTATAGTGATTATTTGTATGAAGAGAAGTACTGAAAATATTATGTATTAATTTATGACAAAATTTATCTAAAGTATAGCAGCTTTGACATGGATATTTAACTCACTGCATAGTTGACAGAGACAGATCAGCATATTTCTCTAGATAAATTTAAGCAATGAAAGTCCTTCTTTCACTTACAATATTATTTCTAGAATATATTACTGCTGTATGCTTTTAAAACATTTTAAAAACTGAGCACGGAGGCATGCACTCACATTCACTCTCAGCATCGTGGGAGCTGAAGCAGATGAATCACAAGGGTGAGCCTAGCCCAGGAAACATAAAGATTTAGTGAAATTGTATTGCAAAATGAAAAATTTAAAAAGGTAGGACACACAAAGGACCTGAGTTAAACTCTGTATGTCACTCACTGGCACTATTCTAGAGCCATTAGCTGCCTGACACAAACAAAAGCAAGACACATAGCTGAAAATTGCATTCACTTTTTTATCATATTCCTTCTTAGCATACGTAAAGCAAATGGTCTATCAGCTTATTAGAAAGGGTTGTAAAAACGATGTTAGTAAAAATATGGATATTTTAACACTAATAATATGAAACTTAGAGAAATCACAAATTGCAGAATGGGAAATACATTATTTGTGCCATGTAAACAAAAACTAAGTAAAAATTTGTTGCTATTGTAAGCATAGTTGATTTTTAGACTGGATATATACCATTTCCTCCCATGAGCAATTTGACTCAGCTTCTTGAGGCATCAAAGAATTTCAAGGAATGTTTAATTAGTAGAAAAAAGACAGCTAATTCAAAAGGAAGAGGTCCAGACAAAGGTTCATTTTAATAGTTTCTTAATAGTAAAGTAGCATTAAATGACTTCAAGAAATGGGAGGCCACAGTCAGTGATCAAAGTTAAAGAACAGAAAAGACAAATAGCAAAAGAACAAAAGTGTCATTGGAAACAGGGCAAAGAATTCACCAGGAGAGAAAATTTAGTGTAGAAAATGTTGACAAAGTTCAAATGAGAGATGAGAAGTATTGAAATTAGGCTGACATTGTATGCTGAGTATGCTGGTTTCTTGGATTCAGTAACAAATTGCATACCACTTTACCAATACAAACTGATTTTCTCACACTTCTACCAAACAGAAGCTGGAATCAAGATGTCACAGGCCATGCTCCCTCTTACAGCCAAGGGGAATCTTGTCCCATCAGCTTCTGTCTGGTAGCCACTTGCTTCCTTGAGTAACTTCAGAACTCCCATCACTGCTTCCAATTTCTGTTGATTTATTTCCTCTGTCTTCTGTGTGTCCTTTTATGTACCTTTCAGGAGCACTTTGTGAATTTAAGTCTCACAGAAATCTAGTCTGACTTGATGTCTCTCCTAATTGTAATTTCAAGGTCTTATTTCTAAGTAACTTCTGGGATTCAGATGGCTGCTGTGTTTGGAAGGGGATACACGGATTGAATTCACTATAAAGAGTTTAACAAACAAATGTTAAAAAAAAAAAAACTGTTTAACAGTATGGAGCAAAGAATAATCAGAAAAATCCATCTCACTGATACTAAAGAACAAAACATCACTTTTTATGAGACCTTGGAAAATGCTTAACAACTATCAATAGAAATTAAAAATTTAATATTAAGGATGAATGATATCATATTCATAAAAATGTACTTAACTATGGTAGACTTGAACATATAGCCCCTGTTCCTCATGACCCCAATTGAACAAGTAAAGAAAAAAATATGAATTTTAAAAATAGAGTATCAATACAAATTTTTTCAATAACTACAAGAATTAGTAGAAGAAAGAGTGCTAGATACTGAATGTGGGCAGCGAGACCTATTCAAAAAACCAAGACAAGTTGCGTCACAAAAAAATTCAGAAAATACGGAATTAGAGAAATCAGAAAATACAAAGTAAGTAGTAAGACTAAAAATGAGGAATAGACAATGCCTACATTGACAAATCAGGAAATAGAATTAACTGCAATACATTACTTGGAATTGACATCCCAGAAAAATATAAAAAGGATTAAAAGGGTAATTCATGAACAAGGAAGATACAACTACAATTTATTGAAGTGAATATCATGCCTCCTAAATTTTGAAACTTTTAAATTCTAGAAGCAAGGCATTTTTTCCAGCTAATCATTTGCATAATTTAGAACTTTTACTTGTTCTGAGAATGTTTTAGTTCTTTAAGTTAAATGCTTGATAGAAAATGGGTCATGGGGAAGTCTATTGAGTTTCTCCTTCATTTTGGCAAAGGGCTTCAATCTTGGGTTCAGCCATTCTTTATTTCCTCCCCCCTGAAAAGCCCCAATCTAATTAGATTTCAAAGAAGGGGCACCTTGGTGCCCCTTACCTTTAAATATTTAAGTACTCTCCTGGGTGTCCCAGCAATTTACACCCCCAACTTCACCACAGACTTGTAAATCCCTGAACTGTGTGAGATTCTATCCCCTCCCCTTCCTGTGCTATTAGTGCTCCTGCAGGGAAAGGTACACTTGTAAGCTCTAAGATTTACAAGTGTGCTGCATTTTCTAAGGTGTAAATTGCAAAGAAACTCCAGAGTGCTATTAAACATTTAATGTGGCAAGCATCATGCATCTTTGTTCTCCAGGGTAGCAGTTTTCAAGAAAGGGAAGAGGCGACAACATTTGCAACCTCATTCTCTTCACAAAAGTGTTGAAACTAATAATGGCTGCATCCTAAATTGGTAGCAAAATGAGAATCTTGTATGATGGTTTTATGTTGAAACTTTAATACTCAGTAAGCTGAGGCAGGAGGATTTGTTTCAGGCCAGCCTGGGCTGTGTGGTCAGTTTAAAACTAGCCAGAGATATAAAAAAAGAACAGCAACATAAAAGAATTTAACATGATCAATTGTTATCATAACTTATATGAGTTTAAATATTTGAAGTGAATTTAACCTTTAGAATAATATTTCTTAGAAATGTACTTAATGCCTATTATCTTATCTTTACTATCACTCACATTGTTATTGGTGAATAAAGTAACCAGAATTTAAATGGAATTTGTAAATTATCTTGGCCTTAATATTTCATTTTTAGAGTAAAATTAAAAAGGACAATGAAAAATAATTTGCCTAATGGCTAATAGCTTAGTAGCATTTAAGAAAAGTAATGTGCATTTTTGGATTATTTTGCCTTCTACCATGCAGGGCAGCTTCTATACCATTGTTTCCACAGCTATTTAAGACAGTGGCCAAATGACTGTGGCAAAAATATTGTTCTCCCCCAGTATTCACAGAGAGACTGGCATGCAGGTGCTATTGTATCTGTGCCCATTTTGGGCTATAACGTAGGGCCCCAAGTTGAAAGTCCTGGTTGTACAAGCCAAATTTATCACCTAAGAATCCCAGGTGAAAATACACACACACATTGAAAATAATCAGTGGGAGCTTAAATGTTTCTTATATTTAAGTCAGTGTTGTTGTCTTTGGCTCCTAAACCATCCTTTCCCCTTCATCTACCGTGAGTGAGAAGGAGATGACAAATCCGACCACTCCAAACAATGAAACCCTAACACCAAGGTTTCTCCATTGTGAAGAACAAGATAGCGTGACCTTGTTCCAAATGACTATGCTTACACTTTTCTATGTTTTATGCAGGATTACCAAATCATAGGAGAGAATTTACTGGAAATTTGAGCTTGCAATCCAGCAGCACTAGAAGTAAAAGCAACAGAAAGAACAGATGTATTTCTGAAGTTCTTGTTGCCAAAAGAAACATGAAATCACTGACATGCTCCTTTCCTTCCTTCTCTCCTTTGTTTGACTTTTGTATTGCAGCGCGCTGTCTTCTTGGGGGCCCTGCGGTCTTCAGATGGCTGTTACTCCCACGTGGGAAGTCGGTGCATTCTCAGTAAACTGTGTTCTTGTTACTTCTAGACAGTCTCATTTTATCAAGTCTCCAAACTAATACTATGTCCATGAAAATATTACAGGATTCCAGCTACCTTTTCCCTTGTTTTTCTCTTTGTTGTTGTGAATATTTGACTTTTACTTTTATACCATTTGCAAAGATTTCATTATCTAGTCTTTCGAAATTGATTTTAAATACATTTTTAAAATGCATATTTTCATGCTTCTTGTTTAAATCACTTATCTATCACTTACCGTACCTTGGTTTTTTGTTGTTGTTGTTTGTTTGTTTGAATTTGTGGCTTTTTTTTTAAATTGGGGAGGGCTTCTCATATCTGTCTGCATTTCCATTTTTTTTCCAGATGTTTGAGTGTTTGAGTACTTACAATTTAAAATTGACTGACTTAAGTCAACTCTCTTGCTGTTCACTAATTCTGCATTTCACTCAATAGCTCCAAGACATATTTTTTTCTTCTATTAAAAATGACATGATAAAAATTGACAGTACCATTTTAAAGCTTAAATATAATCATGTTTGATCACAATATTTTGTCTGTCGCAATCATTCAATAAACAAGTATTATTCTGTGCTTAATTTATCAGACAGAGGAAAAGGAGAGAGTATTTTCTTCTTTTTCTAAACTAAAATGGTCATAGTTGGAAATTTGGCAAAGACAAAACACGTAAACTATGAATCTTATAAGATCTTTCAGTGTAAATATTTCTTGAATGTACACTTGGAATGTAATTGTCAAGTGATAGCTCATAAAATTAGAACTTCAGGATCTGACAAGTTTTTGTCCCATATTATATTCATTTGTGAATGCACATGTGGTCAAATTGCTTACTGTTGGATTCTCTATATTATCCTCTGTTGAAACAGTATTTTCTTAGGGCAATTGTAAGATTATGAACCAAGCTTACAAAGCCACAGTCATGTTGCTTGAGTCTAATGTTGTATTACATAATACAACATTATTTGTCTGAAACATTTTCATGAATAAATATTAAGAAATTCATCATAATAGAATGAATTTCACTGAGTCTAAATTTTCACTTGTGTCTGCATCCTTTGTTATTTGTACCATGCACATCCGCTGTAAACAATGGCAAAGGAAATGAATATTCTAATAAAACTTGTAAGAATATTTTAATATCTTCCACAAACCATGTTATGCAATATATTTTTCAAATTGGCCATAATTGAAATGCACTTCCATGAGCAGCCAAAAAGCTAGATTGAATGACCTCTAGTGGTTTCTTCTTATGAGTCTTATATTTATTTTCCAGAGATAATTCCATGGAAATGTATTATAGGCCTACAGAGCTTTCAGGATTTGATAAGCAGCTCACTGGCTAGGCACACTCATAGAAAACTCTTAGAGTGCATGTTTTAAATTTAGTCAACACCTGAAGAACAAATTCTTGAGGAATTTTGTAATCACACATCAGTATTTAAACTAACAGGCATCAAGCTGAACCATAACTAAATAGTTCTTCTTCCCCTGTTTTAAATTGAAACTTAACCTTTCATTCATAACAGTAATGATAGCTAATTTTTCTTGTCAGTATTTTAGTGCTGTAAGAAAATATAAATATTTGTGAAGTGTATAAATTCATATTTAAGATTTTAGAAGTCCTTCTAGGTCAAATCTACCAACTTTGTATTAAATTCAAGAGCAAATATTGTAAAATATACAGTGAAAAATACATATATATATATTTTCTACATAATTGGAGAAGAAAAATGAATCTTGAAAATTCAATGATAGCATAGGGATTTCAAAGATTTACCTTGAATAGAAATGAATAATGTTACTATTCTCTAACATACTAATTAAAGGTATACACTCCCCTAAAAGTATCATATTGTCTAATCTCAACCTGTTTTTACTACCTACTGTGGTAAATTATCATTATCCTCATTTCTGTAGATGTGTCTTGAGATCCAGAAAGTTTACGCAGTTTTCTTAACAATTAATGAAAATAGAGGTGGACTTTAACTCTCTAGTCCCAGAGAACCAAGCAAATAGTGACATTATTTATAATTATGAAAATTAAGGGCTGGGGATTTAGCTCAGTGGCATAAGTGCCTGCTTTGCAGGCAGTCGTGAGTTCAATCCCTGGTATCGATAAAAACGAAAAAGACAAAAAAAAAAAAAAAGAAAATTAAGAGGAAGACTGTTTTCTTAACCACATTAAAAAGTGACAATATTGAAGTGAAAAATTTTTGGCCAAAAATTTTAAACAATATACTTTTTGAACTGATAAATTAATATAGATTTCCAGAAATATGAAACACTAAAACAGATTATTAGAAAATACAGCTATTATTATCTCATTGCTAAAGTTTGCAAGACAATTAGAGAATCATTGTTTGTGAAACTAACAAACAAAATCAAGAAAAAGTCATTCAAATATTGCCATAAAATGTTTTAAGTGCTGGGGAAATATCAGTATTTTTCCATACAACAGATGAAATGATCACTGTCTAGAAAATTATTTAAATTTTACAATTATAAATATAGGCATAATGTCAGTGATATTCTTACTGAAATTTAGACTAACTTAAACTTGTGCTAAAATATTTATCTTTCTGGAATATCTCTAGATCAACCACCACATTAAATGTAATTAACTCAATGATATAAACCTTATATAAATTTGCATTCTTCCTTACTTCTTGTTCTTTAAAATAGAAAAAGCAATACGTAAATCATTCTACTCCCCAAAAAAATAATCACTACATGTTAGTTGGTATCAAACAAACCAATAGGTCTTATATTAACTCCTCTTAATAAAAAAATCTTCTCATCTAGGAAAATGCTACTGATATTTGAAGCCATGTATGACAAGAAATATCACTTAGACATAGTTTTTTTCATAGTGGCTGTAAGATCAGATTCCCTAGTTTGCCATTATAAATAGCAACATTAAAAAATAGTTGAACTGTGCTTAGCTATGTAAACACTAAGCAAATTGTCTTTTGAAGTTTCAGAAGACAATTTCTTTTTGCTGTTACATTTTAATTAAGAATTTTTAAAATGTAATTAAGGATCAAAATGTGTAATAGATATTGTGAAGTAGGAAAAAATGCTTAAAAGGGAAGGAGAACTAGGGCAGAGCAAGAAGAAAGGAAGAAAAATGATACAAGAAAGAAAAATTGAAAGAAAACTTTCATAAACAAGGAGTGGAAGAGTGGTTGAAAGGAGGGAAGGGTAATGGGGAAAAAAGAATCAAGATATATCACGTACATGGGCAAATTACATATGATATATATCATCATTATGTATACTTAAAATATACCAATACACTTAACTATTTAAAAAATATTTGACCTTTAAGACAGACAGACAGATAGGTAGATTGATAGACTGATAGGTCGATAGATCTACAGATACAATTTTATCTGATACTGCACACATAAACAGTTGTGAGCATACATGCAGTCTACATACCATAAGTTACATACCATATTCTCCATGCATCTAATTTTTTCATAGCTCACAAATTAACTTTACAATTGCTAGGACAAAATACTTGACTCCAACAAAGTAAGGGAAGAGAAGTTGATTTTGACTTAATGTTTCAGAGATGTTAGCCCATGATAACTGGATCCAAGTTGGGAACGACATGGCACAAAGCACGGTAGAGCAAAGCTTCCCACTTCATAGTGGAAAGAGATCCTGGGGATGGAGGAACATAAATGAGAGATTTACTTGCCACAGAAGATGTGCTCCCCTGTGACTAATCTCCAACTGCACTCCAACTCCTAATAGCACATTCAGTTAGAAAAATCACTGATGAGCATATTGCTCCTGTGTGCTGAGCACTTCTACAGAAGTTTCTTAAATGTACTAAAGTTGACAATTAAGTATACCCATTCCACCTGATTAATGATAAACAATGAAAATATACTACTACATAACTCTATAAACTTTTTAAATGATATAAGTGACCTATTGATTTATAATGTGAAAGAGAAATAAAGAGGATTTTTAGATAGGGATTATTTCAACACTTTCCTAAACATCACAGATTTCTCAGGGTAGCAGACACCGAAATTCACCCACTGTCCGTGCATCTGAGTCTGAACGTTAGGAGTACATCTTGTCCTAACCGACTCTCCAGGGCAGGTGAAATGAGGTGCTCAAGATGCTTTGTTTTCTTCTTGAGAAAACATTTATACCATATAAAACAGGAAGAAGAATGATGACTTTGGTTTCACAAGTAAACATCTTATTTCACATACTATTAAGTTATATGCTGCTTGGATATATTTTTCTTCTCAGGGACATCAGGATTTCATACTGGATTTTTTAGTGGACAAAGTTTGTCATGCTCTGCTGCAGATTAAGAAACTTGTTCCTATGGCTTTTCACGCTTTGCTATTTGATTTGTAATACGTAGAGTTACAGATGGGAAAATGTGTGCAAGGGGTGTGACCTGGGGACACCTTGTGCTTAGTGTACTCTTACTTGCAAAAAAAGCCTGCTTTGTCCTCTCTTGTCTCTCTAGTAGCTGGGACAAGACTGAGAATGCTTTCTGCTTATTCCACTTCCCACTGACCTCTGATCAAATAAGCAGGTCCATTCGTTAAACACAGAGTTTGCTCACACGGAGTTCATTTACATTAAAATATCAATAATTACATTCACATCTCTCACACGGTTCTGGCATAAGACTGGTGCATGACTTCAAAATAAATGAATAACTGAGGATTTAGCTCAGTGGCATAAGAACCTGCCTGGCAAGTGCGAGGTCATGAGTTCGATCCCCAGTACCAAAAATAAATTAAATAAATATAATAAATTTCTATAGAAAAGCTAACAATATCCTGTTTGATACTTTCCATTAATAGTTCAAAATATTGGAAATGTTGATAAGTAATGCATCTTTTTCAAGTAATTTTGTTATTCTGAGAGCATACTTATCAAAAATGCATATGTATTCCTAGAAAAGTAAAACAAATGAGTAACAATCACTTTGACAAATAAATAAAAATGCTGATTCATGAAAAACAAAACCATATCAACAACCTAAAAATAAATAAATAAATAAATGAAATGAAATAGAAAGCAACCCAGGGTCAGGTAGACCAGCATAGTTTGGATATTGAAGAGCTTATTTTTAGCTGTCGGACACCAAGACAGGTCATCTTTTGTAACTCAGTTTTGACAGATTGCATCCTTTGTATAGCTTGTATAAATTGGCTCTTTTTATGCCCTTATTAGTTTTCAGTGAATGTGTTACCATAAAGACATGAATTGATAACCAAGGGGGCTAGAAATTGAGAACAAAACATGAAACAGTAGGGTGAGTGGTACTGAAAACCTTAAAAGCACAGGCAAATGTATTTTTCTTTTTTTTTTTTTTTTGTCTTTTTCATTTTCATCGGTACCGGGGATCGAACTCACGACCGCCTGCTTGCAAGGCAGGTGCTTATGCCGCTGAGCTAAACCCCCAGCCCCTTGGCAAATGTATTTCTATGCAGTATCCCTGAAGTTAGTCTGGGCTATAATACAGCATCTTTCAATCCTGCACTCAGTCTTCCAGATAGTTGTTCAATCCAGAAACAAAACTGCTTTTGGGAAGAACAGAAACCTGAAATTATGCTTTTGATAGATATTTGAATTTTTAAAGTAACAAATTCACTATTGCAGTACCAGCGGTACCATAATACTGTGCTATATATGATTCTGAATGAGCTGTGGGCATATGGTACCTAAATTTCACCCGAAGCTGGGCTCCTCAAAATACATTAAGATCACATACAAGAGAATGTCTTGCATTCATAGTGAAAAATGTGTATTTTTCTGTCTTACCACAAAAGTAATGAGTCAAATCTTTAGAGTGCAATGGAGAAATATGCACTTTATTTCCCCCAGGTATATCTCACTCACCTTGACATATTGTCCCCATGAAAGATCAAGATATTTGCTGGTTCTTGCCTTGCTGCAGGCAAAGTCACAATCAGAGGTGAAGGGTGAAATGCTGCAGGAACTATTCTGAAATTTTCCAAAATGAGATTATATATCTAGGAAATGCCTGAATCTAACATATATCTGATGATAGCAAAAAGGAGACCTTTAGAAAATATGTAACCCAAACCCCTACAGAGCTAGATCACACAATTCTATTTGATGACAATGTAGATACAATTTGAAACGAATCATGCTTCTCTCCTGTCTTACAAATCTCCAAATTTTCAAATGAGTTCATATTTTAAGTAATTTTTCTTCTGCTGTTTTCTTTGATTTGGGCTTTTGTTTATTTGTTTCTCATATGAGTTATGTATCTTCATGGCTATTATTCTCAATTACAAAACTAAGCATTTGTAAAATGACTAGACTGTGCCTCTTTCCCATTTGCATTCATTTAAAGCCATAAAGTTATATGTGGTTCCTACCCCAAATAATCAATCAGTACAGGTTTTCTCAAAATTGGCTCAGACAGATGCAGAAAGTTTGTGAAGCATTCAGTAAATCTAATTCAATTTTAAAGGTTGTAACCATATCCCTGACTAAGTGGGTATGTCTCATGTAAATTGGTCATACAGTATTTTTAAGTAAAAGTATATATATCCCAAAGGCAACTCTAAAAATATATAGGCCAAATCTTAGAATATTTTAGGAAAAAACTATATTAGATTTTCCCAAGTGTGCAAATTAAATATTTTCCCTCCAATTTCATGTACTTTTCTAATAAAGACAGTATCTAACTTACAATGCTAATATATTTTTGATTATGCCCTTTTCTGGTTAAAAGGGTTTCCCTAAATCCATTGAACTATAAAATTTAAACTAAGATGTATTGTATAGTAGACAGTAGTATTCTTTCTCACTAGTATCACAATATCAAGTTTTACCTATTAAAGTTTTAATTAATGGTATTTGAAAAACATGTATTATAAATACACACAAAATAAACTAAATAAAATATGAAGATGACTTAAAAATCTTTTCTTCTGCCTGTCTTATACTAGGTATTATTAAGGTACTGCAACAAGAGCCATGGTAGGAATCTGACCAGACAGAATGTGAGATTGTATAGATTACCCTGACCTACAAGGTGAGAAATTCTCAGTTTCACATCACTTTTCCATAACAGAAAGCGGTCACACTGTAGAAATTCTATGATAAAAGCACGTCTCAAAATAAACCAATCAGCCAAAGATATTGAAAAATATATATATGATATATTTCTTTATATGATATATGTTTTTTTTAAAAATTCAAAATACTTAAAGGAAAGAGTATCTTCTTGGCTGGTGTAAACACAAGCTTTAGAGGGTCAGGGGTTTGAATCATTTGCGAAACACGTTTTCACAGGGTCAGGCTAATTAAGGGCATGGCTCCAACTCTACCTCATTAACCATAGATGCTGGCAGTTCTTAAAGTGTGAAGTTGGGAGATGGCTGGGGTTGGCTTCACCACCTAAATCATCCCTCATTAAAACTAGGAAGTCCAAGCTCTATAAACATTTTCTTTAACATCCAGCAATGAAATCTGCCTGTTAGGACATCTATCCACTTCATTACATGAGGAATTTTATTGTGTTTTCCATTGTCTTAAGTCAGGACAGTCTTTTTAGTTCTGAAAGTGTTTTTCCTTCTAGGTTTTAGGGATGGAAATTAAATGCCACTTCTTTTGTCATTGAACTTACTACTGTTTTTTCTGATTAGTAATTTCAGTATAATCTAAATTATATAAGCTGTATTCTCTGCTAGTCATACGTGAACCAATTTTACACTGATAACCTAAAAACAAAAAGAACAAAATAAAACACTGCTGATATGAAGTATTCTCTTCACATCTGTTTCTTATTATTAAAGTAGATATCTTTCAGGGAATGAGGAGTAGTTATAAACTATTTTTCAAGAAGTGTCTAGAGGGGAAATTCTTTAAATGCAGTTTTCTTCTCATAGCCACTAGATTTTCAATAGTACCAATAAAACCAATATTGAAGGCAATTTCCAGTAGTGACAGATCTCTCCCAACACTTCTTCTTCCCATGTTAAAATGGTCACATTGCTTAAGGAAACACCAAAGAAATAATACTAGAATTAGTCTAGCCTTGGAGTTATTTCCAAAATTATTGATGCCATTTTTACATTGTATTTTAGTCAAAATGCTGACTACCAGATATTTATACACCTCTATGGAATAAAAATGTTTATAAAAAGTGTTTCTACTGTTACTAAATATAAGTCTTTTCATACAATGAAACATGATGAATATATCACTGACTCTTTTCTAATGGAGCTTTAAAATATGTAAAGACCTAGACTAATAAAATTGCTTTGGAATAATAATTGGGCAATACATAAAAAGTTTGTAGTGTTCATGCAGCCATTAATTCAACACTGAGCACCCATCTTGTTCTAGAGATTGCCCAAGCTTTGAAAAATCAAAGAAAAATAAATGTTGCCCTTTTTCTTTAAGAAGTTTATAATTTATTGAGAATGACAGACACATAAATAATTATAGAGGCTGCAGTAACTGCTGCAGTGCAGACATTAGAAGGTTTTATAGAAACCCAAAAGACAAAGCAACGCATTTTGCCTGAGGAATTAAAGTCTTGGTTAGGTTCTGGAAGAATGAAAACAGATCTTTCAGACGGAGAGCATAGGTATTAACTGTAGCAAAAGGAGAAGGTAGTAAAAGAGAGGAGCTAGAAAGTTGTTGCTAAAGAAGTTCAGAGTTCTGAAGTTGTGTCTGAATGTGTTCAGCATGCCTGGCATGTAAAGACGATTCTTGCAGCGATGGCTGTGGTAAGGAAAAGCTGGACAGGGCATTTTTCTTAATGATTTGGCAGAGAGCACTAATGTGCCAGAAATGCCAGGCCCTGCAAGGAGATGTGAAAGAAGAAAGAAAACATTTTGGTGCCATCGTTTTAGGATCTCATGCTTAAGAAAATCTTGCTTCTTACAAAAATTAACTACTTTTGGAGCTTGAATAATTATGGAATCTTGAAGCTAATATCTGAAATTTTAGTGGAAAAATAGAAATACATTTTTTTTTTTTTGTTTTGGTCAAAGTTGTGCATAGATTTTTGGACTGACTTGTTGGAAGAGAAAACTTGTCTCTACTCTTACAGCAAAAGTGTCCTCTGTGGTAAAATCAGTTAATTAGTCCATTAGGTCTGGAAATGAAAAGTGAAGACCATAAACTACAAAGTCATTGTCTGAGAATATGCTGATCAAAAGAACATTTCACCAGAAAGCATGAAGTTTTCTCTGTTTGTCAAAAGACTGAGCTTGTTCTCTGAGATAATTTTTCTAAATATATGGCAAAGTGAAAACTTATGACACTTTTAAAAGCCTGAATCCCATTCTGAAAACCTCTTTTGTTTATATTAATGCTAAGTAATTGAAGCTCTTCGCCCCCCTTCCATGGAGATGTCGCTTAAATCTGAGTGCTCGTGAGGGTCTCAGGGCTGCCTATGTCTTTTCTGGGTTTTCATTAATGCTAGGTCCTACATTCTATGACTGAGGTGCCATCTGGCTATGCAGGAGTGAAGAATGAACAGTGTCTCCAGTGTTTGCAATTGTTAATACAACCTTTAGAGATGTTTTTACCCTTTCCATAGGACTTCTTCAGGTATAGTGGTTCCCTAATACTTCTTAAATTTTCTTTTATAGTTCTTTTATGCCCATTAATATAGCCATATTATAGAAGCATTCATCCTAGGGCCTTTTTCTCATCATGGTGAGTTCTTTGTTGCATTCTGTAACATGCACATATTCTGGCTGGCTACAATATGAGAGAGTTTACTTCTAGGAACCTACACACTCACTGGTAACTTGTCACATTTTATGACACAAGCAATTTTTTTTTCTATCTATGTACTAGAATCATATTTTTTTAGGGTCTTGCTTCTTCCTTGGTGAACTGATTAGAACCAATCTTGAACTTTTATGGGTCCAGAGATATTTTTTTCTATTGTTATTCAGGATAAATCTCTTTTCTTTTTTATTTGGGATGTTCTGCTAGTAACTCTTTTTCCAGAACATTCTGCAAGTTTAAACATTTTTCTTTTGTCCTTTCTCTTAGGAGCATTAAGCAATCAGTTACCACTTAAGTCATTTACTCTAGATATTGCATCCCATTATATACCTTCCCTTCAGCAAGAAAGGAATTTATTTGCTATTTTTTGAGGGAGGGGAATAGTAAGAAATTCACTGGGAAAGAGGATATGGATTAAAATTTTAAAACATTTCTCTGACATCTGATTCCCTAGTAAAATCCATAATTCCTTAATGCAAAATTAAATATGTTTTATACTGCTACTAATTCTTAAATTAAACAATTAACATATTCCTAAACAAAATAGATACTATATATACTTTACTCACAGCATCATATAGATTGGGAAGTTGAGACTGTTCACAGAATGAATAATTTATCTTGATCAATTCAAGTGAGGAATGGGAAGATAATTATGCTACCCCAATACATGTCCCTCGCTTCATTTCCTTACCACACTGTCTGATAAATATAAGGTTATCTTTGGCATATCAGATCATAAAACCGAGACATAGAGCAGTTATATGATTTTTCAAGATTTAGCACAGGATATATAGAAGCAATGTGCTTCCAGAGTTCATGTTCTTGGCCTCTAAGTCATTCTAGTACATCATGCTACCTGCTTTGTGGGTAACCAGAGACAGAGCAGCAGAATTGGTGGAATTTCCTGAGTTCTGAGGAGACACTCAGTCATCTTAGGTGTGGGCTTATTTCATGAAGATGTCATTGGCAGAAAGCTTGAGTTTCAACCCCAGTGAGAATTTGTGCGTGTGTGTCTAGTGCTCCTCAGAGTCACATTCCATCACTCAGACTCTGTGCTACACGTAGGGCACTGGCCTCCTGACTATGCTTGTCATTATTGGGAAGTAGAGCCCGACGCTCCCATTATTGCTTAGCCAGTACACCCACCGGGAGGATTGCCATGCCTTTCTGCCTACTTCAAATTAATCTGAACTGTTTGTTGGAGAGAGAAGATGGACTCAAACTGGGTCCAGATATGTACAAAACCAAGAAGTTCATGAATGAAAGAAAAAAAAAAGAAGCATATATGTCATCTCCTAAAAAATTGGCAATTATTGTGTCTCAGATTAAAAAAAAAATTTCCTTCTCAGGTAGGCAGTATTCTCTGGAGTCAGTGTATAATGTTTTTTCTTCTCTCAAGATGTCACTCAGTGAATACAATGTTCACAAAAGCTGGCCATTTTTCAGAGTACTGTGATCCCTTTAAGTGGGTGTTCAGTATAAAAGAGTGATCGTATAATTTACAAACTGTCTTTATCATATGGATTAACATTTTCCTTCATGCTAGATGGAAGCAAATCAACTGATTCTACAGAAATTTTATTTTCTCATCCAAGAAGAGGTCAGTACTAATAAAACCTTAGAGTAGAAGAGAGGGTTTTAAAATTCAGCTTTGATGCATTTCTCTCTCAGTTTTTTAACGAGAATCGGAAAATTTAATTTTGTCAGTGAATTGTGAAACCATGACGTTTGCCCTCACTTCCTTCTGCAATATCGACGCCTGCGGTTAAAATTACTCCGGATTTCTTCAAGCTCAGTATCACCTCACACTTCTGATATCCTTGAAATAAACAGTAACTACTGAAAATAATTCTCTAAGGGCCTTAATTACATCTTGTATAAATCATGGAACTCTAATTATGAATGTTTTAATCTTGTCCTGATTTGGAGATTATGCTCCTTTAAAAGGCACAGCTATTCTCTCTCTCTGTCTCTCTCCTTGTGTGTGTGTGTATGTGTGTGTGTGTGTGTGTGTGTGTGTATGTCTCTGTCTTTCTCTCTCTTTCTACAATTCATGATGTGCCTCTATCCATTATTAAGTAGGACTCAGTCTGACCCACAGACACAGAATAAATATTTGTTTCCTCCTGTTTGCTTTATTCTCTGACTCCAAAATCACATCCTATCCTTATGATAGAAAGTATAACCCCATCGTCCCTAGGCGCATGGTGGGGACTGTGATCCATGCCAGGATACTGGGGGTTTGTGCTCCAGTCCTTAGTGCCGGTGGGTAAAGTTTCCACCAAGATGCTGTTTTTGTGTAGTTACTCTTTCCTGTTTCCACCGCTTAGAATTAAATAATTAAATTATTTCCCTCCAGTGTTTCTCTGCCTCCTTGTCACAAATATGCCCCACTGCCAAGATTCCAGATTAACATCACATGTAAACTACAGCATCTCCGTCAATGTTTTGCCACAGTCTGAAGGGAATTCCCCACCCTATGTAGAGAAAAGTCATACTCTCAGCCTTTGATATTGAGTTTTTCCACATATCTTCTCCATATTCACATACCCTGTTTCTTTGATAATTCTTTATGAAATGGATTTAACACTTAAAATAACAATCCTAATATTCCACAACCTAATTTGCAGAAAATAAACTCAAGGCCTTAACTGGTGGAAAACAAAACAAAGCACATGTTTTAAAAATAAATTTCAGTCACACTTGTTTTAGGGGAGCAGGTGGAAGAACCGGGAAGGGAAAACAGGCTGGTGTGCAAAACCGTGAGTCACTCAGGACACAAGCATTGTCACATCCGTATATCAAAGCGTCTCATGAAGTCGTAGAAGAAAGATATTTACATATTTTCAGGTTAAAACTGGAATTTTTCTTTCACTCTATTCATTTGCTAATGTATTTATAGAGCTACAAACCCCAGCTGATTGTGCCAAACAGAAGCACTTTCAGAGAGAGGCTACACACTGGGAGACAGAGGGAAGACCAAGGAAGATTTGCTCATATTTCTACATGAGACACACTGTGAATACATTCAGGTGTGATAGAAGCAGAATAAAAGAAGGCATCCTTGGAACACTCTCTCATTTCTGGAATTAGATTGAAGATCATAGTGATTTCAATTTACAGTTTAAAATAAAAATAAGTTGAATAGAATATTGGTTTCTGTGTTATGCAAGTTACAATACCACATAAGTCAGGCATCTCATAAGAGCTCCCAAGTGAGAATATTTGTGTTTTAGAAGGAATTGAAAATCTATAAAATGATTTTAAGAAATCTTGATCTGAACAGTAGAGAAAGTAAAGAAGATGATATGGAGACTATTATAAAATACAACTTACTGCACATGGGTCATCAAGAAAAGAAAGAAACTAGAGGTGATTGTTCAAAGGTTAACTCTTGGAACTAACTATGTGCAGAAAGCCATTAACTAGTGCAGAAAACATAATAAAATGAAGAGAAGGAACAAACTTTCCAGGAAGAAAGTAAACTCCACAAAGGATCCCATGCATTTACGTTTCTTGCCCATGTGTCCAATTTACACCAAAGATATAGATTGGCAGTGATTAAACTCAACAGAGAATGCAGAAATAGAATTTATGAGAAAAAAATAACATCATTAGGAATCATAAAGATTATTGACCTACTACATAAGTGATTCCACTAAAAGAAAAACATAAAACATAAAAAAGAAAATCCAGGAAGCAACTGTAACAGTATATATATATATATATATATATATATATATATATATGTGTGTGTGTGTGTGTGTGTGTGTGTGTGTGTGTGTGTATGTATATGCATATATATATCTCATATATATAACAGTGTATTTACATAATATATGTATGTAACATTATATATAATGTTCCAAGAGTTAACCTCTGAATATATATATATATATATATATATATACACGTATATATATATCCATATATATATATATATATATATATATATATCCACACACACATATGTGTGTATGTATAAAGGTAGGCAAAAGAGTCTTGAGAAGGATTGTTTAGAGAGACTGGAGACAAGGGAAAGCCAGGAAAAGAATTAGATGTTGAATGCCCAAGAAGATTGCCTGCTTAGAAGTACGACAACTCAATACTGTACTACAGACCAGTTGTTAAAAGAATTAAGTCAATTTCTTTACTTTTTAGAGAATGAGAAACATGCAATCATACATTTAATCTACAACAGTCAACAGTTTCACTTGTTTCTATAATTCACCCTGTCAGTATCTATCTATCTATCTATCTATCTATCTATCTATCTATCTACCTATCTATCTATCTATCTATATCTATATATATATTCTTAATCTTCAGATTTTATTTTCATTCATACTATCACAATGACAGAAAAAATATTCAGTTGAAGAGTTTAAGAGACTCATTCTAATGCACGAGGTTGTTTGCCCTACATGGAGGTTAGGCTTTGTGACAGCTAAGATGGACTGTCAACTTCATGTGACTTGGGCGGTGCTTAAGAGATTAGTAAAGCACACTCTAAGTATGTCTGCGTAGGTCATAAAAGTGTGACTTTTGGGTCTATACCGGGTCCCCTACCCCTTCCTCTAAAACTGCTCCTCGGCTATGCTTTCACACTACCAAGCACTAACCTCTTTGCTCTGATACTCGCTTCCACTGTGATGGTTCTGCCTCACAGTCAGAAATCCCTGGACTAATCCCCTGAAACTGGAATAGAAACTTCTGTAACTTGTGTGTGTCAAGTATTTTTTTCCAGTAATCAAAAAGTTGATTAATGCAAGTCTATAAAACACGTTTCATAATCAGGTAGGTGTAGCAGCACATATTCATAATCCTAACGCTCTTGCAGTCCTAGGGGAGGAACTGAGAATCCCTGATTCACACAGAAAGTTAAAAGCCAGCCTGAACTATACAGTGAAACCCTGACTGCAAATGTTTACCATAACCTCATCCTTTAATACTAGTTCTAGTAACTGAAGGTCTTTTCAAGGACCCGAGTTCCTAATGTCAAGACATTTATTGTGATGTGTTTTTGAGTTTAATTTTTGTTTGCAGATTACCACCATGCTATCCAGGTGACTATCTTTACCTAAAATAGGAACACTTACACTTGCTGTATCGTATCAGAGAACTTGCATCATTATGAAATTGTAATTTCTCCTCTAAGTGTACCTTACTATGTGTTCTGAACCCTGATTTTACCTTATCATACTCCGCTTTTTTTTTTAGATTAACAGTTTTAGTAATAAATTGATGGTGTAATGTGTAATCATAAGTCTAGGAGAAAAGGAAGAATCAAGTTCTCTGTTAAATGAATGCTATATAAATAAAGATTAGTTATTTTATAAGGTGAGGTGGAACATATTTGCATTCCCAACACTCTGAGCCCCAGTTACAATCTTGAGTTATTTCTCTATTATGATTACTCCAAATAAAGAACTAAAGACCAAACTTAATAAAGGAAAACAGAGGGCGAATATGAGCTTGTTTTGAAAACAGAAATCAGGCAAAGAGGAATAAGAAAAGATGTTTTAAGGTGATGATAATGATAATATGATAGAGAGCATTATTTGTAACATTTATAACTTCAGAAAGACACTCTGGAAATGGTAGAAATAATGAGCTGTAAAAAGGCTTACTCACTTTATGTTAACACTACTCTATTTTATGTGTCATCTTGGAAAAATAAACACTTAAGATCATTAGACCTTTTCAAACAGAAAGTCTAAATATTCATCTTAATTTTGGAGCCTTTGAAAAAAGAACTTTGTTATATGCTCATATGATCATTAATACACAGGAAAACATACCTGCTTACCTCAAGTATTATTGTTGCCAACATGTACATTTATTACGAGTTTGTTTAAACCAGGGTCCATGGACACTGTTAGCAGAAAATATTTCCAGAAGTTAGGTCCAGGGTAACTGACTCCATTTGTCCTCAACATTCTCCTGGCAAGCAAGTCACGTACCACTCAAGTAGGATGCAGTTCTCTGAGGGCCTTCTCCCAAACCCTGTCCTTACTGGCAGTTGTTCACCAGTGTTTAATCCATGACCTTTTCTTTCCACAGAACAACTCCTTTCCCTGGTTCCTTCTAGCAGAATAAGCTTTGGAAACAGTTTGATACTCTGACTGTGCTTTTACTGATATTCTTCAGATCTTTCTTTTCTTTGGTCATTGATATCATCACTCGTAATAGTAGTGTTGAGGTCTTCTCTCTCTTCATCACTGATTCAGCTTATGATCTTTTCAGAAAATGTGTGCTACCCTTAAATCATAGTGAGAAGCTAATAATAGTTCTGTAAGCAATTAGTATGTCTCAAAACATGAAACGTGAGTTTCCATCAGAGGCTAAAATGAGGCAAAAAGCTATTAAGAGCAAAAATTATGAAATCATAGTTTATTAGGTTTATGTTTTAATCATTATAAATTCAAACAAAATTATTAGAACTCATACAAACTTTTTTAGCTCAGCTTACATGATTTAAGAAGATATAAATGTCAAAGCATAATATATTTTCATTTTCTTATCCAAAGAAAAATGTGGTAATCATAGCTAACTGACTAAATCATAATACTTTTATAAAATACTTGTAACACACATAAACTAGGGAGCCTGTTTTAAAATGATAACCTAATAAAAATGGGGAAAGAATAATATACATCAGTATACATCAATGCCAAGCGGAACCCAGTTACCTTGTAGGGGAGTCAAATTCTATTACACCCAGTGAAACAGATTGATTTTCTATTTCCCAGTTATAGTCCAGATTTTCACAGAGGTCAGTAAACATAAATATTACAGGTTTTTCATGGTATTATTTTTCAAATAAATATATGTGCTTTAAAGGCCACAGTGTACACTCCAGTATGTAAAAAGTGGCAGAAATAAAAATGTATGAAAATAAAAAGCAGCAGTCTTAAGAAATAATGTCATATGGAATTATCTTTCTTGGTATTAATCTGTAAGCACTCTAATTAAATCAATAGCTTCTATAATTTAAGCACCCTTTCTATAAAACTTTTCTTTCATACTTTTTTTAAAGGCAGCTATTGATTTTCTTATCATTATTTAGAAAACTGGTCTTAGGCTTTTGTGTGTAATGCTTTAAAAGTTAAGATCTTAAGTAGATTATAGGACAATTTTCACAAATTACACTAAATTATTTTTTATATGTAGTTT
Source organism: Cavia porcellus (assembly GCF_034190915.1). Lineage (NCBI taxonomy): Eukaryota > Metazoa > Chordata > Mammalia > Rodentia > Caviidae > Cavia > Cavia porcellus. The sequence goes on along the minus strand of NW_026947497.1, from coordinate 23,018,729 downwards.
TAATATTTTACTTGATGAAATTTGTATTAAATTTAGAGGAAAAGATCAAAAGATATTTTTATTTATTTGCTTATTGTTTTAATTTTAAAAAGGTAAAAGTAAAAATTAAAACAATAATTTAGAGTTTCAAAACAGGATCATAAGGAATTAACAATGGTTAATATATTAACCATTTATTTTTGGTTAATATTAACCATTTATTTTAATATATTAACCAAATATTTTTGTCTTCACAGTAGTTGCTCAGATTGCAAGGTATAGGAGTGCAAAATTAATCAACCAATATAGTCACCAAGTGATTGTTTGTTTTTTGAGACAGGGTCTTGCTGTGCAGTGCAGACTAGCTGTGAACTCATTTATATACCCAGACTGGCCTCAGATTCACAGAGATCCTCCTGCTTCAGTCTCTCAAGTGCTGGAATACAGTCTTGTACCAGCAGACTGGCCTCAAAGGATATTTCTGAGAGTATTCTGCCTGAGGCTGCAACACCCTTAAATATTTATTGTATATTTTGTACAATTAAGAGCATTATGCTGCATTGCTACAGTATACGAGGAAAGTCATGAGATGATTTCTTGTACATTGCTATCATTAAATGCTCAAAACGTATTCACATTTATTCACCTGTCAAATGAACAATTTATACAACAATAAAAATTTCAGTCATGTCTTTCATTGAATTTTCTTGAATATTTACATTTCTTCAGTTTAGAATATTTCTGTCTTTCTTTTTACTACCTTGCCATTTAAAAATTCCTGAGCTAATTATTTGCTACGAATCTATTCCAATTCTTATTTTACAAGATACTGAATATGAGTGTTGGGCAGTAACAGCACAGACATGATTTGGTGATTTTCTCACTGAGTTGTAGGAAGTGCTACCCAATTTCAATCCTTCTCTTAATTCTGTTCAATCGATAATGATGATATTTACTTTGATTGTTTTGATTGTTTATTAAAACAATAACCAAGACTTTTTATATTTAAATTATGCTATATCCCTTTGCAATCTGTACACATTTTGTGAGGAAATAATTTGTGACAAAATATTCTGATTCTCCTTAAACTTTTATTTTACTATTATATATTTTGATTTAGTGTTTGCTATTCTGTTCAGTAGATTATATCCATTATTATTGTATCTACTGATGATCAAATTATTCCCTGCTTGTTCAGTAGGATCCCACTCTTGGGATACTTCTAAGCTTTTCCCACAGTCCTGTGAGCTTTTTTGATACAACAAGTAACCTAGATTCATTTTTACTTACTCTGCTAAAATCTGGCTTAAAACCAGGGGTGCTTTCCACTATACTGCTCTATTTATAAACGACTTATTAAAGTAATAAAAAATGTTTTCCACTGAAAAGTCAAGCATTCAGATGGATCCCCACTTTTAATATAATTCATTTTTATTTTCTGAATCATAGTATGCAAATCTGAATGGGCTACCATCCCCGTCTAACAGTGGATAAAAGAAACATACAAGCAAAAACCAAATGAGAATCTAAATTCAGCCTTTCTTTAGTTCAGGTCAAGTCAAGTTTAAATGCCAACGGACTTACCTAGAACTCAGTTTAAGGGAAGTGGATAAAACATTAAAGATACGAATGCATATTTAATTTTAAACTTTTATAATGATACCACAATCTGAATATAAAGTTCATTTCAAAGAATTAGAATTATATTTGCATTGCAAAGCGCTGATAATTCAAAGTAACTGATTCACATGTTGCTACTGTGACACATTTGGGGGATACATTCCCAGAAGACACAATGAAGCTAGAAACTTTTGCAAATATCTTAGTTTACACTAAAATTACTAGGCCTAAGTGGCCAGTAAGCCTTGTATTTACTTTGTACTTGCTGTGTCAGAACATACTTCCCCCAAAATTGGCAAGCAGAAGCTGAACTACATTCGATACGCTAATCTCCGAAAGGAACACGTTTGCGGAACGACGAGGAAACCCATGAGAACAGGTCTCAGGGAGCTGCACATGTGAGGCCTGAGACCAGCGCGACACTGCATCGGCAGCCAGGCCTGCCGTGAACAGAAGTAACCATTATATACTTGTCAGACTTTATGAGACAGTTTAGATATAAACAGCATGAGGAGCAGCCAAATCCAGCCTTTCCAATCTTCTCTTCTCTGCTTAACTGTGGCTAAAACCGACGCCAATGACCACTGGAATGTGTAACACCCTTTGCCAGCAACAGAGGCCAGACAGTCATTAAACTGGATATAAACAAGACAGGAATTAAGAATGGGGAATGGGCTGTCCGGACCTCCTATGAAATTATCTGGAGAAAACCCAGATTTCCCAGATGTAAATTTAAGCCTCAGAGTTCAGCTCAACAATTTTGCCCTGACATAAATGGAGGAAAATCCATTCTGTGCGAGGGTGGCTAGGTGTGGTGGGGGAGGTTTCCCTGCCACCAAGCAACTCTCCCAGACTGCTCCCCATCCTACACATGTTTAAGCACTTAACTCCTCCTCTTTGTATTTCTATATTGATCCGTTAGGTCTCTCTGGCTACTCTCAGTAATCTGTAGAGCCTTAGTAAGCAACTAGGTGAATTTAGTTCTATGGAAGACAACTAAGTTGTAATAGTTTTTGTAAAATTTAAAAATTAGGGGGCTGGAGGTTTAGCTCAGTGGCATAAGCGCCTGCCTTGCAAGCAGGCAGTCATGAGTTCGATCCCCGGTACCGATAAAAAGACAAAAAATAAATAAATAAAAATAAAAAATAAAATTAAAAATTAGTCTCAAAAAGAAAAATCCTACTGCAGCTAATGGAAACAGGATCCCTTCACAGTGTATCTCCTCAACGAAACCCACCGAGTTCATCTCCTCTCCGTAGTGTCCATGAAGTTCAAGGAGCGTTACTTTAAATAATGTGACTTGAAATAGATTCCAAATCCAGGCACAGAGGAGACTCCAGTGGTGCATCATTATCACAGCACTAAATGCAGAGGAGGAATTAAGAACAGCCTGGCGCTTGTACAGATGGAACTCTGCACAGCAGCAAGAAGAACACCAAGAAGATGTCAGGATTTCCTAATAATGATTGAATGATTGTATATTACATATCACAAATAATGCTCTAAACTTAGTGTCAAGCCCCCAAACAGTATGTTTGCAAAATACATTTTATTTTCTCCTTAGTAAATTTATTTCTAAGCAAATTGTGTAATCATTCATGCATTCATTCATTCAAATGATATATACTGAACATTGGTTTTGTATGAGCTGATAGAAAACATCACAGAATTGACCACCAAGCAGTATGTATTCCTGTAAGAAAGAGTCAGAAACATAAAAACCTAAATAGCAAGAAGCTGAGTTTATTACACAACGAAGTTCTCTGTATTGACTCTATAGAGACTTTCAGGATAGTACCACAAGAATCTGCTATCCAAAACAGCAGTAACTCACTGGAACGTGCATTGGACTTTTGAGTGTGTTTTGACTATATGTGATTCTTAGGCTAACTTTTTTGGACAGTGATTTCTAAAGTTACTAGATATCTTTGGGGAGATAGCAAAATGGACATAGAGACAGGAAACATTTGCTAAACTGCCAACATTTAAACAAAAAAGAAAAGTTATTATTCATATTGTAATGCCACATTGTGTTTTGAAAACCTAATGACTATTCTTAATCAAGCTGTGAAAAGATAAAAGGCCACCCAAATTTAGCTATTACATCAAAGTTAAAGAAAGTGTTGTCTTCATTTAGGTAGTCAAGATTTTTCTATAGTTATCCAAAATCTAAGTTCATTTCAGTACATACATTTTTTCCTAAATTGAGATCTTATATTAAAGTTGAAAATAGAATAACCATTGAAAAATCTCATGCAACCTAATTTTACTAATATTTAATAACAATTTCATAAATATGTTGAAACAGGGTTTCATTCAAACACTATATGAATTTGAATCTCTTCTAAAATAAATTACGTATGTTACCTGAAGAGTAGTAATCTTTTGACATTAAGAGTAAATTAAGGACAAATACAATAAAAGTGGACAATTCTTCAACTTACATGATTATACCTGTTTTTTAAACAAATTACTTACCATTTCTTCAGTTGACCACAGAAAATACAATGTTCCTTGGCAATCTCAAGCAGAGTAAATATGTCACACTAATAGTTGCTCTGTTCTCAAAGCCATATCATCGGAAATTATTTCTTGAAGAATTATAAAATCAGCACTTAGCCAAGCATGGTCGTGCACATCTGTGATCCCAGCTCCCTGAAAGGCTAAGCCAACAGGATGGCAAGATTGAGCTCAGCCTGAGAAACTTACTGACTTAGTAATACCTCCTCTCAAAATAAAAATTTAAAACTTTGGGGATATATCTCGGTGTGAAGGACCTAGGTTCAATCCCCAGTACTGCTAAAAACACATAAGAAAAATTATGACACAGTGAACAAAGTGCTATCACACAAGTACAAGAAAGTGATGATAGCATCCTGAAGAGGGAACCATTTGTTTGGTCATAGATTGTGAGATGATTCCCAAGAGAAAGTAATGATTCCTGCCTTTTACGAAACATTGAGTTTTTCAGGTAAATACAGACAAAGATTTGTTAAGGGGGGAAACAAATAAAAAACTAGCGTGAAATCATTAATAAGCCTACTGTATTCAGGAAATGACAGTCAATTTACAGCTAAACAGGTTCTAAAGAGGTGAGTGGAGGGGGCTCTGGCCAGACTGCAGAGAGGACTCCGTGCCTAACCCTGTGGCAGCTGAAAGCCAAGGGAGGCCTCAAGTTGGAAAACAACATAGTCAGATTTATGTCATAGACAGGCGACACTTTTGGTGACGAAATAGAGTTGAAAAGAGGAAAAACAAGTGAGTAGAGGACAGGGGTTTAAGGCAGCTCTTTTAAGAGAGACAGAGGACTGAACTGAAGGCAGAGAAGAGGGACCAGCAGAGTAAGGTGTGGATGGGGCAGATTGTTTTCTATTTGATAACTATGAGAGTACCAGAAGAATTGTTTAGATTCTACCTGCTGTCTTGAAAGATTTGAGATTCTCTTAACTGAGATTAGGATTCAATAAGAATACTGCACAGAATGAAAATCTCAAATTTGAATATACCGAGTTCCAGTTTCCAAACTAATAAATTGATTCCTTGCCTTTTTTTTTTTTTTTTTTTTTTTTTTTCTTTTTGGTCCTGGCTGCTCCTTTTGCCTGAAACGGAAATAAGGAGAAATAGATGAAAAGAGAGAAAAGAAACCGAATGAGTGGGAGATACTAAAATGCATGCGCTGTATACAATGCAATTCTATTTTTAGGCATTTGGTCTAAAGATGTCACATGCAAACATGAGCACATGCAGAAACACTGTTCATCATGCTGGCAGTGGCAGTCAGTGAGGAGCACGGTGAAAGCCCATCAGGTAAGGTTTAGGTAAGTTACGATACAGCCAAAGGGTGAGACACTTTTTAGATACTAGCAAAATCTAATGTGTTTACTTGTGTATACGAAGAAAATACAAGAGACTCAAGGTGAAAAATTGAAGCAGTGACTATAGTGTGTTACTGTTGCAACTAAAAGCCATCACATTCGATTCAAGATGTCATAAACTTGGTTTGTAAAACAAGAGAAACACATTTTATTAGTGCTAGAGACACAGGAGTCCTAAATCAAGGGGTTGGCAGGCTGTGTTTCCTTACAGGGCTCTAGGGAAGGGTCTCTTCCATGCCTCTTTCCTTGCCGGTGTTTCTTACTTCTTTGACTTGTAGAGAAAATCGTTCCAATGTCTGCCTCTGTTCTCACAGTGTCTCTGTTCTTTGCCTGCCTTCTGTGTGTTCACAGGCCCCCGGCCAGACTGAGCCCTGCACCCACACTATATATAGCTCTATATCCAAGGGATGCGGAGCGCAGACCTTTCCCCATTGCCAGACGCAAGGGGGCGCGCTTCAACCCCTAGATGCGGTGCCTCTCTCCCTGCTTCCCTGGCTCTCTCCACTCTCCCTGGGCCTTCTTGGGTAGACTGGGTAACTTGCTGCACAGTCTTCCAGTTGCCTCTGGCCTTCCTTTGTGGCTGTTGTCTATGCAGACCGCCCTGATAAGAGACGAGAAGCTATTCTGCTTGTGCTACTCTGAGCAGAAGCCAGGAAATCATTACCAACAAAATTAAGATTGGGAAGGGACTGGGGCCCACTGTAGCTAGCCTCTAAATCTCCAAACTCCAAAAGGCCATGGCCAGCTGAGCTAGCCCTCGGGAAACTCTAGCGGCTGCTCTTCCCAAAGTTCTTCTGAAATGTTGCCATGGGGGGGGTGGAGAACATGGCGGACAGACAACAGCAACTACTGAAGGCTCTCTGAAAGGCTCGGCTCAGAGGCCAGCGATGATGTGGACTAAGGAGATACGAACCAGTAGAGATATGTTCTGCTGACTCAGGAACGAACTGGGCTGAGAGAATCCAACTTAGAATACAGTCCTGGCGCTAAAATAGGAACAGAAAAGACTCGGTGTAGAGGCTCAACCCCGCACCATTGGAAACCACAATTTGGGTTTCCTGCCGCTCGGCGGCTGGCTGCCTCCACAGCGGTTCAGCAAGGAGAGACACACCGAGCTCTGGGAACGGGAATCTGTGAACGGAGTCGGAAACAGAATGGACAAGGAGGCGTACACGAAAACTGACTGGTGGCGAGGTGAGCGAGAACTGACCCCCTACCACAGTTTGACTCCAGCGGAGGTTTTTCTGGGCTCAGGCAGTCCTGTAAGAGCAGGGCGCGGTGGCAACTCCAGCCACACATTCCCCTCTCGGACGGGATTGGTGAAAAGTGCCTGGCCTGGGTGACGCTGCTGGCGGACTCCCTAGGCTGGCCTAATCCAGATCCCAGAGCCTGACGGTGGCCCGGAGGAGCAACCGACTCCCGTGTAGGCTGCCTCCTCCGCAACTCCCTGGTGCGCAGCGGTGGGCGGGAACAACTAGCCAGTGCAATTTGATCAGGCTGTGGCTGACAGGCAGGGAAGCCAGGCCTCCTTTGTAAGATTGCATTTTATAAGGAACAGAAAATATGGGGAAGGGAAGCAACAAAAAAGGCTCCTCGGCCCCCAATCCTGAGAATCAGGCAATAGTGGACACCACACCAATATACATTCAGCGCCATATAGAGAGCCTCATAGACCAATTCAGGAATGAAGTTATCAATGACCTGAAGCTAGAAGTATGCAAAATAGTTAGAGAAATGCTAAGCACCACCCAGGAAAAAGCAGATGGTGGAATGGAAGAACAGAAAAAGAGGGGAGAATTGCTTGATGGAGAAAACAGAGAAAGCATTGAGTATGTGAAGCAGGTTCAAAGGGACTATCAAGAAATTAAGAAGTCTATCCAAGACTGGCATAACAGCTTGAAAGAAACTAAGGACAGACTATCTGAACTGGAGGGCAGACTTGAAACATGGGAGAATGAAATGAAAAACTTCTTAAAAATAACAAAGAAACACACAGCAATAATACAAAGACAAGAAGATGATAAGAGGAGCCATAACTTAAGGATTAAGAACATAAAAGAAGAAGTAGGGACACAAACAAGTGAACTACAAAAGCTACTCACAGAAATAATCCAGGAGAATTTTCCCAATTTAGCAAAAGGTAAAGATACTCAGATGTATGAGGCATACAGGACCCCAGCTACCTACAACCCTAACAGAGAAACACCCAGGCATATAATAATAAAAATTCCAGAAATTCAATACAAGAACAGAATATTAAAAGCTGTAAGAGACAAGAAACAGATCACTTACAAGGGAATACCCATCAGAATTACAGCAGATTTCTCTTCACAAACCATCAAATCACGAAGAGCATGGGGAGAAATAATTCAAGCTTTGAAAGATAATAATCTCTAGCCAAGATTGAGATATCCTGCACAACTGTCCCTGGAAATTGATGGAAAAACGAGGTGCTTCCAGGATAAAGAGGAACTGGGGGAATTTGCAACCACCAATTCAACCCTACAGAAAGTATTGCAGGATATTCTAAAAAAAGAAAAATACAAAGAACCCAGAAATAGTGGCGGGGAGGCCACAACGAATGGAGCAGAGAACAAAATGAAGAAGACAAACTGACAGCTACTGACAGAAAAAGAGCTCAACAGAAATGAGACAGAGAAGATTGGATGATAGGAACAGCTTTTTTTGGAGAAAATGACATCTTAATAGGTAATGCTGATTTAGTACCATCTTGTTTTGAAGTCTCATCTAGCTTTTGTTCTTCTGTCTCCAATGGTCTAAACAGGTTGTATCTTATTGGATTTTGTTATGTACGACAGTATAAGCAAAAAACTTTTAAAGACAAGAAGATTATACAGAGACCATTGTTCATTTTCTGTTAGTCGATTCTAAATACTCTATAATGCTGTCATTCTCTTAAATGGTTTTACATTATTTTGATATGCTTAATGCTACAGTATATGAAGTTGTACTCAAGGACTTCAGGGAGGGAGTCAATATGGTAACTATTTTTGGGTCAGGATTATCTGGTGGTGAAACACTATTCTGCTTAAATGGTTATGTTTTGATCTGCCCTGTTTCGCTGTTATGCCCTCTTTTTTCTCAATCTCCACTCCATTATTTACTTTTTTATTTTTATCCATTTAATTAAAGGGAAAATATAGCAGGATATATTATAGTAACCCACTTTGACTTTCTATTATCTCGATTTGAAGCCCTGTATTACTCTCACCATCTTGTTTTTGACTGAGGTTCCCCTATTCTGTTTTGCTGGATAGTATCAGGTTCGAAAGTTTAGGCATCAGCTGAGAAGATAATGAGATTCATTATAACGCCCATTCTCGTTGACTTTTATCTACTTTTGAAGACCTACAATATCTCCAATGTTTTGGTTTTGTCGGTTTTATTCTTTACGGTTTTGTTCAATTGTATTACAACTATTGATATAGGCAATTCTATTAGAAATAGCGGGAGGCATTATGGTAACCATTGTTGATCACCTTGTATTATCTTTTTATATTATCTATTATATCCACCCTTTTGACTTGACCGATTCTGTTCTGTTATGTCACATTTGGTTTTACTCTCTTCCAAAAAAGCAATAAGAACTGTGGGAGCAATGAAACCCAAAATGTGTAATAGTCACTGTACAAAAGAGAGGAAAAGAAAGTGCTCTAAACTATATAACTGCATGTATATTTAAATGTATAAGATAGAAAATGATATCACAGAGTTTTATTGGATCATTGAACAGAACTGTTTGCAGTATCATTGTTGGAATGTCCACTCTACAAGCTTTAATTTTGTGACTTGAACAATTATTTCTAAGATGGCAATATGTAATCCATTAACTAGTGATTTCCTACTGCGCATTTTTTTCTTCTGTAAATCTGTATAACTTGTACCCCTTCACTGTTTTTTTTTCTTTTTTTTTTTCCTTAAATAAAAAAAAAAAAAAAAAAGAAATGTTGCCATGATAGATATGCTGCTTAAGGCACCCAGTACCCTTCCAGAAATACCCGCTTTGCCCAGAGCAGGATTGAAAATGGACCAATCGGAGCTGGGGATTTAGCTCAGTGGCATAAGCACCTGCCTTGCAAACAGGCAGTCGTGAGTTTGATCCCCGGTATCGATAAAAAAAGAAAAAGACAAAGAAAGAAAGAAAGAAAGAAAGAAAGAAAGAAAGAAAGAAAGAAAATGGACCAATCATAGACGGTGCCATGACAGGGTGGAATTGGACTAGTCACAGACCCATGAGTTGTACAAGACTGGACCCTCAGAGGCCCATTGCTGTTCTGTATAAGCAGGGTTCTCCTCTCATTCCTTGGGTCTGTCTAGTAGAGGGCTTGCTCAGTTTTACTAAGTAGTTGGGCTGCAGCACAGGTCCAAATAAAGCCTGGCTCTTGTGGTCCTACAAGTCAATTCATGATGCATTTCTCAGGTATCCTGGACAGAGCAGGTAATTTTAAAACTTAACTGTAAACACTAGAGGTGCTAGCCCTGAAGAGTTCCAGAGACTGGAGGGTGAGACCAGCTAAGAATAGCTCCGGATAGCAGCCAAGGATTAGCCTTAGCTGCTGAGGAGCCAGTGGAGGTGGCTGAATGCCCTGAATAACACTCAGGACTGAGAGTTGCTGGCAATCCAAGCCCAGAACCACTACCAGATCTGCACTGTGCTGATTGGACCTTTCCATGAAATGAAGCTATAGAATGCTCTACCTGTGGATGGCAGGATGACACTCCATCAGGTGGGGGAGACAAAAACAACTGACTAGATTAATTTCACTTCAGCTACAATAAACAAAATCCTTTTAATTCAATAAATAAATGCAATAAATAAAATCCCTTTATTAGAGAAAATATAAAGCAAACATTGATTGAAAAAAAATTTTAGTAACTTTTCTTTCTATATGCCAATGAAATGAATGTATCAATGCATTGATGTGTGAAATATAAGGTAATTTAAAGACAAAAAAGGGCTATTATAGATAGAAACTGTGATTTTGTTTTATTTTACTAGAGGGGGTTAAATTGGTGGCTTTCCTTTTCATGGAAAGCTGTTTAGTTTTTCCACCCCCGAGAACATCTAAGAATAGAAAAGGAGCAGAACAGAAGAAAGGGAAATGTGCAGATATGATGGTAACAGTGACAGGCTCTTGGAAGCAGATTCCCGCACGCATTCATCTAGTTCTTGCAGAGCCTTCTGTCCACCCTTCCTTCCCTCTGTTATCAGAGCTGTTGACATCTTCATTCAGTTTCCACCAGCTGCTCTGTGCATGTGTAATCATTTCGTATCTTGGAGGTAAGGTTTAATCTTTTAAACTCAAGAGTACTACGGCAAGCAGCTCGCCTTTTCCAGAGAGAACCCTCCGGGGTCAGCCTGGCTCCCGCTTCCCTGTGAAGGAGACAGGCGTTGTCGTTGTTGGTGCTGGAAATCTGTCATTGACGACCGATGAGTTTGGACCTGATTTCTTTCCCGTTCCCTCAGTGGCCCCACCCTTTTACCATGGACCTCATTTCTTTCCACATTAACTTGGGGACACAGCAGTGAGGTGCTGCCATGACATCGAAGCTTTTTCTAATATGATCTAATTTGATTCCATGTGATCTGGATATCTGAATTCTAAAACAGTAAACTTTTTTTTAAAGTGACATTGATTCTCTATCCTGAAAGCTCATTTTTCTTTAAAGGACTTTATAATTATATTCCATTGTTAGGATGTTGGCAGAGCTTTTGGAAATTCTGAATATTTTTGATGAATTTTATGATTTCCTCAGTCATGGCAATATTTACTTAAGATTGCTTCAATATCCTTTATATACATATACATATGTATGCAAATACATACATATATGTAAAAATGCTCTGAAGAATAAACGGTATGGCTCATTATTATTTTTTCCATGAAAAACTCTAACTTCAAGAAAAACATTTGACTTCTTATAACCAATAGTAATTACCTGTGTATAGCAAATGTTATGTGATTAAACATTTTGTGTTCTTTACATGCATTGTAGTAGTAGTATAAGGTTCTTGGCATATCACTCATGATAGCTTCACTTCTAGTTGGCTATAAATTCTCTGAATTGCTACCATGTACATGTACATAAAATTTTCTAACACTTTCATTAGTGGAAGGAATAGCAGGGAAGAGGAAAGGAAAAAGGTTTTCTGACTAGCGGTAAGATGTGCCAAAGTCAACTGAGAAATGGAAATTTTTTTTCAAACTATTCATGTTGTCTCCAAATTCTACAATGTGAAATCACTCATACGTTGAAAATCACTGCCTTAGTGATTTACTGTTAAAAACATATCTTTCATTTTTCAAGTGTGTTCTGATAATCAAAACTTTTTGAGAGTCACTAATCAAATCAGGAAGGAGAGTTTTAAACTAGCAATTAATAAATGAAACACTCATGAAGGTATTTAATTTGTAAGTATTTCTGTATATACAACACATTTTCTTGTGGGGTAAAGTAATCTTTATTCAAACTTTATATTCATCCTAAGTCACGAATATGGATATTTCAAGAAAATATTCATGTAATGAATTAGCTTTCCTAGCATTGTAAGAATTTTAAATGGAGTCCTCAACAGTGTGTTCTACTCTTATTTTGCAATGATTTAATTTATTCAAACTGATTTTTACCACATACTATCCCTTTCAGTAATCTAGAGATTGTGTAAGGCACAGAGTCTGTCTAGCACATTGCAGGAATGTATTGAAGCTTCTAAATGAAAATATTTATTGACCAAAACAAATCCTTGTATCTCATTTTGAACTTGTGTGATATCATAAAATAATAATGTCATGAAGAAATTCTGTTAACATTACTTTGCCAGGAGGCCAACATAATCACATTCTTATTTCTTTAAAATAGACATCACCAGGAGACTTCTTTGAAAAGGAAATTGCTTTGAGATAATACTCAAAGACATATAGCATTTTTTAAAAATGCATATCTCAAAAATACATTATGAAGCAATAATCTGATATTATAAAAAAAAAAAAAACTTTCCACCAGAAGTACTTACTATGAGATTACAGGTACATTATTATCCTCAAATTTAAACTCTTAATTTCAAAGAAAATCGAACTCTAGACATAATCATTACTTTGTAGAGTTCATCTGTCTGTATTCTAAAAGGAGAGCCCAAAGGTTGTTTCTTACTTAATAGTGTGAGATTATATAAGAGTTAAATTTTATCACCAAGTGTATTAGCATGAAATTTTTTTTAGGGAAAAATATCAGAAGTCTGCCACTCAGACAAAGAAGAACTGTTCTTGTCATCAGAGGACAGTAAGCAAGCAATTCTAAATTACAGTTGTGTAAACACGCCCAGGACGAATGGTACACACACTGTTTTCCTTTCATGGCCTCTCTGCCAGGTCAAATGACCCCTTAGACCACCTACTCTCAAGCCTGCCACACACACAGGACACTTCAGGCTTAGAGTTTTCTAACTTCTGATTTCTCCCAAATCTAAGACCTGATTTTATCACTTGAAAGTTACAGCATAATGAAAAAGGAACAAAAATTAACTGGATAAAGGAAAGAAAAGAAACCAGCACTCACACATGTGTTGTTCACCAACATGCTTGCCTAACTCATTCACTGCTTCAAATTTAGTTCTAACATAATTGGTAGGAGACTGAAGAAAGAATGGGAATCACACAGCTTTCTCAATTGCATTTAGTTTTTCTAGTCCTGTAAATTTTTGCATCCAATTAAAAAAAAAAAAAAAAAACCCATAGTGGTAGTTGACGTCTATGATCTGAGATGTTTAAGCAGCACAGCGCTTAACAAGAACACCATTAAAGTTGGTTAACTCCATCACTGTCTTTGTGAAAAACTAACCCAATGAGCTAAAGTGATTGTCTCTGTGATTACACCCTTAGTATCCTAGATGCATTTTCTTCCATTAAACTCCATCCTCTTCTACAAAAGAGAGATAACTATCTTTAGCTTTAATTTGTACCTTTAATACTAAAATTCAACACAGAGTGTAGTGATTTTCATTAAATGGTGTGTATTTGGACATAATACCAAAAAATTCAGCATCATATCATTGGTTTAATAACTGAAAGTTAAAAATAATTTTTTATTGCAGATTGAGGGCAGGGCCTTTTTATGGAGGTAGTGAGCTACATCCACAAACCTAGATTTTATGGTGCAATGTTTATGTTGAGACAGGGTCTTGCTAAGTTGCACAGGTTAGAATGAACATGCAATTCTACTGTCTCAGCCTCCCAAGGTACTAAGATTACAGATGTGACCCCTACACCTGTTTTATATTTCATTATTTGATGAACCTTTTTCAAAGTTTCCATACTAAGTGTATATATAGGAGTTATACAGAGTTTTGCTTAAAGCCCATGGGTATGTTGTCTATGACAAGCATTTTAAGATGCTTTATCTCTCTTTTGATAGCTGTTAGGTAAGCTTCTGAAACATGGATCTATATTAATGTTTCCAAAACACGTTTTCTCCTTAGTTAAAGAATAAGCAACAATTTGGTTTATTTTGCAGAGCTCTGTGGGTATTTAAAGGGTCCCCTTCAAAGTAAGATTAAAACTAAAGGTGGTGATGAATGTATTCAAATGGAAAGAAGAGGCTTCAAAAGAAAAATATCATAAAAGAGAAATATTTCTGAACCCAAAGATGTTTCCTGTTTCTGATCTCAAACGTGTTACAATTTGCACCTCATTTTCTTCAAAACATTTTTATCTAGTGTTTGTCTAGGTACTATTTTGCAACATAAAGGAAATCAGATGTTATATACACCAAAAATCAAATATGTTTCATCATTTATCTTCTTTTCAGTACTTTTCCAAACAATAAACAACTTTTGCATTTTGTTATAAAGAAATGTGGCTTTTAAAGAACTTTGGAAAGAAAACTTTTTACAAGCTGCCACATGACAAATAAGAGGGAAAAATGTGTTAAAAGACCAACAGTCCATACTACCAATTAAGGTGTCATAGGAATTATGTCCCTTTTGTAGAAGAATCTGACAAGCATTTGCTCAGAAGCGTAACCAGGCAGAAACAAATGGATGTTAAACAAAGAAAAATGAAGTCAAGGGGAAGCAGGATAGAGAAGTGAAGCAAAGCAAGTGGAACCTTTCAATTAAGAAAAACAGTCAAAGAATTTTAAGATCAATATATACTAAATTGGAAACTAACAGTATAAAATGTATTCAATAATAAAATACATGTTTGATATTAATTTTTCACAACACTCAATATTTCATGGAAGAAAAATTCCAACAAGTATATGAGTGAACAGATTAGTCAAAATCACTTGAAACTACCAGTTGTACTTCATTATAGACGAATGAGGGAAAGATCATAATTGTTCTTTGAGTCTCCTATGTATATTTTGTATTAAAGATGGTGATTATTATATCTGTGAAAATTTATAATAGATATAAATAATAACTCTTCACGTTAGCTACATGAAAACATGAAGACATATGAAAGTAAGTAAATTACCTTAATGCCACTTATTATTTATGGTGAGTGTGCATGGGTGTGTGTGTGTGTGTGTGTGTGTGTGTGTGTGTGTTATTAGCACTTAACCCAGGCCTTGCACATTAAGTGTACTTCCAGAACATTTGTATTTTGAGGCAGCAGAATCTTGCTACATTGCCTAGATTGGGTTTAAACTTGTGATGCTTCTGCTTTGGCTTGTTCCATGCAAATTTTTATACAGAAGACCAATGTGATCTGACTTGCATGCTATAAGAATAATTGGAGAAATGGTAGGAAAGGAAATGGACACTGCTGCCGCATTACAATACTGCTGTAATCCAGGTCACATACACCAGGGGTTAAACCAGCTAGTAAGCAGTAAGAGGTTGAGAAGCGGGTCACTGAAGGTGTAAATATTGATGGTAAGCTCAATTGTTTTTATTGATGGTTAGGCATGGGGTGTGAAAGAATCAAAGAAGACACAAATGACTCCAAGGTTTGAGCAAACAGCAAGAAGGAGATACCTGCCTTCTGAGATCAAGACCCTTTGTAAAGCAAAGCTGTCCAGGGAAAGGCGGAACAGGGTGAGATCACAGCAAGGTCAGATGGTCAGGCATACCGCTCAAAGCCAAATCGAATAGACATCCAGGGGAAGATTTAAAGAAAATGCTTGAGTATGTGTCGGGAATTGGGATTGTATGTGGAATGGAAATCTGAATGTGACAGCCATTGGAATATAAATTGCTTTGAAACTAGAGTTGGGTAATAGTGATAGAACAACACAGACTTATTTAAGATTGTATAGCTTCTTCATTATAACGTGAATTTAAATGTATACCTGAGAATGATAAGTCGACAATGTTAGAAAAAACTAAAGGGGGAAATATCTTCAGTGATAAATCATAGTGGCCTGTACTAGGCACCTGGCCATTAAGGGATGAGAATTGGTCATTTATAAGTAAGTATTGCTAGTAGAGACAATTGTTTTTATCAGTGCTTTAGACAAGATGTGACAAAACAGGGCTGGGGATATAGCTCAGTGACAGTGCCTGCCTGGCAAGCACAAGGTTGTGAGTTTGATTTCCACTCCAATAACAACAACAAAAAAGGACTAAACCATCTAATGGTACTGTCATTGGTTTTATAAGAAATAATGGGAACAACTGTCTGCAAGACTACAATTAAAAGAAAAGAGAGAAATACTAAAGAACTTTGTGGGCAAAATATGAAGTTTTTTGTTTGTTTTTCTCCTTTATCATTTTTGTTTTTAATAAAGTTGCAAAGGCAATCATATGTTGGTAAGAACCTGAGAATAACTATGTGGATGGAAAGCTGATGGAGTACGGATAGAGTGCAGAACTGAAGCACTGTGCTGGAGCGGATGGATGACGGGACCTGGTACACAGAAGACGGAGCAGATGGAGCTGCTTACACCTAGAAGGATGGAAATTTTACTATAATGGGGGAGGAGTACAGATTACGGGCTCAGATGCTGTAATAGATGTGTTCACACCAGCCTATGGAAGCTCCCTTCTGGCTGCTTTTTATTTTCACATTAAACATGCAGCCAGATCATCAATGAGAAGTGAGGATAGGGAAATATTTGTTTTGGATTTAATGTTTTTGGTTACAATTTAAAGTATAATATACTTGGTTGAGGGATTTTTACTCACTTTCTGCCACCATATTATTTTTTTGCAAATTAAAAGTTAAGTCATAATTTTGTGACTTTTTTCCATAGTAAAATTTTAAAATATATATCTCTCCTTCATTGATTCTCCATTTTTTAATTTTAAACAGAAAAAAAGTAAGAAATAACTGTATGACAAAGTTTCAAAGCAGGCAAATAGGAGAGTAACAATAATTAACACACCGTGTATTGTTATGTTCCCAGGAGCCTGTTCAGAGCACAAGATATAGGCATGAAACTTTATCCAGAAAATTACTGACATAAAACTAGATTTGAGCTGATTTTTGCAATGTTTGTAACTTGATTTTATCTTCTTTTGAAGATGTATTATTAGAATAGGATTTAGTTCCTTTAAATTTTATGGAAAGGTAGGAGGGATTGCCAGAAAATACCCAGGAAACGAGTACCAACCTTGCCAAGTATCTATGTACTAATTTATTCCTTACTTTAGTGTTTCAGTAAAGGAATATGAGATAGATACACAAGCCTAGGACATTCATATGACAGTTTTCTTTGACATAAATTATAAAGCAGAGATCTATCTGTAATTTTGCAACGTAGAACGGTTTCAGAACTCAATGAATTCCAAGTTGTAGTGTGAAAGTATAGGACTTGTAGGGTGGGGATAAAACAATTTATTTCTCTCGTGAAAAACAAGCCCCAAATGGGCTTCTGATTTACTCAAGTTAAGAACCTAATTGCCACAGATTGGCTAAAGGATAATAATTTGAAATCATGTGACATCAAGTAGAGGTTAATCTCATGAGGCTAAGAAGAAGAGATCATTTGCTATTCTTGCTAAGTTGTAGTCTTGCTCTTAATTTTTACAAAAAATAAATTTATGGTTACAATTTTTCGCCTTTTATCTTGAAAATACTGAAATGATTTGAGAAAAATATCATCACAACTTGTATTTTACGCCAAGTGTTAATATTTATTTTAGCCAAGGAAGTTTTCTTAGCCAATATTTAATGAGCACATATGGTTCTTTTCAGGGGGAAAATAATATATGCTTTAGATATTTGACAATAATAACAAGAAAAATAATAGTTGTGCGTTTCTGTATTCTCAAAAAGAAAAAAGTCACAAATACATCTATTTTCTAAAATTTTTTACAGCTCTTGAAATTTCATATTTTATTTCTTACCATTTCTAATTAATTAGTTGCTTTACTTTATCTCATTTCTTTGTTCAAAAATAATGATACTATTTTAAATTGCAAAGGTAATTCAACTAAATTTTTAAAAACTTAAATTATTAAATATGTAAAACACATGTGCTCATTATGAATCACCAAGTTGCAGGGAGGGTATTTATTACCATAAAATACCCTGACCATCAAAATTAAATCTTAACAAGAAACAAATTAGAGCCACCAGGGTTTCTGCAGTGATTTTTACCATGTTTGAGTTAATTTTTCACTTTTAAACATGCATTTTTCCATCTTTATATATTGAAGGGTTTTGAAAACCAACTAGTAAGTACTATTTTTTACCTGTTTTATTTCATCAAATTTTCTAGATAAAAATAGAGAATTTAATCATAAAAACAATGAGGTGGCAAAATATATAAATTTAGAATGGGTTAAAATATATTATTAGATGTTTTAGAAACAACACGACTTTAAAGATATGAAAATAAAATGCTAGAATAGAAATGACATGTCCAAAGAAGTATGTGACAAGCATAAGAAAATATGAAATTTATGAGCTTGTTCCTGCTCTCTAGACAACAAATTTCCTTATATCCAGGAAAGATTCCTCTATCATTTGAATGATTACAAGAATCCCATTTTTTTATTCTAATCCATTTTTCTTTGCAATATATAACATTTCAGTTTATTAAGTTAGTATATTATTTCAGGAGCTTACAGAAAGTTAAGTATATAAGATAAATATGTAAATAAATTTAAATAATATGCCCTTTGAGAAAAAGTCAATAGTGAATAGTAATAACAGAGAGTAATTTAGAAATGAATAAAATCTGAATTACGCATCACAAAGTGGAACACATTCTCGGTGTGACTAAAGCTTCGTTTTACATTTGGTTTACCACATCCTGGACACTTTCCTTGACCACTTTTTCTGTATAAGCTTATGCTGAGACAGATGTTAGAATCCATGCAGAATGCCTAAAACAGACTAAGAAAGTAAAAAACAAGAGCTAGAGGGAGGGAGGAAATCAGAAAGAAAGAGATACAGGATAAAGCTACTCGCCCATAATTTATATTAATAAATTAATCATTACTATTAATAATTAATAATTGATAAATTATTACTATTTTTATGAATCTTTGAATATATTACATTTTTTTCATCATTTGAATATAAAACATAATTTTCTGTAAAATTTATTTCTCAAATGCAAAAGTATTATCACTCTAGTCTTTATTGTTAGAAAAAGCTATAAGGGAAAGTTTATCTTCATAGAACCTATTAATACATGGTATGCCTTGTTTGATGAAGAATAATGTTAGCTGATTAAACAGAATAGGTTGAGACAACATTTTAAAGTCATATAACACTTTTTGAACACTGAATTCTTATAAAATTTATTTACTAAATGT
Organism: Cavia porcellus; assembly: GCF_034190915.1. Lineage (NCBI taxonomy): Eukaryota > Metazoa > Chordata > Mammalia > Rodentia > Caviidae > Cavia > Cavia porcellus. The sequence continues at coordinate 22,999,523 of NW_026947497.1, read as the reverse complement.
AGCATATTTAAATGGATACCAATAAGTTCCTCGTGTGGTAGAAACTGTATTTAAACTATGAGTTAAAGGCTTTTAGCAGCTGCATTTTATGACATGGCCTTTTCCCTGAGGTAGCTCCAGATACCACTGGACTTCAAAGTAATCAAAGTTGTGAAAGTGGGAATGCAAAAGAAAAATAAGACACCATTACTCAGGTTCTGACCCCGCTGAATGTGCTTCATCAGCAAGTAAAAATTTAACCAGACTTTGGAGGGAGAAATGCATTTAATTTTGTAACAATCTCGTTTTAACCAATCAAGATTCAAATTCTATTAGGACATAATAAAAGGTAAATCTTAGGCTGACAGGGAGGAAAAAGTGAACTTTCTGAGGCATGGAATATGACAGGGAAAAGGTAGGGCAGTGGTCAGTGATGCATCCCATTTCCCCCTCCCTGGATTTCGCCTTCAGGGACAGATGTGGCTGTTAACTTAACATGCAGGCTGAGGACAGGAACTCTTTTTTTAAATCTATTTTTTTTAATTTTAAAACAAAAAAAAAATGATACAGAATTTCAAAATATAGAAGTAGGAAACTAACACTAGTTAGTATGTTGCATATTATTTTGAAAGTAGTTGTTTAGATTACAAGATGTAGGTATAAAAATGCTCAATCAGACAATGGAAAAAAAACTATTCTTTTTGATGAACAGAGATTAGTACTATACTTATTTATCATATATATGATATACATATATCATATATACATATGTATATGTATATATGTTATATATATATATATATATATATATATATATATATATATATATATCTTTCCTAAAAAGAAAAGAGGACAAGAATTCTCATGCAGTGTTTCAAGTGGACACTTGTAAGAACAGCTAAGTGAAGTCCTAAGCCTCCCTCTGGGGAGTACACACTCACAGGTAAATCGGATTGGAAATGACTTCCCACGCTCCTTTTGGTTGCTACATGGCAGGAACCTACTAGAGTGGAAGGAGCAACTCAGCCAAGGATCCAGATGGAGAACATCTCAAGAGTCTGCAACACAGCAAAGACTGAGTCAGCAAAGAGCTGCTGAGTGGAGAAAAACTGCGCTGTGTGCTCATTGGCCCCAGATGTCAGCAGCAAATGCCAGAAGAACATCCTGAGAAAGGACCACGCCTATGAGGCTTACTGAAGACAGAACACCCACTCTGCAGCGGCCTGGAAAGCAAAAAGTAGTTGCCGAATAAATTCAGAGTCTTCGGTTTCCTGCTGTAGGTACATAGCAGTTCTCCCAGTGACTGAGGCTCTACATTTAAACTAACACCATCTTTGAGATCATCAAGAATGCAAGGAGTGTGAAAACAAGAGTCATGCATTTATTTTCAAAAACTGCCATTTACAGAACTGCTGAAGTGATTGGGTCTGATTAAGTTTAAATGAAATTGGACCTAATGTAGCTTTTCATTTCCAACTATCATTAGGGAAAGCCAAAATTATTACAGATAAAACAGAGTGTTTTTACTTGCTCTTCTGATTTGACTAATAGTTGCATCTCCGTGACACAGATATAAAATGAGCAGAAGAAACCGTTAATGCTGCAAAGGTTAAAGATTAATAAACTCTGCAGGGGAACCAAGAAGGGGAGCAAAAATATAATCTCTGTAAATCCCCCTTGCAACGAAAGACTACTGTAAACACTTTATATGTATACTTTTTTTTTCAATATTCCAGCTATCAATTTATAATTGAAGCTAAAGCAGTTTAAGTGTTACACCTGGAGTGCAATTAAAAAATATATAGCTTTCATATAAATTTTTCAGCTACAAAGTTCTATGTTAACAGATCAATAAATATATTTATTTTTTTAATTTTAATATTTAAAATAATACTTTGTTATCTATGAAGCTATACTTTTATATTACAGGATATAAGATTTAGTTATTCATGAAATTCCTTTTCTGTAGTAAAATTTATGATTGGGATCAAATATCTTGGCCTGTTATTTGATTCAAATTAAATAGGTGGATGAACTATGATTGCAATCATTAAGAAAAGAGGGCTATAATTATTTTAAAATAAAAGAACTATAAACCTAGATTCTATGAGATATATAAAAATCAAAAAGCACTTATCTCACTCAGGAATTGGAGTATAATATTGGAAGTTAAAAATGATGAAATGAATTTATCTGGAAGTTCCTCTGTTTCTTCTGATATAAAGAAAATAGTAAAGAATATAGTAAACTTACAATACTACAAATTTAACATACAGTTTGCAAGACAGAATTAAAATAATGTCTTATCAACTTTTCTTTATCCAAACAGACCATTTAAAACCTCATTATATAGTGTTTGAATCATTATTCACTCATCAAATCCTGCTTCCTCATGAAAAGACTTTTATTTAAGTGACACAGGCTAGAGTATCCTAACTTTATATTTTGGAGTTTCTTTTTGGTAATGTAACTCATTTGCTACACTGTTGATGACTTCATAATCTAACATACACAAGTACACATAGCTTCAACATAGCAGTAGCCTAATAAGAATGTCTGCAATGATTATAGCTAATGCTTCTCATATGCCTAGGCTTAGGGACTAACACATGTGATTCTTGCTAAGTATTTACCTAAATTTATGGAAGTAGGGTTGATTACCCTGACAAATTTTAAACTGGCCACAAGCATTCAAAGTGATTTAAATGAGAGGAAATTATTTCCTAGGAAAAGTAAATAACTTGAGTTAAAAGGATCTCCTGTAGATGCTCACCAAGTTTTAGTTATATCCATTGAATAAATTTCACTACTATTGTTAACTGCCTTCAAATCCATGAAATCAAGCCTTAAACTAAAATATGTGAAATTTGTTTTATAAAAAGTTAGTATGAGAGTGTTGAAGTCTCTAGAATTTAGGCCTTGTAGGCAGTTAAAAAATATGGAAACAAAATTAAAATACATTATAAACAATATCCTCTTTTTAGAAGTGTTTAGTAAAGTAAGAGGAATAAGTAAAATGATGCTAGAAAGATTATCAGTATTAGCTATAGTAAAAATAACACATAGTAAGAACATTATTTACCATGGAAAAGATAGACATGGTCTCTGTCATGAGAGAATTCACCATCCAGTGAAACAGCCACATAAACAAAAAGACAAATGACTTAAATTATATAAATGATCCAGATGAAAATGAAAAAGAAAACCTTGAACTCAACTACTGTAAGTGTAAAAATGGAGTTTCATCAAACAAAGTATCTGTAGGACAGATTGACGAGGTATGCTTTGATTCACGACCTTGAGGTGAGTTTTTCAATTCTGTTTCTTGGCTTTTTCTCAAATGTTGCATCTAGACTCTGTCATCATTACTACAAAATAGCTTAATTTATATGTGCCCCCAATTGTCTCACCACTGTGAATCTGGCAAATTGTACCCCAATCAAATTGCTGAAAATGAGAAAGAAATAGCAGGTAATTCTTAAAATTATTACATAGAAAAAAATGATGCAGTTTTGTTGAATGATTGACTCCCAAAAACATAAAGAGCCCACACTCAGAAAACACGTCTGAGGCCTGTGGGGACCAGAAGTCTGTGCCCAACAATCTACAGTCACCTGGGACTCAGTGAGAACCACATGGACTGGGAGTCCAGCCTTAGTGACCTCTCATACCCAGGAACCATCTCTGAAGCCCATGGGGATCAAGAGTCTGAACCCAAAGACCCACAACCCTTGGCAACCCTCAGTGAAGCCTGCTGCTGGATGGCATGCCAGTGCAGGAAGCTGCTAGGACTTAGCATCTGACTGAACTGAAAAAAACACAGGAAAATGCCCAAAACAAAAAACAAACAAACAAAAAAAGAGGCCAAAATGGAATCCCACACTTCCAGCCCATCTAGATCTAATACAGGAAATGTAGATATGTATAGATATGTATGAAATTAGAAATCACGGGCTGGGGATTTAGCTCAGCGGCATAAGTGCCTGCTTTGCAAGTGCGCAGTTGTGAGTTTGATCTCTGGTACAAAAAAAAAAAAAAAAAAAAAAAAAAAAATTAGAAATTACACACCTGAAATTCCTGAAATGATAGCAACAAAAGTAAATATATATATATATATATATATATATATATATATATATATATATTTCCAGGAGGTTATAAAACAAAGCAGATCAGAAATAATCTCTCAGGGAAAAACAGAAATGATAAACATGAAAGATTTGGTGAGTATATCCAAAGAACACAAAGATTTAAAAAAAGTAGAAGCATGATGGAAACCTTGAATGACCAATATAGGAAAGAGTAAGAATTGTAAGATTCAAGGAAATATCCAGGAAATTACAAATTTCATTGAAATCTGCAAAACCACATAAATGAAATTGAAGACAGACTCTCAGACCTTCAAGATGGGACTGTACTAGTGATCTTGAAAGGAAAAAATCTCTTAAAAATAACAAGGAATCAGGAAATAATTCAGCAGCTGCAGGTTGATGCAAAGAGAGACAATACAAAGTGATGGGTGTCAATGACAAAGGAGATAGCAACATGACATAGAAAGACTATTTACAGAAGCCATGGCAGAAAATTTCCCCAAACATGGGAAAAGAACCAGGCATACAGATAAGTGAAGCACATCGATTTTCAAATAGCCATAACCAAAATAAATCTACCCTTTAACATATAATAATCCAGATCCCAGAAATTCAGCATAAGAACAGAATATTAAAAGCTGCTAGAGACAAGAAAGCCTACAGAAGCAAGCCTGTCACCTACAAAGCAAAGCTACCAGAATCATGGCAGACTTCTCAACGCAAAACAAAAAGAGCCAAAGGAAAATAACCCACTCAAGGAAAAACAGCATTAGTGTTGCCGGCAGCTGAGTTAGTTAAAAATATTATAGGCAGTGAGATAGGGTAGGTCCTCAATGGAGCCAGTGCAGACAATTGGCGGCTGCAGGGGAAGTGGACACCTTCTGCTGTGGGCCAGCCCTCAAGACAAAAAACCACACAAATGCACCCATATCCTGAGGATTGATACCCTAAGTAGTTCCCATCCCCCTAGGAAAGAGTCACAGCTCTGTAAAAATGCCTGCTTGCTACAGGACTCCCTTCCCCATTTGTCCCTAATGTAATCAATTTTACCTGAACTATTGATCTTATTGGCTAACTATAGTTATGTCCCACCTCAACCCATCTTACCTTGTGAGTTCCCAGTCTTCCCCCACCTTGAACCCATGGTTTTACTCTATAAAAGTCCTGGAAAAGACAGAGTCCTTGGCAACCCGCTCGGGACCCCTTCTGTGTCTCTTCAGATGGAAGCTTCCTTTCTTTCAATAAATATATTCTAGTCTTCACCTCCGTTCCTAAAATTCATTCTTCAGTTTTAAAGAACCCCAACTTGCAGACATAGTAGGCTGGGTGTTTCAGTCCCCAATATCATTGGGATGCAAATCAGACTGAGATTAAATCCTAAATCCTTGTTTAGACCAAAAACTATTCCAATCTCTGTAAACCTACTTTTCTGATGAGTTGAGTGACAATAACAAAACTGATGGTCTAAAGTCATCTGAGGACTTGCTAACAAAAATTCCTTGTTAAGAGCTAAGTCAGACACGGAGTATACACAGTAAACAGTTTAAGTTCATAACAGTAAACTACATTATTAATTAGTTTTCTGACTTCTTCCTCTGTAGTGACATGAGTTCTGTTCTTCATTAGTTTCCTTGATAATTCCACTATTGAAGTTTACCTCCTTCACCACTTTTCTCATCCCAGAATTTTTAGGACCTCCTTTCAAAGTTGCTATCTTGTTCTTGCACTCCTCTTTATCATGCTTTCCATGTGAGTATTACATCATGTTTCATAAAAGCTGTTTTTGTTTAGCTTACATTATCTGGTAGAAAAGCCCTAAATACCAGTGGCTTTCAACAATTAATATTGAACTGAGTCACATGATCACTAAGTTGTGCCTGGATCTGCGTACTTTTCAGCCTGGGAAATCACAAGGATCACAGCTAAAATATAAAGATAACAGTGGAAATATCTTTGAATTTGTCTTCTCTATAAATAGCACCCATCACATATCATTAGCTGAAGAAAATCATGTCTTAAGGCTAATATAAACAGAATAAAAATGCATAATACAATCTAACGATTCATCTTTTGGGGAGACCAAGAAAGCAAACTTACTTTTTTTTTTCTTTTGAAGGGCAGAAAACATGGAGAAAGAAGAAAGCTTTCAATCTATTTTACCGAAAATGTTAGTTTTATTAGGACTTAATTCATGCTTATGTAGATTATGATAACTATTAGAAATGTCGACAAATGACCATAATTTTGCTTGTTTCGTTTCTGAAGATGTGATTCCTGTGGTTCGTCCTATTCAGGTTGCCTTTCTCTTCATTGGCAGGGGCTCTCAAAATATATACCATAGATAAATAGAGGTTCCCAAAACAGTTTATAGATCTGATGAGATCAAACTGTTTTCATAGTAGCCCTAAGGTATGATTTACCTATTTCATTATATTAACATTGCATCAATGACATACAAGCAACAGTGGGTAAAAACCCAAATGCTTTATCACCAGTGAAAGCAGTGCAACCCATGTGATGGTCTTTGTTTACTCTTCCTTCCTTGCCACTTTTTAAAATTTTAGTTTTTTCTTTAGCATGGCCATAAGGCAGCAGTACATAGTAATCATTCTGTTATACTTTTAACTTGCACATGTATCTATGTCACAATGTCATGATGAAATGGCGTGTTCACAAAAGCACTCTTTTTTTTTTTTTTTTTTTTTTGTCTTTTTCTTTTTTATCAGTACTGGGATCGAACTCACGACTGCCTGCTTGCAAGGCAGGCTCTTATGCTGCTGAGCTAAATCCCCAGCCCCTCACAAAAGCACTCTTGCGAGTTGTAGTGTGACATGAGAAGCACTTGTCCAATTGAGTTAGGAAATGAACCAGCTCCTTTTTTTTTTTTTTTTTTTAATGGAACAATGACACCATTTTACTTACAGGAATGATTGACAGAACAAAAGTGGGTTGTTGAGCCTCACATACTTAGACACTGAAAACCCAACAAAGGGTACCTGTGATGTCAAGGAGAAACGACTGATATTTGTTTGCAAGGACAACTTCAAGACTGTGAGTGAAACAACACTGTCTGGGAGGTTTCTATTTGCTACCATAAGCTAGTCAGCTTCACAGTACCTGTAGACTTCGATGAGTTGGTAGAGAAATAAAGGAATATAATTTTTAGCTACTATGTATTAAACTGTGTCACAGTTATTAAACTTTATTAAACATTATCTTTCTGCAACATGATAAATCAATATTTTCCAAGTGATTAGTGCATAACACTGGTCTGTCAGATATAGAAAATAGATCCATTCAAAGACATAAACTAGAATAATGGGGTTTAGTGTAATAGTACCAAAAGATAAATATATTTTCTGGTTCCAAATTACAAGTTATTTTAAGAAATTATACTTTTTTAGTTTTTCTAGTATATGGGAAATATATTTATAGTTACTGAAGGAGCTACTATCTCCCTCCCTCCCTTCCAGCTCTCTTCTCCTCTCCTCCCCTCCTTGACCTCCCCTGGCCTCCCCTTCCCCTCACCTTTCCTCTCTTCTCCTCCCCTCCCCTCTCCTCTCTTCTCCTCTCCCCTTCTCTTCCCACCACCTCCCTTCCCCTCCCTGCCCTCCCCTCGCCTCCCCCTTCCCCTCACCTTTCCTCTCTTCTCCTCTCCTCTCCTCTCCTTTTTCTTCTTTCGCCTTCTCCTTCTCCTCCTCTGTCTGTCCCTCCCTCCTCCATCCCTCAGTGCCTACCTTCCTGCCTCTTTCCCTGTTTGCATGATAAACAACTTAGGCAAGTAATTTAAGACTGGACTGAGATTGAGGGGGAAAAAAAAGAAAGAAAAGAATCTTAAGAGACTACTTATGTAAAAGGATCTCAATGTCGAATTATGATACAAATTGTAACAAAAATGGGCTCAGTCATTTTGAGTTAATTATAATGGTTTATTTTCATTATGCTGCATTGTGTTTGATATATTTGTTTCTTATGTTAATTTTATCAGTTCATGTTTTTTACTAAGAAGCAGCAAAAATTAAAATATCAAAACTGTAAGGAAAAAAAAATGATGCCATGGCTCAAACTTAGAGGAAGAACTTAGATGCCAAGCCCTAGGAAAGTTTGAACAGGACCCTTAGGGAGCTATTCTTGAGTCTTTGCCTTTAATCTTCTTTAAGCCCATGTGTATGCAACTGTGAGTTTTGATTTCAAGTTCCTGAAATAAAAATTGCATTGGCCAGTTTGGGATCATGATACAGAGGGCGGAGCTTGTACAAGTAATGTTATATAGTCACGGTAACTGAGTTAGAAAACCAGCAGCCAGAGAGTGATTTGTGGCGGTTAAGGGCATGAGCCCTATACTGAGAGGTCCTTGTTTAGAATCCTATATTTCATTAATTCATTTGCAGATCATGAGAAAGTTATTTACCTTTGTGTATTTTCCCAATCAGGAATAATAATTCCTAATTTGGGCAAGTTGTTAAAGAAGATTACATGAGTTGTATTTGTAAATCATTTGTCAAAGTGCTACTGAAGTGTTTATATTAATTAAAATCTGTTTAAGTAATTATTCTTGGCTGAAATGAATAATAATAGAAAAGTAGTCATCTTTACTAATACATATATAAAACACATTTATTCTACCTATCTTTAAGCTATATTGTAAATTGACTTATTTTGCATTTTAAAATAATATTAAACTTTGAAAGAGATTTCTAAATAAAAAATTTAGTAAAGATGGAATTGTTGACTATTTAAGTCATTTGGAGACTCAAAAACTATTGGAAGCCTTTCAGTATTTGACAGTGTACTTGTTGAGTTTTATCTTGTAGAAGTTTAAAAACCAATTGTAAAAGTTCAATAAAAGAATGAACTCTAGCAAGTACTCAGGCTGTGCCCTCTCTTTATCACTGAGGAGACAGACAGAATGGTTTTGGTAACCTGCTGGAGATCCTACAAATGATTGTCACAGTGGAAACCAGAAGGCATGGTTCCAATTCCTAGCCAGAAACTGTTGTGTTTCCAACGCAAAATGGTACTCAGAAGGCACAGGTGATTCTTCCCATCATGCCTCCCATTGCACTGAAGCATCCCCAAGCACTTGGTACTTAGACTCTGAAAGCACAGTGATACTCTCTGCCAAATACTGGTTCAGTTTCAGCAGTGTTGCCATCTTTGAACAGAAGAGTTTCTGTAATTATTAATACAAAAATAAATGGAATATGATCTAGGCACGGTGGCATGAACCCAAAGTCCCAGAAACTGTGAGATAAGGCAGAAGGACTGATCAAGCGAGGAGCTTAAGATCACAACAAAGTAAAATACTATCGACAATAAAAAGAATTGCTTCATTAAATTAATTCATCACAGGTAAAGATAGGAATATCTTCCATTTCCCAGTGTACATAATTCAATTAGTATTCAGTAAGTTCTTTTTAGACTGAATTGCACGAAGTGAATTGAATTGACCTGGAGTGAACTGAATTGAAATAAGTTGAATTAGAGAGAAGTGAGTTGCCCACACTGTAACAGTGGTTACCCAAAGAGACCACTAGGAGGAGATGTGATTCAGAACATTGCATTAGTGCCCACTAATCATAAATGACAACTTTTTCCTGCCTGAGTCTGACTTAGCTTCAAATGTTAAGTCAGTGTTGTAGTTGACATTCTAGAAGATTAAAATATTCATTAGCTAAAGTGACCTTTTACTAGGTTTAGGTAAAATAGCATGTATTCCTTATTTTGAATAAAAACACATCACTCCTAAGACTCCACTGTAGAGAGTAAGATAGTCTGGGAAAGACCTTGGGAGTGTCCCTGCCAAGCAAGAATGTTCACTCTCATTCCTTTTATAATATCCTTCAGGAATGGGATGAAACCATCTTGGTATGCATTCTTGATAAACAAAGAAACAAGCAAAGCCCTGCCTGCTTATTAATCTTGAAATGATATATACAACACAGATGGTGGTAATGAAAGCCACAGCTGAATGCTTCTCTATTATTGAAGAGATTTAAACTGTGTAATTGCCATACTATTTCATCTCGTCTCCTCTTGTCATTTCAATACTATATCTAAGACAAACAAAGAAATGTATATAATAAATTACTACGAGTATCCTTAGTTTTCTCAAGCATAAATCTGATGAGAATGGAACTTTAATGATTCTGACTATGCCTACTCAATCTTACATGGAACCATTAGATCAACAAAGCCAGCTGTTTCAAGTTCCATTAGGAGTCAGCATTGGAGTGAAAGTAAATATTAAGTCTGAACCTAATTCTTTTCTATAAATATTGTTGCTAATTTAAAAAAAATATGTTGCTTTATTTCCTTTTTAATTTTAATATCTTCAACCAGATTACAAAATATTGTTTCTTTTCATTTTGTGCATCAAATAATATGTTTTTCCTTGGAAATTATCATTTTGTAACTATTCTTACTACTCCACCAATGCCTCTATGCTCCAATTTCTAAGATATCTCAAAGAAGTATGATAGTAAGACTAAGAATGCTTTTCCGTAAATTTGTCTAACTGTGTTGTAGAAGTTATATGTAAAGTCTTGCTGATTAAGTAGGGACTTTAGAATTCAGGATGGGCTGAAAAATTTAAGCCAAAAAGATGTATGTTTGATAAGATCTCAAAAACAGAAAAAGAAAGATGTTGTCTTATAAATACCATCTGATAGACAATATTTTGTTTTATTTTAGGAATGACTACTATTACTTTATACTACTATGAATCGTGTATGTACTGTACAATATATATTTATATGTATTGAATCAGATGTGCTGCCTCATGAGGCATTTTCACCATCAGAATTCTCAATATTTCAACAATGAAAAGGGTATGAATGCAAGTGTGGTTATCGAGAGCCTACTATTTACAACACTGTTCATTTTCCTGATCTACACACACTTCAGAAAGATAATTAAATCTAATAAAGTTTTTGAGAAAATGAGAATATATATAGTTAAATGCACATAATATTCAGCATACATAATATACAAATACTGAGTATGTATATATTATAGACACAATACATACATATAGACAGCATGCATTTATTTTTATATGTTTTCAATAAGGATCTAAGCAAAGAGTAAGCTCATCTTTATTGAAGTGTTCTTAAAAAACTTGGCATTCTGTCTATCGGGAGGTGTCTTTCTAACTACTCAATCATATTTTGATTTCACAGTACATGATGGATTGAGCATCTTTAAAAGAAATGTCTTTATTATGCTATTGTTAAAATCAGCAGTTATTGAAAAGGAAATCTGTATTGTTCATGACAGTCCCACTATTCTTTTCTAAAACAACAGAGGCTTTAGTAAAAGCAAGTAGATAGCCACATTTTTTTGAGTTTTTACTTTATTACCAGTAAAAGAACAAAACATCAGACTGCGCTATTATCTGATCCATCTGATGCTATATTTCCTTTACACAGTCCTTGCACCACACACAATATTTCAACTACAAATGTTGTTTAGCTTCTGAAACAATTGCCTATCAAAGCCTCCAGGTCCCATTGATAATGAAGCAAAGCCTTTCCTGCAATTGTGAGCCAGGAAATGCTGGCCCCTTGGCAAATCTCAAATGTCCTGTTGCTTGTGATTTCCCTCTCCCCCTCCCCCCTGCTTGCTGGAATGTGTTATTTTTAAGCACCTAGACTAACAGGAAAAGAAAGTTGTTACTTCTTTGTGTGACAGAGGCAGGGAAGGTACGACATTAAAGAAAGAAACTATTTTGTTAACTCAGACTAATCAAATTTTAAAAGTACTTAAAGTACTGAGCCACAGTTGTAAGGGAAATCTCCAGTTCCACACAGTTTAGGATCAATACTTAAATTCCCCATTCCAAAGTCCTAAACATTTTTCAGGCTTCCACTGACTGAAAAATCAAGACACAAACTGTATTGAAGGTGCATAGAACTTCATTGTTCTATACTTACATGGATTAAAGAATGTGTTTCATTTTGCAGAGCTGCCCTGCAAATAAATCACCTTAAAAAGACTCACAGAAAGAGACACATTTTATTTCACGATGGTTACTGAATGTCGAACATTTTACTGACCACCATAAACAGATTGCATAATTTGAAAAAGAAACATTCTTTTATACTATGTAGGAAATAGTGCCATAGGGGCAATCAATCATACCCACATATATAAAAACGAATCCGTTTTCTGATTTAAGAAATTTATTTATTTTTCCCCTAAGAGAGTCTACTTTAAAGGAATACATCAGTTTTAAGGACTCAATAGTGTCCTTTTCTCCGGCCATTCTTCTCCTCAGACTTTGGCGAACTCCTCTCTCCAGTTCTAGGGCTTTGCCTCTGATGTAAACCTTTGATGATTTGAAAGTAAAACACTCCTCCCTATGTCCAAAGTCTTCTCTCTTTATATTTTCATAGCCTAGAAATCACTTATATACTTTATATGTTTAATTTCTTGTTTTCTTCACTAAAAATTTCTCCTCACACGAATGTGGAGTGATGTGACTGTTTTGTTGATGGTGACATCATGAGAGCAGGGGTTGGGAAAGCCGGGTCCCCGTAGATGGCAGATGCTCAAAAAAATTCAAATGATTGAATGAATTTATTTCTAGGTTTTTCTTTCCCAAATCATCACAGTGTACACTGGATTGCAGTTATCCTTTATCGTATGTTTTCAAATGGCTCAAATAATTCTTTACTGTGGTGGAATGACCATATTATGTAAAAGTTATCACCTGAATATTATAAATTCCTGAAAGTCTTAGGAAAAACTATTTATATAATATGTACATTCAGCCATGAAAGGAACCAAGTACTAAACACTTAAAAGGGAACTGAGTTGTAATTAATTTATCATTACTATTCTTCTTTGGATGCACTTTTGTTTGCCTGATTATTTAACACGAAAGGATGTACAGTCATCAGAGGGTTTATATCAAAAAGCCAACAGCCACCAGTGATGGCAGCTCATGCCTGTTATCTCAGCTTTTAGAGAGGCTGAGGCAGGAAGATTGCAAGTTTCAGATCACCCTGGGAAACACAGATGAACAAAAGTGTTTAGAAAGGTGCTTGGACTTGGAGATGTTGCTTAGCGCTCCATGGTTGCATGTTCCAGCACCAAAATAAAAAGAAAAAAAGAAAAAGAAACAGAGAGAGAGAGAGAGAGAGAGAGAGAGAAAGAAAAAGAAAGCAACTTTTCAATCCTATAAATTTGATCAATATTAGTTCCTCAATGTCTATTTCAGATCTATGTATCTACTTGTGACAGTATTTTTTGTTCATTCTGGTTTTATGGCTATTTAGGGTTCTGTAGAGGAACAGAGTTAATATAAACACGTGCATAATGATACAAAGGAATTTATTAGGTAAGGTATCAGGTTCATAAGTGAGAAAATCACAGTGGTCCTCTAAGGGGTCAGAGATACCCAAACCCACTGCGTGCAATCTACAGAACTAGAGGTCAGGCAGCACCTAGTTAATGACGGATGCTTGAGGTCACCTGGTAACCTGGTCTCCATGGCCAAGCATTCAGTTTCCCCTGAGGCCCAGCAGCAGGCCAGGAGTAGTTTTTAAAGGAAGAGTAGTTGTATAAAGATAAAGTCAGAACCTTGCTCCAAAATCCTAAGGGTTTCTATTGTGATTCAGAACAGCATCCAAAGCGATCCAAACAGCACCACTACCTGCAACTGACACATGAAATATCATTGGATCTGGTGTATCACAGGGCCAATATGGCAGAGCAGGCTCTCACAGTAGCTTGAACCTATAGCAGAGCTTTCTCCTGTCCTGGGCCCCAGTCAAAACTAGCATTAATAGATAGGCCAGAGTAAAACACCCACGTGAGGTGGGTTTTGACTCTGTATTTCAAATAGGCTCACTAGGTATTATTACCCATTTTGGGTGGTAGGAGGGGCTAGGTGTAGCAATTATCCTTCACTTTAGAAGGCATGTCTTTGCATGCTCCACACCACTAGACACCTCAAAGTTCATAAGATAGAGTGGCCTTAAATTTATTTGGATTTATTTCCATTCTTTGGCACAGAAATGTTTTACCAATAATTAGCAATAATTAGCTATCCCTTGTTCACCTGATAAAGTCAGCATAATGGCATCAATTTAATGGACTAATTGATACATTGTGGGAAAATTAAAAGGCGATAAAGATCCTTGCAAAATAAATTGTGACACTGGACTGGAAAGATAATATACCCCTGAAATAGGACAGTAAAGGTATGTTGTGTTCTTGGTCAAACTGCAAGCAAGTTGCTTACGGTGGACCATGGATAGGTATGGAAAAAGAGTCATTTGCCAAATCAATAACTGTATACTAGGTACCAGGACATGTGTTAAGTCATTTGCCAAACCAATAACTGTATACTAGGTACCAGGACATGTGTTAATCTGGACAAGCAAGGAAACCACATTGAGTTTAATTAGAGTCACCATTAATTAAGCTTACAAAAACCTATTATCATTTTCCAAGCTCCATCCATCTTCTGCATACGTCAAACAGAAAAATGAAATGGGGGTGTGATGGGAACCACCATCTTTTCACCTTTCAAATTCTTGATGGTAGGAGCACTTAGCTCCACATTTTCTCCAAGTTTGCACTGTTCGGTTTTCTTTATTACTGTCCAAGGTAAAAGCACCTCTAATAGCTCCCACTTAGCGTTTTTCATTATAATAGTCTCCACAATACATATTGCAGATTAAATATGGGGATTCTGGAAAGCACTAAATATAACTATCACAATTATGCAATCTGGAACTGCAAAAATAATCACAGGATGAATTCAAGAACCTACTGGACTTCCTGAGAGTTGGACCTTGGCTCAACTTGTATTGATCTCCTGACACTGATTGGCCCTACTCTTACAGTAGGGCCACAGTGATGTTTTGGATCTCCTGAAATAAACCTTATTTCAGAACAAATATCTATATTTCCCAAAATTTCTGATCATGTCCTTCTCCACAGTGTATGCTGATCCTAGTAAAGGGTTTTAGAGTCCATTAGGCAGAGATGGAAGAAAGTTTGATGGTGCAGTTTTTTTGGTAATACATCAGGATCCAGCCATTTTGCCTTTATGTCTGGTTTTGCGATCTGGATCAAGTCTGGGAATCGGTCGAGGAGCCATGATTCTGCTTTTATGACCTGGAATAGATTGTGCTCCTTTGCTGTAAATTTTTCTGAATATAGTAAAATGTTATTAAGTTTCTATCCATTTCACTTTTTAGAAAATCATAGGTAATCAGTCAGTCCCGAAGGTCCACACACATTCGACCACTCTGATCTTCGCTTTGCCTCTGGTGTCCATTGTGGTAAACATTCCCACCTTCTCTTTGGCAGCGGTGTACTGTTACTTGATCTCTACCTCTCTGGAACCCAATTAAATCCATCACTTTAAGTCTTCTAATAGAGTAGCTGTGGTCCCCACTATTGGGTCTGACGTAAACAGAAGAACAATGACAGTACCCTTCAAAAATTCTGATTCTCTCTTTACAACTCTGTTTCTTATTAGTGAAAGGTACATTTTAAGGATGATTCCCATGTGAAAGATCAGGTTTTACCTGAAAAATTCACTTCAGCATTCCTATTTCTTTGACTCTTTGAATAAAACCATCAACAATTAATCATGAAATATCATGTATCTCCACCTCACTCACAGGGGGCCATCTTTTGATCCATATTTCAGTCAATCAGCCAAATAAACTATTTGTACCCTTTAAAACTCTATAATGGGTCATTAACTTTAAAACTTCTACATAATAGGTCTTAACAAGAAATTGAACCAGATCTAAATTTAATTTTCTTCCACCATAATCCAATATCTTTAAAATCCATTCTCCTACTTGTTCTTCAGGTATCTCCTTGCAAAAATTAGAAAGTTCAAGAAATTATTTGGGAGCACAGCAGATCTCCTCACGTTTCATGCTCTGTAACTCAACTTTAGGGATTTTTTTACATTTAATCTTCTTTTTAGGCCAAGAGACAAAAGTGGGTGATTAATGTGGGTCCTTAAGAATATCAGCCTTGCCTTCCATTCCAACTGCATCTATTAGTTTTCTCATGTTTAGAAGGTCAACAACACAAAGGGTGTGAGAGGTGTCTTTGCCACAGAGTGGGGAAATCTCTTCCTCTATGAAATAATTTCATCAGAATTTAAGAATTCAATGTCCCCAGATTTGTAAGGTTCCCCCCAAAATTTTCCTCCCAATTCATGTGCTCCCATGCTTTTCCAATCAGTGCTTTCATTTAAGCTTCAAATACCCATTGAGGCTGAGCAATTGGAATTTGTGCTGCAGTTCAGCCAAATAAGCAGTGAGAGTTGGTATTTGGTTTTTGGCAGCTTTGGCCCTACAGGTAAAGGTGAAAAGATTCTCTTTCAGAACACACTTAGAAAATTTTACTTCGTTTATCTATTTCTGGAGTTGAAAATTTGAAACTTTGAGCCTCTTGTTTTCCTTTATTACTTTTTCTTAGTACTTACAAAACTTTAGATTGTTTATATATCTGTAGAGTTCATGATTTCCCTTTAGTCAGTCCCGAAGGTCCACACACATTAGACCACTCTGATCTTCGCTTTGCCTCTGGTGTCCAGTTTGTCCAGAGATGCTGGAACAAACAGCAGCACAGCATCATAATCCCTGCTTTTTCAAAAACATTCAAAAGTATTATACATAAAGTTACTAAATTCCTTGCATTTTGCAAGTAGTGAATCAAATAGTTATACAATACATATGACTTTAAACATCATCAAATAGTTATGCATTGCATATTACTTTAAACAATTCACACTGCAAACTATCCATGTTTTCTAAGTCATCAAAAGATGAGATAGTGGAAATGTTAGGTTTTATGAAATTAGAGCACCAATTCCAGAACCACTAAATCAGTTAGACAAATTCATCCATACTGTTGTGTTTCTCTAGAAGCATTCTCGGTACCAAATCTGTATTAGTTAAGATTCTTTAAAGGATCAGAATCAATGTGAATGTAAGCACAATTATTCAAAGGAGCTTTTAGGTAGGCTTATAGAACCAGAGGTAGAAGAATCACAGTGGCCAATGGTGGTGGGAGAAACCAGAAGAGCCACCGACACATTGCAGAGCCCGAGGATCCATACAGCTCTAAGGCTGAAGGCATAGAAGTCCACTGCAGAGTTACCAGTGTGCATGTGTTGGAAAGCTACAGAATCTATATAGGAAGGCTGAAGAAATCACACCATTGTGCAAAGATAATGGCAAAGATGACAGCTTCTTCAAAGAAAGGGAATGCCTCCTTCTTTTTCTACTTGTGGTACATCTAAGCTACAATCTGATTAGTTGGTGCCAGCCACACGAAGGGTTGTTCTGTACCGCTAAACTTCTCTAACCTGAGCTTCTCTAATAAGCCAGGCCGTTCTTACTCAAATCAAAGTAGCATGTCACCATGAACGATCAAATAAGAGCTGAAGGCAAAAGAGATCTGTCAGTCTTTTGTGGGATAATTTGCTTACTTCACCATACTAAACTGGTAGTCGACTGACTGTGATGCCTCTGTCCTTCTCTGCACTAAAGTGAGGTAGAGTGTAATTTATTCATAGTGTGGTGCACAAGGTTAGACTCTGAGTTCATTGTTATTCTTCTTTCCCAGCATGGTTTCTTTTTCTACTTAATGGATTCAGATAATTTAGAGAGGACTTATCCAAATGAGCCATCTAGTGGGAATAAAACTTATAATAAAGTGACAAATTTTTCTTCAGTTTTCAAGAATCTCTGCATCGGGATCTTACCAAATCTCCAGGATCCAGCACTGTCATGTAACCCACAAGGGCTTCCAACACTCTCAGGTTTGTATTTCAGACGCTGATTACCAAACACAAGTGAACAGATTCATGATTTAGTCTTGACCCAGAGCAAAGCACCTGTTCATGTCTGTGTCTTGTCTCTGTATAAGAAGCCAGAATCAGCTGAAACCTGACAAAATGAACCTTTTTTTCACACATACACGAGATCACCAAGTCTGAATATTAAACACACAACACTCTTCTCTAGGCCATTTCCTGTAGACTCTTTGTCTACAGAGGCATGATTTTGCTCACTCTCTTTGTTCTGTGTTTCCTGCTGACCCAAGCCCAGGAATCTTTGTGTTCCTTCACCTAACTATCACTGGTATCCCCACTTGGTTATCTCATCAACCTCTCAAACTCAGCATGTCTCAAACTAAGATCAAAATCCCTGTTTTCCCCCAAACTGCTTTTCTCTGGTGGACTCTAGCTCAGTACTAAGCACTCCTATCTCAGAGGTGCTGTATCTCATATTTTGAGTCATCTTTAACTTCTTTGTCTTTCTCATCTCATGCATAATGAATCAGCATGTTTGGCAACTTATGTTCTCTTTACAATTCTCAATAGACCCAATTCTTTGTCTTCTAATTACTAAAATGCATCACTGAAACAAATACTTGAAAATATAACAGCATTTTCTCTTTTATTTCTAAAAATTATTTTGCATAACAGTTTCAAGATATTTATTTTGTAAAATATACATCAAAAATGTACAAATCATATGCATTAATCTCATGCTATAATTTTATTTTATTTTATTTATTTTATTTTATTTTATTTTATTTTTTTGGTCCTGGGGATTCAACTCACAATTTTGATACTTTGCCATAAAGGTGCTGTGCCTCTGACTTATATCTGTGGCCCTTTACTCTATAACTCTTTATTTCCCTTTTTTCATAGAAAATGGAGTCAAAATGTTTAATAATTTCTGTAATACTTTCCATATTGCCCTTGTTAATTCATCTCTTGACACTGTCCAGTCCCTTTCTTAGCATACAAAAGCTGAGTCATCTGCTAGAAATTCTCTTCTCTACAGCTAGGTTACAAGTACGTACTTTCCAGAGACCAGGACAAGCATCATTCCCGTAAGAAATATTGCTGATTTTCTTGTAAATCTTCCCTAGTACACTTTTGGCATGAAGAGTTTTGACTGAGCATTTTATTTTTATTAAAAGCTTACTAGTTTTTGGGGTTGAGGGTACTGGGGATTGAACTCATGACTTCATATTTGCCAGGCAGGTGCTTATAACAAAGAACTAAATCCCTAGTCCTGAGCACTTTATTTAATTTTTTTTTTTTTTGGTTCCTATCTTTTCCATTCTACTATGAATTAAGGCAACAAATTATACCTAACACAATCACCTCTGTATCCTAAAGTAAAAGAGAAGTTATTGTGACTGGTTAAATGTTCAAGAAGTTAATGAAGAAAAACAATCATAGTTACAGCCCAATTTGTGTTCCCAAGATGATACGTAGGTTTTTAGAAGTAAAGTCCATTCAATAGTTTCAGCTGCCAAGAGAAAAGAACTAGAGACTGCCACCTCGTGAATCATTATACTTTCATTCATCTGTGCATGTAAACATAATTTTTTATCTTAAAAAACTCCTTGTGGTAAACAGCTCTAATAAGTATTAGCTGTGAAAAAATATTAAAACAAACAAATAAGTTATAGAAAGGAAAAATCTAAATTGTGATGTAAAGAAATTTTTTTAGCTTTGAATCTAGGGAAGGTCTATGAAAATAAAGACTTTAATAAAGTAGTAGCAAAATTAATATTTGATTTAACAATTTAAAAACAGTAGGGGCTGGGGATTTAGCTCAGCAGCATAAGCACCTACCTTGCAAGCAGGCGGTCATGAGTTCGATCCTTGGTACCGATAAAAATGAAAAAGACAAAAAAAAAAAAAAAACCAATTTAAAAACAGTAAAGCTAGCATCTTCATGACTGAAGGAAGAATGTAAGATGGTAAGAAAACATGATGTGCTGGGTTTTGTGCAAATTTGTGTAAACAGTGATGAAAATGTGTATTTTTTTTTGGACATCGTAAAAAAAAAAAAAAAAGAAATATGCATTAGAATCCACACTGAGGAAACATAGCTCAGTGGCTGTGCTGGGCTGCATAATGAAGCTTCACAACAATACTGTCCGGAATGGGTTGACCAGCCAACCAGACCCAGGGTTAATAATCGCATAATAACAGAGCTGATAACAATGTATCTGCTTTCTTTCCTTGTACACAACACAATAAATGCTACTATTTAACTTCAGGCCTTATCCCTGAAACTTTGATATTACAGATATAAAACAAATTAAGACAAGAGGTAAGGAGGTACATGTACTGGGGGGGGGACACAAATGCAAATTTAGAAAGCTCAGCATGTAGATAATTGAAAGCAGATAAGGAAATTGTTTCTAGATAGTATTCTAATTCATGTGCTTTAATTTTCAACTGATAAGCTATAACACAGCCCTGACCCTGAAACATTTGATTTAACAAGCAAAGTGCTTTGGAGAAAAGCAATGCATTTGAATGGCTCTCCTAGGAAGCAAGGCAATTAGCTTAGTTTGGTGTAATTTTCGGAGTATTAGTTAGTTAATTATTTTATCATTAAACTTGCTGAATATTTTTAATCCAAAATTTTCACTGAACACCCTTTGTGACTCCTCACTGTACATGTGCAAATCCACTGGTCTTTCTGAGTTCATACTTCTCTTGTCTGTTTTCCTCCCGGTTCCCAGTCCTTCTCTTGCTCCTCATTAGCCTTTGAGTTGTGCCTAGGACATGGCAAACACAATCTGACATTAGGCCATTTTTCCTCAGGCCTCCCCCACAGAGGCTGCTAAAATGTCCTATCCCTTGTACTGCCCCTGGGGCCTTCCTAAAATAATGTTTTACAATGCATTAAAAAATGCATAGAATTACACACATAGCCCATGATATTGAAATAAGACTATTAAAATATTTTAAGACAATATTTGTTTGAGAATAATACATGCTTCTTTATTAATTCATTAAAATAAAAAGATCTAGCAAGTCATCTAGTAATACTTGCAAGGTCAGTGTGGTCATGGATACAAAGATATGTAAAGGTGTCTGAATAGCATTAAGTATAAATATCTGTAAATCGTTTAAGTAACATAATTACAGGTGCTGCTAATACTCCTGATGGTTATTAGTAAAATTAAAATTTTCAGGGATCCATAAATATTTTGTCATAAGTTATTAAAAGGAATATTTTACTTATTTTGCTTTTCCCAATTTGGATTCATGATCTACCTGAATTCTAGGGAAGAGTGAAGGCTGGTAACTCCACTCATGATACACTATTTTTCCAGGTATCTGCTGTGTGCTGAGTAAAAGAGGAACTGTGGATTCATTCTTTAATATCGGTTATCATAGTCTTTTTTCCCATGTACTTGTTAATCCACTATAAATTTATGCATTTATGCTGCTTCTCTACTAGTGATTTTTAACATCAGTTTGATTTGACTATATCATTGAAATATATAATAGTTGTAACATTCTGATAAATTAGTACATGCACAGTATACATCTTGATTATTGTAACCCCCACCAGTTCACATTTTCCTCTTATTCTCCATATTTCCTTCCCATGTCCACAGAAAACAATCTACCCCCTTTCCTATCATCTCTCTTTTTTCTTTGCTCTTAAATTATTTATGCTTTGGATTTCTCATATAAAAGAAACCATGCACTATTTTGTCCCTGTGTCTGGTTTATTTCACTTAACATTATGGTCCCGAGAGTCATCAGTCCACACTCGCAGAGCTCATTTCTGGCCGTCTTGCTAGTCTAGCCCTGCACGACTTCCTTACTGCTTCATTTTATACCAAGTACTCTTACCTTGTCTATTTTCAGAAGGAGGCAAGTGCCTCCAGGCCCTAACCCCGCTTCTCCTGCTCCCCAGAGTGGACTTATTTCATCCCTTTCTAAATAATTTATATAATAATCTCTCCTTTAGTATCTATTTTTCAAAGCTGACTATAACTCACTGAAAACAAGTCACAGATAGTAGTATCCAAGCAACATTTTAAAAAATAAAATTAGTAAACCAAACAAGTCTCATACACTGCCCTCTACAGATTTTTCTAAATGTAAAACTTGGAACGTGATAACCAAGTTAGTTGGCCTAGCCTGAGCAATCTCTGCTAGCACCTGCTATCTTTGAATTAAATTCTAATGAGATGGCAGAGATCACTTATAAATATTTATGAAGACAAAAGTTTGGCACAGTCTAGCACTAGGCTGCATACCCCAAGTGATGTTATTTCATGTTCAGTGGCTTTCCGGTATCACAGCCACCAGTGCCATCTAAAAGTGTTGCCAAAACTTCAAATCCCCAAGAGGAGTAATTTTTCCATCTAGCTTGATTATAAGACTGAATAGAGAAGAGTCTCAACATGTCCATATAATTAAATCCTTGGTGAAATAAGCTTCTTTATCTTATCCTAAAACCACTAGTTTTTAGTAAACAAAGATACTATGTAGGAGATGTGGTACATAGAGAAGTGAGCAGTGTAGACCAAAAAGGGGTCCCTCCCCTATTACTTTGATCCCATTGTTTAAAATCACAGCTAGCACCTGGCAGTGGGTATAACAGTGAGGAATATTCAGTGTGCACATGTGAGTTAAAGATTTGTCAACACTAAGAAACTATCACCAAACCAACCTAACAAAATCATCAGTGTTAAAAGTTTTCAATAAATAAAAGAAGCAATTTCTAAATACCAATCATGTACTCAGAAAACACCTCCAGGTTCTAAATCATAAATATGTACATTTTATTCACCTTTCTGGGCTACGTCATGGCCATCGATGTCACTGTAACAATGCAGACAATTTTAATGTGTTGCACCTCTGTTGTTATTAACTAATGCTTAGTGCCAGTATTTTACATGAGATTGTACAGAGTTATGAAGAACCCATATTTTTTAGTTCATAAAATGAAATATTCAAATATATTAGAAAACTATATTAGAAAATATATTAGAAAAATAAATTCAAAGAAATTTAATTAGATTATTGTGAATATTAATGACTGAAATTTTATGGTAGTGTAAAGTTAATAGAATCATAGTGTCAAATTTATACTTGAGATTTTCACTTTTATCTAACACTGTGGGAAATGAATATGCCAAAATCTTCTGAAAGCTCTAGACATATTATCAGCTGTAAAAATTATGCTTTGTTTCATTTTTATAAGTTTTGATTCTTTTGGAGGGACTTACTACAAAGACAAAAGCTTGCTATTAATTGATGGCAAGAGAAACATTTGCAGCAAAATTGTTATACTCCTGCAGTAGATTAGAAGTTTTAATAAAAAAACTGTGATAAATAGTACACTCTGTCAGTATATCTGAGAAATAGCAATTAACTATAAAACTACACAATTCAGGCTTGAATTCCATTGATCACACTGAAGTCATGACATTGTTTTATTGCAAGATATGCCATGTTTCTATGTTTACAAGCACACATATAATTATGACTAACTGTTGTTTAATTCATTCTCTGTAATGGAACCAATGAAGCAAAAATTAATTCTGTTCTGTATACTCAGTCATGCACACACATATACACAGAGGTCCACAACGCTAGTCTTGAGAAAAGTCAAATAATTTTTATGAAATAATTTTTATGAAATTTATCTACTCCGCATTATACTGACAACTAAATTTTATTCCGATGAGAAAAGTGATGCTAGTTTTAGCAACATAACAGCAACTTTAAATAATGTTTGGTTTGCCTTTATTTTAAAACACTACTCAAGGAGACTTTTTTTCACAAGTCCAATCAAGACTGTTGTTCAGCTTTGCCCATCTGCATTAAATGCATTTGTGTTCATCTGGTGAGAAACCAATTGCAAAACAACTGCTTATTGAAATTAACATCTAAAAAATCAAACCAGTAATCTGTTTCATTGGCTTCAATATAGTCAATTAACAAGAGCCATATTCTATGTGACAGATAATCTTCTTGGCAAGAGAAATCGAGGGAAAAGAATTGTATTAAAAGAATATGGAAAAGCAGGCAGTAGAAGAATTCAAAAGGTAGTGATTATTCTGAGACAGGAAAAGGAAGGATTTAGAAAGAAGCCTGTGTGTGAATACATTTTTGGAAAAATAATTGCCTATTTTGTATGGAGAAACTAAGGTAAAAGGAAGAATCAAAGCATTAGGAAACAAGAATCTCCATTGTCTCTTTCCCACTATCAACATCAAAAAACAATTTCCATATATGCCAGAAAGGGTGGAAAGCAATGCATGCATATCCAAAGTAATACATTAGCATTAAAAATGAATATGTATTAACTCATCTAGGCGCTTTTCAAGAAACAAAAATAAATTACAATATTTTTTACTTTCTGAAAATACAAACAACTGTCTTCAGAAAGACAGAAAGACACTGAAAATCGAAATCTTTTCTTCTGGTTTGAATCCCTTTGCCTCTGTGCTGGTTGCCGGTGGGGGACAGGCAGGTGGCACAGATGTTGTGGAACGCCAGGCACTTCTGTCCTGATGCTGCTTTACACAGGAAGGACACTGTGGGCAGGATTGAGGGGATGCCTCCAGGTACTCCAAGAGAAGCAATGGGCGGCTCCCAGTGTGCCCTGGGCTTTCAAAGCGTTTCTGAGGAGGGAGCTGCCTTGCTAAGAGAGGGATCTGCTCTTTCTTCTGTCTCAGTTCATTTCTAAGAAGTCAGTTAATTTCACAGTTTTCTTTTCTCAGGTAGTTTATTTAAGGCAAGGGAGAGAGAATATCTGGAGAATGGGCTGTACTTGGAGCAGCAGCGGGAGGACAGGGATTGCTAATATCAGATAGAGAGCTTCAAGAAATGAAACTAAAACAGTTTCAGCGGATATTTGAGAAGACTTTACTGAAAGGTGGTCTTAAAATTTTAGTAAAATCAGTATCATTTACTGCATGTGTGACTAGGTTTTTCGGTTTTGTAGCAGATTCTTCACATTAATTATAAAGATCCGACTACTATAGTTTGGGTCTCAAATGTCCCCAATGATCTATACTTTTTAAAGCTTTGTTCCCTGAATCGTGTTACTGGGAGTGGTAGAAACCTTAAAAAGTGGGCCTAATAGAAATGTTTATGTTACTAGGAATATTTCTTCCATGGAAATTGTGGGGCCTCAGTCTAGTTTTCTTTCTCTGGTCATGAAAGGAGCAAACTATGTACTGTGCACCGACGGTGAAAGCCACGGAGCCAATTTGTCATGGACTGAATCTTTCAATTCTTTGGGCCACAATAAACCTTTCTTCTTTTTATTTGATTTATCAACGGTATTTATTACATTAGCAGAAAGGTGATAAACACAGAAATGTGCAAAGTCATTTCCATTATTATACTCAAAGATGTAGTTAAGGAGCCTGGGGAACTTATTGTTAGGGTTTATGTGGGAAAATTTAGAAAAGCAGTCCAGAGAATCCTAGAATACTGTAAGGAAAGTTTAGCAGGAGATTGTAGTAAGGGCTCAGAATGCCATACTGGGGATATAAATGCAGACAGTCAAGGACAGGCCTATGAGGATTGTTTTTAAGGATTTGGGGAGAGGTCGCTTACATAACATCTTGGTAAAGAATTTCATGCATTTTGCCTTTGTCCTTTCCTTTGTAGAACACCGAGTTTAAAGGTGGGAGATTAGAGTAGAAAAATGAATAGAAATAATTCAAACAATTTGATTGACAAACGGAAGCATTTATCAAAATTTTGTTGCAAACATTTCAATTTCTGCATTGAATGAAAAATAAGACTGTGGCCATCTTTCCTGCACAGACATAAGCATGGCCATCTTGTCCAAGATTATAGAACAAATTAAATTCTTGAACCAAGGTATCACTGTAGTTTATCTGTTGGAAGAAATTTCAAGGTAGCTACTATTCAGGCGCCAGCAGGGTTGCTAATGGCTTCTTTCAGTCAAATTTCAGTGATAATTCAAAGAAAAAAAACAGAACCACAACCTGAAAAATTCACCTTTGGGGAGGAAAAGAGTATGTTTATAAATGCTTCCAAGGAAGATGCAGAGATTATCACCAGTAAAAGGAAACAAAATTCTTTTTGTTCTGGGACAATAAGAAAGATAACTTAGAGCATTACAGGAATTAGCCAGACCCTTGCCATTTTCGGATCACAGACATGGAAGTATAAATTTGTTTCTAAGACTTTCCAGAGCACAGTGTTTTGAGATAAGCGCCCTGGGTGGTTTTACTCATTCATTTCCCCATACAGAGTGTTTTTCACAAAGGCACACAAGGACCACTGCAGCCATAGTTTAACCTGATCCAAAAGTAGGTCACACTTGCAGCAGACCTGGACACAACCCATGGGTTGCTGCTTTTCCAGTATGTAGAATAGAAGAAGAGTTATGAGTCATAGTTTCTACTAAGATTTTATGGAAAACCTGGAGAGACAGGCAGTGCATGGAAGAATTCATATTTCAGCAAATAACCCTTGAAGAAGGTGACAAGCGGAGCTCTGATAGTGAAACTCACTCTGCAGTGGAAACTTCAGGAAGTTAGAGATACCAGGAATGGGAAATGCCTGCTGCCTGTGCAGAGCTGCAAACCGTGTACAAAGTGAGCCCAAGAGTTAGAGGCCTCGTAGATCTTGACCAGCAAAGCCAGTGGTGAGTGAGTGTGGCTTTCAGGAGCCTCCATCAGCCACAATGTACACAGATGTCAAACATGATGTTTTAGGATTTATTTACTGTCCTGCTGTTGCTTTGGCTTGATCTTCTTTGCTATAGTCCTATTCCTTATTTTTAGAATTCTGTTGCAGATGTTGTTTTGTTTTGTTTTGGTTTGTTTTCTTTTCAGGGGTTCATAGATGAGGTTTCTTGGTGTCTCAGAGGCGACATCTAGTAACGTAGCACTTGGACATTCAGAAACACTGGAACAGTTGTGACCTCAAGGACTCTTGGAAACAGTCTGAACACATTTTTCCTTGTGAGGTAGACACAAGTCCTTGGGCCAATGCTATATTTTTGGGTCTCAAAGAAGCCTAAATTCCCAGGAATTAAATGTTTTTTCCCTAGAATGGCAATCTTGGAAAGTACTGGGACCTTTAAGAAATGGAGACAGGTAGGTTTTAGATCGTTGTGATTATGTCCATAAAGGAGACAGTGAGACCCTGGCCTCTTCCTCTTTCTCACAGACCCTGAGCAGAGTGGGCTCTGTCCATTCTGTGATTCTCCCATGATTTACTGGGTATCCACAGCCCAAGGCAAGAGGGCCAATTAGAAACCTGCAATATTGTGATCCAGAATAAGCCTTTCTACTCTTTAAGCTGATTTATCTCAAGAGATGGCTGCAGTCACAGAAGCCAACTAACATAAGGAAACAAGAGTTGAGACTACTTGTGGGATGACAAGCATGTATAGATTCTCATTCTAAAAGAAACATCATAATTGGGCTCATCTTGGGCTCACTTTGTACATGGCTCTCATTCTGAAAGAAACATTACGTTATCAACTGAAAGAAACATTAGCTATAAGTGAAACTGAACATTTATTGTTTTTTTAAATTTTTTTTTATTTTAAAGAGATTAAGACAAAAGAGGACAGAACAAGGCAGATCAGGACAGAACAAAGTAAGCAATACAGATCTTCACCACAAGACAACCCGATATTAACAGTAGCTATCATAATGTCTTTTTCTTTGAAATAGCTGAGCATAACTTCACACACAATACTATCAAACATAACAAAATAGTATAAAACCATTCAAGAGAATGAAAGTATTACAGGGCATTCAGAACCAAATAATGGAAAACGAACAATGGCTACTATATTATCTCATTTTCCATAAAAATTTTGTTTATACTATCACACCTATTAAAATCACACATATTAAAATATCACACATATTAAATTTGTTTACAGTATAACACATATTAAAATACAACATAATAGAGCCAATGGAGACAGAAAAACAAAAGGATGGTAGGACTTAAAGGAAGATGATCTTCAATCAGCAATGGCTGCCACAATGTCTTGTTTTCTTCAAAATAGCTGTTCATACCATCACACATAATAAAATCAAACAAAACAGAATAAAACCATTCCAACTAATGAATGAGAATATTATAAGACTTCAAAACAATGTAATGAAGAATCACGATTACCATAAAAACTTATGTTCTCTTACCGTTTCTTATTCTAGGGAGACTATACAGTATTCATAGATGTGAGTTTGATTTATTTCACTTATGACTATGGTCTCAAGTTGCATCCATTTATTTATAAATATCTCAATGTGATCACTCTTTATAGCTGAGTAGTACTCCATTGTATAAAAATACCACAACTTTTTTATCCATTCCTCAGTTGATGGACACTTAGGT
This sequence comes from Cavia porcellus, assembly GCF_034190915.1. Lineage (NCBI taxonomy): Eukaryota > Metazoa > Chordata > Mammalia > Rodentia > Caviidae > Cavia > Cavia porcellus. Next base: position 22,971,275 of record NW_026947497.1, on the reverse strand, counting down.
TGTTTCCAATATCTGGCTATTACAAATTGTGCTGCTATACACGTGTGTGCACATTTATCACTGTGGTATGATGTTTTCAGTTCTTCTGGGAATATGTCTAGAAATGGCATTGCTGGGTCAAACGAGACTTCCAATCTCAGCTTTTTGAGGAATCTCCAGACTGGCCTCCACAATGGTTGCACCAGTCTACACTCCCACTGACAGTGTAAGAGAGTCCCTTTTTCCCCACAGCCCCTCCAGCATTTGTTGTTGGTAGTTTTCTTGATCCTGGTCATTCTTTCTAGACTGAGATGGAATTTCAGTTTGGTTTTAATTTGGATTTCATTAATGACTGATGATGATGAACATTTTTTCATGTATTTATTTGCCATTTGTATTTCTTCATCTGAGAACTGTGTATTCATCTCACATGCCCATTTTTGGATTGGGTCTTTGAATTTTAGGGGTCTGAGTTTTTTTAGTTATTTATATGTTTTAGACAGAAGACCTTTGTCTGAGGGACAGTTCACTAAGATTTTTTTCTCCCAGTTTGTGGTTTTTCTTTTCACCATGATAGAGATTTATTTTGACATGCAGAAACTTTTTAATAAGAGGTGATCCCAGCTATTGATTCTGGGAAGTATTTCCCTTGCGCTTTGATTCCTCTTCATGAATTCTCTACCTACCCCTATATCTTCAAGATTTTTACCTAATTTGTCTTCCAACAGATTTAGTGTTTCTGTTTTAATATTCAGATCTTTGATCCATTTAGATTTTAGTTTAGTACATGGTGATAGGCATGGGTCTAGTTTTAGTTTTTGGCATATGGAGAGCCAGTTTTTCCATCACCATTTATTAAAGAGACTGTCCTTCCAGTGAACCTGTTTGGCTCCTTTATCAAAGATAAGGTGGTTGAGTGTGTTTGTAGTTGTGGTTGTATCTTGTAATCTATTCCACTGATTTTCGGATCTGTTTTTATTCCAGTACCAAGTTGATTTTATTTCAGTAGCTTTGTAGTATAACTTCAAGTCAGGGATTGTGATGCCTCCTGCCTTGCCTTTGCTGTTTAGAACTGTCTGCTATTCTAGGTCTCTTCTGGTTCCAGATCAATTTTAGGAGTGATTTCTCTAGATTTATAAGGTATGTTGATGGTATTTTCATTGGAATTTCATTGAACCTGTATAACAGAAACTGAACATTTATATGATACTTTTCCTAGAGATAGTTTCAGAAAATAAACTCAATTTTTCATTGTCTTGGCTATAATTAAACAAAGTTGAAAGAACTAAAGAATTCTAATGGTTGGGCTAAGGACATCTGTCCTAGGGACAGATGACTGGCTTAGCATGCATGAATTCCCTCAGTTCAGTCCCCAGTGCTGTTTAAAAAAAAAAAAAAAGGAAATTACAACCGTGCTAAAATTCTATTTTTAACTATTTTTGAGTGGAATTGAGATTTCTCTTTATTTTTTCTCTTTTTCTTCATTCCCTTCCTCCCTTCCCTTCTTTCTTTTATAATTTCTTTCTTTCTTTTTTTTGGTGGAATGTAGTGTAACCATGCTCTCTGTAGCCAACAAGTGCTTGTCAGTCCTTATTTCAACTTTGCAGGAGTTCTAAGAATTAATGGGGAGCTTCAAGATAGTTCAGCTTTTGGGCCCCATTGAACTGCTCACGAGTTGTTACCTTGTTTTTTCCTTACTATAATTTGTGAGGCAAGTTCCTTTATCCCCAGTTTATAGGTACCAGAACTGAAATTCAGAAAAGGTAAGTAACATGCCCAGGGTTCCAGAGAGACAAAGTAGCTGAGTCAGGATTCAAAGACTGAGTTTTACCTGTAATCCACACCCTGCTGTCAAGCCTGGGGAGTCTGGGAGAGAGGGAGGACCTGGAGGGAGGACCACCTGGAAAGTGAGACTCAAAGCCCACGGGTGTATTTAGACTCAAAGACTCAGAGAAGCTGCTTGATACTCTTCCCATTCAAATTCAGGGTCCACATTTTTCTAAAGTTTAAATGGAAATCTAAGTGGAAAAGGAGACTTAGCTTTCTGCAGGGAAATTTTAGCTCTGTCTACACAAGGAGCTGGTACCATTTCCATAAGTTACCTGAAAATTAAAAAAAAAGGAAGTAGCTGTATTTTTATGGAACTCCTGTTTCTATTAACTGTTCTTTTAGTTTGTATGTCTACATACATGCACGTGCATACCTTAATCATTCAAATATCCAAGTGTTTTTTATTTGTCTTTTTTATGGTCTCATGCTGTTAGTGAGCAAATTTCCTGAGAGAATTGTCAATAAAAGTAATTGCTGGAAATGTGTGAAGGCTTTTCTTTAGATCTGAACCTTTTTCTAATCTTAAGGAAGTTTGCTTTTACTATTTCCATTGTAGTTCTTTTCTGGGTTTCTCCTTGCTTCACATATTCACTTGTTATGCCGCAAAACTAAATTGTAAAAATTTCTCTCTAGCTATTCAAAAGCACCATGGCTCCTCACAGACTTCTGGTTTTTCTAAATTCTGATTTTAGCTGACCCCCTTCTTTCTGTGTGTTTTCTGGATACTAGGTCAGGTATAGTATCAACCACATACCCGTCCCAGCTTGTCTGGTCTTCTTTTTCTCCTTAAGGAAACCTTGAGGAAGAATTCTTCTGCTTGATAAGTTAGGTAAAAGATTACATGTCCCATATAAAATAATGTTGTAGTGTTTATGGAGCCATTTCCTAACTTACTTTTCAATGAATTTTAGCTTCTAAAGTTTCTGAGACACTAGGCTGAATACACTGAAAGGGAGTTTCAACTCAGACTACTGCTCCAACCCCAATTCTCTTTCTTATTTAACACATTCTATTGCTGCCTCACTAGGGATTCCTTATAATAACATTAAGCCTTTTTTTCAAAATAAAGTCATATTTAAGCAATTACACAACCAATATTTTGATTTAATTTAAGTTTCAATTAGTTTAAGTTTTATTTAAAGTTGCCAAAAGAAACCAATGTATTTATGTGAATGTATTTTTGAAAGAGTAGCATAGTTTTTGCATGGAAGCCATGAGAAAGACATGTGTTCTATCTCAGCAATAGGAATCCTATATCGTGCCTTCCCAGTAGTACAAATGAAATTTCATCTATACACACTGTGACCTACACTGTGTTTCTGTCTTCACATTAGCTCTTTAGATTTCCAGATAAACGTGTACAGTACTCCACTTCTCAGACATGTGTGGAATTCCATGTGCTTTAAGCATCTCCTTCTGTATTTTAATTTTGTGTCCTGTCCTAACCCATTTTTCTCAATGATTTTAATTTTTTTTCCTGCAAACATGATGGTTGGATTCAATTAAAACTTTCTAAGATAAAATAAGATATATAAATTATACAATATTTAATTAAAGGCATTTCATAAGTGAACTTCAGAGAAAAGGTTAAAATATGTACTGTTGAAATATTGTTACAGCTGGATCTGATGGTACATATCTGTAATTCCAGCACTTTGGGAGGCTGAGGTAGGAGGATCACCAGTTTAAGCCCAGCCTGTGAATTTAGTGACTTGTTAAACGTTGTTTCAAAAAATAAATAAAAATAAATAAATAAATAACCAGGGGTGTAAGTCACTGAGAAGAGACTGTGTTCAGTCTTTCACATAAATAAATATAGTTACATCAACAATTGAAAATAATGGTTTAAAAAATGTGTAAGTAGAAAAAAAAATAACCAAAAAGACACTAAGGTTTGTGGAACAAGTTCATAGCAAACTAATTTTTTGGAAACGTTATGATGTCTAAATCACAGTATGACACACCAAATCTCAATAGAGTTTTATTGGAATATAACTCCATTCATTTATCTACCTGTGTGTATTGCTGTCTATCTCTAATGGCAGAGTTGTGACAGAGTCTGTACATTCTGAAAACCGTAAAATATGTTCTGTCTGGCTCATTACAGTAATCTCTGCTGACTGCTGGTCTAAATGATAATGTTAAACCTGCTGACCTATGTTCAGCTGGCGAGTTTGGCCTTGGTACAGTGCCACCTACGGTTAGCCCCAGAGACCCCAGCTACAGATATTACAGCGTCTGCTAAACAAACTCCTGATTCTGGCTTCTACAGAGGTTTTGGTTACAACACAATCCTCTGGGTTAGAAATATCTGCTCACTAGGGATAGCAATATATTTTAGAAAATGTTTGCAATATGACTTACATGCCTATTTTTTGTGCGATGAATAGTCAGAAAGTATATATTTGATTTATTATATAAACAAATTAATTCCATCTACATGGATGAAATGTCTATTTTTTCTGATGGACTCACACATTACACAGTTAACATATTTAAGATACTTTTCTGTTTAAAAAAAAGAAAGCAAAAGTAAATTAAATTTGTCAGGAGACCAAAAATTCCCCAGTAGAAACAAAATGGACAGCCTCCGTTTTGATCAGCTTAATCCAACTACATATCTCACAAAAGCAAAGCCATCTTTTCCACCAGTATCACATGTGTCTGCCTGTTTGGGAGAGGACTGTGAAACCTAAGGGGAGTTATTATGTTACTGATGAAAAGCTCCAATCTGTAACACATATGTGCATTTCAGTACGTAGTATCTGCTTATTTTCATTAAATTGCATTAAATGCTTCAATATGTAGCAGAATCATCTTCTTTAGGAAGCCTGTACTTGTGGAATTCTTTGTGGTGTGCTTGGGAATCCCTTTACCATGTATTCGTGGCATTCTGCCTTTATAAGACTCATTCCTTCCTATCCCCTAGTACATTTATTAGCACGGGAGAGTTTTTCCTTTCCTATTTTAAATTTACTCTTGTCCCCAAGCTACTGTTTTTGAACTAAAGGCAAAGGACAATATATTTGAGGGAAGAACATACCACTACGAGAAACTCCTGCATGATATCTGTTTTCTCACTTAGAGGCAGCAACAGCAATTTTCTTCTCTCATTTGACTCCCCTCCCCCAAATTACTGTACTTTAGATGTAAGCTAAAGCCTGAAGTAGCAGAACAAAGAAATTCAATATTTTCCAGGCTGTTGGAATTTCATTATTCATGTACACTCACTGCAGTAAGTATACAAAGCAAATGGTTATTTTTGTATATACGTATTTCTATTATCCAATATAAAATATTCAAGTCTACAGATGGCTTTAAAGTTAGCTGATTTTAAAAGTTTTTATATACTTTTATTATTTTATTCTTAGAAAATAATACACGAAAACACATCTCAACATTTAAACATCACTTTACAAATATACCTCAGTAAATATATAATAATATACAGTGATTCCTTTTCATTTATTTTGGGCTATTTACCTTTGTTGTCATAGCAGTATGATGAACACATAGTAGCTGACAGTAAGATTTCTTTATAATCAAACGGCCTCTCTTATTCTCAAACCATCTCATTTCAAATTTTCTACTTGAGTTGCTGGTGATTATCATTAAGTGAACTTTAAAAACAAGGAACCATTTCTCCCGCAATATAAAAATAATAAAAGCTCATTTGTTTTCATACTCAAAGAGAAAGACAGAAAGAATGATTCTACATGAAATTCAACTATTTTATCGAATTCTCATGTAAATTTGAGGAGGAAATTTTATCCTAGATAGAGTAACCTTCTTAGATAACCTGATGTACTATGATGTGTAACAATAGTCAGGGATATATCTGTGCCTGGAAATCAAATAAGTGTGGAGCTTGAAGAAATGGTTTGCACACATCTGAATAAGTCATCATAATACAAAACTCACAGTTTAAAAACTTGCATTTGCAGCTTTGCCACCTCCTACACCTAACGCGAGAACCTCAGGAAAGTGGGAGAGATGAGAGTCCCAGACCTACGCCTTAGGCACTCACTGGTCGCCCTACACCTACTTAACTTCTGGCTTCCTCTGTTCCACGTTTGGAGTGGGGAGTCCTGCACCTGTGACAGAAAAGGAAGAATTTCCTTCCAAATCAAGTGTTATGGTAATTTTGAAGCAAATAAGCAATTCTCATCAAGTTTAAGGGGAGGAAGTGAAGTATGTATTAAAATAAAATGCTTACCTTATAGGCTTATTTTATCCTTAAAAAGGTCACCAGTACAAAACAGATGATTCATAATTGTCAGTGGTAATGACAATAATTAATGAAATAATATTAATAGATATACCAGATACCATTATAGACATTATAATAAATAATAAAGTTGTTTAATATTCAACACCTAATAAATCTGAAACAAAAAAGTTAAATAATTCATTCAAGGTTGCAACAAGGAGATAATCCATCTTCAGACCCAAACCATCTTCCCAACTTCTTTTTAAAGTACATATATATTACATATAATATATGCATATATGTATAACATTTGTGTCCTTTACCATTTGCATTATTCACAGATTACACTATAAAGGATATATTAAAAATGCTTTATTGTGTGAGTCCCATTTTATTTTGAGAAGCTATAGATAACAGTGATTTAAAGTACCTTTCAGCCTGTCCTCTAGTCCTTTAGGATTTAAATACAAGATAAGTAACTCTGTGAGTTATATAATCTCTATTCTTTGATATGCAAATAATGGCAATAATCATCTCACAGAACCAATGCTAGGATAGAAGTGCTAATAACAGTATAAGGTACATAAGAAGTCATGTAATTTATATCATATTTATTATAAGTGTTAGGCATTGAATTCCTAGTGAATGTGACCTCTTTGGACACAGTTTTTGCATCTGAAATCCAGTTAAGGTCCAACTGCTTTACTATGGGTCCCAAATCAATAATGGTGTTCTTATAAAGAGAGAAAATATTTAGACACAGAGGGATACACATGACAACGTCTGGGGAAGAGAAGATACCAGGGATTGAAATGATGCTGCCCCACGCCAAGGAATGCCAAGAGTCATAAACCAGAAGCAAGGAGGCAGCGAGTAAGGATTCTTTCCTTTAAATGGAGCACGGTCCTATGAAACTTTGATCTTGGACTTCTAACCTCCAAAACTTGAAACGATATATTTCTATTGCTTTACATTACTCACCTCTGTGGTAATTTGTTATAGTATCCATACGGAGCTAGGTAGTGATTCTAATTATTGCATATCAGTGATAATCAAGTGCCTAAATTCTGCTCTCTTAGCACTTTGGGGAGAAGGGCATATTAACACACACAGGATTATTGTGAAAGGACTAAACAGACAAGCAATATTAAATATTCAAAGCATTCATAGTATTTATTCATTTACCCATTTATTCAAATAAGCTTAATGGATTAATAGGGGCCATAAACATCATATTTGTCCATGGACCTTATGGGTAAGTCTTCTCAAGGTTAAGTTATGCATACACATTCATTTTAGTAAACCTTCCCTGATAATTGTACATTTATGGTGCTCATTGATATGTTTTGAAGCATTCAACATTATTGGATAATTATATTGGGTTAATTAACATATTGATCACATCACATATTTAACATTACTTTGTAGTGAGAATACTTATTTGTTTGGAATATGCACTCCATTTTCATTAATTATATTTGCCATTCTGTGTAATAGATTGCAAGAATTCATTTGTCCCGTGTACTGAAGTCGCTTCAACGAGAAGTTCCCTTTCAGCGCCCTTTTATCTCTATCCCCACTAAGCCTCTAGTAATCATCATCTTGCTCTCCAAGTCCGTGAAGTTCACTTTTTAAAATTCTCTGTGTAAGAAAGATCATGTGTATAGTCTATGCCTAGTCTATTTTACTTAGTATGACATTCCCTATATTCATCCATGTTGTTGCAAATAACAGAATTTCCTTCTATTTTTGCTGATTGATTTTATGCCATTGAGTGTCTGTGATTTAAAAATTCATTCATCTACTTTTGGACAATTAGTTTGATTCACATCATGGCTGTTATAAATGAAGTTACACTAAAATATGAGATGCAGATATCTCTTTGATGTATTATTATAATTCTTTTAGATAAATACTCAAAGTAGAATTACTCTATCATATAGAAATCCTATTTTTAGTTTCTTTGAGGAACCTCTGTACCATTTCACAAAATGAGTGTACTAATTTAAATTCCCCCTGACAGTGTACTTGAGTTCCCCTTTCTCCAGATCCTCAACAACACTTGTTTCTTTTTTTAAATAATTGACTTTCTTACAGTTATGAGGTAACGTCTCAGTGCATTTTCAATTTTCTTTTTTTGGTGATTACTGATATTGAACACCTTTTTATATATGTTGGTCATATGCTCACTATCATTGAGAACTGTCACTGAGATGCTTTGCTTATATATGTGATAGCTTTGCAATATATTTTGACACTGGACACTGTAATGCCTCCAGATTTGTTCTTTTGGCTCCAGCTGATTTTGTATACTTGGAGTCTTCATGATTCCATATTAATTTTTGGATTTTTAAAATACTTCTGTGAAGTATATCATTGGAACTTTGAAAATGATTATATTGAATCTATAGATCACTTTGAGTACAATGAGCATGTTAGCACTTCTTCATTACTTTATTTGTATCTCAATTTCTTTCATTAATTTTTATTTTAAGTTTTTTTTCTACCCAAGTATTTGGTCACAACTCTATTAAAGCCTTCGTTAAAATCACCTAGAAATACAGCGCTTTCCTACTACTCCCACAAGGCAAAGACAGAGAGGGAAGTTTCCATCAGACCCTCCATCTACCCCTTTCTTCTGACACTGTCCAAGTCGGGGTGCACACCTCGCACGGGTACCTGGGGAACAGCCTTCCTTCCATTCCTGCACTCGGCCACAGTTCCAGGCAAATCTTTGCTGCCATGGACTGTGCCTAAGCACTAGTTCTGAGGCACAAATTCAGAATCCCCTTCTTTAATGACCATTCCCTTAGTAGGATATGAGGCTACAGCAATTTCATTCAAGAGGTTGTCAAATAAATTTTCTTCATTTGATTAATTTCAATAAAAAAAAGTGTGATCCATAAAAGAGTGTGTCACATTTTTTTATATAAAACATATTCGTTCCATTTTCTGATATTGAGATTCTCCACAAGAGTAAAGACAAGTGTTTGTTAATCTGAGAAAACCTATCTCTTCCTTCACTTAGAATAAACGTGAGACACATGATATTTGATGCAGAAATAATCAATTACTTTAACAGGGATATTTCTGACTACCTGTATAGCTTCTCTTAACCAAGATATTGTCTTGTATGCAAAAATTGTTTTCCATCCCCTATATTCTGGAAGGAAAATTTAGAGATCTAAAATCCTCTAACATTTTTAGCTTAATAAAAATTGTATAGCAAAATATCAGGAAAATGTTTGTATTTTCTTACAAGAATTCCAGGATAGCACTTGGAGACGTTAATAAGAAATTTCCAAACATACTTTCAGAGGTGAGTTTTGATCCATGTCTACTAAAGAATGAGGGAGAACATAATATCTTAGGAGTAGACATCCTCCCTGTTCTAAGAAAATTGATGTAAGCCACTTTTATTTGAGAACACACTGCATGTTAAGAAACATTTTCATGTATTTCTTCTGAACACACTGCATGTTAAGAAACAATTTCATGTATTTCTTCTGAACTTCAAATTAACCCTAACAGGTGAATATCACTGAAAAGTTATAAATATGGGCCATCAGTATAGAAAGAACACCTGGTCTGTGAACCAAAAACTAATTCTAGAAACTAAGAAAATTATAGAGCAACATAGAAAGGTTTTTGTTCGTCAAATTTAAGAGAAAGATCATGAACAAATTGAGACTTAATCAATGAGACGTGGCACTTAATGATTAAGGTATATTGAATGTATTAGTCTGTTGGAGTTGCTGTAAGAGAATATGTATAGACTAGAGAGAGTCACCTTTTCGCCATGAAAGTTTCAAGGAGACATGTATATTCAGTTCATAGAGGTATCTACTTTAGTTTTGGACTATTGTTATTCTCTGTCCCTTTCTTTCTCCTTCTCCAGCTTTCCCTCTCTTTCTCCTTCCTTCCTTTCATGGCAACAAGAACCAACTGACCACACACACACACACACACACACACACACACACACACACACACACACGAGAGCTCCTGAAAGCCCAGAATTTAAAATCAAGCAGATCAGGAAATTTCTGAAAACATAGCCTTGATGGGAATCTCTGAGTAGTAGGATTTAATGGAGAATCTATTCAAGGTTTTCCCCATTTAGCTGCATATTTATTTGCATCAAAAGTAAACACTTTTTTCTTCCCTGTAATAAGGATCTCAAGTTCCCAAGAGAAACTAAAAAACATGACCTGACTATTAACCAGGATAGGACAGCACACATTGATTGAACACTATATTAAGATTTCATGGCATTCTAAAGAAAAATCAGGGTGCTGTTAACAAAGAAAGAGTCATTGGCATAGTAGAGTTACAAGGAATAGATGTCTACATGACATCTTAATGAACTCTAAATTTGGCAGTATTCAATGCTATTGAGGCAATTATTCACAACTATTTTAAGTAACATTGATTATTTCTATCAGGATTATGTGAGCTGTGAACAATAGAAATACAAAATAGTAGTAGATTTAATACAGTTTAAGTATATAGCCTCATCCATAACAAATCCGGCAGCAAAGGGCATGTGATTAGTATACTGATTCTGTGGCAAAAGTCCTTGAGACACAAACTCTTTCTAAATTTATTGTTTTACTATACACGATTTCGTTTCTTCCATCCCTAAGTAGATTGTAGTTAAAGCTGGGAGAACAAATGTCTACTCCATATGTCTCATCCAAATGTCACATTATAGGAAAAGACAAAGAAGCAGCTGAGGGCATCAGGATTTCATCACACCTTCATGTACTTATCTACGTGCAGGCCAGAAATTCCTGCCTTTATAGTGTGTGTTGTTTCAGCTAAAGATCACGGTCTTTATTAAAACACAGGAAGGAAAGATACATGGTGAGTCACCTCGGAGAGTCCGCTAGAACTGCATTTTGATTTATTACGATTTCACATAAGTTTATCTTTAAATATCATTTTATTGGCAAAGAACATATATTTTTTTTTCTTTTGTTTTCTAACTACAACTCTCTGTTTCTCCAAAGAAACAGAATCAATTGGTCTCATGACGACTATGAAGGCTGGAAAGTATGAAATCTAAAGAGTGAGCCAGAAGACTGGCGCTTCCGGGCAGAGCCCATGTGGCAGTTCTATTCTGAGTCTGTCGCCTGCAGAATTCCCATTTGCTTGATGGTTTGCCAGACTTTTGTCCTGTTAAGGTCTTTAACTAATTAGGCAAGGTTTACCTGCATTTACTCAATAACCATCTATTTAAATATTAATCTCATCCAAAGACACACTCACGGAAACATTCAGACTTGGCCATATATTGGGGCTTAGTGGCCTAATCAACCAAGTTAGTGAATACAGTCAACCACCACAATAACAACTATGCCAGTCTCTCATCTACGATGTTACTATATTTTTCATTTAAATATTTAAATATCAAAATATAGACTCTGTATATTGGGTTAATAAAGCAGAACCAGCTTGGGGAGGAGAGAGGAAGTAAAGCAGTTTGTCAGAATGTTCCTACTCTACACAGACCTACTCATTTCCTGCTGAAAACTACTAAAAGGGAAGGAGAAAGAAGGTTAAATAATAAATATGCTTAGTGAACTTTTGAAATAGTGTTATGAGCTTAGACACTAAAAATGCATAGAACTGGGAAGCTTAACATTTTTACATTGAAATGTGGCCTATAAAATTAAAGATAAAAAATGGAATTTTCATTGAAAAATTCTGAAACTGAATTTTTAATGTAATATAATTAGCTAACTTAAGATTGAGTTTTATTAATTTTATCAAGAACTCTACTAGTTACTATATGTTCAACATCATGCTAGTCTAAAAACGCCTAGTTTAAAATAAATTTGCTTAAATATGGCCTACTATGATGAACCTTGCATATGTTAAATCAAAATGCAGTGTTTGGCAGCCAAAATGAAGCTTATGGATTTAAAGTTGTTCACAGAAGATCACTATATACCTAGAGAGATGCCAATATTTTATTACTGGTTTCTACATCACATGTTGCAAATAACAATTGTCACTTTGAGAAAGCACTCAAATTAGAATACTAATAGGAATTCAGCACATAATTCAGGATTATAACACCATATGGAGATCTGGAAAACCATTTTATCACTTGGTTAAGTTATTTAAAAATTTTATTTCTTAATCCATGCATCAAGAATGCGCTTCATGCTGCTCCTTCCCACAGGAAAAACAATGAACAATATCTGTAAAGCATCTCACTCCTACTGAACTACCACATGGTGAATTAAATACTAGGATTTAAATGGGTCTATCAGATGAGATGACTGCAGGCAATTTCCACGTGAGAATGAGCTCAGTGTCTTTTGGGGCCATGATAAAAGAAAAGCATTTTATCCATGTACAGAAATAAAGAGAGATACATTGCTTTTGTGATCTGTAGCAGAGCTGGCTAGATGTACATTTCAGTTATGTTTGAGTATGAATAGGGTATATTTCTGTTATGTTTGGGCACATATCTTACTATAATTTAGTCCAGTCTAACAAACACACAAACCTTTCAGTTCTCTGATTAGTACACTAAGTGAAAACACGGTAAGAAAATAACTAGAATCAGAGAACAAAAAACCATAAAGACAATGATTTGAGCATTTTATACTTCCTTCATGAGTTATGTTTCGTTGAATTCAGCCTTTAAATTCGAACACTATCACATCAACATTTTAACTTTTAAAACGATGGGAAAGATCATTTTCATGCTATGTAGTGTGTACATTATTTGTGTATGCACGCTTTCAAATCATCCTAAGATCCAAGTTATTGATTGATTTGTGCTATCCAGAGGGAAGTTCTCAACCTAATAAATGATTTATAAAAATAAAACAATTGATCAAAATCAAATATTAAAAATGATAATTATTTTTATTCTCAGATCTTAGCGAAGATTTTGCAATTATGACAAAATTTTTAAACTAAATCAGGCAGAATAAGCATCAGAAATTAATATTAAGAAAATGTTTTTAAAATGCAGTATATACAATGTCCAAAATATTGTAACTGTTTTCTGATTTGTTTGCTTAATGTAAGTAAATATTTCCGATCAGAGTTTGAGAGGTGTATAAGGAGTATAATATCTGTTCTGCTAATAAAATTTCGCTGAAAACCAGTATGATTTCCCCTGAAGCAAGAATTATGTGCCCATGAAATTCTCTCCTTTTCTTACTCCTTACTGATTTGCTCTTTCAGAAAGAGTGGAGGCCCCACAATGCATAAGGCATTTGGGAAAACAAGCAAATAAGACAACAGCAAAAGCTTATACTCATTCAACAGGTTTTACAGGGGCAGACAAGACAATCTGTCTGAATATGAACAGATGTTTCTGCTTCCCTGGGTGGGTCAGCCTTTGCTCAAGCACTCTGCGCAGCCGTCTCTTCTCTCAACGCTGTTTTCTCTCTGGAATTCACAGATCTGGAAAACAAGAGTAGACACATCCTCCCACGTCGCGAAGCGGTGTGCAGACTACCATCAACAGCAACCACAACAAAATCTACTGAGTACAGATGTTTAGTGGCTTTGGGGGAGCATGATGGATGAGAAGTTGAATGGTTTCAAACATCTAGCATTTGGATCTTTGAAGAGTTATAAGTAAACTCATCTTTAACTCTTTCTGTTGCAGTTGATTTGCATTTATTCCTTGTAGAATATTTGGATCTGAAACTGGGCTTATTAACCAACCTGTAATTATTTAAGTCTCTGCAAAGTAAAGATTTAGCAACATATACTTCTAATGAAGACTGTGGAAAAGTGTATTTTTTAACTTTTAGACTAAAACATTACATGAACTGCTATGACTGCCATCACAAATTACAATGGGCTGGGTAAATTCAGCAAGGTTCTGGATCCCAGAATCCAAGATCCAGGTATAGGCAGCCTCTTTAGGTTCTAACGAGATCTCTATCTTTGCCTTGCCAATGATTACTGTAGCTCCTCTGCTGCCCTTATATCCTCACCTGGGCTTCCCTCTATATCTAATTTCTGTGGCCTAATCTTTTCTTATAGGAACACCATATTGGATTAGTGGCCACCCTAACAACCTCAGTTTAATTTAATTGCCCCTTTAAATGCCCTGATTCAAAATACAGTCACATTCTGAGGTACAGATGTTAGAATTTCACCACACAAATATAGATAATACTATTTAGCATGTAGAAAAGGTGGCTCACTTGTTCAAAACCACTAGGATATTAAACTGAACACTAACATATAAGACCAAATATACTGATCAAAAATGAAAGGTGAAATGAAACTTTCTAAAATACCCAGTTTAATCAATTTCAAGATTTTTAGCTAATTTGTTCAAGTAAGCTATTTTAGATGCAAATCTTCTAAAGCTCTAAAGAATCCAATATAAAAGAAAATGAATTTATTGTAATGTGTTAAAATAAAAACTGAATTCCCTAAATGGACAAAATTGGCAGCACTTGTTTGCATATTGAAGACTCCTTAAATAGCATGTGATAGCACTTTAATAATTTCCTTTTGCTGTGTATGCAGAGAGATATTCATTTTCTTCAGTCTACAGCCAGTCAAAATTATTTTGATTTATTTTCAATGATTATTCCACTTAAAATATTCTTAACAAAAATTCAGGAGAGAAGAAATTAAGATTAAAAAGTTTGGAGGATACTGAGAGAAAAAGAATAAAAAGAAAGAAGAAAAAAGGGAGTAGACAGAGAGGAAAAAGAAAACAGAAGTGCAAGGAAGGGAAGGGGAAAGGAAAGAAGGAAAGAGAAGAGAAGAGAAGAGAAGAGAAGAGGAGAGGAGAGGAGAGGAGAGGAGAGGAGAGGAGAGGAGAGGAGAGGAGAGGAGAGGAGAGGAGAGGAGAGGAGAGGAGAGGAGAGGAGAGAAGAGAAGAGAAGAGGAGAGAAGAGAGAAGAGAAACCTTGAAAATCAGACAGACGTAGCCTTTTGGTACAAAACAAAAGTGCCCTGTGAAAGAACAGGATGGTGGCTTACACAGTAAAGTGTCCACTCCGGTTTTCATTCTTTTCCCCTATGTAAATAAGAGATCAGCATACTTAGTCCTGATTGGTGAATATTTAAATTTTATTGACTAGGTTATTTGTCAGGTACCGGGGTAAACTAGGGCTTTCAGAGATGCTTATCCTGGTGAAACATACTGGAAGATGCCCAGCATAGGGCCAAAAATTTGGATTTTGCAGTTGCACCAGGAACACAAGTATCTATGACCCCAACTTATTAAATGACTACCAGATCCATTCATAATTTACACCCAGATAGCCACTTGGAAAGTTTTCGGATGAAAGATACAAACAAAACTCTATTGTCCAAAAACTGAAGTCTACTACCAAGAATTAGGAGTATTTTAGAGGACAAGAAACAAGTACTGTGTGGTAGGGGGGACCCTTCTGTCTCCCAAATGTCTCTGCTAACCACAGGGGGGAATTTGGGGCAGTAAAATTATAGAGTTTAATTTTTTTAATTACTGCTTTGACCTACATTAAATTAGTAAAACTCTCGAGGGTGAGAATTCAGGTTTCTTTCTGTTTCATGATTTCAATTTTAAGGATAATTTTTGCAAATGGGAAATGTGGATACTATATGCCTAATAGAGTGTTTGGAGCTGAAGATGGGAGTGGCTGGGTTTGGGATGTCTGAGAGATTATTGATGGATATTGGTCAGTAAGGAGACAAAGAAAGTAGATAGATGTGAAGGTGAGTCTACTTGGTACATTAAACAAAAGTCAGATTCGCAAACCATAGTGAATCTTTTTAAAAGAAAAAGAACTCTTCAAAGATAACTCCTCCCGTGAGAGGCCTAAGTGAATCATCACAAATTAAATTCCAGTCAGCTGAAAATCTCATGATTAGGTTCAATTTTTTAGAAAAAACACACATTTTGAATATACAGAGTGAAAAATAGTATTCTGTCACTACTCTTGTGTTATTCAAAATGAACGTATTAGCAAATTCATCAGTCATTTTGGTCTCTAAATTCCAAGTGGCCCTTGCAGACCTACTCTTGAAAGCATAACTGAAGAACACTCTCATAATTTCAAAGCTTTCATTTTGACTTTTTAAAAGATATCTTCAATTTAAATAGCATGGAAATTTGAAGCAAAAACTTATCTGAATGCAGTTCTTACTAAACAGAGTGATCAGTTTCTTCCTCAATGTCCCTGATGTCATTTTTATCTTTAAACAATAATAATGCATAAAATGGGCATCTATTGAGGTAACAAAAACTACAGCCTTACCAGCAAAATGTCTATGGCTCAGAGAACTTCTCTTCTTTTAGTACTTATATGATTCAGTTGTTACCTATTTCATCTAAAAACATCTCAGTGGATTGCATTCGTGTGCACAAACCATAAAGTGTTACCCCGTGGTTACTTTCCTCTGACCATATTACTGTTTTCTCACACAAAGTTCATTATGCATCCACTATTTTAAATTATATTTAATGAAACACAAAGGATCGGGATGGCTTCCTCCAATAATTTTTCTAATGAGAACAACCCAGAGTTCATCAGTGACTATAATGGAACCCGAACGTGACACTGATTGAGTCTCTGTGCTGGATGATAGGAGTCTCTGGGAACTGCTGAGATGGAGGTTGTTACTGTTCTGCAAAGATGATTCCTGATAGAACCCAAAAAGCAGAAATACTACTGTGTTTCTGATACTGACTAATGAGAGCTGGTCTCCAAAACGAGCATCAGTAAGCAGAAAATTCTCCTGCTGTAAAGCGAGCTTCTTTACGCAGGTTAAGTGAAAGTTTTGAAAGTTCAAGTTGCTAAGAATCCATGGCGCTGTCAGAGGCAGGACTGTGTGGTTGCAGGAAGTGTCTGTAAATACTTGTGTCCTTGAGGGTGGCGCACACATAGTAGACAGTATTTTAGATTAACTGCATTTGTTGTTAGAGTTGTGGTGATTAATACATAGTTCCTGCCCTTTAAGATGTGAACATTAATGGTCAGAAACTGGATGCAACCTGGAATATACTAGAATTTCATGTCTAAAAAAAATTAAAAGGAAGGACTAAGCAGAAGTTAAGTTTATGTTGTGTTTAAATTTTTAAAATTTTACATTAAGTACATTGTGTAATATTCAAGAATATTGTTTCATAAATTAATTAAAGAGAATTTTTAGTTCACCAGTTTAGATAAGGACATATGCACAACCCTGCATCTCAGTTTTCAGTGCTTTGAGAGTTAATTTGCCTGACTGAAAGAAAAAAATAGCTTGTTCTTCAAAAGATATTTATTACATGATATTTGGAAGTAAAAATCAGTGGATTCAGGCAATGGTTTTAAATTTTAGGCCTATAAATTCCCAGAATTTACTATCAAAACAGCATGTTTAAGCATTTTAAGGAAAAATGTCATACTATTTACCAGATCTTTGAAATAATGACCCAAAATTAATAAGTATCAATTATCTAGGGCAATAGTGCAAAACCAAATTCCAAGCCTTGCAATTGCATTTTAGTGATAAAAAAAAATCACGATGACTCATAGTTTGCTAACCTTTTGTCCCTCAGATCATTTTCACACTGCCCTCAACTAAATCCAACTTTCCCCGATCTTTATTTCTGGAATTCACTTTTCTTATCCAAAAAATTGCATTTTCCATAATGCCTGCCCGCTTCCCAGAATATCAAATTATTTTTCACTTTTAAACTGTTCTCTAATTTTGTTTCTTAACACATTCTACTTTATCATATTTTTCCCATAAACACTGAATTGTTTAAATAATATTGTTTGTGCTAAGGCCAAGTTGCAACCATTAATGACTACTTTAATAGAAGACCTGAGGAAATGCTAGCTGTATTAATCCATTTTATAAATTTAAAATTTGTATCTTACATAAGATATGGCACTGAGTTGGAAAATGCCTTTTATTCTCATTTGTGCATTAGATGAGTTAACTTACTCAAAGTGTAACTGCAAAGGCAACCGTCATCCCTGGAGTCTCTTTTTGAAACATAGCCAGTGTTAAACATGGATTTGTCTTTATTTGATTTGAAAATGTTTAGGATATGATAATATCTAAATCTCTATATCTTATAATTTCAGAATTTAACCAGTATCACAAAAAAGCCATTCATGGGGCTGGGGATTTAGCTCAGTGGCATAAGCACCTGCCTTGCAAGGAGGCAGTCGTGAGTTCGATCCCTGGTACCGATAAAAATGAAAAAGACAAAAAAAAAAAAAAAGCCATTCATATTTATGTCATCAACTTCTCACTGCATTGCTTTCAAAACTGTAGTTAAATATATTTATAGTATCTAATACTTGAAAATTATTTCATATCATTACTAAGTTACTTCACTTCTTTATTTTTAAGTGATATATGCATATGTACATTTACAGTATGGGTTTATAATGCAGATTTATATAATTCTAGATATTTGTATTTATTTAAAAATCTAGAAAGTAGCACAGGACAAACTACTTAGGTTGGTGTATCTTTCCACAAAACTATCTTGTAGTATTCCAACAAATAATTGCTAGACCACTCAAGAATTTGAGAAATTTATAAAGACTTAGAAATCCCCCAGAAATAGGTTTGTATTACAATGTAAGATATGATAAATTTGAACATTATTTCATCTATGGTGTAATGCTGCAGTTATTCATGAAACTGTCTCCAACATCTGATTATTTTTACGTTGCATACATAGATATATTTGCTAATTATAAATTTATATAAATTTTTTATAGAAACTGATTTACCCAAAATTTACTAGAGTGACATTCAAATTACTTGGGCAAGGAACTTTTGGGGGAAAATAGCTGTAAAAGCTTTATGTATAGCAAAGTTAATCATTAATGATACAATATAATGTAAATTGGTATGATTTCTTATCATTTTGCATTTTTAAAAAGCAAGAGTCATACCTTAATTGTTTTAAATTATTACTTTGCTTTCTTACATTCCTTTCATTGTTCCTTAGGAGGTCTTGCATTGAATGATAGCTTTTATTTTCTTTTTCCTTTTTTTGTTCTCAAATTTGTCATAATTTTTAATATAGCTGTTTAATGGGATAGGCTTATATATAATATAATCAATTATATATATGTTATAATATAATCAATTATATACAGGATTATATATAATATAATTGATATCACTAACATTCAGTTTGAATCCTGTTAACCTGATACATAAATCAAGTAATTAATTTTCTATTAAATGAGCAATCATAGCCAATCCATTTGTAAATCACAAAGTCGAATACATATTGACATAATAGCTTTTAATCTTTATTGTGTGCTATTATTCATTTTGCAGAAAATATTACATAATGATTTATAAAATTAGAATCAAGTGTGAAGTAAATTAAAAGCCAGAATGAAGCACAGTATGCTTATCTTCTCCTTTTAAAGAATTGTACCTCATCTAATGATTTGGAAGTGCAGGAAATTTCCATGTTTTCTAATTTTCCTTCAGGTCAGCGTTTTATCATCAGAATACGAAACCATGAATGAGTCAGAGACAAGAGGAAATGAAGACAGTTGTAGCACAGTTTATATGTCAGGGTTGCAGTGCCAAATGCTTTACAAGGCCTTTACATGTGTTCTGGTACTTTTGCTAATGCAGCTACAATATCTCCAGGGCTGTTAACATCCTTTCTTTCCTCTCTCAAGTGGCCCATAAATGATGGTTAGGAGAACACAGAATTTAAAAAAGAAATGGCCAGAGGGGTTTTCTGGTCATTTTTTCCAGTCTGATCATTTAAAACAAATTCTTTTTTCTTTGCTTTGCTTCTGCTTATTTTAGAGAAACAGTTTAAATTTTACAGAAACCCACAGTCTAACAAATACCCGAAACAGTTACGCTCTCCTCTGGTGCGCACCAGGATTTTAAGGGACCCGCAGGTACAGACAGTGATATTTTTGCACTGGTACTTTCTGAGCAAATTGAAGCATGACCACCACCACTCCTTTTCATCAGGAATAAAAATAAGGTTAAGAATGGGTGCAAGTTCAGTTAGGAATTATTTAACTGACCTGCTTGAGCTAATCCTGTGTTTTCTTCTCACAGATTTTAGCTACAAGATTTATAGTGTCTGAAAATGTTGCTTTTTACAATGTGTTTGCAAACTGTGTGAAACATATCCCCACAGAGCTGCTGTAATCTTGCAGAAGACACTGTACTTTACCCTCTTCAGAGAAGTTTTCTTTAAATACATTGTAGTTACTCCTAAACACCAAAATACCAAAATGACTACATTTTGTGTCTTTTTTTTAGGTGTGCATAGATTTGTATGTGTCTGGTGGGTTTCAGATTTGTGGTTTGGTTTTTGCCTTTGTGCTTTAGAGTGAGAACAAATATAGGGAACCAAAGCATATGGATATTAACATCTAATGGCACTGTTTAAAGAAAATCTTTAGACAAATTAAATTTAACAGAGTTACCTCAGCCAGGAACAATTCATGAATGAGCCTCATTCAGAAGCAAAGGAGTTTCAGTCAGAGATCTGGTCCTCAGCATGAGCTGTTAGATTTTATAGACCAGCAGGCAAGTATAACAAATAAAGGAAAAATAAATAAAATAAAGAAATACAACTAGCTATTTATTATGATTTGACCATGATATGATGAGGCATTTCCCTTATTTGGATATGGTCTAGTGGGAGGTACCTAGCTGAACAACCAGTAAGCTTCTTAGATGTTTCTAATTGGCTGAGACTCATATTTTTTAAAATAATGTTAGAAGAAATATTTCCAAGTTAAATATTTATTTGCTTAGGAAAGAATTCTAGGTAGGAAACCACCCTGAGCTATATGTCTCCTGCTTATTCTGCTTTAATAATACTCTGAGACCTATAACTCAATACAGAATATCAAGATACAGATTCATTTGGCAAATAATAATGCAGATCTTGTGACCTGAAAAACTGTAGCCTGATTTTACTCATGACACATCCCACTGGACTAGACTTTAAAAGTTAAAAATCTAGGAAAGCATACTACTTATATATAGATAAAACAAAGCAACTCTTTGACTTAAGAAGGAAAAGTATTGTATACAATTCTGATTAACACCTGCTAATATTCTTCAATTCTAAATGCCATATGGTTTAAGGAGTATTTCAGTATATTTCAATATAGTTTACTTTTTCAATTCATTCCTACCAACCAATACTCATATATAAACAAATGAATAACAAAGGACTCCATATCAGCTAGTTGTTACTGCACAGTAAATCATTTTGGAATTTAGGGACCCAAGAAGAAAATATTGTTCTCATTCACCAGTTTAGATGTCAACTGGACAGTTCTACAATCTAGGGTAGAGTTCTTCACTACTGTGGTTATCTGGGAATCACTTAGCTGCTTTGTTTGTGGGAGTTAGCCAGAAGTCAGTGAGGGTGGTTCTCTTTTTAAATTTTGTCATCTGCTAACAAAGCAGGGCTGAAGAGAATAAATCTCTTCACTTGATCTTAGCCAAAAGGTCAAGAAGCAATAGAGAATAAATCTCTTGAAAGTATAATTCATTTCATTTTTCTTACTTCCAATGAATCAAACTAATAGCCAAATTCACAATTATTTGGACAACATGCATTTCTCTTACAACTGCTTTAGCCATATCAGACTCCTTACAAGACAAGACTCTTAACAGTCTTTTTTGTTTATTGTGAAACCCTTAAATTTCTTAGAAACTGCTTATTGAAATGACAGAGAATTCTAGCATTAGATTAACTATTAACAGAGGATTAATAGTAAAACCCTTTATTTAATCTTATTCTCAGAACTTTTCATGTTGAGGTTCTTACTGAGTAAGAAGGCAGAAAATATTTTATTTTTATTCCTTCAAATTATCCCTAGAAACTATCTGGTTTTTTCTCTAGCACATAGTTTGGCAAAGAAAGTGCTGTGGGTCGGAACCTGCCGTGTATTTTTGTATGGGCTGTAAACTAAGACTTTTTTTTTTTTTTACATTTTTTAATGGTTACAGAGAATCAAAAAAAGAATAATATTTTGTGATATATGCAAATTATCTTATATTTAACTCTGAGTTCAGAAATAGTTTTTGAAGTACAGCTACACTCATTCATTTACATATTGGCTCCGACTGCTTTTGGACTTAAAACAGCAGAACTGAGTAGTTGAAATACAGACTGCACAATCACAAAACAAACTATTTTCACTATAGGATACGAACCTTTCTAGATAAAGCTTGCTGACTTCTGATCAGACTCATTTTTTTCTCAAACTACTTAATATGCAATTAAAAGAAACCAATCAGCACTGTCTGTTCATTTGTGAGAAAATCACCATCTTGCTAACATCCCAAAAGTTTCTTAGGAGAATATCCATTAACATAGCTTTATTTTGTTATTTTATAATGCCAAACTCTACTCTCTCAAACCTTCAAGAGCAATCTTTTTCCATTTCTCCAACATCTACTAAATTTATCTCATCATGTTTCCATCATTTGCTAGCAGATTTGCTCTTCAATGAGAATCCCATATTTTAGATTACTATAATTCTACTTTCATGCAGGTTTTCATATCATTTTTATGCAACATAAGAAATAAATACAAAACTCTGTAGCTTAAAACAAAAAGCATATTATTGTGCTTGAATCCATGGGTCACCTAAGCCAGATTGCTGCTTTTGTATAAATTTGTTCGTTTATCTGAAATTCATTTATAGGTTAACTGAAGTCTAATCTAAAATGTTCTCAATAGCAGATTTCGCGTTAGGTTGGTTGTTGTCTGGAACAGCAAGAATAGCTGGACCATGGATCTTTTGCCATTAGCAGATGGCCCTGGGTCTCTCCATGAGATGGAGGTGGGCTTCCAGAAGAAAGAGTGACACACTGAAGATTTCTTGAGGCATGTGCTTGGAACAAACACTCCATAACTTCCTCCACAGTATATTAAAGAAAGCAACACACCCCAGGCTTAATGAATGAGGAAATAAATTCAGCCTCTGGATGAGATCATTGTAAAACATATGGTACCATTTTAAACTTTTGGTGCACAGAGTATATAGACATACGTAGCATACAACCAGATTTGTATTTGCTAAGAGCCCTCAATTCTGACTACACTAAGCACAAAGAAATTGTTCTGTTCTTGCCAGTCCTATCATTGTTATGGTTACAAATGAAAAATGAAATACTCCCTACGGGTTATTAGCACTGGTGAAGGTTATACTACAGATTCACAACTGGGCAAACAACAATTTATATTTTTTAATAGAAAAATAAATATAAATCCAGATAATTCAAGATCATATTTATCACTATACATGTGTGATGGAGTATTAGATTTTAATCTTTTTAAGTGATTGCCCTTGAAGCTGTTCCTCTGGAGCTGGAACCCCCCTCCCTGTTCTTAGTTTAAATGTGGGATACTCCTTAATCTGCCTCCAGTAATCCTTTGAATGCCTCTCCTTTATTAAGTAAGTGTCACTGGAACAATGAATGCTAGGTTACATTTAACTTCATTGACCTTTCTATTTATTCTCCACAATTCCATGTGCACGTACTAAGAGAGGGGAATTATTATTTACTGATCTGAGAGTGTGCACAGAAAAACAAGCATATTGACTGCAAGCTTTATGGCATGGAAGCTGCTGGGCTTTGAGTTTCTTATGCATTTCTCCTTTTTTATACAAATGCACTGTAAAAGAGAATTGAGAAGCTAGCAAATAAATATCCCTTTAATGTCACTGTTGTGAAGCTAAGATCAAAATCTTGTTGAGGCTGTCAGAATACCTTTTGGATTGAAAATACCTTTTGGATCAAAATCAGAGACTTAGCTGCAAAAAAGAGAATTAAATGGTTGATATTAACTATTTTTTGAAGGGCTATATAATTTATACAATTTATTATGTAAACTTCTAATATTGTTTTCTTCAAGCAAGGAATAATCATCATAGTCTTAAATTTTGTCTTCCTTTCCTGAAGACTGTTGGGAGGTTTGAATGTAGCTGAAAACTCACTTATAATTAGAAGATCATCTTTCTTTCTAAAATACAAAGGGATAGAAATTTTTTCTAAAATATCTTTTGTATGATTGGGGCAAAGGGAAAGTATCCAAAGAATTAGGCATTTTACAAGGATCATTTCTATAGTCAACCATCTTCATAAATTATTTTTTGTATGTTTTTATTTTGGTAACCACAGGTTTATTATTTTAGAAGAATGACTTGCTCTTAGGGCAGCTCTACCTCCTTCTCTGTTAGGAGTAGGATGAGGTCTTGCCCTTTATTCAATTGCTAAATCCTGCTCATTTCCAATAGTCTCCAAAATGTCACTTCCTTAGAGAATCCTTCCTACTCCTTGCTAACTGAGCTCATAGCTGGTAGGAATTTTCTTCATGACCCCTGTGTCAGGGATTTGCAGTTTCTTACCAAACACCCACTTTCTCCTCCTACTTTCTAATGAAACCTCAAGTTTGTTGAGAATAGCAGCAGGCCCTGCTTTAAGAATAAAATACCTCACTTAGTCTCCTTTGCAGGAGAGTGAATGTGACCTTAGCCCCACAAGGCAAAAGAGGGCACTGGTGGGTAGCACTTCCAAGAAAGCATATTCAAAGGCAGCTTTTCTCTGGTGGCCAACAGGTTTTTTTTCTTTCACTTTTCTCCTTTCTCCAGCCTGGATTATGAGTGCAGTAGTAAAAATGGAAATGTAATCTTGCAACAGTGAAGACAAGATCAAGAGGATCACAGTGACTTGACTTTGGTATCTTCTCACTAAATATAAGGAGACGTTTATCTGGAGATCTTACTGCATGAGAAAATCAATGTTTTGTGAAGTTCCTCATGTTGCTACATTCTTAAAGCCATACACAAAGTTAATCTTTAGCAGGCATGACATTTTTAATGGTTTGAGACTAGGCCTCAGATTATGCCCATCTAGTAACATCAGTTAACTAGTCTGTGCTCAGTGAGATCATGAGCATTACTGAAGGAAAAGGTGACCTTTGTTTGTTCACCACTGTAAGAATTCTACTTAGCACAATGTTTGTCCTTAACTAACCTTAAAAATTTATACGCAATAAGTAAATGTTCTTTCCTCTAATAAGGAACTTGTATCAATCCCTTCTAACAATATTCCTGGATTTGAGATACTTACTAGACTAGCCTAGACCTGGGTGTGTCAATTTCTGTTCTATGAATACTATTGGTCAGATAATTTTTTGTTGGAGACAAGACAACTATTCGGTGCATCGCAGATATTAACGAGCCCTCTAACATGGCTGGCTTCTCCTCATAGCTACAAGTTTGTAAACTGCGTCTGCCTTCCCTGTCACCTCTTGCCAACTCTTCCACCAGATTCATTTCCTCAAGACAAATGTGAAAATATAGTCTCATTTCTGAGAGATCCTAAAAAAAAACCCTACAGATCCAGTAAGAATGTCTTGATAGGTTATTTCTATAACAATAAAGAAACCATTGTATGATTAATCCAAATTTCATATATATCAAAAAGTAAAACTAGATGCATTGCAAAAATAGTCTAAATATAGTGCAGTATACGTACTTCCAAACATGTATCTAAACTCAACACAATCTTCAGTGACTTCTTGTATGTTTGTTCAATAGCTCCTTCTTCCCAATGCAATCATACTGTCTCCCCCATCCACAAATTTCTCTTCATTGAGAACTTCAAAAGATCCAGTCGGCACATGTATAGTATCCAGTCTCTGAAGCCAGATGATCTCTTTGGGTAGGCTATTTCCATACTAATTCTTACTAATGAAATAGAAACAACACGAGAATTTATAATTGACGTACCTCAAGCATGAGAGCTGGGCATGTGGCTTGATCTTCCCTTTGGACTCTTGGGTCAGTTTCTTCTAGTAAAACTGAGTAACATATGTACTCAATTAACTCTACCTCAGCCCCCAAGCCCTCACACATCTCTACACACAAACCTTAATCTGCAAGGTCATCTAACGCTTGAAAGTATTTCTGTGATTAATTCATCTATCACTTCTAGATACGATTTATTCAGTTCAGAGGAATCCTAAGAATTTTAACTTGATTTATCACCTTCATTTATTCATAAGTTTATCAAATTCTTTAAATATAGAATTTATTCAGAGTGCAGTACCACATTCATTTTTTCTAATCTGTGTAATACATTTTTAAATAGCCAGAACCTATTACTTGGTGACAATTTTGTGACAGTTTTAAAACTTACTCAGAGGACTGGGGTTAACAAGGTGTAGATCCAATTCAGTCTGAAAATATGCTAAGGAGCTCCCTGCAAGTATAATGATCAAAAACAACAGAAATAACACTTTTTTTTCCTTTTCAAGTCATGCTTGCCCATTTATTATCATTTTTGTAGTATTAGTCTACGTAAAAGTGCACCTTTCATCAGTATATAGTTTGGTTAATTTTCACAAACTGGGTACATCTTTCCTTCTAAGTAGCATCCACATCAATAAAAAGAACCCCACCAACTTCAGGAACGCTTGCAGCCCTTATTTCCATCCAGAGGATAGAGTCGTCAAAATGAAAAAAAGAAAACTCAGATGGGAGAAATGAGGGTACATAATACCTATCTGAGTTCTACTGGCGTATTTTTTGTCTGAAAATGAATGGAAAAATAAACATACTAAAAGTTGCTCTGCTAAATGTGATAATCTCTCTGGAAATACATTTTAAAATAGAGCAGACTGCAAGAAAGAAAGGTATTATTTTAATTTTTTATCACTACAAAGTACCCATTGCGGAGTTCACCTTGGAAAAGTGATCAGGTTTGGCTCAGAACAGAGAAGAGGGAGTGTGGCTCCGGTGCCAGCAGGCTGCTTTCCAAAAGACCTCTTAGAGTCTCGTTACCTTGGTAGATTTGCCTGGCTCTGGGTCTGGTCTTCAGCCTTTCCAGACTCTACAAACTAGTTGTCTATTTCTAAGGGGCCTCCTGATGTCAAATACACATAAGGGATGGATCTTAAAAAATCAAAGCCCTCATTTATTAATTTACAGTAAGGAGACCAGGCACTTGAGGCCTCTTAGCCAGCACATTCTCTCCCCTGATTTTCCTTTGGAGAAGCCACACAGGATTCATCAGCTTGCCCAGTGATTATCAGTCCAGAAAAAGACAAATTAAGTGTTAGGAAGCTCCCCCCAAACTGTGATCTTGGCACCCTTTTATTTTTTTTTTTGTACAGATGCAAACCTGTACCTTGATGATTCTTTTCAGACCAACTCAGCTGCCAAGCCAATGAACAAACACCGTGAAGGCCTCAGTTTTCCAGAAATGGATCACTTTTCAACCCAGGAAAGTCCTGTATTCACAGCGTTGTCAGAGAGATCATGGGAGTAAGGCTTATACAGCAGTCCAAATCCTGAGCTTAAACAACTATTTATAAACGCTTTTTGGTCTCACCAGCTATGCCATGTCTCTGTCCACTGCTTCCTGCCCCTGCAGCGGAAGGGAGCTCTGACTATTGTCCCAAAGGCGATTGCATTTCCTCCTCGTGCCCATATTAAACACGTGAGCCAGCATTTTAGTGGTGGAATGTTACAGGCATTTCTCATGCCCAGGACTTAAAGAGGTTGTGACCATTGTCTGCTTTTATTTTACCAGCTACGGTTTTCATGTTTTCTTGGTTAAGCAATCTTCATGCCAGTTTTAACCCCTAACCAGTGCAGTAGCCACTTCTTTACCAATGTTAATAACTTCCATTCAAGAAATTCTTGCACATTTACAAAAGAACTCCTGTCCTTTATTAAACTGATTGCTTTGTATGTCCAGATCGATCCATCATGTGTTGATCTCAAATTCTTAGGCTTATATACAGCTCACTGCTGATCATCAATGCTGACAATGTTTTCATATTATTCTGCATGACTCCCGTGCCTTCTATGACCTTTATTAAGATTGGGAATTGGGGCCAGGGATTTAGCTTGGTGGTATAAGCACTCCTTGGCAAGTGCAAGATCCTGAGTTTGATGCCTGAGTTTGATGCAAAAAAAAAAAAAAAAAAAAAAGGACTGGGAAATGGGATTAAGAATTACTGAAATAATAACTGCAGAGTATTAGGAACGCAACCTCAACCTGACACTGTTAACATAACACTTCAAAGCTACGTTTTTGGCAAAAACTGCAAAATAGTATTTTAAAATCAATATTTTTTTATTATGGAGTCTTTTTCTCTTTAATATTTTTCCTTCTTAATTTTTAAGATTTTAATATTGATATTTTTAAACTCATCCTCAGAATAGTTGAGGAACTTCTTTTTTGGGTCTTTTTGAGACAGGGACCCACTATGCAGTTCAGGCTGACCTGGAACTCCACACAATCCTCCTGCCTCAGCCTCCCTAGTGCTGGGATTACAGGCATGAGCCATCACCCCCGGCTATTTGAGGAATTTTAAATAGGATTTCTTGAAACACTCAGACATAAAGATATCAAATGATAACTGTAAAAATTTTAAGGTTATTTCCAGCTATAATGCTCTAAATAAATGATATTAAAATTGTAATTGCAATAAAATATAGTTGAAATTATCATATTATGTTTTATATTAAAATAAAAAATACCAAATAGTGCAAATTATCAAAATATTCTTAATTCTTACCAAATACATTATTAAATGTTCATCAACCATTAAAATTCATGTCCATATATTTTAAAGTTCTTAATATTTTAAACAAAATTTACATCAAACTATCATTAAATATTCCTTTTTGCAAAAATGCTATGTATTCATATTTGAAATGACTCATTGGAATTCATCATATAAAATAAAATGAAATATTCCCTTTATTATACCAAGATTGCTTTCAATATTTGGAAATATATATTCTTATGTTACCATAGACTCAAATAATGTAATAATATAAACATACTATTAACATTATTAAATATGATGATAATAATGATTTTTATTTCTTATAAACAGTTCAAAATATTAGGAAGGATCTAAAGTTGACACTCAGTTGTGCAACTTTTCTAGGATGAACGCAAAACCTTAGCGAAATGAAAAGCTTTAGTCTATTCTGCTTATTCATTTATTTATTTTGTCGTGCTGTGGATTAAACCTAGGGCCCTGTGCATGCAAAAAAGAGCTCTATTACTGAGCCACAACCAACTTTGTGGAATTTAATTATTTATTTAAGTCAATTTTATCCACAAAGTCAAAGTCTGAGGAATCTCTACTTAAGGTATATTCAATAATTCTCTTAGAGTTTTTAGTCTTGTTTTTGTTTTTCTGTATAAATGTCACCTGTATCCAATAACACAAATGATCTAATAAGCACATTTTAAAAATATGTTTTATTGTTTGAAATTCAGGAGTCAAATGAATCAAAATTTCCCAGATCTCTAAATCTGTAGAGTAGTATTTTATAATGCTGACCTTACAAAAAAATCTTTGGAAAGGACTTTTGTAGATAGCATGTTACTAAAAATTTTAGCTGACACAATTTAAATGTTTGAATCTGAGTGATTCATACAACTGACTTAATATTTAATCACCTAAGCATTTTCCCTGACTCTTGATTCTTTTATTTAGAAATAGAATTTCACTCAGAATTATTTGGTAAATGTCATGTAAGCAATTTTTGCAAAGAGTCTTCTGTTATAAAAACTGGCAGACACTAAACAGACAAAGTTTCAGAATAATTGATATGGACAACAGCAGTAAGAATTTAGACTCCCAGGAGGCAAACCACCTGTAAAAACAACACTTCTAACTTCAATTTGCGTTCCTGGCTTCTGAGCGTTCAATTATTTAGGGCATTCAAAGGATTTCATTAACAAAAGAAATATTTACAGACTTGAGGTATAAAGGTGTTTTTATCATTAATGATTAGGTTTCACTACTAAATATTATAATAGTTGCTTTAAACAATTGCTTTTTTTTTGAGAACTACACCATTTCTGTTTTAATCTATTATGTGTGTATGTTTATTCAGAGCATTTTAATGCTATTTCACCTTAAAACATTCAAAGTCAGATACTGTCAGATACGATATACTAACAAATAAATGACCATCCAGATGTTCTCGTATTTCAAGGTTGTCACTGCCTTAACACCCATCAGATTCTGTTCTGAATTCTTAAAAAAAATTAGTTTGGGTTACAGAAATGAATTACATGTACACTGGACCCTTTTAGCATTAATTTGCTTTGTGTAACCTGTCATTAAAATGAACTGACTTAGAATACCTCACTCACGTGGTTAGAGACAGTAACTTTTTGTTTAGTTTTGTTCTGTTTTATGGAAGACTGGGGATTTAAATTATTTTTAAATGAAATTGTAAAAACGTTAGGCCAGCTTTTAGATTTTAAAAAAATTGTGAAGGTAGTCCAGAAAATTTCCTACACTGTAACCAACTTTCCCTATTTATAACATCTTGATTTAATGTAGTATATTTGTTATAACCAAGGAAACAATAATGATATACTTTTATTGACCAAGATCCGTAAATTTTTAAAGGTACTTTATGTCCTTAAGACCATGATGTCCTTTTTGTGTTCCAAGATTCCATCCAGAGTGCCACAGTGCATTTAGGCTCCTTAGAGTTGAGACAGTTTCTCAGAATTTTCTTGCTTTTGGTGATTTTGCAAGTTTTGAGGAATATTGATCAGATATGAAAGTGGCTCAATTAGAATTTGTCTGATATTTTTTGTCATAATTATTCTGTGCTCATGGATTTTGGGGAGGAAGACCAAGGAGATGAAGTATAATTTTTATTGGATCATCTCATCAAGTGTACATTATAACTGTGATTTATCATGACTGATGTTGATTTGATCACAGTATTTATTCAGTGTTTCTCAAATTGTTCCTGTGAAAGCATTCCCTTTCTCTCCCCTTCCTTACTGCATTGTTTGAAAGGAAATCACTACATTGCCCACACTTAAAGAGTCAAGGGATACTGTAGAAAAAGGAATATTTATATAATTTATTTGAATTATTCTTCACATGAGATTTGTCGCTTCCTTAACTAATACATCTATCCATATTTATGCCAGGATAGACTCATTAACATGCATCTTATACATTGGGTTATAAGTCAATATTTTGTTTCTCAAATTGTTCTACCTTCAGTCATTTGGAACTGTTTAATTTTCTGGTGTGTGGAGGCTTTCCGTGTGTGTGTGTGTGTGTGTGTGTGTGTGTGTGTGTGTGTGTGTGTGTAGTACTTGTTTTCTGAACTATTTCAGGATTATCTTGAATATTTCCTGTCCCAGACTCAAATCTGTCATTTCTCTGAGAAACCTTGTTTTTTCTTATTCAAAAATGGTATTAGAAACCAATGTCTGGATGTTATCTAAGTTCACTGTAATTAATATACCATCAACGCTAAGATATCTCAAATGACAACACAAAGAAATGTAAGTATATGTAGTAACACCTGTAGTTACACATGTCTGTAAATATTCCTGTGTGTAATTATCTTTGTTTATGTTAAACTATTATACTGATGGCTCCATTTCTGATCCATTATACAACGAATCACTATAGTTTCCTTCCCTATTTAGTTCCAACTACTAATACAGCAGTGAGAACTTGAATCTAATCAGTCCTTATCCATTCACTTAATTGATCAATTTCAGTACTTCAGGATAGACTTTAAACTTAATTGTCAACAAAATATTTTGATGAAATAAGTAGCAATATAATTCACTCATTTGTTAACATAGTCGTTTGTTTTTATATTTGCTGACATTGAGACTTTGCATACTTTTCACATAAGCCTTTTAACAGATACATGTTTTTGCTCTATTTTTTTCAGTCTGTTATCTTTTTATTCTCTAAATAATAATTTTTCAAGGCAAAAATAAAGTTGAACTTATCTCTCTTATCATTTTACTTTTGATCTCTCATCTAAAATTCATCATTTAGAAAAGATATTTTGTCATGATAAATAAATATCAGATAAGTATCTGTTTTTGAATACTAAATGCTTAGAAAAGCATTCAAAATTTTTTCTCTCTCTTTACATTCATGCCTTTTTGCATGCTATTTGTTTCTTGTTAGGTTCTCTCTTTTCTCTATCGCACTAAAATACAAAGAAAAATTCATTAAGATAACATAGCAAGTATATTGTGACTTTAATTAATCATTCTTTTCTGCTATGGCCAGAAAACTGTAGCGTAGTACTTCAGTGTGCTAAGCCTTTTAAGGTGAATCAGTATCTCCTGTTGTGTTTTTCTTCCCCTTTTTTCTCCTGAAGATAATGAGAGATTTTTTCAGAGACTCTCTTATCAGACCTAACGAAATTCCCCCGTAGGTATATAATTATCATAAACTCCTAACCCAGTATCACATTAAACAGAGGAAATGAACTGATGGCAACTGAACAAATTGTCTACATTTTGCTCATGTTTTGAGACTTTGCATAAGGCTGAGTTTAAAGTGAAGGACTAATGAACTTGGCAGAGGAAACTTCAAGGCAACCCAAACTTCGGGCTTTCTCACAGATTTTTCTGGCTACTTTTAGCCTGATTTAAAATGAGAATCATGAACACAAAGCAGAACTGAAAAATTCACAAAGGTTAATTAGGCCAGAAGTGAAGCATGTGTATAGTTGGGGCCAAAGAAAGAGTAGTTTCTAAAGAGGTTAGTGTCATCAAAAAGAAGTCAGGAGATTGAAGATGTAGCTCAGCTGCACAGTGCCTGCCTGAAAAGAATGAGGCTCTGATTTCCATTCCTGATAGCAAATGCAGAATCATTTCTGGATCAATAAGAAAGATGCCTTCGTGGCACCTCAGAAATCTGCAAAACACCAGCCATACAAGATTCAAAAATGTAAGTATAAACATTTCATTTAAGAACAGAGTTCTTGGCCTCACTCCACCGGGGAAGGATCCCAAAGGGAGTTGGTTGTCCAAGGCTCATTGGGCCAGGCTTAGTGAACAGCATTCAAACGCCACTCCAGTCAAGTTCCAAAGGGCTGGCTTTTGCTGGAACTAGTACTGACTTCAGTATCATTAGGGAATGCAATTCAAGAATTGTGGGATCAAGGAGGCTTCCTCCCAGATTTCAAAGAAAGGTCTGGAAACCCTCACAATATACTGTTGAGCAAGTATACTCACTGAGAACTCCTGGAAGGATGATGTGTAAAGCTGTGGGAGTGAGACTACACATTCAATAAAGGCCCCAAGAAACTGATGATACCAGGAAACAGCTAAGGAGACATCTGCTAAGAATGTCTGAAGAAGCAAGTTCAGCCACCCCAGAGAAAAAAACCATATGGGCTGCAATTGCCAAGGGCATAGAGTCTTAGTTACTTTTCACATTGTTGAAAAAAAATACTTGACACGCAAAGTAACAGGAGGAAAGGTTTGGTTTGCTCACACTTTGTAAGAAGTTTCAGTTCATAATCAGCTGGATCCAACACAGGATGGGATGGCAGAGGGACATCACAGAGGAGAAACAGTTCATGGAAGGCAGAAGTCAGCAAAACCCTGAAAGCATGTGAGGTTTTGGGGGAACATCCAGCCATGAGACATAACAGGGTCATGGTACCTAAAATCCTCTAAGGTCATGTCATGCCACTATATGTCCAAAATGCTGGACATAAAAATATGGATAGTATTTAGTATTTGTTCTGTTGTGTTTTGGTCTTTCTTTCTTCCTATTGATTTCTATTACCTTATTTCTCCTTTTTGGGATGAGAATGTTTACTTTGTCTATTGTATTATAGGAGCATGTAACTATATTTGAATTTGCATGGATTCACAACTAAGAGTGTTTCTTAAATCTCAAAGGAGACTTTCTACTGAGACTTCAACAATCCTGGAACTGTTAAGACTTAGAAGTAAGCCAGTGATTTGTTGTTGTTTTTGTTGTTGTACACATAACAGTTACATCATGTTAGGTTAACTTGTGGCTTTATTATTGTACCTCCTTGAAGACTAAGAATGACTGAAAGAGGTGTGTTTGTCAAGGTGAGAAAATGTGACCTTGTCATGGTTAATCTTGATAGTTAACTTGATTGACTTGCAATGTATAGATTAGTGCAGCACTCTTCTGTGTGTGGATCATGGAGGTATAACTTAGAGATCATGCAATGCCTCTTTTCACCCTGGCCCTCCATTTGTCTCTCTGATCCAGATGGCATGAGGTGAGCTTCTGCAGTATGATAGTTCTGTCTTTGAGCCAGACAGCCACGAACTAAAAGGTCTGAAACTCTGAACCAAATAAATACTTCCTTCTTCAAGTTGAATATGGCATTTATCATCCCCTAACCTTAACCCAACAGCCATCCATTCTTTTGAGAGCTGTGACCTGAGAGACTGTTATTGCTTAGTAAATTTCTGCCTTCAACATCCTATGATCTGTTTTCACCTTCTTCTTCTTTTTTTTTTTTTTTTTTAATTGGTACTGGAGATCAAACTCACGACTGCCTGCTTGCAAAGCAGGTGCTTATGCCGCTGAATCTCCAGCACCTGTTTTCACCTTGTTGCCCAATTCTAAACTCTAATTTCTTTCTGCAGTTCATAGTATTTCTCAAACTTCAACCAAATGCCCCTTCTTTTGGTCTCATGTACTTTATGTGGCTCTCATATACTTCACTGCAATAAATTTATGTTTCATTTCACCTGTACAATTGTCTATTTTTAGAGTATTTTTCCAAACTCAGATAACAAACATCTTATAGATAAAGCTGAATTCCCTTCTGTGCCTAAATTGTAATGGATATTTTTACACAAGTATTTAATTAGAAAGACTGTTGTCTAATCTAGAGTTCATCTATAGACCCATTTAAGTTGATTAATAGCAAAAATTCTTTGTAAATATTTAGAACATTATAGAAATGCATCAATCAATTAAAATCAGTATTTATCATATAAGTAAATTATTAATGAAGAAACAGATCATTACCATAATAATTTTTAAATGCTTATTAACAGATAAGAAAATATTCCCTTATATGAATATAAAAGCAATATTTATTTTGATCCCTGTTTTCTGTTTTGGGTTTCGAAACCAAATTGAGGAAGATGCATACTCATTGCTGAGACAAAATACCTGCTGTCCAAAGTTGAGAAAGGAAAGGTTTATTTCTTAGTTTTTGAATGTTTCAGTCCATACTCAGTTGGCTCCAAAGCAGGGTGGCATTGTGGGGCTGCAGTTCATGGTGGCTGCAAACAGCAAGGTGGAAACCCACAAGAGAGAATGGCACACCTTCTTCCTGACATTACATTGTATGCTGGCTCCACCTCGAGATGGGTGTAGCACTGACATCATCTATCCAAGTGCTAAACAGTTAACCAATCACAAATGCATAATGCAAATGCCTGAGGCCTGAGGGCCACCAACATAAACCATGACATTCCACCTCTAACCCCAAAGACTCGTGCATGACTTTATACAAAAGACATTTAGTCCATCTCCATGAGTTGCCAAAGTCCTAACAGTTTCAGCATTGCTGAAAAGTCCAAATCCCAAGTATCCTCCAAGATCTATGGCAAACTCTTAAGTGTAACCCCATGTACAAATGAAATGTAACAAAGTTAAACATTTTTGAAATGCAAAGGCACAAGATAAACAGTACCATTCCAAAAATTACAAACAGGGGAATACAAAGCAAGTCTAACATCCAGCGTGGTGAAAATTATAGTCCTAGAATTCCATGCTCAGCATTTGAAGCAATATGTTTGCAAACTCCAAGGGGCTTGGGTGATTTCACCCCCACAGCACTTCCAGGAATTTCAGCTCCCACAGCTAGCTCTTAAACCCTCTCTGCTCAGTTTTTGCAGCTTTCCTTGGATGATCCACTTTCCTGGCTTTTCCAAACTACTGGATCTCTTGAACCTTTGGTTTCACCTTCAAATCTTTCCAAATTGCCCTCTCAGGGCACTGCTTGGCCTCCCAGGCCCTTTGCAATCAAAGTGGAAGCCGTCTTACTCTCCGAATTTGTGCATTTTCCTTGCACCTAAAATCTACCCCATGTGGATGCCACCAACACTTGCTTCCAGCTAAACCAGTAGCCAGACTTTTCTTTCTCTTGGCTGTAGGAGTGCAGTGGCTGGACGACTGGGCTCTGTTTACCTGATTGTGAGGAAAAGCTTCTCTATGTTGCTGCTATTCTAGGCGTCACCATTTTGGAGCATGGTGCTCTAAAGCTTTCTTCTCTGAGCAAATTCTTTCACTTTTGCAGTTTTGAGGTTGCAAAGGATTGTGACCCACTTCTTCTTGGGATGCCTCTGGCCATCTCTCTTATTTCTCTGTTCCTCCTCAGCAATCAAAGTCTCAGCTCTATCTTTACAATCCACAGATTTACTTGGAGTTTTCCTTCTGGCCAAACTCACAGTGTTTTAAATTATCCTGTTGGGCTCTTTGCTCTTGATTTGCAACATATATCTGACTAAAAGCCCCCAACAATAGCTATGCCACAGCCTCAACATTTGACTGCCTTGAAATTTCCTTTGCCAGATTAATCAGTCCATTGTCCTTAATCTCAGTCTCAGGCAAAGACTCTAGGCATGAGCAAAATTCAGACAAACTTTCTGCCAAGCCACAACACACATCATGGGGAGTCCAACAACCAACACAGTCTTACTTCCCAGCAGAAACCTCCTAAGCCTGATTTTTACTGTCAGCCTTTGTATCAGCCTTCTGGTCTCCTTAGCTCTGAACAGAATCACCTCTACAGTACAACCTAGCTCTATGCATCCAGATGACATGTCTGAACCTTTCCAAACTCTGCCCACAAGCCATTTCCAAAGCCTCTCAAAAAACATGGTCTGGCATAGTCACAGGAGCAGCTCCACTCCCAGTACCAAATTATGTCTTAGTTACTTTTTACTCATTACTGAGAAAATTACCTGATGCCCAAAGTTGAGAAAGGAAAGGTTTATTTCTTAGTTTTTGAATGTTTCAGTCCATACTCAGTTGGCTCCAAGGCAGGGTGACATTGTGGGGCTGCAAGTTCATGTTGGCTGCAAACAGCAAGGTGGAAACCCACAAGAGAGAATGACACACCTTCTTCTTGCCATTACATTGATGCTGGCTCCACCTCTAGATGGGTGTAGCACTGACATCATCTATCCAAGCGCTAAACAATGAACCAATCACAATGTACAATGCAAATGCATGAGACCTGGGGGCCACCAACATAAACCATGCCACATACAATGCAATTAGTGACTGATAGAACAATATTACATGGTACCACCAGGTGTCAGAGCACTGTGTAGATGCTGTACCCAGTTTAAACCTGAACAATGTAGAAGCAAAGGGCTTCATGAAAGTTCTAGAGCTTATATTTCATTTAGATCGTTCTGTTACAGATAGATCATGTTAAGGAGAGAAAGATGCTGAAAATGAAAGGAAAACATGAATACAGTGATTGGAGTGAAGAGGAATAGGTCATACTCATCGGGCACTTTTAACATTATTCCAATTAAACAAACGACAAGATGCAATCACAATTCTATGATAACAGCAATGCTTTCAAATCTCCTGTTTATTTTTTAAATTTTTACTAGCACATATTCGCATATTATACTCACTGTAGGGGATTGGTGCATGTATATAATACATTTCAACATCCCTCTTTTTCCCCCTCCTCCCTCCATCCCTCTTTTTTTCAGCATCAGATTCATTTATTTATCTTATAAGACCTTATAAAATTAATTATCAAATGTACAGATTGAAAAGCAGACTAACAGGCAAGGAATATATGAAACATCTAAGACAACTGTAAAAGGTCAAGGTACACTTTTGGATACACTGTTCGAGTTGTTACAGTACCTTTCTTCTTTGCTCTTCTTTTGTCTATTATCTGTGATACATATTTTTTCACTCAAGAGAAGCATGCAGCATTTAAGGTTGTAAATCTAGATCCACACAGTGATCTAGAGAATTTAAGTTTTTGAATAGATAGTTCATGTGAAAAAATTATTTTAAAATAAATTTAAAGTATTGACACCACTGCTACAGCTGAGCCACTCAAGAAACCTCTTAGCTGCTGGCATTCTCCTGTCCCTTCTGACTGCCTCAGATGTAAACAGATAATCTAATTGGATCTAACAGAGAAAAATTTATGACTTTAATTTGACGATGGAAGAAAATTTATCCCTTATGAATAGTGTGATGTACAGATGGCACATTTGCAATTTCCACAGTCATTTCACTGCTATGCAAGGGAAAGTGGATGAGAGAGGATAGCACCAAGAGGATCGCAAGACATTGGTGCTGGAACATGGATTAAACAATGCTTGCATCCTAGCCTGTGTCTGAATTCTGTTGGCTGAGCCTATAAATTCCTATTATGCACCCTACGGCCTATGGAATAAAACTAAAAGCTCAAAACACAGCTAGCTGGCCCTACAGATACAGGGTCCTGCTGTCTGTAAGGATAAGGTCTCACTATTATCCACTTGCTACCCTTCAAATGTCCCCTACCCTAGCTCAGAGTCTCATACCCAGCACAGTGTTGTCCTAGCACATTTGAACTTGCTATTTGCATTAACTGAAGCAGTTTCACTGACTATTGCTTTGTCTTGTTCCCTTTCATTCATTCTCCTTGCATAAAGCGTTGGCTTTTACATGAACTAACAGCCTCTATCTATGTATCTGTTAAGAATTTTCATTGCCCAATTTTATTTTTCTTCCAAGCTTTTGAGAAGTAATACTAATAAATATTTCTGATTTGTTTACACCCTTTCCCACACTAGAGTGTGAGCTGCATTAGAACAGGAAGATTTGATCTTCTGTATTCATGTCTCTAGAACTTGAAGCAAAGCAAGTAATATACAGTAGGTGGTCAATAATATTAAACTGAATAAAATTATTCCTCATGCTAATTAAAGTTCTTTCTTTTCTGTTGTTTTGTTGCAACTAGGAAGACTTTAATTAGATACATGCTAATGTAAGTCAAGTTCCCTAAAATTTAGTAGAGTATACAAAATGTTCCAGATGGAAATAATATATTATAAATTATGCAACAGCTCTTTGAGATAAACTCTTTGCAATTAAAATTTCCCAATATAAAAAGCATATATTACACAACTAAGAAAAATTGAAATAGCAGTTAATGGAAACCATTTGTATTAGGAAAAGAACAAACAGCCAACTATGAAATACATCTCATTTTTAAAAATTTGAAGATGTTTACTAAAAAAAAGGCCACCACATTTCTCCATAAATAGTATAGTATAGTTTTATATTTCATAACCAAAAAACACTGCTAAAATTTAAGACAGATTCAGTTTCAGAGTCCTAGGGGATGGCACAGTAATGAGATTCAACTTGTGTCTAGCTTTTAAAAATACATCTCCTAACTTTCATATTTTCAAAATCTTTTCTTCTGATAAATATTTGATATTATTTTGCTGAAGGAAAAACCAAGCTTCAGAAATAAAAAGAAAAAAATTCCCAAGATCTCATGACCAATATTTGACTTCTAAAACTGAAGCCGTAAGCATCAAAACTCATTAAAAATTGAATCTTTCCATAATTTTAAAGCTAGTAGTATGTACAAAACCTTGTGAACATATTCTGAACAGTACTCATTTGAAAAAAATAGAGCTCAAAAGGTACAGAAGTGCTTATTGTGGTTATGAGTCTATGAATTAAAATTTTAATTGTTGATTTAAAAAAAGAGATCACTGCTGTTTTTCTGATGACTAAGATTATCTCTGTTCTATTTAAAAATATATAGTTATATAAAGAGAATAATAGAGAATTATGCTGGCTTGTAAAGTTACATTAGCAAATGCTATAGCCATTTGTTAAAAGAGTAGCAAAAGGAATATCAAGACAGAAGAAACAATAGATATTTATTGTTAAGGATGACTGAAATTTAAATTTTAAGTCTTTATCAAGTATGTTATGTCTGTAAAAACTGAAATATGAAAAAATCATCTTCACTCGAACTGTACAGAGGAAACAAAGGAAGACAATTATTCAACATCAAGAAACCTTTCCTCAAAACACTAGAATATACTAGGAAAACATTATATAGATCCAAACACTATATAGATCCAACTAATATCAAATGGCACTACTTGTATCTAATAGTAATTTATTATTGTGGAGAGATAAGAGTACTGTTTGGCTAATACTCATGTTAATTTTCATCCTCAGATCATAATACAAAATAAAATCAAGATGTTCTCCAGGTTGTAATTTTGTATGCTGAGGCTGGAAGATCCATCCAGATTAGTTCTGAAAACAGATGATGTTTGAGCTTTGAGCTGTACAAATGTCTCAAAGCCTTTGCAGCTGTTTGGCAGCGTCAGCCCCACAACCCAGCCAAATGCCCCAGGCATCTGTCAGGACTTACACCCAAGGTTCCATCACCACAGCCACCGCGACAGATAGGCGCAACCAGGACTAGAATGGCTGCACCCTCTCCTCTCCAAGTTACCATTCTATTTAAAATGTTTCTATAGAGCCAGCTCCCACATGCCTTGTTCTGATTTGGCTCTGTCTGAGCTCCCTGTGAAGGGCTTATTTTGAACTCTGCATCTGTAACTTTACAACCATCCTTTGTAGCAATGGAACATTGACTTTTTGGATGCTCACAAGCAGATCACTGAGTGCACTGTAGCAGGAACAAATATAATAATGGCAGTGATTATAACTATTACATTAGCTCCGAGAAGGTCAGCTTCAACATCTACAGCTACAACACTCTCCGATTCAGGACTCAGTAGACTGGCGGCAAATCCTGCACAAATACTCTCACCACTTTTCAGCCTCACTGTTCAGTCTACCCTGGCACCAGCTGGCGTGGCTTCCATGGATTTATTCTGAATTCTTTGGGTAGAGCAATAACAACAGCTCCAATCTCATCACTATCCTTTTCTTTAAGAGAAGGTTTAGCTGGGTGGGGCAATTGGCTTTTGCAAAAACACCATATCAAGTCTTGACCACAACTTTGGAAATCCATGACTTTGGAAAATGCCCTAGCGACTTCCACTGGGTCCAGCATACACTTCTGTGGCGTAGATTACAGTAGTCAAAAATAGAAAAAGATTGATAAAATAGAAACCCAGTCAGAGAATAATAAAACACTAAATGACAAAAATCTTTCTTAAATCATTGGTCTGGATATGGAAAATCTTAAGCAATTTCTAAAGAAATAAAGTTATTTCAAGCATTATTTAAAGCATAAGAGGACACTGAGATTTAATAACAGTTTTTGCCATTTGCTACCAGTGCATAAAAAAATACTCAAAATCAACCATTTGAAAATGGGAATTTCTCAGAAGTTAAATAAAGTAAATGTGGCCTTAAGAATCCATTAACTTCTGCCATTACTTCAAAACATTAAAAAGATAGCTTCTAAAATCACTTTACAATCTTAACTAAACAGTTTTAGTATAGCTTCAGCAGCATAGGGAGCAGATTGAAATATTAGAAAGCAAACATTTTGCCACATTAGTTAGTAGTTCAAGGACTAGAAGAAAACCTACAGGCAGCTGCAGCTTTGGCTACATAACCGCAGTCTATTAGTAAAACGTAAGGTTCCTTGAGGAACAATAGCTTTACTATGCAACATGTTGAGGGGTGCTGCAGGTGAATTTGATCCAGGTCAGAGGCCAAGAATAGGCAAAGCAGGCTGACTTCTGCAAAACCTGCCCTTTGCAACAACAACCAGATGAAATAACAACCATGACGCTCAGCATCCAGCGCTGGTAACAGGCTCTTGGCTATTTCTGGAACTCAGTTCAGTACATATTCAACTCAGGACTGGCACTGACTCGTGATCAAATGACTTAGGATTTTCAAACTGCAAGTTTTGGAACTGGCTCTCATTTTAGAAACAGCACCACGAAAGCCACATTTAGAAAAATAAATAAGCCTTCAGGAATCTTAGTGAAAGCTTTGGCAGCTCAAATACATCTGCACTTCACTTAAGCACTTCTGGCCCTGGTTCGCATTGGTTGGATATACAGTATGTCTAATCCTATCTCTACAGGCTTTGAAATAGGAGGGCAACTCCTTCAGTTCAAGAAATATCCAACTGGAAAAAAAACCATTAAAAATGATAAATATAGAAGTAGATTTATTATGAGAACTCATTGAAGTATTCTTCATTTTGTGAGTCTATTTTTCTAAGGTTGATGCCACAATTATAATGCACCCCAGAAGATTTATAAAGGTTTAATATTTGTCTCTGCTATGGAGTTGGAACTTTAGGTCACAGTTGCCGTAGTAAATAGCTTTTTTCTTATATAAAACCCATTTGAGTATTTTTCTTTTCTTTGTGAAATATAATTTAATTATATATCTGATAAGAAAAATCTACCTTTTAAGTTGGTATCAATCAGTGTGTTTTTGATAAATTTGCCTTACATAGGTAAAAGTGCTTTTGTTTCTTATGTATCCAAGATAACCTCTAATGTTTCTAGAAGAAACATTTTGTTCTTTGATAAATGCCCTTTGAAATATACTGAAGGGCATCTTTTAAAGAATATGCACATTTGTATGTGTGTATAAAATATGTATTTATATAAGAACTGCCTTCCTCAAATTGTTTAGTATCTTTAAGAGTATTCCATTTTTCGCATTTTAATCTTCAGATTTTCCATGCATATAGAATGATGAGCTAGAGGCAACAGGTCTTTGAAGCTGTTTACTTAGAAACTTGTGGACACAGTTAACTTGCTTAAATATTTGACTGTTTGAATTTCATTGCCTGTATTCTTTTTCATTTGTGTTTTTACTTTGAGCTTTGACCACAACTCCAAAAGAGAAATG
This sequence comes from Cavia porcellus, assembly GCF_034190915.1. Classification (NCBI taxonomy): domain Eukaryota; kingdom Metazoa; phylum Chordata; class Mammalia; order Rodentia; family Caviidae; genus Cavia; species Cavia porcellus. Next base: position 22,928,619 of record NW_026947497.1, on the reverse strand, counting down.
TTATGAATCTTGTCAAATTTTTATTATTCTGTATTGACCACTTTTGTAATATATAAGAAAGGTTTTGTTTAAAAAAACAAAACAAAACAAAAAAAAAACAACATTGGATCAGAAGGCCTTTTATTCCGTACACCTGTGCAGATCAAGGGACAGACAGATCCACCTCTGCCTGCTGTGTGCTGCCATCAAAAGACCACATCCTGCAGGCAGCCAGTGTGGGCAGAGAGAAGCAGCAGATCTGCCTTCATCCTCAGGGAGCTGCCACCAAAAGGTTCCTTCCTGCCGGCAGTCAAGAGGAGCAGGGACACACAGCCAGGTAAGCCCTTGCATCCATAGGCCACCACTGGAGGCTCTTGGTTCCCTCCATCACTCACTATCAGAATCAGAAAAGCACACCACTGTGTGTCTGCCACCATCATGGGAGTCCCAGTGTAGACACACAGGCTGAGAAGCAGCCCCACCTCCATTCACCTCTGAACATCAGCAAAGCACCAGTGTAGCTGCATAGGTCTAGAGAAGCCTACTCCACACTCTGCTATCTCCTTGTAGATCTGGAATTAGAGGAACACAGGTACCTGTCTCATCGTTCTACTCTGCTTAGGGGCAGCCAGTACAGGAAGTGCCTGGGGTACCACAACCAGCTTGTTGGTAGGAACCCAGGAGAATGTCAAAATGAAGGATCAAAAGGCAAACTGAGACCTTTTAGCCTACACAGAATAAGTCTGGGAGATACAGCCATGGAAGCAAATGGAAGTCACACACCTGAAATCTCTGAGAGGATAGCAACTGAGGTAAAGAAACAACTTCATGAGATTGTAATAGCAGTCAAGCCAGAAATAATGTTTCGGGTAAAAGATGAAATCACAAACATAATGAAAAAATTGTTCATCAGGTCTAAAGAAGACATAGACAAAAAGGAGAAGTATAGGAAAATGAAGGAAACCTTAAATGAATGTAAAAAGGAATTACAATGCATGAAACAGATTCAAAGAGAGAATCGGGAAATTAAAAATTCAATCAAATCCTGACAAAACCATTTGAAAGAGACTGAAGATAGACTTTTAAACCTTGAAGACAGAATTGCAGCTGGTGGTTGTAAAAGGAAAGATCTCTTAAAAATAACACGGAATCAGGGAAATAACTCAATGGCTGCAAGATGATGCAAAGAAGCATAACTTAGGAGTGATAGGTGTAGGTGAAGAAGCAGGGGTCAACACAGAGGAAATTAAAAGGATATTCACAGAAGTAATAGAAGAAAACTTCCCAAACATGGGAAATGGATCTGGCATGCAGATAAGTGAGGCATATAGGACTCCAACTAGCCATAAGCAAAGTAAAACTACACCCAGACATATAATAATCAAGATCTCAGAAATTCAGCACAAGAATAGAATATTAAAAGCTGGTAGAGAAAAGAAACAGATCATCTGTAAAGGAAAACCAATCAGAATCACAGCAGACTAATCAACACAAACCAAGTCAAGTCAAGAAGAGTTTGGAGTGAAGTGTTTCAAACTCTAAAAGAAAACAATTTCCACCCCAGATTGATCTACCCTGCAAACTATCTTTCAAAATTGATAGAAAAATGAGATACTTCCATGATAAATGAAATAATTATTCATGAAGTAATTCATGACTACCAAACCAACCCTACAGAGAGTGCTAAAGGATATTCTAGAGAGAGATAAAGATGACCATGTTTCCAGGAACAGCAGCAGAGGAGGATCACCAAACAAGACAAGCAATTGAATGAAGGGGGAAAGTGGAGGGCCAATAACAGGAGGATAGCAAGGCAGAGACAAACCAATGTGTGCTGGTTGTCACCATTAATGTAGATGGCCTCAGGCAAGCAACAAAAAGAAACACAGGGAGAATAGATCAAAAAACAAGATCCATCGATGCACTGTATACAAGGAACACATTTTAACTGAAAAGGAAATTCATAGACTGAAAATCAAAGGACAGAAAACAATTGTTTCATGTGACAGGAGACCAAAAAAAAAAAAAAAAAAAATAGCAAGAGTAACTTATCCATCAATGGAAGAATGGATAAGAAAGATATGGTATTTTCACGCAGTGGAAAGCTATCGAGCTATAAAGTAGAATAATCTCAAGGCTCTTGTAGGTAAAGAGACACAACTGGAGATCGTTTTCTCGGATGAAACAGTTGGAACTCATGCATGTGAACCCTTGCAAAGAAATAGGAGTTAATGGAATCCAAAAGCAAAATAGTTAACATAAGAGCAAAGGGGAGGAAATACCTGGGAGGGAAAGGTGAAAACTACTGTGAACTATCGTGAACTCTTGCATTGTTTACACAATTTTGTAAGGTTTGGCTTTGTTCTGCCTTGTTTTGTTAGATTTTATGCTATCAGATGATAGGGGCAGCTATTTTGAATATAATGGGATATATTATGATAATGATGGTTTGCTATTATATTTTTTTGAAGTCTTATAATGCTTTTATTCATTCCTTAATTGGTTTTATTCTGTTTTGTTTGATTTTATTATGTGTGATGGTATAAATAGCTATTTTGAAGAAAACAAGACATAATGGTAGCCATTGCTGATTTATGATCATTTTGTTTTGAAGTCCTACCATGCTTTTGTTCTTCTCTTTTGATTGGTTCTATCCTGTTGTGTTATTTTATCATGTGTGATGATATAGACAAATTTTTGAGGAAAATGAGATTATAGTAGCCATTGTTCTTATCCTATTATTTGGTTTCAAAGTCTTGTAATACTTTCATTCTTTTGAATGGGTTCACACTAAGTTATGTTTGATATTATTGTGTGTGAAGATACGTTCAACCACATCAAAGAAAAGAGACATGAAGGTAGCTACTATCGATGTCTGGTTGTCTGTGTAGTGCTGTGTTGCTTGCATCGTTCTGTTCTGATTTGCTCTGTTCTGTCTTCTTTTGTTTAGTCTCTTTAAAATAAAAAAAAATTTAAAAACATTTAAAATAAAATTTCAGAAACATATTTAAACTGCAAAGTGACTCTGTGAAGATAACAAATCCACAATTACTTCAATGGAAACTTCTTAAATACTCCTAACATTATTATTTCTTATATGATTATTGGTATAAACACAAAGTGGCATTTTGCCTCTGCATTTATCTCATTTAATAAATCACAGAAACAGTATGTTTAAAACTATATTACTTGTAACAACCGTAAACTCTTTCCAGCGAATGAAGGAGCAGATAATGTGCAGACAGACACGATAGGCTTTATCTGTGAACTCCGTCTACAAAAGTATCAACAAGAACAGAGGGATTAATAAAAAAAAAGACCCCTTTGAATAAAAAAGAATTGCCTTAGCCTTGGGTTAAAAGAAAAAGAATTAAACCAAACTCTGTAACTTTCAAGTTCTAATTCTAGATGTAATCTGAATGTGAAATGTCATTAAACACAGAGGAATATTTTTACCAGTTTAATACAGAATATGCATCAAGTGAGTAGTTTCAGAATCATTTTCATGAAAGTACTAATATTTTTCTAAAATAATATGGTATATATACATTTTAGCAAACATTAGCTGGTTTTGTTTATGACTATTGTAAAACAGTTTTATTCATGCCCTTCCTAGTTAGAGTTTTTCGTCTTGATGCATCAAAATTTTAAAAAATGCATTTCTGAACATTAAATTTGTCTTTCAATATTTTTTATCACTTTAATCTTCAAATTCAGAATACACAAAAGGATTCTGCAAGTGATTTTATATTCTGAAAATTATTGTCAGAATTGAGTACATTATTATGTCAAAATTTCTTAATAGCTATTGCAGTATGCTACAAAACTCCAGATCCATTTCTTCATTTTCATTGTTAAGCTGATTTGCATTTAAAACATCAAATTCCTAGAAGTTTTGTAATAGAACACTTTGTGAAGGTACCCAACTGATGTCATTATTTTCGTTGTTTTTATTTTTGTTTAGAGTTTACTGCTATATAAATGACAAGATTTAGTGTATTAAATATATTTAAATGTAAAGTTATTCAAATCAGATCTACCTGGGATTTGAAAGTTAGTGGGATAGCTTTGCAGTACTTCAATCTGTCTTTACAATGTACTTTCTAGTGAAATGGGACTCATGGTGGTGATTTTTGTTATTGACCAAGACTTTGTGGGGCCAACATGCTTGGTCATTTCCACTGAACACATTATTTTACTATCAGTATCATGAATCCTTTTACCATGACCAAGCACTTATACACCATAGAAAATGCAAAAATGTACAGTTCAGAAAATGCCACTTATCTCAAAATGGTACATAATTTAACACAGAAGTGCCTCTTTGCTTTTACAAATTCCATAGCCCTCAAGTGCTATTGGCATTTTCTGACATTCACAGTGACATCAGTTCCAAATGGTTCTGCTCCATTTTTCCCTTGTGTCAAAAATTATGCAACTTCTATGTATAAACTGAATGATTGGAAACAATCTTTGACAAAGTGAGTGTGGCTTATCAAGGGATGGCTGCCCTTCTTTCCCCTCTAACAGGTAACGTCTAGCAAGGTGACAGAAAACTGTAACATGGACTGATTCTGCATAATCACAGGGACAAAATTACCTGGAGCAGCATGGCCTCCAGATCCCTGCTGTCTCAAATAGTTCTCTGGCTTCCATCTGAAATCAGTCTCAATATATGCAAAGTTTCACTTTCCATTAGGAATGATCAGGGGAACAACAAGAAAGCAGAGCTTAGCATGCCCTTCTCGCTAAACCCTAATAGGGAAAGCCAAAATAGGGTCATCTCCTGCCAAATCATCAGGACTCAGATGCACAGATAGGTTTTGATTAGCAGAGAGAGGGACTTTGCAATTCATATTACAAGAAACATGGATCAGGGAGTATCCAGAGACTTACTCCAGAGATCTGGGTCAGGTACAGTTGAACATGCTGGACAAACAAGAATGCTGGCTCTTCCCTACTTTATCTTTCTTTTTCTTTATAAGCAAACTTTTGGTTTGGTTTTCATTCATTCCACAAATATTTTGTTTTAATTTTTAAAGATTATGCTAACCCGTGAGTATCAGAGCTGCTGAATACGTCACCAAGTGACATAAATAGTTGCCATTGCCAAGTTTTTTTTTTTGATATGACAACATTTCCATCATCTTTTCTCAACTAATCACTTACCAGTTTTATTTTTATCTTCCTTTCACTCAGATGCAATTCCCAGCACTCACAGCATAAGGGAATAAAAGGTTTCATTTAGCTCATGATTTCAGGAGGTTCCGAGGCAGGCACCTCACGGTGGAAGGGTGTGGTAGAACCAAGCTGCTTAGTGGTTGGTGGCTGGAAAGCAGAGCTGGAGGTCAGTGGCAGAGAAGAAAAGTTGAGGGGCCATACGTAGTAGCCAAGGCCACACCTCTGTGACCCAACCCAAGAACCTTCCTTCATTTCTTAATCCATGAAGTTGACATATCAGGATTAATAGTCACACCATTATTTCCCAAATTTAAATGTGTGTGTGTGTACATGTGCAAGTCACAGGAATATCCTATTAGATGAAGATTGTCCTTTAGTAGGTGGGGTCCTCAGGGAGAACAAAATTGAATATTTTTATTGAGTTCACATTGTGCGTTGTGACCAGTTTTCTCTAACTATACTATGAGTAAAAGATCTAAGTGATCTTTTTCTCCTATTTTACAATTTTTGAATATTTATTCGTTGCAATCCCCAAACTGAATTACCTCGCCAAGATCTTTTAAAAAGCTTTCACTTGTTATACCCTACCAGTCCCCATACTGATTTTATTTTCCATAATCCTGCCCTTTCCTTAATACCATGCTCTTTAATATGCACATTTTATGTAACAAATATATTTTATTTAAGATTTGCTCCCCGAAACCACATTAGAGGAATACTGCATTAGCTCACATTTCAATTTGGGCTATTTTCTGCTGTCTTTTTTTCCCAGATTCTACTCTAACATTATTTTTTCTTAGCTCACAGCAAATGATAACACTTTCTCCACCCATATACCACTCACCAGTCCATTACAAAATTAGGAATAATTATATAATAAACAGAGATGAGGACTCCTACTAGTTTGGATCTTAAGTGCACCAAAGGGCCCATGTGCTAAAATCTTGTTATCCGGGCCACAAAACTTTTGGAATGGTGGAAATTTTAATGGGAGACCTTCTAGTCATTGAAAAACACACTTTTAAAGAGGACAATGGGACTTCAGAACCTTGTTTATTTTTGTTTTGCATCCCAACCATAATTTGAGTAATCTTTGTTCCAATGTGCATTTCTGTAATTAAATGTTGCCTTTAAACAGTTCCAAAAGCAATGAACCAGCCACTCATGCACTAAATCCTCTAAAATTGTGATTCAAAAGCATCCTTTTCTTTTATAAATGATTTAGTTTATGAATTTGTTATGTTAATATAAAGATGACTAACAAAACTATTCTCATAATCAGGCATATAGTATGGCTGATAGTATTGTCAAGATTGGTTATATGGCTTTCACAAATCTTAGAAACTTTAAAAGTAATTGAGCTATAACTAAGATGGCATTTAGAGCATATTGTACTTTGAGGTACTTGATGTTAAAAGTAAAAGCAGGACCTATGTGAATAAAGAAATTGCATTTTAAAAATTAATGGAATTATTTTAAAAATAACAAGGAGAGAAGAAAAAGAAAGTTTTGCTTTGGCTAGCTTTGGTTCCAAAGAAGGAATTATTGAATTTCTGAATTGGTTTTCTAGTAGAATTACAAAGAAAAAGTAACCAAAGCTCCATCACATCTAGTGTACACTGTCTATTAAATCAAAATGATTTTTGAACACTCATTTAGTCAAGCTATTCTTGAAAGGAATATTTCATACCTAATTTCGTGAGGACAGCAGTAACATGATAAAGAAGATAAAGACAGCACTGAAGAGGAAAACAGATCTGTACGAGGTGTAAACAAGAGGTACACTGCAATCAGCAGAAAAGCAGGGATCTTCAACGCCATAAACTTTGCTTCAGCACTTAGCAACAGTTTGACTGGTCTTAATTTTTTCCTTGCAGTCATTGGAGAGCTATGGTTAAGATGTGTGTGTTTAAATTTTCCATAAACCATGGATCACAAAGAATATACTAACATGACATTTTGTCAGTTTCATTGGCCTGCTATTGTGCTGCTTCGGCTTCATGTTTTTAAGAATATCGTAATGAGAGATAAAAATTGTCTGTATAGTTTACGATTCTGAGACCAAGGTTCACGGTTCTCAGTGCAAATCACCTAGTTCTTGTGCAGAACAAAGAATGGTAATCAAGATCTAACATCATGGCGATGCTTACTGTGTTTTCTGACCTTAAGAGAATTGGGCAAGCTGTTTGTACCCAGAATCACTATGGTGAACTCTGAATACTATTTAAATACTCTGAATTCTATTAAATACGTACTAGAGTATTTAAAAAGACACATGTATAGAAAACTGCCTGAGAAGTGGGCCAACGGTGTTGTCTTCCATTATGAAAACACTGCATATCACATGTGATTTCTGGTATCGACATTTCCATCAAATACAAACACTGCAGTGTGTCTTCAGCCATCTCATTCACCAAATGTGGCACTGTATAATTTCTATCTCTTCCCAAAATTAAACTGGCCGCTAAAGGCAATCATTTTGCATGGAATCAGGACCTTAAGGTAGCCACCGCAGAGAAGCTAAAGACACTCCCAAAAGGAGACTCAGAACAGCTTTGGCAACAATGGAATCATGGTGGTCAAAGAGAAAGTTGCATTTTGAGAAGGTCTCGTGGTAACAAGCTTTATACTGTAAAACTTTCTAAAACAAATTTAAATATTACCATTTAAAACCATAACTCTTACAATCTATACACTTACACTCCAAAAATGCTCAAGAGCATAATAACAAATGAAATGAAAAAAATACTTAAAATTAGAAACCATGTCATTTGGAATTTATTCCAGGTATGAAAGGCTGGCTTAACACTTGCAAAACATTAATATAATTTATCAAATGAATAAGCTGAAAATATCATACAATTATTTTAATTGGTGCAGAATAAAATATTTGGCAAAGTTTAACACTGATTTCTAATAGGAAAAAGTTTTCCAGTAGTTTAGTAATAAAATAATACTACCTCAGTTTAGCAAATAAAATCTTTAGGATATTAATCACAAAGGACCATGATCATGATGATGATAGACCACTAACATTCACCAGTCATTTTCAACAAAGGATGTTCTAGCCACTAAGGTGAGCCAAATAATAAAAGACACAAATTAGAAAGAAAAATAAGAATGGCCCATTTAGGAAATTAGATAGCTGGCTAGGTAGAAATTCAAATGTCTCTTTAAAAAGAGCAAATAATCTAAAACAATACTCACTGTAACTAAGAAGTGAATTTAACAGGATGTAAGATCAATTACACTCCTCTAAAATCAACACACAACAGGGACGTTTTTCAATAATAAAAATTAAAACACATCAAAAAGTAAACAAAAATAATTTTAAGTCAAAATTTTAAAAAATCATACCACGTAACGTCAACCACTTCAAATGCTCACATATAAAGTTAACAGAATATATAATATATATGCTGAAAATGTGTTTTTACTGGACCCAATCCAGTAAAAATATCAATTGTCTTCAAATTATTCTGATTGCATGAAATTCATATCAATATCCAAGAACAAATCTTCTCAAGCCAGAATAGTTATGATTCAAAAATTCACCCTATTATAACAAGAACCTATTACAAATGCCACAACCTCTCCTCCCCTTTTTAAAATTCTATAGACAATATTCAAATAGTTGTCTCAGTATATGTTATTAGCTTTCTGTTGTCTAGTGTAAGCCCTATTTCTTCTCTAAAGTATGCATATCCTCGGGGACCTAAAATTCTATTGATGTTCATTTTCACAGATATCATCCAGGTAAACAATTCACAAATGTCAGTTGTATCAAATAGCTCTATATTTTTTATCACAGTAGTATACAAAGACCAGACAAACACATATAACAGTCTCATCTCTCTCAAAAATGAAATAAATATTGTATCATCCATCTGTATAAATAGTCTCCATGTTCTCCCAAATGGTATGCATATATTACTACCATGTTTTTCTTTCCTTGTCACATAAATCATAAAGTTGCAGTTCATGTATATAGCATATATTCAATTCAGAGTTATCCTATCAAATCTGTAAGACATTTAAGGATATTCTTTGTGTAGATATGAAACATTACCTTCTGACATTGCAATTTTTTGCATCATTTCCCCAAGAGGGGTTTCTTAATAGGCACAATATATTTAACGATTTTAGTGATGAATTATGTGTACTTAATAGCTTTCATAATACTTAGCTTCTAAAAGTCACATTGCAAATAAGCATATTAAATGTCATTAACATCTTGCAAGAAAAGTGGAACAATCTTAAACACATTTCCTTTCAATCTAATTTGTTTATGGTTTCTATTAATAACATTTTGTTTCAAGTCTCAGAGGATTTCTTTTGAAGGTCCTTCTCACCCTATGGAGCATCTTTTGCAAACACTGTCACAGAGTTATCAGATTTTAATTTTTACTATAAGGTTAGAAATGAAAGTGGCCCAAAAGTTTTGCATGTATGTGTGAGAGAGTGGTATTGTATATGTGTGTTCCCCTTATCAAAAAGTTATTTATATGATATCATTCTTTACCACCAATGTCTCTTCAACAAATCCTAATAATCCTGTCTTCCAAGTAGATCAGAAATACAGTCATCCAATGTCACATTTTTGTGACATCTCCAAGTCACAATTATTTCCTAGATTTTTGAAAGAGCCAACATATTTCATTTTGTTTCTTCTGTGTTTCTACAAAGTTGTTAGGTTAGAAAAAAATAAATAAAAAGAATCATGTGACTTCTGCTTAAAATTTTACTTTAAAAATCTTTCTGCAATACTGAAGCTTGGATGAAAGGACTTTTAAAACTCAGCTATCTCTTAGTTAGAGACAGGATTTCCATTAACTTGCTAAGCTGCCCAGGCTGGACTTAAACTTTCTATTCCCCTGTGTCAGTTTCCAGAGATGAGAATTACAAGAAACTGCCACCATAACTGGCTTTGAAATGTTTTAATGATTTCCAGTATGTTTAGAACAATTCTGTACCATGTATTACATCAAGACCCTACCTGAACTACAACGACTATCGCTCAGGCTTTAGCTCCTACCTTGTACCCTCTCATTTATTCTACAAACTGACCCTTGTGTCATTACCCGAGCATTCATTACAAGTTTCTTTCATTTCAAATGTACTACTTGCTAGTCTCATCTGCTCGGAATATCTCTACTTTGTTGTTACATAAATACTTGCTTTCTTCTTACTATTTAACTTCCTGATCAAAACATTTTCCCCTAAGAAAAGTATTACATTACATGTTAAACATTAACAAACTATTTCAAAGATCATCCCTCTTTAACCTCTTTCTTTTTTGTTGATTTTAGTTTTTATCCTCAGAAAGAACACTTATAAATATCTGATCTTATATTATTGACTCTTTAATCTGCTTTCTTATTCTTTGTCTTCATTCTAGCTCTAAAGACCCAGGAGAATATGCACCTGGTTTATGTTTTCATCACTATCTCTGAGAAACTGGTGTAGTGCCTAATATATATCAGATGTTCAAAAAACATGTCTACGCTAGTGAATTAATCATAGTGCAGATGATGGAAACGAGTTCAACAAGCCTTTTGGTAAGAAGTGATCTTCAAGTAATTCAGATAAAGAGAAGATCGGCACAGTGACTGAATTTAATGCACCTTTGGCATTGATTAGCCTGAGGACCTCAGATAATAATTTAAGCTATTCAAATCTCAGGACCTTCAATGATAAAAAAGAAATATTATACTTACTTGCAGGTTTAGAGCACTATAAAATGGTTCAAAATGCTATTCAATAGATTACTATGAAAATTAATGGCATTTTTATATTCAAGAAGGATTCTAATCTAATGCTGATAGAATGAGACATTTCAGAATAAGAATTTATGATCGAAGTAATTCCTGGATAGAGTCAGAGAAGTGACACTTATTTAATAGATCCCAGGGCAAGGGAGAAAGTCTGTTATTCCTTAGTGACAAAGGGCAACCGCAAAATTATAGATCATTATATCACAGTGTCAGAAGTGGGTGTATGTATACATAATAACCTTGTGGTATTATTTAGTAAATTGCTTTATTAGCTCAGGAATTATCAAATAATGATTTTCATATGTATTCACTTTAATTATTTTCAGGGAAAAGATAAGGAATTTTATTAAAGAATATTTCCTAAACTGGGTATGACCAAAGGAAAATTTTAATTAATAAATAATAACAGATTTTGATAGAATCATGCCAGAAAAAATCTGTGTCTGGCTAGTGTATCTTGCAATCCACATCCCTTAAATCAATGTCATTTTTGTATGTTATTTAGTATGCAATTTTTGTATAAATTTATTTTACCAGCTTTATTTTAGAAATTCTATACACTTGAAGAAAGCTAAGAAATGGAAATCATGACATTCCAGTCCCTGTTGTACTCATTTAAGGGGTGCTAATATACTAACCTAAACAAAGAAATTATTTTAATTGCTAGCTAAATTACAGTAGTGGACTATCTTACTTTAAAATATCAATATGCAAAATTTATTGTTTCCACATACAGGAGCCATCATGTCTACATGCAAATGATCTCATTCAGTCTTCACAAAAAAACATGTATTGAGTTTTGATATTATCCTCATTTTTTACCAGTTGGAAGCTGAAAAGGAAAAACTGAGAGGAGAAAAATATTGTGTGTCATAATATACAGTAACACAAGAAGATTTTGCTTGATGAAAAAAAAATTAGAATGTTGGCTTAGAATTCTCTACAAAATTTGTAAATTTAGATTTTGCAGGGCCCTTTCCAATGAATGAAATCTCCACTGTTACACTGGCAAAACTGTTTATTAAAATGTCTAATTCTGATTTTAGTTGGCTAACACAAAAGTTTTGCTTACAAACTGAAAATTCATATTTCAGGAATTCAGTGAGGTGGTTCATTGGACTGTTGACCTGACAATTTCACAATTTACTGAAAACTGCTTTTTCATGCTTTCCTAATCTTCAGTAATAGTCCATTTTATTTTACTGCAAACTCAAGGAAAATAAAGTCAAAGATTTAGTTTAGAATTTGTTAACAGGACCTAATAAACACCAAATAAACTTCATGTACAAATAAGTCAAAGTATATGAAGAATCTGGGAAGAAAGGATTGCAATGTTACATAACAATTCTTATTGCTCTATACTTAAATGTTTAATTTTCAGAGTTGATTGAGTTCAAATTCTGTTAGTATGAACAAATTTCCTGTAAGTAGATACTGGTGCGCTTTTTTTATCTTAAGCAGTAATCTGATTTTCTTTTCTTCTACTATTTTCTTCTTTTTCTGTCTTCCATTGTCTGTCCTTTCTACTCTTCATTTTCCTCTCTGTCCTTGCTTACTTTTATTTATTCATTTATATTTTTCATGTTATTTCCACATTGATCTTCAATTCTTTAAAGCCATAACCTGAAGCAAAAACAGAGACAACCCTATAAACGGAAAAGCACAAAGCAACTACTAATGTGAAAAGGGGACAGGGAGAAATTATACCCTTTAATAAGTTTGTTAATTACTCCTTGTATCTTTCTGAGTTTGTTCTAAAGCTGGATGCCATGTGGGCTCTTTTTTTTTTTTTCCCACTTTTCTCCCAACGATGCTTAAAACTCTCGAGTGGCTTTTACCATAAAGCCAGTATCCTTCCTTTAAATTCTGAGAATTCAGATGGACTTCATCTCTATGGTTTGCCTAGCTGGGTTTCATTCCCCTCTCTCCCTGGCTCCTAGTAACACCATCACACCGATGGTGTTTTTGGTGCCTTTTTGGCAGGTGCCATTGCAGGCTCTACACCTGGCGATCCATCCTGGGACCCTGAATCTTTTTGACTCAGTACACGCCTCCTTCTCTTTATATTTCCTCCAGAAAGTACTGCAGATCTCCCGTGTTTTCATAGTACAATATTGCTTATATGTTTCAACGTTTGAGTCACACTTCCCTCTCACAGCAGACCTAACTTTGATTGTGTCAGACACATTGTCTGCTTTCTTTTATCACGTCATCGCCGGGATATCAACACAGTAGGCCTCGTAGTAGTTACTCATTAAATATTTGTGCGATGCAGAAAAGAATAAACAAGCTAGATATTATGGACTTTATTTTCTGGTTCTACTAGGTCTTTAGCCCTTATTGCTAATTATAGTGATATTTTATTGTTTTATATAAAAACTGACACAAATCCAACAATCGTGAATTAGTATTCAAAGAAAACATTATGTGGGAGGGATGATTTCTGACAGTTTGCAGTAGAAATTTAGATACTTTACAATGTTTTGTCCTATCTAGCAAAGTATTTATGACTATTTCATACTTTCAACTAGTTAACTGAGTGATGAAAAACAACTTTCTTGATACACATATATGAGTGATTTAAGGAGTGAATTATATGAAGCCTTCGATGTAATAAACCTTCAAATGAAATTCCCTTTTCATTCTTCCTTAGGCCCTGAGCCCTTGCCTAAAAGAGTCAGATGTGTGGAATTGTTCATGTTGTGCAAAGGAATAGTAAAAGGAGAAAGGGGAACAGTAATAACTTATCTACTATGTGCAAAACACAATTCAGATTGTTTTTGTGATGTTATCCATTTAATCTTCATAGAAAATCACTGATGCAGGACACCCACACAAAAAAACTTGAATTATAGGGAACACACTCACTCCTCCACAGCCAGGTGGCACTTCGTTCACCAGAAGAAAGCAATCACCTTCCCTGAAACATATTTCTCTGCTTGTGTTAACACACTTCTTCCTTCTTTCCAGGAGAATACTGTACAAGGAACTGGATCACACATTTTAGGATAGCTCCAGAAATCCTCAGCTCATCAGTAGTCATCATTCACTGACAGCTTGTTCCTTAGAATGATATGAGTCTGAACTACTTGCTTCAAAATCCTCACTTTGCCATTTCCACCAATCTTTAATTAATGTACCTTAATATTTACATATTCCTGCACAAGTGTCTGTCATGAACCCAATTTAAATCAAACTTAAATTCTCAAAAAAAATTGTTTTACTCCTCCCACACTTTCAAAGTTCTGTTGAGATGTATAACCTGTGAATTGCACTGATGAATACAGTTTGTAATTAAAATAAGAAAAAAGAAGTTCTGTTGAGGTCATGTTTCCCTACATCCTAAAAAGCAACAAACTCAGATTTCCTCTATCAATCTATTGTATTGATGGCATTTGAAAGGCACTAATGAGTGAGTACCAGAAAGGTCAAAGAAACACACTTTAGTGATAAATGAACACCACCTGAATGAACTTCAACAGGACACTAAAGCTATATGATTAATGTATAAGACTGAATTTATTTTTTACATTAGAAAAAAAGAATTTAATCAATTTTCTTTAAACAAAATTCAAAATTTGATACGTCTAATTAATTGTAGTCTTCTAATTTCCAGAATTTAAAGCAATCGTAGAGCATAGTTTATAGGCAAACATAACCAAGTTGTATTTTCATACAGAAACTTAAAACTATGTAGCACAAGGCTCACTACATATTCTTAGAAAACTCTTCAACACTCTGTGTTGTTCCTTACTCTGACTCATGGTTCATTCAGTATTAGAGAAAAATAAGTTAGGGACATTCTCCTTTTCATAAACCTAATGTCAGGCCACTTTTTAATATAATAACAATGCTATTACTATACGTTTTCATATATTCTTATTCTTAATTAGATACACTTACTACTTTATTTACATATTTGAATGTTTTATTCAGTCCAATGAATTAACATTCTGAAAAAAAAATGTTTTCTTTTATTTTTTTGGGTTCAAGGCATTGAACTCATGACCTCGTGCTTGAGAGGCAGGAGCCTGTGCTGCTGAGCTAAATCCCTAGCCCTGAAAAATAATTTTACTTCTGTTACTTACTTGTATAACAAACTCCTTTGGCTACAGTCAAGTACTCTTTTAAAGATCAGTTATAGATGAAACTGTGGTGGAGAGTGAAGTTGTGGGAATTTGTACAAAATAAAACAATTTCAAAATTCTAACCTGGAGTTATAAGATTGTAACAACACAGGGACAGATTTCAGAATTATAAAAGGTGATTTGTCTTGTTACTTGGTACAGACAGCTTTTTCCCTCTGTTAACTCCTTACCCTCCATGGTAGATGGGCTACACAACTGAGCCTTTGGGAATATAGGACTTATTCCCAAGTTGCTGGAAAAACTACCACACAGGTTTCCTCAGTTATCACTGTTTCTGAGAATTATTGTAGCTAAACAAAACTGCCTTTTTTTTTGCTTAACAGCTCCTCACAGGAACAGACTGCATGGAATGATCTATCAGCATAAGCCCAGTTCTCTTCAGATAGGGCCTCTGAAGGTTCATCCCAGATCTAGACTCCTGTACACCATCCTGGGTTGCCTTCTGCAGGTTCCTGGAGTACTTTGTACTCTCGCTTTTTCCTTTACACATCTTAATTCTTTGTCTTCCTTTCCATAGGTTATCATTCCCAGACACACTTTTTAATAAATGCTATGCACACAAATCTCCATGTCAGGATTCTGGGAAATTTGAACTATAACAATCTTAATTTCCCTACCTGTGGTATTGGGCTAAAAATATTACTTGTTTTGTAGAGTTCTGTTTTTCACATGAAAAGTGGAAATTTTTTTGAAGAAGAAAGTATCATTTAAAATTAAAATTATGGTCATCTTTATAATTAGTTTTATCCAGATGTTTTCTGTAAATCAGGAATTTTTATAAAGCCTTTAGTCAACTTAATAGAAATCCAATAGTTATGTGAATGAAAAAATATGTAGCTACCATCACCTATGAATGACATTTCACATCAACATTTATACTCCTATATGAACACTCAAATAACCTTAGGGTGTGTATCACACAGTATTTCCCTTACTAATGAGTTTGTTCTCAAAACACAGTGAGTATTTACTTTGCATCATTTTGCAGCACATAATACATATCTTGCTAAAGGCTATTTTGACATAGTTTCAACACCAAAGAACTAAAATCACAGTTTGAAGGCACAGCTTGTGTAAGATCTTTGGGGGACTGACATCCCCTTGCTTTTTTTTAATAAACTATCTGGAATACAGCCCAAAACTCGTGAGCTGGGTATAGTTCTCTACCCCTTAGGGCAATTCAGTCTTTTCACCAGTGTTACCAAAGTTCCTCGTCTGATCCTGGTGGGCTCTGGAGAATGCATCTCAATGAAAGAACATATTTTTTCTTGTGTAAACTTTTAGCTAAAATATTAAATTTAAAAATGCCTATCTTAGATCACCAAGAGTAATTTAGATCACTCTAAAGTCTTCTTCTGTAAACAATTGTGTTCAAATTTATGAACGTGCTTACATTCTTTTTCAATATGTAGTTTTTAAAGCAATCTTTTTTGCTGATAGTTAAAGAAATAATACCCATTTGCTCCTGATTCATAATGAGAAAATGGACATAAAGAATTGAAACAAGGAATATCCATGGATCTTCTAAAACCAAAACAAATCTTTCAAAGTGTAGCATTATTGGATTAAGTAAAAGCTTCGTGAAGGATCTGTGGTGGTAGGAAGAGGGTTCTACACAGGAGCCAAGAAGCAATGCTCATAACAAGGACGAGGGTTCTCCCAAAAAGCATGATAGTCCTTCTCAGCAACAATAAGGTCCCAAGCTCCTCTGATGATGAAAACACCTGAGCTCATATCAGGAAGTCAGCATGACAAGCTTCTGGAGATTGAATAGCACACATCTTCCCCTCTGGAGCCAGGAGGCAGGGCTCAAAGTAAGGACCAGAGCTCCCCCAAAGTGAAACGCAGCCACTCTCAGCAACAAGGTCTTGAGCTCCTCTGATGATAATGGCCAAATTCGTATCAGGAAAGATAGCCATGACAAGCTTCTTCAGGAGAACTAATGGCTCCAAACAACACCACCACTTAGGAGCATCCACAGTACTACTTTTCCTCTCTAGATCTCCTTTTTGTGCTGGCAACAGTCCTCAGTTCAGCTGGTGTTTAAATTGACCATCAGTTACCAATCCACTACAGTTATTTAAAGACAACTGCAGACACTGTTATATCATAGGGTACCTTATTGCATATTAATAGATACCCAAAATTGTAATGAATATATTACAATTATAAAAATGTTTACAAGTAGCTTTGAAATACTTCACTTTAGATTCGGTGCTCCTAGAACTGAGTTTGATATTTGATAATTTTATTCTATTTTTTCTAAGTTTTTGTTCTAAAAAAAATTGATATTTTTATTCTATGAAAAGAATAATTAGTTCAGGAATATCTTTTGTGTTTACTAAATTTCTCAGTAATCAAGAAATACTAAAATGGACTGGCTGAGTTTTTCCTGAAAACAAGAGATTACAGATTACCAGATTCAGCATAATAAGGAGGTCTTGATTACTTTAACTCTTACCAAATAAAGTACTTGTCAGTAACTGAGTGTTAACCAATCAGCTTTTTTCCTGTATCATTCTATTTCCTTGTTGCTGCCTTACAGTGCGCCATTCTGCCAGTGCCTAGTGGGAATGCTCATTCTACTTTTTAGAATTAGATTGGAGGCTGCCTTGATTCATTTGTCTTTAGAGACTGCTTCCTAAAGAAAGTATAAAATGTTATTCAGTAATTAAAAATTCTTGATTAAACCAAATGCTATAGCATGTTCTTTGATAAATTTCTCTTAATATTATACAGATGTTAATCCTGGAAAAAAATGATCAGTAAAATCAACAAAACTCTAATTAAAATCCCAAAAGATTTGTTTGGGAGTGGCACTTCATATATTAAAATGAGATGCATATAAGTTAAGAAAAATCTGCATTTTTATTTCCATACCTTGTACCTTAAGCAATTATTTCAAGAATAACAACATGTGATATATTAACTATTCTTATTCTCCTATTGTTCTGTTATGAAATTTTGCTTTAACTTTTTCCCATTAACAAACCTGAAATATCATCAAAATATTTTGTCTACCTGATATTAAAATTGATGCAAAATGGTAGTAATCATAGATATATGACTGCAAATAGCCCATTCTATTTCTACACAATTTAAGGAAGGACTGTATAAGTTAGACAGAAAAGAACAGACCATTTAAAGGATAGGTTGAAATTACATCTGCAAAGGGTAAAACCTGCACACCTTCTGCCCACTATATAAAATTTTAAAGACGGATTGTGTTAAAAACTTCAGAGCACTGAAAGAGTAAAGAAGATACAAAATCTTCAATAAATATTGTGAGTCAGAAACTGCTTAAAGGGGAAAATTAATAACTCAGGGAAAAGAGATATAAATTTATGTGTATATGCAAGAGAGCTGATTGTGCTACTAATTCTACTAGCTCTTAGAACAAAGCAGTTAACATTCATTGGATTAGATCAAATTTTGCATGTTTATACCTGGTAAACTGAGTTATCTTTTGAAGATAACTATACAAAATAACAACTCTAGTTATGTTTCTACTACTTTGTTTGGAAAAACCTATATTATCATTGTTTTGGCATTTTTGTTATTTTATTTGTCTCTTTTGTTTCTTGATTTTCTCATAATTTGTTTTGTTTTGCTTTGATTTTCTCTCTAATACAGAAAGGATAGATGCACATGTATAGGCTTATACATGCCTACAACTTCACTTAAAGAGTTTACAAGAACTGATTTTATTTTGTGTGATGTTTTGAACAGCTACTTTGAAGAAAATGAGACATTATGGTAGCCATTTCTGATTTCCTATTATCTTGCTATAAAATCCAGTAATACTTTTATTCTCTGTTTATATTGGTTTTAGTCTTTTTTGTATTATTAATTTCAATATGTGTGAAAGTATGGGCAGGTATTTTGAAGAGAACAAGTTACATTACGATAGCCATTGTTGATTTTACTGTTATCTGGTTTTGAAGACTTGTAATGCTTTCATTATTTTGTTTTGATTGGTTTCATACATTTTGTCTGGTTTGAATTCATTGTGTGTGGAATATACAGGCAACTCTTTCTAAGAAAAAAAAGACATTATGGTAGCCACTGCTGATTTCCTATTGTCTTGTTTTGAAATCTGTGTTGCTTGCATTGTTTTGTTGTGATTTTATTTGGTATGTTTTGTTTTGTTTTATTCTCTTCAAAACAAAACAAAAAAAAATTAAAAATCTTCAGGGCCAAATTTAAAACTTTAAAACTTTTCACTGATCGCATACAAAATCAGCTTTAAGACCACTGATGTAAGAAATGATTTCTTAAGTAGAATTGGAAATAGAAATAATTAAAATTATTTTACCGCATTAGAATGAAGAAGTGTCAAAATAGTGTATAATAAGGAAGTCATGATGTAGTCTTAGAATTAAAGACTCCAAAATTGGATCACATGTACCTTAAATTATTAATCTTAAAAAAACAATAATATGTGAAACAATAAAAGTTACAGAACAAAGACAAAATATTTGTCTCATGAAAAGTGTGGGAAACCCTGCAATTGGCCATCATCTTTTGTTAATAAGACAACAGGCATCTTAAAGTTAAGTTTCCATTTGGTAGTTAAGCTTCTCTCCTTGCCTAGCCTGTTTGGCCCATTCAGGGATTATGCTAATCAGCCCGCCTTATGAGCCTGCATGCAGGAGATTTGAACTACCCTATAACCCTCAGTCTTGCCACTGTTGCTAAGTTACCTGCTGACTTCTCAGAACCCAACTCCCTGCTCCCCCAATACACTATATATTCATTACTCTTTGAATAAACGATACTTGATCAGAACGCTGTCTTGTCTCCATTCTTCGCATCTCTTGTCTCTTCTCATCCCCACTGTCCCTCTAGGTTCTCCGTGGACTTACCCACAAGCTGGGACAAAAAGTGAAGAAATGAAAAATCTAAATCATTAAACAGGTGTAAATATTTGTACAGTAATGTTAAAAAACTGTATGACCATAATTAATTATTTATGCTGAAAGTGACTTTTAGAGGGGGGCGAGAGAATATTGGACTAATATAATGATCCACTGGACCATCAAAAGAATTAACACATTTTAATGTTTAAATCCACTTTGATCAATTAGTGTTTATTTTCTGTTTAAAAATTTTGCATCCATTCCTAGTTTAATGAAGGTCTGCTTCATTAAAAACAAAACAAAACAAAACAAAAAAGCCTAGCTTTATTTGACATATATATTGATAACTTTATTCTTTTTGTTTATAAAATATACAGCTTAATTCTCTGAATTGCTATTATTTTCAAATATTAAATGAGGAACCATTAGGAAACACACTCTCAGAGACTGAGTCATTCTCTTAGATGTTCTGAATGATGAAGAAGGCTGCCCCTGTTAATCATTAACTGTGCATTTCTCTTTTTCTAAAATAGTGGCTGCACAGAAGAATTAAACTAATCCTGAGTATCACCATGTATATAATGGGGTATTTCTCTTCCTTTTACTTCATAACCATTTTTTTCCTTTTCTTTGTTTTTCAGACATTACTTAAAAAATAAATTAACTCTGCTAAGCAGAAATTCTCAGCCTCTGAAGAATTTATTTTATGATTATTTTTCTTTCTTTCTTTCTTTTTTTTTTTTTTTATTTTGAGGTACTGGAGATCGAACACATGACCTTGTGCTTGCCAGGCAGGCACTTATGCCACTGAGCTAAATCCCCAACCCTATTTTATGATTATGATCAGAGAAAATTATGACTCATTTATGCTCAAGGCAATTCTCTAGGATCACCTAAAAAAGGACAAATCCTTAACTAGCAAATAATTCTAGACTATATATAACACGACATTTTATTTTTCATAAATTATCTGAAATCTTGATAGCAGGAGAAACATAATTCCATGGATAAAAATAATATGAACACTATAAAAGAATATTTATAATGAACTTCTAATATTAACGCATTCTTATAGATTCTTAAAATAACTCAGTCCCATATATTAAGACATTTTCTGTTAATAATAAAAAGGCAAAACCAAAGCAGATAGCAATCAGAAAACAAACAAACTACCTAAACAATAAAATGCTCACAATTCAAGGTAACTTGGTGTGTACATCTGGCACAAAGACAAATAGAAACTATATTGAGTTATGAATTTTTTTCTATTCAACACTAGCATCCAACAAAGTCAAGAACTACAAACACTTGACCTTTTCTGTAGATGGTGCTGGTTCGTCAAATAAACACATGATATACATGAAGTGTGTATCAAAGTGAATAATTTTTCTACATTCTCTACTCAATATTTTTTTCCTTTCTCTTCATGAAAAAATATTAAGAAAATTGGCCTATTTCCAACTGCAGGACGTAAGTAAAATAACTTTTAATTGTTAAATTTCCAAAATGCTAACCTTTTATTCATCTACCAACTAGAAGCAGTTAATAAGTCTCTAGTATCTATGACTATGTAAGAAAATGTCTGTCAAATTCACAACACTTTTCCTAACATGCTGTAGATTCTCTGTCATCATTCATCTTTTAGCTCCAACTTTTTCTTTTGTGCTTTTTGTATTCAGTCCAATAGTACACATACTCATACACCTCAGGAATTTCATCTAAAAATTTTATCAACCCCTAAAGAAAAAGCTCCCAGATTCCCGAGTGAAAAATTCTAATCGTTCTGATATTTTTATATAAACAGAACTCCCACTATGATTGGGTTCTCCAATATTCAGTTGGGTAGGATACATAATTCTCAGGAAAAACAAAAACATTTATAACTCAAATGGATCATTGTCACAAACACATCATTTAACTTAATAACTGTGGACAGAAACCCAAGACAAAGCCTCCAGACGTATATCTTTTCTCTAAAAAGCACATCAACAAAAATAAAGTGAAAAGATACCTTTTCCTTTTCAACTACCTTTGCTAAATTTTACATTGGTACTGGATTTACATCTCCCCTGGTATTTCTTTCAGGGGACCGAGGCAAGTCAGTGCCCAGTGGTGTCTCTGTGAATTTGCATTGAATACCCAAGCTACTTTAATTTGGTATCATTTTCCTAACAATACACAGCAGTGACAGCAGGAAATTATCCCTACTGAGAAAAATCTAGCAATGCTAGGAAAAAAACAAAAATTCTAGGTTTGGAGAATTACATTCCTTGTTCACAAATCCTGTTGTCAGTAATGGGAATCAGATAATGAAATGATCATGACAACAGTTTGAGAAGGTCTGCACCGGCCATTAGCAACTGTGCAGTCTCAAATGTCTGTGTGAGTCATTTGTAAGTGAGACAGTACCAAATGATATGTTCATCCCCAGGATTTTTTCAAATATTGGAAATTCCTTGGTTTAGGGATCAGTTTGGACGTAGATGTGGAATTTTACTTAAACTACATACAGTGAAAGATTGACCCTTGAGGTGTGAGATTTGGCAGCTGAGCTACATGGAAAATACGTAAGTAGTAGGAGAAACCCAAACACTCAGGAAAGTACATGCCAGTGCATCATTCACATCTGGGGCAGTCATTGTTATACGAGTTCTTGGATTGGCAAACAATGCAGCTTCAAATCATTGCACATATATTCTAATATCTGGAGCTATCATGTCATACCCCATTGCGATTTGAGGTGCTTCCTATTGAGATCAATATACAGATAAAAACTGATTCTCAAATTGGATATCAAGTTCCTCCTGCTTAAGCTTTGAAACAAACGATAAAACTATAAATCAGAGAACATCGCATAAAGTTTCAGAATGGACCACCACTTTCTAAATGTTAATCACAGGCTTCCAAATATAGGTACTCAATAAATATTTGTGGAAGTCGATTAGATCCAAAACAAACAGTTCTGCTGGTGTTATTCAGTCTATGAACTGCTTAGGTCCATTCCCAACAATAATAAAAGGGAGAACTTTAAAATTGTTGCTGTACATATGAGAATCATATGAGAAATTTAACTTTTACAGGCTAGGAACCTGTTGGTTTGGAAGCTGTAACTTATCCTATGTACAGAATGTAGAGGAAGCCGTAATGTAAATTTTGTTCTCTTTGTTATTTTCTTTTTCATCTTAATACTATCTATGTCAAAAATAACAGCAGATTTATAGGAGCATATTAAAGGTAAAAGTTTATAATATAGTAGCAGTATATGCTGTCAAGGATCTCTATATCTTTGCTATAACAAAATGTTCTTGGGAGACTGGTATGATCCACTACCACAGACCCTTCCCTTTCCTGCTGCAGATTTGAGCTCATTTGTAAAGAAGAAACCCAAGCACATCAGTTATTACAGCTCACTGTCACTCTCAAAATCAGGCAAATATAACATATTTCAGTCCGCTGCAGTCAAAGGAAATTTGGAAGTCAATGAAGCTGATTGACTCATATTTGGGAAGCAGCACAGTGTGTTGGAAGTGTTTTCCATTTACAAATTTTAAATGTTTGATGAATCAGTTAACCAAGTCTTAGTTTCTTGGTCAATGATATTGCATGTTATTTGAAATGAATTTAATAATTTAAAAGGCACCTGGAAAACTACATAGTATATTTTAATATTCAGTTAATGTCATTCATTACCCCTTCTATTTTCTTTTTTTCTGTTTTTTCTTGTTTTCGGTACTGGGGATCAAACTCATAACCTCGCACTTGCCAAGTGGGTGCTAAACCCCAGGCCCATCCTTTCTATTTCAGCTGATCTCTCATGGATATTTTTTGTCTTCTTAGCCATATTCTGCTACTTTTGAGGAGCTTGCAAACTAGGCATACTTTAAGTTATTAAAATGAGTGAAAAGCATCTGGAAAGTGTAGATTACTAAAACTGCAACACAAAAAATTTTCAAAGAGACAAAGAAGGAGCAGTATCCTCTATTGCAGATTCAGTTGAAGAAATGATCAAGATAAAAAGAGAAACTCTACAGAATTTTCAAAGGAAATAGAAGCCGCAATGAATGGTGAGCCAGAATGCATTTACAACTACTGGCCCTAAAAATAAAGTGGGCATATTGATAGTGGCTGTTTTTGATGGGTAGATTCAGGAACAGTCACTGATCAAGATTTTCTCTTGTCCAAACCTTAGCCAACCTCTCTGGAGTCCTTTCCTGACCTAAAAAGACTTGAAGAAAATGCAAAGAGATTCTAACAGGTCAACTGAAATAGTCCATTTCTGAAACAGTCTATTTCCCTGGTTTCTTAGAAACTATTCATCTGCATTTTTCTATTAAGTTCATTTGCGGTTCTCATTTTTGTTTTTTCTTAACTAGACTGACATATTAAAGGATTTTTGAGACTCTATAGATTCTCTGGTTGTGATGAGTGTGCATTTTTCAAGGAAAACACTTCATAAATTTGATCAGCATATCGAAAGATGGTTCCTATACATAATCTTTAGGGATAATCTCATATACTTTAAAGGTAAATTCTCTTCTAAACAAGAAGGTTTTCTTTGTACCTGGTAATATCTTCCAAGATATGCCAACTATTACAAATAAAATAACTCATCTCTATCTGTTCCCCATCTTTGCAAGAACAGCTTCACCCTGGTTTTAAATCTCCTGCTTGAGGTTATTGAATTCTCTATCATAAAACAGAAAATGCTTGCACTAAATTTCACCTTTGTCTTTTTCTTCAACATATTTATTCAATAATAAAGTCCTCCTTTAGATATATCCTAGTGATATATTTAAAATAAATTAGAGGAAGAGAAAGAAACAAATTTAAAAGAAAGAGGAAGTTTAATGTGACAACGTTCTGTTGGCCCATTTAAACTAACTGGCTCCAATTTGCATTTATGATAATCCC
Source organism: Cavia porcellus (assembly GCF_034190915.1). Taxonomy (NCBI): domain Eukaryota; kingdom Metazoa; phylum Chordata; class Mammalia; order Rodentia; family Caviidae; genus Cavia; species Cavia porcellus. The sequence continues at coordinate 22,903,767 of NW_026947497.1, read as the reverse complement.
AAACTCACTGACACAGCATCTGCTGTTGCTTCAAATACGACTGTAACGACCCAGCTCCATGCACTGTACATTTTAATTACTTTTAGTATCTCTGACACACCAATTCACCTTGTTTCTATCATTTACTTCCTCAGATTCCATGTATTCCCACCCCAGGAGATCAAAGATTAGACAGGGGAAAAAAATGATAATGGCTCTGGCCAACAACCCAGCATTACAACGCAGGGTGTGTTTGCTATCTGTTTTTATCAGTAGATGTGACTCTACTGAGAGCAGTCCTGTTAATCCGGCTGAGGGACCACAGCCCTTACATTCTGTGACCCTCTGCTGCACCACAGGGCTTTCACTTCCAGCTGTCAGAGAAAAGAGTAGTCACAGAAGATCCCTCGGGACTTTCAACCGCCTGTTTTGGAAGTGACTAAAGGACTCCCACCCACATGTCATCACCAGATCTGGTCACGTAGATTCATTTGGGATCAAGGAGTCTGGGAAATGTACTTTTCCTACGTGCCTGGGAGAGAAGCCACATGGCACCACTTCCGGCATGTCCACCACTTCAAGACTACTTACACATAAACACCCAGCTGAAACTTCACAGGCTTCAGAACTGTCACATGTCCCTATTGGCACATGTCACTATTTTCACACCTCTCAGGTTGTACCTTTATAGTACTTTAACACAGCCTTCATTTGTGCCATTACACACTTCTTCAGACTTCGCCACAAACACTCTAATATCAGGAACAGAGTCCTGTTAGTCTTGATATTTCTTAGTTTGTAGTACGTGGTAATGAAAGATGAGCGCAACTTATAAAGATGAATTTTTATTTTTCTCATATTGCTCATCAAACAAAATATAAAATGAATAAACCATTATACATATACTAATGATGGTAAAATATTATTTTAATGCAATGTGTATTGCTGGAAAAAATTTTGGGAAAATGAAGTTATTAATTTGCAGTTACCAACTATTAAAATGAGAAATAAATTTTATCTTGGAATAGCTCCTGCTTTCTATGAATTATGCACCCTAAAATCTTAATGAAAATTTCAGTCACTTGGAGAACAAAGCATTTTATGAATATCCGTTTTTGAAAGAAATTCATTTGGTCTTCTAGTTTTGATCTCTAATTTTCTCAAATTCAGAGGATGTAAGGCATAAAAGATGACAGATGGAAGAGTTAAAGCAGAAAACAGGAACTGAGAGGCATTGCACGAAATTCTATTTACTATAATAAAACACAGTGTTAAAAGAGTGGCCTGTTTATTTTTACTTTTCTCACTGAAATATTTAGCAAGAAACATAGCTGCTAGTATTTCTTAAAACCTGAGAAAAATAAATTAGTCTATTGTGAATAAAACTTCATTTCATTTTTCTATAGTTTTAAGTCCCAAAAGAACAGAATTTTAAAACTATATCTGTTTAACAAAGGTTTGAATAAATATTTATACCCAGAGTTCACATCTAGCAAATGACAGTTTTAAATGTCATCTGATCATCACTTTTTTCCAAAAGTTAATAAACACAAACCAAAACAAAACAAAAACCTTTAAAATGATGTTCATTAAATTTTGGATAGTTTCACTCAAAATATCTTAATCTAGCTGAATTAATTTCTTTCCAAGTACAATAATAGAGAATTGAGTTATAACCAAAGTACAAATCTTTATGTAACCTTCCCTTTGAAACTTAATTTCTAATGAATCTATTAAACTTCTAGATATACAGGGGTAAGTCTGACAATTCTATCCAATAGTTTCTTGTATTTTTCCCATTTCTAGGCATGATTAACATCTTCTTGCTTTTTGCCTATAAATAGTTATTGCACTCAGTTTTTTCATTCCATTCCAGTTATAGTGATTCAGATGCTTTTTTAAAAACTTTTTTTCCTTGATTATGGAATATCCCTCAAATAGTCTGTTTACTTCTACTTGGTCTGCAGTTAACAAACTCTGGTTGCCTCATTCTACAAATATACTTTTAAGGCTTCATTCCATAGCTTAGTTGAACCCACAAAAAGTACAAATTTAATTACATACAGTTTTCAAAATCTATTCAGTATCTTTATTTCTAAGTTAGTTTCAACTATTATCCAATGAAAATTCGGTCACACAATTAGTTCCCATTGACATATTTATCCCAATCCATTTTGCTTTTAATTTTCTTTTGTTTCTAGTTTAAAATTTGTCACTAGTAAATGTCTGCAGTACATTTTTTTAACAATAATCATGGGAAGTTGGTACACGTACATAAACATCTATGTTCTATCCCTTTACCCTAAACTCCCCTCCCTCTCTCCCCTGTTGGACTTTTCTGTTTTGCAAAAGATCTATTTCCCTAATTTCCATTATCTTTTATTTTGCTCTTTAATTTACTTTTATTTTGGTTTCCTCATATAACATAAATCTTAGGCCAGTTAAGAATGTCTGTGTGATTTATTTTACTTAACATTTCAGTTTCAAAGTGCATTCACTTTCTTTTCTATCACTTATCACTTTGGAGATGTTTGGTTTGACATGATGCTGTGCCTGAAGTCTTTCTTAACATCCTGTTTCTTATGATCTTTACTTGTAGTTGTACTTCGATTGTCAGATTTGTATAATACACGGTAGATAACTTTGAAAGTAGATATTTGAGCATAGGTCCAAAAATTTCTCAAAAAATGTACTTTTTACATCATTAGCTACTATACTTTCATAAAACAAACACAATTAATTTATTTAATATTTTTGCAATGTCTAATTCCACTAGTCTACTCATATTCTGGCATAGAAATTTTTAAAATAAATTACTATTTCACAAATAAACTTAATAAAAGCATAATAGCAATATTGATTCCCTTATATATTGCTGATAGGGTAAGGTGAATATTTGGTAAAGCAAAAAAATTTTTTTTAATCTTTTTCCTTTTTATCGGTACCGGGGATCGAACTCACGACTGCCTCCTTGCAAGGCAGGCGCTTATGCCACTGAGCTAAATCCCCAGCCCCCAGTAAACGAAATTTTTAATAGTTACTTTAAACATTAAAAGTTAGTGCCTGGAATTCAAGATTAATGTAACATCTGGCCAGCACCCACTTACTCCATTTCTTACATTCTTAGCAAAGCAACTATCAATAGAGAATAAACACACATACACACATGCACACACGCACACACGCACACATGCACACACGCACACTCACTCACACACAGAGACACTCATTGAAAATTAGTCCTAACAGTCAATCAATTTTTATAATTTAAAACAAAGACTAATGATAAGGTTGATAAAAATGAATAAAATTCTCATTTTTTTGAAAAATTCTATTAATTTCACTAAATTCCAATTGGATAGTTACATTATGTTATACCAAACTAAACCATAAAAATTGTATGAGGAGAAATTCTATCTTTCTCACCTGGATTCTCTCTTATTTCAAAACACAAAAGTTGTAGTAAAGTAAAATATAATACAATGTACCAATTATTTCATGTTTGCCCTTTATAACACTGAATTTTCCAAGTACCTGTGTTTGTGTGCATAAACTGTCACTTTCAGAATGTACCCAAAAGGAACAATAAAAACATTTTCTCTCATAAGACATTTTAAAACATTCATTATATGTGTAAAGATTTATTCTACCTGGTTGCATTCTTTCAAAAATTATACAAGTTTACTGGCTCTATAAGCTAAAATTAATTCTACTTAGTTTATGACCATTAAGAAATGTAAATTTGTGCTTAATCAAATTGAATCCTAATGCCAACAAACTATTTCTGTATAATTATGTTTTGGAATATACTAGTTTGAACATAATTTCTAGGATCCCATAAGTTGGTTGTCCCTGCCTGATTAACTCGTGGGCCCTTCTTATTTTTTTTCAGCCTTATTTTTCTTTGAGATGCTTCTCATTAATAAATTTGTTTCAACTGCAATAGGCTGGATGAAATGATTTTTAAAATGTCTAGTATATTTGATAATGTTTTACCATATTAATTTAGAATATTTACTTAAAACATAAACTCTGTACCAAAACACATAAATAAACCAACCAACAAATAAATAAATAAATAGACTTTTGTTTCTTTTCAGCTGGATGAATTAATCACTGGGTATTGGCCTTTAAATTAACTTGTCATTTTCTATTTAGACTAAAGTAAATAGGTTATCATACTCTATGCTTGAAAAGAATCAAATTTTACTAACATTCTTATTTGCTACTGGAAAACATTTCTGAATTAAACATTTTGCTAAGGTTATCTGTTTATTTTTAAGTTTAAGCTCTAGAGATATATTTTATGATTTATCTGAACAATTTGACATTTATCACTGAAGCTCTTATCTTTTTAAACCCAAAACAACAGCATCCACTAAATGTGACCACACCATGTACTAACTTCTATTATCACATCAATCACCCTGATTGACATGTTATGAGCTGACTACTGGAATCTCTTCAGGCATCCTGTATAGTAATATTTTTAGTATGTAACTTGTTTGCACCTTCTAGCATCAGAACATAGGAAAATCAACAGTGTGGCTCCTCTCAAGTTAGGTCTTAAGTAAAGATGACACAATGAACTATATTTACAAACTTCATAACAATTCAATAACATCAGAACATGAAAAGATATTATGATCCAATTTTCAGGAAATCACTCTATATTATCTCAGTAATTACCCACTTTTTATTGCAATTATATAAGAAACTATGGGGTAAAAATCTGTGCTCATAAAATGGACTAACTCCAATTCCCATTTTGAGTCTTGAATTTTGTATTTTCTAAATTCTGATTTTCCAAAGCCATTTATTTAATTTAAAATGTTGACCTTTTCCTCTAATCAGTTGAAATCACCTCAAATCATATTTCTCTCATTAAACCACCTGTAATAAATAAGAGATATTTTCTTTCCTAGAAAATATTGTGAGACTCAGTACAGTATTCTGTTAATTTTCATAAATATTTATGTATAAAATTACTTTCTTCAGAACTGAGCAATATTGGTGAATTTTCAATGAAATAATTTTCCAGAAAAGTCACATTATATATTCATGATCACATTTTGTGTAGATAATGAAAGCAATTTTATTTGTTCTTCATAAAATTTTCATATTGAATTATAGCAAATTAAATTTCATTAGATCAGTTTCCCTTTATAATAAATACTATTGATAATGCTTCATTCACATGTTTTATCAATTAAACGAGACTATATAGTGTTGCTTAATATTTTTAACATGTAACTTTCAATAAAGGTACAAGACTTACATGAAAATGTTGGTTACTTGTCCAGCTACTTACTTACCTATATTCCTTTGTTTGATAACAATCACTTTCACTTATTTTTGATTTATAATTAATTGTATACACCTAAATTATTTGATATCTACATTTATGTTTACAAATAAATAGATTCTAATCTTATAATGGCAATACAAGCATTTATAATGCTTTTAATGAGTTCATTAAAGAGCGTATCAGACTTGTTTAGTGTCCTTTAAAAAACGAATACAAACCAGCATTGAGAGAAAGATTACATTCTTATTGGAAAGTGAAAGAAAGACTTTTTTTAAAAAAATGTATTTCACAGAAAGATATGTGTCTGCTTCAGTGCCTTACTCTGAAATTTCTTATGGGTCAATATCTTGTAGGTCTACCTTCCAGAATGCACAAAAATACTCATCTCAGTCTTGATTCAGGTCTGTGGCGACAGAATGGATCTAGGTCCTTGGCATGATTGTGATTAACACTTAAGAAAGAGAGAAAGATAGAGAATCAAAGGAAAGGAGAGGCAGTGTGACCGTACTCTGGAGGTCCAGGAAGAAAACTAAAGAGCAGTTTAATTTACTTGCTAATTTCTGGACGTATTCATGATGATGAGGTGATAGAATATATAGTTCTTGTTGAGATCTGCTTATATAGGTCGTTGCAGACATCGTGAAGTTTGTTATCACTGGTACACATGGTTAAAACATGAGAACATATTATGATCCAATTTTCACCAAACACTTGCCATTATATTCTGTAATTCTCCAGACATCTTTCTTTCTCTGCAACTTGGTTTCATTTTAACCCATTTTTACCTTATTTGGTATTCCTCACACGCATTAGAAATATTTGCCTATCTAGATCTTAGTACCATTACTCCTCTGATAAAAAGTACTTACCTAAATTTCAGGCACAGAAATCTACACTTTGCTCATACATAATTGGTAAATTCCCTGGGTGGACCAGTTGTTACCTGTGGTTATAGGAAGGGTTGTGTGTGAGAATCTGGATAATTTCCTAAAATATGACACAGATCAGATTGTTTCATCTCCAGCTGAGTCATGTAGTTACTCGATTCTGCCTCTAAATAAAACTGTTTTTCTGGGAAGAGCTTATACAACAATTAGAGATCGAAAATACTAGAAGAAAGATTTGAAAAAAAAAAAATCTTAGGGAAAGGTAAAGGAGTTCTGCTTTTAGTCTCTCCAGGAGTATCACTTTGAGTAAAGTTAGAAGTAGGAAGTACTTACATGATAAATGAAAGATTAACTGGTTTTAGATTATGAGAAATACTTTTAGAAGAGTGGTTATCAAGAATCTCAGATACATATATTTCTCAGTATCATTAAAAAGTTTTAGATTGGGCCACATGGCAAGATTTCATAAAAAAGAAAGAAAGAAAGAGAGAGAAAAAAGGGAAGGAAAGGGAAGGGAAGAGAAGGAAAAGGGAGGGGAGGGGAGGGGAGAAGAAAACATCATGGTCCATCTCATTTAAAGTTCCAATCTATATTTTTAGAAGTTACCCAAACAAAACAAACAAAATTTTACCATTTCTGTGTGGCATTCAAATAAATTTATGTAAACTAAATATTAGCAAAATCTTATTGTGCATTTGGGAGATCCCTTTTAAGACTAGGAGGACCTTGGATTTTAAATAGAAATTTAGTTCTCAGATATCTTTAGAGCAAATGGGAGAACTTGCTCACTTTTTCTACCATGGAAAGACATAGTGAAACCATCTACAGATCAAGAAAAGAGTCCTCTCTGGGGAGCTGAATTGGGCTGCACTTTGAACTCTGATTTCTAGTTTCCAGAGCCATAAGAATCACATTTTTATTTATTTATGTGTCACTCAGTCTATAGTATGTGCATAGGATAGTAGCCTAAGAACACAGAGACAGGGTTCAGAGTATAAGATTGTTAACAGCTCTCCTGTAAATTATCTCTCGTCCACACACACTCTTTTCAGCTCAAGTTGTGGGACATAAACATCAGTCAGTCTTCTTGATGGTAGATGATTTCTTTACTCATTTTTTTTTCATGAAGAGCAGAAATTTTCTACTCTAGAATAAAATGCTGGTTGTTCAGTCATATCTGTACATGGGAATATTTCAAGAGGTTTATAATTAAATAGACTTTTATTGGAAATGAATCTGTAAAGTTATAGTAGAAATTTCCTTCATTATAATTTTGAAATCAGGCAGACTTTAAGTCAGATTTATTAATTCAATAGGTTTCTCATTTTTAGATTGAAAATTCACTCTTACTCTGTCACTACAAGAGATTTTCTTCTACCAGGAGAGAGAACAATGAGCCTCCTTGCTTGAGAGAATTGTCACAAGCCAGTTGTGGCTTCAAATACTGCTTGGAGTTGAGATATGGAGTAAGTTTAGACTGTAGACCTGATTGTGAAGCTTTAACATGAGCAAAAGAATGTAGCAAAAAAAAATATTAATTACATCTTCAACAACAATGCAATAAGTATATTGGATTAAATATGCTATATCATAAAATTTAATTTTACCTGTTTCTTTTTTGTTGTGACTAGAAAAATTAGATCTCACCAAAGATCTCTTTATAATTTTATTGGACATTTCTCATCTAGATAGATCAATATCCACTAACTAGTGTTGCGAATTCTTTTTTTATTATTTTATTTTTTATTATTTTATTTATTTTTTTATTCCCATTGTACTAAATGAGATAACATGAAAATTTGTTTTCAAATTCGAGTCACCAAAGCAAATTTTTAGGTGATAAAATGAAACTTATTTTAAAGTGGCTGATTTTAGGATCAGAAAGTGTTATGGTTTGTGTCTAGCTATCCCCCAAAGCCTTGTGCAGTCATAGTGGCCAGGCTTTTCAATAGGTGGCTGAATCCAAAGTTCATGAGGAATTCATGGTCTGATGTTGGGATTGAGGTTATGGCCACTACACCTGCCCTAGGACAGGTAGCTTGCCTACAATACAAGGGACAGAAGGAGCCTTGTCGCTTCTTTACTGCTTGTTACTTTTGGTGTCTTCTACCACCATAGACAGCTGCTTCTTTGCCATGAGCCATTTTGTCAGCACATTGCTAACTGAAATGTCTATAAAATATGAGAAAAAAGAAAAAGGCTTTCCTCCTTTAACTTTGGGTGTTGAGTACTTTGTCTCAGCAATGAAAAAAGTACCTAAGACAGAAAGCCTGAGGGTTGAAACTGTTCACTCTAGAAAGAATAAAAGGTCTTCATGTCTGAAAGGGAGACAACGTGGTAAAGGGCAAGATTTTTTGTAATGCATCAATCTGAAATGAGTAAAATGTAAAAAGATAAAGATGCATAAACCGCCACAACAAAACCCTAAATATATTCTACTCTGATAAAAAATAGATAACAGAATAAGTCAGTAAAATAATAGTAATAAAATACTAGCAAGGTCCATTTTAAATTTTAAATGATACAAAGTAGCTTAATGAATGATCTGAGAATCTTAAATGGCAAATTTTAATATATTTATAAGAAAAAATTTCAAAATGTCTGTTCAAAAGAATAGATAAACCGTGATAGAAGAAAGGAAAAAAAGGAAGAGAAAGTAAAATATATATGTATATGTATATTTATGATAGTTAAGATAGTTATATTTCTGATTTCTATTAGTTCATTTTACAAACCTTTATATTTATATTGTTTGATCAATTTTTCCGCCTATATCTTGCAAACTGAGAAACTATTTTGAAGATGACAATATACAATTTATGAATCATTACTCTCCTACTATCGTGTTTTGAAATTTTGTATCATTGTTTTTATTTTTTTCTCCTAAAAAAGTCCTATCTCATATATATACATATATGTATGTATGTATCAGTCTCTAAGTCTGAGATTTCCATCAGAGAAATCTCAAATAAGAAAATCTAGGTGGTTATTACAATATTAGGTTTCAAATTTAAGCCAGTGCCTGACATATAGCCAAACCCTAAACGCCAATACACACACACACACACACACACACACACACACCTACAGTTCAAGGTGTGACAAATATGCCTCAGTGAAGAAAAGCTGAGCACAAATAATAAAACCCTCAAGACATCAGCACTTCACATTATCTTTCTATTCAAGCTTTCAGAGTTTTTCTATTTTTTTAAATGAAGAATGCAGTATGTGAGTCTGGCATGTATCATCTTTCACTGTACTTATTTCTCTAATGCATACTCTTCCCCCATATCTAATAAGTATCACATGTTACAACTACACTTGACTATTGCTGGTGCTCACCAGTTTGACATCCTTTCCTTCTGGTATTTCCAGCTCTCCCAAACTCACTCAGAGCAACAACATACCTGTAGTAACTAATCCTCCAGTGGCTATTCAAGTATAATATCCTTCCCAAAATGAAAAAAAAAAAAAAAAAAAAACCTATTATATACCTAATGCCCCTTACCCATTTTTAGCTCCGTATAAATTGATTTGTATTTCCTAATGGCAATGAACATTGTGCTACTTTTGCTATAATGATTTTTTAAAATTTCAAATATTAAACTGTTAGTACAATCAAGTCATCAAATGTAATTACATGTTACTAGTAGAATTTGTGCAAAAAACATGCATTGATTTAAATATATCACACAGTGTAGCAGCAAACAGTAGAATTATAAATTTAGCCCAAGAAATTGCCTGTGCTTCATTTACTGAAAAATAGTTTTGGAAACCCTTCACACTGCTACCTAATCATCGAGCTTATTTATCAGTCATGAAATGATTACAGTCATACAAAATTACTTGTGTTAGAATTGGCAGTTATCACACTGGAAGCATCTCTTTACTGAACTGCCATTTTTAAAAACAACTCATGCGCAAAATTATTTTAATACATTTTTCTCCATAGATGTCCTTATACCTTTTACTCAACACTCCCAGAAAAACGTGTATTAAATTTTAATTGTAGTCATGCACTTCACAATTACAGAAAAAGAAAGGCTTTTGCTCCGCATGTCTCAGACCTTTACAAAGTGTTAGACTGAATCTTCATTTAATGGTCAATTTTGTATGCTCCTCCTGTGGGTTAGATAATATTAAACTTTACTCTTCTCAAAGATTTTATAAAATTTCAAACTGCATTAGCTTTCAAGTCAGAAGATATTTATGGCCTTTGGGGAAATTTGATCAAAATACAGTGTTTGTCTAAAGATTCTCAAGCCTCCCTTTTAATAAAAGAGATTCTTTCACATCAAAGCTTCCCCACTGTTTTGAAGAAAACTGGATGAGCCTAGACTTACGATCTTTAGTTTGTTAATTACTGTTTGCTCAATTTCATGTTGCAGAAGCCCGAGCAATCAACAGCAGGACAGAAGCCTGCAGCGATTCAACTTTACAGGAACAAGTTCTTCCAGGTTTTTTCCCTGCCAATATTCCTGTCCTTTACTTTTAACTTTTTTTTTTCTTGCTCAAATAATTTCACATCTAGTATTAAACAAAACTACATTTCATGCTTCCATGGTGCTTCAGGTCTAGTAACCACATTTCTTGTGAACCGTGTAATAGTAAAAGTCAGATTGCTTGTTTGCTTTTTGATGTGAAATGGTTATTGCACATGACTGAGGTGACACAAATTATTTTTGCCTTTGATCATGCCACACATAATAAAGCAAGTAACACTCAGTCCAGAGCACAGATTGACCCACAACATTTACAGAAGTTTGTCTTTTATCTGGAAGTTACTGTTAATACAGGAAAATAAAAATTGAGAATTATCCCCTCCCCAGTAAAACTCACTACAATTTTAAACACTGAGAGCCAGTTGAAATATACACACAGGCAGACACAAACACAGGATTATAATTAATAATTCATTTACTTTTCTAAAACTTAGAATTTTTTTAGAGAATCTAAATATATGTGGCAGATACCTTGGGAATTATGTATGAACCTATCTCAAATAGTATAATGAAAATAATGTATTATAAGACAGAATGAGACTAGAAAATTTATATAAATACTTAAGAAAATATAAATCTATAAAGTTTAGTAGGTGTTGGAAAAATCAAAATTTGCAGGAACAATGACAAAATGAACATGTACACACTTTATTACTCACCCCTGCCCAACAGGGGTGGACACATAAATAAGTCTACTTTGCCTTTTCTTATGAAAAATTTATATCTTCTATTTGACAAGAAAATGTACATGAAGGCCATCAGAATTTATTTGCATAATTTAAAAACTCAACAGTGTGTCTTGAAGAATTTTCACTCAGATTAATAGCAACAACTTATAAATAGACTAAACTGTTTAGGACTTAATGGTCCAACAAAACAGAGACAAGTGTATTTAAAAATGCTGTGATAGTTTGTTTTTACTTAAATACCTATTAGCCATGTCATTGGAGAGAAAGGCATTCCACCCCTAGGGCGATGGGGGCAGTCAAACGTAGAACACCCACCACCCGCTGAGATGGACAGCAGTTTATGAGCTGTGCACAGTCACAGCCTGCAGAAAGGGGAAGCCATGTGCCTGTGTCCTTTTCCCATGGGGGCTGCAGTTGACAATAGGGTGAAGAACCGGGGCTTTGAGTACAAGGTTTGCAGTATCAATGGGACACACTGGAGTGCCCTCCACCGCCACCTCTGATATGATTGCCTCATTTCCGCAATTCCTTGGGATGATAGCGAGCTGACTCCAGAAACTCAGAGATAAGCAGGAACCTGCCTGGGCCTCTTGATAGGGGGGGCTGTCCATTCAGGGTCCTGAGTGAGGGAACAGAGTGAGGAATAGAGCTTTTGTTAAGCCATAGGAGACCCTTCCATCTTCACTTATGTCAACACAGCATATTAGTCTGGCCATAATTTTAGGCTTTCCATTATATTATAATTTAATTTGTATTTTAGAAAACTTCATGGATTATGAATTGAAACATAGAGTATCAAAATATAATAGCAACACAGAGCATGGCACAGAATAGAAATCGAATGCTGTAGGAGATGTTCTTAGGTCTTAATAAACAAATTTTGTTTTTCAGACCCTTCACAAATTGGGTGATGTCTACTCAAATTGGGGAGAGCCATCTATTTTATTAAACTTGCTAATGTAAAAGGTGGTCCTGTCTGAAAACTCTCTCACTGGTATACTCAAAAATACACTTTAGCCAGGAGTGATGGTGCACGCTTGTAATCCCAGCACTTGGAAGGCTGAAGCAGGAAAATCACTGGGAGTTCAAGGCCAGCCTGGGCTATGAAGTTAATGAGAAGCCAGCCGCAAATGCATAGTGAAGCCCTGTCTCAAGTACACACAAAAAAGATTTTTTTTTTCAATACTGTTTGCTTGAACAAGTAGATATCTTGAGTTAACCAGCACACAATGGAATTGCCACGTCACTTTCTCAGGTGCTCTTAGGTACGTAGAGCAGTCAAAGGTTTTACTGTGGCAGTTTGCAAACTGCTAGCAATCGTACAAAAGTTTTAAAGAAAATTAAAAACCCAGTTGTCATGTAGAAGGACAGATTTTAATTAACTTCTGTTTCATCTAATTTTATAATTACTGTGCTTTCATTAGTGACATAACATTACTGTCACAGTGGTTGTATATACAGCTTCATTGGATGCAATATGTAATGATTCTGAACCCTTAAGAGATTATTTCAAAAAAAGTATATATAAATAACTCTACATTTCTCAGAATGTTAATTTAATTGGGAACTTTCCAAATAAGTATATGCACTATTTCTTAAATGGTAAGTCACATAACTTACATACACTATGTGTATGTTACATGACATTTAATAGTATATTTTATGTTCTATATGTTTTATATTTTACATCATATATAATGCATTATGCATTATGTATACATTATATATTATACATAATCAAACTCAGCAGAAACAACTGTTTAGAATTAATGCTACCAACAGTTTCCTCAGGGAAGAATATTTTCCATTGGTATTGTTCAGGATTGCTAGCATATAGGGATAATAAGAGCTAAGGGTGACCTTTGAGTCTGTTTCCTTACCTTTCTAAATTCTTCACCATCCACATACCTTATTATTGCCTGAACACACTGCCAAATGCCCCCCCCACACAGCTCTGAATAACTGTGCTATCAAGATGCTAAGGGTCACACTGAAGATTCTCTTTCACATGGTTTGTTTTGAAACATTTATTGCACAATTGTATCCACAACTGCTGCTTTTCTGGCTCTGCATACCCTCTTCCTGGTCACTACAGACTCAATAATTCAGATCGGTAATGATTTGGCTTTATGCCAATAGCCTTTTTTTGAGATAAAACTAAAATTATAATGTGTTAAGTGTTTTCTTCAAGTACAGAACAATAAACCTATAATATTTCACATGGTCTTTCTCTTAGCACTAACAAATGCAGTATCTGCCATAGATATTTTATGAACTGAAACTATCAATATTTCTAACCAACAAATAATCACAGAAAAGTGAAAAGAATCCATATGCTTTCACAGTCAACATCTGGAAAAACAATTTACATATTCACTATTCCTCACTTCTTTGCTACATTTGTTATACAGACTAAGTTAATCAGTGTGCTATGCCTCTTCTCTTTTTTGGTCAGATTTTGTAGACACCTAATTGAGAGTTTTCTAATAGGTAAAATATAATAGTCACAAAAATATTAAAATTAAAGTCTCATAATATAGGTTAATATACTAGCCTATCTATAAAATTTTATTTTTTAAATTTAATTTTATGTGGACATGTTTGCTGTAGGCAATGATTCTCCTGGGAAATTGGTACATATACACCCAGCATCTCAATTCTGCTTTTATCCTCTTCTGTCCTTCTCCAACCCTTTTATCCTTTGGTCCCTTTTATAAAACATCTATCTCCCTATTTCTTATTATCTATCTTTTATTTTGCTTTTCATTTACTAGAATGTGGATTTTCAAACCTCTAATGCTGGACAAAAACTAAAAATAATCAAATAGATTTTCTGAATTTAGAGAAAATTGATAGAAATAAATGTTGAATGATTTTGAACTCAAAGAGAACCAGCTTTTGCTCTTAAATTCTACCCTTAATGAATGTGTCAGAGAAGGAATGAGTCAAGGAGTTCAACTTCTTTTTTCCCCCTAAAGTACTAATACTTGGAAAACAGTAACACCTCCCTAGTGCAGTTTTGGGGGTTAAAAAAGATGACTCACAGGAAACATTTTCTCAATGCTTGCTGAGTATTTTACACTGAGATGGAGCATAGCATGGTTATGGGCTAAGAGGGAATTCATTGCCCATGAATTCTTCAGTCAGAATGTCCAGGTGTGAATCCTGGGGACAGAGGTTAGTCTCATGTTTCTGTTTACTCATTTGTAGAACAGAAACATAACTTTATCTTCTAGATTTGTTTGAGCAATAAATGAATATATGAAAATCAGCAATAAGTGAATAATATCTGAAAAGCATCCAAAACAATAATGTTTTATGCTTGTTCATATTTATGCATTTATGCATTGTCACTACTAATGTGCCCCTCTGAAATATGAACTACTTTGAAAATATCTACTTCTGTGAATAAAGCATCATTTTTGTTTGAAACTAAAATGTACATATTCGTATCTATATGCTAGATATCTATTACAGTACTTGTATACATATACTTGATATAGCAGAGACCTGAGGTACAGCGACCTGAGGCCTGAGACTCTAAGCACATATAAAAGCTGTACACATAGAGGTTAGGGATGAGGTCTGCCTACTCTGAATACATGAATTAGGAGTCTTGGTGTCTCATGGTAGCTGCTTTTCCTTTTAGATTCCTCTGAAGCAAATAATTATGCCATAACTGATGCATAGTTGTAAATTATTTCTGTCTTTTTTTATAATGATATGGAAATTCAAAAACTAGTTGCAGAATCCTCTAGATAATAGGAAGAGTTTGCTTTTGTTCTTAAAATCTCTATGAAAAATGTCTGTGATACTTTTTAATGTCTAAATTATACTCAAAGAGAATAGCAAGCACTGCAGAGAATGAAATATATGGTAAGAAATACAATTAAAGGATATCTTGAAGGCTCTGGATCATGGCTCTCAGTGGTGTGACTGGTCCCCAGGACATGTCAGGTAAGATCTAGAGACCTCTGCTTAGAAGAACTTGGAGAGGTCTACTGGCATCTGGTGGGTAGAAGACAGTGATGCTGCTTAATAGTGATGAGAAAACCCTACACAACAAAAATACTGTCTAATCTAAAAGGTCATTCCTGCTAAGGTCAAGGAAATTTGCTGTGGAGAGACAGCTGCAAATTTCTTATAGAATTTCTTTGCCTTAGGGAATTGCTAACTCGACATACTCTTGGGACACATGTAAGTGTCTCTGTTTAAGTTGTGCCAAGATTTCTAGCACTGGTCACTCCTTTGAGAAGCCATTTCTTAAGATACAGAAATAGCCTGTTGGCAAAGTTAACCTGACTTCAATGCTTGTTTGTTTGTTTGTTTGATCAGACTCTAATTGTCAGGAAACATTCTTTCTGCCGGTTATTAGCATATAATTACACATATTCTGCTTTGAAATCATGGACCTACTTTTAAAACATTGCAAATATTTGCCTTTGTTGAAAAGAAAGTTTGTGTTATTGTCTGTTTTTCTGGGTCGTTTTATGTCTTGTACTAACTGCTTTGAAGATAATACACTGTGTAATAACTATTGCTGTTCTCTTATTTATGAAAAAATTTCTCAAATGAAAATTTTAAAATAAAATAAATATATATTTCCACCTTTTATATAATATAGATGTAAACAGAGGGTAAAATAATACTTACTCAATATGAGTTCATATACAAAGTTGATAAGAAATGTCTTTAAGCAGATGATTTTACAAGGTCAATGAAACACATAATCAATACACAAGAAAAGATCTTTATTCAGTTTGTGTCTATAATATAGATTATGCACCGTACTTCTTCCAATGTGAATTATTATGACTATGAAAGTAAAACATACCAGGAACACCTATGGACAGTGAGAAGTCACGTGATCACTCATTTTCTTCACCACGATAACATTTAATACTGATTTTCCTGTATGTCTTATTTTCAGATATACTCTGTCCCCCTTTCTTGTGTGGAGATGCTGATGAAACCATCACATTGTGCGCTGAGGAGGAACTTCATATCAGAATGGATGACAGAAACGGAGGAGGTACATTTGCCCACTTTACAACACACAACTCCAAAGTCAACATAAGAACATTTCTAAACACTATAGGGCATGTGTGTTGCTCTTTTTAGAAAATGTACTGTTTTGGAGGCAGTTAAGTGATTGGTTGATATTTTTAAAGAATATGGCTTAACTTGTGAGGAGTATCTCAGGTCATTGGCCTTGGAATCAGTGCCTAGGGAGAGGGACGTGGGAAGCGACTGACCAGCACATGGGACTGTTACAATTCTTGAGAAAAGTCTCGATTTCTTTTTTTATCAATATGGCTTTAAATGTACATATTCCAAACTTAAAGAGTGTATTTCAGAAACAGTGAGTTTCATATATACTTCAGTTCTGCCTCTTTAAATACATATGTAGTTAAATTTTTGAAAAAAAGTCTCATTGAAAAACTATAAAATTTAATTCAGTGATAAACAATTATCAGAATATGACTTCATTATGAATTTATTCATATTTTCATAGCTATATCCTTTTTTCTATAAAGTTTGGAAGATAAATAGACTTTTTACTTTTAATCAAACTTTCAACATTAAAAGATATTATTTTCCAGTTTCCATGTACTTGCCTGATCCTATTCTTTACCTCAAAAATTATTTATCTTAAAATGTTTATGCACATTTCAAATTTCTTCTAACTCTGTGTCCCAAACATTTTATCTTGGAGCAATAAAGCACAGGAAAGTGAATTTTTTTCACAGACTCCAAAAACACTCCAAAGCCTGAGGCTTATAAAGGATGAAATAGTAATTTAAAATAATTATTGCATGTTATTTTCTTTACATGTTTCAAGGATACTATCAAATTCAGACAATATTTTTATAAAGTTCTCTATCCCTAGAAAATTTGCAATAATTTCCAATAAAAAGCAATATGGAGAACCCCCTTTATCTGGGCTATACTTTAATGATATCTTTACATTTTGATGAATACTATGTGAAAGGGTCAGTTTTGTTCTATGTTCAGTGAATGTAACAAAGTATTCATATATAAAGCATCATTGCTTTGAACTACATGACATAAATGACGTCATAGGGAACACACATATAGTGAGTGTTTTTATAGTGAATGGAAGAAACTACTTATAGAAACTGCCCCATAGGCACATTGCCGCTATCCGTGTGCATTCAGGGGGGCAACAGGAAAGATGCCATTGTAATAAGCAGCTTCATTTCTGATCTGAACAGATTAACAAGAGAGATGTATGCCATGGTTTTATAACTTACATTCTGGAAAGCAAATATGCGTTACACCTAGATAAAATATTGATGAGTTACAGAGTAAAAATAAAAACTATGTTCCAATATACAGAACTGTAACTATAGTAAAAATCTATTGTATATTTCAAACTTGTCAAAAGTGGATTATAAATGATTTTCCATAAAAATGTATAAGTATGTGAGATGATAAGATTTTTAGATTAATGTAATCCTTTAACTTTGTAAAGACATATCAAAACATTATTGAACAAAAATATACATAAAATCATTATGTTTCACTTTAGAATGAAATTTTTAAAAATAAAATAAAAATCCAAAAACATGGAAACGTTTTCAAGAGGAGCAAATTAGCAAACATTTACTTCAATGATTTCACCTCTCTTTTCAAATCAAATTTTCTCTCAAGGAAAGTATAAACATAGAGTAAAATTGTATTAAATATTCAATATAATTTAGGATCCATGCTTTGAAAGAATAAAGGGAATATGTTACAAGTTAATTTTATAGGGAGCTTAAAATATAACTATCGTTATCCCTAAAAATACTTAACTGTTCATCAAAATGATACAATCTTACACTGTCAGCCATGGCCTGTCCCCACCCCATGTGAGTACTCTAAGTTTGGCCATTTCTATAATTTAAAGAAGAGTTTTCACATCTGTAAAACAAATAGAAATCAGGTAGTCAGTCGGTTGTTCTGATGCGCTTGACTAAATGAGAGAAGACGCGTTAGCAGAACTGTCACAAGCTGTTTTCTTCTCAAAGGTTTGCAATACTGGTCTGTCCGAATATGTCCTGACAGCTGAAGGGAGTGTAGTGACCAGCAGCAGCCCCAACCCAGAGGATTATCTTGTGTGTCCTATAAATTTAATGTGATTACTCCTTTGCTAGAAATTAACTAAAAAAATCAGACCATCATAATTGATTTGGGGAATGGCCTTCAGTTTTTGAGCTTGTATTAGCATACATAATCTATTACTATACTTCTAGTCAATAAAAGTTTAACAATGATGTATCAATTGACCCTTTTACTGTGATCAATTATCAAGTATGTATCATTCTACCTGTTAAACAATATGTAACCTCTTCCAAATACACACACACACACACACACACACACACACACACACACACACACTTTCATGTTATTTGGTGGGAGTGAGTAGACAGAAGAATGCCTAGATTGTTAAATTAGTAGATACTATTATCTACTGGTAACAATCAACCATCTAGAATTACTTGTATTCTACTGCTACCATACCTAACCCTTTCAACTGTGTACATGAATTGACTGTGTGCTTTGCGCCTGTCTGAATACCTGATTGTGCCTGTAGCAAATATTATACTTGCCCCTTAAAAAGTACTATGTTGTGAAGGGTATGATGTGAAAGTATTATGGTAGCTGTGTGGCACAATGCCTGCCTGACAAGCATGAGGCCCTGAGTTCAATTCCTGGTACAAATAAATAAATAAATAAATAAATAAGTGTTATGATGTGAAGAAAGCAAACAGGGCTTGCTAAGCCATGGAATTTTTTAACTTTTCTATTTCAGTCTCTGAAGTCCCCTGGATGCACTCTACGATCCATTTCTCACATTGTATAACTTCATGGTAATTTCAAAAACGCAATTACCCATCTGAATTCTTCTATGTTGTAAAAGAACTGTTACAAAAATCTTCTAATATATTTTCAGTTTTAGTCTACACTCAATATAATTTACTGGTTCTTTGCAGAAGTTTCTATTTCCTTTTCCAGGAACCATAGATGATAATTTTTAAGATCATTTACTCTTATAAATGTTTATTTTATAGTATAGGTAACCATAAAATTATTTAATTATTGTTTTAAATCATGATTTTCATATCTTTTATTATAGTGTTTTTATTTCCTTTTTGTGCTCCTTTTTTCTATATAGACTGAGAAGCTCATTTATTTTTGATTTGCAATTTTCTTATAATGGCAAGTTTATATGTGCTTCTGCCTAGGGAGTTTCTATGGAAATTCTGCTGCTGCTTAGGAAATTTACGTTAACTATACAAAAGAATGGTGAGATATCAGAAACATAGTTTGGAATTTCATTAGGCCTGCCTGTAAGTCAGAGTATGGTTCAAAGTCAATCATTTCTTGATGTTATCTGTGTCATATGTGAATTTCAAGCTCTGACAAACCAAATTTAATAAAGAACTATTTTCCAATAACACACAAAGAGTTGGATATTTAGCTTTGTGAAATACACATATTTGCACAGTGCTGTTTAATTCACATAGCTATTTACTCATAATATACTTTAATATTTGGATGAATAAAGCTAAAATTATTAGACAGAAACTGTATTAAAATGAAGCATTTATTTTATGATAGCATTACTTTAAGATCTTAGCATTTAGTTCTGTACATTTCTTGGGGTCTTGTGTATTACAGCACATTAGTAAGCTTTATTCTTTTCCACAACTGCTCCTCCCTGGTGGTAATGAGGAGCTCAGGGAGGTTTCTAAAACGTATTAAGTAAGTAAGTTACCATTTAGAATATATTAAACAACATTAATAATAATAAACAATAGGCTTGTTTGGAGAGGTTGTATAAATATAATAAAGCAAGGTGCCCAAGGGAGAGAAACAATGCTTTAGAATGTCCACAAGAAGATTACAAAACACAGTTAAGTAAAATTAGTATTTTATCTGTGATGATAAAACTTAAAGCATAGTTGAATTTAAAATTCAATCCAATATAGTTTAAAATAATTCTATGCTAGTCCCTGAGGTACTACAATAACAATGTCCTAAATAATATCATTATATCTTGGGAGAATTGTTATTCAGTATCTAATAAAACAAAGGTGGATTATCCATCTCTGAACATATTACAGTGCACAGTTTTTTCACTCTAAAAGAGCACCATTTGGGAAATTATCTGAATAATAAATCTATAATTCTTTGGAATAAAATTTAACATAATTGACAAAAAATACTTTTCCTGGAATGATCTCAAATTTGCTTTGAATATCCTTTTATTTTTTTCTTTCTCTATTCAGATAAGCATAGGTCACAATACAACAGGAAATGTTCTCTGCAACTAGTAAAGAATACTTGACTCAAAACAATTGAATTACAAAATAACAAAAAATGTGTAGTACCTCCATACAAGGGATCTGGGAAATAAATCAAATATGAACTTCTAAAGTTGGGAATGAAAGCTATGTAGAGGTTACTTAGTTCATAGGTCCTTTGATTAATTTTAAGGGTATTGCCGACAACAATTTAAATTGAATCACGAAAAACATGAAGGAAACAAATATAAATATCTTAATGCTCTTGTTGGAATTAGTAGAACTATTATCGAGTCAGAACCTGTGCAGTGAAAAAGATAGAGGAAAACTGATATTCTGCAACATTTTGAACAATCTGTGAATATAGGAAGCACAAGAAGGAATGTCAGCAGAAATTTGTCAAAAATGAAAGCTGCAATAGTATAAAAGTTCATGTCAGCAAAGTTCAAGTTATCTGCTTACAAATTTTAAAACAATGAATGCCCCCATATCCTTCAAAGCCAAGCTCAAGTCACACATCTTCTGAGCTTTGGCATACATTCCAATCAAAAATAATCTTTCATGCTTTTGTTCTGCCTTTGCAATTTGTCTTTAATTCTATTTTAATTCTTATCATAACCTGTCTTAGATTATGTTTCTTTATTTATGTTTTTGTTTCCCAAGTCATGCTGCTAGCTGCTAGAAAGTAGGACCCTTTTTATGCTTCCACAATAAGATTTTGTCAAACAGGATTAACTGACTTGATAAGACTGTGAGTGTAACTTGGCTTGGAAAACTGTCACCGCATTTCCTTCTAGAGTTGATTAAACTGATCTGGCAGTTGATGCTGGGATCCTGTTGCTCCCACATAGCATTTTACTGTGCATGGTTAGACGAATAGACAAACTTTTTAGAAAAAAAGAATATATTTAAATAAAGCATTTCATTTCAGTGATAACAATGTCACCCCTGTAATTAATGTAAATGTGAGATACACAGAATGTATGTCTTATGATGTACCAAGAATACAGATATGACGTGGAGATAGGACACAGATTAAAAACAAAGGCAGAAACAGTCTTTATTTCTTGTGTTTAAGCTTATGTATATGCATGTATCTTATGTTAGTTACTTAAATATGCACCAGCTATGTCTAATATTTGCATATATACAAACACAAGTTGTAGCTAATTTTATGCATAGGATGAAAATGTTGCATTATTATGTGCTATCTATGTGAATAATTGATGGCATGGTAAATTCAGTATACTGAATTAAGATACTATACCATTTGACTGACGTTATTTGAAATGAACTATAGGCGTGATGAACCAAGTTATAAGCGGTGGGTTTATTTCAATCTTACGCAAAAGAACAAATTCCTAAGTCTATATCAAATAAAACATTTCAAAGGGTCTAATATATTTAACATATGATTGGTTAATAATATATATTAAGTAACTTTAATCCCCCTTTAAAGAACCACACACTTAATATAAAGACAAACATAAGAATAGTAATTCAACTTTATCTCCAACCAAGTGTTGATTTTCATACTTTTTTTTTTTTTTTTTTTTTTTTTTTTTTTGTCTTTTTCATTTTTATCGGTACCAGGGACCGAACTCACGACCGCCTGCTTGCAAGGCAGGTGCTTATGCCGCTGAGCTAAATCCCCAGCCCCAATTTTCATACTTTTACAACTACATATAGCCTGGCAATAATTCAAATTCCTGAGGAAGATACCTGATACTTCAAGCTAACCATCAAAATCCTTGTCTGGGAAGATCTTTAATTACCAGACAATTTTATAGATGGCTTGGTTTATAATATCTATAGTTCATTTCAAATAACTTCAATAAAATGGTATAATATCTTAATTCAGTATACTGTTACCATGCCATCAGTTACTCACATAGATAGTACGTAATATTGCATCCTATGCATAAAATCTATAAAATTCTATATAATACCGGACATAGGGCCAGGTAATCCCTGTAAATGTGCTAAGTATGGTTTTTGAGTTGGATTATGAGGTTCGGAAAAGGGACAGATCTGGGGTTTTGCTCAACCAGTGGTGGGAGGAAACGAGTTTCCTGTGAAGGAATTAGGATATGGCAGGAAGCAGGATTTATCTGGCCAGTAAATACATTTTCTTATGCACATATTCAAATGTAGCCAAACTAAAAACATTCCAAACTGGAACCCCACTTTTGAATCTGTAAAATATATAAAAATTGAAAGCCAAGTACCCAGTGGAATTTAAGAGGACAATAATACATTCCCATTAAAAAAGCTGTTTTTCTTAATTGGCACTATTTCCTAGTGAGTTTCTTTGCTATGCATAAGAAAATCAATCGACACCTGGAATGTTCAGCAAATGTGTTAGCCGTGGCACACAGAAATGCGAATACTTGGCAGACCCAAGCTGAAGTCTGGTTTATCATCAAACTAAGAGATGAATTGATGCCTGAAATACAGCTGCCTTCCTTTTCCTTAAATTGAGCTTTAATTTGGCACATTAATTTTATAACTTTAGGAAACTGGGGAGATGTAGACTTCAGCGTTTGCTGAGATCTACTCCAAGAAACCAATGTATTTGATTATTGAGAAAGACAGTTCTCAATTTAAATAAGATGTTCTACTTTGGTGGGAAAATAACATGAATCCATGACTGTTTAAAATAAAGAGAAATTAAACAATGAACATGGAAGTCACACTCTTCCTGAATTAGACAAAATGTAGCAGTGGAAATGGATGCTCACCATACATATATCACGAGATGCGTGGAGTTACTGAATTCACTGAAGATACCAGGAGAATAAAAAGTTGGGCTTTGGTGGAGCTATAAAGTTAAGGGTCACAGAATACTATCTGCAATTCACTGGTCAAGCTGATGCCACTTGTATCAGTGTTACAAGATCATAGCTGCCTCTGAAACTTAGGACACTGCTGACACATAAATCCGGCTACCATGGTGCTCCAGAAGGTCTCTGTTCTCGTTGCCATGGTAGACTTTATGTCACTTTCACCTTCCACGTCTTTCAGTGTAAGTGATGTGCACCTAGAATTTTCTCTCAAAGGCATTAGGCAGATATCCTTGTTAGAAGAGGGCTGCATTGGGCAGGAAAAAATACTATTGGTTATGCATGGCACAAATTTTTCTCCAATACCTCAAATTTGCATTTCCAATTTTATATATTATTTTCTCTTTATTCACCATCCATTCTAAGGAATCATCCATATGAATATGACAAAAGCAAACCTCCTTCATGGGAAGAGATTCAGGCAGAAAATGAAGTCACGTGGCATATTATATAAATGAGCCTCTGTGGGCAAAATAAAAATATATTACTGCACTTTAACAACTACCCACCAAAACTGCCAGTGAAGTGAGGTGATATTAAGAACAACGAAGGATCTGATCACATACCCAACAGTCATCAGTCATATTCGTTTTGCTCTGTACTAAGTTTCTCTCACTGCTGAGTAGTCATGGTATTATTTATCTGTGATCTTTACAAAACACGCAATTCACAAAGCATACTTAAATAAGTTTTAATTGCTTAACCTGAATTAATTTATATGACCATAATTGTTATGTGTAATTCCTCACATCCAAAACCTATTCCAGATGTTACTTTCTTCAAAACTTATAGTGATCTAGACTTCTCTCCCATGGCACGATCCATTCATCTTTGTATAGTCTGAAACTTCAATTAAATTATCCTGGTGAAACCATATTTTCCCAAATTTTCATAGGAAATGGAGGTATTATATATGTTACAGTATATCTATCATCTTGCTGAGACTATTTTCCCCTTTTTGGGAGCCAGTGAAGCTGGAAATTTGCCACACTTGCAAGGCTGGAGCATGACCATTCCAAGAACAAAGAGCACCAGGACAGCCACATGAAGAAGCTTCTTCAGCCCTGTAAACATCTAGCCCCAAGACAATCTGAACAGTGGGTTGCTAGGTAAATGGCAGTCATGTGACATTAAGTTGCCAATAAGTACAAGCAAATGTCCCTGCAGTGATGGGCCAGCTCTCTTACCTCCTATCAGGAGGGCAAAGTATCCACCTGACCCCAGGTTTGTCTCTTCTTTATTTTCTCATCCTTTGGTGGTCATTCACCCAAGTAAACTCAAGGGGCACATGGGTTGTGGCACCTCATAATAATTACACTTGATTATTTTGGTTATTTCTGCCAGCATGAAAACCCTATTCTTTGCCTGCTAATACATGAATGTAAGTCAAAATGATGACCACTATCATAGCTTCCATTTCTATGGAATCAATACTGGCTCCTATTGGAAGTTTCACTGCTTTATAACCAACACTTTATACCAAGCAGTGTTAAGCTTGCAAGTGTTTAGGAGCATGAATATAATAGTGCCTTAGTTAATTTTCCTATTGCTGAGACAAAATACCCAACACTCAGAAGTTAAAGGAGGACTGGTTTATTTCAGCTCACAATTTGCAGATGCTTCAGTTCATAGTAGACTGGCTCCAAAGCAGAGACACAGCACAGAGACAAGGCAGAGGAGAAACAGTCCATGAGAAGGCAGGCAGGAAGCAGCAGCCTGCGTCCCTCCTGTCCCTTTATAATCTAGCCAAGCTACAAGCCTATTGATTGGTTCCACCCATACCTGATTATCTACACCCTTTGTGAATCCACATTCACAAGCCCTAATTCAGCCAGCTCTAAAACTCCCCAAATATGACAACATAAAGTTTTTAGGAGCCATCCAGATATAAGACATAACACATAATTAAGTTACTAGGATGAAGGCAAAAATAATATTTGCAGCTTTTTGTTCTTGAGTAATGTATTCAGTATATAGCTATTGATTTATTTCATATTCTCTATACAATACAAATAACAAGCTATCATTCCCAAGATAAAGTCATACCTCAGTGATCAACACAGTACTGCAAAGGGCCAAAGGTGGTCCATCCAATTTTGTATAATTTTATTGTAGTAGAGTACTGTAATTCAGTCATGTATTATCTCTAGCCTCTTTCCTACTATCATAGCAGAATCGATGTGTGACATAGACTCTCTGCACGGGACACCTAAATTATTTACTACGTGATGCTATAAGAAAAATGTTTTCAATCCCTTCTGTAAATGGGCTTTCAACAAACTATGATAGAATTCTGTAACTGTTCTTTGTCCAAGAATCTATTGAGGCAGCTATTTTATCATAAAATATACTTTCCACTGCAGCAAAAGTATGACTTATCTATCATCTGTCAATAGACAGACATTTCCTAAACTTTTGGATGACAGTGCTGGCAGAAGTACTGGAGGCAAAGACCGAAAATCACATGTGGAGTGGATTCCATTCCATTGAGTTCACACTGTTGATCTTTTGGAGTTGAAGGTGTCCCATGCATTTGGCTTGTTGTGAGGAGCTCCCTGGGCTTTTTAAAAGTGAATTCCATGTCAAAGACTCTGCAGTGCTGCTTACTAATAGGCTAACTGCTCTATTTAGTTGGCCTTATTGAGAGACGCCCTGTTACTGACCCCATTTCCACGGCCACTCTGTTCAGAGGATGCCCAGTACAAACACGGTATTGATCAAGAAGAAACTTCCATATGCCAGAAAAGTTGTATTCCGACCTGGTTGTTCACTGCCTCCTCTGCAGTGGATGCTTTCTGTTGTCACTAATGGGACATCTTCATGTCTGCTCACAGAGATCTAGCCATAACACCTGGCCCTAAATTCTCCTCATCACCAGTTCAGCTTCTTTCCGGATACATTTTCACCATGCAGTTTCCTATCCTCCAAGAATCCATGTGCGTCAACAATGAAGTAGGCTACTCGAAACTCTTACAGAAAGGATTTTGTGCCTTCCACTATCCTTTAGAAACATTCTTTGTCAAAATGTCACCCACTGATTCTGCATCACAATCAGATAGGAATTTGTTAGAACAGCAAAACCTCAAGCTCTACATCACCTTCGCCCCATCAGACTCTGCATTGCAATGTCATCTCTATAAACGCTCACAAAACATTATTAAAGTATGAGAAACACTGAGGCAGGCTACGCTATTTATACTGCAGTGCGACATTACTGAACTATTCACATTGCATTATGTTGCCATAGTACCTTACAATGAATCGCAAGTTAATAAATTTTTCAATTTTTCCTCATGATTCCCTCAAATACTTTAAAGTTCCTTAATTTGATATGAAAACATTTTGAATTATAATTAAATCGTATTATATTATTAAAATGTGATTTTATGGAGTTATTTTCTTCTAACAACTTGTTTTTCTTAACATCTATATTGTTATGATATGCACATAACTTTTCCTGGTTTCTTTTTTGTAAATATTTTGTAGTATTTGTGAGAAGACTTAATTTTTATTATATATCCTCAGCATATTTTCAAATTTTCCATATTCTCATATTTGAGGTATGCCTCCCATAAATAGTGTGTAGCTAAATCATTTTTACAAATTTATGAAACATCAGTTTAAAAATGCCATTTTGATTTTCCTTAATATGATCATCAATATTTTATTTATTTCTGATATCTTATTTTGTGATTTCATATATTTTAATGTTCTTTTACTTAATTCTTGCCCTGAGTGTGTGTGTGTGTGTATATATATATAGTCATATATGTACATATAAAATTTTACCTTGTTCTATTCTATTATTTTGTAAAACATATTATTTCTATTTTTCTACTTTAAATGTTGCTAGGTATGTCTTAGGAAGGCGGTAATTAAATTTAATGATCATCTCTTTTCACAAACAACATAAGATGTTAAGATACTGCAACTGTTACTTCTAGATGAAAATGTTATGCTTGTTCAGATTTTAATTAATTTTGTACTTAACACACAAATCGAACAACACTATTACTTTTTTATTGAAATTAGGTCCACTTACATCCTTCATATAACCATGTCAAATTGCCATTTGTTTCTGACTATTGTGAATTCACTAGTTGTACATTTTGTTTTGGTTCATTTCTAAAATTTTAATATATAACTACTCTTTAAAGAGAAGCAGTTTCCTGGCATACAAATTTCTAGGATAACATTTACTTTCCCTCAGAACACTGAGGTCTATATTACATTGTTAATACTGAGAAAACTTTGACATTCATTCCTCTCAGGTGGATATGTCCTTGTCTTCCTGTCTTTGTTGTCTCTATGTGGTATGTTCATAATGATGTACTTAGGTATTTTTTGCTTTGTTTTGGTGCTTTGAATTATTGTATTTTCATTATGTCTGGTACCAAAATTGTATTAAAATTTTCAGACATTGTCAGTATGAATAATGTATTGACTAAAACTGAGAGATGTGATAGACAGTTTTTTTGTTGTTGTGTAAATGTCATAGCATACACTTGCATAGGTGTGATAGTGTTATGGACACTGGGTGAGGATGTAATTTCATGGAATAAGTGTCATATATATAATTTATTGTTGACCAAAATACTGTTAAATGTTGCCAACTACTTTGGCTGTTACTCTGTTTCTTCTCCAGGAACTCAGCTGCGGACACATAGACACTGGTATTCCAAACTTCATGCCTCAAAATCTTTCTATTTCATGTTTTTTCTGTCTATGTAGTGAATTTTGAGAAAGTCCTTCAGTTTTAGCTTCTAGTACTTTTGTCCAGCTATATATTATGAGTGTTTTCTCCCATTTTTGTAGAATTTTTTTTCTAGTTCACTGTTACTGATTTGCTGGTGGGACTATTCACTTCAACTGTCACTTTTTCTCTTAGTTTTTTTGTATATTGACTGTGTTTATTGTACATTAAATCATCTGTATAAATCCTGTGATAACTCCATTTTCTCCTAGAGAAGGTTCAATTGAGTTGTTCTTTCTTTATATTTCTATAGGACCTAATATTTTTGTTTTATATGTAATATTTTCTTTGTTCATATGCAATTTGAAAGTTTCAATTAAATTGTACTTAATTTTAAGTGTAATGCAACTTTAATTAGCCTTTGAAAACTGAAATTTTGATAACAGTAAAGGGCTCTATTGACACATGCTTTCCTTAGGAAAGTTTGGATTGGTTTTCCCAGGCATTAATGTGTACTAAAGACCTAGAATTACTTCAATTTTATTTCTTGGTCTGGATTTCCATCAAGAGTAGCAGGTAATGGACTGGGGATTTAGCTCAGTGGTGTAATGACCTGCCTGGCAAGTGAAAGGTATGAGTTCAATCCCCAGGACACCCCCCCCCAAAAAAAAAAAAAAAAAAAAAGAAAAGAAAAGAAAAAGAGTAGCAGGAAAGACAAATTAGAGTCTGTTCTATCTGGGAGCAAACCTCTGGTGACCCTGGGGGTTTAATGAGAAATCATATCAATAATAACAATAACAGTGACAAAGGTTTCTACCCAGACGGCAATGATGTACACTATAAATCATCTACTTCATTTTTGTATCAACACATAATTAGAGAAATTGCTTAATTGTACTTAGTAGAAAAGATTAACTATGTTTTTCAAAAGTCAATTGGCCATTTGTATACTACAGTCCATAATTTCAGATATTAATCAGAGTTTTTTTCTTTCTTTTTTTTTTCAATACTGGATATTGAACTTACAACCTTGTGCTTGCCAGGCAGGGGCTGTGCCACTGAGCTACAACCCTAAGCTCTTGTTTTCGAGGCTTTTTTTTGGAGTAGGGGACAAGATCGTACTATGTAGTCCAGACTGGCTTCAAAATTAAAAAATTCTCCTACTTCAACCTTGCATTACAGACATGTGCTGCCATACCGTGCCTAATCACGAACACTTCCTAAACATTTTGAAATATTATCAAATATTGTTCTTTAAAAAGGATCATTTTATTGTAAAACATTTTATTAAAAATTTTATCGACATAATACCTTTTGAAATAGTCTAGTAGTCACGTTTCAAATAAAATAGTTTTTTTTTTTTTTTTTTAGAAATTCTGTATTTCTTCTATAAGGTTTTTTCTTCTTGTAAAGCAATTCCTCATTTGGTGCTATTGAGACCACCCACCCTAATATTACTAAAAAAAAAAAAAAAAACAGTGAATGAATCCCCTTTTTAAGGTTATTTTATTAAGAGGCATGATATATATATTGCCATCTCTTCCCCTTTATATTACAGTTGCCATATTTCCAGATTATACCTCCTATGGTATAATAGGAACAGAAATATTTTTAAAAGTTGTGTTTGTATGTGTTTGTGTATAAATACTGAACATGTGTGAATTTTTTCTTATCAATAGTAAATGATGCAGCATATTAGTTATTTAATAGAAGTGACATTTTATTAAATTTCACAAATAATCTAGAAAACAAAGTACAGAGGTTATATGTAAACCTTATGCCACTCTACGTAAGGAAATTGAGTATCTTTGCATTTTGGAGTCTGTACGGGTCCTGGAATCAATCAAGGATGATGGCATTTTGAAAACAATCTTTCTCATCGGCTTAAAATTAATCTTGACAGGCCAGTAATATAGGTCAATGGCACAGCACCTGCCTGACAAACGAGAATCACAAGTTTGATTCCCAGTACATAAAAAAAAATTAATCTTGAAAACTAAAGGTTTCCTATCATTATGCACTTACATATAAGCAATAAACAGCTTTAAGATGAGTTTATTTCTGCTATTCTTGATAGTCATATGCTTGCTTGCTTGCTTGATTGATGCAGTTCTCTACTTTAGAATTTTTTTTTTTTTTTTAACAAGATCTCACTAAGTTGCTGCCCAGTCTGGCCTCGAATTTTGCAGTTTTCCGGGCTCAGCCTCTTGGAGTCGCTGGCTTTATAGTTTGTGCCACAACACCGAAACTAGTATGTTCTAATTTCTCAGTGCAAGAAAACTGCTGAAATGATGTGCTTTGAAGAAATCATTTACATGCTAGAGAGTGAACTACATTATGTAAAAATTAACTTGTTTCCCTTCATGGTTTAATTTTGCATTTTTTGTTTCTGAGCTTGAGATCGTTAAATGGAAAGCTCTTTTAAGTGTTGGCTGTCTTTAAACTTCCTTGGGAAAACTTCATAGATTATTAATAATTATGTACTTAAAATTAGTGTAGATAAACTCTGGATGAACCAGTAGTGATTTTCTTCTCTTTCATGTTTCCTTGTGCTTGTCCATCTTTCCCTTTACTTTTATCCTATTTCTTTTTCTTTGATTTTCAAGTTCAAAAAGAAAAAAGAGAATTTAAATGTAATTTCTTCTACAGTATTTTATGTTGACACTGAAAATTTTGCCAGAAAAAAAAAAATTCTGCTTTAAACATCCAAAAGCGTGTGCCTGTTTTCAATATGAACTGAAACTTTAGGGAAAACATTTTAAACTTACACAGCCTTAAACAGTGTTGTCTGCCAGGAACTCCAAGCAGCTGCAAAACTCACTGATGAAAACTGGAATAATTCTTAACAGAAACAACTATTAAATATCTTTATGAATACAAAATAGAGGCTGGCAGGGGATAAAACTCAGTGGCTGTCACCTGTCTGGCAAATACAAGGTCCTGAGTTTCATACCTGGTACCAAAAAATAAAGAGGTGATCATAAAGAACAAACTTATAAGGGACATATGCATGTCTATAAATTTATCATCTATTGTATGCAATGGCATGGAGAATGTAAGTTAATCTCTGTCACTTTAAAGAAGAGATCAATCTATTCTCATTCCTATTGACTCAAACCCATTCCATTTTAAGTCTGGTAAAAGACCCAAATGATTCTGTAGACAGGACATCATCCAAAGCTGAGAAAACCAGTTTCTCTTAGATTGCAGAGTTAATCAAAGAATAGGAAATTATACTACAATTCAGTGCTGCGCATTAGAATAAGGAAAATTTTGAAGTAAACCTTTATTTGGTGTCCCACTTATATATAGGAACCTCACTTCTGTAACTAAAAAAATGTGCTAACAAAAAAAATAATGCCTGATTTTTGTTTGTTTGTTTGTTTGTTTGTTTGTTTTGTGTATGTGTATCTGGGCAGGGGCTACAGCACAGGGAAAACTGTAAACATTAAAATAAAAAAAGCAGATTATGCCTAAATTTCTCCCAATCAGTGTTTTTTCTGAAGGCTTACATAATTAATGAAGATTAGTGTTTTAGTTACTTTTTACTCATTGCTGAGGCAAAATACCTGATGTGCAAAGTGGGAAAGGAAAGGTTTATTTCTTATAGTTTTTGGAGATCTCAGTCCATACTCAGTTGGCTCTAACTGGTTGGGCCGCAGTTCATGGAGGCTGCAAACAGCAAGGCAGAAACTGGCAAAAGAGCCAGACACACCTTTTTCCTGCCATTACATCACATCCTGGCTCCACCCCTATGTGGGTGGAGCACTGACACCATCAATCCAAGCGTTAGACAATGAACCAATCACAACTGCACAATGTAAACTCATGAGGCCTGGGGGCCACAGACATAAACCATGACAATTAGCAAACAATATATTTGAGAAAACTTTTATCTGAGATGCTCTATGCTCTTTTAAATAGTAGAATACTTATAGTATTAAAATACTCAAAAGATAGCCTAGATTTTTATCCCCAAATATGAAGACTGAAGATCAAATGATAAAGGAACAATATATAAGCTAGCTTGATTAAGTTAATGCACCATTTAATTAATAAGATTGAGCCAGATCTCACTTATTTATATCTATAACATGATTCATCCATAGTAATCATGATTAAATCCTCTTACTCAATCAGATATTTAAAAATAACCCCCATCAGGCTGCTTCTTGCTACTACCATTATGAACAACACAACACAACTGGGTACTTTAATATCCATTGGAATCACTAAAGAATTTTGTTAAAATGCAAATTATAATCCAGTGTCTCTCTGTAATGGGACTTGAGATTCTGCATGTACAGTAAGTTTCCATCAATGCTTTTGGTATTATTATCTTTTGAATAAAAGGACCTACAAATCTTTGGATAACTTTACATCAGATTGATAAGCAAGAAATTCAGTAACTGGGTAAGAGATTACATGTATTTGCAATGTGAAATATAGAATTTAAGAAAATCACATTTTTGGTTTTGCTTGAAAGTGAATAAATCATATTTTTATATCTTCATGGAAGGAAAATTGATTCTCAAACCAGATAAAAATAGATAGCTATTTTTGTCATTATGCTGTCTACATTGGAATGAGCTATAAATATTTGTATCCTTGCTTTGAAAAGATACTCTGTTTGAACATCTACATAACTCTGGTTCTGAGATTGTTTGCCAAGAAGGATTGGTTTTACCTTCCTAAAATCATGAACCAAAGAAAGGTATTCCTTTGCTATTGAATGACAATTTATAAAGTAAATAATCCTCATTAATGATAGCATAGGTCTTCCTAACATGAAACACTGTGAAAATAGAAATGGTATTCTATTAATTTTTCATTGCTTATTTAGAGCCTCCTTCCAGAAAGGAGGAATATATATATTTCCATTTTCATATATATAATTTTTAAAATAAAAGTAGAGCTGTAGCTGTGGTATTTATCTGAAAACTGTGGTATTGCTCCTTTGAAAGTCAGACACACAATACAATCTGATTTCAGTCTCCATGGAAATGGGTATGTCCTTCCTGCCTTGTTCAAGGCTAGAATTGTTAGCTGTTACCCAAACACACACACACACACACACACACACACACACACATTAATCTTACACTAAAATAATAGCTAGACTGCTATTTCCAATACCTCCACACTTTTACGTTGGAAAAAATATTTTGTAGATATATATTGGGACACCTTTATAGAAATATAAGTGGTGGAAAAATGTACTAGTTTTGCAGAGGAAGATAATCATTTGAATTTTGGATGTTTTACATGCGGATATTTTAAATGAAACCGTTCACTGATTAATTGGACACACCACATATAAAGAATGCAGTCAGGCTTAGAGGTACTGAATCATTGAACCAAGCCTGTAGGTACTATTAGAAGATTAATTGCCCATTTTTCTATTTATTTATTTTATTATTTTTTAATCCATTCCTAAATTTTCTTGTTGCATGTATTCCTTCCTCCAGGCACAAATACAAGGAAAGGTCTGGAAATATAGTGAGGTATGAACAAGAAATAATCATTATAATAAAAGACAATTTACCATTATTGCTCCTCAGAATATTTCCTCTTGGTTTGAACACACTTATCCATTGTTTTTGGCACTTTATGAGACAGTTCTTGAAGTCCTCTTTCATGAGAGTCTTTAATCATTTGTTGTGTTTGTATCAGTGTGCTAAGTTGACTTAAAATTTTTACCTTTCATGGTCACTTTGTGTTCTAGGCAGGGATTGTGAGGA
The DNA here is from genome assembly GCF_034190915.1 of Cavia porcellus. Taxonomy (NCBI): domain Eukaryota; kingdom Metazoa; phylum Chordata; class Mammalia; order Rodentia; family Caviidae; genus Cavia; species Cavia porcellus. The sequence goes on along the minus strand of NW_026947497.1, from coordinate 22,869,808 downwards.
GAACAATTAACATCAGGACATAGAATTTATAGTATTTTATGATGGTCACCCAGAGTTAACACAAAAAGTGCAGGAAATCTATCCACTATACTAAAGATACAGAATATTTAGTCAAGGGCCTTAAACCCACAGCAATATGCTATATGAGTCCACATGAAAATCTAGAGGCCATGACAATGCCTCCCATGCATCCAACTGGAGGTACAGAGCCCACAAGAAGGACTCACACCAGTCTCTTTTATGGATCCATGCTGGAAAGGCCAAAAGGTCAGTGGTGGAAGTTAAAAAATCTATGCCAGCAGGGTGGAGCTGTGCTGGTAGGTTGAGGGTTCTAGGCGGGAGCCACATTCAAAACAAAGACCAGGGCTGTCCTGAAAAGCACCACAGCCATCCTCAGTGACACGGAGGCCCTGAGCTCCTCTGACTATAAGCACAGTTGAGTAATTCCAGGAAGCCACCATGATGAATTCATCCTGGAGATTAAACAGCACAGGTTTTCCCCTCCAGAGCCAGGGAGCAATACTTGATGTGAGGACAGAGCTTCTCCAGGAAAACCAACAGCTCAGACAGCAACATGTAGGAGAACCCACAAGGCCTCAACACCTCCATCCTCCTTCTCCATGTTTCTCTTTATGCCGGCAACTTTCCTCAGGTGAAATATCGATACTCAGCACCATGGTGATTTAATTCCGCTGGTGTTAAGTTGACCACTAGTATTTAATCTATAACACTTTGATTTGGAGGAAGAGCCAGAGGTCGCATAATGCCAGATTCAGTGAATAGATTGGATGATGATGTGAGGTTTTTATCAACATACTTTCCTATCGTATGGTACGTGGTAGAAGCATTCACCATAATTTTAAAATCACAATTCATAAACACACTTGTAAAAGGATTTCTAGAACTTCAGAAAATGGTAAGCATGATGTTATAAATGTGTTTGAAGTAACAGAATATTTAGAGAGGATTTCTGGCAATGTGTCATGCTACAAATTTTTTTTTTGTATTTAAGTACATCATATTTTTTATCACATTTGTATTACAGCTTAGAAAAGAGATACTCAATCATATCATTGGTTCATATTAGGTACAGAATTCTATGTTGTTACACATGCTTTCTTGTGAAATAGCAACTAAAACTGTCTACAACATCATTTTCAGGATATGGAAGGTGCTATAATAGTGTGAGTTAAAGTACTTATAATAGTGTATGTAGTTAAAACATTTATACAAAAACATACTTAACATAATCACCCTATGTAATATGTACTCCTCATACCATCAGTTTGTGTTTACTTCTTTTGGTATCTCCAGTTTGATATTTTTGCTCATAGTTTTTCTCACTATTCATTCATTCTGTATTTCAACATCATTTTCAGCCTAAATTAATTAGAAAAAAATATAATGTGTAAATATTAGCAATTGCATTAAATATTTTGCATAAATTCTTTCAGGAATTTTAGAGTTTTAGAACTATTCCTTTGTAAATGTTGAAGTCAGGTTTCTTACTTAACTTAAAGAAATGACTCTAGTTTTAGGAATTTTTTTTTATTGGTACCAGGTATCAAACTCAAGACTGCCTGCCTGCTTGCTAGGCAGGAGCTTATGCCACTGAGCTAAATCCCTAGCCCCCAGTTTTAAGAATTTTAAGCCAAGTTAAGGTAAAAGCCATCATACAGTGGAACAGAGAAAAAATTTGTGATAATTCCTGATTAAAGTTGCCTAACTACAATTTTATCATCAACATTTTTAAAAGATATGTTAACTGATCAAAAACTCAGACTTTCCCAAATATAACTGTCTTCTTATCAAGCTTCAGAAAAAAATAGGCTAATAGCCACTAAATTTAAACTTCAGCAACTGAATTTTGTTTTTCAAATGAGTGAAGTTGTCTTAAGAAAACCCAGTTCCTTTCACGTTTCTTTCCACTTATATAGCATTTACAGTTCACACATAGTTCTCATCTTTTTTGCTAATCACTTTGTCATCATTCACTGTGATTATTCTTTTTCTGATAAACTTTCTTAAATAATTATATTTTCTCTCTACCACATTATTCTGATTCTAAACATACATTTAATATTCCTCTTCACTTATACTGGATCCTGGAAAATTATCTTTGTTACTTGTTTTTTTGATTCCAGAAGTTTCTCTTTTAAGCCTTTCAATCACTTTCATTACTGTAAGATTTTTATTCACTAACACTGATATAATACAGCAAGTAAAATTTAAATAAATGATCCAGTCTGTGACAAGTTTTGCTGTTTTTATATAAAGAAATACTTTTAGAAGCAGAAGGCTTACTGTACTGTTTGATACATTGTGTCAACTTGAATTTACACAACTTAGAAGGGGATCAGGGTCTTCATTTTGTAAATATCCTCATCCTGTGTAAATATCACAGCCTGAGATTTTGAATGCTACACTTCCCTGGGGACAGGGTGAGGGGACAGTAGCCTGCTTATAATATAAGGGACAAAAAGAGGCTTGTTCTTTGCCCTTCTGTTCTTACTTTTGTTGTCTTCTGCTGCCTTGAAGGGTTGCTCCTCTGCCATGCCACCCTGGCTTAGAGCCCCCTGATTATGGATTGAAACCTCCACAAACTGTGAGCCAAATAAAGCATTTCTTTCTTTAATTTGTGGTGTTAGGAATTTTGTCCCAGCAACAGAAAAGTAACCAAAACAGAATTTGGTACTGAAGAAGTGAAGTTATTGTTGTGATTATTCAAGATCATGTGCTTCAATAATCTTTGGGAGTGGCTTGTAGGAAGAGTGTGGGAAGATTTGGAGATGTCACCTTAAACAGTCATGCTGGAACACCATAGGCTTTTCTGTATGGGTGATTCTAGTCAGAGCTCAGAAGACCAGTAACCTGGTACGAAGGTTGCCAATAAAGACAAGGCTCAGGAGGTTTTTGCTGGGAAGGCCTGTATCGGCTGCTGAACTCCAAACCATGTATGTAATGGCTTTGCAAAAAGTTTGTCTGCGTTTTGCTCATCTCCAGAGACTATGGCAGAGATTGAAATTAAAGGCAGCAGACTAATTATCCTGGTAGAAGAAATTTCAGGGCTGAGGATTTAGCTCAGCAGCATAAGCGCCCACCTTGCAATCACGTGGTTGTGAGTTTGGTCCCTGGTACAAGTAAAAAAAAAAAAAAGAACTTTCAAGGCAGTTGAATGTTGAGGCTGTTGTATGGCTATTGTTGGGAACATTCTGCCAGATCTATATTAAGAATCAAGAACAAAGACCTGAGAATGATGATTTAATATATTGTCAGTTTGGCAAGAAAGGAAACTCCAGTAAAGCTGTGGACTACAAAAACACAGTTGAGGAGATCTCAACTACTGAGAAAAGATAGGAGAACAAAAAAGACAGCCTGAGGGCATCATGAGAAGCAGCAAGATTTCATCCTTTGCAGCCTGAAACTGCAAAAGTGAAAGGTTACATTCAGAGCAAAAAAAAGCTACAGAGCACCATGATCAAGAATGGTAGCAGCATAGAAAATTTGTTTCTCAAAATTGGATTAGAGTGCCCAGTGATTGACACACTCAACCTTTATAATCAAGAGAGAAAAACCTGGCTACTGCTCCAGCTAGCAATAGACATTAGCATCATCCACGCAGTGCTGGTTTTAGGTATATGCAGAATGCATGAGTTGTGGAATCAAGAAGATGTCCACCTAATTTTAGAAGGCCTAGGAGGTCACACAGTGTGCCCTGAGAGGGCAATGTGTGAACCCAAAGGTGCACTGCAGACTCCATTAGCCAAAAACATAGATCATCTAGGGAAACCAGCAAGGAGGAGCAAAGCCAATCCAAGAGAGAAGTCAGGGAGCCATAAACACCGGAAGTTGCCTTAGGGGTGGAGTGACTCATTTGCTTCGGATGCTGGACATGGAACTACAGGACTTAATATTTGCCTTGCTGGATTTTGGGCTTGCTTTGGTCCCAATGCTTTGTAGTCTCCTCTTTGTAATTTTTGGAATGAAAATGTTTATCTCATGACTTTGAATGTTGGAAGTGTTTATTTTTTCATTTGTAGAGGAGCTTACAACTAAGAGTCTGTCTTACATCTCAGAGGAGACTTGGGACCCGGACTTTTCAGCAACACTGAAACTGTTAAGACTTTGGCAACTCTTGCAGATGGGCTAAATGCCTTTTACGTAAGCAATGTGTATGAGTCTTTGAGACCCAGGGTGGAATGTTATGCTTCTAATGTAATTAAAATGTTGATAGACCTAATAATGGCTCCAAAAGATTATTAAATCTGTTATAATGTTCCAACTGTGAAATAAGAATAAGTATGTTCTTGTATCTAGAGACCACTTTAAAGAAATGTGTCTGGTTGCCAAGCTGACAAAGGGTAGACTGTAATGGTTAATACATTGTGTCAATTTGAGGAGTTTAGAAGTTTAACTAAGCAACTCAGCAGGAAGCCAGGGTCCTCACTTTGTAAATATCCTCATCTCGTGCAAGAGGAGGGCCCTGAGATTGAGTACTACACTTTGGCTCAGTGATTCAGTATCCTCTTTATAATATAAAGGAGAAAAAGAAGCTTACTGTTTTCCCTTTTGGTCTTGTGATTTTTCTGTCTTCTGCTGCCTTGAAGTAAAGCCTCTGTGCCACATCACCCGGTCTTGGAGCCATCTGATTAGACTGAAACCTCTGCAAACTGTGAGCTAAGTAAACATTCTCCTTCTTTATTTGGGGTCTTGGGTATTTTGTTCCAGAAATAAAAGTAACCAAGATGCTCATCTTTTTAATTTTAGAAAATACAGCCACTATATCTACTTATGATTCAGTTGTTCTTTGAAATTTTATGAAAAAGGACCAAACTGAAACATCTAAGTGGATTAAGTTTGCCAAGTAACAATTGCCGTGAAAGTGAGAGAGAATTATGATAGTCTCTGTCATAGTGAACATTACCCAACAAACACTACAATTCAGGCAACAAAATATTTGAGCTGAAGACTGACGGTTCACAGTGTTCTTCTAGGTTCTTGAGTGACTTGATACTTGCTTTGTTACTGCTATTTATAAAAAAAATTTTTAAAGATGGTTCAGCAAAGAGCAAACTCACAGAGACTTCAAATACAAACCTAATTAAAATAGCAGGGTTTTAATTTTGGAGAAGCATATTGTGTGTGAATTCAAAAGACTCATTTGCCCTTTAGAAACACAGTTCTCTGAGTGCATTGTCCTCCAGCATCATTCTCTCCTGTGAGGCAATACTTTTTTTTTTATAAAATCAGAAAACCATAAAACTTCATATTGGCAATAATTCAAAATGATAATTAATTGGAATATTTACTGACAACAAATAAGCTATTTTTAAAAATGTACTGTCAAGGGTAAAAGGGAAAGTACTGTTTCATAAGCAAATCTTGGCGGCCTTGGGCTAAGCTGCAGGTGAGAAGCATAGACCAGGGCAAAATCCAACTACAGAGAGAAGGGATATGTTGAAGCAAAGCACAAATGAATTGGTCTGTGAAGCTAAGAGGGTATTTACCCAAGGGGTAATTCCAGCACTATGTTTGGAGAGGGACCCTGAACACCAGTTGTGGTTGTATGTTCCAGAAGGGTAGCCCAGTGCATATGAGAATCTCTATGTTAAAGACCAAAAAAAATTGGTGGATTTTTTGTTTGTCAGTGAGTTGTTTGTTTGTTTGTTTGTCAGACCTTCTCAGAAACTTTAGAATGGCTGCTTGGAAACAAAAAAGTAAGTATACTGTACAGCATTAGGTAAATACCACTAATATTTTAAAAGTAAATTTAAAACTGAACTGCAGAATTAAAAAAAAAAAAAAAACTAGAAACGGGTTTCCTTTGTGATACAGGTCAGATTATTTTTAGAAACACTTTCCCCGGTCTCTCATAATCTAGCAGGTGAGCTGGTCCTAGCTTCCCCTACTCTCGGAAACTCTGTACAGTTCTCTGCATCTAATCTAAGGAATGCTGCTGCCTCTGTCTTTGCTACAATTCTTCTCATCTTTTACCTTTTTTCTGAGAATAAGCTCTAATTTCTGTAATTAAATCTATGAAGGAACTAGTGGATGTCTTTGATGTTCTCAATCATGGCACTCATAAGAATTAGAAATCTAAAAAAAGAAAGGCTGACGTATTTTCATATAGACTGGAAAAGGAGAGATCTGAATATTTAAGTCAACCATCTTTCCATTCCTTTATCTAAATATCTGTTGCCTATTACTTTATCTTGCTTTCACATATATAAAATATATATTTCAGAGTCCAGCGATTGCTACTGCTAAGAAGCTGGTAAATAACAGCCATTGTTGCTATAAACTGGAAGAGCACAGAGGGAGGATGGAAAAACTGCATCAACCTATTCTGGGAGAAAGTCTGAAAATGATCATTCTTAGTACAGAAATCTGGTGATCCTTCCCAAGGAAAAGCTTTATTACTGAAAAAATTCATAAGTGGCTGGGGGTTTAACTCAGCGGCACAAGTGCCTGCCTGACAAGTACAAAAGAAAAATATGTAAGTGGAGAGACTAATATAATTAATTCAATATACACATAATCCAAATTTGACAAAGAATATGACCAACCTTATTTCAGTTGTACCAACATACACTGTTTATTTTCAAACAAATCTTGGGCATCATATCTTTTTACCAATAAATATCTATATGCAACCTTAACTGTTATAAATGCTTTCTAGTAAACAGTAGATATTCGCTATGGGTTAGATTTTAAAAACCTCTATAAAGTCTCATGTGTCAAGGCCCTACAGTAGTCAGTGGGTTGGGTTTTGGATAGTTAAAGTGCTTTTAGCAGTGGGATGATCAGCAAAATGTGTACCACTAGGGGTATGACTGGAAGGGCTATCTCTCTCCCTGGCTCCTCCCTTCTGTCTCTGTTACCTGGCCACCATGACCTGGACAGCCTTCTTCTCTGGACGGTCCTTCCACTCACTCTTTCTACATTTGAGCCTTTCATTTATGGAATGAAATTTCTGAAACAGGCAGTGAAAACTAACCTATCCTTCTTTAAGTTGCATGTTGGGAATATGTCCCAGAAAAAAAATGGAAGTCACTAAGACAATATTCTTATTACAAATGAAGATAATATTTATTATCCATTATTGCTATTAAATAATCCAGTATGTTAAATTTTCCTCAATGTGAAGCAGGTGCCATAGGTTCCAGAGGGTGGGTGGCATGGTGAAAGTGTCCCCCGCACCTTTCCTTGCAGTCCAGGTAGTTTGGGACCCTCGCTCGGCCCTAGACAGGGAACTTCATGGCTTCCAGATGCACTGGACCAATGCAGCAGGTCCTGGGTGGGCCTGTGGTGGCCTCCCAGCTCCCAGCTATGCTTGGAGGACTCTGGAGTTCTGGGTGAGCGGGTGCCACAAATTCCAGGGGCTGGGCTTGGGCCGGCCTGCCCCACCCCCAGTGACCCGCTCGCAATCCGGGGAGCTGGGTGGCCAGAGTCCCAGGAGCTGAGGGCATAGAAGAGGATCTCCAACAGACTCTGGGGAAGCCTTGGAATAACACTTGAAACACCTGAAACACAGAAATATAGGAAAATGACAAAATGAAAGACCAAATTACAATCTAAAACCTCCAGTCCATCCCAAGAAACCTAAGGAGCAATGTACATAGAAGAAAATATATGCCATACACCTGAAATATTGAACATAATAGCAACTGAAATAAAGAAACAACTCCGGGAATTCAAACTAGAAATAATCTCCCAGGTAAAAGAAGAAGTGATAAAAGAAATGAAGGACATGCTGAACATACCTAAAGAAGACAAAATTTAAAAAATTGGAGGAACTAAATAAAAAGAAAGAATCCCTGGATGAGCAATATAAGAAACAAAGAGAATACATAAAGCAGATGCACAGAGACATACAGGAAATCAAAAATTCCATTGAAAGCTTAAAAACCACCTCAATGCAAGTGAAGATAGAATTTCAGACATTGAAGACAGGATTGCAACTAGTAAAGAGGTAAGGCAAGATCTTTTAAAAATAACAAGGAAGCAGGAAATAACAATTCAACAACTGCAAGATGACACAAAGCAAAACAACATAAGATTGATAGAGATTAATGAAAAAGAAGGGGACAACATAAATGATGTCAAGAGGATATTTAGAGAAGTAATAGTAATAGCTGAAAATTTCCCAAATATGAGGTTGGAAATGAACAGCAGGATCAATGAAGCATATAGAACTCCAAATAATCTTAACCAAAACAAAACTACACCCAGACATAATATTCACCATTCCAGAAATCCAACATAAGAATAGAATATTAAAAGCTGTCAGAGAGAAAAGGCAGATCACTTATAAAGGAAAACCTATCCGAATCACAGCAGACTTCTCAGCACAAACAATAAAGTCAAGAAGAGCATGAAGAGAAGTATTCCAGATCCTAAAGGAAAATGATTTCCAACCTAGATTAATGTGACTTTCAAAATTGTCCTTCAGAATCCATGGAGAAATAAGATACTTCCATGACAAAGAACAGCTGAAGAACTTCATGATCACCAAGCCAACCCTGCAAAAAATATTGAAAGACAGTTTAGATACACTTAAGAAAAAACCACTGAGCAAAGCAGACAATTAAACAGAACAGAAAGATAAAGATGCAACAGCAGAAAGATAACATATCAACAATAAACCAACATATAACCATTAATGTAAATGATTTAAATCCACCAATTAAAAGAAACAGAATGGCAGAATGGATCAACAAACAAAATCCAACTACATGATGTCTGGAAGAAATCCATCTAATCCAAAAGTATACTCACAGACAGAAATGCAAAGATGGAAAACAATACTTCATGCAATAGGAACACACACAAAAAAACATGGGAGTAGTCATTCTGTTTGCAGACAATGTGAACTTTAAACCAATAGTGATCAGAAGAGATAAAGAAGGTCACTACATACTCTACAAACTTCAAGATGAAGAGATAACTATCTTAAATATGTATGTGCCAAATTCCAGAGCACCCCGTTATATAAAACAAGTATTAACAGAAATGAAAAAAACAAATTATCAGTAGCATAGTTATAACAGGAGACCTTAACACACCATTGACATGAAAGGACAGATCAACCAGGAAAATCAGCAAAGAAATAACAGAACTGAATCACACCTGTGAACAAAGGGACTTGATATACATATACAGAGTGTTCCATCCAACAACATCAGAATACACATTCTTCTCAGCAGTACATGGATCATTCTCTAAAATAGACCATATATTAGCTCACAGAACATATTTAAATAAATGCAAAAAGTTGAAATTATCCCTTGCATGTTATCAGGTCATAGCATTATGAAATTAGAAATTAATGATAAAAGATACTGCAAAAATCCCACAAACACATGGAAACTGAATAACACACTGTTGAGTAATCAGTGGGTCATAGGGGAAACTAAAGAAGAATTTAAACAATACCTATAAGCAAATGAAAACACAAATACAACTTACTGGAAACTGTGGGATGCAATGAAAGCCGTCCTCAGAGGAAAATTTATTGCACTGATTTCCCACATCAGGAAAACAGTATGAATAAAAATAAACAACCTGTTGCTATACCTCAAACATCTAGAAAAAGATGAGAAAGTCAAGCCCAAAGCAAAATGAAGAGAGGAAATTATAAAAATCACACCAGAAACCATTGCAATAGAGACTAAGAAAACAATCCAAAGAATCAATGAATCAAAGATTTGGTTCCTTGAAGGAATAAATAAAGTTGATAAGCCCCTAGTAAACCTTGTTTAAAAAAGGAAAGAAAAAGCTCAAATTCATGCAATAAGAAATGAAAACGGTGAAATCACTACAAACTCTAAAGAAATACAGAAAATCATCAACACCTATTTTGAAAAACTCTACTCTCAAAGGTCTAAAAACACAGAAGAAATAGACAGATTCCTGGAAACATATGAAGTACCAAAGCTAGGTCAAGATGATGTAAAACTGATGAATAAACCCAATTTCTATTAATGAAATTGAAAATGTGATTAAGTCCTTACCTACAAAGAACAGCCCAGACCCAGACAGATTCATTGGAGAATTCTATGAGAAATACAAAGACCTAATGCCAACACTCCTCAAACTCTTCAATGAAACTGAAAGGGAACCAATCCTTCCTAAGTCATTCCTGGAAGCAAATATTACTCTAGTACCAAAACCTGAGAAAGACCCAACTAAGAAAGAGAAATACAGACTAATCTCCCTAATGAACACAGATGCAAAAATCCTCAATTAAATATTGTCAAATTGGATGCAGCAAATCATCAAGATTATACAGCAGGAAGTGGGATTCATCCCAAGCAGGTAGGGATGGTTCAACATACGTAAATCAATAAATGTAATCCACCATATCAATAAAGCCAAAAGTAAGAATCACATGATCATTTCCATAGTGCATAAAAAGCTTTTGATAAGGTCCAACATTCATTTATGATAAGAACTTTATAGAAAATTGGAATAGATGGCCTTTACCTCAATATAATAAAAGCCATCTATGACAAACCAACAGCCAGTATCATACTAAATGGCCAAAAATTGAAGGCCTTTACTTTAAAATCAGATACAAGACAAGGATATCCTTTATCACTCCTCCTATTTAATATAATATTGGAAATACTAACCAGAGTAATTAGACAAGAGAGAAAAATAAAAGCAGTAAAGATAGGAAAAGAAGATGTTAAATTATCATTGTTTGCAGATGACATGATACTCTACATAGAAGACCCCCAAAACTCCATTGAAAGACTCTTAGATATAATAAATATATTCAGTAATGTAGCTGGATAAAAAAGTCAATACTCAAAAATCAATAGCATTCCTATACACTAACAACAAGATCACAGAGAGAGAAATAAGAGAAGCCACACCCTTCACACTAGCAACCAAAAAATAAAATATTTAGGGATTACTTTCACAAATAAGTAAAAGACTTATACAGGGAAAATTATAATACACTGAAAAAAGAAATTGAAAACAATCTCAGAAAATGGAAAGACATTCGTTGCTCATGGATAGGAAGAATAAATATTGCCAAAATGGCCATTCTCCCAAAACTGCTTTACAGATTCAGTACAATTCCAATAAAAATATCATCAGCATACCTCACAGATCTAGAGAAATCACTCTAAAGTTTATCTGGAGTGAAAAGAGACTGAGAATAGCAAAGACAGTTCGAAGCAGCAAAGGCAAGGCAGGAGATAGCACAATCCCTGACTTCAAGTTATACGACAAAGCAACCGTAATAAAATCAACATGGTACTGGAATCAAAATAGAGCCGAAGATCAATGGAATAGATTAGAGGATACATCCACAACTACAAACACACTCAACCACCTTATCTTTGATAAAGGAGCCAAGCAGGTTCACTAGAAGAACGACAGTCACTTTAATAAATGGTGTTGGAAAAACTGGCTCTCCGAAAACTAAAACTTGACCCATGCCTATCACCATGTACTAAATTAAAATCTAAATGGATCAAAGATCTAAATATTAAAACAGAACTAAATCTATTGGAAGATAAATTGGGTAAAAGCCTTGTAGACATAGGGGTAGATAGAGAATTCATGAACAGGACTCAAGCCGCACAGGAAATACTTCTCAGAATCAATAACTGGGATTACCTCTTATTAAAATGTTTTTGCATGTCAAAAGATATCTCCAGCATAATGAAAAGAAAACCCACAAACTGGGAAAAAATCTTAGTGAACTGTCCCTCAGACAAAGGTCTTCAATCTAAAACATATAAATAACTAAATAAAATCAGACCCCTAAAATTCAAAGACCCAATCCAAAAATGGGCATCTGAGATGAATACACAGTTCTCAGATGAGGAAATACAAATAGCAAATAAATACATGAAAAATGTTCATCATCATTAGTCATTAGTGAAATGCAAATTAAAACCAAGCTGATATTCCATCTCACTCCAGAAAGAATGGCCAGGATCAAGAAAACCACCAAACAACAAATGTTGGAGAGGCTGCAGGGAAAAAGGACCTCTCCTGCACTGTTGGTGGGAGTGTAGACTGGTGCAACCATTGTGGAGGTCAGTCTGGAGATTTCTCAAGAAGCTGGGTTTGGAAGTCCCATTTGTTCCAGCTATTCCACTTCTAGGCATACTCCCAGAAGAACTGAAAACATCAAAGCACAGTGATATATGTGTACCCAACTTTTAATAGCCAGATCTTGGAAACAACCTAAGTGTCCATCAACTGAGGAATGGATAAAAAAAATTGTGGTATTTTTATACTATGGAGTACTACTCAACTATAAAGAAGGATCACATTGATATATTTATAAGTAAATGGGCACAGCTTGAGACCATACTCATAAGTGAAATAAATCAAACTCACATGTATGAATACCGAATAGTTTCCCTAGAGTAAGAAATGATACAAATACATAAAAGTATGTGGTAATCATGATTCCCCATTGTATGGCTTTGAAGGCTTATAAAGTTTTCCCTCATTAATTGGAATGGTTTTATTCTGGGCTGTTTGATATTATTGTTTGTGATGATATGAACAGCTATTTTGAAGAAAACAAGACATCATAATAGCTAGTGCTGATTTAATATCATTTTGTTTTGAAGTCCCATCAAACTGTTGTTCTTCTGTCTCCATTGGTTTTATCATGTTGTATCTTATTGGATTTTATTATATGTGATAGTATACATAAAATTTTTTATAGGCAAAGAGATAATATAGAAACCATTGTTCACTTTCTGTTAGCTGGTTCTAACTACCCTGTAATACTTTCATCCTCTTGAATGGTTTCACACTGTCTTGATATGTTTGATGCTATAGTATACAAAGTTATACTCAAATATTTCAAGGAAAAGAGACACTATGATAACTACTATTAAGTCAGATTATCTTGTGGTGAAACATTATGTTGCTTAAATTGTTCTGTTCTGACCTGCATTGTTATGTTGTTATTTACTCTTTTATCTCAATCTCCCCCTTTTTAAAAAAACTTATTTATTAATATTATTTTTTATTTAAGGGAACAAAATTTTTAAAATTAGCAGGATGTATTATAATAACTTTGTGGATTTCCTATTAACTCAATTTGAAGCTCTGTATTGTTCTCACCATCTTGCTTTTACTAATTTTATGCTATTCTGTTGTTTGATAGTATCAAGTTTGTGGGTGTATGCAACTACTTTGAAAGCAGTAAGATTCACTATGATGCCCATTCTGATTTGACTATTATCTTCTTTTAAAGTCCAGTAATGTCTCCAATGTTTAGGTTTTATTGGTTTTGTTTTGGACTCTTTTGTTCAATTTTATTATATCTGATGATATAGGCAATTCTTTTTAAGGTAGCAAGAGGCATTATGGTAACCATTGTTGATCACCTTGTATTCTGTTTTTACATCATGTACTATGTCCATCCTTTGTTTTGACTGACTGCTTTGTTTTGTCACATTTGGTTTTATTCTCTTCCCAAAAAAGGTTATAAGAACTGTGGGTGTAATAAAACCCAAAATGTGTAAATGTTGTTGTAAAAGAGAAAGCGCTCTAAAGGATACAACTGCAAGTGTTTTTAGGTATGTAAGATAGATCACCATATTACTAAGTTTTTGTTGGATCATTGAACACAACTGTTTGCAGTCTCACTGTTTGAATGTCCTCTTTGTATGCTTCATTTTGTAACTTGAACACTATTTCTAAGATGACAATATGTGATCTATTAATTAGTGATTTCTTACTGTTTTTTTGAAATTCTGTATTACTTGTACCCTTTTACTGTTTTGTTTTGTTTTTAAATAAATTTTTTTTTAAAATTTCCTCAACATCTTTTATATGGCTTAGCTTTTATTATTACTATTTATTAGCGAAGGTCAAGCATAAATCAAGTCCACACATCTTAAGCATACAGATAAATGATTTTGCCCAACAATTTGTCCATATAAATACTAAGAGCAAGGCAGAAATATTTTCAGCAGTCAAACAAGCTCCTATATTCCTTTCAGGTTAATATCCCTCCTGATTATTTACTTTTCTCAGAGTAAATATTTTTTGAACCTCTTATTTTTGAACCTACATGTGCTATATGGCAAAATAGTTGATTCCTAGAAATGTCCAAAGGGAAACAAAAGCGTGTACATGTGAAAAAAGGAATCTGCAATTGATACATACTAATTAAGACACTATGAACAACACAAATAGCCATTAGTAAGTGAATAGTTTTAAAAGCCATCACACACAATATAATAAAATAATATTAAGTAATGAAGAATGAAATTTTTAGTCATATAGTAGTATAGATTTAGTTCCACAGTAAATATACAGAAAAAAGAAGCAAGGTCAAAAAACCAGAACATACTACTTTTTTGTTTATATAAAATTCTAGAGTTAAAAATTCATCTGCAGGAACAGAAAAATCAATGGTATTATTCTAGGTATTATGAAAAGGTATTTGTAAAGAGGCAAAAGCAACTTTTGAAAATTGGAAATATGTTCATGGTCTTATTTGTGAGAATATAATCATGTATATATATATATATATATATATATATATATATGTAAAAAGTTATCAAATCATGCATTTGAAATAGTTGTAATTTGGTATACATAAAAAAATACCTTTATAAATTAGGAATGGTGGCACATACCTATAATCCCAGCACTCAGGAGGCTGAGGCAGGAGGATCTTTGAAAGTTCAAGAGCAGCCTTAGCTACAAGTGAGTCAATACCAGCCTCAACTCCATAGTGAGACTGTTTCATCAAGACAACAACCAGTCAAAAATACCTTCATAATGCTTCCAAATTTATAATAAGGCATTAATGTCTGAGTTACTATGTTTTTATCATGACTGAGATTATAAAAGAAAATAACAAAAAAGAAGGCAATAGTACACATTACTATTTATACAGAAAATATTAAAAAGAAATTGAAGAGATATAAGGAGAAATGCACAGAAGCAGGGAAGGTATGGAATTTGAACAAACATTATTCTAAAAGTACATTAAAGGAAAAAATGAAAAATTCATGGTACAAGATATTAAACGCAAATATATCAAAGACTTTAATATATGTTCAACAACTAAAGTCAAACTGAAAGGACAAAATTTGTCTTACTGGTTAAATATATCAAAAGCATTACATGTAAAACAGATACACTTGAAAGGTAGGACTATGAAAGACTCAGAAGGATGAAAATGTCTATGCCAACAGTAAACAGACCAAAAGTTAGCTATTGTATTAGGGTTAGTCAAAGAAAACTAAAGATACAGAGCACAATTGCCGCAACCCATGCAGCTCCTGAGGTTCCTGGGGTTAAGGACTGCGAAAGCATGAGAAAAATAAAGAAAAGACAAAGCCGAGGTCAGGTGGAGCCCTGGTCCTTCTGATGGGCGGAAAGGAGCTGCTCAACACTGCAGCGCCTTTATTTATAAACTGGGAAAAATGACGTCAGTTTCAGCCCCTCCGCCTAGCAACCCACTGCCGGGCAGGCTTGCGCCCCTGGCCTTCTGGGCCCCGGAACAACTTGCCCACATAGCTTGTTTTGGTCTCTCTGTTTTCTCTGGGCTAGCTTTGCTTTAGCTTCACACATGTCATCAATCTCCAACTTCAATGGCTCCCTACACATAATTAGAAAAAATATTTCTGTGGGAAGGCATAAACCTTCCAGATCAATGTTTATTGTAGAGCTTTAAAATATTCATAAGTGAATATGGGTAGTAAATGTGCTAAATAACAGAGAAAGAACTCAAAATCATATTTAAGGATTGTAGCAACTTGTAGAAATGCAAATCACTGTTAACCAACTTAAATTTATTGACCAATAGTGTCCAGTTCAGACAACAATTAAAATAAATATCAAATTTTCAAATACTTTTTTAAAATTTCTTCAGTGGTAATTAATCTGTGTAGGTTATAGATTTTTTTTTCCTTTTGGAACAAAGCAAATTATCTGGGTTTCAAGTTAATTTCTATAAACTTCTACAAAATAAATCCTAATTGTTATTTTTAACATTTCTTTTTATGGTTATTTTTGACTGTCAATTCTAATTTTCTGTTGTGTAAAGTCATTCCCATAATTATCACTTATTAATTGATTATAATAAATGTCCCCCAGTAGCATTCTTTTATATTTCTCCTAAGGAACTGCAATTCAATCTTTTGTTGCTGCTTCTTTCGTACTAACTTGGTTTTTACTAATCTTGGTTTTTATTGATTGGTGGTTTTATTCTGTTTCTTTAAATTCATTTGTTTTTAGTAAGTAAGAAAGTTTGAAAATTTTATCAGCAGTTTAAGTTATTATATAGCTGTAGAGATGAATATTAAAACTGGACTAAGTTCTTTCGTATTTATACATCCACATAGATTTTCATCATGTAGCTTTTTAAAAACACATATTCTCTCTCTTTCTCTCTATATATATCTATCTATATATATATATATATACTATATATATGTATAGTATTTGAACAAAATATATATAGAGAGAGAAACAGAGAGAGCCCTAGTAGTCTCTCTCTTTCCATCTCCCTCTTCCTCTCCATTTCTCCCTCTCTCTCTCCCACTCTCTTTCTCTATCTCTCTCTTCCTTTCACTATGTTTGTGTAGTACTGTGAGATATGTGTAATCAGTGTACATTTTGGCATTTACAAAGTTTGCATTTTTAAACGGTTACAGTACTAATTATACTGCATTATTAAGCTGGAAAAAAAGTCACTCCTAAATCAATGTTTAAAACAATGAGCATCAGTTTAGCTTGTGGTGTGTGGCTCAGTGATTTAAGATGGGTGGTTCCTCTAATGTAAGCTGGACCATCTGGGCTTTGCTGGTTGCTGACTGGGGTAAATTAGCTCTGCTCCTCCTCTGTCTTACTTTGCTCCAGGAGAAAACTTATGGCAGAGGCAGAGCTGCAAGAGTTTATAAAGCAATAGACAAACACTTTTGCAAATCTCTGCTTGAATTGTATTTGTTACCTTCCCATGGGGCAGAGGAAATTACATAACTAAGTCCAGAAACGGAGGGAAGATTAATAGCAGGGATGAAGAATCCAAAGTCTTTTTGCCAATTACTGTGTTACAATTATTCTAATACCATTATAAAATAATCTTAGGTACCCCTTTTTGAGGATATACTGATTTATTTTTTAAAATCTAGACTTATGAGAAATACAGAAATTAATAATTTCTTTTTCGTCCTCTCCTTTGGAATCTAATTTGAAGTAGTGGAATTTTGTTTCTACTTGATTTCTAAAATGCAATTAGTGAAAGGAGGCTAATTGAGTTATATTCATTTAGAAGAAAACATTAGAAGTGGGGAAAACATGTTACCTGTAAGGATTTTAAGGAAATCAAATCAGTGTTGTCTCCTATCTTTTCAGTCTCAGCACATTAAGTAGTTTGAGTGAAGGCAGAGCTTAAAGAGGATTGAAATTTTGCAAAAGAGAGAGAATAGATAAAATAAAGGAACTGCAAAGGGGGGCTAGAAGGAGAAAAGTAAAGCCATGAAATTGACCATAGATCAGATAGGAGCAAAAATATGAATTTAGAGATGCTTAAAGAGTCAAAAAATTGTTGGAAGAAAAACACATGCTGGTTAAGAGATGATCTATGGAGAGTAGAAAGTAGTTGGTGGAAATTAAGCTTTGTGAAGGGTTAGAGGTTCATGATGGGAGTGAACAGCTAAGTCAAAAACAAACACAAGACTGCATGCAGGAAGAGCAACAGTTTCGGATCAGGTTGATTACGCATTGAAATAAACCTTGGATTCATTACGATACAAAGAAAGTCATCCAAATTTATTGCAAAGATGTTTACTGAATGCTGGCTGTTTGCCTCTGTCTTAGTCATTTTCCTCATTGCTGAGACACAATACCCAACATTTGTGACTTAATGAAGATGTGTTTTGACTTCCAGTTGCAGAAGTATAAGTGTGTGATCAGCTGGCTCCATGGTGGCCAGGCAGCAGAGACAGAAGGAAAGAGGAGAGAGGGAGTTATCCCCTTCTAGGTGGGCTAACTTCTCCACCTACAACCCCCTCCTATCCGCACAAGGGGCTGCTGAACTCATCATTGGATTCATTCACTGATGAGGACAGCACCGCGTGATCTAATGACTTTCCAAATACATGAGACTTTGAGGCAATGTGAGATCTAAACCATAACAGCCTTGTTTTGTCTGTGTATCAAATAAATAGTAGCAGTGAATACTTGGTTCTCCTCTCATGGGGGAGATGCTCAGCTAGAAGGAAGTTCTAACACTGAATCAGTCAAGCTTGTGAGAGGGGCAGGTTTGTATCATATTCCAATGTTAATCCCCCTCACGAGATCCTATAGAAATTGTGAAAACATAACCGTACTACATATACATATCAGATACATATTATTACATGCATATACATTGCACAGATATATAATTATTATAGATATATGTTACAGATGATAGATACACAGTTGGGAAAATTGATATATATAACATCTTGGTTCATTTAAATGCTAAAATTATAAATAAATTCTTCATATGTAAAAAGAAATTCACATTAATTTGTTTGATTAACATCAATATCTGGTCTATATCACTGGATCCTTTTGACTGTAATAGAGTACCAATGACACTCTCATCTAAATGAATTTCCACCAAAATAGTCCTCAAAAGAGTATTTTGCCACAGTTGCTATAAGGCATCCATCATGATTTTGTTCTTTTATACTAATTTCATAGCTACTGCTCACAAAAAATTAAAAGATACTACAGCAGAGTCTTGTAACAGAATGTCACCATTCATGTCGAATTGCTGCCTTCAGATACCCAGAACTATCCACCAGTGTTTCAGAAGAGAGATGAGCCTGATCTGCTGGGGAGGAGGGTAGAGAGATTGGCCTCTGTGTAATTTCATGCTATAGCTGTTCCTGGACTCCAAAGCAACACAGACATTCTCTAAAACAGCCCTGTAACTCACCATTGGCTGTTGCTGAATCACAAAGATTAGGGGCATAGACTTTATAATCACATTCTCCTCATAATCACTAAAATTATTGGCAAATAAGGCACCGATTCATAATGAGTACTTTTTAAACACATTTACTAGTGAGCAATTAAAGTTAGAACAGTAATTAGATGTAGAAACAAATTATCCAAGGCAACTCACTTTAAAATATTCTCTAAACTTCTAATATAAATATACAGAAATTATTTGCTAAAACTTTTTTCAAGATATCAACATTTTGTTTAGAAATAAATTTTATACAGGAAGATGAAGTGTGGATAAAGAAACAGTTGGTTTCTTTATTTTTACCTCAGTCATGAATTTCATGTATACAAGTGCAGTCCATTTTTGTGTAAAATGTTGGCAACACCAGAAGAGGCAAAGATAACAGTGGATATAGTAACCATGAAGCCAAATTTGCACTAGGGGGACAAAATCTGGACCCAAAAATTCAAAACATATTTGTCACTGACATCCTTTGGGAACCAGTTTTTTTCAACTTTTGCTTTATATTATATAGATGAAGTACTACTTAACTTTCTCTTCCATTTTTGTAGGTTTTCCATTTTTAATTATGATTGAATTGTTATTCATTACACCATAACACAAATAAATACATAATTTAGCGACAGAATCCAGGGCAACAGGCCCACAGATTATACAACAAAATAAAATTATTACCATTTTCAGAAATCATTTTGATTGTAATCTATACTTGTAAACTGATCTGTCCTGATTAAAGTGGAATATAGCATTAGTTTCTGGGTTTATGAAGAAGTTTTGGTTCATAAAAAGAGTGCAATTTTTTTCTAGTTACTTGATTTGGTTGACTGATTTTTAAAAATCAATAAGCAAGAGAAAAAGAACATTTTCAACTTGCCACTTTGGAGTTCAAAATGTCAAAACACCTCAGTTTGAAAATCAAATGTGTTTAATATAATTATTCCATTGAATTTCCTAAGGAAAAATAATAAATAAAAATCAAGTAATCTGTTATTTTTTTGACTGTGGTCTGTTTCGATTTCAACAGATTTCTTTAAAAAAATAGAATCTATAAATTTTGAGATATCTTCAGCATTTGGGCTCCAGGTCATTCAACTGGTCACTTAGCACCATGATCTGCTTGGTATGATTATGTGACATTATAATGAAACAAATAACAATATGATATTGACATATTTGAAAACCAAGCAATAAAAAGTCCCTTAAGGATTAAAATCTGTGAAGATTTCTGTCCAGAAAACTGTCCTTGGAAAACATGAATTCCATAATCATCTTTTTCAGAAGAAAATGCCTCAAAATCATTTCTGCTAATTGCATTTGCTCCTATTCACTCTTCTTTGTTATTGTTGATGCATGTTTTTGGTATCTTAACTTCCACATACAAAAGTCATAATATAACTTTCAACTGTTCTCTTAGTATTGAGAATTTACTACTTATTCTCAGTTTTTACTTATTTAAAAAATTGATATCTGAGAAGGAGCAATTAGGTTACCTAAATGTGTTTTACATAGCCCTCTAGGAGAAGAATTTAATTGTGTTTTCCAAATAAAAAAGAATGAGGTTCATTTTCCTCTGGCCCTTAAAGAGAGCTGGCAGGGCTGAGTTCCAGGAGCCTGAGGATATTCTTCCTGTGGGTGAGAGCTGAAGCTTGCACATTCCAAGACCCAGGTCCTCACAAAGAATTGAATTGTTGGGAGAGGAGAAGTCAGAGCCTCGTTGTGAAGCAGCTAGGAAGGATGTTTCTGAACAAAGTTCCCCAAAGTTGCACAGCAGATCTGTTTCTTAAGTAGAGAAGTGTTTGTAAGTTATTACAGGGAAGATACCTCTTTTTATAGGCAGTGCCCTGGAAAGGAATGAATGGCGTGAACTCTAGTCATTATGTGTGCTTAAGAGAATCTAAGGTCTCAGTTGAGAAGACACCAGCAGCTGTGCCACTCACAGTGTGAATGGTCCGCCTTTGTCAGCGGGTTATACATACAGTCTTGACAATTCTGTTACCTTCAACCAATCACTTATCTCTCTCCCTTGTGAAGACTCACAAGAGTCTTATCTGCAGAGAAAATGGAAGCCTCTTGCTTGTCTGTGAATTACTTTTCTACCAATATTGGGAGGTCAATATTAATTTAAGTAAATTATTTGAATCGAGTGAGGAAAACTCAAGGAGTTTACACAAATTACTCTTGAGCCAGGTCTATTATTTTTCAAGAACTGCTGAAAATTTTAGGAGTCTTACCTACATTTTTCATCTGAGAAGAGCAATAACAATTTCAGATTAGTATGTACTCCAAATTTTCTTTCCTAGTTATGAATTCTAGGAACAATTTCAGGTTTTATTTGTATCAGTAATTAAGAAATTCTTTTTGGTTACTGTGTCCCTCTGTGGTTTGTTTACAATCTCTTGTCTTACATAGGCCTTATTTTGAAAATAAATGTCATTATTCGAGTATTTTTGAAGCTGTCTTTTTTCCTTTCATGTATTTTGAGTAGTATTCTAATTTATTCCTCTGTGTATATTTTACTTTTATTTTTCCTGTGAAATCTCTTCAAAAATATATTAACATTGCAGATTATGATTCTTGTTTAAAATTTGTGGTTAGAAAAATTTGATCACATATTTGAATATGTGCCTGATAAATAAACATGAAAGCACACAAGAACAAAAGCAGCTGCTACATCGTTTTTCTATCATGAGATTGTAAACTTTCCAGTTAGGAGCCCTCTTTTGGCCAACTTTGTATCCTTAACTATGAGCTATTTGTCTGTCAGTTACTGTAGCATGTGATAGATTTCTATCTTTATTTTAACTTAATTTAATAAGCTAAAACATGTGTAAGCAAACCAATGAGCAAGCAATTTTCATTCTAGAGAGCAGCAATTAAAAAACATAACTTTTCTAAAAGTAGAAAACTGTCTGGTAAGCATGAGGTCATGACTTTGATCCCCTGCACCCCTCCCCCAAAGTACAAAACTCTTCAGAAGTACGTTTTAAAGGCAATTCTAGAAAAAATGTTATACTTTCTTTCTAAACTCAATAATACTACCTCTGTCTTCATAGTCCATCTAAATCTTTAGTTTCTGGAAAACATACAAAGTTAGGTAGAGATTTCCTCAATACATTCTATTACTTGTAACTTCTAATTGATAAATATTTAACTCAAAAATTTTGTACTTATCTCTGCTTACAGACTATATCTGTAGATATAATCTATGAAATATTAGTCATAATTTCTTGGATCATTTGTGGAGAGCTATTTAATATATGTGAACCATTTGAAAACATGATACTGTATTATTTTAAAAGATAGTTTAAAACTCTAATTTACCATTTTATTAGCTATTAATTTAGTCAATAAGTATTATTATGTAAAGATTGATGAATATTTAGATGAAGGTACTTAAATCATGATAATTCTAAAAAAACTTTCTAAAGTTTCAGTTATGAATATAAATAGCAGAGTAAGGGATATAAATCAAATCTTTCAAATTAATATGAAAATATATTAGGATAATCCCTAAAGTTAATGTTTCAAACAGATATTTTGTTTTAAAATATTTATTCATTACTTTATAACTAAATACTAACATCTTGAAAACTGTGACAGCTCTATTATTAACTTATTTTTTTGGTTCCAGGGATTGAATTTGGGACCTTGGGTTTGCCAGGCAGGTGATTATGCCACTGAGCTATATCCTCAGCCTTATTCTTAGTCATCATTCATACTTCATTTGTTCTTTCTGATTTTTAAATATTATAACAAATATATTTAAGTTTAACAATAACATATGTACTTATCCATATATTTTAAAATATATATATATATATATATGCACAGATAGATTTAGCCAATTCAAAGTAAATTTTGCATAATATTACAAATTATTCTTTTGTTTGTATTTCTCTGCCATAGTCTAAATGCTTCTTTAAATAATCTTTTAATACTTGATGCATTGGTCAGCTTCATGTCATCCGAACAAAATACCTAACATATATTAAACTACAGTAGTATTGTAGTTCCCTGTGCAGCCTTTGAGGCAACCTGTAACACATTGTAATTTTCAGTTTGGATGGCTCCACCCCTACCTCACCTCCAGTGTTTGTAGCTCCCAGACTTCTTTCTGTGCAAGAGAAAGGCTTTACTTTCTCTTGATTATAGCCATTGTGTGATGCAGGCATATCTTAAACAAAGAGAGATTTATTTTTCACTCATAGTTGCAGCCCCTGCTTACCTGACTCCAAGGCAGAAACATCATGGCAAACAAGCACAGTGGAGCAAAGCCTGGCCACTGTCCAGCTAGCAGCAGTCCTTAATGTTTTCCTTGTGGTGCTGATTTTAGCTGCATGCAAAATGCAAGAGTTGTGGGATCAAAAAGGCTTCCACCCAATTTCAGAAGGCTTAAGAGGCCAGACAGTGTGTCCCTGAGAGAGCAATATGTGAGTCTGTGGGGGTGATGCCAAAAGTTCAATGGAGACTCCAGAAGTCTAGAAAAGTCAGGAATGTGGATTATCTATGAATAGATGCAAGGAGAAAGTAAAGTGGGCTGAAAGAGAAACCATAGGAGCTACAACTATTGGAAGTGCTGAAGGGGTAGAGCCACTCAGGGTCTTTGGAGCTTACAATATGCCACAGATTGCCTCAGGTGCTGCACAGGGAACTAAAGAACTAAAAATTTTCCCTGCTGAATATTGGACTTGCTTTTTGTTTTCTCCTGTTTGTCACTTTTGCAATGAAAATATTTATATTATGCCACTAAATGTTGGAAGTGTTGAACTTTTCATTTGTATAGTGACTTTCAGCTAAGACTCTGCCTTACATCTCAGAGTAGACTTGGGACATGGACATTTTAGCAATGTTGAAACTCTTAAGACTTTGGCAACTCTTGAAGATGGACTAAATGATTTTTACATAAAGGGATGTGCATGTATCTTTGTTGGCTGAAAGGTGGAATGCTATAGGTTCTAATATAATATTGATAGAAAGTACTGATTCTTAAGAATTGTTAAGGCTAAATTATAGTTTTTAAATTGCAAAATGATAAGAATAAGCATGTCCTTGTATTTGGAAACTGTTTTAGAGAAATGTGTCTGGCTGCCAAGTTGACAAAGGATAGGTGGTAATGGTTGGATACATTGTATCAACTTGAATAGTTCAGAAGCTTAACTAAGTGACTCAGTAGGAGACCAGGGTCATCATTTTGTAAATATCTGTCTTGGTTACTTTTCTCTTATTGCTGAGAAAAAAATACACAACACTCAAAATTAAGGTAGAACTGATTTATTTAGATTATTTGTAAGTTTCAGTCCATAATCAGCTGTGAAGCAGGGTGACTCGGCACAGGGGTAACACTTAAAGGCAACACAAGACAGCAAAATCAGCAAGAGCAAAAGTAGAGGAGAAAAATCCTTTTCCCCTCCTTTATATCACATGCAGGCTACATCCTTTGGGTAAGTACAGCACTTACACAATCCCTATGCTCTCCTCTTACACACGATGAGGATGTTATTAGTGCAAGAGGGCAAGGAGATACTGTGAGTTCTACACCACCAACAACACCCTTGCTCTTGTTGCTTTTGCTGTCTTCCACTGTCATGAAAGTTTTCCCTCTTCCATGATACCCTGTTTTGGAGCCAGCTGATATGGACTGAAACCTCCACTAACTGTGACCTAATACATCTTGCTTAATTTTGAGCATTGTTTTGTGTTAGCAATGAAAGAAAAGTAACTAAGACATGAATCACTGGCAATTGTCAGAGATCATCAAAAAACCATTGACCTTCTTGAAGTTAATACTCATTTCTTCCCTTTCTGTCACTGTGTTTTCTCCTTTCTCCCTTCTTTTCTTTCCTCTTATTCTCTTATCTCTCTCTTTCCTTCCCTACAGCTCTTACATCTCTCCTGTCTCTCTCATTCTTCTTCCTCTCCCTCCCTTCCTCTCTCCATGCTCCTCTCTCTCCCCTACATTTTTATCCATGAATGTAAAGATTTCTCATGAGATTTACATTGCTTTCCAGGACATAAAAAGTAAGGTTCATTCATTAGTTTTGTTTTACTTTTTATCTTTAACATGTTGATGGGGCTTTTAATTTAAACAATAAAGCTGTGAGTGTAATACTTGAAATTTATAAACTAATTTTTTCATTTCTGCTTATATTATTAGCTGTTTATCTTTTTAAAAGAAGTTCTTTCAAAAATTGTGTTTAAAATTTCTTTGTTCCTGAAATTATCAGAATGAAAATGTGTTGGACTACATCAGTAGCTGCTGGCATGTCACTGTTTCCAGTAGCTTCACTATCAACTTTTCAGCAGCTCTTTTCCCTTGCAAGTGAGAATCAAACAAGTTCTTGTATCTATAACAGATTCGAGGGTAGAGAACACACAGAAAATGTATTAATAAACATTTCAAATCAACAGCGTCAGCTGACAATTATTGCTACAGAAGAAAACTAGAGAGGAAAGAGGAGAAAAACATTGTCTCAAATAAGTACTATTTGGTCTTATATCCAGTCTCAAATTTTTATTAATTTCTTGGCTTCTGCCAAGATAGATAACATTAATTCTCATATTATGTATATTATGTATAGTTGGATAGTAGAATATATGAATAGAATCAATACAAATACATATAATGTAGATAAATTCATTAATTCAACATATAAATAGTAGAATACATGAATAGAATGAATTAAAATATATATATATATTCATATACATGCAAATATATAGATCTATTTATATTCAGACATATGTATTTTTAAATATATTCAAACACATGTTCATATATATTCAATGAATATATACATATATTTTCATCCTATCTATCTGCTGGGTGGGATGATGTCAATTTCTAATTTTATAGTTCTATGCAATGATCTTAGATTGGCTGTTCTTACTTTTTTTTATATACTGGGAGACCATCTCAGGCCCTAATCCGCAGGTCACATCCTTGCTCTGATTCTTTTCAGCCCTTAGGCCCTCCATTCAATAGCACAGTACAAAATCATCTCAAACTTGTGACTCTAATTTAAAGACCCTTTTCTATTATTGTTTACTGAGTATCCTGAGATTTTGTGTTAGAAATGCAACCTTCTTAGGTGTTAGTACCAGGCCCAGCAGTTATATCAGTTTCATCCATTGTGCTGTCGAATGCCATTATCATAAGATGTCCTGGGTCTTGTTGGTCTTTTTCCCAAGGAGTTCACTAAAATTTCAGTTTTTGTTTATAATTTCTACATTCTTCAGAATCTAATATTGAAGTAAATACCTTGTGAATGAGTCACTCACTCTTCTGTACTTGTGATAGAAACATTCAGTAAAAATACAAGAAGTACTCCTGCAGTAATGCAGCATGGTGTGATATTTCTGTTACATTAAGAAAAGTTTCTTCTCCTCCCCTGATAGCTTCCTTCCCTGATCCTTCTTTTCCAGAATTTAAATGCTAGACCATTGGGGCCCAAAAATTCACAATGGCTAATTTTGTATATTTCCCGAAGGGATAAATGAAGGTTTGGGATTAGGGAGATCCCTTTTGAGACTTCCCATTAACTCTTTGGGGCTAGGCCATCCTCTCCCACCCACTAAGACTAAACTAAAACTACTAAGGTTAAAGAGAATATGCCAGGGCAAGATCTTTCTCTGCATAAGTTGATCTCTGCTCTCTTGAGTCATCCCAGGATTATCTATTGCCTGCTGAGTCATCAACTTCTGAATGTTCTGACTTGAATATTCTGATAGCCCTTCTACATTGTATGCACCCAATAAATAGTGGCTGCTGTGGAGTATCTCAGTCTCTCTTCATCGTGAGGCACTGACCTCCCAACCCCCTATCATGAGTTACTGAATTTGTCTCTTCCTTGTCTCATCCTTTCACCATACCCCCTCAACAGTCTGTTGGGGATCTTGGCCAAGTCCCTGATACTATCCCTTTTAGTCTTCTTGTACTTAAAGAAGAAAGTAATGTTAACAAGGAGAAAAAAAGGGACTCTCTCCCCTAAGTTGCAGAAGGTTAAGCCCATAAGGGAAGGCAAATGTTCACAACATGAAAAAAATATTGGAAAGCAAAAATGATGAATTAAACTGACGATTCCTTGCATAACCACTTGATAAAACGAATAGATCAGGAACCTAAAATGGGCATATCGAGGGTGGAGGACAGTTGAAATTGAAATTTTGATGATGTAGATAAATGTAGGTCTCAAGCAGGAAGAGGCCTTAGGCCTTGGAAAAGAAAAACAAACAAACAACAACAACAACAACAACAAAAGGAGATTGGTTTGTATTCCCTAAGAATAGAAAGAATGATTAATAATTCTCAAATAGAATATGGATGTCTTATCTAGACAGATGTCAGCTTAGTTGAGATTAAACCAAAATATTTGGTTGAAACAGGTCCACTTTATTTTCCTGCAATGCCAAGAACACCAGAGAAATCAATGGTTAATATAGATCCTTTTGAGACTCTCTTGTTTACCAACACGTCACTGTGTTAGCGTGGGAGAGCACAGTCACGTATGAAATCCCTTATAAATCCTAGGGCTCCCAGGTTTCTAATTTGAAAAAAAAATTGTGTTTTAAATATTAAAAGCATGAACTGTTGGACTTTTGAAGTTGCTTTATCAAGCTAGGATCAAGATCTTACTTTGTCTCCACACCTGGCGGTGCCAACTCGGATGCTGTGTAGACTGGACACAGATGCTGGCTGCAGAAAGCACAGGAGCAGCTGCAGAAGACCCGCCACTCTTTCAGGAAGGTATCAGCAACCCAGAGGGGAGATCTTACACTAGCGCTTTCATGGAAAATAAAGTTGTAAGAAATCCTGTCAGTTCAGATATTCCTTGAGTAGATATACAACTATCATGTTATTTTAAATTTTTTTTCTCGAGTACTGACCAGTACCAGACTTTGAAAGAAATTAAGACAGAGGAAGTTAAAGGAAGGAAGGAAATTAAGCATACTGTAATGGTATGTGTGGCTTATCTAGCCTTGGAGCATTCAGAGATAAAGGATGAAAGACTAGGTCCAGAAGCAAAGGGTGGGGGCTCCTTTTATCATGTGAAAGGAGCAAAGTGAATTAAAAGACCACTCAGAAATGACATTTTCATTGTACAGATCTCACATTTTCTTTTTTATCTGTTAGAGAATTAACAGTTTGTGAAAATTCTGCACAAAGCTTTATGCAAACAAGGGAGGAGGCAGGGTGGGCGGGAGGCTAACAAGAAAGCAAAAAGTTGAGAAAAAAGACCAGGAAGGTTGTCTGGAGGGACCCGCTGGGAAAGGGGAGGATCTCACAGAAAGTAGGTGATTTCCAGACCCCACACAGATTTCCTTTAACCATAGGCAAAAAAATCAGAATTTTACTCAGTTCCAAGGATGCAGAGGACATGATGCAGAATTATGACTGCTAGCAACGCCAAGTCTGTTGTCTGACTGTAACAGTGATTATATTAGCTTTTGATGTCAAAAAATAATAAAAACTGGGCATCTTCCTAAATCACAATAAGTGTTTATTTGGAAAGGGTCTATATTTCAGTATTTTCCTCTCAGATTCATATTTTTATACAGTACTCTAGGCTATTCTCTCCTCTAAATTTTTTAACAGTCTAGTCACAATAAACCACCCTAAAACATATATGAGGGTTCAAAATAAAGTAGAGCTTACGAACTGGGCCACAGTTTAGATACAGTGTGCTTGATTCTCACGTATGATGCCCTGTAGCAAAAAACTGAAATGAAATGGAATGTAAAACAAAGCAAAACTTTGCTAATTGTATTTGATGATATAACTGAACAAAATGTTTCTAAAGACTGTAAAACTGACTGGAAATATTTTAGTTGAAAATATGTTTTTCAACTTTTTCCAAATGAAAATCCAGAATGCTACATTGTTCTGGAAATACACTGTGAGTAAATTGTAGCAGTGAATGGAAAGATAAGATTTGATCCAGTTTCCTTCAAGAATGCATAAATAATTCAGACATAATTTTATTAAGTTTTTCTTTCTCTTATGTGAGAAACTCGTACAGATGAGTTAAACAGCTAAATAAAAGATAAATAGTAAGAAAGAGGGAGATAGAACTTCTACAAAAGGGAAAGAGACCAAGAGATGGAATGAGGAGAGAGAGAACAGAAAGCACTTCAGGTAAGGTACATGTAGCAATTTTTCACTATGAATGTAGTCAGTATGTACTGCGAATACAGAAAATCAGTAACAGGATAGTGTAATGAATTCCCATTTACTTTTCACCACTTCAGCAACTCATGGAAAATATTGTTATCAATAGCTTGATCAGTTCTAACATACATGTAGGTATACAACTTTAAAATTTATCTTGTCTAACTATGTACAGTTGGAGTGGAACTTTATGATTTAACTGTGATATAGAACATTTCCATCACGCTAAAATATCTCTCACTATAGTCCCTGGATGTCAATCTTATCATCTTTTAGTCAAGTTGTACCATTTATTAAATCAAAATTCCTATAAAATATATTATAGATACAATTCCTTAGTCAGATACATTTTGAAGATATTTCCCCCTGTCTTTGGTTTACTTTTACACTATTTTTTTGTTTGCTTGTTTTTTTTTTTTTTTTCTTTTTTCCTTTTTTCCAGTACGGGGATCGAACTCACGACCACCTGCTTCCAAGGCAGGTGCTTATGCCGCTGAGATAAATCTCCAGCCCAACTTTATACTTCTAAAAAATGGAAAGGTTTAATTTTAAAAATTTTAATGTATGGCTTTTTTAAGATTTATGGTTTTCAGGTCCCTAGTCACAAAATCTATCTAAAAATAAAGTCACAAAACATCCCTCCTTTTAAATTTCTGTAGTTTTTCTTCTAATTGTAAGCTAACCTTTGGGCTTAATATTAATTTTGAGTTCAATTTTGCATATGTTATCATGTAAAGGTCAAAATTTAAATTCATTTGAAGTTTCTAAGAATAAAAATTTTATACAGTTTATCTAATTATATGTTCATATGATCTCTTTGAATCACTAACTGTTATCATTTGTATACAGGAATTATCAAAAGCTTAAGAAGTTAAATGATTAGTGATGTAAAGTTTCTCAATGGATCAATGAAAATCAAATCTATACCATAAAATATTAAAGACAATTTCCAAGTCACTGCATTAATTCTCATCAATCAACTAACAAACTGAAGTAAAAAGCCAAATAGAATATTTCCTTAAATATCACTGTGTCCTCATTTTGTAGTTAACAATCACCAGTACCCAAATACACTCTGCCAGCCAGTATAATGTTACTCAGTTCCTAAAATAGCAGGCAACCTCCAACATCAGGGTCTCTGCCAGCTCTCTTTCCTTACCCCAGAAAGCACACCTCACACCATGCATACAACATAAACTTACTGGAATACAATTATAAGTTTTCTGCTATTTTCTGATGTTTCTAATGCTGAGAAACATGTCTGGCACACAGTAGATACTACATAAATATTTGCATAGTAAAGGAATAAATACATAGTTAGAAAATCACAGCAGAATGTAAAGAACTGAAATTAGAATACCTAGGCATGACCATTGGTTAGTAACTGCATGCTACAAACCTTGATCAAGTTATTAATGTCTCAGCTAACTACATAACATTTAAAATTGAAATGACCATCTGTTTGCATAATCTACACAATGATTTGTGGTCTAAATGAATACAGTAGAAAAAGTTCTTTACAATTTATATGATAATTGCATTCTATGCTTTTCTTTGTTAAATAGGGCACTCTTGTCTTTAAGGTAATTTTACAAAGCTGTAGTTAAACTAACCAGCACTATTTTAGATTTCAGCATTATGTGTGAAATGGCAAAAAGGAACTTCATCATGTGTGAATATTTTTAGGACTGAGGTTTCAACTCGGAATTTCTGGCTAACGTTCACTTAGCAAGATCATTTTGGGAATTATCTTTCAGGTACTGAAATGAAACACCTCAGAGATGGTCTGCTCACCAGTGTGCTTCAGAAGAATGATACAGTCTGTAGTGGTTACAGTTGTTTTTTTGCTGTATAACCAAAAAGAGTGGCTGAAGACAATGACTCCTTTATTTTGCTCATGCATTGTGAAACACTTTTCAGTCTCGTTCAGTTACAACCAATAGAAGGATCTCAAAACCTACTTCTTTCACAAGCTGAGGCATCTTAACGTTGTGGCCTAGTTCTAACCAATGCGCCTCCTTCCTGTTCTGTATGCGCCGTTTCAATAGAGATTAAAATTCCATTTCCAGTAAAGACTTAAGTTTCAGCTCCTTGTAAATCCCTCCAACCCCCTTCCACATGCATCTGCAAGGTGTGCCTTTCCAGGTGAATGTTTAACCACAGAGAACATCAGAATGTACCAAGAATGTTATCTGAAATAGGTTGATAGCTTTGCAGTTTTTAGCTTTAAAAACCACACCCCCTTCTACCTATCTCTAATAAAATGTGCTGTTCCCTAAGAAACGTTTAACCACAAGGAAATTACAGGAGATACCAAGAAGCCCAGTTGCTATCAAATCATGTCAAAGTTCACAACATTCCTGTGGTTTTTTTCGGCTTTAAAAACCCAACCCTTTAGCTATAAGGCACGCAGTCTTCCATATTGTCCGCCAAGGAGGCTGCGTTGCCAGGCCTGGCCTAAAATAAAGACTTTGCTCCCTAAATTTTAATTTCTTGCTTCCTTGGATTTTATTCTGAGGTCTGAGCTATCACATTTGGGGGCTCATCCGGGACAGAATCAAGACCCCTGATTCAATTCTGAACATCTAAAAGTAAGTACTCTGGAGGGTTTATTTAGACCACGGTCAGTTTGTACTTCTGGAGGGGACACCCACAATTTGGAGAGCAGAAACCTCCCGAGGACAGTCAATTGGTTTTTTGGACAAATTTCATCTGTTTGTGACTCTGCCCTGGGTGGGGAACTGGTCTGTTGGGAGGGGATGCCCTCAATTTGGGGAGCGAAGATCTCCTGAGGACAGAGTCAATTGGTTTTTTTGGGATGAATCTCATCTGTTTGTGACTCTGCCTTGGGTGGGGAACTACTCTGTTAGTTAATTTGTTAATCCCTCCAGATCCCAAAATTTGAC
This sequence comes from Cavia porcellus, assembly GCF_034190915.1. Classification (NCBI taxonomy): domain Eukaryota; kingdom Metazoa; phylum Chordata; class Mammalia; order Rodentia; family Caviidae; genus Cavia; species Cavia porcellus. The sequence goes on along the minus strand of NW_026947497.1, from coordinate 22,837,767 downwards.
CAACTTTTGAGCAAAGGCCATTTTTGCTGCAGCTTGTCTTGTCTTGTATGTCTGTCTGTGTGTCCATTTGGTCTAATTGTTCTCCTTTTGGGTACCCAAATCTAATAGAACATTTTTCTCCTAGGAACCGCTTCTACGAGCCCAAAATATACAAAGGGATTTTGATGATTATTTGCATCTCATTGTTGTTCTGTCTCTTCCTCCTAATCTTATTTTTGTCTCTTAGACTCTCCCACAAAAGAAAAAAAGGAACTGATATCTTTGCTGGCCATGGGGCAAGCTGAATCTAAATTCAGCACACCCCTTAGCCTTGCGCTTGATCACTTCAGGGAATTCATAAGGGGAAATTCATATGGGGAAAGAGTTCATAAAGCCAGATTAGCAACTTTTTTCACACAGGAATGGCCATTAGGGACCCAGGGGGTCTGGCCCCCCTCCAGGTCTTTTAACATGGAGACAGCACAAGCTGCTCGCTGGTATGTTTTTGGGCCCTCTGCTCACCCTAACCAAATTGTCTATATTCAGATCTGGATAGACATAATTTATGATGCCCCTTCCTGGATTAAGCCCTCTCTTGATGGAGTCATTGCGGCCCTCAAACCAAAAGTGAAACCTGAGAAGCTGCCTTCTGATCCTACCAAGCCTCTGGTCCTGCCCTCCGAAGAAGACCCCCTTGACCCGCTGGAGGCACTCTTGCTGCCTCCCCTGTACCCCAATTCTGGCCCTCAACCTGACTCTTCGGCTCCATCCCCGCCATGTCCTGTTCGCACCCGCTGACATCCGTGGCCAGAGGCGTCTTCAGAGCAAAGCTCTGAGGCAACTCCACTTTGTCCATTATGAGAGGTCCCTCGGCCAGATGGTAGCTCAATGTTTGTGTACACCCCTTTCTTGTTTTCAGACCTTTATAATTGGAAAGCCCAAAATCCTCCATTTTCTAAGGACCCTGAAACTCTGATTAACCTTTTAGAATCTGTATTCTCCACCCATTGCCCCACTTGGGATGATTGCCAACAGATCCTGTGCATCCTCTTCATGGCTGAAGAGAGACTGTGCATTTGCACTCTTGGGCAGAGAGGAGTCTGAGAACTGGACGGATCTACATCCACTGATTAGCAGAGAATCATGTGCCTGTTCCCTTCCTCCCGACCTAACTGGGACCCCAATGCAGATGAAGGTAAGAGGGCTCTCAATGATTATTGCCTGAGGCTTCTAGATGTGCTCTATGCTGCTGCCAAGAAGCCCACCAATTTATCTTGAGTGGCTGAGGTAAGACAATTAGCCGAAGAATCTCCTGCTATGTTTTTGGAGCGCCTTCTAGAGGCATATAGATTACATATGCCAATTAATCCGATGGCACCCAAAAACACACAAGCAATTAATATTGCTTTCAGGTCACAGTCAGCCCCTGATATTAGGAAAAAGTTACAAAAGCTTGAGGGATTTGAAGGGATGCCCCTCAGCCAGTTGATAGAGATAGCCCAAAAGGTCTTTGAAAACGGAGAGAGCTTGCAGGAAGCCACAAATAAAAAATGACCAAGGTGTTAGAATTGCTCTGTGAAAAAGAAACTAAAAGATCAGCCAATGCGAACAAGAGGGAGGCCCAAGGTCAGCGACCTCCTCTAGATAAAGAACAATGTGCATACTGCAAAGAAATGGGATATTGGCATAAGGATTGCCCAACGCTAAAGGCTAAGCTAGAGAAAGAAGCAAAGACCCTGTTGTCTCAACAATGAGGAGGTCAGGGCTCATTGCCACCCCCAAGCCTCAGATAACTCTCCAAGTGGGGGGGGGACCAGTGGACTTCCTGGTCGATACAGGAGCCACCTATTCTGTGCTGACCTGACCTTTAGGAAAGCTAACCAAGGACCCAGTTAATGTAATAGGAGCCACAGGGGGACAAAAATCCTACCCAAAGGTGACAGCTAATTTGGCTCAACCTGGACATAAGCTGGTCCAACATGATTTTCTATGGGTACCAGAGTGCCCAGACCCTTTCCTAGGATGAGACCTCCTCCATAAATTGCAAGTGCAAATTGATTTCTTTACAAATGAGCCAAGGCTAAGACTGGGGGCAGACTCAAGCCCAGTCCCTGAAGACATCAGAGTACTAGTTCTTGTTTCAGAAGGGGAAAATTACCACCTACTGGGAAACTTGTCCAGTGTGCCTGAGTCATCATCTCCTGACTTGGAGCTAGAGCTATTAGACAAATGGAAACAAGAAATTCCAGAGGTTTGGGCTGAAACCAACCCTCTAGGGTTGGTGGTCAACCAAGTGCCCATTGTGGTGGAGCTTCTACCCCAAGTGCACCCCATTTGTTTGCGCCAATATCCAATAAGCCTACAAGCTCAAAAGGGAATTAAAGTTCACATTCAGAGACTAAGGGACAATGGTACCCTCATTCTGTGTGCCTCCCCATGGAACACGCCTCTACTTCTAGTCCAGAAACTAGGGACAATGATTATCGCCCTGTGCAAGATCTCTGAGAAGTTAATAGATGGGTATTGACTCTACACCCCACAGTGCCTAACCCTTATATTTTGCTCAGCCTCCTCAACCTGGAGAACACCTGGTACTCTGTCTTGGACCTCAAGTACACCTTTTTCACTCTGCCTCTCATCCCGGTGAGTCAACCCCTTTTTGCCTTTGAATGTACAGACCCAGATTCAGGGGTAACAGAACAGCTGACCTGGACTCACTTATCTCGGGGTTTTAAGAACTCACCTACCCTCTTTGATGAGGTGTTTGCCAGAGATCTCTTGAGGTTTAGGGCAGAACACCCTGAGATAGTGCTCCTGCAGTATGTAGATGACTTATTGTAGCCTCGTCCTCCTTAGTATCCTGTCAGGAAGCAACCGAGGAGCTGTTAAAGACCTTGGGGCGATTAGGCTATAAGGTTTTGGCCAAAAAGACCCAATGGTGCTGCCAGACTGTGACCTATTTGGGCTATAAACTGCAAGAAGGAAAAAGGACTTTATCCAAAGAAAGAATCCAGGCCATATTACAGATTCCAACCCCAGGAACCAAAAAGCAAGTATGCGAGTTTCTGGGGGCTGTTGGATACTGTAGGCTGTGGATTCTAAATTTTACTGAAATAGCCTGCCCGCTGTATGACTCCCTTAAGGAAGAGACTCAAAAGTCATTAAACTAGACGGATAAATATGAACAGGCCTTCCAGCAGCTCAAGTGGGCCCTAACAGAGGCTCTAGCCCTGAGACTCCCTAATGTTACCAAGCCATTCATTTTGTTCATAGATGAACTCAGAGCCATTACCAAAGGAGTCCTAACCCAGGACATTGGCCCTTGGAAGAGGCCTATAACCTACCTCTCCAAAAGGCTTGATCCAGTGGCAGATGGATGGCCCCTTTGTCTAAGAATCCTAGCTGCTGTGGCAATGTTACTTAAAGAGGCTAAAAACTCACTTTTGGACAGAAGATTTCTGTGATGACCTCCCACAGTTTAGAGACTCTTATCAAAACCCCTCCCGAAAAGTGGCTCTTGAATGCCAGAATTCTACACTATCAGGCCCTGCTTCTAGACCCAGAGTCAGTGGTATTCAAGACCTCTTCAGCCTTAAACCCAGCTACCCTTATGCCTGACAACAACCCGGAGGTTCAGAATGCGCCCCTCTCCACGAGTTTGCTGACATCCTCGAACTGCGGCAGAACCTACAGGCTGATCTCACCAACCAGCCTTTAGGAAATGCCGAGAACTATTTCAAGGGAGCAGTTTCATCCAGGATGGCAAACAAGTGGCTGGAGCAGCAGTGACCACCAAAAAAGAGGTACTCTGGGTTAAGTGGTTAGAGTCTGGTACTTCTGCACAAAGGGTGGAGCTCATTGCTTTGACTGAGGCACTAAAGTTAGCTATGGGAAAGAGGGTAAATATCTATACTGACAGTAGATATGCTTTTGCTACTGTACAGGTACATGGAGTCATCTATCAAGAACAAGGTCTCTTAACCTCAGCCAGGACTAGGATAAAAAATGCTCCACAGATCCTAGACTTGCTGGCAGCAGTCTGGCTGCCTCAGTGGGTTGCTGTTATTCATTGCAAGGCTAATCAGACAGGAGATGACCCCATCACCCTAGGAAACAATTTGGCAGATTAGGTCGCTCAAAAAATAGCCACTAGATCAGAGGGGCCAACCGAGGAGGTAACAGCTCTGATGTTGGTTCCTCCCACTTTATCAGAACTGGTCTACATAAAGAAGGACCTGCAGTTAGCATCTCCACTTGGAGCTAAGTCCCTCACCTCAAGAGGTTGGTACCAATTACCAGACAAGTGAGTGTTGTTACCCGGAGGCATTAGGATGTGAGCTGCTGCACCAGGCTCACTAAACCACCCATTTAGGGGGAACTAAACTTGCTGAATTGTTCAGAACTTGGTTTTTCATTCCAAGACTCTCCAAACTGACCACCTCTTTGAGCTCCAGATACCCACAGTGCTTGTTAGTCAACCTGAACAAAAGCTCTCCATTTGGAGACCACCCAGCATCGAGGAATTGCCCTGGAGAACACTGGGAAGTAGACTTTACGAGCATGGTAAAACCTAGTTTACAAGGACACTGCTATCTCTTGGTATTAGTAGACACCTTCATTGGCTGGGTAGAGGCTTTCCCTACTAAGTCTGAGTCAGCCTTAGTGGTAGTCAGAAAGCTATTGCATGAGATCATAGCTCTATTTGGCCTTCCATTATCAATGGGGTCCGATAATGGCCTGGCTTTCATAGCCCAAGTCACCCAAAAGTTAGCCCAATTGATTGGAAACTTCACTGTGCCTATCAGCCACAAAGCTCAGGACAAGTAGAACATATGAACTGAATTCTCAAGGACACTTTAGCTAAGCTGTCTTTAGAAACTGGCGATAATTGGGTGAGCCTTCTTCCCTTTGCTCTGCTGCGAGCTAGATGTACTCGTTATGTTTCTGGAATTTCACCATTTGAGGCTATGCTCGGAAGGCACCCTCCACTGGTCCTGAGACTGTGAGAGGACAAATTAGTTGAAATAATGAACCAAGATCTCATTAAGTCCCTGCAGACTCTCCAGCCTGTGTTGGCCTTGATTCACCAGCTGTTTAGACAAAAACACCCGGACCCGCCTTCAGAGATGCCACTCAAAGCACCCATCAAGCCAGGAACTTCTGTCCTGGTGCAACGTCACCATCGAGACTCCCTGGAACCCCACTGGGAAGGATCCTTCACCGTGGTGCTCAGTACCCCCACTGCCATCAAGGTAGCAGGAAAAACTGCATGGATTCACCATACTCACATAAAGCCCCTGGAAACAGCAGACAATGAGGGACATACTCAGTGGACTATACAAAAGACTGGTAACCCCTTGAAGTTAAAATTGACTAAACATAGTTAGATTATACCAGTCATGAACTGCTTTAGCTTGCTTGCTTTTGCTCCTTCTATCCTACTGCTGGGGATTTTAATAACATTGATGCTGACCTTGCACAGTGGTTTTGGTCCTCCTGTAAGCAAAGAATGATTGTTAAGATCCTTGTATGGGAGCCCCTGTGATTGCAGAGGGGGCTATACTAAAGGTAAAGACGCCGGCTTGGGGGTGGGGGAATTAAACATAAAATAGGAAAAAAAGGATCATGATCCTTCCCACATAAATGATAAATTATATACATAGAGTCTTCGGACAGATTGTGGGGACAAGTTAGCATTCCTTGTTGCTATACGCTCAGTTACAGGGATTTGATTCAAATGTGGATGTGTAAGTTAAAGCCTCACATGATGCCTAACAAAGGCAGCCAGCCAGGGCCATGCCCTCAGAATTGTTCTTATTATTCAGAAATGCATTCCTCCTGCTATTACTCTGTGCAAGAATGTACAGGCATAGATAGCAAAACTTACTTCACTGCTGAGCTTATGAGACATGGGCTGGAAGTGCTGGAGGTGATTGGTCCACCAATCTGACAGTAATGGGGAATCCAAAGTATGCCCAAGCTTCATGTCATGGCACGGTTGGTGAATCAGTGTGCCGGAGCAGGGTAGCCCCAATACATGTGTCTGATGGGGGCGGCCCCCAAGATAATATCAGAGAACTCATGGTTGAGGAATGAGTCAAGCAGCTAATAAAAATAATGTTTCCCCAGATACATTACCACCCCTTGATGCTACCTAAATCTCTGGGAATTGATCTGGATGCTCAAACTTCTGATATTCTAGAAGCCATTCATAAAACCTTAAATGCTTCCAACCTAACTTTGGCTGAAGATTGCTGGTTACACACAGCACAGGGCTCCCCCATGCCCCTTGCAATCCCCACCAATGTTTCTCTGACCACTCTGGAGGAACAAGATTACTTAAATTGTAGTACTGGTCCCCCCTTTAGAGTTCAACCAGTAGGCTTCAAGGACTCTTCCTGTCTCCAAGGAGGCTTTCATAATGATACTTCTGACAATGAGATGGGTTTCATTGTATTTACTAGTTGTAGTTCCATAGTTAATCGGACTACCTACTTTTATCCTGCAGAAGGACAGGTATTTATTTGTAGAGGAAATATAGCCTATACTTTCCTCTCAACTAACTGGACAGGGATATGTGTAACAACTGTCCTATTGCCTGATACAGAGATCCTACCCTGGGATGAGCCTGTCCCCATTCCTAGTTTAGATTACATTACAGGCCACTCAAAGAGCACAGAAAATTTATTCCTTTATTGGTAGGCCTAGAAATATCAGGAGCCTTAGGTATCTGGGTAGCAGGAGTAGGGGTTTCTGTCCAACTTTCCAACCAGATCGTTAGTGATGTGCAGGCATTATCTAGTACCATTCAGGTCATTCAAGACCAAATAGACTCGTTGGCTGAAGTAGTTTTCCAAAACAGAAGGGGACTAGACTTCCTAATGGCAGAACAAGGAGGGATCTGTGCGGCATTGCAGGAACGATGCTGCTTTTATGTAAATAAGTCCAGCATTGTCTGAGATAAAATCAAGAGACTACAGAAAGACCTAGTTAAAAAGAGGAGAGAGCTATTTAAAAACCCTTTATGAAGTGTCTAAAATGAAATCCTGCCCTTGCTCGGACCATTGTTAGGAGTACTGCTTTTGGTCACAGTAGGTCCTTATACACTCAATAGAATAACTGCTTATGTCAGACAACAAATGCAAGGCATAAAGCTAATGATGTTATGCCAGCACACCTATGAGCTTGTTCCCCCAGATCACTAAGTACTTGGCCAAAGAGTTAGCCTCAGTCACAACATCAGAGGGGAATGTTGTGGCCTAGTTCTAACCAACACGCCTCCTTCCTATTCTGTATGTGCCGTTTCAATAGAAATTAAAATTCCATTTCTAGTAAAGACTTAAGCTTCAGCTCCTTGTAAATCCCTCCAACCCCCTTCCACATGCTTCTGCAAGGTGTACCATTCCAGGAGAATGTTTAACCACAGAGAGCATTGGAATGTACCAAGAATGTTATCTAAAATAGGTCAATAGCTTTGTGATTTTTAGCTTTAAAAACCCCACCCCCTTCTGCCCATCTGTAATAAAATGTGCTGTTCCTTAAGAAACGTTTAACCACAAGTAAATTACAGGAGACACCAAGAAGCCCAGATGCTATCAAAGTGTGTCAAAGTTCGCAACATTCCTGCGGTTTTTTTCGGCTTTAAAAGCCCAGCCCTTTAGCTGTGAGGTGCACAGTCTTCCATATTGGCTCCCCAAGGCTGTGTCGCCAGGCCTGGCCTAAAATAAAGCCTTTGCTCCCTAAATTTTAATTTCTTGCTTCCTTGGATTTTATTCCAGGGTCTGAGCTATCACAATTAATACTTGAAAAAAATACTCTTTTTTTTTTCCTCCAATACTATCAACCTGCTGGAATACTACACATTGTTACTTAAAAGTTATACTAGATAAGTACAATACAAGTATGCTCCTGTGCAGTAAAACTTTTTGCACTTATATACCTAACAGATATTTTTCATACTTTTGAGACTAAATTTTTGCCAGCATTTATCTTTTAAAGAAATTTTGTATCTTTATTTGCACTTAAATATGACCTATCTTTTTTTTTTTTACTGATACATTGAAGTTATGTAAACTAAGGAGAGATTTGTTTTCAACTGTTTTTTAAGTTTTCTTGCGTGCATGCTCTTCCATCATAAATGTCAGGCACAGTATCAGGAAGTTTTTCCTTCACTGAGACACACTGTTGGAAGAGAAGTTTAGTTTAGCTCAGAATTTCAGGGGATTCAGTCTGTGGTCATCTGACTCCAGGATGCTGACAGCATAGGTGAAGGGCATGATAGAACAAGCTGCATAGTTCATGACGGATAGGAAGTAATCATGGAAAAATGTCAGAGAAGAAAAGGTTAAGAGTCATACACAGTATCCTGCGTCATACCTCCATGACCTTCACAGACACACCCAGAAGTGGGTTTTACTAATCTGCTAGGTGGCTGCCAAGCCAATCAACTTGACAGTCTTCATCATCACTTAACCTCTCTTCTCAGCTTGATACCCAAGCATAACTTCTTAAACTCCACATAAACACAATACTAAGTTAATACTTCTGTGTAACTATCTTGAATGCAATTGAAAATGCAATAATCTCTTCCACAAAGTCTTAACAGTTCCAGTAGCTTTTAAGAATATAAGTTAAAGCTTTTTTTATAAGACTAAATATAAACTCTTACTGTAAAAAATCAAAACAAATTGTGTAATCCCACAGTATAAGGGATAAACATTCCCAGTGAAGACACTGGAAAATAGAGACGAATCAGACCAAAGCAAGATGGATAAACACTAAATTTGGTAGCCCTATGTCCAGAATACGGGGCACGTGATGGCGAGATATGAGTCTCAGAGGGATTGAGTGGCACCTTTTCCATGCCCTTGCCATTTTCGCCTCCACAGCCTCTATTTGGGGCTGACCTGGCCAGCCGCCTACCGCTTTCATTGGCTGACCTTTCACTTTGCTGGCATCTTCAAATTCTTGGGATTTCCAATGAGTCTTTGGTTTCATTCCCACAGCTTCAGGCACTTTCCTCTGATGGCCAAACCACCTGGCTTCCTAGGGAAATCTAGATGGAAGCCTCTATTGCCCTACATTTGCATGCTGTGTGCCTGAACAACCAGCTTCACACGGACAACACTAACTTCTGCCACCAATGCAGGCAGAAGCAAGCTCTGTTTTACCATGGCTGTAGCAGACTTTGAGCACCTGGAGTGCTGACTATGTTGAAATGAATTACAGAGTATGGATTCCCTAGGCAGTCCTCCTCAAGCAGGGGTCACCACACTCTCTTTTCAAAGGAAAGGTTGACACTTTTGTATCTTTGAGCCTGCAGATGGGTACTTGTTGATTTCTGAGATGACCTCAAGGCATCTTTCTTCTTGTCTGGTTCAAAGCACTCACTTTTTAAATAGTGGTCATAATCTTCAGCAACTGTATCTATTTGACTACAATTTTACATGTAGTTCCTTTCGTGGTGGATTTTACATGTTTTAAAGTATTTCCCTTCTGCTTTTTGTGACTGATCTTCTCTGTAAATCTGCTATAAATATTCAGCCAGCAGCCTGAATATTGGGTTACCTTGACATTTCATCTGCCCTCCTGCTGTCCTTAATCTTAGTCACTTTCAAGTCTCTGGGCACAGGTAAAGGTAAACAAGTTTTCTTTCAAAGTTTGACACAATTCATCATCCAGTGGAGTCCTCGCTCCTACCTGAAATCTTCTGAACCGGGGCTTTACTCTGTCCATTCCAAAATTATGTTTCACTAATCCCCTAGATAGTTCCCACACTAATTAACTTTAAAATTAATTGCAATCATATCTATTTTTTCTCTGAATTTATCTAACCCAATCTTATTTTTCAGCCAGATGTTTTTTTCCTGGATTTTTGGTTTCTTAGTAAGTCTTGCTTTTACATCCAGTGATGTATATTTTAATTCATTTTTTGCTTTAGATTTTGTGAAATATCTGTTTCAATTGCACATTTGCTTTTTATCATACCCTGTTAATTTTGGTCTCAAATATTCCCTGCTCATAAAACTCTTCTACAAGAGTGATATATATATATATATATATATGTAAATTAAGTAAATTATTATAGCTGAAATTATCATTTTTATTCTATGTAAAGTGTTGACTAATATGAAACTTACATAAGGTCTGAATTCAACTTTTGACACATTAACAACAATGTAGAGTTCTCCTTAATTTAAAATTCTCCTTAATTTTAGGGACTAAAAAATTAGGCATCTACATTATTATAATTGCTCTTACGGTACAATAGTATTTATTATCCCTGCCTAATTAAATGTCCAAATGTACTGAAAAGGAATTAGACTACTTAAAGTATCTCTAAATACTTTATTTATTACTCCTGTTAGTTTGGGGAAGTCTGCCGATACAAAGGTAGGGTATTAATTTTCAAGTTTGACGATGGTCCATGATCAAATGCAGAAAGTGTGGACAATTATTTCTTTGATAAATTAAGTCATTTTTCAAGGATCCCAGGAAAGAATACATTTACTCGCTTCATATAATGGGATTTAATAAGGAGATTAGGTGAAAAATACTTTTCTGAAACTAAAGTGAGAACTAACAGCTGAGAAATGTATACATGAAGGTTCACAAGAAGTATCAAAAGTTCAAAGCCTGTCTGTTTCCATTTCCGCATGTTTCTTAGCTCTTGAACTGAAAGACAGGAGCTGTTGAACATGGAGTGGTTTGTACGCTCACTGTCAGGACCAAGTGATGATTAGGCAAGAACCTCTCGCTGGACAGTCCCAGAAAGCGGACAGCTACTTGCAATTTGATAGCTCTCTTTTTCTTCCTTATTCTATCTGCTTTTGGCCACAAGCACAGTGAGTCAAATGAGCTTTACAGTTAATGCCTATGTTGTACATTGAAGAAAATTTTATAATGTTTTCTTCATTATTTTATGGTTCATATGCATTTATGTCAATTTCATCCAAAGTGTTTTTATATAGTTCAATTGACAATACAAGCAATTTTCCTTAGCAGTTTTTTTATAAAGATAACTTATAACACTAAATTTGACTGAATTCTAACATAAGAAAAATGTGCTCTGTTGTATTTCTTTTTTTTTTTTTTTTTTTGTCTTTTTCGTTTTTATCGGTACCAACCAGGGATTGAACTCACGACTACACACTTGCAAGGAAGGTGCTTATGCCGCTGAGCTAAATCCCCAGCCCTGCTCTGTTATATTTCAATCCTATCCAAAATTTTTAAGAAAAAATTGAATAGTTAATACTCATGAACATTTTTAAGGAAAAAAATACATTGATTTGAATGTTTCCTTTTAATTAAAAAGGAAAAATATGATCATTATAGGAACAAAACAAAACTATTTTCCTTCATCTAGTCAAAAAAAAATGGAGCACAAGGGCTGGGGATTTAGCTCAGTGACACAAGCGCCTGCCTGGCAAGTATGAGGTCATGAGTTTGATCCCCAGTACCACCCCCCCAAAATAGCAGGGTAAGAAATTTTATAAACAATCATCATATACATGGGGTGCTCTGATACTTAAAGAATTTTCTTTAATGTACTTTGTCAACCTTACCATTTTTCATATATATATATTTGAAAAAACATCATATATGTATGAAACATTCCACATACATGTACATATGTATATACATATATAAGTGTATGTGCATATGTGTGCTCATAAATGAATATATACATGCATATATGAATAAATACATATGTGTGTATATATATATATATATATATATATATATATATGTATTTTTCAACCCTGTAGTGGACTACTGGTGATCTCCTATATTTACTCTCCCTTTCTTTCATAGAAACAGCTTTATTTTGACTCATGGATACAAAACGGAACACTGCATATCCCAGTCTGAAAAGAATTGTGGTCATTATCTGGTCTGCAGAAAGCACTATTAACGTTTGGAAAAAAGAAAATCTGAATTTTAAAAATATGTACACTACTCCTAAGTCTTATTCTTTAAAGCATATAGTTATAATTTTTATCTTTTTTCTTTTTCCTGAGATGTCAGAATTGGAGCACATTGGACCACCTGGTAGCCATATAAAGAAAGCAGCAGAGCCATGCATGGGCTTTGGGTGGTTTCTTACCACTGAACGATTTTGTGAGACAGAAATAAACATCCATCTAACATAACCGCTGAGGTTCATAACGTCTTCGTTCCTTATCCTGTAATCAGTTAGTGTGAAATACTATTTTTTTTTCCTTTGAGAGAATTTTTTCCTAAGGAGAAAAATTAAATTAATAATTTTAAATAGTACGGGCCTGATTGGCAAAATTATCAAGTACAATTTTTGCAAAACAGGAAGCACTTCTATATGTATTTATTTTTAGGTCATTTAAAAACTACTCAACACTTAAGTTAGTCAAATTTGAGTAGCACAATTATAGTAATGCATAAGATATTTTCAATTTCAAATTCATTTCTTGCCACAAAAGTTTTAAAAGAATGCTATGTACATCATCCTTACAATTATGGCAGCCATGCATAACGCAGATGTTGTTTTGTGGAGTAATACACCAGCGCCTCCTATGAAAATAGCCATCACTATCTACATCTATCACCTGCCTACGTGTATATTAAGCATAACCTTCCAACCAAGTCACTCATCATTACTTTTCATTTGGTAATGCTTCACAAGATTTCCCAAATATTTTCATTTATACCATTATTTTTCAAGGTAATTTTATACAGTGAAGAGCACAGACAATATATAATGAACTACAATTTTTTGACAAATTATTAAAAGTTTTTCTATTCAAGGGCCAACCCATTTTTTGTTATCTGATTTTATCTTTCCCATTAAATGTGTCATACTCCAACTTAATGGACAGAATTAGTTTTTCTTTTGCTTTCCGAAAAACATTGATTTGTATATATTAGAACACTGTTCACATTGTTGGTTGCTTCCTTATAAGTTTAAGAGACAGGAACCCATTAACTCACATTTTGTAACTCTGTGTGTTAATACTAGGAATGTATTACTGAATTTTAATTTAAAGGCACCTCTAAATATTACCAGAAACAGAGATAGAATTATATCCTTTAGAAGATTAAATAAAATCAAATTACATATATGATTCTTTATGTTTGTGTGTATGATTTTTATCAGTTATTTAGCCAATAAAATAATTTTTAAAATCTTATGTACATATATCTGTTTTATAGGAAACATCAATATATAAAAACTATATAAACTAATGTGATTTTCCATATACTAAATCGTTACCAATTATAAACAATTTACAGCTAATATTGTCACACATTTACTTACACAATTCATATTCAATGATTATTTTTAGGTCAAATACAAGAAATTGATTTTTAATCTTAAATATTTCATTTTGATATCTAATAGATGAGAACATTTAAAAAATAGCCATAATCTTATCTACACAAATAAAAATAATTTTCTACTACATCAAATATCCACTGTTCAAATTTCTAGTTAAAACTAAAATAAGTATATTTAACTTATAATGTACAAATTTCAATGTATATATATTTTTATCCTGTATAATATTTTGTCTTTTGGAAGACAAACACATTATGCAGCTGTTACTATGTAAAGAGTCAAGCAGACGCCTTCAGAAAAAAAGTCTTTAATACACACACACATGTCCATATGCATATGAATGTAATATATATATATATATATATATATATAACAGATATATATATATATGTTATATATATGTATATATTAAACATAGCCTTCCAACCAAATACTTGTTATCAATTTTTTTCCTTTGTTATCCATATCCTGAAAATCTCATCTGGATTTTGCCTTAACAATATGATCTTTGTATCACTATTTTGGTCTATAGGCGATTCATATTTGTTTTTTTTTAATTTATATATTCACTTAATTATTTTCTAAGGTGACTACTACAGCGTGATACTATGTGCTTTCTTCAAGAGGTACATCATAGTATTAAATGTACTGGTAAAGTAGAAGGAATACTTCATTTATAAAAAAACATGTATTCTGTTGTCAACAATGTGTCTGTGCCATAATTTGAGAGTAAAACATTCCAGTTTAAGGTCTCAAATCCCAACCTAGCTTCAGTTAATTTAGCCAAGTAAATCAGTTTGTAGGACAGAGAGATGGAATTCAGAAGAAAAAAAAAAAACATTTTATTTATAGATAATATTTATTTGCACATATCCCTGTAGAAGAAGAATGAATCACAAAGTAGTTAAAAGAACTAAGAATATCATAGACTCATAAAGTATGATTTATATTAGTTTGCTAGGTCAAGTTCTTAAAAAATATTATTCAAAGCTTTAAAAACAGTGTTTTGTAAAACTAGATGTAAAAATAGAGGACAGAGATGAGCATGGCGGTACGCGCCTGTAATCCCAGTACTTGGAAAGTTGCTGCAACAGGATCACGGTGAGTTTGCAGCTAACCTGGGTCACAAAGTCAGGTCAAGGCCACCCTGACCCAAAACAGCAAGACCCTGTCTCAAAAAGAAAATAAAAAGGACGGAAATAGGGCACTAGGTGCTGACAATATATTTGGACATGAGCTAAGAGGATGACATTATCCGTATTACATTAAAGTAAGCAATAGCTAGCCCACAATATTGTGTTCCACTCTTTGTGGCTTATTTTTAGTAAAACAATGAAAATGTTAAGGACAGTCTAAGGAAATAGAGCAGATAGTAAATGTTATGCTTCACTTGGAAAGGAAAACACACACTGGGGTGCAGACACGTGTGTGTGTGTGTGTGTGTGTGTGTGTGTGTGTGTGTGTGACAGAGAGAGAGAGAGAGAGAGAGAGAGAGAGAGAGAGAGAGAGAGAGAGAGAGAAGAGCGACAGAAAAGAAGAGATGAGGGAGCATATTTTAGGTTTGTGGTAGAATGAAAGCTCAACATATTCACAAAAATATCATTCTGTCTAAATCCAGTAGAGACACCTAGAACCAACCAATAGAAACTGTAATAAATAAATTTGACTTCAGTAAAATAAAGACATTTTATCTGTTTTACAGTGAAACAAGTAAAATTTTGAGATTCTTGAGAACAATCATATATATATGTATATGTATATAAAGAAATATTTTTTCCTTTTTGGTCTTTTTAGGGTGCTCTAGAGTGAAAGCTAAAGTAATAAGTTCCAACTGAAATCGAAGCCACATCCTGGATAAATGTTTTAGAAGCTAAGCTTATCCCCACAGTATATTACTCAGCTGACACATTTTGTAATCCTGTTCAGCCAAATCCTGTCACTTAGGATATAAATTATACAGCAAAAAGTTCTACAAGCAATTTTAGCTTCCACCAGTCTTCCAACACAAAGATCCTGTCTCCTTTGCTCCTTATTATTTATCTTCACCATCATCAGCAGCAAAGTTTAAATATCACTCTAAGTCCAAGAAATCAGAATTCAACTACAGCAAGCAGTGTCAGGTTTCATGTTTTCATGACCCTGACGTATATTGGGGAAGGGAAATTTAGGACAGTAGGAAAGGAGTAAAAGCTGCCAGGTCTCATTTCCCAGTCCATTTGGGCTTTTATGGGAATTCTACAGTTGGACAGAGGAGTAGGTAAGAAATGTGGAAGACCTCCTCCCCCCAAACCCGTAGGATTTTTTATAGCTTAGGCGAGATGTGAGGCCAAGTCCCTTCCTGCTTGCCCTTTCCGTAGGCCTGTCCGCCTGCCCCATGCAGGCTCCGCCACCTCCTTTTCTCTGGACTACTCTTTGATCTCTGTAACTCTTGCCTGATTTCCAGGTTATTGGTCTCCACTGGCCCTTCTGGGGTGTTGGGAACACCCCATCTGTGAAGCACAATTTCTCCCCTCTGAGCTCCAACATCTACCAAATATTTTGCCTCCCCTTCAGTCCCACTCATACTCTTTTTCTGATTTATTTTCAGTTTGTTCACAATTTCCAGAATCCGTCAAGCTTACTTGTTCCAAAACCACTAGATGTAGAATCTGGATTATTGTGCACAGGTTTCTGCCAGTGCACTCCTTCGAGGATGTACACACATGCGTGGGAAAAGCAGAAGCAGCATCTGTTAGAACACAGGAATGAGGCTGACTTCTGGTCCTCTGTGATCCTGGCATTGGGTTCCAGGTTCAATCCCACTGCTGATCCTGGATCATAGCTCAGACCCCTACCCACCCTCCCAGGTCCATCGGAAGCCAGTAACATTCCTTTTACAATAATTTAGCATGTTGTATTGTTTTGTGTATAAAATTATTAAACCCAAATATAAACAAAAGTAATTTTTAGAAGGAAAAAATGAATCGCCAATTATTTGCAGTCTTAACACATTTTTAAGAAAATGCAATCTATGAATAGTTATCTGAGTGAACAGATTTTCCACAAAATATTCATGCACAAAAATATTTATTTGACCATTATTCTCTTATTTTAATAAAAATAATATAGATCAGTTTTAAGTTGTGAAAAAATGTTTGAAACGATAGAAACAAGATTTTATATCTGCTCTGTTTCCTTTAGCTTTACCCTAAAAATATTTTAATTACCATATTTGTTTTGAAATCTGTTTTATAAAATGTACTTATGAAATAACAAACAAAAGGCTGTATTTACTTATTAGCACAAGCTTGCCATTCGTGTTTACATTCCCTGTAAGGAGCTGGCATGTGTGTATAACCTATCAGCTTCTTTCTTATCTGTTTACCCTCCCCCTTCCCATTTGAGAAATATCTATCTCCCTTCTTCCTATTAGTTTTCTCTTGTTTTGTTCTTTATATTGTTTTAATTTAATACATGATATTGAAAGAGTGAATAAGTGAAATTGAAGTGAATAAATTATAATATATATATTAAAAAAGGAGAAAGAGAAAACAAAAAAAGTATGGGAAAATATAAGAAAATTTACTAACGCACAAGTAAAAAAATTCAGTTGTCATCACACAAAACACAATTGTCAGGAAGACAATCTAGTTAGAAAAAAAAATTCTGGATTCACAAGTACTTAGGGATTCTTTTATAGTCTTTTTTAGCACATTATTTTTCAAAAACAGGTATAACAATTAAAATAAATATGTACTTGTGGTGTTCTTTTTAAAAATCTATTTTATTTTAGAACAGGTTTAAGTTCAAAGAATAATTGATCGAAGTGCGCAGAGATGCCTCACAGTACCTCTTGCCCTTGCACATGCCAAACCCCTCACACTGAGTGTGCCTTGCATGTCTGAAGTTTATATAAGGCTACGCTCTTGGACTACATTTTCTGCGCTTTAACAAACACATTGTGACATGTGTTATCATTTATACCTAGAATACCCTCCGCCCTCATGTATGCAGAGGCGGGACTTTGGAAGGTGACTGAATCACCAATGCACTCATAGCTAAAGGTACTATTGGGAGATAGGGACTGATCAGAACAGGCGGGTCACTGGGGCCTTGGAAGGTTGTATTTCCTTCCTTGGAGGTTATAGCTCCTCCCTTGTTTTCTGCTTCCTGGCTGCCATGGAATAGTGGCCATTCTCTTTCCAGTGTTTTCCAATATGTCATTCCTGCCTTGGAGCCAGCCAACCATCAGTGTAACTGTAAACCAAAATAAATCTCTCCTCCTTTAAATTGTGTGTGGCTATTTTGTCCCAGTGATGAGAAAGAGGCTAAGATATTGGAGTAACAGACAAAATATTTTCCTGTCTTAAAAATCTTTTGCATTACGTATATTTATCCTTTCATCCACCTAGTGCTGGGAACGACAGAACTTTTTTACTTTATCACCAGTTTCTGTGTTTTTCATTATCTCACATAGGTGAAATCACACAGTGTCGCAGTCATTTCATTCACTTACTTATGTGGAATCAAGTTTCCATCATAGCTTTTCATGACTTTGTAGCTGATTTCTTTTAGCACTAAATAAAATTCAATTGTCTGGACGTCCTGTAGTTTATTCACCCATTCACATGTTGAAAAATGTATGTGTTGTTTCCAACTCTGAAGAATTATGACTAAAGCTGCTATAAACATACATGGTTTTTGCATGGACATAAATTTTCAACTCATTTGAGTAAATACCAAGGAGCATGATTGCTGAATTGTATGTTAATATGCTTACTTTAGAAAGAAGGGGATAAGCTGTCTGTGAAAGTGAGCATAGCATTTTACATTCACATCAGCGAGAGAGAGAGAGAGAGAGAGAGAGAGAGAGACAGAGAGAGAGAGACTTTCTGTTGCTCCGCATCTTCATCAGCATCTGATGTTATTAGGGCCACAAAAGTTGCTCATCACTTTGGGTCCCTTATTAGGCAGCTGCTGTCTCACTGTGACCTCACATGGCATCTGTGTGCCTGAGGAAAGATCTCTGTTGTTTTTTTACTTCTTCTTTTAAAGGTAGCAATTTATCAGATTAGGGGTCCACCCTTACTTAACCTTAACTCCTTCCTTAAAGACAAGAGTTCTGAAGACTCTGTTTCCAAATACAGTGATGCTCAGAGTCAGGCTTTCATAATTAGGAATTTTGAGAGGATAAACTCAGTCCATGGTGCATATGACTTGCATCATATTTTCATATACCTGTTAAATATCATCTATTTTTTGGTGAAGTGCCTATTTAGATATTTTGCTCATTTTTAATCAAGTGGTTGATTTCGTAGTGTTTAATTTTAAATTTGAAGATTTTGGATGGCTGTCTTTTTTCCAGTCCATGCTTTGTCTAATAATTCTCTTGACTCTTGCCTTTTTGTGTGAAGTTTCCCCCTACTGTTTCTTTTTATTGGTCCATTTTCCCCCCTAGATTTATTCTTGCACTAAGTGGTAAACCCCAAGGCAACCTATTATGCATTATTCCATATTTTCTCAGACATGTATAATCTGATGCATATAAAGTATTTGGTCATTGCTTATTTTTACATAAATGAAAACATATTATGCATATTTACTACATCTTGTTTTGCTCACTTAATATAAATCAACAAAATCCCTGCTCTGATTAAATTACAGTGAGTTGCTTTCTGTAGGTTGTTACAGTTTGGACAACTGTCCCCAAATGCACATGTGTTCCAGACTCGCTTCCTGCGGTAGCACTAGTGAAGAGGTGTAGCCTGGTGGGAGAGCCTCAGGTCACTGCGTGTGTACTTGTAGGGGACTGTGGGATTCCACCCTCCCCATCTCCCTCTGCTTTCCTCTATTGAGACAAAGTTTTAGTACCACGCGTACCCACCATGATGTGTTGCCTCATCAGAGTCCCAAAGTTGTGATTCTCTCCAGTCTTGGACTAGGACTCTAGAATTGTGAACCAAAATCAGCCTCTCCTTTTAAAAATTTGAGCTATCTTGTGATAATACTGGGAAGTGGACTAACACTTTGGTTATGTAAAGTTTATTGGTGTGAATGTGTCATCATTTATCTGGACACTGTAGTGATGAATAATCCTTTTTATAGTGTTTCACAGAACAACTCTGAAGAATGATGTAATAAAGTTACTGTTGTTCTGTTGTGGAAGCATAGCTCCATGTGAGATCCCAAAATTCCGATGTGTAAGGCCTCACCCTCAGTGTGACTATATGTGGAGACTGGGTTTTTAAAACTGGTAGCCTCATGGGAAGGAGAGGCACCTCCTTCTGCTATGTGAAGCCATAGTAAGAAGACTGTCATTTCAAGTCAGGTAATGAGCAGTCCACAGAAACCAAATAAGCTCGCACTTGGACTTTCCAGCCTACTGAATTGCGAGAGACTTGATTTTTGTTATTTAAATCACCAATCCATAGCTTGTTATATTAGGTAAAACACAGTAATACAACATTCATCTCCTATTTTCATAATGAAATCTTGAATGTTAATTGAGAACAGAAAATTCTGTTTAAACATTGCTTCTATATTCCTTTGCTCAATTTATATGACCTATGCAATGTATTTATATATACATAATATTCACAATTAAACTTGAATGACACATAGTTATACATATTTATGGACTGTAGTATATTTTATTACATGTATAAAATGTGCACTGATTAAATCAAGTTAATTATTATTTACACCTCCTTTATTTTATGTTTAGAATATTCGAATTTCTCTCCTATAGCTATTGATAAAAATGTGCAACACACTATTTTGGACCACAGTCCACACCATGCAGTAGGACACTAGAACTTACAATTTCTGTTTCACATTGTATCATTCACCTTTCTTCTATTCCTCCTTTCCCAACCCTTACAGCATCTAATAGTCACTGTTTCATTTGTCTAAAGAAGTCTTCTTTTAATCATGAATATAGGACATTGTAGTAGGATCTTCACAAAACCATATGGATTATACTCATAGCACAATGAACATGAAGCTAGTGATATTTATCTCTCCCGTTGTCCCAAATTCATTGTCGACTCAAATTCAGAGTAAAAGAAATATACGACAGCCTCAGATCACAGTGGGCTGTGCCATAC
Organism: Cavia porcellus; assembly: GCF_034190915.1. Classification (NCBI taxonomy): domain Eukaryota; kingdom Metazoa; phylum Chordata; class Mammalia; order Rodentia; family Caviidae; genus Cavia; species Cavia porcellus. The sequence continues at coordinate 22,817,391 of NW_026947497.1, read as the reverse complement.
TATACAATGGGTGATGAGGAATAATGATTTTCAGTTGGATTTGTCAGCTGGGTAGGAGATCAGTAAGCACATCTCCGGGTATGTCTGGGAGGGTTGTGGGGTGTGATCTTGGAAACTGTACTGGATACTTATTCTGTCTCTTTTCCTTCTTCCTACTTCCCAGGTGCCATGAAGTGACAAGTTTCCTCTGCCCTCTCATTCTATTACATTTTTTGACTTGGAGCCTGCCAACCATGAAATGAGACCTTATGTTTCCATTTTTCATCTCTATACTTTTTATCTACTAAACATTTATCGAAAGCCAACTCTATGTGTAACACTTTAATAAGGTTTAAGGACAATTAATCAAACATGATTTGCCTTAAAGAAGTTCAGTATAGTAATAAACACCTATTAATGCTTTTAATTAAAATTAAATTATTATTACTTCATTAATATGCTAATGAGTGATGACAATATGATTATGAGTAACAATATTAATTGCTTCTGAATTTTTTTCTTTATGTTCAAGATCAAACTCAGGGCCTTGTGCCTGTTAGGCATGCTCAACACCTACTTCTGAATTTGTTAGAACCTTCATTGAGTTTAATTTTATTTTCAAAACTTAATAATTAATCAAATGAGTTCTTCTTTTATTCTAAAAACAATTTTAAGAAATTTTATGAAATATGTTTATTTGTTGATCATGATTTACTCAAACAGTAATATTTTGGCAAATCAGTGATTTTGTTTGGATTAAAACAAAACATCAAAATCATTAATTAATGTCTATAAGGAAATAACATAGCTACAATAAATAATAAGGTAATTTTCATCTTAAAATACATTATTTCAAATAATTATAGTTTAATAATGATAAATAATTATGAAAATCAGGGAAACCCCTTCAGTTCCTTGACCCCCTCGTCCTCCAGCATTAAGCCTGACACTGCTGTGCAGGAAAGTGCCACAGTCAACCAAGATGGCAATGGCCTTGGCAGTGATCTGCTCAACTCTGCCTCTAACTGCACAATTTCAGCTAATTGCTGGTGATTGCTCTACTGTGGTAAGCAAGACTTGGGGCATAAATTGCCTGGCAAACTTTTTAATCAGTTGATGGTTCTTTTTAAGAGTTGTTTTTGAATTCACTGAATATTTTGAATATTTGTTTTGACCCAAGGAGGGCTTTGCCCAGCTGCATTATTCTATAGTTTTCTCCTGGAAGCCTAGTTAGTCCTTCATGAAATCTTCATGAAATCAGCACATGCACTTTCACATCGCTTTTACTTGAGAAATGCATTTAGAATTTGCAATTCTCCGGCTTACCTTTACTTTACTGTACTATATTGTACTGTACTTTAGGTTATATTTCCTAGTTTTGGGGCCAGGGATTTAGCTCAGTGGCATAAGAGCCTGCCTGGCAAGCATAGGTTTGTGAGTTCCATCCCCAGTACCAAAAAAACAAAAACAAAAACCAATACTTCACCTTGCCTTGCCTTTACAGTACTTTACTTTAGAGAACAAGTTAGGAGTTACGAACTGCTTCTTCTCCCAGGCAAACTCTCTGGCAGGGACCTGGAGCCGAGAGGACAATGGCCAGCCTCACTTTTTGTGATGACTCCAGTAAAGCCTGAGCTCCCTTCTGCATAGAATCACTGCTTCCCGGACCACAGCAACCACAACTGGTGCCCCAGTATTCTAAATCCATCACGGCAAAGACACAGTCACCACCGCATGAGTATAATCTGTGTGAAAAGATCCTTTTCCTACTTAAAGTTGGGGCTAAAAGCTCCAAGTAGTCACAATAGGAAAGCGCAGAACCTCAGTGACTGCAGCAACTGCAAACAGGAGAAACCACTTTCTGGGAAGGGAACCGCTCCCAAGACAGGAGGATTCACAGAGCTAGAAAACCAAGACTGAGAAGGCCAGTCCCATCCCACCTTTCTTTACCTTGACACTGGCCTCTTCCCGCTGTGGGAGGACCTGTGCCATCCCCTTCAACTGTGTGTGTTACTACTAACGTGAGTAGCTTCCTTGTCTTCTTTTTTACTTCCAGCTAAAGCTTTTGCTGTACATTCACATCGTCATTCTAGATACAGTTTCCATTATCACTAAAACAAGGAGCCTCATCGGATCCTGATGGTAGGTCAGCGCTGCTCTCTTGCTGAAAGTCCATCTCCTGTCTTATTATTTTAAATTGAAAATCTCTAGTCAGCAGGTGAAATTGTTAATTTCCTAAAAAGCTGTTAATAGCTTTGGTCTAATCTGCACTGAGGCAGGTTATCTTTTTAAGTGATTTGTTAAACTTCAAATTAAAAGTGTGAGGAAATCTTTTTTGTTGTTGTTCTGTATGTTTTGCTTCTTTCCAAGCTTCCTTTATCTGTGACTTTATAAATTTTGATAATAGATTTGCCTCTTTTAATTTTAAATGCTGTCTGATTATCTTTTCCTTTTATTGACTTAAGATTTTAAAATGATTTATTGGTTTGATGGTTTACTATTCATTTAAGTCCATGTAGTTATTTATAACATTGACATTCTTGTTATAAATCTAAGCAAAATTTTTATCACAACACTCCCTATAGATCATCCATCTGATCATCTACAGAAGCCAAAACCACAACAGTTTATTCCACTAATGACAACAACCATTTCTTCTCCATAGATTTTTTTTTAATTAGTACACGTTTGTGACATATAATGCTTATATTACCTCTGTGGAGTTGGAAATGTATATAATACATTTTCATTTATTTTGAGCACCTCTTCCTTCCATTTCTTGATCCTCTCCCTTTTAGAATTTTCATCTGCTTTTGGATGCTCTGGCCTATGAAAGATTACATATCTTCAGTGTTCCAACATTATTTTATTCTATAACCACCAGTGGAATCAGTTCAGACAACTTTACTAGAAAAATTTCTACTACTGATCCTGCTCCAAAGATCAATGAATTTTTCTTTACTCTCTCCCACTTCTACATAGATCTTCTTAGCATTAGAGTGATAGGCATCAGCTCATCCTTTTTAATTTAACAGAAGGTAACAACTCTTTTTTTTTTGAACAGAAGATTTAATCTCTAATTTCAAATTACTATCAGAATTTCCCTCTTATGCGAATATGACTTCTCTAGCCATTCTTGGCAGCTATGCTTTCTAAAGAAACATGGTTGGAAGTAAAGTGACTTTAAGCCATCAATTTCCTTCAGGAAAACAAGTTCATAAAAAGAAAAGGAAATATGAAGGGAAGTAAATTAAAACTTATCAGACAATTTTAACTTCTACTTTGCTGTGCTTGGCAAACTGTATTTTGGGCAAATTAGTATTTGCCCAATGGTGGCATAGATAATTGTCTCTTACATTGAAAACTTATCTTTATGTTCAGTGACAAATTTTTAATAATCTGGGTTTTCTGCTTCTTAAACTTGTTGTGACTTTGAGTCCTAATCTCTTGCAGGTCATTTAAGTTCACATAGTCACTTGAAATTAATGCATGTTTAATATACATTTTTGAAGCCAATTTATAAATGAATGAAACACTTCTTTATAGTAATCACAAATTTTGATGGATTCATAAATTCACACTGGAGAAAATCACAGGAAGAACTTAATTCCAAAAAGTAAACTTTTATAAAAAAACTGTTCTAATCTCAGAAACATTTTGCTAATGTTAATTAACAGCTATTAATTTAATTTAGCTCTTTTCTACAATATTGCTATTATTGGTCTCCATCTGGTCTAATTAATAAAAACCGTTCTTCAGCGAGTTCTGGTCATCAGCCAAATTTCATTTTCCCCAATCTGGCTTGGTTAAGAAATAGTGTTACCCATCTGTAACAACTTTACTTTTCTAGAGAGCCAGAAACACAATGATTACTGATTATAACATTCAGCAGTGTTCTAGCGTATCCATTGAATCTCCATCTTGGTATTCAGAAGATGTGAAAGAAGTTTGAACTTTGAGTATTTCTTCCAAGAAAAATATCTCTAAACAAGTATTACTTTAGAGGTTTAGAATTACAAGTGTGCTTCTTGGAAGTCAGGGATAATTCTGAGCAATACTAATTAGTACAGAAACTATGAATATTCAAGTCATATACCATCAAACATAAATAAATGTGTCTCTAAGATTTTGGAGGCGAGAACATCCTTTATGAGGACATGTATGTCCCATTTTATGTCTGAGCTATCCATGTTTGAATGTCCCTTTTAAAATTCATATTGAAACTTAATTGCCATTGTAACAAGAAGTAGGGCCCTTAAGGCTCTACCCTCAAGAATGGATTCATGCAGTAATCACAGGAAGGAGTTCATCCTTATGGACATACGCTCTCATAAAAGGTTAAACTTGGCTTCCTTTGTCTCTCTTTCGCCCCTTTGTCCTTCTGTCCTGCACTGTGGGATGAAGTAGTAAAGAGCACTTCACCAGCCTCTTGAGCTTAGATTTCCCAGTTTTTAGACTGTAAACAAATAAATTTCTGTTCATTATTATTCAATTCCTCAACACACAATATTTTATTCCCAGTTGTTGGTAACAGCAATACAAAACACCTTAAAACAGCCTATATTCAAAATAATTTGTACTATTTTAAAAGACTTCCAATAATATAATTTTATTCAGAATTCATAACACTCTCACAACAGTAAATTAGCACCTGACACACAATATTTATGATTTCCAGCTACAAATATTTTTCTACAACTTCTTGGATCTGCTGTGATTCTCCTGAGCATTTGCTTCTTTCCTTTGGAGTTTTCTGGTGGATAATTTGACACTGGATTTTCAGGTCCCTCTGGTGGACTCACCAGCCCAGCCTGGTCACCTGTTCTTCCAGGACAAGGATAGAATTTTACATTTTCTATGTTCCTGAGAGTGTGTATTATGGGAATGGTGAATGTGAGGACATAATCTTATACTTTGCCTCTGCACAACCCCACAGAACAATTTTTTGTCTCATTTGTCTACTTTGCCAGTGCCAGTTAATAAATGGAATTCTGCAAGCAGACTTCTGGTAGAGCTCCAGTTGATAAACTGTATTTTCAGTTCCAACCTGCTCAGTCCCAATTCTGGGATTTCAAATTAAGACTAAAAAGGCACTTTCTAGTCCCATTTATCTTCTTTTTGTCTGGCTTTCCATTTTATGTTCCCTTTACCCGCCCAGGGTTACTCTGGAGCAAAAATTTGAATTTTCTATATTCCTTCATATTCTCATCAAATCCTGAATCCTCTATATTACTGCCACATCCCAGCTCATGAGCTTTCAGATGGTCATAAGGACTCTATTGGGAGCTGAACTGGTGACCATTTCTATTACACTCTGGCAAAGCATTTGCCTATATGTTGCCCATATCCAAGACTTTATGGGAGACTGAATTTAAAGGTGACAGGCTAATGAATCTGTAGAAGAAATTTCAAAGCATTTCAAGAGTAGACAACCGTGTGGATACTGCTGGTTGTTTCCAGCCAGATTTACAGTAAGAATCAAGAGCAAAAAACCGAACCAAGAAATGTGAAAAATGTTTACTGTGGCCAAAAAGGAAGCTCATGTGGCATTCAAGTTCATCAGAGTTCCGCTGCTAGAGACATTAGTGATATTAAAAAGAAACTTTGCATTAGACTATAGGAAAGATAGCTTTAAGACATCTCAGGAATTGAACAGAGCTCTCTAATTAGAAGCTCAAGACAATAAAACCTACTTTCTTTGAATGACTTTTATTTGAGAGGACAGTCTCAGGGTAATCTACTTTTTCTAGACCACATAGGGGAGTGTATCCCTGAGTTCAAACATTCTGACATTCAGAGGCAACTGCTGCCCTGGTCTAAGGGGCCCCACTACTGCTCAAGGTGGTGGCAGATTTTGGCACCTCTGCATGGGGCTGGTTTTATAGTCATTAAGAATGCAAGAGTCATGAGGTCATGGGGGCTTCCACCCAGATTTTTCAATGCCTGGGAGGCTAGGTAAAAATATGTGACAGGACCCCAGTCCCTTACAAAAGCCACTGAGAGCATTATGTATGAAACTCTCAAGTGAAGTCAAAGCTTCAGCAGAGTTTCCAGGAAGTTGAAGAAGCTGGGAATGTGAAACACCTGCCAAGGAAAGCCAGAGGCAGTGAGCAACGCCAGCGCAATAGAGATGGCATGTGGGCTACCTCCAGTAAGCTTATCAGGCCGGAGCCTCCCAAGTCTTTGGAGTTCACATTTATTCTTACATGCTTTTGGTGCTGGACATGGGGCTGCAAGATTCAATGTTTGCTGAGTTCTGGTCTTGATTTTGATAATATTCTTTTTATTCTCCTATTCCTCCCTTTTGAAATGGCAACGTGTCACCTATCTCATTGTATTTTAGAAGCATTTAAAAAATTTTTTCAAGAGTTCACACTTAACTGTTTTCAGTTTGTATCAGAGGAGAATTTGGATTTGGACTTCTGAACAATGCTGAAACCATTAAGAATTTGACTTTTAGAGGTAAACTATGTGCATTTTCAAAATGAGATCTGCGTGAACATCTTGTAGGCCAGGAGCAGAATGCTATGGTTTGGCTTTAGAATATTTCCAAAAATTCCCATGTGTCAGAGGTAGAACTTTTAGAAGATGACTAGGTCAGGAGGCATTGGCACTCATCAGTGAGTATATCTGGTAATGAGTTCCTGGTTGAATGTGCTGGTAAAATGGGGAGCCTGGTTGGGGTGGGTCTTGGAGGTGTGATCTTGAGGCTCTGCATCTTTGTCCTCAGCTCCTCCCTTCTCTTTGCTTCCTGGATGCTGCAGGCAGAGCAGCTCCTCATCATTACACATTTCCACCACACCCTTTCTGCTTGGCAGCCAATCAACAGAGAAATAAACCCTTTCTCTTTCAAATTACAGGTGTCAGATATTTTGTCCTTACAAGTAAAAAAATAAATGAAAAGCACAGGTACTTCCTTCTCCCATCTTCTTAAGCTTGCTGTGTTTACAAACTTTCTTCTTCTACCTCAAAAGAAAAAACCATACTTGTCCTCAAATTTGTCTTGGTGATGGAACTTTGGTTCCAATTCCCTCTTATCATTTCTGTCACTTAGATATTCATGTTTATAGATTCCTTCATATATACTACATAGTCAAAGCATAATTCTCTCTCCAAATTTTTACTGTTCTACTCGTGGAAACAGATGTCCACATTGTTGAGCATACTCTTCCAACCATCCAATCACTTGACAGACACACACACACTGATGTTTCTTCTGTGTTTCTTCAGGGAGTCCACGCACTCCATCACACTATGTCTTCAAAGCTTTATAACAAAGTCACTATGAGAGCTCATAAAAAACCAGAGGTCTAGGCTCCTAAGGAGAATAATGCATCTCTTTTCATATAAGTCCTCTGGGTTGCAGAAAAATGTGAGAGTCTTTGCTATTGTGACTTTTTAGATTCTAGGTTCCGAATCCCCGAAGTGGGCAGCTTTATATCACGCCACCTCTCAGAACTCTTTCCCGCTCTACTTTTGTAATGACCTCTACCCTAGCTCTACTGCCACTTGACTTTCTTTTTCTTTAGTGGACTCATGGGCCATATTTGTTGAAATGAAGTATGTAAATGAAGACCCTATTAAAGTCTACTGTTCTCTTGGCCTTTCTTTAACTCAAATCTCAATTTGTTTAAAATTTTACTAAGTTGATTACTTTTTCAGAAAAGCAATACAGATCTTGTTTTTTCAGGTTTATAAGAAAACATTTAGAAATAGACATCTAAATTCTAATATAATAATTTTCTCTATTATGGCAAGTTCTTGCTGGCATTTTAAAACAGAAATTTAAATGATGACAATTTTCCTTAAAGGAAAAAATAAATTTAATATAATTTTATGATGCTTTATTGCTTCTTGTTGGTGGCTCGATGAAGAATTCAGCATGTAGTTGTGAATCACAGATTATATTTCTACTTCAAGCATGCAATCAACGAAATTCAGTTTTTGTTTCAATTTCTGTACATATTGAAATATTTGACAGAAAATTGACATTTGTGGGCCAATGGTTCCATTCCCTGCAGAAAATTATAATTGAAACCAAAGACTAATGAAGCTAATAAAAATTTTGTAGATTGACAGTTGACTGCAAGATTATATTTCGAGCCAACATACTAAAATTAATCTATTCCTTATGTAAAAACACCACATGCAGATATTTTGCTCTTAAACTCATGTTGTTTTAGCTTTACTACTTACCGTAGGATCCAAGTACTCTTACAACATCATCTTTCCTGCAATTGTTGATGACAATCCACATGCAGATCTATGTGGCAGGGCAAAGCAACTTAGGTATTGTGGTCTATCCACGCATGTAAACACATATTTACATACATTTGCAGATGCATCCTCCTACAAGATCATGTGCAAAGAAATGTAAGTGCAACAAAAGTATATCAGAATAGTACTAAGCTGAGATATGTAAGCCCTTTACATAAGGAATTAGAAGTTGAGTTCTCACAGCAACATGGAGTTAGCACTGGTTATATGCTGTGACAAGGTTTTTCCATTACACAATCAGATAGCCTTGTAAATGTGATATAAATATTTAGCAGATCTTCACTTTGCAAACATACATATACTGTCTCATGTTGTATAAATGGCTTCTATAGTGTGGACGGTACTGGAATTGAAAGTTATTAGTTTTATATATTATATGTAAATATTTTGCTCATGAAACATAGCATTAATATTGGAGGCATAACAATATGAAGGACTGATTTCTCTTAGGTCTGTTTTGTTTAACTCTGTAGTTCTAATGTCAACAAAGTGAACAAATGTTGAAAGATTAATTAATAATCATAAATGATAAATGAGATGCATATTTGTTAAATGTAAGATAAACAAGAACAGCCCTGTTCATCTGAAAGTCTGGTCTTCAGTTTATAATCTCATAAAAATCTAGATACTTGAGCGTACAATAAGCCTAAGGATAAAATATTGAATGTGATCAAAAATACATATTTAAATTCTTAGATTCAGACATTAAATTTTTTGTTCTTTATATAGTATAACACATACTTGAAATAAGTATAACAAATCATAATTGATCATTACTTCATATATTTAATAATAAAAATACAAATATAAAAATGTTAAATTTTCATTATATGTAGCTAAATGTCTTATAGATTTTTGTCAAACATTGTAAGAAAAGATTCGGTGAAATGCACTTATTTGAATTTTTGATTATATTTTTAAAACCAAATCAAAGTACATAAAACTACTCTTAAATTTTAATCTTCAGTTCAAATGAATTAAATACAATGTTCTAATATGTTTATATCACATATGTATAACACATATGTGTACATATATATATGTATATATATATATATATATACAAATACATATTTTATACCATAAAATAGTATTGCTCTGATAACCCATACATATCATAAACTAATGGAGGCTTTTTGAGTGTTAAACATACAGAAAAAATCTTTTAACAAATAATTAAATATTTTCACTTAGGTCATGTAAAATGTTATGTCCAAACTAAAAAGAGAAAAATTGGTTGGGGATTTAGCTCAGTGGCATAAGCGCCTTCCTCGCAAGCAAGCAGTCATGAGTTTGATCCCCAATACCAAAAAAAAAAAAAGAGAGAAAAATTATCCTTTCCAAATTTGGACAAGTTTTTACAACCTTTTATGTTTTTCCTACCACAATAACAGTATATAATGAAGAAAGCTCAGACTCATTCTGATAGATTTAAGTTCAAATTAGTAAAGAATAAGGCGGAAATTTTTATTTTTAAGGCATGGCTAAGTTTTTCCCACAATAAATTGCCATAATTTACTTGACATTAATTTGCTTACTTTGATATTTATTTCTGCACCTCCTTTCAAAAATTAAAGGAAATGGGTTTTAATTAATTCTGGTAGTGAACAATGCGTAAATAAAGTGAACATCGTTCTTCAACATGTCTGTTCTTAAAAAGCTTTGGCAAAAAAAGACAATGCCTAAATTTGTTTATAGATCAAGTAAGAAATAAAATTACTGAGAGTTGTGAGTATATTTTTCATAAATGGAAATTAATCTAAACATATAAAACAAATAATGTAGTAAATAAGATCTTGTGTTTCTATACACTCCTGTTATTTTCCATAATTCTCACTATATTCTTAAATATTTTTATAAATAATGTGAAAGACATCATATAACATCTTTGCATCTGCAGAAATTATATTTCCAGAAAATTAAATCCATACAAGTGTAAAGCATTATAGTTTTTGCCATATGAATATTTTTTATGATGAGGCGCTGTCTTTTTACATATCCGTACATTATGTTAATGGTCAAAAAATGATATAAAATGGAATGAAAATATGATAAATTGTGCATTTAATATTTACCAAGTATAACATGTAACATTAGTTTTCATTATTTTAACATAAGGTATAAAGTCTTATAATATTACCTTTAATTTGAAGGAGTCCGCATAAGAAGAGACTATCATCAGTAGATGGGATACTATGAGATTACAGTGCATAGTTCTAAATCTATGGGCCGAACTTTCTAGAGTTCAGGAAATAGGCACCCATCAGACCTGTCCAAGGAAGCAGGATGATATGAAGTGGAGACAGTCTGTAGACTCAGACAAACTCCGAGTTAGTCAAGGAATCAAATTAAAATTAATGAAATATTTCAAACACTTAATTCAAAAAGAGAAAAATTTGGAGTGCTATGGCAAGTTTATTTGAACATCAAAATACACAAAAGAGGAACACAGTAAGTAGGCTTCTACTACTAAAACATTATCAAATGTTTCAATAGTCCTTCCCATACAATAGCAGCAACATAAGTACAAATTTGGTCTTAGTTACATTGTTTGAGCTAGGACACCATACCTTTACTAGCATATTGAAGAACAAGATGCTTCTCTGGGTTCCCAGTTTGTAGAGGTTTCGATCCTACAGTTGGCTGACTCTAGGGAGGGTAGCCTGATTGGGGGGGGGGGGCAAGGGAGAGCTGCCCATGGCATGGCAGACAGAAACCAGAGCAAAGGCAGGTGCAGGGGAAGGAGATAAACAACGGGCCACGTCCCCAGTTCCTTGGGACAGTCTGTGCCCTGCAATATCACGTTTAACTCTGAGCTCATCAGTCACCTTTCAGCAGTCCCATCTATGAGCACAAAGTGGCTTTGGGGGACACTTAGACGTAAACCATAACAAGCTCCTTGAATGTCAGTGGGTTTACATTTAAACAGTAAAATTGACAAGATGTCATGGCCTACTGAGCACAAAACTACAAATTTCTCTTTTAAAGAATGGATCTATGAGATTTGAGTAAGTAAAACTCAAGTTCTCAGGTAAAATTGAGAAAAAGCAGGAAGGTAAGTAGCAGTAGACAATTCTGGCAGTAGTCACCTATTTGAAAAATTGTTGACAGTCAAACAGTGACAGACAATATATGTGAAAATGAGACAGAATTCGCATATATAATATCAAACAGTAAACTAATATTGATGTAAGACACATAGTGGTGGCAGGCCTCTTTAGTTGCAGCATTCAGGAGGCTGAGGCAGGAGGATCATCATGAGTTTGAGGCCAGCCAGGGAAATGCGATGAGCTCAAGTACAGCTTAGATCAAATAGCAATACTCTATCTCAAAAGCAAACAACCAATGGAAAAGGCAGAATTCTTTGAATGTTCTGAGTTTTCCTTCTAAGTAAGGAGAGAACCAATCAGGGCAGAGGAGATTCTGGAGGGAGTAGAATTCCTTTAGATTCGTTTCTGAAATTTAAACCATCAGTGCTGCTCGAAGCCATAGCAGCAGACGATTTTTTATGAGACAGGTGATTTAGGTCTGACAATGAGAATAAAAATTTGATGCAATATCTAGCTTCAATGTCTAAGAAAGAAATAAATGTCAAGGACTATAAAGAGCAAATGAGAATTTAGGACTGAATAATTGGTTTTGACATTTGAAAGAGCAGATTCAGTTGCCAGAGGATAAAGCAATCATAAAGAGCCATACACACGATATTCCTTCCTTTGTTCAGGGCTGCCTCCATGCTATGAAGCCCAAACTGCTTAAATAAGTTGGGACTTTCATCCAGTGACTTAATACTCAGATCTCTACCAGTCTCATGTGTTAGACACGCATGACTGTTTAAATTGTTCTGAAAATCTCTATAAATTAGAAATATCTTTCCTCAATATGTGCCATGTATTTGTAATGGGTCTCATAATGTTCTATACTTTTAAACTTAATTTTTAAAATGTATAATTAATAAACTGAATTGGCATCATAATATTTTAATCATAAGTACACCAATACATGTCCATTATTAAGTAAATGTTTCTGTCCACACAAAATTCATATGTTGAAGCCTAATCCAATGTAATAAAATTAGTTCATGGCAACAAAGCCCTCATACACAGAATGAGTGTGCTTCTAAAACTGAAGAAGACTCTCCGTCACTGCTTCCAAAATCTGCAGACATTGTGAAAATTTGGAAGTCACGAGCCAGGAATTGACACCAAAGTGGCCTGTACAGTATCTTGATCTTGGATTTCTCACCCTCCAAAACAATAAGAAATAAATTTCTTTTGTTTTTAAGTCACCCAATATAAGGTAGTAGGGTACTGTTTCCCAAACAGACTCAGTACATTTATTACAAAATATGCTTTAAGAATTATCTTACCAAAACTAGAAATATTTTCTCAATATTGTTTTGTGGCTATTCTATTGTATTTTTCTAAAATTGTCTTAAAATAGTTCTGTACAGTTATTTTTTTGAATCAAGATGTTAACAAGGTCTACATTGTAATTATTTAAGTTTATTTTTGTGTAATTAATTTTTTGGCAACCCGAAATCTTATTTTTTTAAAAATGTCTAGATTGTGTGTTTGGCTGGATATGTGTCATCCTGGTATTCTTTAATGCGTTTTTCCATCACTTGTATTTCTCCATAATGATAATTAACTTTAAAGTCTTCACCACAAATACCTCTTTTGGATATTTGCTCATTTTTTGATTGGTTTTGATGCTGTGCACATCTCATTATATTTCCATCAGGAAAAACACAATATCTATCTCAGGTATATTAAGTCACTTTTCATCCCTCTAAAATCTGTCTATTTTATTCTGAACACACAGGCTTCTGCATCATATCTCTTTGTACCAATGAAAGTGTATTTCTGTTTCCTTGATTATAAACTTTTCTATATTAATGACCTTTGCATCTTAAACAGCTAATATTGAACATTGTACACCACGGAGTCTGATTTATTTTAGATAAAAATTATATATAATAATAAATTCACATAGTTGAACTAAAGCTTAATTTCATATTAATTACACCTAAAATTCTTTTGTAATTTATTTTCAATTCACCATTCACCTGATAGTATTTCAGGTTGTAGCTGTGGGCTCAGGTAGCTCCAGCATGCCAGTAACACCTTGATTGCTTCTACAGCTCTGTAATAGTTTTACAGTATTCCCATAGTAATCGGTGCATGTTTAGTGGCATGAAACACGATACATTTATTACATCACATTTTCCGTGGGTTCAGAGTCAGGTAATGTTAGTGGATCTTCTGTTTAGGTCTCACAGCTGGAACCACCACAGTGTCCATCAGGGCTGAGCTCCACATCTCAGGCTGGTGCTCCCTTTCCACACTCACGAGGAGTTTGATTAACTGTTTGTTACCATAGCACCAAGTTCCCTGTTTCCTTATTTTCTGTGGAGTCTCTCAGCTTCTAGAAGGCTCTTCTCTTCGCCAATATTTCAGAACTTAATTATTTGCTTTCTTTCTCAAAACTACCAAGAACTCATCCCTCTGATTTCTGCAACCAGCCAGAGACAACTCTTGCTTCAGGAGTCACCAGGTTGTAACAGACTCACCCACCCAGATAATTTCTGTGCATTAATATGAAAGGACTGGGAACTCTGTTTCAGTGTGAAAAATTTCCTCCCTGTAGCCCTCAGGGTAGTGTTTGACTGGACAGTCAGGGTAAAGGGATCTTGGAAAGAGACATCTTTGAATTCTGCCTACTGCAAGCTCATCAGCGCAGACCTTTCACTTGGGAATGTTTTGCTTCATGTTTGTCTCTTCCCCTTCAGACCTCACCCACAGTGCTCTCAGACGGAACACATTTCCTTCCTTCATATCCCCACTAAATAAATAACACTTCTTCAGAAGACTTTCTTGATTCCCTTGTCTAAGTAGTTACTTCATTTGGTACTTTATTTTCCTATCACAGTATTTCTATGCTTTTCATGACACTAATCACAATTCTGTTTATTCATCTGACTTATGTGTTCACTTACTTATTTTCTCTCTCCTATAGGAATATGGAATCTGTGAAACCAGGAAAATGTGTGAGTGTCCCTTACTATAAATCCCAAATCTGACAAAGTGCATAGCACCTCTACCTATAAGATACTAAAGAAATATCTTTAATTGATTAGAAAAATCTCTCTCTCTCTCTCTCTCTCTCTCTCTCTCTCTCTCTCTCTGCTGGTATTCATGTGATAAGGCCACTACAAAAGTGGTATTATAAAATTCCTAACATTGAATTTCTATTTTTTATTCCAAAAGTATCAAGTATCATTAATATTTAGCTATAAAGCAAATGTACCATTTCACAAAAAAAAGCAGTAATAAAAAATAAGAGCATTAAATGAAATATATACACAACACACACTTTCACTTTTTTCTTTGGCTTAGAAAACATGGCACACGAAAACAGATGCAGATTGCGGGTGGGAAATTAGAGACGGCAGTCAGAGTTTACCAACCTGGTGGTATTTACTTTTCCACATTCCATCTGAAGCTAGGATTTTCACAGCCTCAGAATCTTATTCTTTAGAAATGCTTTGCACTTGTATTTAGCAGTGTTGGAATCAAGCATCACCCTGCTCTGTGCTTTTTATTTTCATTTTTTTAGCCAAAGAAGTGAACAAATTAAGGGCTTAGCTTTTGGCGATGGACTACACATTGTTCCATGTGTTTTCTCTCTTCAGAGAATTAAGCCTCAGTGATTTGCTGCTTCTCATAATGAATATTAAATCTTTAGTAATTTCATCTATATTTAACAAATCATGTCTTCAAATAACTTGAAGTCTGAGGAATAAAGGGCATATGTTTCCAGTGCTTTTCATTTCTTCCTCTTTATCATCAGATCCCTGAAGCTTGCAAGTCTTTTATTTAGTCTCCCTTTTATCGGGATATTTGAAAAGGCAGTGATGTTAGTTAAAGCGGTTCCTTTGTGCTAATCTCCAACCCACCCGCACTGCTAGCATGTCCTGCAGAGCTCTGGCAGCCCAGCTTCCCTTCTCAGACAGCTTCTCCATGCTCTCTGGTAGTGGGAGGTCCAGTAGTTTAGGAAACTGGACTCTGAGCTTTGCTTGAACAATCCCTCCTAATAAATGACCATGTCTATAATGACTAAATTCTTGTGGGATACTTTGCCCTTTTTATTTCATTTTTTCTCTTTGTAATGAGAATATTGCAAATTATTAAACACTCTGTAAGTCACACCCTCTGCTAGGCACTTGACCTAACAATTCCATTTAAATGCACACGGTAACACTGTCAAAAGCAGGTTTTATTGTGTCCATTTTTCTTTCTTATTTTTTTTTTACAAACAAAAACTTACCCTGCATTTTACAAAGAGAAGTGTAGAGTCAAAAAATAAAACCTACATCTGCCTGACACTGAAGGCTGGGGTCTTGGTCACCAAGCCCTCAAATATCCTGTAACAACCACATGCATGATCTGAATGGCTCATTTGGTACTTAGCATTTCTACTCTATGTAATTGCTGTCTGTTTGTATGCTTATGCTCATTTTTTTAAGGAGACTTAAAACAACTTGAAGAACTTCCTACTGTAATTCCCCAAGACCTCACACTTGAAAGAAAGTGTCTTAGTTACTTTTTACTTGTCACTAAGACAAAATACCTGACCCAAAAATGAAGCAAGGAAAGGTTTATTTCTTACAATTTTGGTGGTTTCAATTCATACCCGGTTGGCTTGGAGTGGCAGGGTGTTACGGTGGGCTGCCATTCATGGCCCATTGCAAACAGCAAGCGTCAGCCAGCGGGAGAGAGACACACTTTCTTCCCCTTTACATCATATCCTGGCTCCACCCTAGGTGGGTGTAGCATTCATACCACCAATCCAAGCACTAGACAAGGAACCAATCCCAAATGCTAGATTTGGTCAAGTCCATAATTCATGAGGTTTAGGGACCATGGACATAAACCATGATAGAAGTGTTAAAGGAATATTTTGTGATTAAAAATGTAGCATGGAATTTATGATCTTCACCTTCTTCAAGTGTACAACACCATAATTTTAACTATACCACATTGTTGTGCAAAAGATATCTAGGACTTTTTTATGTTATGGAGCTTCACAATAATTGAACAAGTTACCTTTTCTTTTCGTACCAGTAGCTGGTAGTCACCATTCTAATTTCTCTTCTTTTTTATTTCTACTTTTTAAGTCTTCATTTTTAAGCTTTGTGCAGGCACAGTATCCTAACAAATGAGGTTTTTCCAAGGCATGACTATAGCTGATTGAAACCTTTGCCCAATTTTCATTTTTATTAGTATGTATTTGCAGTAGATAATGATTACATTTCTCGTGGGGAATTGGTGCAAGTGCACCACATATCTCAATTCTTTTTTTCATTCCTTTTCTCTTCTCCCTTTTCTCCTGCTTCCATTTCTTGGTCCCTTTCCCACTTGCAAGAGGACTTTCTCCCTATTTCCTGTAATCTAGCTTTCATTTTGCTGTTTATTTCTATTTTGAGTTTTCCATATAGGAGAAAACATGCATTATTTAAGCTTTTCATAGCAACTTCTCTGACTTTGATTGCTTTATATATCTCATGTAAATGGAACTATTTAATATTTGTTATTTGCAGTTGGATTATTTTACAAAGTATAATATCTTTAAAGTTTATCCTCTCACATTTGAATTTTAATTTCTGTATTTAATTTTTATCTAATATTAGTTCTGTGAAAAACATATAGTGGGATCTTGGTTTTGTTTTCACTTTTTATTTTTTTGGTCTTTTAAATATTTGATCTCTTTTGATTGGATAGTTTGGTCAAAGAATATAAACCATTTGAATTTAAAAGTAATTAATTATAGCAGGGACTTACTTTACCTATATTGTTATTTTTCTTATGCTTAGTTTTACCCTATTTTTCTCCTTTGCTGCCTTTGTGTTCATTGATTTATTGTAGTGATGTGCATTTATTCTTTTTTCATTTTACTTTTTATATCTCTTGTATGCATTTTCTTTATGGTCACCATGGAGATTTCACAAAACAACTTATGTTTATAACAATCTATTTCAAACTGGCAACAACTCAATTTCTACTGCATAAAAACTCCATTCTTTTATGTCTCCCTTCTTCCAATGTATTATCAAAGTCACAAATCACATCTTTTCATATTCCATATCCATTAACATAATTTTATCTGCATAGTTATTTTATACTTTTATTTTTTAAAGTCGGTTCTGGACTTAGAAGTGATTTTTGCATCACCATAATAGTACTACGGAGTTCTATATTTGTCTCTACGTTACATTTCCTAGAGAGCTTTCCATCTTCCAGTACCTTTGTGTTGCTATCATTCTTTCATTTCCTTTTGAAATAGTCCCTTTACCATTTCTTATAACATAGGTATAATGTGGAACTCTCTCACCTTTTATAAGGTTGCTCTTTCTCCTATATTAAAGACCGTTTTACAGAACACAATATTTTTAGTTGAAAGGGAGTTTTTAAAAATCATCTTCTTTCAGTACTTTGAATATATCACCCACTCCCTCAGGACTATAAGTTTTTACTGAGAATTCTGCTAGTGATGTAATAGAAGGTATTTTTTATGTTACAAGTTGTTCCTCTTTTGTTGTTTTCAAGATTCTCTCTTTGTCTTTGAGTATTTACTACTTGATTATGATACATCTTGACATATGCTTCTTTGCATCCATCCTAGTGGAATGCTTTAAAATTCTTGAATTGTTTCAGTTCATTTTTTCAAATTTAAAAAAAGAATAAGATGATGATACAGAATTCCTAACAAAATAATAGAATATTAACAATGGTTAATATATTGTATGTTGTTATCTTCAAAGTAGTTGCTCAGATTACAAATTGTAGACATCAAAAATGATCAGAAAATGAAAGCACAAACTGTTCTTTTGATGGTCAATACAGATTAGTAGTATAATTATCTGTCACATATGTATGTTATATATGTATGTATAAAATCTTTTCCATTCTTTTTTTTCTCCTTTCCCCATCCCAGTTGTTCTTTAGTTTTGAGCAGTTTCTTCCCCTTTCACTTTCACAATACCTACTTTATTTTGTGTATTATTTACTCTTTTAGTTTTTTTACAATAGAGACAATATGATGTTTACACATGCAAGTCTGATTTATTTCACTTATGCGTCTCAAGTTGCATCCATTTAACCTGTGAAAGCCTCAAGTTTACCCTTCTTTATAATTGAGTAGAACTCCATTGCGCAAAAATATCACACATTTATTATCTATTCTGTGGTTGATGGGCATTTGGGTTGTTCCCAAGACTTAGCTGCTTTTTGATGTTCACTTTTTCCAGATTTATTAAGTGTTTCACCAATATTTCTTCAAATAAGTGCTCCCTTACTTTCTGTTCTTACAAGATTCTCATAAACGGATACCAGTTCACTTAATGCTATATCTTGAGTCTCATTCTTTATCCTGTCTTCTTCTCTTCCTCCTCTGCTTTCTTCCTCTTCTTTTTCTCCTTCTTCTTATTCTTTTAGTTCCTTTCACTCAACAATTTGTAATGACGTATCTTCAACTTATCTCAAGTTTATAGATTCTTCATAATTCTGGAATTTCTGTTTGTGTCTGCTTTAGCATCTCCATGTTTGCTGAAAGTCTCATTTTGTTCTTGCCTCAAATTCCTTATTTTATTTATCTGTCTATTCTGTAGCTCACTGATTTTCTTAAAGATAACCATTATAAATTATTAATTAGAGAAGTCATATATCTCCAGGTCATTAAGACTGAGCCACATGATTTATTTTGTTAGACTGTATTTCCATATTTCCCATGTATTACTTTTCTCATATGCTATATTTTGCTTGGAAGCGTGCATTTGAAAAACATCAGCTACTACTACAAGGGTTTAGCACATGAATCTGAACGGAGAAAGGCCTTCATTATTCAGCTCAATTAGAGATTCCAGTGGTCCCTCACAGCTGAATATTCTGAGGAAGTATCTTCTTGGAGAATTATACAGATTAGCCAGTTTCTTTTTTAGCAATGTATATTTTTATGTTTCATCTATT
This sequence comes from Cavia porcellus, assembly GCF_034190915.1. Classification (NCBI taxonomy): domain Eukaryota; kingdom Metazoa; phylum Chordata; class Mammalia; order Rodentia; family Caviidae; genus Cavia; species Cavia porcellus. The sequence goes on along the minus strand of NW_026947497.1, from coordinate 22,798,108 downwards.
GTATCCATGATTACAGACATGCAAGTGTAAGATATACCATGTGTATTTAAGTTATCTAATAGTTGTGATAAAACAACAATATACTCACTTGCTGGTACTCAGTGAAAAATAAAATTTCAAATATATTGGGCACTTATGGAGAAAAAAGAGCTGCAATATTTTTTAAAAGAACAATTCTTGGACATTCCATCATGATGTGTTTGACTGAAAATAAAACAGTTGTTATGCTCAGTGTGTGAGCAATTTTCTACTTAATAATTCCAACTTTAGAAGAATTGGCCAAAAACACGTGGCATGATATTAACTGTTTATCTCTTAGTTTACGGAAAACCCAAAGATAACAAATTTTGATGAGTATCTTTTGTAATGTCCATAATGGTAACTTAATGTTTCATATTAGTTCTATCAATTGTTTCATTTGGATCTCAGAAGGATTATACCTACTATATGAGTGAAAAAGTTTCAAACATGAACAGTAGTAACCTCAGGAATTAAAAGTAGAATCTGATTCCCAAGGCTAAATCTAACTATGACCTCTGTAAACTGCTCCCTGTCTATGTGCTCTCTCTCTCTCTCAATCTCTCTCTCTCTCTCTCTCTCTCTCTCCCCCCCATACATACGCAAAAGCCAAGTGCATTTTACTAGCTAATTTATATACATTGCATTTATCATCCCAGTGACATGGTAAATTAGGCTTTAGGTTCATTCTCATTTTTCAATTGAAAAACTAAGAATTATTAACTAATTTGTCTAGAGTCAATAAATGAATCAATAGTTGACACAAAAGCCTGGCCATATTGTGAATGTAACTGTGTCTGCTCTAAGATTCATACAGTCCTGACCCTCAGTGTGGAAGATAAGGCTAGTGAGAAGGTCACAAGGGAGGCCCCCCAGTCCAGTAAGACTGGTGGCCCTGAAAGAAGCAAAAAAGACTCCAGAGGTCTCATTCTTCCCTACGAAGTCACAGGGGTTATCTCAATGTCAGGAAGAGAACCTCCACTGGAAATTAACTGGCTGATCCCTCTATCTTGAAATTTGAGGCTTCTGACTTCAAAGAAGTAAATTTCTGTCGGCCAAACCACGGAGTTTGTGGTACTCAAGGAGACTAATAGCTCAAGGAGACTAATACAACAATGCTGTTTGAATCTTAGACTGTCTCTATATACTGATTAACAAACACTATATGAAACTTCACCTAAGAGATTTAAAAGAGAGCTAGAATGCCAAAGTGTGGTTATGTAATTCTAATCCCTCCTACAATTGTTTAGGCTACTGTAAAAAAATTACTATCAACGTGGTGTCTTAAACAATGGAAAACTATGCTTTCACATTTCAGGAGTCAGAGAAAAAATAAAGATGTCAGCAAGGGCACCCTCTTAGTGGAGGCGCTAGAATTCAATTCTTCCTTGTGCTTCCATCTTTGGTTAGCTATCGTCACTCTTTAACTTGTGGCTTCCCCATTCAGTTTTTAAACCAGTACTTTCAAACCTCTTCTATTCTGTCTTGACATTACCAAATTTTTTTTGCAGTATAAAATTTCTCTTAAAGGCATACCTGTAACTGTTCTTAGGGAGCATCAAAATAATCAAAATAACCTCTTCAAGAACTACAATCTAAATTCTGGTATCATGATCTATCTTGTCATAGCATGAAATATTCACCGGTTCCTGGCTTTAGGAACTAGACGTCCTTCAGAGAGAAAAACATTTTGTGATCCTACCACATATTGCAATTCAAAATTTTAATATTTTGGCCATCCTTAATACATTCATTTGGATTCCAGAAAATGAGAAACTTTTTTGTGCAAGATTAATCTCAGCATCTGTTTCTCCAGGTTTCATCCACAATCTTCTTCCATCCATGAGCATCCTACTCTTTCTTTTTTTAAAAAAACGGTAATTTCTTTGAGAATTTTTAATTCATGCATTATATAAAAATAAGCTCAAAGAACAAAAATGACTCAAGAAAAACACAAACCGGTCAGTGGGAGGAGAGTGAAAGTTTTAGCAGAAGGGGCTGCTCATCTCAACTATCAGTGCACCGTGACCAACAGACCTACTTCATGGCTCCAAAGAAGAGTGACCTCTGCCGTGGTCATGGCCAGCTGAGCCTGCTGAGCACCAACAAAGACACCCTTTGCTTAAAGAGCCCTGAATATTATGGTATTAGCTACAATGTAGAGCAAAACATCTTCAGATTGCTACAGAATCGTCCACAGAAGGGAAAATGAAAACACAAAATGTAAACACTTGCCTCAGAAATGACCCGGAGTAGTTCCGTCCCTGGTGCTTGCTTTGGAGCTGAAGCTCTGCGTGCAGAAACTCGAGTCTGGTGGGCGGCTCCACGGCCAGCGCACTGCTGTTCTGCTCCTGGCCCTTCACGGCAGCTTCAGGACAGCATGGGACAGAGGTGGACTTCATGCGTTGATCTTTTTTGTTTTTTCCGGGTCCTGGAAGCTGAGCCCACTCTTCTTTATGTACCAATATTTCCTCCTATACAGGCCTCTTCCTCAAAGTTCATATCATGTGTAAACCGGTCCAGCCATGAAAACAGAAGCAGTAACCATCAAACTTCATTTAAATATAGTTTTCCATTAAGATTCTATTCCATTTCTACTTGTTTCACTAATATATTTCCTAATTTCCTATATCAAAATTTATAACTTGCTAATAATTGGACATTTCTGATATCTTCTTTTGCTTTTAATATTAAAATTTAGGTTGCTTATCATAGCTTTAAACACTGTTTTAATTTTGATTTCTATCTATTTTTGTGGTTTATTCTAATAATAATAAATTCTTATGAGTGCTCTCTCGTAAATATGTGTGTGGTAGATTAAATAGAGCGCTATTTCTTTTACCAACTCATCTTCTTTTAACCTGGGTAGCCTTATTCATGACTTTCAGCAGCGTGGAATGATGAACAGGCACTCTGCTAGTTTTTGGCATTAGGCCTTCACAAAACAGACTGGCAGTTTCACTGTCTCTTTCTGGGAACTTACTCTCCAAGAGCCGTCCTCTACCATGAAGAAGTATCACTATTCTGACAATCTTGCTTAGAGACCACGCTTTGTTACTATGGTTGATAGTCTAAGCTGAGCCCATGTCTCCTATCTTCTTTGACAAAGAATCAGACATATGAACGAAGCCACACCAGTCCCTCCAAGCTACCCTCCCACCAGCTGTACACTGCTAAGTGACCTAAATCAACACCACATGAAGCAGATTTGGTCAGATGATTCCTTCTTGAATTTCTGATTCCCAAACTTATAAGATAAAGTTAAATTATTATTGTTTTAAGCATCTCATTTTAGAGATAATTTATTGTGCAACCACAGACAACTACAGTGGAATCTGGAACATAGAAACATCACTGACTTTTATATCAGGTGACAAGCAAGTAGAATAAGCACAGAGCGATTCTTGAAATCTGGAAGTTTATCAAAAGAATTATTAGTAAAGGCTGGGAAGACAGAGAGGAATTTGTTGTTTCTGGTTAGAGAAAATAGGATTCTTATGATGTAGTTGCAAAAACATTAGACAACAGTGTGAAAAAAATTAACTTGCAGATCTAGTTCTCATGATTTCCAACTAGATTGTAAAAGGGGCTAAATCTTAGAGACCTGTGGGAGAGCATGACAGATACACATGAACTAAAGAAGCAAATGTTCAACTTTGGAGAGTTAACACAGGAACTGAAAGGGGTAACAACTTCCTGGTTTCAAAATCCTTTTACTTGTCCATATTCTCTTCTAATCACAAGAATCTACAAAGAAGAAATGACATTAAGATAAATACAAAATTCAGGATGTAGCCAAAAATTCCTTTGTTAAGGCCTCAAAATCATGTGTGCTGGTGTCGCATATTCCCTTGGTAGTCAAAGGCCAAGGGATCTTAAGAAATTATTGTGTATTTCTTTTGAAACAATGCTTATAAGTATCTTACAGGTATTTTATCATACAAGCCTCACATAGGGTTTTTCAAGATAGAGAATATCTTATCTCCTCAAGTAATCTAATAGTATTAATGAAAACCCATATAAAACTTTAATAAAAATGTATCAGCAGGACAACAATACATTTGACAAATAACTACATTGAGGAAAATATTAAAAGAGGCCTTAAATCCCCTAGTCTTCTAAACAGACCTCTATAGTTGAAAATATGGACCAGAAAAAAAACCAAGCCCCTGGGAAAGAGCTAAGGAAAGCAGAATATATTACCATGAAACACAACTCAGCCCTAATCAGAGAACTAATCCTAATTTCCAGATTAAATTTGGTTTTGTTTTGAAATAGTGAATGTTATTTTATGATGAATTTCTTTTTTGAGTGGAGTATCTATGGTGGTTTTAATGTTTTTGTCTTTTTATTGCATAATGTTTTGTATTTTGTTTGGAAGTGTTCAGCAGACAATTTATCATTTTAGGGCACACACTTAGATTATGAGGAAGGCTACTCAAGAAACAACACCTAAAGAGCATCATAACATCTGTATGTAGTTTAGATTACATTATTTGGGAAAACCCCTAATGTTGCATTGGGATAAAACTTAAAGGTCGTGGGATTCAATGATTCAAGCATTTGGCTGTGGATGGGACAAGACAGAACATGAGTATGTACCCAAAGGAAAATGATGGTGGATTGAAGATGACAAAAAGTCCTTTGAAATTTCTACCACCAAGAGGTACAAATTGCTTTTTTTTAATTATAAGAGAGTTTTCTGATTCCTTCAGACAACACAGTAAGACAAAAATGACTTTGCACCAGTTTTTAGTCTCAGGCCATAAGACTCAGGCAAGGTACACTCATTGTCCTTTGGATAGACTTGCTTGTAGATTCCAGTTGACAGAGTGAAGGGGAAAAGCCACAGGGAAACAAAAACCAGACGTACACCCCCCACCCAGTAGACAGCGCTGAGCTCCCGCATGGCTGCCTGATTTAACCTCCAGCCACATGAGCGAGCCAGGTCAGATGATCAGCCCCATGCAGCTTTCAGATGACTCTGTCTCTGCCACTAATTTCCTGTAACTATGAGCTGTTCTGAGTAAGAGCAACTCATCTGCTCCTAATCATACTTCATGCCATAGAAAAAATTAAAAATTCTATTTTTAAACATTGCATTTTTGAAGACATATTATATATGAATAGATAATTGGAGAACAGGTAAGCTAAAAACTAAACGATTTTTATGTTGAACAATTCCTGTAGTCTCCCAAAAATTGTGTATCCGTTTTCAAGCAATAGCTGCATAGCCAAGGGTTACATTTCCTAGAACTTTAGAGGTATCCCTGAAATGCTTCTATCCAGTTGAATGAGAAAAAAAAATGCTATTTAATGTAATACACTATGCTTCTGCTCAGAATTTAATTTCTCATCATCAAATTTCATATTCATATAAATGCTTATTTTTTGGGTCAACTGAATGTCTTTGCTAGCTAGAAGACTCACAAAAATATTCAAAATTTCACCAAGCAGGTTGATAAATTCTAGTATTTGAAGTCATATCATCATTTCAGCCATCTTGTTAACCATTTCAGAATTTGCAAATTATTACAGTATTAACACTGAATGGTAGCAGAAAGCTATCTTCATCTTATAGCTTCTGACTGAACTCATTTTAGTTTTTCAGAGCTAATTTTAGCTAGTGTTTCATATATTTTGAAAACACCCATACCATTTTATATAGAAAAAAGAAAAAGAAAATTACAACCTCTAAGTATATTACTTACTTTATAGTTAACATAGAGTAGTATTTTAGTTCAGTCTGTATGAGCATGTGTGGACTAAAAGTTTTCATAAAATAAAACATAAACTAATCTAAAATGTTTCTTCTTTAAGCTTGTATGCAAATAGTATGAGAATGTTACATTATTAGAATAACTTTAAAGAAGTATTAAATTTGCATTTTAATTTCTTATGAACTTATGGTGCCAGGATAATACTCACAGCACTCACAGATTGGGTGAATTAAACGATGGATAGTATTATTTCTCATGGTTACAGAGCTAGAAAGTCTATGATCACAGCACACGAAGCTCAAGGTCTTAGTGGGGGGCCTTCTTCTTAGCGTGCAGTTGTCCAGGTTCTTATCCTTTCATGGCTGAGGGGGGGACACTCTGCTCTCTTTTCTCTTTTAAAAAAATTGTTCATTCTTATTAATACATATTTGTAGTACACAGTGAATACACTCATAGTGGATTGTTAGAATACGTGCATGACACATTTTTCATCTTTTTATATTGTCTTCCGTTCCCTCCTACCCCTCTCATTTCATCTCTTGGTCCATTTCTCATTTGCAAAAGATCTATATCTGTTTATTATTATTTGTGTTTTATTTTGTTCTCTATTAGTATTTTGGATTCCTCATATAAAAGAAAAATACACTATTTACATTTTGATATCTGATTGTGGATTCAAGATGCATTTATTTTTCTACAAATGATTCAAATGTATCGTTCTTTATAGCAGCATAATACTCCATTGTGTGTAAATATCATGTCTGCTTTATCCACTCATACTCTTGTAAAAGCACCAAATCTACCAAAGGTCTGCAACCCCATCAGTTTGTCTAACCAAATAACCTCCCCAAGACCTTAATTTTAAGCCACCACAGTGGAGGTTTTACTCTCAATGTAATTGTGAGGAGAAACAAACATTCAGTCTGTAACATTTTTTATTGCTTAACTACACTATGAAATGTGAATACAAATTAACTTTGTTTTACAAGCTAGCTAAATGATTACGTTTTACATCTTTCGGTTTGAACGATAACCGTATATGTCTTCAAGCCAATCAAAGCATGATACTTAGAAAAGAAGGAAGGGCTTAGTAGCACTATGAACTTGAACTGGATGAGAGAAAAGATCTCAAAAAACTCTTTTAGAATTTTCTTTCCAAAGGGAGCTTCTTCATATTCTAATAATTTTAGATTTGAGAAAAAATGGTATTACACTGTAACCTACACATGAATAAAATATCACATGACTACAAACCAATATTTTATAACCAGATAGTAAAGGAAACATGACATTTTCAAAAATGAATTACTCATGAATATAATTATGTTTTCCATAAATATATGTAAAATACTTAAATACATGGAGAGAATAACTGGTAATATTTTAAGAGAGCTGTTATTTTTATACTTAAATTTTTGATACTTTCTATAAATATAATTCTACTTTGAAATTCAGTTCTTCTTATAAAAGTGTAAGTTGTAATTTCATTCATATACAGAGTGAAATAATCATATTAATTTCCTGGATCTTTTCCTCTGGAGCACATTTTGCTTTTTCTTCATCAACTTTTGACATATTTTTAGTGGGTAATTCCACTCAATATTTTATACATTCTTTATGTCAACATGAACATACAATTGTTTGGGAGCAATAAGAGGAATATTGATGTTCAGATTACATGTTATATAAGTCCAGGTGAAATTGATCTAGATAAGTAATCTCCAAAATGATTAGTGATTTTCTTTTTAATTTAAACTGCTGGGCTGAAAATATAATATTTGAGTGTATTTTCAGTCCGTTTACATCTTTTTGCTATTGCTGAAAAAGCTTGTGCTCTGTTTAAAAAATATTCTTCAAATTAAAGCTCAAAAAGTAATTCTGTTTAAGTCAGTTTTTATAAGTCTTCCATTTAGATAGTTCAATCTATAATCCAACAGCAGTGATACTGTGAAGCTTGAAGGCTATGACTGAATTTTATTTATTTTTTTCTATCTAAGTCCATTCTGGGAGTATTAATTGAAAATGAAATGTTTCCCATTGTTTTCTAAAACCACTTTTTATTAAAATCAAGTATTCAAACATATCTGTGTTTTAGTACATTGATTTATTAAGCTATAACTGGCTTTTACAAGAGTGTCTTTATTTTTATGAGTATTTTTAAATACAACAGTATATTTTAACACAATGCTAATCCTATTTATTATTAAAATACATAATATCTTAGTCATTTTCTTGTTGCTGGGAGAAAATATCATTGAGGAGATGATTGCCGCCTACAATTCATTGATGAGAGGATTATTTGATTCACAGTTTTTGGAGGTTTTCTGCTCATAGTGGGCTGGCTCTGTGGCCAACATGGCATGATAGAGAGCTAAAAGCTCTTCAGGTCATGGAGGACAGGAAGCAGAGGGAGGATGGAGGATTCTGGGAAGAAAAGCCACTTTGCCCTTTGGTGTGACCCAACACTTCCATCAGACCCTCCTCCTAACAGCAGGTGGACTGTAGAGTCCCATAACTCCATCACCTTCCAAAAACCTACCTCTGAACACAAAAAAGTTTCAGGGGAACATTCTAGATCTACGCCATAATGAGTATTCTGTAGAAACTTTTATTTATAATAATTTTGGTGCTTATAGTTAAGAAAGAGCTATTTCTCTTCTTAGAGTTCAACACAAATTTCATTGCTTTATCTCTTTGGACTCAAAATGCCAAGCATGTTTTGATTTTTAACTAGAAATTGTGTTCTTGATTATGTGATCTCACTTCTTTGTCTTTCACTGAGTATTTTCTGAGAAGTAAAGTCTCCAAACTGAGCCAGACAATAAAAAGAAGATTTGCTGATTTTATCAATTCCCGTACTGCTGATGAAGATAAGCAGGCTGTGAGCGATGCCTTGAATGAAGGAGAGAGGAATCTATATGTAAAGAATTCAAGACTGCATTTACAACAGACTTGATGCCAAATGATACAAAGGAAAGACCATTTCCATAATATTCTATATTTTTTTCAATGTGATTTGAGTAAGAAGATGTCACATCATATGTAGATGATTTCAATCATCTTTAGTTTCAAAGGAAAAGGATAATAAGCACCAGTTTCTGGTTTGGAAGCATCTCAGCTGGTACATCTCATTGCTAGAAACGCGCGGCATTGTGGAACAGCACTCAGAATCTCAAACAAAAACACACAACAAACAAATCAACAGCAGCTCAAGCAACAACAAAGAGCTAATTTACAGAGTTATTACATACTGATGCTGTAACTATATTATCATAAACTATGTAGGATTTCTTCTGCTGAAAAAATCAAGTTGCATAAAATACAGCCATTTCATATACAGAATTTTCATTTCTCTCCTAAGCAAATTAGATTTGAGTGTTTTAATTGTAAGTGGGTAAATCTTTACCTAGTCAGACATTTCTGTTGGAAAATTGTCAAGTTCTATCAAACTTTAAAATCCAAGTGTTTTTAATTATATGCTGTGAGATAATACAGTTTGAAACAGTGATTCTCCACAGTATAATGTTGAATCAGCAGGCCTTGATTACTTACTCAGTAGGATGCTTTTGAATTGGTTAAATCAAATAACTGTCATGTTGGACAATTCATAGGGGACTAATGAAGTAGATGGTAACTGGAAAAAAGCCAAAATAGACTTTTGAAAAGGGAAAAAGATGACCACAAAATTATACATCATTCAGTTTAGGTGTAAACACCCATCTGTCCCTATTATAATATAATGGTTTATTATTCAAATGTATATTTTGAGGAAGAATATAAAACTGATAAGCAGTTGGTTTAGTTTCTAATAAACATTGAAGTTAAAAGCTAAACATTTTAATCTTGTACAGACCATCTGTATTTGATTAAACTGAAAATGTCCATCAAAGAAACATAAAAATAGGGTTCTGTTAAACTTTCTTCTTCATAATAAAGAATCACTGCTACCCCTAACTAATGTTCATTTTACATTTAACTATTTGTTACTAACAATTAACATAATTAAAACTAAAATTATAAAATATGATTATTATTTAAAACTTGCCTGTACATAATAAAGTCTATGAATTTCTAGAATGTTTTTATGCTATTTAAAGAACAGAATAATTTATGGAAAGAGAAACTTTTCTTGATTATATTATTGAAATTAATTCAATGAATGCCCTGAAAATAAAATCAGAAACTTGGATTTAATTTACTAAGTCATGTAGTATTAATATTCTAATTTTTGCTTTTTAAATTTACATTCCAACTTACTGTATAATTTTTGAGTTTTTGTTGTTATTGAAGTTATTATAATACATATTTAAATAAAAAAGACACTGGTCTTCATAATTCCTTGGAATTGATCTTGTATTAAGATTTCAGGAGCTCTGAGTGCAAAATTTAGTTTATCTTTATTTTTTTCTTTTTATATAAATCTAGTAGGTCTTGATTTTTGTGAGTATTCTTTTGCAATATTTCTCAAAATATTCAGAAACATTTTCATTATTATTTGCTAAAAGCATGTCTATTGTTAGAAGTCTCTATTTTCTTTTATGTCTTCCTTTTCCTATAGAAATTATTATACCATAAAAGTAAAGTTTAAAAATTTTTCACTTTTATTGGGAAGATCAAATATAAAATTTTTAATCTTATATTTAAACTACTTCTCAAATTAGCCTGTTTATATAACTAAATTCATTTTAAAATTGTGTTTTGAGCAAACTCTATCTTTGAAAATTTTCAAAAATTTTATTTTAGTTAGTAGATGCATATAGTACAAAATGTGTATGTTCAGTCATTTTTTGTGGGAAGTTGTTACACATACAAAACATGCTTAATTTCTTTTTTCATTCCCTTTTCTCTCCTTCCTCCCCCTACCAATTGCTTTATCCTCTTCTTGATTTTTGCTACATATTTATAGTACATAATGCTACATTCTTTGTGTGAAGTTGGTTCATGGCCCCTAACACATCCCGCCCCTCACATATTTCTTCCACAGTTTTAATCCCTAATACTTACCGCCACATTGTTCCTGAGGTATTGTAACAGTTGATATTCCCGCCAATAGTGAAGGATCTTTCCATACACCATGGCAAAGTATCCATGATTTTATGTGTCTTCTATAATATTGTTTTCTCTTACATATTCATATTGCTGTCCTCAGAAATTCTTTAGCCTGCTAGTTAATAAAATTAATTATTAAGGTGCAAAAATGTTTACTAAAACAACTATAAGACACAATTTGAGATGTCAAAACCATGGTGGTGAAATCAGTATGAAAAACAGAGAGAGGGGAAAGCAAATGAGCTGTGTGGAAAGTTATGAGTTTAGAACCTTAGATTTGACTGCTGGAGTGAATTTCATAGAATGGCTTGGACCAAGGATCTAAGTAAAAGAAGTGTGAGATCGTCATGTCGATTTCTTAGGACAGATTGTTTCCAGCAGAAAACAACATAGACTGAGGTAGGTGTGCATCTAAACATTCATAGTAAATAGGAGATCAGAAGGTACAATTGAGACCAAAAGAGAAGATCATGGAGCCCCTGAGGTCAATCTCTAAGATTTCAGCACCGATCCCCAGAGAAGTGGGATTTTGAACACAGGAATAATACAGTGTGATGTTTGTAAATGACTTTTCTTCCTATTTGACATAGAATACATTTAAGCAGCACTGAAGTAAAACAAGAGAAGTATTAGGATATTATTTCCAAAATGTGGGCAAAACTAAGGGAGAATTAGAATGAGACTCTAGATGTCACAGGAGAGGTGGATGAGAAGGTATGTTTTAAAGGTAGACACGGTGATTCACTGAGACGGTGTTATACAAGGTGTGAAAGAAAAACTGCCAGTAAGGACGATTTTAAGATATTTGACCTAAACAGTTGAAAGAATGGAGCTCTTATTTAATGAAATGAGGAAGATCGGAAAAGTTCTGAGAGGGTAGGAATGGGAGACCACATGAGGAGCTCAGTTAGAGGTACCTAAAGCAGAAAAGCACAAGTATCCAACAGTCTTCCCACCCACCCTGCAGCCTAAGCCTTCATAGGCTGCTGTAATGATTCCTGACTAATAGACAGCCCTCTGTCTTGCATGTTTTGACCCTCCTAAGTCTCAATAAAAAGTATGAACTCTTACTTAATCAATGACAACCTCCCTGATCTCAGCCCTCTACCATTCTTTTCCCTCATGCCCTGCTGTGGACTTTCTGCACCCTGTAGACCTCCTGCGCTCTGCCCGCTGGTCTTCCATCCTTCAGATTGATGTCTCCCTAAGCCTAGCACATCTGCTATCCCCCCTGCCCAGAACATTCCACACCAGCAACTACTGCCAGGCTTACACTCTCGTATTTCAGGTCTCTGATGCAAGAAACGTTTCCAGAGAACTTCCCTGATAGTTGCTTTCATAAAATACTGTTTGCCTCCTTAATTACTTTAAAAGCCAAATTCCTTAATCTCATTTATTTTAAAGCACTAAATCAATAACATACTTTAAAAACGTTTAACATCCACCTTCATAGCGCTTACCTGGCACCAGGTACAGCTCTAAAATCTACAAATATCATTCGCTGGAATTCATAAGTCCCCAGTGAGGTAGGTATTATTATTCTTTTAATTTTATAGAGCATAAACAAACATACAATTCATTTAAACAATTGTCTGTGACACATTGAAAAAGTTTTAAGATCAGAACCCAAAGTATTTACATCACCATGCTATGACATTTTCGAATCCTTCACATAGAGAAACAGTGCATATTTACTGAGTGAGGGGAAACAGATTCTTTACACAGGAGAATGTGTGTGTGTGTGTGTGTGTGTGTGTGTGTGTGTGTGTGATAATTATGCAATTAAGGAACTTGAAAATCAAGAAATAAATTAATTCCATTGGGACTTCCAGTGCTTCTAGGACTTCAGATGAACAAAGGCAAACAGTTTGTATTGCTTGAGGAAATACAGTGTAACACTTAAGAGCTTAAAATGCACATTTTTTTTTAAATTGCTTTTAGTCGAACCCTGAGTCTGATACCTAGTGGTCTTATGACTTTGAACAAATTACCTAGTCTCTTGTACTCTCTTTTTAAAGATGTTTGATTCAAAATAATGTAGATAACTTACCTTAGAAATCAAGAAAAGGAATAATGAATTTAAGCATTTAAAAGACTTAGAGCTATGTCTGTAAAATGATAAGCAACCAATAAATATTGCAAATAAGATATTATATTTTTGGTTGTAGTTTAAAGAATAACTATCATTAAATTTTATTACCAGAGATTTATCTGAAAATGTGATGGAGTTTTTTCCTGAATTTTTGTATCATAATTAAATAATCTCTGATTGTATCTCATTTATCACTTTACAAAAATCTTTCAGGTTTTTCTATGGAAAGAGAAAATTCCACAGTCAACATGAGATACAGAAATAAACACCTGATAAACTCGACAACTTTATATAATAAAGAACAAGATGTAAGACAAAACGTATACAGGGACCTCTTTCTCTTAATAAAAGATTCTACAACTTTCTGCAAATGTTGTAGTCAGGGTTTTCCAGGGAAAAGATTTAATATAGGAAACATAATACATAGGATTGCTTTATAATATTCACCCAAAGAGTCAAATGCAAAGGAGTGTGGGAGATCTCTCTACACACTGGAGATCAAAGAATCCAGAGAGCTTGGCTCCCACGGCAATGTCTTCCAAGAGTCCAGGTGGAGACTTAGAGCCCATGTCAGTGTCTCATGCAAGTCTGTATCAAGGATCTGCACAGGGAAGGCCCAAAGTCAGTGGTGGAAGCTAGAAAGCCTGTGCCAGTGAGATGAAGGATCTGTGTCTGCTGGCTGAGGGATCTGCGCTGGAGGAAGGAAGCGATGCTTAAGGACCAGAGCTTCCTCAAAGAGAATGGTAGCCATCCTCAGTGACAGTGAGGACCTGAGCTCCTGTGATGATAACAACTAAGTTCTTATCAGAAAAACCAGTGCAATAAGTTTTTCCAGGAGAATCAACAGCACACCAATTCTTTTTTTATGCTGTTGGCAAAATCCTCAGCTGGGTCATTCACACCCAGCACCACCCTGATTCAGTTCAGTTCGGTGTTACAAGTTGACCATTAGTTAATCACATAAGCATCATATTTAAAGGTGAAAAGTTTCCCATTAAGAAAAGGAAAAAGACAAATATGTCTGTTACTAAACCACTCTCTAGAGATTAAATGAAAGCTAATGCTGGGATATTATAGCAAGATAAAGAAAACATGTATACAATTTAAAGGCAAAAATAAATCATCAAAGATTTTATAACCACATGCCTTAAAATTTAAAGTCTATAAAAATTTTTGTAATTAATGTTTTATTTGTAAAATGAGGCATACAATACAAAGTTTATTTCTAAATACAATGCATGGTTATTCACATAAATAATCTATCCATCTCTACATATTTTTTATACTTTTGAAATATTTCAAATGAGTAGTAACTAAATAGAAAATGTAAGATCCATGTAAAACCTGTATGAAAAGAAATAAAATGTGACTAACAAAATTTTAAGACAAATATACAGAGGATTACAACATATTAATGTTTCTAAAGATTTAATTGGAGACTTCCGGGAGAACATGGCGGACAGATAGCAGCAACTATGGAGGCTCTCTGAAAGACCCAGCTTAGAATCCAGGAATGGTGCGGAGTGAGGAATCCTAAGCAAGAGAAGATATGCCCTGCTGACCCAAGAACGAACTGGGCTGAGAGAAACCAACTGGGAATGCAATCCTGGTGCTACAACAGGAACAGATAAAGCCTCAGCATGGAAGCTGGAGCCTGTGCCATTGGAAGCCGCGACTTGGGTCTCCTGCTGCCAAGGCTGCATCTGAATCTGCTTGGCAGGGAGAGAGACACAAGAAAGCTGAGAACGGGAATCGGTGAACGGAGTTGAGAGCGGGACGGGCAGGGAGCCATGCATCGACCTGCGGTGGGTGAGTGAGGGAAACAGGGACTCTTCCATGGCCTAGGAGGCTCCAACAGAGGACATTCTGGGACCAGGCAGACTTGCTGGAACAGGGTGCTGTAGTGACTTCAGTTATGTATCCCCCTCTCAAGCGGGATTGGTAAGCAGTGCATAGCCTACATGACGCTGCTGGCTGACACCCAGTAGGCTAGCAAAACCCAGGTCCCAGGGCCTGAAGGTGACCTGGAGGGTGGGCCCTGCATAGGCTGCCCAGTCTATAACTCCCTGGTGCGCTGCGGTGGGTGGGAACACCTAGCTGGTGCAATTCATTCAGCCTGTGGCCAACAGGGAAGGAAGCTGGGCCTCTTATACATATATAAGGAACAAAGAATATGGGAAGAGGGAGCAACAAGAAAGGCCCCTCGGCCCCCAATCCTGAGAAACAGGCAATAGCAGACACAGCACCAATAGACATAAAGCACTTTCTCCAGAGCCTCATAGACGAGTTCAGGATTGAAGCTATTAATGATCTGAAGCTAGACATAAACAGAATAGTTAGAGAAATGCTAAGTACCACCCAAGAAAAAACAGATGGTGGAATGGAAGAACAGAAAAAGAGGGGAGAATTGCTTGATGGAGAAAATAGAGAAAGCATAGAATACGTGAAGCAGGTTCAAAGAGATTACCAGGAAACTAAAAACTCTATCGAAAGCTGGCATTACAGCTTGAAAGAAACTAAGGATAGATTGTCTGAACTGGAGGCCAGATTTGTAATATGGGAGCATGAAATGAAAAACTTCTTAAAAATAACAAAGAAACAAACAGCAATAATACAAAGACTAGAAGATGATAAGAGGACCTATAACTTAAGAATTAAGAATATAAAAGAAGAGATAGGGACACAAACAAATGAACTACCAAAGCTACTCGCAGAAATAATCCAGGAGAATTTTTCTAATTTAGCAAAAGGTAAAGATACTCAGATGTATGAAGCATACAGGACCCCAGCCACCTACAACCCAAACAGAGCTATACCCAGGCATATAATAATCAAAATACCAGAAATGTAATAAAAGAACAGAATATTAAGAGCCGTTAGAGACAAGAAACAGACCACTTACAAGGGAACACCCATCAGAATTACAGCAGACTTTTTGGCACAAACCATCAAATCGCGAAAAGCGTGGGGGGAAATAATTCAAGCTTTGAAAGATAATAACCTCCAGCCAAGATTGATAAATCCTGCACAACTATCCCTGGAAATTGGAAAAACAAGGTGCTTCCAGGATAAAGAGGAACTAGGGGAATATGCAACCACCAGTTCAACTCTACAGACAATACTGCAGGATATTCTAAAAAAGAAAAATACCAAGAATCCAGAAATAGTGGCAGAGAGGCCACAATGAATGGAGCAGAAAACAAAATGAAGAAGACAAAATGACAACTAATTACAGAAAAAGAGCTCAACAGAAATGAGGCAGAGAAGACTGGATGATAGGAACAGCTATTTTGGAGCAAACGACGTCATAATAGGTAATGCTGATTTAGTATCATCTTGTTTTGAAGTCTCATCAAGCTTTCGTTCTTCTGTCTCCATTGGTCTTAACATGTTGTATCTTATTGGATTTTATTATATGTGATAGTATAAACAAAAACTTTTATAGACAAGGAGATTATACAGAAACCATTGTTCATTTTCTGTTAGCTGATTCTAAATACCCTGTAATACTGTCATTCTCTTGAATGGTTTTACATTGTTTTGATATATTTGACACTACAGTATACGAAGTTGCACTCAAAGATTTCAAGGAAAGAGACAATATGGTAACTACTTTTATATCTGGATTATCTTGTGGTGAAACACTATTTTGCTTAAATGGTTATGTTTTGATCTGTGCTGTTTTGTTGTTATGCCCTCTTTTATTTCAATCTCCATTTTATTATTTACTTTTTTATTTTTATCCTTTTAATTAAGGGAAAAATAAGTAAAAGATAGTAGGATATATTATAGTAACCCACTTTGATTTACTATTAACTTGATTTGAAGCCCTGTTTGCTCTCACCATCTTGTTTTGACTGATGTTCCAAAGTTTAGGCAACAGCTGTGAAGATAGTGGGATTCATTAGGACCCCCCATTCTGGTTGACTATTATCTACTTTTGAAGACCTATAATGTCTCCAATGTTTTGGTTTTGTTGGTTTTGTTCTTTACTGTTTTGTTGAATTTTATTATAACTGATGATATAGGCAATTCTATTAGAGATAGTGGGAGGCATTATGGTAACCATTGTTGATCACCTTGTATTATGTTTTTACATTATCTATTATGTCCACCCTTTCGATTTAACCAACTCTGTTCTGTTATGTCACATTTGGTTTTACTCTCTTCCAAAAAAGTATAAGAACTGTGGGAGCAATAAAACCCAAAATGTGTAATAGTCATTGTACAAAAGAGAGGAAAAGAAAGTGCTCTAAATGATATAACTGCATGTATATTTAAGTGTATAACATAGACAATGATATTACTGAGTTTTGTTGATCATTGAACAGAACTGTTTGGTCTCACTGTTTGAATGTATACTATATAAGCTTTAATTTTGTAACTTGAACAAATATTTCTAAGATGACAATATGTAATCCATTAACTAGTGATTTCCTACTGTTTTTTTCTGAAATTCTGTACAACTTGTACCCCTTTTCTGCTTTTTTTTCTTTTTCTCCTTAAAAAAATAAAATAAAATAAGAGATTTTATTGTATAGGGAAATCATTCTGCCACATGGCTATATAATCAATGCAATCTCAATCAAAGCTTTATGAATTGTTCTAAAATTGATATATAAGAATTCATAACCAAGGATATATTGAAAGTATTGTATTTATTCAAGTTGACTTTGACTTATTATAAAATTGCAGTTATTATAACATTGTACTATAAACGAAAATAATCCAGTAATAGAGAAGTTGAGACCTCAGACACAGACTGAAGGGTTGTTTCTCTTCCTTTTGGCCAAGATCAAGGAGTGTATAAAGATACACATTTAGGATGTAAAATCAACGTGAAAGTACACACCTGTGAGGAGCAGCAGCTTTTCAATTCATGATATGGAACAGTGGAAATCCATGTAGGGGAAAAAAACTTTAACTGCAAAAATCAGTGAGGGGAAAGTATAAATCTCATTGTGATTTTAAAACAGTATAGTACTTATGCACCATGGAGTACTACTCTGCCATAAAGGATAAATTTGTGTCATTTGTAGACAAATATATATACCTTTAGACCATAATATAAAGTGAAGCAAGTCAGACGTGAGCTTAAATATCACATGGTTTCTCTTATATGAGAAACACAAAATATAAATAAAGAGCAAATAAAATATAGATAATAGGAAGCAGAGAGATAAAGTATTCTCAGATGTGAAGGGGATAAATAGATGAAAGGAAGAGGCAACTAGAGGAGAAGAAGGGAGTCAAAAAAAGTAACTGAGATGTGATACGTATACACCTGGGCTCACACAGGAAATGTGAACATTATGTTCCAAAATATGTACTAATGAAGAAGAGAAAATTAATACAGTTTATAAAACATTATATACAAATATATATTTAAAAAGAGAGAGAATTCCATGCAAGGTCAGCAAAATATTTAGACAGCACTGGGAGCCTGAGGTCAGGCCTGACTGAAATCTCTCTTCTCGCCATGTTGTACATGGGGACTTGCAGTACATTCCCAGACGTGTACTTTGTGATGTAATCTGCCTATACTAAAACTGCACAATTTTCTCATGCAGTGTTTTCTGTATTTATTATTATTTAATTCATACACCCATTGCAAATGTCTTAAACTTATTTCGGTCCCAGTGAGAGAAATATTACTAAAGAGATTGCTGAACTTGGAGAGCAGAACCAGAATTGTTGGAAAATTTCAGTCATCCTAGAGAAGACATGAGGGTTAGAGAGAAGCAGTAGAAACAGACAGGAAGCAAAGTGCTCAAGAGATAACTGAAAATAGGTAGTTTTAAACATGGCTTAATGACTAATGTGGGCGGTCAGATAAGCCAGAGGAAACAGCATACTTTAATGTCTCAGAGGTCTGCAAAACAATTACTTATTTGTTGGAAATATTAATGAACAGATTATACTTCTTTCTTAGTAAAAATTCATAGAAATGTATACACAAATTAGATATAGAAGGTTATAGATAGAGATAGAGATAATTTCCTACATCTTATTTGCAAACTATTGAAATTGTATTAAAGGTAGAGATTGAGGCTAGATTGCCTAATCCAGATAAACCGTGCAGCCTGGGGCCCAGTGTGCTGAAGGAATGGTGCTCTTATTGTAGAAATGCACTACCAATTCAGCTTGCAACGTGGCTCTTATCAATAATCAAGTTTCTTTACAGTACAAATAAAAAGGGAACACAAAAAAGAGTAAAAATGATTCTTCTGGGAAGCAATCAAGTTTAATTAGCTCTTTATAAGCAGTGTAATAATTGGCAGTGTTTAAATTGCTGACAGCTTCCCTTTCTCACTACTTTTTCTCTCTTTTTTCCCCTTTGCTTCTTTTAAGGAAGATCAAAGCCTTTATAGTTGAGTGAATGCTAATGGTGCATAGATTTATTTGAAAAGCTTTAAATCCTTGAAAATCGGCACAGAATTTTTTTATTCCCAAATGCCTGCCCATAAGTGTATTTGACACTATTAGCAGGAATTATTTCAGCCTCCCCCCTCCACCCCGTCTTTTTAAAAAGAAAACAAGTCTATCTTAGCATTTTGGAAATGTTGCTTAAAATAAGTGTTGTGTAACCTTTTTTGATCTTCAGCAGAATAGGCACTTCGAACCACAGATTGCACTGGAGTTAATGAGTCTCCTCCTCATGAATATGTACTCCCCCACGTTGTATGTTGCATGAGGAGTGGATGAACGCACCCCACAAGCTTGGGAAAATGATTCAGTCCTCTTGTGGGTGTATACATAGTTACGACAGGTGGGAGGTGTTGTTGCAGTCTATAAAGAAAGAATGGCATATTTTCAGTTGCACAAAAACTTTTCCCAGATTCTTACACGAACAAAGTGCTTTTCTGCTCTTCAGGAAATAAGATTTATCCATAGAAACCTTGAATGCTGGCCTAAGTTCTTTTAGAAAATAGAAATTGATAAATCCTCTCACTGGTAAAGTGACATTAGAGGAATTAATTGTAAAAGTATTGGCCAAAACTTATAATGTTCAAGCCTTGGGCTTCACTACATTATTGTGGGAGGTTTAGTGTTGTCAAGCATCATGCCTAAGCCAACTTTCAAGGTGCGTTAGTAGTGTTCTTCAACATTTTGCCTGACATACCAAAATCTTACTAGCTGTTGTTACTATTAGCTTTTCTGAAGAAGAGAAGGCAGTAAAGGAAATTAAACAAAGATCCAATATCTTCAGGGCTCAGTGACTTACTGTAGATGTACTTTTTTCCAGTAACAACTCACTTTATGTCTCAGAGTAAATGATAGCTGTATTGTACCAAATGACTCTTTACAAATTAGGAAATAGGCAGCCAGAAGTGAATAAGGCCAATCCCAACACTCTTTTAGTTTAAGAACTAAAGAAAATCGAACCAAAATATCTGGCCCTTGTCCCATCTAAAAAGATATACCTCACCACAGGTAGTCTATACAGCTGAGTATTAAAAAGCAAACATTTCAACTAAGGCTGCAGAACATTAAACCTTAACTCACTCCATAGTCCAAAATGAGTATGAGGAACTCTTAAGAAGAATGTGCAAAGGGAAGGGGCCAAGTCTTTGTGGTCCCATCATCTGGGTCATTTTGCTGTTTCGGACTGTAAGTGAAGATGAAATTGAGGAGGTAGAAGTGTTGGGAATTTGGAGCATTTTTTTTTTCTATTTCACACATTTTTACTGGTACATATTGGTTATATGGATACTAGTTTTCATTTTATCATTTTTGTACATATAGATAACCTATGTGTTTTCATTCCATCATTCGCTCTCTTAGTTTCATCATTTTTAGGGTTTTAATGGGTATAATATATTTTTATCATATCTTTTTACCCTCTAGCCAGCCAAACTTCCCTTCTTTACTCCCCAGTTTTTCCCTTCTGCAATCCAGTGGTAGTCTTTTTTCTGTTTTCTAGTCATTGTTTTCAGATTCTCCATCCTCCATACTGAGTTTCACTGTGAGTATGCTAATTTGCCTTCCTACCTGGGGTTTAGAAGGGCGCCTTTCTCCACACACCCTCACCAGTATTTATCGAGGTTTTTGTATTCTTGATGATAGCCATTTTGACAGAGGTGACATGAAATGGCCATGTAGCTTTGATACACATTTCCCTAATGATTCAGATGTTGAAAAGCTTCTATATGCTTGTTTACAATAGGCCTACTGTGCATATTAGAAATCAACCTATCATAAACATGCAGAGCAAGAGAGTAGATATCAGGAGATCGTTCTGTGAATGAACTGCAGAATCTTTACTATTATTTAATGCTAGATATTATTTTTACAAAATAAAAATACATTAGGAATTGTGACAACTTGGGGGAATTAAGGTCACCAAATGGTATTTTATTAGCTGAGAGCATCCAGGAAAATCTTTTGATTACATTTATCAAAAAGGCAAGAATTACACACATATAGAATGCCCACTTGTGGACAATTAATAGAGAAATACAAAATCCTGATTATATTCAAGGAGTTCCATTAGTGTGATACTGGTTGTATTATGCTTCAAGTTTTAAAAAATGCTTTATGATTAAACTTGCAGAAGGGTCAATTTGTTCAAATTGAGAGGATGGTAAAGCATTAAGAGGATGGTAAAGCAAAATGTTTCCTTCTTGTCTATATTCTAGCAAAACTAAATCTAATTCAAGGATTTAAATAGGAGTGTCTTGTCCTTTTTGCTATTCTTGTTAAATAGTATTTGTTATTTAATATATCTTTATAGGTCTCTTTGAGTCTCTATGGCAACAAAGAAGTATTTTGGCAGTGAATATAGTGACTCTGATGATTGAAAGTTTGATAAGAATTACTATTTTTTAAAAATTCCAGGCACCATGCCAATGTTTTAGAAACACATCCTTCTCTAAGTCTATGGTTTAATTTAACTATGAAAGTTTAAAAAAGAAGTGTTTCCTCAGTGGGTAAGGCTACTTTGTAATGCAAACACTTCTGGAGCATTTTGCAATATTTGGCAGACTTGATGCCAATGAGTTTATTTTTTTTTAAGCTTAGATTAAGAACTAAGTAATAAAAATTATAATAACCAAATCATATGAAGTACTAATGTGTCAGTCTCTGAACTCAACTCTACATGTGGATTATCTCATTTAGTCCTTAAAATCATGACCATTATCACCATTGTTATTCAATTGAGGAAACAGGAGTGTAAAAAGTTACTCAAGTTTCACTGAGTCACACAAAATTGAATTTTATTTAATATGACTGTAGATCTCATATTCTTAAACATTTTGCTTCACCATCCTCTTAATTTGTCCAGTGTGGCCTGTCTGAACTATCCAGTAATACTAGTAACACTAACACATCCCTGTGGTGTGCACACATTTCTAAAATTCTTATTATATTCTATGGATGTGATATAAATTTCCCTATAAGAAACTTTATAATAACTTCTTTTTATCAGTTTGCCCAGAGTAAAAGTGGCTACCTCAAACCTCTGTCTCTTAAACAGTGCATTCATTGCTTGTATCCTGTGTAGTAAGATCACGTCACAGCTTTTTCTGTCTCAGAGTTATGAGCATTTTCATGTTTGGAGTACATAATGATTGTATTCATTGTGGGGAGTCAGTACATGCACACAGCATATCTCAACTCTTTTTCTTCCCTTTTCCACCCCCTCCTCTGTTGGTCTCCTTATTTGCAAAAAGCTATCTTCCTGAATCTCTTTATAAATCTTTTATTTTGCGCTTTAAATTACATACACTTTAGATTGCTCATATAAGAGAAACCAAGTGGCTCCCTCTCTCCTTCTCCTCCTCCTCTCCTTTCTTCTTCCTTCCTTGCTTCCCACCTGAAAGAGGGCTCCATCTGACCTCAGTTTTCTGTATTCTGACTCTTGTCCTTTTTTCTCCATCCCCTCACCATCCTCACCCTGGGAACTTGGAGAACTGCATGGGACTTGGCAATTGGCGCCTGAACAGGGACTCATTGAATGAGGAAAAGCATCAGATAGCAAGTAAGAGGAGACCACTAGCTGTGCAAACACAAACAGAGAAAAATAGTCTCCAGAGAAATTAAGACAAACCATGTGATATTTAAATTTGTGTGTCTGATTTATTTCATTTTACATTAAGTTCTCAATGTGCATCCATTGTCCTACAGATAACTTAAGTTTATCTGTCTTTATGGTACAGAAGTAATCCATTGTGTATAAATACTACATTTCCTTATGCATTAATCTATTGATAACTCACTTCTAACCTTTGTTTATTTTGAGTTCCTTTCTTTTCACTGTTGCACAGTTGTTCATCCTCTTTCTGACCTCTGTAGTTTAGTCAAGAATTACTGTCAAGGAGATCTGATGTCTGTATGTCAGGGTCCAGACTTGGGCTGAATTTGCTGGACTTGCCACATGGTTTCGTGGACTTTTTTTTCCTCTGAAAAAAAGCATACATTTTGATTCAGTGGCATCTTCTGCTGGCTGATGCAGTAATCTAATCTACAGCCTACCATTCCTTCCAGGTCTATTGCCATCATGTTTGGCACTTTTGCATAAACAAAAGTAAATATTCCTCTGGGGGTAAAATCTCTGTATCAGGATACAGTTTGAAAAGAAGATCACAGATGACACTTAATTATCAGGTGTGTGTCTTTGCCTGTTAACATTTTGCATAAATATGTGCAGTACCCTTGATTCTTCTTAAGTCCAGGACACTAATGCCTCTAAGAGCCTAGGATCTCAAATGCTTTCAATTGTTAGTTAACAACATTTTCAACAGCTGTAGGTAGATCACCAAGGGGAAAATGTAAAACCAAACTGATTGATGAAAATATTTGTAAAAAAAATCAAATCTGCTCCCTTCTATTCCTATTGTCCATTTCTAGCAAAGGTATTCCACTGGCTGATTTATTCTTTTTCAAGATTAATGGTTCTAACCTTTGGCTATTGGAACTAGTTGAGTACCTGGAAAACTCTTAGTTCTCAAGATCTGTCCCAGCTCTGGTAAGACAGAAACTCTGAGCATAGACAACTATGTTTTAAAAATGCTTCAAGAGGTTGCAATTGGAAAGTTTGAAAATCATTGCAGATTTGAATAAAAAATTGAGCTGTGAGGTTTTTAAAGGTAAAATTTAAATCTCTCTTTCTTCACTTTGCCATAAGATAATGTGAGTCAAATTATTTACAAACTAAAAGATCCATTTTGTTATTTCCCATTGCTTCACTTCAGAATTTGACTCAGGTCAATTATTATTCTTTGAAATCAAGCAGCTGCATCCACAATTAGTCAATTTATCAGAGACATGGGAATTTTTTTCTAGAAAGTTTTTACTGAGTAGCAACAGATAAATATTACCTGAATCTAAAACAGAAATTTTCTGCAACATAAATGTTTCTGAAAGAATCATTAGGCCTATAATTCTCTCTTTTTTGAAACTTGCCTATAATAATTACCCCCAAAAAATGTTTAGCACCAAATCAACAGTTTTCTTTGAGAACTAGCTGTTTAATAATTCATAGATGATACATCTGCAGAAAGCATAATAGTACAAATAACACTGACATTACTAGGCCACAGTACTATCATAGTGTATTAGCAAACCACAGTTAACAGAACAAATATTTTTGGCTGTAGAGAGGTAGCTCTCCAAACACAAATTAATCTCCTTAATGGATTTTCCTTACCTTCATGAAAAATACATTATGGGTTCTTAAGTCACACTCAACACATTGTTAGGGTTTTATATGATGTGGGGTTGGCACAAAGATGATTTTTCTTTCACACTGTGGGTAAAAAAAAATAATGAGCTGGGTAGTTTGGAGCCAGGCTATTTAATCATTAGGTAAGACTGGCTACACAGAGAAGCTGCATTATTCTTAAGCTCCTATTAAATTTTGTTGTGAAGGAAAAATAAATTGAATAAAAGGGTATAACATATACGCAATTTTCAAAATATAAAAAAAGTGGTCTCCATTGGCCTCTATGATGTGTTCTGATCTTTCTTAAAAAGTCAGTAAAGGAGAATTATCATGATACAATTGTGATTGCTTTTGTTCATGCTCAGCTTTCTTGTGAAAATTACATGTCATGTTGTGAAATTTACCTGGAAATCACTAATAGTTTGTGGTCAGAAAATTAGAGCACACTTCCAGCATTACTTGTACAATTATATGTGTGCATCACATCCTCCCAGAAATCAGTGTTGTACACAAATGCACACTAAGATTGCCCACATTGACCAGATCAGGAGCAGTCAGTAGCTAAGGGAGTACTGTCTCAGACACCTTAATATGCACTAAGGGTCTGGTGCTGCTGTGCTCCTTGGGTGTTAAGAAGACCTTAACATAGCCTTAAGAGTTTGTTAAGAATGTGTAGGGAGCAGATCTATGAAGCTTGTGAAACTGCCTACAGCTTTATGGTAGACTCTACCTTAGCTTTTCCTTCAATTTTCTCAGTTTAAATTGTGTAAAACTGTTTTAAAGCACTGAACATTCATTTTCTTTTAAGCAGAGGTCAACAATCAACATTCAGATGGTTCAAATTAGACAACATAGATCAAAGCCAAACCTCTGCCCCAGAAGCGAACACAATTTCTCCTGTGAGAAATCACCTGGCAACAGAACTACAAGGTGAACAAAATGAATTGTTACAGCTGTGGAGCCATTCCCTCTTCTTTGAGATGACGGGAGCCAGACCAACTCGGCAGCGGGATCTTTCAGTAAATATTAATACTACCTAGCAATGGTGTTTCTTGGTAGTTGGAATCAGGATAATGGAAACCATGATAAACCTGGAAGGGATTCAGTGGATCCCCAAAGCTTAGGTGAAATGTTTTCCACATGCATCACAGGGCCTATAACCTACACGGTAACTGTTTCATTATAGAACCAAGCCATAAATAAATAAATAAAATAAAAGTTAAGGGGCATTCAACTAGTTGAAAGCATTGGAACAATCATATTAAAATTAAAGAGATAATTTAAATCGTAGCAGAGAACCGCCATGACTATTGTATTTTAGAGCAATTGGTTTAGTTACATAAAGTCAGAATAAGTTCTTGTTATTGTTTTTCAATTAACAGTCTGGTAGAACTCATGAATTTTTGACAGTTTATAATGAACTCTAAATACATGAAAAATCTAATGCTCACTATGGTGGTTATTTCTCAAGTTTCACAAATAATAACTTTCCTATTATAGTTGCTAGAAGTAAATGTTCTTTTTCAGAGTAAACTTATTAAAATAAAGTGTTTTATCCCCCAAACATCAGCCCCATTACTTATTTAATTTTCCAAACACTTCCACTTGAATATACGAGAATATAGAATATAGAAAATGTCCATCCACAGAACAAGTGATGTAAATTAGGCCATGTAAATTTCTTTCTTGAATTTAAGACAAATGAAAATTTCAAGGAGTCTTCATTGTATTACTAAAACTCTAGTCGTTTATACAAGGCCCTGCACACTCAGAGGAGCTGATGTCTGCCTCACTCATCACCTGCTTGCACCCCGTTCATTCTTCAAGTCTTAGTTCATCAGCCTCTCTGATAAGCTCAGTTATGTCCCTCAGTGTTCACATTCTGTGTCCCACAACCTATGAGTATATTATCTTACATGGAAAAGGAACTTTGTAAATGTGATTAAGAGGCTTGAGATAGGAAATCATTTTGATAATCCAGTTGGGCCCAATACAATCACATGTATCTTCTAAAAGAAAGGCAGGAGGATCAGAGTCAGAGACTGAAAATGTAAAGATGGAGAGGCAGGAATCAAAGAAGGAAAAGGTGCTATGCTGCTGGCTTTGATAATGGAGAGAGGTTCTGTGCCAAGGAGCACAGGTGGTCTCTAAAAGCTGGAAATTGTAGGAACTCAGTTCTCCAACAGAGCCTCCAACCTGGGTGCAGGTCTGCTGACAGCTTGATTTTAACTAGTGAAACTGGCTTTGAACTGACTTCTGAAAGTAAAAAGCAATAAACTTGTATTGTTTCAAGTCTCTAAATTCATGTTAGCATAGTGTAGCATTGATGGAAAACCTTATGCAGACAAGCACTCTTTTTCTTTTTCTACTATGCTATGACTCAGAAATTTGCAGTCTCCACACTCTGAGTAAAGGAATTCGTGTCTCTAACTCTTGTTTACCATTGTTGCCTGGAAAAATTAGGCACTGAATAAATATTCATCAAATAAGTGAGTGATTGGATTAAAACCTGGGAAGGTAAATACATTTGCTTAGGAATGTTTTTGAGTGTGATTTTTCTCTTTTCACATAGGTTAATTTTCTAAAAGTATAAGCAAGAAACTAATAAGTGCTCAGAGAATACAATTCCTGAAAGTTTCTTCAATGTTTATTCTCCTCGTTTTGTTTCCATATGCACTGCCCCTTATTGAATGCTTAATAAAAGGAAGCAATGAAAACGGTGGTTGTGAACCATTCACCATTCTTCAAAGGCACTAATTCAGTGATTAATTATTAGAAACACGAGCAACATATTCATCCAGCCATTATACCATTGGCTAGACCCTTGCTGATGGAGAGTATGGTACAGACCAATTGCCTCGTGGTTTACAGAAAGCAGGCAAGTTGATCTGGTTGGATTTATAACTAGCTGATAATCCAGAGGCACATACCTTCTAGCTATTTCTGGATCACTCAGTGAGACTGCATATAGGCAATCAAATAACTTTCTATTCTTGTTCAGTGAGTTGCAGTAAAAAGCTATTTGTCCCATTAATTTTTTTGAAAATTCTTTGTAGAGGTGTCAATGATATATAGTATTAAAAGGAGATGAATTTGTAAAACCATATTCATGATACTTAACACACATAAATAGGAGCACCATATAGGAATGCATATAATGTTCTTTTCTACACACTACATTTGAGAGAACTGTGCTCCTGGAATATTACAAATTTCTTAATTAAAGTTATATCATTTTCATTTGTATTTACTTTTTAAAGTAGAATTTTAAAGATTCACTTTGTTACTTTAAAATATAAACTACTCTGGTTCAAAGATACAATTTAATATTTGACCATATTTTGGATGATTTATAAATATAGTAGGTACCTGGCAGGCTGAAAGACATAAATTTCTCCCTTTTCAGGTAATATATAAAATATTTTCTTTTTCAAATATTTATACTAATTACAGGTTTTACAAAAAAAATTTCCTTACATCTATATTTAAATTATTTTCCTGTTAAGTGACACTAATGCATATTAATGATCTAATGTAGGATTAATTTTTGCCAGGAGTTTATGGAAACTGTCACTTAATCAATATAAAGCTCCAGAATGTTTACTTGATTTAGCCTTACGAAGACAACAGTTTTATAAAAATTCCCTATGTAAAACCAGTTAATAAAACTTCTTCAGCGGCAGTCGACTAAGGGATAATGATAGTTAATGCTGTCATTTTTTTCTCTCGGATCTAACCCAAGGCCTCACATGTGCCCTGTAAATGCTCTATCACTATGCCATACCCACAGCCATTTTATTGACTTCTTCATATGAAAACATTACTACAAGTCAAACAAAACACAATGACAAAACATTTAAATTCATACTTTACTACCCGGGCAGTGAAACAATGAGGAACTTGAGCAACAGTTTTCTTTGAATAGTTTAATGAGAGTCACAGGAACACAGAGTGTTTTACTACTAAAGAAAAAAAATACTCATCCCCAAAAAAGTTATAATGGAAAAATTTGTACTGAACATTCAAGACTAGGTATGGGGATCCCGGGAGACACAGAGCACTTAATGGATTTTCAGTTCTGTTCTGAAAATTTTCTTTGCTCTGTCAGTGTTGTGCGAAATGTCAGGTTTTCTTCAACTTTGTCTTTTGGAAAACCTGAGTCTTTGTCAATTATTTAGTCTTTGTCGATCTTTATACAAAGGAAAGTTCAGTTGAAGATATTAGACTTCAAAGGCAGCAAAGATTATACTGAATGCATAAATATGCATTTTTAAGTCATCTTGTTTGCTAGCAACCTACCCAACTTTGGAAAATTCAAATTTTCTTGAAATAAAATAAGCCACTAATTTGACCCTCAGTTTGAAAGGGAAAAATACTGCGCTGATATCAGGATTCAATTTTCAGTTTCTTGAGACATTATCATTCACACATGAAAATGTTTCTTCACCAACGAAACTCCATTTCAAAAAAGTAGGCAGATCATTGCTAATAAATTATTTTGAAGTAACTTTTAAAATAGATCAGCAAATTGAAATCCTTTTTCACTGAAACCACAGTATCTGCTACCAGATTTTCGAATGCTTTGCTCATTGCTCTGTCTCTCAGCAAGAATCACTGTGGAAATGCGTCTCATCTAAAGAAAGTTCTATAATTATGATTTCTTGGTGATTGAAAAACTAAGCATTATGAGAGTGAGGACAGTACGGAGAAATCTCAAATGTTCACAAGGGACTATGAGTCTCTTGGTTTGTCTGAATTAATTATTTACTTCAAAAAACAAGTTTGTTTTGCTGCAGTCTAAGTATACTTACTAAATTTAGAAGTAGCTTCCAACATTATTACTGCTTATAAAACATAGGCATCTAATTACCCTCTGTTGAATATTTTAATATGCTCCTCTGTAATACAATTTTTAATGATAGAAAATAAATTAAACTTATATTACAGGAAGAAAGAGAATCTACAAACTGGTGCTTCTTAATTGTTGCCAAAGGAACAGTAACAGCAGCTCGTGGATTCAGCAAGGATATTAATAATTTAATCAACAGATGGCTATGAGCACCACTGAAAAAATGTGGGTGAATTAATTCTCACTTGCTCTCATCTTTTGGGAGGTAAACATAGAATTATGACTTTCTATGGTAATATATTTATATTGCTCATTTACTAAGATACTTCAGTGAAACAAGGTGATATAAGTAATTAAGAATAAAAAGATGATCTTGTAATGTTTACTCCACATGATGAGCCCATTTCAATTTAGTTTTAAGAACATGTTAGATTATTAAGCTTGAAACCCAGTATCGCTCAAATATTTGTTTCGTTAGTTTATCACTTATGAGTCAGTTTTCAGTAGGCTGTGCGATAATAACAAATCACCCTTCATCTCAGGGACTCATGCGAGGAAGATTTATTTCTCTCCTGTAGTTATTCTTATTTGTGGCCTTTATACTTTTGTTTCAATTCTTCATCATTCATTCAGGAGGAAGGAGAAGACTCTGTCTTATTTCTTTTTATTAGTAACATTTCCAGTACAAAATAATCACATCCCCCATGAGGAATGGGTGCATGAACACGAAGTCTCTTTCTTATGTGAACTCTTCTCATAGCAGAAGCAGACTGTGAGCCTGGCGATTGCTCTCTCCACCTTTGTTCAAAGTCTGGCTGCACAGGTTCACGTAGTCAACCTTTATGTCAATGTGCTGAAAAGTTATGTTTCCCTGGTTATAGTCCCTGAAAGAAGGTAACAACATTTTTTTATAGTAACATGGTTCATCCCCTGAGTATTTTTCTAAAATCAACTTCTAAAACTTTCTCTGTTCCTAAAACTTAAGTGTGCAAGACTTTCAGAAAGATTCCAGATACATGTATCAAAAACATGACAAAATATTACCACTGACTATAAAAATATGGTGCTGCATATTTTCGTGTGTCTGATAGAGACTAAAAATTATAGCAACCTGATATTATTACTCAACTATCTCCTATATCTACGTAAAGATAGTCGTTTCATTAGACTATTAGCACACCTCAAGGCTGGTCTGAGATATTGCTGCGTTGAATATAATGATCATCAGTTCACTTTGTGTTCTGGTTTTACTCAGTAACATGGAAAAAATACACAAGATTGATGTGTCATGTCTAAAAGAGCCAACAGTTTTAGAAATATGGAAAATTATATATTCTACCAGAATGGGGCAGCAATTAAGAAATCTTTGAATTAAACTCACTTTAATTTGAGTCATCATCTTTGGTATTATTTGAAGAAAATTTTATTATTTACTAAATAACAAGCAGCGTCTGTGAAGACAGATACTGTTCTAAGTCTTAGACCACCAGTCTAGCCTACAGATCTATCATACAAAACACCTAAAAACAGGGAACGAAGCTCCAAGGCTAGGAAGTGGAGCTGACAAGTAGCTGTCATTGAAGTCAGAATTTAATCCTAAGAGCTCACTCCCCAAGCTTGAGGAAGACAGTTTTTGAGACTTTCAATTCATTAGAAGAATAAAACATACTAAAATATACGTTTTAGTTGATATTATATCATATATGAGAATGTTATTTTAATATCTCAAAAAACATTGATCTCAATACAATATCCTATCTAGAGACAATAGACTTTAATCATCTATATTCCTCAGACATAAAAACTCTCTCTGCTCTCCCTCTCTCTCTCTCTCTCCCTCTCTCTCTGCCTCTCTTTCTCTCCCTCTCTCTCTCTTTTTGCAGTACCAGGGATTGAACTCAGGACGTTGCACTTGCTAGGCAGGCACTTATGCCACTGAGCTAAATCCTCAGTACCTCTCCTGTTCTTTTTATAGGGTCACATATCATGTATTTTGAATACTAGAAACCATTAGGTTTTATATCATACGTTTTCTATACCAGTCTTTTGTCTTCACTGCAAACTAGGAAAGCATATATATTACTTTGAGACAACTCTAATTTGACTTAAATTGTTTCATTCTAATTTGATTACATTATCTTTTCAGTTTAAGCAACATTTTATTCAATCCTCAGAACTAGAAGAATCCGTACATGCAAGAATTTGAGTCTTTAAAAAATGTGCCTTGGTGATAATCTTAACTATATTTCTGCTTTGCATAACAGTTTCTGTATATTTATTATATAAACTATTTAATTTAGTGTTCCAGTTCCTAGGAGAATTGAAGGCACAGCTATTCAGAAAATTTGAATTTATTGTAATAGTGAAGCAATTTTTAGAGAAAGGAAGCATAAGCCAACAATTTGCTCCACAAGAGATTCACAAGAGTCCACAAGAGATTCAGTTGGCATCAAAGGACCAACCCTTCATCCTCCCACACCCACACCAACCCCACACTCAAGAATTTCAGGAAGAGACAGTATGTCACTTTTCATTAATATGTTTTATAAATCGTGTTTCATTTGAATCAAGTATTCTCTTTTTTTAATTCTACATTGGTGGGCTTTTAAGGTGCTGTTGCAATTGTTGTGAAATATCAACTGAATATGCTGAGAAGGAAAGAAGGCAAAAGAGCTAAGCACAGAAATGACAAATGTAACGAAACAAGGGATAGGAAACTGAAAACCCCAGTACAATATTTAATATGGGCGGTAGATATGTATTGGTTTGTGTTTAGAAGTCTCAGCTTCCACTGATGTCAGTATAGGATAGCTTTTTAAGCAGATATTGTGCTTTATAATAAGTGAACCTCTTTTGAATTACCCTATTATTCACAGTATAAACTGATAAGCAATAATAATTACTATGCACACATGGTTCCCCTTTGCAAGGGGAATGATTTTGTCAGAGACTGTATGATAATTTATATCTAAACCCTGGGCTTGTGAGAACTACTAAATTGACTGCTCTAGATACCATGATTTTAACTGAACTCCCTTATTAATTCTGCCTGGAGAGCACATTTGCTGACTGAAAACTCCAAGGGAAATCAACTCCATCTCAATATGAGAAGTTTTAGCTCTGAAAGCATAAATCAAGGCATATGCAGTGACTTTCTGAAAAGACTTTCAATAGGAAGCATTTGAAAAGTTGAACTTATTTCCTCAAATTCAATGACAAGTACTGACTTAATGATTTGACTGACCCAGAAACTCTTCTGTACGCTAGATACAAGCCTCTGAGCTTGTCCACCTGGAACAGAAACACTGACCTCATATTTTAAAATTTTATAGCTACCCATTAAATATTTTGATAAAAATCAGCTTCATCCTTCTCATTGTTAAGGGGATTGGTTAGGTGGGAATCACTTCATGTTCTCAGAGCGTCACATAAATCCATTTAGTCCTTAAAGCACCCTCTGGGTCAGGTATTTTTGTCACCTTTGTTATGACCATAGAGAAGAAGCAAAATGATGATAACAGCAGCCTATTGGTAAGACTGTTACCTTAAACCAAAAGAAATGGAATAAGAGTCATGTTGTGAGAAAAATAGCAAAAATGCACTGTGCTAAGTAAGGTAGCCAAAAAGTTGATAAACTTATATTGATTCATTTTTTAGTAAAGTTGACTTTGAACCTGAGGACACTTAGGTTTGAATTTCAGTTTTATTCTTCAAATTTGTTGCACTTTGAACAAGATCATCAACTTCAAGATTCCTCATATGCAAGTCAGATAATAAAGTTAGTACTTTTTATGAATTTTGTGGGGTTTACATAGAATCAATTAATTAAATTAAATGGACTATTTGTATCTAAAGACCTTGGTATGCTTTGATTGTTTTTATTTTTTGATGTCATGTTTTCTTTATATCTTAATATTGCTTCCTAATTTCCTATAATACATAATAATTATTATTCCTATGCCATTATTGTCAATATGAAAGTTCCAGGCTCAGTGTTCCTAATGTGCCTGTAATTTAATGTTAAAGTCATCCTTGCCGCCCACCCTCCACATTTTTTCATGATACATTAGAAAGGGCACAGCATACAGGGTTAGTTAGTCTTTTTATGGAGGAACATTAGTAACTCCATAGTATCCAAACTTTCACAGCCTTTTAGATTGCTTTCCTTACATTTTACTGTGAGAATCATTTTGCTTGATCACCCTCACATGCGTAATACAATGTTCAAATCTGATGTGTCATTTGAAAACTTTGAAAACTGAAAAGACAGGGAAATACTAGCAGTGAAAGGAGAGTGCGCTGTAATTCTAGTACACAGCTCTAGTGATCCAGGCCTTGGCTCTGTCTCTTACCAGCTTTGTGGTGATTAGAAGTCACTGACCTTTGTTGATAGTCAGCATTTGTAATTAAAATTGTTCAGAATAAATCTATTTTCTGTCTTCTTTTTGGAGGGCATGAGATACAGGGGATCAAACACACAACCTCACGCTTGCCAGGCAAATGCTGTGCAGCTGAACTGTATCTCTAGCCCCAATAAATCTACTTTAAAAGGACTAAACTAAATCTTGTTGGTGCATATATATATATATATATATATATATATGTGTGTGTGTGTGTGTGTGTGTGTGTGTGTGTGTGTTTCTATTTTGATAGTATTCATATATATCTAGTGTATATGTATTTATCTCTGAAAGCATAAATCAAGGCATATGCTGTGACTTTCTGAAAAGACTTTCAATAGGAAGCATTTGAAAAGTTGAACTTATTTCCTCAAATTCAATGACGAGTACTGACTTAGTGATTTGACTAACCCAGAAACTCTTCTGTACGCTAGAAGAGTATATATGTATATGTACATATACATATATACTCAAGTTGCCTTTAGGACTTGGATACTGTTTTAAACCATTTTCATATACTCCAGCATGCCTACATATAGGAAATGCAGGGCCAACAAACAGAAGACCGACCAAATAATGACAGACTAGTGATCATTATTCTCTAAACTTTTAATCAATATTTTAATAGTTTTCTGGTTCTAAAAGAAATATTTATTGATTTAGAATAAAAAATAAAAGGGAGAGTTTCTTGTGACTATGATGATTTAATTATATAGCTCCACAACAGCAGATGAAAATGTGTTCCTAGTGACAGGATTGCGTTCGCTATGGGTAGAGAGCAGGTGACAGTGAGGTTTAGACAGCTGTCACATGCGGGGATGAAGTGGGTTGGCTGCCAGCGGTGAGGGCAAGCATCAAACACGGGCTTAGCAGTGATCTACAGAAAAATTACAAGAGCTAACAAGACAGCCTGGTTTGAAGCAGGAAAGCCTTAGATCATCATTTTAGACTAAAGAATCCACAATGATGCTATATCATATGACAGAGTCCAAGTGATAATAATGACAGTGATGTGACAGGCTGGAGGACTAATGGCTTACAACTGCATATCAAAATGGCATCTTAAAGTAAACTATGTAAGACGGTCATTTACTTATTTTGGAGCTACTATGTTGTTAAATCTGTAACAATTAATAAGAAATGATTTATTCCAACAATTGAAAAATAACTAAATTATAAAATCAAAATTGATGGTAAGATGTAATTTAGAAGATGAGTTTTAAATTTTATGTCTCTTAGAAATTTTGTAACAAAAGCCAACTATTGGATAATAATTTCTTATTCAGGTGGATGGTTTGCTAGTGCTGTGACTTGCACAAATTAAGTGCTTCATGAATATTTGATGAGTGCATGAAAGTGCTTACAATAATGATTTCTAGTGCTCCTTCAAAACAGATAAATAACTTTGATTCTTGTCTGTTGCACTTTTGGGAAACATAACTTCAGAAGTCCCTGTTTTCAAACGTTAGATCTAGCTTGTGAGAGTTAAAAAAAAAAAAAAAAAAAAAAAAGCAACCAAAGACATGGTTGCAAATCAATGACCTGCTTTGTAAAGAGTATTCAAGACCTGCAGCGTGCTAATGCTATTCCTCCTCATTCCTCATTTTGAGTCGCTTTCTTATTTGCTTGCCACAGTGTGACATCTTGGCCCCTTTGAGTTCCTGAAGCATAGTGGCTTTGCCTCTGTGACAGCTCCACGCATGCTCTTCGCTCTGTGTGTGATGCTCTTTCCAGCTATTCACCTGGAACATGCCTTCTTTTCAAAACCTCACCTCTACACTTCGCTCTGCCGTGAGACTGTCCCTGAAATTCATATGAACAGCTTCCTCCTTTTTCTTTCTTAGTGCCAAGTCTCAGAATCATAGGACATAATTTTAAACTGAGAGAATATGTGATATATTACTAATGTATTCTCTACAAAATTTTTAAAGATTAGCATACTGTTTCAAGTCTCTATAGCATTAAATTATCAAGAATACTAAAGAAGATTCAATGAAAAATGTAAATGTTATGACTTTCTTTGTTTATATGTGCATTAAAGAGTCTGTAGGTAATTTCAAAGTTGTCACAGGATATCAATCTATTATATTTATTGCCCGTTCCTCCTTCTTTGTTATCTAATCTCTTTTGTGTACAGATATTTTTAAAACTATTTCAATGCTAA
Organism: Cavia porcellus; assembly: GCF_034190915.1. Taxonomy (NCBI): domain Eukaryota; kingdom Metazoa; phylum Chordata; class Mammalia; order Rodentia; family Caviidae; genus Cavia; species Cavia porcellus. The sequence continues at coordinate 22,762,151 of NW_026947497.1, read as the reverse complement.
GGGGAATATTGAAGTGGTCACCTTATCATGGTGAATATGAAATTCTTTATTTTTGATTGTTTCTGAAATTTCCACTAAAATCTCAGTTATCCCATATATTGAGATATATCATGAAGCACATCATGAAATCCAAAATTTTAAATATTTCCAGAAATTTCTTATGATAGCAGAGAAGTTATTTTCTGTCCCAGATTGCTGGATCACCTTCTTTAGTATTTAGTATGTTGTCTTTGTTACACAGTGCTCTCAATAAATTATCAGTGCTTTACCTTTCTGCTGAAAATTACACAGTAAACAAAATAAAATTGAGGTGACTATATCCATAATGTAGAACTTAAGTACTCTGAATAACACTATCAAAAAAGTACAGCAATGAATCGTTTCTTATAACGTGCATTCTTAGAATTCAGAAAATAAAGATACACATTTAATGTGTTTTGTGACACTGATAATATTCTGCATGATTAATAGACTGCATTTTTCCAGTTATCTCATGATGGTAAGGACATAAAATATCTTCACTAGCTGCTCCATGCGGTAATTTTTACAACACGTAGAATTTGTTTAAATGAACATCTTATAATATGAAATTATGCAAAATATTCCAAAGGAAATTTGCAGTAGCACACATGGTTATTTTGTCTCGTTGAAGCAGAATAATCAGGAAAATGTATGATTCGTAAAAGAAAAGTGGCAGGAAAAAAAAATGAGTCACTTTGTCAATTTTTTTATCGGAGATTTAGATGTCTCTTTTTCAGACTATTGCCACAAAGAGGTCCTAAAATAATCCAGATGAAGTCAAGAAAAATTAAAATGAAAAATTAGCAGCGCTGGAATTGGAAGGAAAATGGGAACTTTGAGGCAGCTAGGCAGATGTCAGAGGTAATTAGTCTGTGATTTTAGCTAATTTAAGTGTCAGCCTTATTTACCACAAAGTCAGCAAAACATGATCAGTTGGGAAAAGTCACGTATTTTTTACTGAAGATGACACCAAATTCCATGACAAAGTATTAACATGAAACCAAATGAATCAGCTTTCAAATAAGTACAAATTAGGGAAAACTGATAGTTAATTCATGGCAGTTGCTTTCTTTCTTTCTCTTTTTCTTTTTTTATCTTTTTGAAACAGGGTCTCTCTATGCAGTTCAGGCTGGCCTTGAGGTCACTTTGTAGCCTACGCTGATCTCAAATTTGCACTGATCCTCCTGCCTCAGCCTCCCAAGTGCTGGGATTACAGGTGTGAACCACCACGCCCAGTGGCAGTTGCTTTCAAATAGCAGAAACCATTGCTAAATCTTCCATAATTAGACAATACGAAAACTACTAAAAAAAGATTATTACATAAAATGAATTATTACATAAAAACAAAACTCACTAAACCCATTTTAAAAGTGTTTTTTATAATGCAATATAACTACAAAACTTAGAAAATAATGGATTCTATTAATCATGCAGGACACTACTATACCACATTTGTATAAAACCAAATTTATTTGGAGATACTTCGGTAATTCTTTGAAAAAATATTTTTTTTCAAAATATGAGGACGTGACCCCCTTCTCTAGCACAGGTGCACAGCGGAGTACAGTAATGTAATCATGACTTAGTGCAGGTAATCGTGCAAGTGCCTGTTACAGTGCTATGTAAGAATGTAAATACGAGATGACAACCTGTGTAAGAATTATTCAGTAAAGATACAGGCGGCTCTTGCTCTTGTGCTCTTGCCCTTCTGTGCTCTGCTGTGCTCCTTGCTACCAGCTGTTGCTGATGTGTTGCACACATGTGCCCTTTAACCTTGGGGTTTCACTCATGAAAATCTCCCTTGGGGCCCCTGAGCAGAGTAACAGTTGTACTGGGCAAAGGAAGAGCCCAGTCACGAAAAATTGCAAACTTCTTGAAGGCAAGTTATCTTTTATTTGTGTAGGTCTCCATGCTCTGTGGGGCCCAGTAACTCTGGTGCTAACCACAATAAAAGAGAGCTGCATGGCCAAGACCCACCATTAAGCTGATTTACAAGTCATAGTTATTTTCCAATTTGATACTCCACAAACATCACAAGTAGCCATTAAATTCAGAATGGACAAAAAAAGCGTTCTTTAATTTAACTAGAAAACTGCTTATGAATTATAATTGGCTTTGCTGCTTCAAAAATCTGCTGAGCATTTCTTGGACTTGTTCTATTCTTGATCTAAAACTGCATAAATTAAGGAAAACTCAAAAGAAAATACTTTTGCTGTCTTTTCAGACTAACAGCACGAAACATTATCTTTCTTGGAATACTATCCAGCACTCACTGCCTATAAAACTTAAAGGAAAAAAACAAATTCTGGTTTAGATTTACTCTCACATCCATGGATCAGTCTGTGCAGCATGTGCTACTTCAAGCTTTTGAAGACTCCATTAGGCAAAACATTTTTAAGACATGAATGCTTCCCTGTTAAATAGAAGTTGGTTGTCAGTTCAAGTTTGTTAGTGTTAGTTCTGTCAAAGCAAAAAGTCTGTCCTCTTTTTTACATTCTGTTTATCTAAAGCTCTTTCCAATGATTTTCCATTTCCCAGAAACAATGCATCTGATTTTCTGACTAGCATTATCCCCAGAACCCATACCTATATTTATTCTTCCCTCAGACCTGTAACTATAAAATAACAGTTTTAAAAAATGGTTATATAGTTCATTGTCTCAGTCACAATGTTTTTCTAAAGACACATTCCTCTAGGATGCTTTACTTTTTGACTTCAATATCAAGAAACAACAGTGGTTTTCATCAGCAATTTGGTCTGTGACTTACAGATAGAATAAGGGAAGAGTGACTTGAGAGAAGACTACTCTGGCATAATGGAATCTTATTTCGATCAACATCTGTACCACATGCAATATGGTTTCAATTTGAGAGAGGGAACTCAGTGACACTGCCAAGGAACTTTGCTCATTGTTGGTTATTTTATTTGGGCTAGAATGGTACACAGTTTATGATCCCAGTTTTCTGCCAGAATACTATGGTGACTCATTTGGTACTTTGCAGCCTTATTTGGGAGTTTGGCATATAGATTTATATACTAATAAATTTAGAAGTATTTAAGTGGGTCACCTGAAAATCATCTGCCTTTAAGTAGAGTGTTTCTAAATATTCTGTGGATCTTTCCATTTCTTTAAATATGGAGACTGCCTCCCAAACACATCTGTCAATCTCTTTCACATATAGCTCATACTGTAAGTTTTGATGAGTGTCATTCATTCAACACTTTCCTGCACTAAGTGTAAACAGCCTTTAAGTTATCTATATTAATCTCACTAACAGAATTGTGTATGTGAAATGTTAACCATTATGAGTCCAACATATGCACATTCCACAGTATGTAAAAAGACATCCCCATGAGCTTTATGGTTAATGCCAAAAATATGTCTACCTCATAATCCCATTTCAGTGCACTACTTGAATATTTCTGAAATTCCAACATTCTTTGAAAAATGTTTACTACTGATGCAAGTATGGAGTTAATTATACTTCCTATAAACAGCAACAAAAATCTCATTAAAAACTATTTTGGTGATCCTCGGTTGCTTTGATTCAGGTTTAGATTCATCATAATGTCTCAAAAATATCCTACTCATGATCAGTCCCACTCAGTGATATATGCACATACTTTAAAAAATTGTCTGGATACATGATTTCTTTCTTTAAGAATGGAATTCAAGTTTTAAAATGAAAATTTCTACAATTTCTCCATCAGTAGGTGCATTATACTATGAATAAACACAAATCCTTGCTGTCCTATATCTTAATATGTTTCTATTACTATCCCTCCAATTTGGTTGCTCATAAAATATAGCACTAAGCAATCATTGTTAGCACAGATTCCTTTCAGTTATACATGTCTCACTTTGCGTCTTGGATCTTAGACATCAAGGTGGAATGAATCCATTCCTACTTTCTCAGGACTTACTTTCCATCTGAATATTTGTTTCAGCAGTGATTGTGCTTCTGGATCTATCCTTAATTGTCATTTTCACTTAATACTTTCACACAAAGTCATCCTGGCACATTGTTGGTAGAGTCTTTGCTGGTACGTGTCTCTCCTGCTGTGGTGGGTTAACTAATGGTCAACTTGTAACACCCAGGTGGACTGAATCAGCGTGGTGCTGGGGATGGATGGCCCAACTGAGGATTGTTGCCAACAGCATTGAGAGAGAGAGAGAGAGAGAGAGAGAGAGAGAGAGAGAGAGAGAGACAGACAGACAGAGAGAGAAACCAAAGGGAAAGATAGTATGCAGCTGATCCTCCTGGAGAAGCTTTTCATGCTAGCTTTCTTGATATGAACTCAGCTGGTTTCATCATCAGAGGATCTCTGATCCTCACTCACTGAGGATGCCTGCAATTCAATTTGAGAAGCCTAGGTCAGTCCTTAGAGCATCGTTTCGTGGCTGCAGCGCAGATCCTTCAGCCTGCTGGTACAATTCTTCATCCTTCTGGTGCAGACTTTCTGGTTTCCAACCCTGACTTTTGGGCCTTCCCAGTGCAGGTCCTTGATACAGATTCACATGAGACCCTGTTGTGGGCTATAGGACTCCAGTCCTATAGTACTCAATGGGGACACTGCCAGGGACTCTAGGTCTTCAGCTGGTCTCATGCAGGACATCGCCTTGGGATCCAGGACCTCAACTGGATTCTTTAGGTCTCAAGTATGCAAACACACCTCCTGCATTCTTTTTGCATTTGATTTTTTGAGCAAATATAAATTAATCCTATAAATTATGTGTCCTGTGTTAAATATTTTCCCTGGAGAACCCTGACTACATTACCTGCTAGCTCTCTAACACGGAGCACCCTCCTACAGCTTCTGTACATCATTCCCTCTGCCTGTGATGATGTCACACATGGCCATGGCTTAGTCTCCGGCCACACTCAGTTCTCTGCTCAGATGCCACAACCCGAAGTGGTCTTCAGAAGCAGCTTATCTAGAACAGCACACCCACTCCCAAGGCAGCCTGTTTTCTCCCCAATCTACTTTCGTTGCCTCAAAAGCACTTGTCTTTCCTAGATATTGACCAGCATAATTGGCACTATATTTATCATTGATTGTAATCTCCTCTACAAAAAAGCATGTTCCATTATGTTAGTTAATTTTTTTCTTCACTATGCTGTTCCTATGAGCAATAAGATTGCCTCACATATAAATAAAGGGTATTCGATCTTTTTTTGTGATTCAGTTTAATCCAGAATGCTGAACTTCTTTGTAGTTCAATGTATTTTTCTGTTAAAGGGTGCTGTATTTCATAGTTTTTAGGATAAATATATTTGTTTTCAAATATTATCATAGATACAGAGGTTAAGAATGACTCACTGATTCTTATTTGTATGCACCAAATTTGCTAGAACCCAGTGCCTTTCCTTTATTATCAATAACTAAAAATATTGAATCTATACATAGCAATGACCTATTTACTACGTATTTGGTCTGATAAACCACCATGGTTGGTTAAGCATATGCATTGTTAATAATAGGACTTTCCATTCGAAATATCTTTAAGAGACAGACACTAGATTAATCAGCTGAAATGTTTTCCTTCACATCGGAAAGCCTAACAATGTGCTAAAGTGTATTTCACTTCTTGGTTTATTTTTCCTAAGGGAAAGTAAATTCAGTCATTTTGAAATGTTAGCTCTTTTAAGGCTGAATTTAGGCATAGAATAAAATGGGAAAAGAAAAATTGCATTGCTCAATTATTGATTCAACATTTTAAAACATTCTCACTTTTCACAGATTCATGTTACAATAATGTTAAATTCAAGTAAAATAAAGTGCATTTTATATGACAGTAGTGATTTATTCTTAAATGGAATATCTGGAAGTAATAAACTTACTAAGTGTTGTATTTTATTTTCCCTTATGAATAAAATATCTATAAAGGACATAACTTTGAAGAACGTAAGTGTTGTGTTTCCTATGAACTTTGTTATAAGCACTTTGTTAACAGGTAATTGCTCCAGGTGCTTCTATTTTTTTTTTTTCACTTGTTAGAATGATTTTAATTTATTTAACAAACTATCAATAAGTCATCTAATTTAGAAAATTCTAGAGACAATCTTAAAACCCACTGCAGTGTTCTCCATAAGAACAGCAACTTGGGCCCTGTGACAGTGTTTGCTTTCTATTCTTCCTGCCTGGAAACATTTCTCTGGGTATTTTCCATTCTCACCTGAAAGTAACACTACCTCCATAACAAAAATTCAGTGAGAGCCAAGTGCCTAAATGACTATATTTAGGAAACCTGATAAGCCTTTATAGGGCTAAATTAAAATTCTAGGGTCATGATTTTATGCGTGAATATGCAGGGCATTGTTAACCATTTAGTTGAGGGGATTGTTTCCCTAAGAAATTACTGATAATAATCTTGTCTTTAAATAGTATGTGTTAACTCATTAATTCAGTAAATTAAATGTCAATCTCCTTTTTCATAGTCACCTTCCATTCGTATATTTCTGATTTGTTATGTTCAGCTATAAATACTGTTCTCGCATTGGTGGAAAATATTTCCAGAAGAAAAACAAACTAGAAATTTTTCTAAAACAATGCCATTTTTTCCCTAAAGTGAGATTGATTGATAAGGAGAATAGTAAGAATTCTATCTCATCAAAAAATTTTTACAGAAAAAGAATATGAACCCTTGCCATCACATCCTTTCCCCTTAACTATAATATGCAGATCATATACTGGCTCATCACAGATAATCACACAAAGAGAAAAGTATTAATATATTTTACTCAGTGTCTAATCCATTAAAATCAGATGTTTTAGGGTAAAACATTTTACTTATTGTTATGAAACAAAAAATAATCTCAATTTCTTAAATGACAAAATAAAGATAAATAAAGGTATCTCAATATATTGGTATCTGTTTTTAAGTACTTCACTGACTAAAATTTTTGTATGTTGAAGACTCTTCTCCTTGTGATGTGGTCAGTATTAGAGTATCCTGAACAAATGTGAAATTTCAGGCAATTTTTTTTTATTGCAAAAGGTTCTGAAGTTGACAGGTAACTTTTAGAAGTCTTGTTCTTTAAATCATAAGTGTTTATATATAAATGAATGCTGTTCTGTACCACTCTTCAGAATTGTTTCACTGTTGGGGGCTACTAGGAAACAGAGGTTTGTCTCAGCCCAGACAGCATGTGAAATTTGTTTAAGACATGCAGCAGAATGATCAGTAAATTAAGATAGGTATGTGTAGCAGAGCTTTGGCTGTCAGTTCTCCAACCTACCTTTGGACTTAGAAAAATCTGAGTAGGATCCTTGGAGAAAATCTGAGTCAGACATTTTTCCGTAATTAACTTTGATTCATGGCTACTTCCATAACTCTAAGACTGGTCAAAAGCTGGCTTTCGGGGAATATATTCTACTGGGAACTCCCAAACCTTTCTTGCTAGAATGTTTAAACCTGGTTCATAACAATGTGAGACCCCCAAAAGACCAAACTAGTCTAGACTCATTCTACTCCAGGGAAGTCTAAGAGATCTGACAACTAAGAATGCACTAAAGTGACCTTAAAATATCTCTTCTGGCAATTATCCAGTGGTGATTTTTTTTTTAAAGAAGTGATGTTGCGCATACATATAGTTCAACTTGCTATACTATTATTAACAAGGAGAAACTATTCTCAACTAGGATTGCACAGAGCACAGAAAGATGAATAATATTACACTGCAAATACGAAGTATTTTAAATAAATATTTTAATTCTATTGTTGGCATTTACAAGTAGAAAGCATACAGTATGTTACAAATATCAAAATGTGAAATATATGAACGTTACATAAGTAACAAATGTAAAAAAAGCATTTTCTTACTTTCCTCAAAGTAAGAAAACGATTCAGCATAGGAAAATATCAGTATCAAAAACACAGCTCAGGTGTAAAAAAAAGTTTTTACAGGGTATTAAAAAAATGACCTACAAAAGGACAGAAAGAAAGACGTGCTGCAGTTTGACTTTATATAAATTATAAAAAACTGGGTACTTGGCGTAAATGTTGAGTGGAAGAAAAGTCAGTCCAATCATAGGTTTTGCTTAGATCAATTCATTAGAGTGGTAGAAACATAGAATTTTCTTTTTCAATAAATAACTTTTCCAAGTGTCTCTTAGGAGTGCTGTTGACAGCATCTCTCGGCAGTAGAGGACAGCGCGCAGTGATTTTGTTCCTCGTGGAAACCTGAGGAAAGTCAGGAGGACACAAACCATTTGCGAAAACATTTCAGAAGTTTTAACTAAATTTTGTAAGAAAGCATTAAAGTGCTGAACAAAAATGACGTAACTTTAGTACCCACTGTCATGTAACACGTAAGCTAATCACTCAGCCATTTCTGAGCAACATTGAATATGAAATCCAAAATTCTCAAAAGTGTTAATGCTTAGTCTTTCGTTTCGAGGATAGGAAGGGTTTTTTTTCTACACTTTACAGGGGTTGGTTAAACCGCGAGGATCTTGCAATGTAAAACATAATCGTAATAATACAAATGGAAACAATACACAGAACCCCAAAGCGAAAACACAAGTTCCTTTCTGCAATGGTAACAGTATTAATTTCAAAAATCACAAACCAAACACTGGTAAAGAAGCAAAACTTTCCAAATGCTGCATGCCACGTAACTAGTTACAAAGCACAATGCATGCAGGAAAACAAATCCAACCAAGCATATTTAAATTAAAGAGTTGATCTGAGTCTGTTTCAGCAGCATTGTGGTTATTATTTTTAACGTTTCTCAGCCACCAGTCCATACTGGCCTGCTTTTCAAACGCAATCCAACCACATCAGCAACCTCACGACCTCACGATGGATGGCTCGAGTGCTTCTTGCTTTTGGTTTCTGGGGGGCCAGCACCCCCACTCACACGTACTGTTCCGCCTCCCCATCCTTGGGGCCCGGCTTCGTGGTCCCCCCCTTGCCGTCTTCACCTGCTGCTGCTTTTTCTGGCAGAGACGCCAGATCTTTGAAGACATCTACGTAATGGCCAAAGCCCGGACCCCAGTTCAAAAGGTTGTCCCAGTTGAAGTTCCCGGCCTGCGGCCCCAGCTTCAGGGCCAGCGTGGGGTCCGCGGGGCCCGCGGCCGAGGCCTGCGCGCTGGCCGGGCCGCCCTCGGCCCTGCGGCCGTGGTACCTGCGCGGCTTCAGCCTGGCCCCGTAGTTGTCCTCGTCGTCCGCGTCGGACTCGTTGACTTGAGACAGCTTGGGCATCCTGGACGTGTACGCCGCGGGCTTGTCGCGGTCGTACTCCATCTCCGAGCAGGTGAAGGACTCGTGCGAGTCGCTGTCGGAGGAGGACTCGGGCGCCGGGATGCCGTCGGCGGGGTTGCGGGTGCGGGACAGCGGCCGGCGGCAGTCCTCCTCCGAGGAGGAGCGGCCGTGGTCGGCGCTGCAGATGCTGGGGTTGCGGGGCCGCGGGGTGTTGAGCCGCTCCACCTCCTCGATGGACAGGCCCACGGGCGGGGAGGCCTCCAGCGGCAGCGGCCCGAGGGGCTGCTTCAGGCGGCTGCCGGGCCTGGAGCCGTGCGCCCCCGCCCCGGCCTGCGGGCTCTTGCTGCGCCGCCCCAGCCGCGCCCCCGCGTAGCCGAACAGGCCGGGCGTGGCGGCGTCGGCCGCGTGCGCCATCTCCAGGCCGCCCGCGTCGCGCATGGCGAGGTGCAGCTCCCGGGCCGGGCTGCTGCGGTAGAAGGTGGAGGCCTTGGAGAAGGGCCCCGGGCTGTGCCGCGACAGGCCGCCGGGCGTCGGGCACGCCGAGTGGCTCAGCGAGCCGGTCCGCAGCCCCGGGCCGTAGGGCGCCTGGTAGGTCAGGCTGCTGGCCCCCAGGGGCATGGGCGACTGCCGCGCGAAGCCCAGCGGGCTGTGCCGCTGGATGGAGAACTTGGGCGTGTGGCTGCGGAACTGCTTGTAGTGCTGCACGATGTCCGCGTCCGAGGGCGCGATGCTGCTGGCGTTGTCGATGTCGTAGTGCTCGATCTCCTGCTCCGGGGACGCCAGCGGGGCGCTGGGGATGGTCTCCGAGTTGTGAGGCAGGTCCGTCTCGTCGTAGATAAGGTAGGGGTTTTCCCTCTCGATGATGTCCGGCTTCGGGTTGCCTTCGGGCTGCTTCCTCACCGTCATGTCGTCCCCGTAGGGCGGGATGTTATCCGGGTCATCGAAAGCCACGTTCTCGCTGCCTTTTTTCTTCTTCTCCTTCTTGGGTTTCTTCTCCTTGGGATTCTTGGCCTTTCTTCCCCTGCATTGATTGCACAGGATCAGGCTCAGGACCAGGAGGGCCAGGACCGTGGCACAGCTGCCCACGATGGCAGGCACGGCCCACAGGGGCAGCGAGGCCTCCTCCGGGCCCTGACTCAGCACACAGACGTGCCCGCCAGGACTGCCGGCTTTGCACACCTTCCCCTGAGGACACAGGACGCCGAGACAGGCCACCACCGTCTCACAGGTCCTCCCCGTGTGCGACTCCGGGCAGCTACAGGTGAAGCCAGAGTGCAGGCCTGGCTCGCAGCTGCCCCCATTCTGGCAAGGGTGGGAGGCACAGTCGCCGGGGGGCACGCACTTGTAGGCGTACCACTGATTGATGCACAGTAAGTCGCCCCAGCAGGGATTGCTGGCACAGATGTTGGGGCCGCGACAGCCAATCTTCACCGAGGGATCCGTTTTGGAGATGGAGGCCAAGCTGTGCTTCCCGCTGAAGGGGAGGCTTTCTCCCCCATACAGCACTGATGCAATGCAGCCATCAAAACCTGCAGGGAAGAAGCGGCAAGATGAGTTTAAAAATCCAAGGTTTAAACAGCCCGGGGATCTGATCACAAGCTTCATAGTCACCTCAGGACACTTTGGAAACCACAGGCCCCAAGTCACCCTCCCATTGAAAGGCAGAAAATCTGTGTATCTACTGACATACTTTAGCAAGCTGTGTAAGATTTCTGTGACAAAAATGTGGAGCAGACGGCTTGGATCTCACAAGTCCTGAAGATGAGGAATGACTCAAACAGATTTGCTCTGAGTCTTTCCTTCATTCATTTATTTGTTCTATTTTTATAGTGCATAAACCAAAATTTACATACACAGAAATCAAATTCATTTTTTTGAGAAATATGAACAACCACCAAAAAGGTTGATAGCCTCAAAACAAGATCATGCATTGTCCAGTGATTGTGATGACAGAACTACCAAGGAGGTAATAAACAAAGGCTCTTAGGGAGCAGAAGAAAAACCTTAGCTGCATTGTGGTCACTGAAGTTTGTAGCAGGTGTCATTGTAGCTCAGCATCTCCTGAGGTAGAGATGTCAGGGATTAGAAAAAGTGGATGATTCTTGTGGATGATTATGGTGAATATTAAAATTAACTACTGCATTAGGCTTGGGTGCAGGACAGCTGTTAGCAATCCTGAGTAATAAAAGACCACTCCACCCATGTGACAATTCCATCCCCAGATATGCTCTTTTTCCTCAGGCTTTGATGACCGCTCCTATTTTTGTTCCTATACTTCTGGAGTTCTTTTTATTATTTTGTCTCCTTTTTTGGTTTTCTCCTCTAAACAAATGTAGAGTTACTCAAGACCACGCCCTGGGCTTTCTTTGTATTTTTCTTCCTCACAGTGATGGTCACACCCAGGCTCAATCCTGAAAATCCTGTGTATTTCCAGCATAATTCTACTTCTGACTTGCAGCCACCTGTCCCAAAGCCTCTCTCAAAAGTACTTCAGACTCAGTCTATTACAAAACAAACTGTTGATGTTTTCCAGAGAGATGCTTTTGGATTCCATTGCAGTTTCCTTGTTTGATGGCACTAACTAACTTTCTCTGAGTTTCAAACCAGATATCTTCCTGAGTTTTATTAAAATTACCAACAGTTTGGTCGATTTTAGTTCCTAGAATGCTATTTCTCAATTATCTACTTATTTCTCTTCCTTGCCATTATATTAAGTCAAAATCTAAACAATGGACACCCTTCCCACATTACTGATGTTCCTTTCCAGATGATTTTTGCAAATCTACTTGGGTTCTGCAGTTACTTTCTATAATGTAATTGGGAAGATCTTTGCTCTTGTGCATATCTAACCTTGATAGTACAGGCTTAATTTTTTAAAAACCTCCTTGTATAGTAAGATGAAGACAACATGATTTAAAAAACAGATTTTGTCTTCAGTCTCACCTTTGCCTGTGACCATCAGTCACTAATGTGTTGTATTTTCCATCCTTCACTTAGTCTACTTTGAAAACTTCCTTCAATATAAATTAATCTTTCTTACTTTTTCCTCCTTACCCTCACCTTTGAGACTTAAATACACATGTAAATTTCCCAAGAAGGTTTCTCTTTCTTCTTTTATTTCTTCTTTCCTTTTAAAATCTCTTAAAAGCCTACATTCTTTTTTCACATCACTTATGACAGATTACTATAATGATGGGAGAAGGACTGTTTGATGCTTGTATCCTGTTTCATGGATGCCAGGGGGAGAGTGGCTGTGAGTGAATTACAGGAGTGGATGGCTAAAGTAGTGCTTCAGAGACAGGCAAAGTACAGGTACTTATCTGAGCCCTGGGGCTGAATTATGATCTTAGTAAGACAGATAGATGCAAACGTTTGATAATTTATTACAAAAATTTTAAAGACAGTTATGAGAGTTTTAGAATGCTCATAATATCTGACTATCAGAAATGCAATTACTATTGTAAAATAAACTATTGTAATAAATTGTGTTGTATACAGGATTCATGCTACATGGATTTTATTTGCTCACATCACAAAAATCACCTGCTTTCTGAGAGGCAAGTTTTTTCCTTTCTTTCTGACACAAATTATTTACCTGTTTGAGCATCTCGATGAGCTTGATTAGGTGGAATTCCACCAAGAGATATAGTAAGCACATCAAGGCCACCAAAGTCCTGAGTAGGGTGAGTGATATCTCTGTTATATATTCTGTCAATGGACAACACGGTGGCAGTTCCATTTTTCCCTATTAGGAAAGTATGCCAGTGACCATCTGCAACATACACTTCAGGAATATTCCTCTCCACTTTCCCAGCAATTCCTGCATCTGACGTAAAATGTATTTTGCCATTTTTGACCTGTAAAAGATGTTAAAAATAGAGTACAATCAAAGGATGGCATATTTAACTAATATTTAATGAAATTAAATCATAAATACTGACCAATCAGAAGCATTGTAATAGCTATGGAGTCTGGTGATATGGTATACTGCATATATTGTCCATATAAATTTGGGTAACACGTAATTTCATGATTACTAGTTTTGAAAGTTTTCAAAGTTCTTGTGTTTATGCTGTTACCTCACAAGCATAAAATTATTCACCAGAACATAATTAAGACAATGATTGAATGAATAACTATATTAACCAAATACACTTTTTTATAATTATAGTCTAGTGGTTCTGTCTGGTGCATTACATTGGTCAGTTTATAAAAGGCCAAGTGACAAAAAATGTTACAACCACGTTCAAAATGAAAAATAAATGCTTACCTGTAAAAGAAGCAGAGTTATAAAAATAAAGATAAAAGTAAATGTTTCTTGCAATCTCTTCTATTAAATACTGAAGGTTTAGAAAAAATGATGTCTATTATTTATTTATATCATTTTTGATACGGAAAACAAGGATGAACAAAAAGGGAATTCTTAGTGATTAGGTTTCTGGGCATGTCTCTGCCTTCCCTGTCTTTTCCATTTATCTAAGGGAAATTTGGTCTCTTTCATTTCACCCAGTAGAACATTGAGTAACAAGATGCTCTTACTCCAGTTTCCAGCCACCAAGTTTCCAGTATTACAAGTAGACTACTTTAGAAATGAAATAATTTATGAGGCAAGATGTACTTTTTGGTTTAAGGAGCCTAATCCCATAGCAATTGCCAGATAAAGCTGGTGTTTTGGCCAAAGGAAGAAATGGCGCTGTGCCTTGAAAGATGGGATTGAAAAGATGGATCAGTTTATTTTGCCACTCAGATCAAATATTTCTTTATGCAACAAACACATCTGGTAGAACTAAAAATCAGTTCACTTGTACTTTGTGGAAAATATGCCTAACATATTTACATATGTTAGTCATATAGTAATATTTTATTAAAGCAGTTTTTCCAGATCACAATATATTTTAAAGTCAGATAGGAAAAAAAAATTCTAGTTAAATGACTATAACGTTTTGTCAAATGAGTGACAACTGATGACATTAAATAAAAATAGTGATGCCTTTTTAGTTACAGCCAGAGCCCTTTTTGAAAAAAAATGCACGGAAAGGGCCTTTTCTCTGTTCTGGGTTTCTCTTTTACTTAATCACATCATGTCATCTTTTGATTCAATTAGTTTCTGATGAAAGAGCACTTGGGATATGACATGGAATTGGAGAGAGATGAGTAAGAATATAAATTCCAATTACAATACTCTGAAGACTTCTCTTTTTCCTAGTAACACTCCACCTAACACTTACATCCTTCCTGAATTCTAAAACATCTTGCTCTTCTTTTCGCTTGGTTATTTATTCATGTAGTATTTTTTAAAATTTATTGTCAATTCTATGAGATTTTGAAACCCTTCTCCAACTCTATATCTTCCTCATACAAACAAATTTGTATGAGAACTGATTTGGAATAGAAACAAAGCCCAACATCTGACTATTATTAAAGAATTTCACACATGAAACCACATGATATGCCGTGGGTAGAGGTTTGCAAAATGCTTTAAATATAATGGCAACAAAATTACCCCCAAATATGCTTTCCTTCAAGATTTCTCCTGAAATATCCTTTGTTTACCAAGCAGAACCGATATAGAGAACATATTCTGCTCTCTCCTCAAATAGCTATCTCCTGACGCCCTCTCCTACCTTTTACCATAGGAACTCTCATGTATTCACTGCTTTTCCCAACCTTACTTTTGTGTGTCTTTATGTGTGTGCAGGTGCATGTGTTTTTGTATTTGTGTGAAAGAAAGAATCAGAATGGAAAATATAAAAAGGAAAAATAAATGGTCAATAGACAAACCCCTGCCCAAAGGAAAGGAAGATTGAAAAATCCAGGTACCCTGGTAAATGACAAGCTAACTGATGAGAAATCCATCTGAAGCTTCCCAGCCTTTAGAAATATATTATATCCCTGTCACCTAAATAATTTGCACTTTGAGAAGAACTACTTTCTGTGACTCTGTTTAATTCAACTTATTGTTATTTTTTCATCTATTTGTTTTATATCTCAAGCCCCTTAATCTCCGAATTAGCTGCTTTCCAAAAATTTCAAAATAAAACGTGCACTTTGGTTTATAGTAATCATTGCAATTAACAAGCAGTTATTTTGCCTTCAGGGGAAAAATCTTTGAAAGTGTTTACTATCAATGTAACAAAATCTTGAGAAGTTGGGTGAAGTCCTGTTGGAAACGCAAAAATGTGTGGTAAAAAAAAATGGATATTCAGTCAGCCACATTGCATTTTGACTGACACATCTTGACATAAAGAGAAACACACAGAGATATTTCATGTGCCATTTAAATGGCATGAGGACCTGGAAGCAGTTGAACAGACAATGTGCAGATCTCAATGTCTGAGCCTCTCAAAACATACAAAACGTTTCTTGTAGATAATGAAATTGTACTTCTTTCTTTATTTCTTTACTTTCTTTGCTTTTAATGCACTTTTCAATGAATATAACAAAATACAAAATTATAATATTACACTCTCTATTCTAATCCTACCAAAAAACACATACATGTTAGGGTTTAAAATAATTCTTGGGGAGAAACATTTTAGATTTCAAAGACACATTATCTTTTTTGTTTTACTTTGCTTAAAACCAGGAGGAGAGCAATATAAATTTGTACAAAACAAAATATATTCCTGAAAACTATTTTCCTTGTTGGCCAACCTTTTGACTGCTCCAAACCAATACGAAAGTGTGTTGAAACCAACGCATTCCCATCTCTTACTCAGGCTAATGCCTGGGGAACGGTTAAGATACATAGTCCTGACTAGCATCCAGTATTGGTCAGAACTCTAAAAGCTTTGTAGCGAAAAAAACAGAAATTATGGGAGAAGTGATTTAAACCATGGCACAGCAGGCAGTCTAACCAGAGGAAGTCACTGTTAGCTTTTCTCTTACCTTCACAGTAGTGTAGTTGCTGCTTTCTTGGATATGGATTAAAATGCCATTCTCACTTCTTGTTCTGAACTTTACTTCCAGGCTGTTCACACCAAAAGGTTCCAACACGGCCCCTCCAATGCTCTGCCTTAACAAATACTCCCGCTTCTCATTCTGACTCATGTGATAGTCTAGACGTCCTTTGCCTTCTAAGGACAAGGCAGTGTCAGGTGTAATAGCTAAAAGTAAATGAAGAAAGGGAAACATAAGAGCAACACTATGAACTTCTTGGGGCATTTTTAAGAGTCACAAATGCTCCTCAATAAGGAGGCCAAGGAAAACATTAAGATTTTGGAATTAGTATCCCCCAATTCTAGTCTGGCAACAAAGTTTTCTATTTTAGAATTAATATATGAATTTATTTCAAATGCTTAAATCCATTTCAGAACCATGAAATATACAACATTTATGACAGTTATTAATCACTTGGGAAATAGCCACGTAAATATTTGCCATGATATAAATCATAAATATTTGAAATTACCTGTTGAGAATAAGAATTTGAAAAGTTTAATTTTAATCAATTTTACTGTATTTACAAAATTCATTAATAACTATGTTTTCATAGTTTAAAATGACTTCTGATAATTAGTTTTTGGTGTTTGTAGTTTTTGATATTTAAAAATTTGAACAAAAATGTATATACAAATATTTGTATTTGCAGCTAAATTTATTGTGTGTAATCATCTAGCTAGTTCAGTTTATCATCCTGTATCACCACTTAGTATGGTTATCATTTATGATCACCTCCAAAGTGTTCATAGTCCAGAAGTGAAGAACTCTAAAATACAAAATTTACAACAGCATAGCTAAAGAAAGGAAATGAAAAAACTGAGGGAAAAAAAAACCCTTAACACTGAGTAATATTATTTTTAAATTTATAAAATTTATAGAATATGATAAATTTATAGAATATGATTTAATTTAAGAAAATAAATCTGACATTTCTAGAGCAAATGAGTTATCTCATATTTTAGACTATTATTTTCCTAATTATTACTCATCATTATAAATAAATATGTAACAGTATTTTTCTATGTTTTTATTATTTCCAAAATTATTAAATATGGTCAAACATTCTGCTATGATGATCCTTAGAGTGCGTTATATTCTAAATTTTATCCTGCAATTCTGTTCATTCTCATAATAGAGTCAAATTACTCCTTAAAAAGTAATCAGATACCTGAAGTTAAATTAAGTCATAATCATTTACTTGAAAATAAAGCTATTATTATAAAAGAGATTCTATTAGAGGTAGTTTGCAGAATATATGACTTGAAATTGGAGAACACCATTTTCTAATGATGAGTTCAATGTCATTAGAGTCTTATTAACAATAAAAGTAGCACTTAGACAACTAATGAAAAGACTTAAAAAACAATACCCAAAATCAATTCCAGTTCACTGCAAATTAAAAAGAAAGTATTTATTTTAATTCCTGCTGCATGATGTCTTTAGCTCATTGCTCATTCCATCATTTAATGTGTATACTTTTCTATAAAATACAAAAAGTTAACCAGGGAAATATTCCCTAATGTTAGATGATACAAAACTACAGTCTAAATATATTCATATTTTCAATATCTAGAATAAAGTCATAATTTTAAAAATTCAAGTGTATATTGAAGTATACATATTTACACTTCCATGTTATTATAACTTCCAGTGGAGGGGGACGTGATTGACATACATTTTTCACAGTATTTCCCAGTGAGTCCTTCTTTGCAGTGACACTGCTGCCATGACCAGAAATCCACACATGTGCCGCCATGTTGGCAGGAGTTACGAGTACAAGCACCTTCCAGTCTAGGACATCTACAATAAGGTCATAAAAAAGGCCATAAAGTGCAAACAAAACAGACCAGGGTTTGTTAAAAACAGACATAAAGTTTTATAAACCTGAATAATTTCAGACACTCAGCTAAAGCTCAAGTTACAACTACATTTGGAGCAACTAATAACTAGAAGTTGACTAAAACATTGCCTGCTTCATAATAAAACAGAAGACTAAATAAATAAAAATAACACCTTAACTAAAATGGGAAAAATAGGTGACAATGTCTTTCTTAAATTAATTCTTATCTGAGTAATACATTTAGTCAAGTAAACCCTTTGTTTAATATATCATGGAGGCCATATATTTATTTGATTAGACAGACTCATGCAAGTAAGGTTTATTGAATGCCTATTCTTATGTCAAGGACTACTTTAAGCACAGAATAAAGTGATGAAATTTCATGCATTCATGAAGTATTATATTTTATTGTTATATATTATATAATATTATATTTTCCTGTGAGAGAAACAGACAATAAAGGAAAATTGAGTATGAAAAATTTCTGTGAGAAAATTAAAACAGAGAAATAATCCAGCGACTTTGACAGGTTTCTCATCTCCAGATTAGACCACGAAGGAAGGATTTGTCATTAGGGAGACCTTAATACAGTTGGGGAGCAGAGTTTGGTAATGAGACCCCCTGGACAGAGAAGCTGTCAGTAAGGAAGCCCCAGCATGGGGACAGATCTTCATGCTCCAGGTTCACCATGGGACCACCCTCCTGGGAGCAGAGTAAACAAGAAGAGCAAGTAGATGTGGCCAGGAAGTGGAGGGAGAGGCCCGATCAAGAAAGCTTTGGCAGGGTAAGGGCATTGGCTTTCCTCTAGGCAGATGGGACGCTATTGCCACATCTGAAGCAGAGAAATGACAAGAATTGACTTGTGTAGCAAAAAATGTCATTTTGGTTGCTGCTGAATTGGATGTGAAATATGACAGAAAGACAGAAGTCAAAGATCAACATAAGATTTTTGGTTCAGCAGTTTCTCACCTAAAAAATGTTCACAATATATTTTAAAAATCAAAAAAGGATTAATATTTAAAAATACACTTTTATGAACATGTACGATGATATAAAAGAGAGCACATTGAAGTGTTAACAATGGTTATCAATCATAACTGTGTATTTTTTGTACTCAATCATTGGTAATGAAATTGTTACTTTGAATCATAACAATATATAGAAAATAAGGGAAATGATCAATTGCATTAAAATACTAACTTCTAAATATTAAAAAGTAACACTGATTTGTGCTTATAATTATATTTCTAAAGTTTTCAAAAATATCAGCAAAAATTTTTGTGAAAATATGTTGATCATAGTCTTGTTATTACTTAATACAATTAGAAACAACTAAGTCAGCCATGATGATGCATGCCTGTAACCTCAGCACTCGAGATGCTGAGGCAGGAGGATCGTGGCTAGTTCAAGATCAGCCTACAAAATGAGCTAAAGGCCAACGTGAACTGTATAGCAAGATCCTTTCTCAAGAAGACAAAAGAAAAAAGAACAACTATAGCACCCAATAGTTACAATAAAAAGATATCAGGCATTCATGATCATGGCAGTAACTAAAAGATATTTATTTTCAGGTGATTAGACTATATATTTCCACAAGTATTTTTTCTGCTTTCCTTTTTTGTAATGAAACAATAATTTTAAGATAAAATATGTAATCTTCACAATTCCTAAGTCACTGTAAGGAAACTAATATATAAGAAAAAAGTCAGAGTTTATAGTTAATCTAGTTGTATCAAGATTTTTCTAATACATATATCTGTAAATAGAATAATTTCAAGTAGAGTTACAGGTGTACCTGATAACTAATATTTACTTAGTCACAGTGTGCAAGGCCCCATTCTGTATGATGATTTTCCTACTTAATTTAATTTTCCTTCTAACTCTGCAAGGGAAACTAAAATAAAGCATCTATGCAGACGCATATTTTTCTTTGACTCTAGAAAATAAAAACATATTCTAATACATGTTATATTCATGCCAAATAAAATTTCTCATCTAAAAAATGTAAAATATGAAGTATTTGGTACCCATTGGGATTTTTGAGAAATAAATATATCTTTTGATGGTCAATTAACATATACAGTACTTGGAATTTTTCTTTAAGATTAAGAGAAATAAAATCTCCGTACTGATCTAAGATGCCCTGTGATGCCAAAGCTTGGCTGGGTTCCAGAGGCCTGCCATTGACAGCGAGCTCCATCACACAGCCAACAAAATCATGGCTTTCCACGTGCCCTCTCCTCTGCAGGATTGGTTCTAGCGACCTGATACCTCCCACAGTGACTCTATTTGGCTGCACATCCAGAGTCCTAAATGAAAAAGAAAAGAGAAGAACATGAATGCCAAGACCTTAGATTTTCAAACTAAAACTAAAATTTTTAGTTTAGAAAGAGTGAATATATGGGCTAAAGAATGTGGCTCAGAGGTACAGCTGTTTGCCTGTCCTGCACACAGCTCTGAGTTTGATACCCTGAACATAACGCAAAAGGAATATTTCTTGCGTTTATTATAGTACTCTGCCAAATTTCAATGGAAAATGTTACAGGTTGACACTTGTCCTCCAAACAGATACATGCAAGATTGGTTTTTCAGATATTAAAAATGTGATGCCTATTGTTATTATTTACATCAATACATCCCCACAAAACCTCATGTGCTCATAGGTGGGGCTTTTGGGAGGTTTTTGGATCACGGAGACATGATCTTCACCAATGGTTTAGTCCACCAATGAGTTTATGGCTAAATGCGACTTTGAGAGGCAAAATCTATAAGGAGAACGTGAGTCACTGAGGGTGTGGCCTAGAGGGCTCTCTCTCCCTCGTTTCCTGTCTGCCGAGCCGTGAGCCATTCCTCCTCTGTGATGTCCCTCTCACACACCAGCCTGCCTTAGAGCCAGCTGCCTATGGACAGAAAGCTCTACAAACTGTGAGCCAAGATACAACTTTCCTCCTTTAATTTGTGGCTGTCAAATATTATGTGTGAGCAACAAGAAAGCAAATATGGCACTTATAAAAATTATGTCTTCAGTTATGCAAATTTGATGTATGTTAGAGTTTTGAGTCAGTAAAAAGGAATATATTGCCACAGAAAAGTCAAAATACACAGAAATAGTAACAACTCTAATATTTAGGTAAAATTGCTTGTTGTCTCCAGCCAGCATGTAAGTTAGGTTAATACAATGGATGATGTGTCAGTATATTTGTCTATTATTTTCCTGTTACAATGGTCTATGTTTTTGATAAAATAATGCTGAATTAAACTTCAAATGCCATGAAAAATACATTAATTTTCACACAGTTTTTTAGAAAATGTATTTAAAAGAACTGTGATCCATATCTTACACTTCTTTCAGGATTCAGGATACATGCAATTAGTTAATCAATATTTCAAAAAGTACTAACTGCCCTTAACTACACTGAGTTTCATTTTCTTTAGTTTTATCCTGATCTTCATGATTTATGCCTTTTTAACAGAATTTTTTGTGCACTAATTAATAACTATAGTACTCTTATATAGTATAAAAATCCTTTTGGGAAGTAAATACAATTTTAAGTAATATTTATACTAATATGATTATTTTTAAAATGTATGTTGTCATGGTTAACATGTAGCTGTCACTGAAGAGCCTCATGAATGCATAGCGGGCTCTTTGCAACATGATTGGATTATGGGGTTGACAGCTGCTAGGAAATGAGTCTGCTCAACACAGGCAGGTGGAGGCCTGTGGGGAGTGGCCTGGAAGGGTTTATCTTTCTCTCCAGCTCCTCTCTTCACTCTCTGTGCTTCTAGCTCTCCAAGCACTTGGGCTAGGTCTTCCTGCTTTAGAGCCAATCAGAAATGCAAGGACCAAAAGTTCTTCAAACTGTGAGCAAACCTCTCCTTAAGTTGCAGGAGTCTGGTGTTTTGTTCCAGAGATGATAAAAGTGACTAAACTATATATACTTTTAAAATTTCAGTTAACAATAAAGATCAAATTAATAATTTTACTTACCAGTCATCAGAAACTGCTACATTACTGACTGTGCAGTAGCCTGGTTCTTGGTTCTCAGAACAGGAGTCCACAGTCAAGGATGCCGCCTGTACAGGGAGAGAAGGGAAAGTTCACATTGGGTCCCATTGTCCCTTTAGCCTTTCCAGCCAGTGTTATATTGGACATGCTTCTATGAGGCCGTGACTTCAAAATCACAGTAACACTTTGATTTAGTATATTTTAATACATTATATGATTATATGATTTAACAAATCATATAATTTACCACAATATCAAATTACAGGCACTTAATTTTTGATATATCTGAAGCTAAAGCTGTGATTATCTTCATCTATAAGAGATGGGAGGGTATTTTGAAAAATTTCTAGTTCTAAAATTTTATAGGTGAGAGAATAAATATGTATGATCATCCTTAGAATATCGTGGTAGTTCCAGAGCATCTTCCTGGGGTTGCAAATTTAATAAACAGGTTTGTTGTTCTATTCAGCTATTTTATCAAATGAAAAGGCATTCACGTTTTCACTTTCAGGCTTATTGTAGTAATAAAACAATATTTATAAAACCATTGTGAAAGTACAGTATATTATAACAATCTATGAAACTTTTAGTAATACTTGCACTGAATTCTTTGAGATAAAGTAAAAAAACAAGTAAGTGTTCTCATTTATGTTAAGCCTTACTGTGTCTAAGTAAAACAGTACAGCATATAATCAATGCATTCTAATAGACTGCTGTACCCTAGATAATTCCCATTAATAATGCAATCACAAAGTTATTATTTGCATACTGAGTAATGCCTATCCTATTTTGTTTTATAGAAACAATAAATATTACATTTCATCAACAAATAAAATCATTGATTTATGTTTTTCTCATTGAACAATAGCTACTAAACATGGCTATGGTGACTTGTATCAAACATGGCTTAGGAGACAAAAGGAGAATGAGAGAGGAGGAAATCAGGATTCAGACCAATATTGTGTATCTGTAGTATTCAGGACTTTGCAGCGCTGTTTTTTTGACCCACATTTGTTCCCTAAACTTCAGTAAAATTCATCAAATAATAAAAGTTTGCATACCATAGATGATGAAAGTATACGGTTGACTCTCAGTGTGATATTTTCAAATGGTCAGGAAATTACAGGAAGAGACATTACCTACATTACCAAAACTCAGAAGGTCTAAGGATTTCTCCCAGTGTAGTTCTGTCTATGCTTCTCTGCGTGCCACAGAACAAGGCTAATCCAACTTTGTTGTACTTACACGAGATAAATACAAACACTATGCAATGATTCATTTATTGGAATGTTCACTATTTGAGGCTAATTTTAGTAAGTGGAAAACAAAGGCAGAAAGCATGACTCAGATAAGTTAAACAAGTCGATCCACGATCTACCTTACTCATCTACAAGGAAGTCAGATACCAAGTGCAGCATCCTACAAAGCAGGACAATGTCACTTATAGGTGGAAATGATTTCTCTCCTTAATATCTCATTTTTATCAATGTCTTGCGACTTTTAGGGATTTACCCATGAATATAGGTTTAGGTAAGAGATTTGTATTTATTTGAGATATCATGGCTTAGAAATAATGGAGTAGATTTATGGTAATTTTGCTGCAAATATCAAATGTTACTAGCCAATTTGTAGTTGATTGTTTATTTGTTTAATAATATTGGGTTAAGTCTCAAACCGAGGGCCTGGCTTATACAAAACACAAGCTTAACCACTGAGCTATACATTTAACTTTTGATGACATATATTTATATATTTCTATCCATTGTTATGTCTACACACTTCTGTGTGACACGTGAGTTCTTCTTTTGCTGCCTCCTAAAATAATAATAAGTACTAACCTTTTTTAAAGAAAACATTTGTGCTTTCCATTGTGTCAGTCTATGCATGCCCTATTTATTTTCTTCTCTCAGTAATTATGGTTCTTTCCAATTACCTTTAGATTAAGTGATATCAAATTTAAAAGTACTATGGGGCTTTAGTGATAAAACTTCCGTGGCTTACATTGTTTAACACATCTCTCTGTATAGGCACTGTGCAAAATATTCATTCTAGAGATCCCTAAAGTTTTTATAAACTAGAAGGTATCATATAGGTACCTATGAATGCCTCAAATAGAAAATTAAAAAATAGTTGCATTATATGCTTGACATTCTTAATATGAAATACATTTTGGTTAATTTCTAAAAGTGCGATGGTACAACTCAAAGAATAAGCAGGGGAATACTGATTTATTTGAATAGTTGCTCATGCAACTTAATCTTCAGAGTTGAATGGTCTTTATTTTACTGTTGAATTTTTCTACCAGTACCACTGTAAACTGAGAAGTTTCTATCCTGTCTATGCAATGATTAAAAGCTAAGAGCTAATGATTTTGCCAGTTTCCAACAAAATCATTTTGAACTGTAGAAAATAACAGATTCAAAATCCAGTAGGGAATTTATTTTGAATGTTTTTTAAAATAGGGATACATTTTACTGTGACTGCAGTCACTGTGACAGATGTTTTTTCCACATTTGGTATTATATTCAACACTTGATGATAGACACATATTACAAATATCCCTCTTGGCATATCTTACAGTACCTTCCTTCCACTGTCACCTTGTCCCCAAATCCTTGTTTGACACACGCAAATTTTAATGATATTTGAAAGAAGCTTGGAAGTCATCAGGTGAAAGTATACCATCTACACATCAATTTATTTTACTTCTCAGAAATACAATTATCGTACCTATATCTGGAGCCTGGGTTATGATAATGTACATGCTAAAACTCATTAAGGCCACCTTATCAGTATTAGAAGGCTATTATGGGTACTATAGTTACCAATCTACATACATTAATTTGAAAATGCTTGTTCTAATTCTATGAGGGTCCATATTCCTGTTTATATCAATCATCAGGAATACTGGGATTGTCTCAACCCTTATTGCTCTAACAGGTCAACTAAACACAGTAGTCTAGTATTACGCTGATTTTGAAAATCTCATGCAGAAATTGATGCAGCAACCTACTACAAAGAGAAAAGTTATTTTAGCTTAGATTTGCTTATTAGAATTCTTGTAATGTTCATTGAGGCACTATTCATAACTTAAACTTTATTCAGTTTGAGATCAAGTAAGATAATCAATTTTTTTAATTTGAAAAGGCTGAATAGACAGTGTTGGTGACCACTCAGAATCACAAACACCTATGTAAGTATCTATTTTGTACAAAAGAAATTCAGTTCTATATGTGATTCATATTAGTATTTATAATAATACAGGGATGTGGGAACACTATTAAGAGACCAGTTTGATCTGGGGCCCAGTCGTCTTCCAATAAACAAAGTTCAAGGTTCCAAAAGAGTATTGTTCTGTAAATCTTTTCATAGATTTTTTTTAGACTCTAAATAGTCTAAAATACAAAAATAATTTATTGAATTTTATTTTTTATGTTCTGTCTTTCAGAATAAACATGTAAGTAAAACGTTGCAGCTAGAGAATGTTAATGTTGAGTAAATGAGATTGAGGACAATATACAATTATAGATGAGTTTTTTAAGAAGCACAATATTTCCACTGTTTTCTCTCTTAGCACAAGTTTCATCCATTTAATATCCTGGTGAGACCCTGAGAACAGAGAGATTGCGTGGATGAAATGTCTTAGTGCCTAACTTGGACTATGATCACATAGTCACTTGATTATTCTAAAGCAAATCACTAAAATAGTTCTATGTTTTGAAGTGGTTTAAATATTCATTAATTTTGTAGTAAATTAGACTAGAGGAGAAAATTACCTTGAAAAATTATTATCTTTCATCAGATATTCATTTGTTGAAAAGGCTTCTACCTGCATTCTTACGCTGTTTCTTAGGGCAAACACACTTAGATGAAAAGTAGCTATTTAAGTATAGTCCTAACATAACCTCAAAATTATAGTATCAATAGAATTTTTACATATTATGCTGTTTTATTTTCTCCTTTTTAGTGTTTTTAAAACAGTGATATATTTAACATGCACTAAAGATAAATTTACTTATAAATCTATTGAAATTCATAACTAATCAAATAATGAATAGAAATAATTTAATTAAATTTGTACTGTAATTCAAGCATTACATGAAGGTCTAATCTCACAAACAGGTCATTGTGAGATGACATTTCTTACCATTCCTGCTCTCCGGGCAATCACAGTGTGAAATTGTCCATCAGACACTTTCTTCATGGTAGTGAGTTTGTATGTCCCACTGCCTAAATTGTAAGAAAATCTTAATCTTTCTTCGGCAATTTCCAAGGCCAAGAACTCAGCCCGTTCCCCTGTCTGGTTGTCATAGTTATACAGCAATAGAGCGTGACTTTTGATGGTTGCAAATTTGACATAAATATAGTTGTTATTGGGATCCAAACTGGGAAATTCCATGTATGACAATTCTTCAAACCCATAACTGTTCAACTCACAATGCTTCCCAAAGACACCTGCAGGTGAGGAAATTGACAAATTGGCACATGAAATTAAGTGAGGTTTTATTGAATTACTTTCACAAAAAGATTTCAAGTTACAATAATGAATTAATGCCTTTAACATTTTTTATTACTCCCCAAAGCATACTGACTAAACAAAAACTAGAATAGACCAGATTGATAATCTTCAGAGTCTAAAGCAGAGATGACACATAAACTGATGTTGTTGAGTTTCCCCCTTTGATTAAGAGATTTATCTAAATATGCTCTGTTTGAAATATTAAAGACAATGAAATGCACTAAGTCTGAAGTGATTTTGTTTCTGGAAAGTAGTCAAAATAAGCTTGTCAGTTTTTGAAAGGTTTTAATATGCTGTAGTTTTAAATCAAGATACTTTCTTCATAATAAGAAATTATAAGAAAAAATTTCAGTTCATCTAAAATAGTAAACATACTTACTTGGCTTAAAATCATCCAGTACCTATACTTATGGTTTCTTCAAAGCCACAAAATTAAAGAAGGAATCACTGCTTCCCAGGAAGAAAATAAATGTCTACATTTTTTAAAATCTCTTTCTTATTTTATATACCCTTTGAGGAAGATTTATAGCAAGTTATATTAAAATAACTCTGTTTTTTCCCCAGAAATCCAGCATTCCCATTTGCTTGTGCTGGTTCTTTTTCCAACTTGAAAAATGAGTTTTATTGATGTTGCAATGCTCTGCCAAAATTCTTTTCCCACAAATATTAATAGACTGTGGCAAATGATTGGAAAATTAATCCATGCCAATGCATTGTGATTCTTATTAACTTTCAAAGGTTAATAAGAATTTCATTACTAAATGTTTTCTTAGTATGTCTTGTAAATGCATTGCATTTAGAATCATAGAATTGTTTAGCTAGAAGGACCTGATGCTATGATTTTACAGAGTATTTAAAATTTGTTCAAGGTCACAGAACCATGGGAAATACAGACAAAATATGAAGCCAGATCTACTAATCTAATCTAGTTGTTTTGACTGTATCACATTTTATATCCAAACACTTTTAAATTAAAACAGTTTAGAGACTGCTGTAAAACCTAGTATCATTTATCTTGTCCTGGTTTATGCAGCCAGAGATGATACTATCATAAGTGAACAGGAAATATATTACTTTCAAATTATACATACTTTAACTGAAGCTAAAAAGACTCCAAAAAAAGCCATAGGACTGATGCATTATACACAATATATAATACAGTATAAATTTATTTGTATATAACAAGATTTGTTAAATTTGCTATGTAATAACTGTTTATATATAATGGCATATAATTTATATTTATATACAATAAATTACATTATATTAACTAGGTATTTTAGTACATTATTTCTATATGTGGAAAGGGTAACTGTAGTTAAAGAATAAACAGAGATAAAGCATATACTTAAATAGATTATTGAAGAAAGTTTGTATTTTTTTCGGTTTCTACTGGTTATATTTTAATCATAAAGTTGTAGCTAAAATTACAATATAAATAGATGTAGAAAGTATGCAAAGTTTTAAAAGGATGATTTACTAATTGATACTGTATTTTCAACTATTAAAGTCTTTACATATTATCTTCTCTTTTAAGGGATTCTGCTATTGTTTCTATCAAAAACCAGCTCCTTGTCTTTTATAAGTAATAACTTTTAATGAAGCTTTTAAATGCGTCTTTCAAATAGGACATGAAACGAATCTAAAGACTTTCAAGAGAAATTTAAAATTACCCTGCTAAAGGATGTACACACATAGTACCCTTTACTAGAGTAAAATATATAATAATAGTCATAAACCATATACATATACTCCTAAGTATTATTGTATGCAGGTAAAAGCATAACATTTATGCCATGTATATAAGCATAAAATATACCTAAGAGAATCATTTTAAAATGTAAGTTAACTTTGCATGCATATGCATACTATATATCATATATTTGTACAAGGAGTGATAAAAACATATAGTGAATGTTTACAAATTTTTAAATGTAAATAAACATCGCCATTAACCCTCTTCACAATGCTCCTCTCTGCTATGAGCACACTTGGTCTACTGTTCTTGCTTCTTTCCGAAGCAGTTCTGCGAATTCTTCTCATTTGTGCCTTTATTAGGTTTGAAAGAAAATAAAGTGAATGTTGCTACTGAGTGTCACACAAATGGAAAGGAGCTTCATGAAAACATTCTGCTGTGTCTCATCCATCTTATTCACTCCATCTGTCACCATGTGTTTGGTGCTTCCCCAAAGAAAAAATGACCATGACAGGAAAACATTTTGAATCAATTCAGGACAGCCAGGCAGCCACTACTGCTGCACTAATGCCGATATGAAAGAGGACTTGCAGAAATGCTCCAGAAAGTGGCAAGAACCACGGGATAAGCTCATAAGGGAGGGGGAGTATAGTAAGGAGCATTAATAGCAGTACATTTTTTACTGCGATAAACTTTAAAATTTAAGTATCCATTGTATCTTAAATCATACCTCTGAGAGTATATTACATAGATAATAACAAAAGAGTTCTAAGAGCTTATAATTATACAGGCTAAATGGCCTTCACCAAGTCTGGTGGACTTTGTTTTTCCTCAAACATAATCTTAAAGAAAATCTGAAGAATCTAAAAAATGTTTAAAATCTAAACAACAAATCTTTTACTGATGAAAAGGTAAACAGCACAAATTTTTTTCCAGCTTCAAAATTATGGTTACAATGTTTTATAGGATGCATGTGTTACCCACCTCTAGCTGTTTGTTTGAGGCATTCCATTTGCTATTTTTATTTGTATCTTTCACCCACAATGAATTTGAGAAGGAAAATGCTTTTTTTATTTAATTCAATTTTTGTTTTCTCAAATTACGTGTTGGTGTTTCCAGATTTTTTGTTTTCCTTTCTTTTATAAGTGCTTATATTGTTAGCTAACAATGTCTAAATGTAAATGGTGTTTTCTGGTTTTGCTAGAAGGAATAAGGAGGAGAAATTGCACTGCCAGCTACATGTCATCTGCAGACATTTTAATTTATATGGTACTGTTCCTCTTTCCCTAGGAATCTCTGGCAGGATGAGAAGGTCTTTTCTGATCCCAAAGCATCTCCTCCCAACAGGGAATGGCAGCCTTATCAGCTACACTTCAACAACAATTTGCATTTTTGGCATTAATTATCTTAAATCCTCATATTTTTTATTGGAATGTAAAGGAATCTCTACAAATGTAAACACTTCTGTTCAGCCATTTGAAAAATCATTTTCCACTTTCCACTCCAATTCCTTTTTCTTTCATTCCAAAACACAAGTTAAACCATGAAACCTGATTTGTGGTTACCTTAAAAAAAAAAAAAAAAAAAAAGCAGCCTCATTTAGCATTTTCAGAGACCACTAAAAGAAAGAATGTTTTAGGAGATCGAAATTTGTGGTTAATTTTGACCTTGATACACCTATTACTGCTTCACGAGCATTGCTGGTGAGACTGGAAGCACAGCAAAATATACCAAAAAATATATTATTCGAAATTTCTTTATTATTCAAAGAAAGAACAAAGGTCATCTGGAAGATGAATTCTAGACAAATTCTATGTTGTGAGGCAAAGTACCATTTAAAGAAATGGGAGAATCACAAACATATGAAACTGAGTTAATGTAAAAGTTCTTTCAAATCCAGTTCTCATAGTTCTTGGTTAGCCCAGTGCTGGTAACACTGGGATTAAATTTAAAAGCAATCTTTTATTTAATCCCTCCAAGGTGAACAAACATGGGTGGGTGCAAAGAAATTCTCCTTAATAACTTTCTTTCTCAGAGACCACATTAATCTGAATTTCTATTAATTATTTAGTATTAACTACAAAAAACAAACCTATTGTGAAATTGTGTATCTAGTTACTAAACCTTTCTCATAAGTGATTAACATTAATGAGAAAATAAACAAAACAAAAAAAAATTTGACAGACTCTAAAAGAGATTTGAAATAGAGAATGACATAAAATAATGTTTAAAGGATTTTTAGTAAATAAATTCTAGATTGGAAAGAAGAGATTAGAAATATTTGAGAAGAAATAATCTAGGAAGAACAATCTTTATTTAATTATCCTTAGTAGATTATTTTTCTAATGTTTATCCAGAGCAATTTATTCAAGATTTTTTTAATTAACCTTTAAAAGTTTTAAATCTTTGAGATTTAATTTCATTATGACATGGGAAATACAATATTTTCTTAATCACTCATGGTCACAAGAAAATGAAATTACTAAATTTTATGCCAGGGTAGAATAATAATTTATATCAAGAAATAAGTGATACTTACCAAATGGACAATGGCAGTAATACGAATCCACACCACTTTGGCAGGAACCACCATTAAAGCAAGGATTGCATTCACAGTAATTGACTGAAGATTCACACATTTTCCCTAAAACATGTAAAATCATTTTAAAAAGTCTTGCACATAAATGTAGCAAGGTCATAACCGTGTCACTACATGTAAAAATCTACCACAAGACATTATATCTTAAAGAAATACAAAAACATTTCACTTGGCATTGAGATATATTGGAAAGATAGCTCATAATTCAAAATCACATTTAAGTGGCTCATTGTAAAGATGTCTAGTATAATATTTAGGAAATAACTCACATAATCATCTTGGGGAAAAACCCTGTATTTGGAAAACAGTACAGTGAGCATATTTAAATCCTCTTGTAAATTTATTTTCTTGCTGTGTGTCCCTTCATGTTTCACCCTTTATATGTGGAGAGTTGAAACTTTCATCATAGCATTCTTCTACTCTACAGATTTCCTTAACTCCGATTTTCAAATCTAATTTACCTTGTGAAACTACAACTTTTTTATTTTCCAAGAATGTGTCTTACCTCATACATACCTTTCATAAAGAACAATAAGAAGAAAACAGATCCAATATTTTCAAACACCTATTGACAGGTTATATAACTTTCTCATTTTTTTGTGTAAAGATAATACCTAAGCAGCAGATTTCTCATTATATAAAAATTTTTCTCATACATCATCTTGTTAAATAAAATCAATCAGTATTGGCTGAGTTGATGGAGTTTAGGCATTCCGACTTCATGGAGGGAATTAATCCATATGAAAAGAGACATCTTTCACCAGTGAAGGTGAGAAGCCCACTAACATCTAATATGAAGTCTAGAAAACTACAAAACTTTGACACAGACTTACTTAGGTCTTTAGCTCCCATTGTCAGGTTTCGTGATACAAGGGATGAATATTTGATCACATGGTAAAAAAAATGTACTGTATAGATCTTGTTTTCATTGTTTATTCTTATATAACCTTATCTATGTTCCAATGCCACTGTTCAGTCTATTTATTTAAATTTCAATATATTTGTTAACATACTTGTAGTTTTCCAATTTCAAAAACCATTTAGATATTATAATTTACAGTTAGTTTTTATTACCTGACTGGTAATTCTTTATGGGAGGTTCTGTAAAGTTATTTTTTACTTCCCAACGTGATTACACTATTGTATATATTTCATGAAATCATATACATTTAATATATACAATTAGATTTAATGTTCAGCATGCTGTACTTTGTCAGGTCAACTGCATAAACATAGTCAAAGTTCCTGTTTAAGTGAGTTTTGCTTTTGTGATTTGATTACGTAGCCACCATTCTACTGGCCTGACATTGTTTCAGTAAGGTTTTGTGACACTGCTAAGCCCATTTCTGTACATCATAGAATTATAAAGGCAGCATTTTTTCCTTTATAAATAAAATTAGTAACCTGCTTACAAGGCAAAACACTGAGTAAAATATTTCAGAATAGTTTTCTGTTCTAAGAAGCGAGCAAAAAAATAAAGAAGTCACTAATTTGAAGTCACAGACATTAGGGTTCAGTATGGCAGCAATGTGCTAGATTTCAGGAGCAGACCAGACAACGTTACTATACACTCGTGCTCCACTGTACACTAGAGAGATGCATCTTCATAGAATCCCCTCCTATGTTGTTTCCCAGATGGAGGCCTGATAAACCAATTTAGAGATGTGGATTTTGTTTCTTACCACAAAACCATTATTGTGCAATAGAGAATAAATAAGACCTACTGGCAAAACTTTTATCATATATTTACCAGCAGCAAAATTATTACCCATTCCTTCCATATTTTTCAGTGTGAGGGAATTTACATAGCACACACACTACTGGGCTAAGTATAGTTTTATTTTTTTCTTCTTTGTTTTTCTGAAAATATCTTTGAAAGTAGTGTTAAAAATACTATTTATTTACTTTATTACAAGCAGATTTATGTAAAATTTATAACATGATAAGATACAGCAAAGTTGATAATTTTATTTCTTAAATTCATAGATCTCAGGAACTAAGAATTACAATTTTAGGGGTGCACTGTCACCTATACTTAATCAAATACACTCAGTCTCTTCTCTCTGACAAAAAGCATGAAGAATATATAAAAAAAAAACATTGATTTTTATAAGGCTCTTCAATTCTTTTTTGAATCTGGCTTGGAAATACTACCTTTTAAATTTCTGTTTAAACAGCAATAAAATAAATTTAGGTGTTTTTGTATATAATTTACATAAATCACTTATCTTATTTACCCATTACAAACTTAAATTTATTTTACATATTCATCTGACTTTAATTTAAATACAAAGTATAGGTTATTGTAGTTAGTTCAAAGAGAAGTGTGGTAAAATTCTCTAAAATGAATAAGACATTTGCCTGTATTTAAAAACATGCTGAATGTAGATATGAAAGAAGTTAAAAATTAATAAGATTAGTTTTAAGAATAGATTTCTTTAAAAACTTAAATTCTCAATAGAATATGATTTTTCAGGTATAACATAATACAAATAAAAATGAGCCAGAGAAAAAGAAATTAACACTTTATTTAACATTTTGATTGAAAAAATGTTCTTTTTCTTAGAGATGATAATA
Organism: Cavia porcellus; assembly: GCF_034190915.1. NCBI lineage: Eukaryota > Metazoa > Chordata > Mammalia > Rodentia > Caviidae > Cavia > Cavia porcellus. Next base: position 22,728,740 of record NW_026947497.1, on the reverse strand, counting down.
AGTCAAAATGCATAAAACTAATTCCAGAAATTAAGTAAAGGAAATAATATTGAATTTTGAAAATAGTCTTACTTGTTACACTATGTAAATTATTTACCATTCATAAATGTAGTGTTTCTCCAATTATTGAGTAAAAATTATTTTATAATTCAAAGAGATTGCCATGCCATTTAGGTTGAAAGACACTTTGAAAACTCAATGTTTTAATTTAAATTATTAGTGGAAGTTTTTTTCTCCTTTTATATGAGAAAACAATGGCATACTTTTACTTAGAATCAAAAGAAAGACTCTAAATACATTATCTCTCAGGTTTGGAACATTCATGCTGTATTATTACCCAATTAGAAATCAACAGCAAATTCTGTACTGTCCCAAATTGCTAGCTCCTACAACTGTAGTGTTACTGGCATAATGATGATCAGAGGATGCAGCACTCTGAATTACTCTACCATGCTCCTGGTCTAATAATCAATGTGTTGGAGCACTGTGAAGTAAATTCTTGGATCATTAGCTTAATTAATTCTGCAAGTCAATTAACAATACTCGCCAATGCCTTGAGGCTTGAAAATGCACAGACAGGACTTACACAGAGAAACACAGCCAGTCCTCATGAACACAAGGAGCTTTCTTCTCTTAAGATCTGTTTACTCTCATAGCAGCTGTTTAGAAGAATAAACTGATCTCATTGCTTTGACATCCATCAATTAATTGTGTTGACATGCACTATTTATCATAGATAGAAGGAATTGTGCTTTAGGATATAAAATTCTTTGTATATAAGGAATGGCAATTGCTGCCAATTAAAATAAGTGAGCAAGATTGAGTTCAGTGTATCTAAAGAATTTCTAAGATTGTAGATTAAATTTATGGAAGAAAGTTAGCCTAATCTGCACATTCAGTGGCCAAAGTTGATGATGTGTTGAACAAACTGAATGTACTGTGAATGCCTATGAATATACAAGGATACATTTTCAAGCTTCACTTGTCCAAATACAGTTTTATGTTAGATTTTATAGAACAGAACGAAATTCCTATCTACTAAATTTGAATACCTCATCAAGATATGCCTTTTCATAAATTTTAGTTTAATTGCCTCCAACTTACTGGCTTAGATCATATGTATGCTACATGATGTTATTACTATGTTTGCTTCTCTTGTGTTTTATATGCAGAGGGTAAGAGGGTTGTGGGTAACTATCAAAGAAACACTTTATGTGGAAATGCAATTATTAACCAATATTATTCTATGATAAAGAGATGCCATTCAATTTGCATCTCTGTGTTCATTAGCTTTTAAATATTAATTTTACCAAAAAAACATCTATTTTAGCCAGGTGTTGTAGCACACACTGTAATCCTACCACTTTGGAAGACTAAATCAGTAGCTATTTTTGCACACTGTAAAAGTTTTCCATTATTTTAAGAGGCACTACTAAGATAGCCCATCCAAGCTTGCTGTTTCATAGGGTTGTGGTTTTGTAAAAAGAGAAACAAATGCCCATTTTTTCACCATTGCATTATAAAGCATCCACAAATACCAGATCATATGTGATGTTCCACAATATTCATGTTGAGACTACTTAAAAACAACTATATGACTATTTTCTGCAGAAACAGACATTCAAGCTACTAGAAATCCAAGATGTCTATTCCTTTTATAAGGTAACGCACCACTTAAGGTTCAATGCCTAAACTTACTTTTGGAAATAAAAAAAAGTCAAAACAAAAATTAAGCCCTTCGACTGCATTCCATATTTATTCACCAAAACTCCTTCACACTCTGATTTTTATGTCCCATGATCAAAGTACTCATATATGATAGTTGTGATTTTTTAAAAAAAATTACTCCTTCCATCTTTATGAAGGAAAATATTCACCAAGTTTTTTCAGGAAAAGTATACGCACAACTTAAATACAATCCTTTATATATGGAAAATACTATTTAAACTGTAAAATGATATCAGTGTGAATACATAGATCTCATCCTCCTCTGAAATAGAGGGACCTAACTGGAGAACATAGAAAACTTCATCTGGTGATAAACCCCGGGCATTATTCCAAACAGCTCACCTCAAATACATCCAGATGTGTGAAAGTAAATGAAAGCGTTAAAGGGGCTGGGAGCTAATTATGCTACGATAGATCCATATTTATAAGTAGAGTCTACCTACATGCTGAACTGTATAACATCAGCCTTTCCTATTAAGTCCTGAATGCCAGGGATGTGCTAGAGACAGTGAAAACCTGTGTGTTGAAAAACACACACTGAAGAGATTATAGACTGTAATTGTATTTTTTTACTAATGTTCTATTAAATGCAAGGCATTTTCTTTTCTATTAGAAGACAAGTACTGATTTATAGTTTTATGTTAACGTTTTCTTCTAGAATCTCTTGGAATTCTGAAGTGTGAATAATATGAACTATATTTTCTTTTAATTTATAAGGTACATTGACAACAGAAGTAATTGTTGGTAGTCATTAAACTTTGTGAAAAATCCAGAAATTAATCTGTCACATGTTTAATACTACAAAAATTAATCTTTCCTAACACCTTGTACAGTTACTCAAGGATACTTTAAGTGATACGAGAGTTAAATTACAAGAAAATGTTCTTAATGTTGAAACATAAAGAAACTTGAATGGAATATGTTACAAATTTTAAAATTTTTAAAGCCTTTTTTGTGTTTTTTTCTGGTAACTAAAAACATTATAAACATGTTATAAAATAAATTCAATTTCTCTAAGTCATTCACTCACTTAAAAAATAATTGCTATTCTAGATTTATTATGTTTATGGTCCTATAGTCATACTAAAAATGAAGTTTAAAAAATAAACATTTAAGGTCTAAATTTGTGGCCACATAATTTTAATTTACATACCTTCACATGACTTTTGTCCTATAATTTTCATTTTCACATGTAACTGCAAGATGTTCTCTATGTAAAATCCTTGTTCTACTAACAATCACTCTTTATAATTCTTAAAGTCTCTCATTTTGCATCAATTAATAAGCCTCTTAGTCTGTTAATATTTGGCACTATTTCTAACACCACATAAAATATGCAGTGGTGTGGGTGTGTATGTGTGCATGGGTGTAACATTTAGGAGGAGTATAAACATCACAATTTGTAATTCCATAAATTAAAACTATTGATAAAATGCAGTGAAAGTCTACAAAAGTAGCATAAGGAAAATATAGGTGATTTTAAATAGCTCAAATGGCCTAAATAAAAGTGAATATACATAGGCCTCAGTGAACCATGGCTTCACTAAGACACTAGATTTAACCAACGTTAACAGAAGGAATATCTACACAATCATCCAATCTCCCTCTTTCTCTTCTCTCCTCATCCTTCTCAGACTCTAGTAGTCACTACTGTGCTTCCAGATAAGACACAGAACATGTGGAAATTGTCTTCTGCATCTGGTTTATTTCATTTAAAATGTTCTTTTTTTTTTTTTCCTGGCTTACCTGAGAAGTCAGCCTATTATGTTCTCTACTCAACTACTAAAACTAAAAAGCCATTTAAATCTTAATCTTACTTTTCTTTTTGGAACTAGGGATCAAACCTACTTGCCAAGTAGGCACTTGTGTCACTGAGCTAAATCCCTGGCCTTAAATCATAGTCTTAAAGTATGACTCTTCTGTACACAGTGTGTAACACATGGATGATTATGATTCCAAAGATCATAAAATGAGGATGATAATGTGAAAGAATCAACATCAATAATTGCTAATAATTATTTAGGACACAAAATGTTCCAGGTCTTATGCTTTACATGAACCATCTACTTTAAAATTTATCACACTCTTTTAAGAAAATATTTTGCTTGTTCTAGGCATGGTGGCATACACCTGTAATCCCAGCAATTGGGAGGCTGAGGCAGGAGAATAGTCACAAGCTCAAGGCCAACCTTGGCTACATAGTAAGCTTAAAGCTACCCTGAGCTACACAGTGAGACTCTGTGTTAAAAACAAACAAATAAAAAAAAACTTTTTTTTATAAGAGACACTGAGCAAACAAAGAGTATAAGCTGTGGAACTAACTGTAGATTTCAATCATTATACTACTACAAATTAACTACATCACTTTCAAAAATTTATTTAAGTTCCCTCCAGTCCAACTCTCTTGTATGTAATAAATATTCTGACATTACAAGTTTCTGGCAAAAAGTAAAAAAAAAAAAAAAATATATATATATATATATATATATAAATATATATAAATATATATATATATATTTACTGACCAATATTAAAGTCTTCAAAAATGTTATGATTATATTCACTCTGATGAAAAGATATTTAAATGATAAAGTCAGTACTTTCTACTATACATGGCATGGTTAGTGTTTTAGGGGAATAAGGGAACACACTGTCATACCTGTGTATCCAGTTTTGCAAACACAGTTGAAGCCTCCTGGAAAATTCTGGCACACAGCACCATTCTTGCAAGGACTGGGTAGACATTCATTGATATCTCTCTCACAGGCCCGCCCGGTGAAGCCTTCTGGGCAACTGCATGAAAACCCTCCCACTAAATTGTGACAGGTTCCTCCATTGTGGCAAGGGGTCGGAAGGCATTCATCTATGTCTATCTCACACCAGCTGCCGGCATAGCCTGGCAGACACTTGCATAAGAAAGGCTGCAGAGGTTCATTTCCCATGATGATAACAGGGAGGCTCTCATGGCTCTTCAGCGTAGAGCCCACAGCCAGTCTTCTAATACAGCTCCCTCCATTCTGGCAGGGACCATGAGTGCAGGCGTCATGGTCCACAGATTCTACCTTTACCCCACTCTGCCTGAGAAGGATCTCTTTGATGCTTTCAAAGAAGGTGGCTACACCACTGGGATTCACATATTGATTATTATTGCGCTTCACAGCTGCCAAAAGAAACGTTCTGTTATTCTCTTCATATGCACCATACAGTTGCACAGCAGTTCCTAAGCCAGTTAGCTGAGAACTGGCAATGCGTAAGAAATGCAAGTAGTGGTTAGTCAAGAAGTCCTTTACTGTCGGTACACTGACTCGAAGCAAGATGCTGTTATCCACTGTAGCATTGGAAAATCCGGCAAAGAAAACTCGGATGTTGCTTGTGACTGTGCTGTGGACTCCGTCATTGCTAAGGACAGTCAGATCAAATGTGCCATCTGTGGATCGTGGCTGGGAATTCAGATCACAGGTGCCTCCTAGAATACTGAAGAGGCTTGTCACTCCGGAAGTAAGGGAACAGTGGAAACTGTCTAACACATCTGGATCCTGTGGCTTCACAGAGCCTAAAATTCCACCAGGAAATAAGTTGCCATAATAATTAACAAATATCTCCACGGTCCGAGACTGAGAAGGATTATCATTTTGGTCTATAACTGTGATGTGCACCGTTCCTGTGGAAGACATTTGAGGAACACCAGAATCCCTGGTAACCACAGACAGATATAAGTCTGAAATCTGCTCTCTGTCAATCTCTCTGGTTGTGCTCAGAACTCCAGCAGTGTTGAGACTGAAATAATTGGTGGCAGGACCTGTGCTTAGCAGGTAGTAGGTGAAGGGGCCTTGATTAGGCGGGAGATCGGGATCCGTGGACTGAAGGGTCATCACCAGAGTTCCTGGGCGTTTGTTTTCCATAACTTCACCTTCACTGATGGTCAACATGGGCCCATTATCGTTTATGTCTTCCAAGGTGACTAATAAGGAGGCGCTTCCTGTTGCAGAGGGAGTTCCTGAGTCAACAGCCAAAACTGTGAGATTATAGATAGGTAGGGTTTCTCTATCTAATTCAGCAGTAACAGTGATTTGTCCTGTCTGTGGATTAATGGAAAAGGCACCATTTTCATTTCCTGATCCAATAAAATAAGAAAACCTGCTCCAGCTGGGGATAGAATCTGAGTCAAAGGCACTGACAAAGGTCACATGAGTTCCTATTGGGACCCCTTCACTGATCTGAACACTATAAATATTTAAACTAAAAACGGGTGGGTCATTGGCATCAAGCACGGTGACATTTACAGTGACCTCATCTATATCAGCACCTCTAATGCTGCCAAAATTCTTGGCCAATACCTTCAAAGATATCCTTTCTTCTTTTTCTCTATCAAGAAGTCCAGAAACATAAATTTGTCCAGTTCTCTTATTGATCTGGAAACCTTTCTTTCGACTATTACCAAAAATCAAATAGTGTACCTCCCCATCAGTGCCCATATCACGGTCACTAGCAAACACTTCTCCAACTATGGTACCTTTAGGAGCTGCTTCTGAGATTTCAAAATAGTAAAGTTTGGAAACAAAGCGAGGCACATATTCATTTGTCCCTTTTAATTGTATGTTAACAGTGGCAAAGCTACATCTTTCTTCATCAGGCACATTGAAGGCTTTCACAGTAAGATGGTAGCTCTGCTTGGTTTCAAAGTCTAAGAAGCCTTGGGTAGTGATGATTCCTGTGTTAGGGTCAATGACAAAGAGGTCACTGTCTGATGACTGAATAGAATATGCAATCACAGCATTGGTCCCAGAGTCAACATCAGTTGCATTTAGGTGGATAACTGTTGTGCCACTTGGAGCATTTTCCAAAACAGTAGGGAAATATTCATCAGGAACAAACACTGGAGAATTGTCATTCACATCAATCACATTTATAGTCACACTGCAGTAACCAGTTCTTGCAACCCATCCTCCATCTGTTGCACGAATAGTTATTTCATGTTTCTGGCACAGCTCATAATCAAGAGCTTTGGCTAACACTAACACACCTGTGGAAGAATTGATTGCAAAAATGCCTTCTTCATTTCCTGCAGAAATGCTGTACCTAACTAAGCCATTCATGGCTGCATCTCGATCTCTGGCAGAAACAGTTCTGACAATGGTCCCAATGCTGTGGCTCTCGGGGATGGTTGCGCTCATGTGGCTTTGAGAAAATTCTGGGGTGTGGTAGTTTTCCTCAGTGACAGTTATTTGAACAGTTGCTTGGGAAGAAAGTGGAGGGTTTCCTTTATCCTTTGCTGTGACTGTGATTAGAAAGTTCTGATTCAAGTCAGAAATCAGGGAAGATGCTACAGAAATCCATCCAGTATCACTGTCCAACTTAAATTTACCTAAGTAATTTTCATTAGAAATGAAATATTGCACTTCAGAATTCAATCCAAAGTCTTTATCGTCTACTGCAGTCACTTTGATTAACTTTGTACCAACTTTAACATTTTTGGTGACTGGGGTAAAATATTTATCGCTAAGAAACTGAGGTGCGTTGTCATTACTATCGACTATGTTGACAGTAACAGTTGTCTCACTAAGTAAAGCAGGATTACCCCGATCTGAAGATGTCACAATGAAACTATGTCTGTTAATGTTCACGTTGCTGAAGCCACTGACATTCTGGTATTTTAAGACCTGTTTATTGAAAATCTCTCCAGTTGTGGCATTAATCCTGAAATATTCTGACTGAGATTTTATAAAATAAAATACTTGTCCATTTGATCCCTCATCAGGATCCGTTGCGTATACCTGAGTCACTTTGGAGCCAATCTCAGCAAGCTCAGGGCAGTCTAAATAATAGGAGGGTCTGCTAAATCGAGGAGCATTGTCATTGATATCTGTCACAAATATGGTGACATCTGTACTTACAGTCCATCCAGAATCATGTGCAGAAACTCGAATTCTATAACGGTCTGTATCTTCCCTATTTAAAGGTCTACTAATAATGATATCCCCTGTGTTGGGGTTAATTGTAAATGGAAGACTTGTGTCCATTAAAGAATATCTGCTAACTGCATTTGCACCAATGTCTTCATCAGAAGTAGTGACACGTGTAACTATGTACCCTAAAGGGGAGTTTTCAGGAACATGGGCACTAAATATTTGAGAAAATCTAGGAGCATTATCATTTTCATCTAAAATGTTAATAATGACTTTTACTGAGGTACTTTGAGAAGGGGACCCTTTGTCTGAAGATTTTATGGTTAGCATATAATGAGATACTTTTTCTCTGTCTAATGGTCGAATGCTTCTAATTTCACCAGTGGCATGATTGATACTGAAACTATTCTCTTTGTTGCCATTAACAATTTCATAATCCAGTTGTCCATTTGGTCCACTGTCCTTGTCCACTGCAGAAACAGTAAGTATTTTTCTAGGAGAAAGGTTTTCCAATATTTCTGATACAAATGGATCTTCTTTAAAAATTGGAGAATTGTCATTGACATCTAATACTGTTATGTCAAGTTTCTCATAAGAAGAGAAAGGAGGGAAGCCTCCATCCCTGGCCTCTATCCATACAACATACTTTTGTATCTTTTCAAAATCCAAAGGCTGGCTAATAGTAACTTGTCCTGTCAATTGATCAATTTGGAAAGTATTTCCAAGATTCCCACTTGCAATATAATAGGACAAAGTTTCTCCTCTCAAAGAGGATCCTGTAATTGTGGTGACAAGAGTTCCTGGTGGTTGGTTTTCAGGAAACATGAATGTTTGTTCTTTGACTCTGATTTTAGGAAAATCTGCCTTGTTCACAAATCTCACAGTGACTGTTGTAGAATCTGTCTTTGGAAATGAGCCACCATCTTTCACATGGACAGAAAATGTCACTTCTGAAGCTCCGTTAAGTGGCCCAGCTGCCATGATTGCTCCCCTCATTGGGTCAATGTGAAATTTTTCAGAGTTTCTACCCGAAAGAGAATAATGCAGTTCAGAATGGGGTCCAATATCAGCATCTGTAACTGTGACTGCAAAGACAAAGGAACCTAGAAAAAGAAGGAATTTATAGTTATAATCACATAGAAACCAAATGAAATATTAGTAGTAGGTCAATGTATAAAAAATCCATATTGCTGCTTAATATGACTTTTTTGCCTCATGTTTACAGTATCTTCTACATGTTCTCTGAAGTTCCCCAGTCAATATGTTTAATGATAGTCTTCAGAGATTGATGTTTTATTTGCTCATTAAAACCCATACAATCTACTGGATTTAATATTTTTTAGTATGCCTTTGAGAGAAGCACAATGAAAGGTACCAGCTTATCATTCAAAATCATAGCTCCCAAGAGAAAAATCTGTATGTAACACATTCCAATAAGCATGATAACTTACAAGCTTTGTAAAGAGCTGTGTGCCTACCAGAGGGAGGAAAAATCATTGCCCCATTATGATTTAAAATACCTTTGAATTAGTGTACAACCAATCATGTCAACAAAAATGATGTTTCTAAAATTACTGTATCATGATAACCAGTGTTTCATAGCAAAAGTCTTTTACCTATGACCTATAATTGCACAGAAAGTATGTGTGAGCATAAATATGTATATATGTGCATAAATAAATTAAAACAACTATAAAGTAGTACGGAATAAGAACTGAAGGGAGGCTAGACCCAATTTGAATTCCTAAAGTTAATGCTTTGAACAAGTGCCAGTGTAACAGATTGTAGTCTAAATATGTAGAAAAGCTTCCATACGGACATTTTTTTTTTTTTACATTCTCATTCAGAAACACTTCCAAACACCCCTAGAGAAGAGTGTGTGACAAAAGTAAAGTCTTTTATTTTAAAAAAATGAAGTAAATTTTATAGTTATAAAATGCCTAATGAGGAAAACACACTTAAGCATACCTCGTTTTGCAGGGGAGATGCTACAGGGCATCACCATACTGCATATAATTAGAATCAGGTCTGAAAGCACAATTTCACCTAAAGACTTTCACCAGAGATTTTCGATTTTGATATTTGCATTTATTTTGCTAGAACATCAGCATGTACATTTATGGATTTTATACTTTCAATTGGTATCAATTAGCCATTCTCAGGTTGACCAAAGATCAACAATTACTAAGAGGAGAAATACTTAATCCATGTTTTCCTAATTAAAAATACTTGAAAATGAAAAACACTAAGTTAATCACAAACTATGCATATTTTCCTGTTTGAAAATTCATCTAAAAATTCCAAATGTCAGATTGTGCTATAACACAGACATTTGACAGAATGCACAAGAGAGACATATTTTACAAATAAATGGTATCAACTAAATTTAAAAAAGATGCAGGAAGGTGACTGCATATCGTCAATCTGAAAGCAGTTTGTAAATTGTGCCATAAACTTACAAATAGAAAAAACTTACACTCAGAAGAACTGGAATAAAACATAGATATTATTTAGAATTGTATAGTCTTTAAATATTTTATAAAATATGTATCTATGAACAATTGAATAAGATATTTATTTTTCACCAACAATTATATTTGAATGCCTACTACTCTTAGGTAATGTTTCAGATGCTGGGAATATGACATGAAAAACAGAGACAATGCTCCTTCTCTCAGGAAACTCACAAAATATAATTTAAGAAATTAAATTATAAGCATCTTTAAAATGAAGTAATATCTATTTTAGGTATTTATAATGTTCAAGAAACATTAACCATTAGTAATATAAAGATGTAGCAATTATAAACAGCTGTATACAATGGGTCTAGGAAAAAGAGTTAATTTACAAGCTTCAAATCTTCTTCGATTTTACCTGGCAAAACAACTTGAATTTTACAGAACTTGCAAAATAAGCTTATATAAAAATAAATATCTCTTTGTGAAGAAATACATATCAAATATATCTGATATATATGTACATAACATATTGATAGAAATATCTGATTTATATATTTGGCGTGTGTCCATGTGGTTGCATAATCAATTTGATTACCTGGGAGAGTAGGAGAGGGGATGTGTGTGACATATGGATGATGTTGAAATCTTGGTGGGTTGTCATTGACATCAGTCACAGTTACAAGCACACTGGTGGAACTGGAAAGAGACTCCGGAGACCCAGCATCACTGGAGACCACTATCAAAGTATAATTATCTTTTGTTTCTCTGTCTAGTAATGCACTTGTGATGATTTGTCCTGTGGATGGGTTGATGGTGAACTGAGAATTTCCACCAATGATGCTATAACTAAAGCAGAGAGCAAAGACAGGTATATTGTTTTTAGTTACCATGCCATAACATCTTATTTACTAATATCGAAAATATTTGCTAATAGTGAAAAACTGAAGTATAAATGTAAAGAAATACATTGTAAGCAACATCGTACACAATGACAGAATATGGCTAGAATAAAAATATTGCAAATGTTATGTGGACATTACATTGATAACTGTTATTGCAGAAGGTCCAATGACTTCAAGCAGGGTTCTGCAAGTTTATCAGAAGTCTCAAATCACACATCACAAAATGAACTCAAACATTACTGTGTTTTAAATAAATGAGCCTGACAGTATAAATCAGGGACTTGCTCTAATACTGTGGCTAGTTGCCAGGACCACAAATGAATTTTTGTAAACCAACTAAAGAATTATTTTTCTGTTGCATACCATAAAAAACCTGCGAAAATCAGTTGGAGAGCTTATTTAAAGACATTGCACCACGTTTAACATGCATTGGCTGTCCAGGAAAACTAAGGAACCTATTATTTATACAGAGATATTCTTGGTTATTAATGCTCTCATCTGTCACTCCTCATATGGCTATGTTGCTCTCTTGTCTGGGGAGGTATGACATCGTCATGGAGAGTTTGATGCTAACCAGATTGGCTAACAAGCAGCAGTTTCCACTGAGAAGAGCTTTTCTTTTCTTTGTAGAGTGAAGTGTTCTCTGTTTTCAGATTCCTGATGTTATGTCTCAGGTGAGATCCCAGAGATCAGAAAAGAAGTAGCTCAACTTAAAGGTTCAGGAATTGCTTATGATCCATAATACAAAGTTGGAGGATAACAAGGAAAGACATGTCTTCAAACGTCATCTTTACTCCAACAAAAAGATATGCTTGTTGGAATTAAAGGCATGCTTCTAAGGCTTAGTGTCCATATAAATAAAGTAATAGAAAGTACCTAAGAGAAAATACAGAGCTTAAAAAAAAGCTACACTGTGGCCAGTATGTATACATTCCATTATTCTCACAGCTTTAAACAAATATTTCAGCATTTTAATCCTCTTTAGTGCAATAAAATATGTAAGAGGTGATATTTAGAAAGAACACAGTTCCTATAAAATTAAAAAAAAAAAAACAAGAAAAAGAATTTAGAAGCGACTTAGGAAATGACTTTGGGACTGACAGATTACTTCACCTTGCTTAGACACTGAGACTTTCAGCACACTCACATGCCAGAATCAAGAGTGACTGACAATAGAAAGAGATACACTTCCTGGACCAGAAGTGACTCTTTATAAAGTAGAAATACTGACCCTGTAGAATAAATGATACTGTTCCCATTATCAAAATAAAAATAACCAGAGATTTATGGACTCCGTCTGTAAGAATCAGGAATTCAAGTCTCCTCAAACAAGCAATCTAACTTACCTTTTAAAACAAGTTTGTAGAACATGCATATGATTTTATTTTGGAAAATTTATTGTTATCAATGTATGTAGAAATTATTACATTTTTAATTTAGAAATTAAGCGTGGTTCAATTTTTAATTTTTAACATAAAAAATAATTCATGTATACTGCATGAGTTTTTTTAAAACTTTTATGGCAGCAAAAATCAAGGCTCAATCAAATTGTACCTTAAATATTCTCATAAAATAAATGAAATAAAATATGAATGATGCAAAGCAATTTACATTTTGACTTGGAATGTTTATATATGTCAGAAACATGGTATGGGAGAAGGATCATTGTGTTGAAAGCAAATAATGAGGCATCTGGTCTAGGTTGAAATAAATAACACAAGAACCTTACACTATGCATTTGTATTTTATGTTGTCATAAATGTTATTGTCCATCTATTGATAGGTAATATATTTAGCATTTTTGTAAAGTCCTATTCATATGTCGTTAACTTTTTAAAACTTTATGAAGTTTTACAGTGGATAAAAAGTATATTTCAAATTGGATATAGTCTGTAACAACAGTAGCATCAAAATTTAGACTCACAAGGTGAAAACAGAGAAGAAATACAATGAGCTCTGCAGATGGCTTTAAGCTAGAATAAAACCACACCCACATCCTTTATTGAGGGCTTGTTTCATTTTTTATCACTCAGGTATGTTTTTTCTGCTTCTGTGGGCCCATATATTTTTGTAAGGTTATGGAGTTTACTGAATTGTGTTTTGTGTTATCTTTTTAACAGGTAAACATCTAGGCAGTCATTTAAGGATTTTCAGTGTACCATTGATATGTCAGTATGAATTGAACACAACTAGGCAATGTATCTATTCTTTCTTTAAAAGTCAAAACAATTCTAAGAGTTCAGTTTTAATTTGGTATTTTTTCTACAGATGAAGAATATGAATCTAAGGGAAATTAAAACATTTGCACAAAGAATCTCAATCTATAAATGGTAGATCAAGAGTTGATTTTCTATTTTTGTGACTTAACCACGGACTTTTTCCTTTTAACTATAACATAAAGAAGGTAAAACTCAACTGAGGGAATGTAACGAAGATGAGAAATGCTGTATCTGGTTGCTAAGACCAAAATTAACTGTTTTTCAAGGGATGTCAATACAGTACTGGTTTACATGGGTTTAGTGCAAGGAAAATCAACAAATGTGTTGATTTATTTTCTTATTTGAGAATAAGAAATTATTGTTTTGCATTATTTGCACAGAGATCATTGTTATCTGAACAATGAATCTATTGTGTTGTATATTTAAAACTAAATATCTTCACTTGATTTTTTAAACTTTCTTTGCTTCTCCCTGAAATCTATAAAGGAAATATGAACTTTGCTGTATCATAAACAGATAAAATCATTTAGTAAGAGGCCAGATTTTGAACACAGTTCATTTGGATATAAATTTAACCAGACTAGTAGCACTTAAATTCATAAAATCTCTGAACTTTTTTCTAAGACTTCATTCGTTGTTCATAAATTGATGATTCTACGTATACTTCCTTCAGTTGGTAGTTTTGTGTATTAAACAAAATTCTATATGTAAATCATGTGGCATGGTAACTGGAAAAAGGTAAGCAAACAAAAGTCTAGTTTTACACACATAATACAGTGTGTATACTTATAAAATAATAATCTATTATATATTATATTCCATTCATATACATAGATACTTAAATGGACAGATCAACCAAAAATCACACACAGAAAGAAGCTTAGTTTTAAGCTCACATCCTAAATGGAAGATACAGGAAAATATACGTAAGACAAGGCAGTTGTTCCATAACACTGCAGAGAGCAAGTCTAGGTGGACAGAAGATACAGAAAAATTTGGACTGGAACGATTAAAATTAAGTCATCATGGAACAGAAATAAGTTTCAAATAAGCTTTGAAAAGGTTTACAATATTCTTGGAAAAGGGACAAAATATGTTTTCAAGAACAGCTTAAAGCCCTTTCAGTGAAGGTGTGGATAGCAAACATGCATTTTCAGCTGGCTGGTCAAAGTTCTGTGTCACAGGAGGCAGCTTGTCACTGCAGTGGGAAAGCGGCCCCAGTCAGTGAGGACACAAATGGGCATGGATGCATTCCAGTCGCTTTTTGTTTACAAAAGCAGGCACAGAGCCAACCAGAGCCTGTGGGCAGGAGTTTGCTTCCCCGTGGTCTAGGCTATAGAATGACTTGACTCTGGCTATGAGGCTGAGGAAAGCTCTGATCCTTTTCCCAGGAGCAGAAAATGATCTGGTGAGGCTGAAATTTTGAGTGTATGTTTGTGGGTTTGTGCAGAACAAGCTTGGGAAGACACTGGGGCCATTTATGGAGTTGCTAGAATATGAAACTGGGCCTTAGGCCATAGGCAAATTGGAAGTTGAAAGATTGAGGGGCAGGGAGAATCATTGTTGTAGAGGAGCCAATGAATACTCAAGCCGGTTCACATTACAGCCACTGTCCTTTTAGGCACGGACTTAGCCCTGGCCGCCTTCAAATCACCTACAATTCTGGGAGAGACACCATTCCAAAACATAAACTAGTGGCCATGTTAAGGCCCTGCTTGAAACACTTCCATTGTTTCTCTCATAGATGCAGAAAGAAATTACAATTTTCTCATATGGTGTACAAGGTCCATTTCCAACCTACTGTAACCATATTGAAAGACCTTTTTCCACTAATGTCATACTTTTGCAAGCTCTGATTTTATACCTGTTATCATCTTCATTACAACATATTTTACCCTTTACTTGCTCATAAACTACTTATTGTCCTAAAAATCATTAATTATGTATTTTTTATTTTCTCAAATTATATTGATCAGACTTGTTCTTTCTACCATTCTGCACTTAAAATAAACTTCTTACAAGGCAATACAATGATTATAAGTTTACAAATTACCAGTGTATAAGACCTAGTGTCCCTAAAATCCTTCCTCTCTGTGAGAGGTTAATAGCAAGGGCCATGTACAGTACAATGCAAGACAGAGAATGGGGAGATTACAAACTTGGGAGGGAAGTACCTGTTTATTATAATAGTTCACACATGATGTAGTTAGGGACTGACAGCCCTGTGGCAGGAGAAGTTACAGAGACATTCAGAAGGGTGCATGTGTTCACTACTTGAGTAAAGGAAAAAGAGAATGGTGGTTTACCACAAGATATAGATAAAGAAAGATAATACTGTTGAAAAAAAGCAGAAAATCAACAACAGAAACAAGAAGGGTTTCATGCACCCTGGGATTCTTATGTCAGCAGAATGTGCAGGTAAAATAAATTTACCAGAGAGTTATATGATTGAGAAGCTATGAAAGGTATCAGTGTTCACAGTGCAGACGTGGACTCCTTTTCTTGAATTCATGATTATAGACATGGAAATAGTTGTCTTTCTGTCTCTGTCTCTTTTTGTCTCTTTGTCTCTGTCTCTCTCTCTCTCTCTCTCTCTCTCTCTCTTTCTCACACACACACACACACACACAAGATGTAGGTACATCCTTAGGTCTACTCAGAAATACAAGAAGAGAAATAAGATATGACATTTATATAAACATTCAACAGAAGAAATTAGAAAGAAAGTGACAGTTCAAACATTATAAAAAAGCATAAATAATATAAAGACTTAGGAAAAGTCACTGGATTTAACAAATTTCATCAGAGTTTTCTGATGGAGCATTTTTTAGTAAGTAATGGAAAAGAAAATCAGACTGGAAGATCTCCAGAATAGCTAGAAATTCAAATGAAGCAATGAAGCTCCTTTTTCAAGAATGCTGTAGTAACTACAGAATGTAAAGATCATTAATTCAGTATATTTAATTGTCATCCACTATTATTTGTTAGGCATTGAGTAAAATGGAAGGCATTACAACTAAGATATATGAGAAAGAAAAAACCTAAAATTAATTTAGTAACCTTTAGGTTTCTATAGCTCTACAACAGACATTATATATATTAATTGATTCCATAGGATAGTACTGAGGAAACAATTTTGAAAAGTAAAACTTACACTGATCATGCAAAAGAAATAGAATTGTTCTCTTAACCTGAAGATACAGTGGATTATTTTCTGACTTCCATGAATAGAAATGATGCTGTAAAAGATATACTGTATATAGATATACCTTAAAAGATATACTGCTGTAAAGATATATCTTACCATTGAGACTATCAATCCAAAATAACTGTAGTTTAGGCCATCACACATATACATCTATTAGCCTAATTTTAATTTAAACTATAAAATTTGGTCTGATCTTACTTATAAGTTTATCTGTTAATTTTTTATATGACTAAAAACTATCCACATACTAAGTTAATGACTTTTATGTAAGGTTTTTTTTTTTTTTTTTTTTGTCATGTGAGCTTTAGATGTACTCAAACACGTAAGTATAAAGTTGGCTGTCTGATATTACAGGAAAATTAAAATCCAGCCACTAACAAGCAAAATATGTATCCTCAATTCAAACTACCATTAAAATTTTATATAACATTCTAAAATATGGACAATATATCCTGGACCCATTTTACATTCATTACAATACATTGCAAGCATTAGACAGTATTTTGCAATAAATTTTCTGCTTACCCAGAAGAAAACAGAATGACATCAGAGGATTTACTCTAACAGTAAATGAATGGATCAAAGAACTATGAGATCAACTGTGGAAACATTCAGCTTCACACCAAGAATTTAAATATTATCTTTGAGAAGTTTCCTCTACATAAGGAATTATAAAAGATTGTTAGATCATCATATGATAATGGATAAGTAAAAGTTTTTGTCTCACTTGTGGAACATTAATATGTGTTAGATAGATGCTAAGTGCTTTGCATGGATTAGAGTAAGATGGACTGACAGATAACAAGTATATTTTATTGCAGGTGTTATTGAAAGTAGTAATTTATTTTTGTTTTTATCCACTGTAGAGTCAGTTGTACTATTAGTATAACTAGTTCAGTGATGAAAAAAATGATGTCTACAAATGTTTGATAATATTCCCCTATTTTTCAATTCATAATAATAGAGTCAGGATTCAGTTGCATATAGCTTGGTTGCTATGGCTTTACTGTAACATTAAACTGAAAAGTCTGTACTAAATCTCAGGCTATAAATCTCATCATTTGCACCACTTGGTGTAGCACAAGTAAAGGAAGGCGTATTTGTTAGTCTTTTGACTTTCAGAACCAAGTAATGCAGTTGCATCTGCCCCTCTCAGAGTGATGCTCGTATAATGACTCAAAGAGGCAGAAAGCTCTGTCTGACGTGTCCCAAATCCTCAATGATTTGTCACCATAAGGCTGTAGGAATTCACCCAGCTCTTGTCTTGGAAGTTGATCCCAGTCTTCTGCAGAAAAGTGTGTGCTCTGTTTTCTGTGATTTTACAATGCATGTAAGCATTTGTTGTGTCCTAATTTCCCTCCGATCTCTGGCCAGACTTTCTTAACTGCCTTGGTGAGTTCTGTCTGAAGATTCCCAGTGACCAGTTCTTGATCCTCTTTGCTTCTTTTGCTACACTTTCTACAGTATCAACATTCAGTTCTTTATTCCAAACATCTTCTGGAGACTCCTGAGCCTCCAAATCCAGCACTGACCCCAACCCTAAGATCATCAGGCAGAACAGTAACTTCCTAGATGATGTCTCTCATGAATAACAGTCACTCCAAAGTATGTCTGAATAAACTCTATATCCCCCAAACTTCTTTGTTCTCCAATTGTACCTAAATGAATCTGTTAAGATGTTCAAGCCAAAACATGAATAGTGGATTCATTTCTATTCTCTGATCTATATTCTAAATCTACTTCTTCAATTTTCTTTTCTGTACCTAATTGTGAGGCCACTATATGTCATGTTTGAATTGCTGGGAGAATTAGTGCCTAGTGGTCTACTTGTTACATCTCTGTCAAGTCTCACTTTATAAATGAATAGTACTTCATCCATATCCAAACACCGAAACTTTATCTTACTGCGAGAGTTTAAAATAATTCTCATTTTTTTTACCTAAAAATAAATCAAAAACTCCTAATTTCTTAACCAAAGAGTCCGTTAATGACCTGTATAAACTGAACCCTGCCTATTTCTGTATTTCTTTTCTCGTTCTGGTTCAGCCACATTGACCTTTTAGATAACATTAGACTCGCTTCTGTATCTCATTTAAAAGTTGCCTCCTGCTAGAAGGCATCTGATTCTGAGTGTTTCTCTTCAAATACATTTCCATTAATTATTGAAATTTAGTGGCCAGTGTGATAACATTAAGAGATGAACCTTTAGGAAGAGAAGGAGTGATAGAGTTTTAATGGATAAATTCTTTCGAGGGCTCTTCCGCCACATGTAGACACCACCTTCATCTTCTCTTAAGGATGTGGCAAGAGAGTTTTATTTTAAAAGTTGCTCCATCTAGACACCAAGATTTTTAGCACCTTGATAGCCTCCATAAAGGTGAGCAATAAACTTTTAATGTTTATAAATTATCTAATTTTAGATATTTAGTATAGCAGCACAAATAGACTTTTATAAAAATCAAATCTAAAGTCTGTCATCACTATTGGAAATAGCCTTATTTATGCATATTTAATTTTCTACCTAAAATTTATAAAAGCTCAGAAAGAATCACCCTGTTTGAGACTTATTCATATCAACTGTACAATATTTATTAAAGTTTCAAAAATGCTTATGATATATCCTGCTTTTACCCAATCATCTCTGCCAATAGGAAGAGACTAATTAAAACCAGTTTCCCAAAATGATTTTTTAAAAGAAAATTATTAACAAAAGCCATTAATCAATCATTTTGTGAATATATATGCTATTTTTATTAATAATTCCTTTGTTCCGCCCAACTCCTATCTATTCTACTTCTTGCCAGCCAACCCAGTTTAACTTAATTAACACCAACCTATAGAAGAGGATGGGTACTGTGAAAAAATATTGTCTTGTGGCTTTCTCCAGATAATCCGGAGGTCATTTTTTTCTTATAAATTTAAAATGGGCATAGAAGAAGAGGGTAAGATAAACTGATGACTTTCACAGTCTCGGAACAAGCTTCCACATTGCCCTCTGAGTGTTAAGAGGCTTTCAGAAGAGAAAAATACAGTTTTGCACAAATAAACTACACTCAATGTTCTTGAGTTAGGAGTATCTAGGGGAGGATTAAAAATGACCAAACCTCTTTGACGTTCCTCTCATCAGAGGTAACACACATTTCTCCCCCCAGTGAATCTGGATTGGCTCTCGCTGCTTTGACTCACAGAGCACTGGGGAGATGCTGTTGTGCTACTTCTGGGCATGATGTTTAGGAGAACTGGCAGCTTTCACCACAGGTTCTTGGAGCCCACAGACACCATGTGAGAACTCAACTACTCTACTAACCACATCATGAAGTCCTGAATCCACCAGAGGAGAGAGGAGAGCATGTTGTATCTGTGCCAAAGCAGTTGATATATGAAGCCATGATGGACTCTCCAGCCCACCTGGACACCTGGGAAACAGCACTGGCCAACACCAGCCAACTGCATTAAGCAGAACCTCTCACTGCTTTCCTGAATTACACAATCATAAGATGGAAATATAAATAAAATTAATAAATAAAAATTTAGAATGAGCAAAATTGTTATAGTTTGAATCAAGTTGGGAATAGTTAACAGCAATAGTACTGTGTGTTAACATGGAATTTCTGGTGCAACTAGACAATATATTCATTCAGTTCAAATTCTCATTTTAAAGAAGAAAGTAACCTACATTTGTATGGTTAAATATACTGACCTTATAACTGCATTGGTCGAAGCATCAGCATCTGAGGCATTTACCAATAAGACATCTGTTCCAGTCGGTGCATCTTCAGGAATTGTTGTAAAATACATTTTACTACCAAAGGTGGGGACATTATCATTGACATCATCTACTATGACATTGATTGTTCCCGTTCCAGTCAAAGCAGGGGATCCTAGAGAGAAGAGAAAACAAAGTTTTAATGTCTTTAATCTATAAAAAATAAATACATTTAACAGGAATTAGCCAAACACAGAATTACAGGAGAAAGTTTAAGAACACCAAACATAATTTCTCAACACATGAAACAAGCGAATGAGTGATTTTTTTTATTTTGTACTGAGAAAAACATTTTCACTGATGACCTAGAATTGGAATTCTTTCCTACTGATTCTACACAACGAGCATACGTCATGGCCTTATTTTATCTTAAAGGTGCTGATTTGACAATGTAGAGCACAACAATGTTATTTAAATGCCACAAAAGAGACACTACGAATAATTTATCTGAAATTGCATTAAAATAGTACAAACCAGATTCAGAGCAACCCACAGCAACTGAATAGCTGGCCAATTAACTAGGCACTATTAAGACTGCTATTCTTACATAGGACTATCACTGTTACTAACAAAAACTCCAACAGAGTCTCTGACATTTACATCCATAACCATCAAAACTTTTTTATTAAAAAAAGCTTAAAAGTATATCTCAAAACTATAATTTTCCACTAACTTTATTCTGATGAGTTGTCATAGAATCATTTTAATTGTATCTATTTGATATGTGAAATAATTTCTTTTGATTTTTATTTCAGCTTTGTTATCAACATTTAGCTACAATCTCACATTTAACAAAAAATCGGAATGCACTCTGTGTGTTACACAAAGCTAACAGACTTGTTTGTGGTGAAGGGCAGATGCCATATTTGGTTAGAATTCTGTGGGTTGGCCTCATAACTGAAACGTAAATCATCCTCATAACAGACGAAAATCATCTTTGTTGTGTTTTCTAAACCATTTTGTCAGACTTTAACTCTTCTAAATAAAAACAATGGAGATCCATTCAACATCATTTATTTAAAGTAAAATAAATGCACAGATAACTTCATTGTCTATTTAAGGTAATTTCTCAATTTTCTCTTTAAAATGTTTAAATCTTACTTGTGTTTGTCACTCAGAATCCTCTCAAAGAACCATTTATTCATCTAAATATTTATAGTACAAATTTATTATCACAGAATGGTGTGTTGAGATTCATAGCTTTTCATTGTTTTATTATTAGCTTTTCTAATAATTTTGTGATTTGCTGCTATTTTCTCACCACTATTCATGAATTTTTCTATGGTGATAGATTGTAATTACTGATGGCATATACAAATGCATTTTTATGCTTCGATATACAAAACCAAAATAAAAAAAAACTAGAAAAGTACAGAAAACAATTGCTTAGGCAGGCTACTTGTCATCTTTATGTTCAATGTAAGAAATTAAAAATTTTGTCAAAGAAATATGTATGACTACATGAAATAGACACTCTAAGGAATATGAGACTTCATGATAACTTCCTAGATACTTACACAACTCAATTTAGGATGCATGCTAATAGTTATATTAGATACTTTATATTAAGCAGTTCTCTCACATTAATATATAGCATTTTAAAATTTATGACTATAGAAGTCTAATCTATTAGTGTTTAATTTTACATTACATGAAAGAAAGTTCCTACTCCAGTGGTTACAAGTATAATTCACTAAATGATTATAAAAATCCTTTTAGTAATTGTTTTAAGAGTTGTTCATTATAAAAGATGATAAGATTATAAGTATTTTGCACATACATACTCCAAAAACACATATAAAAATATTATATGTTAGAGAAGCATATCAAAATAATGCTTTTAAAATGTCACACAACATACTAATATGACTAAAAGCAAATGTTTATTGAGTTTTTAGGTATACTATACATGCATGTGTTCAAATTTATGTTTATGATTTTATCTAAACCTTTTAGATTACTATTTGTGTCATGCCCATTTTAGATATGAATAAACTGAAATTTGTAAAAGTTGGTAACTTTTGCAAATCCATAGAGCTAGTAAGGAATGGAGCCAAGATCTGAGATGTGCAATGCAGCGCCACAGTACATCCCAGGAAACAGCCAAGGTGCTGTGCCTGGCAGGGTTGCCTGATGGGATGCTATGGGCCTCTGGACAGCATTCAGTAAGGTTAGAGAATAAGCCTAACCCTGAGGGGAAGGGAAGACCCAATGGAGAGGAACTCTAGCTGTTTTCCAGTTTAAACTGGTGGAACATTTCCAGTTTAAACTGGTCTCAGCATGGACTTAAACTTTCTCACATATGACATGTTAAAACTAAAACAAATGTGCTTTGTTGACAACCAATATTTCTTGCGCATGTATTTAGTTACACGTGGCTTAATGAAATGGAAATTGATGCAAATCATGCTAGCATCCTCCTACAAATAACATTAAAATACATAAATAAATTTAGCTAGAGTATGTCTCTCTATTTGTGTGATCAAAAGAGGGCATCATGAGAAGAGGAGTGTACACAGGAGTAACTGAGAAAGAGGATAAGCAAATCAAATCCCAGAGGCAGAGGATTTGGGGAGGTGAAGGTCCTCTTATTGATATCTTAGTCTGTTCACTAAATCTCCATGTGTAAAGTGGAATAAGAAAGTAAGAACAGAATTTTCCCCAAAAGAAGTGGTGAAGAGAATTCAATAGGCATAAGAAAACAAAAAGGACAGTCACAATGTGTTCTATATTGCTCATTATTGTTTTCATAGTTGTTTTATAAATAAAAATAGATTGACTAATATACTAGAGACTAGGTTAATTTTATAGATTTCAGGGTTTATAGCTTTCAAAATTTTTCCCTTCATAAACCTATCAATTTATGCAATGATAATATTATTGAGAACATTTTAAATCCCAGGTTTTTAAATGAGTCTTTTATAGTATAAAGAAAAAAACATTTATTTCCCAAAAGAATCCACTTCTTTGTTGACAGTAATTTGAATTGGAAATTTTCACATGTGAATTTTTAAAATTTACAATGAAAGTTTAAGAAAGATCTGAGTTCTTCTGTTTCACACGTTGCTCTCCAATCCATAATACTGAAACTCCTTAAGAAATGGCTCAGTAACAGGCAGGCAAGCAAAGGTTCTATCTTTGGTGTCTAAAGTATCTGGTGATACCCGAGTAGAAAACCACTTGAAAAATGATGACTAAATCATTGTGTCAGGACCATGTGATTTCTTTGCAAACTACATCTTGTTGCTGACATACTTTCTGAGTCAGTAAGTAAACAGGAAAATACCATCTACACAGAAAAACATTCAGCAAATTCAGTCTCAACTTTTATACCAATGATTGTCTAATTTTTCCTGATGACTTTTAAAGATATTGGTGACTACAGATAATCATGGCATGAGAAGCAGTCCTGCACATGGTTTGACCTCTATCTGTGGTCACTTCCCAGGCCAAATCCTTTCTCCAGTGCCCCTCTTGTCTGCCGCAACCCACTTTATAATCACTTGGATTTTTCTTATATATTTTATGTTTTGTGATTCTAAAAGCAGACAGAACCCATGGCACTATTTTTGTACCGTCTTGCTCCCAAGAATGCACATTTTTGTTGTTATATTTCAATTTTATAAGTAAAATCCTTAAAAAGTTAATTGTTGTAAATTTCTAAGTCTTTTAATGAGACTTAACCCTAAATTTGAATTCTGTCTTCAAAATTACTAACTTTTACTCTTGGGAAAGGGCACTAAAATTCTGGCCTACTCCAAGGTTTTATTTGTGCACCAAAATGTACTAGTTCAGAAGTCACTATTTCTCAGCTACAGGCAGATAAATGAAATCAAAGGAATTTCAAGTAAATTACATTTCTACAACTGTTTTTTGTTTGTTTGTTTGTTTGTTTTGTAGAGGGCATAATTGCTCAGTCTTTGACCACCAAAGATCATGGAATTTCCTCTTATGTATTAACTGAAAATGACACTATGCTTTTGTGGTTATTTTTCACTTTTGTTAACACTTCCTTTCAACTCTGTAAAGAAACATCTACGGTTCTTATATTTCTGCTTCCCATGATTTGTATGAGTACTAAAGTGCTGTATAGAGCAGGAGCTGTAGTTCAGCTTCCTAGAATGTATGAGGGCCTCAATTCAATCCTCAGTAGAGAAAAAGAAAAGTTAAAATTGCACTATGCTTACTATGGACTTTTCTTCAATCCCTAGCTTTCTGCTGTCTCAAAAATGATATACCCAGCTACATTAATTGTGGTCTTGTCTTGCAAATTATTGAAGATCTTTAATATTACTGCGTCAAAATTTAAAACTACATTTCCTCTTTCAAATATATATATATATATATATATTTATTATTATATATATGTATATATATATATTTATTATTATATATATGTATATTATTGAGCACATATTTAATATCAGGTCTATGTGAATACTTTATGTATGCATTATTCATTTAGTATACAGACTCCATGAACCTAGTATTATTGTTTAATTTTTAAAAGAAGACTTTCTAGATTCAGCCATATTAGAGAGAGAGCACTTCTAAATTTTTAAGAAAATCTTTTCCAAGGGCATTAAGTTCAAATAAAACTATGATGCTTTCATTAAATGTTTTACCTTATATTGTTATCATTATTAATATGCTTCTTCCATATCTTTTCAAAATTATGACAGAAGAAGAATACTGCTTAATTCATCTTTATCAAAAACAATAATGCATGTCAGCAAGCCTTGTGCTTGGTCTGTATTAACTTCTTTCATTTCACATGTGAAAAACTGGTTTAGTGACTACATGGCTAACATTTCAGACAGACATATAACCCTTAGCTTGAGGATCGGGTCAGGGAAAAAGAATGGGAGCAAAGTCAAAGTGCTGGAGAAAGTATAACTCCTTATAAACAGAAGGGCCCACGTCATCCTGATTGCAAAGGAAGATTCACAATACTAGCGCTAATGTTCAGCATGAATAGATCTGATAATGATGGATTATAATCACAGTGCTATGAGAGAGCACGATTATTTAACTTCTGGCAGGACTGATTTATGAGGACCAGATGCAATCAGAGAAAGAGGCAAGACAGGCTGACGCACACTCTTAGTAAAGGACAGCAAGCAAAGGGAAGTGATAGAAATGAAATAAAAGATCAGAGTTTAGAACTTTACAGAGGTACGGGGAATGTAATGGGTATTTCAATTAGAAGTCAGAACTAAAAGATGTGAGCAAATGACATGGTGAATGTTTAAATTTAAGAATATATATCACAATAAAAGGTATATTGCCATCAATCCTCCTCAAAATTCTCATCTATGCTTCAAATACACTTATCTCATTGTTTCTGCCAATTTTTGAAGTATTTCTGGAATTCTTCTTTCATGAGGGTCTTTTTGTGACTGCCTTGATATCCTCATCATTTCAAAACATTTAAGGTGATTTCTGGCAAATAAAAATTTTACAGTGTATCCTTATCCAGATTAGATTGATACCGTGGGGCTTCTGCTTCTTCCCCAGTGACAATGAAAGATAAATGTTTAGAATTCATTCAGCACATGGCAGCAGCCACAGCAGCTCAACTAAACACACTGAGGAAAAGGACTTCCAAGACTGCTTCAGAAAGTGGCAAGACGGACGGGAGAGTGTGTTTGAAGCAGGGGGGAGCACACGAAGAGGTTAATAGCAATACAATTTGCTTGCACTGTAATGCTTTTATTTAAATTTCAGTATTCATCATATCTTGTACAATATATTCCAAAGTTTAATTATAGTTAGTAGTCAAAAGATAAAAGGAATTGTAAATTGCAAAACTACATATGTTTATACATATATAGGTATATGTGCAGATAAACATACATATATACATATAAAATAAATGTGGGTACATTTATAATAATTAGCATTAAAAATAGCATTTTTAAACGTAGTAAAAACACGTAGTACTTTAAATGATATTTTCTAATGTTATCCAATCTTGTGTGTTCACACATATCCACTGGCATGCACATACACAGACACATAGGGAGACTTTTTAGACACTGTAGATAATTCTAGGCATTCTCTGAGTCACATTTTGCACTCTTAAGTTGGGAAATAACTGACTAGTACTGCCTTGTGGCAAAATAAGCTAAAATTTATTAAAGTGATGTTCAAGAAAGTTTAAAGTAAGGTCAAAAAATTCAGGCACAATGTTCATCAGAAAATACATAATGTATAATAAGCAGAAAAAATGAGACTAAATAATAAAGACTAAACTTTGTACAGATTACATTTTATGTGATCCTTTACAGAAATGCACTTTTCAAGAAATAATGTGTTCTAAGCTCACATAGGAAGAATTGAAGCAGTATTCACTAGTGACAAAGAAAGCATCAATTCTGTTTTGGTACAAATTAAATGCATATCAAATGGCAGTAACAGCTTTCCTTACAATTTGTTTCTATTACTCATGGTCAGCAATGGCTTGAAAATGTTAAGTGAAAAATTCTAGAAATATAAATTATAAATAATTTTATTACCATATGCTGTTGTAGTTCT
The DNA here is from genome assembly GCF_034190915.1 of Cavia porcellus. Taxonomy (NCBI): domain Eukaryota; kingdom Metazoa; phylum Chordata; class Mammalia; order Rodentia; family Caviidae; genus Cavia; species Cavia porcellus. Next base: position 22,702,015 of record NW_026947497.1, on the reverse strand, counting down.
ATTATTTTTGTTACTGTTTATTACCTCTAATATATAAAAAGAAATTTATTATAGATGTGTATGTATATAAAGGAAAAAAGTATATATGGGTTTGAAATAATATGCGTGGCTTTAGGTATCAAATGGGGATCTTGGAATATTTTTCCTTTGGATAAGGAAACTACTATTCATGTGTGTGTGTGTGTGTGTGTGTGTGTGTGTGTGTGTTTGTGTGCGTGCGTGTGTGTGTGTGTGCACATGCGTGTGTGTGTGTCTGTACTTGATGCAGAAATTTAGCCTTGACAGACTAATATCAATGTCTCTATTGAAAAATAAATGTGGAAGAATTAACAGGAGATTTTTCAGCAAAAGAAGAAAATAAAAAACAATTAGTAATGATTGGTTTCACATTTCATACATTTGTGAGGCATAATAATAATTAGTTTACGATGTTTAAAAAAATATATAGGTTTCAGAAATACAAAAAAATATTCAGCAAAATACAAGTTTTGCTTAACTAAAATCTATAGCTTTGCAAAGCAGTTGGTTTCGTTCTTTGAATTAATCATTTGGTGCATGAAGTGCCTGTCTTTGTGTTTCGTTTCAATGAAGTATTAGCATCTTTTTCCCTGTTTTTCTCACAGGAAGTAAAGCATCCATTGAGAATATGTTCAAGTTTGGCCATTCTATATTAACAGTGAAGATAATGTGGTTATATTTAAATTTGAACTTGGAAAATATGTAAAACAAATAGGTATGCAACCTATTTTAAATATGACACATGAGGTTTTAAGATATTTTAAAATAACATTTTTGATACCTACTAGTCCTACAAATATATTAGTATAAATTAGATAATATTATAGGCAGCTAAGTTAGAAAGGATTTAATATACAGTCAGAAAAGTACTGGGCTTTCAAGGAAGTCAGTGAAAAATAAAGACAACAAAATTGTGGTTGGAGGTGCATCTGAAGAGGAATAGGCCCAAGACCAAGATGCAAAGGCCAGGCCTCACTAGGTGATAAAAAACAATTTGAGATTATACTCTAATTTCATTACCTGGTCCCCAAGTCCAAATAAGCATCAATTGCCCAGATGGATGACCAGAGCATCTGGGTCATCCCTTCCCACAATGCATTTGTTCTCTCCATGTACTCTTGCTATGACCTGCTTCACTATTGGATCAATATTAATAAGCAACTATACCTGTTATCTTATGTGTTGATTGTAACTTGACCCACACTGTACCCACATTCTGACTTTGCTTCATAAATTACCCATGACAAAGGGTCTCTGTGGCCAACCACTTTCAAGACTTAGGAGCTATCTCACAATAAACTTCTTGTACTCTTAACCTCCATTGTTTCCTAGAATTCATTCAATTTTCAGGGACACAAACTCAGCACATCTGATATCTAACAGGTCAGAAGTTATATCTTTCCTATATCAATGTTATCCAAGAATGTTATCCCTGAAAAGCAGATTATACAGAATTACTATGTAGAAGACGTTAAAAAAAATCAACAAATATTAAAACTTGGGAATACTACAGGCTACCAACACATTTTGAATTCAGCTTGGCACCTGCCTGCATATTGAAAACATCAAATTACAGATTTAAGAACTAGCTATCCAAGTATGCCTCAAAATAATTATGATAATATAAAATTAAAGGACTTTTAAAAAGAAAAAAATATTCATAATAAAATCATTAATTCCTATATATATAATTTTATGTTTTAGATCATATCATCTGTTTTTAATGTTAGAAATTGCTTGCTGCCATTTCAGAGATATATTTCCTTTGTGTTCTCAGATTATTAGTTTATGTAAACTGAATTTTCATTCATAGGTTGAATTTATTTTATTAAATTCTAATCATATAGAACATAATGTCAACTTAGCTCTTATTCAATAAAATTTTAGTGGTTAAACTATCTGATGTGTTTTTGAATTTATAACAATAAAATTCTGCTAGGTGTGGTAGCACATGTCTGTAATCCTAAAACTGAGAAATCTGAGGCAGGAGGATCACTTTGAATTTGAGGCCAGCCTGAGCTACATAAGTAAGTTCAAAGCCAGCAAGACTGTATAAATAAACAAATAAATTAAAACTAAATTAAATTAAATTAAATTAAAAATAATTCTGTGCAGTTGTTCTTACTAACAGAGTAGTTGACTGGAAGAAAGTTATTTGCAAAAATTCCAATGGAAATAACCAAATAGTCTCAGATATAGCAATAAGCTAAATGCAAATAGCTGAAAATGACTTTAACACTATTTGATAGATGCAATTATTAGTCTTATGAAAGAAAGGTTTTTAAGCAATTTGTATTATTAAAATTATTCATCACAGGCAAGACAAGCTTTTCAAAAAATTAATTCTGTCAACAAAATTCGATCTTTCTAAAGCATTTAAAAGAACCCTTCAGATGGAAAAATGTCATATAGCACAAATCTAACCTCTTTGATTATAGAGCCAATTGTAATGCAATGACCTCTTAGGCTAAACAATGTGACTGACAGCATTAATTCAAAATGTCATCATACCCTCACTGAGAAAATAAAACATGGTAATTAGTCCTTTTAGCTATTAGCATTAACTTCTGTTAAAAGATCTTGTTCCCCTCCATTAAGAAGTAATTTCCAACCCCTGCATAAGAATGGAGTTTATTCTTTCTTTCAGTTGGATGATAAATGTCCTTAATTAGAAATGCTAATAATTGGACTTTTCCCCAAAGACCTATTAATTATTCTGACACACAGACACTTCACAACTGAATTTTCTGGCAAAATGTATGACCAGAATATATCTATATCATTGTAGTACAATGTATTAGACTACAAATTGATAAAAAATAATGTGGTTTTTATACGGATGAATCTGCCACTCCATGTTAAGTGCAAACACACACACAACCCAAATGGCTGCATTGTCTATGCAAGCATGTGTATATTATGCATCTTGGATAATCTTGGTATAAAAGCTAACATTTGCTTTGAATATATATATATATATATATATATATATATATATATATACCTTGATTTGATGATTTAATGAGAAATATAAGCCTGGGTTTTCTAATTTGTGAATAGTTTTACTTTTAAAACTATATTAATGACAGAACAGCAACTAATTTTCCACTTCTTAAATTAATGCTGTCTTCAATAAAAAGAATTAATCTAAAATGTAGAAATTCATATAAACATGATGTAAACAAAATGTATGGTAGACAAGAAAATCATAGGAAGAAGTGAGTAATGATTAAGAAACAATTGCCTGATGACTTCAAATCACATTTTCACTGATTAATAGTTATATAACACCTACATCAATCGATTTAACTTTTCTTAATTCTCAGTTTGGGGTCCCCCCCACTTTTTGAAGTCATAAAAATGGAAAAGCAGTATGGTAAATTACTGGGTTATTGTGGGGTTAAATGAAATCATAAACATAAATTCTGATAGGTACATGTGCTCAGGATACACAAAACCATGTCATCTAATGTTTGTAGTTTCCTAAGCTCCACGTCTCCTGAATGTCTTCTTTAAAAGCCAAATATTTATGTCTTTCTATTTGATACCTCTATTGAATATCTCATTATATCTCAAGTGTAATATGTTCAAAAGACAATTCTTATCTCCCCTAAAATCTTCATTCTCTTCATCTCCAAATTGTTCCTGTCCATAACCTGAGACTCACGTTTGACTGGTCTCATTTCTTAACCTCACTTGCTTCCAATTCCATCCTCCAGTCCACTTGAGTCCACCTTCACAGTGAGTGAGACAGATCACTACTTAACATCTGACCATGTTCAGAACACATCACCCGAAGTATGACATCTTAATATAACACATATTTTCATACAACATCGCTTGGGAAATGGTGAGTATACCAAGGTCTCTGCTTTTCCTCTTCAGCCTGATGAAGGTCATAGGGCCAATATGTGACAGGTCCCTTCTTTGTACTGAGAGGAAAGAGCATTGTGTTGGTTACTTTTCTCTCAGTGCTGAGATAAAATACCCAATGCCAAAAATTAAGGATGGAAAAGTTTATTTAGCTCACAGACTTTGGAGGTTTTACTCCATAATCAGCTGGTTTCAGGGCGAGGTGGAACATAGTGTGGCTGCTGACTTTCTGGAACATGATGCTCTGTGGCTTTCTCCTCAAAGCAAAGTCTTTCACTTTTGAGGCTGTAAAAGGTGGACACTTGCTACTTCTTGTGCTATCCTCAAGAGATCTTTTCGGTTGTGGTGTTATTTTTCAGCAGTAGAGATATCCTTAACTTTGTCTTTGCAGTCCACAACTTTATTGGAGCTTCCTTTCTCACCAGACTCATTTTTAATCATCCTGCTAGATTCTTTGCTCTTGATTTGCAACATAAATCTGGCTAAAAGCCCCCAATAATAGCTATGTCACTGCCCCAACATTAGACTGCCTTGGATATTTCTTATGCCACATTAATTAGTCCACTGCCTTTCATCTCAGGCAAAGTCTCTGGACAAGACCAAAATACAGACCATAACACACATCGTCTGAACTCCAACAATCAATGCAGTCCTTCCCAGCAGAAATCTCCTGAACCTGGTCTTTACTGGTAGAATTTCTATCAGCCTTCTGTTCTTCTGACCTATGAACAGAATCTCCCATACAAAAAAGGCTAAAGTTTTCTAGCTCTACTCTTCCAGGCAAAATCTCCAAACACACACACACACACACACACACACACACACACACACACACATATATAGTCAATTTGTCTTCAATTCCTGTAACCCAAGCTCTATAAGCACAGAGACTTTTTTTTTCCACCACCATTTCTTTAGCAGCTAGTAGTCTATTTGGAAGCGAGAGTTCCATATATATATATATATATATATATATATATATATATATATATATTCTGATAAACTGGTACAAAGAAATCCATACAAGCATAATTGTCTTATTGACTATAATCAGAAGTTACAAGCTATGTTAAGTTAATATCATTGTTTGATTTTAATAAAGGAAAAATGGCAATTTCCAGTGATAATATATCATATATAATATAATCAGCTTCTACCTATAGTAATTTTTATAAGTTTTATATGGTCTCTTTAGTGACTTAACTTTAACAATGCCTAAATTTAAGCATATTTTTCAAAAACAGTGTAGAAATTACAGGTTTCTACTAATTAAGCTTAATTTTAATTGTTTTAAGGCATTTATTTATTAAATGAAACTAATAGTTAAATATTGTATTGATAAAAATAGCTTATGAAAAGAACTTTTAAAATGTAGTTTTAGAAATTTACACCATACAGAGAGTCAACTGGTTATTTTAGGAATAGCCTGACTTTCTTAAAATATGTAAGAAATATAATCTAGGAGAGCAAGAGCTGAAAGGCAGAAATTTTGGGTACCATTGGATACTCTTGGAAACCCTGTCACTACCTGGGGCTATGGGCTATGGCAAACTGCAAATTTGTCCCAGGTTTTTATTTCCTTATCTGGAAAATAAGGGAAGTGGACTGGCTCCTTTACAAGATGTCTTCATGCCAAAAATGTTTATCATTTTGAATCGTATCTCTCTAAATTAGAATTTTTATATAATTTTCTTTTAAAATACCTCCATATTACACACTGGGTTGCAATGTCCCCCAATGAGACACCATGTGGTTTTGTTGCCTGCTCCAATACTGATTTAGTTCTCTGCAAGACTAGGGGCAGACATTAGTGGCTCACAGATTTTGATTTTACCAGTGGGGGCATTTAATCATTTTTAAGTTTAAAAAAATTCCAAATATCCTGGACAAATTACTTTCACGTATGTATATGTCTCATTGGAATATACTATCCAAACTCCAAAATATTCATAACAAAATTAAAACCAAGTAAACTTTTTATACTACATCAAGGTAAAAAGTGACAGTTTGTTATATTTAGGCTATACAAATCCTGTGTCATGTCTAGGATAAGTGTGGAATAGAACTGGCATATTTGAATTTTATGGAGGGTTCATACTTCTGTTGTGTTTGACACTTATGTGTAAAATCATTGCCAAATGATAAAACTTTTATAAAGTCTATAGTTCCTCTTTAGGGGAATTTAGCATTAGCATATTAAACTAAGAAAACATAAACAGCTAAGTTCAGAGTAGCAACAAGACCTGTCTAGAAATATCTTTCAGATAACAGAATTGAATAAGAGCCAGAAGGTTCAGAGGACAGTCATGAAAATATGGCTCAAGTAGCATTTCAAGCATTTGAAACTGAATTAAAACCATAAAATGCTTCAGTGGTTCCTTACATATGACTGCCATTTATCACATCACACTAAACACCATACAGCCTCAAACATTTGTGCTGCCTTTCAAGGCAGAGGTCAGTTTGAATGACCACAACCAATGCAGCAAAAACTTCTGGAATGTCATCCATGAACTTAAAAATATTTGCACTTTTCCTTTTGAAGACCCTTTACAAAACTTGCAACTGATAAATCTATAACAATACAATAAATTCTAGATATGGTAAAAATAAGAATAGCTTTGCATATTAAACTAGTGGGTCAATGACTGATAATAAATTATCATTATTTTCACTTATTTAAATCATTCATTCAACAAGTAGTTACTTTGTGCCTGTGTTATCACAGGTCCTATTTTGAGTGTTTCTTAGAATTTGGTTTTGAATAAGACTTTAAATTCAAAATTAATGCTGATAAAGGTGGATGAGGTAAACTAACATACTCATGTATATTATATCATACTAAACATATGATTTGGGGTAGCAATCACTGTTAAAAAAATAAGGCAAAGTGATACATAGAGACACTCCATAGAGAGAGAGAGAAGTAGAACACTAGATTGGTGATCAATCAAATTCTCTTCAAGAAGGTGAAATATTGCCTAGATTGGATGACAAAATGATAAAGACATGAATGCTTTTTCCCTATAAATTGATTGCAACAAAATGTCTGGTCACAGTACAGAACACCCCAGGCAGAGACCTACAAGTGCAAAATGCCAAGGCAAGAGAAAAGTTTGCTGTTTCTAAAGAAGCCAGATTGCCTGGCATTTGCAGTGGACATATTTTATCAACTTCTCTTGAAAGAAAAGCCACCTTGATTTGCTGACTTTCATAGTGTAAATACTTGCAAGGTGGCTGATTTCAAATTAACTACAAGAACTTACTGACGTAAAATTGTCAAGAGACAGATCATGTGCTGAGCTGGGGCTGGTGTATCATGGTTGTCCAAGGGCCACAGAAGGTATCAGAGGAGGAAGTCACATAGGCACTTGGTCATTCGGTTTTAAGTTAGATGTTAATCTTGGAACTCACTAGAGGATTTTTAAGCAAGTCATAGTGTATGATGATCTGATTTGTCATTGGAAAAGTTCATGAGCTGCTTATTGGGAAGACAGTGTGTAGGACAGAAGAGAGGCAGTTACTAGTCATGGCCTAGACAATGGTGATAGTAGTGAACACAAAGAAAGGTAGATAAGTTCAGAAACTTTTGGACATTTGTGAGCTGGAGTTCACTGGTTAATGGTCTTCCAGAAAGAGTAGCAAGAAGAATATTTATCTCCAGAAATCGTGAAATGATGGACAGAGAGCTATTTGCAAAGTTTAAGGAAGCAGACAGATGTTAAAAAGCTTTACTTTGGTCCTACTAAGCATAAGTAGTTTTAATTACTAAATAAGACATTCTTATACCTATTTTGTACAATATACTTTTAAATAGGCATTAGTATTTTTACATAAAGATATAAAACAAAGTACAGGTAACTTGTCTAAAGTCATGTAGCTAAAACATACAAGAGGTAAAATTCGCTGTTTGGTTTAACTAGAATGCCTATGAATTTACCTCTAACATATATTTCCATTTTGTAAACTGACATTCTGGGTTAATTTTTAAAAGTATGCTGTTCTGCGTTCTCTGATAATTTCCTGTTACTAGTACATTTAAGATATTGATTTATGGCACATATGGCAAATAGGAAGATAAACTATGATAAGAAAAACTACTTAGAAATAGAACACCTAACCATGTGAAAGACCTTAATTAATTTTGAATGAGTTTCTGTCTTACAAGAAGCATGCAGTGGCACCTGCATTCCTGTACCAGAGAGATGCTATAGCTACCTCAGAGTTTCTATTTGGTATTTCCAAAAGAACTATCAGCACGTAACATAGAGTGAAAGTAGACTAGCTATACTTTTAATTAAAGTTTAAAAAAACCCACCATCTTCAGTTGAGTTTTAGCTTGTTTAATCATTTAATCATATAGGAAAAATGAGCAAAATTGTTATATTCTGTTCTGGTTTTGCTAGCAACGTAGCATTCTGCCTTACACATGATAGGATGGCTGTAACTTATTTTGAGCAGCAGACAGTAGGTAGAGACTTTCCAGATGTGCTTTTCTATAGATAATGCAGACAGTAAATAAAAAGACAATGATAGCTGGAATGTTAATGTTTTCTCAAAAAAAAAAAAAAAAAAAAGAAGAAGAAGAAAATCAAAGATTTAGAGGTTCACATGATCAAAAAGCTGCTGCTTCAATTCCCGCCATATTGCTGACATTGAATTATCTTCAGGCTGCCACCAGATAAGAGTTGGAAAAGAGCAAAGGATAAGTGATTTGTGAGATAAGGAATAAAACTGTCACAGTTTCTCTTAAGAATATTTTGACATTTTACTGGCTCTCATAACACTACAAGTTTGAGAAGATGGCATCTGTGATCTATAAGACACCATATTCTTCTGAATTTTCTCATGTCATCTACCGATTTTGACTGCTAAATCACAGCAATGAATATGTCCTGTATCAGAAACTTCATTCCCAGAAAATGGGAGTAAACTGGTAAGTTCTAAAACACCATGTCTAAAGCTTCCATATTTCCCTGAAAACATGTTTATTCATGATATCAGAAATATATAAGGGAATTAATTAAATGCAGAATTGTGTTCAGATAGAACTGTTAATAATTCTTGGTCATCTAGGCTTTCCTCACAATTTTTGATTGCTTTTGAAATTACCTATTGAAAAAGTCTTCAGACTTCTCATGGAAAAGCTTCGCACCAGTGACTATAAAAACATCAGTCCATTTCAAAAGCAACCCCAAAACATTATCATCGAGATTTGCACTTTGAGATAAGGTTTAATTCTTTGATTTCCAGGACTGATAAAATTCTGTGAGTTTAAGGCAACTGTGTCACTGAAATTCATTTATGCTTCTTTTTGTGTTTGTTAGCACTATTAAGGCTCTGAATAACACTTCTAAACACATTTTTTCCTATTTTGCTTATCTTTTCAGTTTCCTTAAATGAAAGTGACTTGTAACTCTTCTATCCCAACATTGGCTAGGACCTGCACATAGAAAGTTTCCACATTTCTCATTAGACTTAGACCTCCATTATTTGTCTTAATATTAAGAATTTAAAGCATCTGATTTTTGTCATGTTCAAAGTTGATGCCCTAAGAAATATATGCAATCTAGTTTCCTGCAACCAGGTTTTGGTCCTGGAGCTAGGTGCACATTTAGATCAGTGTTTGAACCATCATGTAAAAATTCCTTCAGCTCTCTCACATATGTCTATCAAAAAAGATTAACTCTTATCACTTCTTTTGTGCTTCTGGTTGTTTTATTAACCTAAGGAAATATCCTTTTCCTGTTACAATTTAAATGGAAACTACATCAGAAATGGTGGTTGAATTTGTTGACTAGTATACACAATCCACTTTAACCATAACTTGGCTGAACTAGTTTTTTAAGCCCGTGCATTTTTAAAAATAACTGCTATGAGTTATATACTTTAAAAGTTCCAAAGGAAATAATATTTCCAGTGTACCAATCTGTGCTAGTTAATTGAGTGTGTCAATGTGAGTAAGAAACACTCTACTAAATTGGATTAGCACAGCTCTGGGTGTGGCTGAAGGGATTTACCAAAAACAGGAAACAAGATCAACCCTGGGTGCCAGAGGCACCAGCCAAAAGGCTTGCAGACTGGATGGAATAAAGGGGGAATGAAGAAGGAAGGCTGCTTCTGTGTCTTCAAAGAGCTCCAGTCGTGATTTTCACCTTGGACCTCTTCACCTGGCTTCCAAGGTACACTCTTCAGCCTCCAGGGCAGACTCCGGGCTAATGACATGGACTTGCTCAGGAGTTCTACCATGAGCTCTAGGCTTTCACCCTTTAAATCTCTTCAGTCCTCAGACAGCCCTTTTGCACTCTTCCACACCTGACTCTACAGGTGGCCATTATAAGCCCATCCTTTAAATCCTTATATATTTATGTGTTTTGCATTAAATCTGTTTCTCTAGTGAGCACTGACTGATATCCAGTCTATAAAATGAAGTTCAATAAAATGAAATTCTATATGAACAATAATGTTTTAAGTAGAGATTTTGAAAATCCAATCCATATATCTTTTAATGAGAGTAATTATGTAATAAGAAAATGGGAAATTGTTTCTAAGAGTTTTTAAATATTTGAAGTTCATAGATAATAGCTATTATTAAAATCATTTGTATACTGTGATAGGAATAATGCTTAGCAATTTAACATATGTGGTATTAATTAAACCTTGTAAGTACTTCGTATCTATTATTACCCACGCTTTATAGAAGAATGTACTGACATTGAAATAATTCACTTGAATTACCAATAAAATTATGACAGAATCAGAATTCAAATAAGAGCAGTTCAAATGTATTTTCATCATTGCATCTTGCTCATTATTACACAGGTTGCTGTGTAAATGAAATGATTTTTGAAGGGACTGTTTTCCAAATTTCCCTTGACCTCCACCTGAAACCTTCAGTGCTCTCTACACTCTGAAGTCAGATGTGGCATGGTCTGAACCTACTATGCTATTTATTAACTATGCCATCTTGAGCAAATTATTAACAACTCTGAAAAGAAGAAAAACTAAAAACCCTTACATGTGCATAAGTGAGATAATGAAAAATCATGTGTAAAATCATCAGTAACTATCTGTATAATCTGGCATACTGATTTACAAAGATAGATACGTGGTAAAATATAATAATTTCCTTTCCCTTTACAATAATCCTTCCTTTCCTGCACAAGCACATGATAAATTTTTAATTCTCCACAGAATTTGACTACATAGAATGTTGCAAAATAAAAATTCCCTTGTGGAGAACTTCTATGGCTGTTCCCTGCCCAGGATGGGTCTCCATGGATTATAGCTTTGACTCTCAAAATCCTTTCCTTCTACCACTTGGCAGTGTGGATAGGGGAGTTATGATTTGCCTTCTTTGCAGGATGTTTTATAATGACTGATGCCATAAGGAATTAGATTTCTGCTTCTAGATTTTTCTCCTCCTCTTTTCAGCTCTTCACTTTCACTCAGTCTATGTTTGTGCCTAGTATTGACCAAGCATTTCCACTTGTCACAAGATGAAACATGTTTCATCTGGGATGTTTCAGTATTAACACCTTGGTTCTAACATCTGACTTTCTGCCACTTTATAAGCAGTTCACCTTACATTATTTTTAGATGACTTTTCAAGTACTTGACTGATTTTTGCAACGTAAAAGTGACTGTATATTTCATACAAGAGTGCTTATCCTTAAGGCTTAGAGACCATGAAACACAACACTGACTCCACACATGAAGAAACATTTCGATTTTATTTGGTTTAAATTTTATGTGCCTATCACACTGCATTGAGTTGATCACTCCTCGGAATTTGTATACTTTACATGTAACCTAACATGATAATTCACAGACATTAAAAATAAAGAGATTATCTTTTTTTCCATAAAAAAAAAATATATATATATATATATATATATATATATATATATATATACTGTGTGTAAATAAAGAGAAAGAGCTCATTTAAAAATCAAGGGCACTATCATTGCAGTACTGAATATAACCCTTTTATTGCTTCTCATCTCAAAATCTTCCACTTTTTTTTAAAAAAAACTACTGCCATGAAAAATGCATTGAATCTAATTAGATTGGCCATATACAACAAAAATATTAACATATTAATGCAAAACATTAAAACATGAGTAAAAAAATCCATTTGAAATCTTTGCATGTGTTTTATATAAGTATCTATGCTTATTTCTCTACAGTTATTATATATACCAGTACACACACGCCTGAAAAGTAGTCCGTAAAGCTGCCTTTTGCAAGAACTTTTCCAAAATAATGTTTAACTATGTTAGCATAATTAAATCATATATCAACATATTTAAATTATTAAATTATTTAATACATAAATCCTGAGTTGTGGGATCTATTTTCATAAATAAATGCTACATAAAACTAGTCCATAATTCATTAATCCTTTGGGCAATCAGTGATTCATTCAGTCATTTATTCAATAAGTGTTTAAACAATATCCACATTATTTAAGTCATAAATGTTCTTTAACAAATATTTAATTCTTTCAATTTTGAATTAGAAGTATTTAGCATTTACAAAGGTAGTCTATGTATTCACATTTAAAATGTACACATATTATTCCTTCTTTTTAAAAAAAAGTTGTGTTTTATTGTTACCTGCCACACGATTTTGTACAATTACTATTTCCAAACTCTAAAGGTTAATGTAGATTGCTAGTCCTCAATTCCACGGCAGTTTAGCACACTGAAATGTCAGTGAGAATCATTTTCTCAATGATACTCTCTAGGGTTTGCCAAAGGCTTTTTATAGCAAAGCTGCTGAATTTACAGGATTAATGAAGTGGAATTGTGGGCTCCAACTCTCATTGCATGACCAAGTAAAACGATCTAGATGTTTTCAAAGCTAAAATATTTTAAAGATCTCCTGACTTTGCTGGTAGAGTATTATTTCACACTCATAGGCAATCACATTGCTTATGGGGCAAAGATTCATTGTGTTTTATGAAAGCGCAGATTTACTCATGATGTGCTTAAGCTCAATTTCCCATAAATGTCATAAAGCAATTTATGTTCTTTTAATTATATACATACAGTAATTATTTGAAGTATTAATAAATTTCATTAAATATTTGATTTAGTGAATGAAATAATTTCATTTACTCTTAGAGAAATTATCCTCAACTGAATAAAGCTGAACTAGACTTACCTGAATCTGTGGCTGTTATCACCAAAACAAAGTGCTCCTTTGTCTCCCGGTCCAGACTCTGTGTCACTCTAAGCTCTCCACTGGCTGACAGAGTAAAAGCTTGGTCTTCATTACCACCAAGTAGAACATAGGAGAGTTTGCTGTTAGATCCTTGGTCATCATCTCTTGCTATCACCTATAGAAAAAAATAGTTTATACCATGGATGTAAGTGTATCTGATGCAGTACCCAACATAAAGAAAATGTATCAAATAAATATGACAAGGCTTAGCCATAATAAAGCATTGCAAATAGACAGTTTCAGGTTTCAAGGAAAAAGTAAGTAAAAGTGATAAATAATAGTATGTAATGCACATATCTTGGGTTAAAATATGAATGAAATTAAAGCATACCATTTTTAGTTGGCTTCACAAAACTATTTAATAGCACTTTCAACTAGCTAGGGGAATTTATGAAGAGGGCATACTAACACCTCTAACAAAATTTTCAAATTTTGATCTTGTTTTATTTTACTGCTATGGGAAGATACTATTCTCACAGTAAAACAAAATTCTACACTATACAGATTCATAAATGCAACATCAATATACACAAAAGAACATAGATAAATGGGATATTTTAACCTATGATAAAGTTATTACATGTTAGTTACGTTGTTCGTAAACTTTTCAAAATTTGCTCTCTGTGAAACCAAACATTCAGGATGAAAGAAGGTGAAGATTTGAGAAAGCCAAAGAGAGGCCATTGAGAGGTCATGTAGTGGACACAATACCTCTTATATTTAAGTATACTGACCTGAAGAATTGTTCTGGGAAGTGTCTCTAAATTCTCAGGGACATTTACAGAATATGGAGATAGTTCAAATATGGGAACAAAGTCATTAATGTCTAGTAATACAATGCTGACAGTGGAGGTGTCAGTCCTGGGGGTGCTGCCCCGATCTGCAGCCTGAACAGTTAAAAGATAAGTAGCAATCTTCTCTCTATCCAAAGGCTTAGCCACAGTGATGGCTCCTGTGACAGAGTCGATCCGAAATTCTTGATTGGTATTGCCATCCACAATGCCATAGCGAACCTGTCCATTTGTGCCTTCATCTCCATCTGCTGCAAACACCTGGAGTATGTCCGTTCCTGTCAGTGTGTCTTCATTAATCTCCACTTTATACAAAGCCTGTGCGAAAACAGGGTTGTTATCATTGATGTCTAGCACCATAACTACAACCTCTGTCGATGAAGAGAGAGGTGGTTGGCCTTTGTCCGTAGCCACCACTGTTAGAGTGTAGTTAGAAACTTCTTCTCTGTCCAGCTCTCCGGTGAGCCTCACTTCACCATCAATGGTGCCAATGCTAAACTTGTTTCCTAGAGGGTTCAGGAGAGTGTATTCAATATAGCTATTTGGGCCGCTGTCTGGGTCTGATGCTTGAGCTTTGAAAACAACAGTATCAATAGGTGTGTTTTCTGGAATGTATGTCAATTTAGGGGAAAGAAATGTTGGTGGGTTATCATTGACATCCAGCAAAATAATGGAGACTTGAGCTGTGCTTGTGAATCTGGAGGCTGGCAGCTGAGGCAGGTCATGCACCTGAACAACGAGGTTGTAGAAGGACTGACTTTCCCTGTCCAAAGCTTTCATGACTTTCAGTATACCATTCTTGTCTATTGCAAACTGTGCCAGGCTGTCGCCTGAAGCAATACTATAAGCCAATTGGGAATTGATGCCTGAAATTAAACAAACAAACAAAAAATAATAATAAATTTACTTATTGCAGATTAAAGTATACCAACAATTCTAGCACATATTGCATGTTGGATATATTTTTGCACCCCAAAAGACTTTTTAAATTATTTAGCTCTAATATTTTTTAGTAAATAGTACATACAAATAACTCTTTTCAACTTTTGATCTGAAAAGAAGGTTCCTTTCAGGGAGCAACCAAGCTATGTACTACTTGCTATTTATAAGAAAGGTGAAACATTAAATTGCACCAGTAAAAAGGAGAATAGTAATCCATGGAGCAGATTTTTGTTTACACTTCTTTGTTTCTATCACATAATTCCCTCAGGTCTTAAGCTAACAGTGCCACATTCTGTATTACTGGCCCAGCATTTATAACTTCAGTAATTTATTGAGCCCAACATCAATTTTCAGAGAAGAGTAATAAAATGTTCTGCTGTATGGCATTAGTCATGGATGCTGTAAGTCTAATTTTACATTTCTTGTCAGAACCAATAAATACTTTTTCATTCCTGTTAAGCAACTGGCCAGGAAATGGCCTTTGAGAATATGGCACTCCCTAAAGTTTTATTATATATATTTAAAGTTTTTACAAAGTATTCTTTAAAAATTATTAGCAGTAAATTATACGTAAAAGTTCCCAAATATAAACGTTCATATTATAATTGAGCTACGTTCTTTTCTAGAAATATGTGTCACTCCTTAAAAAAAATCTAAATTTCAGATAATAATTGTAGAGATTTTTTATAACAAATGTGATGTGGAGAATACACTAGCCTATTGGTTTAGTAAGAGATTTAAAAACAAATAAGGTAAGTAATGATAACAGAAAAATCAGATTTTCTGCTTCAGAGGAGGAATTCTCTTCACTAAGCCACAATGATATGTGCATTTTTATAATTTATCTCAAACATATTAGGGGTATTAAAAGATATTATGATAAGAAATATATTGTGCACGTGTGTACATCCTTCGTAAAGATTTTATACTCTGGGACTAGGGAATATCTATGGAGCAACTGGAATTGCTTTCAACTAGATCCTATATTTTTGAAGTTTATTGCAACTAATTCATTTCTAATTTCCATTTATCAGAAATGCTGTCCACTCAATGTCAAGTATTCTAAAACAATTTAAATGCTCTTTCATTTTTTTGTATTGAACTTAGACATTCTCAGGATTCTGTGAATACTTTTTTATGAAAAGCTTTTGCTTGATTCTCATTAAATTCCTTATAAATCACTTGCCTAATGGAATTTCTTTTCTACCATTTAAGAACTGTTCTTTATAATAATGCCACAAGTACCCTTTTCCTATGATTGGATATTTTCTTTTGCCTATATATTGATTCAGAGGAAAAATATTTATGAAGATAATTTTGCAGATCTTTGTAAAGGTAGTTTTTCTCCCCATTATGAATTGTGACTCATAATCTTTGCAGTTTACTTACGACTATACAGAAGAGAACAAAGGAGAAGCTGTAAACTTCAGAATACATAGAAGCCTGATTACCAGAAAAAATATGAGTAAATAATGTTAATGGGATACACAGGTCAATTTATTAGCAGGAAACAAGAATTTTTTTACGATCTTAACAGACCAAGGTTAACAACCTGTGTCGCTTCCTTGTTTTAAAATTCTACAGATTGGGAGAATAAAAAGATCCAGCAATTCAGAGAGAGACAGAGACAGAGAGAGAGACAGAGAGAAGGGAAAGAGGGAGGGGGAAACAAAAAGAGATACATGGATAAAAACAAAAGACAGACACCAAGAGAGTTCTTAGATATATGTGTGTGGGTGGAAGTATTATATACAAAGCATCTTTTATTACTTCCTAAGAATATTTTCTGCATTTCTCATGACGGAAGCCAGCCACCAATGTTGAATCTTTATTCCTCTAAGGCCCAAATTCAAGTAGGATTTTTATTGAAACTCAATAATGGAAATACCTGGATAAAAATAATACTTACAAGCAGAAATATAAAATTTAGTTCTATGAAGATGTATGAAATTATTTTATTCAAGATTAAAAGCAACTAGACATACTAACAAAATTTCACATAGCGATGAAGTGATAGCCACATAAATCGACTGCAATGTAAGCAATTAACTTGAGTCTGAACATTCTGGTTTACCATCTATGCTACTTCCTTGAGTAAACAACTAAATTACAGCGGTAAAAAGAACACAATACCAAGGTTTTATAGCTTTGCTGTCAACAGCAAAGCAGATACTTTAAAAAAAAAAAAAATGAAAGAGCTTGTTGGGATATGCTGAGGGGCAAAGCAATAAATATAAAATTTTAACAAAAAAATGAAAAAAGAAAAACTTGTGCTCAATTTATAGTGACAAATATATTAAGTAACAAAATTTTAAAAAATCAAAATAATTTTTATCATTGAGAAAACATAAAAATATAAGTATTTTTACACTAAGTACAATACTAATAAATAATTCTTATCTCAGGAACTGAAACCTAACCACTGAAATCATAGGCCCTTGAAAATATCTACAGCTACTTTACTTTAAAGAAAATGACTTTTCATTCCTGACAAGTTTAGTAAGTGACTTTGTGCATGTGTCCTACATCTTGAAAATACACAAGGACATATCAAAACAAAATTCTCTCAACATTTGTATTATTCTGAAAAACACAAAGCTGAGATCACTTTTCTCCCTCTGCTCTTTGCATCAAATGTCTGAATCATATACCAATAAATAGATTATTTTTAAAAATTGTATCCACCAGTGTTGAAACCCAAAATAAGTGGACTTTGATAGCCCACCAGATCCTGAAATTGAAACCAGTCCATATTTTGAAACATCTGTGTTCAATTTTCTGAAATTAATTTAGTTCCACAATTCTTCTTGGCAGTTTATTGTTTTATATTTTTGTGTGCATATGTGTATATATATATATATGTATATTATATATATTTATATTTATATTTATATTTATATTTTTTATATTTATATATATTTGCATTTCAGTGATAATTTAGTTGTAAGGAGATACCACATATGGTATATAAATACATAAAATATGATAAAAATATTCATATACAATTCTATTTATAAAATAGATGCATTTATTAAATGCAAAATTCATAAATGTCATCATATGATTTCTGTAAAGAAGGAATATTTTTAACCTCACATAGCTGCCATACACAGAAACATTTCATACAGCATTCCTTAGCATGAAGCAGTTTCAACAAGGCCATCAAAATGCTGGAATCGGGAACGTATTCATTACTCCAGTTGTCTGTGTTGGGCACCAAGGATATATGGGTATAATTATTCAGAAAAAATGCAGTTGTATTATGATCAAAACATTCTGATATGACTCCCAGTATTTGAAAACGTGTATGCTTTCTAGAATAATTACATGATTATCCAAGGAGGATATTTTCATGATGTTTCAATTTAATTTTATATGGGGAAGTTTGAGACTCATACAGCTATTACCAACCTCATGAAAACAGTGAAAGATTTTCTTTATTCTTATGAAGTGACTGTATAACCTAAAAGGTTAAAAGTTAAACTCTAAGAGAATCTACATACAGAGAATACAAAATGTTACATTTATTTTCACTGGGAAAGTTTTGATTGTGGATAGAAATTAACTTATTAATTTATAAATATTTAAAAATGGACTGTGAAATACCTATGGAGCTATTTAGTATAAGTGAGTTGGGAATTTTAACAAGCAAGGTTACTTTATCATTATCCTTGAAATTCAAAAAGAGAACTGTGTCTCATATTTTAAGTCAAGGTTCAGGAAATTAAATTGATAAAAGTATTCAGAACTAAAACAATGGGTAAATTTAGCTTGAAACAATTAAAAGAAAAAAATGCATGAAAAATGCTTTAGAGTCAATCGTTACCGTATTTCTTTGTCTGCATGTACATGGAATACTACAGCAGAGTTTTGAAAAGAAAGCTTTGTTTTTGCTCTTTCCAAATTTCCCTAAATTTTAAGGTATGAGAATAAAACAGATTTTTTCCAAAACAGCACACAAGTTTATGAAACAATGGGCTTTCCCTGACGTGTTATAAATAAATCACAAAGATACAAAGTAAAAAAAAAAAAAAAAAAAAAAATATTTGCCACTGACTAAGAAGTTGAGCAAAACCACAGAAATAAATAATGTAGGAATCTATAAAAGACATTGCAAGTATTCATGTTTTGGGTAAACTAACTAAAACTTATGATAGTAGCATCACTTGTGAGCAGAATAATTATTAGTAAAAGAGTCATGATAGTTACAACAGTAGTGTTTGAACTACATGTATTTTAGATGCATTCACAAGCCCAGTTATAACTGATGAGAGAAGGAAACTTCAACATATACTAACTGTTAAATTACAAACAAAGCCTTTTCATTCTATTTAGTGAAACATATATTTAAAAAGCTGTGCATTTCCTCTTATTTTTCTAAATGTCATTGGTAGACACCCCTGAAAGGGAACTAAGTGTAGAACAGAATTAATGTTGAGACAGAATAGTATTCTGATATTGTACCAATCATCCACCCCAGGTAGAGTCAGGGAGTTCTAAATTAAGATTAATATGCCTACATCCTGAAACATTTGCTTGAGCTAGACATCTACTTCCTCTTGAAAATACTGTGTTTTCCTTTTTCTACTGATAGGACATTTAGTTGCATCTAATGGCAAGGAAAACAAGGCATATTAACTTGCCAAAAAGTGGTTTAAACACTTATAGTCTGTAGAAAGCCTCTGTAATGTTTTATTACCTGAAACCTTTATTTCACAGAGACTTAAGAAAGAGTAAGTGCACACTTAAAAGATAAGTTTACAAAATATTTTTACAATAAATATAAATCAAATTTATACTGTATCTAAACAGATTTAATGCAGTCTTGGTTTGATTATGTAGCATAGTTAAAGAGATCTGCAGCTATCTTTTGAGGCTCAAAGGATGAATGCTTGTCTCACCAGGAATTTTTGCCCTAAAGTATGAAATTAATTTTTACATTCTTAAGTATTTCTCTTTAGGGTTTTTGTTTCCAGTTGTTTTCAAATTTTCTCTCTTAAATTAAAAAATTATATGTAAACTCAACAATTTAATTACACGAACTCAAAATCCTATCTTTTAATTTTCACATTATTGAATTGCAACATCATCACATTTAAGCAAAACAATAATAAGATTTTTTTAAATGATAAAGGACTTTTTCTGGTATAATTGAACTGATACAAACCAGTTTTTGACTCAATAGGTAAATTCTAATTCTATTTATCAGCTTTGGACATATATTCATAAAATGAACTTTTGTAACAGCTGGAAAAAGAAAGTAAATATAAATATTGGATATAAATATAAATATTTTAGTGATCTTTTAAAAGTATGCAAAAAGAATTACATACCATCATCCGCATCAGTAACATTAAACACAAGAACAGTGGATCCTAGAGGTAGATTTTCCATTAAAGATGTGCTGTATGAATTCAAGCTGAAAATAGGTGGATTATCATTTACATCTAGTATGTTGAAATAAACTCTGATGGTAGTAAATTGTCCTCCACCATCTTCAGCTCGAACAGTGAGGATATAATATTGCTGTGTTTCATAATCTAATATTCGAGTCAAATTAAAGACTCCAGTAATGGGATTCAGGAAAAATATGCCGTCTTCATCATCTTCATTCACAATATATGTAATTTCTCCATTCACACCCGAGTCGTCATCTGTAGCTAAGATAGCTGCTACCAAAGAACCTATCAAATAAAACATGTGGTCTAAAATTAATGGAATAAGAGGTAATCCATATAAAGATAGCCCAACAGGATCTTAACAGAATATTAATGCACATAATATTCACTAGATTTCTACATATGACATTGATATCAACAAAATGTGTATCCTTAGATCCTTACTGAATCTAAAGTTACAGTGTGAATATTACGGGAAGTTAATCTTCCTTCTGATATTTTTCTACCTGACCCTACTGATTTAAAAATTTATTTATGAATTTAGTGATCATATATTGTAACCCATTGCTATTGACAGGAACTGGGAATTCCAAGCATCTAGGTCCATGTCTTGGGCAGAACACTCTGTGGCTTATAATGTCAGTGCTATAATTAAAGCAAGAAACAAATGTAGATTTCATGAAGGACATGAGGAAAACCTCTTGCAGAATAAAGGAAATTTTTCATGGCAAAGGAGTCTTCTACAAGCATTAAACTCTTATCAAATGGAATTTCCAAAATGCATGCTTTTTATTAAGCAAATTCATCCAAATGCATTTCAGAATAAAATACTAATTTTTAGTTAAGAATTTGTACTAGTACAAATGAAACATAGACAACCATGAGATACGTAGGCAACCACAACATACACTATAGTCAGAGATAAAAGATTACAATTTCAGATTCACATTCACTTAATTTTTATTGAGCCTCAAGCTACTAAACTCACATATGCTTTTTAAATTAACCTTTGCCCTAATTATAATGGGAGTTATTGTTTACTTTTTACAGAAGGAATTGAAGCTAAGAAAAAGTAATTAACTTGCCACGGGTCGTACAGCTATCAGTACCAGAATCATGATTGCATTTTTTCTTTTTTTATGCATTTTGCCTCACTCTTTCTATTCACAGAAACATAATCTCATTAGATATTTTTAAAATGAAAAACAGAGTATCAAATCTGTGGCTGCCAGAAAAATTAACAACCCATGTCAAAAATACTTTCATAGGCAGAAATATCTGTAATTAGTCATCAGATAATGACTAACCTTACTTATACTCAAAATACTAGCAATTTGCATTGAATCTGTACCATAGATGTTAATTAAAAGATCTGAAAATCTAACACATATATTTTATAACTAGTAGCATGTGGCAAACACTAGTCACTAATTAAGAACAGCCAAAACATTGTACATAATTGCAATCAAAAGTGATTTTTGCAAGATACATGTAAGGGCATGTCACTTACCAGGGGTTGTGTCTTCGGGGATGTCAAAGGAATACACAGGCCTGGAGAATTTGGGTGTGTGGTCATTCACATCACTAACAGTTATATTAATTCTCATGTCTGAGGACTGCAGACCATCATCAGCACGAACCAGCAATGAATATTTGGAGCGGCGTTCCCGGTCCAACCTCTTGGTTGCTATTAGATCTCCAGATTCGGGGTCAATTCGGAAACTATCATCAGCTCCACTAATGATAGTGTATGTGACGAGAGCATTGGCACCCTATGAAAAGAGAGTAGGCATCTAACAATTAGAGGTGGAACAATAAAAGCATTGTTTCTTATATTTTCTTTTGAAAATATTTTTGACAAAGTGAGACATTCAGCTTTAACTTCAGGTAGTATATAACATTTCAAAAAAGAATAGGAGACATGTTTAATGAAGGAATTGAAAGATTTCTAGATTTTAAAACACTGCTAAAGATAAATAAGAAAACCAGACACAAAGACCTAACCAGTGTTGGTAAACTACACCATGCGTGTCACAAGGGCTGTTTGTACACTGAAAGCTTCCTAAAAGTTCACCATAGCTAACAGGCACTCATGTATTGGAAGACAGTATTATTAAAATATTCCTGCTATTGAAAGCAATTTACTAATTCAGACCAATTCTTATCAAAATTCCAATGATATATCACTGTAGAGATAGTTTTCTAGGTTTCATAGTGATCCAGAAATGATCACCTAAATGGTGTAAATAATTTCGAGAAACAATAAAGCTAAAGGCATCACACTTTCTAATTTCAAAATATACCACAAAGTTACAATAATTCAAACAGCATTGTACTACATCAAGGAAGACATATTGACTAACAGAACAGATTTCAAAGTCCAGAAGTAAATTCATTCATAAGGGTCAACTGATCTCTAACAAAGATACAAAGAATAAACAATGGCAAAGAAAATTTTCTTCATCAAATGGTGTTGTGAAAACTTGAAATCCACCAAAAAGAAAATGAAATTTTATCATTTTACACTGACAAATGTTTAATAAAAAATGGATTAATTAGACCTGACACTACAGAACTTATAGAAGAAAAAATGGTATTAGACTTGGCAGAGATTTCACACAGAAGACACCAAAAGCAAAGGCAACAGAAGCAAAAATAAACAAGAGTAATTTTATCAAACTAAAATACTTAGGGAAAAGTATAGAAAATTGGCATCAAAATTAAGAGGCAAGAGCAACAACTATGATCTCCCTTTAGTCTGTAGAAGCCAGATTGGTCATCACCTTGCACTTCAAGTTACTTATTTGGAGGGGAAATTGTTACAGGAGTCTGAGTTAGATAGAAGTTTTATAGGGAGTCAGACAGGGTTGGGCCCTTAGAGCAGCCTATGCAGAAGACCAGATAGATACCTTGCAATTTTGCAGGAGACAGACACCTCCCACTGTGGGCCAGACCTCAAGACAAAAGGTAAATGAAATGCACCCACATACTTCCTTAGGGTAAACATCAGGCATTCATATTCTAACTAGCTCTCCATTTCCCCACCAAAGACAGGAGTCACCATCCCAAACCCCTAGAGAGTCACTCATCTTTAAGCATGCCTGCTTGCTACATGACTGGCTTCTCCATTTGTTCCCTATTTAATCAATTTTACCTGAGTAATTAATCTTACTGGTTAACCATAGTCCTGTCCCACCTTATGCTACCTTGGATTTCCTGTGTTTTTCCCACCTTGAATCCTTGATTTTACTCTATAAAAGTCCCTAGAAAAGACAAAGTCTTTGGCAACCCACTTGGAACCCCTTCTGGCGCAATCTCTCTCTCTTTCTTTCTCTCTCTCTCTCTCTCTCTCTCTCTCTATCTATCTGATAGAAAGTTACTTTCAGTGATTTTATTCTGCTCTTAAAAAATGAAGAAGTAACTATAGAAAGGAAGAAAATATTTGCAACTATGCATTGGATATAATATTAATTTGCAGAATTAACCACGATATCTTAAAACTCAATAGCAATCAGCAGGTAAAGGCTACAAAGGACATCTGTCCAAGGAATCTAAAAATGACCAACAGATATATGAAGAGATGCTCAATATTATGAATGCTAAGTAAAATAAAAACCAAAAGCACCTAATATATCACCCTAATCCTTTTGGATAGCTACAATAAAAAAATAATAAATGTCTGGAATGCTGTTCGCCATTGGTGAGAATGTAAAATGATTTACTTGGTGTGGAAAATATTATGAAGTATCCTCCAAAAAAGTGCAAATACAACCACCATATGATTCAACAAAGCCACTTCTAGACATGTTTACAAAAGAATTGAAATTAGTATCTGAGTAATCAGCATCTCGATGTTGTTTGCTGCATTCACAGTAGTCAAGATTTAAAAACAGCCTAAATACTTGTCAACAAAAAAGAAAATGTGGTATAAATATACAATAGAATATTATTCAGCCTTAAAAATGGAACTCTCACAATATTGTACAACATGGATAAACATTAAGGATATTATGCTAAAGGAAATAAGCTCATCACAGAGGACAAACACTGCACTATTTAAATTATATGAGGTGTTTAAAATAAACATTCTTATAGAAGTGGAGTGATTTTTAGGCCTGAGGATGGGAGAAAAGAGGAGTTGCTAATCAATGTGTAGAAATCTCTCATACACAAAGGATACATTCTACAGATCTGCTAGCCTACGTTTGTCTCTAGATAACACTGAATTGCACAATTAAAAATATGTTAAGAGGATACATCTCATATTAATTGTTCCTATCACAATAAAATAAAATGAAAATTAAAGAGTGTGATATATTACAGTGTTTCACTGTTTGTGATCAACACTTACAAATATCAGCTCTCATTATTAGTCTTTTTTAATTACTGGAAAGCAGTAACATTGTCATTGTGGAAAACATGAGTGATATTTCTACTACTACTCCTAACCACAATACCAGAAGGCTATTAAAAGTTTGCCCTGGGCTAAGCCCCACGACCACCATTATGTATAAATTATTGTTACACCTGAGTTCACAACCCCACAGTGAATTCTGAGGTGGTGGTTAACTTTGGACAATCACGCTGTAAACATCAGTGTGGATTCTAAACCCACATTTGGCAGAACAAACTTCTCATTCTCCATCATAACACGAAAGGGGGATTAAACACAGGGCAAGGGCTAAATTAGAGGAGAGGGCTCACAGTAAGCACTGAAAGAACTTAGAAGAGAGATGACCATTTGGATTTGGTTTATTTAAGGAAGATAAACTATAGTGAATTTGGCTTCATAAAAAGGACATTTTATTAAACATAAAGATGAAGTATAAATATAAAGCGAAGTCTAAAGAATGGGAGACTTGGGTGTTAAGTTTATTTGGTGTTGAGCAGTTCAGACTGGAGTGTTTTATATACATAAGAAAAAGAACTAAAATATCAGGTCAGGGATATATTTTGGAGACTCAAATGTAGCACAAATTGGTTTGAATTCTAAGTCCATGAAACCAGATCTTTTCCTTAAACTGGAGGCAATCTTTCAGGAATATTTATACTGTAGAGTGTGAAGAAGACAGAGCCATGGAACAATGAGAAGAATATGGCCCCCAGATATTTTATTTTGCAAAAATTAATAAAATAATTTGGTAAAACAGAGTCTAAGTTTCTATTCTGCAAATTAAAAGGGACTTCTTGATTCCTTTCAGGTCTTTATTTGACCTTCAAAATTAAGAGGGACTTCTTGATTCCTTTCAGGTCTTTATTTGACCCTCAAAATTAAGAGGGACTTCTTGATTCCTTTCAGGTCTTTATTTGACCCTCAAAACTATGAATCACAAACTAGAAAGTTGGCAGAGAGGTAGCACAGTAATTAACATTCACTCATTCTTTTACCAGATCCTAAGCACTGCCCTGATCATGTCACTTAAAGGGGAATAATTATTCGATCCTCATGGGGAAGCCAGTTAGTTAGGCACTGTCCCCATTTTGAATGTATAGATACTAAGACAAATAAATGTGAATCCTGGTTATCTTGCTCTGAAATTCAGCCTTTGAATCATTGTATATACAGCATAATAGAAAAGACAAAACAAAGATTAACAGATTAATGATATAGCAATGAAAATAATTGTCTCATTTGTTCAAAGTTGCCATATAAACTCTCATTTACTTTTTTTAGTAGCCTAAAATATTGGCACAAGCAAAACAAAAGGAAAATGTCTATTTAAATTGCAGATTTTTCTGGTCAGAGTTAGGGGGATACTCTTTTTAAAGACATTCAGAAATAGGATCAGTTTTGATACGGAACATGAAGTGAAATTGTTTTTGCAGAGCATTCAGTGATTAAAAGATAGCTCCACAGAAATGTTTATCTGGCAATTAGAGATTTGGCAGTGACATCTGAGAAAAATATTTGAAGTTCACTGTGTGGAGGTGCCACAAGAATTGTTGAAAATGTAGATTAGAACAGGTGAGGAAAGAATTTTGATGATTAAAGGGTAGAAAGGAGTGCCTTAGACTGATAATCCCATTTTTTAAAAAAATTCTTGTTGTGATTTCTTGTGCATTTGAGCTTCTGTTTAGAAAATCCTTTTCTACTTTTATGTTTTCAAGTGTTTCACATGTTTTATCTTCCAGCAGGATTAACGTTTCTGCTGATGTTTAGATCTTGGTTCCATTTAGATTTCAATTTAATATATGGTGAGAGACAAGGGCCCAGTTTCAATATTCTTCAGATAATCAGTTTCCCCAGCACCACTTGTTGAATTGGCTCTTTCCTCTAGCATAATAATTTTGGCCTATTTGTCAAAGTTGAAAATGTCTGGGGAGGTTTCTGTGTCCTCTATTCTATTGCATTGATTGACATATTTGGTTTTGTTCCAGAACCATGCTAGTTTAATAACTTTATAGCTTAGCTTAAAGTCAGATATTGCAAGAGTTCTTGGTTTGCTAATGGTGCCCAGATTTTTTTTTTTTTTTTTTTTTTTTTTTTGCTTTTTCCATATGAATTTCCGATTGTCATCTCTATTTCTGAAAAGTATGGTGTTGATATTTTGACTGGAACTTCATTGAATCTGTATAACAGTAATCAGAATGTGGTCATTTTTGACACCATTGGTTCTACCTATCCAGGAGCAGGGCGCATCTTTCCATTTTCTGATGACCTCTTCAATCTCTTTTTTCAGAAGGCTGCTGATTTCTTTATAGGTGTCTTTAACTTCTTTGGTTAGGTTACTACCTGGGAAAGCCATTTTTCTTGAAGCTACTGTGAATGGTAATATTTTCATAACTTCTATTTCATCAAAATCATTATTGGTATACAAAAATGCTAGTAATTTTTGTTTATTGGTCTTGTATTCTGCTTCATTGATGAAGTTGATTATTAATTCTAAGGGGTTTTTGGTGGAGTTCCTTGTCCCTTCTATGTAGAGTATCATATCATCTGCAAATAATGATAATTTGACTCTTTATTCCTATATGTATCCCTTTTAATTCTTTCTTTTATCTAATTGCTCTGGCTAATGTTTCAAATAGTATGTGAATTGAAGTGGTGACAGTGAATATCTTTGTTGTGTTTCTGATTTTAGGGGAAATGCTTTTAGTTTTTCCTCATTTAGTGTGATGTTCGCTGTTGGTTTATCATAAAAAGCTTTTATCATATTCAAGTATAGTACTTCTGTATCTGTTTTATTGAGAGTTTTTATCATGATTAGAGTTGCTACATATCACAGAGAAACTGTTTTCTGATATGTTACACATGCTTTCTGATCTTATTGAGGTATAAGTAATTTTGGAGTTGTTGACTTCACAAACTATTTGATTTAACAATAGCTACTTAAAATAAATAATTTCCAGAAATTTATTTAATACAGTAGTAAGATTAAAGACCCTGAAGAAAATTATTAGGAAGAATACAAGTTGAATTGTGTAGGAATATAATGCTGAAATAGTGGAAAATTCTAACATCCACATTTTCTATACATTTTTTGTCATAGATGTATATTTTCCATTCATTTTCAAATGCATAAAGGGATAATTTCTGTCAAAAATATTCCCTGTCTCAAAATTTATGCTTAGCAGCATTTGCAATCATTATATGCTCACATTTCCAAAACTGATATTAAAATTTAATAAAGTGAATGCCTCCAAACCCATTTAAATTTAATAATGGAGTAGCTAAGTTGAACACATTACCTATATTTATCTTGTATTTTCAGGTGTACATCAGCATTTAACATATTTGTTGTAATTTTATGATTTAATGAAAACATTCAGTAAGAATTGTAGATTGCTAGTCTGGCCACATTCTACGTTTATTCTATTTTAAGAGGAAATCCATTATTTTAGTAAAGAAATTCAAGTATAAAAGTAGCTATATTCAATTCTGACCTAGTAACATGATAACACAGTTGGAAATGAGGGAAAGCAAAGAAACAAAAACATGCTTATAGTTATTACAGAAATAGCTTCATATTTAGAAACGCTACATCTACAAAATGACTATAACAATAAACTCAACCTTTAAAGTTCTGATAACTTTTATGAAAGAAGAAAAACATCAAACTATGCACATAAAACAATATTTTTCACATACAAAATATGTTGGTATAGTGAATTGAGCATGAATGAATGTCTGAAAATGGCCAAGAACATGATCTCATTAAATCTTTTGAAAAGTCCATTTCTTTAATATCCAGAATATGCTGTAGCAGTGACACAAGAAACAAATACCATGTTTTAGCTTCAGTAGAATAGAAATAATGCTGTTTAAAATATTCTGCTTTCCTGAGGCACCACAGAGACAGAAACACAGGGAAGAAATTCTAAAATAGGGAGATATATATTGTAAATTCATTTTACAACTATAAATAGTATTGTCACACACAAGTATGGTACCATGAAACAAAGTTTTACTATCTGGCGCAATGGTATCTCAGCAATTCTGTTTATAAATAGAGGAACTAGAGACAAAAATATGTATCTTAATTCAACACACTTCAAATAATATCAGTTCAATACGTCTATGTTGCTTTTTGAAATTGTAATTCCTTTATTCAGGCTTACTCCAGGGTTTAGTAAGACTTTTTCTTTCTTTTTTTTTTATCTTTTTCTTTTTTTTTATCAGTACCAGGGATCAAACTCATGACTGCCTGCTTGCAAGGCAGGCGCTTATGCCGCTGAGCAATATTTTTAACACTTACATGTCAGGTTAAGTAATTATGGAGCAGTACGTGAAGTAATTAAAATATATTGTCACACAATTTTCTGAGGATCTATATACAAATAACTCTATTAAACTTTCTGAATCAATACACTGGATCATTGTGAAAATTTAATGCTAGTATAAATTAATAGAAATGCTTGGTATTTCTATGTTCAGTCTGCTTTAACTAGATGAAGAAAGAAAACATAGCCAGGACTCGGAAAGAGAGAAAACATTTCAACTGAAATTTCTCAAATTCAACAGTAGAAAACAGAATATTATCAAAAGGAATTAGTATTCATTTATTGCAATCACCTCAAAAAAAAAAAAAAGAGTCAAGACAGAATACACAGAAAACCTCAGTGTCTACTTTGGCACAGGGACAAATAAATGTTGGTGTCTCATGGCTACTTAATTTAAAAATTAAGAGAAAATATACCCTAAAGGAAAGTAATTTAATGTGCATCATTTTAAAAACAAAACAAAAAACCCTAAAGCACTTTTACAAAATGTCACTCTTTCCTTTAAAATTCTAGCACACTTGCTGATTCCCTTCCATTCTCCCCTTCTTTACACACACACACACACAGTCACCAAGTAGACAATGCTCATCGTGCCTTCTGTTGGTCACATCCTGTGTACGCTCAGCATCTTTCTCTCCTGTCGAATTGCTAACAGCTCTCTCTCCACTCCCTTATCTGTTCCTACTTCATAACCTTGTGATTTTCTGCACATTGATTTCCGCAGCATCCCAATTCATATGCACTACTTGCACATACTAGGTATCATGCCTTTGCAAGTGATATCTTTTAAAAATTAGTATATCTAAGTGATACCACCTGCATGGTTACTTAAGATACTTGTTTTAACCATAGAAAACAATGTTCGGTAGGAATAATACAAAATGCACTCAAGCCAGTGTTGGTATAAATTCAGAGTGATATAAGAACCCTCCTGAAATCATAACTAGGAGCATATCTGAAAAAAGTGAATTTGGAGGCACACAGATTTATAAACAGAAATATACCTGTATATAGGGTTGAATTTTACATTAAAATACTGCAGGAAATAAAAGAATATCTATATCAATACAATGGTATAAAAATGCTTAAATGTTGGTATCCCTCTGAAATTTTCACCTCTTAAGAGAGAAATGTGTATAAATAAACTAAAATTTCAAATACAATTTCACTGGTAACTCATTATCAATTGTATCAAATAGTCCCATTCTAATTATACTATTCCACAGAGTAATAGTTATTCCATTGAAACAAACTAACATAATTATTGCTTTATTTCTTAATTAAGATGAACGATTTCAAATAAAAGAGTTTTATTTGCTCTGTTGCTGCAGAGTATAGTAAGTGAAAAACCATTACAATTAAAATTATTTGGTTGATGTAGATTGTACTGTCAATTACATGGTTGTTTACTGTTACTCTTGCTGCTATTTTCAAATTAAAACTAAAGAAATTTCATGGTGATATATTCAAATATATGTATTAACAAATGTTGATAAAATGAAGTTTCAAGAAAATGATACCTAATGCTTCTACATATCTATCAATAATATAAATGGTCAAGCATATAACTTTTTCAATCATAACTAAATTTAAGTAATTATGAACACATCAATCAAAAATTAAGTACAGCTACTAAAGTTACAATACCAAAACTTTTCCCATAGATAACATTAAGGAAAAGTGTCTAGTCTAAATGTCTATAATTTTTTCTGTATCTTTTTGCTAATAAGATACTTGGAATTTTTTTGTGTCTTTTTTGAGACAGAGTCTCACTATGCAGTTCAGGCTGACTTTGAACTCAATTTGTAAGCACAGGCTGGTTTTGAATTCACACCAGTCCTCCTGCCTCACCTCCAGAGTGCTGGGACTGTAGGCGTGAGCCACCACGCCTGGCTGATTTTATAAATGACTAAGCCATGATAGTTCTGCTTTTGCTGTAAAGGTTATTGTGCTATTTAGTAGTCTTTCAAAAATTATTAAAGAGAAAATTTGTGAAGCATTTACTCATTGACTCAAAGTCAAATTTTCAGGTATTGCAGGAGTTTAAATGAGAGTAACAAATTAAATTCCTTGTACTGTGTCAGGTTAGGGTTAAGATAAAATGTGAAAAGTAATACTGATATCTGGGAAGGGCAGTTTTCTCTCCAGAAAATTAAACACTATACCAGCTAAAAGGAGAGAACAAGCATTATATTCTTTTGTAGGAAAAGTAAATTACAAATTACATGTCTTCATATCATTCAGAGCATAATGATAGCATATATAAACTAAAAATACAAACATAGGAGATGATAACTTATATTGTAGCCCCAATTTCACATTCATCAGGGCATGAAATTTATTTTGTCTTTTTCCTTTTTATCGGTACCGGGGATTGAACTCACGACCTTCTGCTTGCAAGGCAGGCACTTAAGGGCATGAAATTTTTAAAGAAAATGCAAAATAATTAGCTTGACTGAAAAGAATCATAAAACATAAACTGCATAATTTATTTTTAAAATTATACACATATGTGCTAAAACTTAAATTTTATGATAAATATATTATCTTTTAAAATTACTTGCTTTTTACAATTAAAAGTAAAATAAAAATTAATCCTTAACTGATATAAACAGAAAATTTGGAAAGACAAAGGCATAAGCATGCAAATGTGCCATTTGGTTGTTTCATATTTAGGAAAGTAAAATCATTTTGATAAGAAATCTAAAATGCTGATCAAATGAAAATTACCCCATGGTAGTCTCTATGCTGTTCTAATACTAACATTTAAAACCTACTAATAAATGTCTCAGAGAGGGATCACACAATATTAAGTGGTCATATAATACAAGTTATGAATATATACTTAAAATTGAAAAAGTCATGGTAGATCTAGATTTCAAAAATTCAGAGACTCGTTCAGCGCTACCTCATCAGCATCCATGGCTGTCAGCTGCATAATCTTAGAGCCATCTCCAATGTTCTCTTCGACAGTGAGATCCAGCATGTCAGTGGGAAAAACTGGTGGATTGTCATTGATATCCTGAAGTGTTATTTCTACCTACAAAGAGAAAGTAAAAAATAATGCATGAGAGCTCATTTGTCTGAAAGTATCAATTAAAATGCATACCATGAACCATATATCTATACCTACCTGACATAGATCAGAACCTGAACATCCAACACAAAATATTGCTTGGGAAACTTGTGCGTATTTATAGGAAAACGAAGTCAGGTTAAAAATCTTTTGACTTGTATAGTAATTAATTTTAAATACTCACTATGGAGTGTATACTTGAAAAGGTCTACCAATCAATTGTCCTTTTAATGCTCAGTAAAAACTACCAAGACCCAAAGATCATCTGTCATGTAACCATTAAATCCAGCCTCACTCAGATGAAGTAGTGTAAAATTTCAAACTGAAATATTCACATACTGCCAACTAAAGTCAGGCAAAAACAAAGATGTTCACATATTGGCTTGAGTAAACCTTAGAATTTTCCATTTTAAAATCAACCATCAATTTTTGGAGGTAGAAAAATATATTGTCTCTCCATCACCAAACATCAGCACTTCTTTATTTGTAATTAAATCTAACCAATCATTTCTTTCCAATGCTATGTTTATGTAGATTACAAATATTGAGGGCTATGTTTGAAAGTTTCTAGACAAAGTTATTTGTTTGTTTTCCTGCCTAAGAAAAATTGTTTAGAAGAAGGGATTTGTGAAGTCTAAATAATAAGTTCAAAGCATGCATTTCTTCTCAGAACGAGGTGCTGAAAGCTAAAGACCTGATAAGAAAAGGAAAGACAGCTGCTAATAAAGCTGAATGCTCCCCCAGGTGGATCACAAAATTAAGTCATGGAGAAAAGCCAGGAATCCAGTTAGCAAGTCTATAACCAGGACATTTTTCTCATGGGACGAGATGGCAGCTTTTATAGTTACGCTGTTAAAAACTCCATCAGATCCAAGAATGAGTAGGATGAGCATCAGGAGAGAGGGGAGAGCCAAAAAATCCTGGTTTCTTTTCTCCGGGGTGCATGAAGCATAGGCAAGGCAAAGAGCACAAAAGTAGCACTGCTATTAATCTGTGACAAGAATGAGGCGAAAACATAGGTAAGTTAGCCAGACAAATGGTTAAGCGACTGATAAAAAGAGTAAAGTCAGGAAACAACATAGAAAGTAAAGTCCAGTTTCATCTTTTAGTAGGACAGCTTTGATCACAGCAAATGGCTTTTATTAGTGAAGAGAGTGGCAAGGACGGGCAGTCTCCCCAGTGAGAAGCCTGTCACTTCTGCCTTCAGCTAGCAACAACGGTTCGGTTCTCTGTACCTCTCCCTGTAAGTGAAGTTTCACTGTAACTGCCACCATAGAAGAGCATTTCTGTCTTGGAGGCTCAGACATATTAAAACTGGGGTTCAAATGCTTGCCTGCCATTTATTAGGTAGATGAACTCAAACATGTTTTCTTTGGCTTTAGTACCTCTTCTGAAAAGTAGGATAACAACATATGTCTTTAAACATTTTAAGAAGCATAAACTTGGATGACACAGGTAAAGTGCTTAGCATAGTCCTTGGCATAAGGGAAAAGCGTGATAAAAAAAAAAAATTGATTGTGGTTTCCAAGCTGTCCAGTGAATCCTAGGAATTCCTTAGAGATGGAGAGAGGTTTTTATAAAAGTGATTCAATAAAGTATAATTCTAGGTTCCACAACTGAGGTTAAATGCAATTTTTAATTATCTCTGAAACATACTGAATATGTACTAAGCGTTCATGTAGCAAGAATTTTGAAATGTGTACACACATACATGTATGTGAATTTTAAAAGGCTATAAATTGCTATTGAAGAATAAATCATTCTGAAATGTGACCTGGTAGTTATCCAATAATAGAATTGTTAATATTCTTCAGAAATTGATAAACATATTTATATTATGCATAACATATCTTTCACATATTTATGTATTTTAACAGGAGAAAAGCAAATGACTCACATAATGAACTAGAATGACTTAGACTCTGAACTAATAATAGAAAGTTTTAAAAATTTTAAATTGCCTTTCACCTGCAAGTTTATGATTTTTTTCTATTTCGAAAACAATGTACTACTCTTGTATAGGCATGTGTGTATGATTTTGTATAAATATTTGTGGAATAATGTGCCTATGTAAATACATTTATATGTGTAAGTGAATGTGTCTAAATGTGTATGCATGTGAATATTTATAGATGTGAAAGAAAATGATATTGAAACTGAGGAGAATTCAGATTAACAGTATTTAAGTATGATACAACAGCACATCAAGAAACAGTAATAGACTAGATGAAAATTGTGCATAACAAAAGATTTCTCATTGTAAATGGGAGTGCATGAATTGATCATGCACGTCTTATATTTAATAGTTAACAACAAAATCGTCAAATCAAAGCACCATACATTCTTTTAGGTATAAGTATCCATACAATTACATGAAATACACACAAACACACACATATGAACACATAAAATTTTCACAAGGAAATTTTCTCTCTAGAAATAAGAATCTTCTCATTTGAAAGCTGAGTTATTAAGTAACTTTGTAATGTTGCAAAGTCACCCAGCTGGCTACCATGACAGACCACTGTGCAATAAGCCTGTATCTCTCATGCATATGTGTGTAGAGTAAAAACAATAATATTAAATTTTTGTTATGCCACAGATAGGTAAATATATTTTCATAAAAGTGTGCATCATTTTTTTCTGGAGGCCAGATGGTTCCAGCATTGATGCCAACACTTATTCATTCAATATTTTAGAATCCATCATCATTTAATAATCTAGAATAATTAGCAGGCATTAATCACCAGGAATTCAGAAAAAAAGGGAAAGGTCACCATTTCCTACAGGGAATAAGTGAAATAAGGCAATAGGAATATATACATATGGAACCATTTCTGATTATTCCCAAGAAAATACATAGCTGACATCTTGGTGACCTGCACCTCCGATAACTGAACTGCCTCAGTTCTTCACAGTGGTAGTTACCATTTCTCCTGGTGATTACAAACCCTAACCTGTGCTCAGCCCAAGCTCTTAGGATTGATGCTAGCCATTATTATGTCCTCTGTAGCCTAAGATGTGGTGTGATTTGTTTTGAAATGCTATCATATAAAACACAGGAATCAAAGTTTAGAGAAGAATTCTTAAAACAATAATTAAGGAATTATATGGTACTTTTAAAGACTTCTTTCTCTACAAATTAGATCATTTGAAAGACTATAGACAAGGGTTGTTAGTGGTTTACCTTAAGAGTCTAAAATGTTAAAATGGTCTACTATATTATTCGTGAACTTAAAAAATACATGTGTAAAATATATTCCATTTCTGAAAGACAATGGAAGAACTATGTATAGCTAAGACTTTAGTGCTAGCGTTGTCCTTTTAATGTTTACCTCATGCTTTGACCTTTCTTTAGACTTGAAATAACAACAAAAAAAATCGCTTTTGAAAATTCATTTTGCAAACCTAAAAAAAGTCACAGAATCAACCCAGAAGTTCCTCTGTATGAGTGATATTTTAAAGAAAAACTAAGCCACCATCAGCCCCTATAATTTAAGTACAGAGGCCACTTTCAAGGTATCAATTCTGAAAGTTTGTGAAAATTGAGCTTCAAAGATGAAAGAAACATTATACTGCTGAGATAAGACACTTGCATATTTTATGGGTTCCTATCAGATGTTGACCTACGTGCTGAGACATGCGTGGCTTCAGTGGCTACAATAACACGGACAGTTGGTGGCTTCACAGTCAACTTAATCATAACAAATACATCAGCAAGGTCAAGCTGAATTACAGGCATTGTCCAGTGTCACTATTCTTGTGAACACTGAAGGGTCTGTAAAATAACAACTTTCATGACTGAGACAATGAATCATCGGGAATTGAAATTCTAGCAAATAAAATTACTACATTTAAAGACAAAAATGTGACCCAAATTAGAAAACAAAAACTAATGACCAGTTAGTTCAAAAAGAGTCCAGTATTTTGGCAGTTTATAAAGGTAAAAACTGAACTGAAAATGAGGCTTTAAACATTGTTATCAAATATCTTTATAGGTAAACACAAATAGCGTGTCAATAGTTGCTATAAAATGAATACCAGGTTTTCTTTCTTTATTTTTTTTCTTATCACATTATTTTGCACTGACTCCAAAATGATATTACACTTAGGATATATTTTTTTTTAATTTTAGGTCAATAGATCAGCACACAGCTACATAATCAATGACCAATCATTGCTCAAAAGTAGCCATCAAACTATTACATATCCATGAATCTAACTATAAAACATGACATTTAACTGATTGAAACTGTAGTTATGAATGTAATATAAAGTCAAATATAAAGCATTGATTAAAACTGAAAGCTCATTCTTTAATTATAGTTAAATGGTAATCACAATCACGACCACAATTATAAACTCTCTGCTAGATAAATAAAATAATTCTTAAAGGAACAGAATTTTAAATCTGAAAGATATTTTACTTCATAATCTCCCATGAAGCCACATGAAATGGTTTTCAATATAAATAAAAATTATTTTCTCCCTACTTTGGGGCATTGAAAGATACACAGTACACTGAAAGTTAAGAGAATCACTTATTTGCAAGAAGTCATATTAATTATTTTTGAGGAAACTGAAATATTATCATGTTGATTTTCTTTCTTTTACAAAGGATAAGATCTAAGGTATTGAAATACCAAGTGATCAATGTAAGAAAGACAATGTTAGGCTTTGTAGCTGTCATCCACTGAATGTTCCAGAGACTTTTGTACAACCAGGACTGAGGAGCAAGCTGCCTGATTTGTCTAACACCACAGGACCTTGATCTTTGCACAAAAGTATCGACCTTTCATACCGAAGATACAATTGATGTCAAAAACAAGAAAATTACTTTGAATAAATTAATATATCCATGGGTATTTGCAAATAATATTTTATGCACAATTTTACTCCCTTTTAATAGTTTTGATATGTACCTCAGGAAAGATTATCTGTAAGAATTTGTTTTATCAATGTCACTGGAAAATTATTAATCACTCAACAGAAAGATCATGCCTATATATTATAAATAAAGAAATGAGCTAAATTGTAAATATAAATATAAACTAACAACAAGCTGGGGTTTTTTCATTAACGGATAAAATGCTCATAAATATTCATTTAGGAAATGATTAAAATCTAACTAGCTGCTTTGATAGGAAGTATAGAGACTACAAAATAGTAAAAAATGCTGCATCAAGGTAAACTGTCCTTGGTGGGTTTTTTTGGTTGTTGTTGTTTTTGTTTAATGGCAAACATAATTATATACTTCACCAGCATTTTGGTAAAACTGACACCCTGAAATTAAATTCCTCCTACAAAACTAGGCCACCCCAACTGCATAAATTGAGACAAAGCACTACACCCAAAATACCATTTAGAGTTCACATATATTACCTCTAAAGATACAAGGGTATTCCATCAGGGTAACATTAAAGTACACTTATCAGTCAATAGTTCTGCTAAAAAAAATCTGGTTGAAAAATACAATTTTGTGCCTCTGATTTCTTTTGAACAATGTTTATAGTAGAAAAGATAGTACAAGTTGAGTGCCTCTTATCCAAAGTGCTTGGGATAGGAAATGTTTCAGATTAGTAGTTTTCAGATTTTGAAATATTTGGCTATACATAAGAACACAATTTATATCATAAGCACATATTTATAAAGCAGCAAACTTATAGATATTTCTAATCAATTAGAGGTCTCTGATCAAGTTTTTGTTCTGCTGTTTCTGCTGGATTCATTTGACCTTGACAGTGCCTGGAGCCCAGGCGCACACCTCTGATGAGCGCTGACTCAGAGCAATCTTCTGTATCTCAATATCTCTGTATCTGTTACCCTGGGCTAATTCAAGGCTCCCCTTCTGTCGTGGTAATGCCTTTAACTGTGCTCACTGTGTACGAGTCCCCTCCCACTGTTCCCAAAGTGTTTCTACATTATGATCAATAATCTATTTTCTTCAAGACTAGCCTGCCTGTCAGTATATGACTCAATGTATGCAACCAATTATGTAACATTTTGTCATTTGCTTTGTATCTCCCACTTCTAAATTCTAGACAGACTAAACTGTTCCTAAATTCAGCACCGTTTCCTTTGAGGAACTAACTCACAATAGCCCACTGGTGTGAAGATCCAACAGTCTGCTGGCAAAAAGATTAAATACTGCCTTCTTATCTCCTTGGTGCAAAGAGTCTTCCTTTTGGTTTGGTTTGGTTTGTTTGGGCATTTTCCCACAAGAGCACCATCTTCATGCTCAAAAAGTTTTGGATTTTGGAGCATTTTGGATTAGGGACTCTCCGAGTAGAGAGGCTCAAATTGTAATTGCAATCATTAAGTTATCAAAGTACTTTAGTGCTTCTCAAATTAATGACTTTTAGACAGAGAAATTTTGAGAATAAGAATTTGTCTTGTTTTATTTCACATCTTACTCATATTTAGCATGTAATTTTCCCTTTAGAAATATTTCTGGCTTTTAAGTATATCTTTTTATTATGCTATTTTACTAGAGTCTCATGTTCAACAAGTGCAATAATAAAACAGATATGTTAGTGGTATACAACGTGCATAGTAATAAAAGTTGTGCCAATCCAATTCTGCTAACCTGCTCCTTCTATGCTGCTCATGCCTTTATATGTAATGTTTATGATATTAAATAATACTCTGAAAATCCAAGAACTTCATAGTGAAATACTTGCTTAATATTTAAAAAGGTTCATACAAGCATATATTTGTTCTGTTCAAAAAATGTTCTATTTGGGAGTTTGAAATAGCAGATTCTAAGTGTTCATCACTGCTTCAGAAGCTGCTAAACACCACATGGAAGGCAAAGTATAATGGAGTTTCTTCAAGTATGCATTACTCTTAATAGGCCATTATGATGTTACCCAAATAACACTTAGCTAAATAATGCCCTCGTTTCCATTAGGGAAGTACCACTGAAATTCAGTAAGGAAAATAATCTTACACTCAAAGCAATTTTTATTTCATCAGAGTGAAATAAGACACTGGAAATCTCCTATTTAATATTCGGCATTGAGACTCAAGTGAGGAGTTAAAGTTGAAAGCAAATTACCCAACTTGGATCAGTACGGCACTCATGCCTGAGCTGCCACTTCCTCTGACCCTGAAGAGG
The DNA here is from genome assembly GCF_034190915.1 of Cavia porcellus. Taxonomy (NCBI): domain Eukaryota; kingdom Metazoa; phylum Chordata; class Mammalia; order Rodentia; family Caviidae; genus Cavia; species Cavia porcellus. The sequence continues at coordinate 22,662,850 of NW_026947497.1, read as the reverse complement.
AAAACTCCACCTTTCCTGTCTGAGAAAGAGGAATAGGAGTTTGCTCACAATGCAAAGGCCCAGGGTTAGTTGACAGCACAGTGTCACCGTGTCAAGGCCAGATGTGCAAAGAAAGGTCTCTACACTGCCTTTCAAGTTGGGAATGAAGACAGAGCACCATTAATTTTAAAAAGCCATTAGGATGGAAATATTAGACCCACAACTTCTAGTAAATAGTCAAATTTAACTTCTAAACATTCCACAACATTTTCACATTTTTCTCTTTAAGTAAACCCATATTACTACTTGAAATGTAAATCATTGATCTATACAACTTCATATTCTAAATAGGCTCCCCAAAACAAATCTTTCTTTAATTTCTCCCAAATTCTATGTATTTGGTAGTTACAGAGTCAAAGTTCAAATTAAATAACAGATACTTAGACCACATATATTAGTTTTTTATAGAAAAACGTTACATAATTTCATTTGGTAGAATGTATTTTGCCTTTAATGTAAAATTTCAAGAATATAGTTAAATCTAACCATAGGAGAAAGGTAGTTCAATACTCATTAGCCCTATCATGTTTGGGTTTAGGCTCTTCCGGTTCTTAGTCATAATTAAGAGCTGCACTGCCCCAAAAGATGGTGATAGGGTCTGCGTATTTCCTATAATTTTGTTCTTCATTTTTTCCCCTATTTTGGGTGACCACTGGGAATTCTACTGCCATGAGTCTGGGTGAAATGTTTCACTGTATCCAGAACACTTCATCATGTAACAGAGCCAAAATCTATTATGGTTTGCAAGTGACTCACATTTTAGTTATGAGGAGGCCCTAAGAGAAAACAGTTTACATTTAAATGCCCTAAATGTCAAGAATGTAATGTTTGGACTGTGGAGGTATGTAAGGTCTGACCTTATTCTATGAACAATGCTTTGAGGTGTTTATTTATTCATTTATGATATATAAACAACCAAATTCTAGAGTCTGTGGTGCCTGAAACAACAGTGTCCTGTGTAATCTTGAGGGAGTTACTGAAATTTTGAGACTGAAATCTTTGATGAAAATGAGAGAAATCGCACTTTGGAGAAATAAACCCTTATAATTCCCTTTTGGAAGACTGGCAGGGGCTAAGTGCAACCTACTAAGTATAGCCACCTTGGCCTATTCAAGCCACAAACACTTGAGAACACAAATTTGTTGGAGACTCAAAATCAGTTTTCAAGGATCACTCGTGCATTTAATTATATTTTTCTTTAGAAATAAAAAATTGCTAGGCAAAGCACTTCACTAGACAATTAGTATTTAAATGTTAAAGTAAACACCAATTTAAAATATTTTTATGAAAACACAATAAAAGAACATAAAATAATAATACTTGATTAAACAACATTTAATGTAGGAGTAAGAAAATTCTTTTCTGGTATTTTGGGCTAATAAACATATTGTTTCAAAATTCATATGTTAAATTTAAATTATATTACATATCTGTCCATTTACTTCACATGAAGATGTGTTGTCTAGCCAAGTATTCTGGAATATTAGGATTCAAAGAAGCATGCACATTTTAGGCTCTTTTAGCTTCATTTTTAAAAGCAAAGTAAAAATAAGCATAATGAGTTTAAAAATACAACATATTTCTCATATAAGCAACATGTATGTATCTATGCCAACTATATTTTTCAAACAAAAGCAATTACGTTCAACTCTACATTAAACCACTAAAACTTTCAGCAGTCAGCTGCATATGTTCTGGGAATTTCAATGCATGTCTTACTAGGAAAGAAATATGATGAGTAAGAGCTAGGGTTGGAGAGTAGCCAGAGATGACAAGAATGGCTGCAAGTGTGGATAGGACACAGTTAACTCCACTCCTGAAACTAAATGCTTTCCATAACTCACTAAATGTGCGGTGACATAATAAAAAGCTAGTGTTGTTATGCTTTCAATATTGTTCAAATTAAAACCAAATAAGGATTTCTCTTAAGGCAAAGGCAGTCATGTGCAACCACTTCAACTTTTCCTGAAATCAATACTACATAATTTCTGCATTTTAACAGATTCTTAAGGACACCCAAAAGTAAATGCAGAATAAAAGATCAAGTTAAAATATGTGTGGTTTGCATGGAAAGTTTTATACTATTCTTCAAAACAAACACACTGCAAAAGTACTACGTAGTGCACTTTTCAGTGGATGTCAATCCAAATGCGGTAGACACATATCAAAGAAAAATTTTAATGAGAAGTAAATAAACAAAAATATTCCTTTTTTCCTTGCTTAATGTATGATGCATTAGTAAATAGAGATGGCTTCCATTAAGACTCCTGAAACTAGACGAGCTGTTTTATTTGTATTAAAGTTACAAGTTGTGATAAATTGAATTATTGGCCACAACTCTTCACCTGTCCTTTTGAGAAATTTACTTTCCTGCTACTATAGGTGTGTTTCTGTCTCTGTCTCCTGACTTGGAATTTAGCCATGACAATTACTTTGGACATTGGGATATTTACAAATATGACATAAGTAGATATTTGAAATGTGCTTCCTCTTTGTATTTCTGTCATGGTCATTAAAACAATGTTTTCCATTAGCCCACTACTTCCAGAAAAGAAAAATGAATTTAATAAAGGAATCTTAGCTGAGAGTTATGCAGCCATCATCAAACCTTACCAAAAGCACCTAATATTAAGCCTAACTAAAACTATGCAGAGATTCAAGGGAATGAAGGTGTATTTTTGTGAGCCTTTGAGGTTTTGTCTTTTTATTATGCAACATTATTGACATAATAGCTAACTGATAAATAGGACAAAGAAATGAATACATTAACTGATTTTTCCTTGTAATTTTTGTTTGAAATAATGAATTACTGTTCTATCTAAAAAGAGAGGAACAAAGTATGATCAAAACAAAGAATAAATGTTTAAATATAAAAATATTATAGTAAGACATGTTCCCACTAATCTCCATTGAAACATTCTTCCTTCCTTCAAGCACATCTATCCATTCTTGCTTCGTTCTGAAGCAGTTCAGGAAGTCCTTTTTCATGAGTGTCACTGATTGTGCTGCCATCGCTACCAAGATTTCCTGAATCAATTTAAATATTTACCTTTCATATTCACTTGGATTTAAAGAAAAGCCAGAAGTCGCATGGCAGCAGATCCTACCAATAACGTGGATGAATGCATACGACAAAGGTTTTAAGAGTTTGCTTCTTCACTGGGTGGCTCAGCAGCAGTATTCATGGGAATTTTTATTGCAACTCTTAAAGACACAGAAGAAGATTTTCAGAACCGATTCAGAAAGTGGCAAGTGTTACAACTGTCTTACTCTCTGTAACTTTCCATTTACACTATTTCATACAACTATCCGAGAAAAAGGGCAACTCAAAACCGGGGGTATCTAGTTCTCTACCCTTTCACACCAACTAAACACTAGGAATAGGGAATGGGAGTATCTGACCCAAGTTAAAAAAAAATCATCATCTGAGCTGAATCAGATTGGATTCTTGTTAAGAGTACCAAGGTATACAAAACTAGGAACACTGCAGAAGAACAATAACGATAAAATATCAAAAGAGACGATGCATTTGGTATGACAACGTATTGTATTTTTCCAAAAATTAGGGTCTTATATTAATTTTTCACTACAAAGTCACAACAGGGCTTATTTTCAGGGGATGTCATTTTTTTTCATGTAAAATAATCTACATTTATTTACTTATTCCTGCACAAAAATCTACATTTATTGAAATACAGTCATGTCATCTCTTTCTGAAACATCACTGTAATGCTTGAAACCCAGAATTTCAGCCTATTTCTTATGACACCATATCCTGTACTATAGAATCATTGGCCTCAATGTCTCCCATCTAGCAATAGAGTTCCCCTTGAATGAACATCTTTTGTCCTTGTAATCTGCTGGTAGTACATCACTACAACACACCACATACAGAATTATGAAGATTTGTATTGGGCACAACCATATCCTTCCATTATCAAGTGTACCCATTTGTCATGCCTGTGTCTGTTGTCCAATTGATCATTCTGTAATAAGTTGTGAGTTCGTTTTTTACATAGGTGTTTACCTTTCTAGTCCAAAGGTGCCTGCTTGGGTATTTACAAATACTTAATCACAATTCATATTATCATGCATTTTTAGGTGTTAACATCATGGTAGTATTTATTATAGTTACTATTAGTTTGTAATCCAATATGTTAACACATCCCAAGTCACAGTGAATCCTGTGGATGAGGATCTTAACAGGGGCCTATTTGGGGAATAGGGCTTATATTAAATGCATTCTGAAAAACCAAGCGATGGCATATTTTCTGGTAATGTCTTATTTTCAGGAAAATATGGTATACCTTTGGCTCAGAAAAACTGCTTATCCTCTAAATTTCAATCAAGGAAACATTTGCATTCATTTTTAGCCTAATGCCTAACATACAGTCACTTACTGTATATTTCTCAATGATTTCAAAGCCAGTTTGTCCATTGCACTAGTGCATTTTCTTGTTACACACATGCAAGTTGAGAAAATAATGTTTTCATACAAAATGAAGAACAGAGAAGAACAAACCACCAACCCTCATTACACTGAGATATGATGTCCTAAAGAGTAATCTCCTGAAGGCAGTCAAAGTAGAAACTAATTTAAAAGAAAAAAAATAAGGAATGAAATGATAAAAGAACTTTTCTTTAAAAAGATGTTTTGGCATGGAATTGTATTTGTTTTAAACCTATCATCACAAAGAACCAAAATTTCTAATGTAATAACATTATGATAAAAAGCTTAATATTTTAAAAATATTTTACTTTGAAGAAATCTCTGAAAGACTAACGATATTTACAACAAAAATTAGCATAATGCAAAATATCTGTATACTTGTGCAAAACATGAAATTAGACTCAAGGAGTAGAAAAAGCTATGCCAATTATAAATACCGCATTACTACTATGAATGATCTCCATGAAAATACAAGGTTTGATTATTTTGTCTAATAATCATACTTTTGCTCAACTCATAACAGTATAAGTAAGATTATATCATTGGATATTTTGATTTTATAGAGATAAAGGAAGTGGCCAGTCTTCACTCATTCAGCTTTTGCAAGATAAAGTCAAGCAATTGGATTTACCTGATGTTGGCTGAGACATGCTTTTAAATATGCATGCATGCAGAATTAATTTAGGAAGGAGTCTCTCTCTGCATTTAGTGTGAAGATGACCAACAAGTTTCTAAAATTAATTATATTCAAAAAATAAAAACTCATTCGTTATTCAGAATTATTCTATTCTTCAGTAGTTTTAAATTTTCCTATTGAAAAAATATCAGAAGTGTATTAATTTATTCAACAAACATTTATTGACATTTTACTATTTCTCAGGTCTTTGCTCATGACTTCATGTACAAAATTCAATCAGACCTAACTCTATGACCTAACATAACCCTATATGTTCAAATATAATAACAGGTAGGAAAGCTTTACTTATGTGAATCAAAATTATAGTACATATTACAGTAATAGAAACATAGAAAAAAGCAAAAATCATAAAAAACTAGCAATTTAGATTTCATTGAAGTATAAAACACTGCTTCAAAGAGAATTTTGTTGAATAAATGAATAAACAACACATAGGATGGAAGAAAACATTGGCAAGTCACATACTAACAGGAACTTAGCATGCAGAATAATTAAGCAACAGGTATAATTCAACAATAAAATATAAATAATATGACTTAAAATAGAATAAATAATTTGAATAGAGATTTTCCCAGAAAAGGTATATGAATGGCTAACAAACACATAATGGATACTTAAAAATATTAGTCAAAAGAAACATAAAATAAAAATTACACTGAAATAACATTTCATATCATTATAAGAGTTATGATTTTTTTTTAAAAAAAATAATAACACTGTTAGCCAGGATTTTGAGTGATTAAAATTCTTAAACTTTACAAAATAGTTTAGCAGTTGCCTAAAATGTGAAATGGAATATTACATGACCAATGATTGTGCTTGCTTTTATATATTGCTATGAAAATTAACGAGCCCAGAGTAGACATTTGGATAAACTTAATGACCCTGACCAGTTTCTAAGCAGGATTGTGAATTAAAATCACTAGACAGAATTTTCAAAATACACATTTTCAGACCAAAGCCCTAAGGAATCTCACTCACCAGGGCACCCAAGTAGACTGTGAAAGCCTGGGCCAACACATAGGAAAGTGTCCCTTGGTGTCATGACAATGGACAGTCAAGTCACTGCTGACTGGGGGCAAAAGTGAAACAGGATAGAAAAAGCTTAAGGATTTCTCTGTGTTTTATTTTTTATTAACTCCTGCTAAATAATTTAATTGCTTTTCCAAATGTGTTGTGTCACTTAAGTTCGAAACAAAGAATGTCACCACAGTGAAAATGTTCTTGCTATTAGAATCACTGAGAGAGTCTAACTAGTGATCTCACTTTCCTGTCTTTGGATTTATGAGCTGCTAAATCACTAACAAAATTATAAGAAAATGTTACACTTTATCATTATATACTATGATGCTGCCTTGTCTCAAGTAATAACATAATTTTGAACAAATATTTCAAGTGTTAACTTATTTTTCATTGAATTTAAGCTAGACCTAAATAAAGATCAGGTATAGGAAGAATAAGTGTTACGCTGGTCAATTTATCTAATAGCAACAAGTGTACACTGACTTTATGTGTCCACATTACGACAAACACTATCAAAAAATATGTTATTTATTTCAGTTATTTGCATTCTTCTGAAGAATATATCAGAATACTTACTTATTCCCTCTGATTTTACAAGCCATTTCATTTGAATAGGGGTAGGGTTACCTGGATTCTTTTTCTACATCTTTGTACTCATCAAATGGCTAATTAAGCAAATCCTTATAGAATACTACCAATATGTACATTACTAGCCTGCCTAGATACTCAATGAACAAAGAGAGAAGAAAAAAGCATTATGAAAGGTTTTTGAATACAATAAAAACCATTGAATGGTATATGCCCTTTAGAACAGCAGACGTTATAGTATGGATATGGTATCTTGCAAAGCTCTTAGTAAGGAAGACAGCTTTTGCAATTAATAATTATAGAAAGAAATTTAATCTGATTTCACAAAATTTGTCTATATTGAAGTGAAAAATGGTTCCTTATAGATACCGGCTTTCTTATTGAGTTTTTCCAAAGTATATTTTGGTAATGTTATAGAATATTTTCAGGACCATTGATTTACAGCAACACATTGATGCCTTGTGAGTTTGAAAATAGTGCACTTTGGGGCTGGGGGTTTAGCTCAGCGGCATAAGCGCCTGCCTTCAAGCAGGCAGTCGTGAGTTCGATCCCTGGTACCGATAAGATTTAAAAAAAAAAGGAAAAGGTGAACTTTGAAAATGGGTTACTTGTCACCAAATTTGGGGTAATACAACTTCAAAGGTACCCAAACATGATTATAGGCTAATTGCTTTATTGCACTGATTCCCTTTACAACAAAGTATGTGAAAGGGGAGGAGGAAAATTACCTGTTACGTAAGACTCACAGACAGCTATAACATAGAAAGTGACAGTAAAATTTTACCATTGTCAAGAGTTGATGAAATTCTGTCATCTCACTCTCTAGGCTAAAAGAACGTATCTCAGATTAGAGCTTCTAAATCACTATGTTGGTAACTGTACCATTTGTGGGCTGTACATGACTTTGACTAAATAAAACTCTCACTTTGTTACAAATATGCTATTTATCTTAATTCATTTAAACAGAAAACAATAGTGTAGAATAAAATGTATATAGTTCTCATTAGTTTCTATCATGTCTATTATCTTCACCTAGTTGGAAACATGTTAATGAATTTCTACAGGAAGACGAATTTTGTCACCCTATTGGTGGGTTTAAACTTTGGCTATGTCATTTCATTTGACTTGGAAAAATTTCTGAACTCCTTGCAATTGTGGATAGGCTTTTTGGAAGATGACTGGAGGATTCTGAGCACACTGACTTCATCCATGGCTTCATTCATTTATGAGTTCATAGTAGAATAGGCTGCTAGAGATACGCATAGCTGGGTGAAACAGGTCCCTGCGTGTGTGTCTTTGTAGGCTATACTTTGCCCTTAGTTCTTTGCTCTTATTATTTACCTCTCTGCTTCCTATCAACCACGAGCTGTCATTTTGCTCCACCACATGTCCTGCATCATGATACTCTGCCTCAGACAGGCCCAAAATTAACAAAGTCCATGGACTGAAACTTCTGAAACCCTGAGCCAAAAAACACGTACTTTTCCTCTAGGTTGTTTCTCTCAGGTATCTGATCACAGCAAGAAAGGGCTGACTGATACAGTCTTCAGCAAAGCCATTGAGACTTTGATTTCATTGAAAAATCAGATTTATCTTACACATCTTACACTATTTGGTAATTTCTCATATGGATCTAATTGCAGTATTTCTTCATTAACTCAGATGGTTGACCCCATGTGCTATCTATAGCTATATCAGAAAACTTTTAATTCTCAGCCCCTATCTTGAATCCTTGTGTATTTTGACACTGTAGGGGTAGGAATAATTGATTACATTGTTTGTTGCTTTGCAGTTTAATAAGCAGTTTTTAACATTTGTCACAATCTCGTACTCATTTTGAGAATTGGAACTGCCCCACTTTATGAGTCCCAGTCATAATGAGAAAATATATAATATGAGATAGGAAAGTGTTAAAAACATATAAATTTAAATAATAATATGACACACAACTGTACTTCTATAAATTATACAAAATAGGAAACTAAACTTGAAAGAACTGATTTACGTATATACAGCAGAACTATTTCTAATTTCTCTGTCTCCAAATTTAATATAACTTGTATCACTTTACACCCTCCTTTTCTTTTTTACAATCACATAATATTAAGACTCAGTGCACACAATAGCAAAGGATAGAAGCAACCCAAGTGTGCATTTGGAAGAACAAAATGTGGTGCATGTATGCAATAGACATTATTCAGTCTTATAAAGAAAAGAAGTTCTGACACCTGTTACAGTAAGGATAACTTGAAGATGTAATTCACGAAACAAGCTGGTTAGAAAAGAAAAGGAAGCTAGCTAAGGTAGACAGATTCATGGGAACAGAAAACAGGATGGTCACTGGCAAAGGCAGCAGGTGAGAGAGATGGGAAATTAGTGCCACGGATAATGAAGTCCAGTTTGGGGAGATGAAAATGCTCTGCAAGTAGAATGTGTATGTACTTAATGCCACTCAACCATACATTGAAACTGATTAAAATGACAAATTTTAGGTCACATATATATTTACTAGAATTTTAAAAAAAAATCTGTGGCCACATTTCCACTATTCAGTTTAAACAATAGAATGGATTAATATAAGAGATATATCTTCCAAATAATTACAAGGAAGTTAAACGTTTTTCCCTGTGTCATTTCTGATGGTCAAAATTGTTCTCTCTCCCTTATAAAAAAAAACCAAATGGCATTGATAAAATGTTGAATATTACATTCATACTAGCGCTGGGCTGATTTTTATCTTATTTGCCTGCTAAAACATCTCACTACAACCACAGCATATGGATATCAAGTATCTGATATAAATCTAATTTTGGTGGAAAAGCAAAAGGTTGACCTATATTTGTCTAACATAAAGAGACGTACATGAAAAATATAATTCAAGCAATATAATATGACTCTCCCTTGGCATATTCATCCCTAAAGTATCTGAAGGCTGTGTAGTGCCAAACACAATATTTTCTTTTTGTCACCTTGCCAGGGCGAAACTTGACCACTGAAGTCTAAAAGCTGTACAAAAACAAGGCACAAATAGATGAGACTTTAAATTGACTCAAGTAACATTTGGGGCCACGAAAGCATGGAGAACACGATTACCTTAAAAAGTACAGTTTCCAGAAATTCTCTTAAGAATTCCTCAGCAGGCGTTTGGCTACAGTCCAACTTTCTCCTTTTCTCAAAAAAAAAAAAAAAAAAAAAAAATATTTTCCTATCTTAACAGAGCTTTAAGAGAGAAGTAGAACTTTATCAAAGTCATTTGTGTGTGCATTATTTTTAATTGTACTTTTAAAAATATTAATTTGCATTGTTTTGAGTTTTAGAATCAAGAATGTCTCAGATTTAATACAAAGAGTTAACAGTTTTTATCCAATACCGTGTGTGTGTGTGTGTGTGTGTGTGTGTGTGTGTGTGTGTGTGTAGCTAGAGAAATATCACAGACTTTCTGGCTTCACTCCAAAGACTCTATCAGTCATGCTCACTGGCTCAAATCCCACTCTATTCTAAAATATCTTTTTAGTTTGCTTTTCTTTGTCTATTTTACATTAAAACTGCATAAATTGTTTACTACGAATGTTATGGAGCTGCCCTCAAAATGAGTCAGATTGAAAAACAGCTTTAATAATCAGTAAGTGATACTGGAAAAAATGACTTTCTCAGTCATACATTTTATTTCTACAACCCCCCACTACTCTCTACCAGTCTGTGTTTGCACTTGAATCTATTCAAGTTCTTCTACCACAGTGAAAAGCCATTTCAAAATCTAAATCCCTTGCCAAAGTTTCTGTCTATAAATACTAAGCACTTCATACTGGCTCCAGAAAATTAATTTCTAAACTAGCAACAAACACTCAACTGCCTAATTTAGAAAATCTCATAAAATCTAAAGCAGAAGGGACAAGATTTGCTGGGCTAACTAATTTAGAGATTTCCCCATCATCAGGTAGGAAATTGCTTTTTTCCCTTTTGTTCATATCTACCTAGCTGAGTCAGGGTAGAATTTACACACGTATGCGCACTTGTGTGCACACACACGTGCGTGTGCACACATTTCCTGCTTGTTTGAAACTCTAACAAATCTGTTAGCAAAGATCACCAAACCTAACTTTCAGATATAAATACTACTTTGAAGCAGCTCCTTAGTTCCTTATGCTCTATTTAAGGACAGATGGAGGTTATACATGTCTGATTATAAATGGCCATGATCAATCTAGAGTTTTCAAATAGAAAGCTTTAGTTTTAATCATTTTTCTTAGTGTTTGGCTCACTTTGAACCAGAACATAACTTGCTAACTCTGATATAAGATGTTTGAACTAGTTATAAAGTATATTATTTTCCCCTACCTGATATCTAAAATATGTACATTGACATATTTAATTTTATGTATTGTTTATATGATTTTAGCACATAATTAAGTGCTTAAAATATTAGCAGTACTGTAATTTCATGGATAGGAGTACAGACTCTGCAGCCAAATCACCTGCTTAAAATCAGTTTCAGGCAGTTATAAATTATCTGTCCCTTAAGTCAATACATATCAGTTATAACCGTCAAAACTAATGTTCTTAACTCACCAATCAAAAGACACAGACTGGATCAAGAAACAAGATACAACAATATTCTGCATGCCAGAAACACATTTAATTCAAAAATAAATTCACAGACAAAGTCAAAGGATAGAAAAAAATACTCAATGTTACAGGAACCCAAAAGAAAAGCAGGGGTAGCTATTCTATTTTCAGACAAAATGACTTTCAAGACAATACTAATTAAGAGAGATAAATGTCACTATATCCTCATAAAGGAAATAATCCAAGAGAAAAAGATAACAATCATAAATATATATGCAGCATGTACCAGTGTACCCAACTATATAAAATGATTACTACAGACATGAAAGATCAAAGCCCTAATACAATTGTATTGGGAGACCTTCACTGTCACAAAAAGACAAATGAATTAAACAAAAAATCAACACTGAAATATTAAAATTACATCAAACTTTTGAACAAATGGACGTAGTAAAAGTCTATAGAGTGTTCCACCCCACAATTTCAGATTGCACATTCTTCTCAGCTGCACACACAACATTCTTCAAAACAGACCATATCCTGGCACATAGAACATGCTTAAGTAAATGCAAAAGAATTAAAATTATTCTATGCATACTATCACAGCAAAGTGCAATGAAATTGGAAATCCATGTAAAAGGAAACCACAAGAACTTCATAAACACATGGAAATTAAATAGTGCCCTACTGAGCAACAAATGAGTCACAGATGAAATTAAAGAAATCAGACAGTTTTTATAGCTGAACGATAATGACAGTACAACTTACTGGAACTTTGGGACACAATGAAAGCAGTCTTAAGGCAATAAATATCATACCAAGAAAACAGAGCAAGTGCATATAAACAGCTTAATGTTGAACCTCAAATTGCTTAAAAAAAGAAGAAGAAGAAGAAAAGCAGACTAAGTAAAAAGCTCATATGAGGAAGGAAAGTATAAAGAGCAGAGAAGAAATTAGTGCACTGGAAACTAAAAAACCAATGCAAAGAATCAATGAATTGAAGAGTTGGTGCTTTGAAAGATTATATTGTCTTGGTTACTTGTTTTTCTCATTGCTGAGACAAAATGCTTGACACCCAAAATGAAGGAAGGAAAAGTTTTATTTAGCTTACAGTCTTTGGAGATTTTAGCCTATACTCAACTGACTCCAAGGCAGGGTGACAGACAGATGTTCATGGCAGCTACAAGCAAAGAGCAAAAAGGACAGCATGCCTCTTTCTCTTCCTTATATTGTAAGCCACCTACCTGCCCCTGGGTGGGTGCAGCACTCACACCACCAATCCCAGCACTAGACAAGGAACTAATCAGAGATGCTAGACTCAGATGCCTCCTTGACTACATGAGGGGGGCCATCAAAACACAAACTGTAACACGTATCTAACCTTATAATAAAAACAGCAAAGAAAAGATTCAAACCCATGTAATTAGGAATGAAAAGGATGAAATCAAAACAAACCCCGTAGAAATCCAGAAAATTATCTATACCTACTTTAAAAGCTTGTATTCTAATAAGATGGAAAATACAGAAGAAATGGACAGCTTTTTAGATATGTATAAAATACCAAAGCTGAATGAAGGAGATATAAAAATCATAAATAACCCAATATGAATACATGAAATTGAAGATGTAATTAAGAACTTATCAAAAAAGAAAAGTCTAGGCCCTGACAGATCCACTGCTGAATTCTACAAGAAATTTAGAGAAGACCTAACATTTTAATGAAATTGAAAGAGAAGCAATGCTTCCAAATTCATACCAGGAAGCAAGTATTATCCTGATACCAAAACCAGAGAAGGACCCAACTAAAAAAGAGAATTACAGGCCAATTTCTCTAATTAATATTGTTGCAAAAATCATCAATAAGATACTGGTGAACAGACTGCAGAAAATTATCAAGAAGACTGTACACCATGATATGTGGAATTCATCCCCGAGATAAAAGGACGGTTTAACATACATAAATCCATAAATGTAATATACTATATTAACAGAGCCAAGGACAAAAATCATATGGTTATCTCAATAGATGCAGAAAAAGCTTCTGACAAATTCCAGCACCCATTCATTATAAAAATCCCTACACAAAATTGGAATAGATGGTCTTTATCTCAGTCTGATAAAAGCTATCTATGACAAACCAACAGCCACTAAATGAGCAAAGACTGAAACCTTTCTCTCAAAAATCAGAAACAAGATAAGGATGTCCACTGTGTCCACTCTTTTAAACGCAGTCCTAGAAACTTTAGTTGGAGCAATTAGAAAAGAGAAGGAAATAAAAGGAATAAAGAAAGGAAAGGAAGAATTTAAATTATATTATTTGTAAATGACATGATACTCTACTTAGAAGACTCCAAAACTACACCAAAAGACTAGCAGATTTAATAAGCAAATTCAATAATGTAGCTGGTTATAAATTCAACATGTAGAAATCAATATCCTTCCTGTATATAAATAACAAACACTGAGAGAAATCAGGGAAACAATACTTTTTACAACAGCATCCAAAAAATACAATACCTAGGAATCAACCTAACAAAAGATGTAAAAGATTTCTACATTGAAAACTACAATACTCAGAAAAAGGACATTGAAGAGGATATTGGAAAAATCAGAGATATCCCATGCTGTTGTGTAAGATAAACTGATATAGTGAAAGTGGCCATATACCCAAAATTGTTATACAGATTCAATGCAGTCCCCATCAAAATTCTAACAGCCTACCTACAGAATTAGAGAAAATAATTCTAAAGTTCATCTGGAACCAGAAGAGACGTAAAACAGCAAAAGGCAATCCTGGGTAACAAAGACAAAGGCATCACAATCCCTCATGTGAAATTACACTATAAAGCTATTGTGTTTAAAACTGTGTGGTACTAGCAACAACAACAACAAAAAGGACCTGAAGATCAATGGAACAGATTAGAAGATGCAGAAACAACTGCTGACACACTAAGCCACCTTATCTTTGACAAAGGTACCAAACACAGTCACTGTAAGAAAGATGGCCTCTTTAATAAATGATGCTGGAAAAACTGGCTCTACATATGCCAAAAATTAAAACTGGACCTATGTCTTTCAACATGCACCAAGATAAAATCAGAATGGATCAAAGATCTTAATATTAAAACAGAAACATTAAATCTGCTGGGAGATCAAGTATGTAAAACTCTTGAAGACACTGATATAGACAAAAATTCTATGAACAAAATCCAAATGCACAGAAACTATGAAAAAGAATCTACAACTGATAACTCACCCTTTTGAAAAGCTTTTTCACAGCAAGAGAAACCACCAATAGTAAACAGACAACCCACAATGTGAGATAAAATGTTTTTGAGCTGTGCCTCAGTCAAAGGATTACTATTGAGACCATATAAAGAATTCAAAAAAAACAAGTCTTCTCAGATTTAAAGACCCAATCCAAAAATGGGCATATGTGATGAATACACACTACTCAGATAAAGAGATTCAAATAGTAAATAAATACATGGGAAAATGCTCATCTTCACTGGTCATTTGAGAGATGCAAAGTAAAACAACACAGATTCTACCTCACCCTATAAAGTGGCTAATATCAAGAAATCAACCAATACCAAGTGCTGGAGTGGTTGTGGGGAAAAAGAAAACCTTATCCACTGTTGGTGGGAATGAAGACTGGTGCAACCACTATGGAAATAAGTGTGGAAATTCCACAGAAAAAATAGACTAGAGGTTCCATTCAATTCAGGTATTCCCCTTCTGGTTATGTTTCCAAAACAATTAAAAACATCATCCTACAGTAATATATGTGCACTCATGTTTATAGCAGCACAATTTGTAATAGCCAGATCTTGGAAACAACCTAAATGCCTACTGACTGAGGAATAGATAAAAAAGATGTATTTTTATACAATGGAGTACCACTCAGTCAGAAGAAAGGATAAACTAGAGACTTTTACAGGTATATGGATGCAACTTGAGACCATACTCATTAGTGAAATAAATAAGAGACATGTATGAACATTGTGTTATCTAATTAGTGTGAGAAGCTGAAACTATCTATTTATATGTGTATGCATATGTATACAAGAATACTTAAGACAGTTATACTACTAATTTCTCTGAGTTCACTGAAGAGAAATATTTGTGCTACTATTGTTTGATATCTGCAATTGAATGCAGATATCTCACACTCTGGGTGAATGTTTTGGGATGACAATGTGTATGTACCTTTGTTGTCCCCTGATTGAACTGTTTTGAAATTTTGTTTTAATTTCTTTTATTTTTTTTCTTTTTCTTGTTGAAAGAAAATGGTTTTGGAAAAAAATAAGTTACCTGTCCTTGGGGAAAACATTCCATAACCTCTGTGTTCTCAATTTCCTCATCTGTAAAGTGGGATAAAAAAGCATTTCATATAATTTTTTGAATATTAAATTTTTAATATATGTAAAGTGTTTGCCAAATTGTACAGCAGATATATATTCATAGATCTATCAAAAACTGCTTCAAATTGATTTTGAGGATTTATGGAGTAGTAGTATGGTACAATAAATTAATATCATGTGGTGCATATTTGCTATGTTAAAAAGAAAAAGAAAAAAGTTCTAGTCTATTTATTTGCAAAGGCATTTATAATGACTCCCTTACTAGTTTTATCAAATATTAATTTTTTTCCCTTTTCCCTTATCTCATATCTCAAAAATCTTTCCATATTCTTCTTTCCCCACAGCTAATATATTTGTGCAAATGATGGACTTAATAGTCAAAACCATTTTACATTAATAGAATAAGCCAAGAACCCTCTAACAACCAATACTGCTACCTTAAAGATGTAATAATTCTGGTTAGAACATGAAGTTAGGAAGTCTATTGGAATTAGAAAGATTGATATGAATAAGAAAAATAATAGCACAGTTGATTTATATTTAAGAAGAAGAATAAAAGGAGATGGGACTCGTGGGACAGAGTTGAGGATTTGATGCAGCAGGCACAGCATTTAACATGAAAATGAGTTCAGTTTTGGATAATACATCTACATAGAAGGATACGTCTGTGAATAGTAACTTCCAAATCTAAATTTTAAACAAGTTGGCTCTGCTGTGCTCCAGATCACATATCCATCTGCCTCCTGGACATTTCCACTGAGTGTCTCTGCAGTAATGCTACACTGCAAAAGGCCAAACTAATTTGTTGTTTTCTTGTTATCCTCCTTCCTCCATTTCACACAATTCCTTAACTGTTGAACTGTTGAAACCTAGATGCCGTCTCTGTCACTTGCATCAGCCCCCCATTGCATCCAGTTTCTCAGTAAGACACACAAGTACCACTTCTTCGGCTCATCTCAAATTAAAGCATATATCTGCAGCCTCACCACCAATCATTATACAGTTCCATGATTTATGTACATCACAGCTAAGACTCAATGCCACCAATTTCTAACTGGTTTCTCTGCATTTGTGATATATATATATATATATATATATATATATATATATTACTGAGAAGGCCTTTTGTGTAACACACAAAAAAAAGATAAAATCATAATTTGATGAAAACTGTCCATCGCTGCTTCTTTTGGTGTGAGAAAAGTAATAGTTTTAATTTGCAGAGCCCTTCAGACTTATGCCCTGGCCAACTCTATTGTTTCCTGTTCCTTTTTTTTCCTTTTAATACTTCCCAGTCTTCAGTTATCTAGGGTTATATACTTTCTCACCTTTATGCTCTTACATATGCTGTGCTTTATGCTTGGAACACTGCCTTCTGATCAATGAACTTTGCCTAATTTATGTAAGTGAATTTTAAGTTACAGTTTTAAAATCATGTTCACTGTGACTCCTTTAGTGACCCACAGTCTACTGCAGTTTCTATGCCAAGATTTTCTTCAAGCTTATATTTCTCATTATGTACTCATCATAATCTATTGAAAACCTTGCTACTATTAGAAACCTCAATAGACAGACTGAAGTGTGTTGAGTGGTAAGGATTTTTAGCATGTCACTACTATACTGTCTACTATATAGAAGAGAGTGATGGACATAAATTTGAAATTTTGATGGTTCTGTGCTAAAATTGCTAACATTGCTTAAATGGTTAAGACACTATACAGAGAAAAGTCAGGAGTTCAAGGAAAGGTTTTGAAAAAAACACTGCATTTTATTTGTAGCAGGAG
The DNA here is from genome assembly GCF_034190915.1 of Cavia porcellus. Taxonomy (NCBI): domain Eukaryota; kingdom Metazoa; phylum Chordata; class Mammalia; order Rodentia; family Caviidae; genus Cavia; species Cavia porcellus. The sequence continues at coordinate 22,645,339 of NW_026947497.1, read as the reverse complement.
GAAAGAAAGGAGAACAAATGAGAGAATACATGAGAACATTCAGAAAAGTAACCAAAAAAGAAGTGTCAAGAAAGTGTTAATGCCAAGTGTTAAAAGTTTTGCAGGCTGGTGAGAATGTAAACTAGTACAAACATAATGGAAATTCCATTATGAAAATATAAATTCCATTTGACACTCCTTTTGTGTATCTTTCTCCCAAAAGTTAAATAACTCATATTACAATGATACATGTATGCTCATGGTTAGAGTAGGACAATTCATAATAGCTAAACCTTGAGAATGGTCTGTTTCCATCAAGAAATAATTGAAGAAAGAAAATGGGTTATAGACACACAAAGGGGTACTACTCTACCATAAAGAAAAACAAACAAGTCATTTGTAAGATAATGATACACCTTAAGAATATTATTATACGGAAAATAAATTAGATGGTTCCTTTTTACGAGAATCTCAGACTTAAAGAGCAAAATAAAAGATAATAGGAAGTAAGGGGAGAGACCTTCCCAAAACAGAAAGAGAGAAGAGGACCATGGAGGGGACAGCTCATTAAAAAACAGAATTGAGGTGTGTCATGTGCGTGCTCCCCCTACACACAGGAAATGAGGAACAGTATGTCCCGCAAACATTTATTTAAACAAAATAAGGAAATTAGGACACGGATGAGGGATGCGGGAAGGAAGGCAAAGATGATGAGAACAAGGATTAAGATGTACTATGTATATACACAAACCTCTCAAGTACTATACACATGAACTATACATATGCACTATAAACTAAAAAAGGAGCCATCAACATATCAACATGCATTCATATAAAAGGAGAATTGGCTTTTTCTGACACACAGTGAAGATGAAACAGTGAATAGATACAACGGTCTAGAGTCTATGAAATTGTAAAAAATATCTAGTTTTCAACAGTAAGCTATATTGCTAGAGAACAGACAGTAACAAGAAAAACAATCAAATGCTGTAAAGTTATATAATTTACTTGAAAACTAAAGTTTAACTCAGGGAACCACCTTCAGAGTATTAGTGTACAATGGGAATAAAATGAACTGTAGCTGAATATAAATACTTGTAAAATATATACTATTTTAATCCTTCAGATTAAAAATAACATCATATATATGGATTCAATTTCATTAAGATGTCATTTTATTAGAGCTGATAATATGATTGTATGTTACATATTACATTTTTTAAAAATATGTATCTATTCTTATTTGTACCAAAAAACACATGAATATGGTTTCTTTTATATAACATTACATTTCTCTGAAACTTGACTGAGAATTTCAGTACCATTTCCTGCTATATAGAATGAAAGAAATAAACTTTTGATTAATTTGACAATATTTTCTAATCGATTCTCTGAGGCTCACAACCTTACACAAATTGTTCAAGTGATTACCAAGCTAGCAAAGATTACTTTTCCTTATGATGTGATCGTAATAGCTTGGATATTATCTCATAGCCTTAGAGCACTGAACATTTTATTTGTCAAAGTTTTATACTCAAATAATAATTGATAGGTTTTAACAAATTCTCCTTTGTCAATAGCAACATTGAATATTTTCCTACTAAATTCATATTATATCCAACTATGTCATAAAGGTCAAGTAAACATGTGAATCTCCACACCACCCCCAAAAAGAAGAGTTCCTCTAACCAATTCTTTACTTGCATATTTTGGAGGACTCTATCCCTTTCATGGCTCTTTTCAAAAGAGAAATGATTTATCTTAAAAATTCATAAAGTAGTTCTCTTGTCGTAATAGAATCTCCATTTATTCTCTCATTGAATAGCCTTCAATACATACCCAAATTCTTGTCAGACATGACATGAAAGGAGCACAGGCTATCACCCTCAAGCAGTTTACAGCCTCCTGCTATTAAGCGCTAGTGAAATATATGCCATGTAAAAGGTATGATAAATATTTAACATTATTACACTGCCAGGCACACTCCCATCAATCTACTTCAAAATACTCCCTTTGCCTCCAGCACACTTTTCTCATCCCTCTTGCCACTTTCTGAAGCCGTTCTGAAAGTTGTTTTTTGGTCTTTCATTGAACTTCTGTGACTTCTGTGACTTGATGTCCTGAGTCAATTCAAAACACATTTTGTGATCATTTTGACTTTGGAGAAGAGTGAAAAGTCTCATGGTGATCGGAAGAATAAGGCAGATAATGACACAACGTTTTATGAGTGGGCTTTTCATCGGATGGTATTGGCAGCAACATTCACAGTATATTTTTAATCAAAGACAGTCATAGAAAAAGACTTTCAGAACAAGATCAGTGGTTTAGGAGTATCTGACATGAGAGGGAAGTATTTTGAAAAGGATTAATGCCTTTGTGTATTTTACTATGAAATTTTTTTAAATTTAGCATATCCCTAATAGTCACTAAAGAGCAGAGGAATTGGAAAACATATACATACACAAATACTACTCATCAATAACTGTAGGAAATTAAGGATCAATGTTTTGAAATAACAAAGAAAACAAGTATTCCTTCTATTACAGATGAATCTGTCAAAGATCCTGGACAGGGCTCAGCCATCTATACAGCCAGTGAGACAGAGAGAAGCCTAAGGGTGCTCTCGTTCAAAGCCTACCCGTGGCTTTGTCAGAGAAGTAACAAAATATAAAGCTCAAAATAAAAAGTGCAGCAGTGTAACCAAGCAGTGGAAATCTGATTTGAGTCCTTTTCTCCCATTGCTCGTGAAAGTCTCTGCACCCCTGGCTGACTCAGTGCACTTGGGAATTGCACCTGAGCATTAATGAACGGAGTCCATGACAAGATAAGACATGGATCAGAGGCTCAGAAAAATCACAGGTAACAAAGTCATCACGTTTCTCTGTTCTTGCCTCCCCACACCATCTCCCTGCTCTATTCCCTGAAGCGTGCTCTTATTCATAGGTACACTCCAGGTCAGCGGAGGCAGACAGTGCCTCATTGGCTTTCTCTGTTATCAAGCTCAAACATTTCGAATGAGCATTTCTCAGATGGGTCTTTGGGAGCATCACCTGCCCCTCCATTCTTCAAAGTGGAGATGGTGACTTGGTATTTCTCAGTCCTCTCAAAGCCATGTTGGCCTTTCCCCATCAGGAAAAAAAAAAAAAAAGCATCATCCATTGACCCCATTTCACCTAGATTCCAGATTAACACAGATGGATGGATTTCATTCCTTTTATTCCCCCTTGATTTATTGTTTTCATTGTCATATCACACTGAACTGCTTCATATGTTTAGTTAATAATGGATTGAACCCCAAACAGCAGAGACTTTATTAGCTTTGATTTCCTTCCAACACTTATCACAGAATCTCTCTGAGAGAGCTGACATCTAATACATATTCATTGTAGCTAATTGAATTGAACTTTGCCTCAGAGGGGAAAAATGAAATATTCAGCCTTATAGTAGCTAGCAATTCAACAATGAATTCAATGAGAAGTACCTAAACAGTGTACAATAGTGTATTCATCCCAGGATTAGAGAAATTAGCAAAACCACACTTTGTTTACAGTCTTTAGTAGGCTAACAATTTAATAAGGTAAAGATGGATGTGTTTATATATCAAATCTTCAGTCCAGTCCCCTGTCCAAAAGGCACACGATTTCTGAAAGAAGATCAGGGAGTGCGTGCTGTTTATTTAGTGCTTGTGTTCTTTGTTTAATGCCAATGGTTCAGGTGTGCTGCAATCATCCCTTAGCAAGGCAGCCTATCCTGGAAGTTGAGAGCTTCTTGCTGATGATAGTTTTTCACACTGGTCATTGGAAGTAATATGTTTAATTAAATGGCTCCCAAATTCACGGACTGTGTGAGAAATAATGACTTCACAGTGGGGTTGTCCTGAGGGCGTAATAGTAAGTACAGCTAATGTGTGATCTATGTGCCAAGTTCCCTGCTAAAGAACTTTATAGTCACTGCATAATTTTATCCTCCTTACAGGTCTCTGAGAGGAATGTTATCCATATTTTGGAGATGATTAGATTGAGGCTTAATGAAGTTAACTGACTTGCTAAGGAAACAGAGTGAGTAAATCATGAAAGTGGAATGTGATCCCAGACACTGTGAATCTGGATATCTTGTCCACTCGGGAAAGAAGTAAGAAGCTGCTAATTCCTGGTGGAGTAGAAGTATTAGCACCAGTAAGGCCTGAAAGAGGAACATCAGGAAGGAATATAAGACTTACACAATTTCAGAGACTTGATTAACAGAAAGAAAGGACATTGAGCAAGCATAGAGAAACTGATAGAAACGCGATCATGGAAGGAAAGAGAAGACTTCAGGATACGTGAGTTTCAGTTGTTATGTTCAAAACAAAGTCTGTCTAGAGAACTGGAATGAATGAAACTCAATGGAGAAGCAATAAATGGTGTTTACAGAAAAAAGACTAAGGAGCATAAACTTTGAAGCTGTTATCCCTCAGAGATCCAGGATGGGGCTAGGAACAAAAGATAGAAACAAGCAATAAGATAAGAGTGCCAAACACACACACCAACAAGGAAAATCACAAGGGCATAAATTCCCTAAATACTGATAGCACACAGTTATGATTTAATATGAGTTTTAATTCAGTTCAGTTTTCTTCTGACAGTTACTGCCTATTATTACACTTTTCCTTTGAAACTTCTATTTCTTTTAGATTATCATATTCATATTAACACTAAGATAGCTGTTTTCCATTTAAAAGAAAAATAGGATAGCAGAATTACAAAAATGATTCTTCAGTTTTGTTAAGTGATAAATCTTACACTATTCGTTAGTCAAATTAGTGATAGCAATATGTCTAGTCACAACAATGTAGGTTATTTGTGTTTAAATATATGAAGTATGTTGTTTTAAAAAATGTCACTTACCAAAGATGTATGACCCAGGTATTGGGGAATAGGAGGTAAATTTCCCTTCAGCACATATTGCTAATTTAGCATTCCAGTACAGGTAGTTCACTATTAAGAAACAATAATATCCACCAGAATCATGGATATTTAATAAATAACATAATTCACTAGAGTAAGATTTGTTCTCACATTTGGCCTTAATAACAGTAGATGAATTATCTCTGTCACATTAGGAAAATGTTGAGAGTAAAAATAGCTACCTCACAGGCCTACAGAAAGCATTAAATGTGCCCCTGTGTGCATGAAGTAGAACTTAAAATATGCTATGCAAATGTGGGTGCTGCTGCTTCCATTGGTTCAACGTTTGATTGGTGTTATGGTTTTGGTTTGGATGTCCCCCAAAGGCCTCATGGGGGGCAGGCCTTTGGAAGGCAGCTGAGTCTAGCATTTGTGATTGGTTCATTGTCTAGCACTGGGATTGGTGGTGTGAGTGCTGCACCTGCCCAGGGATGGGTAGCCAGCAAAAAATATAAGGGAGGGAAGGCTGCAATTTCCTCTTTCACCCTTTTCACCCTTTCACTCAGTTGTGGCCATCTTGAATGGTTGCCCCTTAGCCATGCTGCCCATGCCTTGGAGCCAGTACGGACTGAAACCTCCAAACACTGTAAGATAAATCAACCTTTCCTTCTTTCTTTTTGGGTATCAAGTATTTTGTCTCAGAAACAAGTGAAAAATAAACAAGACAACTATTAATTCTGATTAAAATTTAAACTAAGTAAATCTTAATGATGATCATGAATAATGCACAGTTAACTCCTTTCTAAAAAACAACAGTGAAATACTCAATTATGTTTTTTATTGATAACATGTTTAAGTAACTTAGATTCTGGATTCTAGAGACAGGATGTGTAAATGGTCTCATTTTTCACTTCTTTTTGTCTTCTTTCTTCTACCCAATGAAAAATTTGACTTCTTAGGTCAATAACCCTCATCAAATCTCACAAAATATAGCAAATGTGGATGTTGATAGTAACAAAAACTCATAGTTTTCACTACAGAACAGGCAATTTGTCTATCATTATAAGTTTAAATTATTTTTAAAAAGTTTAATTCCAACCTAAAATTCTTTTTCAAAAGCTAACATCAGTCAATTGAATTCTCACTTCATTTTTTTCTGAAGAAGACACTCATAAAATAGTGGATTTTTTTCTCTCCTTTTTTGTTTAAAGGAATTATAGTTAGGTTTGTGTATTAAAAGTTAAGTGAGTAGGAAAAAACTAATGCTAAAGGGAAAGGAAATGTTCTTACAGTTCTGTGAAGTAGTCAGCTTTTCTTTCCACAGGTGTAGGAGAAGAGCTGCATGACACAGTTTCTCCATTAATCTGTGGGACTTGATAGTGTCAAAAGTGGTCTGAGTCTGTTCACCACCATGAACAAGAGCAGGCATGGTAAACGACAGCCCCCTAGGAAGAAAGTCTAAGTTCTTTGAGAAACTTTTGACTCAAGCATATCCGTGGAGCATATGCCAGCACTGTTCAGCTTTAATTGTTATACTTTAAACCTGACTTGCAATGGAGAAATAAAACATCTTGCCTTTGTTTAGTGAAAGGAATAAAATCCATAAGAGTTTACACATAAGATAACATCCACAGGATCTATGTGTGAAAGCTTAATGTTACTAATTACAGCTGAAAATGTAAAAACATCTCATTTAGATGATGAGGAAGATACTAATTTTGCTTATTAAAATTTCATTTGATTTTTCTGTTTTATTCATTACTACTTAAATGTTTAAACCTGTACATGTATTAACTGAATTAAGTTGTAAATCTACTTTGGATTTGTTTTAGAGATCTTTTTGCTCTTTAGGATCCTCTATCAATTTAAGTGAACAAATACTAACTTACGTGATGACTCAAGAAACTGTATATTCATCATAAAAACCATCAATAACTCATTCAGAAATACGTATTTGCTAGAAAGTAATTTGGCAAACAAAACTTACTATGCACTCTATTGTGACCAGTGAGATGGCCTTAATCCTTCTTCCTGTTTACAGGTGCTCACAAACCTAGGCTTCTATAGTTGAAAACAGAGAAGCCTTTTCCTTCATGACAATTGGTTATGTTATATTTTATGTAACATTGTATGTGACACAATCACTCTATTTTATTCAGTCACAATAACCCTGTAATTTTTATAAAAACACATTAGGAAGGCGTTGGTATACTTACAATGAGATTATAAGGTAAAGTAAATGCAATGACATCGTCACATCCACGAGAACTTAATGTTTACTTTTTTAAATTTATAAATGTTCAACATGCAGCGTTCCACCATGTATTTGTATTCTGTATCTACTGACATATATATCTATGATATATAGATGAATCCTCATATATACATATATATGTTATATAGATAAATCAATTTATTGATATTCCTATTTGTAGAGATTTTCTCTAGGATGTACATTGTATTAGATGATATTATGCAAACTATCTTGTGGCAAAGTATGTCCTCCTACAGTATTTAGTCTTGTCACTAATAAAAGTTACATTTTAAGATAACCTTATATAGGATATTTTGAAACTGAAAAGCATAGCTCATGGCCCATAAATGGCAAAACAAAAGGAATGCACTTAGCTCTTCCTTAAGAGCAGAATATTATTACTATCATGATCATCTTCGTAAGTAAAAGACTTATTTTTATAATTCTATACCTGGTCAAAAATATATATTTAGGTTTCCATGTAAGTACCAATCTCTTACATGCTAGTTCAAGTAACTAGATAAGAGAAATATTGATCCAGACATGGAAGAAATTTATAGAGTGTACTTGTCTTCTCTGCACTAACCCTGAAGACAAATTCTCCAAGGAGATAGAAAGGTCATTCCTTCTATCATAGATGCCGGTTTACGACATGTCTAGGGACAAGAATGCATGGCTTTAGGGAAACTCTGGTCTTTGCAAGCTGAGGATGCAATCCAGGGTGTACTATTATTGTTAGACTACAAAGATAAGACCACCCGAGTGGCTCCTGTGAACACTGTCACAGCTGCTTCTTTTCTCTTTGAAATCATTCAGAGTCATTCATGCAGACCAGGCTGCTATCACCCTTCCACTCCGGGCCTTTTCAGTCCACTGAGGAAATACTTGTGATACACTGCTGAAAGAAAACAAAACATGATCTACACAGCAGGGCTGCTACTTGCAGGATATTATTGTGCCAATCAAGGAGTGCAGCTGTGATGGAGAACATCCTGCAACACAAACATTATTGGTGGGGGGCTATCTGCACTTCTGTATATCAGTGTAAGGCAAACTTTCAATGTCCTTGCAGCAAAATGATCTGTTTAAAAAACTGGAGATTGCATATGCACTCACGGTAATGATGATGAGCAACGTGTGTGTATGTGTGTGCGTGTGTGTGCGTCTGTGTGTGTGTGTCTGTGTGTGTAAATTTGTCTCCGGCAAACCACCCTTGTTCTAATTCAGTTGATTCTACTGATTACTTGGAAACAGTGTTCGAGGCACCAGATTACCAGAAAAACAACATTACCAGAAAAACAAACGAGATAAAGATGTAAAATACTTTACATATAACATAAAATGTACAGGTGTGATACAAAAATTACATCACTTAGTCTTTATAAAACCCTAAGACTGCTGTTTAGTCCATTCACAGATAAGAATGTCGAGTATCACAAAGTTTAAAAAACGTGGCCAAAAACACAAAGTTAGCAAAACCAAGTCTGACATTTAAACCAAGTCTGTGCCAGTTTTTCCATCATATAATCAAAACTTCAGGATCAAACTTTTCTTTATTTATGTGAATGCATTTTGAAACACGTTTGGAATATATTCTACAATAAGATGGATCAAAGGAATTTACTGTTATTTATTGTAGTGCATATCAATTTATTCAGAATATTTTAAAAGTCTTTGCTACAATTAAGGAAATAATAAATAGCTTAGAAGTTGTTTGCTTTGATTGAGAGGTAAATATGCTTCAGAATTATAGCAAATTAATAATAAATTTATAAATTACTTGCTTGGAAATGAATATTTCTTAAAAAATATCTTCTACTGGTTTATTCAAATTCCTTCATGTACTATATGAAGGTCCTCTAACAAAGTGGGAAACAACTTATACGCACACACACACACACATATACATATCTACATACATATACATGACACATATATGTGAAATATAGCGTAATATTCTGGAAAAGTGCAATGTTTAAATTTTTAAGTATAAAGCATACCAAATTTATTTTATATTCACATCTGAATGAAAGCAAGGTGAATCATAAGAGAAATTCACAGTTGAAGTTAAACATTATGACTCTCTCCCTCTAAAATTTAAAAGATCTCAGAAATTTTCCTATCTCGTTTTAAACAATTCCTTCAGGACCCAGTGTGTGATACAGGGTTCAGATTAAGTTAAAAACTAAGCTTTTAGTTTTATTTTTCATCCTACCCAACTATTTCAAAATTCCTTTTATTAAACTCTCAGTACAGTTTATTATTCACCTTACTATAAATTTTTCCTTCTTTCTTCACTTTCCACACACTTTTTCAGTTACTTTTGAGATTTGACATTATTTTACAGCTGCAGTCTTTGACTGATAAAATTATTGTTTAATTTTTGGCCTGAACAGGTTTGTTGACTCTGAGATTGGTAAATCTTATTACTGTTTAAATTGACTTGTCTTTTTACCTAGCATGTATTATGACTGTATACTGGTAAGGAAGGGAGCAATAATTTGTTCATATACCACAAAGAAATAATCACAATTCACTCACAGCTTGACACAATAAAGAAAGTTTATATACAGAATTGTGAAATTTGACTCTGCGCAGATAACCTTTAACACATGCTAGCTATTCCTGTGTTTGACTACAAATCATATAGAAGGGGCTGGTACAACTTAGTATACAACTCAATGGTAGAACATTTGCCTTGCACACGCAAGGTCCTGTATTCTATCCTCAGCTCCAGAATTCAAAACAAAACAAAATGAAAACATATTCAAAAGCAAAAAAATTAAGTATTAATAATAAAATATTCATTAACAACTCTCATTAGAAAAATTTTCTATTAACTTTAACATTAGTTCATTGGACAAAAATGATCATTTTCCCATTGATGATCTATGAAACTCATGTCAAAATCTTATAAAGCCATTTTAGTAATATGGTATACAGGACTTTTTTCTAATCTATTTGAAGCTGCAATATAATTTCCCACCATTGTTTTAAAGACCTGGAAATCTACTTCTATTTCCTTTAAATTTGCATGGCTTCAGTATTTAGTTTAGTACCTTATAAATTACAAGCTTTGGAAAAAAAAATTGTATGCTTTTTAAAAAAGATTTTTCTTCATCAGCATATGTTTATCTATCTACCTATCAGTTTAAAACTGAATTCCTCCTAAAGAAAGGATGATTGATTATATAAAGTTTCTGAGCTCTTTGGGTTGATTCTATAATTATGTTTTTGTAAATTCTCAAATATCACAGTTCAATCAATGCACATTTTTCTAAGTTTTCGTTTGGAAATTTTTTAATAGGTAAATATTTTATTCCACATAGTAAAATATAACAAAAGTACATTTTCAAAAAAGGAAGATGTGTATGAATAAGTCATATTATAGAATCAACATATCTCTTTTATAACACAATAATGACAATGAGATTTTCTAAAATCATGAGATTTTTTTCAGCACTCTTTTATTCTAAAGAAAATTAGCAATTTCTGAATTTAAACATAATATCGAGCCTTATAGCAACTAACAGGTTGAAAAAGGGATAGTAAATAAGTAAAGGGCTTGTTTTAAAAAACAATTATCATACTTCTGATCCAATTCAAATGCAAGACTCAATTATAAAACAAAGAAGAAATAAAGAAATTTTAAACTTACATCCTATTCTTAAATAATACAAAAATGAACAAGTAAATAGTAGACAGATGTTAAGATGCCTAACAGGCAATGGGTACTTTTTTGGTTTGTGATGAAGTTTTGCTGAAACTTCTGTAGACGGCCATCACTAAATGCTGGCTGGTCTTCATTTTCAAATTACTGTAAAACTGTCTGACTGAATGCCAAACTTTTTGTGGAACTAAAATTTCTTTGAAAAGTAAGATCTGGTTTGGGTCACTTAAAATCTTTGTAGTAGTTAAAATATACCCTTTGGGTCCTTCTAAAATTTTTCACCCTTCTAAAATTTCAGAAGTATGTGAAAACATCTTCAAATTAAGAGTGGAATCATACCTGAATATCACCATCTAGAAGATAGCTAAATCCAAATTTTAAAAAGACCCTTCGAGGGCATATTTATGTTCGGGGAACTCTGCTGGGGTCAAGGCAATATGGAAACAAAATATTTTTCTAATATGTTCACTGCATCCAATAGAGTTTTAATAGTCCTATGGTCCAGACAATTGATACTGGCCTTTTTCTACTAAGGTCAAAGTTGCAATGCATTTGAGAAGCAAAGAAAACCCATGGTTTCTTTTTCAGAAAAGAACAACATCCATTGGACCTACATACGAGAAAAGTGACTGTTCTCAGAGAGGAAATTAGCCCAACTACTTGTTAACCTTATGGAGAAGTAACATGACCATACTTAACATGTCTTCACTCTTACAGGCAAAGATGGAGTACTTGGAAATGCTGATAGGCTTAAAATGTAACAATTGTAAAAGCACTCTCTTTAAGAACAGTCAACACAACAGATGTATTTATTTCCCAAATCCTCTGGCAACCTTTATGCTGGTACGTTTTCAAACAAAACAGTTAGTAATTACCTATTCTGTTCAAACATTTTTAATCCTGAACAATGAAATATTATAGTCAAATAAAAGATAGATTGAAGAAATCATTCAAATCAGTTAAATATGTAGCTACTGTGGTTGAAATGAAAAAGAAAAAAAATTTCATGGAAAATTTTCTCCCAACCCTTGAGGCCTCTTTAGCTCTGGTTTTAAAATCATTGCATGAAATGATAAACAGAATGCTTCCAAAAACCTGTAACTGCCTTTCACGTAATCACTTGAGTATGTTTGCTTTAAGCACAGACCTCTAAGTGTGATAACTTTCATAATTATTATTCTATATGACATATTGTGCAAAGTAAAGTAAGATCTATAACACCAATCTGAACACCTTTATTAAAAGCATTAGTTAGAATAAAAGTTCTAATTAAAAGTTTAAAAAAGCCTAGTGTATATATGTTACTTGTTGTCATGCCCCTGTAAAAAAATTCCACAGAGACTCTCTCTTTCTGAGATGACTTCAATTATCACATTAAATCTTGTGCCTAAAAGGAGGTATTTCTCAGAACCAACTTTTTTTTCTTAATCAGAAATCTAGAATTTTGTAACAAACGAGGGAATTCTGAAGATAACTTTCTTGGAATGAAGCTACCCTAGTAGGAAAAATTCTAAAAGCTTAGTCATTTTTTCATGATCAGATGGACACACGTACAAATATTTTTGATGTCCAGTGACACATTTTGAAAACACATAGCACAATTTTGAATCCTTATTCATGCCTTTGTTTTCTATAAATTAATCTAAAGCAGTAAAATTTTTGTGACATGAATAGAAATTCTTACATATACAGTGAAATTCAATCCTTTCTGATGGAAAAGAGAAATATGAAGTTTTCTAATATTGCTGATAAGGGGACTGGGGATTTAGCTCAGCAGCATAAGCGCCTGCCTTGCAAGCAGGCAGTCGTGAGTTTGATCCCCGATACTGATAAAAAGGAAAAAGACAAAAAAAAAAAAAATGCTGACAAGGCTGGTACAGTTAATGTGACTTGATAAAATAAATCCTTATAAAATGGCAGAGGAAACAAGAAAATGCATTGTAATTTTCATGACTTCTTAAAAAATGAAATTTTATTTTGCAGATCTATATATGACTGATACTTCTGGCATTAAAACTTATAAATAATGAAACATAAAATAGCACATTGATAAAAACCTACATGAAAATAAAACTTACGAAACATTTTAGATCAGTCACTGGATCAGTGATGATTTTAGGGTTTGATAGTACTTTTTAATTCCAAGTTGATGGTACCACACACTTATAATTTAATAACAAAAATTAGAAATTCATATGATTCCCTTGCCCTGAAATGTAAGTTCATTTAGTAAAGATGAGGTAAACAAAATTTTAAAAGCCAGAAATAAGGTTTATTCCAATCTGATCAATCAACCACATCATATGACCACTAAGTACAGGTTCCAGTTGGCTGCCAAGCGATGCACAATCTAGAGTCAGGAATCTTCTGCTGAGAAAACCAGGTCGCTATCTACATGTCTCTATCCAATATTCATAGTAATTTTGAGGATCCCTTCATTCCGAGTCATCAGAGTAGGAAGCACGGTAAGCCACCCTGCCTTAATGGTGAGTCATCCTTCTTGCAACTGAACGGACTATCCCACTGGCAGAGATGAATAGATACCTTAGAAATCTTTTGGCTTACAGTCTGTCCCCTGGTTACACTAAATGGCTTTCTGCAGTGCATGAGGAGGAGGACTTTCAAGGAAATCAGCAGGAGCTCTATAAACTTGCTCTGTTTTCCTGTGGATGACAGCCAGTACCCATTTCTCCCAACTTGCAAGGATCCAAGCCTTCCTGGAGGCCAGCTCTGGGGACAAAGGTGCTTCTCCAAAGCTTGTTATAGATAGGAACATTCGCACTGAATGAGAAACACAGTAAACAAAAGCAAAAACTACCAACTCCAAACACTGGCTATACAACACATACTTCCTTCCTAGTCTTTCACTCCTTACAAAGACCAAACTGGATTCTTTCTGTTGTACACAAGAAACTAAGTCACTGAACTGATTTTTTTGCTTTAAGTCAGCATTAAGGAACAGGACTTTAAAAAGATCACCCAAATGAAGTAGGATGGAGTCTTGATTTGTACTTAGAAAATAAAGAAAAAGCTACAGCAATTGCAAGGTCAGCTCAAAGTTTTCTTTAATTGACATGGTCCAAGCAGAGAAAAAGCTTCAAATTTCTCATCTTGTTGGGAAAAAAAGAAAGAAAACATTGACTGTGACCAAAGATAAACATAACCTAACTACTTCAGGATTCAATTGGCTCTAAAATTAGTGAACTGCTGGAATCAAACCTACTATTCCTTTGTATTCGTGCAAGATTTCCTACCCAACAAAAATCATAATGTAAGATATATGCCCGTTATGTGAAATGCTCATTTTTATCAAGTATCAAATAACCAATTTTCAGTGGATAAAAATTTAGTAAATCAAAATGTAACTGTAATTAATGGATCCACACATGGAAAAATGATAACAGTTTCAAAAGAAAGTTAATGAAATAAGCAATTGTAAATTCAATACATGTATCTGAAATTTCACATTGAGTTTAGGGTCAGCTGAAAACAATTTGGATTGCATTAAGACAGATTTTAATCAGATTTTATTGTCCTCATCTTTATAAAACTTAATACTTGTTTTTCTAAAATAAGCATTTGTGCACCTTTTTATAATTTGAATGTAAGTTATGTGATTATATGAATGCCTAGCAAAATGATACTATTCCAAATGAACTCATTATCAAATTCTGAAATGTACTGTTGCTAATAGAAAAATGGAAATGTATATATTTACACAGGGTCCTACAAGACATATATAATTCTGCTTCTGCTATTTGTCTGCTTAAGTCAACGTAAATCTCGCTAGGTATGAACTTAAACCCTAAAATGCAAAAACTTAAGATCCATGAAAACTGACTGAGTGTATGGCGTCTCTGACTGTGGAGACAGAGGCACTTGTAGAAAGGTATGAAAAGTATTCACAAATTCATTTAAAACTCTTTTAAACTTATACTTGCAACCCATTTCATTTCTCAGGATGCTGGTATAAACTCAACACTTTGTATTAATAGTATGCAAAATAGAATATTACCTTTCCTAGGTGCATCCCTATCAAGATAGAGATATTAGCCATTGATTTTAATATACTCAGAAATTCTAAAAACATATAATCTAAGCAATACCTTTCATCATTTAATAAACTTCAAATAAAGATGTCTTTTATGTTTTCTTTCATGTTTTATGTTGGATATGTTTGATATGATTTATATTAATAAATCTTCATAAACTTAATTTCATAGGAAACTCAGCATTTTCATATAAGAAAAAAAAACCACCTGTTTCAAGCATGAGTACAATGTAGTATCATCAACATCTCTATGGCTGAGATTGTCGATGTAGGCATATATGTCCAGATTTCAGTATTTGTGTTATATCTACTTATTCTCCAAAATTATTACTTTATGGATGCATAATAGAAAAAGTTGCCTTTCCAGTGTACAGCTTTTGGTTACGAATATAATTTTTTACTGCACTAATTCTGTCATGTTGAGTCATTTTCTCAGCAATTTGTCATTCATTACACCCTGTGTCCTGGGCACTGAGCTCAGCACTGGGATGCAGGGATGACCAGGACAAAACAGACATTGAGATCCATCCTTCACCTTTCTCAAATGTACAACCTAGATATAAATAGCTCCATTCTGTTGCAGACATAGACAGTTTTATTTTGTTGTGAAGTTCTATGAACTTTGAGATTTTATAATGTGCAATTTTATGTACCAAAAGACATGTTCTAATGTATGTGATAAGCAACTATATTTCAATCTTGTTGCTTATAATATATAAACTACAACATTAGATGATTTGGTACATCAACTAATTAGTACATATTGTAATTAAAGTAGATATTTTACTGATAAAGAAACAGATGCAGAAAGTTGTAGCAATGTTCTCAGCATTATAAATTTAGCTACTTCAGAAACCAAGTGTTGTAAAGTCTGAATCTTGGGTCCACTGAGGTAGGCTCATAATTTTTCTTGCCTGTTCAAAGTTGCTGTGCTCTAGCTCTTAACTCTAGTTAACCCAAATTGTAAACACACAGGTTTTGATACCTAAGTGTAATTATTTTGATAAAACTGCCAACTCCTAACAATGAATAAACCAATTGAGGATATATCTAAATTCAGAAGCTAATTAATTTTTAACCACATATCCAGCGTTACAACTATAAACTTCTGAATGCTTTCAAAAATCAAGATTTTAGCAAATACACATTCAAAGCAGCTCAATATTTTAAGTAATCCATATTGATTGTAAAATGTAAATGTATTTATATTTAAAATGTAAATGTAAATTTCACTTGATAAACAAAATATTTTTCTCAGTAGAAAAGTAACAAAGTGAATGTTTCTAAAAATTCTAATTTTGGGTGGTACTAAGTGATTTGTACTCATGATGTAATTTTATACATAACATTCAAATTATATATTACATGTAAATATTCTAATATGCAAATTAATTTTTATTTTCAGAAATGAAAGTTTTTGGTTTAGTGTTAGCAAACACACTTTTAAATGTCAATTAACTGAAATGCTGCTATGAACAGAGAAGGAATTCTAGAGAACTATTTTCCCACTGTATTCTTGAGAATTACTTTTATAGCTAATACAAATGTTATTACATTAATTTTCTTACCTTTCTTCTTGTACTTTTCATTGTATCATTTTAATTACTATCATTATCTTGCCTTTCTACCAATATGTCTACAAATTGCTAAGTAGAACATGTAAAACAGGTCTTAATACTGAAGACCATATATAAATACATATTATATTATGTATATTATAATAATGACATATAATCATATGATGTAACAAATATTTATGGTTGATGTTCATTAATTGAAGCTATAAAAATCAAAAGCAAAATATTTCTTGTGAAATATTCTCACAAGCTCTCATGCAAAGAAAACCTCATAACTAATACAATATTCATCACAAATAATTTATGAAAAAAGCTTAAAGTGATTGACAAGCACTGATTTGATCAATATGTTATAGATACATAATCAAAACATCAAGTCATATCTCACAAACATGCATAAATACTATGCACAAAAAGTAGAACAATTTTAAGAAATTCAAATAACCCTTGCTATCATTTTTCAGAAGTCTGCCCAATTAAAAATACATATTCATTTTAATCATTGCCTAAAATACAGTATTACTCAATGAAAACACAATAAAGTTCTATGTTTATTGTTAGTTATCATTACTTGTCATAATTTATTGATGTTCTTACTCATTAAACACAATCATTTATTCAATCTCTGCTGCATATCCTGATTTTGTAAGCATTGGATCCTGCCTCTGAAAACACTGCTGAGAATTTTTAGGAAAATTATTCATAGAAGGTATCCACTGAGTAGCTAAATTGGTATAAAGGGAAAAATGCCTTGTAAAACTCACAAAGGCAATAATTAAATGATGAGTCTATTTTCCAATATGATTGAATGTATTACACAAACATCTAAATATATTAAGATTTCGAGAACAAATTAAAATGTTTACTGATTCATTTGTTTTGGAAAAATGAACCGATTAGTATTAGCATTAATATTCTTATATTATTTCTTGGCGAGCACCTCTCAGGCTCAGGCTTTCTTAAAGTATTTGCATGTATGGTCCCAATTTATTTCTTTTATTATAAATAGTACAAATGCCCCCAGTCCTGGGTGTCAGTGAGTTATATCATTAAAATTTCTCCCAATGTATTATAACCCCTTTTTACAGAGAAGAGAAATAATTTCATGAAACACTACAGAGGAAAAGTCAGTCAGCTTCAAGACACAAGGACTACTGTTTCTATTCAGAGCTTTGTTTTAAATCTTCCCTTGTTTTTCCTCAACAAACCATGGCACAATGCTGCCGCATGCTCCCCTCCCAAACCAAGGCTGTCAATACTAGGTTGTTCTGCCCTGAATATGCGAGCAGGCTAGAATCAGCCTTCCCATGAAAATCAAGTCAATGACCTGCCACCTTGGCTTCTTGTGAACCAAAGACAACCATAATTTTTCATCCTTTCCATTCTCACGTGTTGTAAATGTTCACTCAACTCTCAGTGGAATACAAAATGCATTAATTCCTCTAAAGTGAGTTTACCGTGCACGATTGAATTATAGCCAACTGGAAGTACTCTAATTTAGCTTAAAAAGAAAATCAAGGATGGATAGATGGATGGATGGATAGATAGAGATAGATAGATACATGAATTTTGCAATCTATATTTTGCATTAGCCTTATCTAATCATGTGGAAGAAAATGAGCTTTTGTTCTCACTAGTTCAAAAAATGTGTGCCCATTAAATATTTATATCGCCAAAGGTTTTATCTTCAGAGACCTAAGTTTGGTAAATGACAACTTTTCTCTTTCCCTTCCCTGATTGTACCCTATTTGAAAAATAAAAAAGGATACTATTGTTCCTACTTTTGTTTCTTTTATTTTAAACCCTTACATTTTGCAGTTGGTGTTGAAGTCAAATGTACAAAATTACACATGGTTTAACCAAGATTTGCATTTAAAAGATTGTATACAAGCTTCAATACAGGTTGCTTTGCTGTGACCATAGAAACATCAGAAAAGTTGGAAAATTCAGTCCACTGAACTTCAAATGACTTTATTAAAGTGTCACTAATCAGAGTTAAAAGACACAAGGTTTTAGTGTTTAGCTAACAAAGTGAATAATTCTCAAAGTCTAATGACCTACTAACAGCATTACTTAAAATTTAAAAGTGGGGGAGGACTCAGTAAAAGCAAACGAAATAAGAAAACCTTTATTGCCTTCTACAAAAGATTGATCTCATACAGATAAGGACAGCTCAACTGAACTGTGACACTGAATACAGTACTCTTGACTGGACAGCTGGGAAAAATCTACCTGGTTAACATTTAAAGCACAAATCTGTGTAGATTTGCTTAAAATATATTGGACAGATCATTTTAAGGATAAAACTGTAATTCTATTTATAGAACATATGGTAATTTATCTAAACTGTAACCTCTCAAAACTCTTGAGTGCATTCTAATTGAATTAGAAGCTAGAAAGAAATTCCAAGCAGAAATGTAAATCACAGTGTATAACTAATGCATGAGAGAGCGGTATTGAGAGGAAAAGAGTCATTAAGAGCTACAAAAGGTAACCATTTGCATGACCTAAAATTAAATGGTAATAGTAGCAACATCCAGGGAAGCCTAGAAATAAAACTGAAAAATAATTTACTAACAAGAAAGTAATATGTATTCTTATCACTTTCCTCTTTCTTATACTTAGGAGTTCTTAAGCAGCCATTAGACATTTCCCTTGGCCTAAAACAGGGAAGAAACTTGTTTGTACTGATGTCCTTTCAAACAGAATGTTCTCAAATCACTCAAAACAGGCCAGTTTAGCACCTGAGTTGCCGATATTTTTCTTTCACAGAAAATGTTTTCTCTTTTTGTCTTCTAAGAAAGAAATTATATTATGTTGCTTAGGTAGGAATTGGTTAGCTCCATAGTCTGTTTCCTGGAGGCACCTAGTTCACTAGTTTTAAGCACTTCTTGACTACTGTGTGTCAAAGAAAATGTCAACCTTTTTAGGATAACCTTTGTTTTTATTATCAATTTGCACTGTGATCAAATTATACATATACTTTCTAAGGATAAAAGAGGAAAATCAGAAAATAACTACAACAGCACCAAAAAAAAAAAAAAGCACATTCCATTCATTTACACAATTCATTTTTTCATTTTCGTGTATTCATTTTCTTAGTATTTATCATTGCCATTTGCCAGTAACCAATTCAGACTCCCCAAAAAGACTCAGGAGTGCGTGAGAAATACAAGAGACTCAAAGAGTTCATACACAGGTGAGGGGGGCAAATGCAAATATAACTGTAACTCAATGTGGTAAGTATTATATTTGTGGTATGAGTAAGATGTTATGAAATTAAGGGATGGGATTAATTAATTCTACTTGGAAGGCAACTAAAGATATTTTCCTCCCGTACAGGTACTCTTAACCTAAAAAATGATGATGAGAGGGAATCAGCCACAGAGAAAAGACAAATGACATCCACCAACCTGAGCACCCTTAAAAATAAATAAGTAGCAACAAAGTATTTCCAAAGTAGGAACCGCTATTTGGGGAATATTCTAGAATCATCTAGCCAGTGGCAGTACTAGGTCTAATAATCCCCACATCAGTAAGCTCACAAGGAACGGTAAATTAAAATAAAACTGCAGCATGCTTTCTGGTCTGACCACGCTCATGCTGTTTGTGTAATTACTTTACAAAAGTGGTATAATTTGCCTAATAAATTTGCCTCCATTTTTAATGGGTAGTTGGAAAACCCATTCACCAGAACAAAAGGAGATTTCAGGGTACAATATATTAAAATGACAAGTTCCTGAAGAGTATATTAGCATTCAGAGTACACAAGCAATGTCCTTTGGATGTGCTCTGTCAAAATTTTCACAACTGTTCCATGTTATTAGGAAATGGTTGCTTTGTAGCAATTGAACTATAAAATATTGCTACAACTTTAAAACTGTAAATTGCTTAACTTTGCAAGAAATCTCTCCTAATGTACTCCTCCTGCTCATGTCATCTAACTTGTGCTGCAAACCAAGTCATTATGTTTAGTACAGCATAACGCGGTCTGAGGCAAGCTCAAGTGGGTTAAATTCAGCTTCAAAAATTTCTCATGCTGTCTCTCTACATGAAACCCACGTGATTCCAAGATCAACCTTCCTTTAGGAAGCCTGCTCAAATTAACTTAACCAATAATATGTTTAATTCATTTTTGGATCCTCTTCCATATGTTTACCCTCTTTATTTTTTCTATAAGGTGTCTTCCCACATTTTCTCTTAGAAAAGGATAAATATTTGCTTCTAACTTACATTTTTGAGCTGTAAAAATTTTATATCAGATAATCTGTACTCAAACTCAGATTTTAAAATGTGCTCAAAAGTTAAGTTAAAAAATTTACTATTAATACTGTTTCAAATGAAGTTTCTTCAAAATATCTATTTTTCTTTTTGTCAAATGGGAATGCCTGACAGAGTTAAGGGTCAAATTGGAATATCAAGTACATAGTAACAGGGTCAGGAAAGTGATGCAAGAGAAACTCGGGGCCCTGGCGCTTGGGTTCTAGATGTCATCCCTAAATTAACCAACACCAAGGCCAGAAGTTGTTTAGTTTATCATTGCTTTACACGTGCAGATAAATAGTTCAACTTAAGTAAGACAAACACTGAACTATCATCTACCTCGATGGATGAAAGTCACCTACAACTAAGCACAGGGGCAGATTCAGACTCCAAGTAAATACCTCTACTTGCATGGGGAAAATTGAGGCTTTATTGTAAAAATCACAGATAACGTTTTAAAGAAGCTGTCGGCTATGATGTAGAAGTGCCATATGAGTGATTATTTTGAGCTTAATACCTCCCCTACATAAAATTACACTAAAATTAGACAAAATTTGCTGTTTAAGAACTAAGATACTTGTGCAATTCATATTGAATGGTTTAGTTTGTCATAACACAGTTTGCAATTTTAAAATTATATAGTATTGATTTATATGCACGGATTATTTTCAAAAGAATTGTATACAGATGAAATATTTCCAGTTGAAAAACTGATGTAATATACTAAGAAATAGAAGTAACACTAAGAAGGAATCAACAAATGCTCCAAACTGACATTTTATGTCTCATTTTAATATGCTTAACTATGGATTAATAGATTTTTTTTTCACTTTCAAATGATTGTTATTGTTCAGAATAAAAACCAAATACATGATTATATCTATAAAAATTCTGTGTCCTGCATGATCATATTGTGACAAATGCACCATTTTGTGAATTTTTTATATTTAATGATATATCCATTTTACATCAGAAAATGGATGAAAAAAATGTAAAGAAAAAACGTTTTTCTCATTGTGAAGCCTACATTAAAACAAAGTACAACGTCAAGCATACATTTAACATATAATTTATATCTAATCTATTAACAAAGAATTCACCAGTTTTTAAATTACCTCAATAGTCTCTGATTGAATGTTATTCTTAGAGTGAATTTCTGTTGCTGTAATTCTCACCCAGCCGTATGTACATGAACTTACATAAAACTGTCTCCCTTCTTTCAATATGGAGATTCATATATGTCTGGACAAGAACTAACAAAATCCTATTTCTTTGGTGACCAACTTGCATGAAAATTTTACATTAAAGTAACTCATTTAAGAATGATTCATACAAATAATACATATAAAGAGTATATTTATAAATACAGTTAAAATTGATGAAAATATTAAAAATTTAAATAAAAAGTTTATGTTGCCAATAAGAATTTCATATTTTACAACAAAGTTATTATTTCTAATCAAACTAGAAGAATTAGAGTTTCAAAACAATTTTACTATAAAAATACCTTCACTTAAATTATTTCATTTGGAAAAGATCATACATATTTGACTAATGCTTTGTCAATCACGTTCAAGCAGTCATCAAGTTCAAATTTTAGAAGTTTACAGATTAAAAGTTAGATGTATTTTACAATCCTTAATAATTTCTTTTATAAAAATCAGCTATATGTAGTATTGAAATAATCATCAATTTGTTCATTCATAATTTAAACAATATTCAACATTGCCAAGCTCATTTTTACATGGGAAAACATTTTATATTTTTATATCTTTGATGAGTGGTTGCAACAAAATATTTTGGACTACTTTCTGGCACCTTTCTTTGTTTATGTATCCACAAAGGTATTGTTTTGCTTAACTGTCTGCATACATTGTATGAAACAAAAGAATGAAAAGACATTTAGGAAATCATTAATCTCTTGTATATGACGGAAAACCACACATAGTGTCATACATCAATGTCTTTGGAAGACACAAAAGAATTCTAGTTTAATTCAAAATCCTTTATTTAAAATAGCAAACATCTTTATATGCTCCAGATGGCTATGCACATGTTTCAATTAAGTTAAATTGCAGTTTTTCTTGTGTGCTTTTATTCTGTAATGTATAGGATGCTACACGTATAGCTGCTGGTTAAATCTTGATTGGTTCAAGAAAGATATTCTTATTTGAAAATGTGAATGATCTTAGATAGGAAAAAATATATATGAATTAAAAGATATTGAACAATATATTAGTCATAATTCTAAAAAGATATTGAGCATATAATTTATCCTAATGATAAAAGTTCAATTTACCATTAATCAATTTCCTCATAAACAGATATTACTATAACTCCCAGCATCTCACCCATAAGAAGTTGTCAGAAATAAGAAAAACTTTGGAACTCTATACCAATAGTAATTCCACAACTGCAGAACTATACTACAAAGAATAAGAGGCCCTACTGCACAAAGAAGATCTACAATATATCATATACTATTAAATCTACATCTCAAACATCAGCATAAATTCCCAGATATCTACTGCTTCAGGGCACCAATGGATTTTTTAAAATGACTCAAGCAGATGTTATTTTAGTTCACTTTAAATACATTTTCTGAGGCATGGGTTATAGAAATCCCTTTTCCTTGAAACACTGAACACTTAAAACCTAGTTGTATTGCATTATTCTTTTTTTGTACATCTTTTTCTGAGATACTCCTTTTCTTATGAAGCTTTAATTAGTTAAAGATTGGTTTGCACTAATAAAAAGTATCATTCTCATTTTCTTTTTCAGGGCACAATAAGTGTACAAATAAATAAAAGTGATTCTGTTGAATGTAATCTCTCACCTGAGAAGTTAGAGGAGAGACTTGGAGAGCAATAAAAATTTTTATTAAACATATTTATAAAAATTTAATTAGTAAGACTCTTTTTTCCTTTGTTTTAGCATTAATAGTTTCACTGTTTGCTACCAATGTTTGCAATAACTTGTTAACTAATGTCAAAATATTATAGAATTTTTGAGTTGCTATTCTCTTAGGAAAGGTAACTATTAGTGCTCCTTGTATTGATCCTATTAATACTATGGCCACCAGTAGCACCACTGTTGTTTCTACAACTGCCACTACTACGGTGGTACAACCACTTCTAAAGTTACTGCTAAAGTTACTTCTAAAGTTACTACTCGTTCTGCTCCTGCTCTCCCTGCTCTAATTGCTGCCGCTGCTGTTGCTATTATTGCTGCAGCTACTGATGTTGCTACCATTGTTTCTGCTGCTACTACTGGGAGCTCAGAGAAATAAGAGAAAATTGGACTAACTGTCAAGATTTTCCAAATGTGCAAATGTATAATCTCTGCTACAAGACCTAACCTTTTAATAAAAAGACTCATTTCTTATGTTGTGTTCTGTGAGCTACTTACTTCATAACGTTTTTGTTCAAATATAAATATGTCATTAAATGTACACAGATATAGGAAATCATAGAGCAAAGGTGGTTCTTGAGGGCAGCGATGGCAAAGGCACAGACAGGCACAAACAGGACAGGAAGGGAACATATCAGGACTGACAGCAGTCCTGACCAGGGTTCATGAGAGCAACGCCAGGACAAGGCCAGCGTGGGCAGGCTGTAAATCAAACCCCATTTATTTACAGGGGATACACAGACCACTAAATCAAGCTCCATTTATTCATAGAGTGATTTTTATATGTAATACCTTAAAAATGGGCAAGGAATAAAGGAAGGTGTCATTTACAGATGTTGTCTCAGCATAGAGACAAAGAAAATGATTTTCCTTAAAATAATTTAAACATACAGACAAACCCTTATGAGGTACAAAATTTAAAACCTCAATGTGAAAAATAATCTCAATTTTGTGAAAGCAGTTTCTGTGATCAATTATTGAAACTTATTTTCATCACAGGAATATTATGTTTCTTAAAAGAATTAAAAACAATAAAAATGATACAGAATTTTAATACAAAATGATAGGAAATTGACAATGGTTAACGTAGTCCTATACTTTCTGATAACATGTCATATACCTCTTCCTGTTAGTCTATTTTCCTCTCAAAAGCAATGGATCTAAACTGAATATTTGAATTTTCACTATTAAACAACATGCCTGGCACATTGAATAATGCAATGAAAGTTGATGATTTGAAGATAACACAAAAGCCAATAAATTATTCATAATAAAAAATAGGAGCAAAGTATGGGTATTTATTCCTTCTAATCTAAAGTCTTTGGTTATTGATTTAGATACACCCAGGCAAAAAATCAACATTCCTTTCATTTCCATCTCCCATCCAAAGCAAAATAGGTTTAATACTTGATGGAAACAGCCCAAGAAATTCTCAAATAGGTGAAGGTTATTTATGTAGTTCTCAGTGCTCTGTCTTAGCTATCTTATCTAAATGAAAGACAAATTTAGCATCTATGCAAATAAAAAAAGAAAGATGTGAATACCTATTTATTTGGTATAAACACATAAGTGTATTTGTTTTACATCATAAAGCAACTATATGAAATAGATGGCACAAAAAGAAACAACCAATAATTTAGTATATTAGATTCCACATGGCTATTATTTAAACCCAAGTGTGTCTAAGTCAGAAGTCCTTGCTCTTCTCACAATACAATAAGCCTCTGTAACAGAGTTTTATTTGTCTTCCCAGGATTATCAAATTTGAACAAAGCCATCTTATTTTCTGTTCACTTGCTCTTATAGGGGAAATTTTATATTCTATACACTATTCTTCAAAGAAATCTTTGTATAAATATATATGGTTGTGGGTATATAAATGTTTTGACATATAAATGCATTTTATAGTTCATATTTCATGTTATTTGTTCTATTAATAAAGTTATGTGAACTATCAGTTATTGAGTTGAAGTAAAATGTTCTGTATTTTCTATATTTTCCTTCTCTCCAGAATTACTACTAAAAGCAAAACATGATGCTTTAACTAGGTTCCATGTTTATCAATGACAAAGATGTCTGTCCATCAAAAGTTAGATTAACATGCAAAATAACTCAGTTAAATATAAATCCCACCCTCACAAGGTAATTTTTCATATCTTGTAAACATATCTTCCCTTAAAAGGAAAGTTAATATGATTAATGTTAACTTAATATGATTCACTGACGTTCTTTGAAGCCAAGTTGCTCTTATTTAAAAATAGTATTTAATTACATTTTCTAGCTTTAAAAAGGAAAATATGCATTATATTCCACACATAAAGTAAAATGTGGTTATGATAAAGTTCAACATTCAAATATTATCTTTAATATTATTTTCTTTTATCTACATGCTTCTATATTGAATTTTTAAAAGAACTGCATAATTTACCTAAAATAAACATTTGCAAAATAACAATATTTTAAAAGTTATTTTAAAATAACCATATTTTAAAACAATATTTTAACATCTACTTCCCAATCTTAGCTAAGTCTTTCTGTTGTTAGTTGTACCTTTCCACTCGCTAGTCACTGTAATTTAAAGGTCATTTTTCCACCTAAAACCATATAATGAATAAAATTACCAAGGAGTTTTTAATGCACTTCCGTATTAATTTTTCTACAATCAGGAAATAGAATTTATAGCATTGTTTTGCTTCCCATCTATCATTAGAAATGTCATCAAGTTCCTACATCAACAGTAGCTATTTACATGACCAGTTGTTGTTTACATTGTGTTTTTAATCATCGCCTTCTGGACCACACAAGGAGTAAGCAACTGAATGAAGGGTCAACAAAAGTAAAGAAAACAGTCTTTAAGAAAAATCTAAACTATATGTGTAGTACACATTGTCCTTACCACACTTATTTACAACTTAGGGTTCTCTCCATTTAACAGATGATGGCACTGTAGTTCAGAGATCAGCTTCTGCCTCAAGACTATGTAGAATGGCAGGATTTGAACAAAGTAGTAGACTTCCAACTTAATGTTCATTTTACTACTTCATCATGCAATATACATGTGTTCTCAATATTAGGAATCACATACAACTCCCTGAGAAAGTGAAGTGTTTAACAGTATATTTTAGGGAGATTTAAAAATGGATTTGAGATTATAAAGTCATATAAATAAAATTTAAATTACAGTTTTAATGCTTCAAATATTTTACTTTGTTCATTTAAGGTATATTAGTCAATGAAAAAAATCTATTTCTTAGGTCATTTATTCAAACAGAATTTCAAATTGCATTTAAGGTGGATGATAGGACCTCAAAAGTAAATGTACAGCAGGTTTCACATTAGACACAGCGAACAGACACCTCTCCTTTAAAATCACATCTGCTCACTTATTATTCACAAGACCCTCACACGCATCAGCCAACATCCATATTTCTAAATATAAGTGGATTCTCTTCATTGCTGAGCAATAAAACATCTTCATGGAAGTATAAATATTCTGACACATGCACAAAGGTGTTGAGAAGAAAACACAAGAGGTAGCTCTATTGGCCTCGGCCATCTGTGTTGAGTTTGACCTGTATAGTTGGCAAGTTTGTGTTATCCTTCCCACCCAAAAACCATCTTGTACAAAGAAAATTTTTGCTCCTTCTTCTTTCATTCTCCATCAAGTCAGGGGTCAAGCAGTGTTCTACTCTGCCAGCCTCCAGACTCGGGACAAGAAGGATTCATGACTTAACTTGCAACTAATTACAATCTAATGTATAGATAATTTCTCCTATTTTATTCTGCAGAGTAATAAAATATTCAACTGGCTCTGCCACACAAACTGTTCTGTCCCTACAGCTATGCACATGCAATAATATTATTATCTTTTTAGGGCAGAATTTACCATTTTAAAAAATAGATCATTGGTCAACTTTTTGTAACAATTAAAAAGCTGCCATATGGCTACTAATATTAAGAGATAGTGCTACGGTAATGTAATGTAATCTAGTATCCTTTAGGAACTCTGAATCATGTTCCTAATTTACCATTACGTATTTTGACGTAATGACATTTAAAATAGTACTAAAGCAATAAGTAAAATGTGTCCATTGTTTTAAGGGAATTTCGGAGACAGTCAAACATCTGAAAATTGTAAATATGAAATAAGAAAGGAAAATTAGAGTCATTTGTAGGAAAATAGATGTGCCCTCTGACTATAATACTAAGTGAAATAAATCGCTCACACAAGCATAAATATCTCATGGTTTCTTTTATACAATATAAGAAACACAAATTATGAATAAATCGAAAAATAAAACATAATGGGAAGTAGGGAGATAGATATTTCTCAAATAAAAAGGGGATCAAAAATGATCCCCTTTTTGGGGATTTAGCTCAGTGGCATAAGCGCCTGCCTTGCAAGCAAGCAGTCATGAGTTCAATCCCTGGTACCGATAAAAATGAAAAAGACAAAAAAAAAAAAAAAAAAGTGAAGGGAGTGGAACACGAGGAAAAGGATGATATAATCAATTAAGATGTGTTATATACATATTCCAAGTCCCAAAAATGAATGCAAAATTATTATGTACTGTCACTATGTATTAATAAAATATTAATAACAATGATATTTCATATTTTTGTTTTAAATTTACAGAAATGAGATGCATAAAATATTATGTGCCTTAGCAACTGATATGACTTATACTCCTTTGGATTTAATGATGAATTTAGAAATGATGTCATGTTAGAGAAAAGTTACAGCTCTTAGTTACTGCTGGACTCTGGAAAGGAAGGCATAGGTACAGCAATCTGCTGGGTCAGTGACAGCTGAGTGGGCTGGGGTGGGAAAGAACAAGAGGCCAGGGCCTAAGGTGTTATCTAGCAGCTACATTTGCACAGCCTAAATGCTTCGGTCTTCAATTTCATATTCAAAACATCTTTGGACAGATGATGATGAAAACATGAAGATCATAAAGAAGTTGCATCCTCATTTAGAGAACTCGAGTCAACAGTAAGTACAAGTTTGAAAATAATGAATTCTACTCTGTGATCCCTTTGCCAACTAGGCGTGTCAAGGAAGGGGACTACTATGACATAGTTTGGCTTCTCATTAGAGATCAAGGTGCTAAATGACTGTCTCAGAATTAAAACCCAGGGGCTTCCATTCAGTGCTACATTTGGCTCAGTCCAGATTCCTTGCCTTTCCACCCTAGGGACTTAGTGTTTCCACTATGGAAAAATATATGTGACAGCTATTCTATTGCATTTTTAATATTTGAAAACATAACACATCTTTTAAAAAGCATCAGTATCTTCAGTGGCAAATTGTGTTATCTCACAGCATAATTGCATCCATCTCTTGAGTTAGCGGAAGCCGTCTAGGCCACCAATTGAAGGAGACTGTGTCAAGTATTCTAAGTAACTGCATAATTGAGTGCAGAATAGTTTGGGAAATAACTGAAAGGCAACCGCTGATCATAGATCACGTTAAAATTTTGTTGAAAACACCTACAGTCAGCTTTTCCCTGTAATGTGCTACAGATGTGTTAATGTGGTACAGATAAGTTAATGTGAAAAACTCCATTAGGAACACTCCTCCTGTGATTATAAAATATTAATGCTACTCATTTAAAAAAGCTGAACAAAAGCACTTTACCAAAAGGGAATCTCTTTTGACACATAAATTATTTGCTAGAATTGCAGTGTTAGGCTTTGCCACAAATCCATATCACAATAAAGAGATGCTGAAAATCTGTTAATGGGCTAGTGAAGATGTTGCAAAACATCCTCACAATTTTTAGCATCCACTGCGACAAATTCTTTAAAATCTGTATTTTAGAAAAATCTGTATTTCTTTTGTTTAGTCTCGAATTTTTGTATTTGTTTACTCTTAGAATGCCATGGTTTCTACATCTGATCTTGTTTCTCTGTCTAATCTGGCCCATAGAAAGCTGACCATGAACTCAGAATATTACCTGAATTACAGATTTCTCTATGCCAATCTTATACATTATATGATTATCTGTAGATATACCCATTTTTAATTTCTATAGATTTATTTAGCTACTTTATTTTTTCATTGTGCGTGTACTTTTGTAAGTACTTTCAAGTCCACTGCAGAATGAAGTGGATGCAAAATATATAAAGTGGTAGTCATTTTAACTAGAATTATATAGCTACAATAAATAATACTTCAGAACAATATAGAAAGCAGCGATATCTCATCTTTGTGAAGTGAGAGTGTATTTCATTTATTCTATCTGCTTATTTTAAAAATTTTACAAAACGATAAAACATATTTTTCAGGAAATGTTTTAACTATGAATGACAAACCTTTATTGAAGAAGTAGCTAAAATTTATATGATTTGTAAAGAGTTTTGAAGAAACACAGTTTAGCTTTTATTTGATGGGACCTGCCAATTTGACTTCAGTTAAGAGAATTTCATTAAGTAATTGACAAATACGTTTTTTCAAAAGCCATTCACAGTTAATCACACACAATTTGATGGTAGTCAACAATCAACTATGATCGATGGATATTAAAAGACGAACTAGTGTTATCTAACTAGTAGATAAGATTTCCAAAATGAGACACACTGCATTTTCTAATATTCTACTTGTTTGTTTGTTTCCTCAGTCACTAAGCCTCTCAAAATTTTACAATTCATCAATAGCTTCTCTCAAGGGACTAAAATCATTACTGTCAGCAACAATAAAATGATGGATGAATAAACAATCTGGACATTAACCACTTACAAAATGGTGAGATTCAGTGCAAAGTCAGAAAACCCTGAATGCTAGTTAATTTAGAATTTGTAATACTCAAAAATCATGAGAATTTGTGCTCTACTTCAAAATGAAGGTAAAAATGACCACCCTATCTTCTATTGAAGCAATTTTTAAAACATAGCACTCATACCTAGCTTCATTCAGTTTACATACACATATTATATATATATATATATATATATATATATATGTATATGTTACATGAAATGTTTTACTTTACCAAATATTCATAAAGAAGATTTAGTAGCCCTTGTGTAGCTCACAGATCCTATACAGAGACTGGGTTACAAGACTATCAGGCAGTGAAGTCATTCAGCTCCTGTTATTTTACCCAGGAAAATCAAACCTAGCCAATTTAGCTAACTTCACTAATTTCAGAAGAAATTCCAAGACTTGACTTGAGAGATGAAAAAAAAACCAGCTACTTTATTTCAGCATGCATCACTGATTGAGCTCCTAGGGCTTACGCAACACACCTGCAGCATTATCAGCAGTGATTTCTTAGTTTATCACAGATTTACTGAGCATCTGCTTTTAGCCAGTAGGTGCTGTGCAGAGAGTAGAAACAGATGAAAGCCTTTCCTCTCACTGAATATAAATTTTTAGAGAGATGACACACCAGAAACATCATAGAGAAGTAATATGTGTAGTGTTGGGTGATGATAGGGACTAAGCAAAAACAACAAGAAGGAAAGAGAAAAAGAAACATTGGAGGGAGGAAGAACTTTGCAAGGATACTTTGAGAAAGACTTGAAGGAATTGAGGAAGTCAGCAAGCCAGGCTGAGCACACTATGTGAAGAGATTTTGAGGAGCAATGCCAGAGAACAAGGTACCAGACACTCAGGATCTTTGCTAAGCAAACTTTACAGGAAAAGCAAACAGAAAAGTCAGTAACTGGAGCAGTCACTTATGGCTTTATGGGTCATTGTAAAGATTTGTCTCTTTCTATTAGTGATGGGATGTTTTAAGCAAATGAAATGATATCAAAGATCACTTGGTTACCACACTAAACCAAGAGGAGCAAGGGCCAAAGAGGAGATGCCAGTTCTTTTGGTCAATGAGTCTGTCAACAAAACTAAGTTCCAAGGAATATTCTAGACTCTTGAGATCAGTTAGTAAATATAGCAGATAAAAAGTCCTAGAAAGCTGTACCTCAGTTCACAAAATTTAATTCATCCCATGATTCTGGAAAAGATGACTGCAGTCGGTGCAGAGTTTGCAAAGGAAAAGAAAATTTTGCTGAATATTTCTGCTTGCAGACTAAACTGTTTGCAAACAAAAGTGTTCATGAACCGAGGTGCCCTGTACTGGCCTTAAGAAAAATCCATTCTAATGAAGGATAGAATGACTAAAAGAAGAAAATCAGAATTTTAGGCTAGCAATTTTTTGTACACGCATGCTTCCAACTATGATGCATATATGAATTTTAAGTAGTGCAGTTGGTTGTGCTTCTCAAGTAGAACAAAATCATAGGCTAGAAAGAAGAATTCCAAGAACTGATTCCAGGAATTTTGTCATTTGGCTTGTGGGAGATGAGCAGAAGCTGATGACAAGGGATGATAAATCTGAGGAGGATGGACATAAAAGTGCTGCCGAGAATGAGATCCATAAAGGAAAGTTCACCCTCATTTAGCATCAAATACAAGAGCAAATATGAGAAATATGGGAGACAGCCACCCAAGTTAATTTCTGAAAGAAACAAAGTTCTTTGTAGAGGGTCTTGAGGGACATCAGTGACCAGTAAGTTCTAGGGATAGTCAGAAGCCAGTGCAGTCAGAAGCCAAGAAGGCAAGGGAAGAAAACCATGGGAAAAGATGTCAGATTCCATCAAGAAGACATCTTCAGTAATCCAGCGGTGGTGAGTCAGTTACACCAGCAAGCAACAGTGAACTTGAGAAGAGCTGATCAAGCCTCCGTATATCTTAAAATAAGAAGATAATTTGTCAGATTGTATGTGGTGTGAGAAAGTCAAAGTTTTTTTTACCTGAATAATCAAACAATTGAAATTGCCATCAACTAAGAAATAGATGGTTGAGACTAATTTTTATTGAGACAGTTGTATTGAAACTCAGAGGTAAAAAAAAACGGGATTATAAGATATCTATTAATAAACCAAGAAAACAGCGAAGAAGTCCTACAAAGCTGAACATAGATTTCAGAAGAGACTAATATGTTGGAGAGAAAATTTTGGTACCTTTTGTGTACATATGTTATTTAACACTACTAAACTGATCGGCATACTCAGGAGATGATTTATGAATTGAAAAGGGAAGACTTATAAGGACTGATTTTAAAGGTGTTTTAACATTTAACATAAGGTATTTGAGAAGATGTAGAGATGCTCGTGAAGAAAATTGAGAATAAACTTTGCAGACTAGATCAGATGCATTCAGGGTAGTATGACCATAGACAAGAATAAACTTTTCAAAAAATAGGGTAAAAACATCACAGATTATGGTGACTCAGAAGTTGAGTGAAGAATGTACTTAACAGAAGTGAGAGACCAACTGTATCAAATGGTCTTTATGAATTAACTACAATGAACATGGCAAGAATTACCTCATTGAAGTGGCAGGAGCCAAGTGTGTTAAGAATGGATTTCAATGATGGAAAGAGAAGCAGGTACAGACAATTCTTTTTAAAGTGTTGCCAAAAAGGGAAGACTGTAAATGAGTTAGTAAGTGAGATAATGGAAATACATTCCTGCCCTCAGTTTAATAACTCAGAATGAAGGATTGACAGATTGTAAATCTATTTATTCAAGGCTAATACAGACAAAGGTTGATAGGGACCAAAGTAACCCTAATACTGAGTCAACACCCAAATGGCACTTCCCCTCTTCAATCACCAGAACAAAAATAAACAACAACATGGTAACTTTTACATAGTAAAATCTGTACACCTGTAAAAGTACAGAACGCATTAATCATTCTTAAAATAAGTGACTTTAATTAGCATTGTGTGGGGATTACATGAAGAATACCAAAATTACACTACTGACATGCATGTTTCTAAATGTCACTAATATTTCCTTAAAATCTTCAAGTTTTTTACTGTTTTGTGGACATGCATATACGTCTGGAAGGTAAAGAACACTGTGTTGGAATAGTTAATTCTTAATTACTAGATAGATCTTATCTGACCATTAGATTTAATTTCATTTTTGTATCTTCATTTTCCAATTTTGCATCATGATACTGACATCAAGGAATAAGCAATAGTCTTTGCATAATGAATGCGTATGTGTGTGAATTCTCTAAAGCACATTTGTCTAATAAGATGTTCTTAAATTTTCCACTTGCCTGCATTCCTGTATTCTCCTCTCCTTACTTAACAGACTATTAAATATTGGCTACTCCTATCACAGACTATTCAAAGCCTGAAAGCATTAGAGAAAATTCACCATACTCTATATTTGAGACACTTTTATTGTACCTGGAGTCAAACTCAGGACCTCATGCTTGCTAGGCAGGCACATTTGGAACATTTAAAGAAACTTAAGTTAATCTTGGCCCATGTCATTTGCCACTTATTCTTTTCCTATTTCCACTCATAAGCTCCTAATTAGGAAGACTACCTAGTGGATATCCATTTTAAAGAACTGAGCCTTGGATTTATTAATTCTAGGAATAAATGACCCACTTTGGGGCCCATGAGTCCTCTATAGTCACAACTAATGTTCTTCACGACTAATGAGGTTCCTGGGCAGTTTTTCATTCTAATGATGACAAAGCACAAGCTACAGACAAAGCAATGAAAAATTGATTCCACAGAATTCTTACCTCGTAAGTATTTTTGAAAGTGCTTCCTAGTGTAATTGCCTCAAAACATGATGGAACAATTAAGCATTCAAATGATAAAGGTTTTAATGAAGGAAAAAAAAATACACAGTAAGTTCCTCAACAGATGAGTTCTATCTATGAAAGTCTGTCACCTAAACAAGCAAAACCAAATCAAGCATCAGGAAGACGTACAGTATTTAAAATATGCAGCATGAGCAAAATTGGCCATGTATAATTGTGTTTGTGACACATGTTTGTTCCTGATTTTAAAAATTTTAAAGAGCTTCAATTCACAACACTTTGTTCAATAAATTTTAAAATATGTTAATATGGGAAACAAAATCGGAAAATAATCATAGATTATTTTTAAAAAGAATCACTGTGGAGTTCCATAGCAGAGAAAGCATTAAAATGTTTTCCTTCCTTTAAAATAAACTTCATCCTTAATTCCCTCCTACCCCATCATTATCCTTAAGAATGGCTCTTTCTCTCCCTGTGGCCCTTTTCTGGCTTCAGCTTCTTCTCTCTCATTCCCATCTCTTCCCTGCCCCACAGACATTCCCACATGGCCCCATGTGGGCACTGTGGCTGGCCAGCGTCACTGCCTGACTCCGGACTGTCCCCAACTTCCTGATGATGCTCATGGCAACAGGTACCAGTTGGATTCTCCCTTAATTTGTTCAAGGTGTAACAATAATTCTTAAAGTTTTAAGAACAAGTAAAATAGAAAAAACAGGATTATTAAAAAGCATAAATACATTTTGGTGTCTAGGACTAAACAACTCTTCTCTTAGCTTAAACTGCAAATCACTATTGGTTTAATAGCAGTGATGAATAAAATTTTTGGAGTTACCCAAATCTGGATGTGATCTTTCTGTTTAAATATAAGTTATTTAACTTTTCTGGGTTTCAGTTTTCACAACTATCAAAATTGGAATGATATTACTGTTGTGATAAGTTTCAATGACAAAAATCCCTAATAAAGCATTTATTACAACTCAATGACCAAATATAACAATTATTATTACTATTGTTAATTATTATTATTGTTATTATAGAGTAATTATTACTATTGTTATTAGAGAGTCTTTACATTTTATCTATGAAGGAAAATATAGAAAATATATTGACATTCATTTAAGATGAATGAATTCTGATTCTAAACCTTCTGAAATAAAAGTTTCTTCATTTCATATCCAGCATGATGAAAATTAATTTGTCCAATATCTAAAACTCATTCTAGTGTTTAGTGAGTCATTGTCCTCCTTAAAAGTCTTACCATAAGGCTGGGGATTTAGCTCAGCAGCACAAGCGCCTTCCTAGCAGGCACGAGGTCATGAGTTTGATCCCCAGTTCAAAAAAAAATCTTACCATAATTTAATATAATTTCTCCTCTCACATTTCCCTCCTCTTTGGAATTTCCAAATCTGACCAATACTTCTGTCTATCATCATATATGAACCTCTGAGAAAACCAAATATCCATTTAAGAAGTTTGGGAGCAAAACTGTTTTCATAATAATGCAAAATATTGTTTGCTTTGTTCACTGTGCTGACAATTATATCAAAAGTACAAAAGTAGCAGCAGTAAACTACTAGAACCTTAGCATAAATTAGAACAGTATCTCCGAAGTATTGAAGGAGTAATTGTATTCTTCATTGCCAAATACACACAGGAAAAGTAAAATATCAGTTCTTTTTAAAAGTCAAAAAGAAAACTCTTTGAAAAACAGCCAATGGGGCTGGGGATTTAGCTCAGCGGCATAAGCACCTGCCTTGCAAGCAGGCGGCCATGAGTTCGATCCCCGGTACCGATAAAAAGAAAAAAAAAACCAGCCAAATTATTAATTATACTAAAGCAAGACTTCAGTCACAATGTATTTTCAATATTCTGTGTGACAAACAGTAACATGTGCACAAAGGCACATTAGTCTGTACCTAAGAACAGTGGTTGTTGCAAAGACAAGCATGTTGTGAGCTGAGTTGTGAGGTGACCTCCCTGTTTTATTTGTGGATTATAATTTTCACGTGAAAGAATAACTAAGCGAGTTTATGCTGTGTGGTTTGATAAGAAAAGAGAAACTGACACTTCAAAAAGCTGTTAATTGTGGCAAAATTCAAACTTTCAAGTAAAAATTAAAATTTTGAGTAAGTTATAACCATGCAGTTGAGCATCAAAACACTGAAAGCCTTCTCTGTAATCAAAACAAGTTCTAAAATAAAAACAGATATACTGACCAATAGAAAGGAACAGAAAGCCTGGAAATAAGTACATGCATTTACAACTAAATAATTTTCAACAAAGGGCCAAGAACACACAGTGGGGAAAGAACAGTATCTTCATTAGCAGTGGGAAAAACTTGATATCTATATTCAGATGAATAAAATTGGAAATGCTTGTCTCACCATATACACAAAAAGGTCTAACAGAGTGAAAGCTTAAAGGCAAGACCTGAAACAGTACAACTATTAGAAGAAAACATAGAAGAAATTCTTTAAATCATGTCTTGGCAATGGCTTTTGGAATAATATCTCAGAAGTACAGATTGTAAGAGCAAAAATTAGCAAGTATGACTACATCAAACTGAAAGGCATAACAAAGGAATAATAGATAGAGTGAAGAAAAAAACCTATAAAGACACAATATTTGCAAACTATACATCTGAGGAGTGGCTAGTATCCAAAATACATAAGCAACTCAAACAAGTCAACAGTAAAATACAAATAACTGGACTAGCAGTGGACAGGAAACCTGGAGAGTTTTAAAAAGAAGACGTACAAGTGGCCAATACATATATAAAAATGTAGGCCATCAATGGAACCTAGTGAAATGCAAATAAAAACTGTGATGAGATGTCACCTCACTCTGGTGAGAATGACCATTAAAAACATGACCAGGGAAATACAGGCAAGGATGTGGTGAAAAGGGAACACTTAGGCACACACTGTTAGTGAGTATATTAGTCAAATTCCTATCACCATAACAAAATACTCTATTTAACTTTAAATAGCATAGGCTAATTTGGGTTTAGAATTTCAGAAGTTCCAATTGATGACTTGCTTGTTTGGGGCCTGTGGCAAGACAGTACATTATGACCAAAGTATGTGGCGGAAAAAACTTCTTACAGCCTGAGCCAGGCATCAAAGAGGAAGGGACTGGGGTTCCACAGTCTCCCTCAAAGGAGCAGTCTCACTGCTCTAAACACTTCCTACTACCCCATCTGTTTAAGGTTCCACACCGTCTCAATAATGCCTTACAAGGAACTAAGGCTTTAACGCTTGAGCCTTTGAGGATACTCAAGATTTAAACTATAGCAATGGAAATGGATACTTGCAGTGCTATCGTGGAAACCAGTATTAAAAAAGGGAAAATAGTAATCTAGTAATCCCACCACTGGGTATATACCCAACAGAAATGAAATGAGTATTGTAAAGGTATATCCATACTCCCATGTTTACTGCAGCATTATTAACAATAGCAAGAACATAAATTCAACCTAAATGTCCATCAGTGGATAAAGAAAGTATGATTCACAAGCACGCACATGCACATGCCAGCACACACACAGGTAGTATTTTGCCATATATAAAAAGCAGTGAAATCCTGTCTTTTGTGACAATATAGATGAACCTGTATTTAATGCTGTTAAATGAAATAAAGCAGGCACAAAAGCATAAATGACACAAAATATGTGTATATATCACTAATCTATTGAATCTAAAACATTGACCTCACAGAAGTAGAACATAATGGTGGTTACTGAAGTCTGCTGGAAATAGACCAGGTGTTGATCAAAGGGTACCTAATTACACTTAGAATACATTTTAAGAGAATTTGGTACAGAAACTTAATTATAGTTAATCACGATATATTGTACTTTTTAAAAATGTAAAAAGTGGAAATTATGAGCTGTCACCACAAAAATAATTACTATGTGAGGCAACCTATCTGCTAGTTAAATTTAGCCTTTCCATGGACTACGTATATTTTGAGACAGCATGTTAGTCAAGATAAAATACATATAACTGCATTGGGCAATTCAAAAACAAGCACATTTTAAAAATTATTTCTGGATAAGATCTCACAATTCATACCAGTATTTTCCAAGTGATATATGTCTGCTATTTCTAAGTCATGAAGAAGTTTAAAAGAGCCACCAAGAAAGTAACAAAGATCCTAAGCAGTTTTTGATAATAAACTGTGAAAAGTTTCCAGATAGTGATCAAATTCCAGACTGCAAGTAAATTTGAAGGAACTATGACTTGTGAACTTCGTTAATATTAATATTAAAAACAATAATTATTGAAAAGGATATCAAGCCAAAGTTTTCCCCATTATTCAACTCAATACATCTTTGAGGATGGATTTGTTTCAGATATAGTAACTTATGGATCCCAACACATTGCAGTAGACTAAACAAGATTTGAGAACACAGCTGCACTCTGTTAAAACAGATGCTAGAGGATTCTTAATGTAAAATAACATCAATCTTTTCATTGTTTTACTTAAGTTTGAAAAATTAAGGTTTTTAAACAAAATAAAAAGTGGTGCACATTTCATGAAATTATGAATGCTATTTTTTCATAGGTTTAATATTAAAAATAGTAACTATCAATAGTTAAGGTGAGCCTAAGCAAAGCCTTCTTGGAATTCTTTCTAAGAACATGTAGGGGCTTTTGGAACCAGTAAGTGTGAAAATGGCAACCTGGCCACTCCCTACCTACATATGCATATATTTTGCTCTTTCCATTTAAATACTCTATCAGACCACTCATTTAATTCTTCCTTCCTTTTCAAGAATTCTGACAATACTCAGTTTATTTGTAGGGCAGAGATGATTAATATGTTCTACCCTTAGTTTATTTGATGAATGGAATCTGATTCACTAGGCCCTTCCATTCCCTTAGCTTTTGTCTGTTGATGATTCCTGAGGCACAGGGACATATCTTCTGACTTAGTTTATACATCATGTCATTCAGCAAATATTATCTGAACATCTAGCATGGAGTGCACTGTTTTTAAATCACAAAGATTAATTAAACAAAGATCTTCATCTCAGTGATATCCAAGCAGAATCTCAAATTGCATGCTCCTACATAATCGTATTTAAAAATAAACATTCAAGTGCTACATTGTCATACTGTATTAAACCTAGGGAAACATACAAACTGCTGATGAGCTATTATAACATAATCAAGGTTATATTTATTCATTAAAGAAGATAGGCAAAATAAAAAATAATAGATCCTGCATCTGTGACCCTAAAAGCAACTCTTCAAAGACATTCAATTCATGTCAAACCTTTAGGTATGACAGGTAGTGTAAGTAAATGTGTACACTGGAAAAATCTCTGGAATGAACAATACCTAAGTCATAGGTCTCTGCCTGTTCTCATCCTCCCCTCTTCACACAACTGTCAAGAATTAGAAAAAGCATGAATTTAAATTGTTTCTCTTTTACCTGCTGACCTTCAGCTTGCACATGGAATGTGACTGGCCTTGATTCTGGCCAGAAACATGAATATGTAATCAGACACTTGTAGATAGATATACATTTTAAAATTTTTATGACACAAAGTCATCACTTGGAAAGAAAGAAATAAAAAAATACCCTCTGACATCATATATATATATATATACATATATATACATATATGTATATATATATATATTCATTATAAACCATTGTGCAGGAGAAAAAAAGCACTTCATTGTATACACATGAAAGAGACAATCAATAATAATATGATATTTTAACCCCAAATATTGCTTTTAATACCTTTTGGGGAACA
The DNA here is from genome assembly GCF_034190915.1 of Cavia porcellus. Classification (NCBI taxonomy): domain Eukaryota; kingdom Metazoa; phylum Chordata; class Mammalia; order Rodentia; family Caviidae; genus Cavia; species Cavia porcellus. The sequence continues at coordinate 22,605,403 of NW_026947497.1, read as the reverse complement.
ACATTTGCTTCTAGTTTTAGTAGTGGCTGGAATTTGGAAACTCAAACTTTGTAATTTCAGCACTTTAGTTCACAGAGGATATTCTGGCATACTTTGTTATTTTTGTAAAAATTACCACATTATATTTTCCTTATGCTTCTAACCAAACAATTATATGGCAAATATGAGTACCTTTTTGATTTTGATGTTACTTGAGGATAAAAAAGTAAAAGATTTATCATCCCCTGCTGCTAACAGAATTATTGGTAGTTACCATTTGTTAATCCTCCTGCCGCCTGCAGGGGCAGGACTGTTTCCCATTCCTATGCTAAGCCAACCTTTGCCTATCCAATAGATACAAACCAAAGCAACAAATCTTCAAGCTATAATAATATTTACTGTCATTCTCCATTATTGTCCTAATAAAATATAGTACACTAGACTAAATAACACCTAGTAACATAGTTTAACAAATTGATCCAATATTGGGAATGACTAAATTACATTCCTTTAATAAATATTTAAACTTTTAAATTAATCAAATCTCTTCATTTAAGAAAAAATTGTACAACAAACTTTTTTTTAAAAAGAAAGAACTGTAGAGAAGAAAGATAGAGGAGGTGTATAGGAAAGGATAATTCAAATAAAACTAAAATTACATATAAATCATGGTAAATCATGACCTGAACTAAATCAAATAGCTCCTCTGTAAAAATCTTTCTAAAAATTAATAGGCAAAAGGAACAATTTCTCTAGAAAGCCTTTCAGGTTTTGTATGTAAGACACAACTGAATTCCTTTTAGAATTGTATCTCTAAGAATTGTATAACTAATTACTTCTAATGGCCACTACCCTACATACATGCATTGAATGCACAGAATAGACACAGCCAGTTATCATAAAAAGAATCACAGAGAATCCAAGAGATAATAGCCATAAATGGACATTTAAAATTTAAATAATCACTCACCTTTCCAAAAAAAGAGAAGAAAGCAAGAAAACAAATACTGGTTCCTCAATTGCACTAGTATATTGTGTTTGGATCACTGCCAACTATCACAAACCACATTTGATATTTTTTGTTTTTGGCTGAGTGACAGACACCGGAGTGACTTTGAGTAAAGTGGAAAAGAAGAAAAGTGGAAAATGAGTTTAAAAAACAACAAACAAACAAAAACAAGAACTTTCCAGATTGTGGCTTTATCAATTCTAGTTGATTATTAAACCAACAGTTCAATTGATAAAAATAAATCAATGATACACGGAAGTAGTAACATAAAATATAGCCCAGGGAAGGTCAAGCTTGGAATTTTCTTGGTGTATACTACAAAACACCAATTTCTTACTCAACAGCAATCAGGACATTTTCCTATATTGTGACACTAAACAACATAGTTCTCCCCCCCCCTCCCCACTCAAAGAAAGACTTTGCAGTCTCTGGTCATTCATGTCCCATCACATGCTTCAGTTTGTAAAGCATGGGATTATGTAACACGTGTTGTTGCTTATAACAAATGATTGTTATAAGTCAGAAGAGACTGTCTAAAATGTGAAGGCAGACAAAATCAGGAATCTCCCTGACTTTGGCTTAGCACACTAAAATTACTCACTGTCTATAAAGAAATTGCCAAGTTTGCTGAGGATGTGAAAGTTAATACTCCCATGATATAAACTATCACTCTGTGGTCCATCACCACTCACCTCAAAAAGCTATGGCATCATGCCAATTTCTACCAAAGCTCTTCATTTTGGAAGAGGGATTTCTTAATCCTGAAATTGCCCATTCTCCAGAAGACTTCTTTACTAAAAGGTGCTTAGGTTAGTTCAGTGACTTAGCTTAGACAAATGCATTTTCTTTTATTCCATTTCTAAAAGGACTAAATATTCCTCATTAACCTTATATGTGTTATTGCTATGAGGTGAAGCTCAAAGTGAAGAAACATTTATCATTTGACTAAAACCAGAAATAGAGTTACAATTCACAAAATTCTGTTAGTCTTTGTGACACAGCATTTTTATGTGTTCCTCTTCATAAGAATTGATAATAAAGGTAAATAATTATTGAAAGTAAATACAGGTATAAAAAAGGATCATTGTTAGGGGCTGGGGATTTAGCTCAGCGGCGGCATAAGCACCTGCTTTGCAAGCAGGTGGTCGTGAGTTCGATCCCCGGTGCAGATTAAAAAAAAAAAAAAAAAAAAAAAAAAAAAAAAAAAAGGATCATTGTTAAAAGCACAGCAATAAATAACAAGTGATACCGTATCATTACCTCTGCTTTCTGGGTTCTGGGAAAAGCAGATGATTTTTCTATGGCGTAAACATCCACCAGATAAAGACAGGCTCCTTGTTCCCGATCCAGAATGGCTGCAGTCTGAATTATGCCAGTGTGGCGCCCTATAGTAAAGAGGCGTCCAACTGTTTTTTCTTCACAACGAACTGAAACAATGTAGTACTCCACAGGGGCTTCAGATCCTCTGGGACTAGCTGCTTCTATAGATATTACATTGGTGCCAATGGGTTCCCCTTCCTTCAAAATAGTTATGTATTTGGGTTGGGAAAAAACAGGTCCATCAAGGCCTTGAAGAATGATAGTCAGTTCAGTAGTTGATTTCCTCCTTTCGGGGCCCAGGTCTGTTGCTGAAACTATGAGATTATAGATCAGCTGTGAAGGCACCAGTGCTGAGGCCACTCTCAGATCACCACTGTAACGATCCACAATAAAGGTGTCAATGTCCCCATTGATGATCTCATATTCCACTTCTCCATTGGCCCCTTCATCTGGGTCAGCGGCCATAATTGTTGTCAGGACAGAGCCAATCACAGCTGAAGGGTCTGCAGCAAGGGCATTTTGTGATATAAACATTGGGACATTGTCATTCAGGTCTGTAACCAAAATGGTCACATTTTTCAAAGCATATCGTCTAGTTTCTATTGGCACAGCCTGATCATTGGCTTTTACAGTTAACTCAAAGAGATTAGCAAATTCTCGGTCTATTTCAGCATTAGTATATATAGTCCCCTTGACTTCATCTATGCTGAAGTGGTTGCCTCTGGGCATCTGTTGAACAATGGCATAGGATAGCTGCCCATTAATGTCTGCATCGGGATCATGTGCAGTTACAGAAATGACAGATGTACCAATGGGAATGTTCTCAACTATAGACTTGAAAATATCTCCAGGAGGAAAGCTAGGAGGATTGTCATTAAAGTCCCTCACGTGAATCACCACTGACATTGTAGATGAACGAGGAGGCCTTCCTTGATCTTTTGCTGTTATGTTTAGTTTATACAAAGATTGAGTTTCAAAGTCCAACTTTTTGGCAAGAAAAATACTCCCAGTGTTTGGGCTAATGCTAAAAGTTCCATGGTTGTTAGTCCCAGTAATACTATAATGTAAATCAGCATTGTCACCTGAATCAGAATCAGTCGCAGTAACAGAGGACACAAGCTCACCAATTCTCATGTTTTCCAAAACATCAACAAACAGTGTTGATTTAGGGAATGAAGGAGTATTGTCATTTTCATCCAAAATATCAATATTTAGAGTGCAGGTTGAATTGAGAGAGATTGTCCCTGAATCCACTGCTTGAATTACAAGAGAATAGGTAGGTGTCGCTTCATAGTCTAATTTGCCAATCAGTGTTACCTGACCAGAGGTGCTGTCTATTGCAAACTGTCTTTCTTCATTTCCTTTGATTACAGAGTAATGAATAAGTCCATTTTTACCTTCATCAACATCTGAGGCAGATACTCTTAAAACCTGTGTCAGGTTGGCTGCTGTCTCTGATATTGTAGCTTGGTAAAAGTCTTTTAAAAACTTGGGCGCATTGTCATTTATGTCCTTCATGTAAACATGTACAGTGGCCTGATCCTTGAGAGGCTGAGGGAGGCCCTGATCTGTTGCTATGACTGTGAAGGTAAACACTGCAGTCCCTCTCCGCCTCATAAGAGATTCCCTGTCAAACTGATGAGTGCTTGTAATTTCCCCAGTGATGGCATGCAACTCAAAATCTGGCTGCACCATTTCAAAAGAATATCTTACTTCTCCATTTGGCCCAAAGTCTTTATCTATAGCATTTACTTTGCCCACAAATGACCCAGCTCTCTGCTCCTCTTCAAAATAAAATGTGTAATTAGTACTATTAAAAAGAGGTCTGTTATCATTTACATCTTCTAAAATTACAGTAACATTCACAGTAGCACTAAGGGGTTCTACTGCTCTGTCAGAAGCAACAACCAGTAAAACATATCTGTCTTGAAGTTCACGGTCCAGTTCACTTTTTATATACAATTGGCCATCTGGGAATATGCCAAAAGCATCCCCTGTGTTTCCTTCAGAAATGGTGTAGGCAATTTCACCATTTGCTCCTGAATCCTTATCAGAAGCTTGCACTTTAAAGAATCGAGAATTTACAGGTTCTGACTCAGAAAGGGTGACTTCATAAGAAAGTTGGTCAAACACTGGTGGGTTGTCATTTACATCATAGACATACACTGTTAAGATGACACTAGAGGAGAGCTGTGGAACTCCCATATCAGATGCCAAGATTTCTATTTGATAGGAGCCAGCATGAACATCCAGGGGCCCCAGAAGACTAATATTACCATTCTTTTCATTGATAGAAAATAAATTCTTAGGGTTTTGCTTCAGGCTATAGAGTACCATGCCATTGACACCTTCATCTGGGTCCACAGCTTTGGCTTGGAAAATGCTATGACCTGCCTGCCAATTCTCCACCACATTTACACTCTCCACAGCCTGAAGGAAATGAGGAGAGTTGTCATTCAAATCCTTCACTGTTATGTTAACCACCGTGTCTCCAGTCACTGTGCCCCCGCTGGCCACTACCTTCAGCTGATAAAAGGATTGCTCTTCTCGGTCAATCACACTGGCTGTGGTGAGCTGCCCAGTAACCTGGTTGATTGCAAACATACCTTTCTGATCCCCAGTAGTAATGAGATAACTGATGTTGGAATTGAGATCCATGCTGGATGCAGACACACTACCCACATGATATCCCAGAGCCACATTCTCAAAAACCACAAAACTGTAGGCCGCCTGGCTGAATACAGGTGGGTTGTCTTGAGTGTCCAGTACTGTGACAGTAACTATTGCCTGGTTGGGAGACTGTAAATTCCCACCATCAGTAGCCACTATTTGCAACTGGTAAGCTGTTTTTTCTTCTCTATCTAGGGCTATTCTTGTAGAAATAACCCCACTTTGAGCATTGATCTGAAACCGAGACCTATCCCCAGCTGATATACTGTATCTGACAGTTCCATTGAGACCCAAGTCTGGGTCAGTGGCAGACACTGTGGTGATGTAGCTACCTCCAGGCTCATTCTCCTGAATATGAGCAAAGTACTGGACTGGATAGAATACAGGGCTGTTGTCATTCATATCCAAAAGACTCACATTTATGTGAGTGACTGATGACTGGGGAGGGGAGCCCAGATCTGTCGCCAGAACCAGCAGGGAATAGAAAGCTTGCTCTTCCCTGTCCAAAGAGGAGATAGTACTCAACCTCCCAGATACAGGATCCAGGCGGAATAACCTCTGGTCACTCTCAGTCTCTTGTAGGGAGAAGCGCACTGTGCCATTGTCACCCAAGTCCCCATCAGTTGCCCCAAGCACCAGTAGTTCTGTCCCTGCAGGGGAGTTCTCAACCACAGACACATTGTAGCCTTCTGGCTGGCTGAACACTGGCTTCTCATCATTCACATCCAGGAGTGTCACTACGAGCTGCGCATAAGAAACCTTGGGGTGAACTCCCTGGTCCCGGGCACTAATATTTAGCACAATCTCAGAAGCAAGCTCACGGTCGAGGCCCCCCGTAGCCCCTGTGGTCACCAGGCCACTATGCTCACTGATACAGAACCATCCCAGTTTATTGCCAGAGATGATGCTGTAACGCAGATTAGCGTTGAGACCAGAGTCGCCATCAGTGGCAGACACCCCGCTCACATAGCTTCCCGGGGGCGCCTCCTCGCTCAGGTTCACTCTGTACACTTGCTGTGCAAAGACAGGAGGGTGATCATTGATGTCATTAACAAAAATCACCAGGCTAGCCACGGAGGACCGAGCCCGGACCTCTGCGGCAGGGGGCGCCCCATAGTTATCCGAGACGGAGACAGTGAGGTTATAGGAAGGGATGCGCTCGCGATCCAGCGCGCTGGCCACTTTGATCAGGCTCAGGTTTGGCACTTTGCTCCGCTGCACTTCAAAGTGGCGCTGCTCATTGCCCCCGAGAATCTGCACGGAGATGTTCCCATTGGCCGCAGGGGAATCTGCGTCAGTCACAGTGAGCAGAGCCACCACAGTACCGACTTGAGCGTTTTCATCTACAGAGGCATAGCGCGAGGTGGCAGGGAAGTAGCGGAACTTCACTACCGGGTCGTTGTCATTCACGTCCAAGAGCTGAATCAGCGCTTCAGCGCGCCCGATGAGGGAGGGCACGCCTCGGTCCACCGCCTGCACCGTGAGCGAGTACTGGCGCCGTGCCTCGAAGTCTAGCGGCTCTCGCACCGTGATCAGCCCAGTCTCTGGGTCCATGTGGAAAGGGGTCCCCTCGTCCTGCAATCGATAGCGGATGTCCGCGTTGGTCCCTTCGTCTGCGTCAGCCGCCGCCACCTGCAGGACACTCGAGCCCACAACCGCGTCCTCAGGCACCCCCGCCTGGTAGTGGGAACTGCCAAAAACTGGGGGGTTGTCATTAATATCTTGCACAGTCACGTTTACCTGAAGGTAGCCCCGCCGCTTAGGTTCGCCCTTATCTTCTACCTCCACCAGCAGCTGGTAATTCGGCGTGACCTCGCGGTCCAGCCCGCCCTTGGACACGAGATGCAGGAACGCGCCCTCGCCGCTGGGGTTCAGGGTGATGTCCAGGCGGAAACGGCCTGCCTCATTGCCCCGGATGATGCGGTAGGAGCGGTGGTCCACACCATTGGAGCCGATGTCCGAGTCGGTGGCAGTGTCCAAGATGACTTGGCGCCCACTGCTACTGTCTTCCTTGAAAGTGACCACGATCGAGGGGTCCGGGAAGACGGGGGCGTTGTCATTTAGGTCCCTCACCAGCACCCTCACTTCAGTAGGGTAGGTGGGAGCGCTGGAAAGGACCACCAGGTTGATCACATCGCTGGGCAGGCTCTCGCGGTCGATGGTGGTGGTGGTGTACAGAGCTCCCGTGCTAGCATTGATGGCAAACAAGGCGTGGCTCTCACTGAGCCGGTAGGTGAAGCCCGGGCGTGTCTGGATGGTGCCTACCGGAGTGCCCGGAGGTTGCTCTTCCAGCACTTGGAACACCTGGCGCTGCTCAGCCCCATGGACCCACGCTGGCCCCGAGAGCAGTGACAGCAGCCAAAAGACTCGAAGGAGCTGGAATCCTGACAGAGTGTGCAGCGGGAGCCACGGGCGCCCAGGAGCCCTGCCTGCTGCCAAGTTCATGGTCCTGGCTCCCCGGGTCGGTGCGAAGAAGAGAACGAAAGAGCGGAGAGAACGGAATAGTATTTACAGGGATTAAGTAGCACTAACAAAAATTCAGCTGGGTCTGAGACCTCTGGTGTTTCCAAGAGCCTCCAGTCCAACCAAAGTAAGTCCCATCAGCCAAAGGCTCCAGGTAGCCAGCTGGACGCGTACAGCAGGAGCGATGGTGCGGCCAAAAGCGCCCGGGCATTCCGCGGAACCCTCTTGCAAACTAAACTCCCAAAAAAGTTTCTGGGACCTCTTCCTGAATCCCCTCTCTCCTTTACTTTGTTTTAAATCCAGAGAGTCCAAGCGTTTTCACCCGGAGGGTTCCGAGTTGGGAGAGGTTGCTTGCATTCAAGGTACACGAAGAGGCTAATTGTAAACAGTTTTCTTGAGAAACTTTAGAACTAACTTACCCAAAGCGAAGAAATTGTAGAAGGAAGAACAAACGACGGTAGCGACGAAACAGCACAACTGCGCACCGAAGAGGGAGCGGTGGGTAACGGGAGAATCGAATTCCTTTCACAAAAAATGGAGATGAGGAATTTCCTTGCTTCCTCGCTCGTCTAGAGCGAGGCTGCAACGCCGCCAGCGTCCTCCCGCAGTGGTGGCCAGGCCCGGGCGGCGGCGTCCGCGCGCAGGCACTTGGAGAGCTGCGTTGCCCCCGCTCGCCTTCGCGCCCCAGCGCCCGCACCCGGAGCGCTCAGCTGCGCCCTTGTCCCTGCAGCCGCCGCCGCCGCCGCGGACCCTGCTGCTGCGGCTTCCAGCCGGCGGTCCGGCCCCGGGCACCGCCTGGGCTGCTCCGCATCTTTCACCTCTGCCTGGGCGCCTGCCGACCCATTATTTGTACATCCAGACCGAGCGCGGGTCCCCCTTTCTTCTCAGCCTCGCTGGGGTCAGGCAGGAGCCACACGGGGTCCCCGAGTCCCCTCCCCTCACCATTCCAGATGGGAATCTTTCTCCGGCGGCCTCAATCAGAAGCCCACTCCAGAGCACCTCGTCCCTGTCCCCGTTATCTTTGCTTTTATTGTCCCATGTCAGTTTCACTTTGTAATCCACAAGGCTTTTTGTTTGGGAGAGGGGGTGGTCTGCCCCTCTTTCTCCTTCCCGGTTGGCGGCGGAGACTGGGAACTCGGCGCTGGGGTGTGACGGTGCCCTCTGCTGCTCCGGACGGCGCCTGCCAGCGCTCTCCTCGCGAGCTGGGGCTGAAGGTTGCAGCGCGGAGCGGAGCTCAGCAGCCCCTCTGCGCCTCCTCCCGGTGCGCCCGCCTCCGCCCCTTCCCGCTGCGCGCACACCCGGGCGCGCGCCCTCTCTCTCTCTCTCTCTCTCTCTCTCTCTCTCTCTCTCTCTCACACACACACACACGCACACGCACACGCACACGCACACACACACACACACACACGCACATACACAGTGTCGTAAAACACAAACAGAGGGGGAGGAGACCGCGAGCTAGAACAGGACTCAGAAACTTTGCTCGCCGCTCGTGGATCCCGCACTGGAGTTCTGCCGGGCTCCCCCTAGCTCCGGGTCGTGTCACCCACGGCCTCTCCCGGGCTCCCGTCCCTTTGGGCCCCGCCTGGCGCTCCGGCCACGGGCGCCCTCACTGTGGTTACTCGGGGTGCGGATCTCCCCGGCCTCCCCGACGGCTGGATGGGGTGTGGGAGCCCCGGAGCCAGGGCGCTAAGAAGGGGGAGGATTTCCCTCCCTCCTCCCCTCCCTCACCCCCGCCCCCCTGCCCTCCTTCTCTCCCCTCTCCCTCCTTCATGGTCAAATCTTGGCCGATGTCAGCGCAATAATAGCAAAAAGCTGCCGCAGAATGGATGGGGGTGGGTTCAGGTTTGCAGATAAATAACTAGTGGCAGGGCCTGGGGAAAGACCGTTAGGTTGTTACTCTAGTAATAACTCAGGGGTAAGGGGGGCCAGAGATATAAAACAAAGGCGAGGGGCGAGGGTCTGTTAAAGCGGGGAGGAAGGATTAAGCAAAGCCTGTCTGGGAATGCGCTGCAGCTCAGATTTGCTTTAACCGTTTCCTGCCCTTTCTGTCTCAATGCAAGGCAGGGAGCTGCTATGCATTGTGATCCCACAGAATCCGGACCAACTCTTTCCCACTCCCTAGTCTACCAGTGAGCTCTATGCAGTCCAGGGAGAGCTGAACCCTAAACCTGCGTCCACTTGCCCCTCTTCCCCACTTTCCTGGTAATAAGCTCTGAAAGGCCTGAGCACCAGCTGCTCACTTCCGGTAGGACCAGCCAGGGGAACTCAGTGTTTGCTCTGTATTGTTTTCCTTCCCAATTGGATTCCAGGTGTCGGTGCCCTAACCTTAGGGTTTCAACAACAATAACAATGGCAGCCCTTTGGAAAGAGAGAGATCTTTTCCTGTTGCAAAGTTTGGAATTTTGTTCCTTGCTGGAGTAATTTGGCTCTTGACATTTTGTAGCCAAAGGAAATTTAATAGAGCTTTGCTTTGCTTTTGTTCGGGATAAAAATATACATGGAAAAATAGAATGAGTACATTGAAATTTAAACCTTATTTATGTTAGAGGGAAAAAAGTCCACATGCCACGTATTACACTCAGATGAACTCCCCTGGAAGCACTGTACCTACTTCTGTGGCCGCTTACATTGCTTCTTTAAAAGAAAAAAAAAAAAATGACTAGGAATCAGGTCAGTATTTTTTCCCTTTAAGGAAACCAACTTACAAAATATGAATTTAAGCCAAACAATGCAAATGTAGGGCATATGTCATACATTTTTGCCACAGGAACTCCACAAACTTCCAACTTTGTGTGCCCAGAGACAATTCATGCATGAGTAAATACTGCCCTCTGCTGTTTGCTGTCAGCCCTACATCTGTAGTCGACCGTCTTCAAGTTAAATGCAGACTAAAAGGATCTGGTTAAGAGTCTAAGTCTCCTTCTTGCCTAAGGAGAGTGGAAGAAAAAAAAATCTTTAAACTCTCCTAGTGCCTTTCTTTATTTAAGGTCTCGAAAACAATCAAGAACAATAGGTCTGATCACAAATCTCGTCCTGCACGTGCCCATGGACTCTAAACTGACTGGAGAATATGGAAACTGGTTCTAAAACTATCACCAATGCTTTTATGTTAGAGCACTCACTTCTGTGTGTTCCTCTGCTGTAATATGATGAGTGAATTAGAAACAGACCAGAAAGTCAAACTTAACCATTTCTGCATTTTTAACTCAAAACTATTTGCCTACACTATTTTTAAAAAGGGATATTGTAAGCTTTTTCTAAAAAAATCTTCTCTGTGTCAACAATTTAAAATTTTAATGCCATTACCATTAAGAAAGATTTTTAGATTAACTACAATAGAGGCACAGTTTTTACAAATCATAGCAATTATATGTGATTCTAAAGAAATATGTGATTTTAGTAGAATATTTGTTTTCTTTGCTAATTCATAATCCAGAAAAGAATAAACACAAAGAAATCATTCAGATTTTTATTGCAGAAGATCATGGATTTGTGTTTTTTTTCTTGTTCAGAGAGCCTCTTGTATAATCTTCAGATATCCACAGTACTAAATTTGTTATTTGTTTTTTGTCAGTAATTTAATTTGGAGAAACAGGTGAAAATCATTCATTTTGTAAAATAAGGAGTTTAATATATGTGTGTGCGTGTGTAACTTTTAATGTAAAAAAATAAACATGGCAGAATAAACATTGAAAACATGTATATATTCAGTCCATTAAATAACTTTCTGAACATATCCTATAGAGGATTATCAAAGATGAACTAGGTAATGCTGTAGCTATTTGAATAAGGAGAAGTTTTCTGTGGTGACTCTAAGGTAATATACTCATTTATAAATAAAATTTACACACAAAATTAAAATCAACATACAAGATGTAATACAAAATAGTTAAAACTTACTTTTTGAAAAAGAATTATAGTCAAATGACTTCTATTAATTGCTCTCAAAATATTCCCTGTTGTTCAAAACACATTTACTTTGCACTTTGCATTTTTTGAAGCCATTCTGCATGTCCTCTTTCTTAAATATCTTTACTCATTCTGTTCTATCTTGATGTTTAGAACTAATTCAAACTATTTGTCTTGAATGATCATTTTATTTGAATTTGGAGAAGAGCTAGAAACTGCAGAGTGTCAGACCCAGTGAATTAAGTGGATGCAGACACGCTGTAAGGTTTTTATTTGTCAGAAATTGCACTGAAAGTTTTGAAATTGTTCAGAATATCAAAGCAGCCATGAAAAGACAGTCTATTCATTCCCTTTATACTTCTTGGCATATTAGTTTAATTTACCTGAAGAAATTACAAAATGAATTCTTCTCAAATAGTAAAATAATTCAATGTGTCAAGAAAGAACAAGTGTTCTTTTTGAATAATGTATTTTAAATACTTTAATTTACTTTCCAACTGACAATTTAACTTGGTATTGCTTTTTAACTCATTTTATTTTATTTTAATCTTGCACAACATTATTTTCAAAAAAATAATATTTTCCACTTTTGATTTAAATCTGTTTCACTGTTTTAAGCATTTTCTTCTAGACTATTTATCTCACCTTTGAAATACAGGTTGTGAATTGCCTTCAGAATGACGGCTGTTGGTGCAAACACTATTTTGTCTTTGCTCCTGAATTTTTTTTCTTTGAACTTAGCTGTGGTGTGTCCAACGTAGTTCGTTTGCGCGCAGAATTATTTTAGGTTCATTTTCACATACTTTTCTGATCATATGCTATTCTTATACAAATACACCCCACAATAAAGGAAATCAATCAGGATATCTCAGTGCTCCTCTCCTTATTGATAGTTCAGTTCATATGGAAATATTTTGGCTCCCAACTATCACTTTGCATATTTACTAAGAGATTCTTAAATCAAAGTTTTGACTTTAATTTTGCTGTCAATTTAATTATTTTTAGAAGTTTGATATTTGTTATAATTTCTCATATCTTCTTTGCCTTTAAGACCACTTTAACTTTTAAATTTCATTTTCTCTGATGAATTCTAAATATTTTCTGGCTTATCTTCCATTTCACAAAATTACTCTTCAGCTGTGTTTAATATGCATCTTAATGCGTCTATTTTTCAGTTACATCACTGAATTCTTGGTGAACCCAAATATTCTGCTTTATTATCTCATAGATAATTGATTCCTAAAAAATTATCAAGCTACCCTTCTACTTCTTCAGCACATGAAGTATAGTTTTGCTGTTCTTATAAATTTGTGAATCACAATTCTAATACCACAAACACGTAATAGTCTTCTTCTGTTTTGCATTGCTGTTGTGAATGTCAGCTCATAGCAAAATGTCTCATATGCAGTTAGTTTTGCTTTAGTGTGAGCTTCCTACTTTTATTAGAAAATTATCTGTTGCTATGCTTTGAGGCTTAGAAGAGGTGTTTGTCTTCAATAAAGCCTGGTTATGTTTTCTTTAGGAGCTTATTACCACTTATCTACAACTATCATGGTTTCTGTGGAAACTAAGATGCCCACAATTTAAAAGTAGTATTTTATGGATCACCAATACTCCCAAGTAAACAATAATAAATGACTTTTCTTCACTTTATTGCTTGAAATCCCATTTTAGTCTTAATATTGCTATATCTGTTTGATGATCATTTACAGTGACAATTATGTCACAATGCACAAGGAGACTAATTAATAAATTAATCTTGGTTGAATGATATAGTGTGAAACAGTAAGACGAAATCAAAAGAAAATGAATCTCAGAAAATGCAATATGCTAAATATGAAACTGCTCCAGTAGTGTAATCTTGAGTCATCTTTTAGCTTCAGCTTTTCAAAGATGGGTCCTTCCATCCTCCTAGTTCAAATGTTAAGGGAATTTAGTTCTTAGCCTAGTGGAGAATATAGAATGACTAAGTGTATTTCTATTTTAACTCTGAGGTATGGGCTTAGCAACTAGGCCTTCAGCACTAACACAAGTCTCTTGCTGGATTCTGCTCTCAGACCAGCCCAGGCTGTTCTTCTGTCCTCTTGCACCCTAGAGGGCAGGGCGCAGATTTGTCACGTTTGACAAATGGCCTCAGAGCAAATGCTACTTGAAGGTTGAGTTTATCTCTCTGAGTTTTCAAGGGTTCCTTTACTTTCTATGCGAATTCCTATCCTCTCAGCTTTTTTATTTTTGAAGAAAATATAAAATTCAGTAATTGTAGCTGTTTTAGTGATAGATTAATAGTCCAATATATTACTAAAATACAAAGTCTCCACACTTTATTGACTTATTCAAATGTTTTTCTCTTTCCAGTTATCTTTCCTACTTTGGTAAACTTTATGATTTGAAGTTTATGTGTCATTATGTCTTTAGCTTTTCTTGTTGTCTTTAAAATTCCTCAATATAATGCCCCTTTTATGAATTCATCTCAGGAATATTCAGCCTACTAATAATCTAGTTTTTGTTTCTATGATCACAACACATTTTTCTGCCTAACACTTCTTCATTTTAAAATAGATTTTTAATTTTGTTTTGGATTGACAATATCTGTCAATCCATCTATCTTTAAGCACATTTGTTTTAGATTTTTATGTTAAAATTGTTTGTTTCTTGTGGCCTATATTATCTGATTTACCTTTAATGAGGTATTATTTTCTTTATATCTTTATTTTTTCTATGGAAGCTTGCTTAGGTGCTTGTCAGCTCCGCTCATAATGTGGCTGAGGAGGCATCAGAAATCAAGTTTCAGTCTCAGGTTAGAGCAGGTGTTGGCAAGCTCTTTCTGTAAAAGGCAAGGAAATACATTTGATTTTGAGGGCCATTTGTTCTCATACTAATTAGCCTTTTTTCTCTAGTGTGACAGGAGCTTTAGATACCATGGCAATGAAGTACTGCTGTACCCCAATATAATTTTACATATAGAACAGGAAGTGGCGGCCAATTTGGCCCTCAGGTAGTTATTTACTATGCTCTGTTTTAGAACATAGGAGATAAGTCTTCCAGAGAGAATTTTGCCTGATGACCATGTCTATTTGTCAGCTTAAGTGTCAACTAGTAAGGTAAAGCATGATTAAGAAGAGATAATTGCTTGATATTATAATACACAGCTCTGGGACGTTCTAAGAGAGTGAGTTTGGTATTACTAATGCCTCAGGGAAGCTGGTCAGCTTAAATCTGTTCCACAAGAACACTGATATCTTTCTTGTTGCTAATTTATGCAGTGAAGTAGAAAATAAATAACACAGGATAGTGGTAAAAGCTATTTTTTTCTTATACAATATTCTTTCTGGCCAATTACAGAAATTTTCTGGCTTTTATCATTTGGTGCATAACTTTTTTTTTTTCCTTTTTCTCTCTGACTTTTGTGCGTATGTGTTTGTGTGTGTGGGCATAGACGCATATTTTCTTTTGTGACTATAGTGTTTAAATTCCAAAAGTTATGTGGAGTCATCAGTGTATGCAGATAAATCTAAAACTACATGATGGAAACTAGAATCATATTTTTTAACAGTACACTTATGGGTGAAACAAAATGAAGGGTTTGCTTTAAAATTCTTCATAATATAGTACATGTGAGTATGTGAGTAAACCCACTGGAATGGAAATTGTTTATTCTAAACGTGAGACAAGGTTTCTGACTGTTGTGGTATCTGCCACAAACTAGTAATTACCTTCCATGATTTGGAGAAACTTCTCAGTTCAACAACTGTTTGTGAGGATCTATCATTTTGTTGAAATATGTATCAAGAGCTGGTCATATTTTAATCTTTGTTAGATATAGGTATTATATTTATCTCAAACTAAAAAAAAAATAGTATGAATGATGGTTAAAAAATCTGTATGTTTTATATCGAAAACATTAACCTGAAGTCAGCATTGAATTTTATGCCAGAGTATAGAGAAACCAAGCATAGTAGATGACTAATTTATATGTCGTATGTATATTTGTCAAGACAAAGAAGTGTTCAAGGGTATGTTAGAGTTACCAGATTAACATGTGAGGGATTTTCAATATGTAGACAGTTCTGTACTGTACTGCTATGGTTTATATTAAGATGTCTTCTAAGAATTTCAGGCACTGCTGGCCGGGGCTTTTGTAAAATGACTGAATTATGGGGCCTTATAGAAGAATTGTTGAGAGGTGAGGTCTGCAGAGAAGAGACAGGTCACGGTGGGTATGAGCTGGCAATATCTATTGCTTTTTCTGGCTCCTCTGATCACTTTCTGCTTCCCAGACACCATGCCAAGAACAGTCTTTCCTTTGGCATTTCTTTCATGTTATTCTGCCTTCCAGCCCGCTAACTATGGGCTGAAACATCTACAAACTGTGATCCAAAACAAAACTTTCCTCCTTTAAGTTGTGGATGTTGGATATTGTGTCCCAGACATGAGAAAAGTCTTAAAACAGATTTTTAGAACACAGAAGGAGGATTGTTGTTGTGATACTCTCTGACCAAGTGGGTTCAGAAGCTTTTCAAACTGAGCTGTGGGAGTTTGGAAAGCTTTAGAGATACTGATTGAAGAAGCAGTCCTAAAATATTATAAACCAAACTTTATGGGAGGTTTTAGTCAGAACTCCAAAGAACAAAATGCCCATTAAAAAACAAAACAACACAAAACAAAATAAAACAGTAGATGGAAAAGACCAAGCTCTGGAGATTTTAATGGGGAGCAAAGACTTCATTGGAAGTTGGATACCAGGTAATGAATGTTGTACACTAACAGAAAACTTTCTTACATTTTATTTATATCCCAAGACTATGTGGGAGCTTCAGATTAACAGCAGCAGACTAATCTGGAAGATGAAATTTCAAGGCAGTCTAATGTTGATGCTGTGACATGAGTACTGTACGGAGTTTTAGCCAGTTTTAGTAAGAGAATCAAAAGCAATGACGCAGGTAACTTTTTTTTTTTAAGTTTTGAGTTTAGCCCAAAAGAAAGCTTAGGTTAAGTTGCAGCCTTCAAAGTTGGAGCCAAGGAAAGCTTATTTGCTGAAAAGATAGCATTACAAAGAAGCTTAGTACTTTACAACAGGAAAAATGGCTGAAGGACAACCCAGAAAACAGGAACGCTTCCTTTGAAGTCTCAAGTGTGCAAGGCTAAAATACTTTCTTTTGAGAAAAGAGCTACAGGGTACTCTGTTGGAGATGGGCAACTTAGGGAATTTGTTCCTTGCGATTCATTTTAGATCTCTTAGATATTCAGGCACTGCAACCACCAGCAAGATTCAAGAGGCTTGGATATTGCTCCAGCTTTTGGCAAACTGCTTATTCATGTGGTGCTGGTTTTATTTACATGCAGAAGGCAAGGATTGTGGGGTCATGGCGGCTACAATCCACATTTTAGAAGGCCTGAAAGGAGGGTCAGTCTAACCTTGAGAGGGGAGTGTTCAAGCCAAAAATACAATGGAGACCCCAAGAATTTGGAAATCCCAAGAGCATGGAATGCCTGAGGAAAATAACAAGGAGTAAAGCCAGCCCAAGAGAGAGGCCGTGAGAATTTACAACCAGTGGCAAAGCTGTAGACTGTAGCTTCCCAAGCAGATTGAAGTTCACATCTCGCCACAGTTTGCCCTGGGTGGTGGACTGGGAGGTACAGGCTCTCAAGTTTACCCTCCTGAGTTTTGGTATTCTTTGGCCTCATTTTTTCTGCCCACTCTCCCTCTCCCATCTATCCTTTTAGAATGAGAATGATTACCCTGTGCCATTGTACATAGGCAGTTTTTAACCTTCTGAGTTTTTAAAGAGGCATATGGGAACAGTGTGCCTCAAAATTCCCAATGAGACTCTTAATTTGTAATTTTCGGTACCACTGAAACTGTTAGAACTTTGGTCATCCTTAGATAGGGACTAAATGCATTTTGCATAAAGAGATGTGCAGGATTCTTTGAGGGGCCAGGGGCAGAATGTAATGGTTTATTACATCTAAATGTTTCTTCAAAGCCTCACGCATTAATAGGTATTACTTTCAGGAGTTGACTAGATCAGGAGGGCGTTGGTCTCCTGCTGCATTTAAAGCTCTTCTGCGGTTAGGAGAGGGGATCTGGCCAGAAGAGCTGGGTCACTGAGGCAGTAAAGTGGGAGGACTTGTGTCTTCCTTGCTCCTCCCTTCACTTATTTTGCCTCCTAATTTCCATTCCTGGTCCAGCTCTCTTCCACCAGGTGCCTCTGCCAGGCCATCCTGCTTTGCAGCCAGTTGACTATGAACAGAAATGTGGGCCAAAATAAACCTCTCCTTTCTTAAATTGAAAGTGTTGAGCACAAGGTCTCCACAAGGAAAAAATGACTAAGAAATGTATATCTCTTACCTGGGAGAATCCTGTAAGAAGGGCTGATTCTAAAAACATATGTAATCATTGTCCACAATTAGTCACACTTTCTGATTTTTAAAATTTTAGTGTATTTGAGATATTCAAACTACTATAAGACTGTTCTGTGTTAATTAACAATTGTTTCACTGTCATAATAATTTGGTGCAAATGTTTTATTGGCTGAATAACATTTAATCATATGAAATATCAAAAACTACTAATTACTTAATTCCGACTTTCAGGATTTTTGTAGTTTATTTTGCTATTATGAGCATTGCTCCCATAATTAACACTCATATGCTCAACAAATGTTGAAAAGTAGCTAGGTATCAATTGTTTTGAAAATTGCAGCAGATACAGTGGTGAATAAAACACATAAAATTGTTAAATAATTACAGAAATTGGAAAAATAATGCAACTATTGAGTGACTTTTTTTAATTGCTAAGTATGTTTACTGAAATAATGCATCAAATTATAGTTGAAACTGAAGGATATCTGAATACATCTTTCAATAAAACAAAGAAAAAAACACTTGATTGTGGCATGTCTTAATCCTGACCTATCTAAGGGAGAAAAAGAGGTATTTTCTCTTAATAGATAGGTCTATTAAACATATGTATATACAAAACTATTTATATAATCATATGGTATCTTATATATTTTTGTGTTTTTAAATTATGCATATTTTTATCATTTTAATCAATTGAGATGTTGAAGATACAGTTTTGGTGATTGGTGCTACTGATGTAAAAATCTATCTGGCTTTCCTCATTAACACCTGTCTTTCAAATTTGTAATTTTTTTTCTAGACCCAAACAATAAATGTTATAAAACTGCTTACTCTCATATTTTACTTAATTATCTTGTAACAATTGACATAACACCTTAGGAACCAGGAAAATAAATAATGAATGTTGTTTTTTCCATATGTTGCATGACACTTGGTATTCAGATATTATTTAATAAATGTTCCATCCTATATAAGGCATATAAATTAGTTTAAAAGTAGGAACAAATGGTTTGAACTACCTGGCTTAAAAAAGTATTTTCTGAAATGTGTAGTCACTGGTTCACATCAATGATTCTACACAGCTCAGAAGGGGCTTTGAGAGAAAGACAGACAGACAGACAAAAAGATAGTTTTTAAATTTAAAACTCAATAGTGGGTCCTGGGACTTGACATTCACCTTCTTTTCAAACCTTGCCACCTACTTCTAATGTGCATTTCTAGAATTTGTTCAGATACACCCTTATTCATGGTTTTTAGGTGGTTTTCTTCTGCTTACATGCATTCTGTGGAATTTGTGTAGCAAACCAATGGCAGAGCCCGCTTCCCTCTCATGTTAATAGTGTCTCTATCAAGCAGCAGACTCAGGGACCTGTGTCCCCACTGGTCTGCCAGAGTCCAGTCTGTGATGCTGAGAAGCACAAGCGTGCTATTTGCAGGTGCAGCAAATTCTGACCCCTGGATAACAGTCTCTTTTGAATTATTCTAGTGGTACCACTCAAGATTTCTGTCTTGCTAGTTGTACTAGAATTCACAGTACTGGTGGTAGGACATAGCAACTTTGAAACCACCTTGTTTCTTATAATACATAATTCTTTTGAAGGAACAAAACTGACTTCTAGTTTCTGAAACAAAACCTTACCTAGAGTCATAGATGAGAAAAATATACCTTTTAAATATTCCTTTTTAATTTCTTTTTCAAATAATTGAGAAATTCTATGGTTGACACTACATTGTCTTACTTCTCTGGAATAGAGTTATCTAAAGGGATGATCCTATATGAGAAGTATAACTCATCAAGATTTGAGCATTATAATTAATATGATTAAGATTCGATTGAACAAAATGTGAATTCTCTTTAATGAAGAATCTGAGCATCTGAGTCAAAATTAATGAAAACACACACATGGAAATACAAGACGCAAGACTTGGCATATGTTGGAAGACAAAGGAAAAAGTAGCAGAGGCTCTAAGTAGTTCTTAAGCATTTTTGATATTTTATGTTTCTCAAAGCCTTTATTGAAAGAAAGGGTACATTATCTGCACTGCTACGTTGGAATATTCCAGATGTTTCTAGTCCCTGTAAACATATCACAACATCTTAATTCTTTGTTTATTTAAATTGCTCCTTAGTCATGTCTCTTTCATTCCATTCTTAATCACTGAATCTGTGATTAAAAATGGCAAACATGTGTTTCAAGAAGAAACTAAGCTATGATTTTGCTTGTGGGTAGTGATTTCTGAGTGGCAGAACATATTAACCCCTTCCTTTCTGTTCTTTCCCATGAACTCATAACAAAACAAAAAGAAACAATAAACACAAACTAAACACAGCATAGAGAACAAACTGTTTTCCAGTTAACATATTGCATGTAATTATATTGCATGTAACTATGGAAAAACAAATGGAAGTGACAGCTTAATATTCTGAAAACAAATTAAGCTAAAATACTTTAAGGCATAGAACAAAATGGCTGACTAGAGGTGCCCCGGGTTCACCTCCTGCTCCATGAGGAAAAGGCCCTGTAACAAGTGTGCAGCTGTGTTTTGCAGTGAGTAACTACATGAGAACCCAAAATCACCTAAAGAAAGACTAGAGCATTGTAAGATACAGAGATCTGAGACAAAAGCATAATATGGGGGGGAATGGGGATTTAGCTCAGCGGCATAAGCACCTGCCTTGCAAGCAGGCAGTTGTGAGTTCGATCCCTGGTACCAATAAAAAAAAAAAAAAAAAAAAAGCATAATAAGGGGGAAAAAATAGCCCTAGCATTTACTACCCCAGATCCACAGTAGGGGAGGAGGAGCATTGTAGTCAGGGGTTTTACAGAGAACAATTAGAATCAGGACGTGGAGTTTATATTATTATTTTTATAATGGTCACCAGGATTTAATACAAGAAAATGCAGGAAATCTATCCGCAACACCAAAGACATAGATTATTTAGTCAAGAGCCTATATCCCACAGCAATGTCCCACATGAGTCCAGATGAAAACCCAGAGCTCATGACAGTGCCTCCCACGAGTCCAACTGGAAGTCAAGAGCCCACAAGAAGGACTCACGGCAGTCTCTTTTATGGATCCATGCTAGGAAGGCCCAAAGATCAGCAGTGGAAACCAGAAAGTCTATGCCAGCAGGATGAAGGAGCTGTGCTGGTGGGATGAGGGTTTTATGCTGGAGCCGCAAAGTCACACTGACAACAAAGACTAGGGCTGTCCTGAAAGGCACCACAGCTGTCCTCAGCGACAGGGAGGCCCCCAGCTCCTCTGATGACAAGTGCAGTCGGGTACATGCCAGGAAGCCAGCATGATGAGTTCATCCTGGAGACCAACCAGCACACATCTTCCCCTCTGGAGCCAGGAAGCAATGTTGGATGTGAGGACCAGAGCTTCCCCAGGAGAATCAACGACTCAAACAGAAACTCATAGGAGAACCCACAATGCCTCAATGAAACAACGCATTAACGCCTTCCTTCTCCTTCTCCACCTCTCTATTTGTGCTGGCAACTCCCTCAGGTGCATCTATGCTCAGTGCCATGATGATATAATCCAGCTGGCATTAAGTTGACACGGTTCTTAATCCATAACAAGGAGTCTGCCCTTTGTAGAGATAAGGGTGAAGGAGAGAATCCCAGAAAGCAGTGTCACATGGCTGCTAGCAACACTAACCGTTGGGAAATTTCACAGTCCTCATAGGCTTGCAGTCCACTTAGGTAAGTAACCTGAAATCCACACCAAAACCTTCTCTTTTAGAAAGAATCTCACATCATCTCCCACTGAACCACTGTGGAGGCTGTGGTCAGAAACCATCTTGAGAAGTGAGTCAGTGCCTGCATTTGGAATTTTCAGATGTCAAAAGTTCCTGCATATTCCTATTTCTGGAATTCCAGAAGTATCTCACTACACAATAAGGTATAGATGCCTCCTGAGCCCAACTTAGACCGCCAGACTGAATCTCATCCTAGTTCCTGGTACTCTGCACTCACCACACAACTGTCCATTGTAACTGGAATCACAGCAATCCGGGTCCACGTGGTTCCCATCTCTCCTGGCCCATGAGCAGGTGCTTGCTCCTGAGAGGCTGGGAAGGGAAATCCAAGCTTCCCACTGCTGCCTTACACACAAGGGCATACAGAGAGGGTACAGAGAATGCTGTGGTTCTGATTTTTGCCCCCTCCCAAGGTAAGCACAACTAGAAGGACAGAGGGCATCTTTACTCATATCTAGCCAAAGTGCCTCTCTGGGCAGTCACTACCACTGAAGCAGCAGAGAGGGTATCAGAGTTCCTGTTGCTACACTACCTTCACGATTTCAATTATTCTCTGCACTGCACTGTTCCACCTGCTACAGACAGGACTGGGATAGGTCACTGTGATGCCCACTGTAAACTCACCACACCAGCTCCCTGAGAGTGCCTTAAACAATTCGGGCTCTAGCCATGACTTTATCACCAAAAGTAACTGGCTGGCCTACTTATAACTTGGCTCTGTCATGGCTAAGGTCCTGCCTCATAGTCACTGCCACCAAAGAATCAGAAAAGAACACCACAATTACTGTTGCTACCCCACCTCTGCAGTCTCTACCACTGGTCATTTTCTAATACAATATGACCTTGAATTGCTGCATGGACTATGTACAAGGACAATGGAAGGAAATTTGCAGTTTTTGCCACTGCCTGTCCATGTGCAGTGTCTGGCCTAGCATTAGTGTCTGATCAGAAGACAGCTACTTCAGGCCCCTTACCATTTTGAAACCATCAATGCCAGAGGTCATCAATGCCTTTGTGAGTAGCAGAGTTAGCATAAAACACACCTAAGGAAATTCTCATTTCCCAAAAGGATCACCAATTGCAGGAGTATCCATGCAGTGAGAATTCCACGCTGATGCTGCCTACTCCACATCTTTCTGAACAGCGACAGTGTCTCACTCTTACATGACCCACAGAGACAATGGATCTCTCTGACTTTGACATGTATACAATGTGCTCAAACTCAGGGCCAAAGAACTGTAAGAAGACTATACTACAGTACCCTGCTAGAATCAAAACCAACACTCTAAGACAAAAGGACATGCCAGTATATATCTTCAGGAGAATGAAACTTGTAAAAAGGTGACACATAAGGGTGGGAAATATTTCTGATACACTAGATTCATGATCATCAGCCAAGTCTTACAATATATATTTAAGGAAGCCCTACATCCAGCACTGAGAATGTATCTAAAGACATACCTTAATACAATTGTCTTTCACAATTCATGTGTTCTTTGACCTGTTAGCCTGATTTTTAATCTGTATAAATGATAATTAACTCTATAAAGCAGTATAAATGATGCTGAAAAAATAGATTGAGAAGGGAGAAAAAAGAGGTGAATTGAAACATGTTTATGTACATTACTAATTTCCTATATTAAGTATAATCTGCATGTACTGCAGACATGTACTAATAAAAGTCAAAAAATAAATAAAAGTAAATAAAGTTGAAGAAAACCAATGATGCTTTTTCAGAACTTGAAAGAGTAACTATAAAATCCATGGAAACACAAAATACCCTGACTAGCCAAAAGATCAATGCTGAATGAATTATAAAATCTGACTTCATGATATACTGCTGAAACATAATAACTGAAACAGCATGATATTGGCATAAAAACAGACATATAGACAAATGTAACAGAATAGATATTCTAGGAGGGAAAATCACACATCTTAAGTAAACTGACTCTTGGCAAATGGGCCAAAAACACACATTAGAGAAAGAAGAATTTCTTCCAAAAAATGATTCTGGAAAAAACTAGACATGCACATACAGAAGATATAAATCAATTTGTATTTCTCATATTGTAAAAAAGTCAACTCAAAATAGGCTGAAGCTCAAAATATATGATCAGAAACTTTGGAAATATAAGAAGAAAATATTTAGACCACACTTTCAGATGCTGGTATAGACAATGCTTTTCTAGATATGATCTCAAAAGCATAGGGAGAAAGCAAATATTGACAAATGGGATTACATCAAACTGAAAATTTTCTTCAAAGTAAAGGTAACAATCTATAGAACAAAAAGTCAATGTACAGAATGGAAGAAAGTATTTGCCAAGTATTCATGTGGCAGAGTTAGTATCCAGAATATATAAAGATGTATACAAACTTAACATTAAAGTGGTAATCCAATTTAAAAAGGCAAATGACAATTCTCAAAAGAAGAAATACAAATAGCTAACAAATTACGAAAAAAATGCTTGCTTTTGTTCAAATGGTTGTTATCAAAACCACAAAAAATAACAAATGTTAATTAGGATGTACAGAAAAAGAAACTGTTACAGACTGTTGGTGGGAATTCTTTTATTTTGTTCATGTAGCCACTATGGAAAACAATATGGAATTTACAAAAAAAAAAAAAAAAAAAAAAAAGAGAGAGAGAGAGAGAGACAGAGAATACCTCTATGATTCAGTTGTCACACATTTGGGAATATTATATATTCAAAATAAATGAAATTAGCAAAACATGGAGATACCTGTATGTTCATGTTTATTGCAGCATTAATTTCAATAACTAAGATATGCAGTCAGCCTAAATATGTACCCATTAACAGATGAGCAGAAGAAAACATAGTACAACACTCAGCTGCTGTACACTAGCAAAAAGAGCTTCATTATGTTTGTGTTATGCCTAAATTATATGACCAAAGTTCCTATAACACTGCCATACTGTTCTGTATGTGTCTTTTTCCTGAGTGACCTAATTGATATGTTAATCAATGCCCCCCTCTGTAAAGAATTGTAAATCCCTGGGAACCTGACCTAATTGATATGTTAACCATTGCTGCTCTCTACAAATAATAGATGTTGTCTAAAACTGAGTGCTGGAATGAGTTGACAAAGGATTGTTAATTCTGCTAGACTTCTCTGCAAAGGGAAACAAAGGTCTTCCTCATTCCTTAGCAGATTTCCTGATCCATGCTCATAGCCCCTTACTTTATAAACTGTGCTTTTCTACAAAAAGTCTGGAAAGTTTTGGGGGAGACACACAGCTTTTGTAAACTCCAACTGCACTATGTCGCTGGGCCCAGGATAAAATAAATCAATGCTGCTTTTTCAAAAAAACATATTTTGCCTCATTTTTGAACTCAAGGTTTGGGGTTCTGTGGGGCTCATTTGTGGATTACAAGACAGCTATAAGGAATAATGAAACCTTGTCAGTTGTCGTAATGTGGATGAAACTTGAACACATTATGCCAGTTAAAATAAGCTAGACAACTTCTCTATCATATACATAAAATGTGTTGGGCATTGTAGGTATAATAATATACAGATAAAAATGTAAGCAAAATTACAAAAACAATGTGTAAACTAAATTAAAGGTTCAACCAAGAAATACCAAATATCTCTACATTTATGAGTTAACCAATTAAAATAAAATTGAAAAACCCTTTGAAAATACAAATTACCAGAGTTTAGAAGAAGAAAAAATAAATTAAATAGGGCCTATATATTTTAATAGATTGACTCAATAGTTAACTATTTTCCAAAAGGTAAGCAACAAAGTGAGATCGTTTCTCTACTGAATTTTACCAAACATTTAAGGAAGAAACAACGTTTATTCTTCACAATGTCTTTTACAAAAGAAAACTCAGGGAACATTTACTAACATATTATGTTAAAATCAGTGCAGTAAATGATTAACTGATCAGGCCATGATACTCAGCTCAAAGGATAGACTGTCTGCAGAAGGACATAATTGTTTAAGTATTGTAAGATAACTTCTGAGCCTTTGTAGCAGGCTCTCTGGTAATTGTGTTGCTGTATGGCTAACATTTTGGACCAATTTGACAAGATGATTATAATAAAAATAGGACTTGGTGTACATGTTTGGTTTATTTTGTTTATTTATTATGTTGGTACCAAGCATTGAACATTCTTGCCTCCAAACTGTTTAGGGATCTATCTGACTGTCATGTCCAGTGCAGTTCTTGAAACTTCCAGGGGAGGACAGTGGAGAACGAGGAAATGAGGGCTACAGTCAGAAAACAAAAGGTAGGTGGAGCCTTCTCCTGATGCAGAAAAGGAACTGCCCAATGATTGCAGTACATTTTTTTTTGTACACTCAGCAGATTGATGTCTAGTGAAATCTCTCTGCCTAACAACTTGTTTACCTGGCTTACTGTGGGGGCTCTGTGTTCTCTGGGTTGGACTTACTCTAGCCCCACACATGTGATCCATCTCCAGTTCAGCCACTCCCATATCCAGTTAGCCTTTAAAGGCCTAGAAACTGATTTACTGTATTAAATCATTAAGATACTTACTTCCTTGTGCCCCAATACAGTCCTGAGACATCAAGGCTAAAGTGAGTTTCCCTGGTTGACAGTGCTAAGCATTCCTCATAGGACTTCATGAGACAGGAAACCTGGAAACTTCTGCTTGTTTTCTAAACTTACACTTTATTTGATAATTTTAAATTTCATGTTTTTTTTCTTACAGTGAACCATAACTTTGAGTATAATAGTTATATTTTAACTTATTTGAGTCATCACAATTTATTGAACACGATGAATGTCTTGGGCACTCACACAACCAAATAAAGACACAAGGAAAAGAAAGAGCTACAAACCATTATCTCCCACAAACTTAGACACAAAATCTTCAGATATTAGCTCAAATTCAACAATGTGCAAAAATAACTTACATGACAACCAAACAGCATTTATTAAAGGCATGCAACATTGGATGGATATTATAAAATTTATCAATGTAATCCATCATATTCCAAGGGCAAACAGAAATGCTGAGATATCACCTAGGATTTGAAGCCAGATTTATTAACATTGATAACACAGATGGACCTGACTGGGAATCATTTTCAAAGTCTCAGGTCCCAACTGCTGATAGTCTAGGACCTATATGAGGTTTGCAAGAGGAAGTATAAGAGGAGACTATTTGGCAGTTATTGATTGGTTATATCTTGTCTGTATATTACTGATTGGCCTAAAGGAAAATTATATCACATAGGCAAGTTCAAGCTCTGGGAACGCTAGAATTTATGGGAAACACTTGACTGAATTAACATATAGATTCAGGGTATGGTTGGTTAGATAAGAGAAATATGTAGTTGGCACTGGAAAAAAAAACCTGCTCAGGGGAGCAACTAATTGCAAGTTGGACTATGGCTTCAAAAATAAAAATTTAACTTTATTTTCCTTTTCAATATGAATAGGCTAATTGAAGAAGATTGTATGATTATGCAGATTAGCATAGGTAAAGTGCTTGGCAGAATCCATACCCATTAATGATAACACCTCTCAGGATAGTGGGAATGGAATGACTTCATTTTGATGAAGAACATCTTAAAAAGCCCTACAGTTAGGAAATGGACACATCTCTGCACTCAAGTATTGTCTCATCTCAATACCCATATTCAACAATGTATCATTCATTCTTTCTTAGCTGATTTAATAACATAAGAAAAAAAAAAAACAAGAGCTCTACAGATTGAGAAGGAAGCTATAAAATCTTGCTCAGTTTTGATCGCTAATTCCAATTCTTCATTGGATTAAGAAATTCTTTGTGTTATGGGCAGGTAAGCTAGTTAGAAATATTATAGGAAGTCAGACAGGGCAAAGTCCTTCAGGAAGACAGCACAGAGGACCAAATGTTGCGTGATCTGGAAGAGGCACATACCTCTTGCTGTGGGCCAGATCTCAAAACACAAATGTGACCACACCCTAAGTGTAAACATTAGGGATTAGGTATCATTACCTTGAGAAGCCACGAGTCACCATCCCAACCCCATACAGAAAGAGTCACTGATCCATAAGAAAGGTCACTTGCTATGTGACTTGCTTCACTTTCTCATTTTTCCCTAATTTGATCTATTCTACCTTAACAATTAATCTGATTAGTCAATTCTACCTGAACAATTCATCTGATTGGTTTATCAGATTCTGTCCCACCTCATGACCATCTGCCTTGTAAGTTCCCAGTTCTTCCCACCTAGGGCCCACTTTACCTCATGGTTTTCCTCTATAAAAATCCCTTGAAAAGACACAATCTTTGGTAATCCACTTGAGACCCCTTCTGTCTCTCAAACAGAAGCTTTTCTTCTCTCAATAAATATTTCTGCTCTTTATATCCATTATTCCTAAAATTTATTCTTCAATTTTAGGGAACATAAACTCATACTGGACATATAGTAGGCCAGTGCTAGGGTTATTTCCAAAAGATGAAAAATATTAACAAAAGATGAGAAATATAAAATAAAAAGCAGCCTTTATTCTGAGAACACGGAAAGAGATGACCGGCACCCCCACCGCTGGCGTCCGGCGATCTCTCCAGCGGACACGTGGCATGGGGGCATGTAAATAGCCTCAGTTTGGGGTGGAACATAAGGCAGGCCTTAGGGATACACAGGTAGCCCATTGGTCCTAGGTTTGGCGCCATATGTAAATTTCCAGGGGCAGGAAGATGGCGTCGCAGGTAACTTCCTAGGGGCAGGGGAGATGGGGCTTCCTGCTTCCGGTTGTGGCTTTCCTGGCTACAGTGTCCTGTCTGGGCCAAAACCCTTTCCTATCCCATCTTATGATAATTATTATGAAAAGGGGCAAAGATTTCTCTCTTTAACTACTTCCTGCTGGCAAAGGGCGCTGTACTGGAGCCTACGGGAGTCGACGGGA
This sequence comes from Cavia porcellus, assembly GCF_034190915.1. Classification (NCBI taxonomy): domain Eukaryota; kingdom Metazoa; phylum Chordata; class Mammalia; order Rodentia; family Caviidae; genus Cavia; species Cavia porcellus. The sequence continues at coordinate 22,577,022 of NW_026947497.1, read as the reverse complement.
TGAAGGTTGATGCCCAGGTAGACGCTGCTGCCAGGTGTTTTAGCCAGGACAACTTCATTGGTGAATGCACGCATGTCAGACTGGAAAAACAAAGAGACAAGATATTATGAGGAGACATGGCACTGTCATATTTAAGGACCCAGGTGAGATAGAGGGAAAGGTGCCTTTGATTTAGACATGTTCCACGGTAAAGCAGAATTCTGAAAATTAAATGTGGGATTAGGAGGAATGATGTTATGAGAAGTGATTACTCCCCCATCTGAAAGCATAAAAGTTAGGAGGTAGGTCAGTAAGGCTTGTCTCTGGTATGCATGACGTTGGAGTCTGTAGGCAATACTGTTAAAGAGTCCTGCTGTAAAAATGATCATTAATAGAATGTAAGATAGGAACCAAAGTGGATAACAAAACATGACTTAGCCTGTTAACTGTGGCTGCGAGGCCTTTGTGAGACAGAGATGGGTAGGCGACATAAGATGAGATGACCACTCAGAATGATCAGATTTAGGGCTGGAAGAGCACCTCTTAGCCTGAGTGATGTGAAATCAGGATGGAAGTCCAGCAACTTTGATTTAGGCATGGGTCACTGTAACCTGGTTGTAGTCCTTGGAATGATTTGCTGTAACAGAACTTTAGCAAGTATGAGAAAGGCTTTTATGTATCCTGAAAAAGTATAAACCAAGTGAGAAGACAAAATGTATCTGTCAGTCTTGACCAGGGTTGTCTGACAAATTGGTGAATAAGAAAGGAAGGGGGTGCTCTATATCACTGAGGAAGGGTCCACCAGTAACAACAGGTGGAAGCTGCTGAGGCCTCAGTGTGTCTAAGTCAGCCTGTATAAAAGACATTTAAGATTTAGGACTGGGACCTGCACAAAATAGGCCCTGTTTGTAAATGGCATAGGTTGACCATCAATACCCTGTCATAGAGATTGAGGACTTAATATAGCAGCCTGAATACTCAGGAAGAACTCTGTATATATGGCCTCTATGTCCACAAATATAGAGAATGTCTTACCTGAGAGTTTTAGTGTCACTTGGACTCTGAGACGGACACCCACAAAGGGGGCTGCTGGCCCTGAGTCTTCTCAGTCTTCAGCAGCAATTTTCTGTCAGTGACAAATCTGGCAGTGTTGACATTTCCTGTGAGGGCTAGAACTTAGCATGATTTACCCACTCTCTGGTGGCTAGGACAGTCCAGCAGCCCTGGAGTAAGGTCTCAAAGAATGCCAGGATGGGGCATTTTGTTGCCCAATGTCTTCTGCTGCATTTGAGCGTGGTCCATGGAGGGGGCCAGGCAGCTCCACCTTGTGTAGGTTTACCTGTCTCAGAACTCCAAGTGTCACAAGTGTTAAAAATATGAAAAACCATATTAAGATCTCTATAAGGTTTGAAGGTCAAGTTTTGCCTTTTTGTTTGGGATTTGGACTACAGTAGAATTAAGTATGCAGGAGTTTAATATTGGCATTTTGGATTAGAGAGCAGGCTTTATCTGGATGGCATATCGCTTTTTTTATAGGGTGACACATAGAATTAACAAAAAAAGCTTTAGTCTGCCAAACAAGGCTTTAATGGAAACATTTTGCAGTAAAGGTTTAGCAATCTTATGAATAAATCTATCAAAACTGATCTAATACTGTCAAATTTGAACACATTTTAAAGTTGTTATTTGCAGTAGTATGAACCAAGACAAATAAAATAAAACTTTGAAGAAAACCCTTGTCTTGAAATAGAGCTAGTGGTTCCCAGCAAAAAGGAATTTATAACCTTAGTTGTTAAACAGGAGATTGGTGAAGGCTTTGATTAATAAACAAGGCTGGTAAAATTATCAGGTGGCCAGTAACCTTGATTAAATGGTTTGAGAATTGTAAGAAAAAAAGCATCTTTTGAGTGGAGCCAAATTGTAAAAAAGCATGCCTGAGCAGAGCCGCTGAGCTGCTGTTTTGCGGTGCTCCGGTAGAGCACGCCCAGTGGGTGGGGCAAGCGCTGGGACGTAGTGCACAGGGGTGGGCTGGGACTGCCCCCGGAAACACGTAAGGTAGCAGCGACCTTGAGGACGGTGCACAGAGGAGGGAGGGGCTGGGACGGTGCATGGGGGAGGGGCTGGGAGGCAGCCCGACACAGCGCGCAAAGCTGGAACTGGTTGTGGGGCGTGAGGATTAGAAAGCCAATTTAGGAACACAGCTGGGTTTTGATTAGCCTCCTGGACCTGTTTTAAACGTTTGTTATAGTTAGTATGTTTGACCTGCTCTGGCACAGCTATAGGCCCAGAGTCATTATCAGCGGTGTTTACCTCATGTCTGTGATCAGCTTCTTTTTGAGCTGCTTGCCACGGCTGATTCCGTTCTTGTGAGCTGAGAGAGGTATTTAGAATCCCATAAACATCCTTAAAATGTAAATCATAACAATTAGTAATGAATTCAAATTGCCTGATATAATTCTGTGGGTCAACAGAAAAGCTACCTAATTTATGGGCAGTCTGGGATAGATCAGAAAGGGAAAAAGGCACATGGATGCTAACAAGTCCCTCGGGGCCAGCTTGCTCCTGAAGTGGTAGCAGAGCCTGAGGAGAAGATTCCAGAGCAGAGGTCCATTGGGCAGCCATCCGTCCAGTAGGCGCATGTGAGCAATCATCTGTAGAGGGCCTACAGAGCTGCTGGTGGTCACCCTGGGAAACACAGGCAGATGGCGTCTCACTGTGTGCCTTGCAGTGAGAGGATTGCTGTCCGCAGCACAATGAAGCATCATGTGCACTGCAACAGGGCGGCTATGGCAGTTCACAAGAGGAGCCACAAGGAGGCGCCCGTTGACAGTGAGGGTCCTGGTAACATGGCTGCGTCTGTCACGTGACCCAAAACATGGCAGCGCCCTGCCACGTGGCAGAGGGTTGCAACATGGCGACTGTTCCCTGCTGGAAGGACATAGCGACTGAGACCTAGTATGGTGGGCGGGCGGTGAGAATGCTGTAGGGGATAGAGAATTCTCAGGAGAAGAAGAAGTCACAGACGGCAAGGAAGCGCTAACAGAAGGATCAGAGCCGCTGGGAGAGATATGGGTCCCGGAGACAGAGGGGGAGGGGAGAGCGACCCGGCAGGAGGTAATGGCAGGGAACGAGTTTGGTGGTAGGCAGGCAGCGGCCAGGAAAACAACAGAGGGCAGGACGGAAAAGTTTGCAGCACAGTAGATTTAGCTAAAAGTATCTGAGCGGGAGCACAAGACTTAATGAGAGATGGGCGTGTTCTCAGAACAAGAAAGGCCTGGACATAAGGAGTTCTAATAACTTGTTGCCAGTTTGACAAAAATCATACAATTTCCTGAGAGTGCAGGGGTCAAATGTTCCTTGTTTGGGCCAAGGCTTGCCGATAAGTGGGCAGGTTGGCCAGACCTCCTGGCAGTAAAAAGTTAGTTGTTTAGTTTTTATGGTACCTTTAATTTTTAGAGTACGTAAATTGGAAATTAGGCATTGTAAAGGCGTCTTTTGGGAGTTAGAAAATACGTTCCCCATGACTGATTCAGGCAAGAAAAAAACCGGAGGTCCAGAACAACCTAGATTGCCGATTTATTGATTGAATTTTTGTATTTCTCCTCAAAGACTGTTCAGTTCAATTTCTAGATTTGTGGTTTGGTATATAATATTAATCTCAGGGAAACTTTACTTATTTTTTTAATTTTTCTATTCCTTTATCTTTTCCTTTAGATATTTACATTGTGGGTTAACTACTCATTCTGTGGTTTTCACACAGTTATTGAATATTTTATTTATTACATATCATAATATATATTATTACTATCCCTTTGTATTCTTGCTTTGGAAGTATCTCTAGACATTATCAAGCCTAGTAATTTTCCTCCACCATTGCATACCAATTGAGAATATCACAGGAACTTTTACTTATATTGGGATGCTTTTCAATCCTAATATTTCTTTTTTATTTATCATTTTAATACTTGGTTTAATTTCCAATGTTTTCTCATGCTGTCTATTTTATTAAACAGAGACCTTAGCATCCTTAGCATAATTGTTTTAAATCCTCCATCTGACAATCCCAATATTCTTGCCACGTCTAGGTCTGATTCTGATGCTTTCTCTGTGTCTTCAATTCTTTAGTATGGTATCTATATCTGCATTTATCTATGTCTCTATCTGTCTATCTATCTATAGTTTTCTATAATCCTATATTTCCATTCTCTTAGTGAGCATGTGCCTCTAAATTACAAACTTCTCATGTGTTTCTCAGTTTCTCATAGTGTTCCTCTAGCTACTGTTTCACTAACGACTAGGTGGTTTAGAAGAGCTAAATTTATTTTTCACATTTCTAGAGGCTTAGAAGTCCAAAATGAAAGTTCTACCAGATTTTGTACCTGCTGAGGATTCTTTTCTAGTTTTATACCTACATACTGGCTTACTAGGTTTTCCTTTGAGCTTTACTTGATATATGTAGATGGCAGAGCAGAGAGAGACTTCTTATTCTTAGAAGGATAACATTTTGAATGGATTTAATCCCACCATTATGACCTCTTTAACTTTAGCTGCCTCCTAAAAGCAGTATCTCCAAATGCAGTTCCATCATCACTTAAGGATCTGACATACAAGGAGGGATCTACAACATGGGTAAATATTTGAATTTTTAAAAAATTCAATAAAAGACATTTTACCACTAAATCCCCTCTAAATACTTTGACTTGCTTCTAACATATTTACCTCATCATTCTTGCCACATTCTGAAGCAGTTCTGGAAGTCCACTTCCCTATTTTTATGTTATGTAATAAAAAAATACAGTGACTGCAGACACTAAGTGCTGCCCATTAGAAACTGCGGCTCATAAAAATATTATAGTGTGTCCTCATCAGGGTCATTCACTGGACTTGGCAGATGGTAACTTCTGTGTCTTCACCAAAGTCAAAGGGTAAGGAAAGATAGTCATTCTGAATGGATACAGAACATTCAAGCAGCTGTAACTGTGCAAGTAAAGCTATGAAAGATTTCCAAAACTGCTTCAGAAATTGGCAAGAATGACGGCGTACTATGCATGAAGCAAGGGGAGTATTGTGAGGGGTAAATGACAATAGGTCTTTTACTGTGTTTCATTTTTAAAATATGAACATTCTCCATATTTTTCAGGAACATCATGTATGAATTTTGAGGGAACACATTTCAATCCAAAGTGAAGGCCAGGGTAGGCTAAATTCACCTGTGTAGAAGGTCCAGAGGGCTATAGATACGCTGTTTCATTTATAGGTATTCAACTAGCAAGTTTTAAGCACCAAAACGCTTAAAATAATTTATCGTGACCAATAAAACACAAATCTTTCATAATTTTAAAAGAAACAAAAGTATTTCATATTAATTTCTGTACCTGTCTCTTCGTTGATCCAATTATCTCCCTTTCTTAAAAATAAAATTTTTCCAGATAGATCTTCTCCTTCCAGATAGATCTTTCACTTTCTGATTCTTTTTGGCTCAGCCTTTCCCACAGGTATTGGTATGACCCAGTCATTCTCACCACATAAGTCCCTGTCTGCTTGCAGAAATCTTTTACCTAATCTTTATGTTTAGTCTTGCCTCTCAATAGTCAATCACCACTAATTTGCTTACTTTCTTCTCCAGTATTAACCAGATAGTTGTTCATTTGATTCTGTGTCGAATCACTGTCTGCTCCACTAGGACTCTTCGAATAAGAGCCTTAACTTAGTGAAGTTCTTTCCCCAGTGCCTAGAACAAAAGCTACCAAATACAAGTTGTAGTAAACATATTTACAGTGTGTAAATATGAGATATATTATTAATAAATTTCTCTCTCCTTGAAGATGTGAAGATCTGTTTCCTAGACAGCTGCAGTCATAGCAGCTAGCAGTGAATATCAAATAAAAGCAGAGGAATAAGCACAATAGATAATGTACAGCAGATTTAGCACAGGTGTTACCCTTGTCTCTTGTAGTTTGTTTGAAAGATTTTTTAAAAGTTCTTGAAATTTTAAGATGGTAGCATTTGTCCTTTCACCGTTAGTACTATAGTTGTACCAGCTCTACTACTGTAAGTGCTCAACATTCAAACGTTTGAATTGTGAACTTTCACAGATACTAACGGGTCTTGAGTTATGAGCTTTGGTAGAGGCGAAAAAGTCATGGCAGTAGCTCAGATGTCTGCCGGACACTGTCAGCTGTGCTGCTGTGTGCTTCCTGCAGGTTGCAATAGTGTGCGATAGCACAGAGCTCAGTCAGAGCCCAGCATATCCAGAAGCAGGAGGAAAAGCGGTGGGATTGTGGAGGGGACTTGTGGAAACCCCAAAGCAACAACCATGGAAACAAAAGAGTAAATAATCCAGATATCAGACAAAGGTGAAAAGATAGAGGTTGCTCTCCCACCTACCTCCCTTATCCTGTTAGGGACTCTCTTCTCAGTTCACTCCATGCAATCCTCTAGATACCGTTTGTTGTAATATCATCATTTAAAGGTAATGTAAATGTAAAAAAAAAGTTTATTTACAGTATCTGTGTATTTGATTTTTTTACACTTTAGATTGTGTATTTGTTTCAAAGGTATATAAGACTCACTTTGTCAGATTTAAGCACAAATCCAACTTCTGAACATTCTCCTGGACCAGAACTCCTTTGAAAGCTGGGGACTTACTGTATTCATTTTATGTCAATTTAGCACAAAGCGAAGGTTATATATTTCAGTTATTGGAAAAATATATTTCAGTTATTGGAAAAATATATTTCACCTACTAAGATAAGATAGCAAGAAACCTCAAGAAAATGTTTAAATTCTAATATGTGGAGTTTTAGTGTCTTAGTGGGTTGGGTTTAAAATTCAACTCTATCATGACTTAGTCATGTGATGCTAAAAAGATATCACTAGTTGAAATTAGAGAACCATCTGAAATCTAAGATTTCTCTGCAGGGTCTGAGTCAGTACTCTGAGAAGTGAGGGACATCTTATTTGCACAGCATAGAGCTATTTTTGTGTTTCTATCTCAAAGTAGTTGTGAGAGAATGATTCCTCTTGTATACCTTGTATGATAATATTATTAAGACAAATGGGGTGTTTACCTTGATTAAATTAGGGCATTGATGAAATTTGGCATTGCATATTGTTTTGTTTGTCTTTCTAGAAAGATTTAAATGCTTGAAAGAAAATCATTTCTAAAAGTATTTTTCAAAGTGGCCACTTGATGGCAGACTTTAACCAAGACAGAAATTTCAAAAAAAAAAAAAAAAAAAAAAAAAAACCTTTCATCTTTTAAGTATTTAAATGATTTGTAAAAATTAAAAATTTAAAAATCAAATCCAGAAAATGTTGGGAACTTTACTCCTTTTTCTCTTAGTTGGCAAGCCATCTGCAACTTGGCATCCATTTTTTTCTTCTTTTTTTTTTTCTTTTATTGATTAAATTTATTGGTACATTTTAGAGGCAAAAATGATGAGAAAAGAAGAAAAAATGGAACCAAAGCTTTTGTAAATAAGAAGGAGGATTAAATAGTGAGTTGGGGAATGGGAAAAAAGAATCAAGTTGTGTCATGTGTCATCATCCTTATGATGAATGTGATCATTATGAAACTTTTCTTTAACTAAAATTTTTAAAAAAATTTTTTGTTATTTAAAACAGGTGTCTCGCTGTGTAGTTCAGAATGGCCTTGAACTCACTATGGAGCTAGGTTGGCCTCTAACTCACTGTGCTCCTCCTGTCCTAGTTTCCAGAGTGCTGGAATTATAGGCCTGTGCCACCACCCCTGGGTGCACATCCATTTCTGGCAGGCATGATTGAGGTACATTCTTGGGAGATAGGGATGCCTGGAACTGAGGTGGTTATGATGGACCATAAGATTCAGCCCAGAAATACTTGAAGGTGGCTCCACTGAGGAGGTCTTGACCAGTGAGAAATGCAAAAGAAATTGCATGTGTTTTCTATCTATTACAGAGCCTGCAGCAGGGTAGCTCTGCCTCTTATAGGAATGCTGCTTGTAATGTGCTGTGTGAACAAATCTATTGGCAGTCTACTGTGTCTTCAAAAATTGCCTTAAAGAAGCAGCTATTAAAGTGATACTTCAGATCTCAGAGTATAGCATTTCATGTTTTCTTATTAAACTCTCTTATTTTTAAAATCGTGTTTACTTTTCTGGGCTCCTGTCTTCTAAATAAAAGGCTATCACTTAATCTAAACAGCAGCATCAAGTTTCTCAAGGACTTAAAGCTAGACATGTAGGAAAGGATCTTTGTGAGTACTTTATGTTTCATAATAGCAATAATACTTATTTAACACTTCACATTTTTCTTTTCTTGGTATATGTGTTGCCACTAATCCTTCTAATGGGTCTCCATCAAGCAACAAAATTATGTCTTTTTATAGCCAAGGAAGATGCCCATTATATATTTTTAATAATGAACCACAACGCTGTGGTCTGGATCTAGGATGCGCCCCCCAAATTCTCATGTGGTCAGAGGCAGGGCTTTTGAGGGTGTTTGGCACTGTTGTGAGGTGTCGACTGGTTAAAGGTGGCTAGAAATGGGGGGTGCCCTCCAAGTTTGTGTCTGCCTTCCCAACTCTGTCCTTCTCTCTCTGCTTCCTGACTGCCATGATGTGAGCAGCTCTCCTCTCCCAGACCTTCCCCCTTCCTCCTCCAACCTTGGGGTCAGCGGACTGTGGACTAAATCAACCTCTCCTCCTTTAAATTGCAGGTGTCAGGTGTGTGCCTCAGTGACAAGAAAGTGACTAAGGCAATGAAAAGAGATGCTCTGAGCATTCAGCAGACTGCTAGCATTTTCTATCAATTCCTTTGTTCAATTCTACAGGTTTTTGTGATACCTTATCCAAACTTCTGTGGACCAAAATTATTTGATTTTGGAGATTTTCACATTTTTGTAATATTTATAGAAGTTTTATCATTTGAATGTAAGGATGTGATCTGAAATGCTCTTAAGTCTAAAACCTTTTTAGAATTATAATGGTGCCCAAAAAGTTTGAGTCTCAGATTTTCAGATTTGACGATGTTCAAAGCTGTGTGAATATTTTACCAAACTGAGAAAGATTTATTTCTCCCTTTATAAACCCCAAATTACTACAGACTTTTAAAGTTCATGTAGTTGTAAAGAAAAGACAAACATCTTTGTTTAAAGTGTATATTTTAGTTATCTGATTATTATTCTTTTGCTTCTAACTCACTTACCTCATCATTTTTGCTATCTTCTGAAACAATTCTGGAAGTACTCTTTCCTGAATATCTTTAAGAGTTGTGATAAAAATTACAGTGAAAGCTGCTTCACATCCTTTATCACAGAAAGACAGGCTCATAAAAATACTGAAGTGTGTCCTCATCCACTTTATTCAACCAACATGGCAATGTGGAACTTCTGACTTTTCCTCAAAGCCAAAATGATCATGAAATATAAATGTTCTGAATTGATTCAGGACAGTAAGACAGTATCACAACAGAACTAAGAACTGCAAAGAAAGAGGATTTCCAGAATTGTTTTAGAAAGGAGTAAGAATGATGAGGTAAGTGTGTTCCAGGAAAAAGGGAAATGCAGTGTATCACTAATGCAGTATTTTAAAAATGTAATTTACACATGCACTGTAGTTTTTTGATCACACTATTTATAATGACATGCATCCCTCCCACTATGCAGAATAGTTTTGTGTCCTAAAAGTTATCGATGCTCTGCCTACTTATCACTCTCCTTTTTATTTATTTGTTTGTTTGTTTATTTTAGTTTTTTTAGTACTGGAGATTGAACTCACGACCTCATGCTTGCCAGACAGCTGCTGATGTCACTTAGCTAAATCCCCTGCTCCCTCTCTCTCTCTTTTTTTAAATCCTTGTTATATTTTTACTTCTTTTCCCTTTAGGGATTATTATGTTTGTGTTTATTTGGTATGTAGCAATTTCAGATTTTTTTTCTTTAACTTACTAATATGGATTTAAGTTTCCTTTGTTGCTTTTGATTACTGACAGTTCAGGTTTTCTTAGAACTGAATGTTATTCCACAGCTTACTTATGCATTTGCATACTGAGGGATGTGGCCTTCATTCATTCAACATAGTGTGCATCTATCACAGGGAGAACTCACTCACTTCACATATTTCACACACACACTTTTCTGTGTGTCAGGTTCCATTGTAGGCACTGAAAAAAAATAGTAGACTCGCTGCTATTAGGGAGATATAATGTAGTGCAGGAGAGATAAAACAGGATATATACATATCTCTACATACATACAATTTTAAACTTATAAAATCTGATAATTGTAGAAGAGAAAAACAGAGTGCTTACAAATCATAGCATAGGTGGTAGCTTACAGTGAAACAGTTTGGCTCCTAGTTTATCTATAGCAGTATTTAAAAGAGGGTTCAGGAAGGGCCTTACTCAAACAGGAACATTTGGATAACAGAGAAGAAACAATCATGAGGGTTTCTTCTGTGGTTGGCTCCAGGGACATCCAATAGCTGACCTATGGATATTTAATGATGCGTGAAGATCCTGAAGCAGCTGTGTATCCCTTGGGCTCAGGAATAAGGACACCTGTGGGTCAGAGTGGAGGATGACAAGGAGAAAACATGAAGGAAAAGAGCTAAAGGAAAGTCAATATTGTAGGACTTTGGAGATCATAGCAAGGACTTTAGAGTTCATCTTTTTTAAAATATTTTGCATTGTTTTTCTTCAAACTTAGTAAGTTAAATATTAATATTTAATTATTAATCATGTAACCTGGGGTGGAGGAAGAGTCAGATAGTCAAATAGCGACACAGTAGTGACAAAGTCAAGGAACAACACAGGCCATTACTCATTACTCAGGAAAAGCATAATTTGTGTTTTCTCTGGGACACTCAGGGGCTTTACTATGAAGAATTTGCTGATAAAGGTTGATAATTCTCAAGATCTGAATTCAACAAACTGTAGGCCAGGAAAGCTGATGGTATAGTTCTGAACACCTGGAGACCCCAGGATCCAGAAGACTCGATGCTTCCATCACGTCTACAGGGAGGCAAAACCAATGTCTCAGATAGAAAACAGTAAAGCAGAAATAATTCCTTATTATTCAATCCTTTTATACTAATTGTCCTTCTATTCGGCTAGAATGTCAGTCTGTTTTATTCAGTCCACTGATTCAAATGTGAATGTCAACCAGAAATACCTCACAGCAATACCCAGAATGATACTTCAACTGTCTAGGCATGACTGGCCAGGCAAGTCGACACATAAAGGCAACATCTGTCATGCAACTATTCCTTAGTATATTTCATATCCAAATTACTGTGTACATTAATTCTATCAATAAATAATTTCTGAATAAAAGCATTATGCTTTATGGAGCTGATCAATAATCATATTCCAATTATTTAAAAACGTGAATTCTAAAAGCCATGAGTCCACCTGCATTATTTTGAATATCTAAGCAACTCCATCTTTATCTTTAACAGTTTATACGGCAATCAGCATTTCTTTGCATTTCCAAACTTCTCATGTACTCTACTATAATAAATCTCTTGATGTTTACTATGGAGAACTTAACATTTTTTCAGAATATTATGAAAAGTAGCCTAAAAATTGGAGCTCAAAAAAATCATCTTTAAATGAAATGATCACTCTCTCTGGATCTGTGCCCTGGGATGCACTATATATTGTTAATTATGTCTTATAAGTTGTTAATATTGCCCTAATTATCTTTAATTTTTAAACCAATGTGTGACATTTCATAATTGTACTTCTCTGCCTATAAAAACACTTCTCTAAAAAACCTGTTTTAGTTGATTGTACTTATTTACATGTACATGTATTTACATGTGACGTACACATATTTCTTTTGCCAATTTAATGAATATATTCCAGGTATTTCTTCTTTAAAGATTTGGATTTCTTCTTTAAAATTAACTGTATTGCATTTGAGGTTATCAAATTTTCTTTAGAGAGGTTTTAGATTGACTTGTTCTGGATCTTTAGAGAAACTGCACACATCTCACTGAGAACCTGGAAGGAAGTGTCAGATTACAAACCAAGTAGGGTGAAAGCATTACTTCCCAGGGGTGAACAGAGGCAGTGAGTCCGCAACTAACTAACCCAGGCCGCAGACACATGGCTGCTCTTACCTATGCTCCTATGTGTGCGTTACACTGCTTTATACATACATTTTACTAAATATACAAATACGTTTTGTTGAATTTAAAAACTGCATCTCTTTTAATGTAGCATAAAAAGATGAAGTAAGCTTATAATATCATTCAGTTAAAAATGGAAATTTTTGCCACATGTTAGGTCTTTTGAAATCAACTTCATAAAATTCAGAGTGTAAAATATATATCATACTAAATTTCAAAGAATTTAAATTTCAAAGACCATTAAAGGACTGAGCATCAGCTTGGTGGCACAGTGCCTGCCTGACAAGTGCAAGAACCTGAGTTTGATTCCTGCTACAAAAAAAAAAAAAAGACCATTAAATGAAATAATCAGATAACACATATATCAATGCCTACCTTATACATAGTTGTCTCTAAAGTTTTCATTAATGGTAGCAGACTAAAAATAATTTTACTCCTAGTGAAAGAATATTATGTAACTGTCCCCTTGCCATGTACATTCCCTGTGTAATATCACTACTCAGGAAAACTTTAGGTACTTATATATGAAGATGCTGACTTGTATACAGCAATATGAAATACAACACACAATGAAATAGTACATACTTCTAGTTGTATTGTTTTCATTCCTGTATGTAAAGCTACTTTCGCTGTATATACACATATTTTTATTTTTAATAGGAGTATGTCATAAAGATGTTTTTTAAACTTAATGCATCAGTAACTTTTTCAACTGAATATAGACAGATATATATATAGACTAATATATATGTATAGTTCTATACTCCCTTACCAGAGTCCTTGAAAGTAAATGTGTTTTGAAATTCAGGTTTTCTTTTGGAACAGTAATATTATGGATTAAGAACTGGTGGTCAATTTAAGGCCAGCTGGATTACATTAGCATGGCATTGAGCGAAGATGCTCCACCTGATGAAAGTAACCAGGATAAATAGGTGGAGAAGAAGGGAGGCGTTGAGGGTTGAGGCGTTAAGGAGGCATTGTGGGTTCTCCTACGAGTTGCTGTCTGAGCCGTTGGTTCTCCTGGAGAAGCTTTGGTCTTCATATTGAGTATTGCTTCCTGGCTCCAGAGGGGAAGATATGTGCTGCTTGGTTTCCAGGGTGAACTTGTCACGCTGCTTCCTGGCATGTACCCGACTGTGCTTGTCAGAGGAGGAGCTCGGGCCCTCTGTGTCTCTGAGGACAGCTGTGGTGCCTTTCAGGATAACCCTGGTCTTTGTTGTGAGTGTGATTTCTCGGCTCATAGAACCCTCATCCCACTAGCACAGCTCCTTTATCCTGCTGGCACAGACTTTCTGGCTTCTACCGCTGACCCTCGGGTCTTCCTGGCACAGATCTGTAAAAGAGACTGGCGTGAGTCCTTCTTGTGGGCTCTGGACCTCCAGTTGGACTCCTGGGAGGCATTGTCCTGAGCTCTGGGTTTTTATCTGGACTCATGTGAGACATTGCTGTGGGTTTTAGGCTCTTGACTAAATAATCTATGTCTTTGGTGTTGTGAATAGATTTCCTGCATTTTCTTGTGTTAACTCCCGGTGACCATTAAAAAATAATAATATAAACTCCATGTCATGGTCCTAATTGTTCTGTGTACAACCCCTGAGTACAATAAGTAATATTCCCATGCTGTACAGTAGTATGTATTTCCTGTTATACATAGGGTGGCATATCCTAATCAAAGACATTATTGTTTCAAGGATCTTAATATGCGGACACATTGAATTACACAAGATTATGCCTACCTTTATGTCTAGACATGTTAGGTTTTATCTCTAAATAAATTCATATTAGATAGACTGGAGATTATTTATAATTTCCTGACTTTTAAAAAGTTTATTACTAAACAATACATCTAGAAAGTGCCCTGAAAAATGCTGCTTGACTTGGGATGAAGTAGAAATAAGGCCAGTTTAAAAGGCAAGAGCACTCTTAGAACCCTGATGATCTCAGAAGTAACCTGATGCTCAGGCAAGTAAAGGTCCACACAATGATGGCTTTGCCCCACCTCTCTTGGGTTTAAAATACAACCCAGGCACTGAGCCACACTCAGCTTCTTGATCAAATCCTGACATGTCCTCACCACAGCAGCACATTCTGCATGCTCTGGGATGCAGGCAGTGTGGGAAAGCTTTACAGATGAGCTCAAAGACTTACTGAGTCATCTGAGGATAACCAGTGTGGGAATATTCTGTTCTACAGTATAGGAACGCTGGCTAGTGGACGTGTGCAGTGTCCGCATGTGTAGAAACAAGCAGAGACATTTGTAGGTCACAGATCTTTGAGGAATATTGTGAAATAAGAAAAGTTTGCATGTTTGGATTAACTTCAACTCTTTTGAAAGAATACAAGGAGCTGATTATGATTTATATGCACAATCATGAAGAGAAAATAGTGTCTTTCTTCAATTTCATGCAGTACACAATGAAGTATACTTTTCTTAAAAATTAATATCCATTTTGCCCTTTTTATTATTAGCTATCAGATGGGCAGACTAACACTAGAAGCATAATTTTCTGGCTGACAGGGGTTTTTGATTTCCTGTGATATACCATGATAATAGTAGTAAGGAAAATAGAATTTTCACTGTTTGCAATTACACTCTTAGCCAACTAGGAATCTTATAAAACAAAAAAATCAATATAATGGATAGAGATATAGACTTGAAACCAGTAAACTAGATTTTTTTCTGGATTCTGCCACGTTTGAATCTTATATCATTTTTTCAAGCTGCTTGCTTTCATTGAAACTATCTTGCTGCTACCAGAGTTATTGTTATTGTATTTTAATATTAAGCAATGGTTGGAAAAATGTTTTTAGAGATTCTCAAAGCAATATTGTTTTTTATTCATGTATCTATCACACATTTCTGGAGTCAGGCCCTAAGTATTACTACCTCCCGGAGCACATAAGATATAAAATGACCATTTTATTTATTTGTGTATTTATTCATTTGTTTGTCTACTTTGTCTACTTTTAAAAAGTTTTTAATTAGGACATGTTTGTACCATATAATAATTGCTTTCATTATGGGAAATTGGCATATTAATTTAAAACATCTTTAATTGTTTTTATGTCTCCCACTTCCTCCTCTTCTCACTCCATTGACTGGTCCTTTTTTATCTTTTGCAAATGGCATATCAAAGGCACATGGTGATGAACAAGTTGGGTATGAAATACCTAGGGGATACTCAAGTAGGATATAGACCATTTAAATTGCACTGACACATTTTACAGCAACATGTATGTGTGAAACTAAGAGAAGAGTCTTCAGAAATTGGTATGGGGTTATTAGCTCAACATGATAGTGGATAAAAAGTGTTTATTTAGAGAGGACAATGAGGAAGCATAGATAGCATCAGTTGAGATGACTGGAAACTGCAGATGACACAAAAGATGGATAAAAGGGCCGCAGGCTGGAAGGAGAAGGCCCAGCCGATCAGAGGGACTTTGGTCCAGCCCCGCCCGCTGCCTCATCTGGCCAAGGAGCACACCACAGCTGCTCGCCAGAAGGAGGGAGCTGGGCCGAGCCACTGGAAACTGCTCTGATCTTGCCTGCGAACTTCTTTTGATCTGGAGAGCACCAGTACTACTGCCACTGCTTGGAGGAAGGAGCAGTCCTGCTGAGGAGGTTTGAGGCCTACTTAGGCCATAGGGGACCTTCTATCAGTCTTCAGAGTTTTGTCATCCAAGGAGCTGGATTGTTACACAGCATCCAATTCCCAGGAGAGTAAGAGATCCTTGCTCTAAGGGGTTGGGGGACCACTGGGCTTGCAGCCACACTAGACTGGGCTTAGCAGGATTTGGGATTGCCTAGACAATACCAGGTGGCCTTCTATCCTCAAGGGAGCTTTGCTACCAGAAGGGGAAACTGTGCAGATTGAGGAGACTTTAGGTCTACCTGAGAGGAGCCTGGCAAGCCTCTTTTAATCCAGGGGCTCCACTACCCAAGGAGCAAGCTACTGCCAGAGGAGTCCCAAGACCTCAGGACATAAGAGTCTGTTTACAACATGACCAGGGGAAACTCTGGAACACACTTGAAACACGATAATATAGGAAAATGACAAAACGAAAGACCAAAATGCAATCTCAAACATCCAACCCATCCCAAGAAAGCCTAGGAGAGATGGACATAGAAGAAAATACATGCCATATACCTGAAATACCTGAAACAATAGTAACTGAAATAAAGAAGCAGCTCCGGGAAGCTTTAAAGGAATTCAAACTAGAAATAATCTCTCAGGTAAAAGAAGAAATAATAAATGAAATGAAGGAGAGGCTGAACATATCTAAAGAAGACACAGTTAAAAGATTGGAGGAACGAAACAAAAACATAGACTCTCTGGATGAACAATATAAGAAACAAACAGAATATATAAAACAGATGCAAAGAGATATACAGGAAATCAAAACTCCATTGAAAGTTGTAAAAACCACCTCAATGAATGTGAAGATAGAATTTCGGACCTCGAAGACAAGATTGCAGCCAGTGAACAGGAAAGGAAAGATCTTTTAAAAATAACAAGAAATCAAGAAATAACAATGCAACACCTGCAAGATGACACAAAGAAAAACAACATAAGGTTGATAGGGATAAATGAAAAAGAAGGAGACAATATAAAGGATGTCAAGAGGATATTTAGAGAAGTAATTGCTGAAAACTTCCCAAACACGAAATTGGAAACTGATATCAGGATTAATGAAGCATATAGAATTCCAAATAGCCATAGCCAAAATAAAACCACACCCAGACATATAATAATCACCATTCCAGAAATCGAACAAAAGAATAGAATATTAAAAGCTGTCAGAGAGAAAAGACAGATAACCTATAAAGGAAAACCTATCAGAATCACAGCAGACTTCTCAACACAAACAACAAAGGCAAGAAGAACATGGAGTGAAGTATTTCAGACCCTAAAGTAAAATGATTTCCAGCCTAGACTGATGTAGCCTGCAAAACTGTCCTTCAGAACTGATAGAGAAATAAGATACTTCCACGACAAAGAACAGCTGAAGAAATTCATGATCACCAAGCCAACCCTACAAAGAATACTGAAAGACAGTTTAGATACACTTAGGAAAAAACCACTTAACAAAGCAGACAATTAAATAGAACAGAAAGATAAAGATGCAACAGCAATAATATAACATGTTAGCAATAAACCAATATATAACAGTTATAACCATTAATGTAAATGGTCTCAATGCACTAATTAAAAGAAATAGACTGGTAGAATGGATCAAGAAACAAAATCCAACCATATGCGGCCTACAAGAAACCCATGTAGCCCAAAAGGATACTCACAGACTGAAAGTCAAAGGATGGAAAATAATACTCTATGCAACAGGAACCCCCCCCCAAAAAAAGTGGGGGTAGCTATTCTGTTTGCAGACAATGTGAACTTCAAACCAATAATGATCAGAAGAGATAAAGCAGGTCACTACACACTGGTTACTGGAAAATTTCAAGACAAAGAGGTAACTATCTTAAATATATATGCACCAAATTCCAGAGCACCCAGTTATATAAAATAGGATTTGGGATTGCCTAGACAACATCAGGTGGCCTTCTATCCCTCAAGGAAGTTTTGCTACCAGAAGGGGAAACTGTGCAAATTGAGGAGGCTGAGAAATGAAAAACCAAATTAGCAGTAATACAATTATAACAGGAGATTTTAACACACCATTGACACCAATGGACAGAACAACAAGACAAAATCAGCAAAGAAATAAAAGAACTGAATCACACCTGTGAACAAATGGAATTGATAGACATATACAGAGTATTCCTCCCAACAACAACAGAATACACAATCTTCTCAGCAGTACATGGGTCATTCTCTAAAATAGACCATATACTAACTCACAGAACATATTTAAACAAATGTAAAAGAGTTGAAATCATCCCCTGCATGTTATCGGATCATAGCGCTATGAAATTAGTAATTAATTATAAAAGATACTGCAAAAATCCCACAAACACATGGAAACTGAATAACACACTCTTGAGTAATCAGTGGGTCACAGAGGAAATTAAAGAAGAAATTAAACAATATCTACAAACAAATGAAAACACAAATACAACTTACCGGAATATGTGGGATGCAATGAAAGCTGTCCTCAGAGGGAAATTTATTGCACTGAGTTTCCACATCAGGAAAACAGAACAAATACAAATAAATAACTTGATGCTACACCTCAAACATCTAGAAAAAGAAGAGCAAGTCAAGCCCAAAGCCAAGAGAAGAGAGGAAATAATAAAAATCAGAGCAGTAATCAATGCAATAAAGACTAAGAAAACAATCTAAAAAATCAATGAATCAAAGAGCTGGTTCTTTGAAAGAATAAATAAAATCGATAAGCCCCTAGCCAATCTTATTTTTAAAAGGGAAGAAAAAGCTCAAATTCATGCAATAAGGAATGAAAAAGGTGAAATCACTACAGATTCAATAGAAATACAGAAGATCATCAATGCCTATTTCAAAAACCTCTACTCTCAAAGGTTTGATAACACAGAAGAAATAGACAGATTTCTAGAAGCATATGAAGTACAAAAGCTAGGTCAAGAAGATGTAAAACTGCTGAATAACCCAATTTCTATTAATGAAATTGAAAATGTAATTAAGTCATTACCTACAAAGAAGAGCCCAGGCCCAGATGGATTCACTGCAGAATTCTACAAGAAATGCAAAGAGGACCTAATGCCGACACTCCTCAAACTCTTCAATGAAATTGAAAGGGAAGCAATCCTTCCCAAGTCATTCCTGTAAGCAAATATTACTCTAGTACCAAAACCTGAAAAAGACACAACTGAAGAAGAGAACTACAGACCAATCTCCCTAATGAACACATATGCAAAAATCCTCAATAAAATATTGGCAAATAGGATGCAGCAAATCATCAAGAAAATTATACACCATGACCAAGTAGGATTCATCCCAGGTATACAGGGATGATTCAGCATACGTAAATCAATAAATGTAATCCACCATATCAATAGAGTCAAAAGTAAGAACCACATGATCATTTCTATAGATGCAGAAAAAGCTTTTGATAAGGTACAACATTCATTTATAATAAGAACCTTGCAGAAAATTGGAATAGACGTAATAAAGGCCATCTATGACAAACCAACAGCCAGTATCATACTAAATGGCCAAAAATTGAAGGCCTTTACTTTAAAATCAGGCACAAGACAAGGATGTCCCCTGTCACCACTCCTATTTAATATAGTACTGGAAATACTAGCCATAGCAATTAGACAAGAAAGAGAAATAAAAGGCATAAAGATAGGAAAAGAAGTTAAATTATCACTATTTGCAGATGATATGATACTCTATATAGAAGACCCCCAAAACTCCATTGAAAGACTCCTAGATATAATAAATAAATTCAGCAATGTGGCTGGATACAAAATCAATACTTAAAAATCAATAGCATTATTATACACTAACAACAAAATCACAGAGAGAGAGAAATAAAAGAAGCCACACCCTTCACACTAACAACCAAAAAAATGAAATATTTAGGAATTACTCTCACGAAAGAAATGAAAGACCTGTACAGGGAAAATTATAATACACTGAAAAATGAAACTGAAGATGATCTCAGAAAATGGAAAGGCATCCCTTGCTCATGGATAGGAAGAATAAATATTGTGAAAATGGCCATTCTCCCAAAACTGTTATACAGATTCAATGCAATCCCAATAAAAATACCATCAACATATCTCATAGATCTCGAGAAATCACTCCTAAAATTCATCTAGAGTGAGAAGATACCCAGAATAGCAAAGACAGTTCTAAGCAGCAAATGCAAGGCAGGAGGCGTCACAATCCCTGACTTGAAGTTATACTACAAAGCAACTATAGTTAAATCAACATGGTACTGGAATCAAAACAGAGCTTAAGATCAGTGGAATAGATTAGAAGATACAACCACAACTACAAATACACTCAACCACCTTATCTTTGATAAAGGGGCCAAATATGTTCACTGGAAGAATGACAGTCTCTTTAATAAATGATGTTGGAAAAACTGGCTCTCCATATGCTGAAAACTAAAATTAGACCCATGCCTGTCACCATATACTAAAATAAAATCTAAATGGATCAAAGATCTAAATATTAAAACAGAAACACTAAATCTATTGGAAAACAAATTGGGTAAAAACCTTGAAGACATAGGGGTAGGTAGAGAATTCATGAACAAGACTCAAACCGCACAGGAAATACTTCCCAGAGTCAATAACTTGGATCACATCTTATTAAAAAGTTTCTGCATATCGAAAGAAATTTCTTACATAGTGAAAAGAAAACCCACAAACTGGGAAAAAATCCTAGTGAACTACCCCTCAGACAAAGGACTTCTGTCTAAATCACATAAAGAATTTTAAAAAATCAGACCCCCAAAATTCAAAGACCACATCCAAAAATGGGCATCTGAGATGAATAAACAATTTTCAGATGAAGAAACACAAACAGCAAACAAATATATGAAAAAATGTTCATCTTCCTTGGTCATTAGAGAAATGCAAATTAAAACAACACTGAGATCTCATCTCACTCCTGAAAGAATGGCCAAGATCAAGAAAACCATCAACAATAAATGCTGGAGAGGCTGTGGGGAAAAAGGAACTCTCCTGCACTGTTGGTGGGAGTGTAGACTGGTGCAACCAATGTGGAGGTCAGTCTGGAGATTTCTCAGAAAGCTGGAATTGGAAGTCCCATTTGATCCAGCTATTCCACTTCTAGGCATATTCCCAGAAGAACTGAAAGCATCATACCACAGTGATATATGTGCACCCATGTTTATAGCAGCACAATTTGTAATAGCCAGATCTTGGAAACAACCTAAGTGTCCATCAACTGAGGAATGGATAAAAAAGTTGTGGTATTTTTATACAATGTAGTACTACTCAGCTATAAAGAATGATCACATTGAGACTTTTATAAATAAATGGATGCAGCTTGAGACCATACTCATAAGTGAAATAAATCAAACTCACATGTATAAATACCGAATAGTTTCCCTAGTGTAAGAAACGATAAGAATACATAAAAGTACATGGTAATCATGATTCCCAGTCCCACTGGTTTGAAGCCATATAATGTTTTCACTCTTTAATTAGAATTGTTTTAATCTGGATTGTTTTATTTTATTGTCTGTGATACTACAAATAACTATTTTGAAGAAAATAAGACAGTGTAATAGCTAGTGCTGATTTAATATCATCCTGTTTTGAAGCCCCATCAAGTTGTTGTTCATCTGTTTCCATTGGTTCTAACATGTTGTATCTTATTATATTTTAATGTATGCAGTAGTATGAGCAAATTTTTTTATAGGCAAAGAGATAATATAGAAACTGATGTTCGGTTTCTGTTAGCCGATTCTAAATACCCTGTAATAATTTCATTCTCTTAAACGGTTTCACACTGTTTTGATAAGTTTGATGCTATACTATACCAAGTTAGACTCGAATATTTCAAGGAAAGAGTCACGATGGTAACTACTAATGTCAGGCTATCTGGTGGTGAAACACAATGATGTTTAAATTTTTCGGTTCTGACCGGTGTTGTTCTATTGATATATTCTTTTTTTATCTCAATCTCCCCCCCTTTTTAAAATTAATTTATTTCTTAGTATCTTTTAACTAAGGGAAAACTAAATTAAAAATCTTGTGATATATTATAGTAACTTTTTTGTTTCCCTATTAACCTGATTTGAACCCCTGTATTGTTCTCTACATTTTGTTCTGACTGATTTTATTATATTCTGTTTTGCTTAATAGTATCAAGTTTGAGGGTATAGGTAACCATTTGGAAGGCAACCAAATATTCTATGATGCCCGTTATCGTTTGACTATTATCTTCTTTGGAAATCCTGTAAGCTCTCCAATGTGGGTTTTATTGGTCTTCTGTGCTGTTTTGTTCAATTCTTTTATACCAGTTGATATAGGCAACATTTTTTAGGATAACAAGAGGCATAATGGTAACCACTGTTGATCACCTAGTAATTTTTTTTTTTTTTGGCATTATATACTATGTCCATCCTCCTGTTTTAACTGACTCTGTTTTGCTTTGTCACATTGGGTTTTTCTTTGGTCTGTCTTGTTTTGGTTTGGTTTTTTTTTTTTTTTATCTTTTTTCTTTTCCTCTTCAAAGAAAAAGTTATAAGAACTATGGGAGTAATGGAAACCAAAAAGTGTGATTGTTAGTGTAAAAAAGAGAGGAAGGAAAGTGATCTAAAGGATATAACTGCAAGTATATTTAAATGTGTGGGATAGAGAACCATATTGCTGAGTTTTTGTTGGATCATTGAACAGAACTGTCTGCAATCTCACTGTATTAAAGTTCACTTTGTATGCTTTAATTTTGTAATCTGGACAACTGTTTCTGAGATGACAATGTGTGATCTATTAACTGGTGAATTCTTACTGTATATTTTTTCTCTTGAAATTCTGTATTACTTCTAGCCTTTTACTGTTTTGCTTCATTTAGTTTTGTTTTTCTCTTTAAATAAATTTTTAAAAAAAGATGGAAAAGAGGGAAGAAGAAGAGAACAAAAGAATAATAAGATTAATTGTTAAAGTGCAAAGTAGTAAGGAACAGCTTAAAATAGTGGCAAAAAAGATATAAAATAAACTGAGATAACAAATAAATATTTAAAACAATTACAGGAAAATTTCTTGTAGCACAACTGCTACAACAGGCTAATCTTTTTGACTTACTGATTTATGTCTTTTACATCATCTGCTGGATTTCAGCATTATCTATAAAATGTTGCACATGGTTAACAAATTTTTGATAAAGTATGAATTGTGGAATTTCTCAAATGCAAGTTAGGATACTTAGTAAATCAAAGAAATGTATATTCTGCAACATATCATTATACTCCTAGAAATATAATTTATAAAAGCAAATGTCACAGTCTTTGATAATATATGATGCTTTTTATTGCACAAATCTGTATAAAATTCTATGAAACATTAAACTACTTACCTACAAATGTGTTTAGTAATCCTGAAGTGTTCGTATTTTGTAACAGTAATATGAAGAATATTTCATTTATTAGCAGTACCATCAGGAAGTCTAAAGCACCGTCTTATAACTAAGTATATCTCTAACAAAACTCACAAATGCTAAACCTAAGTATAATAAAGAAAGATTATAAATAGATTATCACTTCTTCAAATCAAGATGAAAATATACTTAATTTTGATAATGCAAAATGTACTTATAATTTTTAAGACATAAAAAGAAGTGTTTTGTATGTCATAGGAAATATTATATTTCAATTTAAATATTAATGTGGATTTATAAGTAATAACCTGGAAAATAACTGAATTATGAAATAGAAACACTTTTTTCAGAGTAGCATAAATATTATCATCTCATTTCTCTAAACTATTACTAGTGTATCTGTAGTTGTACTTTGTTCTAAGCATGGAGCGAAGGTAAGAGTATGGAAGGACTGAAAATGGCCATGGAATATAATTTTAGATACCATAATTCACTAGAAAAACAAACAATAAAACAGAATTTGCTACATATATTGTACACATTTCCTTAGCTATAACAGGATTTGTGGACAGTTTGAAACCAAGAATATGATTCATTTTTAATTCTCAGGTGAGGCAAACAGTTCATCCCTATGTGTTTGATACTTTGGTGGAAAATAAAATAATCAAATTAATTTTAAATAAAACATATAAGGAGTATTTATCTACTTTTTCCTATCAAGATTTGCTTTTTTAATTAAAAATAAAAGTGGCATTTAGGGTCAGAGAATTATAGCTTGTAACAATTAATTCTCCCACTCTAAAATCATGATGTATATATAGTACATGATAAAATTCACCAACATACCATATATATGATATGTATGCTTCAGTATGTAATAAACATGTTATATATGACATTATTTTGTTATATAGCATATTAAATTAAAGTGTTTTATAGTTATTTAGTATAGGATTTCAGTTCTGTGAATGACTGATGAATTTATAAAATTAGTGATTTGTTTAATATTCTGGCTCTGTTATCTGTTAGTATAAATGTCAACAATATTTTAATATATTGAAATTTCTAGACGTTAGGAAATTATTTTCAAAATTCAACAGTATGTAGTGGTCCCAAAGTCACTATATCTTATAAGGCCCTAAAAGGAAAATACTTTTTGAAGTATTAGGTTTTAAGTGCTACAATCCATTTTGAGAGGTCATACATGGGACTAACATGCATGAATCTTAAAATACTCTTTTCTAAAGAGTAAAGTGGGCCTATGACTCTCAGACCAGTGCAGTCAGCCTGAGTCTCAGCCCAGATGGCCTACAAACCTGGACTGACACCCACAGCCGTCAGGGATCCCTTCCACCTCCTGAACCTAGTACTGGTGTTGAACTTTGGCTCCCACCCCTTCTCCTAGCACCTTGGACTACAGCAGATTACAATGCTACCACAATGGAAAACTCAAGAATTCCTCAACCAAACAGAAGACCTTAGCAGGCTCCATTCAGTGCAGTGAGTTTGCCCCTAAAATAGAAGCCTGCAGTGGGTAAATAGCACTAGTCAAGCTCCCTGCAACTGTAAGATCTTGGCAAACCCGGCAAGAGGGTAGGTGATACCCTCCTCCACACAGAGAACATCTGACAGTTTGAGGAGTGAGCCAATAAGGCCTCCCCTGACTTGGAGAAAATTAAAAGAGATTATAAGACACCTAGTGATACAGTAGTACCTCAGCTGACACAAACACTATAGACAGGGAGACATGGCGACCTGAAATAACATGAAGACATAGCAATATCCAGAACTAACAGCAGACCTACATGGGATATTCCCAGGCTAGTTAGCCCAGGAAGAATGTAGGACTCACGCAACAGACCCTATAGGAGGAATTCAGGTGACTGACTCTCCTCTTCATTGCATTACCCAGCAAATGGACAAACATCAAACATACAGTAGGACCTTAAGAGTCACACTACCAACAGTTTAGATTGTTGGGATTGAAAGACCAAATATTTGCCCAAAAGGTGAAAATAACAAAACAAAAAGGCAAAAATGCAATCTCAAACATCCAGGCCATCAGGAGCAAGTACAGGTGACATTGAAATTGAGGACTTTAAAAGTCATATCCCAGAAATCTCTGAAAAGATAGCAAATGAAATAAACAAATTCATGAGAATATAGAGGAAATCAAATTAGAAATAGTTTCCTACATAAAGACAGAAATAACAACCTTAGAAAAGGAGTTGCTTAGCATAGCCAGAAAATAAATAGATTTTTAAAAATTTAGGAACATGGGAAATTGATTGAAACCTTGAATGAACAATATAGAAAACAATCAAAATCTATGAAATGAATTCAAAGAGATATTCAAGAAACAAAATTTCTATTAAAAGCAGGCAAAACTGTTTAAATGAAGCTGAGGCTAGAATTTTGGACATTGAGGACAGGATCACAGTTAGTGATCATGAAAGAGTAGAACTTTTAAAAACAGCGAAGTGCATAAAATGACAGTACAGATACTTCAGGATGATGCCAAGAGAAACAGTGTAAGACTAACAGGTATCAATGAAGATGCAGGAGTCAACGGAAATGACATAGGTAAATTATCCACAGATATAATAGCAGAAAATCTCCCAAACATGGGAAAAAGTCTGATATGCAAATAAGTGAGACATATAGAATGCCAAACAGTCACAACCAACATAAATCTACACCCAGAAATATAATTAGAATCCTAGACATACAATATAAAAACAGAGTACTAAAAGCTGTTAGAGCAAAAACACAACTCACATCTCAAGGAAAGCTCACCAGAATCACGGCAGACTTTACAGCCCAAACCCTCAAGTTAAGATGAACTTGGAGTACTTGGAGTACTTGGAGTACTCCAAACCCTGAAAGAACACAGACTGATGTACCAAGCAAAACCATCTTTCAAATTGAATGGAGAAACAAGATACTTCCATGACAAAGAACAACTGAAGAAATTCATGTCCACCAAACCAACCCTAGAAAAAGTATTGTAAGACATACTAGAGACAAAAAAGACCACAATCTCCAGAACAACAATAGAAAGACACCACGAGGCAAGGCAAGCAATTAAACAAGAAGGAAAAGAAGATTGTAATGGTTGATTGATTGTGTCAACTTGAGACAGTTAGAAGCTAACTAAATGGGTTTAGCAATTTGACACCCAAGGATGTAGAAGAAGACACACCCTAGGGTGGGTCATCACCTCGAGGTATAAAAGGGACAAATCCATTCCATTCTTGGGAGAAGTCCCAGTCTTCGCCTTTGGTTTGGGCCTCGCCTCCTGGCTTTCAGTATAGACTCTTCAGCTTTCCAGCATAGACTCTTCAGCCTTTCATCACAGAGCCTTCGGCCTTCTGTCGCAGACCCATCAGCCTGCTGGTGTGGACTTGCACAAAACACTAGGGTGTACTCCAGACCTTGGATTGAATCCTTCGGCCTCCAGTGCATAGACGCCGTCTGCACGCTTCCTCATTGGACTCTGTGACTGACTATCATAAGCTAATCTTGTTGTTTCTGTATATCCCAGGTTATAGCTGTTTTCTCTAGTAAAACCCGGAGCAATACAAAGAAGCTTGGAACAAAGTATTCCAAGCCCTGAAAAAAAATAACCTCCAACCCAGATTGATTTACCCTGGGAAACCAAAATATTACTACAACTATAGCAAGAGAAGAAGAAGAATAAAAGAAATGCTCTCAAAATTAATGAAGAAACAAGATGCTTTCATGACAAAGAGGAACTGGGGAGTTCATGACCACCAATCCAATCCTACATAAAATACTGAAGGACATTCTAGAGAGTGAGAAAAAACCCACCAGGATTTCAGGAACAGTGGCAAAGAGGTCTCAATGAACAGGGCAGACAGTGGAATGAAGGAGAAAAGTAGACAACAAATAGCATAGCAAAAATGAGGCAGAGAAGGTTGGCTATAATCTCTACCATAGATGGCTTTGACACACTAACAAAAAGAAACACAGGCAGAGTAGATCAGGAGATAGGACCCATTGAGATGCTCTGTAGAGGAAATATAATTAACCTGAAATTGGGCTTATGAGCTGAAAGTCAAATATGAGAAAGCAATGCTCTGTGACAAGGAACCAGGAAGAAATAAGGGCAGCTTGTCCAGCACTTGCAGATAGATTGGAAAGACATGACACTCTTGTGCAGTGGAGAACTATTCAGCTATAATGAAGGAAAACCTGGAAGCTTCTGAAGGTAAAGTAATACAACTGAAGTTCAAGCCCAAGGGTAAAAAAGTACAGAACCACTTAGGTAAATAGCAGGATGCACCCCTAACCTAAAAACTAAAGGAGTTAGTGGGACCCAAAATATATAATACACCTCATGAAAGTGAAAGGGGAGGACTTGTCTAAAAAGGAAGGTAGAGGACATTGTTAGTAGTGTGTCAGATTTAAAATCCACATAGTTCTTATCACTCTGTTTAGACTGGTTATATTCTGTTCCAGTCTACTTCTACTAGACTTGAGGGCTCAGACAGCTATTCCAAAATAGCAGGATATAATATGGTAACCATCCTTAATTTCCTGTTAACTTAATCTGAAGCCCTGTATTACTTATACTTATTATGACTGATCTTATTTGAATTTGGTTTGTTAGATCATTGTTTTGTCTTGACCGATTTTATTCAAATCTGTTATGATTGATAGCATCAATCTGAGAGTATAGGCAAATACTCTGAAGATGACAAGATTCACTAGGATACTCTCTCTGGTTTGATTATTGCCTGCTTTTGAACTTTTACACTGTCCCCAATGTTTTGTTTTTATTAATATTGTTATGTACCCTTATATTCAATCATACTATGCCTGATGATATAGACAATTCTATTGAAGATATCAGGAGACATCATAGTAACCACTGTAGATCAACTTGCCTTGTGGTTTTATATGACTTTTTTCATTTTGTGCTTTTCTAGGATTTTGTTTTGTTTTGTCTTATTTTATTTTGTTTTTCCCTCTAATACAGAAAGGATAGATAGACATGTAGAGATTCATGCATTTGTAGAAATTCTAAACAGTTTATGAGAACTGATTATATAATGCACGATGAAATGAAGTACTTTGAAGAAAAAGAGACACTAAGGTACCCAGTGTTGATTCTGTAGTCATGATGTGAAATCCAGCAATACTATTAGTCTTTTTTCAGAGTGATTTTAGTCTGTTTTATTTGGTTTAATTTCAACATATATGAAGATATGGACAGCTATTTTGAAGAGAATGAGAGATACTATGATAGCCTTTGTTGACTTCCTTATTGTCTGGTCTTGAAGCCCTAAAATGTCTTCATCATCTTGTTCAGATCAGTTTTATACTATGTTGTTTTGTATTAATTCACTGTATGTGAAGATATGGACAACTATTTGGAAGAAAACAAGAGACAATATGATAGATAGTGAAGAACTCTGGTTGTTTTGCTTTGAAATCTGTCTCTTACATTGTTTTCTTATTTTCTGTTTTGTTGTGTTTAATTTCACCTTCTTTAAAATAAAATAAAAAGAAGACAAAATGAGCACAAATAAACAACCTGATACTACATCTCAAGCTTCTAGGAAAGGAAGAATGAGTCAAACCCAAAACTCATAGAAAACAGGAAATTGTGAGATCAGAGCAGAAATTAATGCAATTGAAACTACAAAAACAATACAAAGAATTAACAAATCAAAGAGCTGGTTTTTTGAGAGAATAAATAAAATTGATAAATCTCTAGCCCACCTTATTAAGAAAAAGAAAAAAAAAACCCTCAAATTCATGCAATAAGGACTGAAAAGAGAGAAATCACTATAGATCCCATGTAATTTCAAAAGATCATGAATATCTACTTTGAAAATCTCTACTCATATAGGGTGGAAAATACAGAGGAGATGGACAGATTTCTAGAAACATGTGAATTACCAAAGCTCAATCAAGAAAATATAATAATTTTGAATAACCCAATATCAGCTACTGAAATTGAAAAAGTGATTAAAAACTTATCAACAAATGAAAGCTCAGGGCCTGATGGATTCATGGATGAATTCTATAGGAAATTTAGAGAAGATCTGATTCTTAAACTCTTCTATGAAATTGAAAGAGAAGCAATCCTCCATAACTCATTTGTGGAGGCAAGTACCAGAACCAGAAAAGGCCAAAATCAAACCAAACCAAAAAGGAGAACTATAGGCCAATCTCACTAATGAACATTAATGCAAAGATTCTCAATAAAATACTGGCAAAAAGAATGCAGAAAATCATCAAGAAGATTACACACCACAACCAAATGGGATTTATTCCAGGAATGCAGGGAAGGTTTAACATATGCAAATCAATAAATGCAATACATCACATCAACAGAGCCAAAAACAAAAATCACATGATCATCTCAATAGATGCAGAAAAAGTTTTTGATAAAGTCCAACACCTGTTAGTGATTAAAAACCCTAGAGAAACTTGGAATAGGTGGTATCTACTTCAATCTCTTAAAGGCCATCTATAACAAACCAATAACCAACATTATAGTAAGTGGATAAAAACTGAAAGCCTTTAGTCTAAAATCAGAAACAATATAAGGATGCCCACTATCACTATTCATATTCAGTATAATTCTGGAAACATTAGCCAGATCAATCAGACAAGAGAGAGAAATAAAAGGAATAAAGATAGGAAAAGAAGAAGTAAAATTATCATTATTTGCAGGTGGCATGATATTTTATATAGAAGACTCAAAAAACCCCATTAAAAGACTACCAGAGGTAATAAATAAATTCAGCAGTGTAGCCAGATACAAAGTCAACACTCAAAAATCAATAGCATTCATGTACACAAACAAAACCTTCACTGAGAGATAAATTATGAAAATATCACCTTTCACAATAGCATCTAAAAAAATGAAATACCTAGGAATCAACCTAACCAAGAATGTAAGAGACCTATATGCTGAAAATTATACTACCCTAAAAAGGAGATTTAAGAGGATATTAGAAAATGGTAGGATATTCCTTGCTCTTGGTTAGGAAGAGCCAATGTTGTGAAAATGACCATACTTCCAAAACTATTACACAGATTTAATGCAATCCCAATTAATATACCATTAACATACTGTACAGATCTAGAGAAAACACTCCTAAAATAATTTGGAACCAGAAAAGACTTAGAATAGCAAAGGCAATTCTGGGAAACAAAGGCAAAGCATGAAGCATCTAAATTCCTGACTTGAAATTATTCTACAAAGCCATAGTGATAAAATCAGTATGGTACTGGCAAATAAATAAACCTGAGGACCAATGCAACAGATGAGAAGAAACAAACACAACTACAGACACTCAGCCACCTTTATATTTGACAAAGGGGAGAAAATGTTCACTGGAAGAAGGATAGCCTCTTTAATAAATGGTGTTGGAAAAATTAGCTTTCCACATGCTGAAGACTGAAACTAGACCCATGCCTATCACCATGCACTAAACTAAAGTCAAAATGGATAGAAGATCTAAATGTTAAAACAGAAACACTAAATCTATTGGAAGACAAGATAGGTAGAAAACTTGGAGACATGGGGTAGGCAGAGAATTCATGAACAAAATGCAAGCCACATGGGAAAATACTTCAAAGAATCAACAACTGGGATTACATCTTATTAAAAAGTTTTTGTACTTCAAAAGAAATCACCAACAAAGTGAAAAGAAATCCCAGAGAATGGGAAAGAATTTCGGCATCAATCCTTGAGAAGAAGGACTTATATCCAGAGTAAATAAAGAATTGAAAAATATCAATCCTCCCAAATTCAAAGACCCTCTCCAAAAATGGACATCTAAGATGAACACATATTTCACAAATAAAGATATACAAATGGAAAATAAATACATGAAGAAATGCTCACCATCACCTGTCATTAGAGAAATGCAAATTAAAACAGCACTGAGATTTCATCTCACTCTGGAAAGAATGGCTGCCATCAAGAAATCAACTGATAATAAATGTTGGTGAGACTGTGGGGAAAAAGGAACACTTCTTCACTGTTGCTGGGAGTCTAGACTGGTACAGCCACTATGGAAATCAATAAGGAGATTCCTCAACAAACTAGGATTAGAAGTGGTATTTTTATACAATGGAATATTACTCATCTATAAAAAAGAATGATCTTGAGGCCATTATAGGTAAATAGAGGCAACTTGGAACTATTATCATAAGTGAAATAAATGTCTCACATTTTTAAGTATCACATTGTCTCTCTAGTGTAAAAAATAATAAAAATTGAAAGAATAAGGTGCAAAATATATAATAGGTATATTAAAAATGAAATGGAAGTGCTCTAAAGGATATAACTATATGGATGATTAAGTATGTAAGATGATCATATTTCTAAGTTTTCCCCAAATCTTGGAACATCATGATTTGCATTGTCAGTGCTTGAGTGTCCACTTTTTATGCTTTGATTTTGAAATTTGAACACCTGTTTCTAAGTGGACAATATGTAACTTATCAACTAGTGATTTCTTAGTGTTAATATTTTTCTTTGAAATTCTGCATTACTTTTACCCTTTTTTCTGTTTTGTTTTGTTTTTCTTTCTGTTTTCTTTAAATAAAAAAAAAAGAGTAGAGTGAAATAAGGACAGGTGTATTTGATGCTTAGCTTATTGCAATAGCTTGGAAACTCTCAGACAGTTTCTTCTCAATGGAGATGCAGAGAAATTATGGTGAGAGAAGACAAACCGAGTCTCTCTTTTGCTCCAAATGCTCCAGTAGTTTCCTATCTCATGTGATAAAACCAGAAGTCCTTGCAGTGGCCTGCCAGCTTCCACATGATCAGTCGCTTGGCTACTTTAATATCCTCATTTCCTGGTTCTCCAAACCTCTAGAGGCACTGCGTTTCTTACTTAAAGTGCCTGTCTGTGCAGTTGTTCCTCAGAGAACTCACACTTAACTACATCCTCTGCTTGGAAAGCTGCTCTTCTAAATACTCACCTGCTTCAGTCTCTCTGGCCTTCAAGGATTTGGTCAGTTCTCACCTTCTTGGGAAGACTTCCACAGCTATTAAAAATGCAAACTGCATTCACAGAACTCTTTATCCCCCATTCTTGTTTTATTTTTTTTTTTCACAACACTGGTTATATTATAAAGTACTATGCACTTTACTTTTCCATTTTAATTGTGCCACAATTTCACCCACGAGTGTGCAAACTCTGTAAGTATGGAAATTTTGCCTTTGTTCACTACTATAGTTTGTACATAGATGAGTGCACTCTACTTAGTAGGTACACAGTTCAAATATGTACTGAATGAAAAAATATGGAGAGAGAAATCAAAGGTGACTCTAAAATTTTGGCTGCACAATGGAAAAAAATGAGCTGATTTTAAGTCAAGTGGAAAAACCTGAAGAAAGAAATTTTGGAGGTGAGAAGGAGGAACTATCTTTAACTTTTTTTAACATATCATGTTTGAGATACCTATTAGATGCACAGATGAAAATATTGAATAAGTAGGTGAAAAGGTGGATCTGGAGGCTTATGAACATGTTCACATGGAAGAGAAAGATCTGGGTGTCACTAGCATGTAGAGAGAGTGAATTTGCAAGGGATTGAGTATAGAATGAATAAGGATTGAATAAGAACTAGGCATGGTCCACTTCAATGGTAAGGGACATAGGCAGTAAATTATGCAGTGAGGAAGACAGTAAACACAGGCAGTTAGAAAACAGAAAATCTATGAAGAGATTGCAACTCAGAATCCCAGAATGTGTTTCACAAAGCAAAGAATGATTAACTATGTCATATCAAATACTGCTGAGTGATCCAATCAGAATGGGCTAAGAACTGACCATTGGATAGACTATGTGGTGGTTACTATGTGTAACTCTGAGTAACCCACGTGTAGTCTATCCAATCGTCATAAGATTAAGATTTATAAATTTCATAAGATTATTTTCAGGAAAGACGGGTTAGTGAAAGCTGGATTCATGTGTTTTGAGAAAAGGAGTGAAAGATTTAGAAGTGGTAAATTTGACCCTAGTTTCCATGAATTCAATTTAAAGGAATGAGTTATTTAAAGTAGCAAATAGAAAGGGAAAAGTTATTTGTTTTATCTTGTTTTATCACTTATTTTAAAGCTAGGAGACATTATGGCATATAATTGTAAAACAAGAGAAAAATCATGCTTGAAAATGTAGCTCAGTGGTGGAGCAATAGCTTAGGAACGTGAAGAACTACATGCCCTTGGAACATGAGAGTTAAAGGAATGGAAGACACAAAGAGAATTAGGGTAAATTAGAATACAAGTCCTTCACACTGAGTTATCAATTTGAAATTATAATAGAGGGTGTGTTTTGTGTCTCAGTGTGTATTCACCTGCATGCACAGGTACATTTTTCTTTATCCCATACAGCACAGATTGGGGCATGGAATCATTAGAGCCTTAACACGGATTTCAAAGTGCATATAAGAAAATGACTGTCATGTTTTACCACGGGATCGAAATGGGATAAGGAGGTCAAGGAGGAAGTTAAAAGGGTGGGAAACAGCTACAGAGGGCAGACTCAACCCCAGTGGAGTCACCAAAGCACTGGAGTCAGAAAGATGGAAAACGAGTTGGAGTACACTGAAAAATGAAATGATGTAAATTATGACTGAGAGAGTAAGGGATTGATATGGAGGCAGTGCACGTGAAGGATGAACTGAAACTGAGAATCAAGGCACGAGGGAATTGGGAATTACCTGTCTCAATAATAGCTGGAATAGTGCTGTAGAGATAGGCAAGGACACAAAATCTTAAAGACTTAAAGGAAGTGATGGAATGAATCAGGGGTTGATAGTGATGCAACAATGAGAAATAGTTTTGTTATATAAGTCTTCATTCTTAGATGATGGTCTCAGGGAATAACAAAGGAGGGTCAGAGGCAACACTGAAGGTCAGGAATGACGCCTTTGGTGACTCACCAGTCAAGCAGTGAAGCAGTGTGTGATCTGAAATAGCTTCTCCAATAAATCTGAGACATTTGTATGAAAATAGATGCACCTAAATAATACAATGTTGAGTGAAATAAATTAGAAATACATGTTTAAATACCATATCATAACTTTCATTTGAGTAATGCAAAGTAAAAACAAAAAGCATAATAAAGAATACATAGAAAGAGACAAGAGGTGGATGTCTTTAGAATAGGAAGGAGTCCAAGAAACAGGAAGATGAAGGGAGATGGGGAAGTAAGAAAACCTAAGATATGCTGTGTCCAACAACCTAAAAACCTCAATGAATGTAAGCAAGACCTGTCATAAACATGACCTGAGAATAATAATGATAACAACACTGGTGTAATGGTATTCAGAGGCAGAGGAATGGAGTTGGGTAAGCAGGAAAAGGAGATTAAAACAATCAAGCTGTATTATGTGCCTATTCCTACTTCCTAAGATGAATCTAAATTTCAAGTACTACAAACATGTACTAATAAGAGGAAAAAAAGCAGAGCCCAATAAAAATTAAAAAACAAACAAACAAATAAGTTAAAAAAAAACCCAGTGCTACACTAGGTGTAATGTCAGCGCTTTAATCCCTGTACCTTTAATCCCAGCATTCTGAGAGACCAAAGCAGGAGGACAGAAAGTTAAAGCACAGCTTGGGTAATTTAGAGATATTGCAAGACTCTCTCTCAAAGAATAAGAAATGGGTAAAGATTTAGGTCAGTGAGAAGATCCTGAATTAAATTTCAGTGCACAAGAAAGGTTTCTTTTAAACAGCTGTTGTTTGAGTATATTTTCATGAAAAAAACATATGAATACTCAAAGAAGAACCTGGTTTGCAGTTAGATCAAAAAGCAGATTGAGACATTCAGAGAAAAGTTTGGTTTCCATAAAACTGTCCCCTTTTCTTTCATGTAGGTATTTCCTGGCCCTCCTCTAAACTCTCATAACATTTTAACAGTACTTTTGTGTTGCAATTTATTGATTTCTTATATTTTAACAATATTAAATTATTAATGCAGGCCTTATTTTGGGACACAGTCTATATCATTCAAACTTCTGCTACTCAACTACTACACTCAAAGAAACTTGTTTTATTTAAGATCAAATTTTAAACAGTTGTTTACAGTGGCATGTGATCCATAGTTTTACTACTGTGACAAAATATCTGAGATAAACAACTTCAAGAAATAGAGGTCTATTTGGGCTCACAATTTCATCGATTTTTGTCCATGGTGACTTGGCTCCCTTGTGTTTAGGTCAGTGGTAAGGATAAAATGTCACAGCAAAAGTCAGTGGCAAAGAAAAGCAGCTGACATCATGGCACCCAGGAAGCAGAGAGAACAGGAAGTCTCTGGGGATCAGGTGTGGTCCCTAAGGTCACATTGCCATCTTCCCCCTATAGCCAGGCCTCAGCACCTGGTTCCCTCACTGCCTAATAATGCCATTTATTATGATCTCACTAGCTGATTAATCCTGGAAGGAAGTTGGAATTCTCATAATCTGATTACTCCCCCAAAGCCCACTAGCAACTAATTCTAAACATAATGAGCTTCTGAGGGAACATTTCAGATAGCCGGAACAGGAGGATTCATTCATTTTGAAAAGAAACTTCAGTGTTTTATGAATGTGTTAATAAGAATAGGTACTCAGAAGTCAAGTTGGTATATGAAAAATAAATATTAAAATATTAGAAACAGAGAGACCCATAAATAGTAACCAATTGTGTAATAATACCTGTAATTATAATTTTAAAGGAAATTTTGACCTTTGCAGTGAATTATACTAAAACTATCCAGCATGGTATGCTCCCAAAATTGTAAGAAAGTATAAATTGAATAATCATAAAAATTTTAACAAACACTTTGCTTTTCTTAGGTCAATTTACAAATATGTGTTGATTTTTTCTTATTTG
Organism: Cavia porcellus; assembly: GCF_034190915.1. Classification (NCBI taxonomy): domain Eukaryota; kingdom Metazoa; phylum Chordata; class Mammalia; order Rodentia; family Caviidae; genus Cavia; species Cavia porcellus. Next base: position 22,541,041 of record NW_026947497.1, on the reverse strand, counting down.
TTCTGAAGAACAAATTATCTATGCTGCTGCCATTTTGGAACCTGGCGTGGATGCCACCACCATTCTGTAACATGAGGGTGGCTGCTGCCATTCCAGAACATGGGTCTCTGCAGCTTTCTTCTCAAAGCAGTCTTTCACTTTTGCAGTTTTGAGAATGTAAAAGGTGGCGACTTCTTGGTTCTTGTGATGTCCTCAGGCCATCTTTTCTGCTTTCCTGTTGTTTCTCAGCAAAGATGATCTTCTCGGCTCTATCTTTGCAGTCCACTGGAGATGTTTTCCTGGCCAAACTCATATTTTCAATTATCTTTCTGGGCTCTTTGTTCTTGATTTGCAACATAAATCTTGCAAAAAGCTGCAACAATATTCATGCCATTGCCCAGATATTAAACTACCTTGAAATTTTTCTGCTGTATTAATTAGTCCACTGCCCTTAATATCAGTCTCAGGCAAAATCTCTGGACACAAGCAAAATACAGGTGCTAAACCACAATATACATCATCTGGAGTCCAACATCCAATGCATTCCTTCTTCCCAGAAGAAACTTCCTGGGCCTGGACTTTACTAGTCTTCTGGTATGATCTCTGACCAGAATCTCACATACAAAACATCCTACGGCATTCCAGTGGTACTCTTTCAGGTGATATTGCCAAACCTTTCCAAACTCTCCTTACAGGTCATTCTCAAAGGCTCTTTTACCAGATGGGCAGGTATAGTTCAGTAATGACCTCACTTCTCTGGTACCAAATTCAGTGTTTGTTACTTTTCTCTCACTGCTGAGACAAAATACCTGATACTCAAAATTAAATAAGGAAAGATTTATTTAGCACACAATTTGTGGAAGTTTCAGTCTATACTCAGCTGGCTCCAAGGTAGAGCAGAGAATGACAGAGGGCAGCAGTTCATGGAGGTAAAGACAGCAAAAATGACCAAAAACCAAAAGGGAGGAATGCATGAGAAGACTCTTTCTGTCCCTTATATTGCATGTAGGCTACCCAACTTAGGGTGGGTACAGCACTCACATCCATAATCCCAGCATTGGACCCCTAACCAATCATAACTCTAGAAGCCTGCCCCCATAACCACAGGAGGTTTTTGGGGGAGATCCAGAAACAAACCATCATACTGGATAATCAAATAAGTACACTTCAATGGATCTCCTAAACCATCCAAGATAGTTTAATTTAACTTATAATAGCAACTCTGAAATATCAGTGATCTGCCTATATTATTTTTCCCATTCATGCACCAAGCTCACCACAACTGACGAAAGGCCTCTGCATAATGTAGTTACTCACAGATTCAGGGTGACAGAAGCTTCATGTGATTTGTGTTTCCTATAAACAATAGGCAGTAATAATGAAGTTTGTAGTTGAACATCACCAACTAAATGCTTCTGATTAAGTGATACTGTCACTTCCACTCAAGTTTTATTGGTCAAAGCAATTCAGTGTCTAAACTTAACTCCCAGAAGGAAGAAAATTACAATCTGAAAGAGGCACAGAAAAAGCTGAACTAGACTATTTTTCTGTAGCTGCAAGTATTGCCTTACTGGCTGTTCCACATGACTGACCTACAGGAATTTAATAATACATTATAGTTAGGTAAAGTTTGACAATTTAGCATGGAGTGTTTCAACTATATAGAAATGGCCCTACCAGTCCATTATAAAGACTAATGCCATGTGTGAAGTACATTTATAACAAATGAATCATTTTGTGGCTCTCTACTTACTGTCACATTCACTATAACTCAAGGAAGGTGATAAAACGATATCTCTTAAAAGCATACTTACTTATTTCTTAAGAGAACTTTTTATTGTTATATGACGTAAATCTTTGTCTCCTTTTGAAGACATGATTTCACTTACAAATTAAGTCTCTTGTCTTTGCAAAAGACCAGGCTATACATTTGGAATTTGCTGCAAAAGTTGATATGTATTTTACCTTTTAATTCCTTTTTTCCTTGTAATTTAATTTAACATGCTGGTGTCATATTTTTCCACTGTATAAACTACTTCAAGCCATTATGAGAGATAGGGAGTAAACAAGAATTGTATTAAACAATACCAATGTTTTGTTAAAAATATATTTGCTTCATTCTTGAATTGTTTTGGAGCAATATTACAACTGTGAAAACTGAACAAAGGATACATAGGATCCCTGAATATCATATCTTACAACTATGGGTGAAACTATAATTATCTCAAAATAAACAAACAAAAAAAAAAAGGCAGCCTCCTCCACCAAAGAATATTGACTCATAGTGTTTGATGCAAAGGACTTAAAAATGACACAATTATTTTTAAATCAATTATTTAGTAAAGAAATGCCCAATTTATCATAAAATAAAATTCATGGCTGGCAAAACTTGGATCCACAGTCAAGGGATGCTTTCATGGATTAGCAAGAAATGGCAGATTCACACATCATGAAAACTAACTTGCCTTTCTATTTCTTCTTTCCATTCTTTCTTTCTTCTCTCCAAAAAAAATACTATTTAGTTTCTTCCTGCCCAAAAATTTTACAAATGCCTTCTATTTCTGAAGAGTAGGTAGGCCATCAATAAATAACATAGAAAAGTCTGACCAATGAGTTCTTATAGTGTAATGGGAAAGAAGGTAAATAAGCAAATAAATAAAATAATGGTTATTTCACTATGTCTTTTAGGGAAAACTAAGAGCATGGAGAGGAAAATCAAGGGGTGAGGAGTCACTCTAAACAATGTGGTCAGACTACTACACTCCAAGGAAATAGAGAAAGAGATATAAACAGATTTGTGAGGAATAAGATGGGATTATTCTGAGTTGAAGGCACAGTATGGAGGGAGGGAAAGAGGGGGAGAGAGAGCCTGAAAACTGGCCAAACTGGCTAGTAGGTAGTTCACCAGGAAAACTCAAGATATGATATTAGAAGTGTGATTAGCTGTCTAGTCTAGCAACCCCAAGAATTGCTATTGGTGACTGTTGGTTTGGACTGGCATGATTACTCATAGTTGTTCTAAATTGAAAATTGTTTTTAAATTTATTAATATATCTTTGTAATATATAATAAATATATTCATTGTGAGGTGCTGAAACAGCACAGTGTGATCCTTTTAGTTCCCCTTCTCATTCTCTCTTCTCAATTCAATATAGAACTAATGAGAAAAGTAGTCACTGTCTCTCTTCTACATATATCATCCTCATATTCAATTTTCAATGAGAAAGCCAATGAACAAAGAAGTTCTGCAGATATAAAAATGGGAAAGTAACGTCAAAATTACAATACTCTATTGTTAGAGGCCTACATATGCAAATAAATTACTAACAGTGGGAGAAAACCCATTGGCAGATAGATAGATGATAAATAGATAGGTGATAGATAGACAGACATAGAGACAGACAGATAATCAAGATTCTCAGCCAGTTACTGCCACTGTGGAGGATTTTGCTCCCCATGACTTTTGTGCTTGCCAAAAACATTGTATAATGTAACGTATACACTATTCAGCTTATTTATAGAAATTAGCCCTGAGTGCAATATCCCTTCCAGGCACAACACTAGCGTTAAAGTTACACTGGACACTAAATAATGATCTAGAAAAAGTTACTTTTTAGAGTTCGAATAAAGAGTGCAATAGATATGAGAATACCTGAAGGACTAAACTGTAATGATAATATTTTATTAATTAAAGTTTTGAGATGTTGATTGTATGGAACACAAAGATTTTAATCTTTATACTATGGAGACAACTTTGCTTATTGTCTCTTGCTGGTAAAATTCGTGAAAATCATTATTTTGCTGATTCTCAACTCATTACCCTTTGGATTTTCCAAAAACTGTATTGTATAAATCAATTTATACAGAGTTGCACCAACCTCATTCTTTTATTCTTGATATTCTCTTTGCTTCTTTTTGTAGTACTGTTCAAACATTTATTCTAAATTCCTTCTCCTTATTTCAGATTTCATTGAACTGAATGAACACAGTGAAACTAAAAGCATGAGTTAATAAAGAATAACTCTCAAAGTTTTACATACTACTTCACAAGATGCAGAAAACAAACTCTCTTATTTATATTTTGACCTTTAATAGCTATGTTAAAAAATGTTCCATGATGATGATTTAGAGGAAGAACAATTTTTCACCTGGACAATTTGTTCTTGTTTCTGGCTAAATCCTGTAGCTCTGATTCAGGCAGTTCTCATATCTTGACATCTCCCATCCATAAACAATGGGTTGACATCTGGGTGACGCAACTCTTTGTGTTTTGTGTTTCATTGGGGGAACAGGGGCAGGAGAGAGCAGATGGGAAGAAGAGTAGAATCAGCGTGCTACCTCCTGAGTGCAGAGTGCAGCACTGGCTATCTCATTCCCAATCTAACATTTCATACATGTATATATCATAACTCAAGTTTGAACTCACAAATATTTCATTTTAAATTTGATTTTTGAATAGTGCAAAGTACAAACAGCAGGAGTAGAAAAATGAGCATGAACCGCATCTGACTTTTCATATGGCAAGGATTGCCAAGGACCAGCTCAGGACAAGGAACATTCACCTCACCTTCTGGAATATAGAGCTCATCTTGTTAAGTGTCTACAAGTAACACTAAAATGTATATACTGCTCTGAATTCAGCAATACGTGAATCACCACTTTCCTAACATAAGTGCAACAAAAGATACTGCAGAATAAAAATTTCACTTGAAAAATGTTAATTAAAATCAATATGGAAGCCAGAATATTGGCACACACCTTTAATTCCAGCACTCTGGGAGACTGAAGCATGAGGACTCCTACTTCAAGCCTAGTCTTGAAAATTTAGTGAGGTCCTGTTGTAAAATAAAAACTACAACACAGGCTGGAAATGTAACTCTGTGAAAAAGCTTGTATTCAGTCCCTAATGTCTGTCTGTCTGTCTGTCTGTCTGTCTGTCTGTATTTCTCTCTCTCTCTGTCTCTCTGTCTGTCTATCTGTCTCTCTCTCTCTCATACACACAGACATGAAAGAAGAGGAGAGAGAGCTGGGAAAGGAGAGGCTACACTCAGAAAGTATTTAGTGTTTTTCCATATATCAAGCAAACTGAGATTCCAGTTAAACCTCACACAGATCATAGAAAGCAGTCATTATTAATTTTGCTATTCAGACAAAAAATGGGCTCAAAGAAATAACTCGAACATCAATTTAAGTAGTAAAGCTCTAAGTTTATGTTCTCTGATCTCTTAAATCCCCAAATCATCTATTGCCTGATGTCTAAAATACCTAAAATTGGCACAAAAATTTTTGATTTTTGATCAGAAAGCATTCTGAATTCCACTCTTCACAATTTTTCCTGGATTCTTCCTGGAATGATATTTAATAATATTTTAAATGTATCATTTAAGCTTAAATGGGAAATTATGCTTGTACTAGGATGCATCATATATATGTTCATAATAAAATATAGATGAGAGTTTAGCTAAAGCGTAAGAATCTTCAAATACATGTGATGCTTCTCTGTATCCCTGAACTCCTGGGTGCATAATTCACTTTTCCTAGCTTTCGGATGCACCAGCATAAAGCAGTGAAAGTTAAGGAATAAAAGCTGAATCTGTTTTTAGACTATGAAGTTCCTAGAAATATACAAAACAAACATAATAAGTAAAAGTATATCAAATTTTGTATATTTTGTATTAAAATTCCTAGGAAGGATGTCCTTTTGAAAATTTGAGCATCTTAGCCTACTGTTTTAGTGGAGAAAGGAAGAGTTCTAGATTAAAATGCTCATATTTTCCAGATATTTTAAAAGGATAATTATTGTTACATATGTGCAGTTTATTCAAGCCCACCGTGTATATATAATGGATAAACTGAGTCCTAACAAAACGTCTAATCTTAATTAGATGTGAAGAAGTGTACAACATATGTTAGATGAAGAAAACTGAAATATCACTGTGTAAATAACTTTTTGCAAAAATTCATATAATATATAATCTTTGGGGAACGGGACCACTATTCCACTATTCCGTCTTTGAGGTTTGCCATCACAGCCTAGGCAGACAATTTTGATAAGTCATGTAAAAAACCATGTCTAGAAAAAATAAAATTAAAATGTTAGCTATCCTTTCTCTCATAGTGCATACAACAGAAATATTTTACTGTATCTGAAAATAAATAGTATATATCATCTATAAAATCTCCCTTACTGTATTTTAAAAACTGTAGGAAAATAAAAAATTAAAGACAATATTTTCCATACAATGAAAACTAAGTTTTTATTTAATGTCTAGACTTTGATTGATAAATTATTACATTCTAGAAATGATCATTTTTTCCAATTCACAAAATTTGGTCTAAATCTTTCCAGGTGTTAATGATATCATAACTGTCCACAGTATAACTGAACTTTGGTAGTACATTTTGTCCCTTCACACATAGTTAATATTTAAGAAAAAGTTCCTTCAAAAAAGACGAAAATAAAAAAAAAGTTGCCTACAGAAAAAAAATTTCAGTATAAATGTAAATAACTAGATACTTGAAAAATGAGAAATATTAACTACATCCCTCCAATAGCATAAACATACATATTCTATTGTATAAAATTCAACTTATTTATCTATGGTAAAAAGTCTCAGAAATGAAAAAAAATTAAACAAAGACACAAAGTAAGAAAGCTTTGAGCAATATCATACTGTTTGTTGTGAGATGACTTCCAACCAGACAGGAACCTAAATATCTATCCACATTGACTGAATCATCTTAAACCATCCATATACTGTATATACTTTTGAAGACTTGTAGGAAGAAAGGAAAGCATTATCCTAAAATCACTAGCTAGAAAATCTATGACATGCAGTCTTATCTGATTTCCAGCTCCAGCTTATAACTATTTTTACTGACAGCTTTTTTTATGCCAACCACGATATAATCAATGTACATTATTTCAGTGTGCATTGGAAAGGTGGATATTATCATGCTGAGTTTATAAATGAGAAAATTGAGAGAGCACTAAGAATCAGATTACAAGGTGATAAAGTGTGTTTCTTATTGTTTCTACAGACCTTAATGATTTTAGAGAAGTTTTGTTTCTAAGCAAGACTGAGAGAAAGGTGCAGAGATTTCCCATACAACTTTTGCTCCCACCTATGCATTACCAGTGTCCTCTCCCATTACCAATGTGCTGCACCAAAGTGGTACTTCTGCTGCAAATGATAAACTTACACTAACATACCATTATCGTCAGAAGTTCACTCCTAGTGGTATAGGAGAAAGAAACTCCCAAATTACTAGATGTCCAGCATGAGTTCATGTTCTCTAAAATGTAAGAATGAATTTTAGGAACATCAGAAGGTTAAAAGTAGAATATATTTATCGAAAGAAAAAAAGATTTGCCCAAAAGACAGATGGAGTCCCTAGTGGGTTGCCAAAGACTCTGTCTTTTCTAGGGACTTTTATAGAGCAAAACCACAAAATGAGGCAAGTCTAAGGTGAAGAAAACATGGGAACTCACAAGAAGAGATTGAGGTAGGACAGAACTATAGTCAACCAATGATATTAACTGCCAGTTGATTAAATCTGGCACAAATGGAGAAGTCACATAGCAAGTGGGCATGAATACAAAATGGGGTCTTTGTAGGTTTAGATTTAGTGACTCCTGGTTTCCCCAGAGTGATAGAAATCTTTTTATTCCTAAGGAATAAGGGTGCACTTGTCTTACCTTTTGTCTTGAACTCTGGCCCACAAAGGAGTTGTCTGTCTCCCCCACAATTGAGAAGTATCTGGTCTCTTGCACTGACTCTTTCGAGGGACCAGCCCTGACTGCCTATTTCTAGCAAACTCAGTTACTTATAACACTAGTCTTGTACACTCTATGTTTATACAAGAATTTGAGTTTTTAAATCTAATCTTTCTGACTTTAGAACTCGTACTCAGAAAACTAAGCTAGAGAAGCAGCAGTGTGTGTGTGTGTGTGTGTGTGTGTGAGTGTGTGCGCGTGTGAGTGACAAAAGGAGAGAGAGACACACAGAAAAAAAAGAGAGAGAAATAGATAAGGAAAGAGAAAGAGACGAGTTACTATAAAAAGCTGCCTGAGGCTAAACGAGTTCCTAGAATGCTGGGCCTTCATCCAGCACAGTGCTCCCCCAGTGTGAATTCACATTAAAATATCTTGTTGCTCAGTCCCTTCTTCAGATCAAACAAATCTGAGACTCTGGAGGTGGAAATCAGGCATCAGCATACGGTAAAGCTCCTATGTGATTTCAACAATACAAATATAGTGAGGCTGATGATACTAGAGCTTTCTTTGAGCTGAGTCCTACTGTATTAGGGTGCTCTCTGACGCTTTGAAGAAAGAGAAATACTATCTCCAGAAGCTTTAAAATAGTGGAATCTTGATCTTGGCCATTCTTTCAGGAGTGAGATGAAATCTCAGTGTGGTTTTAATTTGCATTTCTCTAATGACTAGTGATGCTGAACATTTTTCCATATATTATTTGCCGTTTGATTTTCTTCATCTGAAACTTGTTTATTCATCTCAGATGCCCATTTTTGGATGGGGTCTTTGAATTTTCGGGGTCTGATTTTTTTTTTTAATTCTTTATATGTTTTAGACTAAAGTCCTTTGTTTCAGGGCCAGTTCACTAGGAATTTTTCCCAGTTTGTGGGTTAATGGCCAACATCAAGAAAACCACCAACAACAAATGCTGGAGAGGCTGTGGGGAAAAAGGAACTCTCCTGCACTGCTGGTGGGAATGTAGATTGTTGCAACCATGGTGGAGGTAAGTCTGGAGATTCCTCAGAAAGCTGGGACTGGAAGCACCATTTGATCCAGCTATTCCACTTCTAGGCATATTCCCAGAAGAACTGAAAGCATCATACCACAGTGATGTATGTGCACCCATGTTTATAGCAGCACAATTTGTAATAGCCAGATCTTGGAAACAACCTAAGTGTCCATCAACTGAGGAATGAATAAAAAAGTTTTGGTATTTTTATACAATGGAGTACTACTCAGCTATAAAGAATGATCACATTGAGACATTTATAAGTAAATGGATGCAGCTCGAGACCATACTCATAAGTGAAATAAATCAAACTCACATATATAAATACCGAATAGTTTCCCTAGTGTAAGAAATGATAAGAATACATGAAAGTATGTGGTAATCATGATTCCCAGTCACTCTGGTTTGAAGCCATATAATGTTTTCACTCATTAATTGGAATGGTTTTAATCTGGGTTGTTTTATTTTATTGTCTGTGATACTACAATTAACTATTTTGAAGAAAATAAGAGCGTAATAGCTAGCACTGATTTAATATCATCCTGTTTTGAAGCCCCATCAAGTTGTTGTTCATTTGTTTCCATTGGTTCTAACATGTTGTATCTTATTATACCTTAATGTATGCAATAGTATAAGCAAAATTTTATAGACAAAGAGATAATATAGAAATTGATGTTCAGTTTCTGCTAGCTGGTTCTAAATACCCTGCAATAATTTCATTCTCTTAAACGGTTTCACATTGGTATATGAAGTTAGACTCAAATATTTCAAGGAAAGAGTCACTATGGTAACTACTGTTAATGTCAGGCTATCTCGGGGTGAAACACAATGATGCTTAAATTTTTCAGTTCTGACCAGTGTTGTTCTATTGATATGTTCTTTTTTTTTTGTCTCAATCCCCCCTTTTTATTTCCTTTTTTTAAATTAATTTATTTCTTAGTATCTTTTAACTAAGGGAAAACTAAATTAAAAAGTGTGATAGACTATAGTAACTTTTTTGTTTCCCTATTAACCTGATTTGAACCCCTGTATTGTTCTCTACATCTTGTTCTGACTGATTTTATTATATTCTGTTTTGCTTAATAGTATCAAGTTTGAGGGTATAGGCAACCATTTGGAAGGCAACCAGATATTCTATGATGCCCGTTATTGTGTGACTATTATCTTCTTTGGAATCCTGTAAGCTCTCCAATGTGGGTTTTATTGGTCTTCTGTAAGTTTTGTTCAATTCTTTTATACCAGCTGATATAGGCTACTCTTTTTATGATAAGAAGAGGCATAATAGTAACCATTGTTGATCACCTAATCACCTAGTAATCCTTTTTTTTTTTTTTCATTATATACTATGTCCATCCTCCTGATCTAACTGACTCTGTTTTGCTCTGTCACATTGGGTTTTTCTTTGGTCTGTCTTGTTTTGTTTTTTTTGTTTTTTTGGCTTTTTAAAAATCTTTTTTCTTTTCTTCTTCAAAGAAAAAGTTATAAAAACTGTGGGAGTAATGGAAACTGAAATGTGTGATTGTTAGCATAAAAAAGAGAGGAAGGAAAGTGATCTAAAGGATATAACTGCAAGTATATTTAAATGTGTAGGATAGAGAACCATATTGCTGAGTTTTTCTTGGATCATTGAATAGAACCGACTGCAATCTCACTGTGTTAATGTCCACTTTGTCTGCTTTAATTTTGTAATCTGGACAACTGCTTCTAAGATGACAGTATGTGATCTATTAACTGGTGAATTCTTACTGCATATTTTTTCTCTTGAAATTCTGTATTACTGTTTTGCTTCATTTAGTTTTGTTTTTCTGTTTAATTAAAAAGAATAAAATGAAATAGTGGAATCATCTTGTAATTAAGAAAAAAATCCTTGTCACTATTCCTTAAAATCATTTAGATAAGAAGTAAGATTCTTTGAGATTATGAGAATCAGTTTTTATTTAATAATATCAATTAAATACAGGGATCTTAAAAAGTGGCCAAGTATAATTATCAGCTTAGTTAGAGTGAGGGAAATAATAACATACAAATCTCAAGTTGCAACCAAATGTCTCTTTTAACTAAAGTGGATGAAACAAGGAAGAAAGAAACAAACCAGTAAGTAGGAGAAAAAAATGTGAACAAAGTTCTAGGTATAGTAGCGGGATACAATGGAGATGAGAAAATTCATAAAACAGCAGTCACCTGAAATCTACAAAACAGTTAAGCCAAAAGAAGTGAGAAAAGAAGAATATAAAGAGTAAGATTCTGGGGACCGGGATGAGGTTAACAGGCAGAGTGCTCGCCAAGCACACACAAGACCCTGAAGTAGCTCCCTAGTACCACACACGCAGATGCACACGCACACACACACATACTTGGATGCATATTCTTCTTGTAAAAAAGTCAAATCCGAACCAATATCATTGCCTGGGGGGTAGAAGTGATGAACATTAAAATATCCAAGAATTTATGCAGGTTTTCTGTTATTTTTTTCCTTGAGAGTTTAATACAATGTGCTAGTGGCCTACATCTAATTGCAGTTTTCTTAGTGGAAATGATTTTATTTATGAGTTCAATTTCTTTGTAGATAGAAGACTTTTCAGATTGTCTCTTTATTCTTGAGTGAATGCTGGTAGCTTATGAATTTTAAGAAATTTATTTATTTCACATGCATTGAATTTTTGGCATTGAAATATTCACAGTATTTTTTAAAATCATTTTAATAGCTAAGGACCTGTGATTGCCTTTGGTTTTTTCCCTAATGGCTAACCTAAAGTCATATCAGGCTTATTGACTTCAGAGAAAAAATATTTTTTGGTTTCATTATTTCTCTTGATTTCTTTTGTTCTCATCTCTGACTTTTCTTATTTCATTTGTTCTACTAATTCAGCTTGAAATTTCCATTCTTTCTTAAAGTGTAACCTGACATCATTGCTATGAAACTTTTCTTTAAATGCATAAGGTGCCTCCTTGGGACAACATGTAGCTAATTAGCCTTTAAAAATAAAAGTCTCTGGCAATAGATGTGTTTTATTTAATGTAATTAGAACATTGACATTTAAGTGGTTAATAATACCGTGCGATTCGTAACACGTTTACACTTGTTTTTTATTCATGACACTCGTTTGTTGTTTAACTTCTCTATTTTCTGTGGCTTTCACTGAGCACTTTATGAGTCTGCCTCATTTTCTTTAGTATATGTTCTTTATAAAACGTTGGTTAGTCTTGAGTTTTCAAATGTATTTATGAATGACCCAACTGGAAATAATATGCCATCACTTCATGTATAGTATGGGTATCTTACGACAAGTCTTGATCTTTCCCTTCTTTTTCTTAATGGCAATCTCATCATTCATTTTATTTATATACATACTATGATCACTCGATATGTTGTTGCAACTACTACTTTAACTAAGCAGTTATCAGATTGGATAAGAATAAATGTATCTTCATAGATTCTTTCTCCTATATTCTTCCTTTCTGAACTTTCACCACTTTCTTTGCATGAAAAGTCCACTGGACTAATCTTAACTCCTAGATGTTTGAAGTGATTCTCTGTTTATGTTTAAAATACACTGCAGACTCTCAGCAGCCTAGAGTACTTGCTTTTTAAATTTCTTTTCCTACTGAATGTTTCCTGTGCTTGCTGCACCAGGGTTTGGCTTCTGTTATTAATTTTGGAAAATTCTCACTCATTATTATTACAAATATTTCACCTAACAGAGTCTCTCTTCTCTTCCCATTGTTCATGACACAAATTTTCAACTCATAATATATGTTATCTAGTCTATTTTTCCATTCATTTTTCTTCTTGTACTTTTGTTGGCAGAGTTTCTTCAGGATCTGTGATTTTTTTCACTGGTTGTGTCCTGTCTACTTAGAAGTTCAGCAGAGCTGCTATTTATATGAATAACAGTGTTTTATCTGTCATATACGGTGTGCTATGTTAACATCTCTGATTCTTCAGGTTTCCATCTTTTCTATGAAAACCTATTTGTTTTTAAAATGGTCTATTATCTTCTATCTGAACACTAATATATTAATCATAATGTTTTCATATTCCTTGTGTCTGTTTTTGAATCTATATGCAGATAAGGGGAAGGAGATCATTTGCTTGTCTGAATCCATAGGTTTGCTCCCAGCAATTTTAACACATAGAATGTCTAAGTATATTAATTTTTAGCACATAGGACTGCTATGGACATTAATGCCCATTAAATAGCCATTTCCTGTTCTCTACTCCATTACATTAATGCATTTTTAGGAATCTGAATGACGTAATGGTTTGGCAGATGAATTGCACTAATAACATTTCAAAGAATATTGAATGAAAGCAGGGATGCATTTAGCTGGCAAATTCATGATCAGAATAAGGGTTTTCTGTTTCCTATATGAGACATTTAGAGTTAAATGGGAGTGCTGTGGGGAAATCACTGTAAAACTTCTATTTTAACTAAGAAAGTGAAGCTCATTTTTTCCCTAACAGTACAGAAATAATTTGGCTGCTTAGATTAAAAGTAAGGAATAGTTCTACCAACTAGGTTATGTACCAAACATTTTTTTAAAAATTCGAAAATCAATGCAACTTTAAAATTTTCATAAAGGACACATTTATCAAGTACTGTATATAGTATGCAATAGGATCATTAGGAAACTGTTATGGTTTTGGTGTGAAATGTTCTACTAAAACTCACAAGGCAAAGCTTTGATCACTAACGCAGCAATCTCCAGAGATGAGACACTTAAGAGGTGCTTAGAGCACAAGCTTTTTTAGGACCCTAAGTGATCTTCCTATGCTTCCCTACCATAAAAAGAGCAGTTTTGCTCCACCACATCCTCCCTGCCATGATGTTTTCCCTTTTCACAATCATAAAATGATGGGCCAGCTGAAAGTTTTCTTTTCTCCTTTAACTTGCTCTCTCTCAGGTATTTCACAACAGTGATGGAAAACTAACACAGAATCATTTAAACTTTTCAATCTCAAACTACAAAATGACTAAAATTTACACTTTTACTAGGTAGTACACAAATGTGGATAAAAATATCTGTATGAAATGACAATGTTCTGTTCTGATTTGCTTTGTGGTTTTGTTTTATTCTCTTTAAAATAAAAAAGTTAAAAAATATATAAAATACATACACATTGCCACATGTGTACATATACATGTACAATGTTCAGACATATAGTATCTCTACAAAATATACTGCATATAGTATCTATATGAAAGATACATGTAAATACTGATAATACAGTAATTTTCTTTAACACTAAACTTTTACAAGCACATAATTTTCTTAAGGATTGGAATTCCATGATCTGCTTTTTCAAACAAACATTAATGGGATAGAATTTAAGAGTAGTCCTAAATTATAACACTTCTAATTATATGAGTTCTAATTCTTTTTTAACTATATATTTGCAAAGTAAATTAGCATCCTTTTTATTACAAATAATTTGAGTATCTATGTACATATAATTCCTTAGAAATCATGGAAGAACAGATTTCTGTTTCTGCCCAAAGAGAAATTAATTTAACAGTATGATTAAATAAAGTTTTGATTAAAGTATGATTAAATTTAAAAGGTGGCTTTCTTTGAAATATTATATTAATCCTTCATCAACTAAAGCAAAAGTGTCAGTAAATAATTTAGTTTCCTTTTGAATGATAAAGAAATATCTATCCTGCTATTTTAGTTTTTGCAACACTAGAGGTCATTGTTGTCTTTTAAATACATTTCAAATTATGAAAGTCTTTACTATATCTGAGAAACCTCAAAAGCGATCAGTTTTAAAGACAGAAGGAAGACATGAAAAATATTTTGTGCAGTCTAGTAATGTGAAATAAAAATATTTTAAAGTAATTTTACAGAAAATGTGAGATTTTCCCCTTAAATTGAGCTTTTGTATTATATTTATATGTAAACATAGGTGTGACTACCAAGTGACATTTTTGTATTACCAAAGTCTGTATTTTTTATAATGATGAAATAAATTTCTTTTTTGAAATAGTTTTGAAAACTGATGGATTCTAAAAAAAAAAAAAATTAACAATAGAAACAAAAGATAAAATAGATTAATTGAAGTTACTAAGTGCCTGAATTAGTCACTTTCCTGCTGCTGGGACAAAATACATAACAACCACATTTAAAGGTGGAGAGTGTTATTTGGCTTAGAATTTCAGAGTGTTCAGTCTATTGTTGATTGGCTCCAAGGAAGCAAAGACATGCTGAAGGGGCACAGTGCAGGAAAGCTACTCACACTCTGGCAGCCAGGAAGCAGGGGAAAAGGGGGAACCAGGGACCTAAAGAGACTGTTGAAGGTTAATTTGCCAGCGTGGGGGCACCCCAGACAAGGCTCCACCTCTGATCACATGAAACTTTTAGGTGGCATTTTAGATTTAAACCATAATATTTTTCTACTTCCTTCAAAAGGTTCACATGTATTTCATTATCCAAACTGTATTTGTCCCATCTCTAAAGTTTGCCAAAATATTGAGTTTCAGCACTACTAAAATGTCCAAGTCCAAATTCTTCTATAAAATTCACAATAAAGGGGCTAGGTATATAGTTCAGCCATACAGAGCCTCTCATACATTTTACCTGTCCTCTTCAGACCTTCTAAAATCTTAATAGGATCCTCTGTGACCCCATAATTCTTTATTCTGGATAGCAGAACCCAAGGAAATGCTTCAATAAGGTGGGGGTGGAACTGAACTAGCACTCAGCCTGGTCTTGATTTGCTTGTCAGTACCAAAAACAAGTAAGTAAATAAATGAATAAAATTCAAAGCAAATTCTTAGTAGCGAGCCCCTATCAAAATCCAAAAGAATGTTAAATATACATACAATGGGCGAAGTAACCATTCCCATTTGAAAGGGAGAAATAGTAAAACAGAAAATGAAAACAAAGCAAGATCAAATATCATCAAGGCAAACACAAAACCCTGTATCTCCTCTCCCCTAAGGCCTTGCCACTGCAGCTCACACGTCCTCTGTCTCTCAGTTGCCTCCACCTGCTTCCTAAGCTTTCCCACACAGACATTCCACATTTCAGTCATCTCTGGCTCTCTGGGTCTCCCCTGCACCTCTGGCTTCACTCACACTATCATGTCAATCTATCAAGCACTTCTAGCAGGGACTGGGACCCTACCATCCATGTTACCTGTTCTCTCCAGACCTTCTAAAATCTTAATAGGAGCCTCTGTGACCCCGCAAATCTTTATTCTGCCTCCCTGGATAGCAGAACTCAAGGAAATGTTTCTTTGGGGGGTGGGAGGTGGAGCTGAATTAGCACTCAGCCCTGGGCTTCTTTTTTCAAAGTAAAGTCATTGGGAGTTTATCCTTTTAGAGAACTGATCCTGGGAAGACTAAGCTTTGGCTAATTCTTGGGATGCATTCAAGCCATCTTTTCTATTGTCCTGATGCAAAGTACTTAGCTTCCTTTTAATATTAATCTTACCAGCAACTATATGACCTGAACTTTTCAGTGAGTTACATTATAATGAAACCACAAATGTTTCAGATTAGACCATGCCTTTTTTCCTGATTCTCACTGTAACTATGGGTAAAAGCAACAAGCAAGCCTTTGGGTGGACACTGGGATGTCTTGAAATTTTTCCTCTAAGAAATTAGCCCATTCCCTTTGAATTCAGTCTTGGGGGGAAAAAAAAACCTTAGAATATGGACCAAATGTCAACAAATTCTTTGCCAGGATTAAATACTCATGACCTCTAGTCCAGTTTGCATTTTTATCTAAAACCTCGTAAGTCAGGCCTTCTGCATTCCAAGCAGCAATTGGATCCTTTGATCTCTGACTAACACCACCCAGCATGCTCAGCTTAAAATATTATAGAGTTTCTCTCGCAACATCTTCAAACTTTTACAGCCTTGTCTCATACCCAGTCCTAACGGCTTCTAAACCACATGGTCAGGTACAGTCATAGGACTGGCTCCTCTTTTCTGGTGCCAATCTTCTTATATTAATGACTTTCATATCTCTTGGTCCTAATACCCAACATTTTCCATTTAAAGGAAGAGAGATTTCTTTGTCTCCCAGTTACAGTGAGTTCTGTCTATCATTAGTTGGCTTCAAGGCAAAATAGCATTGGAAAAGCGCATTGAAGAGGGAAAACACTTGCCCTGTGGCAGTCAGGAAACAGAGAAAGAACAGAAGATCTGGGTACAAGAATACACCCTTACAGGTCATTCTGCCAGTGACTTGCACCCTCTGATTAGTCCCTAACTCTTGTGATAGCTCGGACCCTGGAATAAAATCCAAGGAAGCAAGAAATTAAGAAATTTGGAGCAAAGGCTTTATTTCCAGGCCTGGCAACGCAGCCTCCAGGAGCCAATATGGAAGACTGCATGCCTAACAGATTAAAGGCGGGTTTTAAAAGCTAAAAACTGCAATGCTGTTGACCTGTTTCAGATAACATCTGGGATTCTTGGTACATTCCATTGTTCTCCGCAGTTAAACATTTTCCCGGAACAGCACACCTTGCAGAAACATGCGGAAGAGGGGTTGGGGATATTTGCAAGAAGCTGAAATTTAGGTCTTTACTGGAAATGGAAATTTAATCCTATTGAAACAGCACATACAGAACAGGATGGAGGCCCATTGGTTAGAGCTAGGCCATAACACCTCTGAGTACATGAAGCTTCTGGGGGAACATTTCAGATCTAAACTATAGCAGTTTCAAACACTGTTCTAAGAATACTACATTCAGTGTACCATTTAGTTCCCATAACAACCCTAAGAATTGTGTACTAGTGATACTATTCTCAGTATCTATGTACTATTCTCAGTATACTATGACACAAAAAATTTAAGTAAATGATATGAGGTTGTATAATTTTAGCAAAATATTACAAGGGCTAAGTAAAAATAAATTAGATATAGAATATAAAGTATATGTGTTTATATACATAGAATTATATTTGTATATATACATATGTTTAAAAGGTGGTCTGCCATGTACACATTTTGGTAATGATTTCATGTTCAGAATTTTGTAGTGCATAAGATTTTAACCTACTTGGAAGCTAGAAAATAAGCATGTTATCAATTTATGTATGCTGTTAGAAACACACTTCTGTTTGAGAATTAAAGAAATTTAATACGGCAAAAGTAGCAGTAGAGTTTCATATTAGTACCAATTCCCCTGTCCTTCAACTCCATGGATGTCTCCTCATGCAGTGACTCATGACTTATTATAGAAGTTAAACACTGGAAATGGGAGATTTACTCTATTTATAGCAGGTGGAACAACAGTGCTTTCTGTCCAGGCACAGATACTACCTCATCTCAAGATTGCTTGCCACAATCATAACCTTAGGAAATGGCTCAGGTAAAAAGCAGTTAAGGTGTTTTAGTCTTGAAATTCCCAGAAAGGACATGCCAGAATGTTTAAAATCCATGGCAGACAACACCTCGAACAGTCATACTCAATCTTAATATGAAGAGGTCTTAGTACATTATTTTTTTTAACGTTTTTGACTCATTCAAGTTCCAAAGCACAAAATATGAATATGACACATGGCATTGCAAAAGCAGGACATAGATGAATCTTTATATTTCCCCAAATTGTTTTTTTTTTGTCCATTTCTTATAGTCAGTATTTTGCTTGTCAGTCTCTCTCTTCTTTATCCAGTCTGTCTACTTATATTCTCATTTATTTAGTTTTTTTTTTTTCTGAAACAATTTTGGAGTTAAGAAAATCTTCATAACTTCTAAATGGAGATTTTATTTGATCTAGTTATTACAAAAGTTAGATCTTCTTAAAATGTCTAATACATGAGACTGTCAGAATATTACTTTTAACATTATAGCAAGTACTATTGATAGAATTTTCGGCACAGAAGGGAACCATCTGATAGGATTTTGGTGCGGCTGAAAAGATAAGAAATATGAAATAAAAGAGATCTTTATTTTAAAGAATGTGGGGAGAGACCCCCTGACCCTCCAGGGTCTGGCATTCTCTCCGCCAGACACCTGGTGTGGGGCATACATGTAGCTCAGGATTGGGGTGGTGCCTAAGGGCATTAGTGATGCACAGGTAGCCCACTGGTATTCATTTCGTGCAACAGGTAAATTGCCTAGGGGCAGGAAAGATAGCGATCCCTTGGTTCCTCCTCCAAGGCTTTACCGGCTACAGTGTTCCCATCTGGGGCAAAAACCTTTCATTTCCATCTTTTGATTATTAGGAAAATGGGCAAAGATTTTCTTTCTTTTACTGCTTACTGCTGAAAGGGGGTGCTGTACTGGGATTTAGGAGTGTTAAAGGGATAATGGTTGATGCCCATGTAGAAGCTGGTGCCAGGTGTTTTAACCAGGACAACTTTATCACTGGTGAATGCCTGTATGTTAGACTGGAAAAACAAAAAGACTAGGTGTTATGAGGAGATATGGCACTATCATATTTAAGGACCCATGTGAAGTAAAAGGAAAGGTGCCTTTGATTTAGATGTCATTTTATCAGGACCATGTTTAGGTAGAATCATTGCCATGGTAAGGTAGAATTCTGAAAAATAAGTGTAGGGTTATGAAAGGGTAAAAGTTTAAGAGGGTAGGTAGGTAAGTCTTGTCTATGCATGATGTGGGAGTCTAGGAAATACTGTTGAGAGTCCTGTTATAAAAAGAATAAGAAATTAAGAACCAAATTGGATAACAAAACATGACAGCCTGAGAGTTGTGGCTGTGAGCCCTTTGTGAGGTGGAGATGAGTGAGCAAAAGGATGGTTAGATTTAGGGCTGAAAGGCACCACTTACCCTGAGTGATGTGAAACCAGGATGGCAGTTTAGCAACTATGACCGCTGTTAAGGTTGCCAAGAACACCAGGTATGGATCGCTCTAACTTGGTTGTAGTCCTTGGGATGATTTGCTGCAACAGGACTTTAACAAGTATAGCAGCAGTCTCCCTGGTTGTAGGAAAGGCTTTTATGTATCCTGAAAAAGTATTAACAAAGACAAGAAGATAAAATGTATCTGTCAGTCTTGACCAGGGTTGTGTCTGAGAAATTGGTGAATAGGAAAGGAAGGAGGTGTTATATATCCCTGAGGAGAGGTTTTTACTAGAGATAACAGGTGTAAGCTGCTGAGACCACAGAATGTCTGGGACAGTCTGTATAAACACAAAGGAATAAAAAGGCATTTTCAAGATTTAGAACTGTAAAGTGAGTGGGGGAGGAAAGATTTGGTACCACTGGGTGGACTGGGAAGAAGCAGTCTGGAATCTGTCTTGTATAGGCTATATAGGTTGGCCATCAATACCCCCTGTAGAGACTCAGGACTTAATATAGTGAGACCTGAAAGCTCAGGAAGAAACCTATACATGGCCTCTATGTCCACAAGTATAGAGAATGTCTTACCTGAGACTTCTAGTGGGACTAGGGACTCTGAGAAGGACACCTTAATGGGGGCTGTGGGCCCTGAGCCCTGTCAATCTTCAGCAGCAAGTCCAAGCAGATCTGGCAGTGTTGGCATTTCCTGTGAGGACTAGAAGTTAGGATGGCTTACCCACTCTGGTGGCTAGGACAGTCCAGTAGCCCTGGGGTAAGGTCTCAAAGCCCAATGTCCTTCTGCTGCATTTGAGGCCTAGTCCATGGTGGGGCTCAGACAGCTCCACCTTCTGTCGGTTTATCTGTCTCAGAACTCCAAGTTTCACTGCTATCTCTGTTATTGAAAACACGAAAAGCCATATTAAGGAGGTCTCTGTGGGGTTTGAGGGCCTAGTTTAGCCTTTTGTCTTGGGATTTGGCCACAGTGGAAGGTATATGTAGAAATTAAGTACGCAGGAGTCAAACACAATCAACAGGGTATTTATAATTTTAGTAATGGCTTCCCATAAGGAGGACAAGGTCCAGGGAATTTTAGGAGCTGACATGTCATTTATGTCATAGATAAGTATCTGCTTATGTTATTAAAATGTCTAATGCCATCTGATTTTTGGAGGATGGCCTGTTTTATTAATTTTTACCTTTTTATTTAGGAGAGAGATCAGCTACGGTGTCATTTAACATCAGTTGAATATGGTTAATTATGGCTGGGTGGGGGGCTGAGCCAGAGCAGGTGGACAGGCTGGGAAAGGCTCAAGTCTGGCCTCTGTCCCAGTGTTGGTCTTGTTGTTTTGCATGCATCATATAACCTTTTCTGGAAAAGATCTAGTGGTTTCCAGCAAAAGGAATTTATAATTGCCTCTTAATTTCAGTTGTTAAACATCTAGAAGATTGATAACAGTACAGTACCATATAGGCAGTAAGCTTACCATAGAACATTAAATGGCTATCAACTATGAGTATTTTAACATTTGAATGCCAAAGAAATTTGTGAAACATCTCTAAGCATATGTCTGGATATGAAAGAAAACATTTGTCATAGCTGGAACACAAAAAGGCAGCAGAAACAATCCCAATTTTATATTTGAAAGCATGAATGTACCATCAGATCAGGAACAATGAATTTTCTGCTGTGACCTGTTGTTTTTTGTCTGTGCTGGTGTTTAAAGCCACACTGGAGTGCGCAGCTGCATTTGCACTGAGTTCTGCTTGGGGGCCAGGGCTGGGACTGCTCCTGAGAGCACACAGCAAGCAGGGCTGGGGTGGAACATGGAGGGTGGGTGGAGCGCCCAAGGTGGGCGGCACATGCAGAGTGGTGGGCACACAAGGTGGGTGGGGCGTGGAACTGCGGCGTGGCATGAGGGCCCGGAGCAGTTCTTGTGTACCTCCCAACACTGTTTGGGTGTACCTCCCCATCCTGGCAGGAAATGTGGGTCAGCACACGGAAGGGGAGGGGCTGAAGCCAGGAGGGAAGGAGCAGAAGGAGAGGACACATTCTCAAAAACAAAGGCCTAAAGACAGAGAGTTTTTGTAAACCTGTTGTCAGTGTGATAAGCTATAAATAGGGATGGTTTTGGGGGGGACAGGAAGTGGTCCCCAAGATAAAATGCAGCATGGGACCTGGCCCACAGAGTCACAGTCAGGTGAGGCAATGGACTGTGGTGCCTGGGGGCAGTACAGTCACCAGAGATATGAGTGGAGTTCCCGTGGATTACAGTAACAGCTCTGCCCATAAGAGCTTGAAGGCTCTGCCTTGGGCTGTCTAAGGATGTGAGAGTGTCACTCGAGTCCAGGGAATGGGAAGAAAACCTGCGTGGGGCCTGGCCCAGCGCCGAGTAATCTCCAGAGGTTGCTCACCTGTAAATGAATTAGACCCGTGTTGTTTGCAAACCAGCAGCGACAAGTTTAGTAGCTCCCGAGTGTTGAGAAGTGAGGAATTAATCCAGTATGCAGTCCAGTCCTGAATGGCAGGGGACTCACCAGCAGTCTCTCGTCTGCCATTCCCGGTCAGGGAACCATATGATAGAATTTTCAGCGTGGAAGGGAACCATCTGATAGCATTTTGGTGTGGCCAAAAGATGAGAAGTATGAAATAAAAGAGGCCTTTATTCTGAGAACTTGGAGAGAGACAAACAAAACCCCCCAACCACTGAAGTCTGGCTTTCTTTCCAGGGTTTGGCATTCTCTCCGCCAGACACGTGGTGTGGGGGCATACATGTAGCTTAGGTTTGGGGTGGTACCTAAAGGGCATTAGTGGTGCACAGATAGCCCATTGGTATTCATTTCATGCCACAGGTAAATTGCTTAGGGGGCGGGAAAGATATAGCCCCTTAGTTCCACCTCCAAGGCTTTACTGGCTACAGTGTCCCATCTGGGGCAAAAACTTTTTAACTATGTGTTAATATCAAACTATAGTTAAAAAGTTTTGTAACTAACAATATTTTTAAAGCTGCTTTATTCACAACACTTAAGAAACTTTTCAAAATAAAATGATATGACATTAGTTTTTCATTATTTTGCAAGTGAAATTCAAGTTAGGGACCTCACTCAGTGGCGGAGTGCATGCTTTGCAAGTGTGAAATTCTGGATTGAATACTTAACAACAAAACCACCACAACAAAAAAGATTACTTACTTTACCATCTATCTTGCATCTCAATTTAGTATTTTTAGCATAATTCTTCACTAAAATCAAAAGTATGAGAAAATGAAATTCACAGTTTGCTTTGTAAATGCCCATTAAATCCAAAAGTCATAGGAAAGAATTTGTAAATAGTGGCTACTTAATGTTGGAATTGCTTACAACGTTGTCTAAATTACAGCCAATTTATCAACTTTGTTTTCCTGATGAGATTATGTAAGATATAATTACAAATATCAGTACAATGATGTTGAGTTCTACTAGTTTCCTGTCTTTTCTTCATTCATTCTATGAAAAGTAAATTAAAAATACTGTGGCTGGGGTGTAGTTCCAGGTGAAGCACACAATGTGCACATGTTCCTGGATTCAATGTCTGCTACCCACAATAAAGGCAGTTTTTCAGGGTTTTGTTTGTTTGTTTGTTTTAGTAAAATTAACACACACAAATGAAGAGAATATATATTTGATTACATAAAGTTTTCACTATATTAAATTTAAAATTTTAATAACTTTTTGAGAGACAGAAATGGCCTATTTTAAGGGACTTGAGGTTTAGCCCAATGGCACAAACACCTGCCTGGCAATCATGAGGTCATGAGTTTGATTCCCGATATCGAAAGAAAGAAAGATATAGCCTATTTTAGCCATCAGAAAACTTAAGATTCTACTTGTCATGTATACAGAAAGATGTGCCTAAGGACATGAGATATCCCTTACATGATCATTGCCCTGGGTTTTCTCAAATATATGGGGGCCAAATTTATTTATGTAAGATGTACATTATACAGTATAGAGATAGACCACATATAGTACAATACACAGATCTATGCTCACTGAAAAATTTTAAATTCATTTAGTGTAGTAGCATCATACTACAGAGGAAAGAACATAAATTTTAGATTTCTAAATTGTATAACATTTGATCTGCAATGTCCTAACCACAAATACGTGTGTTTATTCTTTTTAAATCTCATTTCTTTTTTTTTCTCTTCAATTTAAAAATGTTGGCATAAAAGTATGGGGCAGATGAAATTGCCTTTGTCATATGAAATAAAAACAGGGTGGAACTCTAGAATTCTGTCTAGGAAAAACAGTCAACACTATGTACTCTTTCCTAATTGTACTCCTCTTACATCAATTTTCACCGTGTTTTTATAGCCCAGGATACTTATACAGCATATCCAATCTATGTAGTGCACAGAAAGAATACAGGCCTTAAAATAATAAAAAAGTGGTCATTTGAATGATACAAGTTTTTTTAAATATTTCACTTTGATTGACTCTAAAACATCTTTGAAGTTAAAGTTTTTTGAATTTAAAAAATAACCCAAAAGAGAATCAGCTCCCAAGATCTGGCCATGGAGGGACTCAGGCAGTTTATTCACCCGCCGTCTAGGTAAGCGCCTGCAACCTGTGAGCTTACTGCCATGTGGGCTGAAAATCAAGCACCTTTAGCCCGCCTGCCCCCTCCCTTCATAGCTACTGGGGATAGATGTTTCAGCATCTCTTGGGAGGATGACCATATGCAGTAATGCAAATATGGGGTATTTCCTTCTAGCTTCTGTTTGAAGGCATAGGTTGTTTTCACTATTTTGTTATGTTTCTTTTGCTCTATTCAGCATTCTCAATTGGTTTTATAATGTTCTATTTTTGGTTTGATTTTACTATACCTAATTGACTGGACAACTATTGTTAAGTTAAAGAGATTTACCATAGTACTTATTACTACTATCCCAGTATCCTACTGTGAAATCCTGTACCAATTTCATGGCATTGTCTTGATTGGCTTTATTCTGTCTTGTGCTGTTGCATTTTTATTACTTTCAAAAAAAAAAAAAAAAAAACCCTCAGAAATACTGTACCAGATACTTTTTTTTCATTGAAAGAGCACAGGATAAACCTTAATTCTATCATTTTTGGGGCAGGGATTTTCCAACTGTTATTTGATGATGATAAAACTATACTATTTTTAATCTTTGTTATATTTTCTGTCAATTATATAAGTTCATTTCCCTGGAAAACTTCTATGGAAGAAGACAGAATATGCTAGATATGTACTGTCTTTTGAAAAAAGGAAATAACTGATAATTCTTTGCATGATTTTTATCCAAAAATTGTGTTTTAAAATTAAATAAATAAATTAAATGGAATATCTGCAAGGATTTACTGCTGTTATTCAAATATCTAATTACCAGAGGAATTGAGAAGAATGTGCTTTAGACTATAGATTTATTGGGAAATGTGAAGAAATTTAGGACATATTCTATGATTAGCTTATTTTTTGATAGTCATATACAACTGGGATCTATAAGGTCTCATAAACCTCAGAAAATTTCTTAATCACAACTACTTGAATAGATCCTCAAGTATTTTTGGATTTATAGTTACAACTCTTACACCCTTTGTGACTTTGAAAGTGAATTCTAAGATGCTCCACTGATACCCTAATGTGACTGAATATTTCTCCTGTATACTCAATACAGTAACTATCAGTATGATTTAAAGATGTCATTGTATCTGTACCTGATGAGAAGATCATAAACTCCGAGATAAATAATTGACTCTTGGATCGGTTATATTGCATACTAGGGAAAGGTTTATAGCAAATAAATACAGCTGAAGCCACATAAAATAAGAACTGTTGCACAAAGAGTAGAAGCCTTTCAATTCCCACTGTTTCCTACAAACAGATCATCTTTTAAATAGTTGAGTAAAAACAGATTTATGTCATTATCATTTAATTACAGATTTCCTCAATTAGATCAAAGATCAACAAACTATTTAATGCTATACTAAATATTTTTGGTTTTACAGCAGAAAAAGTCTCTCAAGTAGTCAAGACTGCCTTGTAGCATCAAAGCAGCCACTCATAACACAAGCTGTGTTTCAATTCAGCTTATATCCAAAAACGTAGTTTTATGGGATGTGGTATACAAGCTGTAGCTTGTCAAATGATAGACTAGTTCCTTCACAACACATATTACCCTACATACACCCCCTTTACTTTTGTATTTAGAGGTCTGGGACTTCATCTTTTTCAACTTGCGGAGTTTTGCATAGCATTGGAACCGTCTTATTATTAAACTAAAAATTTATTAAATTTAAAAATGATTATGTATATATAAAATAATTTTAATGGCCTTCCAAATTATTCTTTTTCACCATCTTGATTGGTGTCAATAGGTATATTTGAGAAAGTGAGTAGGAAATGTCCACGAATTTTATTATTGTTCTCAGAAGTATATATTTTAGTATGTGACACAATTTCCAAGCTGTTTGCAACATGCAATTTAGATCATGCTATCTTTCCTCTAAGGATTTTTAAAAGATTATTCCTAAATAGTCAAGGTACAGGAATCCTTTTCAGATTATGCATTTACCTCCAAAGACCCTTAATGAAGAATCACACTCTGTACATAAACCATGGGGAATGTTCATGAACATTTTATCTAAGGATGGTACCAAGTGACAAATGATACCGCAAATGAAGAGGATCAGAGTTTCACAGATATTGTCAAAAGACAATGACGGGAAAGATGACAAATGTGTCAGGAAAGGATGATACAGGAAAATAAAACATTACAAGTAATGCAAACTGTATTGCCTTAAAAGGCAACACATGTAAACATAAAAATTATTAGATTAGGATGAGGAGTAAATTGAAATGCTATAAAGACAAATCATTGTTTGTGCTAGATAATAGTAGATCTATATAAGAAAGAATAAATAACAAAATATACCAAATTGTGGCGCTATGTGTTTGGAAACAAGATATAACATTTGATCATCCTGTAAACAAAATGGGAGCTTCTCTCACTGAAGTTCTTTGTAAGATAATTAGAAACTCTAAAATGAACGTCCAATGAAAACAGTGACAAATACGATGAACCATCAGGACAAAGATAAACACAGCATGTGGATATTAAAATATCTTCAAATTCTGTAGAAATATAATATAAATTATGCATAGATTCTTAAATTTTGTTTCCTAAAAAATCTACTGATGATTACTATGTTAATCATACATAGACAACATACATGTAGTGTTGCTACTTGATGAAAATATTGATTTACATTGCTTAAACTGAAAATAGCAGAAATAGGAATTATAGTTTTTTAACAATTTGATCCATAGGCAGTCTTGACTATAGTCAGATCCAGTGGACTCACTAGTCACTGACAAGTTTCCATTTACCTCTCCACTTATACTCACAACACAGTTGCTTTATCCCTAACCTTCAATTCCTTACTGCAGACTAAAGTGTGTTCTGAAGAGTAGCATTTACTACCTGCACCTGGATCTTTTTAACAGGAAAACATCTTCATTGAAGAAAATCTGTCTGGTAGATCTTACCACAGAGCTTATTAGAACTGCGTAATTATATCTATCCTTGAGAGAAAGGAAATATTGAAAATTAATATATTCTGACAAGACGTATTATAATCTGAATAAAATCATACACCTATTAACAACAGAAAAATGTAGGTAAGACATGGTGGTGCTTGCCTGTAATCTCAACACTCTGGGAAGCTGAAGCAGGGACACTGACAATGAAACCCATTCTAGGCTACATAGTGGCTTGCCAAAAAAGGGTTGGGAATGTGACATGTTCAGTACAATCGTCTTTTTTTCCAGGCATAATATGATAAATAAATATATGCATACATAAACAAGCAAACAAAATAAAATAGATATTTGTTAGAAAATTAGCAAGGAAAAGACAAAATCTGTATCCATAGTATCTATATTTCCTACATGCAAAACCTCATGAAGACAGGACCTTTTTTTTTTTTTTTTTGGACTTGTTCATCTTTGAATTCTCTATCTTATAACAATCCTGCGTTCTTAAAGTTTGTTGCGCTAAAAACACCCAAAACCTTAGAAGAAGAGAGAGCTTAGAGATTAATCTTTTCCTTTTCCTCATTTTAAACATTTGTTAAAATTCATAATGAGAAAACATTTGTTCATAATCTAAAGCCTCTTAGTTTCCTTTAAATCCAGCTGTGTGCTTTTTATTCTTCTTACTACTATCATTTTGCCCTCAAGTAGGAAACTGACAAAATAGTTGAGGTGGAAGTTTAGATCCTGTGAGGTCTCTGAGTAGTTTTATTAATAGTTTTACTGTGCTACTATTAAATAAATCTATCATTAATTTTTAGAGTGGGTTGAGAGTAAAACCCCAACAATTAGGCATGAACATTGTCCATAATTTTAGAAATGATATAAGAGTGCATAGAAATCTCTGTGTTAACAGCCAAAGGACAGAAAACAATGTTTTCTCTAAAGTATAGGATACATACAGAACACAAAGCAAAACAATGTGTACATACAAATCTTTCCAATAATCCTTTCATTTAAATTCATGTTTATATTACAGTTTTGAAATATGTGATATTTCAAATTATATGGATCATTGAAGTATGTTTCATCTAGTCATACTGAGCTTGTTTCTACAATAAATATGCCAGCTAGACAAAAAGCAAATTCCTCAAACTGACCTAAGTTATTGACAGGAATTCTTATTATAACACAAAAGAGTAAAGTATCCCCTGTTTTTTGTGTGTCATTATGTCTTCTTTCTGTGGTTACAGTAATTTTCTCATATGTTTTTCTTCTTATTCAATTTTAACTAATAATGTTACATAAAGACATGCAATTTAAGTAAGAAATCAAATTTTTCTCGTTTTTGCTTTTTATGTAGACTTTGTATACACAAGGTTTCCTAACTTTGTCCAATCAGTTTACAAAAACCATGAAATAAATTAATATACACACACATATATATACCATGCCATCATGCTAACTTTTATTTTGTTTATAATATAAAGAACAATGTTAATTGAATTTTTCAGCAAGCAAATATGCATTAGTTTCAATTTTGTAATTCCAGTATCAGTTTTCTGCTTCAAGATAGTCATTGTGAAGAAAGAAAGAAAAAGCTCAAATCCTTTGTGGTTACTTCACTAGTAAGCATTCCTAGATGCTATCAAGGGTATAAGCAGACAGGAGTCTGGCCTGGCTCGCTGAAACCTTATAGCCCACCTGGGCAGTGGCTACCTTGGTAGCACTTGCACTTGAGTCCTGTTCAGCACTACAGTGCATGATCTGGCAATAATCTGGATTCAGTCACTTTTGTTATTCTGTGGTGAGATTGTTTCTGGACCAAACTGATGCCTAGCAGCTGTGAATATCAAATTTTGCAAAAGCCTCTGAAAACAAAAGAAATAATTGTAGCAGAGGCTTTTAAAACCATACAGCCAAACCACAGCAGTTCCTGTCATATAGTTACAGATACTTCTAGGTCAAATTGATAAGCCCTGTTTGCTAAACTATCAAGACAAGCATTCCACTCTTAAAAAGCATAGGAGTCTCAGTCTCTGGCTATCAAGGTATGTGGAAAAGCAGACTTTAGAAAAAAGAAATACTGTTTTAGATTACTGTATAAATATTCTTTAAAATTGCTTAAATAAAGCCAATAAACAAAGATATTTATAACTTACTTTGTATACTATTGAATACTCTTTATTACAATGCCAACTTATATAGGAAAATAATTTAAAAAATTAAAAGTGATTCTTTGGGATGAGTGAACTGTTTTTCTAGGTGACTCCCAAGTTCATCAGTGAGGTGTTTCCTAGGGTGCTGGTGTACGTTAGCACAATCTTCTAAGCACTCTTGTCTCTGTACATCACAGGGCGAAAACCCTCTGTGTTGTCACTGTGGACAAAGGTGCATTATTTCTTTAAGATCTGACATGTGACACTTGGAGATGGGGCCAATGCAGGGAGCAGCTGCAGCCCACTCAGAAAGTCACTGCTTCTGGAATGCCATCTCCCACGCCAGCACACAGCCAAGTGGCTTTTCAGAGACAGAAAATGGATCCCTGAATTTTCAATTAAAAAAAAAAAAAAAAAAAAAAAAAGGAAAGAAAATGTTACACAGCTGCAAATACTCTGCCAAAGCAAAACTATGGCATACATTTTAGTATACACTTCACAGTCAATTATGGCATTTTATAAAATTTTATAAAAGATAAATAATATCTTAAATTCATGATTTTTTTTTTACATTTGTATATTCTAGTTTCATAAAATGCGCTAATAAAATATTTTTGTTTGGTGAAAGTTTACATATTAAGTACAGTAAAATGTCCAAAGAAATGTTTTACAACACACAAGGTTGAGTTTAAATCATTTTAAATCTTAAAAGTTTTTACTTAAGTTAGAAACTAGAATTTTGTTTTTAAAAAATCAATTTGATTCCTAAAAACAATAAAAGTACTACTTCTTCACGAGTAATTTGCGTTAGTATTTTTTCAGGAAAGTACTGTGCTATTTTGTTAGGTAAGGCTGTTAACGCATCAGAAGATGTGAAATTGAATTGAATTGAACAATGAAAGAAAGAAATGATTTGAATCTAAATCAGGTACCACCTGAATCTCTTGTCCTTGAATGCATGAAGAAGAAACAAGATGTGGTCTACGATTTAAGCAAAAAGCAAAACAACACAAAACCACAACACAACAAAATTGCTTAGGAATACATCTTTTTTAGCTTTTGTAGTAATTCATTATTTCTCCAGATTAAACTGTGTTGCTAACTAATGCAACTGGCTTTGAATTACCTATTGTGTCACACTCCACCGTGAAAATGGAGATGAGAATTCTCTCTCCTTTCTCTAACTGACCCTCAGAAAGCCTCTATCACCTTCAGTATGTTGCTATGCCTTTCAAACTTTCATGACAAAGGTCTGATCAGTTAATCATTTGAAGTCTGCTTTAGCTTTAGGATTAGCAATGTATGTCAAATAACCATAATATTGTAAAAGATCTTTAAATTAATAATCATTTATTATGCAAACTGAATGGTTCGAGAAAAAAGTTATAATATACATAGTTTCCTTTCATAATAAAGTGGTTCCTACATGTACATAGTTTTTCATATTAAAGTTAATTTAATATGTATTCTATATAAGAAAGCCATATAAGGGCCTGGGGATTTAGCTCAGCAGCATAAGCACCTGCCTTGCAAGCAGGCTGTGAGTTCGATCCCCAGTACTGATAAAAAATGAAAAAGACAAAAAAAAAAAAAAAAAAAAAGAATGTCATATAAATCTTTGAAAATATTTTCAGTAAAATTCACTGATCCTCAACTTATATCCATGTAAATTTCCACTTTAATAAACAAAAGTCCACTAAAAATCAATTATTCTGGCATAAGTCTTAAAATAAAGTGGAGTTCTTATCTGAATTCTTATACTTCAGACTCCATTATAACTAAGACTACAGCTGACATGGTTTATAGGAACTTCTCTTTGCATAGTTTTAGGATCCAATAAACAGCATGATGACTCACCGCTTTCCCAAACACTCCTATAATTGCACCTACAATTTATTTTTCTATCACCTACTCCATACTGTTTGTCTTCCCAAAATATACAGTTCCCAAGCATTTTGTACCATGTATATGTATCTGACTACTGTTTGTGAAGTCTTATTTTATTTCCCATTGTACATTCTCTAGAACTAGAAGGGTGTTCTTCAATGGAAAGTGTTTGCTCCATAAATGATGTAGGAAGCATAAATTCTATCTAATTTCTGCCTCGAAAACTCAAGCATGCTACTTAACTTGTCTGTATCTAAGAAATAACAAGTAGTGATAATCACACCTGCAGTTACACTAAAACATTAGAAAGTATTTATTTTGCACCAGGACAGTCAAAAATATTTATTAGGGTTCTCCCCAAAGGGCTTCCATTGAAATAGAAAAGACAAATTACCAAAAGTAAATTCCCACAGTATTGCGATAGCATCACATTATGTTTCATCATTAAACAGTCATGTGCTGCTATAATAAACATTTGCTTTAACCCCACAGATTCAGATATTTATCAGGAGTCCTTAGGGGCTCATTACCTGAACCTGGGAGTTCTCAACCCAGACAACCAATGATGTCAGTCAGAACTATGAGTCAAAGAAACCCATGAGAAAATGAAATTCAAAATATCAGTAGAAGCTTCAGGGAGAGAGGCATATGAGAGGAGATTAAAGTCAAAGGCATGTGAATTTTAAAGTCTAGATTCTGGGTATGAAATAATGAGCACATGTAAACTGGGATATGATCCATTGAAAGTATAGTAAAGGTTGAAGCAAATGGAAATAATCAAACTTCAAGGGCTATGAGAAACAAAAATTCTACACAAATGGATTAACTGCTTTTATATTTTAGTTTTTTCTCTTCTATTAGGTTTAATTTTATGTATTTATCTATTAGATTTTTACTAGTACATTCTTGCATCATGTTTTAGTAATTAACCTCTACCACAACATATTTTCTTGAATCATTATAGTCCACCTTAAAATATGCATTCTTTACCACTTCCTGAAATATGCAAGAACTTTAAAATTATTTAATTTCATGTATTGACTCTTGTCCTTTGAAATGGCTATGTCTTCAAAACTTACATACACGTAAGAGAGTCCCAGAAAGAAATGGATTGCCTTCACATGTACACAAATCCTGACTTGCATGTTTCAATTTCTTGTCAGAATAACTGACACTGTGGTAGACTGACATAAAGGAACATATCTTTTCTCAAGATACACTGTGAACTTACAGGCAAGGATTGTAGGTTCTCTTTCATGTCAAACACATAACTTTTAAAAAATAATTTAAAGTAAATATAATATTCATTCTAAAGATATATACAGAATAATACAGAAATAATATTTTTCATGTCCTTAAGATTTAATTTAATTCTGAGTAGACAACAGTCAGACCAATAAAAACAAACTTGAAAACTAGAGCCATTTATGGACTCTTATATGCAATTACCATTTTATACAACTTTGATTTCCACTTGAATGATCCTTCTGAAGCAAAATTAATATTTTGTTTAAATTCTGTATTTTTATTTGGAAAAATACCATTTAACATTCTCCTTCTAAATTACTAAAATAAAGCCCTCACCTTCAACTTTGCAATTATGATTTTTTTTTTTTTTGGTTTTCTGTATGTTATTTTCCTCTGGTAGGTTTTTATTAAAACTTTACTGTACTTTCAGCTTTCAATCCTTCAAAAGTATGTAAAAGTAACAATTGTTTATATTATATACACTCAGTGTAATAAAGCGAAAACATTTTGGTTCATGCCCCTTATCTCTTGTGCTACTGTGGTAATTTATTTTATTTTGATATGACTTCTAAATCTATAGAATAGTCTATTTTTGTGCTTTTTCACTGAATAAAATACATAAAAAAACATGAAATATTATGATCTCAAATTTTCATCTTATATATGTATATACACATATATACATACACAGACAAACACATGCATACAACGACAGGAACTGACAAATGAAGAAAAGCAGGGGGACAGAAGAAAAAGAAAGAGACAGACAGACAAACAGAAGACAGACTTAGAACCGATGTTGCTAAAAGTCACTGAGTCTTTGCTTTAGCCTTTAGATGTCCAATGGTTAATTAAAACTGAGATAAACCTTGGCATTTCTACCTTTATGTGCTTTTAAAAATTACCTAAATTTGGGTCAGATTCCTATTCAGCTCTGCAGATCAGGCCTGTAATCAAGTAGTCTGTCTAAAAACCGATTTATTTTCCCTAATTTTTCCTAAACTATCTCATTCTCCTTTAGACTGAAGACATCAAGAGCAGCTAGTTTCCAAATTTTTAGAAATATTCAACTTTCAGCTTTTAAATTTCCTATCCAAGATCCTCTTGCAGTGACATCTTGAGGTCTGTAGTCATTGTGCTAAACATATAGTCACTTTGAATTATAGAAGGAACTTTGTGGGA
This sequence comes from Cavia porcellus, assembly GCF_034190915.1. NCBI lineage: Eukaryota > Metazoa > Chordata > Mammalia > Rodentia > Caviidae > Cavia > Cavia porcellus. Next base: position 22,507,529 of record NW_026947497.1, on the reverse strand, counting down.
CAGGTCATCACATAAGAAAGTCATTCCCAAAGTTGGAGCAATCACCCAATGACAAGAACTGAGGCTGACCTCTTAAGCAAAAGCAATCGTCTCAAGAGAAATAGATTGCTCCATCCAGTGATAAGGACTTCTCTGGAACCATCTTATAAAACCTGAATGAGATAATGATCAGCCAGACCCTAGCTCATGGCTGCAATCCCATAAAAGCTGGCTCCCTTCCCATGTCAATGGCTAACCCTGGTTTTCCCCTATCCATATTGTTCTACCTGCAGCTCATCTTCTCTTTCAGCTGAAATTCCTTCCCCATTTTCTCTTCAGTGTAAATTAAAAGCTTTGCTGATGTTCTCATATTTCTCGGCCTGTGTTTTTGTTTCATGTCACTTTTTGCCAGACCAGAATTGCTCAGGGCCTTTCCACTGAGCTGTAGCTCTAGTTCTAAGTGACTAATTGTCCAGGTATGTCTTGACTATATGATCCTTCTGAATGTTAGCATTACAAGTGTTTGCATCCAAGTTCGCCTGGGTTTTAATCTCTATTTCCAGTGCATCTCTGATACAAACTCCACTGATAGAGAAATGTAGAATCCATAAAATTCTAGTGTTTCAAGCTATTGTATAGTATGCAATCACTGGTGTCTGTGAGAATAATCTGTGCTACTGTGTACAACAGTGGTTCAATGTTTTTGATTGTCATGTTATGTATATGCATAACAGGAAGAGCTATAGTCTGCTTTGAGTTTTTGGCTTTCAAAACAACTAATAGAAATAGTTATATCTCTGTCTTTTGTGGATGTATTTATTCATTTTTCATGGTTATATCTTCAGTAATGAAACTGCTAATTTATAAGGTAGATAGACTTTAACTATAGGAGATTCATGCCAAATTTTTTTAAACAGTGCATATAACATTTTTTTGTACATACTTTAGCACTGGAGCAATTTTCGTTGATTCACATCTAGTTGATTCTGGCCAAAAGTTTGTTTAGCAGTTCTAGAAATTGTATTAGAATATCTTACTGGATTTTGAACTTGTATTTCATATTTATTTTCTATTGAGAGAAAACTATTTTATCCATATTATTTTCTATCTCTCCTTAACAAATATGACAGAATATTTTTTAAAAAGTTAATTATCAATGCAGTTCTGTAGGTTGGGAGTCCAAAATCGTCTTGCTTGACTACAATTAGTGAGAGGCCTAGGCTGTATCTTTTTCAGGAAATATACAAAGTACAATATATTATCTTGCATTTTCCATGTGCTAAACATCACAAGTTTCCTGGCCCTGGCGCCCTTTCTCTGCTTCAAAGTGAGCAAGATTTAGCTCTCTAATCACCTCTTCTTTATCACAGTTCCTGCTTGTGACTGCTGTCCTGAATTTCTGTATTTTCTTCTGTGTTTATTTACCTGCAGCATAAAACACAAAGCAAAACAAAACAAAAAAAAAAAAAAACCCACATCATTCACTACTACTTCTGCTACAGGCATTTTAATGATGAAATGCCTGATTTTTTGTTTGCTGGGAAAAAAATCTTTATTTTACCTTAATTTTTGAAGGATTTTTAACTGGTTATAGAATCTGAAGAATGTGAGAAATGGCGTGTGGGGCAGACACCAGCCAAGACCACGAGGCTTGTGTAAAGGAATTTGCTGTGCCTGGGTGCAAGCAGATAGAAGGTGAAAAGACCAGACCGTCTGTAAGGAACAAAGAGAAGTGGATTCCTTTTATAGGAACAGAAAAAAGGCAAGTGGCATTAGAAGGGAATATTTTAATAAACATCTGCGGTCAAAGTTCTCTGGCAGTCTTGCATCTCAGTGGGCAAAGTCTCCATGCAGCATCCAGTGGAAATCCTCGGGTGTCTTCAGACATCTTGGGATCTGCCAAGACTCCTTGTCCTGTCTTTATCTCTTGTCCTATCTAATCCTGTATCTGGAGACTATAGCCTCTGTGCTGAACTGAATTCCCTGAAGAGAAGTGTCTCTGCTGGCAGGCAGTTTGGGGGCTGGGAGAGTGAGTCCAAGTCAAGCCTTTAAATGACCAAGCTGTGTTTTCACCCAGTACTTAAGTGCTGATAATCCTTTTTCTCAGGCTTTCATGCTGTTTGGAGAGAAATCAATGATCACTCTTACTACTGAGACTTTGAAGTTAATGTTTCTTTTCTTTCTTTCTTTCTTTTTTTTTTTTTTTAACTGACTGTAATGAGGAGTGTTTTTTTGTGACGTTAACCTTTCTAAGGTTACAGAACTTCTGGATTCATGGAGTATCCAAATGTTCCCCATCAACTCTGAAAGCATCTTTTCATTTATTCTTTGTTATTTTGTTTACTATGCATTTTCAAGTCCCCATTTTTCTTCTACACCAGTTAAGTCATCTCAACTGTTCTTTACAGCTTTTCCTCCATGTTTCAGTACAAAGATTATCTTTAAACCTGCAGGAAAAAAAAAAAAAAACTGCTAATTTTACTTTTTTTTCAGTCCCTTTTTATTATTTTATCATTCTAATTTTTTCTTTTTTTGTTTCATTTTTACAAATTTCTCCTAGTATATCCTTACAGTTCACAATGATTAAATTCATTGTGTGAAGTTGGTACGTGTACATAATGTGTCTTAATTCTTTTTATTGCCTTTTACTCGTTCCTTTATTCTCCATTCTTTTACATTGCTCTGTGTTCTCAGTATCATACTTTTCAGTTCTAGGAAGCTCATTTATTTAGTTCTTCGTTGAAATTCTCAATATTTTATATTTAAATTTTTATATTTAGTATTTTACAAATATACATTATATATCTATTACTCTTAATTATTTTAAAGTGTTTGATTATCAAATATACCTGTACTACCAATTGGGATGCTTTTACTTTGTTTCTCTTTATTACTGATAATCTAATTACCAGATTCTTCCCCTTTCCAAGACTTTTTGTTAACACAGGAACTATACAGCTAGAAGCAATACTGTATTTTATATCTCATTAAATTTTTGGAATCTCTCCCTCTTTCTTTCTCTCTCTCTCTCTCTCCTTGGCCCTCTCACCATGGAAAAATAAAAGGGCCTAAGGCACTGCTATGGGACTCAGTGAAATTACGCATATATATATATATATATATATATATATATATACATATATTTGCAGACAGAGATGAAAATATTTGATATATGAAAACATACATGCATATGTATATATGTAAATGATGGCCTACAGATGATGCCACAAATTTGGCAAATTAAACCAATACACTAACAGTTATAATACAAGGCATGAAACTGCTGTCTCTTTCAGTATTAAAAAGTGACATTTAAAAACTTCAGCAGAAAATCAGGACCAAAAGTCTAAAATTTTAATCAATGATGACAGCAACAAAATTGAAGGACTTTTTTCAGATTCTACAGACAATAAAATTGTAGGCACTTAGGACGTACAAGAAGAAACATTATGTGTCTAAGACTATTATTAGCAACTTACATCATTGATTCCAGTATGTGAGGAAGAATCACACATTTCAGAGGGTTATTTATAAAGACAATAAAGATAAATAACTACTCAAGTTTTCTGTGTTTGGGCTGTTCTTTTCTATTTTTGTAAAACATTTTTTAAAATATTAAGGAATACTTGAACTTTCTCAAGTTTTTGTTGTTGTTTTACTAATTCACTCGGTTGAATCAAAGATCTTTGCTCCACTTTAGCCATCTTTTTTCTAAAAAATGAAAATAAAATTATAAATATGTTATATCCTTGCTTGGCTTAATATGATATCCACAATGAAATATCAAATAAGAAAATTACTACATGACTTTAAAGCTTTAATGATGCACAACTTACTCACTTGCTGTTCTTGAATAAGATAACTGTGATTTGATAATTAGTATCCTCCACAAACGAATAGTTTGGTGTCTTATAAGTGAATCTCAGTTTATGGCAGTGGATCACATTCCAAGTGAGCATGCCTTTGCATAGCTTCTGAGAATGTTATCATTCTTGAACATATATCTAAGAACAAAACTTGAATTTTAGGGTGCTTTTAGCTATTTAATATATTTCAAATGAAAAAATTTCAATTTTTTTTTGTTTTGAGTTGATTCAACATCCTCTAACTATACTTGTCCTACTCACTGACTATAGTTCTGTCAATAAATGTTTTCTACCTTCATATATTGTTTCTTTTAAAATAGGTAAAGCCTTCACTTAAGATCATTAATTTGTAGTAAATGGCTGTAGTAAACTATTTGTTTTCCACAGGAATAAGTTATATGCAAGGGACATATATTTGCCTTTTCCTATTCAATGTGGCAAAAAGAATACATAATGAAAGTATACTTAAACAGTGGTGTTCTTGCAAGCTAGCATCTAAGAAGAATAAATCTTCATGACTGTCACATGACAAAGGACAATATTTATCAACATATAAACACTTATAAACTTTTTATTTCCTCTCATCCTCATTCTACATTCGAATGGAAATTCTACCTTTGTGCTCTCACCTATTCATTTTCTTCATTTTTCCTTTGATCTTTAAGAACATATTCTTGCCGTCCTATGTCCCAAACTTTTGGTGACAAAAATTAGAAAACAGATATCTTTCAGAAAGGTAAGCCAACAAGATAATTTTAAAGACTACAGTATTCTGCTTTGTTGAAATAGTTCCCAATATTTCAATTGTTTAAAAAAGACTAAAAAAGAAAAAGCAAAAGACAGAAAAAATAAAACCTCCTACAAAAATTCCAGTTTTAGGGGCCAGGGATTCAGTTCAGTGGCATAAGCACCTGCTTGGCAAGTGCAAGGTTGTAAGTTCAATCCCTGACACCAAAAAAATAAAATAAAATAAATCCAGTTTTAAGTTTATGTATTAGAATGAAAAGACAGAAAAGAAAAAAATCAGAGGTGAGCAGCAGATGCGGATATTTGGAACATTCACAAAATTTCATGTGTGTAAGATTAAAGCAGTCATTGATAGGATTCAATTAATTTTTCGTTTTTGAGTTATAAGTTGGCACTTTAATATTTTCATTGAAATACATTTTGAGTCTTTTCATTTTTTATTTTTGTTGGCTTTATCGGGATCTGTTGTACCTTCCACTTGGTCACTAAAATGAGCTTAAACCAGTGAGCCTATGTGAACTACTTTATGATTGGAACATGTCACTACTGCTTTGCATGTTATCAAAGTCAGGGGATGTTTCCCTTTTTGTATTCTTATTTTTTGACCTCCTGACAGAATTTAGTAGGATTCCTTCTTCTGTAACATTGTTCTCTTTCATATCATATGAAGTCGTTACTTATTTTTCTTTCTGTTTTCTTCCAATTATCTGGCCACTCTTCACCTGAGGGCACTCACCCTCCCTCCAATACACTTCTTCAACACTCTGGTCTGTGTCTCTCTCCTCCTCTGCACAGCTTCTCCTATGGAATACTCCTAGTCCTATAATTTTAGAAAATACCTGTAATTTCATGAAATTTAAATCTGTATTCCAAAGGTAGATAATTATATGCTTGATATTTATTCATAGTGTCAGGCTAGGTCACAAAATTAAAATTCTCAAATTGAATTTGTTTTTATCTTTAAAGCTTTATAAGCTGTGATTTAGCAAATAGGACTACTATAGTTTCAGTTCTGAAGCATATTCCCAGGAGATTTTCTTCTTCATTCTTTTTATTTTAACCCCTCCACACAATGCAATCCACCAATATATTTCATTATCTTCACGTCTTTTCATCTCCCTCAGCATGATTCTTGGTTGCCTTATGTCTTAACATTCTTCCTATATCACTCTTATTCAGCTCAACTTCCAACTATTTACTGAATAATTTGAACACACACACACACACACACACACACGCGCACACGCACACACACACACACACACACACACACACACACACACACACTTTGGAGCACAACATAACCCAGCAAAATTTTCCAGTGGCTTCTTATTCTCTTTAAAGAAAATTATCAATTTCTAATGCTAGATAGGACCTTTCATGATCTGGGTCTTATACATCTAGTTTCACTGGTTTCCCTCTCTTCAGACCGAATCACCTGAACCACATTTACTTCTGAAAGATGTACCTATTTCTCTTGTTAGGGACTCTGTTCACATAATTTCTGCTCTTTTAAAACCTGTTATCTCGATAAACTCCAGCTAGAGGTATATATTACTGATGTGGCTTAACTATCTCCTCAAACTTTCTTTGATTGTTCTTAATAAAAATCACTTTCTTCTCAATACTTCCAGAGTATCCCTCCCCTTTATGTCAAGTGAGCAGAGATAATGCACTTATTTGTTACTCATTGTCTTCATCCTGACTGAATGGCAAACAATGAAAGTGTTGGCAATTTGTTTTCCTCGCCAGTTAAGTGCTTAGTGTAAAGAAATTACTCAATAAATATTAACTAAATGAAGAACTTTTAAAAACTGAATTTATTTCATTTAACCTAACTTGGAAGGTATTTTTAGGGATTTTAATTCACAGTCTTCTTAAAATAAGTATTAAGGGCAAAATAATTTTTAAAAACTCTAATTACCCATATGATTATCAATTACTAAGATAATTCATATATTACCTTTTTTCTAATCAATACATGACGTTCTCTTTCTTATATACTCTATAATATTAACTTTAGTATTATTGCTAACTCTGATTAATAAAACATAGATAAATTAAAAATCTGAGATGTTAAATTCATAACATCCTAGAGTTATATTAGAGAAACAGTTTCACAGTGTCATAAAGCTTCATAGAATTTATGCTCCTCTCTGAGACAAACCTCTAGCCAAGCAGTTATCCTAGAGAATGAGCTCTCACCTTTCTCTTGGAGCACTGGCTGCTGTTCAGCTCTAGAGCTTATCATACCTTTCCAGAAGACCTGAATGCAAAGACCAAAATATATCATAAAAACCTCCAATTTTTCCACCCTTCCCAACATGCAGTATGCATTAACTGAAATTCACATGCTGACCAAGTCTCTTGGTAACTTTCGAGTTCCCAAAGGAGAATGGGAAATGACTAATTCTTCAACCGACTAGAGTTATCAGAATCTTAATATTTTTGCTTCATGATGATTAATGTGTCTAGTGATTCATCATCACTCTATTTCAACACATTTTTGGTAATACACGAATATTATTTTCTCATTTTAGAAATGACACAGCCAACTAAGTGCTATTTGATTCCTTGCCTGACCCTCCACATTTCCCTTCCACATTTGATGACTAGAAACCATACAACAATTTAAGATGAGGTAAATTTATCCCGAGTAGGCCGTAAGTGGTCCAGAAGCCCTGGGAAAGGACTCATTCTTAACAGTATAGTCCTTTGTCTTAAGTAGCATTGGATTGTACCAGCAATAGCTATCATAGTAATCTAAAGCAGTATCTCAATAAAGCAATTCTCAGGAATTCTTGTAAAATCAACGACATAGGTATATGTAGCTACAGCAATGAACCAATTATATGTAAATGACTCTCAAAAACTCTGAAAATTTTAAATGTTGACCATTTTTAAAATTCTTAACAAAGATTCTTAAAATTAGATTCTTAATTTTCAAAGAAATCACTTTTTTCAATTCTTCAATTTATTAAAAGAAATATCTTGGCGGGGATTCAGCTCAGTGGTGTAAGCACCTGCCAGGCAAGTGCAAGGCCATGCGTTTGGTTTCCAGTACAAAAAAGAAAGAAAGAAAGAAAGAAAGAAAGAAAGAAAGAAAGAAAGAAAGAAAGAAAGAGAAAGAAAGAAAAAAGAGAAAGAAAGAAAGAAAGAAAGAAAGAAAGAAAGAAAGAAAGAAAGAGAGAGATCTGGAAAGGTGATATTTCCATTAAATAGTCAAAATTAAAATTCTAAATGTAATTAAGATACTTAGTTTCTGAGCTGTTTTCAAGAACCAGAAATTAATTTTACTCATATGCTGACTGCACTGTAGCTATCTTTGTCATTTTTTACATTGCTGGGACAATAGTCAAAACCTGCAAGTTTTTAATCCCCAGTTTGCTAGTTCCAAAGCAGGGCAGCATGACAGAGAGGAATGGCAGAGGATTGTTGCTCATGGCAGAGCAGACAGGAAGTAAAGAGAGAGGAAATGAGGAAAAAGATAAACACTTCCTGGGTGCCCCTCCAGTAACCAACTATCATGCTTCACCTTCTAACCCTGTATTTAGCTATGAACTCATCACTATAATCTAGTGACAAGCATCACACCCCCATGATCCAATCATTTCCCCAAACCCCTGCCTAGTGAATACAGGAGGCTTGTGGAGATATCTAGATATAAACAAGAAACAGCAGCTGATCTCTACAGATGAACCCAACTTCCTACTTTCCATCTCATCCTGGTGTATACTTCCCCTTATACCTTAAATTTAGGCTATTAACTAACATTTTCCTTTTTTCTCCCCCTCCACTTTCCCCTTCCCCTTTCTTTCTGGAGAAAATGATACTGTGTGTTTTCAAAGTTCAAGACACAGGATGCCATGAATCTTCAGCCTATAAAACAACTAGAAGAGAATTTAATGACAACTTTAAGAGTTCTTACTACTCTGAAAATACCAAATTGTAAGGAACGTTCAATTTTTCACACAGAGGGGTCATTTGGAGTGGTGGATGTCTCCCTGCTCGCTAACTTTTCCAACTATCCCATCTCTGCTCCAGACATTTGAGTGAAGAAATCAGTTCAGATGTTCAGTGGAGACCAATTTTCAAATACGTATAGCGCCACACACCATCTGCTGTTATTCCACAAGAACTTGATGAAACTACCAAGCAAAGCCCAGCTAACCCTGGGGACTTTAAAAGATAAAAATAAATATTGCTTAAATTTTTAAATTTTGAATGGTTTATTATACAAAATGGATAGCTAGAATATATTGATACTAAATTTGATAAAGATAATAGTGTTTTAGCAAACACTTTCTGCTAATAGATACAGTTTCATGGCATTTGGAAATGAACCTCTTTCCATTTATAAAATTATGCACAATGTTGTTTTCTTGTTAATGAAATATAGATGGAATGTATACTAGTAGGTTGATGGATAAACACATGAAATGAAATGTTGAGTTTAGTGTTACTATAATATAATAAGAAATATTATATTCAGTTCCTACAACCAAACTCCTAAAACCTCTGTAAACAGGAATGCTAGGAGAATCTTTTGTGCTAACATTTAGTCTTTCACTTGAGTTCTTGACATAGAGTTTCTAACATTTTGTGATTTCCTTATGATATGACTAACACAGAACTCCAGGTAACCAACCACATAGCCAGAGAGTTAGAACTCTTAATTTCATCTGCCTACCTCTGGCAAGAAGAGAGAGACTGGTGGTTGAGTTGATCATCAATGATGTAATCAATTATAACTATAAAATTAAGTCTCCATAAAGTCTCCAAATGATACAACTTGGAGATCTTTTGGGTTGGTGAGCATGTTCAGATACCTGAAGGGTGGCTTACTGTGACAGGGGATGGAAGGGTTATAACCTTTGCCTTATGCATTACTTCCGTCTGGTTGTTCATCTATATCCTTTGCAATAAACCTGTGGATATAGTAAAATATTTCCCTAAATTCCATGATTTTCTCTATCAAATAAGCCAAATCTTTTGAGTGTACTAGGATCCTCTTATTTATAACTGATTCATCAGAAGTACAGTTTCCAACCTAGGACTTGCAGTTGACATCTGAAGTAAGGGGCAGTCGTATGGGACAGAGCACTGTGTATCAGAATTTGCTTCTAATTCTAGGTAGATTGGGTCAGAATTAAACTGGATAGTTCTTGCTTGGGGAAGCACCCATGCACATTTCGATGGCTAGAAGGAAAATATTTTATGGTGGGTATAAGTGTAAGAATAGGAAAAAACAGTTTGGTTTCATAAATTACTAAATGAAAAATCAATAAAAATAATAGGACTCCAAAATTATGAAAAGAAAACTATTGAATTTTTCCTTCTGTTATCTTGCCAGACAAAGAAGCATATTTTCATATCTTCCTTTTCCTCTATTTGAAAATATACAAAAGGATATTTAATTTATTGCTGGGAGATACACTTACATAAGGATACCTCTATTTCAAAAATGAGTAGAAGCCCTTTGCCATTCACTGTTTCTGAAACCACAAGGAACTAAGGTAGTAAAATATTGAATCACACATTTCATTATGGAGGCATAGCATGCAGTCTTAAAGATATTAAATGACAAAAGAGAACATGTAATAAAAGGTCTACTATATTAGGTTACATTTCTCCTGGTAAAATACGAGTTTGCATAAAGATCTAGGCACATCATATGCATAAAGATCTAAGCACAAAGAAGAAATTAAATATATATGATGGAAAAATTTTAACATACATTTTTATTGAATTTAATTAAAAAAAAAATTTTAAGATAATCATTTTCATACTTAAATATAGCACATCCATATCCCAAAGGTATGAAAATTTTACATTAAAATTTCATGTTAACAATATTATTGAGAGACCAGGCCAGGCTGGTGAGTGTAACAGCAGTGGCTGGGAGTCCCGCCCAACCTGCAGGAACTTTCTCCCTGACCTGGGGACCAGGCCGGTTTCCTACCGGACAGGGTACCAGGCCAGACTGGGGAGTGTAGCGGCAGTGGCTGGGAGTCCCATGCAGCCTATGGGAACTCTCTCCCTGACCTGGGGACCAGGCCAGTTCCCCACCGGACCAGGGACCAGGCCAGATCAGTGACTGTAGCAGCGGCAGCTGGGAATCCCACCCAGCCTGAGGAGACACTCTTCCTGGCCTGAGGACCAGGCCGTGGTTCCCTGCTGGGTCCAGTGAGTACGGCCATCGCAGGGAACCCCATCCCAGGCTGGCGGAACTCTCTCCCACACCTGGAACAACACTTGAAGCTCCAAAATACAGGAAAATGACAGAACAAAAGACCAAAATGCAATCTCAAACATCCAGCCCATCCCAAGAAAGCCCAGGAGCCATGTGCATAGAAGAAAACACATGCCACATAACTGAAATACCTGAAATAATGGTAACTGAAATAAAGAAGCAACTCTGGGAAGCCTTAAAGGAATTCAAACTAGAAATAATCTCTCAGATAAAAGAAGAATTGATAAAAGAAATGAAGCAGATGCTAAACATAGCTAAAGAAGATGCAGTTTAAAAATTGGAAGAACTAAACAAAAGGATAGAATCCCTGGATGAACAATATAAGAAACAAACAGAATACATAAAACAGATGCAAAGAGATATACAGGAAATCAAAAACTCCATTGAAAGTTGTAAAAACGACCTCAATGAATGTGAAGATAGAATCTCAGACCTAGAAGACAAGATTGCAGCCAGTGAACAGGAAAGAAAGGATCTTTTAAAAATAACAAGAAATCAGGAAATAACAATTCAACACCTACAGGATGACGCAAAGAGAAACAACATAAGGTTGATAGGGATAAATGAAAAAGAAGGGGACAACATAAAGGATGTCAAGAGGATATTTAGAGAAATAATAGCTGAGAATTTCCCAAACATGAGATTGGAAACTAATATCAAGATCAATGAAGCATATAGAACTCCAAATAGTCACAACCAAAATAAATCTACACCCAGACATATAATAATGACCATCCCAGAAACTGAACAAAAGAATAGAATATTAAAGGCTGTCAGAGAGAAAAGACAGATGACCTATAAAGGAAAACCTATCAGAATCACAGCAGACTTCTCAGTACAAACAATAAAGTCAAGAAGAGCATGGAGTGAAGTATTTCAGATCCTAAAGGAAAATGATTTCCAACCTAGGCTGATGTACCCTGCAAAGCTGTCCTTCAAATTCGATGGAGAAATAAGATACTTCCATAACAATATTATTTAACTGTTCAATTACTTAAAAATCTTTCAGTCTGTCATTAGATTTATAGCATCTGCTAGGATATTAATATTGAAAAGGGTTTATTGGTTTAAAATCTAACACACATTCCAAATTCCAATGAATATTTCAATAGGTGGCAAATATTTTCTAAGAATTTTGGCTGCCAGGTTGAAAAAAAATCTGATTTTGAGATCAAGTAAAATGTGTTGATTTGCGATATTTTTTAAAAACTCATCTGTCTGCTTCTAACACAACAGATGATGTGGACATAGTTTTTTTCCGAAATGCAAGTGTACAAAATTAGTTTTAAAGAATATGTTCAGAATATTTAGCTTTAATATAATCACAAAATAACACTGCTGAAATAAAAAGCTGTGCTGTATTTCTTGAGAGAAACTGCTTGGAATTAACTTCAGAACCAGACTGTCCTTGAAGAAAACAAAGATTTATTGTTTCAACTAATATTCTGGATTAACCAACTTAAAACTCTGTGGCTTTCAAAATAGCCCAACCACAGTAAGCCAAACCAAACTAAAAACAAACAATTCACAATGATGGCAAAAAAAAAAAAAAATACACAAAATAAAAACCAGCTCTAGTTATGAATCCTTCGATTGATACTAATGTGCTTCTGCTTAGCTAAGCAAACTGAAAACATTTGGAGAGCTACTTTTTTTTCTTATAACTATTAGGTACACAAATTAAGTATCATCATTTTCAAATTTGTTCCCAAGCTGTCAGAGAAGAAATATTTTTTGTTAAAGCTGCAGAATGCAAAATCAAAAGGCATTACTATTGTCCTTAGATATGTTTCTAAGGGTTTTATATTCAGTCATGATGAAAATATCCCTGCACAAAGTGTTTGACTCAAGGTTCTCTTGTCTGCTATTATCAATGCTTTGGGTTTTTAAAATTCCATTTGTATGCATTTAGTGATTTCAGTAAAATACTCTTGCAACAATAAAAGAGATGTAAGGTAGTATCATGCCCTTAAAGGATTTTTAAATATTTCCTTAATATTCTTGACTCACCACAAGTGGTAGGGCCATGCATGTGATGTGAAGCACAAATATAAACCAGTCTGTACTGGGCTGGAAGGACAAGAAACCTATTCAAGTGAATTGGCCAGTTGTTTTAGGTAGACATAACCTTCTTAATTATCACAGTTCTTACAGAGCTGTGTAATATTATAAAGGTCTCAGTCATATTTGTGTTTACTGAGATTAAACTCAGCAAAGGCAGAAATCTAATCATTTTAAAAATCCCCACTCCAAGTCATGTCTGCTGTAGCCTATTTAAGAGGCTCTTCTAGTAATTATCAGGAAGGTAAATAATATTTAAAAAAACTTCCTTTTAGAACATTCTCCGAAGTGAAAGAAGTCAAAACAGTTTTGAACCCCAAGACTGCCAAGAGATGGTACTCTACAGACTTGGATGTTGCAGAAAATTTGGCCAAAGGAATCAATTCTTTACTGACTTTCAAGTATGTACGAGCACATAATTGCTGCTTAAAAACTGTATGATGTGTATCTAGAAATAACATACCAGCCTCAGAAAAATGTTGCAAAAATATACATTCAGGGATGACTATAAAGATTGCTATGAAACTACTTGACTTTCCATAAAAGTATCAAGGAATTTCCCTTGAATATACCTCAGTTTCATATATAACATTATTCTTTATGTAATACATTATCTTTTCAACTTCTAGCATCTCAAGGATAATCAGTGTCCTTTAAACGCCACTTTAAATGGAAATGTTAGTGGAAATAAATTCAATCTTCTTACCATTTTCTCTTACAGTAACAACCATAATACAGCACACTTTGTCTTTGGGGAATTTAAACACAGTATTCTTTGGGCAGAGTGAAGAAACAACTCATTCTCTCCTCAAATAAACAAAACTAAGACCTTACAGAGAAATATGGAGCGATTTGTAATAATTTCCAAAACTCACGAATCTGCCACAATAATATCTTTCAGTGTCTGTCACTAGAACACAAAAGTAACCTAATCATGTTGTGGGTCTTTTGAAGGCACATTTAGACTTTGTTCATGAGAGGACACTAATTGTGTCACAGAACGATAACATCGGTTATAACATTACCACTTTTGAAAGTACTGTAATTCTGAAATTTTGAAAATTTGAAATTAAGTCTTTGATGGGAATATTCTTTATTGTTCTAATAGTTACATTAAGTGAATGTACTCAGATTCTCTTCACTAGATAGGACAAGGAGTAAGGACACAGGCTTTGACAAAGACAACCACATTATAAGTCTCCCTTCTATCATTTTTAGCTTGGCGCCTTTAGTAATTACTCAACTTTGTACTTCTGTTTTCTCACATGTAAAGAAGAATAAAAAATTCCAACTACTTTTCATGTAATGAGAACACTATATATCATAGCTAGAATTGTTATGCAATCAAAGAAGATCACGAACAATGAGTAATACGCACTCGGATTCTTTACCACTAATCATTTAAAAGTTATTGCCTTTTAGGTGTAATTATTAAAACACTCAGTAGTAGGTACACAGAACAACACTCAGTCATTACAGACTACTTAAAATTTAGATATCTAATTAAGATGACGGTCTATCCTCAATACAAGAGAACCATGTATAAAGAACTATGATACTGTACAGTGACTTGATTCTAATCTTGTTATTAGTTTTCAGAACATAATTGAATGTATAGAAAAAGAATTCCTCCAGTTTAGTACAATATTTAACATAGCACATATGCTCAACTGTTGGTTGAACTTTAAACAGAAGAAGGAAAACTAGATTGTGCAGGTTTAGTTTTAGATGAACAAAAATCTGACACAAGAGAAGAAAATGTGTAGTGCTTTAATTTTCTATGATTCATTGTCAATTTGGGGAATGTTAAGAAAATTATTGTTACAGATATAAAATATACTTGCTTTGGAATCAAAAAGGCAATCTAAGAAGCTAATTTACACTAAGCAGGTAACATAGTGGTGCCTGCTTATAATCCAATAACTAAGGAGGCTAAAGTGAGGAGCGAGCCTATATTACAGAGCAACATCCAACTAATAAGCAACCAAATTAAACAGTAATCCCCAAATGATATAATAGCAACAACAAAGACAAGTTCATACTGCTAATTAAAATTAACCTTAATAATAATACAATGTAATTGATCTTACTTATTCTCTGTGTAATATTTCATGGATCAAAATCCCTCTGACACTGACTGTGCTGGTGGTACAGAAAGTCAACTGAAAATGTAAGTGTGGTTAATGTACATACACTGCATATCTATATTCCAAAGAATTTTGTAATAAGTGAAAATATGTTTATTATTTTATGTCATCTTTTCTAAAATTCTGAGTCAAAATATAGTTTTACATAAAAAAGGAGATGAAATTCATGATTACTCAGAGGCTTTCCATCCTGGTGTTAGTTATGTTTTCATTTCCAGAGATATCACTTACTGTTTTTGGCCAGAAGATTTGAAATATTGAATTACTTTTGAGTAATTTTTACTTGGCAACATTTAAAATTTAAAAATATATATATATGTGTCTGTGGAAGACAAAGATATGATAGAAAAAGATGTAATAATAAATTCTGAATGAACATTAAAGTATGATTGTGTTCTTATTATCCATGCTGCCCAATCATTTTCAAGGGATTGTTTAATTCAGACAATGCTCATGAAAACTGTTCAAGCTTATTTTATGTATTTATTTATTTGTTTCCTTATTTATTTATTGTGGTGAGGGATCAAAGGGGGCCTTGTGCATGCAAAGCAAGAAATCTGCTACCGAGCCACAACCCAAATTGACCCATCCATAAGACAAGCTTAAACTTCTCCATCTCTTTTCCAACGGTGGTAGAGAATGATGTAGAAGACTACTAGCATGAACTAAAGAAGAAGCAGTGTCACTTGTAGAGTGTGCTACATGGAATCAGGCTTCGTGCTCAGGTCACTTGGATGTCTCTACTCTGGTCCTATTCATGTGTTTTCTTTTCCTTATAAATATAAATTGTCTATGATATTTCATTATTCCTGAATAAGATAGTAAAGAAAGCATTCACAAGTCAATAATAGCATATTATGTGACTTAGACAAAATTCATCTTCTTTACAACAGAGGTGTCTTCTGGCTTTTAACATTGTCTTTGAGGCTATCCCTTGTTTAAGTTTGCTGGAGTCCACAGTCACTCTATAGAATTTTTCACATTTTTTCAGGAATCATCTTGATGAATTAAAAAAAAAATTTGTGAGACCTGCTACCCATGCATATTGTGTCTTAAAGGTACCAAATTTTCCCATAAACTTTAAAATGTGGTATTGTTTTAGATTTATATTTTAAGAAAGATTGTTGGTTGTTTCCTAGACTCTTGTCTAACTATCCACAGTACAGTATCTTCTCAAAAGACCATTTATTCAATATTTGTACCAGCTGCCAAGATTGTCAGTTTTAATTATGGACTGACACAGGGGAAATGACCATGGAATCCTTGGATACAGGTAAGCACACTGTAAATCAGACTTTAGCTGGCATTGCATGTTTTATTTGGTGCGTTTGTGTCTCAAATCTAAATAAGGAACCTGTGATGATTGTTAGGTCTTTTGATATCAATGTCAGTTCAGATATTTGCAATAATGAGATGGTTCTCTTCTCCCAGTGTCCAGGGATTATATAGCACTATTACTATCTTTTTATGAACACCCCCTAAGGGATAGAGATGCTTATCAGGGTACTCCACTGATGTGTTCCATTCATACTCATGGACATGCCAATGCCATGGATATGCTGGTTATTTTCATCTTTCTCTGTAAGTCCTATTTCCTTGGTTTCCACTTTGATCTTTCTTCTCATTTCTTACAATTACTGTGAGTATGATCCTTATCTTTTGGCATTTACACAATGTTATTTGATTTCTATTGCCTTGAGGTCCTACCATTTTTACTTTTATCAGTAAAGTCCTTTTCCCTAATACCTTTTCAAAAATCAACCCTGATCTCCACTGATCTGGTAACAACTGTGTCCCACTATAAGGACTGTTTATGGTCTTGGTAAACAGTATACCCTATAATAGTTCTAGTATCAAATATTACTTAATGATTCTTGTATCTTCACATAGTGCAGTGTACACATCTTCCTTAAGTTTTTAATGTCTCCTTCTATCATATGCCATGATAATTCTGTATCTCATTTCTCTTCAATCTGGGTAGTTACTTTTTGTATGTTTCTGTGAGCTATTCTTTTTTTCTAGCTTCAAATAAGTTAAGATGCGCATAATGCAAAACAAAAACACAAGAAGCAAAGAACAAAGGCATTTGCAGTCCTAAGCAGCATAGTTGGATGTGTCCCTGTAGGTCCTGTGTATCCATATATATCATGTCATTTTGTGTGACTATGATTGTACAGTGTGTGTCATGTTTTTCTACACATCATGAATGCTCACAATTCAAATTCAAACTCCAAAAGAATACTTTTGATAACCAAGAATACATTATACCACAAATGTACTACACCAATCTGTCAGAAAAGAATTATAATCTTGATTTTCTTGCTTTATCACTGAAGATAAAAATGGCACAGCTCTAGATAGTATTGGCACATTTACAATTAAAATACTGCATTTCCCTAATGCTCAATTTAGAATGAAACATAAAGCAATAGAGTACATCAACAAGTATCTGACAATTATTGGATTTTTATTAAGATAGTATTAATGTATTCTTATAGTACACATAGAAGACACGCACATATCAGTGGATCTTATCAAAATGTACATCTGAACACTTCACTACTTTTCTCCTTGTATATCTATTTCTTCCCCTTCAGTTGTCACTCTAATGACACAGTCTGACACACCTGAGGTGGGATAATAATTCCAAGTCCAAGATGCATCTTTTCTATCAATTATAGCAAAAGGACACTAGCTCCAGTTTTTATCATATATTCTCCTGTCACCATAAGACATTTATAAAGCTTAGCTGCTGAACAATAGAGTATGAATTTTGAGCACAATAAGCCTGAAAACTTTAGTAAAAATTCACAAAAATCTATGGTTATAATCTCAAATTATCTGCAAGATATAGACATCCTAGCAAACAATCTTCCCCTTAACCCACTTTTTACCCTCTTTACCACTTTATTTATGAAATTCAGGACCACATCTAGCTTTAAGAGGTGACTTTAACAGAGGTCACCCCAGAAGGAAGACAGTTCCACAAATTAATGAAAGGACATTTATATAAGGATTATTTTAAAGCTTCCAAAATAATTTGGGCATTAGCATTTATCCTTTAATAACTAGCATTATTAACCAAGACATACAGTCAGAGCAATGGCTAGACAATCTGAAGTCACTTAACTTCCCTCTCTGCACACTTCCTCTCCCAGGCCCCATGAACGGTCAGCATGCTCTTCAAAATGTCAAGTTTGATAATATGATTCCCAAAATGCAACCATCCATGTGAATTATCAAAAAATACTTAAAAGGTAAGATTTTCAGCCTTAACTTTCCCATGTGTGAACTTTAAATATCTAAAAAAAACTAGAGATGTCCAACAAGAACTTAAATTTCTCATATATATATATATATATATATATGTATATATATATATATATATAGTGGCATTGAGTGAGTATGCTGCACATATATGTGTAACATATGCAGTAATTTTAAAGTGCAATATAAATAGGAACACTGGCCTAGAACCCTCCCTCTTTCCCATCTTTTTTAATGCTCAATATGGATATATGTATATTTAATGCTTAGAAGTGACTTTAACAATTTCACTTCTTAAGTGGTTTTTAAATTAATTTTTATTGGCACATTTTAGATATACATAATGATCACATTTATCATAGGGAATCTGTACCTGGACGTGTTATATCTTGATTCTTCTTTTTCCCCCAATCCACTGCCTTTCCTTCAACTCCCTTCTCCTCATTTATAGATTTTTTTCCAGTTTTTCTTCTATTTTCTTTTTCTTTCCTTCCTTTACTCCTCCTCCCTTTTTTTCCTTCTGATTTGACCATTTTCTTCCCGCTTTCTAATATCTGTTGTATATTTTGATCTTTATTCACCCATTCTGTTTCTCACATCAGAGAAATAATGTGGTATTTAAACTTGTGTATCCAATTTATTTCACTTGAGAGTGTGGTCTCAAGGTGCATCCGTTTATCTATAAATATCTCAAGTTTATCCTTCTTTATGGAAAAGTAGTCATTCTTTAGTGGACATTTGGGCTGTTTCCAAGATTTAGCTACCACAAATTGTACTGCTGTAAACCTAGGTATGCATATATCACAGTGATATTATGCTTTTAATTCTTTCAGGAAGATACCAAGAAGGGGAATAGCTGGTTCAAATGGAAACAATTAGTTTCAGTTTTTGAGGAAAACTAATGACAGTTGAACCAGTGTACACTCCCGCCAACAGTGGAGAATGATTCCTTTATCTCCATGGCCCCACCAGTGTTTATTTTTGATTCATTCTTTGATAATAGCCATTCTTTGGGAGTGAAGTGGAATGTGTTGTTTTAATTTGCATCTCTCTCAAAGGACCATATGTTGAACATATTCTCATATATTTAATTGCTGTTTGTACTTCTTTGTTGTGAAGTGTTTATTCGATTGAAATGCTCATTTTTGCACTGAGTCTTTGAATTTGGGAAGTCTGATTTTTTTTTTGGCTACTTTATATTTTCTAGATATTACTCCTTTGTCTGAGGAACAGCTGGAAAAAGTTTTCCCATTATGGATTGTTATTGCTGCTTTCTTTTGCTGTGCAGAACTTTTTTAATAAAATGAGATCCCAGTTGCTGATTATTTGTGATATTTTCTGTGATCAAGATTTTGTTCATAAAGCCTTTGAATATACATGTCTACAAGGTTTCTATCTATTCCATTTTTTAAAGTTTTTTTGGGACAGTCTCACAGTGCAGGTCAGGCTAGCTTTAAACTCACCATGTAGCAGCCTAGGCAAATTCTCCTCCTTCAGCTTCCCATGTGCTAGGATTGTAGGTGTGTGCCACCATGCTCAGCTTCTACTTATTCTCTTTCAGCAGACTTCATCTTTCTGTTTTACTATTTAGATCTTTGATCCATTTCAATTTTAGTTTAATGTATGGTGAGAAATGTGGCCTAGGTTTAATTTTCAACATGGGCACAGCCATCTTTTTTTCCAGCTACACATATTAAAGGGGCTTTCTCCCAGTGAATGTGTTTGGCTTCTTTATCAAAGATAAAGTGGCAGAATGTGTTTGGAATTGTTTTCTGTAACTTCTAATCTGTTCCACTAATTCTCAGGTCTGGGGCTTTGTTTGTTTGTTTCTGTTTTTCTGTTGTTTTTGTCTTGTTTGGTTTTTATTTTTCCATATCATACTGTTATAATGGTAGCTCTGTAGTATAATTTCAAATCAGGGATCATGATGCTACTTGCCTTGCCCTTGTTGTCCAAAATCATCTTTTCTATTCAATTCTATGTCATTTCTGATTCCAAATACATTTTAGGATTTTTTCCTCTCATTCACTGAAGTATGCTATTTTGTTGGTGTTGCATTAAATCTGTATATTAATTTTGGAAGTATGGCCATTTTTCACTATATTGATGCTTCCTACTCAAGAACAAGGGATATCTTTCCATTTTCTGATAGGCTCCTCAATCTCCTTTGTCAGAATACTTCAGTTTTCAATGTAAAGTTCTTTTGCTTCCTTCATTAGATTGAGTCTAAGTATTTCATTTTTAGATGCTATTGTGAAAGGAGTGACTTCCTTAATTTCTGTCTCAATGAATTTTTATTGGGTAGAGGTATACTATTAATTTTCAAATTCTGAGGCTGTGTTCAGCTATACTATTGAATTTGGTTATTACATATAGCAGTTTTATGGTGGAGTTTTTGGCATCTTCTATGTAAGTACCATGAAGTCACAACTAATGCTAATTTTATTTCTTCCTTTCCTATCCTTATGTCTTTTATTTATCTTCTCTAATTGCTCTGGCCAAGGTTTCCAGAACCATACTGAATAAGAGTGATGACAGTGGATGTCTTTGTCTTATTGATGATTTATGAATGAAAGCTTTCAATTTTTGATCATTTAGTACGATATTGGCTGTTGGTTTGTCACAGAGGGCTTTTATCAGACTGAGATAAATGTCATCCTTTCTGATTTTCCATAGGATTTTTTTGTATTTTGTAAAGTATAAAACCAAATGAGAAAAAAAGGGTCATTCAAAACAAAAGGATGGACATAGTACATAATTTAAAACCACAATACAAAGTGATCTACAATGACTATCATGATGTTTGTTGTTATCTTCAACAGAATTGCTCATATCATCAGGTACAATATAACTGCTTATAGCAGTAAGAACAAAATCAATAAAAACAAAACATTGGAGACACTATAGGACTTTGAAAAAGGGTAATAGTCAAATCAGAATGCATATCGTAGTGAATCTTATTGAATTTAGAATAGTTCCCTATACTCTCAGACTTGATACTATCAAGCATAACAGATTCAAATAAAATCAGTCTAGACAAGATGGCAATTGAAGAAGGCAGATTCAAATATAATCAGTAAAAATAAGGCAGTAAAAGCAATACAGGGTTTTAGATTAAGTTGGTAGGAAATTAAAAATTGTTCTGTAGTATATCCTGCTATCTTTAGAATAGCTGTCCATGCCATCAAATCTAGTACAAGTGGACAAGCTAGAACAGAATAAAACCAAACTAAACAGAGCAATGAAAGAAATATGGGTTTCAAATCATGATACAAGATTATCAGTGTCCTCTGCCTTCCATGTTTAGACAGTTCCTTCCCTTTCACTTTCCCAGGATGCACTGTACATTTTGCATCCCACTAATTCCTTTAGTTTTCAGATTAGGGAGGCAACCTACTATTTACCTAAGTGGTTCTGAATCTTTTTACCCTTGAGCTTGGATCACGTTACACCCATTTATCTACAAGAGCCTCAAGGTTTTCTTTCCTTATAGTTGAGTAGTTCTCCATTGTATAACAGTGTTATGTCTTTCCAACCAATCTGCAGCTGATGGGTGAGCTACCTCCACTTCTTTCTGGTTCCCTGTCACACACAGCATTATTTTATCATCTTTGACTTTCAGTCCATAACCCCTCTTTCAGGTTAAATATATTTCTTATATAGATAATCTTGATGGATTCTATCTTCTGATCCACTCTATGTTTCTTTTTATTAGTATAATGAAGCTATCCATGTTAGCAATTGTTGCCAGTCTTCTCTGCCTCATCTCTGCCATGCTATTTTTCTGCCAGTTGATTGTTTACTTTTCCCCTTCACTCCACTGTTTGCCCCACTCCATAAGCTTCCTCTTTCACTGTTCTTGAAACCATGGTCTTCTCTCTTTCTAGAATGTCTTTCAGTATTTTTTTAGGGTTGGATTGGTGGTCACAAACTCTCCAGTTCCTTTTTTATCATGGAAACATCTTGTTTCTCTATTAATTTTGAGAGATGGTTTTTCAGGGTACAACAATCTGGGTTGGAGGTTATTTTCTTTCAGGGTTTAGAATACAAGCTCTTCTTGATTTGATGGTTTGTGTTGAGAAGTCTGTCGTGATTCTGATGGGTTTTCTTTTATAGCAGTCATCAGCAGACTGGAGAGGGCAGCAATCCCTAGCCAGCATGTTTCAGAGTAATAGTAGCTAAACAGGAGTGCTGGGGACCCCCATGGTCCACTCATCTGGAGGAAACCAGAAACATGACAAGAAGAAACAAAAGGAAATCTTAGCCCCCAACACAAACACTACTGGCCTGGAGAAGATAAACACAGAAGAGATTGGGGCTTGCACACCTGTGGTGTTGGAAAAAGCAGCATCTGACATAAAGAATAATCTTCGTGACATTATAAAAGAACTAAAGAGAAAAATTCTAATACACATAAAGTAAGATATAAAAAAATAATAAAAGAAATGCTAAGTACCTCTCAAGAAGACACAGATAGAAGAATGGGGCAACACAGAAAAAGGATAGAAACCTTTGATGAAGAATATTTAAAAATCTAGACTACATGAAACAGATTCAAAGAGATTATCAGGAGATTAAAAACTATTGAAATATGGCAAAACTGCTTGAAAGAAACTAAAGATAGACTATCAAAACTTGAATACGGGTTTGCAATGTGTGAACATGAAAGGAAAGAGCTCTTAAAAATAACAAGGAACCAAGAAGTAACAATACAAATGCTAAAAGATGACAAGGGGATCTATAACTTAAGAATAAAAGATGTAAGTGAAGAAGCAGGGGTAAACACGAATGAAATACACAGGCTATTTACAGAATAATTAAAGAAAACTTCCCATGCATAGGAAAAGGAAATGTTATCCAGATATACGAGGCATGCAGAACTCCAGCAAGCTATAACCAAATTATATCTACACCCAAACATATAATAATCAAGATCCCAGAAATTCAATACAAGAATAGAATATTAAAAACTAGCAGAGAAAAGAAACAGATCATAGGATTTTTCTTAATGGGTGTTAGACTCTGTCAAAAGCTTTTTCTGTATCTATTGAGATGATCATGTGGCTTTTGTTTTGGTTCAGCTAATATGGTTAATTACAGTTATTGACTTGCATATTTTTAACCATCCTTGAATTCCTGGGATGAATGCTACTTGGTCGTGGTGTATAATCTTGAGGATTTACTGCATTCTGTTTGCTGGTAACCTTTAAGGGCTTTCTTTTTTTCTGTGTTCACTAGAGATATTAGCCTGTAGTTCTCTTTTTTAGTTTCACCCTTCTTTGGTTTTGCTATCAGCATAATGCTTGTTTCCAGGAATGTGTTTAGGATTGTTGCTTTCCTTTCAATTTCATTAAACAGTTCTAGGAATAGTGGCATTAGATTTTCTTTAATTTTCTTATAGAATGTAGCAGTGGATCCCTCAGGACTTTATTGATAGTTTTTTAATTATACCTTCAGTTTCATTAACTGACACTGGATAATTTATAATTTTTATATCTTCTTGATTGGTAATTCACAAGTATCTAGGAATCCACCCATTTCTGTGTTTTCCCTCTTATTAGCACACAGCTTCTCAAAGCTCTTATTAATGACCTTCTGGATGTCTGCAGGGTCTTTTAGGACCTAACTTTCCTAATTGCATGGATTTGAGTCCTTTTTTTTGCCTCTTTTTCTGATAGGCTGGCATATGGTTTATATATTTTATCTTTCAAAGAATCAAGTCTTTGATTCATTGATTCTTTTTATTGTTTTCTGTTTACATTATTTCTGTTCTGATCTTTATAAATTTCCTCCCTTGTATGAGCTTTAGGCTTTATTTGCTCTTCTTATTCTAGTAGCCTAAGGTTCATCTTTAGATTACTTGAGGTGGCTTTGTTTCTCTAAGATAGGAGATCACCACTATAAATATCCCTTCCAGGACTGCTTTATGATTACATCCCATAAGTTCCAGTATGGTGTACTGCCATTGTTTAATGGCAGAAACTAATTTCTTTTTTACTTTCATCTATTTTTTGTTCAGGAGAGTGTTATTGAATTTCCATGTGTTGCATAGTTCTCTCTTTCTCTCTCTCTCTCTCTCTCTCTCTCTCTCTGTGTGTGTGTGTGTGTGTGTGTGTGCATGTGTGTATGTGTTTGTGGAACTGCTAATTGAACTTAAGACCCCACACTTCCTAGGCAGGCATCATGCCACTGAGCTATATCCTTGGCCCTCTTCTATGCAGTTTGCATGCTCTATTTCTAATTTCATTGCACTATAGTCTGATAATATGCATTGATTCATTACAATTCCTGTGCATTCACTTAAGCATGTTCTATGAGATAGTATAGGGTTTATTTTGGAGAATTTTTTGTGCACAGCTGAGAATTTGTATTCTACATTCTGGGATGGAATACTCTTTGACAACTACTCAGTCTATTTGTTCAAAGGTTTAGTTTAGTTCTGATATTTTTTTTTTTTTTTTGTCTTTTTCCTTTTTATCGGTACCGGGGATCGAACTCATGACTGCCTGCTTGCAAGGCAGGCACTTATGCCGCTGAGCTAAACCTCCAGCCCCCGAGTTCTGATATTTTTTAGTTGACTTTTGTCTACTTGATTTGTTTATTTGTGATATTGGGGAATGGAGATCCCCAGTAAAACTATATTTTGCATGTCTGTTAATATTTGTTTTATATAGTTGGGTGCACTGGTATTTAGTGCGTATATACATGTTATCTCTTCCTCTTAGATTGTTTCCTTAAGAAGTGTATAGTGACCTTTGTTGTCTCTCTTGATCAATCTTGGAATAAAACTTTTCCTACAAAAGAATAGCTACCCCAATTTTTCTGGGCTGCCATTGGAGTATTGTTTTCATCCTTAGACTTTCAGTCTATGAATTTCTTTTTGAGTTAAATATGTTTCTTGTATGCAGTATACTTTTGGATGTTGTTTCTTGAGCTACTTTGCCAATGCATTTCTTTTGCTTACTGAACTGAAACCATTTACATGGATGATTATAGCTGATATGTATTGCTTTATATTTGATGTATAATTTTCCCATTGTTGATCCCCTTTATTTTGTCTCAGTTCAGCTGCCTGGTAGATTCATTCTCTTGGGGTTCATGAAATTATAATCTTCATTATCACTTTCTAGAATACCCTTCAAAACATTTTGGAGTGATGGTATGGTGGTCACAAATTTCTTCATGTGTTCCTCTTCCCTCATGCTGTGAGCACCAATTCTCACTTCTGATCCTTGCTGCGTTCTAGCAACACACTTCCCTCCTTTTTCTCTTCCACACATTGCTGTATTCCAGTATTCAAACTCTAAACATTGGAAAGGCTGATTTGCTGCTGCTCACCATTCCACCATCTTCCCAGAATTCTCTCTAAATGATTTTAAGAACAGTCTTTCTTATGAATTTTAACACAAAATGAACAGTTTACTAATTTTACTTCTGCCACGCACTGGTAACCTCTTTAATATCTAGAAGGACTAGATGTACATCAGTATTCCTTTGTCCTTTATAAACAACTTCACATATTGGAAAGCGAAACTAAATGCCCAGATGTAAGGGACAGTGGTCAATCTTCCTTCACCAAGGTCACATTTTAAAGCCCTTTGCATTCTTTCCCTCTTTACTCTTTAAACTAGCACAAATATGTGTACTGCTCGTAGAAGTGGTTAGATCATTCCATTTCCTAAAAACAATATTTCATTATTAATTTTTACAAAAGAATATCTGCAAAAATGTGTAGTTTACTACCTCAACTTTTAACATACTTAGGTACTTGTAAATATCTAGAAAGACCAGAAGTTTCAAATATAGATTCGTTTGTCTACTATATACACTGTAGTGTAGTTTAATAAACTACACATTCCAATGGATATATCTGAATGAGAATTCTAAGTAGGAGCATTTTGGCCTAGAAATCTTCATTTCTTCCAATTTCTTTTATTACATGTTGTATAGGCTCATGTGTCACTCAACTTTGATTTTTACAATTATACTTCAAAATGTCCTTTTCAGAAGACAATCTTTCTGTGAATTTTAACACAAAGTACACAAAATGTGTTAGTTTCCTAACACCTTGTTATATATTGGCAACCTCTTTAATATCTAAAAACAGTTATTATATTAGAACTTGTGTCTAATGCATACACACAATATTTATGTGGAGCAAAGTTAAAATTATGTGGAGCACATAACACAAAAGCAATGGAAAAGCTAAATTTTTTCTACCATACATTAACAAAACGCCTTTTATAATTTCTTCCTTTCTCCCTCCTGCAACCCAATGAACAAATACACAGAGTATACTACTCAGGTGATTCAACCATTCTATTTCCAAGCATATTTCTCATTAGTTTTAAAAAGCTCTTTATAGAAAGTGTTCTCTGAATTCTGTTTTTAACTATATCAAGCACTTCTACATAAGCAGAACTAGAATTTTCATATAAGAATTTGTCTGCTGTGTATTCAGCACTAATAAATAAAGGTGCACAAGTAGTAATGATCATAATTTGAATTATCTTCTAAATATGGTGATTTCGGCCTTGAACTAATTCCTCCTCACTTCTTCCTCTCTGCCTTCAACCCAGTGAATAAGTTCAGGTATATGTAATGTTAGGAATATTTGAATCCAAATTATTATCTCCATATTGTATCTTCCAGCAGATTATTTCTGCTTTTATATTTAGATCTTTGATCCATTTCAATTTTAGTTTAGTGCATGGTGAGAGATACAGATTTATGTTCAATCTTAGGCATATGGAATAGTTTCTCCAGGATCATTTATTAACAAGGCTAAGTTTCTTTTGGTGAAGGTGGCCTATGTCAGAGACAAGGTAGTTGAGGAGTTTGGAATTATTTCTGCATTTTCTGTTTATTGATCATTGGATCTGTCTTTTGCCAATATGTTATTTTTTTAATCATAATAGCTTTGTAATGTTAACTTCATAGTGAGGAGTGTCGTTGACCCTGCTTTCTCCTTGTTGTCCAGAATTGCTTTTGCTATTCTGACTCTCTTCTGGTTCCATATGAATTTTAGGGTTATTTTTTTCTATTTCTATAAAGTATGCTGTTAGTATTTTGACTGGGGTTGGATTAAGTCTGTATGAGGTATGCTGTTAGTATTTTGACTGGGATTAGATTAAGTCTGTATGATAATTTTACAAGTATGGCCATCCCTGACTATATTGCTTCTGCTTACACAAGATCAGGAGATATATTTAAATTTTCTGATATTCTCCATCAACTTTTTAAAAATACAGTGATTCTTGAACCAATGTATCACTGTACTATAGTTTTCAATATAAAGGTCTTCTACTTCTTTTATTAGATTGACTCCTGATTATTTCATTTTTCTTGATGTTATTGTGAAAAGTGTTTTGCTCAGTAAGATTATTATTTGTGCACAGGAATGGTCTTGATTTTTCAATGTTGACTGTGTATTCTACTATGCTACCAAATTTTGTTATTAATTTTAAAAATCTTTTGGTAGAGATTTTAGGGTCTTCTATGTAAAGTATCATGTAAGAAAATACTAATAATTAACCTTATTATTCTTCTATCCATATACCTTTTAGCTTTTTCATCTGATTGCCATGGCTAATGTTGCCAGAACTATACTAAACAAGTAGTGATAGTAGGTACCCTTATCTTATTTCTGATTTTACTTGGTCATTTTTTGACCATTTAGCATGATGTTGGCTGTAAAAGACATAAGTATAGGCAAATACTTTATGAACAAAATCTCTAACACAGAGAAAATATTATAAAGAATCAACAACTGGGATTACATTGAAATGAAACATTTTTGCATAGCAAAAGAAACCACTAATATAGTGAAGAAATATTCCAGAATGGGAAAATGTTTTTGTTCCCAACTATTCTGCAGACAACGAACTAATATCTATCTATCTATCTATCTATCTATCTATCTATGACAATCAGATCCTCCAAATTCAAAGTCCTAATTCAAAAATGGGAATCTCAAATGAATAGATACTTCTCAAATGAAGTAAAAATGGCAAATAAATATATGAGAAAACATTCAACTCACTGTTCATTCAAGAAATGCAAATTAAATCCATGAGATTCCATGTCACTGGAAATCAGAAAATTTCTCATCTGTAGAGATTCCTCAAAAATTAAAACTAGAAGTTCCAATTGACCTAGCTATTCCTCCTCTAGTCATCTTCCCCAAAGAATTAAAAACATAATACCACAATGCATATGGTATATGCATACCCATGTTTATAGCAGCATACTTTCTAATAGCTACATCTTGGAAAAGCCCAAATGCCAATTAACAAATGGATAAAGAATATGGGATATTTAAATAAGACACACAAGCTTAAATATCTCATTATTTCTCTTGTGTGAGAAACCTTAAGGTAAGCAAGGAACAAAATGGTAGACAACTATTGGGAAGTAGGAAAAACATGTTCAAATGGAAAGGAGAACAAGTGAGGAGAAAAGGAGGATTATAAATCAAAGGGATTATAAAACAAAGAATGGAAGGAAAAACAGAAACCAAGTTTTTGTAAATGGGGAAGGAAAGAAGTGCCAAAGAGAAGGGAATGGAATGGGAAAAACAATTAAGATATATTATGTATATCTTATAAATTCCTTATGATGACTACAAGCACTATTATGGCAAATATGTGCTAATAATTTTTAAAAAAGAAAAAGTGAATAAAAACCATAGTTCATTACAAAGAACGAGCTTTTCTGTGAATTTTAATACCAAGTGCAAGAATATGCTAATTTTATTACTTTGTCAGACATTGGTGATCTCTTCAACATCTAGAGGCAAGATGTTGCAAAATCTGGATTTATTTCCCCATCAAATATACTATAATACAATAAAACAAGACTTAAAAGATACTACATAAAAGTCTGAAAATATCCAAATAAATGTACTAGCATACCATCTTTTACCAGTTTTGTTTGTTTGTTTTTTGATCTAGGAATTAAACTTAGGACCTCACACTTGCCAGGCAGGCACCATGCTACTGACATTACCTCTGGCTCCCAAATAATTGCTTTCCTCCCTCCTCTTTCAAGAAATGACATAAACAGACAGTACCATATTGTTCACAGAGGTGGTTCCCCAAGAGTGGAATGGTACAATTGTGGTTCCATTCCCCACCAAAGACGATACATGGTATGAACTTTTGCAAGCAGATTTCTACACAGTGATATTTTACTATCTTTACATTTAACATATGTTGTACACTTCTAAACATCTAGATAAGACTAGACATTTCATAAGGACTCAGTATATCCATTATATATACACAGTAGTCTTGAATAAACTGCACACATACAATAGTAATTATCCTTTTAAAGTGTCTAGAAAATGTGAGCATTTCAATCTAGAACCCTTCTTTTTTCCACTAACCCAGTAAGCTAAGATGCTCAAATTTTCAAAGAACATTCTTTCTACGAATTTTAATACAAAATATAAAAATTTGTTACTTTACTAATTCTATTTTTGTCAAAGCTAGAAATTTCTGCAACGTCTATAAAGACTAGTTGTTGTAACAGACTTATTTGTTCATTACATACCTACATACACAGCAAAGTAAAACAAAATGCACAGACATAAGAGACAATGGTAACCTTTTTTACTGTAAGAGCACTAGCACTGTGCTCTGTATTTTTAGCCCTACCCAGAATCAACACATAATCATAATTTGTACTCTTCAAGAGGAACTTTGGATATTTTCCCTACAAAGTAATACTTTATGTGTTTTAATGAAAAGAAATCCACAAAATACATTATTGTACTACTTCTACTTTTTAACATGTATCAAGCACTTGAGAACTCCTAGAAAGACTAGATATTTCAATAAGTATTCAGCATTGTCAATTGCATATACAAAATCCTCATTTAAGATCTACCTGTTTAACAGCTGTTCAGTCTTACCACCAAGGTTTGTGCTTTGGAATTAGGTCCCTCAGTCTCAACTTACAAAGCATCTTTTTTGTGTGTGCATATTTACAAAAACTTCACCATCTTTCTTTGTACAGTACACCTTGTTTATATAGTACTATAGTTTTTACTGAGTACACAGTACAATACAGTATATTACTTTTGTTATACATTACAGTATTGTGAGTTGTGTAAATTAAATTTTCCTTTTACCACGAATATTACAATGTACAGATTATATACAATAACTTGTTTAGAAACCACTTCATTTAAATACCTAGTCCCAAGAATGAAACTCAGTCCTTAAATACAGAATGTTGGAATAGTAATGAGGAATCATGCACACACACCACGTTGGCACTGGTGTTTCTGCCCTCTACTCCATGTCCTCTAATCCACTGAAGAAATGTGGACAAGTATCACTTGTGGTGTCACACCGCCAGATGGTCTAATGAACTCCATTCCGAAAAGTCACTTCCAAAAGACATTTCCTTTCCATGAATAAAAAAAAAAAAAAAAAAAAAAACCCAAAAAACAAAAACAGCGTTTCCAAGACACGATTTTCTTACTTTACTTCACCATATGCCAGCAACCTCTTTTCATCTTTATTATCCAGATGTAGCAAGTCTTTTGGTTTGCTTTTAATTTGTTTTGTTTTTAAGTTGAAGACAATGCTAAGAGTAGTTTTTTTTTTTTTTTTTAAACTACATATACAGGCCTCCTAAACAGCCAGAAAATCCTCCAAGGCAGGAGTTTCCACTCAGCCACTGTAAATGTCACCTTTCTCCTTGGCAACTGCCCACGGCCCACTAACCCTTCATCTCTACATAGTGGTGAAGCCTTTGTTCACCTTCATAGAGAAAACGTGTGGGTTCCTCCAACTGGGACACAGCGGTCACCCCAAAAACAGGATCAGCGCAGTTCTGGGGCCCACAGAAGCCGAGCTTTCACATGCACCTTCTCTGTCCTCTGAGTCTATCTGGGCCACCATTTTCCCCCCGCGCCACTTTGCCTCCCCTCCAAGGCAGCTGATCCTCAGACTCTGGGCTTCATGGCCCAAGGAGTCCTGGCTCCAAGGTGGGAGCCATCATGTCATCGAGGTGGGGCCAGACGCGGTTTCCTGGAGCTTCAAAGCCTGGCCCGGCTTCCCCCCAGCTACCCGCATCAGTATTGTGTGGAGGACCTAGTAGGACCTGGTGAGCCCTGAAGGAACCTGCCACTACCTTCCTCACAGTGTGGCGCTCACCAGAAGTTCCCAGAGAGAACCGCGGCACCACCGGAAGTGCTCTAGCGCCAGCCCCTCCCCGCATTGTGAGATGCTCCACGAGTAAATGTGTATCGTACTGTGAAGACTATATATATATATATATCTACCCCTTGATTAAGAGCACTCCACTGTTAGCACTTAACGTGCAAGTGAGGTAGGTCTTCTAGTTCCTTTAGACAATAATTTTCTCTTTGGCAAAGCCTGTTCGACTTGGATTGTGTTACAATTTAACCATGCCTGCAGATCTAGTGACGTTTAGGAATATTAGGATGGGTTGTAAGAAGAATCCATACCTAATTTTGTGGGAAAAACATTTGGGAATGATCTCAATGAGAGAGAGATTATCCTCTACAACTGCCTATCCTGGCTTTTAATCAAGAGAATGTGCCACCATTCCATGATCAGCAGAGTCTAAGGTCTTCAAAATATGTGAGGATTTCTGCCAGATAGTTACATCTGTAGGGCTGAGGTTGCAGTTTTTCTACTGGGACCATCTTTAGCATGATAGTCTTGCTTTAGTTGAGTGATTATTGACATTCAACTACTAACAAGTTTTGGTCTTAATCCTCAGGTCTCTTTGCCTCCTTTAGAAAAAACCTAAGGACTAATTTCATTCAGTAGAAAAGTGCACTTTGGCTTTCAAATCTGCTCCCTTTACCCTGGTTCTGTTTGTTATCATTTTGTAAATTATCTTAATACTTAATTAGAGCTACTTATCCCCCTTTTTCTTCCATATATCCCAAATGCCTTATGCTCCACCCCCTTGAGTGCATTCTTTTCCTTTGGTAAACCACCTTAATTTTCTATAAGATTAGAATGACTGAAGCAATACCTTTGCTAGGTGCTGTCTACGTGTGCCAACTATCACAACTCTAATGATGGAATCCTTGTTATGGTCTATGTGATGGGTAATTTAGCTCCCAAACTCCACACTGTTTCTTGGATTGTGGAACATACCTTTTTTCTTACTGGAATAAATGATAGATGGGTTCTACAGAACTATATGCTGAGATTTTTAGTGAAATATTTCCAAGGAATAGCTGCAAAGAAGGTGGACCTTGGAGGAAGTAGCCAACTTAGGTGGAGATTAGCTCTCAAGGGGTGGACAACTGGGTGAATCAAGCAACTGGGCCATTACTGAGAAGGAATCTTCATGACTACCACACTTGTGATCAGTGTTTTTCCTGAGGATGGAAGGCTCTTTTTCTGACTTAAGGCAGAAATGGCTCTTGTCCATCTTTCAGATATTAAATTTCTGTTATTTACATAAAATATTCTAGACAAAATAATTTAAAATGGATTACTTCTCTTTAATATGAATCTGAATGCTCTCTCAAAATTTGAAAGCCAATCAAAAATATGCCAGTATTAAGAGATCGACAGTCATTAGATGATTTAAAATGAAGGACAGCACCTTTATTGAGTGTACTAAGGTATGTGTAAAAGTGTTGGAGAGAGCAAGCTTCTTCTCTTTTTCTCTACCATATGAGAGACTTGTCTTCCTTCCAGAAGGTACAGTGCCGTGGAAGCAAAGCACAGTCGTCACAAGACACCAAACCTGCCAGTGCTTGATCTAAGGCTTCCCAGCCTCCAAAACTGAGAAATAAATTTCCACTCCTTTTTTTTTAAAAATGATCCAGCTTGCAACCGTTTTGTTGTCAAACATACTTAGACAGTAACATTCTTTTTTTTTCTTTTTTCATGTTACTCATTATGGTATTTAATCACATGCTTATAACATGCTCACAATCAGGTGTATTTGATAGTTTGTGCATTTTTATTAGTGCATGCTTGCAATACAAAATGATAGCATCATGAGTTAAAATTTTGTACTCTTAGTATACCTTGAGTTCTTCCAATTAAAGAATCTCATTAAAGTTAATTTCTTACATTGTAATTGAAACTTTGAGCTACTAAAATGATATCAAGTCTTTGAGAAAAGATTCATTATAATTTAGTGTAACTGCTGTATGAAAAAATACATATAAGAGAAAAATGCAACTTTTACTTTTAGCCAAAAATTATTGGCTTATAAATTAACTGGCTTTGAAACATCAGATTTCTTCTGCTTTCAGATAAATTAATATTTTAAACTCAGAAATGTTTTCAGCTTCAACCAAAGGCTTATTAATTCATATATATTAAACAATATTGCAGTGATATCATAAGATTATAACAATTTTTAAAAACTTTTACTATGCATTATAAGAAATAAAAGATTTGTTTCAAAATTGATTAATGAATATATGAGACAGGTTTAAAATAGAAATACAAAATAATATAAGATGCTAAATTTAAAATAAGATCATTAAATACAAATTAATTAGCTACTATTATTAAAATATTAGTTGCTAATATTAAAGTAAATTAAAAAAATTTAGACTTTTTCATTTCAAAGAATTTATTGGGGAAGATGCAACAAGAGATATGTACCATTTTTCCTCTTAGATTACCATGCAATATGCTGTGTCTTAGCCAGTCCTGGTGGTATACTTCTGTAGTCCCAGAACTCTGGGACACTGAGACAGAAAGATCTCGAGTTTGATCAATCCTGAGATATCTCTCAATGCAAAGATGTTGGATTCAGTGCATAGCAATGCACACACATTCAAAATCTAAGAATATATATACTTTTTGCCATTCTACTCTTCAAAGTTTCCATTGAAAAAGAATATTTGCAGGTACAGAAAACCAACTTAAATTTGAAGTATAGTGTTTTTTATATTATCATCTTTATCTACTGTATTTTTTAAAAATCAAGAACAAATACTTGTTTTGCTCAGTTGATTTTCACTTGAGAAACATGGTATAGATTTCCACTTGAGAGACACTGTATAGAAGAGGAAATTATCTTTATTCTATTGCCATCATATTTATTCATTATTATTCCTCATTGCCCTAATAACAAAATTTTTTTCCCATGTACTTTTCAGTGTAATGTAAGAAAGCTGCTCAGAAAGCCAGTTCTAGCAATAGTGGCCACAAAAGTGCCATATTATGTAAATCTAGGAAAGAAGATTAATCACAGGTAATGATTGGTTCATTTATTCAGCTATGTTCATGACTACTTTAGGAATCTTATCGCTAAGCTTATAAGCAGCAAGCAATATTTTTCAGAAACCTTGTTAAAAAATAATATGGCAATCCATGTAAAACTATAAGGTTTTATGATTTTTTTCCCTGTTGAGGAAAATAAAAAGGCTCCTCTGAAATTCAGGTAGGTGTGTTAAATACGGTTTTGGAGTCTATATAATATTTAATAAGTTTTTTAGTTCATTAAAATTTTATGGAGTTCTAAAACCATTAATCCTATTCAGTAAGTAGCATATAGTTTTCTTTAAATTTTATAATGTCAAGCTCCTTTGTTTTGGTTTGGTTTTTTTAGATCATCACAGAAAGAAACTGCAGACTTTTTCTGAAAAAGTCCATAATTTATGTGGTATTTTATAGTAGCCTGAGAAATTAGATTCAGTGAGGGAGAGTCACACAATAATTAAGAACACTGATTCATAAGCCCCACTATGTAGGTTTGTACTCGCGTTCTTGAAACTTTTTCAGCTATGTAAACTCTGGGCACATTGATTTCCTCATCTTTTACATTTGATAAATATTTTATATTTTAATAAATATAAAGTACTGAGGCTGTTACTGTAAATCTTCAATCAATATTAATTAATAGTAATACCAGAGTACCAAAAATAAACTCTAGTTCAATAAAGAGTAATGAAAATAGTAACCACAGAAGTAAGGCACTGTCACAATACTTCCTTAATTCATACTGTGCCACTGTTCTGCCACTCTGTTGCTTTTCCTTCTATGTAATGAGCTGAAATGTGTTCAACTAGGGATTTCCAGATTTAAAAAAAAAAGCAAAAAACATTCACTTTTGCTAGTCATGGTGGCCCATTCCTTTAATCTCAGAAGCTCAAGAGGCTGAAGTCAGAGGATACTGTATTCTAGGCCAGCCTGTGTAGTTTAGTGAGACACTGTCTTGATGACAAAAAGGCTAAGGATGAGATTTGGTGGAAGAGCATCCCTGGGTTCAATCCCTATTACTACAAAACAAAAACAAAAAACGTAAAGCCCCTAATATACCACTTTTACAAAAGCTTAGGATACCTTTCCTGTGAATAACTAGTAGTTAAAATTTATTTGTTCAGTCATAAATACCTATTTTTTAATAGCTTCTATATGCCAGACACAAGCAAGCTATTGAACTATATTTGATCTTATGGTGGTAAAGAAAATGTGCCAGGCACAGTTGTGTAGGCCTGGAATCCCAGCACTCTGAGAGGCTGAGACAGGGGCATCATGAGTTGAGGCCCAGCCTGGACAATTTAGCAACTATAGGGAAAACCTGTCTCAAAATTTAAAAATGATTTGAGAATGTATTTCAGTTAGAGAGTCTTAAGTCCAGAATCTGTAGAACTACAAAAAAGAAAAAGAAAGAAAAATATGTACTCATAAACATTTTTACATATTTTTCTAGGTTTTTTTCCCCAGAACATTACTGCAATCAGAAATATTTTTAAAATTTAAAGAGGGTGTATTAAAACTCATATATCTTACTTATACCTCAGATAAACTTACTGTACTTTTTATCTTCCTTTTCTTTTAATAACAGCAAACAATGATCTCCAGCTTTACTTCCTCAAAAGAAAGTATCACCGTAAGTCACTGAGTCGATGCATCTATGAGCAGTAAGTTATACTGTTCTCTACCAAAGACAGCTGAGCCAGTGAAGGAATTCAGAATAAATCATCCCAAATCTGCTATTTTGGCAAGTTAATTATTTTTCTTTAAAAAAAAAAAAATCATGTGCCAGAAGATCACTCTGCCCTTCATTCCATCTTGTAAAAGCAGGGAATTAAATTCTCTCCCTAGGCTAGAAAGGATTGTTTCATGTTATCAAGGACATGAAGTTGAAACCAAAGGAAATCTGCATAGACCAGCCTTTTAAAGTCAACCTTGTGTTCCCAGTCATTTTTCCACTCAGCTCACTGATCCTAACGTCCCCTTGCCTCAACACATTTTAGTGTTCATCATTTAATTCAGTATATAATTGTCTAACACAAACTCTGTCTTGTAGTCTTCATTTTCCTATGAAGGCCCTTGATCATGAGAAACTTAAATGGAATGAGTGTATATGATTTTCTCTTGCTGATCTACCTTACATTAATTTAAGTCTCAAGTCAGTCAGTCAACCTAGAAGAACAGAGGTAAAAATTTACCTCCTCCAAACAAACAAATAATTCACTAGTGCTGAAGTTGCCTCTTAGTGCATTTGTTAATATTTAGGTTGTTATAATAAATTTTCTTTCACACATATGTATGGAAATGTATGTGGATATATATACAGTACCTACAGACACAGAGAAACCTATGTATGTTTATTCAAATATTTATTTGTAATTGGATTTATGTCATTTTAAATTACAACTGAAAAATTACTCCTTGTCTCCAAATTTAATATTTACATTGTTATAAATTCTTAATACTGCTTCATGGCCCACTCACTAAGTGTAATACTTCCATCAGTCTGATTTTTCTTCATCAGCCTTAATCTTACATACTTGGGTAGTTACATGCTTCCTGTCTCTCCTCTAACCTTGTGAAGATTCTGAGAGGGCAGAGGTTTTGCTTCTTTTAGTCACCACATAGTCCCCAGTGCCAAGAACTATGTGTTTTTCTGAATAGTCACATAGTGAGTAATCGTTGATTCTATGAATGAATGAGTGTAATGGCACTCTCTCCCTTCTACCATTCACCTTCCTTTTTCCTTAAATGATCTTTCTCTGAATTGTGCCTGGCCTAGGGGTTAACAAGGAGCTGCTTCCAAGCATATTTCTTTTCCACTGACAGGAAGAGCTGACCCAAAAGCTAAGACAAGCCAATAAAAGCCCATTAAAATTCAAGAATTTCTGTTGGAGAAAAACTCCTCTTCTGACCTTGAATCTGACAGCACATGCATACAAGGGAATACCAATAAATCTAATAGAGTACTGTTGGTATCATTTAAGTCCATGCATCCTTCTAGGTTTGAAGGCAGTCTACCCAGCTATTCCAATGTCTTTTATTCGTTTTGGGTTTGTTATTTGCTTACGTTGTTTTGCGTTTGTTGCTATCTCCTTGAATGCTATTTTATGTACATATCTTCTGACAGAATATTTCCTACCAATCGCAGTGTTTTTGAATACATGCTAAAGTATCCCTTTTAATTTAAAATTTTCCAAGGTGTAAAACATGTAAATTAATACATGATAAGTACATTAAACCACTTTTTATATTTCATTTTGTGAAACTTTGCCATGATAAAAACAAAATCAAATGAGGAATTTTAAGAAGCCTGTTGTATTTTACAGTTAGGAAATTTTCTTTTGTATATTTACTGAATATCCACCATGCTATTCTGAATTCAGTTGGTTGTCAGACGGTATTCTGACAGTGTTACTGATGGCATGATATGGTCATAGTAGGTAATGGAATGAAACACTGGTACAGTGTCATCACGCACAAAGAAAATCAAAGCACAGAAACTATCTCTTGTTAGTCTCTTTTTAATGACTTTATACAGATAAAATAGTCTTTTTAATTAGGAATACACACTTTTAACCATTTTTATCACCAATTGGAATAGTACACTATGGTACAGTACTTGTATCACTACGTATCTATAAAATGGTTCAAGAACATTTGTATCTATATCACATGCACTTGATGAAAAGTAAGCAACTTATTATGTGACACTACAAAGATCAATGAATATTGTGCATACTAAGCCCATCCTTAGAAATTATCACTTACTTATTCCATATGTGCAGGGTTGAGCTAATAATACTCTACATAATCATATTGAGGTAACCACTACAGGCTTAGGAATACAAACATTTCTTTGGTTAGTATAGGGAATGATGGTATTTCCTAATGAAACCAAGATGTAAGCTTGCAATGCTATCAAGGAGATAGAGAAGCAAAAGCAAATGCAGAGAATAGTGGGAAAAAATTTGTTTAAAAGAGAAAACTTCAAAAGGGAAATTCTCTAACCTACTAACAAAGTCTTATCTGCCCATGTGGTATAAAGAAACACATAAATATATAAATTATTCCTCTAGTTCATCTCTGCTAACATCTTTGTGAAATCAGCTTGAACTTGAAATAAAAGAAACACATGTGCCAATATATTTAAGCTGTTTCTGGTCACATTTTTATAAACAGAGTTAACTGAAATCGTGAACAAGAGTGACAGGAGAACTTTCAAGTAGCTCCAGAAAGAAGTAGGGCTTATCCTTCCACACAGAAAGTTCTAACCAAGTTACGCATAGGAATTATACTCATGAATTTCTTGCCTAGGCATTATATTAAGAAAGACAGTGAAGTTTAGTCAGGAGACACCATCTCCAGCTCCATACCTGCAAACACAACAAAAGTTCATTACAGAAAAGCTGAACCAGCGTAATGCTGTATTTTTATCCTCAGAAAATATTCTTGTAAAGACACAAAGTTCTATGAGTCCTTTGAAATAGAATTATTGACTAATTTTGTATGAAGTCACTGAATTGACATGAACTCTGAACAAGAAAGGGCTGAGTAGATAGATACCTCTTGCAACATTGTACAGCTGTAGCCATGTGCTAAATTTTGGAAAGTCTGAATCTCTTGCATTTTCTGTGTTCACACCCATGATTATATTGACCCTCTACTGTCCCACTGATCAGCTCAGCACTCCCACATTTTCTCACCAAAGAAACAGAAACACTAGTTACTCACAATCCTTCCCATGGTTCAGGCTATGGGAAGCCAAGCATGCTTTTCTTCACCTCCATCCAGTATGACCCTAAATCAGTGTTGAACTTCTCCAAAGAGAAGGTCAAACAAGGTGTTTGAGAAGCAAACCTTTGACTTTGATGTTCTCAGTTATCATATAATGTTTATCTAGATTGGTCAAACTCCACATAGGTTACTCAAATTTGAGATTCAGTGAGGTGATGAAAGACTTGGCCTCTTGTCTATTTACCCTGTTTCGGTCTTTACAAAGTCTGCTTGAAGTGGATAAGTGATTTTACGATGTTTTCTGACTGAAAAGAAATTACCTATTTCCCATCTGTTCTGTAAATTCTAATTTATTTTTTAACATATGTCCATAATGTATAATGTCTGCTTTCATTGTGGGTATTTGGGACATGTGCATGACACAATTGTTTTTTAATGTCCTCTTCCCAGGCCAACGATTTAGCTTAGTGGCAAATGCAAGGTTGTAAGTTGGATCCCTGATACAAAAAAAAAAAA
Organism: Cavia porcellus; assembly: GCF_034190915.1. NCBI lineage: Eukaryota > Metazoa > Chordata > Mammalia > Rodentia > Caviidae > Cavia > Cavia porcellus. The sequence goes on along the minus strand of NW_026947497.1, from coordinate 22,467,736 downwards.
GTAATAATAATGTCCCCTTCCCTTCATTTCCTGGTCTCTTTTCCATTTGCAGTGTATTTCCATATTTGCTTTAATCTATCTTTTATTTTACTCTTTATTTTTACTTTGGATTTCTCATATGAGAGAAACCATTTACACATGTGCATCAGATTTATTTTTCTTGATATTATAAATTCAAATGCATCCATTTTCCTATGAAAGGTTCAAAATCGTCGTTTATAGCAGAATAGAATTCCATTGTGTACAGACATTTTCTGTATCCATTTGTCTGCTGATGAACATATAAGCTTATTCAAAATTTGGCTCTTAATGACTTGGGCTGCTGTAAACATTGGTAGGTATGTATTGCTATAATGTGATGTCTTTAACTCTTTTAGGAATATACTTAATATGAGAATAGTTGGGTCAAATGGAGTTTTTAGTTTTAGATTGCTGAGGAATCTGTATTCTGATTTCCATGTACAGCATTGTTGTTTTTCACCACAGCGTCACAGAAATTTTTACTTGATTTCTTGATGACTGCCATTCTTTCTTGAGTAAAGTGAAATTTCAGTTTTTTTTTTTTAAATTTGCATGTCCTTAATGGTCACTAGTGTTGATCATCTTTTCATGTCATACTTTTGGCTCTTCCAACGCTAACCTTGTTCTGATCTTGGAGGTCATAATGGCAGCAGAAGTGAAAAGAAAAGAGAATAGCCCATCACAGGAAAATATTTCAGAATCAGCTATGGAAGCTGTGAATAAATGTCTGCACAGAGAAAGACAAAACTAATGCAGAGATAAATATGAACATGAATATTTTGTATTCAAATGTCTCAATTATGAAAGTTAACCTTCTACTTAGAAAAAACCAGCTTAATATATCTTAATAACCTAGAAATAGTTTTTCAAGGACTCATGAATATGAACTGAATTATCAGTATTCAAAGGAACTCTTCTAAAGCTACATGGCATTCATAAAGTATTTAAATGACAAGTCACAAGATAATTTGTAGGAGACAGAACACATCATTGTCTTTCACAGTTAACCCACCAGAGGGAAGGAATTGAATACATAACTCATTTATGATCCTATTCTTCTTGCTCCTGATTGACTTCAACAATAATGAGAAGTTGGCCTTCCCACATGGAAAAAAGTCTTTTGTAACAACAAAAACACAAAGACCAAACAAACAACAAAGATAGCTATGGGCAAAAAAATGCCCATAGTTTTGTGAATATTACCCAAAGATAATGTAACAGAAGATGTTTTCCACAAAGTTAATTGCTACAAAAAATAAGACTGTGTTCAAGTGGCTAATTGCTGCAAACCAAAAGGAGATTCCAAGAATTTCTTGCCTAATGAGCTCTCTGCAAACTTACAATAAAGTTTCGAGGTGGTTTAAAAGCAATTTCCTACCATTTTTAAGCTAGCACTTGAAGTCTTAAACCTATCTTATTTAATCTAGTTTATTTCATTTCCTCTTCTTTCTGATTTTTAGGAAACCTTAAAAGAATACTTTTTATTAATCAAATAAAAAGTATTCTTTTGAACCTACTTTACCCATTTTTTCTTGGAATTCCACCTACCCAGAACAGACTGACAAATATCTTGGAAAGCTGTATTCCATCATCTAGACTGCCTACTACGGGCTAATTACAGTTCAAAAGAAAAACTTCTAGTATTCTTAAGAACTAAGTGTAGGAGTGACTAATTTGAAATGCAAATAAGGTTCAAACAAAAAAATCTCCAAAGCATTAGGAAATCAATAGATAAACTCCCCTTTAATTTGATTGTGAGCTTATTCAATCCTGATAAGAAAGAATAAGAAGATAAAAAGAACAGTGATGTAAGAACAGGAAAAATAAAAGAATAAAGGTGAAATATGGAAATAACACCATAAAAATGGACCATAATTTATGTAAACACATTCTTTCATGTGTTCAGTTTTAAGATAAGAAAAAGCAATCACTTCTAAAAATAAGGGAAAGATTAATAATCTTTCTTTGTATGCTCTTTGTCCCAGAATCTATTATGTTCAGAAAAATAGAAAAAAATGATTTTCTTCATGATTAAATTTCAGAGTAGTTGTCTCAATGAAATAATGATACTGTTATGTGAACTATATCACCCCTCATTACTGATATATTTACAGTGGTATAACCTTTCTGTTTCTTAAAACCACTAAAACACATGAAAGAGAGCTTGACCTTTTTCTGTTACCAATGAGAGAAGTTAATAGTGCAAAGTAATTTTTACAAATATATTTGTATTTGAATAATTGGCTACTGTTTCTTCACAGCATTTTAAATTAGAGAGACTGACAAAAGTAAAGGCTAGAATTAAATGTAAGAATATGGTGTTAAACGCAAGAATATATTATTAAATAACTGTATATTTTTTTCCTGGCAAAATAGCTATGAACTTATTGGTGAAATTCCTTAATATTGTATTCAATTTAGTTTGTTATCAAAATAGGTTATTAAATTTTATTTCTTATATATGTCACATAATTTCCTCCTGAGATCTTTTTAATGATATGAGCAAATAAATTTTGTTTGTACATTGCCCATATCAAACTAAGAGGTAATTAGCAACTTAACTTCAAGGAAGTATTGGCATATTAGATTAGCAACCAGTATTAATTCAGAATCATTTCAAAATAGCAATAATGCTTTATTCTCTAAATAAGATACCCTGATAATACAGACCAAGTTAAATTAAAAATCAGTATTTGTTCCAAAATTTTGAGGGTTTTATTGTTTGTTTTAGTTTGCTCAATGGCTGAGATGTTATCTGAAATAGTAACACAGTAAGGTGATAATTTCAGGAAGATGAAAATCAGTATATTGAGCAACATCCAGTTTAAATCAGAAATAATAGGAATTCCTTTTATGTGACTATTTTCAAATAAAATATGTAAATTACCAAAATTAGATTGCACTATTTAGAAAAACTATCATTTAAAGAGAATAAAATAAAAGAGCATACATAACATAAGGGAGTATTATTTTGCAGATGCATTCAGGCTACTTATGTAGGGGAATAAACCTGTGTTCTAACTATTCTCAAAGCTCATATACTAAAAGATTGCAGGTCAACTTGTACATACCTTGATCAGTTGAAAAAATAACTTCAAAAATTATTATTTTATTGCTCAGAGCAATAAAATAACCTATTAATATTTTTATGTAAAAATAAAGTTGCCAGGATTGTAGTTCAGCAACACAGTTCCCCTTTGACTAGTGTGAGGTTGTTTGTTCAATTCCCAGTACCAATAAACTATAAACAGACAAACAAAGAAACAAATAGTGCTTGCCAGAGAACAATTCCTCAAATATTTTTACAACTTACTTTACTTTATTTCCTCTCTATCAAGTTAATAAGACTTTGTTACATTTTCTATGTGTTTTGAGAGCCATAGTTTTAATTATTTTTTTAATTATAATTTGACAGCTTTGGAGAATTTACTAAGGTATCTAAATCTTTCAACTGAATTTACCTAATGGAGCTAACTGAAGTTTGCTTTCTGAGTGCACCCCAAGGGAGACCAAGGTCCAGGTACATATTTTCTTGGCTTGTGCAGTGATTCCCAAGTAAGACTAGAACTTTACCTTTGTTGACATTGTGTTTCTTTAGTTTGTTTTTCTTGATGCTGTCATTTTGCATGTTTGCTTTTATTTCTGGGTGTTTGTTATTCTCTTCCTCTCTTATCAATAATATAATTGGAGTGGTGTTTCTATATCAGCAACTATCAAGTCTCATAACACTGTTTAATTTAGACTACATATAACAGCACTGTTGATAAAAATCTTCTTTGTGTAAGGCCATTAAATTATTCCTTTGCGGGTAAGTGATATGAGTAACTGTTCCCCAAAAGCCCAAGTGTTGGAGGTTTGGTCCCCAGTCTGTGGTGCCATTGAGAAGCAGTGGAAACTTTAAAAAGCTGATGACTGTGGGAATAAGTTAGTCATCAGACAAGTGCCCTTAAGTGATTGTGGAGACCTGGTCTTCCTGTCTCTCTTTTGTTTCCTACTTATCATAGGGGGACATCTTCACATGCAATAGGTCAACAAACGGTGGAATTAATAACTACAAAACTGTGACCCAAAATGAGCCTTTCCTCCTTTTAAATTGATCCTCTCATTTGTTTTTTACAGTAACAGAAAGCTGATCAATATATTCCTTCCTAGTGGAAATGAAAGCTTATAGTCTGGTTTTTGCTATACGAATAATTTTTAAAATTTCTACTTAAATCACAGGTATCTACTTTCTGTTGGGTGAGGGATAAGAGATAATAGTTTATCAATCTATTTTTTTTTTTGTTATTTTGCCTATTTTTTCTTTACTGGAGCTTGAATCAAGTAGAAAATATTTTGTGCCACTGGAACTGAGGACAACTCCTTGGGACCTTGATTCAGTTGGTATTTACTTTGAGTATCTGTGTCTGATTTGTTGAGCAGTCTAAGCTTGCTGTTCCTCCTCTACCCGGAATGATATTTTTCCTTGTGTTGGTCCAGTATGCTTTTCTTAAACCTTATCTTAAACATGCAGTATGGCCACAACACCTTCTGTGGATCACCTTTGTAACTTCTCCAGAAAGAAACACTTTCCCTTGTGATCCATCTGTTTTAGCACTCATATCTATTGTTGGATCATTTCTCTGTCACTTACACGCTACTTGAAAAGGCAAATACTGATATCTGTATTATTCAAGATAGTAATCTGAATAAAGCATAGGCTTTAGGGACTACCCAGAGCCCATCAGCCTGTAATCTCAAACACATACAGAGAAAATAAAACCCTGTGCCTTCAGGGTCTTGCTCTAACCTTCTCCCTCTCCTCCCTTTTCTTCTCCACCTCTATATCCTCTACCTACTCTCTTCTCCCTCCTCCATCTTCCTTTTCTCCTCTTTCCCTTTCCTCTCCCTTTTCTCTGTCCTCCATTCCACCCCTTCTTTTTGTAAGCTGTTGAACTGCTCAATGTTTTAAATTACTGAGCTACTTATACAAAATAAATGCAATTACTTTTATCTTCTAAGCAAATGTTTGAAAAGACTTTAGTATCTTTTTCAAATGTTACAAATTTATTCCATTTGTTTGTTTCCTCTAGGTTTTTCTCTGAGTCAGCTCTGCCTTTTGAAGGTTGCTTGAATCTATTTTTACAATTAATTCATTGTGTGTGTTTAAATTTTGCAAGATGTTATTCTTGAAGATAGAGAGTAGGCAGACAGATAGTAAGAATTACTATAGTTAAGCAAATAAAAATATCCATCATCCTACATAGTCACTGTTTTTCTACAGCACAATCAGCCAAAATCTACAAATTTATTATTGGTACGAATAGTATGTATGGTATAAATTTATTACATTTAGTCATCAAATTTCACATTAGATTTCTCAACTTTTTATCCTACATTCTGCTTTCTATCCTCTAACCTACCTCTTCAACGTACTTCATATACGTTTGTTGGTTTTATCACCATATATTAGCTTTTAAAAGTAAGTGGTTTAAAAATATTTCTGCGTACTTTTAAGAAACTCTACCTGGCTTACTGCACTTGCATTAATGTACTTCAGGCTGACCGATTTTGTGGCAAATAGCAAAATCTCATTATTTTTGGAATAATATTCAAAAATGTGTCTGTATTTTATATGTATCACAGTTCCCTTATGTATTTGTCTACCAATAGATACTTAGGTTGTTTCCATACGTTGGTTATTGAGAATCATACAGGAGTGAACAAGGGAATTCAGATATCTTCATAAGGTGGTAATTTCATTTTCTTTGAGTATACATTCAGAACAGGGATTGGTAGATCATAAGTTAGGTTTATTTCTAATTTCTTTAGAAGCATCCATAATATTTTTCATAATATCTATACCAATCTGTATTCGCTCTCAGTGTTTTGCCACATCTTCATCAACATTTATTCTTTTCAGCTGTGTGGTAATAGCTTCTGATGAATGTAAGCTGGTGGTAAGTGGTATTGATTTGCATTCCCTGATGATTAATGGTGTTGATATACCTGCTGGCCATTTTTCTGTCATTTTTTTAGACTTGTCTCTTCAAGTCCTTTGCCCATTTTTGATTGAGTTGTTTTTCCACTTTTGAGTAGTATTTCTTGAACTAAAAACAGCCATAAGCACTCTTTGCATATCTATACATCAGAAAAGTATGTTTCTGAAATAACTTTCCACTTTTAGAGATACAATTAAATGGATGTTACTACTAAAACAGCTACACTTTACTAATAAAGAGAGACTTTCATGTGTGCACATAATTTAGTATTCTCAAATTCCTCAAATAGACAAAAAATTCCTAATATTTAAATGTTATAGTGGTTTACAAAGACTGATTCTTACAGAAAGTCCTGACTGCGAAGACTTTTTAATGTAAAAATTCAAGTACATATAAGAAAGGTTAAAAACAACAAGCCTGACAGATTTAATGTTTTTGCTTTCAAAGTAAATGGGTATATGATTTTTCTCTGATTTTCCAGAATAGAAGATAATACAATATTTTTAAAAAATTAAGATTTTTGTTTTCATGAACTGACTAATTAATCTGTTTAGGCCTGAATTACTATATTGTTTTATCATTTAAAATAAAAATTTCTATACAGTATTTATGATCTTGAATAATGTTACATTTTATCAAAATTATATATCATTATGAAAATATTTTATATAGTACATATTAATAAATTCATTAATTGACCACATGTGAAAGAAGACATTAAAATAAAAACCTAAATATCTGTGCAAGGTTTTAAATTGAAGAAAGCAACTTATTCCTGCCTGGGTTTACTATATTTGTTAGCAAAACTGACACAAAACAAAGAAATGTGTCAATTTCAATAAAGTTTTCTCATATAATGAATCTACCAACTTTTTGATAATATTTTAAAAGGAGTTTGTTTAAATTTTATAGCTTGATTTTGTTAGCTTCGTATCTGTGTGATAAAATGCCTATGATAATAAACTTAAAATGAGGAAATTTGAGTTTTGGAATTCCATTCAGTTGTCATTTGGCCCATTGCCTTTTGACACATGGTAGCACTGGACATCATAGTGAGAGCACATGGCAGAGAAGCTATTCACTGGTGACGTCAGGTGCAAAGAGAGAAATAGGAAGGGATTGGAGTCCCAATAGGTTCCCTGAAGGGCAAGCCACCAATGACCTAATTTTCTTCTATTAGCTCCTCCCTACAAAGATTCCTCCATCTATCAGCAGTGTTCTAAGTAGAGGAGATTAGCACACGGCATTTGCAGGTTACTCAAGATCCAGATCATAGCATTGCCAAAAATTTATTAGTGTAAGCTTAGCTATATTTAAAATCAGGTACTGCTTCCCACTGTAAGCATCTGTCATTCTGCATATTTCTCATTAGCTGTTTCCTCTAAAAATCTCGTTTCTTTAATAAGGACAAGAAACGTTAATGTTCTCAAGTTTCTATGGTTCTTTTCTTCTTGGTATAAGGGTAAAGTGATGTTCTTTTGAACTCTCTATATGTCTTCTCAAAAACTGGAATTCTTAAGTCTTGGCATTTTAAATATTGAGTGTATACAGATCTCATAAGTAAAACTGAGAAAGAGGAATAATAATGACTATGAAATCTTAAAAGATCATAGGTCATTTTTAAGTATTTAATCACAATTGAAGGAAAAAAGTAATCCCACAGAACAAAATAAGTAATGGGAACATCAAAAATTTGTTTTAGTGCTGCATTCCTCAAGTTGTTCTTGTTTAATGTAGAGCTTACATTTATTTATTCACAGCAAGATTTTAGTAAGTTTTATTTGCTAGTTCAGTACTTTCAGGGAAGGGTGAAGAATGTGATGACATTCTTTCTATTTGCAAACTGTTTGCAGAATAGTTCATGAAATTATGAATTGTTGCATTAACAGTGGTTAAGTAGTTCCAACAAATATTTAAAAGAACTAAACTTGGAGGAAGAAAAAAAAGCCCAGTCAGAAAATGGGACTGTTGGCATCTGTATTTTGATTACTTTCTTGGCTGGAGTGAACCAGAGTTGCAGTGCAAATATTACTGTAGCAATAGAAGGTGACATTGGTGGAAATATTAAACTTCAAGACTACTGCTAGGCTCACATCTGGTTCCACACCCATCCTTCCAGACAGCTTTGCCTCTAGATGGATTACCAGAGGTTACTGTAATCTGATCCCTGCACTTTTCTTTCTCCTCCATGCATGAATGCTATGCATTTCTTTCTTACATTTTTCCCTCTTTCTTTCTCTATTTTTATCAATCTTTTTGCTATGTGCTTGCTTTCAGTCGAGTATTATGAGTTAAAGAGCCCTTTTCTAAAACAAAGTCTTTTTTTTTCTTTACTCAAATGTTAGATTTATTTTGGTGTAGATATGATTATTCCTAATGTGCCATTCACATAATTTTTTTCGTATTTTGCCTAGTGCCTGCATGGCCTGCTTACATCCAACATAGACTGAGAGTCACCACTATAATCCATCCATTTTTTTTTAGATCTTCCCCCAATGAAATCTCAAGAAGAATACAAGGGAATTTGCCAAGTTTGGTACTGAAGGAAGTCTGCTAAGCCATTTTCCAGATGGTCAGATTGGCATTTCTTAATGAGTGATGTGAAAGTGTTCATGAGTCTTCCAGCTTCACCAGGATGCTGATTTTTCTCTCAAAGTTTCCATTGTGTTCTTTAGTATCCTGGATACTTGATATATAAAAACTTTGGACAAATTTTATGGCTTCATTTGATTTTGGAAGACTTGAAGTGACTCCTGAGATTGGCTGCTACAATGCAGTAGAGAAATCACAGACTTTGGATTCAAGCGTATTTAGTTAAAAACCAAGCTCTAATAACTATAAGCTCAGTTACGTGGACTATTCATACCTCTTTTCTGAACTTTATATAACAGAAATGCAAACTAATTCAAAAAAATCATCCAAATGGAAAATATAAAAAATATTTTTAAAATTTATGTTCTAGATATGTACAATATACTAAGGTTTATTATTAACCTTTTTTATGGTTTGAATGTGGTGTGCACCTCTAAAACTCACCTTTGAGTTTAGCCTCCATTATAATAATAAAAGGCTGGAAAATAACGTCAATTTTGATATTTAGCAGTGTAGCCTTTGAAAAGTGATTAGGGTTGGGTAAGGTATTTAGGGTGGAACACCCAGATTGAATTCTTGGGATTTTAAAAAGAAAAAGAGAAATTGGAGAACATACACATACATGCTATCTAGCTATTGCCACGTGATGTCCTCACTACTTCCTGATACTACCAGAAAGTAGAACAACTCCAGATGAGGCCCCTTGGGCTGGCTGCCACAGACAAGAGCCAAACAAAGCTTTTTACTATTTAAAGTACCCACTCTGTGTTATTATGTTCTAAAAATCAGAAAATAGAGCCCCATAATATTATCTTATTATATGTTATTTCTGAGTCACTTTCAGATTTATTCTCAGTGTACAAATTGTGTTATTTTAGTACTACCACAAACATTTATTCAATAAGCGCTTGGACAAATGAGAATACTATAGTGTAACTCTAATCCATGCTATTAAGCAAGATGAAATTCTGTGCACACATATGCCAATACACATTACAAACAGACATACCTTGGCAGAGAGACTATTTTGATAATTATAAGAATTGTCCTCAGTTCTTTAATTTTTCATAATATTTTAACTTGAAACTGTTCATATCCTATCCACCCAGTGATCACATTATCTGTAAAAATATTTAGGAGAAAATGTCAATTGCTGAGTGTTGATATTGAGATATCACTAGCTGAAACCATTGGAAACTAACTCTAAATAAGCCAGCTTATTTAGGATTAATTTTCTTGCATGACTTTTTCTAATTCTGATTATATCAGCCATTTACCTTGGTTTTTAGCTAAATTTTCAGGTATGCACTTGACACTTTAATCCATTCATTTGGCAGACTCTTCCTTCAAATTTCTACAATTCCTTGACTGCTTCATAATTGGCCTTTGGTGTGAAGTTTAACCTGATTGTCGTTTTGATTGGCTTGGGGGCCACTGGGATTACTAAAGCACACTTGGGTGTGTCTGGATCTGCCAAGGAGGCCCCTTTTGCATCAGGCCCCTTCTCTTTTTCTCTCTGCACTGTTCCCCTGCTGTACCTCTTCCTTCCCATGAATTAAGAAACTTTGCTTCGCCTTATTACTTCCTTGGAGTCATCTGATATTGGATTGAATCCTCTGAAACTGAGGAAAATAAACTTTCCTTCTTTAAATTATTGATTTCAGCTATTTGTCCAGCAACAGGAAGGCTGACTAATATACTTGCTTTTTCTTCAAACCTGGAAGCTCCTTGCTGAGATCTGTACTTTTCTAATATATCAATATTTTGCTCAATCTCACCTCTCTGGTTACTTTGGAAGAATTCACTGGTATATTTTTTCCCTGTATTAACGCAGGAAAGCTCAATATAATTTATGGTGTTCTGAGGCTGCCAGCCTCATTTCAATTGTTTGCTTGAAACTCAGGAAAAGAGCTACTTCACATCTTGACAATTTCTAGATTCAAAAATGAGTCTTACATGAACGTTCAGGAGGGGATTTGAGACTATGTTAACGAGATTTCTAGTAGAATACTTTCAGAGTCTAGAGCAAAAGGTATTCCTAATAAGGCGTTAGTAAATGCTCCTTCTGATTATTAAGGGTTTGGGTCTGTCTGGCTTTCTATTTTTATTTAAAATGAAACAAAAATCACATTCATGTCTAGCAATAAATACAGTAGGCAGGACTGGAGGAGGAAACTGACCCTTTTTGATTTGCAGCTGGAGTATACTGTCTTCTAATGCATGTAGAAAATTCCTTATAATAAGTGACCCAGAGCATACAAATGGAGCAGGACGAAATGTTTAAACAGAGATAGTCAGTGAGAGACCTTTCCAAGGCAGTGTCTCCCTTCAGCCCTTCACACTTAGTGACTGTGGTGAACTAGAGTGACTGGGAGCAGACATGTGATAAGGGCAAAGAACAGGTGCATATAGAAACAACAGAAAATACTTCCTGGCATGAAACCATGGTGGTTATATTCTTACGTTAAAAAGAAGCATTGTCTCATCTGTTTTGCTGCAGTTACTCTCCCCCCTTAGGTGCCCATACAGCTGATCTTCTGCTTTTGTCTTCTGGCTCCAGTATCAAGGTCCCTTGGAGAGAATTTCCCCACTCTTTGTTAAATAGTCCCTGTTACTTCCCAGAGCATCCCCCTCTTTGATGCTGGCTATGGGCCCCCTCCCCCCAAGCTATTTAATTAGTTTCTTTTCCCTGAGGTAAGATTAACTTCCACAGGGACTATCACTCTTTCTAAAACTGATAATTTCTGGAATTGGTCCTCTGCTATACTGCAAGGAGCCTTAAAATTAAGTCTTCAATGTGTGAAGAGTCATTTTATGAAAAGGGCACCCTTTTTTTAAAAAAACCTTTCTCTAGATATATAGACACATGTACTTTTGGGAATTCATGCTTCATCTTGTTTTGATGTTCTTGGTCAGGGAATGTGTTAACTGGGAAGAATGCAGATTTTTGGTCTACCTTACTTAAGAACAAAGAAGAAGTAAAGCTAACTGGAACACTGTCTAGACTCTTTCATTTTGTTTATCTGTAAACAAAATAAACATTAATTCCTGTGAAAATGTGAGGCTGGTTAATGTCCTTGCTGATAGGACCAGAGGCGGCTGAAAAGCTAAGAAGTATGAAATATAAATGACCTTTATTTTGAGAATGCGGGGAGAAACACCCCCAATCCCCTGGGGCATGGCATCTCCCTTCCAGGGTTGGCGATCTCTCCGTGGAACATGTGGAGTGGAGGCATATAAGTAGCCTAGGTTTGGGGTGGGGCCTGAGGGGCATCAGGGATGCACAGGTAGCCCATTGGTATTCTTCTGGCACCATAGGTAAATTCCTAGGGGTGGGGCAGATGGAGCTCCTTGGTTCCGCCCCAGGCTTTAACAGCTACAGTGTCTTGTCTGGGCCAAAACTCTTTCACTTGCAATGAGAAATAAGAAGTGAACACATTTTAGATTTGTTTAAGCAAATGAGTTAAAACTAACTGCTATCCTCTTGTTACTCCTCTGCCATTTTGCTTGAACAACCTATGTTAGGGATAACCATCATCAGCTTCTACTGATAATCTGCCCATGGCCATCTACACAACTAACTCTCCAGGTTTATAACCTTAACTGCCTCTGACTAACCTGTAACAGAAAGCCACACAGTGAAAAATCTCCAGTACTTTGTGGGTTTTGCCTTTCAGGTTCTTAGTCACAACTATTAATCCTGTAACGTACATATTTGAGAACCACAGCAGTAACCTGTGGTTCTCTGCTTATTGTTCTCTAAACCATGACTCATGGCCTACAGGAATTTTTTTTTCTCTTATTTCTGGGTATCTTTTCTTTTACTGAAAAATTGGAAAGGATACTCAGAGTTACTAATTCGCTAAATGACACAATGAGGGAACCACTGAGATAACCTGATTCATATAATGTACTGCTCTTGTTTCAAGTCAACTAGGGGCCCTGCTAACATCCAGGAAATCACTATGGAAGGGAAATTCTGTCCCACATCCTTATTAACCTTCAGTCTGGGGCATGAGCCATTTCTGTCCTTCGCAATAAGATTGTAAGCAAAAGACTTTAAATTACAGATGTATTGGTCATTCTTATAGCATGAGCAAATTGACAAATCAAATTCCTACAGGAGTTAATAGAAATATGTTAGAATTGTTACACACAAAGGCATTATGCAACATCAGGAAAAAGAAGAAAAATGGTAATGACTCAGAAGAAAATCTTCCCTGATTTAATATAGTTCACAACACAAATAAAATGTAGAGCACATTTGTTTCTTATTCTTAGTAATAAAAAAGAAAACTTCAGTTTTGTTAAAGACAGGCCTGGCCTGGATATGAAAAGTATAAAATTTAATGAAAAATAATTGCCAAATAAAATGTTCATTGCAAAGAATAAAAATTGGATTTATGTTGAATAAATTCATATTAGTAATTTTGAAAATAGAAATATAAAACATTTCTTGAATATTAAAAATAATGAAAATTTATGAGAGAAAGTGATTAGGCACAGAAATTTAGCCTTAGAAAGCTGTGATGGAAGAGATACAAGAAAAGCTGAATCTGAGTAAATCTATAAGACCCAGTAATCAAAAATGTAAGTGGAAAAGATTTTTCTTATCCAATTGAAATTTGAGTCAACACCATTTTCCTGGACCTGGACATTGGCAGAGTCTCTAGTTGCCTTGAAAGCGGAAGACAGAACATCCTATGAACCAGGTAGCACAATGGTTCCTTCCTCGTAGCACTTAGCTTTTTTGGCTTGCATAGTATTCCGTGTGCCTTTTCAAAGTTTTCAGTAAATTCAGACATTCTCAAAAATAGATGAAAAATAAAATTCCGTAAGCCTGGAGCCATAGCTTGAGGCACAATGAGATGTGCTAGGGGATATATGGGCCTCTGCCTTGAGAGAGTTTCAGTTAGCCATTTCCCGGAGATGTCAGAGATGTGAGAATATGCCATAAAATAAACCAGTGATCCGAATAAGGAAGAGCTAACAAATACCTTCAAGATATTTCTAAAAATAGTTGCCTACCAAATACTAGAATCAAGTTGGATTTAGAATCAGTTCTTTGAAAAAAATACTCTTTAGTATTAAAAAATACAAGTATTCAGGTATAAAGGCCTCTGGAAAAATGCTGCTAGAAATATTAGATCACTATAGAGATATCAGAAAAAATGATTTTGTTTGTAGTATAAATTAATGTTAATATGAAGATGAACTTATAGCAATAACTATATAACTAATGATCATAAGAATTAAAGATCAGTATCTGCCTATCTATCCATCAGTTATCTATCAGTCATCTATAATCGTGAGATTTGAAACCAGGGCCTTTACTTTGAGCTACATACCCAGTCAATTTTTTATTTTCTGTATTAAGACTGTATCTTGCTAAATAACTAAATTTCCCAGCATGGGTTTGATCTTTATGACTCAGTCTTCCATACTGCTGGGCTTACAGACATACACCATCATGCCTGGCTGTGAAAACAGAAATGCATCAATGTCATTAAAGTGTAAGTCAGTCAAAAAGGACACTTCTGAAATTGAAAACAACATGCAGATGATGGTTTGAAGTGAAAGCTTTAATTAATACTGCATAATTGCTAGTATGTTTATATGAAAAACCTCAGAGCTCTACTTTAGTCCCATCATATCTAGGGGCCCATGAATCTACCTCGCAGATATAATGTTTACTCCAGGGTAGACTCACTCGGGACAAGAGTGGCCTGCACCTGCGTCTTTGCTAAACACTAATTGCCACTGAGGATTGCTTATTTCTGTCTTTATCCTTGGTATGACCATCAGTGACCTCCACTAGCTTAGAATTTTGTCTTATGAGAACATTGGGTATATGTGACCTAATGAGTTATAGATAGCCTGTTCCCAAAAGCATGAAAAAGAGAGAAGCTATTTTAAAAATTATAATTTGACCTCAAATGTTCACATAAACAAATTGTAAATTTGAAATGGCTGAAGACAGAGAACAAGAAGAAATAATGTGTCTTTTGGTACAAAGATCAAAACATCCTGATTTAATTTTTATCAGTGATTAGATGATTTAAATTTTAGAAATGTTTGTGAAAACTTAATTGTAAACATAAACAAGTTATAACTTTCAGATCATTATAATGTATACATAGCAATTTGTGACAGGCTTCTTGCACACTATTTCCTACTACTTTGCCCTCTTTTCCTCAGTACCTTTATATCAGAATGAAAGCTGCACACACAACTGCTAGGAGGATACATCCATTTGTTCATGTTGCATCCAAATGAGAGCAAGGTGTTGTGGTGTGGGAAGCGCGATATAGATGAAAGTGAGGGATAAAACAGGTAAAGGACGGCAGAGGATGAAAGCATGTCCTTCTTTTCCTCTTTCTGTTTTCCAGTTGGCTGGACTGTATAAGGTACGTAGATAATAGTTACCTCCAGGTAAAAATAATTTTAGATGAAAAGAAACCACGTGCATGTGTATACGTGGAGGCGTTGAGTTAGGGTAACCTTTAAGAAGTGGAGCCTTATTAAAGGCAGTTAGGTCAGGAAGCTCCAGGATCGTTGCAGGTTTCTTTCCTTGGCTCTCTCTACCTCATTTGTGATCTCTTATACATGTATTCTTACAACCAGAGCCTGCACAGGCTGGCTCCATGCTCTTCAGTCTCCTGATCTGCGAGCTAAGCAAACCTCTTTTTAAAAGAAGATACCCAGATCTAGGTAATACTCACAGCAGTACAAAATCAAATTATGTATCCCTTTGAAAATATTTTTTGACTATTTACATGCTTATGATATGTTTTAATTAATTTTCTCCAATTGTTTTAATATTTGATCTTATATATTTTTCTTCCTATTTTTATTGCAAGTCTTTTCTGCTTAGAGGGGATCAGAGATCAACTTTGTCTTTTCTGTTTCTGGATACTTATAATTTTATAATTGTTACATAATTATATTACTTAGCTCTGTAATTTTCCTTTGCATAATTACTTTATTTACATGTGCATACATAGAGTTGCAGGTAACAGAACATAATGAAATCATTTAGAAAATGTTCTTCTTGTCCTCCATTTTTCTGAAAATGTTTATGTAAAATGTCTTAATTTTTTCTAAAGTGATTGAGGAACAGCAGATTTCAGGCAATTGTATAGCAGATCACTATGTTTTGAGCAGGTATATTGCTTTCGTATTTTCTGTTCTTTCTTGGTCAGTTTTAGGAATGTCAATTTTCAAAATTTGATCATTTAATCTATGTTGCCAATCTTATTGACACATTATTTTCAATTGTATCTCCTTTCAAAATTTCCTTTGAAACATGTGATTATATATCTTTTATAATTCTTAATTTTGGTGATTTTTGTGGAAAGAGCATTAGTCTTAAATTTTTTTCTTAAACTGATATGTGTGAAAAGGGGATCAGGTCCTTTTCTTTGCATCCCTAGGACTAGAAATGAGGGTAAGCAAAGAGGATAAGCACCAGGTTGTATGTTTGTCTCTGTCAAAACCTTTTTTTCAAATATTGCCTGTTTTTATGTTTAGTCCTGTATTTTTATGTTTATTCTTTCTGTAAGATTCCTTTGGTTTTGTGTTTTGTTGTTAAAGATATCCTTAAATTAAAAATATTGATCATATTCCAATGTTTATTAATGTATTATTGAAGTCTGTAGGTTGATTTTTAACTTTACATACAAGTTATAGAGATGCTTTAAAATTTAATATGATAAAATGTATTATTTTATTCTATATTGTATAATCTTAAGAAATTCTTCCTTAAGTTGTTCCTTATCTTGAGAACGTAAAGCTCTATCTTTCAGTCTAAATAATTTCCAAATTTGTCTTCACATTAATATATTTAATTCACTTGAAAATTTGTTCATATATATATATATATATATATAAACAACTTCTTTCCAAGATCAATTTTTTTCTTTCCCTAAAAAAATGTTCCTTCTACCATGTCAATTTTTTTAAAATTTGTATGTTTTGTATTAATATTCTATTTGACTCAATTTTCTATATCTATACCTATGGAATGATGATTTCATAATTACAGTAAATATTGATTAAGTCAGACAAGCCTGTCTTTTTCTTCAATATTTCTTTGCTATATTTTTCCTGCATTTTTCTTGTCCACAAATTTTAGAATCCAAAGTTCTTAAAGTAATCTTTTGAATTTTGATTGAAATTTTATTTGAACTTCTTAACAAGTGGAGAAATATTCATTTATATCCTAAAATAGCCAAAAGAACTTTTTGCTCATATGTGAATATATCTTCTCATTTTTTATTCCTTAATAACAATATTTTAATAATTAAATAAATGTTTTGGATAATTTTGCTAAATTTATTCCTAGGTGTATTTTGCTCTCTGTGTGTGTTTGTGCAAGTGTATGTGTGCATGTGAATGTATGTGGACTGTGGCATTTGGATCCTCTTCCCCTTTGTGATATGTCAGATCTATAGATTTAGTCTCCCCGCCACTGAGGTGCTTGGTTCAGTTTCTGTCAGTATGTTGTTTTTCTTTCTCCTTCCTGCCCACGTGTGGGTTTTCTGTAGATCTCTAGAAACTGTTGTCTAGTCATTAGCTTTGGAAAGGTAGACTGACTCACTCATTGTGTATCTTCTGCTGAGATTTTTATCTTGTGTTTAAATCATGTATTTATCTTTGTATTTTAGGAGTCACAGCTAAGCCTTTGTACTAAAATTCACCTCCAATTATGTACTTTCTATGACCCCTTGAACAGGTGATTATTTGAGATTAAATAGTATGCCTTATTAATAGATATTAGCTGAAACATTGAGCCTCTACATTTAGACATTTATTGCTGTTGTTGTGGTCATTATTATTATTCTATAGATACCATTACTTTTAATTCCTAAAGCAGGAAACTTTATTTAAAAAAGAAGGGAAAAACACATGAGGAACTAGAGAGACAATAGCTGTATAAACCTATGTGAATTATATTAAAAAATGAATTATCTTCCTAATACATCATATAATGATTAATATTTACATTGTACTCTAATTTGGTCATGAGACATTGTCTTATGTGCTAATTATATTTGTAAGTTATAAGAAATGAAGAATTTCTTATTTGTCATAATTTATACTTATATGGAAACATCACATTCTATGCCACAAATATGTATAATTTTAATTTGTCAATTAAATCTTATAAAATTAAGGGGAGAAATCAGATTTAGAATACGCTATAATCCAAATATGCACATACTAATATTTTCTTTATGTCTGTGTCATATGCATTATGAACCTCTGAAATGCAGCTGGCTCTACTAACTATAGTGAACAAATAAGTCTAGGAAGGTGTAAAAAGCATCAGAAAGGACATTGAAAACATAAATTGAAAAAAAGGAAATTAGCTAAGTGTTAAAAGAGGGATAACAAAAGAATAAAAAGGGAAGTAGAGAATAAAACCAGGGGATTTACTTTTTCTGTGATAGCAAACTATAGAACACCTTTTCCCATGGAAAAATGGAGAAAACATAAAACTAATTTATCAGTGCCAGATACTGAATACAAAGTACAGTGCACACATGCAAGCTGCTGTGACACAAAATGCATGCATAAGATAATTATTTAAACATCTGATAAAAATAAAGATAATTGGAAAGATTCATTTTAAATCAGTCTTCTACTTTTAGTCATACTTAATTTGGAAGGATGATTTTAATATACAGTAACCTATTCCTCTTGCTTTGGTAGAGTAACATTAGCTTGCTTGTACTTATGTATTATACTGAATAATAATGGAGGAAATCTTTAAAATATTAATTTTTCTTTACTGTAAAGTAAAATAAAATTGATTTGAGTAGAGAATATCCATCTTTGACAATGACCAACGAGAGAATATGGTACACTTTCCAGGACTTCAGTGAAAAAAAAATCTAGTATTTGGTTCTTTTCAATATATTAAAAACAACATAAAACTTAACTTGACTTTCACCAAAGTTTCAAGTGTGAAATTTCAAAAATCAACTTCCCCAGTCTCTTGAAGAAACAAATTTGGTAGAAAGAAGAGTGATGGAGAAGGTAAATTTATTTCAGGTGATAGAAGAATAAATATTTTGGATAATTCCTTTGATCTGGAAATACAAATTAGACTATATTTTCATCATGCACTTGTCTTTTCCTGCTTTTTTGTCACTGTTCCTGTTTTTAATTAGTAAACGTGTATTTAAGGATACAAAACCAGCTAGACTGGAAGAATATACCTTGAGATACATATCCAGATAGCTATAGTTAATTACAGTTTCTTGTATACCTGAATTGCTAAGAAAGTAGACCTTTAAATGATCATTAACACTGATTTTAAAGAACTCTTTTAACGCCGATCAAATTATCACATTTAAATGATCTTAAAACAATAATTTTATGAACTCTTATTTATACATACAAATTCAGAGTGAAATTTTCAGTATTTTCACATATTAGTATCTGTTTCTTCTTGAGAAGAGTAACTGATCATATCTCATGACTTATTTTAGTACCAGTTTCTTGAGGAAAACTGGATGAAATTTCCTCTTTTGGTGAATATTTACTAAATATATGACTTAATGGGGAGATAGCTTAATTTTATGGTTTATATCAAGAATGTTTTCCACAAGTCTCAGATATTTGGAAGGTGATTGACAGTTTAAAATATTAAACTATTCATTTTGATACAACACAATTCTTGTCTTATATGACTAAATTTCCCATTTTATTAAAGAGTTGTTTAAGTAACACAAGCACACACAAATTTGAGAGGAAATACATAGTGAACTCTGGTAAGTAAACAGTTCAAATAGTTTGGGGCCTTACAACCTTGAGTGTTCAGCATTTTAGAAAGGCAAGAGAGACTTCATTAATCTTCATAATCAGTTAAGCAGAACTCGAGAGTTCTGAGCTCTTTCCTGAATTCATCATAATTAATATGTATTACTTCAGTAATAAGAAACTAGCAAAGAACTTACATTTCATTAATGATTAGTGATACTTAATTTTGTAACTATTAAGAATGAGCCATACTCAAAAGTCACCTAGATAATGTGTCATTAATGAATATCAAGAAACTTACAATATTTGTGTTAAATTTATGAGATTCCTATTTTAAAATGATGAAAGAAATAACGTTCACTGCAGCACAGAACTAGACTTACTGAGAGTATTTATATATAATTAATGAAAATCACCACTGCTAGTATTTTCACGTGACGTTGATTTAAAAAATTTAATTATCCTATCATACATGAAATATTGAAAAAAATCAAAAATAAAGTTAACAATGATATATAGATAAATATACCATTTATTAAATTAAGGAGGTAAAATAATGACAACATTTTTTTACATTCCAAAGATTTTAACCATTTGAAAAGTGTCAAATGTACTCAAATATTCTGCTTTAGCATTTACAATGCAGTCTAAGATTACTCATTGTTCATTATGTTGAAATCTTCTCAGTACTTTTTGAGAAGTAATAAAAATATTTACAACCTACTTAGCAATGAAATGGAAGATAGAAGACTCAAATGAAAAGAAATCAAATATAAGTTCAGTGAAAAAATCATCAATAAAGTTTGTCTCTCACTGTCTGGAGAAAATGAGGGCATTAATTATCAAATAAAACCACTTTACAGTTATGTTTAGGGAGCTAATAAGTAAAAATATTTAATTTTATCAGATATTGCTACATGCTTTTGGCCATCTTTACAAAAGTATTTAAGATGTTCCTATTGTCCTCTGGTAAAACATGATTTTGATACATCTAATACTGATCTCCATACATGATCAAGATTATCGCTGGTATTTATTTTTCATGAGAAATACCCATGAGAAAACAACATACTAAAAAAGTGTTCTCTCAGTTCCGCAAAGTAATAATCTCGGTGGGATTTAAATCTAATATATATTACTCACTTTGTAAGATATACATTTTGTATCATGAAATACAGAAGTCTGAAAATTTTTACCAAAGAGTTTTGTATGAATCAACAATGAAAAAGAGTATTTTGGATTTAAGAAATCAACGTGACCTGCAAAAATAAATGAGAAAAGGGATTGATTCCTATGGCAGCCTTAATTGTGAACCTCATGTAAGCTAGTAACACAAAACTGCTATACTGACAAAAATATATCTGTAAATTTTATGTATAGTATAATTTCAAAAATATATATGCTTGTGTATAAATAATAAATGGCTAATTTTTTTCTCAGAAATAGGAAATGCATTTTAAATATAATTAGATAAATGTTATTTGCTTATTGTCAGAATCATGGCCTGTGCATCTTTTTGTAAAATTGTATATTATTCAACAAAATGCTTCATGATAACCTTAAATAGAGCCATAGATGTGTGTGAAGTAAAAGTTGATTTGGTATAATTGACTATAATGCAATTTATATTCTTATGTTCACTTATTAAATCTATGCATTGGATGAGTTGTGGCAGCTAAGATGATTGCTGATCAACTTCCTCTCTCTGATTCAAATATTAATAAACACACAATAATAAAATGTTCAAAACAGAACCAGAAGCTAAGTCATTTGTTCTGTACATGTACTTGTACCATTATTAATTTGAATCTTAATGATGAGCATTGAAGGATAGCACAATTTCTTCATTCTGTTGGGATGTCCATTATAAGGAGCAGAAGCAGACAACAAATGAGCACATGACTGTAAAATCTTTAATAAAATGGTAAATTTAATCATATATGATGAGTTATGTTGTATCAAAATGAATATTTTAATGTTTTAAACTGCTTTAAAATATACAAAATTAAACAGAGTTACAGTTCACATCTTTCCATCGTAGCCATACAAATAGTATTTTTGTTTATCAAACCTAACCATGCTGCACTTTTCTACACCTCCATCTACTACCTTGTACTACTACTCATCTAGTTTTCATTCCTGGATACCCCATAATCACATCGTCCACCTAGGTTAAAAATTCTGGCCACCAATCTTTCTTATGCCCATTGTGGTACATTTACCCACCTTTTATTTATTTATTTTTCATTAGCATCCGCTTCCTTATCTTCATCACGCTCCAAGATGTCAGAGAGCTCATTGCCATGGTGTCTTCTCCACTGCTACTCCATTTTCATGGCAAGTCTGTCAAGGATACTAGGCTCCGCCCTGCCTGCTTTGTGCAGGGATTATCCTCTTCATAATCTTCTCACAGGTAAGTCTGGCTGATCAAATTCATAGCAGTCAAATAGCAGAAGATATAGCTAATAGTGTATCAGGAATTAAAACCCTTATTACTTGCACCACTCTGCTTGGTTGGAACTTGTTCCGTCCTAGTTTGTAGACAAGCACTGGATCTGAGAGCACAGACAGCTGTCCCGAACATATCGGGACATAGCACAGTGGTCATCTTTATTTCCTATTTACTCAATCAGGATCCCTGTATGACTTATACTGTTGTATCATGACTGATCTTAGCTAAATCTGACTTATTTGATTGCTACTTATTATTGACAGATTTTATTCAAAACTGTTAGGTTGCTGGTATCAAGTTGAGGAGTATAGACAACTATACTGAAAATGGCAATGATTCACCACGATATCTATTCTGATTTGATTACTACCTGTTTTTGTAGCTCTACACTATCTACAAAGTTATATTTCTATTAATTATGTTATGTACTGATATGTTCAATTATACTTCATCTGATGATATAGCCAATTCTGTTGATGATAAGAAACAGAACAGTGACCATGGTAGAACTCCTTATACAGCAGTTTTATATGTCTTTTTAGTTTTATGTGTCTATAGGAATATGTTTGGTTCTGTCCTGCTTTGTTCTGTTTCTCCCTCTAATATAGAAAGGATAGAAATACATGTTAAGACTCATGCTTGTGTAAAACCTATAACAGTTTATGAAAACTGATCTTAAGAAACATAATGAAATGAATACTTTGAAGGAAAGAAGGGGGCACTGCAGTACTGGAGTGTTATGATGTGAAATCCAGCAATATTATTAATCTTTGTTCAGAAGGATTTTAATCTACTAAGTTTTGTTAGGTCTCAGCATAAATGAAGATATGGATAAATGCGTACATATCTAAGTGTGTAGGATTGATAGTCACATTACTTAGTTTTTGTTGGATAGTTGAACAGAGTTGTTTGCAGTCTCCCTGGTTGAAGTCCCATTTATATATTCCACTTTTGTATCTTGAACAACTATTTGCGGGGGGGGGGGACAATATGTATGCATCAACTAGTGATTTATTTACTGTTTATTTCTTTTCTTTGAAAGTAGGTACTATTTCTGCCCATTTTCTGTTTTGTTATGTCTTTCTTTAAATAATAATTTAAAAAAACTCATAGCAGTCAGTCTCCAGAGACTAGAAAATGTACTCTCAGGAGTGAAGTCCCTGAGATGAAATCAGTGTGGAGGAAGTTCAGGTAATCAATCACAGCACAGGTAAAGATCACCCCAGTCATGCATAAAGCTTCAGTTTGTTTTAGCTACCCAGAATCAAAAACAGAAATAGGTGTAGATTAGTCATACTCTGAATATCTTGACCAGTTACAAAGTAAAAATTTCCTTCTTTTTTTCCTGCTTTTTCTTCTCCCTCCTTTCTCACTCATCTTCTCCACCTCACATCTTCCTCCTGTTTCTCATTATTATCATTTACAGAATCATGTATACTCTGTTATACTCCAAAGATCTTAGTGCTCTAAATACTGCTTTGATGAAAGTGTCAGTTGCAAATGACAACTATTCATAGGTGAGACTCGGTGTTTTTTTCCGACAGGAAGAGAATATACCTGTATAGTTATGAAGAAAGAATTCAGTAGGTAGGCTTACAGGATGAGAAAAGGGAGAGTCACAAAGATACTTGTGGAATCAGAGGTAGAAGAATCTAAAATTGCAATTTGTATCCTGGAGAGCCTGAGAATCAGTTGCAGACAAAGGTCAAAACCTAGAAGATTCCTGTGGGGTCACCATTCCCAGTTAGTGTTGGAAGGCTGAATAAACTGGAGATAAATGCCCAAAAGCATTAAAAAAAAAAAAAAAAAAAAAAACCACTTCCTTCTAATTTCCCTTAATAGTCTGTCCAGGCTACAAGCCCAATGGTTGGTGCCGCTCATGCCCAGGACTGGTTTTACCCCATCACTTGACTGGTTTCCATGTTAGTCATTCACAGAGATTCCCAGAATTTTAGTAATCTGCTTCCTTGGGTGAAGTTTCACATGTAACAATTAATAACCACACTTAGATTTAATATCAGGCAACCTGGATAAAGGATAATTTTGGATTCAAAACACAGGCATTACTCCAAAGGATTGCTGAATGAGGTTTTAGAATGTTGTCCAATTTCATGATAGAGTAAGATGTCTTCTCAAAATGTTTTAGCCAATCTTCAGGGCCGGACATCTCTAATATCACAAAAAGCACATTATTAGCAGTCATGAACTAAAATAGAAAACTGCAGTTTTCACTAATAAAATCTTTCATTTCTGAACTACGTTATACTAAATTGACAGCTTCATTGTTCTCAAGGGTAGAAATAATTTTTATAGTAGTGACTCTAAAGAGTAGACTTTCAGCGTAATGGTGATCATTTCTTGAATATGAAGTCCTGATTAGGTTAGATGATTGTTTTAAGAATTCATCTTAAATGAACATACACTTTTCAATTATTACCTATGACAATAAACTATTTTAAAATCAGTTACAGATATCTCCACAATGTCTTTATTTTTTGCTTTTGATAGGGATAGGTGTAATAATCTAATCTCCTAAATTGAATTCAGTCTCGCTCATCCTTACCTCCCCACTGTCAACAGTGGAGGAGTGGTAAGATGTAATTTAAAAGGCTACACTGTGACTGGAATCTTTTCATGTGGGCCTCCATTATCTTTTTCCACTTAATCTTATTTCTAGTCTTTAATCTTGCCAGTTTCCAATCTATTAGTTATTTGTATTTGCCAGAGAAAGCATTTTACAAATTTAAATTTTGATAAAGACAATTCTATTTGTAAAATCTTTCAGAGATTTCTCATTTCTTCTTCGTAACCAGTAAGGACCACCCAAATTATTCAGTGCTCTTCATGAATATCTTTTATCCTCTAGGCTCCACTTTTCTGTTCACCCTCTTAATTACCATTCACTGCTCACTTTTCCTAACTCATATGATAAGCTCTTTATGCTTTGCTAACATCTTTGTATATTGTGTGAAATTACCAAGCAACTTTTACGACTCTTCTCTCCACGTGAATTCATTTATTTTTCTTCTTCATAGAGTTAATTACAATTTCTTCCTTGGATTCAACTATTACTTTGTTGAAATGATTTTTTTCCTAATAGACTGTCAAAATGTCTGATGAACCGTCAAGGAATTTGAAGAAGATCATAAGGTTCTTTAAAATTTAAAGTTTACTCTCCAATAATAATTTTTTATCTTGCCTTCCAATTGGTTGTTATCTCTCCAAGGTCAGGGACTGTACTCTGACTTTTCTATACGCAAGCATTATAACACTGCTTAGAAAAATAAGAGCACCATAATTGTATCTTCATTTGTTTTAATTAAATTTATAGATCTGTGATCTTGGGGCTGTCCTTTAATTTCTTTTAGCTTGTTTTCTTATCTATGAAGGACAGTAACTATTTACACTCAGTGAGTTAAAATGAGTAAAAGACACATAATACAGTTCTTGATGTGAAGTATTTGACAAATGTTATTTTACTTAATGTTTCTATTGACTGGAAAATTGGAAACATTGTGTTTTCCATAACATTTCTAAAGGATTTTCTATTTTTCTTCTATCTGTACTATTGTAGAAGCAGTTTCTTGCAGTATTTATTATTACATGCTCCCCTGCCATAAATGAAGGCTTTAGAAAGATACTGACATAAGAAATATAAAGGAAAAGTAATTCCTCCTTATTCTCATTTTTGCTATCTATGGTTTCACTTAGGGATGGTCAACTCCAACATGAAAACATTAAATGAAAAAGAAATAATGAATTCCTTTGTTTTTGTGATACTGGTTACCCAGGGAGCACTAATCTCCTTTTATTTTATATTTTATTTTGAGCTATCTCAAATAATTGTTCAGGCTATCTTTGAGCTTGTGTTCCTCCTGCTCCAACTTACGAAGTACCTCAGATTACAGGCGTGCCACATTACCTGGCCAATTCCTAAACTTTAAATTGTGTGGCATCATTCAATTTCAGGCCGTCCTATTTCATCCTGTCCCATTGTGACCCATCCCTTTGTCCAGCGTATCCATCTCTGTGTGTTATCCGCCTGTCACTCATTCTGTTGGTTTCTGCATTGGTCAGCTTTGCAGTTACTGGGACAAAATATCTGACACCCACAACCAAAAGGAGAAAAAATTTTTGCCAAAGGTTTTAAATATTTTTGCCCAGGATCAGCTGACTCAAAGGCCAAAACATCATAGTAGAAGAGCATGACAGAAGAAAGGTGCAAAATTCGTGACAGCTGGGAAACAGAGCAGGTTAGAAAAAATGCCAGAGAAGGAGCCCTGAAAGTTACAGTAACACCCAAGACCATCCCCTCATAACCTATCCTGACACAGCCACAAATGTGCCTCACTAAACTAGGTGAGTTTCAGGCCAATCAAGTTGACAGTCAAGATTAACCATTACAGTTCCTATCTGAGTTATCAGGTCAACTTTTAAACCTTCCAGGACTTGAGCTCAAATAACTATTATTTTACTTAATAAGGGCCCCAAAGCACAAAAGTAGGAATAATCTTTAGACATAACAGAGAAGCCATAAATTGCTTCTTGTAAGTGAAAATGTTCTCAAATTAGTAAGGAAGGAAAAAACCAAATTATATGTTGAGGTTGCTAAGATCCAGTAAGAATGAACTTCTGTCTATCTACCTATGAAATTGTGAATAAGAAAAAAAGAAATTCTTGCTAGTTTGGTTGTTATACCTAAAATGCAAATGTTCTAGCCAAATTACATAATGAGTGCTTACTTAATAAAGGAAAGATACTACATTTATGTCTGTATTGTAGGATATCCCAAATATAGACAGGGCCCGGCTTCATCTTTGGTTTCTGGTGTATACTCAAGATCTTAGACAATGTGTCCCCTTCCCAGATAAAGAAAGTTACTGCACTTTGACTGGTCTGAGAACCAAGAAAAATGTTTTTTCCTGTGTGAAAGTGTTTAAATGTAAATGAATAAAGATATGAATAGTGTTGCAAGAAAAAGAGGGACCTTCATGGCATTTGTATTCTTTGCTTTTAGTTTTTCTGACAGTCTAGATGTATTCCAGTCTATGAGCCCTGTTAGGTGTTCTCCTAGTTTCATAATAAATTCTTGCTTTGCTTGCCACTGGGTCTCTATTTCTGCAAATAAAATTTCTAAATTAAAATAGTCTCTTTAGAAAAATGTAATAATTTTTATGGCCATTTTCCTAATATACAACAATAAAATAATAAATGGGTAATTGGCTTGGATTATGTACTGTGCTAATAATAAAAATATGAGCTGTCGGGATGTGACCCAATATAATGAGTCAGTTTTCATGGCCTAAAACTTTCAACTTGCATAAAAGAAATGTCCAGAACTTATTATGCAATCAGCCAATATGTGTTTAATAAGCACCTGAAGAGCATCCATTTAGCATCATAAAACTGTTTGACAACTTCACTGAGAAGGCAGCTCAGGAGCTGTAAAATATGTTCTGGCTGTCCTTGACTTCTGCATTGTTGGTCATTTAAGGAGAAGCAATGCGCTTCATTTTACCCAGGTACTCAGGAGTCCTCTCTATTATTCTCTATATCAAGATCAGTGCACACAAAAAAATTGCTTAATACTTGTGCATTATAATGTAGATGACTTGCAATGTTAATGTAAAAGTGAGTATTTCATTTGCGATAAGACGAAGACAGGAATGATTTACCACCTTTCAAAAACTACTGGGAAAGTACTTTGAAAAAGTGTCTAGGCATGATTAAAGACTTATAAAATAGATTTAGAAGAAAACAATTTTAAACATATTCTAAGAGCAAATAAAACTTGTGGATATATATACTATTTCTTTAAAGCAGTCAAGATTCATTATTTTTGCAATTTACTCCTGAAGCAAACCACTTTCCAAATTTCCACTCCTCAGAATACATTAGTGCTGACCTTGGATGAACTAAGAGGTTTTCCTCATAAGCTTTTAATTATACAGCCTTACCATTTTCAAACAGTCCTTTCTGGCTTGAAGTATTAATCCTCTGCACTTGCATTTTCTCTTCCTGATTTTTTTGACTGCCCCATCAAAGTGTTTTCATAATATGATATTCTATCTTCCTGTCTTACACTCAAAAATGATAGCAAACAATAATAATAAATGCTTGTTTCTGGAGATCTAATCAATTCATATATTAAGAGAAAGTCTTTCTCCATGATGCCTTATAAATTCCCATATGGTTCATAAAAAGAGTGTTAAAATTATTGCCATCCTTTAAAATGGGAACAGACTGACTTATTAACCAGATTTTATATGTATGCATGTATGTGTACATTATATATTATTTAAATGTATATAAATACATACATTATATTTAAATACATAGCAAAATATACATATATGGTATAGATAAATTCTTCCCCTATTCATATTACCAAATATCATACATAATTATACAGTGGGATGTCAGTTCACAAACACTTTTTCTTCTTTTGGTAAACAATTTGGTTCACAAGCAAGTGTTTGACAAAATTTTGTTTTTGTTTGTGAACTTTGCATTGGGTGAAAACAACCGCAGCCATCTTTTTCACATGAACATGAACGTAGCCATCTTTTCCAAAATTGTGGAAAGAATTCGTTAAGTTCATGAACTGAGGCATCATTGTGTATAAGAAGTTGTAAGTAATATATTTGTATTGTATATGAAATATATTTTCTCTTTTGACATTCGTAGTTTCTCCAGCACAGATATTCTGTGACTGTAAAGGCCTCCATTAAATATAATACATGGTCTCATGTTTTAAAATACATGTAACTAATCATTGAACTAGGGATAATACAAATCCTAGTATTACAGAGAACAGACGTTTTTCAGTTTTTCAACCAAGCCATCTTTTCTCCACCTAAAAAACCTTCATGTGATGCTTCCTCTTCTTCTTTTCCTATTCTTGAATTCTTCACAACTGCTTTTCAAAGAGGTCACCCCTCAACCTCCAACCTAAATTATGTTGTTCTGACTGCCTGTTATAACGTAAAATTTTTTGGACAATATATCCAAATTTGTTTTCTAGTAGTGCTATACTGAATCACTAACATCATAATCTCTCTCTTTTTCTCTCTGTCCCTCTCCCTTTCATCTGTCTAATCTATCTGTAAGATTGACATAAACAGATAAATCAACTAAGGAAAAAATGTGAAGAAATAAACAATGAAGAATGACTGGAATTCTTGTGTTGCAGCCAGATAACAGCTTTGTTTTCTTCCTGAGCCCAAGTTGTACACTGCATGAGTTGCTGAGACCATCTGGAGAGAGAATGGAAAGATAGTTGAGTCCAATCAGTGGAACATAGGACATCCATAGGTGCAGGGCTTTTCTCTAGATATAAGTGCTCCTTCTTGTTTGAGATTCCTGGCACCAGGAACTCTGCACACTCCCTACCTTCTCTCATTGTTGTCACTGACCTCAAAGTCAGTACCCCTCATTCACCGGAAGCTTTGAGAATCGGCTCATAATTTTCTTAGTATCCTGAAACTGCATTGTAAATATAAAAGATTTCAAAGTTCATGGAATTAATTCATCTTACAACCCAACACACCCTACAAAGTACAGTGGTGTTTATTGTGGTGATATGTATGTTCCCTGAATTTGACAAATTCCTGGGGTAAACCTAGCTGTGGTCATCAATGAGCCAGCTGCACTTTACAGTTTAAACTTGCACACTTCATTGCTTTTCAATTTTTTTTGCATTTTTTTTGTTGTTGTTGTTGTTGTCTCATAGTCTCCCTTCTCCCCTTCCTACTCTTTCCCCTCACATAAAGTCTTTGGGGCTCCCTGCTTTTTGTTTTTAGCCTACCAGCTGCCCTCAGCAGAACCATCTTACCCAGCCAGAATCACCTATAAACTAAACACTTACCTTTTTGTTTCATTTTGTTTTTCTTTGATAGCAGAGGCCCTGGCACACGTTTCTAGGTCACACTTTTAGGAGTAGGTACTTGCTTTCCCAGACTCTAATTTCTATCTATGTGCTTTGCCAATGCTAGGGAGATATTTCACGCTAAGCTGGAAATTAATGATATATAAAGTCATAATAGGACAACACTATGAAGGTAAACTTCTGGCAATGCTAGCATGAACCGTGCCCCATTTCATTGGTGGTAGTGATCGAGGCTCTTCTAATAGCACTCAATATCCAGTGTGACCCTTACAGTGATGTTATGTAGACAAACATGGTCTGCCCTGCAAAGGGAGTAGGTGCTTCCTTTACCCAGCTTTACCAGGTGATCTTGAATACTTGTCTCTTTCACACACCTTCCAAGACTTGCTTTTTATTTTTTTTATTTTTTGTTTTATTTTTCAGGTACCAGGGATCGAACTCATGACCTAGCTCTTGTGAGGCAAACGATTATGCTGTGGAGCTAAATCCCCAGCTAAGTCTTGTTTTTGAACTACTATAATAAATTCCTTTTTGAATAAACTAGTGAAAGTTGACTTAAAGTAATTATAAACGTGATAGAGGCATTCATGGGAAAGTTAATCCCCTATCTGTTCCTGCCTTGCCTTATTTACTGAGGATGAAGATTCACATAACCTGGTATTGATCTCCGTGCTCTTGTGTGGAATGCTGTCTTCATCTTAAATACTATGTGATCTATATACTTACTATCATTTAAATTAGTCATAGCATTTGGTTAATAGGATAGACTTTTCTCAGTAGTCTAGTTTTATTGTTTGTTTGTAGGAGATGTAGGCATGGAACAGAGGGCCTCTCTCATATTAACACATGCTTGATAGCTATAACCCCAGCCATGCCTTTATTTTTTTCAATGTAGTTTTCAATAAAAACCTACTGCTAAATCACCATTAAAAAATGGTTGCTCATTTCCATAATTCCAAAACTTGAAAGCCTGAGGCAGGAAAGGTTGCCATGAGTTTGAGGCCAGCCCGGGCTACATAGTTCAAGGATAGCATTAACTGCATAGCAAGACCTTGTTTCAAAAAACAAAATAAAATAAAAACAAAAAACATCTTTTTCTAGTCTATTATCTGGGCTTTATAATTGTGATACGATGTATTGCTATATCAAAACTCATTCTGGGTCTTTTACTGGTCTTACTTAAAATCCTCTTCTGCTAACTCAAATGACTATTTTAAGAATGTCCTGTGCATACTTATTTTATTAGTTTGCACTTTAGGTCATTTGATATTTTATTCATAGTCTTACCACTTAAATTTCTTAAATTGTGGCCTATATTTGTCTTTACCTCTTTACCTGTCCCACTGAAGTAGTTCTATTACTTGGTTATACTAAAATCATTACTATTAAGGTTACCAAAGTTCTAAAATTTTCAGATCCAATAGGTAATTTCTGTCTTTATGAACTTACTGAGCCATGTGGCACACCACATTTTTCCTGGAACCACTTACTCATTTAGTTTCATAGTAACATATTTTCCCAGGAATTTTCACATTTTTAAATGTCTTGTGAATATTTCTTCCATCCTTTTTATGCTTTCATTTTTATGTCTCTTATGATTTACTAGAAAAAACACACTCTTACTAATCTTCTTGCTTTAATTACCAACATACCAAAGTGTTTCAGATTTATACCACCAGAACTTTGCCTGAATTTTATGTGTAATCAAAATAGTATAGTCATACAAGTCATTCAAATTTCATGAAATTTTTGGCTATAGGAATAGTTGCAAGCTTTTTTACACAGAGTCTAAATGTGGTATCTGTAATTAAAGAAATTCCGTGTAAGAAGTCTCTTGCGTGTAAGATGATCCAAAAGTTGGAAAATACCAAAAGAGAAATTCCTGGTAATTGATAGTCTAAATTCTTTGTGAATGTCTTTCTACTTAATGCTTGCCATGTAGTAAGAATGCAGTCTTAGTGTTCAGGATTCATAAGTAAACCAAAAACTAATAGTGAGGGTCAAATGATTAAGCATAGATGTCTGTAGCCAAATTTAAGCTATATAATGGTGTAAAGGGGTGAATATATTATTTCTGCCTAGTGAAGGGTCTGATTTCAGTTCAGACCCCAGTAGGAAGCTACTCCTCAATCTAGAAGTGGAATATGATAAACCCTTCTCTCATTTCTGGGTGACAGAGGATATAACATTCATGGATTCATAGAAACCACACAAAGAGACTTAGCACATCAAAAGTCTGAGAGGAACATCATTCCGTAGTACCTGACATTTGGGGTGGGCATTGTTCATAGCATATTGGAGAGACGCGTTTTCTTTAGCAATACAGTTGACATTTTTCTATAAAACAAGTGCAGTGAACATACTCAAAGCATCACTATCCTGCCAAAAGTGCTCCCCAGGACAGATGCAGGAGAAACGGAAACATTACCTGGCACCTGTAAAAAATATGCATGACTTAAACATCAAAGTAATGCTACTTTGCATAATAGTAATATTTTAACGTTTCATGAATAAACTTTCAAAATAAATTTAGAATCATACATACATTATATATGACATTCATTTATTAATTTTTTCTGTCACTAAACTCATTAAAATTTTATTAAATATGTAACTTAATTTTAGTGGTGTGAATTCATCAGTAATCAAAACAAATGAATTCTCTGCCTTATTGGAGTTTAGATTTGTTTGAAAGGAAATAAAAACTAATATGTCAATCAAAATGACAATCAGTTTATGTTTCAAAACCAGTGGTAGCAAGGGAAGGGAATGGTATTGAATCTTCTCAACATGAACAGAGAGATGAACTAAGGGGGAAGAATGATTCATGAGCACAAGAGGAGAATCCTAGGAACAGAAAAGAGAACATGTACCAATTTTCTGTGACAACGTCCTGGTGACACACTCCTGTAAACGCAGCACTTACAAAGCTGAGGCAGGAAGATTGCCACAAGATCAAGGCCAGAATGAACTACATCGCAAGACCCTGTCTCAAAAAAAAAAAAAAAAAAAATCTCTGTGACAAACTATCACTAGCTTCAGGGGACAGATGGCTATTTGAGAAAAATAGTGGCTAATGATATTGTAGACTACCCAGAGGGCCTTATGGATGATAAAAACATTGGAATGTTCTCCAAATGAAGAATCATTTAACCAGAAATGAAACTATCCAACTTTCTGTTTTTCTTCTCACTGACACAGATAAATCAAGTTCACTCTATCAGAGACTATGTGCCGACTCCAATTACCACCCATCTGTCACAATGTTCTCTCTTATTTTTGTAGTATGTAAGTTTTGGGCTTTAAAGGATTAAGATCACTCCAAAGTGAGTGCTTAATGATTCTTCAAACTTCCATAAGTAATTTCTTTTTGTAGTCTTCAGAAATAAATGACACATAAATAAAGAAATAAATAATTCTGTAAACCCACTCTGAATGTGACCATACCTAAGAAGGCAAGTAAGACTTTTAACTATAGAGTGTTAGACTTGCTTGTGGGATACAGAGATGAAGAGAACTGAACTAATGAAGAAATAGGACCAGAAGACATTTTAGTGAATAAATTCACACACGAAGTGAAATATTAATTACCCCATTATCTCAATGTGAGGCACCCAAAATCAACTGGTAATGGTTTCTAAGTAGAATTATTCCAAACTCCCATATTTAAAATACAATGCATTCCAGATAAATAATGTACATATTGAAAGAAAATATTTACAATCAAATGTGAATGAAAATGCTTTGTTGAGCCCTGCTATGTATTATATTTAAGAATATTTAATCATCTGAATCTTTTTTTTTTAACCTTTTTGAAGCAGGGTTTCACTGTGCAGTTCAGGTGAGCCCTGAATTCACTTTGTAGCCCAGACTGGCCTCCAACTCACAGCACTCTCTCCTACCTCAGCCTCCCAAGGGCTGGGATTACAGGTGTGCACCATGATGCCCAGCCTTATCATCTGAATCTTTAATGCAAATTTTAACTGTCAAATTAGAGGTGTAAGGATATCACATCATTTAGCTAGGAAATGCTAAATATAAGATCAACACAGAATTAACATACAGGTGGATGTAAATTCACCACTGTGTTTGTTTATATAAATTCATTTAATATTTCAATTTTCCTTATTTTATCCTCAACCTTATATATATTTTTCTTTTCATATTTTATGTTTACTCTAAAATAGAATACTAACAATATTAGACTAGTAAATGAATATTATAAAACCTGTTCATAATTTTTAAATCTTAGTATTATATCCCATGGAAAAATAGCAATAATTTCTCTCTAAAGCAAAAGTAGAAATGCAGTAAAAAGATCTTTGTTTTAAATCATGTTTCTAATAAAATAAATGCATAATTAGAAACACAGCAACAATTCATTGGAGTTAAAACTCACATAATCAGAACCAGAACAATTAAATTATAATAAAGAATATGCAATCCATGTGTATTAAAATGTAGATGATAGATGGACATTAGAAATAGTGATGGTGAATTTTCCATGGAATAGAAAAACAATGACTTTCCCATAAACACTTTTTATACATTTGCTAATTTATTAAAAAATCATGCAGCTTTGTTTTATTGTTTTCCAGTTCTCAGCATCAAAATGTTGAAGGCACTCTGCAGGACTGAGTTTAGAGCAGTCATCACAAAAGATGATTCACAACTTGTGTTTCCAAGCAAATATTTTTAGCAAGCTTTTTGGTGAAACTCAGCCAGTGGTTCATAGCACTTGAAATGTGCAGGATTAGCAATGTACAAAAAGAAAAAAAAAACAAATCTCCAGAATATATAAAGATATAAAATGAATCAAATAATTTATAATATTCAAAAAATCACAGAGAAACAAACTGTAATTTGTACTCTCTTCATTGAGGCAAATATAAATTATCACTAATTTTTTTCATTACAGCTAAAGTTAATTTTCTGTTTTTTCTTTTTAATGCCTTCACTTTATTTATATGTGTATGTGAACTGACATATCATTTAAAACTGGAAATATACTCTGAATCTTGGAAGAGTACAAACCTGATGTATCTCTGTCCTGATCAACCAGTTCGTGTATTTGGTAAGAAGGGTTGATTTGTGTTCAGCTTGCCTCTTTCGTTCCCCTCAAGGGCCATAATGACCACCAAGGTATGGAACGGTGCAGGGCATTGTAATAACTTCTGGTTCTATAGACAATGATGGCTCTACAACATTAGGGATGAACAAGTATAAATTAGGAAATCACATTATATCTTTTCAGTAACATTTATGCATTATAGGCAAACAAAGCAAATGAAAATTTTAAAAATAAAAACTACAGGGAAAGAGCATGAAAGCAAGGCATATAGTAAAAGACAAATAGTTATTACAATTGTAACTATTTTACCAGAAAGTATTTATTTCTGTAAACAGAATACTATGTTAAATTATATGTATGCATTTCCTTACTTTCACATATATTGTAAGTACTATCAACCATAATAAATTCCAAGACTGGCAATCAAGGACATAATTTAAAATAATGATGTTGAATAAAGAAAAGAAATTGTGTCTATGTTCCTGATTCTCCTTTAAAGATACATGGAAACTTCTAGACATAATTCTTTTTAACTCAAGTAAGAAAAGACAAGAAAATTGACTACTGCTTGAAAATATTTGAGTCAGAAAAAAGTCATAAACTCCCAAGAAGATACTTGAATTCAAACTCTGCAGTGTTTTCCCTTTACTACATACAAACAATAATTGC
The DNA here is from genome assembly GCF_034190915.1 of Cavia porcellus. Taxonomy (NCBI): domain Eukaryota; kingdom Metazoa; phylum Chordata; class Mammalia; order Rodentia; family Caviidae; genus Cavia; species Cavia porcellus. The sequence goes on along the minus strand of NW_026947497.1, from coordinate 22,432,295 downwards.
AAAACAAAACAAAACAAAAAAAAAAAAAAAAAAACCAAGTCTGTTTCCTAAAGATTGGCTTTTTATTTTTGTTTTTATTTTTTGTTGTTGAATTTTCCTAACTAGTGGATTTTGACATGACAAAATAAACTTGTTACTTTCCTTAGTTTGGTACTAAAGAACATTTCACGTTTTCTTTTCCTTTTTGTGGTACTGCAGATTGAACTCAGGGCCTTCACACTTAGCTACATCTCCACGTATGTATATATTTTTTAAATTTTAACACTATAAATTGTTCAGGCTAGGATAGAACCTGCAGTCTTTTTCTCATGTCTCCCAGAATGCTGGGATTACAGGCATGCATCAGCACACTGGGTTCAGCAATTCACATTTAACTAGTAGTAATCTCCTAGTAATTTTATAAGATGTAACACATCTGGATTTTATAAGAAGTATGCATAAATTAGAATTATTTGCTATGGTTACTACTATTGCAATGTGTATTTCTCTTCAAGCTAATGTGATGTTTAACATTAAATGAGTTTTATTCTAATTAGATACACTCTGACTGATAATCAGATACCTTTTCCCCCAATTTGCATACATTTTCTATGGGAATAATACTATCAAATACTTGATTCCAGAAATATTCTTAATTTTCTGTAAGGAACTGCAATATTAAAATACTTTCCCCCGCCTAAAAAATATAGGCACTTTAAAGCACTAGAATACATTAGAACTTGCTAGGGTTTTAGAACCACAGTCTTGAAATTCTATCCTGAGTTTCTTAGCATGTAAGAAATTACCCAAATTCCCCAGCTTCAGTTTTCTTAAAAATGAGGCTTATATATATACAATAATGTCTATCAGCATTATCATGATAGTTAAATAAAAGACATCTCAACACAGGATTTGCTATTTCATTGATGCTCATTAATTACAAAATACTTATTTTTAAATGTTCTCCAAATGGAAAGAATATTTTAATCTTCATGTATCTCTTGATTTTCTGCCTAAAGACGTGGCAGTTGACTAGAGTTATCTCTTCGCTTTCTTACATTTTTCTGTTCTCATTTTTCTCTCCCTCATTAGCATCTATTCAGACTCTCTTTCTCCTGGCTCTGTTTTTTTTTTTTTTTTTTTTTTTAATTTAAGAGGAAAAAGAGAAAAACACAAAACAAACCAAAGCGGCGTAAGGGTACAACCAATACAGAACTACAAACAAAACAAAACAAAACAAAACAAAACAAAACAAAAAAACATAACAGTAAGAAATCACCTGCTAGTAGATTACACACTATCTTCTTGAAAATAGTTCCTCAAATCACAGTATCAAAGAACACAAGGTGGACATTCAAACAGGGAGTCCGCAAACAGCTGTGTTCAATGTTCCAAAAACATTGATATAGTCAGCTATTTAACACCCCCAAACACACTTGCTGTTATATCCGTTAGAGCTCTTTTTCTTTTTTTTTTTCCCTCTCTTTTTTACAACAAAACCCACACATCCTGGATTTTACTACTCCTTAGTGCTCATTACTTTCTTTGGGGGGGGGGGGAGAATACAGTCAAATACGGCAAAACAAAGCTGTCAGTCAATACCAAGGATAGACATAGCACATGGTGCAGAACAGAGTACAAGTTTATCAACAATGGTTATCAACGTTGTCCCCTGTTTCCTTAAAAAGAATTGTCTATCTCACCAGATACCATAAAGTTGGACAAAACAGTAGAGAACAAGACCAATAAAACTTAGGCATTGTAAACATTATAGGACTTCCAAAGAAGACAATAGTCAAACCAGAATGGGTATCTTAGTGAATCTTATTGTCTTCAAAGTAGGTGCCTATGTCTTCAAACTTGATACTATCATATAGAATGGAACAGAGTCTAATCAGTCAAAACAAGATCATGGGAGTACTGTAGGACTTCAAAACAAGTTAATAGGAAATCAAAAAGAGTTACTATTTACATATCCTAATTTTTTTGAATTTTTTCTTTAATTAAGACAAACATAAGAAATGACTAAATAATTTTTTTTGAAACAATAAGGGGGAGATTGATATAAAACAGGACATAACAATATAACAATAGAGGTCACAGCATGACTGTTTCAACAACCTAGTACTTCACCACCTTATAACCTGACTTAATAGTAGTTACCATAGTGTCTTTTTCCTTGAAATATTTGGATAAAACTTCATATACTCTAGCTTCAAATATTTTCATATCAAGAAGCCCAGAATAAAGCCTTTCTAATTAATGAGTGAAAACTTTATAAGGCTTCAAGGCCACCTAATGGGGAATCATGATTACCACATATTTTTATATATTTGAATCATTATTTACATTAGGGAAACTATTCGGTATTCACACATGCGAGATTGATTTATTTCACTAATGAGTATGGTCTCAAGCTGCGCCCATTTATTGATAAATATCTCAACGTGATCCTTCTTTATAGCTGAATAATACTCCATTGTATAGAAATACCACAACTTTTTTATCCATTCCTCAGTTGATGGACACTTGGGTTGTTTCCAAGATCTGGCGATTACAAATTGTGCTGCTATAAACATAGGTGCACATATATCACTGTGGTATGATGCTTTCAGTTCTTCTGGGAATATGCCTAGAAGTGGAATAGCTGGAATAAATGGGATTTCCAGTCCCAACTTTTTGAGAAATCTCCAGACAGATCTCCACAAAGGCTGTACCAGTCTACACTCCCACCAGCAGTGCAGGAGAGTTCCTTTTTCCCCACAGCCTCTCCAGCATTTGTTGTCGGTTTTCTTGATCCTGGCCATTCTTTCAGGAGTGAGATGGTATCTCAGTGTGGTTTTAATTTGCATTTCTCTAATGACCAATGATGATGAGCATTTTTTCATGTATTTATTTGCCATTTGCATTTCTTCATCTGAGAATTGCGTATTCATCTCAGATGCCCATTTTTGGATTGGATCTTTGAATTTCGGAGGTCTGAGTTTCTTTAATTCTTTATATGTTTTAGACAAGAGGCCCTTGTCTGAGAGAGAGTTCACTAAAATCTTTTCCCAGTTTGTGGGTTTTCTTTTCACTATGCTGGAGATTTCTTTTGACATGCAGAAACTTTTTAATAAGAAGTGGTCCCATTTATTGATTCTGGGAAGTATTTCCCGTGTGGTTTGAGTCCTGTTCATGAATTCTTTACCTACTCCTATGTCTCCAAGGTTTCTACCCAATTTGTCTTCCAATAGATTTAGTGTTTCTGTTTTAATATTCAGATCTTTGACCCATTTAGATTTTAATTTAGTACATGGTGATAGACATGGGTCTAGCTTTAGTTTTCGGCAAATGGAGAGCCAGTTTTTCCAGCACCATTTATTAAAGAGACTGTCGTTCTTCCAGTGAACCTGCTTGGCTCCTTTATCAAAAATAAGGTGGTTGAGTGTGTTCGTAGTTGTGGTTGTATCTTCTAATCTATTCCACTGATCTTCGGCTTGTTTTGATTCCAATACCATGTTGATTTTACTACTGTTGCTTTGTAGTATAACTTCAAGTCAGGGATTGTGATGCCTCCTGCTTTGTCTTTGCTGCTTAGAATTGCCTTTGCGATTCTAGGTCTCTTCTGGTTCCAGATGAAATTTAGAAGTGATTTCTCTAGATCTATAAGGTATGTTGATGGTATTTCTATTGGGATTGCATTGAATCTGTATAACAGTTTTGGGAGAATGGCCATTTTCACAATGTTTGTTCTTCCTATCCATGAGCAAGGGATGTCTTTCCATTTTCTGAGATCATCTTCAATTTCCTTTTTCAGTGTATTATAATTTTCACTGTATAAGTCTTTCACTTCTTTCGTAAGAGTAATTCCTAAATATTTCATTTTTTTGCTTGCTAATGTGAATAGTCCAGTTTCTCTTATTTCCCTCTCTGTAATTTTGTTGTTCATGTATAGGAACGCTATTGATTTCTGAGTATTGATTTTGTATCCAGCCACATTACTGAATTTATTTATTGTATCTAAGAGTATTTCAATGGAGTTTAGGGGGTCTTCTATGTAGAGTATCATGTCATCTGCAAACAGTGATAATTTAACTTCTTCTTTTCCTATCTTTACCCCTTTTATTTCTCTTTCTTGCCTAATTGCTCTGGCTAGTACTTCCAGTACTATATTAAATAGGAGTGGTGATAAAGGACATCCTTGTCTTGTACCCGATTTTAAAGTAAAGGCTTTTAATTTTTGGCCATTTAGTATGATGCTGGCTGTTGGTTTGTCATAAATGGCCTTTATTATATTGAGGTAAAGACCATTTATTCCAATTTTCTGTAAAGTTCTTATCATGAATAAGTGTTGGACCTTATCAAAGGCTTTTTCTGCATCTATAGAAATGATCATGTGATTCTTATTTTTGGCTTTATTGATATGGTGGATTACATTTATTGATTTGTGTATGTTGAACCATCCTTGCATTCCTGGGATGAATCCCACTTGGTCATGGTGTATAATCTTCTTGATGATTTGCTGGATCCTATTTGCCAATATTTTATTGAGGATTTTTGCATCTGTGTTCATTAGGGAGATCGGTCTATAGTTCTCTTTTATAGTTGGGTCTTTCTCAGGTTTTGGTACTAGAGTAATATTTGCTTCCAGGAATGACTTAGGAAGGATTGCTTCCCTTTCAATTTCATTGAATAGTTTGAGGAGTGTCGGCATTAGGTCTTCTTTATATTTCTTGTAGAATTCTGCAGTGAATCCATCTGGTCCTGGGCTCTTCTTGGTGGGCAAGGACCCAATTACATTCTCAATTTCATTAGCAGAGATTGGGTTATTCAACAGTTTTATATCCTCTTGATCTAGCTTTGGTACTTCATATGCTTCTAAGAATCTGTCTATTTCTTCTGTGTTATCAAACTTTTGAGAGTAGAGGTTTTCGAAATAGGTGTTGATGATCCTCTGTATTTCTATTGGGTCTGTAGTGATTTCTCCTTTTTCATTTCTTATTGCATGAATTTGAGCTTTTTCTTTCCTTTTTTTAATAAGGTTGGCTAGGGGCTTATCGATTTTATTTATTCTTTCAAAGAACCAACTCTTTGATTCGTTGATTCTTTGGATTGTTTTCTTAGTCTCTACTGCATTGATTTCTGCTCTGATTTTTATAATTTCCTCTCTTCTTTTGGCTTTGGGCTTGACTTTCTCTTTTTCTAGCTGTTTGAGGTGTAGCATCAAGTTATTTATTTGTATTCGTTCTGTTTCCCTGATGTGGGAACTCAGTGCAATAAATTTTCCTCTCAGAACGGCTTTCATTGCATCCCACAGATTCCGGAAAGTTGTATCTGCATTTTCATTTTCTTTTAGGTACTGTTTAATTTCTTCTTTAATTTCTTCTGTGACCCACTGATTACTCAAGAGTGTGTTATTTAGTTTCCATGTGTTTGTGGAATTTTTGCAGTATCCTTTGTCATTAATTTCTAATTTCAGAGCGCTATGATCCGATAATATGCAAGGGATGATTTCAACTCTTTTGCATTTGCTTAAATATGTTCTGTGAGCTAATATATGGTCTATTTTAGAAAATGATCCATGTACTGCTGAGAAGAATGTGTATTCTGATGTTGTTGGGTGGAACATTCTGTATATGTCTATCAAACCCATTTGTTCACAGGTGTGATTCAGTTCTGTTATTTCTTTGCTCATTTTCTGTCTGGTTGATCTGTCCCTTGGTGTCAGTGGTGTATTAAGGTCTCCTGTTACAATTGTGTTACTGATAATTTGAGTTTTCATTTCTGTTAATAATTGTTTTATATAACTGGGTGCTCTGGAGTTTGGTGCATATATATTTAAGATAGTTATCTCTTCCTCTTGGAGTTTTCCCCTTACGAGTATGTAGTGACCTTCTTTGTCCTTTATGGTCATTGTTGGTTTAAAGTTCACGTTGTCTGCAAACAGAATGGCTACTCCTGCCTTTTTTTGGATCCCTGCTGCATGAAGAATTGTTTTCCATCCTTTGACTTTCAGTCTGTGAGTATCTTTCTGGGTTAGATGGGTTTCCTGTAAACAGCATATGGTTGGATTTTGTTTCTTGATCCATTCTGCTAGTCTGTTTCTTTTGATTGGTGCATTGAGACCATTTACATTAATGGTTATTACTGTTAAATGCTGGTTAATTGTAGGAATGTTATCTCTCTGCTGTTGCATCTTTATCTTTCTGTTCTGTTTAATTATTTGCTTTGCTTAGTGCTTTTTTCCTTTGTGTATCTAAACTGTCTTTCAATATTTTTTGCAGGGTTGGTTTAGTGTTCATGAAGTTCTTCAGCTGTTCTTTGTCATGGAAGTATCGTATTGCACCATCTATTTTGAATGATAGTTTTGCAGGATATATCAGTCTTGGTTGGAAATCATTTTGCTTTAGGATCTGGAATACTTCACTCCATGCTCTTCTTGACTTTATCGTTTGTGCTGAGAAGTCTGCTGTGATTCTGATAGGTTTTCCTTTATAAGTGATCTGTCTGTTCTCTCTGACAGCTTTTAATAATCTATTCTTGTGTTGGATTTCTGGGATGGTGATTATTATATGTTTGGGTGTAGTTTTATTTTGGTTATGACTGTTTAGAGTTCTATATGCTTCACTGATCCTGATGTCAGTTTCTGATCTCATGCTTGGGAAATTTTCAGCTATTACTTCTCTAAATATCCTCCTGACATCCTTCATGTTGTCTCCCTCTCTTTCATTAATCCCTATCATTCTTACGGTATTCTTCTTTGCATCATCTTGCAGTTGTTGAATTGTTGTTTCCTGATTCCTTGTTATTTTCAAAAGATCTTTCCTTTCCTGTTCACTAGCTGCAATCCTGTCTTCAAGGTCTGAAATTCTATCTTCACTTTCATTAAGGCGGTTTTTACAACTTTCAGTGGAGTTTTTTATTTCCTGTATATCTCTGTGCATCTGCATTATGTATTCTGTTTGTTTCTTATATTGCTCGTCTAGGGATTCTATCTTTTTGTTTAGTTCCTCCAATTTTTTATCTGTGTTTTCTTTAGATATATTTAGAATCTCTTTCATTTCTTTTATCATTTCTTCTTTTATCTGGGAGATTATTTCGAGTTTGAATTTCTTTAAAGCTTCCTGGAGTTGCTTGTCAATTTCAGTGGCTATTGTGTCCAATATATGAGGTGGATGGGATATATTTTCTTCTATATACATCGCTCCTAGGGTTTCTTGAGATGGGCTGGGGTTTGAGGTTGTAATTTGGTCTTTCGTTTTGTCATTTTCCTATATTTATGTGTTTCAAGTGTTATTTGAAAGCTTCCTCAGGATCTGTTGAAAATCCCCTTCTATGTTTGGAGCTACTGAGACTCTGGCGCCGTGCTACCCCAAGCCATTGGGCCTACAGAACCAGTGGCCCTCCTCTGCCTGCTCAGAACTCCGCAGTTCCAGACAAGCTGGGCCTCAGGGACACTGTGCGCCCACCTGCCCCTTGGAAGCTCCACAGTTCTTCAATCGCAGCCGGGTTAGGGTACTCACCACAGGCCGCAGTGCTTCAGGAACCTGTGGACCCTCCCTGGTTGCAGAGATATCCACAGTCCTCCAGACACATGGAGAGGCTGATGCAGGCACCACAAATCTGCCCAGCTCCCCCTCTGCAGTCCAATGGCCAGGCGCAGCAGCTAAACAGGCTGGGCTAGGCTGATAGTGTGGGCCCGCCCACCCGTCGGTAGCTTAGCAATTCTCCAAGTGTAACCGGAATGGGGAGGCTGATGTGGAAGCCTCAAACCCACCTTTCCCCTTCACTGCACCTGGAAGCCTGGGGGAACTCCAGCAGTCTGGGCGCAGATATCCAGAGTCCTCCAGACACGCAGAGAGGCCGGTGAGGGCACCCCAGATCTGCCCAGCTCCTCCTCTGCAGACCTATGGCCAGGCGCGGCAGCTAAACAGGCTGGGCTAGGCTGGTAGTGTGGGCCAGCCCACCTATCGGGAGCTCAGCAGGTCTCCAAGTGAAACCGGAATGGGGAGGCTGATGTGGAAGCCTCAAACCCACCTCTCTCCTTCACTGCACCTGGAAGCCTGGGGGAACTCCAGCATTCTGGGCGCAGTTATCCAGAGTCCTCCAGACACGCAGAGAGGCCGGTGAGGGCACCCCAGATCTGCCCAGCTCCTCCTCTGCAGACCTATCTCTCCTGGCTCTGTTAACTGCCAGGCCTCACGCAGTTGCCTTCAGTGGACCTGGGACAGCAGGTGTGGACGGCACAGGCAGTGCTGCCAGGGACAGGGCTCTCTTTTCACAGACCTGCAGAGAAGCTCTGGGGGCAGGACCCAGGTGGCTTCCCTAATGCTACTCTAGGGACAGGGGTCTGTACTCTCTTTCACTCTTCCTCTTGCACGTTCACAAATACGTGGGATAAATGTTTTGGTATCCAGAAGCAAAAAATATAAATTTTCATGCCAACACTTGAGCAGCATGTTGAGATGTTAGTAGCTTAGCATGTGGAAGAGCCACGTGCCACACTGAGTTTCACTGCAGCCCCTCTAGTCGGGGAGTTTAGATAAACCTTCACTGGAATACCTCTGGACTCCACGAAAGAGTGGCCACGTCTTCTCTTAAGAAGTCAAAATTTCCTTGTTCACTACTACTAGTCTGCCCTTCTATCCATGAATGTGTATAAAGACATCTTGTGAAATGTCAGTTCTCCAATCGCCTTGGAGGCATAACAATTGTAAGAGGCAAGAGCTGTAATCCAGTGACCCAAGAACAGATAAGAGCACCAGAGAGTTCCACAGTTATCTAGAACTCTCTGTGAGAACTACAATCACATCAAATCAGATCAGGCAGCTGAAATGATGGGTAAGAATTTATTTCCAGCATATGTGGAGGCTCCTGTTTCCTTCATAAGGTCTGTGGCAGTGCAGAACTGCAGAGCTCAATGTGCAGATCTGCCTTGGAAGAACTCTATGAAAAACACATGTCACAGGGCCTATTAAGATTGCATATGAGGAACAAAAGTTTGCAAGTGTCATGTGAACTCTAAAGTGCTATAAAACGCTAGTCATTTCAATGGTACTTCAGTAGGTTTTGAGACAGAGACCTCTACCCTAGCATTTGAGGTGATGCAAATGTAATTTAAAAAAAAAATTAACAGTTGAACAAAATTTAGATATGTCTCCATCCTGAGATTTGCTTATAGTTATTTCTAACAGTGTAAATAATAAATATTCTATTTTCTCTGTTGCAATTGCTTCTATAATTTGTCATACAGGTAAGTTGTTAAATAAAAAAATAAAATAGCCAAAATTATTAACAGTGGCTTTCTCTGGTAGAAAGGATAAGAGAAAGTTTATTTTTTAATTTTAAGTATATTTTCCAAATTTCATAATTGATTTGTTTTTCTGATAAAACTGGTATCTATAATATAAAACTCCAGTGTCTTGAATTATCTTAAATATTCAAAATTCCATATTGTCTAACTTGAAGCTTCATCTGTTGAACAGTTGTGTGAAGAAAAAGTGATCTTTCTTTGATTCCAAGAAATGTATGTTTTCATTGTCAGTTTCCAAATAAATTATAAGATATACCACTAATTACTATCATTCATGTTATAGCCATGACTGTAAGGTTATAGCACACTTCCAAATCCAATGAAAAATTTTGGAAAGCCAATGTGCCATCTATCCACATTAGGTATATCTTTTAGAACGCAATATCAGGAAAAACTGCTCATTGGTTATTTCAATGAAATATCAGGGAATGCAGTATAAGAGAAAACTACTCATAATTACATTGGTTAATTCATAGAAATTTTGCCATCTCAAGATATTTTTATATTCTGGCTAGCAGGAACCACACATTCTACAATTTTCCTGTAGCAAATGAAGAGTGTAACTTTCTACATTGTTTAATTATTACATGTGGGTTAAATACACTTAAAATTTCATTCTCCTTTAAAAGTAAAATTGGATAAAAAACATTAAAAATTATTAACAATTATATTTTAATGCAGGAAGCAATTTACATACAGCAATACATAGTTGGGAAGACAAAACATTTCATGTAAGTATTTAACACACTTTTCATCTAGAACTTCTACAGGCATTCTATTTTTAAAAGATGATACATGGTAAACATTACTCCAAATATTTCAGCCAAATTCATGGAAGAGGTCCAGTGAAATTTCTTGTTGGATATTTACTTTATTTTTTTCTTGTACTTTGTGATAACCTCATATTGCTAGAAAGAAAACCTCCCAAAAGTCAGCATATTTAAGTGCCACAGTTAATGAAAGCAAAAGTTATTGTGTTCTTTTCAGTAATTATTCCTCACAGAAGTCTACTAATTTCTGGTACTTCCACATATTGTAGGGACTGCAAAGGGGAAATACTGATGAAGAAGACATTCCTGCAATTGAACTTTGAAACTTAACTGCACATGTAAATAAACAAAGAATTCTTGACTGTATTGTCAAGAAGCAATGGAGAACTTTCTGGTGAGCTGTTTTCTGTCTTTATACAAAAAAGAATCCGGTCACAGATACTTGAGAACAAGCAAGGAAAAGCAAGACTTAGATGAGCTAACCAGGGTCTCAGGAGAGTCATCAACTCTATATAAAGTACACAGTAGGACATGAGAGAATTCGCCCTAGGAAAACAGGATGTGTGAGGAGGCAGGGCAGGTTGGATGCCCTCGCTGCTTTAACTTCTTCCTTCCTTGTCTCCACTGGAATGTTAAGAACGCTAAATATAATCTATGTGAATGGTTAAGGAGCTTGGGAAAGAGCTTCTGTCCTCTTCACCTTCTTCTTCAACAAGCTCTGGGACTTTGGGATAGGAAATGAAACTCAGAGATTAAATAAAGACGTCAGAATCATGTTATACACTTCTATTGAATGTTACTAACTTACTAGGATGTACAGCCTACTTAAAGAACTATCTTACTCCCCTCAGGCAGTTATAAGAGAATACTATAGGTTAAATACTTTATAAACAACAGAATTTTATTTTTTAATCTACATGTAATAATTAAATAATGTAGAAAGTCACGCTCTTTAATTGCTACAGGAAAATTATAGAATGTGTGGTTCCTGCTAGACAGAATGTATGTTTTTTGACTACTATTAATTAGACTACTAAGACTCAATTAGCAGTCTAAGAAATAGTAGTCAAAAAACAAGGCATTCACAGGTTTGATGCACCCCACTTAATAATTCTTTTGGCAAGATGGCAAGTTCTTTCTGCTGTCTTCACAGAGTGGAAGGGGTGTGGTAGCTCTGTGCGGCCTCCTTTTAAAAAATCGTTGACTCCATTGTGAGGCTCTTTGGTCATGATTTAATCACCTCACCAAAGGCCCTATTTCCTAATGCAATTGCTTTGCACTTTAGAATTTTAATATATGAAGTTAGAAGCAATGGAAGCATGGAGATCATGGCAAGAACTGTCCTAAATTTCGTATTTTTTAGAAATCACCTATGCAAGCATTTTTTGTTATACACCATTGTAGTAACTTGACTAATATTGAAGTAAGATAGATGAAATAAAAGATAAGTAGAAAAAGCTAAAGAAATCATAACTAAAGTTGCAGTATTATTATTATTGGGAGGGGATCTTGCTATGTAGCCCAGGCTGGCCTCAAACTCATGGCAACCCTCCTACTTCAAACTCTTGAGTGCTGGGATTAGAATCCTGCACCATCATGCCCAGAAAAATTGTACTTTTATGAAGACTATGTATTTGAGGACCTAGCCAAAATTGTTCAAGATGATACGTATCAGTATTTCCTTGTTTAAATTTAGGCCATACCCATTCTGATTTGATTACTACCTGTTTTTGTAGTTCTACACTATCTACAAAGTTGTATTTCTATTAATACTGTTATGTACTGATATATTCAATTATACTATGTCTGATGATATAGCCAATTCTATTGATGATAACGAGACAACACAGTAACCGTGGTAGAACTCCTTGTACAGCAATTTTATACGTCTTTTTAGTTTTAGGTGTGTGTAGGAATATATTTTGTTCTGTCCTGCTTTGTTCTGTTTCTCTCTCTAATATAGAAAGGATAGAAATACATGTTAATACTCATGCTTGCGTAAAACCTATAAACAGTTTATGAGAACTGATCTTATGACACATGATGGAATGAACAAATGCTTTGAAGGAAAAAAAAAGGCAGTACAGTACCCAGTCCGGAGTGTCATGATGTGAAATCCAGCAATACTATTAATCTTTGTTCAGAGTGATTTTAATCTCAACATAAATGAAGATATGAATAAATGTATATATGTTTAAGGGTATAGGATTGATAGTCATATTATTAAGTTTTTATTAGATAGTTGAACAGAACTATTTGCACTCTCCCTGTTTGAATTCCCATTTATACATTCTACTTTTGAATCTTGAACAATTATTTGTAAGAGAACAATATGTAAACATCAACAAGTGATTTACTACTATTTATATTTTCTTTGAAAGTATGTACTATTTTTATCCATTTTCTGTTTTGTTTTTCTTTAAATAAAAAAAATTAAAAATAAATAAATAAATTTAGGCCACTCCCCTACCAGACCCAATGTACCCCAAATTCCTCATGAATAGTAAAAGTCCATAAATAGGTTTAATTGAGGAAAATGAAGAGCAGGAACCTAGTCCTAAGATAAAGAAGGAGGCTGAATGAACACAAAAAATGTTTAAATCATTTATTTAAAACAAAACCCAAATGTGGAATGGGTAGTATTCTTTTGGTATGTGTATAGTAACCTTTTCCTGGGCTTTCTACTCCTTAAAAGAAGCATAAATGTTCCCTGTTCCAGGAAATAACGTGACTCATTTCTCTGAAACTTCACACTTCATTCTTCAACATATTCTATACACTGGATCAGAGTAGCTTTAAACTCCATGAGCAAACCCTTATGAGAGACAGGAAAGTACTCTATACACAAAGTGCTGTAGAGAAGAAATCCATGGAAGACTAAGGCAGAGTTTGGAATAGCCAAAAAGCCAACAGAATCCACCATGATAAAAGAAATAAGGAAAGTTCTGCCCCAGAACCTTCAGCGGGAACAGGGACATACTGATGTTTGACTTGGGGATTCAGCCATCTAGAATTGACAGGTTGGATTTCTGTTGTTTTCAGCCCCCCTTTTGTGGAAATGTTCTAGGGTATCTTGAGGAAATTAACATAGCCACCAGCAGCAACTGTATCTAAATAATCAGAGGTTGAGAATAAAACCAGAAAAGACACATAGAACAGGATGAGAATTCTTATTCTGAATATTTTCAAATAGATGGCTAGCAGGATGCTTGCTTGGAGTTTCCTAAACTTTTTGGGACACTTGGAGAGAAGGTTTTGGGATGCACATGACAGGAAATGCCACAGGTTGTGGTTCACAAGAGAAATCCAGAAATGCCTACTATATTAATAATGGAGCTGGAAGTTGACACAGAGCCCCTGAACAAATTCAGAAGAATTTGTATTTACAGTCAGAGTTCTAGTCTTGCTGTTACAGGAAATACCTCAGACAACACTCTTTTTAAAGAAGCTCACTGACTAACCAGCCTGTGTTTCAGTAGAAGCTCTGAAAGCCTTCTGCTAAGCCAGTTAACCCCTCATAAATACGTCAATGCTGCACCACACAATGGTAGGGAAGGCTGTTATCCTGAGCTCATGTCTAATTGTTTCAATTTCAATTTTTATTTTTTAGCAGTGCATGTTTGCAGTACATAATGACTATGTTTTTCATAAGATGTTTTTACATGCACATCTCAATTCTTTTTTTTTATTCTTGTCCCTTCCCCTTTTCCTTCCCTCCATCTCTTGGTCCCCTTCCCATTGGCAAACCGTGTATCTCCCTAATTTTAGAGTGTCAACGGCTAATATAAATAATTGCAGTCAATATTTTACATAGGTGAACTGTATGAAATTGAGCCAACATACCATGTACCTGAACTTTTAAAAATAATGGAACTCATGTGATTATAGATGAAACGTGAAGGAAGTGTACATGCTGTAGTTTGTCTGGACACATGAAAGTAGTATCATTTTACATGTACCCTTTTTAGATGCCTTGACTCCAAGTATCACATCACAACTGCTTTGCACTTGATTCAAAATGAGTATTTAGTAATAATTAAATTCTGTTTATTGACACAAAAAAACTTGTAACACTATGAACTTCGCAAAAATAAATGTCAGAAAATTTACAAAAGATTTCAGTTTTACTGTCGATCTTGATAATAGGTCATGATACTTGGAGTATACCATTATGTTCTTTTATGGTCTTTTCAAGATATTATTAAGCTATAAAGAACTGAGGAATATAGGAACATAAATAATAAGAAGTAATGAAATCCTGACTCCAGGACTCTAATAGCCTTATATCATAAACTCCCCTTTTAATTCTATCACCATCATAGAATGCTTCAGTGACTTTATTTTCCAAAGTTTGAACTGATGGCTTCTTTGTAAGTTTAGAAGCTCCTAACATTCATATAATTCCAAAACTGCCTGATATAATGTTATCACTTCTTATAATGGAAGTGTGCAACTGTGTTGCTAAGCAACACTGCAAGATCTAGGCTTGTCATTAAATCCTATTTCAGTTTTCCTAACTTACAACCTTCAATCATTGAATTCTGACTCAAAATTAATTTAATCTTAGTAAGTATTAGGATAGGAAGTGATAAGATCACCAAAAACAGTTTCACTCTGAGTAAAGGTAATACAAATTGGGACCAAATCTATCTGTAAAAAACATAGAAGTTCATATGATAAGAAAGGACAGCCATCCTACCTAAATATTAATTGCATTACTTTTTTTATAACAGAGAAAAAAACATTAAAGCTAGGGAAGTAATTTGTATATTCAATTTACATTTGTCCCCTCCCTCTGTGGTAAATGTAAGTGAATATTGTATTTCAAAGTCCTAAAATAATTGGTACATTTGAAATTGTCCTACTGACATAGGCTGAATAAAGAATACCCCCCTTCCTCCCCAAAGAAATCCACATGCCAATCTCCAGAACCTGAGGATATCATCCCACATGGCAAAATGGAATTTGCAGATGTAATTAAGCTAAGGATTTTTTGATGAGGACATTATCTTGGATAAGAATCAAAGATGTGCAACCACAGTCCAAGGAATGTAGGTATCTTCTAGAAACTAGAGAAGGCAAGAAAATGTATTGTTCATAAAAAAAAAAAAACTAAATATATCATCTTTGATTTTAATTTTAATGAGATTTATTTCACACTTGTCTTCGAGAACTACAAGAAACACACACACACACACACAAAAGAGAACATATTTGAAGGCATATACCTTGAGGACAATTTTTTACAGTTGCAGTAGAAAACTAAAGATTTCTTTAATAGGCACTATGTTCAAGACCTAGGATTTAGACATCAGCTTCCATGTACTCACACCTCTTCCCACAGATAGTCTTTCCACCCCCCAGGCTCTGAGATAATGGAGAATTTTCTCTTTTTATATTTATAATAAAACCAATTAGTGGCCAACAGAAGATAGCGAATCTATCACCAGATTATCTTCATCAAGTTGTAATTAAAATATTATACTTAATTTCAGTTTTACTGAAGTCGTATCACAAAGATGTAAGGAAGTTTTGAAACTATCTCATCCTTTTTTAGTAATAATTGTCTCAAATACCATAGGTTCATTTGTTACTGATAATAACTATATTAGATAAGGTGCTCATAAATTTATATTTCCACTTAAAAGAACTGACACATTAACTTGGGTAAGTGAACAGTCCAATATTGTGAACCAGTCAAACTAGAATCCAAATCTAAGACTTATAATTTAAAGTCTGCTCCTATATTCATTATCTGGTTAAATACTTACTTTTAAAAGCACACTCTAATAAATATATTTCACTTATACCTTCTTCATAATTATTCTCACAACTTAAAGTACATAGGAGTTATTTTGTCAAAAGGATTAGCCTTCCATGGTCATACAAGTGCTTGTTAGAACAAGTGAAATTTTATGATTTAATAAAAACTGAATAAAACCTAAATCACCAGCACATAAAATTAATCTTGCATCCTAGATTTGAGTTGTTCAAGGCAAGATATGCATCAGCAAAACAGAGTTCAGTAATGTGAAATGTCACATTGCCAAAAATGTAAAGTCTGTGTCAACAGTGCAAGGTCTTCAAGGTGATGAAACAGAGTTTTTCATTATTAATTCAGGAAGAGATGGAAAGTCTTAATGACTAAGCCAAGGACTGTTAATTAGCTTTAAAAGCATAAACTCTAAATAGTGATATGACACTGAAGGAAGGATACTAAAAATGAAAGGTGGTGTTACCTTTTTGTCACTGTAACAAAAATACCCAAAAAACATGGAGGAAAGACATATTTTAACTCACAATTTCAGAGGCTTCAGGCCCAGTCAGTGAACCTGTGGTGGGGCGCAACATCATTTGTCTCGTGGAGCATCTTTCTCACGTACATATTTTCATATACTATTCAGTTTATTCAGTTCATTTTAAACTTCTTCACTGAATACCCCTTCTTATATCTCAATGAAAGATATCACTTATATATATTTCCATGTTTGTTCTTCCAACCTAGAACACAGAGAAAGCATTTTATAGAAACAATTACAAAAAGCGTAAATATTAAAGTAGCAAATGACACACTTCATAAAATATCTGGAAGAAACATTACAAATGTTCACAATTCCTTATACACACATCTTAGTCCTGAAAAACTAAGATTAAAAAAAAAGTTCAAGAAATGATATTGTTAGACCACACAAATTCAGTAATAGAAATCTCATAGTTCAAAGTCAGAAATAAAATTGCTCTTGTCAGATCTCCACCATCTCTGACCCATAAAATATGAAGAAACTTTCCCATGGAATTCATAAGCCTTTTGAAATTGCTCCATTATGAAAAATAAAGATCATTTGTCTTCTATTACTGCAATTTTTATAGGAAAGAAGACATAAGTAGGGGCCAGTGATTTAGCTTAGTGACATGATTGCCTGCCTGAGGACAGAGGGCAGGTGTTCGATCCCTGGTACCAAAAAAAGACCAAAAAAAAGACATAAATAATTTCATCTCATTATCTTTCTTTATGGAGTCTTGATTTGCATTTTCTAGGGTCTCATTTAACAATATTAATTGAATCATCCACTTAGTCATCTAAAAATAACTTTTGGAACATTATACACAATCATTTTGTACCAGACCAAGCAAGTAATTTGTGAAAGAACAAATCCTTCTATAAGCAATGTCATATAATCTGATAGACATTGCAAAAAAAAAAAAAATGACTACTTGTGAGTAACTATTCTACAGGGAAAAATACATTTTATATAAGTCTAGAAAGGTAAGAAAAAATAATTTTACATATTGTACTTTAGATGTCTATCTCAATCTTCAAAAAACACTTAATTTGTCTTGAGGATCATTTTTCCTGTGAATATTTCAGATTACTTTATGGTAAGAGAGGAAAAAGCTAAGCCTCACTCAATTCATTACTACTGACAGCACATTATATGAGGAGACATTACATCATGAAACAGCAAAGTTTCCTGTCTCAAAGCAGCTTCAAAGCTGGGAAGAAATTAGATTCTTTCATTTTATATTCCCATTTCTAATTACTAATTCCTGCAATCAGGTAAGAAGGTGATGAACTGTGGAATTGGGAAATTTTGCTTTCCAGCAGCCTACTCATAATAAGTATGCAACAAACCTATTATCATCTCTTCAGATGTAATGGAAAGGAACTAACTTCTGTCTGAGCAGCATTTGCATACATTAAAGATGCACAAATACAAGGGGACTTTTGCTTAATCTGCTGGGTAGCAGAGCTTTACCCTTTTATAATTTTCCCATTACAACACACAACCTACAGGCAATGAGCCACATTGGAGACTCTCAAAGTTTGGGTAACACTATCTTATAGAAGTGAGTAATTTTGATAATAAGTATACGTCTACACTCAATTCTAAAATGAGATTCCCATTAAAATACCTACTGTGCCTTGTTTAGGTTTTATTCCTTCAGGACTCTGGTGGGATGTCATCACCTCCACAAGGTTGTCTCTGGTTCATTTATTTGAATCAGAAGAATTGATTTTGTAAGGATGTTAGGCATTTTCCTTTTTGTCCTTTTGCAACATTTGTGCTTAATTCTAGCATAGCTCTTAACACACTTTCTTATGTCTCAAACTATTAAACACAAATTTAATAGTCCAAAATTTAAATTTCCATTGTCATTGATTCTCGATTCTATTTATTTATCCCTATATCTAGCATAATACTCCCCGGAGTAGATTCTGAGTGGAGTCAAGTATAAGAACCCTGGTAGGGAAATATGTAAATTATACAACAGGAGGGGAAGCCATTAGGTAATGCCCTGCTAAGTGGGCAAATCTACATTAAATATTTGACCAAACTTGGAAAAAAAGATCTGAAATCTACACCTCAGAATTATTTTCCCTGAGTGAGTTGGAGAATTAAACATGAAATCTAAATTACTGAATGAGACTTGCTAAATTACTGGCATTTCCTGTTTGCTGCATTGCAGTCATGGGATCCATAGCTTCTAGGGTTTACAGAAAAGAGAGTCTTTGGACATAGTCGGTGACATTTGGAAGTCGAACTGCACACATACAGTTTCAGGGGAAAGAAAATATGCAGTGGATATTGGAGTCTGTGTTTTGCACTGCTCAGACCTCATGCCTCATGTGAAATGCATTTCTTCCCAATGCCACTTTGTTAGTACGACTACCAGCCATGATTTCATGAGTGCGAGGAAGAATTTATTTAAAAAAAAAAAAAAAAAAAAAGGGCTAGTGTCACAATTCCTACAACCACAAGAGCTATTTGTCTTCTTTTTCCTATACCATTCATTCCAGATTCCCTTCACCCTCAGCAAGCACTTTTGTTCTTCTTCAATTCTTGCAGAGCCCTTTATTCCTGAGGAGTCTGATTCCTTGCTATTAGTGCTGCAGGTGCCCACATATAATTATTACTAGACCTAGAAGAAAAAAAAAAAAAAAAAAAAAAAAAAAAAAAACTTGCACCAAAGCATCTTCCTTCCCTCAGACCCATTTCCTTGTGTTACTCAGAATCAATCACTCCTTGTATGTAAGAACCCTTCATTTGCTTGCTAGTCTATTAACAACACAAGCACTACCATATATTTACTTGTAGTGTGCTAAATGCAGCGGTGTTGATAGCTACTTGACCTGTGTTCATCTCTATTTTGTTGTGTAATCTTTCATCAACAGTGGATGCAAGGACTTTCTTCTGTACTGGTATCCCTTCTCCAGAACAGGCTATCACATACTGAATTGTTGCTGTTTCAGGTTCTATTGACTAGCTCAGCCACTTGCTGACCTTAGTGATTCTATGAATATCTGTGGTCAGTTCTATACCACTTTAATTTGGACTTCTATTTATAGCACTTATTTCCTTTACCACTGGCTTTCAGAACCACAGTGTAGCAGGATTTTAGTGTAGCAAACAGCACATTTTAATATTTGCTAGCCTATCCATCCAGCTGCCTATTATCCAGGCATTAGCTTTTGTTTTTTCTAGTAGCTAGTTGTGAGGAGCATCCCATGAAACTACAGGTATGGGCTGAAGGAAAGCATTAGTAATACAGTAGTAGATGATATGGTCCCCTGCGTGTACAATTTCTCTATATTTGACTGGCTTAATTTCAGTTGTATGATGGATTTCTTTTGTTCCTGACAATTCCCACGACTTGGTGGTTTTTATAATGCATCTATAGCATAGATCTATAGTATTTCTCAGTTTTGGTTACAGATGCACTTAATGTTCAGTTGCTTGATCTCTGTTAGGACTCAATAGTGAGCTGCTTTTAAACAAGCATGAGTTCTTTGTTGTATTTGATATATCCATACCCTAAAACCCTGAAGGTCTGTGCTATATCATCACTACTATTAGAGATTTTGACACTCTATTTTAAGTACCCATCATACCTAAACTGACAGTTTCCCAAGTTGTCTGATACATAAGGTGGAGGAGGATTTTCAAGTGTTTGTGTGCTTGTGCCATGTTTAAAATATAAAGAGAACCAACAAACTGTGTTTGTTTTATTAGTGCTAAGGAGGAATAAGTTGTTCTTTTTCTTGGAAGAAATGCCTTGGCACAACCATAGTCTTTGGGCATTTAAAAAAGAAATTATGTGGTATGTCTCTAAATTTTGTGTCATTTATCTTTGGTACGCATAGTTTTAGCAAGGAATAGTGGCCTTGATGCTCACTTTTCTTCAGGTCAGGTTGACATGGTACCCCCAAGGTCAGTGTGATGTAATGCAAAATGTTCACGTGATCAGGGCTCCTTCTGATTTTGTGACAAATGTCAGGAGAAGTAGTATATCCCTCAAAAAAAAAAAAACAGAATATATTGTTGATCATTCTAAGTGAATATGAATTATTTTGACTCTCCATGATAGATATTGAAAGAATGC
Organism: Cavia porcellus; assembly: GCF_034190915.1. Taxonomy (NCBI): domain Eukaryota; kingdom Metazoa; phylum Chordata; class Mammalia; order Rodentia; family Caviidae; genus Cavia; species Cavia porcellus. The sequence continues at coordinate 22,411,868 of NW_026947497.1, read as the reverse complement.
ATTTTCTGATCCATATCTATATACCAAGTTTCAAAATTTGGGTAGTATCTTATAGTAAAAACACCATCTAAGATACAATAACTACAGTTGGGGTGCCACTTGGATACTTTATAACTACCTGCTCACATTGCTTCATGTCTTCTCTTTATAGGGGTCACATTAGGGACATAAACAAGGGCGTAAGTGGAACAGTGAACCCTAAGTCCTTTAAATAATTGTGAATGGCACTGATCTGTACCATTCTACTCAGAGTGTGGCATTCCTCTGATCCTCTGTGTTGGCCAGGGGTGAAAAAGTACTGTGAAGGCTTCTTCTTGGCCTTTCCTGCTATTATGGATTCTGTCCTTCAAGAAACTAATGTGATAGTGAGGTCAGTAACAAGGCATATCACTGTGGGGAGGGACAGGGCACGCTGGCAGAATCATCTGACCCAGGGTGGGCAGCTGTGGCCAGGATCCCACTTATCACCCCTCTATGTAACCCCAGTCTATCAATGTAGTATAATGGCATTTTTCATAGTAAAATATTATTCTCATCTTAGATTCTTCATTCAAATATCTGGAAAGCTTTAACACTGTACTTTTATAGCTGGGAAACCTTTTTGCTTCCAGGTCTAGCCATACAAAACTCTTTTGTCAGTGTATAAATGGTTAAACATTTTTCTGGAAATATTGGGAGAAATAATTGTTCAATGTCCTGCTGTGATATTTGAAGTTCTTTTTCAAGAAGACCCGGCCTTTACCTCAGACAAAGGGATAATGGGCTATAGAACTTCCTCATGTGAAAATTGGATGATAAATTAATAGTTTTCATTGTAACCAGTGATGTCTCATGCTTGTGCTCTCTCCTCTGGTTATATAAGCAAAAATACTTTTCACCCTTTTCCCTATCTCATTTATAAGAACATATACTGTATAAGCTAGTGTCATAAATTTCTATTGGGCAGTTCTCCTTAGATGGCATCTGCTTTGCTTCTGAGAATCAAATGCTGCTATGTGATCTCTACTATTCTAGAAATGTGTTAGCGTCATTGGCTCTGCAAAGTATTGACTCTACAAAGTATTAGAGACAGTGAACTTTCTTATAATTCTAGCATCATTTCCCTCCCCCATTTAATTTTTTACTATAGCAATAAAGAATACTATATTATATTATTATAGCATAGATGTTTCTGGGATCCATTAGGTGACATATTTAGCAGGTATATTTTGGGAACAAACTCATCCCTCCTTCCCTTGTCACCTTCCTAAATAGTGTTGCTGAAGTGCTTTGGTTACTGCCTTTGTGATACAATCCTAAGACTCTTCAGATGTTTCCTACCACAGATTTATTAGCTATATATGAAAGCTCTATTAGTGAATAAATATTTTCCTTCTGAAGCAGTAAAAAATGCTTCCCATGAGCCATGCTGAAATATAATCAGTTATTTGCCTAGAACTGAGAAGGGGATTTGCAATAAAATCTTAAAGAACAGTTACAGTTTTGATGGGTCTGCCTCATATGAGGGTTTTGTTTATGCTCCAGACAAAGGGAATCTCTTTCTCCCCTCTAGCAAGGGCAGCAGGTCACTTCTTAGACCCGAGACATGCAGAGAATCCACATTTTGAAGGGTGTCGTGCATTTTCACACAAATGTTTTTATTCCAGATATAAAAGTACCAGTACTTTGGTATTATCCTCCTTACTTTAGCAATGAAGACCTTCTGGAATCAAAAACAAGCAAAAGCTCACTAAATACAAATAAACAAATATTATGTAATTTTGCTTCTCTCATAATCTGATCCTGGGTTTTCTTAGGGGATAAGGGCCTTTGCTCATATATTATAGTTCAAATTGGTGATTGGCTCAACTGAGCTTGTCTTTTCCTTTCACTGCGGATTACTGATAATAAGAACTAGTGAACTGTGTAATTCTAGCATTACCTATTGTCATTACATCTTCCAAATACTTTAAAAAGTAGCATGAGTAACACATCCACTTTTACCTGTAACCTATCCCAATGAATTATCGTTTGAGGTCAGTCATCGGGATTCTATAGCAGTCCAGAGATTATCACATTCCTGTTCTATCCCTGACTCCAGAACCAGCGATGCGTTTCTTGACTTTGACTGTGATGTTTTTTTAAATTAATTCTCTGGACTGCTTCTCCACCTTTTTGCATTTTAGCTTACATTCTTGCATAATAAGATCCTAACAAAAGACTTACAGTGCAGATAGAATCATGCAATAGATATCACTGGTTTGGATGTGGAGGACATAATACAGGAAAGAGAAAGCTGTCAGTAGATGAAAGCTGTCAGTAGATGGGGAGGTATTAAATGTCGCCTGGAATATGCAAGGTGAATCTAGAGCATGGTGAATTTCTGAGAAAAGATGAAAAGCTCATATCTCAAAATTATTCTCAAGAATTTAGGGAACTCATCTATTTACACTCCAACTGCTGACAATAATTTAGTGGAATAAGTGATGGTGGCGGGTTCCAAACATGAGGATTAAATTTTTCATTAAAGTTGCTTTATTCCAATGTGCTCATTATGAAAGCACAAGGGGTTTACTGTTGAATACAGGCAAAATAATTGCAAAATATAATTTCTCGAATGATGGTATCAGCTTTGACAAATGTAGTCAAAGGCACTCACTGTGTGGGAACGGCATGAATAAAAATGTGAGCTTGAGAACAGTTAAGCATATTCAGTGAAATGATTAGAGTTCTGGTTTGGCAGTGTATAACTCTTAAGAGTCGTGGGCATCTGGACTTATGACACAGGAAATGAAGAATTACACAAAAGTCTTGAGCCAATATATGAACTATTTAATCTACCTGTATAATAACACAACTCTTAAAAGTCTCAAGGATCACCATAAAATCCAGACACACTAAAATATAAATTTTCTGTTAATTTCCAGAAAAACCACATACTATATATCAATTATGAAAACATAATTATACATAATAAGCACATTATATATGTTTGAGATTTATGATTTTAAATAGTAACTTTATCTCTATGATTCTTGGCAAATTATTAAAATTCTTAATGCTAGCAAATGTGTTTTTACCCGGTACTTATTACAGGTCATGCTATGATTGCCAAGTAATAGAAAAGTTGATTAAAAGTGGCAAATAAAAAAATCTGATATTTACTTTCTCCATAACAAGAAGTCTAGAGGCAGGAGAGTCTCAGAGTTGAAACATGGTGCCACTTAGAGTTAATGTACCTTTCTTTTCTGTCTCTCTTTGCTCAATCTTCTGTGGTACAAGTGTATCTTAGTTGGTTCTGATTGTGTAAGGTGTTCACATGTTATCCATGTAAAGAGTAATATCTGAAAACAGAATATATCTATTTTTTGCCAACGTTTTTATGGTGAGAAAAAGAAAACATAAGTGTCCTCTATGTCACTTTTCATTGTTTATCATTTGCTCAAACCTAAAACATTCACATGGCTGTTGGGGGATAATTCCCTATGAGTCTTTCATGCTTCTGCATATATTGAAAGCAGAGGTGCTAATTGATCTTTACCCTAGAGTATTTTTCTGAAGATGTTTCCATAATGAACAATCATGAAAGATAAATTAATTTCTCCTTCTGTATCAAAGGGCAGATGCACTTAACCTTGAAAGATACAGGTACTTTTTATTTCAAGAGCAAAGATAAGACTGCTTAGTGGCACGATTCTTTAAGTTCAGGGTTCCTCTGCTTTAATCTACCTCACTGTATGCAGGGACCTGCTAGCCCTCTGTGCATTACCCAGGGAAATGAAGGCTTGCAAAAGTGTTTTTAAAAGGCTCATACAGTAGCCACTGCTAATGCAGTGGATATTAAATTGTTCTTTATCTCTGACTCAGGAATAATGTAACTTTGCCAAAATCTGTGGAACTTTAGGTTTAATTTGTTAAGTAGGAAGTCAGAGATGGTTTAGACTTTTCATGGTTCATAAGACAAAGGAAATGAAAGGCTAATCCCTTTAAGAATTGGTTTCAGAAATGAGAAATTTTGAAACTATTCATGTTCACTTATAGCACAACAAAAAATTAGCATCCATTAAATAGGTGTTAGCCAACAGTTATTAGAATACTATAAAATGTGAGTGTCATTAGCAAAGGAAAAAGAAATAAATATGAGAATCTAAGTAAAAAGGAAATTCAGCAGTCCTGATAATTATTTTCAATGCAACAAAACATTTGTAAAATTGTATTGTGGACATAATTATACCATACGATTATCACTATTGGAAATGTCAGAATCATTCTTAAGTGTAAATAAAAATTTGCATGAGATTTGTTTTTATAATTAGGAAAAAATGTGATCCAGGTTTCCAATTCTTACATGTACAGAACGAATCCTGAGTAAATCTGAGATATCAATAAAAAATATAAATATATAGCCAGTGAAATTAGCAACACAACACTTTGTTCTTCGTGAAGAGCTTTCAAAAGGAATAGTAAGCTTTCTTACTATAAAATTAATTTTATTTTTCATGATTATTCATTATGGGAACATCTTCACCTGGTATGTAGAGGGACATCCAAAAAAAAAAAGTAGAGCTGGGGATGTGGCTCAGTGGAACAGTGCTTGTCTAACATGCAGGAGAGCCTGGGTTCAGTCCCTCGCAACACAAAAAGAAAAAAAACATGGCTGACAAATTTGGCTGGAAGATAGAAATTCGTGTGCATTAAAAATGGTCATAAATTAATGACTAAATCAATATAGTGAAAAAAGTTTGAAATTCTTAGAAGTCACCCAAGAAAAAGTAAATAATATAATGGGAAAACTGCTAACTACAAAATAAAGTAATTAATAAAGACACTGAAAATAGAAAAAGATTTAACTCTGCTGGCAAAATAATGACAAAATAAAAGTGAGAAACACTGTGAACTGATTGATAGCAAAGGGAAAGAGGATTCTTCATATAATAACCATAATAGCATTAATTGATGTAAGATTTTAAAGTGCATTTTGACAGAGAGAGGATAAAATTTTCATTTTTGTTGTTGTAGCAGTTCTGTTATGAACCTAAACAAAAGAACTTACTATTCATACATATAAACTTATTCTCTGTAGGCATATGAATTACAGCTCTTCCATTAATAACAAATAATTAGAAACTATGACAAATATGCAACAACAGAGGAGTAGATAATTAAATGAAACATTTTAATATCAACTCTTTTTAATAATATATCAGCCAGATCCTATCAGACTGACAGATGTGCCAATTAAGATGAACTAGAAAACTCTCCCAGAAAGTATAATCTTGATTGTGACCACCCCCAAATTGATTAAATAAATACATGTTTAGTTCATGTGACATTAAAGAATGGTGTTGACTTGTTATAAATAATTGTTGTAATATAATTACTGATAACATATATCACTGACAAAATACTCAGCAAAGATTGTAAAAAAGTTTCACATAATAATTACATCATAATAATCACAAAATCAATAGTAAAACAACATAAGAACAATCTCATTACTATTAAAGTAGAAAGTATACTACTGTTACACTTCAGAGAAAAGCAAGTTAAAATTATAATGAACTACCATTATACGTCTATCAATATTCTATATCAGCGAGAAATGTAAATTTTGTTTACTAGTTGTATGTTAGTTGCTACAGCTTTGGAAAGTGATTCTCCTTTTTTTCTAGAAAAAATAAAAATCTGTATATCAAAAAGTCGATTTTATTTGTAACTCGATATCTTAGAGAAACTTTTTTACATATACAGCAGAGAATGTATAGAATAATATGAATAATAACAAATATTGGAATTCAACAAGAGACCTTTTGGCAGTATATTAGTTAATAGGATGTGATATATTTATTCACTACAATTTTATAGAATAATAAAAATGATTAAATTACAGAATAGACTTTATGACACATAAAATCTCACAGAGAAAGCATTGTAAATATTTCAATAATAAAACAGAAATATGTATATTTCTAATTATGTAAAAATTTTAAATATAAAAATATAATAGAATTTATAAAAGGTTTAAAGTGGAAAAGTGAAAGCCAGAGAATAATCATGTCAGAAATCAAGATAATGGCAGTAAGAAAATATTGGGTGATAGGCCATTAGGATGGTTCTAGGTTATTTTATTGATTTTTAGCTTGAGTCATAGGAGGTTATTCCTAGACAGTTAAAAGAAAAAAGCAGAAGTAAACATTGACTTCTTTCTAATAAACAGAACCATAGAGAAAAAATGAAATTTTGGGAAAGAAAGCAATTATATTATCTTGCTTTGGTAAGTTTTAGAAAATACATAATAAAAGGTTATCAATATATTGCTCTGACTTAAAACACATATAAATAAATATAAACACAATAATATTGCCTTATAGTGGAAAGTTTGATCACAGGCATTTTACTGATCTCAAATGACTTTCATATTCTTAAGTGGAAATATATGTGTGTATCCACACTGCACATACACATATTAGAATATAAATATACATAAATGTCATTTTAAAGTTCACTGTTATTTAAAATGGGTCAGTCAACATGTTCATAGCATGATAATGCACATTTCATGCCATAAAGTAGGACTCTCTTTAAAGGAAACGTATACTATTTGGTATCTTAACAACAAAATATAATAAAAATATTTACAGCAAAATTTAATAAAATTCTAAATATTCAAGTACTTATTCTGAATAATCACAGGAGTTTAAAAAGAAGAAAATTTCAGAAATGAAAATAAATCTGTAAATGTAAACTAAGAACAAAGAAGAATAGAACCTTCAGCACATTTCTCTTTCCAGTTCAAAAAATGTATTACTATAAACGCCACTCTGAAAATCCTTGTCTGTAATGTACTTTAAGTGTTACCTGAGTAAAGTTTAAAACAGTCTTCCTTTCTCTAGCAATATTGTGTGATAAGAAAATAAAGTCCTCACTATAATCTCTCTTTGAAGTTGATTAAATATATATACGAGATATTTTTCAAGAGGCTAAAATGTCACATAATGCATTTGTAGATAATACAGCTATCATTTGATAGTACTTAAAAGATAACATTGAACTCTAAGAACTGTATTCACAAAGTTAAGCCATGAAGTAGGAAATCAAACTGGGATTCTGTTTAAAGAGGCTGTGAGACAGTAAGTGTGAAGACGTGTAATGACAAAGACCATGATGAAAATACGGGTTCATATTTACATTTCTCCTCTACTAGTTTCTCACTGAGATCCAATGTGTTTTAACTGAACTTTCCACAGTCTTGATATTTTACATCTGCGCAGGCTTACTTTAGACCTCCAATTAGCAGGCGTACAGTTGATATCTGATAACACCTTTCATTTTTCCTTTTATCAATTCACATTTATATGCAGTAGAGAAATAGTATGTACCTGGAGCAAATCCTCTTGTAATTTGCTACCAAGAAAAGATTCATGAGAAAAGGAAAAAGCATTTCCTTATCTCCTCTTTCCACATTTTGATTTCTATTAAAAAAATTACTTATTGTTTATAATTACTTTGAACTTGGTGATTTCTCAGAACCTGCAGTGATGGGAATGTTCCTTGGCACTTCCATGAGCTGTTGTTTTTTAAGCAAATAATAGATTTTACAGACAGAATGCATTGAAATATTGTCACAGAAATAAATCTCTAGGATGCCTACATTTGACATAGCCTGAATTTTATTCTATAGCTTGTGATGTCAAATATCTTAGTCAATTTACGTGATCTTTCTAACCTTTGACTTCCTCTTTTATAAAGAGAATTATCCTTTTTCGTACATGCTGGCATGTGATCTTTTTCACCAGTAGTTAAATATTAAGTGAGATAATAAATACTAAAGAGTGTGTGGTGGAGCTTCTGGAACTTAGTAAGTCAACAATCAGGATTTACAAGAGGTATTATATGCAGAAGCTGAGATGGGCACTGTTCATCTCTCTAGACCAGACTGCCTGGATTTGTATTGTAATCCCAAATATTGAGTTCGGTTACCCAAGTATTGTAATCCTCTTTCGAGTTTTCCTCACAATCCAAAAAGTTATATTTGCAATCCTACTGAGATGTCATGGGAATCCCAGCAAGTGAATTCCATCTACCATCACCAGTGCAATCCACAGCGAAATTAAAGACACTAACACATATTCCAAGTTAAGGACAACAAAGGGGTCCTAAATCCAATCCCTGTGAGGATGTGCAGACAAAGGCCTTGATCTAGGCCTTTCCCAGAATGTATTATCTTGTGAAGAAGGATGGTGGCTCAGGAATGAGTGACAATGAGGATGATGGGAATTACATGAGTACCTTGAGCTGGCTGGCCAGGTGAGAAAGATATGCAGAAGGATCAATTCACAGAATCTAATTAAGGTAGCAACAGAATTGTTTGGGAGGCCGTCGCTTCAATCTCTGATATACAAACTTTTGTGCCCTGGGAAGTCAGAGCCCTCTTTACCTTGAAGCTCATACCCAGTTGACATTCCCAGAGCTATTGGCTCTACCATCCTGCTGTGTCATATCCTGTATGGAGAACACCATATAAGGAAACAGGGCTTTCTGTGGGCTTTAGAGACTACAAACCAGCACTTCGGCTAGCCTTATTTGCAATGCTTAAAGCCAGTTGAAGAGAGAAGGAAATACCCTAGCCAGCTCTCTACATATCAGTATAAGGAAATAAATCTCCAAATAATCAAAGTCACAATGATTGTTTTGCATTCAAGGGCAGTCACTGAAGTTATCTCCCACAGATTTGCCTTTAAAACATTACCTTTCTGAATTTAGTTAATTATGATTCCACTCTTATGTGTACAGCATAACTGGAAAGTATTTAAAGCATTATTTGAAACTCCATTTATTTTGCTTCAAAGACTAAGAAATTGGTTCTGCATGAGAAATAGAATACTGATAATTATACAAAAGTACTATGTCAATGTCATTCAAAGACTCTCTCACCTTTTTCCCTTTCGACCCTGGGAGTGTGCATCTTGTTTAACTTTGCATATTTTCCAGTTTTAATGGAGAGAAATAAAATTAATGGGTAATAATGCAGCAGCAGTATCCAAGTTAAGGACTGTGAAAATCATTATGGGTGTTTTAATTATTGATGCTTGCCAAATGTCTTAAGCAAATTTGGAATTTTATTGATTGTTCCATATGAAGATCATTAATTTCACAGAAGTATAAATTGAATAAAAATTCAATAAATTTCAAAAATAATGTTTAAGGGAATTAAAAATACATATATTAAAAATAATCTTGTTAAAATATAATTATATTTCTAATATTATTTGATGTGTAAAATAGATTTTTGAAAATTACAGACCTAAATTTTTTTAGACAAATTTCACATCCAAATGAAAAACCTTAAGGATGCATTTTATTGTAATATAAATGCTTCTATTCTCAACAAAATACTTTACTTTCCTGGTTAGCGAATACCTTACTTCTCAACTGAATATTTTCTGATTTGGTCTAATAATTGCATGACATTGTGCATTGTGAAAAATGGAAAATTAATAAAATCAAGAATGAATATAGCAAAAGAAAAAATAAAAATGCATCTCAGAGAGGTTGTTCATGGATATCAAAACAAATCCTCAAGGTCCAGGAAAATTGTTTCAAATTTAGGGGGGGGGGTAAACAGAGAGCGAATTGGTTGCTTCTCCTTTATTGTTTAAATTAACTATGATACTATGAGGCATTAAATGTCTTCTGCGAGCTCGCCTAATTTTTGGAAAAATGAGGCTTAATTCTTTGGAATTTGATGGCACTCTTCTAGAATACAAGCTCATCCAGCGGCAGTGCACTAAATGACATACTGGAAACAGGAAAAAGAAGGAGGGGAGGGCTGTGCAAGGGAGGAAAGTCAATAAAATCAATCACAACGAAAAGACAGTGCACAGAATGTATGCAGCTAAACATTAACTTCAGTGGCTTATATTTACATGAGCATGAAAAGTAAACCACTAGGGAATTGAAATTGAAAATAAATCACCTCAGTGTTTAATAATTATTTAATTAAAAGCCTGCATTACTAAATGCAAATGATTATTTTAATTAACTATTACCAAATGAGGTCCTGTAGCAAATACAAAATGCTTATTCTGGATAGAGTTTTGTTATGGAGATCTAGGGTCTCAGAGACATCTTTCTGAGTATGCTTATTTTGGTGATGAAGAGTATAAACAAAAAACAAAACTGGAAAGCCCCTATTTCTCTTCATTGATTCTGAATATGCTTTTTTTTTAAAGACAAAAAAAGATATAAACAATCCAGAATTTCAAAAAATATAGTAGGAAATCGATACTAGTGAATACATTACATATGCCCATAAGTAAAATGTATCCAACTCCCCTGTATAAATATGGTATTGTCTCCCAAGTGTTAAAGAAAAATGAAGAGTAATAAGATCAAGTGTACAATAGATACTGTGCAAATGAAAGGGAAAGAAAGTGCTCGGGATGGTCCTGAGTATTTTGGAAACATTTTATTTCATGATTTCCTTTATTTGTCAAAAGGCAAGGTGTTTATCAATTGTCCAATACATTTGATAAATAAAAGGCAAAACTATAATATGAATAGCTTTGTGCATTTTTAATGATGTTATGATGAAAAAAATTATGGAAAAATTTTCATCCCTAGTGAGAAATTCATCATAAATATACTAATGTGTTTTATTTGATTCCAGAAATTGTGAACAAGTTTAATGCTCTTCAGTAGGTACAAAAGTGCATGATCTCTACCCACACAGCTGAAACTACTCGGAGATCTAACTCAGGAAGTGACCTCAACTTGACCTACTTGTTTAAATCTGGTATTTTCACCTTCAATTCTTTCTTCTGTCTGAATACTATAATGAAAACAATTCATTTTTGTCTCCAAAACTCTTTAAATGTATAAACATTCTTGTTTCCCATTTCTACTCATACAGTTTAGTAAATAAATGACATCATTTATAGATTTAAAAAATGGTGATAAACCAGCTCTAGATAAATTGAACACATTTAAAAATTTAAAATAATTCTCCATTTCTAATGATTGTCAATGGCTTCACTGAATGCTAAACTTTTAACTAGACAAAGGTCTATCTTTAATTAGGAACTAAATGGAGGCAAGTGTGGTGATACACGCCTTTAAATTCAGCTATGAGGGAGGCTGAGGCAGGAAGATTGCTTGAGTCCAAGAGTTGTAGACCAATCTGAACATATGGGACTCTATAGACTTTTTTAAATGAAAATAGTTAAATTGATTGTGCCTTTCTTTTATCTTAAATTTTGGTGATTTCAAACACATCTATAGATTTGTTCAACCTCTAGTACAACCAGTATCAAAGTAAAAGATTTTTTTCTTATCATCCATAACTATTAGTGTGCTATTGCTTTAGTATGCATGTTTCTTTATCTTTTCACTCACTGAAGAGTATTGAGTTGTTTTTATTTGGGGCAATTATGGATGAACCTAAATAAATATTTATTGATAATTCTTTTTGTGAACATAGTCAATGAGATTTCTGCGTCTTCTAGAAGTCATACGCTTCTCTCTGTAAGAAATCCTCAAAGCTTTTTTAAGAATATATATTCTGTGCTCCCACCAGTATATAAGCCAGCTCTACTGCTTCCAATACTAGTCAGCACTTGATAAAAATGTTTCTGATATCTGTTTTTTTTTTTTTTTTTTTTTTTTTTTTTTTTTTTTTTTTTTTGTCGGTACCAGGGTTCGAACTCACAACTGCCTGCTTTCAAGGCAGGCACTTACGCTGCTGAGCTAAATCCCCAGCCCCTGTTTCTGATATCTTGAGCTTTCAGTAATTGTTTTAGAGCAAAATGCATACCAACAAATTATCTCAAGTTTTCTTTGTGAGAATTTCTTAATTTCACCCTTGCTGTTTTTCTCTTGGGATACTTTTTTTTTTTTTTTTTTTTTTTGAGAAAGTGTCTCTGGGTAGTTCAGTCTCAAACTCATGAACTCACAACTATCTCCTGCCTCAGCCTCCACAGAGCCAAGGCTACAGGCAGGTATCACTACTGGCTTCACTTTCACTTGTGAAAGTTTTCTCTGGATATGAATTCTGGTTTTATTTTATGACTTGAAAATATTATCTCATTTGAAGAATCTTAAAAGAAAAATAAAGATATACATATAAAATATTACTCATTATGCATTAATTTTGAAATGGAGCTAAAAAGCTTTATTTCATAAAGAAGATAAACAATAGGTAAGATGGGAACAAGTTATTTCATACACAGCTTTTAGTAGTTTAGTGAAAATTCCATTTGATAAAAACTGACTGAGAAAATCAGACAACTAAGAGATCCCTGTATTAGGTGGCTGCTATAATGATCAGACACTAAAGTAATTTGGAGTTAATATATTTAAGAAATATGCCAAAATTAAAGCCAAAACATAAATGCAAATTTTCTAAAGTTGGAAGCAACCAAGATGCCCTTCAGCAGGTGAATGGGTGAATCAATTGCGCTAATTCAGGCTAGAGAATATTATTTAATGCCAAGAAGATTTGAGTTGTGAAGTCAGAAAAAGATGCATATTACTGAGTAAAAAAAAATCCAGCGTGAAACTACTCGATGATTTCAACACTATGACCTTCAGAAAAAGGCAAACTGAATGCAGTAAAAACTGTCACTGGTTGCCAAAGTTTTAAGATGAAGGAGAGATGAGGCAGGAGAACAAAGAGTACTTTTAGAGCAGTCGCACTGTTCTGTATGACACTATCATGGTGGATTCATGGCAAAATAAACTTGCTCAAATCTTTATCTTGCAAAACACTGATCAGGAATCTTAATGTAGACTGTAGACTTTGGTTGACAATGATGAGCCAGTGTAGATTTATCAATTGTAACACATGTTTCAGTCTGGATGGGATGGTGATGATGGCAAAAATTAAGAGAACCTGTGAAATTGTGGATCAGGCAGTATTTAGGAAATCTCTGTACCCCCCATTCAATTTTGTTGTGTACCTAAAACTACTCCAGAGAAAAAAATAAGCACAAAAATGTAACAACAAATTCTGAATTCAGCAGATGTATTAAAGCAGTTTACAATTCAGTTAATAAAAATATTAGGGAATGTAGAGTTGACTCAGAAATATTCGGGCAAACAAGATATATAAGAAAGAAAATATGGCATGAGATATGTGTATCACAAAGCAAAATGCATACAGAATGTTGCCTCATTCCCAGAAATCAAACACCAAGCCAAACAATCACAAGCTTAGGAAGATATATATGCTTAGGAATGTATTAGGAATATATATATATATATATATATATATATATATATATATATGTGTGTGTGTGTGTGTGTGTGTGTGTGTGTGTGTATAATTTTCTCTGAGACGAGAAAATATTATTATTATTGGGAACTAAATTTTTTGTTCTTTACTAGACAAGGAAACACTATCCCTATCTTCCAAAGCTGACTGCCATGTAAATATTTGTGAAGACAGTCCAGATCAAAGACTTCTATACCAGTGATTTGACATTATGCCAAACCATAAGAACTCTAAACTGTCTGACAGCTGATCAATCTTTTGGATAGTTGAATATTCATATAACTTTTCCTAAAAGAAAGCTGAGATGCAGTGGCTCCTTCAGTGTTATTTCATGATCATAATGATCACAGAATCCACCTGATTTCTTAATAGCACAAATGGCATCCACATAACAACATCGGGATGTTTGCCCAACATTAATATTCTCTTTTTATTAATAAATCATTGGGAAGGATGTAGAGGGTAGCAGGAATCTTTCTGCATCATTGGTGTGAAATCAGTATGGAGATTCCTCCAAAATCTACAACTATAAATTCCATTTTTCTCAGCTGCTCTGAGAATCCTCCTACAACAGTTAAAGATACCTCAGTACACTGACACATGCATACCTATGTTTATTTCAGTACAGCCAATAATATCTAAGTATGTTCATCGACAGATGAATGGATAAAGAAAATGTATTTTTGCACAATGGAGTACTACTATCCTACGAAGCAGGATAAATTCAAATTATTTGTGGAAAAATGGATGCATGTCGAAACAAAATAAATAAATCAACCACAGAAGCTTACATATCATGTGAGAAATCCAAAATATAAACAAATGAGTGAAATAAAAGGCAGACAATAGAAAATAGGCAGATGGATATTTGGTCGATGGGAAAGAGACTGAGAGATTTTAGAAGACAGAGGAAGGAAAGGAGATATAAAAAAATTAAGATGTGTCATGTCCCTGTATCAATCCCCCACATGAGTGTAATCACTGTGGACTGAAAATATTTGCTACAAAAATTAAAAATTTTAAAAATATTTGGATGAAAAATAATACAAAATTTTTTAAAATATAAAAAAACTTTAAAATTAATCTTCATAAAAAGTTAGATAAAGTATAACAAAAATAAAGTAAAAAGTTAAGACAAAGTGGGGAAAAGTTGCAAACATGTCTGATGGAGGGCTTGTATCAAAATATCTGAATGAATTTGAAAGTCAGAAACATTGCTAATGTGGAAAATAGACATGATGCAAAATGATGTATACTAAGATGAAAAAAATGGAAACCAAGTATTTGTAAATAAGGAGAGGAAAAGGGATTGAAGGAAGGGGAAGGGAATGGGGAAAAATAAGAACCAAGCTATATCATGTACAGGCACAAATTCCCTTAATGAATGGAATCATTGTGTATACCTAAAATGTACCAGGAAGCTTAATTAATTAAAAAAAAAACATTATGACTAAATAGCCATAAATACAAATGTAAAGGTCATTATCTTCTCCATTCCTTAAAAAATATAAAATTAAAAAATACCATTACAGTCCCGATTACAGCTATAGTTAAAAACCATAAATAATTACCAACTGCATACAGAAAAGCAAGCAGAAGCTTTGCCGTCCCTTGTAAGGCACTAGTGAGAATGTAAATTCACAGTCTCTGAGCTCCTCCTTTGCCAGTCTGAACATGTACTTAGCAAACCATCTACAATCAAGGGACTTTACTATGAAAAATGCATTTATATAGGCACCAATAGACATGTAATGGTCATAGCAACATTATTTGTAATATTCAAAATCTCTAAATATTGGTCAATAACAAAAGAAAAAAATGCACATTCTTGTAATGAAACACTGTACAACAATGTGAAAAATAAGCTAGAGCTACACACAACTCATGGTGAGTATTTGGTTGCATTTTAAATATTTAGTCTGTCTTTGCTTAGAAAAACAAAAAGGAAAACATCTGACATTTGCTTTTAATTATCTTATACTTTACATCGAGTACGCTAGACATCAGTTAGGGCAATGCTACAGCAAGTCTTTCACAACTCACACTCCTCAGAGTCAACATTCCCTTATTTTAGAATTTTAGGGCCTGACTCAGGATGCATTCCCGTCATTCTCAGGCAGGCAGACATGGAGGAGGTGGATCCTTACATGACTTCAGTTCTTCAAGGGAAGACTCCTTGTATTGTCTCCCAAATGAGGCAGAAAGACTGGAGTGTTAAGGAAAAATTGCTTCTGCTATTTATCTTTTTTTTGAAGTACTGGAAATCTTTTTTATGAGAAACAATTTGAAATTATGATTTTTATTGATTTATTTAATTTTGTTTATTTACTTTCACTGTTAAAAAATTAGCAATGTAAGAATATAAATTTGTTGGCATATGAACACTTAATTTCTAAAATTCTAAATTAAATGATTTTACGCATGTGCACGTATGTCTGACCAATTACAGCAAATAGCCTATGTTGTTTGACTGTACATTTTTTACTTTTTCTTACTGCCATTACTAGAATATAATTTGCTAATATAATCTACTTAAACTATTGGATTACCTGATTGCCTAGTGTCTCAAGTAAAATGTAAAAACTGTTTTACTTACATTTTTAGAATATTTATTTCCTTTCTTATTTTAAAGAGGATAAAATCAAGGAAAATAAAATAGAACAAAACCAATCCAAACAAACCAGTGTAAGTGATACATGACTTCAAAACATTAAAAAATGAACAAAAGTTACCATAATGCCTTTTGTTGTCTTCAAAATAGCTACAAATGTCTTTGGACATAGTAAAAATCAAACAGAACAGAATGGAATAGAAACAATAAAAACAAAACAGTGAATACAATAAAGGACTTTAAAACAAAACAATAGTAAACCCAAATGACTACCATAACATGTCTTGCTTTCTTGAAATAGCTGACCATGCCATCAGATATAACAAAATCAAACAAAACAAAAAAGGATAAAATCCAACCCAACAAAACAATGAAAATGATACAGGACTTTGAAACAAGATAATAGGGAATCAACAATAGCTACTACCCTCAGAAGAAGATCCCCCCACCTTAGATACCACACTGAGTACTGTGATCCTTTGAACAGATGATCAAACTACTGCCCCTAGATCTTCAAGGTCAGTGAGACACCAAAACACCACAGGTATCAAACTGCATTTCACTTCAATAGCTATCATCACAGCAGGTGTTTCTCTGGATCATCTATTAGCTCAAGGGGTGGGGGAAGGCAAGGATTTGTACTCCCTTGGTTGTCAGCCCGCATGACAGAAAGGGCTAGGGTCTGGCTGTCCCCACGCTGGGCAGCAGACTGTACATGGTGCAGGTTTGCTGAGGGGCTTGCTTCTTGGTGAGTCCTTGTTCTCTCCCCACTGCAGTCTGCAAATGGTATTGACTCACCTAGAATATATATTTTAAGCATAAGTTTACCTATAGAAATTTATGTTTTTAATACAAAGCTTATTAGAAAGCATTTTAATTATATAAATTCCAGAAGTGTGTTAGTAATTGGTCTGGAACAACTGACCAAAGGTAACAGGATTGAGTCCTGTTTAACAATTCAAATGAAACTGAAGGCTGATTGTAGGGAGAGTGAAAACAAAAAGCTAAGCAAATCAACTTGTTTAGATCTTATTATCTTTCTGATAGATATCTACATGGTGACACATGTATTGTACTCATGTTTAGAGGTGTTCATTTAGAATAATTACATTTTTGAGAATTCACTAAAAATATCTTGTAGAGGACTCAAGTGACTAACTTTAGCAAGAATCAGAATTTTAAAACAATAAGAAAAATATATGCAACACATGCATGTATGTATATATACACACACACCTACACACATATAAATATATGAGTACATGTGATATGCATATGTCTTTGTTTTCTGTCCTAGTTGTAGTCGTTTGGCTCTGAGATGTTAAAGTATTTAAGTAAAACTAGACACTTTACATACTTGATGAAAACTAGGTCCTTTAGAAATAATTAATATTTTTACATATTTTCCATATTTTTATTAGTTGAATATATTTTACATTATCTCATCATAAGATTGATATCCTTAATTCCTTTTTCATTAGCAAAAATTGGGAGTGATAAACCCCTGATGCTATGCTGCTATATACTGAAGTCTTACTATTCAGTTTTGCTTCTGCTTCTGATGATACCATCAATGAGCTGTTACCTGAATTATATTAATTACTTCTTTTTATCTTCTTTAACTTCTTTAATCTTACTAACTTTTTATTTAGTGATTATGTATTCAATACCATTCACAAGCAATACAGAATTCTTCTACATTTAGAGAATATATCAGTGAACAACAAACAAAAATCCAAGATTTGTTAAACTTACATTCTTGTTGTCATAGGATAAATACAGAATGTATGAAGAAATACACAGATTCATGGGAAAACATATAATTGTAAAGAAGGGTATCCATCTTACGAGTTTCCCTACTTAAAAAAAAAAAAAGCTGTTTCCTTTCTTTTTTTGTCAGTTCTATCAATAGTCCTAAAAACACAGGAAAGGAAAAGATGAGATAAAAGAAAAGAAAAGAAGGAACATCTATATGGTATGTACTCAGATATCCAGGAAATCCTACTTCATTGAGGCTAGTGTTAGACCCTTAAAAAGACACTGAGTTTGCAGACAAATCAGACACTCTCGTTGCCCTTAAAGAATTGTTCACGTTGTATTCAAAAGTTCCAGAAGTCTCCACTGCTGGAGCTGTGAGCCATGCAAACTAAAGCAAATGAAGAGCTATCTTCCCTGCATCAGCTCCAGTGGTGGGGACCAGCTCAAAATAAGACTTTTTTATTGATAGTTGTAAGAATTGGAGAAATATTTATCGTAAGCTAGTAAAACTTTTTCCTTCTTTAAAGAATGAGGTGGACACCCCTATTGAAACTAATTTATGCAGTAACTACTTTTAGCTAAATAAATGGAGTTCTGCAAAACATATGAAGACCAGTTATCTTGATGGAAGCCAATTGTGGTAGGAAATCAGAAGTTCTTGAACTCTTTAGTCTTGTGTATTTTCTTGTTATCAAAGTAGTTGCTCAAGTCTGATGCATAAAGGTCTGTCTGAAACAGACTTTGATAAAGTTATATAACTTTATCAAATCTTCATGTAGAAAATCATACATGAAATTTTTTGAAATTTTGAGGATCAGGCTCTGAGTCTTGTATATACTATATATTCTCTATCACTAAGCTGCACCTCATGCTCAAAAAGGCATTTTAAAACCTTGCCATACTTACTTTTATTTCATATAATTTTCTAGAGCTCCTAAGAAAAAATATATTTCTTTGGCTCAGAAAAGAAATGTCATATACAGTGAATTAATTCATACATGAAATGCATCATAAAAGTTAGCTATATAAGATGACTTTAATTAGTTTGCCCATCAATAAATGATCCTCATTTTATCAATCTTCCGTTGTGTTTGAATTTACTGAGAACACATGGCAAAGAATGTAGTCCTTTATGAAAAATTTCATGCACAAGTTTCACACTCACTATGTGTTCCACTTAAACTATAATTTTGAATAAAATTTTTACTGGTTTTTCAAAATCCAGGAGTTATTTTTAAGTGATGGTAAGGAAATTTTTAAAAAGACATTTGTAAATTGGAGAAGCTCATTAAGGTTGTATTTACTATCCTCTTTTTTCCTTTCTTCTGTTTGGATGTGGGAGAGTGTTTATTCTGGGAATATCTGACTCAAAGTAGTGTCTGAGAAATCAACCTCTCAAAACAGTTGAGCAGTAAATGTTTGCATGTGTGATAAAAGCAGGGTCCTTTAGTTTTCTTTCCTTCAACTGATTAAGAAAGTCATGTCTTGCATTTGCAACTCAAGAAAATGTCAAAAGCCCATTAAACTGAAAACTACTGAAAACATCAATAGTTTGTCAGGCATAGTGAAAAGTAGAACATATGGAACATTGGATTTCTTGAAGGTCGTGTGTCCAATTAATTTACAAGTCATATTTCACTAATTCTTGCATATTGTTCTCACATGGCTACAGTGATGTTCTGGAAATCACGATTTTACTGTGGCTTTAAAATACATGAATGGGATATTGAATATTTTTAATGTTTATTGGATTAAAGTTCTAATATATAGATAAGGACTCCTGATGATGTTATGGTCTTTGACTTTATATATTTTGTCACACATTTCACCGAAGAAAAAAAGAATTAAGGAAGTCATCTTTCCTCAGTGACTCATTATCTATTCCGGGTCAGAGTGACTAAGAGGGAAGATGCTCCTTAAGAGAACGCCTGCTGATTACACCATTCAGTGGCTTCAGACAGCCTCTCACAACTACCAGAAGTACATGAGCTTTCATTCTGTTCTTAGAGCATAATGTCACCTGTGTGTGGTGGGGGGGGGGGGAGTCTGCCATTCTCAACGACTTTTTAGGAAACTGTGCTCTTTCTCTCAATTTATCTCCCTTAAAATATTATACCCATAAATTGCCATGAAATCTGGAGTGTAGCAACATCTTCTCCGTTCAGCTCAGTTGTAATAGGTGGTTTTGGCCACAATGTGTGCAGCAGGAAGGCCCCATAGCCCTCAGGCTGTGTGGAGGTGGGACCCGTAGAGCAGACTTGGTTAAAGGGCACAGGGGGTATGCAGCAGTGGGAGCCAGGTTCCTGTCAATATCCAGGTGACCCACAGTGGCAGGCTCCCTTCAAGGGTCAGGGTAGGGCACTGTGGCTGGGAGCAGGGTCCCTTGCAGATTCTGTGGGTTGTGTGGGGCAGGACACTCCAGTAGACACTGGTGGGTGTGGAGGCAAGAGAGGGCTGGGAGGTGGGTGGATTGGTGTAGAAATAGCACCTGCACCAGTGGCCTGGGACTAGAGAATGAGACACGGACTGTGATACCTTACCAGCGCTAGAGCCAGCACTGCAGGCCCCTAACTGAGCTCAGGGGCCATGGGGCTGCAGGATGCTCAGGAGAGAAACATTTAGGGAGCCATGGTATCTGTGGAGTTTGCTAGAGGACTCTCACATATCTTTTCTCTGTCATTGGAGACTGTGCCAAATTTAAACTATTCTGAACTAGTCGAATCAAGGAACCTTATTCCCTTCTTTACAAGGCTATCCTGAGACTATATTCTAAGGCTTCTCCCCCTCGACCAATACTGCACTCCAACACTGTGTACAAACATTGTAGCTGTGTAGGAACCTGGGGCTCTTTGGTGTTGGTTTTCCTGATGTCCCTCCAGCTCATCTTGGTGGAAATCTTCACGAATGTGATGGTGTCCTTTAATGCTCAAGTCACAAATGTTGACAAAGTCTAATGTACCTATTTTTTGTTTGTCTGTTCTTTGGTGTCATATCGAGAATACATTGCTAAATCCAAGATGATTTTTCTGTAGGTTTTCTTCCAAAGTTTTATAGTTCCTTTTATGCTTTGGCTGTGTATCCATTTTGAGTTCATTTTTGTAAATAATGTAAAGTACAGATTCAACTTTATTCTTTGGGAAATTCCATTGTTCAAGAATCATTTGTTAAAGAAATTGTTTGTCCTCTCAACAAATGGATTAAATAACCTTGTCAAAAACCAATTAGTTATAGATATACAAGTGTCTTATATTCCATAGTAATGATGATGCCAGTTCCATACAGTTTTGATGATGGCAACTTTGTAGTAGGTCTTAAAATTGTGAAACAAATGCTGTGACATTATTCTTCATTTTCTAGAATTTTTTTGCTATTTGGGAGCTCATACAATTTTATAAGAATTTGGGGATCAGCTTTTCTTTTTCTGCTTGTTGGAAAATTAACAGGTGGCATTGACATAGATAGTGTTGGATGCTGTTGGTACTGTAACAATTTTAAGTTAGTCATGATTTAACATTCATTTACTCATGAACATTCGCTGTCTTTTCATTTATTCACGTATTGTTTAATTTTTTTTTTTTTTTCATTGGGAATTGAACTCAGGACATTGCGCTTCCCAGGCAGACATTGTGTCACTGGGCTATGTCTAGCTCATCTTTAATTTTCTACAGCAATGATTATTGGCTTGCAATGTACAAGATTTTTTTTTACCTCCTTGGTTTAATATATTTTGGATGTTAATTTTTTGATATCTCTTTTGGAGGGCATAGAGAAACACAACTCATATTCATGAGTTGATCGTGGTCTCTGCAGTTTTGTTGTATTAGTGTCTTAGACCCATTACTCTGTTTGTGGATTTTCTTGGGCTTTCGATTTACAATATCATATTATGCATATTCTTCCTTTCATATTTGAATGCCTTTGATTTTTTTTTCTCCTGCCTTATTACTCTGGTTAGAACTTCCAGCACCATATCTAATAGCAGTGGTGAAAGTTACTCACTTGTCTTGTTTTAAAATAAGCATTGGAAGAAAATAGCATTATAAAATTAGAAAACAAAACAGCAAATGAAAAAATATTAGAAGAATAAAACTGAAAATAAGATTAAAATTATAAATATAAATAATTTATTAAGATAAAATTTAGAAAATAAAAAACAATTATTTTTTTAAAATACAAAGAAAAAAATTATATAGAAAAATTACTTTAGATCATATTTCTATGTAGCTCGATTACTTCTGTAATTTTTTGGATGATTAAATCTGATAGATTCTATTTGTTATAAAACCCCTTTTCCTGTTCTTGATGGTTCTAATATGCATGGGTAGCAAAATTTTAACATGTAATTTAAAAGAATATAGAGCACAATGTGTCGCTTCACAGTATTCTTACATATTTTTGTCGTTTAGTTATGTCTCATGAAAAAAAACCTCCAAGGTTGGATATAGAAATAAACACCCAATCGATTTTCTTGGAGAGCAATCAATAATTATAGGAGATAGGGAAATTTAACATAGTAACAGTTTAAAATTGTTATGTTTTAAACTGTATAATATTTGTGAGAATTAACTGTCATTTATTCCTAATGTGTTCTTATTTAATCATAGCAAAACTTGCTATTTTTATTGGATGTTGTGAACTATATCAAGCCAGGGGGCTAGAGATTAACAAAGGAATGAATCGATGAATGAAAATACAAGTAACATCAAAAACATATAACTTTTTAAAAATAAATGTTTCCATCTGAAATAACTCCCAAGATCCTCTGAATTTAACTCTATTTAGATTGAGGAAAAAAAGTGTATTTCTTTTTCAGTTAGCAAAACTTGACACTTTAGTCACAAAATCTTGAACATATTTGTAGGAACATACATGTTTGTATTACTATAGTGTTATTTTAAGAATTCTGAATCTTCTCAGGAGTGATAACTGTGTTTATTTTCTCTTTGCTATTTTAATAATTTTAATATTTTCAAGCAGCCATGTAAACCAATTTTGAATTACTTTCCTATAGAAAAGTGAGCAGCAGTATTGTTTATAAAGGCAACTCACACCAGTAAAGATGGCATTTCATTTTATGAGGACAGGGGCCATTCCAATGAATAAATTCATGAAGTCTCACCGCTCTGTGACCCCATATCTACAGTCTGCTTTATCTAGTCAAATGCTTGCTCATTACTGTCACAACAAAAGCAGCACTCTATTCCACTTCTGATCTTATCTGCCCTGTAAAGGTGTAAAAACGTAATATAACCAAGGTAATATTAGTACTTTCTTTTTCTTCCTTTGAATGGCCAGAAAAATATTTCTTAGTCTAATAAATTCATTCAGGGTAAATACATATTCTTTTATAATACAGTACTTCTTTAGAATATACAGCTATACTGAAAATATTGTTTTTATCTTTAGCCTGTTTTACAAAAGTGTCTTGGTGGTGAATAAGATCTCACTAACATGTCAAAATTATTGCAGTAATACTCTGAAAATAACAGATACATGAGTGAGTGTGTCCCTCCCACAGTCCCTATGAGGCATTCAGAGGTTAGTAAGAAGGAGCAGAGTGTTCTGTTCTTCAATTTCTTCGAAGTCCTGGCCCTAGAATCTTGCTAATTCACATTATAACCCTCTTTAAAGATGTTATTAAGTATTTAGTATCCAAAGAGTGTGAGATGTTATAGTGACATCAATTTCCCAAAAGTTCTAATAGAAATTAGATATACTACAGAGAATCATCTTCTTTACTTCTTTAAAGCATAAAATGAAAATGATAGAGTAAAAAGGTAGAAACTCTCAAGGGCAAAAAGAACATCAAATGACATCAGCAACTGTAATGAATCTTCCACTGCAGGAAATTGGGAGAGGGATAATTGGTAAATTACTTACAAAATTGGAAATAGTGATTACCTAAGATCCTTCCAAGGAGAGGAACAAAAAATAGCTAACAAAATGTTTTAGGAACCTCAAGAAAACCCAGGACTTGGAAACAGAAGGTGAAAGTGGAAGGCTGCCAAGAGGTCTAAGATTGCAGTGTGGTTTCTCAGAGATTATTTCTTCCTCTGCTTATGAGTCTGTTGTATGTCTTCCTCTCACATACATCTCTCACCCTTTCTGCAGCTGCTTGTATTTATACCTCCTTAGAGATGCAGTGTGCAACAGTGATAAAATATATATGTGTTTAAATTTTTAAAATACAGCAAAAGATGCATTGTCTTTAATCCCCCTCAGAATGCTGCCTATTGCTTTGGACACATTTACCTTCTCATTCTTGGCACTTTAAGAAGCGATTCTGGAAGACTTCTTTCCTGAGTGTCTTTACAAGGTGTGATCAGAAATATGGTGAATGCTATTTCCAAGCACCATCTAAGGGAAAACAAGTTCATGTCCTCATCTACCTTAGTCACTGGATTGAGGATATAGGGCGTCTGGATACTCCCCAAAATAAAAATGAACAAGAAAGGTAGACATTTGGAATTTTTTGAGACCATCAAGGCAACCACAAAACAACTAAAGATATTCACAAAAAGGGGCTTTCAGGACTGCTTCAGAAAGTGGCGAGCACTGTGGAACAAGTACGTGTGAAGTGAAGGAAAGTGCTTTGAGGGTGATTAGTGGCAATGTGTCTGCTGTTGTAATAATTTTTTTGTCTTTTTGAGACATGGTCTCGCTATGCAGTTCAGGCTGGCCTTGAGCTCACTTAGTAGTCCAGGCTGATCTCAAAATCACAATGACCTCCTGCCTCAGCCTCCCGAGTGCTGGGATTTAGGTGTGAGCCACCATGCCCTGCCTGTAATAATTTTTTTACAAAAATTAAGAATTCACTGTATTTTTCCATTACACTGTGTACAATAGAAGATAAAGATGAAAGATGAAACTAGAGACACAAATATTGAGATTCTCAAGCTTACACCATTGTTCTGCTATTAAAATATTCATGGCAGAAATATATATGTATATATATATCACATATGTGTATATTTATATATACATCTATATTTATGCATAGTGAATTACTTAGAAAATCAAGGGGGAAAACAGATTGACACAGGAAAAATCCACAAACTGTAATAAATACAAGAAAAGGCAATCAGGTAGATAATCTTAATTCTGTAAGGAAACAGATAATCAAAACATTTCTTACCATCACATTCTTATTTACTTTTTTTTATAATACTATCATGCTGAGTCTTGTATATGCTTTACCATTGAGTTGAATCCCTACTCTACATAATATTAAAGATAAGCTGCAGTAAATTAACAGTATGAAAAAGTAATCAAGCAAATCAATAGTAGACATGTGACTCATATAGTGATCTACTAAAACATATGTACACAATTGTATCTGTTAATCTAACAATAATAAGTAGAATGTCTCAACAATTCAGATGATAACTAATAATGACTAGAATATATTTATAATCTAACCTACCCTCAGTCATCTCACTATATGGAAATTTTTGGTTAATAGTTGACTCAGACTTTACTAACAAAAATAAGTTTTCACTTCTCATAATTTTTACATGACAGATATTAGATAAACATGATTCCTTTATTGTGTTATTTCAAACTACTTTTCTATTTTGTCTCTAAAGTGCTCTTTGTTTGAAATGACTTGATAATAGTAGCGGTAAGCATCTATTAATCATCTTTCTTAAAATGAGACCAGAACAACTTTATGAACATAATAACTAAGCTATTAAAGACAACTATTTGTCTTTCTTCCAATTATCATTTGTCATTAGTGCCTGTTCAGTGAATAAATGGAGAAAAAGAAAATCAGAAACAAAGGGGCAGGAAGTGTTATCATTAAAAATCATATTCTACAACATTTTATTAAAATATACACTTCAGTAAATTATTCTGTTTATGCAAGTGTTGCTTTTTAAAATCGTTTCAATCTTGTATTCTATATCTCTGTTTGTCATAACAGTTTCTTTAATTGCTCATGTAATACAGTCATTGGAATAGAAATGTATTGACTTCTAAACAAAATTTTTAAAAAATTAGGAATATGGTAACAAAGTTGCTTTGTTTATATTATAATCAAAGAAAACAGAAAGGCAAAAAATAATGTGTTGAACCTCTGTTCATCTATTCTGTGTCCAGGGCAGAGCATCATTTACATCTCTTTATCAACCAGCCTGAGGAGAAGAATGCATTTAGCCACCTGCATAAAATCAAATGGCAAATATACGGTTTGGAAAATGATGAGGGAGGAAAAATTGTAAGGGCTATTAATTTGATTTCCTAATTTTTCAGAATGATTAATTCATCTCTACCAGCACATTGCCTTTGAGATTTACATGGCTACTAACTAATGTAATATGTTAAGGAACATAATTAGTGCAAAATGCCAGAAAATGCTAAGAACTAATTTTGCTCCATTTTTCAATTTTCTCCCCAAGGACTCTAAAGAGGAATAGGCAGTATCTTCAAGAGTGAGAATCAGTCTGCCAGCACAGCCTTTGTGTGCTTGGGGGGATTATAGGCAAGTGCTTGCCTGACTTTGGTGAAGACATTCTGATGAATATTTGGAATTTGTAGTATTCCATGAGAATCTAAAGTAATCTTTCACTCTATAAAATTTATTAACTAAAAAGTTTTCACCATGCTGTTATTCTCAGATGCTAAAATGAAATCAAATAATTATTAATTTAGAAATTTCAAGAGTGACATTTATCCATCACAACCTGATTGTAATATATCTTTATAAGTGAGAACCAATCCCTTTCTCAAAAATAGATTTTTGTTCTCTGCTTTCTATAGTTACTGTAAGGTTGACAAAATTTCTTTGAATATCAAAAATATATTCATATTTAAATTTTATTTACATTTTAAAGTGAGAAACTTTATATTTAAGCATCAGAGGAAATATTAATATCGATATTCACTTAGATGGTAACTATAGATTTATAAATACTAATTACAAGCTCAAACCTAGTAGAAAAAAGAAATGGTGTTTCAGATTGACAACTAAGAACATTTAGAACAGTATTTTTCATTGTTCCTAATACTAGAAAATGGTGAAGTGCAGACAGAGAGAAGGCTTTCCCTTCACTATTCATTGTAGGATAACAGGTACCAGTTTTCTGTTAGTAAATAAACCGGACAACTTACATTACGTATTTTAATGCAATATTTACAACAAAATTGTGATATTTTTATGTGAATATACATCAAGTAACTGACCCTCACATAGGATAAAAGAACTAAGTTTATATTCCATATCAGATTAATATTCAATATTGAATAAATACAATGTCTGGTATTATAGGAAAATATTTCTTAGAATTTCATCAGAAAGAATTGTAAGCATGCTAAAAATTTCATGATGTGGAATGGTCTTTATAACATTTTTACCAAAGTGCTATGGTTTGAATGTGTTTCTTCCTCCCAAATTTCAAGGTTAGCCCTCAGTGCAGAAGAAGAAAGATGTGGGATCCTCAGCAATGACCCAGTCATGAGCACTTCGCCCTTACAAACCAGGCGAAGGCCCTCAGGAAAGCGGCCTCGTCAGCAGCTAGCCTTTCCCCCACTCTCACCTCTCTGCCACGGTGTGACCTGGGGTCCCCTGGGGTCCCCTGGAGTCCCCTTGCTAGCACATAGCAGCAAGGGCATGGGAACTGGGCCTTCAGCAGATATACAACCTCACAGTGTCTTTTTGTTGGATATGCAAGCTCCAAGATTTTAAAGACTAAATTTCTGTGTTTTATAAATTATACAGCATCGGGTCTTTTGTCCTAGTAGCTCAAACAGGGAAAGACATCCAGGATGCTATTACAAAGCTGCCATGTACAAGGTTTCCTTAAGAAAGGATTTTTCCAGCACTGAGAATAAGATATTCTCATTGGTGGTACATCTTTGCCACTAGCTTGCCCCTTAAAAAAATGTTAACTGAAAGTGATGAAGCGCTCACAGAGGCTGAAACAGAAAGATTGCAAATTTCAGCCAAGTCTGGGGAATAAAAAATAAAAAAGGGAATCTTGGGATACAGTTCAGGGGGAAAGCACTGGATTCAATCCCAATACCAAGAACAAAAATAATGACTCTGCACTAATGAAAATAGTTTACATTTCTCATAAACTTGCTTTGTGAAAGTGTATATTTTTAAAAGGTAGAGTTATATTCCATAAAGTAAACAAGGAGTAAATATTTGCTTTCCATATTACTAAAAAATACTAAAGTCAGAAATTATAATATTCTGGCCCTACATCTTTAGTCATAATTTAACGTATGAGAAGTCATTTTTTTAAAGTATCTCAAAATATCAAAGCAATAGACCTTATGGAATTCCACTTTTTGACAAATTAATATTCCAATATATCACACTTTAATTACATTGCCATCTGATGCCTTTACTTTTATCCCTTTTTAGTTTCCAAATTTATTAAATGTAACTTGCCCACAAAAATTTAGATACACTAACACTGAAGTTCACAGATGCTTCTATGTGCAAACAATTTGGTTCCCAAACAAAACAGATGGCCAAAATTTTGCTTCCATCAGCAGCTCCTCATCTGGTCACAACACGACCATGGCCACCTTCCTAACACAACCACAACCACAAACAGAAACACAAATACAGGCCTCTTCCTCCAAATCATAAAGCAAGTTCATAAGCTGAGTTACCAAAGTATATATAAAATATAAACCCACACTATGCCAACAAATAGCTGCACACACTGGGACACGTTACTACTACCCATGTAATGATATCTTATTAGCAAACAGTTCCCATGTATTGTTAAGTAAATATCAAAATTATATATTAGACAAAAGTCCTGAAGAACCTTTAGAAATTATCATTTGAGTATGTTAATACCAAGAATGGTATTTACAATAATGCTAATAATGATAAAACATCAATAATAAATCATTAATGAACCACATTCAAAATGTTCTTACATTATTTTGTTTGATTTTACAAAAATCTTTAGAAAAATATTTTTTTATATACCTGTGGCACATAAGAAAAGAAGACAGGGACTAAAATTATTTTGCTTTCACTGTGAAATGCTTCTCTGGGTTTTGACTCTTAAATCTTTGCACATAAGTGTGAAAGGCCTTTTAGCTACACTGATTTTTAGTCAGTTTCTCTGTGATTTCTATCTTGACATTTTAAGGAGCAAAGCTTTCTAACCTACTGTTTATTGTATGGAATTTTCCATTTATCCTTTTTAAAATATAAAAAAGGAATCTGAGTGCATATCTTTCATGTTAGTAGGAAGCAGTTATTAATGAAGGACTTAATATTCCAGCGTGTCTTCCTGAAACAAATACATAAATTTGTCTCTATGGATAAAAACTAAAGTTTATTTTTAGGGCATTTCAAACATAGTACTTTTGTACGTCTAAAATTATTTTACATTATTGTTTCCACAGGACTCTGTTTTTGCACGTATTAAAATCAAGGTCTCACATTTGTGATTCTGCTAAAGAAATGTCAGGAAACATTGGATGCCACACTCCTAAAATATATTGTTTGATTGGGACACATACAAAATCTTTTTACTCTTCATACTGACTCACATCCCTCTGATTTATAAAATTGAAAGAAAGACCTTATATCACTTGGCCCTCATGACCATAAATTAAAGAACTGAATTTGAAGCACACAGTAAGCGCCATCTGATATATATCCTCACCTACTTAGTAGTTTAGGCACATAGTTTTCCACAAGTGTTTTCATGGCAAAAGATTGTTTTCTACTAAGTTTCTCATTTAAAAATAGAATTTTTAAAATGCTCCTTATCTTCCTTACATGTACTACATTTCAATACAGAGTTTTGGTGAATGGAATCTGCATGTTTATTCCAATTAGTTTACAGCTTTCCAGTTTGGTTGTCTTTGTGCATATGTATTTATCTATCATAAGCACTCAGGGGTGGAATTTTTGGGTCAAAGAGTATGGTCCATCTTTATCAAGTTTTCAAAGCTATATCCATTTACATTGCTACCAGCAATGGGTGAGTTTTCTTTTCAGACTGTAGGCTTGACAGCATTTTATTTTACCATAGTGAACGTAGATAAGCACCTCAGTGTGTCTGCTGGTTGTTATTGAAGTCATATCAGTTTTTGCATTTTGTTAGTGGTGTATTTCTCTCTTATGAAGTGCTTATCAAGCCTGATGTTACTACAGTTGATTTGTTTTTCCACCTCAGTTGGAGTTTATAACATACCAGTATTCTGGAGATGACTTTGGTGCTGGTTGTATGTGTTATAAATTTGTTTCCTAGTAAATGATTTTTTCTACTTTCTTTATAACGTTTGTTTCCCCTTTAAAAATCTGTATTTAAGGAGCTTATAAGAAGTTTTCCTAAGATAATAAAATATTTTCGCACATAACTTTCTAAAGCATAGAAATTTCTCACTTATGCTAATAGAATGATCATCTTTATTTTCCTAAGCATTGTCATTTTCTGTCTATTTTATAGGTACTTTATGCTACCTCTTTCTTCCAAAAAATCCCAGTTTGGGTCATTACATACTGGTAAACCTACCTGTAATACAAATGGATATTTTTATATGTATTGTATTATATGTATTTTATATGTATAAAATGATATTTTTATATGTATTGTGAGATCAGGGTCTACATTAATAACATTTTTTCTGCATAACAAGCAACTAAAAATGTAACGGCAAATTCTTATTTTTCATTCCGAGGTCTGTAGCTCGATTCTGGTCCTGTGTCACTTTCCCGTAGCTTAGCTGGGGCTTAATGAGGTTTGGCTCTAGACTGAAAATGGGGTTCAAGTCCTATAGTGTTGACCTGCGGAACTCACACTCACATGGTTAAAGTGAACTGGATGGCCAAGAACAGAAGCGATGGGGAAGACACACAGATTCTGCCACCACAAAATTTGGGCCAAGTTTCAGACAGAAAGAATTGTGAGAAGAGGTGAATAATACGTGTTATTGTCAACAGGGCCTGGTTTTATTACTTTATTTTTTATATATGGATATCCGATGCACTCAGAGTCGTTTATTTACAGTTACCCTTTTTCTTTCCATTCTACTATGATACCTCATTCGTATATAAAGTGTGCATACTGTATGAGTTTGTTACGTGAAAGTCTATCATGTTGCTTGGTACATCTGTCCAGTCCCAAAGGCAAGCCACCCAACTATTTGGCAATATGGTATATACATATAACAAATGTACCAATTATTAGTGTACATGTTTTGAGATTAAGCAATTGTTTAAATCATGCTATCATGACAATAATCAAGATGTAGAGCATTTCATCACCATGAAAATTCCCTTATACCCTCTTATAGTCAGTCTTATACCAATTTGCTCCTGTCCAGCAGCTGTTGGTTAATTTCAAGTTATTCGAATTTTATAACTTCTGGAGATTAGTATAAATAGAAGCATATAGAATGTTGTTTTTTATGTAATATTTCTTTTATATGACATAATCGGCCTCGTTTTTTTACATTTGGCCTTGTAGGATAGGCATGAATACTTCATTATTTTTGTTTCTGTATATGCCATTGCAAGATATAATATAGCATGCTAATTATTTATCAGTTACTTGATACTGTTGAAATTTGATGGGGCTGCTATAATAAAATTAATTAGCCATATCTCAGTGTGCTGGCTTAAAATCTATGAAAATGCTGGCTGGGCTCCAAGTCTATGAGGCAGAACCTGCTCTAGGCTGCTCTTCCTCGTGTCTGCTTATTTGCAGGCAACCTCTGGCACTTCTTGCCTTATAGACCCATGGCTTCAGGCTTCACCTTCATGTTGGTGTAGCATTTTTTTAGTGAACATGTCTGTGTTGCAGTGTCACTTTTCTCTAGGGTCATTGAATTAGAAGCCAACTTTATTTCAGTGTGACCCTGCTTTAACTAATTATATACGCACTATCCCATTGGTTCCAAAAGTAAGTAGCGTTCTTATGTACTAAGGGTTAAAGCCAATACATAGGAGTTTTCATCAGATGCAGTTCAATCTATCGCATGTTGATTCCACACTGTTTATTATAAATAATGATTTTATGAAAATGCGTACAAAATATCCTTCTATGAGTATCTGATTTATCTTAATATACTCTATCTAGAATATACTGCAAAAGCTTTATAGTAAACCTTGGCATCTGGAAGAACTAATATTATAAAAAAAAACTTTCTTTTTTCTTCCAAATCATTTCATCTGTTGTTAGCATTTACATTTGCATAGCAATTTTAGAACCAGCCCTTCAAATTCTAAAAAAGGAGGAAAGAAAAACAGGCATTCATTTATAGAAAAGGATTTTAATGGATTCTGTGAAAACTATACATCAATTATGGAAAATTTGTATTTCATGGTGTCAAGCGTAATATTTACAATATTCAGAAATACTTGTGTATTTTTCATTTTTTGGTTAATTTCCTTTATTAAAGATTAAAATTAGTCATAGAAATATTAAGCATGTTTTATTTATACTTTTTCATCCTAAGGACTGAAACGAGAGTACACACACAGAACTGGATCTATACCCCTTTTTAAATCCTTGTTTCTTGAGGCAAAGATATCTGTCAGTAAGTTGTCCGGGCTGGGCTCCTCTTTGACTTCCCCAATGGCTGGGATTACAGGCATAGGGCTCCCCCCTTGGCTAAACTTTGCTTTTATTTTTTGGACTCATTTTTGAGATAGTAGACTTTTACTATAAAAATACTTTTAAGTGAGTATTGAATTTTTTGTTCAGACACTTTCTCAATTATCTTATTATTCTTGCAATTTATTCATAGCTAATTTAAAACTGTGCACACAGAAATAGTCAACACAATGTTTTATTACTGTCTTTACCATTCTTATTCGTATTATTATTTTCCCTTGTTTACTTCATTCATTTAGATTGCTAATAAAATGTTAAACAAATTGAAGCAGTGATATGGACATATTTTTACTCTCAGTTTGAAAATGAAAAGGTTTACTGCATCACTGTGAAGTACTACTTTTTTAAATAGCAGTACCTTTTATCAAACTTAAAATGCCTGAAATGTTTTTATGTAAGCAAAAAGATTGGTTGATCATTTTATCTTTATTATTCCATCATGTTTTTCAGTTTAATTGCCTCAAGAAAGTGAGTTTGTTTTTCTTTCCCTTATGTAAGTACTTTATTCAAGTTGAGGAATTTTTTTGGTGTGTGTGTGTGTGTGTGTGTGTGTGTGTGTGTGTGTGTGTGTGTCTGTGTGTGTGCTGGGAATTTAACTCAGAACCTTGCTCTTGCCAGGGAGGCACTGTGCTACTGAGCTGTATCCCTGACCCGTATTACTCTTAATATCAATTTCAAAGTCAAAATTCACTAAAACACTGACACCTGAATCTTAAAACCCTTGCGCTTGCCATGGCAGGTGTCTCCTATTCCATGTACCCTTTTGAGCAATAAATGTCAGGACGTGGGCATTTATCTAGTTAGTGGCCAGAAGCCAATACATTGGGGTTGCATGGGAATAGTATTATCACACAGTACATAGAGATGCCCTTACTGGTGGGATCTTAGGAGATTTATTGCATGAATTATTTAAGTCTGTTAGTCTTTCAATAGTAACATTTTAAATGTTGTTTAATAGTTATATTTTACAGTTTATTTATAAGGAATACTTGCATGAATTATGATTATAGATTAGAATATAAATTAAGTAATTTTTCACAATGCAATAGCAATATGAACTCTCATAGAATTTAGTTTTTAAGTAAGGTAGAGAATTGGAGGAAGATGAATTTCTTTTTTGTGCAGTACTTAATAGAGAGATAATAGGAACATTGGAAGTTGATAGTGCATGAAATAGAAATCCATGTTATGAAACATATCAATCATTAAGTATATTGGAGAAACGCAAAAGAGCAAGTTAGAACAGAGAACTGTTGGATATATTCATTTTACAAGGCAGAAAATCAAGATGCAGTTTCAAGAAATAGACCTACAGAAAGACCCATGAAAATTATGCAAATAAGTAATAGCTACAAGGAGACGGGATTATGGAAGTACAATCCCCAGTTTCAGACTATATTTTTATCTACACTTCAGTAGCTTTGGTTTATTTGTATTTATAACGAATAAAAATACATAAAAATAAAATGATTTATATACGTTAATCTGCTTCACTATAGAAGCCATTTTACTATATCTGTATATCCTATTACATTATAAAATTCAAATATACACAATAAAATTTATTTGAAATACTCAAGAATATTTGATTTTATTTTAAAATTAAATTCACTGCTCTTTGGATAATTTTGAAATAAAAAAAACTCAGTATTTCAATTTTTTTAAACAATTTTCCTTACTTTATATCTTTATGCTTTAAAAATCTACCTTGGCTTACCATATTCTTACTCAGAGTTTTCTTACACAAATACAGTTATATTACTGAACAAACTTTTGTCAAGTGTCTCATTTAACTGATGGACTATAATTAATTGAGTTACTGAATTTTAAATTCATAACATTTCTCAAAAGAAAAGAAGCTATAAAACATATAAAGAGTTTGACAGCTTAATCTTCTCAATATGTCACTCTGAGAATTGTAAACTGCTGTCAGATTTTGCCGCTGTTGTGAGGAATAGAACTGGTACAAAGATCAAGAGCTATGAGACAGTGTGAGTTCTTATGACACCATGGAAATGAACACTGAGAGGAAGAATAAACATAATTGCACTTAAGAGATTAGATCAGCTAAGTTTATAAAAGGTTAACATCACAGATGCAAGATCGAAAACATAATTTTAAAAAGATGATTGATTGGTAAGTAAGCAGTCTATTATTACTTAAATCCATGTAAAAAGATTCTCTGGAAAATTAAGAAATAGCATAGAAGTAAACTGGATTCATTTTAATTCTCCCTTTATTCAATGCTGTAGCGGTCCATTTGTTCTTGGTAGAGCAAAAAGCTAAAATAAAAATACACATGTGTATCCTTCTATTAGCTGACAGATCACACAATGCCTACTAATTCCACAGTGATTTACTAGCCATCTATTAGAGATGTAATAATGAACTGTTGACTCCTATATAAATCCATTTTCTGTTGCTAAGAAAACAAAACCACAGATTGGGGAAGGTTGCACAAAAAGAGGTTTATTTTGGCTCCCAGTGCTGGGAGCAGGAGGTCGAGAGGCTGCATCTAATGGCAGACTTCTTACGGCAGAGTCCTGAACCAGAGGTCCTCCCAGGACCGCACGCAGGAAGGCCAGTTCTCTCTCTTCTTGTAAAACCATCACAGTCCATCATGGCAACTCCAGTCTGATAACCTTATCTAAACTTCCTCATTTCCCAGGGGCCTCAGCTCTAAACTTGAAGATTAAGCAGGGGTCCCACTCTTTACACCTAACAGTGAAGCATTAAAGTATAGTTTCCAGAAAGCAAGCCCTGCTCAAAGCACAGCTGTTCTATTAGTTGACTTAACTGGGAATGAACACTTTGGGGTGAAGACATTCATGCCGTCCAGCAGTGTCCACTGAGCACTGCCCCAAAGATTGCACAAGATCTCTTTTTTAAGAGATTGGTTCTTTTCCCTAAAAATCAAATGAGAAAAGAAGGAAATATGGAAATAAAGCTTTTATAAAGATGGAGGGGAATTGAGGTTGAAAGGCAGGTAGGGGACTAGAAAAAGAAAAAAGAGTCGAGTTTTATCTCATACAGGTACAAATTCCCTGATTGAGGTGGTCATTATGTACACCTAAAGTATACCAATAAACTTGAGAGAGAGACAGAGAGAGAGAGAGAGAGACAGAGACAGAGAGATCAGTCCGTTTGCTGTCTCTGTGAGTTGTTTGTGTCTGTGTTTTGCCCAGTCCATGTCATCTTTGTCTTGATTTTGGGTAGTTATAATACAGGACTGTTTTTCCTTTATCCTTCTACTTCAATTTACACTTCAATGAAACTTTGATTTTCTGTCATGAGACGTGGATTGCAGAATGGGTGAGAAAGGAGATAGATGTCTGAGGCAGCAATCGTGGAGTGGTGTATTCCAAGAGAGGAAACTGTGTTTGCCAGAATTCATCTCGGCAAGAATGCAGCATGCAGAATTGGAAGGAAATCACTGAACTTTCCCCCAGTTGAAGAGCAAACTTCTTTAGGGATGTACGCGCAAATGGTAGTCACTCAAGAAGCTGATTTCTACCAAGACCAGCTCCTCTTGGAGACAGCGTTTTTTTGCTGCTTGTTATATGCATGTTAGGGCTGGGGTTGAATTGTCGCGGACTGCAATAGAAAGAAGCCTTATGTCCTTCGTTTTCTCTAGGTACAATCAGAATATCTTTTCAAAACAAAAAGAGAGGTAAACTATGCGCTGAGTTTCAGTCTCATGGGAAACACCTGCTTATCAGCTGCCTCAGTGTTTTATGAGCATCTTTCCACTCTTGACGGCAAGACACAGACGCAGTGAAGCTCAAATGGACCAGATATTCTGATTTAAGCAGTTGTTACTCTGCCTAGAGAAAAGAGATTGTACGAAGAAAGATATTTCTTGTTAACAGGTAGTATACATACAGTGAAATATTATTCAGTCATGAAAAACAAAATCTTGTCAGTGATGATGTCAGAAAGGATAAAGCTAAGAGGCATTATAGTAAATATAATAAGCCAGATGCAGAAACAAGCTTTTTTTCATAGAGGGAAGCTAGAAAAGTTAAAGTGTACAATTAGGATTACTAGAGCTTGAGAAGGGTAGGAGGGAGGGACAATAAAGGGAGATTAGATAAAGGATACAAAGACACTTAAATAGAAGGAATAAATTCTGATACTGTGTAACACAGAGAGCTACCTAAAGTTCATACCAATCTCTAACATATTTTATAAAGAACTGGAACAAAGGTTCTCTAAAGCACCAAATATAAAGATGTTATGAGGGATATGCTAGTCCCTCACTTAATCACTATAGTATATGAATGTGTGGGCATATTATTCTGTACCCTCCAATTTATGTAATTAATGCATGCTAATAAAAATATTAAGAAAACTCTAAAGAAAACATTTATTTTTCAAAATCTCTTGAGCTCAATAAAATTAGTTGTAGCTATATGACCCTAAATCTTTTTCTCATGAAAATGTTCCATAAGTTTTAAAAGAACTCTCTCTCTGAAGATTTGTGATATACCTCCTGCAATTTTTATGGACACTTAGAACATGTTATGGCCTGATAGATAGTCTCTGGAGTGTAATACCATTTTTTGCATTCATAAAAAAAAGTATTCTATACAAAAAAAAAATACAAAGGCTCCCTCCACAAACAGGTTTTTTACTCATTTTAAGTACAAATGATGTTTGTCAGAATCTTGACCAGATATTTGGTAATACCATCAATATGTACAATTTCAACAAGTCCTAGAAGGTATCATTGTTTCCTGATTCTAGCATTAGTCAGTTTTTTTTTTCGTAGTCACTGACCAATAGGAAACTGTGGTAGATTTTCTACTTCCTCAGTGACCATCAGAGGGCTCTTACAAGCCCACATTAAAAGCAAGATGGCAGTCCTTGGGCTCTCAGTCATTAAACTTGTACTTATCCCGTGCTGTCGGTCTTAACTTTGTCATCTCTTTTTACATATAAATCTTTTTCCTCAGTATTAATTTTCATCACTCACATAACATCACCTTTGTGTTAGTTGTGTATCTTCATGTCTCTTTTTCTGTCCTCTTTCCACTACAAATCAATCAACAGGCCCTTAGGTTTTCCAGTTATCCCTCTGTATAACTCCATTCCCCTCTATCTACAATGCCATCAATGTTATCCAAGCTACTGTCTCTTCCATTATTTATTGTTTGCAAAGAAATTTATCACAAATTTTGTATTTTTCACTCATTTAAAAAAGCTTAAATTCCTTTAGAGGTCTCTCAAATTTAAAAACAAAAAGAACGTTTTACACATAGTAATTACTTTTTAATTTGAAAAACAATATGTTTAATAGCATCTTACATAAAACAAATTTCAATATTATTTACACGGTAAGTAGGAAAATGTTACATTTAGTTTGTTACATTATAGTTTTATGTTACATTATAGTTTTAAATAAAAGTAAAGATTTATAACATTGGAGGTGGAACCAATTGAAAAAATCAGTTCATTACAAATATAAAAAAGAATGTGTTAAAATTATAATAATGAGTAAAAAACATAACAAACTATGAAAATGAAATACCACAGACAGAAAACATTTTAAAGAGAAACATGATTCCAATCACAGGATGTTTGCAAAGGAATGATTAAACCTGCAAAAAAATTGAATAAATATATGAAAACGTATTCAATATTATTTCTAAAATTAAAAATCATAAATCAAAATAGACTCATTTTCTCCCATCATAGTTAATATTTTTAAACATCTGATAGCACCTACAAAGTGGCAAAATTTGTGAAAATGAAAAATTGGAAATTTTGAAAGGTTTTCCTTTATGCAAAGTTATAGATGAAAATTTTCACTACATATAAGACATTAATAATAAAATACATTATGATCTGGTGACACCATTATTACAATGACAAGTGGTAATGAAAGAATGTGCAGTTTGTGCTTTGAATATGTGCAAAAGTAGACATCAAATAAAGACGGTGGAGGATTCTGTGAATATTAATTATTTATATAAATGACAATGTGTTTTTCAATTAAAGAAGGTTTGCAATAGTATGTAATAGTACAACTAAATTAAGAATAATATTTAAAAGTCAAACAAATTTTATTAAATGCAACATGGTGCTTAAATATACTTGAAATATCACATAACCAGTTTATTTTACTTCATGCTTTGTGGCTATTATTTATAATTGCATTGTTATCATTTTGTTAGCACTTAGAAGAGCATCATGCAAATAACATGCATTGTATAAGTTGTAGAATAGACACATAATCAATAAATTAATGAACTGAAAAAAATTAAAATACAAAAAATTTCTTTACATTCAGTATATTTTATAAAATTAAAAATTATAAAGATGTCCATGAATTAGTTTACTGAAAGGGGTTTTAGGCACTACTAACATCTAAAACTGACAGCAATTACAGCTCTATATTATTAGCTCTTTGTCTTTTAAATACTATCGGCTGTTTATATTTTAAATAGGTGGTGTTTGAATTTTTGAGGATATAAAAAATAGCTGCAATATCTGAAAGCTAACAAAACATACAATTTACAAACACCAAATGTATAAAGATGGGGAAAATGGAGCAGCTTTTCGAGCAGCTTCATTTGTGTGAAGCTTCAGGTTCAACCAGGAGACGATCAGTTCAGAATTCTGGAGACTGAATATCCATTCACCAGCACATGGAATACTGCTGTGGCCTTGAGAAGCTCATTCATTTTCTACGCTCCTTTCTTCCTTCATAACTCGAAGTGGAGCAGCACACATTACATCTTTGAGTGTTTACAACTCTCACAGTTCCACAACTACAGGAAAGGTTTTCCTTGTAATCAGTGAATTTAAAGACGGCCATAACAATAATATTTATACATAAGGACTTGAGCAATTCTTATACAGATCAATGATCTCAAAGAAAGCCTCAATAGCCTTCATTTTTAAAATGTAATGTCAAATCAGCAAACATTTTAATTTGGTCACAAATTGTAGTTCACTGGGTGAACATGTCACCCGAACCACACAGCTGTATGCTTTCACCCAGCCTGCAGGCTCAGATCCATCTCAGACATGAGCCACAACTGTGTCCTAAGTCAGGAGATACTTAATATATGGTAAAACTTGATAGGTCTGCAGAGGAGAAGCTGGGCAGATCTGGGGTGCCCTCACCGGCCTCTCTGCGTGTCTGGAGGACTCTGGATATCTGCGCCCAGACTGCTGGAGTTCCCCCAGGCTTCCAGGTGCAGTGAAGGGGAGAGGTGGGTTTGAGGCTTCCACATCAGCCTCCCCCATTCAGGCTTCACTTGGAGACCTGCTGAGCTCCCGATAGGTGGGCTGGCCCACACTACCAGCCTAGCCCAGCCTGTTTAGCTGCTGCTCCTGGCCATAGGTCTGCAGAGGAGGAGCTGGGCAGATCTGGGGTGCCCTCACCGGCCTCTCTGCGTGTCTGGAGGACTCTGGATATCTGCGCCCAGACTGCTGGAGTTCCCCCAGGCTTCCAGGTGTAGTGAAGGGGAGAGGGGGGTTTGAGGCTTCCACATCAGCCTCCCCATTCCGGTTACACTTGGAGAATTGCTGAGCTACCGACGGGTGGGTGGGCCCACACTATCAGCCTAGCCCAGCCTGTTTAGCTGCCGCGCCTGGCCATTGGTCTGCAGAGGGGAAGCAGGGAAGATTTGGGGTGCCTGCATCGGCCTCTCCATGTGTCTGGAGGACTGTGGATATCTCTGCAACCAGGGAAGGTCCACAGGTTCCTGAAGCACTGCGGCCTGTGGTGAGTACCCTAACCCGGCTGCGATTGAAGAACTGTGGAGCTTCCAAGGGGCAGGTGGGCGCACAGTGTCCCTGAGGCCCAGCTTGTCTGGAACTGCGGAGTTCTGAGCAGGCAGAGGAGGGCCACTGGTTCCGTAGGCCCAATGGCTTGGGGTAGTGCGGTGCCAGAGTCTCAGTAGCTCCAAACATAGAAGGGGATTTTCAACAGATCCTGAGGAAGCTTTCAAATAACACTTGAAACACAGAAATATAGGAAAATGACAAAACGAAAGACCAAATTACAACCTCAAACCTCCAGCCCATCTCAAGAAACCCTAGGAGCGATGTATATAGAAGAAAATATATCCCATCCACCTCATATATCGGACACAATAGCCACTGAAATTGACAAGCAACTCCAGGAAGCTTTAAAGAAATTCAAACTCGAAATAATCTCCCAGATAAAAGAAGAAATGATAAAAGAAATGAAAGAGATTCTAAATATATCTAAAGAAAACACAGATAAAAAATTGGAGGAACTAAACAAAAAGATAGAATCCCTAGACGAGCAATATAAGAAACAAACAGAATACATAATGCAGATGCACAGAGATATACAGGAAATAAAAAACTCCACTGAAAGTTGTAAAAACTGCCTTAATGAAAGTGAAGATAGAATTTCAGACCTTGAAGACAGGATTGCAGCTAGTGAACAGGAAAGGAAAGATCTTTTGAAAATAACAAGGAATCAGGAAACAACAATTCAACAACTGCAAGACGATGCAAAGAAGAATAACATAAGAATGATAGGGATTAATGAAAGAGAGGGAGACAACATGAAGGATGTCAGGAGGATATTTAGAGAAGTAATAGCTGAAAATTTCCCAAGCATGAGATCAGAAACTGACATCAGGATCAGTGAAGCATATAGAACTCTAAACAGTCATAACCAAAATAAAACTACACCCAAACATATAATAATCACCATCCCAGAAATCCAACACAAGAATAGATTATTAAAAGCTGTCAGAGAGAAAAGACAGATCACTTATAAAGGAAAACCTATCAGAATCACAGCAGACTTCTCAGCACAAACGATAAAGTCAAGAAGAGCATGGAGTGAAGTATTCCAGATCCTAAAGCAAAATGATTTCCAACCAAGACTGATATATCCTGAAAACTATCATTCAAAATAGATGGTGCAATACGATACTTCCATGACAAAGAACAGCTGAAGAACTTCATGAACACCAAACCAACCCTGCAAAAAATATTGAAAGACAGTTTAGATACACAAAGGAAAAAACCACTAAGCAAAGCAAATAATTAAACAGAACAGAAAGATAAAGATGCAACAGCAGAGAGATAACATTCCTACAATTAACCAGCATTTAACAGTAATAACCATTAATGTAAATGGTCTCAATGCACCAATCAAAAGAAACAGACTAGCAGAATGGATCAAGAAACAAAATCCAACCATATGCTGTTTACAGGAAACCCATCTAACCCAGAAGGATACTCACAGACTGAAAGTCAAAGGATGGAAAACAATTCTTCATGCAGCAGGAATCCAAAAAAAGGCAGGAGTAGCCATTCTGTTTGCAGACAACGTGAACTTTAAACCAACAATAACCATAAAGGACAAAGAAGGTCACTACATACTCGTAAGGGGAAAACTCCAAGAGGAAGAGATAACTATCTTAAATATATACGCACCAAACTCCAGAGCACCCAGTTATACAAAACAATTATTAACAGAAATGAAAACTCAAATTATCAGTAACACAATTGTAACAGGAGACCTTAATACACCACTGACACCAAGGGACAGATCAACCAGACAGAAAATGAGCAAAGAAATAACAGAACTGAATCACACCTGTGAATAAATGGGTTTGATAGACATATACAGAATGTTTCACCCAACAACATCAGAATACACATTCTTCTCAGCAGTACATGGATCATTTTCTAAAATAGACCATATATTAGCTCACAGAACATATTTAAGCAAATGCAAAAGAGTTGAAATCATCCCTTGCATATTATCGGATCATAGCGCTCTGAAATTAGAAATTAATGACAAAAGATACTGCAAAAATTCCGCAAACACATGGAAACTAAATAACACACTCTTGAATAATCAGTGGGTCACAGAAGAAATTAAAGAAGAAATTAAACAATACCTAAAAGAAAACGAAAATACAGATACAACTTACCGGAATCTGTGGGATGAAATGAAAGCCGTTCTGAGAGGAAAATTTATTGCACTGAGTTCCCACATCAGGAAAACAGAACGAATACAAATAAATACCTTGATGCTTCACCTCAAACAGCTAGAAAAAGAAGAGCAAGTCAAGCCCAAAGCCAAAAGAAGAGAGGAAATTATAAAAATCAGAGCAGAAATCAATGCAATAGAGACTAAGAAAACAATCCAAAGAATCAACGAATCAAAGAGTTCGTTCTTTGAAAGAATAAATAAAATCGATAAGCCCCTAGCCAACCTTATTTAAAAAAGGGAAGAAAAAGCTCAAATTCATGTGATAAGAAGTGAAAAAGGAGAAATCACTACAGACCCAATAGAAATACAGAGGATCATCAACACCTATTTCGAAAACCTCTACTCTTAAAAGTTTGATAACACAGAAGAAATAGACAGATTCTTAGAAGCATATGAATTACCAAAGCTAGATCAAGAGGATATAAAACTGTTGAATAACCCAATCTCTGCTAATGAACTTGAAAATGTAATTAAGGCCTTACCCACCAAGAAGAGCCCAGGCCCAGATGGATTCACTGCAGAATTCTACAAGAAATATAAAGAAGACCTAATGCCGACACTCCTCAAACTATTCAATGAAATTGAAAGGGAAGCAATCCTTCCTAAGTCATTCCTGGAAGCAAATATTACTCTAGTACCAAAACCTGAGAAAGACCCAACTATAAAAGAGAACTATAGACCGATCTCCCTAATGAACACAGATGCAAAAATCCTCAATAAAATATTGGCAAATAGGATCCAGCAAATCATCAAGAAGATTATACACCATGACCAAGTGGAATTCATCCCAGGAATGCAAGGATGGTTCAACATATGCAAATCAATAAATGTAATCCACCATATCAATAAAGCCAAAAATAAGAATCACATGATCATTTCTATAGATGCAGAAAAAGCCTTAGATCAGGTCCAACACTTATTCATGATAAGAATTTTACCGAAAATTGGAATAAATGGTCTTTACCTCAATATAATAAAGGCCATTTATGACAAACCAACAGCCAGCATCATACTAAATGGCCAAAAATTGAAAGCCTTTACTTTAAAATCGGGCACAAGACAAGGATGTCCTTTATCACCACTCCTACTTAATATAGTACTGGAAGTACTAGCCAGAGCAATTAGGCAAGAAAGAGAAATAAAAGGGGTAAAGATAGGAAAAGAAGAAGTTAAATTATCATTGTTTGCAGATGACATGATACTCTACATAGAAGACCCCCTAAACTCCATTGAAATACTCTTAGATACAATAAATAAATTCAGTAATGTGGCTGGATACAAAATCAATACTCAAAAATCAATAGCATTCCTATACACGAACAACAAAATTACAGAGAGGGAAATAAGAGAAACTGGACTATTCACATTAGCAAGCAAAAAAATGAAATATTTAGGAATTACTCTTACGAAAGAAGTGAAAGACTTATACAGTGAAAATTATAATACACTGAAAAAGGAAATTGAAGATGATCTCAGAAAATGGAAAGACATCCCTTGCTCATGGATAGGAAGAACAAATATTGTGAAAATGGCCATTCTCCCAAAACTGTTATACAGATTCAATGCAATCCCAATAGAAATACCATCAACATACCTTATAGATCTAGAGAAATCACTCCTAAATTTCATCTGGAACCAGAAGAGACCTAGAATCGCAAAGGCAATTCTAAGCAGCAAAGACAAAGCAGGAGGCATCACAATCCCTGACTTGAAGTTATACTACAAAGCAACAGTAGTAAAATCAACATGGTATTGGAATCAAAACAGAGCCGAAGATCAGTGGAATAGATTAGAAGATACAACCACAACTACGAACACACTCAACCACCTTATCTTTGATAAAGGAGCCAAGCAGGTTCACTGGAAGAACGACAGTCTCTTTAAT
The DNA here is from genome assembly GCF_034190915.1 of Cavia porcellus. Lineage (NCBI taxonomy): Eukaryota > Metazoa > Chordata > Mammalia > Rodentia > Caviidae > Cavia > Cavia porcellus. Next base: position 22,367,771 of record NW_026947497.1, on the reverse strand, counting down.
AAATGGTGCTGGAAAAACTACTCTCCATTTGCCGAAAACTAAAGCTAGACCCATGTCTATCACCATGTACTAAATTAAAATCTAAATGGGTCAAAGATCTGAATATTAAAACAGAAACACTAAATCTATTGGAAGACAAATTAGGTAGCAACCTTGGAGACATAGGAGTAGGTAAAGAATTCATGAACAGGACTCAAACCGCACGGGAAATACTTCCCAGAATCAATAACTGGGACCACTTCTTATTAAAAAGTTTCTGCATGTCAAAAGAAATCTCCAGCATAGTGAAAAGAAAACCCACAAACTGGGAAAAGATTTTAGTGAACTCTCTCTCAGACAAGGGCCTCTTGTCTAAAACATATAAAGAATTAAAGAAACTCAGACCTCCGAAATTCAAAGATCCAATCCAAAAATGGGCATCTGAAATGAATACGCAATTCTCAGATGAAGAAATGCAAATGGCAAATAAATACATGAAAAAATGCTCATCATCATTGGTCATTAGAGAAATGCAAATTAAAACCACACTGAGATACCATCTCACTCCTGAAAGAATGGCCAGGATCAAGAAAACCGACAACAAATGCTGGAGAGGCTGTGGGGAAAAAGGAACTCTCCTGCACTGCTGGTGGGAGTGTAGACTGGTACAGCCTTTGTGGAGATCTGTCTGGAGATTTCTCAAAAAGTTGGGACTGGAAATCCCATTTATTCCAGCTATTCCACTTCTAGGCATATTCCCAGAAGAACTGAAAGCATCATACCACAGTGATATATGTGCACCTATGTTTATAGCAGCACAATTTGTAATCGCCAGATCTTGGAAACAACCCAAGTGTCCATCAACTGAGGAATGGAGAAAAAAGTTGTGGTATTTCTATACAATGGAGTATTATTCAGCTATAAAGAAGGATCACATTGAGATATTTATCAATAAATGGGCGCAGCTTGAGACCATACTAATAAGTGAAATAAATCAATCTCGCATGTGTGAATACCGAATAGTTTCCCTAATGTAAGTAACGATTCAAATATATAAAAATATGTGGTAATCATGATTCCCCATTAGGTGGCCTTGGAGCCTTATAAAGTTTTCACTCATTAATTAGAAAGGCTTTATTCTGGGCTTCTTGATATGGAAATATTTGAAGCTAGAGTATATGAAGTTTTATCCAAATATTTCAAGGAAAAAGACACTATGGTAACTACTATTAAGTCAGGTTATATGGTGGTGAAGTACTAGGTTGTTGAAACAGTCATGCTGTGACCTCTATTGTTATATTGTTATGTCCTGTTTTATCTCAATCTCCCCCTTATTGTTTTAAAAAATTATTTAGTCATTTCTTATGTTTGTCTTAATTAAAGAAAAAATTCAAAAAATTAGGATATATAAATAGTAACTCTTTTCGATTTCCTATTAACTTGTTTTGAAGTCCTGTAGTACTCCCATGATCTTGTTTTGACTGATTAGACTCTGTTCCATTCTATATGATAGTATCAAGTTTGAAGACATAGGCAACTACTTTGAAGACAATAAGATTCACTAAGATACCCATTCTGGTTTGACTATTGTCTTCTTTGGAAGTCCTGTAATGTTTACAATGCCTAAGTTTTATTGGTCTTGTTCTCTACTGTTTTGTCCAACTTTATAATATCTAATGAGATAGACAATTCTTTTTAAGGAAACAAGGGACAACGTTGATAACCATTGTTGATAAACTTGTACTCTGTTCTACACCATGTGCTATGTCTATCCTTGGTATTGACTGACAGCTTTGTTTTGCCATATTTGACTGTATTCTTCCCCCCCCCAAAGAAAGTAATAAGCACTAAGGAGTAATAAAATCCCAGATGTGTAAATTTTGTTGTAAAAAAGAGAGGGAAAAAAAAAAGAAAAAGAGCTCTAACGGATATAACAGCACGTGTGTTTAGGGGTGTTAAATAGCTGACTATATCAATGTTTTTGGATCATTGAACACAGCTGTTTGCAGTCTCTCTGTTTGAATGTCCACTTTGTATTCTTTGATACTGTGATTTGAGCAACTATTTTCAAGATGATAATATGTAATCTACTAACAGGTGATTTCTTACTGTTATGTTTTTTTTTTTTTTGTTTTGTTTTGTTTTGTTTTTGTAGTTCTGTATTACGTGTACCCTTACACCGCTTTGGTTTGTTTTGTGTTTTTCTCTTTTTCCTCTTAAATAAAAAAAAAAAAATGAAAAAAAAATATGGTAAAACTTTAGTCTGCGAAGAATCACAGTTGAACTAAGTTTTGTTTTATTCCTTGTCAATGCTTGGTTCCAGGTGTAATAATAGAACTCTTGTTGTTGTTTTGCCTTATTTTTCTAGAGCCAGGACTTTGACATTTTCCTGCCTTCTTTCAAAACAGATATCCTAATTAAAACAAATATTTTGTATCTTTTTAATGAAGATATCCCAGTTTGACTCCTAAGAGCATGTAAACTTAGTTTGAGGTATCATTTTAAAAAGATAATATAAAATATATAGAAAATCACAAAATACATTTTATTAAACCTATAGTTGATCTGAGAGCCAAATATTACATACATATGCACATATAGCAGTCATGTGGTTCATAATGATATTTTAGTCAACAACAGGCTACCCATATGCCACTGACACCCTAGAAATGTAGTGGAGTTGAAAATTCCTACTACCTAGCAGCATGCTAGCCACTGCGACTTTGTGACACCATGTATTATTCCCGTGTTTGTGATGGTCCTGATGTAGCACTTACAAATACATAAAATGTGATCATATAATAAAAGTAATGACAGTACATTAATGACATATATTCACTGTGCTTCCTATTCATCAGGTTATAATGCACTTTTTCTATTTATTTTTTAAATGAACTATAAAACAGCCTTAGCATGTCCTATAAGGTATCCTAGAAGAAAATATTATATTCATAGGTGATAAATCTTCAATTATGCTATTTTAGTTCTTGAAACCCTTCAAGGGAGATAAGATGTGAAGATATAAGACAACAGTATTGATAATCTTGACTTTGTTTAGTCCCAAGCTAATGTGTATTTTTGTCTTAGTTTTATTGTGGCTTATTTGCATGATTTTTTCTTCATTTATTTGTTTTGAGACAGTCTTATTACATACTTTAGGCTGACCTTGAACTTATGGTGATCTTCCTGCCTCAGCTTCTCACGTGCTGGAATTACAGACACGCACTCCCACTCCTGGCTAAATTTTATGTGAGTTTTAACAAAATAAGCATAAAAATGAAAAGTAAATTTTAAAATTTAGGAATAGAAAACAGCTTGTAGAATAAGGATATAGACAAACAACATATTTTTGTACAACTATACAGTGTGTTTGCGTTCTAAGCTATATTATCATAAGAGTCAAAAAGTTTAAGAACTAAAAGGTTTACAAAGTGAAAGAGTTACAAGCAGGCTAAGGTTAATTTACCATTGAAGAAAGTATCGATACCTGTCAGGTCCTGGTTCTGATGTTCAATCACCACTCACTGATGCATTAAGAGCAGCTTCCACGCCTGCAGACTCCATGCACAGAAGTGCCCTGTGTAAATGCACTGTTTTTCTCCTTTTTTTTTTTTTTAATGAATCAAACTCACAACCTGTCCCTTGCCAGATAAGCACTGTGCTGTTGAGCTATATCTACAGCCCTGTAGATGTGCCATTTAAAAATATATATGCTTTGTGTTGCATTTTTGCTGTACCATTTGTGTGTTAACGGTGCTGATATACAAAAACACTTTGTTACAAATGCCTATAGCATTCACTACAGTAATAATGATCTAGATGTTTTTAGCCCAGAAGAAACAAACTCGACACTATGACGTAGGGATGTAAGTGCCTCTACAATTAGGCTAGTGCAATTAGAGTCTGATGTTCACACACTGACGAAATTGCTTAGTGATATATTCCTTATTTATCACAATCATGATTGCAATATGAATGTATGACTATAAATACATATACCTACAAAGATACATTTATTTCATTGTAAATTTAAATTAATCAAGGTAAAATAGCCATTCATCTTTTTAAAAAATTTTTCTTTAATTTCATTTTAAAAATGTCTGTGTCAACAGACATTATTATATAGGAGAAAAATGAAGAACGCTTCACAACCTGGCTAAAAGGTGAAGTGCATGAATATTTTGCATACTATAAAGATAATAAAGAAACAATCTAAAACACTTAAAATAGCAGGTCATCTGTCCTACACCTATTCCCTCAACAAGTTGGACATAAGCCTCATACACAATCATCATGAGCAACATCCCTTTTCTAACTCTTCAATGTCCAGTTTGGAATACTAAATTATATGCTAATTTATGGTTTATACAGTTTCACAGGAATAGAGACAGATTGCAAAGGAGGTATGCAGAGTCACTGTGGGAAGGAATCCTCTTCTTCACCGTACTGTTTATGAATGACTGCACAGGGTTCAGCACTGTTGTCCTCTCCGTAGTGTCTACAGGCTCCCCTGTAACTGGGGTACAACTGAGTTTCTCCTTGTTCTCATGGTGAGCCATTATTTTTGGGCTCCTGAAGATACATTATGTTGGTCTATGCTAAAACAACACGTTAACCCATTATATAGTGCCTATGTTTTAGTTTTATTCTCCATTAACTAGAGGGGTGGCTTTGGCAAAGATAAGCCATGAAGACACCTACATTTAAATTGTGTACAGCTCATAGGTTGCATATCAATGTAGAGCATAGAAAGGGATCTTCCACAAATTCTTGCTGGCTTCTCACCAGGATGGAAATCATTCAGGGAGAATTCAGGGAGCATGAATTAGGTGTAGCATGTCTGAACATTGGGGATTTGCATTTGTTATGCGAGTTTAATATTTTTCTAATTCCTCTGAGTCTTGCATTTCAGAAACAGCCAGCTCAGTGTGAAGGCCATGAAGCCATTCCAGAATTACTGAAAAGAAGGATTTGTAACAGATGGCAGCAAACACACCATAATGGGCCTTATTTTGTTTTAGTTTATTAGACCAATGTTATGGTTACAGTTATGAATTTATCTTTTTTATAGCAATTATGGTGGTTTATATTGCATTCATATCACCAGCTGTCTTTGAAGAATTGAATGCCTTTTACTACTTAATCCATCCAAGCAGTGAGGCAAATACTATAATTAGTGGAGCATCTTGTCTGTTTAAAAATAAAATATTTCTAATGAGGCAGTTTAGATACAGGTAATACACATGTTTAATTATATGCACCTCTAGGACTAAAGAACAAAATAAAGATTAATTTTAAGTAATACAGGAGTTTCAGATACATTCATCATTAATTCAATTCAGTCTCTAAAAGAAGGGCAAATACGTGACAAATAGGAAAAGATGAGAAACAAAGAGTGTCTTATTATGTAGTATGATCTCTTAATTATGTAAAAGAGTTATCAACATTTTTAAGAACTCTTTTTTGCTGTATTGAATAGGTCCTGCAATTCCAGCTTTTTGGTAATCACTACACTGACTTTCACAGTGACTGCACAATTTTACACTCCCACCACCAGTGGAGGAGTGTTGTTTTTCCCTCACATCCCCACCAGCATTTATTGGTTTATTTCTTGATGTTAGCCATTCTTTTTGGAATCTCAGTGTTGTTTTAATTTGCATTTCTCAAATGATCAGTGATGTTGAACGTTTCTTCACATATTCATCTACTATTTGTATTTCTTTATCCTAGAAGTACATATTCATCTCAGATGCCCATTTTCGGATTGGGTCTTTGAATTTGGGGAGCCTGATATTTTAAAGTTTTTTATATGTTCAAGATAAAAGTCCTTTTTCTGACAGACAGTTGGCTAAATTTTTTTTCTATTCTGTGGATTTTCTTTTCATTCTGTTGGTGATTTCTTTTGATGTGTGAAAACTTTTTAATGAGATGAAATTCTAGTTGTTGATTCTTTGCATTTTGTTCATGAACTCTGTTTACATTTTCTATATTGTAAACCATGGAGTAGATTTTAAAAAGATGTAGTTTTAGTATATAGTGGAGTATTATTCACCTATGAAGAAGGATAGATTTTAAATTTTTATAGGTAAATATATGCAACTTGAGAACATACTTATAAGTGAAATAAATCAGAATTTGAATGTGTAAATCTTGTATTGTCTTCCTAGTGTAAAAATCTGAAACAATAAGATCCAAAACACACGGTTGATATTGTGAAAGTAAAAAAGAGAAACTGCTCAAAAAGAAATAACAACTGGGATAGGAGAAAGAAGAAAAGAAAGAAGGGAATTATGCTACTAATCTCTGTTCATCAAAAAGAACAGTTTGAGCTTTCATTGTTTGATCATTTTTTTCATGTCAGTACCTTGTAATCTGAACAATTACTTTGAAGATAACACTATGCAAAATATTAACCTGTGTTAATCTCATTTTGTTTTGAAATTCTATCATTTTAATTCTCCTTTTGTTTTTAAAAGAAAAAAATGATTTTTAATTTCAGACATTGCATATTTTCACCATTAGAAAGCAATGAGACAGTGGATTCAAAGTGAGCAATGGACACCTGACACTCTCAGAAGCCAGATTCCCCAATGTGCAAATTTCTTGCATTACTTCCTTAAATCAGAACACGTTTCCTCATGTATGGACAAACAAGAACATTAAACCTATCTGTGGTGACTTAGTAAAGTCCATTTTGTCAATGACGTAAGATGATCGATATGATCAGTACCGTGGTAGTAACTTGTGTACCCTTAAACTGTCTGGCTTTCTCATGTTGCACTTACTGAATGTCATTATTGTCCAGCATCTTTATCTTTCTGTTTAATTTCCACCACCCAAATACACTATTACACCAAGAAGAGGAGGGTACAGGTATAATCTTGAGCATTTAAGCTTTGGTAAAAGTTTGACCTATAGACTATATTAGGATTTTGGTATATGCATTGGTTTTTATTGAGTTTTGTTGGAATTATTGAGGAGTTACTTAAAATCTAGATAAATTCAGATTATATTGACATGTAATCTTTTCTTTTATAATTTTGAAAATTGAAAATCATGTCTGTATGACCTTGAGTGATATTTCTCAGATATTTCAATTGCAATAATCAGCATCATAGATAAAGGGTTATATCAGAGCTACTTGATAGAAAGATGCAAATTCCATCTATTAATTACTATTAACACCAAATTTAATTTGCTTTATAGCAAATTAAGAAAAAATTAAAATAACCTAAACGTCTGAATTTATATTTTATATCTTCGTTTATCTTATTGCAATAATACAGCGGGTATTATAAAGAGATTATAAAGGAAGCATAGGCAATCTTGCTTACATAGGCCAATTTGTTGAGGGTTTTTAAAAAATAGTGAAAAGTTTCAGAGTTAAAATTGAAATCCTAGCTGAGCGTGGCTGTGCACACCTGTAAACCCAGTTAGGAAAGTGAGGCAGGAAAACTGCCTTGAGTTCAAGGCTGACATTGGTTATGCAGTCAGTTAAATGTCAGCCTAAAATACAAAGTGACAATTTGTCTCAAAAAAACTAAAATTTTGAATAGTTTCCATCTACTATTAGTTTTGAAACAATTTTTAGGTATATATTTAGTACCTGTGATAGAATTCACAATTTGTATTAAAGAAACTTTTGTGGCAATAAAAGATTGGATTTAAGTACAGTACTGACTTTTGTTTCACAGTTAAATTTAGACAGTAAAGATTAAAATTCTTAAATGGAAATTATATGCATTTTTTCAGCTAGTACCAAGAGCGTGTACCTGTGTTTTATATCAAACTTCTCATTTGTCTATGTTACCTGAATTAATGGGAAGAATTCAGTTGCTTTTTCTCCTTGTCTGGTTCCCTACCTGCGGAGACCTGATCTTAGCAGAATGGTGTATTCTGACAAGGGGATGCTTCTACCAGTCTTTCTCATACACCCTGGTTCACATTTCAGCTAAATCCAACACTCTTAAATAGAAGCACATGACTTAGATCAGCAGAACTGATTCTGCCTTACAAGTTAAAACTGATGTGGTAAGGAAACAGTTCTCACAGTTACCCTGACGGTGCACTTTCCCTAAACTTATTAAAGACATGCAGTGATCTACAGCTGGAGGAGGGCCGTTTTATCTTGATGGGCAGAAGAGTGCATTCTTCAAGTCTGTGCTCCCTCAGATTCATTCCAATTACCAGAAGCTATTTGTCATGGATGTTTGCATCATGTAGCAAAGGGCACGAGGCCTCGTTATTTAAATCTCCCCCAATTTTTAAAACTCAGTTACACGAACTTTAATAAGATTTCTGACCTCTCTGGCCATCAGTTTATTTGTTTTCTATTCACAGTAGCTCTTGTTAAGTCATTTAGAAAGTTGAAGTAACCTATGTTGCAATATCTAGAACAAATTAGATGAATAATAATTAGAAAAAAGTTTTTTCTTAGAACTAATTAACACCTTGATCCATATCTGTTTTTTTTTATATTCATAACCAAGACTGAGCATGCTTTCTAGTTCTTTTTCTTTACATAATGATATAACATGCAGCATACCTCAGGTACCATAAACATTTGAGTCACCGCTGTACAGCAGTGATTTAATATTGATGGCCATGGGATTCACTGCACCGAACGCAACTGAATAGACATAATACGCAATAAAGCTCTCTTCTAAAAAGGTAATTTTGACAGTAATATTCAAATTGGTTGAAGGGAAAGAGGGCAGGAAGTTATCATGATGATTTAAAATAATTCAGTCAAAGTATTGAATAGGTTCAAATTAGATGGTGGTGTAATTTTTTGACACTAAAAGTAGTTCAAAGAGAATATTTGCTAAGTTTTCTCATGTAGGGTAATCCTAAATCTTGGTAGACAATAATGTCAGATTAGCATACAAGGGGAAACTTTCTTATTTTCTCACAAAAAATAAAATTTTTGACACAAGTTACAGAATATATATTTTAATTACTGCCAAAGGGACAGGGCGTAGAAATAGAAATTGGACAGCATAGTTCAGAACATCATTAAAAGAAATGAAAGTCAGTATGGGATCCGCCAATGGAAGAAGATAAACAGGATTCCCAAGTTTCTTTTATCAAGAAAGTTAATTAAAAAGAGGGAGAATTTAGAGCAAGAACAAATTCCTACTACTATTGCTTAAGAGTCAAACACTTCTAGAAATGAGTTCTTAAAGTTTATAGCTAAAATGAAATTAACAAATAATGAATCTTCTTAAGCTGAGATTTAAACAAATGAGCTAGTCTGCCTTCTTAGGTACTGAGCAAGGCACCCATTCTCACTGCTGGGATAACTGAGATGGAAGCAGAGTACTAGGCAGAGAACTGGAGGCCTTGGCCATCTCCCTTCCCACTCATCCCTAATCAGAGCAGAAGACGGTCTTTCGCAGCCCAGAGCTAATATCCAGAAGGTTTGGACCTACAAGACAAAAAAGGAATCTGTACAGATTAATTTAGAAAAACTTCTGACTTTTTTTTTTTTTAACTTTTTTATCCGTACCAGAGATCGAACTTACGTCTGCGCTTTGGAGGTGGAGTCACAGAGTCAGCCTACTGAAAGAGGAGGTGGGAAGAACGATGGAGGCACTGGAGAAAGAAAGAGGGAATTAAATCCCCCTGTCCTAATTCTGAAAAGACAAACATGTTTGTTTATAAACAAGGTGTATCTTTTTTATATCGACCAGTGTTTTTAGATGGAAAATGTTTAATAATCTTACCACAATCTAGTGTTGGTTTTGTTCGCAGCAGGAGATAGATAAAAAGGAAGAAGATATTTAGGAAAAAGTGAGTGCTATGGACTGAATTGCATTTCCCTCAAATTCATATGTTCAAGTCTTCAACTCAGGGTGACTGTGCTTGAAAACAGAGCTGCTGTTCGAATGTAATAAAGAGTAGATAGTCATAAGTTTTTTATGGATAAATGCACGTCCCAAAATGATAGGATTTGAGGTTTAATTAGAAGGTGATGTGAGCAAACAGGAAGGAAGCCAGAAAGAAAATTCTTGCCAGAACTCCCCATGCTGGCGCCCTGAGAGCAGAGTTCCAGGCCCAGATCTGGAATTCCTGTTGTCGAAGCCACCGAGTCCAAAATGTATGACTATGAACCAACTCCATTTACTTACACAGTATGCCGGTGGATGAATTTTATGGATATTATGGTTGTGTTTTAGATTGTATTAATGCAAAATAAAATGCCTTTAGAACTTTGCCTATATTGATACCTGGTATAGAATTTAAAGTGTTTGATCAACTCAATAAATTGTCATTAACTAAAAATGCTAACACTCTAAAAGATTGAAAATAATAATTCAAACATAGTTTCTATATTTAATAGGTAAAATGAAGGCAGAGCATATTTTTTACTTACTAGAGACTACATTATATTTGTTGTTTGTGGTTACATGTATATGCTCGCATTTGGAGCTGCATACTGGTTCATTGCTAATGCTTATGAAAATTGCGATTGGTAACATTTCTTTCGTAATTGCTAATTTTGAGGAACATGATAAGCAAGATACACAGTTATAAGTAAGGTTTTATGCATAGTCTGAGCACACTTTTACCCTTTTGGCAATGCTTACCGTAGATATGTTTTGATAGCTTGCTTTCCTGGTAGCAGTCCCCTAAAGTTCACTTTTTATAGTCAAATAAATTACTGGTAGTAATATAAAAGTTTTAAAAGCAACTCATTTTTCTTCAGTTCAGGTGGTTTATATTAGCTACTTCACACTTTTAATCAGGATCCTGGATCTTTCTGATCCCTGAAAAAAATGTATATTGGGCTCAGAATTAACTAACATATGTTAAATAGTATTTATTCTTTAGACATAATATCACAGAAAGTTCATTCTTTTTAGTGGCACTAGTTCACCTGATAAAATAAATTGAAAAATTTTATGTTATCCATAAAATTCACTTATAATTACAAGAACCTAATGCTACCCCAATAGGCACTCTTAAAAATTAAAACCAAGCAGATTTAAAGTGATATTCTCTACCTATTTTTGTTTTAAGCAAATGTAACCATAGAGGATAATTTTTTCTTTAAAGTTCAGATTATTATAAAATTTTAATTATAAATGTTATATATATTTTATACATAGAAACCATGAATACCCAGTAGGTTAGGAATTTCTTGTTTTGTAAAAGTACCTAAAATAATACTTGTAATAATTTTCTATAGTTGTGTATCTCGAATTTTAATAGGATTGTATTCGTACACCCTTTCAGTGGATAGATTGTGTTTTATTGATTCTTTTTCCTGAAGACTAGCATAGTAATTGAGAGTAAGTGATGCCTCAATAATTTCTTGTTGAATGAACAAATAAATACTTGGCAACAATTGAGTTTATGGTCTCTAGAACTGCACTGTATAGGCTTGACTCTTAATTCTGCTTTTATTCTGTTGCTTTGGGAGATCAGCCCACCTTTTACTATAAAATTTAGATTACAGTACTTTCATTGTTCAATACAGGTAGACCATTTAAATTAGTGTGTAGTTCTCTGTAAAATCCCAATCAACATCTATAATTTTGTTCAATATGAGGCAAGTAGTGTTGTTAGAGCATATACGTTACATGAAACTGAACGAAGTCTTATTTTGCACATAAATAATGGTTGTTACTATTATTTATTCTTTTCACAAATGCTTGGATATAAGCAAGTATAATTTCTTATTCTAAAGCCTAAATAGTTATAACTAAAGGAGATTAATAACATGGTTATCAGATAATATAACCTTTCAAATGGCAGCAGCAATTCTACCAAATACAGATAAAAAACAAAATTGTTCTTTTTTTTTTTTTTTTTTTTTTGGTATCAAGGATTGAACTGATGACCTTGTGCTTGCCAGGCAGGCACTTATGCTGCTGAGCTAAATCCCCAGCCCCCCAAAATTGTTCTTACAAAAATTACCAAATGTTTCTGTTTGATGCAGTGGTTTTCCCGAAATCATTCCTCCAGAATCATCTGCATTCTAGGTCATTCTGTTCAACGTACTTTTATTCTTCTGTACTTCTTTATTGACTTTCTACTTTCTGGACTCTCTTTTTACTCTTTACAATAAACCTGAATCAGTAGAACTATTATATACATGATGTTACCAGGGAAAATAAGTAACAGAGCACATACAAAACTTTTCCAGGATGCCAGAGTCAAGAAATCTGCCCCAAATCCCACAGCTGACTTATGGTCAAACCAAGGATATGTCTCCGTCCTTCAAAAGGCAGATCAAGGTCTCATTCTCTGAAGCTGAACTTTACCGTAGGATACAGGGGAAGCTGGGGTGAGAGATTTAGCTATGGACAAGTGAGTGTGAAGTCCAGGATGACCCGTCCAAGGAAAAAGTGTGGTAGCCAGTTGAAATTTCCCCTAAAAATTAAAAAAATGATTTTTATAGTAGTGCTATATGAAGGCACAGAAGTAAATGACAAATTGAAAACAAAATACTAAGAAAACAAGAGTTAAAAACAGGATTGATGGCCGCGGAAGGGAATCTATATTTAACAGCGGAAAAGAAAGCTGATAAAGTGGTAAATCCTACGACTAGAAGAGAGAAGAGACTCGGTGAATGCTTGGTGAGATGTTGAAAGCAAGTGAAGAAATACAGAAGACTGTTAATAAGGACGGATGAGTGTGATACACCTAGAATCACACAGAAAGGAGATGTGACCAGCATCCCCAAAGGTCGTGGAGAGGGCAGCGATAAAATAATTCTGCTGTCTATTTCTATGATTGTTCAAAGAATAAGTAGGAAGTGAGTGCACAGGGGGTCACTCTTCCTTTTTCCTTCCTTCCTTTCTTTCTTTTCTTTTCCCCTTCCCTTTCTTCCCTTCTTTTTCTTTGCCTTCCCTTCCCCTTTCTCCTACCCTCTCCTTTCCCTTCTCTTTTCTTTCTTTCTATCCCTTTAATTTCCTTTTCTTCTCTGTTTTTAATCTTTCTTTAAAGGAAAATGAGTTTTCAGGGAAACTAAAGGGAAATAAAATGAGGGGCATGGTGTGAGATGTGGGACTAAGAGAACATTTGCTTGATTTAGACAGGCAAGAACGGAATGAACTGTGACAGAGTGAACCAGGAGACAGTTTACAGAAGCAAAATGGACAGGTAGATCTGTGAGACATTAACCGTGCATAATATGAATTATTTATATTTATAGACATTTAAAAAGATGGATAAAATATAGTCTTGGTCATTAAAGACGTGCAATTGGTGTAGAATTTGTTTCTAATTAATTCAAAAACCAGTGATGATATGCTTAGGGATTATGAGACACCTTTCCATTTACATTTATGAAGCAGAGGAATCTCAAGCAGAATATGATTATTCGTATCTCTCTGAGTGCACAGACCAGTGAATAAGGTAGCAGTAGCACTGAACCCAAAACCCTGATTCTGCTCTATACAGAAAGTGTACTGAGATAAATGGGAACTATCAAAGTTTTAGAAGTACTTTTATGTTTGCAAAAATGCTATATTCAAACTCATCTCTCATGCATCTCTTCTGTTTTGTACATCATGTCTGCTCATCTAACCCTGATCTGGCAGCGCCTGCCTTTGTTTGAAGAGTCACTTCCTACATTGCAATAACATTGTAGCTATCCTTTTGTTTTTCTTAAAGCATTCCAGATGTACGAACTTAATTGCCTCAGGATAATGCATCCAGTATAAAGAAAAATTTTGTCAAGTACAATTCCTTAAAAGGAAGAAACGAGCAGCAGTCTTAAAATAACATGTTGGCTTTTCTCGACTGTTGACAGAGTAAAAATGCCAATTTGTCTTTTGTTGATGACAACAGTATAATTCAAATTAATTTTTGCAAACAAAATTGAAACAAGTGGTTTAGACACTTCTAGCTTTATTGATAATAAACATCCTATAAGACTATACACATACCTGTCTATGAAAAAGACTAAACTATCATAATTTGTATTCTAGTTTTTTAAAGGTGTAATTTAAAGGAAATTGCATTTTCTGCATCATTTCATTTAAAAATGTTTTGCTTTTAGACAATGCTCGAATTATTCATCTGGCCACATGGTATTGTTGATGCAAGGCAAAACCCTTGAAACAAGTTTTGTTTTTCAGTTTTTCCCACATCAGTCATACATAGACAACGATTGAGGGACCGATGATGTTTCCATGCTCTACTTCTTACCATTGACAGTCAGGCATTCATTAAAGTAGCATCCTATGTGCAACAGCAACTTTGCTATTTTTCAGCTTAAAAATAGGTCATTTTTGATTTGTACATTTTATGCAACTAGGTACTTGCAGAGATAAATGGCTGAGCACTCATTGTTTACTATATCTATAATTATGATGTGTAAATGATATATGAGAAGCCATCCTTTAAAATACAATTTCTAGAAAAAATTGTTTTTCTAGAATAGAGGCATTAAATCCAAGAGATCATTTGTTTAGGACCATTTGTGTTTTTCTATGGTGTAGCAACCAGTGGTCAATAGAGAAACATTTAATGTAAGATATATAAATTTATAAAAATTTGTAAGTTAGGCTTACAGTAGCCTCCCTGAGAATCAGGCATGGAAGAGTCCAGAAGGGCTGTCTGCGTGCTGGAGGTCCGAAGAATCAGCTGAAAGTCGAAGGCCTGAAGCTCACTCTCTAATCCTGTGCAAGTTTGTCTCAGGAGGCTGAAGGGTCTGAACTGGAAGAAGGAAGCCTCTGCTGCAAGCAGGAGAGGACGTCCAAGGCGAAAGTGCGGACTGGAGCTCCCCGGAGGACAGAAGCAGTCCTCCTGCTTTGTCTCCCTTTTATTCCATCCAGGTGACAATCCCGCTTGTTGGTGCTACCCACATTCAGGGTGGCTCTTCTGTCTTCAGTAAATCCCTTCAGCCATACCCAGATCTATGCCGATTCCATTTAGATGGGCATTTCTTACTTAAATTGACACATTCAGTTAACTCTCTCACACGATGAGAGTACCTTTGGTGCAGGGTCAGATTCTGATGACGTCTACGGCCAAAATCTTGGCTCCACGCCCTAAGAATGATGTAGCTATTCAAACTGTTACCATGAGTTCCAAGTAAATAAATTCTTGCTTTAAAATCATGCATGCTAGAATGACAACTCTCTCTGGTGGTGCTGAAAAAGAAAATAAATTGTACTTTCTTTTATAAAACTAGGGATTAACTTAATAAAACCTTAACACTTACTTTGAATCTATCAAGGATTGTTTTGTTGTTGTTGTTGTTGTGTTTTGTTGCTTGGATGCTTGGATTTCTCCCTCATATCCTTCTTTTATCCCTTTCTTTCTTCCATCTCCCTCTTTGACCTTATTTCTATTTACCCCCCAGTTCCCCGAGCTCCATCCTTTTTAGCACACCGCTCCCATGCTAACCGTCCTATGCTCTCCTCCTGCAATTATTTCCTTTTATTTTTTGCAGATTCCACTACTGTTCATGGTACTGATAGACTCTGCTTTGTCTTTAACAACTTTCCTTTAAATCCTAAAAGAGATAGTAAATACACTGAACAAGTGATAAGTTTAAAATATGCAAACATTTTTATTTGACTTTTAATTCTGCAATACTAAGTGAATCACTTCCATTTTCTGACATTATTTTCTCTATCTTTAATGAAAGTAGCACAGCTCATGTACACACTTGCCCAAAATTAATCATATGTTCAGATATGTTGATTTTTAGTGATTTTCTTTTTTTTTAAATGTGGTAAACTAATAATATTAAATTAAAAAACAAATGTATATTAAATACAGGTGAATATTCTACATTTTAAAATTTATCTGTCATTTTAAAAATCTCATTGATGGAAACAAATATTCTTATGACTTCTTTTTGTTTCCCCAGTAAATGGCTATTCCATAGCATGTATTTTTTTTCTTGCATTTCCTAGAGTAGAAGTCATTGGGCAGTGTGACAAGATGTGCCGACATCACAATACCCTGTCTCTCCTCAGTGGTCCTCTCCTGTTTGTGCAGCTGCTTAGCAACCACCAGGTACTTATCACATGTGCACTGCAAACTTGTGGCAGCTTTTCCATGGGTCAGCTGACTGATGAAGGCTCTGGCAGTGGGAAAGGCAGAATGACGTGACAATTTACCAAATGTGTTGTTTCAGTAATATAAACCAACAGTGTAATGTAAGTTTAATATTTTCCAAAAGCCACACAGAATAATTCTCCAGGGAGTGCAGTAAATGTAAATGTTTACATGTCTTGTTTTCACCAATGTGGTAAGTTACTCATAAAGAAGAAATCAGGAGTGTAGTATGTTATAAATAAGATTTAATGTTGTCAGCATCTGGAGTTACACGATTGCCTGCTGGTCATTGTGTAATGATAACATTCTGACTGTGAACCCTTGAATGACTTTCTGAGATTATGCTGCAGACATACCAGAAAGGAAAACAATTTACAATTTTTGTGCATTTATCAAATTTGACTTTCTTCACTACGTAGAGTGTAGCACAGTGTATTTCTACTGTATAAGTGGTAAGTGCTCACACATGTCATTACCATACAACAAGATTTAAATTTTTCATTTTTCTTTCTTTTTGGGGGGTAAGCACTACTCATAAAAATAAGCTGTATGGAATTGCATACCTTTAAAATATTTAATACACTTGCTGTGTTTCTGGATGCAGTTTTGTAAGTTCTATAAGTTCTGAGTAAGTGTTTCTATGTATTCCAGGCTTATGATAGACAGCTATGATTTAAAATTTCTGATATGAAATATTCACAAACTTATGAAGTTATTGTATGACAAATAAGGTGCTGAATAAAATGGCAACTTTTTTTTTGTCTTTTTCATTTTTATCGGTACCAGGGATCGAACTCATGACTGCCTGCTTGCAAGGCGGGCGCTTATGCCACTGAGCTAAATCCCCAGCCCCAAAATGACAACTTTTGAGGTAGTAACTGAGAAAACCTAGGGTAAAATAGAAAAGTAACCGAAGAAAACTAACTTTAGCTGATGGAAAGGAGACACATGATAACCTGATCTTTAAATTAAGAAACATGCACTTTGAGTTTAAATTTTTTTCACTTGTAATTAACTTGACATATGCTCTAGTGACAACCTAGAAATAAGTGCTTTGCAGTCTAATTAATGGCATCACCACCACTCCAATTGTAGGCTTCTTCTCTTGGTTTTACTTTCAGATTTAT
This sequence comes from Cavia porcellus, assembly GCF_034190915.1. Taxonomy (NCBI): domain Eukaryota; kingdom Metazoa; phylum Chordata; class Mammalia; order Rodentia; family Caviidae; genus Cavia; species Cavia porcellus. Next base: position 22,350,642 of record NW_026947497.1, on the reverse strand, counting down.
TCTTTGTGTCATTGGCTTCTTGGAGGTCTCGAGTGTGAGTGTCTCACAGCAGCAGGAAGCAAAGTCCCAACACTAATTTACACTTAATTCTCCGTCAAGTTGTAAACAGTTTATATGTTTAAACGTAACCTAATATGTAGATAAACATTTTATAAATTGGACTGAGTTGTTGACTTACCAGTTTGTGGAAATATTCAGGTACTCATGTACATAGTTTTTAAGTATTTACATCTGTGATTTCAGTCATAAAATGGAGAAATTTAATTGAAGAAAAATTGTTTATTGACCACAGATATTTCTCTAGAGGGCAGCTCAGTGGAGAGTTCATACATGTGACTGAGCAGTCTCTGTAGTCGTGTAGATGTGGGTGATGCAGGTGAAACACTCCAGCGTCATCTACAATAGAAGCAGATGGGGACAGTCTCAGCTAAAAGATTCATAATAAAATGCCAGAACTTTCTGCACTGGCTTACAATTTTGTTTGTTCAAAAACAATTATTGATTACTTATTTTATGTTATATAATCCATGTTCTGAGAACCCAAAGAGGAAAGAAAGAAACACATTCCTTCACCCTCAAATAACTTTTTTGTAAGGAAAAATTAGAACTTCTGAAGTAAATGAATAATTTGGAGCTCTATTACACGAACTGATTACAGTGTATCAATGATAAGTGTAGGGGAACACAAAATGGTCACACTGTATCAGTGAAGATGCTGAGGCTCTAACAAATGGACCTAAAACAAATGACTTAACAGCAAGGACATTTACTATTTTAGTTAATTCGGTGGCAGTATAATTTCCTAATTGGTTACTTTAGTGATGTTTTACATCTTCACAGACTGAACTTATTATATTTCTAACTTGCTTTCTTCAACTTATTGTACATTTTCTCTTATGCTTATCACTTTATGGATTTAAGGTAGTTGTAGCACCTCCAATGACACTGAAAGATAAGGACAGGACTGAAGTACTAACTGTTAACCTCCCGTGCTCTTTGTTCTAAAACCACACATCCTTTCTCAGAGGCTCTCCCCAAAACATTCTTATATTTTATTGCATATTAATTCTTTAAACAATCACATGCAACAGAAATGGCAGAGAGAGTCGCATGATGTAAATGAGGACAGGAAATTAAAATGCAGCTGGGGAGCTGTACACAAATCAGGGGTCAGAGTGGCTCAGGGGGAGATGAGACTAGAAAAGAGGAGACCCCGGATTGTGATACAACTAAATTCCATATTGACAAGTTTGTATTTTATTCCATAGCCGATTTGCAATGAAATCATGATCTTAGGCAAGTGAATAAAACATGTTCATATTTCATTTGTCAGTGGACATCACTGGAAATATAAGGGGTTAGGAGCCAACTTAAAAGAAGTCCAATGCACTATAATAATTATCCAGTGAAAATATACAGCAAAAAGAACCCATGTGTAGAAATTTACAGTGAGAAAAAAAATGAATGGCAAGAGTAACAATCATGGCATGAAAAGCTTTGAACAGTGTGAGAAAAAGCAACACAAAAAAGACTTACACTGTTCCTTTTGGGTGTAATAGCACTTACTATGAAGGGATTATGAGAAGAAAATATTTGAGGAAGAAGACAAATGACTCCATTTGAGAGTTTTTAAGATATTACAAAGTGGAGGTTATAATAAGTATTTTGATTCGTATGTTTGGGTTTTAGGAGGGTAACCTGGAATTAGTGATGAAAATTATTATATATGTGTTTTATACAAACAAAACAAAAGCAGTCTTTTTGACACACTTGCAAATTCACATAAATTTCATAAAGCACAGTATAGTTAAATAACACCTGACGCCCTAATGCAATTCAAATTTAAGTTACCATAGCACAGGAACTATGCCTACTTATGTAAAGTACAGATATGGCTTCTAGGTCTTCAGTTCACAAATCGCCACGAAAATAGCGAATACACGCCATGATCAGAGAAGTCTCTTGCTATTTCTTTCCAAGTCTGTTGATTATTGGACTCTGCACACTTGTCATTCACTTTACCAACAAGAAGGAAATTCTGTTTGCATGTTGCCTCTTTATCTCTTTGTAAGCCAAGGTGACAGGGAACAAGAATGGGTATTAAAAGTGAGAACTGGCCAACAAAGATAAAAATGCTTCAAAGAAATGTGATCACATCACAGCTGAAATTTGAGTCAGACATAAATAAAGTTATAGAAGAAATAGTTGGTAGTGGAAATATTGATACTGGATATTTGAGGAATTTTAGATAAGCAGCCCAGAAATTCAGTGGAGCTAAACTTATTTCCCAAAGGAAGAAAATGGTCTGAATGAAAATGTAGATGTCTCAGAGCGATGCTGACAAAGCAAAACAGAAATAGTTAAAAATAGCAGCAAAAAACCTCACTTGAAGATATGTATTAGGTATTTATCATTATTAAAAGTACAAAGGATAAAGTATTAGATGTTGATTTTAAATTGGAAAAGAATATCAAAATTTGCCAGAGCATTTAAGGATACTTCCTCTGTACTGTAAATCATACCCCAAGAAATAGAAAGCAAGCCCCATTCAAATTACTCTTGATAAGTTTTACTTTTAGGTACCTATAATCACTTAATACAGAAATGTGAAGGTTCCACAAATAAATAAATGACATTTCTCAAGCCTGAAAAGCACAGAATGCCTTGTGCATAAAAAGAACACCTGCGATGTTATTCTTGTACTGAAGAACCGGCCCTGCCCTGAGATTGGTCATGACCATCGCCTTGCAGCAGGTGCCCTGAGATGAAGGGCTGTGCCATTTTCAGCCAAGTTTCTGTATCTGCAGACAGCATTTTACTACTTCATGGAGGAGAAATAGTGCATCATGAATATTTTCAGAGACATTTCCTAGCCTGAATTTTGCTCTACAGATTGGAGGAACCACGATTTTTTGATGTCTATTAAGTAGGTAAATGACCCCAAGTGGACTGTGCTTTTGGATAAGCACTTAGAAACTGGCAACAAGAAGAAAGAGAACGTTCATCCAGACACATTCACTGATTGGTGTTCTTTGCTATGCTCCTGTCAGAGGAAAGATACCTGGAGGCAGAGATACAGTGTCTCCTGGGTGTGGTGAGGACAGTGATGTAGCAGCTCAAGGTTCCAGATCTGCTATCAAATAGATCTGGGCCTGACACTGTACGATCTATATATCCTTAAATTTCTTTAGAGGATTGTTTCCTAACATGTAGCAATGGACTAAACAATGCCTTAACTTCTCTTTGTGAAATTCCCCTCTGTATTCATGCTTCAATTATATATCTAATCTCTGCATGGCCCAATAAATTTAAAATTATAAGAACTCTCTCTCTCTCTCTCTCTCTCTCTCTCTCTCTCTCTCTCTCTCTCTCTCTCTCTCAATTCCCACCTCCTCTCTCTCGACATATTTTCATGAGCATGAGCAAGGGACAATAATTTTTACATGTGTGTGTTTCCACTTTTCTGTTTTTCAATAGCTAATTTAATACACATACTATGTATTCATTGCTTTTTAGATGTATAAGTCAGTGGTTTTCAGTGTATTTTTAGAGTTACACAATCATCACCACAATACATTTTTAAATATTTCCATCAACTCAAAAAGAAACTCCATTTCTACTAGCAATCATTCTCCATTTTCTCTCAATCCCTACTTCAGGCAACCACTAATCTATTTTCTGTCACTACAGATTTGTCTATTTTTGTTATTTCTTATGAATGGAAATTATAAAATATGTGACCTTTGGTAACTAGCTTCTTTAAAATAACATAATGTATCACAGTTCACCCAGTTGTAGCATATATCAGTATTTTATTCCTTAGTGTGACTGAATAACACTCCATTTTATGAATTTACATTTAGTGTACTCATTCATCAGGTGAGAACTGTTCCCATTTTGAGGTTACTGTTAATAAAGTTTCTACGATGAATATTTATGTACAAGTTTTTACATGGATATTTTTGCCTTGGTAAGAAATACAATAATATGAATTTAAGATTAAATTGATTAACTATGCTTTCACTATTTATCATGGTTATCAGTGTAGATTTTTATGATAGTGATATTGATAGAATGGTGAACAAGTTAGATTACTGAGTTTGATTTCCTACAGAAAAACCTGTAATTATATACTGACTTTGATACATAGATGAATACTGATTGTGACTAGTATTTTTATAAATGCCAGTCATATAGTCTCCAAGTTTTACTCTGTGATGACTCTGCCTCCTTCACTGTGAAAATATAAGAGCAAATTGACATAAATATTAGCTTATGCACTATGAAATATGAGCATAGACAGTTCTCAAAAGAGCTCAAATTCTTGAATGAACCTCAAACCACAAAGCCTCAAGTATTGGGTACTATTGAATAAAAAGTTTCTAATAAATGTCAAAATGAGTTACATATTAAATCTATCACTTCACCATTTGCATCTGAATTTTTATAAGTAATGAAGTCATTTCTGTAAGTTTTGAGGGAGCATTACATACATAATGCCTACAAATCTGCTTTAATTTCTGAAAGAAATTTTAAGTCCACAGTTTTTTAAAATATCACTTTCAGTTTTCAAATTCAATTGAAAGACTCACAGAATGTTCTGAGGGCTTTCAAACAGTTGTAGTTTATTATAAGGAAAAGTTATAGAGTACATTTAGACAATTTCCAGGATTCATGGTAGAGTCAAGGGAAGTCCCAAATGGGGAGCTACTATTGTCTTCTGCCCATGGAATTATCCCATTCAATATCCTCCATGTTGATTGTGAAAATATGCATAGAACATTACAGGCCAGAGACATCCATCCAAACTCTAATGTTCACAATTTCTTCTAAGGCTCTGCCTCATAGACTGGTTGACTCTTGATGTGTCTTGTTTGCCACCAGCACTTGTAGAAGCAGTCAGACACAGAATAGCCTGAAGTCTTCACTCTAATTTATATTTAGTTGACCTGGTATGAACCAAAGACAGTAAGAAAATATCAGGCATGAAATTCAAGGGGCTTGGCAATTACTTTCCAAAAGCTAAAGGCCAATAGCAGAACTGCCTTTTAGATGAAGTTCAATTCCTTACAACACACTATCTTACTCTATAAATTTAAAGAAATACCTACAAAATACCAACAATATGTTTTCATTGTAGAGAGTACAAATGTCCACACAAAATAAACAATATTCCTAACATGGCTGTTACATTTTGTTAACTAGAGCCATACCACTACACTACTGGCCACCAGTAGAATTGCTGTTGTTAAATTATGCCTTTCCCTTATGGCACTGACTTATACTCAAGAATGTTTTAAAGTGGAGCATTATGAAACCAATCACGTGCTTGGGAAGAATTTTGCTCAATATGTCACATAAGACCTTTATTAATAAGAGCTTTAAGAAAAAATTTATAAATAATATGTATCACAACTGATTGTGGTTTTCTCTTCTTATAGACTGTTAAAAAACTAAAGTGAAAAATAGAGTCTAACATTAGCCAGAATATATTTTTATAACTTAGAACATTTTCAGCAGTAAGGAACCAATAATCAAAATTAATTGTGGCTTTAAAAGATTGAGGTTCATTTTCCCTCTATAATAAGAAGCCTCTGATATGAATTTGGCAACTTTGATTTCATGGTATGAGATGGATATATCTGTTATTCTCCTGAGCTTACCCAATAGCCACAAGATGACTGCCAGAATCCCAAATATTATACTCCCATTTCACATTCAAAGGCACAAAGTAGGGTATCAGGGATTACAATATAACATAGAAATTGTTTCATAGTTACCAAAAAAAATGCTTTCTGATAAGTCTTTCAAAAGCTTTCCTCAAATACCATTGCCTAGATTTGCATCAGAGGCAGCATTTAGCTGAAAAGTTAGAAAAAGCATAGAATAGAAGGAAATTAAAAATGGTTTCAGGGAAGACAAAAACATTCTCTGCAGTGTCATCCTCATAAATGTATTTTCTCCTGCCCTTACTCTCAGTTCTATTTGCTTTTTATATTTTCAATCCTCTGTTTTCCTTATTTTCTTACATTTAGTGCATTTCAATCTTGCATCAATTCATTTACTTTTATAAACCCTATTAAGCCTTTTTGGAATAATATATCTTGTTCCAGTTGATTCTCTTATGACGATTTATTGAAGCGGATTTGTAAATCCTTATTGATTTTATTTCCATAAAAGCAGGGAAAAGTTTCTATATGGTAGGAGTAAATTTTATGACAAATAGCATAACAATTTTCAACTGTGTGAACAAAGAACAAGATACTCTGAAAGGAAGCAAGGTTCAGTTTTCAAATAATGCTCTAAAATGACCTCACGATAGGAATATTTTTGTGTTTTCTTTCATTTCTGTTCATAAATCCTTGTGGAACTGTCACTGCACACAGAGATCCCTGAGCGCCTGGAAGGAGCTTCTGTCCCTCAGTAGCTCATAATTCACCACAGCAATGCAGGGCCATACCTCACCGTTCCTGCCTCTCTGGCAAAGGGCAATCAGGCGTTGTTCTGCTTGTAGATTTTCAGCATATAACTGCTCAGATTTTAATGAGACAGAGCGTTGATGGAGATGAGAGAAACAAAAATGGGATAGGACTCACAATTTGTTGCTTGATATTTCATGATTTGCTTGTGTTCATTATTTGCTTTTGAGGATAATTTAAGAGTAAATTTAAAAATTGAAAAAAATATGCTGGGTTTGGGTAGACTGGCACAAATTATGATCCTAATCTGGATAACATTCTAGTGAATTAAATATTAAGAATGATATTAAAAAAGATGTATTTATATGGAAAAATATTGATACATGATTACTCAGTTGACAGAGAGGAAATGACTTGAATAATTATTATAAGAACTAATCTCAAAGCCTTTGTTTTGCTTAATTTTCAAAATTCTAGCTTATAGCTTTGATATTACTGTTGTAAAAATTAAAGGTTTTGGGAAAATTTAAATTTATTTAAATTTAGTTACAGATGTTGCTTAAATTTAATAATGTGACTCGATTTAAGATAAAAATGCACTCAGTAAAATATATTGAAGTTCCAAATGCTGGAAGGGCTATGGGGAAAAGGAACACTTCTCCACTGTTGATGGGAGTATGGTTTGGCAAACAACTGTGGAAATCAATGTGGAGAATCCTTAAAAAACAGAGATCGGTGGTCTCATTCAATTCAGCTATCCCCCTTGTAGGTATTTCCCCTGAGGAACTGAAATCACCATACCACAGCAATATATGTGCAGGTATGTTGATAACAGCACAATATGAAATAGCTAAATATTGGGAATAAGCCAAATGCCCATCAACCATGGAACAGATAAAAAAGTTGTGATATTTTTATACAATGGAATACTCAGATTTAAGAAGGATAAACAAGGCTTTTTATTGGTAAATGAATGCAATTTGAGACCATACTCAAAAGTGAAATAAAGCAGACTCACATGTGTAAATATATTGTCTCTGTAAAGTAAAACACTGAAAGAGTAAGTAAGATCCAAAAGGAAAAAACAACTAGGATAGCAAAAGGAGAAAAGAGATATATGTGTGTGTGTGTGTATATATATATGATAGATAACAGTACTACTGATCTCTGTTAGTTCAGCAAAGGAGCAATTTGTGCTTTCATTGTTTGATTGTTTGATCATTTTGTCATGCCTTTATCTTATAATCTGAATAATTACTTTAAAGATAACAATATACAATAAATAGTATTAAAACACATTAAAGTCACATATAAATGATGATCACTGTACAAAATTATTGATGCATATAGATAGACACTGTTACGGACCACAAAAAGTTAATAAAGATATGTTTGGGTAAAATGAATACATTTTTTCCCATTTTCACTCCGATGCTGTTACATTGCTGTAAAGGATATTTTTATTTTAGGAAGTAAATTTTGAGACATTTCTTTAAATGGTTCCACAATATACAGTTGATCTAGTGTCATATAGCTAATATCTAACAGTATATGAAAATACCTATTTTACATGAAATACAAGTATATTCATTTCCTTCCTTTAAAAATCGTAGATTTGCATATATCTTCACTTAGATAATACATCAGAGCCATTTAAAAAGAAGGAATGTGATTTTGGACATACTACAGGAGATATTTTCCCTATGGTACCTTGTGGAAATGTTAAAAGTTGAAATCTACCTTTGAACAGGAAAAATTCATTCACTGTGTATTACTAAATAGCCACAAATCATCATTTTGGGCAGCAAAATGTGATTTTTGGAAATGTCCTAAATTATTGGTATGTAAAGTATGAAGCAGTTGGTTAAATAGCCTATACTTTGCAACTGTGACATAGTTTAGACTGAAGCTCTTGGCAGGTGACAATTTTGTATGCTTTTGTAGGTATTCTTGCCTTTTCTAGGAGTTTGTGCTGCAGCCCTATCACTGTACGTGGAAATTTAACTGTTCCCCCAAAACCCATGCATTGAAGGTTTGGTCCCCAGTCTGGCAATATTGGGAGGGGATAGAAACACACATAGGTGAGGTCTAGCAGAAGTTCTTTACGTCATTGACAGACATGCCCTTGAAGAAGACACTCCCTTTTCCTGGCCATGAGGTTAACAGTTTTTGCGCTGCCATAACTCCTCACATTTCCACCCAATAAACACTGACTTTCCAAAAGCAGAAGGTCTGCCTAATCACGGATGGACACTTCTAAAACCGTAAGACGTTAGCCTTTCCTCTCTTTATGCCAATATTTGTTGTAATGATGGAAAACTATATTTTGGAAATAGGGTAAAGATTAGATGTCTTATAAAAGACAAAGAATAGAATTCTAAAAGATATGTTCTTCAAATGTCCTGGGAAAATTGCAGTAATGTTTTAAAATACGTTCACGATCCAACTTTGAAGACAAAGTGATTACAGAGTTTTGAATGCTGCTGGAAGTACTTTTCTGTCAATTTACAACATACAGCACAGCATGGTATTCCCTTAATATACCAGGTTCCAGTTATTCATGGGGATTTCTTCTTTATTTCAGTGGCTGACGGGATCAGATTCCAACATTACAAGTGAAGAGAGGAGGATTTGTGAAAAGCATTGTTGTGCTATTTCTGAGGTGTTGTAGAACTTCTCCTCAGAAGTCCAGGGGTTTCACTGAACAGGTCTTACTTTTGGCTTGTGTGGATGACTCGTATCTTTCCAAACCTTCCTTGTTCTCAGAAGGGTCTCACTTGGTAGATTATCAGGAGACCTTCCATTCACAAGCCAAAATCTTCATTACTTTCTAAAACTCGGTCCTTATTATCAATACCTTTTCTACACTTACTTTCAAAATCATTTTTAATGACTTTTTAGATTAATCATTTTAAAGATTAATAATCTTAATACCTTTTTCTTCTTAGTTATTATTTTGTCAGTCATTCTCTCTTGCTCAGTTGAATCTAAGATGATTTGACAAGGTTCCACAATCCACCTTGTATTAAATGTGTAGGAAAAAGTGTGTCTTTTCTGTTTATAAGCATAACACATTCCAATAGACATATTTTAAGAAAGAAAATGTAAATTTTTTCTTGTCTTTCCCAACACTGTCATTAAAAGTATTGGGTAACTATTTAACTGCATATGAAAAAGGATTCTAATTGATATAGCCTGGAGTATATAGAGATTTGGGTGATTTTTGACTAGAATAAAGGGACACATTTATTTCTCAGTAAACTGTGACTCTTGCTGTATCCAGGGATCCTCGTGAGAGTGACAATGTTTTCAAACCCTGTGTGGCAATCCCTGATGCCCAGGGAAGACAGGGTGATCTAGAAATTCAGTCTTAAGATCATCCAATTTTTGGATGATTTTCAGGCAGCAGCCAATGTGGGCTCCAGGCAGAGGCAGCCATTCTGTGTGCCCCTTCCAGAGATGGCTGTGGTGCTGATGGGTGAGAGCATCACGATACACAAGTCCATCTGAGGACATCTGGAGAACAACCCAGCTCTGGAGAAATTGTTGCCTTCTATCCAGGGGAAAGTAGGTTTTGTGCTCACCAAGGAGGCCCTCACTGAGATCCGCGATATGCTGCTGGCCACTAAGGTACGAGCTGCTGCCCATGCTGGTGCCAATGCCACATGTAAAGTCACTGTGCCAGCCCAGAACACTGGCCTGGGTCCCCAGAAGACCTCTTCTTCCAGGCTATGGGCATCACTACTAAAATCTCCAGGGACACCACTGAAACCCTGAGTGATGTATATAGCTGATTATGGCTGGAGACAAAGTAGGGGCCGGAGAGCCCACCCTTCTGAACATGATGAATATCTCCCCATTTTCCACTGGGCTGATCACTCAGCAAGTGTTTACAGTGGCAGCATCTACGACCCTGAAGCACTTGACAGGGGAAACTGTAGCATTCTTGCTTTCTGGAGGGTGTCCACAATGTGGACAGTGTTTATCTGCAGATCGGTTGCCCAGCTGTTATATCATTGCCCCATTCTGTCATCAATGGGTACAAGAGGGTCCTGGCTTTGTCTGTGGAGACCGATTACACTTTCCCACTTGCTGAAAATATCAGGCCTTCTTGCCTGGTCTGTCTGCATTTGTGGCTGCTGCTCCTGTCACTGCAGCCACCACTGCTGCTCCTGCTGCTGCCGCTGCACCAGCCAAGGTTGAAACCAAAGAAGAGTTGGAAGAATTAGATGAGGATGTGGGATTTGGTCTCTGACAGATCGCCAAAAAACGAACTACTCAGGATGCCTGATTGGCAAAGCAAGGAATAAAAGACAGCATAACTGTCTTCAGAAAGGAAGAGAGAGAGAGAAAGAGAGACAGAGAGAGACAGACAGAGACAGAGAAAGACAGAGGGAGGGAGGGAGAAGGAAGGAAGGAAGGAAACTGTGACTCCTTTTTTTTAAAAAACTTTTTTTTTTTTTTTTTTTTAATCGGTACCAGGGATCAAACTCACAACTGCCTGCTTGCAAGGCAGGCACTTATGCAGCTGAGCTAAATCCCCAGACCCAAAACTGTGACTCTAGACATCTAAGCTCAACAAAGCATAATGTGATAAGCATGACCAGCAATGATGGTTGCGTTTGTTGGATAACTGTTCTTAATTTGGTTTTTGTCTTTAACTGTATCACTGCAAATTCAGATTACATATTATTATACATTACATATTACATCATGCATATTATTCTCATCTTTAAAATACAGATACAAAGAAAAACCTCAGTTCTTTGGGATAAATATGAATATTATTGATAGTCATTTTGATTAATCCCTGTGGGGCTTTTGTATGGTGAATGCTGAAAAGCTAATGTGTCTTGAGTCAGTAACATTCGTTAGATGGTAGTTATTACTGAGACAGATTCTATCATTTGCTTTCCAAATCATTTGATGGGGAATGATAAATAGTCATTGTTGTTCATAACACAAAGTATATTTCCATAAAAAGTACACAGACATTCCAATCACAGTTCTGTCAAGATGATGCATGTTATTCAGTCTTTATTTTCTTTACTCGAATGCCTGTTTGTTTTGTGTGGCTCAGATTTTCAATTATGGCTATATCAATGAATATAAACAAAAGAGCATGATCATCGTTTAGAAGGATGGTCTTTTTGTAATCATGCTTTTTGAGAAAGAGCTGAATTTTTCCCCAGCTGCATGCTACTATAGAAAGTAATTAAATTCAATGGTAGCTGCCTTTAATTTACAGCCACAGAGGGAAATAATCACATTTAAAATAAAAGCCACAGCTTTGAAATGGAGATATATGTTTCTGCAGCACATCCCTGGTGGACAAAATCATTCAGAAAGACCACATTGGAGGAATTTTTTCTTGATTTCTGTCCATTTTTAACTTAAAAAGAAAATTGATCACTTTACTAAGAATATTATTAACTTCCTGAGACATATACAAAGACCAGTTTTCTTTTTCCTTCATAAATGGTTTTATCAAGACTTAATACCAAATGTTCTATTTTTCTTTCTAATTAAAGCTCTTCTTTGGCTTCTGTTTGGCATTCCCATTTGTGACAAAATAAAGCATTTAAAAGAGACAATAATTTGCCTCTTGGAGACTAATGAGGTATTGATTTTCATTGGGTTTAAAATTCAGAAAACATGTCTCAAAATCAGAGACATATTGTGTCAATTAAATCATTTTCTATAAAGCTATCATCATCTGCAAAGTACTACAATTCTTTTACAATAGATTATATATAATTTTTACTAGAATGAAAAGGCATTAAAAGTAAATTTAGATTATTTGACTAATATAAACTTCAAAATTAAGTAAGACTTCTGAAGTATTGTTTGTTTTCTAAAGCATAATAAGCAAAAATATTTTCAAAAAGAAACTTTTTTAGTGATGTAAGAGGCTATTGACAAGCTTTTAATAGATACATTTTTTGCACAATTGAATGCTAATGCAAGCACTTATTTATTATAAAATATTCTGAATTAGTATCTTAGGAACAATCTAAAAGAAAGTCTAATAAATTAATTTTAAGTGCAGCAAGTATTGGAAGCAATTTCATTTTTGGTTTTTTAAACTTAGCTAACTTATTCTCAGAACAATTAAAATTTTAAATAATATGATATTAATTGTTGCCTGTTACTCATTATTTTCAATAAAATGTTTTGTTTTTTAAAAATTAATATACTATTTCTTTGAATTCTTTTTCTAACATTTTCCATCTAAATTATCTGAATAAAACTAAAATCAAATTAGACCTTAGAACATGATTGGAGTTGACAAACAACATGAATTCCTTTTAACACTTTCATCCATATGGTTCCTCATAGATTTGTTCCTCATAAATGAAATAATCTGAGTACAGTGGGAAAGATCAATGAAATAATTACAGAACAAAGAAAGTACCCAATGAATATTAGTTATAATTATTATTTATCTGACTTTTAGGTAATAGAATTGTAAAGTAAAATACTGATTTAATCATCAATTTAAAAATTGTCAGAATTTCTTTTTGAAAATTATAATATTAGTGGTGGAAAGTAATACAGAGTTCAATGAAGAACTATGAAGATCTTACCTTCTGGAAAATAAAATTAAATATACACAATACATAATTTATTTATAGTATTTTATGCTATATACACATATCTGTGTATTGTGCATATATATACATGCATACATATGCCTATATATGCTTATATAGATAGAAAACACAAAATAGAGAGTAATTAAGTCTATGGGACTTAGTTTCAAGTGTTTGAAATTCTAGAAGCTGAAAGTTTTTAAGGTTTTAATGATTTTTAAATATCAGGATTCATTTAGCATATGCACCTTTGCTATTTGTATTCTTTATACTCTTAAATTCCATAGGCAATTATGTAAAGGATCTCAATCATTATATAATATTTTCAATGAGTACTAATTACGCTTAAATCAATAAAATAATAATTTTACAAAATAGCTCAATTTTACCAGTCATTATGTCTTTAATACATAGATTGTAAGACTGGGGATTTAGCTCAGCAGCCTAAGTACCTGCCCGGCAAGTGCGAGGTTGTGAGTTCAATCCCAGTAATCTCCCCAAAAAATATATAGACAGAGATTGCATATTCAATTTATACTATCATATTAGTTCTACTTACTGATATAGATAACGAAACCACTATTTAAGAAAGCCCATAATATTATTAATTATTAAAATTATTTGTAGGCAATCTATTTTCATCTTTCCTCATAGAATAGCTATCCAAATGAGAAGGAATGAGAATGTATGAAAGTATAATATTCATTACTTAAGAGCACCAGCTGAAGAAAAAGACCAGTTAATATGTATATTTAAGTGACTAAATTTATAAACATTTAGTGATGATTTTCTGCTAATGGTGATGACTTTCAGTCAATAGACTGAAGTGTGATATGCAATAAAAATTATTTTTATCATTTTAAAATAGCAATTTTCAAAGCCTAGACATTCTTTTGTATAATAACTAAAATCTGGTCACAATTACAGTAAACTATCCATTGCTTATAAATCTTTGACTTGAAGATATGTGCATATGAGTTTGAACATATTCCACAGAGAGTCCTTTATGAATATATGCAAGCAATTTATTACTCATGGAAGGTGATCATTTTGAGGGTGAAATTACTCTGCTGACACGTTTTTTATGATATCATCCAAAATGCATTACAAACTCTAATGGAGGTCATTATTACCAAAACGCCATAAACTCAGAATAGTTTAGAGCTCTGTAAAGTCAATGTTCTATACAACAAAGAAAACATTCAGATGGGTATTTTTATCTCACGTATTGAGTTTTTCCCCTTGGCATAAATGGAATCTCTTCTCTAGAGGAACACAAAGGAATATGCAAGTTAATTGGGCATTAAGAGGCAGTTAATGATATCTTTAAAGCTCTTAGATAATTTATTACTCTTAGTTTATGAGAAGTATTTTATTCCAAGTAAGTTATTGTGCTGAAATGTTACATCAATGTAGAGAAATTTTAAGTTTTTACTATTTTCCTGTTTTTAGAAAAGGACAACTGTTTTCACTTAATATGTGCAAGGGTATTTATTTAATATAGTGATACTAAAATTGCTGAGGTTTATGTTGAAAATAGCATGTTTCTTTTTAGCATTCCAAACCAAGTTCTCCATATATTATCTCTAATCTCAATAAATTGTTTTTCTTACTGTATTTCTACCTGCATAAAAATATATCTTTCTTGTCTCAGAAATAATTGACTTAATCTATAATTATGAGAACTCAGTCAGATTTTTTTCGTGAAGATTCAGGCAATACAAAATCATAATAATGAGCAAAACAACTAAGAATTCATAAGGTAATCTTTGGCACATAATATTGGCAAAATAAAAGAGAACTTCATGTTCAAAACCACTGTATATAAATTTTTTAAAAATGCTATACATAAAGATAAACATTCTTACTTTATATTGAAGCTGCTATAGTTTTAAAGTTGTTAAATGTTGTGTTTAGTTTCATCACAGCTCATTTGTCTTAAAAATACTAATGATTAATACTAATCCTCAACTTTTGCTTTGGAAATATGAAGAAGGTCTTTGGCTAGGTTAATTTCATATAAAATAGTTACCACATAGCACACACCATTCCAAGCTCTTTCCATATGTCAACTAATTTAACTCAGTTGCAAGAGAAACATTAATTCATAACTGCTAAGTTTTACCATCATACTCTACTAGATGATGATTTATTCTGATGTTAGCTCTTTGTATACAGAAAGTCAGATCATTTATCACAGCAGGACAGAGAATACCTGCATGTGAGCTTGAAAGTTCACATAGCGTTGCATGGTTGGACCAAAAAAACCAAGTAGACGTTGGACGAGGTCTCAGAAATACCCATGACTAAAAAGATCAAAACAAATACCACGAATTAAAAGAATTATTCTACTTCCTTTATAAACACTCATTAAACATATATAAAAGTTTTGTATATCTTACTGTTAGACCTGTATCAATAATAGCAAATAACAAAGGACTGTGATTGTGATTAAACAGGATCACCTTAAAAATGTTCAAACATCTTACGATGGACTAAATCAAGAGTCAATTGGATTTATAAGAATTGCACAAGTCACAATAACATTCTGGGATGTAGCTTTCAAATTTACCAGCTCTGCTGTCATGACTGATAGTGCATTCTCCCTCCTGGTCTTTACTATTTGATTTTTTTCAATAACGTATTCCTACACTGCCTTACACTTAAGGCACAGCTTTTACTCCAGGATGTTATCTTACTCTAAGGGAAAGTCTTTATTCTTAAATCACGGAGCTTTTATATCCTAAACCCAAGGACTTGGGTGTTTACCAAGACTGCCTCTGCTTGCCAGGAATTGCAGTACAATCAATCTTCCCAGTACTACCTAGTTGATTTACAGCTCTTCAGCTGGTTAGTTTCCTAGCTGCTCTTCCTAGTTGGGGTCTTGGAATCTACTCGAGTGTATCCAGTTCAGGAAAAGAATGATTTAAAGTAAAAATGTAGATAATATGTTGGCAATTCTCTCCTCTCTAGGATTTTGGTACTGATTATTAGTCTCTTTTAACAGCCCAGCACACAGGAGTTTTCTCCAGTCCTGTGAACTTACAATCCTCTCCTGGTATCTGTCCCAGACCCTCAGATGTTATTTCCACAAGGTCCCTAAGAATAAAGCTTAAGCTCACCCTGGCGAAGCTTTGCTTCAAGAAACAGAGTCCATTAAATTAGGCCTCTCTGACAGTCCCTCAATACCTCCAAGTAATTATTTCATATGTTTCATTATGTTTGTGTAAATGTTTTCAGAAGAAGCATTAATTCCTTACTCAAGGCTAGTTTGTTGTAGCCTAAATCAGACATTCATTATCTTCAGTCTTAAACTTTCTGTTAATTTCAGAAAAAAATTTATGAAATTCCTCAAAATGAGTATTCTTAAGTTTTTAAGATATCTGTTGAATTTGTCATTTAATCTGAGGAAAATTGAAATCTTTGTTATATTAATTTATTGATGCAAATTTATGGAAAATCTATAATATAATCAAATTATATATTCTATCTCTGTGAAAGCTTTTAATTCTCCATAGAGAACACATGTATATTACGTTAATTGTCAGGTATTTTGCAGTTATTGCTTTAATGAAAATTTTCAATTTTATTTTCTATTTGGAAATTATTGAAGTCGAGAAATGTTACTGGTTTTTCTAAAATTTTTATAGATTTTACATTTTGATACTGCTTAATTTTTAGGCATATAAATTGTCTGCAATGAAGATTGTTTTCATTGTTTTCCAGTATTTGAATCTATTACTTTTATTTTACTTTATTTATTTGTTGTAGCTTTGATCAGTATTTCTAGTACCACATTAAAACTTGATAAAACTTGGTTATCTTTTTTATTTCCTAAGTTAAATGAAATAAATCTAAACTTTCTTAATTAAAACTAGTATTTGCTCTAATTAAAAATAATCAATGGAAATGCTCTTCTATTTTTAATAAACTGATTGAGACTTTTAAATTAAACAGGATAATATGATTCAAAGATTTTTGTGAGTTAATTGATGACATACTTTTCTGATCTAATAATGTACTACATACTGATATATTTTGTGATGCTAACAATTTCTATTTGTACGACAAATTCTGTCTATGGCCACATTATTAAATCCTACAATCTAGGAGCTGGGGATTTAGCTCAGCAGCATAAGTGCCTGCCTTACAAGCAGGCAGTCATGAGTTTGATCCCTGGTACTGGTAAAAAAATGAAAAAGACAAAAAAAATCCTACAGTCTAATATTTTAAAAAATTGCATGTACATTCACATGTGGTACATGAACTACTTCATTTCACCAAAGCTGTAAATCAGATTTATTTCCCTTGGAATATCTCTCCTCTCTCATCATAAAAAGGCTTCTGGAAATTTTATCTACCAGTTTTGAAAGTATATTTCAAGCTTAGAACTTTAAGAAATTATTTAGCAATTGTAGTAATTTTTTTTAATTTTAAAATAAAGCATTAGAAATCTGTCACTAATAATATTATGTATCATTAACACATTAAAAAGGGAAAGTCAGGCCAAGGAAAGAAAAGTATGTAGCTAAATGAATAATGAAAGTAAATATTTTCTAAAATTGTATTTTTAAATTCAATTTTCAGTTGAACTTTAAATTTGATGTTTAAATTTAGTAGCAGTGAGTGTAAAAAGATAAAACAATATAGTACATATTGCTTTTTTATCTAGGATAAGAAAGCAAAACTATTTTTGGGGAAAGAAAGCATTTTTTCTAGTAATATATTCCAATAGAATTTCTTATGTTAGGCAGATTTATAGAGAAAGAACCCAATCAAGGTGCAGATGATATTCTTACTAATGATTCTTAATAATGGTGATATTGGATGACACTTATCAAACATTCATGTGCTCAACAGTGTTGTGCAAAGTGCTACAGACTTTTATTTAATCCTCCTGTTAGCAATTGGATCTCTACTTTAAAAATAAAGAAATCAAACTTATAAAAGATATATAACTTGGACATGAATCTGTTTAATATCAGGTCGATTCCTTTATTGGCCCAGGAATTCACATCTCCAAATACCTTATGCTTTTGTTATACTGCCTGTCTTCTTGTCTACATGCACATAACTGACAAAGAACAGGACCTATTGCTGCATGATGCATCACAGAAGATTACAGCATTGCAGCCCATGAAATTTATTGTGTGAAAAAAATCAGTCACTGTAATATCCAAAAATCAATCCAGGTTTTAGTCAGGTGTCAAGAAAAAGTTGGATATTTTTAACTTTTAACTTTATTAACAAATAATTTAGAACTTAAAAATGCTTGCTTATACTAAAAACTTATACTCTTGAGAATCTTTTATCATTTAAGGTATAAATTCAATTGAAGAAAATATAAAAGTCTAAATGGAAATTTCTTAAAAAGTGTGTATGATCTGTTATAGGTATTACAAGCTTCTAGTACGTGCTTCTCTACCTGTCCACTTTGCCACTAAGAATATACCTTTTAAAATCCTCTAATATCCCTGAAAAATGCAAGGTTCTGATTTAAATTTTCAGCTCCCCCTCCCACACAAAAAATTCTTTAATATCATAGCATTCACTTCTTTAAATGGATTGATATTGTGATACACTGTTCAATAAAGGCAAATTTATATGCATTCTAAATAAAAGACAAGAGATGACAATGGAAATTTATTATTAAGACTTTAAAGTAGCACTACTTTCCTGTACAAATCAATAATCAATCTTTCTCTATAAGGAAATTGCCTAGTTTGGTACAGACAGGCAGACAGAATTTTTCTAAAGATATTGTCAAGCCAACACCAACCCTTCAGCAACAGTTCTATGGAGTTAATATAACATATGTTAGACCAGGAGGGAATTTGGGTTCATAAAAGTGGTGCTTTGCATACATAGAATACTCAACACTTTTCCCTATTTCCTCTCCTTCAAATTTGTCTCCAGGGATCATCCTCTGCTTAGTTCATCTCTCCCTTTTAATATTTACCTACACGTTTTTTCTTATAAATAGAACAACCCAAGCGTCAGATTACACAATGTCAGTACGCTCTGTTTTAAGCTACTGTAAAAGTGAACAGCTTAGTATTTTTGCTTATTTTAGTAAGACAAACTAGGAAAAAGTGTATTTCTCAACAACAATGATGACAAAAATGAGGCTATTACCTTTGTGCTTAGTCATGATGTTAGTATCCAGATTCTGAATGGATTTAGAAAAGACACAACATAATAAGGAATTGCTTCTTAAGTCTGTGTATTATAAAATCTACTAACCAACTCAAATTTATTTAATATCAAAAATTTTATGCCTGGAAAATATAGAATTATACTTTCTAAATGAGGTCCTCCTGAAGTTTTCTAGATTTTATGTATGAGAAGAAATATAAATTTTCTAATTTTGTTCTGTGCAATTTTAAGTATTTCCTTTTTTTGGCAATATGGTCTTGTGCGTGCGTGCGTGTGTGTGTGTGTGTGTTTTCCTAAACTATCTTCTTTTGCTAAGTTTTCTATGTAAGACTAAGTTTTCTATGTAAGGTTTCCTGTGGATCAAACTGCCAGCTGTTGAATGAAATCTATGGTTTGGTGCACTAAAGTTTCCAAAATAAGCACAGATATTTCAGAATGAAGATTTTCCCCTTTCTTCTAACAAACTCATCTCATGTGTAATGCATGAAGGATGCATATCCAAATATCATTACAATCTAATGTTCTAATCACCCTACCCTGTAAAAGGTATTTCTGTCCTCTCTTCTTGGGGAGTTGGAAACCAACTACTAAACATGAACTCTGACAGGAGTGCAGTATTGTAACTGAGCTGGCTCTACACAAAACAAAACAACAACAACAAAACACATGTTTTAACTTACAATTTTGAGTCAAACTGGGTACCTTCTCTCAAGTTTTGGACTAAAAGACATTATTGGAAGGCCTGAATAAAAGAAAAATCCAGCATTTCACACACAAAAAATTTACATTCTTTCCATTTTGTTCCACACATTTAAATGCAATTCTAGTCACTTTTCAAGTCTGAATTATGTATATGCATTGATAAGCTGATTCTAAAGTTTAAATAGACATACATCTAATATGGAAAAACACATTTTCAAAAGGAGAACAAATTTGCTGAGCCTAGCCTTCTTGGTATCAAGATTTATTATCAGCTGACAGTAATCAAGATAATGTTCTATTGGCACTAAAGTAGGCATGTATTTAATAAAATCAAGGGTTCAGAGAGACTTATATTCATATTTTTATTTTTACTAAAAATGTCAAGAGACAAGGACAACTCAACCTTAATCCTTTTTTAAAATAAAATGACTTTATCGATACATTTTAGGTATACATAATGATCACATTCATCATAGGAAATTCGTACCTGTATACCACATAACTTGATTCTTTTTTTTTCTATTCGTTTAACCTTTCTTCAAGTCCTCTGCCTCTCCTTATTTATATCTAGTTTCCATTTTTTCTTTTTTCCTCATTTTTAAAAATTTCTCTTCTTTCCTTTCGCTCTCCTTCCTCCCTTGATCCCCTTCCCATTTGAACATTTTCTTCCTTTTTCACAATATTTACTATATACTCTGACACTTACTTACACTTTTGGTTTCTCACAGCAGAAAAATAGTGCAATATTTAAACATGTGTGCCTGATTTATTTCACTAAAGAGTATACTCTACAGGTGTAAACATTTACCTAGAAATGTCTCACACTTACCCTTCAGTGGGGGTAGAGTAGTTCCACTGCATATTTAAAAAAAAAAAAAAAACACGTGTTTTTTAGTCATTCACCAGTTGATGAGCATTTGGGCTATTCTCAAGATTTGGCTATTAAAAACTATACCATCATAAACATGGGTGTATAAATGTCACTGTGGTATTATGCTTTTAATTCTTTCAGGAAGGTATCAAGAAGGGCAATAGCTACGTCAAATGAAATTTCTGGTCCTATTTTTTTTTTAAATAAATCTCCCCCACTGATTTCCACAGTGGTTGAGCCAGTCTACATTCCCACCACAGGGGAGAAAGATGTCTTTTCCTCACAAGCCCATAAGCATTTGTTATTGGTTGATTTCTTTTTAATAGCCATTCTTTCTGAGGGAAGATGGAATCTCAAAATTGTTTAATATATTTTGTGAGTGACCAGTGATGCTGAACATTTTTTCATATATTTATGTGCCATTTCTCTCATTTGAGAAGTGTATATTCATCTCAGGTGCTCATTTTTGGACTGGGCCTTTAAATTTGAAAGAATATGATATGTTTTAGCTCTTTATATATTCTAGATAGTAATTCTTTGTCTGAAGAACAGCTAGCAAAAATGTTGCCCACACTGTGGGTTGTCTCTTCACTCTGTTGGTGGTTTCTTTTTCTATGCAAAAGCTTTTTAGTAGGGTGAGATCCCAACTGTTGATTCTTTGTGATAGTTCTTGTATAATCAAGGTTTTACTCATAAAGTCTTTGCCTACAAGAATGTCTTCAAGAGTTCTCCCTATTCAATCTTCCAGTAGATTTAATGTTTCTGTTTTAATATTTAGAACTTTGATCTATTTCAATTTTAGTTTATGCATGGTGAAAGATAATGGGTCTAATTTTAATCATCAACTTGTAAAAAACAGTTTTTCTAGCACTGTTTATTAAAGAGGCTATCTTTCTTCCAATAAATGTGTTTTGTTAAATATAAGGAAGATTGTTATATCTGGAGATCATTCTGTATCTTCTGATCTATTGCACTGATCCTCAGGTTTGTTTGTTTGTTTGTTTGTTTGTTGCAAGTAGTATGCTATTTTTATCACATTGGCTTTGTAGTATAATTTCAAGTCAGAAATTGTGATGCTTTCTATCTTGCATTTGTCGTCCAGCCTTTCCTTTGCTATTCTAGATCTCTTCTGGTTCCAAATGAACTCTTAATTGTTTTCTCTAATTTTCTAAGAGATGGAATTTTGATTGGGTTTGCATTAAATCTGTATAACAATTTTGTTAGTATGGCCATTTTCACTATATTATTTCTTTCTACCCAGGAGGAAGGAATATCTTTCCATTTTTTAAATGTTCTCTTCAATCTCCTTTTTAGAGTTCTGCAGTTTTCAATGTAGAGGTCTTTTACTCCCTTCATTAAATTGATTTCTAGGTATTTCATTTTTTTTTTTGGATGCTGGCACAAAAGTTGTTGTTCCTCTAATTTCTCTCTCAGGGAATTTGTTATTGTGTGCAGAAATGCTATTGATGCTTGAATGATGACTTTGTGTCTAGCTACATTACTGAAATTAGTTATTAAACTAGAAATCTTCTGGTGGAGTTTTTGGGTCTTACATGTAAGACTATATCCAGTATTTAATTCAAAATATATCGTGAACATAAAGGGGAAAGAAACACTGAAATTCTAGGGCATAATATTTAGAAATTTGGTAAAGGCAAATATTCCCTTTCCATAGCACAAAATCACTAATCATGAATGAAAGATATATTAAAAACTATACATGAAAAATATTTGTGTTGCTAAGTAAATTGGACTCTAATTCATCAGTATTATAAATGTAAAACAATACCTTCACTTTGTGAAACAATTCTATGTTATTTTATAAAGTGAAGCATACATTCACCATGAGATTCAAGAAATCCTTTCCTTGGTATGAACCTTTCTCAAAATAAAAATAGTACTCCACAAAAGGCTTGCATAGAATTGTTATTCATAATAACTGAAGACTAGAAAACATTTAAATTTTATGATTTGGATCTGAAATGTTCCCAAAAGTTCATGTGTTGAGGACTTACTCTTTAGCACAGCACCAATCAGAGGTGACTGGATCATCACAGCTCTAGTCTCATCATTGATGCATTTGTAGCTGAATGAACTTTTGGAGGAAAACTTAGCAGCTGGGGCTGAGGTAGAGGAAGTAGGTCCCAAGGGGCATGACTTTCAAGGGTGTGTTTTGTCTTTGGTGCCTTCCTAGCTATCAGCTTGGAGCCTTCCTGGTCACAATAAGGTGAGCAGATTCACACCTCCATATGCTTTCTGCTTTGATGCTCTGCCTCTTCACAGTTCCAGAAACAGTATAGCCCGGTGATCATGGACTTAAACTTCTAACTCTGTGGGCCAAAATAAATCACTTCTCCTTAAATTGATTTTGTCAGACATTTTTGTCACAACAACAGAAAGCTAACACATAAATATTCATCAGTGAATAATTAAACATGGTGTCCTATATCAGAAAGCTAACACATAAATATTCATCAGTGAATAATTAAACATGGTGTCCTATATTAGCATGATAGAATTTTACTCAACAAGAACAAATAGAGCCATTACGCAGCCCTCTATATGTCAGTGGTGGTTACACTGACAAGGAAAAAAGCTACATAGCCTTCATGCAACCAGTTACAGCCCTGCCAGCAGACGAGAGCTAGGAAAGAGATCACAACCCATCCCATGGAACCTGCTGATTTGGAGGAACACAGGCTGAGATGATCACAACTGAAGTAAGGAAACAACCTAATGCATATGTTGTTTGATTGACTTTGCAGGACCAAAGATAGTAGCTTGAGCAACTATTTGGAGGTTAACAATATGCAATACAGTAACTATTGTGTATTTCTTACTGTGTTATCACTGTTTTGTTTCATTTTATTGTTCTATTTTATTCTTTAAAAAAAAAAAAAAAAACAAGTAAACTTCAGGCTATGCAATAACATGAATAATTTTTAAAACTACAGGGAATAGGCAGCCAAGCACAAAACAGTAAATCTTAGATGGTATTTTCAATAAAACTCTTGAGCATACAAAACTAATCTCTAGTAATAGAGGTTATAGATCCTTCACTGCCAGAATCAAGCAAGTATACACAGAAGAAAAACTGATTTTCAATCCTATATCACATCATACACAAAATTTTATAGCCAAATATGGAAATTTTATAGCCAAAATTTTATAGCCAAATATGGAAATTTTATAGCCAAAATTTTATAGCCAAATATGGAAATTTTATAGCCAAAATTTTATAGCTAAATATGGAAGGCCAAAAAGTCAAACAACTGCTGTTGATATATTGCAATAGCTTAGTGCCTGCTTGGCAAGTACAAGGTCCTGAGTTTGATTCCCATTGCCAAAAAAAAAAAAAGAAAAAAAAAAAAAAAAAAAAAGGAAAAAAGATCAAACAACTAGAAAATAACTTAGGAGAATAAATATAGGGTATAGATGAATATTTCTTCAGTAAGGCTAAGTGTAAAGAAAATACTAATGAAATGACTTGTACTGAAATTAAGAAAATTCTCATACCACAAAAGCTTTTAAAAGAATAAAATTTAAGCCGTATGTTCATGTATATGTACATTTGGCAACACACTAATTAGTGATGGTTTCTAAAATATAAACAAGCAAACAACAGCAAAAAGTAAAAACAGAAAATAAGAGGATCAAGAAATAAAAAAAACTAAAAACTTACTTTCGGTGATTATTTTTTATGAAAAACAGCTAAACATCATTAATCATTAAGGAAATGCAAATTAACACCACATGGGCATTTTTACATACCCAGCAGAAAATGATTCAAAAAGACTGCTAATGAGAATTAATGACTCACTTTTATGTTTCTATGCTTGTCTCTTTCCCCTTTTTAGGGAAATAGAATGCATTTTGAATCTCAGTCTGTATCCTACTTGAACCAGGCAAGACTTTTAGATGGTCCCATATCATTTTATGTTACTTTTGGTCTGTATTCTTTTGGTTATGAAAACTAAATTGAAATTTTCATGGCACATATAGTGTTCACAGAGTTATTCAATATACAACTTGGAGTCTACATTATAAAACATTTAACAAAATCAGCAAAATGCAAAAGAATATTTACTTTGTGAAAGGCAGAAATTAGACTTTAAAATAATATGTAAACAATGATATCAAGTTTAGAAAAAATGGTAACAGTTCTTTTCTAAAATATTAATTATAAAGAACAGAACCACATTGGAAAGGTGTTTGCCCGTTTATTAAAACATAATATGCATGCATTTAATAATCTAGCAATTTCATTTCTAGATGTACGCCTATACGAATTATATGTGTGCACAAAACATATATATCATAATCTTTGTAAAATAATGTTGTACATAATAACCAAAATTTGAAAAAAAAATAAATATACCTCAGACTGGAAAATGTATGGTCTCATAGTAAAAATCCATTTTCTTATAATTGTATGACATACTATATATGAGTAAAAATACATTGCTACATGCAAAACAATGCATGAATTTCATGCACAATATTGAAGAGAGTAAAGCAGACACAATAGGGAAATAGTAGCTGGGTTCCTTTTATATAAAGACCAAGACTATCTCTACAGATGCAGATGCAAATTGAGGTTACCTTTAGGGGCAATCACTGAAGGGAGCACAAAAGGCTTTCTGGAGGGCTGTATTTTTTATTGGAGTAATGTTTACAAGGATGCAATTATTTATAAAAATGCTTTGAGCTCTACATTTCAGATTTGTGCACTTTTCCTCATATATTAATACTATAATAGAATTTTAAATAAAAAGCTTTGTGTACCCAGAGAGATACTTTAATATTAAGAAATCAGAACATATTTTAGCTAACTTTAAAAAGAATTGTTGTATAATACTTTTTTATTTCAATAAAGTACATTTCTTGTGATAAAACTCAGTGGTATATTTTAACAAAACCATTAATTACATTGTACCATATTTTATCATTAGATATATAAATGTATATCTCAGATTATTCTAGAAACTCAGACTATAGGTAAAACTACTAAGTCATATATTTATTGTGCTGAGGATGGAACTGATGGTCTTCACATTGAGCTACATCCCAAATTTTTTATTTTTATTTTTTTAAGTTTCAGAGAATCTTGCTAAATCGCTCAAGTGGGACTTAATTTGTAATCTTTCTATATCAGCCTTCCAAATGCCGGGATTAAGCTTTTAAAAATCCCCTCTGCAACGATATCCTTGATAAACAATAACCACAGTTCACAATAAATGCTGAAAACAAAGCAAATCTTTTGCCACATATAACAATTTTCAGTTAAAAATTCCTAATGTAAAGTTTGGGTTTTCATTTTGTTATTTTTGTTCTGTAGAATTCATTATCTTGCATGGGGTACTGGCAAATCAAATCAAGTATGCATGACTTCCTTCTGGCTTATCCAGAGTATCTATGAATTTTAAATGAAACACTTAAATTAGAATTTTAAAAATTTTGTTAATAGTTTTTTTTTTTCCTACTCTTCAAAAGTTATGATTTAGTTACATCAGAGAAATGTGGATTGTAGAGTCCTGCTTCTGGGCTGTAAGAACATAAGCAAATCTCAGGGGCCTATATCTATATTTTAAAAACTTAAAATACTTCTAACTAGCAGAATTTCATGATTCTTTCTAAGGCCAAGATGCATTAATTTATGCTGAAAACTATTGAGTTCTCTGTTAGGCTATCCCATGAATTCAATAAATAGTAGTCATTATTTTTAGTATTAATGTTATTTTTGTTTCCCTAAATTATGAAAAAGTATGCAAAGGAGAAACCATACAAGGGCTGCTATTTAAAACAAAACACAAGGGTATTAAAAATACAAAAAAAAAAAAATTCTTAAAGAACTCAGAGCATTTCAGAAGTCACAAATGACATGGAAGAAAAAGAGTCAAAAACTTTCCCAGATTTGTACAAGATAAATTTTAATAAAATACTTGCACACTTCAGTTTATACTCCATATTTTACAGAATCCAGTAAGGTCTGTGTTGCTAAAATGTGTGACTATCAAATACACAATACTCCTGTTCCCATATAAAAGACATTCTAGATCTTTAAATTTTATTTATTTACCCTTTACATTTTTACAGCTGTATATTCTCCACCTTGGCTTTAACTGCTACAGGACCAAATCTCTGTGGCAGTGTTTTTTCTTAGTTTCTATAAAAGATAATTTGCCTTTCCCAGTTAGCATATGATGAGAAAAAGTCAGCTCATCATCCAAAATTATCTGGCTTTATTTGCCTCATTACATCACTACTGCTATTTTCAGGATACACATATACTCAATCAGTGATAGTGAACCTTTTAAAGCTTTCTATGTAACAGTCAGTTGTGGCATGATGCCCTTGTGGTTGCCACCACTGTACTATATTTTACCTGTGATACAGAGATTCTGTCATCATTTAGCTCAGAATGACCTTTTGAAAATCGTAATATGCATACACAATTCATAGTACCCAAGAGAGACCCATTTTCTCATCTCAGTGTTCTTCACGTGTGCTTGCTGTGTTCTGCAAGATAAACGACACCGTTATGACTGTGGTGCTGTTGGGTCTAATTGTGCTGCCAGGAAATGATACAAAGCAAATCATGACAATGTAAATCAGCATGAAATCAAGACCAGTGCATTCCACACATCTTGAGATTACTAAATGATTAAAGAAAGTTTTTTTAAGGTTTTCTTTACAATAATGTTGAGAGTTAAAAAAGAAAGAGATATTTACTTGATAATTTCTTTATACATAATATCAATTTAATACAGCCAATCTTTTTAAAGTAGAGTATTATCATTTCTACTGTCTTAAAATATCCTAGCTTTACAATAGTTGAAACTAGATGTTCAGTCCATATCCATTTGCCTGAATATTCTTTGTTTTTTCCTAAGAGGAGGCCATCTCTGGAAAAGATATTTAAGATAAAGAGTCATAAAAATTTATTTTAAAATAGTATTTTTTGAGTAGATGGATATTTCTCCAAAGGGTGAGAACTGATTTTTATTGGAAACATAATTCATGCGCATTAGTCACTATATGAAATAGCATAGATCCAGAAACTTGAGTGAGTAAAGACTATGAATAGCTAGAACATAATGCAACTCATTGAGCAGAAAAATCCTAACCCACTTTTCAGGGACCTCAGCGTTGGTTCATCTGTGAAGCTGTTGTATGAATAATGCTTATCCACAGGAGAGCTTGCTCTTCCCCAAATCATTCAATTTTCACTTGCTTCGTGTTCTGGAAAAGGACAGAACGTAATGGTACATATAATGACAACGTCACCTTGTGTCACAAACTGGTCCTGCTATCAAGTAGTTCACAGGAACTCGATTTTACCTAAGAGCTCATTTCTGAGTGATTTTTATTTCCCTCACATTGTGCAGTTACTAGACATCAGCTGCACAATGGCACGTACAGCAGTGGTGAGCTTCCATTATTACCAGTCACGTTCATCAATCTGCACTTAATATTAAAACCTACAAAAGCTAAAATATTACCTATATTTTAATTTTTTAGATAGTAGATTGTCTTCATTTCAATGGGGAAACAGGATGAAGGATTACTTCAAAATTTAGCATTTGATGAGAAAGATAAAACAGTGCTTCCTATAGGACTGTGACATATTGTTAACCTTTGCATATATATGCATACAATTATAGAACTCATACCCTTGATTAGAAGTGACAAAAAGAATTTGACATAAATCATGTGTTATAATAAATTTTTGTTTTATTTATTTTAATTTAATTAATTTATTTATTTTTCTTTTTGAGACAAGGTTTTACTATGTAGTTCAGGCTGGCCTTGTACTCACTTTCTAACACAGGCTGGCCTCCAACCTACAGCGGTTCTCCTGCCTCAGCCTCCTAAGTGTGGGGATTACAGACATGCACCACCACATGTGGCTGTATTTTGTTTTTAAAAGACAATCTATGTTTCATCTGCAGTGACCAGCCAGCTAAGTGTATGCTAGAGATAAGTTCAACCTATCCGAAAATTGTTACCTGTGTAAAATAATTCAGAAGATATATATTTAGAAACATAGACTTAGAATTTAAAAAAAAAAAAAGTTAAAATGATTCCTTAGGATCCTTTAAACCACTGAGAAACCTTTACCAGCAGCTTTATAGGGATGAGAAAGAAAAGAAGACAAAGACAGAGAAAGGAAGGAACGACAGAAGGAGAGAAGAAAAGCAAGAATATCCACTCAGAGAAGCAAGAAATCAGACTGGAATTAAACACACAAAATAAAATAATCATCGCAAAAATTTGAATAACATGACAAAAACGTTTCGTTAGAAAATATAAATATTGTCTATTGGTTAAAGCTCATGATCTTTTGAATTTTTTGAAAAACCTACATATACTCCACATAATTTTTAAAATTTAAATAGTATAACAATGTGCTTTTTGTCATCCTGCTACTACTGAGGGTTGAAATTGTTAACTTACTCTTCTGAGTGTGTGTCAAATGTGTTTCAGTGAAACAGTTATTTGATTCTCCCATTTAAAACTATCCATTTAAAGACAGATAAACCAAATTTCCCTATGATAGAAAGTTCACACTGTTCCTCCTGTACTACCTCATAGTTCCCTTCCAGTTTCACTACAGAATTCACCTAATATTATATATTTTCTAAACTAAAAAAATGCTTATGACTCAACTTTAATATTTAGAGAATTTATGAAGTTGACATTTTAGGTTAATTTAACCTTTAAGTATCATTCCAGCCAAATATAACAAAAAGTAAATCTATATAAAATAGATTTTTACTTTTCTGTGTTTTTTTTCCCCTCTCTCCTCTACCTCGTTTATTTTTCCAACATCAGGTTCATTTATGTTTACACCTTATAAAGTTAATCATCATGTATACAGATTGAAAACCGATCATTATGCTTTTTTTACAACTATTAAATCTAAAAACAATAAAAATGAAAGAATTGCATTTTTAAAACTGAGACAATTGGGAATTGGATTCTGGGATCTTTGAGCTCCACTTTTATTTGGTTTGGGGAACATAATTAGATTAACAATAAAGAAATGTGTGTGTGTGTGTTTCTCTGGTAACACTTCTGGCTGACTCTAGGGGCATCTAAATTTGAAAGTCATCGGTTTGAAACTGCCTTTGAGAAACAGAACCTCTATAACACATTTCAAAACAAAAATTCAAATTTAAATGATCTTGCTCATTGTGGATATCCTAATACAAAGATTAAAGAAAGAAATTAAGGGTAAACAAATCTTCAAAAAATATAATTTTGTATTTAAGTAATGACCCAGTGATTAATACATGGTACTATTTCTCTCACAGCCAGGATTCTCAGGTCCAAGAATCAAGGAATGACAATGGGATTGACACCACTCACTATTATTTCTCACTACCAGCTAGCAAAATGTTTGCTTCCTGGATCAGTGACTGCTACACCTAGAAACTCTGTAATGACCATCTTGTAATGCGAAGGTTTGGGCAACTCACATAACCCAAAGGGGAAATGATGTTGTAGACTGGGGTGGTGCTCCTGGCCACCAAGGGGAACCTGAGCTTCTGCTCCATAGTGAAGATAAGGGAAGGCACTTAAGAGTGTCTCTTAATATTTCTAGGCATTGGATTCAGGCAAATGGAATATTGAGCAGGTATTTGGTAATACACTAGATTCTTTAGGAATTAAACCTTGAGTCATTCCATCATGGAAGCACCATGATTATTGAGGTGCTTGGGGTGGTGAAAGGAATGCATAATGCATAGTGGGAAAAGGTAGTTACAAATACTATGTATGACTCCCTAACCATGAGTCCTAAAAAATAACTGTAATTGTCATATTTCCTTTTATTATGCTTATAAATGTGTTAGTTTAATGCATGTTGGTACTTACACATCTTTTCCTTCATGTGTATTTATCCTACAACATAAGATGCATTGACTATTTGCAGTTAAGCTTTGATATTCTTACATCAGAGTATTTAAATTATTGAATATCAAGAACAAAAACGCATTGCTAACTACCTAGCTCCTCTTCTGGGAAAGGAGTTGTAGATTCTCAGCTCTTCCCATGATAGATGTATTATATTAGATAAAATTATGACTGTATTATTGTCTTTATTTGGAGACTGACTATGATTTAACGAGATGCCCGAGTGCCAAACTGACAAGGGTGGTTGCGATGGTTGAATTTATGTGTCATTTTAGTGGAGGATAGATGCTCCAGTTAAACATTATTCCTGGATGTATCTGTGAGTTTCTGAATGTGACTAAAATTTTAATAGGTGACTCAGTAGAGTTCCTTGCCTCTCCAATGTGAATGAGCATAATAATATTCAATTGGTTCTGTTTCTCTGGAGTTCCCTGACTACTAGTATTAGTGATATTAAATATCTTTAATTAGTCACTTTAAGTTGCCAGGGTTAACATGTCCAGGCTGGACTACACACTGAATGAGTCCTATGCAAAGAAAAGAGCCTCACAACCAAGGGATATGAGGGATGAGCTGTGATATTACAGCAGTGAGTTAATATCATCCCTAGTGGGACCCTAGGAAACCAAACAAGCAGCTCCCCTCCCTGGTAAGCGGCTGCCGTGTGACAAACTGTGGCCCTTCCAGGGGAGAACCACCCGCATCTCCTGAGATCCACACCATGTTGGAACTTAGGATGCTGGGCAACCAAGCAACCAGCCTGCCTCCCTGCTAAGCAATAGTGAACCTACTGGTACACGGCCTAGAGTCAAACATCCCACTTCCCCTACCCACTTTCCTCTCCCTCTTAGCAAATGGGAACCAAAAATCTGAGCATCTCTTGGGAGGTTGACCATAGGAAATAAGGGGGATCTCCTTCTATCATCTCTTTGAATGCAAATATTTTTATTACTGTTCTGCTTTATTCTGATTAATGGTACTGCTCTATTCAATATTCTGTTTTGATAAGTTCTACAATGTTCTGTATTTCATATTATTTTGATATATGTGATTGAAATAACAACTATTGTATCTTTGTAAAGATAACAAAATATACTGTGACACCTATTACTGTTATCCCGGTAACCTGCTGTGAAGTTCTGTACCAATTTCACTACACTGTCTCAGTTGGCTTTTTTCTGTCTTGTTCTGTTGTGTTTTACTACTTTCAAAATTAAAAAAAAAAATCATCCCTAGTGAAAACAAAGGATTGACCATTATTTTAGAGCTCTAGAGCTAGCAGAGTTTGTGCTCAGCCCACACAAATGCATGAAGATTCCTATCCAGTTACTAAAGTGCACCTCAGTGAAATCCATAACCATCAGTGGAGTGTTTGGAAAAGAAAGACTGGCTCTGTGGCTGACTATTCAAAGATCTCAAAGATCAAGTGAACCAATGTTCAAACCTGATAGAACATGTAAGAAAAAGGTGAAAACATTTTCAGTGGTTATTTTGGCACATCTTTGAAAAATATCAAATATATATAGTTATCAGTAGCAACTCTATACGGATCCAATTTCATAAATGATTCACAGAGGATATTCATGAAGGACTCAGAAGTAAAGATGGGTTTAAGCTTCAAAACCAGTTTGATGCTGTAATCTGCTTTCATTTGACCTCCAGGGTCTTCAAAGAATGCATTGAGTACACAATTCCAAAAGAACAGTATTGAAGTTTATTGAAATATACTTTCCTCCCAGTGTATCCCAGTTGCAAAAACGGAAATGCCCATGCAAGTCCCTGGTCTGATTCATACTTCTACATATGACTTGGGTTACGATTCAACCCACACTGACTTCCAAAGTCAGCACGATCTATTGATGATTCATGGCTTTCCACTGGTACACAAACGCATTCAACTTTGTAACATTTTAAAAAATAATATAAACCAGAAAGCCCTCCTTTGAGCAATGTTAAATTCTCTTGTTACCATAATTTCATCCTTCCTAGCCATTTCAGTTGTTGAATATGTAAAATAATTGTTATAGTTCTTCCTTCAACTTATTCTGCAATTAAATGGATTCAGCTTTTCCCTTCATTTCTTATTAAAACAGCCTTAAATCAGGAGAGCTCCAAAGGGAAGATTCCTATCATATTTGACCTTTGACTCCATCATGATTTACTCTGCAAAGCACCAATCATTATTGGAAAACATTTATTGTGGCCTTTCTTAAGAGTACTAAGCTCTTTTTTACATCAGATTTTTGTGAGTGATTGCTCCTCTACCTGTTCTATGTCTAGTCTTTATTCACATTCAACTTAAGAACATTTACACACACACACACTCACCAGTATACCAGTAGTGGATTAATCTTAAATTGGCACTTGGGTTCACATGCAGCAAAAATGTCGATCTATCCTTCACAGGCTTCAAAATGTTCTGCTTTTATTCTTGCTCTGCAGTTCTTTTTACCACTATGCTTGCTCTGTCCCTTCTCTAGAGTCATGCTAGATTGAATAATAATATGCAGTGCTGTATGTACTAAAAAGCACACACACACACACACACACACACACACACACCAAAAAAAATTCACAGCAAGTATGCACAGTCTGTGGGTGACCATGATCTCTACCTCTATGGGAAGCTACGACCATGGGTCAGAGCAGGAAAGATGGTCATGGTCCTACTCATCACCTGATGTGGAAACAAAATTTTAGTGAATGCTTCTGTTTGTGAGCCAAATGCTCACGTACAAGCATTAGTGAACTGAGGTAAGTGTTGGTATATATTATATCCCATGGTTCTTTACAAATGTCATTGATTTTTTAAAAAGTTCTTCCTAGGAAGGCAACTCTTTCTATATCTTAAGAAAAAATGCAATTTCTACAAGAAGAAATAACTACATGCTGCCTAAGGTGATACAAAAACTCTAGCACAAAATAATCTAATACCCTATGTTCCTTAAACAGGAAGAAAAACGAGAAATGTAGAATTTTCATTGTTGTGTAAAGCTGAAGACCTCACTAATTCCATCACCCAGATTACCATAGGTTTTCTTAACACAACATCGCTGTGTATTAAGTTGTATCTCATCTACAAGTTCACTCTGCGAACTATTATAGACTGGGACACAACACACCATGTTCCTGATTTCTTCCTCATGTCTGTTCACTTCAGTCAATGCAGCATGCAAGAGGGAGGTGAAGATTTGGAAGAAGGAGAAGGGACTGCTTCCTTCGTGTTTCCTTCTGGAGATACTGAGTGTTCTTTCTGTGACTATCACCCTAGCAATGATTCATCTTGCCAGCGGAAATATATATTCATTCCTATAGCAATGTCAAATACATTTTTGCATTTCATGTAACACCTGCAGAACCTGCCGTAATGTATCCCCAGAGGTACAAGTTCCTGGGGCCCCTGCCTCTGTTTGGAGTCACAGGTCAAAGAATCAAAGGGGCTTTCTCTTGCTAGTGGCTCAGAGGCACCGTTAACATAAAGCAGAGGCTTCCCCAGAAAACCCTGCATTTCAACTCTTTCCTCAAAGCTGTTAAATTTTAATTATGTAAATCTCTTCCCTTTCATGTTGGTATTGATTCCGTGAGAAGCAGTTAGCAAGACATGATTAGACATGTAAGAAATTTATTAGGGAAAATACCTGGAGAAGGAAATGGGGAGAAAGCCAGGAGACTCTGGCAAAGCTGTTAGATTACAATGTGGTTCTGGGCCTCAGTGCAAGACGGAGGAAGGAGGATGAAAACATTTAGGCTGCAGGGAACTGTAAGATAGGTTTATGCTATAGGTCAAATGCCATTTGCCCCCCAAAGTCTATGTGTTGAAGTACACTAACCAGGCCCTTGGTGAAGTTAAGTGGTAGCAGGACCTTTAAACAAGGGAAGCCTAATGAGTGGTCCCCGGGGCCACTGCCCTCAGAAGGAATTAGGGTAGTTCTTGTGGGACTCTTGTTCTCTTGAAAGCCAGTGAGTTGGAAGAACAAGCCTGGCCTTATTTGCACTCTGAATTCCCGGTTCATCATGCGGTCTCTGTTTCTTGTCTCTACTTCTGCTTTTGTGATACCATCTCCTGAGGTCCTTCACCAGAGACTCACATCATACCCTTGGGCCTCCAGAACTGTGACATAAATAAAACTCTTTTCCTTCTAAAAGATTTCAGCCTTACATGGCCATTAGAGAGTACACTGTTATACTCTACTCTTTCTATCATTATACTCTCTTCTAAGAAGTATATTATACTCTAATATACTCTAAGAAGTATATTATTATTATTAATGTGTGCATGTGTGTGTGTGCTAGACAAGCACTGTCCCACTTAGCTACATCCTCAGGTCTTCTGTAAACTTAATTTTTTTGAGACAAGATCTCACTAAATTGCCCAGGCAGGCCTCCAACTTGTAGTCCTCCTGCCTCATCCTCCTGAGTAGATGGGATACTGTAGGTGTGTGTCACTGAGTCTAGCTGAGAGTCCTTCAAGTCATCTGTTGAAGCAGGTAAGAGGCAGCTTTTGCATCTAGGTACTAAAGGGAAGAATACAAACAATTCCTCTCATAATTACATTTAGTATTCTGCTTCAATATTTTGCTTCCTTTCTTGTAATTTTCAGCTTTGAAAATTTGGAATCTTGGTGCTAATTCCAGGGAAACCAACAATTACTTATGAAACCAAATGTTGAGATTGTCACTAGAAAATTATGAGCATCCTGAGTCACCATTAAATGAGTAGCAAAGAAAGAACTTGCTGTTTCTTAGCTGAGCTGTAAATTTATATGTTTCAGGTATTTTGCATACTACTCCTCAGGTTGGATTTGTAATGTGTTTGTTATGATTCAATTGGGGATATGAATATCTGACAATGCTAAAGAAATAATTTGCTTCACAAGGCAGTTCTGAAAGCCCATGCCTGTAATTCTACCACTCTGTAGGCTGAGGGAGAAGGGTTGCCTTGAATTGGAGGCCACACTAGGCTACATAGTGAGTTCAAGTCCAACTTGAACTACAGAGCAAGACCATAGCCATGAATTGATCCTCCCTCCAGATAGAAGAATCTCAAAATTTCAAGAATCATATTCATTTCTTAGATGTGTGTCTCACTTTTGAGCTATGTTAATTATTTCAAAAATTCAGTAAGAATTCCATTTGGAATAAACACTGTAGGCTGCCTTAGAGCATATCAACATAAAATCACATTAATTTCATATAGTATGTACAGATGTGTAGAGAAATACTTACAAGGATATGCTTTTGTCAGATATATGATGCACACACACACAGTAGCTAGAATCAAACATTCATATTGCAACAGCAGTTCTAACATGAAAAGAGTCAACATCAGTGAGGACCAAATAATAGCAAATATAAAGTTAAAGGTCCAGCACATTCAGCACGTCAAGAGTTACTGGGAACAGTACCCTCCTGAAAAGTGGCCCTTTCACTACCCTAAGAACAATAGCTCAAGAATAATAAACCTAGCATGCAGGGTTAATTCTTTAGCCATCTCTCAGAACAGAATGAAGCTCATTCAAAATTTCACTCAGATATTGGGACTGATGAACCTTCCACAAAGCAAGAAAATATGGAACATTTATTGTTTACATAATGAGTTCTTTAGTAGTGGAAGCAGGGTAATTCCCAGAAGGTTTGGGAATGGCTTAAAAGTGCAGGAAAAGGAGATGAGCATGGGTGTTTGTTTTGGTTACCAAGTGAGTCTGGGGTGGGGTTCCCACACAAGCTGTGAAGTCACTAATGACAAGGAGATAAACATAGCTTTCTTATCCTCTTGTCCAGAAATATGGCAGCAAAAGAAACTGAAATTAGACATTAGGGAAGAATTAATAAAAGACAATAGTACAATTGACCCCTGATATTTGATTAGGAGTAAAGTATGTCGTTTTTTAATTTAATTGAATGCAAATTTGTTCTAATAAGATATTGTGGCACTCTGTGAAGCCCACACCTTGAAGCCCAACAAACATGTCTCCCATCAACCTGACTCCATGGGTTCTAAAAAGTGAATATGTGAGTTGTTCAGGATTAGTGATGGCTCAAATGTCAAGGGCTTGTAGGGCATCTTGTTAAGGGTTTGTTTTGTGAGCTTAAAAGAGGCATATTCACATGTAATTTTGATTTATATTTGTGTATCTATAAGATAAACAATACTCAGTTCTTTATCTTGGAGAGGCAACCTTGTGCAGAAAGTCATTGTCATTTACCGTATCAAGTGGTCAGATCATTGGCCAGTGGTTCAAGAGTCTCTAAAATTTTGCTGATGGAGCCAGTTATTGAAGTTGCTCAGGATGACACCACTGTGTAAACTTTGCCCAACTGTGTTGCCTCTTCTGTCCCTTCCTTTACCAGGGACATTCTGGTAAAAGACTGAAAGGCAACAGCTTCATATGTGAGTATAGTAATGTTATGTATGAAGTCCATACATTTCCTTTGTTGTTTCTTCATTTGACCCCATGGAGCTCCAACGTCAAAGGGTATGGGAGATGGGGAACCTTCACGAATATCACTATGGCTGGCAAAAGATCGAGGACATTACATGTCACACTCTTCTGTAAGTTTAATATGCCTGGTGATCAGGTCTGGCTCCATTCTGAAGGAGACGTTGCCTGTCATGCTAAGCTTTTTAAGTGCTGCTTTCATGAATCGACACATAACAAGCAGCTGGATATGGAGGTTCATGGGCTGAGTACTTGTGAGAGTTTCCAAATGATCCCAGTATGATACAACAACTATCACTCTAATGTATCACAGAGTTCAAGAGGAGGTTTTTTTTTTTTTTTTGTAACAGAAATCCAGGAGCAGCTTATGTCATGAGACTCCAGTGACTACAGAAAGTATGAAAGTCAGGCATCAGGACCTGCATATCAAATGTGTCTGGTGAAGCTACTAACAGAAGGCATTTTGAAAAAAAGTTGATGAAGGAAGAGCCATTGAACATGGGCCAATTTACATGTAATGACATAATTCAAATAAAATTTGTAAATGGCCAATATGCTGTCCTTCGAACCCCAAAAGGCCTAAAGATAGGCTTGCTTTTATGTCATGGATGCTAAGAATGTCAACAGTCATTTCTTGGCAGTATCAGAGACTTGGCAACTCTTGACATATAAAATGATTTTATGAATGCAGCCAAGGTAGCATGGCCTTCTACTATGCTACATTGAGCAATGGTTAATGTTATTTGTGTGAACTGTGCTGTATATTGGTATCTCTTGCAGTGCGTTGGATGGATCTAGTCAGTGAAAGAAAGCATCAGTGCAGTATTATATCTATATTTCTAGAATAAGCTGGATGAACTTAAGCTTTTAGTTGCAAAAAAGTCTACTTGTATAGTGTGCAATGACAAGTTTATACAGCTATCCTGTTAGTAGTTAGCTGCTAACTACTAACTACTAAAGGTGTGCTGAAGCTAAGTCTGTAAAAGTGTGTAGTCATTCAGTCTTTAATTAAAATTCATCTTCCTTTCTCAACCTTGTATCCTCAATATTACTTTTACTGAATCATGCAGCAAAAGACAGAAATAGGTTGGGGCAGAAAACAGAACTTATCTATCTGTGTCACTGTTGCATTTCCTCCTATGGCAGTCCTGGAACAGAAGAATTTTCTCTACCATTTATTACAAAGAAAGTAAAAGTACATAATTATAAATTCAATGATATGTGCAAATGTCAAACCATCACAGCAATGAGCTGAAGCAACTAAAGCATCCAGCCACAAGGGAACTTTAGCATCCTCATCTCACTGTAAGAGCTGCCCAAACTACATCAGTTAAATTCAGGCTTCTCTGCTTTCCAACAGACTAGTTAAGATAGTGACGTTTGTGTGTGGATCCAGTAAAATCATTAAGTTTTGAAATCCTTAGGTGGTTCAAGTTGAGTGACAACTTGATTGAATTTGATACCCATTTCAAGATTTGGTGGACACACTTTTTGGTGAATCGTGAAAGCATGACCTTGGGAGTTTATGTCTGCTCCTCCCCCTCCTCCTCTCCAGTACCGTTCACCTGCTCTGACCCCTGCTGCCACACCCTTCCATCATGTTGTTGCCTTGGAACCAGTGGACCCTGGACTGAAAACCTCTAGAGTCATGAGCCAAATCATATATTTTCCTTTAAATTGTGTGTCAGATATTATGTTCCACCAGTGGGAAAGCCGACTAATACACTGCCTTTCCTTGAAGTTTTCCTAACATACTTGGACAAGAGACTTCGCTTTTTGATCCTTTTTGAGGAGAGGTAGATCTTGGTTCATCCTTGATGATCATTCTCCTTAAAGCAGCTGAGGTCAAGGTAGGAGGGGAAAAGTGATTCAGAAATTACCTTAAAAACGAACTTCTCAATGTTGTCAAGCAAGACTTCATATTTACTGTTGGTCTGGAGAGAAATGACTGATGGGCACAGTTCAGTCACACAGACCACTTTGCTTGGAGTTCATT
This sequence comes from Cavia porcellus, assembly GCF_034190915.1. Lineage (NCBI taxonomy): Eukaryota > Metazoa > Chordata > Mammalia > Rodentia > Caviidae > Cavia > Cavia porcellus. The sequence goes on along the minus strand of NW_026947497.1, from coordinate 22,311,548 downwards.
TAATGTCATATTTTAATACAATGTACTCGTGGTTGGCATCAGTTTTGGAAACTATTAGCTAAAATCTTTCTCAACCAGAGCTATAGGGATTGGTTCTCCCATTATTAAGATATCTCTTCCTTCTTCTCTACAGAGGAGAATAGAAGCCAAGGTTCCATTTAGGCAGTTTGGTTCAGTACTTGTTCAGCCTTATCACAAACTGTAAAAATTGAAATCTATATGATCTTACCTTTCAGATAAAAACATTTTATGTTAAATCCCAGGACTCTATTCTGAATCTTACTTTTAGAGCCTTTCATTGTCTCCTGCAGAAAATCATGTCTCTATCTGAATCCCATGCTCACTTCTAGAGATGTGTCTGAAATTTAATTCCACCTTTGTCATTTTAGTTACATTCTCATCACTGAGTCACAACAGCTGACACCCACAATTTAAGGGAGGAAAAGGTTACTAGGCCTCCAGATTATAATGGCTTCAGATCCTAGTTGGCAGGTTCTAAGGTAGGGTGGAAATAGCAAGGGACATTGCAGAAGAGAATTATTCATGGCAGGACAGCAAGAAGCAGAGAGAGAAGTCAGCGGCGCCCTCTCTGACCAGGCTTTACCTTCCAGTGGTGCTTTTAGCTACAAACCCCATCAGTGGGCTAATCCATCCAATGGATATCACACCCTCAGCCCTCAAAAGCCCCCACCTATGAGCACATGAGGTTTTGGTGTAACATCTAGTTATAGGCCCTAACAGTTGTGTTAGGTAGTTTTCATTACTATAAAAAAATACCTGATAAAGCCAACTTCAGGTATTTGTTACATTAATAAAATGCTAACATCAATAAAATTGAATTTCAGATTCATTTTTACAGTGAGAGATGACTGTGCAAATAGAAGGGGACTTGGGGAAGGGAAGACAGGGGAGCACGAAGGGGAAGCAGAATAAGATGCAATATTTACATGTACTAATTTTCCAAAATGAATACCATTATTATTATGAACTACAAACATGCACTACAAACAAATAAAAAGTTAAATTTCACCAAGAAAATAATCATTTTGGATCATCATTTCAGAAAATTCTGTCCATGATCAATTAGCCCTATTGCTTTGGGCGTTTGGTGAGAGAATGTGCTCTTGAATCAGCAGGTAAATTCCTGGTGGTGGGGAAGAGAAAAATAGAAAGGAAGGGGCCAGAGCTGCAGTGAAGCTGTGCTTTTGTGACCTCCGTCAGCCACTGAGCTCCACCTCTTACAAGCTCCAGCACTTCCCAATAGCATGAAGCTGAGGACAAAACCTTTAACACATGGACCTTTAGGGCATTTCGGATCTAAACTATGGCAATGGTATTCTTAAGCTGAAACGTTGCCTATGTCTATTTCTTAGCTGCTGGTAGAAGACAAGAGACATTGAGTCTGAAACAAAGGGCTCAGGAGAGCCAGTAGCACAAGCAGCAGGGCCTGCACATTTGCTCCAGCTCTTCACATGCACTGAGGATGATTGCAGAGGCCCAAAGGATGCCTTCCGCAATGTGAGTCGCATTATAGTGCAGTGAACTGAGATTGGGGAGTCATTTTCTTTATAATAAACTGTGAATAAATATACTCTTTATTTCATAAGGAAATGCACTTTATCTTCAAAGCTAGTCTATAAAACCCTGAAAATGGCTTAATATTGGATATTTTTGGCACATTAAACAATAATGAAGGACCAATCAACCCATAGAAGGTTGCCTCCCAACATTATGGAAAACATAATACTGCCTAAGGCAAAAGCTGTAGTTTCAAAGGACTATAGATTCTCCAATAACATCATCATCAAACTCTATTCATTTTCTGTTTTTGCAGTGTACAATGAATGCACTATTGTCAAACCTAACTTTTCTTTTCATTGGAGAATATCTTTTTCTTTCATTAAATCTTACTTCCTAGAAAATTAGAGAACAGATAATTTCTGGTTTGTTGAACATACTTGTCACTTTTAGGTTTGACTTTAGAACATTTATACTGATGAAGAACACACCATATCTGCTGTCATCGAGGAGAAAAAATACATTCAATATTAAAATTCAGACAGAACTCCTTAGTAACAGTGGCTATCAGTAGGATGTCAGACTCCTGCTTTGAACAGCTGTCTATTAAAACAACTTTGCCTTAAAATCTGTGGATTCAGGCATTTGACACTTGAGTCTTTTCCCATCCTAACCCTGCCACCTCAAAAAGAAAGAAAAACAAATGTTATATGCAAGATCGAAAGTAAGAAATGTCATAAGCCTCAATTCCCTTCTTTGGCAAAAACTGTCTACTTTAGGAATGTAAAGATTGAACTTGTATTTGAATAAGATTTGAGGAACAAAGAAGTTGAAAGTCATTTAAAAACCAGCAGTCGAAACTATGGTTCTCTATTGTTAGAAATTCTTTATTCAACAGTGTGGCTCTAATCCAAATGGGGTACCGGTAAATCAGAGTGATCCTCACATACGGGGGCATCTGGGGGAGGTATTTTAGATATTTTACTGGGAAGGGTAAATTGTTACTCTTTTTATACCAAAAAACCATAGTTATATTAAATAAAGCTAAGAAATCTTTTACCAATACTTATAGTATGCAAACTAATGTATCATATAGATACTATATAATTATAATGCATACTTAGGTGTTATACATAGATAATACATGTAAAATATACAATGTGCAAATGTATGAATTATTTAACATATGCTGTTTATAATTTAAAGTATTATGTCACTATAAAATCATATTACATATTATTGTATCATATATTATTGTATTATATAACACATTGTGTATTATTGTAACATATAATATTGTATTGTATTATTATAAAACATATTGTTATATCATATAAAAATGTAAAAACTATGTAAATGTAGATTATTATTCACAAAACATACAAACTATTAAAATATATAAGCTATTTTAATGCATATTATAATGTTTAAAACTAATCTCCAAGTGGTTGAAATACTCCTCTATATCTGGAAACTTGATTAATTTTATATTTGCTTTCATCCAAAATTATAAGGAGATTTCCAAATCCCTTTAATTCTTTTAATTCCATCATCATGGTATACAATTAACTTTAACCCCTGAGTTATTTTGATCTTAAATAAATATATAATATAGAAAATTAAGAATGTCCAATCTTACGTATTTGCTCATAAAAGGAAACCCAAATTTTCATTTAACATTTATTGAATTTTAATCTAAAAACCTTAAAATCTAGGGTTTTGATTTCTGAGAGAAAAAGTCTAAGTGTAAAACCAGAGATTATTTCCTCAGTATTTTACTATTGATAGAAATACAGTAAGAGGGGAAAAACCAACAATCTATCAGCAGGAAGAAAATAAAAAAAGACAGGAAGAAATTAGAAAATGAATCAAATCATCTAGAAAAAAATACTGGTGCAAGCTTTATAAGTTAATGTCATTTTTTTCATCCAAAAATTATCATTAAAAAAAAAGAGAGAGAGAAAACATTCGCTAAATTTATCAAAGCCACACCAAAGATCAAATAAATGATAACGCTCTCACCTATGTCTCACATTCACCTTAATCATACAGACCTGTGAAGGAAAAAAGGGTTAAACTAGAAGAACTTTGATACAAGGAAGTTAAAATAGGCTTGGGAGCCCACTGTTTTTCGCATTGGGGAGGCACAGGTACAGCTGGGTCCTTGAACTAACTATAGACAAGTGTAACCTCTGACGCAAAGTGGCCTTTTACATGTGAGTTACCTTTGTTCTTCTTTGTACACAGACCCGTTCCCCTAATTCCCCAGTGACTGACACTGCGCCCAATCCCTTTCTTACAAAACAGTTTAACTTTTGCCAGCACCAATCAGAGTTACTAACAAGTAATGTAATTACCAGCTCCTTGTAGCTCAAAGCTAAAAGTATAGTATCCATTTTGTAAAACTATAGAGCATATTTTCAAGATAATATGAATCTTTATTTTTCTATATCATAATACTAAGTAGTATCAAATACATGTAATTTTCTTTGTTGTCCGCTAGGCTGACCTTATTCTAAATTAAGGATAAAGAGTCAAAGAGTCCAATATCCTCATAGTAAAAATATATGCGGAATCAAATATATGTAAAGAAGGAAAAATAATTTTCCTTCCGCTCTCAAATCTCAGCTGGGGCGCCAGTAAGAAAAGCAAATTCACAAGAGAAGGACAAGTACAAATTCATTAATACGAATATTTCATGTGTATATGTGAAAAGACTAGGAGATAGATACTTTTTCAGAGGTTATATAACATCTTCAACAGAAACACAACAAGAATCTGAGAGGTAAGTATGGAAACGTATCCAGGAAAAGCATAGTAGACAGTAGTAAAATTTGTAATGCAAACTTGAAGTAGGCACCTTCTCCAGTCCTAAAATCCCAGTGACAGAATCACCCCGCTCTTCCTTGGACTTTCTTGCACTTAGAAATTTCCTTTATACGCATACATTTCCCTTACAAAAACCAAACTTCTATTATAATTTCAGATTGTGTGTGTGTGTGTGTGTGTGTGTGTGTGTGTGTGTGTCATTCGGCAGGCTCAAAATAATCCTTACAGAAAAAAGGCATACTTGGGGAAAGTATGTGTTAATCCCTTATGTATACATTATGTAAATGCTCCAATTAAGAAGCTACAAAATATGCCAAACACTTGAAAAATATTTCTATTCAGAATGCTTAGAATTAAAATGGAAATTTAGACCTCTAAGGTGAAAATTGTTAGCTATCCAGAAACCAAATAATAAACTAGCAATATTTATAATTAGTGATATACTGTTTTAAAGCTCCACTGTTCTAACTTTCTTTTCCTTTCCTTTCTTTTCCTTTCCTTTCTTTTGCTTTCTTTCTTTCTTTCTTTTTCTTTCTTTCTTTCTTTCTCTCTTTCTTTCTGACTTTCTTTCTTTCTTCCTTCCTTCCTTCTTTCCTTCTTTCCTTCCTTTCCTCCTTCTTTTCTTTCTTTCTTTTTTTTTTTTTTTGGACAGGGTCTCACTATGCCATTCAAGGCAGCTTTGAGCTCACTGTGTATCCCAGGCTGGTCTCAAACTTGCAATGATCCTCCTGCCTCAGCCTCCTAAATGCTGCGATTACAGATGTGTGCCACCACACAGAGCTGTTCTAATTTTCAAGCAAGAATTTCATAAAGTCATAATTTTGAGTCATTTGTTGAAAAATGGATGCACCGTGAGACTATCATGTTTAGTGAAATACATCAAGTACACAAGCATAAATGTCTTTGATATGAAAACAACCAAGTTTAAATAAAAAGCAAGATAAAAGATAATAGAAAGTAGGGAGATAAATGTTTCTCAAATGGGAAGAGGATCAAGAGATTGAGGAGAAGGAGAGGAAAAAGAGAGGAAGGTGATGAAAAGAAAATTGTGATGTGTTATAAAATTGTGATGTGTTACACGCCTCACAAAGCATGTAATTTCTATGCACTGAAAACATGTACTAATAAAAATAAATAAAAAATCCAAAAGATGAATAGCTATATAAGATGTTATATAAAATTTAATAAATTACAGCAATATCTATCATTAAGGATAAATTTTAACACATAGGTTTTAATAAAAAATAAGTTACAAAGTATATGAAGTGTGATAAAATGTCTGAAATTTTTAAAAAGAAAAAATACAATATTATTCATAGTTTACAAATATCTAACACATAAAATTCAAATATAAACCTGTGGGGAATAGTAATACCAACTTGAGGGCAATGATTACATCTGGGGAGAAAGGAAGAGCAATGATAGATACAATGGAGAACTCAACTTTTATCTGTAATACTGTTTTTAAAACCAAATCTCATAATGACATGGAAAAATATATATTAAATCAAGAGAGCAAAATTAAATAGGCAATCCTCATTTTGTGATTCTCAGTCTGTATGAAATCCTGTGTTTCAAATCACAGGAAAGGAACAAGAATCAAGGGAGCAGATTTTGGGGAAAGAACAAGGCGTGCATCCACGTTAGCCATAAGCACCACCTGACAATCGGTGATCTCAGGTGATCTCAGCGAGGCAGCTGCTCAGAAGCAGACTCTGTTACACAGCACAAACTATCTGGGGCTTTTACTTGAATTTGCCTCATTAGCAATCATCTCTAGCACCAATTATAAAAATTACATCTGCACACAAAATTATGTGATTCTGCAATTAAAACAAAGCTTGGATGCTGGGGGTGGGGCCATTCTTTAAAAAGCAAACCTCTTGTATGTTCTAAGCTTATGGAAAGAGGGGGGCTGTTGAATTCAGTGGAGCAGTGTCATGCCTTTAGATATCTCAAAAGTCCCTAGTTTGCTTTTCTCTCATTCCTCACTTCCTTTCAATAATTCCCATGATTTATTTAAATGATAAAAAAATGCTATTCCTTATGACAGTTTGGCTTCGGCTAGGCACTGAGATATTTTCAGTACATTATGGATACAGGGACGGTAAGAAGGGTGCCCTGCTAACAATTTCTTGGACTTGTGTGTAGTCCCGGCAGCTGTCATCTTCATGCCTTCCAAGGTAAACAATTTAATGTGTCACAGGTGCTGGAAATGGATCTGTTGGTGACACACACTGCATGCATCAGGGACAGCAGTTGTGTGTGCGTTTGATGGCAGATGATTACATGTTCTTTAATGTAAAGAAGACAGAAAGAAATCTTGAGATTAGTTTCCAGTCAGCATTTTCAGAGAAGATATCCATCCCATTACATCTGCTTCTGGTCTAATTTAAGACAATCTTGCAGATAATTTTTTTCCTGTGGGGTGAGAAGTGTTTTTAAATATAGATATGCAGTCTCAGAATATTTAGAATAAAAAGCAGATTGCTACAGTACTATAAGAATACCTACATACATTGATACTTTTGCATTTATAAACATATTTTTCTAAGGTTAAGTTGCTTCTTCACTTAGTTATTGGACATCATACATAAAACTTTCTCATGACAGAGGAGATGATGTATTTTATTCTAACAGTTTATGATTTGTCATTTAAAACATATGGTGATAATGTGTTAATGGTAAAAGTAGGGGTATTTGAGAGCGAGAGAGAGGCATTCTAGCACTGAACTATCATTTTATTGAGCAATTATTTTCACAGTAAGTGGTGCATGAGCCCACTTGGCATTCTGGCTTATGATAGACTGCTGAATGATGACAGATTGCTTCTCTTGAACGAAGTATGAAAACTCAGTGGTAAAGGATATAATTATAGCCCTAGCCCTAATTTAGGTTTATAATTTTAATCATCTAAGGTAATTTGATGCAACCTAGAAAAAACTAACTGGAGTTAAAGAATTCCTTACAAAGGAATTATTACAACACAGGTGAAATGCTGTGGCACCCTTCCCTTTGGGAATTAAGGGAAACTGAGTAGAGCTCCATCCTAGTGGTGAGGAAGCCTCATATCGCACTCTCTTTTCTGGAATTTTGGAGGATGGGGGTCAGGTTGAATAGTCTATGGTGTTTCACAGGAACCCAGTTCTACCTTCTTAGATTTCCATAGGTGTGTTCTTTAAGAGAATCCTCTAGCTTCCTCTTCCTCTCATTCACTTTTTCCAATAGAGAAGAAATTTACGGGAAGGCATGTAAAAGAATGGGAAGGCACACTTCCTTTGCCTTCTCCTTCACGCTGCAAACTTCTTAGAGACGGCTTTGCCCACTGTGGAAGGAGGCTGGCCTGCAATTCTGGACTGGTAAATTTAACCCAAGAGAAACCTACTAGGGAAAATGATTGCGGAGGTCGGTCAAATGTCCTTCCTTTCAGGGGAAATTTCATCAGCCACAGGGCAGATAATTACTTTTCATCTCTCTGACTGCAGTACCTATTTTCCATTGGGTCAGAATTGAAAAGGAAACTATAAGTTTTATTTCTTCTTATTCATCCACAGAATAGGAAGATTTGAGAAACACAAGAGTATCCTTTGGAGACCCTAAGGACAGGCTGAGGCGCTGTGTTTTCAGGTGAGACCAAAGTCGGCTCTTTTGGTGCATTACAGAAAATGGGTTTGTGATGTCTCTGGCTGTGTAACTTGCCCAGTCACTGGACTAGGCACCAAACGAGCTGCATGAGGAGACGTCAGCTTAGCGTCCATTCCCAAGAGCGGACTGGACAGAGCAGCTGCAGCTTGGACAAGGTTTAGATTGTGTAGAAACCTTACTGTTCCACACATACAGTGACTGACTGAATGCCTTTTTCTGTACCTTGGTTAGGCTGAATCCTGTTTCAGAATTTTTGCAGTTGCTGCGCTCTGTATCCAAATCATATGTCCAAAAATATTTGTAAGTCCAGCTTCTTTGCTTATTTAAAGTCCCTCTTCAAAGATCATATAACACAAGAGTTTCATTTGTTTGTTTTTTCTTTTTTTCTTTCCAACTGTCTTGTGCTAAACTTAACCCAAGTTTCTTTTTCCTTTCTCCTTTTATTGATCTATTTACTGGTATGAAGCATATCAAACTCTGATATTTTTATAGATATTTCTTTAAACAATATATATTTGTACTGCCTATCTCTTTCACTATAATATAAGACCCAAGAGGACAGGACCTGTCTCCTCAAATATTGCTGTGCAAAATTAGCACAGTATATGCTTAATGAGTAAATCAATTCTAAAGATATTATTTTTAACTATTATTTTTCTTTGCTTTCTTTTCTTCTAACAATAAGCCCAATGTTGTTTAAATAATTTCAGTCGCTCTCTAAATAAACTGATTCCTGCATCCTCAAAGTTATTTTTTGGCCTTGGGTTAATAATATTTTCCTGGTACTCTCATTGCAAGAAAACAGAATATTAATTGCATGACTAAGCCTTCTACTCCTTACTTGTTCATTCAGGAGTTGAATTTCATTTCTGTGAGTAAAGCCACAACTAGTATCTCCAAAATTTAAAACTGTGGTCATAGATTATACTATTAGTAAATCAGAATAAACTTTACCAGAGCCTAAGCTGAGGGCTGGAGAGAGGATGTCTATAGGCTTTCTCAACCAGACTCTACTAAGGGAGCCTGGATTCCCTCTCCTTGACCTTCATGGAATTCCAAAGCAAACTGACAATATTTTCTAGGCAAGCTAACCTGCCACTTTCTAATTCGTGTCACTTAGCGGAGTCAATAGTTGCTGTTAAGAACATTTAATATTCTAGGGCTATGCAGCATTCAGCCCTAAGAGCTGCCTTTGTGTCTACAGACTTCTTGTTATGGCTCGTGTTTACATTCCCCCTGCAAACCTCATGCAGTCATAGGTGAGGCAATTTCAGAGGTGAATGGATCTACAGTGTGTGACTGATCCATAGTGCAATACTAGGGTTAAGGGTATTAGAAGTAAGGAGGAGTGATTATTAAATCATGCCACTGATTGGTTTGTTACCACCCCAATCCCAGGAGCCTGGATACAACACCGAATAAGGAACAGAAAAAGGATTGTTTTTTTCCCTCGCTTGCTTTTCTACATTCTGCTCACCACGAACTGCTCACTCTGCAATTCCTATCTGACATGCTCCCCTGCCTTAGAACCAGCTAATTATAGAGTAAAATCTCTACAAATTGTGAGATGAATAAACCTTCCTTCCTTTAACATTGAGTGTTTTGTCTCAACAATGAGAAAAGCAACTAAGACATTTCTAGATAGCTGAAGTACTGAGAAGTGTCCTATTGGGAGGACACAAATCTGCTACATACCCCAAAGCATATATAGTTTGTGTGCAGAAGCACTAACTGTAGTGTTTCAGACAAGACTTTACTGTAAACTCAACCTTGCGTTGACCACATATATGTCTGTGTAGTTCAAGGTTAATCACAACTGTCTACATACTAAGGCCAAAGAAGATCAGGCCAGTTTAAAAACAAAACCAGCTGTATAAGCTCAAAATAAGTTGCTACAAATCACCAAAGGAACAAAGTAGTCAAGATTACTTTAATAAAACCCATGAAAGTCAAAGTCTTACAATTATTCTGGCCACAGCAGAGTCCCTCATACTCTACGTGTGCCTTTGAACGTTAACTTGCAAGGTTCCTCCACTCCTCAAGGTTGCTGGCCATGCACAGCAGCTGTATGGGACAATAAAGAACTCTCCACTTTCTTCCTTGTAACTTATAATTAAACTTTAAAAATAGACTGTTATGCGAGAGAAATGGAGATTTCTTATCAACTGTAATGTGAATATGATTAAAAATAGAAAATGAAGATTGAAATTAAAGCCACAATCAACCTCCTAATATTTTTTGAATTAAACCTACATTTCTAAAAATGTTTACTCTGTGTATTAGTCATGGATTCAGAAGAAAATTAAGGTTATTTAAATATGTTCAAATAATGGAACTGTCTAGAAATAAGTGGACAGAGCACACAAATGCCTACAACCATGCAGTGATTATAACACAGCTATTCCCGTCCCAAGGAACAAAGCAGTTATGAATTCAGAAGGACAGAGTCATGTCCAGAGGGACAACTTGAGGAGAGATAAGCAGCCCTTGGGAGAAATCCAAAGCAATAAACACTTTGAACTCAACATTCTGTTTCTATTCCGTCATCTGCCAGGACCACTGACTGTTCATATGCACTCAGCGGCCAGAGAAAAGAATCACTTGATACATTCCAGCCAAGTCAGACTCTGGGTTTGGACACTAGACTGAAAGAAAGCAGGGGCAGGTGAAAAGAAGAAGATATATGACCCACTTTGAAAATATGAGTAGGGAGCAGCACTCTCATGTGCACAGGATTCTCTGAAGACAGCTCGTGTTGAACCACTTGTACCCAATTCCTTCCTCATTCCCATCTTTCCTGGGGAAGAATCCCACACATTTCCCTACCCTGTCACTCACCTTAATAAAAAGGAATAATAGTGGAAGTTTCCTTCCCACTGGAATAGGTGGGAAGCAGAGAGCAGGAGTGTTTCTTCATACACGCTAGAGGTCTTAGAGGAAAGTACAAAACAGGAGGGGTTAAAATAAAAGACCCCTGAAATAAAAGGCCCCTTGTGTCCTCTCCTGAGTGGGTCATCTACACACCTGCAAGACAGATCTGTGGCTGTCATGTCTCATGCACTAAAATATCCATCAGAATAAGTGTGAGGGAGATTCTATGTTGTGGCAGTACATTTTCATGAGACTTCCATGCAGCCTGTCAGCCTCGATGAACTAACATTCAACTCCTATTTAGTTCTGTGGTGGGAAGATAGGGAACTGAGATTTTCTTTCATAGTTACATGAAATCTCTTACAGAAGGCTTATGAAGGAAGAGCCAATTAAAGCTCAAAAGTGTAATTTAAACTTGAATACTACATTTAATGAATATATTAAAATAAATTCTTCAGGTATTACCAACCATATATATAATATGGTTTTACATATATATATATATATATATAATTACATCAGTATTATATTAAGGCTTTTCTTTACTTGAACAACATCCTTTACTATTAACTTCTTTCTTGCTTTTGTGGTTTTATTTTCCTTATGGCAAATTCTTTATATTTTGTTACAAGTAACATTTCAGCAATTGCTTTATTCTGTCTTCTCCTTCAACATCTGCACTTTTAATTATCAAAATATTTTTCACCATAAAATATGTTTACAAAAGAAAACTTGGGAGCCAATTATTACTTTGCTTTAAAAGTAAAATAAAAAGGATAATATTAGCTACAAAACTTTTGAAGTCCTCCTCTGTTCACAGCATCTCTGTGAACTCGCTGTTGTTTTGCAATTTGTCTAAGATCATGAAGTTTATAAGCAATAAATCTGAAACTTGAAAACCAGTTATTACCAGATTTTTATAGCTTAAAATGCTTTTAGGATGATTGCATATTCCAGGAAGAAATCAGCATTATTTAACTATGTTATGAGTGATACCAAAAACAATAGTTTATGGAGTCTCTTAAATTTGAAAGTTTGAAAAGTAATAATCTCACACCCTAAAATGGCAAACTTACTACCTGAAGATAACATAATTTGAAAATTAAAGTTTTATTTTATAAAATTTTATTTAAAGAAAGACTAAACAAAATAGAAAATAAGTAGAAATAATACATACATTCAGAGGGAAAAATAAACAATAAGAAATCACTATTGATTTTTACATATTGTCATTTTACAAACAGTTGTTCAAGATACAAAAATGGAACATGTAAAGTGGGAATTCAAACAGGGAACTGCAAACAGTTCTGTTCAATTGTCCAACAAAAGCTTAGTAACATGGTTGTCAATCCTATACACTTAAACATACATGCAGTTATCCATATCTTCATTTATGTTTACATTAAACAAACTAAAGCAGTTAAAATCATTCTGAACAAAAGAATAATAGTATTGTTGGATTTCACATCATGACATTCTGTGATCAGCACTGGGTACTGTAGTGTCTTTTTTTAAAATTTAATTTAAAGAAAGACTAAACAAAACAGAAAACAGGTAGAAATAATACATACTTTCAAAGAAAAAATAAACAGTAAGAAATCACTAGTTGATGATTACAGATTGTCTTCTTACAAATAGTTATCCAAGATACTAAACTGGAGCATACAAAGTGGGGATTCAAACAGTGAGACTGCAACCAGTTCTGCTCAAATATCCAACAAAAACTTAGAAATATGGTATCAATCCTATACACTTAAACTTATATGCAGTTATCCATATCTTCAACTATGTTGAGATTGAATAAACCCAAGCAGGCTGATATCACTCTGAACAAAGAATAATACTATTGCTGGGTTTCATATTAGGACACTCTAGGATCAGCGCTGGGTATTTTAGTGTCTCTTTTTCTTCAAAATATCTGTTTTTTCATCATGGGTCATAAGATCAGTTCTCATAAACTGTTTATAGATTCTACACATGCATGCGTCTTAACATGTGTTTCTATCCTTTCTATATTAGAGGGAGAAACAAAACAAAGCAAGACAAAACAAAACATATTCCTATAAACACATGAAATGAAAAAAAAAAACATCTAAGACCATTGTACAAAGAGTTCTACCATGGTTCCTGTGTTGTCTCTTGTTATCTCCAATAGAATTTGCTATATCATCAGACATAGTATAATTGTATATCTCAGTATATAGCAGTATTAATAAAAACACAACTTTGTATATAGTATAGAACTTCAAAAATCGTCAGTTATCAAACCAAAATGTGTATCGTAGAGTCTTGTCATCTTCAGTGTAGTTGCCTATATTCTCAGACTTGATACTATCAATCATATAAGTTTTGAGTAAAATGTTCTCTGTCTCATTTCTGTTATGCTCTTTTTTGCCATCAATTGTCTGCTTATCTTCTTCATTCTGTTTTCTGCTCCATTCACTGAGGCCTCTCTGCCACTGTTCCTGAAATCCTAGTACTTTTCTCTCTCTCTAGAATGCCCTGCAGTATTCTCTGTAGAGTTGGATCGGTGGTTGCAAATTTCCCAAGTTCCTCTTTGTCTTGGAAGTACCTTGTTTCTCCATTAATTTCTAGAGACAGTTTATCAGAGTATATCAATCTGGGCTGGAGGTTATTTTCTTTCAGGGCTTGGAGTATTTCACTACAGACTTTTCTTGACTTGATGGTTTGTATTGAGAACACTGCCATTATTCTGATGGAACTTCCTTTATAAGTTATCTGTTTCTTGTCTCTAAGAGCTTTTAATATTCTGTTCTTATATTGAATTTCTGAGATCTTGATTATTATATGCCTGGTTATAGCCCTGTTTTGGTTGTAGGTGGCTGGAGTGCTATATGCCTCACATATCAGAATATCATTTCCTTTTCCTATGTTTGGGAAGTTTTCCTTAATTATTTCTGTGAATAACCTTTGTAGTTCCTTTGTTTGTACCCCTGTTTCTTCATTCACATTCTTTTTTTTTAATTCACATTCTTTATTCTCGTTATAGATCCTCTTGTTATCTTTGTTACTGCTTGTTTCCTTGTTATTTTTAAAAAGTTTTCCCTTTCATAATCCCACATTGCAAAATTGACCTCCAGTTTGGATAATCCATCCTTGGTTTCTTTCAAGCTGATTTGCCATCTTTCCAGAGATATTTTAATTTCCTGGTGATCTTTGAATCTGCTTCATATATTCTATTTTTTTATACTCTTCATCAAATGGTTCTCTCCTTTGTTTGAGTTCCTCCCTTCTTCTGTCTGTGTCTGCTTGAGGGGTGCTTAGTATCTCTTTTATTAATCTTCTTATATCTTGCTTTACTTGGCTAAATATTTCACTTTTGAATTCATCTATGAGGTCCTGAATATATCTCTTTATGTCCACTGGTGCCCTGTCTGATATTGCATGATTGCTGTTCTCATTCTCCTTTGTATTTACCTGTCCTGGGTCAATATTCTCAGGGTTGGGACCTGAGGACTTTTTGTTGTTGCTTCCTCTTCCCATCTTTTCTGCTTCTTCCAGGAGGCCCCAGTTTCTTTCTTTGTTGGTTACAATTCTTCTGAAGCACGCTGGCTAGATGACCCTTCCCACTGCTGTGTGCTAGTGAGTTGCAGACAGGGACAGCGTATGTTGGCCCCTCCCCTCCAGGTCAGTCAAGCTACTGTGGCCTGCATTGTATTACTTTGTGCTGCCTCCTCTGTGGGTCTGTCAAATTTCTGAGGCTTCACTGGGTTAGTGTGGCTAGTGTGCGCCACCTCAGTAGGGACTTGATTTGGATAACCTATCGGGTCTCAGCCAGGTCACGTGACCCAAGGCCTAGCTCGCTCCACCAATCCCGTTCAGGAAGGGAACAACTGACTGAGGTCACTGCTACCCCTTGTACTTGCCAGTCCTGCCTGGTCCCAGAATACCATCTGCTGGAGCCCCCCTTTCTATGGAATGGCTCCACTCCTGTCTCTCAACACAGGTCAATGTAAGCTCCCTGCCAACTCAGCTCTCCTTTTGGCTCACCAACCCTCAAACTCAGTGTAACTGTGCCTCCAGTGAGTCGAAGCAGCGGGACCTCAGATAATTGGCAAGTCACCCACTGCGGCAGGAACACTGAACCTTTAGCTGTTCCAGTAATAGAACTGGGACTGTATGTTTGGTTGGTTCTTCTCACCTTAATTTCTTCTTGGGACGAGAGAATTCATCTCCCTCTGTTTGGGGCTCCCCACTCTGTATTCTGTTGAATTCTAAATTGACTATCTCAGGGAGCCTCTGTAGACAGTTGTTATCTATTCGCCCTCTTTGCTCCTCCTCTTGAAAATTAAACTTTTAAGTGGGAAATAATTTGAAATTAAATGTTTACTTCTCTAGGTATAAAATTTTTAAACCTTGGCAATTATTTAATGACCATTCGCAAAAAATACTGTATATAATGATGATTTCCAAAGTGGGACAGACTTAAAATTTTTAACATCAATAGTGTAAAAATGCAAGAATACAATTTTGACTTTCATTTTGGCTAGAAAACAACTTTGAAGAGAAAATATCCTATCTGTATCTGATCAAAAGACCTTTATGCAATAACTCACAAACTTTTTAAATTCTGAGCTAATAAAATCAGCAACAGTTTTAGAAGAGTCTTAAGTGGTATAAGGTATTTACCTAACATTTCTCAAAATGTTAAAAGCCTTAGGTGCCTCATGCAGGAATAGTTGTACAAACTTGCAACTCCCATGTTAACCAGGCTGAAGCAGGAGGATCACAAATTTGAAGCCAGTATGGGCCATTCAGTCAGGCTACATCTCCAAAAAAGATGGAGTGGACTGAAAATGTATCTTAGTACAAAAGCACTGCTTCGGTCCCCAGTACAGGGTAAAAAATAAAAGAGATTCTCGAACACACCTCTTAACTTTTTTCACCATAGAGTTGTATAAAATCAAACCTATTTCTATGTTTAGCTGTTAAATCCAAGCTTAGCTTAGTTTAATTTTCACTAGCTGCATTTAATATCCTACTGTATTGTTACAAAACCAGTTGTCATTTTATTTTTACAGATTTCGGCACTATTTGATAGTTTTATCTATCAAATGGATACCAAGAAAAACCTCACAGTCGTTTTATTTGTCCAAGATTTTAATTCATGCTAATTTTAGTAAATGATGTTAGATACTGAGCAAAGCCTCCATAGTTTATCATGATCTGAGCTAAGTGATCAGCTGTGGATCGATCATGAGGGGACCAAGTCTGGATGTTAAAGGATTTATTTAAGCAAGTTTATTTAAACACCAAGAATAAATGCTAAAGTGTAGAGGATGCTTTCATCATGAAAATTTCCTATATTTTTCTGCTGCTGTCAATTAGATCGTTTTATTTTATAAGTTAAATTTCCCACAACTATAAAGCAGGATCCTATACAGTCATCTAGCAATCTAACAGAAGAAATCCGCTTTGGCTTCATTTGTATGGATTGTTTCCCAGGGACATTATTACAGCTCTTCTGTATGTTTTGGGACTGCTGGTGAGAAGCACAGTGTTGCTGACTCAATGAACCTCTAAGGGAGTACACACTCAGCTCATTTTTGATAAAAACATGAAAAAAATCTCTGTTCTGTTTTTGATGCAATGACAATCTTGTTAAATTCACAGGTATATGTGGTACTTCACTTTCTTAGATCAACAGTTCAAAGGCACATGCGAGGGAAACATTACAGAATACGCAGGCTCAGTTACGAAAAAGGAGGCCTGCAGTAAACCTGGAGGACCCATGTGACCCAGGGAGTGACAAACACAGCAGTCTCCCTTATGTGTGTTTTTGCTTTTTGTGAGTTCAGTCAGCTGCAGACTCAGCCACCAGTTAGCCATGGCCTGAAAATGAGAAATGGATAATTCCAGAAAAAAATTATAAGCCATTTTATATTTTTATTATGGTGCATTGTTATCATTGCTCCAGTGATTATTGCTAACATCTCATGATTCCTAATTTATAAAGTTATTCATAGGTATTTATCTATAAGACAAAGCACAGCCATTGTGTAGGATTCAGCCTGTCCCTGATCTCAGATGCCCGTGAGGGCGTTGGAATATAACCCCCAGGGGGAAGCTGGGACTACTGTCATTTGACTTTAATGACTCAAACAGATCTCTGCCCTTTATTTGCATTTCTTCTGCTGAATTCTTTAATATAGCTTTGATGCCTCTGTATTTTCAGATACTCACATTCTTATATATATTTTTATATAGGAAATGTCTAGTTTTTGCATGGGCTTTGATTTAAAAGTCTGTATGTATTGATGTAAATGCATAATACTTCATTTCAAGGTTGCAGGTAGATACTGAAAGGGTAAAACAGTGACTCTCTCTGGGGAACTAGTAAATGCAATGTGATATTTCTGCAAAAGGCTGAGGACATGGCTTTGCTTTTCCTTTGGATAGTGACCATTCTGTTTTGTTACTCCCTTTCGTTCCTAGTTTTGTGGTCATGCCATTTTCTTGTGATTACTTTATCAAAATATGAAAGACTAATGACTTCAAAGATAGATTTATGTTAGGAATATAAAGAAATAGAATTCTTATATAACATTTCAAGGACACATACATAACCTTAGTTTTATATCTTCTATAAAGGATGTGATGTTTACAAATTCAACCACTGATCTAAGCACAAATTGCCTGTCTTCTCTACAGGCAATAGTATCACTGCAGGTTGCTCTGCAGTCAGGAAACAGATGCTTCATAATATTTACTGTTACATTTTCAAGTTGATGAGCAGAATCTTCATTAGGTCCCAAGTCACAGCACTACAAACTAATTTTGAAAAATTATAATTTTATTAATATGCTTTCACTGAATTTATCTATTCATAGTGGAGACATAAAATATGCCTGTAGTAAAATTATATTTTATAGCTTATGAATCAAATTCATTGCAGCTTTCAAAATTTTCATGTTTCAAGGTGTTGAAATACTTTGTGGGCCTGAGAATTTTTCAAGAGGATGACTATTAAAATAAAAGACATATTCAAAAATTAATTCCAATATTAATCCTTTAAGGCCTATTGACCCATCTTTGGAATAACAATAACAATGGAACATAATAAAATGTTTTATCTTCAAATTTTGTTCATTGAATTTTTCTAAGTAACATATATGAATTTCATCCAAAAATCCAAAAGGTTTCACACTTCAGAGTAAATGGGTTAACGTATAAAGACATATCCTAATTCCTGTCATCTCCATAATTTATGATGAAATACTTCTCTATATCTTCTCATATAAAGATTACAAATTTATGAATTCCACAGTGTTAAATTTTGGCAAAAATATTAGGTCAATAGGAACTTTTCAACACTGAAGATCAGATTATGAGAGGATATGCCTTTCGAATAACTTGTCAAGCTTAGCATGAACATAGCAAATGTCTAGAACTTTTCTTTTAAGTATATACCTTCAGAAATGTCTACTTGTGTTTAGGAAATGCACACTGAAGTATTCATATCAACATTGTAAGATCATACCCTTTCTCTAAAAAGAACCACCCCAAGTCATAGCAGAAGGAGAAATAATGGTCCATTTAACTAATGAAATTTTATATAGAAATGAAAAATAATTAACTGTTTTCATGAATCACAGGAATACAATACTATGTGACTATGTAGAAGACTATAATAAATGTCATTTTCATTCAAAATTAATGTATTATTCAGATATTCAGGTACATGAGATAGAATTTTATAAAACAACAAAATAGCACAAATGCAAGCATAATTAGAAGTTCTTTAAGTAGTTTTTTTCATGTTTTGCAATTCTTGTGTCTCTTTTCCAAATATTACATAGTTCATTAAGAAAAGAAAGAAAATAGCTTCAACAATAATTCTCAAAGTTTCAAAGTTATATGGAAGAAATTGGAAGCTTATCATAAAAGACAAAGACTTTCTAAAGTAGTGTATCTTTTACGTGTAGGACAGTAAATTAAACTTGATTTATTGAATTATATTCTATCACTATAATGCATACATAATTAAGGCAATAGTACAAGTTTTAAAATATATACTCAGCATGGGCAAGTAAAAACCTTCTATCAAAAAGCTTGATTAAATTATACCCTTTTGTTACTTTTGTACGCCATGAAACTATTGTCTTGCCATGAAAATATAGTCATTATGTGTCCTGACACACAAGCAGCTAGCTGGTCTCTTCAAACTCTTATTAACCTATTTTCTCTGAGGAGATTAGTGCTACAAAACATGTCACTGAATCTGCTTTCAGTCTCAGATACTGAGAAGGTTATTGTCAACTTGACAGCCTTGGGAGGCACTTTTGGGGTTAGTAAAGCATATTTCTGGATGTGTCCAGATTGGCCGAGCAGACATGACCCTAAATCTCCAGTGGGACCTGAACTCTTCCTCTGCAGTGCTTTTTCTCTTAGGTCGGCTTCCCCATGCCACGAACTGAGCAACCTTGTTCTGGTACTCCCTTCAGTCATGATGTTCCTGCCTTGGGATCAGCTGTCCATGACTAAACCCGTTGAAATGGTAAGCCAAGTGAACGCTTCCTCTTTTAAGTGGTATGTGCTGAATTTTTCTGGCAGTGGGAAAGGTGACTAAATACATACAAGTCTTTTTAAGAATACTCAACAAAATTAAATCTGTGTTCTTTCAATTCATACTCAAAACATTTTATCTAAAACTGGAATTTAGCACAATTATGAAAGAAAAAATTAAAAGTCTAAAGTAATAATTCCCAAAAGGATATTATTCATTTGAAATTTTCTAATTTCCTGGACTCAGACTTTCAACTTTTTAACAATTTATACCAATATAAATTAAAAATTAAATGCACAGGGAAAATAGCCTTTATTTAAATGCCATCTTGTGTATCCCACTGTATATTTGATTGTTATATTTACTATGCTTCGATAGAATTATGTATTTATCTTTTCCACAGAACTACAGCTCACTGGGAGAAAAAAAATGTGTTTTTATTTGTTTATTTTTTTAGTTTTCTTAACAGTACTAGATAGCTAGTTGATCTTCAGTAACATAAAACAATGGATGGATGGATGGATGGATAGATGGATAGATGGATAGATGGATAGATGGATAGATGGATGGACAGCTAGATGAACTGACTCCATTCATTCATTCATTGAATTTCTTCAGGGCCAGTTTCTTGAAAATGTCATTAGAGGAGAACCAGTTATGTTAATTTTATAATGATTTCCTCTAGGAGATTTCTATAGCTACAAAATCAATAATTTCAACAGGACTATTCTTAATTCTCTTTATAAGTTTTCTTTGTCTTTTTCAGTTGAGCCATATGTTATGATATAAATGTCTAAATAATAAATTACTATATTTACATACCAATAGTCACAAAATTTATATGTAACTATGTGTAAAATATCTAATAAGATAATTAAAATGGGTTTTGAGATTTTTGTTGACAATCTTAAAATAATATAATGAAATATTATGGGTTACATATGTTTGTATTCTAAAAAATAAGCATTTCTTTTAAGAAAACCCTTACACAATAAAAATAAAATGCTGTACTACTCACATTGCTTATAAATTATCTGCTATTTCTAAAAAATTTGATGACAATTTTAGGATTTCTTAATATTTCTTACTTTCTGACAGTTTCATTGTTTTTAGAAGGTTTAATCTATTTCTCTAAAATAGTGATATAGAAAGATTCTTAGGCATCTAAAAACCAAAAGACACAGAGACAGATAGACAGAGGGAGAGAGAGGAGGGGAGGAGGAAGGAAAATGAAAGTTATTAACAGCTTTTACAAAACCTTAAAGGAAAATACCACCCTTCCTTTAATCTAAAAGACCAAGTCTCCTAGTACAGCAAAAAGAAAGAGTAACTCCTCACCTCCTCGGCGGGGAACAGAAAATCAGTTCCTCCTTTGAATATTTTATTCAAAAATAATCCCCTGAGAGATTTTTTTCAGCCTCCCTGATGCCTGAGAATAATGAAATGTGCCATTCATCTCCTCTAATTCCAAATATGGAATTACATGTTAAGAATCAGACTAGAAACCAGTATGTCTCCATTATTTGGAAAAGTCAAGTATTGATATTTTGTACAGTAATTGTGTGTGTGTGTGTGTGTGTGTGTGTGTGTGTGTGTGTGTGTGTGTGTGGCTGGAGAATGGGGGAGGTATTTCCCTTCTGTGTGCAAGCCTGTGAGTATGCATGTCTGAATATAGTTGTATCTTTGGGGACGATGGGAGGAGGTGGCACCAGTTGCTTGCCCTAGAAGAATTCACAGCCTTTGAAAAACATCCATTAAGGACAAGAAGAATACAGAGAATGAGAGGAAGACTGGCTGCATTTCCTGACATTAATTTTTTCATTTGCTAGAAGGCAACTGAGCCTATAGATTTTGTGGTGAAGAAAGAAGCTACAGAAAACATTTCAGAAGAATCTGGGAAGCCAGACTTAATGCAGTTAAACTGCTAAAAATAAAAATTGCAAAAGCCTGACCAAACTCCCCAAATATCTGGGGTCAAATGGAAAACTAAAATGCCTTTCTCATGTTATTTCACATGGAATCTGAGGTCAAAAAGCGTAACAATGAAGCCCTTCTTCCATTCAGAACATGCTCAGATTTTGCAGCTATTGTTTCAGTTTATCAGGATAGTACTGAAACACAGCCTGGCTTTGTAACTCTCCGAAAAGGAAGAAAAACTATTCTACTACTTCAAGTCACAAAATAGATTTAAAGAAAACTGGCCTTTTTTTTCTCCAAGTAATACCTAAAATTAGAGTTGTGTGCATATATATGTATATATATATATATATATATATATATATATATATATACACTTGTATTTTTTTCACATATACTTAAGGCTTAAATCCAAGGACAGAATAAAGGGTTATACATTCAGATGAAATTTAATTATTTCACAAACATTTTTAGAATATCAATAATGAACTAAGGAAGGCACTGTTCTAAGGAAAATATATGAAACTGTGATTAAAATATACTGGTCCTTATAAAGCTTACATTCTTAGCATTCTTAGGCAGGTAGGAAAAATGAAGTAAAATATGCAAAATACATTGCATAATAAAATTGGGAAGGGCTACGAAAAATAACGGAGGTGAGGCACTAGGTGAGGGGAGACGAAATTTTAGAAAAGGCAGCCTATGAATACTTCACTGCAACAATATTTTTCTAAAAAAAAACTAAGTGGGGAAGAGAGAATATAGGAAAAGTTGAATGCCAAAAACATAAACTGCTTTTTGGTTATCAAATGAACAAAATATAGGAAATAATGTGCATTACAGAATCAATGGGAGATTGGCTGCTGATGTGGGAATTAAAGGCCTTACCCTCTTGCTGAGAGGGACCCTCTCACCTGTGATGCCTTCACAGTGCTGGAGGAGAAGGATGCAAGAGACACATTGTGTTAGTTTCTCACCACTGTAAATAAATACCCCAGAAAAGCAACTTTAAAGAAGAAAGATTTATTTGGGTGCATAGTTTCACAGGTTTCAGTCCATGATCGTCTGGTTCCACAGCTGTAGTGAGTCAGAAATATCATAGAGGAAGGGCCCATTAAAGGAAACTCATTTCCTGGCAGCCTGGAAGTAGGAAGAGCTCAGGAGGAAGATGACTGGAACCAGATACAGACCCTTAGCTCACACCCCAGGGTCCATACTTCCAACTGGTCCCCCCCCTTCCTGCTCCATCACCTCTCATTAATGCCATCAAACTATGATCATATGAATGAATAATCAATCGATGAAACTAGAACCCTCATTAGCCAGGCCTTTCTTAGAAGCCCATCAGCAGCCAACCACACAATGGGCCTTTCGGCAGACACCTCAAATCCAAACTGTAGCACAGACACAAGGTACTGAGCCACCAAGTAACTGTCCAGACACAAAGCTACAGAGGAAGGCAGGTGACCTCTGCCACACTTCTTCCCTTCATATTGCTTAGAGTTCCTTTATTGCTTATAGTTAATGGGTAGAAATGAATTCACAACCTAAATTCTAGAAATTTAGCAAATGTAGATTTAAGCTTTCCATTTTCATTTAACAATGAAAAAAGAATAAAAATGATAATACAGAATTTTAAAAAATAATAGGAGACTAACAATGATTAATATACTATGTATTGTTATCTTCAAAGTAGCTGTTCAGATTACAAGGTATAGGCATGAAAACATGATCAAACAATGCAAGCACAAACTGTTCTTTTGGATGAACTAACAAAGATTAATAGTACTATTTTCTATCTTGTGCATAATATCGATGCACAAGATAGAAAATAAATATATTATATATATATAAAATATATATATAATCTTTTCCCTTCCTTTTCCCTTTTTCCCTAACCCAGCTGTTCTTTCCTTTTGAGCAGTTTCTTCCTCTTTCCCTTTCACAATATCTACTGTGTATTTTGTGCCTTATTTACTCTTTCCAGGGTTCCCAATGGAATAAGGCATAGTTGACACTGAGCTATTCTAATCTCAGCTCTACTAGAGGGAGTTACCAGATGATGATTGAAAGGAAACAGGGTACTTGAGTACATAGAGGCTCTTAGGCCCCTTCATGACTTTGGCTTTATTCTCTGAGATACTGGAAATAATTGGATACTTGCAAACACAAGGATGACAAGGTTTGACTAATGTTTTCATAGAACAGATTTGACGGTTCTGACAAAACAAGTGAAAATGGTAAAATGATCTAAGCAAAAAAAAAAAAATAATAAGCTTTCATAAAGCAGTGCCATTGAAAGTAAAGAGCTCACACTCCAGGTATATGTTTAGAGTACGGCTAATTGAATTTACTTTTAGATTAGACACCTAACATATGTTCCAGGCTATCCTTATAGAATCCAGATATTGCTAATGGAGTCTAGTTTGTCTTGTTCTTTCATACTTAATATCCATCATCTTTCCCAACTGTCTTGTCTGCTGCCTTGACAGACAGATACTTTACATGCATTGTTAGGCCAGCTCCCACAAATACAAAAAGTCACAGTTAGATATATTCTATTCCATATCACTCCTAGTGATGCTAATGGAATTCTTTACTTGCTATTTAATTTGAAAGTTGATTAAGCTATCTATACCCCAGTTGCTTCAACTGAATGCAAATGATAATGCCTATTTCAAAATGTTTTTTGTGGAAAAATTTAAGATGTTTGTATAAAATGCCCAGCAGTTACTTGGTAAATTATGGTTATTATTCTGGAAGGGAAATGTATCTATGACATGTCCTACTTTATATCAAATTCTATTTGTAGTTAACTAGATGGAAACTTCTTTAAGATAAAGGACCATTTTCATTCTTTTTATTTCTTCCCTAATACTGAGAAAAGTATTACACATTTTCATATACTTTGTTTCTGCCAAGATTATATGCCAGGCTGTATCATTGTCAGACATAAATTGTTTATGGAATAAGATGTTACTATCTAGTAAAACTTGTATCACAGGGTAATAACAGTTTCTTTAGCCAGATCAGTAAAGAACATCAACTGGGGGAAGGTTAGGAGACCTGAAAAGATGAAACTACCACATTTAGTTGGGTTGAGATATAAGGTAAAGAAAAATAAAATCTCTGTAAAGAAAATAAAATTTGTCATCTGTGCTCTACACTATTCTATTTTATATGATATTTTTTCAACTGAAGGAAATTTTGATTAGTCATTTAAAATCTATCTACTGCAAATTATTTTTACTACTAAATTTTTATTCAAGACAGTGTTTTGTTTTTAATTTAAACTTTTTAAAAGTAGTCATATTTGAAATAACATGTCATATTACCAAATAACCAGCTGCTTGCTTGCCAAGTACAGTGAATATAGACAAATTTTGCTACTTTATGAGCTAATAGAAGACTTTTTCCTTTTTTAAATTAACCTATGTTTCACTGCAGTAAAACAATAATTGCCTTCCATTGTTAAATCTTATATTTTATGAGGAATATTAAATTAGCTGATCTTTCATAACATTTATCCACATCTGTAAGATGTTGTTCATGGGCTGATGAAGAATGAGTACAACGATTAAGGTTGTTAAACATGGGGAATCTGTGCTGTTTCGAGGAAGCTGAGTACTTCACTCAAGCAGACATGAGAAGCCCTAATCCCTTCTGTTTCACGAGATAACCATTTATTTCTGTTTCCCATCTGCCTGTGTGCCCTGAGTTCTGAGGAAGCGGAATCTAATCTGGAGAGGAAGTGAATTCCCTGGTGCCTCCACCTGGATTTCCCAGGACAGGGGCCACTGCAGCGATGGAAGCAGCTGAAGACAGTACAAATGGCAGCTTGTACCTAGCGCCATGCAGAAGCAAGGTTAGCACGCAAACTCTGATGCACAGGCACACAATTGATGAAAACACAGGAAAAAAGATTAGACTCTTTTTAAAATTACAAAATATAAAGCAGAAGGCAATCTTCTATGTACGTCAAATGATGATGATGATTCCATACAGTTTCTAAGCAACCTGTTGGCCTTTTTTTTGTTGTTGTTTTGTTTATAAGAATCAACATTGTTTCTCTTCCAAAAGTAGCAAGTATTGCTGCTTGAGTTATCAATTACTATTTACGCTGTGCTGGTACTGAGGATGCAATCAAGAGCCTTGTGAAAGCAACTCCGCGACTGAGCTACATCCCAGCCCTTAAAACATCTTACCCACAAATAGCTCATCAGGGGAAGAGTGGGAAAAGAACTTGAAAGATAAATAACACTAATGTGGAAATGGTAAAAGGAAAGGAGGAAACAGGAACAGCTGCAGGAACAGACGGGCCCGACAGCTAAGTCTGATTTCTGCTCTGCACATTTAGCATTAGAAGACTGAGAGCAATTAATAAATAAAACTAATAAAAATTGCCTTCTGTTCAAAGAATACTTTAAACTTTTTCTAAGTCTTTAGAAATAGCTAAATGAAGAAAATGAAAATTTAAATAGCTTGCCCAAGGCAACCAAATTCATAAAAGAAAGTTTGATCTAGAAATCAGACTCCTAATTGCTACACAGAGTTCCTTATAATAATAATGCTGCTTTGGGGAGAAGAAACTTCAGTCAGGAATCACACCCCTCAACATCTGGCTCTCTAACTCTTCACGGAATGGTGTTTTAGAGTCTGAAAAGCCTTCGCTTATCGTTTAGCCAGTATGTCCTAAACAAAGACCTTTTTTAAAAAATGTCAAAATATTTTTCCAACTCCCACAGAACTGAAATTGGGCTTCTAGACCCCAGTGATTGTGCAAGTTTATAAAGTATATGAATTCAAGGCCTCCTTGCAATTATCCCAAGGTTCATAATTTGGAAACTACTGATTTAGTCCAATCCTCTCAATTTATGGAGAGGAATCCAAAACCCAAGGAAATTAAGTGAATCACCCAAGGACATAAAGCAAGTGATTCAAAGACCCAAGAGTATTACTGCTCCCTGCCGCCTCCCTTCCTTTCATTTGGGAACAACTTCTTTTTTGTTTCCCTCGTGGCATATTGTGGTTGTAGTTATCATGAGATTTTGATTCTATTTTGAGTGTTCCGTTGACTTGGCAACACTATTTTCCATATTGCCTCTAGTTTGTTCCAGCAGAGAATCTAGTGATTTATTTCTCTGTTCTCTGCTACTGATTGATAGTGTGCCAACAAAGTTCGAAGAAATTTAAATAAAGATAAATTCATGAAAACAAATATGACTACACAATATTACTAGGAAAAATAAATATGGTGCAGTTATCTTTATTATCATTTAAGTGATTTTTTAAAAAATGATTTAATTGATTCCATTCCTTTCTTTGATATTGGTGAAAACATTTCCAAGAGATCTTGCAAATGTGGAAAGATAGCCACATAGTCATAAATGATTGGGGTATCTGGTATTTAGGAATATTCTCATATTTTGTTCTGCAATCATACCATTTTGGATGAAAAAATAAAATAGAAGCAGCCTACACTTTGAAATTCGTGTATACAGCGTTGTATTTTTTATAGATGATAAACATTACATATGTACTGCATTTGGTGATGTTTATTTTTGTTTAAAATGAACTTATATTTAAAAGAAAAATTTTCATTGAATCAGTACAACATACTGTGAGAAACACAAGGAGATACTGAAAAACGTGATAAAATTTAAACTTATAAAACTAATTATAGTAAAACACATATAACCTAAAATCTGGGGATAAGTGTATTTAAAAGGAGAGAGAATATTTTGAGGGGGATTTATGACAATGTGTCTTTATTATATGTGTCTATAAATATTCTTAATTTCGACATCCCCTTTATGTTTTCAATATCCCATATGTGTTGAGTTTTATCATCACTGTTGAAAGCTTGCATGTCTAAGTAGAATAAAACAACCATGGCCCAGACAATGAACTCTCAGCTCTTTCTCTCTGACTGAATCTTAGGAGAAATTAAGCTCATTGGAAGTGTGATTCACTAGGAAAACAAAGAAACAAAGTGTGAGAGAGCTCTAAAGAGCATTTAAGAGGGCAAATTCTCAATCCCATTTCATATATATGTATGTGTATATGTATATATATATATTTATGTGTATATGTATATATATATATTTATATATATATATGCATATAATTTTTTCGACTCTAGATCTACTTCAGCTTTATTTACTTACAAAGGTAAGTAAAGTTCAGCAATAAATAAATGCAAGTCCAGTTACACTTCAAGATGGTTGTTAATTTAGTCTAGTTACACTTCAAGATGGTTGTTAATTTTGCATTCTTCCCTGGTTACATTTACTAGAGAAAGACTCCTGTGACTGAACTTGTCTACCTGTAGTCATTCAGATTGTGATGAAAATGTTCAAGCTTAAAAAGACTCATTACTGTAAGAAGCTAGACAAGTAGTTAACTTACACATTCTGGAGAAATTACAGATTTCTAATTAACTTAGAGATTTTGGAGAAAGTGCTTAGGTCCAGGACCTCGTTTCAATTCTAATACTTGAAAGCAAGTCTATAAATACGTGTATCTCACCTCACCGTTAAGCAAAGCTTCGCTTGAGGTAGGCTGCAGAGTTTCTTCTCACTATAATCAAGGCTCACAAAACATCTGGGAGACAGTGCTGACATCAAACAAAAAAAAATAGAGGCATACACTGTAGCTTCCTAACACCACTTCTTAAAAGAATCACATGTACTTCTAGTAAAGTATACTTCCACTTATAATCCATTGGCCTGTACAGTTCTCCATTAGAGAAACATTTCTTTGCTCTTACAATGTGTTTCACCTTGAGTTATATTTTATTTGAAATCAAAATTCATTTTATGATGATCTTTTGATACATATTTTTCTGTACTTTCCCCCAATGTATTGTCAACTTTTCTGATCTGTCTCTATTTCTTATTACCTAGGATATTGTCAAGCACATAGTAGGCCTTTAATGTATTCTTATAGAATGAATGGATATAGTACAATTAGTGTATCTCTTGCTCAGTGCAGTACTAAATACCTGTAATGCAATCACCCTGGGAGGCTGAGGCAGGAAGACTGTGAGTTCAAACACAGTGTGAGAAACCTAGAAATTTAGCGAGATCCAGTGTCAAATGAAAAATATAAAAAGGCTTGAATGTAGTGCAAAAGTCTAGGGTTCAATCCTTATAGGGGGTGGTTAACTGTGCCTGAAATATGGTTCTTACTAAAGACGTATTGGTGGATCTAGAATGTTAGCCAATTTCAGATTAAATGATACCCTTTTAAATATAGTCACCTTGGTGTTGGAGAGACCAAAGTGTCAATACCCAACCTCACAACAGTCCATCGGTTACCTACTGGATTCATTTGCCAAAATTTTTATGATGTTTCCTGTTAAAAGTCCCATTAGCTAGGCATTGTAACACACCTGTAAACACGGTACTCCGGAAGGCAAGGCAGGAGAATCACTGGGATTTCAAGGTCAACCTGGGTTGCAAAGTGATTTCAAGGCCAGCTTGAACTGCAGAGTGAAGCCTATCTCAAAAAGATAAATAAATAAATAAACTATTAATAATTAAAACTTCTTTCACCTTCTTCAATCCCGTATTATCAGAAGCCTGCAGACCAAATTGCCTTTTTTTTTTTTTTTTGTATGCCATGCAATGGAGACTATACTGACCAACAAGAAAGGGATCTGTCTGAGCCTCTGGTTGTAGCAACAGAGTTACGGGATAAAGGGGACCGTCACAGGATGAAGAACTCACAGAGACTCCAAATTCTGCTCAGTCACCTATGAGGCTGGAACTGCGGCTAACATATACCACTTTTATGGCTCTGATCATAACAATGCAAACAGTTCCAACTAGTTTTGTCAGATAATGATAACTCATTAAACTATAAAAGTCAATTTGATTTTATTTCATGAGTTCATCGGTGTTAAAAACATCCTTTTTTGTGAACAGCTGAACAGCTGTAAATAACTGTTCACAAGTGGTAGGAATAATCTTAAGTTGTAATAATGATTGCAACTTTTCATTTAGAAGTTGATTGCAATAGATAATACATGTGTATGCCTTGTGGCTCAATATTATTTATGGAATTTTGCATTTTGAAAGTAAAATTAGAACTATCCCACTTAACCTTTTCAGACTTGCCAAAGTGACATTAATATCTTCAGTAAAAAGAAGATTATGTGGATTTATTCTTAATGGAAGCTATGGTGTGTTCAGAGAAAATTGATGTTAACGCACTACACTGGTAATCAGAGTTATTTGTTCACACTTGAAGGCAACTTCAAGGTCTTTATGGGGGTCAGTTTATTTTAGCATGTAGCACAATGCACTCAAACATTCAATTAACCTGAGAATTCCTCAGATAATCGTAGGCTGAGGTAAAAGAAACAGATAAATCCATAGCAATTAGTAGAACTTTTGTAATCAAAGACAATTTTTGTTTATCCTAAGGTCTTAAAATTTTATGTTTAGGTTCATCAGTAACTTTTTCCAATTAAGGATAATATGGAGAAGACATAACTCATAAGTTATCTTTTAAGATAGTAATTATTGACACTTTTTTTAAAATGAGAAAGTCAAATACATGAGTGCTCAGAGAATATAGACAGTAAACAAATGTGAAATTGCACTGTCTGACATATTTTATCAAATATCTTTTGATTCCATTAAAAATACACAGGAAATTATAATTTTATGTATTGCTTTTTGAAATAAACGCTATCACACTGATCACATTTGTGCAGTATCTGTTTTTCATCTTGGGACATTTATTTATATGAATATGTGTAAAGACACTTGTCTTGCTTTTATAACTTCAGGAATCCTGGTTCATCAATGTACTATAATCTTCATGTTCAGATAAACTGTTCACTCATATTTTAAAACCAGACATTTATCCTAACTTTATATGTCACGGGTTTGTTTGTTCATTTTGTTGTTGAAGTGCTAGTTAATATTTTGTTTCAGTTGTATTAAGATAAAGTAAAAACCTGGTACTTACTAACTATAATCAAATGTTTTAAATGTTTCAAGTTTCTAACACCTTTTCATATCTTGTGAAATCCAGTATGGTACTTACCAATATCCCCCAAATCATGAACAGATCGGTTTTATGATTTTCTCCATTATAGCTCTGATTCTTTTCTTTTCCAATTACACATTTGATTCACTTTATTTATTCCTGCTAAAAGAAATTAACACAATTTAAATGAACCCAAATTTGC
This sequence comes from Cavia porcellus, assembly GCF_034190915.1. Lineage (NCBI taxonomy): Eukaryota > Metazoa > Chordata > Mammalia > Rodentia > Caviidae > Cavia > Cavia porcellus. The sequence continues at coordinate 22,281,039 of NW_026947497.1, read as the reverse complement.
TACACTATAGCCATTACAATGATGGTGTGATTCTATAATATTTTGCTTGTAAAATATGTTCTTTAGGATAAATATTCTTCATTTTATTCCACACCACTTAACCATCTTTGTCCTTTAATTAGTTTTTTTTTTTTTGTTTTTGTTTTTTTTTTTGGTTCTGGGACTAGAACTCATGACCTCACACTGGCCAGGCAGGAGCTGTGCCATTGAGCTGTATCGCTGGCTCTGCCCTTTGGTTTAATATGGACAAAATTTGGTTACTAAAATCAGAACTAACTTAATTGAATAAAAAATAAATAATTAAATTTTTATTAGAGCAATTATCTGACCCAACTACCTCTTTAATTTAGGCAAAGCGACTACCAGGTATCTTTGCGCAAAGAAAGGGAAGACCTGCTGTAATTTCCTTTCATTGTATTTTTGCTCTTAAAAGTATAAAAAATTATTCTTTAATATATTCACCTGCTTAGGAATGAAACATTACCTGCCATTAAAATTAACAATAATTTATCATTACATTTCCACTTCAAAGCAACAATCACTGTGCCATTCCGGGTCATCCATATAGCATCTATGTGCTCATATGCAACACAGCATCTAGCATAAAATGAGACTGCCTGTTCTTTAACTTCTCCTGATAAATAATTTCCTGATCCTGTGCCATATAGCTCTCCTTCATTATTTCCTGCCACTGTACTTTACCTAACAATGTATTTTTGAAACACTCATTAGACAACTAATCTTGACTATTTTTCTTCTTCCTCTTATTCTTCTGTTCCTCCTCTTCCTCATCCTTCTTCTTCTTCTTTTTCTTTCTTCTTCTTCCCCTGCTACTTCTCCTCCTCATCCTGTTCCTCCTCCTCTTCTTCTATTAAAAATAATCAAATGAAAGCATTTTTAAAACCAAGTCTTAAACGTGTCATTTTTAACTGAGCAGAAATACATTAAAATTCAATTTAATTTTATTTAGCTAACCCATTTTATAAACCTAAACATCTATGATAAGTTGATAAAGTACTGGAGATTTGATTTTTAAAATGAGCAAATAAATTCCTTTTTATTTTTTAATGTTTCTTTTTTTTTTTTTTTTTTTGTTTTTACTGCCTGCTGTGGCTACAAAAAAAATTGAAAAGAAAAAAATCTGTATGCCTATGCCGATGTTCAGGAAAATATTTTCAAAAGTCTTGGAGATCTTCACAGTACAAATATTGGTATGAATTCCCCACAAGTAATACATACTTGCAAGTATTCCAAGGCAAATTTGGAGAAGAAATCAGTAACCTTTGCTGATCTGAGAGTCAAACAGTAGAGAAAGAATGTGACAATAAGAATGTGAAATGATAAGGAAAATTAACAGGCAAGATAGACAATAGTTATGAACTAACCAATCAATTTGAAGAGAACCACACAGGTTCAAAAGTGTCAACTGGGAAATGTTTTTCTAAATATAAAATGCTTTAAGAAATGGCAATCCAATAATATATGCCAAATTTCTATTTCCTCTCATCTAAGTGATATTTTTTATTCTTAAGGTGAACACATGAAAATCACTAGTCATTTCTGAAAGGATTTTGCCCTGGATGGGAAGCTGCAGTGGTGGGAGACTGGGAGGGGAAACCAAGGGGCTCTATCTTGAGGTCACCTTCCTCGCCCCTAGGCAATTTACCTGTGGCACTAAATGAATTCCAGTGGACTACCTGTGCATTGGTAATGCCCCTTAGACACCACCCCAAACCTAAGCTATAAGTATGCCCCCTACACCACGTGTCCGCAGAGAGAAAGCCAGACACCGGAGGTCATGGTGTCTCTCTCCACATTCTTGAAACAAAGGCCACTATTATTTCATATTTCTTATCTTTTTAGCCGCACCAAAAATTCTATCAGTTTCTATGATGAGTGTTTCTAATTTATCAAAATATCAGTATTAACATTGCACTAATAAATGTGTGCAAAGTTTACAAGGGCTTTGTGGCAGTTTTAAAACCATGGGTCAGTGTTTCAAAGTTCAAAAATCAATTAGATTTCCGTGTGGGATCTGAATGAGACAATTAACATTAGAGAAAAAGACTAGAATCAAGAATCCTTAAGCCATTGCTCATCAATAACGTGTGTGTGCATAAATGTAAGTTTCAATTTAACATTTCTTTTTAGAATACATAATGCACTTTGTTGCTTTGATGAATAAATCATCACATAGTCACTGGAGTGTGTATATATCTGTATCTAATGTGGAAGGTCATCAGCTATTTTTAAAGGTTTCTGCCCTAATCCCACAATGTATTAGAATTCAATTTATAAAAATTTCACCAAGTGCAATTTCTCCTTGATGTGACAAACTACACTTTTAATAATAACTGTAGAATACGGTTCCTTTAGTTAGCATTCCTTAGAGCAAGAAATTGTAGTTTAAATTTAATTTTTGGTCATTTATATTTCATAGACAGGCTGTTAACTTACAGAAATTGAAATCCTGATTAAGTGACGTGGGAGAACACAGAGAGTGTCTGCCACCTGAGTGTCTCTGTTTAATATATTAATAACAATTCTCTCCAATTTAGTACAGAACCTGCTAACTTTTTCAAGTAAAAAGAGGTAGACTGGATATTGGCATGGTAGAACTAACTGCACAATTTGGTAGCAAGAAACTGGTATAAAATTATTTGAGCAGACTGAGTGCCAGAAACAAGAAAAACAACAAACAGATGAAGAACAGAGATTATGCTCTTATTTTCCAAGGTAACATCAAATTTTGAGGCAATAAAATATAAATGATATTCTTTCTAAAAGTAATGTCAGGGCTGAAATTACTAGCAAGTCCAGTGGCATTTGGTTTTGCTAGAAATAAGCCTCAGTGATTTTTTTGAAACTTGTTTTTTTCCCCCACACTATTAAACAACTTGCACATTATTTTAGGAGACCCATAATCTAACTAATCTCGATGCATAGTTATTTTTGCAAAGTACCAATCGATTCACTGTAGTTGACTACCCAGCTCCTAGAACTTCTTAAATCCTGACAAAACTCTTGAAATGAAACAATCATTAGAAGTTGTATAGTCCTCCACAAAAACAGCAATATTTAGCATTACATAATATGAGGTAACATTTTATTTTCTATTTTACCCATATTAGGAAGGTATAAATATTCTAAACCATGTAAACAATAATAAAATTCTACCTTTGAATATTATCAAATAAAGTTTTCATTTGTGGTTAATTTAACCCTTTCAAAATACCAGATATTTTTTGCTAGCATGGTGGCACATGACTGTAATCCCAGCACTTGCCAAGCTGAGGCAGAAAGATTGCTCTGAGTTTGAGGCCAGCCTGGGCCAACCAGTTTGAGATTCTATCTAAAAAAAAAAGCCAGATAATTTTAATTATAATATTTTAGAGTGTATAACTGCACAAAAGCAATATTGTAACTTTGATTTGATTACACTAAAAATTTAGTATAATGTTTAGCAATTTACCATAAATAAAAGGTCATTTGCAACCTGCTGAAGAATGAAAAAAAGTATAAAATCTATAAAATTTATTTTATGTATGCAAACCATATGCATGTATAATCAAATGCAGTACTATAGATCACAGTTTATTTTAAGGTCAAGTAAAGCCAGTAATAACCAGGTTAGACAAATACTTCTTGGACAGTCTCACTTTTAAGGATAATTTTGATTATGAACAGCAAGCCTACAAATTAACTAGGTCATTTGAATTATATTTAGCATTGATTTATTTCCTTATTATTTAGGAAATTGCTACATCATCCAAACTCAAACCCTTTCTTATTCTGAAAACTTTTATTTTAATAAATTAGCAACTCATTAAATTCCATTTATCAAATTTGCATTTAGTTCTTTTTTACCAAGATGATGCTGAAAGGGAAGAAGGGAGGGAGCTCCTGCCCCTCCCAAAGCTGCAGCCAAAGCAAAAATTTGTAGGAATGGAGGCAGGTGTTAAAATGCATCCACAGCCTCAGAATCAGACCTTCAGCCGTCCCAAGACACTGTGGCTTGGGGGCAGCCCAAAGACCCGCAGGAGAGCCCTGCCAGGAGAAACAAGTTTGATCACTGGGCCATCATCACCCAGCACCCCCTGACCATGGAGGCAGCCATGATGAAGGTAGAAGACGACAAAACCGGTGTCCATCATGTACATCAAGGCCACCAGGCACCAATTCCACCAATTCACAAAAGCTGTGCAGAAGCTCTATGACACTGATGTGGCCAAGGTCAATCCTTACCCAAGCCTGGTGAAGAGGAGAAAGCGTTTGTTCAACTGGCTCCTGATTGTGGTGCTTTAGATGTTACCAACAAAATTGGGATCATCTAAACTGACTCCAACTGGCTGATTCAAAATAGATATATTTTTTATCATAAAAGTTTTTTTTTGAACTTAGCATCAGAATGAGGATTCTGAATATGTCCTTCTGCCCTTTTAAAGAGCCTCTGAAAATCCTGCAAATTTATCACAAAGAGTATAAAATAAGTCTCAGTCTTCCTATAGTAGAATGATTTAAAAGTAAAACGCATAAGACATCATCGTGATTGCTAAGGATTATCCTGGTTATTATTATTTTTTTCTTTGACGGTCTCACATTAACTTAAAAATTAGTTTTGCTATTTGTTGTAAAGACCTTATCAGTTCTTTGAAATTCCCAGCTAGAAGCATAGAATGTTCACGCCAATATCAGTACCATTTCTACAATACTTTTTCATTTATTCATTTAGGTATTTATATTTAATTTTGCATAGTGCATGTTTGCAGTACATACTGCTTATATGCATTGTGGGGAGTTGATACTTGTACATAACACATTTTTATGCATCCTTCCTTTCACCTTCTTCCCACTTTATTTTAAATGTAAACAGATCGACAAATTAATGTTATAGGAATTGACTATATTTTTAATTGCTTGCTCTCATATACAGACAACAACTAGTTCTTTTCTTATTTTCCTATATGGCACTTTTTGTATGTTTCAAGATGATTTCTTTTACCTGTTAAATTTATGAATCAGCCAGCTATTAAATTCAGGAAAAATTTTTGTTAAAAAGCAAATAATGTAGAAATTATAAAAATGAAATATTTCCGACCTATAAACACCTACATAAATCAGTCAGTATAACTTCCTTAAAAATCGATCAAGTTCTGCTTGTGTTTTATCTGTCACTCCTCCTTTCTATGTCATCAAGTTTTCTTCCAAAGAACTGGGTTTCCTTTCACTTCCCACCATCCCAGTCCACCAGGCCACAACCTTCTGCACTGTGCAGATGGTGCAGGGACACAGTGGGGACACTGAGTCACCAGGTTGGAAGCAGAACATGCAGGGCAGGACAGCAAACACAGCAGCTGCCAGCGAAAGAAAGCACCAAAGTCACTTAACTCAATTATCTCTGTTAATAAAATAATACAATCTTACTGGAGGAAAAGCCTCTCTGATGGCAATAGAATTCAACAATACATATTGTTTAGAGTCTCTAATTAACTTACAAAACTATCAATGTTAAAAAAAAAAAGCCTAGACCAAACACTGACTGAATAACCCCTTTTATGTTAAAAAACAAGAACGGAGTTATTTAATTCTGTTTATCAAAGAGAGCCAAAGAAAACAAAAGATAGAGTAAACAAAGAGACCGTACGCCAGTGTAGTTTAACTTCAAGTTTTTAACCGTAGCACATCTGAAATTCAAAAGTGAGGTTACAAGCTCACTGTAGGTAGGGTGATGGCAGGAAGACAACTACTGCTTTATTTTTGCATTGCAGATGCAACGCTGTAACACAATAACATGTCTGTGAGTCAAGCTGAGAAGACATTCCCGGGAAGCTCAGTACTTATTAGCAGCAAGCCAGAGCTTCAGAACAACTACGCGAGCTGCTTGATGCTGTTAGGTGTCAATTGTTGGCTTTAATATGAAAAGTCAAACTGGAATGCTTTCACATTTTCCTTTTCTTTTGTTGAACCAAACAGATTTGCACTAAAAGCAATTCAGGGGGGAATAGTACAATAAAACAGCAGGCACGTCTGCTGGTCTCTCAGGTAAATATCCATAATTGGCAAAGGGTATTTACAACACGAAGCCACTTCCTATTGGGTATCGGTAACCACCTTCAATGAGCAGCCAAGGCTCATTCCACAGGGCTCCTGACACCTGGGTTGATCACACTAGCCTTCCAGAGGTTTATAGAGGCTGACCAGATTGTGTGGAGGTGCGTTTTATTGCAGCAATTACTTTCTTTTTGGTTGTAAACCACAGAATGTGTAAGAGTAATCACAAAATACTGTTCCACACCACTCTGCAAACTGGGTGACCACCCCACTGAGGGCCTTTTAACTTGATAGCAGTGAACTGGCTATTTCACAAAAGGCACGGCTTTGCATTCTGCAGTTCCACGTCAAATTAGTGCAGAAACTCCAAATCCAAACTTCTGTGTTCTTTCACAGTATTTCTTTCTGCTTACAGTCCGTATTGGCATTAGTTAAATGACAAATGAAGAAGAGAAAGTAAAAACACAAAACATAATTGCTAATTAGTTAAATCATTATTATAAATGTCACTCATAGAAAAAGAAATAATTTTTCATTAAGGTCACATTGAATGCCAGAGTTTCTTCTAATAAATAGAGAAGACACTTGCTCTTCTTTAGTCTGAGAGGCCAACATAATCAGACAAGTTGACCTCCTGACTGATTTTGACAGTCAGAATATCATGTATTTTTTTTCTTTTTTCAAAATGGTGCCAGTCATCAAGAGACAGCAGATTCATTTTTCCTTAATCAGGAACCTTAATATCAGCAATAACACATTTGCTGTTCTAAGACAACACTCAGTACCCTGCCCCTGAGCCAAGAGTACATGGCCTTCTCTCTTTCACTTCAAAATTCACAGTGTGTGTGCCTCTGCTATTCACTAGAGATTTTCCTTCAGAGGAGAACTTATGCACTATGTGCTTTTGACCTTCATAACCCCAAACCAGTGCTTTCAACATAATAAATACTCACTGGAGTTTCACATTCATCAAAAAGCAAAGCATGGTAAATATGACGACCTAAAAGTTAATCCTAATACACTATGAAAAGGTATAGCACATTTTCTAACAATGCAGTGTTGTGTTGATTCTAAGCACCTAACCTGGCTAAAGTAAGCACAATTATAATATAAATACCAAAACTGTTAGACTTGACAAATTCATCTGCTGCTTCACACTAATTATTTGAGGCATAATGAAGTCGTTTTTAATGGCAGGGAAGTTCAGAAACAAATGAGCAAAACATTGCATTCTGTCTTTCTCCTTATGCTAGAAGAGTCATATATCAAACAAAGAGTTAACATACAAAATGTATGATATGTGATATGTTTCCTGATTAAAAAATATTAATTTTATATTCTCCCTTGATTTTTTATAGCAGTTTAGATTATTACTTGTTTAAGAAAAAAATCACCTCTGAAGCAAAAGACATTAGCCAAGGCTATCTTAGTTCAGTGACCACGGAGATATGGTAGTTTATTTTCATCAGTCACACAAATTTGTCCAACATCTGTTTTGGACTTTTTGCTTAAACAGCATTAAATTTAAATCAAGTATGCATGCTTTTGGCAGTGATACTCTTCAAAGTTTTATCTGGAAGGCAGTAAAAATAGCTTTATTGAAGAGAAATATTGGGGGATAATAAATGCATTATGTGCACATGTGTACAAAATTAAGATAATCTCTGAAATAAATTAAAAATATACATTTCTTTATCAAACATTAGTTGAACATCTGTTATGTGAATAGAACTTTTCTAAGTATCACAGGCAATTTAAAATTTGAAGGTATAGTTTTCACCCTTAAAGAGACTACATAGGATATAAAATATGCATGGGTAATGTTTTTTAGTTGCTAGAAAATAATAGTAGAACACACTGGAAAAAATCAATGTTTGCTTAGGGAATCCAAGTCAATGGCCACTATGGGTCAGATTTAATAGGAGAGTGCTTGTCCTTACCATTTCAAGATTTGGAATGTTGGAAACAACTCACTAATTCTGTTAAGAACATGTGAGCAAAGGTTCACAGAAATCTACGAACAGTTCTTGCAAGCAGAATCTTTAAAAATTTTCCTGCCTTGAATGTAAAACTGGTCAAGATAAGTGAAGATAGTTTGAAAGGGGCAGAGAGAGAGTGCTTACACAAAGAATCTCAAATTCTCAGTACTCAATTGGTCTTCCAGGACAGTAGTTTGGATTGGATGCACACTATTAATGAAGCATTTACTCTTTCTACAACTGATGACTAAATCTGTTGTTTCTATTTTATAGAGGAGGAAATTGAGGCATTAGGAAGGTTGCAGTTGGAACCCTGACTTTCTGAAAACACTGTTCTCCTGATAAAGCTTTCAATAAAGGGCTAGCAGTTGGGTATAGACACACTTGAGCTACATGAAGATTTACTGAAGAGTATACAAATGCAGAGTCTTAAACTACTTTCTTGTTCTTTGATCTTTTTATATACTTTCTATTAAATTTATCAATAAGAAAATCTACCTATGGCTGATGTACCACTTTTTGCAATTGCTCTGGTACTTTCTGAAATAAAGATATATTCACACTCGTGTTGAATCTTCCCAGAATGCACTGTGCACTGCCTCAGGGCGCACAAACTTAAGGAACCCAACTAAAGGACAATTCAAAATCTTGGAGTCACTGTGACAAATTATATTTCTGAAATACTAGAAAATGAACTCCCTGCCAAGCAATAGATTAACAGCTGAAAAGTAGGGGCCGGGGATTTAGCTCAGCGGCATAAGCGCCTGCCTTGCAAGCAGGCAGTCATGAGTTCAATCCCTGGTACCGATAAAAACAAAAAAAGACAAAAAAAAAAAAAAAAAACAGCTGAAAAATACTGTCAGCATGGATGGACTCATAGGTGCTCCCTGGATGCTTGTTAGAAACAGAAACACATGACTCTGACAGCTGTGGATTTTAATGTCCCTATGTGATGCCTATATACATTTAATTTTAAGATATACTGGTGTACAATTTTTATCTTCAACAAGGAAAAACTAATCTGGGGCCAGCATATCATTTAAGGCTATTTCGGTTATTAGATCAGTGACAGGATTTTATCACATAACAACAAAAAATTTATTTTTTACATGTATCTAAATTTATAATGGAAAATGTTTATATGATATCTTTAAAACAAGACGTGGCATTAGGGAATTTAAGAACAAAGATTTTAAAGCACTGATCAAAATTGGCCTCAGCACTGCCCCAAAAGAGGCATTCTAGAAGGTACACAAATGATACCATGATGGTAGACAAATGATGCCAGAGAAGCATCCTAACAGCAAAGGCAAGTCCCATGTATTACATATCCAGTGCTAATCGGTTGGTTCAGTGTGTAAGTACACAAGATTCTTTAAAAGTGTGTAAGTTTAGCCTCCCACTTAAAATTTTGAAAGTAGGACTTAGATTTGGAAAACAGGACTCACAAACATCTAAATTTCTAAAATGTTCTTGATGGAGTCAATACATCCTTATAGTTCTTTCAAGTATGTTTGAGATTAAATCAGCCACAATGAGAAAGACTTCCTCCAGAACTGGATGCTATAATGTTGAAGCTCACCTAGAATAGACATTTGTATTTCTGCAAAATCTGCTGCTAAGAGCTACAAGAAAGCGATTATCGAGGAATATTTCATGAAATCTTAGATTGATCAGTTGAAAGGATGGATTTTTACATATAATTCTGTGAGAGAAACAAACAGGTTATGTTAGGGAGAACATAGATACACAAAACAATGAAAATGTTGCATTGGACATTCAGTTTGATTTCAGATATTTACAAAGATATACATTTCTGAATCATTTGCATGTATATGTATGGATAGAGAAATATGAAGATAGTAGGTAGATAGGCAGATGTATACATACACACAAAAACATAGTATTCAGTGTGAATCTAGTTGAGGTACCAAATAAGTAAGCATAGACGGAGAAAGATCTAAATCCCCATTCCCAGAATACCCCAGCAGCGTGTTGCCAAAACCAGTACTTAATTCTTTGTTCGTGTTTTAAAAATTCTCATAGGAACATTTTACCACAATAGTGCATTACCTTCTCTATCTTAAAACGTGTGTGTGTGTGTGTGTGTGTGTGTGTGTGTGTGTGTATATATATATAACATTTTCTCTGATTGTCCTTTTTTCACACACAATTCTTTATTAGCTCTCAATCCTTCAGTTCAATGTCAGTAAGTTGTAGTGTTTTTTTCTCACACACACACACACGTTCTGCAGGTGACTAGTTTCATTGATTTATTTTCAGCAAATATTTATGGAACACTTGGTAAGTCGACATTTCTAAGATCTAAAATATGACAGTAAACAAAGGAAACAGAACCCCTGCTCTAATCTTTATTCTAGTAGAGAAAAAAATAACAAAAACATAAAAAGCCTGCAAAGTAGTAGATAATGACCAAACCATTTGAGAGGAAATAGGGACCAGGAAGGTTTCAAAAGATATTAAAGTTTATAATAGTCAAATCAATGGATTACACATGTCAGATGTATATTAACTATTATATATGTTCTAGAAATTATTTCAGTGATAAATTGCATGAGTTGCTAGGATAATGACTTAGGAAAACTGATCAACAAAAATAAACATCATTTATATCTTGTCTTTTCTATATAAGCTATATTTCAGAAGACCAAGTAGATAAGAAAATATTATTCTTTATGAAAGGATTCTAACATAAATATAAAGGAATTATCTAATTTTAAAAATCACCATTTTTCACCAAAAAGTGATAAAATTCATTTTGGAAAAATTTCCAATGCTAATGTCATTAGGTGAGAGAATGAAAGTTTTGAATGGATTGTTCCAACTAACAACCTTAAAAATAGTCAATTTAACACCATTATACAAAATTATTTATTAATTTTAATATTATTTATTAATATTTAATATTCTTGTCAGACGAGTCTGACCACCCATAAAAAGCAACTTACAGAAACTACAAGAGACAGAGAAACATAAGTGACACTACAAGCATAGTCAGTAAAGAAGGTAGAACCTGATTAAGTAACAGTAAAAACTATTTTAAGAGAAATGGAGAATATCAAATATTTCTGGGTATTACATATTTCTCAAGAATTACTAACTTAGTTATGACAATGTATTGTGATTTTTTTTTTTTTCTGGCTTTTTGCTTGTTTTGTTTTCTTTTTGTCTTTTTGAGACAAGGTCTCACTATGCAGCTCAGGCTGGCCTTGAGCTGACTTTGTAGCCCAGGCTGGTGTTGAATTCACAAGGATCCTTCTGCCTCCGCCTCCTGAGTGCTGGGATTACAGGTATGCACCACTCACCCAGCTATTGTGGTTATTTTTTTTTTTTTAAGTATCCATCTTCTAGTTTAAAAAAAATGTTTATCATATCTTGGCACAAGTATTTAAGTTCAAAAGTATCAAAATTTAGATATTTTAAAGCAAATAACAAATGTCATAATTAAAATTTTTTTTGAAAGTGATTTTCTACGTGGTTCTAATGGAGAAGGCATTTTTTGTTGTCAAATTAATGTATTTCTGAATTATTTGGTAAAAACTACAATTTCAACAAAAATTGTTCTTATATACCATTATCATTTGATAGAAAAGTTTCTGAGTTCTCCAGTCACCTGGACAGAAGTTTGGACTGACTTGAATGCGTAGTATTAAATTCAGAGAAAACCTCTTAAATGGCCTCTTATTTTTCTCCATCACCTAGAATTCATATCTTTGTGCAAGACCCTCCCCTTGAGGGAAGTCTGTTTTCAATAATTAATTTTTAACTAACATAATATGGCAGAAGCAATCACATATAACTTCACAAATAAAATTATAAATGACTGTGCCTTCTGTCTTTCCCACTTTCTATATCACTTGCTCTAGGAGAAAGCCAGCAGCTGTAATAATCAGAACTTTCTAGAGATCACACAGGCAAGCTTAGAAGGAGACCTACTGGTCTACCAAAAGTCATGTAAGTTCAGCAGACCATTCCTAGACAAACCATCAGGTGAAAACAACATTCATAGTCTGATTGCTTCTTTGGAGGGAGAGACCCTGATTAACAACCACTCAGTACATCACTCTGGGATTCCTGACACCCACGCATGGTAATATAAACAATGGTTGCTGCACTGACACGTTAAATATGACGTACTTGCTTGTTATGTAGCTGTAGATAACTAATACAGTCAGGTTAAGGAGGCACAATTAGACACTGTTATCAAATATTTGTGTCATAGGCAGTGGGGTTTCATTTTCTCTTTCTTTCCTTTATTAGTCTCTACATGTAATTAAAACTCCACTACCGACACATACGCATCTTACGTGTGCCTTACTTTGCACCTACTTGTGGTTGGTAAATAGAGCAAATATTAAAACTAAACCCCTAGAGTAAAAACCACATTGCTATTAACTTCCTTTCAGAACCCTTCCCCTCACTTTGAGCACCTTTAACTCACCATTCTTACCACTTTCTGGAGAAGTACAAGAGGTTCTCTTGTGTGAATATCTTTCATACTATTGTGGCAGCCTTGATATTTTCAATTGATTCAAAATGTTGACTTTTCACGGTCATTTTAACTTTAAGGAAGAGGCAGGAGTTCTACAATTTCAGATTTGGTGAATAAAGTGCAGGGGAACACCCCATAATGGTTTTATTTGCCAGAAATCGCCATACCAGAAGCAATGTGTGACACAGGGTGCTGTCCCCAAGGAGAGGATGAAACTGTTTGCATATCTGTCAGGCTGTTGTTTAAGCACATCACTTCTTAACTGCTCTAAAAGCTCGTACCATTTCGGATCACCGCAGTGTTCCTGGGTACAAACTCAACTCCCACATTTCCATTAAGGTCAAAAAACAAGCGAACATCATTTTCATGTTAGACCTTGACTGATACACATTTTTTGCACAGAGAATGAGTGATTTTCTTTGGAACGCTGTATTTTGGTCTCAGAAGCATAACCATAGATAAGTTTCGTCTCCAATGATGACATTTCTTAAGAAGCTGGAATGTGATACAGCATAATGGCACAGCTCTGATGAAATTGGCAAACACTGTTATTTTTTATTCAGCAGTCAAAACAAGTGGAACACATTCCATATTCTTGTTTGACGTTCAAATTTGTTGTTAAAGTGCTTTGAACAGAGCCATAGTTGAAGTTTATCACACACAGATACTAAAGCTGGACACACTTTTGCTTCTGGTCCTGAAGACTCCTGCCTTTTCACTGGATGGCTCCCAGAAATAAAATTCACTGTAGTTTTCGAGCACACCTATTTCTTGCCTTATCTCTCTATTTTTCCTTTTTACTCTAATTTTCCTGTATCATCTAGTTGCTTTTACTTAGCCTCAAGGTTATCAAATTACTTAAAAATTGAGAATGTAAGCTGTCATAGGTATTAGGAAAACATTAAATTCTGTATTTTAGTAATTGGAAAGTCCCTGCCCCTCTGGACAAGCAAATTAAATACCTGATATCAGGATAACAAATAGGAATAAATATTTCACATTTCTGTACTAGAACAGGCAAGGCATTTTTCTTTTGAAGTTGAAACATATGCTGCTTCCTTGGGGTATTTGCGCGGGGAGAGAATGTTAATTAATAGATTTTTGACTATGGCTGTTTTATAGCTCTAATCTAAAAGTAGCAATTTACAGTTGCTCAGATTTAAACTAAGATGTTAAAAAACTATTAAAATCATTTGCTGTTTGTTTGGCTAAGTACTACAGACTCTATACACTTGGAACTACACTGATTTTTATTTTGTTTTGTTTTGGTGGTAGTGGGGGTTGGACTCAGTGTTTTCACAATGAGCTACATCCAAAGCTCTGCTTTATTTTGAGGCAAAGTCTTTCTAATTCCCTAAGCTCTTAGGGCTGAATTTGAACTTTCAATCTTTCTGTCTCAGCTTTCCTAAAAGCTGGGAATACAGATATACACTGCCATGTCGATTTGTTATATTTATTTAAAATAATTTCCTAGAATATTGGTAACAATAATGTGCTATGCATTTCATAAAACTAGAAGAAAGGACATTAAAAATTTTAGTCATAAAGAAATGATAAACATGTAAGGAAATATATTTAACCTGATAAAACACAATACACACACATAAAACATAACATGCTACCCCACTAAAGTGTACAACTTTATATTTTTATATATCAATTAAACATAATTTAAAAACTTATTTTATCTGATTGTGTTAAATAAAATTATTTTTGTTTATTTGCCAAAGTGCATGGATGTGTTTAAGATAATATTGATACCGGGAAATGAAACTCCCAACCTACTAGGTGTCCTGTAGGAGTTTGTGTTCTCTAAAATTGAAGAATGAATTTTAGGAACAACAAATATTAAGAGCAGAACATTTTTACTTAGAGAAAGAAAGCTTCTATCTGAGAGAGAGAGAGACAGAGGGGTCCCTAGTGGATTGCCAAAGACTGGCTTTTTTAGGGACTTTTATAGATCAAAACCAGAAGGTGAAAGGGACCCAAGATGGGGAAAATAGGAACTCCCAAGTTCCTATTTGTGCATGAAGTAGGATAGAACTATGGTCAATCGATAAGATTAATTGCTCAGGAAAAATTGATTAAATCAGGGACAAATGTGGAAGCAAGTCATATTAGCAAGCAGGCACGCTTAAAGAGCGGTGACTCTTCCTGTAGGGCGTTGGGATGGCAACTCCTGGCTTTCTCAGGGTGATAGAGACCTATATAGAATATAATCCTTAGGCTGTGGGTGTATTTGCTTGATCTTTTGTCTTGAGGTCTGGCCTACAGTGGAAGATATCTGTCTCCACCAAGGTTGCAAGTTATCTGGCCTTCTGCACTGACTCCTTCAGGGCCCAGCACTTCTATCTAATTCAGTTGCCTGTAACACTATCAATGTATAAATGTAAATGTAAATTTATATCTAAAAAAAGAGTTTGCCAGCCATGACAGCATTGACATTGCATTATTGATTCACAGGAGTCTGCTTTGATTTGTTTAAAGAATGTGCATATAGTTGTAATTAGACTATTTCACACTGAAGGAAAAAAGGGAAAGTGGGCCAGAGAGGGACAATGACAGTGGATCAGCTGCCTTGTCACTGTCACCACGAGCAATATAACAGATGACACACACACACCATTTAACTCATTAAATTCTTATAAAAATTCTCTTGAAGATACTACTGTTATCCCTCATTTTAACATAAGAAAATGATTCAGAGAATGAATAACTCTCCCATGGCAGTAGAATTGTTATTGGCCCCAGAGGTCACATTCTTCTTTTTTCACACAATATTTTAGTATCTCTATTGAAAATAGTATCCAACTCACCCCAAAATCACAAGTGATAGAATCTGAACCCAGAGCAATGACTCCATCATGGCAACAAATAGGTTTCTTTATGCCTCTTCTTGTGTAGATACAGAAGCACAGACATCAGATATTAATCAATATTTGTGCATGTTTGATTTGTTGTTAAAACATTTGTTACTAAGGAATTAACTAGTGAGTTATAAATCCTCATATAACATTGTGAGTGGGGTCAGAAATAATAAATACTAATTAATAAAAGATACATAACTTCCTTTTTTCTTAATGAGTTTCTTGATTTTTCTTTAAGAATTAGTATACCACTATTGCTATCTAAGCAATAATTAGCCCTGGCTTATATCTGTTAATTGCATGAATCATGACAGTTAATATAATATTTGGGCTTTGAGTTCAAAGTACCATTATTAAAATTATTTTTGTCTTCCATATATACTTATGTTCGCAATAATTTATTCATACTTCTCTGTGATTTATACTAAAGGTTAAGGCTTTTATTATTAAATACAAAAGTACAAGTAGTATGCCTTTCATAGAAATTTAGGAACTTCACTTTACACTCTAATTTTTTGTTCTCAATTGAATGTAGTACTTACAAAGATACTAACAATGTTAGAAAAAGGAATTCCATTGTCTGAATGTAGCATGTTCTTTTAAAGAATTCTGTGAAATTTCTCTTTGATTAAGCACAAAAATAATTTTCCTGTGCCAAAAGTTAGTATGTTGCCTGGGGCCAGTGTTGTTTTTTGTTTTCTTTTGCTACCATAGTTTCAAAGATCCTTACTAAGCAGGGAGTGTTTCACATCTCTAGTAGGAAGGAGGCCATTTCTGTTAACTGGTGAAAAGAAACAAATTATTAACATAATGGTAACCAAAGTCAAATGGCATATGCAGTAATGGCATAAGGAATTAATGCTGGGAATTAAGCAAGGCCCTCCAGTACTGTTTCATTTCTTATTTGGAAACTAAGGAGAGATCCTTTTCACCAAGTCAGTGTGATTCTGTTACATTTTTCCGTGCTAATTTGGATTTCTATCTCGCTTTAAGAGTGAAAACCGGGTCACTTGATTCATGAAATAGAGTCCTATGTCTGTGAGCCACAGAAGTATAAACAGAAGAAATAAGGAGATTTTTCTTTTAATGAAAATAAATACATGATTTATTTATTTTGCTTAAGGGATTATTTGACCATGATGTGAATTTTACATTTTCTTATGCACAATTTTATTCATGTTTCCCTGTGGTTCTGAGAGCAATATTAAATATAGTGTGGTGATTTTTTTTTTTTTTTTTTTGGTACTGGGGATTGAACTCATGACCTTACGTTTGTTAAGCCACTGAGCTAAATCCCCAGCCCCTTAGTGTGTTATTTTTAAGAATGTAACTATCTTGTGCTGCCAGAGCTAACTAAATTCTTTCAGGAACAGGGCGACAAAGGATTTTAAAGCTTTTTTTTTTTTTTATAAGTGCCTTTTCTAGTAATATTGGGTCCTCAACTAAATAAATAGCTAATAAACAAACAACTACAACAAAAACAACTGACTTTCAAAAACAGAAGAGTTGGCTTTCATTTTCAGGATAGAAAATTCTCTCATAACCTATACATGTCATTACAAAATCAGTAATTTCACCTGCATCGTAGTAACAAGGAAATCAGAATTTTGTATTTTATTAAAATTTATTTTACTAATTTAGCACAGAATTGTTTTTAAGTCGTTTCTTGCAAATGTGTTTTAATTTTAATTATTAGAACTTTTGTCTCTAGCAAATCGATCATATTTGACCATGTGAGTCACTCCATAATAACAAATCACTTGATAAAGACAGCAAAATATGAGTGTCTGGGTACTTATCTGGCACCAGGGAAGAAAGTGATCAGAGTGAGACAGACCATGCTGACAGCCTTCGGGACTCAGTGAGGGTCAGTCAGACAAAGGGAGTGAGGCCGGTTAGGAAGGCATTACAATGACTCAAAGGAGAAAGCATGAAGCCTAAGATAAGGTGAAGGGAGCAGCAATCAGAGGGGAGGAATAAAATATGTTAATAGCACTCCTAGAAATTCAGAGACTTCTCAGATGTTTTGCTTCAAATAAAGGAATGCGTCTGAGTGAGGAGAAGAATGGTGACTCTTTCTTTAGACTTGCTGCGTTTGGGAGTCTCTGATATATCCAACTGGTGGTGTCTTGTGGGCAGTTATGTGCATGGATGTGGAGCACGGCAGAAAAGCAGAGAAGCCTAGGTTGCTGAAAGATTTGAATTCAGCTTGCGAAAACATAAAGTGCTCGGTTTGATGAATTACGTAAACAGTTGCCAAGGGCAACTGAAAAAAAAATGGAGCCAACAAAGGCTAAGTGGTGGCCAAAAATTATCTTAAAACACATTTGGATACAATAAAGGGGGATCTGCACATAACACAGTGCACCATTTTAATTTCATACATTTTTCTCTGAAGAGTACATATGTAGAAAGGACTGGATTGTAGGGAGAGAGAATGGCTGACAAAATAAATTCTAGTGGAGAGAGAGGAAACAGGCATTGCAAAGATGAATAGAAAATGTCACCTTAAAATGGGAAGATGCTGATATGCTCTGGGATGTTAGGACAGTGTGAGGATCCGCCTGCAAGTGACAGAGGCTTTGCTAAAGGCATGTGGATGAAGGAAAACCACTTCGATTGTCCGGATTTCTCAGGAAGATAGAAGGGCTGCTTTCCTGCTAGGATCTGGAAGTTGGAAAGAAAGGGAAAGAGAGAAAGACCTGTGAAAGGCTCACTCCATGGTGACAAATCCTTAACAAGCTTTGGCCCTGGGGTTGAAGTGATTTGGCCTAATAGTACTGACTCTTCAAGAAAATTGAGGTCTTCCAAGTTTTCTCCCATAAACAGCTTGCACTTAAGCTCTATGTTAGAATGATAAAAGTACTTCATGGTAAGTCGCTGATTGCCATGTATAGAAGTTAGTCAGATGTGCTATTTTACTTGAAATTAGATAAAAAGTTGGCCATTTCTGAGGCTGTACATCAATTGTTACATTTTTGCATTAGTAAAGGGAATTCTTTTCAAAGAAACTTCTAACTCTACATGCTTTGCATATAACAATTTTCATAATTTCAATAATTTGCATGTAATACAGAGAACACAAAATGAAAAATAATAAACCTCTATGAGGATGCTCATCTTTGTTTCTTTAGTTCAGTGACGCACCTTAATTTTCTAGTGAAGCATCTGGCATAAATTTGACATTCAATAAATAATGTCTGGATGGTTATAAAAAACTATTAATATAATGATAGTGATTGAACTCTCGGTATATAATTTCCATACCATGAAATTATCATTAAAGGGATGATACAGTCTTGCAGAACATTTGGATTTAAACTGTATCTTTCTACTTTACTCTGCAGGGAATTTCAGCTTGTGCCTAATTTTCTGATTGGCTGAAGGATGTGATCATGATGCTTAACTAACGGGAAAATAACAGGCCAATTCTAGAAAATCAATTACAGAATCAGACATCTTGGCTTGTACTCAACTCTGCCACTTCCTGATTTTTTGATAATGGGAAGCTAAGACCTATGTGAGAATTGTGTCTTCTAAAAACTAAAAATAAAAGCCCAACGGTGTAAACTGGATTGAGATGATAATGGGCAAAGGTTTCAGGCTCTAAAAATAATTTAACAAGTTAATTGACGAGCTTCTGCTAATTCCTTGATTTTTCATATATAATTTACTTTATGAGTCAAGTATTTTGAAATGGAGCATTTCATAAATAAATAAATAAATAAATGTTTATACAAGTAAATTATATTTTATTTTTTCAAATCCAATTTCACACTAATCCTCTCTTATGATTAAAGTATTTAAATATTTCAATTCTTACCCCACAGGAAAATCCAGATTATTAACTACATAATATATTTCACTGTCTTTGATGAGTCACCTAAGTTATGATACACTACGTAATTGTCGTCGGAGGTCAATATATGAAACCTGATTTTACATTGGAAAGTTGTTGCAAACTTTAACAAAATGGTTCAAACATTTTAGGGCAGAATACACTGCTGTGGAAGGGGGTTGGTAGGCTGTGAAATGATTGCTTTCACTGTCTCTAACATCTACATAGCTCTTCTGATTTTATAAAATATGTTAAATATAGTGTAGGGACGTTATGCTCTTGTGAACTCTTGAACCCACTAAGCTAACATGACTGGAATTCCAATGAGGTAAAGAGCTGCTTAACTTAAATATGGCTACAAACCCTTTGCTCACTACCTCTGTCCAGGGCTCTTCTTACTCTTAAAAAAAATCACGTCATTTAATAATCTATATTATGGTCTTGGGGTACCAAAAAGACCATATATACCCACATGCACACACATGCACACACCAAATTCATGGTTTTGAAATCCTTTAATTTGACAGACAAATTTATGGGTTTGAAATGCTCGTAACACCTAAGCCTGTACTATAAGTCTTCCTCAACATGAAATACTCATCTAAATATAAATTATGCATTAACGGTGGTCCATGAAATCAGTAGGGCACTGATTTCATTTTCTTTTCAGAGATCTCAAAATTTGTAAAGGAACACAATTTCAGCATAATCTATGTTTAATCTGTAGAATAAAGCTAAAGAAACTCAGGGTCAATAGATCAAAATTCTCGACAGAACTAAGTACCCTAAAAGTACCCGCCTGCATCACATCTCCTTTAGGCTTCCGAGAAAAGTAACTACAGGCTCCAAGGGCTGGGGATGTAGACAACATTTTCTTTTCTTCTTGGGGGCTGATTCCTGTGCTTGCCCTGGTCTAGAATTTACAGTCCTGTTCAATACATTTCTTCTGAGCCTATGTTTTCTGTTTTGTTTTGTTTTTTTTTTTTTTATTTCTCTTTCCACTGAAAGTTTGATGCAAATGTCACTCTTATTTCAAGCGTTACCCTAGCATCCATATTTTATGCAATCAAAAATTATAGGGTGAGTCCTAGGAAGGGCACAGCATAAACTAGGAAGTATTATAGGTAAGCTAAGGAAACAGAATGAAAGGAGGTTTTAGCTTCACCGCTGGAAAGGAAGGCAAGCTGACTAGAGTGGGCCTTCTCACCAAATTGCTATCACAGGAGACCATGCTTAGATTGCGATGCTGTGCATTACTCATGAATTAATCTCGGATGACTTTCCTATGTTCCCTGACA
This sequence comes from Cavia porcellus, assembly GCF_034190915.1. Lineage (NCBI taxonomy): Eukaryota > Metazoa > Chordata > Mammalia > Rodentia > Caviidae > Cavia > Cavia porcellus. The sequence goes on along the minus strand of NW_026947497.1, from coordinate 22,260,493 downwards.
TTCTTGGGTTGGAGTAAAATTCAGATAATATGGACGAAGACCTGCTACAAGACAGCATTCTGACAGTTGACACTAGAGAATAAGCAAAGAAATATGAATCTTTACCCTCAAGGAGCTTACCAAACATAATATTTTATGTTACAAAGAGGTATTTGCAACTCCAGTTAGGCTGAGGCATGATGGTACACTCGTTGTAATCCTGACACTTGGGAGGCTGAGGCAGGAAGAGGATGTGACCACGAGGCCAGCCTGTACTACAGAGCGAGACCCTGCCTTAAAAAACAAACAAGCAAACAAAAACCTCCATCTTTTCCAAAGAACATCAGGGGAGGAGTATCATGCTCTTATGGACAGTTAGTGAAGATGATAAACTAAAGTTCCATATACCAAAAGCAGGCTCAGGGAGATATAAAGAGGAATCTTGTCACATTCCTATCTGGGGAGATTCTGATAAAAAGAAATCAAATTACAGAATATTCTTTCCCTTTGGACAAAGGCTCTGTGATTTAAAAGTCAATGTGAACCTTTGTTTCCCCCAGAAAATATATTTCAACTAAGAAAGGGTCAAAACAATATATTCTTGTCTCTAAAATACAAGATAGTTCACTTCTCTGTTCTATTTATGTATCTAGCTTCCTCGTGTCACACAGTAACAATAAGATATAGAAAGCGTGCTCATTCATCTTTGTTTCTTTGATCATAAATACATGTCAAAGGTCAAGATAGAATGTGTTTATTCTATAAACATCAGCTCTACGCAGCCCGTAAATTTATTTTTCTTTTCTTACTGCTATGTTACAAAGAACAGCATCAATTCATGACAGAATTAGATTCTATTCGATGCATGACAAATTCTAGTAGAATGCAGTATATGAAAGTATAAAAATAAATAAAATCATCATAAAATCCACCCACAAGATGAGATGAAACTGAGTGAGGTGGGGACAGGGGGTCTACTCTGAAAGCAATCACCATGGTCATTTAAAAAAAAAGTAGAATAAATCTCAGAAGAGAGTGGACCTGGACAGAGATTTTTATAGCACGTTTCTATAAATCAATTTTAGAAAGACATCTTGAAGTGTGTTATTTTAAAATAATTTATTTTATTTATAGAGTCTATAACCTTGATGTAATTTGTACATAGCTCCATAACACAAAAAATATTTGGATTGTGTACTAGTATCTATCATATTTGAACACATAGATGAGGCACTAAAGTGGACACAAAAATTTTTAAAAACACTTGTTCCCAAGCTAAATCAAACAAGACAACTGATTTTTAAAAATAGTGATATACCAGTAGCCTCTGGTTTCATCTGATTTTTAATTACTACAGCTGTCCTTAGGCCCATCATGCTGGCCTCTCACATGCACTGAAATTTCATGCCAGCTACCGTGGCAGGAGACACCTTGCACCATCAGATGTTAGTTCAACTGCTTTTGAAACCATTATCATGCATCATTTGGCCATGTGCTTGTGACACATTCAGGGAGGAATCTGTAGGGACTAGACCAAAGGATGACCAGAGTACAATATACCATGCTGTTTTAGGGCATATCTTTCTCTGCTCACCATTTGGGATCCCCATGACCCCTTGGTTCTGGTTCTCTCTTCCCCTTCCAGAGAGTTCTCAGAAGCCCACAGTGTGGGAGCACGGATGGTTTGCTCCAAATTTGCTGGTCCCACAGATCTGCCCAGGCATGATGAGATCCCAGGAAAGACTGGCTCAGATTCAAACTGGGGAAATTATTTCCATCATTAAAGACACTTTAAAATAATCTTTTATAACAAATATTATTGCCAGATAAGGACTAAAATTAATTTCATATGGATTTTTGACAAAATGGACCCTAAAATATACTTAATATGAGTAATAACCTTCTTCCTAAATCTCAAATGGGATGATAAATGTCTAAATATTGACAGTTAGATACTATAGACAGTTGGATAGCATAGATTCCTTCATCCCAACCCGAGATGTATCATATTTACTTGGCACTATATCAGAAAACTTCATATTAACATCATTTGAAAAGAATGAAAGATATTATCTAAAACACACTTCAGATACTATTGTATTAAATGAAATTAATTATGAATTAATCATGCTTCTTCTATAAATTAATGGTTAAATTCCCTTAGCATCATTATAACCTTAATAATAGAATACAGGAGTCCTCGAGAGTAATCTCAAAATACAGGCATAGGACTTGAGTGGATAAAACAAAGATAAAGTAGAGTCTTGAAATTAATGTGTAAGCTCAGGACTCTCTGCTTCGAACTCCAAATGTAGAATATGACAGACAGAAAAAGGGAGAGGAGATAAAGCTAGTTATTACTGTACCAAATTCTTCTGCATAAATAAATGAGCATGTCTGTAGGCAAGAGCTTCACTGATAATTAGGGCTCATTAGGGAAAGTTTGCTTTTTATTCTGCAATCTCTATTCCTTGGAATGACGATCATTTTTTATTTCTGACTATTTTGCATGTTGCAGTTATCTACCTGCCTTCCCTTCCTTCTCCTCTCCTGAAGACACATAAGGCTTTGAATGTCACACACGAGAGTTCAAAACTGCTAAGAAATTTTGATTTAGGAACGCAGAAGGCATGCAGCTCCTGGTACCTTCTCAGCACTTCCCATTACCAAAAAGATATCCATAAATGAAGGCAAGTCAAAATAGGCAAATGAGAACAATGCCTATTACTGAAGAGTCTTCACTAGGGAAGAGAGCTGGGTGTGATGGCCTATACCTGTAATCCTGTTACCCTATAACCTCGGTAGGCTGAGGCAGAAGGATCACTGTGAATTTCAGGTCAGCCTGGCTACATAGTGAGACCCTGTCTCATGTCCCCTCAACTACAAAGGGCAGAGAGAAAGCAACACAACAAAGAAACGTAAAACACACACCCGCACACGCACAGAATTAGGGCCAGGGACAAGGAGAACCTTTGGCTTTGTGAGATTTTGTGAATCGAATCTACCTTTCTTGGACCCAAAATGTAGGCTTTTCAAAACTGAAAAGGAACTCAGGTTTGGTCCTACTATGTTTTGCACAATTCTAACATTTTAAGTCTGAGGAACTGTGCCATTTGGCAGGTCTTGATATTAATATTTTATTATTATTCATGACTATTTGGTGATTTCTAATGGGTGAGACCTGTGCAACAAAAACTTAACTCAAGTCCCTTAACATAAGGTAATTTTTTTTTTTTTTTTTGTATTGGTACTGGGGATCGAACTCACGACCGCCTGCTTGCAAGGCAGGTGCTTATGCCGCTGAGCTAAATCCCCAGCAACATAAGGTAGACTTGTGTGCTAAATTCCAAGGTAAGTATGTGTAGCTTCCTTACTATTAAAAAAGCAAACCTCCAGCTCTCCTCCAGCCTTTGCCCTGCTAAAACTCTCTCCCTTCTTTCTCCCTTCTACATTGGTGTGAAAAGTGTCTAGAGAAACAAGACATAAGATGCAAGCATTAACTATGTAGGTAATGAAAAAAAGTGCTACAAAGGGGAAGCTAAATAAATTTGTGCAAGTGAAGGCTTTAAACTTTGCTGGATATTGTGCTGCAGGTCTGTAATCTCAACACTCCGGGAGGCTGGAGGTAAAGAGGATCACAGACTCAAGCCCAGACTGGGCAACTTATCAAGACTTCATCTCAAAGTAAAAAAAAATAAGAAATGAAAAAGACCCGGTGCTTTAGCTCTAAACAAATGTCTTAGGTTCAATCTCTAGTACTGGGGGGAGGGGAGATTTATGAAAGCTTACTTTTGCCCTTTTTAACAGTTCAAAATCATGACTCTGGAAGACCATTTTTTCTCTGTATCTGAATATATGTGTGCGTATATGTTTGTGTGTCTATGTGAATAGGTTTTATCTAAGTTTTCATCCTGCATACAATATAATATAAAACTGGAATATTTTCACAAACAGTCCTTGTTTCTTGGAGTTGCTTATATGAAGACGGTTGTGGCATATAATCCATAGCTTGACTTAGAGTACTGAGAAATGTAATCCTCACATAACACCTCCCATCCTGAAATGTCTGCACCTGTCTCTGCAGTGAGAGTCACCAGAAAGGGGGCTGGGTGGCATACTACTCAGATATCAACTGCTGTCATGCCTTAAGGCTATAATAATACCTGGAATATTTTACCTGGAATAAAGATAAAATATATGAATAATAAGAAATTTAACCAAACTTTGCAAGAGGCAAAAAAAAACAAAAAAAAAAAACTGCAAAACACTAAAAGATACCCACAAAACACTGAAATTTAGCAGGAAAATTTTATAGATTCCTGTTAGTTTTCTATCCAAGATGTATCAGTTATCCTTTAGAGGTTAACTTTTCTTTTCCTTTCTTAAAAGCACTGAACATTTTTTTTTCTTGCTGTCACTTTCAATTCCTGCTTACTCTGAAATTAACTTACCATTCTAGCATTTATCATGCTTGTAAAATATAATTTTTACATATGGATCTCAACCATACTTGTAACTGAATATAAAAACTTCTGGTCATCAAATAAATCAAATTTCTGTAAAACTGAGGGCCTCTAGTCATGACTGAATCTTTGGTCTTCCAATTGCTTTTTAAAAAGACATGAAGCCATTATGTCTCATTATTTTTCTCTTACAACAAAGAAAAAAAAAAGAACCTAACAAAAGAAAAAATAAAAAGCATCTTAAAGATGAATTACCTATTAGCAATGTGCAGCTGTGATCTAGCTATGGGGCACACTGTGGCCCTTAAAAGAAACACAGGCCTGCCTGCAAGCCCAGACAGCAGATAAAACCAGGAAAAGCCAAAGGCCATGGGCTTTGAAGAGAAGTATAAATTGTGTCATCCACTGACATTTCTCTTTTGTTTAATCTTATCACGAAGATGTCTCCCATCAAAGATCATGAAAGAGATGTCCTTTAGGGAAGATGTACAACCACTCACGCAGAGCCCCACAGGGTGATATGACATAGAAATTATTTCAGCAGGACTCAGCCTTCATATGTTAGCCAGCGAGACTGGGCTTTCAGGGACTGGCTTTTACCAGGAGGATGCAAAAGCGGAAAGGATTAGAATGATCCAGGCAAAGGAGATGGAAAGCCCCTTGCAGGGAGGCCAAGCTATGCAGACAGTGCTGCGCTGTAGAAATGGAATCAGGAGACCAGAAACTGGCTGGACAGCTTAATGGCTGGTCACTGGTGGCTCTGTCCTGATACTTTCCTTTTCACTAACATCTGACGACTGCTGACTTTATCAGTTCAGCTTCCCTAGATAGAGCTGGGTAAATGCTTCCTTTATGATTTCACTCTTTCCTACCTCCCAGCTATTTAGATTGTTCGGTCATGTTTGTATATCAAGCCTCGCTCATAAGGCTCGCTCCCTGACGGTTAGCTTTTTGCTTGTCTAAATAATTGATTTTTACTAGAGCGACTGAATTACCATCTGTTTTAGTCTGTGTAGTAGATTAACAAAATGCCTTAGTTTGCATAATGTGTCAAGAAAATAAATTTATTTGGCTGATGATTTTAGTGACTGAAAAGTCCTAAGAGCATGGCACCACTATCTGGCTGTGTCACAACCTGCTGGAAAAGTTCAGTGGGAAACAGCCGCCTGCAAAAGGGGCCACAAGCGTGTGCCTAAGCAAAGAAGAGCGTGAGCAGAGGCCTTCCATGCTCTTTTGTAACAGCCTTCCATGCTCTTTTATAACAGCTCCATCTCTTGAGAGCAAAGCACTCCTGCAGGACCTGACCCCTTCCCACAAGGCAGCATTGTTCTGTTGATGGGAGGAGTGCCAGGATGAGGAATTGCTTTCCACTGGTCCCCACCTTTTTCTCTTTTCTTTTTTCTTTTCTTTTTCTTTACCCCCTTTTCTCCCTTTCTCTCTCTTTTTTTTTTTTCATTCATTTATATATACTCAGCCTTTTTTGTTTTGGTTTTGCTTTGAGACAAGATCGATTCAGTGGTCCAGTCTGGGCTCAAATTTGGCCATCCTCCTGCCTCAGCCTCCCAGAGTGCTGGGATTAAGGTATCAGCCAACACACTTAGTTTGGCTTTACCTTTTAAAGGACCCACCACCTCAGTATTGCTTCACTGGGACTTTCCTGCACATGAAAGTTTGGGGGACAATCTATACCCAAACTGTAGTACCACCATCTACTGTACAATTGCTTATCTCTCTGAGTTTGAAAGTATATAAATAATGATGTTATCCATCTATAGAATAAAAAATAATTGGAGGATTTACTACAGAAGTCATATCTTTTTTTTTTCCTCCTAGAGAAAGGCATAGCTCTCCTGTCTAAATGTAATTGTACCTTTTTTATACCTAATTTTCAGATCTGCTCTACAATTTTATTTTCTTTGAATTATTCTTTATTCCTTCCCTCCCTACTATTATTCTCATCTGTAAATAAGTTATTTTTAAACATAAAAAATGTCCCCTAGGTCCTTTACTTCCTTTCAACTCTAACTCTCCATCTACTAAAAAAGAAGTCTACTTTTCTATCTATTCACATGACAAGCAGGATTCAAACTAAAATCACTCCTTGAAATGCTCTTTTTTTTTAAGGTCACAGTATTTTCTCAATTAGAAAATCTAATAAGGATTTCTTTATTGTGTGCTTTTGTTTATTGGTGGCCACGCCTTTCATGATCTTCTTTCATTTCTCTAGAATCCGTCATTTTCTCTGGGTGAACCTAAGCACTGCTGAGGGTTCCTTCATTTCCTCTGCTGTCCTTCAGTGTCTGCTGTTCTTTGTCTTTTCTTCCTGGCCTCCTGGGCCTTGTATTTGAGCAATCTGATTCACTGCTATGACTTCAGCTCCCAGCTTTCCACTCATGACACCCACATTGTCCACCTAAGATCCAAGCCTGTATCTTCGCAGCCTATTTAATGCTTCACGAAGTGAGCAATTTGTATTGAACGTTATGAATTTGAGTTCATATTTTTCCTCTAAACTGGCTTCTTGCATTATATGACCAGTTTCAGTAAAAGACATTGACATTTAACAGATTATCCAAACAGAAAGAACAGAATTCACTTTTCTTTTGCTTCTGCTTTTCCTGGAATACTCAAATAGTTACACATATTTCATTTATAAAGACATGGGCAACACCTTTATTTCATATCCTATCACTTCCCATCTAGATTGCTTCAATAATATATCAAAGGATATTTACTCATATGAGAAAAATTAAACATGTGTTTGAAAGAAAACAAGACAATACAATTTAAAGTGCAATTAGAGACCATCAAGTGTGACTTCAACTTCTAAAACTCTTAAATGTGTCCAGAAATTTAATTTGCCTCTGTTCTGATTACTGAAGTTTTTATAGACATCAGGGAATAGAAATAAATTCTGAATTCTTTTACTTAGAGTAAATCTCATTTACTCATTTATGTAATAATTTAATGCTTTTATTCAATTTCTTGTTCTGGGTCTGTGCAAAGTATTAAGAAATAGTCTTTTATAGTTTTTATTTTTGATGTTTTCTAAGTTGCTGTGAAAGGTTCAAAGCCTTACTGCTATCTTGAGCTATCATTGTATTTTATGCGTCATTAAAACTTGTATATTTCCACAATATTTTTGCTGTAAATTGCAAGTTCACTTTTCATATTTACATAACTATGTTCAGTTTTCATAAGCTGAAGTTTATAATCTTTTTTCCCCAAGGTTCAATTCACTATGTCATGTACTGTGCTCCAAACCAGAAGTTTGTAAAATATAGTGATTTCCCTCTTAAAAGTTGCATGTTTTTAAAATGTCTTTAAGATATAACATTATATACCTTTACTGTCAGTAATACGAAATAGGTAATCAAAACTCAGAAATGCCTATCCTTGGAAAAAATACTACTAAATATGTGGAAAAGAACTGAATATTTTAATTAATTAGTTTTCAAATCCATTTTATTTCAAAGAGAAAAACAAAAGAAAAAAGAACTAAAACAAACTTTCAAAATACATCTATCAGGGGGTAAAAATGGTATGTACACTATGTACTGTCATCCCCAAATCACAAGCACAAGACATTTGCATTTAATTGCCTGAACAATACCAGCATAAATCTTTCTCTTCAGTGAACTCACAGAAGTCAGTAGTATAACCATCTTACGTAGTTATGCATACCTATATACATACACAGATACAAATGTGCACCTATATATGTGTGTGTGTGTACACATATACATATGTAGTTTTATTCAGGTTCTTACACTACTGAGACAATACAATGTTTACATGTATGTCTTATTTATTTCACTTATGAGTATGGTTTCAAATTTACCTATAAAAGTCTCTACTTTGTCCTTGTTTTTGACTAAGTAGTATTCCATTGTATAAAATACCACATCTTTTATATCCATTCCTCAGTTGATAGAAATTTAGGTTGTTTCCAAGATCTAGCTATTACAAATTGTACTGCTATAAACATGGGTGCACATATATTGTTGTGGAATGATGTTTTTAATCATTTTGGGAAGATACCCAGAAGGGGAACAGTTGAGTCGAATGGGACTTGCAGTCCTAGTCTTTTGAGGACTCTCCACACTGATTTCAACAGTGGTTGCACCAGTCTGAATTCCCAACAAAAATGGAGAATGGTTCCTTTTTCCACACAGCCCCTCTAGCATTTGTTTATTGTTTGATTTCTTGATAATAGCAGTGATTTCTGGGATGAGGTGGAATCTCAGTGTTTTAATTTGCATGTCTCAAATAACCATTGATGTTAAACATTTTTTTCACATATGTATTTTCTGTTTGTATTTCTTTATCTGAGAAATGTGTATTCATCTCAGATGCCCATTTTTTAATTGAATCTTTAAATGTGGAAAGACTGATTTTTTGGGGGGTTCTTTATATGCTTTAAATAGTAATCCTTTGTCTGAGGAACAGCTGACAAGCATTTTCTCCCACATTGTGGATTACCTCTTCATTTTGCTAGTGGTTTCTTGTACTGTATAAAAACTTTTCAGTAAGGTGAGATCCCAGTTGATTCTTTGTGATAGTTCCTATGCAGTTGGGATTTTGTTCATAAAGTCTTTACCTACACCAATGTCTTCAAGAGTTTTAGCTACTCTATCTTCCAGAAGCTTTAATATTTCTGATTTAATACTCAGTTCTTTGATATATTCCAATTTTGTCTTAGTGCATAGTGAAAGATATGGGTCCAGTTTTAATCTTCCGCATGGGCAGAGCCAGTTTTTCCAGGACTATTTATTAAAGAAGCTGTCTTTCTTTCAGTGAATGTGTTTGGCATCTTTGCCAATGATAAGGGGGCTTGTGTGTCTGCAGTTGTTTCTGCATCTTCTAGTCTGTTCCATTTGTCTTGTTTTTGTTTCCCAGTACAGCCTTTGCTATTTTAGGTCTCTGCTGGTTCCAGATGAATTTTAGGATTTTTTTTTTCTAATTCTGTGAGATACGCTACTGGAATTTTGATTGCGATTGCATTGAATCTATGTAACAGTTTTGGAATTAAGGCCATTTTCATTATATTGGTTCCTATCGAAGACCATGGGACACCTCTCCATTTTCTAATATCCTCTTAAATCCCCTCTGTCTGAGTACTGCAATTTTCAATGTAGAGATCTTTTTCATCTTTTTTTTAGACTGACTTCTAGGCATTGAATTTTTTTGATGCTATATTAAAAGGTGTTACTTCACTGGTTTCTCTCTCATTGAGTTTGATATTAATTCACAGGAAGGATATTGATTTTTGCGTGTTGACTTTGCATCCAACTACATTACTGATTTTGCTTATTAAATCTAGTAATCTTTAGGGGGAGTTTTTCAGGTCTTCTAAGTAGAGTATCATGTCATCTGCAAATATCAATAGTTTAATTTCTTTCTTTCCTATCTTTATTCCTTTCATTGTTTCTCTCCTGCCTAATTGCTCCAGTTAAAGTTTCTAGGACTGTGTTGAATAAGAGTGGAGACAGTGGACATCCTTGTCTCATTTTTTATTTCAGAGAAAAAGCTTTCAGTTTTTTACATTTAGTATAATGTTGGCTGTTGGTTTGACATAGATGGCTTTTATCAGATTGAGATAAAGGCCATGTATTTCAATTTTCTGGAGGATTTTTATAATCAATGAGTACTGGACTGTATCAAAAGCTTTTCTGCATCTATTGATATGATCATATGATTTTTCCCATTGGTTAACATGGTATATTACCTTTATGGATTTATGTTTGTTGAACCATCCCTGCATCCCTGGGATGAATCCCACTTGATCATGGTGTATAATCTTGGCAGTTTTCCCAGTATCTTATTAGGGATTTTTACATCAATGTTCATTAGGGAAATTGACTTATAATTCTTTTTCTTAGTTGAATCCTCCTCTGGTTTTGGTATCAGAATAATTCTTGCTTCCAGGAATCAATTTGAAAATATTGGTTCTCCTTCAGTTTCATTAACAGTTTGAGAAGTAAGTGTTAGGTCTTCTCTAAATTTCCTGTAGAATTCAATAGGGAATCCATCAGGTTCTGGACTTTTCTTTATAGATAGGTTTTTAATCACATCTTCAATTTCACTGATTGATATTGATTTATGCAGAATTTTAAATCCTCTTAATTCAGCTTTCATAATTCATGTGTATCTAAGAATCTGTCCATTTCTTTTGTATTTTCCAACGTACTAGAATACAAGTTTTCAGAGTAGGTATACATGGTCTTCTGGATTTCTGCAGGGTATGTTGTGATTTCGCCTTTTTCATTCTTAATTGTGTGGATTTGAGTCTTTTCTTTCCACTTTTTCATAAGACTGGCTAAGGGTTTGTCAATTTTATTTACTCTTTCAAAGAATCAACTCTTCAATTCATTGGTCCATTGTACTGATTTTTAGTCTCCAGAGTGTTAATTTCTGCTCTCATCTTTATAATTTCCTCCTTTGTACAAGCTTTTGGCTTAGCCTGGCGCTAGATTCTTTAATCTGACATGATCACTCTAAGTTTGAAATTGTTTTACAAGAATGGTCTCTTCAAAGTTTTTTTTTTTTTTTTTTCTTTTTTGAGACAGCATCTCACTATATAGCCCAAGCTCACCTTGAACAAGCAATGATCCTCCTGCCTCAGCCTCCCAAGTGCTGGGCTTATAGGCATGCACCACCATGCCCTGCTCTGCAAAACGTTTTACAAGGTCATAATTTCATAGAACAATATTAACCATTTGTCTCCATTCCATTCAGGAAGCACAGTCCAATGCAGGTGGTGTTAGCACACTCTCAGAGTTAGTCTGTAGCATAAACAAATACTTAGAGCAAGGAATTTGGACGATATTAACTATCTCTTGTTAAGGGAAAGTGCTTCTGCCTTTACAGTGTTCCTGAAGGCAGCCTTTACATTTATAAACAATCCTCTGTCCTTGGCTGTTTGCTTATACTTTTATATTGGTTTCTCTGGTAATTTAAAAGTACTGCTTGAAGGAAGAAAACCAAACAGTCCACTAAAATAACTGCGATAGATAAGCTAAGTTTATTTGGAATTTTGTGTGACAGCACTTGACTTTCAAGCACAATCAGGTTCATGAGATCCTATATGTAAATCTCATGAACAAATATGCATTGCCTATAATGAAAAGTATAGCCATTCAAGATCTTTAATATTTGTGTATGTGTATATGCATACAAACACTGGCAAACACGGGCTAGGATGACTTCCAAAACTGATTTAAATAGTTAATTTTACCCGTTGCAATAGACCTACATTATGTCCTCTAACTGGTATTTGATTTGCAGGATACAGAACCAAAACAAGTGCCTGTATCTGAAAACTACACCAAATTATACTTCCACAACAAAAATATGAAACTCTAAGATTTATCACTGAGGAAATCTTTGTGAATGACAATGCAAGTTTATCTCATTTTTTATCATTATCTAACCTAACTGATTCACTTGAGAGCTGAAAAAAAGGTGTGAGTCATCTTTATCCCACTCAGTGTATTTCTTTTTTCTTTTTCTAGCATTAATACCAACCTGCCAGCACAATAATGTCTCTTCATTTTCAAACACACACAGATTATTAACTTGAGAAACCTAAACACATAAAACAACTTTCTTCTTAGAGTGCTGACAATTTAATCATGAAAAGCAAAGAAAAATTCTACAGGAAGGAAGATCTTTATTCTAAATTATCTAGCTTATCATCTCCTCTCATATTAAGCTAGCAGCTGCTAGAAGCAGCATTGAACAGGTAAGAGAATTTACATTACTGAGCATCTACCTATGCCAGGAAAATTGCCTTATTTAGTTTTTAAAACTATTGCTTGGTTGGTGCTCAATTCTGCTTTATTAAGATAACGGAATCCAGAGAACTAAGTCTTTGCTGTATCTTTTGAAACCAGGTGGTCAAGATGCCTGGGTCTGCTTTGTAACAAAGCCTCTGCTCTTCTATTTTATCACAGTGAAATAAACATGGACAGGATGCTGAGCAATTCTTTTCTTTCTGAGTCTCAGAGAGAAACAAATACAATTAAATGGATCTCCTTAAAATATTCCAGTGGAAGGGGCCCTTCCAGGTACACTCTTAACTCATCTTCCTGTGTCATGGGTGGGTCCATTCAGACTGAAGTCCAAAAGGAAAGAGAAAGTCACTCCATAGCATTGACTTTTCATGCTACCTTTCGAGCTGGCCCACCTCTTTCTTGTCCTTTATGTTCAGCTGTTTCGGCGCACCAATGCAATAACCTTTTCTACTTCAAAAACATTACAAAATTATCAGACAAAACCTCCTTCAACTTCTTTTCTGACTCTACACACTCATTCTTGTGCAATATCATTCCCTCCTTTCACTTCATACCAGGCAAAAATGACCCAGGTTGCATCTACAACTTTGTGCCTAACACACCCAGCATCTCCTGGGACCTGCTTCTGTTCTACAGCACTCTCTAATCTGTGTCCTAGGTCACCATTTCCACAACAGAATTTAAATATCCATGTTTTCCATAATAAAATAAATATCTAGAGCTATCATCTCCTTTACCTGTTACCCTATTTCTCTCTTCAATTTCGTAATTATATTTCATTAAGAGTCAGTCCCATTCTGTTTCTCTACTCATTTCCTCCAAATTGGTATCCAAATTCCTAACATCTGACTGCTAGGAATGAGACAGTCCTGAATACTATTCTTGTTAATGTCACTAACAAGCTTGCTAAGGTTAAATGCGAATGATACGTGTCCACTGGCCATCTCTGTCCACGCACTCTGGGCTGAGACTGTTGACCTCTGCTTTTTCTGCTTCACCCTCTTTCATTTGCTTCCATGTCTCTGAATATGCTGGGGAGTCCTTCCAAGCCTCTGATGACCTTTCCCCCCCTGAATTTATACTATAAGCCTTTGGTACCTCTAAAAAGGTGCAACACACTAGGAGAGATACTTATAAAAAGTGAAAGTCTCATAATGATTTTATTTGCTGGATTCATGAAATACAGAAAGAAATATATATACCTGGACATCAAGAGCTTCATAAAATAATGGAAAAATAGAGACTGTTCCTGAGATGCCTACAGTCTGTTGTACAAGCACAAGCAGCTTCAGTATGAAGGAGCTCATAGATGGCTGGTAATTGAGGGAGATGATATCATCAGCATAACATGAAGCTGAATTATCCAGTAAGCAGCTTTTCTTAGCAAGAGAAGCTAGAATAGCAGGAGTAGAATTATAAACTTTGGTACAAAGGAAATAAGCTTGCAGCTTGGGTATTGCATATAGAAGAATATTTTTAACTATATTTGAAGAAAGTTAAACACAAAGTCTTGGTGCTTTGAGGTCAGAGCAGCACTCCGGGGCTGAGCAAGCTCTCTCTGCAGGTTGCAGTTCCTCCAGGGTGCACAGGCTTTGTCTTAGAAGCTACTAGGACAATGCTTCTACTTTACTGATTCAGTGTTTATTTGATGTCCTCGAAGCAGATTTCCTCAGTTATTTTATAACACAGCAATTACTATTTTTATTATTGCTGTGGTTTCAAAGGTGCATGGATTTGGGGAAGGCATCGTGCAAGTCCTATGATTCCCAAAAGCCTTTAATATTTTAATGCATAATTTTGCGGGACATAAAAATGCATCCTAAATAGATATGTTTTTTAATCTTATGCAAATTTAAAATGATATATCTTGCGTTATAGGGCATAGGTTTACATTCTATGACTTCTATTAAATTTAGAAAATTTCATACCTTGTTGTCTCCAAAAACATTTCTTGAACCAAGGTCAGACTCTCATTTCTCAGTATTTCTATGCCAGGCTGGAAACATGAACAGAAAGCTTATTTTTTATATCTGAATTATGTAGTGTGAGTCAAATAAGTTTTTCTTCTCATACTCAAAAATAGCCAAAACAAATGAGATTTTAATCAACAATGCACAAAGGAATTCTTATTTGGCTAAAATCCAAATCAAAAAAGTTTCACCTAATTATTTTTTAATGATAGCCTTCAGGGTTAAAAATAGATTAGAAGTGACACAAAATTTAATTCTAGCTACACTTACTATAGAATGATTTCTATGACTACAAAGTCAACACTCTGTTTTACATCTTTGGCATCTGGCCATTAGAGTGTGTTGCTGATTTTTTTCATTTTCTCACAGGGTCCCTTCCTGTAATTGCTTGCCAGAATTCATATTCACCTTTCTCCTTAGCTCTCTTTACCTACTGTTATGTCTCGAAGTTCAATCTGTTGTAAAAATTTTGTTTGGACTCTAATTATTAATGCAAATGTAGGCACTGACTTCTAGGACTTTGATTTATAAAATTTTCCTAACCAAAAATTATAAAGCTGTATATAATTGTAACAGAAGCCACATCAAGATATTTTTCCCTCAAATTCTCTAGCAAAAAACTCATGCTCCTAGAATTTGAGAAGTAGAACGTAGTTCCTTTATTGTATCTTCCTGCATAATAACCTCTCAAAAGAAAAAGTAAATGGAATTTCTTGGTATTAGTGCTGAATATTGTGCAAAGAAGTTAATCACATTATCATTGCGATCTACCATTGCTGCATGAAAAGATTGCAAAAAATTAGTCACATAAGAAAGGCTTTGGCAGAAGTTCAAGCAGAATCTGCGTCCCCTATGTGGAAATAGGGAGCTAAAATGGTAAAATTCATGTGGCCACAGAGAGTTGTGGTTAAGTGAAGGTCAAAAGGTTAAATACGAGTTTAGGAGGTTTGAATTAGATATGTTTCATTTGAGCATCCTGATTCTTACAAAATTAACTGTCCACGTTGAAGTGAGGGCATCATTTTTGACAATTTTTAAAGAGGTAGAAGTATTATCATAGACCTAGCATGTTTTTAAACTATTTCATTCCATTTTGCTGAATCAATTTGGTATATCCTTAGTCATCCACATAATGAGAGTACACATATTTTCTTAGTTAAAACCAGGGACACATGACTGCTTAAAAAAGAAATATAAAAAAAGTAAAGAGAAAAAAATGAAGAAGAAAGGCAGACTTTATGTATGGTTACAATGGGCCAGAATACTCATACTCTGGCCCTAGTCAGCATGCTTTTCACTTATACAGAACTCTTACCAATGAGCCTGTCAAGGATCCCAGAGTTAAGGCAACGCAAATCACACTGGTAAACAAGCAGTCTTTCAAAGAGCTTGATTTTCACACACTGCTGCCACAAGCTTCAGTTCCTGTGTCCCACTGTAATGTTTTATTTTTATGGGATTGTTTTACTCCACTATTTCCTGAAGAATATTTTTTTTAAATTAAGGTTTTAATCGTGTATTAGCACAAAATTTGTATGTCTGTGCATGCTAACTTAAATTTTTTTGAATTATGGTAACTATAGGTCTTTACTTGTGACATCTTCACTGGACAATAAACTACCTTATCAATCAAGTTGCACAGACCTTAAGAAGAAAAGGCAGTAAAAGCCGGTCCAGTTTTTGTGGCTCTGCTCATTTCCAATGGACGTGGGTTTGACAACATGTTTGCAGTTACCCTCAAGTTTGTAAATTATGAGAGTTGTTCCAAATATTATTGCAGTTATCAGTTCAGCTAAAGATGATGAGCTTTTATCTCCTAGTATGGGATAATGAAGGCCTCAAGACTGCAAAGTTCATGGCCTCCCAGAGCGTTAAAATCACACAGAACTGCGAATTACTCCTGTGATTCTCTGCAGAGGAATTCAATTTTATGAGAGTCATTTGGGAAGAAATGTGGCTCGATCTGATACATAACTTTCCTTTCAGCTAAACTAAAATTTGTTATAATTTTAAAGAGACAAAGAAAGGAAAGAATAAATGCTAAAATCAGCTTGTATATTTTTGGGAGTGTGGGTCCAAGAATGGGAGGCGTGAGAAAAACGTGGAACAACTATAAAGAATGTGGTAAAATACCTCCAAATCTCTGTGAACACACATTAAGTAAACCTTTTGTAAATCACTATTGGTTTTCATAATTTCCACTTACTTCCATGTAAAATGTCAACCATGTGACTCCACTGTAGTAGTCCCCTCCTCAGAGTTATACTCAGTGGGAAATTCCATTTGTCCAATTTTTACTGAGAGCCATTTTCCAGGCAAAAATAGCTTCCAGTGCTGATATTTGCTTTGGGAATAATGATATCACCACAAAAATCTATATAGTTCCTGAAATGAAAGAAGCTAGGCATGATTTCTTCTTAGTATAAAGTTCCTGGTTTCATATATAGAGGAAAATAGTTTAAAAGTCATTTAGATACTCAGAGTAAAGCCTGATAATCAAATTATATTTGAGAGAAATATCATAAAAATATGTTTATTTCTAGAACAAAGCTTTTGAGCCCACAGTAACAAAGCATATTTAATATTTAATATAAATAAATAAATAATATAAATAAATATTTAATATCAAAATAAAATATTGAAAATTCTTCTTAAAAGCAAAATTGAACAAAAATTCTACAAAACTTTCTTTCTTTCTTTCTTTTTTTTTTTTTTTTGCCACAAAAGCCAATATGGTGGATTTTTTTCTTTGTCATATAAACTTGGTCTTGACTCGCCCTAAACCCCCAGCTTAAATCAATGGAACACACAGTTTTCAATAAACTGAAGTCATTGCAGCAAAAGCAATCCAGTTTCTTTCACTTGTCTTGATTTCATAGCTCTGATCAACTCTAATTCATCAGAATTAAATGGATTCCCACTGACTTGTTTAGCTAGTGAGTACAGTTCCATACATTTCCTCTAAAACTTTCAAAGTGTTTTGTAACTTGCTATGATTTGGAAACCAGCTCCCCAAACGTCACCTAAATCATTAGTCCACAGAACAAATAATTTTTTTTCAAAGAAACACTTGGAAATATTTGCTAAGTTTAAGGTTTGCAATTCAAAAATAAAGTAGGAAATCTAATTACCTAATTTGTCCATATTTTAGTGTCTGCATGTACAAAGTGTGAATAAACATTAGCTCGTAATTTATGACATATTGTGAAGATTAAAATAAGTCAGTGCAGGGTAAGCACTTAGAACAATGCTTAACCTCTTGAATACTTTTGTTTAGTGTTAGCAATGATGGTGTCAATTTATAGATGAGGAAGCTGATCATTCCAGAGATAAGGGAACGGCTCATGGCCAACATCATATAGCTGAGCCTTAAGTCAAATTTCAACATTATTTAAAATTGCAAGCTCTTTTAATCTTTCACTGCTGATGTCAGAAGACAAAAGGCAAGGTAATATGAGTGGAAAAGTACTTGACATAATACTCACACATTCTCTCAGTATTAGGGCAGGCCATAGGCACAATAACATTACAATTCCACAAGTCTGATTAACTGACTATTTCTAATATGTGTTCTTATGTACCCAGTTACAGACAACAAAAAAGTGGAGCTGTAGAGAAGCCTACTATAATAAACAGACAACTTCTCAAGAAGGGAGTTGCAGATGTAAGTTAAAATGATACCGTGACTACAAAGATTAAAATATAATTATGCTGTGGAGGCATCTAACAGGTGAAACGCAGACTTTAAATCTTTTTGTGTTCCACTAGTCTAAGAGAACATTGCTCTCCATTCTCTTCTAGATGATTTGCAGTATTCTACAATTCAATAATAATGACTCACAGTCATTAGGGAAGAAACAAAGTGTGCTCAGTATTTCCTGCATAAGAAGGCAAAGAAGTTTTTATGCTTTGCAAATATTCCTCAATGGTAATATATTACTTTTATTATCAGACAAAAACAGGAAAAATGGGGAGGTTTATGAGACTCTGTCTGGTATTTTTCTGCTTTATTTTGTTTTGTTTTATTCTGCCTCTTCTTAGTTCCCAGCATACATAATGAAACTGCAGCTTTTCACTCAACTCACAGCCAGGCTCAGTTTCTTCACATTGTTTGACTCAATTTTGAGTCAATATTTATGAAGATAGAGTAAAATTACCTGTAATCCATATCTCTGATGACCATTTTGGAGTTTAAAGGTAATCTGCTTTTATAACTCAAGAGGAGTTATCCATTATCCATTCTGATACTGAGCTATGCTGTAGGGCAGCACTGCTCAGCAGAAGTCTCCCAGATGACCACTGGATTCTCTGGGGATGTGCAGTCTTGTAGTCAGTAGCCTCTGGTGGCCTTTGGGCTTGAAATATGACTAGTCTAACAGTGTAGAGGGAGAGGATTTGTGTGTTCCTGTGGTTGAACTCAGGGCCTTTGCACTTAACTATACCCCCAGATCTTTTTTAAACGCTCTTTTCTTTTCTTCTTTTCTTTTCTTGTTTTTCCTTTCCTTTCTTTTCTTTTCTTTTCTTCTTTCTTTCTTTCCTTTTTTTTTTTTTTGGTAGGGTCTCAAACACTAAATTGTCCTGGCTGGGTTTGAACTAAAGAGCCTCCTACCTTGGTCTCTCAGAATACTGAAATTACAGGTATGTGCCACCATGTCCAGCTTGTGACGGAATTTTTAGTTATATTTTACTGTAATTTATTTAATATAATATATTGAAATATATCTAGCAGTTATCATATCTGATAAAATGGCAAATATGAGACTTTATGAATATTACTTGGTATTTCCCCAAATCATGAAGTGCTTGTCTGCTTAATTACATTGTCTACTACATAAATTTTATGCAACTGTGTTATCTATCTACTTAGAAACCTCAGAAGCCACCATTCTACATAAGAGGACCAGAATAGATTTTCAGTTAATATAATGGATGCAATTAGATACACATTTGAAATGCACAAAAATGTCTGAAAAATACAGTGTAAAATACATTATTAACTACATAAGTACATCTTGGTTCCAGAGAGAGGGGGAGTGAGACAGAGAGACAGAGACAGAGCAGGGAAGCACAGGGAAGTGGAGGAGACAAGAGAGGAGAGGAGACAATAGGAGAGGAGAGGAGAGGAGAGGAGGGGAGGGGAGAGGAGAGGAGAGGAGAGGAGAGGAGAGGAGGGGAGGGGAGGGGAGGGGAGGGGAGAGGAGAGGAGAGGAGAGGAGAGGAGAGGAGAGGAGAGGAGAGGAGAGGAGAGGAGAGGAGAGAGGAGAAGAGATTTTCCAGATGTGAAATATGAAGGGGAAGTTCAAAGTCCGAAATGAGAATTGTTACTGACTCTAGCTTACTGGGAGAGTCAAATAAAATTTTAAAGCAAAAATACAGAAAGGAAACAAGATTGGTCTCCACAGGATGGGAAGTCATATTAGATATCTCTGACTATCACATAAAATACTATGGACTAAAAGATTTAAACAGAAGTTTCTTTTCTTGTAATCCCAGATGCTGAAGCCCAAGGGTACCTATACGGTAATGTTCTGGCAATGGATCTTTGTGGTTTGCCAGTCACCATTTCACTTTGTGCTCGTGTGGCAAGTTCCCAGCTGTCTCTTACCATGAGGGTTCCCCTTCATGATTTCATGCATCTAAACCTAATTAACTCCCAAAGACCCACATCACCAGATGCTAACACATCATGAGACAGTGTACATGTGTGTGTGTGGGGGGGGATATAGTAAGTCTGAATTTCAACAATGAACTTAGGGCAGAGGAATATAATTTTATCTAAAATAGAGGTTGCTCACGGGAGTCACTATTAAGACAAATTCATGTCAGGTGTGGTGATGCTCACCTGTATTTCTAGCAATCTGAGAAACAGGCGGGAGGACCAAAAGTTCAAGCCAAGCCTGTTCAACTTAGTAATTTAAGGAGATCCTGAGTCTAAAATTTTTTTAAATGTTTGAAGGTGTTGGGAAATTAGGTCAGTACAAGGGCTCTGAGTTCAATCACCAGGATTGGAGAGAGAGACAGACAAAGACAGAGACAGAGACAGAAAGACAGAGACAGAGAGATATTGATCATATCAGGCAACTAACAGTATTCCCAAAAGAAGAGGAAATAAAGCAATGATCTCCAACCTTCAGAAGTACAAAGCTCTGCTCTTCTAAGATCAAATCCATGCAAGGCAAAAATGACTAAAATATGTTGCAGGTCTTCCTGTCAAGAGGTGGAGACCCTATCCATTCAGTTTAGGTCAAGCCTCAGAATATGGTTAGGCCAATAAGGCAACAGTAGAGTTGATGCAGGCAGGGACTCAATGCTCACCCACTGAGAACCACCTTCTCTCCTCACAGGGTGATTCCTCTGTGAAAAAGTCAGTCTTGCCAGCAGGGAGGAGAGACTGTGAAGCACAGTTCATGCACCTCAATTGAACTACCCCACCAGAGAAGCAGCCTCCAGTCATCTTGGGTTCTGACCACAGATATGAAGTGAACCCAGCTTGACTGGTAAAAACCTGAACAACTGAGCCATGCCCAAACTGCTGAGGCAAGATACATAAATTGTCAATGTTATTTTAAGCCATTAGATTTTGGAGGATTACCCAATTCATGAAAGGGTATTGAGGCAAGATGTTAATATAAAAGTTGATATGAAAAGCACTCAAACCATCCTCTTAAGAAGCACCAGCAGAGGGAGGAGCAAACATGGTGGATAGATAACAGCAGGCTACAGAGGCTCCGTGAGATAGCTTAGAATTCAACATAATACAGAGTGGGGAGTTATGAACAGAGGGAGATGAATTCTCTGGGCCCAAGAAGAAACTAAGGTGAGAAGAACCAATCAAACATACAGTCCCGGTGCTACTATTGGAACAGCTGAAGATTCAGTGCTCCCACTGCAGCGCCCGAATCAAATCCGAGCAGTGCAACTTACCGAGCCATCCAAAATCCCACTGCTTCAACTCACTGGAAATGCAGTCACACCGAGTTTGCGGGTCGGCAAGCCGAACAAAGAGCTGAGCTAGCAGGGAATCTGCATCAACCTGTGGTGAGTGATGGGAATAAAACCATTCCACAGAGAAGGGGGCTCCAACAGATGACATTCTGGGACTGGGCAGAACTGGCAGGAACACGGGGCAGCAGTGACTTCAGTCAGTTGTGCCTTTCCTGAACAGGATTGGTGGAGAGAGCTAGCCCTGGGTCACATGACCTGGCTAAGACCCAACAGGTTATCCGAAATCAATTCCTTATGGCAGCGGTGCACACTAACACAGGGAAGGCCTCAGCAGGTAGACTGACCTGAAGGGGAGGGGCCAGCATATGCTGCCCCTGTTTGCAACTCACTAGCACACTGCAGTGGGAAGGGTCACCTAGCTAGCATGCTTCAGAAGAATTGTAACCAACAAAGAAACTGGGGCCTCTTGGAAGAAACAAAAAAGATGGGAAGAGGAAGCAACAAAAAAAAAAAGTTCCCAGTTCCCAACCCTGAGAACCTTGACCCAGGATAGGCAAATACAAAGGTGAATGAGGACAGCAAGAATGCCATATCTGACATGGCAACAGTGGGCATAAAGAGATATCTTTGGGACCTCATAGATGAGTTCAAAAGCAAGATATAAGAAGATTAATAAGAGATGCTAAGCACCCCTCAAGCAGACACAGATGGAAGAAGGGAAGAACTCAAACAAAGGAGAGAACCATTTAATGAAGACTATAAAGAAAATACAGAATACATGAAGCAGATTCAAAGAGGTTAGCAGAAAATTAAAAACTCTATGGAAAGATGGCAAAACTGCTTGAAAGAAATTAAGGATAGATTATCCAAACTGGAGGACAGGTTTGCAATGTGGGATTATGAAAGGAAAAACTTTTTTTAAAAAAAACAAGGAAACAAGCAGTAACAATACAAAGGCTAAAAGATGACAAGAGGGTCTATAACTTGAGAATAATGCATGTGAATGAAGAAGCAGGGGTACAAACAAAGGAACTACAAAGGCTATGCACAGAAATAATTAAGGAAAACTTCCCAAACATAGGAAAAGGATATGTAGATGTATGAGGCATACAGAACTCCAGCCACCCCATACCAAAACAGAGCTACATCCAGGCATATCATAATCAAGATCCCAGAAATTCAGTATAAAAACAAAATATTAAAAGCTGTTAGAGACAAGAAACAGACAACCTATAAAAGAAGGCCCATCAGAATCATGGCAGACTTCTTGCCACAAACCATCAAGTCAAGAAGAGCCTGGAGTGAAATATTCCAGCCCTGAAAGAAAATAACCCCCCAGCCCAGATTGATATAACTTGAAAATCTGTCTCTACAAATTAATGGAGAAACAAGATGCTTCCAAGACAAAGGAGAACTTGGGAAATTCACAACCAGCAATCCAACTCTACAGAGGCATTCTCTGGAATGCCTCTAAAGGGCATTCTAGAGAGAGAGAAAAGTACTAGTATTCCAGGAACAGTGGCAGAGAGGCCTTAATGAATGGAGCAGAAAGCAGAATGAAGAAGACAAGCAGACATCTGATGGCAAAAAAAGAGCATAACAAAAATGAGGCAGAGGAGGTTGGTTATAATCACTAATATAGATCACCTTGATATACTAAATTAAAAAAAAAATCACACATAGAATAGATCAGGAAGTAGGGTCCACCGAGATGCTATTATATTCTCCACTTTAGTATCTTGAATAACTATTTGTAAGACGACCATCTGTAGTCATCAACTAGTGATTTCTTACGTTTTTTTCTTTGAAAGTATGTATTGTTTCTACCTGTAAAAAAAAAAAAAAAAAGCACCAGCAGTGTACTTGGTTTAAAAACATAGAAAGCAATCTGCCTTTGAGTAATATTTAAAAAATTTATAATCATACGAGAGTAAAATGTCAAGAATCTAGTGTGGTATAAATAAATAGAATTGAAGATTATAAAATATGCAAAGGGCACCATAAAGTAAAACAGGTAGAGGAATAGAATAAGAACACATGATACCAACAGGATGCTATAAAAACAAAACATATTTTTTATAGAGGCAAGCAAAATTTGGAGAATAAAAAGCACAAACATTAAGCAAATTTTATAAACTTATGTGGAAAATGTAGTAGAAATATTTGTTGAGAATTTTTGAATTGAGCAACAGAAAAGAAAAAACTCACAAAGTGAAGCAATAAGAAATATAACGATGGGACATTTGTAGTAGAAATTAATGTGTCTTATTGACAAAAGGAGTAAAATACTACATGAAAAATGAATAGAGGTGTTGGGGCAGGTGCACAAGGGAGATTTTTGTGAGTGAGGTGCTCAGGTTAAAGAATGTCTGTGAGGCAGACAGCAGCAATACAGCAGTAGCAGGGAGTTGAGCAGAGAGAGAACAATCTTTATGCTTATGCTTAACACTTATACATGTCATTATCACATATTTACATTCTTATATACCGACTTACCTGGCACATTCATGTTGTCTAATGTTAAGTCGTGGTTCTGTAAGTGAATTCACTAGGTGCCTGCATTAGACAGCAAATTCAGATCCTCAGGTGTCCTCATACACTCAAGCTTTGAAGCAGTGTGGCGTGGCACCCTAATCCCATCCCCTCAAATCTCAGAGGAGAGTCATCTCTTGTGTGTGGTCCATGGAACTGACTCCTGTGAACAAAGACCTCCACAGCAATAAAGAGCAGAAAAGTACCAACTCCACTGTCACCACAACAGCTTATCACTGCCCTGTACCAGTTGGATCCCCAGGATTTCTACCACTAGTTATGTAGGTCCTGTTGCAGGGCCTGGATTGCCATCTCTTGCAAGGCGTCTTGTACCTGTGTCCAGGGATCAAGGATATAAATGCAACATTCTATACCTAATAGGCCACAAGTGCCTTGTACTTCAGTCAGCAAATCAAGAGCCATGTGGTTTTGCAAAACCACCTTTCTCATTTGAGAAGTTTCACCCATGAGGACCACCAAAGCCTGATGCATAATGTTCAAGGCCTGGACCATGTGTTGAGCAAGGGCTTCAACCTGGAGGTCTACGTCTATGGTCCCTGACCCTGGCATCATCAAGACCATTGAATGAAATCACCAGGCTGTCCATTTAGTATGGTGCCATCTGTGATATTCAGTGTCCCAGTTGTGAGGTGTGTCTGTAGTGGTCACTGATAATGCCCTTAATATACAGAAATCCACAGGTGTAGTGTTCTTTCTATTGAATGAGTAGGTACTTCCAGCATGTGGTACCAAAAACTCATAATGCTTCTGAGATGGGTCAGTTGGTGGGAACAATAGCTAGAAGCTTATGACCATCCCACCACTTATTTGTGTCATTTTCCAGTAATATCTTGTTACCCAGCTCAAGGAGTATGTATCCTATAATGGTTTTCCACTAAAGCATTCACATACTGAATACAAAGTGGGGCTATATCCAACAGTGTGATTGTTGGTGCATATGAGCAAACATGTGCCCTTGAGACAATGCTACTAGAGTGACTCGTCCTGGTTGGAAGGACAGGACAGGGAAAACATAGGGAGATCCTAACTTTCCAGGAGGATGCAGCCCCCATGTTGATCCTGTGAAAGGATGGTGACTGGAATCATTGTAACTCCCAGTTTAGAATACCAAACCTGGGTTCCTGCTGCTACCAGCGGAAGGCAGTTTGGTTTAAATCCACTGCTCCAAAGGGATGGGCCAAACAGCCACAATGTCATTCCCTTTCAGAATGGTAGCTCCATCATCAGACAGGGTATACTGAGGTCTTTAATGGCCAAGTTGAAGTCCAGGTGTATATTTCTACAGCATATCTAAGTCCTTCTCAAAAGAGCTCTATGAGGAACATCCAGTTGCCCACCAGGCATCCTGTAGGCTAATCCAAAATCCATTGATAACAGCCTCCTGGTCAAACAGTCTCAAACACAGGGAGGAGTAAGGCCCTTTTTGCTACTCTAGCTCTGTATGGCAAGTAAACAGATAGACCAGCTACACTTTCAGGAGGTGATCCAATGGACTGTCACTCACCTGTCAAGGCTGGTCACTAAGCAATTGAACTGCCTGGGGTAGAACCCATCACTACTCATAAACTCTGGAGCCAAATAGGCTAATTTGTTTTTTATGAGACATCATTGTCTCTGGCTCACTGTTGTACCTGGGCACCTATAAGATAAGTTTACCTGTCAGTTGCGATTCCTAGTGGCGTACCATATATAGCAGACAACCATTGCAAAGACTTAATGGTTTGAGCTTGGTCAATAGAGGGTACAAAGAGGAGAAGCCTATATCTGTGGTTGTATCTACAGCAGTCAAAACATATCTATGTACCTGCAAGAGAGGCGGGGCCCAATATAATCCATCTGGCATTGCTGCAGTGGGTGGGGTGCTCATGGTATCGTGCCAAGTGTCATGGGCAACCTTTCCCTCCTGGGGGCCAAATGAGCACAATTGGGACAAGATTTTTTACTGCAGCCTTTGACTCAGGGTCAAGTCCAGGTGCCACCGCTGTGGTATGACTTGCATGATGCAGGGTCCTATGTGCCCCAGTTTCTGGTGGAGCAAAGGCAGCATCACAGATGGCAGCCCTCAGAAAGCACCAACTTTCATCAAGGCATCTGTTAAGCCATTTCTGTTTGAGGAGCCATTTATGTCCTTAAATGATACACTACGTGGTTAGTTTCTTGGCCATGGTCCCCATAAATCTCGCCATAGGTCGGCACCCCACAAGGGACAGTTCCTTATTTGCCACTCCTGAGCCACTCAAGCTGGCAGCCAGAGCACTGGCCCCCTGAAGATGGCCCAACCATTCATAGAAACATGTAGAGGGCCTTCTTCATGCAACACAAGTAACCACAATGACTGAAACTCAGCCAACTGGCTTGACTTGCTTGTTTTGGTTTCAAACTAGAGTACTTCTACACTGGGCTGGACAGTGACCACTGCCCATTGTGGGGCTATGCCCATGATTAGACTCATCAGTATACCAAGCATCAACTGGCATCCCCTCATTCCGTTCTGCATAAGGAAAAGGGTCATGTCCTACAGTCTGTCCTTCCAGACCCAGACAATTTCCTGGGCTGTGTTTGGTATGGGTCCCGAAAAACTTACCAGTTTAGGTGCCAACAGACTGACCAAAAAAAAGAGTCTCACTGTTGGTGATATGTCCCTAAACACGTGAAAGTAGAGGGTCTATGCTACCCAACTCCAGAGACATCCGGGCCTATACCCATTGGTATAGGTAGTTTGCCTGCTCTTTTTGTCCCCTTAATAATTTCACAGGCATACAGAGCAGTGTACATTGGCACTATTTCTCAATCAGTGAATACCTGCCCTCAGTTCTCTTCCAAAATTGTGATTAAAACACAACCGAATGCTTCTGCTTCCCCTATTTTTGCCATAAACCCCACCCAAACCCAATGTCATCCACACTGATTATTATAATAAATGGCAGGCTAGGTTTAATGGCCTGTGTAACTGCCCTCTTTGAGTCCTGATAAGCAGCTCCTGCTGCATCTTTCCAGTCCCATGTAGCACTCTTCCAGGTCATCTGGTATAAAGGGTGCACAATATGGCTCATGCAGCACAAACATCTGCCAGAAACCTAGCAATCCCACATACACCTGCAACTGGTGTACTGTCATGAGTCTGTGGTATGTTTGGATCTTATCAATAACTGTACTGGGAATTATTTTTGTCTTACCAGAGCAGATAACAGCCAACAAATGGACAGACAAGTCAGGTCTCTGAACCTTATATTTATTGATGGCCCGCCCCGAGGCCAGCAAAGCTTCCTTCAGAACACATGGCAGTTCCCAAATCTGCAAAGCAATCAGAGGATAACTTAATATCATCAATATAATGAAACAGTGATACAGAATACAGCTTGGTTCAGGCAGACAAATCCTGGGCACCAGGTCATGACACAAGTGGGCTATGCAAATAGCCGCGTGGCAACATCTAGAAAGTCTATTGCCTGACCTCCAAGAGTGACTGTCAGGTGAAAAGCAATGGAGAAGAAGGTATTAGCTAAATCCACAATATAATGGTATTGACCCAGCATTAGGATGACCTCTCTAATTTGCAATGCTAGGCACTGCCATATGCAATGCAACAGTCGCTTTATATAGTTCCTTGTAATTCACAGTCCCTCTCCACATCCCATTTGGCTTCCACATGGTCCATCCTGGAGAGTTGAAAGGGCTCTGTGCAGAGTGTGTTACCCTTGATTCTGTAGCACTATGTTTTATTTCTGTGTAATCCATCCATGTATCTTTAAATGGAGAGAGTCTTAATATAATACATGAGAAAAAGTCAACAATACAGACACTGAAGACTGAACTGGCTGGAGGGGTATGGGTGCTTCAGCTTGAGCTTGCAGAACAAATATAATTGGGGCAGGTCTGGCTCTGATCTTCCAGGAATACTGAATAAAATTTCTCTTGTTCAGTCAGTTGGATCACTGGAGGGGGCTTACACCTCTGGACCAGATTATTTTGTGTCATTGGTGGCATGGCATTGTCTCCAAAGAGGAACAGAAAGCAGCTTGTTGTTATATCATCTCTGCCAGAGAGTTTTGGCCAAAATAGTTTTGTCCAAGGTGACCCAAGTATATCTAGCCTTTCTGACTTTATTCATAAAGAGCTACTTTCATTAGTAAACAGGATGTACTCAGCATCTACCAAGGGGTCCATTTTCCCAGGAAAGTTAGGTTTTGGTCTAAGGTGACCTTGTCAGCTTTCTTGATTAGAAGGTCAGTGGCTGTTAGAGTGCAGCACAGGTAAGCCACTGGGTGCTCCCAGGGTCTGACATTGTGACTAAACACAATTGTTTTTGTGAACCTAAGGATCCAGATTTTATAGAAACCAGTAGCTCCAAGAAATTTTCAGTGTTTTTTTTTTTTTTTTTTATAACTAGTTTCTGCTATATATGGTAGTAGAGCTTTTGTACATTTCCAGTAGGATCATTAACCAGAAGTGTTTTGTTTTGTTTTGTTTTTTGTTTTTCAAGGAAGAAACAAGTTTTTGATCCTGGACAAGTTGAATCCAGGTCAGCTGACTTTTGAGTCCAGAACTGGATTTTTTGCAAAGAAGGATTGGTTGATATGAGTCCATCAAAGGCATAAGAAGGCGTTTTTGTTTGTTTGTTTGTTTGGTTGGTTCAGGCAGGTTTACTAGCAGGCTGTGGGTGGCAGAAGACTGAGTCAGTGTACACGAGAGCAATTATAGCAGCACTGGCAGCCCTGAGATCTGGAACTGGCTTTACAGGCCGGGGAGGTGTATTTCAGCAGTTTGACAGTATATTACTTTTTCTTGGGGGACTACGACCGCAAGCAGGAGGCACAGAGAAACAGATTGTCTCTGAGAAAAGGTGCTGCTGGCTTGGCCAAATCTTGTTAGAGCCTCCAAAAAATATAAATAAATAAATAATAATGGGAGGGTTTTTAACTCCTGTGGCAATTGAGTCCAACTGAGTTGTGTCTTATCTCAGGATTTTTCAAGTTAAAAGAGCTTATGAGAGCAATTCACAAGCAGAAGAAGGCATCTTTTAAATGTATACTTATCTGCATTATTGATGGTATGGAGATCTTGCCCAAGATGATTAACAGTCTATCAGGCTGGTGTGTGGCTGGCTGACAGCAATAGGGGGTTTCAATGAGGTGGCATGGTTGATGGCCAGGCCCAGAGGCAAGTCTTCAGCTCTTCCCTCTAGGAGGAGAGTTTTCAGCACTTCAGGGTTGCAATTATCTGTCTCAGACTAACGCAGGCATCATCTTCCTCTCATGGAGGTAAAAAGTTTGAAAGCACAGAGTTGAACAGGAGGCAGCTGAGATGGCTTGGTACAAAGGAGCTCTCCTCCCAGGCTGAAAGTTTGTGTCCTGTAGAGGAAGCAAGAGGCAGGAGTCTCAGTGGCCGTGGTGGTGGTAACTTTGTGACAGAGGGAAACTTGAAGGCAGAAAGTCCTGCTTCATTCCTGGTATTACAATGACTTCAGACTCTCAGGGGCCCAATTTGATTTGCCTTTCTATCCTATCTCGAACTATCTCGTACTGTCCTACTGGAACAGGAGCTACTGTTGGAAAACTAACAAACTGAAAAATACTGGCCAGGGAGGTGTTATACTAAGATGCTGAAAAATTAAAATAATTGATCAAAAGATAATTAACAAAAATAGTTATTTAAAAAGATAGTTATTAGCAATATTGTCATTCTGTACTGAGCTCGTTACCCTAGTAACCAAGCACCAACTACATAGTTATGAATTAACTGACCGTCGTTCTGCTGTTCTGTAATGCGTCATCCCCCCCACCTTAGTGACCCGTGTGCTATGTTAAGAGACAAATGATGCTGTGTCAACCATTGTTCCCTTTATGCGAGACAAATGTTCCTGGAATTGGCAGACCAAGGGCTATGAATTGGCTAACCACCCACTGCGAAATGCCTCTTACCTCAAGCAAAGGGGAACAAAGGCCCACCTTATTTCTGTTTCTCATCACTATGTACTTAATGATCAATGAGCTAGTCATAAATGAACTATAAAAATCAGTCAAAAGTCTAACTCAGTTGCACAGCTTTGCAAATTCCATCTGTACTGTGTCGCTGGACCATCTAAAATAAAAGCGCTTCTTCCTAAAAACGATGTCGTTCTGCCCCGTCTTTTCCATCTCAGGGGTTTTGCCCCATTTTTCATCTCAGGGGCTTTTTGGGGAAGTACAACAAGAAGAGGAGCATTTTCTACTACAATGAAACACAAGAAAACAAGTCACTATGACTTAAGCCACTGCAAAAAAGAAAATCTGTCAATACTGAAATTATAATATACAGAATTTTTAAGAGATGCTACTTAAGGCAATTTAAGGAAACACAATAGTAATACTGTTAGAAAACAAGAATAAGAAAAAGAAAACATAAAATGACCCAGCCAACTAGAAGTGTTATGTCAAGTCAGGTTTGCTGGAAGAACTAATAAACTGACAAGGCTGGGGCCAAAGTGCTCTTACAACCTAGGTTAGACCCAAGGATCAGTTGTGCAACTTAGCAAAAGGACATTTCTGCTCATTCCATTTAGTTTTCCTTCCTTAGGTTAATACCTAAATTCCTAAAGGCAACTTGTGACCATTGTCTTAATTCCTAGTAAAGATAAAAATCTAATAATGTAAAATATACAGACATGTATAACACAAATGTTGTGAATATGATGACGATATTATAGAAAGATAAATTGATAAACAAACCCCAACCTGGAGTAGTCCAGATGACTATCGGAGAAGCAGTTTCACCCCTTAAGATACACCCATTTCAAAGTGAAACATAGCTGGCACAAGAGTAAAGAGGATAGAGCACATTTTTAAACCATGTTGTTATGGTTCACCAAAGCCTCCTATCATTGCAGATTGGAGATTCTGGAGGTGACTGGGAAACAGGACGGTATTTATGGATTGCTGTAGGGAGTTGGGGTCTGGTAGAAAAGGTGGTAGCTGGAACTATGGTCCAGAAGGCTTTTTCTTTCTTCCTGGCCCCTCCCTGTGCACTCTCCGCTTCCTACTGCCATATTATGCCCCTCAGCCACGCTGTCCTACTGTGAGCCAACCTACTAGGACTGAAACCTCCACAAACTGTGAGCACAATAAATCTCTCTTGCTGTAAAGTTGTGGGTGTCAAGTGTCTCAGTAACAATGAAGGTGACTATGACACATATACTTCTGGAATTTTTATGAGAATTATGACAAAAATGAAAAAAGACAGATTTAGAATTATAATATCACTTGAAACAAATTTCTTAAACTATTTCCTAGAAATACCTCAGTATCATCCTGTAGTGGTTGATTGATTGTGTCAATTTAGAAGCTTAACTAAATGGATTTAGCAACTCTATACCCAAGGGTATAGAAGACCCACCCTAGGGTGGCTCATCACCTGGAGGTATAAAGGGAAGGAGGAAGGACAAATGCATTCCATACTTGGGAGGAGCTCCAGTCTTCACCTCTGGGCTCGGATGTAGTATCCTGGCTTCCAGTGTAGACTCTTCAGCTTTCTGGCATACACTCTTCAGTCGTTCATCGTTGAGCCTTCGGCCTTCTGTCGCAGACCCATCAGCCTGTTGGTGTGGACTTGCTCAAGACACAAGGGTGAAGTGCTGACCTTAGATTGAATCTTTTGGCCTCTATGGTGTAGACACCCTCTGCATGCTTCCTTATCTACCTGTGGCTGATCATGGTAAGCCAATCTTGTCATTTCTTATACATTTGTATATTTTATGTTTATCTGCTTGCTCTAGTAAAACCCTGACTAATACAGATTTCTAAGGCAACTTTAAATCTATTCACTAAACAGAGTGATATATAAATATCTTCTAGTATCCCTTTGCATAGCTATTGCTTGGGTAAAAGCACACTTTAAAAAATCTCTGTAAAGTACAAATAATACTTTGTGCTAAAAGTTCCTATGACCAGGACTAAATTTCAACTGAATATTTAGAGAACAGGTTCTGCCTTACTTTGTCAATGGAAATAAAATTGGTTTCATTTTCGTTTTTGTTTTTTTTTTTTTTTTTTTTTTTGTCTTTTTCGTTTTTACCGGTACCAGGGATCGAACTCACGACTGCCTGCTTGCAAGGCAGGCGCTTATGCCGCTGAGCTAAATCCCCAGCCCCCAAATTGGTTTCATTTTCATGCTCTATTTCATGATACCACCTATCTCTTCTCTTCTTTAACATTTGTCACTAAATTCTGCAGTTATTCACCCAGTAGACTGACGCAGAGGAGTGCTACCTTGACAGTTCTCCAGTGAACATAAAACATGGACTTTTTTACAACCTGGGACTTCTTGGCAAAGTAATCCCTGTTTATTTTCTAGAGAATCAAGTCCTCACAGATTTGATGACACACGTTATAAAATTTCATACCCATATATTATAATAATCACGGAAGCCAAAACTAAATTTGTATTTTATGCATTAGGCAATATATACCAGAGTTTTAAGCTTAAAATTGTTATTCATTTACTTTGTTAACTCTCTTTGAAAATCCTTATGCATTGTTCAAAATATATAACTTTACAGAACTGAAGAAAACAATCCTAAAATTCATACGGAACTAGAAGAGACATAGAATAACAAAAGCAGGTCTGGGTTAAAAGGCAAAGCAGGGGGCATCACAATCATGGACTTCAAGTAATACTACAAAGTTATAGTGATAAAAACAGCATGGTATTTGAAAAAAAAAAACAGACTCAAAGATTTATGTAACCCAATAGGAAATACAAAAACAACTCCAAGTATATTCCAACATGTTATTTTTGACAAAAGGTCCAAATTTCTTCACTGGAGGAAAGATAACCTCATTAACAATGTTACTATGGAAACTAGCTATCCACATGCCAGAGGTTGAACTTAGACCCATATATCTCTCACAATGTACTAAACTAAGATCAAAATGGATTACATATTTAATAATTATAGCAGAAACAGTTAATGTGCTAGAAGGCAAAATAGGTAAAAATCTTGAAGACATAGGTGTAGGCAAATATTTTCTGAATGAAACTCTGGTTGCACAAGAAACAATACCAAGAATCAACAAATGGCATCACATCAAACACTTAAGGAAACAACTAACAGAGAGAAAAGACAACCTATAAAAGGGGAAAAGCTTTGGCCAGCTACTCCTCAGATAAAGGATTAATATCTAGAATGCATAAATAATTGAAAAAATTAACCCTCCAATTTAAAGATTCAATTAAAATGAATATCTGAAATGAAGAGACACATCAGATGAAGAAAGATAAATGGTTAATAAATACATGAAAAAATGTTCAACATCATCAGCCATTAGAGAAATGCAAATTTAAACAACACTGAGATTTCATCTCACTCCAGAAAGAATGACTACCACCTAAAACTCAACCAAAACCCAATGCTGGCAAGACTTTGGGGAGAAAAGAACACTTGCCCCATTGTTGGTGGGACTTTAAATAAGCCCTATGAAATCAGTACAGGGATTCCTAAAAGTACTAAAAGTAGAAATTCCATTTGACCTACCTATTCTCTTCCTAGCTATCATCTCCCCAAAAGATAAAGACATCTTTATAATTAATATATACATATCTAGGTTTATACATTGCAATTCATAATAGCTAAATCTTGGAAACACACCATCTGTCCATCAACAGACAAATGAATCAAAAATATGGTATTTATGCACAGTGGAGTACTACTTTGCCATAAAAAATAATAAATTTGAGTCATTCAAAGGAAAATGGATGCACTTTGAGACCATAATGTTAAATAAGTAGCTCAGACACAAACTTAAATATTGCATGATTTGAAATATTTATATGAAAATCTCAATACATGAAGTATGAAATAAAAGACAATAGGAAAAAAGAGAAAGAACAAAGATATTATAATTCTGCACAATTAAGTATCTGAAAGTGTACCCTTGCTTAGAACAACTGTCTTACATATATTACATGCTCCTTGGTCTATTAGCCTGATATTCAATCTGTATACATGATAATTGACTTTATAAGGTCTTTTTTATGTATGTCTAAAATATAGACATACATAATGACCACATCCATCATTGGGAGTTTGTACCTGTACATGATATATCTTGCCTCTTATTTTTCCCATCACCTCTTTCTCTCCATATTTATAAAAGCTTTACTTCCTTTTTTATTTTATTTCCATTTTTTCTTGTCCTTTCCTTTCCTTCTCCCTACTCTGTCATTCCTTGGTCATCAGAACATTTTCTTCCCATTTTCCAATATCTATCATACATTTTGGTCATATTCACACTTGAGAAAATAAAAGGGAGCAGAATGAATGAGGAAAGGAAAAACATTGAAATGTGTTATGCACATGTATCAATTCCCTCCAGCTAATGCACTCATTATGTACTGCAACATGTAGTAATAAAAGTTTTAAAAAATCAGAGATTGAGAATATTCAAACAGAAAGCTGTATATATTCTAATAAAATTTCTAGAGAGAAGGCACAGAGGAAAGTGAGGGGAAACAAGTTTTCAGACTTAAATATTGGAAAACAGTTTTCAGACCTAAAAAGATAGTCCTTAAATTAAAAGCTTGACAAAATGTTGAGCGAGATAAATTTTTAAAAAGAAAACATCAGCATTCAAAACACATCAACATATTTCAGAGCACAAGAATAAAATATACTCTAAAACCACCTCAGAAATGAAAATTCTATCGATATAAGAATGAAAATAAAACTTAGCAAATTTACTAACCAAGCAGAATGCTCAAATGCAGCCTCTTTGTGGCTTAAAATTGAGGAAAAATTATGTTGAACTTCAGTTTCTGTGCCTTCCTTGCCTTCTATCATCTGTTCCCAAACAGCCCAAAAAGTGAGAGGAAGAAATTGCAAGTCAAAACGTGTCACTGTCTGTCCAAATCCTCCCATCACACCCCACCTCACATGAAACCCTCTGATGGCCAGAAACACAGCGGCTGTGTGGTCCTCGGATCCTTTTCTGGTCCAGCTACACTGACTCTGCTGCTACTTATTCAACCAACCACGCCATTGATTCAGACTCATCCCTGCCGGAGATACTTTAGTCTTAAATTCTTCCAAATGTCGAATTTTTATACTGTTTCCACCCCAGCAAAGTCACACTGCCATGTAAGAAAGATGAAATATTACCATGTGAATAGTAGGGAAACTTAATACCAAGAATGACTCTAATTTTTCAGTACAGACTCTAAAAAACGATATTCCAAGTGAGATGTAAGGTAGTGTTCTCCAAGAATGTCTGCAAAATGAAAAGCATAATACACTTCAAGGAAAAAAATAGTAAGAAACAATCATATTAGGATTAAAAATTTAAAAAAAAATGTTTTATCTCCCTAAGAAAAAACAAAAGCAATAAAACTCTAGAGATGCATTAAATAATTAAAAAGTCGATTTAATCATATATATGAATGACATTTAATATTAAACAATTTTAAAAATTGTAGGAATATAAACAAACAATAGAATATAATAAAAATATTCCATTTAAACATAATTATAAATATTCTCCCTTGAGAGATACCAAAATTGACAAATAAGAATTCCTAAGAAGAAACACAATCGTAGCTTACTACTTTACCAACACAATTAACTAAATTTACATTGTCTGTTACATGCATATATATGTACCTGCATAAAATATACATATAAATGCATATAAAAGCTTAGCTATCTTATTGATTTTCAACTTTAAAGTGACTCTATAGGCAAAGTACATAGGATTAGATTTAGACTTCAGAACTGAACATAAATATTATCAACCTAATATTATAAAATCCAGAGTAACTTGGGTAGAAGAAAAGAAAAGGTAGAAAAAAATAATGCCGTCCCAAAATAAGGGTAATAATATATCTGTTTTATAAATTAAGAATTTAGTCATTTATGATGGACCAGAAAATAAAGTTTGTATAATTGTTCAAGCTGAGAGGAGTAATAAAAAATTGTAACACTAAAGTGACTATTAATTAGGAAAAGGTTAGGAAATGTAGAAGCTTAAATATGTAATGTGAGTCCTCAACCTTAAGAGACAAAATCGATAAAACTTTCTAAACCTCATATGGCAGGAGTATGACTATAAAAATCACTAATATATATAAATATATATAAAATATATAAATATATAGCTGCCCCCGAAGAGTAGTACAGTATTAAGAATATAGAAAAGGAAAAAGTTTGGTTTCTATTGTAAAACTTTCTGCAATATTCCAATGTAACACAGCTTATATTGCTATCTTAAGACAAATTTTAACTAAGATGCATAAATTAACTGGGATATCACAATATCTTCTTTCTTTTGGGATTCAGTGATTAATTCATTCATTGACAAGGTCTTTCTTTATAGTTCAGGTTGCTTTGAACTAATTATGTGGCTCAGGCTGGCCTTGAACTATAATTGTAGAAAAATATACAAAGAAGAAATTTGTAAATATTAAGTAACTATCTTGAATTTTTTAATGCAATCAAATTCATCTTTACTGATGCCTTTATATTGAGTCTAATACTTTGAAACAAAGTTTTCTAAATGATGGAACACAATTTTTATATGCAGGCTATGACAATATTAATTAGTACAATAACTGATCATTAACACTAAAGTTTTTTAATTATTTAACCTCACACTATTGCTTGAACAGAAACAATAAACCTGGAACTTGAATAGTTACTTGTCAAACAAAACCATAAATGTTACGATGATTTACAATTTTTGAAATTCTCTTACATGACTGACCCACTTAGTTACTGTTGTACATGCACACAGAATTCACCAGCAGCAAATCTGCCTTTTTAATAATACCAGTTCTGTATACTTAGAAATAAAACTGATGTGAGCCTGAGAATTCTTCTCTAGGGACTTTCAAGTTAGAATATATGACTTACAAATTACCTTTTTTAGCTTAAGATGTGCTTTTTTCCTGGAGACAATGCTTGGATAATTGCTAAGTTTCTTATAACTTATGATCTATTTCTGAGACATGTAAGAGCTCTGTAGCCCATATAGAAGACTAAAAATTCCTCACTGCTAAGAAATTCTCAGAAAAGCTGCATTTTCCATGAGCAAATGACTTCCCAAAGATGCTTCTGGTGTATAATAACCTTTATCACCTCTTGTTAATACTCTGTTGCTTTTGGGAGGGGTACTGGGGATTGAACTCATGAACTTGCACTTGCCAACCAGGCAATGATGCCTGCTGAGATAAATCCCCAGGTCCCTCCCATGCTATTTTTTTCCAACATGTTCATTTGGCAAAGTCATTGGATTTAGTAGAGTTAATAGAATGCCTGATGTCAATGCAAGGTAATAGTCAATGTGCCCAGAACAAGAGAAGACAACCATGTCTACGTCTTTAGGAGACTGTAACTGAGAGATCCATACTAAAACATGTTCAGTGTCTTAAGAGGATGCTTTAAAACCTCAAGCAGTAATAGAATGCCTCACTTGAAATAGGCTGCTTATAAAAATACTGAATTAGTTTTTGTTTGAGAATCTTTGCCCCTAACAAAAATTCCAAACTGGAATTTTGTTCATCAAAATCTCCTGTGGAGTATTTTAAAGATTACAGAGTTAAAGGATTCCCAAATCTTACCTCCAAAGATTTTTATTTGGTAACTCCTCAGGCAATTCTGGTAATTAGGTAAGTCTGGGAGCAAGTGCTGGATAAAATATGAATATTTACCAGAAAAAAATTTTTTGACCTAAAATAAAAGGTAACATTAAACATTTCTGCAAATTGTGTAAAGCAAAGGTAAGAACACAGCCCTCATTTTTATAGCTCCATCAAAATAGATAAAATTTCTCAATCCATTTTCATTAACTTGAAATTAAATGGTTCTTGTCAAAAAAAACTAATTTCACTACCTTGATTATTTTGTTACATTCTGTTTTACTTTCATAATGTTATTATGTATATTTACAAATATTCTTCCCCAAGGATTTTTAAAACAATGACACTGATCTTACATGAGAAAATAGTTTTCTGTAAACTCTTCTGCAACCTGCTCATTTAATATGTGCTTAAACTATTCAAACTAAAATGAGGTTTTAAGCAAGTTGGAAAATATATATATAGAAGTAAAATTGGTTTTAGGCAAGTTGGAAATATTAAAATACGTATTTCTTTATATGATAGACTTACGAATGTATAGCTATGTAATATATGTTGCATTTTCAGAAACTAGCTGTCCATTCCAAATCTATAGTTAATTACATATTTCAGACCATTATTCTCTAACTCTCAACAATGCTCTCATCTCTCGATTGATATCAAGAAGGAATTAAGGGATAGACAAGTGAGATATGAAAAAGAGGAAGAAAAGATTTAAGGAGGGAAAACTAGTGATATTACTGAAAGGTGATTATAGATTATAAAATAGGAGTAAAGCCAATTTAAACCTAGAAAACAGTAAATATCCATTATGTATTTTAATGCTATAAAATGCTATAATTTTATATTATAATTTAAATGTTATAAAATGAAATTTTCTCATGCCCCAAAATATAGTATTTCTATGGTATGGACATATAGTAAAATGAAAGTATCCAAACAGGTAGTTATTGGTATATTGATCATTTCTTCACACCCTTTGTGTATATATATATATATATATATATATATATATATAATATTTTTCC
The DNA here is from genome assembly GCF_034190915.1 of Cavia porcellus. NCBI lineage: Eukaryota > Metazoa > Chordata > Mammalia > Rodentia > Caviidae > Cavia > Cavia porcellus. The sequence goes on along the minus strand of NW_026947497.1, from coordinate 22,222,157 downwards.
TTACATTTGAGATACTCAGAAAACAGTTTTCATCTTTAAATTGTTGTCTTAGTTACTTTCTACTCATTGTTGAGACAAAATAACCTGCTGCCCAAAGTTGGGAAGGAAAGGTTTATCTCTCCACCTATGAGCAGGTGAAACATTCATACCACTAATCCAAGCACTAGACAGCTAACCAATCACAAACCCAAGATTTGGTTGCACCTATGATTGCACGAGGGTTGGGGTGGGGCCACAGGAACACAAATCACAACATTCCACTCCTGCCACCCCCGCCCAAGACTCATATACATGCTTTATACAAAAGACATTTAGTCCTTCTCCAAGAGTGCCAAACTCCGAACAGTTTCAGCATTGCTGAAAAGTCCAAATCCCAAGTCTCCTCTGAAATCTGTGGCAAAGTCCTAACTGTAAACCCCTGTACAAATGAAACAAGGTTAAAATTTCCAAAATGCAAAGGGATAGGATAAATGCTACCATCCCAAAAGTTACAAACAGGCAATACCAAGGATTAGAATCAACACAAATCCAAAATCCAGCATGGCAAACATTAAGTCCTGGAGTTCCACACTCAGCATCTAAAGCAATCTGGCTGCAAGCTCCAAAAGGCTCGGGTGATTCCACCCCATGGCACTTCCAGGGATTTTAACTCCCACAGCTTCTCTCTTAAGTCAACTCTGCTCAGTTTTTGCAGCTTTCCTTGGATGATCCACATTTCCAAACTTCTATGGTCTCCATTTCACCTTTGGCTTCACCTTTATAGGTTCACATATTGCTCTCTCAAGGGCAGACTGTTTGGCCTTCTAGGACTTTTGCAATTGGGGTGGAAGCTGTCTCACCCTCAGAATTTGTGCATTTTCCTTGCACCTAAAACCAGGGCCATGTAGATGCCACCAAGGTTGTCTGCCAGCTGGACTAGTAGCCAAGCTTTTCTCTCTCTTGGCTGTAGGAGTCAAGTACCTGGATTGCTGAATTCTCTCAACCTGATTGTGAGGAAAAGCTTCTTGATGCCACCACCATTCTGGAACCTGTCACCACTCTGAAAGGTGGCTTTCTCCTTTGAGCAAAGTCTTTCACTTTTGATAGATTGAGCCTGAAAAAGATGGAGATCTGCTGCTTCCTGGGATGCCCCCCAGGTCATCCTTTTTATTTCTCTGCTCCTTCTCAACAATTGAGGTTTCAGCTCTGTCTTTGCAGTCCACAGCTTTATTGGAGCTTTCCTTCTGGCCACATGCACAATGTTTTAAATTATCCTGATGGGCTCTTTGCTCTTGATTCTCAACATAAATCTGGCTAAAGACCTTCAACAATAGCCATGCCACCAACTCAGTATCCAACTGCCTTTAAATTTCCTTTGCCAGTTAAATCAGTCCATTGCCCTTAATCTGAGTCTCAGGCAAAGTTTCTGGACATGAGCAAAATGCATACAAACTTTCTGTCAAACCCAGGGTCCAACAATCAATGCAATCTTTCCCAGCAACAACTTCTAAGCCTGGCTTTTTATCTACCTTCTGGTATCCTAAGCTCTGACTAGAATCTCCTCTACAAAATAGCCTAAGCTGTTTCAGCTCTATACATTCAGGCAACATCTCCAAACCTTCCTGAACTCTGCCCACAAATCATTTCCAAAGGGTCTCAAACCATATGGTCAGGAATAGTCACAGCAATGACCCCACTTCTCCAGTACCAAATTCTATCTTAGTTACTTTTTACTTGCTGTTGAGACAAAATACCTGACACCCAAAGTTAGGAAGGAAAGGTTTATTTCTTACAGTTTTTGGAGGTTTCAGTCCAATACAGTTGGTCCGAGGCAGTGTAGCATGGCAGGGCAGCCATTCATGGCATCTGCAAATAGCAAAAGCAAAATCAAAAGAACTAGACACACCTTCTTCTTGCTGTTATATTCTGGATCCACCTCTGGGGAGATGAAACACTCACACCACCGATCCAAGCACTAGACAATGAACCAATCACAAATGCTAGATTTGGTTGCATCTACGATTGCATGAGTCTTGGGGTAGGGCCACAGGAACACAAATCATAACATCTGCCTACTTATTTGCTTGAGGCCCATTTAGGGGTGATGAAAGGACACTTGTGAGTATATTTGGGAGGCCAGAGAAGTGTCATTTTGGGATCTATAGTAGGTTCCTTCTCCCTTATTTATTTGCTAGATGTTTTGTACTCTGTTTCTACCACCATAAAATGAACAGAATTCATTCACTAAGCCCTTACGCATGATGTTCCCACTTTGGAATAAACTAACCAACCATGGATAGAACTCTCTGAAACCTTGAACAAAAATAAACTCTCCTTAAGTTGTGCATATGTTTAGTATTTGGCCCTAGTAACAAAAAATTGACCAATACATAGGTATTCTGTTTTTTGAAAACCTCTTTCAAGGCACTCACCAGATAACAAATATTGCCCTTTGAACTCAGCATACATACATGCAAAAATAACTGAAATACAGAACTAGAATAAAGTCTTAATAAATTAGCATTATGTGAGGAACTTAATAAAAGACTTTTTATTCCCCATCCTTTATGAATTGAAAACTTTATAAAGTCTCATAGAAATGAGTTTCTAAAAATGTAAATTATAATAAACACACAGAACACAAGACCAAATTATCATGTGATTCAGCAGACATAAAAGTACTCATTCAGATTGCTATGAAATTTCTAAGCAGTTACTATTTCCACACTTACACTGTGAAGTTCTGCAAGCCATATGCTGAGCAGCATAGCTATAGCCCAGTGTGAATACTCACCCCCACCAAATCATTCATTGGGATCAAAGTCAAATTTGTCTTTTTATTTTTCAAATTCTACTGCTTTTTGTCCCCTAGTATTCATTTCTCAAATTCACAATTTCAGTATTTGCCTGTTTGAAATGTCCTTTCTTCTTTGGAGATTGTTTCTTTTAGTGCAATTCTTAAAAAGAAACAGCTTGAAATTAAATATATATTTATTGACTTTGTGGAAGCAAAATAGTGGCTGGAAATTATATTTATATACATCTGTAATTAATATTATTATAAGAAACATTTGATAGAAAGTAACAAGATAAAGAGGGATGCTTTATTAAATAAGAGACAAATAGCATTTTGGTAGGAAGCAAGCCAATCCAAGAGTTTCCTCTGTAACCTAAAGACTCTGACTTTGTTTTTTGTACTTCTACTTCTTGATGTAAAAAAACACTTTATTTTGGGAGGAGTTAATTCATGGTTGAAATTCAAATTAAAAATTGCCTTTCCCATCTCCACACCCCCATTGTTTAATACAAATTCAATGTTAGTCTCTAACATGCTTAAGCATGCCCCAGAACACACAGTTGATAGTTTAGGAATTGAGTGTGTAGTTTAATGATTTTATGCCCTACATCAGACAGCTGAAACACAGAAAAAAATGGGGCAGAATATACGGGAAACTCTGAGAACACAGATACTAGAATATTTTAAATATGATTAGAAGAAAAGACCTTGAACTTGAGCTGGATTTATTTTCATATATTTAACAAGATTTTTTAAAAAACTTCAAGTCATTTCCTTCCTGTATTACTTTATGTATTTATGTATGCCCTGCCCAGTAAGATTTTTCAAAATGCTGTTTTTAAAGTATTTCATTCCTGTTATAGCTCATTAAAATCCCATCATTATTTAGCACAGGGCACATTTCTGGAGAAACATGTCTTTCTTCCATCTGTTAACCTAGACGGCCCTCTCAGGCATGCCCCTATTGGAGCATGCGTGTCTCTGACCCAACTCTTATGACAACCGCTGAGCTGAGCTCTCCACAGATCTATTCATCTTTAATGACACTGACTCACAGTAGTTGCTTTGCTAGTCTCAGCCTGGCCTCTGCAGAAGGAGGGTGTGATTACAGTAGGAAGTGTCACATGGGAGTAATTCAATCAGAGCTTGGCATGGCCCCCGTTCCCTGCTGGCAATCAGTTCATGGACTGTTTCAGCCTTCTGGATCCTTTACTCCACTTGGGCCAACAGCGTTTATAGTTACTCTTGAGATATACTTGGCAGCTGTAGCACGCAGCTCCAAGCTGTGAAATGTGCTCGGCCAGCAGCCACTGTGACGGTCTGGCTCTGAGAGCCAACATTTTCCTCTCATGATTTTCTCTTGATGCATGAAAGCTTTTATTTTATTTTGTATGTTGGAAAGAGGAAGATAGACTAGAGATCAGGGAATCTATGAATGTTCATTTGCGGCCAAATCTTGTGCGCAGAGGTGGCACTGCATGAAAATATATTGCTTTCTCCATTAACTATGGTGGGTCATAGCATGTTTGATTAAATCATTGTATCGCTTTACATTCACATTCCTGACGTCCCTCTGTTCTTTCCTTCATGTGCTCTGGTGTTATATGGATTGTTGTCTAGTTGTTTATTTTTCCCTCAGTATTTGGCAAGCTTTATATTTGCCCTTTGCTTCTAGACACAAATCCATAAGAAAAATATCTTTCTAATTTTAAAATCATGTCTACAACTTATTCAAATAACAGCCAAGACATGGTCTATCCATTCCACCAGTGTTTCTATAAATCTTCCTCTTGGCAACAGCAAAGGCAACCAGAAGTGAAAGAGAAGAAAGCCACTTCTTTCTCCTACCGTGATTCCTCCAACCGCTCATTAGTAAGCAGTCCAGGTCCAGCTGCCTAAGACTCCATTCCATTTCCCAGCACACTCATTCTCTCTTTCAAATTGGTGATAATGGTTTTTAACTTTGATCTCTCTAATGCAGACCAACTCAGACCAACTCTTTAAGCACAGCAAGCCACATTACTTCTAGTATCTTTGTCATTTATCTTGTGCACTCCAAATAGCCTGTTCATGTTCAATGCCAGCTCAGGGAGCAGATGGCACTCTGAAATCTTCCTCGAGTGCACTTCATCATACATTCCTAAAATCAATATGTATAGTATATTGACCAATCATTCAAAAGCAATGTTAACATAGATAAAAAAGATTTGTAATAGAATAGCTGAACTCTGTAATCATGATTCTATTACTAATAAGACACTGATCTCAGTTTCTTATCTGCTTGCAAATTTCTAAAGTTCAGTTATACAAGATAGCTATTATTTCACTGAAATTTTTGATGCAAAAACATGAATAATGCTTGCAAAGTCTACCAAATTACTCATGGTTATTGTGATCATGCTACTATATGCCTGATTGTTTTTGTAAAGTATCAGCAAGCTAGCAATAGAAGACAGAGGCCTAAAAGTAATTAAAGAAAACCACTTAACTCTTCTACTGTGATTTCTCCAACACCTCATCAGTGTGTTTCAATTCTAGTCACTTAAGACTCCTTTCTGTTTTCTGATATTCTCATTCTTTTTCGAATTGCTGATAATGTACTTTAACTTTGGTCTCTATAACTCAGAACAACTCTCCAGTATGTTGGAAAGAAGAAGATAGACTAAAGATCAGAGAATCTATTAATGTTCATTTGTTGCCAATAAGTACATCATTTCTATTACATTTGCATTTGCAGGTACTTAAACTTGCATTTATGCCTGCATCTCTATCCTTTCTCATCCTTTTCATGGTACTATTTGTCCCATGACAGTATCTGGTCTTGCTACTTTATCTTCATCCTACCAAAGTCTTTCCTTACATACAGGAAAGGAGGTTAAAGAAGGCATAAATTAAGACCTCTTTAACAGATTACAATGCCAAGATAACAATAAGCTTCCAAGCTTTTGAGACAGAGAGAGAGAGAGAAAGAGACAGACAGACAGACAGACAAAGAGACAGACATATAGAGACCCACACAGAGAAAAGAGATCTTCCATAAAGCAATTCATGATGTATGGTGAAGCAGTCCTGATTAAAATAGGTCCATAATCCAACCTTTTGAAATAAAGCATTTAAATGTGATATGGGAAAGTGACATTTTATGTTATCGAAGAAAGCACAGAATAATTCTCTTATTCTATATGAAAAGATAAGTCATATATTGTATTTTAGAATGTAATAAAGTCATTCTTGAAATACTGTACCTATAAAAGTTTGGATACTTGCATTTATGCAATTTATTCAATCAGTATGCTGAGTGCATATTAAAATTCTTTGAAATTTTAGTGTTATAATTTATTAAGCATTTTCTATGTACTAGCTTTAAATCATTTGCATGTGTTAAATAATTATTATAAAATTCTCACTAAATATGCTGGAATGAAGAAATGTTAAGTAGTTTACTCAAAAGGGTACAGTTAACAATGAACAATATTTTTAATTGTATCTATGTAATGTATACGATAAGATGTTTTAGTAGACTTGATTTTCAACCCAAAGGCCCAGCTCCAGAGCACATCCACTTTGAGGCTACATTTATGTGAAATCCTGAAGACTGAAAGAGCAATGCCCTTGTGAAATTTACAAACCCATGTTCTGTTAAACCATCTTTTTAACTCTTTGTACACCAGCTTGCTCATGTTTGAAAAAAAAAAAATAAGAACGATACCCGTCTTGAGGTATATTTTTGTGGATGAGAAAAAGACATTAGGAAAACCTTCTAGATTTAGTTTCCTGCTTAGAGTAACTTACTAAATTTTACACTTTGAATGACCTTATAAAATCCTCCGGACAAAAGGAAACGATGAACTAACAACAAAAAACACAGAAGAAAAGTTTCTTCAAATTACTTCTCCTGAAAAGTCTTTAATTCCAGCATATGCACAGAAGTAATTTGCTTCAAGATCAACCATAAACAGAGTCCACTAAACAGACTACTCACTTGTCAAGCTCCTTGAATCAGTCTCTTGTTAAGCCCCCTATATGACTCAGGATATCATGTTTATGCTTAAGTAAAATTAGCTGTGCAGCATTTACACTCCAGGTGAACTGGAATTCTATCAACCGAGATTCACATTCTATACACTCAAAGGAAAAAATAACAATATATGTTAAGAAAATGCAAATTTACCTACACAAAATGAGAAAAGAAAAAAAAAAACTTTGGCTAGTTTAATGTTAAATATTAGATGTATTCACATTTATTTATTCTAAAATGAAATGTTTTATTAGTGTTATGGCTCGATAACTAGTGGTCAACTTAACGCCAGCTGGATTACATCAGCATGTATTGAGAGAAGATGCTCCACCTGAGGAGGGTTGCCAGGATAAATAGGTGGAGAAGAAGAGAGGTGTGGAGAGGGATTGAGGCGTTATGGAGGCATTATGGAGGCATTGTTAGTTCTCCTACAAGTTGCTGTCTGAGCTGTTGGTTCTCCTGGAAAAGCTTTGGTCTTCACATTGAGCATTGCTTCCTGGCTCCGGAGGGGAAGACATGTGCTGCCTGGTCTCCAGGATGAACTCCTCACGCTGCTTCCTGGCACATACCCGACTGTGCTTGTCATCGGAGGAGCTCGGGGCCTTGGTGTCGCTGAGGACAGCTGTGGTGCCTTTCAGGACAGCCCTGCTTTTTGTTGTGAGTGTGACTTCTTGGCTCAGCGTAGAACCCTCATCCCACTAGCACAGCTCCTTCATCCTGCTGGCATAGACTTTCTGGCTTCCACTGTTGACTCTTGGGTCTTCCCTGCACGAATCCGTAAAAGAGTCTGGCGTGAATCCTTCTTGTGGGCTCTGGACCTCCAGTTGGACTCGTGGAGGCATTGTCCTGAGCTCTGGGTTTATATCTGGACTCATGTGGGACATTGCCGTGGGGTTTAGACTCTTGACTAAATAATCTATGTTGTTGGTGTTGGGGATGGATTTCCTGCATTCTCCTGTTTTAACTTCTGGTGACCATTATAAAAATATTATAAACTCCATGTCCTGATCTGAATTGTTCTCTGTGTACAACCCCTGACTACAACAATTAGTTACTATAGCAAGAGGTAATAGCAATGTCATTGACTGACATTTTGACAGACCTGGGCTTCTTTGTTAAAGAATCTGTATCATTAAAAGCAAGTTAAAATCTTGTCTATTTTCTATTTAAGATTTCTTCATATATTATTCTTCTCCTATGATTTCCTTAAATAACAAGTTTTCCATTCCTGTAAACATCCTCAAATTATATAATAAAATGATATAAGCAAAAATGGGGCCTGATATGTAGCTCAGAAATAATTTTATCTCTTAGGAATTATACCACCATATTGTAATGTATGTTAATTAGCTATGCTCTGCAAATGAGACAGCTATGAGTAGACAGGTTATAAATAAGGCACACTACATACAGCAAGAATAAGTTGAATTTTGAAGTTACTTTCTGAAATAGTGACAATTGAGGAATAGATTGAAAAATACAGTGTTGTAATTATGAAAGTAAAATATGAAAAATGATTACATTTAATCATCTTAGTGATCATTTTTTCCTAAAATTATTTCTATTTATTTATAAAATAGAAATAAATACCTCCTAAAGCAATGATATCTAAACATATTAAGGAGCATAAAGAATACCAAAAGTTCCTTTTGGTCTAAAAATTTGAGATACAAAAAGTATCAAAAATTACAAGCAAACAAATCCTCACAACAACAACAAAAACTCAGTTAAGCTACAACCTCTAGAGGACTTGAAAAGAAAAATAAAAGACGTTATTCCAATTTGGGTTCCTGAGCTATTTTTATAATACATATCTTCCTTGAAAATAATCCCTAGATGGTATTTCTTCTAACATTTTTGTGATTTTTTTCCTAAAACCAATAGCTATTGTCTCATTTTCCCCATTTTTCTAATTTTCCCAGTTGCAGGAGGCAGCGTGCCGTGTGGCTCCATGCGTGTCAATGCTGGATAAAGGAGGGAGAGAGCCAGATGCACCAGGGTCCCGCTGAACACCTTGCAGAGCACTGAGTTATTGCCTGCAGGATTTTCTCTGGCCTCACATGACCAAAAACATTTGAACATAGAATGTTCTTGGTTCAAAAATACATAAAAGAATTTTACAGTGTGCAGTAACAATAAAATACTTATGTTATAATAATCACATCTATTTAACAGAGATCATCCAATAACTTAAAATAGTAGACACAGTATGTGCTTGTTTTAGATAGCAGTGATGATAGATTACACACAGAAAGAACACTTAAATGTCTATATAAAGCCCTTTTAAATGACCAATTAAGAGTTCTAATTTTATCCTGTCATAAAAGTCACAGACTTTATTCCTAGCCATTGCCCTTATGAGGACCCAAAGAGGACCAGCCTTAATTCATTAGGCAGTACCTAGGATTAGATATGGTTTTCCAAATGAAACCCAAACCCTTCACAAAACATTCTTGGTTTCAGATATCACTAGAAACCACCACACTGTAGGAAGGGTCACAGAGAGGTTTCCTGAGGTTCTGAGACCTTTTAGCAAACTCAAGATGATTTTTTTTTCCAAGGACAAATGCCAAGTTTTTAGCTAGCTCTTGTTAAGTTTCATGTGAACTTTACAGGCACACCAACCCAGACCAATTAATAATTCTAAGGAAACCCTGGGCAAAGCTTACAGGCTTTACCTGAAGTGCCGCTACTCTTCCTAGCTCAAATTATAAATATTGTGCAGATGACTTCAAGTTTATCATAGTCACCAGAAAAGTGAAAGTCCAAATTTGCATTTTTCATTGTATATTTGGCAATATCTTCATCAATATTTTCTAGATATCACTAACCATTCACTTCTAAAAAAATGTGTTGGCACATAAGGCAATAAAATGTAATTTTTTTTTTTCATTTACTCTTTCAAATTTTGTTTCTTCCTTATACAGCTTTCACAGAGCTCAGACTGAGTAGTCGATCCTGGGTAGGTTCAAATAGACTCCATGACCAGGTCCTAGGATGCAGCTGCTTAGACAGGCAGGGAGCTGAGGGCCACCAGTGTCCACATCCTTTTGCCTCAAAATGGCAGATTTCTCCAGAGGGAATTAATTGTCTGTTCTTGCCAGTCAGTTGAAATTCTTAGGAATGAAAATACAGATTGATGTGCTTAAAAACTCAAGGGATGGTCAGAATACAGAGTGACTGTTTAAATTTAAAATACTGATTATAGTAAAAAAAGAAAAAAAAAACACCTCATTAATGTCTTCTGAAATATTCCCCTCATTTTGAACATACTTACCTACAATTCTTGCCACTTTCCAAAGCAAGTGACTGTTTTTAAGAACTATAATTGCAAATGGAGTGAATGATGCTATCCGGTGCCATCCAATGGGAAGCCAGACTTGTAAAAACATCACAGTGCATCCTTGTCCACTGCATCTGGGCCCTCATCACTTCCGGCTTCCTGAATAGGACCACAATGGCACGGGAAGAATCAGGAAATGGGAGTACATAAAATTTCATAAAGGAAACAGCCATCACCGTGAAGACACAGTGACAGAATGGGAGAAAGTCCTTTCCAGTCATTCTTAAATGTATCACCGTGAAAGCAAGTAGCCCAGTCAATAAATGGGTAAATGAACTGAGCAGACTTCTCAAAAGAGGAAGTGTAAACAATCAATAAACACAGGTATAAGACAAATTATTGAACCTATCATTAAGAATACAGAAAACATTAAATGTTGGGAAAGAATGCGAGGGAAAAGGAACCATATTACACGGCTGGTGGGAAGGTAAATTAGGACAGCTGCTTTGGAAATCAGTGTGGAGGTTCCTCAGAAAACTAAAATGAGTGCTACCATTTGAGTCAAATTTTCCTTTTGAAAGTACAGAAAAACATAATTAAATCCTGAAAGTATCAGAGAAAAGCACCTCTAGAGACAGAAAAGACATTGAGATAACAATATCTTAGTTCTGTAGTTCCATTAGAGTTTTCTAAAAAGTGTATCCCCATGGATGTAAAAAAGTACCTAGACCTGATTGAAAGGAAAGGCTTGTTGAAATCTATGCCCACAGGACTATGTAATGAGGTAAGCAGTATAGATTCAGTTGCAATTTTTTAAATAGATCTGAAGTATGACTAAAGCCAAGCTGACTAAAGGAAACGTCTGCACAAACTGTATCACTAACTTTCCCCGCCTCCTTTACATCAAATCCTTCTTGGAAACACGGGTTCCTCCTTTCTTCTCTCTCTCTCTCTCTCTCTCTCTCTCTCTCTCTCTCTCTCTGTCTCTCTCTCTCATGTTCACTCTCTTTTGTTTTTCTTTGTTTCTTCTCTTTCTTCTTTTTAGTTTAGTTGTCTTTCCGCTGTTTGTTTGTATATCAACCTCATGGCTCTAACATGCTTACCATTACAGCAAAACTTTTTGGCACTCATGCTTATATGTGCATGTGATTAATATAAATGTTTAAATACTTTTTGAAAACCTGGATCAGTTACTTTTCGTGTTGTTTAATTTCACTTATTTCTAGAACATTCAGTTTTCTTACAGAAACACACTTAACTAACTCCCCAGAAAAGATGGCTCTGCCTGTTCCTGTGATCATCTCCAACATCATAAAAGCTTCTAGTGATCATAATTTCTGAGCCAAACTTCAGTGGTTTCTGAAAACGTTTATAAAATTTATGCTGTGAACTTAATAGTAATAAAATTGTGAAGATTATAGATGTTTTGAGCCCCGTATATCTTAGTTCAACTCCTTGATCCTTACTTTACCAATTCTATGACTTCTAAGCCTCAGTTTCACTATGGCAAAAATGCATTAACAACTTTTCTACAGAATATTGGTAAAAATCAAGTGAATTACTATGCATAAAGCACAACAGTGACAACAAAATAATAATTACAATGATTCTTTTTTAAAATGGTTATTTTCTAAACATACATTCTTCTAGGAATATTTGGGGAAAAAATATCTGACATAACCTTGGCAGTGAACTGTTCCCTCCTCACCTGACACCCCAGCTGAATAAAAGCTCGGAGAATAAAAGCTGTCCTGAAAAAGGAAAGGCTGAGTATCAGTATGAGTTTACTTGGGTAGCCATAACACAATGCCACAAACTGAATTGCTTTAAATAACAAGAAATTTAATTTTGTTCATAGATCCGAAGACTGAGATCAAGGTGCCCACTGGGTTGGTTTCCTTGGATTGCAAATGACTCCACCCCTGCCATCCCTTCCTGCGGTCTGCCTGGCACACAAGCACCTTGTCTCACCTTTTTATGAGCACATCAGTCATGCAGGGTTAGGACCTCGCCCTCACAGCCATGTTTCATCTTAAACAACTCATTGTAGACCTTTTCCTCCAGTGGTGTTTCATTCAAAGGTACAGGGAACTGGAACTTGTACATTGGAGTGCAGCAGAATTCTGCCTATAATAATTAATTAATTTTCCAATTTAAATTTTTTTGGCCACATTTTGCTTAAGGAAAAATATTTGACACATTCTGATAACTGGCATTCATAATCAAGCAGCAGCAGACTTGCTTTATCCTGGGCTCCTGCTCTGTGATTTGCAAGGTGCCCTTTTCAGGATGTCTCACTAATTATTGACTTCATGGTAATATGGGCCTTATCCAAATTTCAACAGAAAACAATAGAGTTACATATGACCATGCTGGCTTTTTATCTGTGTAACTTTGGATGAAATATTTAACCAGTCTTAGTTTTATATAAATTATATATATGTTTATGCCCTGTACAAGGCTACAGAGACAATACATACAGAGTTGCAAGTTAATCTGGTTTTCTCTTCTCCCTAAGTCTTACTGGGCCCACATCACCATGACACTAAGCTTTGCTGCAATAACAGTTTTTGACTGACTGCTTGTGTTTTTCTTTTTCTTACTTGTATCCTGCTTAATATCAACCAATGAATTGACAAAATTGCATAATTTATATTATAAATCCCTTATCTTCAATAGTTGAATTGTCAGATAAAACTTCTTATAATTATTACTTTGGAGATTTAAACCCCTGTCAAGTAAAATTTAATTAAATAAGGAAATATCCCTTTAATGTACAAACTATTTAACAGTTAATAACATAAATAGATTTACTGATATTATTTCATATAATCCTCAAAAAATTCCCTTGAGTGTCTCTCATAGTTCTCCAGTTGAAACACAAAAAGTCACACAACATTTATTTTCACAGGACTTCATATCTCTTAAGAGCCACAATTTGTCACTTTCTGTAAAGAATACTTCAATGATATATTCTCCATCGTGCACTGGGAAACACGGATTCATGATGAAACCTGTGCTCGACAAGTGAGAAGCATGCGATTGGGTCAGAGTTAACCCCCTTGAGGTGAAAGAAGAGTTATAAATTGGTGTGGAAACATAGTGAGAAGCATATGATAGGTGCATTGCATTATGTTCAGAGTTATCTAGAAACAATCAGCCTGTCAGGCCCTCCTGTTAACGGGGTAACATTAGTCAGCCCAAGTTCTGGCCAAGTTTTCACTGGCTGAGCCTCTTTGTTCCCATGTATGTCACTGATTTCCTTATGATCACATGGGCTTAGACTAGAAATAAGCTAACTAAGTCACTTTCTTGATGCTACCTGAACAAAGGACAATGCTACCTGAAGTCACCTTGGAATACGCTGGATAAGGTATGCAGTGAGCAGTGACACAAAAGGAAATGTCATTTTTAAAACAGTTTTTCAAACCATACATAGTCCTTGGAGATTTCATTTTTTACACCAGGATGTAATAAATTAGCCATAGAAAATAGCTGATTTTTCTTAAATGCAACCTCACTGCAATATTCGGCATAACTGTTTACATCATCAATGTGTAAGTAAAATATTTCATAGTATAGCCCTTAAAAATCTGACATATAAAAATGTTACATAAGCATATAAAATGATTTGCATTTTAGTGGTTTTAAAAGGCTGATAAAGATAGGTAACTGATGATGGCTTCTTTTAAGAACATAGAGTTCTGTCCTCTTGATAGCAAAGTAGTTTACTGTTATGTTAAATCATCATGAACTATTGATAAAATATTTTAAAATATGTGTTTGGAGGCCCAGAAAGACAAACAAAATAGATAGAAACTGAAGCAACTTCATCTTTGGAAACAAAAATACATTGACACAATTCACATTTATATGGATTTTCCCTAAAGGCACAACACTGTCCTCAAGTGTCATAAGGGATGGAATTCAAGCTAAAATCAGAAGTCTTCCCTGGGCTAATGATCCCAAAGTCAGAGTCTGAGATGACAAGGATATAGGGAAATCAAGTGGAGAAACCTAGGGGTCCCAAATTTGCATAAAATGCCCCGAGATCATCAGTTGACACTTGATTATACATGTATGTGATAAGAATCTAAACATTCTGGGAGAAAAACCAAGAGAAAGTTTGAAACTAATTCAAAGAGATCCCAAAAGCTTCTCGCTTCTGGAGAAATAATAATGGGCGATTCAAGCTCTGCCAAGTGACAGAATGGTAAGCAAGTCAGGATTTTAATTACAGTCAAGAGCCAAGGCTTTGGAATAAGCATCACACTCAAGGATTAAGGGAGAAGCTGAAAGCAATATGTGTCTATTATATACAGTGGTGAATAATAAATATGACAATGGCTGTTGTCTCACTAGAAGAAATGAGGAAAGAATACAATACAGCACTGTGAGGAAAAATGTCCTTATACAATTCAGGGTAAACTGAGGCACAGTTGAGACCACTAAAGTGGGCAGAGTTTAAGAAGTGCGAGAGGATTTATTGCAGACCCTCTGCATCCAGGCCAAGGACAAAGAGACCACTGGCCCCAAGCAAGAAGTGAGAGCATGTTTTACAGAGGAGTTGGGGAGGGGGAGGGGCGCGTTGCTGAGGGGGTTACAAAATATTGAGTCTCTGAATAGGGGAGTCTAAGGCTAGCTGATAGACAGGGAGACACTGAGCACAGAGCACGCTGGGAGATACAGCATGTGCCTTGTGGTTTTTCATTGAACCAGCTCTCTGCAGGTTAAGAGAATTATTTAAAGAAATAATAGAAGCTTCATAAAATTTGAGAAGAAAATGAAGATTCAGATTCATGAAGCTAAAAATTTTAAGGAGAGATCAACTCAAAGAAGAAAAATCTGAGACACATTATAATTGAGTTAGAAACTGCCAAAAAAAAAACCTTAAGGACCACAAGACAAAAGGAGACTTGTCATATCTAAAGACATTTCAATGCTAATGGTAATCAAAAGTGAGCTTGACCTTGGTTAACTATATTTACATGAGATAAACTTTTATTGAAAATCTGTCATATGAGACAAAAATACTGCATAAGGATGAAGGGGTCAGTTTAACAGGATTGTAAAACAATCATAAATGTATATGCATCCAACTAGAAACCTTGAAGTATATAAAGAAAATATTAGTAGATCTCTAGGGAGATATACTTGAAATAGAACAATAGATAGTACAATAAACACTAATTTTAAAATTTACAGATCATCAGGCAGATATGGAAATAATAAACTTGAATTATGCTTTAGAGAAAATGAACCTACAAACAAATAAAGAATGTTGTACCTATCAGCAATGAAATATGCATTCTTTTTAAGGATACATAGAAGATTTTCCAGAATAAATCATGAAGTAGATCACAAAATAAGTCTTACCAACTTTAACAAGATTGAAATCATATCAAGTAGTTTTTTCAATCATAAAAGTGTGACATCCCAAAATTGATAATGGGAAGAATTTCTGAAAATTCACAGGTAGGTGCAAATTAAGCAATACACACCTTAGCAACTAAAAAGGCAAAAGAAAAATATTAAAGACTCTGGAATAAACATAAATAGAACTACAGCATGCCAAATTCATGGCATGGAGCAAGGAACTTTATATTTCCCAAACAAGGAATTTTAAAATGATAAGCAGCTACAGTAAGAAAAAAGATTTCAAGTAAACAACTTAAATTTATAAACCAAGGAGCTAGAAAATAAGGAAATAAATCCAAAGTTATTAAAAGAATAGAAATAACAAGATTCAGAGCACAAGTAAACAAAATTGAGACCAGAAAAATACCAAAAAGACTACTAAAACTAATTCATACTTATTTGAAAAGATAAACAAAATTGACAGCTAGACCAACCAAGAAAAAATAGAGAGGACTGAAATAAATAAAGCTATCAAGAGAAAAGGAGTTATCACAACAGATACTAAGCAATTTAAGGGATCATCAGATACTACAAATAATTATAAACAAACAAATTGAATGACCTGGTACACACAGATAAATTTCTGGATATATGCAACCTACCAAAACTAAATGACAAAGAAATAAAGTCGAAACAATCAATAATGAATAAAGAAGTTTGAATCGTTAATCAAAATCTTCTGAAAAAAGAAAAGTCCAGGAACAGATGTCTTAGCAGGTGTCATGGTTTATATCAGTGGCCCCCAAGTCTCCTGAATTATGGACTCAGCAAAATCTAGCATTTGTAATTGGTTCGTTGTCTACCAATCGGATTGGTGGTGCAAGGGCTACACTCGCCTAAGGGTGGAGCCAGCATAGTATGTAATGGCAGGAAGAAAGTATGTCTCTCTCTGTCTCTCTCTTGCTGATTTGCACCTTGCTGTTTGCAGTGGACATGAATGATAGCTCTTCCATGCCACTTTGCCTTGGAGCCAACTGAGTATGGACTCAAAACTCTAAGAACTGTAAGAAATAAACCTTTCTATACTTTCCTTAACTTCGGACATCAGACATTTTGTCTCAGCGAGAAGTAAAAAGTAACTAAGATAGTAGGTTTATGTACAAGCATTTTTTAAAAATTTAATGCTAATCTTTCCTGGTCTTCCAAAAATTTAAGATCGGGGACTATTCCCACACACATTTTATTAGAGGCCAACAACCATCCTGATACCAAAGCCAGACAAACACAGTATGAGCTAAGAAAACAATGGGCTAACATTCCTAATGAATATAAATGCAAAATTGTCAGCAAAATATTTGGAAACTGAATTAAATAGCATGCTAAAACAAAGATCATACAACAAAATCAAATGGAATTTATTCTTGGGATGCAAGGATTGCTTTATATGTGCAAATCAAAAATATACCACTTTGATACAATGAAGTACAAAAGCCTATGAAAATATCAATTGATGGGGGGCTGGGGGTTTAGCTCAGTGGCATAAGCGCCTGCCTTGAAAGCAGGGAGTTGTGAGTTCAATTCCCGGTACCGATAAAAAAAAAAAAAAGAAAATATCAATTGATGGAGAAAAAAATCATTGGACCAATTCAACATCTTTTTAAAATAAAAATTCTCAACAAATTAATTGTAGAACAAATGTACCTCAACATTACAAAGGCCAACATGACAAGCCTATGACTACCTGATAGTTCACTGAAATCTATAAGTTTTTTATTCCTACATAATACTGGAAGTCTTAGCAGAACAATTGGGCAACAAAATGAACGGCATCCAAATTGGAAAGGAAGAAATTAAACTACCTCCATCTGCAGGTGACATAATCTCATATTCAGAAAACTTTAAATATTCCACCATAAAACTATTAGAAATAATTGAAAAATTTGGTAATTCTTGTGTTTCCATATGCTAAAAATGAACTATCAGAAGACAAAATAGTTTTTTAAAAACCCAGTTAACTAAGAGTGAAAAGTCTGTACAATGAAAAACATAAACACTGATGACAGAAATCAACGAAAATAAAAATAAATGGAAATACATCTTATATTCATAGTTTATAATAGGAAATTTTGTTGAATTCTCCATTATACTCAAAGCATTTATAGATCCAATGAAATCTGTATAAAAATTCCAGTAACATTTTTCATAGAAATAGAACACCTTTAAAACTATATGAATGACAAAATTCTAAAACCCAGAATGACAAAACAATCTTGAGAAAGAGAACACAGCTTGAAGCATTAAACTTCCTGATTTCAAATATATTCTCAAGCAATGTAAATCCACACAATAAGGTATTATCTCAAAATTAAATAGGTTGATGGAACAGAAGAGAAAGCCCAGAAATGAAGCCACACAAATTTTGGTCAATTAACTCTTTGATTATATGTGTCCATGATGCAAAATTCAAAAATTATTGTTTGCCCCATAAATGGTGATAAGATATCTAGATATACAAGAGAATGTAAAAGATGTAGGTGAAATAAACCAGATTTAAAATGACAAACATTGTGTGACCTCAACTCTATGGTATTAAAAACCTAAAATTCATACAACAAACAACAAAATGGTTGCTGTCAAAGACTGGGGGTGGTGAAGATATGACGAGATATTCAGAAATGGTACAGAATTTTAGTTATAAGGTGAACAAATTCTGAGGATTTTAATGTGCATGATGGTGACTACAGTTAATCATGCCTGAAGTATGCTAAGAGAATGTCTTAGTTACTTTTCTCTCATTGTTGAGACAAAAATACCTGACACCCAACATAAGAAAGGAAAGATTTATTTATCTTACAGTTTTGGAGGTTTCATTTTATACTTAGCTGGCTGCAAGGCAGCCACAAACTGCAAGCTGGAACTGGCAAGAGAGACAGACACACCTTTTTCCTGCCTTTATAGCGGGTCGTCGCTCCACCCCTGGGCGGGCGGAACACTCACTCATAACACCAATCTGAGTGCTAGACAACAAACCAATCACAAGCGCTAGATATGGTCATGTCTATGACTGCACGAGGCTTGGGGCGGGGCCAGAGGAACACAAACCAAACAGAAAACAAACCTTAAATATTCTTACCATTCCTACCCACAATTGTACAAATGGTAACTATATATGGTAAAAAGAAAAACCCATTGATCAATTTGACTATGATTGTTATACAATGTATACATATATGAAATCATTACACTGTATACTCTCTCTAATAGTTCTTCCCAGGAGTGGTTTCTTAGTGTCTCTGAGAATTTCTTCTCTAGTTTATGAATTCCCCCAAGTCCTTGGTTCTCCCACTGAGACTGGCCCAGGAGGATATAAACTCCGGAAGAATAAGGTGTTCCTGTCTTCCTCCTGCTCTATCCCTAGCATCTCCAATGGCAACTGTACCATAGAAATCACACAGAAAATGCATAACTGAATAAAAGAACAGAAAAATCACACTTTGCTGCACTTGATTAAAGGTCACTTCACATCTCTGTGACTTATAGGAAGTTATCTAACTGCTCCTTTACTTTGTTTCCCTAGCTATAAATAAGGGGGGAGGGAGAACCACCTGTTGGATAAGACTGGAAGCAGTTGTTAAACTGAGTCACATTCATGTTCGCTGTCAGCATGAACAGTTTAGCCCTTAAACTTCAAAGAAAGCTGAGGACGGACTGTAAGCCTTACTTTTAGTTCAAGAATATTGCGGATTTGGAGAGTAACAGACCATACTGTACACGTCAGGTACATGATTAGTAACAGCAGTTACTAACACAACTCTCAGAAACCCAATTTAAGCTCCACATCACTGCCTAGCACTTGAAGTCTGCCTACCAATAGGCACCTCCAGAATACACATAGAATGCAACAACTCTTCACTAGTCCATTGGTTCTGTCACTATCACACCGTTTCTCCAATATGAAATACTCTAAGGATGAATAAAATAAGGATAAAAATAAAAGAAAATAGGAATCAGACACAAAGAAAATAGGAATCAGACACATAGATCTTTTTTTTTTTTTTTTTTTTTTTTTTTTTTTTTTTTTTTATCGGTACCAGGGACCGAACACCTGACTGCCTGCTTGCAAGGCAGGCGCTTATGCCCTTGAGCTAAATCCCCAGCCCATAGATCTTTTCCAAAGGGGAAGAGGACCAAAAGATGTACCAAGGGAAGAGAAAAAGACATAAAAAGAATTAATATACATTATGTACATGTAACAAATTCCTGTGATGAATGCAAACATTATGCACTGCAAATATGTACCAAGAAAAATTAAATAAAATTAAAAAGCAAAAGAAGAAGAACATTTCTTGTTCTGTCATTTCCTTTAGGGAACACTGTGAACTCAAGTTCCTCTTCCAACCCCATCCCTGGGAGGTTAAGGACACACAAAAAAGACTTATTCTTCAAAATTTAGTTGATTAAATCTTAAATAACACCTAGTATGTGACCTCTGCCAGCATTCCAAAGTCACTTAATTAGCGGGAAGGGGAGACATTAACTTGACAGAAGATTAGAAAATATGATGAGAACATTAACTTCCAACTGATATAGTGTACTCACGTGATGAATGATTCTGACAGTTATTCAACAGAGGAAAAACAAGGGGGTTCCAGGTGACTATCAGCCAATTTAAATATTGGACACTTAAACTTTTAATGTAGAAAAATCTTCATTTTAATGTGGGATACTTTTTAAGTTTTCTGGGTCCCAGAGCAACAAATGACTCTAGGGGCCACTTGCTTTACTTCGGAGAACTTAGCAAACTCACCCAGTAATTTTCCCAATACAAAGGTTGTATACTGCAAAAGTAAACAAAATCTCCACCTCCAGGAAAGAAAACTGACAGCAGCTCTCAGAGGAAGCTCCCTCACAGAAATAATAATACAAATGATGATAATGAGTAATTTTCCTTCCAAAGAATGTTTATAGGAACATGGCTTGCCCACTTTGATATGTGAAAAGGAATTCCAGTGTATGGAGCCTCCTGGAACCGTCACGGTATGTCTTGAACCCAGCCTGGGTGGCCATTAAGATGAAGCAGGCTCTGTTTTTTTTCCAATGCAGTCTAATGAGGAAATTGGGACATAAGTGGGGAAAGTTGCTAGTCCAAAGTAAGCTGCTTAAATCTTCTGTGGAGAAAGGAGAGATTTTTTCCGTATTTGGAAGAGGTGGGAAATTACATCAGAAGTAACATTTCAGCTAAACTATGCCAAAGGAGAAGGTGCTTTCTTAATTTTACATTTTGAGCAGAAAAAGATCTAAGCTCAAAAAAAGGAGCAGCAAGCACTCGAGGAAAATTTCTCTCTCTCTCTCTCTCTCTCTCTCTCTCTCTCTCTCTCCTTTTCCTCTCCCTCTCTCCCTCCCTTCTTCTTTCCCTCTCTCCTTCTCTCTCAGACACTTTCTAAGTTTCTAAATTGCCCAGACTAGGCTAAAACTTGAGATCCTCCTGCCTTAATTTTCCAGAGTGCTGGGATTATAGGTCTATCCATTATTTTTTAACTGCTTACTTTGAAATGAAATAGGCTCTAGTTAGAAATCTCTCCTACAGGTTGAGCATCCCTCATTCAAAATAGTTCAGATTGGAAGTATTCAAACTATGCTTTTGGGTTTTTTGAGAATTATTTGCATATACATAATAATTTCTCTCAAGTGTAGGCCCCAAATCTAAGCACAAAATTTTTTATGTTACATATACACCTCATACCTAAACCCTGAAGGCAACCCCATACAATATTTTTAGTACACCTGCCTTTCTACCTCAGCCTGTTGGTGACGTCAGACGTGAAATTTTTCACTGTGTCATCATCAAAAATTTTTCCAAATTTGTAGCATTTCCAATTTTGAATTTCAATTTCTATGTTCTACCTACATAAAATGTATTGTTAGAAATATTGGCAAATGATAGTTCACTCCACACAGCGAGGATTTCTTGTGATAGATGAACCACAATTACACTCAGTCACACTGACAAACTCTAAGCCATTCCTTGAGCTGACAAACTTACAACAATAATAAAAGTAATGCTGCCTAATACTGTTTACATGGGGGAAGTGACACAGCATAGAATGGGTACAACCACATAATAAGGACAGGGCTCCATTCAAGCTAGCACCACCGCAAAGTCACCTTGTACTGACACACTCAGTAGCTGTTTCCTGCAGCACAGGAGAATGTTCTCAGGAAAGTGGACAGTTCTATTTAAACTGCAAACCATGCCAGGAGGGCCTGCACTCTTCCAAATAATGTAGAAAGCATTTTTTAAAAAAAAATTGTATCTTCACTTTTCAGAGACAATTTTAAAACTAGTATGAAAGTTTATTTTCTTCAAGCCAAAAAAAAGTGAAAACTTCCCTTCGAACATGGACCTCCATCACCTGGTGACAGAAAAAGGCTAGAAAACAGAGCAGGAGGACTTCCGACTTCCTGTTAGTGACTCAGGGACATTTTTCTTAAGACTCTAACTTGCAACACAAGGGTAATCCCCCGGGCGCCACGGGACAGGGCTGTCCATTTAAAAGATGCGTATAGCTTTTGGATTGTGTCTGTTTTCACAGAACTGCTTTCTGATACAGTTTCTGCCATCTAGAAAATGCTGGCCTGCGAGGGAGCTGCACAAGCAGAAGGGGTTCAGAGGGCCTGCGTGCAGCAAAGCCCGGGAAATGTGACACCTCGCCAGGCAACCTGGGACCCTGTGCTTGGGAGTCTGGCAGAGGGGTTTCCTAAGTCATATTTCTAATAATAAATCAAAAGCTTTTATCCTGCGGCAAAAGAATGTCCTCAGTTGGTGAACAGGTGGGGAAAGCAGATTTTGGAATGAGCCAGAGGATACTGGGCTTTGGAAATAGAGCTCTCAGCAGCTGCGTTCTCAGCCTAAATAGAAACCCCGCCTTCACTGGACCTGGTAAACAGATCCAGCACTTAGGCACAAATTAATTTTAAGTGTTAGGAAAAACAGTCTAGAAAAGTAGGTTCAAATGATGACACTACGTGTTGTAATAGTAACCAAGAGCAGTGATATTCACAGTATTCTGAGCAACAGAGCGCTGATGACTCCAGGTCAGAAGGAGAGTGCAGCTCACCCACGCCTACTGGCACATGAGCTGGGATTCCTGGCCAAGAGCTCCTGGGAACTGGAAAATAAGAGTCACCACCGCTCAGGTTTGGCTCCTAACCTGGGAAAGGTTTAGCTCAAGAACTGGTATTTCTTTTCTTTCCATTGTACTGCAGATCTATTAGTTAACTTAATACACAGAATCAAAAATAAAAGAAAAGAACACTTACATGTAGGCTCTATTCTTACACTGGGGTAAACGGGAAGTGGTTTGAGAATATCCAACCTGTCATGTCTACTAACCCTGATTGCTTACTTAGCCATAATGTGGTATCAGTCTAATGAATCAAGATTTAGTTGTCTTTGCTTTTCTAGAAATTTTAGGATTGACAGCCATGAAAGAATAATAAATAGACTACCACCTAATTTTATCATTTTTATTTATTTAAGAAAGATACAGAAAATAAAAACAAAAAGCAAAAGAGACAAACAACAAAAGCAAAATAATAACAGTATGTGTATAATTTTATCATTATAATTGATAGCAAAAGTGATTAAGATTTTGTCTAATACTGCAAAATTAAAATAGTGGTGTGCACAAGAAAAAAAATCCAAAATCACACCTTTTATCTTACCACAATCAAGTGTCAGTTCCATCTAGAAATGATGGTCCATGTCTTTGATCATTGTACAATATTAACTTCTGTAAATTTCAAAAGTTATTTCTTCATTTGTGTGTGATGTATGCTTTCATGGAAAAGCCAGAGTGAATTTCATTAAATTGTCTTTGAAAATTTAATAGCAAATAGCTTTTCTTTCCACCCCAAATTCACTAATTAATTGACAGCAGAGGCTGATGATATCATCCCATCCACCCCCCCACTCCCCCCCCACTCCCCCCCCCCCCCCGATACTGCTGGGCTGCCTTGCTGTTTACTCTATGTTGCAGTCTTTTTCCCTGCAAAATAAACAGTTCCAACACAAGCGCTGGATTTTCAGGGTGGTCACTATCTTGGCCAGAGCAATCAATGCCAACAGGCCTTGAGATCCATTAAATATCGAACAGACCTTACTCTAGGCAGCAACAAAAATACATGTTGGTCACTTCATTTCATCTTGGAAGGTAGAAGATTCTTTCATCAGCCTTGCAAAATGAATACATGATATTTCTTTGGATATAAGAAAGCAAATAGAAAATAAGGTGCCTGATAAGAATGCACCATCCTGAGACATGTTTCTCTGATACTGATTTTTGTGCTGGGAATTTGTTCTCAGCAGCAGCTTGCAGCAATGTTACAAACGTGTCACAGACCGTCTCTGGCAGCTGTGTCTATAACAAGTGTTCAAGACAGGCAAACACAAATGCTGACATCCACTGAGGAGTGGTTACTAGTACACTATTAATACGTTAACATCTTTGTGGAGAGCAAAAGCATTCTTAGCAATTCACCTTAAAATATTCCAGAGAGAAGCAAAAGACCAAGTGTGTTTACAAACAGAGAAACCAGACTTGGGAACTATTTATTATTCTGCTGGGTAACTGAGCAGCTGTTGTGATGAGTTCTTGACCTTTGGAAGAAGTCTTAACCTGGAATATCTGAGACAGATGCTCTGAGTTAACAAACCTGCTTCTCTGCACAATATATTGTCTTCCTGAGAAATAGAAACATTTTTATTTTTATATAGAAAAGGAATGGAACTCGGCTGCCTGGAAACAGGCAAAACATCACAGCTTGGTTGCAAGCAAGGATACTATAACTACCCTTGGCAGCTTAACCAAGTGGCCTGAGTACTTTTTTATATTCAAAGTCTTACTCAGGAAAAGACAGGTTATTATTCAAATATGTTTGTAATCCATAGGCTTATTTAATTACACCCCCATAAGAGAAAAGTAAAATCTTATCTATAATCCAAGTCAGCATTTTCTAGATCTCTTTCAAAATGTGTAAGCATATAAATTAACTGTAAAACTTAATGGGAAAATACTGTTTCAAGAGAATTCCAAATTGAGTTCCAAATATATCAGGAGAATATAGGTAAATACCACCCTTTTCATATGAAGGTTTCTCTTTCTGTGCATGAATTTATAATAGCATATAATTAGGAGAAGTAATGGTTCAGAAGAGTTGTGGTCATTCTATGACCAGAAGGTAGCAGACCTTGAAACTTAGGCTGGAGATGCATTGCATGCTGGAGCATTTGCCCAGCATCCACAAGGCCCCGGGTTTGATCCTTAGCACTGGTGCATGGCACAGAATCAGTACTTGTTACTTATGTTCTGATCTTCACACATTCTGAATTAAATTGCTACCATTTTGTACTTTTTGAAGAAAAGATGTCAATGCCCATTTCATTACATTTAAGCCAACAAGAAAGACTGAGCTTTTAAATCTCAAAATTTCCTTTAACATGGTAAATAACAATTCTCAAATGAAACTACAAAATATCTTTAAGCTTATGAATCTAAATTTAGCTAAGTGATAAATAATGATGCTGTTAAATGATGTATCAAAAATGATAGATCATCTTTAAGTTTTATAATATTTCATGAACTTTGGGAAAGCTACATTAAGATTAAGCTGAATTAAGAAATTGAAAAAAAGAAACTATATATCCTAGAGTTTTGAGTGTTTGGTTCAATATTGATATTTAAATTAGTGTATGCCTTCAGTACATTATCCTTCTTCCCCGTTAAAATATCTATTTAATAATGATTTATGATTTGTCTTCTGTTTTTCTGCATGAATAAATACTGATAAAAGTCAAGAAGAGTTTTTTTCAAATTAATTCTGCATCATAACACATTGCACTTGAAAGAAAAAAGCATCAGGCAGTTAATAATATGGATCTAAAAGCCGTGGAGGAAAAGGATGAAAAACCTAACGTATGCTACTGATTATTCAGAACAACAAAACAGTCAGTTTTGGGAGTTAAAGGTGATCACATTAAATAGTATCTTTAAAAGGTAGAAACGATAAATATTTTCTCTCTTTAAGAATTCATCAGTTAGATTTTTAGTATAATTCTATTTATGGAATTTTTATCGTTATCTTTAGGATCACTTGTGGTCTGTCTGTGCCCCTCTTTGTTTAATTCACCCTCTAAATATTATGGGAAGTAATTGGCTAAAATTTTTGTTATGTTTTCTTATTTTTTTATTGTTTTGTTTCAATCACTTATTGACTTTTAAAACAAAACAGGATATAGTCACTTTATTGATCAAAATTCATAAAATGCATTTTTAAAAACTCAAAAGTCTAGTTTCATCTATACATAAATTCCTTGACTTAGATTATGAAGTAAAAGAATTCTAAAGGATGTCTCTCTTTTTTTTTGAGACAGGGTTTCACTATGCAGTTCAGACTGGCCTTGAGCTCACTTTGTAGCCCAGGCTAGTCTTGAACTCACAAGGTTCCTCCTGCCTCAGCCTCCCAAGTGCTGAGATTACAGGTGTGAGCCACCACGCCCAGCCCTAAAGGCATCTTATAAATACGCTTCATTTGGGGGGGAGGGATAGGTTCTGTTACATTCTAAATTCATTTCTTCATTTAAAAAGATAACAGAAACAAGTCAGTTCCCAAGCCCACTGTCTCCATTCTGCTGCAGTATGTAACACTTTCTCCCTATAGGTATACCAGCTCAGGAAATCCTACTTGTCTGTCTTGTCTTGTGCTGGATATTAAACTAGCGTGAACCCCACAGCCTGTTGATCTCTCTGCTTCTGTGATTGGACCATGTCTTCTGGTACAGTCCTTCCTGTCCAGACCTGTTAATCACCGGGTCCCTTTGCCACAAGGACAGCCTGAGGTACCTGCTGGTGTAATCTTTCAAACCGTTCCTTCCCATGCCAATTCCCAGCAGCTCTGGATTTTTCTACTATTTTTGGTGCATTCTCAAAGATAAGTCTTGGCTGATACTAAGTCATCACTGTATTCCTGGTAACTAATTTTTATCATGTTTTTTCCTATGTTTATATGTTATTATATTGACTCCACCACACTCTTGAAACTCAAGTACAGTCCTCTCTGACAAGGGTACAAAGATCCAGATTCTAATGGACCTACATTTTATTAAATTACATTTGTATTTATCAGTGTTGCTACATCATAATTTGTGGTGTCTCTTCCTGTTAACTCTTTAAGACTGGAACCCAGACGTAGAAAACAAACTGACTTGTTCAAATTATCAGTTCAAATGTAACTGATAAATATACATTGCACACAAGTGTGTTCCATTTTAATCAAGTTAATGTTAGGTACAAATTATAATCTGCAATCATATTGTATCACCATTGAATTAATTTAATTAGACTTCTTATTTCATTATACTTACAGATGCATATATAGTTACAAGAAATAGTACAGAAAAATTCCCTGTACTATTTACCCAGAGGCCTCTAATAGCAACACCCTTCAAAATTATAGTACAATATTGTAACCTTTAAAATGTTGACAATATAATCCAGACACAGAATATTTCTATCACCACAAAGAACTCAATTGCTGTACTTTTATTTCCACACTGAAGTCCCTCCCTCTCCTTTTTCCCATTTGTTTTGTCTCTAATCCGTGACTGTTCTTCACTTAAATTTATTTCAAAGACCTTATGTAGTGGAATTGTACTGTGAGAACCCCTTAGAAGCTGACTTTTTTCACTCAGCATAAATCTCTGGAGATTCATCCAGATTGTTGAGCATCTATCAATAGTTTTTTCCTTTCTTTGGCATATGTATGACATGGTGTGGAGATACTACAATATACTTAACCAATACTCACTGAAGAGAGTCCTCCATTTTAACTACCCCAAATATTCATTTACAGGCTTTCATGTGAACAGAGTTCTCTCTTTCCTGGAATAAACATACAGATGCCTGGATGTTATGTTTGGTTTATTCTTAAAGAAAATATCATATTTTTATGTGGTTGTGTATTTTATACTATGGATATGAATGATTACATTTTTGTATTTCTTCACCAGTGTTTTTACACTGTCCTTGTACTGGTTAGCCACTAGGAAGTATAGATAGCAGGATTCCATTATTCTCTCAATTTTCATTTCTCTAATGATGCTGAGCATCTTCCCGTATTTTGACTATACTCAAGTGCTGCTTCCTGTCTAATAGTTATAACATCTCTGCCATTTTGTGGTAGTATCTACTGATTAGTATTCTTCATATTCAAGTTGAGATTTTCTAAGTTCTTGATACAATGAGAAATTTTTACTAAAACTTTGACTTTGTGTATTATGAATCTCTGGGTCTTATCTAATCCTGCTTTACCTGTCTCCCTCTGACACTCCACTAGAAGAGCTAGTGGCCAAGACGGGTAACAGCGGTACCTTCTTTATGCCCAGTGGGTGATAGAAATTCAGGGTCTTCACTGATTTGCACTGGCACTGGTGGGGGCGGGGGCTCCTCATTTCGGCTTCCTCATGAGGGCTCTACACACACTACCACACCACTGAGGCAGGCATGCCTCTTTACTGCCCCTGTTGTGCCTGGATTGACAAAATCGTTTGGGCAGATTGTTACTGCTAGACTGTGTTAGTGATGCTCACTACTCCAGCACGAGGGTGGGGGCCTCCTTACATGTGAACGGCCAGCCTTCCCAAATGTTTTTCTAGGACCCCATCGATACGTGGGCAGGCGTGGTGTCTGTTCTCCCACTCGGCCTTCTCTGACACCAGCTGAGTGGGAAGGCAAAGGAAGGGTCGAGGTTTCTAGCATGTCTACCCTCTCTACTCAGCACGGAGGGCTGGAGTGCATAGAATAGGTTGCTACATTTTCTCTGGTGTTGGCTGGAATAGAATGCATATTTTTTAAAAGCTTTTCCTGCTATATCACTTTTTATCCTTTTATCCTTTGACCAGAAAAGCAGGTATTTGTTAGGGCCTTTGCATCTACATCCATTGCTATGTAGGAGAAAATGGTCCCCTTCCAGCCAGTATCCTTCAGTTTCTCTGAGTTGCTCAGGTAACTTCCAGTTTACTTTAGATTCCATTAGAGTTCCTGTTATTTCTGTTTCTTAGAAGTGCCTGGTCACTGTGATGCAATGCTGGACACTACGATGTATGTGGTAAGAACCAATAAAAGACAGCCACGTATTCTGCTTCTGTACTTTCCCACTTACAGACCCTGTAAGAGTGCTGGCCTATCACTGCTTAGGTCCTGATATTTTTGTAAGGGTTGATTCCTTGTCAGTGCCCATTAATGTTAAATAAATCTGCCTCCGAATCCTGTTTGACATTTTGGTGTTTTTGTTTGACACTGAAGATACACTGGTTTTTATCACACATACATGAAAAAAGAAAACTACTCAAGGGACTCACCACCATATTATGACTGGAGTTCTATGCTACCAAACCAAAGCGATCTGCTACCTTCTCCCTAGTACTCGAGTCCTTTTATGTTTACATTCACATGTGTGCAATTGTGTATGTCAGGGTACATATATGTGTATGTATTTGTGTATATGATGCACATGTTTTACTTGCATTTAGTAAGAGGAATGGGGAAAATTGCATCCATGTCATCTCCCAATGAAATCTCACCATAACATTTTGAAACATAGTTCCTCTGATTTTGTATTGAAAACATGATAAAGGGCTTATCTAATATAATAATGGTCAAAATGATATTCAACATGAAATATAGATAAAATAATTCAGAGGAGGCTAAATTAATCACATATATTTTCTGGGAGCTTACTATTTGATTATACAAATAGATTCAATAATAAAAATAATTTAAAATTCTTAATGGAAGGAACAAGGGGAATAGTCCAGTAAAATCTGCAGAAAGTTTTCCAAGGTCATGTGGGTGTGAATTTGTTTGTTCCCATGGTAACTACCTCCTCACTGTTCCCATTGGAGTCATAGATTCCAGTGTCTTCAAGGGTCAAACTAGAATTGTGTCAAGCAATGAGACAATAATCAGTAGTAGAAACCAAGATGAAATACAGTGGATGTGACCCTACAGCCCAGAGACATTTCAAATCAAATAAACTCCTACTTGAAAGATAAGGACTACTACTTTCTGATCACTCCTTTACTACATTTCATAAAAAAGTAACATCATTTTGGATTGAGTATTTTTGAATTCCAAATGATTTCACTGTGCTGCATTGTATGTCTCTCAAGACCAGGAATCATATTCAAATTTTTAAAAAAAAGCACTCTAAAACAAAAATCAGGCCTGCTCCTAAATAATGCAAAAGACTTATCGCTGAGAACTACCTTTATGCAGGAAATTTACTAAAATATTATATATATATATATATATATATATATATATATAATTTTAGTTTGGATCCAGAGATAAGTTAAAAAGTGGAAAACATTAACTTATGTGATTCTTTTAAGAAAAATAGGAAAATGTTACACTGTTTTATTATTTGATGAGTTCAGTTATAAAAATGGAACTAGTATATTATAATAGTCCTCAAATCACTTTTCAAAGAGTAGGCCACAGTCATATCTAGAAACTGCTATTGATAACAATACAGTGTATATAAATTTACTCAATTAGTAATGATTATAACAGCAAAGTGCTAGTAAAGAAACAAGTTACACAACCATTTTTCATTTTAATCATATTTTCTCTTGGATCTTTCTTGGGCATGGCATACTAACTGAGCTCATGAATAAGGTCCATTGTGTTGAGAAGAATTCACCTAGAGGCTCAATCAAGACAAAGATCTTGCAGGTTTGACTTCCCGCTGGTTCTGTATCTTTCTGTCCTACATGAATGAACAAGGTCAGTGTCCTGGAGGAAATTATCCCAAAGCAGCAATAATCTTCCAGAAACACTAGCAGGTAAGCTCTGTCAGAAACAGAAATACTCAGAAATCCAGTTAAAAATGCTAAAATCACCCAAGTGATTAACTTGGTTTACACAAACAGCAAATTTTTTTTAAAAAAGACACTGGGTACAGTAAAAGATTTGAATAGCGTGAAAATGTAAAAAAGGCCACACTACCTTTGTGTGGATTATATGGAGTTCCTATCCTCAGTGTCTAGATTGCATTAATCCTCCCCATAGCCAGTATGAGTGTAAGTACCAGAGTCAACATTTGAGAAAGAGCCAAGAAATTTCTCCAGACCAGTGAAATGTACTTGCCCGTCAAAAGCATGCAATGAATATGCGAAGCTATTGAAACAAATTGTCACCAAACAGCTGTGGGTTTTCTTTGTATGTCCTCAATGCAGATGTGGAATTGGAATGGGAGCATGCTGGGTGTCACCAATGGTGGCTGCTTTAGGGGAGACATTCTTAGCCTAAACATTGTAGGACTAGCATTCATTTCTTCCATCTCTATTCAACTTTTTTCCTTTTACTTTATCTTTCTATTCATTCTATGTGTTTTTTGTGGTGGATTAAAAACTGATAGTCAACTTGTAATACCAGCTGAACTGAATCAGTATGGTGCTGAGCAAGGATGACCCGATTGAAGATGGTTGTCAAGATAAAAAAGAAAATTGGAGAGGAAGGGATGCTGTTATTGTTTGGAGCTGTTGGTTGTCCTGGAGGAGCTTGTCATGATGGCTTCCCTGATGCAAACTTGGTTATCGTTTGAAGAGCTTGGGACCTTGTTGCTGAGAATAGCTGTGGTACACATTGGGGGAACCCTGGTCCTTACTTTGATGATTACTTCCTGGCTCTGGAGGGGAAGATGTGTGCCGTTGAGTCTCCAAGAGAATTTTATCATGCAGGCTTCCTGATATGTACTGGGCTTTTCTCATCATTGAAGGAGCTCAGGTCCTCCCTGGACACTGGAGTTGGGTGTGGCACTCTTTGGAGGAGCTCTGGTTCTTGCTTTGAGTATTAATTCCTGGATCTAGTGCAGAACCCTTAGCCTACTGGCACAGATTCTTTATTCTGCTGGCACAGACTTTCTAGCTTCCATTACTGATCCTGGGGCCTTTGCAGCACAGATCCGTGAAACAGACTAGTGTGAGTGATCGTTGTAAACTCTAGGTTTTCAGTTGGACTCATACAGGACATTGCTATGGGATACAGGCCCTTGGTTAGATTCTCTAGGTTTCTAGTGTGGATGGACAGGTTTCCTGCCCTTTCTTTGTATGTGACTCTTTGAGTAATCATAATACTATAATTTATGTAGTTCTGTATTTTAATCTTACAAACTCTTGATGACAACATTTTTGCTATCACATATTACAAAGTTTTATGCATGGCACATAAATTCTGTTCTAATTATATAAGATATTTCTCTTTTGCATTTCTTTCCCTTTTGCAGTATTAGGGCTTTTGTTGTTGTTATTGTTGTTAACAGAAATCAAACTCAGGACTTTGCACTTGTTGGGCAGGTGCTATGCCACTGAGCTATCTCCCCAGCCCTAGACACTTGTCTTTTATCATATATACTTATCATTTCTCACACAGCTTCAATAAACCTTCTGACTTATTAATATATATTATCTATATTGAATGTTTCTTATGTCTCACATCTTTTTTTTTTCATCTTTTGCTTTTCTTTTACCTTTTATTTGTTAGCTCTCTAAGCTGCCAAGGCTGGGCTTACATTTGTGATCCTTTACCACAGCCTCTCATGTAGCTGGGGTTACCGGCATCCATTTTTACTGGCTGGGATTCCATTTTTCTCATTTTTGCAGAAGAATTAACTTCAAACAATACAGCAACCCAGCGCAATCCTTTGGCCAGCCTCACAGGTCACAGACATACCAAGTCCTGGTCAACCGAAAGCCCCAAAGCCATCCATCAAGGAGTAAGCAGCCAAGCTGATGGGTCCTGGAGATTATGAATTCTTCCTATTGCAACACAAGGCGCTAGTACTATAATTCGGGGTGCATCACAGTTGTTCTGAACTCTGCTCAGCCAAGAACAAGGCTCCAGAACCACATACCAGAGGTGCATCCATGCTAGCTGCACAGAGGATCCAAGCACTTGCCAGCCCAGCATCCCATAAAAGTCCATCAGAGATCACTTGGCCAGCCTCACAGGTCACAGAGGTACCAAGGCTTGCCCAGTCCAGAATCCTAGAGCCATCAGTGAGTGACCAACCTACCCAAAAAAGTAGTGAAGATTTTGAACTCTGTTCATCACAGCACAAGGCTCCAGCACCATAGTTCAGGGGTGTGCCCCAGCTAGCCATGTGGATGTTGGAAGGAGTGAAGCTCTGCCCAGCACAGCATCCAGTGCAATCCATCAGGAGGTTGCCTGGGCAAACACAGGTCCCAGAGAAAGATGACAGAATGAAAGAGCAAGATATAGTCTCAGTCCTCCGGCTCACTGAGAAAAAACCCAGGAGATGCTGAAATGGAAGACACTGGAAATAACACAACTGAATTTTCTGAAATTATAACATTTGAAGTAAAGAAACAACCCCATAAAGCTATAAAGAAAATCAGATCAGAAATAATTACCTAGGTAAAAAAAAAAAAAAAAAGAAATGACAAATATTATGAAAGAAATGTTGAGTGTATCTAAAGAAGATATAGATTGAAAAAAGAGGAAGATAAAAAAATAAAGGAACCCTGAATGAACAATATAAGATAGAATTAGAAGGCATGAAACAGATTCAAAGGGATATTCAGGAAATTAAAAATTCCAGTGAAAGTTGGAAAAACTGCTTCAGTGAAACTGAAGACAGACTTGCAGATCTTAAAGACAGGAGGGAAGCTTATGATAATGAAAGCAAAGATCTTTTAAAAACAACAAGGAACCAAGAAGCAATTCAACAGCTGCCAGATGATACAAAGAGAAAAAATATAAGAATGATAGATGTCAAAGAAAAAGCTAGGGTCAATATAAATGATATAAAAAATACTATTTGCAGAAATAATAGCAGAAAATTTCCCAAACATTGGGAAAAAACTGATATACAGATAAATGAGGCATATAAAATCCAATTAGGCATAACCAAAATAAAACTTCACACAGTCATATAATAATTAGGATCTCAGAAATTCAGCATAAGAACAGAATACTGAAAACTGTCAAAGAACCAGACACCTACAAAGGAAAGCCTATCAAAATCACAGTAGACGTCTCAACAAAAATCTTCAAGTCAAGAAAAGCTAGGAGATAAGCATTTCAGGTCTTAAAAGAAAATAACTTCCAAACCAGATTGATGTACCCTGCTAAACTTTTGAAAACCAATGGAGAAATAAGATATTTCCATGTCAAAGAACAACTGAACAAATTCATGACCACCAAACCAATACTACAAAGAGTACTGAAATGTACCCCAGAAAGAAATAAAGAAAACTACAATTCCAACAACACAGCAGAAGAAAATGACAAAGCAGGGCAAACAATTACACAGAAAAAGCAGAAAATCAACAACAGAAAGAAATCACATCAGGGATAAGTCAGTATGTATCAGTTACATCCATCAATGTAAATGATCTCAATTCACAAATAAAAAGAAACAGAATGGTAGAGTGGATTAAGAAAAAAAATCCAGGGTCTGTGGATTTAGCTCAATGGCATAATAACTTGCCTGGCAAGTGTGAGGTCATGAGTTCAATCCCTGGTACCAAAAATTGCTGAATCCATTCTGGGAGCTGAACATGCACAATTT
The DNA here is from genome assembly GCF_034190915.1 of Cavia porcellus. NCBI lineage: Eukaryota > Metazoa > Chordata > Mammalia > Rodentia > Caviidae > Cavia > Cavia porcellus. The sequence goes on along the minus strand of NW_026947497.1, from coordinate 22,188,071 downwards.
GATTCCCAGAGCACAGGGAAGCTTTAAAACACCACTCCCAGCCAGTGAGACCATGTCCTGCATCCCAAATCACTGGAGGACCCATAGGAGATCCCTGCAGGCAAAACTGGGCCAAGCCCAGCAACGTCCAAGTGGCAAGCAGTTGCCCACAGTCTGCCCCAATAGTCAAAAGTGGGCCAGGTGATTCACAGGGCATGTGGAAGGTTCAAAACATCACTCATAACATGGAAATATAGGAAAATGGCAAAATGAAATAGCAAAATGCAAATTCAAACTTCCAGCCAAACCCAACCAAGCCTAAGAGACATAGACATAGAAGAAAATGTAAGTCATACACTTGAAATTCCTGAAATGATAATAACTGAAGTAAAGAAACAACACTGGGAAGCTATAAAAGAACTCAGATCAAAAAATAACCTCCCAGGTAAAAGAAGAAATTAAAAATGCAATGAAAGAAATGCTGAAGACATAGTAACAATGCAAAAAGATGGAAACCAGAATGAACAATATAAGAAACAAACAATGCTTGAAGCAGATTTAAAGAGACATACAGGAAATCACAAATTCCATCAAAAGTTGGCAAAATCACCTCAGTGAAAGTGAAAATAGATTTCAGACCTCGAAGACAAGATTGCAGCTAGTGAATAGGAAATGAAAGATCTTTTCAAAATAACAAGGAATCAGGAAATAACAATACAATAGCTGCAAGATGATGCAAAGAAAAACAACATAAGATTGATAGGTACAAACAAAAAAGAAGACAACAACACAAATGATATCAAGAGGCTATTTACAGAAGTAATAGCTGAATATTTCCCAAACATGAGAATGGAAACTCATGATCAGTGAAACATACAGAACTCCAAATATACATAACTAAAATAAAACTACACCTAGATATATAATAATCATCATCCCAGAAGTCCAACATAAGAACAGAAGACTAAAAGCTGCTAGAGAGAAGAGACAGATCACCTATAAAGGAAAGTATTTCAGAATTACAGCAGACTTCTTCACACAAAAATGAAGTCAAGATGAGCATGGAGTGAAGTATTTCAGACCCTAAAGGAAACAACTTCCAAGCCATATAGATGTTCCCTGCAAAATTGTACTTCAAAATGGATGGAGAAATAAGATACTTCCATTACAAAGAACAGCTGAAGAACTTCATGACCACCAAAGCAACCCTGCAAAAAATACTAAAGAAATTCTAGATAGACATAGGAAAGAACCACTAAGCAAGGCAAGCAATTAAACAGAATGGAAAGGTAAAGAATCAACAGTAGAAAGATAACATGTCAAAAATATGCCAATATATATCAGTTATAATCATTAATATAAGTGGCCTCAATTCACCAATTAAACAGACTGGTAGAATGGGTCAAGAAACAACTTCTAACTATATGCTGTCTACAAGAAACCCATCTAATCCAAAAGGAAACCCATAGATGGACAGTCAAAGGATGAAAAACAATACTCCATGCAACAGGATACCCCCCCCCCCAAAAAAAGAAGCAGGGATAGGTATTCTGTTTGATGACAATGTGAATTTCAAACCAACAATGATCCAAAGAGATAAAGAAAGTCACTACACACAATCTAAGGGAAAACTTCAGGAGGAAGATATAACAATCTTAAATATATATGCACCAAATTTGGGAGCACCCAGCTATACAAACAAATATTAGCAGAAATGAAAAATCAAATGAGCAATAACACAATTATAATAGGAGACTTTAACATGCCATTGACACAAAGGGACAGGTCAACTAGACAGAATCAGCAAAAAAAATAATAGAACTTAATCACACTTGTAAGCAAATGGACTTGGTGGACGTATACACAGTGTTCCACCCAACAACATCAGAATGTACATTCTGCTCAGCAGCAAATGGAATGTTCTCTAATCTAGACCACATATTAACCTACAGAACATGCTTACATAAATGCAAAGGAATTGAAATTATCCCACGCATGTTGTCAGAACTTAGTGCCATGAAACTACAAATTAATGACAAAAGAAACTGCAAAAACTACACATACCATGGAAATAGAATAATGTACTCCTGAGAAAACAGTGGGTCACAGAGGAAATTAAGCAATATCTATAAGCAAACAAAAATACAAATACATCTTATGAGAACCTGTGGGACACAATGAAAGCACTCCTCAGAGGAAAATTTATTGCAGTGAATTGCCACATCAGGAAAACGGAGCAAATACAAATAAAAAATCTGATGCTATACCTCAAACATCTAGAAAAAGAAGAGCAAATCAAGCCCAAAGCCAAAAGAAGGGAGGAAATTATAAAGGACAGAGCAAAAATCAATGCAATAGAGACTAAGAAAATGGTACAAAGAATCAATGAATCGAAGAGTTGGTTTTGAAAGAATAAAATTGATAAGCCCATAGCGAACTTTTAAAAGAAAAGAAAAGAAAAGAAATTTTAAAGAGAAAAGAAAAAACTCAAATTCATGCAACAAGGAATGATAAGGTTGAAATCAGTACAGACCCTGGGGAAATACAGAAGATCATCAACACGTATTTCAAAAACCTCTACTCTCGTAGGCTTGATAACACAGAAGAAATGGACAGATTTCTAAAAACATATGAATTACAAAAGCTGGGTCAAGAAGATGTAAAACTGCTGAATAACCTAATTTCAATTAACAAAATTGAAAATGTAATTAAATCCTTACCAACAAAGAAAAGCCCAGGTCCAGATGTATTCACTGCAGAATTCTACAAGAAATTCAGGGAAGATTTAATGCCTACACCCCTCAAACTCTTCAATGAAATCGAAAGGGAAGCAATTCTCTAACTCATTTCTGGAAGCAAATATTACTCTAATACTGAGAAAGTCCCAACTTTCTTGCCTTTACACAATTATTCTTCCTGTCCATGAACGACAGAAGTCTTTCCAGTCAATGAGGTCCTCTTCAATTTCTTTACACAAGAAATATTGTGTAAAGGCAAGAAAAAAAGAGAACATAGGCCAATCTCCCTAATGAACACAGATACAAAAATTCTCAATAAAATATTGACAAACGGAATGCAGCAAATCATGGAGAAGATTATATACCATGACCAAGTGGGATTCATCCCAGGAATGCAGGGATGGTTCAACATAAGCAAATCAATAAATGTAACCCACCACATCAATAGAGCCAAAAATAAGAACCACAAGATCATTTCTATAGATGCAGAAAAAGCTTTTGATAAGGTCCAACATTCATTCATGATAAGAACCTTGCAGATAATTGGCATAGATGGTCTTTACCTCAATTTGATAAAAGCCATCTGTGACAAACCAACAGCCAGCATCATATTAAATGACCAAAAACTGAAAGCCTTTACCCTAAAATCAGGAACAAGACAAGGATGTCTATTATCAACACTCCTATTCAATATAGTGCTGGAAATACTAGCCAGAGCAATTAGACAAGAGAGAAAAATAAAGGAGTAAGGATAAGAAAAGAACAAGTTAAATTGTCCTATTTGCAGATTACATGATACTCTACATAGAAGACCCCAAAAACTCCATTGAAAGACTACTAGGTATAACAAATAAATTCAGTAATGTAGCTGGATATAAAGTCAACACTCAAAAATCAATAGCATTCCTATACAGTAACAACAAAATCACTCGGAGTGAAATAAGAGAAGCCACACCATTCACCATAACATCCAAAAAATGAAATACGAATCAATCTAACAAAAGAAGTAAAAGATCTGTTCAGGGAAAATCATAATACTTTGAAAAAAGAAATTGAAGAGGACCTCATTGACTGGAAAGACTTCTGTCATTCATGGACAGGAAGGATAAATATTGTGAAAATGGCCAGTCTCCCAAAGTTGCTATACAATCCCAATCAAAATACCACTAACATACCCACAGATGTAGAGAAATCACCCCCAAAATTCATCTGGAACTAGAAAAGACCTAGAATAGCAAAGGTAATTCAAAGCAACAAAGGCAAGGCAGGCATCACAATCTCTGATGAAGTTATACTACAAAGCTACTGTGATTAAAGCAGCATGGTACTGGAAGAAAAACAGACCTGAGGATCAATGGAATAGATTAAAAGATACAACTACAACTATAAACACACTCAGCCACATTATCTTTGATAAAGGGGCCCAACACATTTATTGGGTGAAAGATAGCCTCTTTAATAAATGGTGCTGGAAAAATTGGCTCTCCATATGCCAAAAACTAAAACTAAACCAATATCTATCACCATGTACTAAACTAAAGTCTAAATGGATTAAGCATCTAAATATTAAAACAAAAACACTAAATCTGTTAGAATACAAAGCAGGTAGAAATCTTTAAGACATAGGGGTAGGTAGAGAATTCATGAAAAAGAATCAAACTGCATGCAAAATATTTCCCAGAATCAGTAACTGGGATCATGTCCTATTAAAGAGTTTTGCATGTTGAAAAAAATTCTCCAGCATAGTGAAAAGAAAACCTACAAACTGTGAAAAAAACTTAGTGAACTGTCTCTTAGACAAAAGATTTTTGCCTAGAACATATATAGAATTTTTAAAAATCAGACCCCCAAATTTCAAAGACCCAACCCAAAAATGGGCCTCTGAGATGAATACACAGTTCTCAGATGAAGAAATATCAATGGCAAATAAATACATGAAAAAATGTTCCTCATTATTAGTCATTAGAGAAAATCAAATTAAAACCACACTGTGATTCCATCTGACTCCAGAAAGAATGACCAGGATCAAGAAAACTACCAACAACAAATGCTGGAGAGGCTGCGGGGAAAAAGGAGCTCTTCTGCACTGTTGGTGGGAGTGTAGACTGGTGCAACCATTGTGGAGGTCAGTCTGGACATTCCTAAAAAGCTGGGATTGGAGATCCCATTTAATGCAGCTATTCCACTTCTAGGCATATTCCCAGAAAAACTAAAAGCATCATACCACAGTGATATATGTGCACCGATGTTTATAGCAGCACAATTTGTAATAGCCAGATCTTGGAAATAACAATGAGGAATGGAAAAACAAAGATGTGGTATTTTTATACAATGGAGTATTACTCAGCAATAAAGAAATGTTTCATCAGGGCTTATAAATAAATGGATGTAACAAGACCATACTCACAAGTGAAATAAATCAAACTCACATATGTAAACACCATATTGCCTCCTTAGTATAAGAAACTGAAAGAGCAAATACAATCCAAAATCTACAATAAATATTGTGTAAAGGCAAGAAACTGCTTAAAGAGGAAAACTAATTGAGATAAATGAAAGAAGGAAAGAAGGAAGGAAGGAAGGATGGACAGATGGAAGGAAGGAAGGAAAAAGAAAAAAGACAAATTTATGTGTGTGTATATATATATATATACACACACACATATATACATACATAAGATAACTAAGATGACTATACTGATAATTCTATTAGTTCTTGGAAAAGAACAGTTAATACTCCTATTAGATCAATTTTCATGTCTATATCTGGTAATCTAAGCAACTCTTTTGAAGGTAACAATATGCAATATTACAACCATTGGTAAATTCCTATCGTCTTGTTTGAAAATCTGTACTTTTATTGTTTTTGGTTTGCTGTTGTTTGTCTCTTTTCCTTTTTATTTTCTGGGTCTTTTTTTCTCTTAAATAAATTAAGAAGAAACCCAAGTCTATACTCTATACCAGATACCAAGGAGAAAAATTTGAACTTGAATTGTATTTGACTTCAAATCCCTTAACTCAATTTTTAAATAATCCTTTTCCTTTTATCTTGACTATTTAAATTTGGTGCATTAGCTGAAATAAAAACTAATGGCCTCATTGACTGTATTTCAACTTTCACTAGTTGGACTATAGATGCATACTTCAAATACTCATTCGAATGATCTTGAGTTTATTTTAAAAATTAAGTTAAAATTGTTCTCCTGAACAATTATTTTATTAGTATTATTTACACAATTAAGAGAAAGTTGTTGTTGTTTTTTTTGTTGTTGTTGTTGTTTTTTTTGTCTTTTTCCTTTTTACCGATGTACCAGAGATCAAACTCACAACTGCCTGCTTGCAAGGCAGGCGCTTATGCCTCTGAGCTAAATCCCCAGCCCCGAGAAACTTTTCTTGGAAAATATTGATGTGTTTTTTTTTTTTTTTCCTATCCAAACTATCTTATTTCAATGAAAAATATGGGTCTGAGAAGTATATGAACTGCATATGAAAACTGAAACTCACATCCAAATCATAGCTTTGGTAGGTTAGAATTCCAGAATTAGAAAGTATCTGCAGAGAACAGAATTTTAAACAAGAAATCCAAATAGGAATATAATGAGAAGGAAATTTTAGCAGCAAAATAACTTCTAGTATTAAGCTTTGCAAGAATTTTTGAAAATTGTATTTCTATTACAGCAAATTGCTATGAAGACTTGACAGGGGATAGTTATACTCCACAGTGCTAAATTAAATTATACCATTATTCAGTAAATACTTTTGAGAATTTAAAAGCACTTCAGGAAGCCAGACACGTGGCTTAATCCTGTGGTAAAAGGTTTAAGAATTCAAATCCAGCTAAGATTATGTAGCGAAACCTATTTCAAAAAATAAATAAATAAATGGAGTTGATCATAGAAAGTGAATTAACGAGTACCTGCTCGAGGACTGCAGGACAAATGAGCACCTTCTATAGTGATAAGACACCTTAGAAAGAAACATACTATGTAACCCCTCCCTCCCATGCCTTAGTCTCAGCTTCCTCATTGAAGCAGCGGCATTTGGAGAACTCATACTGTCTTAGCCTTGCTTCTCTCATTTAAAACTACACATTTTAATGCCAACCTCAAAAGTTTGTAGAGACCTAATTTACATAATATGCAAAGGACCTCACTTTTGTTACAATGAATATTTAGTGTATGCCTTCCATCAGCTAAATTGAATTTTTTATGTAAAGAAGTAAAACGTTAAAGAAGAAAAAGTCTGTAGCTTTCTTTTCATAATAAGGTCGTTAGATTTGAAAAATCACAGAACTTTTAATTGATAACCAGATGTGTTATTTCTTATATAATAGTATGGGACTGGGGTCCAGTAGAACTGTATTCTCCAGCTGTCACACTTTATAAACCACATTTTTCTATTTTTCCAGAATGATTGAAATAGTAGAAAATGAAATAAAACTAAAAAGGACTACATTTCCAAAACTGAAATGTGTCATTGGATTTCTACTTGTATAACATAGACTTTGAAACTTTGATATGCTCTTGCATATCTTCTAGGGATTTCTGAAATTTAAGATTCAAATTGTTTTAAAGTATAAGCTAAACTTCAGAGTGAAGGATATATTTCATTTAAGAAATGTGCCTTAAATTATGTGTCTATTTAGAGTCAAAGATATTAACTAGAAAATATCCTTGATTTCAGATATACTAATTTCAAAAGTAATTCACTGTTTTAGAGGTCATTTGTTCTCATACTCTTCCTGTCTCCAGTGAGGTCCAAGGCATTTCTGTAAGCTAACAAAACCTATATTTAAAATAAGGTATGTGACTATAAAAAAATAAAATAAAATAAAATACTTCAGGGAAAATAATAGGTAACTATTGCCTATAATATGTTTAATCATATTTAATGTCACATAATATCATTGCTAAACAAGTTCTTTATATTATCTACCTGAAAATAATAGAAATTTTTTCAAATTTTCTGTGTAAATACAGTAGACCCCAGAAATTCACGGATGATGTTCCTGGAGTAACAGCAAATTATAAAAATCATGAAATTCAGATATGGTTAGAAAAATGCCTATTAAAATCTATTTTTATAGTTTAAACATGCAATGTGCTAGGTTTTTTGAATTATGTAATTTAATTTAATATAATACTGTATTAATAAATCCTTAGAAGGTGCAAGGCATTTTTGCAAAATCTAATGAACTCAGGGATTTATATTGATGTCAAAAAATTTTTGATGCTTTGTATATAAATGGTTACTAAATATTAAAAATGTAACTTTATTTTTGTAATTTTTTCTGATAAGCACTCATTGTTTAATATAATAAAACTTATGCAATTAAAATTAACATATCATCAGTAAAAATATTCTGAGGATTAAATACGAATTTGACTTACCCATAAATATGGGTATGTCAAATGTCTTTATAACAAAAAAATACATTATGCCCTTCAGTTAGGTACTAAGAAAAATCTGTGAATAACTGAGGGCACAAACTCTGAACTGCAAAATTGTGGTGGTATCCTGCAATCATAATTGAAGCTATTGACCAATAACCTGCAAGTATTCAGCCCTGCTTAAAAAAAAATACAATCCTGGCATGGCTAGAAGAAATTAGTGATTCATTTTTATTTTTATTTTTATTTTTGTGTATTTAATTCTTTTAAAAAGAAGTCTCACTGTGTATTTCAGCCCAGCCTTGAACTCACTATGTAGCCAAACTGGCCTCAAATTCTTGGAGATACTCCCGTCTCAGCCTCCTGAAGGCTGAGGTCAAAGATATGCATCACCATGCCAACCCAGTGATTCATTTTTAGGGAAAAAAAAAATAAAGACACCACGTTCAGAAAGTTCAGAAAACACCATTTATTTTGAACTGTAGTCTAGCCAAATTGGATGCTGAATGATGCCCACAAGAATAACTTCAGTAATTTTTTTTCTCCAAAATACGAGTCGTCGGTCTCATATCATTCTCATTCACTATAGCACTTATGCTTTGGAGAATAACATTTTCCAGGTAATTAAGAACCACTGCTGGGGAAAACATATCTTTGACTGAATAACATAGGTGAAAAAGAAAGACCTGATAGATGACATTTAATAAATGTATTACCTTTCTATAGTGCATCTTAACATGCTAAGTACTATACAAACACTGTTTCCTCCATTCTTTAAAAAATTATGAAATATATGTCATCATCTCTGTTGTACAGATAAGGATAATGAAAAGTAGAGGATATACTTGTCGTACCCAGAAGCAGCCCCCCAGTAAGTACTGGAGCTGAGATTCAAACTAAAATATCTATATTTTATGGGTGAAGATATCTATATTTATAGTTATTGTGAATAATCCCTCTCACTTTCACACTAGAATCTTTTAATGTACAAATTAAATTGCATTTAACATTCCTAGATATTATATAAAAGTATGCATATAAGACAAAATCACTAAGCATTCATCACTTATAAAAACATGCAGTTAGACTGAATCTGTATTAGTTACTTTTCTGTCATTGCTGGGATAAAACACCCAACACTCAAAACAAAGGAAGGAAAGGTTTATTTAGCTCACTGTTTGTAGAGGTTTCAGTCCATATTGAGCTTAATCCAAGGCAGGGTGCCATGGCACTGGGGCAACACTTCAAGGACAGCAGCCAGCAAAAGCAGCCAGACCAAAAAGGTGAGTGTGGGGGAAGCACTCACATCACCTCTGTGAACTCCTCTTACAAAGGCTAAGGATATTTACAAAGTATGAAGCCTCTTAGTTGAAGTTCTAAACTTTTCAAGTTGACATAAGGTATCAGCCATAACAGAATCATATTTTTAAGACAGCAAAAATACCACAGAAATAATAGATCTTTTAAAATACAGGGGAAACTTTTGTAACTGAAAAAACTTTTTTTGAAAAATCAGATGGGGCTGGGGATTTAGCTCAGCGGCATAAGCACCTGCCTTGTAAGCAGGCGGTCGTGAGTTCGATCCCTGGTACCGGTAAAAATGAAAAAGACAAAAAAAAAAAAAAAAAAAAAAAAGAAAAATCAGATGTTATGGTTAACTTTATGTGTCGACATGAGTAGGTCCACAGATATTTGACTAAATGTTACTTCTCTATGTGCGTCTGTGCAGATATTTCTAGTACATACGAGCATCTGAAGAGGTAAATTGAATAAAACAGGCTGCCCTCCTACACAGCAGCTGGGCATGAGGGAGCACTTTAGTTATGTAGATCATACAATAATACAGGACCGCTTCTCTCCACTCACCTGAAGCTGGGCAAAATCCTTGGGCCAGTGTCCCTCACCTTTGTCCAAAGGTCCATCACACAGAGGCACAGATAAGGATAACAAAGGCTGCCTGACAGTTTCTGAAATGTCAAGCCAAGACACATGTGCTAGACCTGCTGTCATGGCATACAATGACCTTTCTTCTCTTTGAGCTCAGTTAAAAGTTTATATATATGGACTGCATCTCATACATTCAATTATAAGAGTAAATTATGGGAAAGGATGTCCACAATAGATACAACTGATATAACTAAGCACCTGTCAATCATGCTGTGACTTACTCTGAAAGACCTGATGGGAGGCACCCTAGATCCAGGACAATATTTCAAAATTCTTAAACTCAAGTTCCTGTGCCATTTCCTTTCCACTGACATGAGTCCACTTATTATTTAAACTTCATTAAACTTCGCTGAGTTTCCTTACCTTTGTATGCAGTATCAAGTTCTTTATCACACATGAAAACCTGGAAAATTGTCCTGGGAGCCCATCCCCCACAGTAACACGAATAGATTAAGAATTACTCTAACAGGGGAAGAATCCTTTCTCTGACTAGCTACTGACCTGGGATATTGGTCTTCTCTTAATGTAATAAATGAACTTGCAACATTGTTGCTTCTGATTCTCAGGCCATTGGACTGGGAGTAAACTCCACACCTGAGTAATCCTGGGTTTTCAGCTTACAGATGGTTGACTGTAATTTCTCAACCACCATAATCATGTAAGCCAATACCTTACAATATGTCATAAGTCATATATATATATATATATATATATATATATATATATATATATCCTTTTAGTTCTGTATCTCTGGAGAGCCTTAATGTATAGCGCCATAGTATTTTAGTATAAGCTAAACTGGGAAAAAGATTTCTCTTCTCTAAGACAGATCCATACCTCTGAGGGTAATAATATATGACCTACAAGTGTTCTATTTTCTTGGTGTTGTCTCAGCTGCCAAAAAATATCTCTCTGGAGTAGTAAGGGAAATCTAAAGAAGAGTTTAAAAAAACACACATTTCCAGGATACTGAAGTATAAAGTAACAAAAAGCAACAAAGACTTTATCTTAAAATATTTTCCTGCTAGTTTGGATACAAAGATTTGCTGTTCTTCTGCTCATGTTCCCACTAAGAATTTTAACCTTCAACAACGGGATTTCTGGTTTTAAAATCACAGTTCATATGAAAATCTCAGTAAAATTTAATTTTCATTTTTAAAAAAGCTTACACAAATGTAAAAATAAATTAATTCAATTACAGTTAGAATATCAAATATGTACACATAAACCCTATTATTCAATATTATGTTTAGGTAATTCTCAAGGCTTAAAATACTTCAAGTCATGCAATATGTGAATTAAGTATGTAATACATCTGATTTCCATTATCAATGCAATTTAGGCAACCTTTCACATTTTCAGAAAGGCTATGAAAGGCAAGTCTATTAATGGGACTACAGATGCATTATCAAATACACTCTAACATGCTTCTGTAATCACTAAATATCATTCACACACTAGCTCTTACTGATGCCGTTTGAAAGTATTCCAACAAAAATTTCAAGATTTCTTATCAACTAATTGATACCGCTTTAAACAACGTTGTGGTGGAAATTTTAATGCTTGATATATTGTGTCAAGTTAAGAAGTTTAGAAGTTTAACCAACTCACAGGGGGCCATAGTCCTCACTTTGTAAACATCCCAATCCTGTGCAAGAGGAAGGCACAGAGGTGGTGTGATGCTACAGTCACCCTGGAAGGGTAACACGATTACAGTGTAAAACAGGAAAAGGACTTGCCATGCCCCACTTCTTTTTCACTCTTGCTGCATCTGCTGTCTTCTGCTGCCTTGAAGTATTGATCCTCTGCTATGCCACCCTGCTTTGGAGACAGTTGAGTATAAAATGAAACCTCCACAAACTGTAAGCTAAATAAATCTTTTCTTCCTTAGTTTTGCTATTATTTTGTCTCAGCAATGAGGGAAAAGTAACCAAGACACAACTTAATAATAGGAGTAGGGTCACTGCTGTGACTATACATGACTATGTGATTTGAGAGCCTTTGGGAATGGCTTGCAGGAAGGGTTTGGAAATTTTAGAGATGTAGCCTGAAAAAGTAGTGCTGGATTATCTCAGGCTATTCTGTGTAGGAGATTCTGGTCAGAGCTCACAATACCTAAAGGCTGATAGAAATCCTGCTGATAAAGTTCAGCCTTGGGGAGTTTCTCCTGGGAAGAAGAAATGTATTGGCTTTTGGACTCCAGACTGTGTGTTATGGCTTAGCAAAAAGTTTGTCTGAATTTTGCTCCTATCCAGAGACTTTGCCTGGCATTAAGGGCAGCGGACTGACTAATCTGGTAGAAGAAATTTAAAAGCAGTTGAATGGTGTTGGCCTTTGTATGGTCTTCGTTGGGGTATTTAAACAGATCTATGGTAAGAATCAAAAGTGGAGAGCCTAGCAGAATGATTTATGTTGTATGATCAGAAGGGAATCTCCAATAAAGCTGAGCACTACAAAGGTAGAGCAGAAGAGGTCTCAATTGCTAAGAAGTAACAGGAGAATATAAAATATGTCCAAGCAAATCACAAGAAGCATCAAATCTTTACCCTTTACAACTTCAAAACTGCAAAAGTGAAAGACTTTGCTTTAAGGAGAAAGCCACAGAGCACCACCACGTTCCAGAATGGCAGTAGTATACAGAATTTGTTCTTCAGAATTGGATTCAGATATACAGGCACTCAACCCATACAACCAAGAAATAAGAAACCCTGGCTACTGCTCCAACTGATGGCAGACCTTGGCATCATTCATGTGGTGCTGGTTTTAGGTGTATGCAACATGCAAGAGTTGTGGGGTTACAAAGGCTTCCACCCCGATTTTAGAAGGCTTAAAAGGGCAGAATATGTGGCCCTAAAATGGTAATATTTGAAGTTGTGAGTGTGAAACCAAAGGTGCAGTGCAGACCCTAGAGGTGTGGAAAACCCCAAAAACATGGATTGTTTAAGGAAAACTACAACGAGAAAGCAAAGCAGATCTAAGAGAGGAGCCATGGGAGTTACAACCATCAGAATTGTTGTGGGGGTGGAGCCACCAAGGCCTTTGGGAGCTCGTAACTTGCCACAGATTGCCTCAGATGATTGCCCTACTGGATTGTGCACTTGCTTTGGTCCTATTCCTTTGTATCCCATTTGTAACTTTTGGAATAAAAATGTTTATTTTTTTCCCATTGAATGTTAAAAGTATTTAACTTTTCATTTGTACAGCTTTATGTATGAGTTTGCTTTATATTTCAGAGGAGACTTGAGACTGGAAATTTCAGCAATACTGAAACTATTAGAATTTTGTCAACTGTAACAGATGAATTAAATGCCTTTTGAATAAAAAGATATGCATGAGTCCTTGTGGGACCAGGAGTAGAAAGTTATTATTGCAGTATACTGTGTTGATAGACTTAATAGGGGTTCTTAAGGATTATTAAACTTGTGCTACAATGATCAAGTTGTCTTCTTTTTTTTTTCTGGAACCTAACAAGATTAAAGAAATGTATCTGGTTGCCAGATTGACAAGAGGTATATTGTAATGGTTGATACACTGTGTCAAACTGACTTTAGAAATGTAAATAAGCAACTCAGAAAAGGGCCAGGGTCTCACTTTGTGAACATTATTCTGTGCAAGAGGAAGGCAGGAGATGTGCCTGCTTACAAATAAAGAAGGAAAAGAGACTTAGTCCCCCACCTTTTGCTTTCATTGTTTGTACTGTCTTCTCCTGCCTTGGAGTGTTTTCTATCTGCCATGTCACCCTTCTTTGAAGTTAGCTTATATGGACTGAAACTTTCACAAATTGTGAGCTAAATAAGCCTTTGCTTCCTTAATTCTGGGCACTGGGTATTTTTGTCTCAGCAAGGAAAGCAAAGTACTCAAGATAAACCTTTAAGTCATGACCATATAAATGTGGGGATTTTTTGGCAGTACTCACCACTGAACCCAGGTACTTCACACTGAATTTTAACATCTGCTTTTTTCTTTTTTTTAATTTGAAGACACAGTCTACCTAAATTGTTAAGTTCCCAAGCTGCTTTCAAATTTGTGTTTCTCTTACTTCAGACCCCAGAGTGGTGAGATCGTTATCAGAATCTCCTGGATACTTCAAAAATGCTGTCAGGTAATTCTGTCTGAGAGTGGTTCACCACTTAAAAATAACTGGGATATAGGTTGCTGGTCTCTCCCTCAGAAGTTAGATTCTAGGTTCTTATCTCAAACAAATAATAGGATGAAACAAGCAAAAAGCAGTGACAAAGTTTATTTGAAAAAGCAAAAGCAAAGAGTGAGAAAGAAACTATCCGTGTAGAATGAGCTTTGACTGTATAAAAGGAGAAAAAGCCGTAAGAGGACACCTCAGAGAAATCGGGGTGGGATACCATGAAGACAGTCACAATAGGACATTCTTTTTGCATCGCTTATATCTATACTGTCCATATCTCAAGGAAACATGCATGAATTTCTGTGTGCAGGTCCTGTCAGGCAGTGCTGGGATCCCAGGCCTCAGGCTGATGTCATATCTAAGCTATCCTATTGAAATCCTACTCAAGATCTTTCTAGAAGTCCATGTACAGGGCTTTAGGAACTGTTCTTCCATGTGTTCCGGGATCTTTATTAAAAAAAAAAAATCACATCTACATCCTCAGTGAGTTTTGCTATGCCCCACTCTCCTATTTCAAGATTACATAGGTGCCACTGGAGTAGGCTATTTCAGATTATATGCATTTGGGGTAATCAGTGGATTCAATAATTCTTTATTATTTCCAAGGAGCTAAGAGGTAATAGTAACAAGCTCCTCTTTTCTTTATTTCAATATAAATCTAATAGTTTTCCTCATTTAAGACAGCTTACAGGTTTTAACTGATGTACATTAGAATCCTTATTCATTGAAATTCTAAGGAAGGGATAGAGGTGGGGAGAAAACTAGAAAAATAGGAGAAAAAAGCTGTTTATCAAAAAAGAAGATGGCTTAAGAATGCTCAGGAAACCAAGAGTGTTAAATATTCAAGGAAAGAAGTAAACTTGTGCAACCAATTAGTATATCTCCTGCTTTGCTCCAAGGGACTTGTAGGTATTAAAAAGAATCAAAGTCATATTATATTAGTAGCCAGTCTGAGGACAGGATAGAAGAAATAAAGATCGGTAAAAAGGACAGAAGTAAAATCATTTTGATCAAACTCATGACCATGTGCATGCAAGGCAGGTGCTTATGCAGCAGTCTTAAATGGGTAGAAAATCTAAAGATATGGAAATAGCTTACATTCTAACCTAACTACCCAATGAGTAATCTGACAAACCACACACTAGGAATACACACCTAGATAAGTGTCTTGAGGGCACCCGAAACTCTCTCCCCTCACTCTCTCCTCTGTTTATGTGCTTCTTTAACTCACCTAATAACCCCTTCTATACTGCTGAGTCCTGCGATTCTTGTCTGTTGCCTAAGTCAGCAGGTCTACAACCTATGTTTGGGTGGGAATCAGTAGGCATCCTCATCGCCTCTTTTAGGGACCTCCTTACCAATCATTGAAAAATCAACTTTTCCCAATTCTGTGTGGTTCAGGTAATAACTTTTCCAATTCCAGGATTAATATATCCACAAATTGATAATGCAAATGCATTCAACTATTCAGGATGATTATCCCCTGTCTATGCTAACAGAAGTGATTTAAACAGCTACATAATTCATGGTTATAAATGCTTAAAGCATGAGATTTTAAATTTTCCACAACTCTATTTTTCACATTTAACTTACATATTCTCCATAAAACCTCTGAAGATACATAAATTATAAGTGTTAATAATTAAGTTCCTATGAATAAGAGTGAATCTACCAGCAATCTTAAATTAATACTAGTTCTTTAGAATCTAATTAGTTTAAAGGAACTAAAAAGATTTCTATTATAATTTACTGGGTTTCAATAGGGCCTTGCTATGGAGGTTTCTTCTTGTTTTTCTATTTGTTTATAGGAGATGTATGATACTACAAAAAATGAACTGTAAAAATATAACATTGTTCAAACTTTTTAAAAGAGAATCTTATAATTAAAAATACCCTAATTTTTAAAGAATAAAGTTTTCTCTTAAACTCTCATTTTCTACATGCAATTGAATACACAAAGATCAAACTGGCAGCATAAAAGCCATCTTGATCCAACTTGCCATTTCTATGCTTCATTCTCCTGACAGTGAAAGAGGAAGAGACCTTTGGACCTTTTTCTTAACCCTTTCATAGAAGGGAGGAAATTGCAAGGTAATTTCTCTTTTCTTTTGATGGCAAACAGCAGAATCTATTTGCTGTAACAGCAAGAAAGGCAAGGGTGAAATCAATTTGAAGTTTCCCCTAAGGCTCTTTTCTCCTTATACCCCTTGCCTTTCGATTGATTTTCTCTTTCTGACACAATAAAGAATTACTAGGACTGATGACCTTTCGGAAGAAGATAAAGAATCTTCATCTATTTGTGAAGTAGGAAATTGTTGCTTTCCCTAATGAGATGAAACCAGACCTTCAGAGCCTGAGCATGAAAAGCAGCTTTCAACTTACATGGAGACTCATCACCTACAAATCCCAGATTCTTGAATCATAAGGTGCACTTTGCCTTTGGGAACTACCTCCTAATGTTTTCTATACGTAAGCCTCAGGAAGCATAAAGTTTAATTAATTGTGACAAATTGAATGAGAGGTAGATTTCACTAAAATTTAGAGCATAATTTCTGATTAAATGTGATGTGAAAATTGATGTACATTCAAGATTTGACTTTCTCTAAATTTGGCCAACTTTGATGAAATTTTTCTTTGTCTCAGTAGCTGTGGATCCATCCACAGACAGAAACTCTCTTTGTCAGTGATGCAATTTAAAGAATGCTGATTCCTTCTAAAGGAATCAGCTTCCAAGATAGACTGAGCATCCAGGGAAGAGTCTACTACCCAGTTTGCTATCCATATCAAAGGAGAACTTTTGACATATTGTGTACTCCCCATTATTGCAATCTAGATTTTTATAACTTTGTCACTTATTTTTAGATTTGAGTTCTCTGTAACCATTCTAGGTCACCAAGAAAAACACCAAATAATATTTTATAAAATAGGACTCATCCTCACAGACATTGTTGCAAACAGGAGGTTAATAAAATAGATGCCAAATCTTCCTCCAGCTCTTCATTCCATTCAAATTCACATGAGCAAAGAGTTCACAGATATAAAACAAACTGGCAGTAAAGGACTATGAGATCATTTTTTGCTGTAAATAAAACAGTGGAAAATAAAACAAGGCAAAGACAGCGTAGCAGGCCTTTGCCCACAGCTATCTAAGGTTGTAAACTACTTTAGTCATATGCAGCCATTCAACTTTGGGGGCAATGCATAAAACTGAACTATAGTACATCTAGGAATAAAACAATAGCCATATGTTTCTCGAAGACATTTATGCATTCCTGAGGGATGTCAGCATAACTGGACAATGCTAAAATGAGCACATGTGTGTGGAAATAGAGAATAAAGAGATGGATTCTAAATCACATGGTCCTACAATTCTAATTTCCTCCAAGCTCAGACAAAATTCTTCCAAATGGAAGTTGGGAAAATTTTATTTCTGTCTCTATTGAGTTCATCAAGGTAGCTGTATAACAAGTATACTGCTAATCTTACTAATATAGGCATCTCTCCAGCAAATCAAACAGATAATCAAACTTAATCATAGAAATAAATACATACTTTATTGATATTAGCAAGTAGGTTCCTTGAGTTAAGTTGTGTTATACACATGGATTTTTTCATTATTTTTGTATGTTATTACGTAGTAATATTAAAGTCTGTTAGTATATTTCATGATTTTAAAATAAAGTAAAATTAAAATTTGATTGACACTCTGTCACAACAAATTTTATTGTACTGTCTGACAGTTGGTCTTAATATGCCCTTTGGAAACATACAGAGATGAGATAGATAAAGATTTTTATAAAGAAACTGAAAATGTTTTTAATCAGCTGAATTTTTTTTCTTAAATGTAAAATGTTAAATGAAATATTAAACATCCCCTATGTTAAGGTTCAGATTAGGATCACTTATGGTATATGCATACGTGTGTTGGATTTTATTTTATAAAAGATTATTAAGTAGCAAAGAGATGTTGACAAGGGAAAACATATTTTTTTCTATAGTAGTAAAAACAACAAAACACTCAATGGTTATGATTTTGGTGATCTAAAGAACATTAAGATTTTTTTCCATCAGCTATTTTTCTTTTACTGACTGTAAGTACATACACACTTTAGTCTCTTATTTCCTTTTGTGAACTTGCCTTATCATCTTGTTTCTTCATTAACTGATAAGATAAATATTTGATGTAGGTTCACAATATATTCATGTAATTTTCTTCAAATTATAACTTAATTGTTTTAACAAGTTTCAAAAATTGCAACCAAAAGAAAATTGTGAAGAGCGATCGTTCATGTAAAATATAAATAAGGGTAAATACAACAAAATTTATGTGATAAAACGTCATTATGGTTTAGTGACTATCAGCACTTTAAGAAATTCTCAGTAAGCTAGAAAGTTCTAAATCAACCAGCATTGTTTACAGTCTGCTTGAAATAAACTAACAACAAGTTGAGGGAGATATTCTAATTGTGGGCAATACTTCCCCAGAAAGAAGAAGATTTAAATGCAAGAAAGCAAATTTAAAATGATACCATGTTCCTTTTTGACGTTTTCAATTGTTATTTTCTTTTCCCAAGAGTATAAATGAAATCACCCAGTTATAGTCTAATAGGACCCAAAATGTTCCGATAAAATGTGACAAAAGGAATATACTTAAAAATGTGTAATTAAAAAGTCACATTTTAGGGGCAGGGGATTTAGCTCAGCGGCATAAGCGCCTGCTTGCAAGCAAGCAATTGTGAGTTCGATCCCCGGTACCGATAAAAAGGAAAAAGACAAAAAAAAAAAAAAAAAAAAAAAAAGTCACATTTTCAAAAGCATTACTTTAAGATTTTTTAGAATAGAAATATTTTATGATAATTTATAGCCTTTGTGAGTCAATATTTTGGTTTTTTTCTCCCAAAATTATTTGGAATTATATGTTGAAGAATAGTGTTAGATAAATGTTATATTTTTTTCCTCTTAAACACTCTTCAAAACTTGAAGTAGTAATATGCCACAAAAGTTTAGATTATAACACACAAAATTTTGCTGCTCAAGTGATGACTTATAGTATATTTCATTGCTCAATTATTCACTTTATAAATAAATATTTTAAGTAATGCATGTTTTGCACATGAAAGAACAGAGAGCTAATACAAAGATCAGTGCAGTTTTGCACAGAAAGACCATAGGTCTAAGGTGTACTTCTTAAAAGTCAGTCATAGTATTTAATCCAGAAGAGGGAAAAAGAAATGAGCTATTCTAGAAAATAATAACAATTACAAAGAAAAACTACTAAAATACAAGAATATAAACACTCTAAATCAATAATCACTATTTGGGGGACCTGGGGGTGAAACACAATGATGCTTAAATTGTTCGGTTCTGACCTATGTCGTTCTGTTACAATGTCCTCTTTTATCTCAATCTTTACCCTTTTTAAAAATTAATCTATTTTTTTTCCTTTTTTTTTCAATTAAGGGAAAACTAAATTAAAAAATAGCAGGATATATTATAGTAACTTTTTTGTTTTCCTATTAACCTGATTAGAACCCCAGTATTGCTCTCCCCATCTTGTTCTGTCTGATTTTACTATATTCTATTTTGTTTGATAGTATAAGATTGAGAGTATAGGCAACCACTTTGAAGGCAATAAGATTTACTATGATGCCCATTGTGGTTTGACTATTATCTTCTTTTGAAGTCCTGTAAGGTCTCCAGTGTAGGTTTTATTGGTCTTGTTCTGTACTGTTTTGATCAATTCTATTATACCTGATGATATAGGCAACTGTTTTTAAAAAATAGCAAGAGGCACAATGGTAACCATTTTTGATCACCTGGTATTCTATTTTTGCATCATATACTGTGCCCACCCTTCTGTTCTAACTGACTCTGTTTTGTTTAGTCACGTTTGGTTTTATTATCTTCAAAAAAAAAGTAATAAGGACTGTGGGAGTAATAAAACCCAAAAAGTGTAATTGTTATTGTAAAAAATAGAGGAAAGGAAGGTGGACTAAGGAATATAACTGCAGGTATGTTTGAGTGTGTAGGATGGAAAACCATATTACTGAGTTTTTGTTGGATCATTGAACAGAACTTTTTGCAATTTCACTGTATGAATGTCCACTTTATACGCTTTAATTTTATATTTGGACAACTGTTTCTAAGATGACAATGTGTAACCTATTAACTAGTCATTTCTTACTGCATTTTTTTCTTGAAATTCTGTATTACTTGTACCCTTTTAGTGCTTTGTTTTTTTATTTCCTTTCTTTTTTCTTTTCAAATAAAATTTTAAAAAATCAATAATCACTTTCTTCTATGAATAATGAAGGTGAAAAATTATCACCAATATAATAATACAAAAAGGTACTTTAAAATTTTATTAATAATGTTCAAGACTAGGGTAGAATTTGATAAGACACACAATCATAATTTACTACTACACAATCATAATTTACAGTAGTCAATGCAACATTTCTGAAAATGATTGGTTTTTTTTCAGTAGTGAGAAATTAACCCGGAGACTTTGAACTAAGCTACATTTTCAGTCCTTTTAATTTATTTTGAGAAAGAATCTTGTTAAGCATAAACTATAAATAAATTTTGTAACATTTGATGAGTTTCTTGTATTTTTGATCTTTTATTAATGAATCAAACTGTTGCATACCTAAGTAAATATTCATAAATGCATGTATCTGTAGGTATAAATATATTCATTTTGCGTTTATAATCCTTTACCTGTTAAACATGAAAGTAAAAGTTAAACAATAAAACTTTCATACTATAAAATATGATATGCCATTTAAAAATGTTTTTATTCTTTTTAATATGTGGCATGCTTATGCTCAGAAGTTAATGCTTCATATTCAGTTTAAATCACAAATATGTTTCTAAAAATTATCATTATCAAATTATCAAACTCAGGTAGTACCATTAAATATTTAAAAAAACCTATTTGTTTTTATTTCTTTACATATTTTTGTGCTTTCCAAAAATTTCCAGAGGGGACTGTCACTAATTTGTAATTAGTGAAATACTTTAAACATAAAGAATGTTTTTAAAAACACTAAATATCTTAGATGATAGCACACAGAGAAATTCAAGTTTTCTTGAAAAATTGTTGAACACATGAATAGTTATGGGAACGAAAGTATCCTGGAATGAAATCACAGCTGAATATGTGTAATATTAGTTTGAGTACCATTTTCTAGTAGAGAAACTGATGCTTCTACCTGAGTAGAGCTAAAGCTGCTCTTTATTCCACATATATTTTTTAAAAAGCTTAAAAAATAATACCAGAGATGGTTATAAAGGATAGTTACATTCAATCTAAATTAACTTGTTTGAAGTCTTTTGTTTGGGAAAGCAAATGAATGTTCAGCTTGAAAAATTCCTCTTCATCTAAGGACTACAGGCGCCACCATCCAAGAAAATACAAACACCGAAAGTGAAGATTGAGCCCACATCCAACTGCAATGCACAGATAAAGCCAAGATGTTTGCTAGAATAATTAGTTTCAGGCTAGTTGCCTCCGGCCCCCCAAATTGCCTTGCCTATTTCCAAAGCTGCTCTTTCCCTGGGGCTTTCCAGACATCTTCCTGAATAACTTAAAGATTAAGGCCCAAAATGTGAAATGCTGTCCCCATTCTGATCAGCAACATCTAACCTGATTAGTTGGTGCCATCCCTTACCAATTATTACATGATTTTAATTTCAATCTTGAGATTATACTTTGAAAATATTTCTGATTTTTTTCTTAATTTAATCTGGACTCCCTCTCTAATTGGTTAAATTCAAGGCTTATTAACATTATTATCAAAAAATAAATCTTTTAATAGAAAAATCATCCCCATGGATTTACTGACACCTTTTGATGATTCAATGTATCTTTCAGTTTAAGCAATTTAACTTACAGAGCAATATACCTCCTTTAACGCATGTTCTTTTTGTGGACACTTTCATATTTTTCTAAGAATTTTTAAATATGAAATTTCATTCCATAAAATGTAGTAACTGTCTTTTGCATTACACACATCACTTCTCCTTCAGTGCAATTCCTGTTTTACATCAGCTGCTTTTCAGGTGACCTTACTTCAGCCCTGTCTATGTGCACTAAATATCAGTGCTCTATAGCAGATGCATCCTGAAATCACACAATGTGAATTCTAACTGATTAGTCCTTCTAAGGTGCTCAGTGTCCAAACATAATTATAACTCCTTCTTTAGAAAAGTGGTATTCTTTGTTGTCAACTTAAAACTTGGTGTTGATGCTGTTGGGGCTGGGGATTTAGCTCAGCGGCATAAGCGCCTGCCTTACAAGCAGGCAGTCGTGAGTTTGATCCCTGGTACCAATAAAAAAGGAAAAAGACAAAAAAAAAAAAACTTTGTGTCGATGCTGTTCAGGATGTTGGTTTGTTACTGCAGTGAAATGTGCTTTTCTGTAGAAAAGTCATGCAGTATTTGTAGTAGTCTCCCAACTTGTTTTCCAATTTTTATAATCTAACTTTATGACTGAAATAATTTTGAACTGAATGAGAACTCTAATAATTCTATCTCTGTCAAGATGCTAAGTGTTGTTTACAGAATGTCAGTGTAGTCTCTTGGTGCTTAGGTGTGCTTGTTTAACGATTCTGGAATTAGGCAGAGATGATGGGTCATTGAATGGAAAGGTTTGAAGCAGTTTTTCTTTGTGTTAATTATTACAAAATGAAATTACTTAAAAATTTAATCTCACAAATAAATGCACATTCTTCTTGTAGGAATTTTATGACTCGTGATACTTTCAGAAAAATTAGAACAGTACAGTGAGGTTAGGGACATTTAAAAAACTGATAGGGAAACTTTCAAAAGACAGCACGGCAGACATAATGCTAAGCAAATACTGGTAATGCAGAAATACAGGTGTGCATACATCTATACAAAAAAAGTAGACAAAACAATTTTACGATAGCAGACATGAGAAAAGTAGCCATCCCCGGACATGCTAACTGTGAAGGCAGCTTTGTGGAATTCTAAAGGTATTCTAGGTGTTGATCAGAGCAGTGATTACAGACATGTAACAATTCATTAAGTGGTATTGAAACAGCTATTATGGTACAAACCAAGCCCATTTTCTCACAAAGTCTAAGAATGAAATTTTGGGCAAAAAGGAGAGTATAGTAAAGTATTTATTGGAAATATAAGACGAAACAAAAGCCCCTGGTAACTGAAAGGGATCCCAGGAAATGATGGGCTACATAGCCTCTTGGTTGAGAACACTTTATGGATACACACAGCATAGGAATTTGCCCAGTTGTTTAGTGGCAACCTATCACAGATGATTCTGCGAGTTTCAAATAACCAGTTGGAACTCGGGCTTTCTAAACCAGTTACTCAGCCTGTAGAGTTTAAAGGAGAACAGTTTAAAAATAAAACTGGTTATCCTGCATTTTTAAATTCTTCCAGAGTTGGCCCTGATTGTAGGCAGTTTGCCTGAAGAACTCCTTTTTTGGACAAAGTCCTAGCTGTTCTGCGTATTTTTATTTTAATTTATATCCGTGTGTCTGATTACCCAAGTCTATCCCAGGCCCTTTGCTAGCTAGCTGCCTATTCATAAGCTAATGAACTAAACTGTCTTTTACTGTACATTTAAGATAGGCTCACTTTGGTGAGTCTGCTTTAATTTAAAGATTTTTTTTATAAATCATATGTATTCCTAATGCAGTGCTTTATAGACAAACAAATGTAAGCTAAGATTGGTGGAAAGATAAAAACCTAAAGCAAGTTAAAGTCATGAGAAAAAAGTAATCAACATTCTTCAGTCAAATAAGAGGAGCTCTATAGACAAAACAGACTACACAGAGAACAAACCAACACTTAGATCAATATGAAGTCTTTCTAGTTGTCACTGTCTTCTATGTTTGCCCTGACTTCTTATTTAGAATGGAGAATGTTACATTCTCCTAAATTGTTTTCAATAAATGTTAAGACTTTTAACATGTGAAATACTACATCTAAAATGTATTTCCAGTACAAAATGCTATACTAAAACACAGTGTGACATTTAAAAATTGTTTTTCATTAAAATTATTGTTGAAGTTAAATATAAGATTGGCTCTGTTCTAAAAAACAAAGGCTTTTGTTACAAAGAAAGAAAGGTGGAGGCTGGAGAAGAATAGTTTGCTAAACCCTAAATTTGTAGAAGAATACTTCCTTCTCTGTTATCTATATCGTATCATTTCCATTGTCAGTTCTGTCTCTTAAGTACATCATTTTAAAAAACGTTTTTATAACAGGTATAAAAATAATCTGGTATTTTGGAAGAAAAAAAATTGCTTTATCTGAACAAAGAGAAGAAGGTAAAAACTTTCAAAGAGCAATACTACCTTTCTTCCAAAGTCCCAGTACTCTTAGGACTTAATTAAACTTTCAAATTCTGAAAAATCTGATTTTCATTTGAAATGTTTGCTATGTCTTTGTAAAAATGTAAATAGAATACAGAGGCTAGCAGAAACAGATCTTGACCCCTGACATCATATATTAATTATAACACTTTAAACAAGAATGAAAATTAGATACTGGCCAAAAAAATGATAAATAAAAAAGACTTGGTGACCACCATACTTGCTTCAAATGAACTTGGCACATACAGACTGCCTGCATATTACATGTCTGCCTAGATCTGCAGCAGAGGTTGGTTTCCCAGTGGGAATGACATCATCTTTTTGTTTCTTAGTTGCACTATCATCCAAATGGATAAAACTTTCAGTGGTGGGATTAATCTATGCCCTTTTACTAAAAGCTGGTATGTTTTAAAGATACCTATGTTTGTTTTTCAAAATATGTTCTCCAGGATATGGAGCAAGAACACTGCTGGAATTCAGCAATGGCAGCTTTATTCTAGAAGGTCTCACTGAATCCAAATGCTCTGTCATTGCAAGACTGAGAAGCAGGAAACGCTTTATAGGCAGTTAAGTTAGATGGAAATTAATGGGCTGTCTCAACCTAACATGGGTGTCACATGCTTGTTATCCCAGCACTTGGGAGACTGAAGCAAGAGGATCTCCAGGAGTGCAAGGCCAGCTTAGGATACATAGTGAGTTCAAGGATAGCCTGAACTATATAGCAAGACAGTCTCAGAAATTAATAGGTAGTCAGATAAGGACAGACCCTCAAGGAAGTTAGTACAAAAGATGAGAATAAACTGTGGCTGAAGGCACATTTAAAGAAAGCATGCCTCAAGTCATGAAACTAGACTTGTATACTTTCCTAAGGGATAAATGGAAATTTGAGATTATACTATCATTGGTACCATCTAGTCCATTAAGTCCGAATCTGCATCAGACATCTGGGTGGGTGAACAGAACATCCGAACTCATCCCTTCACAAAATGTTCCTGTTTTAGAAGTCAAAGATAAGCCAAGGTCAATGATGTCACCCATGTATCATTTCTATGTACTCTGCTTCCCTATTGGATCAATATTAGCAAAGTGGCAATAGTTTTTAAGCTTATGGTTGATTATAATTGACTAACATTGTACCTACATTATAACTCTGCTGTGTAAATTACCCCAGACAAAGGGCCTTGGTGGCAACCTGTTTGGGACCCTTCCTGTCTCCCAGGAGCTGTTTCTATTCCCCAATAAACTTTTCCTACTCTTAATCTTCTTTGTCCTTTGACTTTGTCTTCGACTTCAGAAGACATGAACTCAGCACATCTGACATGTAGCATGTTGGGAGATATTTTTCTCCTATATGACTCTGAGCTCCCCTGCAAACACCTGGCTTAAAAAAGGACTCACTTCCCCAACTAAAGAGAGAGAACATTCATTATGGGTAATTTTTCAGGTTCTAGAACAAAAATGTTATAATTTCTCTTTTCTATTGCAGCTGCATATCGTTATTAGAATGAAAAGTGATCCAGTGATCCAGTGATCATATTTTAGTCTTATTTCCTCAGATATAGCATCAGCTCAGGCATTCAAACACATTTCTAGTTAATAGTAGATAATATTTTGATATAATTACATACATTTCATGGATTCATAATAAATCAGTTTTTTTGTTTTTGTTTTTGTTTTTGTCTTTTTCCTTTTTATCGGTACCGGGGATCAAACTCATGACTGCTTGCTTGCAAAGCAGGCACTTATGCCTCTGGGCTAAATCCCCAGCCAATAAATCATTTTGGATCTAGAGAATATTGCTGACATAGCTGCACACATGGAAAAAAAAGAAATGATTTCTTTTGGGTGATAAGTAGAATGAACACCTAAAATATTTATTTTAGGGAAAGATTATTCTGTTCAACCTCCTCTCCTAAGTTGTCGAGCCCACGAGATCTAAAACTTCTGGTTGTGTCAAGCATGTGTACAAGACATGGAAATCAACAATGAACTGTATCCTTGCCGAGTAAAGAGATGCCCAAGCCTGCTTCAACCAACCTAGCAAGTGAAGAGCTGTATGGAACTGTTTAGAAGTCATCATGACATAACACAGAAACTGACTCTGTGCATTTCTCTGATTTGAGACAAGAACTCTCCACTAAATAGACAAAAATTCCCTGAAACTGATGTATGTAGAGAATGCTTCTTTTCCACCAAAAATATATCTATTATTGACATGAAATTATACTTAGATAAAAAGGAGAAAGAAACATCACCTTTTACTTGTTTGTGAGTTCCCATTTCTTGAAGGGACTGATAAAATGTTCAATCAATTCTTAGAGTGACAGTGATTTAAAAGACCAAAATAATGAGAACCCAGGGAGTTTTGTGTCTTTGGAAAACATATTTTAATGTGCAAGGAGTAAAATGATTTTTTCTTCAAGATAATTGTATGTACATCTCTATTTTTCATACAGAATTTTTGCAGCATTGTACCTTTAAAAGTTACATGAAACTAAACATCTTTTGTTTTTAGATAAGCCATTTTCTTTAAAACATAATGCTTGATTAATCTCTCTGCACAAAATGTACATAGGGCATGAGAGAGTGTTTCATAACACTAAAAAAATAATTTTCTTAACTCTAACTGTCCTAATCACTAAGCAAGTTTGAATGAGATCATCTCTTGGCTTATGGGTAGTTTTTATTTGAGGGGGGAGGTTAATCAAAAATCATATTTTTCTATACTAACGAGTGAAAAATAATGTCAGAACTGAAAAACTTTTTTCAAGTTTTTAAGGCCATAGAGGCATAGAAAATGTCCCATCACCGTGGAAACACGTAGAAAAGACTAAATTTCAAGAAGCAACATTTTGTGTCACAGTCGTTGATGGCAGGTTTTTATTCTGAGGACCAGTCTCCTAACCCCTTGGATTCTCCTACCTACCTTGTCTTACTTCAGTATCTGAAAACTATACAACTTGCATTTGAATATGCCCCCGGTATTCTGTGTCCAGCAATAGACTGGTTTGTGATCTCTCCAGGTCTTGGGGAGGTGAAGCTCTCTTCCATTTGCTGTCTCCGCCTAGCTCCCTTTCTCCTTGGCTGCAGGCTGGGTTCGTGCAACAGGAGAGTAAGTCTTAGTGTGTGGTGGCTGCTATGACAAAATGAGCAGCCTGGGTGGCTTAAACCACAGGAGTTTACGTTCCTCCAACATGGACTATAAAAGTCTGAGACCCAGTTGTTGGAAGGATTTTTTCTTTGGAAACTTGTCTCTTTGGCCTGCAGTTGGTCTCCTTCCCTCTGTAATTTTACGTGACCTTTTGCTACGTGTGCCTCTGTACTAATGAGTCTCTCCCTCTTTATTTTTTTAGTATGGGGTCATAATTGATAAGCACCGTAAAGAATGTCCTCCTTCACTGTCAATGATTACATTTTTTTTCTTTTTAAGACTTTGCATTTCCTTCTTGATGTGCCATTTGTTTATCTGACAAATATTCATTATGTGCAGTTAGTGTTGTACAAGGCTTAAATAGTTGATAATAACCACAACAAAAGCAAATATCTATTTTTTTTTTGAACATGCACTTTTTTGCTTAGCCCTATGGCTCATAACAGTGCAGAGGAAGCACCTTATAAGGAAATGAAACTGGACTTCAGGTCCAATTCTGGATTCAGATTTACTTTTGACTTTTGCTAACTCTGTCATTTTGATAAGGTATTTAAATTTTGTGGGCCTTTGTTTCCTCAATGTAAAACTGAAATAAGTAAGGATAAGATAATATGTTACATGCCTTGTCTAGCAAAGAATGGTAAATATTATTATATCTCCTTTTCTTACAGAAACACCAGTGACATTGGATTAAGGTTCACTAGGATGACCTAATTTTCACTGAATTACCTCTGTAAAGCCTCCCACTTCAAAGACAGATATGTCCTGAGCTACTGGGGGTTACAATTTCAATAAACAAACATTATTAGAGGACACAAGTCATCTCACTATAGGAGCACAAGTAAGAGATCAGAGAGAAATGTTGGACATTGTCCTCCTGGCTACCTCTCTGCCTTCTCTTGATTGGAATCAGCCAACATCTTCTAATAATGCCACCACCCCTACTGCATGGTCACTCTGCTACAGCTTCTCTCTTAATGAGCTCTAGTAATGGCTATTGACACTTACATAGTAGTACTACACTAGGGAGCTTAACCCCTGGGTTTCCCTGGTCTTTGTCACACTTTGTAAACAGTGCCTTTATAAAACAGTATCTGTTTACCCCATCTAAGTATGATATCCAATTACTGCCAGGTCCTTGAATAATGCCTTGAAAAAATTACACATAATGAAAAATGAAAGACTACATTTCATTTCTGAAAATGTAGAGGGGTTCTAACTTTTTATTTTCACCTAAATTAATCTCTCTCTCTCTCTCTCTCTCTCTCTCTCTCTCTCTCTCTCTCCTCCCTCTTCATCTCCTTTTCTCCACATCTCATTATGACTCCCTCATTCTGGTGCTGTATGAAGGATCTTTGAGTAAGACTGATTTTCTTAAGCTTCACAAGTCTTCCAGTTATGTGTATTAATAACAGATTTTATTAATGCTCTTCTTAAGAGTGGGTGGGGAGTGGCTTTTTCTACTGTTTTTCTGCAAAATGCCTCTAACAAAATATTTACAACCACAGTAATCTCCATTCTGTTTCTATTTGTGTGGTCCTCAAGTTTACCATCTTTCTCTAATTTTAAGACATGGATTTCTTTGGTAACTGCTTCCATGTATTCCCTAAATGCCATGAAAAAACTTATGCATCAGGAAAAGTAATAACTTTCACATTGAGAAACAAGCAAGCCAGCTATATTTCCTGCAGTTCCACACATGTGCCTGGCCTTCTAAGCACCTCTCCCACGCCTTTTCCACTGCCGAGCAATAATGCAGATACAGACTCACTTCTTACAGAATTATGATTTCAGTTTCCACACCATATATTTCTGGATCACACGTGTCCCCTACTTTTGTAGGCTACAGTTTATATTTAATATCTTAAAATAAACATGTTTCAAATCTCACAGGAAGCAAATTTCTGAGGATCATGGTAATACGTCAGACCCTTTCCTTGGTCTCCTTCCAAAGGGAATAAAAAAGGATTTCTTTCTGTTCTAGCCACGCCTTTGAGAAATTCCACCGAGGGAGGGAGAACACGGGCTTCATTCAGACTATTGTTAATCTTCTCTGTTGAATGGTATCATATCTCAACTTATGAGGCTGCATTATAATTTGAACGTGATTTAATGAACTTTCCTACTACCCATATGTGAGCCTTGTTCACCCTAAACATGCTGGGAACACTTACATGAGGCGTCAGCTGAGCAAAATCATCTAATGTAATTTCCGCTTTATTAAAAACTTTTGAATATTTTATATATTTTATTGCCCTTTTTGCCAATTTCTCACCTATGGAAAGTTCAAAACCTGGTAAATTGACTCATAAGAAGGGATCATCTGTATATGCTGTAGCATAACTAACTTACTGGAGTTATAACTGTAAAATTGTCTAGATGTCTTCCACCTGATACATGAGGCAATTTATGTGAAATAACTAATTTTTGTTTAGGTTCTTCTTTTTTTCTACTTGTTTTATATAAATGATTGCTCAACCGAAAGATGCTTACTGGAACCATTCAACCTATGGCTTCATACATAACATGAAGCACAAACTCTTCCAGGATAACGGAAACCATTTTGCTTTCTGGTTAGTATCCAAGAGCCACATGGGTTCAGGCCACAATCCTGGAATAAAAATCTTGGGTGTAATATATTCACAAGAATGATGCTTCAGAAACAAATTTTTCCTATTGTATTATTAACCATATAAATGATACTCTGTATGTACTCTGTATGTATGTACAATATATGATTTATGTGTAGTACCTTACCAGGTAATTCAGCATTAGTACTTTGCTAAACTTTTTTTTTTTTTTTTTTTTTGTACCAGGGATTGAACTCACAACCATGCACTTGCGAAGCAGGCACTTATGCCGCTGAGCTGGCCCTTATTTTACTAAACTATAAAAAGCGACAGATACAGTTCTGTCAAGATTAGTACCAAAATAATACTTTAAAATTTTTTCTTAGATAATTCTATAATTTTGTTTTACTGTTGTTGGCTTTTTGTGAGGGTTTTTTTTTTTTTTTTTTTTTTTTTTTTTTTGGTTTGGTTTTTGTTTTGTTTTGTTTTGTTTTGTTTTGTTGGTCTTTTTGAGACAGGATCTCACTGCAGTTCAGGCTGGCTTTGGGCTCAATGTGTAGCCCAGGCTGGTCTCGAACTTGCAACAATCCTCCAGCCTCAGCCTCCTGAGTTCTGGGATTAAAGGAGCATGTCGCACCAGGACTGATAATTCTATAATTTCAAGATCTAGTATTTACTGAAAGTGACTTCCTTTTATATATTTAGGTATTCTATAATTATGAATTGTCAGGATATTTGATCATATTCTTGGTTATCTTTATCAATGAAAATTGCCAATGTGATTCTCTTTTTCATATTGATCAATAATAAAAATGTTTCTCAAATTATTTGGTAGAAATGTTTCCCAAATTAAGAAGGAAAAATATCCCCTCTGACAGCTGATAACTAGAGTAGGAACACTACCAACTGTTCCTGAATGTCCACAGCAGCTCTCTTCCGAGAGGCAGGAGCACAGTGGCTGCTGTGTTCTATTTCTATGTGTCCCCAGGAGCCCTATGTGCTCATAGGTGGGGATTTTGAAAGGTAACTGGATCTGGATTGTGGGGGCTTGCAGTTGGCTTTGCCGGTAGGAGGTGGGTTCATATCAGAAGCAGCAGATCACTGAAGGCACAACCTGGAAAGCTTTCTCTCTCTCCCTGGCTCTTCCTTTGACTCTCTGCCTCCTACCCGCTGTACCATGAGCCACTTCTCTTCTGCCATGTCCCAGTGCCATACTATCCTACCTTAGAGTCAGCCAACTATGGACTGAAACATGAGCTCAAATAAAACTCTCCTTTTTCAAATTGTGGTTGTCAAATAATTTGGTCCAGGGACACAATATGGTGGTCAAGAGTGTGTATCCCAGGGCTGGTCTACCAAGTTTAGATATAGACAGTTTCCAATTTACTGTAGTTCAACTCACAATTCACTGACTAGGACAAAACAAGGAGAATTCAATAAAAAGTGCACTGTGACTTTTAAATTTTGACATTTTTTCAAACCAGTGGTGTGTGGTGCGGCACACTCACAGTGCTAGGCAGTAGCCGAGAGCTGTGGCTTCCAGCCAGTGACACCATTCTCAGAGTAAATAATTAACGCTCTGCATGTGTCGTGTTAACTACAGTATTCAGTGGGGTAAGCATATTAAATGCATTTGACTTGAAATATTTTCAATTTACAATGAATTTGTTAGGATAAAAGTCCATAAAAATTTGGGGAACATCTGTATTGCCTTTGCTGAATTTTAACTGCATGATCCAAGCAAGTTACTTTGAATAAAAGTCTCCATCTCACTATAAAGAGGATTGCAAAAGGGATACCCATTAGGATCTTAGCATTTCAAAGTATTTAAAATCATATTATGTAACCAGTAACTTCTGATCTAGAAGCAATATCACTCTTCTGCATTTAAAAGCTTTGAGGTGTAATATTTGTACCATAGCAGAAAAATCCAGATTTCTTCTGCACCCATTGATCCAGGCTATCACTCAAAAACAAAACTAGGTATTTCTGATATGATTTTTAAAAATTTTTGTATTACTATTAAGATTCAAAGCAAGTAAACTCATTAAGCTGTCAGACAGAATCTTGATTTTACAGTAATTGTCTTGGCACAAAATTCTTTAAAGTTCCTATATTAGTCAAAGAAAAGACTAAGCCCTAACTATACCTAAAACAGACAATCAATAATGATGTTTCTGTAGGTTTAAGGTAATCAAATAAAAGTTGGGTGCTACTAGTTACTAAAATAATGATAATATTACTAAGGTGCGTATGATTTCTTGTTAGTTGTTTTACAAAACATTATATTTTCTTTTTTGAAAGAAAATGGAAGATATTTTCTTTGCCTCATAAGGATAGAAAAACAAATTCCACGCTGTTCAGGATCTGCCTGTGGAAATATGTGTTTCATGCAGTTAAAACATTCCAGTGGAGTTGTATTGAGGTCATTTGGCCTGGTTCTCATCCTATGTCACACACAAAGAATTCTCCCACATAGAATGAGAAATTGGCCATCAGTTTTTAAGCATCTGCCCACAGACAAGCCTTAGATGCTTGTTTTATAATAATTTTAAAGTTCCCAAATATATTCCCAGACTATGTGAAAATCAGATAATTCCTTGGAAATTAAAGAAATGTACAATGTGGGCTATAGGAGGATAACAGTGTTTCAAATGTCCTCATGGTTAATTACACATTTGTTAGGAAAACTGGTAGGGGGATTCAATACTGAAGAAGATTGCACTGCATACACTAGATTGATAAGTCTATATTGATAACACAGACTATATTGATAATATAAACTATATGATAATACTTTCCAAGCTTAGTGTAAAAAGTCAGCAAAAAGATGGCTTAGGAATTCTGGATCTTGGATTATGTATTGTTTATTTATTTTTAGATTTTATACCATACAAGAAATTCTTTTTACTCATAAAATAATTGTAAGTACCTTTTCTCCCAAACACAAAATTAGTATGCAATTATGACTATGTAATTAAATTTAAAATAATAGCTTAAAGGGTATTGCCAGTAGTGCCATTTCACTCTTTATATTTATAGTACAGCCAGGATTCCTAAAATCTTAATATAAATATAGCTTTAAACTTCATAAAAATTGTGAAACAAAAATTACTTTAGCACTGACTTCCATAAATTACCTGCTCTATGCTAGTTCCTTTTGTGAACATAAGAAAATATGCTCTCAAGTTCACATGAAGTACCTTTAACATTGTACCATTTTGTATTAAGCACATCAAACTAGTGCTAATTTTTTAAGCTTCTAAGCATAGCTACAACAAAGATGATAAAATGCCATGGCCTGAAAAGAAAATATTCATTTTTTTAACCTTTCTGGACTTGAATATAAATTCACTTAGCACAGTCTATTTCTGGATATTCACAACTGCAACAAATCTATTCCTGAATTTAAAAAGAGTCAAAAGTTTTCAAAAGCAGCAACTACAATGATGAACTCCGCAATGCACCTGTAACTTAAAATGTTTAAAGAAGCTAATAAAAAATAAAAGGTTATCTCCTGGGGTAAGGTTATATTTGTTCTTCAAATAAGCGTGAGCCAATCCTGTAGTTCAAAGTTAATTTCCTTAAAATTTGGTAAAGGGAATAAAAAGTACAATTACCATATTGCAGGTATTTTGGCTGTCTTCTCGACTTTACACCCATGGTAGTCTTTTGAAAAAAGTAGCTGCCAAGTCTGGCAAAGATAAATCTAACAACACAATTACAAACTTGCCCTTGTGCTCATCTTTGCTGGGTGTCACATATAAATGATTCACCACAACTTTCACTTGCCTTCCAGTGAATCTAAGCCATCCAACAGAATAAATGGAGCAATCTGGTATAAACCTATGCCTGCAGTCTTAACACCACCAAGCAACAGAATTATAACTGCGTGCAACATACCACTATAAGATGCCTGTAGATCCCATCTACCTGTAATATTCATAGTTCAATCTACAACCTTTTACTGCGGACAAAACACCTTATCCTCTCCTGTGAACTCTCTTGATTCTGACTTTATTTCTTTAACCCGTGCCCCTCCAACTTCTCTCCTAGATACTTGTCAACATGTTCTGTTAACACTCCTTTGGTCACTCCTAAATTTATTCCTGTACATTTTCACTGTCAACCACCTACTGAACTATTTATTTCATATAAAACTTATAACAAATTTCTAGTTTTTTCTTTGCATTTTAAGCCGTTTTGAACATGAGGACTAGATGAATCATTACAAAGAAAAATTAACATTAATGTGGCATTCATCTCTTAAATAACTGGGTATTTTCAAATTCTTCAAGCCAGGTGCAAAAATCCAACATAACTGACACCTCCCACCTGTGAGTTCACATCTTCCATCACCCTGGGATTCCCTTTCCTGCTGGTCTTCATCTGCACAATCCACTAAACCCGTGTCCCTTGGGGGAGAATGTCAGTGCCCTGTGCTGGTAATCCACATCTGCTCTTCAGAGTCTGGGATGTCCTTTATCATAATATTCTCCAATTCACAACACTTTTTTAAAAAATCCTATTTGGGGCTGGGGATTTAGCTCAGCGGCATAAGCACCTGCCTTGCAAGCAGGCGTCGTGAGTTCAATCCCCGGTACCGATAAAAATGAAAAAGACCAAAAAAAAAAAAAAAAAAAAAAATCCTATTTAACATTCATTAGATTTAAGGCTCCCTGACCATTAAATAAATATTTCTTGAAAATCTTCCTTATTAGGCATGATATGGAACGAATTTTTGCTGCATTACACCAAAATCTCAGGGAGGCTTCATGCTCATCTCAGGTCAACAGGATGATCTGCTTGCTTTGCAATATCTTCACTTACACACCTGGCTATGTTATTTGGAAAACACTAACTCCTATGTTGGAAAGAAAGGAACACAGAGGATCATGCTCACATTCTTATGGCCTTAACTTGGAAGTAACGCACATCACCACTTCTCACACACAAGCAACGCTGTGCAATCCTAGCACTGTCAAGAGGGGGGGAACTGAAAATATTGCTGAGCTGCATCATGTGCCTTGAGATTATGGCCGGCAGGATGATCTTAAGTGAGGGACATTTTCTTTCTCTTTGAACTTCTCTGCCTGAAAAATAATATTTAGTTTACCTCATCCTGCCCTAGTCAACAATTTTCACATCTGACCAGGTCTTACAGTGATACTCTGTATAAACTACTATAAAAAGGACTTAGATCACATACTTAGTTATGGCACAAGTAGACTGTTTGGTACTCTTGGTGCTTAGCTTTTTCTGTTTCTTAGAACCTTAGATAAAAAGCCTACAGTATTCATTAGTACAGTTAAACCTCTTTGCTATGACAAGATTGTATGCCTGGAGGCCATGCAGCTAGTATTAGCCAATGACTGTTGACTTTACATGATATATTTCGCTATCAGACCTGCACACACAGATGTTGACGCAACACTTTTCTCTGTCATTGATGTCAGCACAAATAAATGTGGTGCCGTCTCAGCCTACCTCTAGTGAGTACGAACTGCAGTTAAGTGCAGACTCCTTATCTAAGATGCTTGTGTGGCTAAGCAAGAAATAAGCTTTCATCCTTTTAAACTAATAGATTTGGAGTCTGCCTGTCAACAGCATAATGCAGGCTACACTGAGTGATATAGAGCCTTATAAAAGCTATAGCTCAGAGCAACAGGAAGAAAGTTTTTATTTTTGCACAGACAATGTTGCAACAGCCCCTGCTTCACTGTTTTCAGGAGCTGAGCCTGGTGCTGGTTCCCTGCTGAGCATAAGACATTTGGAATTCTGTTTCCTGCCAAGGTTGAAGTCTGGCTGCCTTTAGCTTGCGAATCTAAATCTCAGCAACCATTGGATACAGTTGTGTTTCTATTCCACTTTGGGTTCATGATAATTTTTATCTTGTTTTATGGAGATTTCTTCTGATGTTTTATCTTACCTGCCACTGCTGTGTTTGGCAGGAAGAGGGTTTTAAAACCACTCTCAAAGTGCCTTCTCTTTGAATGATTTTGGTGGTTTTCAAATGTCAAACCCACCTGGTTAGCCAAGCATTCACTAATGCTAAACTAGAAGAAAGCATTCAGAAGCTAAAAAAGAGTTTCCCAATGAGGGCTTTGCTGATAATTTAAGCCACAAAATTATTGTCCTCATGAGGGGTTGAGGAGTCATCTTCTGCTCTGTAGGGTGTATAGCAGGATCCTCAGTTTTTTTCCTGATAGATTCCAATAGCCATTTCACCCACCCCCGGCACAACGGATAGCACCACAATTTCTCCAGATACTGACAAATATCTTTAAGAAAAGGGACTCCCAGAGAGAACCTATAAGCTAACAACAACTCCGAAAGAATTCCCCCCAAAATACATTGAGTAATTGTTAAGAGTCATTATTAAGGATAAAGTTTATTTAGGTAATCATTTTGCAGGTAAAGTTTTAGATATATATGTGTGTGTGTGTGTGTGTGTGTGTGTGTGTGTGTGTGTGTGTGTATGATACATACGTGTGATTTGTACTTACATATACATTTTATATATATATATATATATATATATATAGAAAGAGAGAGAGAGTTTGTGTGTATTCTATTGTTTTACAAGACGAAAAGAATTGCATTACCATTTTATCACACATTTTGAAATAGGATGATCTTTAGCAATTCAAGATATTATGCACAACACACAAATGCAATTAGCCTCTTTCTGTCCCCTTATTAGGACAGACAACTGATTTTGGTTTGCCTAGCCCTTTCTTAGTTTTACACAGACTATTCTAAATCCACAGAAACTCCACAGTCACAAGGAAACTGGGATGGTTGGTCATCACTATACACTGAATATTTATATAGCTCCAGAATTCATGTATACAAGCTCGAATAGTGTCATGGTGCCTGGAGGTGGGACCTAAGAGATCAGGTCCCCTGTAGAAGAGATTTCACCTTAACCCTAACTGTAACCCTAACCCACTGTTTGTGGAAAACTTCAGGGAGAAGAAAATATTTATCAAGCATCGAGTCCTCATCAGACAGTGAATTCACTGATGCCTCCATCTTGGACTTTCCATTCTCAAAAACTGCAAGGACAAAAGGATTGTGCATAAGCCACACAGCCTATGGAATTCTGCAGGGCAGCCTTATGCACACAGTCACATACCCAAAAAATGAACAACACTCCCAGTTCAGCCTTGTGAAAAGTCCATGCAATCTCTAAGAATTATGAATTAGAAGGAAAAGATGTTTCTTGAACTACCTCTTGCCTGTTTCCTACTCTCCTGAATTTTAATTTTTTGTGGTACACTCTAAATTGCATCAGTCACCTACTCTCTAAATTTAAACAAACCTAGACTTTATAAAACCTCATCCAACACAAATAAAACATTCAAAATTTGATGTATGGTGGAATCTCTTCATGCTTTTAGAGATTAGAGTATCATATCACAGAATCACAATTTAAAATAGGACTTCAGATATGCTACCTTCTAAAATTTGTAAGGAAATTCTGCCATATTTTATGTCTAAGAAAAATTAATTCTTTTTAACTACACCTTAAAACATTCTCATTTCTATTTCCCTCCACCTGTTTATTATTATTATTAATTATTAATATTATTATTAATATTTTTAGATGGGGTCTCACTGTATAGTTCAAGATGCCTCTGAACTCACTACATAACCCAGGCTGGCCTCAAACTTGTGGCAACCCTCCTGCCTCAACCTCCCAAGTGCTGGGATTACAGGCATGCACTACCAGGCCCAACTCCCTGCTTATTCTTAAGCAGAGTATTTTATCTCGTGATCCTATTTTCATGATTCAGCTAATTTATCACGTAAGGGTTTCATCATTTTGTCAGTGATTTTATCAATTGTTTATTTTCTCTGCAAAGACAGTTACTTTCTTCAGGTAAATCCTGAAGCATATAGTTACATCAAGTTTCATTAACCATAATAAAATGATGACGCAAATTTGGAGTAGGAAAAGAATGTGTTCCAACTAGAAGATTGAGATTGAGAAGACTTCCTTGCCAAAATATGAGAACAAATCAGCAAAGCCATCAGCAGTGAAACAATATAGAGCAGTTTAGGGGAACAACAAATATGCAAGCAAGGTAGAGAGATCTGTGCTGGGAGGTAAATTTATAGGGTTAGGCTGAAAATTTAAACATTTAAATTTTAAACATTTAAACACCTACTTACAGACTTGGAACTTACTTCATAAGAAGTAAAAAAAACATGTTAAGCAGTATCATGATAATTAGGAAAAAAGTTCTTATAGCTATATTAAGTCAGCAAACAAGTTGTTCTTAAGAATTTAATCCTATCTCAGTTTATTATTCATTAACCTAAAATACACACCCAATATTTAACTTCATCAGACCATGAAAGTCTCACGCTAGGAATTTTAGGATATCTTTCTTTGTTATTTTGTTACCTAGAATATTTTTAAACTAATGATTTTTATAAATTATTATCAGAAAATTTACCATCCACTGTATCATGCATACCTTTTTATTTGAAAAAAGAAAACAAAATGTTGTCAGGGAAGCCAAACAAAATGCAAGAAAATAAATGAACAAACAAAACTTCTAAAGTAGTAATACCATCTTACATTTTCTATTTGTGAGTAAATTGATTTTTTAGAGAAAACAATATAAATGATAAAACATCGAGGTGACATTTTTAGGAAGTATACACATGTTTGTGTACTCTTAAGCTTTTGTAGGCAATATTTACTGACACTGTGATTCTTCCCTTTTTTATATTAAAGATGGTAAACTAAACATAACAAAACAGAAGAGGATCAGACAAAAACAATGTAAGTGACACAGATTTCAAAGCAAGACAATAGGATATCTACCATGGCTACCATAATTTCTTATGTTTTCTTCCAAATAGTTGTCCGTATATTCACATACAATGAATTCATACAAAACAAAATAGTATTAAACTAATCAGAACAGAGTGATGAAGGCGTTATAGATCTTGAAAGCCAGACAATAGGAAAATCAACAATGGCTGCCATAATGTCTCTTGTTCTCATTCAACTTCGCTGTCTGTACCTTTGTGTATGTTGAAATTAAACATTACAGGCTAATACTGGCTAATACAGTGTTCAAAAGGACTCTGAACAAAGAATAATAGCATTACTGGATTTCACAGCATGACAATATTGTATTAGCAATGGACAATAAGATCTCTTTTTCTTTAAAGTAGCTGTTCATTTCATCACACCTAATCAATTCTCATATATGATTTAGGGGAAGTTCTATGCATGTATGAGCTTATACATGTATACCTATCATTTCTGTATCAGAGGGAAAAACCAAAATAAAACAAATACTAGAAAAACACAACACAAAAAAAGACAAATAACAGTAGCAAAGAGCCCAAAAACAATGATGATACAGGCCTTCAAAACAAGGTGATAGGAGCATAACTAGCGTTGTTACTTTACATAATGTTCTTCAAGAGTTCCTCAGATCACCAGACACTAACATGCAAAATTGTCTCAATTGTATGGATGTTAAATGTTTCATTCCAAGAACTTATGGAGTTTATAGCACATTCATCTCAGCTATCCTAAGCATGATTATACAATTTTAGATTTTTTTCTTTTTCAGGTGTAAAGATAGGAAAAGAAGTTAAGCTATCATTATTTGCAGATGACATGATACTCTATATAGAAGACCCCCAAAACTCCATTGAAAGACTCCTAGATATAATAAATAAATTCAGTAATGTAGCTGAATATAAAATCAATACTCAAAAATCAATAGCATTCCTATACACTAACAACAAAGTCACAGAGAGAGAAATAAAAGAATCCACACCCTTCACACTAGCAACCAAAAAAATGAAATATTTAGGAATTACTCTTATGAAAGAAGTGAAAGACCTACACAGGGAAAATTATAATATGCTGAAAAATGAAACTGAAGATAATCTCAGAAAATGGAAAAACATCCCTTGCTCATGGATGGGAAGAATATAAATTGTGAAAACGGTCATTCTCCCAAAACTTTTATACAGATTCAATGCAATCCCAATAAAAATAATATTAACATACCTCATAGAACTCAAGAAATCACTCCTAAAATTCATCTGGAGCGAGAAGAGACCTAGAACAGCAAGGACAGTTCTAAGCAGCAAAGGCAAGGCAGGAGGTATCACAATCCCTGACTTGAAATTATACTATAAAGCAACCGTAATAAAATCAACATGGTACTGGAACCAAAAGAGAGCCAAAGATCAGTGGAATAGATTAGAAGATACAACCACAACTACAAACACACTCAACCACCTTATCTTCGATAAAGGGGCCAAACGTGTTCACGGGAAGAGCGACAGTCTCTTGGATAAATGGAGTTGGAAACACTGGCTCTCCATATTCCAACAACTAAAACTAGAGCTATGCCTATCTAAAATTGTTTATTCATCTCAGATGCCCACCTTTGGATTGGGTCTTTGAATTTTGGGGGTCTGTATTAAAATAAAATCTAAATGGATCAAACATCTAAATATTAAAACAGAAACACTAAATCTATTGGAAGACAAACTGGGTAGAAACGTTGAAGACATAGGAGTAGTTAGAGAATTCATGAATAAGACTCAAACCGCACGGGAAATACTTCCCAGAGTCAATAACTGGGATCACCCATTATTAAAAAGTTTCTGCACGTCAAAAGAAATCTCCAGCATAGTGAAAAGAAAATCCACAAACTGAGAAAAAATCTTAGTGAACTGCCCCTCAGACAAAGGACTTCTGTCTAAAACATATAAAAAATTTTAAAAAATCAGACCCCAAAATTCAAAGACCCAATCCACAAATGGGCATCTGAGGTGAATAAACAATTCTCAGATGAAGAAATACAAACGGCAAATAAATAATGAAAAAATGTTCATCATCATTAGTCATTAGAGAAATGCAAATTAAAACCACACTGAGATTTCATCTCACTCTTGAAAGAATGGTCAAGATCAAGAAAACCACCAACAACAAATGCTGGTGAGGCTGTGGGGAAAAAGGAACTCTCCTACACTGTTGGTGGGAGTGTAGACTAGTACAATCATTGTGGAGGTCAGTCTGGAGAAAAATAGCGGGACATATTATAGTAACTTTTTTGTTTTTCCAATTAACCTGATTTGAACCCCATATTGCTCTCCCCATCTTGTTCTGTCTGATTATTCTATATTCTATTTTGTTTGATAGTATCAAGTTTGAGGGTATAGGCAACCACTCTGAAGGCAATAAGATATACTATGATGCCCATTATGGTTTGACTATTATCTTTTTTTGAAGTCCTGTAAGGTCTCCAGTGTAGGTTTTATTGGTCTTGTTCTGTACTGTTTTGATCAATTCTGTTATACCTGATGATATAGGCAACTCAATTTAAAAATAGCAAAAGACACAATGGTAACCACTTTTGATCACCTGGCATTCTATTTTTGCATCATGTACTATGCCCACCCTTCTGTTCTAACTGACTCTGTTTTGTTTAGTCACGTTTGGTTTTATTCTCTTCAAAAAAAAGTAATGAGGACTGTGGGAGTAATAAAACCCAAAAAGTGTAATTGTTATTGTAAAAAAGAGAGGGAAGGAAGGTGGACTAAGGGATATTACCACGGGTATGTTTGAGTGTGTAGGTATGCGAATATGGTCTCAAGTTGCATACATTTACTTATAAATATTTCAATGTGATCGTTCTATATAGCTGAGTAGTACTCCATTGCATCTTTTTTATCCATTCCTCAGTTGATGGACACTTAGGTTGTTTCTAAGATCTGGCTATTACATATTGTGCTGCTATAAACATCAATGCACATATATCACTGTGGCATGATGTTTTCAGTTCTTCTGGGAATATGCCCAAAAGTGGAATAGCTGGGTCAAATGGGACTTCAAAACCCAACTTTTTGAGGAATCTTCAGGCTGACCTCCACAGTGGTTGCACCAGTCTGCACTCTTACCAACAGTGCAGAAGAGTTCCTTTTTCCCTGCAGCCTCTCCAACATTTGTTGTTGGTAGTTTTCTTTATCCTGGCCATTCTTTCTGGAGTGAGATGGAATCCATGTGGTTTTAACTTGAATTTCTCTAATGACTAATGATGCTGAACTATTTTTTCCATGTATTTATTTGCCTTTTGTATTTCTTTGTCTGAGAACTGTGTATTCATCTCAGATGCCCATTTTTGGATTGGATCATTGAATTTTGGATGTCTGATTTTTTTTTAATTCTTTATATGTTCTAGACAGAAGTCCTTTGTCTGAGGTAAAGATAACTAAGATTTTCACCCAACTTTTAGGTTTCCTTTTCACTGTGCTGGAGATTTCTTTTGACATATAAAAACTCTTTTAGTAAGATGTGTGCCCAGTTATTGACTCTGGGACGTATTTCCCACAGTTTGATTTTTGCTCATGAAATGTCTACCACCCCTATATCTTCAAGATTTTGATCTACTTTGTCTTCCCACACATTTAGTGTTTCTGGGGTCTTTTTGTTTTGTTTTTCTTTTTTATCAGTATCAGGGATTGAACTCACAACCACACACTTGCAAGGCAGGCACTTATGCTGCTGAACTAAATCCCCAGCCCCTAATGTTTCTGTTTTAATATTTAGTTCTTTGATCCATTTACACTTTAGTTTAGTACATGGTGATAGGCCTTGGTCTAGTTTTAGTTTTTGGCAGATGGAGAGTCAGTTGTGCCAGCACCATTTATTAAAGAGACTGTCGTTCTTCCAGTGAACATATTTGGCCTTTATCAAAGATAAGGTGGTTGAGTGTGTTTGTAGTTTTGGTTGTATCTTCTAATCTATTCCATTGGTCTTCAGGTCTATTTTTATTCCAGTACTATGCTGATTTTGTTACAGTAGCTTTCTAGTATAACTTCTAGTCACATATTGTGATGCCTCCTGCATTGCCTTTGTTGCTTAGAATTGCCTTTGCTATTCTAGGTCTGTTCTAGTTCCAAATGAATTTTAAGAATGTTTCTCTAGATCTGTGAGGTATGCTAGTAGTGTTTTAATTGGGATTACATCCATGTAACAATTTCAGGAGAATGGCCATTTTCACAATATTTGTTCTTCTTATTCATGAAGAAGGGGTGTCTTTCCATTTTCTGAGGTCCTCTTTGATTTTTTTCAGGGTATTATAATTTTCCCTGAATAGATCTTTTACTTTTTTGTTAGATTGATTTCTACATATTTCATATTTTTTTTGGTTGTTATTGTGAGGGGTGTGACTTCTCTTATTT
Organism: Cavia porcellus; assembly: GCF_034190915.1. Classification (NCBI taxonomy): domain Eukaryota; kingdom Metazoa; phylum Chordata; class Mammalia; order Rodentia; family Caviidae; genus Cavia; species Cavia porcellus. Next base: position 22,144,558 of record NW_026947497.1, on the reverse strand, counting down.
CTGTCAAGGTGATTTTGTTGCTAGTGTATAGGAATGATGTTTGAGTGTTGACTTTGTAACCAGTTATGTTACTGCATTTATTTATTATACATAGAAGTCTTTCAATGGAGTTTTGGGGGTCTTCTATTTAGACTACCATGTCATCTGCAAATAATAACAATTTAACTTATTTTTTTCCTATCCTTATTCTTTTTATTTCTCACTCTTGTCTAATTACACTGGCTAGTATTTCCAGTACTGTGTTGAATAGGAGCGGTGATAGTGGACATTCTTTACTTGTTCCTGATTTTAGGGTAAAGACTTCCAATTTTGGCCATTTAATAAAATGCTGGCTGTTGATTTGTCATTTATCATGTTAAGGTAAAGACCATGTATTCTAATTTTCTGTAAGGTTCTTACCATAAATAAGTGTTGGACCTTATCAAAAGTTTTTTCTGTATCAACAGAAATGATCATGTGATTCTTATTTTTGGCTCTATTGATATGATGGATTACATTTATGGATTTGTGTATGTTGAACCATCCCTGCATTCCTGAGATGAATCTCACTTGATCGTGGTATACAGTCTTCTTGATAATTTACTTCATTAAGTTTGCAGTATTTTATTGAGATTTTTGCAACTATATTCATTAGGGAGATTGGTCTATAGTTCTCTTTTTTGGTTGGGTCTTTCTAAGGTTTTGGTATTAGAGTAATACTTGCTTCCAGGAATGAGTTAGGGAGGATTGCTTCCCTTTCAATTTCATTGAAGAGTTTGAGGAGTGTTGGCATTAAATCTTCTTTGAATTTCTTGTATAATTCTGCAGTGAATACATCTGGGCTTTTCTTTGTTGGTAAGGATTTAATTCCTTTTCCAATTTTGTTACTTGAAATTGGGTTATTCAGCAGTTTTACATTTTCTTGACCCAGCTTTTATAATTCATATGTTTCTAGAAATCTGTCCATTTATTCTGTGTTATCAAGCCTATGAGAGTAGAGGCTTGTAAAATAGATATTGATGATCTTCTGTATTTCCACAGGGTCTGTATTGATTCCACTCCTTTCATTCCTTATTGCATGAATTTGACTTTTTCTTTCCTTTTTAAAATAAGGTTGGCTAGGGGCTTATCAATTTTATTTATTCTTTCAAAGAACCAACTCTTTGATTCTTTGATTCTTTAGGTTGTTCTCTTAATCTCTTTTCATTGATTTCTGCTCTGATCTTTATTATTTCCTCCTTTCCGTTTGCTTTGGCCTTGGCTTGTTCTTCTTCCTCTAGATGTTTGAGGTATAGCTCAGATTGTTTATTTATATTTGTTCTGTTTTCCTGATGTGGGAATTCACCATGATAAATTTTCCTCTGAGGACCTCTTTCATTGCATCCCACAGGTTCCAGTAAGTTGTAATTGTATTTTCATTTGCTTGTAGGTATTGTTTAGTTTCTTCTGTAATTTCCTCTGTGACGCACTGATTGCTCAGGAGTGCATTATTCAATTTCCATGTGTTTGTGGGATTTTTGCAGTTTTTTTGTCATTAATTTCTAGTTTCATGGCACTATGATTCAATAAAGTGCATGGGATAATTTCAATTCTTTTGTTTTACTTAAGCATGTTCTGTGGTATAGAATATGGTCTATTTTAGAGAATGTCCCATGTGCTGATGAGATGAACGTATATTCTGATGTTGTTGGGTGAAACACTGTATATTTTCACCAAGTCCATTTGCTCACAAGTGTGTTAAGTTGTTATTTTTTTGCTGATTTTCTGTCTAGTTGATCTGTCCCTTTGTGCCAATGGCATGTTAAAGTCCCCTATTATAATTGTTTTATGGCTCATTTATTTTTCATTTCTGTTAATATTTGTTTTATATATCTGGGTGCTCTGTAATTTGGTGCATATATATTTAAGATTGTTATATCTTCCTCTTGAAGTTTTCCCCTAGCTTGTATGTAGTGACTTTATCTCTTTGGCTCATTCTTAGTTTGAAGTCCACATTGTCTACAAACAAAATAGCTACCCCTGCTTTTTGGGGGGTTCCTATTGCATGAAGCATTGTTTTACATACTTTGACTTTCAGTCTATGAATTTCCTTTTGGGTTACATGGCTTTCTTGTATACAGCATATGGTTGGATGTTGTTTATTGATCTATTCTGTCAGTCTGTTTCTTTTAATTGGTGAATTAAAGCCATTTACATTAAGGGTTATAACAGAAATACATTGGTTTACTTTGAAATGTTATCTTTCTACTGTTGATGCTTTACCTTTCTACTGTGTTTAATTGTTTACCTTGCTTAGTGTTTTTTTTTTTTTTCCTATGTCTATCTAGAATATCTTTCAGTATTCTTTGCAGGGTTGCTTGGGTGGTCATGAAGCTCTTCAGCTATTTTTTATCATGGAAGTATCATATTTCTTGATCCATTTTGAAGGACAGTTTGGCAGGGTACATCAGTCCGGGCTGTATATGTTCATTTTTCTTTAGGATCTGAGATATTCCACTTCATGCCCTTCTTGACTTCACTGTGTGTACTGAGAAGTCTGCTGTGATTCTCATAGACTATCCTTCATAGGTGATCTTTCTCTTCTAACAGCTTTTAACATTCTATTCTTATGTTGAATTTCTGGGATGTTGATTACTGTATGTCTAGTTATAGTTTTATTTTGGTTGTGGTTATGTGGAGTTCTATATGCTTCACTGATCTGTATGTCAGTTTCCATTCTCATGTTTGAGAAATTTTCAGCTACTGCTTCTGTAAATACTCTCTTTGATATCATTTGTGTGCCACCTTCTTTTTCATTTATACCTATCAGTCTTATATTGTTCTTTGCATCATCTTGCAGCTGTTGAATTGTTATTTCCTGATTCCTTGTTATTTTTAAGAGATCTTTCATTTCCTGTTCACTAGCTGCAATCTTGTCTTCAAGGTCTGAAATTCTATCTTCACTTTCATTGAGGCAGTTTTGCCAACTTTCGATGGAATTTTTGATTTCCTGTATATGTCCTTGAGTCTCCTTCATGCATTGTTTGTTTCTTATATTGTTCATTCAAGGTTTCCATCCTTTTGAATTATTTCTCTAGTTTTTTAACTATGTCTTCTTTAGATGTGTTCAGCATGTCTTTCATTACATTTATCATTTCTTCTTTTACCTGGGAGGTTATTTCTGACCTGAGTTTTTTTATAGCTTCCTGGAGTTGTTTCTTTACTTCAGTTGCTATCATTTCAGGTTTTTCATGTGTATGGCTTACATTTTCTTCTGTGTCGATGTCTCCTAGACTTGCTTGGGGTGGGCTGGTGGTTTGAGATTGCATTTTGCTCTTTTACTTTGTCATTTTCCTATATTTCCAGGCTCTGGGTGATGTTGCAAGGCTTCCCCATGTACTCAAAATCATCTCATGTATTTTTCAACTCATGTGGCAGGATACAGGCAGCTGTCCACAGCCTGGATGTCGCTGTGCATGGCCCAATTAGGGCTGCAGGGACTTTTGGGATGGCCTCTGATGATTTGGGAGATGGGACAGAGTCTTTCTGGCTTGGAGCGATGTCCCAAATCTTCCCTGGGTGCTGGAAATCACCTCTGTGATTCTTCTCTTGCTATGTCAGAGATCAAATGAGAATTCTTTCCAAAAATTATTGAAACCATTTTCCTTCTACAAATCCCCAACGGTGAAAAAATTATTTGTAGTCTGTGGAGTCATCAATGAGCAAAGGTATTGTTTCACTCTGATTTTACATTTTGCTAGTATTAAAATGAGAATCCTTCTTACTGAATTTAAGTAACACATATAACACACTCAAGAATCAGTGAATACTTTTACCTTTCTGCTACTGTTAGTCTTTCTTTTGTCCTTTATTTATTTACACGCATAATTTCTCCAAAGAGATCATCCTCATTTTTAAGCTGAATATTTCTGACCTGCCAGTATTTTCCATCTGTATATGTTCATTTTTTGACACTAAAAGAGACAGAATATAATTTAAAATAAAATAATGAATAATGTGTCTACAAGGTAACTGAGTTCTGAGGCCTGTATTTCGATTCCACATCCTTTACAATTAAAAATTCAATAAGTAAATTTCCATATAGGCCAAGTTCAAATGAGGAAGGAAACAATGCATACTGCATTGTTCTAGTGTCACTGAACTACAGAGAAATTAGTGTAATGTACCATATTGTGTTAAGCCTTTTTATATGTAACCATCAATTTACTCTAATACGTAAAAGAAAATGAGAAAAAAACTTTCCCATTACCTCACTAATATAATCACCATGCATCTGCAATGGCTTCAAGCTAAAAGCAGCAAAATTATGACCAACATGCACAAATATGTGTGGCCTAGTTGCTTGAGCTATCCATTATATCCAATTTTTATGCTTCTTTTTGTAGGCTTCAGTTTTCAACAATAGGCAACAAGAATTACCCTAAGCATTACCAAGTTTCTTTCCTAAAGCAACTCATGATGAAGCAAAAGACATTTCACTTAGTCAATTATCCTCTGAGTACACAGATCTATTTAATTTGCTGTTTCTGAAGTGTTGTTTGTTATGAGAAAATTTGCTATTATAATGAATCATTTGCACTCATCCTGGCAGAAAAGAATTTGGACACTGTTCCATCTGAGCCCAGCTCACTTGCTCAGTGTCAACTTTGGCTTTTCTTTCCCTTGTGTGTAACACCCTCCAAGCTGCATTCCACCACTGCCAGATGATGTATACTAGGACCCAAAGCCCTAAAATTAACACTGAATGGGTTGCCCTGAAATTAATTCCAAGGATCAGGCAATGGTAATGTGCTCATTGATTGACCCTGGATGTATGAATGTTGGACTGCAATTTGTTAGGTAAAAATAACCTGACTATCTTAGAGAAAAACAGAGCTGAATATGGATCTAATCCTATTAAATAAAATGCTGCTACCTAGCAGGATAGGGATGTCGATAAGAAAGTCACTCTGCCCACTTTCAGTGATTAGGTTCCCCAGAAACAGATTCTGAGATATCATTTAGGGTATTAGCACCCTTATTAAATTTCATGAGTGAATTCCTTTGGGATCAACACCAGCAAAGGGAAAGGAAGGGAAGGAAGAAGCAGGAAGAACAGCAGGGTGACATGTTTGACTGGGCTGGTGGAATGCTCTGAAGCCAGAGTGATTTTTCACTGGGTCCAAATGGCCAGGCCACTCTAAATGTTCTTCTATTTAGATCAGCTGCTGAATGCGGCCACCTGGGAAGGCGGCATGACGGTGCCTGTTCCCTGTCAGTGAGGCTGCTCCTGGTGGGCTGAAAGTTGAAAATCCTTTCAGTCAGGATACTCATTCATTTGGGCAACACGTCACTTACTAAAGGGAAAGGTGGGCATGATATCAGATTATCTGCACATTCGCTACATTCCCTACCAGGTAGCACGTGGCTCTCCAATCACAAGCACCCTTCACACATTGGTGGGACTCTGAAAGCTCGTTTTCCAAGCTTACGGTGAAGCCCAAGGGCTGGCCAGCTCTGCTCTCTCAGCTGATCACAGTTAAACTGACTCAAATTATAACCTCTTTCTCTTACTTGCTTAGTGATATATCAATCTCAAGCCCTAAAGAGGCCTTACAGGATCCAAATTGTTTGAAATATCAATCCAGTTGGTTGTGTAGCTTTATAAACCAAATAAGTTTTAGCATAACTTGCTTTACACAGTATCACAAAATCATTCTCCCCATACTAATACAAAGAATAAAAATAGTTTTAAATAAAGAAAGGAAGAAAGAAAAATTCACTTAACAAGCAGCAACCAAATAAGGAAATGAGAGCAAAGTGAAGTCATAAATCTCAAAAGAAAAGCTGAAGAAAGTTACAGAGGGCCTTACTGTGACAGGTGGTGGCCTTGGGCCTCTGAGCCAGCTCTCTGGCTCCCAGAATCAACAGTGAAAAAGAAAATGATTGCATAATCTTCTAATTTCTCACTAAAATCTTCTATTTAGAAAAATTTGGACTGGGAAGAAGTAGATTGCCTTTTTTTTTTTTTTTTTTTTTTTTTCAAGCGAGGATCAAACTCACGACCTCACACCTGTCAGGCAGTCACTTATGCCACTGAGCTAAATCACTGGCCCTAGATTGCCATTTTCATAGTTTTTTTCCTCTTCCATGTAGCTTGGATTTCTAAAATGAATTAATATATACCATTTTGTTTAAATAATCATAATTTATGCAATCAAAATTAGAAATAAAAAGTGGAACCCATAAATGATATCTACTTAAAATTGTCAGTATAATGCTTCAGAATCTTAGTAGTGAAGTTGATCAAATATATTTTTTTGTTCGTCAATTTGTTTCCATAGAGATATTTCCAAAAAAGAAACAATTGTTTCATTCAAATCAAGTAATAGAAATTATACTATATCAGCTTCTGCATGGTTTATTCTTTTAAAAATTAGACTGTCTTTCGCATAGCCTTATTATTTTGTTTTATTTTAGCAGTTAAAATTAGATAGTATATCCTTTTATATAGTTTTATAGTCTAGGTAGTATCACTAACGAGTAAAAAATATGTATTTATCTCCCTGCTATGCATTCTTACTCTTTCCATCTGGTAAATGGGGTAAATGCCACCCAATTTCATCCTTCATTTTCAAATTTTGCTAACACTGTGCAAGTCACTGTGGGAAATGCTGCAAATCTGCGTGCTCCAAGTAAGTGCAGAGCAGTTAGTGACACAGCTCCTCTCAGAAGCTACCGCATCTGCCAATCACAGATGCTGCACAGATAACTGCTACCTGGCATTCCCTTGTGGGCATCTGCATAGGACCTAGTATATACTACTAACAACTTCCTTTCATGATTCAAAATAATGATCCTGGAAGCTTATGTCCACACTCAATCCAGGAATACTGTGTTGAGGTTCTGCAGATGATATTCTGGCACTATTCTTCCTCATATTTCTAAATAGCAGAATCTCAACAATGGAGAAGTCGTAAGGAAGGGAATTAAAGGACAGTAAGGGATGGGGAGAGAGAAACGGACAGAGAGAGAGAGAGAGACAGCGAAAGCGAGAGAGACAGAGAAAGGGAGGGAGAGAAACAGAGAGAGAGTGAAGAGTCAAAAGAAAAAATTGTTCAAAGCTAAAGAATCCCTGTCAACTCAGTCCAGTCCTAAAGTTCTTGATGTCAAAGCCACTTCGTTGGCCTCACTGACTTTGTGAGTAGGTGTCAGGAAACTTCAAATTAACTCCTCCTATGACCTTGACAATTCTCTTGGCCTATTTATACCTCGATTTCATCATTTGTAAATTGATGACAGTAAAGACCTAGTATTTCTCAGTGAATAAGAGAACGGAGTCTGTGAAAGTATGCTATATTTTATAAGTGGTACCATGATACAAAACATAAGTGCAACAGGTTGTTCCAGTTGAACTTAGTCTCAAAGTAATTTACAATCAGTTTACCTAATCTGTGAGATGATGATTATAGTAGAAATCTACTGGCATGCCTTAGTGGGCAGACAATATTGTATTTCAGGCTGGAAAAAAAAAGAGCACCAGTGTGTGTGTATGATTGTGTGTGTTCTCAGAACTTGGACAAGTGTGAGAAAAGCAAGTAAAAGCATGGAACTGAGAATCTGTGTCCCCTATCTGTTTAATAAGGTTTCTATCCTTGCTGGGAGAAGACATTAAAGCCAATACTAAAGAAAATTTTTACATGAAATATTGTATATCCTAAAGCGCTAACCATGCTTTTTTTCAAGTGTCAAAATACAGCATCATTAGAGAAAAGGCCCCCTTTCTGGTCCCTAACCAGCATGGATCCCAAAGATCTCCACAAGTAATGAGGGCCATGAACGGCCATCCTAGAGAGAAAGTGGGAGAGAGAGTGGCTTGGCAAGCCAGCACTCGAAGCAGAGCACCACTGGGCACCATGACCCACTTGCAGGTGATGTCAGGGAGCCAAAATCCTCAAGGAAAGAACTGAAAAGCAGAACCAGACCTGCTGGTTCGTGTGTGCTAATACTTCCAGGGGGAAACGTCTTTCAGTAGCAAAAATCTAGAACTAAACAGAATTTCGGTATCAATTTTAATCTTTGCGTACTCAGGTAAGTGACACTAATTAGAATGACATATACATAACATCTATGAAACAGGGCTTCCGTGTCATTTTCCATCCTCTTTTGAATGAAATACTTATTTTATGGACTTAATATCTACAACCTGGGTGATGAAGTAGTCCACTGCAACTGAAGTTATACCTGCCTCCCAGGCTCCTACAGTAATGCTTTTCCAAATTTGAAATCATAAACCTCTTCAATGAACTCTACTGATCCAAGTATGAATATAATTAAAGCCAACATAATAAAGAAAAAAATCATTAACTCTAAATCTCATACCAGAGTTTTTACTTACAGAAGAAAAGTTTTATTGAGCAACAAACTCTAAAAAATATTTTAAAATTCTGTGTTTCTCCTCATTTTTTTCTATTACCTAGAGTTAAATTGAAGTACAAACAAGGTGAAAAGAAATTTTGGCTTTTAGAATAAATGTTTGCTTGGTTCTGTGTTCTATTTAAATGCATAAATCAGTGAAGCTAATCAGCACATTGAAAGTCAAAAACAATGTAGAAATACCAAGATGGAAGAGATGGGTGTGGCCTTAAGAATTTTCAAACATATTTAATAGTTTTTAAATGATCAGAGTTTCTTCACTTGGTATAAAATTGAGCCAAATGTACCTCACTTTTTAGTAGGAGAAAATCCTGAGGTAACAGATGAAACACATAAAAGTTGAACTCTGTTAGAAATAAATGTGAAGCCCCAGATATCCTTCCATCCATGGTCAATCTCAGCCCAGACAAGTGGCTCCTACACCATCTCCACAGTCACCCTAAGGACAGCAATGTGAAAAACATTAATCTTTCAAACTATATCCACAAGGAAGAATTTTGCTGAGATTTATGGATTTAGTGTTCAACTTTTATGTTATGTTCCACTGTTTTGGTTTATGTCAAGATTAAAGATTGTGTGTTGGGGATTTTCCCACTGTAAACTCACCTCTATGAGCACATTTAAACAGAAAGAAACCTTGTATGCCATAAGTCTCTTTTCTGTTCCCCCTCTTTCAGCCCTAAGACCTCGGATAAGTATTACAATTGCCACACACTACAATGAAGTTGTATTTCCCTACAGATGTACAAACTGGTCTTTGACCAGACATGCATATTACCGCTATGAAAGACATTTTCCACTCAGTCATCACTTTGAGTGTTTACTATGCTCAGGATATTAAAGGTAAGGCATGAAATGCCAGGTTGCCTCTGATAAGTTTCCAGGCTAATAAAGAAAAATAAAAAGAGCTCTGTTATACCATGATGCGTTACATATTATAAAACAGGTACAAAAAATGCTATGAAAACACACTGGATAAACAACAAAGTCTGTTTGGAGGAGTCGTCACCTGACAGAAGTAGCATTCTGCATGAATCTTAAGAGATGAGTTGGAGTTAGTCATGTAGAGAGAAGAAGGAGGTGATGGTGGGCAGGGGCGATCTGTGTCATTGGGATGAAGTGGTCAGATGGACAGAGACATGCAATAGCAATGTATTAGCTTAGTCTTCAAATTGATGATTGCCACACTGCAATGCAAACAAATATAAAGCCCGCTTGAATGTATTTTATTTTTAGTAATTAATCAAAAAATCTCAACGTTTTGTTGTGATTGTTAAATTTTCATACTGATTTCTCCCAGACAACACATACCTCATTAAACATGAAACATTTTCCCACTGTGTTTCCAGAGGTAACTTTCAGGCTTGGGCAAATTTCTAACTGACATTTTGCTGTCTGTTTAACCAGCAGATGGTAATACTCGATATGACAACAGAAATTTGACATTATGGGGCTTTCTGGCTATATTCAAGAGAAATGGTTTAACTCAAGTCAGGTTTTAACACGTTCATATGAAATGAGCCTTCAACCATTTAGAATTTCACTCATCATCATAATTATAATTCTGTATGTTTCTGAAGGCTTTAAAGTTCAACTTCAGCATTTCACTCGGGGCAGACACTTGGGCTTTCCCTTCAAAACCTCATAAGAACTAGAATCAGGTTCAACCAGTTTAGCAGGCTTCCCAGAGAGTGAGTTACACTCTCCCACACGGTCCCCACTCCAAACACTTACCCCCAAATTGATGGCTGCTGCTGCTGGAATGTCAACATTCTCAAAAATACTGTCAACAACAGCAGGGCTGCTCTCCAGGACATTCAAAACAAGTAACTCAATAAGGTACTATTTAGAAATATGACATCTTTCAGGCCGATTTTGGAGTTATTGGCCACATGTAATTTTATTTATCTGGCCTCTCTCGAAGAGAAAACTTCTCAGAGCTTTGTGTACTGATCATTATTTTTTCTTAAATAATAGGTCATGAAAAATTTTGAGGGCAGTGGAATTGCCTGGAAAGTCGTAGACAAATATATCATTTGTAACGCTAACAATGAAAACAAATATTGGTTAAAAACCCACAGGCAGCCATGAAATTACAAACTGAAACAACATAAGCATCTCATTTCTGTTCATTTTAGAGTATCTATAGTAAGTGACCTTTCAGGAGATTGAAGAAAAACTTAAATATGTTGTCACACATACATGATCATAGAATTTTAATGCTGGAAAGGACTTCCGATATTACCTACATCAACGTCTTCATTTTATGGATGAGTTGTAAGGTGTAAGAAAAGGGGGAGAATCCTAAATGTACCCAAGATTCTTACTAGGAAGGCTGTAGTTAGACAATAGAACCTTTCACTGCTAGTGCTAAGTTTTTGACAGGCATCATATAAAAAGGATACCATTGAGAACTATTACTCTATTTTTTTAAAACCATGTCCTATCCTTTTAGACACTTTCCTATTCAGTATGAAACAGCATGATGCTACCATATCTTTGGGAAACCAGTGTCTAAGAGAAGAAAAATTCATAGTTTTTCACTTAAAATACACATATACACGGTGGAGGAGAACACTTATTTAGGGAGAAGTTTTTCTTCATTTTCCCACTTCTTCCTCTGCCCTTACAAATAAAGGGGGGAAATGTTAGAGATAACAGAAACATGAAAACACAGAAGGGAAGACAATTAAAAAGGAGATTATATCAATGGTTTATTCCAAAAAGAAAATGAGAAATCAGCAGAAAATTTTATAGACAAGAGCATCCTATGCCTACGGACAGGGAAGCAGTGAAATCAAGGGTGTTCCTTGGGCTAAAGGGCAAGAAATGGCTGCCTGAGTTACTGGAGGTAGCATCCTTAGCTTTTCTCTAGTCACAGTCTACAAAAGACTCAGACACTCCCCAAATTCCTAAAGGAAATGGCCTGTACTATGGCTTACATCTAGATGTCCCCCCAAAGCCTCATGTAGTCATAATGGGGCCTTTCAGAGGAGGCGGCTGGATGCAGAGTGTGTGATGCCGGGATCCAGGACGTGACACTGGGATGGATTCGTGGTGTGATGTTAGAACTAAGGGTGCCCAACCTGGGAGTGAGTGCTCTCTACCCTGAGAGTGGGCAACCAGGATGGGATGTAAGGGACAGAAAAAAAGTAGCTGCTTGTTGCTTGCTGTTTCTCTACTTCATTACTTTCTGTCTTTGGCCCCCTGTGAAGTGTTTGTCCTCTGCAGTCCCTTCTGCCAGGCCACCCTGCCTGGGAGCCAGTCAACTATGAACTGCAACTTCTACAGACTGTGAGTTCCAATAAATGTTTGCTCCTTTAACTTTGGGTTTGGGGTATTTTGTCTTAGCAGTGAGACAAGTAACCAAGATAGCAGTCACCCGAGATTGAGAACTCACTGATCCAGAAGTCTAATGGGAATAAAAGAAGGGATAAGCAAAAACATATGCAGGACTTATAAGAAATCTCAGGAGTAACTGGTGGGCAAACAAGATAATATATACCTCTGGACATGACAGGGAGCCCAGAAGCCAACCAAAACCCAGCAATATCAAAGTATGTCAATACTTTGACTTCTACAAGAGTTTACACCAGTTTTAGGTTGAATTATATCCCCCTAAAATTCGTGCACTGAATTCCTAACTCTCCTTACCTCAGAAAATGATACTTGTAGAAAGGATCTTTAAAGAGATAATTAAGCTGACGTCAGGTTATTAATGTGGGCTGTAATCCAGTATTAGTAGTATGTCTCTAAGGAAAGGAAATTGGGGCATAAAAATTCATAGGGGGAGAATGCCTTATGAACATGAGAAAAGCCATAAACAATCCAGAGAGAGCATAGGTAAAAACAAAACAGAACAAACAAACAAACAAAAAAACAGCATTACCAACAATGCGATCTTAGCCTTTTATCGACTAGCACCAAAAAGAAATGAGCTTCTGTTGTTACACAAGCCACTTTATAATACTTAATTCTATGGTAGCTATCACAAACTAATGAACTAACCTAAACATCAAGGGAGGAAACCTGCATATAATTTATACACTGGCTACAGTAGCTCTGAAATTGGTCTTGGAACATACAAGATTAATTACAAAGTGGCAATTCAACTATCAATTATGAAACTGTACCAAGTGAAATTGTGCTAAGTTAAAGAAATAATTGTTTGAAGCTATCAGCTTTCACAGTCTCATTTGAGAATGATCATTTGAATTTTGTCTGTTTCTTCACTTCCTTTATGCTCAGTTCCTAAGGAAGTTATCTGAGAAATTTGAAGCAAGGACCTCTGCTTTTTCTACTGTCCTTCTGTAATTCGAGAGACAATTAGTACTAAAGGGAATGTACTTTGGTGTACTGCATAATGTCAAAAGTTTGACTTATTGAACTATGGAATTAAAAAATGTAGCAATCCTTTTTCAGAAAGATAATTTCCATATTATTTTACTAAAACTGCTGGCATAGATTGACTTTGCTTAGGGAGGTAAGTGAATCAATAATTTGGGACAAGGTGTTCTTTAAAGCTAATTTTTTTTTATTTTTTAAAGTTAAATATTTTTGACTATTGTTTTGACCAGGATTCTACTCCCAAGCCAGCTATACATTTGTCAAATATAGAAAACAACAGGAGTAAAACTTCAGTCATGAGGGTGTTAGACACCAGGCTCTATCACTAGGAAAATGTGTAGCCTTTGGCAAGTTTATCAAACTTCTCTAAGCTTCAATTTCCTTGTCTGTATAATTTAAAAATCTGATTTCTATATTTTTGTGAGGATGAAATTGGACAGCACTGAAAATATATAATAAATTATTGTGATAGATAAGACGTTAGTTTGAAGTGTCAGAATCAGTTTATTTAATTTTTCACATGCAAACTAGAGTTTGTACTTAATTTTCAGGTAAAGAAGAATATTCATAAATTGCTGAGAAGCCTCAGCTTTCTGTTACTACAATTAAAACTTGAGGATACTTATTCTCTGCTAATCTCTTGAATTCTGTGTGCTTGGGCACAGAGCCTGAAGATACCTATCACCTTGGAGAACTTGGTAAATTTTCCATTCTGGGAAATTAACTTCCCTAGTTGCAAATATCTTAGCCACCAGGTCTCCATTAAGGAGTGAATGACATTCCCCCAGCAGCTGAGAGTACTAACAGTGGGCACTCATCAATGGTTTAAAATTAAGAATTATTTTGCTAAAGAATGTTACTTCACCCAAATTATGGCCCCATAGGCAATTTACTCTTATACTTAGTGAGTGATGAGGGGTCCTTGTAAACAACTGATGGAAGAAGCAGGATTCAATATTGATTCGTGGAATGGCTCTATATGTGAATACAAGTTGGAAATGACCAAGGATTGCACTTGAAAGAAGATAACCTAAAAAGACACAATAAGGAAAACTCCAAAGAATAGAAAGCTAGGCAACATAACTGGTTACCCACATGGGCAGAAAAATAATAAGGATGGAATAACCAAGTAAGAAAAAACTATCAACCAGTGATGGCAGCTAATCTCCACTCTCATTCGTTCTTGTGCTGGAGCAATAGTCACATGACTGGAATAGCCAAGGTGCCAGGAATGCACACTGCACAGGGCCAGATAGCATTTTGATAGCTGCCATTCATAATATAGCAGTACATGAAGAACGCCCACTGTTGAACATTCAAGAAGCCAATGATAGAAAATGAGAAAGCCCAACGTAAACAAGCTCTATGGCAAAGAGACACATAGGGCCCCATCCTTTGTGAAGTGACAGTGATTCATTTGGACCTGTTCTCTCATAGGTTTGCATTTGTAGATCGCAGTTACAGACAACTGCACCATCCAAGGTTCCAAAGACTTTAATCCAACTAAAGTACAATAATACTCGATAGCAAAGATCGTGCAAGTGTGTGCTGTCGTCATGGGGTTCATTTCTTCTATCACATAGTACTCTACCTAGAAGCTTTTAGCCTAATAAAATGATAAGAAGAGACGATGAAAACACAGCTGAAGCATCAGCTTGGAGAGGGTAATTTGGGAGGATGGGAAGCGTGCTCAAGATGTAGAGAACATGCTAAATCAATGACTTCTAAATGTTGCTGTGTCTTCAGTGGATGGAATACTTGGAGCCAATATCTAAGTGATCTCAAGGAAGAGAAGACACTACTATGATTACTGTGAGTGCCACTCTTTGGGAATGCGTATTTTTCCTTTATCTAACTCTGGATTTTAAGGATTTTGAGAGCCTTCCTTCCAGCACAGAGCACTGGACACACAGACAGCATTCTATAAAGTTATTTTACTGTAAAGATCAATCGCAAGTGGATCATTTGGGGCTCCTGGTGATACACAAGAGAGCAGAAATCAAGAAGTTGAGTCCCATCTTATAAGGAATAATTGGACCTGAACAGCAGGTAGGGTTGCTGTTACATAACAAGGGCATAAAAATGTGCTACAGCCTAGGCACTTACCTTGGGCACCTCGGAATTCTGTGCACAATTGTATGACAAACAAAGTAAGTGCCCCAAGCAAGTCTGGGAAGGACACAGGTACAGAGCTCAGATTTCTCAAGGACGGGTCTCTAAGTAGTGACATTAGGTAAGTCATCAAGCAAGCAGTGAAATCTAAAGAGAACAGAGCACAGAAAGCACTGCTAGGTTATGCATATTCATTTCTCAAGGTTAAAAGCATCAAGGAGCCTCGAGGCCAGACTCTGTTCTGTAGAGGCAGACTGCTGTGAGTGCTGAGGCTGTCAGTTCTTTCTGCAATGACAGACTGCTGTCACTACTTCAGGGGAATATTCCGCCATTACCAGTCCTAGTCAGGAAAAGGGAAGAGAGAGCCTCCTCACTCAAGGGCACACTCTCTTCCCCCGGAGACTCATCTTAATGACTGATCACCTTGGGAATACATATCCCAACCCCTGGCACCAAATCATGACAACTCTGTAGGGCCATTCGACCTTTCCATTTCTCTGTGAATTCGCTGGAGGCCACTGAGGAGACTGCAGCAATCCCCCCTTTCCTTCTGCCAGGTCCTGGTTCCTCCCTTTGTTTCCATACAGTGTGTTTCCAGGACCCGGCCCTGAAAATTTCTCTCTATGGTCACCTTTATCTCAGGATCTGCTCCTGGTGAACCCAAACTACACCAAGTACCAACTACGATACAGAAAAACTAACCAATCTCAAATGGAAAGGAAAAATAAGGAAAGGGGAAAAAATAACTGAAATTAATAAGACAGACAGTCAAAGAATTACTGGGAAATATTCTTTGGTGTCATAAAATGCAATTCTGATATTTATGCCGAAGTAGTTTACAATAAAAATCTAAAGCTGACTACAAAAAAAGCAGTTTTTCTCTCTTCCTTTCTGTCATATTGAATGAGAATTTACAGAGATTGTTGGGATAATGGAATTATATCTCACCCCTGCTTGCTCATATATTCATCTACCTGGGTGGGAGTCCTTTTAGAAAACCTAAAAAATGAAAAAAAATAAAACAAAACTGCTATACTGTTCCAACAGGCAAAGGAATGCACAAAACAACATTATGCTATTAAAATAATTTGAAGTAGCTGCAGTATTTTCCCTGTGTGTTAAAAAAAAAAATCATATCTCAAGGCACTGTTAGATGCAGAAGCATAATGAATTTTTTACTTTCTCTGTAAGTAAAAACAACTTTCCTGCAAAAAGCTATCATATGATGATTATTAACCTCAGCTAAGCAAAAATAATCTGAACTATAAAGAACTCTAACCCTTGTGAATGTATTTGACCATCAAATTCTTCTGAATGCCCTAAAACTTATTTTAGACTTCATTTGGACTCCAATAAAATAAATTGTAAAACACTACTATGGTTTAGTATTTTTTCCAAAGATTTTCTTATATAATTTTTAAATTCAAGCCTTTGAATAAAAGACATATTTCTCTTTAAAATTCTTCATCTAATGTTTATAGTTCATATAATTTGTTTTATTGTAAAGAACAGATTAAGCATCTTAAAGACAAATGTGTTTTATTATTCAAAGACTTGGTATTCAAAATTATATTGCCAAGAAAGCAATATTTTATTAAAATGTTAATTAAAACAAGCTTATAAAATAGTTGAGGGCTGAATTACCCCACATATAGCAGTTCGAGAAAATATCACATACACTTGAATTACATTTTCTTTGTTAAGATTACATATATTATGCACAAAATTTAGGACATGATTTATTATGTGGAAAGTTTTACTCATGTGCTTTGAGATCAGCAATATATCTTCATGTCCCTTTATATTTTTTGTCTTCAAAGATATGATTTTTGGGACAAATATGGTAAGAAAGAGAAAACAATCACACAAACAGTACAGAAATATTATCATATTTGATCAAGATTTTTTTTCTAGAAACTGAAATCATAGTATTAAAACTAACTAAAAGAGATGTGTATAAAATTTCTGTCATGGGTTAATACTCAATAAAGAGAATGTATTGTTATAGTCAAAATGAAGAACAGTTGGAAATGCAGAAAGAGATTTCTTTTTTATGAGAAAATAATTGATTAAATTTTTTAAAAATTCGATTTGGATTTATTTATTTAAGATTTAGAAAGTTAGACACAATCCAAACATTTCAGTAAGGATAACATCCAATTTCTTAATTCATGATTTTCTTCAACTCATCAAAGAGTGAGATAATATTAAATCAAAACTGAGGAAACACAAATGCCTCAAGATATGATCACATATTTTCCTAGAAATGATGCCACTGGACACCAGTAATAATTCACTAATGCTCTATAACCCCAGCTAGTCAGCAGCCTGAGGAGGCAAGTTCATAAATTCAAGGTCAGCCTTGAAACCTAGGAAGATCCTGCCTTCAAAAATTAAAATTGTCTGTCTTGAGGTCAATGTCATTTCGTCACGATTGGTGTAACGTTGTGACAAGTCGTGGGATTGGGGAGAGTTAGAGCTCTAATTTTGTTCCTTCATCAAAGTTGTTTAAAATTTGAGTCTTACAAATGTAAGAATTATAATGTTAATCTTTATGAAAAATGATGTTGGCATTTTGATATGATTGTGTTTTCTGATCTTTATTATTTTTGTCTATTCATTTTTGGTTTTATTCTGTCTTTTATTTTTAATTTCTAAAGGGAAGATATGAGAATATTTCATAACTTTATTCTTTTCTAATAAACACACTTGCTGTTTAAAAAATAAAAGTAAATAAAATAAAAAGGGCTGGGGAAAAAAAATTTTTTTTTGTAAAAGGGCTGGGGACACAGCTCAGTGGTAAAGTATTCTTGGGTTCAAGCCCAGTGCATGAAGCAAAACACAGAAACAAAAAATAAAAAGAGAATTCAGTTAAAAATAAAACTTAGAAAAAGACTAATGGCAAAGTTTAAGTAATTGAGAGAATATTGAACTTCTGAAGGCTGCAGATGCAAGAGGAATTTGTACCCCTCCACAGCCACGGATCACACTGGGCACAACTGGTTGGGATGCAGGCTTGGAAGAGTGGATAAGCAGCCACTGTGGGAAAGTCACAGTGCCCTCCTGTACCTTTTCTGCTCCTGCTATAGAAAAACAAATAAACCCCTAAATCAAAACCACCAGGACAAAGAGAAAAAAAATAAAAACAAGTAATTGTTTCCTTAGACCCCTGGTAAAAGTCCATTGCACTTTGGGGAAGAAATGAATACAATGCTGCTTGCCTCTGTGTGGGGTAGAAAAATATACTGAGCCGATACTTGCAGTCTAGGAAAGGCAGAATCACAGAAAGGCCCACCCTTAAGATCCAGTGCCTGACGTTCAAGCTAACTAAGCGCAAAGAGCAACCTTCCATCCTCACAAAGTGTCAGGGATTAAAGAATAGTGGCTTACTGCTGGGAGAGGGGTCAGCGCACTCAGAGTGACACAGGAGAAACAGAACTCCCAGCTTGCTTGGCAGGAGATGAACCAAGTTCATGTTCCCTGAAACATGCGGAGTTTAAGCGTAGGAGAGATACATTGAGAGAGTTCTTGGGGGACAGACAGGGTCCTGAAAGTGGGCTGTCACCAAGGTCCTTGGTCAGAGGTAATTTATACAGCAAATTCACAACATGGGTATAACATAGGTCATTGCAGAATCAATCTATGGGGTTACAAGTGTAGCCACTTGGCTAATATTGACCCAGCAGGGAAGAGAGTCAAATAGCAATGGTACATGGAAAGAACAAAGGCATTTGGGAAGAGATGGGTCCCGATTCTCTGGCTACTTATCTGGGTGACTGATGCCTCGCTGGACTTGCTGAACCAGGGGATACCAATCACAGTGCAATCTCAAGTTACTGCTGATCCTTAGCGAGGCTATAGGCCTGGTGACTGTATCTTTACCCTGCGGACTGGCCTTCAACATAATTTTGGTGTGTTCTTGTCCTCTGCACTGACTCTCCCAAGGGCCTGTCCCTGTCTGGCTGCCTATGAATTTCCATCTAATTTAACTGCCTATAATAAGAGGAACCATCTTTGAGGCACACAAAGGGGAGGTGTAAAGTGTGGTTGGAGTGGGGACATTGATGAAAAACTTTAGACCTACTAGCCATTGTGTCAAATGAAAAGCAATGCTAGAGGAATGGAAAGTGGGCTGTGCACTAAGGATAAACATACCAAAAAAAAAAAAAAAATAATGACAATAATAAACAGGAAATGCATTGACTACTGATTAGCTTTACAAAATCCTCTTACAAAGGTCTGGAAAAGACAGGCAAACTCAATTCTAAGCATATAAGTTATTTACCTCAGTCTCTACTGTCTACACAAAATATCTGATTTTTACTAAATGACAAAAGAAACAAGCAACATAAAAGACAAAGTCAACAGTAGAGTTGGAAGCAGTTATGGCATAGATATTAGAAGTATTAAACACAGAAGGTATTAGTTGTTAATGGGTTAAGGTTTGTAGTGGAAAAGATGTGGATAATCGTAAGGGTGATTTTATCACAGAGACGAGGACTGTGAGAATAAATTGAATGGAAACACAGGATTAAAAACCATTGTGAAGTGCCCGTCCTGGCTCTGCAGTAGATCATCACAGCTGAGTTCATAAACTCGAAGATATTCAATCAACTGACACAAAATGAAACACAAAGGAATAAGGATAAAAACAGAAGGGAGCACCAATGTTATATGACAAGTGGTCTAACACACGTGTTTGAAATTCCAGAAAAAGACAACACAAAAGACAGATATTTGAAAAAATTCTGGCTGAGAATTAATGACAGACATTATACTATAGGTCACAGGATCCCAAGATACAAATAGGATAACTATGAAAACAAACACCACCCCCACCAACACACACACATACAATCTAGGTATATTCTCTCTCAATCAAAAGTAGCAAGGAGAAAACATCATATATAGCATTATAGAATATCTTATAGCAGAATCTACAGAAGATAGAACATAATGGAGTGACCTCTTTAAAACAATGACAAAGAACAAATTTTCAATTCAAAAATCTACACATAATAAAAAATGTTTCAAAGTGAAAAAATGAGTTTCTCAAACAAAAGCAGAAACTATCAGCAGAACTATCCTATGCTACAAGCGATGTTAACAGAAGTTATTCAAGCAAAGCAATATGACAGAAATTAAAAATTGGATCTAATGAAGTAATAAACTTGGAATGAAAATGGGCTGAAGGTGATTATACCAACTGCTTTTGATTTTTAAGGGAAAGTTACTGTCTACAGCTAAAATACTTCATAGGATATTTCTATGTGATGACACATGTAAAATCATAGTATATGAAAACAGTAAAGAATGGAAGGAAAAATAGGGAGTATTTTTATTGCAAGAATATTTTATTACACATGAAGCTGTATAACATGATGAAAATATGTACTTTGATTACAGATATATATTTTGAATGAGAATACAATCACTAAAAATACTTTTAAAATCATGTAAATAGTAATTAGTATAAATAAAGCAGAACTCTAAAGATATGAAAATAGCCTAAAAGAAGAAGAAAAATAGCAGAGAAGAAATGGAAATTAAGGTTTTATTTATAAGTGATCTAAACACAGAAGCTAAAACACAGATAACAGTTTTGATGAAAAAATAAAACTTAATCATTGGGAATTTATTTTAAACATGAAGACATGGGTTACAATAGAAGAATTTTATAATTATAATGTGAAAACACCATCAATAGAAAGCTGGTAAACAATACTCATATGATCTTACAAGATGGCAGAAGTCATACAGTGATAAAGGTATCAGTTCTTAAGGTATGATCCTCTTAAATGTGTAAATTTAACATCAGCTTTACTATTAATGAAATAAAACTAGAATAAATAATAAATAGAAATCAGGCAATTCACAATTATATTAGATTTCAAAAAGTTTCTTTTAGTAACTGATTAAACATGAACTTATAAAATCCACAAGCACATAGAGAACTTAAAAATACTACAGACCAAATTAAAACCTATTGAGATTTTTAGAAAATACTTTGAACGATAGAATATGCTTCATTCTCAGAAATGCAAAGATCAATTATATTCTGACCCATAAAATAAACCTTAAGCAGAAAGTACAAATCACACAGATTACTGTCTTAGACAATGAAAAAATTAAATTTCAGGGCTGGGGATATAGCTCAACAGTACAGCAGCTGCCTTGGCAAGTGTATGATCATGAGCTCGATTCTTTGTACCAAAAAGAAAAAAGAAATTAAATTTGTACCTAGACTTTGTAACCTGAGCAATAACTTCTAAGACAACAATATGCAATATATATTAACGTACTAATTTCCTACTTTTTAAAAAAATATTCTGTATCATTTCTATCCTTTTTTTCCATTTTGCTTTTTTAAAAAATTTTAAAAATTGAAATCAATAATGGATATTTGGAAAAATCTCAGAAATTCTGGAGATTACACTTACAAATATATTATTTGTCAAAACTGAAATCATAAGGTAATTATGAAATACTTTGAGTAGAATGAAATTTAGAGTACAACGTTAAAAGTTTTGTTTTCATCTAAAGCAAGGCTTAAGTGAACTTTCAGTACTAAAGAAAGCATTGCCAGTAGCAAAATCAAATGTTATCAGTAGCTTAAGCTTCCAATTTAAGAAACTAATGAAAGAGAAAATTAAAACCAAAGGAAGCAGAAGAAAAGAAACAATAAAAATAGAACAGAAATTGATTGAAAAAAGAAAACAAAAGACAGAAAATGAATGAAACCAGAGATCATTCTGTGCAGCAATTATTAATAAAAGTTTATCAGTGATTACATGGAAATTAAAGAAAAGTTTATTCCATGATTACATGGAAATTAAGGAAAACAAAAACCTCAAGGGAAAAAAAAAGGTACAAGTACACATCCGGCAATTATTAAAAGGATAATTGTAAAAAGATAATATGATGAACTATATGACATAAATTTAACAACAGTACTAGAAAAATCCCTTGAAATAATAGCAAATATAAAACTAATCTTCCACTTCTGCAAATGTGGAATTTTAAGTGAAAAACCAAACTCCACCACCAATCTGTGGTCCGTTCAAGTTTCAGTTAAGATCACAAAGGATTGAAGATATCCTGAAAAAGTGGGGAGCTGGTGGCAAGAATTTTGAAATGAAGAATCTGAACACTACTGATTTACCTTAAAAATGAAATAAGCAGAAAAACAAAATAATACCTACAAGAGAAAGTACAGCAATGTAGAACCTGAGTAGCCCAGAGGGATTCACAGGTGCAATTTTATCACAATGAAGTTAAAAAAAATGCATGAGCTCTGTTGCTTTAATTCCACCTCCAATTGAAAATATCATGCAGTGTTTGTTAGTATGGCCACGTACAATAAAAGAAAAGTTACGGTTTAATTATGGTTATTTAGCTTTACTCAAGTTGCTCTTCAAAAATGCAAAAGAGACAATGTCCAGTTTCTAAAGGCATAAATATACATGTGAGAATATACAAATTTTTATGTTTTGTATTTTAGATTTCACTGTTTTGCTTGATGAAAAGCAACATAACAAGTGCCTTGCAAATGCATATATTCTACACACTTACCGGTTTTGAAGTGGCACATGTGTATGCTAAAAAGCAAAAATATATAAAAGAATAAAATATATGAATCTGATGCTGAAAAATAAAACAGAAATAGAGAAAAGGGGGAAAAAGAATTGAAATGTATCATGTACATATACCAGTTCTCTATAGTGAATATAATCATTAAGTACTGCAAACATGTACTAATAAAAGTCAAAAAACCCCACAGGTACACCTACTTTCTAAGCTTATTAAATATTTAATAGAACAATTTGGCATTCTATGATATTTGTAAGTAATTCATTACCTAGAAAGGGGAGTAGAGAAAACATTCACAAAACTAATGAAAATGGAAATGAAGCTAGGCACAATTGAAATGAAATCTGAGAATTGGTCTCTTGAGAATGTTGTTATTGACACTGGTGATTTGAGAAGTTTAAGCAATTACACTAGTAACAACTGGATGCGAGTTTTATAGCCTCTTCTAAATATTCTAAATCTTTTTCCAAGACAGAGGATGAGAAAGATTAGATATAATACCTTCCAGGCAACAAAGTGGAAGAAATCTCCAACCGCTACAAATATAAGGGTTTATTCAAGAATAAATTTATGATTTTAAGTAAAATACAGAAATACCTAATGTGTGGTAGAATCTGTATTTCCCAAATTCTGAAATAGCTGATGTTTAAGTGGAGTTTGTGAGCCAAAATGGAATAGTTGTTCATGTAAGTATGTAAAGAGGATATAAAAGTAGATATATTTGAAGTTATATTCATTGTAAAATATTTCAAATCAGTTCATGTTATAATACTATAATATACATACACCATGCTAAAGCTAAAGAAAATGGTGGATACAGGAAAATCTAATATTGCTACACAGAGATACCGTAGCTCTCACTGTCAAAATCAGAGACAAAGATAAAACGAATCTTCCATTTCAGCAAAAGTGAATTTTGGAGTTCAGCCAGAAATTTTATTGGTCCTCCATTGGGAAAGCAAGGTAGAAAACAGGTATATGCACACACACACACACACACACACACACACACACTGATTAGAACATTTTATTCTTTACAATCCCAACGTGATTCATGGCAGCTAAGTGATTTTATTTCTGACAGTAATTCAATTTATATTCCATTTGGGAAAATTCCTCTTGAAATATTGAAACAGAGCCAGTTTGGGTTTGAATTTCTTCTAAGTGAAAGGGAAGAAAGCACAGTTATTCATAAGGCACATAATATAAAGAACAATAAACAACACTATTTTGTGAACTTAGTGGATCTTTTTGCAAACAATCTGTAGAATTGGTTCTAGTTTTAAAACTCATTATAATGAATTTATACTATCTTATTTCTAATCCTGCCAAAAATGGTAGAACTGGAACACTATAATTTAATATTCTGTTGGGATGTTGCTGACGAACTACACAATGGCAATGCTCCAGAGGTACCTAAGAATTACAGACATCCATTTCCGTGGGAAGAGAAATTAAATCTTACAGCTTGCTATCATCTGTTGTGACTCAGTACAAGTCTGAAGCTACATTCTCTTTTTTCTAAATGAGAAAGGATTGTTTATTATTATCTTCTTAATTATAACCTGGTATTAAATCCTGCAGAAACATAAAGGAGGAATATACAGCAAAGAATTAACTCAGAGGCAATCTAAAACTTACTCTTCAATCTAGATTAAAACACTTTTTCTCATTTAATAGATGAATAACCAACTGGTCACTAGCATTATTGATATCCTTTGCCATCAAGCATCACCCTTCTTAGGAAAAATGAAAGCCAGTAATAATAATTAACAGGATAATACTCTTCTCTGTGTAACAGGATTATGTTACTGCTTATTTTTTTAAGTACAAAATGATGTGAAATCAAATCTAACCATAACGAATCTTCAATACATTTGAGAGATAAGACAATGCAAAAGGATAATTTTTCTTTTGTCGTACTGTTAGAAACTATGAGCTCCAGAAAGTTATAAAGCTTTAATGCTCGGGTCACATGTTCCCAATTTCTCCCTTTTTGGGGGTACAGTGGCAAGCACATTGTCACTCTGCCATAGCAGAGGGGGCTTTTGAAGTAGAAAATCTCAATGTCAGGAAAGGTTCTGGGACACTCTGAAATTGGCAAATTTCCAGAATTTATGTTTTTATTCATACCTCATTTTTTGAAATCATGTGGATTCACGTTTCTAATGTTTCCCAAATTATTTCTTAAAATCAATTGACAATTCATGACAGATTATTTTTGCTCTTATTGTTCAAGACTTTATTGATATATCTAGAATTATTTGCTACTGGATAATAGTGTTTCACACAGCTCTTCTCTACATGAATGTATTATTTAGTGCCAATTGAACAATTTTCCTAATTTTATATATACATATACACATTATTAAAGACTTCTAAATGTTCTATCAAATATATGGTAAAATATTGCCAAATGTATCTTTGAGACTAGAGTTTTTCCAAGAGCCTCAAGTGCAGCTCTGCCTGTTTACACGGATAAGTAAGGTAAATATAAATTAAATAATAAGAGACTATTTTCTAGCCAAAGTCTTTAAATACTAATATATTGCCAAGTAAATTGTCTTAATATTCAAAGTAGGAACAATAATAAGTCTACACTGAGGAATTTGGTTCAACTAATTTATCAAATTAAATAATTCATACAAACTGGGTGTGTTGGCACATGCCTGGGAGTCTAAGGCAGAAAGACCACAATTTGAAGGCCAGCCTGAACAACGCAGTGAGATTGTATCTCAGAACAAAGAAATAAAGGTTGAAAATGTAGCTCAGTGCTCCTGGGTCTAAGCCTAGAAGCAAAAACAAAAAAGAAATATACAATTTTTACGTCTTCAATTGGAAAAGAGAAAAAGATTGAAGACATGTTATTTACATGTGCCAATTCCACACAAGGAATATAAATTTACTAAACACGTACTAATAAAAAAAATTCCTTACACATAATTTCTTAGGAAAGAGTATTTAAAATGCAACTGCATATTAGATATGCAACAGAAGAAATTGTCTACTAATATGACTTACTAGAAAAAGATTTATTTTTATTACATTAAATACAAGAACATTTGCTTTTTTAATGGGCTAGGATTCTGATCTAACTAGATTATTTCACTCTAACATACAGTACTTATTTTATAACTAACAAACAATAGGTACACTAGTTGAAACTCCTAGAGACATATGACATAGTTGGGTTCACTAAGTTGCTTATTAACAGCAAATTTATAAAGCCTTGGGCCTTTGAGAGCTTATTAAAATGGTGGATCTCTACATACACATACACATGCACACACACAAATATGTATGTGTGGTTGGGTCTATAAAATTAAATACTGTTTATACTATAATGATTTAAAAATATTAAAATAATTTTAATCATTCATATGAACTAGATCACAATTAACAACTGGTTGGCTCATGAAATTTTCTTTTCCATAGTCTAAACTACCTCCGTGTCCAAAAATATTAATAGATAAAACTATCTTTGTGAATAAAGCAAAACATTAAGTAGTTTAAATTAGTGCATGTGGTTATATGTGTAAAATTCAGAAATTTCCATCACTGTAATCAAGAACTTTCCATCAGATAACCTTTATGTTAAATTAATAGTCAAGTGTTATCACCTTTTCTTGGCCATTTAAAAAGTAAATTGGCTAGATGTGGCATATTGAACAACTATTCAGAAAATTTTCACTCACCTGGAGCCCTCTTTATGGGAAATGTATACTTCGCTGTTGCATTGATACTGGACTACATTAAACGTTATCCTTTGGCCAATGGAATATAGGCAGAAATGACAATATGTGTGACAGTGTGTTTGCATATTTCTACTCACCTCTAGGAACCTTTAGTCAACCCATCAAATCAACTGAGCCAGGTATGGTGGTATCTAACTGTAATCCCAGAACTTGGGAGACTGAGGCAGGAGGATTGCCATGAGTTCAAGGCCAGCCTGAACTATACAGTGAAACCTTGTCTCAAAAAGTAAAATCAGTCATTCTCTGGGGATCTTTGCCCTGTGGGGGGAGAGTTTCTGAAATGTAATTAAATTTAAATTGTTATTAATTTTAAATAGACTATCATAGGTTGGTATGGTGGCACAAACTTGTAATCTAGTTCCTCAAGAGACCAATGCCAGATGATTACAAGTTTAAGGTCAGCTTGGGCAACTTGATGAAATTTTGCTTCAAAATGAAAAATAAAGAAGCATAGATAGAATTTAAGAGGAGGAGTACTGCTGGGTTTGGTCTCCAATATAAATGAATAAATAAATTAAATGAAGTAAATTAAAATAGAACATTATAGTTATAAGGTATTTTAGCCTCATGATAACCACACATACAAAAAAATTCAGTAGATACATACGCACAAAAAAGGGAAAGGAACCAAAGCACATCACTCTAGAAATCAAACACCAAGGATGACATCAAGAGAAGAGAAAAAGAATAAGAGTAACACAAAACAATAATATTTTGATAAATGCAAAAAAACCCCAGAATTTTAAAGCATATAGAATACAACAGAAGCAGTTTTAAAATGAAAGTGTATAGTGATATATGTTTACATTATGAAAACATGGAGAGCAAGCACAAGCAAAAAGCCTAACTTTACATCCAAAATAACTAGTGAAAAGAAGTCTAGGATTAACAGAAGGCAGGAAATAATACAGATCAAATAAATTAACTGAAATAGTAACTGGATAAAATAGAAACTATTAATGAAATTAAGATTTTTTGAAAAAAAATTTAAAAATCGATAAATTTACCAGGGCTAAGGAAAAGCGACAAGACAAAAATAAAATTATGAATAAAAGATGAGACATTACAATTGATAATACAGAGTTCCAAAGTCCACACACATCACTACTATGAAAAACAATATGTTGGGAAATTGGATGACCTAGAAAACATGTGGATTAATTCCTAGAAATATATGACATCTCATGATCAAAACATGGAAACCTGTAAAATTTGAATGGATCAAAAATGAGTTTGAATCAGGTATTAAATTCTTCCTATCAAAGAATGTCCAACATCTGATACCTTCAATGATAAATTCATTTTTAAAAGTAAAAATTTAAAGAAATAATTTTATTCCTTCTCAAAACTTTACAAAATATTAAAGAGGAAGAACTACTTGTAAACTTATTTTTGGCCAGTATTACATCTAGGCTGATAAAAAAATTGCAGGTCAATAATCTTAAAAATATTAGTGCAAAATCCTCAGTGAAACACTAGCAAACTGAATTAAACAGGACGTTAAACGATCATATGCCATAATCAAATGCAATTCATTCCTAGAATGCTTGAATGATTCAACACATGAAAATTAATAAATGTGTTATATTATCCTAACAGAATGATGGATAAAAATTATATGAACATCAAAAGGCAGAAAAATGCTTTGAATAATTTAATTAAATTAGTTGGTGAGAATGTGTTAATAATTTCACAATATGAAATGCGTTTCTTAAAACATGCTATAAAACTTAAATATCTACTATTTTTTATATATACATTATATCTCATTAAAATGAAAAAATCAGAACATAATTTTTGAAAAGTATACATGGCATGAAATTGACTAATTTAATTAAATTAAAATAAGAATATTGAAAAACACACCATTGAAAGAAATGAGCATATCAGTGAAAGAACGAGCCAATATTTTTGTAATATCTTAAACACACACAGGATTAATCTCTCAAGTATATAGGAAAATTCTGAAAAATAAGAAGAGGATAGTAGTACCAATTTAAAATTGGATATAATTATAACCTAAAACAAGGTAATTTATATTTTTCTGTAATTTATTTTATTGTATTCCTATATATTTGTGATACATAATAATTATATTTATCTTGGGGAATTGGTACATATCCATACATCTTGATAATCAATATAATTTTTAATGAAAGAATTTCAAAAGGCCAATGTCCACAAAAAGTACAGACCAAAATGAAGACACAAAAACACAACCTAAACATAGATTTCATCTTTAACTATTATACAGAAAAATGAAAAAAAATGGATAATTTCAATTATTTGAGAGAATTACTCATATCAGAGTCCTGTACATTGCTCTTGGAAGGTAGACTAGACAGCTGTATTAGAGAGATATTCATCATTGGGCCAATAAATCACAAGCATAGCCTAAAACAAAAAGAAATTTTCATACGCATAGTTAAAAGGAATTTTTCAGAACATTCTATGTATTACTCAGGAGTTGGAGGCAGCTTGAATCCATCACTGATAGAACAAATAAATAAATATATAGATAAACACAAGTGAATTTTACTCAAAAAAGAGCAGCAGTAGATATATGTATAAATTATGAAATAGATTTATCTCAAAAACATTATTTTTATTTGAAAACAGAATGACATACACTTTACAATAACATTTAAATAAATCAAAATGGCCCCTAAAATATTTTGCAAGAATACACATTTTTAAAAGGTGCAAATTAAATACAATATATAGTTGTTCCTTTTTACCTTTGGATGAGTAACAGGTTACTTCATAACTTAATGTTTAAAACACTCATTTTTCTCAGAAATCCATAGGTGAGGAATTTAATCATGGCTTGAGCAGGGGATACCTTGCTGAATGGGTGGCATTAGAACTTATTTGATAGTAACTCAGTGGTAGCAAATGATCTGTTGTGTCAAAGACCTTGCCTTTCCTACAGCTGGCACACTAACAGAGATACTGCAGGCTTGGTTCTCCGGGGACCTCTCTGTCTCTACTGTGCCTGCAGGACCTATGTACATGATTTTTTCATAAAGATGGTCACAACGTTTGAGCAAAATAGCATTGCCCAGACTCTTGAAGATTAGCCCAGATGTTCACGTAGCAACGTTCTCCTCACAGATGACATAACAACTTAGCTGTTCATGGGCTAGCTCAGATTCAAGGTCTGAGAAAGTTCACCCCACCTTTCAAAGAGGGAGTTATCAAAGCACTTACAGCCATTTGCAGTCCATCATTGTCAATGTTATGATAAAGGAAAGTACATTAAATGAAAGAGGATCTATTAACAATGATATGTCATGAATTGAGGAGCATGCCTTTGACATTAAAAAGTCACTTTCAGATTCTAAAGGATAGACAATCATATAATGCTGTGCATCTCTTTTGTCTAATAATTTCTGTAGGCTTCTGCCTACAAAATCTTTTCTGCCTAAACATCATGACCAATATTTCCATGTTAATAGTGATATAACAATGAAAGTGTTTACTAAAATTTTTCAAGTTGGAGTAAATACTGCAAAATCTTAATTTGTGTTAATTCTGGGTAATATTTATGTGAATATATAGGATAATTTTGATAGTTTTGTGAGGATACCAAATTTTTCATAACTTAAAAAATAACACTGACAACTATAAAACATCCAGTTGGGAAAAATACCAACATTTTGAATAGGAAGAAACCTCAGAATTCTGAAGGAAGAATGGCCAATCCAGTTTAAACTGCTTCTAAAACTAAGCAGCGGCACAGCTGCATTTCATAAACAAAAGCAATTTGCACACTCATTTTCCCCAGTTTAACATGGAATGCAAACACATACCATTGTTTTAGTTTGAGAAATAAAGCATAGTTTGATTTTTAGAGATACAGTATGAAATATGAATCCTTTTGCTGAATCTACAATTACGTGTTTGTATGTTAAGAAATCCCGACTAAAGTCTTAAAAGGGGTATTTGTTGAAGTGGAGGCAGTTTAAATAACAAATCAGTCAGTGCATATATATCTCTCATGTATACTCCACTAGATAATTTTTGAATATCTAGAATGTATAATAACTCACAATGTAAAGTTAGAACATTTACTTAACCCTTCCAAATTATTACATAACATATTGATCAGTTTTCCATCCATTGCTGTGAAAAAATAACTGAATAAAACAAGTTAAAGGGAAAAAGATTTATTTTTACTCACGGTTTTAGAGATTTCAGTCCATGGTCAGCTGGCTCCATTGCTTTTGGGCTTGAGGCAAGACAAAAAGGTATAATGGAGGAAAGCTATTCACTCACGGCATTCGGAGTGAAGGAATGGGATGTGAGTGTCTGTCAGTGTATATATGTGAGAGAGACAGAGACAGAAAGACAGAGACAGAGATGGGGAGAGAACATGCCACAGAGGAAGGAGTTGGGTTCACACTTCCATGATCTACTCCTTTCAAGGAGATCCCATTTCATAAATTTCCATCAGCCCCCAAAGTACCAGCAAAATATTAATCCATCAGTGGATTAATTCACTGATCATTGCTGACCAATCATCCTGCAAAGCCCCACCTCACCTTAGCACACTGCGGCTTCCAGGATCAAGACTTCAGCATAGGACTCTTTTGGCGACTTTTCACATCCAAACCATAAGATACAATGAGGGGTTGAGCTACAAATTTAGTGTCTTTTTCCCAGAGAAGCTTCATCTTTAATAAAAGATATGAGCAAAACTAACAAAAAAATTAAAGGTAGTGTATGTATGATAGAGCTGCCAACTTGGTAATTAATCATAAATGTATTTTATTTCAGAGAGGGTGACCAAGCAGGAGGGATAGGAAACAGAGTAAGAGTGACCTACAACTATGGATTTGAATAGATGTGGATGAAAGAGAAGTTAGACATATTACATAAGAAAGGCTGATAAAACAACAGCAGAATGCAGGGTCCAGGAAGAGAAAAGTCAGTGCCTTCAAGAATCAGCCATGTGGGGACTGGGAGGAGCCCACCAAGAGGCCAACTAGCCAGCCTTTCTGGTAAGCTGTGCAAACTATGCAGGGCCCAAGAACAGCCCGTGAGCTTACCCGCGTCCCTCCCCATAAGCAAGTGGCTGATTCAGAGGACAAGCTGAGTTGATAGCAACTGAGGTACAAAAAGCAACTAAATGCTTGCATTAGTTGGTTGACTTTTCAGGCCTGAAGCCAGCAATCTGAGCATCTCTTGGGAAGTGACAGTATGCAATATAGCAAATATGAGAGATTTCCTTCTATCTGTCTTCAAAATCCAATGTTGTTCTCACTTTTGTTCTTATTAATTGTTTTGCTTTATTCAACATTCTGTTTTGGTTGGGTTTGTTCTGTTTTGTTATTTAGTTTCTGATTTTACTACACCTGATGAAATGGACAACTATTGTGAAGGTAACAAGATATACTACAGCAGCCATTGTTGTTTATCTAGTATCCTGCTTTGAAGTTCTGTACCAATTTTGCTCCTTTGTTTTCATTGGCTTTGTTCTGGTTTATTTTGTTGGATTCTATTATCTTTAAAAAAAAAAAAAAAGAAAGAAAGAAATGTAGCATAGATGGCTGCCAATGGAAGAGACAGTAAATCAACTTTGAGCAGGTACAAATGGTTTCAACCATTGCGTTTAGTTTCACAATCTGAATTGTTTTCAAATGTTTGCCATAATAAAAAAAAAAGTGTTTGTTTGTTTGTTTGTTTTGGCACCAGGAATCAAACTCATGTTTGAGTTTGTGTTTGCCAGTCAAGTGCTGTGCTGCTAGCTATAACCCTGTACCAAAATTAGTTTTGAAAAGTAAGCCTTTACCTAGCTCTCAAAATATCTGGCAAAACTGGCCACCATTTTACTAGATGAAAATGAATTAGAGCTAACTAGAAATTGTTTAATTTTAACTGATTCCCACTCATTCCTATGACACTCAATTAGTTTCACCTGTCTACAATTCCTGACAACCCTATAGATATTTCAGTTTGTCAAAGTTAGAGAATGGGTACATTTTTAAGAAAATATGGAAACTACTATTTCCAAGCTATCAAATTTTAATATCACCCAATTGATATCTTACTGCATACATTTTTTGACAAGAAGATTTATAGTTTTGAAATACATTTTTATATTAAAATAGTTCTAATTAAGGGACTGAAGATGCTAAAATCAAAGACAAATCTTTTCAGGAATTAGGAAAAGTGGACAAAGCAGGCAGTTGATTTTAGAGGCACATTGTTTTCTTTGAGATGGAAAAAAATATAATAAAATAGGGAAGCATAAGTGAAACCTAGGCTTCGAGTTGCCACGGAGTATGGGAGGAGGTATATAGATTATTTGCTCATAGTTCTGGGATGGACTTCAGGCTCTTTACACATGATTTTTATCATTATTGGCATCTCACTATCATCTATTGGTTCCTCTTAAAAAACAAAAGCTCAATCAAAGCTACTCAGCTCTTTTCAGCATGAGGAGGGGTTCCACCACGACAGGCCCTCAACATGGAAAGCTAGGCCCTGAACTGGGTGGTTTTAAAATGAGCCCCCTGGGCTGGGAACTGGTTGAGCTTGGATAGATAGTGTGTATGATTTTAATGGCTTAAACTGGTGGGTGTGCAAAATCAAGGTTTTAAAAAATGGTCCAGAAAAGAAAGCTGTCATCTTTAAGATAAGATGTTTTGTTGGTTCAGTCTTTTCTCCCGGAAGCAGGTACCTCCTGAGATATCTCAGTTATTTTTCCTGATATTAACATTATTATTGTTAACATAAAGATAGAATTATATGATTGTGGCATTAACACTAGAGCAGGAAAGTATGCAGATATCTGGTCCCAAGATGCTGGTTTCGGTTCTTATCACTCAACATGGGGTTTTATCTGCTCAAATAATTTTCTTAAATGGTGATAATTTCTTCAGAGAGATCTAATCTGACTACTCTGCATAAAAGAAGTCCTTGTTCCTCATTCTGCTGTCCTTCCTGTGTTTTTCCCTATTCTTTCCTACACAATACGTGGCCTTTTGTCATTTTAAATTTTTACTTTTTAATACCTGCTTCTTTATTTCTCCATGAAGCCAGCCTTCCTATCTATCTTACTTATCTTTTTCCTCCAAAATTTATCAGAGTCTGGTTCATAGTAAAAACTCATTTATTAAATGAATTGGTTAAGAAAACGAACGTATTTCGGTTTGGCATTGGAGGTTAGAGGGTTTAGGAGAGGTTAGAGAGGAGAGGTAGAGAGAGAGAACTCGATTAACCTGAACATCCTGAGAAAATATTTATATTTTTGCAAGAGTATTTGAAATGGCTAGTGATACCTATAAGGGCAATAAGTAAACAATCAAAAATTTATTACCATAAACTCAATGGAAAGAAAAAACATGTAAAATAGAAAAGCAATTGTAATGTAGCTCAGCCTTGAATCATATCTGTATAGTACATACAATTAGGCCAACGCAATGCAATAATTACATTTGCTCTCCATGTAAATAGTAATATAAATGTTGACTCAACAAACAAAACTAATGAAATGGGAAATAGGAGTTGGCAGAGAGTGTGGGAAGGATATTGGTGTAGGGATACTGAATTTCTTCCAGAGTAAATAACAAAAGGTAATATAAAAAAAATTAACATTAACATTTTGTTTAGAAATTTACAGGGAAGCTGAGGGATGAGATTCAAACATAGTTACCTGGAGAAATGGCAAACTGCAGGAGGAGGAAGAGTGGAGGGCCGCACACTGAAGCGCTGGGTTTTGCTTATTACTGACTGTAAGCACCGCAACAGTGTTGTCATTTGGAAGTCACATATATATATGCAACTTTAGTTAATGAGATGCCAGAAAAAGACCTTAAAAATACAGTATAGCCACTTACACATATAATTCAGGCAAAAGATCTTAGTTTTCCACCAATGTGAGTAAGTACAAACCTTCAAGGTCTACTTTGTTTTTGCAATCTCAACAACAATCGATTTTGCCCCACAGACGCTCGGTTTGGCAGCCCTTCTCCACACACAGTAAGCTCCTTCCTCCACTCACATAGCTACAATATTCCTTTCTTCTTTTATCCTTCACTAACCTAATTAAAAACTCCTGTGCAATCATGAATGCTCCACATAAAAACCTGCTTCTATAGAAATTCTTTCCTTCTACCCTGATCACCTCTGCTAGCTCTCTTTTTTATGCCCCCACTGTACTTAGCATTATTGATGATCTCCCTCACATACATACAGTTTAACCATAGCCTGTGCTCTTGAATATGAAGGAAATGGGTTAAGGTTAAGGATGATAAATACAATTTAATTGTCTATTCTTGAATACATAATACAAAGAGCATTTCTGCTAATATATTGAAAGCATCCTCTCAGTTGGTAAAAACTAGTACAGTTTCTTTTAAAGACAAAAGAACAGTGTTTTGTTTACAAAAATTTAAGAGAATTCATTCTCATTTCTTGAATATTTCAATTTTAAACCTTCATTTTCTCACTTGGCTGTATTCCATTACAGGGATCACTCTCATGGATCACAGCCTAATTATCTTATTTAAAAGCAAGTTTATCATAACTACTTAAATAAAAATGTAATTTTAAATTCAACCTATTCTCATTCTTAGCCTGCTGAGCCTGAATATCAATGCACCTCACTAGGTCCTCTAAATGACTTTGTTTCAGTAATGTGTTGATGACAGCTATTTGCTGGTTCAAATTTAAATTTTCTTTGCCTGGTCTATTTAAATTATAATTGACGCCGGCAGTCAGTGGTCACAAAGAGGCCACGGTTACAGAATGTGTATTCTTAGCAACCGAAAAATAATGGAAAAAAATCACTATAGCAGAAGCACCAGGGAACAGAGCTAATATGACCTGGTGAACATATAGAATATGCATTTAACATGACAAATATTTTATCTTGTCTCAGTAGCAAAATTCATCAGTCTCGTTGCCCCTACTGGTAAGGTGACAGTTAAAGACTGCAGTAATAATAGCAGCCCTTGATGTGTCAGTTTCTTTTATGAACATGTATACATGATTTATTGCTTTTGATTTTTTATATGGATTTTGGCAACACAAACGACTAAACTGTTTTGAATATTTTGTATAAAATAAACTTTCGGTATTATAATAGATACAGACTAGTTTTCCGTTTCCTTTCCCTTTGCTGCATGAATTTATGCCACACCATTGGTCATCTTCGCACTAAATACTTGCATTTGGATGTATCTGATGAGTGGTATAAAATCATAGTTGTTCTGTTTACTTTCAAGCAATGCATATACATTTCACAGAAGTTACACATATCTGTAAGATGAGATAAAATTCCATTACCTCTTGTGAAAATAAACATGAACAAAGAGCAATGGAACTCTGGGAAATTTTGTTTGGGCCATAGTGAGGCTGCTTACTACATACAACCTATTAAATGATGCTACCAGTTCCTTGTTTCAGGGTGCTGGAAACAAACCTCCCTCCAGTAACTGTCCCTGCCTTTGCCTCACATACACTCACAGTAGGAATTTATCTCTACAAATGTAGAGTCACTATAAAGACAGATTTTTACCAACATAAAACTAGCAAACTCCTTATGATCAGGAAACATATCTTTACCAAAAACAAAAGTCTAGTGCAGTGTAATAAATACCTGTCTAATGTCTGTGATAACAATTTTCTGAAGGATGCTTCTGTTAGTAAGAATTTTGGGGAACTTTGAAAAGAATTTGCAACTGGGGATTTTTCAACTTATTATTTATTAAATAAAATCCTTTTAGAGAAACATAGATGTTGCAAAATTCAACCTCTTAATGAATGAAATGATACTAGAGATTTTTGAATATTGATTTATAAAGCCATTTCAGGGGGAATACATAATGACCAATGGGGGAATATTTATATTATTTATTTTATTTTATTTTATTTTATTTTATTTTATTTTATTTTATTTTTTCTTGTTACCCAGAATCAAACTCAAGACTTTACACCTGCTAGGCAAGCATAGTGCTGCTGAGCTGTAACCCTGGCCCAGTGAGGGGAATATTTAATAAGCTCAGGACTACACTGGTTTGTGTTCCTGGCACACAGAGGAAAGGAGTTTGGGGTATACTTAGACATCACTGGTTTATAGACATAGACATTAAGCTATGTAAATAGTTTTCGTCCAGAAATATAGAGGAGAGTTCATTGAGTACCCACAAATTGTCTGAACAGTTCTTCACCTCCATAAAAACTCAAATGTGGGCCTAGGGATTTAGCTCAGCGGCATAAGTGCCTGCTTTCCAAGCAGGCAGTCATGAGTTCGATCCCCAGTACCGATAAAAAAGAAAAAAAAAACTCAAATGCCGAGCATAATTTCACTTTCTTAGTCTTCTCTACCCCTTATTATTCCTCCAGCAAGTCACTAGTTTCTGGGTCTCTCCACTTCGATACAACTTGATGATTACCATGTTGATTGATTCCCAGAATATGTGTTTGCAAAGCCTCTCTGATCTTGAGAATGCACATTAAACATGACATGGAATTTTCATCATGGCTAAGAGTGGATATGAGTTTATCCTGATGTGTCTCCTGTTAGTTAACATTTTCAAAAACCTAAAATCTGTTGTTGCTGCAAATATAAATGTAGCCTTTAAAAGTGTGTCCTTATATGAAATTTTTAAATG
Source organism: Cavia porcellus (assembly GCF_034190915.1). Lineage (NCBI taxonomy): Eukaryota > Metazoa > Chordata > Mammalia > Rodentia > Caviidae > Cavia > Cavia porcellus. Next base: position 22,107,738 of record NW_026947497.1, on the reverse strand, counting down.
AATGTGACACTGTTTGGCATTATGTATTTCCATTCTTCCCTAATATGCTATTACTGCCTTTTGTTGCAGCATTAGTTTAATGTAGAATTAAGTGAAATGTGCAAGAGATATGGTACAGTAACTCCAACATTTTGAACTTTAGTTCTTTGCTCTGGGGCAAAATGAACAAACAGACTTATTAAGGGTCTAGCGTATGTTTAGGTTCCAAAATGCAAAGTCATTAATAAAACCTTTGATTATATTGTAATCAGAAAATTGTCTAAGCAATATGTCACACTGAAATGTTATGTTTTCTATGTTTTTTCTTTCACAGGGCATTACTTTACAATGAACCAACCACTTTGAATTGCTGAAATCAATTTTTTGCCTTTATTTCTATTTGGACTGCATAATATTCAGGAAGAAAAAAAGGACAGTAAATAAAGCAAAGAAACAAAAAAAGTATTCCTCCCCACAATCTACTTATGACTAAAGAATTACTTACAAGCATTTATGATCAAGTTACACCAGAAATTTAAGTAAAATACAGGTATATTTAAGGAATATTTGAAATAGGTGGCTAAAAAAAAAAATTTGCTGTTTCGTGAAATTTCTCCTCACCTATATTTCCCTGTCTAGTGCATGTAGTGGTATGCATGCACACACATATATTAGTCTTGCTTTGCCTTTTATAATGTATTTTTGTATTTTAATCTTACTTAAATGTAAGTTCCCTTCCAAACACATGGAGGAGCTTATATTCTGTGTGTTTAAAAGCAAGACTTAGTGGAGCATGGTGGCACACATCTGTAATTCCATCGCTTGGGAGGCTGGGTAGGAGGATCATTGCAAGTCCATGACCAGCCTCTGTTGCAAAGTGAGCTCAAGGCCAGCCTGAACTGAACTGCGTAGTGAGACCCTGTCTCAAAAAGACCAAGACCAAAATCAAAACCAAAAAGAGAAAGATGAAAGAAAGAAAGAAAGAAAGAAAGAAAGAAAGAAAGAAAGAAAGAAGGAAAGAAAGAGGAAAGTCTCATCTGATCACACTAAAGCATTAGTCAGCAGAATGTCTCCTGAGAAACAGTTCCACACCAAAGAATGGGTTCAAATCAATTTATATTCATTCTCATTGTAGTCACCTAAGTCACAAGTATTATATTGCTATCAGGATCACAACATAGTCCCTCCCAAAATATGAAGGATTGTTAAACCAAAAACAAGTAGCAGGAACTCTAAGATGGACATAGATTTGCAAAAATAACAAAGTACCCTGCCTGGTCCCCAAACCCAGCACCTCCTAGGAGGACCAAAGTTAACAGCAAAAGACAACTTTAAACTCATCTAGGCCCAGAACTTTACTAACAAGCCTTTATCTGCCACCTATCTGCCTTCGTGCAAACTGACATCCCTAGAGACTCAAATTCCTTTTTGCTGACCTTGTCACACCTGTTAACATGCATTGCTCTTTGCTGCAGTTGATGCATATACTGAAACCCAAAGCCACCTCTGTGAGAATATTTCACTCTCTACATGTTTGTCCCATTACAGCCTGTTGTTTTTCTCTTGTTAATCTGTCTCTCGTCGCAGGGGCCCATTTCAACTCAGAACCTCCAGTTGAAAAAGTTCACTTTCTCCCCACAAATTGAACTCTTCCTGGTGATTCTTTACAGCAAGTGTAAACTGTTTTTAGGAGGACAACAGCTGGTTTCACAATTAACTCTTGACTCTGAAGTTCATTCACAAAATGACAAAATTATTCTCATTTTAAGTGTATCAATAATTATTATGATATTTTATTCTATGCAGAAGAAAAATCTGTTGGATTCACTATTTCAGTTCAATTCAAGGTTTATTGGATAGTCACTCTTTGTCAGGTCTGATGCTAAGCAAATGAGACGAAAAGGCCAATAGTGGTATTTGGATACCAACAGATACAGGATTAAATTATGATTCTGATATCTATTATCTGGGATATTCTGACAGTTTATGCTAATGAAGTAGCTCTGGGGTTCTCTGTCAACACTTTGTGCTAATGAGGCAACTCAGGGTGGCATCTAGCCACCGCAGAAAGTTGGACCACATAAATAGAGGCTGAATTTTAAGCCAGTTCAAACTCAGAGGAGGGAGTTAGGAGAGGGTAGAGTTTGAACTTAACCACACTTCATCAATGATACCCGTGTAAGGAAATCTCAGGAGATCCCTGAACACTGACGCCTTGCTGTGTTTTCTAGAAGGGAAAATTGCACATCTCTAACTGTGTGGAGGCTTCCCATTTAGATCCTTCACCAGTTCACATTCTGTTTTCTGCATTTCTTACAGTGCATCGCCTTTGCTTGTAATAACCATGACTGTAAGTATAATTGGTTTCAGGGATTTATCTGGGTCTTTGTAGGGAATTTTTGAAAATGAGAGAAACCCCTCTCCAGTTTACAGTTGATGTCAGATTCTTAGACTAAATAGATAATCCAGTGAATTGTACCTTCAACCTTTGAGTCTGATTAATTCCAGATACTGAGCAACCTTCCTAGATTAATTTACTTATCTTTTAAGTCTCAGTCTTTATTTTTATAGATAAAACAGCAATACTTAAGTTATTGGTTATTAGGTAAAATAAAACATTGTGTAAAGTACCTATCATATACTGCCATTATAGGGGCTCAGCTAATATATCATTACTATTATTGGTTAGGAATTCAAAACTTAAGCCCTAACATTTTATCTTAATAAAAGAGAGACTCAGTAAAAATTGCTCTCATAGTACAGTAGCAAAGAATATGAAAATTTTCATGTAACAAATTTTGACTTGTCGGTTGGAAAAGAGAAATCCATCTGTGAATATCTTATCATTGGAGTCAATAACAACAGAGGAATCTTATTCCTATGACTAAACATTTCATCTTAATCTTTGAGCATTAGAATAAAAGTCTCATAAATATTCAAAATTTAAATAAAAAATATTACAAGAAATAGTTGAGAAAACCACCATGGAATAGCAGAAAACTCGGTGGGTCACCATTGTAGTCAGAGGTTGCAAGAATAATTACATACAGGACACATAATTTATAGTATAATTTATAATCATCACCCAAGGAGTCAAATACAAAGAAAGTGCAGGAAATCTGTCCACAACACTAAAGACCTAGAAAATTCAGCTGAGGGCCTGGATTCCATGGCAATAAACTGCCTGAGTGCAGCTGAAAACCTAGAGCCCAGGACAATGACTCATTCAAGTCTATTTCACAGATCTGTCCTAGGAAGGCCCAAAGGTCAGCAGTGAAAGCTAGAAAATCTGTGCCCACCAGATGAAAGCTTTGTGGAAGAAGCGCGTCTCTCAAGATAAAAACCAGGGCTCCCCCCAAATGTGCCACAGTCATCTTCAGCAGCAATGAGGTCCTGAGCTCCTCCAATGATGACAACAGCTGAGTTCAAATCAGGGATGTCAGCATAACAAGCTTCTTCAAGAGAACCTGTGCTTCCAAAAAACAACACTCCAGAGAAACTGAACAGTACTGTTCCTCTCTGGGTCTCCTTTTTATGCTGGCAACAGTCCTCAGGTGGGCCACCCACACTCAGTACCACACCTGGTGTGGTTCACCTGGTGTTTAAGTTGACCACCAGTTAGCAGTCCACTACAGTCCACCCCAGCCAACTTGATAACCATACACATTTCCTTAAACCATAGTCTCTAGTGGCAGATTTGTGAAAAGTTAACATGTCTTGGTGTATTCAGATTTACATTAACAGTTACATATATACAATTCTTATTACATTTATTCTAGCACCAAAAGCAAAATATTCAGAGTGACCAAAATTCAAGGTAAAGCACAATACTTTGATTGATTAGTCTAGTTACAAATATATAAAAACAACATTAAAATCAAATTAAAAGAACTATTACAATCACAATCCTTGCTTCCCATTAACTTTTAACATGACATGGCAAGACTAAAATACAAAGCTCTCCTGCAATTCAAATAAATTCTTCCTTTCAGGTGAAATAATTCAGTTCATTTTTCCATTTGCCTATTCTTCTCAATAATCACATTCTCCTCTGTTTAATCTTTGCAACCCACAGTTCCAGTGGGGCCTTCTCTTCAGTGAAATGTTTCAAATCACTCTACTGACACTTTGCTCTTAATTTCCAACTTAGATGTGGTAAAAAAAAAACAAAAAAAAAAAAGAAAGAAAGAAAGAGAAGAGAAGAAAAATACTCAGAAGTAACCATGCTACCATCCCAACAGTAGACTACACTGAAATTTTTCTACCACTCAAGTAATATCTCTAAATACAAGCAAAATGCAAACCAACTTTCAGCCAAAACACAATACACTCCTGAGATCTAGCAGCTGATGCAGTTCTTATCAGTAGAAGCCTCTTGAGCTTTATCTTACCCAGCAGCATTTCCACCAGTACTCTGATTTTCCAGGATCCAACCAGTCTCTAATATAGTTTACAGCATCCAAGGGTTGTCTTTTGGTCAGTCTCTCAAAAACTTTCTGAATTAATGTCCCAAGTTCTTAAGCCAATGGCCAGGCAATATCACAGCAACGACTTCACTCTCTCAGTACCAATTTTAGCCTTAGTTACTTTTCTCTCATTGCTGAGACAAAATACCTGATATCCAAAAGGAGACAAGAAAAAGTTTATTTAACTCACAGTTTGTGGAGGTTTCAGTCCACATCCAGCTAGCTCCAAGGCAAAGTGGCCCATGGCAAAAGAGCAGTAGTTCATGGGAGTAGGAAATAGCACAAGCAACAAGAGCAAAAGGGGAGGAGCAAGCCTCCTTCCCTCCCCTATAGCTACCTGCCTCTGGGCAGGCCCAGCACTCACACCACCAAACCCAGCACTAAACTAGACAATCAACCAATCACAAACGCTAGACTCAGTCACCTTCAAAAGGCCAGCCCCCATGATCACATGAGGCTTTGGAGGAACATTTAAACACAAACCATAGCAGTCAGAAACCTTACTCAGAGCTTTCATGTAAACATGATCTCTTTTCTGTTTCTCTTCTCTGATTCAGCAAGAGGCCAGTAAGAAAGTGACATTGTAATGCTTATTATGAGAGCCGCCAGTGTGACTACTAAATGAAGTGGTGCATGTGTAAGATCTCAGAAACTCATTTATTTGATGTACAAAATCCTTGATTTTGACACATGGTATTCTAATACAGATGTGAAATATTTTTGAGCAATGAGATATAAAATCCTAGTTATCTGAAGATAAGAAAAGTGGTATAAATCAAGTTACAATTTAGAAATGAACTAAGCTTGAAATCAAATCAGTGTTGCTTAAATATTTATCCTAAAGTATCCGAAAGAAAAATGAAGAGAGAGGCACATATCTGATACAAGCCAAATGAGTCCACATGGATGGTCTAGTTGATCTATAGACGTCTTTACATGTTTTTATATTTTGACTATCACTAGAACTATATTCCCAAGTGACAACTTTTGGCTGGAAATAAATGTACTTATTCCACCTCATATTTTCCAGTTCTTAGTCAAAACCTACCGTGAACAGAATATTTATGTCCTCTCAAAAATATATATGTTGACATTCTTATACCCAATAAAACTGTATTTGTAGACAAGGTCTGTAGGATGAAGTTGAAGTCAAATAAAGTCATGAGTGACTCTCATCCAATAGGAATTGTGTCCTCATTGAAAGAGACATCAGGGAACAGAGACCCTATGAGGACACTGTGAGAAAGTATCTATCTGTCTTCTAGCTAAGAGAAGAACAACCCATCCCTGCCTATAGAACCTCAGTTGTCTAGAGCCATAATCTTGTACTTCTCAAAATTCAAAAATCTGGAAAAAAATTGTTATTTGAAGCCACCCAATCTGTTATTTTATGGTGACCCAAACTGATGAATACAATTTTCATTTCCTCACTAATATCACCAACCTGTTGTATACGGGGAAGGGAGCCTCTTACTCATTTGACAGAGCTGAGGAGCTGTTAATTATTAGAGGTCAGAAGAAAGGTGATCATGGACCATGATGATCAGGACTGGAGGTAGATGTGAACCAGGATAGAAGAGCAAGGGCAGAGATCAAAGGACTGTTGTTAGGGAAAGAGAGGTTCACAGGTCAGGTGAGGCAGAGCAGTGGGAGGAATTACACTTCAGGTACCTCCAGTGCCTTGCAGTGACTCATGGACAGAAGGACTCGTGGTGATGAGTGTAGTCTGGTGCCCCGGCAGCCTGCCATGCAGGGTACAGTGGCCAAGAAGCTGCAGCTGACGCAGACTGGGTTTCCCCGTCACCTTACCCAAAGCAAGCCGTGAATGTTTCTGCTCTGTAATCACTGACACAGCTATCAGAAAAGCTTTATTTCTGGCTCCTATTGAAAGATAGATGATAATCTCATTCTGGTGAATGGATAACGTGACACTCATGGACATTTTGAGCATCAGGGTGAATACATTTGCACTAAGCAGAGGCCAAAAAATGTTCCTTTTCGTGCAGGGTGTTAAGTGTTCCTAACTCCCTGTTCCTACAGCAGGAAATGTTCAGCCTCCCTGTGACTGAAATGGAAATGAAGACTGGACTGTCAGGTGGGAATGACCACCAGGCGGAAATGCTGGTGGCCAGATATACGCAGTATTTTGAAACTTGCCTGTTAGAGTTCTATCAGGACACACAGAGAATGAGGTGAGTCCCAGACATCATTCCCTCTCTCTCTCTCTCTCTCTCTCTCTCTCTCTCTCTCTCTCCACTGTTTTTTATTACTACAGAGATGTGAGGAAGACAAGGTTGAATTGACAGGATGTGTAAGCAGATCTAACAGTACCAAGGAGAACTCATTTCCTTCCATATTTCTGAGGTTAGTGATACATTTGTATAACATTGTATTTTATTTTAAGGAAAAAGTAGAAGCCAACAGAGTCTATTTAATAAATTACTAATTTATTTAATACACTGTTTCATAAATAAATAGCAGTTAATAAACTAATGTGAGTTTGCTGACCATTTCAAGAATTACAAGAATTGCAAGAATTACAAGCTTCAGTGAATGTAAAATTTGCTTAGGAAAACAGGACACATACTTCTCAAATCTATGAATTCCTTTCTAACTAAAAATTAAAAGAACATTAGTGGGCAGGAGTACAGCTCAGTGGTGGCATTTTTTGCCTAACACACATGAATTACTGGATTTGACACCCAGTACTGGAGGGGGTTAAAAAAAAAAAAGAAAGAGCATTACTGACCGGTGATACCATACATTTTCAGATATGGGAAACGCTATGTTATGCAGGTATATCCTAGAGAAAATAAAACTTAAATATTTGGGTAAGAAAAGGAAGCAGAAGGGCAAAGGATTTAATCAGACAAACCTCTGCTTTAACTTTGAGATTTCCCATTACAAAATGGGGAAACTTGTGAACTTCTTATCATCTCAGTCCGGAAGTTGAAAAATCTGGCTCCAAACTGAATTCTAGCCTGATCTCCCACTGCTCCCTGTTTGTCAGTCACTCCAGACATGACCTGTGTGTTCAAACTGCCACATCATCTGTGGGGTTGTTCCCTCTGCATTTTGCGTGTGCTTCATAAAAATCTCTCCTCTGAGGGGCTGGGGATTTAGCTCAGTGGCATAAGCGCCTGGCTTGCAAGCAGGTAGTTGTGAGTTCAGTCCCTGGTACCCATAAAAAGGAAAAAGACAAAAAAAAAAAAAAAAAAAAATCTCTGCTCTGTTTGCCAGTGAATGTGGGAGGCCTTTTAAAAATCAGCAGGATATATTATAATAACTTATTTGATTTCCTATTAACTTGATTTGAAGTCCTGTAATACTCCCACTATCTCGTTTTGACTGATTAGACTCTGTTCCATTCTGTATGATAGTATCAAGTTTGAGGGTATAGGCAACTACTTTGAAGGCAATAAGATTCACTATGATGCCCATTCTGGTTTGACTATTATCTTCTTTGGAAGTCCTGTAGTGTTTACAAGGTTTAGGTTTTATTGGTCTTGTTCTCTACTGTTTTGTTCAACTTTATAATACCTAATGAGATAGACAATTCTTTTTAAGGAAGCAAGAGGCATTATGGTAACCACTGTCAATAACCTTGTACTCTGTTTTTACATCATGTGCTATGTCTATCCTTGGTTTTGACTGACAGCTTTGTTTTGCCATATTTGACTTTGTTCTCTTCCAAAAAAAAAGTAATAAGAACTAAGGAGTATAAAACACAAAATGTGTAAATTTTGTTGTAAAAAAGAGAGGGGAAAAAAAAGCACTCTAACGTATACAACTGCAAGTGTGTTTAGGGGTGTTAAATAGATGACCATATTAATGTTTTTGGTTGGATCATTGAACACAACTGTTTGCAGTCTCACTGTTTGAATGTCCACTTTGTATGCTTTGATACTGTGACTTGAGCAGCTGTCTCTAGGATGATAATTGTAATCTATTAACTGGTGATTTCTTGCTGGTTTTTTTTTTTTTTTTTTTTTTTTTTTTTTTTTTTTTTGTGGTTCTGTATTAATTGTACCCTTACACTGCTTTGTTTTGTTTTGTTTTTTCTCTTTTTCCTTTTAAATAAAATTTTTAAAAAATCTTAATCACTGAAGAAAACACTGCCTTGTGCTGATGGTGAACAGCTTCAGCAAGCTGTGGCTTTGTGTGGGAGATCCATACCCCTGATAAACTCCATCGATAACCTCTAATTCTTTACAACCAGTCACTGTCATTCCTTTGATGTTGTGAACCTCCCAGTAGAAGACAAACCTTACTCGTGTCAGGCGCTGCACCTCAGGTGAGCAACTCTGCAGGTTTTTTTGTTTATCACCAAGCAGGGTTCTAGGAAATGACTTTCACCACATGCTCCTTATCATCTTCTTTTGATTCTATGCTAAGCACAGTTGGGTGCAGAAATCTGTGTGTGCTCCTAGAAACTAGAACAATGCCTGGTGCACATTAATTTTATAGGGTAGTCCTTGAATGAATTATTGAAGTGTAACCAGTGAGAAGACTACTTTTTAAAATCAATGTATTCATGTACAGGATAGTAAGAATTTTTGAAATTGTACATTAGTGTCAAGTTGTAGAACATATTAAGCACCAGAGTGAAGAAGTTCTCTCATTTTAAAAGCACTAGGTAAGTATGATTTTACATTCTAAGCATGGGGTTACAGAATTATAGATGTAGTTTAGGAACATTTTTTCTAGGAGAATTTTTAAATCCATGTTAGGACAACTGACACACAAATATTTTTCAGTAGTCAAAACTTGAGATGGTAAATCCTTTTTCCAGGCTTTACTAAGTTGGAATGACCACTAATTACTAAGAAAAGGAGGTAACTGGAAGATGATGCCACGTCTTTCATGCTGGGTTAATAAAATGGCAATAATAAAGACAGAGATGCTGGACAGTGCGGTGTAGACCCCTACTCCCATTTGCACATGTTGTGTTTGTGCTGTCCACTGACTGTTGAGATACCAAATGGAAACAGTGATGGACAGCATCAGCACAAACTCTGCAAAAGAAATATTTTGAATGTCTGGTTCCTAACAACTAATTGGATTCTGGAAATTCAAAACTCAGGAAAGCAGTTTTGCTTTTAGCAAGGAATGGTGAGTATCTAAAAACGTTCTCTTCAACATATAAATAAACCACTTGGAATAATTAGGACAGTTGATGTTTGGGCCGGTTACTATAGCAAGATAAAAAAGAAACATCTAAGTGTGTTTGTGGTTTATGATAAAAGAGTTCTGTTAGCTCTGAAAGCTAACAGAACTGGAAGACGAGCACTTCCTTAGGAAACTGATGTTTTCATTATATGATCTGAATCTCATTGAAGAAGCAGGAATTTGCAAGGCGAAAATAGAACATTCAAAGCAAAAAAATGTAAACATAATGGTTCATAAAGTTTTACTAGCATAAGAAATTTGTATTTATGGTTATATAGAAGACATAGCTATGTAGAAGAGATGTGATATATATAAAGCAGGAAAAAAAAGGATCCACAACTGAGTTACAAGGAATGGCAGTTCACATACAGAGGTTGAAAATAATCCAAAAATAGTACACCCTGTAATACATGTAGCAGAATTATTTGAGCAGAATGAGAGCTGAGAAAATTGTCTTGGTGCTTGCCAAGAGCACATTTCCCATGAGTGGCAAAGAAGATACCAGATTGTCATTGAGAAGTGACTTGGTGGTGAAAAGTGGAAGCAGAAACCTAGAGCACATATTGAAGCTGTTTTACTATTAAAAAGGAGTGAACAGCACTGGTAAGATTCTATCCCCAAGTCAGGGTTTGTTGAGAACTGGGAGGTAGGGTTCTAAGAGCTGTGCCCAGACCACCAAGGACCCTGCTATCATGGAAATGTATTCACGGAAACGTGGAAACTGCTCATGTTAGAAGCAGAGAGAGACAAATACCAGAAGAGAAGCATTACGAGGCTGAATGAGGTGTGACAGATGGGGCTACTCTGCTGGGACAGGTGTGTGCTCCGGAAAGGGGAAGAAGAAACTGGGTGAAGAACTCTTTCTGAAATTTTAAATTCTCTGACTGCAGGATCTATCATGATGTAAGTTTGCAATGGCCTCATTAAGCATTTTTAGAGCTACAAATGCTGATTTTTTACTGCGATGCTTAATTTTTGTCTTAAGGGTTATCTGATGTTTCTTAATGTTTCTCTTGAACTGCTTTCCAAATTTGCTTCTCGGTCTTTTTCTACCATTATTTCAAATTTTTATGGGTTCATTTTAATATATTTATTTTGGTAATTAGACTTGAATCAGCTTAGAATATATATGTTTTTTAATGTTAGAATTTCCATTTTTATCTAAAATATTGCCAAATGACTTCTTTCCAACTTTGAAAAAAACCCCATGATAACCTGTAGTTTTCAATGATAAAGTCAAGTAATCTCTGAATAAATATGAATTGTTACCATAAATATAACTATAACATTAAAAGTCACTTATTTTGCAGTTGAATACAATTATATACAATATTCCATTAACCATGATTTTTAAGTTATTTTAAACCAAAATAATTTTTTCAAGAAAATTTATTATCTAAAAGCTTTCTTATCTGGATGTAGTGGCATATAGCTATAAAACTAGCTCCTGAGAGGCTGAGGCAGGATGATTGCAGTCTCCTATCCAGAGACTTAGTAAGAACTTGTCTCAAAATTTAAAAAGGGAATATAGGAATGTATTTCAGTAAATTCTGGGTTCAATGCCAAATACCACACACACACACACACACACACACACACACACACATACACACGCGCACCACAGAATACAAACACCTTTCTTTTACCCATTCAGTATAAAGCAATTCAGTGGGGATTCTATGCCTTATATTCTAGGTAAACGTTCTCTTTCCTGGTTTCCTGGTTTCTGGTCTAGTTGTGGTACATACATGAAATACAAGCATATCAAGGGGACTTTCTCGAGTATTTCAATGAAAAGTAGCATCTCAGAAAAAAATATGCTGAAATAAATGATTAACTTTCTACCCAATCTTCAAATGCTGTCACTTGAAGGATTTTTTTCTAAAGCAAAAAGGCAAGTGAGTGGCACCCTCTTTAGTAGATTGTTAGTTGTTTCCCGATTCCGTTGCAGCCTTTTTCTCCAAATCTCCTGGTTATAGGCTCACTGTTTTCTATTTTCCTTTGAAGGTTGTGTCCGTATAATTAAATAGCTGACAATGGACTGTTAATGAAATGTCATCCTCAACTCTTCTTTCATATGGTTAGAAAGAAATGACTTCTCTTGAAGTTCCATTTTTGTGCATCATATCTGGAAACGATTTGCTCCCAAGATTAACTCTTTTTCTTTCTGGAAGTACTTGTCCTGGCTTTGAATGTACCTTGCTATCTTCTTCTGAGTTAAAGACTCTCTTCTCGATATTAGGTGCAAGACAATGCCATTTTCCTCTAGTGTTTAACACTAACAGCTTAATTCTTAAAATCCCCCTATTTGCCATTTAATACAAAACTTTCTGCTTTCTAAGCTATTCTAATGAGATGGAAGTTATTTTAAAGGCCTATTTCTCCCTTCTATATATTTTTTTAAAAAGTTTTTATAACTTGACAATATTGTGTAAGCAAAGCATTAGAGAAATCAGAAAACCAAAAAAGGGGAATAGTGAAGTTGGATAGGAATTTCCCAACAGGGGTAGGATTTGATATATGAGCTGTAATCAAGTTTCATCAAGTGAATGCTAAATTGCCCAATGTATTTCAATGCAATTTTTCATATATATATCATACTTCTTGCAATAAACAGCCAGTTACACAAAATTTTCTTGTTTACAAGAAAGTAAATCTTGCTCATCTAATCAGATTATGAAAATGAAATCCCAGAACATCTTTGTATTTCAAAAATTTTGCTAGTCTCACAAAAGATAAAATTAAAATATTTTACATTACAAAAATAGAACACCAGGCCTTCAAATTTCTAAGTCTTAATTGTAATTTTTATTACTATACATATGTTTGCTGATGATTTGTGCATTTACTATAAGGTATTAACATTTCTTCAAAGAATATGTCTTAGATACAAATGAATCTGAGTTTCTGAGTCGTAACTCTTCCAATTACTAGTAAGACTATTCAAACAGCATATGACTATACATACAACTTTCTAAAGCTTCATGATAAAATGGAGTCGAAATTACCTATTATAATGTGTAAAACAAAATAACATGTTATGATTTGTATCTGAATGTCCCCCTAAAGCTTCATTACGTTATAGAGGAAGCTGACCTTTCAAATATGGCTGCATATAGAGCTTGTGATTTGTTTATTGTCTAGGGCTGGGACTGTTGATGTGAGTGTTGCACCCACTGTGGAGAGGACATCCTGCATGCAATACAAGGAAGGAAAAGCATATTGCTTCTCCCTTTTGCCCTTTTACTCTTGTCACTTTTGGGGTCTGCTACAGCCACCATGAATGGTTGCCCCTCAGCCATGCTGCCCTGCCTTAGAGCCAGCTGCTTATGGACTGAAACCTCCACAACCTATAAATAAAGCTAAATAAACTTTTGTTCCCCTTCAATTGGGCTTCAGATATTTTGTCTCAACAATGAGGGAAAAGTAAGCAAGACAATGTGTAAAATAATTAATGAAATAGGATTATTGACATGCTTGGCGTACAATCAATATTATTCCACCCTACAGAGAAACATTTGTTTAAATTGTTTACTTTTTAAAAATCAGACTATTGTGGTATCCCATCATTGGAGGTTCAGATTAAAATGAATAGTTTAAGTTTTTATGTTAGTTTTATGTCTCCATTAAAAGGCAATGAAACAACACAAATGCAAATGCTTATATGTTCCACCTTCAGTTATCAGTTTAGGACACTATTCACCTATTCTAATGACACTGACTTTGCATATATATTTTAAATATTGTCATTTGGGATTTCTTTCATGATTTTGTCTTGAAATACTTTATTGATGCTAAATACATTTTCTGTATGAAAAATTTTAAAAGAAATATCCATAAATAATTCATTAAAACAGTAAGAGATACTTTGATGAATAAAACTAAGCCACACTAATTTTATCATATAAAAAAGTCTAATATTGGGGCTGGGAATTTAGCTCAGCGGCTTAAGCGCCTGCCTTGCAAGCACGTGGTCGTGAGTTTGATCCCTGGTACTGGTAAAAAAAAAAAAAAAGTCTAATATTAAAAACTTGAACCAGTATGAATTATAAATTAACTTTATTCACTATATGCACATATATCTTTTAAGTCATATGAAAGTGTATCTATTTTTACAAAGAGACAGATGAAAGAATAGAAAATTTATTGTATAAATTTTGAATATATGCCTGTGAGATAACTATTGTTACAGCCAAATAAACACATATGAGTCAACACGCAAAACACAGTTGTTAAGATGAAATTGGGAAACATTCTCTTTAATATAAGAAGGCATGTTTTGTAGTCATTTTAGAAACTATTCATAAAGCATCTGTTCAGTATTCTTAGCTGTGCTATTGGACACTTTACCCCCTGAAATTTAGATGTTCCTGTGAAAAATCCTAAACTGAATGGAAAAATAATTAGCTTTTCCTCAAAACTATTGAGTCACTGTTAATTGCTTAAAAATATAGTTGATATCACAAGGTCAAAGATTCTAAATTGGTATCTACCACTGTTTCATTTCTGCTAAGTGTGTCATTGTATTTTTTTAATTTTTCAGTTTAACAAGAACAATAATAAAAATAGTGAAACAAAATTTCAGAACATTGTGATGTTTACACATGAGTCTGGTTTATCTCACTTATGAGTATGGTCTCAAATTGCATCCATTTACCTATAAGAGTCTTGAGTTTATCCTTCTTTGTAGCTGGATGTTATAAAAATACCACAACTTTTATATCCATTCTTGGATCGATGGGGATTGTGCTATGCCCAAGACTTAACTATTACAAAGACAAACATCACTATGATATGATATGATGTTTTTTAATTGTTCTGAGAAAATACCAGAAGGGGTATAGCTAGGTTAAATGGGATTTCTAATCCTAGTTTGTAGATGTGCCAATCTATACTTCCACCAACAGTGGAGAAGGGTTCCTCCCCCCATATCCCTACCGGCACTTCTTATTGGTTGATTTATAGATTGTAGCCATTATTCCAGAGGTGAGATGGGATTTCAGTGTTGTTTTAATCTGCATCTCTTGAATGCACAATGAAGTTGAACATTTTTTCACATATTTCTTTGGCATTTCTATTTCTTCATCTGAGAAGTGTGTATTCATCTCAGGTGCCCATTTTTGGACTTGGTCTCTGAATTTGAGGAGTCTGGCTTTTTTCAATTCTTTATATGTTTTAGATATAAGTCCCTTGTCTGAGGGACAATTGGCTATAATATTTCTGTGGATTGTGTTTTCACTCTGTTGTTGGTTTCCTTTGATGCACTAAACATTTTATTTTATTGTCTTTTTCATTTTTATCGGTACCGGGGATTGAACTCACGACTGCTTGCTTGCAAGGCAGGTGCTTATGCCACTGAGCTAAATCCCCAGCCCCCTACTAAACATTTTAATGAGACCCCTGTTGCTGATTCTTTGAAGTACAGACTGGGTTTTGTCCATGAACTCTCTATGTACCTCTATGTGTTCAATATTTTTCCTACCTCGTCCTCCAGTAGATTCAGTGTTTCTATTTTCATATTTAGATCTTCAATCCATTTTTACTTTAGTTTAGTACACTGAGATAGAAATGGGTCTAGTTTTGGTCTTTGGCATATTGTAAGCCAGCTTTTCCAGCATCATTTATTAAAGAGGCTATTTTTCATACAGTGAACATGCTTGCACCTTTTGTCAGAGATAAGATGGCTGAGTGTCTTTGTAGTTAGTTGTGTGTGCATCTAATAATCTGTTCCTCTGATTCTAGTTTGTTGTTGTTGTTTGATTTTATTATAGTAGCTGTGCTGATTTTATTATAGTAGCTTTGTAGTACAATTTCAAGTCAGGGATTGTGAGGACTCCTGCCTAGCATTTTTGCTCAGAATTGCCTTTGCTATTCTAGATCTCCTCTGTTTCCAATTGAATTTTAGGAATGTTTTTTCTAGGTTTGTGAGGTACACTAATGATATTTTGGTCAGGATTGCTTTAAATCTATCTGTACAAGAATTTTGGGAGTATTGCCATTTTCACTATGTTGGCTCTTCCTATCCATAAGCAAGGGATATCTTTCTGTTCCCTGATATCCCCTTTGATCTCTTTTTCACAGTACTGTAATATTCAGTATATAGGTCTTTTACTTCCTGGGAGATTATTTCTGATCCAAGTTCTTTTATAGCTTCCTGGAATTGTTTATTTCAGTTATTATCATTTCAGGAATTTCAAGTGTACGGCTTACATTTTCTTCTATATCCATGACTCCTAGGCTTGCTTGGGATTGCTCCTAGGCTGGAAGTTTGAGATTGCGTTTTGCTCTTTCGTTTTGTCATTATCCTGTATTTCTGGGTTTCGAGCGATGCCCCAAAGTATCCCCCATGCTCTGGGAATCACCTGGCCCACTTTTGGGCAGACTGCAGGCAACTTCTAGGCTTGGAGGTTGCTGGATGTAGCCCTGTTAGGCCTGTGGGCATCTCCTGTGCATCCTCCGGTGATTTGGGATGCTGGGTGTGGTCTTACTGCCTGGGAGCAAAGTTCCAAAGCTTCCTTGTGTGCTGGGATTCAACTCACACAGGTTCAGCTCTTGGGCAGGTCTTTGGCTTCCTTTGTTACACTGACTTCTAAGTATTTATTTCATTATTTTACATGGTATCGTGAAGAGTGTGGTTACCCTAATTTCTTGCTCAGTGTGTTTATCGTTTGTGTACAGGAATGCTACTAATTTTTGAGTGTTGTCTTTATATCCAGCTATGCGGCTGAATGTTTCTGAAATCTAGAAATCTTTTGGTGGCATTTTTGGGGTCTTCTATATAAAATATTATGTATTTCACAGTACTGTAATATTCAGTATATAGGTCTTTTACTTCCTGGGAGATTATTTCTGATCTAATGATAATTAACTTTTTCCTTTCCTACCCTCATTCCTTTTATTTCTCTCTTTTCTTGCTGTAGCTAGTGTTTCCAAAACAATATTTAAAGATAGTGGATATCCTTGACTTGTTCCTGATTTTAGAGTGGAAGCTTTCAGTTTTGAACATTTAGTATGGTATTACTGTTGGTTTTTCATAGATGGCTTTCTATAACATTGTGGTGAAGACCATCTATTCTGATTTTCTGTAGGGTTTTTATCATGAATGGATGTTGAACTTTGTCAAAATCTTTTTCTGCATCTATAGAGATTGTGTGATTTTTTTTTTAAATTTTGAAGGTAGGACAATACAACAAAACAAGACAGAACAAAGCTAATCAAGACAATGCAGTGAAATTGGTACAGTGTTACACAAGGGAGAAAACTGATTACAACATTTATGACATCCTGACCTAAGTAGTACAGATGGTAATAATAATGATTTCAAGTGTAGTTTAACTACTGACAAACTATGGTAACCATTATCATGCAACTTCGTACCACAGGTGCAAACTCTGATGTTATATAACAAAATGAAACATATACCATGTACTTGCCTGCAATATTTTTTTCCTTAGTGGAGTGATTTTATGCTGCTGTTGTGTGGGGTGTTTAGATGGGTATGGACAGGGTAAGGTGAGAAACGAGGTGAAATATAGTAGACTCAAGGCTGGAGGTCAAAGGATAAACCACTTGAGTTTTGGGAAAATGGAGGCCACAGGAGGAAAAGTGTGAAATAGAATTTGAAGGAGTAATCAGAGAGGGAAGAGATGATGTTTACTCCCTTGAAAGTTTAAAGTCAAAAAGTAGGGGCTGGGGATTTAGCTCAGCGGCATAAGCGCCTGCCTTGCAAGCAGGCAGTCGGGAGTTCAATCCCCGGTACCGATAAAAAGGAAAAAGACAAAAATAAAATAAAATTGAAAAAAAAAAGTCAAAAAGTAGCTGAGGAAAGAAAGATCAGTAGAAGAAAAAAAGAAAGATAGGAAACCTAAACAGTGAAAAAATAGGAGATAAAAGGAAAAAAGAAAAACAATGGAGACCAAAAAAGAGGAGGAAAAAAAAGAAAAGAAAAAAAATGCTACAAAATACAAGACAAAACAAAAGAACTTCCAACCAGACAGGAAAATGACAGCCAATCATAAGAACAAGGGGGAATAAAAGTAAAATATTTTTAGTAAAGTATCTCTGGTGCTTACAGATAGTGTTTCTGTCAGATTCCAGAAATGTGCTATGGACTCTGGCCAAGTCTGCCATGGCAGTCAGCTGGGTACAGAGCTGACTGTGACCTTCGGATGTCAGGGCTGGGACTGGTCTTCTGTTGGTGGAGTTCTCCAGATCCCAACAGCAGCATCTTCACTGCTGCTTCCGACACTTCCTCACTGCTGGCCTTGCGATCACTCTGCAGCCAAAGGTGTGTGTGAGCCTCTGTGTCTGGGTCTGGCTGGCCTGGGTCTCAGTGGTTCCATTATTGACTTTGCAAGCCTAAAGCCAGTACTCTGAGCAACTACGTAGAGGACAACATTATGCAATATAGTAACTATTGTACATTTCCTACTGGGCTATCAATGTTTCAATTCATTTTATTGTTCTGTTTTTTTTCTCTTTAAAATTAAGTTTTAAGAAAATATCTATTTTAAAAAGCAATCAATTATGTTTTCAAAAAAAATTTTAGTCCTTCTTGAAAAATCATAAAACTATAGCAAATAAGTAATAAATATTTATATATAACTTGCTTTGCTCGATGTCTAGTTGAAAACATTTAAATATTCAATGATTTGTTTTTTAAATTGTAAAAGCAGAAACCACATTTTCCTACTGCATATCCAAAGCCTTGGAAATAATCTCTGGTACATAGTTACTTACTAAATGTTGTTTGAACTGACCTGGACTTACAATCTATCCAGCATGAGTCTGAAATAGGTGAAAATCTAAGTAAATACAGTACTATGTTATGGATTAATATTTTAAATCTAAATGATAGCAAGAATAATAACATCAATAGTATTTAGAATACTGCAAATATAAAAGATCATACACGGACAAAAAAGGAAATATTTTTATTTTGTACTTGCAATGAGAATTTTTGTAGAAAAGCACTTCCTTTTCTTCTGATCGTGCTTGTATATTTGTTACATTCCTAGGGTTTAGTGAGTAGTGAGATTTTTGGTTAACTTTATATGAAATGCTTCAGCAAACTGTGCTCTTTAGAGGAAAAAAAAAACCACATCCAAACTGTTTTTGAAATACTCTGCTGAAAGTATGGACCTACATAAATATTAATTTTCAGGGAAACTTTCAGGGAAAGAATAAAATTCAAATTTTATTTTGATACATTATTGGTTATAGACTAGGAATGCAGTACCCAAGATGATAAAAGATCATTTCACTGGCTAACAAATCACTAGATTTAGTAAAAGTCACCAAAAAAATGACTAATAGCTACAGTGTAAAACCAACTTAACAGTTCGTTTCTGTGCAGTCTCTCCTATCAGAGTGGAAAAGATTTCCTTCTATCAGTTATCAGTGCCATGACTGATTCATATAGAGTTGGTTCTCATGAAACCAGCTTTGCTGCTGGAGATTTAATCTCCTAATGGTGTGAGGAACATTCCATCCCATTGCTTAACATGAAAGGGAAACTTGCAATTTGTGAACTGCATAACAGAAAATGAGACTAAGTACAAAAGACAAATAAGCTAGATAACATTTCTGATTTTTAAAAGATAACATTTGCAAAAGCACCAAGATATTATGTCTTGCCCAGGATCTCTCTCTACATTCTTGTTAGCATAACTTAAAAATTTAAAGTTGCTTAATCAAAAATTAGAAGAGGGTGCTAAACACAAAAACTGGACTCTTCAAGTTAGAGCCCTGAGTCCTGAAGGATTTAAGCATTTTGAAAGGGATTTCAGAATAGTGAATTCCTGTATTTTCCTACAATACACACACACACACACACACACACACACACACACAACAGCATTCACAAAGAAAATAATGTAATCCAATGACTATTTCAAGACTTTAACAGAACACCTAAAATATTTTGGCCAGTACTATATTAGATATCCCTAAGCAATTGTTGGTCTAATTGATACATTAACAGTACATCAGAAATAAGACAACTTATGAATTATACCACATTCCATTTCTCTTGTTCATTACCCCACACTTAATGAAATGAAAGCAGAATGATCTTATTTTAATGAAACCATTAAGCTGTTCTTAAATAGTACCTGGTACATAAAACTCTATATTTTATATTCTAACTAATAACACTACTTTTGACATCCTTCATAGAATATGCCAATAGCTACTGTATGAATAGACTGTCATGGTGGGAAAATTAAGTTAGTAAAAATCATCTCAGTTGTAAGTACTTTTCACTAGACATAACTTTTCATTTTAAGAAGCCACATACAGCTAAAAGAAAAGTATCATTATGCATTTGCAAATTAGCTGAATCCATGTTAAAAGAAATTTTGATCATTGTATGGTGAAGACATTGGTGAAATTCTTTCAGGAAGAAAATTCTACATCATTATTAGCCTCTCTCTCACTCTCTCTCTCTTTCTATATATATATATAGATAGATAGATAGAGAGAGAGAGATAGATATAGATTTAGATATAGATATATAGATATAGATATATATTTATATAGATATCTATATATCTATATATATAGATATCTATATATCTATATCTAAATCTATATCTATATATATATATATATATAGATATGTATATATATATATATATATATATATCTGTATTAGCCTGTATTGCCCTAAAATTACTTTCTAAATTATTTGGATATAAAGAAGATGCCAACTTAATATCTTGATCTTTCTCTTTGGGCGCTAGGAATTGAAACCAGAACCCCATGCTTGTTAGGTAAGCTCTCAGCCACTGAGCTGCATTCCCACACCATTACTTTTTAATACTTATTTTAAACCAAATTATGGTATATTAGTGTTTTCTTCATGAACACAATATATAAACATTTGTGCAAGGGAAGTTACTGGATATCTTTACAGGTTCACAGTAAGGAGAGCTGCATGGCTGTCTGCATGGTGGGGAGCCAGAGGATGTGGGAGCTGTTCAAGCCATGATGCTGGAAGCCACAGAACAAGAGGGATTGAGAATACAGTGCCATTCTGAGACCGAAGGACTGGAAGCTTCCTGGAGTTTCTATGTCAGTTCACATAGAAAAGCAAAAGAAGCTGAGCTCTGCTGTCCATAGGCCATGGTACTAGCAAAAGATGCACCCGCTCAAGCAGAATGAAGCTTTTGAACTGCAGGTTAACTTTCTCTTTCTTTCAGATGTATTGCATCCATCTGCAAGTCCATTGGATGGTGCAACCCATCAACAGGGTGGGTCTTCCTCCCTCAGTTTGCTGGCCTACATGTCTATGATCTCTGGAAGCATTCCACAGACATACTCAGAACTGGACTTTTCTAAGCTGTTAAGCATCTCTTAATTTAATCATTGACAATCACAATAATTGTCACAAGAACCAAAGTTAATTATGTACTTTATCTTAGGGAGTAGAATTATGTTTTCTTATTGATCCATCATGCCTTTTTTGTGCTTTTCAAGTTTTCTACAAGGAGTATAAATTGCCTAATAAAATAAAATATATACACACACACACATATATATATATATATATACATATATATATACATATGTTTACATCTAAATTGTAATCTAAATTGTAAATAATAAGACCATATATTAAAATACTAATGATGAACAATATGTTTATTCCTGATAATTATTTCATATTCTTAAGGTGAGATAAGCATATTTTTAACTTAGAGAGTAAGGTTTATTATTATGAGTAAAATAATTGAACATAATAAATTAGAATGAGCTAATATATAGAAAAAGATATTAAATAGTTATCATGTTTTCTATAAACAGAAGAACGAATACAATTTGCTTTTTTGATAGTCATAATAGTTGAGTTAAGCATAATTGATTAATTTGGGAAATGAAATCTGAGAAATGTTAAATAAGTGATAAATACTTTTGTTCTCATTAGACTGGAGCAGAGAACATGAATTCTGAAAGCAAGCGAAGTACATACAACTATCTTGACTGAATAACGGGCTTGGCATTCTGGTGTTGGAGTGAATTCTTGTAGTGTAACCTGTGAAGAACTATGCTCTTTTCCACCTGTTGAACTGCACATAGAAAAGCACCCTTGCTTGAATAATTTTTTATTTGAAGGCTTAAATCATAAAAATTAGGCTAAAGTGCTCTATATTACCCACCATTGTACCTCAGAGCTAATCCTGATTCCAATTGGCATTCACTAAGAAGGCAGAAAATTGAGGCAATTATTGAAAATTATTGGGTTTTAAACACACTGTACTCAACTCTCTCCTCCTACCCTTCACAATCACATGCAAATCCTTTTTACTAGGGAAATAATAATGTCTTAGCACCAAAGAAGCTAGATTTCTGGTTATTTTATTTGTATATAACATATATTAATTTGATTTTGATGTATCAAATAGATTGCTATTTGTCCCACAAAAGACTATATATTAACTTATTTTTCCCAGAATCAAAATCACTGTTCACTATCGAACATTCTTCATATATCAGTATATACCATATTTGCCTACACACTAAAAAATTCATCTCAAATCCTACCTCCTTGAAGCCTTTCCTAACTTCTCCCAGCAAACCTCTGATTTTCCTCTCTCGTTCTCCATTTTGTCATACAATTAAACATCCACTCTGCCTATTGGTATGGTGATGTATACAAGCTGCCTACTGCAATAAGTACATGGGATAGCTTAGAGGCAAATTCATCTCTCTTCTCCAAATCAACCCCAATAACCTACCTGCACATTGCTGAATTTAATTGAAAAAATAAATATTCCCTCGGCTTAGTAACTCTTAGAATAAAAATATCCTCTTACTAATTGTACAGAAATAATTTCTCTTGTTACGTATTTCTTTTGATTCAAGTAAGATTCAAGGATGTATTAATATGAAATAGTAAACTACATAATTTTAAATGGACTGCTATCTTTTACTAATATTCTCTAAGAAAATTTATGCTTTAAAGTGATTTGGCATGTACAATAACAAATCAAATTAAAAAAAAATCAAATTTAAATTTGTATCTACTGCCTGAGTTTGACTATTCATAAATCACATGCTGCTTGAAATATGATAAAATCTTTATGGAACAACAAAGTTATCATGGGCAAAATTAGCTTTTAATGTTCTTATATAAATTAAAAATAGAAAAATAATCCTGTGTGGGATTATATTCAAAGATGAGTTTTCACAAGCAAATCAAATTCTTTTTGGAATCATTATTATATATTTAATTTTACTATATTTTAGTTTAAACTTATTGATACAATGTAAGTATATATAATGGCCATGTTAATTATAGGGTATTTGTATTGGTTTATGATATGTCTTGGTCCCTCTTTTTTTCTCCCCATTCCCATCTCCTCTCTTCAAACCCCCTTATTTTGCTCATTTACCAAAGTTGGGTTTTAGTTTATCCTTCTGTTCTTACATTTTTCTTTCCCTTTCTTCCTTTGCCCTCCTTGTTCCGTACTACCCTTTTTGTTTTGAACAGTTTCTTCATTATATTTCTTGCACATTTATGTTATTTACATTTTCAGTTTCTCACATCAGAGAGATAATGCAATATCTATACATGTGTATCTCATCTATTTCATTTATGCTTATCGCCTCAAGATTCATCCATTTAGCTATAAATGTCACAGTTTTACATCTCTTTCTGCCTGTGAAATAGCCCATTTTATAAAAACCACATCTTTTTCATCCATCATTGGTCGATCAGTATTTGGGCTGCTCCCAAGATTTAGCTATTACAAACTGTGCCTCTATAAACATAGGGCATGTATATAACCATGGTATGATGCTTTTAATACTTCTTGGAAGAGATCCAGTAGAGGAATAGCTGGATCAAATGGGACCAGTTGTCTTAGTTTTTGAGAAAACTCCACAGTGACTTCCACAATGGTTGTACCAACCTACACTCCCACTAAGATTGGAGGATTACTTTTTCTTTACAGCCAGCCAGCTTTTGTTTTTAGTTGTTTACTTCATAATAGGCATTCTTTCTGGGGTGAGATAGAATCTCAGTATTGTTTTAATTTGCATCTCTTGAATGACCAGTAATGTGGAATATTTTTTCATATATTTATTTCTTGTTTGTACTTCTTTATCTGAGAAATGTCTATTCATCTCTAAAGCCCATTTTTGCATTGGAATTTTGAATTTAGAGAGTCTGGCTTTTTTTCAATTTTATTGTAGATACGTGTGCTTTGTCTGAAGAACAGCTGGCATAAGTATTTTCCCACTCTGTGGGTTGTCATTTCACTCTGTTGGTGATTTCTTTTGCTGTGCTCAAGTTTTTTAATGATATCCCTGTTGATTCTTTGTAGTAGCTCCTGTGTGATTGGGGTTTTGTTCACAAAGTCTTTGTTTACACTTGTTTCTTCCAGAGTTCTACCTATTCTGTTTTAGAAGATTTAATATTTCTGTTTTAATATTTAGATCTTTGATCAATTTTGATTTTAGTTTAGTGCACAGTGATAGACACGGTGCAAATTTAGTCTTTGGCATGTGGAAAGTCAGTTTTCCCAGCACTATTAATTAAAGAGGCTATCCTTCTGGTGAATATGTTCGGCCCCTTTGTCAAATATCAGCAGGCTGAGTGAGTTTGAAGTGCTTTCTGCATCTTCAAGTGTGTTCCATTGATCATTAAGGCTGTTTTTTCCCCACTACCATGCTGATTTTATCACAGTAGCTCTATAGTATCATTTCAAGACAGCGATCGTGATTTCCCACAACTCCACCTAAAGAGTTCTAAATTTAATAACTCAAATCAATAGAGTAGCTGAATATAAAATCAACACTCAAAAATCAATAGCATTCCTTTACACAGAAAACACTTTCACTGAGAGAAAGTAGGGAAACAACACCCTTAATAATAGTATCAAAAGAAAAGAAATATTTAGCAGTCTTCTAACAATGGAAGTAAAAGATCTCTACATTGAAAACTACAGTACTCTGAAAAAGGAGATCGAAGAAGATATCAGGAAATAGGAAGATATCCTTTCCTCTTGGATAGGAAGAACCAACATAGTGAAAATGGCAATACCCCCAAAACTGGTGTACAGATTTAGTGCAATATCAATCAAAATACCATTCTCACACATCATAGAACTAGAGAAAGCATTCCTAAAATTCATTTGAATCAAACTCAAATTTTTAATAAAAATTATTAATCTCTTATCATTGTCTAAGACATGGCTCATATATATATGAAAATTGATAATTTATCAAAGATTTTCACTAACATCAGTTAGTGAAAATTCTGTTCTTATTGTGTGCAAAAACTTACCAAATGCTGTTTTATAGCATCCCCTTGATGCTACTTTAACATTGAAGAAAATCCATGTTTTCTAAATGAGATTTTGAAATTCATAATAAAAAAATTCAACACAAAAAGCAGAACATCTTACTTGTTGGGGGGAGGAGGACTTAAATTTAAAACCTAAAAAGGTATCTTTCAAACCCAATATTTTGAACAATTAATATGAGGTAATAATCATAGTAAGTTTTCTTTCAAAAAGTTTCTTTCTAACTTAATTGCTGACTATATATTGACAGATGACATTATTACAATAATAGCCAGGTTGTCCTGAGCCTCATAATTCACAAATATGATGAAACAGGCTAAGCATGATTCTACTATTTTGAATGTTCAAATCAGATATCATCCATTAGCACACCTTGTGTTTAACACAGAATTAAGTCATAAGGACAAATAAAAATTAATTTTGTTCTGGGTCATTTCAAAATAATAACTAACAACATATATTAATTTATATAACTGGAATTATGGCCACTAATCACTTTTACCTTTGATTTTCTGAGAATTACAGATTCTAAATCCTTATAATTACACAAGTGATAGCTTCTCCTACTTGTAACAAAGGGCAAAAGTGATTAAAAGAGATGACAGCAACTTATTTCCTACTTCAATATTTGGAACTACTGAAAAGGGTCAAGATGATAGCAATAGAGTTAAATATATTTATTTAATATAGCATGATTAATTAGAATCCTTATAATTAATTTCTGATAAAATTGTGGTTCACAACATATATCATGTACTGCAATTTTCTACAAGTTTCTGTTTCTTGATTATACTTAATATATTCCAAATTATAGTATAAAATACATAAAAATAATTTCTCAAGTATGCATATGGTTTTTAGCAGACATATATTTCTAGTAAACTGTAAAATATTTCTAATCCTAGTTAGGTTGACTATTACAAGCAAAGAAACTAAGTTATCTTGAAGGCAATTAACTTAGGTTCACTCAGCTGAAGTTATTCACTATGTACTATTATGAATAGAAATTAAAGAGTTTTGTTATGCCAAATTACTTCCATGTGTGAGAAACACATGAATACATACACACAAAAAAAGAAAAAATGAAAATTAAATGGGTCGACATGGAACAAAAGCAGAAGATGTTGTCAAAGTTCTCTAATTTAGTGTGTAGAGAATAAGTCTTGCTTTTATATGACTAGGTAGATCATGAGAAACTAACTTTGCTCAGCATAAAGGAATTTGCATCAGACTATGAAAAAGCAGAATGAAAATTAAAATCTTGCTAAAAGTTATAATGCTAAACAAAATTTTTTCCTGAATCCTGAAAATTCTCAGCTGAGGGTAAATAATACCCATCTCCACAGTTAATTAGCATAAACTGAATAGAAGCTTTATGTCATTATGAATACTTCCTGATTATACAGAATATACTATATAATAGCTATTCCACATCAAATGGCTTTTTCAATCAACAGGCAGACCACACAGTGAACATTTATAAGAGATGACCTTTCTTTATTTGTATATTCCTTTAGATTTAAAAAGTTGACCTACATAATGTTCCTATATTATTTTTCATTGACAAAACAGAAAGTCTCAATATGAAAGGAGGAAACATTGTTGTTTACAATGACATATTTGTGTTTTGACAATTGGCTATTTTTCTAAACCTGTAAATAGAGCTAAATCCTGCATCAGCTTGATTTTTATTACCCAAATTTGCAACGGAAGCAGCAAGGTAGACTTTAGGTAAGGCATCCTTTTAACTCAGCAAGATTGGAGGAGTGTTTCAGAAAAATCTCTAAGGTTAACAGATTTCAAATCAGCTGTTCAGTGGGTTTGGCCATGGTAACCCTGGGCTTTAGTGTCAGATAATTGGTGAAGGATTAGAAAACTGAATTCAGAGATGGAGTTTGAGTTCCAAGTTTCTGATTTCTATATGCCCAGTGAGTCTACAAATTATTGAATTTCTCTATATTTCTATAATCATGCCTAAGAATATATTTTACATGGTGGAGAGACAGACAGAGAGAGATCGAGAGAGAGAGATCGAGAGAGGGAGAGAGAGAGAGAGAGAGAGAGAGAGAGAGAGAGAGAGAGAGAGAGAGAGAAAACCAAGATTTCTTACCATACATAAAGTATGGATATCTTTTGATTAAGAAATACTGGACTAGGCATAAGCTTTTATGTTTATACATTAAGATAAGGTTCTGTTTAGCACATATAAATTATTCCTTTAAATGCTATTATGTAAAACAGAGCACCACTATTCTATGTCCCACCTTTGTGCCTTTTCCCAGGCTTTTCTCTCCACCTAAACTTGCCACTGAGTTTTCATATCTATCCACAGAGGCCCTTTTCTTAATGCACAGTGCCTGTTTAAATATCTCAAGTTTAGCTGGATGCATTCCTCCTCTTTTGCATGCAGAAACTATTCAACGTATCTACTACCCTGTATCAGAATAATTTTATTACCCACAAATCACCTTGTGTCAGTCATTTGCCTCTCTGCATTTTAAATGCCAGTATCGCTTGCACTGTGTTTGAAGTTGGAATGTACAATATGCAGCAGTATGTCTGTTACAAAGGACACATGTGCTCAATGAGTAGTACGAATAGTTTTATGCCTTTAGTTTTAAAAATAAATGAAGACAATCAAAAATAGATATTAATTCTAATAGAGTTTTGTTTGTTTTGACTCTATGTAATGGACTTGTAAGCACTGCATACAGATTATAATAGTAAAAATCTATTCTGAACATATTTCTTATAAACCACAATTGATGGTGTTTGAATCCTCTGAGAAAAAAATGGTAATGTTGAAAATGAATCAAGAAGTTATTTAATATCTACTAGAGGGCACAGCATTTTTAAATTTACCATGTAGTGTAAGTACTCTAATTCATATGATTTATTTTCACAGTAGAAAAAAAAGGTAGTCACTCTGATCTCTCTGTTATTTAAAAATTTCATCCTCATAGTCTGGTCAAGACTCTTACCTATGTGATATAAATCATGCCTTAAAAGGTCTTTCATTATAAAAGGCATCTGCATATTTAAGCATTGATGCAGGAAAGAAAGAAACATAGTATCTTCAGGCTATCAGATGTTGGTAAATGTCAAATATTCAAATAAGGCATCATTAACAGAATAATATCATAGATAAAAGCAGGATACAACTTTTCACTTATTTTGCAGCCTTAAGTCTTTGACATTTTAGAAGATTAAGAAATCCTCAAATATTTCCAAGTATTTAAAATGTAATGTGCATGAGAAAGGAACTTCTTTGTACAGTATTATCTACTTCTGACTTAATAATTTTCTTTCTCTGAACTGACTGGCTTGCAAAACCTGTACATTTAGTAACCTAGTTGAGAAATAGTTTGTTCTGCATAAATGATAAAAATTGCATTTTTCCAATGCATTTATGGAAGTTTATGTTATTTTCTAATGTGAACTGACCACTTTACTAATTTGACAGTCCTTTAATTTCTACCTACTTGAAAAATCTCAAGATCAGTTTAATATTTTATGTAACTCTATATATGCTAGTTTGGTTTTCATAGCTATATCATCAATATAATCAAAGTCAGTTTACTCAAAATATTTTAAATATATCCTAATTAGATAGGATATTAGCAGTGAATATTATCAGTAATTCTAGAGGACATTCAAAAGAAATTTTTCAACAATTTTGTTTTGGTGAAATGTCTCCAATAAAAAATAGAGATCTTCACAGACATAAATCACCAAGTAAGATAAAAAGTTACTTATGCTTCCATCTTGATTGTCAAGAAAGGGAAAAAGAAAGAAAATACTATATCCTTAAAGTTAGATCTAAATGAAATAAGTCAAATTTTTGTTGTATCATCTATGAGAATACACTAAAAAATTAGAATTGTAAAGGAAATCACCACTTAATATTTTAAAAAGGGAATCAATTAATTTCTATCAAGAAAGTACCAGAGCTGTGTGAATGACAAAATTCAGATTTCATAGGATCAATAATTAAAAGAAAATTATTATGGACACAACTATATGGGAGAAATGAGTACTATCTTGCTGGAGAGAACACAGAAGAATAGGGCATATGAGAAGGGAAGGACAAAATTAGCTAAGACTGCAAGGAAAAGAAAAGAATGGGGAACTGGCATGAATCTTGACAGACTCCTTGGAATTGCATGTGCACACTCTTGCATCCTGAGTAAGCCGTGCTCTCTGGTTCTAATTGTCAGCACTCTGATAGTATATGTTCAATTTAGCCTCTGATTTAATCATAACTCACCCATTTATCCAGGAAAAAATTAATGAGCTCTAACTCTGGGTCAGACACTGAAGACAAGCAAATGAAGAAACATTGAGAACAGACACTTCAATAAGCTAAGAAAAACATTGAAAGAAAAATATAAGAGCATTAGAAGAAAAATATAAAAGGTGCCTAACCCAATTTCCTAGGCTAGGGAAAGCTTCCCAGAAATTGTTAGAGCTAAACTAGTGCTTAAATTTACAAAGAAAAATAAGAAATATAAGATAACCAGCTACAGGAGCCAGAGAGAGAAATCAGAATGCTGTTTCTTAAAGTTAAAAAACAGAAAAAGTCAACCTTCATGAAATCTAAGACTGATCATGGAGTGAAGGGTCTTATCAATAGTTTTAGCTTAAACTAGTAAAAATAGCTAGTTATTTTCTTGGGCTGTTTTGTGTGTTATGACAATATAATTGAGACTGGATAACTCATTTATTTACTTACAATTCTGCATGCTGGGAAGTGCAATATCAAGGTGTCAACATCTTTTAAGAGCCTACCTGCTACATCATAATATGACAAAAAGTATCAAAGTATTGAGAGAGAGAGAGTGGGGGCCAAACTCCTACTTTTATAAGCAACTCCATCTTGCAATGACTCCTGCCATGACAGTTTAATCCACTCACAAGGGCAGAGCCCCTGCCCAAATACCTCCTATTAAGCCTCACTTCCCAACACTGATAGACTGGAGATCAAGTTTCCAACACTGGAAACTTAGCGGACATATTCAAACCCACAGCAACCATTAATAGTTCGTTTTATCATTTAAAGTAATGTGATGACATATTTTATGTAAGGAATCTCTATGGTATATATATTGCTGTGTAACAAATTACCATAACCTGAATGATTTAAAACAATGCATAATATTTATCTCGCAGTTCTGTGGCTCAGAAGGCCTGGCTTAGCAGAGTCCACTGCTTAGAGTCTCACAAGTCTTTAAAGTGTCTGCTGAGACTGAGTTCTCATTGCAGGCTCAGCTGGGGAAAGAATCCCTTACAATCTTCCTGTTGATTGTTGGTAAAATTAATTTCTTTATGTTTGTAGGATACATAGCAGTTTGCGTCTTCAAAACCAGCAATAGAGTGTGTAAGTCTGAAAGACGGTCATATAATGAAATAATTACCAAAGTAAAATCATATTTGTCCTACTAGATTTGTTAGAGATATGTCAGGGCTCACCACACTTCCTGGGATGGGATTAAACAGGTCTGAACACCAAGAAGTAAGAATCACGGGACTACCTCAGAATTCTACTGATCAGACAGACATTCATTCAGTTATAAGGGGAAAATAGAGAAGAAGTATAGTTGATACTGACCCATATTAAGAACCAGAACTGAAAAAGCTTGTTAAATTCCAGAACTTTCAGCATATAGAATATGTCAAATACAGAAATTAAATTTGGAAATTATGAGAAAAGCAAGATGATTCCCAAAATACAAATCTGGAAACTGCCTGAATGCTGATTATTTGAATATAAAACCCAGAGAAGAAACAGGATTTCAGAGTCTTTCTGATGAGCTCAGCTTGACACTGTGAATCTGAATTTTAAGCATGTTAAATGTGACATAACAATAAGGTATCCAAGATATAAAGTCTGTAGTAATCAATGGCGAAAAGCAAGGACTACTAGGCCAAATACACTAATTAGATGGCTAATTCTTTATTAAATATCCATGAGTGACAAACAATGGAAACTTTGGAGCTCTTTGTCTGTTTGCACCCAGAGAAGGAAGCAAAACTATGACACAGAGGATAAGATAAACATCCAGAAATAGAAACCAAATAACTGGACATTAAGTGTAGAAACACTTAGCAATGCCTTAGGAAAAAGATTGGGAGATCTAATCAGAGCTACTTTTCAATTATCTTACTGATTTCTTTTATTTCAAAATGTCAGTAAAAGTACATTTTAAAATCAGCCTTATTTTAATGTGCCTTTATGTAGAAAATAGCAAAAACACATTGTTTTCCATAGATGAAGAGAGTAAAATACATAATCTCTAAAGTCAAAGGTAGCATTGGGATGTGGTAGCAAAGAGGTTATAAAAACATGAATTGAACAGAACATATGCTACAAAAGACAGTTTTAAAAAATAGTATCTGTTATAAAAGATAATTTTATAGTCCCTGGCCTTCACACACTGTAATGAATAGGAATTGGATCTGTTTTCTTTGGATATCAAGAGAAAGGGTATCTTGGAAAAGTAGAGGACTGAACAGAAGCAATAAGCAAACATTTGCACCTGTGCAATGACTGACAATTGCAAAAAAAACTGCCCCCTAGCCAGTGATGATTGTGGAGTACCATGATATAAAATATTTTGTTATCAAAATTTTAGAGCAAAAAAATGCTCTAAAAATCAACTTGGAGCTGGGTGCAATAGCTCATGCCTCTATTCCCAGTGAGAATGAGGCGGGAAGATCTCCATGGTTTCAAGGCCAGCCTGAGCTACAAACATAGTGACTTCCAGGCCAGCCTGAACTACACAGAAAGATGCTGTCCCAAAAAAGAAACTATATCAATTTCATAAACAGTAATCTGCCTACCCACCCTGGGATAGTGGTGAACTACTTTGCACTTATTCATTTAACTCGATCTTTGGCTTTTACCATTTTCAACTTCCTTCTACTTTTCAGTGGTCACATCAGATCTAGAAATGCATCCAATATCTTCTCAAGAGATGCCAGATGAGTGCTGGGAGTGTACTTGAACCCTACATTGCAAAACCAATGAAGAAATTTAAGAAGGCAGTGGCTTATAATGCATTTCTTACTCCTATTATGATCATAATCAAAGGAAGTCTGCATTAATAATGTGCTCTAATCCCCCAGGAATAGCTGAAAATAGAAAAACGAGTTAGGAAAGCTACATTTTATTAATCTGGCAACTGACTTGCGTACTTTTTTATTAAATACATTAAATAGCTCAAAAGTTTCCAAATGAAGCAGCCAAGTAGAGCAGGAGTTGGTCCTATGCGTTCTTAGCTTTCAAGTAAATAACGAGAGAGAAATGGAATCGATGTGGCATTTTTCTTTTTTTTTTCTTTTTTTTTTTTTTTTTTTTTTTTGATGTGGCATTTTTCTAGTCTTAGTCAAATCCCAGTGACTGTGCTCACCTAAAAGGAAGCCACATGGGACAGGTTTGAGATGATTAAATCTTAGACAATATATGGTCTCATTTTTTTGCCATCACAAATCTTTGACAGTCTCAAATAACGCAAGTATAACTGTAAGACTCAGTTGTGATATTGACCTCTCAATCAAAAGTATAAAACTAAACAGACGTATACTGAGTTTTAAAGTAGAGGAAAGAGAAATGACAGGCTAGTGCCAAAGAAATGGGCTTCTAGTTCACTCAAAAGTGTACACAGCTACATGTATAATGGCTGAAGAATCTATCCCCTTTCCCAACTTCCCTGTAGCAGATGCTCAATATCTACCAAATTAGTTGAATTTTGTTTTAAAAGAAAAAGACTATCATGAGTCCTACTATGTCCTCCAAATATCCTATAGTGAAGCTTTCAGTGCCCCAGAATGTGACCATACTTGGAAAAATGTATCCTGAGGAGGTCACTTAAATGAAGTTGGCAGTGTGGAACCTAAAAACAGGGAAACCTCAAGCACAGATGGAAGTATGAAAACACACCAAGAAGAATCCCCTTCTCACACCACAAAGAAGGCTCTCAGAAGAAACCAATCCTGACTACACTGTGCTCTTGGTCTTCTAGTCTTTAGAATTATGAAAAAATGAATTTCTATTGTGTGAACTATCCAGGATGTAGCGCCTATTATGTCAGCTTTTACAAACTCATATAAAAACTAAATTGAGGTAGTGACTGTGATCAAAGCAAGGCAAATAGCTTTGTAGATAACAGAAAACCAACCAACAAACTGGAGGCATATACTACAGGCAGAAGCGTGCAGCAGCACCAGGAGTTCAGCTGGCTGGGGGTAAAGTGGTCCAAAGAACATGGACATAAAGGTTGGACTGCACTCACTGCTTAAATTACAAAAGACTTCTATCAGTTGCTATGAGACTATGTTTTGTTTTTATTGTTTTGTTTTAAGAACAAGTGGCATGCCAAAAGAGGAAGGTCACAAACAAAGCTCTTCCCCTAGGACATGAGCCAGGCCACTTGTACCTATGTAACAAAATCTGTGATAGCTCCCAGATCACTAGGACAGAGATCCACTGCAACCGTACTGTGATGCGGCCCTGGATGTGACAGTTTAAGAACTGCAGGGTAGAAGCAAGCAGAAACAAAGTCACAAGCAATCAAAATCCAAACAATAAACAAGAACACACTCAATCTATATGACAAGCCTGCCAGTCAAAATTTGAAAACATATGAAACCTGACATTAAGGTATCTTTCATTAACAGAAAGAAAGAATGCAGTCAAAAGATTCATGATGTACCTATAACAATAAAATATTTGATGGTTTAAATATATATGCACATGTATGCCTATACGATATTCACTGAAGAAAATGAATTTCAAATATGTACAATAAAAATGAAAAGTAGAAATCAAAGAAGATAATTGTATTAAAAGAATGAAATAAAATTTTGTCAAAGAAAAGGTATTCTTTAAAGTAAAAGAAATCATTTAAAATGATAAACTTTAGTTGGGAAATCACCCATTTTCATTTGCTCTTCCTGCATAACCACTTACCACAAATTAGGGAGCTGAAAATGACACACATTTATTATCATCACAATTTCTACAGCCTGGAATCTATGTAAGGCTTACCTAGAACTGAAGCCAGCAGGTAGGATATTGCCTGCACTGCATCTCCTCTGAATTTCAAAGTTGTCTTCCCAGTGTATGTGGTTGGTAGCAGAATTTATTTTCTTGCAGTTGTAGAACTGAAGCTGGTAGATGTTAGAGGTCACTGATGGTTCCTGCCAGAAGGCCCACCGTGCCATGCCGTCTTCCCCATCAGCAGATAAGAGCATAGTAACTTCTTCAAAATATGAAGGTGACCATAGAGCTGCTTACTCCAGACTTCCAAAATAGACAGCTTTGTGTAAGACAACATTGCAAAAGGAGTGATGTCCCATCACCTTGACCTTATCCACTTCTTAAAAGCAAATCATGTGTTCAGCCCACACTGAAAGGAAATAGATTATTCATGAGCGCAACTCTTTGGGGCTGATTCACTGCATGTTGATATAAAAAGGTAGTTAATCAGAAAATATTACTACAGAATATGAATGCTTTTTTCTGATAGAAAAAAAAGACAATTTTAAAGACACATTTAGGGGCTGGGGATTTAGCTCAGCGGCATAAGCACCTGCCTTGCAAGCAGGCAGTCGTGAGTTCGATCCCTGGTACCAATAAAAAAGAAAAAGACAATAAATAAATAAATAAAGACAGATTTAGATGTAAGAAAAAAAAGTATCTTCAATATAACATGAATAAAAGTCAGAATAAAGCAATAAAAATGGAAGAGATCTGATTTTAAGAATGAAATGGTAGCAAATTTGAGGATTAAAGCAAGGTACCATAACAAAAATCAGTCCTTGGAGAATGTTAGGATGAAAAAGAATCATAAATACTAGGAAATGAGAAATTGCCATAGACTGACAATATCCACTCCTCCTCGGTAACATAAAATTTATATAAACATTAAGCTATAATTCTCAGTGAATCAGGACAGGGGGATTACCAACCCAGAATTCAATGAGCAGTTAAATCATTCTTCAGGATTATGAGAAAAGGAATTTTAAAGACACTCAAACACCCTACAGTACACACTAAAAAATGAAACAATAAACTTTAAACAAATAAAGTGAATAGATAGAATACATAAAATTTAGGTTTATATGTTGTATAATATAATTAGCATTGACAAAAATTCAATCAATGTTAACCCAAAGTGAAACACTGTATCTTTTTTTCATCTGTACTGGTGAAGTGCTGGCTTCCTTGATAAACACTCTCCCCCCTCCCTGTTGCTGTTTCACGTCCTTTCCTTCCCTTCCACTCACCATTCCTCTTTTCAACTCCTGCCAGACTTGCTGCTCCTTGTAGGACACAAAGCAAGGGTCCCTTGAGCGGTCTAGAACAGGAGAGGCAGGCTATCTGGCTTCCTGTGCGCTGAGACTTGCCATGTATATTTAGACCTAGAGTCTGAAAGCAAATCCAGTCCCAGTTACCAACATGGGCTACCCATGGAAGCACACTTCAGAAAGTCAAGACTAAGAGCAAGCACACTGGGAAATTCCTGGCCACAGCAGGATCAGCTTCCAGACTATCACACTAAGCTAATTGCTAATGTTCTGTAAATTTAACCCAAGCACAACAGGCTTCCTTTACATATTTTTCCTAATCGCACATGCTAATGAATTTTTGCTTAATTCTGTTTTCATTTCCTCCTCAAACATTAGCTAAAATGTAGTATCTCATAAAAACCTGTGTATGCGTTTGTTTGTTTTTGAGACTGGGATTCGCTATGTAGTTTAGACTGGTCTTGAGTTCACTATTAGCCCAGTCTGATTTGAAACTCATGTGATCCTCCTGTCTCAGCCTCCTGAGTACTATTACAGGTGGGAACCACCACACTTGCCTGATGAACTGATTCAATCCATGCTATACTGGCTTTATTGATCCAGCATCTTCCTCAAGGGAACTAAGGTTAATTTATTTGCTACATTGTCGATGTCCGCTCCCGG
The DNA here is from genome assembly GCF_034190915.1 of Cavia porcellus. Taxonomy (NCBI): domain Eukaryota; kingdom Metazoa; phylum Chordata; class Mammalia; order Rodentia; family Caviidae; genus Cavia; species Cavia porcellus. The sequence goes on along the minus strand of NW_026947497.1, from coordinate 22,071,845 downwards.
CCGGCAGGAAGGACACACGACAAAGTCTGGTAGTGGACAACCTTTTCTTTTTATTTTCCTTCTCCGTACAGCCTGCCCTGGGTTCTCCCAGCTGAAGCCTCCTCTGGTCCGCTCCCCGCGGCTCCTTTTGTGCTTCAGTCTGCCCCAAAGCCTCTACCGGTCCGCTCTCCGCGGCTCCTTTTGGGCTTTTACTTCTGGGCTTCTACCTGGCTTCTTCTTCCGCCCAGGGGTGGCACCGGTATATATACGGGTACAGTGTCCAATCATGTTAAAGTAAGCAAGGCAAGCTGATTGGCTAACATCATCAGTTGCCAGGCAGACTATATTGTTGAGCGGGTTGTTTACGCGGTAAGCAGGAAACTAACATATTCGATGGGAGGGGTAATCTACCCCAGGCTCCGCTCTTCACCACAGGCCGCACGTCCGCCGCGCAAGGCGAGCTATCACAGACGCGGCTCCCAACACTACATCCCAACACACAGATTAGAACACAGATTATTAAGTAAATATTGAAATCTTTTGCCCCAATTTGAATTTGTTAATAACCAGAATTCATTAGCTTCAAATCTAAATCACTGGTCTTCTGAATTAATGTTTTCATGTATTAGGAAGGTGAAGAATATATATTTAGATGACACATTTATTTTGTATCTAATTTTAATAACATTAGTTAACTTATTTTCAAAATAAATTCTGAAATGAAAAAAATTGTATAATTGTAATGAGTTGTACATAGTAAGTGAAAGATAGACACTCAACTACAATGACAAATTTATTGCTAGCCAGAGAAAATGAACAAATGTCTGAGAAATTAAACCTTGATATCATCTCTGAAGCTCTTTAGAAGGCTGGTTTGCAAGTCATAGATGCCACGAGTACTCTAAAAATATTAATGTTAGAGAAAATCACAATCTTTCCCATCTTTTCAGTTATCTTCAATCTTTAACATTGCTCATAAATTATCTTACAATTTATTTAAAGTTTTTAAATAGTTTAAAATATTTAAATAGTGGACTTAGTCTCAAAATATAACATCTATGGTTGGAATAGGACATCAAAAGTATTATACAAATTAATGTACACATGACACATATAGTAGAAGCCAAACTAGACAAATAGACTATTAACAAACAAAAATATGTCATTAATTTATTCTGTTTGTTCAGAAAACTCCCCACCGGAAACATTCCATGCAGTCTTCATATGGCCAAGTGCGAATGTCATGTGGAAAAGAAAATGAAAACTTGAGATGCACTTTTTTGCTCAAAAATTTGGTTGAATAGTGCAATTATTAAAGCATGGTAGCTTTGGCAAAGAATAAAAAATAACAGCTCTTTTCAGTTTCTTTACATGCATTTTTCTTTTCAGAATAAGCAACCTTTGGAATGTAATTCATTTATCCCAAACAAAGGGGGGAGGAAATTCCAACAGGACTTCAAGTACAAAATTTCAGAATATTCATACTTACATGCCATGTAAAACATTTATGCTTTAGTGAAACCAGCTCTGGTGAACTAGACTATTTCATAAAGATATTGTAAATGCCATTGGCTTCACCTTTGAAGATATCCCCATCAAAAATGCATGAAGTGATATGTATGTAAGACGACAAATGGAATTCAAAGCGTGGTTTAACCTTTCTTGGCTCTCAGTAGTGCAGATCTCAATCTTAAAACTAGAACACTGTGATTTAATTTCACATGCTGAGAAATCTCGCCGCATGCACATATAAGGAAAGCAAACTGGACTTCATTACTGAGCACGCTGCTTCCCTGACTTGTAGTGGTTTTTTGACATGTTCCATTTTCTCCATTTCTTATGTGGCTTTAAAAGTGAGGATGGACACACACCTGCATCTAATTTGAGCAACACAAACATATGGCTTAACTGGCAGAAGGTAAAAGAAACTGGAATGCAGCAAAAGGTTTTACTTAGTAATGCCAGTTGCCTCTTTTTACTGTCTCCTTTTGAAACAGAAGAATACTTAAGGTAACAGGACATGGCAGAGGTGATTTCTTTTTGGGAGGAGGGGGGCTCATATAACCTGAAAATAACAATGATAATAAATTATATTTGCTTAACTAACATTCAGTCTTAGAAATCTTTAAACACTAAATGACTTAGATTTTAAATAGTCTTACACTGCATTATATGCCAGCTCTTATAATAGGTGAACTAATGCAAAATAAATTAAATTTTTTATCATGGGACATACACATATACACAATTCCATAGACACGGATTCCAGAACTTTTGAACTCTAGCCCTCATAAGAATATAAAGAAGCTTATAATTCTTTCATCTAGTGCTTTCATCCGAATATACTATGACAACGCCATATAAATCTTCCAATCATATGTGCTACCCATAAGCTTGTTAGATATTTTTTTGTTAAAAATCCTTTCTACTTCTTGAGTACCTTATCATATCTCTGCTTTAGAAGTCAGCCTGTAATTGATAAAAATTGAAGATTCTTAAGAAAATGTTTTGCATATGTTAACAAAAAAATAGAAAAGGCTTCTAGTTTATCTCTAATGATAAAAATTGATATTTTGAAAGTATATGTAGGTAAAAAAGAGGATAATCACAGTACTTTTGTAAACTGTGATATTATGCTGTAATTATCTACTTATGATCCGAGTTCACATTAAATTTAATTCAATATGATTTTGGAGCATCGACCTCTGGATCTCTCATATTGAACATTAGCCAATGTTAGCTTCTCAGAGACATTTGAGAAACTGATATGCAATAAATCACAGCCTTGTAAGCAAATGAAAAGATTCTGTAATGGTTTTACTTTAGAACCTCTTAAAGTTCTGGTACCTGAAGTCTTCCATGGTCTGGCCATGTAACTGGTATGTCTGTGATAATATCATTCTGAAGTAAAACTGTGAAACAAAGTTGCCTTTGAATTTTTTCTCTATCTCACTAACTTTTTAAATCATTCTAGTAAAAGGTAACAAGTTGTAATCTATTTATAGTAGTAACATGAAAATTACTGTCTTGTGGGAACTAAGAATGTTGACTAGGTGTAGCAGCATAGGATATGGAGATAATGAAATCCATTGTTAACACCTTCGGTGAAGACATAGTGGAAGCAGCCTACCTTGAGATAGATCAGTCCTGTCCCGCCATGTATCCCCTCCGAGTCACAGTCCCTCAGATGTGTCCCTCACTTTTGAAGAAAAGTATTTCACAGTGTCACTGTATAAACTACTTAAGAGAGTACTTAAGAGCATTTAGGACTTTTTCTGCTCTCTCTCTGTCTCTCTCTCTCTGTCTCTCTCTCTCTGTCTCTCTCTCTCTCTCTCTCTCTCTCTCTCTCTCTCTCTCTCTCTCTGACTACCCTTCCCATTCTCAATTGATTCTTCAAACCAATCATCCTGAAAAGAATTTGTGAAGTCCACAAATACATCATTGTAAGTACACACTATAAATTTTATATTGATTCTCCTCCAAAGAGCTATGTGTTGGAAGCTCTGTCCCTAGCATAGTGCTAATAGAGAGCTGGCAGAACCTTTAAGAAGTGGGCTTTTGAAGGGGGAAGTTAGGACACTGGAGTGTGTCCTTGAAGGAGATATTGCAACCCAGCCCTTCCTCTCTCTTTTGTGTCTAGCCATGAGCTGAAAACTTCTTCCACGATGAACTTCTCCCATGACGTACTTGATTGCCATAGGTGCAAAAACAATGGTTAGCTATAATGGTAACTATAGATTGAAACCTAGAAAACTGTGAGCCAAAATAACCTTTCTACTTTAAAAGATGATTATATAAAGTGTTCTGTTACAGTACTAGAATACTAATACAGTGTCTCATAGATTGGTAATAACTATTAGTTATGTCTTCCAATAACTTTCCCATATAATCATGAAAGCAAGACACACACACACACACACACACACACACAATATTTAAAAACCATTAATAATACCATTAAAGCTCAGTAGCTGTGATAAGAAAATATGACTATCAGAATGAGGAAGAATTCTGAATAAACTAGATGTTTGCTAGAAATTCTAAGAGTGAGTTGGCTAGACATTTGAGATCTTGGTTGTTCAATCTCATCTGGCCACAACCTCGAGTTCCTTCTCTCCTACATTAGTATCACTTTTTTCCTGTCCTCTAGAAAATTCCTTCCTGATTTTCATAAACCTGACTTTCTTCTCCTTGTTTCTTTATTAAAAACCGACGTTGCCCGTTGTTTAGGTCCATGTAAACTTCCCTGCCTTGCTCTCAAGTCTCTCTAAGATATCTTCTGTGCAACCTCCTCCCCAGTCAATGGGTGTGTGTAATACTGAACCTATCTCTGTGTCTCCCTTTAGAGAAATGTCTGCTCATTAACACTGCTCTTTTGGACTTCTTTTCTGATGCTTCTAGCTCAATTATCTATGTTAGTCCTCTCTTCTCATCTCAACAGTGGGTAGAAACGATGGTATCCTTGCAGGTATCATATTCCAAGAAGTACTAGCAAGCAGATCGTATAAGAATGATGCCCACTGAGTGGGGCAAGAGGGAAGCCCAGTGTACTTGTGGCTTTCCTATATGGCCTGTCACAGAATAGGATCCTAATAAGCTTTGGATAGACACTGATACATACTGAAATATTTAATCCAATGTGAAGCAAATCAAATGTAATTAAAATCAAATAAAAAATACATACTCTTAAATAGAATATGTGTCATAATAATCTATAAATAGGTGATTACTGAGTGAATAAGTGACTTTGTATACTCAGACTGAGTGAGCCTCGGGAATATATTCAGCTACCTCTAATATATGTCATATTTTAGATATTACAATGTTTGTACTAAAACTAACCCAATTACATGTAGTACAAAAAAAGAAAGAGTGTTGAGATGGATGGAATGAGAAAAGAGAAGGGAAAAAGATGAAAAGATGAATTAAAATGTGTTATATACATGTACTGTCTCCCTGTGAAGCATGTAAATGATATGTACTACAAACACGTACTAATAAAAAATGATGTAAAAAAGAAATACTAGCAATAATTTATAGCCTTTAAAATTTATTCTGTGCTTTAAATAGTCTCACTTGAGTAGAAATTTAACTAATATGGTTCCCTTGTATATTAAAAAGGTGCATGTATATATTGAAGACCACAATCTATTATAATAGTAAAGAAAATACAGTGCTGGCTGTGGTGGTACATGCCTGTGATCCTAGCACTTGGGAATGGGAGCCTTGGGGCAGGAGGATTGCAGTGAGTTCACGACCAGCCTGGGCTACACAGTGAAACCCTGTCTCAAAAAAAGAAAAGAAACAAAGAAAGAAAATATGAAACAAGATCATAAAATCTTTTTTAAAGAGTTATTAAAAAATCTATTTAAAATTATTTTCTTTGGGAAACAATTTTGTCAATATAACCAAGTGACTGAAAATAGAATTACAGAGGTTATCATGAATAATAATGAAAGCCTGAGTTTATTCACTTTGCTATTTATTCAGTAAGAATAGCACATGGTGTTCTATTTTGTATATTTATAATGTAAGGTAAGGCCCAACTAGTAATAATTCTACTGGATACAAAAGTGACCCAAAAATTAGTTAGAAAGTGAGTGAGAATGATGTAGGTATAAATTAGAATGTGGTTAACCAAAGCAGGAGACTCAAGTGACCCAGAAACATTTCTTAAAACAAATGGAGACCATGTTGCGAAGCATCTGCTGTAGTACATATTTTGTCATTCATTGAATACTTGAACTAAATTTCTAGTTATATGCACGTGTAAATTATTTTTGGATTAAAGCAAGAATTAATGAAAATGTGACACTTTTTGTAGAGGATTTAAAATTATAGCATAGTTCCATATCTAACAATATCACAGTCACATTTCTGTTTCATCAGTGGCACATGGTATCCAATGGAAACAAAATAATGAACAATATTAATAAGCAATGTGCCACCTAATGGGATTGGGAGAGAAGAAAAGAGAGTAACTACAGCTGGGCACAGAGCTCACAAAATCCATAGCAGCTGTCAGTCACAACTTGATTGCCAGCCTGAGAACCAGCCCAGTAAAGATGTCACCTCAGTATGCTTTCAAAAAATGTAGTGAAGTCTGCTTCAATTACACAAAGAAAAATGTTGCATCTAAATTTAGAGGAAAGGCAAAAAATATACTCACAGAATATGAACTAAACTCATTAAATTCTGTCAGATGCCATAACAGACCCCAGAGAAACTACAAAACCGAGTAAGATTCAACACTACCCTGCAGCGAAGAGTCATATCTGTGAAATAGTAACTATAATTTCAACTACAATATGATTGACAAGCAATGAGGAATTGAGTGCTAAAGAGAAACAAGGGAAAATATTCTAGCTTTTGAGAAAGCAGACACGTCTGTGCATTAACCACCTTCTCTACTCCGCAGGCAAAGGGAGTGACTCATCCTTGAGGGTTGTGGTTACGTCCAAACACACAGCACTCAACACTGGACCAGTGACTCCAGCACCAGTGGGATAGTCAAACACACTCACACCTGGGAAGATGGCATTGCATGCCATATAGGGCCACACAGAGGTGGCACCTAGGGACAGTGACACACACTAGTGCCGTAGGAGGCAGGATTTGTAACCAAGGCTATGATTACAAGGCTATGATGCAAGGCTATGCAGCTTCTACAGGAGAAGGTAATGGGTAAAGAGAAGGTAACAGAATAATTTCATGAGCAGGCAGATCAGGAAGCCCAGGGATAAACTAGAAGCATGCCTAGTAGAACCTCAACTGGTGAGCGAGAGTGGGAAGAGTAATTCTGTGGCCCTCCTGGTTGTACCAAATGTCAGCACCAAAAGCCAGCATGTGATATTTGACACGAATTATTATCCTTGTGCCATTTCTAGGAGGGACTATGGGAGAAAGCTGTGTTCATCTGAATTCTCAAAACGGATCTTAGTGGCTAGATTATAACCCGTCAAATTGATATGAAATGCATGGAGAAAGAGAAGAAATGAAAATATGAAAAAGTTAAGGGTTTTTTTTTGTTTTGTTTTTGTTTTTTTTTTTATCAATACCGGGAATCAAACTCATGACCGCCTGCTTGCAAGGCAGGTTCTTAAACCACTGAGCTAAATCCCCAGCCCAAGTTAAGGTATTTTTAATGAGTCTATTATTTTATCTTTTGCAAGAAACCCTGCTAACATTTTATGTAACCCAGTTCTACTAGATTATACAAAGGTTTATACAAAGATTTTCTGTTCCTAAAATATAGAATACAAGAGACAAAACTACATGATGTCTTTTAATGTCACTGTATGAAGCACAGTGCAGTCCCTTATAAAACCAAAATAATGTACCTACAAATACTGCAATAAAAGGTGGTGTCTGACTATAATAACCTGTTTAAAAGATTCTTTAAGCTGTGATTATCTCCTTCAATGGAACCCCAGATCTTTATGATAATGACAATTTATGGATCAAGCCTGAAAGCATGAAATCTCAGAGCTGAAAACCATATTAATTCTCATCATCCCTTTACCAAAGGGTCCTAACTTGAAGATCATTGCAACACCCTGAAATGCATAGCTTTGTGAGAAAATTTACCCCATCACTCGATGTCACACTGTGACCTGTATTGTCTTGGAAAAGTCCCTTGATTCAAATGCCTCTTTCTAACTTAATGTGAAAGGTAAGTATAGTCTGTTCTATATGTGATTGAGGAAATTTTAAAAAAAAATCACCCTGGCAGCTTAAAGCTGGGCCATAGTGTTCCCAACAGCATATAAACATCATCACAGGATATAAACAATAAAATAATTCTAAACAACGTACACATGATTGTTATGGAATAAGACAGAGACAATGCCCCTCGGTAACCACATCTGAAAGATGGAGTTAAGGACCTTTGGCAAGCATAAGTCCAACTAAAAATATCCCTCTCCTTACAAGTATAAGTGACTTCTTTCCAAAAATTATTTGAATCCAACTTCAACTACACTCCTATTAAAAAAAAAAAAAGTACCCAATTGCACATTGTCCCCCACTTTCAAAACACTCAACTCAGAACCCCAAATTTCTTAAGCCTTTTGAGTCATGGAGACTATCTCCAAATCTACAGCCTCTTATGATGGCAGCCCCCATCCTAATGATGTGCCTTGTCTTTTGCTATAGAACCCTTATTAGTGACAGATGTGTCCTGCTGGAATTAGACATTCTAGTACTTGATTCTCTTTCAGAATCAGAAGCCTTAGCTCTAATTCAAGGTGTTCCTCTAAATTCAATGTTAATTGGTTTATCTCAATTAAAGCCTCAAGTTTTATAAACGTTAAACATGAATAAACTGATAATTTCTGAACTGTGAAGTTTTGAAGCCCAATGATCATGAGTTACTGCAAGAGAGCCTCAAATTTCTGTAGACATGAATTTCCTCAATAAACATACATTAAAACTTCAACTTTTCTTATATAAGGATAGCTAAAGTTTAGACTTTAAAAGAAATTTTTATTACTGAGTGTGGGACCCATTGGACTTCTTTGGAAATTTCATTTCTGTAACCAGTTCAGTGAACACATGATCACTGAAGCAGCTTTCGAAAGTTCTCTTCTTTGCATGGGAAAGGGAGGATCACACAGGGAAGACCCTAAGGAGTTTCGGCAGTGGGGCAGAGAGTGAATATCGCTAGCAGTCTGAGTAGCTATGGTGAAGCATAAAGAAACTTGGAAACAAACTCATGATATGATGCCCAAGGGGAGCGTTGCTCTGCTGTGCTGCACAGATCTTTACTTCTTCCTCAGTGGAGAAGTATTGAGAATCATGCGTGGAAGAGTTCAGAGGTTAAATGAAAAATTCTACCCTGGATTGCTAAGAAAAAATGTCACCCTCAGAGGAACTAGTAGAGAACAATATTGAGTTGTAGAGTTTCCTCATCACTGCCTTTTAAGTCATTAGGAGTAAAATCCTAACAACCCCAATTTTAGCTTGGAATCAATACCCTATTTTTCTTCAGACTCTCAAGATTTTAGCCATCATTTTTTGTGTGCTGTGTGAGAAACTTAAGGTTAGTCTCCTGAATGCCATTTTTGTGCTACATTTAGCAAAAAGATGTTTCTTGTTCTTTCACCACAGATATTCCTCAAAGAGTGCAGTCTTCCCTCAGTGATGCCATGAATAGTCTTTCTTCAAATAGCATCAGAGAAAGTCTCCTATTGTGTTAGGAGAAGTGAAAATTTGCTTGATTTATGTGAATATATTAAGAAGACCTTGAATACAAATGTCTGCCCTGTAAATCATTATGAGTTGACCCTGATTGCTGTCAAGAGTTTAAGTTTCTTTGCAACAGACTCTATTCAGGCAATAATCTTGATTTAAAACAAAATATGTACGATTTTAACTTTCAGTGAGGATGTTATGCCTGAAATTTAAAATATGTATTGGTTTCATGAGAACTCAAGAGATAGGCTTGAAGTTAAGCTTTTTCTACACTAAGCAAAGTATTCATGATGAATTGTTTTTTGGGGGGAAAGCACAGCAAGGATTGATCAATTGCTACTTTTGAAAGTATCAAAATTCTTCCAGAAAAACACAAATCTAATAATTTAATTGAATATTTCAAAAGTCAAGTTAAATTAGCTTATTAGCTCAAATATGTGTAGGTACATGCAACATATATGTGTATGAAACACACACAGTTGTGTACACTTGTTTGTGTGTGTGCAGCATTGTAGAGGATGTGCTGAATTGCAACCTGCCAAGAAGCCTAAATTTCAACTTAATCATGAAACACATTTATGTAAATTGGTCTTACTCTTGTCTGCAACTTATGCTCTTCAAATTTAACAAGAAAATGAATAGGTGACCCCTTAATTAACATCTTGTCTCTTTTCCCTTCAACTTTACTTTTTCAAAGTTTATGCATACTAAGTGCTTCCTAATGCTACATAATTTATTTTTCTTGTTATATCTATTGCAAATGCTTTGATGTTCACCATCAATATTCCAATTAGCAATTGCCAAGGACTTTTATCATTCCTCATCGTATAGGACCCATTGAAATAGCTGGTATAATTAACCATTATCATCTAAAACATAAATCTCACTGTGTAATATCCATTGTTGCATGTGTTTAAAAATTTTCAGCTTTTTCAGTTTTTCCATTTACTATTCTGTCTTTTGAATGTAACATTTTCCATTATGTGCTTTCATATCATCCTCTTGCCATTCTCTTTTTCTTAGAGACGAAACCTCCTATAAACATACCCTGGTAACACCAGGTCTATTTCTGTAGTAATCTCACGTGGCATTTGTGTGCATTTCCACTGATTTTCCTGCCTGCCACTGGAATTATTTCCCACCCTCTCAAATTTTATTTATCCAGACTAAATATATATCAAACCTGTTACTTTGGGGCTGAGATATAGCTCAGCAGCCCACTACCTGCCTGGCAAGCACAAAGTCCTGAGTTTGATTCCTGGTACTAAATAAATAAATACCCGTTACTTTGTGATTTACACCCTTCTGTTAATACAACAATCACTGTCATAACACTCTAGTTTAAGGACTAATTTCAGATTGCAAAACCATACAACACCCGCTCAGTACTATTTATTTTTACTTTCAGTTGCAGGAAAGCTCTTGGCACACGATTTCACACGGTGCTTTATAATAATAGCCTCATCGTCCGTTCAATCTATGCTTCACACTGATAGAGCATCAGTCTTTTTGCTGCATGACACGAATGCCTCTCCAACTATTCAAATATATCCAGTGCTTACTGGGTAATGTATAAACTCCATCTATAGACTTCTTTGACTGTAAATTATTTTTTAAATTTCTAACAATGTTTACAACATTTTCTTTTGAATATTTGACATAATAACTTAATGATACAGCTTGGCATTCTCTAAAGTTGTATGGTTTTCTATCTTTGTGCATTTTCTCCTAGGAATCTTACGTGATACAGCTACAGTTGAAAGGAATTACCTCTATATTTTAAATACAAATTCTACTGTATTTCCCCGTAACATGTCTAAAAATTTGATTCTATTTAAGTTAATTTAATGCTTCCTACATTAGTTCCTATGTATCATGTATAAAAAGAAGCCAAAAACGAAAGTTAAACAACAGTGTATTACTTCAGTTTCAGCAGCACTGGAATCTATTCAGGGTCTCCCCAGGCTTATGTCAAGGTGCTAAGCAGGCTGCAGTTCTCATCTGAGGCTTGCAGTTATCCTGCAAACTCTCTATGTTTAGGTAGAATTTGTGCCCTTGAAGTCATGGGACTGAGCCCCTCATTTTCCTTTGAGTTTTTCACTAGAAATTACTCTTCTTCAACTAGATCTCTTTTGCAATATCTTGCTGAGTGACACACCTCCTTCCTCATACGCCAGTCAGCGTATAGATGCTGGCTTGCACCATGCCAAAGCTCTTTTGCAACCAACCAGAGTAACTCTCTACTTTTTAAAGACTTCACATTACTAGAAAAGGGCCACATAGACCACCACTCTAATACATTTAGCTAATCTGAGAGCTTAACTACATCTACACAATCAATTCACAGCAGCGTCTAGTCAGTACTAAAACAGAAAAAAGTCAGAGACATTGTGCACAAAACAAGGGCCAAATATCTTAGGAGACATTTAGGGTTCTGTCTACCCTTTTTGCCTACTTGTTTTTTATTTCTGTTGACATCTTTGATTCTCAGCCAATAGTTTCCTTCAGAAGTCAAACTTGTTGACTGCTGGCAAAAGAATAGCAACATAAATTGTTGATACTGGCTCTTAAACTCTTCAAATTTCAAGTAACAATACTGACAATCCAGCATCCAGTAATTCACGTCAAATGTGGAAATGTGTGTCCAATCAGCTTACTTTGTCTGATCACTATTGCATGATGTTATTCAAAAGCAAAGTTCCTGGGGAGCCATACAAGGATCTTTAATGACTGAAATGCCCAATTGACCATACCAGGCATTGAATTATCTAGGCCAGCTTTTCTTATCATCTTCTGTAAAACAGACCTTAGAATCAAAATGAAGAATTAAAATAGTTTCATCTTCTTTTGTGGAAAATCTTGGCTCTACATGTAGGCACACCCCTCCAGAATTTGAATGGTCCTTTCAGTCTGATTGAAATATGTTAGGATTGGTTAATTTACAAAAAAGATACAAACTATGTCGCCTTATCTTTAGCCCAACCTCTCCAGAATGTTGACATTTCAGAGCTTGTAAGAGTAGCAGAACCCAATTTAGTGGCCTACTGAATTTCTGGAATGCAAGAGCAAGACCTAAAATATTTACATCTTCAAGCCTTTGCCAATATTCCCTTATCTGAAATGTTTCAAATCAGGTATGTTTGGATTTCAGAGTTTTGTTCCTGATTTTGAAATATTTGCATACACAGAATGAAATATCATGATCATAGGATACACAAAGAAGTCAAGTGAGTTGCATTTCATGTAAATTTTATACAAGTAGTCGGCAGGTAATTTAATAGATTATTTTCATTGTACTTGCATTTTGACTGTGATCTGTCACATAAAATCAGGGGTGGAATTTTCTACTTGTGCTGTTATGTTGATGCACAAAAAGTTTTAGATGCAGGAGTGCTTCGAGTACATTTTTTTAGACTAGAGATGCTCAAATTCTAGTAAATAAATGTTCAATTAAAATGTAATATATGAGTAAAGATTTCTAAAACCATGCTTAACTCATCAGGAAATGCCTTTATCAAGATTTGATTCTACGTGGTAGGCATGAGAAACTACTCTATGAAGGTTTTTGCATGCTCTCAAGCCTATACTGAAATATTCTCATTATACTAATTGGTGTTCTTTATGTCAGTAGCTATGGGAAAACTTTATTAATTAGTTGTCATATGAAAAAGTTTTAGTAATAGTGCAGTTCAAAAGCCATAGACTTTAGGCTTTTAAACTTTTTAAAATCCAAGGCTGTAGGCCAATCAAAGTGATACTGACATGAAAAAATAGTTGCTTCTCTTCCCTAAAACAGTGTAAAGATGCACATTTATTTCATCTCATGAAATATTAATGATCTGTCTGAACTTTTTTCTTGCTTTAAATATTACAATATATGAATTTTGTATTCTCTTCCAGTAGAAATGTTATGGGAACATACATATTTTTATTTCTCTAAATAAATGGCCTGTGCATTTTTGTTTTTAAATCTTTCTAATGTTTCCTTTTATTGTTTGTAAGCTATTTAATCTCCTATTTTATGAAGTGGGTGACATTTTAAATGTAATTAAAAACTTAAAATACCTAATGTTTGCAGTAAAATTTCCCTTCCAGTTGTTTATAAAAGTATCGTTAGGGATTAAAATATTTAGCAGAATAGAAGGCTTTTTATAAAAATTCGGACAAGTTTGTTTTCACTCTATAAATAATATCCCATTTAAATGGGATCAAAGGATTGAACAGGTTATTGCTTTACTTTCTTTTATGATTCAATGACAATTATAAAAACTCAATGAAAACTAAATAACTGGCTCAGAAACACATCATGTTATAAATTTCTTACGATGCCAATTATATTTCACTGCCACGTATTATACTGTATAGTCATGAAAAGGAAATGAAGCTGGTATTATTGTATAAATTCTATGGACCAGATAATATCCTAAGCACTTTATTCAATGAATAATATTTAGAGATTCTGTAGGTGATTAATTAGGAGACTCATATTTGTATTCCACGTGGCAACTACTGAACTTGCCACTTTAATACATGTGATTATTTATAGCCATTAGTAGTTGAGCAATCCCACAAAGTCAATTGATCTCCATTTAACATAAAAAATGTGTAAAAGATGAACCTCAGGAAAGTTAAGCAACCAGGTGAAGATTTTACTGATAAATGTTTGAAGCATGGTGTGGTAGAGAGAACTGTAAAATGAGAATTATAAAAAGATCCATATCTGTGCTTATTTTCCTCCCTATTCGTGTGAGGAGGACCGGTCATGGGCCTTTAACCAACAGAATATGGCAAAGGTGATAGAACACCACCCTTGTGACAATGTTATGTTATATGACAAGTGTGAGAGAATTGGTAAGAAATAATTAAGAAGACTAATCAATTGGCTCTAACTTAACCACAGCAGTGACTACTATGAATAGGTCTCTAAAACTCAGGGCAGCCTCTAAAAGAAGACTTCAAAGGAAGAGAGAGGAAGCAGCAGCAGTAGGTGCTGCCATGTTAATCCCGGGTACAGGGAGGGATGAGTTAGAGAACGTCAGTCCTGTAGTCACAAGAAGAACTCCGCCAGTAATCAGCAAACTTACAAGAGAACCTGGAGCTAGAAATGACTCTGTGACCCTGGTGTTCACCCTGATGTCAGGCTCATACAACCCTAATGGAACCATTCTCAGACTGCTGACCTACAGAACTGTGAGATGATAAAGGTTGGCTATTTAAGCCACTAAAGCTGTTGCATGTGTCATGCAGGAAAAGAAAACATGTATCTAAGGTATGGGTCATTTCAAATTTGAAACTGTTTCCACTGTGTGGCTATTTATTTTATTATGCAACATGGCCAGCTGCCTAACAACAGCTATTTTCCCATCATCCTTTCTTGCCATGATAACATTTTCCAACTTGCCTCACAGGTAAGGCATGGAAAAGTGAACTCAATTAAGTCAATAAGGGAGTCAAAAGCAGTGATGTGGGAAGCTCCAAGGAAAGATTTTCCTATTTGATAAAGGGGAGGGATGTGAGTGGATTTTCTTCTGCCTTCTGTTTTGATGTGGTTTGTGTGAGGATCCAAGTGTTTAAAAACACAGTCACTGTGTCATGTCTATGAAGGGAACACCAGTCAGAAGAGATGTGCAGCTGTAGCTCTCTCACCATAAAGCACCTTAGAAGCAAAAGCATTGCAATGAGAGAAAACAAAGCCTCTTTGTGATGATGGACATAGAGATAAATGACACATGATGCTTGCAGCTGAAAGCATCATTAGTATTTTCCAAGGAAACAGAGCCCAGAGGAAGTGTGTGAGTGTGTGTGTGTGTGTGTGTGTGTGTGTGTGTGTTTAATTGATTCATATGATTGTGCAGGCTTGACAAATCTAATTCTAATGGGGAGAGCAGCGGGCTATGTACTCAGGAGAGTTGCAGTTTGAGTGAACGGGGCAATCTGCCGGAGAACCAGGAAGAACTTATACAACAGATTGTCTGAAGGCAGTCGCTGGAAAATTCCTTCTTGGTCAGCGAAGGTCAGCCTTTTTATTTCAGATCTTCCCCTGATCGATTAGATGGGTTACTCATATCATGGAAGGCAACCTTCTTATTAAAAATTTCACCAGTATCATCCAAACATCTTCCAGAAGCATCTAGAGTAACAGTTGACCAAATATCTAAGCCTCAGTCCCAGACAATTTATAAAATAAACCATCACAGTGTTTTAACTCATACAGGGGAATACACATAGTTGTGTACTTTGGACAATTCTGTATACTGTGTGGGGAAATTGTATCTCAAGGGTTATCACAGACACCTTCTTCTAAATTATTTTATTTGATGCACATATCAGCCTTACAAGGAAATAAATACTCTTATACATTCACTGAAAACCATACAGATGGCAGGAAGCCTTTATTTGAGTTTATTTTTAAAACATATTTTAATAATGATAAAAGTTCCTGTCCTCATGAACACATCCTAGTGACATAGGTCAGATAATCAACCAATGAACAAGTATTGACTTTAAAAAAAAAAAAAGGTCACTCTTATGTCCTGAAAGGAGCCATGCTGAGAGATATCATCAGTAAAGTGTCCCTAGAGATGGGGAATTGGTTAATGGCAGTGGGCAGGAGAATGTTGTGGACTGTATTGTGGACTCAGAAACTGGCCTTGGAAAGTTACACAAAATAACACACTTAGAAACAGATCATCATAGAATTTAACACTCATGCTAGTTCCATATTTTTGTGTTTTTTAAAAATAAGTAATTAGTAAAATTTCTATTGCACAGAACTAATGATGTTTAGGAGAAAGTGTGCTATATACTTTTATGCCTCAGGGAGAAAATAACAAGAAAAACTTGAAAAACCTAAAATCAAAACAGAAAAATGCTTGGACAATGAAGAATCTGTCTTCAAGGTAAAGTGGATTAGCAGAGTGTCATTTATGAATCTTCCTACAAATCCACATGGTGGGAGAATAACGTTTTGTTTCCTCTTGGCCAAGAGCATTAAAATGACTTCATTTGAGGAAGAAAATCTAGGTGAAGAAAGCGTAATTGTTTCCCATTTACACCTGCGTGATATGTCAACAGAACACTGCTGATCCTCCATTGTAAAACAAACATACTGAGCTTGGTGGTCACACCCTTTGCCCTCCCATCTTACTGAGTGAGATACTTTCTTGACTTGGCTGAATATTATCTTGTACAAAGTAATGACACAATAAAACAAACAGTCCTACCACAAGATTTAACCAATAACATTTATCTCCACTCTTTGTAATAAATTACGCAGTTTTAAATTCTGATACAGAATATTTTAATTAATACATTTATTTAATATTTATTTATGTTGCTAGTTTGTTTTTGGTGAGAGGAAACGAGAGATTGAAGCTAGGGCCTCATGCATGCTAGGCCAGTGCTGTGCCATGAACTACCTCCTGAGCCTTTTTTATTGTTTTATTTTATGCAGAGTCTCACTAAATTGCCCCAGCTGGTTTTAAACTTAATGCCAGCCTGCTTCTAGTTCCTGTGTAACTGAGATTATAAGCACACATCGCCACAACAACCTCCATTCTACTTTTAAAAGCTACTTGCAAGTTACTAAAACTGATGTCAAAACCTGATAATCGGGCAATGACCATACTTTAGAAAACTGAATGGAGAAAAAATGTAACTATTTAGCTTGGTGCCATTTATGTCTGTCCCAACTCAGGTGCAGAAAATCACACAGATGTTCTGGGTCCCAGCCAAAGCTCAGAGCAACTAAGTCCACAATTATGAAAACTGAAAGTGTCTCTAAGGCACTTTCCTCGACCTATTGAGCTTCTCCAAACACTCCCTTTTCCAGAAGATACCTATGTGTGGAAGAGAAGCGGAATCGGGAATCTCAGACTGAATTGTGAAGTCAGGTGTCCTTCTGTCCCGCAGGATGGTGAAGGCCTGGAAGGGAAGCTCCAGAAGGGAGAGGCCAGCCACCAGCCCTGCCCTAACACTGGCGGTTAAGCAAAGGGCTGCTTAACGAGTGCTTCAGTTTGCTGAGGTTTGAAGCAGCGCTGAAAGAATCTCATCAGAGAATGCTGGGATGGAAAAATAGTTGGTGAGAGCAAACGCTCTGCTCAGAGGCTGCTGGAATTGAGCAGCTCCTTCACAATGGCTACTATATTATTAGCAGCAGGGCAAGGATGCAAGATCAGAGGGAAATGACCCGCAAGGAAAAGTCTGAGAAGCAGAGGCGGAGAGGCGAAGGGTACACACTTCAAGTACCTGTCAGACACAGCAACCATGAAGAAGAGTGGACAGAAGAGAAAAAATTGATGGCAGGATGTCTCGGGATAACCCTGTACAGGTAAAGGAGAGATGGAAGAGCTTCCTCGTGTTCCTCGTCTCACAAAGCTAGCTGGTGGGAGCGGGGTTTGCTGATTTCAAGGTTTTATGAATCTTGTTGCTACTCTTTACATTTCATAGCATTGCCATCATCTCTGCCAAGGATTCACGAGAATATTGTCTCATAAATTTTTGTATTTCAAAAGGCATGTGCCAATGTTTTTATTGGTAAGAAGTAAACATGAACTGCTGGTAAATATTTTAAAAGATTAAGGGAACTAGGAATGTAGCTTTGTGTAGACTGCTTGCCTAGCACTTGGAAGGCCCTAGTTTTCATCGCTAGCAATGAAAGAAACAACAAAAACAATAACAATAAATAAAATGATCAGAGTGAGTTTTGGGTACATGTAAACTATACATATATTTGAGTATACTCATGGAACTTATAGATATATTTAGTGATAGTATTAACATACATTGACAGTAATAAGTGCAAACTGTCATAAAGCCTTAACTCACAGTATGTGCTAGGACTTTCTTTTAATTGTGCTTATGATTATAATTGTTTTTGAAGTTTGATATCTTCTAATGATGAATATTGAAGATGACTGTTAATATAGTCTCACCTTGTAATAATGCCCAAAAAGAGGAAGACAACCTTCTTGGAAGGCAACCTTCCACAGAGGAGGTAATTTAGCAGTCTCCAAAGTTAAATTATGTATTGTTTTTCACCTACCTCAGGTTACCGATTCATAGTCATATTTAGCCTTGTATTAGTAGCTGTTTCTTGAGCTAGTGCTGAGTCCAGATCATAACATGAAATGGCAGTAAAGCTAATTTCTGGAAAGATCACTAATGTTCACTCTTAGCTTCCATCAGTCATAGTAGAGCTCATGTCTGTATTAACTACATGTGTAACTATTCAAATACATATAGAAATAGGTGTACATATAAAAATGTGAATATTTTAAAAGTATATTGATATACATGGATGAAGACATGTATACGAATGTGATAAATGTGAGTATATGTGTGCCTGTGTGAGTGTGTGTGTGTGTGTGAGTGTGTGTGTGTGTGTGCACATATTATGAGAATCAGAGGTGGAAAGAAAAAGGTAAAATTTTGGACTCACTATCCATATAAGTAGTAACAAGCACCATTTCAGGATTCAGTGGAAACCAGGCATGGTAGTGCAGGCCTGTAGTCCCGGCAGTTGGGAAGCTGAGGCAGAAGGGTTACTGGGAGTTCGAGACTAGCCTGGGATACAGAGAGAATTCAAGACCAGTTTGAATTCCATAACAAAACCCTTCTCAAAAAAATTAATTAATTAATTTAGTGGATTAATGAACATTTCACCCATAATCTCAACTGTAAAAAAGGTGAATCATGTTCTAAAATGATGCAAGAGACTTAGGTGTAATCCAAACTGTACTGATTTATTTATTAATGTTAACATTCAAAATAATGCATTTCCTAACTATGTAGACACATATATTGATGAGACCACGTGACAGTGCCTGTCTGCATACAAACAAAACATCAAGCCATTTAATACTGTAGAAATTGCTAGTATACAGTTAGTTAAACATTACCCCTTGTAAATTTTCCCTGACTGAGCCGAAAGTACTCAATTATAAGTAATGAAAGTCACATTTCATGACTTACACTTAAAGAGTCAAAAGTAAAAGTAACCAACTGGGGATATAGCTCAGTGACAGAAGCGCCTGCCTGGCAAGCACATTTCTGGTACCAAAAAAAAAAGAAAAGAAAGAAAAGGGGCTGGGGATATAGGTCAGCAGCATAAGCATCTGTCTGGTAACCAAACAGTCCTGAGTTCAATTCTCAGTACCAAAAATAAAATACTTTAAAATACTTTAAAATAACATGACTTTGATCAAATCATTGTAAATTAGTGGAAGATAGAAGTCACTTTTAAAGTAGCTAACTCAAAAGTTACAAGAAAAATATTTCCCCACATTTCAATATAACTTATAGCAATAAGATCTAAATCTATTTAATTTGTACATTAATAAATAGGAATAAAGCATTTAAATGTGGATGTTTTTCTTTTTGCTCTATTTGATTAATGCTCTTTCTCTCACGTTTTGTTTTTGTGCTGTTACAAAGCTGCTGCATTTGTGAGTAGTACACAAACTTACTCCCTCCACTGGGGTTGAGGTAGGGACACCTATTTGTAACACCCATCGGTCAGGAACACTTTCTGTAATTCATCCAAGAGTTCTCTATATCCTGGCATACCTCGAGTTGTTTGGTGAGAGTATTTGTCAGTTCAGCCAAACATCTAAAAGTGTGGGACAGTGGATGCCCAGAATTACACAACAATGTCAGGATGTATGCTGCTAAACCCTTGAAAATGTGACACTAAGTTACAACTTCACAGTCCCAATTCACACGCAGCTTCTGCTGCAGCAGCCAGGTGTAAGCAAATTTTGGTGAGCTTCAAACAACCTCAAGATGCACCACACATCTCTTGCTTTCTGCCAAAGCTTCGTAGACATTTTGGTACACAATGGATGCTTGCTCATGGATGTCCAACTTGGAAATGTGAGGGAACCAATGTACACATTCATCTCCCTATGGGAGGAACCAACGTGCATTTATTTCTGATCCAAAATTCATAATGTTTCTCAGAAGATCCAATGACACATTAAATCATCCCATCCAATGGCCAATTTCATACATCTCTTTATAGGACACCTTTCATTCCTCATTTATTCTCTGTGACCCCTCATTCCTGCCCCAGTCCCTTCCCAAGTAACATATAATACAAAAGTCTGCTTCAGTCCCTAATTCTGCAGGAATTTAAGCTAACACTCAAATCTCCTATCGCATACCCTAGATGGGACATCGAAGATGACAATTGATTGGAAGCCTTTCTATACACATGCACAGGTCAGTGTTAACATGCATATGTCTCTGTGTTATTACAATTTTAAAGAAAGAACAGTTTTTATCAAATATATCAAAAGCATACGTTTGCATATGTCACATACCTGGCAGTAGGAAGCTAAAGTTGGACCCACTGTTTCCTATTGCCAGCTGCGCTTCTTACGCTATCTTACTGTGAAGCTCTCCTCCACGTGGGGTTTAGCCTTCCTAACTCTTCCCTCTGTTCACTCAGTCATGTATCAAACCACTTGGTTTAGTCTTCAAAGTTCTAAGGCCTTGCATGATTTTTATTATTTTTTAAATAGTTAAAAGTAAAAACAGGCAAACATATTACAATGTCACAATGCGTTTTTTTGTAACAGAGAAACTACATTGAGACACAAAAAAAAATCAGTAAAATTTGGAGAAAAATCACGAACATTAACAATAAGCTCAAGCTTACAATGTAACAAATGCCATTCTTTGATGATTAACTTCCAAGATCTTATTAGTAGAAACACATTATTTTTTCCCCATAAATACACCATAATTGTTTTTAAATAACTGAAAACATTAAATTTATGAGATAAAAATTCAACAACAAATTGTTTTTAGAGTTGCCTACCTCCCAACCTTAATTCTAAGTATTACAGATAGAATAATTCAGTACCTGTCATTATTGGCTTTCTAATATGTCTTGGTTACTTTTCTCTTATTCTTGAGAGGAAATACCTGACACCCAACATGAGGAAGGAAAGATTTACTTCTTACAGTTTTGGAGGTTTCAGTCCATACTCAGCTGGCTCCAAGGCAGGGTGGCATGGCTGAGAGGCAACTGCTCATAGTGGCCACAAAGGGAAAGAGCAGACAGCAAAAAATGTAAAACTCGCCTCCTTCCCGCTCTTCCATTGTATGTCAGCTCCGCCCCTGAGCAAGTGCAGCACTCACACCACCAATCCCAGCGCTAGACAGCGAGCCAATCACAAATGCTGGATTTAGCCTCATGATTGCATGAGGCTTGGGGGATCCATCTGAACGCAAACCATAACATAATACAATGAGAAAAGCCAATGTCATCAAGTATGTTGAGAATTAAGGGAACCCCAAGAGAGTAAAATGGCATTGAACATAACCCGTCCCAAGCTCAGGAAAAGGAAGTGAATTTTGTAACATGTGTCCTTCAGTCAGCTTCTTAGACTATCACATCCACATTCCAAAATTTCACTATTATATTTTGCAAAGCACTTCAGTGCATTCTTACTGCTAAACATTAGCATAATTTCATGATTACTTGCTTAGAATAAACTCTTAAAGAGAAATTGAGAGCTCAACACGCATAAATCATTTTAAGAAGTCTACCATTTATTTCTGCATCCTCCAGAATAGATATACCAAGTTAGGACACATCACTCTCTATGTTTCTCAGACAATGAGTACATTTTAAAAATCTCTGTCTCCTCTGTGCGCCCAACCGCTTCCTTCATTTCCTTTCGTCTCTTACACGCAGAAAACAGATGCTAGTTATCTACAAAAGAGTTACATTTCAAAATGCAAAAGGAGAAGTTAAATCAATTTTTCAGGGTTTATTAAACTGAGCTAAACTAAAAATCATGGGAATCGAAATTGAAATTTAAAATTTTGAGGCCCAAAACATATCTTTAAAGCAATAGATTTTTTTTTTTAGAAATACCAAGTTATAAATAATACTAAGTTATTTTTTCTAATAGAAACAAAAAGTAAATAACCAATTAATTCATTAAAAGTCTTAAAATACAGCAAGCCATAGAAAGTGTACTCCACTGTTATCAAGGAAACCAAGAATAATATTTATATGCAGTCTTAAGGTCATTAATGAAACAAGCTTATTGTTCTGAAGAAAATGTAATGTTTCCTGGGTCTCATAGTTAAACACTGCAAAACTATTGCTTCAAAGACCTGCTTTGTCTAAACTTTGAAAGTGGAATTTATTAGAAAGTTCAAGAAAAAACAAGTAGAACTTGTATCAGTATTTACTGTCTTTATTTTACTTCCATCCAAGTGAATAGATGGAAAACATCAAATTTAACTCAGTGAAGCAATTAATGGAGTTTTTCCTCACTATATATGTATTTAAACAGAAAGTATCTATGCTCTACAAAGTAATCTGTGTTTTACATTTATGAACCATATGGGCCGCAATTTTAGATCCTATGCTAAAACTGAAAATAAAGAAATTAATTTAAAAGTTTACATTTCTCAATAATGAGCCTGGCTGTTTAATTGGAAGCATATTTATTAAAAATATTGTAATATAAAGTAGTATATTCAGTGGAAATGTGAAGACTAACACAGGATTATTGAAAGAGCCTACATAAGAAATGATCAAATGATTGAACTTAAGAAGATTATTCAAGACAAAGAGAAGCTGGGTTTAGGTTAGAAATCTAAATGCACACTTTTTTTAAAAACACTTGCAATTTACTAAGCTCGTTAGCATATTTGCACACCATTTGCAAAGAAAATAGACACGTAATGTTATGAGTATTTGTTCTTCTATGCAGAAAGTGAGTTTGCATTAGACGGTATGTATGTCTTACTGACACTTTTTTCTTATCAAGAAACAATCACTAAACCGCTGTTGATAGCATAAGAATAAATAGCACCAACATAACTAATGACATTAACAATATGTAATTTAATGCATGTAGATATATGTTGGTAGGCTTATTGCTGTTTTAAAATATGTATGTAATTGTCTGTGATCAATTAGACTTGATCTTCTGCCTTTAGTGGTCTCATGCAGCAACACTACCTAAATCTTCTCAAAAATCTCAACATACAATTGCAGTTCATTTATATCATAGATTTAGTTGGCACACTGAATGCTTAGAAATTGGATATTCTATTCACCTAGAATGTGATGCAATGTTACATAATACACATCATAATTTCTTCAGTGTAGTAAATCTTTTTTAATGGAATACCTATGAATATCGGCTTTCCCGTACCATTGAGATAATTATATTTTAATCAATAGATTCTCCATTAAAATATGATCCTGTATAGAAGTTCTTAAATATTATATATACAATACATAAATGTACATGTTGTAAATTCTTAAACAACTAATTTTTTCTTTTCCTTTAAAACTATTCAATATACAGGGGCTGGGGATTTAGCTCAGTGGCATAAGCACCTGCCTTGCAAGCAGGCAGTCATGAGTTTGATCCCCGGTACCGATAAAAAGTAAAAAAGTTAAAAAAAAAAAAAACTATTTAATATAGTTCCAAGTAATTGTTATCAGTCACAGCTTCAGGAAGCCACCCCAAAAATATTCCAAGAACTTACTCGAAAAAGCAATGCATTTTAGTTCATTTCAAACATAAATTTGGAAAGGAACAAGAACACTTCAGAATGGATAAGATTTCTTCTGTTTGTACAATTTCTGACACATTGGCTAATCTTGTTTTAACAGTGGCCAGCACGAGGACTTTCGCCGTTTCCCCTGGGAAGCCAGGCCAGGGCTATACCTCCATCCACACTAGACAGTGAGTTGGAAATAATAAGAGGAACTCAAACCAGAGGACTGAGGGCTCAGTGTAAACATTTGACAAACAGAATATTCCAAATGAAGCAAATGCTTGGGCAGCCCTCCACTTTACTGGGGCTCAATCTGGCAAAAGCTGCCTTTGTACTAGCAAATGGCATACAGAGAAGAGAGTCTGAACTCCTCCAAATATGTGTACAGAGATATTGCACTGCTGGAAATATACAGGCAAGCAAAAACTAGTGAAATACGTGCTATAACCATATATAATTTGATAGAAAGCCATTGGCCTCCCATGATAATTCCTAGTTGATAGATTTAGGAGAGAAAGCTGGACCTGGAAGAGGTAGTGGGATTACTGCTGCCTGAGGAGATAACGAATCACATTTTTCACTGGTTTATTCTCAAACAATTTGGGAATCAATATACCACTCACAAAATCTTTAGGAACATTTTAAGACGAAATTTATGTTAATTTCTAAGTCTTGTGGTTGAACTAGCAGGAAACGATTTAACTAAGAAACTCATCTACCAAACCTTCATTTTACTTTGAAATAACTGTAGCAGGGATATACTTTAAAATTATGAATTTAGAAATTTTCATAGCATGTAACTAATCAGTCAAGTTCCAACAAATAAGGAGGCTTTTACTTTAATATTTTTATCCAATCACAGTTACTCACCTTTTATGTAAAATAACCATGTGGTATACCTCTGGGATGTGCATACCACATTTTTAAAATTTGGCTTATCCCTGTTAAATGAAGAGATGCCTTGAAGTTGTAGTTGATAACTAACTCATTTGTTGCTACTTATTTATGATCCAAATTTTGGGAATTTTTTAAAATAAAATGAAACAAGGGATAGCGTATGATCACTAAATCTAAGATAGGTCTCAGAAGACAGAGTTTCTCTTTAAAAGCACAAATTCCTTCTTGAAAACACAATTCTTTAGTTTTGCTTTCTTTCTCTCTAACTTGATTGCCTTCCTTTCTGGCCACATACCTTCTATGTAGCTCATGTCATGTTACCAAAAATCTGAGCCATCATATTAAAACTTCCTCCCCACCTCAAACTATTTCCCATTTAACTCAACTCATTTTGATCCAGATTAAATGTTAGATAATTTGACACTTTCTGTCACCCATAAAGGAGCAGTCTATTGTATTAAATGTCAAAAGACAGATAAGGAAAGGACACATAATTATAAAAGTATGTCAAGTTTCATTTTGAAAAGAGAACTAAAGGCTATAGACATTCACAAGAAGAAATCACATACAACTAAATCATTTAGGAACTGGACTAAGGGATAGCTTTATGAATAAATGAGACTTGAACTAGACTTAAATACCACCAGCCCAAAATTAGAGACAGCATGCTTCAAATATAGCCAGGCTCAAATTAGAGACAGAGTGGTCTGACTCTTTAGTTGAAAATCTTCCCTCTAACCCCCCAGAACCTCAGGCAATGTGGAAACAGAATGTTTCAGCCCTGTCTGCCTCTCTGTCCTATCATCTTACTACAACTTCACTTCCAGGCACACGCTGTTGTCATATGCAATAATGTACATTCTCAAGTGTAAAGCATACATTTGTGATGAGAGGTCATAGAATCTGCAACTCCTTTTGCTCATAATTACAAGATTCTCCTTTTTTTGTAAGATTTCCCTCGCCAACATCTGGCCTGGATAATTCCTACTCATTCTTCCAAAAGTCAGACTTCACTTCTCTGGGATGATCCTCCATGACAGCATCATTCACTCACTCACTCATTCATTCATTCATTCATTCATTCTAGTCTGTGCATATATCTGTTCCAGGGTCCACAGAGCATGCCTTAAGAATTTTCCCTGTGTCTACATTATTTTTTGGAATGTGGGAGTAGTTGAATTAAACATCTCAGTTCAGGCACATCATCATCATTGGTACAAACAAAAACATTTTATATACTTTTTAAATCATTCTTTCTGCTTACATCTATATACAACCGTTCAGATTATTACAGTTGTTATTTTACAAAATGTGCTTGAGTACATGTATTTTCAAATTTTTGTAAATGCATTGCATTTAACTACTCTTTTTTTCAGTAAATCCTATGCATTTAAATTATATCTACGCTATGATATGCAATGATATATCTAAGCTATGAATCTGTATAATCTACTTACATCTTCTTCCAATGCATAGTTCCTAATGCATCTACTCTTAATCTTGGGCATCTGGTTACCTAGATGAATCTGCTATCACATATGTACACAAACTCACGTACACAATTGCACACAAGTACACACATATATACATGCAAACATATTCACGTTTCATACTAATTACACATACACACACATGCACACTGTGGTGCAATGCTCCTTTGGTACATGGTCCATAACCTGTGTTTATCATTAATTTGTCCCAATAGTGTCAGATCATCCTCCAGGATGACTAAAGTTTCCCATACCTCTGCCAGCACTTGATTATTTGGCTTTCAAATAATGTGTGAAATAACTTTACTAAAATAACTCCTGGACACTGAAACTGAACTATATTTCTCATTGGCACTTCTAGTTTAGCCTGTAAGATGACAGAGGACATTAAAACTCAAATTTCTGTTTTAAACATAAAGATTTTGAAAAAGCGTGGTTAAAAGTGAAAAACAGAAAGCTAGCTAACAATCACTAGACAAGGAATGGGCCAAGGAGAAACAGAGGAGAACCAACTCCAAATCCAATTCTAATTCCAATTCCAATTCCGTGCCTATTTTCAGATATAAGGCAACATACTCATTTCTGAAGCGTTAAAAATTATTGCAAAAATTCGTATAAGCTTTTGGTAGAAATAGTAGCCATGCCCCTGAGTTCTTATAGATACACTAACTCTAAGACACCTCTGATAGGAAACGCAGAGTTACACTTCACAATATCATGATTGGAAAATACAGTTGAGGGGCGCAGTCACTGAACTGTTCTTCCCATCAGTTGGATGAGTTTCACAGCATGAATCTCCAGCCTCCGTAATTCCATCTGCTCAGCAGGTTCAAAACAGCTGTTCTGGTTCTCCCGGTTTCATGACACAGGGGTTAAAAATCGTGGCACTGAGCTCGTCAGCACAGCCTGCTAATTCACGTATTGCCCAATGAATTGCCTGAGGAATTCTTTGTTTGCTTTGTTCTGACATTTTCAAAGTCTTCATTAATTTACCCATTCAAGTTTATTCTTTGAAGTATTGTGTAAGAAATAATTTCAACCGTTTGTTATTGATTTATCTCTTCCTTGTTGCAAAAGAATTTTAAGTGGTAAATAGTTCAGCACTTTTTATATCACTGACATAGTAAATTTTATGCCTTTTTCCTATGAGCATTTTTCCTAATGCTTTTTGTTCCATCTCGGAGTAAAGGTCACACGCATTAACATGTAGCTCTCAGTGGTACACAGTGAAGAGATCCAGCACATTTTGGAGATTTCCTTTATGTTATACACACAGATTAGCATTTCTTAGAAGCCTTTGACTTTATCCTATATACAGCTATTTATATGTAATTCTTCTTACACTCCAGTTCTAAAGAGCAGGGGATTTCTAATCCTGTGCACCTTATTTAGAAAGAAGTAGACACAAAAGACTGGCAATATGAGATGAAAATCTTTCAATTTCACCTATTGCTCTGTGAATTTCATTCAGTCAATTGGTGGATTTGACAAAGATTCTTCAGGTTCCTTGTCTATAATGTATGCAAATTTTAATTTCAATGTTCATTATTGTTTATTGAAGAAATACTTTTTAGAACTAACTCTGATCTAAGTACTTTTCTTAGCATTTTATATATATATATATATATATATATATATATATATATATATATACAATATTTTGATCCTCAGGACAATCGAGCCAAAAAACAGGCACTAATATTATTTCTAATTTACAAGTGAAGAAATTAAACTCCACAGAAGTTCAGTTTGTGCAAGGTTACACAGATTGTCAGTGTCAAACCAAGGATTTTAATCATAACAGTCTAACTGTTACAAGCAATGGTCCAGATCTGTTTAAAGCTCCCAAAATGTACAAAATCTTAAAAATTTTCATTGAGACTAAATAAGCCTATTATTTTATGTTTGTAAAAGGAAAAGTTTATTCTGAAAAGTAGGAGAGACATTGCTCCATGAAATCCAGATCATATGTGGCTCTCTTCACCTTCCCAATTAAGAAGTTCTGTTCCAACAATATCTCAAATGCATTCCATGGATTAAAGTGCTACAGGATCAGATGGAAAAACACCCATTCCCTTCACTTCCCCGCCTCTCTTCTTTACTGCAACCATCACCCAGTTGCTTTGTACCAAAAATAACACAGCATACCAACATAGTATACTGTCATAAATTAAAAGCATTTTTCAAATTTTATCCAAGTGAAAATTGACCCATATTTAACTATCATGGTACTAAAGCTTGTCATCCAATTATCTGTTATATGCCATTCTAGCATGTTATATTTTATTTTTAAAAGATAACGACAAACCATTCATCCTTTTAAATTGACAAAGGCAATACCGATGGTGTGGTACATGCCTGTAATTCCAGTACTCAGGAGGCTGAGGCAGGAGAATTGCTGAGAATACAAGGCCTGCTTGGGCTACATAGTGAGACAATTGTGTCAAAACAACAAGAAAAAAGTACTAAACTGACAAAAGCAGGCCAGTGCATATTTATGAAACATTCACCATATATAAACTACCTTGCTAGGTATTATGAATGCCAAGATTAATAAGGTAATAGCTAAATTCTGAAAATAGACATACAAAATACCAAGAGATTAAAGCTTGACAAAGATTTTACCAATGAAACAAGCTAAAATTTGTGGAGCTTGGTTGTTGTTGTTATGAATATACAGAGCTTAAAGATATGATTTAAATTACAAAATGACCAAAAGAACATCTTTCAGTCAAGGATGTAGGCATGCACATACACACTGTTTTAGACCTTGTAGGTTTACAAATAAATGGACCTATAATGTTAAGTTGCTTTCTAAAGTCAAGTTAAAGAATTTGAAAAGCAATTCCACTGAGAAAGGTTGATATATTATAAACAATTAACTCAAATAAAAACCATCCAATTTTCAGCCTAGGAAGTATATTGGAAACAATGTCTTTTTCAGACGTTTCTGACAGATTAATGTTTTGATCTATGCTTGTTTAAACTTCCACATCATTATTCAATGTAACAATATCTCTAAAACAGGAATAATACAGTGATGTCATCATAAGAACTGAAAAGGCTTCCAGAACAGAGATAACAAACATGTTATTCAATCTAACCCTACGGCCCCAGATAAAGAGGAAAATCTTTATTATCATTGTGACCTCTCTGTAAAGTACTCAGAGAGGGCTCTTACTTCTTCCTCAAATGCAGTGTAAAAATATACTTTTGAGATCAGGCTTTCTTCTGATCCTGTAGTCTAAATAGTGCTATTACAGTCTCATGCATAAATCCATGCCCGCCCCCTTCTCCCAACACCTACCATAACTGTTCATCACATGATAACTTATTTTGGCATCTTCCTCCCTCAATGATAGGATGTAAGGATCAGGAACCTGTCTGTCTCAGGTATCGCTAAACAATCAGTCCCCAACACAATGCTTGGTGCACGCCTTCCTGTTGAATCCTGAATGAACA
The DNA here is from genome assembly GCF_034190915.1 of Cavia porcellus. Taxonomy (NCBI): domain Eukaryota; kingdom Metazoa; phylum Chordata; class Mammalia; order Rodentia; family Caviidae; genus Cavia; species Cavia porcellus. Next base: position 22,042,290 of record NW_026947497.1, on the reverse strand, counting down.
GATAATTATGAGCATGACTCACATCCTCACACAGAAATGTCTCTGATCCATCTACAAGAAAAAGAACTCCTTTCAGCAGCTTCAGGAGTTGACTCTGGACACTTCTTCAGGCACACATTGTTCTTCTTCACTTGAATTTTTAAAAATAATACCACATAAAGCAACATTATTGAAAATTCACACGAGGAGAATCGTGTGACAAATACCACCCTTATTACTTTCCAACTTAAATCTTTTTTATGAGGAAGATACTTTGACAGTAAGAAGTAGGACTAAGAGCCGGGCGTGTTGCCATAAGTTTATAAGCCCAGCATGAGGGAGACTGAAGTAGGAGAATCACAAGTTTGAGTCCCACTTGGGCAAATTAGAAAGGCATCTTCTCGAAATGAAAGATAAAAAGGGCTGTCAGTGTAGCTCAGTGGTGGAAGGACCCTGGGATCATTCCCAGTCCCTACAAAAATAACGAAGAGGGGGAGGAAAAAAGGAAAAAAGAGAAAGCAGGAAAAGGAAACAAAGACATAATAGTTGATGAAATTTGTCATTCGATGGGGCGGGGGTTTAGCTCAGCGGCATAAGCGCCTGCCTTGCAAGCAGGCAGTCCTGAGTTTGATCCCTGGTACTGATAAAAAAAATGAAAAAGACCAAAAAAAAAAAAAAAAAAAACCCAAAAAACAAAAAAAGAAATTTGTCATTCGCTGAAGAATAAAATTTTCGTTCTTAAAATCTCATAATAGGGGACAAAGAGGCAGAGTGAGAAAGGAGGGATGGAGGGGAAGGGACTGCAAAAAGAAACAAGAGTTATAAAAATGCACTAACGCCCCCACAGTGAATGTAATTATTAAGTATGGCAACACACTAATAAAAATAAAAATTCAAATATCTGATAGTAATTTTTTTCAAGTAAAGAGCATAGGAAATTAACTACACTGATTAATATTTCAAGCAAAAAGGAGCTCTTTTATTTTCACACTATTCAGTCTCAGAAAAGAGAAGTAATCTAGTCAACATGCGAAACCAGAGATCTGTGGTTCTGGCTGAATCTCATACCGGCTTAGCCAAACGCTGTGGTGACCACTTTGCACTAGTCCCGCTGTTCTACTCTAAAACATGAACCTAATGTATTTTGAAGCTGTATAGTAGCTCATTTCCACCAATAAAATCAAGGCGATTTCATTCATATTTATCACAGTTGTTACAACGGTTCATGGTTGAACACTTGAGCTCTGAATTGATGTATCAAAGCAAGCACACTCTCTCATTTCAGCTCTCTTCAATTCCCATGATGGCTATAGATCTGGAGGAGGGATGTTTAGTAAAGGAAGTTAAAAGAGAGTATACTGTCTCTGTATATATAAGAAACTGAATTTTCTTGCCCATGATGCCCAGGGTCTCCCAAGGCTCCTCATGGTAGACAGAGATGCGTCTGTGGACAGGATACTTCAGTTTGCCCCAGACCTGTTGGTCAGAGCAGGAGATGACAGGCCACCCCTGCTCTGGAGTGGAGTGGAAAGGGGGAGAGCAGAGCAGATCGGAGTGGAGTGGAGTAAAATGGAGAGTGACCACAGGTCAGTCACATCAGCTGCCTGACACATGAAACAGGGCTTGGGTGGTGGTCTGTTACAGTTGCATGCCCAGTACAACTGTATTTGAAACAGGAACTCTTTCCATGATTGTACCTCGATTTTCTCTTGGATAGATAAGGTATGGTTAAAGCACTGCTGATTGCAAAAGCCATAATTTTTGTCTGCTCTGTTCTTGGTTCCTGTCTTTTTCAGATCTTTACTTCTGGGTAGAGAAAAGGCTGTGTCTTGCAATTGGAGCTAAGGTGTCTAAAGTCCATATGGAGTTTTTGTAACCTGGGTTGATATTTGGGGCTATTGCAATGTTGTTCCATTAGCACCTGTCCCTCCTCAGAAGATGAGTCTAAATTTGTATATGTGCAGAAGGCGTCTTCTAATTGGACATGAAAGACGGCTAGATTTTTGTCTTTGCCCTCTGCAAATTCTCTCATTTTTCTATAATTACCAGCTTTCCTGATGCATCTTTATATTGCCATAATAAAAGCAGTCACAATTTTAGACATCATATAGTCCAACCACAGCATTACAGTCTCAATTTCATTCTGCTGGAACTCTCCAGGATGAGATTTCATCTTGTTTATCTGTCTATGTCCTACCCTCTAATTCTACTCCTTGTTTTTCATGATATAGAGCAAACAGCTATAACAAATTGGACATCTCACCATGAGAGGCCAAAAATAAATGTCAAACTTCGAAGTTCACCTGCAAACCTACTGGGATGTCTCGGAACTCGACCTAAATACTCTTTCCACTGTTGGATAGCTGCCACTGAGCAGGGAACCTGGACCTGAGAACCCTCTGGGCCTAGAACCACTCTTACAGGGCAAGATGAGTTGAGAACAGGAAAAGAAGGAATTTCACCCCAAGCGTGTCCCATGGGGCTTGAAGTTTACCTGAGGAGCCTGAGGACAGGGCTGAGGAGTACAGATTCTCAATGGGGAGCCAGGTGTTAAGGGAGTTTCTGAGTCATTTGGAGAGGGCGGAGCTGGTTATTGGCCTATGAGTGTAAGGAGAAAGTGGAGGAGCTCTCCAGTGTGGCTTCTTTCATTAAACAGGTGTGTGGGACACCCTGAGAGACAGCTGGGGGCCTGATGAGGGGATCATCAATGATATCAGCCTCCTGTCCAGCGGTTCCTTTAAGGATCACATCTCTTGAGCCTTTGCAGAGGGATAGTTTTAGATAAAGAATCATAAAAGCTCAAACATAGGGGATTTCAGGCTACTTTCCTTACCTCTTCCAGAGAAGATCCAGCAGAACAGTAGCATTATAATTTAGACTGCTGTTCTGTACCCACTACTCACCATTTCCTACTTTATACTGGAGTGGATCAATATTGCACTAGAAGACAAGTTGCTTTTTCCTCAGAATCTCAGAGTCAAATCATTTCCAGTTCTTAAGGACACAGCCTAATAGTAAGGTGGGTGGCACGGGCACACTGATTCCCACAGTGCTTCCCGGGTCTATGGAGAGGAGACAGAAGAGGACTTTGGGGTCCTTCTGAGGCATACCGTGGAGCACTAGGGTGTCCTGCTAGGAGCTCAAATTTCCTACTAGAAATTGCAAGTGAAATGCATGGCAACAGCGGCTCTCCTGTTGCTGCCCTTAACACTGTCCATAGCCTGTGGCCCACTAAGACTCCTTAAAGGTCAGGTTAGGCTCTCTTATTAGCTACAGTCAATCAGCTGAGAAACACTACCCTTCCCATTTATCTCAATCACACAAGACTTGTATTTTTTAAAATGATAGAGATAAAAAATCTGTCCTTTAGCATTTAAGAAGCGCCTTTGGAAAGTTCCAGGTACAAAGGCCAGAGTCTGTTCACCTGGTCACTAAATATTCTAGTTCCCTCCTTCTGAGAATCAGCATCTTCCCTTGGGCACATTTGTTCCTAAATTACCCACAATTTTGTTAGAACTGGGGAGGAGATTTGCCCGCACTTGGAAGAGAAGGGAAGACGTCTTGATGTTCTGTTCCAAAGGTAAAAACCTTAGCTTTTATCCATAAGGGTGAGATTTCCCAGTATCCATGAGGACAACTGAGAAACCTGGCAAAAAGCTGGATTGGCTGCAGGAGGTTTTAGGAAATTTGGTCCTAAAGCCAGTGATTCAATAAAAGTAGCCAGATAGAAGGGCATTTGAGGGAAAAGAACAAAGGCAATGTTGATGTGGATGGGCACAAAAAGAGGCAGGGTGGGTGCAGGTGCTCCTGAAGCAGGAGACCAAGTCACTGAAAACTGCCCACCGGAGAATAAAAAGCCGAGGATAAACTGCACGGGAAGAACAAAGGTGTGGTAGCAGGAGAGACATTCAACTCTCGGTCACCCGCACATCAAGTGTAGACCTGCTGGGTGAGTGGAAGTTGTCTGTCTTGTGAAGCTTAAAACGCTGTTTCATGACAGAGTTATCCTCTCAGGGGAGTCTTCAAGTGGCAGAAACTCTTATGGCTTTTAATAATCTTGGCAACCAATGCACAGTGAGCAACCAAAGGCACCAAATGGACAAAAAGAAGAGAGAAAAGGGAAAAAAAAAATGCCCTCCCTAAGGGTCTTACCTCCTGACTGGGCTTAGCAAGAAATACTATCAGGTGAGGGTCCTGCAGGGTTTCTTTCCAGTTTCTTGGTATTAAAAAAAAAAAAAAGAATTGGACAAGATACACACAAAAAGGCAGTGAGCATGCACACTTACTAAAGGCAGAATAACAGTACATTCTACAAGACAGGAGGGCAGAGAACAGTTTACAGTGCTGCCAAGCATAAGGGAGAAAGGTGTTTTGTAGTCCTTCAAAATTTATTTGGCCTGGCTCCAGATTTCAACTTTCTTATCTATCAAAATATTCACTTTGCTCCCAGGCTGATGGAAGGGAAAGATTGAAAATGGCATTTTCCTGATTGGTCCTGAAACAGTCCAGATTTAACTGAAAATCTGACAGTTTTGCTCTCTGATTGGATCCTTGTGCAGTGGTCAAGAATCATACAGTCATTTGGGGTCATGTGTTGTACACATGTCCTCTGGGTTTTATGAGCTTTGGTGCTTGCTTTCTGCTCAGTTAGTTGTCCAGTTTGGCCCAGCTCTAATATCCTACTTCAGGTGGAAGAGCTGGACAATAGAAGGGCATAGTTCCAGTGGAGTACAGAAATTAAGAAGCTAATAATAACTAGATTATTGAAAAGGGAAAAAAACCGGGGCTGGGGGTTTAGCTCAGCGGCATAAGCACCTGCCTTGCAAGCAGGCGGTCGTGAGTTGGATCCCCGGTACCGATAAAAAATGAAAAGGGAAAAAAACCTAAGCCAGTTGCCAATAATAATCATAAGAGTTATGAGAAGGCAAACCAGGCATCTGACTGTTTTTCCAAGGGCTTTCTCTGGGCTTGCTGAAGCTTGAAAGACCTGTGCAAAGTGTTAAAATTAATTAAAGTTCCAAGGTCTAAAGTTGATGGCTATTTTTAGTTACTGCAGGGAAAACTCTCGTTAGCTGTATTGTCGTAAAGAAAAGAAAGCTGATGAATCCTCTGAAATTTTTGGCAAGAAATTTGAAAAGCATATTAGGACAACTCAGCAAACCAAGATCATGAAAACGTCTACAGAAACATCATCATGAATACCGAAATAACTAAGCTTCTGATTTTAACATAAAATGTTAAAATTATAGTGTATAGAAATAAAAAGGCTAAATTAATTAATAGTAATATGAAGATTATAAATATATAATTGTGATTCAAAATGAGAAAACTTGTCATTAATTGTTTTTTCTTTTGAGACAAGTTCTTGTGTTCTAGTTAAGCCCGGCCTTGAGCTCAGGCTGGCCTTGAACTCAGCCTTCTGGTTTCTGGGATTACAGATATGAGCCACCACCTCAGAGGCCATTGGTTCTTTCACAAAAATTTTCCTAGGCAAAAGAAATCCAGTAAATACGTATTTTTAGCTTCAATACCTTTGAATCAATATTGTAAATATAAAGCAGCAACTCTTAGGAAATATGATTTTTGTTATTTTATACTGTCATCTAAATTTTAAAATTTCCATTATACTTTTATGTTTAAAGTGATGACCATAATATTTACTATGGTGTGATTTACATTTAGATATAAAATTAGGTTATTTGTATAATAATCATGTATGTACATTTATAAAATTTTCAGATCTAGAATTTTTCTTTTAGCCATTCATTTGCAGTTATGATTTTGTGCTATGAGGAAGTATCTTAACTACACATCTGTGATTAAAAGCAGAAAAGTAGAAAAGACATTATTTTCAATTAACAGAACTTGAAATTAAAACAAAAAAAAGTATGTTAAAGTTCTGTATGTAGATGACTGTGGTTGTGCATGCCTGTAACCCCAGCTGTGTGGTAGGCTTAAAGAGAGGGCAATTTCAAGGCCATCCCCAGAATTTAGTGAAAGCAGGTCTCAAAATAAAGCAAAACACTGTGTGCAATGCACAGTGGTGGAGTACTTGCCTAGCATGTGCAAAGCCCTGAGTTCAATCTTCAATACAAAAAAAAAAAAAAAATTCTGTATATAATTGTGAAAAGTACAATATAAATCAAATAATGTACCTTAAAATTGTGCCTTAAATTTTTTTTGAATTATAGTTAAGTAGACATACGTACAATAAATGTTTCCTAAACAAATAATTTTTAAAATCTGTATGTAATTTTCAAAAATTTCAGAACAACATGAAAACTTACTTCATAATTTTAACTTAACCATTATATAACTTTTCATATTGCAATTTGTAGCTCAGAAATGTTTTTTCTCACATTTTATGCTAATAAGCTTTATGGATGATGAGCAAGAGTCTAGGTTCTTATTTCTATTGCTCACATCACAGGTGAATAAAAAATACAAAATATGAATTGTTTTATATCCAGTTTTTAAAATTGAATTCAAAATTAAAAGCAGTTTCTATGAAAAAACTCAAGTGAACTCAGTACTGAATTTTGTCAAACAAAGGAAAAAGAATAGCAGTCTTACACAAATCCTTTCAAAAAAAAAAGAAAGGAACAACTCTAAAATCCTGATACAATCAGGATTATCACAATATCCCAAACAGATAAAGACATTACTAAACTAAAATTTACCAACATTCTTCAGATGAACGCTATTTGATTTGTTTAATAGAAGTATATAAAGTACTTGGGAAAAATAAAACACTTATGACAAAAAAAAATCAGTAAAACTTTAGCAGAATGACACAACCACAGCCTAACGCTGAGCATCTATGAAAAAATTATCTACACATATTTTTCTTGGTGGTGAAGGACTGCATGATTTTTTTCTAAAATTGAGACAGCTTGGGTTTCTGTTCTCATTGCTTTAATTCAATATACTACTGAGGGTCCGAAGCTTTATAAAAGGGAAAAAATGCTTACAGATCAAATTAAACTGTATCTACTGATAGTGACATGACAAATGTCTGCACAGAAAATTCTAAATAATATTTTGAAAACTTAGTAGAATTAAGAAGCAATTTTTTTGCAAAATTTCAGGACACAAAGCCAATAAAAATAAAATTTATTTCTATATCCCAGGAAAAAATTACAAATATTTTTTAAATATTTAAAATAGGATAAAAGTGTGTTTGCTTTGGCAGCATATACACTAAAATAGCATAACAGTGAAATAAAGTATAATTTAGAGTGTTATACAAAAATTATAAAATAAATGATAAAGTTTTTTTAAATTTTTGAAAGCAAAAAAGATCAAAATAAATATTCTAATATACTGTGTCCATGGATTGAATAATATGCATAAAATGAATTATTCAATACTGTTATATTTCATTAATTATGGTTACTGTAATAACCACTTAATATCAATATTTTATACCTGCCAGTGCTTTGTAAATTATTCCATAGATTCAACATAACTTCTTGCAGGTGATCATCTTTTAAAAATTCACAAATATTACAAAAAATTTGTAAATTGTTTATGTAAGTAAACTAAAAAGCCAAAATCAGTTTTTTAATAGTTGAAAGGGGAGAAGGGGAAAGGAAAATGACAAAGTATAAAACCAGAGCACATATTTGCAAAATATGTCTGACAAGGAACACAATATATATGAAGTTCTTAAAAATTAGTAATATAGCCAAGGATTTAGCTCAGCAGCATAAACGCCTGCCTTGTAAGCACGCCGTCGTGAGTTCAATCCCTGGTACCAAAAAATTATTAATATAAATAATATTACTTTATTATAAACAGTATTATATTACATATAATATTATTATGTTCTAAACAGTATTATAAGTTATTATAAATACCAAAAACTAGAAAAAAGATTTGAGCAGACAGTTCATCAAATATATGCAAGAAGATGCCCAATATACATATATGAAAGACATAGTCAACATTGTTAGTCATGAGGGAAAGGCAAATTAGATTCATAATGAGAAATCATTTTGCACTGGAAAGAAAAGCTAAAATCTAAAGGATTGATTAGCATAGATAGAAGTTGAATAATTACATTTTCGGTGGTATGTAAAACTTAGTCACTTTACAAAGTATATTCCTTTACAAAGGTTGATCAAAAAATAAATTTAAATTTATGTTTAAATTTAAAAACTGTATTACAATTAAAAAAAAAAAAAAAACACATTACCAATAACTTCCCTCAAAATACTCCTCCTTGGTTTGAACGTATCTTGCACCTTTCCGAAGGAATTTTGGAAGTCCTTTCTCCTGAGTGTTATTATAAGGTGTAATCAAATGTACAATAAATGCTGCCGTCAAGTGCTATCCAAGGGAAAGACAAGCTCATAAAAACATTGCAGTGTGTCCTCATCCATCTTATTCACTAGATCTGACACTGCGTAACTTCTGGCTCTTTCTCAAAGTCAATGACCATGATAAGCAAGGATTTTGAATTGATTTGAAACCCTGAGGTAGCCACGACAGAACTACAAAAGACACTCATGAAAGGACTTTCAGAACTGCTTCAGAAAATACAAGAAGGATGACACAGTATATTCAAAGGAGGTAGGTATTTTGTAGAGGATTAATATTTTTTTTAATTGAAATATTCACTGTGGTCACATCTTATGTATGCAAGTATGTTCTTATCATATGACCCAGAAGTTATGCTTCTCATTCTTTATTCAATAAAAACAATAACATATCCACACAACAACTTGCAAACAAACATTGACAGCAGTTTTAACTAATATCAACCAAAAACTGAGAATAAACTGTGCATTAACTAGTGAATGGATACATAAATATAAGTGAATACCATTCGGCACTAAAGAGGAATAAGTTACAGATGCATTCCATTAGATTAATCAAGCTTCAAAACATCAAACTAAATTGTAAAATGTCAGATACAAAAGAGTGCACACTGTACTATTCCATTTATATAAAATTCTAAAGTAAGCAAACCAATCTTTGGTGATAAAAAATCTATTGTTTACCTGAGGCAGGAGTATCATTGCAGACAAAGTGGCAGCATAGACATTTCCACATGATGATATTTTCATCGGTATTTTAATCGTAGTTATAGTTCCATGTGTATGCACAGGTGTCAATGTGGTACAATTCAGATTTGTGTCATTCATTACATGCAATTTCTATGTCAGTAATGTTGATTTTTAAAGTAAAAGATACCTAATTGCAAAATAAAAAAAATTTTAATGTCTTCTGGGAAGAAAACAAAGCATATATTCTTTTCAGAAGTAGAAAATAAAATGTGTATAAACTAGTGAAAAGGCAGGATATTGTCTCCTAGTATAAACCAATCTTCCAATAATATAGCTCTCATCATGGAAATAGGCAAGATTACTAAAATAAATTAGACTGAGACTTGGAAGGGAATTGTGCAATTAAGATATCCTAAAGCGTAAAGAACTTCATCAACTTTATGTTAAATCCACCCAATATTTACACTTCTTATGAGAGCAAATATAAACTCCATAGAATTATATTCTGTGAAATCCAATTTACCAGAATCATTTAATGCAGGGTTTTTAAAACATGTGTTTATGGCCCCATTTATTATACAGTGAAGATTATTGTAAATAAATTATTTTTGTAAAGTTTAATTTTCTTCATAAATGAAAATGGAGTTGAGGAGAGGGAGAAAGGAAATACTTGGTCCCTCAATAGCAGTGTCTGACACTAGAAATTATAAAGGGAACCAGGTCACGACTTTTTTTTCTTTTTAAAAACATATTGCATCATTGACTTAACTAGTTAGTCACCCTATTTAAATATTTTTCTAGATGTGAGAAAGCACAAAGGACTTTGGCTTTGTTCTTTGCAGCATAGAAACTGAAAGGTCACTAATGGTGATATAATTGAAATAATTTAGTTAACGTAAGCACTATTTTTTACAAGAGGATCATTCTATGATAAGAAACCTCTGAAAGCATAAAATGACTTAGAGAAAAACAAGAAAACAGACTGTGTTTCACCTTCTCTTATTTTTTTCTCAGTTGCATGTCTAAGTAAACTACATACAATGCTTACAAGCAGGATAGTAGCACTTGAAGATAAGTGATAAGATTAAAATCCAGAATTCAAGCATGATAAAAATTTTAAGATGTGAACTGATGTATCAGAATAAGCCCTTTAAAATACAATGCGAAACAACACTGAATATTCTACAGACATTTCATAACAAAAAATAGTGCCTGCACACCTGCGTTTAGGACAGTCACTATTAAACTTTAAAAAAGGAATCAATTCTGGTGGCTTCCTTAGAAAATAGCTAGAGATCTACACTACTGTTTTTTTTTTTTTTTTTTCAGTTTCCACCTACCTCAAAGCATTTTCCCTACTGTTTTTCTGATCCTTTCTTATTCTCCCTAGTAACTGAGAGGGTTGAGAAGTCCCTATATTGGCAATATTGCTAGCACTGATACATGTGCAGCATATAAAGTTTGGTGCAAAATCTCAAAATAAACATTTTTTTCATTCCCCTCTTTTCTCCAAAAGCTCATTCTTCAAATGGACATGTTTACTCAATAAAGAGCTAGAAGTATGGCATAATAACCCTTGGCATATTGTATGACCTTTATTCTTAGTACCTTAACAACAAGATATATATAGGCATATATGAATGTATATATGTGTATATGTATGTATATATGTATATACATATGTTTATGTATATATGCATACATAATTTATTAATTTAATTGCTATTTTTATTGTTGAAATTCACATATTAATGAGATCAATTGTAACTGAAAAAGGTTACAACACTAGCTGAAAAGCATGCTGCCCTAAAATAGAAAGCTATGAGGATACACATCAGAGAGGCCTAAGAAGTTTCTTGGGCCAGGAGGAAGGAGAGATGCAAGAGCAAATGGGATTACAAGGTATTTATATCTCTCAGTGGGCCGGCAAAACATTTAAGGATGACATCACTTTCAATGTGCTTTAGAATTTCAGGCTCACTCCCAGCATATATAATGTGTGTCTTCAGCAGAAATAAAAATGCTTATGAATTACATTGAAAAGAGAATTTGAAGGAAAGAATTAAAATGTTGAATTTTAATAAAAAAAAATAAATAAAGGCCAAAGATCTGCCCTATAGGAGTCAGAGAGAACAAAAAGAGAGTTAGATTTAGCCAGAATGTTTCTGAGACTATTGGGCCTTGCACACATTTTCTTGGGAAGAGCAACTTGCATTGTTTTATTTTCTAATCCAATTAATTTAAATGTTATTTTAATTAAATGCATCTGCCAAGCTAAAGGGAACTTTGAAATTATAAACACATACACTGAAAACTCCAGTTGCTCATCAAGTTTATTTTATCATTTCTTCCATTTCATGAGTTTATGAAAAAAGAAACTACATTGGGACAATTTATCTGCTGAAGTATCGCTGGAACAGTATCTCTTTTTTAATAAACTATAAAAGCATTTCTTAGGAAAATATGTAATCACATACTCTTTGGGCATGTACAGTGTGCAAACCTGTCACAGTAAAGCTTAGTTAGCGCCATAAGGAGCAGAGCACTGGAGCAGAGCTTACAAACTGTGTGCCTGAATCTCTTCAGTCCATTAGAATGACTAGATCTTAATTTTTCCCAAGTCACCCCAAAGAAAGTAATAAGCACTAAGGAGTAATAAAATCCAAGATGTGTAAATTTTGTTGTAAAAAAGAGAGGGAAAAAAAAAAAAAAAAGAAAAAGAGCTCTAACGGATATAACAGCAAGTGTGTTTGGGGGTGTTAAATAGCTGACTTTATCAATGTTTTTGGAACATTGAACACAGCTGTTTGCAGTCTCCCTGTTTGAATGTCCACCTTGTGTTCTTTGATACTGTGATTTGAGGAACTATTTTCAAGAAAATAGTATGTAATCTACTAGCAGGTAATTTCTTACTGTTATGGTTTTTTGTTTTGTTTTGTTTTGTTTTGTAGTTCTGTATTGCGTGTACCCTTACGCCGCTTTGGTTTGTTTTGTGTTTTTCTCTTTTTCCTCTTAAATTAAAAAAAAAAAAAAAAAAAAAAAAAAAAAAATTTTCCCAAGTCAGCACAGTTCACTGATCCTACCATCCTCTATTACCTAAATGGTAGTTTTTGAAAAGATTGATAGTTTGTTTTCCTTTGAAAAATCTTTACTCACAGTAATTAACATAGTAATGTTTCCGCTCAGGTCTCTGCCCTGAGCAGTCTGGCCCTGCCCCTCACTGTGCTCCCACCCCCTGCAGGGTGGAGTGGAGCAGAATGGAAACACCGTGCAACGGAAATTACAAACTAAGAAACAGGGAGCCCATACACCAAACAAAGCATAGGCTCCGTCCCTGTTCATATCAAAACTATTATTCCCTGAATATTATTCAAGGAATGTAAGAACAGTTTCTATAAGCTCTGGTTTTGTGAATAAGAGATTTTTCTTTACAATATACAGAACCATGAATGTTTTCTTTAAAAGTGGGTTTTGATGTGTTTTTTTTTTTTTTTTTTTTTTTTTTTTTTCTATGCTACTTTTTATTCCAACAACTTCTTAAATGCATTTTGGGACCCTCATTAGTCAGACTCATCATATAAACTTAGTTAAAGATATCTTTCCTCACAAGCATCTCTTCCCTCAGTGCAGATTGTTAAGGAATCTTTAATATTATCTCTCTTTTTCGTTAGCAAGGAGGAGCTGGCTCATATACAAGTAAAATAAGAGTTGAGAGGCTTTCTCATAGACTAGAAAACTGTTGTTACTACCACTGTGGCTTGTGAATACAGAATTCTACACTAAAATATTTTACCATTAGCATTTGGCCATCATTCTGTTCTAGGACAGTGACTCTCAACCTTGATTTGATTGTTGTTTGGAATTAAGCCCAGGTAGAATCCAAGAACAGTGACAAATGAAAGATGGTTCTTGGTTCTGAACATATCATTAAACCAAAGGTTTTCAACCCCTCTGCCTTCCTGCCGCCTAGAATCTAGAACATCTAAGACAGTCTGGACAGGTCTGAGAATCCTGAAGAAGTTTCAAACCACTACGGACAGTAGTTGATAAATGATATCACAAAGTTCTGGGAAAATTAGTGGAAGAATTGGCTTTAAGAAGAAATAAGAACACCTTTTCTATTGTGCAGTGGGGTGGAGACCATTTCTGGCATATTGACAGGTGGATCTGTATGTGAGGCTTGGGGATTGGGCAAAACAGGCTACAAAACAATCCATCTGGCATCTATATAATGGCTTTTGTTATTTTTCCTGTGAAGTATAAACTAGTTCATTTGATTGGTAAGGAAGGAGAATGAAATAATATAATATATGAAGAAGGAAAAAGATTTTAAACCAATGAAAATAGATTGAGGCATAAGTTTAAGGTACCATGAATAATGGCACAAAAACTTTAAATTTCTGTAATTTAGATCGAGTCCTTTCATTTGAGGCCTGAAATATTAGCTTTCAAATTTTCAATTAAAAACTCATTGATAATATTAATGAAAACTATTTCAATAAGAGTAAATGTCAAATTATAATGCATTGAGCAGTAACGGAGTAGAAGATAAAAATACAGAGATAAGTGTCCAGAAATATGACCTGAAAATAAGCAAATTCATTAACCCCAAAATATTAAGCCTTGAATTATAGCATGAAATTTTTAAGGAATTGGTACTCAATTTCTTTTCAATTCTGAGCCATAGAGAACACAGTCTACCTTCCATATTGCTGGGTTCTACAGTCATGGGTTCAGTTAACCATGAATCAAAAATATTTAGACAGGCTGGAGATTTAACTCTGTGGCATAAGTGCCTGTCTGGCAAGTGCAAGATTTTGACCCCTGGTCTAAAAAAAAAAAAAATTTAGAAAAAATTGAATCCACACATAACATATATAGATATTTTTCTTGCCATTATTTTCTAGACAATACAGTATAACTGGCATTTACACTGCACTGTGTATTACAAGCAATCTAGAGATGATTTAAAGTCTAAAGATGGTTATGTGTGAGTATATGGAAATGTGATGCAATTTTACATAGAGGACTTCAGCACCCACAAATTTTGATAGCCATGTGGGTTTCTAGAACCAATTCCTCAAAATACATTCAGGGATAACTATACTCAACAGAATAATTAGCTAAGTGAACAAAAACTAATTTTATTATTACATGCAAACATAATATCATCACAGACACATGATTGTTTAACAAATCATAACAGGGGAACATAACTTGACCTGAGGTTAAAGAGAGCTCCCAGCCTTACCCCGCATATGTGTTTAGCAGTGCATTGGAGAGTGGTAATGGGCAGGAGGGCATGGTAGCAAAACTTAGCATGAGAAAGTGAGAGCCAGCATGACATAAGGGGAAAGAGAAAGAGAGAGAGAGAAAGAGAGAGAGAGAGAGAGAGAGAGAGAGAGAGAGAGAGAGAGAGAGAAAGACAGAGAGAGACAGAGACAGAGACAGAGACAGAGACACAGACACAGACACAGACACAGACACAGACACAGACACAGACACAGACACAGACACTGACACAGAGAGAACTTGGTACAGATCAGCAGATAAAAAGGGCCCAGAGGATGTGGGGCTGACCCCCTAAAACACAGACCAGCGCTAGGTACAGCTGCCCACTCAGAGACACAAAAGTACAGATCCAAGCACTGAGCCCAACGACCAAAGCTCCAGCAAAGCAAGAATTATATTTAGCTTAGATCACCAATGAATATTCACTAAATATATTAATTAATTAAAGACCAACAATGTCAAAAGAACTACATGAACTACAGGAAGGGCTGATAATCAACAAAGACACATGCATATACTTGAAACAATTATTTTCAGTTGTTCTTCATTACTAGGCATGCAGGCATTTGTTCTGACTAGTTAATGTCTGTGTCTTAGAAAATATTTTGAATGCTTCCCCAGGGAAAAGTTTAAATGAAGGAAAAGCATTACTTTTTATAAAATCATAAGCTATTTTATCAACATGACCTAAATAAGAAGTCATTCTAAATACTATTGTCCGTTTCAGAACTTTAACCTCTACGGTTACATGGATTTAAGGAGTATGCAAAACAGCATGAAAGAAGTCCCAAATGAAACAAGGAGAGCCCAGGAGCAGCTAGACCAGCTGTCCAGCTGAGGGAAGGGTGACGATGAAGGTGGACACTGCCTCGTGGGATGACAAGAACAGACTGCTTTAGAAGATGTCTAATGCTTCTTCCAAGCTACTGTTTAGTTTCTTCTACCCAGTTACTACCAGGTTGCTCTGGGCCTCTCCTCTTGAGCACAATCCAACATGGATCTAAAACAGAAGTAGCAAAAAAGAGAGGAAAAAAAAGTGCTCTAAAGGATACAACAGCAAGTGTGTTTAGGTGTGTTAAGATAGGTGACCATATCACTAAGTTTTTGTTGGATCATTGAACACAACTGTTTGCAGTCTCATTGTTTGAATGTCCACTTTGTATGCTTTAATCCTGTAACTTGAACAACTATTTCTAAGATGGCAATATGTAATCTATTAACTAGTGATTTCTTACTGTTTTTATAAATTCTTCATTACTTGTACCCTTATACTGTTTTGGTTTTTTTTTTCCTTTAAATAATAAAAAAAGACAATCATTGGTCGATGCCTCAGTAATTACATAAAAGAAACCTAATAGAAAAAATAGCTCTGATGCACAATATATCCAATCTAAGAAACTCCTAAATGGTTTTGTTCCCCTGAAATATTTGTGATTTACATGTGAATTTTGATATTGTAGATTAATATTTCTAAATTGCTACTGTAACTATTTCCTCCACTTGCTTCTAATTTTTAATATGACTTTTGTTTGCCTTAGTAATAAAATCCACACTTCTTGTGAAGAAAAAAAAAGTAGTTATAGATGGTGTGACTGAGTGGTAACGTGCCTGGGCTGGACGCAGATCATGGATGGAATCCACCATCATGCAATATGGCCGAGGGAAAGCTTATTAACTTCTTATGCATCACTTTCACATTGATAAAGCAGTGATTATAGTATTTTCATCAGAGAATTTGTGGATTAATTAATTAATGTACACAATTAGGATTTGACACAATTTTTCCCCATAAAAGCTTCAGAATTAGATTTTCCCTTTAACAAATGAGGAAATCACTCGCATATTTCTCATTTGTAACGAGGGAGTCACAGAGAAAGTACTGCCCAGTTCAATCATTTGTTTTATTTTGTTTTGGTTGCAGCACTGGAACTTGAACTAGACTCTTTGTACAAAGGTACATCCCAGGCCTTTTTCATTTTTTTAAGACAAGATCCCACTGCTTGGTAAGTTCCCCAACCTAGGCTTGAACTTGAGATCCTCCTTCCTCAGCCTCAGAGAGGACTGAGATTACAAGCATGTGCTATCACTTCCAGCTCCAATTCAACTATTGTGGCATAATATTTATGAAGTACAGCATTTTCCTGTTATCCCAGAAAGAGGTGCTCCTCCATCATTTCTCTTTAACATAAATAGATTTTAATGATATTGGAATGAGAAAGGTAATGATAATAATTACTGAGAAATCCAACTCAATTATCATCAGTGACCATAGGGGGACAAGATACGTAGGGAAAGGGGAGAATCGGGAGGGGAAGAGGATTGAATATAAAAGAATTGAAAAAAAAAATAGAGCTTTTGCAAATGGGAAAGGGACCAAGAGATGCAAGCAGCAGGGAGGGCTGAAAGGCTAGAGATGAAAAAAAAAATTAACCGGTGTTAAGTACATGTACCAACTCCCCACCACAAATGGAATCATTATGTACTACAATCATGTACTATTAAAAGAAGGAAAAGACCATAAAATTTTACACTGTCACATTTTAGAAGTATAGAATGTTGTGTTTTAAAATTTTGTGAAGTAATAATTTCAAATCTATTAGTCTATGCATAGTGATGGGTATTCATGTTACTTTTCAATACTAAAATAACTAAAATTTCTGGCTATGTTATGGCTAACTCCTATATCTGGTTATTCATGGCTATTTCTTTAAATTGAGCAAAGATGAAACCTAATATCTCCTTTACATCTTCAAGCATGCTTTGGCAATTATTAACAATGGAATTTCATTTTCTGAAATTTACACTCATTTATTCATAAATTTTTCACAAGAATTTACATGAGCCTATAGAGTGTGAGAAATGCAACCCCTCTGCACTGAATGATGCAAAAAATAATCTGTGCCCTGCACAGATGCTGCTAAATGTATAAAAGTGACAAATGCATAAGTAACTTAAGATGCAGGTAGTATGTACAAGAGAAAAAGGGAAAAGATGTGTTGAATGATTCTTCTGTTTGTAATTTGGGCAACTGAGTGGATAACGTAGTCAAACAGTGAGAGGAAATCCAGCAGGGGGAACAGATTTGCATGGGATGAGAGATATGTTCATTTGAATTAATTTAATTCAGAAAATACACTTTAAATACAAAGAAAAATGGATTTAAATAATAACTGAAATAAGTGCTAGAGTAGAAAGTATGGGAAAAGAAGTCTGACAGAGGGAAGAGAAGGGACACATGAATGGGAGGCAAATGACACAGAAACATCTACTAAGGAAACACCAATTTCTGGTGGAGGTTGTGTGAGGGTAATAGAGGGTGGTAATCCTGGGTAATCCTGAAAACCAAAATTTTATCTCAAAATAAACCAGAGAATCAGGATTTGCCTTGCTAGCAATGGGATTCTATTTTGACAATGCAAGAAAGGAAATAAATGACTTACCAGAGTTGTTTTTACTAAGATTAATTTTGAATCGGTCTTAGTGGAGATACTACTTAAAGGTTATTAGATATTATCCAGAAAAATATCACCTAATATAGGAGAAAAGGGAGAGAGCAGACCAATCTATGGGTCTCATTTGATTGTCAGAACTGAATGAAATGAAATAAATGATGACATTAAGGTGTCAAAGCAGTGTTACAGGATGTATGGCATTAACTAAAATTGGCAAGACAGGGACATTCTGGTTTCAGGTATGCTAATGAGATAAGCCATGCATGAATTCTACTGGGCATTGATATGATCTTGTATAAGCAGCCTCTTACCAACAAGAAGAAAAGTTAAAAAAAAAAAAAGAGTGTAGGCCTGAATTTGTCTTTATAGCATACAGACATTCTTCACATCCAAACCACCTAGAAGAAAATATTCATCAGGAGTTTTTTGCTCATAAGAAACAGTCATTTAGGGTTGCTATCACAAGTTCTGCATACAGCTCAATTATTAGTACAAATTAATTTTTTGCACTATGTTGTAGTCAGGGGTTGTACACAGAACAATTCAGGTGGGACATGGAGTTTATAATATTTTTATAATAGTCACCGGAAGTTAACACAGGAGAATGCAGGAAATCTATCTGCAACACCAATGACATAGATTATTTAGTCAAGAGCCTAAACCCCATGGCAATTTCCCACATCAGTCCAGATAAAAACCCAGAGCTCAGGACAATGCCTCCATGAGTCCAACTGGAAGTCCAGGGCCCACAAGGACTCATGCCAGGCTCTTTTACGGATTCACGCCGGGAAGACCCAAGGGTCAGCGGTGGAAGCCAGAAAGTCCATGCCAGCAGGATGAAGGAGCTGTGCTAGTAGGATGAGGGTTCTACACTGGAGCTGAGAAGTCACACTCACAACAAAAAGCGGGGCTGTCCTAAAAGGAACCACAGCTGTCCTCAGCGACACGGAGGCCCCGAGCTCCTCCGACAACAAGCACAGTCAGGTATGTGCCAGGAAGCAGCGTGAGGAGTTCACCCTGGAGACCAGGCAGCACATGTCTTCCCCTCTGGAGCCAGGAAGCAATGCTTGATGTGAAGACCAAAGCTTCTCCAGGAGAACCAACAGCTCAGACAGCAACTCGTAGGAGAACCAACAATGCCTCCATAACACCTCAATCCCTCTCCACACCTCTCTTCTTCTCCACCTATTTATCCTGGCAACCCTCCTCAGGTGGAGCATCTTCTCTCAATACATGCTGATGTAATCCAGCTGGCGTTAAGTTGACCACTTAGTTATCAAACCATAACACACTAGAAGTTAATGGCCAATAATGCATATGTTTAATTTAATGATTAAACATACTTATTTTATTTTTCCCTTTAAAAAAGGTAGAAACATAGAACCCTAATTGGCTTAACTCCTAAAGAAAATAAATACTTTTATTAAAGTTATATTGGGTTCCTCATTGTGTACAACCTTCAAATTAACAGAAATAATAAAGAACTACTTTAAGTCAATTTTAAAATCAAGCAAATGCAAATGCAAGTATGTATAATCACTCTTTGCTATCTCGCATGGTTCAATATTTGGCTCTTTTTTTTTCTACACCTTAAAAATCTTGAAATATACATAGCAGAAGTGAAAGCGATATCCTTAGGGCCTTCTTGCTGACTCACTTTTATATCATGAAAGGACTTAAATATATTTATCATTATCTTTCATATTCTCATGTATGTAATGTTAACTTGTGCCTGTTAATTAACTCACAAAGTCTAATAGTCTAGTAGACTTTTAATCTAATAGTCCAATAGACTGGTCGTTTTATATCAGTACTGAAAATTGCAACCCATTTTCTGTGTCATGAAAAGTTATCCTTACTTCATCCTACTAATTCTTTCACTTTTCATTTCTTCACTTTTATAGTACAGTTAAAAAAAATAAAGGAAATGAACACTTATATTTTAAGTTATTGTATGACTACTCAAAAACAGTGCCTGTTATTCATAACAGAATTGAAGGTAGAGTCTAATTGCATGTACATTTTGGAAACCATTGGGAAAAGTACTGTGCAGGAATAGGTAACACTAAAATAAGTTAAAACCATTTGCCTTTCAAACATTTATGATCTAAGACAGTACCACAAAAAAATAGATGAAATAAAGTTTCATTTAGTATGAGACCCACAGTTGAAGGTCAACACATAAAAATCTTAGTCTTGAAATTCAATCCACATGATTCTTCTTCTGTAATTCAACCTATTTCTATTTTGACTCCCATTTCTGCTAGATAACAGACCCTATCTTAGCATCCTAGTCATTTTTTTCCAGTCAATTTAAAATAACTTCAGTCAAACTTTTGCATTTCCTCAGCCAATTCAAGGTTTTCTTGGTCAATTCAAAGTTACCTTCCCAGTGAAGTCTGAAATTGGACCTTCCCGCTAAGAGATATTTCAGTGGAAGAACAGGCAGGGGGAAACAGAAATGGGTGATTCATTAAATGGCTGTCATCTATGTACATTAGTCTTTCTTAAAAACGTCTGATTTTCATTAGTTTACAGATTTGTGGTCTGCGTAAGCTCCTGCTTTCCCTGCTTTAATCCTATTAAACCTTAATCCCAAAAACTAGTGCTCAGGTATTTGTGAGCCCCTCCGAGACACAAATCAAGCATTTGACTGGTATACACTGTACGGAGCACAAGACAATCTCAAGCTTGCCCCGGGTAGCTTTGCTCAGCCGCTCTGTGTATTAATCTCAGCTCTGCTATCACAGCTTCTCGGAGTTCTGTGTGGAAGCTGAGCGTATGGTCCCTTTGTTCACATTTTTGCAGTGTACTTGCCTGTAGATATAAAATCATGTAAGTAGGAAGCATGGTACATTCTTAGGGAAATACCAGCAGCTAACTCTCCTTACCTCTCTTCTGATTCTCCCTTCTCTCCCACAGCCAATAAAATGAAAAAAATTTGCCTTTATATTATTACTCATTCATCTAAGTCTGCAAGGGTGATTTATTGGCATAAAAATTATAGTCTTTTTCTTACAACAGTTAGGATTTAGAAGTTCAAATAGCTAAGATACTGTAAATCAAAGTTTTGCTCCAGAAACTAAAATCACTTTTTCCTGCTACTTTGTAGCACCATCACTCTCTTAAGGCAACATATGCTTCATTGTCTACTTTGAGTAGATGACAAATTGCAAGGATTTAAAAGGTGTTATTTGGGGCTGGGGATTTAGCTCAGCGGCATAAGGGCCTGCCTTGCAAGCAGGCGGTCGTGAGTTCAATCCCTGGTACCAATAAAAAAAAAAAAAAAAAAAAAGGTGTTATTGGGAACAAAAGACACTTCCCATGATAAAGGAAAGAGTCCAGCTGACATATGTGTAACTTCGGTAAGTGCAAAGAAAAGAAATTACTTACATCTGAGTTGATTTGAAGAGAGAGAAGAGGCAAAGTTAAACTGTGGAACATACATATTTCATTAAGTTCAATTATGAAGATAAGAAGCACTTCTATAGAATATCATTTTGTATATGTTATATAGTCGAACAAATACATACGCATTTAAAATATAATGAAAATGAGTTTATCAGGTCCATTAAGGTAGCAGGAAGAAAGAAAACCAAAGTAAAGTGGGTAAAAAAGCAATAGGTCACAAGGCAGGAATAGGAGACTTTAGGTAATAGGAATGACACGCATCCACATAAAGATGGAAGCATTTGGTAGTAGATGGCTGCCTTTGATTGGTAAAAGTGGGAAAGGCAGGAGATAAGAGTCATCAGATTGCAACAGTCAGTATGAGAATCACAGAGGACTCCTGATACTCTTTGTACAAAACTTTTTAAAACTGAAAAATACAGTTAGCCACCTATTTCAGGTGTCAGTTCTGGTGGCAGTATGGAAGACAGACTGGACAATGTGTCCACAAGGGAGGACTACTTGAGATAATTACAATGCCCAGATTAAAACTCAAGAAAACCTGTAGAGTACCAATGATGGAAGGGGACCACATATGAGAAGTACTGAGTTACACTGAAATGACAAAAGAGCAGTTTTAATGAATACTCAGACTCTGCTGTACAATTAAAGAGAGGAAAGGTTCCATGATAGGCCATCAGTAAGCTATAAAACCAGGAAAGATGATTCAAGTCCACAGACTTCAGAAGCAGAGAGGCTGGTGGTATAGCTCTTGGTTCAAGGCTAACAGTTCACCAAACTGGAGGCAGGGAGATGGGGGCTGTAGGTACAAGTTCTAGTGTCCAAAGGCAGAAGAATCTTGAGTTCTAATGTCCAAGGACAGAAAAAAGGTATCTCAGCTATGAGGAAAGAGAGAATTTGCCTTTCCTCTACCCTCCTCTTCTGTCTGGGCTCCCAGCTCTCTGGATGGTACCCAACAGAGATCTCCTGTATTCAGTCAACCAACTCATAAGCCAGTCTCATGGACACACCCAGAAATAAAGCTTTACCAGCTACCTAGGCATCTTTTAGTCCAAATAAACTGGCATCTAATGTTAACCATTATGGCTCTTTTATTATGTTTGGTAGATAAATTAATTCGAGCATGCTATTCTTTTTCTTATTGAGCCCTTAATTTGAAAATGATAATATTAAGATTACCATTTTCAGGCAGAGAAACCATAATAGGTACAATTTCTTTCCTACTGTGCAGTGTAATCCTGTCTCTGGAGATGCAGTGTTATATTGATCAAAAGTTCTCATATGTATTCTACAGATCACCAAGGATCCCTAAGATCCTTTCAGAAGGTTCATAAGGTCAAAGATCTCTTTATAAAAATACTAAGACATTATTCATTTCTTTTACAATACACTGATGATGTGGAAACAAGAGGGGTAAAACTTTAGTGCCTTAACAAAATTCAAAAGCAAAGGCACCAAAATAGACTAGTAGCAGTTGCATTTTTCACTTACACAACCTCATAGTGTAAAAAAAAAAAAAGTCAGTATTACCTAATTTTTATTAAAAAAATCAGAAAAAAAAATTTTAGCAAAATCTCACTGTTGAAAACTTTGTTTCCTACTGAAATGAAGGTCTGTGACCTTGTCTCAGTGAAAGGTGCTCCGATGTGGTAGAGTTGTAAGTTAAATTGGCCACTTTCTTCATAGAACACCATTGCTTCGCTGAAAGGGCGATTGATAAAATCCATGGTTATTCATATTTGAATATCTGGCACTTATTCTTAGAAATAAATGACGTGAGCCTGTTTATAGGATAAACAATAACAAAAATTTAAATACATAAATTCTCGTTAAAATTTTAGAATGCTACCTCCACCTTTGTGAACCTGGCTAACGTTTCTAAAAAGATTTGTAATGGTGCTAACCACTATGATTTTTTGACATTGTATAATAAAATCTGTCTACAAAACTTAGTGAACTACTATTTTTCCAAATAACGAATTTATGCTGTTACAAAATCATGCTTGCATAAAAGACTCACTTAAAGTTCAAGGAAAACTAAATAAAGTTATTGTAATATGTCAGTTTTACTTGTTGTACTAGTTCAAGACAGAAAACTAAATTTATTATAAGTCAATTAAATTTTTGTAGAAGTCCAGCAATACAAATTTAGATTTCATGCCGAAACAAAGTTTACAGTAGCACCATCTGCCAAAGTTTTAGTGTACTATACATATGTCTATTAAAAATATCTATTACAATAATATTATGTCGTGCCTTTTCAAAGTATATTTTTGTGTCAGGCTACATTTTTCACATACTTCAGCCAGAACAGCATATGCAAAGAAAATTCATCCTCAGGCAGAAAGAAGAATCTAGTTTACAAAGAGATTTGTAAAAGGCAAAACATTAAAGTCTTCTTGCATTAATTTTGTTTTGGAAACTACAAATCTTTTTTAAAAAATTATATATTTCTATTATTTATATTGACATACTTTGCTTGTGGTTATTTAGACATATTTAGATTGTTTGTTTTAATCTCTAGTACAGTAAATGTAGCACACATAAACACAGTTCATAAGCTACCTAAACACAGTTCTTTCGATTATTTAGCAATTGTTAAAATGTAAAGGTACTCCGAGACCAAAAAGCTTGAGAATCTGACATAACTAAAAGTGAAATAAATGTAACTGACATTAACCACTTACTTACTACAGATTATTTAAAAACATCTAGAAATGGTTTGGTTTTTTTTTTTTTTTTTTTTTTTTTTTTTTACCTGTTTCCCTAAAGCAGTATATTCTCAGTTCTACCCCCTGATAACTTCATTCGAAAAGAATAACAAAATCTAGAAGCCACTTTAACTGGAAGTCATCTAATTCTTTCTTTTTTCCTCAAAAATTCAGATTTGAGGGCTTGCTAGATTTCTCATTAGATTTATCTCAAGCAAGAATCCACTACAAAAATATTTACTCAACTAAGATCTACATTATCTCTTTTCTGTTTTCTCAGGGCAGATTTTACTCCACTTGTAAATTATTAATGACATTCAAATTTTAATATACTGAGTTTGAAATATTGTATGAAATTCAAGTGAAAATATGGGTGTAGAACATAGTGCCAAGAAGAGAGTTGGACTGGGCTTATCTATTTAAATGTTTCTTCAAACATAGACCATAGCGGAAGATGAAGGTTTCAATGCGAATATGCAAACAGAGACTAGGACAAGGAATGAGCAGCATCTACTTTTAAGGAACACATGGATGAGAATGAACCGGCAAAGAATAGAAAAAGCAATCAAAGGTTTACAAGAAAATCGGTAACTCAGAAGAAGAAAATACTCGGCAGTGTTGTTTGACAAATCAAGATAGACTCAGTGAGGATCCAAGAATGGCACATTAGGTTGTTATTGACATGAATGAAAATGAGTTTTGACAGGGATGTAAAGGTAAAAATTAGTAAGCAACTTCAGTCAAAATGGCAAGTGAGGAGTTGGAGACACTAAACTGGGCCTAATAGATCCAGAAATTCAAAATGAAGGACAGAAGTGAAAAATTACATGGTCGCAGTTCTAGTTGTACTTTTCAGTGCATATTGATATTGTTCAGTTTTTGCTTCACTTTGAGAAAAAACAAAAACAAAAACTGATAACCCCTGTATGAACAGTTATACAAGCACTGAACCTACCAGGCCTCCCATCATAGAATATCACTGACTGGGTGGTACAAACAACAGACACGTATTTTCTTATGATTCTCCAGGATGGAAGCCAAGGTACAGTCAAGGTACCAGTGGGGCTGAGTCTTGATAAGGCCTTTCTTCTTTACTGTAAATGACTGCTTTCTTATTGTGTTCTCTCTTGACCTTTCCTCTATGCAAGCACACTCCTTGTATATCTTCTTTGAAGATTAAGGGCACTAGTCCTGTTAGATTAGGGCCACCTTAAAGAACTCACTTAAATTTTATTGCCTTCTCATAGAGCATATCTCCAAACACAGTTGCAGTGGAAAATGGGTTTTCAACAGATGAATTGTGGAAAAGGCAAAAATCGAGAAGTATAGCTACTGTTACTTGGGGTATCAGATGTTTAGTGATTTGATTGCTAAACATGAAAAGTACGGATGAAAAGGTTGGCAAATTAAATTGCAGTTCAGGTGAAAGTAAAATTGTGAAGAGGCATGGGAAATATGAAGCATTCCGGGAAATTGCAGGTGCATATCTTAAGTATATCAGAGGCAGAGAATAAAAATGAGACAATTATGAAAAACTCATAGGTCATGTCACTCTAAAAGTGTGATGACTACTATTAGATTGAGGCCATTTTCGGCAGCGGTAAGCTAATACTTAGTAATATGTTGTTTGAATATATTTAGCAATGCATTTTCCCCTCTCAGGACTTTTACTAAGAAAATAATCATTATGATAAAAATGAGCTTGATAATTTAATTGATTTGTTCTACGTTAGCATAGGAAAGTTAATATCTGGGTTTCTAGTCTTCTGTAGGTCTTGCCTCAGAGAATTTAAAAGTTGTATTTCAAGGGCCAAAACAAAAAAAGGAGCGCCACTCATTACATGCCGTTTAATTTCATCGATACATTTCAGATATTAATGCAAAATAGACATCAATACATTTCAGAATTAATGTAAAAGAAAGTATATCTGTAAGACGAGAAAAGTAAAATCATGCTATTCCTGCAGACACATATGGGTTTATGGTCTTAACTCTAACTGAGAAGACATATTCATATGTATCATCGAAATTGTTAAAGTCCTTCTTGTCCACAACTAAAACAATCTCATACACTCAAATACCAACGCAAAATTTGCAATCAAGCAAAAGACCCAAAAGCATGAAGATTTCTCAGGGTGACTGGTGGCTGTGATGAAGGAAAGGCACTCATGCAAAGGAATGTAAGTGGTCTTTAGAAAATAGAACTGATTGCCTGCTGTCAGCAGCAAGGTCATGGCACTTCAAAGGAGCTGCAAAGAAACAAAAAAAGGAAAGAAACTGACTAAGCCTAGACTTCTTTGGAGTCTGAATCCAAGAGCACAACCTGGTGAGTATCTCAGTGCTGCCTTTGGACCCTAGGAAGAGAATACAGATGCACCATAGCACACTTTTGACCCAGAGAACTGTGAGACAATAAATTTCTGTTATTTTGAGTCACTACATTTGTGGTAATTTTTTACATAGCAATAGAAAACTGATCCCGTTATAAATACTCTCATTCAAAAGTGGGGAAAATTGAAACAGCTTTAAATCCAGCTGGGAAAACTCTGTCACGTTTCTAAGCTTTGGGAATATCCTTTGTGGCTTTCATCTCCGTCTTCTGGGATCTTAGCTCTGAGTCATCTGGCTGTTTGCATGAAAGGTAGCTTGTGTTAGTAGCTGAGGAGGTTTGTCAACTCCCACTTCCTGCCAAGAGAACTTGAAGGATCTGAGAGCCTCTTCTGATTTTATTAAAGCTAGGTCCCTTTCGCTTGCAGCTGTCAGGTCTCCTACTGATGCAATATTCCCAAGTATCATGTGGGCTTTGGTTGGATTTCATAGAATTCACTTCATGAAACAAAAAAGTTGTTCATAGATTTTTCTGAGAAAATTCCTTCTCCATGTTTGGCTTGTTCTGGACTGGCTGAGGGACAACGCCAACAAATCTCTTTAGAGACTCCCTGGTTTGACTGAGATCTAGGAGAGGAGGCATACTTTTATCTCTAACTCTGCATACTACAACATCTGGGTCTTTCTAAATTTGAGTCAGAAGCTGCACAGCCAGCCACATGTTAGTTGTTTGTCTGTGCTACACTTTCAGAAGCGATCTCTGAATTTTAGCACTTTCTACTTCTGTATGTAGGCTGAGACTGCCCATATCAACCAATCATGGTTCTTTTCACCCAACAATTCTTTTTTTCAATTCATGCCTCTTCTCAATTTTTATTATGAAAAGAAAGATGCCAGGCTTCTCCTTCACCACATTGCTTAGAAATCTCCGCAGCATTCAGGTTCAACAATTACAAAATCTGCTTTATAAATAACCCCTGAAACAATTTTCCCCTGCTTCCTGACGCTACCTGACAAGGACCTTCCTTCCTCCAGCTCCAATAACATTTCCTCAC
Source organism: Cavia porcellus (assembly GCF_034190915.1). Lineage (NCBI taxonomy): Eukaryota > Metazoa > Chordata > Mammalia > Rodentia > Caviidae > Cavia > Cavia porcellus. Next base: position 22,015,051 of record NW_026947497.1, on the reverse strand, counting down.
TTCCTGCTGAGCCCAGACCAACAGCATTTTTAGTGACTGCATTTCTCAGTCGTTCCAAAGCAATCTAGGTCTTTTCCATTACTCTCGTAGTTCTAATAGCATTAGTTTATTACCAGACTCAAAACCTTTTTCACATCTTTTGAGGATTTGTTACAGTAATACCCATGTAATCAAAATTAGTATTAGTTTTCTGTTGCTACAAAATCAATTATCACAAACATGGGAGCTATAAACATTATCCACTCATTACCTTGCAGTCTCTGTACACAAGTCAGTCAGTCTCAGGTAAGCTCTATGCACAAGGTATCAAGAAGTCAAAATTGAGTTGTTACAGCCTCTGGGCTGCGTTTCCTCTGGAGCCTGAGTTCCTCCTCCGGCAGAGTTTCCTCCTCCTGGCAGAATTTGCTTTCTTGCAGTTGCAGAACTAGGGTTTCCATGCTGTATTTTGCCAGGAAACACTCCTCCTCGGCGCTTGCTGCCATTCTCCAATCCTTCCACAGGGTCTTCTCTACTCTGAAAGCCAGAAACAGCATTCCTTCTGCTTAGAATTACTTTGTATCTAAAACAGAACAGAACAAAAAATATTCTCCATGAAAATCATCATTCTGGTTAGGTTTAGCCAAATCACATGGCGTGAACTGGATTTTTTTTCAATTTTTCTTGGTGAAAATGTGAACTCTCACTCTGACAGAACCTCCCTGCAATGAACTTTTCAAGAATCCTTTCTGCTTTGGCGTTGGAGCACACTTTGGTTATGCTGTTTCCCCCCGCTGCAGTCTCTAGCTCTCGTTATCGAATGGCAGCACCTCCTTCTTGTAAAGCACAAGAACAATATGAAGGTTTCTTTAATATCTGAGAGGTTTGTTTTTATCTTATCAATCACAGATTACAGACTATCATGCCAGGCACTTACATGTGTGACATTTTAAAATTCTTTTGGAAGCAAATAATGAATGCATCATAAGAAAGGCACAAGAAATAATAACATTCTCTTTTCACTTTACTTGAAACTTAGCCAAGTTAAACTGCCATGTATTATACTTGCTCACGCTACAAAGATTATATCAAATAAAAAATTACCTTGAGAACATAGCAATTATTCAATTATTTTTGAAAAGTATTCATATGTTTCCACACATTATTTAATTTTTTAAACAATATTAATTAAGCAAAAACTGCTTTTCAGTTAAACCTATTCAACCATAAATGATCAAAGAAAATTTAAAAAAAAACTGTGGCTTTTAAACTTCTTAGTTTAAAAGAATTTAATCAGAAATAGAGTGTCAAATTGATTAAAATTAAAGCCAGTTATAAAACTAGAAAAGAAATTATTATCATTTTATTGTACTTTGAATTTTCTCAGCCTTGATTTCAAAATCATATTTTCTTGAGTTAAACATAATTTTAACAAGGGTCTAATCCTGAAAAAAAAATCAGTACAGACAAGCATACATTTTTATCTGTGTTTTTAGAGTTACTATTTATTCATATTAAGTAATTCATTCAATTTAATTCATAAAATAGAAGCTGTTTAAATTAGACTTTTAATTCTGAGGTCCTATATCATAGATGAGCATAATTTCTTTAAAATTGACACAGAATCAGTGTAATATTTGTTTTTTTCTGATGGACATTTCACATTACTTGTCAAATGTTCAAAGGTTTCCATTTGTGGTTTTTAATTTTTGTACCTGATCCTACCAACAGGTAGAATCTATTCCTCATGTGTCCTTGGAAGTTGCCTTGACATGGGAGATAAAGCAGAGGTAATGAACTCCAGACCATGGATTTTCAGAGGCTTTAGAGAGTTTTGCTTTGTTTTGTTTTATTTTGTTTTGTTCTGTTTTGTTTCTCACTGTCATAAAACTGGGGATCACCTCGTAATGAAGAAGCCATGGGGAAAAGGCTCAGAGACTCCACACTCCACTACCCCAGCCACAGCCACACTATAACGACATCTGATGGATGCATCTATATGACCCTGACCACCCTACCTGACCAAGCACAGGTGAGGCCCACGGAACTACCCAGTCAGTGCACAGCAGTGTGAGAAACAGTAACAGCATTGTTCTAAGCCACTAATCTTTAAGTTAAGGAAACAAAAATGTACTACTCCACACAAAGCTGATGCAGGCGGGGGGGGGGGGGAGGAAGTCCTTAAAAACTTTTTCCTTTACTACAGAGGATTTTAGAACAAAATGATAAAAAAAGAGATTTTTTTAAACCAACATTTTAATGATATTTTTCTACTCCATGAGTCAAAGTTCATATTATACACATTTTAAAAATGTTTTCTCAAAGTATTTCTATAATTTAATATTTTGTAATAATTTCACCATATAGAACTTACAAATAGGTTTTTTTAACCTTTAAAGAAGTTAAAACTTACAGAATTCTTTTCACAGTGTAAGAGTTTACAGGCTTGAATGTCTCAGGGATAGCCAATTTTGCAGGTAAAATTTATTCTATCCTATAATTACCTGACTTCTCCTTTTTCTTGATTTTGCAAGAGTTACCTGCGATACAGAATCCAAACAAGAATGCAGGTCTTACCTGTTGGCTACTACAGTAATTGCTTTGTTTGAAACCAGGAAAAGTCTTACTTAGTTATTTTGTTTTACTCCAAATTCTTAAGCTGTCAGTGGTATTTCTTCACCGTTATATAACTATAGAAACTTTCCAAGTTGGAGGGGATAATTTGTTTGATTGAGTCTTGTTGATTGAGAATCAAACCCAGGATCTCACGCATTCTGACACCAAGGTACATCCCTAACTCTATGATTTGGAGTTTTAAAAGTTCTTGTAATGTAGAATTGTCCCTCTGAAAATTTGATTACTTCATGTTCATCATGTTTTGACTTGAAAATGTATATCATCTTTTCTATATTTATATTTTCTCTGCCCTGTGTCACATGCTAAGCATAATAGTGAAGGGAAATAATTAATATTTAATAGTTAATATTTAATCCAAATGAGGTCCAAACTTGGAAAATCAAATTCATGTTATTTGCTCCTGAGATAGGAGGCAGGACATGGCAAAGCTGGCCAAGGGAACAGGAGGACCTGGTAAGTACAAGATCCCAAGGCAGTACCAAATACTTCTCGGGACCTCTTCTGTAGACCTCCTCTGAGGTTCTCAGGAAGTGTGGACTGCAGAAAAGAGACCGGAGGCCGAGGGAACATGCCATTGTGTCTCTCTCATGGTAGTTCACCCTGATCACCCTTTTTCTCTTTTCCTTTTTTGCTTGGCCCAAGTTTGCTCTGTGGAACCAGTTTCTCCCTTACCCTTTCACCCTTCATTTTTCACAGAAACTTTTGGCATCATTTTTGGCTTCTCTCCTTCAATTCTTTGTTTGAGGCAAGAGCGACTTGGGATGTTTAATTGATGGGCCATTCCTAAGGGAACTACTTGATAACATTTTTGGTGAGCCATTCCTAAAGGAACTACCCAATAACTCTCCGAGAGGGTTGTTTTATATTTCACTATGGAATTTGAAAATCCCCATATCAACTAGCTTGTAATGTTAGTCTATAAGTCTACTTTTTTTCTTCGTGGAAGAAAACTTAAATAATTCCAGGCTTGCTGTGTTTTACTCATTCTTTAAAGGGCACATATATAAATGTCAATACTTGTAGATTTCACTATCCTCTCTACTGTGCTACAGACAATTAAAATGTATATATAAATATTATTTCCTACATAAAGATTCTTATACCACTATTTATTACTGGTGAATAAATGCATACAATATTACTTTAAATATGCTCTGATTTAAATGAAAAATAGTGCTTCCAATTTAGCTGTCACTTTGTTTTTTGACCTACAATCTATTCAAATATGCATGCTACATTAAAATATTTGGCTTAATTTTACACACACACTTTCACCAAGATAAATCCTTCAGTTATCAAATTGCCATCTGTTTTTATCAGATTTCTTTTTCATTTCTTTATTGATTTATTTTCAATGTAACAGGAATGCCACAGATAATTCTGATACAAATTTTAAATAAGATTTTTCTTTTCCAAGTTTAGAAAGTTAAAATGAACAAACCCACACTGCTCAATGAGTATTGAAGACAAATAATGTTCCCATGCGCCAAGAGACGGTAAAATTAATTTACCTCCTTTGACTTTCTCAAGTAGACTTTTTCTCCAAGACCTAAAAAGAATCTTGACACTTTATTCCAAGTTCATGGTCCTTCTATCGTTTATCACCCTTTCCTGGTTTTACTGCATTCTCTATAACCTCAAGCATATACCAAAATGACGGGTTTCCTCAGCCTTCTGATGTTCTTTCTCTGACAGTGTCCAGCCCCAGTTTGCCCCTGTGGTCTGCTTTCCCTATTTCTGCTCCAGAGTAGCTGAGCAGTGTTACAGAAAGCTACAGAATTATGCAGACATTTATAATTGTGTTCCTAAGGAGCTTTATTCTCTTCTTACCCACCGAACCGTGACTGTTATAGGGCAGTCATGAGTCTGGCTAATGCAGTCTACTTCCCTGCCTGTCTTGCATGGTTCTGAAGACTTAGATGGAGATGTAATTGTGCTGAGAATTACTAGAAAAGTTGTACTGTCCTAACATAGGTGCTGCTTCCTACTTCGCATTCTTCTTCCCTGATCTTTGAGTCACTAACAGCTAAGAGTCACTAACAGGCAGTAGGACACCACTTTGAGACAGGCTGTCCTGGATGATCAAGCACTCGGGAATTTCCTCCACATCTACCTTTCATTTTAAAACAGGGACAACCATAGGCAACCTGGAACAGGTCTGTCAACACACAAAGAGGTCACAATGAAGATGAAATTGACACAATCAGGTTGGCAGAGGGAAAGATAGATGGATGTTTTCTAGTGGCACTCTAGAACCCAGACCATGTCTACAAATTTTAAAAAAGTAGTTATTTACAGGAGCTTAGCAAAGCACAGTGGCACATGCCTATAATTCCAGCACTTGGGAGGCTGAGGCAGGAGGATCACTGTGACTTTAAGGCCATCCTGAGCTACATAAGCAAGATCAAGGCCAGCCACCTGTATTATTACATAGTGAGAACCAGTCTCAAACGAAAAAAAAAAAAGAGCTAAGGATATATTTCAGTGCTAAGGCCTTTGGTTCAGTCCCTAGAAAGGAGGGGAAACAGACTTCAGATTTATCTCACCATTGCTTTAGGGTTTTGTTTCACAAAGTCAAACAGGATATCTTACTACATTTTAGTCCCTGTGAACACATCAAGCTGATTTAAATAGTGTCACCTGCAATTGTGCAGTCCACAGCCTGTGCTGCTATATGACTAAGATTACACTATCTTACAGGCATGAAATCCCTAACATTTAAATTATGATTCCACCTTTGTAGGCAATGCTGTTTCTCAGATGTACTCCATGCTGAAACATCTCCAAGCCATGCTTTCTCCACACATCATGTAGACCCTTAATAAAAAGAATTCCTCATATATAGTTTTTTTCCTAAGTGTACGTCTCAAAGTGTGACACTGTGTCACGTGTACATGACATAGTGTGACTGAAAAATATTTAGCTTTATTATCATCTGTGCTAACTTTTTAGCACTGTGACCAAACATCTGAGAAAAACAACTTAGGAGAGGAAGAAGTTTATTTTGGCTCACAGTTTCTGATCAGGGTTGGCCAGCTGCGGGGCCAGGCGTCACGGCCAAATGGGGTGGTGAAAGAAAGCTGCTCCTCTCCTGGCAGCTAGGAAGCAGAGGGAAACAAGAGAGGGCAAGCGAGCCTGTGCTGGCTGGCTTCCCCCTTCCCTGGCTTTCGTTCCAGCCTGTCTCCCTGCTTTTGGGTTGCACCTCTCACACTGAGGGCGGGTTCCTCCACTGCTTGCTGTCCTGCATTCTTTCCTGGAAACACTAGCAGAAGCACCCAGAAGTGTGTTTCACTAATGTCTTAGACTTCTCAGTACAATCATGATGAACCATCACTCTGTCTTTTTGAGATTGTAATGATACATTAGGTGACAGTATCACACAAAGGTTGGTACTCATCATTAGAGCCTTGGAGCTGAGTGTGATGGCAGCACTCTTGAGGACAGGGACAGAGGAGCATGGGTGTAAGTCCAGCCTGAGCAATTGAGTGATTTAGGAAAATCCAGTTTCCAAATGAAAAAACAAAATAGACCTGGGAATGAAGCTCAGTGTGAAGACCCTGGCCTCAGTCTCCAGTTCCACAATAAATTTATTTTTTAAACAAAGTAAGATCTTTAAGCTCTGGGTTTTTTTTATGTTTTAAACATAAATGTTAAAAAGGAAGTTTTAAATATATTAATGAGTTTGTTCATTTGAACCACTGAAAGTTTGTATGTGTCTTTTATTTATTTGTATAAATCTCTTTATAATGTATTCTTAACAAATATAGAATCATCTAGCAAAACATTTTTCCTTAAGGTAAATGGTAAGCAATAAAATGAATAAAATGTGGAGGTTTCTATTTCCTTTTTAAATATTTGAAGTAGTTATAAACTCTAGGCAATCAGAATTTAAATAAATGCTATTGAGATAATGTACTTCTGATTTAGATTCCGCAATGCTGCTCTGCTGAATGTGACAGTTATATGTAAAATTATCATTACTAGGAAACTTGATGCTGCAACCAGATGGTTTTCTACAATGGAAAGATCGTACGAGTGCCTGCTCAGCTACAGTAAAGGCTTCCTAACTGACTAAAGGTTTCTAATGCATTAGGAATGTGAAGTGGAGAAAAATGACACTTGGAAATAAATATAAATTCTCATTAAGCCTATATGACTTAAAAACTTTCTTTACCTTTTATCCTGTTTCTCTATGTCAAATGGGTAGTGTATGCAACAAAGAAAATGGAAATGATATACACAGCATTTTATTCAGTTCTCCAGAGCCATATCACTTGCCCAAGAAAACAAACGAGGAACGGGATATAAAGTTAAATATAGCCCAGGATGAGTATCCCTCATCCAAATTGCTTGGGATTAGAAGTGCTTTGGAGTTTGCATTTGTTTTTATTTTTAGATTTTGGAATATTTTCTTATACTTAATGAGATATTTTGAAGATGGGAACCAATGTAAACACAGAACTCATTTATGCCTTATGTTTCATGTGCACTTTATACACAGAATCTGAAAGTAATTTTGCACAATATTTATAGTGCTCCCACATTTTGCCATGGCCCATCCCCTGAGGTCAGAGGTGGGATTTTCCACTTGTGATTTCAGGCCAGCATTCAAAAATTTTTCAGTTGGAGCATTTCAGATTTCTGGATTAGAGATGTTCAGCTTGTATTTGTGGAACACTAGAGGACTTGTTTCCAGCAGATGGTGTTTAAATTACTTATCACTGTGCAGCAAATCAGGCCTATCACAGCCTTAAAACAGCAGTTGTTTAGATAGCCCTCCTGTGGCTGTGCTTCCCCTGGCCTGGCTGGGAGCATTCCTTTATGTTCTCACTTCGGGCTCTTCATAAAGCTGCAGCTAACTGTGGCTGGGGCTGGAAAAATCCCAGGACCCCACCATCCTCCGAAATGCTGCTGTTTGTGCCACTCTGCTTCTCCTTATGGTCTCAGGTCCTGTGCCTGTGGCTTCCTTGTGTGGTCACGCTGGGTGGCCTTTTAGGCTAGATTGCCAGACTCCTCTAATGATAGTTCCGGACAGTGAGCATTACACATTAGGACACAGAAGAGAGCAATCATCCTCAAATCTAGGCATGGAGTCCACATGCTGTCACCTCTGCCACATTCTAATGTCTCAGGCCAACAAGATGCAACACAAGGTGACTACTTAAAGACACGAGATCCAGGAAGCATAGTTCATTGATGGCAGCTTTGGAGTCTCCCTACTGTACTTAGGTACCTAGTTGGATTAAAAAAAAAAAAAAAAAAAAAAAAGCATTAAAATGTTGCTTCCTTTTTCAAGAATGTGGAAATCTATATGGATACTTTTTAGAAGACAATTGTAGGGTGATATTTTTAATGTTTCTAGTGTAGAAGTCACCTTTGACAGGGCACTGTGTTTCAAATACTCAGCATATGATGCTCTATATCCAGTTCAGTGTAGACTTGAGATTTCAGTTGCATTTTCAATCAGAAGAATTTTTACACACAGAAGCAAATTAGTCAAAAATTAAATGAAAGTAAACAGTTTTAATAATACAAAGGAAAGATATTAGGCTGAGTGTGCTAGCAAGAAATGTAGGCACTGAGACAAAATGAACAAGAAAAATTATGAATTACTTCCTGCTGGCCATTTAATACCCAGTCTGTTTTAAAAAACAAAGCAAAGGCTGGGGATTTAGCTCAGTGGCTCAAGTGCTTGCCTGGTAAGCACCAGGTCATAAGTTTGATCCCAATAAAGGAAGGCCCTATATTTTATACATTTTGTAAGCAAAAAAAGAAAACTTTGCCTAAAAAAAAAATGAAACTTTCTGAAGATTTAGCAATCTGCCCTAGGCCTTGTGTCTGTCTGCCTGTCACTCCAACAATGCCATGATGGAGTTCCCTGACAACGTGTGTAGGATGGGAAGTGTGGGTCTCACAGGAGCCTCTGAGACCTTAGGGAAATTTCTCTTTGTTCAGTTTATTCTTGTGCTTTCTAGTACACCATATTAAAGCTTCCAAATTAACAGGAGCTATGTTCCAATGCCAAGATGTGCTGGCTTAGCAAGTAACAGAGACTTAGAAAAAGAAAAAAAAAAAAAAAATAAGGTGTGGTTTTAGAAGAGCAGAAAGCCTGAGGACAAATATAAAACAGTATCTTTCAGTCACTTGGGAACCTGTCAGGTGAGTAAATTACGTGCAACAAATCAAGTGATTAGTTTATCTAATGGTAATGCAGAGTGGATATAATACAATTCCTGAAAGTTCACCTTCTTACATGACACTTAGCGTTAGTTTATACACTTGATCTTAGCCAAAAGACTGAGAAGGGATGCCTTAGTTTTAAATTAGAATAATGATACAGAGTTATTGTTAATATATATATGACCAAATTGATATAGGAGTCAGGAATACACCTTATTACTAAGTCAGTCGCAGCTGTTCCCATGAATACTTTTAAATACTTGTGGCTGGCATGTATCAGGATAACAGATGACATAAAGGGAAGGATGACTCTGTGGTTGGCAGGAGATAGTCACTTAAACTGCATTCAAAGCTGCAGAAGAAAGGGAGGAAAAAACCAGCTATGAGAATCCAATGGGTAGACAGAGTTTGGAGAGCTTAATTTGCTTTTTTAAATGCCTTGCAGAGTACAAGAAGTATCGACAAGAATATGAATTTGAGATTCATGCTGCCATGTGTACTGTAAGCATCATTTAGGGTCTGCTAAGAGCTGTTGCTCCGGGGTGGAACCTACAAAACAAAGGTGACCAGTGACTTGTAACCAGCCAGTTAATAAAAATAGCTATCAAGGTTGCACAGTCTTTGGCTAGTACTTTTACAAAATAAATCTTAATCTGGGCCTAATTCTTTGAAGGAAGGCCCCATATTTTATACATTTTGTAAGCAAAATCTATTTTTAAGTATGTTCTCCAGAACAGGCTGAATATAGCTGGCAACAAGTTCTTTTACAAGGTAAAGCTTAAATAAGCATCCTTTTAAAAGGCTATTTATGGGAGTAACCACAACTGTTGTTCTCATCATTATACTTACTAGGTCAGTCAAATCTTCTCTATGGTCTCAGTTTCCATCAAGTCCAATCAACATAACTAACATAGCACATGTTTGTATAAAAAATACTTTTATTAAAAGTACATTTAAATAATTTGAGTTAGGTTGGATAGACCTTTATTGTTTTATTTCCAGCTTCTGCCAGGTCTAATAGTATTTGAGATGACATGGACAGAGTTCTTGACATTTGTGGGGAAGTCTGAAAGGTTGCCAGTAATAACTTTTTTCCTGGCCCTTTCCAGATTCAAAGCAACTATCCCCTTCCTTTTAAGGATAGTGTACAGGGTGCTAGCTAAAAACACAAAATTCGGCTTGCTATGAGTGGTTAGACATTCCCACACATACAGGCACACTCACAGCACCGCCAAGCTTGGTAGAAATCACAGAAACTTTGAGGGAGCTTATGCTGCTAGACTTTTGGGGCACTAGCCCAGACTCTCCTGCCACCTTCCAGATACGTGACCCCATCAAGTTGCCACTTTTTGGGAGTCAGCGATAAAGGTGAGGTGTATCTAAAATACGTGAAATAGAGGTTGTGAAAAGTAGGTTGTCAGTGAATGGAGTTCTTTAAATTTGTAACATAATCTGAAAGACAGTTGGTATTAACTTTTAATGTATTACTTTGTAAGTAAACCCACGAGACCTATACTATTTAAATTATAGGATTAAAATGCGTCCTCCACATTTTCACATCTTTGGTTTAAAATCATTTGAATTTTTACAGCAATTAGATAGCAAAATGACTGAAAATAAGGCTAACAAATGTGAAAAAACTTTATTGAGTGTGATTGCACATGCTTACAATCCCAGCACTAGGCAGAGGCAGAAGGATCCCTCCAAGCTGGAGGCCACCCTGAGCAGCCTGACCAAAGTGAATGCAAGGCCAGACCCAACTATATAGGGAAACTCTGACTCAAAAAGACAATGGGGGGGGGGGGAGAAAAAGAAGAAAACAAAACAAAAAACCCTGAACTTCCTCTTGGTCCAGCAAGACAATGAAATTTACAACTGTGCTTTAAAAACACCTCAATTAAGGATAGAATCTGCTGTTTCTAATTGGATAAAATTGTATTATCAAAGGGATTAAAATTGAGAAAATGCATAATTAGAATTCTAAAAATTGGCTTAAACCATCTAAGTTAAAAAGTACAAGTTTGTATGTTGGGCTTTATCTTATAAAAAGTATTTGTTCAAGCATTTAACCACAAGCAAGGTTAAAAATAACATCTAGGAAAAGATTAGAACTGCAAATTTTGTAATTTTCAGCATAAGAAAATTAGAACTAAGGATATATTTTATTTTACTTTATTTAGTTCCAGGATTGATCTCATGCCCTCATGCTAGCCATGCAGGTGCTTGGGCTGAGCTAAATCCTCGGCCCAAGAATATATGTAATTATTTGCTTTGATACTAATAGGCATTTCACTACTAATACAGAAATTTGTCAAGATATTTTAAAATATAATCTATAGAGGATTAGTTGTCAGTAATTTCAAAATTATGAGCTGTGAAATCGATTTCAGAAAAAAATACAAGAACAAAATAAAAAGCATTTTGAAAAATATTGCTTTCTTTAGAAAAATGACACCATCTTTTATAAGGGAAAGAATGGCTGAGAAACTGATTAAACAATGTGAATTTGTGCCAAGAGTAAGTACATCACTTATGTTAATAATTTTTTTAGTATGAAATACTTGATAGAAGGAAATTTTATAAATGTACATATAGTTGATAAAAGTTTTCCATTCAGAAACGCAAAAAACTATAAAAACTATTTCAAATAAATTTTAAAATGAAAACCTACAATTCTAAATATTTACTGCTTGGTTATAGCTATTATTGAAAACAGCGGTTTACCATTTTAGAAAAGACCCACAAAAGCAAAACTTTCTGTCCCTTCCTTACCAGGCAGAAATCATCTTAATTATCATATTAGCAAGTGGCTTGATGAGAATAATGTGACGTACATTGTCCTTGTTTAAAAATTTACAACTTTACAACTGTAAAACTGGAGTGGCTCATTCAATGCTAAATGTAGACGCATAACTAAAACTAAGTGAAAAGTCAAATGGTACCTTTTTGAGCTTCATCTGATTCGGAAAAACTTACACTCCTGCCATTTTTGCTTGTGTTTTGGGGACAGAACCTCAAGATTCAGGGTACCTGAATAAAATCAGAGCTAAGTCAGATCAGCAAGCTTCAACGCTAACCAATAAACACAGAAGCCTATACACAAACGCCATCTATTTGTTCAACTCTGCTTCTAGTCAGGTATGAGAGCTGCAACTTAAAATCCCGCAAACCTGATGCGAGACTGGCTACTGTGTTGGGGAACAGACACGCGCCTGTGTAAAGAACGGGCGCCACAGCGCGCCCCACTTCAACATACACCATAACAATAACGCGGGCTCCGCGGTTCTCACGCCGCCTCAGCCCGGATGCACGGAGCGTCCCGGCCGCAGTCCCCGGCCGCGCGCCCCGCGTTCTCTCCCGCGTCGCGCCGCCGCTGACTGCGGGCTGACAAGCAGCAGCATCCCCGAGTCCCCCGGGCCGGGCGAGGCGCGGGACGGCGAGGGCGGGGCAGGCGCTGGCCCGACTCCCGGCACTCGTCCTCCCCGGCCCGCGAAGACAAAGGAAGGCTCCGGCCGAGAAGCGACGGCGAGGTGGGGGCAGCGACTCGCGACAGCTCGGGGACGCGAGGACGCAGCCCCCGCCCAGTCCCCCGCCTCCCCTGAGAAAGGCGGAGCCCACGGAGGCCCCAGGCCCGAGCCCACGCCTGGAGGCCCGGGGTGCCCGAGGCCGCCCACGCCCAGACCCCTGCACGGGCTCCCGGAGCTGCGGTGGGGGCGGGGCCTGGGCGGGGCCTGGGCGGGGCCGCTGGCTGAGAAAGGCGGGGGGCGGGAATGAGGGAGGAGCCGGAGGCGGGCGGAGCCGCCAGGCAGGCGGCGGACACAGTCCCTGCCTGACGGCGGCGGCAGCGGCGGCGGAGGTTGGCCGGTGGGGGCGGGGAGGGGCTCGGCCGGGGCTGCTGGAGCTGGCAGTCGCCGGGAGGCAGGAGGCGGATCTGGAGCTGGGAGCGAGCCCCAGGACGGGCGGAAGAGGCGGCTGCAGGGCGGCCGCGGGAGCGGCTGCTGGCGGCGGCTTCTCGGCGGAGCAAGCGCCCGTACCGAGGTAACGGGGTTGGCGGCGGCGGCGGCGGCGGAACGAGGCCCTGCCTCAGGTCGGGAGCTCGGGCTGCAGCTGGGCGCGGACCCCAGCCGCCCTCCCACCCTGCAGCCCGGACCTGTGCCTCGCTCAGCAGAGTGGGTGGGCGCGGGAGCCCGACAGGGTAGGGGCGCGGCGCGGGACCCCGCTCGGGTGGCGACCCCCTGCCCGGCACCGGCGGGGACCTCGGGCTCCCCCTCCCCCTACCAGACACACCCCAGGCTCGGCGGGCGGGTGCGGGCGCCCCGGACTAGGGGAGCGCCGACCTCGGCGCCCGCTGCGTCTTCGCTCGCGGCCGCCCCGAGGTGGCCCTCCTGTGGCTCGTTGGGGTGCCTCGGACCCTGGGTGCTTCCCGGCGCCGGGGATCCCGGAGTTCCTTTTGTCTCTCAGCTGCAAGCCGAGGCCGGAATTGTAGGCAGACACCCACTATCACTGAAGCGCACTACTCCTGTCCCTTTGCAGCCTCGGGAGAACTCTCTCCCCAGCAACCTTTCTTCCGGCTCAAGTGGGGTGTCTGTGCCTGAATCAAGAACCTCCGTCCTTGATTCAGAGAAAGGAATGATCCACTTTTACTTGTTTTTGATTTAGCGTTCATATAACCATGTAAGAGTAATCGTACCCTTGTCCCTTATTTTTTTTAACCCGTTCCTATCCAGGCGCAACCCTGATATTCTTTCCCGAGATTTTGCAAACTATCAACAAAGAAGTGTGGGCTAGTCAAGTAGACAGAGTCCTTGACTGACTGACTGGACTGTGCAAGTTAATAGGGCTTCTTAGTGGCGCTGTTCTGCCAAGCCAGTTGGAAAGAGCTTTTTGGCTGGAATTAAGGATGATACTCTCTGTCCATAAAGTATCCTTTTTCTCCCCTTTCCACAGCGAGGTTTTAAAAATTAAGTTTAACTTGGTTAAGATTTGTCTGTTTCGGAAACATAACGGTAGAGGAAGAAAAATACAAAGAGGAAAATGAATTAATTTTGGAGTAATGGTCCAACTTTTTGAAAGTGCCAGAGATGAAGTATGTGGACTTTTGAGATTACTTTAATTGATGAATTGCGTCCTTTGATAAATACACGTTTAACGTGTCATACGTACTACTAAGATATTTTTTGCTTGTTTTAGTTACTTACCGAAATTGGTGATTACTTGGACATCGTAGTGTCAGAGAAGCCGTGAACAGGTTTATTAAGAACCTGCTGTCTTGAAAAATGCATTTTCTGAATGCTTTGAACTAAGCAGGTGTTAACAGTGGTTTATCATTTCTGCCATATAAGAGGCTATAATCTGAAACAGTTCCTGGCAGTTGCCCAGATGCATGAAACTGGCAAGAATTAGTACAGTTACTGATGTCCTTCAACAAAAACACAGAGCTACCCAAGTACTGTATAAATATGTATTCTCTTTGATGACATTTAAGATAACGGGCAGACCTTCTGCATCTGCATTTTAGATACAGCATTAACACTTGGAATCTGGAAAAGTATTTTTGTGTTAATTGAAAGATTGGGCTTTCTCTTTAGTTTCCAGATGTATTGTCTCATCTATGTGCTTGAAACATCTACAATCACATAATCTCCAGATACAGCCATGGAGTTAAAATGGCCCATCAGGATACAGGGAAAGTGTTGCTGAGCTGTGGTACCAGCCTCGTTTCCATCAGTTCAACAATTAAATCCGATATGCGCTCTGCTAATCAAGAATATGGAACCAAATAAAGTCATGTGCATTCTGTTGCCAAATGGACTCTGTGGCTATAGAATTTTACTGTGACTTGTTACTCTTGTCATTTTAAAGTCAGCTGAATATGCAAATTATGTCCAAATGGATGTAATGACTTGTGTTGATATATCCAGAGTCTAGCAAGCACTGAAGATAAAAACCCTATTATGACCAATCCTTGGGAAGAGAAAGTCTGCAAAATGGCCCAAACAAGTTTACTGCAAGGGAAGCAGTTTTACTGTAGGGAGTGGGTTTTCCACAAGCTCCAGCATTGCCTCCAGGAGAAAACAAACTGCTGCAACAGTGCTGTCAACACGCCACCCGTTGTGATGAATTCTGGGAATAATGCTAGCGCTGTCTCTGGAAAGGGAGGGGCCTGGGGTGTGTTGTTAATAGGAGGGCCTGGTAGTGGCAAGACAGCCCTGTGCACTGAGCTCTTGTGGCCAAGTTCACCTACAAGCTTGCAGAGAGGTTTACACCGCCAGGCTTTGGCCTTCCACTTCTGCAAAGCCCAGGACTCCGATACTTTGTGTGTTGGAGGGTTTATTAGAAGCCTAGTTGCCCAGATCTGCCGCAGTGGACTACTCCAAGGATATGAGGACAAACTGAGAGATCCAGCAGTCCAGAGCCTCTTACAGCCTGGGGAATGCGAGAGGAACCCAGCTGAAGCATTTAAAAGGTAACAGTAAGAATGCCATTTAGATTGCTGTGCAGTGATTAAAAGTGATTATTATTATTATTGTTGTTTTTTAACCTTGTGAGGTATCTTTATCAGTACTGTACAAATGGGCTTAATCAGTGCTTGTCATTGCAGCTGTTAAGTTTTAATGAAGGAAACTAAGTTTTGTATTACAGAGTATACGGATTAAAAGTAAGTATGCTTGTTTAATAAGAACTGAATGTTATTTTTCTAGCAGTACTTGTAAGTAATGAGGAAGATTGTTCTTATGGTTGTGAAGAACCTAACCCCCTGGACTCTAGGCTGCAGTTTTCAGGGCGGTGAACTACACTGTATGTGGAGCTCAACTTAGAGGAACTCTCAGTGTAGACTGTAGTGGTAGTATAGGGTGGTAGTATTTCTTTAAATGAGAGGTTCTCTTTAACATCACTGGCGTTGAGATTTTAAAATAACTCCTCATATTGTCTGGCATTTATTCTTCTGTTAAGTAATTGAAAAGTTGAGTGATATGATGATGTGATTGATATTTACAAAATAGTGAAAATAAGGGATCGTTTTAGTACTTCAGGTGAGTGGTACAAAGAACATTTTTATCCTTAACTTCATTCAGTTAAGTATCTTTCCATGATAACTGGATTGGTCTGTATGATAATTTTTAAGTATTTCAGATTCAAAATATGTTTAAAAAGCATTTGTTGAAAATAATTTTTAGCATATCACTGTTCAAGTAGCAGATAAATTATCTTGTACTTGGTGGTTATTTTACTTCTGCTTAAATAACTTCAACCACATGCCTTTGTCTCTGCCCCAGTAACTAGTCCTGAGCAGGTAAAAGTTTGTACCTAAAGAACTGTGTTATTTGCAGTGCACTGGATGTTCTGTCTGTTTGGCAATGTGAATGTGTCTGTAGGAAGGGTTTGAATGGAAGTTGAATAGCAATGAAAGCAGTAATGTTTGTTTTTATGATGTGTAAAATATATAAATTGTGAAAAGTAATATTCAAAATACTTCATAATAGTCACAACAAACAATGTTAGTCACTGTTCTAAATGCTGTACAAATATTAAACCATTTATTTTTAATAATCCTATGATGTCGGTATTACTATCATTCCAATTTTACGGATGGAAACTGAGGACCAGAGAGCCTGAGTAAATTGACCAAGGTTTTAGGGTAGTAGATGACGGAAGTGACATTGTAATAATTACATCTGAACATATTTCTCATGAAAGGAATTTTTTGAAGGATTTAATGGGAAGAGTACAAGTTTGTGTACAGTGAAAAATAGGGAGTGTGCCATTGTGGTTTGAGTGCAATTTTTAGATTACCCACCTAAAGGATAGTGATATTGTAGAATACAGTTAAAATTTAAACATGGAACGACTTTAAAGTCAGCCACAGGGACTTGTTTTTCTGAAGTGTAACAGACTTGTAGACACAAGTGGGTAAACACAGTCTAATAAAACACAAGTCAAATATCTTATCTTTTGCTATTACCCATGAAATTCAGGGTTAAAATGGTTACATCATTTGTACATTGATGAGGAAATCTGTAAAATATATGGCACAAAGGTGAGCTGCCAGATTTAATAGAGAATAATACTGAATAGAGTAGTCTTTAATATGAAATTTTTCCTGTTAAAGAGACTAAAATCTGTGGTACCTTAAGCAACTCTTCTCCTTGCTTTTTCTGAAGGTAATTCAATAGTCAATGTGTCAGATTTGAATCTTTGTTATGTGTAATCAGCCAATTTAGGCTGACACCTAAAACAAATCACTTTCACAAGTTAGTCTAGTTTGACCCTAATGTAAATTTGTAATTTGTTGGAATTTACATGTAAATTTCTGAAATCGGTTTAAATGTTTTAAGTCCTAATAACTAAATTTTGATATATTCTGACCCTAAACTTCTCTTTCACAATAGTATTGATTCCTCCTAACCCCCTGAAAATATTTCTTACTCAGGTGTTGCTCCCTATTTTTCCTCTGATTTGTAGTTATTAGCTAATTCCAAGGAAACAGAAGCAGCAATTAGAGCAGTCTGTGAAAAGCACACCGGTGAGTCGTGCTTTCTGATAGATGGCGGATGCTGATCAGCTTGTGTTCCCGCTCCGTACTCCGCACCATGCTTGCTTGCTCTCTGCTGTGTTACAGCACAGGAATCCTCGCACCAGAGCACCCTGCCCTCTTGGAGAACTATGAGCCAAATGAACCTCTGTTGTTTATAAAGCACCTGGTCTGAAGTTTTTGTTGCAGCAGCAAATAATAGACTAAGACAGCTGACTTCTTAAATTTGAAACTTTTTGGCATCATGTTGTATTTGGCAGAGGCAGATGTAATTCAGCAGGTAGGCCATATTTCAGGCCCCATTGTCTTTAAATGGTAGCAAGTTTTGAAGCCAATACAGGTAGAAATAGGTAATTAATATATGATGAGAAGAAATATAAACGTAAGCAAAAAGGAGTAAAATACTTTACTTCTGACAAAACAAAATCAAAACCAATTTTTTTTAATATTTGATACTGATGATTTAATATACATATTTACTTGTAATAGAAAATTGCTAAAGAAAATATCCAAGTTCTTCACAATATAAAGCTGAAGAACTTGGAGAGAAATGATGCAGTAATGTTAGTTTCTAACCCATGTACTCTTAATAATAGAAGACAATATGCAGTACTACATGCTGACTTACATTAACGCATATGGTTAAGGTGGTAACTTGTTAATCAACGGTTTATTAAAAGCATTTTCCTTCATATCAAAAAAGAGTGAGAAGAATGCCATTTTGATCTTTGCATATTGCCACTTTCCCTTCCATGGCATTGTATATCTCATAGATATAATTAACACAGAATTTCTTCTGAGATGCATTCATTAATTCTTAGAGCAAATATTGACAGGAGTTTTCTTTTTTTTTTTTTTTTTTTTTTTATTTAAGAGGAAAAAGAGAAAAACACAAAACAAACCAAAGCGGCGTAAGGGTACACGCAATACAGAACTACAAAACAAAACAAAACAAAACAAAACAAAACAAAAAACCATAACAGTAAGAAATTACCTGCTAGTAGATTACACACTATTTTCTTGAAAATAGTTCCTCAAATCACAGTATCAAAGTTGACAGGAGTTTTCAAAGCAGAGTTCAGCTATGTGTTGAGAACTTTCCATGTGTTAAACAAGGTTCAGCTGAGTGACAAGTAGAACAGATAGAAGTCCTTGCTGTTATGGAGCTTAAATTCTAACCTTAATTTTTCTTATTTCTGTAAAGAGAAATGACATCTGAAATAAGTATTCTTCATGATTATGCAGCACATGAATATTTTAACATTGATAGAATGATATGATCAGTTAAAGGAAATGTTGCACAATGACACATTGAGTTTTGTTGGAATAATTTTTATTCTGTTCTTAGCAAATAGTGTTGGTTTACTTTTTTAAAAACCCATGTGTTAGTGGAACTAAGTGGATAATGATTACATTTTATTTCTTTTAAAACTAAAGGCTGATTTCTTTAATTCTGTATCTTCCTTCAGGTTTGTGTGTATTTTCCTTTGTTATGTGTCTTTCATAGAGTTAATGTTAGAATCTTCTTGGTAGTTTGGTGAGTTAGTGTGAAACAAATTCCAGTTACTTTTGACAAAAGGAGCAAGGATCTGAGTTATGGGCAGAAAGGTGGTAGAATAGTGGCCTCAGGTATCCTGTCTGGTTCAGAAGCAGAACTGAGGATGGTTAATTCAGTCAATCAGACCTGAACATGGTTCTTTCCTTTTTGTGGAGCCGGAGATGGAGATTGAACTCATGACCTGGCGCTTGCCAGGTGATTGTTTCTTGCAACTAGAAACTTTTCTGAACCTAACTTTCAATGGGACCCAAGAGACTTTTTGGAGATTCCTTTTCATGGAACCCAAGAGAGTTTTTAGAGATTCAGACGGATATGGAATTGGGAAATAAAATCTTTGTTTCTGTTTATATTATTCCCTTTTATTTCTGTTTAACAATCTGCAGGATCAACTATGACTTTGCCATATATGACCTCAATTTTCCTGTATTGCATGGCAATATATACTGTATACTGTTGATAGGAAAAATAAGTATCTTCAGGAGTAGCACAAAGTAAATGTAAATGGAATAAAATTGTGATGAAAAACTAAAGATGAATGAATATAGGCTTTGAGATTTTTGTACCAGAAGAGCTACATTAGTGGTGAAAAGCAGCATAGCTTGCTAGACTAAGATTGCAAACTCACGAGACTTTTTTTATATTTTTAAAACAGAAATACTTGAAAATGTGTCTTTTTTTTCCCTTACTAGGAGCGTTTATGGTTCTTCATTTATATCTCTGTCAGGTTTTTACCTTATGTCGTAGTCATTTATGCATGTGTTTTTTGTTATCTCCTCTGTTAGACATTTGGTTCTTACGACATTCATGCCTAGTGAATGTTTTTGTATTTACCATGGCGCGTTGTATAACATTTTGAATATAATCGTGAAAAAATTACCTTTCATATGAGCACATAATACTGTTTGCCTACCTAGAGTATGTCTAACCTAACTGAAAAGAAGCTAAAACTCTTAAATAAGAAAGAAAGTGAAAATGTTTTCTTGTTTAGATTAGACTAGACTGGTATAGTGAATTTTAATTTATTGACATGCTGTCTGCCTTTAGCATGTATGAGTATGGCATTATTCCAGATAGTTATAAGTGAGCAGCTATGTAACTCATCTCAACCGTCTCCAAGTATTTTTGGCACACTTAACAAAAGGCTATGAACATAAGGGTCTGCTTCTTCTTGCCTTTCCCTTGACATGTTTTATGGCAAAATAGTCCACTTCCATAGTCAGTCTGGTATAACTACTATGGCCTAGGATAACTGCCATTATCTACTTTTAAATACTGTCTAATTTAAAAGTCCCTGTAAAACTTTTTCTCCAAATTTATATTTTAAAAAATCAATGTATTTTTGTAAGCAAAATTTCTCTTTCAGTCTGAGATCATTTTTCATTACATTGTGTTATTTTCAACTATGAGTTAAATCACTTTTGCTTCTGAGAGGGAACCCATTCATTCAGACTCTCCAGCTTCCCCTGCCTCAAGTCTTTCCTGTGTACCCTGGGTGGGCTCCCTTTCTTTCCATCTGAGCGCGGCTGCCTTGGGTTACTGGTACTCTGTATCTCTGCCAAAGTAGCCTTCTGCTCAGCATCGCTTCCGCTGCACTAGTGTCATGTGTAGCTCCTGCTTCCATTCTTAAAGTCAGCCACATTCTTAGTTCTGTCGTGCCGTCATTTTATGTACTTTTGAATAATTTGGATCTTTTTTTAGACCACGAAAAAAATGATACTCTATAAGTAATTTTTATTGCCCCCCCCCCTCAAATTTCACATATCTAGATTTTTGATTGTCCATGAAAGAAGCCTGGAAAGTTTGACGACAGCACTAGGGTGCTATCCTGCTGAAGCCTTAATGGTAGGGACCTGAGCCAGCTGCTGTCCTTATGTGTGGTCTGCGTGCTCTGATTTGAATCAGACTCCTACCCGCTTCTACCAAGACCACTTCATTTGTTTACATTTGCCAGCCTTACAACTGGAGGCATTTTCACAGTATTTTTTCAGTCTTCTCAAATAATGAACAGTGTATTTTTCTGTTCCCCAACTTTGCTGTCCAGTATCTTTCATTTGTGACTATATATCCTGTGTATCATCTTGATACTTACTAAAGTCTTACTTTTTCTGCTACATATTTACAAAACGATATTTCTGCATAATTATTTTTGAATTCATGTCCCAGTCTCCCTTTAGCTGTAGATGATCTGTTTTTGAATATTCCATTATCTGTGCCCTCTTCCTTTCATTGTCCCCTGCTAACACCGTTCTTTGGTGGTTCTTCCTTTCGGTTTGGTCAAGGTGTTTGCCCCACAAAACTTCATTATATGCTTTCTTAATGAAAACTCTTACAAGCATATGATTTACTTAGATGGCTACCAATGTACATATCTAATACAAAAATAATCAAATCTGCATCTACAGCTTTGATCCTTGTTCTGGTTAGCATATCTTTTTTCTTGGCATTTGGATGTTTAAACTGTCTTCTCTTCAAGTCTTTACTCATTTGTTAAATACTCAGTGCTGGCTGTGTACCAGCTGTATGCTAAGGTTCAGAGCCAAAGTGAAGAGCTAAGAAGGACTCTTCAGTTAGTGGGAGGAACTATGATGAAGTAATAATCACAAGATCAAATGTAAAAAGGATTTTACATGTTTTAAATGTTGGGAATGAATGTTTCCAACAAGGAAAAATACAGGATGGTAAGAAAGCATATAAAGATTGATTATTATTTGGAATTCTGGAAAAATTGCCTCTAAGTTGTCCTATAATTATTTTTATTTCTTAGGCTTTGTTTCCTCAAAAGCGATCCTAAATAGGAGTATTGGCATCACATGGGAATTTGTTAGAAATGCAGAATCTTAGATTGAATAAGAATCTGTCTTTCAGTAAGGCACCTGAGTGAATCCTATACCTTCTAAAGTTTGAGAAGCACTTTTCCAGGCTTGGTTCTAAAATTACTTTGACTATTTTCTATTACATGACTAGTTTTAGCTACTTGATGTTTTTCTTGGAAAGTTTCTTAAATTCTCTTACCCTACTCTAGAATTATTCACTCATTTCTCATTGGTCTACTTAATTCATTTTGCCCAGTTACCCAATGCTTTCATTAGGTCATTCTTCTGAGCCTAGGCTAACCTGCATAACAAGTTCAACTTTCCCTGCTTGGTGTTATAATTTCTTGATGACTTAGCCTTGTCTCATCTAAGGTATAGATCATATGTCTGTAACCTAATTGGTATGTTAAGCAAATTCAGTCTTTTAAGAAACATTTTTAAAGCATAATCAGTGTTAAAGCTTGTAGGGGATATAGGCAAGAAAGAATATTATTTTTCTTGATGTTGAATAATGTCATATACTCCGTAAAGATACAAATCTTATTTTGGTAAGTTTTTAAAATTTGTTTTTAACCATTTGCTTTAGCAATTTGTTGCATATTTTTTAATTTTATGAGGAAATATATATATATATATATATATATATATATATATATATATATATATATATCTGTCCTTTTAAAAATCTCTTTAAAGTATGCTCTCTGGGGGGTTGCCTAGACCTTTACACTTTAGTTGTTTAACTGATATCTTTCACTATATTTAACTTTTTTAAGAATGTCAAACCAGTTGCGCTTTATGATATTCTAATCTCAGAAATAGTCCTAATGACATTGTCTTTGTATTTTAAATCTGTATAGCTAAGTGTAATTTTTGAAAGTAAAATACAGAGTTTGAAATATATTCATTTAATTGCTTTATGACGAGGACCAGCTCTATCTTTCTTGTGGTTATTTTGAAGAATGATGTGGTGCTTTGCAAAACCTGGACCCTTTTACAACTGTCCCGTGACTTGAACCCACAGACACTGGGGTGGCGGTTGAATTACCTATTTTGTTCTTCATCCCTCCTTGCATCCATGGTTTGTAGTGGATGATGCTTTCCTTAGAGAAGTGCACTTCTCCTGCCATGTGATGGGTTTGCTTCAGTCTGTGGGTTGTTAGGCTTGCTGTTGGTTTGTTTGGTGCTTCTGCATCATTTATGTATGGGAAGGTAACAGGATAAGGCCGAGGTCTGGCTAATCTCCTGACCCAAGGACTGAGTGGAGACAGGCCCCAACCTGGCCCTAACCTGCATGGCAGCTTGCATCAAAGTCTGCTGGAGATCAACAGCCATACAGGCACAGGAGAAGCAGACACGCTTGTTTTAAGTTACAGAGTTGAAGGATTTTGATCGACCATTATTGTGAAAATTGCCAAAATCAACAAAACTTACAAAAATATTTCAATGGAAAGTCATTATTTTTCATTGAAAATCTGAGTCATCTCAGTTTTGCTCATCCTCTACACTCAGTCCATCAGCTGCTTTTATTTTATATCCAAGATGAAAAAGTACCTCTACTCGTGTACTTCTGCACTGCACCAAGTCTGTTGTCTGTTGCTTACACTATAGCGGGGGCCTTTTGACTGCTCTTGTCACTATTGTTCTCAGTGTCTGCCAGCATCTTCTTAATGACTTTTGGGCAGGCCTTTGCTTAGCTGTTGACTTTGCCTTTTATCCTTGTTCATTGCTTTTCATCCAGCAGATTTGTATGTGGCTGCTCACCCTGTCTTCCCTTAGGTGCTGCTGGTAACATTTTCTCCTCCAAGAGCTCTTCCTTTCCACTCTATCCACAGAAACCTCCACTCTGTCTTTGTGTGTGTGATGGCGGGGCTGGACTCTAGGCACTGTTACATGCTCAGCAAGCACTGTACCACTGAGTCACATCTTCATCCCTCAGTCATTTTCCTAAATCGTATCATCTCATTTTGTTTTCTTTTTTCCTTAATTTTCAGTATTTTTCTAGAATTCTTTTGTAAGTTTTAAAATTTGATTTTCTTTTACCTCTCGGCATGACCAGAGTGCATGCCTATCTTTATGTCTTTGAGATTTAGAATATAGTAGGAAGTTATTAACCACTTATTTTAATATAAACCCTGTAATTTTGGTTACACTGATAATTTGTATTGTGTTAATGATATTCAGTTTTAAAGTATTGTGTGGCTTTTGTGGAGCGATTTATACATATAGATTATATAGTTGTAAAGGAAAAGAATATTTTGCTTACTTTATTTGTATCTTTTCAATTCATTTTGAAATTAGTTTTATCCACTGTAAAATGTTTTTAAGAGTATCAGATTTATATTTTTAGATGAGAACTCTATGAGGTCTGCTTTGCTTCTCTTTCATAAATGCACAGTTTCATCTGTAGAATTCCTATTTCTAAGAGATTATCATTCAAAAATCATATTCATTTGGAAAGAGGAAAAAAAAAAACTTCTGAGCTTTAATTTGAGTTAATATGTGTGTTAAATTGCTGCTCAGAGGAACAGCTTGCAAATAAGAGACTTCAGAGGAATTTTAATGGCACCAAGGGAGAAGTACATGGTTGTAGAAAAGGAATTTGTGGGGCACATACGGGTTACTGCCACCCCCACAGTGTTTTCAGTTAGTTAGGAGAGTAAATAGAAAGCCAAACCTACATATACCCACCCATTCTTGCCATATTTGCTTCAAATCTGGATTTTATGCTCTGTTTGTAAAAATCCATACTTGAAATGTCTGCGTACCCTTCCTGATTCCGATGTCACACCCTGCAGGCGATGTCTCCTGTCAATTTTTATGTCTACATAGTTTGACCATAAGAGTAAATGTATAGGTACACACATGCTTGTTGTGTGCTTTAGTCTTATTTTTTATTAGCAGAAGTAGTTTTCAAATAAGTTTTAGAGTCCCCTTTACACTTTTAAAAATTATTGAGGACTCCAAGGCATTTTTGTTTATGTCAGTTATATCTATCACTCTATCTTGTACTTGAAACTGAAACCTCTCCTCCTTAAATTGTGGGTTACAGTGGCTCTCAGATTGTAGGGGTGACAGCCGGCTCCCAGGCAGAAGCAGCCTGGTGGAATGGCAAACCTGCCCACCTCATGGTGCTAGGGAAACAGGAGATCAAAGGGAGGAGCCTGAAAGAGACTACGCCCCATGTCCTGTGAGCTAACGGGAATTCAGCTGTAATCCTAAATCCAGTCACCTTCCAAAAGCCAAATGAAGCTTTGGGCCAGTATCTAGATATAAACCATAACAAAGGTGATTCCAGCATATGTACTGAGGAGTGTAATTGCTGGTTCATAATCTGGATGTTCAAATTCTAGTCTGTGAGTTGGTTCCAGACTACCTTTGAAATTCTGTCAGTTTCTACGAGTAGTACGGTGTATTTGAGTTTCCATTCCTCTACTAGGTCACCAGCACTTGCTTTATTGTCCAGTTACTTTATGTTTTAAATGTTCATTGCTGTTTCTGTTGCAGTCAAATGGTATTGAATGCGTCCTGAATTTCTAGTATCAAATTCTAGTTCTAGGATGGATTTTTAATTTTGATGCTATAGATTTTGTTTTTGGTTACATTTGTCCGTCTTACATGTTTGGCCAACTCTACTTTCTCCCACATAATCAGGTACTTGAGCCTGTAGTAGTGAGGTAATCTGGATTACTTCTTCATCTGCATCATTATCTCTTTTTTCTGTAGATTATTAAATGTCATACTCTTACTTTCTGTATAATGTGTATGTTAGACAATGTGTATTAGGTGATTTTAGAGTATAGGATGATGTTGATGTATCAAAGAAGTGTTTCTCGTTGTTTTCGCCAGATGAGGTGAAGGGCTGATGCCAGTCTGGATGAAGTTAGGCCAGACTGCTTTTCGGTCTTCAAATAGGAGCTCTGGTTCATTTCTGTTCTTTTGTTGTGATCTTCTCCAGGCTTTTGATCCAGAGCCTGTTGGTATCGCCTCTCGGCTCCTTAAGACTTAGTAATTCTGTTCTTTCTCCAGTAACATTTATATTTAGCCTTTTAGCTCCCTACCCTTTTAGTGTCAGATGCTTACAAATCTCTTGAGTTTTATGTTTAAAGCAAGCGGAATTTTGTTTCCAGTATGCAGACAATAAGGATTTTGTGTTGGCTCTTACAGAATCTTGGCCTAGTTCCCCAGTCTTTTAAGCACAGCCCAGAATTTAGTAAATGCACCTTGGGGAAAATTAGTCTTATGTTCAGGACACTTCAAATTTGCACTTTGGTCTTTGAAAGGATCCCGACTGACCTCTAAAAGGCATTGATGGTTTTTCACTTGGTAGTATCTCTCAGGGTGGGCCAAACCAAATTCCTAGTTTGTGCCTATAATCACCGTAGGAAGTGACCCTGGGGAGACACCAGCAGGTCATTTTTCCACTCTCTTTGAAGAGCTCCTATTCATCGGAGTGCTAGCTAATTTATCTCATTCTTTTGCTTCAACAGTTCTCATATCGTTAAAAATACAGAATCTGCAATTTACTGTTTTTTTCTAGTAGTTTCCTGGAAATTTTGTGCTGCTTCCCACCTACTACCTTTTATCCTGTCGAATTGCGAATGAGTTCTCTGATTCTTTCCCATTTTACTGAGTTTGTGCTTTTGCATGTTAAAATTTGAAAAAAAAAATTTTTTTTTACCCTACATTTATTTTTTTGAGAATTATAGGTACATTTTCTTTAAATTTTTTTGTCAGTTTTATAAATTACCTTGATTTAGATATAAATACATATTCTGATTCTTGAAGGAGGCCATATATTTTGGTAAGAAACAAAAACAATGTATTCAAAAGCCATCTCGGCTGGACAGGCCCACTTGCCTCATATCAGCATCTCACAAGTGTGTTGTGGACTTTTTCTAGTCAGTTGGTGATCTCACCACTGCCCATCCCAGTACCATCTGGAATGAAGGCTAAAAACTGAAATACAAACTTTTTCTCCAGGGTCGTAGTAGCAGTTTTTGTAGGTTCAGAATTGACTCAGGGACTTTTTAGACTTAGCTCCTCTTTCCATGGAGGCTAGCTTTGAGTGCCCCGTGCTTTAATTTCTTTCACTATGAATAAGGCAAGCCCCCACACCAACCACTAGTTTAGGGTTAGTCCTATTGCATGGAACCCGGACAAGTCCGCCTGTAGACTTTAGGCAGTTGGCAGTATTATGCTTGTCTGTTTCTGGTACTATGAAATGCTTATCTAATCTTTGGTTGTATTTTTCTTCTTTTTTTTTTCTTTCCTGTTTTCATGTTCCATAATTCTGTGTTATGCTTTAGCAAAGGGTGGATAGTTTATTTAAAAATAGGAAATTATTACATCCTCTTGCTCAAAAGAGACCAATTTTACCCCACATTTTGGCCAAACTCCTGACATACTATACTTTTAATTATCTATTAGACTTAGTAGATTTTGGGTTTTTTTTTTTTTTTTTTTTTTTTTTTTTTTTGATAAGTGAATAGATACTGTTTCTTCCATTACTTATTACTAACTATATTTCTTTTTCCCCTGTTCAATATACTTCGTTAGATGGATAATTTTGTTCCTACAAAGGTAAGACTTAAGTCTCCCCCCAGGAGAAGATATGTTGATTAAAAGTTATTAATATTTCAATTTTGCACTTTCTTCTCATCTTTTTATAAAAACATTTTTTAAAGCCTGGATTTTGGAAAGAATTTAATAATTTGTTAATAGTATGGTAGTCAGATGTGCCCCACGTGATTTTGGGAAGCACTGGGTACTTGGAGGTAAGTGAACGTCAGTTGCACATGCTAGATAAGCCCCATTCCCAACCATTAAGCCTATGTTTTGATGCTAAATTACAGTAGAGTAGTTCTTCAGGCTTCAGAATTCAGAATGGGTAATCTGGTAATGTTAGTTTGTTACTCAGCTTTGCAAAGGAAAGCTGATGTTGCCCTCGAGTCCTAGAGGTTCTAGGTCCTGGGCAAGAACCCTACTGCCTTTGGCTCCTGGTAGGGGGCCCAGGTGGCAGCGGGAGATTGTGTATGGCAGTGCATAGCTGGTCACCTTGTGGTCAGGAAGTGAAAGAGAATAAGAGAAGAGGGGCTTCAGGTGCCTGCTTCTAGTGACCTGAAGTCCTGCTAGGCTCACCTGTTTCCATTGCCTTGTGGTAGTTCCACATTGGGAACCAAGTATTTAACACACTGCCCTGGGGAAGTGGTATGATTTGGTCTAAAATGTGCTGCAAAGGCTCCTTAGTTGAGAGATGGCTCTGACATCATCAGTGGATTAAATGGAATGGAGAAAGGAGGTCAGCAGGGCCCGCCTTTGAAGGGTACACATCCTGTTCCCATCTATTTCCTCTCTGTCATGCAGTGAGCAGGTTTCCTGTTCCTCCACGCTGTCTTACATGGTTTTCTGGTATAATAGAGTAATAGTAGGACAGTGCGTCGGAACAAAGAATGTGTTGATAAACCACAGAAAATCACCTGCCTTTTGGTTCACTTTCTTGTCTTGGCCCCTCAGGGTAGAACGGGATGAGTTGGTTCTCTGAGGTCCCTTTTATATGGGTGCTGTATCTTCTTTACTAGGGCTCCTTCCAAAGTCTTTACATTCTAACATTTATAAACTTGGAGGTTAGAATTTTCATTTATGACTTTTGGAAGGGATGCAGACAGACTATAGCTGGATGATTGTATTTATTTTCAATTTTTATGTTTAATTGGGCTTTTTGGGGTAGAAAGTAAGGTTGCACAGATTATTTGTATAGTTTGATTTAGAAAACCAATGCATTTCATTCCCATAGCCACTCCATTCCATAAGAAAGCCAAACTGCCTAGAAGTAATTACCAGTCATCACTTTTTGGGCCTTTCATTATGATTTTGAGTATTTAATATTTGAGAATGTTGACTTTTTCCAATTTAGGGAAACAGAATAACTTGAATCAATATACTTTTCTCCTTTCAAGTGTATTGAAATCAGTAATTTTGGTATGCTGTTGCACTAAGTTTTAAGTCTTTTTATCAGTTTATAAGTCTTTTTCCTGGAGGAAAAACTGTATTTTTCATTTACATTACAATCTTTGCTCTTGGAGACTCAAGAAGGGAGTCAAGAATTTCATGACAAATCAGAAACTTTGTACCATTTAGAGGAGAAATAAGAAATCTCTTCTAAAATCTTTCAATAGTTTTATAGTAATAATCATTGTAACAGTATTGCCTGCATTGATCAAAGCACAGAGACATAATTTCTTGAATTTTTATGTTTGGAGAATTAAAGATTTACATATTCTCATCATTTTGTCGTTTAAAGCCCAAACCTAAAAACACAGAGCTTTCCTTTATCCAGTACTTTGTAATGTAGAGTATGGTAAGAATTAAAGATGCATAGGAAGGTATAAACAAAGGTTTTATAAATACAAGTGTAAGATAAAGAACATTTAAAAATATTTAAAATTTATATGAACATAAACTTATTAAAATGTATGTGAGGGCAAAGTTTTGTGGTAAGTCCTGTATTAGAATTTAACAGAGAAAAATCCTAATAGATTTATGGTAAGAAATTAGGCCACATAATTATGGAGGCTTGAGAAATTTCAAGATCTGTAATTAGAAAACCAGTAAAGGAGAAAACCTGGAAACATGAGGTGTTGTTCCAGGCTGAATTTAAAATCTAGTGAATATCTAGTGAATCAGGAGAGCTGATAGTTTAAGTTTTAGTGTGCAAGTTAGCATCTTTGAGAACCAAAAAGCTGATGTTAAGTCAAAAGACTGCGAAAGACTGATTGTTGCAGTGCAGGCGGTCACACGTCAGGGCAGAGTTTTGTTCAGTTCAGGCCTTTACGTGGTTGTGTATGTGTGTCCCCAGGCCCGCATTCTGGAGTAGGCTACTCTACTAGTGTCCGGATTCATACATTAACCTCATCAGACACACTGACACATCAGGCGTGCAGACATCACAAACAGCACCCTTGGTGTGTCTTTTCTGTCTATCAATAGTATATCCTGCATTCATTTATTCCGTAGGTATGTATAGCAGTCACATTTTGCAGGATCCCTTACTAACTTCTGGAGTTGAAATGGGAATGCTGTGTAGGTAGTTCCTTCTCCCTTAGAACGTTTGAAGGTAGACACTAAACTACCATGGCTTCTCCAGCAGTGTATGTTTACAGAGCCCTGCCTAGTTTCGGTTGCAGACTAAGCAGTTTAAGTCAAAAAGACCTTTCTGAATTAGTAATATTTGAACTGAGTGCCAGAGGATGAAGTAGAAAAAAAAAAAGAAAAAAAAGCAGGAGAGTGGACAGCATGTGTGAAGGTTATGGGATGAAAGTGGGATCTGTTCAGAGAAGTAGGAGCAGGTTAGAGTACTGCTTGGGCCAGCTGGACTTTGATGAGTGACATAAGAGTTAGTAGTCTGATGTGAAGGCGCTGTTCTGTGCACACCAGTACTAACTGGAAAAAGTCAGCTCGTTTGCAAAGACTGTGTTTTAGTGAAAATTCTGTGTTACGTGTATCAAAGTCAGAATTAGTCTCCTGAGTTGTGAATATTGTGACTGCTTGGGATACACCAACTACATGGTTTGATAGTCCAAGACATAGAAATGATTATAACTTACTATTTATTTTAGTTTGTGTTGAATGTCTGTGAAATACATGTCTATCATTTTAGCAAATATGTAGAGTCAAGAAAACACCCATCATGATATAGAACAGTTCCAATCACCTCCAAAATTCCAATTTGCTGTCCTTTTGTAGTAAACCTTTTTCCCTACTCTAGTCTGTGGCAACCACTGATGTTAAATTTTAGCCTCGCAATTTTGCTTTTGTCAGGTGTCATATAGATGCAGCCTTTTGGGTGTGGGTCCTTTTACTTAGAATATGCCTTTAAGATTCATCTGCCTCGTGTGAATAGTGGATTTTGTTGTTTCTTTTTATGATGGGATGGGATGTTCATGTATGGCTTTACCACGATTTGTTTATTCATTCCCCAGTTGAACACCAACCTGTTTCTAGTTTAGGGATGTTATAAGTTAATCTATAAAAACTTAGGTGTAAATTTTTTTGTTGCTGTAAATTTCAATTTACTTAGGTAAAAACCAAAAAATGGGATTGCTAGGCCAGGCCATAAGTATGTTTAGGAGACCACCACATGCTGAGAAGCTGCTGTACCACTTGGAGATGGCTTACAAAAGCACCAGGACTTGTTTGTTACTGTGGTTTTCATGCTAACGGATGCTAATAGATGCTAATAGACATCTATCGGTATCACACTGTAATCCTAATTTGAATTTCCTTTATAACTAATGAACACATTTTAATACTACTGTCTTCTAAAGTGTCTGTTCCAACCCTCCTATTTAAAAAAATGTTTTCTTATTGTTGTGAGAGTTCTTTATATATTATGGATATAAGTCATTAGTCAGAAATTTGCTTTATAAATAGATCCTGCCAGTCTTGTTTTCCTTTTCATCCTCACAACAATGTCTAGAAGATAATTTTAATACACTCAAGGTTTCCAAGTTTTTTATGGAGTATGGATACTACAGTATTTTGCTGAAGTGTCTAAAAACCCTTTATCTAACTCAGGATCACAGAGATTTTTTTCTAGAAGTTTTATAGTTTTCACTTAAATTTATATTTATTTGTATAAAATAAATAAATGTTTATATATTTATGTGTCTGTTATAGCAAATACGTAGCAAATGCTATCTTGATTGCACTGAGATTATAGTAAATTTTTAAAATGCATAGTGTGTGTCTTTCAACTTTGTTCTCTTGCAGAATTATTCTAGACTTATATTTATTTGTTGAAAGCCAGATATCTTACATGAAACAGTTGAGGCAGATATAGTTTTTTTGTTTGGTAGTACATCCAAGTTTTTGTTTTTGTTTTGTTTTTTCCTATTTTGGCCTTCAGTGTGGAAGAAAGGGAGGATGCATTAATGTAATCATGAGTTAAGAAACTGAAATTTGCCATTGCTGTAGCTACCCTCTGTACACCTTAGGCCTCAACCTCTCTAGCAATACTGTGTTTGGGGTGGAGATGATTTTCCAGGTGGCTTTTCTAAATATCTACTCCCCTTGCAACTCCCACATTTTTTCCTTTTGCAGTCACCCAGCTGTTGAGCTGGAAGAATAAAGATGGAGAAGTTTTCTGATTAAGTTTACCTCTGTGCCCCTTGATCTTGGGTGAGGTCTTCCCCGTGGCCCCGCCAGCCCAGGTGTAAGCTGCAGTGAGTTTTGACTCATTCCCTAAGGGCTAAGTGTTCGCCTCACACCCTACCAAAGCTTTTCCATGAGCTCTATATTGGAAAACAATCTAGGTGGAGCCTTTCATTCCATGTTTTGGCTGGCCAGGACTGTTGCATTAATGAAAATTAAATGGGCTGGGGATTTAGCTCAGCAGCATAAGCACCTGCCTGGCAAGCAAGAGGTTGCGAGTTTGATCCTCTGTACAAAAAGAAAAGAAAAGAAAAATTTAAAAAGTGATAAAACCCGGTAGGATCAGCAAAAAAATTGCAAGAGGATATGAAGTTTATCAGTGGTCCCCGGAGCTTCATAGGCTCTCTCTGCAATCCTTTAGCTGACTGCTCCCAACTCCCCTCGCCTGTCCTGCTGCCCCACACTGCCAGTGTCTAGCTGCTCCTGCGTGGGTGGCTGTGCTTTCTCCCTGTTTGTCTACAGTTATCTTAGTCCCCTTAGATTTGAGGCTAGTTTGCTCCGTGACATCGACTTTGTGACAGGTGCGGCACAAGTCTTGCAGTTGCCATTTGTCAGGCTTGTTCTGTTATGAGGCCTTGAGGAAAGCTGGTTCTCCATACCTGAACAAGTGCGCTGAAACCTGATGGTTAACAGCAGTAATTCTAACTCTAAGGTGACTACTGTACATTATCTATGTGCCTATCAGCTAATAGTACGTTCCTGATAGTTTATTATAGTAGTTTTTAAAAAAACTAATCAGTCTCCTTTAAAAAAAGGCAGTACATATATTCACTCTATTGAGGAAAAAGAAAAATGAATGTGTTTCATTTCAGAATTGCCCTAATGGTCTTTCAGCTGCCCTTATGTCTGGAAATCAAAAAGTCAGCTATATAGAGATAGTCCTCTATATTTTCAAGAAAGATTAAAACTAGGGGAAAATCTAATTTATGCATTTTAAATTGAATTAATGAGACTATTAAGAATATGACATGTTAGCTGAGTATTAATAATGAAGCTAAGAAATGTAAAATATTTAATGAGACATACTGCATATAAAAGTAAGACCATTTAGTGTACTGCTGCTTTTAAATACAATGATTAGCCAGGTGTGGTGCCACATGCCTGTAATCTTAGCACTCAGGGGACTGAGACAGGAGGATAACTGTGAGGGCCAGCCTGGGCTATATAGAGAGTTCAAGGCCAACCAGAACTACATAAAGAGATCCTGTCTCAAAAAACAAAATAAATAATAAAGTGATTATCTTTATATGAATATGATGTCCTACCAAATTATTGCATCTGAAATAAATATATATATTTATATGTTTGTGAATACAGTGTATATATTTGGATTTTTTCTTTTTTATAAGTGATAAAATGTAATGACAGAAATGTCTGGATCTGTGTACCTATTAGTATATATATACCCAAGTAGGTGACTTGGAAATAAGTAAGAACTGCATGTGGGAATTCTAAGCATAATGAATGTTTTATGTAATACAGGTAGAAAGGTAGCAACTTTTCCATTCACTACCCTTCATTCACAAAGCAAGTTTATTGAGTGTTTGTGAGGCATTAAGAAAGGTTTTGAGTGTTGTAATTTAACTACACATATAGTAGTTCCTTAGTGTTTTAGGGCAAAGCCCTAAAACTTCCTAATAAAAGCTTACAAAGCCCAGCATAATATATTCATTTTCATAATTCTTTTCTCTCGTACTTTGTTCACTGGTCTTTCCATTCTTCGAGTCTCAAATGGAATGTATGTGTTTTTCTGTGTGTCCTACTCTACCCCTGGCCCTTTCTCCTGACTGCTCTCCTGTGCCACTGTTACAGGCAAAACCTAGTAAGAAGAAATATTATAGTCAGACAGTCAGACAGGGCTGAGTCCTCAGAGGAGCCAGTGCAGAAGGCCAGATACCTTCCAACTGTGGGGGAGACAGACACCTCCAATGTAGGCCAGGCCTCAAAACAAAATATAAATCAAATGTACCCGTGTACTTCCTAAGGATAAGCATCAGGAACTGATTTTCTGAATAGGCCTTTATCACTCTGGGAAGCCAGGAGTCACCATTCCAGCCAACCCCCAACAGGAAGAGTCACTCCCTGCTCTTTAAGCATGCCTGCTTGCTATGTGACTCGCTTCCCCATTTGTTCCTGTGTTAATCAATTTTACCTGAGCAATTAATCTTACTGGTTGGCCATAGTTCTGTCCCACGTCATGCCCACTTTGCGTGTTCCCATTTTCCCCACGTTAGACCTACCTGCCTTCATGTTTCACTCTTTAATATTCCTAGAAAAGGCAGAGTCTTTTGGCAGCCCACTTGGGACCCCTTTTGTCTCTCAGATAAGAGCTTTCTTTCTCTCCGTATATTCTGCTGTTAACCTCCATTGTTCCTAAAAGCCATTCTTCGATTTTAGAGAACACAGACTCATAATGGACATCTGGTTGGTTGAGTTTTGTTCCCTTATATCACCATTACCTTAGCAACTTTGGCCTCAGGTCCATCTTCTCTGACCTCCTCACAACTTCCCTGCCAAAACTGGTGTAGGTTGCATCCTGCACGCTCCACAAAACTGTTGTCTATGAAGTGGCACTGATTAGGCCATGTTTTATTTTTATATTATATTCCAAATAAATTTTATTTTATGGCTTTACAGGCTGAATATCTCTAGGAACCAGAAATGTTCCCCATCTCCACTTGGATTTTAGGATATTTGCATAGGCTTTACAGTTTGAAGTGCTCAAAATTTTCCAGATTTTGGAGCAGTTTGGATTTCAGATTTTCAGATTAGGGATGTTTTAACTTATATTGCTCTCACCGTTCTTTAGATTCATAAAAGACAAAATATAGAGGAAAGCTACAGTAAAGTAGGTTTTCCTAAACTGAGCGTGATTCTTACGTAAAGATTGTCCTGTCTTCCCTTTCTCAGTGTAGGGAGTTATAATTGGTTCTCAAAAAATTAATTCACCTGAGCATCTACTACTTAGGTGTTTCTCTGGTATTTTCTGCCTTTCCTACCTCTGTATCCCTGATGTCGATCATTTCTTATTTACTGTGTTAGTAATTTTACTACTTTCTATGAGAGCAGTGAGCACATTGCTTTGAAGATACTAGTCTTTCATTCTAGATTGCAAAGTTTCATCATTAATCTCCTGTGAGCACCATGGTATAATTATGCAACCGCTGAATTGCTAATTTCTGAAAGGTACACTGATGTGCAAAAACCAATTTAGTTCCTATTCTTTTGATGCTTAAGGTCTAAAGAGAAAAAATTGGGGACATGATGTATCAAGTTGAAGAACTAACAGTGCTTTGAAAGAGAATTTATTGATGCTGTGAAACCAGATAAAATTTGACCTTAAAGTGATTTTTAAAGTTAAATTGTAGATAAAGGAGGAGTTGCCTCCATGAAGAAAGAAAGGAAGTCCATACCAGGCAGAGGAAACTGCAAATGAAAAGGCCCTTGTGTACTTGGGTCTGATACAGGTCATTGAAAGAAGCCTAAGGTGGTTGGAGCAGAAAGTTCGCAGGCTGCAGAAGGAGGCCTGAGGGGAGTTGGTGGGGGCTCGGTGGTTACAGCAGCACGGCTGAAAGCAGGGAGCTTGGGTTAGAGTCCTGCTGCTCCGCACTGAGAGGAAGCGAGAGTTTAGAAACATTGATTACGGAGTAGTAGGCAGTTGCATTTTGGTGTCCAGGTGATCAGGTGATTAAGAAAAAGAGCTGTAGCCAATATTCATGAATTTCTGTTGCTCATTACAGACTAGATTATGTCTTCAACATCTCACCTGCTCAACATACTGAGAACATGACACACATCAAGTATGTTTTTGAAGATGAATGAGCATTTTTTAATGTACAAAAACATTTTATTCAGCTACAGTGTACATCACATGAGTAAGAAATGCACATTATTTAGTGGAATAAAGCCTGATAATCTTTTTCTTTACTTTGAAATTTCAAAATACATGAAGTGGTACCTAGAATAGTTATTTATCTTTGTATAGTCTTTTAAAATAAACTTGGTGTTTGATACACTTTGTGCAGTGCAGTAGTGTTGTGAGAGACATAATAAAGCTTTTTTAAATTCTGTAGAATTAATATATTTCTTCTTGTAAGGTGGAAGTCAAACTTTTTGTTTCCCTCTACAACAAATTTTACAGCCTTGTCATAGATAATTGAAGCCTTTTATCCCTGACTCGAAGGAAGATGAAGAAGGAAATACTGAAATCTAGTTCTGTCCGCTGCTATTTTCCTTGATGTTTCCTGCATTGCTAGCACATCCATAGAAACACGCATTCGGTCTCTTTATTTTGGGCACTGATGTTATTGAAAATGAGAACTATTCAGAACCTACATTCTTCTTGAAGAATTGACCCGAATAACCTTTTTGTTCTAGAAGGTTGTCCATTGATTATAGCTCTGGTAAAGGCCTTCCCGCAGCTGTGTCTCGGCCCTTCTTTGTATTTTTGAGGCAGCCTCTCTCTAACTTGCTGAATTGCCCAGGCTGGGCTTGAACTTGTGAGCTCTTGCTTCCCAACACCTGGCCTTATTTTATTTTCAAAACATTCATAATTAGTGATACTGGTGTTTCTAGTCAACCACATTCAAGCTGCTCTCCTAATGTCTTTTGCAGGTGTGTTCTGCTCCCACTCTTGGGAATGAAGCCCCCCCAGCAAAGCCTGTACCTGCTCGTGGACTCTGTGGACGAAGGCTGTAACATCGCTGAAGGAGAACAGACGTCCACCAGCTTTTCTGGGACAGTGGCAGAGCTCTTAGCGGGTCACCATGAGTTTTTTCCACCGTGGCTACTGCTTCTCTGTTCTGCCAGAAAACAGAGTAAGGCGGTTACTAAAATGTTTACTGGTAAGCATACTTGCTGCCTTCCAAATGAACTGCTGCTTTAGTGTGTTTATTTCTTAGAGCAGTGTATGCAGCTGAAAATCTAAATGTTTCATTCACTTCTTCTATCATCTCTTCTGTACTGTACCTTTTAAAATTATATTAAAAACAGTGCAGAGCGTGTTTTAAAATCATGTCAAAGTTATCTTTCCGATTATGTTTCCAAGTTCCCGTCCCGACCGCCTTGCTGAAGGGTGGCAGTGTTGGATGCCAGCTTTGCTGCTGTGCGTCTGTGGGCTGCCTTGGGCATGCTGTTACATCTTGACAGTTTATATTGCTGCTGTGTGACATAGCATCTTAGGAGTACTAAGTTTGCCTTTTCCTTTTAGGAAAAACATCAGTGGCAGTTACTCTGGGTATTAGTGAAAGAAGACAGAACTCAGCAGCCCTTTACTGTACCTCTTGAAATAGTTTCTTGTTTCAGCCCTTCTCTGATCTCTGAGAGAAGTGTCTATAATGTGCAAAAGTAAATGTTTCTTTTTTCCTTACTTTACTCTTTTCTTTTTCTTTTTTTCTAACCTTAATAAAGTTATGGTTACTCCTTTTAGATTATATGAAACAATCGCTTCTCGGCCTCTTGGCTAAGATCAAGTGTAGATTATATGAAACACTCTTCTGTGCTGTGTGGTTAATGAAAGAAATGTAAAACAAGGACTTTTCACAAGATGTATAGTGTAATTGAAGAGATACGAATTGAGTTAATGATTTGTTAGTCATTAGTTTATAAAGTACATGTTTGTACTACATAATGATTACATTTATTGCGGGGAGTTTGTACATGTACATTTACATATCTTAATCAGTTTTAAGTAGTTCCATGCATTTTAAAGTATGGCAAAACCTTTTATTAATCCGTTGAAGTGATTTTTTTTTTTTATAACCACCTTTATTTCCTCTCCTGGGTCATGTCTTAGATTCTCTTGCTTCTGATAGCAGCACTCTTGTTTTCCATGACGTTTTTACCCTTATTAAAAATGAAGTTGATAAAAGTTTGGCAGTTAAAATAATTTATATACAATATATTTTCATACTTTATGCAAATGAAGCAGTGAACTTACAGACTTAGCTCTCTTACCTTTCATTAGCCCTGTGACCTTGTGACCTGGGTGCAGATAACCTAATGTTTTGTGTTTCTGTTTCCTCATCTATAAAATGGAAAAAAATTAAAGTTAAACAACAACTTACATGTGAAATACTTAGAACATCACCTTACTTAGGACTAAATATGAAATGTTTTATAAATGTTGGTATTATTATTTTATTCTTTTTAGCAAAAATAAATTTTGAGTGTTATTCATATTATTGCCTTTATTTTTCTTAATACTTTTTTTTTTTTTTTTTTTGTACCAGGGATTGAACTCATGACCTCATGCTTGCCAGGCAGGCACTGATGTCATTGAGCTGTAGCCTCCACCCTATTATTGCTGTTAGATCAAGGTTATTGTTTCTAAACGCTATGTAGAATTACTGTCTGTGGCTAGATTTCCTATTTATTTTTCTAGTATCTTATTGATGGTATTTAGATTGTTTTCAGTTTTTTTTAACATAGGTTGAGCCACCTTAACCTTAAAGTTCAAAATCAGGAGTTAATCAAAATCCAGCACTTAAGTGGTCATGACGCCAAAAGTGGAAAATTCCATATTGTAGAACTTAGTTTCATGCAAGACATATTTAAAATATTACATAAAATTACCTCCACGTTACAGGTATAAGGTATATGAGATATAAGTAGATTTGAATTTAGATGTGGGCCTCATTTCCCAAGATCAATGGATCTCTGTCTCTGTCTCTGTCTCTGTCTCTGTCTGTCTGTCTCTTTCTCTCTCCACACATAAATACTCCACAGTCTGAAAAACTCTAAAGTATTTCAGGTCCTGGGTGTTTTGGCTAAGGAATATTTAACTTGTATTACAAAAAAAGCAAAACAAAACAGAAAAGTCCCAAAACCCAAATACTTCATGAACGTCCTTGCCTATGTCTGTGACTTTCTACTCAGGTGAGTGCTAAAGATGATTTGGGTGTTACTCAGCTTTTAAGAAGGGAAAAGTCGGCTTCAGCCCAGGGTCACCTGGCTCCATTGCTTTCAGGTCCAAGTGAGGAGAGCAGCATGGCAGAAGGGTGCAGAGGAAAGCTCGCAGCCCGGAGGCAGAGCGGGCAAGAAAGGCGGAAAGCAAGGACTAGGACAGGACCGAATGCTAAGATCACTCTCTGGGATCCCCTCCCTTCAGACAGGCTCCACCTCCTGCTTTCCTTACCTGCCAAGATACCATCAAATTGTGATCTCATAAGTGGGTCAATCCACTAAGAAGGCAGAGCCCTCGGGGTCTGGTCCTTCCCACAAACCCCATCAGTTCCAGCCAGACCTTAGCACAGGAATTTCAGAGGACATTTCAAATCTGAAACCCAACAATTTGGAAATTGCTAGGTTACAGAGTACACACGTTTTGAATTTTAAGTTAATTTTGCCAGATTTTGGTATGCTTGAAATAATTTATATTCCTACCAAAAATATGATTTCTCTTTTTCTGCATTCTCATCAACATTTATTTTCAGGTCTGTTTTTATCTGCTGTAGGGTGTTATGCTTTAATTTTTGACCAAAATGTTCTTCCCTTGAGCTTC
This sequence comes from Cavia porcellus, assembly GCF_034190915.1. Taxonomy (NCBI): domain Eukaryota; kingdom Metazoa; phylum Chordata; class Mammalia; order Rodentia; family Caviidae; genus Cavia; species Cavia porcellus. Next base: position 21,975,641 of record NW_026947497.1, on the reverse strand, counting down.
TTCAGTTTTGCACACAGACTTCTGTGTTTTCTCTCTGGCTCCATAACTAGGCAGTTACTTAATCACTCTCTGTATCTGACTTGTCTTTGTATATCTTACTGTTTAACCATTGTTGGCCTTTTGTATTTGTTTACTTACTAGTATTTGTCCGCCCTTGGAGATCATATCCATTAGAACAGGAGCTTTTCCTCTCTGGGCACCGCTCTTAGCTCTTCAGTATCTAGAACCAGCTTGGAACAAAGCTGTCATTCTGGGATTTGCAGATACTTGAACTTGTGTTTCCTTTCAACTGTATTTTACTAGAAAACGGCAGTGTTAGGAACCAGAACTAGATTGTGGTCAGATTCTCTTTACCCAGCTTCTTCTTCTGAGATACTGGTTTTTCAAAACAGGAGATTTTATATAAACATTTGATCACTTTCTGATTGAGAGTAAATTTTGAGTTTGGGTGTAAAAATTTTAAGAATATTAGTAAAGTTATTAATACATACTATCAGTTGCTTTCCAAAAAGATATATATCAAATTATATTCATTTCTGAAAAGGTTATTAATTTGAAATGTAAAAGTACTCTCAATTTTATTTGAACTTTCTGTTTATGACTTTTTCTCCCCATGCTGATTTTTATCAATTTGTCTTTTTCTTTTCCTATGAGTTTTTGCTGACTCTTGAATGTGTTTCTATCAGTAAGTTAGTGTGTTTCTCATTTATTGCCAATAGGGTTTTTGTTTCACTTTCTCTGCAGCTATTATTTGACTTTTAAAAATAATTATTATGAAATTTATTATATGTAATTAACATAGCGTCCCTTACTATGCCATATACTTTTATATTTTGTTTATATAAAATATTTTCTACTAAATGCTATGAAATGAGGCGTACTTCAGTAATTTATCAAATTTGAGGTTTTCTCAGTAGATTCTGATAGAATGTAACACGGACACAGGTCCTGCCATTCTACTATGACTAGCACCAAGTGGTTTTAGAACCTAAGAAATGTTTTTAGAAGAGAAGTAATTTGATAGTGAAGTGGTTCAACGTTTCAGTAAATTAATAGTTTTATTCTCCTGAGAATTCTGATGATTTTTTTCAGCCTTATCTTACAGTTTTTAAGTGCTTTGTAGCGATGTATTTTCAACACCTTTAGCTCAAGGTACTTAAATTGGTGATTAATATTCTTTCTTTGTAGTTTGTTTTTTTCTGACAGTGCTAAAACTCTGCTTCAGGGCTTCACGCGTGCTGGAAGCCATCAACTGCTGAGCTACATCCCAGCCTTTTTGTTCTGTTTTAATGAACCAAGACTGTTATTAATGATGAACATAATTTCTGCTATTTTATATACATACTACAGAATAATTAGTGTGTGGGGGATTTAATTTTTCAATTGCAAATATTTTGTGTTTACTTCTTACAGAAGTCTGTACTTTTTATAGAAATCTGTCTCCTTATTCCTCATTCCCTTAAATGTTTGCATTTTCTTCAGCAACTTTGTTTCCATTCTTTTGAAAAGACCAAACTTCAAAGTCAAACAAAACAATCAAAATCCTAGTTCTGTTAATTACTACTTACTTTAGGCAATGTATTTAATATTTCTGTGCTTTAACTTTCTTTTTAAAATAGGATACTTATCTCTCAGGCTTGACATAAAAGGGTATATGTGATAAGCACTTTAAGTGCTACCCTGGAATAGTTGACTCAATAAATACTGTTCTTTTTATTCCTTTCTGAGAAACCAAAGCTGTTACTGTGGAGATTTGCAGGGTTAGCCTAGTTTACGTGTTAATTATTTCAAGTTTTAATCATGAGATCTCAATTATTTTAAATTATATTTATTCATAATGGGCTATGTGATCTTTCCTGTAAATCAATTGTTTGCAAAACATCACTTTGAAAACCTTGAAACCATAATATAAGATACTGTTGTTTTAAATAACTTTTTTATTGGCAACAGGCCAGGTGTTTCTTTTTCATATTAAATTGTTTCAGTGAATTTGTAAAGCCAAACACAAATGGGCACTAAAAAAAAAAAAAAAAAAAAAAAAGATTTAGAGAGAAGTCATCTTATGTCACTGGTAAATTGGGATTGTTATAAATTTCTTGGAATGTTTCAGAAGCTCTTTTTATGTTAGGAATGTCTTCATAATGGAAATCTATATTTTGAAATGATTTATATGTTGATCATTTAATTATCAGTTATGTGTCTATATTAACAGATTCATTTTTGATAAAGACTTAAGATAATGCAAAGTTTTTTGTTTCTTTGTTTCATCTGCATGGCGTTGTATTTTCCAGTGTACTTGTCTACTTCATCTAAGTGTTTCAAGGTTGATATCACAGAATTGAACTGATCAATTTTTTCTCCAGACCTGTGGCTTAGTCTTCAGAGATGTATCTTCTTATTTTAATCCTGGTGACAAAACCAGAGGTTGATGTCAACTTCAGCAGTTCCTCACTCTCCCTTCTTCATATATAATCCAGCTCTTACTATTAATCCCCAAATCCACCTTTGGTCTTTATATTCGCTGCTGCTGCCATGGTTGTCAGAACCTTCATGGTTCTTGTGCAGAATTTATCCCAGTGTTTTGAAAAGGATTTTGCTTCTAGTTTTGACCCACTCCAGCTGATTTAGGGATGTTAGAATGGTCTTTCATAATGCAGACCTGATCATATTATTACCTTGATAAGTTCATTCACTAGCAAGGTTTTTTCTTCTGTAAGATAAATATACAGTTATGTAATAGATTTGTATCTGTAGATCATGGTACAACTTCTTTCTGAAAACAAAGTACACTAGAATTTCAAATAGCTGTAACTAGCATACTTGTAGATTGATTTCAGTGGTATTAAATGGCATTATTTTTACAATGCTAAAGTTTTGTAAGCTGAATTTGTATCTTAATTGTATCTTAATTGGTTAGTCTATTTATTGACCGGCTAAGACTTAATCATCTAAATTTGATAGCTTTGAAAACTTAAAAACTGTAAGATTACACACTGTTTTAAATAACTTATTAGCAGCAGGTCAGGTGTTTAGGTGATATTCTAATTAAATACAATACTTCCTCCAATAATTAAGGCTAGTATATATAACAGTCATTTGTATGAAAAGATCATCTTGTGAAACAAAACTTACTTGTTATGTCTCTTGCAACTTTCTTTTTTTCTAGTTGTTTGGGAGTTCAGAAAATGTTAACAGGGTACTGTAAAAGTAAAAGATTTGTACTGTCTAATGCTGTTAGTGTCTTACATTGAAGCTGAGAAAGGAAACAAGCCACTGAAAGAATTAAGATCTATTTCCATTTGTCGATAAAAAAATGAAATTATTTGTCCGCCATCCACATATTTGATTAATGTTTCTATTGTTTTATTGTATGTTGAAGACATTTTCTTTGGCAATTTGGCAGCGTCTATCGTGCATCCCAACTGATGATGTCTGACTTTTTGTTTCTCCTCCAGGTTTTCGTAAAATAAGTTTAGATGACCTTCGGAAGGCGTACATTGTCAAGGATGTTCAACAGTACATTCTCCATCGTTTAGATCAAGAAGAGGCTTTGCGGCAACACCTCACAAAAGAAACTGCAGAGATGTTAAATCAGCTTCACATTAAAAGCAGTGGATGCTTTCTTTATCTAGAACGAGTTTTAGATGGAGTTGTAGAAAATTTTATCATGTTAAGAGAGATTCGTGACATCCCCGGAACTCTAAATGGTCTCTATCTCTGGCTTTGCCAAAGACTTTTTGTAAGAAAACAGTTTGCAAAAGTTCAGCCTATTTTGAACGTGATTCTTGCAGCCTGCCGACCTTTGACCATAACAGAATTATATCATGCAGTATGGACCAAAAATATGTCATTAACATTAGAAGACTTTCAACGTAAGCTAGACGTCCTCTCCAAACTTCTTGTTGATGGACTAGGAAATACTAAAATACTCTTTCACTATAGTTTTGCAGAATGGCTTCTGGACGTGAAACACTGCACTCAGAAGTATTTGTGCAATGCAGCAGAAGGACACAGAATGTTGGCTATGAGTTATACCTGTCAAGCAAAGAATTTAACACCCTTGGAAGCACAAGAATTTGCTTTGCACTTAATTAATTCAAACTTACAATTAGAGACAGCTGAGTTAGCTCTGTGGATGATATGGAATGGTGCACCTGTCAGGGACTCTCTGTCTACTTTAATTCCCAAGGAACAAGAAGTACTACAGCTGTTGGTCAAAGCTGGTGCTCACGTCAACAGTGAAGATGACCGCACATCATGCATTGTCCGACAAGCCTTAGAGAGAGAAGATTCCATTCGGACATTATTAGATAATGGAGCTTCAGTAAATCAGTGTGATTCAAATGGAAGAACATTATTGGCTAATGCTGCCTACAGTGGCAATCTTGATGTAGTGAATTTACTTGTCTCTAGGGGAGCAGACTTAGAAATAGAAGATGCCCATGGACATACACCACTCACCCTAGCTGCTAGACAAGGACATACCAAGGTGGTTAATTGTTTGATTGGGTGTGGAGCAAATATTAATCACACTGATCAAGACGGTTGGACAGCTTTGCGATCTGCGGCGTGGGGCGGGCACACTGAGGTCGTTTCTGCACTACTTTATGCTGGCGTAAAAGTGGACTGTGCAGATGCTGATAGTCGGACAGCTTTGAGAGCAGCAGCTTGGGGAGGCCACGAGGACATTGTACTGAATTTGCTGCAGCATGGTGCTGAAGTTAACAAAGCTGATAATGAAGGTAGGACTGCTTTGATAGCGGCGGCCTACATGGGGCATAGAGAGATTGTGGAGCACCTGTTGGACCACGGCGCAGAAGTCAATCATGAAGACGTGGATGGCAGGACTGCACTGTCTGTAGCTGCACTTTGTGTGCCCGCAAGTAAAGGGCACGCCTCTGTTGTTAGCCTCCTGATCGATCGAGGTGCGGAGGTGGATCATTGTGATAAAGATGGCATGACTCCACTGCTGGTGGCTGCCTATGAAGGACATGTGGATGTGGTTGACTTGCTTCTAGAGGGAGGAGCAGATGTAGACCACACAGATAACAATGGTCGAACCCCCCTGTTAGCAGCGGCTTCCATGGGTCATGCTTCAGTAGTAAACACACTTTTGTTCTGGGGTGCGGCTGTGGATAGCATTGACAGTGAAGGCAGGACAGTCCTCAGCATAGCTTCAGCACAAGGAAATGTGGAGGTGGTCCGCACTCTGCTGGACAGAGGGTTAGATGAGAATCACCGAGATGATGCTGGCTGGACCCCTTTGCATATGGCAGCTTTTGAAGGCCACAGGTTAATATGTGAAGCACTTATTGAACAAGGTGCTAGAACAAATGAGATTGACAATGATGGCCGAATTCCTTTCATCTTAGCTTCACAAGAGGGTCATTATGATTGTGTTCAAATACTGCTGGAAAATAAATCCAATATCGATCAGAGAGGCTATGATGGAAGAAATGCGCTGCGGGTTGCTGCATTAGAAGGACACAGAGACATTGTTGAATTGCTTTTCAGCCATGGCGCTGACGTGAATTATAAAGATGCTGATGGGAGGCCCACACTTTATATCCTGGCCTTAGAAAACCAACTTACAATGGCTGAATATTTTCTAGAAAACGGTGCAAATGTAGAAGCAAGCGATGCTGAAGGAAGGACAGCTCTGCATGTTTCCTGCTGGCAAGGCCACATGGAGATGGTACAGGTGCTGATAGCCTCCCACGCCGACGTCAACGCCGCGGACAATGAGAAGCGCTCTGCTCTGCAGTCGGCAGCCTGGCAGGGCCACATGAAGGTGGTTCAGCTTCTGATTGAGCACGGGGCAGTAGTTGACCATACATGTAATCAAGGTGCAACTGCACTGTGCATCGCAGCCCAGGAAGGACACATTGATGTCGTGCAGGTGTTACTAGAGCACGGGGCCGATCCAAACCATGCCGATCAGTTCGGACGCACTGCTATGCGTGTTGCAGCCAAAAATGGACATTCTCAAATAATTAAGTTATTAGAAAAATACGGTGCGTCGAGCTTGAATGGCTGTTCTCCGTCACCTGTTCACACCATGGAACAGAAACCTCTACAGTCAGTGTCATCAAAGATGCAGTCACTGACAATTAAATCAAACAGCTCCAGCAGCACCGGCGGAGGGGATATGCAGCCTTCCCTGCGAGGCTTGCCTAATGGACCAGCTCATGCGTTCAGTTCTCCGTCAGAATCTCCAGATTCTACTGTTGATAGGCAGAAGTCATCACTGTCAAATAATTCCCTAAAAAGCTCAAAAAACTCATCTTTGAGAACTACTTCATCTACAGCAACAGCTCAGACAGTGCCAATTGATAGCTTTCACAACTTGTCATTTACAGAACAAATTCAGCAACACTCGCTGCCACGCAGCAGAAGTCGACAGTCAATTGTTTCCCCCTCTTCCACGACCCAGTCCTTAGGGCAGAGTCATAATTCCCCAAGTAGCGAGTTTGAGTGGAGTCAAGTGAAGCCCAGTCTGAAGTCAACTAAAGCAAATAAAGGGGGGAAGTCCGAAAATTCCGCCAAATCTGGGTCAGCTGGGAAAAAACCTAAACAAAACAATTCGTCGCAGCCAAAGGTTTTAGAGTATGAGATGACTCAGTTTGACAAAAGAGGACCCATTGCCAACTCTGGGACGAATGCAACACCTAAACAAGTCCCCGTAGAATCTCAGTGCAAAATCATACCTTCAGCTCAGCAGGAAATTGGCCGGTCTCAGCAGCAGTTTCTCATTCACCAGCAAAGCGGGGAACAGAAGAAGAGAAATGGCATAATGACAAATCCTAACTACCACCTGCAGAGCAACCAGGTTTTTCTCGGGAGGGTTTCAGTTCCACGAACCATTCAGGACAGAGGGCCTCAGGAAGTGTTGGAGGGCTACCCTTCCGCAGAGACAGAACTAAGCCTTAAGCAAGCCCTGAAGCTTCAGATAGAAGGTTCTGACCCGAGCTTCAACTATAAGAAGGAAACACCGCTGTAACAGGTAAATAGTTCAGCGTACAGAGTTAGCTACCAAAAGCATAGTTCCCTGTCTTTGGGGTGCTACAGGACTGATTCCCTCACCTAATGTCCAGCTGTCTCCTAGCTAGACCTTCCTTCCCTTCAAAACTTGAATTCTGTGGGGCCAGAGGTGCAGCTCAGTGGTACAGGGCCTGCCTGGCAAGCATAAGGTCTTGAGTTTGATTCCCAGTTCCCTGCCCCCCAAATTTGAATTCTTCCACCACTAGCACTTCCTTTCCTCCTTCCCTCTTCGTGCTGTCCAAAGCAGTTGCTGTTTAACATACTTGATACACTTTGTTTATCTCTTTTGTTTACTTTTGTCTCCTTGACTGAAGGGGAAGCTTGTGCACTTAGGAATTTTTGTTTTGCTCAATGCTGTATTCTGTATACTTGGAATAGTGTTTGAACCTATGGTAATTTCTCAGTCAAAATGTGCTGGATAAATGCATTAATAAGGGAATTTATATACTGTTTATGGATTCCAGATTAAGAATTTTTTAATTAATCATTTTCCCCTCTTAGAGATCTTTGATGGTAGAAATGTGGCTACTTCTGTATTATTATTTTTTTTTTTTTGGTTTGAAAAAAATAATGCATGTAAATCACTTATAAATGTTAATTTTATTTCTCCTTATCAGTAAAATTTAGTTTTATTAGGGCAGATCTTTTAGAAATCTTTTAAGTAGTGTTTTCGTGTACTCTACCCAGAATTGGTCTGAAAAAAGGTAAATAAGTGTTTTGGTGAGGTGGTTATTTAGAGCCCATTATATTCAGACAAAATGGTTTTTATTTAATAAAAACTCCCACCACAAAGGATAGTTTACTAGTAATATAAGGGGAAAGGAGTGAGAAAATAGTTAAGTGTACATCTTTTATGCTAATGGATACTTTTTCAGGAACACATTTCCCATATTGGAGATATATCTGAGAATATTTTTCTTCTTTAACAAAGTCGTACTCTTAAGTAGACTGACATCGGTCTTTTTTGGATGTATTTGGAACTATGCTTTAGGGGCATGATATGTGGAACAGTACTCTAAACAAGTTCTCCCTGTCTTCCAGTTATAAACACCCTTCAGAGTGAATTCATGGATAGCAGTAAAATGTCACTTAAAAATAGTTTGTATGAAATAGTCAATTCATTCTCCAATTTCGCTTATCTTAAAAATACTCAATTCTGATGCTCTACCTCTCCAACTTGAAGGCTATCTTTTGTAAAGGCAAAGTATAAATACATATGAATAGAAACACACGTAAATGAAGGTTAATTAATATTTTGTAGAATCTTTAAAAATGACATAGTTAAATAATGAATCTTTAATAGACAAGTTTGTTAAATTTGCACATTACATAGATGAGTAAATATACATACTCTTTTTTAAGAATTTTTGAACTTTTATTTATAAACTAATTCCATAAACTACTAAACATAACAACAAAAAGTTCCTGGCTTTCATCCTATATAGATAGAAAAATTAATTATTTAATTGCTATTTAAATCTGCCTCTTGCTTCCAAAGAAATGACTGTGTGATCTACACATATTTTCAAACTATCTCTTAACATTTACAGACTTACAAGTAAATGCTGTTGTATTTTTATACAGAATTGGAAAGAGTCTGTTAAGAAACTAATTTCTAATAACTTTCTACTTGTAAGAACTGAATTTTATAAACTATACGCATTTTATAAATCTTTAATTCAGGTAATTTTATCATCTATAGTTAGGTAGAAGTATATGTATACATATTCTTATGTAAGGTCTCAAAATTATATGTAGTTGTATAGTAAGGTGTAAAAATTAATTGTGCTTTTGTTTTTAACTTCTTAATTAGTTTCCTGTTCTGTGAAACAGAAGACCTTATGATTGGAGTGGTTCTTCAGCTACTGGATGAAAATGTAAAATGCCTATTGATTTGCTGAAAAAAAAAGTGAAGAATGTGACACCTGCAGTACAGTACCTTAGTTACTGTAATGTGCCTAAACAGTAAGGCTGCCTTCTCAGTGTAATCCTCCCTCTGTGCTTAAAAAATTTTGTTTTGTGTGCTTTGTATTCACGACACAGAGCAAGCACTTTTTGAACAAATGCAGTGTATGCTGCAGTTCCCCAATAAAGCTGAAAAATTTTTAAGTATTTTAAGATTTGATAAATGTGCATGTGCCATGGTCAAATATATACGAAAAGGCAGTGTTCCTTGTATTTATTTTTCGTGTTTCTTTTTGTGGCAGAAGAAACTTACGCATAGAGTTTCAGTCGCATTTGCATTGTAGTGTGTGGCCTGTTTCTTGTATCTTTAAAAATGTTCTTCAATAAAATAAATCTTACAGTTGTTTTATGTTCACTACACCTTCAGCAATCAATAAAAATGTGTTTCTATAGAAATGCCACATTGAAGGTTAAAAAAAAAAAAAGATGATTTCTTGACAGATTTTCAAAAAACACTAATTTCTAGTACTAGGGAGCTGCTTCAAGTAATTTAAATCTGGATTTTCCCAGTAGAATACTCCTCATCTCTGGCTAGAAGTGTTAAGACAAGCAGTTAGTCAGTCAGTCCATAGGCAGAACAGAGTTCCACTTCACCACTGGGGTGCCACTTCACCACTGGGGTGCCGCTTCACCTTACACTCAGTTGTCATTCCTCCTCCAAGAAGACAGACTATCATTCCTGAGGCATGAATATTCTCAGGGACAAAGCCGTGCCTCAGCCGCGTGTGTGCAGAGGGAGACGCACCTGCCTATCTGAGGGTAGATTTTTGATCCCTGAACTATTCATTCACTACCCTTATCTTTCCTTACAGCTAAACAAACTGTAATTTATCAGTGTAAACATTCATGCCGGCTTCTCTCTCAGCTGTTTCTACTTATAAATCACTGCATGACCAAAACAGCATCCTGCAAATCAGTTGTTTAAATGTAGTGGTTCAGTTGGATGACTATTCTTGTTGAATGTAATATGTACTGTCCTTCACAGATGACACCACTAGCCCGTTAGTCGTAGCACATACGTATTTTAATTGTTATTTGACAAGTGATAGATTCGCACTTTTCTATCCACACACTCTTTCCTCTTCTTTGGACAGTTGCATGCTGAAGTGAGAGAGGTATCAGTGACCACGGAAACTATACTGTTTAGATGACTGTGTGACTCACAGCTCCAGTGTCCTGAATGTTCTAAGCAGTGAAGCCAGCTTAGATAGGTCATATGTATGTTTGGAAAGGTTGATGCTGATTTAGAAGCCAAGGTTTGAATTTAATCTTTGGATGAGCCCTGGTAGACTTACAGACCCAAGAAGTTCTGTTCTTTCTGTGTGCTGTTGGTAAGGAGGAATGAGGGAAGAGAATTTGGAGATTCAGCACAAAACCATTGCTACTACTGAAAATTCTTTAAATATGTCTTAGTAACAGGTCAGTAATGTCATCATACATGAAGGGCACATGTAATGCTTTTGTTCACGGGCATAGAAATGTGTAATTGGTTGTGATAAATGTTCCTCACTTGAACCTTTGTGTAAGGATTTTCTTTTGTTTTTAAAGTCAGTGAAACTCATTTTGTCTGTGTCATCTGTAAGTCATAATCAGGACAAGAATATACGTTGAGCAGTTCAATCCAAATTAAGATGACATGACAATATTGATAGCTCGAATGTGAATGTTTCAAGTATTGAATTCTTGTCCCTATGGGACATTTATTAAATACACTTAATAGGACTCTTGCAAAGTAGCCTTAAAAGTGTTAATGACTCTAGTACTAAATATGAACACGTGCTATTACTAGAACCAACTTTACTTATGTCTCAGATACAGTACATTTACATTACTGTAGAAGATGAAGCGCTAATTTCTTATTAGGTGTATTTTTCCTTAGAAAGAGAACCCTGAAAGCTGCCAGTTTTTCTATTAACCTTGAATTATTGAAATTGTATTTATTTAATTTTATTGTTTTTACAAAATTGCACCTTGTGGCCAAAGGGCAAACATACAACTCTGCATTAGGGATTTATGTTTTCAAGGAACTAAATGTTTTCATATCCCTTCTTTATATACTTGGAACGGTCGGTAGGAAGAGAGCCTGTTGGAAAACTATGATTTTCATAACTATTTCTCTAGGTGTTTTTATATAAATTATGTTTTAGAACAGAACAAAGTGACTTTCAGTTAGGATAAGGATAAGGGTGCTGGAAATGCCTGCTTTGCTTAGTTGCTTTTGTGGCTTCTGCTCCATTAAAAAATGAAAAAATGAAAAAAAAAAAAAACCCTCCCAAATATAAAACTCCTTAGAAGCTATTTTTGAAATGAAAGTGTTTAAATTTTGTAAATCAGCTATTGCCGCTGCACAACTTAGGATGCCATGTGCTATTTTATAACATTCCATCATCCCCATCCCTAGAAGTTATGATTTGATAATAAGGGAAGTTACAAAAATACAGAAAGGAAAAAAGGTTGGGTGTTGCTAGGAAAGGCTAGGAGACCAGAAATCCGTGTGTTGCAGTGTACAGCCGATAACTTCGGTCCCTCATCCCCACTCCCACACTCAGCAGAGTGCTCACCAAAAATAGTTCACTACTTAACAAATGAGAGAACCTTTCTTCGTCTTGTTTTGGCTATGCAAATGTTTGTTTTGCTTATTGTCCTCCATTTACACTTGCAGCAAATGTAGTTGCAAACATATGCTTTCTTTTTATTTTTCCCTTGGTTTGGGGTGTGTAAATAGCCTAAAATGTACATTGAATTTCACATTGTAAAAGTTTTATTTTATTCCTTGTATTATATTACGCAAAGTCCCTATGTATATGAAAGTGCATAATAAATATATTTGCTTTACAGAAAAAAATCTTGTTTTTATTCTTGAACTAGTAGAGACATACATGATATGCTTACAGTAACCAAAAAACCTTAGTTGTCTTAATGTTGTAAAAGAACACTGAGCAAATGAATTGGAAACATTTTATAAAGCAAAATAAATAAATAAACCACCGTTCAAAAAAGGTCTAAAAACAAGTCAGCCTTTAAGCCTTTCTAAACCTTGTATAAGGACTCTTCTCTGCAACCCCCACTGTATCAATAATCCAATAAATTGTGTGTGTATGTGCTTGATTATCAGAGTATTACAGCAGTCCTTACACTAAATATTTTTTTAGAGTTTTACTGCAAACAATTTCCTAAATAAAATTCCTATGCTTTTTGTTCAGGAAACTTCAGTCTCTCTGTACACCTTGATCCCTATCCCTAAAACAACATACAGAGGTACACATCAGTGCACATGGGTGCCAAAATTCATCTTACTTCTCTTGTTGCTGAGACAAAATACTAGACACCCAAAGTTAAAGGAGGAAAAGTTTATTTTAATTCACAGTTTATAGGGATTCCATTCCACACTCGCTCTAAGGAAGAGGAGAAACAGTCCATGGCAAGGTAGACAGGAAAGAGCAGACACTTCCATCTTCTCCAGCACAGATATTCCATCCACACTACAAGTTTTTTGCTTGATGCTTCCCACACTCATTGTGGGGCTTCCCTTTACCCATACCTAAAACAAAGCTAAACCAGTGAAACTAAACTATCACACACCCTAGATTCAGCCACCTCCAAAAAGCCCACGCTATGAGTACATGAAGTTTTGAGGGGGCTATTAGATATAAACCATAACATTCTATATATGCTGATACTCCGATGAGAAATTTCTAGAAAGGTCTAAGTATTTCCTGTTCAGTAACTTCATAATAGCTTCTGCAGTAATTTTCTATCATTTATAAATTTATTGAGTTAATCTTTAATCTTAGCAGCATAGTGTTTAAACACAAATGGGTAGTACAGAACAATTTTAAAACAGACTGTTTGACTAAATAAGCTTACAAGTATGGAGTCTCCCTGCTGGTCCAGGAAAACACAGTGAGAACTTGGCAGTGGCTAATGTTTTCACTCCTTAGCCCTGGCAGTTGGAAGAATTCCAACTAAATAGTAAGATACTCACTGAAAGAACACATTATTGAGGTTCTGGGAAATTTTTATTTATCATGGAAATATGCACTAATTTTGTTTTCAAGATAAGGTCTCTGTCAATCAGTATGAAACAAATTAAAGTTATCTAATATAAAATGAGTCCTTTGAAATTTGTAACATGTTTGTGTTTCCACTCATTTTACAACTGCTTTACTGGGCTCGCAAAATGGAGACATAGTCTCAGAATGTGGTTGTAATGTTTAGGAGGCCACTGTACTCCGAGTTTATACCTAATCTGTACATCTAAACACTGACCAAATGGTGTGTCCTGATGAAATCAATGCTACATATTTAATGCCCATTTTTTTTTTTTTTTTTTTTTGTCTTTTTCCTTTTTATCGGTCCAGGGATCAAACTCACGACTGCCTGCTTGCAAGGCAGGCGCTTACACCGCTGAGCTAAATCCCCAGCCCCTGTAATGCCCATTTTTAAAAGAAATGTATATTGAACTTCCATTGTATATGCAGGAAAATTAATTAGTCCTGAATTGCTGTAGTACACATTATTACCAATTGAATGTACCTGTTTAGCCTTTGGATCAAGGTGAAGGCTATAACCTTAACACAGAAACCTGCATTGCCATTCTACTCTCAGTGAAGAAAACCACTTTTATAACCATAGATTATATTACTATTAACTGTTTTAAAAAAGTATCAAACAATCCATTCTCTTCATCATGGTTTCTTTCCCTTTAATATTATTTTTGTGATAGTCATATACACTGCAGCAGTGATTTGCTCCCTTTCACTGCTATGTGATCATTTTATTTGTCCATTTTAAAATTGTGTAGTATTCCATCCTGTGAAGGAATATGTCATAATTTTGAAAATTCACTTTTCACAGAATAGAGATTTGGATATTTCTGAGTTTTGGCTTTTAAGATAGAGTACTTTGTACAAACTGGCCTTGAACTCATGTAATCCAGACTGACCTCCAACTCGCAGCAATCCTCAAATTTGCAGCAAGCTTCCTGCCTCAGCTTTCTGAGTGCTGGGATTACAGGCGTACACTACCACACACAGCTGGTATGCATTTTTTAAAATAAACTGGAAGTTCCTGGACCTAGGGTGTGTGTATTAAATACTCTTTTTTCCCTTATTCTGTTTAGTTGTGTACTTACAATGCATTTAGATTTGAAGTTCTACTTCTTGAGTAATTAGCCACAGTACATGTGATTTTATATTTTTATTTCTGTCTTGGGGAGAAATTCATACCTCATTGTGTTTCATGCTTTAAAGAAGTTCTTTTTGACATTTTGCATATAGGTCTTTATGTAACATACATAATGCAAAATATCTTAGACTCTAAACTTTCACTTGTAGTGGCACATCTGTGTGTGAGAAGAGATTCTTAAAGTCTAACCTTTTTTAGTAGTTAGTTTTTTTATATTGTTCAGAAGTTTTTGCTAATCTCAAACTACTGATGATATACTCATATTTTCCTGCAATAGCTTTTTTTGTTTTCCTTTGATAACTAAGTTAATTCAGCACTAGTCATCGAGAAATTTTCTATTTCTCACAGCATGCTGGTAGTACCTTTGTTTTAAATCAGAAACACTTGTGCGGCTTGGTATTTTTTAACCCTTGAACTGATGTCCAATTCATTTCTGTAGCCTCATATGTTTTAATATGTTAGCTTCTCTTGGTATACTGCATGGCTATGGAACTTAAAATTTTCAATTATTGTAAAAAATATACAGAGATATTAATTGAAATTACCTTGAATCTACAGATCAATTTGTGGCTGGTTGAATTGTTTGCAATCAATGAAGTGTCATTTTCTTCATTTATCTAGAGCTTCTTTACTTTGAGTAATGTTTCATAGTTTTGGTGTAGATATATGCATCGATCACCTGTAATCCTAGGTGATCTGTTGTTCATTGATACTGTTGTAAGTGACATTTAAAGTATCATTTTCCTTTATTGCCAACATAGAAATATAGTTTATTTCAGCATGTTGAGTATGTATTCAAAAGTCAGAAATAGTTCATATTTTGAATAATAGTTTGCATACAATAAAATTATAGTTTTACATATTCTTTATAAAGTTAAATTTTATTTAATTAATTATTTAGTGGTGCTGATGAGTTGTATATTCAATCCAGGACATTGTGCATGTAGGCAAATTTTCTACTTCGGAGCTACATCCCTAGCTGGAGTGTGATGAATTTTGACAAGTGTGCATAGTTACAACCATAGCTGAGATATACAATATTTATCTCACTTTGAAAAGTTCTTTAATGCCCCTCTGAAATCAGTTTTCTTCCCAAGCCTACTAGTCTTTGGAATTGATTTCTTAATAATTTTGCCTATCTTGGGTTGTTTTATAAACAAAAGCATATAATAAAGAGCCTATTGTACCTGGCTTATTTTAGCTCTTTTGAGATTCACCATGTTGTAATATGCATGAGTAGCACAGCTTTTTAATTGAGTAGTATTCAGCATTTTCAAAAAGGCTGTACTATTATTGTTTATCTCTTTGCAAGTTCATGTTTAAATACTTGTTTCAGCACATGATTTCATTTGTCTTGGGTAAATATCTAGGAATGTGATTGCTGAATTGCAAAGTAAATGTGTGTTAAAATTTAAAAGAAACTAAATGAAATATTTTCCAAAGTGGATGTGCCATTTTGCTTCATACATTACCAATGGATAAGATTTTTAGTTTCTCTACAGTTTCATCCACGCTTGGTATTGTCAGTTTCTTTGGTTGACATTTTAATTGAAGTGATTGTGACTTTACACACAATTACATGAAGTAGTTCGGAGAAATGCCACTTATCATTTTTCCAGATACATTCCACGGTAACATCTTGAAAAACCTACAACAGTATCCCTGCCAGGATATCAACATTGATATAATCCACTGATATTATTCAGATTTCCCAATTTTATGTGTGTGTGTGTGTGTGTGTGTGTGTGTGTGTGTTAAAGTATCTTTTTAACATCTACAAAAATAGCCTCCAAGGATCTTGATTGGGATCTTATTGAATTAATAGATAATTTTCAGAGAATTGACCACTTAGAAATACTGAGTACTGTCTTCCAAATCTTTTTTTTTTTTTTTTTTCCTGTCTTCCAGTCTTTGAAAACAGGCCAGATTTCACCTGGTAAGCGTGAGTTCAATAAAGTCATGAGTCCAATAAAGTCATGAGTCCATAAACTCATAAAGTCATGAGTCCAATCATAAAGTCATGAGTTCAGTCCCCAGCACAACAACAAAAAATCCTTAACAATATCTTACTTTTTATATGTATCAGGAATTTTTTAAGTATTCAGTATACAATTCTTGTACATATTTGTTAAATTCATACCTAAAATTTCAAGATTTTGATGCTTTTAAAACTTATTTTTAATTTCTTTTTCCATTTCTATTATTCTTATGTAGAAATAAAATTTGTATATGTATAGATCTTGTTAACTTATTATTTCTCTCAGGTACTTATAACTTTCTAGAGGTTTTCTAAATAATTATGTCATTGGCAAAAAAAAAAGCCATATCTTCCTCCAATCCATATCTATTTTACTATTTTTCCTAGCCTTATTGCTTTGTCTAGAGCCCTGTGTTACAATTGTGAATAAAAATTTTAGAAATACATATTTTATGTGATTCCCAAACTTAGTGGAAGTTAGTCTTTCATCATTAACCATAATGTTTGCTCAGATATTTTGTGGATGCCATTACTCACTTAAAGGTGTTTCTATTTCTAGTTTATGATCAATTTTAAATCCTGAATGAGTGGTAAATGGCCACAGAGAGCTGAGTTAAACAGTCCAAGTTTACAAAGGCAAAAGGTGATTTGGAGATTAAACAAATCATTGTGACTCCAGCACCTGTACTCTTAAATACTATATTGTATCACCTCTTAAAGGAGTATTGTATTTCTAGATCTTTCAGATGGTGTCAGTATATTTTTTTAATTTCAATTCTAGCTTACCTTTTGTATACAGATATTGCATCTGCAATGCAATATCCTTTCAACTTTATCTTCTATATAGTAATTCTATATAATAATTGGCATCTGATAAATAGTAATATGTTAATTAAAGAGTATAACATAATACCACTAAACTTTTTAAATTATTATAATTGAGAATGTATTAAGTTTCTTAAGCTGACTTAATTCTATAAGCCAAAGTTTAGTCTAATATCAACATTTTTTAAGATTCTCATTGTGACAGAGGAAGAATAAGCTTTGTACTTCATATTTACTTTAGATCAGTCTTAAAAGCATAAAAGACTATGATCATGAGAAAATAAAAATTCACTCTTCTAAGAGACAAATTCCACTCAGATAACTTTTACTCTTTCCATTTTTCGTACATTCTGCTTACTGAGAAATGGAATACCATTTTTATCTTCTTTATATGTCCAAATAAAATTCATCACTAAAAAGCAGGTTAATTACTTCTCCATGAAGATGATACATACAAAGTCCCTATTTTATACCTTGACCTGAGAAAACAAGTTCATTAGAATGATAAATTGTCCACTCATGTGCAGTTCACATTGTACGGAGGTTTAGGTGAGCAAAGTAAGGGATACAAAATAAATATATAAAACTAAAACACAGGAAAGCAACACAGAAAGGAAGGAGTTAACTAACAAATCTGAAATCCACTCCAGGATAGGAGGCACAAGTGATTATCTAAACTTTCAAAAATACTAAGGACAAACTTGCATGTAAATAAATGGATAGTGTTTGCCAACTATAGAGTCCTTATCTATAGGAAGATTTTGAAAGGTTCTTGCCCTAGTATAAATTACTGTATGGTTATGGCGGTGGTCTAATATGGCGGAAGACCAAAGTGGTAATGCCTACCACTTCCTGCTTCTTCCTCAGCCTTAATTGTGACTCCCCTTCCTGTTTGCACAGGAAGAAATCAGCTCCTCATGTGTCATCAGTGTCCGCCCTAAGCACCACCCCTGGTCAGAGGTTATATGTCCATCCGTACCCCACATGCTGGTCAGAGGTGGCTAGACTGTCTATGGTCATGGACTCTTCTCCATGTCCTTGGAATAAAGGCTATTTTTACTTTATATTCTCTTTTATCATGCCGAAAACTCTCAGATTTTAGCATTTGTCACTCATCTATGATTACTTATAGTAAGGAAACTTGGAATTTTTGGACATAAGGTACATAGCTCCCTGAAAAATTTCACATGTATAGGAAATATAGAACAGTGTTGGTATAAAATAGATATTCCTCATACTTCAAATGATTGCATACTTCTCTTAGAAATGTCTACACTATCTTGGGCCAGAATATGTACAATACAGCTTGAACATATGTGGCTTTTGGAGAATTTAGATCTAAGCTGTAACAACAAAGTTGTCCATCTGCAGGAGGCCTTACTACCTGACTGCCTGACTTAGCTCTACTGTCCAACCCCAGAGGGAGTGACACTCTCCAAAATTCCTCCTTTGCGGAGTCTCATTCCTACTTCAAATGGATGAAATTTTTAATTGCCTATGTCTTCAGTTTCTGCTTTCAGGAGAATCTTTTACAGTTTTACACAATTAAATTATGAAATTTCAAGGCATAATATGGCATAAATATTTTATAATATTTAAGCTTTATAATAATCCTACAGGGTAACCATTAGAATCCTCATCATTTTACACATAAGATGTGTTTACAAGTTTGTACAGAGATTTAGCTGATTTCTCCCAAGATCATAGAACAAATGAGTCAAAAAGCCAGGATTAACTCCACTAATATAATATAATATAATAATATAATATAATATAATATAATATAATATAATATAATATAATATATTGTGTATTACAAAGGAGTCTACCAACAAGAAAAATGCAAATAGAATACTGTATTGTAAACTTTCTTGGTGTATTTGGATTTTTTTTAAAATTGTTTTAGTAATTTATTTGCTGCAACTAATTTAAAATTAAAAATTTCATTCAGTTTTCTTCAGTCAACACAGTGAACCTAGCTATAAACTCTATGAAAATACTCATATTTAAACCTGATCTTTAGCCATGGATATAGCTTAGCAGCACAGTACCTGCCTAGTAAACATGAGGTCCTGAGTTTGATTCCCAGTACCAAAAATTCCTAACCTTACTTTTTAATATCATATAATTTTCTAAAGGGAAAAAAAAAAACTTTAAGGAGAATTTGCAGTCTTACGAAAAATATTCAGAATAATTTACAAGTATGTAAAATGTTCCTAGTCCTAAATTACTGTGGTCATAAAGGTTAGTCCTGGTGAAAAGACTAGCATCTGTAATAAATCACCTGTTTATCATCACTTTCACTTTGATTTCTTCTCAAATCAATCAATAAATAGGACACACATACTCAAGATCAAGAATGTAAAGGAGTGTAACTCACTAAATATCTCCTTCCCTTCCTAAGAAATGTGACTAAGGTAGCAATGGAGCCCCAAGGAGCAGATTCTAGCTCTGCTTTAAAGAAACTAAAACTGTGGCTAAACATTTAGCTCAGTGACATAAATACCTGTCTTGTGAGTGTGGGGCCGTGAGTTCAATCCCCGGGTCAAAAAACAAACAAACAAACAAACAAACAAAAGACCCCTGAAACTAGATATTGTAGATGATGTAGTATGAGTGAGGCTTATGCACAAGCACACAGGAAAGTTCTACTAGGAAAATCCTCCTAGGAGAAAGCCTTTGGTCCTGCTTTGGGAAATTAGTGAAGAGGTGTATGCTTCTGTTTCATAGCTAAAATTTTTTTAAGAAAATAAAAAAAATTGTAATCCATTATAGTTGAACCAAAAAGGAGGCTTCTACTGTACAATTCACAGTTGGGGGCTTCAAATTCTCACTTCCTGCATTTTGTTTCCAACTTGTATTAATACTGTATGTCTAAAACAAAGATTTATGTTACACCGAGCATAGTAACTGTTCCACATTACGCTTGTTTGGAGAATCATGCGCATCATCTTATTATAGTCTTCATGCAATCCATCAAGAAATAAGCAAATCATTTTATATAAACAGGTGACTTTCTAAAAAAAAAATAGGGACGATTGACTGTCCTCCCAGCTCCATATTCTTTCCACAACCTATCTGTAAGACATGAGTAAGAAATACATGTCAGGGCCACCTACTCTCTTTACCTCTCACCTCTAAGTACTTTCTTTCTATGTGCTCTAACTTGGTGTTCCTTCCTTTCCTGGTCTCTATTCCTTGCACATTTTTTACCATCTGTGCTCAGGATCTCTCCTTTCTCCTGGGACCCCTATCACCCAGGATTTTTCCTCTTATCTCTGTCTTCTGCAACTCTACAGACCAGTGGCAGATTCCTTAGGGCAGGGTTCTGATCATATCAGCCTCTCCAACAGTCTTCAGTCTGTCTTCTCCACAGACTTTCTTTCATGCTGAGATCGGTTATCTCCTAAGAACATCCCTCTATCTGATTACGGCACACACCTCCCTACAGAGCTTCAAGCGCTCTCATTTCAATGCCACAGTTAAGGCAGAGCACACCAAGCTCCTTATACCCACCTTTCCAGTTGCTCCTTCCTGGTTTTTCTCAACTGCCTCACTCCCACCAGACATGCACCAAAAGCTTCTACTTCTCATAAAAGCACTTGCTGTTACTAGAATAATCTGTAGCCTTTCCAGGTATATTTCTCCACCCACATTGACTTTTGATCCTATTTCCCAGTGAGAGATCTCTCTTTTTAATTACTGCTATAATTAATCTTTGCCTTTTGTGATTCTTCTTCTATGCTGCACTAACCAGATTGTCTCTTTTCTGTCACTATAATCTTCAGTTAGCTAGGTATTGATTCTTACTTATCTGGATATCTTTGGGATTGTCTTCTACATAGTAAGTGCTCAATTACTGTTCTTTGAATGGCACTTTCTTTTCATTCAGAAACAGCTGCGTGTTAGCAAGAAACATTTAAATCCTCCTATTTTAGGCCTCTTGTTAAAATATTCTCTTGGTTTAATCATGCTGGAACAGGAATCCAACTCTTAGTACAAAACAGTATGTATTTTCTTATCCTGGCTTTCCCATCTGTTCTACTCACTCAGTTTGTATTGAATATAACAGGAAAACAAACCAATTATTCATCACTTATTCATTTGAACATTTGTAGCCGACGGCTTAATTGCTTTTAGCCAATATTCTGCCCTGACCGCTTTGTGTTACAGACAATTAATTTGAATTCAGTTGATTCTTTTAAGAAGAACTTAGTAGTTGTCACCAAAGTTGACAAAACTGCATTTATTCTTTAATTATCCAGCAAGCACAGACGATGAGCAGTTTTCAGGTATGCAAAAATAATGTGTGGGCAGTCAGCACCAGCTGAATCACAGACTGCACTTCCCGACTGACCAGTCCTTTGTCTGAGTGTCCATCCTGAATTCAATAGGCACAGTAGCAATTAATGGGCCTAAAGCCTGGTAATAACTCCTTTGATATAAATTTTAATAGAATCTGAAATGGAAACAGTTAGTTCACAAGGAAAATAAAGTTAGTGAAGTCAAAGAAGAAAATTTATACCAGGGTAATAATAAAGTATAGTTTTAAAACCAAAATACAAACCCTAAAAAAAAGACCAAGTGACAAAAAAAAGTAAAGATTATAATTTGCTTTATGTTAAACTGCCAAACTGTATTTCATTTGATTTGTGAAAAAACGCTTTTATTAAAACTTGAATTAAGTTTTGTTTGACATTTCTTAGTTGGCTTTTACTTGTATTTCTGACATTTTTGGTTATAATCATGCTCATTTTCTTTTTTACTTTTTTCTTTTTTCTTTTGATGCCAGGATTGAACTCACAACCTCACATTTGCCAAGCAGGCACTTAGGCCCCTGAGCTAAGCCCCCAGCCCCTTTATGCTCATTTTCTAATTCTCTTTTTTTTAATGAGACACACTCACACTCTCATTATATAATGTAGGTTGGCCTTGAACTCACAGTGGTCCTTCTGCCTCAGCCTCCTGAGTGCTGGGATAATAAATGTGCACTACCACACCCAGCACCCAGCAGGTTTAATTCTTAACAGAGAAGCATTTTTAGGACCCGTTGGTAAAAGAGAATTTGCCAGATGAGAGAACCATCACTTAAAAACAAAGAAATTTTGTTCTTTCATCCCAGTGGGTTCTAACACTTTTAATCTGCATTTCAAACAATTCTCTTTGTGATTAAGGACATGTTTATTGCAGTTTCAGCAATTTCCATGGAAGTGTAATGTGTTTATGTAGAAGTATAATTGAATACCTCCTATCTATTAATTTCCACATAAGAAAAATATAATGGGGTTAAGGTGCAACTCAGTAGTACAGTACTTGTCTAGTGCTATGCCTTGTGTCCAGATGTCCCTCCAAACTCCAATTTGATCATAGGTGGGGCTTTCTGGAGGTGGCTCAATCTACAATGTGTGGTGTTTGGATCAAGGATGAGATGATTGATTCATGGTGCAATGGTAAGAGGACGGCTGCTCCGCTCCGGGAGTGCTACCCATCATCATGGTGGGTAGCCTGGAGAAGACAGAAGTGACTGCTTGTCCCTGGTGGCTTACTGTTTACTGCCTTCTGCCTGCCATGAGCTGTTTCTCCTCTGTGATGCTGCTCTGCTGTGCCATCCTGTCTGGGAGCCAGCCAACTATGAACTGAAACCTACAAACCGAGCCAAATAAACCTTTCTTCCTTTAACTTTGGATGTCAGGTATTTTGTCTCAGCAATAAGAAAAGTAACTAAGACACCCATCATTCACACCACAAAAGAAAAATTATAATAATATTTCCTACAAGGTATTTTATTCTGAGTTGTTTTTTTTTCCCCAGCCCCCAAATCTAGAAATTTAGGATGTTCTATGGGTTATATATAAAATGTTTCTCCAAATGTCTCAGATATTTGGAAAGTTATGGGATGGTGGGGGTCAGACATTGTTCCCATCAGTGGATTCATCCATTGATGGGTTCAGTAACATCATATTAGGTGGTGGGGCCCATGGTAGGTGCGTAATGGAAGTTGTGACCTGGAAAGATTATGTTATTGTGCCAGGCTACCCTTTGCTTTACTTTCTGCTTCCTGGTTTCCATGAAGTGAATTGCTGTTCCTCCACAAGGGCCTTCCATGACACCGTTCTGCTTTTCTTCCATGGACTGAATCCACTGGAATCTGAGTCAAATGAACTTTGCCTTTCATAAATTGCAGGTTTCGGGTATTTTGTCTCAGTGATTAGAAAGTAACTAATACAGGGTGTTTTATTGTTTGTAATACAGAGTATTTTATTGTTTTTTATTTTTATTTGTAGTATTGTTTCTAATCCCCAAACCTCTACAAGAAAAGGCAGCCCACCACACAAAAAAACCCCTTATGAAGTTTGTGAGGAATGAAACTCAAATTTCCTAAGATGCTGGTTGATTGATTGTGTTAGAATTTCCTATGTGAGGAAAAGAGAAACCAATTTAAATCAAAAGAAATGTATTTTGGGGACAATAAAAGCTCATATAATTTATGGGAAATCTGACAGACCTGTCTGGATACAGGCAGAGTTCAAGATATCTACGCATTCTAAAAATATATGTATCAGAAATAGCAGAAAATAGTTGTTCGTGCTCACTTGAATGATTGTCAGTTTCCACTGTCTTTGTCACTCTGTTTAAGCTCCTGGAGGTTAGCCTGGGTCATGCTTCTGTCTTACAGCAAGAACAGAACACCTAATTAAATTCCTGAAGGTGGCATTCACTGGGGGATATGTAATTCTCAAGAGGAAATTGGGGTGCTACTAGGAAAGAAAAATAAATGGTAGAAAAATCCAAAATAGACTATGCCACCTATATGGGTTAATTGAAGTCAGACATGTCAAAAACTGTGAAGGATCTGAGATTTTACCCTCCTTCACAAGTTCACCTGTCATTGTCCAGTGGATGCCAGCAGAAGGCACAGGGCTTTTGAATCAGAGACAAAGAATTTTAGTAGGTATTATAAGGTTCAGCTCTGCACTGGTTTTCTTTCCTGCCACCACACTCCCTCCTTATCCCCAAACTTCAAAATAGGCAATTTGCAGACAGACCCAGAAGAACCGCATAGACAGTGGTTGTACATCACAAATATGAAATTCAGATTCTAGGAAACCTTCAGTCTTAAAAAGATCTACTAGCAAACTTGCCCAGACTTGGCTCTGGAGACAGCCACAATCTTAATTACCCAGGACAACAATGTGCCCTCTACCCTGGAAATAGATACTTTATCACCAAAGCTGCTGGTTACACAATTGTCTTTGAAAAGATAGCCCAGAAATAAAAAATGTCCCAAGAAAGGCCGAAACATGAGAAACTCATGGAAAATTGTCCAGTGAAACGAAGTGAAAGGATGAGGTAAGATGGTTAAAGAGATTCTGATGGACAAATATCTGAGTTAGATCAAAGATGGGAGAGAAAGTCAATGTCTAAAATAGTAGAACGAAAGGTCAAAGGGACTGGAAGATGATAAGATGAAAATCACAAAGCTAAGAGATGTGGGCTGCATAGCACCAGAGGGGGCCAGCCCTGGAATTACCCTTAAATGCTGCCTGTGTAGAACAGTCTGGCTTACCACATCAAAGAGAAGGTAGGCATTCTATGACTATGTGTTTGTTAGAACTTGAAGAACTATATAAAAGTATTTTTTAGGAAGATACAGGAGCATATGGACAACAGACAGAGCCTAGTTTGGGTTTCGACAGAGTTCAGCTTCACTTCACTGCCTAGGGATGGCCATACACCTCTGAGTTGGCCTTGGTGAGGAAGCACTTCCCTGCTAACCCCAGGAGCTCCCTCTGTATGACTGGAATCCCCACCTAGGAGCAGGGCACCGCAGAATATTCTAGCAAGGCTACAGCCATAATGCTTTAAGGTGTTTTTTCCATTGTGCTTTACCATATGTGAGAGTAGTGTCTTCTCTACTTAGGTTCTCAGGTTTTTCCTGGAAGAACAAAAGCCAAATTCTGACTGTAAATCCCAGCCCTTCCCACAGGGCAGTGATGAGAGTACAAATGTGGGACGGGAAACGAGAGTGGCACCCTAGAACCTTAATGAGAGAAGACGGGCGAGTGTGGGCAAGCTTGTACCTGTTTCTCGTGCTCCGTGCCTCTTGGGAAGGTTTCAGAAAGCAGTTTTTGGTTTCTGTTTTAAAAATATATTAATGATTCAAGGGTAAGCATTACTACTAAAGAAGAAAACCCCGAAGGTAAACGTTTTTTGAAAACTTAAATCAAGGTACAGAGTGACTGATTCTACCTAAACAACTTTAAAAATATTTTTAAATGAAGTGTACAAAAGCTAAGTCATTTTTGCAATTTAAGCAATTAAGAGCTGTGGGAATATAAAATAAAGTGTATACTACTAATTGCTATTAGTTCATTGAAAAAAAAGATTTGTACCTACACTGTTTGATCAGTTTTCATGTCTATATCTTGTAATGTGAACAACTACTTTGAAGGTTACAGTACACATCTTGTTTTGAAATTTTGTATCATTTTTATTGATTTTTTTCTTTTAAAAAAGAAACATATTGTTGTCTAAAGAAGTATGTACAACTGGTGACCCACCCTGCCCCACTGTCCTATTCAATTCTTGAACAAGAAAATCACTGTCCTTCACCATATGTGAGAGAAAAATTTGACTTTGTTGCATATCAAGCTGTTATTTAGGATGAGTTTATGTGACATACACTCAAAAGAAATGCTTAAGAATGAAGTGTTGAAGGTGATCAGAATTTCTAACGGATGAAAAGTAATAAAATGCATATTTGAGTTGTTAATCTCTCTCTGTCTGTGTGTCTGTCTGTCTCTCTGTCTCTCTCATTTTCAGTTGGGTGTGTCATTTATCTCTCCAACAGATATTTTTCTATCCCGCTTAAAAATAATTTTAGGTGCAAAATTTATCTTGGATCAGTGACTTTGAGACCCAGCTAGCAAAAGAATCATGTCAGCAACTCTCCAGTGTTTTCAGAAATGAGCAGTGTTCGTGAAGTGCGTCCTCTGTGTCAACTTCTTCCTTTAAGAGAGTAACTCAGAGACTCATTCTCCATCATGTAACAGATTTTCTTAGTCCAAGTTGAGTGATTTTCCATTTCTCTCTCAGCCTCAAAGATTTTAAGTTTCTACTTTTCACATTGATTTTTCTGACATTCTTCCTTCCCTATCAGGAGATCCACATGAAGTTTCTTTATTTCAAATCAGAGTGGATCATATTTCCTTTTTAACTTGCCTCACAGAACAGAAGTGCTTCTGTTTCACCATCAGAGATCAGTACAGGAAACATCTATCCCAGTTACAAGTAATTTTCATCCAATTTTTCTATTATATATAGAGAACCGTGGTATATGAAATATAACCACAATACATATGAGATACTTTATGAACATTAAATGTGAATAGACTAAACAATATCAGAGTTTCTGACTAGGTATAATCTTATATAAATATCTGAAAGACCTAAGTTTCTATATAAAGAAATTAGATCAAGAATCTGCTGAACTGTAAAGAAAGTTATTATTTTACTTTCAAAAATAGTTCAGAAGATTCAGATTCACTCAGTATATTATGTTACCATGATGCATTAACTAAAACCAATAAATTAACACTGGAATAAATCTATAAAAATTATAGACCTTTCTTGTATTCTACAAATTTTTATATGTAGTCTTTTTCACGTGTCTATGAAACTTCATAACATATATGTATTCATATAGCTGCCACTACAATCAACATAGAAAACTTCCCTTCATGATCTTAAAACTCACTTATGTAAACCTTTTATAATTAACTTTCCATTCAAACAGGCCCCTGGAAATCAGGATGACAAAAACCATTAAATAAATTGGTTAAACAACTATAAGGATAAAATAATTTAGTATTTTGAAACACAAAATGTTTTGAATTTTGATACTAAGTTATTATTCCTGTAGTCTCAGCACATGGGAACTGAGGCAGAAGGAGCACACGTTCCAGGTCAGTTTGAGCAATTTACTGAGACTCTGCCTCAAAATAAATTTTTTTAAAAAAGGGATGGAAATGTAGCTTAGGGGAAGAGTGTTTACCTATCATGTAAGAGGCCGTAAGTTAAATCTCCAGTAGCATCAAAAATAAATAAAGCCTTCCAACATTTTTTAGCTTAAATGCAAATATTAAAAAATAAAATTATGTTGAGAAACCAGTGAGTAATCCTAGAACAAACATGCAGTGCAAGCCAGCAACTTCCCAGTCTCTGGACATTATACAAAAGTTCAAGACAAACACTAACAGAACATGCTTGCTTCATTTTCAGTGAAATTAGAAGTCAGACAAATTCATAGATTCCAGTGAAAGAGACCATCAACTGAGCATGGATAAGGGTGCTGCTGATGCTTCCTGGGGTGCAGAGCAGGGCCACTGTTTCAGGGGAAGGGAGCAGTGAGTGGCCCAGCGGCCTCAGATCTCAGATTAACAGCCCTGCAGCAAAATAGTAGGTCTTTAGGCAAAGGATCCCTGAAAAACCCCACCTACATCTCAGGCTACTCAAGAACTGCTTAATGTTTCTTAAATTAATTTGAAAGTCTGTTTGAAATGGATCATTTTAAAGGAAAATTTAATTTCCCATTATCGATCCTAAAAAATAATAATTATTTATTTATTTATTTTAATTTGTTTTTGTGGTACTGGGTATTGAACCCAGGACCTCACACATATGAGGCAATCATTCAACTGCTGCATTACACTCTCAGATAAAGAATGTTTATAAAACTGAGTCTGGTAATTGCCACAGAAGACATATTGTCTATCTTTACAATGAAACATTTTACAATTGTATAAAGAAAAACAGTGAATGAGAAAAAAAATGAATGAAAAAGGAAGTGAATGAGGAAGATTCCAAGATGTTCTGCCATACGAGAAAAAGCCTGATGCAGACAATGTGTGTCTTATGCTGCCTGAGAAGCTGACAGTAAAATCTGGATGAAACATCTACCGGAAATTATGTTAGAAAGACCAGCATGGGAATCAGCTTGAGTACCAAGAAGAAAGTAAACATTTTGACTATATATTTATTTATTTGTCAAGTGAATTTGTTTCAATGCACCTTATACATCTAACTTTTTAAACTTGTTTTCCAGCTCAGAATTTCCAATGATTACTGATTTGTTAAGAGTTCTTTTAATTTTTTTCCTAACTGTGAGTAGGCCCTGTTCACCCGTTTGTACATTCCCAGGGGTCATGCCCCATGACTCACCATAGTTTAGCTTAGCATAGGTGCTATGGCCGTAATCCTATGATTCACCTGTTTCCTGCCTGAGTGGCAAGTCTTGGAGAAGGTGTGAACTTTGTCAGTCAGACAGGATTTCAGATCTGGTATGTACCATTTATTACCATTATGATTTTAGGCACATCGCTTAATCTCGCTTAGCTTCAATTTCTTTTTTGAAAAAATAATATCTTCTCTACAAGGTGTGAAAACTAAAAAACATGCATAAAATACCTGTTGTGACATGAAAAAAAAATTTCATTGCTCTTTTTTCTCTTTATTTCCCGTAGAAATTACTGCTTCAGTAAACAATATGTTAAATTAAATGCCTTGAATAAGGAAAGCATGCCTTATTCATTCACTAATAATTTCTAGTTAGTCATAACCTGAATATAAACAAGTTTGGCTTAGATTTTTATTCATATAAGTTTTTTTTTTTTTTTTTTTTTTACTTTCCTGGTATTATGACTAATGTAGACTGTGATTTTAAATAAAAAGTAATATAGTTCTTCATAAAATGCTGACTAATTGCTGGTTTATAGATTTCATGGGTAAAGTTAATTCAATCAGAACACTAAGTAGATTTTAGTGTGCAGGCATTTTTTTTCCTTCATTGATCAGAATTGCTTTTAGGTATACAGTTTTATGCTTTGAGCTAAAAACTCTAGACAAACAGAAATTTATACCTGAAAAATGCCGTGTTAGTAATAAAGGTCAAAGAGATACATAAGAAGAAGGTAAAAACACATTAAAATCCAACATAGCATTGCCTATAAACTTTCTCTTTGAAGATCAGTAAATGCTATAAAATATTCTACTTAAGAAAATGAAGCTACAGCTTTGTTCATTAGTACCTGGGATTTATTTGGGAGTTGTGAGTGGATTACCAAGTCTTGTTCTGACTGGTTAAAATGGCAAGCAAGACTGTTTAGGACTATTGGGCTAGATATCAAGACTGTCTAAACATGAGAAAGAAATCAGTTCTAGAATCAATTCTGAACATAAAAACTGAGACATATAGCCAAGAAACAGGATGGAGGAGAAGCCTGATAGATAAAAAAATATTAACAGGAAAAAAAGGATGGGGAGTCTTACTAACAGGATTATTCTTAATAGAATCCTGAACTAACAAGATTCTTGCTAAAGATAAGGATGGTATTGAGGAATTTACTTGGTTTTTTTTAGTTACTTTTCTTTTATTTTTGAGATAAAATACCTGACACCCAAAGTTAAAGGAGAAAAAGTTTATTTAGCTTACAGTTTGTGAAAGTTTCAATCTTTAACTGGCTGGCTCCCAGAGGGAGCGATTTGGCAGAGCGACATCACAGAGGAGAAACAATTCATGGCAGCAGAAGACAGCAGAAGCAAGCCAGGGAAGGTACAAACAAGCCTCTTCCTGCCCCTTTTATCTAGACTGGTGGAATTGGGGCAGGGCCAAACCAATCAATGCGCTCATCCCATCAACTGCACACCTTGAATCCCAGCATCCTTAATTCCAGTTTTGAACCATGAATCAACCACAAACTCTTAATGAAGCTACCTCCAAAAAAGCCCCATCTGAAAGTGTGTGAAGCTTTTGGAGGGACATCTAAACACAAACCATGATGTCAAGATTTCAAAGACAGGGAGATAGTTTCTTTTATAGTTGGATCCGGAATGTCTCTAAAGGTTTATGTGCTAACGGCTTAGTCCTGTGATTGGTGCTGTTGAAAGGAGGTGTAGACACTAAGAGGTAGGCTTTAATTGGGTCTTTTCACTGGGGAGAGCATACCATTGGAGAAGCATGCTTCCTCTCCGACACTTTCCAATTCCTAACTGCTGTGTAGTGAGCAACTTTATTCAACAGTGTCCTTCCATCCATGAGGTTGTGCCTCATCATAGGGCCAAAAGCAATGGGGGAACCAACCACAGATCGAAACTTCTAAAGCTACAAGTCAAAATAAACCTTTTCTCTTCCTAAGTTGTTCATCTCAGGTATTTATTATAGTGATAGGACCCTGGCTAATAAACTGTCTACACTGACTCAGCAGGAGTTTTCTTGCATCCCCACTCTTCAAGGATGAGCAAGTTTGATTGGTAAGTATAATATATTGCCTTGAGTAAGGACCTCTCAGCTCTTTAATAACATGCTGGGTGTGTCTGTGGATTATCAACGCCCAGACCACAAACTCAAGGGAGACCCACCCTGAATGCAGGTGGCACCAATGAACAGGCTTGTAGCCTAGATGGAGTAAAAAGCAGAAGAAGGGACTGCTCTCTGCTTCTTCAGAGGACCTCATTGCCTTTGCACATTCACTTCAGTTCATTCAGGCTTCCAGCACAGACTCTCCAGCCATTCAGCTCAGACTTCTCAGCTTTCTGACACACATTCACACCAGACTATGCAGCAAGCTGTAGGCCTTTGACCTTTAACTAGATCCTTGGGCTTCCCAGTGCGCAGAGGGTTATTTTGTATTCTACACACTGATCATGCAGGGGGCCACTGTAAACCTAACTTGCAAATCCTTTACATAATCATATGTATATTTTATATTAAAATTATTTTTCTAGTAAACATTAATTGACCAAACAAGGAAGCCCAGGGCTGAGGCCTCATTGAAAAGAAGGCTTAGAGGGACCTGCATAAAGTTTGGTCAAAGAGAAAGCCTTTGTCAAAACTTAACAGCTAAAACTCAAGGCTCTTTAATGAGACACACACACACACACACACACACACATATATATTATACATACATATTTATTGAGTAATGACATTTTTCCCCCCAAATAGATTTACAAAGAAGTATCCTAAAATTTTATGTCAATATAGTTATATTCCAGAAAAATCTATAAAGGAAATAGTGTTACAAGAATTGTAATTCTATTTGATTCATCACAATGTTACAACACTGAAAAGAGCAAAAGGCAACACATTTGTAATAGGGACCAGATGAACAAATGCCTGTCATTGTCCCATCCAAAGAGAAAATGCATAAAAAGGGAAAAAGTTGGAAACTATTTTCCATTTGTTCAGGTAAGCACTGCACATGCTCATCATAATAACAGTATGAAAGCACATGCAGGTGCTGTTAGCCTTTAAAAGGGACATGTGACTCTGCACTGACAGTGAATTCTTAAAATCAGGATATGAACAGGAAGGCCAAGAAAGAAAAATACTGACATGCAGCATCGTGTGGAGCACACTGCTGACCAATGGATCCTACTTTTTATTTCCTTTCAATTCTCTGGCAAAACCTTCTGTGTATCCTCCCAGATTAAAGTGCTAAGTCTTTGGAATTACAGGAAGGAGAATTAATGGTAGGTATCAAGGTTATTTACAGTGAGGAACTGAGAATTCTCATATTCTTGATGATCTTAACAAATTTTATTATTTCTCCCCAAGGAGGAGACTTAAAAGAATAAAGTCAGAATTAGCTATACCGGGCATGGAGAGATGCTCATGGAGATGGCACCCTGTTTCCTCCCAGGGAAGTTAACCCGGTAAGGCTTCATGGGATGGAGCCATCTGGTTTTACAGTCTCCCTGTTCCTCTCAGTAGCAAAGCATTCTGTAAGGAGTTGCTCTTTGCTTGCTGCGCAGTTTAGACCAGACGCTAACAATGGGATTAAATTCATTCTGCTGCCCTGCAGGTTTCCATCCTCAGGGTGTCCTCAATTTGAAGAATGGTAACATCAGCTCAGGGGTTGGGGAAATGAGAACAGCAGGCAGAGCACATGGGTGTAGAGCAATCAGGGATGCGTTTGCAAAGAAATAGCCTATTTAGAATGAGGTCATGGGCAAAGGCAGCAACAGAGCCCACGCCTGTGAACACAGCCATAGCACACAGTGAGTAGAGAGGGCGCATTTGAGAACTGCCCGGGGAGGGATTCCTTTCTTACAGAAATCCATGAATTTTGGTAAAAGGCTAATCTGATGATTTTTGCTACCTCTCTCCTCTCTCTGTGTCTGTTTCTCTGTCTGTCTGTCTGTCTCTCTCTCTCATTATCAACTACCCTCTTTATCTATCCCTGTCTCCTCCTCAACCTAGCAGCTGGAGAGATTATACAATTTACCAGGCTAGGAGCCTATATTCCAGGAACTGTGCCGAATACCCTCTACACAATTGTTTTGCATTTAATATTTACAAAATATTATGAGTTTTATGATGCATAATTTATAAATTAAAAAAATACTTTTAAAGAAGTTAAGTATCTCTCGGTCACCAAATAAGTAAAAACAGAGCTGAGGTTCTGTATTAGCCATTATTAAACGTTAAATCAAAGGGAAGGGTGCCAATTTAAGGTGAAGGACAAGTGTCAGTTGAACTAAGATTGTGCAGTGTGAGAAACAAAAGTTGAAGGGTGACCAATATTATCTCTGTATTCATATAGTTAATGAAGAAAATGCTATCACTGTATATCTTATAAATAAAAGGAGAAAAATGACAACAGCTTAAATGAGAAAAAATGTATAATGAATGATTTTATAATAGGAAAAATTTAAAGGATCCTGAGAATATTGTAAAAATAAAAATTTATGTGATTTTTGGTGAGAAAGATCATAGGGAGGATTTGGAATGAAGAACTTTTTAATTATTATTTCATGAATACAAGGAAAAAGTTACCAAATACACCAGCGGATGTCAAATCAGGGTCAGAGATTCATGAGTTGTTTTCTGAGCTCTGTAGGGAGATATTTAATAGTTAGGAAATCCTACTTGAGGATTCCCAGTGGTTTCAGAAAATAGCAATCTGGATTTGTGTCAGCATGGCTTTGAACATGAAGGGAGTGCAAGAGTTGCCACAGGGATTTGGTTATCTTTGAATACAGGGAAAGAAGTAATACAAAAACATGATAAAGTATTTTATATATAAACAGATTTTGAAACTAGACCCTGGTACAGACTCCATGCCTTTACCAAACAAAACAAGACAAAATTAAAGAAAGCAAACCAAAACACCAGTTACAAAGCCAATCTACAACTGCAAGTGTTTTCATTCATTAAAACTACAACAGTAAACTTGTTTTCTCACCTTTTCATTAGGATTCTTCAATTAGCAGAGACAAATGGGTATTGTTAGTTGTCTTTTAGGGAAACTTTTGAATTAATGTTGGTGTGTTTTTGTTAATTCAAAACCTAAATTCTATACACTAAAGATTCAAATACTGAGCTGGGGAAAATCTCTCACATCTTCAGGCATTGTATTCCTGATAAAATTATCTATTGCACCTATGTTAATTTATGCAATGTGTGTGTGTGTGTGTGTGTGTGTGTGTGTGTGTGTGTGTATAATTTCACAAGTTTTTGTAAGACCATCCATCTTGTAGTTAAATTCTAGAGAGAAAAAGGTTTTCATAGATGCAATAATGGAAGGGACATCAAGTTCATACATTGGACTCCTGAAAAGTAGTCTGTTCTTTACTGTGATTTTTCAACATCCCTTTCTGAGCCGGTGTTCTGTCATCTGCAAAGTAAAATTAATGATTCCTGTTCATCCGAGTGTTCATACAATGATACGAAAATATTTGCTAAGCATAAAATGAGAGATACTATGTCTCAACAATTAAATTTGAAGTAGTATAATCAGAACTAAATTTGAGCAGTCATAAATTCCAGCACCTTCTCAATAAGCAGGTAACACGGAATCTCAAACATTTACAAAGATGTTTGAGTGCAGAGCAGAACTTTAAAAATATATTCAAATATTGAAAGAGAAATTAATGACAGCATTTGATTTTGTTCAGGTCAGCCTCTCTGTAACCCTGGTCTGTGACAAAATCATTTTGCATTTTTATGGTCCTATTTTTGTTTCATCCAATCTGTTATTGACTTTGGGTCCCTACACTTGTCACTATTAGCTGTATTTTTTTCTTATCTTAAGCTTGAAGTTACATCCACCTTTTAAATTATACTATACATTAACAAATGTTTTCCAAACCCTTCCTAATTTTAACAAACATGGAAAGACCTATGCTCCTTATAGAAAGGAAGACAAAATTGGAATGGCTACAACCTTTAATCATTTTCCTTTCCCAAAATATACATGTATTTTATGTGGTACAGAATGCAGGTAGTATGTTTTAATTAATGACACACCTTTAAAGAACATGTAACCCCTCCCCACAACCAAAAAGGTTCCAGTGATATTTCCCATTCAAAAACAGAGGGGTGAAAGGAAGGTTTATTTCTACACCAATACAGCTTTGTTCTTAATGCTCGGCACAAGTTTTTTCATATCCATAAGTTACTCTTTAAAGTAAATACATTGCAGACGTCTCAGAGGGAAAAATACATTAAAGGGGCAAACATGCATTTTGCTCAGGGCACTTTAATTGATCTAAACAAAGCCTAGGCTCCAAGCAAATGTAACTTTGGAGATCAGAAGACTGCAGCGGCTGGCAAATGAGTAGGTTATGGGAATTCACACTGCTGGAGGCCCAGGGATGGCTGCTCATGAGGTCTCTTGCATTTTGCCAGTGATTATTGAGCAATCGAAACATTTAGAATTCTCATGGAGATTTGCTCGAAGCAGGCATGAACATACTGAGGCGTAAAGTAATGATTAGTTTATGAAGAGAGGTGTTGTCCTATTGCTATTGTTCTTTTTTCCCTCGGTGTGTTTTGGATTATCCTGAATGGAAGCAAAGAATACAAAGGATATTCTGAACATGCACAGAGCTGTACTTCTCACGGGGTATTTGAAATCAGGGCTTGGGCTAGGCAGTGAAGGCACAGCTCTGTGAAACGAGCTCCTTCTGGCCGTAGGTTTACAACAGAAACCACACTCAGATTCAGTGTTATACATGACTGGTTCACAGAACACTGCTGCGTTCTGTGCTACCATCACAGAAAGGCATTCATCACAAAATTAATAAAGAAACCAAAATGGCTCTCGTGACCCAAACCCACTGCCGTCCTACAGTGGCAAAACCACCACATTCAGACTGCTTTCTTATTATTTTTAATACCCCAAATATTACTGCTGTGAATGTACCTTTCTTTTTGATGGAGAGTCCAAATTCAGATCATTTTGTTGGGACCTGAATGTAGATGGAGACCTATTCATACCTCCCTGAAAACAAACTTGCTCCTTTGGATGAGGGGCAGGGTACTGTACTTCAATCCATCATCAAGAAACGTGAGCAGAGATGGGTCTGAGAACGTCTAATCTGGATGGTAAACTACCTCATTTAGTTAAAAACACTTTCTGAGTGAAACAGTTTTTTTAAGTTTTCAAACAACTTTTCAAAACCACTTCCTATGAAATACTGCCATAGGACAAGAGCACTGTGCTTCAAAACAAACGAGCAAACCAACAAAAAAGAGTACTTTACTTCAGATGATTTTAGTAAATCCTTGTCTGGAAGATACGCTACCACGCAAATAGAAGCTAAAACCTGCCCAGGCCTGATTTACCATCTCATTAAAAAGAAGTGAAAGATTGGTCAGTAGTCACAGGTGATAAAACATATTTATCCTGAGTTTTATATTTTCTACGGACAGAAATCCACTTAAATTCTTTCCTACCAAGAAAGAACTTTCTTGAAAAATTAGATAGTCTAACCAGGAGAAGACATGATGCAGCTTACTCTAAGTGGTCAGGAAATCAGGAGGCAGGCACCCTTCTGCTAATCTCCCAGCATTCCTTCTGGATACTGTTTTATTGGAGGTTGGTTTCTCTCATAGGTTGGGGCTTCCAATCTTGTAACACTGTCTTGTAACATTGCTTCTTTTCTTTCACTCTTCTGGGGAAGAAGTCACACTCTTAGAAAAGGCAACTCTGTCAAGGAAAACAGAAAGGGGAGAAAAATTGGGTGACACCTCATCAAGGGACTGTGACAAACATGTAGGAAATAGTCAGGTCGTTGATATCGGGAGGAACATTCTGGTTATCCAGTAGAAATACAGTTAAGGAGAGTGACCTACTCTGCTGCTTGTAGTGACACATGCCTTGCCTACAGCTTCTGCTCTTCAGAGGAGCACAGCCTCAAGAGCTGCAGTCTTCTGTCACATCCTAGAGGCCTTTGAGTCTGACGCTCCTACCCACTGCCTGCTCACCTCTATAATCTATTCTGGACTGAGGAGGCCAAAATTGTCTCATTTCCTCAAATTTAGGTCTTTTTTGTTTTCACCAAATTTAATTGAATGACCAATGTGCGGTTCTTTTTTTTTTTTTTTTTTAACTTGTCACTCCTTATGACAAACAATAAAACAAAAAAAAAATTGAGAATGATTTCATAAATTCCTTCTATTCTAACACTGAATTTTATTTGCTCTCATTAAATAATTATTTCTTCTGTTTCATGTATAGAAAATTCAGTGAATTGTCTAAGGCTGGTGGAAAAATTATCTCTAAGCAAAGACTTGAAAAGACACATCTTCAAAGATTTTATGCAAATGTCTAACAAATGTATCAAACTATTACCAGCATTACTAATCACTAGCCAAATAAGAATGAAAACTGCAATGAAGTGTCACCTTATACCATTAGGATG
Organism: Cavia porcellus; assembly: GCF_034190915.1. Lineage (NCBI taxonomy): Eukaryota > Metazoa > Chordata > Mammalia > Rodentia > Caviidae > Cavia > Cavia porcellus. Next base: position 21,938,938 of record NW_026947497.1, on the reverse strand, counting down.
TCCGCTGTTGTAAACAAAAGGTAAAAACACAGAAAATAACAAGTATTGTTGAGGATGTCAGGGAATTGGAACTATTGTGTGCAATATAAAACGGCACAGCTGCTATGGAAAAAAGTGTGATAGTTTTTCAGAAAATTAAAAATAGGCTTACCATATGATCCAGCAGTTCCACTTCTGGGTCTATGGTTAAAAGCATTTGAAAGCAGATTTTTAGAGAAATATTTGCATACTCAAGTTCGCATTAGCACTATTTGCAAAAGCTAAAACTGGATTCAATCAAGTGTTTGTTGATGGGTGGTGGATAATAAAATGTGGTGTATGTGCAATAAAAAAACTTGCTCTTAAAAAGGAAGAAAATGTTGATACATACTAAAATGTGGATGAAATTTAAGGATGTTACACTAAAAAGCTGATCACAAAAAGACAAATACTTTATGATTTCATGTATGTAAAGTGTGTGTAGTAGACAAATCAGTAGAAACCAAGAGGAATTGTGGCTGTCAAGGGCTGTGAGGAGGAAGGAGGGTTTCAGTTTAATGGGTATGAAGTTTGGATTTTATAAATTCTGGAGAGTAGCTGTGCAACAACATTCACACTTAACACTATTAAAGTGTACATTTAAAAAGTAAGTTTAAATGTTTTATATTTTGCCTTTAAAAAGTAAGTAATCATATGTTTTTAATGTTGTAAAGTAATTTTAAACATCTTCAAAGGGTAAATTTGTAGTTTTTCATATTTTAGACTATAAATTATTAGAATTTGTTGTTCATAATACTTTGATGATTAAGTAAAGAAAATTCTATATGAGTTCATTTCACAGAAACAGACTTTATTTTTTGTAATGATTTGTGTTCCCATGTGCTGTATGGTATTTTCCTTTTTAAATTGCAATAAGAAAAGTAAAAGTAACTTTATAGTTATTGCATTAAATTTGTAGAACATCATGTTTATAATCACTACTGATTTCAAAACTGAATTTTTAATTTTCTATAATTCAGTCTTTAAGAAATAAAGACTATACATTTGCAACTGTTTACATAAATTATACTTCTGGTTATATCAAACAAGCTGGGCCTTACAATTAGGGACCAAATTTTGTAGGAAATGTCATTTCATTGTTCTCCTACACTTGTTGAGTTATTTGTAAGCTCTGTTTTAGCCATGCAAGAGTTTATTTACTGTTAGGCAACACCTGATAAAAACATTTAAGTACATGCAAGGACAGTTCTATACCCCTGAAGACATGCACAAAATGGTTTTATGTGAGAAAGATGATTACCTAAAACACTGAGAATTTTCTTCAATTATTTTACATGTTTCTATTAAAACCAAGCAATAACTTTGACTACAAATATAGACTGCCAAAAATATTGGGTTTTGAAAAAACATAGTGTGATGGTCAGGTTTTCATGTATGATCTCTATACCAAGGCACGGAAAGATAGAAACTTGTTAGGTGTCATTTTGTAGATTGATAATTTAGGACACCTTATTAGAATTCTTAGCAAGACGGAGATAAAATAAGATTTTAGAGAGATACTGGATGACTAATTCTTATACAGAAGGAGAGTTAAATTCAGGTTTTATGTTTAATAAAAAGAACTTACTTGGATCTTAATATTATCTCTAAACTCTTAGTAGATACAGAACAATGGAATCAAACATTAATTGAATATTTGTGATAAGCGTTTCATATACTAAATCACTGTTACAACCTCTCGTGCTCCCAAGTTTCCTAGCATTCCCTCCACTGACTTTCTTTTTGCCAACAAGCTAATTATTTGGGCATTATATTTCAGAAAAATGAATATATCAGTAAAATAGTCTGCATTTTCTTTAATTCCTAAGGAACTATAGCTAATATGCTCAAAAGACTTATCTAAGGAAACTATATCCATATATTAGATTACAAAATTCAAATGAGTCACTCATTGTTTAGACTTCTAATAAAACACAAAAACGCTGCACTGACAGTTTAATTAATTTATTCACATTTCCCCTGATTACTTCTGCTTTCTCTACGCCAGGATTATCTTTAGATGTACTAGCAGTTAAATACTTTGCAAAACTAGTTCTTCTTTAATTATTTAGGATTTTATAATGAAATTAACCTTCCTCCCCGGGGCTCTGCTCTGCTATCCTGTCACATCTCTCCTCAACTGTGACTTCCTCAGGGAACAGCGTCCCTGCCCTTGTGCTCCCTGACAAACTAATCAGGTCAGACACTGATCGTCTCTTCCTCCAGTCACTTATTACTGTATGAAAAATCTGGTCCCTGGGTGTTTATGGTGCGTTTATTGAAAAGTGTGGACAACCTATGTTTTTCTTTTGCTGTTCTCTTCAAATTACTGTCACGCACCCAGTTCTTGTCATTCACCCAGTTCTCCCTCGACCATCGCTAAGTGTCTTGCAGGGTCTAAGGAGGAAGTGAACGGAATAACAGAGGCCAAACTCATCACTTGTCACTGTGTGTCCAGTTTCTCAGTGATGTTTGCATCAGCAACAGTAGGATAGGAAACAGAGGAAGCAGAGCCAAGGCAAGAGGCCTAGTTATCAAGCAACAACTTACAGGAGAACAACTTTACTTTTTTCCTTAACATGTTTTACTTTGGTTTTTGGAGACAGGGACTTACTGTGTTTCCCTAGTTGGCCTCTAACTCTCTGGTTTACGAGATCCTCTTGTCTCAGCCTTCCAGATAATTGGAACTCTAAGTATGCTCCCATCATCGCTCCAGGCATTGCGGGTTAAGTGTTCTCTTGGTCATTCACTTATTGTTAGCAATGCTACATTCTCCATTATCACCTGACTCCTCAGAACTGAGGAGATGTGATGCCCTCTATGCACAATTAATGAAAGTTTATCATCAAAATGTCATCAATGTAGATACACATTCAGATAAATCTTGGCTATATTATTCTGAGAGATGGCGAAGTGTGAGTCTCCATGTTGTGGCAGAACTGGAATGATTTATTGTTTCACGAACTAATTCACCCCAGTTTATTGAAGCAGTCAAGTAAGTAAGTTGGTCAGTTCTAGTTGATTCCCTGCTAACTATAAACACAGCAGAATGACCATAAATAAGCGGAGTTCTCAATAGTTTTGCTTTCGTGTGAAGAGATTTAACTTTAGAAGGACAAGTAATACTTCAGGCTTAGAAAACACATCTCAATTAATTGATATACAAATCTGTAATCCATCTGACTATTGAGCACCTAGCATATCTGCAATATCATTAAATATATATTATATGTCTAATTTTTACACAACAAAATTTGATATTTGGTTTGTATTTTAGTATGATGTGTTCCCATAGGTTATTAATATTCTAGAATCTAAGGAAAATTTATGACTACAGGGCAACTATGTACTGAATATCCCGAGAAAGTCTATCATTTGGTTCTAAATGAGTCAAATAACAAGGGCTTCTGTATGATGGGAAAGAGTATCATGGACTGGAGTGATTGCTTTCTGAACATGCCTTGGAGCTCTTTACTACCTACAACTAAATGATCATTTTTCTTTTTATCTGCAGTATGGTTTCTTCCCAACTTTTTTGAACTATTTCTATTTCACACTTCTGCTTCAGAGAACACCTTCCCCACCCTGTCTTGCTATGGTAAATTAATATGGTAAGATTATGAATGTGCTTTGCTTCAACTATTTACTACTATAATGAACTATCATGTCTTAATCCATTGAGGCTACCATAATAAAATACCTGAGGATGGTCATGTATAAAGAACAGAAATTTATTTTTCATGGTTCTGAAGCTCTAAATTCAGTGTCAAGGTTCTGGCATAATTAGTGCCTGATGAGAATTTGGTTTTGTGGGAGTACCTGCACATGACAGAAGATTGAGGGACACAAAAGAATTTACCTAATTATCTACATCACTATCAGTCCTATCAATGAAGACATCTTATTAAAAGGTATAAAATCCTCATCCTATCAATAGGGAAGAACCATCATGGCTTAATAATCACTTCTCATGGCTTTGCCTTTTAATGCTATTACATTGGTGATTAGGTTGCAAAACATATGAATTAGAACCTAAGCATACCTCAAAATTTAGTGCTTTGACTTAATATTAATGATCTCCTATGTTTCTATGGGTTGCCTGGGTCAGTGGGGCAATTCTTTTTAAGTCCCCTTGCACCATCTGAAGGTTTGATAGGAAAATGTCAGAAAGTAGTTAGGATGGGGCTGTTGTTACCTTAGGAAGACACGATGTAAATTTAAAGTGAAAGTCTTCACACATACATTTTAGATGATACAGTGTTAGCATGCTTTTGGGGGAGAAGACTATTAAAGATAGAAAAGGACTTTGCTGGAAATACAAGGACAAAGTGATTGTTCTCACTTAGAACACAGCAGAACGCCAGGAGAAAGAATTGGGACTAAGTCAAGGGTAAATTAAAATATTTTTGAGGAAAGTCTCAAAAGTAGGAGAAGGAGAAAAAGGGACTAAAACAGGATCCTTCAGTGACAGAGTGGCTTGAGTTGACTCACTCTGAAGTAGTGAGAGACTAAAGAGGGAAGTTGCTGCATTAACTGCTCGCGTGGCTTTCAGTTCTGAGCTGGAAGATGGACTGTAAAGTAAAACCACTTTCCTTACCGGTCAGGAATGGCCTGGGAGCGCTAAGTGCTGTCAACTCCGGTCTGAGAAAATGTTACATGCTTTAACCATCTCTCTTGTTCCGAATTGTATTTTCACTGTGCTGACTTTATTTCTTCTAACTCAGTCTTAGTTTCTTCTCTATCACTGAGACAGAATGCCTGATGCCCAAAACTCTCAGTAGGAAAGGTTTATTTTGGTTCAGCCTGTAGAGGTTTCAGTTCATAGGCAGCTGGCTCCAAGACAGGACAGCATGGCAGAATGGCATGGCCAGGAGAAGGAGCTCATAGCATGGTGGCAGAAGCAAAGAGAGGTTAAGGAAGGGGGCATGGAGACATATTCATCAAGGCCGTGCTCCCAGTGGCCCACCAGGGTTTACCCCTCATCATCCCATTTAGTTATAAATTCTTCAATATACAATCCACTGATGAGCATCACACTCTTATGATCCAAATCACCGCCCCAAAGTCCCATCATGAGGCTTTGGGGAGACATTCAGACAAAAAGCATAAGTGTCTCCAAACCTAGATGTACAAGAAGTATAATTTTCTTTATTTACCCCCAAAGGCATATCTAAAATGAACTCAGTTTTACTCACTGGCCATTCTTCCACCCACGTTAAAAACATACTCCCTTTCTCTAGGGTTGTAGCGGTGTTTCAAGGAGCTTACTCAGTACTGAGTAGTGTTATTAGTCGGTTTCCTTATTGCTGAGATATAATACCCAACACCACAATTTAGAAGAGGAGAGGTTTAACTTGATAATGGTTTTATTCCACGGTTGTAAGGATTCAAGGCAGAGACATCATGACAGAAAGGTTTGGTGGAGCAAAGCTTCTTATCATGGTGCCAGGAAGCAGAAGGGAAAGGCACCAGAGAAGAATAAGAAAGGGACCCCGTGTAGTACTTACGACCATGTTTCCATGACCCACCTGGATATACCCACAAGTGTGCTTTACTAATCTGCTAGGTGGTTACTAATACAGTGAGATTGGCATATAAGGATTAACAATAACAGTATTGAAGAGTGTCATATGTCCCCACTGGCCAGTGGGACTTCATATACCTCATCACCACTGCCTGTTTATTCAGGAAAAAGATAACCAGTTAATCATGGTGTAGGTTTCATAAGTCTTCCAAGAAATAGTAGGAAGCTATTCTTACCTTGAAAAACTTTTCTTAATTTTTCTTAGGAAATATTAGAGAAATGTTTTTACACTTGTGTTCCACAACACATTTTGTACATTTTTGTCAGCCTTATCCTAAAGGCTTTCTTCAGCAAGAGCATGAATGTTCCCACCCAGGTCCTGCAATGCTTACTCACTCCTGGACATTTATTTCTTCCCACCACTTTGGGAGTTACTTCTCATCTTGGGGTGAAGGGAGAGAAGGGAGCAGGGGACAGAAGTGGTGAAATTCCACTTGAGTCATCAAGTATCTGTGCAGAATTTCCTTGTGGGTTGCATTTTTCCAATAAAAACCAAAGCTTTTGATCCTAAATAGGCTGTTTTCTGTCTCTATAAGCATAGCTCTTCCAGAAGTCAATAGATGCTGTGCAGATTAGCAGCCCGGGTGCCAAAGGGTCATAAGATAACATAAAATATAGGGGTAACATGTTGGCTAATACTCCAAAATATTATTCCACCACAGCACTGAATTCCTCAATCTGTGGAAAACCAACTTTATGTTTTAATAAAATAAATGGGAAAATGTTAGGTTGAGTCATAGGAAATTATCGATGGTTGACCATTTTTCATTAGGGAAGCAGAATATTTCAATACAAAAAGCACGGTCTTTAATGTACTTTTCCCCCCAGTGAATGTGGTCCTTGTGTGATTGAGTCAAGATTCCGTGTGGCAGAGATAGTTGATGGAGTGGAGGAGCAGAAAGGAAGAAACGTACAGAAGTGCACGTGTTACACCATTCTCCAGATTTTTTAACTAGTAAACTTAGACATGAGGTTATATTAGTAACTAGCAGGTCAAGTGACACTCAACACAAATGCTTTCCTTTTAGAGTTTTGGATTTTCAGATAGTAGTAATGAATAATAAAGCCAATTCAGTGGCAAATGAGAAATTAGATTTCATTTGGGACATCAATATTCTGTCTCAAGAGCTTCTTCCATGATAATCTTAAACCACTAGATCACAGAGGCTAACTGAAATGTAAGCTATATTTTATTGTGATTGTGTGATGCATGATTGGTTTCACTTTTGGAAAGAGAAACTCCGTTGTTTTAGTAAACAGTATTCAGATCAAAGAAATACGCAGTGGGATCAAGTAAAGAGAAACTCAAACATACAACGAGTGTTTGTTTAAATAAGTAGAGATGGCTACATTTAGCCCAGAGAGGCAAAGGAAAAAATTGGAAAATGTAAGTTGTATTTGTGGGAAGTAATTCTAGGATTGGAATTCCTGTCCCTAAAGCTGAAATTGCCTTATGGGGCACTAAATGAAAGATAAAACATTTTATGAAAGGATTAGGGTTCTCATTAAATGTCTTCTGACCAATTAAACCTTTTAAAAGTGAGTGTGCTAACCCAAATTTTATGTTGAAATTTTACAAGATAAAATAACAGATAGAAAAATTTACACACTTAACTACTAATTATGAGCTTCAGGTCGGGAAATATTTACTTGTTTTCATTACGGGCAAGATAAAAAAACACTAATGTATTAATTGGACCAGCCATCTAAGGTGCTGTGTAAGTTAGTTACACATCAACAAACAACAAAATGTTGCAGAAATTAGAACTGATGATTAAAATCATGTTGGCAAAAGAAAACTGCCATTTTTTTCATGGGTTGGTTATTTGATCACTAACTTTAATGCAATGTATAGTCTCAAAAGAAAGAAGCTAACCAAATTTATGTGTGTCATTTTAAGAATTTTAGTTTCACTATAGTCAATCCTGATTAAGTTTAACCCATCAATCTGAAACCCTTAATTAACTTTTTTCCTCAAAAAGCTGGAAAAAGTGATGCAGTGCACATAAGGTTGCATCAAAGTTTTGCTTTACAACATTCCATCAAAGTCTTCTAGGGCATGGTTTAGTGTCAGTGCCTATTCAGATTTAAACAAAGCACAATAAAATCCACTATTTTCTTGACTATACAATGATTAACAAGCAGTAAATATTGATCCTAGGCTATGCAAAATCCTCAAGAAAATAGCTTGTTTTATTCAAAATATTCATTTCCTCAGGCAACAAGGTAGACCAATATACTCATTATAAAAATATATATACATTGTCAAGAATTCTTATTTGCAGTTAATCAGAATGCTAAAAATAATCTGGAGAAGTCTAGTTACTGAGGTTTGATTTATTAAGTTTGGACTTTAATCACTGAGATGATTTATAGATAACCACAGGCAAAGTAAAATTCAATGGATGAAAATGGTGAAAGGGGGCGGTATCAAGTTTAGGAAGAGAAGCGAGGTAAGCCAAGCCCGAAGGTGGTGCGGTACACACAAGGAAGTATTGGGGGTTCAACGCTGGGACGCAGAGGGCAAAGCCTGCTATGTGGGATTCAGCATACTGAAGATGTGATCTGAATGCTGGAGGACTCGTTCACACCCAGCGCTCCTAATAAGCACAGTTGGGCAAGAAGATACAGGTAAGGAAGGAAACGGGGAGTGGCTCATTAGAGGCGATGCCAAGACCTCGATGTGTATGTTGGGAAGCTGGGAAGAATGAACACCAGGAGAGAGCAAACTCCTAGTGACCTGACATACTGTTCTTGGGTAAGAAGCGCTCCCTTGGGATGGGTTTCGCTCTGCAGAAAGGGTGGATTTCCACATCTCTGTAAGCCTAGCTGATTCAGTGATGGCCCAGTCTGGCAGCTTTCCAGTTGCAATGCATACAGCTTGCTAATCCTACCTAGAAGTGAAAGGGAATTGTGGATTTCCTGTTTGCCATTAATGACAGTGGGAGAGTCTCTGTCTCTCCTCTCCCTCGGGGGCTGTGCTTCCGCAAGGATCTGCTGGTAATCTACTTCACAAGGGAGTTGAGTCAGCTGAACTGCGGCCCTCATGAGGCGAGGAAACCTGCAGGCTGAATTTCTCAAAAAGTTAGAGGAAAGCATAATTATTTTCTCAGAAGCTCCATTGCTAGGGACTGGGCTATAACTCAGTGCAGAAGTGCCTGCCAGCAATACCAGGTCCTGCGTTTGATTCCAGGTTCCTTCCCTCCCCAAAAAGACAGCAGTTCTACTCCTTTAGCTGTTAAAATGATGAGTTTGAATCGACACCAAATAATTTCCTGCTTTCTTGCTCACTTATTATTTCATTCTAGCTGTGTTCCCAGCTTTCATCGGCTCTCTGTTACTCAAATACTGTGGAGAGAAATATCAGGTCTACTTTAGAAGGCTCTAGAGAAAGAGAACTGTGGGGCAATTCTGGAATCATCCCTGCCAGCTCACGGAAAAGACCAAGAATGTCTTTTTATATTTATTAGTTCATGTTTGCAGTACATAATAACCTTCCACACGGGGAGAGGGGACGTGTACACAGCACAGCCTAATTCTTTTATCCTGTTCACCCCTTCCACCCTCCCTGTATCTCTTGGTCCTTTTCACATTTACGAAAGATCTATCTCACTAATTCCTATTATTTGTTTTTTAAAAATTTATATTTTGGATTTCTCATACAGTATAGAGAAAGCATGCTTCATTTAACCTTGTGTGTCTGCCTTATTTCATTAGCATTATGGTCTGAAAGAGTATCCATTTGCCTACATATGACTCTAAATTATTCTTCGATTGGCAGAGTACTACTCCATCGTGTGTAAATATGGCATTTTCTTTATCCATTCATGGGCTGATGATCACGTAGGCCATTTGTAAGATTTTCTTATTGTTAATTGTGCTGCTATCAGTAAGGATATGCATGGATCTGTGTAATGCGATATCTTTAACTCTTTCAGAAAGATCTCTAGAATGGAAATATCTGGGTTGAATGGAATTTCTAGTTTTTATTTTACTTTTCTGAATCTGTTCATTTCAGTTCTCTCTTCCTGATTGAGTCTTCTTTTAGATCTTTGGATATCAGTTCTTGGTCTCAGGAATAGCTATTAAAATGGTTTTCCTATTCTGTAGGTTTTCTCTACTCTCTGTTGTTTTCATTGAGGGGGAAGCTTTTTAATTTGAAATTGTCCCATTTGTTGATTCTTGGTATTATTATTTATGTCACTGGGGTCTGTTCAGAAAGTCCTTGCCTACACCTACATTTCAAGAATTTTTCCTATTTTATCTTTCGGCACATTGTGTTCCTGTTTTAGTATATAAAACTTTCGTTTCATTTTGATTTTAGTTTAGTACCTCATGAGAGATAGGGATCTAGATTCAATCTGCTGCTTGTGAATGGTTAGTTTTCCTAGTATCATTTATTTAAAAAGCTACCTTTCATCCAGTGTATGTTTTGGGCCTGTTTATAAAAAATTACATATTGTCATCTTAGAAATAGTTGTTCAAGTTACAAAATCAAAGTATAAAGAGTTGCCAATCAAACAATGACAGTACAAACCATTCTGGTGGATAAACCAAGGAAAACTTAGTAGTTTGATTATTTATCTTACACACTTAAGCATATATACAGTTCGTTATATCCTTTAGAGCACTTTCCTTCCCTTTATTACAATATCTATTATACATTTTGGAACTCATTACTCCTTCAGTTTTTATTATTTTTTTACACTAGAGAGACAATGCAATATTTACAAATATGAATCTGATTTATTTCACTTATGAGGATAGTCTCAAGTTGTCTCCATTTACCTATAAAAGCCTCCAGATCATCCTTTTTTAGAGCTGAGTAATATTCCATTGTACAAAAATAACATGTCTTTTTCATCTACTCTGTGGTTGATGGGCATTTTGGTTGTTTCCAAGATTTTGCTATTACAAATTGTGTTGCTATAAACATGGGTGCATGTATATTGCACATATATTGCATGAACTTTTCAAATTTTTCTGGAAAATATCCAGGAGGGGAATAGCTAGATTGAATGACACTTCCAATGCTAGATTTTTGAGGAAATTCCATACTGATTTCCATAGTGGCTGCACCAGTCTACACTCCCACCAATAGTGGAGAAGTGTTCCATTTTCCCCACAGCCTCACCAACATTTGTTATCAACAATTGTTATCAGTTGGTTTCTTGATGACAGCCATTCTTTCCAGAGTGAGATGAAATCTCAATGCTGTTTTAATTTGTATTTCTTGAATGACCAGTGATGGTGAATATTTTTTCATGTATTTATTTGCCATTTGTATATCTTCATCTGGGAACTATGTGTTCATCTCAGATGTCTATTTCTGGAGAGGGTCTTTGAATTTGGTGGGCTTGATGTTTTTCAGTTCTTTATATGTTCTGGATATAAGTCCTTTGCCTGAGGGATTGCTGGCAATAATTCTTTCCCATTCTGTGGGTTTTCTTTTCACTTTGTTGGTGATTTCTTTTGAAGTGTAAAAATTTTTTAATAATATGAAATCCCAGTTGTTTCTCCTCCCTCTCCCCCTCCCTCTCCTCCTAGGAACAAACTCACAACCTCAGGCTAGTCAGGCAGGTGCTTATGCCACTGAGCTAAATCCCCAGCCCACCATTATTTTTTTAATTACTGCAGCTTTGTAGTGTAACTTGAAATGTAGGATTTTGATGCTCCTGAAGCAGAAAATCTTTCGCACATTGTTAGTCTAAGCAGTATCAAAAAATACGTATGTGTTTTCTTTTGCGCTAGTTGTGATTGCTATGGAGTAGTTGGGCTTAGAATACACAGACTAGGCTTTAATCTCAGCCCCTATACGTACCATTAACCTGTATGCATGTGGGATTTGTTTTAGACTCTTTTTTCACTTGAAAAATGGAAAGTGGTAAAATATTCTTCATAGCTGCTGAAGATGTCAACATTTTTAAAGTACCCAGGAACTAGCTATGTAGTTAAACTCATTTTTATTTATTTTCATTTTAAGTAGTAAATTTAGAGACAACTTACTTATTTTGTACCTTCTCAAACACCTTGTGGGCATATAATGCTTAGCACTCTAATCCATTCGTAGAGACTGGAATGATTGACCAGGTAGAAAGAATTCTTACCAGGGATTTCAGAGACAAGGCGAGCAGGCTTCTTTTGGTCTTTATGTAAGGTACAGGATCTTGCTGCTCTCACATGCAAGGTACCTAGTTTCTGCGTAATGAGCAAAGACCTTTGTAGTTTTCTAGTATGGAATTTTTCTTTTTTATTGACCACCATTTTATCAGACTTGCCTTGAGTGTCATCCTGAAGGAGGAGGGTAAAATTGTCTACTGTGCTGAAGGCAGTCTCAGTTATGAAAATAATGCAAGAAATAATGGCAATCCTATGAACTTACTTAGGAAGAAAATACCTGAACTCGGAAAAATGAATGTACCTCTGTGTGTGTGTGTGTGTGTGTGTGTGTGTGTGTGTGTGTAGAGATGAATTTGATAGTTCGAGCTACTAAATCTACATTTTTAAAAGATTGATAGAATTAATTTGTTTCCTAGGCAATTTATTGTTTATTGCTCAGTTTAGATTCTCTTTTATTTTATTTCCTCTCTTCTTTTTCTTCCTACTTTTCTTGCTTCCTTTCTCCTTCTTCCTTTTTCTCCTTTTCCTCTCCCCTTCTCACTTTTCTTTCTGTTATAGTTTAGATCCAGATTATCTGACATGATATGGGTAATGGTTTGGACCACAAAAAGATGATCTGATTTATAATTTTGAAATAATCATTTTCACTATTTTGTTGAAAAACAGACTGAAGCGTTGAGATACATTCAAAATCATTTACAATAATTCAGAAGAAAGGTGATGTGGTTCTCAGTAGAGATTTTAAGGGTTCTGGGTTCTGATGGTTTTATTCTAGATGTTACATGGAATAATTGGCCTGTTTATATCAAAAAGAATAGTATCAGAGAAAGAGTAAGTTTCCTGGGTGTTAGACAGTCATATGAATAGTTTGTGTCCATTTTTTGTTACCATATTATTTAGTGTACTATACGTATCACTAGCAGAGAGGATTTCTGGGTTGAGTTACAGAGGCTGGAGAGTTCCGCTGTCCAGCAGTGTTGTCTACAAACTGGACAGTGGAGAAAGCTACAAACTTCTCAGTCCTAGAATCGGGAAGCCTCAGCACAAGAGGGACAAATGATGCAGCCTAACCTGCTAGAAGTCCTGGAAGATCCCTGGAGAGTTACAGACCGGTGCAGTCTGCACTCAGAAGGTAGAAGAATCTGGAGCCTGGTGCCCCAGGAGATGTCAGCAGCTAAAACACTTCTGCTCAAGAAAAATGGTTCTTGTATACCTATGTTTTCAGTAGCACAAGTCATAAGAATTAAATCTTGAAAGCCACCTATATGTCTATCAACAGATAAATAGATTTTTAAAAATGTGGTGTTCATGCACAATGTAGTACTACTCTTCCATAAAGAAGGACAAATTTGAGTCATTTGTGGGAAAACTGATTCATCTTGAAAGACCACAAAGTTAAGTGGAATAAATCTGGCCCACAAACTCCAACATCACATGCTTTCTCTTATTTGAAAAATTCAAAATGCAAATAAATTACAGAGCAAAATAAAAATAGAAAACAGGCTATAGGGAGATAGATATTTTGCAAAAGAGTAGGAGGCCAGAAGATGGGGGTGGGGAAGAGAAAGGAAAAGAAAGGGATGGGAAGGAAAAGAGAGCTGAGAAGTGTTACACACAACTACCAATTTCTCACGAGGAATGCAGTCATTCTATACTGCAGATGTGAACTAATAAAAACAATAGATTCATGTGTGCCTGTAAGCTTCCTCCTTCTGCTGCTTGTGTTTCCATCTGGGCCCTCAGGCTATTGCCCACATGCAGGGAAAGGCTCCCTCACCCAAACACATCACCTCTGCAGACATGTGTTTTACCAATGTTCTAGACAATTGTCAAGCCACTCAAGTTGACAAGCAAGATGAGCTATCATGATCAATAATTTTAATTCATTCTTACATAATTTGATCATCCCCTGCTTCTTTGAGTAAATCTGTAACTAGTGATAAATAGAGTATCAGAGAATCATGGTGGAAGTGGATGCCCAGTCGTTTACCTGGAAAATCGGTTGTTTCTCAGGGATACATAATCATGCTCTGATATGAGAGTCATGTAACACCAACATCACTGAGATAAATACAACACACTTTCTGTAGGAGAAAAATCCATCTCATTAATTAGACCTGTTTTAAAGGAAATAACTGTCAAATAATTAAGGTGTACCTCTTGATAAATAAATTATTGCCATAACAGTGGGGAGAGAATTTGCAGTAGACATTCAACAGACTGAGATCCACAAATAAAATGTAGTATGACCAATATTGATGGTTATCACCTAATACTTGTTCTCCCCTGTCCTGAGAGAATTGATTTTTAACTGAACACGTGGTTGACTGGGAAAAAGAACTCATTGTATATATTAGCAAGCTACTTAATTTTTTGATAATAAAATGCAAGAAGTTATGTGTAACTTTGAGAAGTGCCCTTGCATAAAAAAAGGAAAGTTTTTCTTTGTCTCTTTTTCTCTTGAGTCTTAAGTGACATGTGACTGGTGGAGTTACACAGCTATTTTGAGCCATGAAATGAAAACCATAGGTTGAGAATAAGAAGTCGTAGATTAAAAAAAATAGAAGAATAAGCAGTAGGATGAAAATTGCCATTAAATGCTTGTGATTATGAGCTTGAACTGTGCACATTCAGACATAAAGATCTATCTCACTTAGGTCACTGTTATTTTGAGTTCTTGATCTTTCAAGTTGTTTTTGATCTAACTTGGTAAGGGTAGAAATAAATAGGCCATTTTGGTAGAAAAATAAACTTTGTTAGGTATACTTTAAATTTATTTTGATCTACACAGTGAAATCTTTATTGAAATTATACAGTGCTTCTTGTAAAATAAGAATTTCAACTCCATGTAAGACAAATTAAGAATCTTTAATACAAAAAAGCCAGTATAAGTTATTGTAAAAAACTGGACACTGATTATTTTAGTTACATTTCTAGAAAAGTACATAACTAGTGCACTAGTCATGGTTGGCTGTTTTCCACATTTTTTCCTAGTGTCAAAAGTGTTGTGTATTCTATTCTAGTAAATTTACTTTCTTAAATTCTTGCCTGGCCCACCAAGAGTCAGTGATGTTCATATTTCCTTTTTCTAAGGAGATTCTATTTAATTTTCTTTCAGTTATATTTGAGCTTCTGAATTCTAAGATTGAATATCATAAAAATTATTTACCTCATTCATGCATGGCTTTTTATGATACAAATATAATAATTTAGCAATATTTTAAGTTAATATTTTGTAATTTTTGAAAATAAAGAAATGTTGGAAATAGAAAGTAACATGTTTTGTTGTAAAATTTTTAGATTATTTCTAAATAAATATGGACTGATTAACTATTAAGTAATCTTTTCTAGTTTTCCTTTGTATTTTCAGATGAAAGGGCTTGATATATTAGAATCAGCAATAAATTTGCATGTATGTTCTTCTTATAGCTGTCTGAGGTTATTCCACAATTTATAACACTATGATTAAAAATCTAGATGAAGAGAAAAATGTCACTGTAAATAAACTCATTTCTCTCTCTATTCCTTTGGTTGTAATTTTTCCATATAATGATATAGGAGATTTAAACTAGAAGCCATAAAAGTCACAACTTTTAAATTATTTTATTACAACAGGCAACTGTAATTACAAGGTAAATGTCAGGTAGTAAAAACATAAATAAATGACAATTCTGCTCTTAAATTGGGGATATGCTATAATTTCTTTTAGATCAACTGTCCAAACCTATATTAATCAGATATTCAGAAAAAATACTTTCTCTTCGGCTTGCATCTTATAGTCACAAAGTATTGGCTTAAAAATTAACATATAATAAAAAATCAGAATAACTCTTTATGATTATAACAAAATTGTGAAAAACTTGATAAAATATACAGCACTAAATTGGAAATGAATGCATTTAAAGGCTTTATGCTGTGCTAACGATCAATATAAATTGTTACAGCTAAATTGAAATTATTGAAGCATAAAGGTGGAAATTAAAGGTAGGTTGAATAAGGAAATGAGATTTGAGAAAACACAAAACTAAAAAATAAAAATTATATAAATTTAAGAAAACTCATTATAAACATACAAATTAAATCTTGCATTTAAAAATTATTTGCTAACTGAAGATGAAGTATTTTGGAAGGAGAGTAGGGAAAGAAACTTCCTCCCTGGGTTCATGAAACTTAAAAGGAAATTGATTTATGTAATTTTAAGGCATTATTATTTATCATGCTTAATTGGAAATTTGATATCAGGCAGTATACATTAAAGCCTTTCTAATGCTTTATGACTCTAAATGTCTTTCTGAAAAAGATGTAGTCACTTAAATGTCCACAGACTTGCTAATAGCAAAGATATATAACAAGAAGACTTGATTGATCTTAGGCTTTCACAGTTACTAACTGCATCATCTTGGGAATATAACTACTCTTAAGCTTCAGTTTCCTATATGCAAGATTGGAGTAGTCAGGTTGCCTGTGTCACAAACTTCAGTTTGGAGTTAAATAAGATAATGTTTGTAATAAGCATTAAGCATGGTGAGTAATGATAATAAATGTATTCTGTTATTGTTATTATTATTTTTTTTAGGCTATTGTAGGAGTCTTGACTTTTCCTCTGAATGAGAAGAGTAAAGAGATGATTGGACCTAGACTATGCAAATTGCATGCTGGCTACAGCGGGATTACTAGATGGCAGTAGGTAAGCAAGGCCTACTTTGGTAATGACAGATAATGGTGGTTTAAGCCAGGGTGGTAGCAAAAAAGGTGATAACCAGTGATCAAATTCTAGCATATTTAGAAGACAGATCCAACAGAACTTACTGCAAGTTTGCTGTAAGAGAAATCAAGAGATCAAGTATCAACCAAAAGATTTTGGGCAGAGCTCTTAGAAGAATGGGGTGGTTATAAAGTGAGGTAAAGAAAGATACAGCCAGAGCAGGTTAGACTGAGAAGGAGCTCTCTGCTAGACGCGTGAGGACAGCAAAAGCAAATGGACACCTGAGTGTGGAAGAGGAAGCAAACGTCTGAGCTGGAGGTGTGTATTCTAGCATCATTAGCAGCCAGGTGGTATTGGAAATCATCACGGAGGAAATCACAAGGACAGAGAAGAAAAGAGGAACCAGGATTGAGCTCAGGCCAGCACAACGCAAGACCAAGGTCAGGTGGTAGAAAAGAAAAGCAAGAGAGTGGGGTAACAGAGCCAGGAGGAGGAACGCTGATGCTGACGGTGAGGGGGTCTGCACCCTGCTGCTGGGCATTTGAGGACACCCTTTGCTGTCTGTGCTTCCACTGTGCTCGGGCTAAGCTGATACACTCACAGCCTTCTCTTTTTCATTTAAACAGCTTTCAGTCTAGTATCCTTCATTTGCCTCCACATATTGAAAACTTTAAATATCCTATTTTCACTTCTCTGCCAGATCTAGAAATTGTATTTATTTGTATCATGCTACTTTTTAAGAAAAAATCTTTTTTTAGAGCTTAATGTTCACAGTGAAATTAAGTAAAAGTGTGGAATTCCCATACACCCCCCTTACCCTACGCATGGAGAACTCTGAAGTCAGCCTTACCCAGAAAGTTAGTTTGCTCAACAAAGATGACACAAATTTTTTAGATTTGATTGTTAAAACAATGTTAGATTTCAAGAAAAATTGATAAAACAATAAAAGGAATTCCATATATGGAATTTTACTTATTAATAACACTATTACTATAGTATATTTGCTTCAATTAATTAATATTGACATATCATTAATCAAATCCCATAATTTATTTCAATTTCTTTAGCTTTTACCCAGTATCTTCCAAAATCTTTTTCTGTTCCAAAGGTCTCAATTAGAACACTATGCTGGGTCAAATTTAGTTATCATATCTTTTTAAAATCTCTCTTGGCTATGACAGTTTCTCAGACTTTCCTTTTTGAATGGCTTTAATGTTTTGAGGAATACTGGTCAGGTATTTTATAAGACTGTCTTCTGCAGGAATTGATTAGTCTGGGACTGTGGGTTTTGGGGAGGAGGACACAGTGGTAAACCTTGATCACTTTCCAGTCTTGCAGCTGGAACACTTCCCTTTATGTCTCCTACTCACATTTCTCTTTCTAAACTTGGTAGTTAAGTTGTTATGAAAAACTGAACCGAAAATAAAAATCATGCAAAACGCTTTAAGTTAGGAATGCTAGTATCTACTTGCAATAATTTACAGTTAATATTTATAGTTTAAAATATCACCTGGTTGAAGTGACTAACATGTGATCAGAACTTAAAATATTTGGGGATCAAAATATCCTAAATAGTGTGTGTATATTTCAACAGCACACTTCAACAGCACACTTTTATGTGTGCAAAGTGTTGTTCGCTTTCATTAAATCTTGGTAGTTTTGTGAGATCAATGTTGCAAATTTTATCATCTCTCCAGTGCTAGGAAATTGAAGCATTGTGATTCATCCGTGATGAATCATTCACTGAGTGAAATACAGTTTGAGTTTCTTAAACTGAGTTGCAGAATTCTGTATTACCTTATGAAATTAGAACTAACATATCTCAAAATTAAAATAGGACTAAACACTTTCCAATTCACTACCCTAGTGGCCATTTTCCTAGTCTCTTATTTTTCAATGATGAATAACACAAGCACTAGCTACGGAGAGAACTTCCCAAGACAGATTGGATGATATCACAATGAGTTTTTGTAAGTTGGCATGCAGTTCTACTGCGCGCCTCAAGAAACAGTGGCTTTATTCTGGCTCACAATTTGTGTTTTAATTGCAACAGAAAATGCTCTACCCCATCGCCTTAAGCCAGTATACTTGCATTTGTTAGTTGCCCATGACAGTTTTTGTTCCAGTTTCCACTGTTTCTGCCTCTTAGAAATGGTGCTCACTGTGCTGCCTCGCTGGTCACTAAGATGCACATTGTACAAACCGATACCCAATTGATAAGCTGTTTTGTCTCTCTACTTCCTGCTTGCTAATGTTACATCAGCCCTAGGCCACCAGAGATCAGGACCTGATATTTCATGAGTGATTCTCATCAGTTTCCATAAATAAATGTGTTTCCAAACCCTGGGTGTTGTTTTTGGTGTTTCTGCCTTGCTGTAGCATAGTGACAAAGTAATTTGGGCAGAACTGTGACTGATAAGGAGGTAATGAAATTTCCTTTAGTCAATAATTTCAAATACATCTTTTTGTTTGCTGCCTATGATTGTTTCTGAATAAATGAAATGGGAACCTAAGGATGGTGAATTGATGAACAGGCGATTTTCTTTCTATTTTGTTCTAAAAGTGTAAGAATGAAGATACTACTCTGTAGGTGGTGGGCATAATTTCCAGTTAATAATGTAAAAATTATGCTTTACAGTTTTCCTTGGATCATGAGAATGAAATACAAGACCAGCCTTTGGGCTCAAAAAGGGATGACTTTTACTAAAAATATGTATGAAGGGAAGAAATTCATAGAGGAAAAAGATAAGGAGAAATGAAGAGAATAAGAGAGTATCTAAAAAGACTTCTTAAGGGAGGACAATATTTAGAAATTTGGAAACAAAAGCAGGAGAAGACAATGAACCATGCCAATAGCAAATCCAATTAAGGCATTATAGAAGACCAGATTTGTGTTCTGAAAGGTTGTTCCATACAAGTTAATTATCGTTGTCAATTACCCTTCAGATTCCATTTTTCCAGCACCAAATAACACAAATTAAGCCCTGTTTATTTATTTATTCACTTATTGATTAGTTCGTCTATTCATCCATTTGTGTTTTCAACAAGTAATTTATTGAATGTCATCCAAGTGGAATCCCTTTATCTATTTATTTTTCATTATCTGTGGTTTCAGAGAAAGACACTCACTGAAGCAATTCACAGTGACTACATTGACTCCTTGCTGCTTTTATTTCTGTCAGTAAAGGAGACTGGAAAAGACGTGTTCCTGAGAAGGCACCTGAAAGCTCCGGGCTCCAGGCACAACTCTGTACATCAAACACACCCTGAGGAAACAGGACAGCTGGCACAGTGAGAGTCTCACGGGACCCCTCTGTGCTTAAGCTGGTTAAGATAAAAATGCCCTGAACCATCCTTTCATCGAGCTTCAAGTCAGCTTGAGCTCTCTCAGACTTTCTTATCAGTTTCCCGGGAGAACAACCGCTCTGTGTTTGAGTGATTCTATCCTTTCCAGCTTTGGACACGGTAGGACCTTGATAATTTATGTTAAGTTATACAGTTTCATTTCTCACAGGTCCCAACTTGAGCCACAACCATTTTAATTTTCTTACTATTAATCCTGTGTGACAGATTTACAGTTGTCTTAAAATAGATGTTCTACGCAAGTAATAAACCTTTCATTAAGAGCCGTGTGAGACTCTTCAGTTTAGCTGCTGTGCCATCCACGTGTCATTTCTTTGAAGTTTTTATCAATGATAATTTTCTTCTCATACTGATTGTATAGACTCTGCCCACCACATCTATTGGCTAAGCCTTAAAACACCAGTAGACCTGATTGATTAAATCTACAAACAAGGAACTGTAGCAGCTAAGAGAGGTGCCCAGAGCAGAGCTCACGCTGCCAAAGGGAGAATGCCCCTGCCGACTGATGCCTGGCTCTTGAACTTCCCTCCTCTAAAAGGGTGACAGGAACCATTCCTGTTGTGTAAGTTACTCAGTTTTGTGATATTTTGCTATTACAGCCCTAGTGAAGCCAGGGGGTTCTTCATTTTTAATGTCTTTAGAAGACACAGTGGTGTCACCTGTTTCCTTCCTGTGTCTTCTTTTTTTGTTATTTGTTAGATGAGAGGTTTATAAATTTCTACCAAGTTATTTCAAAATACCTGCGATTGGGTGAAATTATTTTCTCTATTGTTATTTTTGCTTAGTTTTTGTTTTGCTCTTGGTGTTATAAAGTCTCTTCTGCTGGCTTTGGTTTTAAATTGCTCTTCTTTGCCTAATCTCTTAAGGTGACAACTTTGAACATTGATTATATTTTTTTAAATATAAAAAAATCAATGTTATAAAATTGTCTTTAGCACTGATCTACTTGGATCTGATGGAATTTTGTACTGTGTTTTCATGCTTATTTGGTTGGGGATATTTTCTAACCTCTTACATGACTTTTTCTTTGACCCATCCCCAGTCAGATAGACATGTGCTATTTATTTCCAAATATTTAGAGACTGTGTGGTTATATGATTTCATGCTTAATCAGTTTTGTTTCAAAACCTACTTCGTACACTTTTAATATTTTCTAAATGTGTATCTTTGTGAATGTCAACATACATCTGCATTTTAAACAAATATTCAATCTCATAATTTTGGATGGGACATTCTTTGTTGATTAGTTCCATTTTAATGCTATTATTATTCAAATATTCCAAGTCCATGCAAACTCCCTGCTTAACTATTGAATCTGAGATGAAAAAACTAGAAATTTCTGTCCAAAGTGGTGGAATTATTTCTCCTTTTCATCCTTTAAGTTATTAAATTTTTTGAACCCTAGTGTTGAGCACATGCACATTTGACACATCCACGTTTCCTTGGTTTACTGCTCCTGTTTTTGTTATGTGTTGTCCTTCTTTACATCTAATGACTTACCTTGTTGAGAGTATCTTGATATGAGTATTGTTATTCCTGCCTTGTTTTGTGTACCTTTTCATGTTCTTTTATTTTAGCCATCTCGATATTTTTTATCAAGATAAGTTTATTAAAGAAAGTCTGTATTTGGGTCTTGCTTTTTTGTTTAATCTGTTCACCTTTTTAAATCACTATCTTTAAAAATACTAACATTTAACGTAATCAGTGATATGTATGAATGAAATCTTGTCAGACTGCTGTATATTTTTTATGCATTCCATGTGTTCTTGGCTTCTTTTTTCTATTTGCTGCTTTCTCTTGGGTTAGTTGATAAATCTTTGTGTTTTAATTTATCTGTAGATTTACTTACAGTCTTCAAACCAATACTTGTTTGTATATTTTTCCTGTGTCCTTTGGAATTAATGGAAAATGTGGGAGGCTCTCTAGTGGATCATTTTGTACTGTACTCTTTCATCATCCTACTGTATCACTGTGTTCAAAGGTAATCTAGCTTCGACTCTGCACTGAGCTCTCTGAAGTCAGGGAAATAGAGATTTCTCCTCTCCATTCCTCCCACATAATCTGAGTGCATCCCTGTTACAAGTGGTGGGAGGCTCAGCTCTGGAGCAGCAAGAGTGAGGCTTTCCTTTCTCAGGGATTTACAGTGTCTGCTCACTCCTAGCTTCTTGCCAGGAAACCTTATCTCACCTGGGGAAAATGAGAAATTCTTCTGTTAGTCCTGTTGGGTTATTTGTGTCCAACTGCTCTCTGGCATCAAAATAATTTTCATTGGTTTTGTGGCCACATTGCTTCTTTGAGGTAATGGATGATGTCTGGACTGTGAGGAAAATTTCAGACTTACATGAAGAAGGAAAAATGTCAGATAATGTATCAAAATATGCATCAGCCAACGCTTTGAACCCTGCATTAGAGTGCAAATTCATTTATGGTAGGAGCTCTGCCTTTCTCTTTTGCTTTCCCTTCCTCCCTCTTTTTCTCCGTCTCATAAGTCCAGGAACGGGGCCAGATACAAAATAGAGACTCAGTAAATATTTCCTCAATAAATTAAAACACAAGAAAGGGAATACTGATTAGCAAAGTATGAAGGAGAGATTTATAAGGACTATATTGTAAAGCATATTTGCCAGACAGACAAGGAGAGAGGATAATCCTTAGGTCTAAGGGAATTGTTTTTACAATTTTATTTATTAAAAGTCAAGAAGTTGTTTATAAACTATTAAAGGTTTCATCTCCATAGTATTTTTATTTTCACTCAACATGGAACAAGTATAGATTCTGTAACATTTCTAACGCATATCTAGCAACTGATATATTAACAGATTGCAGAGATGAAATAATTACGTTAGAGATGTAATTCTAACACACTCTTGATTCTCTTTTTAAGGCTCCAATGCATTTGCTCTGAAGTGGTCTAGAGCTGCACTCACAATTGTGACCGGCACTGATAGTCCGGGACTTGAGAATCCTAAAATGAGGAAGACTGATGAATGTGGATGAAAACTCTCAGAGGCTGAGACACATACAGCGTTTCAGAAAGTGAATCTTTTAGGTCAGACCATTGCCCTGTTTTATGGGCTATCCAAAGAAAAGCATTTTTTCATTTCACATCCTGCAATTTTATCCTCATTTCTAAAGCATTGGCAAGCTGTAATCCACAGGTTGGCGCAGCTTCGGTGAGCACAGACTTACTAAGAAAAAAATTTTGAAAGTTTTATTTATATTTTCTGCACCACACTGTGATGCGCCCCCACGCTTTGTTTCTTGAAGGAGGATTACTGCACAGATGGGAGAAGAAAGGCCTGAAATTCTATCCTGTGAAACATTCAGTCAGGATTTATATTGTGTCTCTAGTTACCTGGTGCTTCGGGAATACCCGTCATTGAAGAACTTCAAAGACTATGAAAACTCATGGCAGTTATAAATAGGTCAATTTTTAAACTATTATCAATACAAAGATTAATCAAACTACACTGAAAATTATAGTATAATAAGCAATGAAAAGAAGAGGTCATTTTTATTTTGTCAGTAAAATCTCATGTCAGATAGAACAACCCCAGTTTGGAAAAGATGGAGCTTTAATTCTCTCCGTTCACTTCGTCTTGGCTCTAACCCAGTCTGACCATTGACAATTAAGGGAAAAATAGTGCTTTTCCCTCATGTGTCCTGCATATGCATCGATGTTACAAAATTGTCTGTGCCACAACCACATCAAATACTTTTATTTTTAGCTGGACTTTTTTATACTTAAAATTTTGGAAAATTATAATGTAACTCTTGCAGAAACATTTTTCTAAAAATACGAGCCAGACATTATCCCTTAAGAAATAACCTTGCCAAATAGGTCACTTTTTCCTCAGAACGCACTAGATTTCAGAAGATGAATATTATTTCAAATGTTAAACTAATGTTCTTTTAACAGTAAGCATTCTCATTTATAAATTATCTGTGAGAAAGGAACAAGCTGTATGATATCGTAAATCAATGAATAGTTGAATTTCTTCCAGTAAGTATTTTATGAACCCAAATAAAAACACACTTTGGGTTATTTATATGCAAAATAAATTCCCATTATATGATATCTCTTCATCAGGGCTGGCTAAGAAAATAGAAGCCACTCCATGTAAGCAAGAAATAAAAATGCTTAGTTGAGAATTAATTGCTTACACTACTGTTGGAGGAGCCAGGTAGGGATACTGAGGGTGCAGCTCCTGGCGGGCCGGGGCTGATAGTGGCTATTTCACACCAGTGGCTCTCAGCTGGGCATAGTGTTTGGAACATTTTGCGTTGGCTAGACACATTTTTGATTGTCATCACTCTGGTGGGAAACTTTACTACTGGCTTCCAGCGGGCAGAAGCCACATTTTTAAACTGTATTATTTTAGGTCAAGTTTAGCAACACAAGAGGCAGATCAAGAAAAGCAAATGAGTATAAAGAGAACAGAGCACAGGAGTGGAGCCATTCGGGAAGAGCACTGGGGTCCATCAGGGGATGAGGGGAGGGCAGGGAGAGCAAGGGAAGAGGATAGAGAATAGAAGAGAGGAAAAGAGAAGGAAGGGAAGAGGAGGGGAGAGAAGAGAAGGGAAGAGAAGAGAGGGAAAGGAGAGGAGGGGAGGGGAGGGAAGAGAAGGGAAGAGAAGAGACGGGAGGGGAGGGGAGGAGAGGAGAGGAGAGGAGAGGAGAGGAGAGGAGAGGAGAGGAGAGGAGAGGAGAGGAGAGGAGGAGATACATTTAATGTGTTACTTGGAAACAACCAGATGGTGCAGATCCGCAAGCTTCGGGTGGGCTAGACGTGTTTAAAACTGGCTCCCCTGCTAAATTCAGGTCCACCAGGACTGTTAAAGCATATGGCTTGGGACTACCTAAAATCTCTAAATATTTTTTGGAATGGGCCAGCTGGAGTAGGCCAGCTTTACTTAGGGAAGGAAAGGGGACATTTTGTAGATGTGAGTGAAAGCACCAATCACAGAAGTTAAAAGCAATATTAATCTACCAGAAACATGACTAAACATTCACAATGCACGAGCTCACTCCTTCCTCCCATCAATCAACTTTTATCTGATCCAACTGAGACTTTAAGTCCCTGGGCAGGGAGTAGCCATTTCCAATGCTCGTCGGAAATAACAATGCATTGCTCTATGTGGATGCCCAAGCAGGAGGCAGGGACAGGGAAACTGCAGCTTGCAGGTAGGTGTGGGACCCCTCCTGGTCTGACAAGGGATTTCCAGAGAGGATTGAGGTTCCCCAAACTGCATGGGCAATGCTATTTTAAACATGGGCAGGACCACATGGAACGAGCAGCAGCAGAAGAGCACACGTGCATGAGCATGCTCAACGTTTCTCCATGGTCCGTGGTCCATGGTCCATGGTCCACGGTCCATGGTCTGCAGCCGCCATTGCCTGTGGACGCCACACTCCAGATGCTTTAGCTTTTGAGCTACACTTGAACAGTAACTGCAGAGAATTTCTAGGCCTTCAACCTCAGACTGGGCTGCACGTTGGTTCTTTTTGTTTTGAGGCTTCCAGATCCAGGGACTAACTGAGACAGGGATATAGCTTAGTGACACCAATGCCTGCCTGGCAAGCACAAAGTCATGAGTTCAATTCCTATGCAAGGAAAACAAAACAAAACAAAATAACCCAAAACACCCAGAAAGCAGATTGTTGGACACAGCTGCTGCTGTTCTCCCTTCAACCTGAAGAGTCTTTGTGGGGATATCCAGCATCTGCTTGTGCGAATCAATCTAATGCATCTCTTTTATGATTATATGTGATTCCTCTGGGGAATTCTAATATAAAATGTATGTTGTAAGAATAACTTGGAACAAAATAGATGAAACAATAGGCCCAGTGGTGGGATTTAAAGTTGAGTGTTCCCTCAAAGTTTAGCTTTATTGTTTAGTAACTGAGGGATCTTAAAGGATAAACTCACAAAATGAGTTTTCTTATTTGAAAAGTAGAATATGTTCTAGTAATTTCCTTGGATTTTTGTATACATCAAATAAGAAACTCCATGGAAGGCATCCAAGTGTCTTCTGGTGCCAAGTCAGTGCTCAATAAATCTTCGTATCTACTCGCTGACCTTGCTTTTACCCTCCAATGATTGCAGCAATGAAATCCAATTAAATTCCTCCAGCAATGGAGAAACTCAAATGTCATTCTTTAAAAGTCAAGTAAAAGAGGCAAGAAAGCAGAACATGAAAATTTAACAACAGCTGGTAAACAGAATTGAAGTTTTTTTTGTCTCATCTAAATGAAGGAAACATTTACTTTATGGGAGAATTATAAAGATTAAATGAGATTATTGATAGGAACTACCATGTAGTTGCTAATATATCGATAGATGTCAGTTGATAAAGTATTATACTAGAGATAATGACAGCAGTGGTATTTGTGTGTGTGTGTGTGTGTGTGTGTGTGTGTGTGTGAACCGTGTAATAAAACTTATCTGAAAAAATTCATTCGACAAGTCATCTGGAGAATATATCATGCCATTCATTTAAACAAGTCATTCATCCATGTTAAATATAAAATTGGGTGCTTGGGAATAGGACTTTGTCCATGCTTTTCGAGTGTCTGTGTTTCTTACCCATGAGCTGCTTTCCCCTCTCTTTTCCCTCCTTTTGATGCCATGGTCTAGCCATAGTTGTGATACCACCCCAGGTGAGGAGTGAGCGAGTTCCTTAATCCTCAACCTCAAAGCTGGCCACTCATTTTGCTTCTGTGATCTCTTCTGAGTAGAACACTTAGCTTGTTTCTTCATAAAATAAGAAGCAAATTTGCCTGTAAAGTCTAACTAGAGAATATTTCTCCTTGACATAATGGATGATTAGGGATCTAAAATTTTGTGTTTAAAGCAAAATAAGTTATTTCATACAAAAAAATGTGTCCTCTGTGAAAAAAATGAAAAGTGAAAAACTGGGTTTCTAAGCACAAACTGAAATCGATATTCACATTACTCAGGATTGTTTCATTTCAAGCACAAACCCACCCTTGCTATAAATTCTCTAGGATGTCAGTGCTACTTGTTAGAGCTCTTACATGCTCTCTGTCCTTGTTTTATGCCCTATAATATGCACTGCAGGTGGTTTATAATGCATCCAAAATTGACTTCTTATTCTTTTGGTAGAATTTTGCTGCTCTAATTATAAATCGTGATTACGTACTTTGTTTCCCTCTAGCTATATTTTAATAGATTTTACTTTTTCTCCTTTTTAAAAAGCCATTAGTTTTCTCTCCAGTCTTTACATCCTCATTACATGACAGAACATTCATTGTCTCCTATATAATTTCTCCTCCTAACAGACTGTATCAATGTACTTTTCAGTGAGCAAGTACTCATTAAACACCTACCACATGCCGGATATGAATCTGGAAATACATCTTTGCCATTCTGTGGTATCTTTTTAAACTAAGTCCTCTAAGGGCAAATCTGACTTCTTTGGGTTGCTTTCTCTCCTGTGGTTTCTGTCTGTATATGGTAAGGGAATGATTTATTCTCTAAAACAAAAAAGAAGAACGATACACTTGGTTTCCTATTACGTACTTCTGATCTGTCCATCTTCAAAGGAAACAGAAAATTTATCACAAGTTAGAGCTCTGCTATCCAGTAAGTAGATTCATTTCAAAATCAATTGGAAAAAAATATAATCAACTTAAGTCTTTGTCTTATCCCAGATGCTATGTGGGTTTCCACTGCAGTAGGAAAAACTCACAACACTTCTGGCTTGCTCTACAGTAGCACTCTAACTTTGTCTTAGTCTGTTTTATATTGCTGTAACACAATACTGAAGACAGGGAAGCTGATAAAGAAAAGACAGTCCTGTGTAAGAAAGCAGGAAGAGGCCAGTTTAGCTGTTGCATCACAATCTTGTTGCTTTGTGAGCTAATTTGCTTTCTTGAGACTTAAGCCACTCTGCAGGACCAACATTATTTCCTCCATAAGAGCACTCATGACCCAATGACCTTTTCCTGGGCACCACCTCTTAATGGTCCCACCACTTTCAGTATGGCTACACTGGGTACCAGGCTCAGTATGTGTGAACCTTTTGGGGGAAACCATAGCAACCACAGCAAGCCTCATTATCATATTTCCCCCTTTGCCTTCAATGTTCAGATGCTGAGTTACACTGAGGTCTGAAGCATATTCCTTCTTGTCACCTCTTGACTATTTGTTCCATTTGAAGCACTCCCTCACTCTTCTGATTTTGCCAGTATGTCTCTCCCTTGGCCTCAGTAGGAAAATCTCTGCCTGCAGCTTTCCTTCAATTACTGTGAGTTGGCTCTGCTCTGACCTAGTCTGTATTTCTGCAGCAGCCTGGGATGTAGCCCTCATTCTGTACAACGCTGATGTTGAAGAAACATGTGTTCAGCCAACAAAGACAGATCCTAAGATGTTTAAAACTAATTCACATTTTATTGTTTTAATATAGAAGTATCAGTCATTATTTAACATAATCTTGATATTTTCCAAAATTGAAATCAGATAGCAAATTACTCTCTATATTTCTGTTCTGAATGATGCAGTTGACATTTTATTTTCCCTCATTGCTTTCTCAAGTGGTCTTTGGCTAAATATTTGCTCAGTTCAAATTACACGTTTTCATTCTGGCTTACAATTTTCTCAGTGAAAGGGCTTTGTTAGCAATGTGGTAACCAGGATGAACTAATTATTGTATTACATTTTTAATAAAGATCTGGGCCTGTTTATTTTTGCATTTCTTCATAAACTTTCTAAGACTAAGATAGTGGGAGACTTTAATTGCCCTTCTCTTTGATGTTGTATTTTAACTATGCAATGGCTATTTCAGCCAATCCTAGGATTTCATGGAGAAAATAAGAAAAATACTCATTTGAAATTAGTGCACAATGAGAAAATGTTGACTGATTGCATCAGCATTATTATCATTAAAAGTATTCAGTTCTTTAAGATGTTTAAAACTAATTCACATTTTATTGTTTTAATACAGAAGTATCAGTGATTATTTAAAATAATCGAAGTCAGTGCAGATAATCTCCAAAGATGGTTTCTTGATGATGATATGTTGAATGCTTTTATGAGGCAAAGATTATTTCATCTGTTATTTTTTCCTAGTTGCTATTTTCATTTTTAATTAAATGAAGATAAATCTATGCAGCCCTTCCCTTTATGTTAACATACCTTGAAAATCATAAATAAACACAAATATGTGGCTCAAGGACAGGGAGCAAGAGTTTGGGTACATTAAATATTTTTAAATAGGGTTGTGCATATTTAAATTATAAATTAAATATACTTTAATATCTTTTTTCTTTTGTTGTAAAAATAAAGAATGCTATTTTTCACTTTGTGGATAAAATCTCCAATTTGTTATGTGGATTTGAGAATATCCTAAGCACGGCAAAGGGCCAATGTGAACATATTAATCACACCTTATGTCTTTAATGCTTTACAATGTACAAAGCCCTTTCTCATGGACTTTTAAAATAGAATTCCTTAGTTAATCTCCACAAAATGTATACAGCAGCTATTTTTACCCCGTTAACTGTAAACCTTTTGAGGTTGGGGTGAGAAGGAATGTCATAATTCCTTCACTTTCATAGCATCTGGTATTGTTCCTGGCAAACTGTTGGTACACAATCCATTTTTAAGAAAGCTAATCAAATAGTGGATAGAAAAGCTTAAGTGGTTATGCAATTTGAGAAAATGGCAGAGATGGAAATTGGATCCAAGCATCCTGACTTGTAGCATTTTCAGTTTGAGAAATCACAGTAACAAAGGAAATAAGATGGTGGGCACTCTTTCCATGTACAAAAGTGGTTGGTTGGATATACAATGGCGGTCCTGAAGGTGCTGAGAGGCTCCTGCAGCGTAAAATTATGGAGCTGAAAGACCTACAAGTTAGAACAGAGAAGAGTCGATGCAGATCGTGTGGAGGATATAATTAATTTAGCTTAGCCAACAGGCTGGTTCACTTGGCAACTTTTCTCTGACGCAGAACCAGAGTTTAAGAACTTTCAGTGAAAATAATTTTTATTCCAACCTTGAATTAATTTTTCTTACTGTGGTGGAATATACATAACAAAATGTGCCGGTTTATTCATATAATTTCTTGAAAACAATACGTTTTCAAAGTTGTGCCTAAAAAAAAAAAATTGTACTATTTTTAAAATAAAAATCTTAATGAAGTTTACATTTAACAGAATTCATAACACATTATGGCCAACTATAGGTAAAGCAAACAAAATCATATGAGTATGTTAAACCATTTCTTTGGTGGCTAGTAAATGTAAGATTTTTTAAAAAAGAATATATATTTTTTAGTGAGAATCCTGTACCGTGTGCTTCCGATGAAAGTCTTACCATTTCCCTCTATGAAAAACAGAAAAACAGAAAGGAGATTGATTTACTCTGGAGATGAAAATATAATAACCTGAAGAAGGTAATGCTCAATGGCGCAACATGACCTGATTTTTCTCACTTTGGAAAAGTGCTTGCTCAGCATGAAGGAGGAGAGGACAGCTGTAAACTTCTGCAGGTTATTTGTACCACCATAATCTTCTTGGCTGATCTTCAAAGAGGTTTCCAAGCAGAGTTCAAAATTTAAACCATGAAATTCTTCCTACAACCCAGATTAGAGGTTGAATCTGCATACTAAATCTCAGATAGGAGATAATCACAGAGTTGGTGATTACTTAAGGGTGCAGCTGTTGCTTTAAATAGTTTTCCAGGACTGTCTGCAGAGACGAATATAAATATACCATCACACTACCCTTTATTTTACAGAGTCCAGATACATTTAAATTGTTACTCTTAATTTTTCCTTTATGAGTTATAGATGGGAAATTCATGGTTAGTTCTATCTTTGTGTCAGAAATCTACCAAGATCTATATTGCTTTCAATGCCTGGATCTATATGTAAAACACCAATAAAGTTGACTTAAACAGGAAAGACGTTTTTTTAGTCATGTAACTGGTACAGATAGGTAGACTTTACTTTTAAGGTTGGTTGGTTCTTCACTTCAAATAAAAAGTATTCCAGATTCTTTCTGTCTTTTGATTTAACCTGTTTGAAGGGCTGTGATTATTTCTGCCAGTTGCATCAGGGGCTCAGCTTCATTCTGTGAGTTCAGTGGGGAAACGGTGCATGAACACCCTTCCCCATCTGCTAGGAGTTAGGAACCCTGCCACCTGAGTCTACAGGAGCTCTTTTCCCATACCTGTTTTGGCCAGAATGGGAACAAGTATTCATTCCTAAATGAATCAATAGCAGATAGGCAGAGAAGGGAAACACTGTATCCTTAGATGAGTCAATTTCATTCTTGAACTGTTACAACTCATCAAACCTTATCTCAGCCACTCAGTGGGTCATGTGCAGGTAGATACAGTGAGACCCATTTCACTGCACATTACAGCCTGGCCCTATCACTTCCTGAACATCCACACACAGCACTCTAAATATATGGTTGAAAAATCTTCACTTTTACACACTGTGTTGTCGGCTACTCCTTTTAGAGTCATGGTCTGGGATGTTTGGCTTATACACAATTGAAATCCATTTTAGTTTTCAATGTATTGTTTTTTATTCAAAGATGGTGTCTAACTACGTTTCTAGGACTTTAACTCCTGGTTCAAGTGATCCTCCCGCTTCACCCACTCCAGTAGCCGGGACTGTAAGGGTGAGACACAGCATCTGGCACTTTCATCTGTTCACAGTTTTGTAGCCCTGCCATGTGTGTTCCATCATTATGTCTCATTCAGAAATAGTCTGACGTTTGCCTTAAATTTCGTTGTTATACTTTGTATAATTTTTAGCACATGGCTCCTTTTAGATGAGGTAGTATTCATCATGGTTGATAATTTGGTGCCTTACATTTCTTATTCTTGATATAAAAAACTAGAAAATGAATTCAGTTAAATACTTTCTAAAGTTTAAAGATTATATAATTTGCAATTTTATCCTAAGAATGTAAAATGTTGCCCTTTAACTTTTTCTCAAGGATAAAAGAAGCACAAGTTTTATTAGTACACTCTACATACATTTTTCACTATCTTTCATAGTTTATCTGTAGTAATACATAATTTTTAAAAACCACAATAGTTTTAGGGTTTTGCATAATCCATTCATTTTGATAATATGAGTAATCTCCATTAACCAGTCTTTTCAGGGACTCCGTTGATTAAGACCACACTTATAAATGTTACCCATGGTTGGAAAGGCAGTCATACTTAAGCAACTACTTTGAGAATTTAATTTCTAGAATTATAGAGAGAATTGGATCATTCACTTAGAGATAAATATTAATGACTTTTCCAGTAGCAGTAAACAGTAGTCCAAATGGCTCAGTTCCAATCAACAGATGTCAGATACATAGTTAACTTGCATATTAAACCATCACAGTTATTAATTTTAGAGCATATTTCCACACCATAACATTTTGAGGCATGTTATATTTATATTTATTTTATGACTAAATATCCTGAAGACAAACATGATTAAAACTGTAGTATATTCGATCCAACTCAATATATTACTACTAAACCATTAAACGAAAACTATAAATTCTAAAACTTTCAAAATTGAAAGAAGTTTCTAGCATTTTAATCTCCATAAAAATAGCATGATGATTTTTATTTATTTATTTTTTGGGATGGGGGTCTCACTATGTAGTTCAGCCAGGCCTTGACTTTGTTTATGTAGCCCAGACTGGTCTCGAACTCATGATGATCCTCCTGTCTCAGCCTCCTGAGTGCTGGAATCACAGGTGTGTACCACTCTGCCTGGTTTAGCATGATACATTTAAATTAAGATTTTATGAGTTTGGGGCTGGGGATTTAGCTCAGCGGCAGAAGCGCCTGCCTTGCAAGCGCACAGTCTTGAGTTCATCCCTGTACAAAGATTTTATGAGTTTATGTTATTCATTGCATTTATAGTTAGAAATTGGTTTCTATTTTTTTTAAAGAGGGTAAAATTAAATAGAACAAAACAGATTGTAAGATAACAATGTATGAGAGAGATTTCAAAGCAAGACAACCAGAGATCTTCACTGTCTGTCACACTCTCTTGTTTTCTTCCAAATAGTTGTCCATATCTTCACATACAATGAATTCATACAAAACAACATAGTATAAAACTGATCCAAACAGTATGATGAAGGTGTTTTAGGTCTTCAAGACCAGACAATAAAGAAGTCAACAATGGCTGTCATAGCATCTCTCATTCTCTTCAAAATAGCTGTCCATACCTTCACGTACGTTGAAATTAAACAAAACAAAACGTTGAAATTAAACAAAACAAAACAAACTAAAATCACTCTGAACAAAGGATAGTAGTGTTCCTGGATTTCACATCACGATGCTATAGAATCAGCACTTGGTACCTCAGTGTCTCTTTTTCTTCAAAGTAGCTGTTCATTCATCGTGCATTATATTATCGATTCTCATAAACTTTTTAGAAGTTCTACACAAGCATGAGTCTCTACATATATACTTATCCTTTCTGTATTAGACGGAAAAAACAAAACAAACCAAGACAAAACAAAACAAATTCCTAGAAAAACACTAAACGAAAAAGACATAAACAACAATAGCAAAGATCCCAGAACACTGACAATGCAGGCCTTCAAACAAGGTGGTAGGAGCATCACTAGGGTTGTTATTTTACATAATGATCTTCAAGAGTTCCCCAGGGCACTATGCAATCATGTGCACAATTGTTCCCATCCTATGAATGTTAACCATTTTGCTCCAAGAACTTACCAAGTTTGTAGCAAAATCATCTCAGCTATCCTAAACGTGCTTATATAATTTTACACATTTTTTTACCTTCCTTTTTCTTTTTCCTCATTTTCCCTGAGATATTATTTCTTTCCCTTTAAGAAAATTTATATCCTTTCACTCTAATAATTTAGTTTTTTGTATCTTATGTACTCCTGCCATTTCTTCTATTTAAAAAAAAAATAAAGAAGATTAAGATAAAAGAGGACATAACAACACAGGTCAGAACAGAAAAATTTAAGCAACATAGTGTTTCACCACAAGACAACTCGACATAAACAGTAGTTACCATAGTTTCTCTTTCCTTGAAATATTTGAGTATACTTTCATTTACTATAGCATCAAACATAACAAGACAGTGTAAAGCCATTCAAGAGGATGAAAGTATTACAAGGTATTTAGAACCAACTAACAGAAAACGAACAATCGTTTCTATATTATCTCCTTGTCTATAAAAATTTTTGTTTATACTATCACATCTAATAAAATCCAATAAGATACAACATGATAAAACTGATGGAGACAGAAGAACAAAAGCTTGATGGGACTTCAAAACAAGCTGATATTAAATCAGCACTAGCTATTACAATGTCTTGTTTTCTTCATAATAGCTGTTCATACCATCACAGACAATAAAAGCAAACATCCCAGAATAAAACCATTCCAATTAATGAATGAAAACATTATAAGGCTTCAAAACAATACAAAGGGGAATCATGATTACCACATACTTTTATGGATTCTTACCATTTCTTACACTAGCAAAACTATTCGGTATTTATACATGTGGGTTTGATTTATTTTGCTTATGAGTATGGTCTCAAGCTGTGTCCATTTATTTATAAATATCTCAATGCAATCATTCTTTATAGCTGAGTAGTACTCCATTGTATAAAAATATCACAACTTTTTTAGCCATTCCTGAGTTGATGGACACTTAGGTTGTTTCCAACATCTGGCTATGACAAATTGTGCTGCTATAAACATGGGTGCACATATATCACCGTGGCATGACATTTTCAGTTCTTCTGGGAATATGCCCAGAAGTGGAATAGCTGGATCAAATGAGATCTCCAATCCCAGTTTTTTGAGGAATCTCCAGACTGACATCCACAATGGTTGTACCCAGTCTACACTCCCACCAACAGTGCAGGAGAGTTCCTTTTTCCCCACAGACTTTCCAGCATTTGTTGTTGGTAGTTTTCTTGATCCTGGCCATTCTTTCAGGAGTGAGATGGAATCTCAGTGTGGTTTTAATTTGAATTTCTCTAATGAGTAATGATGATGAATATTTTTTCATGAATTTATTTGCCACTTGAATTTCTTCATCAGAGAATTATGTATTCATCTCAGATGCCCATTTTTGGATTGGATCTTTGAATTTTGGGGGTCTGATTTTTTAAATTCTTTATATGTTTTAAACAGAAGTCCTTTGTCTGAGGGACAGTTCATTAAGACTTTTTCCCAGTTTGTGGGTTTTCTTTTCACTATGCTGGAGATTTCTTTTGACGTGCAGAACTTTTTAATAAGAGGTGATCCCAATTATTGATTCTGGGAAGTATTTCCCGTGCGGTTTGAGTCCTGTTCATGAATTCTCTACCTACCACTATGTCTTCAAGGTTTTTACCCAATTTGTCTTCCAATAGATTTAGTATTTCTATTTTAATATTCAGATCCTTGATCCATTTAAGTTTTAATTTAGTGCATCCCTGACTTGAAGTTATACTACAAAGCTATTGTAGTAAAATCAACATGGTACTGGAACCAAAACAGAGCTGAAGATCAGTGGAATAGATTAGAAGATACAATCACAACTACAAACACACTCAACCACCTTATCTTTGATAAAGGGGCCAAACATGTTCATTGGAAGAATGACAGTCTCTTTAATAAATGGTGTTGGAAAAACTGGCTCTCCCTATGCCAAAAACTCCTACCATTTTTTACACTAGGGAGTTTATATAGTATTTACATATGTGAGTTGATTTATTTAACTTATGAGTATGGTCTCAAGTGGCATCCATTTACTTATAAATATCTTAATGTTATCATTCTTTATAGCTGAGTAGTACTCCATTGTATAAAAAATCACATCTTTTTTATCCATTCCTCAGTTGATGGGCACTTAAGTTGATTCCAAGATCTGGCTATTACAAATTGTGCTGCTGTAAACATGGGTGGACCTATATCACTGTGTTATGATGTTTTCAGTTCTTCTGGGAATATGCCCAGAAGTGGATAGCTGGATTAAATGGGATTTCCAATCCCAGCTTTTTCTAACTATACATTAGATTCTTGAAAAAAAATCCTTCAGAATTTCCACTGTTAAAAAATGAAATGACTATGAATCTAATGCTAAATAGTCTACTTTCATTTATGAAAATTCATCTGTTTATTTCAAGTCAGCAGTTGACTAGTTTAAGAATAATCAATGATCAATCCTTTTCATAAATATAATTATATATGAAAAACAGTCAAATGAAGTAAACTATTTTATTTAAAGCAAAGAAAAATACAAGTATATTATTTAAATAATGTTTTCCACAGAAGTTCAATCCTTTATTACTCAGGCAAATCAGGCCATGTTGTAATGATGTAGTTTTAAAGCTGCTTAGAAATTGAAGCCAATATTTTGACACTTAATAGTTTAAGGATAATAAATTATAATGTTAATGTTATTTTTAACATGCTTCTGGTTGCAGGTTCTTTGTATTCTTTTAAAAAACAAATGAGCCATGAGTTATAATTATGTTTCCTAGTGTAATTAATGTAAATATGGTATGGAAAAATCTGAAAAATCTTCGAATCTTGAAAGATGATGCCAGAAAATGTCTTTAAAATTACAATGTGGCAATATATCCAAGGTGTAATATTCTAAGTCAGTTTCAAAGGAATTCTTCCCTTCTCTTTATACTAATCGTCAAATTGTGTTTAGATTATGAAAACCCAGTTTCCAAATTTAGAACCAAGATTCTTTCATACTTCAAACTAATCTGTAACATTTAGATCTTCAGAAATGTGGCTCCAGAGCTAAGCGAAAAGCCTTCTTAATTATTACGTAATTTGTTCAAAAGTTAGAATTTATTGGCAGCTCGGAATGAATTTGCTGTTCTATTATCCTTATTATTTCAATTTTTCAGGACAGAATAGTTGACATTGAGGAGTTTTGCAAATATATTACTCATCTACACGTACAACAGTTTTATTAAACCCAATTTTTTTGACTATTAAAGAAAATACACAAAATTAATTTGAACCAACCTGATAGTTACTTTCATTTATTCAATTGCCAAATCTTTGCAGAATAATCAGTG
Organism: Cavia porcellus; assembly: GCF_034190915.1. Taxonomy (NCBI): domain Eukaryota; kingdom Metazoa; phylum Chordata; class Mammalia; order Rodentia; family Caviidae; genus Cavia; species Cavia porcellus. The sequence goes on along the minus strand of NW_026947497.1, from coordinate 21,902,080 downwards.
TGTACCAAAGACTGCTTTAAGCTCTGGGAATAAGTGATCATGAAAAGAGATGAAAGGGCTTGCACTTATGGAGTCTATGGTCCAGTGAGAGAGATCCGCACCTAACAACACTGCTGTAAGACCTAGAGTAAATAGGACAGAGAAATAACGTGTGTGCGCATGTGCGTGGTGTGCGTCGTGTGTGCGAGCGGTCACTTTAGCGGTGCCGGGTGGGCAGGTGGCATTCTGGTGACCTCAGGAGGGGTGCGGAGGCGGCCCTGGGCCGGAGCCTGCAGTGTGTGGAAGCCACTGCCCGGGCTGCTGGGGCACAGCCTGGAGACTGTGACAGGACATAAAGTCCAGGCATTCAGAGACTGGATCCTGGAGAGCCTTAAAAGCAACACAGCAGATTTACTGCCCTCGGGAGAGACCCGATTTAAGCGTTAAAGGATCTCTGTTGCTTCTTTGTCAAAAGTGAACTGGACGGTGGGCGGGCTGAAGCAGAGCTGGCCGCTGCAAAGCCTCAGGAGTGGGGTGTGGAGCAGGTGGGTAAGAGAAGAGGCCCTGGAAAAGCTTCCCAAGTATATTGTGAAAACAAAAGATCAAAGATAAATCAAATATGAAAGATACAAACGCATAGTAGAGTTGCTTTTGGGTGGCTTAGTGTTATAATTGGAATTGAGGGAGAACAAAAAATAAAAATTAGTATTTCAAGATGAAAAGGGAGCACGGGAATAGGGCCTCCTGCACATGCATCTTAGCAGCTGTGGTGTCTTTAGCTCTGTGACCTCGAGCAGAATTCTTTCAAGGCTTTGATTTTATATGTTAGAATTGGATCAAATCGTCTCATAGCCAGGACTCTGTTAAATCTTTGTAAAGAAAGTGTTATTGGAACCCAGCAGTGTTCGTTTGTTTAACTGCTGTTTGCCTCACCTCAGTAGAGGAGGCTAAAAGTCATCCAGAGATGGCCCAGTTTACAAAACCTGAAACATTTACAATTCGGACCTGTTTTTTTTTTGTTGTTGTTGTTGTTTGTTTGTTTGTCTTTTTCCTTTTTTTATCGGCTCCAGGGATCAAACTCACGACCACCTGCTTGCAAGGCAGGCGCTTATGCCGCTGAGCTAAATCCCCAGCCCAATTTGAACCTGTTTTAAAAAGTTTGCTGACTCTTGGACTGCAATTTCAGTGAAGAGAAACTGCCAATATTTTGAGTTTTGAGTAGTCCCATGTATTTACTATTGTAAAAATCCAAAATGAATCACAGTTTTTGTTTGTTTGTTTGTTTTTGGTCAGAATGTACGACCTCCTGCTTGCCAGGCAGGTGACTGTACCACCACCAAGCTAAATCCCTGGTCAGAATCATGTATTTTCTATGTAACCAATCCTGTATCGGACTAGTATCCATAGGTACAGTGCAGATTAGAAAATATATATAGTTACTTCCCCTTTAAAAACTTAACCCAATGATGCCACACTTCTACTTTTAGTTACATTAAGAGATAAGCACAGTTTATTGTTGAACAAAAAAGTAGATCTTAACACACACACATACATATGAATTTTCTCACTTTGGTATAGTAGCTGTATCTTCATTAGTTTATTTATTTATTCTTTTATCCATTATTCATTCATTCATAATTCATTTATGAACATAATTAGCTTAAAAAATTTGAATAGTATATTGGAATGTTAACAAAGTATAATTATGAATTTTATTATTTTTGTTTATATTTTCTTAAAGTGAGGGCAGTTATATACAAAACTTAATATAAGAGCCAGGTGAACATACATTGTATCTCTAATCATCTACTGGTCTAGAGCTATAGAAAAAAGGTCAAGGCTAAATGCCAAAATACGTAGATTAAAAGGTAGATTGCCTAATGGTTGATATTAATTTTATTGATTGGTTTGGTCTATTCACAGTAGCACGTATAGATACATACTTCATGAAGAAAATGTACTAAAATATAAAGAGACAATGGAAAGTAAATGATTAATTTTTACATCTTTGCCTTTCATATTTTATAAATCATTGCTCAGCTGGCCAGTAAGGATAGCTCTTAGATTAGAGTCCTGAGCTACCATTCATTCATTACCTTTTATTTTCTCATGCTGTTTAGTCTTTAATTTGTCTCCAAGTTCCACATATAATCCAATATAATTCCTTAGACTTCGTAATCCTAAACTGTTAATTATCCTATTGTTTTTTCATAATTCATTTAAATAATCAGAAAACTTTTAGCATATATAAACAAAGAATTCTCCTACAAAAAGTTAAAAAAGTTTTAAATGTTTTCATTGGCATATTGTCTCAGCAACAGGTAATTGTGAATAAACAGTCTCTTCCTTTCAATTAATTTATTTATATTTCTGAATACAGCAGGGAAACCAACTACCATGTTTCTGTTTATACACAATTAGAAAACTAAACAATGATGAATAAAATTGGAAAGGCATTGGAAGATATTGAGTGGAGAGCTAACATAAAACTTGCACAGATCTGTGAAGGAAATTTTTTTAAAAAATCACAAAGAACAAACAAAATCTAATTTTTTTTTATCTTAAGAGCAAACATGAAATGCAAACTCATAATTGTCATCACTAATTCATGTTTCATTGAACCTGTCATTTATTATAGTGCATTATTCTTTGCTTTCTTCATTCAGTAATTCTGTTTTCAAGGAAACAGTTGTGTTGTACTTAGTGAATCTGATTCTAAATTCCTAAAGAAGAAAAGTAGGAAGAAAAATAAGAGGAAATCATACTTATCAACACCAACAAATATTTACTGACCATGAATTACGACTCACTGCAATAGAAAATTATTTAATTTTCTATTATCTACACGTACAGAAGTGTAGGTCTTAAAAATAGAAATATAAATGCTAAGCACATTCTTAAGAATGGCTGGGTTAACTGGTGGATGCAATTTAAATTATTGTCTGCATTGATAGGCTTTTTGGTCTAGATTAGAGATATTTTCCTCTTAGTGTAAGAAAGGATGCATTTTATTGCAGAATGTTTTTCAGATAGCTTTAGCAGTTACATCGAGCTTGTAAACTGAATGAAACTAATAGATGGTGCTATTGATGTTTTCTTTGAAAGACCTTGAATGAAACAAAGTTGCTAAGATTATTCTCATAAAATTTTTTTCTTATCTAGAGATTAATTTTGATGTTTTAAGTCTGAGAGTATTTTCTGTAAACAGGTCTTATAGACAGGTATCTGTGTATACAAATGGAAGAAGAGATGTCACAAACTGAGGCAGAGATGTCAGCTTGGTGCTGGGGCTGCTAGGAATGGGGATACAGTTAGGTATTTTGAGAGTTAGAAAGACTGCAAGCAGGATCATCTGCTGCCGACGGCCAGTTTGCATCTTTTTGTAGAGGAGCAAATGTTTGTCTATATTTTTGTTAGTTTCTGAATTTCTCTTCTTATTAAAAAGATTTCTTTTATATTGGATTAGATTATTAATCCAAATAGACTTTGGGATTTCTATTGAAACATATATGACATTAATCATTATCATTCATGCTTTGGTATTCATGCGCTCTGCTACTCAGTGAAACTTTTAATTTTCTATTATTGGTTTACTTTTTCTCCATTTGTTCATTTTACTTTACTTAGAATTCTCATTATTCACTGCAACTTTCTTGTGTGTCTTATTTTTAAAAATTTATAGTTTGTTTTGTGCTTTGAGGTATTTGTTTCATTTGATTTTAGTTTAGATCCCAATGGCAAATGTTTTCTTTTTCAAGTTATCTGAGAAGTTCACTTACTTACAACTTCTTTTGCAAGCTGTAGGACATTGCTTTCATGCTGTAACTGAATCATCATATTTTGTTCCATTGTGTTTCATTTCCATTTGTCTCTTTCCAGATATTCTTGGGTTTTTGTTGCTGTTGTTGTTTGCACGTTTTATACATTTTTTTTCTGGCTCTGTCAGTTTTTATTGTATTTTAATTCTAGTACTATCCATCACTACTAGAGTCTGCGATGTCAGTACTTTGAATTAAATTTCATTTCTGCTTTGTCAGTTGTTTCTTCTTAGGCTTTGTCCATCAGGAGGGTGGGAGAAAAAAATGCAAGAGGAGAGAGAGGGGACTGACAGCTATTTCCTGTTTTCTTTCCGTGTGCTTCTTTTACTTCGTGATGATTTCTTTTTTCCCGTATCAAGCTAACAATGCTTCCTCAGCCTGGCAGAAGCTGTGTTGATCCCAGCAGAGGACAGATCCTGCTTGCAGTTTTTCTAACACTGGAAAAACTAGCCGTATCCCAATTCCTAAGAGCCCCAGCACCAAGCAGACATCTCTTCCTCCGAAGAGTAATTTCTCACCCCAAAAGACCTCTCCTTCGGATCTGAGATGCCATCACCGGCCAGGCAGGGGCTTCCTCATGCATCTAAATTTCTAAGGTCTTTCTCTTTCCCTAAGTCTTCAGGATAGCATCTGCTCTCTGTACTTATTATCTGTCATTCCTCAGTGGTCTCTTGCTTTTTCAGTTACCTAAGTAACAGTGCTTGTGTGTGTATATTACCATTCCTTATTTAAAGTTCTCCCTCTTAAAATAATTGATGCAACCTCTGTCTCCTAACTAAAGTGTAACTGAGATACTGGAAGTTCATGAATGGCTTTTTTTTTTTTTTTTTTTTTTTTTTTGTAAACTCATTGAATATGAGAGCCGATTGATGGAAGCCCCTAAACTCCTGTAAGTCTCACAGCTAGCAGAAACAGCCCTCTTGTGGGCTGCTGTATATAACAAAAGTTCCTCAGTACCACTGGTAAGATACTGAGAAGAGTTTCTGTTCCTCAAGCAATCCGGCACTGTCTTGCCCAGGGAACACAGAGGACTGGATTTCTCCAAGATGTTCTGCTTTCTGAAATTTGTCTAGGATCCCTATGCAGCTGGGCAGATCTCAGTCAGTCCACAGAGGAGAAGGCACCAATCTTCAAGTTATCAGGAGAACTTCTTTCAACTCAGAGCTTCGTATTTCTTAGCCATGTGTACGCTCTAGTAGCGATTTGACCTAACAAATACAAATAATTTGGGGACCCAGGGAATGGCATCGGTATTCAGGCAGCCATGCTTTTGAATACCCCTTCAGATGCTTTCCTTTCATTTTTATAAAGTCCATCTATGTTTGTTACACAATCAAAACTGTGGGATAGCTTATATTTGTTGATAGTAACACTTTATATAATATGCAAAGTATGGAGATGCTTGAAGTTTGGAATTTACCTCTCAGTAAAGTAAACTAACATTCTGGGTTATTGATGTTTTCTCCTACTTATATGTATCTCTATACTTTTCCCCTTCTCCAGAAATGGGTTGGGAAATTGGATATAGAGTCATGCACAAGAGAAAAAATTTTCAAAGCTAAAATAAATTATAGTTCTAAATGACTGTCACTTTTGGCTGTGCTTCTGAGTTAGCAATATGCAGTGATTACTTTGTATCCATTGCCATTTTTAGGATGCATATCCTAGTGATACAATATAATTTTTTCAAGGCAGAAATCAAATTCAACAAATATTTACGTTATAAATGCAATATAGATTATATTTAAATTACTGTGAATAGTGTCTGTGTCTCCTCAAAAGTCTTACGTTGCAATTCTAGCTCCCAAGGTGGAGATATTTAGAGGTTGGGCTTTTTGAGGAGATGAGATCATTAAGGAGTTAAATTATAGATCTTACCATAAAAAAGGTTCTGGAAGGACCTCAGAGATAGCTTTGTCCCTTCTTCTGTTGTGAGTTATCATAAGAAGACTGCCCATGAGGAAGTGGGCTCTTATTTGATATTGAATCTGCCAGAAGGTTGCTAATGGACTTTCCAGTGTCCAGAACTGGGAGAAGTAAGTTTGTGTTGTGTATTACCCATCTGGTCTATGAGTCAGGGTTTTGTAATAGGAGCCCTAAAGGACTAAGACATAAGTACTTGCTCTTTTGTTTTTTCTGTCCCAGTAAATCTAAATTACTGCAATTTATTATTTGTAACAGTTCTAATTTTTTTTTTTTTTTTTTTTTTGGCACCGGGGATCGAACTCACAACCTTGTTCTTAACAAGCAAGTGCTTGAACCACTGAGCTAAATCCCTAGCACCAACAGTTCTATAAGACAACCATCATTATTCTCTTTTCTGAATTTAGAAGCTTAGACTTATAGGGATGAAGTTAAAATTGACCAGTTACCCTGCTAATGAAATGCTGAGCTGTATTTCATAGGCAATCTGTCAGACTCCCCAGCTTGTGGTTTTAATGGTTACCCAAGTTACTAATTTTTGTAAGTATTCTTTTCACATTTTGAATCATACTGTTAAATATATTTAAATCTTCCTGAGATTCAAGACTACTTATCAATTGGGACATTCAAATATTATCATGAAAAACATAAATCCATATAAAGTAAATGGAATTTACTTCAGAATTTTAGTCGATAACAATATTTTCTAATATTTATCTTTTGTATATTATAGTCTAGTTCTTCAATTTTAGAGTTGATAATAACAATATTTGCTAATATTTATCTGCGTACATTATAGTCCAGTTCTTGTTAAGATTTTTTTCAAGTAGTAATTATCTCATGATTACAGCAACCAAATAAAGAACGTATCATTAACTCCCTTTCCACAACAACATAGGGAACACAAGATTTTATAAACGATGGTTAAGGACCCAGAAATTGTTGGGAAGATATTGTCTAAAACTGGGAAATCTGGTTTTTGTTTTGATGTTTATAACCACTAAACTATACACCAATGTCATCTTATTTAAAATATTAAGCATGTAAATCATTTGAGCCATATACTTTTTATACTTAGAGAAGATTGTACTTTTATATAAACTTTATTTAATTGTTTTGCCAATTGTTTTAAAGATAATTTTACATATGTTTTTTTCTTCATTTTCAAAACATTTATAACTTCTCTGATGGCAGAAAAAAGCTCCCTAAATTAATTAGATAATAAAATTTCCCTTATAGTATTTCAAATTAACAAAAACATTGTGTCCTGAAAAATAAACTTCTAATGATATTTGCAGTTAGGATATATCATTAAAAATTAAATTAATTTTAAAAATTCTTTCCAAGTCCCTGGGTTTGATCTCCAGTACCACAAAAGAATTATTTTTGTCATTTTAATGTTTATTTTATACATAGCTTTTGAATAATCCTCAAGCAACTTCTTGCATAAAATGACCATTTAATAAATTATTCTCTTACTGTGGTAACCTTTGTTTTAGCTCATTATAGTCTAATTATACGTGTAGTTTTCTATAATCTCTCAAAAATGCCTCCACTGTATCATAAAAGAGGGTAATCCAAAACAATCCTAATCGGTTGTTTCCAATATTTCTTTAAGATCAGGGGGTAAAGATGTCTAGGGAAAAAAAAAATTTAAATTGGTGTCTGACAATTGCAAAGCTGTCATATCTTCTTTGTATTTGAAGATCAAGGCATGAATCAGGGTACAATGGAATGAAATTTCCCTTCTTCTTTATTTGAGTTGTCAGTTCTCCCAAAATGTCATTCTGGAGAATACAATTAAAGAGAATTGCTGACTACAATAGTGATCATTGCACATTTAATTAGAGCTTAGCAGGAATATTCAATAAAAATATGTCACTGAAACAAGGTGATTTTGTTGCTTAAAAAGAACAAGAAGTAGGTGAAACTAATTTAATGTGCAGTTCTCTTGCTGAATATTAAACAAGTTAAACATATATTGCCTTTAAGCAAGAATGAAGTAAAATAGGGTCTGTTTTCTCCTTCAGTGAGTCATGTGACTCCTCAATGATTATGACTGCTCAATGACTCATGTAATTTACTGATTTGAGACAGTTTCATTAAGTTCGATACTATTTCTTAATTACCTTGAGAAGTATTCAAATGTCATTGCAGTCAATCATCGAAACTATATTATCCACTTTGTGGGAAATGCAGAGAAATTTAACATCACTCTTTTATTTTAGAAATGTACTGCATAATAATCTAACAATAATCATAAGTACCATTTGTTTAGAAGCTATGACAGCTATTAGATGCAGTGCCTCATTTTACTTTTATAGCATTTCTATTAAGCAGGTATTATTCATTCTGTTTTGTGGATGAGTAAACTGAGACTAAAAGTTACCTTCTTCACAGCCACACATCTCAGAATTGGCTGGAATGCAAATGAATAATGGCTGTAGTTCCAAGAGGATGCCTGACACACAAAGTTAGGTCCTTCGCCTTGACTGTGAACTCCCATCATGGAACTAAGAATGAGATTTAGATCCTGTGACACTTAAGCTGGATTGTCAACTTGATTTAGAGATGCTTAGGTGATAAATAAAACACACTTCTGAATGCACCTCGGTGAGTTTTGGAGGTGTATGTTGCTTTCCTGTATTTTCCTGTGCTGTTTCCAGGTCTGTTTGCCAGGCTCCATGACTTAGTAACTGTGCTCCTCCACCCTTTCTGACATGATGTTCCTGTCACCTCACCAGTGGGTCATGAAGTGAATCCTCTAATACCCTAAGCCAAATAAAGTGCTTTAAATTGTGCATGTCAGGTGTTTTCTTCAAAAAATAAAAAGGTTGCTCATTACACTTGGACATAACACATGCTTTGTAGATTACAATAATGAAAAAAACATTCTATCAATCCATGATTGGTAATTTTAACAAAAGCTTTGCCAGAAGGAAAAGGATATTCATATCCAAAATACTAGGAAAAGATAATGAGTTCCCAGTGGTGGAACACAAATGGCAGGTGTTCTGCAATTCCCCCAGCTTACAATGTGGAGAAACTTTCCAGGCCATGCCATAGGGAAGGGAAATCCAGGCAGATACAATTCCCATGTACCTGGAGTTCACGAGGCCCAACATGAGACACAGAGATCTCAAGGAGAGAATCCCACAGGATCTGCAGAGGATGCTCCGTAGGTACCACCGAGGTGAAAACTGATCAGCACATACATGTGAGAACACTCTGAGGTAGAGGAAAGAGCTATACCTAAAGGAGTTTTCAGGGAAAAAATCGTATATAGCTGTTGCAGAGTAGTGTGCTTTCTCTCAACAACCAGAACAAAACACAATAAAAGTCAGAGGTATCAGAATACAGAGAAAGTTTTGACCTTAGAATTGACAAAACTTAATCATAAAATACGTGAAGCTCTGGCTGTGTAAAACAGAGATTATAGCAAAATTCAAATGAGTCAAACATTTAAAATAATTGTATCCCAACACAAAGCTCAAGAAATATAAATATATTTGTAGAAATACTGTACTCTGCATCCAACAAGAGAAATGCTCCATATCTAGTCCCCAAGAAAGATTTACTCAGCATTCAAAATATCAGTGAAATACAGTCTACAATGAGCAGAAACATCTAATAAAAAGTGAGTCAGAAATGACATAAAATAAAAGGCAGGAACCTTAAAATTTATCATTATATCTCCACTATGATTAAGAGGGAGAAACAATTTATCAGATAGAAAGTAGGAAGGAAGGACTGACAAATATTTGAACCACAGAAAGCAGGCAATGACGTTCTAAGAAACACATAGAACCACAATTCTATCACAATCTTTCTTACACTGTTGCCTCCTGGTTTTAGCCAGCACTATGATGAAAATTATGATGCAAGAGGAAAGCAAAACTTGGATAATCCATAGCCCTGCTTCCTTATTCTTTATGAATATAATTCATATATTCCTTATGAATCCTCCCTTATTCATCAGTAAGTAAAAAGTTTAAGCTTCCATTAGAATTTGTGACCATAACCGGAAATGAAATAAAAACAGTTGAGTAAGATTTGGGCAATGCTTTCATTCTTTTGAGAAGAGCAAAGTATTTATGCATGCGCTAACAATTAAATATAAATTACATAAATTCAGCAATTCTGTATGTGAATTAAATACTCTTCCACTGCATATAAAACTGAAACTGCACAGTGTAAGCATAAATTATTAAACAGAGAATTTAAAAGTGTGACCTAAGCCACAAAGAATTTATGCATGTAATTGTATTTATTTTTAAAATAAAAGGGAACATATAATACATAATTGAGGAACATTTATCTAAGGCTTCTAATGAAATATGGCATATTTTACATTTCACAAAATACATTTTAGATAATTTGATTAATGACATTTTTTACTTACATGACACTAATGAAAAAGCATTGAAATATCACATTCATCTTATTGAAACACCCAAATGATGCCCCAAAGCTCTGAAAATAGTTAATATGATTAAGCTCTGTGCTCATTTGGTCAAATTTTAGTTAACAATTCAAGACTCATTTTTAAAAATAAGGTACAGGCTAACGTTTTCTATAAACCTATTGAATTAAAGAATACATACTTTAAGTTTCCTTTTCAAACTCTCTATTCAACAATAAAACTTTCTCTTAGAATTTGAGAAGAGGAAGACAGACTGTTACATAGTTTCCAAACTTTTCACCCTCAACAACCCTGCAATAACAATAACAATAAAGTTAACCCCACCACACCTTCCCAGCTACTGCAAATGTTGAGAGATATTGTCTACCCAATCAGATGCTTTATTTGATTGCACTTTGTTTTCTCATTTTTTGTTTCCAAATACAAATGGTTTTACATATTATGACATGTTATAACATAACATGTAAAAAACATAACGTTTTTGCATGCTATGACAACCACCTCAGTGGCTAAAATTTCAGCTGGAAAATAAAAACATTACTTCTTCTGTTTTCAAGACTATGGGCAAGTGTCTTGTGGTCTTTTTGAAACGCTGAAAGTAATTAAGACAAAATCTTTGCTTATGTATATCAAAAAGATGATTCTTCTGTCTTTTCCTATTTTTATAGCAATAGAAACTGCCAGAAAGACTGAGGAAGAGAAAGAGGCAACTATAGAGGTCATTCTTCCTTGAGAAGAATACCTACCTACTGACTAATGAAAACCAAAATATTTCTTGTGTTATTAACAATGCACATTCTTCTTATTGATTAATTACTTACTCAAAGGATTCGATTCAGGGAAACAGTAAGGCAAATAAATGACAATCTATGCCCCAAGTCATTTCTATATAATTTATTCTTCTTGAAGCAGTGATATTAGGACTGTATAGGAGCTATTAACACCCAAAATGACACAATAGCTTTATTTTGTCTTGCTATTTAAGAAACTGAAAGAAAAGAAAGCTAAAAATTCCTTCGGATTAAAAAAAGAATTCTGATATTTTAAAATGAGGTTTTTATTTATTTATTTTTGTCTTTTTGAAATAGAGTCTTACTATGCAGTTCAGGTTGGCCTTGAGCTCACTTTGTAGCCCAGGATGGTCTTGAATTTGCCATGATCCTCCTCCCTCAGTCTCCAGAGTGCTGGGATTATAGGCATGGGCCACCATGCCTGGCTTCTTTAAACAAGTCTTTAATTGACTGCTTATGAAAAACGATCACCAGTCTTACCATTATCGCCAGAAATATTTTTAACACACATGCACATACACAGAGGCATATATAAGTATTGCTATGTTGAGGATATACACATAAACACAGATATATAAACATCTATAAGTATTTACATACGTGTGCCAGTATTTATTTTTGTTAAGTTGGCATTGTATTCTTTGAGAAGCTCTCCGAGATTCTGCTTCCTTATTTTGACTCTAGCTGGTTGGTACACTATTTTTTTCCCCAAATGATAAGTCACATGCATTCAAATTATAGCCTGCGCTTTTCAGTCCTCCTGAAAAATATGCCTTGTACGTAAATGCATTTTCTCCTAGGTTGAGCAGCTCTCAACATAGGTGTTATTTTGTGTTATTCAAAAGCTGGGAAAAAATGTTTTAAAAAAATCAATGTATTTTTTCGTCATAATTTAGCTTACAAAGTTTTCTGTAGAATGTGTGTTTTAAGTAAGTGGATTTTTCTTTAAGTCCCAAAAGATTTCCTTGTTCCTTTAAAAAAATCACCCAGTTCAGCTCTCTCATAATTATTCAACTGATACCATACTGATTTATTACAGATGAGGAATAGCTTCATGGCTGTAATCTTAAGTACTTTTTACCATTCTTGTTTCATGATAAAGAAAGATAAAACAAAAGTCACAAATCAGTTCTTATTCCACAGCATCATTTCTCAAGTGTCTTCCTGAAAAAACTCACCCTGATTATACAGATCAGAGAAGTTGAATTCAGCATAATTTTCACTATTTCATTGGATATATCCTATTAACTCATTAGAAATATAGCTTATGTATACAATGCCAGAATAATTGATAAGTAATTTCAAAGCATGAAGATTGGTGCTTAGAAGTATTGTGAATTCCAGTAAAAAGAGCTGGATCAGTGAAGGTTTAGCCTGACGATGTTAAAATGTCTCCAGATCCCCCTCAGCCCCCAATATGTATATACCTGCATTCTGATTTTAATTAAAAGAGGTGACACTGTATTATTTTGTAATCTTTTTATCATTGCGATAATTAGCAGTTGACCTAGATACTGGGTAGGACCATTCTGCAAAAGTAGAGGAAAATGAAAAAAATAACCTACATGTTGAAATACTTCCAGTCAGGGAGACATTTTTATTTAAAAAGAATTTTAAAGTACTTTATACTCTGTAAATTATGTTCAGTGAGAAATTAATTCTAATTCATTAATAGTCTTATAACATATTAATAATATTTAAAACAGCTGAACATCCTTTGTGTTAACACTTTAAAAATAGTTTTAGTTTAGAATTGCTAAAACAAATTTTCTAATTTTATATAACAGAAGGCCACAGAATAATTGGTTTCCTAATATAAAAATGTACTATGTATATTAATTTACATTATTCTTATATTAGAAAGTTTGGTAACTGTGACTTAGTTTGCTTAATTTTTTAATTTTTAAAGTGAGGTATAATTTACATGTAGTAAAATTTTCCCTTCTCAGTGAACAGTTCCATGCATTTTGATAAATGCATGTACTCAGGAGAATTTCATTGATTCTACAAATTCTTGATGTTCCACTTATTTTCAGGCCCTGACAACTACTGACCAGCTCTCCATCATAGTTTTGTACAAGCACTTTTCTGGTAAGTGCACGGTCCTCAGTTTGATTCCGAAACAAAACAAACGAACAAAAAAGACTAAATGTGTGAAAAATGTACACATTTATAATGTTGTCTGAGTTTTAAAGTTATACAATCTTTATTATGATTAATATGTGATAATTTGCAAGGTAATTATTCATTTATTTGTAGAATCTTTTTAAATCATAATGAGAGACTTTTCAATTTCTAATTTCTCAAAATTTACTCTCATAATACGTTGATAAATAGGTGATATTTTGATCTATGGGGAATTCACATTATAGTACTAATAAATAAAGTAATACATGTATAAATCCAGAATTATAGCTCAGATATGCTGTTTCCATATTAATAAAAGTTACAGCTTCATCTTTTCAGAAAGTATAAATCACCTTGATTTGTGAAGTTTATAGGAGATATTCTTCTAAACAGAACTGCAATAACTAATTGAAATAATTTGGAATTGCATGTCATGAGGGCAAAATTTGTGAAAACTATAGTCAAAAACGTTTTCATTTATTGAATTTTTTGAAGAAAATTGACCTCAAACCTAGAAAATACAGTTATTCTGAGTAGCTACGGCACAGAAAGTTCCAAATGCTTGCATAAGAGTTAGTGCCTAAGCAATGTAAAATTATCATTTCCAGGGGTTGGTGTAAACATCGGATCTAGTAGGATTGCACTACAATTAGGAATTTTGTTTTCCAAAAGATTTTGATAAGATAAAAAAAGATAAGTCACAATTTAGGAGAAAATAAATATCAGTTATAAATCTGACAACAGTTTTATATCATAAATATATTAAATTTAAAAATCTATTGATCTGTGGTAGCTTTGTTTAGTCTAGATAAAAACCTTTAGTCACAGACTTACCTCAGCACATTAAGGGAATTTTATGACTGAAGTACTGTGTTTACATGAAACAGAGGGAAAGGAAGCTTCCTGTGGTTAATACTGTTTGTATAGGATCATAGATACAAAGACACTGAGTTTATCTAGTTTTTCGGGGGCTCTACTTGGGCAAGATGGTGCACTGAAATGGAAACAGGTTTCAGAGAGGGGTCTGCACGGCTGCCGGTTGAAGCTCTGTAGTAGGTAGTGAGAGGGCTCTCTCTGAAAAGCATTTCAATACCAGCCAGGACTGGCAATGAGGAGCTGCTCTTGCAGAGAAGTTTTCTAGCTTGTATGGACAGTTGAAGGAGAAAGACCTAATAGTTCCATCAAGGATGGAGAGTATAAGAGAATTAGGATTTGGGTGGCTGTTGGTGTTGTCAGACATACAAGGACCAACAGTATTTTCCAGGTTAGTTGTCTCAGTCAGTGACTTGGTCAGGATAATTGGTGGATGGGAAAGATCACTATTTATTGTAAAAGATTACTGCTTACTTTAGGACAAAAATACAAAGGAGAAGTACAAAAGAAAGAAGAAAATGATGGTGTAATAGATAGTGAGAATTGAGAATTGAGTGAGAAACATCCGACTAAATTAGATCAGCATAGTTCTTAGAGTAGCCGAGGGGATTTGCTGAAGGCAGAAGACCCAGTTTGGGAAAGCCTGTCACTTGAAGGGTATAAAGGGGAAATGAAGGAGAAACATTGCTTCTGTTTCTTCAGAGGAGCTCCAGTCTTCCCCTCCACCTTGGATGTGGTCTCTTGGCTTCTATCACAGACCTTTCGACTCCTGCTAGGGACTCACACGGGACACTACATTGAGCTCAAAGTCTTCGATTGCATTTTTGGCATTTTTGGTCAGATAGTCTTTTTGCCCTCTTCCACATCCAACTCTGTGAATGACCATATTAAGCCAACCTTCTGAATTTTTGTATATTTGCATATTTTGCATTACATCTGTTTTTGTAGCAAGCACTGCCTGGTACAAGTGCTTTAAAAGAAAAAGAGAAGATACATCCAGCAAGCAAAACCAACCACTACAAGAGCAAGAGTGCACTGGTCCCAAGGTCAATCCCTGCAGCCCTTTTATGGCTCCATTAATAATTCATCCAGGTCTTCCCAGTTGATTTTGGGCTAGAAGATTGATATGAGATGCTAGGCTTAGAATGTTCTTGTATCAGAAGATTGGTACTAGGTTCAGGGCTCAGCTTGATCTCCTGTCAGGCTCAAGTACTGCTGTTATGTGGCTCTAGGTAATAATTCTCCTCACTTGGCAGATCAGATCCATCTGCTCCAGCCACACTTCTGTGCCCTCGCCTCCTGCTACCCTGCAGCAGAGTTTTCCTGTAACTGGGGGATAGGTCTGATTTATTCCAGAAAAAAATTCCAGTAGTCAGGTCAATCAGGTAAAAGACTTGAGCCAGCTTATGAAGGCCAAGATAACAAAGTAAGGCCTATGAAGACCAAGCAAAACAAAATTCTCCAACAGGAATAAAATAGTAAAGGGTCAAGATTGTGCCTGCAGAGTATCTCCTTAAAGACAGTCGGCAAATTGACAGGTTTTGGTAAGAGAGTATTTCAAGAGCACACATCAAATACACTCTGATGATTTGATCCAAACAGGAGGAACTTTGTATCTTTGATGATGGCAGCAAGAATCTGCTGATAGTAGAAAGGCATGATAGTTCCGTTTGGGGATGCTGTGACACACTGAAATACACAAGTTATCATTTTTTGTTCAGATAGTTACACAAGGGATATTTCAATGCAAGACAGATATTCTACCCAAGCTTGGATCTCTATAACAGCGGAACTACCAGTAAGGGGCCAAGAAATGGAAGGAGGAGGAGTGTGGGCAGGGAAGAGGATGAAAATAGAATGAAGATGTGTTATGTGCATGTACCAGCTTCCCACAGTGAATGTGATCCTTATGTACTGCAACATGTACTAAGGAAAATAAAAATTTTAAAAAGCCAAAATATAAACTTTAGGAATATGATCAATAAGAGATTTGTTTTAATTACTTTTCTGGTTATTGAGACAAAATACTCAACATCCAAAGTAAAACAAGGTAAGATTTATTTTAGCTCAGAGTTTGCAGATGTTTCAGTCTATAATCCGCTGGCTTCAAGGCAGGGCGGGGTGAAGCGAGGGGCATCACAGAGCAGGCAGGAGGCAGGAGAAGTCATCAGCATCATCATCAGTAGCAGCAGCAGCAATAAGCAACAAATGACACCCAACATGCTTTCTATTTCTTAGATCATATCCAGACTATGTGCCCTACATCCTTAATCCTAGCACTGCACCGTGAATCAACCCCAACATCACCCCACTCCCTAGATCCACTCACCTTTGAAAAGCCCCACCTATGGTCACATGAGGCTTTGGAGGGACATCTAGACACAAGCCATAACAGGATTCTACTATAATCATATTTTAAAATCATGACAGCTCCTTTGCTTTAATACCTAGAAGTGTGTGCTTACATGGTTATGTACTCTCTCTCCAACTCAACTTTCGCATTTTTAAGGTGAGAAAAATCAGTAGTACCTACTTACTAATTTAATGTAAAAATACATGCGAATCAGTATACTCGCTATCCTGTACACATTCGATAAGGAGTGGCCATTCTGTTATTTACTCCTTACCAGCTTTTATGCACTTTTATGCACTGTTTTATATTGCTTTTTGAAAATAAGTCAGTTGAATAGACAAAGACTCTGTCAATTTTATTGATTGTACGGGACTCAGGTGACTATGCACAAGCATTATTAGATTGCACATTGATCCATATATTCATAATTATCCTAACCACCAGCTTCTGACAAATCTGGGAAAAATTAGATTTTAATTAAGGCCATAACAAAAGGGGAGTAGTTGGCCACAGTTCAGGACAGTGATTCCAGAAGGCTTGGATTAGCATTGCCTGAGCAGTCTCATAAGGCTTAGTACCTGTTCATTGTGCTGCTTTTTGATTATTTTTATTTCAAGAGAAAAATTGTATACACTTTAATATTTTGTAGTAATAAGAGCACGGGCTTTTATCTGAAGATGCAACCAAGAATTCACGTATAAGATTACATTTTACTGTACAAACTCATTTAGAGAAACTACAAAAAAGTATGCTTCTCTTCAATGTTAAATTGTAAAATCCTAGTTATCAGGAACCTATCCTATTTTTTCCCATCTTCTACAGTGATGCATTGTGATTGTCTTTGAAGCAGTCAGACTCTGACTGAATATGTTAAACAATAAAAACTATCATGAGTGAACCCTTCACTCCTCAACTCCATGTCTTTATTTCCCTAGTCGGTGATGATACTGATATCAGTATGAAGAACAAGACTAGGAAGCACTTTGGTAAGTCTGTACCAGGTGCCAAGTGCTGGTGTGTGCATTTTGTTGTTCAAGTCAGTCATTACGGTAACACTGGGAAGTAAACTGCAGCCACCATCTTCATTTTATACCTGAGATAGCTTAGAATTTAAACAGTTACCTTGTCTCCACAAGAAACAGCTCCTGAACCCAGGCAGACTCAGATATAAAATCTTGGTCTATTAATTTCTAGAACATGCAGTATGTATGGATTTGCAAACTGTGCTTTCATAAGATCATTCCTTCACATTTCTCCCAAACTTTAATGATACTTTCTCACTGTTATTCTGCATTTCCAGATTGAAGGTCCTTTTTCTAATGAGAATAGGAGAAGTAAAGTAGCAGGACTCAGTTTCAATATCATGACTTTATTTAGTGGAAACTCTGGAGCCCAAGATTCTGGGCACTCTTTGGAAAATTTCTGTAATTTCTTTTTTATTGCTAACCCTAGTCCAATCAAATATTGTACTGTATCTCAACTTCTGAAATCTTTTGGAAAGAATCAATAGCCACGTGGACCTGGGCCACGAAAAATATGTGATTTTTGTTGTTGTTCTTTGCAATCATTGCTGGTGATGGAATCTAGGGCCTCGGGCACACTGGACAAGCACTCTATCACTGAGCTAGCACCCCAAGCCAAATACAAGGTTTTAAACAATAGCTTCATTTGTCATTTTCTTTCTCATACTATGCTGTAACTATCTGTGGGCTCTAAGTATGTACTCAAGTGTAACGTTCACCATCTGCCTAACTGTTCCTCCCAAAGAAGAAGACCTTGCTTCCTCCTTCAGAATGGAAGTGGACAGAACATAGCAAATTCTCACCAGATTGTGTCATTTGTTGCCTGCAATACCCTTCCCTTCTGTGCACAGAATAAATGTCTATATGCATATGTACATCCTAGTATTGGATAATTCTTTTTTTCTTTCAGGACTACAGATTGAATTTGGGGACTTCCCACTGAACTACACCATCAGCTCTTTTTATTTTTTATTTTGAAACAGGGCCTCTGTAATTCACTGTTTCCCAAGCTGAGGTCTAATTTTCAGTCCTCTTGCTTCAGCCTTTCAGAGCCAATATTGGATAATTCAGACTTTAAGTTGCATTTCATAGAGTTTTAGATTGCAGAACAGTGATCCAAAGCACAAACTCAAGCTGGACTGCTTAGGTTCAAATGTGGATACAGAGATGTGTTAGCTGTTGACCTAGGGAAAGTTTTGTAATCGCCTGTGATTAAGATTCAACAACTGTGAACTTGGGATAGTACTTGTACCTACTCATTGGTTTGTCATGAGTAAGTGCAGTCCCCTTGAAATAGGTCCAGCATCTAATAAATGAGAAGGTAATTATTTTAATTGCTTGTCTTTCAAGAATCAACTCCAAATTTTTCTTATTCTAGGCAGCTACCTCTTGCTTGCCTATGTGAAATTAAGTTTCACCTTCTAACGTGTAACTTCATGGCTGCTTGAATTTTTGTTCTACTATAGAACTTGCCATCTTAAATTCTATCTTATGAAGAATAATAGTAACTATCTTAAGAGCAGAACCTTCACTTCGACTTTGTGTACTAACTGCTGTATCAGTTCAGTGTCTCAAAAATGTTTAGTGAATTTGCTAACATGAGATTATGAAAGTAGTTCTCATCAACAACTAAAAAACACTACAGCAATAAACTGGAATAATCTGACACTTTCATACTTGGTCAATAGCTGAAAAACAAAATATTATTGGCGAATACTATTTTAATTAACTCTCTAAAGTAGATAATCACGAGGGATTTAGAAGGCACTCTTTTCACTCTGTATTCTTAAAATATGCAGCAAATTTTTAGGAAATATTACCCAAAGGTTTTACATACAATAAGTACATATATATTGAGAACTACTAAAGTCTAGCTGTGTTTAGGCCCATAAACTTTCAATCTCCATGCAATTTTGTGGGCTATTATTAATGTAGATATTATGTATCTACATAAATTTACAAATAAAAAATTGATTCATATATAATTCATACATTTCCTCTAGTGAACATTGAATGACAAGCTTGAGGTTATAATCCTTTGATGCTATAGATCTTTGGCTTCAAAGTACAATCTAGGGACCCCTGGGAGCTCTCTAGACACTTTCAAGATGTGTGTGTTTAAAAGTATTTTCATAACAATACAGTGATACCGTGATTCTATTTCACTGTGTTGCATGTTTGTTAATGGTGCATCAGCTAGAATGTGTGAAATTTCTGTGCTTTGGGATGAATCACAATAGTGGCATCAGTTTGTACTACATTGTGTTTCTCATTGCCACACAATTATGGATTTAAAAATCTAGCCAGTTTCTTTCAAGGATTCCCTTGATGAAATAGTAAATAGTATTGATTCTACTAAATCTTTGTAGCTGACTCTTCCTGATTCTTTGAACACTTTTGTAATGAAACTAGAGTATGCATAGAGCACTCTGTTAGGTACAGATAATAAAAGAGTTGTGTAAGTGAAGACACCAGTGCAATCACGGAAATTATGAGATGAACTACGTGCTTTTTTCATGAAATACCACTTTTCCTTGAGTGAGTGACAGGTACACATACTATAATTACTTAGATTTGTGTATCTGTACGAAGACACGTATTTTCTTAAAACTGAGTGAAGTTAGTCTGTCCTTCAAAGAAAACAATTGACAGTATTTGTTATTAATAAAGGAACGTACACTGTCAAATACAAAATGAGAATTTTGGATACCTTGTGTTGACCACTATGAGGTCCCCAGATTTTAATATCTGAAGGCCTTTCTAATGAGATTGATGGTATGTAAAACCTAGATTTTACGTAGCACCTCATTAAGATTTTCATGGAGTATAGTCATTAATATTATGCATTAGTATTGTATAATGAAGTACAGTAACATAAGGAAGGTCCATTCATCTCTATGAAATTTCCATATGACCAATATATGCATTTGTGAAATCATAAATGGTAGAATATTAATCCAAAGCTCAAATTAAAATAAGGACATTAATAAGACAGATTTCTAAATATTTACTAATATGTTCACAGAATTCATGGTGCATCTAAATTTTAAGAATGTACCACTTGTCAAATTTGAGTGAAATATCCAAGGAAAAAATATGAATTCTCTGAAAGACTGTTAAAATATATCTCCTCTTTATAACTAAAAAATCTATGTGATATTATATTTTCCCCCTTTTCAAACAAAGAATCTCACAAAAAGATACAGCAATAGATATACACTTCATTAGCAAAGACAGACATTTAAACAAAGGATTTATAACCAACTAAAATCATGTCCTTGTTCTTGCCAAATGTCTTTGTCTTTTATGTATTTGGTTTCAGTTATTTTTCACAAAAGCATAGTATTTATGTTCACAGATAGTGAATTGAATGCTATTTTTAAATTACTTTTGTTTTTAATAAATAGAGTAGATATAATCCACATAAACAAAATTCCTTGGCCATTTTTAAGAGTATAAAACATCCTGAAAGCGGAAGGATATACTAAGAACAGTATGTTTAGCAACTGCAGCCACCTGAGAAATAGTCCGAGAAGTATTCCTGAAGCACGTGAAGGGAAGAATCTACTTGAGCTGATGATGATTGCCCTTCACACTCAGATACATTTTACAGAAGGAGACAGAACCCAGTGTAAGAAACTTTTCTGAAAAGGTATCTTTCCAGGCTGTGTGTACCCAAATGTGTGTACAAGCACTGTGCCACTGATTCCGATGCAACTGCACAAAGGAAGACACTGTTCTTTCGGCCACTATCTGGAAGTTATGAAAACTGTGGGGCTAAGTACCAAATTCTGTCCTATGAAAAAAGAAGAGAAGGACCAGGTCCATGACACAAAGGTCTTTCTTTTTGACTGGCCCACATTGTGATGGATCTTTTGTATCTTGATTGGACACATAAAGAAAGCTTTCACTGCTATGTAGACTCGTGCACAGGCAGAAAAAAGTGTTTTTTGATAGAGAAATTCTTATTGATTTGAGAAACGAATATATTTTGTGGA
This sequence comes from Cavia porcellus, assembly GCF_034190915.1. Taxonomy (NCBI): domain Eukaryota; kingdom Metazoa; phylum Chordata; class Mammalia; order Rodentia; family Caviidae; genus Cavia; species Cavia porcellus. Next base: position 21,880,773 of record NW_026947497.1, on the reverse strand, counting down.
CGGATTCTTCAAGGTGAACATACTACTGTGCATTATGGAATTGTTAGTACTCCTGAAATTTTGTCAACTAGTTGTGACACTTTCCTTGTTTCTTTTGACTGACAAAAATCCTGTTACTTTTACTAGTCCCCAATTAAGGTTTCTGAGAGGTTTAGTTATTGATTTTATGAAATTCCCTCCTTGTGCTTTCTGTGCATGTATCCAATAGCCTCTGATGCATGCCCTTCCAATGCCCACACTTAATTTTCCTGGAGGAAGGTGGATACCCCAGTAGTAATCTGATCTTTAGAATTCCTGGATGATGTAACAGAGAATTGTCTATTATTTAAAGATTATTTTCCTCCTCTGATGGAGCTGATATTTAGAACTGAAATGCCCATGTAATTATAGCACATTTAGATAAGAAATTATTAAAAGTATTCAACTCTCAATTATTTTTGAAGGGGAGGGACAAAGGATCTGAAACCTGGTGCAAAATTGGTACTTAAAAATTATTAACTAATTCTAAAATAATGACATGTATTAGAGTTCCAAATCAGGCCTACTGTGTGTATGTTAAGGATCAAATCTACATTGCTTGTTAACTGTGTTATCATATCATCTTATTAACAATTAAATGGTACTATTTGATTTTTTCTATATTTCACTCTCAAGCTAGATTTTATCATTTTTAAATGTATTCATTTCTTTAAAAAATTTCTTTGGGTATTTTATAGAATGTGATGCCTTTTATATAGATAGTGGGTGATTAATATTTGTTGATCAGTATGTGACTGACAGACTTCATGGAGTTTTTTAAAATGTGTATGATACTTTGTGAGATTTTGTGAGAAAGAAGAGAAGAAAATATTTGTAAAATTGAGTTTGGAAGAGAGGTATTGCACTGTAGTTTGGAATTGCAAGTGATAAAATACATTATCTAGTTTAAGGTTTTACCTTGAAGATAAGAAAATTAGAAAAATGTTTTATGCATTAACCACAATCAGTATGTTTAAAAATCACTAATTTTCACACTAGACAACTATCATTTGAAGATGCTATGTGATCATGTAAAATAAATGATCTAAACATGTATTTCATAATTGATACACGTGAGATTTTGTATTATGATTGTCATAAATGTAGCCATTGGAATAATTTGTTGACTATAAACTGTTTTCTTTAAAAAAAAACAGCAGTACTGATATATTTTTCTTCTGAGAAAGCTTTATATGTCATGTTTCTGAAGATTTTGTGAAAGAATAATACAAACACAATTTAAGATTTGGTATTATTTATATATATATGTCATATTTGAACTAGAAGGTAAAACAGGCCTAGAAATACAATCCTGGTTGATTTATAAGGATAAATAGACATGTGGAGAAAACCATTGTTCCTAAGAACAAAGTCTGTCCCTATTATCTATCTGTACATCTATCCAGAATATAATAGAGCCTAAGATTCATTATAAATTTAGACCTGAAATCCAATCTGACTTTCTCTATACAACTGTGCACAATCCTTATACTCAAGCCATTTATAATGCAGAAGCAATTTCATACCTCAAAGTTATAATAGCAGAGAAACTTCTCTTACGTTTTTGTGGTACACATACAGTATTACTGTGGGTTGCTAAAGAACTATGTCCAAACGACAATGTCTTTCATCTAAAAATTAAGAAGAAGTTGGGTTTTTTTGTTTTGTGGTACTTTTTAAAATAAGAAAATAACAATGATACAAAATTTCAAAACAAATAATAGGAGATTAACAATGGTTAATACGTTATGTATTATTATCTTCAAAGTACTATCTTCATATTACAAGATACAGGCACGAAAAAAATGGTCAATCAAACAATGAAAGCACAGACCATTCTTTTTGATGAACTAACAGAGATTAGTAGCTTGGTTGTCTATTTTTTTGTGTGTGTATGTATGTATATATATATATATATATATATATATATATGTATGTATATTAATCTTTCCCATTCTTTCTTTTCTCTTCTCCCATATTCCAGTTGTTTTTCTTTTTGAACAGTTTCTTTCCCTTTCATGTTGATAATATTTATTGTATATTTTGAATCTTATTTATGCTCAGTTTTTTACACTAGGGAGACAATACAATATTGACACATGTGAGTCTGATTTATTTCTCTTATGAGTATGGTCTCTAGTTACATCCATTACCTATGAAAGCCTCAAATTTATTCTTCTTTATAACAGTAGTACTCCATTGTATAAAAATACCACATCTTTTTTATCCATTCGGCAGTTGAGAGGCATTTGGAGTATTTTCACAATTTAGCAATTACAAATTGTGCCCAAATAAATATGGGTGTACATATGTCACTGTGGTATAATGTTTTTAATTCTTCTTGGAAAATACTCAGGAGAGTAGCTGGATCAAATGGCACCTCCGATTCTAGTTTTTGAGGAATCTCCACTCTAATTTTCACAGTATACCAGTCTATACCTCCCCCAACAGTGGAGAAATTTTCCTTTTTTCCAAAAGCACAGACAATATTTGTTATTGGTTGATTTGTTGATAGCCAGCCAGTCCTTCTGGAATGACATGGAATCTCTGTGTCATTTTAATTTGCATTTCTCAAATATCAGTAATGTTGAACATTTTTCATATATTTACTTGCCATTTGTATTTCTTAATTGGAGAAGTGTGTATTCATCACAGATGCCTATTTTTGGATTGGGCTTTTTAATTTGGGGGCCTGATTGTTTTTCAATTCTTCATATATTCTAGATAGAAGTCCTTTGTCTGAGGGACAGTTGGCTAAATTTTTTCTCATTCTATGGGTTTTATTTTCACTCTGTTGGTGATTTATTTTGAAGTGCAAAAGCTCTTTAATAATATGAGACCTCAATTGTCTATTCTTTGAAGTATTTCTCATGCAGTTTGGATTTTGTTCATGAACTCTCTGTCTACTCCTATGTCTTCAAGACTTCTACCTACTTTGTCTTCCAGTATATTTAGTGTTTCTGTCTTAATATTAAGTCTTTGATCCATTTGCACTTTAGTTTAGTTCATGGTGATAAGACCTGGGTCTAGTTTTCAGCACGTGGAAAGCCAATTTTTCCAGCACCATTTGTTAAAGAGGCTATCTTTCTTCCACTGAACATGTTTGGCCCCTTTGTTGAAGATAAAATGGCTGAATTCCTTTGTAATTGTGTCTGCATCATTTAATTTGTTCCAGTGATCCTCAGGTCTTTTTTTTTTTTTTTTTTTGTCAGTACCATGCTAATTTTATCACAGTAGCTTTGTAGTATAATTCCAAGTCTACAATTGTGATGCCTCCTACCTTTCCTTTGTTCCTCAGGATTGCCTTTGCTATCCTAGGTCTCTTCTGTTTCCACATGAATTTTAGGAGTGTTTTCTCTAGATATGTGAAATATGGTGTGAAATGGTGTTTTGATGAGAATATCATTAAATCTGTATAACAGTTTTGGGAATATGGCCATTTTCACAATGTTGTGTCTTCCTATCCATGAGCAAGAGATATTTTTCCATTTCTTGATATTCTCTTCAGTCTCTCTTTTCAGAATACTGTAATTTTCAATATATAGATATTTTATTATATTTATTATATTATATTATTTATATTATATATAGATCTTTTATTATATTTTGTTAGAGTGATTCCTAAGTATTTCATTTTTTTGGATGCTATTGTGAAAGATGTCATTTCTCTAATTTTTTTCTCAGTGAGTTTCTTGTTTGTGTACAGAATGCTACTGAGTTTTGAGGGTTCATTTTGTATCTAATTATGCTGCTGAACTTGCTTAACTCTAGTTTTAGTGGAGTTTTTGGAGTCTTCTATGTAGCATATCATGTTATCTGTAAATAATCATAATTTAACTTCTTGCTTTTCTATCCTTATTCTATTCCTCTTTCTTGTCTAATTGCTCTGGCTAGCATTTCCAGAACTATATTGAATAGAAGTGGTGATAGTGGACATCCTTTTCTTGTTCCTAATTTTAGTTGAAAGTTACCAGATTTGGTCCATTTAGTGTAATGTTGGCTATTCATCTGTCATAGATGGCTTTTATCAAGTTGAGGTAGAGACCACGTATTCTGAATTACTGTAGGGTTTTTATAAGGGCTGAGTGTTAGACTTTATCAAAAGTTTTTTCTACATCTACTGAGATGGTGATGTGATTTTCATCTTTCATTCTGTTGATGTGGTGTATTACACTTATTGATTTGAGTATGCTAAACAACCCCTACATCCTGAGATGAATTTCACTTGATCATGGTGTATAATCTTCTTGATAATTTGCATTCTTTTGGCTAGGTTTTTATTGAGAAATTTTGCATCTATGTACATTAGGGATATCAGCTTATAGTTTTATTTTTCATTTTGGTATTTTTCTGGTTTTGGTTTCCTCCAGGAACGAGGTAGGAAGAATTACTTCCCTTTCAATTTCATTAAAGAGTTTGAGGAGTATTGGCATTAAATCTTCTTTAAATTTCTTATAGAATTCATCTGTGAATCCATCAGGAGATGGGCTTTTCTTTGCTGGTAAGTTTTAAAATATGTTTTCTATTACAGTAACATATTGAGTTATTCAAAATTTTTATATTTTCTTGATTCAGCTTTGGTAATTTATATGTTTCCAAGAATATGTCCATTTCTTCTGTGTTTTCCAGCCAATGCAAGAAAAAATTTTCAAAAGAAAAAAAAGAAAAGTTTTTCAAAATAGGTATTGATCATCTTACGAATTTCTACAGATTCTATACTGATTTCAGTGTTTTCAATCCTTATTGCATAAACTGGAGTTTTTTTCTTTTCTATTCTCAATAAAGTTGGCTAGAGGTTTATCAATTTTATTTTTACTACAAAGAACTAACTCTCTGATTCATTAAATCTTTGTATTGCTTTCTTAAAATCTCAATTGTGCTAATTTCTGCTCTGATCTTTATAATTTCCTACCTTCTATGGGCTTTGGTCATGATTTGCTGTTCTTTTACTAGAAGCTTGAGATGCAGTTTTAGGTTATTTGTGCTCATTCTGTTTTCCTTATATGAGAATTCTCAGCTAAATATTTCCCTTTTAGGACTGCTTTCATTATACCCTATGAGTTCTAGTGTTTCCATTTTCATTTGATTGTAGATATTGTTTAATTTCTTCTTTAATCTCATTTGTGACTCACCATTTGTTCAGAAGAGTATTATTTAATTTCCATGTGTTTATGAAGATTTTGCAGTTTCTTTTCACATTAATTTCTAATTTAATTACATTATGGTCCCATATTTTGTTTTGTTTTTACATTCCTGAAAATCAAAACAATATGTTCACTTTAAATGTCAGTTTTCTGGTACAGTAATTATTTCACTGAGTAACATTATTTGGGCCTAGAAATTGGTTGTGTTCTCTTTTATGAAAGTAATCTAAGCTGATATAAGTGAATGGAACTATTTTGTTTTTCATCTGCTCCATAAACACAGAAACAGTGATCATCAATGCTCTATACTGCTGAGATAAGAAGGGTAGGGTAGCTGCAAAAAACATAATCAAAACAAATATCTGATCACAGAAAAATAAAATGTAGTCAACCTGCATGGTAAACTCAGTTCCTCGTTAGAGCTCTTAAATTATCATGCAACAGACAATCAGAGACATTAAAACACACTGAACTGTCTTTGCCACATCCTTCATTTACGTATGAAGAATCTTTAAGACAAAGAAGTTTGTGCCAATGTCAGACATTTTGAATCTGAGATGATTTTTTAATTTTTTTGCCTGTGAAGAAAGCAGCCAGCAGAAGCAAGATCTTTACAATAAGCCAACCACTTTCCCTTTCAAACCTTCACCTGAGGTGTACATTTGTAATCCCAACCCTCTGGACAAGGAAGGAGGATCCCTATCTCAAAACAAAGAATGCAAAAGGGCTGGGGATGTTGCTCAGCAGAGGACCTGGGATTCAAGTCACACAGACAAAAACAGTAGCAACAAAATCCCTTACCTGAACTCACTGAGGGAAACTGCTGTAATAGGAAGGACCCTGCGTGAGATCTGAGAATGACTGCAGTTCCCTGTTGTGATATTTATTGCCTGTTTTCTCCCTTCCTTCAGGGAGTGGTAGAATGTAACCAAACCCTTCCTGTCATCATCCTCTCTACTGCTAATGTAACAACAAAACCCTCAATATACAGGTTGCACTCTTGTTGTCAGGATTAAATTAGAAAATCAATGTAAAAGCACTTTATGTATTTTTAAATGCATTACAAATAGCAAAGCTTATTTTTCAAGGACAAGAGAGAAGAGAATGGAGTCGATTTCAGGAATATTAATCAAATACCACTGCATAGATGGATTTGCCAGTTGATTTTTCTTATGAAGAGTAATAGTTTAAATCACTTAGTTAGCTTGGTTTAACACACCAAGAATTCATCAGCTCTGTTTGTTAAATGTATGCTTTGCTGATGTCTTATAAGAAAACAGAGATACAGGACAAAATAAAGAAGTTGCCAGAATCAGTAACATACATTACCTCTTTAACACACTCAAATACCACTAGCAAAGAATTAAAATGCAGGGTTTTTTCGTGTGGTACTCATTAATTTTAAAAAGTAATCTTAGACTCACAAAAAGTAAAACATATCCAATTACTAAAAGAAACCAGAAAACATTTGGTGTAGGATGTTAAATAATTAGCTCTGTATAAAGCATGTAAATAAGGCCATTAGACTGCGCACTACAGAATACAACTTCCTGGATTTCCCATCAAAATATCCACATTAGCTTTAGAGACATGAGAAGTTATAGCATCATTTCAGAAAGATAAATACATTCTCTGGAAATGGGATTGGCACAAAAGAAAATGTCAGGTGAAAAACGATTGCTCTTTTCCTGACGGCTTCCTGGATGAAAGTACAAAGTGTTTTCAATGTTGGCGATGAAGCTCAGCTCCAGTGCAGAATGCTTGACTGTTTCACGTGGAACACACATTTTTATTTTGCAGCCACAGCAAGTGAGATGAAATTCTGCCTGGTGAGTATAAAAGAGAAAGATAAGCCCTTCTATCAGGAGTTTCTGCTAACCTTGCTACACTGAGTTTCAGAAAGAAAGCAGAGATTTGCAGCTTACTAAATTCTGAAGCCAAGAGAGTGAGATGGAAGGAAAAAAAATTAAAGCAAAACTAGCTATATTCTGTTTTAGTAACCTTGTTTATTTCTAGGACACTAAACAGCTGTAATAGGATTAACTGTGAAAGTTTTAATAAAGTTATTGAGTTATGAGGTTTATGCTATGCCATATATATGCAGCACATTTTTTGTGGTTTAATTAAGCATTGGAATTACAAGATGATCAATTTTTTTAAATGAAACAATAATAGATTGATAATTTTTTTCTAGTCTGCTTATTTTCTTTCTCCAAAAAACTGTATTTGAATGAAGACACTGCTACTTAGTTTTTCACAAGGATATTTTAAGCCATTCTTGTTGTTGTTGGTATTGGGAATCAAACTCATGACCTCACCCTTGACAGGCAGTCTCTGTGCTGCTGAGCTCTTTCCCAGGCCCAAGTCATTCTATGCTGATTAGTAAAATGAAAAGAAATGACCAAAGTTTGGGACTAGGACAAATATAAATTTTATTCTCAAATTCTTGCATCCATATTGCTTTAAAATTGTGTCAAGTAACTCCTTTAAGCTTGTTTTCTCATACAAGCAACAAATATTAGCGATTATCAGTCTTGATACTTAAAAGAACTAGAATCTGCAGGGTTAAAGATATAATGCCATGGAATCTCCTGTATACTTCACACTCACGGAATGTTCATACTTGATTATATCATCATTATTTTTCACAGACCAGGAATCTAAAGCACATGATGATTTAACTACTTACCCCAGGTCTCACAGTTATGAAGTGGGCGTTGGAGTTTATCTTTTGATATTCTAGTCCTAGAATCTGTGTTCATAACCAATAATCTAAATACTGTTGTTTTATTGAAATAATATTGAGTAGTTCACAGAAATATGGGGACACAGGTCTAGAAAATCAGACTCAAGGCTCAGTAGCCAGATGAAATGCTCTAAATCATTGTTGTGACCACCATTCTAGGGTTATAAGTTTGTAAACAAATGTGCGTCATTGCAATTTAGACACAAGAGCTTGACTCTTCTGGAATTTCCACCTCATTATCCAGTGTAACTCTCTCACCTAAGGGAAGTGAGGGCAAACTTTCCCATCCTGCATCAACCTAGCGGTGCCAGAAAGACAGCTTCTGGTTTGTCTAGTTCCTTTAATATGCCGCTTTATCCCTATCAGAGCTCCCAGGATGAGGGGTTCTTCAGAGAGGACATTCTCGTTTGTTGAAAAACAAAACAATGGCAAAACCCCAAGATAAGCAGAAAGAGAAAATGCCCAAAGATTAGTGATTAATTATGATCCTCTGGTATCAACTTGCCAGAGTCCAAACTATAGCTTCAGTCTTAGTAGCTGAGCAACATTAGAAAAATCATTTCATTGAGCTATTTGCCTCATTGTAAGCTTTTGTGAGTACAGAACAGCATAATATTTATACCTAATTTTATTTAAGATACCCCCGATGTACATATAGAGTAGATGAATCTATGAGGTGTCATTGAAAAATATGATGTATGGTTGAATTAAAAATTGTTATAGTAAAAGACATATTGCCATTAGTTCCTTTAAAATGCCCTGCTTTACTTTGAACATACTGATCCCATCCTTCTGGCTGGTTTCTGGAGTAGCTCTGGATGCGGGCTCTTTTGTGTCTAGCTGTGCTGTTTGTGGCTGCCTTGATGTCTTCAATCAACTCAAATGTTTACCTCTTACGGTCATTTGGACTCTGAGGTGCCTCATAGAATGGATGAGCTGGGTGAGGACACACGCTGATGTTTTTATGAGCTGGCCTTTCTGTTGGATGGCACTTGGCAGCAGCATTTAAATAAGTTTGAATCACACCTAATAAAGACACTCACAAAAGTGGACTTCCAGACTGCTTCGGAAACAGGCAAACATGAGATGGTGTGTTTAAAACAAGGGGAAGTATTTGGAGGGGATCCATTGCGTTATATCTTTTACTCTAATAGATTTTTTGAAATATAAGCATTGCCATATTTTTCTATCATTCTTCTATATTGATTTGTTATTAAACTCATTGGCCAGTTAAAAAATAGTACAGTACTGGATATGCTATATTCGTCAGTGGAATAGTGTCTAGCCCTTAAAAGAAGGAAATTCGGCAACACTTGAACACATGGGTCAACCTTGAAGAGATAATGCTAACTACATTCAGCCAGTCATAGATTCCATGTATGTGAGGAATTTCAGACAGTCTGATTTTAGAATCAGACAGTGGAAGGAGGTGGGGGTGGGGCCTGGTGTGGGGGTTGAGTAAGGGGGCTGAGGAGGAGGAGAATTGGGAGTTACTAATTAAGGGTTGTAGGTTTTGAGGGGGTACCTTTAAGCCAACAATAATGTACTGTACACTTGAAAATTTGTTAAGGTCATAGATATCACATTATGTATATTACTAAATTAATCTGATTTTGCTTTTTTTTAAGCATGTGGCACATTTGCTCTGATTCAAGTAAGTGCAAAATTCAAATTAGCTGTTTCAAACATTTGGGAAAATTCTATTGAAAAATCAGGTCCAGTTTTAAATAAATATTTTAAATATTGATGGATTCAGAATTTAAGTGAACTGAATATCACTGTATAATAAGTTTCTTTAGATCTTGAATTTACTATTCACTCTGGATCCCAGCACTCTCCCCAAAGATCATACCTAGCAAAAACTAGCCACACATAGAGCTGGATGTGGTGGCAGATGCCTATAATCCTAGTACTTGGAAGGTTGAGGCAGAAGATCACAAGTTCAAGGCCAGCCTGAACTATACGGTGAGACCTTGTCTCAACAAAACAAAATAAGACAACCAAATGAACACAACAACAATCCATATTAATATCATGGAACAAACAGAAATCAAAACATGACCCAGACATTTCAATTTCTTGAATTGTTTTCCTTTAACGGAAACACAAAGTCTAAGCCTGATATACAAATACTGCTATATTATTAGGACTTAGGAGCATGTGACTTTGAAACGACATCAGCGTCTCCTGGAGAGAGCTGCTGACTGGAGCGCCCTGGGTTTTGTCCTTGGCTTTGCCTGGCCTCATGTTTGCATCAGTAACTAAGGTGGTAGTTACAGAGAGAGAGCTGTTACCAACACGGGCCCTCTGCATAATGCCGGCAGTGATAGAGAACACGATCCTTGTACCTTTCGCAGGCACTCAACATAAAAAGATGAAATTAAACAGGAGTCAATAAAAAGTACTACATTTAAAAGCAAAAGCTGAGTTGCACAAGTAAATACTGTGTAAGTTACAGTGCAGTCTTTTTGAATGTGATGCTGATGAGTTGCACAACAATGTAGATCTTAAAAGTCCAGCTTTTGAGTTGGTAACCATGGCAACACCATAGCTGACCCACAGGCAAAATGGCTTCACACAATCAAAATATGAAAGAACAGACTGAGCATAATGAAAATAAACATATCCAACTGCAACAATGATGACAAGAAAAATCAAGTAATTTGGAGCATCAAAATGTTCACACATTTTCTCCATTTACTTCTGTTAATATTTTAGTATTTTATTCAATAGGATGTAGTGTGTGTGTGTGTGTGTGTGTTGAGGAGAGACAAAGGACTGAACCCAGGCCATCACACTGAACTACAATATTCCTTGTCACTTTTAATTTTTTTTTTTTTTTTTTCAGAGCAGGTCTTGCTAAGTAGCTAAATTGCCTGGGCATGGCCTGATCTTGTGATCCCGTGGCCTCAGCCTCCCATTGTGCTGGGATTATACCTGCACACTCTTGTGCCTGGCTAACAGGATGCACTCTTATGTTCTCTATGCAATTATTTTAAAACAAAACAATCATCATACAATATTTTATTTTATTCACATATTTTGATTTTATTTTAGTTGAGAACAGAACATATCTAAGATGTAACTTCTATTGTACAAGTTTTATTATAAGCATGGACAATCTAAATTCTTTTACTTAAGCATTCTAAGATTGGAATCTTTATAATAAAACCCTTGCTTTGAAAGTTCTATTTTCAGGGGCTGGGGATTTAGCTCAGCAGCATAAGTGCCTACCTTGCAAACAGGCAGTCGTGAGTTCAATCCCCGGGACCGATAAAAAAGAAAAAGCAAAAAAAAAAAAAAAAGAAAATTCTATTTTCACATTTTTATGTTTAGCTCCCTGATCTAAAATGCTTTACTTATGAATATTTTATTGTGTAATTTTACTTTATTTCCAAATGCACATCTGGTCATTCTACTATTATTTTGGCCTTTAAATAATCTTTGATATGGTAGGTAGCCTGGAAGAGGACAGGAATACAGTTATGCGTCAAACCTTCCCTACCTCCTGCCCAATATTTATTCTCTGATTGTTTCCTTGTTATAATTTTTGCTATGGTAAAAATGTGCCTTTCTGGAAGATAAATTTTCTGGCTACTATTGAGAGGAGGGACAATTTGATGGATCTGATCACAGAGTTATTGGTGAAAGTCTTCTCAGAACATGTAGGAAAGTGTGCTTTTCAACCGAGGCATGCTTTCCGACAGTTTGTAGTAGAGGCACAACAGCGTTCTCGTCTTCCTCTTATTCTTTTCCAGAATGTAGGTGTGGAACAAGAATAGTCTGATGCCTTACAGCCATGAGATGCCTGGGAAGATAAAAAACATCCTAAAAATGGTGACCGTTGACTAGAAAGATCTTAGAATTCTAATGGCACTGAGAAGTTGCAGTATCTCTGCCTTCCTATACTGACATCTTGTTAAGTAAAAACTTTAGTTAAGCCATTAGCATTAGGTTTCTGATTTCAGTAGACCTCTAGCAAATACTGTTAGTGATAAGATTAAAATATTTCTTATTAGAAACTAAAACCCATAGCCCATTTTCTTTTGGGTTTTTGAATTTCAAATTTATAAAGTATTATTTTGGATTTTTGAGCCTGTGTTCTTGAAATTTCATTAAAATCATTTGTATACCTTTAAAAAATTTTCTTTAAAAACAAAACAAAAGATAGAAATGATGCAGAATTTCAAAAAATAGTAGGAAGTTAACACAAGTCAATACATTGCATATTGTTACCTAAGAAGTAGTTGTTCAGGTCGTAAGATTTAGGCACAAAAATGATCAAACAATCAAACAATGAGAGCAGAAACTGTTCTTTTCAATCAACTTACAGAGATTGGCAGTATAATTATATATATATATATGTATGTTTATATACACACATATGTATACTTATATACATATGATCTTTTCCTTTCTTCCTTTCTCCTTTCCCTATCCCAGTTGTTCTTTTCTTTTGAGCACTTTCTTTTCTCTTTCATTTTCATAAAATCTATTATGCATTTTGGATCTTATTACGCTTTCATTATTTTTATACTAGAGAGATAATGCAACACATCATGTGAGTTTGATTTATTTAGAAGCTGCATCTATTTACCTATTAAAGTCTCAAGCTTATCCTTCTTTATAGCTGAGTTGCATATTCTTTTTAATCATCATTGTTGTAAATTTGTTGAGAATGTATAAAGAAGTATGCCATGGCTTATCCATGCTGTGTAGCTCTTATAGCAGGTCATTTCAAATCAAAGCCTAATCTGAGCCCATGTGCTATTACTTCCCTTTATACCCCTTCTTCGTGCTTTGTGAATCTGTATTAATAGGTGCTGGAATTCTTAATCTATCCTCAAAGTCAATGAAGCCTTTCCTATATTTTTCATCCCCTTTTGTTCTTTATTTGTTAGTTTTTGCACTGCACGTTGTGAGACTTTCTTGGCTGATTCTTACACACACTAATTCTCTTCCCAGCTCCATTCATTCTGCTCTTTTTTCTATTAGTAAGTGTTCATTATGGAAATCAAATGTAAATTCATGTAATTTGTAAATTCAGTGTCTATGGATAATAACTTATGTAGATGTAGTAGATTCTCAAATCTCTAATGATATTATTTGGGAATCTGCTTATTACTACTTATTAACTGTATTTCTTCATGTTAGCTCTTTGGTTGGTTCAGGTTGATCCATCTCTTTTGTGGTATTTCTTTTCCTCAGACAGTTGATTTGTGATTTTCTGGCCAATGTTTACTAAAGAATTCCTTTTCTTCATTGTTGCTGCATACCAGTTCTGAGAGTTCTGGGAAGAAGGACAGAACTCACAACTGATTCAACTGACTGTGGGGAGCCCTATTCCTCTTGGATCTCACCACAATGAGGTACTACCATGAAAGACTTGGTAATCATTTCACTTCTAGCAGATTAAGTCAGACTTCATTTTTCTATTTTAACAATCAATCCCAAGAACCTAATGACCTTGAACAACAAGTATTTGTCACATTTGTCAAACACCCAGGCTGACATGAGTTCTACATCAGGGATCACCCACTAAAATTGTTGATATATTGTTCTAAAAAATTTATGAAGTTGACCCTCCAAATTCATAGAGGTTACCTTCCTAGAGCACTCTCAAATTATGAAATACTGTGAGTCTCAGATATAGTCAGAAAAATGCCTATTTTATAGTTTGAACCCTAAATGTGCCATGTCTTCTGCAGTTAATGCAATTTAATTCAATAAAATACTAATAAAGACTTAGAAGATGCAGCATATTTTGGCAGCATTTTAGGGATAAAGGCTTTAAGAAGAACAAAACCAACAACACTCAAGGTAATATGTGAGGTACAACAATCTGGTATTGATGCAGCAATGTTACTGTATCTGGCAGAGATGGATTATAGATCAGCAGCCAATCAGCAGCAAGAAAAACTGAATAACACTTTCAGATTGGCTACTTGAAAGTGCACCCCCCACAATACACAAATTAAGGTGGATCTTTGCATTTCCAGAACAATTATTAGGTTCTAAAGAAAAATATGTGAAACTCTAAACAATGGTTCATTGTAGCCTGTCTTTTCTAAGAATGTGGAGATGATCCTGTTTGTTTCTTTTGCTGTCTAATGTTTTAAATGGATTATCTATTGATGTTCTTTGAGAACTAATAAATTTTATATAACTGAACCATTAAGAAATATTTTGCACAGAAATTTGTTGATCAGATCTTTCTTAAGATGTATGAAGACAAGAAAAAACAAAAGCAATAAGGGGTAATATGAAAAATATGGGGTTGAGTTCCAATTCTGCTAGTAATTACATGTCTTTTTGTTTTTAAATTAACTTTTATTTGTATTAGTGTATGTTTCAGTACATAATAATTGCATTCCCTAGGGGGAGGTGGTAGATGCACTTTTTTTTTTTTTTTTTTTTTTTTTTTTTTATTTAAGGAGAAAAGAAAAGAAAGAAAAAAAAACAGTGAAGGGGTACAAGTTATACAGATTTACAGAATAAAAAATGCGCAGTAGGAAATCACTAGTTAATGGATTACATATTGCCATCTTAGAAATAATTGTTCAAGTCACAAAATTAAAGCTTGTAGAGTGGACATTCCAACAATGGTACTGCAAACAGTTCTGTTCAATGATCCAATAAAACTCTGTGATATTATTTTCTATCTTATACATTTAAATATACATGCAGTTATACAGTTTAGAGCACTTTCTTTTCCTCTCTTTTGTACAGTGACTATTACACATTTTGGGTTTCATTGCTCCCACAGTTCTTATTGCTTTTTTTGGAAGAGAGTAAAACCAAATGTGACATAACAGAACAGAATCGGTCAAGTCAAAAGGGTGGACATAATAGATAATATAAAAACATAATACAAGGTGATCAACAATGGTTACCATAATGCCTCCCGCTATTTCTAATAGAATTGCCTATACCATTAGTTGTACTACAATTGAACAAAACCGTAAAGAATAAAACCGACAAAACCAAAACATTGGAGATATTGTAGGTCTTCAAAAGTAGATAAAAGTCAACGAGAATGGGCGTTATAATGAATCTCATTATCTTCTCAGCTGATGCCTAAACTTTCGAACCTGATGCTATCAAGCAAAACAGAATAGAGGAACCTCAGTCAAAAACAAGATGGTGAGAGTAATACAGGGCTTCAAATCGAGATAATAGAAAGTCAAAGTGGGTTACTATATTATATCCTGCTATATTTTTCCCTTTAATTAAATGGATAAAAATAAAAAAGTAAATAATGGAGTGGAGATTGAGAAAAAAGAGGGCATAACAGCGAAACAGGGCAGATCAAAACATAACCATTTAAGCAGAATAGTGTTTCACCACCAGATAATCCTGACCCAAAAATAGTTACCATATTGACTCCCTCCCTGAAGTCCTTGAGTACAACTTCATATACTGTAGCATTAAGTATATCAAAACAATGTAAATCCATTTAAGAGAATGACAGCGTTATAGAGTATTTAGAATCGACTAACAGAAAATGAACAATGGTCTCTGTATAATCTCCTTGTCTTTAAAAGGTTTTTTCTTATACTATCGTACATAACAAAATCCAATAAGATACAACCTGTTTAGACCATTGGAGACAGAAAAACAAACGCTAGATGAGACTTCAAACCAAGATGGTACTAAATCAGCATTACCTATTAAGATGTCATTTTCTCCAAAAAAAGCTGTTCCTATCATCCAATCTTCTCTGTCTCATTTCTGTTGAGCTCTTTTTCTGTCAGTAGCTGTCAGTTTGTCTTCTTCATTTTGTTCTCTGCTCCATTCGTTGTGGCCTCCCCGCCCCTATTTCTGGGTTCTTTGTATTTTTCTTTTTTTAGAATATCCTGCAATACTTTCTGTAGGGTTGAATTGGTGGTTGCAAATTCCCCCAGTTCCTCTTTATCCTGGAAGCACCTCGTTTTTCCATCAATTTCCAGGGACAGTTGTGCAGGATATCTCAATCTTGGCTGGAGATTATTATCTTTCAAAGCTTGAATTATTTCTCCCCATGCTCTTCGTGATTTGATGGTTTGTGAAGAGAAATCTGCTGTAATTCTGATGGGTATTCCCTTGTAAGTGATCTGTTTCTTGTCTCTTACAGCTTTTAATATTCTGTTCTTGTATTGAATTTCTGGAATTTTTATTATTATATGCCTGGGTGTTTCTCTGTTAGGGTTGTAGGTAGCTGGGGTTCTGTATGCCTCATACATTTGAGTATCTTTACCTTTTGCTATATTAGGAAAATTCTCCTGGATTATTTCTGTGAGTAGCTTTTGTAGTTCACTTGTTTGTGTCCCTACTTCTTCTTTTATGTTCTTAATCCTTAAGTTATGGCTCCTCTTATCATCTTCTTGTCTTTGTTTTATTGCTGTGTGTTTCTTTGTTATTTTTAAGAAGTTTTTCATTTCATTCTCCCATGTTTCAAGTCTGCCCTCCAATTCTGTCCTTAGATAGTCTGTCCTTAGTTTCTTTCAAGCTGTTATGCCAGTCTTGGGTAGACTTCTTAATTTCTTGATAGTCCCTTTGCACCTGCTTCACATACTCAATGCTTTCTCTGTTTTCTCCATCAAGCAATTCTCCCCTCTTTTCCTGTTCTTCCATTCCACCATCTGCTTTTTCCCGGGTGGTGCTTAGCATTTCTCTAACTATTCTGCATACGTCTAGCTTCAGGTCATTGATAACTTCATTCCTGAATTGGTCTATGAGGCTCTCTAAATGGCACTTAATGTATATTGGTGCAGTGTCCACTATTGCCTGATTCTCAGGATTGGGGGCCGGGGAGCCTTTTTTGTTGCTTCCCTTCCCCATATTTTCTGTTCCTTATAAAATGCAATCTTACACAGGAGGCCCGGCTTCCCTGCCTGTCAGCCACAGCCTGATCAAATTGCGCTGGCTAGGTGTTCCCGCCCACCGCTGCACACCAGGGAGTTGCGGAGGAGGCAGCCTACGCGGGAGTCGGTCGCTCCTCTGGGCCACCATCAGGCTCTGGGATCTGGGCTAGGCCAGCCTAGGGGGTCCGCCAGCAGCGTCACTTCGGCCAGGCACCTTTCACCAATCCCGTCCGAGAGGGAAATGTGCGGCTGCAGTTGCCACCGCGCCCTGCTCTTACAGGACTGCCCGAGCCCAGAAAAAACCTCCGCTGGAGTCAAACTGCGGTAGGGAGTCAGTTCCTCGCTCACCTCGCCACCAGTCAGCCTTCCTTCCTGCCTGTCGCGTTTCCGAGACCGTTCCCAGACGCCCGTTCCCAGAGCTCGGGGGTCGCGTCTCTCCTTGCTGAGCCGCTGTGGAGGTAGCCGGCCGCCGCGCGGCGGGAAATCCAAACCGCGGTTTCCAATGGCGCGGAGTCGAGCCTCCACACCGAGATTTTTCTGTTCCTATTTTAGCGCCAGGACTGTATTCCAAGTTGGATTCTCTCAGCCCAGTTCGTTCCTGAGTCAGCAGAGCATATCTCTACTGGTTCGTATCTCCTTAGTCCGCATCATTCCTGGCCTCTGAGCCGAGCCTTTAGAGAGCATTCAGTAGCTGCTGTTGTCTGTCCGCCATGTTCTCTTTGTCTCACCGATAGATGCACTTTTATAGTTCATCTATTCACTCTGAATCTGTTTTCTCACCTGTGAAAAGTGAGATAATAATTCTTATCTGATGAAATGAAATGATGCATATGACAGAGACAATGCATGTAAATAAATCTGGCTCTAAATAGCATTATAGTTCTTAATAGTAATATGATGCTTTAAAAATTCACAAATCATAAGGTGATTGACCCCAATCATAAGAACAAACAACAATTCCAGCTTACCTTGAACAATTATGGGTTATATCTCTCTTTCTATACAAGTATTATTTTCACATTCTTTCTATCACAAAAATGTCATGATTTGGAAAACTACAGATGGTAAATCTAACATCAAATGCCTTTAAGCTTTTGGGACTCAATGATTCAAGGAAACAGGTATCATCTGGTTAAAGACAAGTATCTTCAACAGAACTTTGCCAATTAGGGCTGAACCAGTGTTGTTCCTAAAAATGTTATAGCCAAGTAACTTCCAATTGGAGGCCACGTAGTGGTGAAATACTCAGGTATGGAGTCAGACAACCAAAGGTTGAATAGCCATGTGGACCAGCCCTGTGAATTTTTACAACTTGAATTTATCTGAGGCTCAGTGTCCTCTGTGGTAAAATGGAGACTCATAAAACTGTTAAAGATAATTGAGATGAATATATCCAGTACTTACCATGTATTTTGGCACATACTAACCAGTGTAGCTATTTTCTACCAAAGACAGAGCACAACATGGAATTTATTATAGATTTTGGCATCTTTATATCTGTGCAAGTTGGACTGTGTATCCATATTTGTATTGCATTATCGTTTCCCCAGTGTGAAGATGATACCTTTCCAATGCATTAGTGCTCTCTTTGCAAAATATGTCATATTACATCTGTGATATTAAAAAACAAATAAGAAAATCTGAGGTTTATGTCTACCAAGATCCAATGAAATATTCTCTCTTGTTTATGTCCCTTTTACAACTCAAGATTGAAAGAAAATCTTCAAATTTCCCAAACGAAAATAATTCTATGTTGATTTCTGATTTATTGATTCTTTCCATTATCCCAGATTCTGGGTTCAAAATGTTAAGAAGTGGAATGATTTTGTTGATGTTTCCAATTGAGGTTCCTTACCACCAAAGATAAACAACTATTTAAACAGGAAATGTGCCCTTTTAGTGCTAAAATAAACACAACTAGTAAAGAACCATCCACAGGCAACTTGTAATGAAGCTTCTCAAACTATGACATTTTCGCCACATGAACCATAGAAGATAAACAAAGCTATGTGAAGAAAAATTGACTGTCATTCCCATTCCAACAGTATTTTTAATTCACAGAATTTTTACAAATGCCTTTCCGCCAAGGACACTTTAAAGGCCTTGTGAGATTCTTTTCTCACCAGTAATTCTAGTTATTTTCCTTCTGTCCCTTTAAGAAATTTTCATCTCTAATTTTCCCATGTTGTTTATTTATAAAACATGAGCAAGGAATGGAGACATTTTCTATATTTCAAGGATTTACAGCCTTCAAAGATGGGAGAAGAATTAGACAAGGGAGAAGGCTATCTTCCAGCAATAACACAGCTTTAACAAATACATGATGTATTTATAGAACACATGAAGAACAAAGGAAACAGAGCACTTCCTTTGTGTGTGACTTCTTTTAGTGTTTCTGTCGACCTGGTCCTTTGCCACTATGATTTTTTTTTTTAATGTTCATTAAACCTTAATGAACAAGATCTATATGATTGCTTTTCTTTCAAATTACTGACCTACTTTGCAAGGGAAAATCTCTGCTATCAGTGAAGATGTCATTAACATTTTCATTTTGAGCACACTGTTTTTGGAGGAAATACACTAAGAATTCAGATTGTAACTATTTGATGAAACATATGGACCTACATTTTATCAATACTAAGAATTACTGCAGTGTTAGAATTACTATAGATGATACCACATGAATTGAGAAATTGAAATGTTGCTTTCTCAAAGTTACAAAGTTTGTGGTTTCACATCTACATTTTGCTCCTAGGAATGTTCTTATTTCCCTAGAATTTAGTTTGTAAGTTCTTTGCAAAGATTATTTATTTAGCAACTGTGAAAATGATATTTCTCTAATAAGAAAGGAAAAATTAGGCAATTACAGAAGTCTGTATCAGGTGTAACATCATGATAAATAACATTTCATGTAGCTGCTTTGGTGGTATCTTTCCAATATGTCATTTTTCATATAACTTGCCCCAAATTGTTTGTACCTCTTGGCCTGTCTTTCAAACACTTGAATTGTGCATTTATATAGTCATGAAAATGCATTTTATGTAATATTTTTATAATGCCATTTGACATTTATTATACCACTTTGCTGTGCTAAAGGTTGTATACATCATTTCACAGTCTTATTAGCCCTGTGATACTGGTGGTAATAGGATTCTAATAATAATAAAAGAATACCAAGATTTGAAATGTGTAAGTAATTTGAGCAAGGCCATCGAACTGTAAAGAAGAGAGGCTCAGATCACTGTCCTAGAAGTTCTGACACCACATGCCTCCCATCTCAATTGTGACGGTGATTTCCACTTAAATTTAGCTTTGCTGTTTCCTTTCATGTTGAAATAAAAATGATCCTTGAGTGAGAATGGCCTTTTTGAGTGTCCGATTTCTGTACCAATTTCATGTATGTATTAATGTGCATGCATGTGTGTGATGGATGATCTGAGTGCACGAACATCAGCGTCCACATGTATGTTCTGGAGTCTTTAGGCAGCTGGCAGTGGGAAAGAACCTCCTCCTGCTCCACTGCTGTTTTAAACAGCCCAGTGCTCCCCTCTTCCTCAGAAGCCTTTGCCCGTGCTGCTGAGTTTATTTAGGGGCTGATCATTTTTCATTTATAAACATTTCCTCCACATGTAGTATTCAAATCATCAAAACTCTCAGAAGAGTTGCTGCGGAAGGCAGGACAGGAGTTTCAGAGAATTGAAAATAAGGTTGCTCCTCAGCCAATAGCTTGCAGAAAAATGTAACATAAAATAAAAGGATTTAACCATATAAAAGTACAACTGAAAAATTAGTTCAAATAAAGGAGTTCTGAACAAACTCTTTTGGTGACTGTGAGGATATAATGACTCAAGTATTTGTCTCTGGACCTAAGACAAAGGCACAAAATAGGTGTCTTATAAACACTTCTGTAAAGCTGGACATTAAATGTTCTATTTTATGACCTCATGAAATGTTTTCACTGTGACAACCTGGGTAAGAATATTTTTAAATTTGTCAACTCAGTTTCTGCTAACTCTGCTAAAACTGCTTGGTCATGTTAACAGTGCAATGTGTAAGGAAGTTATAGTGTGAGAGACGATTTTCTGTTCAATCTTTTTCACTTACGCCTAGTCTCAGCTCTCTTCTGCAAATAATGAATATGCTCTGCGTGCTTGGAGCCAGTGGTGTGGCGACTCCTATCATATTAATGTCATTGTCTTTCTGGTTCTAAGTAGGATTATGTAATTAACTTCTCTCCCATCGCTCTTTCCCTTAAGATCCTTTAAGCTCTTCAAGAGCTTTCCCAGAATTCCTAAAATGATGACTTTATCCAAGACTTGCTTCCTCTACAAGCTTGCTTTACCTCCTAAAGTGCTGTTTGGACCATTTGTTTCATATCATACTTCAGAAATTTTATCAATTTTCTCCTAGTGGAAACGCAAAGTGAAAATAACAGAGAGATTTTGCTTTTTCTATAATTCTGCTTGCTAGGAAGGTTAGTGTTGTTCTCTGTGTGCATTTATCATTTAACCATGTTGGCTAAATAACAGAAGATAATTCTTATAATTGTTTACTAGTTATGAATTTCTTAATGCAAATCAAGTCTTTTAATCATCTAAGACTCATATATGTTAAGCACTTCAGTTTATAAAGGTGGTAAGTGCCTAATATTGTATCATCCAGCATGGACACTCTGTTTCCATTTGCAGGTAAATATTTTTTTTCATATTTTTCATATTACCCTTTTTTAACATTTCCAAAGGATTAAATAAATGTTTTATACCTTTTATAGGGATTCATACACACTTTTCATAGTATTCTACTTATATGATATAATTTTAAAAAATATGAATGAAACTTTCTGGCCCTAACATTCTTCTATATAATGAATTTAATAAGCTACTAACCTTTTTTTAACTTGAAAATTGAAAATGGTATTTTTAGTCACCAAACACAATAGTTAAAATAAATTAAGTTACAACTTCAGGAAAACCTTTCTAGTCAGAGTAGCGAGAGTATTGAGGTTGATGTCATAGATGCCAGGCTTACAGACACCTACAGGAGAACCGCCCACGAATGAGGATGGTCATGTGTGATAACCGCTGGAGACTGGATGACACACTTTGAAAGGCCTATGACAGAGCTCCGAGATTCCTGTTCCCCAATCATCTCAGCCATCCTGAGATGCAGGGGATCACAGACCAATGCCTCTGATTATAAGAAACTAGGTAAGACCAAAATATAGCAGTCCCTTTCACCTTATTTTCTATAAATTTCCCCTAGCCACCTTCCTCTGGCTCTGAAGAGCTCTGTTTGGAATTTGGTCCACAGAGGATTAGCTCAGGGAGAGAAAGAGGAGTAATGAAAGATCAAAACATGACAACAATGGGCCCACCCCAAGAAGAACAGCTTGGGAAAATATCCAAAGAACAAACGTGTGCCAGATACAGACTGATTTTGATCTTAGACATTATTGTACAGACAGTATTACATTACATTAACTCAAGATTCTCTGGAAAATGTAACATATAGAGAAAGAGGAAAGATAAATAAAAGCAAAACAAAAACAACTCTTGAAACAAATGATAAACTGGAAATGACAAAACAATTTGCATATTGAACAAAGGTTTAACACCGACAGTGACTGTCTTAAGAGTCTCTCTCTCTCTTTTATTTATTTATTTATTTATTTATTTATTTTTTGAGACAGTGTCTTGCTACATGCTCTGGAATTCAGGCTGTCCTTGAACTCACTTTATAGTAACCATGGACCCCTGCCTCAGCCTCTGGATGGCTGGCATGCTTGCTCAGACCCAGCCAGGAAATCTTTATATTTGATTTTTTTTATGGCTTGAAAAGTTTGAGGAATAAACATGATCAATCATATTACATTTTGAGGAAAAATTTATGTTTGTAAAGTCATCTATTTAATTTATTCAGTAAATACTTGAAAAATTGACAGAATATTTATTTTATCCCAGTAACTATTTTGTTGTTTTTAAGCATAAGGCAAATATTCAAATACATATATTCATTAAATTAAAAATGCAACAATTTACCAGCTATTTTAAGGGAACTGTTGATAATATGTGTTGTATAAGTTAAATTAATTTTGTGTTTTCTAACACAAAGCCTGAATTTTCTAGGATCCCATTTTGGAAAAGTTAAATAATTTTTCTTCTCTGTATCATATTTTTACTGGAAAAGCAAGACCAATTTAAACAAAATTTCTCAACGTAAACAAAATAACACTAACACAGTTTTTAGCATTGTTTTAACATTGTTTCAGTGTATAAATGACACACTTACATAAAACGTAAGTAGTAATGAATTATAGGGGATAGCTGAAGATTTAATTTCTAGTAAATTAGGTTTAAACTTTGAAATAACTTTCAACTTTGAAATACATTTGACATTTTCTTCCTGGCAACCACTCATATTTTTAAGTAATAAGCCTGACATCTAATTTTTCCATGAAAATCTTGAAATGCCCACAAGTGCCATCAAATGCTATTTGGCTGTATCAGCACAACCCTGAGTCCATTTTGGATGAATGCTATTCAAGGGCAAATGATGTTCCTTTGTCTGTATGCAGATTCATCTGTCACTCTCCACCTATTTCTTTTCTTTAAGAATACATACTTGAGATCTGCGCCAAGAAGGCTGCTTTAAGCAGTACCATAATTGTCATGTGTGAAAGAGTTTTGGCCCAGACAGGACACTGTAGCCGGTCAAGCCTTAGAGGTAGAACCAAGGAGCTCCTGTCTCCTCCATCTCTAGGAAATTACCTGTGACTCCTATCTCCCCCACCCTTAGGAATTTACCTATGGTGCTAAACAAAGACCAATGGGCTACCCGTGCATCCCTAATGCCCCCTTAGGTTCCACCCCAAACCGAGGCTACTTATGTGCCTTACTCCATGTGTTCCATGGAGAGATCGATGACCTCGGGGTGGAGATGTCGCACCCCATGGGATCGGGGGTGTCTCTCCCCACATTCTCAAAATAAAGGTCAATTATATTTCATACTTATCTTTTCAGCTGCCGCCAGTCCCCCACAGTTCTATCGTATGGTTCTCTGACCAGGAATGGCAGATGAGAGACTCCTGGGGCTGGTTCCCAGTTTTAGTCCCCTGCCATTCAGGACCAGGACCGGACTGCATCCTGCGTTAATTCCTCACTTCTACACTCGGGAGCTGTAAGCTCCTGGTCACTGCCAGTTGACAAACAATACTGACCCAATTTGACATAGGTGAGCAACTCTCAGAGATTGCCACTGGGTGGGTTTTCTCCCCCTTTCTGTGGGTTCCCATGACACTTTCACATCCTTAGATAGCCCAAGGCAGGGTCTTTTTGGGCAACCTGTGTCCACACTGGAGGAATCTCACGTCCTTTGGGTTTGGATAGCCCAAAGCAGAGCTTTTCCTAGACCAGCCCACACTGAGAGACTCTCACGTCCTTCAGAGCCTTTTAAGTTCTCACTGCCAGAGTTGTTACTAGACCCATATAAAGTCCACTCATAATATTAGTGACGGCCAATTATTAGGAGTTTTGGAGCCATATAATATACCGATCGGTCTGCAGTAAAAAGTGATGACTTTGAACTTGGCAGACCACGGTCCATTTCCTCATCTGGCTGTAACTCCATGGCTAGACCCCACACCAGATTTTTATCTTGGGGGCTACTTCCTGTACCCCCCCAAAAAAAACCATACCTATCTATGGCTTATCACACTGACGACAAGTTTACAAAACTCTCTATTTTAAGCCTTTGTTTTGAGAATGTGTCCTTTTCTGCCAGCATCCCTGTCCCTTTTGTTTCCTCGCCAACTCATCCCCCCTCCTGCCATGCTTGCCATGTGCACCAACCCATTCCCTGCCGAGATGGGAAATGAGCCCAAATAGTCTTGACAGATACGCACAGGAATGCTTTAAGCTGCTTTGGGCTTTGGGCAGCTTTGGGCTCTCGCGCCACCTCCTGGCTCTGCGTGATGTCTCGGCTCTCATGTGGCGCAGTCCGAGTGGTTTGGCTTTAACACCATGCCCCAACCCACGCAACCCGCAAGCAGTTTGGGCTCCACATGGCAGCTCAGCTCCGCATCGGTCCGGCTGCCCGCCGCACATCTCGCGAGCAGTTCCAGCTTAACACAGTGACTGGTGGACAGGGTACCAGCATGCAAAGTCCCAGCTTCACACTGTGTCGGGCCACCTCTCAGCTCCACCCTCCATGCACCACGAGCCCACCACTGCCATGAGCCCACCACTGCCACCGCGGCACCACCTCCGCCTTGTGCATTTCTGGGGGCAGTTTCAGCCCGCCCCACACCCTACATCCTAGCATGCACAGCCCACACGCTGGGCGTGCTCTAACCTCCTGCCAGACAAGTCCTTGCCTCCAAGCTCGAGCATGGCTCTGGCTGCCAGCACAGATATAAACGCAGCCAGTCACAACACACAGTTCATCTTATTGATCTGATGCTGTATTTGCGTTTTCAGTTATTAAGTTCAGATTGTTTCTGCAGCCTTTTTTGTGTGTTCCAGCCATGAAAATTGTTGTCTTTTAGATCCAGATAATTATAAATTCCTTTTGCTGAGAATCACTAGCTCTGTTCCAAGACAAGGGTTTTGTTAAAAGTTTAAATGTTGTCTGAGAAGCGAGAAGAAAGGTAATTGACTGGTAACTTGAGGGTATATAGTAAGTTGTAGAAAGCTCAAAAAGATATTTTAGCTCAACTTGAGGGTATATAGTAAGTTGTAAAAAGCTCAAGAGAATGTGAATTTTATTTGTCTTGGTTTATAGTACTGCAAATAACAGGTTTGAAAAGAAGTCAATGTGTTCAGAATTTGACAGTATTAGATCAGTTTTGATAGACTTATTCATAAGATTGGTAAACTTTTGCTGCAAAATGTTTCCATTAAAATGAGATTATACTCCAAAAGAGGGAGGGTAGACTAAAGCCTTTTTTGTCAAGTATGTAATTTCAGTAAAACAATGGCCAACAATGTGGCACCCTGGAAAAAAGCGGTGTGTCATCCAGATGAAGTCTGCTCTCTGATCTTGAATGCCAAAAACAGGCCCCTCAAAGAGGGCAGGGGGGCCAGCACTGCATCACAAGCCAAACTTAAACCTTATATATATGACATAAATGACATGTCAGTTCTTAAAGTTCTCTGGACCTTGTCCTCCTTAATGAGAAGTCATTACTAAAGTTATAAATACCCTGTTGACTCCTGCATACTTACTTAATTCTACAGATACCTTCTACTGTAGTCCAGATCCCAAACAAAAAGGCAAAACTTGACCTTCAAACCTTATGAGACCTTAATATGGCTTTTCATATTTTCAACAACAGAGATAACACTTGTGACACTTGGAGTTCTGAGACAGGTAAACCTACACAAGGTGGAGCTGCCTGCCCCCCTCGCCCATGGACCATGCTCAAATGCAGCAGAAGACATTGAGCAAGAGAGTGCCCTGTCCTGGCGTTCTCTGAGACCTTATTCCAGGGCTGCTGGACTGTCCTAGCCACCAGAGAGTGGGTAAGCCATCCTAAGTTCTATCCCTCACAGGAAATGCCAGCACTGCCAGAAACTTGCTGCCAAAGACTGATGGGGCTCAGGGCCAACAGCCCCCTTTATGGGTGTCTGTCTCAGAGTCCAAGTCACACTGAAAGTCTCAGGTAAGACATTCTCTATATTTGTAGACATAGAGGCCATATATACGGAGTTATTCCTGGGTTTTCAGGCTGCTATATTAAGTCCTCAATCTCTATGATGGGGTATTGGTGGTCAACCTATGTCATTTACAAACAGGACCTATTTCGTGTAGGGCCCAGTCCTAAGTCTTAAAATGCCTTTTATTCCCTTGTGTTTATACAGGCTAACTTAGACACACTGAGGCCTCAACAGCTTACACCTGTTATCACTAGTAAACCTCTCCTCAATAATATAAGACCACCTTCTTCCTTTCTTATTCACCAATTTCTCAGGCAACCCTGGTCAAGGCTGATAGATACATTTTATCTTCTCACTTTATTTATACTTTTTTTCAGGATACATAAAAGCCTTTCCCACAACCAGGGAAACTGCTGATATACTTGCTAAAGTTCTGTTACAGCAAATCATTCCAAGGACTACAACCAGGTTACAGTGACCCATACCTGATATTCTTGGCAACCTCAACAGTAATCAAAGTTGCTAGACTGCCACTCTGGTTTTGCATCACTCAGGCCCTAGATCTAACCATCCTGTTGCCTACTTATCTCTGCCTTACAAAGGCCCCACAACCATGACTCTCAGGCTGTCATGTTTTGTTATCCAACTTGTTTCCTAATTTCTTATGTTCTATTAATAATCATTTTTACAGCACGACTCTTAACAGTATTTCCTAAAGACTCCAACGTCATGCATACCAGAGACAAGCCTACCTACCCTTTTAACTTTTACCCTTTCAGATGGGGGAGTAATCGCCTCTCGTAACTTCACTCCTCCTAACCTCAGGTTTATTTTTTCAGAATTCTGCCTTACCATGAAAATGTTTCTACCTCAACATGGTCCTGATACAATGACATATCTAAATCAAAGGCACCTTTCCTTCTACCTCACCTGGGTCCTTAAATATGACAGTGCCATGCCTCCTCATAACATCTTGTCTCTTTGTTTTTCCAGTCTAACATATGTGCATTCACCAATGAAGTTGTCCTGGCTAAAACACCTGGCACCAGCTTCTACCAGGGTATCACCTGTCATCCCATCGACTCCCCTAGACCCCAGTACAGTGCCCTCTGCCAGCAGGAAGCAGTTAAAGAGAGAAATCTTTGCCCCTTTTAATAATAATAATCATAAGATGGGATATGAAAGAGTTTTGCCCCAGACAGCACACTAGCTGGTGAAGCCTTAGAGGTGGAACCAAGGAGCTCCTATCTCCCCCACCCCTAGGAATTTACTTATGGTGCCAAAGACCAATGGGCTACCTGTGCATCCCTAATGCTCCCATAGGTTCCACCCCAAACTGAAGCTACTTATGTGCCTCCACTCCATGTGTTCCAGGAGAGATTGCCGACCCTGGGGTGGAGATGCTGCGCCCCAGGGGATTGAGGGTGTCTCTCCCCACATTCTCAAAATAAAGGCCATTTATATTTCATACTTTTTGTCTTTTCAGCCACTGTCGGCCCCCCCACAGTTCTATCAATATGTATGTGTGTGTGGATGTGTATAAATATGTGTGCGCATAAATATACATGAATATATATGCCATATTTCAGTATTTAAGTATACTCCAATTTCTTTTTTCCAAGACAAAGTGGTAAGAAATTTTACTCTCCTTCCCTGAAGACTTTGAATAGTGATAAAACTTTGCTATTCTCCTTGGCTACTCTGGAGAAGTAAATATACTTAACAATATTCTTGTATTTGTGAAGTGTCTACTCTGTGTCTAAGAAACAAGACATAGCTCAAGCTCTTGAAGAGCATATGATTTTCCTGGGGAAACATCAAAATAAATAGGTTGCTAAAATAGAGTAGAATGAATTTGGAGACCAAAGTTAGAATTAGAGGCTATAAGGGCCCCCAAAAGAAGCTTCTAATCCAGTTCTGGAGAACAAGTGACCTTCAAGGTTCACTTAAGATATTTGGAAGAACAGCAAGAACATAAACTTTTGAATTCTGATTTGCTAAGTCTGCCAGTAAGTTGAATTACCTTGAGCTATATCCTTGTCTCCTACATTTTGGTTTTTCAAATAGAATTAATCATCATTAATTACAAAAGATTTTGATAAATGTTAATTTACTTACAGTAAATTAATAATTTTTCCCACAAATTAGTATATAGAAGAAATAAAAATCTCTTCTTTCTATACTTAAATATCCAGGAAATAATATATAAACATCGAGTCTCAATATAAAAATAATATCATATTGATCTTGAATGATTTTAATGTTGTATTATCTTCCCACAAAAATTGTCAATCATAGAATAATATCAGAGAAAGCAATCTAAGTCAAATCTATCTTCACATGAATTATTTTTAACTATTCATGATGGTATTTTCACACGTTCTCTCAGCTCAGTAATTTCTTAAAAATTATCAAATCGAGTATAAAACTCCAAGCACCTGATTAATAAAATGAAATAAATTTATTTCAAATGTTACTTGCAAATAGGAAAAAAAAACTGCAAGCATTTATGTGTAATTTTAATAAAACATATGGAAGTTATATAAAGTCTCTGTTTTTTTCAACTTTGTCTTGAAAAACGCACTGATTTTGTAAATATTCCTTGCCTAGAATGCACTAGGTACGGAGGCAGATGTAAAGCATGTGAAGACATGGCCCGTACACAGTAAAAGGCTATTTTGGTCACTTTCCCATCACCGACACACAACACCCCACAAGACAACCACAACTTGACGGAGTGACTATTATTCTGGCTCACAGTGTCACAAGTTTCCATCTGTGTTCTGCAGGCTGCAGCGCAGAAGCAGCATGGCAGAAGGGCCTGGATGGAGCAGGGCTGTTCCTTCCTGGCAGACAGGAAGCAGAGAGAGGAGAGAGGAGTCAGGGAGGGAGGATACACACACTTCCGGTGGAGGCCGGAGTCCTGTGTGTGATGGGGCTACCTCTTAGCAGAGAACCCACTGTAGCACCCACCCTCCAAGTTCCATCAACCTTCCAAAGCCCCGCCCCTGAGAGCAAGGATTTGCTAGAGCTAACCCATAGGGAGTGCTAACTGGCAGGAGAGGCTTGAGTCTGGTGATGATCTAATCAGATATGGGTGAACTATAGCACTAAACAGATACAGGGAACTGGTTTTGCCAGGGAAAAAATTCCTGCTTCCACTTTTGCCCTCCTTTAATCCGTTCTCCATCTACTTGTCAACTGTCTTCAAAATTTTTTTATTATGCAAGCTACCTAGGAAACTTGGCACAAAGACTAAAATGAATGTTACGACTATGTTCTCTGAAAAGCTTGCTCACCTGGGCTCTGCCTTTCTCTGGAGTCTTAATTGTAAACAATTTTTCCTTCTTGCATTCTGTTTGAGCACAAACAGCTCTTTATTCCTCAAGGGTCAAAATGTACTTTGCCCCAGGAACCTACTCTTGGCTATTTACCCAGTTTTGTTTAGTGTAACATTTTGTGTCTTAAACATTTCCTTATATAATTAAACATTTTTAACAAATGACTTTTTAATGGTGATGCTTGTAGTTTCATAGAAGGAGATCTTTTGTTTCTATCACTAGACAACATTCTTCTTTCTTTGACAAATGTCCTTTTAACGACGGACTATCCTTTTTCTCAACTTGTGATGTGGGAGCAGTTGTGCTTGCCTCAGGGGCCAGTGATAGTTCCCAGTTGGTTTAAACTAACCAAGTATCTGCTACCTGACCACAGGTAGGAGAGGATGTGACATCTGAATAAATTTGAAGAGATAAGGATTATTATCTTTGGGAACATCATTTAAACAGTCATGAAAAAGCAGAATGTAAAGGCAAAGAAAAGTTTTATTGTTCCCAGCAAGTTTTGAATTCTAAGTTGATCCATTTCAGAAATGAGATCTGTCTTGGTTACTTCTCTTTCATTGCTGAGACTAAATACTTGATGTCCAAAATTAATGGAGGAAAGGTTTACTTAGCTCACGATTTCTGGAGGTTTTGCTCCATAATTATCTAAGTCCACACGGGAGTTGCTTGTGACAGAGGGGTAACAGTTCATGGCTAGAAAATACAACAAAAGCAACAAGAGCAAACCAGAGAGGAGCAAGCCTGTCTCCTCTTTTACAATGTGAGTAGGCTACCCACCCCCAGTCTCAGCACTGGACAATGAACCAGTCACAAATTCTAGATTCAGCAATCTCCAAAAAGCTCACACCTCCTGTTTGCATGAGATTTTGGGGGGATATCTAGACACAAATCATAACAAAGTGTATTTTTAAAATAATTTTCATAAAAGTGCTATAATTACTATCTTAGCAAACCTTTATCCTCATGTCTGATTATTTCTTTAAGAAAAGTTAATAATTGGGTTAATAATTCAAATAACAAACATTTTTTAAGTCTGTTAATAAATACCCAAGTTGTATTCAGGATAGGTTCTAGTAGTTTATATTTTCACTATGTGTGGGTTTGAGCATCATTCCTAGCACAGAAAAATGTCTTAAAAGAGAGAAAATCTTTACTTTAGATCTCTCTTTACTTTAGATTTCTCTAGTAGTTATTTATAAGATGTACTAAATTTTAATTTTGTAATAAACTTATATTGTAATAGGAAAAGAAAGAAAAATTGGATTTGAGGATAGATTAAATACAGTATTTTTGACTTTAAAGAAATTTAGATGCCTATGAACGGATGGAAATTAATACAAAATAAGACAATGTAGCCTAGACACCTAACAAATGCAAGATAGCTAGCATACTATTTAATTTCTCAGAAACCAAATACAATCTTTGGAATAATCAGAATTTACTTATAAACATCTTAGTTTGGCTGACTTGTTTGCATTGTACCCACACGAAAATGGTGTAAAAATTGTTTGGGCCCTTAGGCTTGTTTTGAAAACAGAATGAGAAGTATGCAATTAAAACTAAATAGTTAAAGAAACACGTACATTTGGCAAATGTGTTACTTGGAAGATGGCCCAGTGAATTGGCTTTTAAGATCTAGCTTTCAGCAAATGACCAACACATAGATTTAATGGATCAATTTTTATGAGAGACCTGCTAGGAAGCTGTTCTTTATGTCCGCAAAAATACCATAACCAAAGACAAGTAGGCAAACAAAAAATGGGCTTGAAATAAAAAAGGAAAAATTTTAATTAGACATGATGACAAATGCACTAATTTAAGGGTGGTAAAACATTAATGTATATTGATATTCTGTTTCCTTAGACACATATATCTGCAGTTATCTGTAGAGTTGCCTTCTAGGCTCATGAGAATATTGTCTCATCCAATTTCAATCCAAAGAGAATGAGAAAATTGGTATAGTTTGAATCAGAAATGTCCTGCCACATCCCCCAAATCTCTTAAATGCTTTGTCCTTGGCTTGGTTCTATGAGGTCTAAATGGTTCCGTCAAAGTCTCAGTGGACAGAGAAGGGCTTGTTGGTAGATGACTGTGTCCTGGGGGGCTCTATGCACGTTAGTGGGTTAATACATGATGAATTTACAGCTGAATGTTCTGTTAGGAGGTAGAGCCTAATTTGAAGAGGTGAATTACTCAGGGTAACCTGAAAGGACGTGTTCCTGTCCTGGCCTCTCTCACTCCCTGTCTGTCTTTGTTTCTCTGTCTCTCTTTCTCCCCCAGTCTCTCCCTCTCTTTCTCTCTCTCCTTGCTTGCCATGATGCCACAAGATGAGTGGCTTTTCTTTGGCACATCTTTCTGCCTTGCAATTTCTGCTTTGAAACCAGCCAACCACAGAGTGAACCCTGTGAGACTAAGTCAAAGAAATCTCTCCTCCTTAAATTTTGCATGTCAGATATTTTGTTCCTGCAATTAAAAAACAGCTAACAATCTGGTTCTAGGGTTATAGGAAGCCTACCTCTGAAAGAGATGTCTCTCTGTTTGCATCCTGGTTGTGAGGAGATGAGTAGCTTTCCTCTTGTATATGCTTCTATCTTGTTTGTTGTTCTATCACGCCATAGGTTGACCAGGAGCAGGGTCAATTGACTATGAACTGAAATTTGTAAAACAATGACCAGAAATAAGTATTTTCTCCTTTTAGGTTGGTTTTGTCACAGTAACAGAAAGCTGACTGATACAGAAATCAAGTCAAAAATAGTTTTACGCAAGCTGAAGGGATCCAGGCATTCTCGTGATGGAAAGTAGCCAAAGTGTTTGCAAGCAGAAACTCAGCAATCACCGGCTGGTACAATAGGGACAAACTACAAAGATTTTAAAAGTTCCTTAGAATTCTTGAGACAGGAGCTGTGGAGGCAGACATAACTGTGATGCTTATCACTGGGTCTTTAGAAGCAGAACTTGAATGGGGTTGTTGGTTAAGTGATTTGGAAGATACTCTCAGGAGAAAAGGAGTGAGGGAAGCCATGTGATTACATGGAGAAAGATAAATCCTGATTTGCTCTCAGTTGGACTTACTATCTGAGCCTGACAATTCTGGAATCTCTTCCTTCCTTCCTTCCTTCCTTCCTTCCTTCCTTCCTTCCTTCCTTCCTTCCTTCCTTCCTTCCTTTCTTGTCCAGGCTGGCCTTGAACTTGCAAGAGTCCTCTTGCCTCAGTCCCCTGAGTGGTAGATTGCAGGCATGCTCTGCCACACCCAGCCCTGGGATATAATTTATACCCTACTTCAACCTTCTTTATCAAGCAGCCATTGCAGTGGGTCTTCTCTGACATCTAAAGGATTGTTTTCATTGATTATAAGCAATTTTTTTTTATCTTCTAGTACTAAAACCTTAACCTAGAGTTTGTGCTGAGATGCATTCCCAATCCTTTATTTTTAATTTAGAGACAAGACCTTACTAAGTCATTAAATAACCCAGACTGGGGTTGAATTTGATATGTTCCCGCTTCAACCTCCAAAAATGTTGAGATTACCACCACATCAGGCCACAAGCAGTTTTTGTCTAGAGGGGCAGCTGTGAGCTCTTAGCAGCCAGTTCCTGCGAGAATAGAGCAGGGTGTCCATTAGACAAGTGAAGAGCTTGCAGGTGGGGCCCCAACATCATGTACTAGATATTTTAACAAATTTGAGGCATTTTTCTCAAGCGTTTCTGATTAGTATTACAGGTATTTACTGGTTACTACTGTTTTATAATGGTAACTTTTAAACCCTGTATTACTGCTTCTCAAGCATGATTGATGCGTATCTCTAATGTCATGAGAGTAGAAATCGATATTTGTACAACATAATCAAACTGCTCCCTAAACCTGTGGCATTTCCTTGAAAAAATATATATAAAATTTAGGTAAATTTCATCTTTCTCTCTACATACATCTATGCATCTTTTTTTTTTTTTTAAATCGGTACCAGGGATTGAACTCACAACCACCTGCTTTCAAGGCAGGTGCTTATGCCGCTGAGCTAAATCCCCAGCCCCTGCATGTTTTTTTGTCTATGCTTCTTTTGATGAGAACATCCTTATGTTACAGAAAAGTTAGAACATTTGACTTGTTTTCAGACATTTGATTAGAATTTCTGCTTTATGAGGATACTGCAGATTGGTTTTATGGCTTCTCTTAGCATCCTGGAGATACTTACACCTTTTCCTGCAGCATAAAATGGGGGTCTTTAGCTAGAGCTACTTCTTAAGCATCAGGTCATTAGTAATTTGGGCAGTTAATTCTCCTGTAAATCATTTTGACCTTACTAAATTACAGAAGCATAATGGAAGCAATGCTGAACTTACTTCTGTTGTTTTTCCTTTAGTCATCTTGTTGGGAGACTGAATTATTCTTTGCTTGTAGGTACACCTAGTATACTAATGATTTCTGAGATCTCCATATTTTTTCTCTGTATGTCTTACACTTGTCCATCAAAGAATATTTAGATTTATATTACAATTATCCTTGCTTATTTAAACTTTACTATGACAAAGGCAATGGATGTACAAAAGGATTTAACCAATCCCATTTATTTGTGGAATGCCAGACGGGCTAAGTACGACCACAAAATGGTAGACTGACTTAGAAGACAGGCCAAAACATTAACTCTGGCATCAGTTGTATTTTATCTCAGTTTACTACCAAACAGCAAATAAAGTCATGCAAAGGTCACATGAAATGGGAACACAAATCACTGACTGGAAACAGTTCTGCACACACCTGTGTTTTAGGAGTTCAGGCATCCCGGAGGTATTGAGGATCCTGCCTGGAGACAGCAGACCAAACAGAATCAATCTAGCGGGCTGGGTTGGGACTGCCTTAGTGCTGAGCTCTCATTCACCGCACTGCATGCGGTGGTGATGAACTTTCAGAGGTTGCAGTAATAACCTTTGTTATGGTATGGATGCCATAAATGTACCACTACTGTTAAACTTTCTGTCCTGCAAGTAGAGATATTAGTTTTGTTTTGTTTTGTTTTTGTTTTTGAGACAAGGTCTCTCTAGGTAGTTAAAGCTGGCCTTAAGCTCACTGTGTGTTCCTGCCTCAGCCTTCTGAGTGTTGGGATTACAGGAGTGTGCCCCCACACCCAGCAGGGATCTATTGCTTAAGTGCTGTATGAAGTCTGCCACAGAGTCATTTTAAATGCTAGAGATCTTTGGGTGACCACGCTCATGAGGTGCCAAAATATGTAAAATTTATAAATCAAACCTACTTCTAGGGAAAAAATCCATTATAGATAAATACTTTGAATTGTTATTAAAGACTAAGTGTAGCTGACTAGAAGACTGGTCTATCACTTCATCAAATTTACAATGGTCTGCTGAAATGTAAATAATCAGTATGAATCAGTCGATACACAGAGATTCGGTAGCCAACAACTACAAACAAAATTCCCAAGATACCTGTGAGACATTATACGTGGCATACAATAAACAATTTCTCTCTCTGTGTGTGTTAGAAGTATTTTCTTTTCTGTGCAGATTACTTTAGGAAACAAATGTCCAAACATGTCTATAAAAAGAAAATAATGCATTTACACACAAGTGCAGTATATTCTGCCTGTAAAAAGAAAAGAATTTTTTTTTTTTTTGCTTTTAATTTACCAGCTACTGAGACAGTAATTGTCCGTCCTGTAATTTTCAGGGTGAAAACTTACACTTCAAAATACACCTCTCGTCTCTTTCTTTCCTCTCTTTGTGCTTCTGTCTCCTTCTTGAACAATTACATGCATATATTGCGGGGAAATTAGACTTTGACTTCCTGTGAATCCAGATATTTGGGACAACAATCCTACTTTATAGAATTTTTGTAGTTCATTAAAATTTTAACAGATTCAACTCTGTTGCATGTGTATCATTTATCAGTGATTGCTTATTATAGATATCATTTAGAGTCAACATTCAGTATTGTGTACATTTTTATTTGTTAACTAAGATAATTTATACTTCTCTTGCATTTTGTTACATATTTGTATAGGAGGAGGAAGTTATTATTGATCCATTTTGGGCTAATTGGGGGGGTAGGGAATAATCCAGTTATTCTCTTTGCTAAAATTCATTGTTCTTGTGTAGCATAAAATGAATTATTCTATAAGTAAATAATTTATTACATCATTCCACAAATACATTTTAATATGAGTTTAATAGTAAATGCAGTAACCAGGGGACTCACATATGTTGTTTGAGAGAATGTACTGAAAATGCCTACCGTTATTTCAGTGTAATAACTGATTTTATTAATAGTAAAATTATCTGAAAAAAATTAAATTATGCCAAATGAAATCCTCAGTAAGGAAATTAATAGTCAGTGGAAGATATACTAATCGGAAAATGGAATTCAAGCTTTGCTTTCATACAGGCTAAAACATGTCTGCCCTGCTTTATTCTGTGTCTTAGATTACTGAGCAGCAGCAGTACATAGGAGCTTGCTCGTTGAATTAAAACAGGGATTAGTCAAGCACAGGTTGTTCATAGCAATTAGGCTTGATAATTCAAAATCATATTCTTCCTAAACATTTTGAACTTTGATATTATCAAGATTTTCCTTAAGTTTCAGCCTCATCTTATTAAGGATTTGAGCTTAAATTATCCATTAACAACTTTCTGGCCAATGCTAGTGAAATACAATCTTCTTGTGTTTTAACTTTCACTCATCACCATGTAATATACTCCTGTTTTTAGGGTTATAATAGTTTAAACCATTTTGAGTAGTGTTTTTCTTTAAATACAGGTATTATTCCAAGCTTTTATGGCAAAAGAGGGAAATTTAACCCGACATCTTAAGTAGAAAAAAAAAAAAAAAAAAAAAAAGAGAGATTTTATTGGCACTGGCGACTAAGCCATAAAAAGTACCATAGCTGCATCCACCCAGCCTCAGTCCTGGATTCCCTTTGTTCCTTGGTTTGTGTCCTTGTCACTAGAGTGGACCTTACCTGTGCCTGTATTTGGGTTAGCTTCTTCTGTTTCACTTGAAGATGTACGGTTCTGACAACCATGGCTCTCCAGCAGTACCAGGGTTTAAAATCATCATTTGACAGCACAAGGAGCTACCAGTTATGCCATTTGCCTGAGGCAACCTGGTCTTTATGAAATATAACTGGTTTTCTATTTTTGATTGAGGTAAAATTCATATTCCATAAAATTCATCTTTTAAAATACACAATTTAACATTATTTAACTTATTAAAAATTGTACGACTATTACCATTATCTAATTTCAGAACATTTCAGTGCCCTCAAAAGAAACTTTTTTATACATTATCATTTTTCATTTCATTCTTTTTCCTCAATTCCCCAAAACCGCTTGCCTGTTTTTTGTGTCTATGGATTTACCTCTGAAGGATGTTTCATATAGGTTGCTTCCTTACTCTAGCATATGTTCATGGTTCCTCCATGTGGTAACTTGCAGCAACACTGTTTCTTTTCACTGCTCACTAATCAGCTCATCATATGCATCTACCACTTCCTGTTATGTTTCAGACACACCGTAACCCCCACCCTGTATGCTGGGGAATCAAGCCTCACCGATGTTAGACAAATACGGTACCACTGAGCTACACGCTCAGCAGCCATCTATACATTTATTCACTATTTTATGAGCTTTGTTTTTAAATCTTGTTCCTACATTTTGGCAATTATGGAAAATATTACTATGAACATTTGTGTACATATTTCTCGGTAGACATATGTTTTCATTTTTCTTGGGTATTTGCAAGGAGTCAGATTGCCAAAGCATGTATTAACTTTGTTTTACTTTTGGAGGAACTACCACAATGTTTTCCAAATCCACTCTACTATTTTATGTTACCACTAACAATATATGAAGATTCTAATCTCTTCACATTCTCAGCACCATCTATCATTAGCCATGTCTTTAAATTAGCTATCCTAGTAGGTTTGAAGTGGAGTTTCATTCTGGTTCTTATCTGGATTTTTTTGTAGCAAATGATGTTGAGATTTTTTTATATACTTATTAGTCAATGCATACATTCTTGTTGCATTGAAATATCTGTCCTTATTTTTGCATCCTTTATATTGGATTATTTTTATTGTGATTCTCACTTTCTTCTATTGAACTGTTCATCTATCCTTATACTAAGACTACATGATCTTGATAGTTTTCTGGTAAGGCTAGAAATTAGATTAAGTTTGGAAAATGTGGTCACTTGAAATTTGATATTCCTTTATAAGGTTTTATGTTTTGTTTTTACTTTTCATTATTCTGTGCCGTTTGCTTTCCCATGTAACTTTTAGGATCAATTTTCAAATTCTGTGAGAACAAACAAGTGGGCTTTGATTAAAACAGGATTAAATGTGTAGCGCAATTTCATAAATATAGCTTTCTTGAAAAATTCTTCTAGTTCATGAAAATATGGAGTCTCTCCATTTATTTAGATCATCTTTAATTTCTTTCAGTGATTGTCATAGTTTCCAGTACATGAGTCATAATGCTACTGTTTAATTTATCTGAATATTTTTATATTTATATTGTACATGGAATTGTTATGTCAGTTTATCTTTGAATCTCTCACAATAGTGTCTAAGTAAAACTAAGTTTTGCATTTTTATCTTTCATCATACTATGCTGAATTCATTTGTCAGCTCTAATTTAATTATTATTATTATTGTGCATTCCTTAAAAGTTTAGATATATCAGAGAGCTCATCTCTAAATAGAAATAATTTTACCTCTTTCTTATCTGTATGCTTGTTTCTTCCTCTTGAATATATGTCTTGGCAGGCACACCCAAAAACAGCCATGGAAATAGTGACAGAAGAGTAATTGTCTTGTTTCTGATTTTAGGGAAAAGGCTTGGAGTCTTTCACCGGTCAGCAGAATGTTAGCTCAGGACTTTCAGTGACGACCCTTCTTGGTGCTGAGGGAACTCTGTTTCAAATTTGTTTTCTTCTTGTGAAAAGTGTTAAATTATTTTTAACGGCTCTTTTGTCTGTTCATTGAGGTAATTATATGAGTTTATGCTTTTCTATAATAATGTGACTATTAGTATAGTTACTAACATGCTTTATAAATGTATTAAATTCACATGCTTTATAAAATAAATACAATAAATTAATATTGCATTCTCATGACCATGTTAATGAAATGCAAACATTGATGCATTTCTTGCTTAAACCATTCTTTCATTTCTGGAATAAATCCCAATTGGTTATGATACCTAATCCTTTGTAGACATTGCTAGATCCAGATTGCTAGTATTTTGCGGGGGTCCTGCTTCTATATTCATAAGCAGTATAGATTTGTGGCTTTTCTTGTGATGTTCTTCTTTTAGTATGAGAGCTATATTAACCTTCATTGATGAGGTTATTAAATGTTTCTTCCTCATCTATTGGTTTTGGGCAAATATGTGAAGTGTTCAGGATTGATACTTCTTTGAAGGTTTAATAGAATTTATCTGTGAAATAGTAATCTTTGCAAGTTTTTTTGAGGGCATATTTTGAGAACAGAAAGGATTACAAGGGAATACTGTAAACAATGTTGTGTTTATACATTAAATAAACTAGATGAAATGGACACCCCAGAGAAATACAAACTACCAACGCTCAAGGTAACAAAGAAAATCCTGCTAGATTTTAGAAAGACATGGAAACGAAAATTTAAAAGGTACTATCAAAAAATAAAACTACAGGCTTATATCCTTTATGAATGTATATGTAAAATCCATGATAACACAGAGAACAGCATGAATTGATTTTCTTTTTTAATTTTGCATTTAGTTATTGATAGTCTTAATTTGGTAACACATTATTTCCATATTTTCCTTTAGTTCTTTAAACACAGGTTTTTAAAATTCATTGATCATGTATAAAACAGATAATTTAAAATATTTGTTTAACATGTCCAATGTCCTGATTTCCTCACGGTCAATTTTCATTAATGTGATACTTATTTTTCCTGTGTATGAGCTATGCTCTTTGTTTATTTGCATGTTTCATAAAGTTTGTATCAAAAGTGGACATTTGAAATAATACAGTGAACCAACACTGAAAATTAAAGGCTTTCCTATTCCCTCTGGTTAGTAGTTGTTTCTTGTTATGGCTATTGGTTTGTTCAATGACTTTCCTGAACTACGTTGTGTGTAGCCCATAAACTTTCCATATGATTAATTTAATGGACAGCTGGTGATCGTACAGAGATTTCATTAGTCTTGAATCAGTAAGTCTCTCATTTTCTGAGTGTCTTCATGTGCACGTCGGGGTGTGACTTCACTGTTCAGGTAGTCAGTTTCCAACTCTATCTTATTTTTCATTGCCTGCTTAGGCAAAACTTCAAGGTCAGACAGAGGTGAGTGCCTGGAGTCCTCTTCATTCCAGGACAGTAACACAGCCCTGGATGTGCACACAGCACTGCTCATGTATCTAGACCTCAGGAGTGGAACTGTGTGTGGAAACCTCCATCTGGGACACATGATTAAAGCCGCAGTGATAGAGTTCTGAACAGATAGGATAGTAAATACTTACAGAAGGAGGTTCACTGTTCTCCAAAAAGAATGATGATTTTTCTGGTAACTTACAACATGGCAGAATCAGTAGAGAACCAAAACAGTCTCCTCATTCTGCTTTGGTTCTTTCTTATTTCACATTGTTGTGATTTTATTAATTTTTATTTTTTTTTGTGGAAATTGAATCCAGGACCTCATGCAATGCTAGGCAAGTACAGTACCACTGAACTATTGCCTAATTGTTATTATAACAAGTTTCTCAACCCCAAGCAGTAGGCAATAACTTAATGAATTATGATTTCTCTTATCTGTAACATCACTGAAGAGCTTAAGCATAATGACTGCTGACGAAGAGAGAAGAAAATACTAGAGAAAAAAGTGAATAGCATTCTACCCACCAGGAAATGTACAGTATGATTTTCCATGCAAATAGAAATAATAATAGAGAACATGCTGCTAAGTGTCTAGCGTACTCCATGCATAAAGAAATATTAAACAATCAAGCAGAATTTGGGTCATAGAAATTCTGATAAAACAATATTCATGATTGCATTTTAATCGTTACTACTTTGCTTTTGAATGTTATAATCATTTCTAGGCTTAGATAGTGATTGCTTATTTTAAGTTTATTTTGCTTTTAGAAAAAGCAATTTTTAATCCATTGAAATTTGATGAAAATGGCTTTGAAAATTATCAAAGTTATTTTCTTGTAATGATAAGACATCCATTTAAATTTTAATGCATCCTTTACTTCAGCCCCGCTTCTTACCTCAAGATGTCCACAATTCAGGTAACAGTGCTCTTAACTAGAATAATGTGATACTCTTGATCTGAGTATGAATGGAGAAATATTCTACACAAAGAGAACAGGATATTTAATGTTCTTTGTGGATGATTCTACTTTAGGCTAAAGCAGAATTTACATGGCTAAGTTTCTAATAAGAGTAGGAAAAGAATCAGTTTAATTCCCCCTTTCTTGTGTATAAATAAATATTTCATGAGTCTCAGACTGTCAGGAATTCAATCTCATTCTATATCCTGTCTTTCGGAGCCATTGCCGGTACAATCTCAGGAGCTATAGATAACAAGGAATTAATAATGAAAGTGAGCCATGAGCTGCAGGTGTTTGTGTGGATTTAGCATCTCTTCCAATATCCCTATCAGCAGACAGACAGGAAGCTGTTTCCTTAATAAGTCCTTGAGAGTTACTTGAGTGAGAAAACCTTTTTACATTGAGAGATTTTTCAGAGATAGACATGGTCTTGTCATCTATTCCACTGTTTACTTGGCACAAGAAATCCGTTATTCATCACTCAAATTTTATCACTCATCTTCTGAATATACTCCATCAATGGAAAATATACTTCCTTGTGACACAATCATTCCACTTCCAAATACTGTACCTAGTAGAAACTTCTTCATGATACAAGTTGCAACTCAACTTCTTAGAAGTACAAACATTGTACTTCATTTGCTAGGACTTGGGAGGGGACTGAACGGCTTAACTCATCTGTAAACTTTATACCAGATTACAGAGAAAGATTTCAACTTCAACTCCTTTCTTGAGTTAATAAACTAGTATTACAGGGTGTTACCGGTATAGATTTTATAGTCTTTTATTTTACAGTTTCTTATAATTATGAATATGTTGTAAAAATGTAGGTTAGGTGGTAAAAATTATCCATAATAGCTGATTAGAAGAATGACTTTAGGGAATGATTATTAATATATTTCTGTTAACTTGGAATTTTATTCCAAAAAGGACTTGTCTCACTCAACATTATTGTTAATAGTTTGCACTAAAACGAAGACAAAACACCTCTATAAATAAATATACAGTTGTCATGAAATAGAGAACAGTAACTTTCACACACAATGACTAAAAGTCAGAATAAAAAGATCTGACACATTGGATATTTAGGCTAAATTTGTGTGACTAC
The DNA here is from genome assembly GCF_034190915.1 of Cavia porcellus. Classification (NCBI taxonomy): domain Eukaryota; kingdom Metazoa; phylum Chordata; class Mammalia; order Rodentia; family Caviidae; genus Cavia; species Cavia porcellus. The sequence continues at coordinate 21,838,592 of NW_026947497.1, read as the reverse complement.
AATTATAATCCAGATATAGCATCTTTTTGCAGTAAATGTTCAAGGTCTATATTTTAAGGTGAAACATGGAGAAAACAGGAATTCTAGTAGACTGAAAGCATATGGGTGATCTAATGCAGGAATTCACAAATAAAATCACACTATTTTGGCAAGTGATATTTTAACTGAAGCATTTCCATCTACTACTGCCTAAGATTGCTTTTGTGCTACAACAGCACTGAGTCCTGGGACAGAATCTTATGTTTACTATCTGATCATTTACAGAAAAATTAGTTTTGGCTGGAAGTGGTGGTGCATGCTAGTAATCCCAGCACTTAAGAGGTTGAACAGGAGGATTGCCACAAGTCTGAGGCCAGCCTGCATTATATAGTGAATTCAGGGTTAGCCTGAACTATACAGCGAGACCCTGTCTCAAAACAAACAAACAAAAAACAAAAGACTTACAGAAAAACTGATTTGCCCTGATTTAATGCAAACTTTTTGTTAAGATGCATATTTGCCACATACACAGAAATGGTAGCTACAGTGTTTTCTGCACTACTGATTAGTTTATCACTGCTTATGGTTTCAGTTCCGGGCTCCACATTTTGTGTGGAACACTGACAACTATCTCAGAGTGAGAAGATGAGGAAGGCAAGGGGCTCAGAAAGAACACAAGTTATTTTGAAAAACAGAAAACAGTTATTTAAAGAAACAAAGGAGGCTGGAACAGAGAAGATTCTTAGAAAACAGGATGGTTATATTTCTAGGTCCAGGGGTTTAGCTCAGGGGCAAAAGCACCTGCCTGGCAAGTGTGAGGTCATGAGTTCGATCCTTGGTACAAACAAACAAACACCCCACCAGCTGTATTTTTGGATTTAAATATGCAAAAGACAATCATCTAGAAGAGGTATGTGCTCTTTCTGGGTTCCAGAGTGGATATCTAGGAAATAGTAGGGCTAATGCAATGTGTATGGCAGAGTTAACAATATTAAGGAACACTTGTTTAGTGGTGGTCCTGAGGATGGAACACAGGACCTCAGGGACAATATACTAAAGCACTGTCACTGGTCATTCTCCCAGCATCAGGGAAAACTGTGGATTAAAATTATTTGAAAACAAATTTAACACCCTGGGAAGAGTTTTTGCACATATGGAAATAATTAAGACAAGGAGACATATCACTGTTATAGATATAGAGACATTTTATTAGGAACAAGGAGAAATACACTTTTTGGTACCGAAATTGTACTGTTTGTATCTGTTGATAACCACAACTCATCCTGACTTTAATTTGTCCTGCCTGCTTTCCAGCATTGACTTACTCTGTTCCCACTCCTGGGCCTCTCTGATTTTTGGTAACCCCTTGTGAAATAGTGCCTAGCACAAATTCTAATTGCTCAGGCTAACATCTCTCTAAGGACTTTGTTTTTACATGCAGTCCCACTTAAATTATTTTATGTGAATGATTATAATTCTGGCTTCAGGCAGGATACTGGTGGGCTGGCCCTAATCCAAGCTTTGGAATCATGCTCATTCATGCAACAAACATCCATTGATCGCCTCCCATCTACCAAACATTTTTCTAGGATCCAGTGACATAGTAATGTTTATTGTTCATAAATGAACTAAAGTGGGCAGGATCCCAAGATGAGGGCTATTTATTTTCTTGTCCACCTGTTGTAGAAGAAAAACGTTATTAACAAAGTAGGCTGCCACATTTTACTTATATTTGTTAAATTATTTTATTCCATTTAAAAAACATTTTGGTTTTGCATGCCACTTGCTAGGAACTATTTCAAGCATTTTACAAATATTTGATCATTTAATCCTAATAACAACACTCAAATATTGATAGGCTCAGTCTAGAGTCCCAGTTTATAACACAGAGAGGAGATTGAGGAAGATTCTCATAGCTAAGATGGAGCTGTTTCCCTGTTTCTTTTCTCTTTTCACTGATTTTTCAAAAGATGCTGGACCTGAAAACTGCATGCATCTTTTGAGGTTCAGCAGATATTTTCAAGTAAGCATTTGATGGAACTTAGTTATAAAGCAGTGACCAAAACCCTGCTTAACCTTAACATATTGACTAAGTTTGTGATATGGAGAAAGAAGACAGGAAAGAAAACAGGATGAGAGAGAATGTTCCATTTAAAATATAATCTTTTACAAAGAACAACTATATAATAACCATAAAATATTCCTTAAGTATTGTGATGACTTTTTCAAATACATTCCTCATGTATGAAATCCTAACTGTCAAACTGCTTCCATTCCAAAACAATGTGGGTTGTTAATTTTTCATGCTTGTATTATGCTGAATTCCTGGGCTTTAGACTTTAAAACTGTTTCTTTGTTACTTCATGCACTTCCCTAGGAGCAGAAGAGAGCTGATCTTTGCAGAGAGATTCTTTTTGAAAGCAAATTGCACACATAAGTATCATGTTAAAGCATGAGTTTATTCATACAACCATATCTTTGTAGATATTGCCTACACCTTCAGTCCAGGCTTGTATATAGACATCTGGACTCTTGGCTTGTCACATGGTTTTCTCATCCACGAAATAGTTTTCTTCTGCTTCTTTGCATATAATCATCACACTGGACCAGATACAAATTTCAGAGGTGCTACTTTTTATTCAATGTTACTTCAAGTCTTTTATATATATATAAGACAAAAGCAAAATTGTAATGTGTGTCGTATCTAGTAGAAACATAAATCTCTCTCTTTTAGTTTACTTTCTTTTACTTTGCAGTAGTAGGGATTGAACACAGGCCAACTGTACTCAGTCTCACTTTTGGCTCTTTTTTTAATTATTTTTTTAAATTTTGGGACAAGTTCTTAATAATTTGCCCAATGTGGGCTCAAACTTCTGATCCTCCTGCTTCAGCCTCTCAGAGTGCTGGAATACAGACACCCACCATGTCACCCAGCTTGTTCTTCTTTAACATGAGTTCACAGGACAGTGTGTCAGGCATTGTGCTAGGTTTTAGCACACGGAGGTGAACCAGCTCAAACATCAGAGTAAGTCCCTAATAATAAACACTGTTACAAACATACCTACTCAATACTATTATGTTATGGAACCTAAAAGTTCCATTTGTTATTTGTTTAATAACCACTTAACCTTTCTTTACTAAGGATTCAATACCATGCTACGTTTGATAGGAGGTGAAGAGGTACAAAACTTTCTGATTTTTGCTGTGAAAAGCTGTGTCTTAATGGAGAGAGTTGAATTCATTTCTAAAACAGTAAGTTTTTATAGTAAGAAAAGATCCAAAAGAGGGAGAAAAATTTGTGATGTGGAACAGTGAGATAACTGAAGGCTTGGCTTCCTTTAAAAGGTTAAAAGAGATTTGGTTTGGGAAGAAGTAGAGATGGAGACCCAGATAGGAGCAGGGATTGCTCTGATCTTTGATTGTAATACAGAAAAGGTGGATTACGTGGCCCTAGCTTCACCTAGAAAAGGATTGTAAAAAGATGAAGCAGTTGCCAGTTGGTTGCTTTTTTTTGAATATACTAAGAGGATATCCACGACTGCATGTGTGGTGGGAGGGTAGTGTGGGTATTTAGAAGTGAAAAAATAGTTGTCTTGAAGAATAAAATTCATGAGTGTATCTGAGAGGTAAACAGTTTCACAGTTTTAACTGCCCATTTGAGATTTTTGGTCTTAAAATTCAAGGAAGCAGAATTAAAACTTAAAAATTTCTCTATATTGATAGTTCATAATTCATTTCTTACAATATGCAATAAAATACAGGTCTCAATTATCTGTACTGTGGAGTAAGCAAACAATTATAGTAAATCACAATAGATTCTTCTAACTTGATACATCAGAAAGAGATTCTCTCTTTCTTCTTTCTTCTTCTGTTTTTTTGGAATTGGAATCTTGCTGTGTAATCCTGGATCCCTTCAGGGAAGTAATTTAACAAATAGATCATGAAATATGAGCTAAATCAGGAGGTGGAACATTAAATAGCAATCTGAAAGGCAATCTTTGGGCTGCAATGAAGCTCAGCAGTGGAGTGCTTGCAACTGTGTGTGAAATCCCACTTTAAAACAAAAAAGACATTTTTACTTCCTTTTGCCTATTTGGGCCCTGGCACCCCACCGGTGGTAAGTCAGTAGCATATGCTGATTCAGCTGTATATTTAAACGTATTTGTTCATTTCATCATGTGTCATAATGAAGAGTTTTCTTAAGCTGAAATTTTAAAAGAATAATGATAAAATGAAAATAGAACTTTTAAGATGTATGCAACCTGTATTTTATTGTATATTGTAAAAAATGAACTGTGAACTGTGGACATAATTTTCTTATCTGCCTATAAATACTTCTGAATCTAAATTGATGTAAACTTATACCAGAAACATTAATGAGTAGATGTGAAACAAAATCCAGAGGCCACTATCCATCCCAGTTTGTTGGTACTTGTGGTTTAAGATGGCGCATCTTACTTTGATGACTTATGAGACTCGGACAATGGTCTTACTCTCTGCTCAAAAACTTAGAAATGGCTGTGGATACTATAGCTCTCTGTCTCTCTAATTTCTGATCTCTCATTCTGTAGACTTTCCTGTGTATGGAGAAAATTCTGAGAATCTTTTGTAGTGCTGTGAAACATCTTCCAGACAAAACAGTCTAGGAAAGATGTGAGCAAATTATGACCCATGGCCTGAATCTTCTTTATTTAGAAAGGCCATATGCTTTTTCTAAATAAATGTTACTGGAAGGTACCCATGCTCTTTCATTCATGTACTGCCTAAGGCAGAAGTGAATTGTCATGATAGAGATCATAGGGCTTGCAAAAATGTTTACTCTCTGGCTCTTTACAGGACAGTTTTTCCTGACTTCAAGTCAAGAACAAGATTGTGTGTACAGCTCAGGAGGAAGTTAGCTAAGCATCAACTGTCCCAAAGGTTCCTACTGTCCTTGATAAATTCTAAACCTGTAAGTAGTATGTGGCAGTTGTCAACTGAATGGGGAGAGGACATAGACTTTTGTTTAAATTTTAATTTTTTCTTTTTCTGTTTTGGAGTAGGGAGACATGGAGAAATTTTCTTCAGTGACAGTTTAGAAATAAACAAGCACTTTTCCTTTGTGCTAAAATGTTGTTACCGACTCTCTCTCTCTCTTTGTCTGTCTCTCTGTCTATGTCTCTGTCTCTGTCTGTCTGTCTGTCTCTCTCTCTCTCTCTGGATTATTCGTGCATCATAATGTGTGAATGGAGCTTCCCGAGTATGAGGTTTATTCAAACAATAGGTTTCATTCTGAATTAGTGAAAGCACTAATTGAAAAATCAGAAGAATTCTGTCTTTAAGTGCTGATGTTAATGCTCGCATTCATCCTTTTGAATTTTGATGAAGTATTTTCCCCCCCTGGCTGTGGAAATTCTTATCACAATGCCTTGACTCTGACCAGCCTGGCTGGTTGTTGCTTTGATTTATGATTTAATTCCTGTTTGCCAGCTCTTTTTAAAACTACTAAATGGAATGAAATGCTTTAAGCTATGTCACATCCAGTAGCTGGTTTCTGAGAGCTTCAAATGTGGGCTTTAAAACTTCTTGCAGGTTAGCCACAGGCTCGGCTGCTGGGCAGCTCCGGCTTCTGGACACATTAAGGATTCTGGACAGGTCTTGTCCAGACGCCCTGGTGCTCCTTGCTATTCTAGTAGCCGCATTTTGTCTCTCAGTGGAATCTTCTCCCATTATATTTAAGGGAAGTGATTTGTTTCCAGGCTACAGCTTCCCAAAAGCTGTGGTCATATGGGTGAACTGAAATTAATTTCCCAGTGCTCTGGCTCTTAGTCTACGGAGCAGGAAAGCAGGTCCTGCATTCACTTGCGTTTTCTTTGCATTTTTATTTTGCTGGACAGATTAGGAAAATGGGAACTGAGGTGGCAGGGAAATGAGATGTTAGGGAAATAGAAATGAATGCAGGGAAATAGATGGCAATTTTTCTTTTCTTTTCTATTTTTTTTTTTTAATGTAGCCATAATAAAGATAAAGAAAGCTAAATCAGTTCACCAGGGCTTAAGATAGTAGGGAAACATTCTTTTAGGCTTTGCCTACCCACACGGATAAACCAAGAAGGAAAAGATGTTTGGAAAACATAGACTGTCATAATGATTTCTCTAATTTTAGAGGAAAATGAAAATGATACTTAAAGAAGTTTGTCTGTCTCTTATGTATGCTTATTATAACTTTCTAAAATATTCATATGGATTTTTCTGTCCGCTAGAATAAGAACTTGAATGGCAGAAGTCTGGGGGGAAAAGTGTCTTTTTATAAAATCTGGGTCACAAAAAATTTATTGTACTTGGCAATACTTACAGTTTCAAATTTATTTTAGAGATTATTATTACATTTAAAAAAATGTACTCTTGATGAAAAAAGTTTAATTTGTTTGGTTATGTAGTTTATTTTAGTTCAGATAAAAATAATCTATTCAATTCACAAAGTTTATTTACTTAAATTAAATGAACATAACCTTAGCAATAAGAATTACCATTTATGGGAATATTTTTATGACATAAATAGAAATTCACCCTAAATGAGGAAGCTAAAACCCCAAAGAGACATAAAGGGACAAGTTCTTGCTTAAAACTTACATTACCCAGTGGAAATATCAGAAAATGGGATCCAGATTCTGGATTCCCTTGACACTCCACCATTCACCTGAGATTTTATTTGTGTAATACATAGAAATTCCAATAAAAAAGAGTATTTTGCTTCTATTCTGCTATAATTACAAATTAATTTGATGGTAGCCTATTGATACCTATCAGTCTTAATTACTATATCCAATTATCCAACAGTTCCTGAGTGTTTATTCCATATCAGGTGTGGAGTTACGTAACAGGGAAGAAAATTTGAGCAAAATTCCCCACCCTCTCCTTCATCTAGTTCAGAATTCATCAGGATTTTAGGGGATGAGAATCAATCACAAGACTGCGAATTTTAGCAGTCATTTGACTTCTCAAAATAATCTTATCTTTACAGTCAGACAATAATAGATAATTTAGTGATTCTAATTATTAAGCAACAGTTTCTCTGCAATCAATCTAGCTCTGCATATCTCATTGTAACAGATAGAGATATGGAGAAAAGAAAAATCATAAATGTGGTGAGAAAGTAAAATTCACATTACATGCAGAGGAATTATGTACTTGATTATTAAGTGCAAAATAGAAGAAGGCATTCCGAGTGTATACAAGAGTGGTAGCCCAGGGAAAGGTCAATGGACTTATTGACTTCAGGGTCCATGTAATTCTTCCAGCACACAGAAAACTCAGTGTTCTAAGCTGCTGTGAGATAGTGAGGAAACTTGTAGACATTGGAAACAGGAATTCACAGCTGACTTCAAATGAATGTCAAGTTATTATGAGATTTTTCATGGTCACAGTTATATCTATTTTACTAAGTTACAAGGAAAAAGATGATACAGCAGTGAAACCATTTGATAAACCTTCAAATTGAAGGAATTCTTGATGTGATAGTGTATGTTTTGGGAGGATAAGACAATCTTATCATAAAGAGCATCAATCTTTCTCTTTTCCTCTAATGCTTGGTTAATTTCCTTGATTGAAAACAGTTACCTCTGTCCACTTTCATTACTCTTCATTATATTTGGATTTCAAAATTTGGTATTAATTGTAAGAGATAATTACAATCATACGGTTATTAAAGTAAGCTCATAACAACGTGAATTTTGATTCAGTAGTGATTTCAAAACTTAAATCTTTGTTTTTCTTGTTAATTCTATCATATTGGGGTCTGATTAAAACAGAATTTCCATATATATTAATTTCCAAAATAAACTGAATTTTTTTTTGAGACAGGGTCTTGCTATGCAATTTAGACTGATCTTGAACTTACTATGCAGGCCAGGCCAGCCTTGAACCCATGGCGATCCTCCTGTTTCAGCCTTCTAAAGGCTGAGATTACACGTGTGTGCCACTATGCCTGGCCTGAAAATCTTATTTACTATATACTATTAATTTTTTTGTTTTTAAAATTTACTAATATTCCAATATGATTTTTTTTTTTTTTTGTCTATTTGTTTTGCTTTTTGTGGCCTTTTTTTTTTTTTTTTTGAGACAGAGTCTCACTATGCAGGTCAGGCTGACCTTGAACTCACTTTATACGCCAGGCTGGCCTCAGACTATGGTTTATGGGAATCTTCCTGCCTCAGTCTCCCAAGTGCTGGCATTACAGGTATGTGCCACCATGCCTGAATTGGTTTGATTTTACGTATGGAATATATTTCAAATATTCTGGAGATTAAGTCATTTAAAGGGTTAAGTTAGCTCTATTTGGCTAACCTGGAAATCCTCCTCTATATTGTCAGAAGGTTTTTCTTTTACCTTATGTGTTAGCATTCAGAACACTTGCTTTGTAAATTGCGTGTTTATGTTCTCTTTCTTGTCTTTTATCTTTTTTTTTTTTTTTTTTTTTTTTGTCTTGTTCGTTTTTATCCGTACCAGGGATCGAACTCACGACTGCCTGCTTACAAGGCAGGCGCTTATGCCGCTGAGCTAAATCCCCAGCCCCTTTGTCTTTTATCTTTAAAAAAAAGCTAGATTACTACAGAAATTTAGTTTTTACTAATTTTTATACTGTCAGCACTAATTCTAATGTTTGGCCATGCTTCTTAATGGTGTTGGTAAAATAGATTATTTTCATTGAAAAATATAAAATTTAGCTCTCTGTAGCTTTTCAAAGATGCTTCTAGAAAGTATTTTTATATAAGTAAGACACTTTCTCATTTTTTTAGGGTGATATACATATATGCTAATCAAATAAATTTACTAAATATACAGTTCTAGAATTCTTGTCCAGTTTTAGCAGAAACTAAGAAATCTGCAGTGATACATTTAGAATACCTAAACTACTTTCATTAATTATTTTGATATTCTTTTAGATACTCTGTAATAAACATTTGTTGTCAGAAAATATTACAATGAAACCCACAGAAGTTTAAAATTTTCAATATTAGTAAATGACATAAAAATTGATTTGGGGACTGGGACTATAGCTCAGTGGCATAAGCATCTGCTTGGCAAGCACAAGGTCCTGAGTTCAACTCCCAGTACCAAAAAAGTTAATGATTTGTGGTATATTATAAAAAATAAAGATTATATTGTATCAATATCAATTCTATTTAAATTACTTTACAATTTAATGCCAATCAACATTTTAACATGACTTTGAAAAAGAATGGTGTTTACAAAATGATAAAAGTTTACTTTTAGGTATAGAGAGTAGTTCAGTGTTAGAGCATGTGCTTAGTATGCACAAGGCCTTAGATTAAATTCAAAACACCGAAATTTTTTTGTTTGAGATAATGCATAAACAAAAACTAAGTATATAATAAATAATGGAGTTTATTCCTATAGATAGTAAAACAAATTTAAAAATCACTAGAAAAGAGTAGTAGTATTATAAAAAACAAACAAAATAAAAATCCAAAAATAGAATCAAAGGTACTATAGACCCCCAAGTTATGACTGACCTCACATATGGACAACTTATGTTATGATCAGAATTTCAGGTTTAATTTATGATCAAAGTCTTGATTGTTAATCCAAATGCTGACTGCTTATGCAGTTGTGAATAGACTCACAATGCCAAAAAAGCACATGTAAGTGTCAGTCGGAGTCTAGATGCATTTATTTGTGGATTTGATTTCAGTCAGTGCTTCATATAATCACAGGCCTCAAAAAAGCTAGAAACAAAGCTTAGAAGGAAAGGTAAGGTAAAGAAAGCAATCACAATTGAAAAGAAGGAAATTATGCAGAAATATGGGAGTGGCATTTGTGTAGTAGATCTTGATAATATGTACAGCATGTCAAAAGCAGCATTTTGACAACCATACAGAGAAAAGATTTGTATAAGAAAGCTAGTGTTGCTAAAGGTGTCACTCAAATTAGTAAGTCATGATCAACAGTGTTAGATGAAGTAGGCTATGGTTAGTGTGGATAACCAACAGTAGAAGCAGTTATACCTATCTAAGTCTGTAATTTGTGAAAAAGCTAGATCTATAAATGCAGACCTTGTAAAGAATAATCCATCAATGAGTGATAATGGTGAAACATTCTGTGTCAGTAAACGGTGATCTCGCAATTTTAAAGTAAGTAAGTAGGCATGGTGAAACGCCAGTGTTGATAAAAGGGCTGCTGGGAATGACTTTGAAACGATGACACAGAGAAGTGGATTTTGCTCTCATCAAGCTTTCAACTGTGATGAAACTGGACATTTTTGGAAGAATATGCCCAAGAGAACATACATTACCCAGGGCGGGGAAAAAAAAAAGAAATCAAGAAAATGCAGGCCACAAGCCTATGGAAGACAGATTGATTTTATTGCTATGTGCCAATGTGGATAGTAGCCTCAAGATAAAACCTTTCTTGGTTAATATCTCTGAGAACCCTGAAATGTTCAGAAAACATAAAGTCATGAGAAATAAGCTAGGGATCATGTGGAAATCTAACACAAAAGCTTGGGTAGCAAGAATATTTTTTCCTTGAATGATACAGTGACTCTGTCTTATTTTTAAGAAATATTTAGAGGGCAAAGGTTTATCTTTCAAGACTCCTCTCATCATGCACAAAGCTCCTGATCACCCTTGAGATGTGGAAAAAAATTTTTGGTGAAGAATTCCCATGACTCTCTGGTGAGCTTCTCCTAACTAATACAATTATTCAATTCCAGCCTATGGAACAGCAGGTTATAGCTAGCTTTAAGAAGTTATACACCAAGGAACTGTTCTTGACGACGTGCTTTCAGATTGTCTAAGATGCAGATTTAACTCTTAAAGGGTTCTGGAAGGAACATTACAATATTTTTTTCCTTTGTGGGGTTAATTGAGAAATCTTGAGATAATGTCTTTTTAAGGACACTGAGATCTGCTTGGAAGAAAGTGTGACCTAAAATTATACAAGAAAGGGATTTTGATTTAATTATCTAGGCCTCAACTGTTCTGGAATTTTCTTTCTGGCCAAACTCAAAACATTTTTAAAAGACATTCAGCTATGAGTTTTGCTATTTATTCTCAAAGTAAACGATGACTAAAAACTTGCAACAGTATCCATGCCTCTGCCTGAATTCTGGGCACTCTGAAACTTCCTTCACCAACTTAATTAGTCTCCTATCTTTAAGTTCAGTCTCCCACAGTCTCTGGAAATAAGCAAAAATGTAAACACATTTTCTTCTAGAACATAGCACTGTGTCATGGAGTCCAATCGCCAATAGAGCTCTCTCCAGCTTAAACCTCTTGAGCCTGGTCTTTACTGTCAACATTCTGCTCTCCTCCTGTCCAACCAGAATTTCCCAAAAATATTGGTTCACATTATCTTAAGGATCCTTCACCAGTCAACATTTCCACATCTTTTTGAACTTTTCCCACAAACCAGTTCCATGGGATTCATAACAATATGACCAGGCAGTATCACAGCAAACAATCCCACTTCTGGTACCAAAGTCTGTTTTAGTTACTTTTCCATCAGTGGGACAAAGATTTGAGCCCTGCAAATTAAAGATGGAGAGATTTACTTTGACACACAGTTTGTAGATGTTTCAGCCCACAGTTGGCAGGCTGCAAGGCATGCCTGCATGGCAAAGGAAAGTGGATCATGCCATGGTCGTGAGACATATGTAGATCAAGAGAAGAGGGAGAGAAGAGCTTTTCTGGGTCATGTTTCCATGATCCAGTCACCTCCCCCAAACCCTACCTATGAGTGCATGACACATTAGCAAGACATTAGATATAGACCACAATATGGTTTTTTTTCTTCATAAATATAAATATTTGCAAAACTTTCTAAGTTAAAAATGTAGTTTATGTTGAGTGTTATGGCACAGAGCTGTCATTCCAGTTGTCTGGTAGACAAAGAGATGAAGACTGTAAATTAGAGTCCAGTCTGAGCAACCTAGCAAAACATTATCCAAAAATTTGTCTTAAAAGAAAGGAAAGAAGGAAGGAAGGAAGGAAAGAAGGAATGAAGGAAGGAAGGAAGGAAGGAAGGAGAAAGAAGAAAGAAAGAAAGAAAAAGAAAGAAAGAAAGAAAGAAAGAAAGAAAGAAAGAAAGAAAGAAAGAAAAGAAAGAAACTCAGCACTGCCTGGGTTCAATCTCCATTATCATGAGAGACAGGTGATAGATAGATAGATAGATTTTATAATTAGAAAACAGTTTCATATTTTGAAATAAAACTGAAGATTATGAATATTATCCTGTTTTTATTATTTTTTATTATGGAAAGGTTTTCTTTTTGTAAAAGTTATGACATTATATGTTCTGTTTCATACTCATTGATTGTGGCTTCTTGTACCTGGAGTTCGCTGCTATTGATTTCTTTGCATATTCACTAACTACACTCTTGTCAAATCCATCATCATCAAAGAAAGTTTCTAAATTCTCATGTCAACAAGTAATTCAAGGGGATGTACAGGGTTAGCAACAAGTGAATCGAACAGGAAAACATGCAGGTGGCTGTCTTCAGCGTTGCCCTCAGTGTTAGTTCAAATCTCTACTGTGCACAGATGCTACATCTCGTTCATATACTTTTCACTAGTTCTTCAACCAGAACATAGTCTGTCATTGTGTATTCTGTTCCATGATGAGGAAATGAGCACAATTTTTCTTATGGCTCTTCAGTTCTTTTCTTTCACCACATTTCTATGCCTTCCCAGTAACTTTGAAGAAAACCAATGCCATGTCAAGTAATCTCTTAGGCATGAGCATCAGTCATATGCACCTTTTTTGACAGAATCTTTTAAAATGTTCTGAAGATATTTCTCCAGAAGTCACCCAGGAGAGGCAACAGACAAGTTAAGACAGTAACTCAAATTTGTTTAAATTATTGTTCACTGTTACTTAACTGAGAGGAATGAAGTCCAAATAACACAGAACAAAAAAACAACAACAGCATTTTTGGAGGGGATGAAGTGTGAAAAAATGTAAATTTGTGCTTACTTCTGTAAAATTCCTTACATTACTATTATAAAATTGTTGATGTTGATGGATTGTGACAGGTGATATTGGTTACACTGCCAATGTTATTGTTTATTTAGCTATTCTTGAAAACTAGGATGTTATTTAATGGATATCATTTCATAAATGAGAATCATAATATCTACAATTCAGCATTTGGCATTGAGAACTGCTATTAGCAACTTGGCTGAAGAATGTCATGTATTGAGTATAATCAATTTAAAATCACCCAGATTATATTAGCACGTCCAAAACAGACTTTTTTCTAAACATTTATGTCATCTAAACCTCATATTTATTTGTAAAGTTTTGCTGAGTGCCTTATACAGAAAGCACTGTACTATCCCAAGACTGGATATCTAGCTGCCCTAAACTCATCTCTTAGATTAACAAACCTAAATCTTTCTTAAATTTCAACACTCTTAGTTTCTTAAAAGTCATAATACTTTGTGGGAGGGAGATATTGAAATCTTTCCAATGAAAATGATCAATTGGCTTTAAATCAGAAAAACATTTTCTCTCCACTTAATTAGTAATCTTCCTGGATTGTTGTTCATTGATCTTCATATGGAAAATGCACTCACTGAGTCTGTCCAGTGCCAGGTCTGTGAAGTAAGACACTTTTATTATTCTGACTGTGTAGTACTATGAGGATAGACCAGTTACTTGTAAATTCTGAAGGAGACTGCAATCTTCCATAAACACAGATGTAGCTTCTGATGAAGAGGAAAGGTATTTAATCTTGTGTTGGATAATGAGGGGGACATGCACTGAATCACACCTTTTGTTTTTAAAAATTGCCCTCCTATACAAAAGCTGAGAGGACAGTGAACAATTATAAAGTGTCTACTCTGCCAGGAACACTAGGCAAGGGACTCACAGTACTGATGTGAATAATAACAATCCTGTTCTCAAGTAGTTCACCTAATAGTGGAGAGATAAAAAGAAAACGGTTTTGACATAATGAAATTTTAAATTCTGTAACAGGTACAAGGAAGAAACAGTTCTTTCCACTTGAGAAAAACTTCAGACATCTTCACTGAGCTGCTGAGTAAGTTGGGGAAGGGAAACGGACAGAAATCATATCTCGTCTATGGAAATAATAAGAGCAGAGGTGCTATTGAAAAGTTCTACCTGGTAGAAAGGACACATTCACCCACTGTGGTAGTTACTGCACCTATGACAACCATTTAATTGCCAGAGGCACATGGGAAACCCACAGTGAATCTTCCCACATCCTGTCTCAGTTGCATTTACCTGTTCTTGGGGACCAGGAAATTTTTCTAGCATACTTAGTATTTGTTTCCAGGTTTTCCGATGCCCCATGGTACTGCACTGTGGGGTAATGTTTGCTGATTGCAGTTGGGTTTGCTGTTCAACGGTGTTTTATCTACTTTCTTTTCTGGTGGCTGTGCCAATTACACTTTTTGCTGCTTTTTAATTAAACTCTTAATCTCTGTAGCCTGAAAACAGAAGGTCTTTAGTTCTAGGCTGCAGGAAAAAAGAATGTAAGAATGGCAAATAATACACAAAATGAAACCATTCATAATTGTTTAGAAAATGGGAAAGCTAGCAGCTGCTCAATTCCATTTATTTCTGTTATCTGCAGAATTTCTCACTGAAAGCAAGAATAATCACTGTACTCAGCAGCTTGAGAAATGGAATTTTATATAATACACAGAACTCTATAAAACTGCAAAATACCAGGAAGGTTAGCCATCTTTGAGACTCAGGAAGTTTTTGAAATTACTTCAAAATAGTAGTATGTCCAGAGAGTTTTCAGCATTCCCAGGTAGTTCATCTGTGCATTGTTTTACTGAAGATTTTATTATCCCAAGCTCATAGATTAATAAACTGAAGCACTCAGCATGTTCTTGTTCCTATAACAACTCAATATCTATAGTCAAGAACAAAATTACTATTTTCTAGTTCCCAGGACCATGATTAATTCCCCTGTGTCATAGCATGCATTTTTTCCCACACTGTGACCTACCAGACAATGTTCACACTGAAACCACTTCTGAGAATTCTTGTGCTCTGGCTCTTTCCTTACATAGCTGCAGTGGGATTTTGCCATTTCCTTTATTACTACGGGTGCTGCTTCTGTTGTGAATTTCTCTACTCACCTTCCAGGGATATTTTCTATCACCAGCACATGTCTTCTAATCCTGAGCTTTCAGATAATTGTGTACCCTTCAAAAACCTTTTTCTCAAATTTCTGTTATATATTTGCCATCTATTTCTTATCAGAGACTAACTTCAGTGAATTATGTCAGAGCTTTTCTGTTCACCCTCTATTTTTGCAAATATAAGAACTTTACACTTAGCATTTTTGAAGCACTGTATCTATTTCTAGATATCTAGCTGCATCTTCTTACCAAACTTCCATTTCCACGCACTCTCTAGACATCTTTACATCTGTCCACTCATCTATTAATCAACGCATCACTATGTGTTGCTTACTACATGGAAGGAACAATTCTAGATGTCAAGAAAAGACAAAGATTCAAGCACCACATTTTTTAATCCATAAGTTTTACATTCTTTTAGGTAAGCCAGGACATTTATTCACCCATTTATTGTCCACTCATTCCATCTTTAGTGATAGCTGGTACTTATTAAATCCTGTGTTAAATGGTCACAAAGTAAATAAGTACTGCCTCTGCCTCTTATGGATTCTGTAACTGAATGAGGGGCTATGGTATTGTTTCTAGGCTAATGTAGGAATACAGCCCTACATTTTGGGTAGGAATTCCCCTAATGTAGGAACTATATAGAGGCAGAATATCTTGTGGAAATGGAAAAGGATATTTGATCAAGAAATGTCCAACAGGTGCAATGCAGACATCTGTGGTCTCAACTCTCTGGAAGGCCCTTCAATGACCCACTCTTTCTAATTAGGTGCCACCTCTTAAATTTCTATCACTCCCCAATAACCCATCAAATTATGAACCCATCAATGGGTTAATCCAGTGATGACATCGGAACTCTTATGATCCAATCACTACACAAAAGATACACTTCCAGAAAGTGCTGCACTGAGGAGCAAGCATTGAACACACAGGCCCTTGGGGGACATTTCTGATACACAAGCAAAGTAATTTGAATGTGATCTAAAATATTCCTGTATTGTATCAGAGGCACAGATAAATTACCGTGTGTGTTCATAAGAAGCAGATCAGGTTGCATGACAGGCTTTCCATAGGAGAGCTGCTTAAGTTAAGTCTATAGCTTTAGCTCTTATTTACTGCTCCACGGACTAGCTTTTTCCCAACTATATTCATGTTGCTGGCTTTAAAAGGCATTTAGTTGTCACAGTACTAACTCAATATACATAGTGGCTACTGAGTTATCCATCTTTCTAGTGAATAATTTCTCAAAGAACCGTGCTATCATCACAAAAAATTATGTAGAAGAAATCAGCTCAAACACATAAATATTGTTGATTGTAGAAATCTTTTCTACTCAAGAAAAGAAATATTTCTCAGACCATATTTGGACACTAAACATTTTTTAAAAATTATTAATGTATATAACCTGACAATAATCTCAATAGCATTAGAAGTGCATGTTTGGTAGAGGTATTATGGCATTTCTCATGTAAAACATTGGGCCTGTTCTCTACACCTGCCTCTCTCTTTTCTCCCCCTGCCTGTCTCTCTCTCTCTCTCTCCCTCTCTCCTTCTCTCTGCCTCTCTGTCTTTTTCTCTCTTCTTCCCTTCTTTCCTTCCTACCTCTCTTCCTTTCCTTCTTTCCTTTGTTCCTTGCATATCTTAGAGTTATGACCAATTAGATTATAAATCCTTGAGAAGCTAGTTGTTATTTTTTAACCATGTAGGACAGAATATTTTCAAAAAATGTGTATTAAAACTCTCATCTTTTCCCTGTGTATAGTCAGATAGAAACTACAAAGTTGCTTTTCTTCATGTGCATATTTTTTGGAGGAGGGAGTCTGGCCTAGAAAACTAAGGCCTATTTTTGTTTTTTTATTCTAAAAAATTAATACTTATTTTAACAATTTTGCCACTTCTTAATCCTTCTTTTCTTCTTGACTTGTTATAAGTAACATTTGCTGTGTTTATTTCTAGAAAAATATCAGTAAGGTATTGATCACTGAAGACCAAAATCATTCCTAGAAATTTGTTTTTGTATATTCTCTGTAGTGTTTAATCTTTTCTTCCTGGTTTAAGTCTTCTTGTATAATGTAAGGACAGTGTAAAATGTTCAGAGAAAGCTTGTAAGGGTTAATCCTAGAACGTTGAACAAAGAATGAATTTTGCCAAGTCTTTTAAAAAACCAGCTGTATGCATCTGCTTGTTAAAACGTAGCATTAATCTGAGCTGGGAATTATATACACTTCAGAGTGTACATGTCCCATTTGTCCTGGGAACATATTTTGTAAGTGCCAAAACTAAACAGAGTTGGCTAGTTCCCATGAGAGGAACATGATGGTTCTAAAACAAAGAAAACAACAAACACTGAAAATAGAAGCCTGCTTTCATTGTTTGGGTGAGAAATAGACGAAATAAAAAGATACATATGAATCAAATCTGTTCACATGTAAAATTTTTAAATTTAAGAGCTTTTCGTAATGACCAAATATTGCAACATATTTTTTTAAGTGTGCTATTTCTTGTTTTAGTAAATCCTTAATGACTAACTTATTTAGGATTTTAAAACTAATGTATGCATTCAGCAATGCAATATGAAAACATTTACTTTTAGTTTAAAATTTTAATTAAAACTAGAAATTACTGTATTTATAGTAAATATAGAACAAATCCTAGATTTTTAAAAATTGGATATCAATTAGAATTTGGTTCGGAGTATAGAGCAAAGCCAAACATTAGCAGGAAAACTTAGATTGTAGAGGTTTAAATAAACAAATGCATAGATAAATTAGTCTGCTGTAGTCAGCCGGGCTGTATGGTAACCTAATGTTTTCAGGGCCTAGATTTCACGTTTCAATCTTGGCTGTCCTTCAGTTCTCCTTTTCCCCTTAAATATTACAAGAAGCCTCTGGAACACATAATCAAATCTCTCTTCCAGACAAAAGGATGGAAGGACCAAGAAATGACGGTGCCCCCATATGCAAATACTTCCAAATCACCTATCCAGGTGCGTATGTTTTACATGGCTGCAATCATGTTACGTTTGTAAATTTGCACTTTCTTCTTGGCTTTTAACACAAAGATTTCATATCCGTATGTCTCACTGCAACTGCCTCTTTATACTCCTTTGAATAGATGCTCCATAATTATGTTACTATTTCCCTATCCTTAGGTATTTATGACTTCTTTTCCTATATCTATAGATAAAATATAATAATCTTTATATAAAGGAATTGTGTATACTGTTTGCAAATGAGTGAATATTAGAGAATAGAATTATAATAATAAAATGTGCAGTTTTCCATTGCTTGGAACATATTGACAGTTTTTTAAAAAATGGTGTTAATTTACTTTGCTATCAGGAAAGTATGACTTGCTGTACCCTTTTTATTATACTGTCAAAGAGCATTAGCTGTTAGTTTTCAGTGGATAATTGGACTGATGAAACAGGGGTGCCGTGCTGTTTTATTCTACTTCCAAGGCCTTTCATTCAGGGGACGGATGTGGAGTGACACTCGAGGAAGAATGATGTGCTCTACTTCACGGATCACACTGACCACATGTAGAGTGTGTGTTTTTGGAAGTACACTTAATCGCGCTGGATAAACCACGGGCTCATTTCTGAGGTGGCTGGATTATTTCCTTCTCATCATGTTCTTTAGTGACAGTGGCACCCCAGTCTTACTGAAAAGATGGTCATCTGGGGCGTCGATGGCCACCTGGAAGACTTTCTTTATGACCTCTGGGAACAGAATTTGTCTTCCCTGCTGTAATTCCTTCAAATTATTCATAATTCCTTATGCTCACCTATTATTTGCTCTTCTGATTTCAAGTGTTAATTTCTATACATGGTTTCAAATAGGCTACTGAAAGAACTTTAGATGTCAATGAATGTAAAAAGTGATCATCATCAAGTAAAGAACTTACGACACTTATTAGTTAGCTCTGTTTTAGATCCTTAGATGAAAAACTCATGTTATAGATGTATTTTGTTTAATATTGTTTAGTATCTTGGTAATTTCTACCATGTAAGAGCCTTATATGCAATTTAATGTCCTGAGACAATTTCTGTGAAATTATTCAAGAAATAAAATAGCACTGTAATCTTTTTTCCTTTTGCATTAGAGACTAACACTTTGCAAAATTATGCAATAACAGTACTGTGTGCCTATCAAGACTCTTTTTATTCATGTTCACTAGGTATACTACACAGTTGCTTTGACAAACAACTTCTGCATTTAATACGTTTTAGAAAAACATAAAATAGTCATAATTTGTCTGAATTGACATTTTAAAAAAACCTTTGCCTTTTAGTAATTCCATTTTTGATTAAATAGGTTTTCTGGGTAATCAATTTTCTGTGAATCTGATGATTTATAAATGCATTAGGAGTATGCCATACTACCCCAGGGACTATGAATCATGACAGGTGATTACAAACCAGTCTGTATTGGTACCTAAAGTAATTATACTGGTGTTAAAGATGATCGACTTTAGATTTTGTTGTTTCAGTAATGACTATATGTTAAGAACAAATAATCAATATATGTTACATTTAATTTGATAATAGTTTTTCTCAAATATTGGTAATTGCTTATTCATTGAACTGTTAACTTCAGAGTAGGGGGAGGAAGAATCATGAGATCAAGTAGTTGTCTTTTGGGGAGTCCCCTGGACCAGGTATGTTATGCTGTGCATGATTGCCTTTGCAATCGTGTTAGTGCGTATCACAGTGTCAACATGCAGTTGTGGGTGGTTCATCTATAAACGCAGAATGCTTATTTGAGTAAATTCAAATTATGTATCCACTGTTCAGTCTCTTTTTATTTCATATCAGAAGAAACTGTTTTGAAAGATTTAAGACTGCTGTGTTTTTATCAGTTTGTCTAGACTCAAATCATACCAACCTTTGAAATAAATTGATTTCAGTTAATCTGAAAGTTGAAATTTGTACATAAATTATTAAAAGCCAGAGAAATATCAATATCTAGTCTGTCAGCTAATTTTTTTCTTTGAGATAAGTCAGTAGGGTATTTTCCCTTTCCTCATCAATTTTTTCCCATTTATATACTACACTATAAGTATCTAGATTTGCCTCCTGTTACATTTAAAATGCATTGCAATTTAGATGTTGAAATAACCTGGATCTGTCTCAATCAGATAAGGGAAATGGAATTTTCAAAAAGTTTATAGTGTCTATTTATGGTATTAAAGTGCTTCTGTGATCTCAAAACTGGATTTGCAATCTAGGTTCAATGACTAAGGCCTATCTTGTCATATGCTTTCACTCCTCGCCTGATTGAGCTGTTGGGCTAGAGAGCAGCTAATTTATCTCCTTCTGCACAACAGCTGGTCATCAGTGCAAAGAATTACCTCGTGTTGATTGCAGTTTAGGAAAGTCAAGGAGAGGATGATCAGGTGCAGGAAACTCAGATTTATATGACTTTTGACACTGTATCGTATGCAAGACCCAATGAATTTGCTGGCCTAGTAGATGAGCTATTTATTGAGAAGAGAGCTGAGAGAAAACAGCCATGCTTTCCAGGAAAACAGGCAGCTAAGAGGACAGGGATTGCTCCCTGCCCAGCTGGGTGAGAAGTGTCCTCACAGCTGAGAGCCCTAACAAAGGAGATTACACAGCCCTGAGCCAGGCAGATGGGATCTGTTAGCCACTGCTGACTCTAACAATAGACCAAAAAGGAAAGCTGCTTCTGGGTTCCCAGACAGTGAATGAGAAAGTCTGCCGGCAGGGCAGTCCCTGAGCGGAGTTGTAAAGGAGGCAAAGTGAGAGGCTCTGAGAGGGAGGAATATCATTAGCACAACTTAGTCCAGAAGTCTGCCATCATGTTGCGATAGTGAGCTGTTAATTTTGGTAATTCTTTCTTCTTTTGCTCTGCCTTGTATGCAACAAGAACCAAAAAGAAAAGAAAAAAAAATCATTTCTCAAACATAGATTGAGTGGCCAGTTGATATTAAATAGAAATACTAGACTTGGGGAAGAAAATAATCAATAAGGCTCAAGTGTGTTCCAAAGATATAAAGATCTGGTAGAGGGAATAAACACACACACACACACACACACACACACACACACACTGAAAGAGAAAGCATAGAGAGTTGTACTTCAAACAGAAATGCTCCATCCTGACCCCACCTAGATGCCCTGTTCTTTTGTTCCATTTCTCCCTTAACAGTGGTTCAGAGTGAGTTTTAGTCGCTCCAGGTCAGCAGGGGGAGTTTCACTAGAATGGCTGCATTTCCCGGAGTAATGCTTGGCAAAGCAATTACCTGTGTAAATGAATGTTTCATTTTAATAGTAAAAGTTTTTTGGGGCTGGGGATTTAGCTCAGCGGCATAAGCGCCTGCCTGGCAAGCAGGCAGTCGTGAGTTCGATCCCCGGTACCGATAAAAACGAAAAAGACAAAAAAAAAATAGTTTTTAAGAAGAGAATGAAGTATGTAATAGTCACAAGTATAAGTCAGCATACATGACAAACATTGTTGCAATATCTGTAAAAGAGGTGTTGTTTGCTATCAAAATAATCTCAGTCAGAGTAAGCTGAAACTTCTAATTCAAGGGAATGGGGCAATTTTGAGTGAGGAGCTTACAGAAGTGAACAGAAGGGCCATGAACACGGGGAGTAAGGTGGGGAGCCGGCAATCTTAGATCCTGTCATGGCAATGATGCTCTGAAGATGGGAAAAATATTTCCAGAGGATTCTTAAGAAGTCATACTGAATTAGTGGACTATAGATCCTCGAAATTTGCCTGCGAGAAAACTCACAGTAAAGATATGCATTATTGTTCAAGTCATTGGAATGTCACTTCTTTAGATGTGGATCAGTGTGGAGATGAGGCCCCAGATCTGCATAGCTGTATGTGGGTTACGCTGGGAAGAGTACTTTAAACATGAAGACATCTAAGTTACACTCCAGATTCTGAGCACAACATTCTTATTTCTAAGTCTGTATTCCTTAGAGAAGTTAGGAGTGTAGACTGAAAAAGTTAAACTGCCTAAGGATGATTTCAGTGTCCTTAGCCAGGGAGAAAGAATGACTAGATGAGGGTGCTTAGGTCACGGTTCCTCTGGTATATGTGCTCTTTAATTTAATCTTTGGAGATGGTCTCATAAGCATCACATCCAAGAATGAAACAGGCAAACTGAGTTTTGAGAGGTTAGAAATAACCAGCTGAGCACCATTTCTCCAGTGAGCAAAAACAAAGGAAAGGTAAGACAGTTTTTTTTTTTTTTTTTTTTTTTTTCTGGTAAGATACAAAGAATACTAAACAAGAGAAAGAGATGGTTTGAGTGTGCTTCATTCAGACATTATAATTTTATTCCCATTAACAGCATTTCCACTATGACAGTAACAGCATTATTCTTTGTAAAAGCTATGCTGAGTCACCTTTTATATTGCCAAGAATGTCCAAAGATTTACAGGCTTAGCAAGCGAGACGCGTGCTTGGGGAGAGCCCACACTGTGATGGACACTTGTGTTAGTTACTTTTTGCTGAGACAAAATATCCAGTGCCCCAAATTAAAAGGGAAAAGGGTTTTTTTTAGCTCAGTTCATGGAGGTTTCAGTCCATAATCAACTGGCTCCAAGGCAGGTGGCATCACAGAGGAGAAAGCGTTCATGGTGGGCAGAAGGCTGCAAGCAAGCAAGGAATCTTAGCAGCTTTTTCTTCTCTAGGCTGCCAGGATTAGGGGAGTACCAATCCAATCAGTGGGCTGATTTAGTAATCACCCCTCTTAATCTTAGCACCCTTAATCCTAGCATTACACCATGAATCCACACACTGTAGATTCAGTCACTTCTGAAAAAGCTCCACTTATGACCAGTTGAGGCTTGACAGGACATCTAGACACAGGCCACAACAATAGTGTTATGATCTCCTGTTCCATAAGCTGCTTTACTTACATCTCATTTATCCTTGAAAACTACTACATAAGATAGGAGACATGAATCCATGTTTTTGACAGATGAGAACTCAGAGAGGGTAAGTTACCAGCCTAATGTTTCATTGCTTGTAAGATCTGGCATGATACAGAAACACTATCTTTTGGTCCTCAACCCTAGGTTTTTTGTTTTATTCCATTTTATTACAATGCTTTGGAGTACCTATGGTGGCCTTTGAAACTGTGAACTAGATGAAAAATTCGGTAGACATAAAAAAAAAAAAATTAAATTTTCAGCCAGACATGTTGGTGCACATCTGTGATTCCTGTACTCTGGGTGGCTGAAGTAGGAGGATTCCAAGTTCAAATCTACCCTGGGCAACTCAGCAACTTGCCAAGACCTTGTTTCAAAATAATAAGAAAAAACTGGAGATATAGTTCACTGCAGAGATCCTGAGTTTAGTCTTCAGGATCACAAAAACAAAATACAATTTGAAAAAAGATGATTTTGAAAAAAGATAATCTGCCAGTCATTTATTTCAGTTTGTTTGATGAAATGGCACGCAGATACTATTCCTTTGTGTATTTTATTTTGAGACAAGTTCAAGCTTTTCCTGTCGCAACCTGCCAGAATTCTCTAATTTACATGTTTATTATTGTAGAAAAATCCGCAATATTCTTTTCCACCATTAGACTTTGAGAAGAAAGAAAGTGAAACCTCTGTATTAGTCATATTCTTAGCATTTTCTAAGAATTCTATTCCTAGAATTTGGTGATACTTTGTTTTTCTAAACATAGAGGCAGGATTGGTAGTGAAGTTATCTATATAGATATAGATATAGATATAGATATAGATATAGATATAGAAATAGATATAGATATAGATATAGATATAGATATCATCAGGATCGCTTCAGTTCATTAAATGAAGTTACCTGAAAGCAGATGCACATACAGGACAGACAGTATCTCACAGCAGGCATCTGTGGAATCAGGTTTAAACCCAGCTCTGCCACTCACCAGCTGCTGGATCTCAGGCAAGCCTCAAGTGTCCTTTATCCTGTGATGTGCGATGTTAGTAGAAGCAGCCCCATAGTGTAGGTAGGATAAAAAGACAGACACAGCTCTTAGTTCAATGATTAAAACATGGCAGGTGGCAGTAAATGCTTAATATTATTACTGATGGAAAGAATCAACCATGGCAACAAAAAGCCAAGGAAATGTCTATGCTCCTTTGTCAATAAAAGTATGGAGCAAAATGACCACAGTTTGATCCAAAATATCATGCTTTGCCTTATTTTTGAACCCCATTTCTAAAAAAGAGTCCATGGCAATGAGGAGAAGAAAAGAATTAAAGCATACCTCAAGGAATCATTCACTTTTTCCTTATTCCCGCATTCCCCCTGCCTTGCAGCTCAGCCTATAAATCCACCTAAAACCCCAAGCCGCCACCAGTCTTTTGATCAATTCAAAGTTTAATCCTTCCCATGTTAGCTGGATTTGCTCTCGGAATACACTGTTGAATTACAGAAGACAACTCAATTCTTTCATTAAGCGTGAGTGGACTTAATTTTTGTTTTTCTTTTCTTTTTATTTCAGAAGATCTTTGTATCAAAATGCCTTCTGGAATCTAAGAAAAATAAAAATTAGTAACAGAAAAGGACTCTATTAGAAATATCATAGAGTGATGTTAGTTAGCTTGAATTAATTTTCTATCATGCATTCATAGATCAAAACATCACATTGTGTTCCATAAGCATTATTTGCCAATTTTCATAAAAGTGACATGCAAATAAGTAAAATCTCGAAGCATAGAAACAAGCAACCATGCTTTTGTGTTACATGTGAAACACTGTTTTGTTTTGCTTTTAAATAAGAAACTCTTGTTTTACAGGGAGGAAATAAAGAACCCTAGAAAACATTTTCCTGACAAGAGACTTTACATAAATAAATATATTGCCCTTTTCCTGTCTCTGCACTGGAGTTAAACAATGGACACTTAGAAAGGAAATGATGTCAGTACCCTATCGATAAAAATCAAACTTCAGGAGAGGAAACACAATGAAACACAGTAAAACGAAAATACAGCTCTCTCGCTTCTGTAGTTTTTCATGGTAAATCGATGAATGTAGTCAGTTATTAAATTTAAAGCAAAATTTCATTGTATCTCCATCTGATTTGAGTTCATTATGTATGCACAGTTTTAGTAACATATCTTTCAGTGAACAAAACAGGAATTCCAAAGAAAAAGATAAAAAATAAATTGTTTTTGGCAAACAGAATTTATAGCTTTGAATATGCATAACTTTTTTTATTAAATCTTGAAATTTGACTGACATTCCAATGTCTTTCACAACTCTGTACTCTGGAAAAGGCTATTTTAGCAGAGTTTACAGATGATTGTGGAAAATATCTTGAAAGCCATTTATCATTTTAATGATACTGAATAAATGCTTGGCAGAACATTCAGACTATGGATAAAAAGACAGTATAAAATATGTGAAGAAAGATCTCAAATATGTCTATAGCAAATTTGCAGTGTTAAAGTTTGATGTCTTGCAAATTGATCTTATTCTTGGATGTTTTAGTTATTGCTGAATAAGGATTTGTCTAAGTGACCTATTTTCCAAGTTGAAAATCCAAAGCAAAATCTCTTCAGCCTGTAAATTAATGTCTTGGGTTAACTTTAAAATAACTTTTTTCACAAAGCATTTTGAAAAGTAAACTATTGCAATATTATTTTTTACCATCTATATTTCTTAGCTGATCATTAACTGAGCATGATTTTTGGAACCAGCCTTCCACTGTATATGGACTGAAATATTTCAAGGTTTTCATACATATACCATAACAAAACCGATTGAATTCTGGAGGTCAGTGTTGTCTTTGATCTGGGACAATGATCCCAATCTTTCATCCTGTGTTATGAGAGGAAAAGAAGGCCACTGTTGAAAATGTTTACTATGAACCAGTCCCCACAGGTAAGGTGTTGTATTGGTCAGGGTTTTACTAGAGAGAACAGATATAACCTGGGATATACAGAAACAACAAGACTGGCTTATAACAGACAGTCACATAGTCCAATGAGGAAATGTACAGAGGGTGTCTATGCACTAGAGGCCGAAGGATTCAATTCAAGGTCTGTAGTTCACCCTAGTGTCTTGTGCAAGTCCACACCAGCAGGCTGATGGGTGTGTGACAGAAGGCCGAAGGCTCTGTGATGAACAGCTGAAGAGTCTACGGTGGAAAGCTGAAGAGTCTATATAGAAGCCAGGAGGTGAGGTCCAAACCACAGGCGAAGACTGGAGCTTCTCCCAAGAATGGAATGGATTCGTCCTTCCTCCTCCCCTATTATACCTCGAGGTGATGAGCCACACTAGTGTGGGTCTTCTTCTACATCCTTGGGTGTAGAATTGCTAAACCCATTTAGTTAGCTTCTAACTGTCTCAAGTTGACATAATCAATCAACCACTACAGGTATCATGACTCGCCACAGGTTCATTAGTAACTGTGAATGATTTCTTAGGGTTACCAGGGATCAAACTCAAGACCACATACTTGCAATGCAGGCGTTTATGCTACTGAGCTAAATCCCTGACTATGAATGGTTTCCATGCTGAAATTCATTACTTGTGATAGCAGAGATCTTATTTGAATCCAAGACCAGGAGCATAGAGGGCTCCTGAACCCACCAGGATTCAGGAACTCAAAGAAGCAGTAAAGGTGAAAAGATTGTTCATACTCGCAGTTACATGTGCTGGTTTAACCAGATCTTCATTCTGTCTAAGATTCTAGGTTGCACAAAATCTGATCAGCTCTCAAGATAAAATAGAATGGAATACTGGTCTGTGAAATGACCTTGACTATTGGTTACCTGGCTTGATATACTCTATCGATAAAGAAACGGGGTAAAAAGTAGTTACAGCAATTGTAATATTTTATATCATAGTCTGTCAATTTAGTCTGGTTATATAATAAATGAATGAACAGAGAATGAAAAAAGAAGGCTTAGGCTACATTTTGAATCTGAATTCAATAAATTTTCTAATAAACTGCCTTTTCCTGTTCTCTTTACATTTCTGTTAAAATAATACTATATATAATAATTTAATTATAGATTTGTGTGTATGTGTGTGTGTGTGTGTGTGAGAGAGAGAGAGAGAGAGAGAGAGAGAGAGAGAGAGAGAGAGAAAGATTAGAGAAGGAGAGAGAGAAATAGTTCAAATAGATAATGTTTGTGCTTTTAGTTATGGCTGTTATATTTCTAAAAGGAAAAACAAAATATACTACATAATAAAAGTAAATTTTGAAGAGAGAAGCAAGAGCCTATAAAAACTCTGGAACAATTATTTGGAGGAAATAAACAATTCTAATGGATTGCACCAGAGATTTTATTTCTGAGTATTGTTATTTATTTCATCGATTTTTGGTTATTTATAAAGAATTAAATTATGTTCCTATTATAACAAGACAACAGTCTTGAAATTCTTAACACAAATTTATTGCATCTGAATTTCCAAGAGACCTTCTTATTTATCTCCAGAGACTATGAAATTAAAGAATGAGATGTTGGAGGAGTCTGGTGTGTAGCACACTCCTGTAATCCCAGCATTCAGGAGACTGAGGGAGGAGCATTATTGCAAGTTTGAGACCAGCCTGGGCTACAAAGTGAGCCCAAGGCCAGCCTGAACTGCATTGTGAGACCCTGCCTCAAAAAGACACATACACACAAAAACAAGATATTGAGGATAATTTCATTCAGAATATTTTTTCATTGTTTCTCCAAACTACTCAAAAATAGCCCTTGAATTCTATAATGTTTAGTCTCACAGTGCTGCCATAGAAACCAGAAAACATTTATAAATGTGATAACTTGGTTGTTATAAACTGCAAAACGAAAGGAAGGAAAGGGAAGAGAGAAAGAGATGAAGTGAATCATATATTTCTACAATTCATGTTTCTACTGGAAACTAAAGCTTGATATTGGCCAGTCCTATGATCACAAAACCTGAAAGAAATAATCTCTCTTTCTTGTAAGCATTAGTTACTATAATACATAGAAATTGCTGATGTATTACTACATTGGCTACATTGTTGACAGACATTCAGAAGATGATTTCTTATTTTCTTGCTTAAATTCTACAGAGAATCGCTAAGAGTACAAAAATATTCACACTGTTTATGTATGAACATTGCCAGCACAAAATTTGGGGTATTTTTCTGAGCATTCACTTCAAGGTTTTTCAGATAGTATTTGTAAGCTTTTAGGAATTTTCTAGTAGTCATGGGAGCTAGGGGCAACCAACTCATTTAGCATGCTTGAAGCTCTGAGCTAAGTCCCTGGTACTACCCGTATATACCCAGCCGTATGCAGACATGCACAAATCATACATAGAGAACTCATACCTGAAGCAGTTACAAAATGACACATCAACAATGATAATTAAAACTTTTTTCTGGGTCTTCATGAGAGGAGTACTGGACAGAAATCCAGTGAATGTGTTTAAGATACAAACATTATGTGTTCTAAGTATAATACCTGGGGAAGGCAGAAATGCATTTAACAGCTCTAAGGCATCATAAAATAAATATTATATATAAAAAGTAAGTTTTATTTTTAAAAAAGTAAATTTTATAAGTGCATGGCATTAATAAATGCTTTGGAAAAGTGAAAAATTTTTTGTAGATAGGAAAATTCGAGAAAACGTCTTGGGAGAAGTTTGTTATATGAACTGATGCCTACAGTGAAGAACCTTTTAGACAATAAGGCAGTCAAGTTAAGCAACAGAGATCAAGTAGCTGGCTGTGCCTAGAAGCACAGGCTCTTACAATAGCAGAAAAAGGGTCATGCAGTAGGAGACAGACTCTAGAGAGTATTACTCGAGAGAGAGAAAAGAGCCTACTTGAATTTGTGCATCAGAATGAGGATTTCTGAACTTTTTCTTACAAGAAATGTAAAGATATTTCAACCAAATCAACATCGTCAGAGGATAATTGTGTGGTAAAAGTTGGCTTACTTGGAGGAGGAGGAACCGGGTCAGAGGGACCCGGGGAAACTGTTGGCCTGCGACTGAATTTGAGCTTCCTTTCTGTAAGAATGGGAGTAAAAGCAGTAAGAGGTATGCTCGCTGCGAGGGCCACGCTAGCCAGACACAACTCACTCCTCTTCCTTTTCACACATTCTGAACTTGAAATTTTTATTCACATCATGATGAGAAACACATGTCTGGCATTATCATAATTATCGTAAGCAAAGTGGTGATTCAAAAGCAACCGGCTGTTAAGTGGTGGGTACCCAGAATTATGTTGGAGGCCATGGTCACGGGAATCAATAAAAAGATAACAGGTGAGATATTATTTCTTCATGAGTTCCAGGAGACTCCATTCTCCAGAGCACACTAAGATTTGTTGCAATGAAAGATGACTTATCCTTTAAAATCAGATTCTGTATAACAAAATTATTGCAGACCAGCTTTAGGGATAATTTCCTAAAATAAAGTTTTGGTTATAGTTCTTTATTGTTCATATAAATAAGATCTTTGCCCAATTCTGATATTGAAGGATTATTTTTGAGATTCTTGAGAAAAGCCATATGAGTTTAGCTGATTCATGTACTTCTAAGAAAGCTAAAATAGAGGCCCTCATTTCTGATTTGTCATACATCAGAGGTATTTTCCAGGGCCTTGAAGAGTTCAGCATTTGCTTTAATTAGAAATATACCTGGGTGTTTAATGGAGACTTTTCAAACTACTGGAGCATAGCTAGAGTAAATGACTCCATTTACTTGGTGAAATAAAGTTTGCAATGTCACAGATGTTCCATAAGGCAACATATAATTGCAAATGGGAGATAAGGGACACAACAAAAGAGAAATTTGCATACAAGGAAATTATATCTTTATATGTAGTCACATTTCTCTTACCAAGAGCTGTTAAATCAATAAAAGGAAGGCAAAGGAAATGCTATTTTCATAACTGAGCATCCATAAAAATATGCATTTTCATTAGCTTGAAATGAGGTTGCATTGCCAGTAGGATTTAACCAATTGCCAGCCATATGGTTTTCCTAGTTACTAAGAGAGGCTTTGTATTTGAGTTCTGATTTAGACTGTGTGTTCTTTAGTTAAGTGAGGGAACTTCTATAAATGTCTCTTCAAAACTTGTGTATACTGTTCATGTTGATTTTAAAATATATGCTATGAATAAAGTCTAAGATCTCTTTAAGAAGTAAGCTTGTGCCAGAAGCTTCCAGAAAGGAACAGGCATAAGACAGGAGAGGCCTGAAGAGCTTGTAAAAGAAAGCCCCTTAGTACTGAGTAGAAACCATGAGGTTTTATACCAGTTAGCTGTTTTAAAAGACAGAAACCTTCTGGAACAGTGGAGAAATTTGGCAAAATAAACAACATACCACAAAGGGTTTCTCAAGAAGGTTTGAGCAAATTTGGAGAGTAGGGCTGCTTCCTGAGAGGATTTATATACTGAAGATAGTATGTAAATCTTAGTTGTACTAAAATTCTCATCTAGATTGTCCTAAAACACAGAAGTATCAGTGGTTGGGGTCTGTAGTGAGTCCATAAATGACTTTGAGTTGAAGAAAATATTGTTTAACTTAAAACAAGATTTAAATTTACAGTGGCTGCTAAGAATTAATGCTAGTTAAAAACTTTTACTTCTTTGAAACCTGTCAGCGTTAGCGTTTATAAGTAAGATGAGTAAATGTTTAAGATGTTACCTGCTATGTTTTGCTATTTTAACAATGACACTGGGTGGATGAGAAAGGAATAGAAATTACTAGCAATGCAAGGCTGTGGCCAACAGTGCATAAAGATGTATTCAATACT
The DNA here is from genome assembly GCF_034190915.1 of Cavia porcellus. Classification (NCBI taxonomy): domain Eukaryota; kingdom Metazoa; phylum Chordata; class Mammalia; order Rodentia; family Caviidae; genus Cavia; species Cavia porcellus. Next base: position 21,807,771 of record NW_026947497.1, on the reverse strand, counting down.
CCCTTCCCTCCAGTGACTGCCAGTCCTGTCACACCTACAGAGCTTATGTGAAAAGTCGCTTAGCCTAATAAGCTCCAATGTGTGGAAGGAGAGCAGAATAATAAGACATTATTCTAGATAAAAGCAAGAAATGGTAACTGTAGTTATACCACATCTGTGAGGCATGACAATGTCTGAATTCCAGATTGGGCCATTTTGAGGGTTATAGCAAGCTAAAAGTCAAACTCTCAGGTTTATCTCTGTTTTTAAGGGATTGTTCACTAAACTAAGGACCTGCAGTCCTTCTAAAATAATTAAATTGTTTCAGAACATTTCACACATACTGCTACCTTATTTTTCTTCCAAGGCCTTATATTGGTATTGGGTTACGAACCTTTTAGTATCCTTTGAAAGGACATAAAATGCCCCAAGTAACTGCTGAAAAAGCCAAGTCATGGACAAGTTGGAAGCTAGTCCCAAGTTAAAATTTATAAGATTTGTTTAGTTATTACAAGGGATGTCCATCTTTTTTTTCCTCACTTAGCAAGATGTGTAACCTAAGAGACCAGAGGGAAGGGAAAATAGGCAATCATACCCATCGCCATCATTTAATAGACAGTAAAACTGAAACCCTACAGATCTGTGAACTTGGATTTTGTGCTTGGATTTTGGTTGCCAGGCTCTGAAGAAATTTAGCAGAAAACTGTCATATAAAAAGAAGCTATATAAAGGTTCTTCATCTTGGCAAACTCAAATAACAAAAATGGGAAAAGTTTAAACAGATTTTTATTTTTGGTAGCTGAATTTAATTTGAAATAAACATCACATAGTTGTTAGAAAAAGTATGTAGTCTGCTTAGGCAAATAAATGGAATTATTTTTGTCTCCTATCACGTACGTTTCAATTTAGGTTTTTTATATCATGAATTTTAAAGTAAAATGTAAAATATCAAATATAAAATTAGCTAACGTAAATATTTGAGATTGAGTAAAGAATCACAATACACTTCAAATTTTTGCAGGTCTACAAATACTATGATAAGCATCAGAAGTCAGAAAAAGCATGATAGTTTTAGTAATGTATTGTCTCTCCCTATTTTTTCTGCATATGCTTTTACTATTGTAATAGTTTGTATTGCTTTCAATAAAGAGAATAAGAAGTCATTAAAGAGAATAAGAAGTAGTTGAATGCAAGTTTGTTTTATTAGTCTAGAAAATTATCTCAGCTCCACAAATCATTATAGATAATGCTACAATAACATCATACGGGATTTCTGTCAAACATATGAAAAAAAATTTCTGTCAGTTATCTTTTATATAAGGCCTTACAACTTCAGTTTATTCCAAGATTTCTTGTGCAATGGCTGATCATAAAAGCTCTTTGAATGAAGGTAACTGATCACAAAAGCAAAAACAAAAACAAAAACAAAAAACAAACCTTCACTTCCATTCCTCTGAGTCAAGGAGCGTTAGAAACCTTCCTGAAAGCCATGGTGGCCTGCATTCGCTGTCCTGGGCACTAAGGTCATATAATGTCATATAAACACATCCTGCAACACAAACTGAAACCATCCTCACATTGACATCTTTGTGGCTAGATTTCAAACTGCCTGTGGCACTGGAGGAATTTGGGATGGAAAGAGACAGCAGTTTATATGTAATGAAGTCAAAATGTTCAACCAGTACAAATTTCACAAAAGAATTTTCATAATCTTGTGAAAACAACTAGGGCTCCACCAACAGAGGACACTGTAGAAGAAAAGGCTGAATCATGATAACGTAATCTCCGCTAAATTTAACAAACTAAAGAAACCACAGATATACATAAAATTTGGTGTATGCAAAAGAGTAGAAATTAAGAAATTTCTTGATAGGCATTATTTTGTTTGTGGTACATAATGAATGAGTGAATTAATTAATTAGTGTGTTAAATTTTAGCCATTCATATTACCAACATGAAGTCTGGATGGGAATACTAGTAATATTAAGAAAATATTTGTATGAAGGAGCATCAATATTTTAGAAGTTTAGCAGATTCTAAAGTAAGGGTAACTCCTCCGATTTATAGTGCCCTCAAAGATATAACCTACATCTGAAGCTGAGGAGCAAATGACCAACTGGAGAAATTATTGACTGAATAAAGAGAGAAATTTGAGCATGTATTTGTGTAGAAGGGCAAAAAGATAGTTAAAATGTGTATCAGGAATTATTAGCCATTAAGCTGGGAGGCAAATTCCTATATTAATGCATCTTCAAATATTGTGTTGTTGATCTGGCTGTTGTTTCAGCTAAAACTCTTCAGAGAAACTTACAAAGAATAGCCCAGGTCGTGGGCCACTTTGACTCATTTTTCAGCTCATCTAGAATAAACTTGACTTATTTTTTTCTTTTTTTCTTTTTTCTCTTTATCGGTACCGGGGATCGAACTCGGACTGCCTGCTTGCAAGGCAGGCGCTTATACTGCTGAGCTAAATCACCAGCCCCACCTTGACTTATTATAATATTGCACTGAGCATGCCCAGAAGGATTAATGACCTCTTATTTTCCTTTTCAAACTATGATCTTAAACTGAAGATGCTCAGAAATGTCCCTGTTCCTAAATCTCCTTTTCTGTATGAACATGTGTGGGCTACTGAATCAAATCCTCATGCTTTATTCAGCTAGAGCACGGCTTTGCATGTAACTCAGGTGCTTTCTTTGTTTACCTTGGGTGTTAAGTTATTCTCTATTCGTGTATCAATTGTCCTCACTGGCTTTGCTCAACAAGAGGAGAAGAACCCAGTTGCAGAATCACCAAAGGGCTGAATGCATGAGGACATGCTATTGAAGGACCTCTAAGAAAGTTAACACATGTTATTTGATAAGAATATGTTAATCTTTTTAATCTATTTGTTAATAGCTTGCATTAGATGGAAAATATATGGTATTGTATTTAATTACATAGTGACTTGAAAATCATTACTCCAAGGGTTTTCACTCATTGTTTTGTGTGACATGAATACAAATATAAAAATGGTTCCATTGATTGTTTTTCTAATTACCCTATCCATTTTACCCTAATATATGTGTTAAACCTTGGGAGGTCCTAATTAGCTACCACACTCAGACTAAATCGTTCTCTTTTTCTGATTGTTACTCATTTCAAAGAAAGACGAACAAAACAGTGAGGCATTCAATGTTCAGTTTTCTCAGCGATAATGTCCTTATCTTGGATTATTCCCCTTAAAGCTCTCAGGCTATCTCCTCTCCCAGACACTAAATGCCTCAGTGTGCAGAGACCTCAGGTTGCAATGACGATGCCAGGTTTTTAATCAGACGGACCCAGTCATGATTCCACCACCCTGCATCCAAACTACCTTCCATCGCCAACGCTGTTTCCACATTCACTAACCACTACTTCATAAGGAGCACAGCTCACGTGGCCCGTGTAGTGCTTCTGAAACAGCAAATTCCTGTGCAGTAAATGGGTGGAGTCACTTCTTCCTGTGTGTATGCTAAATAGCAGTTATCTGGGGTACACTGAGGTGCACAAATGTGCCTTTTTTTACGGAAGCAAAGTTTATCCATTCTAGATCTACTGGTGTTGTGTGATCCTCTTCCAAAAGTTTTTGCATATAAATCTTCATGCATTATCATCTGCAGGCAGCAGATTAAAATAATGAGACAAAATTCTCTTTCTGTCTCTCTCTCTCTTTCTCTCTCTCTTCCTAGTGCTTCTATCCCAATCCTCTTTTCTAATTTTTTATTTTTTAAGAAGGGAGAGAAGTGAATGGGAGAAGCAAAGACAGGACATAAAATCTTCCCATGATGAAGAGGACAGTGAGGAAATGTTAGTACCCAGCCATCCCACTTGAACATGCGCTATCTTATCTGATCTTGGAAGTTTTACTACTATTGTTATTATTGTTATCATTATTATTATGGCCAGACTCTGGACTTCGGAGGAACAGGAGTGTTGTATTCTCAGGGAGTTTCCCTCATTAGTTGCCAGGGGAAATATAATGTAAGAAACAAACCGGAAATCAGTGGGGCACAGGCTTGCTGTCATCACCTAAATCTTCTTCTATGTCCCATGTTTACAAACATCCTGTGTTTTCCTTGACCAAAGCAGCTGCAGACACGCCTGACTTCAAGGCTTGCCTTTGTGTGTGTGAAGTAATTGGGGTGAAGGGCACCTGCTGTCTTTTCTCAGAGGGTGCAGAGCAAGGGCCGGGTGCCAGCTACTGAGGTCAAGTGAGTTTGGGCAGAAGATTTAAGTCTTTGGAACATATATATTCATTCCGGTTCAAAATTCATTATGGAGATGAAAACTTGGCTTAGGAAGATGGCTGTAATCTGAGCCAGAAGACACCGAAATTTACTGTTGGTACCTTTGTTTCCCGGAGGTCCTGCTGTGATGCATTAGGGGGATTTAGTCCTAGAATGTTAATAAAGGACAGCTTTGTTGAATGTCTGCCACAACAAGGACAAAATTCCTCCTGAAACCTAGGAGAATCAACACTTTGCTCCTCTATTTCAACTAAGAGACAGAGGCACAATGATGCACTTGAATCCTTAGTGAAGTCCGTTTGAGGTGCTGACAGTTAAATACTTACAAGAAGACTCCATGTGGGTGCTCCTGAGGGGGACAAGCTGGGGCTTATCCTTAGTAGTCTTGTGGCTCCCGCAGAGGTGGCCTCTGACTGCTACATGGAGGGCTTGTGGAGTAGCTCCAACATCAGCATCCTGTCTTGCGAAAGCCCAGTTAACTTGCTGCATTTCTAGTACTGCCAGAGGGGTTTCTGATGTCTGTGACAGATTCAGGGTGGAGGAAAGATCTCTGCTTTTCAATGTCAAGGTGGAGAAGCCTGGGCAGGCAGCTGATGGGGAAGGAAGATACTGTATGGTGGCCTGATGCAAGAATTGAAAGCCACCTTGGGAGAGGCATTTGAGGACGACAAAAAGATACAAATTACACTTACTTCTTTGTTGCTGTACAGGTGCTCCTTTCTTTTGGCTGAAGATTTTACCTTTAATGCATTTATTCAGTAATTACTGACTGAAAATATATTACATGCCACGGTCTTGCCCTAAATACTGAAGTGAAGCAAACAAGTCCCTATTTGAAGATGTATAGTCCAGTTTTGTGATTTGGCAAGTCAGAGATTTTGATTTTTTTCACTCAGCAATAAGTTCCTGGAAATAAATTTATCAGCTTCTTTTTTTAAAAAACAGGTTATAAGAGCAATATATGAGGAATTACAAACTCAAATTCTAGATTCCTCCCCCCACCGTGTGTGTGTGTGTGTGTATATGTGTGTGTGTGTGTCTGTGTGTGTGTGTCTGTGTGTGTGTGTGTGTGTGTGTGTGTGTGTGTCTGTGTGTGTCTGTGTGTGTCTGTGTGTTCATAGAAGAAAGAGGTTTGGGGTCTACAGATAAAATCTGTGTCATCGTCATTGTACAAGAAGCAAGCATAATAGTAGAGATGGACTTCAGATTTTAGTGAAATGAAATTAAACAGAACATTGATGATGACAAAATCAAATGACTTTTCAAACCTCATTTGACACCTTTGAGAGAACAAAATGACTCTTAATACTTAGAACAGCAAAAGGCAAATTTGCTTCACTGACCCCTATCAAAGCAATTCTTAAACATTCCCTTATATCAAGAAGCAGGTAGATAGTGCTTCAGGAGACTGTGTATCTCAAATTTGTGTCCTTATCAAGAAAAACAAAAATCCGAAAGACTCAAAGCAGAAGACCACAGATTCTATAGGAGTCATCAACCCTTGCCTGAGTTCTTTCCTTCCACATATATCAAATAGAGACAAAGAAAATCCTTTTTGTCTTAGATTAAAGACTAAAATGTTTTGATCCATTAATCACTTTGAAAAAAAAATTTCCCAAAGTAATGATAAGGTATTTTTGTTTAAGATAACTAATAAGCAATATAGAAGATGCTTTACTGTTACCTTTTAGAACACAAAAAATGCACCTCGACTATTGGAGTTTTAGATGAAAATTGAGAACCATCTGCCCTCCATTCATACTTAATTTTTATATCTTGTATTTTGGTATCTAATCAAAAATAAAATTTAGATTTGTTTTTGTTTGGTTTTGTATTTATGCTTCATGACTATTGAGAGAAGATAATCCATTATAGAGATTTTAAATTCCCTAAAACTGGGCAATGAATTCAACTTCCTTTCTATTCTCTATAGCTCCTGGAATTCAGTAAAGGTACTGTCAGCATTTAATGAATGAATTTACTGTGAGTAAATAAAAGTCTTTTGAAAACCATCTGAAGACTGAATAATCAATTAGATTCACAAAACTGAAGATTGCTCTAAACTAAGGTTTCTTTGTTCATAATTTTTAATCTCTGACATGTTAGCTCAACATAATTATCTGAATCACATAACCATCTTCAAACACCTTGGGCCTCAAAGAAATCTAATTGATTCTTTAGGATGTAGAAAGCATGTAGTATATAAATTTTGCAGCTGTTTCCTTTCTGGAATTGAAGATTTAGATGAGTATGTATAAAAAAAAATACATCACTGAAATACTTTAGAAGAAATAATATATAAGAATAGAATACAAGCCATCTTTGCGTGTTACAAAAAAGTGCCTTGGAAAGGTTATTAATAAAGAATAACCATTGAAGCAGAAAAATTAAAAAAGATGCAAGCTTCACAATTTCAATGACAATGCAAATGCTTTTCTCTTGGTCTGTAATTTCTCTGAAGATGTTACTTTGAAATTTTGGAGATCTGCTGGAGCTTAGCATACAACACATGTTTTTGATGCAATCATGAGGACTTGGTTAGGGAAGGTCAGCTGGAAATGACTTTTGAAGATAGATATTTACACTTTTCCAAGGTGAACATAATCTTTTGGTTTTAGTATAGGAAAAGTCTTTTGCAAGTTAGCTCACTACTGTAACATTGTGGTATAAATTTACTCAAGTGCTCTCCTGGGAAAGTCAAAAAGCAGAGTCAGGTTGGCTGCTTCTTCTGCCTGCTCTTGACATTTCCTGATGTTAGCTCATATCATATTGAGCGTATTTAGAGTCAAGGAGATCTGAAAACATAAATAATGGGTTGTTTCACAAATGAAATGGTTTGTACTTTCTTTATGTTCTACCACTTCAATGGAACAAATTGTTTATTTCCAGTTTTTAAAAATATAATTGGATATTAATTGGCAAGAAACACAAAAAAAATGATAGGAAGCATGTATTTTCAGGAAGAAACTGCTATTCACCTACAAATGCACTGTCTGTCTTTCCCTGTGGAGTCTGGTCAACGCACAGCCGTCCTGGGGGTCTTTATTTTCCTCTGATGTCACTCCTTCTTCATTCATTACCACTTATGTCACAAATAATGAAACAACAATGGAAACAACAAAACAGGAATATGAAGAACCAAAACCAGCTGACAAGATTTTCATTTAAAATTTAGTGAATCAAGAATTTTAAATTTAGGAAAAATGATCTGCATACATATCTCTCAAAAGAAGTTACACAAATGGCTAATAAGCATATGAAAAAGTGCTCAATATCAGGACTTATGGGTATGCCAAACAAATCCACAGTGGTATCATTTTACACGAAAGATTGGCAAGTATCAAAAAGACTAAAACAAACAAACAAACAAACAAAAAACAGTGATGGAGAGCCTATGGAGAAACAGGAACTCACTACATTGTTGGGAAAACAAATTGTTGTAGGTATTATGGAGAGAAGTATGGAGGTTCCCCAACAAACAGGAAATAAAACTGATGAAGGTTTATACATGTAAAGGGAATTTAATCACTGGATCAACCTGCAGTTGATCCAGCCTTGTTCACAACAGCAAAGATACAGTATCAACTAGATGTCTACCAGGGAATGAATAAATACAGGAAATGTGGTATCATTATTCAGCCATAAAGGGAAAAGAATTCTGTCATTTGCAGCAGTGCGGATGGAGCTAAGGATACTGTATTAAGTAAAATGTCTTGGTTGTCTTGAACTACCCAGTTTTGAAGCGGGTGCTTTGTTTTGTCAGTTTTAGAAGATGAATATGGGTGTTCATAACAGTAGGTGCATACCAAGTGTATATCATGCACAGAGAATTCTCACAAGTCCGTAAGATACTTTCTAGGATTATTTATATTTTACGGATTGAGAAACTGAGAATTGGAGAATCAGTAAATTAGTTCAGCCAAGTTAACACAGCCAGTATGCAGCAGAAAACCAGGTAGTTGTTTTTGATTCCTCAACCTCAGCATAGCAATTATTAGTCCAGCTTTGAAGATAAGGAAATTAAAGGGTCAATGAGGCTGACAAGTTCTTCACTTTATCTTTTTGAAGCTAAATGTGTTTATTTCCTGAGTTCTTTCTTGTGGCCTTTGACTCACACGTTTTCTTTATTACTTTTTCTCTTTCTCTGAGTGTACGACATGCTCTTCACTTATGGAATCCCAAACTGATTGAAATCTGTTAAAACTATGATCAGTGGCGCATTTAGACAGAGGGTGACTTCTGTCCACACACTTTAACCTTTTTATCACTTTCAAAGGACGGTAGGAGAGTTTAATGTTTGCTTTTCAATGTTACTAACAGTTTTGTAGTTTAATAATAGCCATCATTTATTTGGCAATACTAAATATCAGAATTTATACTAGATTCTTATATGCATGACTTTAGTTAAATAGCAAAAGTGTTGCGAAGATAATTATTGCTGTACTATACTTTTACTGTAAGAAAACAATGAAATTCAGATTTTGTTTTTTCTCCAAGTTTAAGCAGTAGTAAGTGATCAAGCAGAGATTCAAGTCATATTCAGTGAGGTTCTAAAGACCACGCTTAATCGCTACACCTATCTTTTCTTCACTAAGTATAGTTTTATCATTATTTTTTTTTATTTAAAGGAAAAAAAAAAACCAAAACATTATAAGGATACAAGTAATACAGAATTAAACAAAAACAAAAACAAAAACAAAAAAAAAACCGGTAAGAAATCACTAGTTAATATATTACATATTGTCATCTTAAAAATAGTTGTTCAAGTTACAGGATTAAAGCATACAAAGTGGACACTCAAACAGTGAGACTGCAAACAGTTGTGTTCAATGATCCAACAAAAACTCAGTAATATGATCATCTATCTTAACACACCTAAACACACTTGCAGTTGTATCCTCTGGAGCACTTTTTTTTCCTCCCTTTTTTCACAACATAATGTACACATTTTGGGTTTTATTACTCCCATAGTTCTTATTACTCTTTTTTTGAAGAGAATAAAACCAAATATGACAAAACAAAGCAGTCAGTCAAAACAAAGGATAAACATAGCACATGATATAAAAACAGAGTACAAGGTTATCAACAATGGTTACCAGAATGCCTCTTGCTTCCTTATAAAGAATTGCCTATATCATTAGGTATAATAAAATTGAAAAAAAATACAATACAGAACAAGACCAATAAAACCTAAACATTGGAAACATTACAGGACTTCAAAAGAAGATAACAGTCACACCAGAATGGGCATCATAGTGAATCTTATTGCCTTCAAAGTAGTTGCCTATACCTTCAAACTTGATAGTATCAAAAAACAGAATGGAACAGAGTAAAATCAGTCAAAACAAGATAGTGGGAGTAATACAGGCCTTCAATTCAAGTTAATAGGAAATCAAAAAAGTTACTATAATATATCCTGCAAATTTTTTTATTTTCCCCTTAATTAAAAAACAAAAAATAAAAATATTATTTTTTTTATGAATAAGGGGGAGATTGACATAAAAGAGGACATAGCAGCATAACAATACAGGTCAAAGCATGACAATTTCAGTAGCCTAGTGCTTCACCAACAGATAACCCGACTTAATAGTAGTTACCAAAGTGGCTCTTTCCTTGAAATATTTGAATATAACTTCGTATACTATAGCATCAAACATATCAAGACAGTGTGAAACCATTCAAGTGGATGAAAGTATTACAGGGTATTTAGAACCAGCTAACAGAAAATGAACAATGGTTTCTATATTATCTCTTTGCCTATAAAAATTTTGTTTATACTATCACGTATAATAAAATCTGGTAAGATAAAACATGGTAAAACCAATGGAGACAGAAGAGCAACAGTTTGGTGGGACTTCAAAACAAGATGGTATTAAATCAGCACTAGCTATTATGATGTCTTGTTTTCTTCAAAACAGCTATACATTTCATCACAGTTGCAATAATATCAAGCAGCCCAGAATAAAGCCATTCCAATTAATGAGTGAAAACTTTACAAGGCTTCAAAGCCATATAATGGGGAATCATGATTACCACATACTTTTATATATTTGAATCATTTCTTACGCTAGGGAAACTATTTGGTATTCATACATGTGAGTTTGATTTATTTCACTTATGAGTATGGTATCAAGCTGTGTCCATTTATTTATAAATATCTCAATGTGATCCTTTTTATGGCTGAGTAGTACTCTATTGTATAAAAATACCACAACTTTTTTATCCATTCCTCAGTTGATGGACACTTGGGTTGTTTCCAAGATCTGGCGATTACAAATTGTGCTGCTATAAACATAGATGCACATATATCACTGTGGTATGATGCTTTCAGTTCTTCTGGGAATATGCCTAGAAGTGGAATAGCTAGAACAAATGGGACTTCCAATCCCAGCATTTGAGAAATCTCCAGACTGACCTCCACAATGGTTGCACCAGTCTACGCTCCCACCAACAATGCAGGAGAGTTCCTTTTTCCCCACAGCCTCTCCAGCATTTGTTGTTGATGGTTTTCTTGATCCTGGCCATTCTTTCAGGAGTGAGATGGTATCTCAGTGTGATTTTAATTTGCATTTCTCTAGTGACTAATGATGATGAACATTTTTTTCATGTATTTATTTGCCGTTTATATTTCTTCATCTGAGAAGTGTGTATTCATCTCAGATGCCCATTTTTGGATTGAATCTTTGAATTTTGTGGGTCTGATTTTTTCAAATTCTTTATATGTTTTAGACAGAAGAGCAACAGTTTGGTGGGGGAGAGTTTGTCTGAGGGGCAGTTCACTAAGATTTTTTCCCAGTTTGTGGGTTTTCTTTTCGCTATGCTGGAGATTTCTTTTGACATGCAGAAACTTTTTAATAAGAGGTGGTCCCAGTTATTGATTCTGGGAAGTATTTCCCATACGATTTGAGTCCTGTTTATGAATTTTCTACCTACCCCTATGTCTTCAAGGTGTCTACACAATTTGTTTTCCAAGAGACTTAGTGTTTCTGTTTTAATATTCAGATCTTTAATACATTTAGAATTTATTTTAGTACATGGTGATAGGCATGGGTCTAGTTTTAGTTTTCAGCAAATGGAGAGCCAGTTTTTCCAATAGCATTTATTAAAGAGACCGTCGTTCTTCAGTGAACCTGTTTGGCTCGTTTGTCAAAGATAAGGTGGTTGAGTTTGTTTGTAGTTGTGGGTGTATCTTCTAATCTATTCCATTGATCTTTGGCTCTGTTTTGATTCCAGTACCATGTTGGTTTTACTATGGTTGCTTTGTAGTATAACTTCAAGTCAGGGATTGTGATGCCTCCTGCTTTGCCTTTGTTGCTTAGAATTGTCTTTGCTATTCTAGGTCTCTTCTCACTCCAGCTGAATTTTAGAAGTGATTTCTCTAGATCTACGAGGTATGTTGATGGTACTTTTATTGGGAATGCATGGAATCTGTATAAGAATTTTGGGAGAATGGCCATTTTCACAATATTTATTCTTCCTATCCATGAGCAAGGGATGTCTTTCCATTTTCTGAGATCATCTTCAATTTCTTTTTTCAGTGTATTATAATTTTCCCTGTATAGGTCTTTCACTTCTTTCGTAAGAGTAATTCCTAAATATTTCATTTTTTTGGTTGTTAGTGTGAAGGGTGTGGCTTCTCTGTCTGTGATTTTGTTGTTAGTGTATAGGAATGCTATTGATTTTTGAGTATTGATTTTGTATCCAGCCACATTACTGAATTTATTTATTATATCTAAGAGTCTTTCAATGGAGGTAGGGGGTCTTCTATGTAGAGTATCATGTCATCTGCAAACAATGATAATTTAACTTCTTCTTTTCCCATCTTTACCCCTTTTATTTCTCTCTTGTCTAATTGCTCTGGCTAGTATTTCCAGTACTATATTAAATAGGAGTGGTAATAAAGGATATCCCTGTCTTGTGCCTGATTTTAAAGTAAAGGTCTTCAATTTTTGGCATTTAGTGTGATACTGGCTGTTGGTTTTTGTAGATGGCCTTTATTATATTGAGATAAAGACCATTTATTGCAATTTTCTGTAAAGTTCTTATCATCAATGAATGTTGGACCTTATCAAAAGCTTTTTCTGCATCTATAGAAATGATCATACTTTTGGCTTTATTGATATGGTGGATTACATTTTTTGATTTACATATGTTGAACCATCCCTCATGCCTGGGATGAATCCCATTTGGTCATGGTGTATAATCTTCTTGATGATTTGCTGGATCCTATTTGCCAATATTTTATTGAGGATTTTTGCATCTGTGTTCATTAGGAAGATTGGTCTATAGTTCTCTTTTTTAGTTGGGTCTCAGGTTTTGGTACTAGAGTAATATTTGCTTCCAGGAATGACTTAGGAAGGATTGCTTCCCTTTCAATTTCATTGAAGAGTTTGAGGAGTGTCGGCATTAGGTCTTCTTTGTATTTCTTGTAGAATTCTGCAGTGAATCCATCTGGGCCTGGGCTCTTCTTTGTAGGTAAGGACTTAATTACATTTTCAATTTCATTAATAGAAATTGGGTTATTCAGCAGTTTTACTCTCTTGATCTAGCTTTGGTACTTCATATGTTTCTAGGAATCTGTCTATTTCTTCTGTGTTATGAAACCTTTGAGAGTAGAGGTTTTCAAAATAGGTGTTGATAGTCTTCTGTATTTCTATAGAGTCTGTAGTGATTTCACCATTTTCATTTCTTATTGCGTGAATTTGAGCTTTTTTTCCCCTTTTTAAAATAAGATTGGCTAGAGGCTTACATTTTTTTTTTTTTATTCTTTCAAAGAACCAACTCTGATTCATTGATTCTTTGGACTGTTTTCTTAGTCTCTATTGCATTGATTTCTGCTCTGATTTTTGTAATTTCCTTTCTTCTTTTGGCTTTGGGCTTGACTTGCTCTTCTTTTTCTAGCTGTTTGAGGTGTACCATCAGGTTATTTATTTGTATTCGTTCTGTTTTTCTGATGTGGGAACTCAGTGCAGTAGATTTTCCCAAACAAGCTGGGCTCCGGGGAATGTAGGCACCTGCCTGGTTGCTTAGAACTCCGCAGTTCTCCAAGCACAGCTGGAACAGGAAGGCAAATGCAGGCACCCTAGACCCACCTACCTGTTCCAGTGCACCCAGAAGGCTCGAGGGTCCCAAACAAGCTGGGCTCAGGGGAAAATGCGCGGGGCACTCTGGAACCAGTGACGCTCACCTGCTTGCTTAGAACTCCACAGTCTTACAAGCACAGCTGGAACGGGAAGGCAGATGCCCCAGACCAGCCTAGCTGTTCCAGTGCACCGAGAAGATGCGAGAGTCCCAAACAAGCTGGGCTCTGAGGAAAGTGGGCGCCTGCCTGCTTGCTTAAAACTCCACAGTTCTCCAAGCATAGCCAGAATGGGGAGGTGGATGCAGGCACCTCAGACCCGCCTACCTGTTCCAGTGCACCAAAAGGCTTGAGGGTCCCAAACAAGCTGGGCTGGGGGAAAGTGTGCAGGGCACCTACCCCAGGACGCTGGGCCTCTGGAACCGGTGGTGCCTGCTTTAGTTTTATCATTATTAATTAAATTAGGTAGGCATGTATATTTCGTAGAGTAATAGGTAGCTGGCAGAATTTCCTTAATATCTGTGAGTTAATATTAAGAGTCCTCCCATAACAGTTGTTGAATTATAATAATTTGGTAATTATAAGGTAGATATAATTATCAAATATAATTTTTTAAAAAACTTATTAGTGCATAGGTAAATGCACATAAACATACACTGTGTTCACTTCCCATTGACCTCCTCCTACCCTTCCCTGGCCTCTTTCCTCATCTCTGATAGTCTTCCTTCTATTTTCATATCATCTCTTTTTTTTTTCTAGATTCCTTATGTGAGAGACAAGATGTGATATTTGACTTTCTGAGTCTAGCTTATTTTGCTTAGCATAATAGTCTGCAGTTCCAGCATTTCCTGCAGATGATAAGACCTCATTTTTCTGTCTGTATATATATAGAATACTTTCTTTAATCATTTATCCATATTTCCACAGTTTAACTATTATGATGTGTTATAATAAACTTGGGTATGCTGCCCTTAACTCTTTTGGAAATATATTGTGGATTAGGACAGTTGGATTAAATGTTATCTCTAGTTCTAGTTCTTTGAAAAAATTTCCACAGTGGAAATTTCCAGTTATTTCCAAGTGGCTGTAGTAAGTGACATTTCCCCCAGCAGTATAGAATCCCCCCAACTCCCCATCATTAGTAGCATTTATTTATTTATTTATTTATTTATTTATTTATTTATTTTTGTGCTCATGATGATAGCCACTCTGACTGGGTTGAGATGAATTCTCCAGTAGTTTTGTTTTGCATTTCCTTAGTGGTAAAAAATGTGAAATATTTTTATATGGTTATTGGCCATTGGTACTCCTTTTGAAGAGTGTTTATTCAGCTCATTTTCTCATTTATCCACAGAGCTATTTTTGTTAATGTTTTTGATTTTTAAAAATGTACTGTATATATTAAGAAGAGTAGCTGGCAAAGATTTTCTATCCTTCTGACAAATAATTAAAAACAAATTTTGCGTGGGTGGCGTACTGGGTACTGAACCTCAGGCTTTCCCACTGAACTACTTCTTGGTCCTTTTTTATTCTTTGAGACAGGGTTTTCCATTGTCACCAAGTTGCCCAGGCTGGACTCAAACCTGCAATCATCCCGCCTCAGGATACCAGAGTGTGGGAATTACAGATATGCACCACATGCCTGGGTACAAATAATTTTTAATATAATTATTTTAAAGAAACAAAAATATATTACTATTAATAATATTCTAGGGATATAGAATAATAAAACCACTTGCAAGAGAATGTTGCATATATCACAGAAAGTGTCTGTAAATAATATATGACTAACAAAAGTGTTTTTGGAAAAGGTTATTTTACAAAAACTATCAATACTAGAAAAAAAAGAAGCCAACTGCCTCTTTCTTTCCTTGAAAATGCATGAAAACTCTTAGGGACAGAATTCTAAGATGCAAATTATTCTTTTTCACAGCCAGGAATCTCACTATAGTCTGTTATTCTCAGAGAAGGAGCTCCGCCATGGAGGTTTTCCTGTGGTCTTCTGTAGCATTTTTCTGTAATTTTAATGATAACCATGTGTGGCATCCTTCATTGTTTTCGTTTTAGTTACATGGCAAGTATTCACTAAGTAATAGCCTTGATAATACTGCATTATAAAGTTAACAAAACTTCAGGGGAAATGTAAGAATAGATTAAATAAATTAAGATTAAATATGATGTATTAGCACTCACATATCAGGACAGGAGGATTTTCATGTTAATAGGCTACCTGATCACATAGTAGAAATTCTTGAGAAAGAACAGTTACTTGATTTCAGAGATCAAATTTTAATGTTGAAAGCATTAACTTGCTTTTCTCATAGATTCACTAGCTATACTAACTGGGGTCTCAACAGAGGTTTTATAATAATGTCTATCAGAAGGCACACAAATATATTAATGTTGCATAATCCAGATATTGGATTATGATTTTTTAATATAAAGGAGAAAACTGTATGAAACTTTATCAGTTATGGTGATGGAAATTTTTTTCATAACATATATTATGTGTTAGTGTAATAAGGTAAATATCCTGGTTATGATTTTCAGTTAGGAAGCTCAAAGGATGTTGTTTATAGCCATCTCTGCCAAGAAGGCCTTGGTAGAACCAGACACAGGCTGCGGGCAGTTCCCCTCACTGCAGAGCGGGTACTTCTGTGCCTCTGGCCTGATTCTTAAATAGTTTACAATGGCATCAAAATTGTGTTAGCTAAGGTTGGTTGTTACAGACATATTAAAAACAAAATTGCATTTCTGTGGTGCCAGGTCCTTTACAAAACATTTTTGCTTCAAGAATCTCATTCTAATCACTGTCCCAAACATGCGATATCAGTCAAGCATCTATCACACACAGGAAATAAATTCTAGGGGAAAGTGACTTACATGGGGTTATTCAAAACTGATAATCATTCTGATATAGGACCTCCAAATAATCTAAATAATAAAACGTAAATATTATTAACTTTCAAACTGCTAACCTACTAGATATCTGATACTTGGATTTCATGTTCTTCAAAATCCAAGAATGAATTCTAACAACAACAGAGGTTAAAAGCAGAAAATATTTATGTAGAGAAAGAAAGCTTTTGTCTAAGAGATACAGCAGAGGTCCCAAGTGAGTTAACCCCTCTTTGTCAAAGCAGTTTTATAGAGCCACACCACAAGGTGAGGTGGTTCTAAGGTGGGACAAGCTATCGCCAACCAGTAAGATTACAAGTATAGTTGTGTAGGTAGCAGTGATCCAGAAATCACAAGATAAGAATGAGGTGGATCAAAACTATGGTCAACCAATAAGACTAGGAGTATAATTGCTTAGTAATATTGATTAAATGAGAATCGAATGGGGAAGCAAGTCAGGCAGCAAGGGTACATGGACCAGAACAGGAACTTCTCCTGAAAGGGACATAGGTAGCAGTCCCTCCCCCAAGGTGACCCAGGCCTATTTAGAATGTCAGTCACTGCTGTTCATGCCTGTGGGTATATTCATCTTCTCTCTCCTAAGCACTGACCTTTGATCACAATGAGGTATCCAGGCCACAGTTGTCTTTTGCACTGACTTCTTCTGAGGGCCTAGCCCTGTTTTCATGTATTTCTAAATAACTTAGCTGCCTATAATAATTCCATAATTAAAAGCCACCTCTTTTGGACATTCAGTGTGAAATTTTTCAAATCAATAGCTTTCAAAATATTAACCACTTAAACACATATTTGAGGAACTGTTCATCAATAGAGAAAGCTGGTACTGTGAGGGTAGGGTGGAAAAGCTTCCCAGGAAGTTCTTAAGCACTACATGTTACTAAAACTATTGTGCCAAGCAAAATATATTAGTTACTCAGCTGTGAGTCTGGAGAAGATAGCTTTGAAAGACTAGAAGATGAAGAAGAAATTTTAAAAACCCTCTATTTTGTCTTTTCTGGTTTTTTATTCATTAATTTTAAATTTTCTTTTAAAAATTGGTGCCAAAACATAGAAACAAAAAAGTGGCTGAAAGAGATATTGTCCCTTACACTGTGACATGTTCTGCCTCTGCCCGGTTATAGCTTTCCCTGAGCTTGTGCCTAGAACCATGCGGACTAAGAATGACGGGAAAGTTGGTCTTGTGTACCCTTCTGGAAATGAACTGCTCTTTACGGGATTGCATGATCTTCAGGATGTAAACCTTCTATAGCTCCAACAGCTTATCCTGACGGACCACAGGTTGGTCAAACAGGATTTAAGCACCAGATACGCTTTGTCTCTCACTCAAATTCCCTGCTTCAAGGACCCTGTTAGCCTTAATTCTTCAGCTCCATGACATTCCATAAGTTTGGAATGACTACTATGAGATAAAAGACTACTATGAGAGTTTGGGCTTCTTAGCAGATTTTTTCATTTGATTATACATTGGGAAGACTCACAGATGTTCAGCTCTTAACACGCTTAATTCTGGTTCCTTCTGAAATCTCACTGCTAATCCAGCTGTGCACGCACCTATTAACACAAAGTCGCTTCAGTTTTCTAAGGAGGAGCACACTTCAAGGATCCTCCTCCCCTTACCAACTTGTTACAACATTCTTTCCCTGTTAGTGTGTGTTTATGTAAATCATGGAGTACAGATTCTCCTCTTGGGCTAGTTACTAATTAGCTGCTGTGCTTGTTAGACTTTTTAAGGGATTGTGTTTAATTTCTAGATCTGAAAAACAAGTTGTTTACAATAAAGAGATTTGAATGTTCTTCCCACGTTAAGAATACATGGGGGGGAAAAAAGAAGAATCCATGATCCTTCTTTTATGAATGGTTATATTTTTACAGATAATTTTTATGTCTCTTAGATTTTGCTACCACATTCTTTAGACTAAGATCATAACCTAAATGGTAAGTTAAACTGATGGTTTGAAAGAGGAATGAATAACTATGCAAAAATTCAAATGATAGGCGGGTGGCATACAGGTACTCGCTATAAAATTATTTGTCTTTCTTCATATTTGAAAATGTTCATGCTACATTATTTGAAAATCTTACTGTTCAATTGTGTGTAATATATATGTATATATGTAAGACTAAATTTTCTAAAAGCTACAGCTATTTCTATTTGACATTCTTTAAAGTTATATATACATACTCCCCAAAATATATCTTTCCTGATTTGCTCAGCATGGCTGTTATTCCTTAGGTTTTGCTCTGGACTTCCAAAAGATCTGGAGTGATCCTTTGTGATTTCAGAGCATGTCAAATTCACTACAGCTGCAAAACAGCTGGCTTAGGCAGCTCACAGTGGCACTTTGAAATGTGGTCTGAACTGATTAAAAACTTATGACTTAACCATAAACTTTATTCCCACACTTGATGGTATTAAGAATAATATGGAAAACAATATGATATTATATTGCTTTGTGATTCCTTTCATTTAAAAAGATTTCAACATCTACTTAAACTTGAATAATTTATATATTTTTTGATTTATTTTATGGCATATGCATATCATTTAATTTACAGTGAAATAAATCACATTATTCTATGGATTGCACCATTCTGTTGTCCTTTAAAAGGGCATCTTCTGACATGTTGAGTAGAGTACAGTGTAGCCTTGCCACAGTGAGCTTCTGGAGAATGGTCTTGTGTTGCCATCTTGAAAGCAGCACTTTGGGTATACTGGAAATATTAGTGTCAGTTATGGTTGATAGGTTGTGTCAACTGGAGAAGTTTAGAAGTTTAAACCACTCAGCAGGGAACCAAGGTTTTTACTTTGTAAGTGTCCTCATCAGGTGCAAGAGGAGAGCAGGGAGATGGTGTGAGTGCTACAGGCACCCGGGGGGCCTTTCCTGCTCACAGTATGAAGGAGGAAAAGAGCCTGGCTCTTCCCACATCCCTTTGCCCTGTTGCTTTGCTGTCTTCTGCCACTTTGAAGTGTCGCCCCTGTGCCGTGCCATCCAGCCTTGGAGCCAGCTGATTATAGACTGAAATCTCCATGAACTGTGAGTTAAACAAAACTTTCCTTCCTTAATTTTGGGTGTTGGATATTTTGTGCTAGCAATAAGAGACAAGTAACCAGGACAGTACCTTACTCATTTCTTTTTTTTTTAATTTTATTTAAGGAGAAAAGAAAAAAAAAAGCAGGGAAAGGGTACAAGTTATACAGATTTACAGAAAAAAATGAACAGTAGGAAATCACTAGTTAATGGATTACATATTGTCATCTTAGAAATAATTGTTCAAGTCACAAAATTAAAGCTTGTAAAGTGGACATTCCATCAATGATACTGCAAACAGTTCTGTTCAATGATCCAATAAAACTCTGTGATATCATTTTCTATCTTATACACTTAAATATACATGCAGTTATATAGTTTGGAGCACTTTCTTTTCCTCTCTTTTGTACAATGACTATTACACATTTTGGGTTTCATTGCTCCCACGGTTCTTATTACTTTTTTGCAAGATAGTAAAACCAAATGTGACATAACAGAACAGAATCGGTCAAGTCAAAAGGGTGGACATAATAGATAATGTAAAAACATAATACAAGGTGATCAACAATGGTTACCATAATGCCTCCCGCTATCTCTAATAGAATTGCCTATATCGTTAGTTATAATACAATTGAACAAAACAGTAAAGAATAAAACCGACAAAACCAAAACATTGGAGACATTGTAGGTCTTCAAAAGTAGCAGGGCCATTGCCTGTGGAGGTTACACAGCAGTTGTGGTTATAGACTCAAAGAAGGATGAGTCGGACAGAGTAGTAGAAATGTCAGCAGCACTAGTGGTGGTTCCCAGAACAAATGAGAGCAGAGCCTGAAAGACAGAGTATGAGCCAACCGAAAGTGCTCAGACCTGAAGGGCGGAGAAAATGGGCAGATGCCCCCAATCAGCTGCCAAGACTTGTCTGTATTTCAGGGAAGTATTCTTGGGGACATGCTTGAAATGCCTTGGGGGTTATAGAAGTAGAAGTAGAATATGTATCCATATAAGGTGGGGTTAAGTACTAATTACAGACTGCTTATAGACACACACACACACACACACACACACATTCTCCACAAGTATGTGTTCCTAGTACTGACATCAGATTCTCTTTTATTTGGCAAGAAGTAAAATACATGAATGATTAGTGAATAGGTCCTTGACTAAAGCTTAAACTAATCTATTGTCTTTTTTTTTTCTAAGACAGAGTCTCACTATGTAGTTCAGACTGGTCTTACACTCTCATATGTAGTCTCAGGCTGGCCTTGAACTCACAGCAGTGCTCTTGACTCAACCTCCTAAATGCTGGCTTTGCAGGCATGTGGCACCACACAGGGCCAAATAATTCATTTTTACACTTGGTTCTATGTTTCTCTATAATACTACTGGCAGGGGGATTGTTTGTGATACACAAAAAGGTGTAGAAGTTATGCAATTCCTGAACATAGGATTGTTCTGCTACTAAACATCTCTCATCTTAGTGTTTTCTCTTTAGCAGGAAAATGTTACCCATTTTCTGTAGCTTTAGTAGGTAAAAGTCAGTCATTTTGAGCAGACAGTTTTCAAAACACCTTACACATTTTCAGTGACAGCATCTGCGGCTGAACATGTACATGCAGCAAAAAGTGTCTTACTTGGTTTTGGTGTTACACAGAGTCAGGACTACTGTACATATGCAGTATTCTATGTATATTATCTCATTTGATCCTTGCAATAATCTTGGAGGAAACTGGATCACAGTGTGGTATTGTTATTATTATTATTATTATTATTATTATTATTATTTGGGTGTTGAGGGTTGAACCCAGGGCATGCTTATTGTGAGGGCAAGCTCTATCCTTAGCCCCGGCTATTATTTTAATTGCATAGTTGGAAATAAAAGAATTCTGTAAATTTTTGAAGTTAACCCAAATTAGTGGTTTAGTAGTAGCATTGGGCTTTAAAGGATTAGATAGGTGGTTCTGATCCTCTCCTTGCTATTGCTGAGATCAGCAGTTGTTTATCCAAAAAAGGTCCATTGAAGACTTCACAAATGAATAAATCACATCTACTGTTTTCTTTTACATTGCTTAGATAGTGAAAGCTTGAAACTAAACCCTATGCAAAATATTTAATGGTGCTTTGGGAATTTTCCTATTAATTAACTCTAGGCTTCATGCTAAAACCATAAGAATGTTGTATTGGTGAGAACTCAGGAGAAGGTGGTGAGTATGGACATCTAGCCATATTCAACATCCAAAGTGAGTGTCTGATCTACTTATGAAATGGTAGTCTCCTGTTTCCCATCTCAGAAAAATGGTAACACCCTTCTTCTAGTTTCTCAGGTCAAGACTTTATGAACAGTCTTTAGCTGTTTCCTTTATTTTGCTCTCCATTGCTAATCTATCAATAAAACATACTAGCTCTGCTGTGAAAATACATAGTGGTTCCAATGAATTTTGTTACTTCCATTCACACTTCCGTCTCGGACCAATGTAATAATGATTAGCATGGCCTCCTCGGTGACATCCTTGAGTCACCTTAGTCTCCATCGCTCTGTCCCAACACAGTAGCCACAGAGATCATGTTGAAACAAGCCAGGTCATGCTACTCCCTAAATGACACGATGCAACAACTACCTGTCTCACACTGGGGCCCAAATGCTGACGGTACTCAAAACCTGTCAATCACTTTTCCATCTGGCTTTCCAAACTCATCTCATATTCCTTTCCTCTTTCTCTAACTTTACCATCTCACCAGCCTTCTCTCTTCCCCTGATATGAAATACTTTCTTGCTTTGGAGCTTTGGTACTCGCAATTTTTCTTCAGGTTACTCTGTTTTCCCAGATGGCTCCGTGGATCACTTTATCTCTTCGATCAGTTCAGATGTTTACTCAAATATGAATCTGGCAGCAAGGCCTTTCTTGGTCACTCTATGTAAGGGCATTCTATGTAAAATAAAACTCCATCGCACACTCTTGTTTAACTGTGCTCCTTAGCGTTTATTGTCTTATAATGTATAGTATAATATTCATTTATGTTATTTTGTATTTTAACCAGTAGAATGCAATTTGAGTGAAACAGCAAGTTTTGGCTGTACCTTTGACTTGCTTTTGGTGAAACTATTCACCAGAGTTCTGGTATATGGTTGGTACTCAAGCATCTGAAATGAGTGAATTTGTTGAATGGGGAATTGATTCTCCTTTGATGATTTTTCTTTTCTTAATCATTTCAGTGTACTATGTCAGAATGATAAGCCTAACATAGAATGGACCCCGTGATAGGTGCTCAGTAAGAGTTCTGTAAAAGGAATGCACAGATGGAAAGTAAGTATGTGATGTATAATAACAAGCTAAATAATGTTTTTCAGTATAGTAATTAATAATTTGCAAAGAAATTTTATATACATATTTCCTTTAAATTTTTATGGTAGAATAAACATATAATATCCTCTTTGTGAATAAAACACCAAAAATTCACAGAAGCGAGTTGACCTGTTTAGTGTCATACTGTTAATAAAAAATCTTCAACATATTAGGCTATTAAGAGTTTAAATCAATACTCCTTTTTTCATATACAATTGAAAGGTATATTTTAGTGTCAAAGTTTTAGTTGTAGGAAAATTATAACGTCAAATAAAGGCTTCAAAATAGATCTAAGGAAGGTCTATTATCTAACAAAAACAGAACTTTTCAACCAAAAGTGAAAACAAAATTTAAAATATTTTATTATATGAAAAATACATAAATATTGTGAAACGCTCATTATCAATATATTTTTCCTTTGCTTTTAGTGTGAAGAAGCATCATAAAGCTCTCTTATAGAAAGGCAGAATATTACTACAGAACACTCACATCAGGAACTGGAGAGTAAAAACTTAATTCCTATGAAATTATATAATACAGTCATTAAAGAAGCTGAGTGCACTGTTCCATATTTTCTCACTGTGAAGAAAATACTTTTTACTAAATTGAAAACATTTAAATAATTTTCATGAAAAAAATAATTCATGTGAAAGATAAAGTAGACGGAGGTTATTTTTGTTCTCAGATCATTTACACCTTATTGGTAAGTTTCAGAATCAGAATTTAGCAATGGTTTTTGAAACTTCTTTCTTTCCCTTGGCCTCCAACAGACAAATTTTGTTATTCTAAATGCTTCGATGAAGTAATTTGGATTCTGAGGATGAAATCGAGAAAAATATGAGTGATCAGTGGCAAACTTGTGTATCCCTGCAGTGGTGAATATTAATATATGAATTATGTACTTCATTATTTGTCTTTCTGAATGATTTTCATAAAAATTTTTGAAGAAGTCTCTCTTGTTATATTTTCCAAAACAGTAAACAATAACAAATGCAAACACTGATAAAGCTTAAGATCAAAGGAGGAAATCATATTTATTAAGTGCCAACTTAGGACTATTTACTTTACATGTATTATTTTGTAATTCAGAACAATACTGTGTTGTATAAAATCTGTGTTTTACAGGTAGAGAACATGAATTTCAGAATTAGGTTTACATAAATAAAACAGATACTGAATTTTAACTCCATTCCATCTCCAGATTGAATGACTTTCCAAATATACCTTTTTAGGTCCAATAATATTTGGAAAATATTATCAAGGAAATCACAAGGAAAATATTATCAACTAAATCTAGGAATCCTTAAAACACACTAGAACCCTCTTGAAAAATGATTGCCCACCATAAAAAACAAAAACTAATGCTGCAAAGCATAATTTAAAGGCTAGAAAATATATTTGAAGTTAAACTAATTAACAGATTGTTAAGGCTTGAATAGGATTTGTTCCTCCAAAGTTCATGGCTGGAAGCTTGTTCCCCACATCATGGTACCAAAAAGTAGTGGGATATTTAAGAGGTGGGTCCTTATGAGAAGTAATTGGGTGATACAGACCCATCCTCATGGATCCTGTGAAAGGGGGCTAGCTACCATGAGGACGGGTTGTTACAAAACAGATTGGCTTGTTGGTCTCCTGTCACATACACAGTCTGCACACATCCACTTCTTCTACACTTCTCTGTCATGAATTGATGTAGCAGAGCACAAAGCTCTCCCTAGAAGCCAAGAAAATGTTGGCTTCATGCATTTGGACCTCCAGAACTGTGAGGTAAATGAACCTCATTTCTTTTTAAATTATCAGGTCTCTAGTATTTTGTTGTGGCAACAGGAAATGGACTTCCCAACAATGCCCCTTTCAATGATTTGCTTTTCATTTACCTTTCCCATTTTTCTTTCTTTAGGCTAAATGTTAATTTGTTTTAGATAATTCGCTAGCAAACTTTCTCTCGATCAGTTTTGATTTATGGCATGACAGAAATTTGGAATTCAGAGAAAATGTTGATGTTTAATTTTTAATATCTACTTTATTGATGAAAAAAGAGAAACTCAGGTTATCTAAGGTTTAAATAAAATTTAGGCTAAGTCTTCTTAAGAACAAGAGCACTACAGTGAAGGTAAATCTATGCTTGAAAGTGATTTTGACCTACATAGAGTTCTTGAGAGAAGAAAAATTTCAGGACGTTTAGTGGGGTAGTCACGATCATGATTGATAAATTAAGCATGAATCTATTGCCTATTTATTTTGGTATGTTAAGTTCTAAAATGAAGATCAGTAAGTACACACAGTAAAGATAATTGAATATTTACTACATAAACTTTTTCTTAATAAACAAGGGAGGTCTTTTGAAATAAATTATACTTTGGGACTTGATTTTCTCAATATTTTAATTTTATAGGGCTTCTCTAGTGAATTGCTACAGGCTTAGATGGTTTAAAATGACAGGAATTCATTACTGTAAATTCTCAAAGAACAAGTCATGAGCTCAGGTGTTGGTAGAGCCCTGTCTCCTCCTAAATCTCTGGAGTTGGATCCTTTCTTGCTCCTTCCGGATGGTATTGCCCCAGATGGTCCCTGGCCTCCAGATAGCAACACTTTAACCCTTTCACCATCATCACATGATGCTCTCTCTGTCTCTGTGCTTCTAATGTGACTCTCATGACATTGGATTAAGGGCCTGTCCTATGTAAGCATGATTTCATCTTAACTAGTTCAATCATTGTGAGACATGAATGTTAGGCCTTTAAAGTATTTTCCAATTCAGGCAGCCAAAAGTTAAATTGGGAAAAATTCTAGTTTTGGAGTATGTGAGAAACTATCTTCTTCCAATTCTCCAAATCATTTTTAGGTTTGATGGAACACCATTATATCTGGCAAATAATAGAGGAAATTTGAGCCCTGTGAAAGGCCTTCCACCTGAAGTCTATTATAACTTTGATAGGTAGGCTTCAAAGAGTCAGTGCACGCTGACTGGTGTGTGTTTCTGTGTGCATGTGTGGGTTTTCCTGAGAGAGCATTTTGCCTTTCCCCAGAGTCCAATGACCTACAACATTTACAAGGAGGAGAACAAAGGAACTGGGATGGTTCAGGGAAGATGGCCCCAGGGAACAACATGAATATCAGTAAGTCTATCTGCATATTGGTTCTTCCTTACTTCTCTATACTTAACTATTTCTGTTAGGTAGACTCACTTTCTTGAACACAGTTCATTTCAGTACACATCTAGAGCCTGTCATTTATTTTGTTCCATGCTTTGTAACTTTTCAACCACTTTTTCTCTTCACATCACATCCATTCCATTATTCATTTCCCCACAGCATGAACTTCAGCTTTGAAAATAATGATTAGATTTCTAGTAATCCAACCTGATTTAATGGTTGACACTGATCTAGTATGTTTAATTCATCAAATATTTGGACAGACTTATTACACACAATTTACATGTTGCATCAGGAAGTAGAGACACAAAATATTTTTAAAAGATTGGTCTTTCAACTTCACTCAACACAATTTATTCAGCATTTTAAAACTCTGCATGTATGTGTCATTGGTATCATGGTTAAAATGCAAGTTCTAAGTCAGGTGAGGAAGAGTGACCCTGCGATTCTAGATATCTAGTAAGTTAGATGATGCCTATGCTATTAGTCTGCAAACCATATTTTATATAAAAGGATTTAGTATGATTTTTCTAAACCAGTTCTGGAGAGAAATAGCTCCCAATACTAATCATCCACCTCATACAATGAATTAACTTTGCATCAGTACAACTAGAATGATGCTTGTTAGCAACCATCCTTGAAAGAGTTGGGTACAGTCTTTAAATCATCGTCTGTCTTCTGTGCTCTGCTGGAAAGTCATGAGTTATGACTGAATTCAAACTTAAGCAATCCAAAGTCTATACAGTGACTCAGAAAAATAGGAATTATTTACCTCAGAGAGGAGCTGGAGGCTAGTACTTAAGGATCCAAGGAACCCTTTCTATTTTCTGTTCAGCTATTCACAGCATGTACTTTTCCTGGTTGTTGTCTCAAGCTGTTTGATGGTGGCAGCTCTCCCATGAGCTTCCTAGCTGACAGAAGGAAGAAAAAAGAAGAAAGTTGAAGGACTGCACCCCTTTTGAACTTCCTTTTGTAGTCTCTCAGCTGCTAAACCCAGGGATGTCAACTTGGTCTTCTAACGCAAAAGGAGTTATGTGGTCACTGAATATGTGAGCTGTAGTTTGGAACTTCCATACAACATAAACTAAGTCAGTCCTGAGCCTGTGAATCTGTCACATTCATGGAGTCAACATGCCACAGGATAAAAAGGATTATCCATGGTGAGTGGAAAATGATAACATAGAGCCTAAAGTTTTAAAAATATTTGAACTTTCTGGGTCTTCAAAGAGATAACATCAGGCACTACCTGCTCTGATTACATAGTTTGGTTGATCTTGAAAAATTCATGCATTCAAGAGATTTCTCTATACATTAGAGACTCAAAAATCCAGCTGACAGTGTGTATCCCATGACAATGTCCTGCATAAGTCCAGCTGAAGATCTAGAGCCCATGACAATGTCTCATGCAAATCTTGCAACACTGTGTCAAGGATCTGCACTGCCAAAGGCCAGTGGTGGAAGTTGGAAAGTCTGCACCAGTGGGGTGAAGGATCTGTGCCATCAGACTGAGGGATCTGCACTGGGCCAGGAAGCAACACTCAAAAACTCCCCCAAGGAGAACAGTAGCCATCCTCACTGACAACGATGACCCAGGCTCCTCCGAGGATCACAGCTGAGCTCCTATCAGGAAAACCACCATAATAAGCTTCTCCGGGAGAACCAACAGCACACAGTCTGCTCCTCCAGTTCTCCTTCTATGCTACTGGGAACAATCCTCAGGTGGCTATGTACTAGCACCACGCTGACCCAGTTCATCCGGGGGTGGTTACAAAGATGACTGTTAGTCAATCCACCACACCCAGCAGAAGAGGCTTTGGGAAACCTTTCTTTTCTAACAAAAGCAGAGACTTAGAAAGAGGGTCCTTGGCTTTTCCCTATCACTAGGGGGTTGCATCTGCCTCTGTCTCCTGGAACTATTAATGGATGGGGGGAGAAGCTAACACGCTAAACACGAGGAGGACTCAATTAAAAACATCTGCAGAAAGAATGACAGTGGAATCAGTGAGCCAAAGGCCCTGTCCACCTGTCCAGCTCTGTGCAGCACCTCATAGGTGAGATCATCATTGCTCTTATCATTTATGCCATTTTTACTTAGATATTCTACTGCCTGCAGCCCAGAGCATCAAATTAGATTGTTGAATAGCAAATCCAGTTATGTTAAATCAGAGGCCATGTAAGGATTTTAAACTTGATCTCTCAAAAATGTTTGCTATAGTATATTTTCTTGCACCATAAATTATATCTATCCAAGAAATATAGGGCCAAGGTATCGATTGCCAACAAATAACAGATACAATATTCTTCTTTTAGCTGAGCAATTGAGTTATAATCTTGATGAATTTTGGTTTGCAGCATTTCAAAATGTCAGCCTTATTCTTTAAGAGTCCTCTTTAAAAAGATTGTAATTTCATGTCCTCTTCACTTTGAATGTAAAATTTGGTATCCATTGAGCTAGCAAGAAAGTGTTCTACTGACAAAGTTTTTCAGTAATAATGAAGTGATCCACTTGTCCATATGGTTCCTTTATAAATCATTTTAGTAATTTCTCTATCAAGTTCTATGTTCCAATAACTGGGTGCTAGTATGTCTTGAGATATAGCAGACCCCAGTTCGTCCTACAAATGCAAACTGCAGGAGTCAGAGATGAGAAAGCAATATAAGCACCTCATGGTAAGTTCATGGGGTGCTAAACAGGAGAGCAGTTATTTAAGTGACTTTTACAAAGCCTACAGAATTAGTAATCCTTTTTAAATAGCCCATTTATATAAATATAAAAGGATAAAACCTCGTCTTCCTGAAAACTTTCCACTTCAGGATGAATCATGTTGGAAGAATACAGCCTCTGAAGCCAACACTGAGTTTAAAGATTATTGGAAAAAGGAAGAAGGTAGGTTTCTGTAGCAAAGAGAAAGGGGAAAATATTTTATAGTTGTAGAGATCTTCAGCTTAAGAAGAATGTGTAAGTAGGCACATGTACATTGGATGTAGATGTAAAAAACAGTTAAAATAGTTGGGCAGGAAGTTTGGCTGAGTCTAAGAAGAGAGGCGTCTGCTGATTGCCTCTGGGAGTTGGCAGGAAGCAGAGGCAGAGGAGAGGAATTAGAAGTATTTGATAACTTAGAGGAGAACGTGGCACAGAGGGGAAAGTAGCATAAAATCGAGGGTCACAGGAAGAAGACAGGGCCTGGACTCCGGTGGATGTGGGTGGGGATGTAGGCTGTGATCCAGTAACCCGAGGTGCACAAAGCACCTGCATCAGCAGAGCTGCGACCTTGGCAGGAAGCATAGATCATGCCATTATAGCCTCATTTCTCTCTCTGCCAGGAACAGATTTTATGACCAAACTTCAGACAGAAGATATTATAAGAAGAAAAATGATGGGGTACAGATTTTTAGAAAAAAAGATGATTGCTGTGAGCTCAGTTCATCCCATAGCCTTTCCAGCAGATCAGGTTTTAGAGGTGAACGGTGTTTATTTGAGGTTTTCAGGATTACAGCTGGAGATGTAAAATTTGAGATCACTATCTAGAGAACCGGAGTGAAAACTTCAATGTAGAGGTATCCCTTGATTAGCAACCTACCTGTGTATTGACTGTTCAGTCTTAATGACATGCAACTCAGACTTATGATCTGTCCTTTTTTTGTACAGTTCTGTACTTCTTGTTGACAAGCATCCAGTGTCTCTTTTGGCATAGTGTGCCTTGTTTAATACAACACTGTCATTTCTCCTGATTGTACTGTACAGTATTGGAGTTTTTTGTTCTGTAATATATAATAGACTGCACATAAGAGTAAAATCAAAGGCATCTAATTGAAGTTTCCTCTGATTGCTCCTTTGTTCTAGGTAGTGAAATAGACATACTATACATAAGTCTTCATTAAGTAACTTATGCATGTAGTCATATGATTGGAACTCAAGTCATTAAAGAAGGAGGGCCTGTACATATACTGCTTTCATACCAAAATTTCAGGGTCTCTTACTTGAGTTGATCACTAGAAGACCATGTTGTTGATTTCACCTTGCTAATTTTACTTCCTTTTCAAATTGCATAAATAATACTATTTATAGAGAAATTACTAAAATGATTTATAAAGGAACCATATGGACAAGTGGATCACTTCATTACTATTGACAAACTTTGTCAGTGGAACACTTTCTTGCTACCTCAATGGATACCAAATTTTACATTCAAAGTGAAGAGCACATGAAATTGCAATCTTTTTAAAGAGGACTCTCAAAGAATAAGGCTGACATTTTGAAATGCTGCAAACCAAAATTCATCAAGATTATATACCTCAATTGTCCAGATACAAGAAGAATATTGTATCTGTTATTTGTTGGCAATGGATACCGTAGCCCTATATTTCTTGGATAGATTTAATTTATGGTGCAAGCAAAATATACTATAGCAAACATTTTTGAGAGATCAAGTATAAATCCTTACATGGCCTTTGATTTAATATAACTGGATTTGCTATTCAGTTATCTAATTTGATGTTCTGGGCTGCAGGCAGTAGAATATCTAAGTAAAAATGGCATAAATGATAAGAGCAGTGATGATATCAGCTATAAGGTGCTGCACAGAGCTGGACAGGTGGACAGGGCCTTGGCTCACTGATTCCACTGTCATTCTCCCTGTAGGTGTTTTTATATGATCTTCAGCATGTCAGCTTTTTCCTTCCATCCATGAATAGTTCCAGGAGGCATAGGCAGACGCAGCCTTCCCAGTGAAGGGGAAAAAGACAGGGACCCTCTCTCTAGGTCTTTGCTTTTGTTAGTAAGGGAAAGGTTTCCCAAAGCCTTCTCTGCTGGGTGTGGCGGATTGACTAATGGTTAATTTGTAACAACACCCAGATGAACTGGATCAGCGTGGTGGATAGCCACCTGAGGATTGTTCCCAATAGCATAGGAGGAGGGGAAGACTGTGTGCTGTTGGTTCTCCTGGAGAAGCTTGTCATGGTGGTTTTCCTGATAGGAGCTCAGCTGTGATCTCGGAGAAGCCTGGGACCTTGTTGTAAATGAGGATGGCTACTGTTCTTGTGGGAGCTTTTTTGAGTGTTGCTTCCTGGCCCAGTGCAGATCCCTCAGCCTGATGGCACAGATCCTTCACCCCACTGGCGCAGACTTTCCTACTTGCACCACTGGCCTTTGGCAGTGCAGATCCTTGACACAGTGTTGCCAGACTTGCATGAGACTGTGTCGTGGGCTCTAGGTCTTCAGCCGGACTTATGCAGGACATTGTCATGGGATGCAGACTGTTAGCTAGATTTCTTGAGTCTCTAGTGCGTAGACAAATCTCTTGCACCCTAGTGCATTTGACTTTTTTTGATAAACATTATAAAGTAATCTTAAAAATTGTATATCTTATATTAAATTTGTTTCTTTGCGAACCCTGACTGCAACACTGGGGACCCAAGTGGCCAACCTGACTGTAACTTGTGCAGTGGGTTGTGCCTGGCATTTTGGTGTCTAAAATGGGAAGTTCATGCTACAAAGAAAAAATCACAGAAGAGCCTGAAGGTACAATCAGCCACCAGGTCTGCCTCAGTTAGCTTCTATTCAGAAGTGAAATCAGTCAGTTGTTTGCTATCTTGATTTGATAGGGTCAAATCTTTATTTTTTGTGTCTTTCTTGGGTGTGTCCTTAAGATCGCCAATATGTCTGTGTTCTCACCATCTTCTACTATATTTGTGTTTCATTCTCTAGCAGCTTCAGTGGTCATAAATCTTCCAGAACCTGAAAAATGTAAGACATTTTTATATTATGAAAGTTTGTTGGAGCTGCAGACTTTGGCCAAGCTGTAACAAATCCACTAAACCATGGAGATTTTATATCCTGCTGAATGCCAAGAGAGCCGGCTGCAGGGCTGAAGAGCACACAATGCCCTCATTCACACAGGATGCCCAGGCGCATGCCAGGACAATTGGTCTTTCCTGTCTCTAGTTCACATTCTAAGCTACTTCTAGAAGAAGCCAGAGGATACCTCTCCCAAGGACTTCTCTGTTCATATTTATTTGGGGAATATGAAGACCTCCAGGTTTTGTGTTTAGCCAGTATCTCTAAAGGCCCACAAGTGTTCCCAAGATCTGTTTGCTACATGCATATAGGGGAAGCCAAGGTGCAGCTCTATTGCTTACTTCTTCCTGGAAACCTTCCTTCTTTCCTCCTCTTCCTTCTCCTCCTCCTCCTCTTTCCGCCCTCCTCCTCCCCGTCTCTCTCCTCCTCCTCTTCTTTCTCTTCCCCTTCCTTTTCTTTCTCTATTTCCTCTCTTCTTTTTTTTTCTTTAATTTTTAAAAAACACCTAAAACAGAAGCTTCTAGCAGAGCCACTTGTTCTTGCCTGCCTTGTATCTCTCCTTGAACTTGACCTTTGGCTCCCTGTGGGCCTTGCGCTTGAGTCTCTGAAGACGACCTTGTTGAACAGAGTCTTGTCCAAGGCGATGTCCAGAGAGTACCTTGTGGGCATGAGGTGACTCTAGTTATGAGCCTTCAGAGGGACTTGATCTTTGATCTCTTGGTGATTTTCTTGTCTATGGTGGCTGCCACTTTGTGGGGATAGTGGTCACTTCTGGCCACCAGGGCACAGTATAGGGGCGGTTGGAGGTGCAGTCCTCAATGTTCTGAATGCTGATAGCTTTGTGTCCAGGTAGTGTCCAGCCAGGATGACTATCACTTTCCCAGTTTCATGAACTTACCCATTTCGACACCACCGAGCAGGTGCTACTTTGGAAAAGCTGGGAATCTCTCTTCTATACCACAGCCTTCACTTGGCTGACTTTCCTCTGAGATTTTAATGGCAGTTGTCTATTTATTACTCTTTCTGTACTTAACCATCTATGACTTAACATCTTTTTTTAGTAATTTTATGCTTTTGGGCTTGGTGTGTACTTTCCTCAAGTATATGGTAAAAACTTTAGGTCAAATATGACATTTCTTTCTTTTCTTTTCTTTTTCTTGTTTTAAATTAAAAATTTTTTTTGCAGCTTAACATACTTTAATAGCAAACTTACAGGAACAGCCCAGAAAGACAGACAATATTAAAGACAGGTACTAGCATGTAAGACAACTCGGAAAAGTATAGTGACAGAATGGAATCACTATGTAATAAAAATGCTAAAAATGCTGTTTATTTGCCAAATTTTTTTTTAAAAATCCACAGCTGGCATTGTCCAGAAAAATTTAACAGGTTTTTATTTATAATTGTCATAAAGTTGAAGTCTGAAACTTGTTCACTGAAACGTTTTGACTTGCATTAATGCTTCGCATTCTCTTAAGAATATTAAAAATTCACAGACAAATGAAAATGGGAAAATTGCCAATATCTAATTCCTGTGCCCTATTTTCCATTTGCAGTGATGTACTTAGGTATCTTTTGACTCCATGGGAAACAATATCTAACATTCAGAACCACCAATAACAGGAAGAGGAAAAAAAAAATGTTTGAGCATGAAATGACTCCTTCCTTAGGGACTTTTAAGCGTGTGCTCCATGAATGTGCCATGCTAGTTGGCTGTCTTTTGGCATAATTGTTACATGTTTGGCGTAGATACCACACAGGTTGGTGTCTTCAAACAGGTCAACCATTAAGGCCTCACTTGCCTCTTGAAAAGCACCCACAGCTGCGCTCTGGAAGCGCAGATATCTTTTGAAGTCCTGAACAATTTCTTGAATCAGCAGCTGGAAAGGGAGTTTGCAAATCAGTTCAGGGGACTTCTGATAACGCCTCGTTTCCCAGAGTGCCGCAGTCTCAGGCTTGTACCCATGAGGTTTCTTCATCCCTCCAGCAGAGGGCGCACTCTTATGAGCCGCTTTTGCAGCCTGTT
Organism: Cavia porcellus; assembly: GCF_034190915.1. Lineage (NCBI taxonomy): Eukaryota > Metazoa > Chordata > Mammalia > Rodentia > Caviidae > Cavia > Cavia porcellus. Next base: position 21,774,178 of record NW_026947497.1, on the reverse strand, counting down.
GTATCATGGGCGCTTTCCCACTGCTGGGTTTAGAACAGTCTGCTTGGGATGAGCCATGGTACAGGGAGCTCCTTACTCTCTTCTCCTTTGGCTGGAGCTTGGGAAGTGAGATGTGGTGTTGGAGTTAGTGACAGTGGCGCGGCCACAGCTGCAAGCACCAAGATGACATTTTTTTCATCTCCTACCACATCCACAATCCATGCATCTTATTGTGTAACATATCTCATATCTGTTGAGTGAGTGTAGATCACAGAAAAGACACTTTAATGAGAAGCCTCTACAGAATAACACGTCATATGACCCAACCGATAAAGGAAACTTCATAACAATACGGAAATATCACCAAATAAAGACATTTCTTACTGTGGTAAGCTAGACTACACATGTATCTAACAGTGAGTGAGCCCTCTGTTTATGAGGACCTTAAAATCTAGTGACAAACACTCTCCCAAATGATAGTCATAGGTTCAATATAAAGTTTAGATTGTGATAAGTGCCGTGAAGGCAACCCTAACTAACCCTAACCCAATGTGACATGGGAGCCCAAAAGATGCAGGCGGAGGATCCTCAGCGACTGTTTGCTGAAGATGCTGCCCGCCTCCCTGGAGCCTTGTCCTGGATTGCTGCAGTGGGCAGTAACTTCATCATAATGTCACTGAATTTCCAAAGCGATTTTTGCTAAGTTTGCTTATACTAACTGAAATCTATAAAATAAGTAAAGAGAAGTCATTTAAAAATTTTAAAGAGATCTGGTGAAATCAGTACTTTACAAAAATTTCTCTATTTGCAAAGTGGCAAATATATTGGGGTAAATGGGAGGGAATTAGAAAAAATGGAGAAACTATTGTTGAAGACTGATTGAGAAAAGCTTGAGGTAGTGGGAAAGGAAGAGGATGGATGCAGGAGAAAAGCTGGGAATATAACGAACGTGAAACATGAGGAGAGGAAGCATCTACCAAGATTGCTACTGCTGTGGCTCTGGGGAAACTGGAGGTGGCTCTCTTGGGGAGGGAACAAGGAGGAAGGGCCTGACTCAAGACCCGCGTACATAACAAGTATCTGTGCTGTTTAGAAAGGCTGCTCTTTTATTTCTTCGCAAATAAGAGCTGTGGAGCTGTAAGCACAGAACCCCTGAACGAGCCGCAGTGCTCACGGGCCGGCCACTGGAGCCAGATCTGCCCTTGACCAAACAGCTGCCTCACTCGCTGTGGTTGCTTTGCTTTTCACCCTTTAATTTTGATCTGCAAACTGGGGAAAATAATAGTACCTGTTGCATACACGTGCAATGAAGATGCATGCAGGAGCACATATGAATCATGTAGAAAGCAACTTCTTAGCAAGAACTCATTCACTGTTATTTCCTAGACAACAGAGCTATGTACGCATTACCCAGAACTGCGGTGGTGTTGACCTCTCATGCCATATAAATGGCAAATGTGTCCTGCTAAAGGATTGCTCATCTTAAGACGCATGCTCTCTATACATGATACTGAGGAACCGACTTGGTCACTGAGCCCATGGGCAAAGGTGAACACTGATGTTCCAGGTTTTTGCTCCTCTCGTTTTGGAAAGTTTGCTTTGGGGGATGATTTTTAAATACACAAAAACTCGTGTCCTTTTCTTGTGGGCTCCACATTTAACTCCCATGATACAGATCATGTTCTTCCGCAGCTCCGAGTCAACCTGTCAGTTCTAGACCCTGTACCCTCTCTGAAATATTTGCTGTAATTTCTTCACTTTTTCAACTTGGTTAACTTCATAAATCTTTAATTCTCTCAGCACTTTCCTGTTGAATGAATCTGTACATATTCTAATCTTGTTGCAAGCAGCTGATACTGGGTATCTCATTCTCTGCCATTCATTCCATTATCTTTCTGTCTGGTACAGTATAGAATTAGTGTCATCTCACATTTCTGCCAGAGAGAGAGAGAGAGAGAGAGAGAGAGAGAGAGAGAGAGAGAGAGAGAGAGAGAGAGAGAGGGGTCCCTTAAGATAGGAAAAAGCACAATGTGATAGCAAAGCACAATGTGATAGCAATATATACAATTAGGGAGTCAAACTTTCCATTAAAGTAACATACCTAAATACAAATATTTTGGTGAACTTGGGAAGCTTTGAAATTCACAGTTTTAGGACTATTTATTGGAAACACTTTTACGTTAGCAACTGTGTTTTCCTCAGAGCAATTCTTAAATTTTTCCTCCAAGAAAGAAAACTATTTTTATTCTCCGCAAGTATATTCCTAATAGAGATTTCACCATTTTGATATACGTCACTTTAGAATGTTAGCAAATCTTGTCCCCAAATGTCACTTTTTTTATTCACTGCCTTCTTATCTTATCCTCATAAAAATTTTTAAAGAAAAAATGTCATATAAAAATTATGTCAAAAACTTATGCCTAGATTGTCCAACTATAATAAAATTTTAGGCCTAGAGAGGGCAGACGAGGTAGGCCAGGCTCAGAGAGTTATGGTGATCTGACCACGTATCCTTGCGTTACCATGCCTTCATGCAGAAATATGGACTGATAAATAAGTTTTAAACTCTGCCCTTCAGAAGTCCTGCAAGGGCCGCTCACTTGTGTCTGCAGCAGATAACTTAGCAGGATACAAACACTCACCCTGAGTAGGGAGTCAGGAAGGGAACACTCCTCTGTGCCAGAGTAAAGATTTCTGTAGAAATATTTACCACAGGCTCCTGGTTTCCCAGCCACCTTCCAGAGGAAACATAGCTACTTTGTGGCATGTGTGTTTCTTGCAGAAAAGCAAAGATTAGAATTTTTTCCTGTTCCAATAGAAAAGATAGTAAGTGGCCAAAGTAGTTGACTGGCAGAAATTGGAATGAGTGGGAAAGTTATGCTAAGGATATCATAAGAGGAAGTTAAATTATAGAAGAGTGGTCATGGTGTTTATTTTTTTGAAACTGAAATAGCGTTATTAAGAGAATGAAACATCTCCAGCAATTTAAATGTCTTTGGTGTACAAATGCCTTCACCATAGGGGTTATAGACTCTTGTCTCTTTCAAGTTCAAAGACTTTTGATCTCTTGACTTCACTTTTTATTTACTTGTGTTTTTTTGCAAATAGACTGGAGGGTTTTGAAGTTTCACAGTGATATTTAGGTAATGTTTTCTATCCTGATATTTAGTCATGCAGTGGATAGGTGTCCACTACCTGATATTTGTCTATTGAATAAACAAGTTCATAATGAAATATTTAATGCTAGTCATGTTAAACTGTGAAGCGCATTATAAAAATGTATCCAGAAATATAAAATTTAAAGTTCTGACCTTGGGTTAATAAGTTTCACTACAGGCAAGGACAGCATTTTAAAAATGCACATGGTTTTACAATTCTAAGTAGTCTTTAGCTTGTAAATATTCCAGTGCTGCAGAATATACTTCCTAGGCTTAAAAAGAAGGGCATGACTTTAAATTCCATGTCTCCAAGCCAAATTTTACAAAAGTCCCTCATTAGCTCTCTCCCCTCCTTAATACCCATAATGTCTCCCTGGAGACTTGTTACATTGCAGAAGAACACTAAGGACCACAAAATCTGCCTAATATGCCTGGAAGAAAAGAAAATAACTTTAATAAGATGGATAGCTCACATCTGTAAGATTTTGGACTTTGATTTAATCTTGTAAAGCTTCTCTCCTCCCATTTAAATTCATTATTGTGTCTATTTATCCAACTACTAAGATCCTTTTAACAAAAATATCTTGAAATGAAATTATTAGGTCAAAGCACTCACATTTTGCATCATGAAACATATTGCCCAACCTTCCTGCAGAAAAATGATACAAACTTATACTCTAGCCATTTTAGTAGGAGTATTGTTACTTCTTCACTTCTAGCATGTACTGAAATCACCACCCTCCACTAGGTCATGAATATCTTGCAGAAAAAGACTATCTTGTGTTGCTCAAACTTGGCTACTTAATGTCAAACACATAGAATAGGAAAGGAATATACTTGAACTCCAGTAGGCGATATAAAATTTTTGTCCCACTTATCATGTGCATCAACCATAGTACTCACTTGGCTGTGGGTGTCCATGTAAAACATATTTATCTACATGCATATACAATTTATTTTGTAAATGTTTTATCATTGCATATGAAACTTTTATCAACTGATTGCATCAATTGTGAGCCATACTTTGGTCCTGTCTCCCCTCTAGCAGTCTGTAGAAGGCCAAGAGGTCTAACTCTTTTAGAAACAGCAGTATTTTGTACAAATTTTAAGTTGCAAAATTTTTAAGATACAGAAAATAAGCACTGAGCTATTTTTGTGGGATTTTAGACTGGTTAGCCTTATATAGTTCAGGTTCCTATACCATTTTCATTACTGGATACTAGATATAAGGTGAATTATATAAGAGATAATTATAGTTTAAAATTATAATTTAGTCATTAGAAAATCCTGTCAAGCATTAAATGATCACCACGCTGTGCCTATATATTATCACTTATATGGTAATATTTTAGTCCATATTCTTTGCATTGTTTGTACTGCAAAATGTTAAAAGATTCTCCCCAAATTAAGGGGATTCCATGGCATAATAAGCTTGTAGTACACACTGATACCCTCTGAGAGACTCACAATCTCTCAATCTTAAAGAAGTTTATGAGAAGTTATTAAACTCATAAAATATTGTTTAATTCATTATTTTCCAGGTTCATTTGAAAATTGAAATTTCGTTTCCAGCACACACATAAAAGCCAGATTGGGAAAGGCTGGCAGTGATATGTCCTTTCACCTTTTAGCAATTTTACTAAGAAGTTTTGTACTAACATTCTTTTTAACATATAAGGAAATAGGGCGTTTACCAAATTTCACCTTACATGAGAAAGTAAAGCCCAGCTCTCATGCTAGTCCAAGACTTTTTCTTCCATATCTCATCTGCCTTCTGTGAACAGATAAAGCCAGTTAGAGATTTCCTCATCTAAGAAAACAGAACTTTGCTCTGGAAGTTATCAGAGATATTTTTCCAGGCTTTGATTCAAGCACAACAGGACTTTCCCACCACCACCTCGTCTCTACCATCATGTTTTTCTGTTCTGTCCCCATGTCAGGCAATGTCCTGTACTGTCCTATCATGACAAATTTATCATGTGATTTTCATCCAAAATCTCACTGGATTCTTGGAAATCTTCATTCTGGCCATTACACTATATTGCCTCATGGCTTTAAATGATGATTCGTATGGTACATGCCTGCCTGGTTTCTCCAATATCGATTTATCTTAGTCTTTGTATTTACCTGCTATCAGTATTAAACACTGTCTACTTGTTGAATGAATGAATGTCTGTGCAAACAGCTAATTATGGTAGCTGATGGAATCATGGACACATAGTACAAATCAATTATCCTCCAAATATACTAATTTAATGTTCTAATTCCCAATATTTTCATGTAGTGAGGAAAATATGGACTTTCTACTAATCCAGTGGCTCTCAGACTTAATATTTGTCATCTGCACAGCTTGTTAAAACATAGTTTCTGATTCAATAGGTTTGTGGTGGGGCCTGGAAATATTTATTTGTGACAAATTTCCAGGTAAGTCCAATGCTTTCACAACTCAGCAAAGATCCGCTTGATGGGTTCAATTGTAATGTTTGTTGTTTTCAGCTCTGTTACTGAGAAGGCCCTAAGTACTTAGTCTTTGCATCTTTATCTTAAAAATGAGTTTCATGTACTTATGTCACAGAGTTACGATTCTATCATATACTAAAAAGAGCAAGACATGTGAAAAGTAACTAATATATGTGAGATTGCTTTCTGCTCTTCTGCAAAGGCTGGATGAAAGTGTTTCCTACTGCCTTTTCTTGTGGTCATTGGTTCTAGACATTTATTCTGCATTCTTTATTTTTTTAAATGAATGTGCTTAGATGTAGCAGCATTTGCCTTGGAACCAAGATATTGAATAACAGAAGAAATAACACAGACTTCAGGCGCAGAATTCATTACTCACAGCCAACAGCAGTTCTTCAGACTACAGTCGGTTCCAGTTACAAATCTTCCTTGTTCAAACACAAGCCTCTGCTTCAAAACAACTCGGAGACACTGACTGCTTTCTGCATTATCTCCCCTCTGGCAGCGATAATGCTTAAAACTATCCCCGATCTGATGCCATTCTGTCTCACTCCATCAAAAGGCACAAAGGAGCCCTATATCTGCTTTACTCCAGCATCCTTTCAGGGCCCGTGCTCGGGAAAGAAGAGAGCCGGGCTTGAATGATACTACCGCACTTAGGAACTGGATCATTAGCAAAATTAAACGGTAAAAGAGAAGCGATAGAAGTTTTTAAATTCTCTGATGAGAGATTTCTCTTAATTTTAAGTGGATGGATTACATGGACACAGCCCTCCCTTTAAGCCTGCACTGTCCAAATGATTTCCTTTAAACTTACAAGAAAATTTCTATGTCGGGGACTCTCTGCTATACAAGTTACAGTGTGAATCATGTATCTTTGGATTATTCATTCCTGATGATCAGAAATTGTGTTAACTTATTGCCTGCTGGGCTCTGAGTTTGAGCTTACAACCTGAGTCATAATGAAGCATATTAAAGTGCGGTGTCCTCATAGTACACAACTCCACAGATGGTTACAACCGAAATGTACACGGAATCAAGTGGCACTGGCTGGCATCGAGTCTCCCAGGCTTCCCTTGAAGGAGTTAAAAAAAAAAAAAAGAATCAAAAAAAAGAAAGGATGTGACACTCCAGGATGTGGCACTCCTCATATGTAACACAGAGTTTGTGAAGATGGTGTGACCTCCCTCCCTACTGTTCACACAGAGATATTTCACTCCAAGTTTGTGAAAATGAATTAGTCCCCCTTGGTTAGTGCTCTGAGAACTTTTCTCCTGTGGTTTCTGGCAATTCTATGGTCAGTAAGACAAGAGGGCAAATCAGTCTGAAACACTGTCAGTGACAGATGAGGGGCTTATGTTTCGGTGACTTTGCTTTCTTCGTTTTGGCATGAGGCTTCTTTCCCTCAAAGAAGTAAAACAAACCATGGAGAACATGAAGAGAAAAACCCTTTGTGTCTCATCTGACACCAGATGGATCACCCTCGCCCCTGCCAGTGGTGCGATCAGTAGTATGTGAGAAAGGGGAGTTGGGATCACACAGAGCTTTGTCATGGCCACTGTACAGCCAAAGCTTATAAGAGGAAATCATAAAATCACATATCACTTGGTCCCTTCCAATAAATATGCTCTGATTTCCTCTGGGCTTCCAAGGTAGAGGAGCTATCTGGTGCGGCCTGCTTCCTGTTCCATGGAAGGGCCTTCACGCTCCTTGCAGAGTGGAAGGGCCCAAGCAGCTGCGGTCTTTTTTATAAGGGTACTAACCCCATCCGAGAGAGCCACACCATCACCACTCAATCATCCCCCCCCCCCACAACCCCACTACCTAACAGCCCCATAATACAGATTTGGAGCTCAACATACACATGAGGAGCGCAAACTCACGCTCACAGCACAGCGTGCATGCTTAGCCTTGGGAGGCACCTTCATTTCCTTCCCAGGAGCCCGCGTGTCCTCTCAGTCCTGCTGTCTCACAGTTCTGCTTAACAATATGTGACTGTCGTGAAAGAACCGTCCCATAAAATACCTCTCCTTCTCCCTTCTCCAGTCTTTCCTTCCTCTCCAGGTGTTCTGACTCCATTACTGTTTTATAAATGGCACGTGTGTTAGGCTATTGCGTCCTCACATGTTACTGAGTTAAACAATGTAAGCACCTCACTTTTGGTTGTTTCAGTATTTTCTTTCTTGTTATTTAAAGCACTTACTAGAGCTTCCAAATTTTCATCCTGCTTCTTTTGGTGCTTCAGTTTACTCTTATTTACCGTCCTATGTCATTAACAACTTTAATTTCTTTATTTTTGTAGTGCTGGGGATCGAACTCATGACCTCATGCTTGCCATGTAGACACTGTGCTGCTGAGCTATATCACTGATTCTAACATCCCACTTCTTAAATACAAATATTTCCAAAGATTCTATCCCAAACACTATTTTTGCCTTTCTGTTCTTTCTTTTTTCAAGAGCTCATTATCCTTCTGTTTCCACAGAGTAAAAACATTTTCTCTCTCTGACCTTCCTCTCTGCCTAAATTCACACCCCATCAACTTCACTAACTGAAAGCATGGTTGAATACATGAACTCCTCTTTCACAAGAAGCCTTCTTCCTGACTCCAGTCTTGATCATTCTGCAACATTTTAATGCTCATGTCATCGATTCCTATTGGAAAGTTTCATGAAGGCTAGCATAGTCAGGTCTCTATCCCAACAACGAAAACAATGTGGGCATATCATCATCACTACAAAAATATGGTTCAAATGAACCATGGAAGAATGAATGGATAAATCTTGGTTATTCAGTCTTCAAAATATTCAGTGATCTTGGCTCTTATTACTTGACTAATCAAAACAATGATAAAGTTGTTCAGCTTTACCTTTAAGGCATCTCTTCTCTGTACTCCATTTTCAATGCTGCTACTTTAAGTTTTTCAATCAGTCTTTCTTGTCTTCTTGTATCAGGCTCCAGCTTTCCAATAGTCAAGAGTAATTCTCTCTCCTTTCAACTCCTCCCAACAGCTTCTATGCACGAAGGGTATGGATCCCTTGTATTAGATACCACCGTGGCACACACCTCAGAGGAACTCAGCAAATTGAACATTTGTTGAATCAGGCTCATGGTATTCATTCCTTTACACCATGTGTGTGTCTTTATTGCTAAAATAAGTAGTAGATAAGCATACATACAGTAAAAACTGCTTCCAGAGTATATTGAAACTCTGATTTGCTAATTTCCTTATGAATACAACCTTAGATGACCTTTCTCTGCCTGCTAAATTATGTTAGACTCCTCAGTCTCCATTGAGAATATGATCTCTTGTTTTCATCAAGTTTCAGGGTCCAAAACTATTTTACTAGGGTTGTGCATCTTTACCCACTCATTAATTCTGTACCTTGTCAATTATAAGCATCATTTTTTCCCAGGATGCTTCAGATAACATCCTCATATTTATCTTCCTCTTAAAATTCTACCTGCTGTTCAAGACTTATTTTCAAGAGCACAGTGTCTCAAACCAAAAGTCAAGTGGTAAAAGTCAGAAAATACAGAATTTAAGGACTTCTTTTATCAAACTCCTGCCCAGACCCGACAAAGTCCCTGTCTTTGTTCTACTCTGTGGTAGATCCATGCACAGCTTTGGCTGTGTCTTGTGATTGAGATACTCTGATTGGTCAATACCTTCTGATTGGTATCACTGTATAAAGGTCTATGTCTCTGCAGCCTTAAGTCAGGTGCAATTTGAGGGACAGATTGCCAAGTACATAACAAAATACATGCATTACGTGACTGTACCCAAATGAATAGGGTTGGAAAATCCTTTTCTCATAACATTTTTCAGCTTTCCCCATGTAGTTTATCTCTCTTTTCTGTGAAAATAAAATAATACCTTTATTTATTGAGATTCCAGCAGCAATTATCAATGACTATCTTATCAATGTTAATGTTTTAAATTAATTTCTACATAAAAAGACAGCAGCATTTGTTCCAGGTTAAAAGAAAGATATTTCAGGAATTCTAAGCATCACAGATATTGATCCTATAGGGTACAGTTATAGAGTCAGCTGGACACCCTTGCTACGTCGGTTACCAGGTACTACTCAGTGACCACCCAAGCAAGGCCTTGGCTGAACCGAGTCAGTTACTCAAATGTTGGCCTTTGTGTTTATGTATTTACAACCTGAAATTGTAATTCACCATCCTTCTCTTGGTATCTGTCAAGATCAAAAGTTCCATTAGCCAGTTCCCTACTTGGGAGGCCATTAATTAATAAGTCTTCCCAAACAGAGCTCACTCTGATTTTCCTTCTGCTTCACACATTCATTTGTCTGATGATCCTCCTGGTATAAAGAGGTAGGACCAAAGGCTGTACCTGTTAGCTAACTTTCATGCTGCTCTTAAGTCTGCCCTGATATTTATGTCTACCAGACATCCACACAGATAGTCTACTGTTTAGAGCTAAAAGGATGTAAGTTGACACTCCAGAGTGCATGCTAAACAATGTCAGGGACATAATAAAAAGCATCCTTTTTAGAACACCTTCTGCTTATTAAAAATTAGAATAACATAAGCAAAAAGGAAGGAGACACATAGAAATTGAAGGTCAGAGGATGTAGGGGTGACTCACTGAGGAAAATAAGTAGAAATCTAGGGACTCAGGGCCAAAGTATTACTGAAAACCAATACAATTAAAGCAGCCTACATGAATGCTTGGTAATTATGCAGAAGTGAGAAAGCTATGTGTAAATCTGGAGCTTATCTGATTCAAATGCTATTCAAATCCTTTTAATATCACCCCATCTATTTCCATGTGTGTGACTCTGAGCAGAATCCGTTCCTTTTCCTTTGATAGACGAAGCTTTCTGGTGCTTTCCGAAGAAATCTGCACTGTCCCAGGATGACTAATCTAAGAAGGGAAAGGGCCATTGGCTTAGCCTTGGCTGCCATATGGCAGCTGAGACACAGACACCCGTAGGCAACACAAACGAATCAAATGAATAGTTTCTTGCAAGTGATAATACCACTTAAAGCAAGGAAAATCATGACTAACCGATTTGGGAATAGCTTAGAGTTCTAATGTGGATGCTTGTTTGGTGTTAACTGAGACCTAAATAAAAATCAACTCTGAATCACCGGGGAAATTAACGACATCTGAATGTATTCTTCAAAGATGAGAGTGAGGCATTCCTAGATTGTAGCCGGGGCTTTTGTGCCCAGAATAATTAGCCTCTAAACTCCTCTGACAAGGCTATGAATAACTCAGATGAATACAGTCTCAGTTCAATTTGGAATTAAATTACCATTTACAGTTCTGCTGGCATCTGTGCTATGCTGGCCTTTGAACAAGTGCGTTATTTATTTATTGATCTGTTAGTTTGTTTAATGGCTGTCCATGCAGCATGTCACACAGTCAAATCCTCTTCTGCCTCTGCAGAACTGAACTGTGATTTTGGTAGTTATAGTTCTGTGTTCACTGAGAACTAAAGCCATTTGGGTGCTTTCAAGATGAGCTAGAACTGTTCTTACTGGGAAACTAGTTGAAGCTAAGCTTTTAACACATAATTGCATCATTGTCCTTTTAGTATACTAAAAGTAAAGAAGGGAATTTTTTCAGGGTGAATTATGCAAGTGTAGTATTGCTTTTCAGTCTCATTTGTTCCTGTGGAAATAAAGTTTCATCTCTTATTCTACTGCAAAAAAAAATTTACAATGTTCATATTTTTAAAAATTCAAAATTAAAAAAAAATTCTTTTTGGTTTTTTGAGACAGCGTCTTGCTATATAATTCAAGCTGGCCTTGAACTCTGTATGTGACCAGGGTGGCTTTGAACTCATAGCAATCCTCCTACCCCAACCTCATGTGTACTGGAGTAACAGGCATGCACTACCATGCCCAGCACAAAAAATATGTTCACTTTCTGTTTATAGTTTAATTTTACATACTAATATCTCCTCTGACTTCTCCCCTACTGTGCGTGCTAGCATCGGTCATAACAGTATTCAATGTAAGAATCCAACTGGAGCAAGCACGGAGGCTCAGGCCTAGCAACATCTTGTCTTATAAAAAATAAATACGTAAAGGGCTGCAGCGTGAGAGCTCTAGGTTCAACCTTCAGCACTAAATAGAGAAAAAAGAGAAAAAAGAAAAAGAGTGTTGACTAGAGTCTCTACACTGGCAAAGCCAGTGACCCTGCAGTCCTGCCCTTCGTGCAGTGGAGGCTGAGGCTCAGGAAGAGGCTAATGTCTTCTGCAGTGCTGGTCACCGTTTGCATATTGAGTTCACACAATATCACATCAGGCCTTGAGGATTCCAAGGAGATAACTGTCTCACTGTGTTACTACCCTTCTGTTAGAGAGTACAAAGATAATTAAACATCTCAATGAGGGTGATATTTGCTTGTTTTCAAGCCTTTTTGCCAACTTTGAAGATGAATTTGGCAAAATAGTAATGTGACAGAGCAAGTAGGACCCTTAAATTACACATTAAAGTTCCCACCTCAGGTTAGGAATATGGCTTAGTGGCACAGTGCCTGCCTGGCAACCTCAAGGTCGTGAGTTTGATTCTTGATAACAAACGAACAAGAACAAAAACAAACTCTTCTCTCGTCACATCATAGAGGAGAAAGTTGACAGCTCTTATAGTCCTCATAGTTGAAGTACAGCTATCTTAATTTCTACTTAAAATTTAGTTTTAACTTTCCTCTTTATCTTCTGTATTTTGTTCTTTATAATGAATGCTGCTCTGATTTATTAGTCGCTTTATTTTTTACTAGCCTATGAGGAGTGTGTTCATTGTGAAATACTATTCATTCAATAGTATGCCTTGCATCTCAGGTCATTCAAGCAAGTCTGGGTAATCCAAGGTATCAATAAGAGAATTTCCTGCAGAAACAGAGCCAGTTGTTTCTTTTCCCTGGGGAAATATTTGCTTTGGTCAAAAATAGCTTTTGCCTTAAGTCCTAGAGAAATTGAAAAATATTAGACATGTAAGAAGAAAACGTACAATCTACATTTCCAAAATAAAAAAGTTTGTTAAACTACTAAACTTTGCCTGGAAAAGAAATTTGGTGTTCTCACTTTTTAAAAAGCTGATAACCAATATTGTATATTAGTTTCTATAGCTGTCATAAAAAGTGATCAAAAATCTAGAGGCTAAACAGCATAAATTCATTTTATTTCTTTATTTCTTCCATCCTTTTGTGCTTTCTTTCTTTCTTGTTTTTTTTTTTTTTTTTTTTTTTTTTTTTTTTTTTTTTTTTGATTCCAGGAAACTCAGCACTTTGAACTTGTCACGCAGGTACTTATGCGAACTATAGCCCCTGTACACAATTTTTTTTTTTTTTCAGTTGTGAAATACAAGGAGTCCAAAACAGGTTTCACTGAGTCACCATCAAGGTCACAGATACATTCCTTTCGGAGATTACAATGGAATTTAATTCCTACACTTTCCATCTGAATCTAGAGGAAGCCTGCAGTCTTTGGCTTGTGGCTCTATTCATCACTGTCATTTCTAGCGAAAGTGAGTTAAAGTCTTTCACATCACATGATTCTGCCCTTTCCTGTAATGGCACACCCCTGGGACTCTGACTCTCCTGCTTTCTTCTTTCACTATACAAACCATTCTTGCATTGGTCTTACCGGCCTTCTCCAGTGCTGACTGTAACACAGGCTGATTGGTGCCCTAAGTTCATACATTCACACGTGACCTCATTCCCCTCTGGTGTGTACCTTAGGTAATATGTTCGTAAATGGGCAGAGTTAGGATTCGGCTGCACGGGAGAGGACATCACAGTGCCTACCTCGCAGGAGAGAGCAGGAGCCCGCGAGGCAGAGGGAAGAGCTGAACTCTCTAAGCAGAGGCTGCTGGTGGCTCCTTGTGTGGAGTGAGCACCTGAGTCAGGGCTGCAGATCTGGTGTTGCTGCTGCCACCGGGCCACCCTGCCAGGCCGAGGAGAGGCTCTGCGCTGCTCTTCATCTCGGGGGCCTCAGCCTTGCAGACTTTGACGATGCAGAGCTGAGCGGCCTGGCCTGCCTGGTGCTGCATGACAAAGCCTTTCCGGCTTGTGTTCACCATTTGGGGAGGGCGAGAGTCTTCTTTTTCGGTTTTATGGCAACAAGATCTCACTGTGTAGTTCAGACTGGCCTTGAACTCTGTAACCCAGGCTGGCCCCCAGCTTGGACAGTCCTCCTGCTCCAGCCTGCCAACTGCTGCACTTACAGGCGTGTGTCACCTCTGTCTTCTTTAATTTCCACTTTCTCCACTCAGCTCTCTAAATTGTCTGTTTTATACCTGGAATTAAGATAAACTTAATCTTGCTAAATAAACTTAATCTTACTGAATTGATTGCAGATGACATGTTTAAGGTCTGCTAATTGTTTAGTAAGGAGTTCTCTGGTTTTTATTTTGACTGCAAATGAGAATATATCCTCCCGAAATAAATGTTTCCTATGTAAAGTGTTTTGGCGAGCTAGGAAGTGGCCATTCATTCTATCAGCTGTTCAGAATCAATATAACATGAAATCCTTACAGCTTACAAAATGCAGGAAATGGCCATTGGAAAAAATAAAGAACCGGGCAAATGAAAACCACCTTGGCAATGATGCACACAGAATCCATATCTGCGAATGTGACAGTTAACCTGCTTAACCATGTTAACCTGCAGTCAGCCTGAGGAACCTAGCAAAAGGCCAGCATCTTCATAGGAGGACTTTAAAGCTTGTATCTTTTATTCTGTCTCTTCTTTTCTTTCTCTTTTTAAATTTTTGGTTTAATTTCGTTGGTACTCTGTCACTGTCCTCCTCCAGTTCATGCCATGATCCCTAGACAACCTAGTATCTTTCCCAGGATTTTGCTTATTTTTCCCCACTGTGTGTCTCTGTTTCTGTGTGTTTTCTCTGGCCCAAGAAATTATGCTTCTTTCTCTCTTTATCTGGTTTCTACCACACAGAATGACAGGAATGGATGGAACTCTTGTACTGGAATTATCTTCAAGAATGTCCATCGAGGTTCATGACAGGCAGTAAAACAGAGAAACTTTCTGAGGGAGAACAGAAGCCTCTTCCAGCACTGTAGCCAATAAGATTTTTCTACCTGGAACATCCTTTGCAATATTTTTGGGAGGATTTCATAAACAGGATGGGGTTAAGGGGAAAGATATGAGGAGTGAAAAAGGGTTGTGATATTATCCTATCATTTGGAACTGACATTTATTTCAGGTTCTTAAAGATACCATGTAAATATCAGTTGTAAATTGCTGTATAAGATTCCATTGGAAATTTTTTTTGGTGTTTTCAAGTTTTACCGTTCCACATGTCCCATTAAAGAAACGTATACATATGATTTTAACTGTGTGTCTGATAAATGCTTTAGGATAGAGTTCAGATATGTAATGAATGTGACAATATTATAAAAATCCTTTGATAGGTTTTTGTAGGGATTATTTTTTAGTAAGGTAAACTTTGCATGTTTTCCTTTGCATAATTTGCATAATTTCATTCAAATTATTTTCTGAAACCTGTAATTATTTACCCATGTTTTCATTCTCAGCATTGCTCTGGAAATTGTCCTTGTACTGATAGGAATTTTCAATACATGAGATTCACTCTCATTCTCTCCGTCTTTCTCTCTCTCTCCCTACCCTGGGGACTGAGGCCACACATTATATCTTCAGTGTTTTTTTCAATTTTATTTTGAGACAATGTCTTGGTACATTACTTAGACCGTATCTTTAGGTTGCAATACTCCTTCAGCCTCATAGAGTACTGGGATCGTAGGTATGAGCCACCACACCTCGCTTGCTCCTTTATATTTGTGAAAATTCCACATTTTTAGTTTTTTTCTTTTACTTCTCCGACAGTTTATTTCACCCTGGAATTGTCCCTTCTTACTCATTGTGGGATCTCTGTCATTGTATTTTAGGTACACAATGACTTTTCACCCTTGGAATCTACTTCTACGCTCTTCAGTGTGCTTCCCTATCTGGATTTGGTTTAGGTTCCGCCATTAGAATAGACTTGTGTCTGATCTGAAAGGCAGAACAGGGGACCAACTTTTCCTGCCAGAGGGAGGCACCACAGCTCTGGCAGATGAAGTTCTTGCAGGGCAAGTGTGAGTCATTCTCTAAACAGCCTCTTTCTGAGGGTGCAGGGCCAGCCGAGACACAGGTTGCCATTTTCTGCAGTTTCCTGACCCCTAGTGGCTGCTACACCCTGACTTTGTGTACCACGGTTGCTGGGATCAAAAAGCAAGTGGTATTTTCCTCCTGAGTTCTCCCCAGTTTTCTGTGCACCTGAATCCCTGCGTTAAAACCATTTCAATCTAAGTTATCTAGAAGGTTTCTGTATTCATAAAGGAACCAGATCCTTATTCCACCCTTACGGTTTAAAACAGAACACTTCCCCTTAGATGGAAGTGAGCAGTGACAGCTTATTCTGCTCCTTATTTTTTAAAAATAGCTTCATAATGCATAGTTAACATGTTATAAAATTAAATCTTTAAAAGTTTATGATGCAATGACTTTAGTGTAGTTCTACAGCTGCACATCCATCACCACATTCAATTTTAGAAGTTTTATTTATCACAACTCCCCTCCCCAGTGCCATACACTTTACTGGCACTCTCTTTTTCTCCCAGTCCTGGGCTTCAGCTCTAGGCAATCTCCTTTCTGTGTGTCCTGACATCCTACATAAATCAGATCATACAATACATGGTCTGTTGAAGTGGGTTCCTTCGTTTACCATATTGTTTTGAAGATTCATCCATATCATAGCAAGTATTATTGCTTCATAAAGCCAAGTAACTAATATTCCACTGTGTGGGTGCACATTTTACTTAGGAATTCATCAACTAATGAATATTTGATTTGTTTCCACTTTTTGGTTCTTACCAATGTTGCTATGAACATTCACATAAAAGTTATTGTGGGCCTATGTTTCCAGTGTGTGTGTGTGTGTGTGTGTGTGTGTGTGTGTGGTACAAGGGACTGAACCTAGGGCCTCATGCATGCAAGCATTCTACAACCGAGAGCTACATTCTCAGCGTTTCATTTTATTTTTAACTTAAGACAGCCTCATATCAAGTTGGCCAGGCTGGTCTTGAACTTTCCATCTTCTTGCCTCAGCCTCCAAAGTAGCTAGGATTATAAAACCACTGCACCCCGCTTAAACTGTTTAAAATAAAATGATGAGATAGTAAATGTATCCATTGTTTCTTACCCTGCTCATATTTTTTAGTTTCATATCTTAAGAAAATAATTCAGTGTTAGAGATTTGTACCTATGTCTTTTTCTAATAGTGTCTTAGCTACTTTTTACCTGTTGCTGAGACAAAATACCTGAAGCCCAAGTTGGGAAAGGAAAGGTTTATTTCTTACAGGTTTTGGAGGTTTCAGTCCACACTCAGTTGGCTCCAAGGCAGGCTGGCATGGCGGGGCCGCAGTTCATGGCGGCTGCCAACAGCAAGCAGGAACCAGCAAAGAGCAAGACACACCTTCTTCCTGCCATTACATCACATCCTGGCTCCACCCCTATGTTTGTGTAGTAGTGACACCATCAATCCAAGCACTAGACAATGAACCATCACAAATGCACAATGCAAACTCATGAGGCCTGAGGGCCACAGACATAAACCATGACAAATAGTCTACAGTTTTAGAATAGTTTGTAAGTTAGGCTTTTGATTTATTCTGAAATACATGAAATTTCTTTGACTATGGTATGAGATAGAGACCCAAACATCAGTCCTTTGCATCTGTTTATTTTTTTAATATCAATTTTTGAAAAGACACTCTTTTCCCATTTGTCTTTATTCCTCTCAAAAAGTCATTGATATGCTGGGGATATGATATAAATGTAAGGGATTCTTTCTGTTCTCTCATTCTGTTTACATGTACACTTAAGACTGTCTATCTTTATAGGATTATTACACCACCTTAATTATTGCATTTTATAGTAAGTTTTAAAATTAGGTATTATGAGTTCACCAGCTTATTTTGTTTTTAATTTGTCCTCTTTCCCTTAAATTTCTACATAGATGTTAGAACTAGCTTATCAATATCTACAAAAAATCTATGTAGGATTTTGATATGGATTGTATTGACTCTGTAGGTCAACTTAGAGGCTGTTATCCTTTTAAGAATATTAATATCCCAATCCATAAACGTTATATTTTTCTACCAATGTAAGTTTATTGAAATTTCTTTTATTGGTGATTTTTAGGTTTTAGTGTCTAAATTTTATATTTCCTTTGTTAAGTTTATTACTAAGTATTTTTGATAATAGTACAAAAATTACTCAATTAGGTTGAATTTTAGTTTTATCATTGTTCCTGGAAAAAAATATATTAGACTTTGTTGTAGTCAGGGGTTGTACACAGAGAACAATTCAGATCAGGACATGGAGTTTATAATATTTTTATAATGGTCACCGGAAGTTAACACAGGAGAATGCAGGAAATCTATCCGCAACACCAACGACATAGATTAACTAGTCAAGAGTCTAAACCCCACAGCAATGTCCCACATGAGTCCAGATAAAAACCCAGAGCTCAGGACAGTGCCTCTACGAGTCCAACTGGAGGTCCAGAGCCCACAAGAAGGACTCATGCCAGGCTCTTTTATGGATTCATGCCAGGAAGACCCAAGGGTCAGCGGTGGAAGCCAGAAAGTCTATGCCAGCAGGATGAAGGAGCTGTGCTAGTGGGATGAGGGTTCTACGCTGGAGCCAAGAAGTCACCCACAACAAAGAGTGGGGCTGTCCTGAAAGGCACCACAGCTGTTCTCAGCGACACGAAGGCCCCGAGCTCCTCCGACGACAAGCACAGTCGGGTACGTGCCAGGAAGCAGCGTGATGAGTTCATGCTGGAGACCAGGCAGCACATGTCTTCCCCTCCGGAGCCAGGAAGCAATGCTTTTTTTTTTTTTTTTTTAATTTTATTTAAAAGGAAAAAGAGAAAAACACAAAACAAAGCAAAGCAGTGTAAGGGTACAAGTAATACAGAACTACAAAAAAAAAAAAAAACAAAAAAAAAAAAAAACAGTAAGAAATCACCAGTTAATAGATTACATATTATCATCTTAGAGATAGTTGCTCAAATCACAGTATCAAAGCATACAAAGTGGACATTCAAACAGTGAGGCTGCAAACAGTTGTGTTCAATGATCCAACCAAAAACATTAATATGGTCAGCTATTTAACACCCCTAAACACACTTGCTGTTGTATCCTTTAGAGCTCTTTTTTACAACAAAATTTACACATTTTGGATTTTATTACTCCTTAGTTCTTATTACTTTTTTGGGGGGTGGAGAATAAAGTCAAATATAGCAAAACAGAGCTGTCAGTCAAAACCAAGGATAGACATAGCACATGATATAAAACAGAGTACAAGGTTATCAACAATGGTTATCAGCAATGTCTCTTGTTTCCTTAAAAAAAAATTGTCTACCTCATTAGATATTATAAAGTTGAACAAAACAGTAGAGAACAAGACCAATGAAACTTAAGCATTGTAAACATTACAGGACTTCTAAAGGAGACAATAGTCAAACCAGAATGGGCATCTTAGTGAATCTTATTGCCTTCAAAGTAGTTGCCTATACCCTCAAACTTGATACTATCATACAGAATGGAGCAGAGTCTAATCAGTCAAAACAAGATAGTGGGAGTATTACAGGACTTCAAAACAAGTTAATAGGAAATCAAAAAGAGTTACTATTATATATCCTGCTAATTTTTTAAATTTTTCCCCTTAATTAAAACAAACATAAGAAATAACTAAATAATTTTTTTTAAAGAATAAGGGAGAGATTGAGATAAAACAGGACATAACAATATAACAATACAGGTCAAAGCATGACTGTTTCAGTGTTCAATGTGAAGACCAAAGCTTCTCCAGGAGAACCAACAGCTCAGACAGCAACTCGTAGGAGAACCAGCAATGCCTCCATAACGCCTCAATCCCTCTCTCCACCTCTTTTCTTCTCCACCTATTTATCCTGGCAACTCTCCTCAGGTGGAGCATCTTCTCTCAATACATGCTGATGTAATCCAGCTGGTGTTAAGCTGACCACCAGTTCTCAAACCATAACAGACTCTTTCTTCATGTTGAGTTCATTGTGTGATTTTGCTGAACTTATTATTTTGAATAGACGCACTTAAATATAAGCTCACCACATGTAAATAAAAAATTTGCTTTTAGTTTTATCATGTAGATTCCATTTTTTCACACATAATAATGCTGCCTGTATAATCTGAACTAAAAACGTAAAAAAATCTTTTTTCCTGGTCTTGTGGAAAACATTCAGTCTTTTACTGTTAAGTAAAGTTCTTATAGATTCAGTTTACCAGATTAAGGATGTTCCCTTGTGGAATAATACCTTATTGAATTATTTTTTAAAGATTTTAATCTTGTCAATGGCCCTTTTATTAATATCTATTGAAATGACCTATGGTTTTTTGTCTTTTATTTTATTGATGTATTATGCTGAATTAATTAGTTACTGTTTGATATACTGCCTGATAGCTAATATTTAGTTGAAGCCATCATAAATATACCTTATTTATGATCTTATCTAAATGTAGAGCCTTTTCTATCAAAGTTTTGCGTGATGAGATAATATACTGGAAACTGAATGCATTGACTTACTTTTTAATTAAAAATTACTTTATTTGAGGTGATGTTAATTAAAAGTGTCGTGTATCCTAGGGAAACATGTTTTCACTGAGACACACTTCTACTGCTTTTTTTATTCTCATAATTAAAAATAATAGTTTTTTCTGGTTAATTGTAATATTAGTGGTTGCAGTTTTTGAAAATGTTTTGGTATTTACCAAATTTTCTTTAACCTGCACACAGTGCATTAAAAAAAAAAAGAAGGATAGTGGTTTTAAATACAAACAGATACAGTAAGGTCTATGGTTTGGATGTTAAGTGTTTCCCAAAGGCCTATGTACTAAATGCTTGATCTCTTGGCCATGCTATTATTGGGAGATAATAGAAGGCTTAGAGGTGGGCTTGGTGGGAGGAAGATAGACCACCTGGCTATGACTCAAAGGCAGTCTCATTGCCCGGGTCTTTTCATCTCTCTGTCTTTGTATTCAAGTCACTGTGAGGTGAACAGCTTTCCCCCTCCAAGGCCTGCCTGCCAGATGCACTGCATTGTCCCAGGTCCAAAAGCAATGGAGTCATCCGACTGTGGACTGATACATCTAAAGCTATTTAAAAACAAGCAAACAAATCTGAGCTATTTTGTTACAATAATGAACAGCTAACACAAGGATTTTATAAAAAAACATAACTCTAATGAAAGTACACAGGAAGTAAAATAGAGACAGAACTGCATGGTGAAACCCTGTCTCAAAACAAAACAAACAACAACAGCAACAACAACAAAGTCATAAACACCTAAAATAATCGGTTCTCCCATTCAAAAACTACTGGGTTATAAAATAATGCCCAAATTTATAACCCTAAACTTTGGACTCATGACAGTTTCTTAAATTCATGTGTACATCTGCTTCATTTGATTCAAAAGAAAGTATTGCACATTAAAAAGCTTCTCTCTATATTTAATGCTTTTTCCCCAAAGTCTAACCTGGAACAGGAGACTAGGGCTATTCCTCTTTAACTTTCTCCTTGTGATTTTGGGTAATAGGAGTTAGTCTTGAAGTACAGGATTTATTCTACATTTATACATAATCCCATGTTATGGTTTGTGTCTAGATGTCCCCCGCCACCCTCATGCACTCACAGGATGTGGTCTTTGCAGAAGTAGCTGAGTCTAGAGTTTATGGTTGATTCATAGTGCAATCTTGGGATTAAGAGTGCTGGTACTAAGGGCAGGAGTGCTACACCACCCTGGGCAGGTAACCTGCATGCATGTAGGGACAGAATAAAGCTTGTCCCACTCCTTTTGGACCTTGTCACTTTTGCTGTCTTCTTCTACCATTGTCCCTCTGCCATGTGCTACCCTGCCTTGAGCTAGATGATTAGACTGAAACCTCTACAAACTGTGTGTTCAATAAAGTTTTCCTCCTTTCACTTTGGATGTTAAGTATTTTGTCTCAGCAATGAGAGAAAAGTAATTGCAACACCCCATATGGGATATTGAATTCATCTTACTGTTTTATCATTTATTGCGTTAAAATGTCTTTTATAAAAAAAGACCTGATCTTCTCACATGCCCTCTGCCTTATTTCTCTTCACTGCATGCTTTCTATTCCAGTGCATCCCACTGGTACCCACTTGGTCGGGGAGGGGGGGAGTGAGAGCTTGAAATTATGATATAACAGAAGCCATGCTTTCTGTTTTCCATTCATAATGAGCTAATAAGTAATTCAGAGGAAGGAAAGAATACTTTTATCTCAGGAAGGACTCAAGTCAAGGTTCACTGAGAAGATGAACTTCTATTCAGTCAGGATAATAAATAATACTTTAACATTAGAATTTCCAGAGATGGGGTAAAAGACCAGATCAATACAGAAGCCAGAAAATATACCAGCCATTAGTGTAATTGGTAATAAAGTCCGTGAGAGAAACAAGTGTGGAATGGATTTGAGAATATAAATTTGAACCCAATTAGAAGGTGATCTGGCCTCAAAAGTACAAATTATGCCAATATAGTTCTGAAATCAACTGATAGCAAATGACATTCTTAAATATGAGAGGTAAATCAGGTTAGATTAAACACATATCCGTGGCTTTATTTCTATTATGTTTCAAGTAAGAAAGAAGTTTCTTTTAAAATTAAACAATTTAAATAAAGGAATGAAATGCCCCAAATTAGAAAAAGGCCAGAATTTTTATTAGAGCCTTAAATGTCTACTAAATTGCAAGAGCAATGACCATATTTTCCTAATAAGAAAATCTTACCAAGGGCCTGGGATTTAGCTCAGTGACATAAGCACCTGCCTGACAGGTGCGAGGTCATGAGTTCAATCCTTGGTTAAAAAAAAAAGAAAAAAGAAAAAAGAAATCTATTAGATTTAATCTATTGCCAAGCAGCTTCAGATTATTGTCAAAAATCCAGAATTTGGGATACATAAAATCAGCACTACTGCACCTCACTGCAATCAGCTAAATATTCTCCTGTGTCCAAAACATTCTTTTGAGTACTTTCTAAACTATATGACATATTTTAATGGATAAGAAGATAATTCATTGCCTCTACTGATGGATATATTAAACAGTTATCCACTAACAGTTTTTTATTTGCCAGCTTTCCAATTAGTTGGACAAAATACTCAACGTTCACAAGTTAAAGGAGAAAAGAAGTTTAATTTGGCTCATGGTTTGAGGCCTGCAGTGCATCGTAGCTGACTCCAAGCCAAAAGCAATATGGTAGAATGATATGGAGGAAGGAAACTGCATACCAGGGACAAAAACACATCCTTTTAGGCCACACCCAGGGACCAGTTTCCACCTAGGCCCTGTCTCCTATCAGCACATTCAGTTATGACCATCAGTGGATTAATCCACTGATGAATTTAGATCTTCCATGATCCAACCACCTTTCAAAGCCTCCTCTCTGGACACATAAGGCCTTTGGGGGGCATTTTAGATCTAAGTAATAACAAGTTTACTCTACTTCTTGTACTTTTAAAAATGATCTTAATTATATCTCTGATTCTATATTTGCCTACTTAAAATATACATGGAAATATAAGATTGTTTGCAATCTGCTTAAGCAACCCTCAAGGTGACAGCAGATTTATTAGAATGTAGAACACAACACCATACACAAAAGTCCCCAGTTCTTTCTCTGCTCAAGTGATTATTTATTCTAAAGAGGAAATCTGCAAAGATTTTAATAAACAGATGCTTTTTTTCCAGTTATTTATTTTAGGAGGGGGAGTTGTTTGCTTTCATACATGTAATAAAATTGCTTCAAGGAATACAAAAGGAGACTGATGCTATATTGTACATGATTTATTAATAATTGAATAAATTATTAACTTTTGACTAAACCTTGACCTGAAAGTAATGATGCCGGTATAATCCAAGCCTTGGGTTCTGATTGCTTTCTACTTTCTGGTGGAATATAGCAATATTTTATATGCTTCTTACAAGTTGCTCACTTTTTAAGACAACTAGAAAACACAAGAACATTTAACAACAGTGATCACAGAAAGTATAAATTACTTATATTAAGTATTACTAAATGGTCAAACTTTAAGGTCATAAAACTATTTATCTCTATTAATATTAATAAATTATTTAAATAAAAAATTAGAATTATTGGAAACCAGGTAAGTCTACTAATATAGGAGAAATCAACACCCTCTTTTAATCACTGAATAGACAAATAGCATCTGTATATATGTATATATACAGATGCTATTTGAATACATACATATATATATATATATATATATATATATATATACATGCTTGGAATAGTAAAAATCCCACTTTCATTCTAGTGGGGTATAAATACATCTTTGTGTGTCCTCTAATTAGTATAAACATATTTTTGTGGAATGTAAATTGTACATTTACAAAATCAATCATTTTCTAGGCCATGAACAAGTAAACAACACATTTAAAATCTCAACCATCATGCAGATTATTTTTGTTAGTATAATAAAACTAAATTTAAAAGATAAAATAACTAAAAAGATAACTCAATAAGCTCCATGTATTTAGAAATCTAAACATTATATAAACAACGTTTTGTGGAAAACATTGACATAATGCAAATGTTAAAAATACTTAGAAGCAACTGAAATAAGCATGTTTTACATCAAAACCTATGAAAAAATATAAAAACAATGCTTTAAAAATGGATAGCTTTAATATTTATAGTAGTAAACAAAAATGACTAAAAACTAATAAACAGAAGGAATACAAAATAACAATAAATACAAAATAAACATTAAGTTAAAAGGAGGGAAAGAAACAGATTAAAGAACTAGAATATTTGCAAATGCAGACTCAGGGCAAAGACTGTTCATAGATCTGTTCGGAATAACAAAAGCTGAAGACAGCACAAATGCTGAAGCTAAGAAACTGTCCATATAAACTGTGTTACAGTGACAAATCTGAATATTGAGTATCGCTAAAGATGAATGAAAGTCACATGCCACAAACTGAGAAGATCTTGCTAAATAATCTGTAATAAGCAATGAATTAGCATGTGGAAAAAATTTAATTCTCAGTGACAACATGTAATTTACTATTAGGTCACTTCAAAACATACCTTGTATTTTAAACTTTAAGTTCTTATTTTGATGTGATTGAAGATTCGGTACAATTGTAATAATAAATACAAAACGAGCTTTTATGTGCTCTTAATAGTTTTTCCAATTTGTGACATAAAGTTATAGCATAATATCACAATCAATATTGGCATTGATTCAAAACATCAATTTAACTCAGATTTTTGAAGTTAACTTATATAGGTGCATTTAGTTCTATGCAACTTTTTCACATATGTAGCTTTGTGCATCTAAGCCTACCTTGTAGAAGAGACACACACCAGTTTTCTCTCAAGGGTCCCTCCTGCTGCCACTTAATCACCATACATTTCCACCCTCATCCACAGCCCATGTGACAAGATATCAAGTCTACATTTCCATAGTTTTGTTACTTCAACAATCTTACTACACTAAAATATACCATTTTGAACTTGGCCATTTTTGCTCAGTAAAACTTACTGTTGGTTCATCCGTGTTGTTGCATATGTTGATGATTTTTCCATTTTTGGAAAAGTGGTATTACCTGGGATGGATGTGCCACGATTCGTTTCATAGTTCACTCACTGAAAGATACCTGATCTTCTTTCAGTTTCCAGTTATTATGGATAAATCTGTTCTTCGTGTCTAAATATTTTGGCTTTATAAATACATTTCTATTTCTCTGGGAAAATTTGTGCCCAGCGTTCAATAGTTGGGTTGTGTGCTTGCTGTGGTAAGAGAAAGCCAAACCATCTTCACAAGTGGCTGTGTTGTTTTATGTTCTCACCAGCAGTGTACAAGTATCCAGCTTCTCTGCAGCTTTATCAGCCTTTGATGTCAGAATATAAATTTTTAAATTTTTGGTCATCCTGTAGATCTGCAAGGATATGCATTATAATTCTATCTTGCACTTTCCTAATAACTAACGATATTAAAACTTTTTTTCGCATAGTAAATATTTTTCTAGTATTTTTAAATTTTTATAATTTTATCTTCTACAAATAAATTCATTTTAATTAATTTTTGTATAGAGTAAGATTTAGGTCAACGCTTATCAATCACTTCTCTATCAATTGTTCCAAGCAGTTTAGGAATGATGTTGAAGACTTGATTCTCTGTAAAGCAGCATACAAGAAGACTTCAGTGCATATAGTGAAGAAAAGGAGAGACTGAATTAGGAAATAGTCCCCGCAAAAGCCTCAGTGGACCCCAGCTTTGGAAGTGGAATGACTGTGGGACTGTACAGCACGAGTGAGGGACTGACAGGCCCAGGCACCATCGCCCCAACCTCTCTGTCCACCCCAACACTAAGCAGATGGCTGCTGCGTCTGACCTGGGAAGCGGCTAGCTGGGAAGACTCAGGCTCTTCTGAGAAGACAGGTGAAGACCTGTCAGTCACCAACCACCGCACTTGCCTCAGTGGGATTTTCTGTCTCTAGCGGATGATCCAGGAAGTCACATCTGGGTCATCTATAGATAAATTCAAATTTCAGAATATGTTCACTTCTGGAAGTGGAGAAGATAGAAAGGATTTCTGTGGAAGAGCCCTTGTAAGGAAGCTATTGGTGGGAATGTAAATTGGTACCAGTGTGAAAAGCAGTATGGAGATTCCTCCAAAACTGCAACTACAGACTCCATTTGACCCAGCTATTCCTCTTCTAGGTGTCTTCCTGAAAGATTTAAAAACATCATATCACAGTGATGCATGCATGCCCAGGTTTATATTGGCATAATTTATAATTTATGGTAGCTAAATCTTAGAAACAACCCAAATGACAGGATAAAGGAAACTATTTTTTTTAATGGAATGCAGTGCTCCTCTGCCATAAGGGCAGGTAAACTTGAGACATTTTAAGGTAAATGACTGTACCTTGAAACCATAATTTAAAATGAAATATCAGACACTCTAGCTTAAATGTAGCATTATTTCCTTTGGGTAAGAAATTCAAAATGTAAATAAAGAGCATAAGGGAGGATGAATATTGGGAAGCAGGAAAAATATAGTTGAACAGGAAGAGGAAGGGGAGGGGGAATGGAGGATGGGGAAAGGGATTTGACAAAACGAAAAGGAATGTAAGGAATAAAATGAAAATAAATTCTTTGTAAATGAGGAGGATGAAGGGTTGAAGGGAGGAAGCAGAATGGGAAAAAAAGCATTAAGGTGTATTATGTGCAGGCGTAAGTTCATTATGACCGATGAGATCATTCTGTGTGGAAAAATATACTAATAAATTACAAAATACTTGGGGAGAAAAGCAAGTTATTCCTAAGGCTGTAGTGTTTAGAATGGGTAGTAGGTTCATGCAAATTCATACTATTAAAGAGTAATAACATGTAAATATTAGATGAGTAACTAAACATATGAATACACTAACAAGTAATAAAAGAAGCCTGCACATGGACTAATGATGATAGTTAGTATGTACCAAAAACCAATACATAAAACAAAATGCAATCTAGATATGCAAACTTGTTTGTGATTATGTCTTAGACAATGTCAGCTTTGGAGGCTGAAGCTCAACTACATGGCTTTTCCAGCTTCCCTGGGGCAGAAGTATATTGGCTTATGCCTCAGTTTCTCTCATCTTAATATCATAACAAAGGGTTTATGAACGGGCCTTATAATCAAATTGGTGGACCTTGGAAACCAGAAGCAAAATAGGTATAATTTCAAAGATTTTAGTTTTATTTTCTTTCATTTTAAAAGAGAAGTCTTGTCTTGACTTTTCTGCTTCTTAAACAGGAAATCATGAAAGACACCAGCAGGGAAATCAATGAAAGCTTGAATAAGTGAGACTCACGCAGATAATTTCTGTTCCAGGCTGATGTGGCAAGCTTTCAAAAGCAAAAGCCCATGAGCTGTCATATACTTGCCAGTCACAAATCTCTGAGGAAAGAAGTCATTTGTTTCCTCTGAAGCCGGACTCTACGCAGAGGATGCTGTGAGTGTTTACTCACCAGTGTTAGAAGTTTCCTGTTTGCTCGAATTTTCCTTTACTCAGAAGTGTTTGATTTGGGACAAAGAGTGAGGGATAGAAAGAGAATAAGGATCAGATTCTTGTGCAAACACAATTTTGACAAAGAAATCAAATGTAATAATTTTTTATTCCGTGTCCAGACTTGTCTAGAAAACCCATGTGCTATGTACTCTATTTCTGACTTTCCACTCTGAAGCCCATTTATGATGTGCAGACACATGGAGAGTGACGTGAATGTAAAAGAGCTTTCAGAGCCATTGTTTTTGCAAGCAGCTTTGTTCCTTGGTAAAGTGCATCTTTCTAAACTTCAATTGTAGTGCCAATCAGGTCCTCCTTGAGCCCCACACACGCATGGGACTGCTTGCCACTCAGCTATACGACATTTGATTTCAACAGCCAGAATTTGCACAAAACCTCTGCCTTTGAAGTTACTTCCTCCAGTGCACAAAACACTGCAGTTTAAAGATCTGCAAATGTTACAATAATGAAAATCAATATATTTCCCCTTTGAAAAAATATTAATTAACCTACCGAAAACACTTTTATATAAAGTGATGGGTTGTAATTTTATTCAGTGGTTTGGAGCTTAAAACAGAAAAGAAATTTTGAGTAGGAAATCTACAATGTGGATCTCATTTAATTCTCATTACAGTCCTACACAACAAGTGTGCTAATGTTTTACAAGTGATGACAAGGGCCAGCAGATGCTAGGTGTTTTCAAGGGTGAAACAGACCGATAAGGTTGCTAGTTTGAAACTCATTTTGTTTCTTATGTCACAATTTTGCCATATTTTTCCTGAGTGGTACTTATATTAGGCATTATGGGGAGGGATGGGAGGGAGACAGTGACAGAGACAGAGGGAAGAAGGAGGAGGAGGAGATGTGGAGCAGGAAGAGGAGAAGGAGGAAGAGGAGGAGTAGACGAAGGAGGAGAAAGAGGAGAAGGAGAAGAAGAAGGAGATGATAGAAGAAGAAGAAGAAGAAGAAGAAGAAGAAGGAGGAGGAGGAGGAGGAGGAGGAGGAGGAGGAGGAGGAGGAGGAGGAGGAGGAGAAGAAGAAGAAGAAGAAGAAGAAGAAGAAGAAGAAGAAGAAGAAGAAGAAGAAGAAGAAGAAGAAGAAGAAAGAGAAGGAGAAGGAGAAGGAGAACAGGAGCAGGAGGAGAAAATTAAAAGTTTTGGTGGTGTGGTTCAATAATTTGGAAAGTCTAGGTTAAGGTTTATTAGTAGTTTTGCTGTAATACTTCTAGCTTATTAAAAGCAGAGTCCTAAGGCTCACTTTCCCCCTAGGCACAGAGGAATCACTTCCTTTGGAGTGGGTGCGAGTGTGTACTGAGAGTGGCCTGTAGTTTCTTGTCAGTATACTCTTTTTTTTAATTTTAATTTTATTTAAGGAGAAAAGAAAAAAAAGCAGAGAAAGGGTACAAGTTATACAGATTTACAGAAAAAAAATAAACAGGAAATCACTAGTTAATGGATTACATATTGTCATCTTAGAAATAATTGTTCAAGTCACAAAATTAAAGCTGGTAAAGTAGACATTCCAACAATGATACTGCAAACAGTTCTGTTCAATGATCTAATAAAACTCTGTGATATCATTTTCTATCTTATACACTTAAATATACATGCAGTTATATAGTTTAGAGCACTTTCTTTTTCTCTCTTTTGTACAATGACTATTACACATTTTGGGTTTCATTGCTCCTGTTGATCACCTTGTATTATGTTTTTACATTATCTACTATGTCCACCCTTTTGACTTGACCGATTCTGTTCTGTTATGTAACATTTGGTTTTACTCTCTTCCAAAAAAGTAATAAGAACTGTGGGAGCAATGAAGTCAGTATACTCTTAAGCACTCAGGAGGGGATTCGATTTTTATGTTTTCTCCCAGATCTTCATATTGTACAGGAAGGAAGATAAAGATACCAGGATGGGCTATGATTTATTCTCAAGGGGGCTTCTACTTAAGTTTTATTAATCATTTTTTTGGGTGTACACAGCTGTCTATACTACGCCAAGAAGCCTAAATAGCACTACAGAACATGACACCACCTTTAACAAAAGAAAGCAAAAGTATCCCACAGTGCTTTCTTATACACCACTGAGGAAAAAGCATTTTTTCTTTTTTTCCCTCTTCACTCATGCCTTTGTTCTTTCCACTTTCCACCTTCCATTATGCACGCGTGTGCACGCGTGCACACACACACAGTTCTAATGTGCAAACCAAAATAATGTGGATCATGACAATATAAGTAAAGTGCTTTGAAATGCCTACTTTTCAATATTTTAAAAGAATCTATTTGTTTTAATCTATTTCCTGTGACTATAACAAAATACACAAGGTCAGGCATTTTATAAAGAGCAAATTGTTTTGGCTCACAGTTCCGAAGACTTGGAAGTCCAAGAGCATGGTGCCAGCATTTACTGAATATCTGGTTCGGCTCTCTAAGTGCATCATAGCATGACAGAGGGAATCACATGGTGAATCGGAGCAAGCTGCTACTTAGGATCTGTCTTCCTCTTCTTACAGACTCACCCTCATGAGCTCACATAATCCTCATTTTCTCCAAAATGCTCCATCTTCAAATATCATCAACATATAAATTTGGTGTATGATTCCAGCACAAAACTTCGGGGCAACACAGTTAAACAGCAGCACTGTTACACTTCAAAAAAATCATTCTGATATATTTCATTCTTTGATTCAATCAATATTTATTATGCTTTTATCATGTACCAAGATTTATAATAGATACAAAAAAGTCAAATATGGACGAGCTAGGTAAAATCCCTAAAGGCATGGGGCTTATTATCCTATATGGATAAATTCTTCAAGGAAGAAGAAGTTCCAGGCACAAAGGCATTGGGTTTAAACTTAGAGATTTAATCTTATCTAGGAATGAGAAAGTCTTCCTTAGAGAATAACTCGTGCAAGCTTACATGAAAGGATGAGGAGGAGTAATATAAATATGAAAAAGTAATGGTATTCCATTACCCAGAACCGATAGATCTATATATAATGTTTAAAATCTGGAAGACATTTAGAATATTTATAGCATAAAAAGATAAAAATAAAGTGACATAAGATAAGATATGAGGTCACCATAATTAATGATTAAAGGCTTTGGCTATTATTTAGGGCAATGTGAAGTCACCATGCAGATTTAAGTCGGGCCAGGACAAAATCAGATTCATAATTGCAAGACGAACCCTCTTGTTGCAACCGTAGGATTAGAGAGGGTGACCAGAAACCTTCCTCATATTCCAGCTATATTTCTGATGCAGAAAAACCCGTTTTATGAGCGATGGGATATGGAATGTGAAAGAGAATGAAAAGCCAAGGATTATTTTGGGGCTTCAGTTTTATTAGAAGGTAGTATGGTTCTTTTGCAGTGTAAAGGAAGCTCTGAGAAATGCGCCTCAGGTCCACAGCTATGTCCAGCTTAACCAGTGCTTGTCGAAGCAGTGAGAAAAGTTAGAGGCTGACTGAGCTCCAATCCCATTTCATTTTGGGGTTCACCTCTGGTTTCTCCCGGCCCTGTTAGATTTAAGGCAGTAGCCATTCTTCTCTGTTTGATCTTTCAGGCAGTGTTACTATCAACCAGATTCCAGTGCTGAGGAGGAGACACAAGCACACATCTGCTCGCCATTCCCGTGTGCTGCTGTTCCCCAAAGAGGGCTCGTGTCAGGCCGGGTGTGATCAGGCAGACCTCCAGGTCACGTCACTCGCTTGCTTCTAACTCTCATGGCGAGCAGGACACTGTGGGTAGAGCACACAGAGATTTCGTGCAAACGCTCTTCTGTGTCTCAGTTTTATTTTATTTTCCGTTTAGAGCAACTTCCATTTTGCTTTAATTCTAAAATACCAGGTAATTTAGCAGTCAAGTGGATGCTTTTACCTACAATCGAAGCTCTAAATTGGCTGATCTTGACAGTTATGACTGTCTATAAGATATACTGCTTCAAGTCACTTTGAGTCCCTTATTGTTGTTTACAAACTAAAA
Source organism: Cavia porcellus (assembly GCF_034190915.1). NCBI lineage: Eukaryota > Metazoa > Chordata > Mammalia > Rodentia > Caviidae > Cavia > Cavia porcellus. Next base: position 21,742,440 of record NW_026947497.1, on the reverse strand, counting down.
CTTCCTTCTAGTGGGTATAATCACATGCAAAATTTGTCTAGTTGTGTTGTGTGTACTCTAAGAACAGGTCTTAAAATTAGCTTTAATTCATAATACCTTAACCACATTTTCACAGCAGGGGTAGCTCCTATTGGTTTCTGAAATAAGACTAGAATTAGTGTGTGATTCGCAGCATAGGGATAGGCAATCACATCGTGTTAGGAGCTCGAGGGCCTTACGTCAACTCCTGAACTGTCTACTTTGTATTGAGGGCTTCTGTGTTTAAGATTTTTTTGTTTGTTTGTTTTTTTGGTCTCTTTTCTTTGAGACAGGGTCTTGCTATGCAGTTCAGGCTGGACTTGAGCTCATGTTGCAGCTTAGCATGGTCTCAAACTCACAAGGATCCCCCTACCTCAACCTCCCATGTGCTGGAATCCAGCCCTGCACAACTACACTCAGTGAAAAAAGTCAACAATTCTATCAGAGGGTCAAGGGACCAGTGACTTTATTTTGGCAGAGACTCATCATGAGAAACTTTAAACAGAGTAAACAAGATTAGTGGAAATAATTACTAAAGATTGATTTGCTGATCTGTTTGACCTTTTCAGAGTTTTAAGACACATTTGTGTTCTTTAATGAATAAGAGATAACAGTAGAAAAACAGGGAACATAATATTAGAAGTGCTTTAGAATAAAAAACACATTTAAATAGATTCTACATTTTTATTACTGTACTTTGTGTTCCAATCTATAAAATGCATGTCATGTTAGAAAAGAAAATGTCAACCATGGGCGCATTTAGTACACAGTGTAAACTTGGCTTCCCTTTGTCCTGGGCCAGACCCAGCTTGTGTGAAGCCAAATTTCAGATCCAGCAACAACTGGAAAATTGGAACTTCAGTGCTATAATAAAAACATGTCGTGAAGTCAGTTTCACTGCCTGCTGTGGCTGCTGTTTCTATAATGTTGATGGCAAACTATAAACAGCAGTAAATGTAGCCATTTAGGGCTTTGAAATTCACCAAGCTCCCAAGATTTTATGGAAAGATGGTATGAAAAGGTGGTGCTTCAGTAAAGGAAACCAAGCTACAAGAGGACTTCAGAGAAAGCAGCTTTGTTTTGTAGATACTCAACCTTCAAGCTAGGTTTTCTTATCTACTCCATCTACGTGGAGTATACATTGTTGACAAGAGCTTTCAATGGTGAGGTGGTTTTGTTTTTTAAACCTTGACCCATCAAAAGTAAATTTCATTAAAAAAGCAAGACTTTACATGTGTGTCTATATAAAATTTTGAGGTTAGAGCTATTTATTGACCAAATCGATCAATTAGCAGAATAAAAAATAAAATTGCCCTTATGATGAGGGCAATTTTTAAAAATTCAACTAATTTTCATAAAATATCAAGATATGTACCTAAATTTGTTATCTAATGTGCCAAAAGATTTGTATTACTGAGTATAGACACTAGCCCTATATTTTCACATCTGTGAGGCATCTCTGATGGAATAAGTTAACTGTTTTTATGGTAGTTCCATGATTTTAAAATATATTTTTATATTTATATTTAGTGATAAACAATTTTGGACTTATTCAGTCCTTGTTATGCTATTAACTCTCTCCTCTATATGCCTCATCCACACTCTTGATATGACATAGCTACTGATTTATTAAATAAAGTAGTCAGTGTTTATGTCACTATTACTACTGTCAATTACAAAGGCAATTATTACACTAAGATCATGTTTTTGTTACCCTGAAATTTACTCTTTTACCTTTGTCCAACTTTCTCTCTTCTTTTCCTTTGTCTCCTCTCTCTCTCTCTCTCTCTCTCTCTCTCTCTCTCTCTCTCTCTCTCTTTCTCTCTCTCTCTCTGTATTTAACCTTCACCAAATCACCAACAACAGTCACCAGCAAATTATTTCTCATGTCATCTATTTACTAGATCTCTTACTTTCCTAAAACTTGTTCTCCCTCTTCAAGTCAAAACTTTGTTGGTTATTTTAGAAATCTACCTGACGGCAAATCATCCTAATGCTTCTCTTTACCACTCTTAGATTGATGCAGTCTGAATCCTATAATTTTCTTTATCTTGGGTAATATTAGTATTCTATGCCTTCTCATCACTTCTCAGTGAGAAGCACATGAAAACAAGAGCTTCTGGTCACACAGGTGAAAGGTCTATTTGTGTGCACATATGAATCAAAGTGTATCTAGTTATAGCATCATTTTTAGAGTTGTGAAAGGCGCTTTGAGCTTTATCAATCACCTCCTGCTTTTGAAACAACTTTATTGAATGTTTGTGTCGTCTATAAATAATTTATTACTTACCTTCATCATTTTGAGTTTTAAGAAGCAGAGTCATATAAATTATTTTGCAGCTCCCTCTTTCATTTCAGCCTTGCTCTTGAGGTCCTTCCAGGATGGAGCATCTAACTTCATTTTTTGTTCTTATTTGCTTTCCCACAAATTAATTTTCCATATTGGCGTTCAAAGTTTCAGTGGATTTCAAGTGTTTGCCAAGACAGGGCTCTAATAATATTGTAAAGATCTATTTTTAGTGTTTCAAGTATATATAAAGAAGTAGAATTGTGGGGCCAAAGAGTAACAGCATGTTCACATTTAGTAGGTGACGTGATACTGTTTCCAAAGTGGTAATAAAGTCTGTACCCTCAGTGTAGCTACTGCTAGTTAAAATCATTGCCTCATTTTTTATTTAGTATGTTGTCTTTCTCATTCATTTAACTTTATTTAGCAACTAGAGCCAAGCATTACAAATATGTTCCCTTATAGTGTGACTTCGTTTTTATTTTTTCATTGAGGTCTTTTGTCCAGCAGAGATTTTAGGTTCTCTCTCTTTCTCTCTCTCTCTCTCTCTCTCTCTCTCTCTCTCTCTCTCTCTCTCTTTTCAGCAAGGGACACTCTACCACTAAGCTACATTCCCAATAATTTTTATATTTATTAGCATTTCCATGATAAGTCCTGACATTGAACACTTTTTCGTATTCTTACCGGCCATTTGTGTATCTTCTTTTGAGAAATATTCAAAAAGTTTCCTTAAAATACCAGTTTTCTTCAAAAAGGGCTGAGAATGTAACTTAGTGGTGGAGTGCCCTGTGCAAAAGATTGGTAGGAAGAAAGAAAGAAAGAAAGAAAGAAAGAAAGAAAGAAAGAAAGAAAGAAAGAAAGAAAGAAAGAAAGAAAGGTCAAGTTCTTTTTAAAACGTTTTTTAATGTACATGTTTGCAGTGCGTGATTACATTTCTCATGGGGAGCTGGCACATGTCCACAACAAACCTCAGTTCTTTTTACGTCCCCTTTCCCTGCCCCTCTCTTTCTTCCAACTGTTGGTTTCCTTCCCATTTACTCTTCATATACTATTCTCTACCTTTCAATAGATGTCCATATAGTGATAAGATTACAGTGCATTTCCTAAAAAAATAGTTTTAATAATGTCATTTCCTTTTCAAAAAGCTCTAGAGGCTTACACATACATACTCAGTGAGTAAACTTGTCTTTTATTTCTTTGAAGCTCTGGAGCTCAGAATCAAAATTATAAGAACCACTGTAATTTGAGAATTAAAATTTCTTATTTAATATCTAATTGAGAGTTGCTTAGGTGAGAAAATGTTTTAAAAATATTTTTACATTAAAATATGTAAAGAATCACCAGTTTTTAAAATAAAAATTTGCCACTTGAGATAACATGTATGTATAACTTACTATATCGTGCTTTGCTTAGTTGCGCTTCCCGGATATTTTTTAAGCCATGGCAACCCCTCATTAAGCAAGTTTATTGGAGCTATTTTTCCAACAGCTCAAATGATTGTTAGTGGTTTCAATAAAATAATATTTTAATTATGGTACAGTGACAGCTCAGTTGTTGAAATCAGTTTGTTTCACATTCATGTTTGAACACTAAGAAGCTGGAGAACTGAACATATTTTTCACATAAAAAATAATGGAAAACCAAGTAATTGGTTCTGAAGCCCAACAATTTCAAAACCAATTCATTTTTCCCAGACTTTAACAGATTTTCCATTGATTTCTTTCTTTAACTATACTGTGGTTCTCATAAACTTTGTCTTTCTGGTATCATTTTCTTTGGAGCCATAGTTATAATATTTTATGAAAATAAAACACAAAAAAAGAATCACAATAACAAATGTTGTAACCCAGGAACACAAGCACTGTGTGTTGTCTGGTTGAGAGCAGCACTTAGACCAAAGTGTCACCCTGTAGTGTCTGCAGCGAGATGTGATGCATGACTCACGCACATTCCATACAAGTCTTTTCAAGAAGAATTTTTAGTTCAACCAGCAAGCAAAGTTATGAATACAGAGATTTTTATCAAAATTTGCTATTCGACTCATGGAGAGTTTGAGCTTGGAGTTATGGGACAACTGAGGTATCACAGTAAGTACACTTTTAGACATAAGGTAATAGCACTTTCCATAAATGATACTGTACTCTAAACATAACTTTAATATATTCTGGGAAATTAAAAAATTGATGTTATTCACTCTACTGTCATATTCACTTTTTTGCAATGGTTTGGAATTTAGTCCCCAATATTCCTGGGGCATGCTTGTACAAGGATATCATACTGTCTTTGTTGCCATGTATGTAAAACTTACATGAGCTATATTACATATCAACACTTACCAATGATCATGGAGTTTCAATTATTATTTTCATTTCAAAATATGGGTGATTTCATTTAACTATCTTATGCATAATAGCTGACATGAAAAAAGAAAAAATACTGAGCTTTTATTATTTTCTTCTTCTGGTTCAAGAAATTTAATAAATATCATTACAACATTTAAAATTATCTTGTGTTATAAAGAAACGAAGAATAGGAAATCAAGCGACTTGCACAGGGACACTAAACTAGTCAAGGAAAATGTAAAATTCAAGCAGAAATCTATATAACTCTACTGTACTATGAAAAATTTAAATATATGCAGATGCAGAATATTTGAAAGAAGATGAAGAGATTGAACTCTAGTCCAGTTCTTGCCAAGAACTCTTTCTGGCCGGAATCAACTCTAGACACTCCTTTCCTTATCTGAAAATGCAGAGTGTTATTATAGCTCTACATAGTATAGGAAATAGAAATCATTTTAGGTATTTTAACAAGCAAATTCTTTATATGCTACAGATCACTCAAGGTTTGAAAAATTTTTTAAAAGCTGGAGATAGAGCAGAGGGCTGTCACCAGGTGTCCAATAAGGTTAAAGTTTCTGTCTGGAGTCAATGATGAAAATCTTGATGCCACCAACTTAATGCCCTTCTCCAAAGGCTAGTGACTTGAAAACAAAATGGGAGGTATGATGGCCCCGAGGCAGCTCTCACAGGAAAGGAGGTGGCTTCGGTCTTCCTTTAACTTCCCAAACATTGCAAGTTTGCATATCATTGGCAGCGATCCTTCAACACATTCATAAGCCCTGTGGCCAAGGAGTCTGGGAAGTTGGCATTCCAGCTTCTGAAGCCATGCAAAATAAAGGAAATATTAAAGACAGTTGGTAGGAATTTTGGGAATGAACAGGAAGCATCTGGCCCAAAGGGTTGGCTGAAAAACCACAGGACTCTGTTTCTGAAGTTGTGCTTACTATGCTCGGCATTGTCATCCATTAAAGTCTATCCTTCATCCTGGGGCTCTCATTACATCTGGAATTAGTGTTAAAGAAAATTCAGTAATAACATAAGAACATGTGATCCTGATTGTTTCACTTCAATTTTGTCCAGTTGAACTACAGTAAAAGTTGCACATGCCTACTTTGTAGTCATATTTTTAAAACAAACAGATAAAATAACTTTTGATAATATATTTCACTTAGTCCAATGGATCCAAAATAGCAATATTTTGTTAGAATTAATGTAACATTATAGTGAAGTAGTCTACATTATTTTTCATATTAAGTCTTGGTAATATAGTATATATGTTAAACTGAAGAACACATATTGAATACTAAAACCCAGAGACCAGTAAACACAATAAAATGCAAAAAATAGACCGAGACACACACTGAAACTGAAGAAAATTCAAAGTCCTGATGTAGTCAAATTTCTATCAAGAGTCATTTTTGTAAAATTGTGTGTTTTTATGCAATTTGTAATAATTTTTATTAGAACTTAATTCTAGAGAATTCTAAAGAAATGTCCTTGAAAAAACCTTGGGAAAATTAATTTGATATATTTAGAGATAAATATAAGAATTATATAAGGTAAGAATTATATATTGTATGGTCTCTTCAGAAGCCATACAAGCAAGATGAGATTGGAGTGAATGATCAAAATGTTTAGGAAAAAAAAATCAACCTCCCATTTTATACTCTGGAATTACATTATAAAAGTGAGAAAGAAAGATGAACAAAAATTGAGGATATCTGTTGCCAGTAGACCTGCCTTACAATAAATGTTAAAAGAAGTTATTTTAGAAATAAAGAAATTAACGTAGGTCAGAAACTCAAATCTAAATAAAGAGATTTGGAGAATGAACAGGTGACATAAAATAAACACTTTGTCCTTAATTTAATATATTATAACAATTTTCACAAAATAATACTAAAAAGAACATATTCATTAGTATCTGCTTATGAGTATTAGTTTATATATAAGTGAAATGAATAACAACAATGACATAAAGGAAAAGAAAAAGAAATTGGAAAAAGTTCATTACTCTCAGGTTCTTACCAGCAAAATAACATGATATTATTTGAATATAAAGTTGGATTAGGGCAACCATTAAAGTAAGTGTAACTTATATGCTAAGAAAAGGGAAAACAAGAATAATGCAAAGTGCTCAATTAAAACATGAAATATGTAAAAAGAAATGGAATAAGGGCAACAAATAGAAAAATAAGAGTAAATATAATACATGTTAATGCAAATTTATTAATAATCACTTTGAACATCAATGGTCTCAATGCACCATTAGGACAGAGATTGTCATTTAGGAAACAAGCGTCAGCTATATTTTCTCTGTAAGAAACTCACACTAAACATAAAGGCCCATGTAGATAAAGTAAACTGATGAAGAAAAATGTACTCTGCTAACTTCAAAAGAAAACAACAGTATCCACCTTGCTTTCAGATAGAGGACATAGAAGCAAGGGGAATTATAAGCGTTAAGGAAAGCATTTGCTACTGATAAGAGGTTGATTATTCCAGAATACAACAATACTAAATGCATGTGTCCTTAACCTCAAACTACATGAGGCTAAAGCTAATATATCTGCAAGGAGAAATAGATGAATCCACTATTGAAGTTGGAGATTTTAATACCTTTCTATCGGAAATAGATCTGGTGGGCAGCAAATCAGTAAGGACACAGCTGAATTCAACATTAATCAATGATGCAATCAGCATCTATACTCCACATTTATGCAAAAATAGCAGAATGCACATTCTTCTGAAACTTGCATGATGTGTTCACCAAGAAGGATGTCAGTTTCAGCCACAAGACACACTGAAACAAATTGAAAGCTAGAAGTAACACAGTGTCTCCTGTCAAACCACCACGGAGTTAAAGTAGAAATCAGTAGTCAAAGCATAACTGAAAAATCCAAAAACTAATCAAGATTTAACAACATATTTCTCACTAAAATTTTAGTTTTGTTATTTTGATGTATTCATTTGTAATTATTAGTTTTACAAATTTTGGGGTTTCAGAGTAACCTTGTCATGTTTGGTCAGGAAATCAAAAATATTGCGTCTGGTGCATGAACACCACTACTCAGCAGAGAGGCCCACTGGAATGCTAAATTTAGCCTCAATAAAAAAATAAGAGGGGCAAAGTTTTACAAAATGAAGACCTTATTTGGGGGATAGGCAACCAGGAAAACAAAGGAGAAGATACATAGTTACCCTGATAGGAAAGAATCAGGGTAGGGGTCCAAAAAGATGAAGGGCCAGTGGGCCCTTTTCCCCACCTGCTTTTATAGGGCAGGGGCAGGTGAGAGATGCTTCACCTCCCACCCAGAACTTGCCATAACTGGACTGGGTTCCAGGCACCTCTGCCTAACGTGGTCATGGAAGACATGCAGCGTCTGACTGCTTGTTTTTGAGCTACCTTTAAGGCCTTATTTTGGGATAGGCAAGGGATATCTTATTCGTGGTGAGCTTACAGTTAGTAAGGGGGCATATGGATAGCAGCTGTGCTCTGTAATGACCAGAGAGTACAATGTAGACATGGTAGAGTGAATACCCACACGTATGTGTGTGTATCTATGCCTATGTTTATGTTTACGTCTAAGTGCTTATGTGTGTGCTAGTGCATATGTTAATACATACTGATTTATAGTTAGCTGCACCTGCCCCCCATGATTCCCATGTATTGTATTGGAGCTGGGAGTGCTTTACCATGTGTGCACCTGGCTTTTGCTCTGTGTTCTAGTTATCAGCTGTTTTTCTGATCGCATAGGTACCAATGGCTTTTGGTTTCTTTCTTTACCTGGTTTCTCTCTCTCTCTCTCTCTCTCTCTCTCTCTCTCTCTCTCTCTCTCTCTCTCTCCCTCCCTCCCTCTCTTTCTCTCTCTCTCTCTCTCTCTCTCCCTCCCTCCCTCTCTCCTAACCCTTATGTTTGGCTTGCTTCCCAGCAGAATTTCTCCAGTAAAGTTTGTTTTTAACTCCTATTTGGATTAGTTTGAAGACATAAGGAGGCTCCTATTCTATTTCTTTTCTTGTCTACAGACCTGTGATCCTACATTTTCTTACATCCATATAAATTTTGATCATATTCACCCTCCCAGTGCCTTCTCTGATATGCCACTTCCCCTGCTTTTTATTGTCTTCCTCTTCCTATTTATATTTTGTTACTTGCATGCCTTTGAGATTATAGACAATGCAGAAAAGATAATTGTCTGAGTCTTGCTTGTTTCACTTAAAAATCTCTAGTTTCATTCATTTTCCTTCACATTACATAATCTCATTCATTTTGGCTGAATAATACCTTTGACTATGCATAATATGCTTCCTTCACCTACTCATCCCTTGATGGGCATTGAAGCTGAATTTATGTCTTCTCTATATGGATTGTATGCCAGTAATTGTGGGTATGCAGGTACCCTTTATACAGCGGTGACTTTATTCCTTGTGGTTTGTGCCAATGAGTGGTATAGCGAGGTTATATGGTAGTTATTCCTTTTGGTACCAGAAATTGTACTCAGAACCTTGCTCTTGACAGACAGATGCTTTTGCCTCTGAGCTTACTTTTAGTTTTTTCAAGCAACATCCATATTAATGTCCATAGTGACTGTCTCAGCAGCAGTGTAGAAAGGTTGCTTTTTCCTCTTGTCCTTGCCAGCATTTACTGCTTTTATTTTCTTTAATGGTAGCCCCTCTGACCGGGAAGTGTATAGTCTTAGTGGAATTTCAATTTGAATTTCTCTAATGGCTAAAAATGTAAAACATTTTTTTCATACATGTATCAACAATTTTTACTTTTTAAAAAATTTATTTTAAAGATGGTAAAATTAAACAGAACAAAACAGATCATAAGAAAACAGGGTAAGACACACCGATTTCAAAGCAAGACAACCGTAGATCTTCACTGTCTATCATATTGTCTCTTGTTTTTTTCCAAATAGTTGTCCATACCTTCACATACAATGAATTCATACAAAACAAAATAGTATAGAACTAATCAGAACAGGATGATGGAAGCATTTTAGGTCTTTAAGACCAGACAATAAGGAGATCAACAATGGCTGCCACAATGTCTGACATTCTCTTCAAAATAGCTGTCCATACCTTCACATATGTTGAAATCAAACAAAACAAAACAGACTAAAATCACTCTGAACAAAGAATAATAGTATTGCCAGATTTCACATCATGATGCTAGGAAATCAGCACTGGGTACCTTAGTGTCTCTTTTTCTTCAAAGTAGCTATTCATTTCATTGTGCATTATGTAATCGATTCTCATGAACTGTTTAGAAGTTCTACACATGCATGAGCCTCTACATGTATACTTATTATTTCTGCATTAGAGGGAAAAAGAAAACAAACTAAGACAAAACAAAACAAATTCCTAGAAAAACAACAAACAAAAAAGACATAAACAACAATAGCAAAGAGCCCAGAACACTGTCAATATAGGCCTTCAAAACAAGGTGGTATACATATAACTAGGATTGATATCTTACACAATGATCTTCAAGAGTTCCTCAGATCACCATACAATAATATGCACTATTGTTCCAAACCTATAAATGTTAACTATTTTGTTCCAAGAACTTATATAATTTGTAGCACAATCATCTTTTTTTTTTCCTTGCTTTTTCTTTGTCCTCATTTTTCCTGGGATATTATCCCTTTAAGCAGATTCTTATCCTTTCACTATAATCATTGAGTTTTTGGTATCTTATGTACTCTTACCATTTCTAATACTAGGGAAACACGTGAGTTTGATTTGCTTTACTTATGAGTATGGTCTTGAGTTGCATCTATTTACTTATGAATATCTCAATGTGATAATTCTTTATAGCTGAGTAGTACTCCATTGTATGACAAAATATGACATCTTTTTTAATCCATTCCTCAGTTGATGGGCTCTTAGGTTGTTTCCAAGATCTGGTTATTATAAATTGTGCTGCTATAAACATGGGTGCACATATACCACTGTGGTATGATGTTTTCAGTTCTTCTGGGAATATGCCTAGAAGTGTAATAGCTGGGTCAAATGAGATCTCCAATCCCAGCTTTTTGAGGAATCTCCAGAATGACCTCCACCGTGGTTACACTCCCACCAACAATGCAGAAGAGTTCCTTTTTCCCCACAGCCTCTCCAGCATTTGTTGTTGGTAGTTTTCTTTATCCTGACCATTCTCTCTGGGGTGAAATGAAACCTCAGTGCTGTTTTAATTTGCATCTCTCTAATGACCAATGATGCTGAACATTTTTTCATGTATTCATTTACCATTTGTATTTCTTCATCTGGAACTGTGTATTCATTTCAACTGCCCATTTTTGGATTGGGTCTTTGAATTTTGGGGTTCTAATTTTTTAAAATTCTTTATATGTTCTAGACAGAAGTCCTTTGTCTGAGAGACTGTTTACTAAGATTTTTTTCCCAATTTGTGGGTTTTCTTTTCACTGTGTAGGAGATTTCCTTCGACATGCAAAAACTCTTTAATGGGACACGATCCCAGTTGTTGATTCTGTGAAGTATTTCACATGCAGTTTGATTTTTGTTCATGAATTCTCTACCTACTCCTGTGTCTTCGAGATTTCTACCTACTTTACTGTCCAACAAATTTAGTGTTTCTGCTTTAATATTTAGATCTTTGATCCATTTAGACCTTATTTTAAGACCTGGTGAAAGACATGGGTTTAGTTTTAGTTTTAAGCACATGGATAGCCAATTTTTCTAGCACCATTTTTTGAAAAGACTATCTTTCAGTGGACATATTAGGCCCCTTTATCAAAGGTAAGGTGGCTGAATATGTTTGTAGTTGTAGTTGTATCTTTTAATCTATTCCATTGATCTTCAGATCTGTTTTTATTCTAGTACCATGCTGATTTTATTACAGTAGCTGTTGGAGAACACTATGAAGTGGCCCTGAGAAGGAGTTAAATTTTACTAATTGGCTTTCTATGTTTATCTGTGAGTCTGTTCTAGGCTGAGGCCCCTTGCCTGGCGACAGGAGCTGATTCATAGTAAGTGAACCTCTATGAATCACTGGTCCTGACTGAGGCCTGTAGTGGCCTGTGAGGCCAGAGATACCTCAAGGGGCAAGATAAGGCCACAGTTGCGGACACTCTGGCTCCAACCCCAATTAACAAGGTAGAGAATGCAGCTGTAAAGATTATGATTACAGTTACACTTCTACCATGTCTTCATGATAAGACAGTGCTACTAACTGACTTGATTCATTACTTGGAGACGTCTTTGAAGTCAATCCCAAGGTCCTGATCATTGCCTGCATTTTCCTCAGTTTCTCTGTCCTTTGTCCTTGGTCCTAATATAAGTGGACTGATCCAGGGAATCTTTTGTCTTTACCCTCAAAGTCTGAAGCTTAATTAAAGGGTTTTGGTCTTCCTGGAGCCCTACAAATCATACAATTTGTCTCTTTTTATTTAACCTCCACCGTACACGATACATCATACACCGCACACTCATTTGGGAGATAGGGTTCTAGGACAGAACCCAATAAATAGCTTTGTAGTATAACTTCAAGTCAGGGATTGTGATGCCTCCTGCCTTGCCTTTGTTGCTTAGAATTGCCTTTGCTCTTCTGGTCTCTTCTGGTTCTAGATGAATTTTAGGAGTGATTTCTCTAGATCTGTGAGTTGTGATAGTGGCATTTGGATTGGGATTGTATTAAATTTGTATAACAATGTAGGGATAATGACCATTTTCACAATGTTTATTCTTCTGATCCATGAACAAGGGATGTCTTTCCATTTTATGAGGTCCTCTTCAATTTCTTTTTTCAGGGTATTATAATTTTCCCTGAATAGATCTTTTGCTTCTTTTGTTAGATTAATTCCAAAGTATTTCTTTTTGGGGGAAGTGGGGATGCTAGTGTGAAGGGTGTGTCTTCTTTTAATTCTCTTTCAGTGGTTTTGTTGTTAGTGTACAGGAATGCTATGGATTTTTGAGTGTTGACTTTGTATCCAGCTACATTACTGAATTTATTTATTATGTCTAGGAATCTTTCAATGGAATTTTGGGAGTCTCCTATGTAGATTATCATGTCATCGGCAAATAATGATAATTTCTTCTTTTCCTATCCTTACTTCTTTTATTTTTCTCTCTTGTCTAATTGCTCTGGCTAATATTTCCAGCACTATAGTAAATAGGAGTATTGATAACAGACATCCTTGTCTTGCTCCTGATATTAGGGTAAAGTCTTTCAGTTTTTGACCATTTAATACACTGCTGGCTGTTGGTTTGTCATAGATGGCTTTTATCATATTGAGGTAAAGACCATCTATTCCACCTTTTTGTAAGGTTTTTATCATGAATAAGTATTGGACTTTATCAAAAGCTTTTTCTGCATCTATAGAAATGATCATGTGGTTCTTATTTTTGGCTATATTGATATGATGAATTACATTTATTGATTTGCATATGTTGAACTATCCCTGCATTCCTGAGATGAATCCCACTTGGTCATGATGTATAATCTTCTTGATGATTTGCTGCACTCTGTTTTCTAGTATTTTATTGAGAATTTTTGCATCTATGTTCATTAGGGAGATTGGCCTGTGGTTCTTTTTTTTTTAGTTTGGTCTTTCTCAGGTTTGGGTATCAGAGTAATGTTTGCTTCCAAGAATGAGTTAGGGAGGATTGTTTCCCTTTCAGTTTCACTGAAGAGTTTGAGTAATGTCAGCATTAAATCTTCTTTGAATTTCTTGTAGAATTCCACAGTGAATCCATCTGGACTTGGGCTTTTATTTGTTGGTCACGATTTAATTACATTTTCAATTCCGTTAATTGAAATTGGGTTATTCAGCAGTTTAACATCTTCTTGACCCAGCTTTGGTACTTCACATGTTTCTATAAATCTGTCCATTTCTTCTGTGTCATCAAGCCTATGACAGTAGAAGTTTTCAAAATAGGTTTTATCTTCTGTATTTCCACAGGGTCTGTAGTAATTTCACCCTTTTCATTCCTTACTGCATGAAGTTGGTTTTTTTCTTTCCTTTTTTATGTAAGGTTGGTTAGTGTCTGTCAATTTTATATATTCCTTCAAAGAACCAACTTTTTGATTCATTGATTCTTTGTATTGTTTTCTTAGTTTCTATTGATTTCTGCTCTGACCTTTATAATTTCCTGCCTTCTTTTGGCTTTGGGCTTGACTTGCTCTTCTTTTTCTAGATGTTTGAGGTATAGCATCAAGTTGTTTATTTGTATTCGTTCTGTTTTCCTGATGTGGGAACTCAGTGCAATAAATTTTCCTCTGAGGACTGCTTTCATTGTATCCCACAGGTTCTGGTAAGATGTATTTATATTTTCGTTTGCCTGCAAATATTGTTTAATTTCTTCTTTAATTTTCTCTGTGACCCACTGATTGCTCAGGAGTGCAAAATTTAATTTCCATGTTTGTGGGGATTTGCAGTTTCTTTTGTCATTAATTTCTAGTATCTTGGTGCTGTGATCCAATAACAAGCATGGGATAATTTCAATACTTTTGCATTTACTTAAGCATGTTCTTTGGGCTAGTATATGGTTTATTTTAGAGAATGCCCCATGTACTGTTGAGAAGAATGTATATTCTGATGTTGTTGGGTGGAACACTCTGTATTACTAAATTCATTTGTTCCCAGGTGTGATTCAGTTCTGTTATTTCTTTGCTGATTTTCTGTCTAGTTGATCTGTCCCTTTGTGTCAATGGCATGTTAAGGTCTGTTATAATTGTGTTATTGCTTATTTCATTTTCATTTCTGTTAATATTTGTTTTGTATAGCTGGGTGCTCCCAAATTCGGTGCATATACATTTAAGATTGTTATCACTTCCTCTTGAAGTTTTCCCCTAACTGGGATGTAGTGGCCTTCTTTGTCTCTCTGGATCATTGTGGGTTTGAAGTTGTTTGCAAACAGAATAGCTACCCCTGCTTTTTGAGGGGATCCTGTTGCATGGAGTATTGTTTTTGACCATTTGACTTTCATTCTATGAGTTTCCTTTTAGATTAGATGGGTTTCCTGTATAAACCATATGGTTGGGTTGTTTCTTGATCCATTCTGCCAAGTCTGTTTCTTTTAATTGATGAACTGAGGCTATTTACATTAATAGTTATAACTGTTATATATCAGTTTACTTTTGACGTTATTTTGTGCTGTTGATTCTTTATCTTTCTACTCTGTTTAGCTGTTTTTCTTGCTTAGTGATTTTTTTCTCTATGTCTGTCTAGAATGTCTTTCAATATTCTTTGCAGGGTTGGTTTGGTGGTCATGAAGTTTCTTCAGCTCTTCTTTGTCGTGAAGTATCTTATTTCTCCATCCATTTGAAGGGCAGTTTTGCTGGGTACATCACCCTGAGTTGGAAGTTATTTTCCTTTAGTATCAAAAATACTTCACTCCATGCTCTTCTTTTCTTTTTCTAGATGTTTGAGGTGTAAAGATCTTTGAGGAAAGGGTCTTTCCTTTCCTGTTCACTAGCTGCAATCTTCTCTTTGAGGTCTGAAATTCTATCTCCACTTTCATTGAGATGGTTTTGCCAATTTTCAATGAAATTTTTGATTTCCTGCGTATCTCTTTGAATCTGCTTCATGCATTGTTTGTTTCTTATATTGTTCATTCACAGTTTCCATCTTTTTGCATTGGTCCTCTAATTTTTTAACTATGTCTTCTTTAGATATGTTTCACATTTATTTCATTACATTTATCATTTCTTCTTGTACCTGGGAGACTCTTTCTGGTTTGAGTTCTTTTATAGCTTCCTGGGGTTGCTTCTTTACTGCAGTGGATATCATTTCAGGAATTTCAGGTGCATGGCTTATCTTTTCTTCTAAGTCCTTGTCTCCTAGGGTTGCTAGGGTTGGGCTGGAAGCTTGAGATTGCATTTTGCTCTTTTGTTTTGTCATTTTCCTATATTTCTGGGCTTTGAGCGATGTTTCAAAGCTTCTCCCATTCACTGGGAATCATCCGGCCCACTTTTGGCTTCAGGGAAGACTGCTGGCAACTGATGGCTACTTGGAGCTCACTGGATGTGGGCTAGTTGGGCCTGTGGGGACTCCCATGTGTTCTCATGTGTTTTCAGATGCAGGGCATGGTGGGAGCATGGGAGCAATGTTCCTAGTCTTCCCCGTGAGCTGGAATTCAACCCACACTCGAGGTCAGGGCCTGGGACTGGATTTTGGCCTCTGCTAGGTGCTTGGAGTTCACTGGGCCACTATTTTTATTTCTTTTGAGACCTATCTGCTCAATTCATGAGCCCATTGGTGTCTTCATATATTTGAATATCAATCATCTGTCAATGTAATGGAAAATAAATTCACTACCAAACTATTAAAAGACACAGAAGAATCTGAGATGCATATGACTAGGTGAAATAAGCCAATCTATAAATGTTATATATTGTATGATTCCAACCATCTAACATTCTGGAAAAGGTAAAAGTATGAAGAGAATAAAATAATGGGGGTTAGTGGGAAACAGGGATGAATGAATAGAGGGCAGGATTTTGGGGAGTAAAACTCTTCTGTATTATAATAATGTGCTTATTATCGCACAATAGCAAAAAGTTGACTGAATGCAAAACACTAAGTGCAAACACTATGTAAACTATAGACTCTGACTATTAAAAATATGTTCATGTAGGTTAATTGTAGCAAATATTCCCTGTGGTATTTAAAATAGAGTTCAAATCGAGGTTGCTTAATTAAGACTCATACTGACTTTATCAATATCTACAGTGCTTTTCAAACCTTTTTGAGATTTTTGCAGCCAAATTGCATGATACTGTCAATTAAAACCTTTTGCATTTTAATTCATGTTTGAAAAGATATAAACCCTTTTAGTTAAATTATGAAAAGTTTCAGTTGCCGTATAAATTCTGATACTAGTGCAGGCAAGTCACAGATAATTCTTTCTTTCCCTGGAGCCTCATACTTAGCTTTTGCTTGTGTAGTGTGATAAAACTAAGAAAACATAAATCACACACTTTTCTCTGAGTATTTTGGAAACATTTTTTATTGTTTCAAGAAAATCTTTCATTTGAGTGAACATTACTATAAATCTTTGTGATGTTGTTCCATAATTGATCAAATATTTTCAAAGAACATAAGAGCATAAAAATCATTGTTTTCTATTTTCTTTAATATCCAAAAGATGGCAGTGGTTCAAAACATCTACACATATATTGAATGATCTAGCAATTATATCCATAACAATTTTCCATAAAATCTGCCTCAAAAAGAAAGCACAAATATTTTCAAGATGTAGCACACAGTGAGAAGAAGCAATAAATAAAAATTTTAGTCTCTCATTTTAAGATTTTAAAAATCCAGATTTTTGACCTAGCATAGAACAATATCTGTCATGATAAATCTAATTTGCCATATCTACTTGAAAATTTTTATTGATATAGAAAAATATAAAATATCTACACTATATATTTAATATCATAAGCAGAGAATTAACATTTATTTGTAAGAGCAGAAGTTTTGTTTTGTTGACAGAAAAAAACACAGTTTTAATTGGACAGTGCCTCTTCCTTCACAAATTAATCTAAAGCTAAAAACAAGTCTGGAAAAATTTCAAACTTTGAATTAAATGATCATTGATAGTCTTAGAGAAGTTTCCACTGGGTTTTAATTTAAAAGAGATTTTTCTCATAAAATAACTTTTAAAATTACTTCAAATTTTTAAAACTTATAGTTTGTTTTTCATCTTTCTATCTAATTTTTTTCTTTTTGTTTTTGTAAAAATTTAAGCTTTTTTACTGTTGACCAAACTTAACTCTTAGAACTGTATAAATTTTTCTGTTGACTATTAATTCTGATTTCGTGTGACCAGTTGTTTTTATTGTTGCTACTGCTGTTTTTATTATTCAAAGAAAAGACATCAAAGTTCTTATATATTTGGTGACATGTAATATCAAAATGTTTAACACTACCATAATGTAGTTTGAGCTCGATATTTTTGTGTCCCTCCTGGAGTAAATTGCTAGAAATATGCCCAGAATATATTTTAAAAAAAAGAAGCTGGAAGTCATGACACAAATTTTGTGATGACTGACCATTGCAATTTACTCCAGGAGAGAAACAAAAATATTGAGCTCAAACTACATGGTAGTGTTAAAATTTTTGATATTTAGGAAACTGCTAATCTTACAAAGGGGCTACAGGCAAATCTGCCCAATATTTGTTCTTGAGGGAGACATTATCTGCAGACTTAACAAAACAATGGCTATGGTAAATAGAAAAATATTTCATGTGGCTTGACTTTTAAAATTTACATTTGAGTTAATTAGAACTAAACTTAAAAATTCAATCTTTCATTGTATTTTTCACATTAGCTTAATAGCCATACATTGCTAATGGTTTTTATGGGCTATTATTAACACTGTAGGTCTTTTTTCTTATTTCATTATCTAGTTAGACAACTACATGCACATACACATATATCCACATATATACATACATATATATGAACATAAAATATTCTGTGTATATATATATGTATATATATATATATGTGTGTGTGTGTATATATACATATACATAGAAAAGAAAACCATAGTGACAAAATGGTAGCGATATGGTTATTGATTGAGAAATGTAAGATAACTTGATGTCTCATGATGTCTCAATGAATTTAGTACTAAAATATTTATACAAGTTTTTCTTTGCCTGAAAAAGCTGATCTGTATCCAGTTTTTGGCAGAATATCTCTCTCTCTCTCTCTCTCTCTCTCTCTCTCTCTCTCTCTCTCTCTCACATACACACACACACATACACACACACACACACTATATATATATATATATATACATTCATATTCATATATATTCATATATATATATATTCACAGTTTTCTGGAGAAATATAACTGATAAAACGTACATGAATCTATTATATATAAAGATATATAAACAAATATTGCATATATATAATGGGATGTATACAAAGAAGTTCATTAGATTGGCTTACATGAGTATGCAAGATCAGAAGCTGAATATCTTTACGATGGCTATCTATAGGCTGAAGAGCCACAGAAATTAGTAGCTACTGAGTCTATGAAGCTAGAGACTCAGACCAAGAGGAACCAATTGTGTAGCCTGGTCTAACCTGAAGGGCTGAATGCTTTCCAGAGTTGCTAGTGCAAGTCAATATTCAGAAGGTAATGAGTCTGCTATCTGATATGTACGGGCAATGACTGCAAAAAAAAAAAAAAAAAAAAAAAGATGCACCCATTGAAGAAGATTAAGCTGTGATTGCTCGGGCACTTCCGTTTTCTTCTGTTAACTCTGGGCTGCCAGCATCCTGGATACTTCTGCCCACATTCAGGGCCGGTTTTCTCCCTTCAGTTTTTTGACTCATATACCAATCCTCTCTGCAAGCACCCTCACGGATGGATCCAGAGTTTGCTTTATCAATTTTCTAGATGTCTCTCCATCAAGTTGACAAGATTAACCATCAAGCAGATACATAGAGCATATATGCATTTGTACTTCTGATCAATATCTTAATTTCATTAAGCATTATAAACTACTTCAGGGAAGTAGCTTTTGTTTTAAGCCATTAAATTAATCACAGCTTCTCAATAAGAATATTTTTAGAATGAGGAGAACAAAACAAAGTAAGATGGAGCATATTCTCAGAGTTCTTCAAATTATTGAAAGCTGCATAATACTTTTCTTAAATTCAAAAGTTTGCACACTTATTATTTAGGGAAGCAATGTGTTTAGAACTACATAGGCACATTAAAAATATTCTAGCCTATTTCCAAGAGTGATGGATTAGTGTAATTATACATTATTTGATGTAATTTTCAGGATAAACCGAATACTACCACAGTGTCATGCTCCTAGTTATTCAATATTCTTGGAGTTACTCAATTTGGTGAATATTTAGGAGTTGAGGAAAACCACCCACCATGTGCATATAGCTTTCCTAAAAGAAGTATATAAACCTATACATGCCTGAAGTGTAAATGGCTAACCCTTCTCTGAGTGAAATTTTGTAAGATTCCAAGGTTGCCATTTCAAGCCATGTTCACCATGATTCATAGTCACAACAAAAATCACCCCTGGCTAATTCACACAAAAAGGAATTTATTAGAAAAATGTTGACTAACACATAATTTCTGAAGAGTGCCAGAGATGAAGGCCTGAATCACATTTGATCAGAAATTGGCAAACCTATCCCAGAGAACTCATCTTGTAAGTCCCATATGGACACCGTTTCTGGCATACATAGTGTAGTTTGTCTCACAAGCCATCAATACTGAGTTCAGATCCTTGACCGACAGGGCTCTGATCCTTACTTCATCCTGCCTCCAACCATCATCAGCTATTTATCCAAAGTCTAGGATGAGCATGTCTGAGTGGCCAAGCTTAACTGCAAGAGACACTGAATTTGAGACTCAGTGCAGGAGAGAAAGGGCTCAGTTTCAAGCTATTGGGGAGATTTCTAATGCAGATGGAGGCTTCAGATTCTGGGCAAGAATCTGAAGGAACAGGAACAAAGATGGAAGAGAAGGAGGGAGGTGAAGGAAAATTATGCAACAGTGCTTCCAGATCCCTATGCAGAAATGCATAGAAAACTGACCACCCACTCCCTACTGGATCATAGCACGTGACTGCACCAGTCCCAAAGAGCTCAGTGCTTCTGGCGGGGCTGATCTTTACAGAATATGGCCTGCATTTTATCTAATTTAGTTTCTTTTTAAATGTTCTTAAGTGAACATAAATAGTTTTAATTATATAGAAGTGTATCTATTTAAATGAACACAATATCACGATTTAAATTTGTCTCTAGGCTTCTGCAGAGTATAATCATAGTATTAATGTCTTTCATTAATATTTCAAAGGGGCAATTTGGTTTTGTGGAGCGAAAAACTAAACTGAAAGAGGCTCATCCTCCTTTTCTTTTAAATAAAAAAATTAACGATGCTTCATCTGTACCGATAATCGACACCATACAATGGACATTTACCTACAGCATTTGATGTGCATTTCTGTGGTCCTTTAGCCCAACAGGAAACATATGAATACTGGAAAGTAGTTCCCCAGCCCCTATCTTGTCCATGTGAAGGAGCATAGCACTGCATATTGAAGTCAGCAATACATTCATCCCCTTCTCTGCCCTCCTGGGAATCATACAGTCTGGAAACCTGGGCACAGACCCGCCTTTTCTGACCAGACCTAATCTGTCCTTATAATGAGGTCAGTAGTTCCCACCTCAAGGGCTAGTTCAGAGTGTTATTCATAGTGTACACCCAGGCGCCAGCTCCTGCACAGCTAAACGTGGGAGGAGGTTCTCCAAATGTTCAAAACCTCCTAGAGAAAACACAAATGTAGTCCAAAATGTGGACCAACACTATTTAGAGATGAAAGTTATTTCAGGAATTTAGAAAAGATAATGAAGCACAAAATTTCAGAGACAAATGAGAGAAAATTTAAATTTTAACTAATGTGTAAAGAATATGTAAGAGATCGTTTATTAAACAGAGACATTAATATACAGTATTATATCTAGATTCTCATCAAAGATTTGCGTGATCATAGATGGGGTTTCCATGGACTGACTGATCCTGGGGTATCCTAGCTCACTTGTTCTCCGGGGAAAGTCTGTAAGAAGAGGCAGGTCCCAGGGGGCATGGCCCCAAAGGATATATCCCGGTCTCTGGCTGCTGCCTTCACCCTCTGCTTGCTGGCTTCCAAGAGGTGAGCAATTGTCCTCCAGCCAGACCCTCCACAATGCCTTATTGGCTTGGAGTGCACCATGCAAGGAGAGCAACTTGTGAAAGTGAGTCTGAATAAATCCCTCTCCCTTTAATTATGGGTGCCAGGTTTGTTTTCCAGGGCTAAGAAAATGACAGAGACATACACAAAGAATAGGAAGAAGCAGTGATATAAAAAAATGAAAATTTCTGAAAGGGAAGAAAGTAAAAAAAATTTTTTTTGACTTTTCAAGGAAACTGTGGGACCAATTTTTGAAGGTTCTTTTTTTATGCCATATTTTACTATAAAATGAACTGAGCCAAGGACATGTCAGGGAACAAGGAGGGAGCAGTGAAAAGCAGCTCATGTGTCCCCTTTAACATGGGCACCAGTTCCCTTCACACCAAATCATCATCGCTCTGCGAAGATTTAAGCTTAGTACGGTCAGGCCAGGATTTATTCACAGAAACTGACATTTCAGATTTTTATGAGAATTCAAAAATTTTTCAGGAGTTAGCAACAACTTCAAACTTTTTAAAAACAGTACAAGTGTCAAACACGTTCCTCGGCTGCATCAGGTTGGAGGAGCCAGCTGTTTTCAAATTCTGCTGTAGATAATAAAGTCTTTGGTATGGAAAGTAAATCACTGATACTATTTCATGCTTGTCTAAGATGTGCAAATGATAGAAAGGATTGAAACTTAAAGAGGAATAGGTCAAAATTTTAAGTGACATCGGAGTTAAGTAGATGGTAAGATAAAAGGATTATTTGGGAATGAAATCACAAGGCATCGAGGCAAACAGAATGAGAAAATGAAGAAGACAAAGACGAGCTGTCTTGAGATGTAACTGAAATTACAGTGATGTTGTTAAGTGTAAAACTGAAACCAGAGTGGGGAAAACTGAACACCAGAAGCAATACCCTGGATTCAATTTTTCATATCTTACATCTGACTTAAGGTTATCTAAGTGGAGATATTCAATAACAATAAGTAATAAAGGATAAGGTTTGAGAGAAATGAGGCATGAAAAATAGCTAGTTAAAAGTTAATTTTAGGGGTGGGGATGTAGCTCCATGGCACAGCTCCTGAGTTTAATTCAGGTACCAAAATGTTAACTAATTTAATTGAAATATGATTAAGTGGAGTAGAATTCTTAAATTGCTAAGTATATGCAGCTATTTTAGCCATATCTTTTTGAAGTCTCAAGACATTTCTATCAGCTTAGAAGATTACAGCTTAACTTTGTGTAGACAGTCACTCCCTTCAGGAGCAATGTTGATTTTGATTTCTACTTCCATAAATTAGTTTTGCTTATCCTTGAACTTCATATAAATATTTTATGCATACCTTTTGAGTCTGGCTTCTTTTATTCAAGGTGAAGTTTCTGAGATTTAGCATATGCATTAGCATTTCATTCTTTAATGTATTAATGAGTAGTTTACATTGTACATAAATATGTTCTCCTCTGCAGATATAGTCTGTTTGCAATCTTTTGATAGCACAGGTAAAGCTACAGCAGATAACCCTTGATAGTGTAATAAGTAAAAAGCAATTTGTAATAAGTACAAAGCAATTTGGTGGGAAAAACTTCTTCCTTCCTCTGTCTCTATCTCTCTGACTCCTTTCTTTCTTTCTTTCTTTCTTTCTTTCTTTCTTTCTTTCTTTCTTTCTTTCTTTCTTTCTTTCTCTCTTTCTTTCCTTCAGCAATGGCCTGAAAGTCTGAAAGTCTCCTCCCCCCCCAAAAAAAAAAACCAAAACAAAACTGCTTCTTACCCAAATTTATGGAGCAATTGGAACAAAAATTTCCATTGAAAGTGAGAGGATACTGAGAAGCCCAGGAGGAAATTACAGAGCAGATGTGAAAATCAAGAGAGGAAAATATTTTGAGAAAAAAAAAGGTTTCCAGAATATTCTTATGCTAAAGAAATGCATACTTACTGAAAACAACAAAACCACACACCCACTTGCCCACCCCACACACGCACGCGCGCACACACACACACACACACACACACATGCACACAAACACAAATAATAGAGCAGAGTCATTTTAACAATAGCAAGAATCCACCGATGACCTGCTGAGGGCAGTTCCAGGAGAGGTGTAGGTATGATGACACAGTCAATAAATCCTTACAAATTGCCTAGGGATATTGCAAGGGCTATGAAGAGAAATAACTCCAGCCTTTCTGAAACTGATGATCCCGCAGGCCCACAGAAGTTGTATTCCCATGAAGGTATAAAAGGATGGGGGATGGGAAGAGGAGGAAATCCAAGTCACAAATTTTTTCATAAGTAACATAAAAGAAATAAATAATGTACGATAGTATTGTAGGAAAACAGGTTTAAGAATGAATTTTGTTTGTTTTTCCTTCAAAACAGGGTTCTATCAGGTATTAGGAAAAGGAAAGAAAAAAACAAGAAAGACATAGATTGAAAAATATTCTAAAGTGCAGGTAGTGGAAAATTGAAGCACAAAAGGAACATGAGACAGGATTTCTTCAAAAGACTAGGTGAGGGCTCAATTTTGATAAAGGTGGACTTTTTGATCTAAGGTAAGTAGACATCAGGAAGAAATGCGTAAGAACAAAGTGAAAGTCAGGGAGTATTGACCATCATTTTTGGGCTCTTTGTTCTTGAAGAAGAAGAATTTTGCTCAAAGGACAAAAATAAAGTGAGAAATCTAAAGCCAGTAACTAAAAGTCGTAAAAGAAATTATGAGGAATAGTAGAAGAATTGATCAATGTAGCTAAAAGAAATGATCAAAATCATAGAATACAAGCAGAGTTTAGATTAAGCATCAAGGTACAATCATAATGTATATATATACTATTTTTTCCAGAATCCTTGACTGACAAACTGTATATCTATGCACTATTCTGTGGTTACAATTACGAGCATATTGTTAATAATGACAATCATTTGAGAAGGGATCAGGAAGGAAGAATAATAGTGAACTAAAAATAAAAAACCTTAAATATGAATGAGACATGATGTTATTATAAATTCTAAAGGCACTTGAACAATGTAAATTTTATGACAATGAGAGGTTCATAGTGCTTGTCAATGAAGCAACTCTTTGAAAATACACAGAAATGAATTACAAATATTAAGCAAGAAAAATTTTTATTTTACAATAAGTTCTTAATAATAATCTGAACAGTTGAAGAAAAGAATTGTAATTTAGGACCCAACAATATCACCTCCATTTACACAAGATTTCTCTTTAGATGTAAACACTTTTATCCTTGGAATAGAAACTTCCCCACTAGAAGTTGAAAAGTTAGTACTCCTCTCTAAAGTAATTCATTTTATTCATATTTTCAGAAATTACACGATCCCCAGTACTTGATATGCTTTACTTAGTATTAAAAATGTTGTACTAAATCCTTAAGAGCTATGTTACCTTCTGATGGGCCTAACAGTTAAACGGAAAGTAGTTATTATCTAATAAAGTAATGAGGAATTAAAAACTGAAGCTTCTAAACCATACAATTCTTTCCTTTTCTGCTAAATTTTTAAGTAGGGAAAGGTCTCCTCCAATGTTCAGTCTCATGTTAAAATATAACTTACTGAATGATGGTAAAGAATGAACTAAACATCACCCACAAACTGGACTTGCTTGTAGAAAGAGAAGCAGGCACACTTATTTTCAGAAATAGACTTTTAGTAAAAACAATGGAGAAAAATCAATAAATAAGCACTTTAAACATCAAACAGCCAAGGAAAAGTTCACACACATTCCCACATGGATTACACTTCCTGAAGGCTAACTGAACCACCTGGCAAATTGGCTAGAAGACAAACACTACTTTCCATGGGAAATGCAATTGGAATTTGGTGTCCAGAAACCTTGAGAAAGTGTACTGGGAAGAATTTCTGTATTATTAACTATCTTGAAAAACTCACATGAATAGACTCGTTCAATGAAGTACCTAATATAATCTCCAGCGTCCACTTGGACATCTTACTTCTTTCTAAAGGCCTCAATTCTTTGAACCAAATGTTCCTAATAATCTTTTCAGTATACTAAGTACAAACATGTGTATGTCATTAGACTAAAACGGTACTTATTCAGAATCATTCCAAATAGTGAAACAAAACCCACACAAGATATTCATAAACTCTAATCCATTTTTAAAAACAATGTGTTTTTACACTATATATTTATTATATTATCCTTTCTTTCCTCACTTAGAGGAACATGAATTCTCAAACATGGAGGAAAGAGAAACCTCCCATCTTTCTTCTTCCTGAGCCAAGTTTACGCTCAAAATCAAAAGCCATGAATTATCTCATCCAGAGTATACTCAGTGACTCCCAGCACTGAACTTTGGAGGCTTGGAATGGCCCAGAATTTTCCCAGCAAAGCTTAATGAATGTTAAAACTTGGGAACAATGGATGAGGACAGAAAAGCTGAGTTGTGATGAAAACAAAGGAAAACAAAACAGAACAGGAACACAAAATAGGCCTTGATTTTTGTCAGACTCTATGCTAAAATATTGTCTTTCTACTTTACTGACTGTACTTTGTCCAAGAATCCTAATTACTTAACTTTTTAGGTTTCACTTAAAGTTGAAATGCCTCCAGTGTAGTAGAAGAGCCAGACCCCAGTACAGAATTGTAGAGGAATATATCGGACCTCAACTGACACACACTTGTTACCCATCTTGCTACCCACAAGGAAGATTTATATAGTAAATTTCTAGAAGAACCTGAGTCAACACTATAGAAAAATAAAGTGGAATCAGGAATCAACAATGTAAATATCTCTTCAATGCAATAATTGTGTAACCAAAGAGAATTTACTTAAAGCTTATATCTCATATTGGCATGAATTTGAGAAATTAAAGTAACAATTGTGTTGACTGTTTACTATAAGGTCTATAAATCTCAGTAGTTTTGTGTATATATGCATGTTTCCTTACTTAGAATTCTCCTTTTTCTATATTTTAATGAAGTAATATGCTAACTTATATAGAGGCTTAATGACCTCAAATTAACTCTTACACCATACAATTTAAGGTGGTAATTAACAAAAGTGATGGTTTTAATCAATAAAGTATTAAAATATTTTTTGTTTTCACTGAAGTTAGAGTTAAAACTAACATCAATACTACCAAGAATAGTGAATATTGCTTATAATATAGACATATAATCTGGAAATACGAGAGGGAAGTCATTTCTGTTGTAGAGAATTGTTCAGATACCTTAAAACTGTACATACACCTTTGCCTCAAACATTTATAAATATAAGCTCATTTTACTGTAACATTTGATAATTTCTACTTATAAAACTTATGTGTTAATGTGAACACCATCCTATTTCTTTTCAGACTTCAATTATTTCTTTATTTGAAGCTGATAGTTTTGTCTTCTAGATATGAAAAAGATAAAGAAGTCTACTTTATCATTTTCCTTCAATATACTCTAAGGTCCAGCCCAAGTAATCAGGCAAATGAAAGAAATAAAGAGCCCCAGACTGCAAAAGAGAAAGCCAAATGGTCACTGTTTGAAGATGACATGATCTTCTATGTACAAAACTCTAACAAGCTCATAAAAACCATTAGAATTAATAAACTAATTCAGCAAGTTTATAAATTACAAGGTCTATATACAAAATCAGTATGCATGTTGTACAGTAAGGGTAAAACACAAATCAGGAAAGTATTTATTAACTGCAAAAATAACTAAGAATAAATTTAACTACAGAGGTGAAAGATCCCACATGGCAAATTATAAATCATTCATGAAAGAAATTTAAGAGGATCAAAAAATCAGACATCCTGAGTTTATGGATTGGAAGAATCAATAGTTTTAAAATGTCTGTACTTCCTACAGAGCTATGCATACTGAGTATGATCCATATCAAAACACCAGTGCCAAAGCTGGGTTCTGTGCACATTCGCGTAATCCTATAGCTCCTTGGCAGACTGAGGTATGAAGACTGAGAGTTGACAACACAGTGAGACCCCCTACTCAAAAAACCAAAATTCTTCATAGAATTAGGGAAAAAACTGAAATTTATGTGAAAAATCTTGAACAAGTAGAATAGTCTTGCAGATAGTAGAACATAAATGGAGATGTTATACTTCCTGACTTAAAAATACTACCAAAAAGCTGTCGTGATCAACACAGACTCAGATCAGTGGTCTAGAATAAAGAAGACAGAAGTAAATGCACGCTTTTACAGTCAGATGATTTTTACAAAGAATGCGCATTGATAAAGAATAGTGTTCCAATTGGTTCTGGTAAAATTGGATCTGCACATATAGAAAAATGAATTTTCACCAATTACAAAAGTCAACTCTAAATGGGTTAAAGATTTACATGTAAGACTTGAAGCTATGATAAAATAACTAGAATAAAATAGGACATGCATTAAAACATTAGAATAATTCTTTTTTCAAATAAAACCCAAAAACCAGTTGGAACAAAACTCCCATCAAAAAGACAAATAGGATTATATCAAAATAAAACCCTTCTACATGATAAACAATCGACAGAGTAAAGAGCTGACTTAAACAAATGGAAGAAAACATTTACAAATCATATCTGACAAGCAGTTAATAAACAAAATATACATGTTTAGTCAGGTTTCCTTATGCTGGACATTGTAACCAAAATCTTTAATTTCAAGGAAAAGAGATTTAACGAGCCTCACTTTTCAAGAGGATTCATCCTCGGTCAGCTGACTCCACAACAAAAACATTTTGACAGAAGGACATGGAGCCGCGAAAATGCTTAGCTCTTGGTGACCAGAAAGCAATGCAGAAGTACAGTGTTAGAGAGGAAGGGACCAGGACCAGGCATAAGATCTAAGTCCATACTTCCATGACCCACGGACATCCCCAGAAGTATGTCCACTACTTCTCCAGGCAAATCACAAAGGCAGCCAAATTGATACTCCACCCTGACTGCCTCATCAGAGTCCATGTCAATTCCGCAGTCAAACACATCTTTGTAAACCATATTGAATCGCCAAATAAAGACAATAACAAGTTCATAATACCACTTAACACAGCACAGCTACACCCGGTTCATCCAGATATGCAGCAGTCTCTCCCCAAAGTCTTAACAGCTCTACCATTTTTCAGAATTTGAAGTCGAAGTATCTTCTGAAATTCTAGGCAAACTCTCAGTTGTGAATTCACATAAAAATCAAAGAAAAGTTATGTAGTCCCAAAGTACAACTAGACAGGCTAAATATTTCCAAAGTGAGAGGAATGGGAGGATTGAAAAGAATACATAGACCCAAAGGAGGACTGAAACCCAGGAGGGCACACTTAAGGTCTGTCACTCCATCTCTGGCTTCCAGGGCACAGGTGAGTAAAATGTGGATCCAAAGGCTTGTTTTTCCCCAACCTATGGAATTCTTGTTGCAGACCCACCCGCTCTGTCTGCAGCTAGGCTCACTCACTGCCTGAATCTTTCCTCCGCAGATACTCCATCTTCGTGGTACCTCCAATTTCTTGGGCTCTCCACTGCACCTTTGGTTTCATTCTCTCATCTCCACGAACTGCCTTCTCAGAGATTTCTTGCTGGGCCTCCCAGGCTATCTTTTGAAATCTGGGTGGACGCCCCCTGACCCCACAACTCAACAGCGCATAAACAATGCCAAGATCTGTCACTAGAGTTCTCGGAAGCCAGACCCCTTTGGGCCATGCAACAGCAGGGTCTGAGCACCTGGATGGCTGCAAATGGTATAATCCTGAAAAACAATTCCCCAGAAGAAACCACTGACCAACAGGCACAATACTATTCTCAAAATAAACTGTTACACCTTTACAACTCTGAGCCTGGCATAATTGGGATCTTAAAGATTTCTGACATGCACTCAAGGAATCTTTCTTTCTTCTTGACTGTAAAAAGTACTTGGTTTCTCTTTACTGGTGCTAATCTTTTCAGCAGCCATATCTCCTTTGGTTTCAAATTCACACCTGACGTCTTCTGGGACAAAATCTAAACTTTTTCAAAATTCTCTGCTTGGCTTCTTGCTTACATATCTTACTAAAAATTTGACTAAAAGCACTTACCAATATTTTTGCCACAGCCTAACGTTGGGGTGATTTGAAATTTCATCTACCAGTTGCTTAGTCCACCACAGAATATCAGTTTCCTTAAAAATCTGACAAGGGGCCAGGGATTCAGCTCAGCAGCATAAGCACCTGCATGGCAAGCACAAGGTTGTGTGATCCCCGGTACCAAAAATTTTGACAACATGGGCAAAATACAGACAAACTTTCTGCCAGAATGCAACACATGTGGCGGCTAGCCCAACTGTCATGGGAGTCTTTGTTCCCAAATAAAACTTTGTGAGTTTGGCCTTTGCCACATTTCCATCCACATTTTGGGCTTCTAAGCTTAATCCAGAATCTTTCATCAACTTTTTCCTAGAAATTCTCTGCCATGTTTCTCCAAATCTTTCCAAACTCATCTTACAAAATAGCTCCAAAGGCTTTTAAACTGCATGGTCAGGTATAGTGACAATCCCTGTTCTCTTCATTAGTCAGATTTCTCAGTTCTGGTTACCACACTTAACACTCACAATTTGAAGGAGAAGTTTAATTTGACTCATATTTTAAAGGGATTCAGTCCTCAGTCAGTTGATGCCAAGGCAGGACCATCATGGCCAAAGGGGACGACAGAATAAAGGTAGTGAGTTCATGGTACCCAGGAAACAGAAAAATGCCAAAGGGAAAAGCCTGAAGAAGAAGACAGACCTCATGGCTGTGCCTCCATGACCCACCGAGACACGTCTAAAAGTGCTTCACCAGTCACCAGCCAGATACACAGGGCAGTCAGTCCGCTTACATGGGCACAAGGAACTCACAAAACATAATAGTAAATTAAAAAATGCTAAAGAACTGATTAAAAAATGAGCAATCAACTTCAATGGACATTTGTCAAAGAAGACAGCCACATAATAAACAGATAAATATAAAAATGCTCAATATCACTAGTCATCAAGAAAATGTAAATCAAAAACACCATGAAATATCACCTTACTACGTTCTGAATATCTACTATGCAAAGGACAAAAAGATAATAAATGCTGCTAAGGGAACCCCTGTGCATCACCATCATAACCATTATGGAAAATATACTGACTTTCTTCAAATAACTAAAACTAAAAAGTAAAACTAACACAAGACCCAACAATGCAGATTTTAGGAATGTATCTAGAGACAGGAAAGTCAGTGTGTGGAGGAGAGGTAAAGAAGTATAGCTTGTGGCATGGTCTCCATAGTCTGAAGTTAAGCCTACTGCTGTTAATAACAAAGTGAAAGGAGCAACCTTCTTCTTCTTCTTCTTCTTCTTCTTCTTCTTCTTCTTCTTCTTCTTCTTCTTCTCCTTCTCCTTCTCCTTCTTCTTCTTTTTTTGTCTTTTTCTTTTTTATCGGTACCAGGGATCGAAGTCACGGCCGCCTGCTTGCAAGGCAGGTGCTTATGCCGCTGAGCTAAATCCCCAGCCCCACCCCTCCTCCCCCTCCTCCTCCTCCCTCCTCCTCCTCCTGCTTCTTCTTCTTCTTGGCATCAGAAACTGAACCCAAGACCTCATACTTGCTAGGCAGTCACTGTGCCACTGAGCTATATTCCTAGCCTATTTCTCAATTCTTGTAAAAGAAAATTGTTAAAATCATTCATTAGTGTCATTGTATCACACTACTACTGCAATACTGTTTTCTTTTTGCTAGTGTTAAACTCTAAATTCTTTACAAATTTTAGACTCCTATTTACATATATAAAAGACTTTATTTAAACATTTTAAACGTTGCAATCTCATCCAAGTCCCACATATTGTAGTCTAAGAATTCATCCTAATGTTATAAAGATCAATAGTATTTTTGTTTCAAAGTCGTTTTGCCAAAAAAAAAATTTATCCACACAAACAAATCCAAGTGTCTGAGAGGCTTAGGAACCGAGAAATAAAGAACCTAAATCTGCCTCAGGCTTTAGGCAGCAGTAAAAGTCACTGCATGAGCCAAATCTTAAATGATCTTAGTAAGCAGCTGGGCACTGTGGTTTGGGTGACGTGCTCGGAGCGTGAGGGAGAGACACGAGCAGACCAGGCCACCAACTACGTGAGATAAGGCACATACAAGAGAGGAACCACACTGCACAGGCAACTCTGACTCCCCATTAATGAAAGAGTGACATATGTGGAGCTGGAAAAGTGGACCAGATGCTACAGAGAGACATGAAACCCCATCCTACGGCAACAACGCCAAGCCATTTTCAGGCCTCCCTTTGGAGAGCTCATCCAGCAGCTGGGAAGCAGATGGATTCGAGGGTCAGGTCGGCTGGCAGGGAGCCCAGCGAGGTGGCCGGGAGCACTGGCTATTTGAGAATGATGAAAAACTCAAATAGCACAGTGATAATATTGAGAAGAGGATTTATATTTGAGAAACATTTAGAAATAGAATGGAGTGATTGGGATGGGAGTTGGTGGGGACCGAGGAAGGCAGAAACAGGAGGGGAAATGCCTGATCTACACTTTGAAGCAGGTGATGATGATCCTATGGCATCGCAGGATCATCGAATAAAGGAAAACAACTTTTAGAAAGAGTGAATAAAGAGAATTGTACTTTCGATTTCTCATAATTTGATAGAGCTAATAAATTCTATCTGATAGAAACCTGGTTTTCAAAAATAAAGAGTTATTCATAAACATTCACCTAACATTGCCATGCAATATCCCATAACTGCTGGGATTTTTATCTAGGCTCCTCCATTCACTTAGATGTTCAAAACTAAGAGCAGAAGTCTAGGGAAAGTATGAAGAGACAATATTCAAAATTGAATATGAAATGATCCAAGTATGTATTTCACATCGTGATCAATATCCACAAAACTTAACCTGTAGAAGGTGTTTTCCATATATGAGGTGAGAGTACATTTTATGTGTTAAAATGAACTACATTTTACTCCATTTTGCTTAAGATTGATTTATTTCTCAGCTTATGTAATGCTTTGGTTAGAAGTATATAGATATTTCTAAAAGATAAAATGAGTCCATGCATAATAATTCTTGATTTCAAATCTTTTGTAATAATAAACTTATCTGTTAAAATAAGAATACTTCACAGGAACTCAAAGATTTCTGAACATAGATCTCTTTATGTATTTTTGTTTTCATCAATATAAACTTACAATCACTATCTCTTTTTAGAAGTCTTTAAAAGCAGTAAATATAAAATATTATTGAGTACTTAAGTATGTAACCAGCACTTTTCAAAGTAGTTTTAAATATTATTTAAAACTTTCTTAATCCTTGATATAAAGGAAATATATGCAAATATAAATTTCACAATATCCTCATTGACATAGACAAATAGTTTATATAAGGTTACTCAGGTGGTAAAAAAATGGAAACTTTCAAAATATTTAACAGGTTCATTCTTACAGTTTAACTCATTAATTTGAAAACATCATCCTATCTTTTCCAAAATTATGATAGAGTGAAATTTAAACTGTGACCATCATAAGTTATTTGAATAAAGACAGTGACATTCTATCATGAAAGTATGACAAAAACTCTTATTACTGGCAAAGTGATATTATGCTGAAGAGCTTTTATGAAAATTTTTTCTGCTGAAATACAGTGATTGCATTTTTTCTGGTGTAAAATAAGAACACATGGCCTGAATCTAGTACAGAACTTTGAAACAAAAATCTGCTCTATTTTTTTTGCAATGTGCCTTTATCCTAACTTAAAGTGACAAAATTATTAACCTATCCAAACTGCTTACAGTTCTAAGGTGTTTCATCATATTTGATTTTTGGTAAAATAAAAATGTTACTTGTTTCTTTCTTTTTCCCAGACGTTATCCAGTGTTGTTTAAATTATTTAACTTTCTCAAGTAGTTTAAAGATGTTGAGGGTGCACAAACTACTAGGGGAAGGGGGTTATCAGGCCAGGGTGGGATGGAGGGAGGGTTTATGAAGGTTTAAGGAAGCTTTTAAGAGAGATGAGTATGTTCACAACCTTTGCTGTGATGCTGGTGTGTGTGTTTCTGAAAACTTGTCAAGTTATAGAATTTAAATATATACAGTTTATTTATGCCAATTACACCCAGCAAAGCTGTACATTTTAAAGTCAAATCAAAAAGAAAAATGACTATAAGTCAGTAGCTTAATATCTTTTAAAAATAGGCTTAAATGTGCATTATCCATCTGCAAAGTTACTTGCCCTCTTAGAATAGTAGAGTATGAATGCACTGAATTTAAATTTTCTTCCAGAATGTACTGGACAGATTGGAACTGCTTGAGAAACACTACCTAAATAATTTTAAGTGGTTTTCCCCCCTTGCCATATGATTGATTGACAAAAGTATTTTTGAGTGCTTTCCTGTTAATTTTCCTGTAAACTCTTCTTAAAGTGGACATTTAATAACCACGAATGTAAGAAAACGACATTTCAATAAATCTTGGGAACTACAATAGCTTCCTTTACCATAAGATTAAATTACTGACTGTTGTCTTTCAGGAAGTCAGTTATTTTACTGCTAATTTCTGGACATAATCTGATTGTACTTGCATTCTTCTATATACTTATTGAGAAAGAAAAGCAACTACCACATCTTTATAGTCCCCTTTTCCTAGTTGTGGTGGCTAAAGTATCATCCAGTTTATCAGGCTTATGATGATCACCAACAGTTAACATCATGATTCACTAGCTAGCAAACGAACTGGGGCTACTTACGGACACTACCCAGACTCTTAGGAATCACGCGGGCTCCCCCTAGTGGTATTTTGCCACTTGGTTTTTGGTTTTAGATAAGTGTGGCTTTCCATTCAAGGTATTGTATTTATATAAATAACTTTTTTCCATTGAAGATAATGTTATATGGCAGAATTGTAGCTTCCACCATTGTTTAGTTATACAAACTTCCCACTATGGTGCTTAGTACCATACTTTTATTAGATTTATGCTAAATGTAGATCATATTTTAATGGTAAGGAAGTAGAGAAATACTTATGATAGCATTTTCTAAAAAAGGTAGCCTGTTAATGAATCTGTCTATTAATGAATCTTTTCTAAAGGAAACTTTTAAAGGAAATGAATCTACAGATTTTGTAGTACAAATTAGACAATAAACTCATGACCATGATTTTAAGTTCTCCGTAGCTTTTTATTTATTGGCCTTTGAAAACCTAATTTCATTTCCAGAATAGCATCTTTGTACTAAATTGCCATTAAATGTGGCTAATTTTTGCACTAAATAGGCACTTGTTAAATGCCAATTAGAATTTCTGCAATGGTCATGTACTTGCTCACTAGAATAGAATGTGCTTGGGGAACCAGATCAAGCGGCCTATCCAGAAAATACATTCCATTTCCACTGGGCCTGCCCAGAGGGAAATATAGGCTGCCTGGCATGCCAGGGAGGGCTTGTAAATACCTTGTGTATATACACAGTCAGTAGCCAGATATTCATACTCAGTTTCTTTCTTACGCGCTTTAAAGAGTTTTTCTATCCTGACATCCTCTGAAATCATGTCCATGTGTACCAGTCATGTACACATGCCTGTGAATTTACACAGACACACACAACTTACCAACTGCATGTTTTACCTAGAATTTGGTTTTTTTCTAGAATTTATGATTTCCTAGCATTCGTGATTTTACTACCTATTAAAGAGCAAGATTGATAGAAAAAACGTTCCAGGGCCACCAAGGGAGGAAACCGGGGTGGAGGAGTTGATTCCCAGTGAGGCTTTCTTAATCTTTTTCAGAACTCCTGCAAGACCCACAGCGCAGCAGGACTCCCAGGAGTTTTCCTGCAGGAGTCCTAGTGGGGCTGCCGCTGCCCTAGGTTTATAGGTGCACGCTCCTGTTTACTGGCCCAGCCAGGTAGAACGGTGTTGTTACAGCCACACCAAAGAAAGCCCAGATTAGCACAAGATGAGGATGGAGACCAGGCAAAGTTTCTTTTCTTTTGTATTCTTGTGTGAATGTATTCCTTGAAAATGACAGGTGATCAGTGAAGACTGAAGAGAAAAAGGAAGGAAGGAAGGAAGGAAGGAAGGAAGGAAGGAAGGAAGGAAGGAAGGATAGAGGGAAGGAGAAGTGAAGGGAGGAGGATGGAAGGAAGGGAGGGCAGGAAACAAAACAAAATGAAAAAGTATAAGCTCTTGCCTCTGGTCTACCACCGAGATACTATGTAACATTATGCTATTACTTTTGAATTAAAACATTAAAATTAATGTGTGTGTGCATGTGTTTTCCCTGAGCTTGCCTGTGTGTATAAAAAAAAAAAATATGCCTAAGCCTCATTAAGCGAGAGCTTAGAAGGTGCATGCCTGCCTTGGAATCCATTCAGGTGCATGTGGGGTGCCTTTCTGGACATGAGGGCCTCCCCGACATTTCAGGAAAACCTCTATGTTTGCACATTATGGTCAACCGTAAAACTTTTGAATATATTCACGATCCAGAAAGGGGAGGACAGTGCCTACTTTCTTTCCTTCCTCCCTTTTTTTTTTCACAATTATAACCAGGAAATCAAATGTAAACAACTCATATATGAATTAAAACCAGTGTTCATAATACTGAACACTTGCTTTAGGAAGGATGTTAGGAGTCATATATACAATATAACTAAACACATGTGTTTAATGGGACATACAGAAGCCATGGGGTTCTTAATGTTTTTCTGGGATTTTTAAATGAGAATCTGGAAACACAAGACTTTGAGTGTGGTTGCCATAGAGATAAATAGCAACCCAAACCTAGAGGATTCATTTTAATAACTTCCATCAAGAAGCAATGTAACATAGTTAATAGGACAGGCTCTGGTGCCAGGCTGCCTGGGGATCAGATCTTTACTGGCTAACACATTGTGTGTCTATCTTTGGCAAGTTAATTTTTTTTTTTTTGCCTTCATGACATCATCCATAAATCCATAAAGCAGATATAGAACTAATGTAAATGTGAGTGAGTTAAATTAGCTGAAGTATTATATATAAATGTATTAAACACTCACATGAATAATACCTGTGCACAATGAGTGCATGATATACATTATTAGTTAGTCTACTTAGTAGTTAATGTTTATAACTTTTGTCACTTCTCTACAAAGTGCAAAGAGAACGTGTTTGTTTATGTGGCCCCTTTTGTATACCATGTTACTATTTTCTCCATATATAAATTACATTTGCATCTTATTGACTCCACAAACACACAGCATTTTCTCTCTTCTACTTGGCTCTAAGCATTGGAGGACAAACTGCCTCATACATTTGGATCCCAGGACACCTCAGCTCATGGAAGCTTATTATGAGGATATGAAGTAAGAACGTGGAAATAAAAAGAACACAGCCTCACCTCCTCATCGACGGGACTTGGAACAGCCTGTTCTGAAGGGATGCTGTTACACTTTTATATTGGGCTTTGGTTTAAATGTCCATTTTCTTTTTCTGTTACCAGCTGGTTGGTTTCTTCCTGCTTTCTCATTCCAATTTAGCAAGCTGAGAATAGCTTTGCTAATTATCATGACCTCTGAGACAAGTTGGACAAAGCTACTTTGCAACGATCAGCCTCTAGATTGGCTGTCCTCTCCCAAAACCACTTCAGATCATACAGTGCATTCAAGTCAGCTGAAGGCATTATAAACACACTGATGGCTGCCACCCCTGAGGTAGGTTTATGAGTGAGACTTCAGTATTTGCATTTCTAAAAGGCTCAGATGAGGCTTGTGCTGGTCTAATGATTGTACTTTAGAACACCAAAAGCAACCAGAGATCGATTCTTTCTCATGGAATAATTTAAGCTGCTTGGCTCTGCAGCGGATGATGTAAAAGGAGCCATGTCCTTGGAGGAAGACAAAGCATTAGGTAAATTACACCTCAATAAAGCTGATTAAAAATTAAAAGCTCAATGATGCAGGCGTCTTCCTCCAGGTTAGAAATCTACTGAGACTGGTGCCGAGAATACTGATCGCTTCCAGGGCATCCGCTATTTTCTGAACCAAAGCCATTTAACATACACTCATCTGAATTTTTCTAGAAAATAACTCAATTCCATCTAGACTTTATTACAGTCTTTATTTATTAGACCTTTCTCAAGCTTAGCTATCCAGGGGGTATATTCATCTTAAAACTCTAGACAAGAAGTACCACCTGTTAGTTATTTATTAGTGGACCCTGGAAACACAATGCTTGATGAAGTTTTCAATATAATTACTGTTCAAATTTGTTGCAAAGATTGCTTTACAGTAGCTTCCTGAATGAAACCCTAGCGGGCTAGACCAGGCCAGAATGCAGTCACTTCCCGTAAAGCTGAACTTGTGAAAGAAACCAGTTTTCCAGAAAAACAGGAGATTACAGTCAACGCCAGTCAGCCTAATAAGGGAGTTCCCTCTGCTTTAGACCTACATGGAAAGTAACTTGGAAATGACTAATCCAACTCCTGTCTTATTTTTTCTGCTTTCTTCAACCTTTTTCTGCCTGCAAAACCAAACATCTCTGCTCAGATCATCAGACAATTTATTTTATTTTATGGAGTGAGATATCCAGTTCCAGAATGGCAAGCACCACAATATCATTAAACTAAATATGTTCTAACATTATCTTTGGGCATAGTGAGATATATTAAAGTTGATGTTATTTTTACCCCAAAACTCTCTAATTTTATCATTTGTTTGCTTCATCAGAATTAATTTCATGATATCAAAGCTAATAAGTGATCATTAAGCAGAAATAATTGTTTTATGAATAATTTTAAGGGAAGCCAGTGTACAAAATAATTAAAATCAGAATTGTTTTTCTTGGAATCAACATTGGAATCAAAGAACTGGTCAGACAGTCTTTCTTCTCCAAATTCATAATTGCTCCCAAGCTATCTCCATGTGTTCATTATCTTTAAGGAATTCAGTTAGGAGATCCTTGGTGGAGAAGAAACTGCATCAGTGTTGAAGCAATTAGATCAACCTTTCGCTTCCATTCTTCCCATGACAGATGACTATAGACAAACAACCCTTCTGAGAATAAGTTTCCTTGTCTAAAATGAGGTCAGAAATCTCTTATTCACTGCATTGTCATAACAAATTCACCTATATAAAGCACTGAAATATGGTAAATTTTATAAACATTAATCCTGCCCTTTCTTTATTTTCTCTCTGAATTTGAATTGGAGAGAACAACTTAAAATGTTTATACTTTATTTTTTAACACCACACAGAGTCCAGGATAAAGCAATATAAACATGACACCTACAGCCAGAATTGGATTTTTTTTTAATTTTAAAGAGAATAAAACTAAATGAGAAAAAACAAAATGAGGTCAGTCAAAACAAAAGGATGGACATAGTACATGACCTAAATCCAAAATGGAAGGTGATCTACAATGGTTCCCATGATGTCTCCTGTTATCTTCAATAGAATTCCCCATATCATCAGGCACAATAAAATTGAGCATAGCAGTACAGAACAAAATCAATAGAAACAAAACATTGGAGATGTTATAGGATTTCAAAAGAAGGTAATAGTCAAACCAGAATGGGTATCTAATGAATCTTATTGTCTTCAGAGTAGTTGTCTACACTCTCAGACTTGATACTGTCAAACAACAGATTCCAATAAAATCAGTCAAGACAAGACAGTGATCAAACAAAACAGATTCAAATAAAATTAGTCAAAACAACACAGTGAAAGCAATACAGGGCTTCAGATGAACTTAATAGGAAATTAAAAATGGTTACCATAGTATATCCTACTCTCCTTGGGATAGTAGTCCATGCTATCAAATCTAATACAAGTAGACAAGCTGGTACAGAATATAACCAAACTAAACAAAGTGATGAAAACAATATGAGTTTCAAATCATGACACAAGATTAACAATGTCCACTGCCTTCCCTTTTTAGACAATTTCTCCCTTTCTCTTTCACAGGGTGCACTGTACCTTTTGCATCCCACTACTACTTTAGTTTTTAGATTAGGCAGGCAACCAGCTATTTACCTAAGTGGTTCTGAACCTTTTTACCACTGAGCTTGGTCTCAAGTCGTATCCATTTACCTACAAGAGCCTCAAGGTTTGCCATCCTTGTAGCTGAGTAGTTCTCCCTTGTATAAAAGTGTTACGTCTTTCCAACCAATCTGCAGCTGAAGGGTGAACTACTCCCACTTTTTTCTGGTTCCCTGTCACATAGAGCATTATTTTCTCATCTTTGACTTCTCAGTTCATAAGCTCTTTTTCAGGTTAATTATATGTCTTATATGGAGCATTTGATGGACCCTATCTCCTGATCCGCTCGGCTTGTGTTTCTTTTTGATATAGCAGAATGAAATGCCCAATGTACTATGTCCTCAAGTTCGTGTTCTCTAAAATTGAAGAATGAATTTTAGGAACAATGGAGGTAAGAGTAGAATATATTTATTGAGAGAAAGAAAGTTTCCATCTGAAGAGAGACAGAAGGGGTCTCGAACAGGATGCTAAGGACTCTGTCTTTTCCAGTGACTTTTATAAAGTAAAACCATTGATTCAAGGTGGGGGGAGACTGGAAACTCACAAGACAGATAGGCATAAGGTGGGATATAACTATAGTTAGCCAATAAGATCAATAGTTCAGGTAAAATTGATTACATTAGGAACAAATGGGGAAGCAAGTCACATAGAAAGCGGGCATTCTTTCAGAGCAGTGACTATTGCCTAGGATTATGGAAACTTTTTAGGGTATCAATCCTATGATATGGGTGATTTGTGTATGATCTTTTGTCTTGCTCTAATTTTTTAACCATGTCTTCTTTACATGTGTTCAGCATCTCTTTCATTACTTTTATCGTTTCTTCTTTTACCTGGGAGATTATTTCTAGTTTGAATTCCTTTAAAGCTTTCTGGAGTTGCTTCTTTATTTCAGTTGCTATTATTTCAGGTATTTCAGGTTGGCATAAATTTTCTTCTATGTCCATGGCTCCTAGGCTTTCTTGGGATGGACTAGAGGTTTGAGATTGCATTTTGGTCTTTTGTTTTGTCACTTTCCTACATTTCCATGTTTCAAGTGTTGTCCCAAGGCTTCCCCTGGGCTTATGGGAAATCATCTCGTATGCCCTCAGCTCCTGGGACTGAATGGAGGTTGCTGAGCATGGTCCAGTCAGGCCCACAGGACCTCCTGTGCCACTTCCAGTGTTCCAGTAAGCTGAGTGGGCACCTAACCACTGAGGATGATGGTCCAAAGCTTTCCCCAGGTAAGGACCAATGTGCTGGAACTCTCTTCATGTGCCCTCAACTCCCCTGATTGAAGAAGGTCTCTGGGCATAATCTAGTTGGGCCACAAAACCTTCCAAGCCTAGTCTAGTGTGGCTGGAAGCTGGGCAGGTCATTGACCACTGGAGCCATGATCTTAAACTTGCTCTGGGCTCGGGATGGGTGTGCAGGAACTCACCTCCTTTGGCATCCCAGTTCCCTGGATTGAAAGATGGTCACTGGGCATGCCCCAGGCAGGCCCAAAACCTGCAGAGCCCATCTAGTGTGGCTGGAAGCTGGGTGAGTCCTTGACCACCGGGAGCAATGATCTTAAACTCTCCCAGGGATGGGGATGGTGTGTCGATCTTTTGTCTTAAGGCCTGGCCCACAGCAGGAGGTGTCAGCTTCCCTGGCAGCCTACCAGGTGTTTGCACTGGCTCTACTGAGGACCGAGCCCTATCTCACTGCCTATATTTCTAACTGGCTCAGCTGCCGGCACATTTTTATTAGTGTATTGAGGCCATCCATGTTAGTGATTATGGCCAACCTTCTCTGCTTCATCTCTACTAGGCTATTTTTCTTTCATTGTTAAGACAATGATTTTTCCTTTATATTCCACTGTCTGCCACATTCAGTGAGCTCCCTCTGCCACTGTTCCTGAAGCCATGGTCTTTTTTCTCTCTCTTATAATGTCATTCAGTATTTTTTGTAGGGTTGAATTGGTGGTCATGAACTCCTTTGTTCCTCTTTGTTATGGAAGCATCTTGTTTCTCCATTAATTTTGAGAGGTAGTTTTTCAGGTTACATCAATCTGGGTTGGAGGTTATTTTCTTTCAGGGCTTGGAATATTTCACTCCAAGTTCTTCTTGATTTGCTGGTTTGTGTTCTGAAGCCTGTTGTGATTCTGATGGGTTTTCTTTTAAAGGTGACCTGTTTCTTTTCTCTGACAGCCTTTAAAATTCTGTTCTTGTGTTGGATTTCTGGACTCTTGATTATTATACGTCTTGATTTAGATCTGTTTTGTTTATAGCTGGCTGGAGTTCAGTGTGCCTCATATATCTGAATATCATTTCCTTTCCTATCCTTGGGAAGTTTTCTTTAATTATTTCTGTAAATAGCCTTTGTATTTCATTTGTGTTTACCCCTGCTCCCCTGCTTCTTCACTCACTTTTTTATTCTTAAGTTATAGATCCTCTTGTCATCTTCTAGCTTTTGG
Organism: Cavia porcellus; assembly: GCF_034190915.1. Classification (NCBI taxonomy): domain Eukaryota; kingdom Metazoa; phylum Chordata; class Mammalia; order Rodentia; family Caviidae; genus Cavia; species Cavia porcellus. Next base: position 21,700,720 of record NW_026947497.1, on the reverse strand, counting down.
ATTGTTACTTCCTGGTTCCTTGTTTTTTTGTTTGTTTGTTTGTTTTTGTTTTTTTGTTTGTTTTCTTTAGGAGATCTTTACTTTTTCTATCACAAGTTGCAAACCTGTCTTCAAGATTTGATAGTCTATATTTAGTTTTTTTTAATCAGTTTTGCTAGCTTTCTATGGAGTTTTTTATTTCCTAGTTATCTCTTTTAATCTGTTTCATGTATTCTAGATTTTTTTAACATTCTTCATTGAAGGTTTTCTTCATTTTTTCTGTGCTCCTCCATTCTTTCATCTGTGTCTTCTTGAGAGGTACTTAGCATTTCTTTTATCCTTTTTCTTATATCTTGTTTTACTTGTATTAGTATGTCTGTTTTAAATTCTTTTATAATTTCACAAAGATATTTCTTTATGTAAGATGATGTTTCCTTAGAAACTTCAGGTGTGCAAGCCATTCTGCTCTGAGCTAAGAGTGGCTGAATGAAGCCAGCTGAAGTTCTGGTTCTGGGATTATCCTGCCCAACTTCAAAATGTCACCTGGCCAATCACCTGCTCCCACGGGAGGACTGAGTTCCCCTCTCTCACTGTGAGCCAGTACAGTTCTTTGGTCTGCTGTTCCCCTCCATGATCGCACCCTCCCATTGAGTCCCTCAGGTTTGCCAACTCCCAACTTCACCATGACTGCTCATCTTCAGATTCCAGTGGTGTCTCTCACACAGTGGGACTGGTTCTGATCAGAGTGCATCTGGCTACAGCCTTCTGTCCATGTTTTTCTTTTTGTTTCTTCTCCTTCTTTCTTTCTTTTTTTTTTCCACTTTAGTTTCTTCCTGGATCAAGAAGATCTGTCTAATTCCATCTGGTCTTCTTCAGGATGCTATATTGCAGCATCTGAGCTGTTTCTCTCAGAAAGGCTTTTTGCTTTGCTGCTTATTGATCCACCATCTTTCCAGCTTCCAGCCAGAATTGGATTTTATTTCAATGCCTTATCTCTGAAATATGAAGTATGATGAAAACCACAAAGTGAATTTAGTGAAGTTATTTTGTCTATGTTCTGTCATAGAAAAGATAGGTAGAACATATCCTCTGAAGGTGAATTGTGGTTACCACGCCCATGGCCTCTAGAGCAGTCAGATGAATGAAATATCCTTCTAGATGCTTCTGTTGGGTCATGAGGCCTCCCCCTTAGGGCTGTATCTGGTGCCTGGCTTCTCCCTCACTAGCCTTCCTTGGTTCGTGCATCTTTGTGACAGCTATAAAGTTAAGAGTTTTTCTTTCCTGTGCCCTTTGTCATGATGTTTCTACCTGGGAACCAGCCAAGTAAGGCCTGAGACCTTTGAAACTGGGACCATGACAAACCTTCCTCCTTCAAGTTAAAATGTCAGGATTTCTGTGCTAGCAACAAGAAAGTTGACAAACACACATGCTTGCATGGCAATAGATTTACTAAATTAACTATAATATTTGTGGTGATTTTTTGCTTAATTTAACTAAATTTTAAAATTTCAACAAAAAATTCAGGAGACAAACTCAAAATTGAACCTTGTATTTGTTTTTGTTTGGTGAGACAAGGACTCATCATGTGGTCCAGGCTGCCCTTGAACTCATGTAGATTCTCCTGCCTTAGCTTCCTGAGTGCTAGGATCACAGGTGTATAACACTATGCTCGGCTTGAACCATTTTGCCTGATCATGTTGCTAATATGCGGTTCTTAAGAAAATTCTTAATTCCAAACTGCCTTCACTCATTCTCAGGCAAACATTCCTCTGAGCATGGAGAATACAGGATCCACCACATCCTCAGCAGCACCCGAGACATACTAGAAGACACAGGGAGATATTTGGAAATGGGTGAGTGTTTCAATACATTCAACAATATACATCCTCTATTGCATCCCTATGTGATTATCTGCACAGCTAAATAGCTTTATTAGAGATACATTATGTGTATTTGAACGTGATTGCCTAACATAATGACTTAGAGTGTATGCATAAACATCAAAGACAGATTCATGGCTTAGAAAGCCAAGGTCATTTATGTATCCCCTAAGTGCACTCCTGTGTGAAAAACAAAATATCTGCTCATCAGTGCCAAAGTATCTGGATTACACTTTCAGCCACAGCTTGGAGCAAAGTGAAATTGTAAAGTGAGTGAGCACTGTATTGGGTATGTATCAGTTATGTCTGCATTTGGAAGCCATTTTTAAAGAGAGAAAGCACAGGTCTGTTTACAACACTTTGCTCTCCAGATGGAAAATGGAACCAGACACCTTGCCTTTTCCCTACGGGAATGGGCAAGCTCTACCGTGGACGTCCAGTTAGATGCCCCAAACTTCCTAGTGCCACCCACATTCAGAAGCTGCTCAGGTACTGCACACTCAAGTCTCACTGAACTCATCTTCTTCCCTGTAGATCATCTACTCTCCACCACTAGCCTCACCTGGAAAATGGGTTAGCTTGATGAAACTGATCAGCAGAGGTGGCACTGCAGTGCACCAGGCAGCCGAGTGAGGAGGTGATAGTCTTGCAAACTGCAGCTTCCCACTCTCACCCCCTTGACCCCATGAGTGCCAGTTCATTCTCATCATCATCAGTGCCACCATCACCGAGCAGTTTCCTGACTGCTCCTCTGCAGCCAGACTCAATTTCCACAAGGCAGATTGCTCAGTTTTCAGGGTTTTCCTATTGCTTTAATGATAGAACAATTTGTTTGGCTTTTCATTAACATGAACTCTGCCTATCTCTTGCCTGATCCTTGTTCAGTTTTTTCCTATGTTTCTCTCCCTGTCAAAATGAAAATCTTTAATTTATTTGGAAACATACTATGTATTCTGTCTCTTCTTTGTGCTTTTACACTGGTTAGAGATTTTACACTTTCAGATGGAAGAATCTGTATTATCTCCTCTGTGTGGTCCCAATCAAGGTTCAAGTTTCACAAAGAAATGATTAACTTTGGGATGCCAGGACCAATCACTCCCTACAACCTACATAATCACTGCCTCCACCATAAATAGGTTTTCTGACTATGTGGTATCACATTTAGAAACAAATTATATTTTGGGACATTTATAACCCAAACCATAATCTAAATTAATAGTAGTGTCACTGTTTATATTCTAATCCTCTAGTCTCATTTTATATTCAACTGCTTTCTACATCCTCATCATTTCTTGTTCATAAGCAATTTGTCTGCTCTGTCTTATTAGCATTTTGAATACTTTCATTGCAACAAAAACTATAAGACATTTTAACACATGTTGAAAGCGAATACCGCACGCACAATACAATAATATGAATACCTGTGGTAAGGCCATAATATCCATAAGACTTAGGCTCTCTATTAAAATGAAACTGTAAGAAGGTTTCTCTGCATCGGAGACATTAGTCCAGGCCCAGCCCCCACCAGTTGTCTACAGCTGCTTTATTTCTTTGTTTTGAGTTCACAGGCTGTGTAGACATGATTCAAGTTCACTCTCAGTGTGTCTATATTACTAAATAAATATAGATTGTATGTTCTCTCTTTATATAAAAATTAATTAGGAACAAATTTCATGAGTCTATGTGAAACATAGTGATTTATTAATGGAAGATAAAAAATAATTTTAAAATATATTTATGCAATGGGTGGTTGTCTAGGTGCTGGACAAGGGTTTTAATTGCTTACATCTCTACCATCCAGATCTAGTTACCTTTTCCTTTTTGTCTCCTCTTTCTCCTTCTCTTAATGCACCATTTTTAGTTAATATAATATCTACTAGCACAAGAAAATGTACCCTGCTATTACTACGGACTCATGGCCCTTCAGAAGTTGTTTATGTTGGAACTACAGATTCTCTTGCTACTATAGTTCTCTAATTCCATTTATTTGCTACTGGTTGCATGATTAATTGTAATGGTGCACCATTCATAGTATTATTCACACCAATTCTCAAACTGCCAGCATAACTAGGATATTGTACTTCTACATTTTATCTTGAACTCTCTAGCTACATTTTACTTGTCCCTGAGACAAAATACCTGATGCCCAAGCTGGGAAAGGAGAGGTTTATTTCTTACAGTTTTTGGAGGTTTTGGTCCACATTCAGTTGGCTCCAAGGCAGGCGGGCATGGCTGGGCTGCAGTTCATGGTGGCTACAAACAGCAAGCAGGAACCAGCAAAGAGAGCAAGACACACATTCTTCCAGCCAATTGTATGCTGGCTCCACCCCTATGTGGGTGTAGCACTGACACCATCAATCCAAGCATTATACAATGAACTATCACATATGAACAATGCAAACTCATGAGGCCTGGGGCCCACAGACATAAACCATGACAGCAATATTACCTATTTGGAATGTTTTGTGATATAATATTGACTGTACCCTTAATTTTTGCATACCACTATCTTAAATGGTTTGTGCTATTAAATCAAAATATCTGAGAATTTGTAATTTATAAACAGCAAATTCATTTTCTCACATTTTTTAGAGGCTGGGAACTCAAGGTCGGGGATCCAGCAAACTTGATGCCTGGTGAGGACTCCTCGTTACTTACAAGGTAATACTTTATTGTCACATATTTTGGAAGCAACAAATGCTGTGTCCTCACATGGTAGAAGAGATGGAAGGTGGAAAGATTTGAACACTGTGAAGTTTCCTCTCATAAAGGCCTTAATCCCATATGTGGAAGCTCCTTTTTCATGAATTAATCATCTTCTAAAGGCTCCATATCTTCAACATGGATAATTAAGTGGCAACAGTGCATTTGGAGAGACAGTCAAACCACAGCCCCATCTGAGAGATTAGCTTGAGTGACACTATATCACACACACGGTAAGGAGGAAAAGATAATAATGAAAAGTTTTGGTGGTTTGTGAAGCAACAGTATGGTAAGTCCTTGGAAGAAATAGGCACAGCTTTCTTGGAGGACTGCAAGACCTCCAGTCTTGCTGCAGCAGACAGAGTGGGTGAGCATCCAGGGAAATGCCAGCCCTACAGTCTTGTAACTTGGAGACAATGGGCATACAGTGGCCAGATTGTTCAAATCAAAGGCTCATCGGTGGACCCAGGGCCCTGAACTCATTTTGCCTCTGATAAAACATGTCAGTGCCATCTTCAGGGCCCACCAGCACTGGGCCACCTGCCTCACTAGCTCCTATGTGTCTGGAAGTTCTGGCTATGTCCAGTGCATGTAAGTACCACAGCCATGAGAGGAACCCACTACTGTTATAAACTAAAACTCTGTGTGGTTCTGTGAAAATGTTCCACCTTGCCTGCTCCATGGATTGATACCCTTATTCCTTTCAAAAAGGAGGTAAGTGGAGAAGGTAGGGAAATGAGTCTGCTAGTTCTTGAAAGAAAGAAAGAAAGAAAGAAAGAAAGAAAGAAAGAAAGAAAGAAAAAAAGAGAAAAGAAAACCCTCATTAATGCTCAATCTTATTTTCTTGTTATTGTCATCCCCCTGTGGCCCAATCCAAAACTCTAGCACTATCTCAAGTGAGCTAGGGGGGACCTCCATCAGCTCTCACCTCCAGATATGCCAAGATATTATTTCCAAACTATTACTAACCTTATTCATTTCTCCATTGCTACAGGGGAACTATGTTCCTGTGTTTTGATACACTGAAAATTATTCTAGTGTGCTGAGAGCTATATGTGCAATGTATTGAGCTACCAAAGTTTTAAAATATCCAGCGCCCTGTTCTATTAATTTCATATTCTTTATGATAGCAGAGTCCTAGTAAGTTCATAAAAACTTTCTAATTGAAAGGCAGAGCTATAACTGAAGTGACAGAGTACTTGGCTTGAAAACGCAGAGAAAGACTGTAGATCAAGGCTATCCAATCTCTTGGCTTGCCTGGGCAACACTTTTGAGAAATTGTCTTGAACCACTTGTACCATAGTTAATGTATGAGTAATGCATTCTCTGTTAGTTTTGACTATTTTGATTATAACATTAGCAAACGCAATTCCTAGTTTAATAATGTTTAAGAAAGCATACTATTCTGCTTAACAATGATAAGCACCTGTCTTCGTTGGCACAAAGGACAGGTAGGCTGAAATACGATTGTGTAACTGACCAAGTCACACAGCGCAGGTAAGTTCTGCTGCAGGAGGCCTTGGATTTGATTCTGAGGCTGGCTGGAGAGGTGCCCACACTGCACTCTGCTGGGGTCTACATAGTCCATGCTTAAATATCACACAACTGGGTCATGACGAACACCTCCCCAAATCGTATAATAATGTTAAAAATTTACCGCCTAATGGGGCTGCAATAGTAGCTGCCCAGGACCACACAGGAGACCCCTGTAATAAATGCTGTGACAAGACGCAACCAGTGTAACTTGACAGCCAGCTCTTCCATGATACTATTTCCTTTCTTCCTTTCTTCCCTCCCTCCATCTCCCCCATGAAAGAATCTTGTCCTTCTTCTTCTCCTTCTTCTTTTTCTCCTTCTTCCTTCTCCTGCTTTTCCTCCTCCTCTTCTTCATCGTCATTCTCCTCCTTCTCCTGCGTCTCCTCCTCCATCTCCTCCTTCTTTTTCTTCTTCTTTAAATTGCTATATGCACTGATGGCACTTCAGCAGCCCAAATCAAGTTCTCCTTTGTTGTCTTATTGTAAAATAATGAAAAAGACAATTACTATGCAACTCCTTAAGGCTGAAGTCTGAAATCTGCCCTGTCTTCCTCCAGAACCACAATATGATAAAAGTGACTAGAAAGCAGTGCCTCTTTCCAAGTGCCTTCAATGTCCTTTTTCATTGCCTAGTGAGCAGATCACTTGGGTAAAAATGCTATAAATGTACACCATCATAAAAACACATTTTGCCATCCTGAACAAAAACAGCACCACATTATTAATAAAGTTTTATTAGTATTTTAATATTTACCAATATTTTGACAGCTCAAAACTATATCGTAATAATGTTTTCTCTTAATAATTACTTTGGAAAGCTGGAAAGCACATGGGAGTCTTTTAAATAGGTGCTAGTAGCAATGGGACACATACCACATTCAAAGCTCAAACCCTCAGTGTGATTTCTTTTTGTTTTTCACTTACATATTTTTTGCAATTTTAAGTAAACTATTTAAGACTAAGAGTTATGATATCTATGTATCATCTGTCTATCTATCTATCTATCTATCATCTGTCTATCTATCTATCTATCTATCTATCTGTCTATATCTATATATTTAAACAGAAACATGAGGGACTTCTAATGAGCCCCTTAGGTCCACATTGCTTAGCATTACACCAGTTTTCTAATACAAGTGCATCGTAATGGATTAATGTAGTTTTTGCACACAGCTTATTGAAAGATCTCTCTGCTCTGCTCTGCTCCCCTGGTTCCTCTGCCACTCCCGCCCCTGAACCTCCAGGGAAAGCTGAAGAAAACCACGGCTGGGGATCGCTGCTCCGGTCTCGCTGCGAGCTGCGGACACTGCATCTGTGCCTTGCTTCCTTTCAACAGCTGTTCCTCATCTTCCCTTTGCTCCCTCTTCCCAGACGTTCAAATTCCTTCCAAAAGACATTTTCTCTCTTCGCCAAACATTCCATATGTTAGACTAAAGAATAATCCTTGTAACCCTGGGGACTTCTGGTTTTAAGTTTTAAAGATTTGCTCAAAAATGCTTCTTTTAATTTGTTTCACTTTTAAAAAATTCTATAAAGAGATGATTTCTCTCTTCTGCCTCTGTCATTCTTGCTTGGTGATATTCCACCTAATGCAAACATTCATTTGGCGTTCCATGATTTACACCTCTTATCCTGCAATTTCTAAATATCACTTTTTATTTCAAGACTTCACAAATCCTCATAATATAGCAAAAGCTATGAAAAAAGTTGGTACTACTCTGCTAAAAAAAATACACAACATTTTGGTGAAATTCAACGTAACTATTTGAAAGACTAGGCAAGCATCTTTTATTTCTCTGAACATCCACTAGATGGCAGGAGTGTCCTCCATTTTTCTTTCTATGGACAAGGTTGCCTTATGCAGGAGGGTTACTTTGGGGCGGAACGTGTTGCTACACTTTATAAATTTTAATGTTCTGATGCTCTGTAAACTTATTGTAGACAAAGTAAGCATCACAAAAGTGATCAGATATGGAGTACATGCTGTAACCACACATCATGCTAAAAATTATCCTATGATTATAGACATGTGTATATTACTAAGTTATAACAAAATGAATACTATATTTTAACTAAAATAATGGTGATTAAGTCAATGGGAAATAAAATCATAACACTAGATATTCGTATTTTCTAAAAATGACAAGGAAACCTTAGTAAGCTTAAGTAATTTTTACTTAAAAGTCTCAGAGATGGTTACAAGCACTTTCATTTCTGTTTCTACTCAAAGGTTAAAAAAAAAATGTGGCAAACCAATATGGGGAGAGAATAATGCTATTTCTGGGTCATATTACCATTTGGCAGAACTTTCTGTTCTCCTCATTTACTAAGTGAATTATTCAGAGTTTTAGAAATATGGCTTTTTAAAAGGTTAAATATTACAAAATGTAATGCCTTGATTATATCCATAAGCAACTACAAGGTGAGTATATTTGGATTCTCTGGTAAATGGTATTTAAACATTTTTTGAAGTTTCAAAAGTTAAAAACATTTATTCTACTGTTCTTTTGAATAAAGCCTTGCCAGTGTTTTTTAACATGTAACTCTAGACACTGAACCATAGAAATATACGCCACTGCTCCATAGAAATTTCACTAATTTGATTTAAAGGTTGGTTCTAGTAGATTTAAAGTTATACTCTACAAGGTGCTGGAGACCTTAGGTAGACCTTGTGAGGCTCCACATGGGCAGATTCAGACAATACAGTCTTCCTGTTTTTGTTGTTTTAATGAGTATTTAGGTATCAGCATTTAATTTAAAGAGTTCTGATTTTAAAAAAAGGGTACTCAGTATTTTGCTATGATTAATCAGAGGTCAAATGACAATCTGTTAATTTGCTAAAAATGAAATCAGAATTCTGTGCCAAAGGAACTTAAAACATAGACCTTATCATAAAAAAAACAAGTTTATTTAATCATATTTGTCATTATAACCAACCATTTTGTTTTTGTAGCATGGACTCAATCAAATACACTTAGGGAAAAGAAAACAAGAAATTAAGAGAATTAAGAAGCAATGAAAAAAAGTGTACACTTATGATTGACAGGGTGCTGGTTGAATTCAGTGAGTTTCAGAGAAGGACAGACACACAGTAGCACAGACAGAAGTCTGCGGAAAACCACTTGTTGCATGCAATTGGAAAGACAGTGTTGAGTATTGGGAGCTATGGAGTTTTGTCTTGGAGTGAAATAGACTGTTATACCCCGTCTCGGATTCTAAGGGCTCACGCTCTACTTCCCTGACATGGATCAGTGCAAATAATATGGCAAAAAAGACACCACTATCCCATAAACAGAGTGGAGCAGCAAAAATATGTGCAGATAGGGAGAATTTTTGTAAAGGAAGGGTTATTTACTAACCCGTAAATAACTCTATGAAACTACTTCACATGGTTGCAGTATTTGGCCATGTTTCCACAGAACTTTATTTACAAAAAGAGGCAAGTAACCATTTCCCTTATGGCTGTAGTTTGCTGACTTGCTCTGGAATATTAATTAATAAAAAAATTAACTGCACTACACTTTCAAACTTTCAAAGTTTAATACAATATAATTTATAGGCACCACACTTTAGCTGTTTTTTTGTTTTAAAGGGGTAAAACAGAATAAAACTAATCAAAACAAACCAGTGTAAAAGATATAAGACTTCAAAACGTTACAAAATCTATAATAGTTGCCATAATGCTTTTTTGATGTCTTCAAAACAGCTGCAGATAACTTTGCACATAGTAAAAGTCAAACAGAATAGAATAGAAACAATAAAAACAACACAATGAATGCAATTAAGACTTCAAAACAAGCCTATAGTAAGCCTAAAATTGCTATCATAATATATCTTGCTGTCCTCAAAATAGCTGCTCCTGCCATCAGATTTCACACAATCAAACAAAACAAAAGAGAAAAAAAAAACCAACCCAACAAAACAATAGAAACAATATAGGACTTCCAAAACAAGGCCATAGGAAATCAACAGTAGCTGTAGCCCTCAGAAACAGATCCCCGAGGAGTCACACTGTGTACCGCTACCCTCTGAACCTATGACCACTAGCCCCAAACCTGCAATGTTAGTGAAACACCAAAGCACCACAGGCATCCAGTTGCATTTCACCTCCATAGCTATCATCACAGCCTGTGCTTCTCTGGATAAGCTTGTTGCTTACAGGGTTGTAGGGGTGGGGGGTTGGTTGGTACTTCTTGTTTGCAAGTTTGCCCTATGGAAAGGGCTGGGGTCTGTCTGTTTCAGTCTGGTGGCAACCCGCACGTGGCACTGGTTCCCAGATTGGGCTTGCTTGCTGGTGTGGCTTTGTTCTCTTACTCTTAGTCCACTAATGGCACTGACTCATGGGGAGAGGCTGGGGCTTGTTTGCTCCAGTCCAGTGGCAGTCTGCACATTGCTCTTAAGATTCTGTTCACCCTGCATAAGTAAAACATTTTACCTGGTGATCGATATGTTCCCATTTACCCTAACTCGGCCATGATAATCATCAGTCTATTTCCTGCTTCTGAGTTTGATTTTCAGGTTACACCCATAATTAAAATTAGGCAATTTTTGACTTTCCATGCCTAGTTTATTTCATGTAGACTAATACGCTCCAGCTCTAGCTGTGCTCTAAAGGACGCTATTTTCTCTTTTCTAAAGTTGTAATATGTATCACTGTGTGTTTTGAGATCTGTTGATGGACAGTTTGTTTCTGTATTTGAATATTATTTCTATACTTGAATAACTTTGCAGTGAATATGGGAATATATGATATCTCTGAGGTACTGATTTCATTTATTTTGGGTATACATGCTTGGTTATACAATAGCCCTTTAAAAAAATTTGGAGTGCCTCTGTTCTGTTTTCCACAACTGACTTTAAAAATTTACATTTTCACCAACAGTTTACAACTGTTATTTTCCCCACTTGCTTGCCATTGGTTGTCATATTTCATGTTTTCCATAGTGACCATTGTAACAAGCATGAGTTGCTATCTCATTGTGGTTTTGATTTGCATTTTTCTTATAATTAGTGAGGCTGAACTCCTTTCTTGCATCTGCTGGCCATTTGTTTATCTTCATTTCAACAACATGTATTCCTGTTCATCACATCTTTTTAATGGCACATTTATTTTCGTGTATTGATTTGTTCAAATTGTTCATTTATTTTGGATATTAAGCCCTTAGCAAATGTACATTCTGCAATATTTATATCCAGTGCATAGTTCATATATTTAGTTTGTTGGTTATTTCCTTGGCTGGGTAAAGCAGTTTTAATGTGATACAATCCAAGTTGTCAATTTTTGCTTTAGTTGCATATACTTTTATAGTCATGTACAAAAATAACTACTGAGACCAGTGTTAACAAAGTTATCCTGTACTTTTTCTTCCAGTAGTTTTAAATTTAGGTCTTAGTGTTTGATCCATTTTTAGTGGTTTTTATATATGATGTAAGAAATTTCATTCTTCTGCCTGTGAATATGCCATTTCTTCAGTTGCACTAACTTAAGGGACAATCTCTTCCTCTTCTATTTTTTATTTATTTACTTACTTATTTACTTATTGTACAGGGGATCAAACTCACAACCTTGCACTAGCCAGGCAGGTACTTATGCCACTGAGCTAAATCCCCAGCCGATGTTTTTGGTACCTTTGTAAAGCATCAGTTGGTGATAAGTCATTGGATTAATATGTGGACATTCTATTGCATTCCATCTACTATATGTTTGTCTTCATGGCAGTGCCAATATAGTTTTGATGACAGTAGCTTTGTAATGTAACTGGGAATCAGGAAGGATAACACCTCCAAATTTATTCTGCTTATTCAACATTGCTTTGGGTTGCCAAGGGCTTTAGTGGTCCTATATATAGTAAAAATTTGAAGCCTCTTTTTGTTCAAAAATTTTAATACATCCATTGGAATCTTGACAGGAATTCCATGGAATCTACTCATGTCTTTGGAAAGTGACATTTTAACAACATTAATTCTTCCAATTCATGAACATGGACTACAGTTCCTTTTATTAATATTTTATAGTTTTTAAGGTATACTTCTTTTACCTCTTTAGTTACATTTACCCTTTTATCTTATATTTCTTTTGACATTATTAAAAATGAGATTGTTTTATTAATTTTTTTGGTATCAATTATTGTTAATATACAGAAGTTAAATAGCCTTTATGTTGATTTTAATATCCTGCAACTTTGCCCAATTAATTTATTCATTTAATCTAACATTTTAATTGAAATGTTTGAGTTTTTTTAAAAAAAAAACATTATGTGCAAACAGACAATTCTCTTTCTTTCTTTTCAGTTTGGATGCTTTTTCTTTATTTGCCTCTGCTCAGCACTTTCTGTGCTACACTGAACAGAGGTGGCTCGAGGGGCCGCCTGCTCTTTTTCCTGTCATAGAGGCAGAGTGTTCAGCTTTTCATCGCTGACATCTCTAGACCTACACACAGTCTTTGCAGTGTTGAACTGTATAGCTATACAGTTCCTATAGCTAATTTGCTGAAAGTTGTTAACCATGAAAGGATAATTTATCCTAAAAATGCAGCTGTGTGCTTGAGAAGAAAATGTCCTGCATTGGGTAGAACGTTCTATCTACACCCTTCAGGTCTATTTTTACATAGTGTTCTTTAAATTCATTCTTTTCATACTGATTTTCCATCTGGATTATATATTCAACATTTGAAAGTAGACTAGTGAAGTTCCCTATTGTTTTTGTACTATTTTCATTTTTCCCTTCAACTCTTTTAATATTTTCTTGAAATACTGAGGTCCTCCAAAAATGGTTGAGTATATATTTACAATTGTTGAATCGTCTTGCGGATTTGATGGTATTATCAATATATAATGACCTTTGTGCCTTTTTCAGTTACTTAAAGTATATTTTTCTGATCCTGATAACTGCAGTCGTGCTCTGTTTTCATTACCACTTGCCTGGAAAACCTTTCAGCATTTCAGCACATGTGCAATGCTTCAAACTAGTGGAGCCACTTGTAAGGAGCTCTTGGTAGGTTCCGGTTTCTTATCCATTCAGCTTCTCTGTCTTTAATGGAGATTTTAATGCACTTATATCTTGTCATTTGCTTTCTGACTCTTTTTTAGTTTCTTTGATCCTTTCTTCCTCTTTTGCTGTATTCTTAGCCTCCTATAAATATGTTATTATCACTCTTAGAGACAAACTCCTGATAAAAAGTAGAAGGCTTTTTAGGTTGATTTTTCTTTCTCCTCTTTCTATACAGCAATATTAAACAAGTATATATTAGTCCCAGCTCTATGGATTTTCCTCTTACTTAAAAGTGGCTTCTAAAAATGGAGTGTATGCTAATACAAAAAATAATTAAATTCTGTACTCCGTAGGTTCATAATTGATGAGAGTAAGGGACACCCTGGGGAGCTTCTTGATTACTTTTAACGGTAGATTTCATGCAGCATTGTAACCTAAAGTAACAGCTGACTGCAAAGCATATAATTATAGACTTCCCACCTCACAGATGACCTCAGAGTATCACATGTAAACCTGTTGGAATTTGTTCAAGACACAGAAAGTGATGACAAGATTAATATTCTGACTTTAAAAAAACATATTTTCCTAAGACTTGTTGATCTTGTTTGAAGGTAAAAATTTAGGAGTTGGCTGACCCCTGAGTTTCAGAATTGCTTTTAACTGTTGTTTGATCAAAAATGCTTTCGTGGCATATCATTTACTAGCTTTTGCAAAGTATGTTTCCAGTTTGGGTGTAAATCAGCTACTTTTAAACACACGGAAAACATAGTTTTCTCAAGACCATTTGATTTGTGTGTCACATCGCAAACACACAAACACATACACATATGCACACACACACACACACACACACACACACACCACATGCATATGCACTCATGCAAAGACTATTACTGAAGTGATTGGCATTTTACCTGACTGATCATGTAGCATAGTGAGTTGAAATAGGGTGGAAGGGTCTGTGAGGACAGGGAATAAGTTTCTCAACACTAATTGCATTTCTGCATTGGTTTTTATTTGCAAAGTGAAAAAATATGTCAAGATTTTGAAAACCACTGCTTTAATTAAATACTGTTTCAATCTGCAGGTAAGAACCTAACTTTGATTTACTGTAGTAGGCCTTGACCAAAAGAAAAAAAAAACTATCCTTTCTAGCCACCATTCTTGAATTAGAGGGAACTCTTTTTTTTGGTAATACTTGAAAATAATAATTCATGGATCTTAGATATTTAATTTTCAATTTCATAACAAAATAATTACATTTATTAATTAAATTCATTAAAATGCAATTCTTAAATAAGTTTTGAAATATCTGTTTTTATTTTAGATGGTGGTTTTGAACATGCTTGTCATCAAGCAATTGTTTTAAAAAATCCAGCCACTGTATGTACTGTGCTGTTATTTCATAACAGGACTACTTCACCACTTCCCTGGCTCTGGGCTGGGTGGTTCTGAATCCATCCAGAATAATATTAAAGGAATTGTCTTACCAAGACATCCTGTAAACTTACATTACCCAATCAGTTACTTGTCTACAGCAAGGCAACCAAAGTTTTTGCCATTCAAGCAATATTATCTGTGATATGACTGCTTCCCACAAGTTCCCATGCCTCCACCTCCTGCTGCTTCCTGCCTCGTGTTTGGTAATCAGGCCACAAAATGATTTATAATTTAGTATGCACACTTTGCTGTAATTGCTGAGTACATAGATTTTGAAACTGGGCTGCTAGATTCAAATGCTAGTTTTGTAATATGGGGCAGTATATTCAACTGCTCAGTTTAAAGATGAACTATGTTACTGCATGGAGAAAATGGTATTTCTACTTTATAAAGACCATTTGAAAGTAAGGCTACTGGACTTGACTTCCTTGTAAAACAACCAGAAAAGAGGATACACACACACACACACACACACACACACACACACACGGTGTGATAAAGAAAGTTGTGAATGTTTAAATTTAAAAAAAAAATATTACGGCTGGAGAAAAAATAGAAAAAGGAGAAAGGAAGAAAAGATGAAAAGAAAGTTTTTATAAATAAAGACGGGAAAAGGGGTTGAAGGGAGGAGTGGGCCATGGGGAAAAACCAGCAAGATATATAATGTACGGGTACAAAGTCCTGTGATGATTGTGACATTATGTATACCTAAAATGTAACAATAAAAATAAATTACAGAAGTAAAAATAAATACTCACTGTCAAATACCCTCCAAATACCGCCCACATTTTTCCCATCATATTTGCCACTTTCTGAGGCTTTTCTAGCCGTCCTCTTTCATGAGTGTCCCTATTTTTCATGAGTGTCATGACTGCCTTGATGTCTGTCCTGAATCAATTCAAAAATGTTTATCATTCATGGCAGCTTTGATGTGGGAGAGACCCAGATGCCACATCACAAATGAGGTGGGTAAGAACCCTCCAGAATGTTTTTGTATGCCTGCTTTTCTGTTCAAAGATCCTTAGCAGTGGCATTTGCCATTTTTTATTGCTTGAAACAACTCCCGCCCCCAAAAGATGCAGGGTGTGACCGGAGGAGATGACTACCGTGCGCTGTGTGCATGCACAAGCCTGCCAAAGTGAAACCTATTCATCTGTCCATCCAGTGCTCACATATGATAATTTGTACAACCGATATGCCCTGATAAAAACGTAGGAAAAAAGAAAATGGCAAGAATAATGAGATAAATGTGTTTAAAGCGAGGACTTTATTGGAGATTAATGGCATTTCATATTTTTATTATTGCTTAACTTTTTTTCATTTTAATGATCTGAGTTAGTAACAAAACAAATGTACAAAATTGTTTTTCACATTTCCATACATTGTGTTAAGGGCTGGTTGAAAACTGCACTATATAAACAGGCTTCTTTATATCCTTAAGTTCAATTACTGTCACTTATAAAGTAAGGTAATTTACAAAAACATGCATTTGTGAACACAGATGCCAAAAGTTGTGCATGAAAGTTAATACACAACCAGTAGAGTACACTGTTCACTTGTGTAGTCGTGTACCAAGTCTAACTGACACAGGCACAATTGTGCGGGGATATTTCACTCTATTTGAGAAGCATCTTTTGAAACATGGAAATACAGTTTAAAACAAAAATTGCATTCCGCAAATACAATAAACTAGCAACTTACATATTTGAAGCAACTTTCGGGAAAGCTGCTTCAAAAACCCTGCTGCTGCATTGGTTTCATGGACATATTTTAAAATTCATAGGCTGGAATATAGCTACTTTAAAGAAAATAAATACAGTATGTATATTTATAAGGAAATTATAGTTTTAAAAATATGAAATTTTGAAAAACAGTATTAATGAATATGTTCAACTGTGTATACATATATTTAGAAATTTAAAATATTAAAAGGAATTAAAATTTTTGAAACCGGCTTGAAATATGATTTTCCCCATGTTATCAGTGCTTCCTATTTGATAACAGAAAACTGGAAGTTTCTAATTCAACTTATTGTGGTGCTTCATAAAGCATTCTGCATTTGGGATTTCATAAGAGGATCAATAAGTGGAAACTGGGGTGTCATGAAAATGACAAGGAGGCTCCATGCTCCAACCACTCATTTGAAATGATAATCAGCACCACACAAAATTACTTTTTACATTAAATTTTTTTCCAGAACTCCTTAGGTAAGAAAACTTGATCTTTATGATATTTTTCTGGGTTCTGGCCACATGTGCTTTACCTCTTCAATTGTATCTACAACCTAAAGTTACTTACTTCTATGTTATGAATTTCAACCCACCGTGACAAACAAAGGAAATATTTATCAGTTAGGTATTTATTTTGCCTCACAGAAAGAGAAAACTCATGTGTGGTTGTCATAATACAATCCCACTTTTCTTTAAAGCCTGACGTTGCTGCTTGTCCTCTGTTGTATGAAACACATGAGAGATGATGGTACATTTAAATAATGACAGCTAATCTTTTACTGTAACGTTAAAAAATTTGAACACACTGTGCTGTTTGATAAGCCCTTCTACAGATGCTCCTCACCTCCTAATTGGGTTACATCCTGACAGATACATTGCAAGTTTAAAACAGAGTCACTCAGGACTGCTTTTAATGCATCAAGACCTGGGAGAAGTATGAAGGTCTACAGAGCGGTCCCTTTGTGGTGGCTCAATATATAGCTGAAAATATAGAGAATATAATTCTAATAATGTTGAACTATGATTGAGCTGAACATCAATAATTCCCATACCAAACAGAGTGCTGAGGAAAACCTGAGTGGAGAGAGTGAAGATACTCCGGAGCATTCAGGGGAGAAAGAGACGCCCTCTCCTTAATTCTTCTGTAGGCTCTTGGGTTAGCTTTAGGAAACTAATTAACATAAAAACTGATTAAAAAGAAAAAAATAAAACTTTTATTAATGCACATGTACATGAGGATCTCTACAAAGAATTAAGTCTGAAAAAGTTACCACAGCATGATGCTTTCATACTATTAAGATAAAGAACATTAAATTTGGGAAGCAGAGACAAGAGAATGGATGTCTGGACTAGAATAATGAGTGGTCGGGGTTTTTAAGAAATATATTAGGGGTAGGGATGTGGACAGTAATGGAACAAGGATTGTTTCAGATTCTGTTTATTTACTTTTATTGCTGCTAAAGACAAAATAAGAATTTTCTGAGCACCTTCAGAGATTTTATGAGTAGTTGCAGGAGAGGTAGAAAGTACTAAAAAAAAAAAAAAATCCAGTGTCACTAATCGAAGAACAGTAAGAAAATCATGCTAGCAATTGTGACATACAATGAGATTTTCCCCCCTCTGGTTAGTAACAGGAATACTGGAAAATTTGAAGTGCATTCTTCTTTAAACTAAGACCTGATTAGTGCTTCTTTACATGAACAGCTCTGTCTTCTTAGTACATTTCTGAAAAATTTGTGCCACCAGAATCAGATTGAAAAGTTAGCTATCACACAATAGAGAAAGAGTGACTAGGAGATTGATTAGTCATGGTTGCTGACCTTTATAAAATGATAACTAATCACTTTTGTGCGGATCAGAATAAAGTTCATAATGTAATGAAAATGAGTTATGACACCTTATATATTGGTAGTGACAATGTAGTAACAAAGCAACATTTTTAATAACTATTATTTCTATAATTCTATGCTTTTGACCTAAGAAACTTTGAGTATGTAATTATAAATGCAATTTAAGTCATTCATTCATGTGTTTAGTCTTAGAAATTCATTAGAATTAATTTTTATTTAAGAAAGACACTAAATAATTAATGTTTCCTGCAGAGTGTGCACCCCGTTGCACATGTATTTCCTAAAGACCACAAATTCCTCTATAACACAGCTTCTAATTGGAAAAAATGTCCATTTATGCTAATTATACCTTTGAAAATCATATACCTTTGAATTCTCCAGGAGTAATTCCAGGGAACATCAGTAACAGCAGTCTTTAAGGATAAAGTTTTTCTTTTAGGGAGAAAGTTTTAAAAATGTGATCCCTGGACTAGAAGGATCAGCACTATTACTAAATAAGTTCAGAAATAATAAATGGGCCCAATAAGCAGTCCCCATTCTTATCCTGGAAATTGAAACCAAGATCTCCTGCATGGTAGGCAAATACTCTAGCACTGAGCTACATTTCTAGCCCTTCAAAAATTAAAAAAAAATGTGTCTAATAGGTTCACACTATGTCACCCAGCTGGTCTTTAAGTCATGGTATTCCTGCCTTAGTCTCCTGAGTAACTGTGATTAGATGTGTGCACCACCATAGCCAGCTTAGCAACCTGTTGGAACCAGGCTTCCAGGTGATTTTGAATGATGCTGAATTTTGATAGCCATTAACTTAGTAATCGCTGATGAACTCTTTATAGACAGAATTCTGTTTCATGCCTAATTTCGTGCTCCTGTGTTCCTTAATTAACCAACCTCAGCTCACTCAGAAATGACTGCAGCTGTATCTTTATCTTCTTGAGGGTTGTCACAGAAAAGCTCCAGAAAAGGAAGCAGTACTGTGGCTCGCCCAGGTGATGGGTTGAAACATGGTAAAGGAGGCCAAGTGCTGTAGGGATGGCCCCACTAGACAGGCTTGCATTGGCAGTCTGTCATAGCACCACCACAAGACACCAGAACTTATGAGACACGGTTGTACAAAGGAAGCTTAGAGCGGAGAATGCTCACATCAGAAAACTAGCAACAAGCCCAAATAAATAGCTTGATGATACATCTCAAGGTAATAGATAAACAAGAACAATTCAAACATGGAGATTTTATAAGGAAGGACATTATAAAAGATTAAAGCACAAATTATTGAAATGGGAACTAAAAAAAATCAATAAAACAGTTGGTTCTTTAAAGGATTAAACAAAAGAGACAAAATTTTAACCAATCTTACCAAAGTAAGTAATGCCCAAATCCATACAATTAGTAATGAAAAAGGAAAAATCGCAATGCATTCTGCCAAAATCCAGATTATTGGCAACTATTTTGTGAACCTGTAGTCTGACAAAATAGAAATTGCAGAAGAAATGGATAAACTACTATATACATATGAACAATCCAAGCTAAACCAAGAAAATAAAAAAATTACTATGACAATATGAGCCAGTGAAATTGAAGAAATAATTAAATGCATTATCAACTAAGAAAAACCCAGGTCCTGACAGATTCACTACTGAATTCTACGAGAACTTTAGAAAAGATCTAATGCCAATACACTTTAAACTCTTTAATGAAATCAGAAAGGAAGCAGTACTAAGAGTCATTCCTGAAAGCAAGTAGTACCCTGATTCTAAGACCAGAAAAGGAGCCAACCCAGAAAGAGAATCACTGGCTAATCTCTTTTATGAACACAGATGCAAAAATCCTCGTTAGGGTACTGGCAAACAGAATGCAGAAAATCATCCAAAAGCTCATACTTCATGACCAAGTAGGATTCAATCCAGAGATGCAGAGATGGTTTAACATTCACAAATCAATAAATATAGTCCATCACATAAACAGATACAATTAATATAGTACATCACATAAACAGAAACAAGAACAATAATATTATGATCATCTCAATGCAAAATGCAAAAAAGCTTTTTATTGAAGCTGATATCTATTCATGATAAGACACCTAAAAAAAAAACAGGTATAGAAGGAACTTATCTCAAAAGGATAAAAGCTGTATATGACCAGTCTACAGTGAACACCTTATTAATCATCTCTCTAAGGTTAGGAATAAGACAAGGATGTCCACTGTCACCACTCATATTCAACACAGTCCTTTAAAAAGTGAGCCAAAGCAATAAGGTAAGAAAAAAAAAAAAAAAAAACAACAGAGGTACATATAAGAAATAACAAAATCAAAATATAATTATTTCCAGAAGACATGATCCTTTACTTGCAAGACCCAAAAAAGCTTCACCAAAAGACTCCTAGAATTGATAGCTAAGTTAAACAATGTAACAATTTATAAAATAAACACGCAAAAAATAATACCAAGGTTATACACTGATAACTTGCTGAAAAAGAAATTAGGAAAATAATGCCATTCACAACAACATTAAAAAATTACTTAGGGATTAACCTAACTACGGAAGGGAAAGACCTCTGCAATGAAAATTTCATCAGACCCAAAAAGGAAATTGAAGAGGACATTAGAAAGTGGGGGGAAAAAATCTCCTGTTTCTGCTTGGCAGAAACAACATAAGCAAAATGGTTATACTTCCAAAACTGATGTGCATGTTTAAGGTAATGTCAGCCAAAATATCAATATCATTTGGTAAAACAATAAAGAAAACAGATATGACAGAATTCAATGTGATTTGTGATTTGACAGCAGATACTTAAAACTAGTTTGCAAGCAGCTCTCTGTGAATTTATTTGTTCATTCACTCTGGTTGTGTTCATTAATTTACTATATATATATATATATATATATATATATATATACATATATACAATATATATATTGTACAAAAATATATATTATACTATATATATATATATATATATATATATATATATATATTGTACAAGAATAAACCAAGTCATGATACAAGCAGCAGCTAAGAGAGGTAGGTATTGTTATTTTAGATAAAGTGGTTAGACAGTAACCCTCAAAATTCGATTATCATAGAAGAGAATTGAACAACAAACAAGAGTCAACTGCCTGAAAATCTGTTAGAAGACAGTACAGTAAACAGAAATGAAAAAAATGAAAAGAAATCCCATAAAAATCAGGAAACCTAAGGATGTCTGCTTAGAAAATGCTTCTGTCCAACTAGCAGGGTTTTAGGTATTTAGCTGAGAATCTGAACTTTGTCAGGTTTCATGAAACCAAGGCCTGGGGTTTGCTTGCCACATAGAATTTGGTGGACTGAGTGTGGGAAAGTTTCTCTTCTGAGTAAGCACTGCGTGGTGTCTGACGAGTTTCCCTTCTGAGGTGAGCAATTGCTTCCTTGACTTCGTGTGCTTTAAACTGATGCCAGAATTACCAGTGTGTGTGCACCTTTGTAAAATCCTCCACTCCCCTTGTCTGGAAACCTTAAGAATATTTATAGACACCTTTTAACTAAACACACAGCTGTAATAGTCACCTGCTCTAATTCTTTTTTGTTCTTTTGCCTAACTTCATCTTTTGAGTTTTTAGATATTTCTGATTAAAAAGGTACTAGATACTCTAATTTACATGTTCCCTTCTACAGGAATTTTAGTTTTCAACTTCCATAAATATATTATAAAATAATTCCTTCACTGTGATTTATAGTCATTATATGAGTGAGACAAAAATGTGACATTTTACAAATCAGTGATAGTCAATTAAGATGCTCCTGGATCAAATAATTTGTTTGCCATTTCAAAGTAAATATATAGGCCAGATATTTAGTTTTGATGTTTTAAAAGAAAAACAGAAAGTAAGAAGAAAAAATTTTCAATGCTACTTAGCAAGTAAGCTGCATAAACTACACATATTTTAAAATATCTAAATATAAACATGTTTGCACCAAAAATGTTGACCATCTGTCTTTCACTTTGAATTTATGTGGAATAATTATAATTGCTAAATAGATTGCTTCTGTCTATCCTAGATCACTGTTTGCAAACCTTCTGTATTATACTTGGAAAATAAGTAAAGAGGAAGCCTTTATAGGAACTATCTATAACACACTCAATGAGCAGTTGTGCAAAGACTGACTGGCCAAAGCATTTAAACACTGGATGTTGGACCTACTTCCGGTTTTATGACCATGCACGGTATCTCTCCTCTTGGCACAAATTCCTGGATAAATCTTGTCACATAAAAAGCAGGGAGAGCATTTTCTAGACCTGCCTCTGCTGATGCAATCCATGTGATCTCAGTAGATTACCTCCCTTTTGAACTCCGTTCTTCTGGTTTGCTACATGGTGGTTTAGTTTAAATGCCATCCCAAGTTCTTGTGGTTTTTCAGGTTCTGACCCTGAGTTTTCCTTGGTCTTCTTGTTCCCAGACTGCATACAGCCTAAGCCTTCTCTCAGAGATTCCTTCACACTGGCTGATTTATGAGCCTGAGGGATTGCTCCTTAGCTTCTGGGGAATTTGTGAAACCAGAGGAAGAGCCTGGGCACAGGAACAGGAGAAGGGAGGAGGGAGAAGATGACTCCAGGGCCAGCTCAGGCAGCCTTTCACCACAGCACTTAAGAGCAAACAGTTTGCACTCCTTTCTGCTGAGGTGTAACTGCGAAGCAGGAAAGTACTCTCAAGTGAGAGCATTGAAAGAAAAACTGCTGAGTTTTACTTTGCTACATCAAAGATTTCTTCAGGTGAGTCTTACAAAACCAAAGCTTGTGTTCAAACAAGTTTGGTTTAGGCATGCGTCTCAAAATGTGAATGTACTTTTTGGTCAAAGAAACAAGTACAGCCTAGTATTCTGACAATGCTGTGCAGCTGGAATATTTGAGGTGAGCTCTTAGCTCCAGGGTGTGTGAGGATATAAACGTCTGTCTGGGACAGGCCCTTAAGCAGTATCTTTTTCACTGAGTACAAATAGACGTCCTACTACCATCCAAAATCTAGTGAGCACTAAACACAATTAAGACTGGAATATATACTTTACAGTTTACAATAACATTTCATTTAATAAAGTAAATGATATTTAATTGAGATGGAGGATTTTGGGATTAATGAAAGTTTGGGCCTGTATTTTTTTTATGTCCACTTGAAAAAAGATTGTAAATATTTTTAGCACTGTAATGAAATGGTAGCTATAATATACGTATAATAGAGTATGTATTTGATATTTGACAAGTTTCATAATCCATATGGCTATGAGAACCCCACTCAATTGCAAATAAATTCATTCTTCAAAAGACTTTCTCTACCCCCAAACTAACACTGGATTTCCTACAGATGACTGAGCATTTTCCTAAGGAAAAGAGATTGCCCTTTGTAAGTATTTGGGATAAATGGGTAACGCCTTCCATTTGCATATTGCTCCTAAATTCTTAGCAGGCATAATAAGCAAACAACATCGACTGATTTCTGAACGCCTTGTGTCTTATTATGAAGTGACTACTAAATCTACAAACATTTTCTTTGACTCTCACATATGTCATACAAAAGAAACAACTAGGAGAAGAGTAACAATAGGAAAGAAGGCAAAATCCAAATAAACTCACTTTCCTAGGTTGGATTGCCATGATAGCAATCAGGAAATGTTACACTTTAAAAGCAAAACATGTATTTATCTTTCCCATTTATAACACAGTATGTAGAATTGTTATTCATATATATATATATATTTTTTTTTTTAAATTTTATTGTGAAAGTAGTAAAAATGCAACAGTATAAGACCAAACCGAGCCAATCGAGACAATGCCGTGAAATTGGTACAGGATTTCACAGTAGGATACTGGGATAGTAGTAATAAGTACTATGGTAAATCTCTTTAACTTCACAATAGTTGTCCAGTCAATTAGGTATAGCAAAATCAAACCAAAAATAGAACATTATTAAACCAATTTAGAATACTGAATAAAGCAAAAGAAACATAAAACAGTGAAAACAACCTTTGCCTTCAAACAGAAAATAGAAAGAAATCCCCCATATTTTTATACTGCATATGGTCATCCCCCAAGAGATGCTGAGACATCTATCCCCAGTAGCTATGAGGGGAGGGGACATGCGGGGGAAGGGTGTTTAATTTTCAGCCCACGCGGCAGTAGGCTCACAGGTAATGGTTCTCTTTCTGGCCCTCACTGGGCCGCTTACCAAGAGAGCGGGTGAATAAGCTGCTTGAGTCCCACCATGTCCTGATCTTGGGAGCGTTGGTTCTTCTCTTGGCCCTCGCCAAGGTGCTTACCAAGAGGGCGGGTAAATAAGCTGCCTGAGTCCCACCATGGCTGGATCTTGGGAGTTCTGGGTCTCCTCCTGGCCCATGCCACAAGCATATTATTCATATTTTTATATTGAATCTTTTTCATGGTAATTTTTATTTGCTTTTAGGTGAAAATAGCAGTTTAAAAAATCACTTCCGTAGCTGTCATTTGAATATTCTGGTGCAGAATATTCCCATCTTTTTAGAAAGTCACCATTTTGATTTACTGGATATTTTTGGATGTGTTATTAAGAAGGATGCTTTGGAATTGGTGTCATTAAGTTGGACAAATCTTTCAAGATTTTAAATTTTGACTGTGACAGCGCCAGGGAGAGAACCATCAGTGTCCCCGGAGATCCATGCCATGTTGGAACTTAGGGCTCTGGGAAACCAAGCAAGCAGCTTGCCTCCCTGGTAAGCGGTTGTAGTGTGGCAGGCTGCAGCAGCCCCACGGGGAGAACCACCAGCATCTCCTGAGATCCGCACCATGTTGGAACTTAGGACGCTGGGAAACCAAGCAAGCAGCTCTCCTCCCTGGGCAGGCGCTGCAAGCTGACTCTGGGTTAGATTCCACCAGAAGGGAAGGAGATGTGAGATTTGGAAATTGGAGAAGCAATTCCTATTTCTCTAGCAAGCTTCCAGCTCTAGCAGAAGGCAGAAAGGAAGTTTCTTCTGAGAATCACCGAATTTCATGCCACGCGTAACCGGTATAGTCAGAGAAGGTTTCCTATGATTCCTTCACCTTTTGTGTTTCCCAACAAATGATTTCGTGAATTTAGTTCCTTTTTTCCTTGCTTTTGTTTTTAAAGTACATAATACCTCATATTAAATCCTTCCAGCTCAAAGTTCCTTTTGATGATTTCCTTTCTCCTGACTGAATCCATCTGATAAAGAGAAAGTAAAAATTTAGGAAAATTATCCTTAGTAGGATTTATTTTTCCCTTCTTTGTCAAATTTTAATACTACAAGTAAAGCCTTAAAATCTGTAAAAAAATTTTAAATTTTAATAGCTCAATAGCAAAATGGAGCCTTAGTCTGAGATATTACAATACTGTATCTATACACAGTTGCTATTTACTTACCCTTCTCATTACTGTGACAGCTTGGAAAACAACCTCTTTTTTCACTGGGCTCCTGATGCCTCGCCTGTGGAGCTTAGTGATTATTGTACTGGAAAAGTGAGAACTCAGTCCCATTTCTTTGCTGGCAATCCAGAGGTTGTATGTACAGTAGCTTCCTGGTTAACTAACATAGGAAATCAAGCATGGCATTTATTTGCCGCCCTGAATCACTTTTCACTGCTATTAGTGAAGTTAAATGCCGATTTTTCTTACTACCACATTTTATCATCTTAACACTTTTCCTGAGAAACCTCTGGTTTTGTTTTCTTAGCTCTAAATCAACATAAGAATAATTAACACAGCCACATTGGAGCCCTCAGAATCTCTATACTGCCACAAAAGTTCTTTCTCCTTGCCACAAAGTGAAATAGAACATTGATGCTACAGTTATTAAATTAATATTCATTATTCTCTGCAGTTGAGAGCAGGGCATTTTGGCTATAAATATTAGACTCCAAACATGCAATTCATAATTTTACTGGTACCAAGCCCTGAAAGTATTATGGAGGTAACCATGGTGAAAGAAAATCATGATCTTCTCACACTTATTCATTTTTAAATGAATATTAAAAGCATAGTTTTTCATGTTCATGAAAAGTTGGTTTCACAACTGTGAGTTTATATGAAATTCAATTCCCTTAGGGTTGAAGTGTATGAAAATTTAAGTTAATTTTTGCAGAAATCTTTTTAGGGGATCTAATAAATTTATTCTGAACTTCAGCATAATCTATCTTCCTATTAACCATAGAGTTTGTAAAACAAGACAAATAGAAGCTTTTGTTTCTGATTGTAATTATATTTAATGACATTTTGTAACAATAGGCACCACTTGCTTCCTGACAAAACCCCAAGAACTGAGCTTTTGATTTTTTTTTATTTAAGTTTTGTAATGGGATTTATAATTCAAAAAACATTAAATCTAACATAAAACAAGAAAATAGACTGTGAGAGCCTCCCTTAACTTTCTCCCCATTAGAATAAAACTAGATCTCAGATAGAAGGCCACATATAGTGAAAATATTACCTGTATTAGTAAAAAAGATATCAGAATACATAAGGGCAACATTATTTGAAGCATGCCTTTTTATAAACCTCTAAGCATTCTCATGCAGTAAATGTAAGATCTATAATTATAACATATGTCTTACTTTATTTCATTGTTTTTGTGAAATGGAACTTCATGCTTACAGTCTAATAACTGATAACCTAACTCCACACCAGAATTCTAACTCCTAGAAATATAGAAATGTATTAATAAGTGGAAATTTGAAAGCAATATTATGTGATCATTTTACTTTATAGGTAAGAAAGTGAACAATCAGGGAAGTAAAATGAATTGCTCTTTATCACACAAGAAATTTAGTAATTTAAAAAATGTTTATCGAGTAACTACTCTATATATGCCTATGTGCCAGTGTTACAAATTAAAAACTAGTGGTCAAGTTAATACCAGTGGAATTAAATCACCATGGTGTTGAGCATAGATGTTTCACCTGAGGAAAGTTGCCAGCATAAATAGAGATGTGGAGAGGGAGAAGCAAGGTATTGAGGCATTGTGAGTTTCACTAAGTGTTGCTGTTTGAGCGGTTGGTTCTCCTCGAGGAGCTCTGGTCCTCACATAGAGCATTTCTTCCTGGCTTCGGAGAGGAAGACCTGTGCCACTTATCTCCAGGACAAACTCGTCATGCTGACTTCCCGGCATGCACTCCACTGTGCTTACCGTCAGAGGAGCTTGGGACCTCCATTTCACTGAGGATGCCCTGGTCTTTATTATGAGTGTGATTCTTGGCCCCAGCATAGAACCCTCAACCTACCAGCACAGTTCCTTCACCCTGCTGGCATAGACTTTCTACTTTCCACCAGTAACTTTGGGCCTTCCCAGCACGGATCCACAGAACAGACTAGTGTAAGTGCTTTTTATGGGATCTAGATCTCTAGCTGCACTTGTGCGAGGCATTGTCATGGGCTTTAGGCTTTCATGTGGACTCATGTAGGATATTGCTGTGGGATTCAGGCCCTTGGCTGAATATTTTGTGTCTTTGGTGTTTTGGATAGATTTCCTGCACTTCCTTGTGTTAACTCTGGGTGACCATCATAAAATAATATTATAATTTCCATGTCCTGATTCTAATTGCTCCCCTCACAACTCCTGACTACAACAGCCAGGAAATTAAGCTAGGAAAATGAGGAAGGTATTATACCAGCCAAGCCCCTATACTAAATATTGAACTCATTTGGGTTAAGAATAAAGTCAGTAGTAACTTTTAGTAGTAAGATATATAATGTGTCTGTGGAAGTCAAGAAACTTTGAGCAATCTAAAAATGAGAGCTGGAGCATAACTGAGTACTAGCCGGGTGAGTATATGAGAAAAACCGTTCAGAAAAATAGAATACTGTGAGTAATGACATGGTTGGTGTTTAAAAACAGCATACTTTTGAATATAGAAGCATTCACAGAATTTATGTAGCTGAAAAAGATGAGGTTGAGGGCCAAACATTATAAGACCATAGGAATATTATTTTCAGTTATTATGAAGAGAGGTTATACATTTTTTTTTTAGTGGGTAATATTTTTCTTTTTAAATAATATATGAAATGCTTTCAGGAATCAACTCACCTTAATTATTTGCATTACTCTTCCACTCCCATTTTTCTGGTGAAAGAAACTTTAACTTGTTCTCCTCCATCTCTTCACTCTACAGGACTTGAAGCACCATTTTAAAAGATGCTTCAAATGCATTTTAAAAGATCTTTCAAATGCATTATTTGCATTATAACTTCAAAGTTTACAACAACCTGGAAGTAGTAGTGTCAGCTCAAATGATCATCCCTGAATAATGTCAACACTGTAAAATTTAGAACATGTAAGAAGGAAGCTTGGCCTCATTCCAGTCTCTTTGGGAAGAAAAGAGATATTTTCTTCGCAGAACAGACTAATTATTGAAAGTTAGATGCCTGTGAGTGGCATCTAAGCATAGACAGAGAGATCAGTTTTTTTTTTTTTTTTTCTGTAAACAATCCTGGCTGTTAATGTACTTGAGATAAGATTGTTGGAGCAAAAACTCATGAAAGTAAGTTTTTTTTCTCCCTTGGCCATTCTCTAGACTTCAAGATTTTCCAAGTGTAGTTTCATAGTAACATTGAATTTAGCACTAAAGAAAGATCTTACAGCTTGCTTAGTAAAAAATATTGATGTTTTAAACTTAGACATAAAGCCAGTTTGCCATTCGTGGCTCTGGATAATGAATGATCATAGATTGAAAACAGGTCCTATGAGACCTGTGACAAGTCCTATGAAATCATTTTCATAATATCTTCTAGCTCATTTGAGGAGTTGTTACATTTAGTGGCTTTAACGACCTATTGGACTTCTATTCCTTTAAAATTAGGCTAAATTGGAAATAAAGATACATTTAAAAACAGCACATCTATATACACTGATTTCCATATAACACTAAAGTCTAAGGGAGATAGTGTGGCAAAGAGATTAAGAACTTTTAGCCAGGAGTGGTTGGCACATGCCTATAATGGCAATACTTGACTCAGAAGGCTAAGAACTTGAAAATTAATCCTTCCTAACTACTAACTTTGTAAACATATTTAAATTAAATAGATCACATAAGGTTTGGTATCTAGGTTAAGATTTTGGCAACTCTTAAGTGATGGACTAAATGCATTTTGCACGATGAGATGGACATGACCTTTTGGGGGATTAGAGGTAGAATATTATGGTTTAGATTTAATATAACCTCTGAAATGGAACTGAAATGTTATAGCTTGTGAAACGGTGAGTTACTGAGAGTGTGACTGAGAAGGAGGCATTCGTGTCCCTAGCTCCTCCCTTCTCTCTCTGTTTCCTGGTTACCATGAGGTGAGAAGTTTTCCTCCAGCAGACTTTTGCTATAAAGTTTCTGCCTTGGATCCAACCACCCATGAACTAAAACCTCTGAAATCATGAACAAAAATAAACCTGTCATTTATATGAGGTTGCTGGGTATTTTGTTCTAGCAATAAATATAAACCCATAGCAACTAATGTAAATTCCCTATGCTTTCCAGAAAATGATGTGATTTAATTCTCCTTTATGGCTAAGTAATATCCATGGCAAATTGTGGTAGGATGTGAGTTCCATTGGACTTGATCAGCCTGCTTCTATGGTCTCACCAGATGTAGCTCACATGTCATCTCTGTTGGACTGATTCTGCTCGCTGCCTTTGGCTTTGCTCAGCAGACATTTATTTCAGATATTTCCCACTTCTTGAGTCTTGACTATCCCTTTATCTTCACACTCACAGTTTTATGAATCACCCCCTTAGGTACCCTTATTGGAAACTATGAGCCTGTTGCACATTTTTGCCAGTTCTCACACTCCTCTTTCTAAAATCTCATTGGGAGCCTCTGTGATCCCACAACTATTGCATTCTGCATGCCTGAAGAACCAGCCCCTTGTGGTTGACACTGAAAATTACTGCTAGGTTGAGCAGTAACTTGGAGCCCTGCGCAATGTGTACAGTCTACTCTCATTGCCTGGATGGCAGGATACAGGAATACACTTCCCTAGACAGTACTGAGTCAGCAAGGTGTCCCAGGAACTCTCTTCTCAAAGCAAACTCTTTCACAGTAGCTTGGTCTTTTATATCTTTGAGTGTAATGTGAGTGAAGTCCAGTCATTTCCTGAGATGCTCTCAAGGCTTCTTTCCTATTGTGCTGATGCAAAGTACTTGGCTTCATTTTAGTGCTATTCTTTTAACAGTCAAGATTTTATTGGACCCAACTTTACACATTCTTCCTTTCAGACCAACCCACAAAATTTTCAAATCATTCATCCCCATTTTTGCTATTGATTCTCACTGTAGATCTGGCTAAAAGTTGCCAGCAGTACCAGTGTCACAGTCTGAATATTGGGCTGCCTTATAATATACATCCACAAGATTAATTAGTTCATCAGTTTTAAATTCTGTTTCACACAAATTGTTGGGACATGATTAAATTATTTGCCAGAATTTAACACACATGGTTTCTGGCCCATTTTGTAATACAGCCCTTGTTCCTATCTGAAATATCATGAGTTTGGTCTTTATTGTTCACATTATTATCATCATTCGGGTCCTTTGAGTTCTCAGCAGCTTCACCCATCAAGCCCAGATTACTGCATTCTATGGATTTGCTAACCAACATCTGTAAAACTTTCCAAACTCCTCCCACAAAGTAGCTCTAAAGACCTTTGATCCATGTGTCCAGGTATAATTATAATCATGACCCCACTCTAATTACAAATTTTCCATATTAGTCATTTTCCCAGTATAGGACAAATACCCAACAATTTAAAGGAGAGGAAACTTATTTTGTCCCATAGTTTCAGAGGTTTAGTGCATGGTTACCTAGCTTCAAAGCAGAACATGGCAGAAGAGCCTTGTGGAGGGAAACTATTCACTTTGTGGTGACCAGGAAGCAGACAGAGAGGGAGGAGCCAGAGACAAAAACATACCCTTCCAGAAGTAAGGGGAAAAATGAGACACCAAAGGAAGAATGGAAATGAAGCTTTTATAAATGGGGAGGGGAAAGGGAAAAAATCAGGTTATGTACAGGTGCAGATTCCCTATGATTGTTATCATTATATATACTTAAAATATACCATTAAATGTAATCAATAAAAAAATCCCACCATTTCAGGTCATGCCTTCAGTAACTTACTTCCTTTAACCAGGTCCTACATGCAAACATGAGAATTTTAGGGATTTTTTTTAGAACTAATCTATGTAAGTGTCTGGGGATGGAAGAAATTGTAGGAAATCATATCAAAGTGTAGGAGCATATTAGAGGAACATCAATGAACACCCAGGGCAAAACTCAGAAGACTAACATTGCAAAATCACATGCTTCTTTGTGGTTGGCCTTTGTCACATGTTTGTTTATCTGTGACTGACAATTGGAAAACCATCACATGTTTATCTGTGTAACACTTTATTGAGACAAGTACCTTGTCATATATTTGAGAAATGTACTCCTTTTTATTTATGCTTAAGAAATCCCCATGTCCCTTTCACAGAAACACAGTCTGAGATCCTTATCAACTCAGACCACAACACTCAATTAAATAGTAATTTTTAAACCAAATTACCCATAAGTATGAAGTCACCTCATATTTACTGAGCATCCCAAGTGGGATACCCCTATCTTTCAGTTCATTCTGCTGCTAAGATAGCTCTTCTGCTTTTTTTCCATTTATCACAGTTCAAATAAGGTTTTGCTTTGCATTACATCAGTCTTGACTATTTTTTTTCTTAGAGCCCCACTTCTTCATTCTTCACTGGAAATCAAAGACCTGAAGGAAAGCAGAGAATCATTACCTCCTCTCCTCAGAGATTCTCTGCAAGATGCAGCATTTGGTAGAATAGCTGGGAAATTAAAGAGAAGACCATCAAACACCACTGAACATGGTCAGTCTAAATAGGAGTGACCACAAGAGGAAACTCTGTATTCTTCCCAGCTCAATTTATGGAGATGTTCTCCACCACAAAATTTAAATCTGCCTGAGCCCCCTCTGGAAAATAAGGAATACTGGTTTCTAGAAATATCAAGCACAGTCTCTGACCATCAAGAGGGAAACTTGGATGTTACCCTCATGTAACTTAGTGGTGGATTTGCTTAAGTACTGGCACACTTGCTAAGAAAAGATCCTTCAGACCCAGTTAGAATCAATGCCCATGGACATGGCGAGGGGGAATCAGGAGTCCTGGAACATCCTAGCTCTTCTCTTTGCCCTGAAACCTTGGGCTGTGGCTTCTTTCTGGATGTTGATGCTTTATATTGCATAAAAGTAAAACTACAACTAGTTTCCAAATTAGGTTTCCATCATCAAGGTTGCCACTTTTGCAAACATAATAAAAACAAGAGCTTTAATTGTTATCATAAGAACCTCACAGACTTTGGGCAACAACTCAGAAATTACATTCTTGTTTATTCATCTTTTCTTTCATGGTAGGAAACCACCAATAAAAAACATACAACCTGAGCAAGATAAACTGGTTCCTATTTCTCTTTGTTAATTACACAAGTTACCAAAAAAGAAGAAGAAAATAAAATTTAAACAGCCCTTGTTTAGAACCACCTTACTCTTCCTTCTCTTATTAGGCTACTGTTGGTACTATGTGGCCTTGAACATCAACACTTGGAGTTAATGATAGGCCTTCCAACAGGGGGGAAATTTTAATTCTCTAGCAATTAACCATGATATCCCCCTCAGCCTCCCTAGAGAGAGCCTGCTGGGAATATATCTATCAGCAATGGTTTAAATAAGCTTGCAGGAGCCGCACAGAAAATTATTATGGGCTGAGGCCTCTATAAGCCAGATGCTAAACACTATGTTTCAACACACCACCAACTACTACCCATGGCAGGGCTCTTATGTCACAGAAGGTTTAGCCCAGGAAACAAGGGACATCCTATCCTGGGCATCAGAGGCTACTCTCCACAGGAGAGGGAATCTCACTGCCCAAGTTGAGGGCATTAGAGGTCACTCTCTGCAATAATCATATGTCCTAGGCCAGGAGATTCTTGAGGTCAAGGTCCTAGAATACGGAAGGCTAAAACCTGAAAGGTTTAAATTTTCTTTTGTTTCTGACACAGGTGGTTCCCTATAAAACTCCATTATACCCCCCTAATTACTCATCCCTGCTGTCAGTTTCCAGCCATACCTGTAGTAGTTAGCCAGTTACAATTGTCCTTTCTGTACCAGTGCTCATACTTTGAACTTACATGCTCTGATGTCCTGGTAGGGTTTGTTTGTTCTCACCTAGGGGTCATCAAACTCCAAATGATCATGAAGATAGTCCTCTAGATGGATCCAGCCATCTCCCCTCTACTGTGGTCAGTGTCATCAGTACCAGTGTCTCCTGGTACTCATCATCCACTGCTCCAACCATTTCTTCCTTTCAACTAGAAGTAGCCAGAGTAGTCATCACTCCTGATTTTAGTAACAGTTGGATGGTTGTTTCCAAAGGTAGAAACATAGGGACAGTTGAGACATCTAGGCTAGGTTAAGTACAGGACTGGGTCCTTTAATAAGTAAAGGAGCCATGACCTCTGTGTCACAGCAAACAATAAAGTTGACAATTGTCTTAGTTACTTTTTACTTGTCACTGAGACAAAATATCTGATGCACCAAGTTGGGTCAAAGGAAAGGTTTATTTCTTACAGTTTTTGGAGGTTTCAGTCCATACTCAGTTGGCTCCAAGGCAGGGTGGCATGACCGGCCGCTGTTCATGGTGGCTGCAAACATCAAGCAGAAACTGGCGAGAGAGAGAGAGAGAGAGAGAGAGAGAGAGAGAGAGAGAGAGAGAGGCCTTCTTCCTGCCATTACGTTGTATGCTGATTCCACCCCTGGGTGGATGTAGCACTGACACCGTCAATCCAAGCACTAGACAACGAACCAATCACAAATGCACAATGCAAATGCATGAGGCCTAGGGGTCACTGACATAAACCATGACAACCATCAGTTTCACATTTGTATCTGTACAACATCAATGTTATAAAAAGGCAGACATCCCTACAGATAATACCTACTATGAAGCTACCAGCCTCCTTCCAAAACAGCCACTTAGATCATCTCTACTTGATTGAAATCTGCTGTACTTAGTTTGTAATGTGAGTAGTAGAATGGCTATTTGGAATTTCCTATATACCCATCTCTGAGGGGAGACTGTTTATTCAGTGTGGTGTAAGAATATTTGTCTCAGATACCTTAAAGTGGCTTGTCTATGTTTTTGAGAGTCCAAGGGCTTGAAAAGAGACTATTCGGTCAAGTAAAATTTAGTTTTACATACAGTTATAACCAACTAACACAGAATAGAATGTGTGTCAAGCTCTGCTCTTTAGGGTCCTGTATAATCTTTAAAAGTATTCAATTGTTGGCAGTGAGGGAGATATTAAATTTAAAAGAATCAAATTTCTTATATCTTACATTATTTAATATTCACTTTCATAATAAGGCTAAATATGGAATTTTAAAAATAACTTGAGTAATTGAAAACATGAAGAAAGCTATATTTCTTTCACATCTATTTGTGAGGGTGAAAATTATATTCATGACAGGTTTGTTTCTTGTTCTTTTAAATTCTCTGAAAGTATTCCAGAAAGCTTGATTTTTTCCCCAGAGTCCCTCTCTAAGTAAGTACATTGTGAATTAGTACTTCAATAATTACAACAGCTAAAAAAACACAAACCTGAAGTTTTTTTCATTCTAGTTTAGGCAGTGTTTTTTTTGTTTTGTTTTGTTTTTTTAAGAAGAAAGATTTACTTTGGCTCACAGTTTGTAGAGGTTTCAGTCCATTTGGGCTGGCTCCAATGCACAGGAGCATGGCAGAAGGACATAGCAAAGAAGAAACAGTTCATGGCATGGTTGTGAGAAGCAGAGAAAGAGACCAAGGGAGGATAGGAAAGAGACAGATCCAGGGCCTGTATTCAGGGAGCTATCTCTCTCAACCAGATTATACCTCCCCCCAGCAAGTCACCTAGAAGTTTCTATAATCCTGCCATCTTCCAAAATCCCCATGTAGGAGCACAAGGGTCTTTTCAGGGAGATGTAAGTAAAAATCATAACAAAAGGTGTTGTCTAAAGTTACCTGATTAATGTGTGGCAGAGGTAGTACTTAAACCCTGGTTGGCTTGACCCTGACACTCAACTTCTAATTACTAGGCTGCCTATGAATGCAATTTGTGTTGAGATGTTTTTATCCTCTTTTGATCCAGAAGGTTCAGCATAATTGTGGCATGATTGG
The DNA here is from genome assembly GCF_034190915.1 of Cavia porcellus. Lineage (NCBI taxonomy): Eukaryota > Metazoa > Chordata > Mammalia > Rodentia > Caviidae > Cavia > Cavia porcellus. Next base: position 21,665,405 of record NW_026947497.1, on the reverse strand, counting down.
GAGTGATGCTAGAGCGACTTATGTCAGCCAGAGGAACTGGAGTGCAGCTCAGGGGTAGAGCATGTGCTTAGCATGTGGAATTGAAGGCCCTGGGTTACATCTCGAGCCCTGGATAAGGAAAAGTATTCATCAAGTAGAACTCAAATTTAGGGGCAATATGCCTGGGTTTTGGCAAAGAAGAACAGATGTTGGGGCCTGGTTCTGTACTCTCAGCTGATAAAGAAGCTTGAGGCACTTCAGGGATGCCTGGCCCTCTGTTAGAGAAGCAAGAGTAGGTAGAGGGAGGTAAATGGGAGCCGGGATGCCCGGGCCTCAAGCTTCCCTTTTTACCCATAAGGGGCTTCCCTTCTCGCTGACTGCATGAACCAAGCATTAGGATGTTGTGAGTTACCAGCCCGAAGGCTGCCGACTCACTGGGCAATACTGTTCTGCATATCCTGGTGATGGCTGCAGGCAACTCTCATGAGAACAGCTAACTGCCCCACTGTGAAGCTTGAGGAAATCAAAAATCTGCAGGGCCTCATACACTTGAATCTGGATCAAACTTCAGATTCTGGGAAGAGGAGAGGTGGCCACTCTCTTCACTTTTTGAGGTAACTCTCCTACTACAGTGGAAGTGATTGCTTCATCTTGCCCAAAGAAGGATCAGGTGGTTACTGGGCACAAGAAGCAGGAAAGCATCACCTGGATGCTGTGGCCAATTCCCTGGTGTCTTCATCAAGAGCTTTATCTTCTTTGAGCCTCATCTACAAACAGTTATGCTTTCTGTGACTTGTTTATGTTCATGGTGTGGAATTCTGAGGCAATAAATGAGGTACAATACAATTGCTAATGAGCAGGATCCAGAAATCCTTGTTCCACCTTTAGAATTTTTAAGGACAGAATTCAGAAATAGGATGTGAAATTCTAGAGAATGGTTTTATAAGTACTATATAAGGGGCACTTTATAACACAGATGATTACATTGTCTTATTGATGTTTTAAATAATTATACTACATAACTTGTTCTCTCTATATAAGAATAGTCTACGAATTTTCCAGAATTATGAATACTGCTTGACTCTGAGTAGTCAGCAGAATCTTTCCTAACAGATAGCAAGAAGATTATGTTGATGAATCTCTGTTTGCATTGTTCCCACCTTATCAGTTCAATTCACTGTTCTGGCAGCTAATCCCTAAGCACTAGCACCTCCCTGAGACTTAGGGCTTTGCAAAGTCTTGGTCTACACATGGCACTGGAAGAGATCATCATGTTAGAAAGGTAGAAGGCTTGAAAATTCCTCTCACAGTCCTGGCGGTGGCTGTGCACTGTTATTTGGAACACCTAACCAACACTCCGTTTCTTCCAAACTCTAATTTCACCATTCCATTCCCTGCACCACAGGTCTAGAGATGATAACTTTTTCCTCTGTTTTCATAGTTGCAGAACCATGCCTTATGTGTTCCACTAACACTACACGTGCTTCTGTAAATAGTCTCTTATTACATTACTTGTCAAAGCCCCTGAGTATGCCAATTCTGTCCTGTCAGGATGCAGTTTGATCCGGGGATTGATTTCATATCTGCCATAAGCTTTTCATTTTCCCAGGAACATCATTACTAATTAGTGCTACAACTCTTCAAGGACGTCATCACAATCTGATTGGCACTCTACCATTAAACCACACATATTTGAGTTGGTTGTGTGATCATAAAATGTTTTCCTTCCTGATCTTTGTCCTCTTATGAGTGCCCACCCTACTCTTTACAGCACACTTACAGCTACTGTTTGCACGCTATTTTGTGGTATGCATTAATTTCCCACTATGTGTTCTCCCTGGATGTCCTTTTCAAAAAAAGTACACAGTGAGATAATGATGTTGAAAGAGAAGGAAATTAGATAAGTTCAACACTTTTATCTTTGGTAACTATGAATGTGAATAAAAATAACCTATGTATTAAATCTATTACATTATAAATTTGACATCTAAGTAGGGTGAGATGTATTGTTGAGTGATTTACTTGCCAATAATATTATCTCATATCTATGAGCACCTCTAAATCCTTGTGTTTACTGAATAACAATGCTTGTATTGGTTAGGGTTCTGTAGAGGAGTAGAATGTATTGTGTGTGCGTGTGTGTGTGTGTGTGTGTGTGTGTGCGCATGTGCGTGCGTGTGTGTGTGTGTGTGTGTGTGTGTGTGCATGTGCGTGCGTGTGTGTGTGTGTGTGTTATTAGATAGGCTTACAGGATCCTAGTAGTCCACCATGAACACCTGCACACTGGAGAGCCAGAGGATCCAATAGGTTTTCAGTCCAAAAAGGTGAAAGTCTCAGAACACAGTGTATCAAGGATACAGTGCCATCCTAAGACTGAAAGCCTAGACACTTCCTGGAAAGTCATTAATGTGAATTCATATTGAAAGGCAATTCACATTGAAATTCACAAAGAAGTTAGAGACTGTTGTAGTCAGGGGTTGTGCAGAGAACAATTAGAATCAGGACACAAAATTTATATTATTTTATAATGGTCACCCAGAATTAACACAAGAAAGTGCAGGAAATCTATCCACAACACTAAAGACGTAGAATATGCAGCCAAGGGCCACAGCAATGTCCTACATGTATCCAGATGAAGACCTAGAGCTCATGACAATGCCTCCTACAAGTCCAATTGGAGGTCAAAAGCCCATGAGAAGGGCTCACACTAGTCTGTTTTATGGATCTGTGCTGGAAAGGTCCAAAGATCAGCAGTGGACGCTAGAAAGTCTGTACCAGCGGGGTGAAGGAGCTGTGCTGAAGGGTTGAGGGTTCTACCCTGGAGCCAATAAGTCAAAACAAAGAAGATAAAAACAAAGACAGGGCTGTCCTGAAAAGCACCACAGCCATCCTAAGTGACATGGATGCCCCAAGCTCCTCTGACAGTAAGAGCAGTCAAGTACATGCCAAAAAGCCAGAATGATGAGTTTATCCTGGGGATTAAGTAGCACGTCTTCCCCTCCAGAGCCTGGAAGCAAGCTCGATGTGAGGACCAGAGCTCTCCTAAAGTGAACCACAGCCGCTCTCACTAACAAGGTCCTGAGCTCCTCTGGTGACAATAGTCGAATTCACACTGGGGAAGCTAGTCATGATGAGCTCCTCCAGGAGAACCAAGGGCTCAAACACTTAGAGAAACACAGTGCCTCTCTCTTCTTCTGCACATCTCTATTTATGCTGGCAACTTTCCTCAGGTGGACATCTACACTCAGCACCATGCTGATTTCATTCCGCTGGCATTAAGTTGACCACCAGTTTTTAATTCGTAACAGAGACTGATGTTTAAGGTGATGGTAGGAACAAAAGATACATGTATTCAAACAAATGGGAGCTTTTCAAATGCAGGCTCACTTCCTTCTTCCTGCTTTTTCATCTATCCAGGCTGCAAGCCTATTGGATGGCGTCAACCACAATGAGGATTCCTCTCTCATTTTGCTGGTCTGCATGTCAATAGTCTCTGGAATAGACAACACACACACAGAGAAGTGTGCTTTCCCAGCCTGCTAGGGCATCTCTTTATCCCATCAAGTTAATAATTAAGATTAATCATCAGAGTGCTGGTCTGCCTCATGGATGTAAAATGGTGGCAAAGAACAATTATTTGTGAAAGTGCAAGTCTCTTCCTTTCTTTCACTCCTAAGGAAAAAAATTACCTGAGCAAATCTTTCCTTGTTTAGTGAATAAAATTTCACTTTGGTCTGGAGTACACACTTAATTCTTGAGCTAATCAAAATTTTGCAGAGTAATTCCTAAGTCAAATGGCTGGCTTAGAAGAATAGGTTAGAGTGCCACAAGTGTAGTCACCTTAGTGGGACTATTTGTCCCAGGAAAACATTTAAGGATATTAATGATTATGTGTTTTCACTTCACTATAAAAATAAATAATTGACTTAGCAATCTCAAAGAAATATACACATTTCTCTTTTGGTCAGATGAGTGTGGATCACATCTGCAAACTTCTAGAGGTGTCAGTGTTTGGGTATACTCTAGACACAGGGAAAGGAGTCCTGAATATCTGTAATATTAATGTCAGAACACATCTGTTTAAGACCTCTGTAGAGAACAGGAGTTTTGCCTGCCAAGTGCTGTTTAACTCTGTAGGAAAGCAGGACACAGTGAAGTAGTGAATATCACACTAGAACCTATTCTTCAGATGATTATCAGAGAAGAATACCTGTCTGCTATTTTATTGGTCCTTTAAATATGTTTACTGATTGCCCTCTTGCCTATATGCAGTCAGAGTCAGAGAGTTTCATACTGCTTAATGAACAGGAATAAATCACATGTTGGCCCTGGTAATACCTATAACTGAAGATAAATTATCACTGTTATCTAATTCTCAAGAAGAAAGTGGCATTTAGAAGATATACGTTTGAATTTCTTATCTGATCTTTCACACTAATTAACTATGGGAATTTTCTTGATTTATTTTATATATTTTGGTCTCAGACTCATCATATACATAATCAAATGAAGAGTTAGAGGTCTGTTTTAAATCTCAACAATTTCTACCTGATGTTTTAAATTTTAGGTTTTTTTTTTGTTTGTTTTGTTTTTTGTCTTTTTCCTTTTTATCGGTACTGGGGATCGAACTCACGACTGCCTGCTTGCAAGGCAGGCGTTTATGCTGCTGAGCTAAATCTCCAGCCCCTTCGAGCCCTTTTTTTTTTTTTTTTTTTTTTGTCTAAATTTTAGTTGTTACTGCTTTTCAAATTCATTATTTAGAAGCAATACAGTATTTAAGTAAAATGGACTAAATCATACTTACCTTTGCAAGGCTAGATTTAAAACTAGAATGGCTTGTAATTAATTTTCTGTATCATCTATAAATAATCTAAATAATGAAGAAGACCTACTACTCAAAATATAAAACATCTCACTTCTCATTACATGCTCTGCAAGCAAATATTCAGGATGTTGTGATAAATGTAACTGCTAATTCTATTCATACAATTAAAAAATGAAAAATTATTTGTATCAAAAAATTATCATTGTTTCTATGATTAAGTTACAAAGACAGATAGAGAAGCATTAATCACTTAAGTTACTTAAATACAATACACAGATATTCAACAAATAAATCCCCAGTAATGACTTTAAAGCTGCTTAGATGAGCTCTTTTTTCATATCCAGTCCACTAGAAATCAAAGACAAAAGCATTTAAAGCATAGCCTGCGAATTGCTGGGAGATTTAGAATATTTTTTTTATATTTTTATACTTTTAATATATTATGCTGCAATAAATCTCACTAAGAGCCCCTTCCTGTTGAGATCCGCTTAAACGCTATAATCACTTATTTTTTCTTTATGAAATCCTCACCTCCATTGGTTGCCGCAGCATTGTATATACTGATAATTTTGTAATATCTTCTCTAATACCACTTACCACAGAAACTTACTTTAATATGTAACTGACTGATAATAAGCCTCATTGAAGAACAGTTTATGTACAATTCTTTTCATTTCCTTATATTGTACTAACATAGTGTATTATGATTTTTATTTTTTCCTGTTATGATTTAAATCTAAACTGGACCCCAAAACTTGCAAGTTCAGAGAGTTTGGGAAGGTGATATATTAAGGGGGTGATTGGATAAGTAGGTTTCTATACTCATTAGTGGATTGATTTATTGAAAAAATCTATTAGAACAAAAACACAAGTCAGTCAATTTCTTTGCCATATTATAAAAAAAAATCTGTTTATCTGCTGTCCGATAACAAACTTCTCATTTCTATGTAGAGAATGTTATTTGTTATTCATGTTTATATCAATATTTTACTCATATCACTTAGGTATTCTGTAATAGAGAAACTGTCTAAACAGTTATCTCTTCTTTCTGGGCCGTGAACGCTTTACCTTCAAAATTCTATTCATAAGATCTTTTCTTTTTCTAGCATGCAACGGAGAACTCTTACAAGAAAACTCTATCCATTACCAAGCTGGAAAGTAAAACTTGTTAGTAATAAAATGACACATTGACTGAGATTTCTAAGCAAAGTTTTGAAGAAGCAGCTCAGTTACTCTTGACGGCATAGTGTAGTGTGTGAGAAGAGAGAACTGATATGAACACAGAATTATTAAGCAAAGTTGGAGTTTTTAAATTGTAGTATTTTTATTAAAGGTAGGGAATGAAACAGCCTCCTCTGAGTGAGTTTGGGTCAAGTAAGAGTAGGACAGAAATGCACCTGATAGCATGAGTTTGGGTCACTATGGAGGAGAGAAGCCAACGAGGCAAAACTCAATAAGGACTGAACTCTTTCAATCACCCACTCGTCACTCAGGCTAAAATCAGGTCTGTGCCATCCTAGAGAATATCTTACTCACGAGAAGTCCACATACGGTATTTTGGGGACACTCAAACCATGGCTGCAGAGGCCTGTGAATGCCTGGATGGTTAAGTACAGTGAGATGAATCCTGGTAGACACAGTTCCTTAGGTAGCCTTCTCAAGCAAGGAACCAGGGTCTCTTCTCAAATAAAAGGTTCTGTACTCTTCAACCTGCAATGGATGGAATCTTGACCCCTTCGAAAATAAAGTAATACCTTGGTTCACAAATGCTTTTGTTTGCAAACAATTTGGTTCACAGACACAAACGTTCAGCAAAAATTTGCTTTCATTAGCAAACTCTGCATCAGGAAACAAACAGACCATGGCCACCTTCCCTACATAAACACAAAAGCAGCCATTTTCTTTAAAATTGTAGTGAAAATTAAGTTCATACGCTGAGGTACTACTGTATAGTGCTAATCTTTTCAGTTACCCATATTTACTTTGGCCCCAATTTACATATGATTGTTTTCAAACCAAAATTTAACTTTTAGAATTACTTTTGGTCTAATTTTCACTATAAATCTGGTTATAATCAACCAACTGTACTCATGCCAGTCTAAGTGTTGGGCTAACTTAGAAGTTTAACGACTGGATCAATCAGTGGATTACCCTTATACTCAAACTTCTCAAATTCTCAGGATATGGGAAAAATATAAACAAAAGCTTTCCTAGAATATAATATCTAGTGTAATTCCCAGTAGAGTCCCCATCTGAAAGCTTGTTACCCTGTCCTTTCCTGTCCACATTCATATCAGGATCCTGGTCTTTTGAGTGATGACCAAAATCTTTCATCAGCCTTTCCCCAGAAGCATTCTAGGACTTCTCTAGCCATCTCCAAACCTTTCCAAAATTCTCTCACAGATCAATTACAAAGAATTCCAAAACACTTGGAAGATATAAGCATAGCAACAACTCCACATCTCTGGGACAATTTTTGAATATTGTTTATCTTTCCCATCGCTGAAATAGAATATCGAGCACCCACAACTCAAATTTGAGAAGTTTAATTTGATTTATGGTTTCAGAAGTTTCAGTCTATGCCAGCTAGCTCCAAAGTAGAAACATTACAGTGCATGCGTGTGGCACACTAAAGCTTCCCAGTTCATTGTGACTAGAAAGCAGTGTACGGTAACAGTGCCAGAGACAAAATGGCCAGATGCCATGTATGGTCCCCAAGGTCGTGAGCCCATGACTCACCCAAACATACCCAGATGTGTTTTTTATTAATAATCCCTTAGGCAACTATCAAGCCCCTCAGGTTGATAATTAAATCTATAGACCACAGTAATGTTTATTTTTTCTGCTACTTCAAGCAAGCATGCTCAGGAGGAGGACCTCAGACTCTCCCCCTACTGTGCACTTCTGGGTATCAGAACAGCAACTGAGAGTTTTTCTCAGATCCTTTTAGATGCTGTAACTGCTAGGGATTAAGTGGACTGGGTCACAGCTGGAGCTCTGCAAAATTTTCAGCTGAGGCACTCACTCTTGAAACAAGGCCAGCACCAGGGGAAATTTCTCTCTAAATTTTCTTAGGCTACATGCTTGGGGGAAGGGTGATAGGTAGCATCACTGTGTTGCTCAGGATTAGTCCAGCAATCATCTTGGGCAAGTAAGCAACAAAATCACTGAGATTTTCCTTACTTATCACAGGCATTAAATTCTGGAAACTCTTTAAAGTGGAATAAATTCAATTTGTAAAATAAGATGAACACACATCATTTGGGGGCCAGGGGCAGAATACTATGGTTTAGCTCTAGAATACCCTTCAAAAATTGTGTATTCAGAGGTGGTTATTAAAAGGTGTTGGAGGCATAGGAGTGCTATAATCATCCCTGGGTTGATCCATTGATGGATTCATAGCTGAATTGCTCTAAGTGGGGCCTGATTGAAAGAGGCTGTCAGAGGGTGTGACCTGTAGGGTTTTTTTTTTTTTTTCTAGCTCCTCTATTTTTTCTGCTTCCTGACTATGCATTAAGCAGCTTTGCTCTGCCAAACCCTTCCACCATGAAGGTTCTTATGGCTGGTTGATTGTAGATTGAATCTCCAAACTGTGAGCCAAATTGTTTGTCTTCCTTTAAATTGTGGGTTGGGGTACTGGGTCTTACAATAGGGATGTTGTCTAATTCAGGAATAGTGTTGACTGCCTTTGGTGTTGGCACCAACATGACTCATGTGATTTTCCACACCTCTGGTCTCAGAGGGCAGGCTTCCCCAGTCACTTGGTTCTTGAGAGCTGTCCTCCAACTCCCTCCATTTCATGTCCCCACTTCCTACAGTGTAATGCTTGCACTCCAGTGAGTGATGTTTGGTCCATGAGGCTGTCTACCCACTATGTCAGTGCATTCTATCAAAGATGAGAACATGTTGTCAGCTCTGAGGTCTACAGCAGTTCAAACTCAGACAACGTGAACTTCTGCTCAAGGTATGCCAGCAGCTAACTGCGAGATAACACAAATTCTTTCTTGAAGCGTGATATAGTACACCTTTCAGGTTTATCTACTCAGGCTGCAAGTCTATAAGAGCTGTAAAACTTCCCAATGGTTAGATTGCCAGCATCTGCACTGATAGAGTTTGCCGTCCTCTTTCATCCTCTCTCCTGCAGAGGGAAGATTCGCTCCAGAGCCGTGGAGCTGGGATGCCAGGTGACAGGATACTTTGTTTATCCTACTATATCATTGTTACAGATCTCTGGGTTTTAAAAGATTTCCATATTTCCCTTATTACTTTCCAGGGTTCTCCCAGGATCACATACCTCAATATGCAATTCTGTCCTTGCTGTTTGGGTTCTTTGCAGAGGAGCAGGTGGAACCTACCATTTAGTCATCTATTTATCTCCTCAAAAATATTTCCTAATTTTTTACCATGTGCCAAGGTAATTATAAAAAGTTTGCAGCCCAAATTGTTTTATTATTTTTAATATATAAATACTATATATTAACTGACTATGAAATATTTGACTAGGAAGGCTTTTGAAGGAATTTATATATTAAGATGTCCTTCCTCAAAAATGGAATTACATTTTCTTCTTAATATTACTTACAAATCATTGTTCTCAGATATTGTTCAAGTTATTTAAAATAATTAGCACAGAATGAAACTTACCATGTTCAACAAAAAGCCCCCAAATATCATAAGTTATTTTAAAAATTCTGTAAAATCTTATTTTAACTACTAGGAACAACATAAGAAGCAAATTAATAAGTTTTGAGATATTTAGCGTGCTTTTTTGTCACATTAATTCTTATTAAACTTATCCAAGCCTTAAGTGGAGTATGATACAAGCTCACCATAAGGTAGTGGACAATCTGGGCTACACAGGGATATCATGACTTAAAAACCACAGAAATAAAAGTAAATAAATAAAAAATATCCCAGAGTGATGGTTAGAATATTGATGTGTTTCTTTACATGTTTCTTTTTATGTGATATTTGGCACAGAGGTTTATCAAGCACTGAGATCTTTTTAAATGGCATGTAATGTAGACAGATGGGCTGATTACTTTATCCAAAGTTGGAGTACAGTGACAGTGAATTCTCGGATAATAGCGTGGTGGTGGGAGAAGTGGTTCTCTTGAATCTAAAAGTACTACCGTAAATTCAATGACTGCACATGACATTGTTGGATAACCAGCGATCAATCAAGCCTTTGGCAGAACCCTTTATTTCATACATCCTACCAAAGGATGATGCAGTAATGCCTGCTTACTTGGCTTAATACACCTGACTAGTGAGCAAATCGCATTATGTTTATTTATTTTTAAGAGAAGAAGGAAAATGTACACAGTAAATATATTCATATTTCATGGGTTCCCAGAGGGAAACAGAAGCTCTTTTATTCCCAGGCTGAGAACAAAACTTTTCATCTTCTTTTAGCCCTTTAAAGTAAATTACAAGAGTCGTTTGCCTAGGCCAGGTTCAAATACCAATATTTAAGAGACACTGCTGGCCAGCCTGCCCTCCTTTAAAAAGTTTACTCAATGAAGATACAAGTGCAGCTTCCTGAAGCCTCAGGGAAGCACAGAAAGCATTTTCGGGCGAGTTTATTTCACTTTGAAACTAACCTCTTAGATACGTCAAAACACCCATGCTAGGATCTACTCCTAAAGTTTAATTTATTTGGTCCGGAATTCTTATATCAGAGATTAAGTAGTTCAGAGAAGCAAACATGGCAAGGAATTATTTTCTTCCTTGGTACAATGAGATGCCAGGCAAATATTTTACATAAGAGAAACTGTTTTAGAGGTGCTCTGAAACAATGTCTTGGTCTAATTCAGAGTGATCAAAATATATATTGGGAGAGAATTAGGAATAACTCTCTCCATTGGGAGAGAGATTAACCTTGGAATAAAATGGAGGCAATAGACAAGGAGAAAAGTGGAGAGATGCAGAATATCTTTGTGAGTAAAGGAGACAACTTTGGCAATGAAATGAGTATGGACACAAGAAAGAGTTCAGTGCTGAGAATGATTTGTAAGCTTTGGCTTATGCATAAAGGTACACAGAGGAAACATTTAGTGACACGATAAAACCATTGGATTGGCTATGGGTAGGATCAAAAGTTCAGTTTTCAACATAAATGAGATAAATAAGGAGATGTCAAGTAGATGATGCCATATATCACCACGGAGCTCAGAACAAAGCTTCTCCAATGCCTTACCCCGCCCCGCCCAAAAGAAATCAAGTCATGTCATGTACAGGAACAAAATCCCTGTGATGAATGAGATCATTATATGTATCCAAATTGTACCAATAAACTTAATTTTTAAAAAGAGGAAAAATTTCTCTCAAAGAAAACCTTGAAGAAGAACCATGTTTACATTTTTCTTTTTGGATTTAAGAAACAATTTTACCTATTTCCATGGTAGTTACCAGAGACTGAGATTTCATTGTCACATTGCTGTTCCAAATTGCACCTTTGAAGATGCCTATAACCAAACCAAACCAAACACAACTGTGGTTAATGCTATAGTTTAAATAGCCATGATCTTCTAGCTGACAGATTTTAATAACCGGTTTGGAACATCTTACAAATCCTTCAGTCTGCCAGATGGGAAGGTACATATTTACTTTGTGTACTTTCTTTTGAAACGTATCCCAGGATCTGGCCACCTGGCCTGTCATATTATACAAGAATTGACTATAGCCTGCCAATTGATGATGAGATTTGTCACTTTGAAGTAGAAGTTATTCTGACTTCCGAAATGACTCTTTTCTTCTTCCTAATTAAGACATCGCCACTAATGGCACAAAACAGATTCCTTTAATGCATGTGTTGTTTGCTACACAATTCTGCAAGTAGAAACTTGAATAAACTCAGAGAGGAACTCTTATTATATACTATAATATCTGGCATAAAACAAAGCAATATATAGCAAGGAGGATTAGCAGCTTGAAAAAATATATATGCTGAATTTTTTCATACACATTTTTTATTACTGTGTTAGGATAGAAATCTTAAACTCGCGCAGTATCAAAACTTGAGCTTTAACAATTATGACGGGCATATTTACTGATACTAACATTTATGACACAGAGAAAACTCTGAATCCACAGTATGACTCCCTGTTTCATAAATACTTGTTTCTTGAAAAATTCTGCTTTGTCTTATGGACCTATTACATTTCTTATCCCAGTGACAAAATTGTATTCATTTTGAAGATCAAATTCAAATGCAACATTCCTTGGGTGGCCTTTTCTGGTCTTTCCTGATCCTTACAATAAATACTTGTATTAAATAATTCCTTAGTCCTGTGTTAAGTACTGAAACTTATTTGTTTCCTATATCTCTGGGTCAGATTTAGGGATCTTGAGGTTGTAGTAATACTTTCTAAAGCAGAAATTATATGCTGATAAAAAAATAAAATCTTTTAAGCAAGAAAGGTCATATGTTTAGTCACTGGCACAGGAGACTCTCATGGAAACAGTCTAAAATATGAAGTCAGGAATAGTCACAACAGTGGGGATTAATCAGCAAATACTTTCTTCTCCACTCTCCCTTTACATACGTGTGATCTTTTGTTTCCATTGCCAGTTCAGCTTGCTCAGTTCTATCCCAGATATGGTTTTCTTCCTACTTATACATGACATTGTTTGTTTTCCATTATGGAGACAGCTATTTTTCCGTTCATCTTGTTATGCTTGACTTAATTCTGCATTTCTGAAAACAGGAATCTGATTGCCCCAGTTAGGTAAGCCTGATCTGGAGGCCAGCATCACAGGACAGTTTCAGTTTCTTAATGTAGGTGGTATGGTACAAAATTTCCTATTAGAAATAATATTCACTTTGTCTGAGAAACAACTGGGTAAGATGCTTTTATCCCACTCTGTATGTTGTCTTTTTTTTCCATTGGTGATTTTTTAATGTGAAAAATCTGTTTAATAAAATGAAATTTCAGTTGTTGATTCTCTATAGCATTTCGTACGCAATCGGGATTATATTCATGAAGTTTTTACCTACACTTATGTCTTCAAGAGTTCTACCCCTTCTCTCTTCCAATGGATTTAGTGTTTCTATTTTAATATTTAGATCTTCGATCCATTTTGATTTAAGTTTAGTGCATGGTGATAGACATAGGTCTAGTCTTAATCTCTGACATTTGCAAAGCCAATATTCACAGCACAATTTATGAAAGAGGCTATATTTTTTCCAGTGAGCATGTTTGTGAATGATAAGGTGGCTGAGTGTGTTTGGAGTTGTTTCTGCATCTTATAATCTATTCCATTGATCATCAGGTCTGGGTTTTTTTATAACAACATGTTTTATTACAATGGTAATTTCAAGTCAGAGATTACGATGCTTCCTGCATTGCCTTTGTTGTTCAGAATTATTTTTTGCTATTTTTTTGTCATCAGAGGTTTCAAGGAAAACAATTTCACCATCATGGGGTAAATTAAATTTCACCATCATAGGGTAAAACCACTCTTTAAAGGGAAAACCCTTTGAGTACAAGCCCCCAATGTACAATCAATTCTGTTGTACAACTGTACAATTAAAGTTTAGGAGTAGATCCTAGCATGGGTGTTTTGACATATCTAAGAGGTTATTTTCAAAGTGAAATAAACTCGCCAGGAAATGCTTTCTGTGCTTCCCGAGGCTTCAGGAAGCTGCACTTGTATCTTCATTGAGTAAACTTCTTAAAGGAGGACAGGCTGGCAAGCAGTGTCTCTTAAATATTGGTATTTGAACCTGGCCTAGGCAAACGTCTCCTTTACTCACAAATCAGTTCTGTTGTACAAAGTTTGCATGATCATCCTTTGTTCGCCAGTCTTGCTATAATTTTTTTAAGTTATCTATGTTTTACCCTTTATCATTTTTTTAATTTCACCATCACAGGGTAAAACCACTCTTTAAAGGGAAAACCCTTTGAATATAAGCCCCCAATGTACAATCAGTTCTATTGTACAACTGTAGATTTTGCTCCTGTGGTTTAAGGTACAAAAGTAACAGCTACCATAGTTTGTTATTTTCTAATCTATGTTTGATGCTATTGTTATTGATAACTATACTACTTTAGCTAAGACATCAGCTAAAGAGCCACAGCTCATGAGAATACCACCTATCAGTTCCATTGGAGGCCTAGAGCCCAGGACAATGACTCATTCAAGTCTGCCTCATGGATCTATACAGGGAAGGCTCCAAGGTCAATGGTAGAAGCTAGAATGTCTGTACAAGTGAGATGAAGGATCTGTGCTGGTAGGCTGAAGGTTCTGCACTGGAGCCTGGAAGCAATGCTCAAAGTAAGAACCAGAGCTTAGCCCAAAAGCACCACAACCATCCTCAGTAACAACAAGGTTCCCAGCTCCTCTGAAAAGGAGAACAGTTGAGCTCATATCAGTAAGCCAGTTTGACAAGTTTCTCTTGAAGATTGAGTAGCACACCATTTTCTCTTCTGGATCCAGGAAGTGATGCTCAATGTAAGAAGCATATCTCCCTCAAAGTGAACCACCGCCATTCTCAGCAACAGCAAGGTCTTAAGATCCTCTGATGATGAGAATAGCCAAGTTCATCTCAGGAAAGAAGCTCAACAAGCTCCTCCAGGAAAAACAATGATAACAGGAAAATCAACACTACTCTTCCCCTCCAGGTCTTCTTTTTATGTTGTCAACAATACTCAGCTGGGCCCTCCATGTTCAGCACCATGATGATTCAGTTCAGCTGGTATTACAAGTTGACCACCAATATCAATCCACCACTCTATTCTAGGTCTCTTCTGGTTCCAAGTTAATTTTAGGAATGGTTTTTCTAGTTCTGTGATGTTTGTTGTCTTGGTTACTTTTCTCCCATTGCTGGGAAAAAATACTTGACACCCAAAATCGAAGAAGGAAAGATTTATTTAGCTCACAGTTTTTGGAGGTTTCAGTTCATAATCTCCAAGGCAGGGTGGCATGACACAGGGGCAATACTTCAAGGTATCAGAAGGCAGCAAAAGCAAAAAGGGGGAAGAATAAGTCTCTTCTCCTCCCTTATATTGTGAGCAGGCCACCTCCCATCCAGGGCAGATGTAGCACTCACAGCATCTCTGTGCCCTCCTCTTGCATAGAATGAGGATGTTTACAAAGTGAGAACCTGGACTCCTGCTAAGTCCTTTAGTTAAGCTTCTAAACTTTTCAAGGTGATGCAATGTGTCAACATTACATAAGTTAATAACATTTTGGCTGTGATTGCATTTAATCTGTGTAAAAGCTTGGGAATATGGCCAATTGTACTCTATTGGTTCATTCTATCCAAGGGCAAGGGATAGCTTTTCATTTTTTCATATCCTATTCAATGTCTTTATTCAGAGTACTATAGTTTTCAGTCTAGAGATCCTTTACTTCTTTTATCAGATTGATTCCTAAATATTTCATTTCTTTGGTGATATTATAAAAGGCATATTTTCCCTAATTTCTCTCTCAGTGATTTTTGTTATTTATGTACAGAAACGCTGTTGATTTTTGAGTGCTGATTTTTGTATTCAGCTATGTGATTGATTTTTGTTATTAAATCTGGAAGTAGTTTAGTAGTTTTGGGTCTTCTATGTAGAGTATACTATTATCTGCACATAGTGATAATTTAACTTCTTCCTTTCTTATCTTTATTTCTTTCTCTTGTCATTAACTTTGGCTAATGTTTCCAGAACTAGACTGAATAGAAAAAGTGATAATGGACATCCTTGTCTTGTTCTTGATTTTAGAGGGGAAGCTTCCAATTTTTGACATTTTGGTATGATATTGGCTGATGTGTTGTCATGAATGGATTTTATCATATTGATATACACACAATGTATTCTGATTTTCTGCAGACTTTTTTTTACATAAATTGTTGTTGGTTTTGGTCAAATGTTTTCTTCTGAGATAAACACTAGATTGAGATGAACCTGTGATTTTTTTTTCCCTTTGGCTCTGGTGACATGTTGTCTACAGTATATAATTTAAAAAATCAGACCTCCTCAATTTAAAGATCCATTCCAAAAATGGGCATCTGAAATATATAGACATTTCTCAGATGAAAAATTACAAATGGCATGTAAACATATCAAAAAATATTCAACATCACTGATGTTGAATTTGAAAGATGCAAATTAAAACAACTCTGAGATTCCATCTCACTCCAGAAAGAAAGGATAACATTAAGAAACCAAGCAGTAACAAGTGCTGTTGGGGCAGTGGAGAAAAACAAGCACTTCTCCACCACTGGTGGGAGTATAGATTACTGAAATCAGTGTGGAGATTCTTCAAACAACTAAGACTAAAGTTCCCTTTTAACCCAGCTATTCCCCTTCTTGGAATCTTCCCAAGAACTAAAAGCATCATACCAATCTGCTAAGCAACCTGGGAGAACAGCATGGACCCCCCCCCAGTGCCATCTTTGCCACACAGCCCATGTGAGTGGCATGGGTTCCTCCCATTGCCACCACAACAACTGTGACTCAGGTGAACAGAGCCAGAAGGCCCAGTGAACAGTCTCCCCATCCCACCTTGCTGCTACCATGACCAAAGTGAATCACTCCAGAAGACTCAGAGGAAACACCAACGACACAGTAGAGTCTACACTAGGGCACACAGGATGGACAGGTAAGATTAGTGGCATGAAAATTCCAAAACAACAATAATACAAGCCAACAGGTGATAAATTAGATGAACCAACATTGTGCTTGGGAGCAAAGACACACAGCAGGTGGGTGGGGCCATACCTGTTCTTTTTTCACTGATTTTTGCTTTGTTCTTTCTTTTTTCTTTTTCCATTTTTTTCTCTTTTCTTTTTTCTCTCTTTTTTAAACATCTGGGGGAACTCTAGCCACAGAAAACTAATCCCATCCCCCATCCCCAGAAACTAGCTTCAAGTAATCTGCTCCCTGTTGGTCCAGTAACTGTTTTTCTTTGCCTTTCTTTCTCTTCTGTCTTCTGCTTTGATTTCCCAAAGTTTGCATGATCATCCTTTGTTCTCCAGTCTTGTTCTATTTTTTTAAGTTATGTATGTTTTATCCTTTATCATTCTTAAATTTCACCATCGTAGGGTAAAACTGCTCTTTAAAGGGGAAACTCTTTGAGTAGAAGCCCCCAATGTACAATCAGTTCTGTTGTACAACTGTAGATTTTGCTCCTGTGGTTTAAGGTACAAAAGTAACAGCTACCATAGTTGGTTATTTTCTAATCTATGTTTGATGCTATTGTTATTGATAACTATACTACTTTAGCTAAGATGTCATATCTGTCTTAATCAGTTGTTCTCCCTTCTGTAACAATACTGGGAAGCCCTGGAGTAATAACCTCACCACATCCCCTCATCAAAGAACTGGGAATTGAGCCAAGTAGATATTGAGATCTCACTCTTAATTAACTGAGAAGGTAGGATCTTGCGACAAACACAAGCCAGGAACCTCCAACACACAGAAGATAGCCTAGAGGAACAGATGGTTCCTAGAAAGGAGTTGAAACTAGTGATATTATTACCTATCACAAAAACTTACAATGATGAACACAGAAAACAAAATAAAAATTTTGGGAATAGAAAATGACAAAATGCAAAAGCAAAATGCAACCTCAGACATCCAGCCCATCCAGAACAAGTCAAGGAGACAAAAAGATTGAGGAAAATGGAAAACACATGCCTGAAATTTCTAAAAAGTTAGCAAATGAAGTAAGGAAATGAATCCATGAGGCCATAGAGGAAATTGGATCAGAAATAATATCTAAGTTAAAAAAGAAATGTCATCCAGCGGAGGCATGGAACTCTCTTCTTCGCCTGTGGGCCAGGCTCCAGCTCCCTGGTGGTCCGGTAAGACCAGCAGAGGCAGGGAACCCCGTCCTAGGCCGGCAAACTGTTTTCTTTGCCTGGGACCCAGGATCCGGATTCCTGTGAGTCAAGTAAGTCCAGTGGAGGCGTGGAACTCTCTTCTTCACCTGGAGGCCAGGCTTTGGGTTCCTGTCAGTGGAGAAAGTCCAGCAGAGGCAGGGAACCCCGCCCTAGGCTGATGAACTGTTTTCTTCACCTGGGGTCCAGGATTCAGCTTCCTGTCGAAATCAGTGAGTAAGGAGGGAACAGGGAATTCTGTCCCAGCCTGGCTGACCTCTCTACCTCACTTGGAACAAAACTTGAAGCACAAAAAAATAGGAAAATGACATAACAAAAGACCAAAATGCAGTCTCAAATATGCAGCCCATCCCAAGAAACCCTAGGAGCTATGTGCATAGAAGAAAATATATGCCACATACCTGAAATACCTGAAATAATAATAACTTAAATAAAGAAGCAACTCTGGGGAGCCTTTAAGGAAATCAAACTAGAAATAATCTCTCAGGTAAAAGAAGAAATGATAAAAGAAATGAAGGAGATGCTGAACATATCTAAAGACACAGTTAAAAAATTTGAAGAGATAAACAAAAAGACAGAATGCCTGGATGAACAATATAAGAAACAAACAGAATATATAAAGCAGATGCAAAGAGGCATACAGGAAATCAAAAACTGCATTAAAAGTTGTAAAACCCGCTTCAATGAATGTGAAGATAGAATTTCAGACCTTGAAGACAAGATAGCAGCCAGTTAACAGGAAAAGAAAGATCTTTTAAAAATAACAGGAAATAACAATTCAACACCTGCAAGATGATGCAAAATGGAACAACATAAGGTTAATAGGGATAAATGAAAAAGAAGGGGACAACATAAATGATGTCAAGAGGATATTTAGAGAAGTAATAGCTGAAAATTTCCCAAACATGAGACTGGAAATCAATATCAAGATCAGTGAAGCATATAGAACTCTGAATAGCCATAACCAAAATAAAACTACACCCAGACACATAGTAATGGCCATCCCAGAAATCAAACAAAATAATAGAATATTAAAAGCTGTAAGACAAAAAAGACAGATCACCTATAAAGGAAAACCTATCAGAATCATAGCAGACTTCTCAGCACAAACTATAAAGTCAAGAAGAGCATGGAGTGAAGTATTTCAGATCCTAAAGGAAAATGACTTCCAACCTAGGCTGATGTATCCTGCAAAACTGTCCTTCAAAATGGATGGAGAAATAAGATACTTCCATGACAAAAACAGCTGAAAAACTACATGATCACCAAGCCAACCCTGCAAAGAATACTGAAAGACAGCCTAGATGCATCTAGGAAAAACCCACTAAACAAAGCAGACAATTAAACAGAACCGAAAGACAAAGATGCAACAACAGAAAGATAACATGTCAACAGTAAACCAATATATTACAGTTATAACCATTAGTGCAAATGGTCTCAGTGCACCAATGAAAAGAAACAGACTGGCAGAATGGATCAAGAAACAAAATCCAGCCATATGCTATCTACAAGAAACCCATCCAACCCAAAAGGATACCCACAGACTGAAAGTCAAAGGATGGAAAACAATACTTCATGCAACAGGAACCCCCCAAAAAAGCGGGGTGGCTATTCTGTTTGCAGACAATGTGAACTTCAAGCCAATAATGATCAGAAGGGATAAAGAAGCTCACTACATACTGGTTAGGGAGAAACTCCAAGAGAAAGAGATAACTATCTTAAACATATATGCACCAAATTCCAGAGCACCCAGTTATATAAAAAAGTACTAACAGAAATGAAAAACCGAGTTAACAGTGACACGATTCTAAAAGGAGATCTTAACACACCATTGACACCAATGGACAAATCAACCAGACAGAAAATCAGCAAAGAAATAAAAGAACTGAATTGCACCTGTGAACAAATGGACTTAATGGACATATACAGAGTATTCCACCCAACAACAGCAGAATACACATTCTTCTCAGCAGTACATGGGTCATTTTCTAAAATAGACCATATATTAATTCACAAAACATATCCAAATAAATGCAAAAGGGTTGAAATCATCCCTTGCATGCTATTGGACCACAGCACTATGAAATTAGAAATTAATGATAAAAGATACTACAAAATTCCCACAAATACATGAAAACTGAATAACACACTCTTGAGTAATCAGTGGGTCGCAGAGGAAATCAAAGAAGAAATTAAGCACTACCTACAAGAGAATGAAAACACAAATACAACTTACCAAAATCTTTGGGATGCAATGAAAGCTGTCCTCAGAGGAAAATTCATAGCAC
Source organism: Cavia porcellus (assembly GCF_034190915.1). Taxonomy (NCBI): domain Eukaryota; kingdom Metazoa; phylum Chordata; class Mammalia; order Rodentia; family Caviidae; genus Cavia; species Cavia porcellus. The sequence continues at coordinate 21,645,478 of NW_026947497.1, read as the reverse complement.
TGAGTTCAAACATCAGGAAACCAGAATGAATACAAATAAATAATCTGATGTTACACCTCAAACATCTAGAAAAAGAAGAGCAAGTCAAGCCCAAAGCCAAAAGAAGAGAATAAATATAAAAATCAGAGTAGAAATCAATGCAATAGAGACTAAAAAAAAAAAAAAATCCAAAGAATCAATAAATCAAAGAGTTAGTTCTTTGAAAGAATAAATAAAATTGATAAGCCCCTAGTCAACCTTACTAAAAAAAGGGAAGAAAAAGCTCAAATTCATGCAATAAGGAATGAAAGAGGAGAAATCACTACAGACCCTATAGAAATACAGAAAATCATCAACACCTATTTTGAAAACCTCTACTCTCAAAGGTTTGATAACACAGAGGAAATGGACAGATTCCTAGAAGCATACGAAGTACCAAAGCTAGGTCATGAGGATGTAAAACTACTAAATAACCGAATTTCTATTAATGAAATCGAAAACGTAATTAAATCCTTACCTACAAAGAAGAGCCAAGGCCCAGACAGATTCACTGCAGAATTCTACAAGAAATACAAAGAAGACCTAATGCCAACACTCCTCAAATTCTTCAATGAAACTGGAAGGGAAGCAATCCTTCCTAAGTCATTCCTGGAAGCAAATATTACTCTAGTACCAAAACCTGAGAAAGACCCAACTAAAAAAGAGAACTACAGACCAATCTCCCTAATAAACACAAATGCAAAAATCCTCAATAAAATATTGGAAAATAGGATGCAGCAAATCATCAAGAAGATCATACATCATGACCAAATGAGATTCATCCCAGGCATGCAGGGATGGTTCAATATACATAAATCAATAAATGTAATACACCATATCAATAAAGCCAAAAGTAAGAACCACATGATCATTTCTGTAGATGCAGAAAAAGCTTTTGATAAGGTCCAACATTCATTCATGATAAGAACCCTGCAGAAAATTGGAATAGATGGTCTTTACCTCATTATAATAAAGGCCATCTGTGACAAACCAACAGCCAATATCATACTAAATGACCAAAAATTGAAAGCCTTTATTTTAAAATCAGGCACAAGACAAGGATGTCCGTTATCACTGCTCCTATTTAATATAGTACTGGAAATACTAGCCAGAACAATTCAACAAGAGAGAGAAATAAAAGGTGTAAAGATAGGAAAAGAAGAAGTTAAGTTTCATTATTTGCAGATGACAGGATACTCTATAAAAAGATCCTGACAACTCCATTGAAAGACTGCTAGATATAATAAATAAATTTAGTAATGTAGCTGGCTATAAAATCAATACTCAAAAATCAATAGCATTCCTATACACTAACAACAAAGTCACAGAAAGACAAATAAGAGAAACCACACCCTTCACACTAGCAATCCAAAAAATGAAATATCTAGGAATTACTCTCATGAAAGAAGTGAAAGACCTGTACAGGGAAAATTATATTACACTGAAAAATGAAATTGAAGATGATCTCAGAAAATAGAAAAACTTCCCTTGCTCATGGGCAGGAAGAATATTGTGAAAACGGCCATTCTCCCAAAACTTTTATACAGATTCAATGCAATCCCAATAAAAATACCATCAACATACCTCATAGAACTCGAGAAATCAATCTTAAAATTCATCTTGAGTGAGAAGAAACCTAGAATAGCAAGGACAGTTCTTTTTTTTTTTTTTTTCTTGTCTTTTTCATTTTTATCGTTACCAGGGACTGAACTCACGACCGCCTGCTTGCAAGGCAGGTGCTTATGCCACTGAGCCAAATCCCCAGCCCCCTTACCTTGTTTTTTTTGTTTTTTTGTTTTTTTGTTTTTTTGTTTTTTTTTGTTTTTTTTTTTTTTTGACAAGGACAGTTCTAAGCAGCAAAGGCAAGGCAAGAAGTATCACAATCTCTGACTTGAAATTATACTACAAAGCAATCATAGTAAAATCAACATGGTACTGGAACCAAAACAGAGCTGACGATCAGTGGAATAGATTAGAAGATACAACCACAACTGCAAACACACTCAACCACCTTATCTTCGATAAATGGGCCAAACATGTTCACAGGGAGAACAACAGTCTCTTTAATAAATGGTGCTGGAAAAACTGGCTCTCCATATGTCGAAAACTAAAACTAGACCCATGCCTTTATCACCATGTACTAAAATAAAATCTAAGTGGATCAAAGATCTAAATATTAAAACAGAAACACTAAATCTATTAGAAGACAAATTGGGTAAAAACCTTGAAGATATAGGAGTAGGTAGAGAATTCATGAACAGGACTCAAACCGCATAGGAAATACTTCCCAGAATCAATAACTGGGATCACCTCTTATTAAAAAGTTACTGCATGTCAAAAGAAGTTTCCAGCATGATGAGAAGAAAACCCACAAACTGGGAAAAAAAAATCTTAGTGAATTGCCCCTCAGACAAAGGACTTCTGTCTAAAACATATAAAGAATTAAAAAAAAATCAGACTTCCAAAATTCAAAGACCCAATCCAAAAATGGGCATCTGAGGTAAATAAACAATTCTCAGATGAAGAAATACAAATGGCAAATAAATATATGAAAAAAATGTTCATCATCATTGGTCATTAGAGAAATGCAAATCAAAACCACACTGAGATTTCATCTCACTCCTGAAAGAATGGCCAAGATCAAGAAAACCAACAACAACAAATGCTGGAGAAGCTGTGGAGAAAAAGGAACTCTCCTGCACTGTTGGTGGGAGTGTAGACTAGTGCAACCATTGTGGAGGTCAGTCTGGAGATTTCTCAGAAAACTAGGACTGGAAGCCCCATATGACCCAGCTATACCACTTCTAGGCATATTCCTAGAAGAACTGAAAGCATCATACCACAGTGATGTATGTGCACCTATGTTTATAGCAGCACAATTTTGTATAGCCAGATCTTGGAAACAACCTAAGTGTCCATCAACTGAAGAATGGATAAAAAAGTTGTGGTATTTTTATACAATGGAGTACTACTCAGCTATAAAGAATGACCACATTGAGACATTTATAAATAAATGGATGCAGCTTGAGACCATACTCATAACTGAAATAAATCAAACTCACATGTATAAAACCGAATAGTTTCCCTAGTATAAGAAATGATAAGAATACATAGAAGTATGTGGTAATCATGATTCCCAATCATATTGGTTTGAAGCCATATAATTTTTCACTCATTAACCGCAATGGTTTTAACCTGGGTTGTTCGATTTTAGTATCTATGATAGCACGAATAGCTATTCTGAAGAAAGCAACACAACATAAAAGCTAGTGCTGATTTAATATCATCTTGTTTTGAAGTCCTATCAAGCTGTAGTACATCTGTTTCCACTGGTTTTAACATGCTGTATCTTACTATATTTCACTATATGCTATAGTTTAAACAAAATTCTTTATAGGCAAAGAGATAATATAGAAACCATTGTTTGTTTTCTATTAGCAGGTTCTAAATACCCTGTAATTCTTGCATTCTCTTGAAAGACTTCACACTGTCTAGATATGCTTGATATTATATCATGCGAAGTTACACTCAAATAATTTAAGGAAAGAAGCACTATGGCGACTACTATTATGTTACATTATCTGGTGGTGAAACACAATGATGCTTGAATTGCTGGGTTCTGCCCTGCGTTGTTCTATTACAATGTCCTCTCTTATCTCAATCTTCCCTCTATTTTTAAATTAATCTGTCTTCTCTCATTTATTAATTAAGGGAAACTAAATTTAAAAATAACGGGACATATTATAGTAACTTTTTTGTTGTCCTATTAACCTGACTTGACCCCAGTATTGCTCTCCCCATCTGATTATTATATATTCTATTTTGTTTGATAGTATCAAGTTTGAGGGTATAGGCAATCACTTTGAAGGCAATAAGATATACTATGGTGCCCAATATGGATTGACTATCATCGTTTTTTTGAAGTCCTGTAAGGTCCTCAGTGTAGATTTTATTGGTTTTGTTCTGTACTGCTTTGATCAACTCTATTATACCTGATGATATAGACAACTCAATTTAAAAATAGCAAAAGGCACAATGGTAGCCACTTTTGATCACCTGGTATTCTATTTTTGCATCACGTGCTATGCCCATCCTTCTGTTCTAACTGACTCTGTTTTGCTTAGTCACATTTGGTTTTATTCTCTTCAAAAAAGTAATAAGAACTGTGAGAGTAATAAAACCCTAAAAGTCTAATTGTTACTGTAAAAAAGAGAGGAAAGTAAGGTGGACTAAGGGATATAACCGTAGGTATGTTCAAGTGTGTAGGATGGAAAACCATATAACTGAGCTTTTGTTGGATCATTGAACAGAACTGTCTCCAATTTCACTGTATGAATGTTCACTTTATATGCTTTAATTTAGTGATATGGACAACTGTCTGGGAAGATAATTTGTAATCTATTAACTGGTGATTTCGTACTGTATATATTTTTTTCTAGAAATACTGTATTATTTGTACCCTTTTACTGCATTGTTTTTTTTATGTCCTTTCCTTTTTTTTCCCTTCTTTTTCTTCTCTCTTTAAATTATTTTTTAAAAATGTCAGAATTTATAAAGGAATTGCTCAGTGAATCTAGAGCAATGATACCTTTAAAAATTAGATGATGGTAGGAAGAGGATAGAATAATAAATGAGCGATATAGGGAAGAAAGGAAAGGCATGAAACAGATTTGAAAATATATCCAGGAAATTCAAAACTCCATTGAAAGCTGGCAAAACCACTTAAACAAAACAGAAGACAGACTTTCAGAATTTGAAGACAGGATCTTTAGACAGTGATAGCAAAAAATCAGGAATTAAAAATTCAATAGCTATAGCATGACAAAAAGAATAATAATACAAGATAATTGATGTCAATAAAAAAGCAAGAGTGAGCATTAATGACATTTAAAAAATTTGCAGAATTAATAGCAGAAAAATACCCAAACATGAGAAAAGAAACTGACATACAGAAAAGTGGGCATATAGAACTCTAATTAGTCATAACCAAAATACATATAATAAAACAAGATCCCAGAAATTCAGCACAAAAATAGATCATTAAAACCTGTTGTAGAAAAGAGGCAGATCACTTATAATGGAAAGCCCATTAGTATCATGGCCAACTACTCAAAAAAAAAAAAAAAAAAAAAAAAAAAAAAAAAAAAACTACAGTTCAAGAAGAGCTTGGAGTGAAATATTTCAAGCCCTGAAAGAAAACAACTTCCAACCCAGATTTAAAATTATTTTTTCAAAATTAATGGAGAAATAAGATATTTCCATAAAAAAGAACACATGAAGAAATTCATGGCCATGAAACTAACAGTAAAAAGAATATTGAACTAAAATGAATTCCAAGAACAGCAACAGAAAGAAACCAACAGGCAATGTAATGAATTTAACAGAGGGAAAAATCAGGGAATCAACAATGGGAAAATAACATGACAAGGATAAGTCAATACATATCAGTGATAACCACCAATGTAAATGGCCTCCATTGACCCATCAACAGATTGACAGAATGGATCAAGAAACAAGACCCAACAATATGCTGTATGCAACGAACTCACTTAATGCAAAAGAAAATTCATAGACTGAGATTCAAAGGATGGAAAACAATACTCCATGCAACAGGAACCCACAAAAAAGCAGAGGTAACTATTCTGTCTGCAGACAAGCATATTATCTGACCATAGTTCAATTAAATTGGAAATTAATGTTAAAAGAAACTGCAATAATTCCATAAACACATGGAAATGAAACTATACCCTCCTGAACAAACATTGAGTCATAGATGAAATTAAAGAAGAAATTAAACAATATCTCCAATCAAACAAAAATACAGATGCTACATACCAGAACTTGTGGGATGCCAAGAAAACAGTCCTAAGAGGAAAAGTTATAACTATAAATTTTCATATCAGGAAACCAGAACAAGCACAAATAAACAAACTAATGCTTCACCTCAGTCTTCCAGAAAAAGAAGAGCAAGTCAAGACCAAAGTCCATACAAGGGTAGAAATTGTAAAGATCAGAGTAGCAATTAATACAATTGACACTAAGTAAACAATTAAAGAATTAATGAACTGAAGAATTGATTCCATTTTATTTTTATATTTACATATGTCTTTTTGAGAAAGAGGTTCATTATGCAATTCAGATCAGTCTTAAACTCACTTTGTAGCCCAGGCTGGCCTCAGACTCACAGCAATCCTCTTACCTCAATCCTCTTACCTCCTGAGTTCTGGGATTACACATGTGAGCTACCATGACTAGCCTAACGATTTGGCTCTTTGAGAGAATAAATAAAATTGATAAACCCCTAGAAAGAAAGAAAGAAAGAAAGAAAGAAAGAAAGAAAGAAAGAAAGAAAGAAAGAAAGAACTCAAATTCATGTAATGAGAAATGAAAAAGGTAAAATCACTACAGATCCTGTGGAAATTCAGAAGCTCATCAATACCTACTTTGAAAATATTTACTCATGTAGAATGGAAAACCAAAGAAATGGACAGATTCCTAAATACATATGAATTACCAAAGCTGAATCAAGAAGTTATAAAAATTCTGAATAACTCAGTATTAGTTAATGAAATTGAAAACATGATTAAAAACTTACAATAATAAAAATGTCAGATCCTGATGGACTCAGAGCTGACTGCCACAAGAAATTTAAAGAGGACTTAATGCCAATACTCCTCAAACCCTTTAATGAAATAGAGAGGGAAGCATGGCACTGAGGCAACACTTCAAGGCAGCAGCCAGCAAAAGTAGCCAAAGCAAAAGGGGGAAGAGTAAGTCTCTTCCTCTCTTGTTCTGTACACAGGCTACCCCCTCTCCAGGCAGGTGTAACACTCACAAAATCTCCTTCCCCTCCTCTTGCCCAAAGTGAGGATGTTTACAAAGTAAGGATCTTGGCTCTTTGCTGAGTCTCACAGTTAAATGTCTAAACTTCTTAAACTGATACAGAATATCAAGAATCACACCAATCAAAATACAATCAACATATCTCACAGATCTAGGGAAAATATTCCTAAAATTCATTTGAAAAAAGAAGATACCTAGAATAGCAAAGACAATCCTGGGTAACAAAAGCAAGGCAGGAGGTATCACAATCTCTGATTTGAAATTATACTATGAAGCTCTGTGACAAAATCAGTATGATACTCACAAAAAATAGACCTTAGAATCACTGTTGCATATTAGAAGATGCAAACACCACAAAAAACACACTCAGCACCTTGTCTTTCATAAAGAGAACAAACATGTTTACTGGAAAAAAGAGAGTCTTTTTAATAAAGGTGCTGGGAAAAGTAGCTTTCTACATACCAAAGACTAAAACCAGACACATGTCTATCATCATACATTAAAGGCAAAATGGATCAAAGATCTAAATATTAAAACAGAAACACTAAATCTAGTAGAGTAGGCTGAGTATTCATGAAAAAATCCAAACTGCATGAAAAGCACTTCAAAGAACCAACAACTAGAATCTCATCTTATTAAAAGGTTTTTGTACATCAAAATAAATAACCAATTGAGTGAAAGAAAACACACAGAGTGAGAAAAAAGTTTAGTCAATTGTCCCTCTGACAAAGGACTTCTATCTAAAAACATGTTACGAATTGAAAAACAATTCAGGCCACCCCGAAATTCAAAGACCTAACCCCAAAATGGGCATGTGAAATAAATTTAGACTTTTCAGATGAAGAAATACAAATGGCAAATAAATATATGAAAAAATATTCAGCACCATCAGTCATTCGAGGAATGCAAATTAAAACACTGAGATTCCATCTCACCCCATAAAGACTGCCTATCATCAAGAAACCCACCAATAACAAATGCTGACAAGGGTTGTGAGGGGGGGAAGAATGCTTCTCTGCTGTTGGTTGGAGTGTAGACTGGCACAATCACTGTGGATATTCCTCAAAAAACTAGGGTTGGAGTCTCTTTGCACCCAGTTATTCCACTTCCAGTTATTCCACTTTCAAAAGACTTGAAAACATCATATAATAATGTTATGTGCGCACCCTATTTTATAGGAGCACAATTTATCATAGCTGTATCTTGGAAACAACCCAAATGACCATCAATAGAGGAATGGATAAAAAAAATGCATGTTTATAGAATGGAGTACTTACAAAACTATACTGAAAGAAAATTTCAAAGTTTTTATATGAAAATGGACACAACTTGAGACCATATTCATAAATGAAATAAATCAGATTCACATGTGTAAACATCATATTGTCTCCCTAGTGTAAGAAACAAAGAGTAAATAAGATTCAAAATGTATAATTAATATTGTGAAAGAGTAAATCTGTTCAAAAGGACAGAACTGGGGTGGGGCTAAGGAGAAAACAAGGAAGAGAAAAGACTATATATATGTATATATATGTACATATAATTAGCTAAGATAATTATATTACTAATTTTATTTGTTGATTGAAAAGAACAGTTTGTGCTTATATTGTCCAGTCCATTTTTCATGCCACTATCCTGTAATCTGAGCAACTATTTTGCAGATAGCAATACATAATATATTAGCCATTGTTAATCTCCTAAAAACATCATCCTACCACTTTAGAGTATTTGCATCTACATTTATTGTTAGAATTTTATTATAAGCACTGTTTGTAATAGCTAAATCTTGGAAACATTATAAGTGTTGCTTGTAATAGCTAAATCTTGGAAACAACCAAATGCCCATCAACTGAGGAATGATTTAAAAAGATGTATTTTTCTTTATACCACAGAGTACTACTGAGTCACAAGGAGGGATAAACTTGAGACATTTATACCTAAATGAATGTACTCTGAGACCACACTTTTAAGTTAGGTCAATTGGAAAAACATGTGTAAATATCATTTTCAATCATTTAAGGATATTAAATGCATGTACAATTTACTGTCTTTCAAACTATGATGAATGTATTGGGATATAACACTATGATTAGTCAGGGAACCTCTGTCATTGTATATTGCCCTGGAATCCATTTATTTGCACTTTCATATACATACAGTAGCAGGGCTTAGTCATGTTCAACACAATTTCTAAAGTTCAATTTTCATCATATTCCTCAAAGCAAGCTCTTCAGATATTGGCCTTATACAGATTTCTCCAGGTGACTACTTCTCTTTGGTTCAACTTGATACAACATACTAAGCTGTCCCCCAAAGCTCCTGTATCCTGCACATACAGTGTAGGCATGACCATGTCTTGGAGATTGTGTACATCTAAGGAACTTGTGCCTAACTTGCTTTAGTCTATTGATTAGAACTCCCTGTGGGAAACATACTATAATAACTAGGTAAGAAACAGAAAACTGCAAGTGAGCGAAATTTAAAGCAGATAGAAGAAACTATATTTTGATAGAGGAAACTCTACTTACCTATAATCTGAAATCTAAATAAACCATTACATGAGTCAAATACTTCTGAAACTTGCAATACTGGAAAACCAAACTTGGTTAGCCCTAAATAAAATAAGGTACCTGAGTCTTCTTATAGAACTCTGTCTGACTTAAGTGATCTGACACAGACAATGAAAGCCAGCCTGGGGCTTAGATTAAATTTGAAATATTGCTTCTAAATTATCGTTGCTTCTAATAGCCCCAGGATAGGTGATATTAAATTGAGGGAAAGGGAAAGGTCAACAACAAAGTACCTAAAAATGATTTGGACAGCCTTAAGATCAATGAATAGACAAGATTCTGGACTGTAGTTAATTTCATATGAAACTGCCTGCAACATATAGACTGTAAACCTACAAGTTTGAGACACCTGTATTGGGAACTGCACTGCAGAGTAGATTTGAGGCCTGCCTGGGCTGCACCTGGTGACCTTCTGTCAGTCCAGAGAGCTTCGCTACCCAAGGAGGTAGGTTCCTGCACACCATCCGAGCTCCAAGAGTTTGAGATACTTGCTCCAGGTGGTCAGAGATCTGCCTGGCTTGTGGCCACACTGGACTGGGCTCCGCGGGTTTCAGGCCTGCCTGGGCTGTGTTTGTGGGCTTCTTTCAGTCTGGGAAGCTTTGTCCCCACCATCGGAGGAGGGAGCTGCACTGCCAGAAAAGATTTGGGGCATGCCTGGGCTGCACCTAGTAACCTTCTTTTAATCCAGGGGCTTCGCTGCCCAAGAGGGAGCTGTGCTGCCAGAGGATTCTCAGGAGCCCGGGATATACAAGATAATTTCCAACATGCCCAGAGGAGGCTTTGGAACAACACTTGAAACACGAAAATATAGGAAAATTACAAAACGAAAGACCAAAACACAATCTCAAACATCCAGCCCATCCCAAGAAAGCTTAGGAGCCACGTACATAGAAGAAAATATATGCCATACACCTGAAATACCTGACATAACAGTAACTGAAATAAAGAAGCAACTCCAGGAAGCTTTAAAGGAATTCAAACTAGAAATAATCTGCCAGGTAAAAGAAGAAATGATAAAAGTAATGAAAGAGATGCTGAACACATCAAAAGAAGACACAGTTAAAAAATTAGAGGGACAAATCAAAAAGACAGAATCCCTAGGTGAACAGTATAATACACAAAGCAGATTCCAAGAGATATAAAGGCAATAAAAAATTCCATTGAAAGTAGTCAAAACTGGCTCAATCAATGTGAAGATAGAATTTCAAATCTTGAAGACAAGACTGCAGCTAGTGAACAGGAAAGGAAAGATCTCTTAAAAATAACAAGGAATCAGGAAATAACAATTCAACAGCTGCAAGATGATTCAAAGAAAAACAACATAAGATTGAAAGGGTTCAATGAAAACAAAGGGGACAACACAAATGATATCAAGAGACTATTTACTGAAGTAATAGCTGAAAATTTCCCAAACATGAGAATGGAAACTGACTTTAGGATTAGTGAAGCATATAGAACTCCAAATAATCTTAACCAAAATAAAACCCAGACATGTAATAATAATCACCATCCCAAAAATACCCATAAAAATAGAATATGAAAAGCTGTTTGAGAGACAGATCACCTATAAAGGAAAACCTATCAGAATCACAGCAGACTTCTCAACACAAGCAATGAAGTCAAGAATAGCATGGAGTGAAGTATTTCAGATCATAAAGGAAAATGATTTCCAACCTAGACTGCTGTACCCTGCAAAATTATCCTTCAAAATGGATGGAGAAATAAGATACTTCCAAGACAAAGAACAGCTGAAGAACATCATGATAACCAAGCCAACCTTGCAAAGAATATTGAAAGACAGATTAGATACACATAGGGAAAAAACCACTAAGCAAGGCAGACAACTAAACAGAACAGAAAGATAAAGATGCAACAGCAGAGAGATAACATGTCAACAATAAACCAGTATATAACAGTTATAACCATTAATGTAAATGGACTCGATGCACCAATTAAAAGAAACACACTGGCAGAATGGATCCAGAAACAACATCCAACCATATGCTGTCTACAAGAAAACCATCTAACTCAAAAGGAAACTCACAGACTGAAAGTTAAAGGATGGAAAACAATACTACATGCAACAGGAACCCCCTCCCCCCCCAAAAAACCCTAGGGTAGCTATTCTGTTTGTAGACAATGTGAACTTCAAAGCAAGAATGATCCTAAGAGATAAAGAAGGTCACTAGATACTGGTTAGGGGAAAACTTCAAGAAGAAGAGACAGTGATCTTAAATATATATGCACCAAATTCCAGAGCACCCAGTTATACAAAGCAAGTATTAATAGAAATAAAATTCAAATTATCTATAACAGGAGACCTTAACATACCATTGACACCAAGGGACAGAACAACCAGAAAGAAAATCAGCAAATAAATAATAGAACTGAACCACCCCTGGGAACAAATGGACTTGATAGACATATACAGAATGTTCCATCCAACAACATCCGAATATGCATTCTTCTCAGCAGCACATGGGACATTCTCTAAAGTACACCACATACCAGCCCACAGAAGATATTTAAATAAATGCAAAAGAGTTGAAATTATCCCATGCATGTTATCAGATCATAACACCATGAAAATAGAAATTAATGATAAAATAAACTGCAAAAACCACACAAACACATGAAAATTGAATAATACAATATTGAGCAATCAGTGGGTCACAGGAGAAATTAAAGAAATTAATACCTACAAGCAAATGAAAATACAATTACAACTTATTGGAATCTGTGGGATGCAATGACAGAAGTTTTCAGAGGAAAATTTATTGCATTGAGTTCCCACATCAGGAAAACTAGAAGGAATGCAAATATGTGATGCTACACCTCAAACATCTAGAAAAAGAAGAGCAAGTCAAGCCCAAAGCCAAAAGAAGGGAGGAAATTATAAAAATCAGAGCAGAAATTAATGCAATAGAGACTAAGAAAACAATCCAAAGAATCAATAAATCAAAATTAGTTCTTTGAAAGAATAAATAAAATTGATAAGCTCCTAGCCAACTTAATTTTAAAAAGGAAAGAAAAAGCTCAAATTCATGCAATAAGGAGTGAAAAAGGTGATATCACTACAGATTGTGTAGAAATGCAGAAGATCATCAACACCTATTTCAAAAACTTCTACTCTCATAGGTTTGATACCACAGAAGAAATGGACAGATTCCTAGAATCATATGAAGTACGAAACCTAGGTCAAAATACTGAATAACCCAATTTCTATTAATGAAATTGAAAATGTAATTACATCCTTACCAAAAAGAAGAACCCAGACGGATTCACTGTGGAATTCTACAAAAAATACAAAGAAGACTTAATGCTGACACTTCTCAAACTCTTCAGTGAAATCGAAAGACAAGCAATTCTTCCTCAGTCATTTCTGGAAGCAAATATTACTCTAGTACCAAAACCTGAGAAAGACCCAACTAAAAAAAAAAAATAATAACTTTAGGCCAATCTCCCTAATGAACACGGATGCAAAAATTCTCAATAAAATATTGGCAAACAGGATGCAGCAAATCATCAAGAAGATTATGAACCACAAACAAGTGGGATTCATCCCAGGCATGCAGAGATGGTTCAACAAACATAAATCAATAAATGTAATCCACCATATCAATAAAGCCAAAAGTAAGAATCACATGATCATTTCTATAGATGCAGGAAAAGCTTTTGAAAAGGTCCAACACTCATTCATGATAAGAACCTTACAGAAAATTGAAATAGATTGTCTTTACCTCAATATGATAAAGGCCATCTATGACAAACCTACAGCCAGTATCACACTAAATGGCCAAAAACTGAAGGCCTTTACCTTGAAATCAGGCACAAGACAAGGATGTCCCTTATCACCGCTCCTATTAAATATAGTACTGGAAATACCCTCCAGAGCAATTAGACAAGAGAGAGAGAAAAATAAAAGGGGTAAAAATAGGAAAAGAGGAAGTTAAATTATCATTATTTGCAGGTGGCATGATATTCAATATAGAACACCCCCAAAACTCCATTGAAAGTCTCCTATATATAATAAATAAATTCATCAATGTAGCTGGATACAAAATCCATACTCAAAAATTAATAGCATTTCTGTACACTAACAACAAAATCACGGGGAGAGAAATAAGAGAAGCCATACTCTTCACACTAGCATCCAAAAAAATGAAATACTTAGGAATTAATCTCATGAAAGAAGTAAAAGATCTATGCAGGGAAAATTATAATACCCTGGAAAAAGAAATTGACGTCGATCTAGAAAATGGAAAGACATCTGTTGTTCATGGATAGGAAGAATAAATACTGTGAAAATGACCATTCTCCCAAAATTGTTATACAGAATCACTGCAATTCTAATGAAAATACCATCAACATATCTCTTAGATCTAGAGAAATCACTCCTAAAGTTCATCTGGAACCAAAAGAGACCTAGAATAGCAAAGGCAATTCTAAGCAGCAAAGGCAAGGCAGGAGGTATCACAATCCCTGACTTGGAGTTTTACTACAGAGCTACTGTAATAAAATCAACATGGTACTGGGCTAAAAACAGATCTGAAGATCAATGGAATAGATTAGAAGATACAACCACAATTACAAACACACTCAACCACCTTATCTTTCATAAAGGTGCCAAACATGTTCACTGAGAGAAGGACAGTCTCTTTAATTAATGGTGCTGGAAAAACCGGCTCTCCATATGTCAAAAACTAAAACTAGACCCATGCCTATCACATATGCTAAACTAAAGTCTAAATGAATCAAAGATCTAAATACTAAAACAAAAACACTAAATCTGTTGGAAGACAAGGTAGGTAAAAATCTTGAAGACATATGGGTAGGTAGAGAATTCATGAACAGGAATCAAATCGCATGGAAACTACTTCCCAGAATCAATAGCTGGGATCATGTCTTATTAAAAAGTTTCTGCATGTCAATAGAAATCTCTTTCAGCATAGTGAAAAGAAAACCCACAAACTGGGAAAAAATCTTAGTGAACTGTTCCTCAGACAAAGGACTTCTGTCTGAAACATATAAAGTATTTAAAAAATCAGACCCCCCAAATTCAAGGACCCAATCCAAAAATGGGCATCTGAGATAAATACACAGTACTCAGATTAAAAATTACAAATGACAAATATATGCATGAAAAATGTTCATCATCATTACTCATTAGAGAAATGCAAATTAAAACAGCATTGAGATTCCATCTCACTCCAGAAACTCTGAAGTCCTACCATGCTTTTGTTCTTCTGTTTCCATTGGTTCTATCATATTGTATCTAATTGGATTGTATTATGTGGTAGTATAAACAAATTTTCTATGGAAAATGAGATAATATAGTAGCCATTGTTCATTTTCTTTTATTTGGTTCTGAATGCCCTGTAATACTTTCATTCTCCTTAATAGTTTTATACTATTTTGTTATGTTTGATACTATTGTATATGAAGCTATGCTCAACTATTTCAAAGAAAGAGATGTTATGGTAGTTACTGTTAATTATGGTTGTCTTCTGGTTAAATACTGTGTTGCTTACACTGTTCTGTTCTGATCTGCTTTGTTATGTTCTGTTTTATCTTAATCTCTGTAAAATAAAAAAAATTAAAAAGAGCTGCTTGTATTGGCAAAGACACTGAAACCTTGAATTGCAAATGTTACTGTTTAATTTACCACTAAATAAATCCTTTATCCTTTAACCTACAAAACAAAAAATGTGCAAAACAAAAAATGTTCTCACTATACATGCATATTCCATAAAACAAAGCTCCGATATGGACAAACAACAGTGATCAAGGAAAAATATCGAGATCGCATGTGAGGCAGACAAGAACACTTACTTCTCTCTCTCATTTGTGCCCGTGCTGGGTATGGGGAGTGTGGCTTGGCTGGTGGCTGTCTTCCCCTTCCCCTTGTTCCCCTTCTCCTTGCTCCCCATATTTGCATACCCAACTTTTTCAGAGAAGCCTTCCAAAAGATTCCTTGGTTTCAGTCATCAACTTCACTGAAACAGCTCTGCAAGCTGCTGCATAGGCCACACTTCCCAGGCCCTCCTGGGGCTTTGGTCCACAAGGATTCCCAGCTGTGGAATGGCCCCCTCTGTGTTGCAGTCCAGGCCCTGTTGAAATAAAGACTTGCCGTGGTGTTCCTGTAAACCTGTTTGTGATTTATTTTTCATATAGTGTGGGCCCCAGAAAATCCGGTAAATCTACTTAGGAATTTTATCTTTAGTACAGTGAGCCCCCAACTTATGAATGTCTTTCATTGTGGGAGAACTGTTTGTAAGGCACTGAAGTGAGTCTTACACAGAACACCTGCAAAAGTTCACAATTTGAATGTTCCTAAGTTGCAGACTGACTGTGGTGTGGATAAAGCGAATAAACGGGGCTGTTAACACTGAGAAGCTCCAAACCGGCAGCCAACAGATAGCATCTAACAAACTCCAGTAACCATAACCCGAATTTAGCAGACTCAGTCTGCAGTGTGGAGCACAGATATCAGACAGTGATAGCCAGCAGTAGTAGTCAGTAGTTGGCAGAGGTGACCTTACAGTGTCCAGCACAAGCTGGTATCGGACAGTGATGTTCAGCAGCCTCAGTGACCCACACCTGGTTATATCAGTTGTGGTCATTTGGGACTGCGAGCAAAGCTACACTTTGCGGATTTATGATTTTCATTTCAACTGAGAAAAAGAAAACAAAACCTTCCGATCAACTGGCTAGACATGAAGGACAACAGAAAGTTCTTCGCAGAGAGTAGGAAAAGATGCTAGCCAACACTCTTCACTGCCGTGACAGAAAATCTTCCCAACTTATTCTTAGAGACTCATTACTATTATAACTGCTTATTTACCCTTTCTTCAGTAAGAAATGGTAGTTCTATTTCTTATCCAATATTGAATACGGAAGGCAAGAATTATTGGTAATTATCTGTTATTTCATGCACCATTTTCTAACCCTAATTTGCAACTATTGTAAAAATATTTATTTCATGAAAAACTGAAGAAAACAGCAAGAATTGGACTGAAAAACACCTGTAATTTTGAGAGTAACTCAAAGGCACAATAAAAATCAGGCAAATTTGGTGCAAGATATTATGGCAAGCAACAGATTAGGATAGTACATTGTAGTACAGAGTCCACCTTATTTACAGACATGATATGTAAAATATTTAAAAGTTCTCCTAACTATGAGACCAGTAGTTCTTTGTATGAGATGCAGTAATATTCAGTACAAAGTGCTGTGCTGCACCATTTAGGTTTCCTGCTGCTGGGACAACATACCAGTTCTACAAGGTTAAACTGGAGCTGTGTCATCTGGCTCATGATTTGGAAAGATTTAGTCCGTAGTCTTCTGGATCCAAGACAAAGGATATGGCAGAGGAGATTTGCCCACCTCATGCAGGAAGAAGAAAGAAGGAAGAAGATATACACTCCAAGGACATGATGCCCGTGACCCAGCACTTACAACCAGGCCCCACCTCCTAACAGTGCATTCTGTTACGCACTCATCAATGGATCCACCCACTGGTGAGGATAGAGACTGCATGATCCTCACCTTCTAAAACTCCCCTCTCTGAACACATGAGACTTTAGGGAGACTTTCAGGTCCTAACCCGTAACAGGTGCTGACTGTAAGCACCAACCAATAACTCGGCATTTATAAGCATTGATAACTAAAAGAGTTACACAGGAATTTTATTAGGCCCAAACTCTTGGAAAGAATCCAGGACCTGTGGAAATAGGCAGCATCCTCAGTCCCTCTCATAAATACAGGCCAAAGAAACTACTCCGCCTACCAACAAAACCCACAGTTTATAGGAAGTTACAAATCTGAGGAGAAGTGTAAGAAATATAGCCTCACAGAAAAGATGGAATATGGGTAAGAAATAAAATTATTTCTTTACACAATTAGACTACAAGCTAAAATTCCAAAATATAATAACAAATAGAACGATAATAATAGAGCGAAAAAATTCTTTGATCAGTAATTTAACTTCCTGCATGCTAAAATAATACCTGGAAAATCAAAGAAAACCTTTTAAATTGCTTATTTTTGTTACTATTTTTGAGATTAATATGATAGTCATTCAACATGAGTAATAGGTATGTATACATATCACATCTTAATCCTTTCTTTTCTCCTTTCCCTCATTCCCCTCTTCTGCCTCGAGGGCCATATTTCCTTCATTTTGACAAGTAAATATTCTACATGTTTATTGTTTTAAAATATGTACACATTATAGAACAGTTAAATTAGGGTAGCTGATGTATTATTACTTCATATACTTACAATATTTTGTAATTTCCAACATTTAAAGTAATCTCTGTGATTTTTCAAGAACAATGAATAGTTATTAGCTACACTCACCATGTTGTATGATATAACTTTTGATTACATTATTCCTACTTAACTAGATATTTTTATCGTTTGACCAATATCTCCCCAACATTACCTCTTAAACTTTTTAAAATGTATGGTTAGGTTCAAATGTAACCATCAAGTGATTCACTCCATTGAAATACCTTATTCAACGATAAGAGACTATGTGAGAGAGAAAATTCACACTAAGTCATTAGCTTTTCTGTATATCAATAATGAACCAGCTGAGAAAGAAATCAGGGAAAGACCCCATTCAAAAGTAAAAAGTGGCTAGAAATAAAAAAAAAAAAATAAAATGGCCAGAAATAAAAAAAAAAAAATACTTGACAAAGCGGGCAAAAGCTCTCTTTAAGAAATTATAGAATATTAAAGAAAGAAATCAAGTAAGACACTTAGACAGTGGGAAGACCTCTTATGTTCATAGAGCAGCAGAATTAATATTATTCACATAGCTCTGTTATCAGAAGATATCCACGTGAATACTCATTAAAATGACATTCTTCACAGAACTAGATAAATCAATCCTAAAATTCATATAGAAAAGCAAAAGACCGAGAATGGGCAGAGCAACCCTAAGCAAAAAGAGCAAGGCTAGAAGCATCGTGTTACCTGATTTCAACTTATGCTACATAGTCATGTTGAAAAGAAAAGGAAAAAACAAAACAAGAATGACACTGACACAAAATACTGACAGATAGACCAGTAGAATGAGGTAGAAGATGCAGAAACAAATGCACGTGATTACAGTTATCTGATTCTTGATAAACAAGCCAAAAGCGTACACTGGAAAAAAGAAAACCTCTTTTCAAGGATATCTGTATGTAGAAGTCTAGATTTCCATTTCTCACCCTGTACAGAAATCAATGCAAAATGAATCAAAGACCTTGGTATAGGTCCCCAAACTTTGAAACTCTTAGAAGAAAACATAGGGGAGACATTTAAAACTATAGGTACAGTCAATGACTTCCTGAGTAGGACTCCTATAGCACAGGAAAGAATAGCAAGAATCAACAAACGAAACTACATCAAATTACAGTTTCTGCACAGCAAAAGAAACAGCCAACAAAGTGAATACACACCTAACAGAATGAGAAACAAACCTGTTAGCTACTATTGGATTCATATGTAGAATACATAAAGCACTGAGAAAACTTAACACCAACAATTCACATAGGATAACCAACAAATGTGCAGACAAAATCAATAGATACTTTTCAAAAGAACCAGGACAAATGACCAAAATATACATAAAAATATTTGACATCTTTAGCCTTCAGACATATGCATATCAAAAGTACATTAATATTGCACCTCACCCCAATCAGAATGGCTATCATCAAGAATATGAAAAACAATAAATGCTGACAAACGAACTGTTCTACATTGATGGTGGAAATTTAACTAGTACAGCCACTATGGAAATCAGTACAGATGTTTGTAAAAACTGAAAATAGACCTACCATATTAACCAATTATAACCTCACTTGGTATATACCCAAGAAATGAAAGTAGCATATTACAGAAATACCCATACACCCATGTTCTTGTGGAACATTTCACAATAATCAACATATTGAATCAATTTAGGTGCACATCAACAGATGAATGGACAAAGATTGTGGAATAGATATTCAAAAGAGAATTCTTCAAAAGAACAAAATTCTGTAATTTGCAGGAAAATGGATGCAATCTGGAGGTGATGCTAAATGAAACAAACCACACTCAGAAAGACAAGAATTGCGTGTTTTCCCTAATATACGGAAATCCAAAAATGATGACATAGAAGTTGAGAAAAACTATTACAGAAAAGAGGAAGAAAAAAAAACAAAAGAGAAGAAAGGAGGTGAAGGGGAGGATGACAAGCTATTAGCTATATCATTAAAAGATCGTGATGAAATATGTCCATTAAGTAAAACAGTGGATTGCAAAATAGTATTTAAGGCATTGTTAATTTTTGATTTTCAAAGTGCTTTAATGGATAAGGATAGCAAGAAATGGCCTAGAATGGTGTTCACTTAGCTGCTTTAGTCTGTTTCTGGGAGTGAGAGACTGAGTATGCTTTTGTTTAAGAGTTCTTTTTGATCTGTACTATTATAAAATATTTTTAGTGAAGGAAATTAAGAATTTTGGCAAGTATGTGAAGTGATGGATAAGTTAATTCACTTAATTGCAGTAATCACTTTACAATACATACCTACCTCACAATGTTGTCATTAATTTTATTATGTTCAATAAGTTAAAATATTATTAAGAAAAATTAAGGCAAAAATGAAACAAGAAATTAAAATGGTGAATATAATTTTTGAAATAGATATATACAGACATTAATATGGAGTATTCTAGTTAGAGTTAGTAAGAGATATATAAATTAGTAATGAAGAATACTCCTGGAACAAAAAATGAAGGTCTAGAAAAATATAAAATAAATAGCCAATATACACTGAAGCTACCTTAAGAATCACAAATCATTTGGCATTTCAAAAGAATTGGATGAATATATTAGAAACAAAGAGAATGACAATAAAAGATAATATTTAAAATTTACAAAAATTAAAAATTAGAAATACTAGAAAAAGTATATTATGATCACTAAAGAAAAATAGAGACTTCACAGAGCATCTGAAAACACAAAGAAGTGTTTCAATTGTTAACCAAGGAAAAAAAAGACAGAGTACTTAAGAAGTAATTGGAGTTAGACTGGAGTCTAACCAGGAGTAAAGAATGTCGTATGAAAATGTTAAAAATATCTTTGGAAGCGCCAAAGGAAAATGTTGTTCAAGAAATGTAGAGCATGACAAATTACAGTAAATAAGGGCAAGATCAAGACATGGAATACAAAATGACTATGACAGTTTATGACTCACAGAGTCTAAACTAGCTATTAAAATGTACTGCAGTCTGGGGATGTAGTTCAGTGATAGACCATGTCCAGAAACACACACATAGGTACGTGAGATAAAAACTGTACTTCAAAGAAGAGTTATGAACCAGGAGACAGAATAAGACAAAAACAATAACAATAGCAACAATGGAAACAAAAAATGTGTTAGAAACTTAATAAATATTGACCATAAAAACACACAATTTTTCTATCTCTTCAAAAAGGTAAATCAAGGGGCCAGGGATTTAGCTCAGTGCCTGCTTTGAAGGGCACAGTTGTGACTTCAATCCCCAGTACCAAAAACAAAAACAAAAAACAAACAAACAAAAAGGTAAATCAAATACACTCTACAGGAACGGGGAACAATTCAATTTATGTTTAAAGCTTTGAAAAACCTTAGCTACTTCCAAGAGAAGAAAAGTCCTGATTTTATATTGGTTTTTAAACTAAATTATGCAGCTTTAAAATTTCTAGTAAATGCTAAAAAACGCGTAACTTGGTGGTATAAATATTTTACAATGAGTAAAATTAACAATATCTACTGAAGTTAAATACTTATATACTTTTGATAAATGCATAAATGTATATGTTTTACAAAATGTATAAGAAACTTTCTTGTAAGATAACAGTCCTAAATTGGAAATAAGGAAAATATTTGCAACAGCAGACTGAATAAATTATATTTATTTAATGTGTGTTAATATAATGAAATATTACACAGCATAAAGAATAAGCAGCAGATGCATTTAACATGAACTAAACCATGCATCTATTATCTAAAGTACTGTGGCCCTTTAACTTCATCCATGCTTTTCCTGTAAGTAACAACCATCACCTTTGGGAAAAAGGGAAAAAGAGAAAGACATAAGGAAGGAGAAAGATGAGAGAAGGGAAGGAGTGGTCGAGAGACAAAAGGAAGAAAACAATGGAGAAAGGAAGGAGGAAGTATGCAATAAGCCACTCTTTGTATTTATCTGGCTTCAAAAGATTTGATTTATTTTACCAATAATTTGTTTAGCAGAGGTGAACTCTGGTCAAGCTTTGTTTGAATAAAGACATACTCTATGCGTATTTTATTCCTGATTCACCCCTAACGTGGTGCATTTAATTGGTTAAAGTGACTATATGAGTAAATATGTACAATATACATACCGAACGTTGGGCTAGAGATAGTTAAGTATAGCATTTGAGAATAAAATCATAGCATGATAGTAGAAGCACTAACACATCTACGTTTCATTACTGGATGTTTCCTAAACATCCATTCCTTATTGCATATTTAAGTTCTTTAAATTCTTACAATTTGGATTTTTTTTTTTTTTTTTTTTTTGTACCAGGAATCAAACTCATGACCTTACACTTGCCAGGCAGGCACTTATGCCGCTGAGCTAAATCTCCGGCTTTAATTCTGACAAGCTTTGATAATTATAAAATATAGTTTTCAATAATTACGATCGAGCCTTCACGGTTTTAACACTCACAAGCTCTGTACAGCATTTTGTTGTTATACCCATATCCAATTCATTGATGAAGACATTGAGGTTAGGAAGGGTAAATAAATACTAACGATGAAAGACCACTTCAGTATTGGAGTTTCAAACGTTTTGTGACAGAGGATGATCCTGAGGATTGAACCCAGAAACCTTTGCACTGAGCTACATTTCTAGACCATTTTCTATTTTCATACAGGGTCTTACTAAGTGTCCATATTGAATATAAATTTACAATTCTCCTTCTTCAGATCCCCAAAGTGCTAGGACCACAGCGGTACACCACTGTGCCCAGCTAAGAGCCTCAAACTATTTATTTATTTATTTATTTGTTTGTTTGTTTGTTTGTTTGTTATTTACTGGTGGGGATCAAACTCACAATCTGGTGTTTGCCAGGCAGGTGCTTCTGCTGCTGAGCTAAACTCCCAGCCTCCTCAAAATGACTTTAATAAAATGAAGAGGTTGCACTGATTTCTAGAAGGTGACAGTCCATGGAGTTCTAACTCTACATAGATTAATGTTTGCTCTGTAGTGGGCAAGAGACACCCCTTAATTAGGATCATCCAATGAGGGCAGTTCTGATTTTATTGCTCATTTACTGTTGAGTCCTCAAGGAATCTCAGTCACCATGAAGCCCATGTTCCCATCCATGCAGGACGTAGGATCAGCAGAGGGCAGCACAACTCTAAAAGTGAAATGGGAATTTCAGGAATAGGATTGCACTGGCTGCTTCTGCACATTAATTATGGTATAGACTGTGTATTAATTATGGCATAGATAAAATGCTTAGTTTGAAAGAAAACACATATAAATATATGGATACATGGTCTTCAGTGAGTAAGTAGCAATCAGACTGCAAGAGTAATGGTGAACCTTCTAGAGATTTCAATAACAAACAGCTCCCTGCATCATGCATGCCATAGATTCATAACCACTAGTCTACAATTATTATCATTAAAATTATTTTGGTGTAGCACTTTCACTGAAAATAAGGGTATATGTCATTTTAATATTATAGAATTCAATAATGAGTGAGTTCCTTTTTAAAGAAATCATATTGTTTCAATTACAATAAGAATAACGAAGTTGGTTATTTTCATCAAACAAAAAAGGATGTTCATTTTACTAATATAAACATATTCAAATCTAGCTTATCTACTATAAACTTAAAAATTGTTTCTTTCATTTTGTGTCATCTATGAATAATTTAAAGGAAAGCTAATTTTGTTATGTCCTGGAGAACTTAACTTTGTAAAGATAATTTATGTAAATTTTGAAGAAAGTGTATTTTTATTCCACTGTATTCTTTGTTATAGTAGCTCACATACAAAAAATCTACACATTTTAAAAGACCATCATTGAATATACACATGAACTCAGCTGTAGAATACCCCTTCCCACGATGTTCCTGTATGTTCTTTCCAAAAGATTTATGGTTCTGCAATTTTGTGCAGATGTAATCATGCAGTGCAACTTTTTTTAGACTGGTTTCTTTTGCTAACCGTAATATTTCTGAGAACAATGCATGCTGCATCATGTTTTAAGAATTCCCTCCCATTAATGACTGAAGAATATACTTTACTATGAGTATATTACTATTTGTCCTCTCATTTGTTGAATGCTTGGGTCTGGGATATTATTAACAAAGTTGCCAAAAACATTTATGCTAAAATTATTTTTTTTGTTGGGACATGGTTTTTTGTATCCTTTTAGTAAATATCTAGAAGGAGAATCACTGGGTCTTGTGGAGACTTTTTGAGAAGCATTAACTTTATTAGAAGCCTCCCAGGTGTGTTTTTAACTACTTTTGCAACTACCCATCCCTTCAGCAATGCATTATGATTCCAGTTGCTTATATTCTCATAGACACTCTGTATTAACAATTTATTTAATTTTTGCATTTAAATGTGTCTTAGGAGCATTCTGTTGCACAATAAAGTTGCACTAATATCATTGGTAATTTATTGATTAATAGTATTATGCATCTTTTTAATTCAGTCATTTGTTAAGTTTCTTTGTGAAGTATCTGTTCAAGCAATTTGCATATAAATTAAGGCTACTTGTTCTTTTATTGAACTTAGTTCTTTAAGTATTCTGCATACATGCTCACACATGTTTTAGGTTGTTTAAATCTATATTTTGGATGCAATTTCTTTAAAATCCTAAAGAGGGGCTGGGTATATGACTCAGTGGCATAGCACCTGCCTGGCAAGCACTAGGTCATGAGTTCGATTCCCAGTACCACAAAAGAAAAAGCTCCTAGAGAGGCATACAAATAGTTACCTGAAACAGAGAGAATTTTAGAAGAAACAGCTTACTCTTGTTAAACAGGAGAAGGTTATAATGCACACTACAGTGTCCTTGCTCTGGGGAAAGACTAATCTTCAACAATTCCCCACTGACTCCTAAGGAGAATTATCTGTATATGCAGATAGACATTAATGTATCTTTCTAATTAAGTTAGATGCCACGCATTTAAGATTCCCACTATCAGAGAACATTTGGTGTTGAAGACAAAAGCTTTTATACTCTTTAAAGCTCATGAAGTAAAGCAAAATGACTGGTAATGAGAATAAAAAGGAAAAAATAAAACTTTTCTTAAAAAAATCTCTATTTCTTCAGAAGATAAGACAGTGGGCTTATATATGATAAATGGTAAAATAAATTCAGGGGCAATATATCTATTTTTTACTTTGGTTTCTGTGGTGAATTAACTAATGGTTAGGCTAGAACAACACCAGGATGAACTGAGCCGGCGAGGTTTAGGGGGTGGAAATCCCACCTAGGGACTGTTGCCAACAGACAGAAGCAGAGCTGGCAGGGAAGATGTCCTTCAGTTGCTGGAGAAGCTTGTGCTGTTTTTCCTGATATGAACTCAGCTGTTCTTATCATTGGAGGAGCTCGGTCTTTGCTGTTGCTGAGGATGGCTGCTCTTCTCCTTAGGGGAGCTCTGGTCCTTACCTTCTGTGTTGTTTCCTGGCTCCAGTGCAGATTCCTCAGCCTAGTAGCACAGGTTCTTCATCATGATGGTACAGATTCTTTAGCTTTCACCCCTAATCTTTGGGCCTTCCCAGGGCAGATGCTTGATGCAGACTTGCATGAGACCTTGTGGGCTCTGTGGAGGACATGGCTGTGGGATCCAGGCACTCAGCTGCATGCTTGGGTCTCTAGTGTGAGCACAGATCTATTTCACTCTTCTGCATTTGACTTTTTGGGTGAATATTATACAACAATCCTATAACTTATGTGCCCTATATTAATTCCATTCCAAACCCTGAGAGCAGCAGTTCACTTAAACCATCCAAGTACTGAAAAGTTTTATAATTCAACTCTTTTTGTCCCAACATGTAAGTGTGACGTTGCAATCTCTATTGCCAGAATATTACTTAACTGTTTTATACTTTACCTGAAAATTTAATAATTATGAGCCTAATTTTCAAACAAGACCACCAGATTAATTCTTTTTATAATACTCATATTATAACTGACTTAGTCATCAATATACCAATACTATGGGTGATTCAAGAAGTAACCAAAAAAGGGCATCTGATTCCAGAGTTTTAACAAATAAAAGGTGTATAGTAAGCAAGTGGGAATGACTCCATGAGAAAGACTCCATCTAAATGAGTCTTGCTGATATATTTTAAATTCTGCACATAAATGAATATGTTAGATCACTTTCTGTAAATATCAGATAAAAAGAGGAAATGTGCAAAACAGTAAAGGCATAATTATAACCCATATCTTAATGTAATACTCAAATCATTTCATTTATCTCAAAGGAGCTGCATTCTGAATTAATAAAAGGGCCTTCTGTTCTCAACCAAAGACTTTTTAACTCTGATAATTTAACATGGTTCTGTTGCTAAATAAAAATATCAAACTAGTTGATCAAATCTTATGATTTTCCTTTTATTATTAATTTAACATATTGTATAGAGAAAGCAACCTATTATTTTTAAACAATGCAGGGAAACCTCATAAATTTCATTATCAAGTTTAAATGTTCATTAATAGAAGAACTATCTTTGGATAATCATCTTAATGCTCGCTATTGTGAAAAATTCCTATAGACTAAGTAATTTATAAACAATAGAAATTTATTTCTCACAGTTCTTGAGGCACGAAATCCAGTGATGAGAGTGCCAACACAGTATTGTCCTGATGGGATTTCTCTTCTGGGTTAAAGATAACTGTCTTTTTTTGGATGCCCTTATGCAGGAAGAGGGTAAGAGACCTTATAGACACTCACATGCCCTGTCAGTTCCCAATGGTTCTCCTTTTTAATATCATAGTACTGAGAGTTACGATTTCAGAACATACATTTTAGAAAGACACGTTCAGCCCATTGCAAAGACCACAACAAATTCTGCTCATACAGTGTTAGTTGGTGGACTTTACTTAAAACTTTAAAAAGCTAGTAGTAGAGAGACTGTGCTAATTACTCCAGGCTCTCATAGAATTTCTCAAGAACTTCCAAGTCTCTTACAAGAAACCAAATTGTCATAAACGATATAATTATGATTTTATCAAAAGCATGATAACTTGTTCTTGTAAAAGGTAGATCAATTATATAAATGCCATTTTTTTTTTTACTTTAGTATTAAGTAGTGATTTTGAAGGCTGTGGAAAACCAAGAGATTTGCTATTCAAAGTTACTGCCACCAGGTCAAGCCTCACTGTGAAAAACAAGGTAATTAAAGATGATTGCTTTAAACAGGCTTGGCCAATC
Organism: Cavia porcellus; assembly: GCF_034190915.1. Classification (NCBI taxonomy): domain Eukaryota; kingdom Metazoa; phylum Chordata; class Mammalia; order Rodentia; family Caviidae; genus Cavia; species Cavia porcellus. Next base: position 21,618,571 of record NW_026947497.1, on the reverse strand, counting down.
AACAACTTTATACAAGCATGTCTCAGAGAACAACTTCAAAATGTCCATGGAAGATTCAAAAATTCTACCACAGGTGAACCACGTGGCACTTCATTTGGAAAGGAATAGTAACAATTTAGATATGAAATAGGTGAGAAAAATATCTGACAAAGGCAAAATGGGATGCATGGTGCCTTTAACTAATCTCAGAAAAGAGAATTTAGATAGCCTCAAAAATTCTCTATGAAAAATTGGATCTGCACATGTCAAAAGTTAAAATCAGATTCAAATCTTTCCCCATGCACTAAACTACATTTGAAATGGATCAATGATCTAAATATTAAAAAAGAAATATGCTGAAGGGTAAAATAGATAAAACTCTTGAAGATACTGCTGCAGACAAAGACTATGAATAAAACCCCAATTACACAGAAATATCACGAAGAATCAACAACTGGGATCTCATCTTATTAAAAAAAAGTTTTTTCACAACAAGGGAAACCACCAACAGAGAAGAGACGATGTGGGAAAAAATGTTTGCAAGCTGCTCCTCAGAAAAAAAGATTATTATCAAGAACATATAAAGAACTCAAAAAAATCAGACCTCCTGAATTTAAACATCTAATCCTAAATTAGACATTCAACATAAATAGACACTTCTCAAATAAATACATGAAAAATCTTTAACATCACTGGTCATTCAAGAGATAAAAAACCACACTGAGATTCTATCTCACTCCAGAAAGAATGATTAACAAGAAATCAACCAATAACTAAGAGTTGTGGAGAAGAAAGAACACTTCCCCATTGTTTGTGAAAGTGTAGACTGGTTAATCACTCTGGAAATCATTGTGAACGTTCCTCAAAAAAAAACTAGAATTGGAGGTCCCACTTGACTCAGCTTTTCCCCTTGTGGATATCTTTCCAGAAGAATTAAAAGTATTGTACCACAGTGATAATATGCACCTAGGTTTATAGAAACAAAATTTGCAGCATCTATATCTTGGAAACAACCCAAATGTCATGGACTGAGGAATCAATAAATCATATGTGATCTTTTTATATTATAGAGTACTACTCAGCAATAAAGAAGGATAAACTGGAGACTTTTATAGGTAAATGGATGCAACTTGATACCATACTCATAAGTGACATAAACCACATGTACATGAGCAAACATCATATTGTTTCCTTGGTATGAGAAGCTGAAAGAATAAATAAGATCCAAAATGTACAATACATATTATAAAATGGGAAGAAAGTGATCAAAAGGGAAGAGAAACATGGATGGGGAAAAGGAGAAAAAAAGAAAAGGGAAAAAAAAAATATATATATATATATATATGCGCCTTAGTCTTTTTAGACTAGCATGAACTAAAGTCATTTAAAACAATTTCCACTTTAGAAATGTAGAAAAATTTGTGTGTGTGAATTACATATTAACACAATGGAATAACTTCTTTTTTGTAAGTAATGGAGGAAAAGTTACTATGTTTACTCTACTGCCATAAAATCTAGAAAGCAGACAAAATAAAGACTGCAACTGTATATGGCTAAGGACAATATGATGGTCAGAATTGTTAATCCTGACAAAAGAGAAAACAAGTGTGCCCTGCTTTCCCCATCTTCTTCTTTGGTCACATAGCACAGAAAGTGGCAATGTATGTGGAGCGTGGCGTACTCAGCAGCTGGAGAGACATCCTCTCGTTTCCAGGAGGTTACAATGGGAAGTTTGAAGATAGGACAGTGGAGACTGGTGATAATCAAAAAGAGACTTCAGTATCTTTATCAAGTATTCCCCTTCAGACTTTTGATGAATACTAAGCTACATATTTTTAGGATGAGACACCATAAGCCAGGCCAAAAAAGAAAAAAAAAAATGTGAGTATCAAGGAGGAAACAACTAGGAGGAAATTTAAGTGCAACAATTAACTCTAAACTCTAATCAGTGAGATAATAAAATACAATGGCTAATGATTTATTTGACAAGATAAAATAAAAACCTAAAAATAATAAAAAAGTAGACAAAAATGGAAAAACAAAGGAAAAAAGAATAGATAGCAGGAAAACAGCATAGTTAAATATAATAAGAATAACTATATGAAACATAAAAGGTGTTAATGCTTGGACGACAAGGCATAGATTGTTAATTGATTAAATACAAGAGCCAACTATATGCTATCAATAAAAAATATTTTCAGTATACAGACCCATAAAAGATATAGGCACACAAAAACTAGACATCAGAAAGGTGAAATGGTCATACCATGTCAGACAGTGAGATTTTCAGGATAAGTAGCACCACAAACAAAAAAGATATATTAATATTAAAAGTTAAATTTATTGAGACAACCTAAAAATTCCCAAAGTCTATGAACCTAGTCCGAGCATTTCAAACTATGTAAAGAACAAATGTATTCCCACAAACTAAAGAGGAAATACAAATACTGCAAGTGAACATTGGATAAATACAGTTTCAAAATTAATCTGGAATGGCCACCATTGTCGACCATATGCAGATGCTTGAAAGCCTCAATAAATAAATAATACTGAATATACATTTGCAATAAAATATAAAGGCCTGGGTGAGATAATGCTAACATACTAGCTACAGGGACTATAACAACTTTTACTGCTTTTATTCAGAAAAAGAAAGAAAAACTAATGTTAAAAAATAAGATTGCAACTTGAATACTAAGAAAAAAGTGCAATTTAAGCTAAAAGTGACAAAATGCAGGAAACAAATGAAAAATTGGCAACATGTTAGCTTTTAAAAAACCAATAGAGAAAAAGGCTATTTAAAAAGATAAGTAACAAAGTATTCTTCCAGGTAGACTGAGTCAGAAAAACGTCCTCTTTGAGGATGGAAAGAACATCATTAGGGTCTAATAGGCATTTACAAATGGGAAGTGAACACTGCAGGAGGGACCACTCCTCAGAAGCAGGAGAGACCACTGCACAAAGCTCAGCTCAGGTGTCAAGGGGGAGGATCTCAACACACACAGGAAGGGGTCAAAAGTGCTTCTTAACTCATGCCATGAGGCTTTTCAGGAGAACTATCCAAAAATGTTTTGAGAGCACAGGGACAGGAGAGTGACTTGGAGCCTTACTGTGTCATGGGGTAGGTAGGTCTGTGATGGGAATTCCCCGTGCAATCAGGGAGTTGCCTGTTTCGAAACTCTGGCTGGCACAGAAGACAGAAGCGTGCAGGCTCTCATGCATGCTGGTTTCCCAGACATGGAAAGAAGACACAGAAAGGTGAGGCTCCAAAGCTGTCAGCACTTGAACAGGGAAAAGTCAAGCTGGACTCTTTTTATAACAATCTATGGACAAAATTATGCCTGAAAAGAACAAATGCAAGATTCAAATAATCAAACCTTAAAAATAGCAGTCTAGAATACAAAAGTATATGTACATGTGTGCAATCCATTTTACAATGGAAATCCTTCTACAAGGAAAAGTCCAAGCCCAGATGAATTCACTATTAAACTCTGTCAGATGTTTCAGGAAGCAATAGTACCAATCTTATTCAAACTTGTTTAGACAACGAAGAGAAAATAATCATCAACTCTCTCTTCAAGGATAGCATCACCAAGATATCAAAGCAGAACAACATATAGTAGGGAAAAACTCTTGATTTTTATGGATACAGACACAAATCCTTCACAATAAATTAGCAAATTATGTCCAAGATTATATGAAAAGTACATATATCATCACCAAGTAGGATTATTCTAGGGATATACATTTGGTCCAATATTAATAATCAATTGATATAGTCATATTTGAATACACAAGAAAATGTGATCATTTAAATCAATGGAGAAAAAGCACTTGCCAAACTTCAACAATCATTTCTAGTAAAAACTCAATGAAAGAAGTAATAGCAGGATGATTCCAAAATCTGCTAAAGGTCATCTACAAAATAAAATTATTTAGCTAGTATTAGAATCCACAGTGAAGTATCAAGTACTCTCCCTTAACATGAAAAATAAGACAGTCATTTCATTCTATCAGTATAAATATTAAACTACAGTTCTTAGATATTATAGCACAGCAAGGTAAAGAAACAATAAGCAAATACATTGAAAAAATAAATAGTTTATTGAATGGGTAACTTCAAAATCCATACAATTATATTTAAAAATTCAATGATGGAGAACATGGCGGAGAGATAACAACAGCTATGGAGGCTCTCTGAGATAGCCAGCTTAGATTCCAGGAATGATGCAGTGTGGAGAGCCCTAAGCAGGGGGAGATATACCCTGCTGACCCAGGAATGAACTAAGCTGAGTGAAACCAACTGGAAATGCAGTCTCAGTACTATGACTGGGACAGCTAAAGTCTCAGCTGGAACCTGTGTCTCTGGAAACCGAGGCTTGAATTTCCTGCTGCTGCTGCTGCTGTATATGGATAGGCACAGCAGGGATAGAGATGCAAAAGCTCTGAGAGTGGAATCATCAAACCAAATTGAAAGCAGAGCTGGCAGGGAGCCTTGTATCAACCTGCAGTGAGTGAGAGGAATGGGGACCTTTCCACAGACTAAGATGCTCCAACAGAGGACATTCTAGGACTGGGCAGACTAACCAGATGAGGACACTGCAGTGGCTTCAGTCACATATTCCTCTCTCAAGTGGGATTGGTTGGGAGTGCTTGACCTGGGTAATACCATGGACTAAGACTCAGTAGATTAGCCCAAACCAGGTCCCTGCACCTGGCAGTGCACCCTAAGGCAGTGAAGCCTTCAGCAGGTTGACTGACCTGGAGGGGTGGGCCCAGCATAGGCTTCCCAGGTCTGTGTCTCCCTAGTACACTGCAGTGTGCAGGAACACCTAGCTGGCATGATTCAAACAAACTGTAACTGACAAAGAAAGAAACTGGGCCTCCTATATACGCTTGTATGGAAGGAACAAAAAGTATGGGAAGAGGGAGCAACAAGAAAGGGTCCTCGGTCCCCACGCCTGAGAACACTGATCCAGGAAAGGTAAATGCAAAGGAGAATGAGGACAGAAAATATGCAGATTACAGGCACACCACCAATAGACATAAAGCGATATCTCCGGGACTTCATAGATGAGTTCAAAAGTGAAGTATTTAACCAAGTAAAGTAAGATATAAGTAGAATAGTTAGAGAAATGCTAAGTACCTCCCAAGAAAAAAACAGATGGTGGAATGGAAGAACTGAAAAAAAGGGGAAAATTGTTTGATGGAGAAAATAGAGAAAATGTAGAATTCATGAAGCAGGTTCAAAGAGATTACCAAGAAACTAAAAACTCTATTGAAAGCTGGCATAACAGCTTGAAAGAAACTAAGTATAGATTACCTGAACTAGAGGACAGATTTGTAATGTGGGAGCATGAAAGGAAAAATGTCTTAAAAATAACAAGGAAACAAGCAGTAACAATACAAAGGCTAGAAGATGATAAGAGGATCTACAACTTAAGAATTAAGAATGTAAAGGAAGAAGCAGGGATACAAACAAATGAACTGCAAAGGCTATTCACAGAAATAATCAAGGAGAACTTCCCTAATATGGTAAAAGGTAAAGATACTCAGATCTATGAGGCCTATAGGACCCCAGTCACCTACAACCGAAACAGAACTACACCCAGGCATATAATAATCAAAATTCCAGAAATCCAATATAAGAACAGAATATTAAAAGCTATCAGAGACAAGAAATAGATCATTTACAAGGGAACACCCATCAGAATTACAGCAGATTTCTCATCACAACCCATCAAATCACAAAGAGCATGGGGTGAAATAATTCAAGCTTTGAAAGATAACAACCTCCAGTCAAGATTGATATATCCTGCACAATTGTCCCTAGAAATTAATGGAAAAACAAGGTGCTTCCAGGATAAAGAGGAACGAGGGGAATTTGCAACCACCAATTCAACTCTACAGAGAATACTGCAGAACATTCTAAAAGAGAAGAATACCAAGATTCCAGAAACAGTGGCAGAGAGGCCACATTGAATGGAGCAGAAAGCAAAACGAAGACAAACTGACAACTAACGACAGAAAAAGAGCTCAACAGAAATGAGGCAGAGAAGGTTGGAGGATGGTTTGAACAGCTATTTTGGAGAAAACAAGACATCATAATAGCTAGTGCTGATTTAATTATCACCTTGTTTTGAAATCCCATCAAGTTTTTGTTATTCTGTCTCCAAATGTCTTAACATGTTGTATCTTATTGGATTTTATTATATGTGATAATATAAACAAAAACTTGTATAGACAAGGAAATAATACAGAAACCATTGTTCATTTTCTGTTAGTTGATTCTAAAAACCCTGTAATACTGTCATTCTCTTGAATGGTTTTACATTGTCTTGATATGTTTGATGCTACAGTATATGAAGTTATACTCAAAGATTTCAAGGAAAGAGACACTATGGTAACTACTTTTATGTCAGGATATCTTGTGGTGAAACACTATTTTGCTTAAATGGTTATGTTCTGACCTATGCTGTTTTGTTGTTATGTTCTCTTTTATCTCAATCTCCTTTTTATTATTTTTTTTTATTTTTATCTTTTTAATTAAGGGAAAAAATAAATAAAAATAGCTGGATATATTACAGTATCCACTTTGATTTCCTATTAACTTGATTTGAAACCCTGTATTGCTCTCACTGTCTCATTTTGACTGATTTTAATCTGTTCTGTTTTGGTTGATAGTACCAAGTTTGAGAGTATAGGCAACAACTGCGAAGACAGTAAGATTCACTATGATGCCCAAACTGGTTTGACTATTATCTTCTTTTGAAATCTTGTAATGTCTCCAATGTTTTGGTTTTATTATTTTTTTTCTTTACTGTTTCATTCAATTTTATTATAATTGATGATATAGGCAATTCTTTTTAAGATAGCAAGAGGCATTATGGTAACCATTGTTGATCACCCTGTACTGTTTTTACATCATGTACTATGTCCATCCTTTTGTTTTTACTGACTCTGTTTTGTTATGTCACATTTGGTTTTATTCTCTTCAAAAAAAAGTAATAAGAACTGTGGGAGTAATAAAATCCAAAATGTGTAATTGTCATTATAAAAAACAGAGGAAATGAAAGTGCTCTAAAGGATATAACTGCATGTATATTTAAGCGTATAAGATAGATAACCATATGACTGAGTTTTTGTTGGATCATTGAACAGAACTGTTTGCCGTCTCACTGTTTGAAAGTCCACTTTATATGCTTTAATTTTGTAACTTGAACAACTAATTGTAAGATGACAATATGTAATCTATTAACTAGTGATTTCCTACTGTATTTTTTTGAAATTCTATATAAGTTGTACCCTCTTTCTGTTTTTTTTTTCTTTTTCTGCTTAAATAAAATTTAAAAATATAAAAATTCAATGATTATAAGTGAATTTAGTTCAGTCAGGTGGTATAAGATTAATATAGAAAATTCAACTGTATTTTATTTTGTATAAATATTATGACTATTGATAATATGTAATCTATTAACAGGTGATTTCTTACTGTTATTTTTTTTTTTGCAGTTCTGTATTACGTGTACCCTTACACCGCTTTGTTTTGTTTTGTGTTTTTCTCTTTTTCCTCTTAAATAAAATTTTTAAAAAATTAAAATAAATAAATAAATATTATGACTATTCATAAATAAAATAAAGTAAAATAATATATCATTGTATTAGCATAAAGTGAATATTTAGTGTAATCATGTACAGGTGGTACACAACACAAGTTAAGGTTCCTGATTGAGAATAAACTCAGGTTGGTTTATTCATGTGGAGAGATATTATTGCTTATGGAGTAGAAGATTCCATATCATCAGGATTTCAACTTTTTTCAACTAATCAACGTTTAACAAAATCTCAATTTAAATCCTACCACAATTTTTTTTTCATTCTTCAGAAATGTCCTTATAAAAGATGTTTTCCTGCTTGCTCTTTCAAAAACATTTTTTGAATATGCTCAGGTGGTTTAGATATTTAAATTTTTTCCTAACCTTTGCAATTTATCACATCATACGATTTTACCTTAACTTAGAGGATGACCATTGCCTCCCTAATACGTAACTTGAATGCAGGACAGTAAATATCCAAAACAATGCTGAACTTTTCAGGAAACACCTGCCTAAAGTCCTGAAGTTTAAAGAGAAAGCTTTATTATGTACCTTGTTTCAGACAAGAGTTTACATTCATCTTATTTAGGTATGCCTTCTTATCTAGCAGTTACCTGCTGAGAGGAAAATACAATATTTATGAAGTAGGAGAAAGAGTAAAATGTTGTACCTTACTATGAAAGTTAAATACAAACAAAGAAAAGAAAATAGACTTCAGAACACTTGAGCAGGAATAGAGTTTTTAAGCCTATTACAGAGTTACATTTGGTTTTGTAGATTTAAATTATCAGTTGAAGAGCTGACAGAAAATCCAACTGTATTTTATTTGGCATTATTATTTTATTTTGCATTATTAATTATCTTAATTTCAAAAATATAATTAAGAGCCAGAAAAATTTCTCTAAATGATTTTTTTTTCTAATTTATAAACCATTCACCAAGGAAAGCACAATAGCTGGGAATGAACTAGGAATTTATGATAGATTTAAGAACTTTGCCAGGAAGACATTGCAGTTCTGATACTGACAAACTCATAATAATCTAGAACTCATAAGAATCTAGAAAGAAGTGGTGCTTTGTAAAACACAACTCAAGAAGAAGGTAGGATAAGATCATGCAAGTAATTAATTACCATTATAATCATTATTATCCTGAGCATACAAACTAAGAAAAAATGACTTGTCCCCCCACAATCTTACAAGACATCACCCCTCTTCATCAACTTTTAAGAGAACAAAGGCAAGGTCTAGTCAACCATCTTAGTACAAAGTAATCTGCAGCCCAATGGGCCCCTTATCATGGTACCTTTGGGCCGGCTTATATTACCTTGAAGATTATTCAGCTAAAGCTCGTATCCTTAAACTGTGGAGAATTCACTGCTTCAATTCACTAAACAAAAGATAATTCATAAATTTTAAATGAGATATTTTTACACACACAAAAAGGAAAAGACAAAAGTAAATATGTTAGTGGCAAAAGTATTTTTCAAATAAATTCACATGAATGCAAAACATCTGATAACTGCACACACCAAAGCTATTTAGAAATACATTCTAAGGCAGTTATATATATATATATATATATATATATATATATATATATATATTTGGAATGAGAATTCAGTGAAACAAATTAGAATTTAAAACAGTTGTACTTGGCAGAAAATCTGAAGGACAAATGAAACTTGGGTAAATGAGGACTGGACATACTTACTAGTCTAAAGATCCTAACTTACCCCTCCAAACACAGGAATTGAAAAGTATTTTGGAAAAACTATATCAACTGTAAAAGGATGAATTCTGTACTCAAAATCTAACTTATCAACCAGCAATTTCTTACCATTTGTTTTTCTGTAATTTTGTATTATTTCTACCCTTTTTTAAAATCTCCATGTATTTTTTGTTTCCTTTTCTTTAAATAAAAAAAAACAAAATCTAAAGTCAAAGGACTGAATTTATTGCTAATTTAGGTAACAAAATGCTATATTGATCAGATGTAACCTCATTGAGAATTGCAAATTGTTAATTTTATATAAGACTGGAGAAAGGACTATTTCAGTTTGTGTTTGCATAGGAACAAGAGTGTATTGCCTGTAGCTATAAAATCATATTTCATATTGGTTACAGAAGCATGTTTTCGGTTGATTGGAGAGGCAGGAATTGTAGTCATAGAGGCATAGTTTAATAATTTACATAGATAGTAATAACTCAGTGTCAGCTTTAGAAGCCTGTTCACCGAAGTGAGTTGGCTGCCAATTGGGTGACTTTCAAAGCATGAAGTTATTACTAATTGATTGCCCTTCAGGGACATGTTCACTGAAGCAAGTTGTCATTGTTCAATTAGACGGATGTAAATCCAGTTATGAGTTTTACTTGTTACCATGGCTATAGATTAGGCAGGTTTAATACCAGTTCTGGTAGTTACTTTCTTTCTCCATGGCAATCAAACAATCTATCTTTCCTAGCAGTTTTTTTTCCCTACAGTTTAATAACAAAAGTCCGCCCCATTTTTGTATTTTTCCAGATCTCAGTAATTTATAAAAACAAAGCACCACTCAAACCCCAGAAGACTAGGACAAGAAATCATCATTTGATTTGAGTTGTTAGGCTATGTCAATTACTTATAATAATAATACATGTTACATGTGTTATCTAATGTAATTCTTTTTATTCCTTTTATGTGTTTCATTTATTATTTTTATTAGTACATGCTATCTCTACATTTTTGCATTCATTTTAAGGAGTAGATACATGTATTTAATTTGTGTTCATTCTTTTCTCCCCTTCTCCTCCGCTGAACCTTCTCTCTACTGCTAGCTCTCTCTCCTTTTTCATCCTTATCATTGTGCTCATGTTTGCAGTGTATAATGATGACAATCATTTCAGGCGGTTTGTACATGTGCATGACACATCTTACATCTCTTTCTCCTTGCCCCCATCTTTTCATCCTTGTCTTGGTCCCCTTATCATTGGCATAAGGCTATTTCCTTCTTTCCTTTTATCAATCCTTTCTTTTGCTCTTTATTTGTACTTTGAGTTACTCAAATAAGAGAAGTCGTATAGTATTAAGCTTGTGTGTCTGATTTATTTCACATAGCATTACTTGTTCAAGGTGCATAAATTGTCCTACAATTACTAAAATTTATCCTTTTTTATACTCAAATAGCATTTCCTTATGTATAGATACCATATTTCCCACTCATCTGTTAATGGACACGTAGGCTGCTTCCAAGATTTAGCTACTATGAATTGTGCTGATATAAAAATGCGTGTACATGGTATCACTATAATATGATACCTCCAACTTTTGGGAAGATACCTAGAAAGGAAATAGGTAGGATAAATGGAATTTCTAATTCTGAGTTTTTTTGAGAAATCTCTAGGCTGATTCGCATAGTGATCGTACTATTTTATATTACCACCACTGTAGAAGGTTTTCATTTTTACTGAAGCAATGTCAGCCTTTGTTATTATTTGATTTCTTGATGGTTATTATTTTTTGTGTTAGATAAAATCTCAGCATTGTTTTAATTTGCATTTCTCTAACAGACAGTGAAGCTGAACATATTTTCACGTTTACTGGCCATTTGTGTTTCCTCTTCTGAGAAATGTCTATTCATTTAAGTTGCCAATTTTTGATTGACTGTTTTATTTTGGGGGGTGTAATTTTTGTTAGTTCTTTGTGCATTCTAGATATTAGTCCTCTATCTGAGGAATACTAGCACATTTTTTCCCATTCTGTAAGTAGTCTTTTCACTCTGTTGGTTGTTTTCTTTGCTGTGCCAAACGTGTCTAATTTGATATAATTCCAGTTGTTGATTCATCATGTAATTTCTGCTTAAAAAGCAGAAATTGGAGTTCTGTTTAAAAAATACCTGCATACTCTGATAATATCAAGTTTCACCTATTTTATCATCCAATAGTTTATTTCTATTTTAATATTTATATCTTTGATCCGTTTAGTTAAGTACATGACAAGAGATAGAAGTCTAGCTTCAATCTTCTACATATGTATATGCATGGCCAGTTTTCTCAGCACCATTTATTAGTAAGTCTATTATCTCCCATTCTATGTGTTTGGCTCTTTGTCAAAGCTCAAATAGCTGAATGTGTCTGGGATTTTTTCTGCATCTGTTATTCCATTTCACTGACCAACATATTTGGGTTTTGCGTGTGTCTCTGTGAGTGTATGTGTACCAGTGTCATGCTATGTTTTTTTTTTTTAATCATTGTAGCTATATAATATGATTTGAAGTCAGGTATTGTGATTCTGCCAGATTTATTATTCTTCTAATTTGACTCTTATAACATCTCTAAGACATAGAGCCTTGACATTAGGCCATGTTTGTCCTGCTCTTTATGACACATGCATTGTGAATAATCTTTCCTGTTGATTTCCAGTGTACACGCGCGCGCACACACACACACACACACACACCCCTTAACTGCTGTGAAAACTTAAATATCAAAGCCAGTCTCCACTCACTATGGCTAAACTCTCCATAGTCACAAGACATATGAGCAAAGTATTTATCCACAGTAAAAGAAATTTCTAGTATTTATTTAATCCATATTTTGTAGCAGATGTCTAGTAAGTATATTATATATACTATTCCAATCTCTACACTTCAATGAGTTAAATATTATAATAAGCATATTTATATAAAAATGCATAGATAACTTGGCCAAGGCCAGTCACAGTTTGAAAAGAGAAAAACCAGATGTATTGTGCTTTGTAATTCATCAAGTTGACATATGTGTGATGAGGATCAGTGTGGTTTGTATCTAGTTTAATGCTTTACCTCTGAATCCAGCATAATACACCCTCTTATGTAGTGCTTCATATTATGAACATAACTCAGACTCAATTAACATATGTTAGTAAGTGAAAGTGTCAAAAACCCTTGCTTTCAAGTAATTACTGAATATACGACTAGGATATTGATGGTGAAGAAAACTATAAAAGTGTAATTTCTTGAGTTGGGGAAAGTATTCAGAGTCAATTGTTCCTTTTAAAAATTCTATTTAGGAGTAGAAAAAATGATGGAGTGCTGAAGGTCTGTAAATCAGTTTCTCCAGAACAAGGTGGTGATAGTTTAGGAAACAGCAGCCCAGACAGGAACCAAAAAGAGTGAAGGGTTTGTAAAAACTGTAAGGGAACTGACAGAGGAGGAGAGGAAAACAGCTCACCACCACAGACTGGAGGCTGGGCCAGATGGCTAGAGGGGCGGCGAAGCTGACCTGGCTGTTGGAGAGACAGCAAAAGTAATTTTGCTCTTCACAGACCTGACCCAGACAAAATCCAGAGTTTTGTGCAGTCAGAGGCAGCAGTGAAAACATGAGACACTGTTTCCCAAATGTCTCTCCACATCACCCCCAGCGTTCAAATTTGGTGAGTGCACTAGAACAGCACCTGGCACACATTTGCGTGGAGGAGCAGCAGGGGGCAGGCAGGATTGCCATTTTATTTCAAAGGACTCAGCATTTGAACTCCAGCAGCAGAACAGCCCCAGGGTGGCTTCACTGCCAATGTTCTGTAGTGGGATGAGGGAAGGGCCATTCACTCATAGTACACAGCCAGAAGCGGAAGAGCAGATTGGGGAGAATTCTGCTGGGAAGTAGGAGCTGGGACAAGCGAGACTCTGTTCATATGACCTCCAACAGCCAGTCTTAGCCCTACTAACCAAGTACCGGAAGCAGCCCCCTTACTCTGCTCCCAAGAAACAAACAGGCAAATAGCCTTAGTTGGCCATGAGTCAAGGACATTTCACCTGCCCTAGAGCCAACACATGAGAGAAATCAGTGGTATGGCCAAGATCAGTGCCAAAGCCAGCAGTAATCCTACAGAGGACGTGGTGGGGTTACTCATTGCAGATTTCAGCTCTGACTGGGGAACTGGCACAGAACTGGGGGAACCAGAAAAAAAAATTATTTCTTTTGCTTTTATTTTGTTTTTCTTTAGAGGTGATTGTTTAGGTTTTGACTTTTTTTTGTTTCGTTTATTTATTCTCTTGTTTTTCTCTATTTCTTCAATGATCTTTTCAATTTTCTGATATATTCTTATAAATGAACACTGTCTCTAACCTTTCTGGCTTGCCTCAGTATTCTTTAGTTTTCTCCTTTCTTTCTCTCCTATCCCCTTCTTAAGCTTCCCAAAGTAATCTCTTCCCACAGTTATCTCTTCAGTTATCACTGGCCCTTATCTTTCTTAAATAGCCTCTTCCCACAGCATAAAAAGTCACCAAGAGGAAACTCACTTCATATAAGTTCCTGGTTTATGTTGAATATTTTTTATAACTATATTTCTTGGGTCTACGGCTAGAGATTCCAAGATAGCAGTTGAGATAAATTGTCAGTTTCTAGGCTGTACTTGATGATATTATCAATGCTAAGTGTACTACTTCAGCCAGGATGCCATACTTGGATGCCATACTTGGAAATAGTTTTTCATTCTTATATGACAATATTGTGATAATCTGGGGTCATAAACATCCCCATAGTGCAGTCACAAAGGACTGGTTTCTTAGCCATATAGATAACTCCACATCTGTAATAAAGTGAGAAGATAAGATCATGGGAGAGACAGAAAGACCAACAGCCAACGCTACCTAGAAAACACCTCAGAGAAATAGACATTTCCTAGGGAAACCTCAATAACAGTGATAAAGCTACCTGACATGAGAAAAATACAAGCAACAGCACAGAAAACAAATGAAAATGAAAATGACAAGACACAGAAGCAAAATGCAATCCCAAGATTCCAGCCTACCCAGGATAAATCCAGGGGACAGTGAGATAGAGGAGATGAGAATCCACTTACCTAATTTGCTGAAATGACAACACCAGAAACTAAGTATATGGTTATTGAGGAAATCAGAACAGAAACATAAATACTTTCCCAAGTTAAAAAAATAAAAGAGAGAGATGATAATGGGGTCTTGCTCAGCAATCTAAAGTTGACATAGATTATTAAAAAAAAAAGAAGAGAATAAAAAAACGGAAGCCATGAATGCCCAGCATAGGAAACAAATGGAATACCTGAAACAGATTGAAACAGATAGCCAGAAAATGAAACTTTCCATTGAAAGTCTGCAGAACTAAAATAAAGTGAAAATACATTATCAGACCCAAAAGACAGGATCGTGGTTAGTGACATGAAAAGAAAGAGCTCTTAAAAATAACAAGGGGACATGAAAAAATAATCCAAAATATGCACGATGATGCAAAGAAGAACAAAGTATGATTGATGGGAGTCAACGAGAAAGCAGGAGTTAGTAAAAATACATAAAAACTCGTTCACAAAAATAATAGCAGAAAACTTCCAAGTAGAGAAAAAGATTTTGACATTCAGATAGATAAGGCATACAAATTTCCAAGTATTCATAACCAAAATAAATGTACTCCAAGGCATATAATAGTCAAGATTCCAGAAATTCACCATAAGAACAGACCACTAAAAGCTATTAGGGAAAAAAAAAATCACCTATAAAGGAAAGTCTATCAGAACCACAGCTGACTTCTCAACACAAACCCTTAAGTCAAGGAGAGTTTAGAGCATGGTATTTCAAGTCCTAAAAGAAAATCACTTTCAAACCAGATCATGTATCCTGCAAAATTATCTTTCACAATTAATGCAGAAGTAAAATATTTTCATGACAGAGATCTAAAGAAATTCATGACCACCAAACCTTTTCTACACAGTGTTCTGAAAGAGATAACAATGACCAAAATATCAACAGTATCAATAGAAAGGAACCTCTATGCTGGAGAAGCAAATGGTAAGAGGAGAAAGACAAGGAAGCATAGCAGGAAAATAAAAGGACAAGCCAATGCATATCTATTATAACCTTTGATATAAATGGTCTCAATTTACCAATCAAAATAAACAAACTAGGAGAATAGATCAAGAAACAAAGTCAAGCAATATTTTGCATTCAAGAAACACATTTAACTCAAAAAGTAATTCACAGCCTGAAATTCAATATTCCATGCAACAGGAACCCAGAAGAAAAATTAGGAATAGCTGTTATATTTGCAGAAAATTTGAACTTCAAGCCAAGACTCATTAAAAGAGATAAAGAAGGATACTTAATTGTTAAGGGAAACTCCAACAAGAAGAGATAACAATCATCAATACATATCCACAAAATACAAGTGCACCCAACTATATAAAATAATATTAACGGATACGAAAAATCAAATAACCACTTGTATAATTGTAATTGGGGGGCCTTAATATTTCACTGTCATAAACACATAGAGCAACTAGGCTAAAAATCAACAATGAAATATCAAAATGACACCAAACCTCTAAACAAATGGACTTATTAAATGTCTACAGAGCTTCCTCCCCCAGCATCAAAATACACATTGTTCTCAGTAGTGCAGAGCACGTACTAACATAGAACATGCTTAAATAAATGTAAAGTAGAGCATATTATCTGACCATATTTCAGTGAAATTGGAAATCAGTGACAAATGAAACCACAAAAACTCTATAAAGATGTGGAAATTAAATAGCATCTTAATGAACAACCAATGAGTCACAAATGAAATTAAAGAAGAAATTAAACAGTGTGTACAAAAGATGACAATGTCAAAACAACATACCAGACCTTATGGGATACAGTGAAAGCAATCTTATGAGGGAAACTGACTACAGTGAATTCTCATAACAGGAAAACAGAGTGAGATCAAATAAATAACCAAATATTGAACCTCCTCAGACTTCTAAAAAATCAAGACCAAATGCATACAAAGTAGGAAACTATAAAGATCAGAGGAGACATTGATGAAATTGAGACTAAGACAACAATACAAAAATAAATGAAGAGTTGCTTCTTTGAAATATTAAATAAAATTTACTAATCACTAGCCAACCTTATTTTTAAAAAAAGGAAAGAAAAGATCCAAATACATGTAGGAATACAAAGGGTAAATCACAACTTATCCTGTGGAAATTCAGAAGATCATCAATATCTACTTTAGGAATTTTTCCTCAAATAAGATGGAAAACATAGAAGAAATGGATGGATTTCTAGATGCAATGAATTATCAAAGGTGAATCAAGAAGACAGAAAAATTCTAAATAATTTTATCAGCCAATGAAATCAAGATGTAATTAAAAACTTACCAACAAAGAAAAGCTCAAGTCCTGTTGGATTCACTGTTGAATTATCTAAAAAAAAAGTTAGAGAAGATGTATTGGCATTACTAGTCAAATTCTAATGAAATTATAAGGGAAGCAAAACTCCCAAAGTCATTCTTTTTTTTTTAAATTTATTTCACTGATGAGTATGGTCTCAAGCTGCGCCCATTTATTTATAAATATCTCAATGTGATCCTTCTTTATAACTGAGTAGTACTCCACTGTATAAAAATACCAAAGCTTTTTATCCATTCCTCAGGTGATGGAAACTTAGGTTGTTTCCAAAATATGGTGATTACAAATTGTGCTGCTATAAACATGGGTGCACATATATCACTGTAGTATGATGTTTTCAGTTATTCTGGGAGTTTGCTTAGAAGCAGAATAGCTGGAACAAATGGGACTTTCAATCCCAACATTTGAGAAATCTCCAGACTGACCTCCACAATGGCTGTACCAGTCTACACTCCAACCAACAGTGCAGGAGAGTTCCTTTTTCCCCACAGCCTCTCCAGCATTTGTTGTTGGTGGTTTTCTTGATCCTGGCCATTCTTTCAGGAGTGAGATAGAATCTCAGTGTGGTTTTAATTTGCATTTCTCTAATGACCAATGATGATGAGCATTTTTTCTTTTTCTTTTTTTTTAAATTTTATTTAAAAGGAAAAGGAGAAAAACACAAAACAAAACGAAGTGGTGTAAGGGTACAAGTAATACAGAACTACAAAAAAAAAAAACAGTAAGAAATCACCAGTTAATAGATTACATATTATCATCTTAGAGATAGTTGCTCAAATCACAGTATCAAAGCATACAAAGTGGACATTCAAACAGTGAGACTGCAAACAGTTGTGTTCAATGATCCAAAAAAAACATTAATATGGTCAGCTATTTAACACCCCTAAACACACTTGCTGTTGTATCCTTTAGAGCTCTTTTTTTCCCTCTCTTTTTTACAACAAAATTTACACATTTTGGGTTTTATTACTCTTTAGTTCTTATTACTTTTTTGGGGGGGAGAGAATAAATTCAAACATGGCAAAACAAAGCTGTCAGTCAAAACCAAGGATAGACATAGCACATGATGTAAAACATTACAGGACTTCCAAAGGAGACAATAGTCAAACCAGAATGGGCATCTTAGTGAATCTTATTGCCTTCAAAGTAGTTACCTATACCCTCAAACTTGATACTATCATACAGAATGGAACAGCGTCCAATCAGTCAAAACAAGATCATGGGAGTATTACAGGACTTCAAACCAAGTTAATAGGAAATCAAAAAAAGTTACTATTATATATCCTGCTAATTTTTTAAAATTTTCCCCTTAATTAAAACAAACATAAGAAATAACTAAACAATTTTTTAAAGAAAAGGGAGAGATTGAGATAAAACAGGACATAACAATATAACAATACAGGTCAAAGCATGACTGTTTCAGCAACCTAGTGCTTCACCACCAAATAACCCGACTTAATAGTAGTTAACATAGTGTCTGTCTTTTTCCTTGAAATATGTGAATAAAACTTCATATACTATAGCTTCAAATATTTCCATATCAAGAAGCCCAGAATAAAGCCTTTCCAATTAATAAGTGAAAACTTTATAAGGCTTCAAGGTCACATAATGGGGAATCATGATTACCACATATTTTTATATATTTGAATCATTACTTACATTAGGGAAACTATTCGGTATTCACACATGTGAGATTGGTTTATTTCACTTATGAGTATGGTCTCAAGCTGCGCCCATTTATTGATAAATATCTCAATGTGATCCTTCTTTATAGCTGAATAATACTCCATTGTATAGAAATACCACAACTTTTTTTATCCATTCCTCAGTTGATGGACACTTGAGTTGTTTCCAAGATCTGGTGATTACAAATTGTGCTGCTATAAACATAGGTGCACATATATCACTGTGATATGATGCTTTCAATTCTTCTGGGAATATGCCTAGAAGTGGAATAGCTGGAATAAATGGGACTTCCAATCCCAGCTTTTTGAGAAATCTCCAGACTGACCTCCACAAAGGCTGCACCAGTCTACACTCCCACCAACAGTGTAGGAGAGTTCCTTTTTCCCCACAGCCTCTCCAGCGTTGGTTGTTGTTGGTTTTCTTGATCCTGGCCATTCTTTCAGGAGTGAGATGGTATCTCAGTGTGGTTTTAATTTGCATTTCTCTAATGACCAATGATGATGAACACTTTTTCATGTATTTATTTGCCATTTGCATTTCTTCATCTGAGAAGTATGTATTCATCTCAGATGCCCATTTTGGATTGGATCTTTGAATTTTGGGGGTCTGAGTTTTTTTAATTCTTTATATGTTTTAGACAAGAGTCCCTTGTCTGAGAGAGAGTTCACTAAAATCTTTTCCCAGTTTGTGGGTTTTCTTTTCACTACGCTAGAGATTTCTTTTGACATGCAGAAACTTTTTAATAACAAGTGGTCCCAGTTATTGATTTTGGGAAGTATTTCCTGTGTGGTTTGAGTCCTGTTCATGAATTTTCTACCTACTCCTATGTCTTCAAGGTTTCTACCCAATTTGTCTTCCAATAGATTTAGTGTTTCTGTTTTAATATTCAGATCTTTGACCCATTTAGATTTTAATTTAGTACATGGTGATAGACATGGGTCTAGCTTTAGTTTTCGGCAAATGGAGAGCCAGTTTTTCCAGCACCATTTATTAAAGAGACTGTCATTCTTCCAGTGAACCTGCTTGCCTCCTTTATCAAAGATAAGGTGGTTGAGTGTGTTTGTAGTTGTGGTTGTATGTTCTAATCCATTCCATTGATCTTCGGCTCTCTTTTGATTCCAATAACATGTTGATTTCACTACCGTTGCTTTGTAGTATAACTTCAAGTCTGGGATTGTGATGCCTCCTGCTTTGTCTTTGCTGCTTAGAATTGCCTTTGCTATTCTAGGTCTCTTCTGGTTCCAGATGAAATTTAGGAGTGATATCTCTAGATCTATAAGGTATGTAGACGGTATTTTTATTGGGATTGCATTGAATCTGTATAACAGTTTTGGGAGAATGGACATTTTCACAATGTTTGTTCTTCCTATCCATGAGCAAGGGATGTCTTTCCATTTTCTGAGATCATCTTCAATTTCTTTTTTCAGTGTATTATAATTTTCACTGTATAGGTCTTTCACTTCTTTCGTAAGAGTAATTCCTAAATATTTCTTTTTTTTTTTTGCATGCTAATGTGAGGAGTGTAGTTTCTCTTATTGCCCTCTCTGTGATTTTGTTGTTCGTGTATAGGAATGCTATTGATTTTTGAGTATTGATTTTGTATCCAGCCACATTACTGAATTTATTTATTGTATCTAAGAGTCTTTCCATGGAGTTTAGGGAGTCTTCTATGTAGAGTATCATGTCATCTGCAAACAATGATAATTTAACTTCTTGTTTTCCTATCTTTATCCCTTTTATTTCTCTCTCTTGCCTAATTGCTCTGGTTAGTACTTCCAGTACTATATTAAATAGGAGTGGTGATAAAGGACATCCTTGTCTTGTGCCTGATTTTAAAGTAAAGGCTTTCAATTTCTGGTCATTTAGTATGATGCTGGCTGTTGGTTTGTCATAAATGGCCTTTATTATATTGAGGTAAAGACCATCTATTCCAATTTTCTGTAAAGTTCTTATCATGAATAAATGTTGGACCTTATCGAAGGCTTTTTCTGTATCTATAGAAATGATCATGTGATTCTTAATTTTGGCTTTATTGATATGGTGGATTACATTTATTGATTTACGTATGTTGAACCATCCTTGCATTCCTGGGATGAATCCCACTTGGTCATGGTGTATAATCTTCTTGATGATTTGCTGCATCCTATTTGCCAATATTTTATTGAGGATTTTTGCATCTGTGTTCATTAGGGAGATCAGTCTATAGTTCTCTTTTTTAGTTGGGTCTTTCTCAGGTTTTGGTACTAGAGTAATATTTGCTTCCAGGAATGACTTAGGAAGGATTGCTTCCCTTTCAATTTCATTGAATAGTTTGAGGAGTGTCGGCATTAGGTCTTCTTTGTATTTCTTGTAGAATTCTGCAGTGAATCCATCTGGGTCTGGGCTCTTCATTGTAGGTAAGGACTTAATTACATTTTCAATTTCATTAACAGAGATTGGGTTATTCAACAGTTTTACATCCTCTTGATCTAGCTTTGGTACTTCATATGTTTCTAAGAATCTGTCTATTTCTTCTGTTTTATCAAACTTTTGAGAGTAGAGGTTTTCGAAATAGGTGTTGATGATCTTCTGTATTTCTATTGGGTCTGTAGTGATTTCACCTTTTTCATTTCTTATTGCATGAATTTGAGCTTTTTCTTCCCTTTTTTTAGTAAGGATGGCTAGGGGCTTATCAATTTTATTTATTCTTTCAAAGAACCAACTCTTTGATTCATTGATTCTTTGGATTGTTTTCTTAGTCTCTATTGCATTGATTTCTGCTCTGATTTTTAAAATTTCCTCTCTTCTTTTGGCTTTGGGCTTGACTTGCTCTTCTTTTTCTAGCTGTTTGAGGTGTAGCATCAAGTTATTTATTTGTATTTGTTCTGTTTTGCTGATGTAGGAACTCAGTGCAATAAATCTTCCTCTGAAGACAGCTTTCATTGCATCCCACAGATTCCGGTAAGTTGTAACTGCATTTTCATTTTCTTTTAGGTATTGTTTAATTTCTTCTTTAATTTCTTCTGTGACCCACTGATTACTCAAGAGTGTGTTATTCAGTTTCCATGTGTTTGCGGGATTTTTGCAGTATCTTTTATCATTAATTTCTAATTTCAGAGCGCTATGATCCGATAACATGCAAGGGATGATTTCAACTCTTTGCATTTGTTTAAATATGTTCTGTGAGCTAATATATGATCTATTTTAGAGAATGATCCATATACTGCTGAGAAGAATGTGTATTCTGATGTTGTTGGGTGCAACATTCTGTATATGTCTATCAAATCCATTTGTTCGCAGGTGTGATTCAGTTCTGTTATTTCTTTGCTCATTTTCTGTCTGGTTGATCTGTCCCTTGGTGTCAATGGCATATTAAGGTCTCCTGTTACAATTGTGTTACTGATAATTTGAGTTTTCATTTCTGTTAATAGTTGTTTTATATAACTGGGTGCTCTGGAGTTTGGTGCATATATATTTAAGATAGTTATCTCTTCCTCTTGGAGTTTTCCCCTTACAAGTATATATTGACCTTCTTTGTCCTTTATGGTCATTGTTGGTTTAAAGTTCACATTGTCTGCAAACAAAATGGCTACTCTTGCCTTTTTTGGGTCCCTGCTGCATGAGTATTGTTTTCCATCCTTTGACTTTCAGTCTGTGCGTATCCTTCTGGGTTAGATGGGATTCCTGTAAACAGCATATGGTTGGATTTTGTTTCTTGATCCATTCTGCTAGTCTGTTTCTTTTGATTGGTGCATTGAGACTATTTACATTAATGGTTATTACTGGTAAATGCTGGTTTATTGTTGACATGTTATCTCTCTGCTGTTGCATCTTTATCTTTCTGTTCTGTTTAATTATCTGCTTTGCTTAGTGATTTTTTCCTTTGTGTATCTAAACTGTCTTTCAATATTTTTTGCAAAGTTTATTTTGTGTTCGTGAAGTTCTTCAGCTGTTCTTTGTCATGGAAGGATCGTATTTCACCATCAATTTTGAATGATAGTTTTTCAGGATACATCAGTCTAGGTTGGAAATCATTTTGCTTTAGGATCTGGAATACTTCACTCCATGCTCTTCTTGACTTTATTGTTTGTGCTGAGAAGTCTGCTGTGATTCTGATAGGTTTTCCTTTATAAGTGATCTGTCTTTTCTCTCTGACAGCTTTTAATAATCTATTCTTGTGTTGGATTTCTGGGATGGTGATTATTATATGTCTGGGTGTAGTTTTATTTATTTATTTATTTTTTTTTTTTTTTTGACTATTTGGAGTTCTATATGCTTCACTGATCCTGATGTCGGTTTCTGATCTCATGCTTGGGAAATTTTCAGCTATTACTTCTCTAAATATCCTCTTGACATCCTTTATGTTGTCTCCTTCTTTTTCATTAATCCCTATCATTCTTATGTTATTTTTCTTTGCATCATCGTGCAGTTGTTGAATTGTTGTTTCCTGATTCCTTGTTATTTTTAAAAGATCTTTCCTTTCCTGTTCTCTAGCTACAATCCTGTCTTCAAGGTCTGAAATTCTATTTTCACTTTCATTAAGGTGGTTTTTACAACTTTCAGAGGAGTTTTTTATTTCTTGTATATCTCTGTGCATCTGCATTATGTATTCTGTTTGTTTCTTATACTGCTCGTCTAGGCATTCCATCTTTTTGTTTAGTTCCTCCAATTTTTTATCTGTGTTTTCTTTGGATATATTCCGAATCTCTTTCCTTTCTTTTATCATTTCTTCTTTTGCCTGGGAGATTATTTCAAGTTTGAATTTCTTTAAAGCTTCCTGGAGTTGCTTGTTAATTTCAGTAGCTATTGTGTCTGATATTTGAGATGAATGGCATACATTTTCTTCTATATACATTGCTCCTAGGGTTTCTTGAGATGGGCTGGAGGTTTGAGGTTGTAATTTGGTCTTTCGTTTTGTCATTTTCCTATATTTCTGTGTTTCAAGTGTTATTTGAATGCTTCCTCAGGATCTGTTGGAAATCCCCTTCAATGTTTGCAGCTACTGAGACTCTGGCACCATGCTACTCCAAGCCACTGGGCCTGCAGAACCAATGGCCCTCTTCTGCCTGCTCAGAACTCCGCAGTTCCAGACAAGCTGGGCCTCAGGGACACTGTGCGCCCACCTGCCCGTTGCAAGTTCCACAGCTTTCCAATCGCAGCCAGGACGTGGAGACAGATGTAGAGGCCTCAAAGCCACCTCTCCACTTCACTGCACCTGGAAGCCTGGAGGGACCCAAACAGTTTGGGCTCTGGGCAGAGTGCGCTGAGCACTCACCACCGGCCGCAGGGCCTCCGGAACCCGCGATGTTCCACCGCCTGCCGAGACATCCACAGTCCTCCAGACACACGGGGAGGCTGATGCAGGTGCCCCAGATCCACCCAGCCTCTTCTCTGCACACCGATGGGCAGGTGTGGGAGTCCCAAACAGGCTGGGCTCCGGGGATTTCGCGGGCCCTCCCACTCGCTGGAAGCTCAGCAGTTCTCCAAGTGCAGCCCAGATGGGGAGGCGGATGCAGAGGCCCCAAACCCACCTCTCCACCCCACCACACCCAGAAGCCTGGAAGGTCTGGACTTGGGCAGAGTGCGCTGAGCATTCACCGCAGGCTGCAGTGCCTCCGGAATCTGCGATCCCTCCCTGCTTGCTGAGACATCCACAGGCCTCCAGACATTCGGGGCGGCCAATGCAGGTGCCCCAGATCCGCCCAGCTCATCTGCCTGATGAACATTTTTTCATGTATTTATTTGTCATTTGTATTTCTTCATCTGAGAACTGTGTATTCATCTCAGATGCCCATTTTTGGATTGGATCTTTGAATTTTGGTGGTATGATTTTTTTTTAATTCTTTATATGTTTTAGACAGAAGTCGTTTGTCTGAGGGACAGTTCACTAAGATTTTATCCCACTTTGTGGGTTTTCTTTTCACTATGCTGGAGATTTCTTTTGACATGCAGAAACATTTTAATAAGAGGTGATCCCAGTTATTGATTCTGGGAAGTATTTCCCATGCGGTTTCATTCCTGTTTATGAATTCTCTACCTACCCCTATGTTTTGAAGGTTTCTACCCAGTTTGTCTTCCAATAGATTTAGTGTTTCTGTTTTAATATTCAGATCTTTGACCCATTTAGATTTTAATTTAGTACATGGTGATAAGCATGGGTCTAGTTTTAGTTTTTGACATATGGAGAGCCAGTTTTTCCAACACCATTTATTAAAGAGACTGTCATTTTTCCAGTGAAACTGTTCAGTCCCTTTATCAAAGACAAGGTGGCTGAGTATGTTTGTAGTTGTGGTTGTGTCTTCTAATCTATTCCATTGATCTTTCGCTCTGTTTTGATTCCAGTACCATGTTGATTTTACTATGGTGGCTTTTTAGTTTAACTTCAAGTCAAAGATTGTGATGCCTGATGCCGTGCCTTGCTCCTTAGAACTGTCTTTGCCATTCTAGGTCTCTTCTAGCTCCAGATGAATTTTAGGAGTGATTTCTCGAGATCTATGAGGTATGTTTGATTGTTATTTTATCGGGATTGCTTTGAATCTGTATAACAGTTTTGGGAGAATGGCCATTTTTACAGTATTTATTCTTCCTATCCATGAGCAAGGGATATCTTTCCATTTTCTGAGATTGTCTTCAATTTCTTTTTTCAGTGTATTATAATTTTCCATGCATAGGTCTTTCACTTCGTTTGTAAGAGTCATTCCTACCATTTCATTTTTTTGGTTGATAGGCTGAAAGGTGTGTCTTCTCTTATTTCTCTGTCTATGATTTTGTTGTTAGTATATAGGAATGCTATTGATTTTTGAGTACTGATTTTGTATCCAGCTACATTACTGAATTTATTATATCTAAGAATCTTTCAATGGAGTTTTGGGGTTCATCTATGTAGAGTATCATGTCATATGCAAACAATGATAATTTACCTTCTTCTTTTCCTATCTTTACCCATCTTATTTCCCTCTCTTCTCTAATTGCTCTTGTTAGTATTTCCAGTACTATATTAAATAGGAGCAGTGATAAGGGACATCCTTGTCTTGTACCTGATTTTAAAGTAAGGGTTTTCAATTTTTGGCCATTTAGTATGACACTGGCTATTGGTTTGTCATAGATGGCCTTTATTTATATTGAGGTAAAGACCATCTATTCCAATTTTCTGTAAAATTATTATCATAAATGAATGTTGGACCTTATCAAAAGCTTTTTCTGCATCAGTTGAAATAATCATGTGATTCTTACTTTTGGCTTTATTGATATGGTGGGTTACATTTATTGATTTACATATGTTGAACCATCCCTGCATGCCTGGGATGAATCCTTCTTGGTCATAGTGTGTAATCTTCTTGATCGTTTGCTTCATCCTATTTTTCAATATTTTATTGAGGATTTTTGCACTTGTGTTCATTAGGGAGATTGGTGTATAGTTCTCTTTTTTAGTTGGGCCTTTCTCAGGTTTTGGTATTAGAGTGATATTTACTTCCAGGAATGACTTAGGAAGGATTGCTTCCCTTTCAGTTTCATTTAAGAGTTTGAGGAGTTTCAGCATTAAGTCTTCTTTGTATTTCTTGTAGAATTCTGCAGTGAATCATCTGGGCCTGGGCTCTTCATTGTAGGTAAGGACTTAATTACATTTTCAATTTCATTAATAGAAATTGGGTTTTTCAGCATTTTTACATCTTGACCTAGCTTTGGTACTTCATATGTTTCTAGGAAACTGTCTTTTTTTCTGTGTTATCAAACCTATGACAGTAGAGGTTTTTGAAATAGGTCTTGATGATGTTCCGTATTTCTATAGAATCTGTAGTGATTTCACCTTTTTAAGTCCTTAATGCATGAACTTTCCTCTCTTCTGTTGGCTTTCGGATTGACTTGCTCCTCTTTTTCTAGATGTTTGAGGTGTAACATCAGGTTTTTTTATGTACGTTCTGTTTTCCTGATATGGGAGCTCAGTGCAATAAATTTTCCTCTGAGAACAGCTTTCATTGCATCCCACAGATTCCAGTAAATTGTATTTGTATTTTCGTTTCGGTATTGTTTAATTTCTTCTTTAATTTCCCCTGTGACCCACTTATTACTCAAGAGTGTGTTATCCAGTTTCCATGTGTTTGTGGGATTTTTGCAGTATCTTTTATCATTAATTTCTAATTTCATAGCACTATGATCCGATAACATAAAAGGGATAGTTTAAACTCTTTTGCTTTTATTTAAATATGTTCTGGCAGCTAGTATATGGTCTATTTTAGAGAATGACCCATGCACTGCTGAGAAGAATGTGTATTCTGATGTTGTTGAATAGAACACTCTGTATATGTCTATCAAG
The DNA here is from genome assembly GCF_034190915.1 of Cavia porcellus. NCBI lineage: Eukaryota > Metazoa > Chordata > Mammalia > Rodentia > Caviidae > Cavia > Cavia porcellus. The sequence continues at coordinate 21,591,856 of NW_026947497.1, read as the reverse complement.
TCCATTTGTTCATAGGTGTGATTCAGTTCTGTTATTTCTTTGTTGATTTTCTGCCCAGTTGCTCTATCCCTTGGTATCAATGGTGTTTTAAGATCTCCTGTTATAATTGTGTTACTGATAATTTGGTTTTTCATTTCTGTTAATACTTGTTTTATATAACTGGGTGCTCTGGAATTTGGTGCATATATATCTAAAATAGTTATCTCTTCTTCTTGAAATTTTCCCTTAACCAGTATGCAGTGACCTTCTTTATCTCTTCTGATCATTACTGGTTTAAAGTTCACACTGCCTGCCAACAGAATGGCTACTCCTGCTTTTTTGGGGGTTCCTGTTGCATGAAGTATTGTTTTCCATCCTTTGACTTTCAGTCTGTGGGTATCCTTTTGGGTTAGATGGGTTTCTTGTAGATAGCATATGGTTGGATTTTGTTTCTTGATCCATTCTGCCAGTCTGTTTCTTTTCATTGGTGCACTGAGACCATTTGCCCTAATGGTTATAACTGTTATATGTTGGTTTATTGTTGACATGTTATCTTTCTGCTGTTGCATCTTCATCTTTCTGTTCTGTTTAATTGTCTGCTTTGCTTAGTGGTTTTTTCTTAAGTGTATCTAAACTGTCTTTCCATGTTTTTTGCAAGGTTGACTTGGTTATCATGACGGTCTTCAGCTGTTCTTTGTCATGGAAGTATCTTATTTCTCCATTGATTTTGAAGGACAGTTTTTCAGGGTATATCAGTCTAGGTTGGAAATCATTTTCCTGTAGTATCTGGAATTCTTCACTCCATGCTCTTCTTGACTTTATTGTTTGTGCTGAGAAGTCTGCTGTGATTCTGATAGGTTTTCCTTTATAAGTGATCTGTCTTTTCTCTCTGACAGCTTTTAATATTCTATTCTTATTTTGGATTTCTGGGATGGTGATTATTATATGCCTGGGTGTAGTTTTATTTTGGTTATAACTATTTGGAGTACTATATGCTTCACTGATCCTGATGTCTGTTTCCGATCTCATGTTTGTGAAATTTTCAGCTATTACTTCTCTAAAATCCTCTTGACATCCTTTATGTTGTCCCCTTCTTTTTCATTAATCCCTACCAATTTTCTGGTGTTTTTCTTTCTGTCATTTTGCAGTTGTTGAATTGCTATTTCCTGATTTCTTGTTATTTTTAAAAGATCTTTCCTTTCCTGTTCACTAGCTGCAATCTTGTCTTCAAGGTCTGAAATTCTATCTTCACTTTCATTGATGCAGTTTTTAAAGCTTTAAGTGGAATTTTTGATTCCCTGTATATCTCTGTGCATCTGCTTTATATATTGTTTGTTTCTTACATTGCTCATCCAGGGATTCTATCTTTTTGTTTCATTCCTTCAATTTTTAAACTGTGTCTTCTTTAGATATGTTCAGCATCTCCTTCATTTCTTTTATCATTTCTTCTTTTACCTGGGAGATTATTTCTAGTTTGAATTCTTTTAAAGTTTCCCAGAATTGCTTCTTTATTTCAGTTGCTATTATGCCCGATATTTCAGGTGTATGGCATATGTTTTCTTCCATGTACATCGCTCCTAAGGTGTCTTGGGATGGGCTGGAGGTTTGAATTGTAATTTGGTCTTTCGTTTTGTCATTTTCCTATATTTCTGTGTTTCAAGTGTTTCAAGTGTTATTCCAAGGCTTCCCCAGGGTCTGTTGGAAATCCTCTTCTATGCTCTCAGCTCCTGGGACTTGGCCACCTAGTTCCCCGGATTGAGAGAGGGTCACTAGGGTGGGGCAGGCCAGCTCAAGCCCAGCCTCTGGAACCAATGGTGTCCGCTTGCTTGCTTAGAACTGCAGAGTCCAGCAAGCACGGCCCAAGCGGGTGGCCTGCTCAGGACCCACCATACTGGTCCAGTGCACCCTGGACTCACAAAGTTTTCTGTCCAGGGCTGAGTGAGGGTCCCAAACTAGCTGGACTTGGGGGAAAGTGCAGGGGGCACTTACCCCAGGGCACCTAGCCTCTGTAACTGGTGTTGCTAGCTTGCTTGTTTAGAACTCCAGAGTTGCCAAACACAGCCCGGAGCTGGGAGGCTATTGCAGGCCCGCTCAGGACCTGCAGTGCTGGTTCTGTGCACCCAGAAGCCATCAAGTTCCCCTCCAAAATCATTCTGGCAAGCAAGTATTATGTTAATACCAAAACTGGAGAAGGATCCACCCAAACAAGAGATCTACAGGAAAATCTCCCCAACTAACATAGATGCAAAGTTCTCAGTAAGATACCTGCTCACAGAAAGCAGCAAATCATCAAAAAGTAAATAGGATGCATCCCAGAGATGCTGGGATGGTTCAATTTATACAAATAAATATATGTAACATACCATATCAACAGAGCCAAAGACAGAAATCATGTGATCATCTCAATAGATTCAGAAAAGTATTTGACAGTGATCCAACAATCATTAATGATAAAATTCCACAAAAATAGAAATAGATGGTCTTTATTTTAATCAGATAAAAGCCATCTATGACAAATCATTAGCATCATAACAAATGGTCAAAAAGTGGTCGCACTCTAAAATGTATATCTAAGTTGTATCAGTAAAAAAAGAAAACAAGTATGATAAACAGAAAAAATAAAAAATCTATTTAAATTGAATAACAAGAAATTCTTTTATATTTAGCTGTAGAGATACCAATCAGGGTTATTTTAATTCTGCCATTTTATTTTATTTATTTAAAGAAAGTCAATTTGTTGGCTTTTTAATATAAACTATAATGCATTCATTGTGTCTTTCTAACAACACAACTCTACTATCTGTGTTATTATCTTCTAGTTTCCAGAGTGCACTGAAATACTTAGGCATGTTCTTCCTTTTGAAATAGTTCCCTATCCCTATCTCAGGGCTTTCTCTTTTCTGTCCTGCAGATTATATACGAAAAATTGCCTCATGCATCATTTAAATCCCTTTAATAATAGACATTACCTTTTAGAGTAGTCTTAAATTCACAGCAAAATCCAGGAGAGTATACAAAGAGCTCCTGTATGCTGCCTGCCCCCTCAGGCCTAGCTTCTCACATTGATGTTAGATTTGTTATGATGTTGCACCTACACCAATAAATCCTCATCACCTGAAGGCCAGAATTGAATTTGATATTTTGAAATTACATGTGTATTTTGCTTTAGTAGATTTATTTTCATTATTTGATTGATTTTAAGCTTCCAATATTTAAGAACTGATAATTTTTATTTAAAACAATTCTTGCATTTAGAGAATGAGTTTGTTTGTTTGTTTGTTTTTCTTTAGAGTTCACTCTAGGTCTTTTATATCTTCGAATACTCTTGCTTTCCTTCTTTTTCTGCTTTTCCATTCTCTTCTACATTGCTTGCTGAATATAGTCATAGGTTGAAAACAATGCCACAAGACAAAATGCATATTCTAAATCTAGCAAATAAATGAAGACTAGATCTATATATCATAAATATGAGAGATGCCAACACCTTCAAAGACTACTAAGTGGAACAAACTGAGTCGAATAAAAGAATGCAAGAGAGTGGGAAGTCAAAAGTTAGTCAAACTTTTTTATAGGATTAGAAAGGGGCTGGAGAGTGAGAAATCAAGAAGGAACCCTGGTAGAAATATTGTTGCTTGTGTATTGTGTTTCTTCAATCTGTCTTCAGTGTTACCATTTGGTTTTTATTAGATGTATGTCTGTTCATTTATCATTACTGATCAAGATTTTTAGCTACCTCAGCTGTAGGATACAGTCTTAATTTTTTAATGTGTATAATTTCCTCCCATTTGATCCTTACTTCCTGTCCTGTCCTCAGTAACACTAGTCAGTATTCATTTTTGAACCTGAAGAAACATCTGTCTGTACAGAAGTATCTGACTTGAATAAACCTGCTCATTCACGCTTCAGTACATTTTCATGTGGAGTTAATTTTTCTTTGAAGCTCATTTCCTAAATGATTAATGAAATCATCCTAACATTATTTCTCTGCTGGGAATCCACTCCACATTAATTGCCTTTTACGAACATCATCATTGTACTATATTTGTTGATTTTCATATATCTTTGTAGTGCAAACTCCCTGAGTGTATATTGCAATATGTTTATCCATCCATACACCAATCCATCTGCAGTCTCAGATTTCACTGCAATAGTCTGGCAATATATAGGCAAGTGATACCCAATTTTATATAAATGAATTTCATATTTTATAGTTGCATATGCATTTTGTTCTGGTAGAGTTATTTTCATTACTTAACTGATTTTAAGCTTCCAAAATTTAAGAACTGACAATTTAGATTTAAAATCATTCATTTAAAGAGTTTGTTTTTTCATACACATGTATGCTATTTGTCTACAAATTGAATGGTTTCCATCTTTTGTAAATATTTACCTACACTTATATTTAATGTCTAGCTCACTATAACTGTATTTCATGTAAGTATACAACTGTATGTAACTGTAAAGGTTTATATTTCAAAGTCTAGCATAAATTTCAGGTGGGGGCTACAGAATCTCTCATCAGACATTGAACCTGCTCTTTCTACTTTTAGAAACGCTTCTTCCTGTCTAAGTTTGCTTAATAAAAGCTTTATTTTTCTTATTTTAAAAACAAAACAAAAAACTATGATATAGAAAATAAAAGAAAATTAACATTAGTTAATATATGGCATATTGTTATGTTCAAAGTACTTGATAAGATTACAATATTTAATCATGAAAGAATGATCAAACAATGAAAGAACAAACTGTTCTTTTTGATGAACTAACAGTGATTAATGGTATAGTTATCTATCTTTCATGTGAGTATATGTATATATATATATATATATATATATATATATATATATATATATACACACACACACACATGCACATATACATGTATATGACCATACTCACAAGTGAAATAAATCAAATTCACATGCATAAATATCATATTGTCTCCCTAGTATAAAAAAAAACTTTCTTTTTAATCAGAATAGGGCTCAAACTATTTACTGATCAATTCATTCATTAATTTATTGCTTTGACACAAGGTTATTACTATGTAATCTAGGAATAACTTCAAATCATTACATAGCACAAGTTGGCTTCAAACTCATGGCAGTCCTGCCTCAGTGTCCCAAGTGATGAAATTATATTTGTGCACACCACACCTACCAGTCAATTTGTATTTTACAAGATAATGTGTGAACTCTTTGCTGTGTCCTAATACTAGTTATATTTGTACATATCTATGTGCTTACTTGATAAATATTTTCCCTAATTATGTAATCATTTTTGTAACTTTGTAGTCTTGGACATTAACTAAGCTTGAACCACGTTCCTTAGAATCCACTTTTCCTGAATGTACCCAGTTAAAAATTGGCCATCAGAAATGTTTGTGAGATTTGGAAGACAGGATGACATGGAAGTTATTTTGTATCTGAAATTTGGTAAAGAGTGAGGCATTGGTTAATTTGTAGGATTTTTCCAGTATGTAGTAAGTGTTGAATAAATATTATTACAGGAATAAATGAGCACATCCTCATTCATTCTTAGTATTTTAACAGACAGGGAATAAGTACTATAATTCAATTTAACCAACTATGTATCAACCAAAACTGTCTCAATCTCATATACTGATTATTCAAAGTCAGTAGAATCATGGTAGAAGGATTACTGGAGACAAGGGATGGTCCAACCACAAAATCAATGTCTCTTTTCTTGAATCAATTACCTCAATTTCTATCTTCCTCTAATGACACTGAAATTTTACAGACTGTTTCAAAAGTGATTTATGTTCAAATGCAAATTGACTATACTATAGAATGACCACATATGATAGAATTGGGCATGTTGTTAAACATTTGAATTTGTTCATGAAATACAAGTTTAAAAGTCAGACGAATATTTTATTTTTATTCATTTATTTATATTTGTTATCAGGGTTTGAACTCATTACCATGCACTTACAAGGCAGGCGCTTATGCTGCTGAGCTAAATTCCCAGTCCAGAGATGAATATTTTAATAAATCACAGAGTTTAAGATGAACTTTGCACTGAATCTGTAATGTGAATCTATAGCATTTTACTTTTGGAAAATCATGGGAAGAATCTGAGGAGAGATTTCTTTAAAATTAATACTGTAGTGAATATTATCTTTTTCATCACTGCAAACACTTAAATCAAATTACAAATGAGAAATAAACTTTATCCATTGCATTCTTAACTTAATTTTAAACACTGAAACTGGAAACATAGTTTAAAGCATATAAATACAGATATCAAGTGGAAAGTCTTAACTATTCTCTGCCTTTTGCTGATGAAAACATGTAATTTGGTACCTAAAAGAAAAAAAGTTGCACGTTTTTGCCAAGTTCAACAACCTTGTGCAGAAATAAGTATTCCACATGGCCTGTTTATGAACATATCTCCCTCTCAATAAATGTAATTAGTGAATCATCTATAAAAATAAATAGCTAATGAAATTAGCTATTTACCCAAATCTGTGGAGAAGAAAAAAATGACAGAAAGCCATATTCTGGTAGCACTTTATAATTCCTTCCTACGTTAACTTTTCCTTAATAAAAAACGTTTCTTGTTCAGCCTTCTTTTGTAGACAGAAATGATTTTTATCTTTTGTTTTGTGAAGGATAGTAAGTATTCTCTATTTCTAGAATACCATTGACTAATAGAAACAATAAAGTTATGATGATTGCTGGGTTTTTGTGAAATATGTCTGATATACAGTCTTAAGTAAACACCTTAACACTCTGGTTAATATTATTTAGTCTATTATTTATGTTTAGATCTGCTGGAGTTCCTCCAACCTGGGATGACAAGAGCATTTCTGAAAGAAGACGTTTATAACAAATTGTGTTGTCTTGAACCTTTTACTCTTGTCATCAAGTTGGACTATATTTAAGTGAATTATTCCCTTTAGTTTCTTGACATTCACCCTTCACTGAAAAGTATTATTTTCCCTTGAAAATTGCTGTTTATTCTCCTGGTTTCCTGACAGTTATCGCCACCCTCTCCCTCTGATATCTCTCACTAGTTCTTTCTTTCCATCTTCTGAAATCCCACTTATTGTGTCTTTTAATAGTGACCCACATGTGTCTCTCCCTGAGTGCTAAAACTACTAAAATGATAGTTTATTGACATAAGAATTGCATGAAAGATTTTTATTCAAGTTTGATAGAAATTTCAAAGGCAGCAAATCAATGTGCTACTTATATTCTTTGTTTTAGGAAATATGCCATAAAGAATCAGTGAATACAGGGAAATACATGAAGCTACCTTGAGGCGACCTCAGACCTTCCTAAGTAGTTTCACTGTTCACATTTCTTGCTGGATGTTAAACTGTCTTAGAATAATGTAAATGTCCATTCTGGTATCCCGTTGTGAAAATCGATCAGCCGTTCCTTTTCCCTATAGAAGACCAGTCAGAATTTTTAAGCAGAGCTGAGCACTGGTGACAGCAAACGAGCCAGGAGGACAGCATCCAGGAGAAACTGAGTATTAATTAATACAGCTGGTGCGACTCCAGAGCCTGAAGTGCATAAGCTGCTGCAGGGTGACCCACAATGATTAGAATAACATGCAGAGTATGGGAACACGTACTGGGGCCTGTAAAATAACCGGGGAGCATTGAGGTATGTTGGGGTGCAATTGGGTAGCATATTTGAGGAAAGAGTTTGGCGTTTGATCTACTCTTGGTTTTTTCATGTGCGCCGTGGGTTTTATCAATTATTTTACTAATGCTTACTGAACATGTATTCCCCCTCCAATCATACCTTAACTTTACCTTCCACATATAGCTTCCTGATATTTTTTCTGCTGTTCAGTAGACACCCAGGAACTCAACACAGGAATACAGGAGTCATCCTAAAAGTCTCCTTTTTTGCACCACCTACCACATCTCATTAATCACCACTGCTGTTTGTATTACATGCTAAACATTTCTCAGCCCTGTGATTTCATTTCCACAAAAATTATCCTAACTATTGTGGCATCAACTCAGGTCCTCCATATAAGTCTGTGTTATAGTATCCTGTCTATAATGTAATATCTATGTTCTCTTTATTTAAAAAAATCCATTTCATTAGAGATCTATTAAAATATAAACATTATTATAAACTTTCTGCTTTAATGTCTTGGTATTAATAATAAAATTCAAATGATCTTACAGAAAATATGAAGACTTCAATTATCTGGTCCTTCTCTAATTTTCCAATTTCACCTTCTACTCTTTCCCAACTATACTTATGGTGTAATAGAACTGCCATACTTGTTCTTCTCACGTACCATTGTATTTCCGTTTTTCTTCAACGTGTCTGATATTCTGCTTTCTATAGTCTTCTCTGGTTGTGTTCTTTCTTTTGCAATGGGATAGATATGTGGCTGAAGGTCATCATTTCTCAATATGTACACATACTGGCTTCAGAAACTTGACACTTTGAAAGCAGGGCCTATGTGTCCTTTTGCTGGGTTTATATCTATTCATTCCTGGTAACATTTGAGGAAAAAACCCTACTCAAGCAAAACAATCTTGCACTGAGAAACTCTGTCCTCGCCATACTGTGCAATGCCAATTCTCACACACTGATGACTGAATGAACAGAGGATCTCAGCACCTCAACAATGAAACCAAAATGCAGCCTAAGCAATGTGGTTAGGCTTTAAGCCAGCAGACCATACCCTGAGATTCAGCTTTTGTTCTCTCTCCCTATTTTTGAATTATTTTTTTCTCATGAAAACAAGAGTGGTCTATACTGGACTGAGGAAGACATAAAAGAAAAGCCCTAAGAGCCAAGTATTCTGTAGACTATACACCACTGTTAGAGAGCCCTGTGCTCATTATGATGGTCAGGGACAAGCAAAGGTAACGAATGTTAGTGGCTGTGAAGCTTGATTTTGGGGAGTGTGGTGAATTAACTAATAGTCAACTGGTTAACACCCAAAAGAACTGAGTCAGCATGGTGCTAGCTAGGGAAGGCTCATCTGAGAATTGTTGCCAAAAGCATAAAAGCAGAACTAATGGGGAAAATGGTGTACTGTTGATTCTCCTAGAGAAGCTTGTCGTGCTGGCTTTCCTAATATGAACTCATTTGTTATCACTGGTGGAGCTTGAGTCCTTGCTGTCACTGAGAATGGCTGCAGGTCCATTTCAGGGAGCTCTGGGCATTATACTGAATATTGCTTCCTGGATCCAGTACAGATCCCTCAGCCTGCTGACACGGTTCCTTTGCAACATTGGTGCAAAGTTTCTATATTCTACCATTGACCTTTGGGCCTTCCCACTGAAGATTCTTGATACAGACTTGCATGAGATACTGTCATGTGTCATCTAGAGATCTCCAGCTCCAATGGAGGACATTGTCATGGGCTCTAGGTCTTCACTTGGACTCATGGTGGACATTGCCAAGGAATTCAGGTCCTCAGCTAGATTCTTTGGGTATATAGTATGTAGATAGTTCTTACACTCTTTTGTATTTGACTCTTTGGGTGAATATGACTGAATAATTCTCTAAATTATATGTCCTGTATTAAAATATTTTCCCTTGTGAACCCTGAGTACAACAGGGTACATGTCTTAACTTTTACCTCCCTATATTTTAGGTAAGTAAAAAAACTCAAAATAGGAACCAGTGAATCATTGTTTCAGAATACATATCCCTCTTGAGACTCAGAATACTTAAAGAGAGAAAAAGATTGAATTTATTATTATAACATAGGAACCACAAACTAGAGTTTAAATGAAAAGCACTACATTGATACTTATAGGTCAATAACGCTAGGACACTTCATGTGACATCTGGTCCTAATCTGCACATTAAATGAGAGCTACTCAGTCATCATCTATGGTCAGCAGAGAAAAAGAAAAAGAAATTATTCCTCCCCACACACATATACAAATCAGTTAGTAAAATGCTATGTTTTGTGTCCTATTTTGTTAATAATATTATTTTTAAATGGAAAATATGGTCAGTAACATATTTTCATGTTCCATTACTTCCTTAGAATGTTGCTAAGGAAGACAATAATACCTGTTTTGTTTTCAGTGGATTAACAGATATATATCCAGGTTCGCATTAATCTTTTTCTCCTCCACCATGCCAAGTACTCTTCATTCTCCAAATCTCATCTATTTATGAACTTTTCCATTTATTTTAGACCTAAGGGTAATTATTCTTATCCTCTGAATTGATTTTATAATTTTTTTTATTTCTCCTTATCTAATATCAGTAGCTAAATAGGGAGAAATATGATAAGAAAGGAGGTGACGGAGGGCAATCCACTGGGCAGAAGGAAAATATGATTCATAGAAATGCAGAAATAAGTCAACAAAGAAGCTTTTACTAGTGAACATTGACAAATATACCAAAACATGCCTGTGTGTTGACCATATCAACTACTGGGCCACAGCTTACTTGCAGCCTTAGAAAATGAGAAAAAGGTAGAATTAGATGAAACAAAAACCTCACATTGGGAAATCAAGGAATAACTTGATGTTTGATTTGTCTTCTTTCAAATGAGCCCAGTTGTCTGCTTTCTTTGATCCTTTTTCTCTTGTAAATGCTTATGCTTTGATCTCCTACATAAATCTTCAGGTGTCATTTTTTTTTTTTTTTACAGTTAAGGGACCCAGGATTCACATAATGGCAACTTTGGTAACTTCCTCAGTGGACAACGAAAACAGGTGACCACAGTATAACCACATGAGCACAACCCTGGGCTGTACTAACAAGATTCAAAACTCTGCTTTTGTAGCACTTCATCAGCTTGGACAGATTGCTTCAACTCTACAAATATTTTATCATTGGCGCAATATAAAATATAAAACAGCATCAACTATGAAGTGTATAAGCAATGTATATGAACCACTGGATGAGCATAGGGCAAAGAAAAGGAGTTCCACTTTCTCCAAAAGGAGAATGTATACCTTTATCTTCCACATTCACTTTGCCGGTCACAGTATCTACCACGTAAAATTATTTTGACAACCAAATGATTTGTGACACATGCAAATCAGTAGCATATTTCTTGCCACATGCTGAGCAATCAACAAATAGAAATACATACATCAAAATGTTTATAGCCTAATTCCGGAGATGACTTACACTGGAGACAAATTTATAGTTCTCTATTTTTTGCAATAAACACAACTATGGTAATGATGAAATATTGAAACTATCCATCAAAAGGAAATATTAATAGTTATGATTTTTCTCTTCAATGGAAAGAAGGCTCTGACTCATTTACTGTCTGGCATCATACTGCCAGGCCTGCGCAAGACTATTAATTACTTTTACTCCTTAATGGTTTCTTTAACCACTGTTCCCATATTCAGTGAAAGAGTTAAGCAGATTTCAGACTGATAATCTCTGATGGGGAAGAAATGCCTTCACTACGTTTTCTCTTACTTCTTTTGCTTTTCTTTAATGCTTTCTTATGTGCATAAACCCTTGTGAAATGTTTTCTCTCTGACTCTGTTAATGTACAATTGACAAATAAAAATCATATGTATTTATGATATATCCTTTTGCTTTTAAGCATAAAAATTTTGGTTACCAATATTCCAAATGTTAACCAGGAAATACAATGGTATCAAGGACACAGGTGTATGTGTCACAATTATCTCATATTCCTCTTGAAAATGAATATACATCCTAATAGAGACATCCTAACATAAGGGCTTTATTCTCAATGAACTCTGGATACCTTTAAAAGATGGTCCATAATAACTGACAGATTTTGCACAACAATTCCTCTTAGAAAACAGTAGAATTCCTTTCATTGTAAAGCTATAGCAGTGATGATACAATATTTATAGTCATGCAAATGCTGAGGCTGGGCAAAGGCAATGAATCAGAGGACTCCTTGGAATTTGTCTGATCCTCCTGCAGCACAAACACAATCACACAAATGGCAGGCCAATTAATTGACTTATAATCCAATGGGGTCTGTGACAGTTTGAAAATATAACCCCTTTATTTATGGACATGAGACAAAAGCAAATTGTGACCAAGCCAAAGACTTAAAGAATTTTTAAAAATATATTATTTGGTGAACACAACTTCAAATTGTTCTCAAAATAGTTTGAGTTTGTAGAATACATAAATGGCAGTGATTCAGGGATTTCAGTGAAGAAAGCTGTCCATTCCACACCATGTGGCCATTATGAACAGTTCATGAGGGAATGAATAACATGTATTTGTAGTCTCAGAGAGCATCTGTCATGCAATGCAAAGTATGTATAAATGTTCTATACATGTTGGATCTTTATACTCTTTAAATTTTTATTATTATTTTTATACTAGAGAGATGATACAATATTTTAAAATGTAGGGAAAGAAAATGCTCTAAAGGATGCAACTGTATGACTGTGTAAGTGTGCAAGATAGATAACCATACTACTAAATTTTTGTTAATTTATTAAACAGAATAGTTTGTACTGTCATTGTTTGATTGTCTGTCTACTTTTATGCTTTGATTTTGTAACTTGAACAAATACTTCTAAGATAACATTATGTAATTTTTCAGCTATATACATAAGTACTTTTTTCATATATAGAACCATATATATATATATATATATATATATATATATATATGGTTCCAGAGTTATGTTTTGCAACTTGATATAATTTTATTTTTTCTAATAAATATAACCTGATGAAGATAAGAGAAATTGTAGTTCACTTCTCAGGATATGTACTCAAATATGTGTAGTATCTATAGTATCAGTCTGTTAGTATAGGAGAGTTTTACTTTGGTACTTAAAAGAATCCTCCAGGTTGTAGGTCCCAAGTAGATAATTATTGACTGTGCAGACATTTGGCTAAGATAATAAATGTACTCCTGTATCAGTCTCCTCTCACTGTCAAAGAGACTGAAACACTAATATGTTATGCAATTTTCTCACTCTTCAGGGCCATTTTTCAACCATAACGCTATAAATACTTGTTTTATAGATCACTATTGCTCATATATATCACAAAAATTGTGTTGTAACATTTTCAAAAACAATTGCAGTCAACCACTTGTAGATAAATTTTCTTCCAAAACTTAAATGACTAATATATATATATATATATATATATATATATATGTCAAGATCCCGATAGGATGCAGATTGCACATTTGAATCAGAATAATTTGAGAAAGGCTTATTTACAAAGAACTTGCTTACAGAAGTATAGATTAGGAAGCAGTGAACACTTAAGTAACTTGGGGTTTGTTGCAGTGAAGAGGAAAGTGATGATGAGCAAGCCTTAGTAGGAAGAGTGAGAAAATGGTTATTGCAACAGCTTCAAAGAAAGTAAGTTAGAGGGTCACATGAAGAAGAATAGCACCGTTAGACAACAGGAACAAGCCAACACAAGTTGAGGGCAGTCAAGAGAGTAAATGAGAACCTTGACCTCATTTCGCTCTCTCCACTACTTAGTACCCCAGTGCATCAATCTCACAGGAAGCCATTGCGCAGTGGGGTCCACATGGTCAGCCTCCCAACGCAGAAAGGGGATGGACAGTGGAGTAGACCGCAGGGTCTAAGTGCCAAATAGAACACATCTGACACATCAAGTCAAAGTGTTGGGTTGATATTTTAAATTATGTTTGGGTATCAAGTGAAAGATTTAAGGTAATGTATTTAGTACTTACTGCATTCCAGTTACATCTATGTTGTTCAAATTGAAAGATAATTTGTAAATCAATTTGAAAGACATTATAATTTGTAGTACACTTTTAACATACATTTAAAATAGATAATTGTCCATGTGTGCAAACAAAATTAAGAATAAAACACATTGTTAATTTGTTTAATAATAAATGTAATTCTCTAGTTATGTTTCTCAGTGTTGTGTTTTCAGTGGATTAGAGGAAGGTGTAACAAATGTCTCCTGTTTTCTACTAGAAAGTCACCAGTGAAGTGCGCTGAATAGTTCCTCTAGAATACAACTTGAGAATTATTATCTGGAGAAATTAAAAGCAAATTACAAGAAAACAAAGTAAAGTTGTATGCTATTCCTTTGTGCATTTGGTGTGATTTTAATATCTGACATACAAAAATAACCATGAAGATTTTCTTCTTGCCTGTTAGTTTTCTTTGTTTATTTGTTTTTGTAAGTAGAATTCAAACTGAATTTATTTTGAGATTAAGGGAAAAGGACTAAGCACATTATATTCACTCATTTGACAAAATGTTAGTTTCTGTTATCTCACAGATGGGCCAAAAATGTCCAGATTCTTTACTGAGCAAAATGTTTTTATTCTATTTATATCTAATCAACATAGAATGAATATGTAATTACAATCTATGTGATCTGTAGCTACAGCTCCATTTCAACTTTAAAACCAGTAGCCCTGGGCTAATATATATATATATATATATATATATATATATATATATATATATATATATCCAAATAATAAAATCAATAGCCTTAATTATATGATTACATTATTACAAAATAGCTTTATTCTGAGATAATTTATCTACATACATCTCTCAGTGGTATACTCAACCCAAGAAATCTTGTCTCATTCGTTTCAATAGATCTGGGTACTTTATATTGCAATTTTAATGATAATTTAATTTTATAGAAATAAAATATAAGCATTTATGTATTGTTATTTTAATTTTTAAAAGGTTTCCATCATTTTCTGGAAAAAAATGTATTTTTCCCTTAAAGTAGAATATGATTATATTTATTAATTCTGTTAGACTATAATAAATATCTATTTTCACTGTGCATTACTGAGACATTCATAGTTATATAGTGCTAAAAATAATGTATTTTATCCCTCAAAATATTAGCTCTAATTTCATTATTTCTTATATTATTTCTAATACACTGTCAAGCAATTACATAATTAGGTCACAGTTGGAAGCTTTCTTTTTTTTCATTCTTCATTAATTTTTTCATTTTTTAAAATTTTATTTTGAAAGTATACAACAGAACAAGTCAGAATAAAGCCAACTAAGATCGTGCAGTGAAATTGGTACAGAACTTCACAGCAGGTTACTGGGATAACAGTAATAGGTATCACAGTATATTTTGTTATCTTTATAATAGTTGTTCTTTCAATCACATATATCAAAATGATATGAAATATAGAACACTATAGAACTTATCAAAACAGAATATTGAATACAGCAGTACCATTAATCAGAAAAGAGCAAAACAGTAATAAAAATATTTGCCTTCAAAGAAATGGTAGAAGAAAGTCCCCCTTATTTGCTATGGTCAACCTCCCAGGAGATGCTCAGATTTCTGGTTCCCATTTGCTAATGGGGGAGGCGGGATAAGGAGGATAGGGGAAGTGGGATATTTGACTCTAGACCATGTAGCAGTAGGTTCACTATTGCTTAGCAGGGAGGCAGGATGGTCACTTGGTTTCACAGTGTACTCAGTTCCAACATGGCATGGATCTCAGGAGCTGCTGCTGGTTCTCCCCCTGAAGGGGCTGCAGTCTGCCCCACTGCCTCCGCTTACCAGGGAGGGGAGGTGCTTGCTTAGCTTCCCAGAGTCCTAAGTTCCAACATAGTGTGGATCTCAGGAGACACTGCTGGTTCTCTCCCTGGAAGGGCTGCAGTCTGCCCCACTGCCTCTGCTTACCAGGGAGGGGAGGTGCTTGCTTGGCTTCCCAGAGCCCTAAGTTCCAACATAACATGGATCTCAGGAGACACTGCTGGTTCTCCCCCTGGAAGGGCTGCAGTCTGCCACACTGCCTCTGCTTACCAGGGAGGAGAGGTGCTTGCTTGGCTTCCCAGAGCCCTAAGTTCCAACATGGTGTGGGTCTCAGGAGATACTGCTCAATTTTTTGTTTTTTTTAAAAGTATTTTGATATATTTTTTGGATCACTATTAATCCTAAAACTTTAATTTTCTGATGAGGATATTTTGAAGGCTTTAGAAGTTCAGGTTGCTAGCCCAAGAAAACAATGATAGTAAGGTGCAAAGTTGGATCTCTAAATTCAGCCTTTTTTTCTTCAGTGTCTATACTCTTTCCATTGTAGTAGGAGCTTCATTTGATCCTCCATCAAAATGCTGTTTAATGATTGCTATGGTGTGTGTTAGATTGCACCCCCAAAGCCTCATGTGGTCATGGCAGGGCAGGCTTTTCAAAAGTGGCTGAACCTAGTGTTTGTGCTTGGTTCATGGTCTAGTGCTGGGATTGCCAGTGTGAGTGTTACACCCCACCAGGAGTGGGTAGCTGGCATGCAATATAAGGGAGGAAAGGAGAAGTGATTTCCTCTTTTGCCCTCTTCACTCTTGTTGCTTGCAGCTGCCATGACCAGTTGCCCCTTAGCCATGTTCCCTGTGTTGGAACCAGCCGAGTATGGACTGAAACTTCCAAAAACTGTGAGCTAAATAAATCTTTCCCTTTTTCATTTTGAGCACAAGTATTTTTGTCTCGGCAATGAGAGAAAAGTAACAGAGACAGAATTTAGTACTAGGAGTAGAGTCATTGCTGTGACTATACCTGACCACATGGTTCAAGAGCCTTTGGGAATGTTTGTGGAAAGAATTTGGAAAGGTTTGGAGATGTCACCTGAAAGAATAGCTCTGGAACACCTTAGACTGTACTGTATGGGAGATTCTGATCCCAGCTCAGAAGACTGGTAGGCTCAAAAGACCAGAAATCATGCTGGAAAAGATCAGCCTCATGAAGTTTCTGCTGAAAGAAGGACTGCATTGATTGTTGGAGTCCAAATGATGTGTGTTGTGCCTTAAGTTTGTCTGCATTTTGCTTGTGTCCAGAGATTTTGCCTCAGGTTAAGAGCAGCAAATTAATTAATCCAGTGAAAGAAATTTCAAGGCATCACTCCCAGAGCTCAAGGACTTTCCCAGGTCCCAGCCTCACTAGACTAGCCTTGGGAGGTTTTGCAGCCAGAGTAGATTATCCCCAGTGACTTTCTTCAATTACCAGAGTTGAGAGCAGGTGAAGTGAGTTTCAGGGCATTGGTCTTTGCCCAGGGAGAGCTTTAGCTCATCATCCACAGTGGTCAGATGGTGCCTGCCTAGCTACCTAGAAAACTGAAGGTGGCACAGGAAGGCCTGAGGGCCTGACTGGACCACACGTAGCAACCTCCATTCAGTCCCAAGAGCCTAGGGCATAGGAGATGATTTCCAACACATCCAGAGGAGACCTTAGAAAAACACTTGAAGCACAGAAATAGAGGAAAATGAAAAAACAAAAGACCAAAATGCAATCTCAAACCAACAACCCATCCCGAAAAAGGATAGGAGCCAACACATAAAAGAAAATATATGCCATACACCTGAAATACCTGTAATAATAGTAATTGAAATAAAGAAGCAACTCCAGGAAGCTTTAAAGGAATTCAAACTAGAAATAATCTCCCAGGTAAAAGAAGAAATGATAAAAGTAATGAAAGAGATGCTAAACACATCTAAAGAAGACACAGTTAAAAAATTAGAGGTACAAAACAAAAAGATAGAATCCCTGGATGAACAATATAAGAAACAAACAGAATATATGAAGCAGATTCAAAGAGATGTACAGGAAATCAAAAATTCCATCGAAAGTTGTCAAAACCAACTCAATGAAAGTGCAGATAGAATTTCAGTTCTTGAAGACAAGATTGCAGCTAGTGAACAGGAAAGGAAAGAGCTTTTAAAAATAAGGAGTCAGGAAATAACAACCCAACAGCTGCAATATGATGCAAAGAAAAACAACATAAGATTAACAGAGATAAATGAAAAGAAGAGAACAAAACAAATGATATCAAAAGGCTATAGGGGCTAGGGATTTAGCTCAGTGGCATAAGCACCTGCCTTGCAAGCAGGCAGTCGTGAGTTCGATCCCTGGTACCAATAAAAACGAAAAAGACAAAAAAAAAAAAAAAAAGGCTATTGACAGAAGTCATAGCTGAAAATTTCCCAAACATGAGAATGGAAACTGACATTAGGATTAGTGAAGCATATAGAACTCCAAATAGCCATAACCAAAATAAAAATACACCCAGACATATAGTAATAATCACCATCCCAGAAATCCAACATAAAAATAGAATATTAAAAGCTGTTAGAGAGAAGAGACAGATCACATCTAAATGAAAGCCTATCAGAATCACAGCAGACTTCTCAACACAAAAAAATGAAGTCAAGAAGAGCATGAAGTGAAATATTGCAGATCCTAAAGGAAAATGATTTTCAACCTAGACTGATGTACCCTGAAAAACTGTCCTTCAAAGTGGATGGAGAAATAAGATACTTCCATGACAAAGAACAACTGAAGAATTTCATGAACACCAAGCCAACTTTGCAAAGAATACTGAAATACAGTCTAGATGCACACAGGAAAAAACCACTAAGCAAAGTAGACAATTAAACAGATTGGAAAGATAAATGTGCAAAAGAAGAAAGATAACATGTCAACAATGAGCCAAATTATAACAGTTATAACCCTTAATGTAAATGGTCTCAATTCACCAATTAAAAGAAACAGACTGTCAGAATGGATCAAGAAATAACACCCAACCATATGGTCTGAAAGAAACCCATCTAACTCAAAAGGAAACTCACAGACTGAAAGTCAAAGGATGGAAAACAATAGGTCATGTAACAGAAACTGAAAAATAAGAGGGGCCATCTATTCTGTTTGCAGATAATGTGAACTTTAAACCAAGAATGATCTGAAGAGATAAACAATGTCACTAGATACCAGTTAGGGGAAGACTTCAAGAGGAAGAGATAACACTCTTAAATATATATGCACCAAATTTCAGAGCACCCAGTTATACAAAGCAAGTATTAAGAGAAATGAAAAATCAAGTTATCAATAACACAATTATAACAGGAGACCTTAACACACCATTGACATCAAGGGACAGATCAAGCAGACAGGAAATCAGCAAAGAAATAGCAAAACTAAATCACACCTATGAACAAATGCACAGACATATACAGAATGTTCCATCCAACAACATCAGAATATACATGGCTCTCAGCAGCACATGGGACATTCTCTAAAACAGACCATATTCTAGCTCACAGAACATATTTAAATAAATGAAAATGAGTTCAAATTATCCTATGCATGTTATTAGATCACACTGCCACGAAACTCAAATTAATGATAAAAGAAACTGCAAAAACCACACAAACACATGGAAATTGAATAATACAATATTGAGCAATCAGTGGGTCACAGAGAAAATTAAAGAAGAAATTAAATAATATCTACAAGCAAATGAAAATACAAATACAACTTACCAGAATCTGTGGAATGCAATGAAAGCTGTCCTCAGAGGAAAATTTATTGCACTGAGTTCCCACATCAAGAAAACAGAATAAATACAAATAAACAACCTGATGTTGCATCTCAAGCATCTAGAAAAAGAAGAGCAAGTCAAGCCCAAAGCCAAAAGATGGGAGGAAATTATAAAAATCAGAGCAGAAATTAATGCAATAGAGACTGTGAAAACAATCCAAAGAATCAATGAATCAAAGAGTTGGTTCTTTGAAAGATTAAATAAAATTGATAATTCCCTAACCAACCTTATTCAAAAGGGTGAAGAAAAAGCTCAGATTTGAGCAATGAATGTAAAAGGGGAAATCACTACAAACCGTAGAAATACAGAAGATCATCAACACCTATTTTGAAAACCTTTACTCTCATAGGTTTGATAATACAGAAGAGATTGACAGTTTCCTAGAAACATATGAAGTACCAAAGCTAGGTCAAGAAGATGTAAAACTGCTGAATAACTCAATTTCTATTAATGAAATAGACAATGTATTTAAGTCCTTACCTGTAATGAAGAGCCCAGGCCCAGACGGATTCACTGTGGAATTCTACAAGAAGTACAAAGAAGACTTAATGCCAACACTCCTCAAACTCTTCAACGAAATTGAAAGGGAAGCAATTCTTCCTAAGGCATTCCTGGAAGCAAATATTACTCTACTACTAAAACCTGAAAAAGAGAACTACAGGCCAATCTCCCTAATGAACATAGATCCAAAAATCCTCAATAAAATACTGGCAAAAAGGATGCTGCAAATCATCAAGAAGATTATATACCACGACGAAGTGGGATTCATCCCAGGCATGCAGGGATGGTTCAACATATGTAAGTCAATAGATGTAATCCACCATATCAATAAAGCCAAAAGTAAGAATCACATGATCATTTTTATAAATGCAGAAAAAGCTTTTGAGAAGGTCCAACACTCATTCATGATAAGAAACTCACAGAAAATTGGAATAGATGGTCTTTACCGCAATATGATAAAGGCCATCTATGACAAACCTACAAACTGTGAAAAATCTTAGTGAACTGTCCCTCAGACAAAGGACTTCTGTCTGAAACATATAAAGAATTTTAAAAAATCAGAACTCTGAAATTCAAAGACCCAGTCCAAAAATGGGTATCTTAGATGAATACACAGTTCTCAGATGAAGAAATACAAATGACAAATAAATACATGAAAAAATGTTCGTCATCATTAGTCATTACAGAAATTCAAATTAAAACCACACTGGGATTCCCTCTCACTCCAGAAAGAACGGCAGAATCAAGAAAACTACCAACCACAAATGCTGGAGAGGCTGCGGGGAAAAGGGAAATCTCCTGCACTGCTGGTAGTAGTGTAGACTGTTGCAACCATTGTGGAGGTCAGTCTGGAGATTTCTCAAAAAGCTGGGATTGGTAGTCCCATTTGTTCCAGGTATTCCACTTCTAGGTATATTCCCAGAAGAACCAAAAACATCATACCACAGTGATATATGTGCACCCATGTTTATAGCAGCACAATTTGTAATAGCCAGATCTTGGAAACAACCTAAGTGTCCATCAACTGTGGAATGGATAAAAAAGCTGTGGTATTTTTACACAATGGAGTACTACTCAGCTATAAAGAATGATCTTATTGAGATATTTATAAATAAATGGACATAACTTGAGGCCATACTCATAAGCAAAATAAATCAAACTCACATGTATAAATACCATATAGTCTCTTTAGTGTAAAAAATGGTAAGACTACATAAGAGTTTACAGTAATCATGATTCCCCATTACAATGCTCTGAAGCCTTATAATGTCTGCATTCATTAGTTGGAATGGTTTTTATCCCAGTTTGTTTGATTATACTATCTGTGGTAGTATAAACAGCTATTTTAAAGGAAAGAAGACATTAGAATAGCCAGAGCTGATTTAGTTTCATCTTACTCTGAAGTCCGGCTATGCTTTTGTTTTTCTGTTGCCTTTGGTTTTATCCTGTTATATCTTACTGGATGTTATTTTGTGTGATAATATAAACAAATTTTCTATGGAAAATGAGATAATATAGCAGCCATTGTTCATTCTCTGCTATTTGGTTCTGTAAGCCCTATAATGCTTTCATTCTCTTGACTGGTTTTAAACTATTTTGTTTTGCTTGATACTATCATATATGAAGCTATGCTCAACTATTTCAAAGAAAGAGACATTATGGTAGTTACTGTTCATTATGGGTTGTCTTGAGGTAAAATGCTGTGTTACTTTAATTGTTCTGATCTTATCTGCTTTTTATGTCCTCTTTTGTCTTAATCTCTTTAAAAATATATATATATATATATATATATATATATATATATATATATAATTTCAAGGCAGTCAAATGTTGAGGCAGTGGCATGGCTATGGTTAGGGGCTTTTAGCCAGATTTATGTTGCAAATCAAGAGCAAAAAGCCCAGGAAGGCAACTTAAAATATTGTGAGTTTGGCCAGAATGGAAAGCTCCAGTAAGGCTCTGAACCATAAAGATAGAGCTGAGGAAATCTGGATTGCTGAGAAGAAACAGGAGAATGTAAAAAATGGCCTAAAGGCATCACAAAAAGAAAATCTCTATCCTCTGTAGCTTGAAAACTGCAAAGGTTAAAGACTGTGCTTTGAGGAGAAAGTCACAGAGTGCCATGTTCCAGAATAGTGGCAGTGGTTACACCAGGTTCCAAATGGTGGTAGCATAAAGAATTTATCCCTCACAATCAAGTTTAGAGTGCTCAGCAATCCAGACACTAGACCTGTATAGCTAAGAGAAAACCTGGCTATTTACTCCAACTGGTAGCAGACCTCTGCATCATCCACGTGGCACTGATTTCAAGTGCATACAGAATGCAAGAGCTCTGTAGTTACAAAATCTTCCACCCCAATTTTGAAAGGCCTGGAAGGGCAGGTAGTGTGCCCCTGAGAGGGCAGTGCACGAATCTGTGAGTGTGGCACCAAAGTGCACATTAGATACCCTAGAGATCTGGACAAGCCATGAAAATGGATCATCTAAGGAAAGCTGCAAGGAGAGAGAAAAACAGAAGAAAGAGAGAAACTATAGGAACTAGAACTGCCCTGGAAGTGGAGTCGAATAAACCTTTCGGAGTTTACAACCAGATTGTTTCAATGCTGAATATGGAACTTTGGGTTTAATGTTTGCCCTGCTGTATTTTAGACTTAATTCGGTCTCATTGTTTTGTATTCTCATTTGTACCCTTTAGAATGGTAATGTCTATCTTGTGTCATTAAACGTTCAAAGTGTTTAACTTAGTTTTCATTTGTACAGCAGCTCACAGCTAAGAGTTTGCCTTACAGCTTGGAGGAGACTTGGGATTTAGACCTTTCAGCAAGCTGAAACTGTTAGCACTTTGGCAACTCTTGGAGATGAATGAAATGTCTTTTGCATAAAAGATATACGTGAGATTTTGGGGGCCCAAGGGTGGAATGTTATGGTTTGTGCTTCATTGTCCCCCCAAAGCTACATGTGGTCATGGGGCCTTTCCAAAGTGACTGAATCTAGCATTTGTGATTTGCTCATGGCCCAGTGCTGGGATTGGCAGTGTGAGTGTTCCACCCATCCTGGAGTGGGCAGCCAGCACACAGTGTAAGGGAGGGAAGGAGTCACGCTTTTCCTGTTTGCTCTTTTTGCTGTTGCTACTGGCAGCCACAATGGCTGCCCCTTAGCCACACCACCCTGCCATGGAGCCAGCTGAATATGAACTGAAACTTCCAAAAACTTTAAGCTAAGTAAACTTTTCCTTTCTTCATTTTGGGAATCAAGTATTTCATCTCAGCAATAAGCAAAAAGTAACTGAGACTGTGATATCACATGTGATATTGTCTTGCCTAACGTAAATTGCAATTCAAGTAATAAAGTTATGCTATTGGTCTCACACACACACACACACACACACACACACACACACACACACTCACACGCTATTTTGAATGAGTCAATAAAGTTTTGTTAAAAGTGCGAATTTTATTTTGCTTTCTTTTTATTATCATAGTGCATTTCTGGCTATTTTTATGGGTTGATAAATTATCACAATTACATGCTGTATTTGGTAAAACAGAAAAAAAAATAGAAGTCCAAAACAGATTGCAGACTTGGAGAATAAGCCTACAGCTGTGTACCATGTGCAGCTGACTAATCTAGGCTCTGGAAACCTTGTCTCATTCTTTTCAACAGATCTGAACCTACCTCAGAGGACACAGGCAATGATGCAGTAATAACAGGATGTTTTCCTTTGTACCAGATGATTTTGATAAATGTGACCGATTGCTAAAGATTTTTCTTCACGTACATATTTCCTTTCAGTGGATGACAGTACAATGACACTGTTGGATCTGCCAAGAATTGCAAAATAAAATTTAAAAATTTATATTTCCCTGTATTTTGCATTGCCTTAAGTGAATTATAAGACAATACCTTATTTAAGCTTGCAATACTAGATTTAACTAGTTTTAGGAGTTGTACATATCAAATACTAGTTTTCTGGGCTCTTGAAATCCTTTTACATTTTGCTCATCTAATAGATTTCAGCCTAAGGAATGCTGCTCATATTGAAATTGAACCAAAATAATCTTGGCACCCAGGACTACATTCTGCTTCATTTGTTCCTAGAATTCTAATCTTGAGTCATTTCTGGGAAGAACATTTTTATTACACTGCTATGTAGCAAGTTGTGCTTAAGAGTCATTACTTATGGTGATTCTATTATCAAATTTCCATTTGATTAGGAAATACCTGAAGTAATCAACTGAAAAGGATGTGGCTTATTCTGATGTACAGATTCAGAGGTTTCAGTGCATAGTTGGGTGGCTCCATTGCTTTGGCTGTTGTCAGCACTGACATCATCACAGTAGCACATGACAGAGGACCATTGTTCACCTCACTCACTTTT
The DNA here is from genome assembly GCF_034190915.1 of Cavia porcellus. Lineage (NCBI taxonomy): Eukaryota > Metazoa > Chordata > Mammalia > Rodentia > Caviidae > Cavia > Cavia porcellus. The sequence continues at coordinate 21,567,708 of NW_026947497.1, read as the reverse complement.
CATGAGATGAAAAATGCCCAGGGATCCCAATAGCCTCTCTTGGTCATGTCTTCCATGATTTAACATCCTCCAACTTGATCCTACCTCAGCATTTCCACAATCTCCTAGTAGCACCTCAGAATAGAAATTGTACCCCTAGAACATGGGTGATGCCAAATCCAAACTACACCAGAGATTTTATTTAACTTCCCAATGAGCAAATGAAAGAAGTGTCTACAGCAAACAGATACTAGTCTCCAAAAGTTAATAACGCGCAAGATCAGAAAAATAGTAACAGAGGGACTGAAATTCAAGGACAAAATCATTACCTTCTCTATCATTTTTACTGTTTTTTATTAAAAATATACAGAATTTATTTTTATTTTCATTCCTTCATTCATAGTTATGTTTTAATTGTTTTCCTCTAGTATCATCGGCTAAAACAGTTTTTCTCATTTATTGGGAAATCATTTATTTGGGAAATGCTCATGAAGTCTTAACTATCTCCTAGACTGCAAAGTTCCTTAAGAAATAAAAGTAGGCAAAATTAAGCATAATTACTATTTTTCATAGAGAGAATTAGTAGGAAGTGAGGAAACACAAAATTGGTTATATAATTATAAATTATGAAACCTGAAGGAAAGGAATGTGGTTTTATGAGTGAATTTTTTAAAACTCCTGGCCTGGATAGTAACGTGAAGGAAGTTACTAAGTAATGACCTTTAAGCTGAGCTCTGAAGCTTGGGATGTTATTCATCACAGAGAGAAAAAGAGGGAAGAAAAGGGGAGGCTTTCTTAAAGAAGCAGCATCTCATTCTGATTAAACAGGCAAGTGCATTCACAGCAGAGAGTGAGACCAGCGAGAAGCATGTTGGTAAACCTGGAGAACTGGGGCCTGTACGAGGTCTTTTAGTGAAGGTTCATTACCCAGGTCTAGAAGTAAGAGACACCAAACTTGCCTGGCAGGGAAGACACCATGATCAGTAGACACCACTGACGGTTAGCTTCAGGACAGGGGAGGGTTTTCTGATCTGTTCTTTCACTACATCATTCCTCTACTCCCAGGCTTGTAACACAGTCTACTCTATTCCGCTAATGTGTATTTGATTGCTTTAGGTCCACCTATCAGTAAGATTTTGTGACTTTGTTTTTATCACCCTGTCCCTGGTTTATTGTCTTCAGCATACTATCGTCTGATTCCACAATTTTGTAGCAAATGACTTAAATGACTTTCTTTCTTTTTTTCTTTTTAAGATAGGGTCTCACTATGCATTTCAGGCTGGCCTCGAACTCACTTTGTAGGTCAGGCTGGTCTGGAACTCACAATGATCCTCCTGCCTCAGCCTCCCGAATGCTGAGATTACCGGTGTGTGCCACCACACCAAACATTTCTTTCATTTTTAAGGCTGAATGATACTCCACCATATATCCTGACCATTTTTCTTCTTCCATTCATCTGCTCTTTGTCAGTTAGGCTGTTTGCATCTCTTGGCTGCTGAGAATAATGCTGCAGCAAATATGAGAAGGCACATACCTCATTAGCAAGCTGACTTGAGATCGTTACTAAATACTCAGAAGTTAGATTGCTGAATCAAATGATAATTTCTCTTTTAAGTTTGTGACGAAACTTCATTAAGTATTTCAGAGTGGCTACCCTAGTTTCATTCCCAGGGATATTGTACTAGAGTTCCCTTTTCTCTACATCCTTACCAGCACTTGGTGTTATTTTTCTTTTCTTTTAGTAATAGCCATCCCAAGAATTTTAAAGTGATATTTAATTATGACTTTACATTTTGTTTCCCTAGTGAATGTTTTTTCATATATTTTTGCCTATCAACTTTCAGACAATAATTTTTCAGGTCCATTGTCCATTTTATAATAGGTTTCTATTTTCTTGATATTGAACTATTTATGTTTCTTGTATTCTTTGTTTGCTTATTGATCCCTTATGAGCTGTATAGACTGCAAGTCTTCTCTTCTATTCCAATGATAGGCTACCTGTTTACACTATTCATTGTTTCCTTGGCCGTGGATAAGTGTTTTGTTTGAAACAGTCCTATGTGTCCATTTTTATTTTGGTTGCCTGAACTTTTGAGTTCAAATCCAAATAAAAAAAAAGAACATACATCATTGAACAATGTGATGTTGCTTTCCCTCTTGTTTTTATTCTAGTAATTTTATAGTTTTTAGCTTTATGATTTTTTGTTCCATTTTGAGTTAATTTTTATATAGTCTGAGATGACTCTAATTTCAATCCTCTGTGTATGAATATCTAGATTCTCAACACTATTTATTGATTTTTTGTGTATTCTTGGCACCTATATTGAAAATCAATTGACTATACATACATGTATTGATTTCTGAGCTTTCTCTTATACATCATAGGTTGATGTGTCTGCTTTTGTACCAGAAGCATGCTGGTTTAATTTTATAGCTTTATGGTATACTTTGAAATCAGACAGTGATGGTTCCCTTTGTCCATGATTACCTTGGCTATTCAGGCTTTTTTGGTAATTTAATGTTTTAAAATTGTTTTTGTTATGTCTATGAAAGGTGACATTGGAATTTTGAAACAGTTAACATTGAATTTGTAAATCATCTAGTGTAGTATAAATATTTTAATAATGTTATGAATTCCAACCCATAAAACATATAGTATATTTATATTTATTTACAATCTCTTCAATTTCTCTCCTCAACAATTTATAGTTTTCAGTGCACATATATTTACATACTTGGTTAAATTTATTATTTTTGGCAGGCATTACAAATGAGTTTATTCTTTTGATTTCTTTCCTGTATACTTGTTGTTAATTTGTGAAAAGATTATTGATTTTTATATTGTGATATATCTTGTAACTTCGCTGTCTTTATTTATCAATACTAAGCTTTTTGGAGAAGCCCACAGAGTTTCCTATACATAAGACAATGTCATCATCAAACAGTGACAATTCCACTTCTTTCTCATTTGGATGGTGCTCATGCTTTTTTCTGGTTTAATTGCTGTAGCAAAGTCTTCCAATTTTATGTTGAGCCAAAGTATTTAGAGTGGGAGTTCTTGTCTTATGCACTGTCATAGAGAAAAAGGTTTCAATTTTTCACTGTTGAGTATAACGTTAGCTGTTGACTTTACATATGTGCTCTTTATTGCATCAAGGTACATTCTTTATATGCCTAATATGATGAGAATTTTTATCATGAAAGGATGTTAAACTTTGAAAATTCTTTTGGTACATCTAATAAGATGACCATATGGATTTTATTATTCATTCTGTGTATGTGATGTATCACATTTACTGATTTATATATTTTGAGCAATTTTTGCATTCCAAAAATCTAACTTCATTATTTTTTAATGGGAGTTTGCAATGTTTAACACTGCAGGATCTGCAGAGAAATATATTTAACTGGAGTCTTATATTTTCCTTTCCTCCTCTTCCAAACCCATTTTTCAGTACTTCTAATAGAGGGCCAAGCAAGAGACAAGGTGCACAGGCATAGGGACCCAGGATGTGCAGGCTCCAACCCGATCCACCTTCTGGCTATCCCACATTTCTCTCAGTGCCATGGCGGTAGAGACAGTGAGTTCTAGACGATACTCACTTAACGGGCAGATGGCTTGGCTTATAATTTTTATTATCAAGGTAATGTTGGCCTTGATGGAAAGAGTTGCAGAAAGAGTTGACATTATTGCCCTTTCTCAATTTAGAGGGCAGGGGAGAAAGATTGGTAGTAATTTTTTAAATGTTTGGTAGGATGCAACACCAAAGCCCGCACCTAATTTTTGTGTTTTGTTTGTTGCTTTGTTTTAGAAGGTATTTTAGCCTTGACCCAATATCTTATACAAAATTGATTTGTTCAGATTTTCTAGTTCTTCATGACTTATTGTCACTAATTTGCATACATTGAGGAAATTATCCATTTCTTCTGTTATTCAATTTATAGGTACACAATTGTTCATTGTAGCCTCAAAATCATTCATATTTCTGTGGTATCAGTTGTAATTTCTGATTTTTTATATTACATTTTCTCTTTTTGTCATCTATTTAAGTGTCCAACTTGTCTTATCAACTACATTTATCTTTCCAAAAATCATCTCTTAGTTTTGTTGATCATTTATATTATTTTTCTAGTTTGTGTTTCATTTATTGCTGCTTTGAGTTTTATTATCTTTTTCCTTCTGATCATGCTAGGCTTCCTTGAGAAGTGATGTAGAATTTTTGAGATCATCTATTTCTTTTTATATTGGCAATTATCACCACTAACTTTCCATTTGGAAGCCCATCAACCATATATCATAAATTTTGATATCCTGCATTCCAATATATTTTTGTCTCTCAAGATATTTTTAAACTTTGTTTTTAATTCCTATGTATTGATCAGAGCACATCATCTTCTCACAGTGCACATTAAGAAATGTATATCAGGGAGATACAACAGAAGTGACTGGAAGATGAACTGCTGTTGGCCAGCAGCATGGAGAGGCTGGGGATTGCCTGAAGGAGAAAGGTGGCTGCTAAGAGGACAAGGATTAGGATGAAGATCAGCTATGGAGCCCATGGATGCAGGGGTAACTGGTGGCTCACAGGCAGTTCTTGATCAAGTGATGCTATGTGAAACATTTCATACAGAATCACAGTACATGTGGATCTAGTTTGCTTTTGCGCACAAGTAGAAATAATCTCAAATCCAGAATTAAAAAGCAAACCTTCAGGTGTTTAAGAGAGGTCTTTTGTGGTTACTTGCAATTATGAAACCAGAAAATGTGGAGTTAAGAAATGTATGAAAGTGAGAGATGCACAAAAAGAGTGTGCACAACTGGACTTAGATAAAAGAGAAGCAGAGAGATGTCGTCTTACAAGCTTACAGAATTGTAGAGTGAGTTTCCTCCACTTGTTGAGAGACTGGATTTGATGAAAATTTTTTGGACATAACAGAAGTGGCTGAGATGCACCTCCAGCTGCTTCAAAGTGATAAACTTGCCACTGTGACTGTGTCAGGCCATATATATAGTGATAAGGCTGTAAATATGAGTGATATTATGGACATCAGATTACTTATTGGAAGTTATGTATAATCAGTTGGGAATGACTGGTTGTGCTGCAGTCACTTCTAATAAACTACTGGAAAAATTCATTTCTGGTGTCTTAAAACCGCAGTCTTGCTTCCTGAAGGCTGTCAATATTTCATTCTTGGTTTGAACCACATAAAGGGAAATACCTGAAATTGGCTCTAAACTGCCAAATGTCTTGAAGCACTGGAAATCCATAGTGTGCTTGATCTCCAAACTTTTTCAGCCAAAATATTGGAAAAGGAATTAGTAATTTCAGCTACTCAGTATATACAGAAACTCAGTTTTAGAGAAGATGATTCTTCTGTGATACCCTCAGGACCAATTCAGTGAAGAAGAGTCATTCAAAAATGTTCATCAGAAAGTAAAGCTAAAAAGATTAAAGAACCACTTGCTATCCTTTTGAATAGAGTATGTCAAGATGGATGGAAGCCCTGTGCAATAAGATCAGCAATCCATGTACTATCATTGTGAAAGCTGACAATTCCATATTGTAGTCCATGTAATTCAGAAGTTGAAACAAAAAATGAAATATATTCATGTGCAAGACTTTCACACAGACAAAAACACAAAATTGTGATTTTGTAACACCTGGAAGAATTTAAAGTATAAGAACAGAAGTATCTTCACTAGATAGCACAAATTTTTCAAAAGAAAAATACATGAATATATTCCTACACCATTCATTTCCTGATAATGTTGACCAAGAAGTCTTTAAGCAGCTTCTAGCAGATATTCAAGAAGAAACCTTTTCTGGAAAATCTAAAGAAAAACTTTAAGTTATAATGAAAGATTGAGTTGTCTACTGTGGGCTGCCAGAGAAGTGTTATCTTTGTTCTTTACAAAACAAATGCAGGATATTCCTTTAATTTCTAGAGACAATTTACCCAATTGCAAAGAAGTATCTTCTGTGTCTCCCTGTGAAGCAAGAATATCAGATAGACATAGCAATAATTCTTATCTGTCTAGATAAAGAAGTTATTTGAATTATACAGATAATAGATTAAGAATGAGTTAGGGACCTAAAGAATCAAGAATTTCATTTTCCCAATACAAACCTGGTTTTTCATTCATTTTCTAATTTGCAGAGTGAGCAACTTTTCTCCAAAAAACCACTACAGATAGCCATAAACAAGCAAAACTAACAGCCTCTCATCAAAGAATCACAGACAGGATTCTGCTAGGGAAAAATTTAGTATTGTATCAAGGCTCATGTTTTCTATAAACTACCACAAGAGATAAAAAAACAAGTGTTTGTTGAGTGGACGAGAACTACATGAGCCTGTCACGTTGTACATAAATAAGCATGTTCAGCAAAAGGTCTGAAAAGCCAGGAAAATATTAGTGATCTCAGATTAACAGTATCTTAAACTCTTCTGAATAAAACACTAATATTGAATAATACAGAAATCCAATATAAAATGTTCCAGATAAAGTAAAAATAGCTATAAGAAGTAAATTCCAGCTCCTTGCTCCATGGACCTAGGGATCATTGGCCTTGCCCCTCTCTGTGCTCCAGTGACCTATGGGTCAGCAGGATGGTTGGCCTCACCCATCCCCCTCACTCCACAGACCTAGGAGTCAGTGAGATCATCAGCCTCACTCCTCACTCCATAGTCCCAGCAGCTGGCAAGATCTTCTGTCACTCTCCCCCACACACAACCAAAAAGCTTCAGCAGCCCATGGACAGCTAGTGACCTCTTCCATCTCCTGTAGAACCTTGGTGGGCTGGTGGGAGCCTCAGCTACTCCTCATCTACACAGAGGACCTCAGTGGGCTTTCAGCAGTGTGGTGAGTTTCCCCTTCAAATAGAAGGTCTCAGTGGGTAAACAGGAGCAGCAGTGAACTCCTCCCTCCCCATCTATAGGACACAGATAAGTTTGGTGAGAGTGTAGATAAGTCCTTCTTCCATACAGAGAGCACCAGGTAAGTTGAGAAGATTGCTGACAAGGCTTCCCCTAATCTGGAGGTAATCAAAAGAGCCTAGGAGACACCAGTGACAGGGTAGGGTCTCAGTTGAGGTGCACACTATAGTCAGGTAGATCTGGATGCCTGAAATAGCCAGAAACCATGGTAACAGTAGGAATTAAGGGTTGTCTTATGTCAATACTCCTAGGCTAGTCAGCTTAGGAACAATATAGCGCTCACCCAACAGGTCCTGCAGGAGGAATTCAGGTAACTTCTCCTCCTCTTAATTGAGGGATCCAGCAATTGGACAAACATCAACCACACTTTGGGACCCTAAGATACACATAATGGACAGTTGAGACAAGTGGGACTGAAAAGACAAAAATATTAATTTAAGAGGTGAAAAAGACAAAACAAAAAAGTAAAATGCAATCTCAAATATCCAGACTATCAGGAACAAATACAGAAGACACTGAAACAGAGGACATTAGCAGTCCTACACTTGAAATTTCTGAAAAGATAGCAAGTAAAATAAAGAAACAAATCCATGAGGCTATAGAAGAAATAAAATGAGAAATAATCTCTCATGTAAAGAAAGAAATGGCAACCTTAATGAAGGAATTGCTCAGCATAGTTAAAGAAGACAGAAACAAAAAAAAAAAGTACAGAGCACAGGAAAATGATGGAAATAGTGAATGAACAATGTGGAAAAGAAGTAGAATGCATGAAACAAACTCAAAGAGATACCTAGGAAGTTAAAAATTCTATTGAAAGCTGATGAAACTGTTTGAATGAAGCTGAGGACAGAATTTTGGACCTTGAGGACAGGATTGCAGCTAGCAATCATGAAAAGAAACAACTTTTAAAAATAACAAGATGGCATGAAAGGACAATCTAACTGCTTCAAGATAATGCAAAGAGAAACAATATAAGACAAATAGGCATCAGTGAAAATGCAGGAGTCAGTGTAAATGACATCAGTAAACCATTGGCTGAAGTTGAAGCAGAAAATTCTGAAACATAGTAAAAAATCAAATATGCAGATAAGTGAGGCATATAGAGTACCAAACAGTCATAAGTAAAGTAAATTTACACCCAGGCATATAATAATTAAGATCTCATAAATTCAGCATAAAAACATAATACGAAAAGCTGTTAGCAAAAAGACACAACTCACCTATCACAGAAAGCCTGTCAGAATCATAGCAGACCTCTCAGTACAAACCCTCAAGTCAAGATGAGCTTGGAGTGAAGAGCTGAAAGAAAACAACTTTCAACCCAGATTGATGTACCCTGAAAAACTTTCTTTCAAAATTAATAGAAAAATAAGATAGTTTCATGACAAAGAACAACTGAAGAAATTCATGTCCACCAAACCAACCTTAGAAGGAGTACTGAAAGGTATACTAGATAGAGATAAAAATAACTATAATTTTCAGAACAACAACAGAAAGAAACTACCACACGGGGAAAGCAATTAAATAAGGGGGGAAAGCAAGAAACCAACAACAGGAAAATAACATGACAAAGTTGAGCCAGTACATATCAGTTAGTTATGTACATCAATCAAATGGTCTCAAGTCACTAATTAAAAGAAATAGGCTGACAGAATGGATCAAGAAACAGGTTCTGACAAAATGCTGTATACAAGTAATACATGTAATAATGTATTCTGATAATATGCTATATACCAGTAATATAAGTAAAAATGAAACTCAGAGGAACTCAGGAACAAGACAAGGAAGTCCACTATCACTCTCCTATTCAATATAGTTCTGGAAACATTAGCAAGAGCAATTAGACAAGAGAGAGAAATAAAAGGAATAAAGATAGGACAGGAAGATGTTAAATTATCATTATTTGCCAATGACATGATACTTTACATAGAAGACCCAAAAAACTCCATTGAAAGACTACTAGAGATAATAAACAAATTTAGCAGCATAGGTGTACAGAAGCTTTTAAACACTAAATCTACTGGAAGACAAAGTAGATAGAAGTCTTGGAGACAAAGAGGGAGGCAAATAATTCATTAAAAAATGCAAGCTACACTGGAAATACTTGAAAGAATCAACAACTGGGATCTCATATTATTAAAAGTTTTTGCACTTCAAAAGAAATCATCAAAAAAGTGAAAAGAAAACCCACAGAATGGGAAAGAACTTTAGCAAGCAGACCCTCAGACAAAGGACTTATACCCAGAACATAATAAAGAATTTAAAAATATCATACCCCCAAAATTCAAAGACCCAATCCAAAAATGGGCATCTAGGATCAATACACAGCTCTCAGTTGAAGAAATACAAATGGCAAGCAAATACGTGAAAAAATGTTCACCATCATTGATCACTAGAGAAATGAAAATTAGAACACTGAGTTTCCATCTCACTCCAGAAAGAATGGCCAGGATCAGGAAAACTACCAACCACAAATGCTGGAGAGGCTGTGGGGGAAAAGGAACTCTCTTCACTGTTGGTGGGAATGAAGACTGGTGCAACCACTGTGGAGGTCAGTCTGGAGATTCCTTAAAAAGCTGGGATTGAAAGTCCCATGTAATCTGACTATTCCACTTCTGTGTATTTTCCCAGAAAAGTTGAAAATGGCATGCCATCGCAATATATGTGTACCCATGTTTATAGCAGCACAATTTGTAATAGCGAAATCTTAGAAATAACCAAATGCTCATTAACTGCAGAATGGATAAAAAAGATGTGGTAATTTTATACAATGAAATATTACTCAGCTATTAAAATCTTATAAACATTTCATACATAAATGGAGGCAACTTGAGACCATAGTCCTGAATGAAAAAAATCAAGCTTACATTTATAAGTATCATATTGTCTCCCTAGTACAACAAATAAAAAATAAAAATCTGAAAGAGTAATAAGATCTAAAATATACAATAGATGTTTTAGTAACAAAAGAGAAAGAAAGTGCTGAGAAAGACAGAACTACTAGGATGGGGAAAAAGTAAAAAAAGGAAGAAAAGAAAAGGCTATATGTATGTTATAAACATATATAATAAATGTACGTATGCATATATATGCTAGATAGATAACTATACTACTAACCCCTGTTACTTCATCCAAAAGAGCATTCTGTGCTGTCACTGTTTCACTGATCACCTTTGTGCCTAGCTTTGATGGCCTGAACAACCAATTCTTAGACAACAATATGCAATATATTAATAGTATTAATTCCCTACTTTTTTCTCTTTTTTGAAATTCTGTTATCATTTCTATCCTTTTCTTGTTTTGCTTTTTTAATAAAAAATTAAAAATAAAAATGAAGTAAATTACAGTACAAAGGCTAAAAATATAACAGAAGCAATAATGTAAAAGGTATTATCTTCCTCTTATTTTTACAGGTTTTTTTCTCCTCTATGAGACTGTTTTGTTATGCAGCACAGACCGACCTTGAATTTAAAAATCCTCTTGTCTCAGCCTTCTGAAAGCTGGGATTATAAGTATGTGCCACTATGCCTGTTCTCCAGCTATTTTTATTGCTTTTCAATAAATGGAATATTTCGGTCAAAAAAAAAACAAAAGAAAGAAATGTATCATTTTTTCCTATGGATTATGATAGTGTGATCACCATGAGAAAGGACAGCGGAGTTAAGATTTAGATCTATATTTGAGCTCTGAAACTTAATAGCTGTGTGACAGCTACCTGATGGCAGATATCTTGGGGGTAACGTAGCTGTGTCCTTGTGGTTAAGCAGATAAACATCTTTTACTCTAAGGGCCTCAAGTTACAATTTAGACAATAGGAAATCAGACTTTCTTTTTTCTGAAGGACCAGGTCTATCTCATTAAAATGAAGAAAAAATTTTCAGTATTGTATCCTGAAGTTTTATAAATTTATCTTTATGATTTAAACTTCCACCCTGATAAATATACCTTTGATAGTTGAACTTGTCAAAGAGCACAGAGAATTTTAAGTACTTTTAATGATCTTTCACATTGATTTTCAATTTCAGAATCAACTCAACCCCCTGAGCAGTGGTGGTGGCCAGGGCTATCACAGTCATTCCTTTGTTTTGATTATTATGACAGCAACTTTTGCAGAACTGTCTTCTGCCACTGATTTCAGATTTTCTCCTTTTAAATTTGTGTTTTACAGAAACAAAATATCTGAGAAGTACAGATCATTTTTTTTTTCTTTGTGAATTTGGCAAGAGGAATACCAGAAAAGCCAAAGAAAAAGTCTGTCAAAAATATTTTTTCTCAGTTTCATGGATGATGTTTCTGTCAGGTTTTTGGAAAGGTCATAACACGAGGATTAAACACTTTGTTGGAACTGAAAATTCATGGCTGTTTCTTGTGTTCATGAGTGAATCAGGCAGGCTGTCTGCACCCCTGCACTAATGTTTATAAAACTGACTATACCGAATTTTAAATTAAAACGGTTGAGCAGTAAATATGGTCAACAGCATCAGTACATTATTGCAATACAATTCCGTAAATTATTTTGTGTGACTCAACCAGAACCCATTTTTAATGTCCAGTTTAGTTAAGAGACTGAGTGGGAAAATAATCAATAATTTAAAATGGAAAATCACAATTACTACAAATTGTGTGGGACAGATTTCTGACACTGTAATGGCATGTTAGAGAAAACTACTCACGGGCTACCAAATTTCAAGAAATAAGTCAGACTTACTTCACTTAAACTGCAGCAGTCGGTCAGCAACTGGAACTGCTGGGTGGCCTCACTTCCCTTGTTCTCTTTTATAATGTACCCGGATGAGTTCACGAAGTCAGGAGGTTACCATGGAGATCATCTTTTTGCAGCACTATCATTGCTTTGTAATATTACAAGACCTTTTCACACATCTGGTTAATTGACACACAGACTGTGGGCACCAGACAGTTTGGTTGCCTTGAGACAAACCCAACTGTTCCCCTGTTCACAGCTTTTATGGCCTTAAAGGGAGAAGATGAAGTCTTTTGGGATTTGGCCAAAGTTCATTCACTGTTTTAAATCTAATTGCTAACTAAACATCTGTGCTGTAGTCTATAGGCCATAAAAAGTTTTCAAAACTAGGATTTGGGGGTGTCTCAAAGGGAAAAGGGCAGATAAGACAAAGCAAATAGTGATGGTTACAAGCACCCTCACAACACCTGCAAAGGTATTGTCTTATATTTTGAAAAGTGACAAGTATGCTTACTCCACACAGGAAAATTCCTGACAAAAATATCTAAATACAAATAAATCATAGATTTCAAGGCCACACTCTAAACATTGTATTCTTAACATCTGTCTGGTGACTTTAACTAATATATAAAATATAAAAAATACATATCTCATTGTAACCGTGTCTAATAAAATCTAAAGGGCTTTAACATTCTTCGTGCGTTCATACCTATACAAATAGGTATAACCTAAGCAGTGAGACAACAGAGGAGTGGTTAATTCTGCTAATCTAAATTAGGAAACTTTTCGCTGATTTGAATCTTTTTGTAATATTTTTGTTTTTTATATTTTATCAGTATATGGTGTAGTACACGTTTACATTCCTTTGGGGCCAGTTGATACATATACATAATATGTGTGAATTCATTTTTTCATCTTTTTTTCTTTTGTGAGTCTTTTTGTGAGTTTGTGTGTGTGTGTGTGTGTGTGTGTGTGTGTGTGTGTGTGTTTCTGATTGTGAGTCTTGAGGAAAAAAATAACAAAAGAGAAAAGAAAAAGTTACTTTATCATTTATGTTCCAGGATTTTAAAAAACAAAAACCCTTCTTAATGTGCCAATTGGTTTTCTTATTCTTGCCTACCATAAAGACACAGTGGGCTCAAGAACAGAAAACTGAAGGGAAGATTCTCTGCAGCACTGAAAACGTACAGAGATTCATCATCTATTAGAAATGTATGAGAATAGCATTTCTAAAGGCAACAAGATGAACTGCAGAATTTAGAATTAATTTAAATTTCAGAATATGCACAGCCACCTTGTATTTCTGGGGGAAGTTTCTTTGCAGGGGTTTCTTGACAGGTACCCCGCAGGGCAGCAGATATTAACAAGCAGCAGCATAGAGATGGAAGGAAGTAACAGCCAAGAGGTAGAGGCATCATTTTTGCTGAGATAATAGGTCCTCTGGATGCATCACCAAGACACTGAAAAACAATTTTTTTCAAATGTATTCAAGCAAAGGAGGCAGACAGACCCCAGATGGGTGCTGAGTGCCCCAGCAAGCTTGCAGTAGGAATAGGAGATATCCATTCTGGTGCTTTCAACTCCAGAGACATTCAGGCAGATCCTGGCCTCTGGTTTTGAACACTACCACAAAACTGTGGACCTCAACCTTGAAGTTACAGAGAAAAACCCTTTTTTTCTCTCTTTGATTTTTCCCCCTTTATCTTGATTGTTTGTTTTTGGTTTTTGTGATTGTTTTTAATTGTTTTAGGGCGATTTTGCGGTTTGTTTTAGTTCTGGTTTTTGTTTTTCTTTCCTTCTTTCTTCCTGTCTTCTTCACCAGTTTCACAAACTTGGCTTCTCTTCATCTGTCCTTTAGTTTCCCTCTGGTCTCCTTCTCTTATTTTATGTTTAATTTTTTCCTCTTATCCCTTTTAAATTTTCTCCTTTGAGGGCAAAATAACTTTATTGAAGGGATATTTACTGTATATAATTCTCTGATTTGTTTTAGGTTTTCTTATGCAACTATAGATCTTGCACCTATGGCTAAGGTGGCAAATTAACAGTTACAAGTTTGTCATTTTCTAGATTCTTCTTCCTGCTATTGTTACTACTGAGCGTGCTATTTTAATCAAATTGACATAGTTCTTGTGATCAGTTGTTTTTCCTTGTATAGAAATACTAACATCGACTTGTATCATAAAAGTAGTAGATGCCTACAGAGTGTTTCCCTGGCAACAACAGAATACACATTCTTCTCAGCTGCACATAGGACTATCTCCAAAATAGCATACTATGCTAACTCATAAGTAAGGAAGTGATTAAGTAAGGAAGTGAAATTATGCCAGGCATAATACCAGATCATGGTGCCACAAAAGTGGAAATCAGTGAAAAAGAACCACAAACATAAACATATGGTCATTAAATAACATGTTTTTCAACAATCAATAGGTCAGATACAAAATTAAAGAAGAAATTAGACAGTTTCTACTATTAATGAGAATGCCAATACAATAGACTAGAACTTAGGGGATGCAATGAAAGCAGTCCCAAGAGGGAAATTTATAGTGACGATTTCTCACATCAGAAATACAGAGCAAAATCAAGTAAGCAACCTAATATTCAACCTCAAGCTTCTAGAAAAGGAATCGCAAGTTAAACAAAAAAAAAAAAAAAAAAAAAAGAAGAGGAAGTTATAAAGATCATAGCAGAAATTAATGCAGTTGAAACTAAAAAAAAATACAGAGAGTGAATAAATTAAAGGATTTATTCTTTGAAAGATTAAAATAGACAAATCTTATCCAGTCTTGTCAAAAAAGTAAAGAAAATACTCAAAACTCACGCAATTATCAATTGTAAGAGTGAAATCACAATGATTTCTACAGAAATCCAGATCACTAGCTACTTCAAGTATCTGTATCATAGTAAGATGAAAAGCACAGAAGAAATGGACAGATTCCTACATTCATAAAATCACCAAAGTTTATTACAAAGATAAAAAAATTCTAAACATCTCAATATCAGTCAAATTAAATTGAACAAGTAATTAAAAAGTTACAACAAAGAAAAGCCCAGGTCCTGACTATTTCACTTCGGAATTCCACAAGAAATTTGGAGAAAATATAATGCCACTGCTCCTCAAAATCTTTAATGGTATTGAAAAAGAAGCAATATTTCCAAAGTCACTTATGAAAGCAAGCATTTCTCTAATACAAAAGACAGAGAATATTTCAACCAAAAAAGAAAACTATAGGCTAAACCCCTTAATGAATATTGATGCAAAAATCTTCAGTAAGATACTAGCAGACAGACTTCAAAAAACCATCAAGAGGATTATACACTACGAAGAAGCAGGTTTCATCTCAAGGATGCAGGGATGTTTCAACACACATAAACCAATAAGTAATGCACCACATTAACAGAACCAAGGATGAAAACCACATGATCATTTCAGTAGATGCAGAAAAAGTGTTTGGCAAACTTAAACATCCATTCATGACTAAAAACAACAACCCTACAAAAAAACTGGAATGAAATATCTTTGTCTCAATATAATAAAAAACATCTATGACAAACCAAGAGCCAACATCATATTAAATGGTCCAAAACTGAAAAGTTTCTTTAAAATGAGGCACAAGTTAAGCAGGTCCACTGTCACCACTCCTATTCAATATATTCTGGAAATGTTAGCTGGAACAATTTGACAAGAGAAATAGGTACAAGGACTAAAGATAGAAAAGGAAAAAGTTAAATTATTGTTATTGGAAGATGGCATAATTCTCTATGGAGAAGACCCTAAAAATTCCTCCAAAAGACGCCTAGGTTTAATAACTAAATTCATTGGGTAGCAGGATGTAAAGCATACAAAAATTTAAAGCATTCCTGTACACAAATAAAAAAAGAACTCACTGAGACAAATTTCACAATATCATCAAGGAAAAAAACCCTAAGAATCAATCTAACAAAGAAAGTAAAAAAAAAAAATTACATCGAAAAAAGGGAATTGAAGAAGATATCAGAAAATGGGAAGATAACCCTTGTTCTTGGATGGGGAGAACACATACAGTGAAAATGCCTATAATTCCAAAACTACTATACAGATTTTATGCCATCTTGATCAAAATCCCAACACTATAAATCACAGAACTAGAGAAAACAATTGTAAAATTAATTTGGATACAGATTAGAGCTAGAATAGCAAAAACCAGTTCTAAGCAACAAAAGACAAACCAGAAGGCATCAGAATCCCAACATGGAAATCATGCTGCTAAACTCCCATGATAAAAATGGATAGGTACTGGGAAA
Organism: Cavia porcellus; assembly: GCF_034190915.1. Taxonomy (NCBI): domain Eukaryota; kingdom Metazoa; phylum Chordata; class Mammalia; order Rodentia; family Caviidae; genus Cavia; species Cavia porcellus. The sequence goes on along the minus strand of NW_026947497.1, from coordinate 21,551,807 downwards.
AAATGACCCACGGATAAATGGAACAGAATAGAAAATGTGGAAACAACTCCAAATGCACTCAAGCGCCTTTTATTTGGCAAAGGAGCAAAACAATTCAGTGGAAGAAAGATAGCCTCCTTAATAAATGGTGCTGGGAAAACTGGCTTTATAAATGGCAAGCATTACGCCTAGACTCATACTTCTCAGCAGGCACTGAACTAAAATAAAAATAGAACAAAGATCTAAATATTAAAACAGAAGTACTTAATGTTCTGGAAAGTAAAATAGGTAAAGGTCTTGAAGACATAGGTGTAGGTAAAGACTTTATAAAGAAAATCCTGATTGCACGGAAAATATTACAAAGAATCAACAACTGGTATCTCAATATATCAAAAAACTTTTGCACAGCAAAGAAATTCACCAACAGACTGAAGAGACAACCTACCGAATGCAAAAAGAAATATTCATGAGCTATTCCTCAACTAATATCTAGGATACATGAAGAATTTTTAAAACCTCAAACCTCTGGCTTAAAGACCCATTCCAAAAGTGGGTGTCTGAAATGAATAGACACTTCTCAAATGAAGAGGTTTAAACAGCAAATATACATATGAAAAGTGTTCAACATCACGGATCATTCAAGAAATTCAAATTAAAACAACACTGAGGTTCCAGTTCACTACAGAAAGAATGACTGTCGTCAAGAAATCAGCCAATAATGCTGGCAAGATTGAGGGGAAAAATGGAACCATTTTCCACTGTCAGTGGGAGGTTAGATTGGTGTAACCAGTATAGAAAGCAGTACGGAGATTCTTCAAAAACCAAAACTAGAGGTTCAATGTGACCCAGCACTTCTCCTTCTTGGCATCTTTCCAAAATACTGAAAGACATTGTATCACGTAATATATACACACCCATATATATAACAACAGAATTCATAATTGCTAAATCTTGTAAACAGCCCAGACACTCATTAACAGATTAACAGATAAAGAAAATATTGTATTTATACACAATGGAATACTACTTTGACACAAAGAAGGATAAACGAGACATTTTTTGGTAAATGGATAGATTCTATACTTTCAAGTGAAGTAAATTGGACTCGTGTTTTAAAATATTGATTTTTTTCTCTTGTATGAGAGACCAAAAGAGCAAAATGACCAAAATGAGTGATAGATGTTGGGGAGTAGGATGAAAGTGTTCAAATAAGAAGGGGAACAATGCAATGATGAGTGAGAAAAAGGAAAAGGGAACAGAAGAAAGAAAATAGAAACAATACTTATATAAATAAGGAGGAAAAAAGGGTTGGAAGATGGGAAAAAAGAACAATCAACATATATCATGTGCAGGTACAAATTCCCTGTGGTGAAGGTGAGCATTATGGATACGTAAAGAGTACCAATAGACTTAATTTTTAAAAAAGAGTTTAAAATACTTATGTTGAGTATACAGCTACACTATCCATATACAACAAATACTGTTTTATGTATTAGTTAGAATTAAGTTTGGTTATGAAAAAAACTCTACCTTCCTCTAGCTAAAAAAGGGAGTGATAGATATCTATTTCTCTTTTAAAATAAAACAAATTTATTACACAAACATTTGCATACCATACGATTTAAAAGCTTAAAATACAGATTCGGTAGACTCCAACACATTCACAGAGTTGTACAACACAGCCACAATTGAATTCAGGTCATTATTTGCAACTTTTATAGGCATTTGGGAATTCCAACACTTTTGTTTTATTGCTCCATATATTTTAACATGGACTTTTGTCTTTTGGATTCAAAAGTGTTCCGGGGCTACACGCAAGTGCAGAGGAGCTTGGCGAAGCTTCATTTCTGGTTAATCTTGTGCCTTAGATATTCTCCCTCACCAAGCAAACTTTGCAAAACTTACAGCTGTAAACAAAGTGGTTTGTCTCATGAAATTGATATTTATAATAGTGAGCTCACATGATCTATTAGTTTCCTGTGGCTACAAAAATAAGCCTTCCAATCTGAATGGCTTGCAACTGTGAAAACGTAACCTGTCACAGCTCTGGACCCAGGAGGGCCTAAGTCGGGAGCCGTCAGGGACACCTTACATCTGCAGACCCACGGGAAGTGTCTGGTCTTTGCCTTTCTTGTCTTGTGATGGTGGCTGACGTTCATGGTTGTCACCTCACACCTTTTGCTCTTCTTTCTTTCCATCTGTTTTCTGTTCTGTTTCTTCTTGGGCTTGTCTCAGATTTCCTGTTTTTCTCTTATATAAAAAATATTTGTCATTGAAATTCAAACCCCTCTGGATAATCCAGAATAATTATCTCATCTCAGTATCCTTAATTTCATCTGCAAAGACACTTTTTCCAAATAAATTAAGACTTCTAGATTCTGGGAATTAGGATGTGAGTGCATCTTTTTAGGCAATGCTGTTCAAAATTCTACACATGGAATAACCGTCATATTTTAAAGCTAATATACATGTTTAGTTCATTTGCAGTTAAAATTTATTTTAGTTAAAAGCCTTTTTCACTGGGACCTGTATATTTCCCTTGTATTTCATAACCTGTTGGAAACAAACAGTAAGACAATTACTTCCTCTAAGTTATAATGTATCTGTTGATAAATGAAATAATCAATGAAAAGTGAATGTTATATATCAAACTTATCTCATTACTTAATTAAATAAGGCATCATGGAGCTGGAAGTAGAATATAATCTGCATATATATTTTCCATCTTTGTCAAGAGTATTATCTGATTTTTGGGGGGACTTCATCTGGGAAATTTTACATTCCTGCTACACAAAAGTACTATTTCACAGAAAACATCTGACTGTTGCTGTTGTTTTTAGTCGAGAAAGAATCACCTTGCATTCTTTTACAAAACAAAATAAATTAAGGTCATCTAGTGATGAGAAGAGGGAGAAACAGAAGAGGACAAAAGGGGTTCTATAAGGCAAAAGTTCCCAATTTTCCTTGTAAAATGGAGGGTAATATAAAATTCAGAAAGTAATATGAAACAAATGCATTTCCCATTTTATACATAAACTAGAGATTCATAATAGAACATTGAAATGAGATTGAACTTCAAATTGTTAAAATATTATTATCTAATAATATAGTAATTATATTTTATGAGGTCAAAAAGGAAGGCAATTACAATTAACAATTTGTATTATAAAAGTTCTGTGTGACTAACTTTTCGGACTTATTTAAAATGGGAATTGTCACATAATGTTATATGAAGTATAAAAGTACAGGCAATTGTAGTGTGTACAATAAAAATTCAACTAATTATACATATTTATTTGTAGTGAAGTTGACATTTAAGAGCTGTATATTATGTTTTTAAACTGCAGTAATAGCAAATTCTATGTAAAAGAATTTTTTGTGAGAGCACTCAGATTAATGAGCTGGTAGAATTTTCATCTCTGGAGAAGACTGCTAGTCTGTGGGGGTAACTGTTAAGGGAGATGTGTGAGATGATTCTCAAAGCATGAATATATAAAGTTTGGCTTGGATTAAAAATAATGTGCAGGGTTGGGGATGTAACCTAGCAGTAGAATACTTGTTCAGCTTGTGTGAAGCCTAAGTTCAAGCCTCCTCCTCACCATCCTATGACACCACCATCATAAATGTTTTGTACCACAGAATAATTAAGAAACTCTTTAAGGAGAATTTATGCATCAATTTCATGCAGATATAGCATGCTGTAAGTTATGTCATTTAGAACACCCTAAGGCTTCTACCTTGCTTCTCCACTGTTAGATGGGGAGAATATCAGCTACATTTGATTACCAAAAGGTTTTTTTCTCATAAATGAAATCTTAGTAAACTGATGTGTATCAAATATTTAGAACTCTGATTATTTCAGAACATCAGACTCCACTTGTCTTTCATTGGGAAATTAATTTTGCAGCTTTATGCAACTTTATCTGTAAAAGATTTGCTGTTTTATAGCTCCTGAAATGGTCAGGTGGGCTGCAGCTGTTGAGTATATCACAGAAACGGATTCACTGGATATAAATAGAACACAGGATAACTTTCTAAAATGCAAATCGTGAATATTCTATAGTTATGATGGAATAAAAATCCTAGCAAGAAGTTTTCACAGGAAGTTTCAGGAAAAGGATCGAAAAACCAGATTTGCTCCCTCTTGGTCAGTTTGTCTGTTAGTGATTTTCCAGACACAGTGTAGAGGTTCTGCTTTGAAAAAAGCTTTAGGCAGAGCTTCAGAGAGGTTTTATTCCATAAAAGCATACTATTTCCATTAAACTATACATTAAGAGCTAAAGATATGCTATTTTTTTCATGGGAAGCAACACTCATAAATCTTAGTAGCAAAAGCAATTCTAAAATAAAATCAAATTGGAGGAAAAACCATTGGGGATGCTTTTCACATTATTTTTGAGGAACTAAAGATTTCCAAAGAAGTGGACTGTGCTTTCAACCTGCACTGTATCTCACATCAGTAGTATCTTACCTTTAACTTTTGCTTTTGCAAAATGATGTGCAAACCTAAAGTCACACAAGTGGCCCTTTGGGTACCCAGAAGAGGTCTATGATCACATATAACATTTATGTTTAACTAACATAAGTCCATGTAGCCAGTGTGAACATCTCTTTGTCAAGCTCTTTAATCCCATAATTTTTCAGAATTTAAAAATGGAATAAGATTTATAATTCTATAAATCTCACTGCTTCATAGTTTTGTTTTTGCTAATCACAGTTGTGAAAGGAGAACTAACATTTCTCTTGTTTTTTTCTTAACCAAATAAATGAATGTATACATAAAACCCAGCTAAACCTTTCATATGTCTGCTGTCCCAGAAAAGTCAAATGGTTGGCTTGAAATGAAAGGGAAAGGAATACTTTTGATATGTTGCAAGATGAATAAAAATTGTATAAAATAGTGTATGGCATGATTAAAATAGAAAAAATTGCTATTTCCAGTGTCAATAATTTCCCTTGGGCTCTACATTGAGCCCAGAGAAATCCTTTGTGGTGTATGACTTGTAGTTTTTAACTAGAAAAAAAGTGATAGAAAAATGTATTTTGTGGGCCCCTAGTTAGTAGGTCCCTGATCTCTGGTACATAACCTGAGCTCTGGAGATTATCCCAGTCAATATTAAACTGGGAAATGCCCGTCATTGAGGTTTCTTGGTTAGACAATTACTCTCCCTTTTCTGCATAATAAATGCCAGTACTGCAGGAAATTAACAGATTTCCACAGCTGGAAATGAACATAAGAACTGGATACCTGAGATTGGTACTTATGGAAAGGAAAGATTTTATGAGCTTTCATTGCAAGATAGATTATGGCTTAAAACTTAAGGAACTGGAATTACTTTGGTTAGAATATTATGGTCTGGAACCATAGCAGAAAGTCTGACTTCCAATAAGCCTGTGGAAATGAGAATCTTTTTTAAAGTATGATTGTCCCCTTTTGTGAAAACAGGAATGTTTATTATGAGTCATTTAGTATAAAACTGTGAAATTAGAATGACATTAAACAACTTTTAAGTACCCCAAATTATGCTCATTATTCACTTTTAAGTGATGTAAGGCAAATTTCAGCAATCAACTTACTAATTTAGGAAGATTATATTCAAGTCAGTATGGACACTGAATTAATGGACGTGAGATGGATGACAGTGAGGTACCAGGTGGGGTTATTCTGGGAAAAATTCATGGAGGCCAACACTAAAAAAATAGTGGAAACAGAAGGAAAAATGGTACCTTTAAGAGAGAAGTTTGAGATATATAGGTACATGTATTAAGCAATGTTTTCCAGTAAAAAGAGACTCTGTGTGTGTGTGTATATGTGTGTGTGTGTGTGTGTGTGTGTGTGTGTGTGTGTGTAAGAAATATTTAAGGAATTGGTAAATGTTACTGTAGAAACTGGCAAGTACAAAATCTGGAGGATGAAATGAAACACTGGGGACCCAAGGAAGACCCAGGGCTGTCATTCATGTCAAAAGTCACCCCCTTCAGAATCTCCCTGCTCAAAAGCAAGTCAGTATTTTGTTCCATTCAAGCCTTCGTCTACTAGAGGAGACCTGCCTGCATTAAGGAGGTCAGTAAATTTTACTCAATGTCCACTGATTTAAATGTCAGTATTGCCCAAAAACACCTTCTCAGACACAGACAGAATAACATTTCATCACATTGTGATTCAATCAAAATGTCACATAAAATTAACCCTGAAAGACATGGATTGAAGAATGATAGGGGGAAGAGATAAGATAAGCAAGGAAATGAGGATGAATAAGGTTCCCAATTGGAAAACAACAGAAGAAGAAGGAGAAGAAGAAGAAGAAAAAGGAGGAGGAGGAGGAGGAGAAGGATGAAGAAGAGATGGAATTGAATAATGAACTTGACTGAATATAGTGACTTTGCAAGGATTGAAGTAATCCAGGAAAATAGAGATACTGCTCTTAAATTTAGATAAGAAGCCTAGGCTAAGGAACAAAACTTTAAAGATTAATAGTTTGCTCATATAAGAATAGAGATAAGATTAATGAGAATAGTGATTCTCAAATGTTCACAAAAATCATGTGTGAAAAATTTTCTAAGAATAGAAATTCACGTCCCCACTCAGGAGATACTAAATCAGAATTTTTGGAGCAGTAGTATCCTGAATTAGGATATCTGAACTATATCATAAATTCAGCCAAGTTTGAGAGCCACTAGTACGATATTTGGGAACCACTGTCTTAAAGAATAGAAACTCATCAAGGTAGAACATGAACTGTAGAGAATAGTACATTATAAACAAATTGAAAGAACCTTAAATGGACTCTTAAGCAAGTCAAATAAGAGAAACAAAATAAATAAACATTATTTTGAGGAAAGTTAGGTAAAAAATGAAGTGGTGATATCTGTAAGGATAAGAAATATAAAAGATACTTAAGTTGATTTCCTTCAACTAAGGCTTCTATTGACTTATTAATTGAGAAATATTCAAGCTTCAAAAATAGCAAACCCTACTTCTCACTGCCCAGCTCTAACTGTAGGTTCTCCAGAGCCAAAAGCAGCTGTCTGGAAGCTACCCAGAACATTTTTTGTTATACTGAGCTAGGAAGCAACACACGCACAAAACAAGATACTATCATCAAAGAAAAAGACTAAATAAACTGTGTTGTAGACATCAGCTGACCATTATGTTTAAAAACAAGCAGGATGACATACAAAAGTTACTGTATACATCTTCCAGCTGGAAAATGTTCCTAACTACATAAAGAAAGCCAGAGAAGTTTTGCAAAAGGTTGTTAAGACTATGAATTGTAAAGGAATGCGTGTATTCAAGCCTCAATGTCACTACACCAAATGTCAGTCTCATCTTTAAAAAAGCCTTGCATTTATCTTAACTCACATTAAAGCTTTGCATTAGAGCCACACCCTATAGAAGATGGTGTAAATATATAGCTGAGATATAATCAAGACATGTCTTTTAAATCTAAGCACCTAAACTTCTCAAAATGAGCCAGCCAGGAAATAGACGACTATTCTCTCTCTAAGGGAGCAGATACTCACAGTATTTTGTCCTCAGTCTAGGAGGTCAGCAGAGTATGTAGTACATCAGTCAGGGAATTAACAGAAACCATCTGATGTGAACACATATTTAGGCTTTGATACACCAAATGATGCCCACAGAAGTAACCAGTGCTGGTACATCTTAAATTTAATAAATTTTTTTGTCACTGTGATGTAATATCTGGGAAAAATCAACTTATAAAGGAAAAGGTTTATTTGGGCACATGATTTCAGAGATTTCAGTTCGCAGTCACTAGATATTGTTTGTTTGGTTCTGTGGATGCACAGAGCGTCATGGCTTTAACAGGTGAAACAGGAAGTCTCACTTCACTGCATCTGAGCAGTGAAAAGAGAGGAAAGGATCCTGACACTCACTTCAAGGCCACATTCCTAGCCACCTGAACATCCTAACTTTCTTCCACCATCTATTCCAGGCTCCAGTGTTTCCCAGTAGAGCTACAGGCCAAGCTTTCAAGGCACAGGCCCTTGATGAAGATTTCAGATGCAAACTGTAACACAGAGCTATAGGTATATGGTCCCTGTCTTAGTTACTTTTTACTTGTTGCTGAGACAAAATACCTGAAGCCCAAAGTTGGGAAAGAAAAGGTTTATTTCTTACAGTTTTTGGAGGTTTCAGTCCATCCTCAGTCGGCTCCAAGGCAGGCTGGCATGGCGGGCCGCAGTTCATGGCGGCAAAAGAGAGCGAGACACACCTTCTTCCTGCCATTCATTACATCCTGGCTCCACCCCCAGGCCAGTGTAGCACACACACCCCCAATCTAAGCACTAGACAATGAACCAATCACAAATGCACAATGCAAACGCATGAGGCCCGGGGGCCACCAACATAAACCATGACATGCACAAATACCATATTCAACAGAAAAATACCTAACTAAGAAAATCCCCTGACTACATTTTCTGTAAGTTAGTTAGATCTAGTGGCCCTGGGAAGCATTAATACACTGCTTCAGTATTTCTCTAATTGGGTCCACTGTTTCCGTCTTTCTAAACCAGTCCTCCTCCTATCACAATACTGACACTAATACTTTCTGTATACTAGGGTTTAAGGAAATAAGCAACTTTCAGGTAATGATTTGAAAAACCAAGATCTTATCTGAAAAAGAAATGGGTTTCTTAATTATATCTCATGACTAAACCTTTCACACTGTTTTTATGCTATGAATATCTCTATACAAATGAGTCCAGGTGTATTTACTCACTACTGACTCTCTTAATTAAATCCATCTGGGACGCAACTGTGAAATAAAATGAAGAGTGAATGGGCACTTTGGTGTCTACTTCAAATTTTTGAAATTGTAGATATAAATCAGAAGGTTAAGACAGAGAAGAAACTTATCCTGCAACCAGTAAAGCGCAGAGCCAGGACTTGAACTTGGGTCTTCTTCAGTATGGATAAAGCTCATGTTTTTATTATGTCAAGGAGCTGCTATAATTTTTTTAAGCAGTTTATGACTTGGTAGTTTTTCCATGTTTAACAACCCTCACTGACCCAAATAACATACCTATCTCCTTATTTGTGCCTTTCCTTAGCATCTGTCTTTTTGTTCTGGCAGCTTCATTCTCCTTCTCCTCAATGTGATTGATTTGCTTTTCAGCATGTTTGAACAGATTTATATTTCTGTCCTGAACTTCTATTCTGTCAACAAAAAGAGTTTTTGTCTCAGGGGCAGATCAGATCTACAGGGCTCTTGAGTAATCGGGACTTAAAGTTATACCCTGAAGTGAATCCCAGTCCCTGGAAAAACATTATTTTCTTCCTCAGCCTTTGACTTATGAAATTCCTAGTGATATGATGGAGAGAGTCACAAGCGCTGAGAATTTACAATGGATTTTATGTATGTTGGTGTCCCACCATCCATAGAGTCGTACTGTATGTGGACTGCTACCGTAGACAATCTCTGTTCATCACCTCACATGAACACATATACTATGTGCTAGCACCCATTTCAGTCAGGGTGTATTTACTGCAGTATAAATGCTCGTCTGATCCCTCAACTCCGAGAAAAAGAATATAAGATAAGCAGTTCCTCATCTCATAACTTCCAGGAATATGTTGATGCATATTTCAAGGTTCTATTGAGCTACTAATGACAGTAGAAACAGATACATGTCATGATTCACCCAGATATTTAAAACGCAAATAATAATATACCTTTATGAATGATTTAATTCAAAAGTCTTTTTGTTACTTTTACATTAACTACTCCAAAATAACCACAATGCTTTGGCTAAAAACCCAATTTTAATTATTGAACAGTTGAGACAAAGTATACTGTGGTTCAAGTGCTTATACAAATTTATTCTTGTAATTTACTCAGAAAAGGATAAGAAATGGAAGACTGAAAGCCCAGAAACCAGGCACCACCTACAACCAGCCTACAGTAAGAAATCAAATAAGGTGGCCCATAAGAATCAAGTGTTGGGATTAAATAGTAATAACAATATTTTAAAATAAATAAATAAAATCATTTTAAATCGAAGATAGACTTATACTTTCAACCAAATCCCACTTATGACATTTTTATTCACTCCTTTGAGGCTCATTGTGTACATACCTCGTGTGCAAATCCTCACTAGACACTGATGAAAGAATTAAGACAATAGCTGCAAACAGAGGCCATTTGTACCACCTGGAAAACCACCTATTCAGTGACTTTGATTGATGGTGACAGCTCCAATCTGCCTCAACCTTCCCTGTCACATTATTAAAGCTAAAAAGCTGCTTGTATTTCTTTGAGCACTGGATTTATGGGTATGTCCACAGAGCAGACAGGAAAACAGAAAACTGGCAGACCCATGTTCAGTGGTTAGCTTTAATGAGCACAGAAACATACTTTATTTTTCTGAGAAGCACAAATGTAGCTTGAGCAAGATAGACATGCAGATAAAGAAGAATAATCACAATGAGAGTGTGCCAGGAAATGCATTAGGTGGCTGTCCGATTGTCTTCTATGATCTAATACAAAAGTTAGCCTAATACAAGATCAATGGTGGCCTTCATGCCAGTCTTTTTCCGGTGATGTTTTCATTGAAACCTGAGATTTAATCCCACGTTCAAATATCTGTTTTTGAAACTGACTTATCACTTAAAATGAAAACAACAAAGAGGCTTTAGTATGAGAAAGAGAAAAGAACATGACGTCATCCAGCTCACTTCCTTGCCAGGAATGAATCTTGTCCTCATTTCTCTTCCCTAAGACTGGTCTAGCCCTCGTTTTAAAGCCCTGGAGATGGACATTCAATGTTTCCCTGGGAGGGAAACATTTTAATAGTTTTCACAATTAGGAAACTTTTCCTGAGAGTCTGTCCAATTTTTCTTTGCTTAATTTCTTTCCATGGCCATTTAGTGATGGCTCTGAGTTCTGAAAATCATTCAGAGGAAGTTGATCCGGAAAAATGGGGCTGCAAATGTGCATGATATCTACAGATAGTGAACTCTTTGGAGGCTGGTGGAAGAGTGCCTATCATGACCATCTGAGATCACTTTGATTTCTTCCATAAATTCAATTCGCATGTTACCTTTATGGCACAGGATATATTAGTGCCATAAACTTGAGTTTACAGAAAGTATCTGAAACATTAAATAGCATATTTTTACAGATAAAGTAATAAAATAAAATCAAGCTAACACAGGTTAAAGACTTCTACTAAGCAAAGATCAATTATTTGTAACCATCCTTACCAAGATCCTAAACCTAATATTTTCCTCTATACTAAGCCAAGGCTGGTGAGAGCATTAAAGGAATGAGTCATGCAAAGAAATAATTTTCTGCTCAAACGAGCTTAAATGTCTAACTCCAGAAAATCAAAACTTGGCTGTTTGATAGAATAAAAACATAACTATAAACATAGCTATAAACATCAAAACAAATAAACGCAGAAGGCCTTAATTGAAGCAATAATCTAGTCTTGTAATGTCTGAAAACATAAATGCCTAGAATAAAATTGCCAATCAAATTTCATATTTTGTGCTAATTTATGTTTACTTTTGACAATCAAAAGACATCTTAAAATGACAAAGACCTGTACTACACTTAGTCATAAAATAGCTTTGTTCAGAAGGCATCCTTTCATTTTCTTTAGTAAGATTTTCTCCCTTCAATATGATTTAATATAAAATACATTTCCAGCAAATCATTAATCATCTTAAATTTTAATTTAAACAGTCCTTTGGAAGAAATTCAGATATGAATGAGTTTTAAAGTAATTTTAGGGAGTTTCATTGCAAAACATTTGAAATATAACAGAATTTTCATAAACTTCAATATCAAGATCTACAGCTTTGTCTTCCTAAAGTACAATCAAACATATTCATCATGACTTCAGATACTGAGAATTATTTATCCTTTGCTAACTCTGTTATTTCTTTCCCATGAACTCTTTCCTACCCAGGAACTCTTTCCCATCTCAGAGCTTCCCTAGGAACTTGGAGATTTATCCAGAAGCAACATTCCTTGCTTTTGCGGATACTGAAATGCGAGTATCACATTCTATTTACATGCTGATGGCACACATGAAGGGCCCTATGTAACTTAAAAAGGGATTCTTTTCTGTGGCAAACTTAGGAAATATTGCAAAAACATACCCCGATAGTTGCAGAACAGTTAGTAAGGTATCTTTTCTTCTTACCTAACGTGGGGTGCCAGGCAAAATAAAGAGTTTAGAAACCAGAGGGCTCCCTGAATTGCATCTCTTCATGCTCACTTGGCCTCTGTGCAAGACATAAGATACACAACCAGGTGCAGTGTATCCCCGTCATTGCTTTAGTTACCAGTCAACATGGAGATAGACAATAAAGGTAAGCTCACCAGAGACCTCCCGTTCCTGTATTACTTGAATCTTGTTTTGAAAAACATGACTTGGCTCCATTGTAAAATGAAATATTTAATATATAAAGATATATATATATATATATATATGTAAAATAATTAGGAATAATTTCTTTTTTAGAATGGCTTTATCAATATGAAATGGTGGAGAAATTAAATATTGGAGAGTTAGGCATATGTGGAAGCCAAACTTTAACATTTACTTTTGGCAACATATCAGACAAGTAATTTATACTCTCTTAGTTGTACCTGACCCATTTTAGGGAGATAACAATGTTATTGTGGGGACATAAAGAAAATAACATTAACTGCTTATTAAATAGTCCACGGAAAGTAGTTATATATTATAGCTGACTTTAATTTTACATAAAAGAAGTTGGGGTTTTACAATCATCTGGCATGGCAAATTGATTGTTCTCATCAGAGCCTGATTTAGTATATGAATCATTGCACAATTGCTATGGAAATCATGGAATAATAAAGGTGATTAATAATTTCTTTTGTTTTTTGAATATTCATTGCAAAATATCTCCATTTCTACATGGTCTGCAGTCCGTGGTTTCTCTGGAATGCCCTCTCAGGTTTTGTCATCATTTGCATACCCAGTGCCCACCAGACATGATATTTATTACTAAAAACAACAGATTAGAGTTAGACAAGTCAAACATTTTCTAACGAATACACAAATTTTGTCCTTTTAAATGCATGATTAACTCCAAAAAACCACTTTGATTCTGTTGCTTCTTCCGCACGGTTTATTTAATACTTTTGACTTCTCAGATAACTCTGCATTCACTGCTTACTGGGTAGAGTTGAGGTGGATACCCCCAGTCCATATTTACTGTGTTTTCTATAGGAAACCAGCCCGGGTTAAGAACATAATACTTACCATAGTTTAGATCCATACATTTTAGACATACCCTAGAGGCTCATGTTGAAGACTAATGCTGAAATCCTAAGTCTGATACTATTCAGAGGCCATGGAACCTTCAAGAGGTGAAGCCTAGTGTAAGAAAGTTAGGTCATGGGCTATGCTCCTGAAAAGGATGTTGGGACCAGAGTCCTCATTCCCCTCTGTGTCTTTGCTTCTCAGCCACTATGAGGTGAACAGAACTCCTTCAGCCCGTGCCACCACGAGCCCAAAGCCATCATGTACAGAAACCTCTAAAATCGTGAGCCTAAATAACATTTCTTCCCTTAAATTGATTGTCTCAGGAATTCTGTTACCATGACAGAAAGCTGACTGACTGACTGCATTTCATTCATAACTTGATTTGGTTTTGCCTTTCTGATAAAGTGCTTGTTCCTTAAAATGAGGATTACGATAGTTTGAGCATGTACATAAATTAAATGACACCTTTAAAAACTTACTTCATGGAGAAAGGACTATGTTTATCTACTAAAATGTTTGACAAGCATGTCTATTCACATGCTTTACATTTCTTTTCTGCTAATTGGGAATAAGTAACTGGTGAAAAAATATGACAGAACAGAAACTTAGTTGACATTGAATTAGGATAGCAACAGTAGTATTCTGAGAAAGCCATACAGAAAAAGAAGAATTTTCTTACTTCCCAGCCCACAAGAGTTACTCCTACTGTGTGGAAATCAGTGTATGTTATGAACATTATCAGTGACTATGTGAGAAATGACCATTCATGATGACTTTTTTGAAGCATTTTCTAAAATTCTGCCTTACAATTTTAATGAAAGAGGACTAAACATTTCTGATGTTCTCTAAGATATTTTAATTTTGTCAGAGTAATTAGAATATTGAATTGTAATAAACATTACAGTCCACATTTGATAGTACCATCAAAGTGACATCCTTTGGATTTTAAAAATAATTCTTAGATTAAAAAAATAGCCTTGAAAGTTGGGTTAAGTTTCTTCATTCAAATAAAGGCTACTGGACCATACCATAGTACACTCTGACATTAGTGTTAAAGTTTGAATACTAAGCAGAGTAATAATGACATAGTCTCAGTCTCAAGTAGCTTGTGATCGGTCACAGGAGGCCCTCACTAATTTCACGGTCTCACAAAAATGTAAAAATTGGGACTCTATAAAACACTCTGAGTGGTACATAGTCTACAGGCTCTGAGATGGAAAGAAGCATAAGAAATTAAAATTAATCAGTCTGGTTGAATTCCACAGACAGAGCTTTAGAAAATAAATTAAGGCTTTGCATAAATAGCTTTAAAAAAGACAGAATGACACTGGACTTTTTAAATCATAGAAATATTACTAAGTTTTTTCTTTGATAAAGTAATTTTGAAGAGTGGAGAATGGGTTGGAGGTGGAATGAAGGTGAATGTCATAGCTCAGAAAACAGACAGTCAGAACCTGCACATCTCCACCACACTGCCCTGTTCACACAGTCCCATCCTCGCTGCCCAGCCATAGTCAGCAGACCACCGAACATTCATCAGGAAACTGACCAGCTCAAACTTACTGAATTTTTTTTACTTGTAAATTTATAACTAAAAAATATTTTTAAACAAACAAAACAAAACACCTCTTTTAAGATATCTTGGTTCATCACATGGGCACATGGTGAACTTTGTGAGGTTCCCAATCTCACTGACCACATAGTCAAAATCACTAATCTTTCCCAACTATTTAAAAGTATTGAACCTAATTAAACACTATTACTTCTCAATTATAACTGCATCTATACTTCATGAATCTTCGTTGTATTCTTCTCAGTCTCCTTGGCTGGATCATTTTATGGTGCAGCTCAGTTGCAGTATACCAGGGCTTTGCCATGAATCTTTTTTTTCTCTGTCTTTCTAGATGATCAGATCTAATTCTATGATGTTCAATATATCAGCATCCTGATTGCTTCAATTTTAAATTCTAGTCTTATCAATGGAATTTTTATTGCATGGCAAACATCAAAATATATATTAAATCCAACATCTCTCGCCAGCACAAGTTTTACACCATCACTTTTTTAAAATTGCAGTAACTTCTTACGTTGTTTCCTGGCTTTCAACCTACCCCTATGCTATTTTTAGTACTTCAGCCAAACTGAACATTTTATAAATCAGATCATTTCATTCTTTTGCATAACCCTTTCGAAAGTTTTTTAGATGACTTCAATGTAAAATCCAAAATTCCTACTCTGACCTTCAACACTTCAATTGATTTGTTTTCTACTGTTATCTACCATCCTTTTACCCTCTGTTTTTATTTGTTGATACTGCTCCAGATAGCAGAGCATACTGGCCTCAAAAAAGCTAAGAAGGCCCAGTATTTTTCCCTCTGCCAAGAAATCGCGTCTCAGTTATCACAGGCTATCTCTCGAGCTTTCTCTTATCTTTCCTCAAATAGGTTTATAATATAGTTTGCTGACCACTCTTTATAAAATAATACCCAATCCAAATCACTTCAGTTTATGTCTGCTTGTTTTTTTTTTTTTACTTTTCGTCATGGTATTTATCACACAATTTGCCATACTTGGAATCTATACACTACGAATACATTTACTAGTTTATTTTATGCTCACTTTTTAAAAATATAAAGCCAAAAAGTTTGTTTTACTTATTATTCTATGAGGCAATATACATTGCAGGGATCCAATAAAACATCTGTTGAATTAAAAAGTAAATCTATAAAATCAGAAATAATGTAAACGGACTGCTGAGAATTTGAACATTTGCATATAGTGGGCACTCAAAAGATTAGTTATATATTTATTCCATTCACAAAATCTCCATAAGTTGAATATTCGTCTCTTTTGCAGGTAAGAAAGTGGAGGCTCAAGAGTCATCAGGAATTTGCTCGAGATTCCAAAGACACGCATGTGTTTGCATTAGGAATTCAACCTGCATCTTATTTCTCCTCTCCACACTTTCTTCTATAACCAACCTAAGAAACACAAGCAGAGTTTGACTGACTTTGTATATTCAAATAGTTACATATCAAAAATCTTGGAACAAAGAAATAGATAATGACTTGTGGAATATGATATAGACAGAGTCAGAAAAACGATGCACAAAATTCTGGCTCAAGCATTAACCCTGGGTTTGACCTTGATCCCACTCTTCACCTCTTAATTTTGATATTTGTTTCTATAAACTGATCATCTTAAAAACTGCATATTACACCGCAAGATACTAATGATTAATGGTTACTGCCTGCAAAGAATTATCTAAGTGCTAAATAATATCATTACTAACAGGCTTGGAATTCAGGTTCAGAACATTTGGCCGCTTATTCAAGCCTTATCTAAACCATCTTACAGTCTTAAGTCTCTAAAACTGGCCTTACTAAGACTTTCTGGCTGCTTATAGTCTAATGTGATTTGTTAAGGAAAGAGACTGTCTAATGAGTCCTGTGAAATCTTTTAAATTTCTGCTTTTAAGTGATCCTCTGAAAGGAAGTGAAGAAGTGTTCATTAGGAAATCCAAACAGCTCACAGGAGGAGGAAGTCCTTCTGACTAAAGCATTTAGTCTCAACATCCTGTGATACATGCTGCTAATTTTCTGAATTTGTTGTTGAGCCAAATTTCACAATGCCAAATAGGCAGAGTACTGGGAAAATTAAAATGTGTTCTGCACATGTACCAACTCCCCATGATGAGTCTAATCATTATGAACTGCAAACATTTACTACTAAAATTTTTTAAAACCCACAAAATATTCACATCAAAATGCATTAAGTACCAAATATGATGAATTTCAAAGAAGTCAAGTGCCAAGGTGTGACTGCAGTTCAGTGTTTTTGTTTTATGAGGAACCTCCATACTGAGCTCCACAGCAGCTGCATCAGTTTATGTTCAATTTAGCAGTGTGAATTTCTTTTTCCCACGTTTGTATCAACATTTATTTTATTTCTTTGGTATTTCTTTTCTCTTTTTGTGACTGTTTCACTATGCAACTCAGGCTGGCCTTGAACTCACTTTATAGCCCAGCCTGGTCTCGAACTCTCAGCCTCCGGGTGCTATCATTGCAAAAGTGCACCATCCAATTTTTTTATTAGATTCTTGATGATAGCCATTCTGACTGAAATGTGATAGAATCTCATTCAGTTCTCTGATGGCCAAAGATGTTGACTATTTTTTCATCAGTGTATTTTCCATCTGTATTTTCTTCTTTTGAGAAGTGTCTGTGTCTCTACAATTTGTTTACTCATTTAATGAATGGATGTTTCGGTACCATTTGAATTATTTACATATTCTAGATACTGATGCTCTGTCTGAAGTGGAGCTTACACAGATTCTGTCTCGCAGACTGCCTCTTCACTCCGGCATTCCCTTTGCTGCACAGGAGACTTTCAGTGTGACTTGGTCCCATCTTTTGTTTGTAGCTCTCATTTCCTGTGTTGTTGGGGTCACTTTCAGGAAGTCTTTGCCTTTTCCTAGGACTTCAAGTATTTCACTGAAGTTTTCTTCTAGAAACTTCAAAATTTCAAGTCTTTATATCTGAGTCTTTGACCCATTTGAATTTATTTTAATACAGAGTAAGTGCATGATAGGCATCTAGTTTGAACCTTCTGCACATCGATATTCCGTTTTCCAAACATCATTTATTAAACAGACTATCTTTTTCTAATCCATGCTTTTATCTCCTTTGTCAAAAATCAAATTACTGTAACTGTCTGGATCTGTTTCTATGTCCTCTATTCTATTCCACTGGTCTATATATCTATTTTTATGCAAGTACCATGCCCATGTTACTTTTTTGTTACTATGGCTTTATAGTACATATTAATACAGAAATTATCCTGATAATGTTATATTCTGATGTTTTATATACATATATATCTTACTTAGATACCTATTGATTGCTTAATAGATGACAAGGACTTCCTTACACGCAGAAAAGGAGGCTATTAATATGCAAAACTACAGCTATTAATATACAAACAACTGTGACTGAAAGTCAGAACAGCTGCTGATGTGGGCTGCTCCGATGGTGGTTATAGCTCCTCATTGCTTTTGAGAATAAGCTTAGTAGGCAAAGAAACAGATTCAAGCCAAATCATCTGGTTCAACTGTGAACAAGAAAATTAACTTCTCTTAACTTATATATAGCTTCAAACTGGAGATATTAACAGAATCTGTCTGACAAGCCTGGTGGGATTAAATGGTTAAAATGCATAAAACATTTATAAAATATGTAGCTGGAGATACATACTTCCCAATTATTATTATCCCAAATATCAGGATCTTTTCCTGATAGAAAAATAAATCTTTTCATGAAATCTACATTAAAATTGTTAAAGTATCAATATGATCAAGTAAATTTATGGACTTATGGGTATTTTTATTGCTTAATATCTGAATACATTTGGTAAAATTATTTAACTTCTCTGCTGTTCCATTTTCTCAACTATAAACAGGGGATAATGCATGTGCTTACCTATTAAAGCTCTAAAAAGGAGAATTCAATTAATTAACAAAAATAAAGCACCTAGGCCAGACCCTGTGGCAGACTTGTAATTCCAGCTACTTAGGAGGCTGAGGCAGAAAGATCACAAATTCTTAGTAAAACCATGTGTCAAAATAATATATAATAACAGACTAGGGGTACAGCTCAGTGGTAGAGTGACTCTGGGTTCCACGCCCAATTCTGGATCAAAAAAAAAAAGGAGAACACTTAGAATTGACATCCTGTTCCACTTGGTCATTATTATTGCTAATGTTGGAAAATATATTTTGATCCAAAAGAAAAGAACCACTGTTTCTTTAAGATATTAATAATAACTATTGTGTATCATTTTAAAGTACAAAATGCTTTCTCTAAAATGATCATAATTATTAGCAAGAAATAATCAACTAAAAACCAATGAGTATTAAGCGAAATGTGAACCGACAGTTAACGAAGTGTATTGTCTTTTTGGAGTACCGATTTGGACAGACTTTGCATTAGTCTTTCAAATTGCATTGCGCCTACCAACAAGCCTGCAGCCTTTTACAAGCTGTGACATGAGTTGATTTAAAGATGTAACAGGAAAAGAAAAAAACAAAACAAAAAGCGGAAGGAAAGAGCTCTAATTCTTTGCCTGAGTTGCAAAACCTGGTTGGTGGCCTACTTAAATCTTAAGAGCTGTGCTTGATGTTGCTGAGTCTTGTTTAAACAGTTAATGTGAAGTCCTAGCAAACTCAAGATCCAACGTTTACCAATATTTCATCCCAGACTTCTGGTATTTTGAGGGAGATAAGATCAATACGAACTGGCCATATGGAACTAAATGCCCCTCCTGCAGGTTGTGATGGGCAGGCCTGGGATCTCAGGCTGAGGAAGGAGGAGCCCAAGTTTGGGATCAAGCTTGGCAATTTAGCAATTTAGCAAGATTTTGTATCAAAATAAAAAGCACTAGAAAAAGGGCTAAGGATGGCACGCTGTGAGAAGTCTATGGGTTCCATCTCCAGTACCACACACATACTTACATGCACACACACAATGACTCTCATATTCTTGAAACTGGAGTTACTAGAATTATCTTTCCCATATTGGTACCTAAAATCATTGACCTTGTTTCTAGTGGATAGTCTCATACTCCCAATTTTCTGAACTCAATTCATCCTTGTTTACCTCTCAACACTCACTAAGCCAATGCCCTGCTCATTCCAAGCACCGCCCAAGCAAGAAAGCACCTCCAGGTCTGTGTACAATGTGTACGTTCAGCAAATGTTCACCTCTGGAAAAGATAGGAATAGGAATAGGATTATGGCTAGGGTTAGGGTTAGGGTTCCTGTTCCTGTTAGGTTTAGGGTTAGATCTAGAGATAGCACATTGTTATCATAGTGTGAGGATTAGAATTAACATCAGAGATGTGTTAGGATAGTGTTTACAATAGGTATACAGGTTAGGTCATGATTTAGGGTTAGGGTTAGGGATGGAACTGGAGTAGGGTTAGGGTTAGGCTTCAGCATTAAATTTGATATTAGAGTTAGAGCTAGGTGTGGGGCAACAGCTGAGTGTAGGATAAGAGCTAAATTTAGGATTAGTGTAGGGTTATATTTTGTTTTGCTTTTAAAATTAAAAAAAATAGATTTGCATTTGAGTTTCTGGTAGGGTGAAGCTCAGGGCTAGAGTTAGGAGTTAGGCTGAGTGTAGAATTAGGATTATTGTTAGGATTAAGATTGTGTTTAGGACTGAGGGTAGGGATAGTATTAGGTTGGAGTTTAGCTATGGTTAGGTTTGTGTTAGGATTAAGGTTATAGTTAGGTTTTGTTTATAATTAGGGCTACGATTAGGGCTGGGATTTAGGGTTAAATTTAGCATTACAGCTGATGCTAGTATTTGAGTTAAGTTTAGGTTTTACCTTTATGGGAGATTTAGGAATATCATTAAGGGTTTGTCTAGTTTTAGAGTTAGGTTTAGGATTAGGGTTAGATATTGGGTTTGGTGTTAGAGCCTCACTTAGCTCTATTGTTAAGATTCATGTTAGGTTTAGGTTTAGGGTTAATGTTGAGATACAATTTCGGCTGTGGATATGCCTTGGTCTAGTGTTAGGTTTAGTGCTGGGTGAAGTTAAATCCAAGGTAGTGCTAAGAATAAGGTTAGGGTTAGGGTGTAATTGAGATATTAAATTTAGGCTTGGCTGTGTGTTAAGTTTACTACTCTAGTTATGTTTTTTCTTTGGTTTTCAATTAGAATTAGTGGGAATCTAGGATGCTAAATTTAGGATTAACATAGGGCTTGCTCTAGAGTTAAGGATTAAGGTAAATCTAGGCTAGGTCTGGGTGTTAGTGTTAAGGCTATGACTAGGCTACAGTTAATTTTAGTATTGATTTTAGGGATAGGGTTTGTGTTGTCCGAGGTCTATTGTCTAGGCCTACGGTTAGGACTAGGCTTAGGGTTAACATTAGCTTTAGTGTTATGGCTAGGCTTAGGGTTAGGGTTAGGGTTAGGGTTAGGATTAGGGTTTTTCGAGCAAAGGTGAAGTTATTGTTAGTTACATTGCTTGATCTAGAGTAAAGAAATCATTAAGTCTAGGTATAGTTTTAGTTATAGGATTAGAGTTAGGGTTAGGGTTATAGTTAATTGTTAACATTATTGTTAAGGCTACTGTTGTAGCCAGTGTTAGGTCTAGGATTATAATTATCTTTAGAGTCAGAACTAAGCTAGATGGAAAGGTACTGTTAACTTTTGGGTTAGGGCTAATACTAGTTTACATATTAGATTTTCAGTTAAGATTAGGATTATACTTATGTTAGGATTAGATTCAGGTTTATAATTATGTCTAAATTTTGGGTTATTTTGTGCTTTTGTGGAGGGCTGTAATTACATTTAAATTTAGGTTTGGGTTAAACTTGTTTAAGTTTATGTCTAGTAATAGAGTTAAGGTAAGTTTAAGGTTATGAATAGGAACAGAGTTAGAATTATGGTTAGGTTTAATGATATTCTTAGTTTTGGTTTACAGTTAGGTTTATATTTGCACCTTCAATTGGGGTTAGGACTTGCTTTTAGTTTCAGTGTTACGGTTACTTGTATTTTTATATCTAAGAAAATCCTGCAATCATTTATGTGTATAACAGTGACTAATCTTTCATTCACTATTTCTTCCTTCAAGTATTGTTGTGAAAATACACCCACAACTATATTTAAATTAGATATGTGAGTTTATAAAAACTGCCAAACATAATCTCTCTCTCTCTGCCTCTCTGCCTCTCTGCCACTCTGCCTCTCTGTCTCTCTGTATGTCTCTCTGTCTCTCTTTTGCTTTTGTTTTGTTACTCTCCTGATTCCTCAGTTTTTACAAGCTCTTGGGTAAATCATCACCACCAACAACAGCAAAATACTAACCCTGATTCGGATGCAGCAACACCTGTAAACCAGCACCCAAATAGGCTGAAGCAATAGGATCACAATTTTGGGGCCAACCTGGGTCACTAAGCAAATACTATTTCAAAATAAAACATTAAAAAGGCTGGGATGAAACTTAGTGATACAAGAAGACTTGTTAGTTCCATCCTAGGACTTAGGGGAAAACATTAACCTTGTACTCCTGTATAAGTATTTTTCTGTGCTGAGATTATCTTATTGGTATTAACACAAATAATGTTGTTTGATAAAATAATCAATTCTAGACAGTCACTGAATGGCTAATGAAATCAGCTAAAAAGAACAATAGGAGTATAGAAAAATATCTCAGGTAATATTTAAAATATATATATTTTAGAAACAATAATTGCTTTAAAAAGAATAAAATATATTATTGTGAAACTGACAGTTTAACACATATAAGTATAAAATATAATTATAGCAGAAATGTATTTTAGAGAATTAAAGTTTATAATGAGCCAAGTAAAGGTTACTTTGTTAAATAGTTGCATGCAAACTTTTGAAAGTTGAGTAAAGATACAGTTGCTCCTTAAAGAGCTACGTGAATATATTTTATTTTATAAAGTATCTTTTTTTGTTGTTGTTTTATTGTGATTTCCTGAGCTCACCTTACCTCAGACTCTTAAAAAAGTATATCTATGATACAAAAATTTAAAATCTCTGTTATATCTATAATCTATCAATTAGATGACTATTATAAAAGCCTTTTAAATTAAAAATGACTGGAAAATATTTCTTTGAAATTTCATCTCATAGAATTTTCCATCTTATTTCACAAAGAGCATTTTGAAGTTGATGTGGTTCCACTATCATGTGCTGTTCCACATTCCACACAAGCCTTCAAACTATTTTCTTCCTCTGGTTGGTCTAGAATCTTAGAAAATTGTTGCTAAGTTCACTCAGGTTGAATGTCTTGCAAAGTTAACAGTTATTGTCACCTTTAAAAAGAAGCTAATGTAGAAAGTTTTGAGTAGGGACTCAAAATTGCATTTAAAAGTCAGATTTAGAGTAGTTAGAAAATTCAAAATGTTGCTACTGTGATTGTTACTAGACTTTTTTTTCAAGTAGAGACAAAGTGTACCTTCCTTCCAAGAAAAGCTCATAAAAAATAAAACAAGAACAAAGACATGAGAAACAGGGCATCTTTCTTAAGGTGCAGCTTTTACAAGACTGTGTACACTAGATTACTTAATCACTTTAAGAGTCTAACGCAGTACTTCCCTTCCTCCCAGCAATTTGGATCAGAAAGATTATAACAGTAATTGGAACATGAGTCACAGGATGTGCTTTAGGTCAAGATAACACTCAAAGGAGGCCAAATCTATACTTTTTCAAATTGTGGAGCTCCGAAGTGTTTCTCTAAAGTTTTAAATTATTTATTTAATGTTTTGGCTTACAATTCTTCATGCTACTGTTTAAAAATACTTAGTTTTTTTGCTGTCATTGAAGCTGTTTTAAAATAATTTTAGAGAATTCTACTGTGTGTGCTTATGTCCGGTCTTTTCTTAATCAAAAGTCCCGATCTAAACTGATTCTCTTCTGAAGCCATGATAAAAATATTTCAAATACAACACAATTATGCAATTGTAATCATGTTTTATATGATAAACCATGTTTAGCAGTGTCAGATTACTCAAATATTTCTCAGAATCTATTTCTTGAAGTCTTAGAAAATCAGAATTCTTGCCATTGGAAAGCTGTTTAACTCTTAGATCTGAGTGAACATGCAAAGAGCATTCATTGTAATTGTGAGAACATGAATTGTGCTTAGCCACAAGTGTTGATAAGACACCTTGTTGACCCGATAGAGGATTTGGGGCCAGGGATTAGCATTGCCATTGGCAACATCTTCTTTAACTTCCAAAGCACTTATCACCATAATAGTGATATCTGTAAAGAGACACAGTAGTTTAAAGTTGGTGCGTCCAATCCTCATATATTTTCTTTATCCTGTTCCATAGGTAGGGGCAGGGAGGAAGAACCAGGCAAACAGGCATAGACCTAGGAGAAAGACTGTGGGTGCCCACTGTCCTAAATCCCTGGCTTCTCTTTGATGGAATCTCTCCCCTAAAGAATCCTATATTCATTTTTTGGGAAAGATCACCTTTCCCATAGGAAAAAGGTGTAATCAGAACACAAATGGGTGAGGAATTATCACAAGCATATTCTGTAAATCATCTGTTCTTAACATTTGTCACTTTTCAATTAATTTAAGGAGAGTTTTGTATGCTTGTTTTCCCTTTTGCCAATTTTCACAGTGTCATTTATATATTTTTACGTATTTTATTTTTTATTTAAAAAAAGCATAAAATGATGATAATTTCCAAACAACATAATGGATTAACAGTGGTTGATATATTGCTTATTGTTATATTCAAATAGTTCTTAAGATTACATGAAAAACTGATCAAACAATGTAAATAAAATCATTTTAATGAACTAATAAGCATTAGTAGCATAATTATTTTATCTATCATATATACCCATATATTTTATATATATAATCTTTTCCCTTCTTCTTTTTTCCCATCCCAATTGTTCATTCCTTTTGAGCAGCTGCTTCCTCCTTCACTTTCACAATATCTATTGAACTTTATGGGGGTTTATTCTTTCAATTTCTTACACTAAGGAAAGGTATGATGTTTACACATGCAAATCTGACAGTTACGTATATCATCACAAGTTGCACCATTTACCTATAAAATCCTCAAATTTATCCTTCTTTATAGCATTGTATAAAATTACTACATCTTTTTTATCCATTGCTTAGTGGATGGATATTTGAGTTATTTCCTAGATTTAGTTGTTACAAATTGTGCTACTGTAAACATGGGGGTACACATGTCACTGTGGTATAAGGCTTTTAACTCCTCTGGGAAAATGCCCAGAAAGGAAGAGCTGAGTAGAAGGGACTTCCAATCCTAGTTTTTTGAGAAATCCCCACACTGATTTTAACCATGTTGCACTCGCACCCACAGTGGAGAAGTGTTCTTTTTTCTCTACAGCCACTCCAGCATTTTTTATTGATTGAGTTCTTGCTGGTAGCCATTCTTTCTGGAGTGAGATGGAATCTCAATTTTGTTTTAATTTGCAATTCTGGAATGACCAGTGATGTTGGGACTATTTCTTCATATATTTAGTTGCCATTTGCAGTTCTTCATCTGAGAAATGCATATTCATCTCATCCCATTTTTGTATTGGGTCTCTGAATTTGGAAGCCTGATCTTTTTTTCAATTCTTTATATGTTCTAGATAAATCTTTTTGTCTAAGAGACAATTTGATATTTTTCCCATTCTTTTTCATTTTTTCACCCTGTTGGTGATTTATTTTGATGTGCAAAAACTTTCTAATAAAATGAGATTCCATTTGGTGATTTTTGGAAGTACTGCCTGTGCAGTTTGGTTTTTGTCATGAACTCCTTGCTAATCCTATGTCTTCAAGATTAATAGCTACTTTATCTTCCAGTAGATTTATGTTGCTGTTTTAATATTTAGATCTTTTATCCATTTTTGCTTTAGGTTAGTGCAGCTGATAGACATGTCTCTAGTTTTAGTTTTCAGCATGTGGAAAGCTAGTTTTCCCCCTCAGACACTATCTTTCTTCCAGTGAACATATTTACTTCCTTTGTCAAAGATGAAGTGGTTGGATATGTTTACAGTTGTGCCTGCCATCTTCTAATCTGCCCCAGTTATCCTCAGATCTGTTTTGGTTTTTTTGTTTTGTTTTGTTTTGTTTTGTTTTTGTTTTTTTGCCAGTTCCATGTTGATTTCATCACAGTACCTTTGTAATATAATTTCAAGTCAGGTCAGGGATTGTGATGCGTCCTACCTTGCTTTTGTTGCCCGGAATTACTTTTGCTATTATAGGTCTCTTGTTCAAAATGAATTTTAGGAATGTATTTTCTAGACCTGTGAGATATGCTAATTTTATTTTGGTTGATATTGAATTAAATCTGTATAACAATTTTAGGAGTATGGTCATTTTCACAATGTTGGTTCTTCCTATTCATAAGCAAAGGTTATCTTTCCATTTCCTGATACTTTTTCTAAGCTTCTTTTTCAGAGTGTTACAATTTTAAATATGTAGATATTTTATTTCTTATGTTAGATGGATTCCAAGTATTTCATTTTTTTGGATGCTTCTTAGAAAGGTGTTGTTTTTCTAATTTCTCTGTTAGTGAGTTTGTTGCTAATGGACCCAAATGTAATTGATTTTTGAGTGTTGAATTTACTTAGTATGTCTAAATAGTCTTTTGTGGAGCTTTTGGAGTTTTTTATGTAGAGTCTCATGTTATCTGTGAATAATGACAATTCAACTTTTTCTTACATTTATTCCTTTTATTTCTTTCTCTTGTCTAATTGCTCTGGCTAAGATTTCTAGAACTATGCTGAGTAGGAATTGACAATGAACATTCTTATCTTGTTCCTAATTTTTGAGTGAAAGCTTTCAGTTTTTATCCACCTAGTATGATGTTGGCTGTTGGTTTGTCATAGATGGCTTTATCATACTGATCTATTTCCAATTTTCGGTAAAGCTTTATCATTAATGAATGTTGGACTTTATAAAAAGGTTTTTCTGAATCTTTTGAAATGATCATGTGGCTTTTGTTTTTGACTCTGTCAATATGGTGTAATATTTTTATTGATTTGCATATGTTGAACCATCTCTGCATTACTGGCATGAATCTCACTTGGTCATAGAGTAACTTTCTTGATGTTTTTCTGCATTCTATTTGTTGGTATCTTTTGAGGACTTTTGCATTTTTGCATCTATTTTCATTAGGAAGATTGGTCTGTAGTTCTCTTTTTTGGTTGGATATTTCTCTAGTTTTGTTATCAAGGTAATACTTGAATACAGGAATCAATTATATCTGGACTTCTCTTTCTTGGTAAGTTTTAATTACATTTTCACTTTCATTAAGCAATACCACATTATTAAGAAAATTTGAATCTTCTTTATTCAGCTTTGGTAATTCATACATTTCCAGAAATCTGTCTATTTCTTCTGTGCTTTCCATCCGATATAAGTAAACATTTTCGAAGTAGGTATTGATCATCTTTTGAATTTCCACAAGACGTACTGATTTTACTCTTTTCATTCCTCATTTCTTGAATTTTATTTTTTTCTTTCCTTTTTTGGTAAGGTTGACTAAGGGGTTAATCAATAATTTTTATTCTTGGAAAGAAAAAAATCTTTGATTCATTAATTCTTTATATTTTTTTCTTACTCTCCTTTGCATTAATTTCTGCTCTGATATTTATAATGTCCTCCTTGTATAGACTTTGGGCTTGAGTTGCTATTAATTTTCTAGAAGCTTGAGGTGCAGCGTTAGTTTGTTTATTTGCACTTGTTCTGTTTTCCTGATATGAGAATTCACTGCTATAAATTCCCCTCTTAGGACTGCTTTCATTGTGTCCCACAGGTGCCAGTACGTTGTATTTGCATTGTCATTTGATTGTAGATATTGTTTAATTCCCTCTTTAATTTCATCTGTGATCCACTGGTTGTCAAAGAGAATTTTATTTAATTTCCATGTTTCTCGAGCCTTTGCAGTTTCTTTTGCCATTAATTTCTAATTTCATTGCATTATGGTCAGATAATGTGTATGCGATAATTTCAATTTCTTTGTATTTAATTATGCACTTTCTATGGAGTACTACATGTTCTATTTTAGAGAACATTCCATGTGCAGCTGAGAGGAATGTGTATTCTGATATTTGGTGGTACTGTCTGTAAACATCTACTAAGTCCATTTGATTCAGTTATGTTATTTCTTTACTGATTTTTTTGTCCGGTTGATCTATCTCTTTTTGTCAATGAGGTATTAAGGTCTCCTATTACAATTATATCATTGCTTATTTGATTTTTCGTGTCTATTAATATTTATCCTATATAATTAGTTGCTCCTTTATTTGATTGTTTGACTGTTGTCTCTTTCTCATAATATTTGATTGTTGTCTCTTTCTCATTATATTTGATTGTTGTCTCTTCCTCTTGAAGTTTTCCCCTAACAAGTATATGGTACCATTTTTTATCTCTTTTGATCATTATTGGTTTGAAGTTCACATTGCCTGCAAATAGAATAGCTACCCCTGCTTTTTTCTGGATTCCTGTTACATGGAGCATTGCTTTCCATCCTTTGAATTTTAGTCTATGAATTTATTTCTGAGTCAAATGAGTTTCTTGCATAGTGTATTGTTGTATCTTATTTTTTTTTATCCATTCTGCAAATGTGTTTCTTTTGATTGGTCAATTGAGACCATTCACATTGATGATTATAGCTGATACATATTGACTTACCCTTGTCATATTGTTTTCTCATTGTTGGTTCCCTGGCTTTTCCTTCTGTTTAGTAGTTTGTCTTTCCTGTTGGTTTCTTTCTAATGTTGTTCTTGGATATTATTTTTTTTTTAGTTCAGTATTCTTTTCAGGATCATTTCAGGGATAAATTTCTTCATGTGTTCTTTGTCATGAAAGTATCTAATTTCTCATTAATTTTAAAAAACAGTTTTCAATCTGGATTGGAAGTTATTTTCTTTCAGGGCTTGAAATACTTCACTCCAAACTTTTCTTGACTTGTGGGTTTGTTTTGAGTAGTTTGCCATGATTCTAATGAGCTTTCCATTATAGCTGATCTGTTTCTTTTCTGCAACACCTTTTGATAATATGTTTTTGTGCTGAATTTCTGGGATCTTGATATTGTATGTCCAAGTGTAGATTCATTTTGGTTATGGTTGTTTAGAATTCTGTATTCCTCACTTATCTGTATGTCAGATTGTGTTTCCATGCTTGAGAAACTTTGTGCTATTACTCTTGCAAATGTTTCTTTTACAATGGCATTTGTGTTGATGCTCTCTTCTTCATTGACACCAATCATTCTTATATTATTTTTCTTTGCATTGTTTTGGAGCTGTTCAATTGTTGTTTCATGCTCCCTTGTTATTTTTGAAAGATCTTTCCTTTTATGATAGCTAGCCGGGATCATGTCCTCAAGTTCTGAAAATCTATGTTCAGTTTCATTAAAATAGTTTTTGCAAGATTTCAGTGAGATTTTTACTTTCTTAAATATCTCTTTGAATATGTTTTGTACATATTATTTATTTCCTGTATTATTCATTCAAAGTTTCCATCATTTTCCTATGCTTCTTTTTTTTTTTTCTTTTTCCTTTTTATCAGTACTGGGGATCAAACTCATGACTGCCTGCTTGTAAGGCAGGCACTTATGCCGCTGAGCTAAATCCCCAGCCCTCTTCCTATGCTTCTTTATTTTTTATCTATGTCTTCTCTAGCTATACTGAGCAATTCCTTCATTTTTTTTTTCTGCCTGAGAGATTGTTTCTGATCTAATTTTCTCTATAGCTTCATGGATTTATTATTTTACTTCACTTGTTATCTTTTCAGAAATTTCAGGTAAATGTATTTCAATTTATTCTATGTTGATGTCTCCTGTACTTGCTCTGAGTCGGCTAGAGGTCTGAGACTACAGTCAGCTTTTCTGTTTTTTCATTTTCTATTTCATAAAAAAAAATGATTTTGTTTTCCGTGATGACCTCTATGACTCTGAAGTAAATAGTTATGTCACTAGTATCTAGTACTATCAAGGAAAAGTCTGTTCTTTAGGAATATTTTCTGTATGTAGAGGGCTGTTAGTTTATGTCTGTTTCTGTCCTACCTTCCCAGGTAACTGATGAGCAGTGTTAGTGTCTGTTTGGACTCATCCCCAGTCCTTTGATGCTGGGCTGCACCGAGGTTATTATCTCAGAGCTTTCCAGTATTGTTACAGAAGTGAAAACAACTGATTAAACAGATATAATATCTTAGCTAAAATAATATAATTATCAATATCAACATTATGAAGCACAATTTAGAAACTGACAAACATAGGTAACTACTGATTTGTGTTTTAGACCACAGGAGCAAAGTCTGTAGCTATATAACAAAACCAATGATTGGTTCTGTTATATGGCTCCTAATAATAATTTAGGAAAATAGTTGGTATACCAAATATTTCTCCTTGGTAGAGTGGTTCTATCCTGTGGTGGAAAAATTTAGGGAGGATATTGCATAAAACAAAGACAATTGGAAAGGAGTTAGAAGCAAGACTGGGGGACAGAAGACGATCATGCACAGTTTGAGAAACTGGAGAAAGTGGTGGAAAAGAAAGTGAAGTAACACTCAAGAGACTGATTGAATTTTGTCTTTGGGTTTAGGGGATGGACGGGTTCAGCTTTATGTGGTGGAAATCTCCTCAGCCATTTAGAAAAGTGAAAAAAGGGAAACAAAAGAAAGGATAATAAAGAAGAAAATGAAAAAGAGAGAAGAAAGAAAAAGAAAAAATGAGACAAAAAGAAAATAAGATAAAATCAAAAAATAAATCAAGATAAAATAAAACAATACTAATTTAAAAAATAAACACACACACAAGCGTTGTCTCACTCACCCATCTGGTTCTACTCTCTGTGTCTTTGTCCCTGGCGCAGTGCTGGTTCACTTAACTTGCCATCTGTTGCTTTGTATTTTGGTCTTTTCAATCTTGCTAGCCTCGTTTGTTCTACATGTGCTCCTGAGGATCTACTGTGTGTCTTGTGTTCCCCCAGGTGCCTGGTCCCATGGTGTAGGGGATGGGTCTGTCACTTAAATTCTTCCTGTGGGGCCTCTTGGCAAATCCTGGGTTTTTCCTGGGCTGACTAGCTTAAGAGTATTGATGTGAACCAACTGTTGGCTCATATTGTTACTGCTGCTTCAGACTTTCACAGGTCGACAGCCACCTGTCTATTGTGTGTATCCCAGGCAGGGGTCTACCGTGTGACAGGGACCTCAAAGGTCTACTGGAGCCCTCTGAATTGAGGGCCCTCTATTTATGCTTTTTAATATCTGAAGAAAAGTTAAACATAGTTCATGTATACCTTTATAAATTGTTTTTATTTTCCTCATATTTTGATTTTAATTAGCTCTCTTGTTATCATTTTCAGAGTCCAAACTTTCTGGTGTCATACTGAAAACTCAGAACTGATGCTTAAATGCTGTGCCAGATTCTAGCAGTAGTGCCTTTATGGAGATATTAGATTCTTCTGGTGACATTTCTTTATTTCTCATGAGCTCCAGATCAGTTTTCTTACTTCAACTTGCCTTTGCCTGAGCAAAGAGTTTCTTATGGCAGTTTTGTCACCAGAACAGGTGTGAAAATTATCCCTGACTGACTTGGTGACTAAATATATCTCTTTCATTGAGTGCAACTGTCTGAATCTTCACACTAGCTGAGTCAAATGCCAATAGGCCCTTCCTCGATTGTCAGTTATAGCATTTTATTTATAACTACATAAAAATGCTTGGCATCACTTCTGATAACAGGTAAAGTTTTTTTAAAAAAACTACATTTCATATGGTGATCCACACCCATGATACCAGTGTTCTGGGACGTTAATGTAGGAGGATCACAAGATCAAGCCCACCTTAGGCAGCCTGGAGATTGACCAAGACTGTGTCTCAAAAAAAAATCAGAGCAAGAGTCTGATCCTGACTCAGTCAATCTGTCAATCTTCTCTCTCTCTCTGTGTCTCTCTCTGTACAGCCAGAGAGAGAGAGAGAGAGAGAGAGAGAGAGAGAGAGAGAGACAGAGACAGAGAGACAGAGACAGAGACAGAAATATAGCTATAGCTCAGGTCCATTAATATGACTATAATTAAAAACAAGACTTCTTAAAACAAATGTGGGTTAAATAACTCATATCTCAGAAGGATTATAAGATAATTCAGTTAATTTTATTTTTGATAATTTGATTATAATGTGTTTTGATGTAAATTTCCTTTAAATAGCTAGGGTTCTTTGAGCTTCTTAAATGGGTAGATTCATGTCTTTCTTCAAATTTGGAATGTTTTGTGCATCGTTCTTCAAATATTCTTCCTACTCTTTTATCTCCTCCTCCCCTAGAACTCTCATTATGCACATGCTAGTTGGATTCTTGATGTCTCACATGTTTCTTAGATCCCACTTCTTTTTGCTATTACTTTTTCTTTTGGCTCCTCAAACTCAGCTAATGATAGGTTTTCTGGTTGTTGCTTCTTTCAGATTAATTATTCTACTATTTTTGAAGGCTTTCTTTCTTTTACTCTAAATGCACCAAGTAGATTCTTTTAAAAGCAATTTCTATCTCTGTCTCTGACTCCAGAATGTCTGTGTGGTTATTTTAAAAATAATTTGTTTCACTCCATTATTAATTGGTATTCAGTGAGATATTGTTCTTCTGGTTTCTTTTTATTCTTTGCCCATGGTTTCATTTAGCTCTTTGTATTTAAAATAGAAATTTAAAGCCTTTGTCTAGAAAACGCAATACCTAGTGTTCTTTTAGGAAAGAATTATACGCTCTTATTAGTTTCTTTTTCTCTGTAAATAAGCCCTAATTTCTTCTCTTTTTGCATGCCTAAAATTATTATCAAAACCTAGAAATTTTAATTTTATAATGTGGCAGCTTTAGAAATCACATTTTCCTCACTCTTTCAAACTTATTGTTACTTATGGGTTGCTTTTGGTTTGTTTAGCAACTTTTGTAAACTATTTTTGTGAGGTCTGTATCCTTTCTTTTGTGTGACCCCTAAGTCTGTTTTCCATTAGTCAGTGATCACCTGCTGTTTTAATGAGATTTTTAAACATCTGAAACAAAATAAAAAGAGAACAAAAACATATTTCCTCAGTCCTTGTGCATTAGTTCTGTTTTAGGAAACGTCAACACTTACGCAAACCATTTATAGCCTTGCTTAGACTTCATTTGCTTATGTGGCTCCCAAGGATGAGCCAGTGGTAAAAACTGAGGGCTTTTACATGCATTTTGTCTCTGATACTTCACTGTGACTGCCAAGCTGACTAAGACACTAGCTTGTGAATCAGTCTATTGTCACAACTAAATGCCCTGATCATTACCCAGGAAGCACTTTGATGTTCTGATGCACAAAAGAATTTCATCTTAAAACTTAATTGCTTTGTACAAATACAAATTGGCTATGATAAATGTGATCATTATGTACATCTAAAGTGTACCAATAAATTTAATTTTAAAAATGCTTAATTATCTAAACCAACCACTTACTCTTTCTCCTGAATCCATCAGTCAGCTAGTGGTTCTGCTGATTGGAGCTTAGCTTCTCTCATATGATTAAGCTCAGCTGAATGTATAGAGAAAGGTGGCAGATTTTGAAGTTTGACTTCTTATAAGGTTTCTGGCAGGGAAGACTTGAGGCTACTCTAAGTCATTTGTCACAGTTCAGCAGGTTAACCCTAACTTGTTTAAGGTTAGTGACAGGGTAAGAGAGAGACAAAGGTATATAGAGACCCCCGTGGGACACAGAGAATTCAAAAATAAGGTAACTTTATTAAAAGATAAATTGGTAAAGCATTCTATTGGCAAAGAGAAATGGTAAATATCTTCAGATTCATATAATGGGAAAATACTATACCTCAGGGATTCGCAATCTGTAAAACCACAGTATAATATTCAGAAGGTGGTGAGCAGTAGCATTAAATAAGAGTTACTATATGGATTGGAAAAAATTATTTATTGAATGTGAAAAGTGCCTTATATCATCCATGTTGACTAAATTTTCTTAATATTTAATGGTATTTTTTTACTAGCATCTATAGACACTCTAGAAGATTCTGAATGCTTTTCGTGTTTTTAGATGCTTAGATCAATCAACTACTTATTTTATGTCTTACAATGCACAAAATCATAATATCATAACACACTCATTTGAGAATGGCTATTTTGGGGTTAATTTTCTGACAAATACTCCTAAGAAAAAGCACTTTTTTTTAAAGAGCAAACATCCTGAGTCTTTGAAAATTCAGTCTGTCACATCTGCCAAATTTTGGTCTGACACATTCCATATAGACAGACAATTTGAGCAGGCTTGAGCAGGTGCGATTTGTGAAATCTAGTAGGATTAATTCTTTGTAGTTCAGCAAGCATAAGCCATAGTGTGCCCTAAGTCATCTCAGTGTCATCCTCCTAAAGAATTACTTAGCTTACACAAACCATGATTTGTTGCTAATAGAGATGAAATAATAATAATAATATTAATAATTGCAAGGAAGTGTAACACTCTGATGAAGATCTTGTTGATATTTCAACACGTTCCATGAATTTAGCTTGTCAGGTTTGTACAGATAGCATTTGTTCTGATCACATTTCACACACATCACTGCAAAGTTTATACTGTATTTTTCAAATAGAATGTAAAGTAGCATGTCAAATAATGTGGCAAATCCTGGAGGAAATACATAAGCTTATTTCAGTTCCAGACAATGGGTTGACTAGGACTCAAAGCTCAGGAGTTAAAGGAAACACATTTTATAATAGATCTGAAAACTTGTTTTTCAGCATTAACTTTTGTTAAAGATTCAACACACCTCAATGAGAATAACCCATCTAGCACATGCTTTAACTTTTCTGAGCCAGCAGCATGTTCAGAACATTTCTCTTGTGGAGAACTAAAGGAAGTGCAGACACCGTGATTAAATTGAAGACTGACAGACCTGCAGCCTTCAAAAGTAGATGATTGACTACCATTTGCCTTTCAGAGCATTGCATACAGGATATGCTTCAAGTGTTGTTTAAACTAAGAGAAATTTCACAGTGCACACCAGTGTCACATTTAATACAAATCCTTTAGGACTGAGGCTAAGCAATTGGATCACTATCAAGAACAGAATGTTTTAGCTCTGATGTATGTCCCAGCCAAGTACACGGTTCCAAAAGGAACCCAAGATTACCATGAGAGATCTGACCAACAGAAGATGAAGTGTCTACCCAAAGCAGGAACTGATTAAGTAAATGCTTGAGAAATAGCTTTAAAGATTAAGGAATTTCATTTTGAAATACTACTTCCTAATAGGCACAATGCAATTGAATTTTCCGTACATTAATTATTCTTCTAGGTATTTATGGCAAAAATAATCTCATAACTTTGAAAAAGCCATTAGTTATACTCTTGGCATAATCAAAGACTGTTCTATTTTCCTATTACAGGCTATGCAAATTGTTTATAACCACAATACCAAGCATGTTTTCTACTTATTTAAGTAATTGTTCTTCACTTTGATTTACCACTGTGTCTCATCTTTTCTGTTGATTTATAGTTGTCAGGGTTGAACGACAAAGAAGTCAGGAAATCATAATAAATGTGAACACACATGCAATAAATAGGAGACTAAAGTGATGAATCAGTTTTAGAGAGCTATCCTGCCACATGGCTAGTTTTAGTTACTGAGTAAATAACCATAATTTTGTTATTATAAGTCTTGCTGGACTCATGTTTAGGCAGCTATGATTCTGCATGGTTGTGTCAATAAAGGATGGTTTGTTAATCAATCATTTAATTTATCTCCTTTTTCTAGATCTTTACCACTCTCATTTAGGTTCCAGTAGCATTCCTACTAACATAATG
Source organism: Cavia porcellus (assembly GCF_034190915.1). NCBI lineage: Eukaryota > Metazoa > Chordata > Mammalia > Rodentia > Caviidae > Cavia > Cavia porcellus. The sequence goes on along the minus strand of NW_026947497.1, from coordinate 21,516,210 downwards.
TCCAAATGTTAAAACTCAAGCCTGAAATTCACAAGAGTCAGCTGCCTTAATGTGGTAAAAGCTTGTTCTTCATTTCTTGATTTTGAATTTCATAGTTCCTGTGCAAAACATCAAATAATTTTATTTGGAATAAAATTGTAATGTCATCTAAATCTGTATCTGATATTTTTAAAAGCTGTACTGAGGAATTGGTAAGTAAATAAAAACAGCCCAGATTTCTAAAGATGGCACATTATACGTCTCTGTACACCTTCTGTCTATGAAAAGCAGACCGTTCCAAAAGAAAGATTTAGTCCAAATAAAAGCAATTTTTGTTTCCTGAAAGAGTGTCACACTATGTTTCTCAAGATGGTCTTGAACTCTTGGACTCAAATGATCCTCCTGCCTCAACTTCTACAGCAGCTGGAATTACAGGAGTTTGCCACCAGGCACAGCTTCAAAGATATATGGGTGTGTGTGTGTGTGTGTGTGTGTGTGTGTGTGTGTCTTGAGATTCACTCAGGACTTCATGTGTGCTGAGCAGGCACTCTCACTGAGCTACAACTTCAGCCCTTTTTACTTTTTATTTGGGAACAGATATCAACTCAAATGAAGAATCTAAAACAGAAACTGAATTAATATTGGTATTGATGTGGACATTCAAATGCACTGATGTTTGTTTTTCATGAAAACAGTCATCACAGGTAATATGAATTCCCATGAACTTTCTACGAGAAAAAGATAGAATACCAAATTAGGCAATTTTTGACCTGTCAAAATTGACTTAAAATTTTTTAAAAGTGTGAAGAAAAATTGTACATTTATGAAAAGATTACATTTATGAAAAGTAAGCACAGGAATGTTTTCATTTTAATCTCCTTTGAATTTCACCTGAAAGTTTTCATTTGTAAAGAAATCTAGTCCAAACACGATAAAAATTATTGAATGGTTCAATTCCAAAAAAAAAAAATCAGCCCACATTTAATGAAAGTTCATGAACTTTGGCAAAACTTTTGTTGAACCGGTCTTAGTTTTTGGTTTATTTGAAACTGAAACCAGGTGAGTCTCAGATTTTATAATGAAATTTTCCTAAAATTCTACAAACCAAACATGATTCATCCAAAAAGTAATATTTGATCCTTACATTCCTTTCAATTTTTTTTAGTACTAGTTCCTGAATTTTCTGTTTAATAACCAAATTTTTATATATGTTTTCTAAAGTTTATCATTGGCCAAAGGGACAAATATAAGTATTCTAATATAATACATATCTTATCACGTTATGGAAAATCTCTGATAACTCCAAGAAACTTACTCTTTCCCTAAAAATAGTGAAATCCAATAAGGCTTTTATCCTTTTAAACAATTTTGAAAAATAAATATATAACCTTATTTGATAATTTTTCAATTTCTTTCCTTGTAATTCCATATTCAGCTCATGTATATCATCTCCAGTTCAGAAGGGTTACATCCTAATAATTTCTTAAACATGAAGGCATTAATTTTACACATTCTTTATTTTTTTAAACTACCATAGTGATTTTCTACTAAAATGTTTTTTACTCTAATATGAAGAAAAAATGACAAACTGCCATGATATATATATATCATATATATATATCATATATATATATATCATATATATATATCATATATATATATATATCATATATATATACTTATATACTGATTTTTCAGTAATATGTCTTATACACTCAAGCACAAATTATTATTTTATTTTTTTATTCTTTTTATATCAGTGGGAACAAACAATCAAGTCACCATAAATACAGGCTATATATGTGAAGAGAGTACCTAAATTTTCATCGATTTTAAAGTTTCCTTTTTCTAGGTAATATGATATACAGAAGAGAACATACTTAACTTAATATCCATTCAGTAAGTACTTCTCTTACAGTAAAATGTATGGTGAAAAGGACAGAGAATGATTTAAAGATCCTTGAGAAACCTGTAGCATAGCACCTGTGTAAAGACACAAACCAGTAAGAATGAAAAGTAATGCAAATTGGTTAAGCGCTACAGTGAAAGTCTAGGTGGGTGTGGTGGTTCTCACCTGTAATCCTTGCACTATGGAGGTCAAAGTAGGACCTACTTACACGTGTGATGCTACATATAATACTTAAATGTAGACTACAAAATACGTAACAAGAATGCCAGATATGTAACTTGCAAATATAGAATACTTGTATTGTGAAAGCAAGAACAATATTTAGTTATGTTCCTTAAAGAAGTTTTCTCTTTAAAGAATGTGCCCATATTCAGGTTTTTAAAATGATACATTCTAATCATTTTTTATCATAGGAAATACATACCCAGAAAAGTGAAAAGTGTGGAGTTAAATGAGCTGCTATAAAGTGAACACATCATTATAACAGAGAAATAGAGTGCTACCCAGCATCCTACAAAATTCCCTTGAGTCCCCATCTCATCTTGTTTTTGAAGAGTTGCTGCTATCTGATTTCTAACTTTAAATACTACTTTTGTCTGATTTTGAAATATATATATATATATATTCATATATAATCACATGGTATGAAAACTTCATGCATCTGATTTCTTTGCCTGACCCTATGACTCTGAGATTCATCCATATTTTGTGTATATCAGGAGTTTTCGCAGACTTCTTGTTATACTATGTCTAAAGATTGCTTACCCATCCTATAGTTGATGGAGTTTTGATGCATGTTTATAACTCCAATGTGCACACCTCTGGGATAGAATTGTTGTACAATAAAGCATGTAAATATTTAATTTAGTGAATGAGCCTATTTAATGTGTTGATGAGAGTGGTTTTCACCAACTCACATTATTACCAACAGCGTGTGGACACTTCTGCTTCTTCATGTCCTCTCTTGCATGGTCTGCAATAGTCATCTTAACTATGGCAATTGGCAGTTTGTGCTTTGAGTTTGTGTTGTTAGTTTGAGCTGCATCCCATATGTCAACCGGCCATCCCGTCCTGCAATTCCTGTTAGTCTCCTGCCTGTTTTATTAGTCTTGCTTCCTTCTATGCCTGAATGTTAGAACTTCAAAAATTCTGAATATGAATCCTTTGCCAGAATGTAACTTGCAAATATCTCCTATTCCTATATGGTTTGTTATTTTGCATTCTGAAAGCTGCTTTCTGATGATTACTATATTTAATTGTTTTAATTGACACATACTAATTATAAAGAAAAATGGGCTTCACTTGACCCTCACATGCAAGTAACATATTTTGATCATATGCACTCTCATTATTCTCTTTACTTCTCTTCTGTCTCCTCCTCTTTACCTCTCTTCTCTTCTCAGAGTATGTGGATCAATTAACCAAATATTTCCAGGTGAAAGCTCTTCTGCATCCTATTCATTTATTGGGATCAAACCAAACAACATACAGTGTTCAACACTAAGCACATAGCCAGCTGTTTTGTGCCTTCTGTTAGGCAATTAGCAAAAAAGACTGAAGTGCCTTTAGTAGAAGAGAAGTAGAATTAACATTGTGTTTTAGGTGGAACACTCGCCTTGACTGGAATGGATTTAGGGAAGAGAATTACAAGAAGTAGCTCAGTTAGAGACTACTACATTCACTAGTGGGATAAATAAGGTTACGGGCTAAGACAGTAGCAAGGACTTAGAAAAACACAAATCATAGATTTTAGACAAATCAATAGATTTTGATGGTGATTAAAGAAAAAAAGAAGACGAAACCATAAATGAGTTCTGGGTATCTGGCTCCAGTGATTAGTTACATAGTAGCATCATTAAATAAGACAAGTTTTATACTCTGAAAAGCAGGTTAAGAGATAGTTTAGGAGATAGTTTAATTTAAACTGAATTGAGTTTCAAATGCCTGTGGTATTTGTATGTGTGGCTATCTTGTTCATGTTCAATATAACATTACTGCTTTGTTTCTCTCCTGCTAAAGAGATTACTCTTTAGTTAATTAGAGAGAGTAATTCAGCAGTAATTCTCTCCATTTGCTATTTAAAAACACAACACATATCAAGTTGTCAATAAAATAAAGAAAAACCCAAAATGCTCTTGCCTCACTCCTCTAGTTATCCTTAGTGAAGACAGCTAAATGAATGACAGCTCACTGCCCCAGAATCCTCTGCTTGTCACTGCTGGTGCCCACGTTTCCCAAGTCCACTCAGATTTAGTGATCAGGTATAGCATCCATGACCCAGGAGCCAGTCCTAAATATATGCTGCTTCTGAGGCCCAGTTCGCAGCGAACCCTGGTTATTTTCATGCAGTAAGATGCCATGCACTTCATTTTCTTGGTTTGGTCTGCTCTGCTGCTGGGTTGATGTTCCAGCTCCTTCTAGACCTGTGTCTTCTCTGTGATGCTGTACTCCTATTATTCATCATCTATACTGTTCTTAACAGCTCCTCTTCTGGGTATTAGAGTTCTCTCTCATTTTTCATACTTTTTAAGTAGTCCAAAAAATTTGTGTATATAGGGACCCCTTACTACTATGCCTTGCCTAGTATTCATGAACTCCAATGCCAAATGTTTAATGATTTTTATGTGGAACTCATTTCACCAATTATTTATACTACTTACTTGGATCCTTTAAGCATTTCAGTTTGTTACTCCATCAAGTCTATTCCTAAAACAAAAACTGTAGCCTGTACTATAAATTTAGAGAAAACTGTCCAGCATCATTAGCACATGAGTTCTCCAGTTGCTAAATTAATGTGGCTACATTGAGTGGAACCAGATTTCCCGATAAAGCTGCACAGAGGAAGGAGTCAGTTTCAATTAGCTCTGGGAAAATGGTCATCCTCAAGAGAAAACTAGTTCTCCATGTAGTCTTAGAAAGTTAGTTTCTTGCTGTAATAAAAATAAATGTATTTCTTGACACATTGAAAAACCACAGAAAAAGAGGAAAAATAAAAGACTCAGAGGGATCTAAATATCCCTGTGTTGGAGTATTTTGGTGAAAAGTGTTGGGGGAAACTAAAAATAGCTGCTTATATGTTTAAGGCTGTGACACTATGGATAAGACGTAATGTAGTATGATCCCTTTAAAACCTATCAAGAAAACAATACCTGTCACCCTATTCCACTTCCAACCAGGAACACCTGCATACTCTGTATGGAGCTGATGCAGAAGGATACCAAATACCACCGTCCTGGAGTGCTAGGGTGAGGGTCACTGCAGAGTCTCTGCAGGTGAGACCTCACTCAGTCCTACACGTGCTCCTTACCTACCTTAGAGATGGGCAGTCCTCATCTGTCAACTCAGCAGCCTTGACAGAATACACTAATCCATACTTTTAAGAAAAAATTACAGTTATGAAATTCTTCTCTGGGACTCTTATTTTTAGTTGTCTGAGGATATAATCCATTATCGTACTGTATAAGAAACATTACAAAGAGATGCTTAGATCATTTGAGCTGCAAATATGCTTTCTCATTTTCCTCCTCCAACTCTTACTTTTTTAACCTTAGCATTTTTATTTCTACTCATATGTTTCAATTAACAATAATAAAACTTTGGAGTAGAAAAGCTTTAAATTTCCTCCTCACACTGCCTCTCCCTCCCTCAATGTTTCTATTTGTCTCAAAACAAAGTCAGCACAGCACCTCCACTGGCCCTGTCCTGGAGGGTATTTTTTTAGCAGTTCAGTCTGGTTAGAAGGCAGCCTTAGCCTTATGACCCTTGTACTGCACAGCTCCCCAAGATAGATTGAGAAACAGAGATGAGCAGACCTGAAGACTGGATCAAAAGAAGGAAGAAAGAGAGACAAAAACACAGACTGTGATTCGAAAAGCACACACTGTTTGGTTTGGCCTGCAGACATGGCAGCTCAGCAACAGGAAATGTCAGCTCATGAAAGCCTTTACACGGCATCATCAGAGGACAGCCATCAGCCCCCTTGGCCTGATTCCCAACATCACACTAAGGAGAGAAAAACAATATGGACTGATATTAATGACTGGATGTCCTTCTAAATCAGGAGCATTCACTAGGCTGGATGGCTTGGCCAGTAGCAGTAATTTGATTGTCTTGGCAAGAGTAAGAAGGTGCAAAGGAGCTCTCATTTTGGTGCTGGCTCTGAATTCCAGTGATCACTGTTGGCTGGTTGTTTGATGAGAGGGGTTGGCCTGGGTTAGAAATTGCACAAACATCACAGAAGTAACCAGTACTAACTGACGTTAACCACCGGTAGGTATAAGAGAGACATTTCCTGTTGGAGCTGCAGTGGAGCGAACATGGACCTATGACTTTATGGGTCGAGTCTCCAAAAAGATTCATTCATCAGGCTTGCCATGTTTGTGAATGTGTCTCTTGTGCTGGCATCTTTAAGAGTGAATCACTTTGCTATAAAAACTCCTGGCTAACAGCCTTTCCTGTGAAGGGATAGATCCTACACACCTAAGCTCAGAGTCTGTTGAACTATTTCCATATTAACAGAATTTTAGTCTGTTCTTTCCCACAGGCAGACGGACATCGTCTCAGATACTCTTTATAAGGCACCATGGTGTTTCATTCCCTAGAAAGGAAGCGTGCATTACAAAAGTGACACATTTGTAAGCACCATGAAACTACTGACTTCTTCTGCCTGCCTTTGTTTCTCTTGGCACACTTGATTTTCAGTTTCACTAACAGTTTCTATAGCCTCTGAAGTCTTGCAGCTATTGAAATCCATAGCTAAACATGAAATGAAGAAGCAAACAGACAACACCATCTGTCTTCACTACAATTTTTTATGAGACCCTCCAAACAACTTCCTCACTCATTGTGAAAGTCATGCCACAAGACTCACTGAACAGCTTGTCTTTGTGTCCCCATGTCCCCCATGGCATGCTTTCCTTCCCTTGGCTTCTGTCACCTTTAATCTTAACATCCTTTGGAGTCCAGGTCAGGCAGATACAAGTATCCAAAATCTCATAGGGATTTACTGGAGGTAGGTGCAAGGAAAGGGCGGGTATCTGTGGCAAAGTAGGGATGTGTAGCCTTAGTTTTACCCACAGTGCATGCAGGTACCTGGCAAACCCTACTGAACAGTGGCCCAACTGTGAGTTTCCCAAAGAGGTATCATTCTATAAAGCTTTGGTTTTGCTTTAAGACATATCCTGGATTGTAGATGATACTTGACAACACGATCTCCTCCTTCTTCAGTTTGTGCTTTACTTAGCATAAACCCGCTTGTCCAAGGTGACTACCTTTATACATTTACTCACAATACTGCTCTCCACTTGTTTATATACAGCGGGTGGTAAGTTAAGGATACATGATATGTTAAAATGAGTGATTTATTTAATGATGTGAGTCATATTCTTTTTTGATTCATCCAACAGTATTTATATGACTCATCCTACATATGCCAAATTATATGTACTAGAGAAAAAAGTACAGTGGGAAATATCTGAATAACTTTCTAGAGATAGAACAGGGAGAGAAAGAGAATTATTATCCAAAACTAAGTGCCTTTGTGTCATGCCCACAGATTCTCTAGTATTATTCTCCTCTCAAGAGTTTGCTGCAAACTCCATAGAGACCCTTATCCTGCCATCTCCAAGATATAAAAAGCATGAACATCTAGAATTAGATAGGAAAACTTCTCTAGCTCTGTGCTTGGCAAAAATTTGGTAGATTTGATGGCAATTGAGTAAAATACTAGACAAATGTTCAAATAAGGCTCGTGTCCCCCCAAAATCTAAACACATTAAACATTGTGCTCCTTTATTATACAGATGGAAGGGTGAAAGTACAGCACCCTTTTCTAAGGAAACAGTATTTTATAAATCACATTATACTGAATCAGTATATTACTGATTTTTCCCTTTGCTTCAGTCCCCTCAAGCAGCAGGAAATCATTCTCATGCGTTCACTTAGGGAGCTCTTTTAATAAAAGTTGAACTTTAAATATTTATCTGTGCAGCAAAAAGTAAGTGTCAAAATTCCTTGGAATAGTATGAAAAAAGGATCCTGATTTTTAGGGATTTTCACCCATTAGAATGCATTTACTAAATGTAATCCACTTGCAAATCTCCAGCATTTGCACTTAAGAAGGTTGAAGACACTCAGAAATACACTTTTAACAGACATGTTATTCCATGTGTTTATGCACATACATGTGATTATTTTCTGAACTCACCTGATGCTATCTAAATAATGTTCTTTTTTACTAAAAACTGCAGTACCTGTAGCAGACTATACATACAATCATATTTGAAGAATATGACCCAGTTTACAGTTCAGTAAGGAAAAGCTCTATTGTAGAAAATTAAGTCTCTGTCTTAAAGAACCAATTGAGACTTCTCCTACTAACATTTTATGAATCTTAACATTTTCACTATAAAACACAAAGCTTAATTTATTTTCATTCTGCAAACTATTAAAAAGTGAAGGAATTCCCATTACAATGATTGCCAAGATATTAAAAAAGAATGGATAGCTAACTAAATAACCAGTTTTCAATGCTACAAAAAATATGTATTTTACAAGACAAACACTTAGATGCTAAAATTATAAATGAACTTTTGGGAGCAACAAGAAATTCAAGCATAAAAATCAGTTTTCTGGAGTGTGTGTGCACATGCATGTTTTGAACCTGTCTCAAATCACTTAAGACCTCTCATTGCATTCCATTACATTGTTCTTGGAATTCCCTAGGAGGATGCCCATAAACAAATCTCTATCCTAGACCTCATCTCTTCAAAGTTGAAGGCAAGCTGCCCCACTATGGAGGGGTCACTCAGATCTGAAGTCCCATCATTTGAAAAACTCCTCTAATAATTTCAAACTTGGTCTTGCATTGCTTTTTACCACTTCATTATAACCAATATAGTACTATTTCATTTTTCTATTGACTATGTAAGTGGATTTCCAGAAAATATGATTTTCTCACTCTTTTGCTGTTTAATCAACATTATCTTCTCCAACTTTATTTCTCCTCATTGTAGCTTTGTAATTGATCTAGAGTTCTAGGATAGTAAATTAAATTCCTCTGCTGGATCTTCAAAGAAATTCAATCACTTGTTCTCCTTTCTCTTTAATATGATATCTTTTTTTGATCAAGAAAACGTGTCTTGTTTCTTACAATATCAGTGAGTCTTTGAGTGTTTATTTTGTTGTTCTTCCTTGATTCTATCTGAAACACTTGTTTCCTCTTGACTTGAATGTACTTAAACTGTTTTCTTCTTTCTAATTTGGTGTAGCATTTGTCTACCCCTGAAATCTAGTTGTGCATCTGAGTTTGTGATACACATATGGAAGTGTTCCTAGGCCTTTTCCATCTTCAGTGTGAAGGCAGAACTTTCCCAAGAACAGATTTATTCTGTTTATTTCCAGACACTGTCATAATGTTTGAAGGGAGAAACAAGCAAGCCTCACTATACTATTCTAAGAATTATTAATTCTAGTATCTAATGCAAAGCCCACGGACTCCAGAAGGTTAATGTAGATGGGATTCAGAAAATAGATGATAAAACTCTCATAATATTCTGCCACAACAACAAAAATACTGGGAATCACAGATTTAGTCTACGGTAACTTTACAGAAGAGTACCTAAATCTAACATTAGAAAAGAAATTTGCTTGAAGTGATTTTGGAATTCTTCTCCTTTAAACTTTCACACTTCATTTTGAATACTTTTGGGTATATAAAAATGAAAAGCCTTCAAAATCCATTTCCCTGCCTGTAGGTAGAATTTGTCATAAGGATCCCAATGGATGCAAAGCACAGTACCATTAAAGACCTCCCAGGAAAGCAATTTCATGATTTCCTGCAGTTTACTTTCATACAAACACAAAAACTAGCCTTTTATAGAACCAATACATGGTATTGGGCATCTTTCTTTTATTCTGATACACACACACATACCATACATACACACACACACCTCACAGAACCTTCTGTTCAGGAGGTTATCAAATGAAAAGTGTAATTTACCTTATATTCTACACAAGATATTATTTGAATTTAAGTTTTATTTGAATATGAAAATTAGTAACAGTATGAATTATTTTTGGTTTGTTACATTAAAAGCTCATATTAATAAAATCACAATCATCTATCATGTATGTACCATTAACATGGCATGTTTATTTTCTCTCTGGTGTTGTAACTGGAAATGAAAATCAATACCTTGTCTTATGTCCATTGAGAAACAACAACAGTAAGAAAGAGTCTGGGTAAATCACAGCACTCCTAAGCCATCTCAGAACTGTAGAAGCCATGCACGGAATGGGTAGTGATGGAGTGTATTTATAACTTGAATTCAGTGCCCTTTGGTGTTGAAGAATCTGTCTGAGTCCCCCCGAAAGTTTGCTGTGGCTCCACAGCAAAAATGAAGTATTTTGTACTTCCTCAGCTCAAATGAAACTATTTTAAAATCATTCCTGTCTCCATCTCCGAATGTCTGTGGGCCTGAGAAACAACAGAAAAGACTGTGAATGATAGAAGGGATTCCAAACACAATCTCCCAATAGTATGGTACATCAAATAATGTTTTACAAAACAGATGGATCCTTGTGGGTACATTTTATGCACCAAATCAAATGGGTTAAGTCTAAAAGCAGCAAACTATTTTTTTTCTTCAGCATGAATTATTATTTCTATTATTGGGAGTAAAATGAACACATCATACAAATGTGATTTTCAAAACACACAACCAAAGTTAAAAAGAAAAAGACAATGTAAAGGCAATTGGGAAGTAAGATCTAGGAGAGACAGATGAAACAAATCTTAGCCACCGTTTGGAAATAATCCAAATGGCTGCTGGAGAATTAGAAAATTCAAAAGGAGAATTCAGGCTTGACTTGCAACATCTTTGGGAAAGGATGCAGGAGCAAGCCGACAGCATCACTGTCAGAAAGGCTCGCTGAACTGAGGATACAGAACCAGGAAGCTGAATAAGGAGGCTGGCATGGATAGTTGCTTGAAAATAAAATCACGTTCCCCTTCAACAGGTTTCACACGCAAGGGAAAAGATAGGCGAGTAAAATAAAGCACGCTTGCTCCTTTCCGACAGGAGGCTCTTCTTTGAGAGCGCTGACATCTGACTTCCTGAAGTTCTGATTTCCCTAGGAAACTGTGCAAGGTCTGCATTGTTGCATTTTGGAAGATCATCTACCCGCTGAAAACACCACGCTGAACAGTGCCTGAGCAATGGAGGGTGAACAGACAATCAGTCACATGTCGCTGCTCTTTTTTTCTCACTAGGGAGTGGAAAAAATAGCCATGTTCCTTTTTGGATGACACTGTGATGAAGCAAAAATAGTTGACTGGACATAAGAACTATACATCTTTTAGCCACATGTCAGTCTCATTATTTCAAAGTCGCTTTTGAGTGAGGGAGTGGTGATCTGGAAAGAGAGATCAATAATGTTAGCATGAAGAGCCAGTGTGTATTCAGAGTAGCCTTCCGGTCCTTGTTGTGCATGAGGTGAAAAAGTATTTTCCAAAAAAAGAGAAAAATTTTAAAAGCAGTTGTGTTCCTTCTCAAGCATTAGTTCCCTAGCAATAATATAATATTAGTAGCAAAGGAGAAGTTTGGGGATGGGAAGGGAAAGGGAGGAAATGACTGTTTTTAGCATAGTGGCAAACACACAGTTGTACCACAACAGGAAACCAATGACTTCTTGGAGGCTTGAATTAATTTTAACCTTAACTAGGTCATTTTTTATATTGATGCATGATTTTTGAGTCAGATTTCTCAGTGTTATTTCTGAGGTCTTTATTGGTCTGTATGCCTCAATTCTCACAGTATAACATGTAGGGATTTTCTCTGGGAATGTTAGTGGAAGAGTGAATAAATCCTTAAAATCTACAAGCGCACTCTAATGAAATTGACTTCCCTGTGCCATTTATAAATTTGATACAAAGAAAATGATTTGACAAAACTTTGCACTTAAACTTTTCATTGTTTGATAAAGCTCAGGAGATGCAAACAGTAAACTAGAACATATTCTATCTGCTACTTCATTTTGCTTTCTATACATTGGAATATAAATATATTATTTTCTTATAATGACCCTTACACATTTTTTAAAAAGTTTATATGCAAGCTTAACATTAACCAACTATGTTTTGGTTTCTTATCTTTAAACATATTGATTATAGAAATAAGAAATGGAATTTATTGTATTAAAATTGGATAAACTAAAGGAAATTTTAAGCCTTCAATATAAAATACAATGTACTAAAAATTAAAATGAAGAAAAGAAAGGAAAATTGATTTAACATAATGCTTAAAAGAAAAAAATGGCAGAAAGAAGAAAAGAAATAATGCTTCCTGGCTTTATAATTATAATCATGGAAAAAAATATAAAAATAATAAGAGACGCAAGAGTATGTATTTAAAAACTTACTCAGGGGTCTTTGAGTACAAGTAATAACACAACAAAAGAATAATAAAACACCTTTTTTTTAAAATTTTTATTTAAAGAAAGACTAAACAAAACAGAAAATAGGTAGAAATAATACATACGTTCAGAGAAAAAAATAAACAGTAAGAAATCAGTAGTTGATGTTTACATATTGTCGTTTTACAAATAGTTGTTCAAGATACAAAAATGGAACTTGTAAAGTGGGAATTCAAACAGCAAGACCCCAAACAGTTCTGTTCAACTATCCAACAAAAACTCAGTAACATGGTTGTCAATCCTATACACTTAAACATACATGCAGTTATCCATATCTTCATTTATGTTTAGATTAAACAAACTAAAGCAGGTTAAAATCATTCTGAACAAAGAATAATAGTATTGCTGGATTTTACATCATGACACTGTGATCAGCACTGGGCACTATAGTGTCTTTTAGTAAAAACCCCTTTGAGATCTTAGAAGACATTAAAAGATAGTATACAAAAAAACACCTATCATATTTCTTTATGGTTTAGTGGCCTAATTCCATAAAATGCTAAATTAAAGTTTGGTAATCCCAGTCATTTATTTTTTTTTTCTATGTGGCTTCTTCTTGTCAAATTTTTGTGTTGAAATCAATTTCAAGCCACAAATGTTTTACTACCCACATTATTTGTATTAGTCACTTTCACTTCACTGGAACAAAACGTCCAGTACTGAAACCTAAAGGAGGAGATGTTTATTTGGCTCATGTTTTCAGATGGTGGAGTCTCTGATTAGCTGGCTTTGATGCAGAAATAGCCTGGTGAAAGGGCATTGTGGTGAAAAGCTGCTCAACCCATCACAACCAGATTGCAGACAGAAAAAACAGCTTGAGAGAGACAGTGAGACAGAGACAGCGACAGAGAGCAGAGACAGAGAGATACCCTCTGAAATCATATAGCCAGCGCCTTATCTTTTCCAACCAGATCCCACCTCCTAACAGCATATTCAGTTATAAACTTGTAATGGATTAATCTACTACTAATATAGCACACCTATGCTCCAACTACCTTCTGACAGCCCCATCTCTGAACATGTGATTCCTGAGGAGGGGAATTTTAGGTCTAAATCCTTACACTATGTGAAAAATTTTGAAGAAAGGGAGACAAGGGTTCAGTTTGTACTGGAACGAAAGTTAATAGGGTTTGTCAGCATGCAGGAAAGTTAACACTCAGGATGTCCCAGGTGGCTTCCATCAAATGTCCTATTTGGAATTGAAATTGGTGCACTAGCACAAGTGTTAATTTAATCAGATAGCTAGTCTGAGAATCACTGATTAGGAATGCCTTTCTATCTAATTAACTCAGTAAGGCATTCATCATATATCTACATTTCTTTCTTAATTAATACAGGTGGGGCAGGAATCTCTGCATGTGTTCTAGTGCCATTTATCAAGATAACTGTAGGAAATGATTTTAGTAGACTTGGATTAGTAGCTTTTTAAACATGATCCTCAAGGGAGCTATTCAAACAAAAGCCAATGACTTCATCATCTTCCACATTGTTTTAATTAATGTTTTAATGTTAAAGAAAAAGGATTATTTAATGATATGGTTAAAGATTTTCCCTAACAATCTTTTTTTTTTTTTTTTTTTTTTTTTTTTTTTTTTTTTTTTTTGCTCTTTATTTCTAAGAGGCATGGAATAAATCTCTGTTTAGGGATAAAATCAAATCAGCTCTTTTTCTTCGAATAAATAATATCGATGAGTATCTGTCTTAGTTACTTTTTACTCGTCGCTGAGACAAAATACCTGAAGCCCAAAGTTGGGAAAGGAAAGGTTTATTTCTTACAGTTTTTGGAGGTTTCAGTCCACACTCAGTTGTCTCCAAGACATGGCTGGGCTGCAGTTCATGGCGGCCACCAGCAGCCAACTCGAACCAGCAAAGAGCAAGACACACCTTCTTCCTGCCATTACATCACATCCTGGCTCCACCTCTATGTGGGTGGAGCACTGACACCATCAATCCAAGCACTAGACAATGAACCATCACAAATGAACAATGCAAACTCATGAGGCCTGGGGGACACAAACATAAACCATGACAGTATCCTTTGAGTGAAATGATTACCCAGAATCAGAATAGTATTTAATAGAGAAAATAAAGCACAAAAGAAACCTAGCATATGATTCAAGGAGGTTAAATTTATTTTAGAATCTATGTATACTTTTACAGAATATTTTTTGGATAAAAAGCATACATCATATGATTTTTAAGTAGGCTTCAAAGTGTAAAACAAAACAAAATACAAAACAAAAAGAGTAATAAATTCCATGATTAGATAATAAGTATTTTAAGAGACCTGGAAAAACTAGTGAAACTGACTTCATGGAGATGAAGAGCAAATAGCATATAAAATCAGACAGAGCATGTTTTCTTAACATTTTAGGGTTAGCAGGGATTGTTAAAATCTAATCGACCTAACTCAGTCATCTACAAGATGTCATGTTTTCAGGTTTGTGGTGGACTGAAAACTGGTGGTCAATATAAACGCCAGCTGAACTGAAACAGCATGGTGCTGTGTGTAGATGGCCCCTGAGGATTGTTGCCAGCATAAAAAGGAGACCCATAGGGAAGAGTGTTGTTGTTTGGTGCTGCTGATTCTCCTGGAGGAGCTTGTTGAGTTTCTTTCCTAATATGAACTTGGTTATCATCAGAGGAGCTCAGGTCCTTGTTGTTCAGAGAATGGCTGTGGTTCACTTTGGGGGAGCTCTGGTCCTTACGTTGAGCATCACTTTCTGGCTCTGGAGGGGAAGATCGTGTGTTGCTCAATCTCCAGAAGCTTGTCTTGCTGGCTTCCGGGTGTTAAGTAGACTGTTCACATGTCAGACAAAAAACAATTGCCCATTTTCCATTATATGATCACTTCAAGATAATGAGCATTTAAACATGGGTATGCAACAGCCTAGTCCTTCTCTGCGATGCAGACATATATTTATCTATAAGGAAATGTAGCACATATACCACTACCAATAGGTCATGAACATTGGCTTTCTGCCCTGTCTTTGCCAATCTCTGTGTGTCATTACATCTACCCAAAGAGACGAAAGTTTACCGAGATAGTTTATTTTTTATTCCCCAAAGTTTTAGTGATAACAGTAATAAAATTGTTGAAAAACAAGTATAGCCAAGAAAACCATTTAAAAAAAATCAAAGGAGGCAGATAAACATCTAAGGGAAAAAAGTCTTTCAGATAGTTTTCAGATTGTTTTCAAGTTCTTGCTCTAATTTAGGAAAACTAATACGAGAAATCTCAGATGATAAATTCATTCATTCAGAATTTGGTTCATTCAAAAAACGTGTTGAGCATGTCAGTTACATAAGGGAGTAACAAAAAAGAAAGTAGTCTAAATTTCAACCCTCTTGCTTGTGCAAAAGATAAACAATAAATATATAAATATACTGCATCACTAGTGATGATGGCTAGATCAGGGGTAGTGATGCAAGCTGCTCGGAAAGGGTGATCAGCAAGCTCCTGACGGGAGAGCCGAGCAGCCCATGGGCTGTGTCACAGGAGGTTCCCACTCCAAAGAAACACTAGGTGCAGGGGTGAAGGTAGAGGGTTTGTCGGGCCTTTTAGCAAGCCAGGGAGGTGAACTGAATGGAGACCAGGACAGAGAGTTGAGTTAGAGGAGGCGAAATCAGAGACGAAGAAGGAGGCTCACGTTCCATATGATACAGAAAAATGCAGGAAGGGATTTTTACTACTATTCTGCAAATGTGGAAGCTATTCAGCAGAAGGGGCAAATCTGTATTTCAAATAATTATATTAACTTCTGATTAGAAAAGAAAAAAAGCAAAGGTGAAGACCTGGACCTGGTAGGAGTTTTATTCTTCACTGACCAAAGTGGTAGAGTTGAATAAGAAGCAGATGAGCTCTGCATGTATCTTGGAGGCTTGCTGAAGTACAGGACTTAACAATTATTTGAAAGTTTTAGGACCTATGTCAAGTAGGATTAAAATCTATATTTTATTATGATTATTCAAGAATGAAAACAAAGAGAAAGTCTACTTAGAAAAAAAGGCCTCATCTTCATCTTTCAAGGTTACGTCTAAAATGTCCCCCAAAAGTCTAATGTGTGCAGGCGTGGGGCTTGTGGTAGGTTATTGGGTTAGAGGGTCACTAACCTCATCCTCCAACGAGTTCATACTGAACGTGTTGTTAGGAGGAGGCCCTTGTTGGAAAAGTGGGTCTCTGGGGCGAAGTCCTGGAAGGTTGCATCCTTGTCTGTGACTCTTCCTGTTCTCTCTGCTCCCGGGATGCCGTGGACTGAGCAGCTTTCATCCAGCAATTCCTTGCATTACACTGTTTCTGTTTTGGAGCCACAATGGATTGGAATCTCTGAACCCAGGAGTCAAATAAACTTTTGCTCCTTTCAATGGAGGATGTCATATATTGTGTTCCAGAAATAGAAAAGCTGACTAATGCAATGTCACAAGATAAGTGCAATAAAACTTTAAAATTTTAGGAGACAATATATCCCTTCTAAAAATTACTGAACTATTTTTATCCCTCGACCAATTCTAAACCTAATTCTGTCACATGAAGAGGTATTATTTCATTCAGCAAATATTATGTGACTTCAAAATGGACGTTAGTTAATTTTTCATAGCTATAAAAAGACATAGAAAATCAATTTAAAAGAGGAAAGGTTTATTTTGGCTCACAATTTCTGAGGTTTTATTCTGTAGCTCCAGGGCTGAAACATCAGAGCTGAAGGCTGTGGCAGAGGAACTATCCAAGGCTCCACAGCCAAGAAACAGAAGGGAAGAGCAGGAGAAAAGGGAAGTGATACAGTCCAATAGGGGACGCCACGCCCCATGATCAACTCTTCACCTACCCCACCTCCCAAGTTCCCATCACCTTCCAATAATGCCATCAAATTGTGATTACCTCAGTGATTGATCCCTGATACAATCAGAGCCCTCATGAAATCACATTCCAAAAGCCTCACCTCTGAACACATGATACCTTGATAGGACATTTTTTGGGTATTCAAACAATAAAAGCCTTTATTATTTTGTATTTTGTGTCAAATTTATTTTATCTCATGTAATGAAAAATATCACAAAGGCAACAAACTTTTTCTTGATTCCTCAATATGGCCTTGAAAATATGGCCTGTAAAAAGTTACAACTCTTTTTTAATAATACTCCTTAAAGTCTCTTTCTCCTTCTGGTGATGCAGATTTCACTGCTATCAAAGCAGACAGGTTCTCTAAAATGGTATTTCACTAACAGTGTAAATTGATTTCCACTCAGATTTAAAAAAAAAAAAAAAACACTAAATGCTCAGCACCTTCTGTCCTCTAGGAAAGAAGACTGTCCATGCCTCACATACACTGAAAATTTGCATAGTAGAGAAAAAAGAAAGGATTGCAAAGGTAACTGGAAGACTATTTGAGAAACAAATAGGAAGGATGATGGCATGCAGAGGGTAGAAAGAAATAGTCTCAGTAATTCCCTAAAAAGTCCTGAAAGCTTAGAGTGCTCCAGACAGGATTGAGGTCCTACAAAATTATCGGGGAACAGAAGCACACCCCCATCTGAAGCAGTCAGAGCTGGACATGACCCCCCAGTATGTAACGGCCCATATTATTTCTCTTCCCTACCTTTCTTGCAGTATTATT
This sequence comes from Cavia porcellus, assembly GCF_034190915.1. NCBI lineage: Eukaryota > Metazoa > Chordata > Mammalia > Rodentia > Caviidae > Cavia > Cavia porcellus. The sequence continues at coordinate 21,498,231 of NW_026947497.1, read as the reverse complement.
TATTACCAAGTAAGTTTCAGATATTTACTTACATTAAACCTAAACCCGAAGAAAATAAAAGTTCTGTCATCAGTGTGATATTTATGTCCATCTGGACAATGGTGAAACATTTGCCTCTAGGATAAACTTGATTCAACCATAGGGAGCAACATTGAAACTGATCCACTGAGAAACATATTCCTATATAAATTGTTTTTGTTGTATTCATTTCCACTCGAGCTGCCATGACTTAATAGCTGTAACAGACTCATGATATCATGTTGTTTCCAAGAACTGCTTCTCTTGAAGGTTTGCAGCACACAACTAAAATATTGAGTGTGTGAGAGTCATGCTTGAGCTATAAAAAGCAGAAGGGAATTAGCATCAACACCAGTATCTTGGCTGAGTGTCTAAATGTTATCCTTTGACAGTGGCAGCTTATTAAACAATTTTTAAATAAGACGTTTTCCCATCACAAGGAAAACATTCATTTATGGGGACTTTACAACCTAGGATTTAAGGCTTTAAAAGAAAATTTTCTGTCTGTAATATGGATTATCTAAAGGCACTGGAGAGACCTGCCAATACAATTGGCTTGAGGTTGGAAGGCTTGAAACTACTTTTATGTAAAAAATGATGTCTAAGAGCAAATGAGTCACAGACAAAAGGCCAAAACATGTCATCCTGAAGAAATTAGGGAATAGTAAACAGCAAAGATTGCATGAGAAATACGAATAAAAGATAAATAAAGGAAATATTATGTTATTCCCATTAACGTTTGTTTTTTAAGAGAATCTTAGACATGTCAGTTATGCTTTATTTAATAGTAGGATTCTTGTGAGGCAGACTAAGTCTCCCCAGCTTTCCACTCATCTGCTGCATACGCTGTACAAAGGAAAGATATTAACAAATGTTCCTTTGTGACTGGGGAACTTAACATGTAGCCCTCTTAGCTAAATCATAGTTTCCCATTGACATATGGACTGGAAATTTTTTACTGGTAGGGAACTATTCCTGTGACTCATAAGATGTTTAGCTGCATTCCTGGCCTCCTTTAACTAGATGCCAAAATCTTCCCCCCCCCAGTTATGATCGTTTCAAATATCTCCAGACACTGTCAGATATGATCCAAAATGGAAATACACCACAAATAAAAAATCACTAATGCAAATCAATAAATTATATAATAAAAATTTTCCGTGCATCTATATATGCATTGGGTATACTTATTTAATTTTACCTCTTAAAGAATGTATAAGACTTCATAGCTTAATTAATTTGTACTGCACTAAGTAAAATCTGTATCATGAGTAAAATATATAGACCATGCAGCTAAATAAAAAGACTACCTCTGATCAGGGCAAATAGAGTTTAGCAAATGATCTCTTCAAGTACTTAAAGTCAGGCTGCATGGGACCACATGAGCTTTAAACGACTATCACACTACAGACCTTAGGAAGCCCTTCCAGAGAGGGGAAATTAATGTCTCATGATAAAAAGAAAGTGATCCTATGACAGCAAATGACAATAAAATCGAGCAAAAACACTGGTAAAAAAACACGAGCAACTGTTAAATCAGTGGACTGGATGATAACTAGAAGGCAAGGTTGGAAACTTCATCTTAGAAAGTAATGATGAAAGAGAAGGTTTAATGTAACTTCAAAGCTTTGTCTGAGTCATATATGCATGATTTTCTAAAGATATTGTGATACCTGAACAATAAAAAAGTGAAGGAGAAAACATGATGTATATCTATATGATTTATGATTCAAACTTTCAGAAAATTCCTGTGGGAACTAAAGCTTTTTGTGCCTCTGAACGAACTTTCCACATATCACAAAATCCTTGATATAATGTCAGTGTATGTATAGTTTGGATAACATTTTCAGAAAGAATCTGCTAAAGGAAAAATAAATTATGTGAACATTTGTTACCCTTTCTGTGCAAGGCTGAATGGTTTCAAAATTCCCTGATAGCCATGCTAATAATACTAACAGGTGAGACCTTCATTAGGTTATGAGGACTTCTCTCTTATGGATAGGATTAAGGACCTTGTAAAAGATGTTTTTGAATCACTTGGTTTTTGGTCCTTTTGTGCTTTACCATGTGAGAATCCAGTGTTTCTTCTCTCTGAAAGCTGGACAACAGGACGGCATGTTGGAAGCGGAGAAAAGACTTCAACAGATAAATTTTCCAATGCCGTGATCCGAAACAGTCCATCCTCCAGAACAGAGAGAAATAGATTTTACTTCTTTATTTGTTACTAGTCTGTGATAGCAACACACATGGACTAAAACTTTAACCCAAGAGCCTTATTCTCTCAAAATCAAGGATATGAGGAACTATCATACACACAAAGTACCTAAAAGGAGTTATTCCCACAGATAAAGTGGACTCATGCGCTCCTTAAATTCTGTGCTAAGCATCTTATAACAGAAACCACTAATTCACATCAAATACTCCCTTCAAGTATAACTGCATCGCTTGACTGAGACCTAATTATTAGAAATTTTCTACCCACCCATTCCCAACCATTTTTCTTTGACATGACTAAACGAAACCAAATGACAGTCAAAAGAGAATGTTTCTCAGATTCACAGAGGACTTTTACAAAGGAATTTTGTGGCTGAGTGCCAGACAGATGAATCTAGGAATAAATAAAAGGTCTGTATCTACAGAGTGGATGGAATCTTTATTAAATTTAGAAATAAGACATCAAATAAAAACGCTGAAATGTGGTTTTCTTACCCCCATTAATAGATAGAGGAAATTTAAGATTGTAAGTTGATTGATTGAAAGAACATCCCACGGAATGACCTGCATTCTGGAATGTCAAATAGGACACCCAGGTTTTACTTTGATAAAGAAGGATGAGAAATAGTTCGGGAGAATCTTTATGCACACTCCAAACTAGGATTCCAGATGCTGTTGAAGCCATGTTTGTGGGCCTCAGTTTCCTTATCTGAATAATGAAGATTGAAGAATTATGCCTTAAAGTATGTTCCATGGAATATTATTTCCAAGAGAAGCTCAAAGAAAAAAATTGTTTTGGGGCAGATATACAGATGTTACATTTTTTATAACCTTCTTGCAGAGTTAGGAAGCACAGTTAGAATAGTATGGAGATTTGGGGTTATGGTAAAGGAACTTGCTTATTTGTATATGCCAAGTTTTTCCAAATTTGGGGGCATAAAATCTTTCATTTTCTCCTAACATACACTTAGTTCCTTCAGAGATCTCCTTCAGAGAATAATGTAGATTAAGTTATTCCCTTTCAATATCTACCATATTAAAAATGTAAGATTAAGAAGAAGTTTATCAAGAAGTTTTGCTCTGTAATCTGTTCAGACACAGCAAACGTGTCCTCCATTCTAGACATACTCATGAGTCTAGTCGTGAATATGTGGTGCACTCAGGCTTGAAACTACATGTTGAGAGTAAAGTAAGCAAATTCTATGTCCAGTAGAAGAGTCATGAAAAATTATGAAGTAATAATGCAGCATATGTCCAGGAAAATCTGCACTAAAGACTGTGCCTACCACTGCCAGAAATGAGGTGGCCAAAGGGAAACCCTAATTCTGTGGTCTGCAGCTCTGGCCGCTCTGCTTTCTTCTCTAGTGTTCCTAGGCTTTCCATCTTTGTGGTTTACAGCTCTTAAGTTTTAAGGAGAACAGACACATTCTACTTTTGTTAGCTTTTTTTTCTTACACATAACTTTTGGCTTAAAATATATACTTACATGAAAGTACACAATACACATAAAGTATATAAACACATCAAATTAAATAAATGTAATACCCTTCAACCAATGATAATATGTAGTCAGAGCCAGAACTACACTGTGTAATATCCTTCAAATGCATGTCAAACCCTACAGTCAAAGCTAATATATGTATTGGTGCAGGATAATGTTGCAGTCTTATATACTCCCTGGGAAGTAGTGTCATGTTTATGCTCATTTATATAAAAGCTACTTGACTATGTTCATGCTATATGCAGTTGAGACAGAGGTGCAGTACTTTCCAAATATGTGTCTCACTTTGAACCACTGCCTCCTTAGGGAAGTCTGCCTGATCAAGCTCAGCACCCGTGGGCCATGGCTTCCCTTCCCATTGAAGGACATGGGAAGGAAATCTCCTTTCCAAAGCAGAGTCTTAGTGGTCAGTCATCCCTGATACCTGCTTTCAGCTTTTTAAAGAGAAAAATATTTGGAGATGAACTTTTTAAAATTCCTACCAGAGCCTAGTCTTTTGTGAAGGCTTTTTATGTACTTATGTGCTTTGAGGTAAATAGCAAAAAATATTATTTAATACTGGCATGTTGCAGTTGATAAAAATCATTATATGTCATTTCTTGATCCTAAAACACTATGGTATAAGTAAGACAAACAGAGACAACATTATAAATATGCACAATTACAGCCAAGAGGATAACGATGTATACAATAATACACACATTATATTTATGAAGCAAAGTCATAAACCTAGACTGCTATGTGCCACACAATTAAGATTGTATTTAGAACTTCTAGGAATTGTGGAAATCCATTTTGAGTAGTAACTTCTGTTTTCCTCTCCATTGTTTAATAAATAAATTTCTAAGGAAATTCCCAGGCAATTTGTCAGAATGTATTGTCTCACAAGTTGACCGTTTCCAATCATAGCTACTTTCTGGGTGAATGAGTATTTTATTAATACATGATGAATGCCTCAAATCAGGGAAATAAAGACATAAACTAGGGACATTTTCTCCCCTGGGACCACCGTCTTCACCTCAACCTTCACTGTTTTTTATATCTGTGTGACTGTCATTTGTAACAAACTTTGGATGAGTATCTTGACCTCTGGAAATAAAAAACTGAAGAAGGACTCAAAAAGAACCATTATCACCTTCCCTACACTTCCCTGAGAAGGGAAATTGAAAATAGACTGATTTGGGGGTAGGAGAAGAGGCAGAAGTGGCGGACTGTGTACTCCCATGATTTGTCATGGCAAAACTGCACGAGTTTGCTTAGGATTAAGTAAATACTGTGGAAAGCAGATGGAATGCATGCAAGCCCCATAAGAAGGATGCTTGCTGGGGGAAGAAAATTAAGAAGGAGGAGCAGGTAGGATCAGCACAAGGGCAGGTGCTGAGGGGAGCTGAAAAAGGATTCAGATGAGACCAGATTTCCTTTGTCTAGGAATTGTACTGTGTGTGTAAATGGCGTGTCTCTAGGCGAATACCAGCATTCTAGCACTGTCACAGAAATAAATGATGGGTCTTTTTTAAAGTTCTTTCTCATACTAAGAGTGGTGGCATACACCTGCAATCCCAGTACTTGGAAGGCTGAGGCAAGAGAATCTGGAGTTCCAGGACAGTGGGCTACACGTTGAGTTCCAGGCCAGCTCAGATGATGCTAAAGACCTGTCTTAAAAAAAAAAAATTATACAACAATAAAACCACCTCCCTTCTATAAGAGAGTACTGATCAGAGGAAAAGAGAAGCTTACTAGGAATAGGAGGGGACTGAAAGCACATAACTAAGTTGTGTCTTGCACATTCATGCACACCCTAAGGTGTAGGAGTGGGCGTGGAAGTAAAAGAATTTGCCCAAACCGCCTCTACTTCATAGCTGCCCAGTGATGAGGGAAGAGAAAGTCGTAAGTCTACTAACTGTAGACACATAAGTGACTAACTGTAGACTCACACTTTTTATTGCAATGGAAGTAAGAAAATTGGGGTAGATAGAAACTTTTGTCTTTAAATGACAAAATTATATATCTTTATTGTGTACAATATGATATTTAAAAGCATGTACATATTGTGGAATGGCTAAATTGAATGATTTTCACATGCATTACCTCAATATATTTTGTGATGAAAATATGCAAAATCTACACTCATTTTTGAGAGCATACAGTATTCTTGATCTTTTTTTTTTTTTTTTTTTCCGTTTTTATCGGTACCAGGGATCGAACTCATGACTGCCTGCTTGCAAGGCAGGCACTTATGCCGCTCAGCTAAATCCCCAGCCCCACATACAGTATTCTTATTAACTATGATTATCATATTGGACAACAGAGTTTTTAAATATATTTCTTGTATCTAGTTGAAATTGTAAATTTTTAAACTAAAAGTCTGATTATAGAAATTGCCTAAGAAGTTATCAAAATTTCTATAATGTATTACTCTGCAGAGATTTGATCCTAAAGTTTTTTGAAAATGACAAATGGTTAGATTTTAAGATAACCTTAATTAATTAAGCCACACCAATGTGAATCTCCTCAGCACACAGTTATGCAACTTAAGAAATTGTGCATTTCTTGAAAGGTTCAAATTTCCTATGTTTTATTCATATAATAAGTGATAATTTAACCTTTTTCTGGAAATTCATTATTCTCTGCTTTTCTATATCATTAAAATTAGAAAATAAACATCAAAAATTAACATTATTGTCACTACTTTCTGACTTTCGTATGTTTTCATATATTATATACCCAAATAATGTGTTAGTATAAATTCAACGCTTGTATTCTGGCACAGACTCTACAAAGAATGATTTTTAACTTTGGTGCTAATGATGGAACTGAATTAGACAATTTTCTAATGCAAAGGATTAGAAAAAGAAGTGACTAAAACTAAATACATGGCTAAAAGAACAGATGATATGGGATAACTGTGTAACACATGTTCACACGTTTAGATACCTGGAAAACACAAGATGGGTTGGTTACTCCTTGTGAAATCTAGCTTAACTGCAAGTATTTAAGATTGAAATTTGTTATCTGATAAATTCAAGGTTTATTGCAGGTTGAGTACACCCTACCACCAAGTTCACACAGTGTAGTAGTAAATTCCAATATCTCACGATGTGATATTTGAAGGTAAGATGTAGTAATAAAATTAAAATGAGGTCATTAGAGTGAGTCTAACCCAGTCTAATTTGTGTCTTTAAAAAAGGTGGACATTACAATCCAGAGATGTAGAGGGAAGAGATGTGGGGGCTTAAAGAGAAGACAGCCACCTACCACGGAGAACTAACCTTGCTGACACTTTGATCTTAGACTTCTGATTCCTATAACCATGAGAAAATAAAATCATGTTGTTTATACCACCTAGAGTGTGGTGCTTTGTTGTGGCTGCCCTGGCAAACTAAAATGGGGTCTATTTCATGAGATTCTGAATAATTAGATTAGCAATTTAGCAATTTGGCAAAAAATAATTATCCACTAGGGCATGAATATAAACACATTATTCTGGTGATTACCCAAATGCACTATACGAAGTGTTAAGAAAAACAAGCTTTCTGACAATTTTCCTCTCTGAAACACACCTCAAAACTTAGAAATCCTCTTAGAAGTACAATGTTAAACTCTTCCTATGTAGTGTTAGTTTTTATTGGTTTCTTTTTCCAGAGATACAACTCTTGAGACAAAAGTAATTTTCAGGAGTATTTATTAATACAATTTTAAAAAATTATTGACAATTCTATGCTATCTGAACAAGTAAATTCAATTTTTAATAGAGTTCCTTCTTTGAAAAGAACTAGACAGCTATGCATGACTTAAATTCATGAATCAAAGCAGAGATGTAGGAAAATAATTAAAACCATTGACCTGACAAGCTGTCCAATTTTGAGATCTTAGGACAATAATGAGTAGAAATCTTCAAGCATACCAATTAGGCACCATTTCTCTTTTTTTTTTTTTTTTTTTTTTTTAAATTGGTACCAAGGATCGAACTCATGATTGCCTGCTAGCAAGGCAGACACTTAACACCGCTGAGCTAAATCCCCAGCCCCCATTTCTTATTATTTGTAGTAACACTATTCTAATATCAATTAATGACCTCCTATTTCAAGATACAGCAAGGACCTACTTTCACATGTTCAAGGAAATAATCAACCTATACTAATGGTTTGGCTTTTGATCTTTTGGACTTATTTTCCTTATTTTATATGAAAAACCCTTTAGGGTATATTTGGAAACTTATTTGGAGATTTGGGTAGATTTTTAGACATTTTTATTCATCAATCAATATTAGCAATTACGTAGCTCTTTTCAAAAATTTCTTTTTCTAAATTTCACTTCACCATTTAGAGTCAAAATTGAGTAGTATTTCTTGTTTCAAAGTAAGACAAGTCCAATTTACTGCTCTAATATACAGGAAAGATATTATATAAGTAGGTAGGTAGGCAGACACATAGATACATAGATGACAGAGATAATAAATATAGATTATAGGTAAATGAGTTTCCTTTACAAGGAAAGAGAATTGTAATTCTTATCTCCATTTAATATAGTGTTTCTTTTTATTCTTAATTTTGATCACAGTTCTAAGACTACTTATGCAATAGAGAATTGTTCATTCTCTTATTACATGTATTGTATCCAAGATCTAATGTCTTTTCATTGGGAAAGGGCAAATCATCAGTCAACATTTCCACATATAATTGTCCAGGGTCCACTTGTCTCATGGACTGTGCTTTAGGAATATTATGCTGGAAATATTGTAAGAAATGTATTAACAAAACTCAATTAATAATCTGAGTGACAAGAGAGAAGTATGGCATTTCTAGCTTTAGAAAATCATACCTTTATTTTTAAAAGAAAAATCTAAAAGTTAATAATGAGACTGAAAAAAACAACAGACTTAAAAGTACACTAAAAATTACTAGAGAAATTTAGCAATCCACAAAGAAAGAACTGCTATTCCATCCCATGTGACTCTGCCTTTCTAGTATCTTCCATCTATGTTAAAGATTATAACTGCAACCGCCTGAAAACTTCAGTAGTTTCTGAGCCTATAAGAGTTTCTGAGTCTATAAGAAGTCTTATAGACTTCTAGATAAAGATGTCATGTTCATGTTGAAAAAAAAAATACATTGCAAAACTGGTTTCTCACTACACTTCTTACTGAAAAATAACACACACAAAAAAAATTGTGACCAGAAGTCACTTCACTGTTTTCTGCAAATTAATTTTACTACCAGACACAAGTCCTGGGATTTGATTGAAAAAAATCTGGAACAAGATTTTATATAAGCAAAAAGGAACACTATGGTTTTCTAAAAGCAAGTTGTTAAGAACTTCTTGGCTTAATAAATGAAATAACCAAGGGCTGAACACATGCCATAATGATTGCATTTTGCCGGAAAGGTCTGGTGCCCCTGGCTTTTTGTTTCAAAGCCAAAATTAGTCCTATTTCTGGCTTGTGGTTGCAGCTCTGAGCCATTTCTCCTACTGGAGATAAGGAGTAGAGACCATAAAATAACAGGCATATGAAAACAAGTAACAGAAACAACATGAACCAGACCCAGCTGAGTAATAACAACAGGTTATGATTGACAAAACAGCTATTTTTAATAACATAGTGAAGATCAGTAAATAGTTTCTTATGGTTAAACTTTTTCTTAATTTAATAATGGCAGCCATATTAATGTGGTAATACTTCTGGACTAGATTAAGACTCAGCTATGAAAATGGCTATAGATGTCTTCACTCATGGCATCCTGAAAGACTGAATGCATATTTCCATGTACACACAACACACATCTGAACCCATTAAGTAAAACATTTATTTTGGATTTTAAAATACAAATTAAAAATATCTTAAGCAGAACACATGCTTTCCATTACCTTATCAGTATCTTATTTCTACCCTCCCTCAAAAAGTCTCAAGTGTAAATATAAAGAAAGTCTTAACTACAATTCTGAACCTATGCAGAAGGAATATGAGCAAAATTGATCAGTGGCATCCATATCTTATTTGCAAACCATTGTGACACTGTAATCCTCTGGAAACATCAGGACTCTCCCATAGAAACCTCATAAACTTCATTGATAACAATGACAAAGTGCTTGGCCTGGCGACTGGAATACAGCTCTATTTAAACTAGTGTTTCTGAAGACTAGGAAAAGAGAACTGTGCCTTAGCTTACAGTAATCATGGTGACCATGTGCCAAGCACTTATTTAAACAGTTTATATCATCTTATTTGATTTTCATTCTACCTGCAGAGGTAAACACTGATACTTTCTTCCAGTGTGTAAATGAAGATGTGGAATTTTTTTTTTAACCTTTTATCGGTACCAGGGATTGAACTCACGACCTGCTTGCAAGGCAGGTGCTTATGCCGCTGAGCTAAATCCCCAGCTGAGGATGTGGAAGCTTAAAGGCTTGAGTAATTTGCCTCGAGTCACACATCCACTAGGTCACAAAAATGAGACAGGAACATGGCGGGTCACGTCTCAAAAGCAGATCTCTGAACACTAGGCTACATGAGCTCCATGAAAAGGACATGTTTCTTTCCATGGAAACCAGTCCTAAGAAGAACAAATAACATTTAGCTGCCTCTCCCCCATATTATCCTTTCCTGCAAAGCCAGATGATGATAATTAACCAAGATTTCACTGAAGCAAACAGAAGATTAGAATTAGAAAGAAATGCCTAAATTTTACTGTAACTAACAGCTAGTCAACTCTTAAGGATACATACTTGAGTTTGTTTTTTTCTTCAGATCAAGAAGCTTATAAATCATGGTTTTATCCTAATCTGAAATATATCACACTCTTACACCTTTAGGAAATTCATGCTTTTAAAATAAAAATAAATATTTTGAACTCCAAGACATTGTCTATGTTCCCCTTTCTCAATTTGCTTTGCATTCACCCATCACAAATTCCACTGCTCCATATATTTTTACAAAATAAAACATAACATTCTCAGCTTCCTCTATATACTCTTAAAATATTTCTTGTAAGTTTTAGGTATCTAGAGATTCTCCCAAAGATATTAACATGTTGATACATTTCTACTCCATCTGGCACTGAATTGCCCCACGGTCTGGGCCATCTCGAAGCTTTTGTTGGAATTTCTCTTTGAAGCTCTCAGAGTTATGACTTCCTCCACACCGGTGCATTGGCACAATACTCCCATGCCCGCAGGTCCCCGCATCATTGTTACCGCTGTGTTTTGATGGGCTCCACACTTACAGCTCTCCAAGGACCGTGACTGAGCTGAATGAAACCTTGGCTACTTGGCAGGAGGAGTTAGAACACATAAAACCTGCCAGCTGTCAAGGATGTAAATGGTGATTTTGTTTCACTTTTTAATGAATTAAAGCAGGATTGAAATCTATCCAAAGACAGCATGTTTGGACTTTTAAAGGAAGAAAAATGAAAGAGAGGGATGTTTTCTTGTCCCCTGGCAATGGTGTGCAGTGAGGTGTTGAGGATTTAGCATGGAGACGCAACACTCCAGTAAAGCTATCTGAAGTCTGTTTTTGTTGTTAGTTTCTTTTGTCTCTAATCAAATGCACCCAGTGGTCTGATGCAAATAGACCCCTGCCTATTCTTTATTGGGAAAACTTCTACTCCTTAAGCTTTCCCAAAGGCAAAAAATAAAACACTTCCTTACAATTTATCATCTCTCAAATCATTTAGCACAGTAAGATGGAGAAGTATTTTTCAATAATTACAAATATTTTTGTAACTTTCTTTTCTGTTTCCAGAGTCAACATCATTAAAATTTACCTGTGTCACTTTGAATCACTATCACAGCAAGTGTTTAGGGTAGCTGACAATCCACAGATACACATCTCCCAAATATACTCAGAACTACATTGCTATGTTAAACTTATGTTTTGAATACAACTAGTTGAGTCTTACCCAGTCATGTATCCATATAAGAAAATGCACAGGTTCCCAGTTTCCACTTGGGTAACGTGCCAAGATCTCTGCTCTCTTTTTACCCTTTTGCTTGTAACATGGAAGCTACCTCTTGATGGCAACTTGGGCCCAAACACTAAGACATTTTTACTGTCATTTAAGCTTTATTTCATTTCTTCTCAATGATGTAGTAATAGGGATTTGTCATTTCCTATCTCTTTCCAAGATATAGTCTGTAATATTTGCATTCCCTATTCCTCTGGAACTGTTTTCTGTATACTAAACAGGACATTTCTTTCTTTGCCTCTGCAGTTGTGATTACCCTTATAAATCAGTAAGTTCAAACTGCTCTTAACACCAGCAAATAATCATCCACAGCACATACTTTATTTGACAGAGAGTACATAAGACTGCGTAAGGAAGTCGTACCCTCATCAGTAACATTTTCACGGAGCCTTGCCTCTTGGAATGGCCTTGAACTTAGACAGTTTGCAGAACAGGCAATCAAGGCCCTGGAGGAAGGAACCAGAGTCACTGCCTCCTAGATACTGATCAGGATCTCTAACAACCAACTCTTGAGGACAAACTGTGACCACATGTCTGTCCACAGCACTCAACTCCAAAGTCAGTAACCGTCAAGCTCTTGGATATCTATTCACTTCTGCACCAAAATAAGGACTTATTTATGCCTGCGAAATTTGGTAACTTTCTTTTTGTCCCTCTCATTGTCATCTTTACTTGGACAGACAGTCATTCTTGGAGCTGCTATTCATCAAAGATATGTGTCGGTGTAGGAATGGATTCCTAGATTTTAGGTTGATCATTAATGACTTACCACTTCACAGCTCCTTAGCTTCCCACTATATTTCCTTTTCCTATATTTCTATATTTCCTATATTTCTCTCTGGTTCAGAACATTATCACAGGTAGACCAACGAGACACATAACCTTTACAGTACTTTTGAGTCAAAAAAAATCCCTCCTCTCTTTCTAACAGGGCAAGTTTTTCTTAAGTGTTTGTGAAGATGTAGTGAGAAAGAAATATAGTAGATTCTTAGTTACTCTTCCTTAAAGTACTCCTTAGATATTTGTAGCTATTATATACTGTGGCGTATAACACCCAGAACTTACCCATTTACCATAGCCCAAAGATGTATCTGTTTAGTTCATTTCTTTTCAATACTCTGAGAAGTATAACCAAAAGACCCTGGGGATAAAATCAAAGCTTTACATTCATGTCTTGGGGGTGTAGTTCATGCTTCACATGCACAAGGACCTAGCTTCCATCCCAATACCCAAAACCCCTCCAAAACTGCACATTTGAATACTTTAATTTAGCATCATAGCTGTTATGCCAACATAGCAAGATTTCAATCAGAAATAATATAAGTGGAAATGAGTTTTACATAGACAAGTATAACATTTATTATTTTAGGAAAAAGCTGTGCGTGTGCATGCATGCATGCATGCGTGCGTGAGTGTGCGTGTGTGTTGACTGACCCAGGGTCTTCTCACTGAGCTGCATCTCCAGCCCCTTCTACTTCTTACTTTTAGACGAGCTCTCCCTAAGTTGCCCAGGCATGACTAGAATTTGCAGTCCTATTGTCTCAGCTTCCCAAATGCTGAATGTATTGGCCATGAAAGAAATGGGTATTTCCTCAAAGTATTATGAAATATCCTTAACTGTAAACATCCAGCGAAACTTTTTCTTTGACTTTTGGTCAGTTTCTTACTCAGATAATCATTATTAGCAGAGTATGCATTAGGGGAGGAATACAAATATTGAGACCAGCATAGAAGATAATAAATTAATGCAGTGCAATTATCTCTAAATCACTGCAATAACAGTAATAAATTACAATAATGACTCAAATATGATGAGCAGTGAGTTCATGCAAGTGATTACACTCAGAATTTTATAATAATTAATCTACTTATCCTTAAAAATCTTTTTTCCCCTTGCAACAGTGTATCCCTCTGCACCCAACTTCCCTGAACACCTCCTGCCTCAGCCTCTTGAGCTTTGAATTACAGGCATGTGCTACCACATTTGCTAAGTACATGTCAACATTTTCAATTTGCAAGAAAATGAAACAAAGAGATGGAGAATTGCTGAAAGTCAAACACTGTTCGTTTTGATGGAACCACAGATTTCCACTCAGGAAATGTTATTTTAAATTTTGTATTTTTAAATACTTTTCTTAGTATTCAATTTTAAAGCATCATTCCTTTGTCATTTCCCATTTCCTAAACTGTTCTACAATAAGATACAAATTTATCTTTGACTACACAATGCACTTGAATAAACTAGGTCACATTGCTCATGTCTGTCCTCTCAAAGATTAGTTTTAGATTAGTTTACATTAGTTAAATTCCAAATCAAACAGGTCAAATCCTTAACCTGAAGAGTAAGTAATTAATATATATTTGAAATTTATTTACTCTTTTTTTCTGAAAATATAATCGAAACAAATATATTACTCCTTTGAATCATATGTATTAATGTAACTCTTCTCAAAATTATTCTTTCCTGAAATAACACTATTAAATATCAACTATCTTTAAATCTTTAATTCCCTTTGTCTACTACTCCCTAATTAGATCTCCATTACTGATATGATGCCTCAACCTTGGAATTTTGCTTCAATATTTAAATTATGATCAGGAAAGTCCCAGATATCTACCCATAATTATTTTCTGAGGCTTATATTTTAGTTTATTTTCAATCTTTTTTAATGTTAAAAAAACATCCTAGAAATTACATTTATGGTACTTCAAAGGTATAACTGGATGCACTAAAAATGCTATGATAAGATTTTCAAGATTTAGGTTTGTTTTGTCTTTAGAACTACCTGGAATTCTCTGTGTCCTCCCATTGGTATGTATGTGTGTTTTCTAATCAAAGGTTGATATTGCTAATATCAGGCAAATAGACATATTCAAAAACAAAAATGGTACAAGTATTTTTTTAAGTAAGGAACTTTACCAAAGGAACTTCTAGAGTCTAGAAGTTAGAAAATACACATCAGAAAGCAAAGAAAATCAATTCCAGTATAAGACTAAGGTGAAAAAATATGAGTGAAAAGATAAAATGTTAACGATGTGTGTAAATTTAACCAAATATTTATGCTGTAAAATAATCATTTTTATTTGATGATAAAAATAGAGCTACAAAAAGCCAATAAGATGTACAAATATCTTTTGTTTCTTTTTTTATTAATGTAAGCCTATTATTTTTTATATTCAATATTGACTATGATCACCTAAACTAGAGTTACTCAACTTTGTTTATAGTTTTTTAAGAAAAGATATTTGTTGATATATTTATCCTTCTTGTTTCATTTCAATTACAAGCCATTATTTTCTTTCTTTTACCAATTTTAGGTTTATTTTTCTTTTTCTAGTTCTTTGAGGCATAAACTTCTTTATTTACCATATCTCCATTACTTATGAAAATATGCTTTCTTTTTACAACTGATTTTGCTGTGTTCAATAAGACGTGTAATGTTTTGTTTTTATTTTTATTTGCCTCAAGATATATTTTATTTCCCCTTTCTTTGATTTATTGATTGTTAAGAAAGTGTCCATTTTCACATATTTGTGAGTTTTCCAATATTTATTGGTCTGCCATTTTATATAATTTTGTTCAGAAAAGATACTTATAATTTTAATTTTCTTATGTTTGTTAAGATATGCTGAATTGTTTACCCTTGAGGATATTCTCTGTAGATTTGAGAAAAATATGCCTTATGCTGCTATTGGATCAATGATCTCTAAATTTTCTATTAGGTAATTTTGAAGACAGTGATATCAGGGTCTGCTGTTTGCTTTTTGATTTCTGGTCTGGATAATTTTTGTGTTGCTGAAAATGGAGTACTGAATCTTCTACTGTTATGTTGTCCAATATTGGATTCTTTATTCTATTAATATTTGCATTCTGTATCAAGGTGCTCTGTCATTGTAGCCAATGCATTTACATTTGTGAGCTTATCCTTCATCAATATATAATGATTTTTCTGTCTTTTTGCTAGTTTTTGGCTTACAGTGCATTTTGTCTAATATATATATATATATATATATATATATATATATATATATAGCCACCCCTGCTCTCTTTCAGTTACCATTTGAAAGAAATATCTTCTCCTATCTCTTGTCTTTCAGTCTGTGTATATGCTTAAAGTTAAGGTAAGTGTCTTGTAGCAGCATATGGGTAGACAGAGAGTTCATGAATAAAGCCCAAACAACACAGGAGACTTCAAAGAATCAACAACTAGGACCTGATCTCATTAAAAAGCTTTTGCACATCGAAAGAAATCACCAAGAGTTAAATGATGACACAGAGAGTAGGAAAAAATTTTAGCCAACTGTCTCTTAGACAAAGGACTTCTGTCTAGAACATATGAAAAATCGAAAAGCATCAGAGCCTCAAATTCAAAGACCCAATCCAAAAATAGGCAATTGAGATGTACACACACTTTTCAGATGAAGAAATACAAATAGCAAAATAAATATATGAAAAACTGTTCAACATCATTGATTGAGAGATGCAAATCAAAACACCACTGAGATTCCATCTCATCCCAGTAAGAACGACTATCATCAAGAAACCAACCAATAACAAATTCTGGTGGGGCTGTGGGGAAAAGGAACCCTCCTCCCCTGTTGGTAGGAGTGCAGAGTGGTGCAACCACTCTGGAAAAGTGTGGAGATTCTTTAAAAAACTAGGAATAGATTCAACTACTACTCTTCTAGTTATGTTCACAGAACTAGAAACATCATACCACAGTGATATATGTGCACCCATGTTTACAGCAGCACAATTTGTAATAGCCAGATCTTGGAAACAACATAAATACCCCTCAATTGAGGAATGGATAAAAAGATGTGGTATTTTTATACACTGGAGAACTACTCAGCCATTAAGGAAAATAAACTGGAGACTTTTATAGTTAAATGGATGCAACTTGAGACTCTACTCGTAGGTGAAACAAATCAGACTTGCAGGTGTAAATAACATATTACATCCCTAATACAAGCTAAAAGAGTAATAAGATTCAAAATGTATAATAGATACTGTGAAATGAGAAATGGACTGTTCAAAGAGAATGAATAACTGTGATGGGGAAAGGAGAAAAGAAGGATGGGAAAAGGAAAAACAAACTAATAAGTAAAGTTAAGATAATTTTATATCTAATTTCTATTAGTTTATTGAAAAGAAAGGTTTGTACCTAAAAGGTTTGACTAGTTGCTCATGCCTATATTTTGCAATTTGAGGGCCTACATTGAAGGTAACAGTACACAATGTATTCATCATTGCTATGCTCCTACCACCTTATTTTGAAATTCAGTATGGCTTTTATTGTTTTCTTCTTTAAAATAAAAATCTATAATTTCTAAAATCTTATTACATTAATAAGAAAAATGTATTTTTGTAAATAACTCAAAAGTGAAAGACTAGATTTTAATGGCAGCTAGAAAACACTTTAAAACTTTTAAAAATGAAAATATAGCATCTGATTAATTGTATAGGCTTACCTTTAATTTTCTACAGAATTCATTGTTTCCAACTCTTTATGGTCTTTATTTAGACTTTTTTTTTTATTTTCATGTACATTAAATAGTAAAAATACATTTATTTCCCTAGAATTTTGATCAATTTTTCTGTATATTATATATATGTTGGTATACACAGCACTTTCCTTCCATGAACATACTAACTTTTAAATGAATAATTATATGCTCTTTACTGAGTAGCTTTCTTCACCTGGAGGTCTCACTTGCTCCCTTTCACAGTTTCTGTGATGTGCAGGTAGTCGCACCTTTCTCATCATAATACTACTACTATATTTTTCCATCCCCTCTTGTTCCTTTTCTTTAATCTACCTAAAAATCTGTAAGTAATCTTTTCATTAAATCCTCTGTTAATTCAACCCCATTTAACATATCTTTTGTCCTTTTGGGCTGCTGAGAAATAAAAATATAAATTATATTGTTAACCTTATTTCTTCTACAGAAAATGATGCTCAGGAAAGTGAAATAATTTTCTAAACTGACAGAGAAAGTAAAAGAGGAAAATTTCATAACTGAACTCAAGTAGTCAACTAGAAACATCCACAGCTGCTTCAGTGGTAGTCCGAAAGACCAAGACTTTTCTCTGGGTGGTATTAGCCCTATTGCAACTTACATATGACAAATATTCTTGCAATATTCAGAACAAGCAATAACTATTACGAGAGTTTTAAATCAGTATCGAGAACTCTTGGCCATCTAGCAGCAACAACATTTTTCTGAGAGCTAGCCACATCACAAGATCCGGGATACTTTAAGGGTTAGGTTTAGTACAAGAAGCAGATACCAACATTCGCAAATTTCAAAATAAGAACTTCAATGAGAGTGGTTACCACAGAAAACAGCCCAAGAGGTCTCAGCTTATTAGCCTTCTTTCCACTACCCATAAATCCGTACCCAAAATTGCCAAAATCTCAATTCATAATTGATGCGGAAGGAAACATGTGGTGGTGAAAGGGAATAAGATGGGTATCCCCCTTATAGTTCTTGGCCAGTTTTCTGGAAAACAACAATAAATTTGCTAAACTTAATCTGAACTTGCTGAGCTCCACTGAGCCTTTCATCCATAATTAATGTGAAGTTTCCCCATCACTGCAAGGCCCGCATGGCTTTATCCTGCTTTTTTTGTGGTATGGTGATGAAAACCACAGATATTCACAAGTGCACAGGAAATTCAATAGAGCCTTCAAAAAAAGTTTTCGTTTTGTTTGGCATATAGATTTTGCAGTCTGGAATAAGACAAAACCAAAGTTTCAAAAGGCAGCTTAATGAGGTAATACCACAAGAACCAAAAGTCCACTGAATCAATTCAACCAAACTGGTCCAATTTGAAAAAGCCAAACACATTCCTGGTTTTTTAATCCTACTCTCTACTTGTACTGATACTGAAGATCTTCTTTACTCAAAATTGTATAGAATGAAGTCAAAGATGTGCATTATTAAAATAATTTGTTTTATAACCTATATTTATTTTTAATAAAACAAATCAAGCATGTAAACAATTGCACTTTGTTCATAAATAAGGACATTTATACCTCAGCTACCACTGATTTTTAAAAGGTATTTAATATTTTCATACAGTACAATGTTCAAAAGTTTCCAAAGAGTAATAGAAAAAAAGTACATTTCCTTTCTACCATATTACCTAATTAAATACTAGTCTATATTAATAAGCTTTGCAATTTGTCCATTTTTCACTTAAAATATGCCCCAGATATCATTCTATAACATTGTTTTATTTATATGCCATTGATAAATAGAATTCAGTTGTATGGATGGGTCATACTTATAATACTAGTTAAACAATCTGGATTTTGATATTTTCTAATGATTTAATGAATTCAATTCTTAACAGCTTTATTATTTGTGAATGAAGAAATTGACAAGCAAAGATTCATTAATTTGAACAAGATTATACAGGTATGGCTAGGAATCATAATTAGTAAAAGTGGGATCCTTTACTTCCAGGATCTCAATTTACTGGCAGGCGATTCTCCCTGGTTCCCTTACATTGCTGCAAGGCTTATGAATTACAAGTATTGGCTGCTAGCTTTCACTGTACCATTTCCAAGAATATTTATAGTGTAAACAGACTTGGAAAATAGAGATTGTAATTCTCGTCTTGGCAGAAGGCAGATTTTTCTACTGTCCAGAAAAATAAAAACTGTATATCTTTCCATGGCAAAGGCAAAGATCTGTTTGCAAATTATTATAGAAGATTTAAGTTCTTTACATTTGGGAGTTATGCTTCAACCACCCTGTGTGTGCAGCGTCCATGTGAACCTCTCTCTTTCGCCTCTGTGGGACTGAAGGACAAGCAGAACTCATGAATAACTTCTGCTTGATATATTGTGAATAATCAACTGCTTTGTTTCTGATCCAGGAATCTTATGGCTTCTGTCATCAGCCATGAAACTGTGATTTATTAATTTGATAGTTTTCAAGTAAAGTAAATTTCAGTGCTTTTACTGTGCTACACAAAGTTCTTAACCCGTCCTCTGCTGCCTATTTATATTACTATAATTTATTTCATTATATCAAAATACTTCATTCCCCATTGATGGACATGTAAATTATTTTAAAATTTTCTTACAATGAAAGATTTCTGGCTTCTGGTCTGACACATAAGGAGCTTGGAAATAGTCATTTTAACCAATCCAATTCTTGAAGAAAAAAAAATGAAAATCAAAATCTTGAATTCACAAAGCCTTGATGTCAAAAGACGAGCCACTACCCCTAAAACTGGAGACAGGTAAGATAAAGAGACATCCTACCAGGAGCAAAAGTCCATAGATGGAGTTAATGCTAGCAGGAACATTTAACCCAAAGTGACAAAATCCTGAACTGTCACTTGTGGACAATCTAGAAAGTTAAAAACTACAGAATAGCTTTGGAGGACCCGTGATTTTATGAACTTTTACCTCCAAAATCATCAGAAAGTTTTCACTGTGAAAACCAAAGTGAAACATCCTACTGCCCTCAGCAAGAGGAGGAGAAAAGAACTGCATTTGGAATACTCTAAAAGCTGCCCCTTCTCCTGAATAGAGCCTGCTCTTAGTAAGCAATTCTGCCACAAATTATCCATCTTAAGAGAAAAAATATACCCAGCTTTAGCTCCCTATTCCCTTTAATGTGGTAAAAGGAAATATCCTACTGGAACTCCTTCTAATGTTCCATTTGGAAGAAAGAAAGTGCTCAGGTCAGAAGTCTCCAGTCAAAGGATAAGAAGAAAGCTTGGACACATTGATGAAGGTCAGAACCCAGGAACACAAGACTCACTAAAAGATAGAGACCTAATCAAAGAGTTCTTTCCCTCCTCCTGAACCTCTCCGCTGCACCAATAGATCTCTTTTATGATAACAGATTACAATTGAAAAAATATGCAGCTTCAGGCCCTGTTTAAGAAGGAATCTCTAGACAAAACTAAAGACAACAGGGGAACCAAGAACATTAGGGAAAAAAAAAATCAAACCTCTGACATCATCAAATACAGTCTTTCTGCTAGGTTAACAAAAATCTCACAGGCACAGAACGTGCTCATTATGTACTGTTGCAGCAACTGTAGGCTTACTGCAGGTGAAGAAACTGGACGGAACTCAAGAGAAGTGGAGAAAACCAAGCTTTATTACACTGGCGGGCAGATCAGCTGCCTACTCTACTACAAAGTCTGAGCCCAGAGCTAGTATAGGAAGTTAGTTTTACACTATTTATCAAGTAGGCTGGGGGTCTTTTGTGAGCCAGTGGAACTTTAAAAATATGAGAGCAAACTGGAAACAGAAACAGGCTAGGAACAGCTCTACTCCTGGGACATCATGTGGTTAGCAAGCCCATTTACAGAAGAGGAAGGACAACAGGAGACTATTGACATAGTTGGGTTTTGTTACATTTTGAACAAAAAAGTTCTTCGCCAGTACAACCCCCAGGTCTGCAAAAACTAAAAGCAAAGGAAAGAGAAAACAAAAACTTCACACAAAAGTTCTATCCTCTGTTTCCTTTATTGAATATGTCAACCTTTCAGTGAAAAAGTTACAAGGCAAGCTAACAGCACAAATTGAACAGAGAAAAGCAAGCAACAGCACCAGTAAGTAGGATAAGGATTTTGAAATTATCATATTAAGAATCTTAATTCTATACAATCTATGCACTCTAATGGAAAAAGTGTAGAACATGCATGAACAGATAGATAAACCAAGCAAAGAGACTCAGACTCCAAGAAAGAAAAGGAAATATTAGAGAGAGAAGCACTGTACCTGAAGTGAAGAAACGGACTTTACATGATTGGAAAAATTATCATTAAGTGAAGATACCTCAAACAGAAATTTTCTAAGCAGAAAACAAAGAGAAAATATATTTTTAAATGGAGCAAGAATTATGAGATAATTACAAAAGTATGACATATGCATAAAGAGAATATTGAAAAAAAAGAAAGGAACAGAGGAAATACTTTAATATCTTATCTTGGAAATTTTCCCAAAACACGTGGGAGCCGTGGGAGCCGTGCAGCTCACTCTAAGATGTATTTAGCTTCTCATGACTCACAGCTTCCTACTTACCATTCATCAGGTATGTACTCCAATCTCCTCATAGCACCAAACACCTTGAGTTCCTTATTATCAAATGTGGCAGACTTTCATGCTTCTGAAATTCCTTTTACATTGCTGTTATGGTTGATACATTGTGTCAACTGGAGAAGTTTAGAAGTTTATAACTGAGAGACTCAGCAGGGAGCCAGGGTTATTACTCTGTAAATATCCTCATCCTGTGCCAAGGATGCCAAGGAGATTTAGTGAGTGCTACACCCACCTGAGGGGGGTGGGGGGTGTGTATACAATGTAAGGGAGGAGAAGAGGCTTGCTCTCTCTTCCCCTTTTGCTCTGGCTGTGCCTTGAAGTGTTGCCCTGGTGCCATGCCACCCTGCCTCGTAGCCAATTGATTATGGACTGAAACCTCCACAACAGGGAGCTAAATAAAACCTTTGCTTCCTTCATTTTAGGTGTCAGATATTTTGTCCCAGCAATGAAAGAAAATTCTTTTTCCATTAAATGTTTCCATAACTCCTTTTCTACTTCCTGCATGTCTTAACTCATCTGGCCGTGAAATGTAACAGCCTCCACTAGCATCAGCCTATCCCTGATCCTACTTTAAGTAGTACTGATCACCACAAGACATCATAAGATTGCGTTTGCTTATTTAATAAGTAAAGTCAGGACCGTAAGCCCCCCGACCTATTTTTACCAGCCTCTACTTCCTGCCTTGAAGTGCAAGGCCCTATGACCTTCCCAATGAGGAATGTTCTCAGTATCCACAAGATGCCCCAATTAACTTTTGCCTCTGTGACACCTCTGATCTCAAAACATAAAAAGTGCAGATTGCAGCTTTTGTAAAATTCCACTTTGCTCAGCCCTCACACAGTCCAACCCAATTTAAACTATAGTATAATCCTTCCCTACTCCAGAATTTGTTGCCCAAATTTCAGGACACATAACTCCTCTGGGTTAGAGCCAGCATAATAAAGGCTGGTTCCCACCACTTCTCCAAGAGCCATTCATGTTCCTGCATCACTGGTAAGGCTGAGTCTTTTATAACATAGTATCTGTTTTCCACTAGAGCGGTGGTGGTGAACCTTTTAAAGACCAAGTGTACATACCGCAACCCAAAACCCACTAGATTATTGCAAAGTGCTAACACTGCAATTAAAGCTGAATATTGATATATTACTTTGGAAAAAAGAACTTATACACCTCATGACATCATCACAGAGAGAATAAATGACACTGTCCTTTAAGATCAAAAGTGCATTTAAGGTGTTCAGAAATCTGCTGTAAAGTGAATGAATGGATAATTGAAGTAAACTTCTAAAATAAAATCATCTCTCTAAATCCAGTTTGGTTGGTCCTATAATGCACATAAATTTCATATGGAAAAAATTATGCTTCTATAGCTACAGAGTCTCTAGCTTCCAAAAATTCACTGCTAAGTGTGAAACAAAGTCAGATTTATGTAATCTGCATATTTTCCTTTCCTAAACTGCATCTACAATCCAAATTCCCATTATACTTTCGTCTTATTTTTCATGATTTTATATATAAATTAAAGTGATGTTTCCTGAAGAATCACCACGTGATGAAGATGAAATTTATCAATGTGATATTTAAGTGCAATTTGTTTATTAGCAAGTCAATATAGGAAGGAAAGATGGTATGTGGATCTCATAGAGAATAAAACTTCTTACATAGAAAGAAATAAAATTATAGCAAATTATTTTAGCACTTATGTTCAAATACACACCTGCGAATTCGATGGAAACATGAGAGCAGAATTTAAAAATGCACCCAAAATCCAGGTTGTTTCTGGATGGTACATCTGGTACTTGTTAATCGTTGAAAGTCACAAATGCTTGCATCTCTCCTTCCATTCTTGCCTCCCTCACCCAATTTGTCTAGGTTATCATTAAAAATTTTTAAAAAATTACCACATTAAAGATGTTTTAATTTCAAGCCCAATATATTGTGACCTATATAAATCCATTCTGATTACCCAAATTCCCACAGGACTCTCACATGACGCCAGCATCTTTTCTTCCATTTCGTGCAAAGCAGAAGCCTTTGGGTGTGTCAAGGACTGCAACTCTGTTTGGAATCTAGTAAATTCATTTCTTTAATATAAAGTACGGCTCAAGTTTGAGAAATACCTGTGTATATAATGTACAAGATAAGATAAGACAAATACCTTTGTATTAATGTACAAGATAAGTATAAAAACATATTGATTCTAAGTAGTGATGATGATGCATTCACATGCCTGAAGTTGTTTTTATGAAAATAAAATCTTTTTTCCCTCTGTTTGCTATTACGTTGTTTCATTAAGATTTATTTCCTTTTTGATCCAGGAAATGCAAGAGCAGAAAACACTTCCATATCATGATGCTTAGTTAAATTTAAATATTCAGGCAAAAGAAAAATGAAGGAAATCTAAACATATAAGACAAAAAGCAACTGGACTGGGGATTTAGCTCAGTGGCATAAGCACCTGCCTGGTAAGGGTGAGGTCATGAGTTTGATCCCCGGTACCAAAAAAAAAAAAAGGAGTTAAATAGATAGATAGACAGACAGACATATAGATAGATAGATAGATAGATAGATAGATAGATAGATAGATAGACTGGTACTCTTGTCAAAGAAAGCAAAGGAGGGGCAAAGAAGGAGGCATTGGTTTGTTGAGCCATAGAACAATTCTTTGAAGTGGTTCCATTGAATAATTCTTAAATATCATGAATGATATTAGAAGAGTAGGAGAAGATAAATGAAACAATATTAAAGTTTGAAGTTTTCAGTTTAAAAAAATATGTATATATTAATAAAAGGAGAATGATCTGGTGTTTACACAGAAGAGCAAGAGTCAGAGTCCCCAGAGTTAGTTCCCATCTGACCTGTCAAGGACCTTGGAAGGTATGTTTAGTGAGGGGCACTGATTCCGCTTGTGCCTCTACCACCCTGTGCAAGCAATGCAGAAAGAGATCACAGGACCAAGCCAGGAAACAATAAGCTCTCCATAAACTAATGTCTCACTGCAACATAAATGAATCAAGAAGCCATTTTTCCACAAAAGATAAGAAACATATTAATTACTAGGCTTTCTATAAGTGCAAGTTTATTTTACCTATCTTGTTAGAGTACTTTAAAGAAAAATGTAAGTATTTGACTTGGGTTTATTGGATGTCTTACAAAAATGTTATTCATTATATTATTATTTTCATTAGTTCTTTTTTTCCCATACCATGAGAAAAAAAGAACTAATGAAAATAATAATATAATGAATTTGACGGACACCTTGATTTTCTAAGACTATGATTGAGATCTTCAGGTGCCCTTTTTGAGAAAAATATCCCTTCCATTTTTATGAAAATATTGAATGCAGTGGGAATAGTAGGATTTTTGAATATTTTAAAAACTCTCAGTCGGTGCGTATGTACAGTACAGTCCCTTAGAGATCATCGGAGCACCTGCCATGCAAATTCTCAGCCATAACGAAGTCTTCTCTAAGTAGTGTAAAAGTGGACATCATTTGGAGATTTCTGTCCATCCCTCTGAAATGTTCCTCTCTCTAAAATGTCATTCAGAAAGACCTCAAGTTAAAATAAATTTAGGCAAACCAATAAGCATCTTCTAGTTTGACTGTCCAAAGGGGGAAAAGACAATTAGGTCTTTCTCTTTTCCACATTGGAATTTGAAGGGCATGTTCTGAATAGGTTAAGGAGATATATTTTTGTATCCTGATTTCTAGCGGTAAAGTAAGAACTATTTTTACTGTGGAATATTGATCATTCCTGAAGCAAGATTTATATTTCACCTTAGCCATTTTGTCCTGAGATCAAGTAAAACTACACACACACACTCAAAACTACAAGTATAACCTCAGTAAAAACAACAAAAAGAAAATACACATGTAATCTGCACTTTACTGATTTATTTACTCACACTACATAATTAAATAAATTAATTCAACAAATACTTGTTGAGGGCCTTTTCTAGGCCACTAAACTTAATGAAGTTATTATTATACACATTTTATGGATAAAGAAACTAAAAGTTAACAATGATAATACATTATGCAAGGCTATCTCAGACCAAAAACCAAACTGGATCTCCTCTTCTTTAGCTGCCAACTGTGTTTGCCAGCTCATCTGGTTCTTGGATATACTTTCTTTTCTTTTCTTATTTTAGGAATCAAGCCTAGCCAAACATTTGCTGTGACAATGTAGAGAAGTCAAGGCTTGGGATTTATTTTTTTCCACACCACTTCTCTCAAGCCACTGTTTGCAAATTATTGCATGAGGTGCCATGATATTCCCTTATTACACCAGAGGTGATTTCTTGATAGATCCAGTTCCTACAATAACAGCCATAGATCACAAAATGAGGGAGTTAGGGAGTAAGTGGTTTGGGGCCTGTGTTTTTTGGCCTGGTACTGGTGAGAGTGTATAATCTGGATAGATGTTAGCTTTCTAAACAAACATAACCTCTGGTTGCATTAAAGCAGGAAATAAAGTTTTAATGTGTTCCTTTTATTTAACAGATTTGGAAAGCTAACATTTATTGAGTTCAAAATGGACATTAGCTTTCTGATGAGCACAAATTATCCCAGGAATAAAAGAGCCCCCGAGTAGCAATAAGTCTTTGATTGTCTAATACGTTTCATCAAGAAGGTGTTTCAGACAACTCCTGTGTATCAAATAAAAAGTGGTCAACTTAAGGGGGCTGGGGATTTAGCTCAGCGGCATAAGCACCTGCCTTGCAAGCAGGCAGTCGTGAGTTCGATCCCCGGTACCGAAAAAGACAAAAAAAAAAAAGTGGTCAACTTAGACATGCTTGAAAAGGTCCTTGATCGTGGCCAACCTTTGATATGAAGACTGAATTTCATCAATATATTTCATTTTAGAGTCCTTTCTTGGCCAGATGTGGCCAATGTAAAAGTGACAGTTTTCCATGCCAAAAATTCATGCAGAAAAATAAATGAAAAGAAATCACTGAAATAGGATAAGCTACCATTTTATTGATGGTGAACAGCTGGCATCAAGGAACACTGTGAAACATAGTAGGCCCTAAATGTGACCTGCATTACAGGTTACAGCTTACTAGGGAAATGAAACCAGCTCTGTTTTTATTCAAAGGAAATTTATAAGTTCATATTAGTATAAAAGGCTTTGAGGAAGAAATGCTACTAATGTACAGCCGTCTTTTGCTTTTGACAAGCATATTGCAGTGTATAAAAGGACAAAAATTAGATTTATGAGATTAAATTATTATAATTTATATATAAAAAATTTTGCACTCACAACTTCATTTTGTTTTTTCAAAAGTTCCACTGTACCACTGATAACTAAGATAGAGATGCAAGTGTATTCTGCTTCTTTTCTCATGCATTTAAAGATATTTACAGTTTTCTGCACTTTAAAATTTTCAGCCTCTACAACCACAATATTACTGTAAAGGCCATACTCAGATGAGAGAAATAAAATGCAGAAATATGTATGAGTAACTGACATGTATTTCAAAGTAACTCTATTCTGTGCTTACTGCAAGAAAAGAAATCAAAAATCTCGTGTCAATATAGAACTTTATCTTTAGCTACAACTAGTATCAAACAGCATTTATTATCTATATAGCAATAATGACAACAATTTTCAGTTCATTTATTAGTTGAAATATTTGTTGCACTGTGTAAAGATACATGTGATCATGTAAAAATCGACTTATTGATAAATAACCCACGCAAGACTAAAAAACTAAAAACTTTAATAAAGAACCACTTATTACTACTGAAAAGCAGAAAAAACACTGAAAGTTTAAGAACAGATCTTTCTGCTATAAATCCTATATAATTACTAAAAAATATATAGAAATCATTCACTAATAGCATTCATACGAATATAAATAATAGGAGCAAACCACTTAAATTTTTGTGACTTTGTAAACTGATCATTAAAAAATAGCAATCTCAATAAACTTATTCTCATGGTTAATCTCTAAATTTGCAACTGTATTCCAAAGTTCACAATTAGTTCTTATATCCTTACATTTGTGCTTTGTCTTTAAATGTGGACACCACAAGTTATTGTCTTAATACCAAATATGTTAAAACTAAATCCTGTCCGTTAAAAGTAAACTGCTTTTAAAATTATTCATTTAAATTAAGTGTTTTGATTTATTTATTTCTAAATGTAATTTGAATTAAATTCATCTTGTTTAAATTGACTTGATTAATGTAAATTTGATATGCATTGAAATGCAAGCATTTTAAATCAATAATATTTGACAAACATATCACTCTCAAGTAATCACTGCCCTAACAAAATCGCTGAAGTCCCTCATCTCTTGAATCCTTTGCATTTGTGAAGCTGCCATGGTTTGGTGGTTTTTGATTTGATATCCTGGCATGTAGTGGGAACTAGTGGGAACTATTTCGAGGGCTTTGTGTGCTCTCTCTATTCTAATAGTTCTTACTCCAACAGGCAGAGGATGAATAATAAGGGTTCTAACAGTTGTTAAGTGAATCCATTTTATTTACATATTCAGAAAGCAAGGATACAGCCAGCAGGTGGTTCTGTGAGTCCCACAGTCCCCAGTGAGGCAGACTGAAGTACTGTGTCTCAGTTACTCCTTCACCCGCATAGCTCCATCGCTAACAGAGGTGGCATGCAGGATCCCGAGGCCCCAGGGTGGGCTGCGGGTGCTACTAGGGAGCACAGTTTTCTAACATCCTGTGCTACCATCAGTCCTGGGAAAGCAGGATCTCCTGATGCCCTGTCACTAACACCGTCAATGACTGTTTGACAAACAGAGTTTCTTTCAGGTCTTTCAAGAAAAATGTCAGCTTCTAGCCATACCCGCCCAATACAGTAAACACATTCCAGCACACTGCCCCAAATCTTTAAAGTCTTTCTATGACACAATGGCATGGCGACTCTGGGCCGCCCCTGCATTTAATGAGTCATCCTGTTCTGCAGGCTTCCAGGGGCCATTTTGCTCCATATACGAATACTTAGGGCACCATGGGTTACTCTCCTTCGGAGTTGGGGCCCGGGAGTTAAATTCTCAATCATAAACCAACTGACCCTACAGACAGCATTGCTGTTTTTTAACTGTGTTCTCCTGCTACGCTGTTTCTCATTTAACACCCTCAGAAAGCACTTGCAGGCTATCGTGTTACTCAGGCCCAGGGCTTCTCTGGTTGAAACTTACTAATTGCTTGTCTCGGTTTATTGGTCAGCAGGCTAGAAGGAAAGTTCAGGATAGTTACTGATAGAGCAATTGCCTTCTCATTTGAGTCTTTTTCATAATCACTGAATAGACTCTCTCTCTCTCTCTCTCTCTCTCTCTCTCTATATATATATATATATATATATATATAGACTCATATATATATGACTCTATATATATATATGAAATTAATTTATAGTACTGAAATAAATTTCAGTAATCCACCCAATTTTTTAGCGATATTCACATGAAATTGAGCATAATGAAGCATCCATTATAGTACCATTTTTCAGAGAAATTAGATTATTGCTTAATTGGTTTCTTCTTTTGAGAAATACCTGGGAGTAAACTACTGTCTCATCTACGTTTTGGTAGCACATTTCTAAATTCTTGACATGATTGTCTTTCACCAAATCATAGTATTTTATCTACCTTGTATATTTGATAATTGATGCATTTTTAGATGGGCCAGTCTGAAGACCTTGGGTCCAAAATCATTTTTTTCATAAAATATTACCTATCATCATCAGTCTCCCCTTTATTAAAAAATCTATCATCACATGCAAGAATAGATTGCATTATAGCAATTATTTGAAAAATATACTTTAATAGTGAATAACTATAAAATCATTAAAACATAATATCTTTAAAAAACATTTATCAGTATAGATTACTTATAAAAGTTCTCATTGTGTAAAATGTCTACAACATGACTTTAAAAATTTTATTACAAAAATTTGTCTATACTTTGACAAATCTTAGAATAGAAAGTGCTTACTTTGGAGGCAAGCTAAGTCTTGAGGAAAAATACCTGGGTTATAAAATGAGTGAAATAACTTCATCATGGATATGCTTGCTACGTTTTAAGCTATAAATAGAAAAGTAGGCACTGACATTGCTTAACAAAAAGAAGAAAATCAAACCAGGCTTGGTGGCACAAGCCCCATGATCTCAGCATGTGGGAAGCTGAGGCAGGAGAACCAGCCTGAACTACATAGTGATTTTGAGAATTTAATTCCCATCACTAGTGATTTTCTGTGTAAGTACGGAAGCATCCCTTTTTTCTAATATAAGAAATGGGGCTAACGAGTAATTTCTCTGCCTGCTGCTTAGTTCTGCGATTCAAAGAACTTCCAGGTGGCTTGTATCAAGCCATAGAAAGTAAAGGGGTTTTGCGTCAATTAAATGGAACTTTTCCAAATCTACTTTTGTGGGGGATTTAGGCATTGAAACTCCTAAGTCATGTTAATATGTGTGACTAGATTTCCATTTACCAATTAAAAGCGCACCTTTTCAGCGGGTCAACACATTGGCTTCCAGGGTTTTGATCCTCTGTTAAAATAGAGTGACTTGGAGAAGTAAAATAACAATTTCACGGTCGATCAATTCTAATTTATTACATTTCTACCTTAACTAGTCCTGCAAACATAGAGCTGTCCACCCAACCCCTTGAGACATAAAACTATATCCATTTGTGATTACCCAAAGCGGCCACTGAAGGTCACTCTTACTCCACTGTGTGGGCCCGGTTTTGGAACCCAGGCTCAGGTATAAAAATGCAGGAATCCTCTACAGTGCAAAAGACGCACGTTTAAGGACACATGAACACAGCACATCAATCCAGTTTCAGGAAAGAATCAGATTTATCTGTGTAAGTGCTTTGGGACTGAAAGCCTGTGTCACACCTCCACATTAATGCATTTCTAGGAAAATTATCAAAATTTATAAAAACTTCATTTTAAAATGAATTCAGGAAATTTATAAAATGCAAAGATTTTATTGTGACTCAAAATGCTTTATTTAAAAGAATAATAGACCATTTTTAGGAAACATCTAAACCTTCAGCCCATTAATGAGTTAGTAAATGACAACTGATCCTATTTGAAGACAAAGGAAGAAACCTTGAAAATAGCTCTTGCCTAGAATTCGAGGACTTAAATCATCTGTAAATGTAATGCCATTACGTAGAAGAGCCATTTTCTTTTTATAGAAGAGTGTTTGGGATATTTAGAAAATTCTCAGACTTAATAGTCGTGGATTTCCTAGGGAAAGCAGAATTTTCTGACTGGTTTCACGAGGGATTCACAAGTAGCCAGCATATATGCTTAATATCATTAGTAAGAAGGGGAACATAAGTTCAAACAATTGAGCAGATATCATTAAACCTAAAGTTACTAGTAAAGGAAAAGCAAATGGAAAACATTAAACAACTATCATCTTAACTAAACTGACAACAAAATTAAATAGAAAATTATCAAATATTAAGATCACAATCTTGTACACAAAATTAAGGTCATATTTTGGTAGTACATAGGTGATAGCATTTGTTAATGGCTAATAAAAAGAATGCCTATATTTTTGGATCCAATATTCTTACTTTTAGGATTTAATAGAGAAATTCCACACTTATTTGTTTCAAAAAATATATACAATAAAAAAGTAACAAATTCAAAAATCATTAATGAGAGAATTACTAAATAATTCTATGCCAAGTATCATTAAGGATAATTGTTTTGTAAGATAACTTGACTGATGAAAAATCACACTTTACTAGAAAACTAGAATAGTACTTTTTAAAAAATAAATCAAAAATTGTGTTACATTAAACTCTATGAAATTGCTAATATTCAGTTATCTTTAACTTATGAAGCAAGCAATTTAATAAGGTGCAGTTTATACCCAAAAATAATGAGGAATTAAAGCTTTTTTCATAAGGCTTCAGGGTTAGGTGATTTTAAGTAAATTTAACGTATTTTGAAGGACAGCGGATTCATGTACTATGCAAATTTAAATTGTTTACATACAAGTAATTTCTTCTAAAACTTTAATATTTCAAATTCTCATTTACTTATATAGTTCTTAAGCAATCAGCATATGTAGCAGAAGGAAGTCTTGAAATATTTTTTATTAGACACTCATTTTCAAGTATGTTTCAAAATAATAGGCATGAAGAACACGTAATCTGTTACTCATCCTGTGAAAAAAAATGTGTGCTGACATATATGGCTAAGTAAATTTTCTTTTATATGACTTGATAGAATAAATATTTTAGGGAAGTAATCAGAATTTTTTCAAATACTTTTTGTCTTATAAAAAAACCTTAAAATAATCCAGAGCATTAGCAATGCTCTGAGGTGTGGAATTAATCCACTAGTGTAATTACAGCAAAAATTTTAAAAATTAGATGGAACATAGTTCAATTGTCTCTGCAGCAACAATGTACTTAGTTATAATAACAATTTCTTGGGTATGAACTCTTACTGATACATTTGTAAAAATTTAAACTGATCACAGATTAAACTATTATTCTGTTAATCATCAATATAAAATATACACACACACTCAGCTGATGTGCTATAATAAACTCTCATCTAACATTGACCCTGAACAATAAAAGACTGCTAATGTATAGAGGATCCCATTGCTCTGTCTCCACAACAGCTGCCTTGAGGTTTCTCTCCTTCATTTCTATTTCTACTCTTACATGTTCTGACTTACAGTTTTTATTTTTTTATGTCCCAATTTCCTCTTTCCTTAAGTTTCCCTCTTCCCCAAGTATATCTAAATATATATATATATACATACATATACATATATATGTATATATATATATATATTAAACATTTGTATAATGTTACCATAAGGATAAAACTATGCGGCAGAAAATGATAAGCACATGAATTGGACTCGATTGGAGGTTTAACATAATTGTGGGAGTCTCTGACAAGTTAGAAAGGGCATGGCCAACTCACTAACAAATCATATTAGTAGTTGGAGTGTCCTCATTCAAGCGAAAACAATCTCAAGAGCGCACACTTAATCTATGTTGCTTAGTTACAGATGTGGAAACAAACCACTTCTTCAAGTTCTATGAAAGTTTAGTCTCTTCTTGTCTAACCTCAATGAAATTTTAATCTCTTTTAAAGATTGGGAAACAGGTTTCTGCAATCTTTGATGGTGATGAGTTTAATCTGAATTATATTCTAGCTTCTTTGTGTGAGCTCTGTTCTCTTTTTTGTAAACTTTGGAAATTTCTCATTGTCTTTGCTATTCTATGTGTCTAGATGTAGGTTTTCTTTTATTTTTCCTCCTTAGGGTGCCGTGAACCATTTTGAGATTACACTTTATTAATAAATTATCTCTATTATTTCTTCAAATATTTTGTTCTCTTGATTTTTATTACTTTTTGTTTTCTGGACATTTTATTAAAAATGTTTGCACTTGTGTTCCTCCCACATACAACTTAACTCTTCTTTAAGTTTCCTATTATTTTTATCCTCTTCCAATTTTTTGGAGATTATTTCTCAACCTAACCTTTCAATTCCCCAGCTCACAGGCTATATATTCTATCTCCGACATTTTCCAATTGATATATCACATATTTTAAGCACGGTGTGCTTGCTTCATTTTGACCACAGTTTCTGGTTCTTGTTGCATGTGTTAAATAACTTTTCTTTTTTACTTTCTATGCTCATTTTATAATGTTTGTTTCCTTGTTCTAGTTTCTCTGCTTCCAGTGGCATATGAATTCTTATTTCTTTGTAGTTTTAAAATAGATCTTTAGAACTTTTTACTCTTTCTTGGTGCCTGAGAACTAATATTACCATAGGGTTATGGAATAACATTACTAAAAATGCGTGCAGGAGATGATGTGGATCCCACGGTCTCTACTGGTTCAGCATTTTGGGAGAAACTGAGGCAGTTTCCTTCTATTCTCCCTATTCTGTTTTCTAAGTATGACAGGCACCGTACTCTTTGACCACAGTGAAATAAATTTAGAATTTAATGATAAAAAGGTAAGTAAAATTACCTTATACTTACAAATTAAAAGAAAAACACTGCCAAGCAATTCATATTACAAAGAACTCAAATGGAAAATTCTGGAGCCAGAATTATAATAATGAAAAACTACAATGCAAAATGTGTAGGGCTGCATAAACTACCCTTTAAAGGATATTATATTGTGAATTATGGATATCAGAAATTAATCATGGCTGAAAGTTAATATGCTATAGATTAATTTGTAAATTCAAAAATGAAAAGCAAAATGTGCTTTTGTCTATTAGAAAGACAAAATAAATCCCAAAATATTTCCCCTCCCTTCTTTTCTCTTTCTCCCCATCCCAGTTGTTCTTTCCCTTTGAACAGTTTCTTTTCCTCTTACAATATTTATTGTATATTTAGGATCTTGTTTATTTTTCAGGTTTTTACAGTAGGAAAACAATATGGTGTTTACACATGCGAATCTGATTTATTTCACTTATGAGTATGTTTTCTAGTGTCATTCATTTTTTAAAAACATATGTGTGTATGTATATATATACATACACACAAGCGCACACACACACACACATACAAGATAGCTAAGATAATTGTACTACTATTCCTATTAGTTCATGGAAAGAAAATGTGTGTTTATATGGTTTGATCTGTTTTACATGCCTGTATCTTGTAATCTGAACAACTGTTCTGAAGATAACAATATGTAATGTAGTGACCATTGTTAATTCCCTATCATCTTGTTTTGAAATCCTGTATCATTCGTATTGTTTTGTTTTGTTCTCTTTTAATCTCTTTAAAATAAAAAAATTGAAGAGATATCATGCATGATTTGTGTTTAAATCATGATTTTTTAAAATTTTTTTGTCTTTTTCCTTTTTATCGGTACCAGGGATCAAACTCATGACTGCCTCCTTGCAAGGCAGGCGCTTATGCCGCTGAGCTAAACCCCTAGCCCCCTTAAATCATGATTTTAAAGATGTGTTAAAATCTATTTTTAAAGAAAATCACAAAATAGAAAACAAAAATACAATAGGATAAAATAAATGCACTAGGTCACTAGTAACAACCTATTTCTTTGGGACATAAATAATCAAGTATGCAAGTATTTGATCAGTCCAACAGAAAAAAAAAAACCCATAATGTTGTAACATGACTACAGATGCAGCAGACCACGAAAAGAAAAAAAGAAAAGAAGTTTGAAAATTTCTTTAAAAGGATAAATATCTTAAAAATTATAAGTCAAACCCAAGAACACATAAAAAGTGTGTGTTCTAGTAAGGTGTTGAAATAGTTTTTAAATAGAAACATTTCCCACAATAAAACAAGGCATAATTTCATTGGCCATCTTTAATTTTCAAAGGACAGATAACCACTAACTTGTAAAAATTAAAAGTCTATTTTGTTAAAAATAAAAATGACTGTTCCACAGGCATTATAAAAGGTAAATAGAAGTGGCTTTAAATGTATTTAATCAATGACAATTATCTGCACCAGCTAGTGACAGCCCCACACTCTGGTTATCGCCCTGTTGGCAGCAGACTCACCACACATCATGCTTTTAACAGACACGTTTTGGCAAGGCACAGCAAACACACTCCATAGACTAACAACAACTCCCTTCTCCCTCTGTGGCCAGCATAATTCATGCTTTCATAATAAGAACAAACCAACCTGTTCCTATGCTCAACCCAGCACAAAACCACCTCTTTGCCTAAGTCCTATATAAGATCAGTCATTTGCTTTCCTCCACCAGACTTAGTTCAGGAATCACCCACTTTCCGTGAGTAAAATACCATGGGACTCTCAAGCCCAATCTGAGTGCTAATCTAGTACATTGTGCCAAAATTCCACTTGTTCTTCAAATTTGTTGCCACAGGAACCTAGTTAAGTATAGCCAGTGACTTGATTTGTTGCTTGTTATTGTTAGTTTATTTCATTGCCATAAGATTCATAGTCAGTAGGTCTTTATGTCAATTAGAACTAACTCATGGTATAAGACAAGACTTTTCCTAATTATTTTGATTATACCAGGAAACTAGACATTGGCCTTCTTATAAAGCTATTCAGTCTTTGATTGCCATATTTAATAATTTTTCAATTCATCTCCATATCCTATTTTCATCTTTTTTGTTTCAGTACTTATCTGAATTCTAATCTCATTGGTTTAGCTTTGGCCGGGATCTTGTGTTGAACATACTAGGGAGCACATCGTAAGGAATGTAGAGGAAATGTCTGCAGATGGCTAATCGGAGCAGGCTGCAACAACTGAAGTGTTTAAAGCGAACTCTCTCATAGGGCAGAAAAACAAAGCCAGGGAGATGTTCAGGATTTGGCCCCAGGTCTGCAAAGTGGCCCTTGGAGCAGTCTAACTATATAAAAAGCGTGAGACTGACATAACATTAGTTAGCTTAACATTTCAAATGAGAACTTAATAAATTTCTTCATGAGGCAGCCTATCACCCTGGGATCCATTGGTCTTCTTAGTAAACAAACATAGAGAAGAAACATTTTCTAGAGGATTGTAGAGAATATAATCAATGCATCCCTCTTCTGTGACTTTATTTGTTTATTAAACCTGGGAATTCTTCCAGAGAGCAGTCTCTTTTTATATCATAATTATACCTGCTTTCCAAGTCATCTCATGTTATCTAATAATGTCTAGAAATTTAAATGAGTCTATATAATATGTTGACACAATAACTCAATGTCCAAACCAAGAAAAAATCATGAGGACTGAAGCTAAAGATCAATCTCTGTAAACAAATTTATCTGCTCCTTCTCTTCTCTTCTCCTCTCTTCTCTTCTCTCCTCTCCTCTTCTCTTCTCTTCTCTTCTCTTCTCTTCTCTTCTCTTCTCTTCTCTCCTCTCCTCTCCTCTCCTCTCCTCTCCTCTCCTCTCCTCTCCTCTCCTCTCCTCTCCTCTTCTCTTCTCTTCTTCCCTTCCCTTCCTTTTCTCTTCTTTCCTTCCTTCCCTCTTCTTTTTCTGTTTCAGTTCTGGGGACAGAACTCAGGGCCTTCACATTAAGTTACTTCCCCAGCCTCACCCCCCCCTCCACAACACACACACACTTTTAAAAATTTTGAGACAAGGTCTCACGAAGTTCTTAGGATGGACTCAAACTTGTCATCCTCCTGCCTCAGCCTTCTACAGATTCATATTTTTAGAAGAATCTGCTAACATGGCATGAACTAGACAGTTGTTGATGGCCTCACATGTGGCTTTGGTTAATCGAATAAAAAAAAGTAATGCATGAAGTTCTAAAGCCTTCATACTAGTAAGAAATTACTGATTGCTCTATGAAACATAGATGCAGCCTTATGTGGTATAATAAAAGATATATACAGACTTTTGCTCTGTATTCTTGACATAAAGCTTCAAGAATATCTTTGAAATTCATGAAAGATAAATGTGTCTTCTGCTATGTTTAATGAGCCTCTTTCCTTCCTTTGTGAGTTTATACTTCATTCATGATTTGTGTTAGGCCCACAAAAACATTCACAGGAAGGGCTGGACCTGCACATTAAGAGAAGATTGAAATGTTGACTCTATCTCCAACTTCCAGGCAGAGGAGGGGAGCTAGAATTGAGTTCAGTCAGGTGGAAAATGATTTCATTAGCCACGCCTGTATAATAAGGCCTCAATAAAACTTATGAATGATGAGGTTTGGAGCATGTCTGTTCTCATGAATACATAAGTGTTTTATGAATGGCATTTCCATATTTTTCTGGAGAGATCATGGCATCCTGGAGACATTCCTAACCCCGGTACCCTTCTCCTATGCATCATGTCCACTTTGTTATTCATGAACTATATCCTTTAAAATAGAAATGTATTTTCTTAAGTATAGTACCTTTTTGAGTTCTGCAAGTTGTTCTAACCCATTACCAGATCTGAAGGAGGAGGCGTGGGAATCCCTGACTGTATAGCTGAGTTAGAAATAAATCCAGGGGGAGCAGGAAAACGGGGCTTCTGACTGCTGTCTGGTGACAGCAATCCCTGTAACTTGCAGGAGCTTCCATAACTACAAATAGTATCAGAATTGGCATGAATTGTAGGACCCTCAGTTGATGTCAGAAAACTGATAAAAGAGTAGTTTAAAATCGAGGGCAATGCATTTCTGTGAAAACATATTTGAATATGAAAACATATTTGAATAACCTCACATTGTGAAAGTCAGCCAGTTTTCGGTGGCCTTATTCCAATCTATGCTTCTAAAACTAACATTAACCCACCGCTGCTTCTGTAACCAGCACAAACCATGCTCCTGTGATGTTGGCATCACCCTGTTCCTGTCCTTGTAGCCAACATAACCTGAAACAAATGTTGCTCCAATGCTATCAGTCATGTTTTTTGTTTAGTGTGAGTACGTCTGAACCTTGCTGCTCTCCGTTAATTAGTAAGGAATAAATTAAGCTTTTAGCTAGAGATACTGAGATGCGATATATGCTCTGATAAAGTACTTTTTTAAAAAGTGAAGGTGGAAACATTCTCTTGCATTTCCTAAGAGGTCAGTTTAATTTTTAAAATTAGGTTCAGAAATGCTAATGTAAGAAAAGCACTATACTGACACAATTCCTATATAAACACAGAAAACATGAAATTTCTAAACAAAACATTAGCAAATCCAGTCTAACAGGATAGTAAAGAGTATGTTATTGCTAAGCTCAGTTTATCTTAGATGTATAAAACTAGAAAAGTTTGAAAAATCTACAACAATTATGATCCCAGAGAGGAAATTTTAGAAGCATTCCATTTAAAATTTGAACAAACAAGTTACTCAATATCACTTTGTCTCAACATATTTGAATTCAAATTGCCAGAATACAAGAAAAGAGACTTTCTGTGAAGAAAAATAAAAAAGAGAAAGTGAAATTGTCATAGTTGACAGATGATAGAGTTCTTAACATGAGCAACCTAAGAAAATTACAGAAAAATATTAGAAATAACAGGAAAGGTTAACAAATCTCAATTCTACTTGCACAAACTGATGGTAAGAGATTGTTAAGAAATATTTTTTATTAATCACAGTGTGATTTTTATGATTTAGCTTAAATTAGGTGGCTTTACAATTTTTAAAAATCAATATTTCTACATATTTGTCCAATTGAGTTTTACTACCTAATTATTCCTCAGACAGATAAACATCTAGAGCATACAAACAAGTCAAAAAAAAAATAGACTGCCCCAGACTCAGTCTAAAAATGGGCATCTGAAATGAACAGACACTTCTAAGAAGAAATACAAACAGCAAATAAATATATGAAAAAGTGTTCAATGTTACTAACCATTCAAGAAATGTAAATACATTCTCAATCCAGAAATAACTATCATCAAGAAATCAGCCAACAGCAAATGCTGGTAAGACTGTGGGACATAAAGGATCCCTTCTGCATTGTTGGTGGGAATATAAATTGGTTCAACCACTATGAAAATCATTAGAGAGAGTCCTCAAAACAGTGAAAAGAGACATTCCATTTGATTTGGCAATTCCCCTTCCAGGTATTTTATATAAAGATCCAAAAGCATCATACCACAGTGATATATGCATAGTTATGTTTATACTAGCACAATTTATTATAGTTAGCTCTTGGAAGTAGCCCCTATGCTTATCAAAAATGAATGGGTAAAGAAAAGGTGGTATTTATATACAGTGGAGTACTACTTTGCCATCAAGAAGGACAAACGAGTTGTTTTTAGGTAAATGAATGCATGTCAAGACTATAATCTTAAGTGAAGTAAATCAGACACACAAGCTTAAGTATCGTGTGGTTTACTTTGTGTGACAAGCCCAAAGTGCAAATAAGAAGCAAAATAGAAGATTGATATTGAAGAAGGAAGAACTTGTTCAAATGAGAAGGGAAACAAGGGAGAGGAAGAGGAAGGGAAGGGAAGGGAAACGGATTTTTAAAAAAGAGAATGGAAGGAAAAACTGGAGACAGAGCTTTTGTAAATGGGAGGGAAAGAATAGTTAAAGGTAGGAAGGAAAATGAGAAAATAGAAGAACTGAGATCTATTGTATCCAGGTACAAATACCTCGCGATGAATGTGATCACTGTGTGTGGCCAACATACTAATAAGGAATAAAGATAAAAATTTAAAAACACAAAAATAGTTCTAACAGTAGATGATATTCATCAATTTGGTAAATAAATAATTGAACAATGTACATTACCTCATCAAAATGCACTTCTACTAACACTATAATTATTTTGAATGATATTACAAATCTTATATTGTCATTTATTTGATTTTATGATATTAGAGTATTATAAGCCCAATGATAACTTGATTCATTTCAATGAACTCAAACCCTACTCACTCTTCTCAGGGCTAGAGGGATCACGACTTTCTGTTTGTGCTTCAGTTACCTCTGCTGAGCCTTGGGAAAACGTCCCTAGGCAAAAAGCCAGAGTGAACCTGGAGGTCGTAGTATGTATTTCCTTTCTCGCAAGGATCACGGCTCAGTTATTTGTAGCCCAATGCCTAAAAATAGTTTCTTCATATATTTTGTCTAGATTTATAGTTATTTGCTTAAGGATAAGCCGATACCCGCTAGTCTCTTAGGGCTGCAAACAGAAGTTAACGGTAATGTTTTCACATGTCACTCTTTATAACATACTAAAAACTATATCCTTTGCAAATATTGAATTTATGATGAAAACTTTTAGGTAAACTAAAAATGTACAAGTGTATATATGTGTGGGGCATGCATGTGTGTAACAGTAATGTCAGAGGAAGGGAAACTATTGGTTTAAGATTGTTGTAGAAAGAAGAAAATCATGAAATCTATTTGTACATTTTGTTTTATGCTGTTTACAGATGCTGGCAGTCAGCTCTAGAATATAAGATCTTGAACACTGAAAAAGAAGTTTCAGATTGTTGGGGATTTAGCTCGGCAGCACCACACTGGCCTGGCAAGTGTGAGGTCCTGAGTTCAATTCTGATTCCCAAATAAAAAGGCTTCCGCTAAAAATCATGACTGTGGATTTACTGGCATGCAGTCTTATTTTGAACGATAGCTTCTGATTAGAAACACTGCTATAAGGAAAAGGGGGAAATCTAGGAGCAGGTACTATAAAGTTCACTGTTTTATTTTCACGGTAAAAGGAAGTACTAAAGAAAAAGACAAGAAACAGGCAGGGCAGGAGGAAAGAAAAAACTATCAAAATGAATTCTACAAAAGCTAAGAAAAAGTCACCCTGGGAAAAAACGTGGTCAACTCTGCCTAAGTACACAAGGAGATTAAAACATGGGAAACTGGCCAGAGGGTGGAATGGTATCTAACAGCTTTCCATGTGCTGGCACTGTGGTGCTACATGTTCAGAGGAGCCTGAGCACTCGGACAGGACAGTGCCACTTGGAAGATATGGCTTTGGTGCCACAACGGTTTGGGTCAAAAGCACACATAGCAAGATAGCCCTTAGGAGCCAGGGGCTGGGAAGAATGATTTTTAACGTGATTAAAACTGCCTTGTTTAACTTTCTCTATTCCACACTCTTAACATCAAGTATATATTTTTAAATGAGGACCTCGCCTTTTCTTTTCTGCAGAAAAAAAGACCTAGAGCCGGTTCCCATGCCTCTTACTTTCCCTCACTGGTCTGTGCAGGTTGTGTTAATGGCCCAGTCTTTACGTGGTGGCTGTGTCTGAAGTTAGGGGTTGGGTTAGTAAACCAGCTTGAACTTTGATTTTATTGCCCTGCGTTTTTACTAAGCTTCTCTTCGGGGAAAGTCACAGAACTGAAGTTGGACTGAGGGCATTTATATAAGAAGCAAATGAAAATTACAGGAACCTCACTCTCTTATTTCTCTTTTCTAAAGCTCTTACTGTATTTGTGTCCTTTTCCTCTGTCAACTCATACACTTTGGAGCAGGCCAAAGTTTCCAATAATTTCATCTCCCCTGAAAGTGTTACATCATAAGCAGGAATTCATTTTTATTGTTTTATTCCTTACTCAAAGCAGCTCAGGGAAGAGTCATTATTTGTTTGACAACTTTATCTTGCTTTAGATTCCAACATTTAATACGTGGTAAAAGAGCAAGCATTGTGCTACATAGTTTAAGATTCATTTATTAGCTTCAGTGTAGCTTAGTCAAACATGTAACTGTTATACTTTTCTCAAGGAGAAATAGGTATAAGTGATATACTATGTAAAAAGAGCATAGATTTGTACACTTGTTAATAGAAATGTTAGAGAGATCCTGGTTTATGTAGGAAACAATAACATTTGCTAAGAAACAGGAACATTGGGGCATGTTATTGAGACTCAGGAGGGTGAGATGAGTTTGTAAAACACTGTCCAAAACTAAGACAGAGACACGCCTAGGAAACATGCCTAGGGAGTATTTTGCACCACGGCTCATGAAGCTACCTTTGTACTAATCTTCTGTAAGTATATTTTCCCCTAGAAATGCCAAGCACTCTAGAAAGTAGGTAGTTGGAATCATAAAAACTAGAATTTTTCCAGGTGAATTAATAAAAGGAAATACTGGCAGTGTGATGGATGGCATAATATTATCTCTTTTTCCATCACTATAACAAAATAACTTGTGCTGGTTAATATATATAAGAAAGAGGTTTATGAGCTCATAGGTTTGCAGTACAGCATCAGCATCAGCTTAGCTCTAGTTAGGGCTTTCAGGACACAGCACAGCACGGTGGATGGCATCTAGGCAGCAGTACATGTGAGAGGAAAAACTAACCAGATAGCAAGCAAAAGATTCTGAATCCAAGCTCACTCTTTATGTAACATCTGCCTTTGTGGATCTAATGCAAAAGAGCAAACCAGAGTCCCAATAAACCACATGAATCATATGCTAGAGTGGCCCCTCCTATGACTTAATTTCCTCCTACTATGGTCAAAGTCTAAATGATTCACCATTTCAATACAGTTGCATCAAGGCTCAGGATGCAACTCTAGGACATGGACCTTTGTGAGATGTGCTCACAGTCTATCATAATCGTAGCAAATATTGACTGGAAATGAATAAACAAAAGGATCCTGTATTTGGAGTCAGCTGAGCAGCAAAGGAGAGATGACAGGTAAAATCAGTGAGCAAGTTGGAAGAAAATGAGATTGTACTTAGAAAGTGGATGTCAAGAACTGTCAGAGGTCTCAGCTCTTCCCGTACATGCAGTGCAGCAGACTGGCCTACAATGCTTTTATGAATGTGGTAGAAGGTGGTAAATTACAGGAATGGAATCAATCAGAAGATTACTGGTTTTCTCTCATTCTCCCAGTCTCAATTTCTATAGAGAAAACAGAAGGCCCATGAAATTCACACTGCCATTGAGTTTGTTAAAGAAGAAGAAATTTGAGTTTATAATGATCAGAAAACACACATGCCATTTGTTATAATGGAATAAATTATATTTATTGTATTAGATTATAACCGAAATTGCTCTGTGCTCTGGAAGGGGATACTATTGCTTTCTTCCAAGGTTTTGAACAAACATGCCACTAGTTCTGGAGAAAACAATCTGTGTATTTGAAAGCATTTTCCGTATTCCTAGTACCTTATTTGTATGAGCAGAAATTTGAGAGACTCGTGGGGAACTGTCTCCTGACAATAGGCAGCTGATTTATAGACAATGGGAGGAAAATAATTTCAGATGATAGCAATTTCCTGCTTTGATTTTAAGATTCATGGCTAGAAGGTAAATGAACCAAGAAATGGCCATATGACTTCTTTCCTGGAAGGATGACAGAGGTTTGAATTGAAAGAAGAATAGGAATGAAAGCCTCATGGATATGAGGAAATGGAAGACATACTATTTGTCAACAGCAAGGGTTAGAAAGAGTAATAAGATACAAAATGTACAATAGATACTGTAAAATGGGAA
This sequence comes from Cavia porcellus, assembly GCF_034190915.1. NCBI lineage: Eukaryota > Metazoa > Chordata > Mammalia > Rodentia > Caviidae > Cavia > Cavia porcellus. The sequence goes on along the minus strand of NW_026947497.1, from coordinate 21,454,648 downwards.
GAAACTGTTCAAAAGGAAGGAGAAACTGGAATGTGGGAGAGGAGAAAAGAAAGAAGGGAAAGGGGCTGTCTCTATCTATCATCTATCTATCTATCCATATATATAATAGTTATACTACTAATTTCTCTTAGTTCATTGAAAAGAAAGGTTTGTGCTAATATTTTCTGGACAATTTTGCATGCCCATATCTTGTACTCCAAATAATTAGTTTGAAGGTAAAAATACACAATGTATTAACCATTGTTACCCTCCCATTGTCTTGTTTTAAATTTTTTCTCTTGAAAATAAAATCTAAAAACAAGAGTAGAAAGTCACCTAGGTAGATAATGAATATACTTGTCCAAATGCAAAAATGGTTTTTATGTTGAGCAAGTTAAAAGATTTAGATAAAGAAAATGTCTTTCTGAAAGATCGCCAGGGTCTCAGTTTTCAAGCTTTAGTAGATATTCCTAGTAAAGATTCATTGAAGGTAGCCATGTGTGAACCTGATAGTTACACTTATCATATCATGCTGTATGCTGCTGAAATACCCAGAAAATAATCACTACAAGACTTTCCAAATCTACCCAACTCTAAAGGAATTCTGGAAATTTTGCATGCTGTAAACATTCCCTGTGTGCCATTTGAAAGAATAATTTAGTCCCTTTATTTTCCCATAGAAGTGTGTAGAGTTGATGTAAGTAATTTCTTGATATATTTTATTTGTTAGGAACCCAAGCTTTGTAGTTGGAGTTAAATTTAGATCCAGATTTATCGCTTATTTTTATGTAACTTAAGGGAAAGTAATTAGTTTCTTTACATTTGACTTTTTCATCCATAAAAGAATGATGAAATGAGGAGGAAGATTGCAAAAATAGTAATTTTTTAATAAACTGAAATTAAAAACATAGAGGTCCTGGAAACTAGAAAACAGTTTGTAATTAATCATTATTATCATTGTAATTTTATTACTAAGCTGATATAGGTTTTTCTTGTCAACAGATCAAATCACTACTCAAATCAAAAGGTTCATATTTGTTTCTGAATAACTTGAAATCACACTTGAAACCTTAGGATTCTCCTGGACAGCTTACTTGGAATATTGCATGAACATTCACACCTCAGATTAAATCAGCTCAAATGAACTCAGCTGATTAAATGGTTTTAAGAATTTGTTCTTGAATTTTTGAAATAAATACATGAAACTGTGCCACCTGCTCTTTTTTATTATTATTAAGGAGGAAAAAAAAAAACAGAAATAGGGTACAAGTTATACAGAATTTCAAAAAAAACAATAGGAAATCACTAGTTAATAGATTACATATTGTTATCTTAGAAATAGTTGTTGAAGTTACAAAATTAAAGCATATAGAGGGGACTTTCAAACAGTGAGACTGGAAACAGTTTTGTTCAATGATCCAACAAAACTCAGTAATATGGTTATCTATCTTACACACTTAAATATATATGCGGTTATATTCTTTAGAGCACTTTCTTTTCCTTTCTTTTGTACAATGACAATTACACATTTTGGGTTTTATTACTCCCACAGTTCTTATTACTTTTTTTTGAAGAGAGTAAAACCAAATGCAACATAACAGGATAGTGTCAGTCAAATCAAAGGGATGGGTATAATAGATAATGTAAAAACAAAATACTAGGTGATCAACAATGGTTACCATACTGCCTCTTGCTATTTTTAAGAAGAATTGGCAGTTATAATAAAATTGAACAAAACAGTAAAGAATAAAACCAAAACATTGGAGACATTACAGGGCTTTAGAAGAAGATAATAGTCAACCGGAATGGGCGACATAATGAATTTTATTGTCTTTACAGTTTTGCCTATACTTTTGAACTTGGTACTATCAAGCAGAGCAGAATAGAGGAAAATCAGTCAAAGCAAGATGGTGAGGGCTATACAGGGTTTCAAATCAAGTTAATAGGAAATCAAATTGGGTTACTATAATAATATATCTTGCTACCTGCTCTTAAAATATGACACAGATTTTTAGCTCTCAGAACACTGTGACACTCAGAGCTCTTAGCTGATGCATAATCTTTGTGTGAAAAGAGCTCCAACACCACCTGTAGATTCAAGAGGAAAAACTGCCATGATTACGTTGAGATGGTCTCTCAGTCAAAAGAAGATTGAGAGCATGCGCAAAACAACTGCACAGTGAGGCAACATTTAGTTTGTCTACAGATAGTGGTTCCATTGCTTCACTGGGAATTTGGCATTTGAGTTGATCCTGAAAACAAAAGTTCAAGATTTCAGAAAAATTCATTGTCACCATCAAGCAGGGAAACAATAAAAAACAAACACATACATGCTGGAGACGTAGGTACGGAACAGTCTAACCAAAACAATATTTACAGAGTGAAAAACATGTGCTTTCTCTCAAGAACGAGAACAAAAGATAATTAAAGATCATGAAAGAAAGTCAGATACATAAGAATTTCATGAACAGCTTGATCAAAGAGAAAGCAGGATAGGATTTCTCAAAGAAGGAAGTGGTCAGTGGTACTGTATATTCCAAAGTTGCTAAAGTTACTCCTTGGAGGAGTGCATGACAATCTGTCAAACTGAGCTTATGTCAAATTTTCTGATTGATTAAGATAGAAAAGTTTAAGACTAGTACTTTTAGTTTTGCTTAATTGATGGAATACAATTACACATTCCTCTCATGTTAACTATGTAACATGAAAAATTAAAAGAATGAAAGAAAGGTAGCATATAAGTATTGTTTATTATAATGTGACGCTGTCTTAGTGACAGTTACAGAGGATTCAGTACTGACATGTTAAGATTGAGCTAATTTTGTGATTATGTCCCACATAGGTGACAGAGACACCAAAAAGACAATTTCCGAGCAAACAGCACTATTATTTGATGTGACCTCATAATAAAATAAGGTAGGAAATATTTCTGAAACATTCTCTAAAAATTGCTTTTTTACTGAAATGATGCCTGCATAATTCTTACTTTTTATAGTGAAATCAGACTCAGAGAACTCACTAGGAGTAGGAAAGGAAAAAGTGATTCCTTTTTTAGTAATAAAATACTTTAAAAATACATGTAGCTGTTCAATTGGGCAAAGAAAAGAGAATGTCTAAATGAATAATCAAGAACTAGTCAAAATTACATATTTTTTCCTTCCTGAAGAATATCTGATCAATAATCAAGATTTCCACATTTGTAATATGTACCTAAAGGGAGACATAATATTATGTCCTATTTGTGGTAACACTTTCATGGGAACTAAAGGAAACACGCAATAAGCAAATAATCATTCTGATTGCTTCATATTCCTAACCTTATAAAAAAAAAGAATATTATTCACTAAGGTCGACTTAGCCACAACTTCATTGGTTTTCGTGGGAGTTTTGCCATGGCTAAAGGCCACAAATAAGGCCCATGTTTCTGGTAATAAAAAGACTGCCCTGTTACTGTGGGGAAACTGTTAAACCACAGAATGAAAGAAAACAGCTTCATGTCACTGGAGAAGTCTCTGAGTTGACTTCCATTAAAATGTAACCTTAGAGGAGGATGTGGATGATTAGAAAGTACTTAGGATAAAGGACAAAGGTTACTTTCCCTAAAGAAAAATTGTGTGCAAGTGAGTGGAGATAGACACGGCAAGCCGGAGGATCCTGGCTTCTCTCCCATTCTAACACGTATTTGACTTGTCTTCTTTGGCAAGTTCCTTGCAGGTCCTCCCTCTCCCCAAGGCCCTGTCCACATCTAACTCCAGGCTCTGTCCAAATCTAAGTCCAGGCCCTGGTCATCTCACAGCTGGACCACAGTTACCTTTCTTTCCTGGAGTCCCTGATTTCTGCCTTTCACCTCTAAAATCTCATACTTTCCTGCTCGTACTATCTTTCTTTCTTACCCTCGGTCCAGATTGTTCATCCCTTTACCATCTGTCAGGAATTTCCATTCTTATGTTCACCAAAGCCACTTTTCCTGTTTTTGGCTTTTGACCCTTCAGTGTCCGTTCACACCCATCTTGTCTACTCAAGTAGGAAGGCTGGCAAATCCAGCAGAGAGAACTCAGCTCTCCCAGATCTCAGAGGGTTAAAAAGTAAGCGTCTCATCCAGGTCATGAGCTGTCGAAAGTGGGGCTACAAGCATCATGAAGCAGTTTATGAATCCCCCACCCTGCCTTTGATTTTATTGTCACTGAGGTGTTTGATCTTGGCCTCATACCCAGAGTTTTTGTGCTTTTAGTTTTTCTACATAATTAAAAGTTTTTGACATAGAACAAAAGTTTGAGGTTATTTAGTGTTTAGTTTGAAACACTAAATGTTTCTGTTTTCACAGCAGAATTAAGTTACTTTAATCTAGGTGGAAGTTCCTTAGCAGTTCTTCTGTCTCTTCTGGTGTCCTGAGAAGTTGCCTGGGGCCGTCGGATACCACCAGTACATGGCACCTTGCTTGTTTACAACTGACAAAATCAAAGCCCAGACTTTGTTAGTGTAGACACAAATGACATTGGAATTTAAAGGTCTTGCTTCTGGGTCCAATTCATTTCATTATGGATTTTATAACCATTCTTCCTTATTGGTTGGTTTGGAGACCATCTATCCAGGTTGAATGGTTCTGTGAAAATTCTTAGCCATCAAATGAAGTTCTGTGGTGTCTATGCAAAATAGCTCAGATTTTCTCCAGTCACCAAACCAGTAAAGCAAATTTAAAAGCTTTCTCAAGCCTACTAATTGTTTAGCTAATCCAATGACTGCAATGGAAATTTTGAGTCTTCATAAAGGAAATATCATGAACAGTTACCCTACTTTTTAAATGTTTGACTACTAGATTGAATTTATAAAGCTTTTTGAGAATTACTTACATGATGAAAGGAAGAAGAAAAAAAAAAAAAGAAAGAAGGAAAGAAAGACAGACAGACAGACAGAAAGAAAGAAAGAAAGAAAGAAAAAGAAAAGAAGGATTTGCATAGAAATAATCTCCTGTCAGGCCAACTGTTCACGCTACACCAGAGCATAATGCAAGACTACATACAGAGATATTCATAGACCATGCACTGAATATTTTAGGCTGTAGGTGAAGCCAGACCAACAGTGATACAGAGTTCCTGGCCTCTTACCTACTGCTGCCCTGCTCCTGAGTATCACTCTCACATTCTTAAAACTTGAGCTACCCTGGGCAGTACTGTATACCAGACCTTGTTCTATGAAAGTGTAAACTGAGTCTCAGTCAAAGCATCCTGAATGAGGTCTAGATCCTCTAGACTTAAAATGAATTTAATGTACGTAGACTTCCTCAGTGAACTGGCACAGGCAATCTTTTATTTCCAACCCCTTACTTCTCTGATTCAGCATTCCCTGATTCAGTAGTTCCCCAAATTGCCCCTTTGTTTTATAATTCTTACTTTTTAAATTTTTTTCTCAAGTAGGTCTCAGAAAAAACAAGATCAAATCAACATATCTAACAGCCATTCCTGGATATGAAAATACTATAGGATTTTCTGATGTTGTCAGATTAAATATAAACAAATAAGTAAATAATGGAAACATCCTAATCAAGATATTGGAGCTTTAGTTGAAGATTTAGTTGAAGACAATTAGAAAGATGTGTTGTGCATTAAGTGTTTTGCTATAATTGACATAAAGAATTGTTTTTAAAAATATAACCTGAATTATACAAGAGATATTCAAAGTTAGTTTCTCCTGACCAAATTATAGATCATATTATCATCCATGACTAGAATATACTGTTCTTACAAAGCCTTTACTCCAGCCAGGCGTGGTGGTTCAAGCCTTTAATCCCAGCACTTGGGAGGCTGAGGCAGGAGGATCCTGGCAAGTTCGAGGCCAGCCTGGGCTACAAAGTGAGCTCACGATCAGCCTTAACTGCGTAGTGAGACCCTGTCTCAAACACAAAACAAAACAAATGCCTTTATTCCCTAAATAACCCTGTTAAATAAAACATGAATTCCCATTAGCTAAATTCAGGAGCTAGAATGGCCATTTAAAAAAGTTGAGACACACCTAAGTATGGTACTTCAACATCAGAAAGAGTTTTGCATCCACAGTGTTTCCGCTCATGCTGTTATTTTCCACTGACAGGTAAGAGTGAGGTTTTGACACTCTTAATATAACATAGGGTGTTAATCTTATAATCACCCTGTCAGCACTTTCTGTCGGAGTGTTAATGACCACCTTTCAGCCACTCGGAGCCTCTTGCCAATAAAAATAATACCGGCAACCAGCCAACCAGAAGTTATGCAGCTACTTTTTTTTCTCATTTTTTAAAAGCTATGAATAAATTTACAAAAAGTATAAACTCTAGAGACGAAGACTTCCTCAATGCCTTCCTTTCCTTCTCCTGCAGCGAACTCCCTACCTAGTAATAAAATTCAAGCTTTTCCCTTGGTCTAAGTTTTCCAATTACATTGGAACCACCAAAAATATTTCTTAATTTTTACAGAATGTTCCAAGAAAAAAGTCGACTGAAGATGTAAAGCATCTTTTCCTTCAACCAGACTGAAAGCCTCAGCTACCACTGTACAACAAAGAAACACCAGGGAACAAATGCATTCAAAAGTGACAACTAATATTCAAAAATCCATTTATTGTTCAATGGGTGCTTTTTGCATCCATTGTGTAAGGACATTGAAATGAAATAGATTAAAAGAATAGACAGTGAAATAGTTTAAAAGAAATTATAATTACCTGAATTTCTATGTTCTTTATTTGATGTTTTAATGAATCAAACATTGGCCTACAAATTTTTACACTTTTATTAATCACTAATTAAGCTTAGGAATTAAAAATGAGAGTTAACAGTGAAAACAATTATCTGACCAACTGACCATCTGGTTCTCTGATATTCATTTCATTCTTGAATTTTCTTTCTTCCCTTTGAAAGAGATCCACTTGGTTTTGAAAACTCTCATTGTCTGTGTATGTCTACCATCTTGCTCAAAAAACTATACCCAAAAATCCTATATTTAGAAGTTCTTAATTTGCTGTATGAATTGTGTGTGTGTGTGTGTGTGTGTGTGTGTGTGTGTGTGCAGCAGTGTGTTTGTAACATCTTTGGCAAAGACGTAGTTCTATAACACATAATTTCACGTTAAAGTCTAAGGTGTTTAAATATCGTAAATACACTTTTTCCAATGGGATGCCTACTCAGACAATTACAACCGCAAAGATCAGTATGAAATCTAACAACAAGTGACCTGAATCTCTTGCTTTTTTTTTTTCACTTTGGCTAATATGTCTCTTATATCTCTTTTGTTAAATTTTAAAAGAAGTGACATATATGCAATTGTATTATGAGTAGCACTAAATAAAACCACAAAGAGTTGACTGATTTATTTTCTATTAAGGATAAATCTGTCATCCTTTTCTTTTTAATCATAATACTTTTAGATGGTGTTTTATTTTTCATGATGGCAGACTGCACATGGAAAATGTATTTCCAAGAAATAAATTCCAAAGAAATTCACAATATCCTCTTCTCATTGAAAGCTAAGTGAAATGTACCAGCAAAACTTTCCTTGGGTTTGGCTGTAAAACAGGGAAAGCAATGTAGTACCAAGTATAGAAACTTAATTAAATGTACATGGGTCACATATTTTTCTAAGAGAAATTTCCTTTCTGAAATGTTGCTTAAAACAGGTTGAAACTAAAATTAGAAGCTACAAAGCCCAATTTAAGTTTTTTAAAATGGATGTTAATTGACAAAAGCTTTATTTGCCTAGAAACAGAAGTAGGGATAAGGGGAGGCATTTAGTAGAAAATTATGAAATAAACTCAACTGAATTTTTCATGTGAAATTCTCATGGTTATTTTAAAGTGAGAGACCCTTCATCTAATCACATCTCACATCACACATGAAATTAAAGTCCAAAGAAATTACAGTTACATCATATGCTTAAAAAGAATCAATATTTTAAAAAATGACAAAGGTCACATGATTTATATACTCTACAATATCAGTGAAACATCTGAGACATCTGAATCCTGGAACTAATGTTGGTTTTTATATACTTTCTTTAAGACAGTCATAAGGATTTCAACTTACTGAGATGCTGTCTAAAAATAAAAAGGACCAAAAATGTAGTTCAGTACAAAGTTCGGGGGTTAAATACTCTGCATTAAAAAAAAAAAAAAAAAAAAAAAAGGAAAGAAAAGAAAGAGAAAAAGTCACACAGCATATAAGTAATGATAGCAGTAATTTGGCAAGTAACAGAATCTTTAAGTGTTTTCTCACAATGAAAAAGTGAAAGTTCTCATTGTAATAAGGAACGAAAGCAAGACAAACACATTTGCTCTGGGTGCTAAGATCTATAGCACAATAAAGCATTTTAAAAGAGTTATAACATTCACATAACTTTTATTATAGGCTACACTTTCAGATTAATGATTCTGCATTTTGAATGAATAAAATGCTCCTTAGAAGTAATCACCCCTAATCTGAAATGCTCCAAAATCTATAACTTATTGATTGCTAACACCACACCACAAGTAGAAAGTTTCCAGTTATAAAACTATGTTTTGTGGGGCTGGGGATTTAGCTCAGCAGGCATAAGCGCCTGCCTTGAAAGCAGGCAGTCGTGAGTTCGATCCCTGGTACCGATAAAAACAAAAAAGACAAATAAATAAATAAATAAATAAATAAATAAATAAAAATAAATAAATAAACTCTGTTTTGTGCACAGAATTGCAAAACATATAATAGTACTTCAGATTTGTGTACATGCTGTATACGAAACAAATGAATTTCATATTAAACTCATGTCTGATACCTTCATACCCAAGATATCTCATTATGTATCTGCAAAAATTCCAAAATTTCAAATCATCTAAACCTTAAACTTTTGTGGTCCACTAACATTTCAGATGAGGGATTCTCGGCTTGTTAATAAAAGACACCACAAAACTTTGTTCTATAGGTATATATTGACAATTACAATTAATTGTAAATATGACATTGAAGTTTTCTTTGCAAGTGAAAGCATAATTTAAGGTTGACTTTACAGTAAGTGACTCCACTTAAAGGACACAAGGAAACTGAGGGTCAGAAGGAAGGCGGGAGATAAGCAGTTTTCCAACAGTCCAGAAGCTGAGCAACTCAGCGTCTCTGCATCAAGGGTTGCTTAGCAGTCTTAGGTTAGGGAGAAAAGCTCAGTTCACTCCGTGACCTTGACTCGCACTGCTCAAACTTCAAAGTCCTTGGCTCTTCCAGTGTGGTGAGATGAAAAAAGCATGTCTAACAGTCTTCGAGCAGCTTCTGAAAGAGAAAGGCAGGCACTTTCAATGAGCTGAGCATATCTCAAATTAAATTGTGGTACTGGGTGGCCAAAACATTAAAATCCGTTACAGTTATATTTATCTTTACAATTGAAGAATGATGGCCTTCCACCAGGGGAAGGAAAATAATGTAGAAACGTGATAGGTACTGAGAAGGGAAGGGATGGGTGGAAGAGCTTACTTTTATAGATAGTCTAAAACCAAACCAATGAAGTCTTACGCAAACACACTCTAATAACAGCAAAACATTAATGACTTAGAAGTTATAGGTTGAAGTCACCAGGAACAGACTAAAAGAAACAGGTGTTAAGACATTTACGGAGGCTGATGACAGTCTGCTACTAATTAAATCATTAGGAGAGCATTCTGCAGCATTTTGGCAGTACTCAACATGCTCAGCTCAGTCTCTCACACCTAGTTTAAAGGAGTTCTCTTGGTTTCTTTTATCATTAAATAAACTTTGCCTAATTAGCAGTTACCTTCTCAAGTTTGCCAAACATAGCTTGGCACTTCGTCTAACTAAACATGGGATAAACTAAGCACAAAATTTAAGAAAATTACTTTATGGTCTTTTATTAAATGTATCAGATGGAAATACAAAGCAAAGCAAAGTAAATCAAAAGAGCAAATTCTCTGCAAATATATCAAAGACCAATTTTTAAAACTTGAGAACTCTTCAGAGAATTATGAAAATGCAAATTGAAAAACATATAAATTGAGATTAAAATGATATCCATGATATTTTATCCTCCCACAACTTAACAATTTTAAATAGCAATAGGAAATCCACCTATATTCCAGAATGTACTACGATAAGCTGAGAACAAAACATTTTTTCCTACATGCAGTTGATTTAACAAAAGAGAAGTTAAATTTTAAATTCTTATAATCTGAAACCACAAGTGACCTGTGAAATGACTTATTGCAAAGTGAAGTTTGGAACACAAAACTTTATAACATTGGTCAATAAACTGATACATGCTCAGGAAAAACATTTGTGTTGTCAGGGATGGGAAAAATTAAAATGTTCCCAGACCTTAGAGTTCTAAAACCACTTCAGGGAGATAAGCATAATTTTGTAGAAAATGACTAAACAGGACAAAAATCCAAGAATGCTTGGTTTTGAAAGAAATTAGAAAGTAAGTTGAAACTTTAGGATGAGATAGGGTTTTAAAACATAGAAAGTGGTGACATGGACATTCCAGCAAAGACAAAGCCAGGCAAGTGTGTGGTGCTGTTCCTATCTGGTACCATGAGTTCTTAAGGGTCAGAACCCCAAGGTGTGAGACAAAAAACCCAAGCTGTGTAAAGAGGGACAGAAAAAGATACTGATTAGGCAGGGACACTTTGTGGACAGCCTTGAAAGGCACACAAAATGATATGGACATTTATAACTGAAGACATAGGACCTAACAGATCAATAAGCCTACAATTTAAATCACATAATTCTAGAACTAGAGATTTGTGGAAAGTATATGTCTATCTCTTTGTTTCTTTGACATGATAAGCACCAATAGCTTTAGAATAGAAGCAAACATCAAGCAGATCATAGACCAGAAAATGTACTGCCAAACACATGGAAAACCCACAGTTACATCAATGATGTTAAACCAAACAAACAAAATACATGACATTATCAAATTTGTTTGTGTTTTTGAACAATCAAACTTGGGACCTTGCACTTGCCAGGAAGGCACTTATGAGGCTGAGCTAAATCCCCAGCCTGCGAATCTTTTTTAGAAATAATGAGCGTTATTTAATCAAGTAACTGAGTGAAAATGTCACCCCTACTGCACTCCTGCTGCTCATAATCTGAAGTCAATTATATGAATTAGAATCCTCAGTCTATGTGTCTGGTTAAAAATCAAGGCAACCACCTATATTTATATCTTGTACTTTGTCAAACTGAAAAGTCTGCAGGAAAGAGAGTGGGAAGAGAAAAAAGTAGAAAAGCAGCCAAACACAAACTAACCATTTCAACCACTGAACTGCTTTTTGAAATACGTGAAGCAGAAAAGTTACAAACTTACAGTCTACAAAAAGGAATACCAAAAAGCAAGAAGACAATTTTCTCCTCAAGAACAGACCTGGAGCTTAGTGATTTTTAAAAGAATACAACATAAGATACAGTCTTGAAAATAGGACTGCTTAGAAAATGTTTGTGAAGCAAACGTCTTTCCAGCACGTACACATCTGTGAGGTTTCCCAATGCAAAACATGTGAGCATCTCTTGTATACGAAGACTGAATAACATTCCCTTTTTTTACATCTTTATCAGAATTTGTTACTTCTTTTTCGTCATTTTTTTACAAGTCATTCTACCTGTGGTTTTGGTGGATTTTTATCATGGTTAGTGATATTCAATTTATTAAAACATTTACCACATATATTATTTCCCTTTTTTTTTTTCTTTGACATAGTTCTCGCTATTTAGTTCAGGCTGGCTTTGAACTCACTATGTAGTCCAGGCTGGCAGCGAATTCACAGCAATCCTCTCTCAGTCTCCCAGTTTCTGGAATTACAGGCATGTGCTACCACACTTGACAATTTATATTACTTTTTGTGATAAATGTTTGTATCATTTATGCGCTGCACATTTTTTAATTTTATTTCAAATTTCTATTTTTAAGCAATAAGTTATCTGACATGGTAGCTTACCTCTATGTCTTCTGGAATGTGAATTCACTGCTTCTATATTAGTTACTATGTTAATTACACTTCGAGCACAGTTTTTTATAGCTGAGTAATATTCCATTATATAAAAACACCACATCTTTTTATCCGTTCCTCAGTTGATGGGCATTTGGATTGTTTCCAAGATTTGGCCATTATAAATTCTGCCTAGCAGTGTTTTTAAAAAATCCTCATGTTAAAGAGCAAAGTAAAAAAAGTTAAATAAAGCTAAAGAATTTTGTTTGTGTTACTGCTGGAAACAGAACTAATTAAATGTCAACTATAAATTTAGTTAGGCATTTAGATTTCTCCACTTCCCTGAATGTTTTTTACATGTTGGTAATATTGATGAATAGAATCACATTTTTTTCTTGGACTTGATCCTCCACTTCATTTTTAATTTATTGTTATTCATTTCTTTTTAAAAAGTATTAGTTTTCTATTGTTACTTGGAGGATGTAACACATTAAACAGGGTGGAAACAAATATTTTGTTTCTTTGGCTGAATCTACTCACAGTTTTCATATGCTGTCCATCTGGAGTTTAAAAGTTGAGGTTCATACTCAAACTTTTGAAAAAAAGAAAGATATGTGCTATGAAAGCTTATTTTCCAGGGGATTGCATTTGTAGCTGCGAATGTTCATCTTCCTCAAGAATGTCATTAAATGTCACTCTGATCTCCCTTAAAGCAATAAAACCATGCAGACTTTATTTTCCACTGAAGAGTAAGTTTTAAATCAGGAAAACTGAAAATTTCTGCTGTCCTTTTAATTCTTCAGCAATTTCCTACATCTTGAATTTAACATACTGAAAAATAATTAGGACATAACCAGATCCCTCACATAAGGTTACATTTCTACCGCTCTTGGTAGTATTTTAGTCTTAAAACAGACTGCCTACAAGGTGAGCCCTGTGCATGTGTGAATGTCATCAGCCAAGCTGCAATCAGACACTGGACTAAAAGGACACACTCAGGATGTGTTCTAATACAATGGCACTTAAAAAATTTGAAGTTTGAAAATTGATTCAATATGTATGACATACAGAGTCTTCTAAAAATCACAAACATGTTTTTTTACCACAATTTTTTCTGCACAAACTTGTGCAATAGAATAAGATTTATGGAGGCAGATACTATCAAGATTTATACTGATTGAGATAAACAACCTACATGTGTTTCTCACAGAAAAACTGTGACCCTGGTGTTTCAATTTGGGAAAGTATTAGTCATTATTAACTTTTAAACAATTAAAAAAAGAACAAAGATTAGGAGTTATATTCATTGGGTATATTCACTATGTTAACTTATGATGTTCAATCATCCTTTGCTCACTCATCAACTTGCCAGAAGTCTGTATTTTAACCTGTTTTTTGTAGAGTAGTAGCCATCTAATCTATTTGCTTTAATAAGAGTGCTTGTAGGGTGCTTTAGAGAAGCACATTAAATGTAATAACGTGTCTTAGCATCAGTAAGGGCATTATCAATTGAGTGACCTACACAACACTTCTATTACTTTGCATTTCTATCTCTTCTCTATCTGAGATCAAGGACAGGAAATTGTCAATCTCAGTTTAGCAGAGAGAAAAGCATTTGATGATTATTACTAGACATGATAAGAGATGAAAAATATAATTCAGTATAAGTAAATAATATAAGATATATTGCTTATATCTTTTATAATTAAAGAATGTCTTAGTTACTTTGCTCATTATTGAGAGAAAATGCCAAACACCCACAAGTTAAGGGAAGAAAGGTTCTTACAGCTCAGAGTGTGTAGAGGTCTCAGTTCATCATTAGCTGGCTCCAAGGCAAAGTGGCATGGGAGACAGGGAACATGGAGGAGAAAGAGTCAAGACACACAGAAAATAGCAAAGGAAGCAATGGACAAGACAAGCCTCTTTCTGTCCCTTATATTATATCTCGGATACCAGATTTAGGGCAGTGCTAAACCAACCAGTGGACTGATTTAGGAGTCACAAAATATTGATCCCAAGATCACACACTCTATATTCTACTACCTCTGAAAAGCTCCATCTATGACCACATGAGACTTTCAGGGGCTATCCATACCCAAACCATAACATTCCATCACTGGCCCCCAAAGACTCATCTTGTACATTCCTTTATGCAAAAGGCATTTAGTTTTAGTCCATCTTTAAAAGTTGCCAAAGTCCTAACAGTTTTGACAGGGCTGAAAAGTTCAAGCCCCCAGTTTCCCTTGAATTTAAGGCAAAGTCTTAGCTGTGAGCTCCTGTGCAAGTGAAAAGAAAGTTAAACACTCTGAACATACAGTAGCACAAGATAAACATCACCATTTTAAAAGATACAAATAGGGGATGCAAAGGAATGGGACCAAAGCAAGTCCAAAATCCAGCATCGCAAATGTTAGTTACATGTGTGGTATCTAAGACAGTCTATGACAAATGTAAACTCCAAAGTAATTGGTTGCCTCTGCTTCTAGATATTTTAGGTAGTGGTAGGTCCATGGCTTCTCTTTTGGGCCATCTTTGCTCCTTCCTTGTAGTTTTACTCAGACAATCCATGTTTCTGGCTTCTCCAAAATTCTGGGGTCTCCAATGTACATTTGACTTCTCGTGGCTTTGTGCATTTCTTCTCAGGAACACATTGCCTGGCTTCTTCTGGAATCTTGGTGGAAGTCTTCCTGATCCCATACCTCTTACATATTTCATACACCTAATGTCCACATCATATGGATGATGCCAAACTCTGCTAGTAGCTGGAGCAGTAACCAGCCTTCCTTCTCTTCTAATTGTAGGGATCAAGTGCTTGGATTGTTGAGTGCTCTGAACTCAATCCCAAGAAGCAGTTATCTTAGACTGACTCCATTATAGGACACGGTGCTCTGGGGCACCATTTTAAAATCCCATCAACAGTATATAAATATTCCAATTTATTTGCACCCCTGACAACATTACTTATTTTCTATTGTTACACTAATAGATGTCTAATGGTAACTTATTGTGGTTTTAATATACATTTCTTGGATGATTAGAAATGATGTTTCTTTTCTATTCTGTATAGTTGCTGCCAATTTGTATAATATCTTCAAAGAATTGTCTACTTCAAGTACGTTGCAAGGTTTTTTTGTTTTTGTTTTTGTTTTTTTTTTTTGTTTTGTTTTGTCTTTTTATCAGTACCAGGGATCGAACTCATGACTGCCTGCTTGCAAGGCAGGCGCTTATGCCGCTGAGCTAAATCCCCAGCCCCAGCAAGGTTTTTTTAGTTGAGGCACTTTAATTTTGTTGCTGAGTTATAGAAGGTCCTTATTCCGGATATAAATTTCCCATCAGATATCTGATTTGTGGATATATTCTCTTATTCTATATGTTGCATTTTCAGTCTATTGTTTCCTTTGATTTATAAAATAATAGCATTCTGTTAATTGAGATGAAAATAGAAAAGTCTTTTAATTGATATAGATCCATTTGTCTATTTTTAGATTTATTTCCTGTGCTTTCATTGTCATATTCAAGAGATTGTTCTAAGATTCAAATGTCATGAATCAATGACCCTATTTTCTTTTACAAGTGTTAGTACTTACATTCAGGTCTAGAATCCATTTTCTTCTATGCAGAGTGAATTCAGAGTTCAGTGTCTTTTCCTTTATATGAGGACATCAATTTTCCCACTGCCATTTATTGAGAGGCATCCTTTCCTCACTGGCACCCTTGTTGAGGATTATTATTGTTATATGGAAAGATTACTTTCTGGATTCTCTATTTCATTTCCCATTAGTGTATTTGTCTGACCTTATGCCAGTACCAAGTTGTTTTAATTACTGTAGTTCTGAAATGTTATGAAACAAGAAAATGTGTCTTCCAAGTCTGTTCTTTTTCAAATGTAGGCTATTTATGATCTCCTCAAATACTATATTATTTTAGGACAATTTTTTCTATTTCTGCAACAAAACTTTTGAAAATTTTATACAGATTTTTAAATGGGATTTTTGGATAACTTTGTGTAGAAGTGAAGACACTTGTGTGGCAACCCCTCCTTTTTATATTGCCACTTGCTTGGAAAATGGCCCTTTCATTTTTCCATTTTCATCCTCTTGTATTTAAATCTGAAGTGAGTCTTCCCTAAATAGTGAGACAGCATATAATTGGATCTTCATTGAATCCATTCGTCAAATTTGTGTATTTTGAATGGGATTCAATCTATCTACAACCTATAAAATAATCACTGATATGAAAAGATGTTCTGTTATTTGAAAATGGTTTGTCGGTTTGTCCCTTCAAACTCTACAAGTAGGATTTTAATCTCCAAAGTCAGATGTTAATAAATTAAGAGAGTAGAAACGTAATCTAAGTATGGTATTTAGGTGGGACCCTATGAAGTACTTAGGACTAGTTAAGGTCATTAAGGTGGAGCATCACACGTTTGCATTCTAATGGATTTCTAAGATGAGAGAGAGAGAGAGAGAGAGAGAGAGAGAGATATCATAGCACAGGTAAATATGCTCCTTGTGTTCTGTGATGTGATGCTCTGTGTTAGCCCAGCACCATATGAGGCTCTTAGAATGTCAACCTGTACAATTGTCAATCAAAATTAAATCAGCATTCTCTACAAAACTAGTTACAGACTAACACAACTTATTGTTAGCATTTTATTCATTGGTTTTTGTATACCTCATGACTGTTTTGCTCCATGTTTTCCTTTCTTGATGCCTTCCTTTGTATTTTGTTGATTTTTTTAACCAAAATACTGTCTTAGTCATTTTCTTCTTGTTAGGACAAAATGTCTGAAACTGTCAAGTAAAGGTGGAAAGGTTTGTAAAGGTTCCAGTTCATAGTTGAGTGGTTCCAAATCAGTTATAATGTAGAGAAGAAAAAACTAATAACACAGTTTAGAGAAAGCAGCAAGCATTTGAGGCAGGAGGGGCATATACATTATGCATATATCATATATCTTCAGGCTATGCCTATAGATGTCCAGTTCCTGTCAATCAGGCTTTACCTTCCGGGATTCATCTAGTTATACATTTATTAGTGGACTGATATAGTATCACACACCCCTGGTCCAGTCACCTCCTAAAAGTCCTACCTATGATACAGGTGAGTCTTTGGAAGGGCACATAGAAATAAACCCTAAGAGATATTTTCATTCCTTTTTCATTTTTGTGCACTTCCTGTAGATATTTTCTTTATGATTACCATTGCAATTAAATAAAACATCTTAAGGTTATGCTTTCTGTTTTCATATATTAAGTTTAACCACACACAAAATCTACGCCTTTACAACACTATTCTCACAATTTGTATTACTGTTTTTACAAATACATCTTTATATAGCATATACTTATTAATATAGATATTGTATTAGTCAGTTTTTCATTTGTCAATTAAAAAAATACCCTACTTCCACAATTTCAAGGAGTAGATGTTTATTTTAGCTCACAATATAGAGGAATTCATGGTCGCCTTACTCGAAGGGAGGAACCTCATGGCTGAAGGATATATGGCAAAGCTTAGTTCATGGTGGCAAGGACACAGAGCAGTGCCACAGAGAGAGGGCAATGGACTATGTATATAGTACCCAACGTCATACTGCAAATACAATTTACCCTGACATACTCAAGAATGTGCCTTACTTATCTGTTAGGCATTTCTTAATTCAGTGAAGTTGACATATAGGATAAATGGTTACAATTCATCCTCTGTCAACTTTATACCAAAATACATCTCCTTAAATCATACTTAATTACCTAATATACACAATAATAGTTCATACATTATCCCTAACATAATATGACAATCTCATATGTAACCAGAAATGCAATAATCATTCCCCCAAAGTCTCAAGAGTTTCAGCATTTTTTAAAGGTCCAAGTCCAAGTCTCTTCTGAGACTCAAGGCAAACTCTTTGCTGTGAACTGTTGCAAAACAAAAAACTAATTATATACTATCTAGGTATAATGTCACAGGGTAAACATTCCCATTCCAAAAGGAGGATTGGAAGGATAGAAAACAATCAGACCAAAGTGAGACTGAAATTAGTACAGAAAGCATTAAGACTTGTAGTTGCATATATGGAATCCTGAGGACATGGTCGTGACATACGAGTTTCAGAGAGCATAGATGGTGCCCTCTCTCACAGTCTGATCAGGCCTGCAACCTGCTAAACAACCTGCTAAACAAGTCCTTTGTCTTTGGCTGGTTCCACTGGTGCTCTACAGCTTTCCTCAGGTGACATTCCACATACCTGTCATCTCCAGGTTTCTGAGATTTTCACTGCACTTTCTCCTTTATTTCCACAACTTCATGCACTGCCCTTTCAAGGGTTCCTTGTCTGGCCTGCCAGGCTTTACTTTGATATCTCAGTGGAAGTCTTCCCAACTCTACGACTGCTATTTTCTGCATGCCATAAAACCAGAATCACATGGACAATGCCAATATATGCTGCTCGTAGAAGCAGTATCCAGGCTCCCTTGGACCATGGCTTCAGTGGCATCTGAATGCCTCAGTGGTTGAGAATGGTGAAATTAGTCCTGGATGACCAATTCCTTAGGAAGCCCTTCTCAAGCAGGAGTCCCAGGTAATCTCTGCTCAAATGGAAGGTTTACATTTTGTACCTATGAGCTTATCATGGGTGAGGTTTTGCTGATTCCTGAGATGCCCTCAAATTGTCTTTTTCTTTTCTTCCCACAACAAATGACTTTTTTTAAATGTTGCTAATCTCTTTACAACCACAACTTCTTTGAACTAAATTTTACACATGGTTCCTTCTGGGCCAAGACTTAAAAATTTTAAATGTTTCTGTTCTACCTTTTCTTCTGTTTGCCTTATAAATCTCGATAAAAGCAACCAGCAATACCTGTATCACAGCCTCAAGATTGGGCTGCTTTGAAATTTCTTCCACCAGATCAATTAATCCACCACTCTTAGTTTCAGTTTATTTCAAAGATTCAAAAAAATGAGCAAGATATAGACAAATTTTCTGTTATAATGTAACACTCATAACCTCTAATTCAAGTAACAATAAGGTTATTATTTGCAATTGAAACCTACTGAGCTTGATTTTTGCTATCTACATTCTTATCAATATTATGGACTTCTGACCTCTGACCCACCAGAATTTGCTCACTGCATTCTAGGGATTTTCATTCTATTTTTCTGAAACTTTCTAAATTTTACCCACAAATCAGTTTGAAAGACTTCTAATCCACATGGGCACAACAATGATCCCACTTCTCTGGTACCAATTTTCTATATTAGTCATTTTTCTTCTCATACAACAAAATACCTAACACCCT
This sequence comes from Cavia porcellus, assembly GCF_034190915.1. Lineage (NCBI taxonomy): Eukaryota > Metazoa > Chordata > Mammalia > Rodentia > Caviidae > Cavia > Cavia porcellus. The sequence goes on along the minus strand of NW_026947497.1, from coordinate 21,435,443 downwards.
CAACATAATTAAAGAGTTTAATTGGGTCCACAATTTCAAAGCATTAAGACCATGCTGAACTCACTCCAGGGCAAGAACATCATGGTTAAAACATTTTCTTAGTCCGTGGCATTGAGAAGCAGAACAAGAAGACAATGTCAGCAAGAAAAGGGTCAGGGACCAGTTACAGTACCCAAGCCCACACCTCCATGACCCTCTCAGACACATGGAAGAATATGCTTTGCCAACATCCTAAACATTTCTTAATCAATGAAGTTATCATACTAGGGTTATGATCACAGATCCATAGGTTGACTTTTAAACCCCTTTTAATTATATTTACTTTATATGTATTTTAATTATAATAGTATGGGTTACTGTATTTGTCCATGCTTTAAGTTTATTAGAGAATCCCATATTGTTCTATATCTTTCTGCTACTGTCATCATTTTGTTGCATCTCAAAAATTTCCTTTTGGCATTTCATGTAGAGAATATTTAATGAAAATGATATTGGTCATTTTTGATTATCTGGAAAAGTCATTTCCATTTTGGAAAGATGGTTTTCCTGGGTAAAATGGTTTTGATTAACAGATTTTATTTTGATGATTTCTTTCCTTCACCCATCGTTTCTTCTTTCCTGCTTTTCTTTCTTTCTTCCTTCCTCCCTTCCTTCTTTCCTTTTTCTTTTTCCCCCAAACTTTTATTATTTCATTCTACTCTTTTCTGGTCTACAATGCTTCATTTAGGAAACCCACAGACAATCTTATATAAACTTCCTGCCACATGCAAGGAATCTGTATGTGGCACACTGATATTTTCTTGTAGCTCTTAAGGCTCTTCTAGACTGGGAGTGGTGGTGCATGTCAGCAATCCCAGCATTCAAGAGGCTGAGTTAAAAACAAAACTAGAATGCAGTGGAAAGATTAAAAAAGTCAAAATGTTACTGATAAATGGTGTTATATTGTTGTTCATTACAATGATGGAATCAAGTTAAATGGAAATACAGTCTGCTGCATCAATAATTTTAGAGACATCTGCAATGATGGATATAGTATTTCCATGTGTTTTAAGGAAACAAAGAAATTTATAGAATAATGTACCCAATTCACAAATGCTCTAACAGGATGTACAATGAAATATCCTCTGAAATTTGTAAAATTTCAGATCTTTCATGGTGTCTTTCCATTACCGTATTTTATAAATTTTGTGTTCAATAATTAAAGTTATATTTGCTGTAAAAAATTTTAAAAATATATGATTTCAACACAGATAATCATATTCCCAATGAATAAATCAGGTCACAATGCAAAGGTATAGTGAAAGATAATGTGTACTTATTTTTGTTGGTAATTCCTCTTTCTGTTGTGAAATACATTTAACATATAGAAATAACTTTACCACATGACCCACAGAGAAATATATTATTTTTAATGAGCTAAGATTAAGACTATTTGACAATCCAGATCTTTTTTTGCTTCTTCATTTAAAAGAAAGACAGTTGGAATGGAGAATAATCTGAGCATCATGCTCATATTACAAGCAAAAACAAGAAACAGTGTCAAAAGGAATATATTATTTGTAAACTTGGCCTATTCTAAACAAATTGTTTGGTTGCGTTCATACAGTACCTCATTTTGTCTTCAAGTCAAGCCTCTGAAGTGGACATTGCATCTATCCCACTTTTGCTGAGACAGGTTCACAGAGGTTAGGGGACAGCAGGAAGAATTCACAGTCGCAAGCCCTTTTTAGATAAATACTGTAAGAAAGAAAAATCAAGGGGCCTATAATCAGGTGTTGTGTAGAAACAAAACAAAACCTTAACTTCTTCAGAAAGTCCTGAGATTTTTCAGACACAAAGGAACACAACAGAAATCTGGGTAACCCACATAAGAGACCCTGGGCCAACAGAAGCTATGCTAAAGTTTACTGAAGTCTCTTAGTGCAGGTATTTAAAACAACATTCATTCAGAGAATTTTTATAGTTCTTAAGACGTGCTCTTCTGGATTATTGATTGCTAGAAAGAACTGTGCATCTTGTGTTCAGATTCACAGGTTGGAAAACGATAAGAATGACACTCAACGTTTGTCATTTTAAGGAAGCACATTGCTAAAGGAGCAGAGATTTCCCAGATCATGAAACAACTAGTTTCATGTTCTTTTATAAAAAAAAAAACTATAATTAATTCACCTGGATTAATAAATAGCCCCCTTAGAATGATGAATAAGAGTTATCAAACCAAAAGAGAGAGGAAAATTCCATGCAGGGGGTTTATATACAACCAAAGCCACAAAAGATGTACATTGATTTTATTGATAAATCATTTAACGTCAAGATGATATACCTTCTAGTCTTTAAATTTTCTTTTCAGGAATCCATTTGTCATTTGTACCTGGAATGGAATCAACCCTATTTTTTAGCCTGTCTCCAGTCATGTTTAACAGTCAGTTCTTCAGTGTTAGAACACAGTCCTTGACATTTAAGCACCACAGACCTTGTCCTGAGTTGGTGTGGCCCAGACCATCTTTAACCCTCCGCCCTCAAATAGCTGGAGTTTACAGAAAACATTTAAAGTGCTATGACTCTTAAATATTTGATATGACAAAAGAGATCCCAATTTTTTCCTTTTTTATCTCTCCTTAAAGGAAGAGTTTAAACAAAATCTGAATCAGAAATTTAATGTAAAGCAGACAAAATATTGAGCCATTCTAGCAAAAATTGAAGGAAACATCCAGATTGTACTTAGCCTAAGGAGAAAGCACCCCTCCTCCTGTGGGAGTCCATCACACAGTTCTACAGATACATGAAGTTGTGTAAAGGACTTTGCACAGCACTGGATTGGATGAGACCCACCAAGCCTGTCTGTGCACAAGGGCACATGGACTGAGGTGCAGCATGAACACAAGATGTCAAACATGGAGCCTTTCCCAGGCCTTTAAACCAGGGAAAGGCCAAGTATCTGTGAGCTCTGTGCTCTGAAAAATATCCTCAAAGAGAAGTACCATGTTACACTTTTAAAAGTTTTCTTTTAGGCCCTGTCTTAGGAATTTTTTTTTCCCTCTCTCATTGCAGGGACAAAATACCCCACCTCCAAAGTTCCAGGAGGAAAGGTTTGTTGTAGCTCAAAGTTTGTAGAGGTTTCAGTCCATACTCAGCTGTCTCCAAGACAGTGCAGCCTGGCAGAGGGGCACAGGAGAAACCTACAGCAAGGCAGGCAGCAAGCAGCAGCAGCAAGTCTGCCCTCCCTCTCCCCCTTTATTTTCCACCCAGGTTATAAACCTATTGATTGTTGCCACCCACACACGGGTGTGGCTTCCATTAACCACACACAGCAGTCTGCTGATTCGAGTCAGTGGACCACACACCCTTCATCTCAGTATCACACACCTTGGATTCACCCAGCCAAAGGCCCACTCATGAGATCATGACACTTCGAAGGGACATGTAGACACGAACCGTAACACTCCTTACCTAAATTTAGTGCTGGATAGTTTCAGTTTTTCTGCTGGGTAAGCTCTCTTCCTGCAAACCCTTTGATATATGATCTTTTACTGATTAAATGTAGATAACTAGCATTGTAACCCTGAGATAGACTCTAAAATTTTTTGTAGTAGTATCAGAGCCTCATTTAAGTGCACATGAAAGCTGTTTTTAAACGTATTTAGGCTTCAGAAACTTCAGGGATAGAACTTCTGTATTAGTCAGCATTTTATGTCTATACCAAGATACCCAGAGTTGCTAGCTTTATATAGAAAAGAGATCCTTTTAGCTCATGTTTCTGGATGTCCAAGGTCACGTGATGCCTTCATTGGTTCAGTTTGGCTGAGGACTCTCTTGAATGTGTCACATGTCAACAGATTGCAATGACAGGCATGTTGGAAGACTGGGTGGTTTCATCTACATACAGGAAAGGAAAGAAAGACTCAGAGGTCAGGTTCCGACTTTTATACCAATACTTACAAGAACTACCAACAAATCCCACGTGAGTTACTGTGAGCCCCTTTTGAAAGCATGGTCCCAATAACCTAAGGACCTGCTACTTGGCACCATGGCTTAAAGGCTCCATACTATCTCCTGCCGTAGACCTAGTCTAAACGGTTCATAACCGTTTAGAGAGACAAGCAATATTCATACCCTAGCACTCATCAATAAATTTTAAATTTTAGATACAACACATTTTATAAATATATAAAAGTCAATGTAAAGAAATGCATCACAAAAGAGGAATATAGCTAAGATAAGTTTTCATGAAAATAGACATTCTGTTTTAATGGTCTCAAAAATCTAATTTTCAAAGTGTTTCCAATAGTTTTTTTCTGAAATCAACATAAAACAGTAATGTGTATTACTTTTCAAAGTGGGAATTAATTTTAAACATTTATGAATATTAAAGGAAATTCATATCATTTTATTTTATTTTCATACAACTTATAGGTACATAAGTTTCCCTATATGGGAAATATAGCTATCATATGTCAGTGTCCCATAGCAGATATGGCTCAGAATATTTAAAAATTCTGGTAAGTTCACTGCAGTTCAAATAAAGAGGTTTAAGAGTCTTATCCAAACAGCTGTGGTTCCTATTTGAATTTTAGCCTAGATTATTAAAACCTCAAACCACAAAATTCCCCTAGGAAATCTTGCATAAGCATTGTTCTTACTGAAAAGGCTGGGATCAGAAAGGAAGCAAGAGGTTCTTGCTTTAGTTGGCTTTCAAACATCAAAAACTGAATGGTCAATGCTCCTTCAGATGTGTGTTCATGGCCCCTTTAAAGGCAATGGAAATTACATGTGTGGATTTGGGGAAAACATACCCCCAAGTTAGAAAATTAAGAAATGCCAAGAACACCAAATTTCTTTGCTTCAAAAAGTTGGCTTCAATAACAGTTATTTTAAAAAATAATTTTATGCAATATGTCAAAGCAATCTATTCATCTTTTATAGAATTTCTATGACCAATTGGAAGGAAGGACTTAAAAAAAATACCTTAACCATATTTCTTTTCTGGTTTTGACCAGAAAAATACAGATGCTCACTTAATATTTTATAAAATGTTGTTTATGTTTCTCTAAAGCAAGTATGTCATATTTCAAAATATCAGGGACATTTGCAATTTGCTAATGGTGGAGCGTGTAAAACAACATTTTGTGGAAAGAGCTTTTGAAACGGTCATGTTTTAAACATAGATGTTTATCACTGTGAGAGGAAGTAAGAGGCTAGAATATCCCTCAGGATGTAACCGATAGATGATATTAATTTAACAGAGAAGAGCTAATGAAGGGAGAAACGGACAGGGAGGTTATTATTTTGGGGAGTTCTGCTGAAAATCCTCCCCACTACATCCAAACCACAAAGGTTTACTAAACAGAAATTTAAATCAAAAGGCAAACAGGATGTTCATCTGGGACACATTTTTGGACACATATTTTTAATACCACATGAAAGCTGCACTATCCAGATGTGAATGTAATAAAATTTAAACAAAAAACCAAACAACAAAGTAAGAGTGAAATTGGATGATAGCCTTCCACATAGAGCACTTCCTCTGAGAAGTCTGTGCTGGAGCACAGACAGCAATCCGCTCTGAGGAAGAGGTGGGGCGAGGGCTCGGGCCTGTTGTTTCTCACAATGGAAGACGTAAAATAGCAATCTGGTTTTAGGAAACTGGGCTTTTGGCAGCCTCCGCTTTCTGGATTTCTTAAGTTATCTATTTTAGACTAAAGTGGAAACTTTTATTAAAGCCAACACTTTAATATCAGATCAGCTGCAGGAAGGAAAACAGAGAAAAAATGGTTGGTACATATTGTACCCTGAACTCTATGAAGCACGATGTGAATAACAATTCCTCTGAGCAACTCAGGTCTAGTCACCTGATCACAAATACAAAGTGATAATGTCATTACAACTCAATAGAACCGTACTGTGACTTATGTGACTCACAATATTAGCTACAAAATACTTCAAAGTGGTAGGTGAATGTTGGTTTTAAACTCAAGAGAAAAGTCTTTTTAGGCTTTTCTATTCTCTTCCATTTCATTAACATGTTCTAAGAAAGCCAATGGAAGAATAATAGAGAGTTATACCTCTACCAGTTCCCAACAGTATGATATGGGACAAATGGCTTCAATTCCTGGAACCCTAATTCCCTCAACTTTCAGAAAACATGTATAACTGATAACATTTCATGTGACAGAATAGTATTTTGCCACAATGCTCAAGTAAACAGGGAAGGCCTGGATATCCTGAAATAAACGCTATCATGATTGCCTTTTGAAATTTCTCAGTCCAGGGAGTGAGATAGCATCACAGAGTTGAGAACCTTCCTGTTAAGGGAAGCATACAGAGAGGCAGGCATGGTGCTAAATCTGAGATGAATTTTGATGGATGAATGGGGAGCTGACAGTGTCAGGTAAATTTAGTAGCAAAGAAAATTAACGCATGAAACAGCATGTGTTCCAGGGGAAACTTGCAAATAAATCAGTTATGTGAAATGTGGCGTGTGAACCGAAAGTTGTATGATGCTAGAATATCTAGATAAAGATAGGCAAAATCAAAACAAATACTGGCAGAGAAACTCTGAGCACAACCTGCAAGCAATGGGGTGTAACTGAAAGATGTTAAATGAGAAATAGATTTGTTCCCTAGTGTTCCTGAAAGTTTCCTCTGTGGGAAGTGGATAATGGAGACAGGAAACTGTACAGATGGACTTAGGAGGCTACTACAATAAACAAGGCAAAAAAGCTAATGCCAGGGCTGGTAGAGATGCTAAGATTGGGCTTCACATGAAGCATTAAGGAGGTAATGATCGGTCAGACTTCATAGCTAATCGCAGATTGGTGAGAAATGAGGAAAAATAGGAAGAAAGGAATTATGGGCTTTTTGATTGAGTTGATTGAGCTATTTAGGGTCAGGTGGTTGTTTTGGTATCTGCTTATGCAAATAGAGGGGAGGACAAACCTGAGGACAGAACCAAAGATACCTTTGGAATATATTAGCAATGATTTCCACCAGACAGTTTTGTTAGAACAAATATGTACTGCTATATAGGTTAGGGATTCCCCAATGTTTCCATACCAAGAATATCATTTTACCCAAGGAAATTATATAATAGGAAAGGAAAATGTGACTGATAATTTAAAAAGCTATTTCCAAAGCTGATATATAGATGTAACGCAGTCTTAGTTAAAATGCCAACCGTCTTTTCTCATTACTGTGAGAAAAAAGGAACCCACCTACACAGCTGGTGGGAATGTAAACTAGGACAACTACTATGGAAATCAGTATGGAGATGCCTCAGAAAAACTAAATCTAAACATTCCATTAGACTCAGAAATCCCTCTTCTAGGAATCATCCCCAAAGTTAGAGACGTCGTAGTACAGTGACACATGTATACCCTTGATGATAGCAGCACAATTCAAAGAATTAAATCTTAGAAGTCAGTTATATATCCATGCAGACATGAATGTGTAAATAAAATTTGGTATTTATCCATTATGAAGTATTACTCTGCTGCAAGGAGGGTAAATTTAAATTATTTGGAAAATGGGTGCACTTTGAGATCATAATGTTAAGTGAAAGGAATAAGACACAAGTTTACACATTGCATGGCTTAATTTATATGAGAAAACTAAAGTATAAATAAATTAAAAAGCAAAATAAGAGGCAGATAATATGATACAGAGTTGGATGTTTTGAAAGGAGAAAATGGCATGGAGGAGGAAAGAGAAAATAAAAAGAATTAAGATGTGTTATGTACAATGTACTAACTCCCCATGATGAAAGTCATTGTTGAGCATAGCAAACATGAATAATGAAAATAAAATAATGTATTTAACATGCGTCAGACAAGCAGAGCCCAAGAAATGTCTCAAGAAACATTGGTCAAATTCTAGGATAAAAACTGGGTAACAAAAAATATTTCAGAAATTAAATGATTACAAGAAATCAAGAATACGGGTTTTATAGAGACACTGAGTAAGAAAAAAATTTTTTTAATATTTTATTGATAGAAGGTTGAGAAACAGGAGTTTAGGGAGCAACAGAAGAAAAACTCAAACATTAGTGGATTGAAGAGTGGTGGATAAAGGCTGAGGAATCAGGAAATGGAGGATTAAACAATGTTTTCAACACATTTGGAACGAGAACAACAGTAAATTGCTCAATTTTAAAGCAGTAATGACATAGGTTTTCTAACGGTATATACATGGTTAGTTCTTTACTTATTCATTATATAAATAGAAAAAAACAAAACAAAACAAACCCTGCTGTATGTGGTTGGTGATGTTGGAGTGCCTAAGTTTGAATCCCTGATCTACCTGGTTACCAAACTTTGGAAAAGCTACTGAGTGTCCTTGTATCTTACTTTCCTCACCAAAGAAATGTGTATAATCATAGCATCTGTTTCGTTTATAGTTTGAGGGAGTACAGGAGGTAAGTAAAACATGCAAAGTGCTTAAACTAGTGCATAGCATTAAACACTCAATAACTAACTTTTCGTGGTTATGATCCCTAGCATTCAGTGATTAGGTTAAGAAGACAAAAGAATTTAATAAAGCATGTTAGTTACTTCCTGGAAAATCTGCGAGAGTAAGAGAACACAGCTTGGAAGCCACCATCCAGGCACAATAACCAGACAAAATGAAGCTGCTTTTGGGACAAAAGTCTGCCATCGTCACTCATGTTGATGGTGATAGGAATGTGCATTGTCTTCTTGGAAACCCACAGCTCTTGCCAATAACAAAGAAGCTCTACCATAACCATTCCAAAGTACTAGCCCCTACTGCTCCTATTTTTGTGGCATATTGCTTGCTTTTGAATCACTGGATCCACTTGATAAGAGCCTGCCCATCTGTAACAAGGAAGGTTGATGAAATAAATTCTTCTCTCTTTAGGCGATGCTGGTAAAGTGGCACTGCACAAAATCAAGAGGAGCATTTCACAGTTACTTGGCATCCAAAAATATCTGATAAATATCCACTAGTTCAACCTTCTGGGTAGAGGAGACAATACTTAAATTTATTTTAAATATTCCTCAGTCTATGGCTCTAAAGGGCTTCTTTGGCATAAAACAGTCTGAATAAAGAAATAATTAAAAATTGAATTTCCCATTAGAGCTAGTTTTCTCATTCTGTTCTACCAAAAATGGCATCAAGACTAGGAGAAAATGTGTTTTTATGGCAACAGACAGAAGTAACTCTCCAACTTTGTAGGGCCCAGGCTGGTCTTGGATGTGGGAGAGACCTGGACATGGGCAGAAGCTGGGCGTAGGCAGCCTCCCAAGTCCCAGACACAATTGCTTTCAACCTGCCTTGGCTTTGAACAATTCTTCTACTTAATACCATGTGTCATACTTCACACTCTGCCCTCCAGAAGGACAATGAGGATATGTGAATTTCATGCTGTACTTCACCCACCCCTGAGCCAGGAGTACTGCTGGGAAAGCTCCCACCTTCCTTGTGGCAGACTTCTTCATGACATGGCGCGGGAAATAAAAAAAAAAAAAAATTAATAGAAACTATCTATCATCTAGATAGTGAGCCAAATACTTAATACCCCAGTGGGAGCCATCAGATTGCAGATTTTTTTTTCTGTTAAAACAAGCCTGGTTTTCAAATCTTTGGTCTTGCTGTAGACTCAGTTATTTCATTCTGGAGTCAAAAACCAAATAGTAACTGCTTCTGACTTACTACACTCCAGTTTTAAGAATTCCAATCTTCCCAAAGGCAAACAGACAATTCTGGCAGAATGAGGGAAGAATCCTGCTCAGGATATGCAAAAGACTAAAAGAGCATTCATCTCTTTTAAAAGCATTACCATGATTCTACACTAGACAGACTTAGAATGTTTTTATATTCAAAAGACAGGGGCAGCCAGGAGCACACTGAAGAGTAGCAGAGTGGATTGGTTGGTAGGTTGAATTTCCACCAGTAGAATATATAGCACCAAAGCACAATTAAAGGTTTGATTTTGAAAAGAGAGAGAGAAAAAAGGTCTACCATTGAAACAGAAGAAAGGGGCTTACGGTTTGGTATAATAAATCATTGCTAGGTTGCATTCCCACTGTTAAAATTTCCTAATTTTGTTTTTTTTTTAAAAAATACAATGCTAACAATGAGTGAATTACAATGTTTAAAAATGTGAATGTTGTATAAAATGATTTCAAAGAAATGGGGATATGAAGAATGGAGCTCTATAATGCACAACAGAGTGATTTAAATGGAATGCCACTGCTGTAAGAAATTTTCCCAGCCTTCTGTGATCCTCCCTTCAAACAAATCTAAGTCATTTTATTAGAAAATGGGGTCCATTTGTGACATGGGCACAAGTACTTTATTGTTTCTGCTCAGATGAGCACATCAGCCATACCCAAAGTTGCATGACTGGCCTATTCTCCACATTAGCTGGCTTGAGTTTGGGTTCTAACCAGGACAGATGCCCTGTCTTGTCTGTCTTTCACTATTTCCTTTTTTTTGTGTTTCTTTTAATTCATTTAGTTTATTCAACTTTACAGATGGAATATGGCAACCAGATTTTGTATTATTAGCTCACTCAATAGGAAATATATAGTCTTGTTTCAAACAGAGCATCTGTCTGCTCTCAGGAATGTTAAATAATAACAATAGCACAACTACAGAGCAGCTTAGGATAGGAAATGAAAACCACCACTGAGTTCTGGAACACTTGGAAGGACACTCCAGGCAGAATGTAATTAAGTAGTTGGAATTTGTGGTTTGGGCCACCGGGGTTAAAAATATGCCTCCTGAACAAGTGCTTTAGATGTTTCGAAGATCAGAACTATCGGCACACATTGCAGGATGATCAGAGTAGCCTCCCTCTAGGGTGTCACTGTAAATACAGATTCTCTGTCTCACAAAGTAGCTCTCTTTTCTCAGTGATAGCCAGAAGGAAGAGGAGAGAAAGTCCTTCTGAGTTAAGAAAGACAGGATCCTTTCCATCTTTCATTCTTCTTCATCTACTTTGCTGAGAAAAGAAAATACACTATACTGGAGATATTTTGGTAGGAAGATATAGAATTATGTAATAATCACACAGAAATGAAAACTATTTTCCTAACACAATTTTATGTTTCACTCCCTCTATCCAGGGCCTCATAGTGCACTAAAAATACGCCATATGAAATAGGTCTGGATAGTACAATCAAACACGAACAATGTTAAGCAAAATGAAATTCATTTATTACTATGATTAGCAATAAGAAAGGTGAAAATTGAAACTAATTAAGACTATCATATTACTGTACGTTTTAGGGTTAATAGTGACCCAAAGTAGTCAAATACTGATCTTTGGAAACAGTAATGTGACTTTTCATCTGACTAAAGGAACTTAGTAAATGTAATTAAATTGGGTCTTGAAATGGGGAAATTTGTCTGGATTATATATGTGGACCATAAATGAAACCATAAGCATCCTTATAAGAAGGTGGAAAAATATTTTACTGCAGAAATAGAAAATGTGATTTCCAGGCACTGTAACAAACATATTTTGGTATGAAAGGAGTTTATTCCACATTGACTGAGCACATTTCTTACTGTGTAAAAATTTATTTTCTGAACATGAATATCTATTTACATTATCTTTTCCCAGTCACTCATAAATTCTCATACAGGTTATGAAAATTTTCAACTATTTTCCATGCCATACTTTCAAATATTAATTTTCTATTCTACTTTGTGAATAATCCTTCTAATCAAGGAACATTCTCACAATTAGAAACTTCGGATTACCCCATTATGCACATAAACTAAAATTCATACCTCTTAATATGTTCTTTAGGGACCTCTATAAGTAAAACTATCCTATCAGTGACCAATTTTCCTTCACATCCTCATGGTAACACTTAAACACAATTTAATTTCCAAGCGAAGGCTTTATTGCTGGATTGTTCTTTCCCTTTTGTGCATTCAGCGTGCTGTCCTTTGTTTTGTGTCACTAGTAAGTGTTTCCCACGCTCCTCCTTATAAACTAAGTATGAGAGAATGTGTCTAAATCATACAAATAATTTGGTAGTAGAATCATTAAAAGGCAGACTTTGGATTTGGTCTGGGTTTGACTATCAATACATTTTAAATAAACTATTCACTTTATCAGTAATACTTATCATCAAAAATGAGATTAATATATCCTACCATTGTAAAGATTAAATAAAAGCAATGATTTGAAAATGCTGAGCACTGTGTGTTGCACATAAGTACACATACAGGGCTTTTTTTTTTTTTTTTGCAGGATTAATTCCAGGTTCTTTGCACTAAACTACTTCCTGTAAACATGTTGATCTCATATTCTTATTTGGTCTGCATCATGATTTATGTAAACGTGATCAGTTTTTTTTCTAATACATGCCTCTGTGCCTTATCATCTGTTATTTCTCTTGTTCCAAAACTGTTCCACTTTTTTCTATCTAAAAGACTCCTAATCTTCAAGACTTATGTTAAAACTCATCGCAAACCAACTGATGCTTCACAGTCCGACCTAATAGTTCCATCAGTTGAAAGCTAGCCTCACCATCCCTTCCATGTTTGATTACTTTGTGATGGTCATACATCTTAATGGGCCTCATTTGGCAGATCTACACATGCATACAACATACCTTAATAATCTCTCTGTTAACTCCCTGTCCCACTCTCTCCAATTTCCTATGTTCAAAGTTCATAATTTTTTTTATCGTATTCATGCCCCACATTACTCACCCTTACACCACCCTCCTCCTCCACCTATATTTCCTCTTATCTAATAGTACTCTCCTTTCCATGTTCTTGTCATCCTTCTAAAATTTCACATATTATGGAAAATGTATGATCTTTGGTTTATTTTGCTCAGTGTAATGATCTCCAGATCCATCCATTTTTCTGAAAATGACAAATTTTCATTATTTTTATGGCTTAACAATACTCCAAGTGTGTATATATGCCACATTTTCCTTACCTATTCATCCGCTGATGGACATTTAAGGTATGCCATAATTTGGTTATTTAATGTGCAGCGAAAATATGGCTATGCACAGATTGCTATGAAATGCCAACTTTAATTCCTTGCAATGCATACCAAGGAGTGTTACAGCTGAATAAAGTGATCCCTTCTTTAGGACTTTCACACTGATTTCCAGAAATTTTACTAGTTTTCATAGATACCAGAAATACAGAAAACAATTTCATCTTTATATGACAAATACATGTGCATATAAGAATCAAAGTCTTGCTGGGGATTTAGCTCAGTGCTGAGGTCATGAGTTTGATCTGGAGTACCAAAAAGAAAAAAAAAAAAAAAAAAAGAATCAAAGTCATGACAAAAGGACAATCAAGTATGCTTTGAAAAAACTGATCAAGGAAACTGCAATAAATTTCTGTTTGAAATTGCTGAGTAATAATCACTGCCATGGTATAATATCTGTATTGATTTTCTGAGTCTTTGCTCTCCACTAGACTATTATTTTTCTGAAAAGAACAACCTCTTTCAACTTTTCTTTATTTTCAAATACAGCATGAGACCATGCAAAAAGGACTCAATAAACTTTTTTAAAACAAATGAGTAGGGGTAACCCAACTTTACATGCTGGTAAATCAATTGCTTGGATATGTGTTTATTATTACACAACTAAGAAAATAAGCTGCACGCATCCCAGTGTAACATCTTCTGTGTAGAATATACTCATGGAGGCCCCGGGTCCCAACCAGACAACTAAAATCTCAATTTTGCAAATTATTTGTAGAAGTTACTTTTACAGTAATCAATATAGAGGATTATAAACTGCTCAGCTCTGTATTTAGGGCTGCTTTCGATAGATATCATCATGGCCCTGTGTAATGACAAACATGGCAGACAACAAGACCACACAATTTGATGGTGAAAACGGCTGATGTGGCCCAGAAAGTTATCAAGAAATGAGGTTCTCTGAGCAGATTTTTATGTTTTGATCCTTCTCAAAACACAGTGTAACAGATTTCATTTTCTTTTTCTCTTCCAAATGACAGAACCAACATAAAAACAACTCCACCAAAAAGACTTGACCAAAGACTTCCACCAGCCTCTTTGGGAGATGAATTGATAATAAAGGTCTGTAATATTATGTGACTATATACAGTATATATTTATTATACAAAGTATACTATGAGAAGTAAAGGTTTGAAAGAATTTTGACCCTTTTTAAGACACTAGGAAAAAAAGCAGTTTTTTTCTTGTAGAAATGGAGGCGTTGATTCACTGTTCAACTCTTTTTTCATAAGATATTGAAGGACTTATCTGTGCTCTGCTTGCCACTGAGTGACGTGGGAAAATTGAAACCTCCTGGGAAGCTGTTTGTGGGCAGCATGGGAACTTCAGCAGAGAAAGACTCAGATTTATAAAACATGTACCACAAGTGAAGAATCGAGGAAGGCAGGAAACGTTCTTACCCAGCCTCTCATAATGAGGCCTCAAATCATAATTTGAAGAGTATGAAGGGGTGACCCATACAAGTTACATTCTTACATGTGATTATTGGTTATATCACAAGCCACAAACATATGAAATAATGTAGATACATTCATTATCAGCTAAGTCTTTTGTTCTTATTGAGTTCTACTTATAATTGTCTATTTAAAATCAGAGAGAGATATCTGAATGAAGTAAACTGTACTGACAATTGCTATCATAATTCTCATATCAAGTAAGTAGACAAGTTAGACAGTAATGCTTAAAAAAATAGAAACTAAACCAAGCCTATTTCAGACAACCTGGAGGGTATTATTCTAGGCTAACATGAAGAACCTAAGGAGATGGGAAAAGAGAAAAGCATTTTCTAATCACATAACTCAAACTTCATAGATTCTAGCTACCCTACAGAATACTTGAATGTACCTTTAGAGGTAATTTAGAAGCAAAATGAATAGTTAAGTGACCAATTAATGAAACCTTAATTTCTTTTTCTTACCTAATAATGGAAATAGAATGAACTATATGAAAATAGTTTTCTTTATTCTCTTAATCATTGAATAAGCAGAAATATAACTTTTTATATTATTACCTAATTTCAGCATCAAAATTATGAAATTATTCAAAGTAACCAAGTATTTTTTTTTTTTTTTTGTCTTTTTCCTTTTTATCGGTACTGGGGATCGAACTCAAGACTGCCTGCTTGCAACACAGGCGCTTATGTCGCTGAGCTAAATCCCCAGCCCCCCAAGTAGATCTTTTAATTCTATTGCATTACAATACCATACCTATGAGGTGCAATTGAAAACTGTAATGAATGGTTAAATTTTTAAAATTTATTACAGTAAAAGTATACACCGTGATTAACCCCCTCAAAATATTCTCCTCACAGTGAATACACTTATCCCATCTTTCTTGCTACGTCTTGAAACAGTTGTGGAAGTCTTCTTTCATGATGTCTTTGGTTACACTGTCATGGCTACCTTGTTGTCCTTGTAATGGTTCAAACTGTTTACCTCTCATGTTAGTTTTGGTTTTGGGGAAAAGCCAGTAGCCAAACAGTGCCAGAATCAGTGAATAAAGTGCACACGTGATTATGTTTTTACAATCCTGCATTTCCATTGGAACAATATGCATTGTATTTTTTATCACAGTTTTGAAGACACTCACCCAAAAAAGAACTTCCAGAACTGCTTCAAAAATTGGTTATAATGATGGGTAAGTGTATTGAAAGCAAAGTGAAATGTTATGATGGAAATTAATCTCAGTGTTTTTTTACTGTACTAAATTTATTTAAACTTTTATTATGTATTCTGGCAAACCTATGTATGTATGTAATATACAATAAATAGAGAATTCTCATTGTGAAATTATGATGTTGTAAAGTCACATGTTAGTCTTGGTAATGACTGGTGATGTATAGAAACATTTGGATCGTGAGAAACAAGACAATTAAAAAATGGCAATTCAAGAAGGCCACTTTCTATTTCTGTTGGAAGAAACAGAATGCCGTGCAAACTGGCATTTTTTAAAAAGTGTGCTTTAAAAATAACTTAGAGCCCTTCCTAAAGGCAAATTTGTTTGGAAGCACCCAGAGACTTTAGGAAGAATTTGTTCTGTAAAACCATCTGTTTTGGTGCTGTTGTCTTGCAGAGTGAAAGCTCAAATCATGGGGCACATCTGAGCTTAGCCATGCAATGGGCGGCCTCAAATCATCTCACTTACCAGACTGCATTTCACTCTAAGGTTTTGCTTAACATCCAAGACCATGCTCATCCTTTACTTCGTGTGTGTGTGTGTGTGTGTGTGTGTGTGTGTGTGTGTGTGTGTGTTAAACCCTGAACTTTACACTGAGCTATATCTATTGCCCTTTTTCATTATTTCTTTCAAGGTTCTCACTATCTTGCTCAGGCTAAAATCAAGCTTGGGAACATCCTGCATCAGCTAGAGTTCTAGGATTGTAGCTGTATACCACATCTGAGTTATTTTACTTTTCTTAATTTACCTGATAAGTTAAAAATTACAATTTGGAAACTTTCAGGAAATATCTCTGAAGATAAGACAGTAAGAGATAATTCATTAGGCATCATTGTACATGGTAAGGTTAAGAAAGGTGGGCTTCCACAGGGTGCTGGACATGACATGGAATGACAGTTCAGTACAGAAGATAGACATGGTGGAGAGGAAAAAAAAACTGGTAAGCAGATAGAAAACTTCTATGCCTCTGATGAAAATGTCCAGGTTTTGACCATGGTTTCAGAATTGTCAACACAAAGAGATGAAGAGTTATTTCCTGGAACATAATCATAATTTAGGAAAGATACATCACAAAAACCTAAGGGAAATACTCTCTTCTCCAAATTGCAGAATTGTCACTTCCTCATTCAACCATCAAAAAGATAACAGAATACAGTGGTTATGTGTCAAATTGACTCTGCTAAGAAATGCCAAGACAGCTGTTAAAACATTGTTTCTGAGTTTGCCTGTGTAGATGTTTTTCAGACGAAAAAGCCTCTGAATAAGTGTACTGAGTAAAGAAGACCTGCCCTCATCAGCATAACTGGGCATCACTAGGTCCATAGGACCAAATAAATAAAAAAGTTGAAGGAAGGATGAATTTGTTTTTTCTCTTTTTTAATGGGACATCCATTCCTACCTTCTGATCTTAGAGATTCTAGCTCCTATGTCCTCAAGTTACAGGTTTTGTACCATTGGCTCTCTGGACTTTCCAGCTTTCAGGTGGCAAATTGAGATTTCTTCACATGCATAATCAGATAAGACAATACCCAAATCTATCTATCTATCTATCTATCTATCTATCTATCTATCTATCTATTATCTATCTATCTATACATCATCTGTCTATATTTTATGGATTTTGTTTCTCAGGAAAGTGCTAATATATGGGCTATAAAAATCATAAAATTTGGCAAGATGCGGGAAAAGAAATTTACACAATCAATAACTCAAAGTCATTGTGTATGCTCATTCAGTACATTTAACAAAGCTTAAAGCAATGAACAGGCAGATGTGATAATTCCTTAAAGCCAACAGTGTAAGGAAAGTCAAGTTAGTATAAATTTCCATGATTGTTATAAAGCAATGTGACTGCTCTACAAAGTGGTACGGACGTTCCTCAAAAACTATCATATGCTTTCACTACCATATGATCCACTTCTGGGTACACAGCCAAAGAAATTGAAATCAGATTCTCTTAAGAGGTATCTGCATTTTCATAGTCATTCCATCTCTTAGTCTGGTTTCTGTTGCAATACCAGAATGAGTAATTTATAAACACTAGATAGAAGTTTACATGGCTCACAATTCTGGACACTAGGAAATTCAAGATTATGTCACAAGTATTCAGTCTGTCAAGAGCCAGGCCTTCATCCTTCATCCCAACACGGCAGAAAGGTAAGCAATGAAACATAAAACAGAGAAAGGAAATAAGAGCATATTCATCTTTTTATCAGGGGCCCACTCTCATGATAATGGCATCAGTCCATTCATGAAAGCAGAGCTCTCATGACCTGCTCACCTCCTGATGTCTCCCATCTTAACACTGTTGCAATAATGACAATTAAATTGCATCAGAGTTCTGAGGCAACAGGGACTCAGTATGTGTTTTAAAATTGCCACGCAGCAAGCACAGTCAGTATGGAAATCAGTATGGAGATTCCTCAAAAAAGTAAAACTAAAAATTCCATTTGACGCAGCTATTCTCTTTGTAGATATCTTCCCCAAGGAGTTAAAAACACCACATTACAGCGATACAGGCTTACCTATAACAATGCAATTCAAAATAACTACAGCTTGGAAGCAGCCTATATGTCTACCTACAGATGAATGGGAAAAGGTGATATTTACACACAGTGGTATACTATTCCACCATACAGAAAGATAAATTTCTCAAGAAAGAGTAATTTGTACTTTTGATGTGTCTTGTTCAGGGAAATAAACACACAAGTGTAACTATCACCTGATTTCTCTTATATGAGAAACTCCAATTGTAAATAAAGACCAAAATAAATGATAGATATAAGGAGGCAGAGAGACAGATCTCTCTCCTATGAGAAAAGGATGGAGAGAAGGAAGCAGAGGGAAGGGAAAGGAATGCAAAGAGAAATTAACATGTGTTATGTACATGTACGAATTCCACACAAGGAATGCAGACATTATGTACTACAAATGCATACTAGTAAAAAATTTTTAAAAAGAAACTATTATACCATATAGTATAGATTAGCTAATTCAAAACAATGTCAAACAATGAGTTTATAAGCTCTTCGTCTTTATGGAAAATACCTGAATTTTAAAGAAAGGTCAAACATGAGAACGATTAGCTATCTGTTTGACTCATGGAAAAAAGATTAGAAATTGTCATTCTGCAAGTTATTCTGAAAATACATTGTTCAAAAACATTGAATTGAATATTTAATTAGAAGTCAAAATTTATAGTGCAATAAAATGCTAACCTATCCTGCATCTGAAACACAATATTAGAGCAATGCTTTATCTCTACATATTTATTGGGAAGACAATAAATACTGAGACAAAATATTCTGCATGTATGTACAATTATTGCTCCCTCTTACTTTAAGTCTAAACAATAATACATCTGTTTAACATTATGGCTGCTCTGGAATTCTCATTGAAAAACTTTTAAACAGAGTATTCCAAGAACATGCTTTGTTTCCTCTGACTGTACAAGTTTGAATCTACTGTAAACAATAGCAGCCTAGCTTCCCTCCCCTGGTTTTTACCCTTTCTGATAAATCAAGAAGCAGAAACATTTAAGTGATATGTTTACATATTAGAAATTCAGTTTATCAGTTATTCCGTCCTCTGGTCATTCTTTTAGAAATAAACTGAGTACAAATACAGACACTAGAGTTCTTTTGTGGGCAATTTCACAGTCAGTTTGCACATGTGCTTGTTCGGACAGGATGTACTGAGCGGTGCTGCTATTTCTGTCATGGTTTCTTTGCTGGAAAATGGGATCTGCTCTCTGTGAGGCCTCACCATTCGCACTGATTGCTTGAAGAAACTTGTCTGCTTAAATACTGTCTAATATTTCAGAACTTTCACATTGCCTTCCTGGTTCAGTCTTTCTCCACTATTTTCTTCTTGCAAAGATGTTTTTAAATACTGTAAATATTTTATGATAGGTTTATCAGAGTCAGTATATTAAACAAACTGATATTCAAATCACATTATTTATTTTTGCATAGCATACTAAGTAAATAAGAGCTATTTAATTTTAATCTTCCCTATAAGATTTCACAATTGTTTACACCTCTTTTTCCCTAAAGAGTCACTGTATTTTTTAAAGTCAATCTCGATTCTACAAACTTTAACAACTACTTGGCTTGTATACGTACATTCATATGTGATCCCTTTTTAGACTTCAATGATACTGCTTTAAAACAACAATCTTGTTACAAGTCCTCTGTAAAACTATTAAGCTTCTAACTTATGTCTACATTTGTTCTTATCAATGCCCCAAAGTGAGGATCAGTGCAGCTCCTTTCATGTACATTTTAATGTGCTTCCAGGTATTAATGACTATAAGATTAATGGAATATATTTTAATACATGGTGTGGACCAAATGTTAGATTGACATTAATTAATACTGTAATAAATGAAGGAGGGACTTTAAGCCTGTGCCTTGCATTATACTGTACCTGCTGCTCTCCAGATGATCCTACTAAAAGCCACCTTGGGACCCATGACGTCAGCTAACTCTCTCCAATGGCTTTAGAAGAGACTGCACGAGGCATCCTTGAGAATTCTTAATATTCAGAAGCAAGAAATTAACAGGTACGTTTAAATACTATCACACTCAGCTGATTAAAAAACAAACTTAAGACACTTAGTTTAGTGATTAATCAAAGATATCTGACTGGTAGTCAGGTTTTAGGCCAAGATATCTTTCTTTTATAAATGACAAAAATAAAATGACATAGAATAACTGCTTCTTAAATTATCTTGAGTATCTTTTCCAATTATTTTATGAAATGCTACTAGATTCTTATTGTCGCAAAGCAAGCAAAATCCACTTATTAAAAAATAAAAATGACATGTGTTAGAAATATAATTAAATATGCTTTGTATATTATTTTAACAGAATATTGTGAATAGATCTATCTCTCATTTTAATTGTTATTTCAAAATAATCAGAGTGCAACAGTCTAACGTCTCATGATTTTATGCACATATTTTTATTAATAACATTTTATATGATGTTAAAAATACAACATAAAACACCTTCCAAAAGAATAGCATAAAAAATTTTCATACAGTCTGAATAAACTATGCAATGTTTTGAAAATACATACAAACACAAAACATACAAACACGTCATACAAACACAAAACAACAAAGGTAATTGATTTTGTGAGATATTTTAAATGAAAATTTTAGGTTCTTTATTACAGGCAGTAACTGTGGAAAGCAATTTACAGAATTAATTTTTCCTTTAAGTTATCTTAAAATTAAGTACAACTATTATGCCTACTTTGTTTAAATTCAGTGCAAAGAAACACAGCCTTACTCAGGTTGGAGCTGAATATATATTATTGTTAAATAAATGTGGAAAGAATGAATTTTATTTGTTTAAATAAGATGGTTAACAATAACTCAGTAGAAGTATTGTAATTTAAAGCATTCTCAGTGAACAAAAATAATTATTCTTCTTATTTCTGTTTTCTGTTTAAGTTTCTCTTTGTTTTAATTTTCTCATGTTTTCTATATTTAATGTTATACTAAATATATTCTTAGCTCACAAACAACTCCTTTATTGAATATTTCTGCTTTGACTTATAATCTATTCAAGAGTGGAAGCTAAGGATTAAGACAGGGTTGACTGACATTCTTCAAAAAGAAAAAAGAAAAAATTTCAGTACAAACTTTGTCACTCAAAATATATGGGTTTATGTTCTTTTTAAATCTTGGGAAGAGATGAATCCCATGCAGCATCCCTGGACAGTGTTCGCCTGCAGTTTGGACATGGTGCAGATATGAAATACTTCTCTTTGGATGGCAGGGCTTGACTGGAAACATTATATCTGCCAACTCTCAATCAGCCACAGACTTTTATTAAATTTGAAAATTAAGCAGGTCCCTTCCTTCTTGCTTTCTATTTTCTTTGCTTTCTGTTAGCTACTTGCCAATTTCACTGCAAAATGATTCATCATCAAAAGATCTACCTGGAAAAGAACAAAGGAAAATCAGTCATTCTAAATTCTGTTAATATACCATGTAAAAGGGATTTAGTTAGAGAAAAAATATTTTTCATAATACCCATAGAATTTCAAAGAAAATTTTGTCATATGCTGCAGACTACCTAGTTCAGGGGAAAAAAATCTTACATTTGAGGTTCTGAAATTTTCTTAAATTCAAAATACTACTCAGTATTAAGTGACAATGTAGAATATTTATGGCTTGGTAGAGGTAAGTGTAGTCTCTCAAATGTAGATCATTGTTTTCTATAACCTAATAGACACTACTTGTAATATTCTTCCTCAATAGAATAATTTTGGCAGAAAATTGTGCTTTCCACAAATCTGACAAGGGTACTATCACAGCAAAGTTTCCATTGTGCAGAAATTTTAAATACATTTTCCAAAAGAACACAATGTTTAGAAACAAAATATACAGTAAGAAGTCTCATTAAAGTGTCTTGGTGAAACTTAGTTGTTTTCTTCCCAAAGAACTGTCTATGACAGAAACTAGGTCACATATTCAACCATTAATTTGTTTCTAACTAATAAAACAACTTCTTCCCTCTTCTCAGAGGGATCAAGAGTAACTAGTAGACTTTCCAAGTTTTAGTGGCATCAAAGTATTTTTAGGTTAATACCAAGTGAGATGTATCAATGAAAAAGAAAAGTCTAGTTTAGAATGGTTTGCATAAATGTTTAACCGAGAGACCTGTGTAAGTCACATTTTTTGATGCAAATTTTTAGCACCTGCTTTAGTCACTGTTCTGTTATTGGAAGAATGCATCTGAGGTACACAGTTTACAGGAGAAATGGTCTATTTTGGCTCACAGTTTCAGGGGATTCAGTCTATATCTCCAGGGCAGAAACAATATGGCAGAGGGTATGGCCAAAAAAGCTTCTTAACTCATGTCACTCAAGAAATAGACAGTAAGTAAAAAGCCTCAAAGAGAGGATCAGTGACTAGATACAGCCCCTGAGGACTACAGCCCACACTCCCATGACCAAACTAAGCACCCAGAAGTGTGCTTTACTGATAATCTCCTAGGCAGCTCTCAAGCCAATCACGTTGATAAACCAGATTAACCATCACAGCATCTACATCTTCTGCCTGGTAAAGTGTTGAGTATTGTGGTGATATTAAAAGCAAACTATGGGAAAAAACTTATATCCTGTATTGAAATCACCTGAAAATATAATCTAATCAAACACTCAGAGATTTGAAAGGGGAAAAATTCCAGCCAGGCATAGTGGTACACACTCATAATCCCAGCACCCAGGAGGCTGAGGCAAGGAAGATGCTAAGAGGTGGAGACAAGCCTCAGCTACATAGAGAGCTCAGAGGAACATTGTGTCTCAGAATAAAAGAAAAAGAAAAGAAATAAAACAGAAAGAGAGAAAACTGAGAAAGAAAGAGAGAGAGGAAGAAAGGAAAGAAGGAAGGAAGAAAGAAAGAAAATTCTGACTTTTAAAGAGGACATGCCAAAGAATAACACTAGTAAGAATCTCCATTACATCCCACACAGCACTCACACTTCATAGGCTTTCAAAAAGTGTTATTGCATGAGTAAAGGACTGTGCAAGTTGGATAATATAATCTATATAGCTTATCATATAAACTGGAACTGGAGTGTAAGGACTTACATGAACCTGGTGAGAAGTTTTCTACTGTAATCCACAGGCAAGTAAAGATTGCCTAGGTCTAATGAAGACAAGAGAATTCAGACCAATATCAGAGACAGATTTAGGCCACTCGTAGAGAGCCCTAGTCAATTATCTGTGAAAGACGAATATTTGAACATAGGAATATGGAAGTCTGAATTAGGCTCACAGTCTTCAATGTCCTGCCTTGAAACACTTACGGGATTTTAAAGGTGTCATAGGTTAGGAAGCAGAAAATGGAACATGTCTGGAATTCAGTATATGAAGTTTCATGACCTTGCTCTCATATGTAATCCTCTGGTGTGTTTCTTAACGCAATCTTTTCTCTTCCGTTTCTGTTTCTCTGCTTCTTCCCCCATCCCGAAATCCCTTGCACAAGGGAAAGGAATATTTAAAATTATACATTTTAAAAACAGTTTCTTCTGACAGTAATGTTTAAGCGACTGCTATATATAAAAGTATAATCAGGCCTCTTTTGTTTTGGCTAACTACAGATAAGAAAAACATTCCATGCAATGCAAGTAGTTCAGTCTGCTCAAAAAGTTCTAGGAAAGCTATTTATTTAAAAACCACATGTCCTGTCTTCAGAGGAGAAGCATCGTGCAGTTATAGTCTCCTCGTGGAATGCAGACCATCTGGGACCTGGGCCACACGCCACACCCCTTAGGACCTCCCTGACAGGAAAACAGGGCACATGATAGTGGACTTATCTTCCTCAGAGGCAGGGGACACAAATTTCCCAGTGGAATTCTTCAATTAGTTGGCTTTGTCTGGCCCATTCTTAACAACAACAAAGACGCCCAAGACTGCTAGCACCTGCAAGCTTCATGTGCCGAGTCTGAGGAAAACAGAGGCACTGAAAGTCCCCAAAGCACATGGAGATGACACAATACTGGGAAGCCAAGAGAGGTGGACAAAAGGAAGTGTTTCCAATAGCCTCGGTGCTTAGATAAACTATGCTTACGGAGAAAAGAAAGAGCTGAAATTATACTTAATTCTTATTGCAGAGATGTCCTGACACACAGTGAACTGCTTCATGCTACAAGGCATTGAATGAGTAATTCTGGTAGGTAACTTTGGTGTATTTTAAATTCTCTCTTTAAATAATTATCTGTATATAAATGACTCAGACAAAATTATGTTGAACTTATAATGCCTGGTTAGATGTTACGTTTACTTGTATCCTAAACAAATGAAAAATACATTATTTCTGAGATTTTCTTTTCCAACAAAATAGTGTCTAATCTCAATACATGTAAAGTTTGATTTTTTTAATGTTAAACATTTATAACCATTTCAAGGTAACTTATATTAGCTCCAGCCATTAAAGTTTCAGTCTGTTGTTAAGAAGAGTGATTTGAAAATTCCTCTTGGAGAGGGAATGTTACAAAAGAAGAGGTGCTCATATGTCATAGAAAATAGCAAATTAAGGCCTTACTAAAGGAGCATAGTTTTGTACTATTGTCATGTGGAGATGACTTGGGTCTCTTTACAAAGTGAAAAGCACTGCATCAAGTTTTTCCTCAAAATAAACACATTGTCCCCCTGCCTCTACCTCTACATGTGTATATATGTGTCTAGGTCTAGGTGTTTACATGTGTATACGTGTCCCCCACCAAAGCCTCATGCAACCATAGGTGGAATTTTCTAGAGGTGACTGGATCTAGAATGTGTGATACTGGGATTAAAGGGGTGCGATTCCTAAATCGGTCCACTGATTGGCTGCCACAAGCTAGGTAGCCTAGATAGAATGGCTACAAAGGGGCAGATAGAAGCTGCTGGTGTCATTTGCTGTTGGTCACTTCCTGCTTGCTTTGATGCCTTCTGCCCACCATAAACGGTTTCTTCTTAGGACGTCTGTTGACTGTGCCATCTTGACTGGGGGCCAGCCAATTATGGGCTGAAAACTCCAACAAACTGTGAGCTAAATAAACGTTTCTCCTTTAACTTTGAGTGTCAGATATGCTGTCTTAGCAATGAGGCAAGTAACCGAGAAAAAGCTTATATATTTTTTCATTGTTGTAGGGATTTTTTGTTTTGCCCTGATGAGGATCAAACCCATGGTCTTCTCGTGCATTTTCTGGGCAAGCACTCTACTACTAAGCAATATTCCCAGCCTAACATACATATTTTTATCAATATATTTTATATATTTTTACTTTTTTAATCATAATTTTAATAAATGGCGCTCAATATAAAACTGACATAACACAACCATGCATATAAAAAGATAATAAAATATTTGAAAAATCTATTATCAATAAACAAATACAGATAAACTTGAGGGAATGTCTATTTGGAATTCTCACAATTTTAAATACATATTTACCACATCTAGTACATGGGCTGACAAAAAACCTGATGGAATAGTACAACTGAAGCAAACATATTTTATGAACTGCTTTCATATCATTCAATATTTTTCATATTTATAAATACAGAACTGCACTGTTCATTTTGCTATTTCATTACACACATGCTAGTTCTTCCAAGCTTTTGCTACCATGATGTGTTCACTTTTTTCCCATCTGATTGGTAAAATATAATATTTCATATTTTATTGTGTTTCTCTGAATTTATTCAAATGTTTTTAAATGTCAGTGATCATTTCTACATACCTTTTAGAAAAGTATCTGCTCAGGCTCTTGATATTTTATTCTCTTAAGTTATATACTTTTTTCTTAATAACATCTTAAGGCTAGTTTTGTATTTTTAACATTAAACTCCTTATATCCTATGTACTAAAGATAATATTCCTAGACTTTCATTCACTTTTAAAAATAATTGCATGGTGTGAATATGAACAGTAATATTTGAATTGAGTGATAGTTCCATTTTGAATCACAAGCTCATTAAAGATCGCTACTTGGTATTTAACATGTATTCTATATGGACAATATATACTGTGTTTTGGTGGGCAAGGAACAGTGTCTATTAATATAGTATTATAAAACACTATGTATTTATGGAGGGATAAGGAAGAGAGAGACAGAGTGAAAAGAGAAAAAGCTACCCAGAATTTTTCCCAAATTGCTTGCTTCTTGAATTGTTATTATTAATCAAGCACAAATATTATTAATAAGTATCTGGCTTAGAACTAAAAAATGTTATCACTTGCTACCAATGCTATTCAGTTTTCACTAGTGTAAAAACTCTCAGTCCCAATATGTCTCACATTAGCCATAAGCTGAGAATAGCTGTCACCTTAGAACATTTAATCCTGGAGAGAAGTTTTCATAGATAGAATGAAGCACAAATCAGAAGGCTGATTTATTCATATAGTTAGTAGCAGAGTAAAAAAAATTAAAATACCTACTGTAATATAGGATATCAGAAAATGTTCATTACGACATTAACTGTAACTTTATTTATATAATCGGCAATAGTTTATTAATATATTAGCACATAGTATTTTAAATGTGAAATAGTCAAAGAATGTAAACAGTTTTTGCATAAGATTGTGATATATTTTGTGTAAAATTGAGATATATACAATCATTAGGTTACAATTTTGAAAGCCCATCAAAAATTCAGAGATTTTCATATTTCTATTATTTTTTATATTTCTTATATAAATTATATTACAATTTATTCTTTGTGTCTATAAATACTGGCTGATGAACCTTAAAATGACATGCTGTTACTTGAATATTACCTGAATTTTTTTCAATTCTCCTGATAGAGACTATAACAAACAACAAAATGATCAAAAGTAAAGCACCTAGAGCATTCTAGAATAGGAAAACCTTCAATGTCCTGTTTCTATGTGATGGAGAATTGGTGCACACTCATTATATTTCTGAGTATCTACAGGGACTCTCTGGTATTTGAATACACTAACTCTATTTGTTTCAAATGTCCTCTAGTTTTAGGGAAACTTCAACTCTACTGGCTAAATAAAAATGTAAGGTGATTTCTCAGTTCATCTAACAAGAATAATGTGTGCTGTCCCAAGTTCAGGTGTTCTGGGCTTTGAAAAGCTGTGTAGTAAATTTGATAATTAACTTTTGGATAAGGAAGCACACAGGATACAGAACACATTTCAGGAAGAAAAAAGGACATGGGGTGTTAGCTGAGTGGGACGGTTGCCCAGAATATGTCCCCTGCTATAAGATTAGTTTGGGAGTTAGGGATTTACAGTGCTTACCCTCATCTAGAGGAGACTTGGCAGTATTCCCTAAACTGCAAAGATAAATTGGTGGGAGTGAAAGAAGTTAGGAGAGGCCAGGGGCTCCTGGAAAACAGGCTTTCCTGTCACTAAGCTGAGATGTTGTAAAGACTTCTGCAGAGAGCCGAGGTTCTACCCTGGGCACAAAAAGTTATCTACATGTTAAGCGCCAACAACAACTGACCTAATGGTCAGGTGGAGACTCATCATGTGAGTCCACCTTGGAAATTGGGGAGGTGGTACTCACTTGGCCTCCTGCCACAGCGCTCCATGGCACATGGCCTCTCACAGGGTCTTGTGTCTAGCAGACTCTTGAGAGTAAGACACGATGATGCTGATGATGAATGTGATAAATGAGGATGATGGTGAAATTTGGAAATGATTTAGATCATTGCAAGAGGCAGGAAGGATTAATCCTTCTACAAAACCAGCTTAACATACATGTGGGATAGATGTGGAACACTGATGGGGAATTGTAATGTGTGTTTTTCAAAAAGAAATCCACCAGAATTAATTTTCATTCAGAAACCCACTAAAACAAGCAAAGATTGTAACACTGAGAAGCAGTTTCTGAAAACTGCTATAAAATCAAAATGCTTGAATTCCTAAAGGGAATTCTTCATATTAACCAAAATGAAGCAGTCCTTACACTTTGCCTGGAAATTCCCTGCTGTTTTCCCTAGATACCATTTTTAATGTCTTATTTTTCCATCTGTTGTCTTACTTCTCTGCTATGAGAGAATACTCTAATTCAAAATATATCACTAGTGGGCTAATTTTCAATATTTTAATAGCACATATGGCTTATCACAGTAAAACGTACATAACGTCAACTTAGTACTGAATCTTGGACTCTGCTCTCCTGACAGTCAACTTAGCATGACACTCCAGCAAATGCTGAGCCCCAAACCACACAGCACTAAATGCAAGACCCAAAGAAGACAAAGCTTACGTACTGACACCTGGAAAAAACCCCATAGCACAATCACAAATAGCCCTAGATTGTGTAACTGTGACCAGCATGGATGTGCACAGTTGTAAAAACAAATCATGAGAGCTGATACGCACCCCTCCACACACCACCCACTGAATGTAGAACTCAGCTTGAGATTTTCATGTTTTCTAGGGCTGCCAGATATACAATACCAGTTAAAATATAGAAAATCAGAAATTTGAATTTCATATAAATAACAAGATGTTTTATAACAATATGCTCTATGGAATAGTTGGGCCATATACTAACAATATTAGCAAAAATATTTGTTATTTGAAAATCAAATTTCACTTAGCATTTTGTGTTATTTTTTCTTTCCTAAATCCGATTATTCCAAAATGTAAAATATCTGTCTTAACTATTTCTTTATCTCACTTGTTTTCTTTACACTTATGCTGCACAGTACTCTATTTCTTTTACCAAGTTAATGTCTGGGTTTTAGAACTGAAATATTGATTCTATGGAAGTAGAAATGTTCCCACCTTTTCTTTCACTGCAACTCAAACACCTAGAGTCATACACAGTACACAGTGGTTGTTGGATATGTGTTGAATATATTTGTTACATGAATGAATGAATGGAATATCTATTTCAAACATATGTTGCTTGTCTATCAAAATATTCATATGTATTACTAAATCTATGCTATTTGTGGTTTGTCGTGTTTTTTCTAATTAGATTGAAGCTTTCTATACATATGGATGACATCAAAATTTATTAAGTAATTATTATGTGTTTACATGCTAAATCATGTACACAATACTCATGATTAAGTGCAATACACTTAATACTCATGATTAGGTGCAATTTTTACTTTAGCTTGACAATCAGGAAATTGAAGCTTAGGAAATAAACATGTTTAGATCCACATAAACCAAATATTCATTAGATCTTGAGCCTTCATTTAAAACTATCCATGTGGCAAAGCACTTTTCAGTATGAAGTTGATGGATTAGCTTATGCAATAGAAACATAAAGGGTATGTAGGCAGTGTCTCTGCATTTTTTTCATTTTATTAAAATTTATTTTTATAAATCCTAATATGTTGGCAAAAAGTAATAAAGAAAAATTGCTAGCAAAATAATCTATTTAATCTTTCCTAACAGATTAAAAACAATTTAACATTACATTTTCCAGAGATAAAATTGTACAACTTTTGATTAGTTTTATGGACAAATTATAAATAATAAAATATTATACTAATAGTACAAATTCCCCAACAGTTTTCATTCTAGATTCACTAATGCAATTCTACATAAATTCAAGGAAAATGAGAAGAACATGCAATGCTGTGTTTTCTTAGGTTATTCAATCTCCTGCAGGCCTCCAAAGAAACCAAGCAGCCAAAATGGAACAGCTTCCCACCCCAAAGGCTGCACTTGCTCCTTTCCTTGTCTCCGTTCCTTCCACCTCTTTCCTTTCTTCCAGTGATTTTGACTTTCTTTCTTTTTCTTGTCACCCACAGGCACTTTTGAAATAGCCTCAGATGTAAGCGTGAGATCAGAAATACAGAACTCTGTCCACTTGAGTCTGGCAGATTTTTCAACACACACACAATTCCTTGTAGGAATGCTGGTGTATTTGCTTTCCTGATGGTCACCATCAGTGGTGGACATAGACAACTAGGAAATAATGGAAAAATTGGCAAAGTTATCGGATCTGCTTATCTCTCTATCTGTAAGATTTTCCCAAATGAAGAAGCCCAAATAGAATATTCATTTTGCTCTACGGAAGATAAACGCCATTTCAAAGATATAAATTTAGTCAATTTATAATGACTCAGAAAGAAACGTATGAAACATAATCTAACTATTTAGTGAATATTTACACTTTAAAAACCTATTACAATGAAATACATGCTGCCATTAATTCCTCTCAGAATACTCTCCCCTGCTTTAGACAGACTTCACCCACTGTTCTTACCACTGTCTGAAGCAGTTCTGGACATCTTCTTTTGTATCTTTAGCCGCCCTGTTCTGGATGTCCTGAATTAATTCAATACATTTCACTTTCCTGGTTATTTGGGCTTTAGGGAACAGTGAGAAGTGGACTGGGGACTGTGATGGGTGAGGAGGAGCCATCACCTTTTCTACACGCCCGCCTTCATTCTGGACACTGCTCGGCAGCAACATTCACTGTATTTTTTAGCACATCTAGTGAAGATTGTAATATATTTTTTATGCATTCACCATATATTTTAGCTCCACTTGTCTATGAGTATATATATATGTATATTAAATTGATATGTTATTAAGTATGTAATCTCTGAAAATTGAAAAAAATAATTTATAACCTCTTTTTCATCCTAAATAAGTTTAAAAGTAATTTTAGGGCTGGGGATTTAGCTCAGCAGCACAAGTGCCTGTATGACAAGTGTGAGGTTGTGAGTTCGATCCTTAATACCAAGAAAAAAAAAGATAACTGTAGTGCAGTGTATACAGTCATTGATGTCAGTAATTATATTTTATTCTCTGTTGAATCTTTAAAAATTAATCATTGCAACAGATGAGGCACAATGAAAATAGTTATTTAGTCAGTAATTTGACTGTCACCTTTAGGAAAACTTTGGGAAAATGCCATCTTTTTAGGTGACCTTCACAGGCTTCCAGAGATTAGCATGAGCTATCTTTTGAAAGCCACCATTCAGCTCCAGTGGGTGGACCTGGGGTTTGAACTGGCAGTCTGCACCCAGGGCCTTCATACATAACCCTGATGATATAGTTCATCTTCAAAATGTAAGTTTTATTTAGGTCAAAAGAGAGCAACATGATTAAGAATTTTAGAATGTTAGACTAAAATCAATGGGAGCAGTTAGATATTTTAAGGAAGAGAGAGATCAAATGAAGCTGCTGCTTTTGGAAGAGCAATTGTCCTGCGGTTTGGCGTTTGATGGAAAGTGTGATGCCTGAGCCTGAGCTTATGAGAGCCAGCAGGAGACTATTGCAGGAGTGTACGCACACAATGACACAAACCTGAGCCAGGGCTGTGGTGAAGGGCGTGGAGAGCCTGCTCAGGAGAAGTGACTGAATGGATCAGGACTACAGAGACAGGAGAAATTGTCACTCATTTAGCAACACTAATAAGCACTGTCTATGTGCCAGGCACTGTTTGGATCCAAAGAGGAGAGCTAAATCACAGTTCTTCACTGCCAAAGTACATAGTGCATTAAAAGACAAGGGCAACTTCAAAATGATTAACCTACAGTGTGACAGGTACAGCACACAAGGTATGTGGGAACACAGTGCAAAAATTCGGCATGGAAGTTATGTGGGTACTCAAGTTAGGCAGAAATTAAGCCACTGGGCTCTCATGGATGTTGGTATAAAATAAAGACATCAGAATTGTGGCTAGAGGTTTATCTGAAGAAGGCCCGGCTCAAGATAAAGACACAGTGCTCTGGTTTACATGCCTTTTTAACAAATAAAGGATACCTTGAGATTACATTGCAGTTGGTACCATCTGGACCATTAAATCCAGATTTATGTTAGACACCTTGGTGGGTGATCAGAACACTGGGACTCATTCATTACCCCAAATGTTCCTGTTTTACTTCTTTTTCTTTCTTTGTTTCTTTCTTTCTTTTTAAATCAGGAATTGAAGTCAAGACTGAAAGGGTTTTGGCCCAGACAGGACACTGTAGCCAGTAAAGCCAAGGAGCTCCATCTCCCCCACCCTTAGGAATTTACCTGTGGCACCAAACCTAGACCAATGGGCTACCCGTGCATCCTTGATGCCCCCTTAGGTTCCACCCCAGGCAGAGGCTACTTATGTGCCTCACTCCACGTGTTCCATGGAGAGATGGCCAACCTCGGGATGGAGATGCTGCGCCCCAGGGGGTCGAGGGTGTCTCTCCCCGCACTCTCAAAATAAATGTCATTTATATTTCATACTTCTTATCTTTGCAGCCACTGCCAGTTCCCCACAGTTCTATCAAGGACCTCACACCTTGCAGCCAGGCTCTACTGCTGAGCTACATCTCTGGTCCTGTTCCTGTTTTAGAAGTCACAGCTAAGCCAAGGTTAATGATGTCAGCTTCATACCCTTGCTATGCGCCCTGCTTCTTGATATTAGCTAAGTTAACTATACTTGTTATTTTGCTGGTTGATTATAGTTTTGACCTATGTTGTACCCACCTTGTGACTTTGCTGTATGAATTACCCCTAACAAAGGTCTTCAGTGGCCACCCACTCAGGACCCCTCCTGTCTCTCAAGAGTTCTTAATAAACTTTTCCTACCCTTGGTCTCCTTAGAATTCATTCTTTGATTTCCAGGGACACAAACGCATCATAAGTAACATCTAGCAAGTTGGGAGTTATATTTTTCCTATATCAGAATGGGTGTGTATGTCCATGGAGGAGTTTTATACTGGCTTCTTCCAGAAGAAAGCCAAAGTCAGAGTTCAGGTGCCAGTTAGAGATGAGGTAGAAAAACACAAGTAGGAAAATAGAGACTTGATTAAGGGCACAGAAAGAAAGCAATAAAACATTCGTTTTCAAGAAAGTTACCAGTGTGGATGAATTGAAGCTCAGTCCTACTGGGCCACAGGGGACCAGTGCACAACATTGGCTCTAGAGTTTTCCCACTCAGGAAGTAAAGGAGCTGGGACATGTACACACTAAATTCCAGCCGGAAACTAGAAAATCAGTTGCTATATTTGTTATAAGGCTCCAGTAACATCTGGCTACAAAAGAGAAACAATGCTTAGAATGTGCCAGGCCCATTTGATCCAATAATGGTGCATCGACCTAAGTAGACTCTCTATCAGGTATTTTTTGTCCTTTCCTTACAGTGCTCCCCACCTGGGACCTACCCTTGTCATCCTCTAGCTCTTGCATGTGAGCTGACTGCACGGGGAGTTAATGTTAATCTACCTTTTAATTCTTCAGGTGTCTAACAGAAATGTGTTTAATTCTTCAGATGGCAGACTATTCCACAACAGGATACATAAAAATTGAAATACACTCGACTAAAAGACACTCACTAAGCTAAAAGGGATGGTTCTCCTTTCTGAATGAGCTGTAGCTCACGAATGTCCCCCAAGTACCCTTGGCAGACACCTCCCCTCCTCCACATCCTCACACTCCCTGACTGCTTCCTTCAATGAATTATCTAAGGGTTAGAAGCCCAGATCATCAGGAATCTTATCACCTGCAGTTTTTACGCACAGCTCAGTAATGAAAACAGGAGTTTGAACTCCCCCACACCGGGAACCTTCAAGAAGCTATGGAATGTGGTCACTGGTATTTCTGGTATCTTTTAAATGTCAAAAGAGCAGAATTTCTCTTGTCAGTTGTCTCTGAGGCTAACAATTAAAGCCATCTGCTCTTCATTTCGCTCCCCAAGGGCATCTCCCATTTTTCACCAACTTCCTGTTGTTGACAGCACAGTTCCTCCCAGTTTCTCTCTAACACTGTGGGTCACCACCAGGCTCAAGACCACGAAGTGAATTGCTAATTTGGCTTCTACCCCCAGGATGCCCTTTGCCCCAGAAGCTCTAGTCTTTGGTGCCTGGGACCCTGAGCAGATAGGCAACAGGAAAAACATCAGCTCCTGCGGAATGGACACTGGTGAGGGCTGGGCATGCATTCCAGAGCCACCGTCATGCAGACCTTGCCTTACTTGGGACCTAAGAAAGAGGAAAATAGTGACAGAAGTGGGAGGGAAAAATGGAAGACAGACAGGAAGGGAGAAAAGAATAGGAAGAATGAAGAGAGAGAGGAAAGAAAGAAGGAAGGGAAGGAAGGGAAAAAAGGAAAATATTATATGCTCTCTTTAAAAATTCAGTCTGCTTATTAGCTCTAATAGTATAACAGTAGCTACATGTCTCTATTATAGTGCTCCTCTTAGAATGATGATGGCAATTAGAAAAGACCAGAAAGTACATAGAGCAAGATTATAGAATCCATTGTCCTCTCAAGAAGCCATGAAAGGGTCAGACCAAGGCAGGTGAGCACTGCTCTTTCTCATTGCTGTGATTACATTTCTGGGGGTAGATATTTTTCTGTCCCCCATGCAAGGCTATTACATGTGACATATTTATGAAGCTTGCAATTTCATAATGCAAAATTTGAATAAACTTACTTATCAACCCAGTCCAAAAAAAACCAATTTCTAGAAATCCTACCAGAATATAGATAACATATAGAGAAAAAATTAGTCAATATTTCAAATAGTAATTTTATGTACCTAATCAGATTTGTTAATAGGATTTTCAGTTTTATTTTCACTTTTTCTACGCAAAACTAATGAATACATAGCTGTTAATAATATTTTTATTATTTTGTACTTTCCATAATCAAACAAATTATTTGAGGGCCCAACACAGGACATATTTTCCTAGAACAGAGATAATTTGGTTTAATTTGGAAGAGCGAATTTGTCACTAGGTGAAAGGGTTTTGGCCCAGACAGGACACTGTAGCCAGGAAAGCCTCAATCGGAAGCAGGAAGCCCCATCTCCCCTGCCCCTAGGAAGTTACCTGTGACGCCATCTTCCCGCCCCTGGAAATTTACATATGGCGCCAAACCTAGGACCAATGGGCTACCTGTGTATCCCTAATGCCTGCCTTAGGTTCCACCCCAAACCGAGGCTATTTACAGGCCCCCATGCCACTCTGTCCCCCGGAGAGATCGCTGGATGCCAGCGGTGGGGGTGCCGGTCATCTCTCTCCGTGTTCTCAGAATAAAGGCAGCTTTTTATTTTATACTTCTCATCTTTTGGAAATATTTTTCATCTTTTGGAAATAATCCTAGCACTAGGGAGATGCACTAGCTTAAATCATTGAGGCACTCCGTGTTCAGTAAATTACTGCACCCACTTTCCATGAACACTTCATAAGGAGCACTCTAGTTCACTTCTGTGGCTTATCAAGAAGAGGGTCACAGAAGATGACCTTCTTGCAATCGTCTCTAGATATTTAGGAGCATATAAGGTACAAAGCACCAACACTGTGTGTGAGATTTAAGTTAATGTGAAATCTGATCCACGTTGCACATTTCTGGAAAACACAGAGTATCTAAAATCACAAAATGTCACTGAGGCTTCCAAGCAGCCTCTGTCTACAGAGCGTGAGCGGTAGGTGGAGGCTGAGGCAATGTTTTTCCCTCAGAGCCCAGCAGCTGTGGTGCCTCTGAATCTGCTCTTTCAGAAGCCAAATCAAACTGATTAAAATTTGTTTTCTAGATCTTTCAGTTTAATAAAAAGATTTTTGTATGTGTCTAAGGACATACTTTTAAATTAACTGTACCTTTTAGGAATCAAATTTCAATCGTTGCCTTCAAATCAAAGCTGCATGGCCTTTTATGTTTATTAAATGGATCATGAAAATACCCCCCCCCAAAAAAAAAGAAGTAAAAGGAAGAAAAGAGAGAAGGGGAGTGTGGGAGGAGGAGATGGAGTGAGGTGGGGAGGTGGGAGGTGAGGTGAGGCACAGGGTGGCATAAAATGAGAGTGGGTATTGTGGAAGGGGGTTTACAGGGAAACAATTTAATACAGGGCACATAATTTACAGATTTATTTATAATAGTCAACCAAAGAGTCAAACACTAAAAGCACAGGAAATCTGCCCCCCAAAATCCAGATGAGGCCCCAGATCCCATGACAATGTCCTGCGTGAGTCCAACTGAGGACCTAGAATCCATGACAATGTCTCATGCAAGTCTGTTTCATTTATCTGCCCTGGGAAAGCCCAAAGGTCAGCAGTGTGAGCCAGAAAGTCTGTGCCAGTGGGTGAAGAATTTGTGCTGGTAGGCTGAGGGTTCTGCACTGGTGCCAGGAAGCAATGCTCAAAGTAATGACCATGGTTCCCCAGAAAAGTACCCTCGCTATGCTCAGTGACAGCAACCAAGTTTATATCAAGAAGCCAGCATGACAAGCTTCTAGAGATTAAACAACACATCAGTTTCCCCTCCAGAGCTAGGAAACAATACTCAAAGAAAGGATCAGAGCTCCCTAAAAGTGAACCACAGCCATTCTCAGTGACAACATTCTCCTGAGCTCCTCTGATGACAAAAACACCAAGTTCATATCAGGAAAGAAGCTCAACAAGCTCTTCTAGGAGAACCAATGGCAGAAAGAGAGCCGACAACACCTCTTCCTCTCCAGTTCTCCATTTTATGTTGGCAACACTCCTCAGGTGGGCTATCTCTACTCAGCACCATGCTGATTCAGTTCAGCTGGTATTACAAGATGACCACCAGCTGTCAATCCCACTGCGATGGGTATTTGCATGTTGAAAAAAATGAACATGGAAGTAGCCATGTCCAGAACAAGATAGCTGACGTATCTTGCTGATGGCCAATGAAAGTAAAAAATAAAAATAATACAGTTCAAGAAGAGAGACTGAGACTATGTGTTTACTGACTCACCCTCAATAAACAATATAAATTGAAAGATAATAATAAAATAATATTATTGTTGGAAACAGAAGCACTCAATGAAATTTATGAAAGATATGGAGCGATTAAGATCAAATTAACAAAACAAATAGAAAAACAACTAGACCTTCTGGTCAGCTGAAGCTTCCAAAGAAAACTATAATTTTTCATTCAAGTTCTATATAGAAAATTCAAGTGCAAACATTTAGGCTGGAAAGGGCACAGGCCATGGTGCTATTGGCTCCATGGGGAAAATTCCCCTGTAAGAGGAAAAAGATTTCCAGTAGAAGGAGATGGCCACCATGAAGATTCATAGAGTACAACCAAAGGGAAAAGCAGAAATATTCCAGTGTTGGGTTCTATAATGGACCTAGTAATGAAAATGAAAATAAGAAACAAGGAAAGAGGCTCACCAGAGCAGTAAATCTCACTTATCAGGTAGGTGTCTTCTTACTTCTCAACTGAAGGGATCACTGTGTTGTCATGTTATTGCTTACTCTACAACACAAAGTCAGGCTCAGCTGTTTATGAATCCCTGTCTCCACTCTGGGGTTAGGGAAATCTGTATGGGGTTTGGGCATCCAGAGCAGGAGGCTTGTGCAGGAGACTGCTATGATTAAAGTCAAGGCATCAATCACTCAATCAGTCAAACATTCAATTAATCCAGGCCTTTGTAATGCTATAATACACACTGCATCTGCAAGGTGAACAAATGGTCTTTATGCATTGAGCAACATGATAAGAATGGTTTCATTAATGGATAAAACCTTACTGATGAGGGTGGAAATAACAGTAAGATGGAATATTTGCTACTTAGAACACAGCCTTAGCAAGTGAAGTCCATTTTTTAACTTTTAATGAGTATTTATCAAAATGTACCACAGAATATTAACTACACTGATGGAGAAAATACTATGCTCATTTGTCGGTGTCGATCCCGGCCGGCAGGAAAAAACACACGACACGAGTAGTCGGCGGATAGCCTCTGATTTATTTTCTCTCTCCGTACGCCCTGTTCCGGGATCTCGGATCCCGCCTGAGGGAAGCCTCCTCTGGTCCGTTCCCTACGGCTCCTTGTGTGCTTCTCTCAGCAGTCCCTCTTCTTGGTGTGTGTTTTCCCCCCAGGGGTGGTGTCAGCATATATATGGACACATCGACCAATCACATCAAAGTAGGCAAGACGAGCTGATTGGCCAGCGTCAGCTGTTGCTGGGCAGACTAGCTTACAGGGCGTGTTGTTTACTAGCTAGGGAGCAGGAAATGGGCGCCATCTTGGCATACTCGATGGGAGGGGTAATCTAGCTCAGGCTTCACTCCTCACCACAGGCCTCATATCACTCGGTCGACGGGAGGGGCAATCTAGCTCAGGCTTCACTCCTCACCACAGGCCTCATATCACTCGGTCGAGCTCCCAACATCTCCCCCTTCTTTATTTATTAAGATAGTGTGGTCTGTGGGTCCATGTGAGGTGTCTGGGAGTGGGCCTATTTCGCAGGCCGAGGCATGAGAGAATGTAGAGGTCTATACCCTGCTGTGCATCACCTTGTCTCGTACATATCCTTGCGCCAGGACCATGCTCAAGGTGAGTGGTTCATTTTTTCGCAGGGCCAGGCTTTTGTGAACCGAACCTGGATGCATATAGACATTCATTCCTGCCTTCCCCTCAACCCTCGAGGCGGATGGCACTGCAGTACCCTTGGTCTCGCATCTCAATGCCATAACTCTCACTCCCTAGAGGACCCTCGGAGTAGAGCCTGTCTTAGGTTGATCAGGAGAACTTCTCCCGTCTTACCCGTCGTTGGCTTGCCCACTCAACTCTTAAAGCTTATATCTTGGGGGAGACACGGAGGGGTCAGCCGAGTGACATTTGAGGAACCGCGTAATCACTAATTACCAACCATAATCCCCGTTCACTACAATCACTAATTACTATTTTCTAATTATCAATGGGAACACGCCTTAAGCGTGGGGTCCTTCTAGTCTAAGTTCGCAGCCGCGACGGGGAAGGAGACGTACGTAATAATACTAGAACATCCGTAAGAATAATGGCGAGGGCAGCCACGTACTGGTTAAAGGAGCCGTGCCTTTCTAGCCTGAGCCCAGAAAACGCTAGGTGTGGAATCCCCTTGACTCTGGGCCAGCAACATCATCAATGTCATATGTGTCTTTTGGGTCGCCCTTATCGACCGCAGGCACCTAAGAGTCACGAGAGTGACAATCACAAGAGCAAGAATGATCCCATACGCAAGAAGTGACGAAGGTTTGAAGAAGGAGCCTATCTGGCTTAGGACATCATCAAAAAAGGAGGCTGTAAGTATAGGCACCTCTATCTGATCTAGCTGCCGGATAGTCATATCCAGGCGCACGCTAGCGTTCCAAAAGGAAGAATTATAGGTGGTGAGAACATAATCCTGAAATTGCCTGTAAGCCGAACGGTTGACCTGGATGGGGGTAACGCACAACTGGGTGAATGCCCATCTGGCGTCACATAAATTGTTAGCCACCTCCCAGAGTCCCTGGACTTCCTGAGCGATTAGGTCGATCTGCTGCTGTAACGCCATTATGGCGTTGTGCTGGAGGAGGTTGACTTCTTGTTGCTCCCTCAGCGCCAGGGAGGTGGTGTCCGTAAGATTGGTAAAGGCCTGAGCCGTCAGCGTAGACTGGGTCAGAGCAACGGCAGCCGTCACAGCCGTCGCAGTCAGAGTCACGAACAGTGCTGTCAGGGCCGCTGTGATCCCAAAATCTCTCTTACGTCTGAGCATGGGTAGTTGGTCCTGCTGATAGACGGGATGAACCCAAACAGATTCGTTAAAGGGAACCCACATCAGTGGGGGTCGAAGAGCCAACATAGCATACGGGAAAGACCCATTCCAGCAGTTCCCTGTAAAGCATGGTTGGTTACTGCACTTAAAGGAGATGTCAGCAGAGAATACCCATAAGTAGGGCGGTTTTACGCATGCAGCCTCAGAATTAAGGGTGACATTGGTGGTTCCATTAGAGGCAGAAGCGTTAATAGCGAGCATGGGTCTTAAGTCCATGCAGGCTCCGGTGGAGAGGCACAACCAATTTTCATTAAGGGGGAAGGGGAAGCTTATTGCCCACTTGTTGTTCACTCTCAGGTAGGACTCCCACCAGGTCAACGCGAATATGTTGTTACTACCGGATGGAGGAGAGAACCGGGACCACCAAGACATGTTTAGATGAGTCACTCCCACGCCGTCGACAGTACAGGGCTGCCATGAAAGTTGTGACAGGTCCACCATCTGTCTTTTTCGGCTTGGGGACACACGGTATGGGCATGTGGGGAAATCGGGACGGGTGTGCATGGCTGCTCGGGGTTTGCAGGTTGAGTTAAAAGTGATGACTCCGCCGCTAAGTGTGCCAGCTTTAAAACATCCAGGCGAATGCAGGGATGGGACAGACAACCTCACCGTCAGGGAGGTATTGTACCATTTTACAAGGAGGGGCAGGAAGCTAACGCAGGATCCCCGGTGACACGAGGGGTTACTATTAGTGGAAAAAATGACCACGTCATTGGTGATGGGAAGGTCAAAACGTATGGGTCTGATGGTTAACGGTATATCTGGTATGCAAGGCAATCTGGCGGAGCAGTTTTTTGCATACAACTTTGGGAGAGAGGGGGCTGTGGTGGAGATAGCGGCTAGCGCTGGCGGATGATGTATTGCTGCCCACACCAAGTCTGCTCCTATTTCAGTAGTGGTGGTGAGCATCAAAACCAGAAGGAAGGGGGCTGCCGGAAGGCGGCGTGGCCTAGCCACTCTGGCTGCACCGTACCCTAAAAGAGAGCCAATTACTATCGAGAGCATAATCATTACTGTGTCCCATAAGTCATACGGTATTCCTCGGTCGAGCAGCAATATCCTGGTCGGACCGATCTTGATTAGGCTGTCCGCTGCCGTTGAGTTTTGGAGTGTCTCCTGCATTATGTTTCGTTGGATTCGCCACACGCGTCAGCCGTTCTGGGACCCACAATGGTTCTCGTCCTGGTTCCTGCGGGAAAACACAAACCGCACCTCGGTTCCAGCTAACTACTGGATCCGGGCCCATCCATTGTCCCGTCAGGACATCTTTCCATTTCACCCATCCCCTATTGCCAGGAGATGGATTACAATGTTCCATGGCCGGGGAGTGATTGTTGTTATTCAGGTTCAGAAAATTGTATGTGAACAGTGCCATGGAGAGCCGTGCCTTTGGGGGCAGGCCCTGACTTATTCCCCCTTTTTGTTTTTGTAGAATATCTTTAAGGCTCCTATGAGCCCTTTCAATAATTCCTTGACCTTGGGGATTGTATGGGATGCCATGTTTTAACTGTACCCCCATTTTTTCACAGAACTCATTAAAGGCTCTGCTTGTATAAGCTGGTCCATTATCAGTTTTTAATATTTTTGGTTTGTCCCATGCAGCCCAAGCTGTCAGGCAATGATTGATTACATGAGACACCTTTTCGCCAGTTTCAGCAGTCGCAAATATAATATGAGAGCAGGTGTCCGTAGAGACATGAACATATTTAAGAGATCCGAATTCTATCATATGTGTGACATCCATTTGCCAAGTGTCGCCAGGAATCAATCCCCTGGGGTTAACTCCCGTTGATACGACGGGTGTGTATGTGGCGCAAGAGCCGCATAACCGTACGATGTCCCGCGCGTCAGCCCTGGAAATGTGGTACTGGTTGGCTAACGTCCTGGCGTTGACATGAAATCTGTCATGAAACAGACGGGCTTGTTCTATTGAAGATAACATATTGAGTATCCACAACGGGCGAGTGGCCACGTCAGCTGCCGCATTGCCCTGTACCATGGGCCCTGGCAGGCGCGTATGTGCTCTTATGTGAGTGATGTATATTTTGTTGTGTCTATTTATCAGCAGAGTCTGGATAGACAAAAACAAATTAGTCACTTTGGAGGTTGGCTTAATCGGGCCCGCAGTCTCAAGGACCTGCATGGCATTAACAACGTATTTTGAATCAGAAACAATATTAAGGGCCCCTGGGAACTTCTCGAGGACGGTTTGTACAATTTGTAACTCTACCACCTGTGGTTGATCTGGTTTAAATTGTATGCTGATCGGAGGCATACCTGAGACCACATAAGCCCCTATCCCGGTTTTTGACCCGTCCGTATAGATCGTTGTTGCAGGAGTAAGTGGTGTGGACGCGGTGATTTTTGGAAATATCACCGGATGTTGAGTAACAAACTGTAGTATGGGGTCCCTGGGGAACTGGTTGTCTATCTCCCCAAGAAAAACACATCTCAGGATGGCCCACGTATCTATACAAGCAGTCAGGATTTTTATTTGAGAAGCGGTATAAGGTACCCGAATAGCATGGGGTGCAGAGCCAAAATGTTGGATAGCCCTGCCATGTGCCTCCAAGGCCAGGGAAGCGACCGTTTCCGGATAATGTTCGATAATCTTGGCAGGTGAGACCTTAGGGTGCACCCACAAAAGTGGTCCCTTTTGCCAAATCACTGCCGTAGGTTGAGAAACGGTCTGCAACAAGCAGACCTCAAAAGGCTGTTCTGAGTCAATTCTCCGCAATGCAGCTGTACTTAGGGCTTCCTCTATCTTTCTCAGAGCAACTCTGGCTTCCGGGGTGAACTCCCTGGGGGAGGCAATATCCGGGTCTCCTTTCAGGAGGTCGAACAGGGGCTTTAAGTCCGAGTTAGGGATGTGTAAATAAGGTCTGATCCAGTTTATATCTCCCAGTAGCTTTTGCATGTCATTCAAGGTCCTTAGGCTATCTGTTCTGATGGTTACCTTTTGTGGAGAAATCGATGTGGGGGAGACTTTGGTGCCCAGGTAGGTCACTATGTCTCCTCCCTGAATCTTGTCAGGGGCAATATGTAAATTTGCCTTTCTCAGGGCCCTGACCAATTGGCCAAGCATATCCTCCAACTCAGTCACATCTTTTGCACTGATTAGCAAATCATCCATGTAATGAATACATCTAATTCTGGGGAAGGCTTCACGCAAGGGGGCCAGTAGAAAATCAAGATACATCTGACACATGGTGGGACTGTTGGCCATACCCTGGGGTAATGTAACCCACTCGTATCTCTGATCAGGACTCTCTTGGTTAATGGTGGGTAGGGTAAAGGCGAATCTGTGGGTGTCCTCTGGATGCAGGGGGATTGAGAA
This sequence comes from Cavia porcellus, assembly GCF_034190915.1. Lineage (NCBI taxonomy): Eukaryota > Metazoa > Chordata > Mammalia > Rodentia > Caviidae > Cavia > Cavia porcellus. Next base: position 21,392,457 of record NW_026947497.1, on the reverse strand, counting down.
AAAACAGTCTCTAAGATCTATGGCATAGACTGGCCAGGACCGAGGGATGGCTGAGAGGGCTGGTAGTCCCCTCTGGATCGCCCCCAGGGGCTGCATCTGTGAGTTGACAGCCCTCAGATCATGGAGCAGCCTCCACTTGCCTGATTTCTTCCTGATAACAAAGACAGGGGTATTCCAAGGGGAGGTTGACGGCTTTACGTGTCCCGCCTGAAACTGGGTTTTGACTATCTCAGTTAATGCTAAAAGCTTCTCCTTGGGTAAGGGCCACTGAGGCACCCAAACTGGATTTTGAGATTTCCAGGTGATCTTAATTGGAGCGGGCAGGAGAAGTTTCTCAGTGACCCCTAGGAAAAACCCAACCCGTGTCTACCTTCCCTTTTTTCTACAGGTACGGGGGATGTCCGGCCCTGCAGGGCTGCGCCCAGGCCCTTGCCGGGGACATATCCCTGATTTTTGAGTATCCCTTTGGCTTGGGGAGAGCAGGTGGATGTAAGAGTGACATCCATCTGGGTGAGAACGTCTCTTCCCCACAAGGATACTGGCAGCTGCAAGACAAAAGGTTGAAAATGTCCTCGGTGACCTTCCTCATCACCCCAAGGCAGGGTCACGGCACTAACCTGGGGGGCAGCCACTATCCCCAATCCTTGGAGTGTGTTGTCAGCTGTGTTGGTAGGCCAACTAGGGGGCCAGTCTTTCTTGGAGACGATGGAACGGTCTGCCCCTGTATCTAGGAGTCCTGTTATCTTTTTTCCGTTAATCCTGAGCGATAGCATGGGCCTTTTATCAAGAGTCATATGAAGTCCTTCAAAAGTTTCCTTAGAGGAGCCAAGTCCCTGACCCCCTCTAACCCGTTGACCGGACCGGGGTCTCTCATGGAGACTGGGGAACAGTAAAAGTTGTGCTATCTTATCCCCTTCATCAATTACTATGGTCCCTATATGAGATTGTACCATGATTTTGATGTTTCCTAAATAATCTGGGTCTACAACTCCAGGGATCACGGTAAGGCCCCGGAGGGCTGTGGAGGACTGTCCAATCACTAAACCAACTAGCTTGTCGGGTAGTGGTCCTTTGGAGGTGGTTTCAACCACCTGAACGCCCATATCGGGTGTTAATAGGAGTCTGGAGGCGACACAGAGGTCCACGCCTGCTGGCCCGGGGGTGGCCCCTGTGGGGGGGTGCCATCTTGTGTTGTCCTGTCTAGGGAGTGGGGGCCCGTCCGTAAGGAGGGCCCCCTCTGGCCGTTTTTTGGCTCCGTAGTCTCCCTGCCACTAATACGGTTCCCCTGGGCATCAAAAATAGATCTGCAATCTTTTGCTTTGTGAGAACCTTTACCGCACCTTTCGCAGGTTCCCGTTCGTCTGTCTGATTCTTGTCTCTTGGATATAAACTCCCCCTGTCCGGTCTTGGGGCAGTTTTTCCTTATATGGCTGGGATCCCCACACTGGAAACATCCCCTGGGCTTACCAGGGTGATTGGTCTTCTGAGGCCCTGTCTGTTGTAAGGCGGCGGCTAAAAGGGCAGCCACGCCTGAGTTGGATAATGGCCCCCCTATTTCTCTACAAATTTTAATCCACGCCTCTATGTTTTTACCTTTATGGGGTGCTATGGCTGCCCTGCAGTCCTTGGTGCACTGTTCGAAGATTAACTGTTTAATAAGAGGAGCAGCAGCACTCGGATCTGAAAAGAGTCTGTCAGCTGCCTCCTGCATTCTGGCCACAAAATCCACAAAAGGTTCTGTGTTGCCCTGAACAATTTTAGAGAGGCATTGTGAGGCCACCCCTGTGTTGTTTACCTGCTTCCAGGCGCGGATGCCTATGTTATGTATCTGTTCATACACATTTGGAGGGAATCTAGTTTGATCTTGAGCGTACTGACCCTTACCCATAAGCATATCCTCATTTTGCCCCCTATGGCCCCTAGCCGCATTTTTTTCAGCCTGTTCGGCGGCAAACTCAGTATACCAGGCGCGCCAATCCAGAAAAGCCCCGGGGGCCAGGCAGGCTTTAGCCAGTTGGGTCCAATCACTGGGCGTCAGAAAGCCACCGGCAGACAAATTCTCCAACATAGTTATAGTGTAAGGAGCAGTAGGGCCAAATGTGGCAACCGCATTTTTAAGCTCCTTAATTTGCTTGATCTCCAGTGGTTCCCAGTAATTGGGTCCTTGGCCTTGCGCTAGGAGCACCGGATAAAGCCCACATTGTTCATACTCATTCGCCCCTTGAGGAATCTGTTCCATTTTAAATGTCCATCTACGAAAATACCTTCCCTGGGACCTTGGCATTTTTTCACAGGGTGGTGCCTCCCCATGAGATGTCTGTCCCTCCCTATCACAAAATTGTATCTCTTTGTAACATGGCCGACCAGTCTTTGGGGCACAAGATGGCGGGTCGCCAGGCAGACAAGATGGTGGCCCTACATGTGACAACGGTCCAGGCCACTCCCTCCATGGGGGGGGTGACGGAGGATGGCCCCAGGCCGCCATCTCACCACAGGAACCGGTGTTTGGGACCTCCCAGGGTGGCGCGGAAGGCTCTACGGCTTTCCGTTGGGGAGTGCTCAGGAGTTTCCTTCCCTTCTCTAGGTCTGTCTGCATCTTGACTAGGTCTCTACGTAAAGCTGCAAAGGGATTAGGGGGGTCACTTGCCTCATTGTCCTCGCCTTCCGAGGTATCTGAGCCCGAGGAATCCGAGGCAGGGGGTACCTCTCTCTTGCCTCGCTCTCGCGAGCGCCTCCGTACGCTCCCTGCGACGGACCCCTCTCGGGAGGACTCCGAACGGGCCCCTTCAAAAGCTCGGCGGGCCTGAGAGAGCCCATCTGCGCTATCCTCAGCCCCATTCCTCTCCCCTTTGAGGCATGAATGAATCATCTCCCAGAGCGGCCGAACCGAAAGTGGGAGTCGGCGCTCCTCTTCTGCTCTTTCTAAATCCTTACCTAATTTCTCCCAGCAAGGTAGGGACAAGTGCCCCGTCGGCAGGAACCAGGGTGCCGCCTCATCTACTTGTTGGAGAAACTCCGTAAGTGTCTTGGAGCTCATTGATATACCTGAAATCTTGAGCAGGTCTTTCACCGCTCTTACCAGTGACTTGGAACTCTTAGTGGGTAAGTTGCCCATGCCTGTCACTGAGGAGTCCGTTCTCACCGTGTGAGGCTAACCTGCCACATACACGTGAGCTTGAGGGGAGTCTAAAAAGCCCTGTAGGTGCGCGCCACCCAGAGCCCAGGTTTATCCCCTACTCACCTGTCCTGCAGAGCAATACTGGAGCGTCGTCCGCCTCGCCTCGGGGGTGATCAGTTCCCCGTACGGGCCACCAAATGTCGGTGTCGATCCCGGCCGGCAGGAAAAAACACACGACACGAGTAGTCGGCGGATAGCCTCTGATTTATTTTCTCTCTCCGTACGCCCTGTTCCGGGATCTCGGATCCCGCCTGAGGGAAGCCTCCTCTGGTCCGTTCCCTACGGCTCCTTGTGTGCTTCTCTCAGCAGTCCCTCTTCTTGGTGTGTGTTTTCCCCCCAGGGGTGGTGTCAGCATATATATGGACACATCGACCAATCACATCAAAGTAGGCAAGACGAGCTGATTGGCCAGCGTCAGCTGTTGCTGGGCAGACTAGCTTACAGGGCGTGTTGTTTACTAGCTAGGGAGCAGGAAATGGGCGCCATCTTGGCATACTCGATGGGAGGGGTAATCTAGCTCAGGCTTCACTCCTCACCACAGGCCTCATATCACTCGGTCGACGGGAGGGGCAATCTAGCTCAGGCTTCACTCCTCACCACAGGCCTCATATCACTCGGTCGAGCTCCCAACACTCATTTATTTTATTGTGTCTGGTTTTGAAGATTATAAATTGGGACATATATTGAGTTTCTGAATCAGAAGTCTCTATATTGTTAAGGTGTCATTTCCATTCTAAAAAATCTGTGAATGTTAGTATATTTCCAATAAAAGCTCCAAAGACATTATGTCAAGGGCATTTCTAATGTAAAAATCATGAGATCTTATGTGATCTCCAGAAAATTTGCCAAGAAAGGTTAAGCTGGGTTCTTACGTACTTCATGATAAAGGCTTAAAGAAAGTGTTTTAAAAGAGATCAACCACTGTGAGTGGTTATGGAGCTGTAGCTCCTGGAGAGGATGAAGCAGGAAACCAGCAAGCTCATGGCCACCCTGACTATGGAGTGAGACCTTACAAAGGATAAAAAACAAGGAAACAAAGAAAAGAAAAGGAAACAAAGGAGAAGAAAGGATGGGAAGAAGAAAAGAAATAAAAAGGGAAGAGGAGACCAGCTGGTCTAAAGGAATAAATTTGTCCTAACTACCCTCTCAAAAAATCTTACTCTGCATACAGAAAAGTGTTTCCAGAAGAACATTCTATGTGAAAATTTCTATTTTTTATTGTTGCACCCGTGCACATAATTAAATCATCCGAATAACTTCACTCATGGACGTCTTATTTTCTAGAATTTATTTTCTCTCAGTTTAATGAATTTATAGAAAACAATAATAATTCCTTAAGGGAAGTTCACAAAAGATTACTTCCCTTCACATTTTTTTCTGAATTCACTAGAAGATAAAAGAGGTAAAATTCTTGAAGACCTAGGCCTAGGCAAGAACTTTCTGAACAGAATCTCTTTTGTACAACAAATAACACCAAAAATCAATGCAGAAGATTACATAAAACTAAAAGTTTTCTGCACAGCAAAGGAATTAATCTTTTATAATTAGTAAGTCATATAAATCTGTTTCTAAATACAATAAATGCTAACTGAAATTTTAATAATTTTTTCAAAGGATCTAGACCAGGTGACTGCAAATGGGTTTGTTTTCTCACTTTACCTTCAAATAAGCTTGCCTGGATTTTTGTTTAATGCTCCTGGTCATTATTTTAATAGCTCAGTCAGTTTCAAATATCAGCAGAGTCTCATTTTTGTATATTAAAAATTCTAGACTGATATAAATCAAAACATCTGTTATCTTGCAGATTGTGGGCCTGCTGAGTGAACAAGTCTAGGAAAAAGTGGGGAGACCCAGTATTGGTGTGTCTGGGCTCTGGTTGGCTGTGTAAAGAGCTGTTAGAGGAAAAAGTTGCACTCAAATGAATTGTTCAGTTTGCAAATGATTGTGCTGGTAGAAAAGACCTTGAAACATTGTAATCTGGAAAGCCTAGCTGCTTTTAAATCAACAGAAAGAAGAAGACATTCAAAGGAGATCATGTGCAACACTACCAAAGAGCTATGTGCTAGGCCAAAGAGCTTCAGTCTCTCATCTCTAATAAACAGAAGAGACAGAATCCTGGGAAAGACCTAACAGACCAAAAGCCAGCCTGGAAGAGAGCTCTAAAAAATAGTCCTTATCTAAAATTATCTCCCTTAAGCAATTTGCAAGCCTCAAAGCAGAAAATGAATAAACAAAAAATAAAAGTAGAAAATGAGAAAACAGAAAAAAGATTCAATCTGAAACACTCAATTCACCCATAGTAAGCCAAGAAGGCATCGGAATGGAAGAAATCAAAAGTTCTCACCTGAATTTTATGAAAAGGTAGCAGCAGAAATAACAAAGCAGATGATGCAATTCTAGATAAAAATAAATCTGAAATAATCACACAGGTAAGCAAAGAGATAATAACCATAACGAAGGAAATGATCAGTGAATCTAGAGTAGATAGAAACTTAAATAGATAGGAGATCTTAGGAAAACCATGAATGGCCAACACAGGAAAGAACTAGATGGCATAAAACAGATGCAAACAGATTTCCAGCAGATTAAAAATTCGACTGAAAGCATACACAGAAAAGTCAACCAATGTGAAGACAGAATATCAGATCTAAAAGACAGGCTTATGGATGGTGGTCATCAAGTGAAAGACTTCTTAAAAATAGCAAGGGATCATGAGAAATCAATTCAACAGCTGCTAGATGATACAAAGGAGATAATATAAGATTGATTGGAATCAGTGACAAAACAGAACCCCAACTAACCATGATCAGAAAAATGCCATACCAAGGCACATAATAGGTAATATTCTAGAAATTTAACATAATAACTGAGCTTTAAAAACTGTTAGACCAAAAAAAAAAAAATCACCTATAAAGGAAAACCCATCAGAATTACAGCAGACTTCTCAATACAAACTATTAAGTTAAGGAGAGCTTGGAGTGAGATATTTCAAGGCCTAGACAAAAACAACCTCCAACTGAGATAACTGCGCCCTGCAAAGCTGTCTTTCAAAACTAATGGTCCAAAGTAAGCAAACAAACACAAAATAGCAAATACTTTCCAATGGAATAAAATAATACAGGGAAAAGATGAGATTAAGGGTATGGCCTTCACCTCTATTTTGTTTCCATGTAAGATGAAGTGGCTCCTCCTCAGTTGAAAATTATGGAGACCAAAAAAAAAAAAAATCAGAGATTATCAAGTAGTTCATCTTTTAATTCATAGATGATCAAGAGGGGTCATCTCTCAAGTCAACATAAGAGTTGTTTACCACTTGGTGCAATGATTAAATTTATTTATTAGCTTGTCTGAGTCATTGCCTCCAGATATTTGGTCACACTTCTGAGTTATTTCTTTGCATGTTTTTTGAATGACATTAACATTTAAATTTGTAGATTTTGAATAATGCACATCATTCCCTTTGATGGGAATAGGCCTCATCTAATCTGCTGAAGGTATTGATAAAAAAAAAATTGATCTTCTTAAGAAAAAAGAAAGTATGTAAGTCATCAGACAGACTTTGCATTTGAAACTGAAACTTCCTCTTAGTCCCCACCCTGCTGGCTTCCCTGAAATTGTACAAGCCCCACAATTTCACAATCACATGAGTCCATTCATTAAAATAAGGCCCCCATGCTTTCTCTAATTTACCTAGTCAGTAATAGAAACAGAGCTTCATGTATGTATATTTAAAATCCTAGGCTGATATAAATCAAAGCATCTCTTATTTTGCAGATCCGTGCCTGCTGAGCAAACAGTTCTAATTATGAACATCCTCTCGGATTTAGTTAATTGGATAGGAATGGGATTTAAAGATGTTGTTTTTCTACATTAGGGAAGAATGAAATAAATAGCTGTTTGCTGACCTCATGGGTGAACTGTTGCAGATACTGATCAGACGATCCCACTTGTCTCCTGGGTATACAGGAAGAGATTTCTGAAACTTATATCCAAATAGATCATGGCTGAAATCTAATCATTGGAATGTAAATAGAAATAATACTAACCTGGTTACAAAACTCCATACATGGTCTCATGCTTCTCTGTACAGGAAAACTTTGGACATTTTATTTAAGACAAAAGCAGCATTAAAAGGGAAGCCGGGTGTCAGGGCCACAATTTAAAAGATAAGGACAAAGAAGAGTGGCTTGAATGAGAGATGATCTAAGGGAAATACAAAGTTTCTTTATGTGAAGCCATGGAGATTTAGTTATCATTGTACTAATGTTGAAAACAGTAACTGAATGGTGCTACTACTAATAGGAAACCAAATATGTAAATGGCTCAGTTGAGGTGGGATCAAATGAAGTGGGGGCGTTGAACATGGAAGACAATTCATGGGCTACTTTAGTGAGGTTCCTGTGTTCTGTGTATCTAGTAAGTGTTTACCAAGCTCTTTATTTTCTTGATGAGGCAGAATTATCAGAGATCAAATGGCTAAAAGTCTTGGCTTACAAGACAAATCTTTTTGGAATAATATAACAGTAAAGCAGTTGTTATAAATAGCCATGTAGTTTTCACTGTAATTTGTACAACGTATATTCCAAGTCAGATACTAGACTTGAGAGAAAAAGTTAGAATATTGAATTTTGTTTCTCTAACTCACAGCAAGTTCTAACATTATTTTCCAGTAAACTACCCCATTATATTATAGTACCCCAGTTTTACTTTCCAGCTTCTTATTCTGTAATAATTTAGATTTCTAAAGTTTTCTTTTCCTACAAAAGAGTCACAAAACTGTCTTCTTGTTGGTTAATAATGTATTCTCACTCTGTAGTAGGTATCCAATACAGAAACCATTGCAGAATATGATTATTAATAAATGAGTAAATAAAATAATTATTGATCAAATGATTCTGATACTTCCTGTGGCCTCCATAAGGGACTTTAAGTGTCGGATGAACTTTGATCTAAAACGAATCAATACAAAATCTGGTGTGTGTGTGTGTGTGTGTGTGTGTGTGCGCATATTTCCGTATTCAAGCTAATGTAATGATTCAGAATGGAAAGACTCAAGGGCTGCAGATGTACTCAGTGATTCAGCTCTGCCTAGCATGTAGGAGGCACGGGTTTGATCACTAGCACCCTGCACACAACAAGGAAAAAAGAGCAGAAGCGGATGGTGAAGAAAGCCTGAGTTATCACTGATTCATCATAAAGCACTGGAATGAAGGCCCTAGGGACAGAACTTTCCAGGCCCTCTCTGGGGACTTGGAGCACTTCAGCAAGCCAAGGTGAGACAGAGGATTTGACAGTTACTGCCTGCCTTTCACACGGCCGGTTCTCTTTGCCTTCTTTGCAAATTTTTTTTAGTCTCACAAAATGTATTTCTTTCAGCAAAACTTCCTCTTGCTATTTTTCTGTGGTAGAACCTCTTCATCAATGCAGGATTTTAGAAACCCAAGAAACAAAAAGAATGGGGCAGAAGTAGAGAAGAAAACAAGGAACATCAATCAATTATCTTCCCTTTACAGCTGAGATTTGATTCTCATTAATTATCTTTTGTATTTCTTTTAATGCCTAGAAAGAAATTAGCAGTTATTTTCTGAATGATCTAATTCATGCTTCTTCCAACAAGAATAAAATCTGAACCGTACAAGAAAAATAACCAAGACTTATTCTGTCTCCACATTCATGTAAAAAAATATTTCTCATTATTAGCTTAAATATTATTTTCTTTCTGTCCCTCCCTCCCTCTTCCTCTTTTCTCTCTCTCCCTGATTCTCTAACATTTCTCCTCCTCCCTCTCCCTTCTCCCACTTCCCTTTCTCCACTTATATCAGTCTTCTCAAGCTGCCAGAACAAAGCACAAAGTATCGCATACTGGATGCCTTACATGAAAGGAATCCTCAGTGTGACTATTAGCTCTGAGTAACAGTCACATTGAGTGATAGTCACACTGAGACTTCATCCTGTTAATCTGGAGACAGTTCAGTTCTCAATGTCACTGTAATCAGACATATTTGTACTGAACTTTGATAGTTATCTGGCTTCCAACAAGTTAATTCCCTCATCTTTAGCTTCCTATTCTGTAAAGATGTGATACCAAAACTGAAATTTGAGGCAATTTTATGAAAATTAAATGAAACAAATTATAACACCCACAACATTTAGCCTAGAATATACAGGATTCACTGATAATTTTTCCATTAATTTGTGCAAAATTAAAATGATTTCTTTCAACCTTTGCTTTTCTAGCCTACCTAAATTTCTCTCCCTTTTTTTGCCCCCCAAAATGGATGTATGTATGGTATGCTCATGTGTTCACTCACTGTACCAGCCTCACCTACTGCTTCTTCACTGTGCCCGAGGCTGAGCAAGGTAGAGGCTCTGATATTATTCCTGCCAGCCTCTGTGGTCACACAGGTGACAGTCTAGATGGGGGACTGACATTCAGTCAGCAAACACAGCAATCCCAAGCCAGCTGAGGAGCAAGTTTTTCATAGGTCAGTTATTGTGGCTGGAGGGACATTATTATGGTGGGGTAGGGGACAGAGAAAGTTGTGGGAGACCAGAGGTGAACTGAGACCTAATTGGCCTCTTCTGTGAGCACAAAGGAACAAGACAACACGCAGGGTGGCGGTACACTGCAGATTCTAGAGGAAAGGTTTCACAGCTGAGATAAAGTGGTGACCCTGAGCATGTGCTCCTGGGTAATATGAGGTAGGTGAATCTCCTGTTACTTTAATTGCTTGTACCCATATTTGAGTGAATAAAAACAGGGTGAGCCAGAGGCTCTTCTGCCTACTGGAGACAAGAGCTCCCTGTACCCTGAATGTTAAACTGACTTGGTGTCCCTTTGTCATTCATCCTCATTGGCTTGCAGGAAGAGGAGCAAACCAGCTGAAGGACCAGGCCCTGCAGTTGGCACAGCAGGTGGGAAAAGCTTGGAGGACGGGGCAGGGACCTGAGACCACCAGCACAGCCCAGACCGTTTTCTAAAGAAGGTCTCATTTAGTGGTCTGTTTCTTTGCTCCTTAGAATTTCCTAATGCCTTTACAGTTCAACCGCTTTCTAAAAATATAAAACCATAATTTATTGTTGAAATATGTCAAGTGTAGGTTAAAATACATAAACTAAAACATATTAAAGTCCAGGATCTTCTTAATCCATAAATCTAAACTTTTTGCTGGACGTTGGTTATTTACAGAGAAATCATGCTTTCACAGAGTTTGTTACTCAATGATTTACATTAAAATAAAAACCACTAAAAAGAACATAAATGAGGTGTATCTCACTTTATTCAGGCTTTGCTCTGCTACCCTTTATAGATAGTGTGTTTTTACACAATGAAATTTTATGGCAACTGTGCAGTGAGGAAATCTATTGGTGTCAATTTAACAATAGCTCAGATGCTCCTTAGCACTTTGTAGCAATAAAGTATTTTTCAGTTAAAGAATAAGTATTGGTTTTTAGGCATATTGAAATTGCACACTTGATAGACATAGCATGGTGCAAACGAAACTTTTGTAGGTACTAGAAACAGAAAATTCATGTGACTTGTTATATCGTGGTATTTTCATTGTCACAGCAATCTGGAGCTAAACACACTAAATCTCCGAGGAATGCCTATATTTATTGACAGAATCATATTAACTGAGAGCACAGACCACAGTAACCTAATAATGCAATGATATAATGACCAAGAGTATGAATGTTTAAATCACACAGTTAATTTTAATTTCTAAAATGTTGTGTTCATTGCAGAAGGTTTTCTCTGGAAATAATCAGAATATTTTCAAACATCTATGCAAATATCCTTTGCACTGTTATATACAACCTAATTAATGAACTAATGATGAACCTAACTCAAAGGAAGCCTAAAGTAAAGATAACAGGATTCGGAGAGAGAGAGAGAGAAAGGGTAGGACAAAGCAAAAAAATCATTTAAAAAGATGTAATTCTAATGCTCCCTTCAGCTTATAAGTCTGTTTCAATTGCTTGGTTATTTCTATGGTAACCAAGCGTATTGATGAAGAGAGAGATGACCATACAAATGTATAATTTTACAGATAATGTTTTCCTGAGGTTTTTTTGTTTTTGTTTTTGTTTTTTTTACTCAGTTTTAAATCTATGCAGCAAAATCTTGGCTAGTTTGAGGAGATGGAATGCTGTCAATTATTTAGAATAGATCCTCTCATTGTGTACCTGAATATACTGAATTGCAGAGACATATATTACCCTATATTAGGAAAATTTAGACATTTATATGCAAGAATAAGTTTTAAGTGTGAGAGTAGCCTTATCTTAAAAGAATGTTTCTAAATTCAAAGATTTTCCCTAATATTTGAAGTTTGCTCAATCCAGTTTATTTCCAGGCCAATATGTCTATTAAAGTCACAGAATTTTTAAAATTACAAACAGAAAAGATTTGTATTACCAGATCTTGGTAGTCTACAACTCTGACTTTACTAGATTATTACAAAAAGTTATGTATCTTCTTGGTATTCTAAACTGAAAAGCCAAAACATGTTTGAATATCTATAATCATAAAATTTTAAGGATTGCATTATACAAACCATCTTATCCCCTGTTCTTTTCACTTGGTTGCTTTTGGTGAATACTTTGTGCTTTGATTTTGCAAATTATTTTAATAGTATTTAATTGTAAGGCAATAATTTCAAAAAAATTCTAAGTTAGAACTAAGTTTTACTTGCTCTAGTGGAAAATTGTGTGTATTTTTAAATTTGAATGTCACTGATATTCTTGATGAGTTTCTGTGTCTGAACAGGTCTGATGTGTGGATGTGGGCATTCGCTGTTACCGTCCCTAATAATTTTTATAAATTGCTCGTTAATATTTATTTAGTACTAAACAAGTAACATTCCTCTTTCCTAACAGTATTTATTCAGTTGACAAGAAAACAGAAATAGCACATAAAATTTCCTCTCTGTAAAACTACTTAATCAAATTGTTTAAAAATTTTAATTTAAATTTTAAATATAGCATATCTATTCTCTTAAATTCTTTAAATATGAGAAAAAAATCACAAAAATTCTATTAGATTTTTTCAAACATACTGTTATTATAAATCTAAATTTTTTGGAATTATTTCACCACTTCATATTAACTTCTGCTTTTTATAATTTCCTGGAATTGCCTTTTTAAGAAAGTAATAATTCCATTAGTTTCAAAAGAAAAGAACAAAAAGTAACATCATGTCTGATTGGCTGAGTTGCAGAATCTGGCGAACCAACCCACCAATCCTTGGCTAAGGGAGCAAGTTGCCTGCGGTTTGCAGTCACAGATATCTGAGTCTTCATTCTTGAATAACACCTTTGTTTTTAGTTCTAGAAATCAAACTTGAGGCCTGGCCCAGAGTAATAAATGCTCTACTACTAAGCTCCACCCCACCCCCTTAGTATTATTTTTAATAAGCAAGAATCTAGAGATCCCTCATGGACTTCTAAGCCAACGCCTTGCACATAAACTTTCTTTCTATGAAGTCTGAGGCTTCCACAGTAACTTTAGTATTTCTATGGCTGGATCAGCTCGCTGGTTTTGGCCACCCTGGCCCAGTCTGCTATTACAAGCACATTCGCCCTTGCTTTCTCAGTACATCGCCACCATTTTCACACCAACTATGTTAGCTGTGGAGTTTTTGTGGACACTATGTATCATATTAATCTAATACTGGATCACCAGACTCTTTATTGTCACTGAATATTGAATTATATTAAAACTCCTTAGTCACATATAGAGATGACTACGTGGCTTTCTAAAAATCCTCTTAATAATGTGTTACATTGCTTATTTCATAATGTTGCATCAATCTTGTGTCCCTGGGGTGAAACCAGGGTGGTGCTGGTGTCAATTTAGACTGACTCATGGGAACTGTCTGCTAAATTTCTAACAACGCTGCTAGCCAAATTTTAAATACAGGCATTATTTAATTATATAAATTTATAATTAAACCTATTAAAACAAAAGAACTAGTCAAAATTCATTATTTTATTGTATTTTACTGTTACTCATGTCCTTGAGTATATTACACATGCTCTACGTGTTTCTTATCTATCTGACAGAAATACTAAACAAGGCATGTTACTGTGGGTTTCTGCTTTATTCTGGTTCAGTGATGTCACATTGGCAGTTTAAAGTCTCATGCTAGGATAATTTGCACTGTAGAAATAGACAAAAACTACAGATCAAGGCTTGATTTTATTTTGTTGATTGTGTACATTGTGTACATTAAGTGAAAGAGAAAAAGTTATCAATGTACTTTAAATTACAAGTGCTTTGTAGTTATTGCTTTTTCACTGTAAATAATCCATAATCCTACTGTATATGAAATCTATTAACTAATTCAGCAAAGAATTCAATTATGTTACTGACAAATGGTTAAAGTCCTACTCTACATTTTCATTTTTCCTTTAATTTTATTCATTAACATAAGCCAAAATATCAATCAACACTCATACTGAAGTTGTATTCATTCTTCATAGCTTGCCTACAAATAAATTGAACAAAAATTAAAAGAAATCAATGAAATTCAATTACCAATACAAAATTTACCAGAAAAACAATCTACATCATTTTATGATTTATTTAGGTCATTTAGTAAATACCTTTGGTATCAGCAAACTTGTAATGAACTGGTGCATGTGTATATGCACATACTCTTTTTAATTTGCATAACTAGTTATTAAATATTTACCAGCACATCAATGAATAAAATCCATTTCATCATAATATACTACTGTTATTTTATATATAACTGGAATTAACTTATTAATATTTTATTAAATCTTTTGGATCTACATTCATGAGAAATATTGGTAAACCTTCCCCCTTATTTTAGTTTTTTAGTCCTTACTTTAGTATCTTCTTTCTCCAAGGTTATGTTAGCTTCAAAAATGAGTTGGAAATAATCCTCTTTTCTTTTTCCTCAAAAAATGTTAGTATGATTGTATTTATATCTTCTTCAAATATACATTAGAATGAGCCTGTCAAACTATTTGTTCTTGAAGTTTATATTGTGGGAAATTTTTAATTATGGATATAATTTCTATGATAATTTTACACTTACTTCAAATTCTTTCTTCTTGGGTCACTTTTTCACATCTATCAAAGAAACTGTGACTTTTATGTACATTTCCAACTATTACCTGTTTATAATACACTCATACTGTCTTTTCACTTTTTTGAGGACTTGGAGTAATATTATCTTTTTTATTAATAATATTTGAAGGTATTTTACTTACTTTCTTGGTTAATTTCTCCATATGACTTATTGTTTCAATCTTTAAAAAACCACAAATGATTGACTTTGCTGTTTTATTTTATTGATTTCTACTTTACTTTCATTGATATCATCTATCTACATTCCTTTAGTTTGTATGGATTTTTTTTTTTTTTTGTTCCAGGGATCAAACTCATGACATCATGCTTGACAGGCAGGTGCTTGAGCTAAATCCCTAGCCCTATATGGATTTTCTTAACAAAACTTAGCTTATTATACCTTTTCTTTTATAACAGAAGCATTTGAAGCTACATTTGCCTCTAATTATTGTTTTAACTACCATCATGAGTTCATTTTTATGATTGCATAATTCAAAATTGTTTTCTATTTCCAGTTTGTAATCATCATTGGCCCATAAATTATTTATAAATGTTATTTAATCCAAGTATATTCTTAAAATAGTCTTTTATTTTTCCCACATAGCATGTCAATAATTTATTTCTTACTGCATACAATATCACCATACAAAAGACATACGCTATTTACTACCTTTTGCAATTTTGTTAGGTACTGCTTATTTATAATTTTTAGAAATTCAGTGAAGTTTTAAACTATTCACTCTCAATCCACAGATTTCAAATGGTAATTTGAGAAATAAGGATTTCTTGGATGAGAGGGATGTCACATGTCCTGTTTCAGGTTAATGCACATGTTTTCTAGAATGACCCCCTGGATATACTTCGTGCACAAGGTTGTATCTCATTTAATTTTCACATCAGCTCTCTGAGTTAGCATTTGCTTTCCTTTGATTTATTAAATAATTAAAAAACTGAAGATTAGAAAAGAAGATAAGTGGTTTGCCCAAGTGGTAGAGTGATCAAGGAGAAATGAATTGTCTGAGATACAGTGTGTGAATTATTGTCTGATGCAGGGAGAGCACTGCACAGAAATCTGCTTTTAGTTTTTAAAAATGGTGCACTTTTCCCAGGTATAGCTAAAAACACTTCAGTTTGTTTATGAAGTATTTATAAACAAAGTTTGCACGTACATGAGTGAAAGAGGAAACATTTTAAACTTTGAACTAGCTTTGAAACTAGTCCTCGTTTTGTGTGACTAATGGGAATATTTTAATAACAAAGCCCTAACCCTACATGCCACAGCACTTCACTTAGTATGTTCTAATTTAGTGCTGTCTAATATTCCTCTTCATAACAAACACTGAGCAATACCTTTTCTAACCGGAAGTGAACTTCCTAGATTATATAACCTGACTTCACAAATGATTTCAGTGCAATCTGCATGTGAAGAAGAAACCATCTGTATTGTGATTTTCAGTATGACCATGACTACACTAGAAAACATAATGAAGTAATAAGATATTTCTCTCTATGCTTAGGATATTATGAAAGTGACAGAAATACAAACCAACACACATGAAAACTTCAACACATAAGGAACATGTGACTTTTTTCTGAAATGATAGCTACTTTTGGTAAAATTACAAATAAAAGAAAATCATGCCTCTATTTTCATGGCAGTTGCATTTTTTGATAACACAAAGTATATTAACATTGTGCAAAAGTGTTCAATACTATTTTAAGTCATGATTAGATATTAGACTCAGATATTGTGAATATACGTTTCATGTACACAAATATAAGAGAAGACACCCAAAAGCCTTGTGGGATGTAGGACTGCCTTGTGCTGTAGAGGGCAGCCCTCCGCATTAGAGGACAGGAGCATGTGATGAATAACTTGTGTTGTCCACTGTCTTCATTAGAATCTCCAGCTCCAGGTAAAACCTGGGAGGAAAGGGTGGTAAAATAGATCAGCTGTCATAAAACTAATGATCTTCAACAAAGCTGCTGCTTTGGCTTCTCAGAATGATGTTTGCATTTTTCACACTCATGCACAGTCCCAGCTCATAGCCAGGAAGGAATCCTGAAGTCTATACCATTCCTGCAGCTAGCTATAATTCTGGGATCTCTGTCCAAATGAGCTGTTTATAGTTTGATGACTTACAAACTAGCATGTAAAGTATCTGTCTTCAATATATGCAATACAAAAGCATGAATAAGTAACCGAATCACTGTAATACAGATGCTCCCTAAATTCAATATAGAAGCAATCAGAGGATATGCAAAATTCTCTGACCTAAAATCATTATCAAATTTTACTAAGCAGGAAAGAAATAAAGACTAGAACCCCCAATACTAGAGGAAATCCTTTAGGCCATGAAGGAGCCCTAGCTACTTTCTCAAAAAGCAGTCTCTATGACAGGCAGGCTCTCGGTGCCTCCAACCCCTGCCTCTGGCTGGTAATCTTCTGTTCTCCACCATGGACAGAAACTGCAGAGTACTTCTAACCAAAAGAATAACTACAGCAATGGAATGGGATATCATATTTATATTTACATTACATTGTCTAAAACTCCAGCTTGTTAGATATGTTCTGTGTCCCCTGCAAGCCATTGTGACGAGGTGGCCATGCAGGAGAAGCCCACATGTCCAGCCATTGAGATAACTTCTAGGGACTGAGGACCGACACCAGCAATGCAATGAAGCCTTCAGTACTGCAGCCAGAGAAATGAATTCTATCAACAACTTGAGGAGGTCAGGAACAGATGCCCCCAACTTAAATTTCCAAGGTTGATGCCACCCAGCCTACCCCTTGATTGAAGCCTTGTGAGCCTCTAAGCAGAAGACCAGAAAAGCCACTTCTGGCCTTGTTATAGGCCTCTGAGTGAGATAGAAACATTATAGGCAGTCAGAGAGGGCTAGGCCCTTGGAGGGAGCCAGCACAGAGGACCAGATGTCTTGTGACCTTGGAGGATACAAATACCTACAGCTGTGGTCCAGATCCCACGAGAAAAGGCAAAACAAATGCAACCACACCCTAAGTATAAACATGAGGGATTGGTATCCTAAGTAGGTATGGATCACCCTGAGGAAGCTGGGAGTCACCATCCCATCCCCTTACAGGAAGAGTCACGGCTCCCTAAGAATGTCCACTTGCTACATGACACGCTTTCCCCATTTGGCCTTGATTTGGTCAATTTTACCTGAACAATTAATCTTACTGTTTAACCATACTTCTGGCCCACCCCATGCCTGTCTGCCTTGCGAGTTTCCAAGTTTTCCCCATCTTAGACCCATCTCACCTCATGGCTTTACTCTACAAAAGTCTCTAGCATAGACAGTCTTTGGTGACCCACTCAGGACCGTATGCACATAAATACATGTTGCTGGAGGCCTCTAAATTTGAGCTCTTTGTTATGCAGCACAAAAAATAAGTACTATCCCCTTTACCAACCTCCTTGGAGACCCCACCTCTGCTGTGAGGATGATTCTTCCTTATTTCTCTTCTGCATCAGATAAGCCAGGCCTGGGTGCTGTTTGTTTCTCCATGCTGCCCTTCTGCAGCTGGAAATTGAGAGCACAGCTCCTTCACACCAGGCTGCAGGCCTGATTTTTGTTTCATTGAAGTATTTTTTGTCACAGTCATTCTCTCCATTTATTTTTAATTTGCTTCAAGCTGGTTACATTTGAATAGCCAAGAACCTTGTCAGAAATAGATTTAGAGCTTGATGACTCTAGTCTTGGACTTAATGGACTCTGTCTTTTTCTCTGGACTGCTCAGTGAACTGTTTGCTGGTTTGAGGCTTTTTGAAATAATGGTTTTGAGTGGGAAGCAGTGCAGTTAATTTTATTTCTTGCAGTAGTTGGCTCTCTGCTTTCTTTTATTTCCTTAGTTTTACAACCATTGTTTATCACTCCAATTTAGGATACAAAAACAGTTGAAGTTTTCAATCTCAAAAGAATTTGAGTAATAGAAACCACGGGCCATTGAGACATCGGACCCAAGTCAACTAGCAGAATTGTGTTTCCTGGTATTTAAGAGCACTGTGGTTAAATAAGATGAGAATAAGGACAAGCCAGTTCACACCACTGTTGTACAGAAAGAGGAAAGCCTTGTGAGGAGGCCCCCAGACGGTGGCTGTCTACAAACCAAAAAGGCCGAAGAGGAACCGCATCCTCCAGCGCCTTGCCCTCCAGAACTGTACCACAAATACTAAGCCACCTCGTCCCTGCTATTTTTTAATAAATGAGCAGTTTTGTCATCTACAGAAAGTTTAGCCCTTTTTGAATTAGGAGGAGATAACTGGTTTTGGAGGGTTATCTTCTTGAAAATGGATCCCTTGTTTTGAAGTTTAGATTGCCTGGTTTGTAATCACTTTTTACTTCGGATAAATATTTGACAGTTGGCCCTGTGCAGATGATCCAATGGCATAAAATTTCTGCCTCCGAGGATTTGAATTTCTATTTAATCAAAATAATTAATGTGAATAAGTTTGTCCTTTTGTTCCAGTTCCTCCTAACTCGCAAGGCCTTGACCGTTTTAACTGCTGTGACAAGGGGAAGCCTGTGGCCACAGAGAAAGCTCTCCCTGATTGCCAGAGGCAACGGGAAACTGTCAGGCTGCCCCACCTGTCCTTCAGGTGTCCTGGTCTAAACTGTGCTGTCTTCCATACATTCTTTTCGCAGAGAGAGCAGCAACCGTACTTTAAAAAAAAAAAAAAAAAAAAAAACCCAAACTATCAGAATTAGTCTCCTTTGACACACCTCTGATCTATGTTTGTTACTTAAGAAATGTCTTTTAAAGAGAAAAAAGGAAAAGAATAGTCAACTAGGAAACAATGAGATTCGTATTGTCACTTCCTTTCAAGAATCTTAAAAACAGAGTTGAATGGAAATAGATTATGGGAAGTTTAAAATACCCAGTGACGTTGAGTGAATACAGTGGGACATTTCTCGTAAAAGTAACGGTGAGCCAAAGAAGTAGTTCCTTCACCATATGCAGCTGCATCTACCCTTCATTCTTCATCACAGATGCTGCTGTGACAGTAATTTGCAAATAAATGGCAGTAGTCATAACGGTTTCTACATTTATTGAATTTTAAAACACTTTTTCTGATTAGAGTAACAGTTATCATTACATTTTTACTGCTAATATTTATAGTGATTTCTTAGAAATAAAGCATTGTAATTTAGCCATGCATCTTAAAGTTCTTCTATGGTTAATTTAGTTTTTCCAGCCTAACCCTCAACCTGTTGACTTTATTCCTTAGGTTCAGGAAAGAAAACCATTTTTTGTTATAATACTATAATTTGCAAAAACATGTCTGAGTAAACTATGGCTGTTACTTGGATTAGATAGACTGTTAGAATAGTGAAGTAGTGCTTAAAAGAGAGAGAGAGAGAGAGAGAGAGAGAGAGAGAGAGAGAAGAGAGAGAGAGCCATAAAGCTAAAATAAATAAATAAATAAACAAACAAACAAACAAAACCCCTTAAATTCTGGTCCCTAAGCTGTTACTATGGATTATGTGATATCAGAAAACCTAGGGGCTGGGGGTTTAGCTCAGTGGCATAAACACTTGCCTTGCAAGCAGGCAGTTGTGAGTTCAATCCCTGGTACCGATAAAAAGGAAAAAGACAAAAAAAAAAAAAAAAAGAAAACCTACTTCATCCCATTTTATGTTTTTTGTTCACATGCAAACTTCAAAAAAAAAATCTACTATTAAAACATATTTTGCTGGGCATGGTGGTACATATCTGTAATCCTAGCACTAAGGAGGCTGAAGCAAGAAGACTGCTGTGAGTTCGAAGCCAGCCTGGGGTATACAACAAAACCTTGTCTCAGAAGAAAAGGGGAAAAAAAAACCCTAAAAACCTGAAAATCTCCCTTATTTTCAATGTGTTCTGCAAAGCGGAAAGTCTC
Source organism: Cavia porcellus (assembly GCF_034190915.1). NCBI lineage: Eukaryota > Metazoa > Chordata > Mammalia > Rodentia > Caviidae > Cavia > Cavia porcellus. Next base: position 21,372,279 of record NW_026947497.1, on the reverse strand, counting down.
AATGAAGCATTTGGTGGTGGAATGAAGTCTATGTGGTGGAAAGTGCTGGGCAGGAGGGCTCACCAGAACAAAGCCTGCCTGTGGCTGTGGGGAGGAACAGCCAGGGGAGGGTTATGACACACAACCAAGCCCAAGAAAACTTTGCAGACTGAGAAGAGGAGAGCAGGCAGGTGTACCAAGAGGACTGGCCTCTCAGTTTCTACTGAATACCGAATCCATCTGACCGATCCCATGAATGGCCACTGAAGTCCAAACTAAAGGGGACACCACATGTGTAGACACATACAAACACACACCCACAGAGTCCTCTCTGAAACCCTCCTGAAACATTTGAAACTAAATGGTGTTTTTTGTGAATCAGGCATAACATATGACCAGTTATGAAGACACAGACACGTTGCCCTATTCTGCAAAGGAAACAGAATGATGTCAATGCACCGCCCCATAAGGAGCTTGGGGCCTGCTGAGGACATAAGATAGCCCTGGAAGCACACAAGTCCCCAGTGCAGCAGCTCCTTACAGCACCCTTCTCCAGAAGTTATCTTTATACAGCAGAAAAAGGCTTGGAAAATATCTCTCAGCAATAATCTCTCTGGAAGGGTGGGCTGAATTATCTATCTCTAAAATCTGAAGAAAACCAAATTTATTTTTAAAGCAACAACAGGTGCAGTCAGGTTCCACTGGCAAGCAGCAAAAATGACTTGGTCCGTGACATGTCTACAGTGAGCAGGAGGGAAACTCTTCAAGAACCCACAAATAGAATGGAAAGGAATGGAAAATAAAATCATCTTCAAAGAAGTGAGAAAGGACTTGTTACAAATATGGGAAACATTCTAAGAAATTTTCAAAAGAATTCAAGCCAAGTCTTGTTGGCAGGAACCATAATCTCTAGAGAATACTAGCAGGGTAAGCTTGACACGCACACAGATTAAATAGCATGCACGAATGTAGAAATAAAAACAGCAGAATAGCAACCAACAGTACAGGCAGTAAGAAGAAAAATCCACACAACTGGAAAAGAATGCAGTGAAGCTGAAGGCAAATTTGAGACTTTACCAGAATGTGCAAGAAAGAAGTAGGAGAAATTGAAGTAGACGATAAACATAATAGAAAGAGAATAGAGGCCAAATAATTATAGCTATCTCCGGAGTGTGATTAACAAAGAAATAAAATATAATTAAGGAAAGTGTGTCCAAACTGAAAAATGTTCCTTGTTCATGGGTTCTACTATGAACCTGACACTCTTCTTAATGTCAGCTCAATTATCTCATTTAATTGTTTTTTTCAATTCCTTAAAGTGTAAATGAGGACTAAAATATGTATTAGGTATTGTGAAATATGAAGAAATATTCAAATGGAGAGGGAGAGGGAGAAAGGAAAGGAAAAGCTTTTTTTAAAAAAAGTGAGAAAGGAAGGAAAAAATGGAAACAAAGCTTTTGTAAGAGGGGAGGGGAGGGCAAGCTAAGGGAGGGTAAGGGGGGGAAGTCAAGCTGTATCATGAAAAGGTACAAATTCTTTATGATGAATGTGGTCATTACGTGTACCTAAAATGCACACATAAAATCTGATGGAATAAAATATACAATTAAGAGTCAGGACGAAAAAAATAATTATTTCAGTTATTTTTTATTAGAACATGTCTGCGGTAATAATGATTACATTCTTCCTAGTGGGGAGTTGATACATGTACATGATACATCTGGAGCAAAATAGAAGATGGGTATCAGGAAACTGAGAGACTGGGCATTTTTATTTAATTCTTAAAATAGTCGTCTAAGTTATTTTCTATTAGCATTATGTAGAAAGAAGGAAAGAAACTACTTGACATAATTAACTATTTGCTAGACCAGCCCTAGGACTTTATGTTAGAAGATATTATACACTACTGCTCTGAATGTAGACGAGAATACATTCTTTTACGCATCTACACTGACTGAATTTACCATAAACTCTTTCAGAAATATTCATACTTACATTTACCTGGTCACACTTTTGTATTACAGTTGATAAAACTGTAAGCAATCCCAGTGTAACACGAATGTTAATTATAGATGAATGATATTAGGCTTTCAAAACTTCATATTTAAGACAAAATACTTGAAAACAAATGGAAGAATCAAAGAATATTTACTTTTGATAAAAATGACAGTAACAGGCTAAATATACAGCTCAGTGGCACAGTGTCTGCCTGGCAAGCACAAGGTCCTGAGTTCAATTCTTGGTACCAAAAAAGCAAAAAGAAAAAGAATGACAATAAGAAATTCTGTATTTAAGACAATATATATTCAGAAATCATAAAGTATCCAATAGAGGCGATCCTTTAAGAAATTAAGACCTAGAGATGAATTAAAATGAAAAACTGGAGTTGGATGATATAATATGATTAAAAATATAGTTATAACTGTTATACCCAGTTATAAATATAAACCATTGTAAATCTTACAATAACACACCAGGCATGGTTTCTAGAAGTGTTTTTAAGGCAAAATATATGTAATTTAAAATTTAATAATTTTGCATATTAACGTGAATTTTAAAATAATATTTCTCATGTTATGAAAAAATTTATCTTAATTTTTACAACATTTTCCTTAAATACTATAGAGAATAACTGACATAGAAGCAAGAGAATGATTTATTAGGAAAATGTAGAAGCTGTATCAGTGTAGACAAAAAAAGATTTCAAGTTTAAAAAGAAAAATAAAAATGGCAGTTATCTAATTCTGATAAAGGATAGCAACGTGAAACGTAGAATATTATTTTATAGAGCTATAAACAACACTCTTTTATAGACAAGGTCAAAACTATTAGAATATAAATAGACATACTGTCATAATGAGTGCTTCAACACATGTTGAAAACTTTCATTATTTAAATAGCCCCAAAGTAAATTTAAAAATAGTATTTGAATAACGTGTCTTAGCAATAAGTATGCATAGCAATTAGTGCACCCCAGATTGAATAAACTATTTACAGTGGTTCTACAGACATTTTCTAATTTTGTCATAAGAAAATGAAAACACAAATTCTAAATGTTATTTTAAATGTTTAAAATATTTAAATGTTTAAATATTAAATGTTTTAAAATATTAAATGTTTTTAAATGTTTAAAATATTGAAGGTAGGGTCGGAATTTTAACTCAGCGGCGTTAAGTGTCTGCCTAGAAGAGTAAGATCGTGACTTCGATCCCCGGTACCAAGAAAAAAACATACATATATTGAAAGCATTTTTAAGTAATGCAGGAAAACCAAACTTTTATATGAAAATATTAATGACAAAAACCCAGAATACATAGCTTTTAAGATAATTTCTAAATGTCCTATGCCAATGACACATATAAAATTGTAATTAAAGACTATGAGGCATGGGAGTGTGAGGAGAAATCGAATATGTGAGTTACCTCAAAGCCCTGTGCAGAGTAGAAATCACAGCTGACAATTCTGGGCACTTCCTTCAACTGGCGAATCCTCCAATCCTCTAACCATAACCCATTTCCAGACTGCTCTCAACCATCTCCGCTTGGCTAGGTAACTCCTCATTGTCACCAGAAAGTCTTCGACATCACTTAGACTTCCGTTCAAATGTCATTTCTTGAAGAAACTCTTGCTACCCTAAACCATCATCCAGTTTTTGTTTTTACGCATTTTCCTACTATTCCTGGTAATATAGTCTATGTATTTTATCACTAATTATTAATGCCAGAGCAGGTTGCTGTATTTACAAAAAAGGAACAAGAAAAAGAATTGAAAAAGAAAACTACAATTGCCAAATCCTAAAGGAAAAGTACAAATACTAGAGAGTAACATCTGGGGTGCTCTCTTATACTAAAGAGTACAAGGCAGAACTACAAACAAGACAGTTTCACGTGGAAGACCCAGAACATACCAATCAAGAGCTCCTGAAAAAAAAGGAGAACTTAAACATCAAACAAAGAAAATGAAAAAGAGGGAGACTTAACAAAGAAATAATAATAAAAAAGTAAATTCCAAAATAGGAGAGAAGTGAATTTGATTTTAGTTTTTGTTTTAATCTTCCTGAAGGCTTGATTTGTTATCTATGAACAGAATTAATGGTTGAATTTGTATATATTGGAAAACAACATATTTGATGACGCTGTGGAGATGAGATAGTATGCACATTTCTTCCTTCTCCTGGTTTTAGAAACCTTTTCAGTATTTTTCAGGATGGTTCTTAGAAACTCCTGCTGCCCTCCTGCAGATGCATCCGACATGCACCCTGGTCCCGTGGAAGTAGGCCAGGTCCTCCAGAGCTGCTCAGGCAGGCAGGGAGGGTTGGGAAGGGCCAGGTGAGCAGAGTGAAGCTCTTCCTTTGGATGTAATGTTGTGCTCAAAATTTCAGTAATGAGAATCGATAATATTTCAGTGCAATATTTTTAGAAAATAAAAATTGATGAAGAGCCATGATGAAAAACATTTCAAACAGTCAAGGCATAAATGGTTATCATCGAATTTTCTTTTTGTGTCAGGGTCAAGCGCTGCTTGGCAAAGCCCCTAACTGATGTGCATGCATTTTGGAATCCGTGGCATCCTAATGGTGGGGGTGGGTGGGTGAGCTCATGACTTTCCCTCTGGGTATCAGCCAAACAGGGCTGAGGCGAAGACCAGCACAGAGTGACCGCATGAATGAAAGAGGCCCTGTCCCTCCCAAGAGCTTCCTAAGGAATGTGTCCTTTTCCCTGCCTCTGCTGTCTTTCTCGAGAGTCATGACACGTCGCTGAAGTAGGAGCGTGGAGCACTCAGCACTGGTACCTACGAAGAACAGCACACAGCCATGCTCAAGGGCCACAGTGGGTCATCGCTGACCAATACATCAAAGGTTCCAGCGGAAGATAGGACCTCATCGGTATCTATCTACCTCCATGGGTAAGCTGCCTGTACATATGCAGCCAGGATTAAACCAGATGAATACAAAACTGTCCTCCCTCAAAAGAGCAAGGGACTTAAGGGGATAAAGCACCCAAAGTGAGAAAGAAGCAGCACGTGACCTGGAATAAACAGTACCCTCCTGGGACCAAGAAATCAGAAGAAAGAGTAAGTCGTTCATAAGATGAAATAAAGAGAAGCTAATGGCAGCATGTGCAGTGTGCGCCCCCCCCCACACACCACTAACTCTAAATTTAGAAACATTTTTTAATTTTAAAAATAATAGCAAATTAAAGAAATAATTACCATAAAACTTAGTGAAGTGATAAAAAATGTCTAATATTACAGATCAACAGATACAAATATATAGCAAACATACAAAGAAATACACCAGAATCATAAGACAGATTCAGGAGAGCATGAGGACCCCATTGACGACTCCTCACAGCAGGTATAATTGGCAGAATGCTCGGACCCAGAAGCCAGAATTGCTTGAGTAAATCGAGCCAGTTGTTTCTCTCTAAAAGATACAGAAGAAAACCAGGAGAATGAGATTCAGGGAATGCAATCTCATGCTCAAGGGAGGTATAAATCCACCAGCCTCAGAGATCTCACTGAAGCCTACGCAGTTGGAGCTAATATCTCCCAAGAGAATGAAGTTTACATCGGACTGTCCAAGAGCACTCTTGACCTCGTCTAACTCTGACCTCATTTTCCACTTATGCCTAAAGCATTCCAGGGTGCAATCTCGTCCCCACCTGGGCCCAGTGCACCCCATCAGTCTTGGTGTGTACACTGTGCGAGGTGCAGTGCTGGGGTGCAGTGTACTGGCACTGGCTGGAAGCTGCCTGTCCTTTAAGCCTGTGACCTCTACAGCGCCATGCAGCTTGATCCAATCACATTCTTGAATTCTGGGCAGTCACCAAACCCCAGTAATAGGCCCCATCTTACAAAGAGACCTAAAAAAGGGAAAATAGATGTCCCAGAAGAAGGAAAAGCAATAGATACTGGAGAGGAAATCATTGAAAATAAACATGTTAAGGTTTCTTCGAGCAGAGGAAATACTTGAATTCTCTGATTAGAAAAGTTCCATGAGTTCAGGAGAGGCTCATCAGAACAGGCCCAAGCTAAATGACAAGTATCCTGACAGAACTCAGGAATTCCAAGAAGATATGTTAATAAGCTTCCCAACAGAAATAAGTGGCAGTTTTCTAAGGCAAACCACTAATATTTAGAATTGAACTTCTTGTCTGCAACACAGGAAATAGAGAATTGACTATTTGCCAGTGTGAAAAAGGAACACATAAGGAATACGTGTGTGTGTGTGTGTGTGTGTGTGTGTGTGTGTTTATAATAGTCCACTGAATGTAATTTGTAGGCAGAAGATCACAAACCAAGAAATAAAAATCAGAACCGAAACCTCAGTAAGTGAAAAAAAATTTACTAACATCATGACTTTAAAATTAAGGGTAACTACATCGAGTGTGAGGCCACTTGCTTGTGATATAAGCTAATGAAATATGCTCAATTTTAGAGTTTTCTCTTTTCAGAGAAACCTATTTGCTGTAGGTCTCATCTTTCACTGTACTTAATGCATAGGAAATGAGAGAAGATCATAGAAAACTCAAAAGGTACAAGTTGAAGATAAGTGAGTCATTTCATTAGTCACAAACTGATCACATCTGAATTATTACTTCACAGAGAATTAAACTTTGTTTGATTACTTGCACTTACTGTCCTCTTGCAATAGCAGCTTAGCTCAACACATTAGATCCAACCATACAAAATTGCTGATGTTGAATAATTCTTGACCTTGGGAAAATGGCAATTGGAGTTTCTGTATTATAAACTAGGAAAATTGACCAGGGATTTATTTAGCCCAGTAACATAAGCACATGCCTGGCAAGCATGAGGTCGTGAATTTGATCCCTAGTATCAAAAATAAATAAATAAGTGAACAAATAAACTAGAAAAATTTCTCTAGCTGTTCCTATCTCACTGTTTTCCCAAGAGAAGGTGAAATGAAGTCTTTCAGGATCATAAGATTTCTTCTTTTGTAAACAAAAACAAAATAGAAAAAACAATGGACAAAGAAGATGATGGAGTGAGAGATGGTTTCATTATATTCTGCCAGAGGACCTGAGCAAGCGAGGCTCTGAGGACCTCCAGGACTTCATATACTTGCATTTGCTTCAAAAACACGAGAAAAAAAATATTTGAAGGTATCTTTATGTTGTCTGTTCTTCTTGCTTGTTCTGCTCATGTAGTGTATTTTTCCTTTTATGCTAAGTTATTTTTGACTATGCAAATTATGCCCTTTTATGGTTGGGGCAGAAATAGACGTGGAGAATGTAAACATATTTGCAGCCTAACATGAAAGTAGGTTCTTCTGTAAAGTATTGACATTTGGTTCTGCCAAGTATTGAGAATATTTCCAGTCATCACAATGATTAAACAGTTGTTTTAAAATTAGAGTCAGTTTCCACTAGAGATGATCATTAAGTAGTGCTAATTGTTGCTACAAATCCATGAGATAGCTGGCACATGTTGACAGTTTCTCAGGACTGTTTTTTGTTTGTTTGTTTGTTTTTAACTTGGTCTTGTCCCCAGTTAAATTATCCTGTGCCCTCCTGAGGGTGAGGCAGGTGTAGGTGGTGGAATTCCCATTCATTCTAATCTTGAGGAGATAGATTTTGTTGTTGTGGTTTTCAGGGAATGGCTGCTACTAGAAGATCTTGAGCCTTGACTTCAGCCTTTATGTTTTAGTACTAATCTCACAACTCAAGATCAAATTTAACTCAAAAAAGGACTTCACGATTAAAGTGGCTTCACCAAAACTATTACTCTTGTGGGTGCGTAATTTTTGTTTAAAGTTATCCTAAAAAGCTGTTTTATTGTACTAATTGTTTGACGCTTTTTAGGATGTTTTTTAAATGTTTATTCAGCAGTTTTTACTTATCAGTACTTCAGAAAACCTACTCAGCCATCTGCAAGAAATTAAACTCATCAGTACATGCCAAAAGACATTTTCAACCAGGGCACATGTGATAGGATTGAGGGAATTAGAAATACCTGGTATACTAGTAGTTAAGCTCATTTTGTATAGCTTCACCTTTGGTGATGCTTGATTGGCTTGAGAGCTGCCCAAAGATTGGTGAAGCACATTTCTGGCTGTGCCTGGGTGGGGCAGGGAGGCATGGCCTTGGGCTGTATCTCGTCCATCTCCCCTTCATCTCTTGTGCTGTTATGCTGCCCTCCTTCTCAGCTGCTTTTGCTTCTGTCATGATAGTTTTCCCTTGGAGTCAGTTAACCATGAACTGAATCGCCTTAAAACATGAACCAAATTAAACTTCTCTTTTGAGTGCTAAGTGCCTGATACTGTGTCCAGCAACAGGAAAGCTGACTGATACAACCTTCTCCCCCGTGTCTTATTTATATCCTTGGATTTACATGGCCACTGATGGAACAACTGAACCATGTTCATGAGATTTACATAGTGTTTTTAAAATTAAAATTCCTGTGTGGAATGCTAAACACACAATAGCTCTTGATTTCCAAGCTCTTTTATCTGATACTTAAATAGCTCTGCTCTCCAGCAAGACATTCCTTAAATTGGTATTAAAATAAATATCCAAAAATTTAAAATAAATATCCAATTTCCCACATATATTTTATTTGAAACTGTGAGACTTTGAAAGCAAAAACAACCATTTAACAAAATGGATGAAATAATTATGATGGAAAAATAAGAAAATGAATACACATCTCAAATTAAAAACACAAAAAAATGTGACTACGAAGTTAAAATGTGAGCCAGTCCTCAGGAATGCAAAACAATCTCATTCTTTTTATAAGCACAATGCAAAGCTGTGCTATTTTCACATCCTGTTTCTTTCCTTTTTCACTAGTTCTTCCTCTGAGAAAATCTACAAAAGACATGCTTTCTCCATGATGTCTGCTTTATGGACTCCTAAAGACTGTTGGCCAAATCAGGCAAAATGTACCATAAAACCTTCTTTTGTAGTTTACATAGTTCCATGGGAAGGAACATATGCAAATTAGAATCACAGACAAAACATATCCTGGTGACATCATGATTTCACTAAAAACTTTCCAACACTTAAAAAAAAAAAACGTTTTTTCCACACTGTTACCCTCCCCCACTGGTGGCAACAGGCACGTCCAGCTGTTGTTTTTCCAGAAAAGAGTTCATTGAAGCACCGCCCTATTTTTGCTGGTCTCATCCTTCAGCATATTTTCAGAGTGCTAAAATCAGTTCCTCATGTTATGACCAAGGCTGCAGTTCTTTGTTCTACAATTTTTTCTGATTAAGATTTTCAAGAAGTTATTAAGAATAATAAACAAAGAATTCAGAGCAAATGTTATTAACGAATACACGTATCCTTGCTGGCTATCCTGACAAAATACTAAACACTTGCAAGCCGTTAGGGGAAAAAAAATGAATGTATAATTAAAATCATAAGCCAAAAAAATTAAAACCAGTAAGAATTTCATCATTCTACCTTATATCAAATCCAAAACACAATATTAAACTGATTTTAGTAGGGACATTAAAAATGTCATACTTTGTAGCTTCATCATTATGAAATTATTTTGGCTAATGTGGGTTGAAAATACCAAATGTAATTGTTTCCTGCATAGAAGATAATGATCCTACCTATGCCATCATTACAGTAGCAAGCAACGAAATCTTCACCACTCCTACCCAGAATCCTGAAGAAATTTCACAGGAATAAAAGGTGTTTTCTAATTAGTATCCTACCATCCCAGGCACAAAAGAAATTTCTGAGATCTCCAAAGTAAGGCATTCAAGTGTCTAACAGTGTCAGATGGTACACTTTCAAAACCCATGTTGTCACGTGGATAAATACCAATGTTAATATGAATTCATTTTGGAGGAATAGGTAAGATACAGATTTTTTTTTTTTTTTGTAAAAATGAAACCTCAAACCAGAAAAAAAAAGCTGGTTTTTTTTTGTTGTTTTTTTTTTTTTTACCAACATGTAATGAACTGAACTAAACTTCAAAAGGTAAATTACCATTCTAGAATCCTTATAGCCACATTTTTTTAAATCAGTACTGGGGATCGAACTCACACCGTCTGCTTGCAAGGCAGGTGCTTATGCTGCTGAGCTAAATCCCCAGCCCATATAGCTACATTTTTTAATATAACCACTATAATGTTAACTTATTGACAATCTGTCGAAGATGAGCTAGAGGGTGACTAGTAGAAATATTAAGAGAAACCAAATAACGCTTAACCTCTGATGGTCCTTTGGCAGTTGAGTTACTACTATAAATTTTTGGTTGGTTTCTTTTACTGTAAAGTTGGAGTTAGACTTAAATGAGTGCTTTTCCGACTCTTTCCCAACCACCACTGCTCACCATGCTCTGATGCAATGCCTCAGCAGTAGACCCCCTGATGGTGACCCAAAGCACTCCTCCCAGAGCCCAGTTGTTGGTGCCTCATCCCTGAGGCAGCTATTGAGGATCCCGGAAGACAGAAGGATAAGCAAGGCGTGAGGCAATGAAAAGAGACTGCAAGCTTGCAGTTTGAGAAGGAAGAAAAGGAAGGCCAGGCAGCGGAAGAGTAGTTTCTACCTCCAAGTAGGAAATGTTTTCTTAAATTTACTTTTTTTTTAAATCGGTACCAGGGATCAAACTCACGACCACATACTTGCAAGGCAGGTACTTATGCCACTGAGCTAAATCCCCAGCCCCTTAAATTTACTTTTTAAAGTATTTTAAAATGATAGTTGAATTGTTTTAAATGCTATTTTTCCAGATTGTTTTTGGATTAAAAAAAAGTTTTTATTTTATTTATATTGTGTTTTTCTTATGTTAGTCTCAGGGACGTAGTCGTGGTCACTCTTGGCTATGCATGGTGCAAACAAACATATTTCTCTCCCTCTTCTGTCCTAACAAAGCTGGCTTATTTTCAGCATGACAATGGGCCCAGTGCAAAGGACTCACCACTCAAACATACGCCCAGGATGCAGGGATGACCACGTGGAAGAATTCTGGCCAGTGCAGAAGATTACCAAATGGGAATTTCAGGAAAATTATTACAGCTTTAATTTTAAAAATTACTTATTTATCATTGATGTGTTGAATGAATGGTTGGCACACAGCCTCTGCACTGCATACTTCCTTATTTCTTGGTGGACTGCGGGTCTGATGCTGAAGGCACAATCCATAGTTTATTTATTTATGCAATGTGAACACTCAAGGGACTGCTCAAAGATGAGCAATTCAAAAGGATGGTTAGAATTTATGTATTTGCATTGTAGAAAAAACTGGAAAAGGAATAATGGACTGAGAAAACCAATGTGCCATGAACTAAGTATAATTCATTTAAACCTATAAATGTAAGATCCAAAAACATTAAGTAAATAGCTTTTAATAAACATGATTTCCTCAATCATAATTTTAATCATTACAATTCTTATAATAATTTTAACTGGCATAATACTTAATTGAATAAATATGACATTATTTTACTTTTTTCCTACTGCCGAATATATACTCAGTTTTAATGTTTTCACCTAAGTTATGTTTCTTTGAATACTTTTCTATAAACATTTCCCTTCAATTTTGCATGATTGCTTTTGGATATATTTACCCACAACAAATCTTTTTTTGAGAATTTGAAATCACTACCTCTCTTTATGTTCATCCCAAAAAGATCTCTTGAATTTATGACACCAAAAACAAGAAATAAGAATGTCAACCTATAAAGACTCTGTGGACAGCTGTCATGCTGCATTTATGTCTGTCTACCTGCTGACCTACCCGCCTGTGTAATTACTTATTTAAATTATATATCTTTATCCATATTTCTACAACTTCACAGGCAAAAGAAATAATTTTATGGTTGTTCCGCTAATCAATAATTTAATTAATATGTTCACTCAATGTATCAAAAATTATTTTTGATATTAAATTCAGTTTACTTAAATTATAAGATTACATATAGTTAATATTGATGATTGTCAATCTTATATCCCCTTCTGAAGATGACAGCAATTTTGCTCTTTGTTGTTATTGCTGTTGACACTTTTAAATAGTGAATCTGGATTGATTCTGGCTAATGAAATAAAACAATGTCATCTTGAAAAAAAAAAAACTTACTAGATGGTTAGAATCAAGTAGGGGGGAATATTAGCTCAATTAAACAATAAATTTTAGAGAAAAGACTCCATAGCATCTTATTGATAGGTACGTACACAGGGATTACAGCACTTCTAAATAAACAGTTTAAGTCTTTGGAAAACGCACCATTTATTTTCTTTGTAGTCCTCTGTTCTCCCTTTTCTTTGTTCTAAGCCTCAGTCATATAGTTCAGGTGAAAATAATGCCTATCTCAATAGAAAGCGTTGGGGCTGGGGATTTAGCTCAGCGGCATAAATGCCTGCCTTTCAAGAGTGGGGTCGCGAGTTCGATCCCTGGTACTGATTGAAAAAAAAAAAAAAAAAAAAAAAGGAAGCGTCAAGGACAAAATAAGATAATTTATTTTATCATTTGTACAGCATTTGAGGAATGTGAGAGAATAGTAATAGTAAGAAGTTATATTCTTGTCTTTTATTCTCAAACATGTCTAAATTCATTTTGATGTCTGAAAGCTTTTCCAGTATTCTCCCTGGAATATTTCTCTTGAATAAAATAGACAAATCTATGTATACTAGGCATTTGTGTAGAGCAATTTTTTTGAAAAAAATTATTTTATTTTGAGCAAGGAAAAAAATGAAACTTGAAAACACTTTAATTCTCCTTAAATTTGACCTCCCGTGAAAAGTAGATATTTTGCCATAAATCAAAAAATGATTAAAAGAGCAAAGAGTAAACACCATGGCAGATTATTCTCCAATAGGCATCTAAGGATGAGAAATTAAAACAATAAAAGACTAAATATTAATTAAAGTTGTTACTATGAGTTAAGTAACATAAGTCTCAATAATATTGATCCTGCTTATTTTGTATTGTATTTTTATTAAGAAATTCAATGTGCTATTAATATGTGAAGGACTTTTATGAAGGCAATTAGTGTACAATATTCTTTTAATGTCTTTGTCAGTTGTCACAGTGTGGCATTGTAACTGGTGGTCAGTTGGAACACCAGCTGAACTGAGTCAGTGTGGTGCTGAGCGTAGATGGCCCACCTGAGGACTGCTGCCAGCATAAAAAGGAGACCTGAAGAGGAAGAGTAGCGCTGTGGGTTCTCCTAAGTGAACCTTGCTGTTTGGAGCTGTTGGTTCTTTTGAAGCTGTTGTTTTCCCTAGAGGAATTTGTCATTTTGGCCTCCCTAATATAAACTCGACTGTTAACATCAGAGGAGCTTGGGACCTTGTTGCTGAGAATGGCTGTGGTACTTACTCTGAGCATTGCTTCCTGGCTCTGGAGGGGAAGATGCTGCTGTTTAACATCCAGGAGAAGCCTGTCATGCTGGCTTCCTGATATGAACTCCACTATTATCACTGGAGGAGATCAGAATCTCACTGTTGCTGAGGATGGCTGTGGTACTTTTCAGAGGAGTCCTGGTCCTTATTTTGAGTGTCATTTCTTGGATCCAGTGCAGAACCCTTAGCCTGCTAGCACAGATCCTTCACACCTCTGGCACAGACTTTTTAGCTTTCACTGCAGATCTTTGGGCCTTCCCAGTGCAGATCCATGAAACAGCTCAAATGAGTCACTGTCATGGGCTCTAGCTTTTTAGCTGAACTCGGACAGGTTATTGCCATGAGATCCAGGCCCTCGGCTGGATTTTCTAGGTCTAAAGGGCTGTGGACAGATTTCCTGCACTTTCTTTGTATTTTACTCCTTGGGTGACCATTATAAATAAGACTATAAATTGTGTGTACTATATGTAATTGTTCTTGTGACCCCTGACTACAACACACAGTTATGCTGCTTTCCTAAAGTTAGAAAGTGTGCTTCTTGGGTCTGGGAGTTTACCTCAGCGGCGTAAGCACCTGCCTTACAAGCAAGCAGTCATGAGTTCAATCTCTGGTACCGATAAAAACGAAAAAGACCAAAAAAAAAAAAAGTGTGTTTCTTTCTTCTATTATTTTACATAATTATGCAACATTTGTATTGCAACATCCTTAGACTGAGAGAATTCATCTTGCAAATTATGTGGGTCTAAAGTTTTCTTTGTGTGAAACTTTCCAATAGAAATTTAACCTTTCTGATCAGTATAAAGCAGTTAGATTTTGAGTCTCACTCAGTATCAGATTTGATAAAGTTGTATCTCAAAGAATTTGTCCATATTATCTATGTTGTCAAATTCACACACATGAAGTTAGTCATATTTTTAAAATATTTTCTATTTTTAAAAAATATAGAGCAATAACCATTCTTTCAACCTAGCATTAGATCTTTATGATTTTTCCTCTTCTTATTTTGGTCAGTCTCATTAAAGCTTACAAATTTTATCAAAATATTCAAAAGACACCTCTTCATTGGCAAAATTTTTGAAGTATATGTTTTTTACATCCTTGTTCTTATCCTTATTATTTCCATTCATTGGGTTTAATTTTCTGATATATGACTAGCTTCTTTTTTTAAGCATTTTTTTGTTAGTACGCGCTGGCAGTACATCATGTTTACATTCCTGTAGGAATTGGTACCTGTACATAACACATCACAATTTCTTTTCCCATCCCTGTCTCCTCCCCTACTTCTTCCTTCCCTCCATTTCTTGATCCTCATCCTATTTGAAAGACATCTATCTCCTTGTTTATTGATCTTCTTATTTATTGATCTTTTATTTTACTCTTTATATTTCAGGTTTCTCATGCAGTATTTAAGACTGCATGACTAATTATTTCATTTAACATAATAGACACAAGTACATCATTTTTCACAAATAACTCAATTTTATCTTCATTGCAGAGTAGGACTCCATTGTTTGTAAGCACAACATTTTCTTTATCCATTCATAAGTTGATGGACATATAGACTACTTCCAAGATTTAGCTATTAAGAAATGTGCTGCTTATAAACATGCATGTATCACTGTAATATGAAGTGTTTAATTCTTTTGAGAAGTTACCTAATAGAAGAATACCTGGGCCAAAATAAATTTCTAGATTTAGTTTTTTCAAGAAAATGCCTAAGTTCTTAAAATAATCATATGGTAGTCAAAGATAATTACCATGGCTTATTAACATAGAAACCTAGATCATTAATTTTAAGGCATTCTCCAGTTCTGAGATATTAGCTGCTTGTCACAAATTTTGAAATGTATTTTTATTAGTATTTAGTTTAAAATCTTTTCTAATATCTTCATTGATGCATGGATTATTCACAATTGATTTTTTTAAAATATTAGAATGCTTCTACCTGACTGATTTACTACTTAACTACACATGGTTACAGAAGATAATAACTAGTAATACTAGTAATACCAGCCCCTTGATATTCCCTGACATTTGTGTTTTGGCCCAGTGTGATCTACCCATGTTCGAAGGTCACAGACTTTAGAAGCATGTATATTCTGTACTTGTTTTAAGTGCTCTGTAAGTATCTGTGAGGCAAAGATGGTTAAAGTTAATTGTATTTTTTTCTTTTCTTACTGCACTTACCTTTGTTTAATTATGCCATCAATTACTAGGAGAGGTATGTTAAGATATCCAAATACATTTATAGATTTTCCCCCATCTCCCTTTCTGTCTGTCAGTGTTTGCTTCACATATTTCAAAACTCTTTTTAAGAACATACATATTTAAAGAAAATCTTCCTAATATACTCCTGGTACTCACTGATCTATTCAGATTTATTATAAATAATATTGGAATGGTATATAATTTTTCATCCTTTTGCACTTCAAATCATTTGTATCTATGTACTTAAAATGTTTTTGTTTTCATACAACATCTGCATTTGAATCACATTTTTTGATACAGCTTGGCGTGTTTGCCTTTAATTAGAAAACTTAGTCCACTTACATTTTATGCAAATACTGATACAGCTGGAGTTATGTCTGCCATTTTTCTTCTTAATTTTCCTATCCCCTGTTTTTGCTTATCTGGTCTTCCTTTCCTGCCTTAGGTTGGGTTAGTCAATTATTCTTAGAATTCTTTTTCTTTTTAAATTCCTCCATTCACTTTTTAACTTCTTAGCATTATAAATTGTAGCTCTAGAAATTACAATATCCATAGTTAAATATTTATGTAGAGTACCACTCTACGTAAATATATAGAAAATTTAATTCAATTTACTACCCCATATTTTCTATGCTGTTTTAGACAAATTCACAAAATATAATACAAATTCACAAAATATAACATATTACAAACCCTACCATTTTTTTCCCTTTCTATAGACGTATATCTTTTAAAACAGTTGTTCTCAATCAGAAGCATTTTGCCCCTAAGAGAGAGTTGGCTATGTGGGGAAACAGTTTTGTTGATGCAACTGGAGGAAGGGTGCTGCTGATAACTGCTAGAGGTCAAGAATTCTGCTAAAAATTTTACAGTTTTCAGGACAGACCCTTAAAATAAAGAAGAGTCTGCAAAAGGTCTATAATACCAAGGTGATGAAATTTGAACATATCAGTCTTAATGTGTGTGGTGGGTTAACTAATAGTCAGCTTGTGACACCCAGCTGAACTGAGTCAGTGTGGTTCTGGGTATGGAAGGCTTGTGGCCTTAAGGATTGTGGCCATAAGGATTGTGGCCAACAGCATAGAAGGGATTTTCCAATAGATGGTGTGCTGTTGATTCTCCTGGAGAAGTTTGCCACACTGGTTTTCCAGACATAAACTCAGCTGTTATCATGGGAGGGGCTTCAGTCTTTGTCACTGAGGCTAACTGTGGTTCTCTGTGGGGGAACTCTGGTCTTACCTTGGGCATTGCTTCCTGGCTCCAGTGCTGATCTGTCAGCCTGATGGCATAGATTCTTCACCTGCTGGTGCAGACTTTCTAGCTTCCACCACTGGCTTTGGGGTCTTCCCAGTGCAGATCCTTGATACAGACTTGCATGAGACATTATCAAGGGCTCTCAGCCTCCATTTGGACTTTTGGAGGACAATGCCAGGGCTTGGATCTTCAGTTGGACTCATACAGGACATTGCCCTGGGATCCAGCCCTCAGCTGGATTCTTTGGATCTCTAGTGTGCGAGCAGATCTCTTGCACTCTTCTGCATTTGGATTTTTGGGTGACTATTATAAAATAAACCTATAAATTATATGTCCTATATTAAATCTATTCATTTGCAAACCCTGACTACAACAACACAGTTACCTAGAGTTTCAACAGCTTTTGCATAAAGTACATTTGTTTGCTGTATTCAAAGTTACTCCCAACACAACGTTTGTATTCAAACCTAAAGAGCTAAATTTTCTAAGCTCATGTGGGGTACTTATTAGCTGCACTGAAATTTGTTGAGCATATTATTTGTTTCATGGTTCCACATGAGAAATTTCAAGATAAGTATGGAAAAAAAAAATCTAAAGATTCAAACAAGGAAATCGGTTTGACCAGTTGTGTAATTTTCTTCCTTTTTCTTCTGTCTTGCAAATATATAAGTGATCACTGCTGCAATATTTTCTTTTGGAGATGTAGAAGACTTTAAAACAAACAGCACAATTACGCCATACTAAACAAATCCTAATAATGAAATTTTTTTCACACAAATTATAATATATATCTTAAATTATAATGTGTGGCTTTGGTGACTGCATGCATGTTCTGGAGACACAGGCAGCACTCTGGAGACAGGGTCCAGACCCCTCTGCACAAAACACTCATTTCAGTGAAAGTGTGGCAAGTTGGGAATGCTAAGGGTTGGCTACAGTGTTCTTTCATCATCTCCCCAGGAAAAGGCAATTAGTTCAGTCTTGGAAAAGGCTGTGTTAGCTACAACCTTCAACAAGTCAGCTCCTTATCCGGATGTCACCAAGGCTTGCAGCTCATGGACCTGCTGTGTTCAAGGAAGGCCCAGCCTCCTTTGCTTTCTGAAACCCATGCTGGAACCAAGACTTTAGATCCAAGCAATACATCGTCCATATCACAGAACAGCCTCAAAACTGACAGCAAGACTAAAGTCATTTTCTCACCAGCCTCAAACGTTGACCAGAGAAGCCATCCCTCGTCCTGGCTGAACAATCAAATCAAAACACATTCGCACACACATACGCATGAACTCAGACAAATGGCTTATCGGCCAGCTTCTAGACTGACTGCCACAGCTGCCGTCCGGACAGGGTATTCAATCACACAAATGTCTCCTGTGTGAAGTCTGTTTCCACCTCTAGTCAGGCAGGTTGTTTTCAGCACATCTGACAAAATAGGCCAGATCTGCACAGCAACCTTTGAGAGGAAGTGCAACAAAAGACATCCAGCTGTGCTGAATTAAAAGGTCTTCATTCATCACCTTCCATCAGTCAGAAAAGCAAAAGGAGGCTGACGTTATTTGTAAGAAATTTAAGGGTGTTATTATTCATCTGTAATTAAAACGAATGGTTTGATTTGGCATTCGGCCTGGAGAAGTATGAATGCTTTTATTTTGCCAGGTTATGAATTTTTCCACATACTGAATGGTTCTAAGGATGAAGCCATAAGAGGAGGCACTGCGTAAAGCCGAATTTTCTCACCCTGCATTCGCTTGCTTTTCTCTGTTTCTTAACCAGTGTTTCTTTCACGTTGCTTTTTGGCTTTGGAAAAATACTTCTAGAGAATTAAAATAGTGGTATTTTAATCTCTCAACACAAGAATGTCCCTGTAAAATGTTTTAGATGCCTTGAAAGACAAAATCTGAAGAAATTTATTACAGAGAAATAAAATTGCTTTTCCCAGAGAGTCTATGTATGTTGGAAGCGTAACAAGATAAGATTTTATGTATATAAAGTGAAAAAATACATATGGTCAGAACACCAGAGAAAGACAAGCTTCAAATATTTTTTTATGCATCCAGAACTCTAGAGGACAGATATAAAGATTTGCCAAACAATGTTCAAACACATTGCTTTTCAGCCATGCTTTAATTATTCCAGAAAGAAGTCAGGACAACTTGATGAAACTTTGAAGCACATTAGTATTAATTGATTGAGATAAAGAGAAAAAAGGAAAAGCAAAATAATGTTAACCAAAGCCAAGATTGAAGTGTATAAACCAAATGTGTGCCAAGTTCCTACCCATTTACTATGGATAAGCTAAATATGCAGTTCTGAGCTTTCTAGCAGCCAGAGCAAAGAGGAAACTAAGACTGATTATGTGATTTATAACACTCACAAAATTAACCCCGGAGAGGCACATGCATTCTTTGGAAATACAAATTAATAGAATCACAGGCCTGGGAAGAAAAAAAAGTATGTGCTAGGAAAGACAATATTTTTCAATAACAATGAAAAGTTTCTGTATTTTTGGAGTATGTGACGTAGTTTGTTTCCTGATGTAAAACATTCCTTTAAGGTTGACATACTTGACCCAGGCTGATAGAAGGGTCTGTGTCTCCTGGGCAGGTCATCAGCCTCTTAGTCCATTCTGGCAGCCTGAGCACCCTGGCTGGCTGATACATAAGCAACAAATATATGCTTTTCATGTTTTGGAGGCTGGAAGCCCAAGACCAACACACCAAAATATTCAATGTCTGGTTGTGTCTGCTTCCTGGTACACAAATGAATATGTATCTTTTCTCTGCATCCTCACGTGGCAGAAAAGACAAGAGACTGCACATGCACTTGTAGGAGTTGCGCTTTCATGATCTAGGCATTTCCTAAAGACCTTGTTTCCTCACACCATAACTTTGGAAACAAGGATAAGACATCCATTTGGATGGCAGGGTAAGAGAAGTGCAGACTTTTAGTCGACAGCAACCAGTACGAGCTACAGTGAGAGCCGCACTTGGGAACAATATCAAGTAAGACGCTGGAGCCCACTTGGTGTTTGGGTTTCCTGTATCCCACTGCAGTAACCCATACAGCAAGGAAAAGAATAGAACCACTGAAATCTTAGTTGCTTGGATGTCCTATATAATACTTCATATTTTAAAAATACTTTAAACTTGCCAGTAAGTAAATCCAGATGTTATTCAAAAAAGTTTGGCCAGTATTATTATCCTGACTTGATGATGTGGAGAGTCCAGCTCTGACTGATTTGCCCAAGACCTTTCAGTTGCTAAGGAGCCACCATACAGCGTTTCCCCACTTCCTGTCTATCCATGGGCCGGAGAGTCCTGGAAGAGAACATAGACTTGTACTTACTGCTCTTGGGTTGGCTCACCAGGTCACAGAAGCTTATAAACAAAGGAGAAAATGTCAGTCCTTATAATTTGGTTGGTCCCTTTTAGAGTAATTTTTTACCAAGTGCCCCATGACCAATTTTTTTCAGATCTACTGCTTAATTTCTGATTTGCCAGTTTGATTAGTGCTATACAGTTATTTATATTGATACTAATTATTTACCACTATAAAGAACAACTTTCTCAAAATACTTTTCAGGAAAGGATCTAGGTAAGAATTCTGGAAGACAGCAAGAAAATGTATAATTTTAAGTTTGTATAGATAAATTACCATGTCCAAACAAAACCAAAGTTATTGCTAAGTTTTATTCTTTTCTGGATGGACTCTGCACATGTATTCTCTGAAACCCTTTTCTCGAAATTTCTGGATGCAGAAAATTACCTTCTTTTGACTTTTAAAAACTAGTTTATCTAAATTGCTGAATAAAAATCTTTCAAGAGAATCAAGGCCTGTTCATGAGAAATCATGTCATGAAAGACCTTTGGAATCTTACTGAGCCTCAATTCAAGTCCCACTTGTCCCACTTACTAGCTGTATGATGATAAGCAAGTATGTTACGCTCTGTGCCTCTATTTCTCCTCATGTGAAATGAAGATATGGTCGTTGAGGAGCCCTAAATTTAATGGACACATTAGTAGACAAGAACTTGGCAAAAAAGAAAAAACTAAAGAAGCACCAAGATGACGCTTGGATAGGTCCATTCCTGAGTGATGTTGAGAAGAATCGTCCAATTTGTCTGTATCCTACGTTCTAATTAGACTTATGCAAGTTCTGAAAAGAGTAAGAGAGAGACTAATTTTCAAAATAGAGATGCATTCTCCAGCTACTTTTAGATATCAGAAGGGTAATCAATCCTAATCTCAGTATAATTTGAGCACAATTTAGAAAGAAGCTGTAACAAATCATTCTACCAATATACCTTAGGCACACTTTCACAGATTTTCCATTTTAAATCTGAACTTACACCTGATAACAATGGACTTGGTGACAAAAGTAGTGTTTTCAAATAGCATTCTAAATTACAGAGAAAGTGTCCATTCTTTCTTATGAAAGATATTCTCTATTCACATGAAAGGCCAAATAATCTCCTTCACAGCAATGACACACTCAGGAAGACACCGGCAGGATTTTGAACCTCTCCAATCAGTGAAAACACTGAGGAAATTTCTATCAAAATGAAAAATAGAACCAAAATGCATAAATAATGACTCCACTTTACATATCGTGCTGAAACTGGTGTCTGACAAGCCAGATGGCCCAGATCATTAATCCCTTTGCTCTGGCGTCTCTGCTAAAGACAAGCAGGACTGGAAGAGCCCCACTGTTGTGGGACCCCTCAAGCAGAGTACAACAAAGGCCCTCCGCATAGCTGGGGAACAATGGCTTCAGATTCTTTTGTTATTCTGCAGTGCCTCAAAATTTGTTAAGTCTTGTTGACTTCTACCCTAAGGGTCGTTGGCAGCTTAATCAAGTTATTGTTTGCAGACCTGGAATAAATTCAGTCAGTTCACAAAAGAACCCGGTTCAGTTCCCAATTTCAATGCACACTTCCCTCTAAATGCTAACTAAATCAAGAGTGAAGCCACAACTGGAAAAGAGTGCTGCACTTGAGGGTCTCTCTTTAAACAAAAAGGAGGAAATAAAAACATCAAGAAAAATACAGGGACCTAAAAGCTGTTAATTGTGTTATGTGATGAGCTCAACAAACTCTGATGGTTTTGTCTAAATTATAAAAGTAGTGAATGCTCTCATATAATTATTCAGAAAACATAAGGCATTTTATGTAGAAGGATGTGAGATACTAGCAGTAAATCTTGAACTGGGACTTTTCAGATGCCGCATTCACAAAGCATCTCCTCAGTAGAGAATCCTGTTCTTCTTATGGCCTCCAGAACCTCTGCTGACTTGTGACAGTTTTGCTTCTAGGAAGTTCTCAAGTGGATCAAGTCATTGGAGGAAATGAGCTACAATCATGCCTCCTATTCTTTGTTGTTATTGCTGTGTTGTTACTATTATTAGTGTACTCTACCATCCTTATCTGAGAAAAGTCACAAATTGTGTCACGAACAATCTCATGCCATGATTAGAACTCCTGCAAAAACAACTCTGGAGTAGGGTGGTCATTGTAGAGAAGTGATGGTCAATATAAGCCTCCTGAACCCCAGATTATGTTTTTTCCACTTCCTCTCTTGACTCCAAAAGCAGGAGAAGTACACAGGACCTCCTTCCCAGGCACTAAGATTGTCCTGAAATCATGTCTCAAAATCTTGGCAAATGCAGTGACTGGCTCTGCCTCTTAATGTCTGCACATGAATACTCTCAGCACTCCGTGCCAGCTTCTGGATAGCTGCACTGATAGTGTTTGATTCCAAGTCTCCACCTTGACTAACGTCTCTCTGGTCTTAAGGCTGACCTAATTTTCTCATCCTGCATTTACGTGACTGAAGCTCTTACGACTCACCTGTACTTGGAGTTTTGTGACTTTACCAAGCTGCTTCTTTACCTAAGGCTCACCACCTCCAAAGAAATGGATCCTTGCTTGTAAAAATGTGCCACTTACCATAAGCTGCCATGACTTTTCAAGGTGGAAAGTCCACAAGACTTATGCTTAAATCCTAAAGTCACTTGAAAATCGTGAAACGCTCCCTAACATAAGCCATGCACATCGTTTAAATGAAAGGTGCACAGAGGTTTCTACTGAAGTTGATATACGGGAATGAAACTCCCAACCTACTGTGTCCCCAAGTTCATGTTCACTAAAACTGAAGAATGAGTTTTAGGAACAATGGCAATGAAGAGTAGAATATATTTATTTAGAGAAAGAAAGCTTTTGTCTGAAGAAAGACAGAAGGGGGTCCCGAGCAGGTTGCCCTAGACTCTTTCTTTTCCAGGGACATTTATAGAGTAAAACCATGGGGTGGGGGACTGGGAACTCACAAAGTAGATGGGCATAAGGTGGGACATAACTAGAGTTAGCCAATAAGATCAATAGGTCAGGTAAAATTGATTACATTAGGAACAAATGGGAAAGCAAGTCACATAGGGAGCGGGCATTCCTGGAGCTGTGACCTTTCCCCTACTAGAGTGGGATAGTGACTCCAGGCTGATAGGGAACTAATTAGGCTATAAGTCTTTAGGATGTAGACGCCTTGGTTTGATCCTTGGTTTGTCTTAAGGCCTGGCCCACGGCAGGAGGTGTCAACTTCCCCTGCAGCTGCCAGGTGTCTGCACTGGCTCCTTTGAGGACCTAGCCCTATCTCACTGCCTATAATGTTTCTGACCTACTCAGCGGCCTGCAACAAAGTTACAAGCTCAAGGTCTTCCCCTCACCCCCAAGTCTTCTTACATGTACTGTTCTATAAATTATGTCTTCTATTTCACTAAGTTCTCAATAAATAAACGAAATATCACAAAATGGGAGTAATGGGGTCTGGGCCTTATAAATAAAATCTTCTCACTCATCTAAGTCTTGTACCAGTTATGAAATGAAACCAGTACCACCTAACCATCATTTTATGAGTAATTAGCTGAAAGAGGTGGCTTTGTGAGACAGAGCTAGTCTCAAACATTTTGCTCTGGCCTTGAAAAAATGTACTCAAGCTGGATTTTGGAGGTGCAGAGCAAACATATTAACACAACTACTTGCCTCTCTCTGAAACCAATAAAGAGATCAGTAAAAATGACAGTAAAAGCCCCATTCACAACTATCTAATAGATTAGCCTATTGAACTGAGTAGTGTACCAATGATATCTGCCTGAAATAAGTGATTTCTTTTGCCTCCCTTGGAGAATAAGATGGAGCAAGAGTGTTTCATTAAAGTATGTCTTTATGAATGCACAGAAATATTTGGCATCATAGTTAAGTATTTCTGCCCGAATATTCCATCATATTTTTTAAAAAGGTATTTTCTTTCTTCTGATAATGAAAGAACAGTTTTACAAACTATTACTTTATTGTCCCAGAATTTAAAGATAAGTATATTGACTGTCTGTTAATAGTTTTCTACCTTCCAGCTATTTGTACTTAAAAATAAATATACATTAACTAAAATAAATTCATAGTAATTCATTTATTTTACAAGATTTAGGCCTTCCACATTTCATTGAGCTCTAAGACTTGTGCTACTCTGACTCATCAGTCTAATATGATTTGTACATTATGGATGTAGATATCTTATTTCATCAATGCAAGCTTAGTCCAATGGTTTCATAAAAATAGTGTTGGCAAATCCTAAAAGCAAACTTCATACATTTTTGAATTTTGTGCTTTGTTTTCTCATTCATAGTGGCTATAGCTGAACGAGAGGATCAACGGAGATGAGTAGAAAGCTAAGTCAGTTCCACAAAGTTTTCCAAAACCAAGTTTCTTTAGTGGTAATAAGAAAAACATAGATAAAGCAAAGATGTAAAACATCGTTTCCATCTGAGGTCCAGTTTAAACATCATAAGTTCATTGTTTTCTGAAAATTGTTCAAAATTACTCAAAATATTTGACTAAAATCAGAGGTTTTTTCAAAGTAAAGGGGACCAAAAAAATTCTGTTTCAGTGAATACCTTTTATTTAAACACTCTGTGTTGGTCAAATGTCAGTGTGAATAATAAATTTAGTGTTTCCAGAATTCTTCACAGTTTGATCCATTCGCATCACAGTTTTCTGAATTTCCCAACCAGTGGCATTGTGTGTGATTGCCGTGCCTGGGCAACAGCTGGTGCCTTTAGCCCAGCAGATGTTTTCGTGCCTAAATTGTAATCGCCATACAGACAGATTCCAGGATTTTGTTTTCCTTCACATCCTTCTCCCATATGCAGAAACTTCCTTCACAAGACAAAGGGACTATGCGAAAAAACACACCCCAGGGTGTGGATGGGCTTAATAAACACAGTGTCCGGTGTATAAAGAGCTTAACTCATTCCCAGTGCTGTAGAATTACACAAGATCCACTGAAGCCATTTGGAGAGCTTCCTATAAGACAAAAGGCCACAGGCCAAAGGAATCGCATAATCAGAGAACACTAAATTGTGTGCATCCAAACTGGTATGTGTACGCATGCGTGTGTGTAAAGGAAAATTAAAGTATGTTCATCCTCCTGTCATGTTGATTTACTATTGCTTAGATTTGTACATACATGAAGCAAAGAATAAGACTCTCCTGCTTCCAGATTCTACAACTTCTGAAATGTCAGGGGCCATGGAGTCAGGTGCCTTGGGGGTGGTCCCAGTGCGTGACTAAGTGGCTACATTACTTCAAACAAGTAATGAAGCTCCCAATACCTCCTCTACAACAGTAAATACCACCTTATATGGTATGAGATTAAGTAAAATAATATGGATTGCTGCATATCACATGATTAGCATTCAGCAGATGATAGCTATTGTCATTCTTTATGTTCAAAACCATATAAGCACTAAAATTCAGTTGATTTCAAGTAATGTATGGTGTGTATCAGTAGAGACACTGACATCACAGAATATTCTTTGAGCAGAATGGCTTTATGAACCTGAAGAATCAGTTCTTGAGTTCAGAATAACCAGATCTCACATGTAATTGACAATTTTCCAGTTACCAATTTTAAAACCAATTATAGTAAAACAGTACTGTAAAACTATCTTGCTCACTTCAAGGTAAGGTAAACCTTGTGACATCACTCAAGTCTACATTAAAATACATAGATAGTTTGGCCATTTCTGGGCTCAAAAGGAAAATGATAGACTGAATATTTAGTGTTACCCTTATGGCCAGAGAGATTCAAAATCGGTCCCAACAGAAACAAGATTCCTGAATATTAAAGTAGGCTGAGGGCTCAACTCCGTAAAGCAGATGCCTCTGAGTTAGTGGGCCTGAGCTGCCCAGCACAGGCTTAAATTTCCTACATTTTTATTCTCTTTGAGCTGTTCTGAGACATTCATTTCTAAGGAAGAATAGAATTTCTTCTTCTTCTGTCAGATATTAAAACTTACTGCAGAATACTTTCATATTAATTTTTGATTGAAAGTTCTAAAAATGAAAAACAAACTTTAGAAATTCCTAGAGAAAGAACTTAGATTCCTGATAATAAATCCATTGAATGATCTGAAAACATGCTCTTTCAACATGAATTCCATGGTTTTAAAAAGAAGGAGAGCTCTCACAGCTCGGTACTTGTCAATGAAATGAAAGCTACACAAAATATTTACTTCTATTGTAAAATTGTTCAAGTAATATTTTGTGCTTTCTACTTTTAATACATTTTTTATATTTTTAATATAATTAATCAAAGCATGCACCCTTTCATATGTAATTCTTTTCAAATGTCTATCTGGGAAATTGTTCACAATAATTCTATTAATTGGGATATTGGCTTGTTTTTCTCTCTACTTCTCTATACACTTAAGTTTATATAGTCATGTACAGTTTCTGTCTTATCTGTATGTATTATGTTCTGTATTTTGCATTTATAACCAAAAATATGACCAACACAGTGAACTTTACATTTATTTTTAAAAATTTGAGTTCAAGATTTAATATTTTATACCTAACCAAGCAAACAATATGTTTTTATGGGGTGCCATGTGGATTTATTTATGTATTCTTTATCTAGTTAACAGGTTGACAAAAACTATGATTTTCAAATTTCCTACTATGTAAGTTTTACCCTAACTTTACTGTCTCATTTGCAATAAAGGTGATGGCCCAAAAAGAAAACAAAAACAGAAATGAGAATTAGAAAGGGAAGGGGAAAAGCTCTGAACAAATAGTCATTCTCAGAGGTTAAGCTACCTCATTAGAACAAGTCATTTTTAGGAATGAAATATTAATTTATTGTTGAAAGAAGAATCTCTCAGCTTAGTAAAATACTATAGTTTAAAGAGTAATTAATACAACAATATTTTCACAAAGCAAAATCAACAAATATACAGTATCAGGTTTTCAAAGGAGTTAGTATAATAAAACAAAACTATGAAGAAAATTCATCAAGAATAGAGATTATACAATCACTGGCTCTTTTTCATACTAAAATTCAGTCTTTTAAGGTTGGGAAATTTCAATTTAATGTCATAGCTTCCCCTTTGGACATAGAAATATTGACAGCTATCTAAAGTTTTTAATTTAACTTTTGTTTTTATTTTGAAATATTTACATTGAGAGTATTCATGATCCTTATTAGTGTTTTTCTATAAAGAATATCCTCACTGGATTTATCAGTTACATTTTAATAGCACATGACTATCAACCTGGGCAATATCTGAGGCCATCAAGATGATGACACTGGGATCCCTTCCCAAATGTTAAATTCTTTTATTTTGGAAGACTGAAATATCTACATGTTACAAAAAACAAGTGTCAATTTGATAAATTTTTATATGGCCCCTTCTAATCAGGTTGGCTTTTTAAGGATTATGAACAAACTTTCAACTACCATAAAAATGATAACCATATCATGTTAAATTAATACTTTTATGTCTAATATTTTCTTTTTCTAAATCTTATTATATCTTAAAATAAACCATCCACTCATCTCAGATGAATGTAGGAACTGACTGATGTGATTCTAGATTTACAAGGAATGTGCTTCAGAGACAGAATTTTTTTTTCTTTTTTGTGGGATCTAAAACTGACTTGAAGGCAGTCATGAAAGCAAAACACACCCTTGCATCAGATACACAAAGCATCTCTAACATTTTCAGAAGTCTATCATGTCAAGCAGTTGTATTACAATGTCAGATTTATAAGTAGATGTTTTTAATTAAGAACAATAGATCTAAAGCATCAAGGATCCCCACATCAAAGCTTTTCAACAATAAAATCTTTCTCTACCTACTTGACATATATATTGTTCATATTTTGAAAGCAATTCCATATTTAACCACTTATATTTAAATCTGACTTACTGAATGCTCTCTTAGCATCATCTAAGAATACATAAAATTGTATTTAATGGAATAATTACAAAAAGTAAAAGATGAATTTGAAAATAATTCTTTGAAGAAAATTTGTTAGGCTAATGGAATTGATGGATTATAATATGAGCTATTATTTAAATGGGTATAATTAAATTTGAACTATTTAATAAAATGAGAGAAGACAGAGCTCATACTTCAAAATTTCTTATGCAGTACCCAGTGGTGCCTTGGTTCACAAATTATTTTCTTATATGATTTTGAAAAGATGGCCACATTTGTCTTTGTGCGGGAAAAATGACCACAATCATGTTTGTCACCCAAGGCAGAGTTCACAAATAAAAACAAAATTGTGCCAAATGCTTCTGTTTGTGACCTAAATTGTTTGCAAACAAAAGCATTTGTGAACTGAGGTACCATTGTCTTCCCTTTAATATATTAATGGCATTTATTTCATAGACCTTGCTCTCTTTCACTTACATTAGTATTTGTTGTACAATATATTGCTTCACAATAGTGTATTTCTGTTAACAGCCATTATTTAGCTCAAAATTTATCAGGTCATCAATTTGCATTGGATTCAGGCTAGTCAGTCTTCAAATATGGCCTTGGCAGGCACATCTGAATCTGTTGGGTTCTTTCTGCCACTTCACATATATATTGTCCACGTGGTTCTTATCCTCTAGCAGCCAAGCCAGATTCCTCAGGCAGAGCAGGATTCATCCAATCAAAAAGATCCCCAATGTGTAAGTGCTCTCTAAACATCAATTTGCTGTTGTCCCTTTGGCCAAAGGTAGTCAAAAGGCCAATTCATACTCACAGCAAAGAATTTCCATTTCTTAACGGGAGGACCTGCATGTGTTTTACCATCTTTTTCATCCACATTTCTCTATGACTTTTCAGTTTACCACCTAAACATCTTTCCAATTCATCCCTTTCTCTCTCCAGGGAGATTCTCTAGGATAAGCCAGCCTTATCTTCCCCTAAACAACCCCAGCAGTTTCAGAAATGTACCTTCATCAAGCTATCTGCCTTACCATGGGTACTCAGAGGTCTTTCTAAGCATACATACTATCAAACTTTTCAGTAGTTTTCTATTATCCAAAGATGAAAACTCAAGCTCTTGCTGTGGACTACAGTGCCAACCTCTGCAAACTAGTGCCAACTAGAATGATCTAGTGCATTCGCCTCATGTATATTTATGACCTCACATAATGAATAAAATTACATAAAATAGTAATGCAAGGCTTGGTGAGAGGCCTGCAAGATTCTCTGAAGAAAGGGAATTGGGCCTGAGGTTTAAGAGAGGTAAGGAAAGAGCCTAAAAAGCTCTTAAGAATTTATAATTGATTGTGGCTTCACATTTATTTATATAACTTCTTGGTTGGTGGACATTTTTACCCCTATTTTGCTCACCTCTGAATCCTTGGTGCTTATCGAAGTGACTAGCAAGTAATGTATCTCATTAAGTAATTTTAAGACATTAGAATTTAAGATATGGAGGCAAAGACTAAATAAATTAAATAAACATTGCCAGATTATAAATCTTTGAATCTGTTCTCTTTTTTGTTTTTGTTTTTGAGACAGGGTCTCATTATGTAGCCCAGGCTGGTCTTGAACTTGTTGTGTATCCCACACTGACCTCTAACTTAAACTCCAAAGTAATTCTTCTGCCTTACCCACCCAAGTACTGGGATGAGAGGCATTATCAGAACTCTTGGTTTGAAACCATTATATTTCAAACATATAGTGTATGCTCCCAGGCTTTGTATTAGAAATAAAGGAATTTGGACTCTAGAATTAGCTCAGTTATTACTCATCTGCTAAACTATCTTGGCCTCGGTTTCCTCATCACTAAAATGAGAAAGTCTACAGACATACTATCTAAAGATATTTTTCAAGTTGTAATGCATGTAATCATATGATTTAAAATAAGAAAGTTTCAAAGAGAGATAACACATTGTCCATATATTTATCTTAATTTATCATATATATATATAAAATATGTTTTAATTTAATTTACCAAAGGATCTAATTACATATAAAATTCAGATTTCTCAGAATGGGAACATGTAGAGACATATTAAAACCCAGAAAAAATAAAAACCAAAGCATAAAATGGAGAACTGATTAAACTTACAATACTCAAACAATAGAATGAAATACAATTAAGTAGCAGTCTCCTCATCTTTGCTAATAGGCTAACTACCCTCAATTTATGAACTACTAACTTACATCCTCCAATTAAGAAACATGCTGAATTTCTACAAATTTGAACACATGGAACCTGCTTAGGAAGCATCTGGAAAATCCCAAAACCAAAACATGCACTTCAGCAGGACAATTTCAAAAGAGTCTAACCCAGAGGCTACCCCCAAGCTGGTTAGAGCAGGAAGTAGCTGGGCCCCCACATGTCAGGACGAAATTTCTGCAGCACTTCTCAACAGTATGCTTAAAACGAGAAAAGCAAGTAGGCAACACAGCAGTAGGTACTTTTTAATATATTTCAGATTTTACTCAAACAAAAACAACATCTGGGATTCTGAAGTAATTCTATAGTGAATCAAATACAAGAGTTTTGAGCTTCTTGATACACAAAGTAATGGTTTCTGTTCTCAGGGTTTTGTCAGGCTTCTGAGATAAGTTGCATTTCAAAGAGGAATGTACGTAACCCAGCGCATCAGAAAAGCAGGCTTCAAGTTTGTTTCCTGTGACCTTAATTTCTCAATCAACAATATAAATGGAAAGAGGTAGTTAAAGAATAGACTCTAAAGGCTAACTCTCTAGCTTCCCCAAAATCCTCTTCAGAAAAATGTATGGAATAATTTTGTACTTGATAAATGGTCATATATTGTATACAGTAGATGCTGATGAATAGACAGAAAAAAATACAATGACAAGAAATAATATAAAACATGTTAGTAAAGCACACAAAAATAAGAAAAAGGAGTACAGTACAGGCCATACGAATAACTCAAAAAGGTGGCATACTTTAAACCAAAATATACCAATAATTGTAATGGATATCAATATTATTAGAAGGCAAATACAAATTAAACTGCAAAAACCCAAATAAAAACAAAAATAGCAAAAAGCGATAAAAGGTTAATATGTTTGAATGTTAGACATGGCTAGTTACAGATGTCTTATATTTTCGGTTTAAAATTAATCTTTTATATGCATTGGAATCTGGGAGACTTCTCTTAAATCCTGGCTATGTGAATATTTGCAAATTTTATACTCTACCTGACTCTCCGTTTTTCATTGATTAAATAGAACACCTATCTATCTTTTATGATTATTTGGAAAAATTAAAAGAATATTAAAATACAGTGGCAGGCTCAAAGACACGTTTGTCCAAAACAGCCTCGAGTGGGGTGTGGTGGCACATGCCCGTAATCCCAGCACTTGGCAGACAGAGGCAGAAGTATCAATGCGAATTTGAGGCCAGCCTAGGCTACAAAGTGAGTTCTAATAAGTTCAACCTTAACTGCATAGAGAAACCCTGCCTCAAAAAGACCAAAAAATGGAGAAGGTGCTTCTATAATTGTTTTCCATAGAAATTAGTAAAAGCAGATTGTTTTGAGTGGACCGCACCTTGCAACATCTCCTTATTTGCTCATCCACCCTAAGGAATGGTAACGCTTGACCCACGAGTCCTGCATAATGCTGCCCATGTCAGAGCAGAGGCCGGTGCTCAAGCAGAGCTGCCTCCTGCCCCACACACTTGCTGTCTCCTCTCCACTCCCGTCTCCTTTTGTGTCCTCAGTCGGCCTCAGCCAGACTTTCTGGCTGCCCTCTGAATTTGTCAGGTAACCCGCCACCTACAACTATTGCACAGTTCTTCCCTCCACCCACAACATGTCTCTTGAGATACACACGTGGCCAACCTTCTCACCACTTCACAGTTTCTGTTCAAACATCAACTTTTTAAATACATGGACTCAAAGCAGCCCACTAAAATTACGCCGTTGTCCACCCAGTCGTACACTTTCTCGGTTCTTCTTAGTTGATTTACTTAATATTTTCATTCACTAATGTATGACTTGCCTATTTATTATGTTTATTGTTTGTGGTCAGCCCCTAAGGTTGCTACATAAATGTAACAAAGGCTCAGGCCTTTGCTTTCCCTGACATGTACCTACAACCTCTCTTGCCACATGGTAGACAATATTTGTTGAACAAATGAATGTGCATGTATAGCACATCCTTTGGAAACGCTATGACTCCAGAGCATTTAGCATTTCAAGTTTTGTGGCACAAATAGGTAACTTCTGACCTAAGTTTGTGGTTATGAAATTGCAGGTAATTTTGGAAATATGCTTACAAAAAGTATTCACAATAACTTTCTACAAACACACATCAACATATATAATTCTTTAATTTGACCCTGAAACCTTCTGGAAGAAGATGAAATTTCTAAGGAATTGTGTGTGACATTTTCCAGGAGGTAGCTCTATCAGATTCTTATGCTGTCTATAGAGAAACACAGGTCAGATGCCTGTAATCTATCAAACAATCAATCCCTTGATTTGTAGTTTACGAATCACTGACAATCAGTGTGATATTTCCAAAAGATTCACTAGTACATGACGGTAACAAATAGATTAAATTTGTGTCTTGTGAGGTATCTCACCCAGTAAGACAAATCCACTCGTAAATAATTTTCAGGATGTTGTATCATTTTTTGTTCTGTTTCATTTGTTTTGTCCATTGCTTGACTTAAAAAAGTTATTTTATTTGTGAAATTCTATTTTAAATATATATGCATAAAAATAAATTTAAAGAGAATGGTCTTTTTAATGTTAAACAAGTGTTTGAATCGCATGCTAGGTTTGAAGTGGGAACGAGGCTGTCAGTAATTACTTGGTCACACCATTTTCAGTGTGGCCGGGAGTACCCAGGCCATCTCCACCACACATGTGGTCACACAGACACTCTGCTGTGCCCTGCCCTCTCTGGGATCCAGTGGAGGCTAAGCATCTTGATCTTATTCGCTTATTCTGCTTCAAACAGCTGCAACAATTTGAGATGCCCTCATGGCTGAATCAAAACATTTTTGAGTCAACAAAATAAGTAACAATGCATCAATTTATCTAAACTTTTTGGGGGGTAGGTTACGTGTTTTTTTAGGTTCAGACATCTGACAATGATAGTGACAAAACTACATCCAGGTAAATCACAACAGCATTTTGCAAAGAACTGACAAACAAATGAGTACTTTACTGAGCTAAAGTTTAACTAGGATGATTCTTTTTAGTAAGTAGAGTTATCTGTGGTTTTTATTAACTTAGCATCAATCTTTAAATGATATAAGGAGATTACAAACAAGTAAAAAGTTTTTTCTATCTTCAGAACATTCATAATCTAGATTACTAGAAACAATAAAGAACATTCATATATATTTTTTAAAATAGCATCTGGTTAATAGTTACTAAATACATCATAGACACACTCCGATAACAAAGCAGATGAACAAGGTTCTTTTAGAGCTAGATTAGAACAAATGCTGTTCTAGTATGGATTTTTAATGCCTTCAAGGACATTTATCAAAGACTTGGTTGCATACTAGTGGCATTTTGTGGAATTTCTTGGAAACTTTAAGAGTTGAAGCCCAACCAGAGAAGGTTAAATCAGTGCAATGTTTCCGAGAAAAGGATGCTAGAATTCTGGTCACCTCCTCTCCCTGATTCACAGTCACCGTGAGCTGACCAGATTTGGCTGTCACGTGTGTCCACCGTCATGTAGGGCCTCACCACAGATCCAAAAGCTAAGAGGTCAGTATCCATCAGTCAAAATCACTGTTTCCTCCTTAAATTGTTGATCTCAGATATATTTTCCCAATGACAGAAAGTTGACTGACACAGGTAGAAGGAAGAAAAATATTTTATGGCAAGGTGACTTAAAGAGATGCAGATTGGTAGAGGGAGAAATGAGTCTGTGTTAAAGAACCCTGGCATTGTGGGAAGAGATCATACATTCTTGGTCTCATCTTAATATTAAGGAATTGTAACACGCCCCCACTTCTGTCCTGTTGAGATAATACATACACATTCATGAAAAAATCACATCTGACCCTTCTCAACTGATCGCCTCTTGCCTATCTCCAATCAAATGTCTTTAATATCTTGCTATGCAACTCTCACGAATACTATTACCCAGTCCCCAGTTTCTGTTAAATTCCTTAAATTACAACAAGACCTATAGTTAGAAGTACTACTGCTCCTGATTAGTCAGAATGAGAAGTATTACATAATTATTTTCGTCTCATAAAATATAGCAATCAGTTTGATCTAACCAGCTTACATAGGAGCCAACGGAAGTTTAGTACGGTGGTCAACAGCCTCGACTTATAGACATGCTCCCTAGGTTGACAGCCTGGCTCTTTTATTTCCTCGAGACCTAACAGTGCAAATCTCTGCTCCTCACTTATAAGTGGCGGTAATTATGATACCTCACAGGGTAGTTATGAGGATTAAATTAATCCAGGGCTCTGAAGTACTTTGAAAAAAATCCTATATAACTGGTCACTACAGTTACTACAAATAATTTTTAATTAGTGAGTGAGCTATAATAATTTTCATAGGGCTTTTTGTCATTGGGAAATAGTAATATCTTTCCATAGGAGCACTTTAACTTTTAAAAATGCATCAATTGAGGAGGTAGCAAAATGGTCAACTAAAAGCACTCAGTGATCACTAGCTTCTCTGAGGACAGAATAAAAGCAGGTGGACAGTAGCTTCTCTTTGAGATGGACACTTGCAGGAGGACAATGAAATTTAATTTTGAGTGAATGGAAACTTGATTAAAAATAAAAATAAAACCAGAGGCTTTGGTGAGTAGGAGGGAGTGAGAAACAGCACCCAGTGCTGAACACCCAGCATGCAGAGGGTGGGAAGTGATAAGAAAAAGACAAAGATCCAGGAAACAACAACCAGGGATCTGCACGTGGTGAAATGAAGTGCATCTGAACAGACAGTAGACCTGGAAGCCGGAAGTATTCCAGTACAAGTGAGACCTCTCTACTTCCCAACATTCGATCACAGTGCAGTCAGTGTCAGGGAACCATCTTGAGAAGGTCTTGTCTGAGCTTCCTACTTTGGGAATCAAAGCTGCTACATTTTCTGGTCTCAGGAAACCAGCAGCGAAAGTTATGCATGACCCACCCAGTGTTGGTCTGCAGAGGTACTCTGGCTAGAGGATTGCTACTAAAACAACACTCCTGAAAGATCCTTGTAGCCAGAAGATGGTCTGTGACACATAATGGGAAGGTCACATAAGGGGGAAAGGTTTCCTTCTGTTTGGGACTGTCAGCTTGGGAAAGCAGCTGTGGGAGGCCCAAGGGAAATAGCATCTGGATGATTACATGTGGGAGTTAGTTTTTGGAACACCATAAGGAGGGGTGGGGTGCACTGGGCTCTGCAATCATTCCCTATTCAGTGCAGATGGCTGCAGCACCTCAGCATTTCTTTGCCCCAGGACAGACACCACATAAGGCAGCCACTGGGTTGGTTGGTGTGGTCTACATCTGGAATCCCAGCAATCTGGGAAGCTAAGGATTACAAATTTGAGCCCAGTCTAGGTAATTTAGTGACCTGGTGCGACTGTCTCAAACACTGAAAAAGGGGCTGAAAAGTAAATTTTAAAAAGAGGCTGGATGTAGGGTTTGAATTCAATTCGCAGCATAGGAAAAAAAAAAAAAAAAGGAATGAGGGAAGGAAGGAGAAAAAACAACTTAAAAGGTTAGGGTCGCTGTCAGCTCTGTAGTAGGCGAATGCAGAAATAATAAAGCCAGAGTTCTCTATTCTGTTGCAGTCCTTATGAAGGAGCAGGACACCCAATAGTTACTACAACTTGATCCACCCACAAATCTCTCCTTTGGTTCGAATCCAGGTAAGCTGCACACATGGAAGAAGAAAAGGGCACCTGGCGCCCTCTCTGGTCGTGTGCACAGAGAAGCCTGGGACAGAAGCTCCGGTCTGCACAGGCTGACATCTTGCCTTTTGTCTTCAAAAAGAACAAATGGAAATCTTAGAAATGGCAACTTTAGTAAGTCAAGCAAGAAACTCAGTTGAAAACCCCACCAACAAACTAGATCAGGTAGAGAAATACTTTATACATTTACTTATTATAGTACATTGACTTATTAATACTTTTCTTATTAAGGCTTTTTGGATTATAATTGTATGTTTTAAATATGCACGTATATTTATGTGTGCATGTGTGTTTTTTTGTCTCCCTTTTTCTTTAAATACTGGATTTTTACCATCATTACTTCCTCTCTGTTCCACTTTTAAAATCTCTAATTCGATCATTTCTCTTTTGTATTCTTCCTCATTTTTCTCTTTTTGAATTTTTGTTTTTCTTCTACTTTTCCATGTTGTTTGCTTTTGATCTTTAACTGAATCTCCTCTTTCTCTTTTCTCCTTTCTCATTTTTTCCTACTTGTATATTTTATTCTTTGGTTTGTATTTTTTAAAGTTCTTATCTTTATTAATTAGTAATTCTATATCTTTGTCCTTCTCTTTTATGTTGTTGCTGACCTTATGATGGTTATTTTTTAAAATTGGTTCTTACGGTATTAGTATATCTGATTTGTTTATAGTTCTGATGGTTTTGTCATCTGTTTTCTTTTTTCTGAGAAGTACTAGGAATTGAGCCAGATTACCTTAGCACACAAGGGTGTGTTTTGTACCTCTACCCTGTTTTGAGAAGCTATATCTCAACCCAGCTATGCCTTAGTCTTGCTCAATCTTTGGACAATACTTCATGTTGAAAAATGTGGAAAATGAAAGCCCCCAGCCAGAGCCTAGTCTCCTGTAGGAAAGGTTAGGTAGAGCCTGAAGTCATTCACACTCAGAAGTAGCACAAAAAAATAAAATAATTGCTGTGGAGACCACACCTGTGGATAACCGAAGCAGACGGGTCTCTGTACATGTTCAGATGGCACGTTGCCGGCAAGTCTGAGGAAGTAATCACTGAGGGCCCACCTCAGATATGCAGCTGTCTACTACACCTGCCAGAACTTGCAGAGCTTCCCTACTCTCAGGCTAACTATAGAGAAGGTAGGTCACATAGGCTTCAGCACATCACAGCCTGACTCAAAACCCACTAATCACAGCCACAGAAGCCACAGAAGTGGAATTTTACACTAAAAATTCCACTCGGAACTAAACTCACCACTACACGCAAAATAATTTCCCTGGGCACAGCATCAACAGAAGGCTATTTAATCAGTAATCCTTACAAAGAAGTGGAAGAAAATTCTATGCCAATGTATGTATAGACCTAAACCTAAAAACACAAGAAATATGAAAATGCAAAGCAATGTGTTTCTTCCAAAAGTTAATAAGTCTGGAGATATCCAAGTAGATGAAATACAAAGAATTCAGAAGATTTTTTAATGGTGGAGAAGTTTTAAAAGAATATAAATAAATAGTTGAATGAATTAAGGAAAACAAAGACTTTAAACTGTGATTCAATAGAAATAGATATTCTTAAAAAGAACGAACAAAAATCTTAGAAATGACAACTTTAGTAAGTCAAGCAAGAAACTCAGTTGAAAACCCCAACAACAAACTAGATCAGGTAGAGGAACGAATAACAGAGCTAATACACAAGGTGGATGATATATAACTTTCTGACAATAGTAACAGAAAAAGAAACATTGAACAGAACATAATTCCCCGGGACATTAAAAGACCAAACTCATAAAATACAGATTTAGATGAGGCAGTCAAGATTCAAACTCGTGGTATGGAAAACTCCAGTAAACCACCAGCAAAAATTTCCCCAAATCTTGAGACTGATATGGACATCCAGGTACCGGAGGCATTTAGAACTTCAAATAAACATGAGACATAATAGTTAAATTGCCAAAAGTATGGAATAAATATATATATTCAAAGTTGCAAGAGAAATAGTAAGTCACTTATAAAGGCAAATTCATTAAAACACAGATTTGTCACCAGAAATGCTAAATGTCAAGAGGACATGAAATGATGTATTTCAAGTGCTAAAAACCAAAGATGCCAATCTATAATATCATCTAGAGAAAAGTTATCCTTTCGAATCACAGGAGAAATACAAAATTTCCTAGCTAGCCATAAACTGAGTTTATGACCAACCACTAAACTAGAATTACAAAAGATGCTCCGAAGACTCTCATGCCCAGATGAGGAACCAAGATAAACAAAACAACAAGAGCACAAGAGAATAAATTTCACTAAAAGAGTAGATAAACAAATGAGAAGTAGAAAAAAATCAAATATGGTTATGTCAGAAAACATCAGGCCTTTAAAATGAATAAGTGAGAAAAAATAAACATAGACAATTAAGTACAAGTAAGACCAATAAACAAAATGACAAAACTAGTACATATCTTGTAATAATATCCCTGAAATAATAATTTAAAAAGGAACAGTAAAGAGACAACAGACATTACATGCACAGAGGAACGGCCAAACGAGGATGCAATGAGACGGCAACCACATGTATGCCAGAGAGGAGGGCTTGTATTACTTGCAAGCAGATATTAATTATAAAAATAAATGGATTTCAGTATATTTTCATATATGCATAACTATGCTTTGGTCATATTTATCTATGCATCACCCTTTCTTCCCTCTCCCCCGTTTTTTGTCCTCTTTTACTTGCACACTTTTGTCCACTAGAATCTGTATATGACAGAAAGATGTGATAGTTGTGTTTCTGAGTCACTTGTCCTGTTCAACATGATGATCTCCACTTCCATTCATTTTCCTACAGGTGACACAATTTTATTCTTCTTTATGATTGAATTATACTCCATTAGATGTATATACTACATTATTGGTTCACCAAATTACTTATCAGGCAGATTTCATATCTTAGCTATCATGAATAGTGCTCTCTCTGCCTATACTAGATAACCTTTCATCCTTAGACTTCTCTCTTCCACAATTGTATGATAATAAACTGCTATTATTTAAGCCAAAAATAAAATTTGTAATTGTGTAGTTTTTAATATATTGACCAAATTGAGTAACTGCCATCCATATCTAATTCTAGATCATTTTCATCACTCGCAAGAGAAACTGTGCCTGTTAGCAATGTCTCCTCATTTGGTCTTTCTGTGTCTGTGGGTTTGCCTCATACAAAATGAGGTCCTTCTGTTTGACTACTTTAGCATAATAAACCACATTTACTGGATATGTCAGTCTTACAGCATTAACAGGACATCATTTTGTTTTTATAGCTAAATAATATCTTGTGTGGATACTACATATTTTTAAATTCATTCAACGAATAGTGCTTATTGGGTTGTTTCCACTTTGGGCTATTATGAATAAATAAATAATATTCTGCTCTGAAAGAATACCATAAAACTTACAACATTAGTTTCATTTGTGGAAATTATTATTTTAATGTCAGTCTTCAAAACATGCCAACAAATAGCTGGAGTTCAGGAGGTCCTTAAGTCCACTGAAAAGGCAAAATCCACTCGAAAATATTGGCCTGACCATGGCAATGAACTGGGCTGTCCTTGCCTCCCAGATCCAGCCAATACTGAACAGAATGTATTCAGAGATTGTCCGGACCCTATGACCATTGTACACTTGGGAATGTGAAGGTTTTGTTTCACTGTTTCTGAAACACTGGAGAAAAAAAAAACCTCAGGTGGTGGGAGTTGGTACTTACTACCTAAAGTGAAGGTCTACTAAACGTTGGAGATTTATTCCACAGCAATTCATCATTCAGACACACACGGCATGAGTTCCTGTATCTCCACAGTTAAGTGTCGTATGAGACTGTGGCAGAGACTGCCAGCCGCACATCAAATGCCTGTGCTGTCTTTGCTCGTGGTACAGCGGCTGCTTACAAGCACCCATTCAGCAAGGAACTCCATCTTCAAGACCAACTGGGTGAGGACGTGAGATTCACTTTGGGTGAATGAAAATGGACAGAACTGATACTTTAAACGTTTTTTCCCCTGAGATTTCCAAATGTTCACTTCTGCTCCAAGCTGGATTTTGAGGCTGAGGATAATCTTGGACACAGTTTTTCATAATCCTAGTTCCTATGAGCTCCAGGGAGTAAAGTCCCAGGTGTTACTAAGGCCTGATTTGACAGAGAAATAAATTTCTATTATGCTAAGCCGCAAAGAATCTGGAGTATATTTGTTTCAGCAGCTAGCATTACATTGCTAGTAAAAGGATGTAGATTAGAGAGTAACCCTTGCCTGGTAGCAATGATGGCGAAGCCACAGGCATAACTGGACACTTACCACAGTCTTAAAAAAACAATAGACATGGAGATGTCTCATTAGACAGTACAATGAGAAAAATAGCAGACTATGAAATATTACCAGGAAGTCTGGGTTCATTGTCTTCCAAAGAGATCCAACACTACAAATCTTGCAGGAAACTTCTAAATGTTCATGAATTCAAGCATCTTTCATTGTAAAGAGGTTCAGTTGAGCTTTGAATAAATATCCAAATCATCTAGGTTCTTATTATAAAATAAAATAAATTGCTAATCATGTAGAGGTCTTTATCTTAATAACAACTATGACTCTAAGTGGCTATGGGGTGAAATCAATTATAACTAGAGGAACGTCAACCAGTAGTTTTAAAATTTCTTAGCAGAGGGAAAAGTTGTTGAGACTTCTTGGGCAACTTTCACTTTGTAATTATTTATAAATCATTACCTTATGTCAGAGTTCATTACAACAAAAATTTAGTCCTACATGACTTTTAAGACATGTAGAAAAGTGCTTGTCAGAAACAATCACTGTAGTTGAGAAAGACAGAATACCTGACTTTTGTCAGAGAAGATGTTAATATAAAGAGAAAATGTCTATAAGAATTTAATAGGTTTAGTGCTATTGTAAAGAATGATTATACAAGGCTGATGTCTATAAAATCTAGTAAAAACATGCAGTCCACCTTCCTTACTAGACCCTGTCTCCAAATAAATGCTTAGTAAAAAGTCAAATCACATGAAAGGAAGGATTTTACTGTCCTCCTGCTAAATCAGCTTTACGAGCCATTTGCTCAGCTTGTCCTGTGTCTTGTCAGGTGTGTCTTATGTTTACCATAGTGTCAGCATTTGTTCTCACCTGTCACTCAACTGTACCTTTTAATGCATTGACAGTTTCCTTCATCAAATTTAATAGCCTTTGCCAGACAAAAGGATAATTGGCTAATCGGATCTTATTTGAAACAATTCTAAAGAACCACTTTCTTAACAATCTCTCAGACCACTAAAAGCATGCCTCAAGCCCATAAATGTTGGCCATGCCGAAATCAGGTAAATATCATGCCCGTGCAGCAGGGCTCTCACACAGGAGTGGTTTTCACTGAGCAGCTCTGCTTTGAGGTCTCTCTCCAACTATTCTTTTCTTGGACAGTTTACTTGTTTGTAGAGAGGATGGGTTTTTAAAACAGTGATAACTAGGATTTTTTTCTGAAGAATATCCTATATTTTAACTGTCAAGTTATAGAAAAATCAGTAGTCTTAAAAATGTGTAGTCAGTATATGTATTTAAAAGATTTTATTCATAAAGTCCTGTGATGTTTTATTTCTAGAACACAAGGAAAGTCCTGATTTCAGAATAAGGAAATTCAGAGAGACATCCATGCTCTTGCAAGCAGTGGCCATTTGTTTTAAGTTTCCCCTCCTAACATACCCCGCCATGTGTCCTCGAGTAATCACGCATCTCCCCTACTCTCCATTCACAGCATTCATGTAAAATTGACAGTATC
Source organism: Cavia porcellus (assembly GCF_034190915.1). NCBI lineage: Eukaryota > Metazoa > Chordata > Mammalia > Rodentia > Caviidae > Cavia > Cavia porcellus. The sequence goes on along the minus strand of NW_026947497.1, from coordinate 21,330,509 downwards.
CAAATTCAAAGATGACTAAGCAAAGCACTGTATACCTCTGAGTGACAACGCTTGGTTAGACAGCACTTCCCAATCTTTGTCTACAACATGACTCATAAAAATTGATGGCATTAGAGCATTATGTTAGGATGAAATAAAGAAGCTGCTGATGGCCAAAGAAGCAGGGCTGGGGTGTAATCTGGCTGTATCAGGTTCTGTTGGGCACCTAAAACCTAAACGGATTCAGTGCTCAGCACTGCATAACTCATTCAAGCCACACGAGTTTGACTGCAATATTCCATTGTGTGCTGGCACACTGATGGGTGTTCTAGGTTAAAGCAGGTGTTCATAAGACAAGTCAGATGAATTTGACGTGATGAAATTTAATTCCAGGTTGACCCACAGAGCAAGTGGAGCATACATCCTTGTCTGGACTTGCTGAAACAATGGTGCTAGCCTGGCAAAGCCAGGGCTGTTCTGTGAGGCCTAAGTGGTGACCTCATATGACTAAATTTATGCCACAAGGAAAAGAAGACATGTCCCTGAATCTTTCCCTTATATGAGCCAATAAATGCCATCTTGTACTTAAGCCACTTTCTACAATGTACATTTGCAGTTACAATAGATACACTGATTATGTGCGTATCACATTATACAGAAATAATCTGTTCAGCTGTTTTCTCTCCAACTGGACTATAAATCTGCCGAGAATAGAAACTATGTAATTAGTCAGATTTATATACCTAGAAAAGGACATGGCCCACTTGAACAGGTATTCATGATTGTTTGTTTGTGTGTAGCAATGTTTGGCACTGCAAAAGTGACTGGCTTGTTTCATAAAAGATTTAAGGAAGCACAATTTAATTAGAAACTATGAAGAGAGTCAAGTTACATACTGTTGTGGTCCATAGATTTCTGAACAGCTTTTGAAATTTCAAGGATTTTGGTATTTTAGAAAATAAGACCTGTAGGAACAAAGAGCGAGTTTAATGGCTTCACTTAAGAATTATATTATGAAATATATTATTTGATCATTCAAATCTTCAAACATTTTGTCCAAGTTAAATGTCTTTAAGGTTAAAGCAAACAAATATAGCAACAAGAAATACTAAACCTCTTTTCAATTCTATTATGTAGTAATTATATATGGTATCTCCTGATCCTAAACCCTGCAATCTAACTGCTCCATTTTTCTATCATTTCTCAAATGAAAAATCAGTATTTATTTTTAAATTATGGAAGTGGTGGGCAGATGGTCGTGGTGATTAAAACCAATCAATGCATGAATCAAGCTGGATGAGTTTGATTTTTTGACCCTTTTCGTAACAAATCTCTATTAATTATCTGTAGCTTAGTTATTCTTAAATTTTCTCTGGCAATTATGCAGTGTGTTGAAAAGGAAATTAGAAAAATTTAGAGTTGACTTTCTTCCACACACACAATACACTGAAATTCAGGTGAGAATTTGGGGACTGGAGTTAGCCTGGAAATTCATGGTTTTGGACAAAAAAGAACTGTCTTTTAAGAGTTCTAAATGTGAACATTGAGTGGCGGACTGTAAGAGAAAAAAAAAAAAAGATAAAAGGTAGGATAGTTTTCAACATTTGTCTACATAGCCCATAAACTGAACCCTATTATTTTTCTTAGAACTACACCATGGGTTCCCTGAGCTATCTCAGGGTTGGCCTGCTAGCAAAACTGTTCCAAACCCTTAGGCTTTAACTGTTTAGCAAAGGGGTCTCAAGCTCCGGACTGTCATCCTATAGTCATTACTCATAGACTTGAAAAAAGAATCTCCTGCTGGGTTAGTTAATGAGCAAGTCTCTGCTTTAATTACAGGGAAACCACAAACAAGGCTTCCTCTGCTTCCTACTCTATAAGAAAGAAAGAAAAAAAGAAAGAAAGAAAGAAAGAAAGAAAGAAAGAAAGAAAGAAAGAAATTAAAAAGGCACTTAAAAGCTCTAACTTCTAGACTCCACCATATTAAATTAGTTTTAAAATCTTGGGTCCTTTTAAATTCCTTTGACCTTGGTTTGCATGAGGGTGCATCTCCAAGATTACTTTTCTACACCTCAGTGATGCTACTGTCATAATACACAGGCAACAGAACATCCGAGACTAAGGTGTATGTTATTAGCTACATGGAGAATTCACGCAAGCCCCAATGGGGTTCATTTAAAAGCTGTGCCAGTGCATCACCATCTCTTTTAACATAAGGGTATATGCACTTGTTAGAGGCATGAAGTGGCAGTGGAGTCAGAGTAAACTATATCCTACTAATTTACACATATGTAAGAAGTTTAATTAAACAATCAGGACAATTTATTTTCTAAGTCCTAATGAAATATCTCCCAACTTTTAACTGCAACATCTATCTATATATACTATGATATTAATTATGTGTAGTCGACTCTAAGGATCAAAACTCAGGATTAGCAATCAAATAGTAAGTAGAAAAGAGATTTCTACTTATTGTAAGTTTTCTAAAGACTAGATTGAAAAAATAAATTATATGGCCTATATAGCAAGGAAAAAGTATGAACCTCAGCCTACATGGCATGTGTCATGTAGACATGATTATGCTTTACTTGTACTAATTTTGTCCAGAATGAGTGCTCACAAGGGTGAGAGTGACAGAGGCACTATGTATTTGCCCAACCATGTCATATTGGAACACTGATGATTGATCTTCGTTGCACCATCCGTTGGGGATCGGAAAACAAGACATAACCAGAACTGAAAAGACAGAGCAGGGCTGAGAATCGAGCACGTGCCTGGTCTGAGGGCAAATTAACTTTTCATTTTCAAATAAAATATAATGAAGATAATGGGGAAGTCACAATGAAGGAAAGAAACTGTAACCTTGGATGCGTGAAGCTGAACATTTTTCTGTGGATATTATTAACCGAAGAACCCAAATCTGTAGAAAATGTTATAGAATTTATTCAATACTAATAAGAAATAACAAAAATAACTGCCACATGACAAGAACAGTAAACTCTAAAAAAAAAAAAAACAGATTGAGATGACAAGATAATGAGAAGATATTAAAAATACACTGAAAGATTTAAAAAAGAATGAAATACGACCTGGCAACCACACTAAGTTCAAGACTAGTGTGGGTTACATAGTGAGACCCTGCATCAGAAAACCAAAAAAAAAAAAAAAATTACAGTAGTGAAGATAAATATTGGAGACTAAATGTGCACCATAGAAAATTGAATCAGCATAATGCACAATAGGAACCTTTCAAAATTACAAAGAAAAAATTTTAAAAACTAAGAAAAGAGTCCTAAATTATGTAGGAGAAAATACAATCATAAGCTATCGTCAAAGAAACAAAAATTGGTGGTATCATATTTTATCTGTTATACTGAATGCCAGAGGTTATAAAGAAAGATGTTAGTTTTAGAGAAATACACTTTAATGTTTTTGTTAATAATGAAATATGTTGCATAACTGGAAAAAAGAAGGAAATATGTAATGTTTTAGTTCTTAGAAAATAAATTAGGCATCAAACTTTCATGAAAATATTCCCCAAAGGCACTTTATTTCTAATGAAATTTGAATGTAGATTAAGAATTTACTGCACAAAAGTCATGATGCAAAGACTCTCTGGGGACAGAACAGACTCACTGAACAGTTAAACACTCTCAGATTAGCACAAATCTATGTGCAAATTCAAGTACAAGCACCAAAATTTGGTTTAAATAATGATATGTCATGTCGGAATAACGACATTTAATGCAGAAATAATTGTGTAATTAAAATCTTTTTCTAAGTTATCAAGGTACATTAATAAAATCTTGGAAGAAAGCACCAGGAGAGCAAATCAGTAGAAAGTGAACTTCTCTCAAAAGTTACTTCTTATTCAGTACCAATGTAGATTCTGACAAATAGAACATAAACTTGAAATTGTAAAAATAAATAAATAAACTCATACAGTGTGGGGGAAAGTATAAAGATGAACTGCGAAAATCCACACCAAAAATTCAGAAGTCTTAGGAAAGAGAAAGAATTAAGTGTAAACACAGCAACTCTTACATGCATTGGGTTTCTGAAACTGAATGATTTGCCATAACGGTTGCAACAGATCAGGAAAAAAAAAACTGTTATTTTAAAATAACAGAAATTTATCTTCTAAAAGGTTTAGAGGCTGAAAAGATGAAGTGCCATGTGAATGTGGAGCAGAGTCTCTCTGGCAGTTCCTAAGAGAGGATCCATTTGTACCATTTCTAGCTTCTGGGAGCTTCTAGCATGTCTTAGTATTCCTAGGTTTTTGGCCACTATAATTCCCTCTTTGCTTTGACCTTTACCTTGCTTTATTCTCTTTTATCTATGAGATACATCCTGTCTTCCTCATATAACTACATATGGAATTATATTTAGGCCCCGCCAGGATGATGCAGGATATTTCCACAGGATTCCTAACTATTGCATCTACTTGCAAAGAACCGTTTTGTTTTTCTTTTTAAATAAGGTAACATTCACAGGTTCCAAGGACTAGGAAATATACACAGTTTAGTGAGTCTTTAGCCTATCACATTATACTGAAAGTAACAATGACAATTCTAGTCATTGAGAAACAAACTGTCAAAGATATCCAACTAAGGTGCTTTGGTGGTAGCTAAATGGTGGTGGCTTACTTGTCATGTGCAAGACCTCACATTCTATACCCAGGCACGACCAAAAAAAAAAAAAATCAAATTAATATAAGCATTCATTTTATGTTCTTAAAAATGAAGTTTTGTTGGCTAAAAAAAGATGATCTGATAGAATAATATATTAATTTGTAGTTTATGTTGTCAAACCTAAAAACCATTAATTTTCAACTGAAATTTATGTAGGAAAGATGAATAAAGGACAAGACTGGTGCTTTCACTGGTGACTCCATATTCAGCTCAGTCACCACACTTGTAGCCTGAGAAAAGGGTAAATGAAAATTAAATCCACTCTTCAGCAAGATAATAGAAAGACTGGCTTGACTCAGATTTGACAGTACTTAGAAAGAAAAACTTTGAACCAAAAGCCCTAGTTAGTTTACATATTTTAACTTATGTAATTTAATTTAGAGAATCTTCAAGCAGGTAATTTAATTCAGTGAAGCCTTATGACTGGTAAAACCTGAGGTGCCTGTTTGTAAAACGCATCCAAATTTCCGAGTTTTCAAAAAGGAACAGTATGTGCCTTGAAATCCATGACACCTGATCTGTAAATGCTTGTAAACAAAAAGATGTCTCTGAAAGCAGAAAAAGCAGCTAGAAGTGGTTCCACCTGGAGTGAGGAATTAGTTCACTTGGGGAAGAGCTGTGTGGAGGTTTGCTCTTCTCTTTTCTCCCTTTCGTTAATTTTCTGTGCTGCTGTAACAAATTCGGGAGTTTAAAACAACCCAAGTTTGTTGTGTGCCAGTTCCAGGGAGTCTCACCGAGCTATGATCGTGGTGTCAGGACGGGGCTTCTCCTACTGCAGGCTTCAGGAGAGAAGCTGTTTACTTTTCTTTCCTGAAGCTTCTAGAGGACCCTTGTGTGCCTTGGGCTGTGATCACTTCAACCATCTCCAAAGTCAGATCGTCATAGCTCTGACTTTCCAAACGTGTTCGGGGTTCTAACTTCAGCCAGGAAATGTTCTCCAATTTAAGAATTTGTGGGATTAGACGTGTGTGATTATCTGCACTCAAACTTTACAGGGTAAACTCTCCAGCTCCAGGTCCTTAACCCCCAGTCTCATCTTTTTCCTGTAAAGTAAAATATTTCAGTATTATAATTTTCCCTGCATGGATCTTTAATTCTTTCATGAGATTAATTCCTAAGTATTTCATGTTTTTGGATGCTAGTGTGAAGGGTGTGGCTTCTCTTATTTCTCTATCTGTGATTTTGTTGTTCGCGTATAGAAATGCTATTGATTTTTGAGTATTGATTTTGTATCCAGCTACATTGCTGACTTTATTTATTATATCTAAGAGTCTTTCAATGGAGTTTGGGGGTCTTCTATTCAGAGTATCATGTCATCTGCAAATAATGATAATTTATCTTCCTCTTTTCCTGTCTTTATTCCTTTTATTTCTCTTGCTTGTCTAATTTTTAAGATGCCGACGTAAAATTTTCAAATGACAAAACAGTCCGATTAGTGTTTAAAAAAATCAATTATTTAGAAATAATCACATTATAAAATATGTACAGATAGTTAACAATGTAAGAATACTACTATGTTTAGGTGATAAAAAAAAAGTTGAGAGGCAGTATTAAATCAAGCTGAATCTAAAACCAAAGTTAACAATTAACTATCAAAGATGATTATTTTAAATTGTTAAGGTATAATCTTCAAGGAAATTGTGGATTTGAAACAATGTAGTAACAAACTTTGTGTAGTTTTAAGCATCTTTATCCGCAATACAGAAAGATTTTGAAAATAAGAAAAAAAAGTAATACCATTGTTGAGCAGACAAGAAACAATAAACCACTTTACAACAAATAAATTGTTGCATATAAACAATAATACATCAATATGATTTGCTACACATCTTCAAACAATTCCAAGAATGATTTATTCTCTACATTTGAAAATAACTGTAGAATATAGTTTCTTCATTAGTTACACTGCATAACTAGAATATTTTGTAACTCTCAACACTTAATAAGAACAATGGTGTACACACCTAAGAGCTCCTGGGAAGCCAGCAGCGAGGCAGCATGGCCAACAAATGTGACAAATGTTTATTCGAATAAAATAATTTATCACAATCAAAGACACACTGCCATTAATATACCTCAAAATCCTCCCCCGCCCCCCAGTTCAAACACACTTATTCCATCATTCTTGTGACTTCCTGAATGGGCTTTGGAAACTCTCTTTCCAGAGTGTCATTGGTTGCAGGGTGTACGCAGTCACCAGCAGAGCCACAGACCTCCGAATCAATTCCAGACATTTGCCTTGCATGGTCATTTTGATGCTAAAAGTCTCGCATTGCCAGATTGAGTGAATAAGATGGATGAGGACACACCATAAGGTTTTTATTTGACATAAATTGCTGTAAAGGTCTTGAAGCAATTGAGGGAGAGTATTTTAAGGGGGATCGATGCCAATTTATATTTTACTATAATTTTTATTTTTAATTTAAACATTCACCATAATTTTTATCATGCTATATATATTGACGTAAGGATAGTTAATGGTTTCTAAATATATTGATTTGCTGATTATCTTTTCTTTATGCTGTAGTGTTATGATGCACTGACTTCAAATTTACGTCTCATAAAATATTACATATTATATAATTTGAAGGTCACTCATACCATGCCATATGTGCATACCATAAACACTAAATTTGAGAATACCAGGAATCGGGTGAATATGAAAAATATTGTAGCACAGATATCAAATGCAAGTATAACACGGAGAAGTGATTCCAAATAAGTAACCAGAAATGTCATGCGCACAGGCATCTTTCTCTGATCACAGCTGGGTAAAGGACAAAACCAAACCCAAAACATAATAAAAATAAGAACACTTTTAGGAAACTTAAGTGGATGAGGCATTGTTGATCTCAGAAAAAACATTCCGTTTAAAAATAATTTCATGATTAAGCATTCAGTTGGACAACTTTTAAAAGCAACAATAGAAAAGTTTTAGAGAAATAACAACAGAAATAATAAAATGAAAGGAAATGCTAATTTTTTAAAAAGCAGCAACTTACATAAATCAAAAACACTAATTTTGTAAGACAAACTGATAAACTGCCACATCAAAACAAGAAAGAAAACACAAATAAAATTGAAAATGAGAAATAAACGCATATTTACATCATCGAGTTACAATGAATAAGGGACTATGTGTGTTGTATTTCTGTTTTCACACAACACAGGGAATACTGTGTAGCCCTGTTTGGACAAAGCCTGGAAAGATATCTTTTCTGCCTACTTAGGAAAAATAATACATATATGTATGAAATCTATTAGACAATCCAATTTACTATTACAGCAACAAATTTGTGTCACAGTAGTCGGAGGTATATACATTAGAAGCAGAGAAATCTCTATAATAGGATGTTATAGGAAAGCATCACAGCCCATAGCCAGAAGAGAACCAGAATTTGAGGTACAGAGAAAGTGAAGGTGACAGAAAGACCAAGGTGTTTAAGGCCTGTTTTTATTCTCTCTAATTCAATCCCAGGCCAAGAATTGAAGAAAAGACATTCAACTCTCTCTTGCACACACACACACACACACACACACACACACACACATCCTGCACCCTCCCCTTCCCACCACCCTTCACCCCCATTTAGCCAGCTTCCACTAGAGGATTCAGATAGGGATTCTCTCAAATTTCTCCCACAGGGCTGTCTCTCTTTTTCCTCCTGGGCTTTACAAGGGATACTGATATATCAGCCAGTACCTGAGATTGTCGCCCACCTGCATCTCACATAACACACACTGAAGTGAGGGACTGACAGAAGGAGGCTCTTTATATATCTCAACATGCCTTTGAAAGGCTGAGTTTAGCAATCCAAACATAGTCAATTGATAACTTTATTAACTGTGCTCGTAGACTACAGTGTATTTAAGTGTACTTAATAGACTACGATGCATACAATCACACTGACAATGGCTTGTTCATAGTTTTGAGACCTTACTGAAAATAGTCCAGATAAGGTGTCTAATAAATACTAAGTGCCATTTATACTTCAGACAAAAATCCTAATGCCTTTTTATATGTTAGCCTATTTAATTCTCAAGGATAAGTTCAAGTCCACTTGATAATTTAGAAAACATATATAGTAGGGACAGTTAAATGATTTGTCCATCAGCTTAGTGGTCGAGGCAGAGACTTAAACTTTTCTTTATTGAATCAATCTAGCATTCACTGTCATTTCTTAATGTACATTTTCCCGTCCTCCCTTTATCTTTATTTCTGTGTTTTTAATGTAATATTGTCCCCTCCTATTTATGGGCAATATGTTCCAAGACCGCCAGTGGATGCCTGGAACTGCAGATAGTACAGAACTCTACATGTATCATCTACTTCTTTGACATACATATTATAATAAAGTTTAATATGTAAGCTAGGCATAGTAAGAGATCAACAGCAACAATAATAAATAGAACAATCATAACAGTATATTATGAAAGCTATGCAAAGGATGTCTCTGTTTCTCTGTCTCTCTGTCTCTGTCTGTCTCTGCCTCTGCCTCTCTCTCTCTCTCTCTCTCCTCTTTCCCCTTCTGTCTTCCTCATTGTATAGTAATACTTTGGACCACAGATGACTAAACCTAACTGAAAAAACAGAAAGCAAAAATGTGGATAAGAGGAACTTATAAATGACATTAATTCTTTTCATTCTACAGACTTTAATTTACTTGCTTAGTCTCCTTTTAATATGCCTCCTTTATCTATCAACTATCACTAAATATGCCTCTTATAAGAAAAAAGCACAGGCAGAGGGTAGATGGCTTCTCTGTGGCATATCCTAGCTATTTCTACAGGGAAATAATTACTGAGTAGCTTCATAATGTGTTTTACATTTATTTTTAAATGTAAAATTACAGCAATCCTTATTTTTACATAGGATTTCTTTGACCAAGAGATTATATTTTATTCTGCTTCTCTTTTTATGAGATCCTATATCTGCATCCTTCCACAGTCCACTATTTTCCCTGATGACTATTGCCCAGTTTAATGCCAATGTTCTTCTTTTCCTACAAATAGACAGAAAATATGATGTGCCCTCTACTAATTCTTAGTTTCAAAGCATCTCTGCACAGATTGTATCCAAAAAGAAGGATGGATGATAGCAGGAAAACATGAATGGTGGCATGGAGCGATGGATGGATGGATTCATGTTCAAAAACCTGGTTTTGAACAGTGAACTTATTCAGAATAAGTTGGCAACTTCAAATATTGGATATCACTATATAAACCGATGAATTAAACCTTCTTACTTATGTATTGAAAACATGAACTCATGCCTATCATTATAAATGACATTGAAATAAGATAGAAGATATACTGAACCACAGATTTGATTTTCTGTGTAGTACATATGTGAAAGTTTATCACTGTAGCAACATTATTAATATAAGTAGAAGTACATATGTTGATGAGACTGAGTAATTTTGCCCTTATAAGTAGTTGTTCACATTTGGCAGAAATGTTCCCTCCATTAAGGCAAAGAGACAAGAATCTGTTTTTCAAGCAAAGCTTTGAAAAGTATTTCCTCAACAGCTTGGTGCAGGTGTTAACAGGAAAAAAAGAACATTGCTTGGAGCAATTCTTTACTGAACAAGAGAGGGTGTAACAGGACTCTTGGTAAAATATGGTCTTGATCCAGAGGCAGGAAGGGACTGATGAATCATGAAAACCGCAAGGGAAGAAATTGGATAATGCTCATTAAGTTGCTGAAAGGTGGCATCATCAGACAGGTCAGTGTGTACGGCTCGCGTTCACAGTTATATCACTGGAGAATGCATACGGTGTTTTTTAGAGTATTTTCGGTACAAAATTTTAGCTAAAGGCAGCAAGTGATGTTATGAATTTCCATCCATTTAGAGTAACAACTGAAAGCAATTGAAGTTTTAGAAAAACCATATGCAATTGTGAAATGGGACATCAGGGAATTAGACATCTAAAATGACGTTAATTATATTTACTGTGGTTTTCTCAGGAAGCTGGGATGGGAAAGATTCTAAGTATGTTTGTTTTAAAATAGACCTTTATATTTTGGGGGGTATAATGATGTTTAAAAAAAAGAAATTTGCATAGCATCTCTAATACATTCAGGTGTGATATCACAATTTATGAATCTTGTGAGACTTGCAGCCTTTGGCAATATTTTACCCTAAAATGGCAATTTCTATATTTACATATACTGTGGGAGATTTTATGAATTTAGAAAATGACATGTACACTCACTGCTAAAAAAAACTTGAGTGCGATTATATCCATATAGTGAAAATTGTGTATTATCCCTCCTGCACCCAATCTCCATGGAAGCAATAGACAGGGATAAATGTGCCATTCTGTGATGTGATAGGATAAAAGTTAAAGCTTTTTTACTGACTCGAAAGAAAGAGCAAAGGACAAAAATTGAAGATGAAGATGTAAGGAAAACAAGTAAATCAGAAAAACAGAAGCTCTGACAACTGCATCTTGTGTGTGTGTGTGTGTGTGTGTGTGTCTGTGTGTGTGTGTGTGTGTGTGTGTGTGTGTGTGTGTGTCTGTGTGCCTGTGTTTTGAGAAGAACCCATGAATGACGATGATACTAGAATCTTAAGAAAACTCAAAAAGGGATCGAAAGCTTCCAAAAAACTAGGAAACACTCAGGACTGACCCTGAACACTGTACAGTGAGTGATTCTTTTCAAGCACGTCAGCTTGTTCGTTGAGGAGTGTGGAATTTGTTATTTAGGAGTATTATTTCCTTAGGAGCCTCATGAGATTAAAATAAAATATAGTCCAAGAAACAGACAGCCTGTGCATTTCCCAGTTGTCTTAGAGGAGATGAACACCTGGATGCTGTGAGCTGTTTTATAGAACGCCATGAAATAGGGGTTATTACACAAAATAATTATTACACATACATAGACAAAATGCATGTCTGTGTGAAATCACATATTGCATTACATCTGGTATAGAGAATTTTTAAAAAATTGTAAAAAGTTCATTTTTATATTCTGTCTTCAACTGAGAAAAGTAAGTTTATTTTTGTATTCCCTCGTCAAAAATTGACACTACGTAATTTTCACAGTGAAATGACCTGACTGGGTTCTTGAAACACTAGTTTTATGATATCTGGTTTTCAGAACACGTCCCAAAATACCTCTTTCAAACAGTTATTATTATAAATAACAATTTGTTTAAAAAACCAAAAATTGATTTCCTATCTTTAATTTCCATCACTACAAAATTTTTCATTTAAAAAGATGCTACATTCTAGACAAATATTAATCATAGAAATATTTTAAATAGCTATCTCTAAGACAAAACATCAACTTCATGGTGAATCTTTTCCCTTTGTGAATTTTGAGTTGGATAGGAGGGTTTATTTTAGCTTAAGAGTTTCCACAATGTGTCTCTTTTTCTAATTTATAACCACCCATTAGAATGTTGTCTGTTTAGCTAGCTATTTTTAATATGAAGGAAACTAAACAAAAAGCTTTTATAGCACAGCTCAAATACCTAAAATATTAAACAAAAGTCAATTGAAACAGAAAAATAACCAAACAACTGCTAATGATTTTCCTATAATTTCCGTATTCTTATCCTGTTTTTCCTGAAGAGCTAGCCAAATTCCAGGGGATGTTTTGGTTCTCCCACTCTGGACATTAGAACCAGTCCTGGGGTCCAGCTGCAGCTCATTTGCAGTAGGAGTGTCCATAAAGTCCCTGCAAATGTGCTCTTCTCAGACTTTTCTGGAACAAATTTGCTTGCACGTGACAAAGATGTCCTCTGAGGTGGTTACCTGAAAAGACGTGAAGTGGTTGGCAATGGAAATGAAATAATATTTAAGTGGACAATTCTATGAGACATGTACAGATAGCATATGATTAAAATGATCTCCTTACTTTGGTAGAACGGGAGCTTACTATATCTAACAATGGGTACAGCCTCCCCATGAGTCTAGTGCAATATGTAAGGAAGATTATATTCTCATAAATAGGGTCAAAAGATGACCATACTGCAATGTTTGAAATGAGTATCAAGATACCTTGTCTTGGCAGATATGTATAACTGCCCCTGCTTCTAACTCAGAATTTTCAAGAGGATCAAGCCTCTTGCCTGAAAACTTTCTCTTTCTCTTCCTTTAAGTGTCCTAAATTCCCCTGCCTAAATGCTTTCTGGTATTCTATTTTGGAGCACTGAGTGTCTCTTTGTATGGATAAGGACCTAGATTTGAATGTGTTTGATTGATGGGGAAGGGTTCTTTTATTGTTAGCTGGGTGTGGTCTCGATGTTGAAACTACATTTTTGGACTACATTGTTGTTAGGCTAAGTTTCGATACACTGAACCATAGTAGACTTGAACAAAAAATGAAGGCTGGGTGTACAATACCGTTTCCACACTCCAGGCCCCCAAGCCGCGGCCCCAGTAACACAGAACCACATTAATAGTGTCTTGGGCCACAGCAGCATGAGTCCTTCCTATAGCTTTTATGACCTGTGTTTGCAAGTCAGAGGATTGTAGTCTATGTTAATGACAAACACTTGGTGCCCTCAGAGAAATTTCACATTAATACAACCTACAAAGCACAGGGCAGTTCCTTTGAAGTTGCTACTAAACATGTAATATTAGCTTGTGAAGCATTAGATGAGGAAATGAGCTCGATAAGGACTCTTGCAGTAATAGCTCTAAATTGATTATTTCCTTCCCAAAATAAACTTGCCAAGCAGCCCTGTGGGCTTACTTCGGAAGACTTGTTTTGCCCAGGAATCTTATCACAAGGAAATGAATAGCAAGAACCCAGACAAATGTGATAAGGCACATTCACACGATAGTAATACAGCTATAAGATTCAATCTTCTCTTGATGAACCTAAGATCTCTTGAGCGCTGCCAGGAATTAAATATTTCTTAATTGCATTCTAAACATGATGGAAAGAAAGAACAATGTCTTTAATGTTATTATATTACATAGTCAAGCACAGAAGACTCTATAGTTAAGAATGGAAGAAACTAAATTCAAACCTGTATGCTCTGTTATTTTTAAAAATCACATTTAGAAGTCCTAATTTATGTAAAGAACAATCTTTCAAAAGATATCCACAGAGCACACTTTTGAATTTAGCAAGATGTATTTGGAGATCATTCATCTGCCTCTTCTTCTTGAAATCAAAGGCCAAAAATCACATTTTCTGTTAATGATCAGTTTTTAAAATCTTTATTTTGATTTTTGAGTAACTATCTACATCAAAAATTAATATTTCTATAAATATAAGTCCATTCAGGCAATAGCATTTCCTCCATTGCTTAGACTTCTTCAGTTAGTATTAGCCATAAAATAAAAAGGAAGAATTTGGAGCTAGGAATTCTTGTGGTTTGGAGTTCTATGACAACACGGCCCCTTTCTATCCAGAATTACATTCAAAAAAGGTTAGATCCGCTTAAATACACTATTGCTATAATTATTTTCAGATTAATATACAAATACTGAATTAAATAATCCAAATGTCCAATTTTTCATCTCAATTGGTAGTTAAATCCATACTTATTCTGCTGCAAGACTGAATTTAATTTTGTATAAAAAGAGATACATTTAAGGATTGTTTGTCCAACAAAAGACAGAGTTGAGACCACTTAGAATCATTATCACTTTCTTCCTTTTTCAGAAAATACTTTCATAAAGATCTAAAAGCATAATTTTCATTGAGGACCATATGTTTAAGTAAGTAGGCATAGATCTCAAAACCCCAACTCTCATGTAAAAGGCTGACAATTATTATGACTGCTCCTCTGCGATTTAAACTGAAGAAAACCTGAGAAGGTAAAGCCATGTGTTACTTGTGGAAGAAAATTATGATTTTATAATCCCTTCTGCAGGCCTTAAAACATAGATGGCCAAGACAGTTACTGATTTTTTTTTACTTTCTTTGCATATGTTTTTTGTAAATATACATGCAAAGAATTGTTTGGCCTTCTTACTTTCTAGTGCCTATGAATATCTTGACAAATTCCTGTTTCTCAGGAGGCTCCTAAACTACGACATTCAGACCTTCCACTGTGACTCATAAGCAAATCTTCAGCCCCAAAAGTCTTTGGAGAATTTGGTGCTGGAAAGGTACTCCTTGCTCATTGTCGGATGATTAGACCGTTCCTAGCCCCCATTCACTGAATCTAATAGCCACCCCTCCCATTCAGTCATCCGTGTTGATCAGAAATGTCCACGGCATTGTTCTTTGGGTGGCAGAATCCAACTGATCCTTGCATTGGAGTTACTGCTTTAGAAGAAAAAAAAAAAAATAGTACAATCTCCTCCCCTTCAGCTGTTTGCCAGCTGATCTTAAAGTTGATCTCCAAAATAGAAAACATGTCCCCTTACTAAAAAGCTTTATTAGCCACTATTATCTTTGAAGAAGGTATGTTTATAGTGCTAAGTGGGAAAATATGCAGATTCATGGCATAAAATATTTAGTTCAAATAATGGTAGGCTAAGTGGCAGACTTTCCTTATAGATACTTTGTCTTCTATTCTTCCTACATTTTATCAGATGTAAAATATCATGTCTTTTGTCAAATGTAGTACAGTCAGTAAGTGAATTTCTAGCATTTAAAAAACCAGAATTTCTATATTGCCTATGCAGTAGTGCTGGTTACATTTACCTCCCTAAGATTAATTTAATCATTCAACTAACATTACCTGAATATCTATTACGCTCCAGCACCTCAAACTTTAGCAATGAACAAAACAGACTAAAACATTCCCATAAAGCTTGTGACCTCAAGTATAAACAAAAGAAATACATAAAATAGATCATGATAATGACTCAGGAAAAAAACAACAGATGGAGGCATAAAAAATTCTAGAGGACAACATGTTAGATAAGGTGCCAGAAAGCAATACTGGCATGGAAAAAGTAATGTTTGAGTATTTATGGAGGAAACATTCTATGTAAAGAAGAAAGCAGGTGAAAATTTATAAGAGGTTGATCCAGGGTGTGAATCAGGAAAGACTCAGTCATGGAAGACAAATTATATGATTCTACGGAGGCAAAGACTCTAGAGTTGAAGATGCGGCCCACAAACCCTCTTGCTACTGATATTCCATATTAAGTCTTCATTCTTTTTAATTAATGTATGCACCAAATATTCTCATTGGACACTTGGATAAGCATTTAGCTCTGGAATCTCATTATGAAAAACTGTCCCTTTTCTTTGCCATGTAAGGCAAGTGCTTTGAAAATTCACTTCCAGTTCGCTATAATGCTGCCATTTTAAGAATTTCGTTTAGTATTTTTGATAATAAAAGTTGCAAAGACTTGTCATTTGTATCACTTTAATGTCCCCAGATTTATCTGCAGTTTTCACATGTTCGTGTTAGAGATCCATTCCTATAACAAATACTTGCCATAAAAAGAGAATGCTAATGTTGGCTCAGGGTTTCAGACTTCAGTCCATGATCAGTCAGATGTTTCTTTTGAGCAGCGCATCAAGGCAGGGAGCATATACAAGGGCAAATTCCATCATCTTGTGGTCAAACCAAAAAAAAAAAAAAAAAGGAAGAAGAAAAGAAACAGAGAGTGAGATCTCTCAGTCCCCTTCACAGGATGCCTTCAATGACCTAAACACTTCCCGTGATACTCTGACTTGTTCCTAATATGCTAACTTCTCCCCAGCATGTGCCTCCAGAAGACCCTCTATTTCCAAAGTACATCAACACTATATCGTTCTGGTCTAGATTCTGGTCCTTCTGAATCCATTTGTCTAAGGACTGTCAGTCAGCTAATATTGTATGCAAAATATCTCACAATGAGATATGATTGATTACATTTAATAATATGTTGCTTATCTTTTTCCAAATAAGTCTTATTTAATTTTGCATAGTCTGCTCTCTATAAATGGGTTCTAATGCTTTCTTGAAATGTCTTCCTGTAGCCATTGTATTTTGAAGTATCAATAGCCTTGGTTAATGTTGTTCAACATCATTTCGTTTTATATGCCATTTCTAGGAGACTTTGAATATACAAAGCAACTGAAATACTGTTTTTCTTCTCTAAAATGCACACATGAAGAAATTCTTCGGATGGAGAAATGTGCAAAAAGGACTAATCTAGAATCTGGAATTAATATAGTACTATGGTACCTCGTTTCACGAACTTAATTCTTTCCAAAGTTTTGGTCACAAACCAAATTGGAAGACAACCAAAACAAATTTCCACATAAGGTCAACACTGAACATTTGAATTTAATTGTGAACCAAGGCACCACTGTATCACATCTTGCTGCCCTGTGGCATGGTTCAGTTTACACCACTGTCTGATTATGTTTAGTATTTAATTGTATTAATAAAGGAGAGAACTTGTGCACTACTTAACTAGGCCAGTATCTTTACTGCAAAGAAATATTTGAAAAATCTACTTGGAGTTGGCTGTGAGAATCAAAGCGAGTTCTAAAAGCAAAATAATTTCCAAACTGCTTTGCTTGAGCCAAGTTAAGTAATTTACTGATTCTAATAAAAGGAGGAAGACAGAGAAGAGAAGAAAGAAAGCTGGAGAACTTTGGTGATAGAAAGCAGCAGTGGCTAAGGAGCCAGTGAAACTCATCAGAGAGCTGCCAACAGATATTTTAATAGTATTTTTCATTTTTGCAATTAAAGGTCATTAGGCATTTTAATACGCTAAGAACTATTTTACGTTTCAGTTATGTAGAAAGAAACAGTTAAGAAAATGCCACTAATTAAGCAGCTTTTAATATTCTGAAACAGACAATAAACTAGATAAAGGAGTAAAGATGCATACATGCATTCAGGCATTTATACACAGGTGATGACACATCCATACTCAGAATATGTAAATGGGTTATATTTATATGGGTATAAATTAAAGCACAGAAAGAGAGTGTCAGGACTGAAAAATTAAGGATCAACAAGGAATGCTATGGATTGAATATTTGTATTCCCCAAAAATATATATCTTGAAGGCTCATCTCCAACTCTTTTAATTCAGTTGCATTACAACAGTACCATACCTATGAGGTGAAATTGAAAACTGTAATTAGTGATTAAATTTTAAAAGTTTATTGCAGTAAAAAACAAACATTGTGATTAACTCCCCACAAAATATTTACCCTCACTGTGAATACACTTATCCCAGACTCAAGACAAAGATACAATGCCCAGGTCCAAATGCCTCTTTAAGAAACAAACAAACAGTACTTTGAAATTATACTACAATTAGTAACATCCAGACTATTAAGTCCATATATGCATTAGACACCCTGGTGGGTGACCAAAAAACCTGGTATTTGGAGGTTAGACCTTAGGGGATAACTTTTTGAGCATAGAACTATGCTAAATGGAGTTAGCTCTCCTAAAAGAACTGAGAAGAGAGAGTTTGCTTCTCTTTTCCTATATCCTTACCACTGTGTACGAAACAAGCAGGAAATGACCATCTTCAAATGAAGAAACCAGCCAGGCCAATACTCTGACAGCAGATTGCCCTGCCTCCAGCAATGTGGGAAATTAATTTCTGTTGCTGAAGCTATCCAGTCTACAGCGTTTTTATTAGACAAGTCAAACTTGCTGAGACAGGAAAATTTCACTGAAAAATAAGATGAAGGAAGCTAATAATGGTAGCATCTTGGAGAAAAGAATGTCATGAAGAGGAAATACAAAGACTCCAGAGACAGAATGTGCCTGCAGTGTCCAAACTGGGTGTGTGCCTCCCAAGTCCCTTCACCTTGCTTGGGTGACAAGCCCACAGCAGAGGTTTTCCAGCCTCCCACACCTAGTTCACAAACCTTTCTATCCAACTTCTCTACCTAGTCCTTTTATTTCATCTCTATGAGGACAGGTATTGTGTGTCTCCAAATTAATCTGATAAATGCATCTGTCAGTGAACCAGGGCTACGGCTAAAGAAGTCTCAATTTCTTCACGTAAAACATTTAAAGAGGTATATTTTAACCCTGCCTATCACAATGGAGTTGAACCCACTGTCTGTTTTGAACAAATCTGCCTTTACTGTTTTAAAATTAAATTTATAGGCAATATAAAGTATGTATCTGATTTTTTAAAGCCAATACAACATATCAACTGTAGTATGAAGGAAATGAGAGTAAATCACGTAAAACAAAACTTTTCTGTCCGGGACATTCTGTACTCAAGAACAAGCATCCTGAGCCAGTTCCTGTTCTTCACTGCGTCCAGCAAGAGCTGAGCAGAAGGCAAGAGAAGCTTCGTTTTTGTTTGCAGCTGCGCTTCAGTTTTTCCCCTGGGAAAGGAGCATCAGATGCTTTTATCCTGTCTTCATCATCTCGCTAACCGATAAAAAATTTTAAAACTCTGCTTAAATGTTAGGAACAGATAGATTTGAGCTCTAATAAGAAAGACTGCATTAATATCTTGCATGCTTTGAGTCTTCACTGTGAAATAGAGCCTGGAGAATGAGAACGCTGAATGTTTTAAAAGGGGATTTTTTTTTTTTTTCTGGACAAGGTGGCGCACGCCTGTAATCCCAGCACTCCAGAGGCTGAGGCAGGAGGATTGCTGTGTTAAGAGACCAGCCTGGGCTACAAAGTGAGCTCAATGCCAGCCTGAGCTGCATAGTGAGATCCTGTCTCAAAAACAGAGAGAGAGAGAGAGAGAGAGAGAGAGAAAGAGAGAGAGAGAGAGAGAGAGAGAGAGAGAGAGAGAGAGAGAGAAAGAGAAAGAGAGAAAAGGGTTCCCCCTTCCCCCTTCTCTGGACATAGTAATTGGTAGGATACTGCGGTACTCCGTGTCTCCTAAAAAACGTGATGAGCTCATTCATACACACTTCTTACCCCAGACTGAAGGTGCCAGGGCCAAATGTGAACGAGGTAATGCAATGGGAAACCCAGTGGGAATGTTTCTTAGAGAGAGACGGACCTTTGGAATCGTATTCTTCCCATAACTCCCTTTAGGTAAAGAAACTTCTATCACTGACATAAAACTTCTTTCCTACTCTCCTGCTGCCAAGAAAGATCTGAAAAACTGGAAACTTGGGGAGATTCTGCAGGATAACGAAGAAGTAATCCTTTTTTCTAACAAAAAGTTTAATTCAAAACAGTTAAAGAAAAAAATGTGTTTCTTATCTTCAGTTATTTTATAATCGGGGCCAAAAATGAAAAAGTAGTAACTCAAAATGTTAAAAAGTGACATTTTGAAGAAAGCAATCAAAAACATAAAATTTTGGTGCAGAATCTGGAAAACATAGGGCAAGAAAATGAAAGTGAGCTTATTAAAATTTTCAGGCACCTTGTTTTTTCTTGATCTACAATTATTTTGTTGAATATATGTTCCTAATTCTCTGCTTCTTTAAGCAATCTGATTTTGACTGACAGAATACTGGTTTGAATATCAATCAAAGAAACAACTTGGAAATTTTTTGCCATATAGACTGTAATTTTCTCAATTAACATTTATGAAAATGGCTGTCACTATGAAATTTCTTAGTGTCCAATTTTGCTACAGTTTTTTAAAAAATTTCTATGGTGAGAAATGAGGAAATAATGGTAGTAGATACATAGATAGATAGATAGATAAATAGATAGATAGATTATAGATGGTAGATGAAGTAAGATTATATTTTTTTTATTTTTACTTTACTACTGAATTGCCTAACATCATCAAACAAGTTAAAGTAATTGTTTTTTAATGAACGAACATTAACCAAAATGTTAGCTTTCCTCTGAGGCAAAATCATCTTCAGAATGTTAACACCTTGTCCATTGAGTCCTATTTAAGTTTTTAAATCAGGATATCAGATTTAATCTACAATGACACCTATTACAACTGAAATAGTTGCTTTTTCTTTTGTCCAATATGAAGGAGTACAAGTAACCAACACCTGCTGTGAAAGCAATTGTGTTTTAATCATATATATACATATGGCTTTAAAGAAGAACATTTGATTACTTGTTACTTCTTAATTATTCTACACAGTCCACTCGGGGAGCTGTGTCGGTTACAGACTTCTCAACACAGACATCTCCACATGTCTCTCTCGGGTTGTCTGCTTCCATGTTCAACAACAGAGTCCCAGTGAGCAGTCGTAGTACAGTGATGGTTAAAATAAAGAAATAACTTCAAAATACTTCAATTGTGTCATTCTCTGTGAACTCTGCATTTTTATGTCTAAAAATGAAAAAAGTAAAACTGAGTGTGATATTTGTTGGTACTGAGTAAATAAAATATTTCGCTGAGTGTTAACATCTTAGAAATTTTAATTTACTCAGTACAACTTTTGTGTTTTGGGTTCTGTGTGTGTATGTGCATGTATGTATGTGTAAAGTATAGTTTCCAGAGCATAAAAATCGTTTTGCTACAGTAACTTTAAATAAATTCATATCATCATATGATTTCTGCCATCCCTAATAAATCCCTCGTGTTCATTTTGCAATTAGCATCATTCCCACCCACTGCCCCAGCCACACATTTATCTGTATTCCAAATCTATGACTGCCTTTTATAGACTTTAACATACGGGAACTTATACACTATGTAAAATTTTTCATCTGACTTCTTTCACTTAGCATAATATTTATGCGTGTCATCCACATTGTAATATGTATAACATGTCAATTCCTGAAAAATATTCTGCACACAGATACACTGCAGTCTGTCACTCAGCTTACCACTTTATAGACACTAGATAGTTCCTGCTTTTTGTCTATTATGAGGAATGCTGATATGAACATTTGTATATAAGTCTTTGAATGGATATACTACTGTGATCAAAAAGTACAGTGAATGTTTAAATGTTTTTAAAAAGCATTACAATAAAAGAAAAATTTTCATTAACCCTCCTAAAGCACTAATTGTAAATTTGCACACATTTATCCCTCATTCTTGCCACATTCTGAAGCAGCTCTGGAACTACTTTTTTGCCAGTTTCTTTCGTTGTCCTGTTGTAGCTACCTCCAAGTTCTGAAATGATTTACAACATTTACCTTTCAACCTTATATTGACTTTGGAAAGAGCCAGAAATCATACGATGCCAGATGTGGAGAAGGAAGTGAATGGGACACACTTTATTTGACAAAAGTTCCCATAAATGTTTGATAATGAATGATGCTCAACAAACACAAGTATGTTGCATTTAAAAATAACTTTCACAATAAATGACACACTGCCTTTAGTCACCCACAAACCACTAAGAATATTCTGCCTTCCTTTTAAATACATTTACTTATTCCATCATTCTTGGAAATGTGTGCTTCACTAAAATAAGCTTTTAAAAAATTGAAACACTATTTTTATTACCTTTTGTAGGTTTCCATTTCTTGCGCATAAACATCTATAAATAGAATTGTTGAGTGATATGGTAAATTTATTTAATTTTTTAAAAAGCTGTGTTGTTTATTTAAAAATTAATGAACAATGTTATATCAGGGGTATGATTTAGTTGCCCAAATCTTAGCTTCTATGGATATTTTGCTTTTACTATAATTTACTCATAAGAATTATTTACAAGAATTATCATACAGTAATAACTTGTTTCATGAACACTTTCATTTGTAAATACTTTATAAACACAAGCATTCTGCAAAATTTTCTTTGGAGCTCATCTGGGCTCCAAGGCAGAAATAGCATGGTTGAAGGGCGTGATAAAGGACAGCTGCTCCCTTTGTGGCAGTCAAGAAATAGAGAAAGGTGGAACAGGAACAAGAATATACTCCTCTGGGTCACACCCTCCTGCTAGCCCTCCCATCCTAAGTCCACAGTCACCTATGAACTTGTCAGTGGATCAATTGGCTGGTAAGTATAGGAGCCCTCATTCTGTCACTTAATAACTCAGCACACATGAGAGTGTTGGAAAATGTCTGACATCTAACGCTTAACATTCCTTCACATGAGATGGTGTGATATTTGCATACAAACTACACACAGTCTCCTATGTATTTATCATGTCCAGATTACTTGTAATATCTACTACAATGTAAATGCTGTGTAAATAGCTGTGATACTGAATTTTTAAAGAATAGTAAAAAATACTAAACATGCTTAGCCTAGACAATATTGTTTAATTATTTTTTATTCATGGTTAGTTAAATCTGTAGATGCAAAAGCAACGGACAAAGGCTCAGTACACTGATGACTAAACGTTATTCATTTGAAGACTTTAAATCTGAATAGATTTTGGGCTCTGTTAGTTTCTTTTTAATAAAGGAGAAGAGACAACTGTTTATAATCATACCAAATATTGTCATGAAGAAAAATAGCATATTAGAAGGAGTGAAAAATTGGGAGTAAAAGATCCAGGGAGAAATTCCAGATTGAGGAGATGCAGTTTGGTAGAAGTCAATGTGCAGTCACAGGGACTGTGGTCAGCAGACAGCTCCCAGCTCTTAGCGCCTCAGTGGGCTTATTCAGCTGTACAGCCCAACTTGGACCAAATTCATACCTATCTAGAAGCAGTTGCTGTGATGATTGAGTGAAGCAGAGAAACCAAGACCCAATTTTCAACCATTCAAGAAATAAAGACAGAGCCATTTTGTCCCTGAATGGGACATGAAATACTCTATACCACCCTGCCATGTTGGTGTATCACAACTATCCTTCTTTCTCTGCTCAGTTCAAATTCTGCCACCTTTCTTTTTACAGCAATTAATCCAGAGACACTGGACCACAAACTAAATGAGATGGAGGAATGTCACTTGGAGATAAATGAAACAAGACACTGCCCTAATGCATGTCAGTAAAACGTGGAAATATCTAAGTTAAATTCAAAGATAATCATATTGAAGGTTCATATATATATATATATATATATATATATATATATATATATATACTGATTGCATTTATGAGGATAACTCATATTGGCTGCAATAGTCAATTACCTGGACAGCTCCCTTAATTCATAGCAGGACAATGAGTGTGTTTAACTGAAAAGACCATGCTAAATCTCTGTTTTAATACCCTTTTAAGTGTATTTCCGACTCAAATGGGTCTGATGCATTTCTTGATCCATGAACTTTTTCTATTTTCTTTAATTTTTTTTAAAAAAAATGATAAATTATACATGGAAAAATTTTAAAAGCCAGACCCAGAAGTGATTATTTCATTTTTAATCACATTCTGTTCCAAAGAAATCAATTGCAGTTTGCTTTTCTTCAGCTAGTTGGATATATAAAAGAAAATCAAAATGGGACTTATGAACAACTACTCTTCTCCAAAGACATAGAGCACATAAAATCACTGGCAATCATGCTAATGGATTCCCAAAAGCTATGGAGATCTTTAGTGGAGCAGGTAGCAGAATTAAAAGTGAGATCAGTTAGAACTAGCCCATTTGTGTTTGAAGTATCCGGTCCCAAAACAAAAACCAGAACCTCTTCTCTGAAAGCATGAACAGCATGCACAACAAGACTTTGTCAACCTGGATCATTTTTCTAGTAGAACAGTGTTCAGAAACATGCAGAACTATACAGGAACAAAGTCCTGATTAGGGTCTTGGCTTGCTGTATACTCCACCTAGGATCCAGTCTCATCTACAAATTAATAAAAGAAGCCTCATCAACATTTATAAAGAGAAGCTTTAGTATTTAAAAATTACTTATATTTTTTAATGAGGATTTCATAGCATTAAAGAATAAAACTTTTAAAGTAAAATCTATAAGAAAAAATACAGAAAGAACTTCTTATGGAGATGATTTCCTAGAGAAAATAGAAGAAAAATGATGTATAGATTAGATATTGCTTAAGAATCTGACTCACGAAAGCTGACCTTAGAAGGAAATCCTTTCCCATCCCTGTGTGTTTATTATTTATCTGGGGTGGTTCAGCTGCTCAGTAGGTTACTTATGTGATGTTCTTTTTTGGCCCTGCAGAAAAGCAAGGAAACCAGAGGCACAGTGAGACTTCAGGGCTGTCTACACTTGCAATATACACTGGCACATTTCTTCACATGTCAGTGCCAAAAAGGAGTCACATGGCTATGCCCAGAACCACAATGGGAAGAGGACACACATCCATGGGGAGACAGCCGTAGCGAGGGAAGAGATGCAAGAAGTGACCAACTGAAGACACTAATGCAACCCACTGCAACTTCTTTCAACACAGTTCCAGTACTTAGCTCCAAAACCAAAGACAGAAAAGATAAAAAGATGGTCTTGTTCTTTTCACTGGGGTACATCCAGATGTTGATGTTTTTACTCTCTACAACTTTTTTTAATTCCTTGGATTTAGCTACTGTAATAGTTAATACATTGTATCAATAGAGTTCAGAAGTTTAACTAAGTGACTCAGCAAGGAGCCCCGGTCCTTACTTGATTAACATCCTGAACCTGTGAACAAGGAGGGCATGGAGGTGGTGTGAGTGCTATACCCGCCTTAGGGGGTGGTAGCCTCTTACCATATAGGGGAGAAAAAGAAACTTGTTCCTCCTCACACACACACTTTTTTGTCCTTGCTGCATTTGCTGTCTTCTTCCATCTTGAAGGGCTGCCCCTGTGCCATGCCACCCTGCTTTGGAGCCAGCCAATTAGGAACTGAAACCTCCACAAACTGTGAGCTAAATAAACCTTTCCTCCCTTAATTTTAGGTGTCAGGTATTTTGTCCCAGCAAGAAGAGAAAAGTAACCAACATAGCTTCAAAATTCTCTTCTATAAAAATATCTTTAAGTATAGGATGAGGATGTTCAAAAAATAAGAAAAAGGAAAGAAGTGCAAACAGGAGAAAAGTAAAAGAGTTGAAAAAGGAAAGAAAAAATGTTATTACTATAAATTTTACAAAACCAGTTTAAAATTAAATATGACACTACAGACAAACTCATTAATGCAGAAAAGTGAGTTAGACATTGGTTAAACCACTGGGAAGCCTTTAGGAAAATTAAGACTGAAAATAAAGATTAGAAAGTATTAGATTAGAGAACAGTACACCTAGATCCCAAACAGATAAATGATTCTGAAAAAGAAGATAGAAAATGTACTAAAATAAATCATTAATAAAAAATTGCATTGACTCTGAAGATTTAATGAGGTATATTTGAGGACTAAAACACCAACATCTGAGATATTCTAGTGGAAAGAAAAATCCCAGCCTCCAGGATGGCAAAAATGCCACCTACAATAGAACAAGTAATAAAGTTGAGATCTCGGCTGTACTCTAGTGAGTATAGCCAGGAAAGGGACAAATGTCTACAAAGGCATTAGGAGTACAAATTTTAAATCACATGTCCAATATTCACCCATTTTGCTTCATATGTAAAAAGAATTGGAAACACCCTATCCATGTATTTGTACTGGGAAAAAAAATAAGCAACTAGTCAAAAAGTTTTCTACCGTGATGTAGCTGTAAACAAGAAAGAGGGAACTGAAGGTATAATAGTAGCAGAAATTAATTTTTAAAAATTTCTGTCACATTTGTGTAAGCAATTATTTAAGAATCAGAATGTGCATTTTAAAACTACTTGAAATAAATAAGATAATGCTCATATAGTATGAAAATACCATTTCAATCCGGGGAGCTGAGGCCTCGCAAGCTGAGTTCCACCATACCAGCGCAGGCCTGGGGAGAGTTTAAGATCATCACTCCCAGCAGTTAAGTGCCTGCCCAGCTTGCAAGTGCACTAGATTAGGCTCAGGAGGTTTCTCAGGCCTTAGGCCACACCCAGCAACCTTCCTTCAATCAGGGGAGCTGAGGGCATACAAGGTGAATTTCAGTGTGTCAGCGCTAGCCCAGGGAGAGCTTTGGACCATCACCCACAGTAGTCAGGAGCCCTCCCAACTTTCTGGAACACTAGAAGTGGCATAGAAGGTCCTGCAGGTTGACTGGGCCACGCTCAGCAACCTCCATTCAGTCCCAGGAGCTGAGGGCATAGGAGGCAATTTCCAACATGACCAAGGGAAGCTTTGGAACATCACTTGAAACTCAGAAATATAGGAAAATGACAAGATGAAAGACCAAATGCAATCTGAAACCTCCAGCCCATCCCAAGAAAGCTTAGGAGTCATGTACACAGAAGAAAATATAAGCCATACACATTATTTCAGCCAAATACCTGAAATAATAGCAACTGAAACAAAGAAGCAACTTCGGGAAGTTTTAAAGGAATTCAAACTAGAAATAATCTCCCAGGCAATAGAAGAAATGATAAAAGTAATGAAAGACATGATGAACACATCTAAAGAAGACACAGTTAAAAAGCTAGAGGAACAAACCAAAAGATAGAATCCCTGGATGAACAATATAAGAAACAAACACAATACATGAAGCAGATTCAAAGAGATATACAGGAAATCAAAAACTCCATTGAAAGTTGTCAAAACTGCCTCAATGAAAGTGAAGATAGAATTTAAGACCTCCAAGACAAGTTTGCAGTTAGTGAATAGGAAAGGAAAAATCTTTTAAAAATAACAAGAAATCAGCCATGTTGGAACTTTGGACACTGGGAAACCAAGCAAGAAGCTTGCCTCCCTGGCAAGCAACAGTGGTATGGCAGACTGCAGCCCTTCCAGGGGGAGAACCACCAGCAGCTCCTGAGATCTGCACATGTTGGAACTTAAGATGCTGGGAAACCAAGCAAGCACCTCCCCTCCCCAATAAGTGGCTGCAGTGTGGCTGGCTGCGGCCCTTCCAGGGGGAAAACCACCAGTGTCTCCTGAGATCTGCGCCATGTTGGAACTTAGGATGCTGGGAAGCCAAGCAAGCACCTTCCCTCCCAGTAAGTGGTAGCAGT
This sequence comes from Cavia porcellus, assembly GCF_034190915.1. Lineage (NCBI taxonomy): Eukaryota > Metazoa > Chordata > Mammalia > Rodentia > Caviidae > Cavia > Cavia porcellus. The sequence goes on along the minus strand of NW_026947497.1, from coordinate 21,303,184 downwards.
GCAGCCAGCTGTGGCCCTTCCAGAGGAGAACCACCAGTGTCTCCTGAGATCCACACCATGTTGGAGCTTACGAAGCTGGGAAACCAAGCAACCAGCCTGCCTCCCTGCTAAGCATGAGTGAACCTACTGGTGCATGGCCTAGAGTCAAACATCCCCCGTTAGCAAATGGGAACCAGAAATCTGAGCATCTCCTGGGAGGTAGACCATAACAAACAAGGGGGATTTCCTTCTACAATATCTTTGAAGGCAAATATTTTTATTACTGTTTTGCTCTATTCTGATTAATGGTACTGCTCTATTTGATATTCTGTTTTGATAAGTTCTATAATGTTCTGTATTTCATTTCATTTTGATATACATGATTCAAAGAACAACTATTGTAAAGATAACAAAATACATTGTGATAACTATTACTGTTATCCCAGTAACCTGCTGTGAAGTTCTATACCAATTTCACTGTATGATCTTAGTTGGCTTTATTCTGTCTTGTTCTGTGGTATAGAATATTCAAGGCTGTTAGAGAGAAAAGACAGATCACCTACAAAGGAAAACCTGTCAGAATCACAGCAAACTTCTCAACACAAACAATGAACTCAAGAAAAGCAGGGAGTGAGGTATTTCAGATCCTAAAGGAAAATGACTTCCAACCTAGACTGACATACCCTGCAAAGCTATCCTTCAAAATGGATTGAGAAATAAGACACTTCCATGACAAAGAACAGCTGAAGAACTTCATGATAACCAAATCAACCCTGCAAAGAATACTGAAAGACATTTTAGATATACATAGGAAAATACCACTAAGCAAGGCAGACAATTAAACAGAATGGCAAGATAAAGGTACAACAGCAGAAAGATAACATGTCAACAATAAACCAATATATAACAGTTTTAACCATTAATGTAAATGGTCTCAATTCACCAATTTAAAAAAACAGACTGGCAGGATGGATCAAGAAATAACATCTAACCATATGCTGTCTACAAGAAACTCATTAAACCAAACTCATAGACTGAAAGTCACAGGATGGGAAACAATACTTTATGTAATAGGAACCCGCCCCCCCCCAAAAAAAAGCAAAGGTAGCTATTCTGTTTGCAGACAATGTGAACGTCAGTTAGGGGAAAACTTCAAGAGAAAGAGATAACAACCTTAAATATATATGCACCGAATTCCAGAGCACGCAGCTATACAAAGCAAGTATTAACAGAAATGAAAAATTAAATGAGCAAAAACACAATTATAACAGGAGACCTTAACACACCATTGACACAAAAGAACAGATCAACCAGACAGAAAATCAGCAAAGAAATAACAGAAGTGAATCACATCTATGAACAAATGGATTTGATAGATCTATACAGAGTGTTCCATCCAATAACATTAGAATATACATTCTTCTCAGCAGTACATGGGACATTCTCTAAAAAAGATCATACACTAACCTACAAAATATATTTAAGTAACTGCAAAAGAATTGAAATTATCCCATGCATGTTATCAGATCATAGTGCCATGAAACTAGAAATTAATGATAAAAGAAACTGCAAAACCCCCACAAACACATGGAAATTGAATAATATACTCTTGAGCAGTCAGTGAGTCACAGAAGAAATTAAATAAGAAATTAAACAATCCCTACAAGCAAACAAAATTACAAATACAACTTAGCAGAATCTGTGGGATGCAATGAAAGTGGCCCTCAGAGGAAAATTTATTGCACTGAGCTCCCACATCAGGAAAACAGAATGAACACAAATAAACAACCTGATGCTCTACCTCAAACATAGAAAAAAAAAAGAGCAAGTCAAGTCCAAAGCCAAAAGAAGGGAGGAAATTATAAAAATCAGAGCAGAAATTAATGTAATAGAGACTAAGAAAATAATCCAAAGAATCAGTGGATCAAAGAGTTGGTTCTTTGAAAGACTAAATAAAATTGATAAGCCCTTAGAAAACCTTATTTTAAAAAGGAAAGAAAAAACTCAAATTCATGCAATAAGGAATGAAAAAGGTGAAATCACTACAGACTCTGAGGAAATACATAAGATCATCAACATCTATTTCAAAAAACCTCTACTCTCATAGGTTCAATAACACAGAAGAAATGAAAGATTTCTAGAAACATACGAAGTACCAAAGCTGGGTCAAGAAGATATAAAACCGCTGAATAACCCAATTTCTAGTAATGAAATTAAGTGTAATTAAGTCCTTAACTACAAAGAAGAGCCCAGGCTCAGACAGATTCATTGCAGAATTCTACAAGAAATACAAAGACGACTTAATGCTAACACTCCTCCAACTCTTCAATGAAATGGAAAAAGAAGCAATCCTTCCTAAGTCGTTCCTGGAAGTATTACTCTATGACCAAAACCCAAGAAAGACCCAACTAAAAAAGAGAACTACCAGCCAATCTCCCTAATGAGCATAGATGCAAATATCCTCAATAAAATATTGGCAAACAGGTTGCAGCAAATCATCAAGAAGTTTATACATCATGACCAAGTGGGATTCATCCCAGGTATGCAGGGATGATTCAGCATACGTAAATCAACAAATGTAATCCACCATATCAATAAAGCTAAAAGTAAGAATCACATGCTCATTTCTATAGATGCAGAAAAAGCTTGTGAGAAGGTCCAATACTCATTCATGATAAGAATCTTTCAGAAAATTGGAATAGATGGTCTTTACTTCAATATGATAAAGGCCATCTATGGCAAACCAACAGCCAGCATCATACTAAATGGCCAAAAACTGAAAGTTGTTATCCTAAAATCAGGAATAAGACAAGTATATCCCTCATCACCACTCCTATTCAACATAGTACTGGAAATACTAGCCAGGGCAATTAGACAAGAGAGAGAAATAAAAGGAGTAAAGATAGGTAAAAAAGGAATTTAAATTATAATTATTTGCAGATGACAATATACTCTACATAGAAGACCCCCAAAACTCCATTGGAAGTCTCCTAGATATAATACATAAATTCAGCAATGTACCTGGATACAAAGTCATTACTCAAAAATCAATAGCATTCCTATACCCGAACAACAAAATCACTGAGAGAAAAATAAGAGAAGCCACACCCTTCACACTAGCAAACAAAAAAAGGAAATACTTAGGAATTAATCTCATGAAAGAAGTAAAACATCTATTCACGGAAAATTATATATAATACCTTGAAAAATGAAATTGAAGAGGATCTCAGAAAATGGAAAGACATCCCTTGCTCATGGATAGAAAGAATAAATATTGTGAAAATGGCCATTCTCCTAAAACTGTTACACAGATTTAATGCAATCCCAATGAAAATACCACTACCATACCTCACAGATCTACAGAAATCATTCCTAAAATTCATCTGGAACTAGAAGAGACCTAGAATATCAGAGGCAATTCTAAGCAGCAAAGGCAAGGCAGGAGGCATCACAATCCCTGACCTGAAGTTTACTACAAATCTACTGTAATAAAATCAACATGGTACTGGAATCAAAACAGATCTGAAGATCAATAGAATAGGTTAGAAGATACAGCCACAACTACAAATACACTCAACTACTTTATCTTTGTTAAAGGGGCCAAACATGTTCACTGGAAGAACGATAGTCTCTTTCCTAAAATGTGCTAGGAAAACTGGCTCTCCATATGCCAAAAACTAAAACTAGACCCATGCCTATCACCATGTACTAAACTAAAATCTAAATGGTTCAAAGATTTAAATATTAAAATACAAACACAAAATCTGTTGGAAGACAAATTAAGTAAAAATCTTGAAGACATAGGGGTAGGTAGAGAATTCATGAACAGGAATCCATCCACACGGGAAATACTTCCAAGAATCAATAAGTAGGATTACATCTTATTAAAGAGTTTCTGCATGCTGCAAGAAATCTCAAGCATAGTAAAAGAAAACCCACAAACTGGGAAAAAATCTTACTAGTCCCTTAGTGTCCCTCAGACAAAGGACTTTTGTTTAAAACATATAAAGAATTTTTAAAAAGTCAGACCCCCAAAATCCAAAGACCCAATCTAAAAATGGGGATCCAAGATGAATATATAAAAATACAAATGGCAAATAAATACATGAAAAAATGTTCATCATAATTACTCATTAGAGAAATGCAAATTAAAACCACACTGAGATTTCATCTCACTCCTGAAAGAATGGCCAGGATCAAGAAAACCACTAACAACAAATGCTGGAGAGGCTGTGGGGAAAAAGGAACTCTCCTGCACTGTTGGTGAGAGTGTAGACTGGTGCAGCCAGAATGGAGGTAAATTTGGAGATTTCTCAAAAAGCTGGGATTGGAGGTCCCATTTTTTCCAGCTATCCCACTTCTAGGCATATTCCCAGAAGAACTGAAAGCATCATACCATAGTGATATATGTGCACCCATGTTTATAGCAGCACAATGTGTAATAACCAGATCTCGGAAACAACCTAAGTGTCCATCAACAGAGGAATGAATAAAAAAGTTGTGGTATTTTTATACAATGGAGTACTACTCAGTCTTAAAGAATGATCACATTATTATATTTATAAATAAATGGGCGCAACTTGAGACCATAGTCATAAACAAAATAAATCAAACTCATTTGTATAAATACCTAGCATAGTCTCCCTAGTGTAAGAAATGGTAAGAGTGCATAAGATTTTATGGTAATCATGATTCCCCATTACATTGTTTTGAAGCCTTATAATGTTTTCATTCATTAATTGGAATAGTTTTATTCTGTTTTATTTGATTTTATTATGTGTGATGGTATGAACAGCTATTTTGAAGAAAACAAGACATTATGGCAGCCATTGTTGATTTAATATCATCTTGCTTTGAAGTACTACCATGCTTTTGTGTTTCTGTTTCCATTGGTTTTACCATGCTGTGTCTTACTGGATTTTAATATGTGTGATAGTAAGACAAATTTCCTATGGAAAATGAATAATACAATAGCCATTGTTCATTTTCTGTTATTTGGTTCTGAATGCTCTGTAATACTTTCATTCTCTTACATGGTTTTATACTATTTTGTTATGTTTGATACTGTTGTATGTGAAGGTATGCTCGACTATTTCAAAGAAAGACATTATGGTAGCTACTGTTAATATCTGGTTGTCATGTTGGAAGTGGTGTGTTGCTTATATTGTTCTGTTCTGATCTGCTTTGTTCTGTCATCTTTTGTCTTAATCTCTTTAAAATAAAAAAAAAGTAAATATCACCTTAATGTAAGAAGCTTAGTACAAAATTACAGATGTATTTTTAAAGATACATTGTAAGTGTATGTCCCCAATTTACTAGTTGAGTAGTAATAAATAAATATAACATTATTAATATACTAGTAATAAATATAACATTATAACTGAGTAGTAATAAATATAACATTATATAATCAAGAACTGCTTTAGAAACAATGGTAAGACGCTTGGTTAATCTCCCAGTCTTGAATAATAATTCATAAAATTATGGATAGGAAATCAGGTCAAATACTTTGGCCAAGGCCAGGCGTGTGGCATATACTTGTAATTCCAGTGTTCAGAAGGCTGAGTCAGGAGAATTGCCATGAATTTGAGTCCAGCCTGGACTACACAGAGACTTCAAGGCCAGCCTGAACTACAGAGTGAGAACTTGTCTTAAAAAAATGAAAACAAAACAAATACTTTGGCCAATAATAGAAAGCAAAGTTCAGAGAAGTTAAAAAATTAAAGAAAATCTCTCTCTCTCTCTCTCTCTCTCTCATTTTTTTTCTTGCTTTAATTCTTTTTATTTTCCTTTCTTTCATGATCTTTAATAATAAGAAGTTGGAAGAAAGGCAGTGACTTCATCATGTCAGAAGAAACTAGCATATCTTTAATCATCTACGCCACAGTTTTCCCTGTGGCTAACTCCCCTCCCTGGCTGCAAGATTAAAATCACACTTTTCATCCACGCATGCAGACATGGCAATGTTTTGAGGGAAGGAAGTGGATAATTAATTCCTGATATCTCTCATCTCTCACAGTCCCCCTTCCCCTTTGAATGAAAAAAAAATAAAACCTTTTAAAATTAAAATCTCTCTGGTGGATTTCTCTGAGACTTATTTTGGTCATCCTATCAGAAAAAATTTACTATGAAAAAAGCAATGTAAGCAGTGTACTGTTGCAATTTCAAAAACAAAAATAAATTTCAAAATAGGATAACAAAGAATTAACACATATTAAACAAGACAATATTGACGTTTTTAAAGTTGCAGAACAATATAAATAACAAATATTCCTCATAGGTATTTTGCTAGAAATAGTCAATAAGTCAATAGCAAACTCTTAGTGTAACAAAAGCATATAAAGGCAAAAACAAAACAGAAATAAGAAGAGAAATGAGCTATGATTGCAAAGCTTGTTTTTTAAAATGCATAATACATATATATGTATATATATATATGTATATATATAAAATAAGCAAGCATAAGGAAAAATACAGTCTTCTATTCCTCTAAAACCACACACAGGCAAAAAGTCCCAGAGCAATGAAAATGCTCACAAAATCACAATTACATGTGGAAAAATGTTACAACTACTTTGGAAGTCACTAATTCCTGTGCATTAAAATTATTTAATATAATTTTATTATTTAATGTAATTTTATTATTTAATATAATTTTAATAAAAATAGCAAGTTGTCTGTTTTTAGGAAGTTAAAAAAATTCTCAAATTCATTGAAATGACTAGAAAAGACCAATGAATGGTTGAAAATAAGAGGTGCCCGAGGCAATGATTAAATTTGTAATTATTTCTCTTTTATGTGGTGCCTAGCACAGTCTCTCTACAACTCATTGTCTAAGAGATGAAAACTTACAGGCATCCTAAATGTTCAAAGGTAGGGAGTTGATTTAAGTGAATTTTGTAATTAGCCAGTTTAATATCATTAAATCTCTTTAACTGAATTATTTAAAACCCAGAATTATACATTACATTTTAAATATTTAATAAAAGATAAAAGCAGTGCTGACATATTGGTAAATAAACAAAAAATAGCAAACCCTATGTTTTGTAAATATAATCCATAGACAGAGGCCAACAAAAAGATGTAGAAATTCCTTAACCTTTCAGAGCCTACTGATCCATTTTTGGACTTCCTGCAATAACAGAACACAATGAAATGTGTTCTTTTCAAATTCTCATCCCTTGAATTTTTCTAGTTAATGTACATGAATGTTATGTAACAGTTCAAAAAATTCAATCTTCAGCATAAATGGATTGAAAGTAATCAGTTATACGTGGTAACAGTATGATCACGTTGTGAACTGAGCATGGATTACTTTCTTAGAAAGTTATGAAAATGTTCTTTTCCTTGAAAAAGAGCAAAAAGCTGGAAGACCACAGAACAGCATCAGGTGCTTCTCATATTTACATCTGCTGTGAAGTCTAATCTGGTTATTGTTGTATCATGCCTAACGTGGTCAGGTCATTTAACTCTTTTGCTTTTATAAAAGGAAAATGGCATGATCATTAAATTAGTCCATAACCACATAAGAACAGAATCAATAAGCCCTTAAAGCCACATATACTTAAATTTTCTTAAGGAGACCAAGTGAGTCTAAAGAGTTGTAAAATGCTAGAACTTTAAATAAAACTTCAAGATTGTTGTAGGTTCAGCTACTATAATTTAACTGTTCTTTTTTTTCCCCCAGTACAGGGGATCGAACTCATGGCTGCGTGCTTGCAAGTCAGGTGCTTATGCCGCTGAGCTAAATCCTCAGCCCCTTAAATGTTTGTTCTTTATAAAAATTATAATTACACCTTTTTGGGGGGTCTTTTTCTTTTTTATCAGTCCCGGGGATCGAACTCACGACTGCCTGCTTGCAAGGCAGGTGCTTATGCCACTGAGCTAAATCCTCAGCCAATTGTACCTTTCAAAAGTCACTACTATTAACACTTCATCAACTATTTTTTTTGTTTTTTGTTTTTTTTTTTGGGGGGGTTGCTTGTTTATTTGTTTGGTTTTATTTTTTGGAGCCAGGGATAAACTCATGACCTCATGCTTGCCAGTAAGGTGCTTAAGCCTCTGAGCTAAATCCCCAGCCCATTTTAGAAGCATTTATTAAGTTCTTAATATGTGTTCTGCTGAAGATAGGATGTTTGGTGTGTTGGTTACTTTTCTCTCATGGCTGAGACAAAACACTCAGTGTCCAAAATTAAGGAAAGATTTATTTAGCTCACAGTTTATGGAGGTTTTATCCCATAATCGTCTGGCTTCAAGGTAGGATGGTACACGGCAGAAGGGCAGCAGCTCACGGCAGCAACAGACAGCAAAAGCAACAAGAGCAATAGGGGAGAGAGAGAGAGAGAGAGAGAGAGAGAGAGAGAGAGAGAGAGAGAGAGAGAGAGAAAGCCTTTCTATCTTATGTTGCATGCAGGCAACAGGGTGCGTGTAGCACTCATACACATAATCCCAGCATTAGACCATGAATCAATCACAGACATTAGAAGCCCACTCTCATGAATGCATGAGGAATCAAGGGGACATCTAGACACAAACCAGCAGTAATACCTAAGTCTGTGTTCCAAGACCTTATCAGAGGTGATAAGTTATCGCACATCATGCTAGTCATGGAACAGCATGTCCAGAAACAGCTGTCAAGTATTCTCCCATATCATGGTGTAAGGCACAGATATTTGTATGAGAAACCTCTTGGTACAGAAAGAAAGAAAGAAAGAAAGAAAGAAAGAAAGAAAGAAAGAAAGAAAGAAAGAAAGAAAGAAAGAAAGAAAGAAGAGAAAAGGAGAAGAGAAGAGAAGAGAAGAGGAAGGGAGGGGAGGGGAGGGGGAAGGGGAGGGGAGGGGGGAGGAGAGGAGAGGAGAGGAGGAGAAGAGAAAAGAAAAAAAACAGGTGGTTGAGAATGATAATTCAGCCCATCATTTGGCTCATATTTAGAACTAAAATTAAAACATAGACAACATCTTAACTTTAAAGATCTCCAAAATAGGACTACCTAAATTTTTGATATCAGTTATCATATTTCTGTTTTCTGAGATAAATAAAGTCTACAGTAATCCTAACTTCTTGTGGGAACAAAAATTTTATTTATTAATATTAATATTTATTATTAAAATTAAATTCATGTCATCCAAAGATCTTCAAATAATTTCCAGAATTATTTTCCTTTTATTCTTTACAAACTAACCCTTCAACAGAATAGCTTTCTTTAGCTGTTCATTTTAGGGCATGTCATGACATGACCTTGTGCTTTGGTTGTTCATTCTTATTTTGTGAACAATAGGGAATTGAAAGTACATTCTGTAAGAATCATTGTTATTTTAAAAAAATGTCTACAGGGCCGAGAAATCAGCCTGCGAGTGCAAGGTCTTGAGTTCAATTCCTGTTACCAAAAAAAAAAAAAAAAAATCTTTATAGACTAGCTACTTAAAATTATAAAATTATATTAATTATTATTAAAATATTCTACTAAAAACGTCTCTTCTATGTCTCTCTCAATTCACAGCTACTGGCTCAAAAGGAATTTTAAAACATTTACTACTTATTTTTCTAAAAGCAATTACAAATCTCAAATTTTCTTAGTATGTCTCATTTGGAGACTTTTAAAAACTCACAAACAAAAAAGTAGGCTTGAAATACATCTCCTGTGTGAACTGTTCTTATCATGCTTAACAGGGCATTTCTTGTACCCTCACAAAGTCTGATATTTGTGTGACGGCAATATTGCTGCATCAGCTTCCTTTGGGAAATAATTAGTATATTTTTCCTACTGTCCTGTCTTGCATTTGTAATGAAACTCTTATGTACAGATGAGTCTATGTACTATAAACCTTGTACTATATGTGCATATTTGAAAGAATAATGGCATGGCCACTTGTGAGAGGCCTGTGAGAGGCCTCCACTCTACCTAATTCTAGACAAATCCTTTTCCTGCGTTAAGACACATGCAGGGATCCCCATCCAATATACCATTTTTTAAAATTTTATGAATGAATTCAGACATTATGTTCTTGAAGCTACTTACTCAATGTTAGTTGAAAAATGCATTTGTTGTAAAACTATTCCAGAACTTATTTTACCATTCTACAAACAATGGGCGTATAAGTCCTCCTCGGTTTTTTGGTACTATGAACCATCCTAGTATAAAATCACTTGAGCATGCTTTCCAGTAGAAAGAGTAAGAGACTGACTCACAGCAGGTGGCATCTTGTCAAAAAGGTCCCAGGAAAATTGAGGTATTGTCCAAATTCATATCAGTATATTAATTTATTTTTGCTACAATAATAAACTATCACTAATTTATTATTTTTGATGTATACAGTGTACTTTCTAATAGTTTTGGAGTTCAGAATTCCAAAACTGATCTCACTGGGCTACAATGGAAGTATTTATCAGAGCTGGTTCCTACGTTAAGATTCTAGTGAAGCATTCAGTTCTGTGCCTTTTCCAGCTACTACAGGATGTCCAGATTCCTTGGCTCATGGACTCCTTCCTTTTTATACACCAGCAACAGACTGCTGAGTGTTTCTTATACATCACTCTGCTGCTGATCCTCCTGCCTCCCTCTTCTACAGACAAGGACCCCTGTGATTACGCTGGATCTACACTGATGCCCTATGTTAAGGTCAGCTGGGTAATAACCTGACTTTTATCTTCTACTTTAATTTCCTTTGTCATCTAGCCCAACTAACCCACAAGACTGAGATGTGCCCCAATCTGGAAAACCATTTTTCTGCCTATTGTAGAAAATTCTTGAAGAGTTACAGATGTGGGTGTGAGACATGGAGCAAATTCCAATGGAGAAAGCCTGAACACTCACAAGAGAATGAGATTAACTTTAAAACACTATCAGTTTATATTAAAAGGCACTGAGAAGGTATCTAGGTCCCCAAATTTTCTAAGGTAGGAACAATGTGTAGAAAAATACTCTGTGGCAAACAAAGGTCATCCTATGAAAAGAAAGGTCTTCTCAGATGGCAGAATCAAGACCCAGGAAATACGTTGCTCTCAGAGCAAAGCTATCTCTAGTAAGAAACATTCCTTGCATTTAGAAGAAGCAGTCTCCCCAGGGCCAACATCTGTCCCATGAATCACTGCTTCAAAGCAGTCAAGCAGGTATTAGTGAAGCCAGTTCAGATGGCCAGAAGCCATCTGCAGTCCTGTGTCCCCCATTTCCAGAAAACTTGTCTCATGCACTCTGAGTGGGTCCATGGCAACCAGATTTTCAGGGAAGAAGGTCTCATTCTAACACTCCTTCAAAGGAATCTTTTTACTTCTCTCTCTTCTCCTCTCTCTACCTCTCTTTTTCTCTTCCTCCTATTCTACTATTCTATCATCTCTATTTTCTCCTCTTGTATCAGCCTTCTGAGTTACCACAATCTGCTCATGCCCATACCTATGTGATTTGAAATGAAAGATAGCAGAGCATATAGAAGGTAATATAAACAAATCCGTGCTGTCTCAGGAAGGTGGCTACAGCAAATACACACACTATCTGTGTGCACCAGTGGTTCTAGCTCTAATGGAATTGTCTCTAGACATGAACTGTATCTCTGTGCCTAGAGACAGGCTACAAAGCTGTCCTGGCTGGACCAGTTCTGTGGCGTAATGGCCTTATGACTTCTATGTATAATTCTTCAATTCTGAATCTCCTGAAAATCCCATATGCAATCAAAATAGAAAAAAATGTCCTTCTCTCTTTTACCTAAAAAATTGTACTTAAATCATTTCCAAGTAATCATACTTAGTACAATAGTATGGAGGCTCCTGATTCATGTGCTCTGTAGTTTAAGATAGCATTGGAAAATGACCCCTGGACAAGTGAGAAGGGTACTAATTCCCTATGTTAAGTAGTCTAAGATCGCACACACACACAAATAATTAATGGGACATAATTAAGATATGGGATTATAAGATCTTAATTGTTCAAATTAGTGAGGTTTAGTAATATATCCACATAGCTACTATTTATATTTGTAAATCTCTTCAACAATGAGAAATATTGTGCCCTTTGTTTTAATAAATTTCCTTATTTGAATAAGCTCCCTGTATATAACCAATCACTTCTTTCCTCAATAGATACCTTTCTCACCTCCCATGGGCTTTACAGTCTCATGCAGGACTAGTTTCCCTCATGTGGTCATCTCACTGATGGCTTAGATAGCCCAAGTCACATGGTAGGTAACCCTGGCTGTCCTGGGGCTTGAGCCCTCAATGAAGGGTCATATCACCAAACAGGCTCTTCTTCACTGTGTCCAGGCTCTCACACCTGACACCTAGACTCCCTCCCTAGCACCTGCCTCCCCATCCTTCCCAGACCCAAATTCCACTCGGGGAACCATGGTTCCCAGTCCGTACTAGCACAGACATTCACTGTGCTCTAAACAGGCTTTGTGGCTTTATGGGAAGTTTTCAGGAAGGGAAGGGAAGAGGAAGACTCAGAAAGAGGAAGGATAAGAGCTCACTGTGTTTTCAATTTCCATTTTCCTAATGGTGAGCATCTTTTCATGTGTTTATTGTCCATACACTTCCTTTTACAGAACATCTATTCAAATAATTCACCTATTTTCAAATTTATTTTATTATAAAATTTATAAGTATAATTAATATATTCTGGCTATATTCCTTTATCAAACACATGTAACATTCATATTTTTCCAGTCTGAGACATGTCTATTGATTTTCTAAATATTTAGTTTTAATTAAGTTCAACTTATTTTTAAAATAATGTTGGTTTTGGTTTTTATTTTATTTTGGTTTTTGCTTGTCCAAGTGAAGACATCTCTGCCTTTCCTAAGATTACTACAATATTCCCTTACATTTTCTTCTAAAAACTCTATGATTGTGACCTTTATATTTACAATCTATGACCCATCTCGAAATATTAGGGGATAAGACATTAGGTAATAATTGAGATTTATGTCTTTCCATATTGAGGTCATTTTTCCAGCAACTTAAGTTTGAAACATCCATTTTTAACTGAATTTCCCTATTTTTCCCCAAATTTCAATGGATTGTCTATGTGAAGATTTATTATTGATTTTTCCTCTGTTTCAGTGAACTATTTGCCCATCCTGCTACCAATACCACACACTATTGATTTCTATAGGTACATAGTAGATCTTTTTTGTTAGTATGTTTGTGACACATGGTGAATATATTCATCATGGGAATTGGTCTATAATATATGTTAATCCTCTGCTTCCCCTGCTTCCCCTTCTTTTCATCTCTAGATCTCTGTTTCATTTGCTAAAGGCCTACCTCTGTTTCTTATTATCTTTCACTTTACTCTTTAAATTACTTATATTTAAGCTTCTGTGTCAAATTTCACTGAACATTATATTCATAAGGTATGTACATATTCCTACAAATGACTCAGATTTATTACTGTGGCTGAGTAGTGGTAGTTTTGAAGGCAAGGAGGGCAAGTTCTCCAAGACTTTGCTTTCTTTTCTTCTTTTTCAGAGTTGTTCTTTGATACTATTCTAGGTCACTCCTAAATGCTGTTCTCAGTCTCCTTCTAGGTGTGCTTCTCCATATATACCTCACATATGGTTGTCTAAGACCAGCAAGAGAATCTTCCCGGAATGTGTTTGTAGGACAGAGACCTGATGAAGGGCGCAGTATCCTATCACCTTTGTCATTTTATGTAGATTAGAAACCAGTTGCAAATTCTGCAAACACTCAAGGGAGAAGGGCATATAGGGCAGTGCACTGGGGTCAACTCTGCTACATCTTATACTGAGTTTCTTCTTGAAAATTGTGATTTTTTTATGACATGAAAATGTAATTTTAATTTTTATTATTTAATTGGTAAAAATATCTAAGTCTTTGATTTATGAATATCAAACATGTATGCTGTGAACTTGATGTGTTCACTTATTGATTCTAGTACATTTTTATAGATTACATAGAGTTTTCTTGGCTGGCAAGCGATTATATCATCTGCAAATAATAACAGCTTCACTCCTTTATCTAATATTATTTATGCCTTTTTTCTCTTTATTTTGTCCTCTTGCATTTTCTCAAACATTTAACTGGATGTTGAAGAGGAATGCTGAGACTGGACACCTTTGGTCTCTTTCTGCTCCTTGTGGAAAGTGTCTTACCATTTCAACATTAAATATGATGTTGGCTGTATTTTTGATGAATGCCCTCATTGGTAGTTAGTGAAAGGTCCTTAGGTTCATCCTTTGTTTACTAAGAGTTTTCATTACACAATTGTTATTGAATTCCGTCAAATCTTTTTTCTGATCATACTGTGTGGAAGAGCAACAAAGCTTCCTTCCCTGGTAAATTACTCAAATTGCTAAATAAATGATTTTAAAGTTATTTTCTTGGGGTAATTATGTAGCAGTAGATAATTGGAAGGTTTGAGTACCTAAAACTAGATACTATCACAGCAAAAATTTAAAATAACATCTTTGGCTTTAGGGGAAAGCATACAAGTATCTGAGCCTAGAGTTCCAGTAGAAATTCAGTATGTTCCAGCGACTGAATACGGGTCATGGAGGTCCCAGCAGAGTGAAAAAGGACAATGGAGTTACAGCCCAATCTGGAGGAATAAGCAAGAGCCAGATCATGCAGGTATTCATAGTAGGATAGAGTTGGTTATATTCTTCTCAAAACGAAAAGGTGTTGGAACGCTTTCCCAGTAAACAAAAAACTAATGTGATCTAATTGAAGTTTTGAAAAGCTTCAATACAAACAACAATCTATAAGAGTCTAAAGGAGACTAATTAGAAGATGGCGTAACGTAGTCCAGGTAAGAGATGATGGAGTCTTGGGGGAAAGTGTTGAAGGAGGAGATGTAAAACGGTAATTTTAATTTAGACTTGTTAATAAAGACAAATTCCTGAGTTTCCTGTGTTTGTTTTCTACTACTCAATATTCTTTTCAGGAATGTTCACACATGATGTCTTTAAGACTTCAACGATTGACAATGATTTCCAACTTTTCCTTTCCTGACAGAAAAGTCAGCCAAATTTGTGACTCAACTTTACAGCAGGAATATCTATCAACAACTTTCTCTATTGCTTCCTATAATATTTATCTTGACCTGATTTCTTATTTCAACTTAGACCAGCAATATTTTAAGGTTATCTCATATTCTATATGGAATAAAGTGTATATATATATATATATATATATATATACACATACATACAGGCAAGCATGGTGGCGCACCCCTGTAATTACAGTACTCGGGAGGCTGAGGCTGGAGGATCATTGAAAGTTTGAGAACAGCCTGGGCTCAAAAGTGAGCTAGCCAGCCTGAACTGCATGACAAAACCCTATCTCATATATATATATATATATATATATATATATATATATATATGTCATCATAAAAGAACCCAGTAATTTAAGTATAGGAACAATGTCCCTCAACAAAATGAAAACCCATTTGTAACAAAACCATAATGAACATATTCAATGGTGACAAGTTTAAAGTTTTTCACTTAAGTTTGTAAATAAGAAAAAGATGCTTACTTGCAACACTTCTGTTCAGTATAAATAGTACAGTACTTGAAAGTATTAAATAGAACAATTTGAGCAAGAGAAACTAACATCACTCAAATTTGAAAGAAGTTCAGGTGTCCCAGTTTGAAGATGACATGATTTTATACATAGAAATTATCACCAAATAAGTTAGAATTAATAAGTAAATTGATATTTGTGTCAGATTTCTCAATTTGTGCATATTTAATGCTTATTTAGACATTCCACAATGTCTATGAATTTCAAAGATATGCAAGATAAATATGCATAATTTTGCTTCCAAATTAACTAACATCAATGTTAATAATTATTTTTAAATATACATATCAGATAATCCAACGCGAGTCTAAACACCAAGATACTGATTGATAGGTAGAGATGGAAGAGAAACTGGACTGAGCTTTGGTGAACTAACCTGGACCTAGTTCATTGTCACCCATATTTTTATGGAATCAGCTAACCTAGATTTAGAAAATATTCCAGGGTTGAACTATTATTAAATTGCCTTATAATGAACACAAAGGTAGAGCAAGGTCTTTGATTGGCACACAATGTTCACAACTAACCCAGATAAGTGCACACATCCCATAGCAAGTCTGCCATACAAGAGAATAGCGATTCTTGTGTTCAAAGGTTTTGGATGTGCTATGCATCTTATCAAACGAAATGAGAATCTAGCCAACAAGTCCTAAGCTGAGATGAGCCTACAGTAAAGTGCCCTTTAGATGATTATAACAGTCCCAAGTATAAGAGACAGTAAAGCCCCTGATTTGGAGACCGTTTGATAGCAAGGCATGGCTCTGGGCCAGGGTAGCAGTTTCAGTTATTCTTTTGATGGATCTTATTTGCATTGTTTCTTAGCTTTCTATTAACTCTGCTAAAACCTATGAATGCTTTCAATATGTAGGAAATTATAAAAATGAGACTATTCCAGGGATAACAGCACTTATTTCTCTAAGACCAAAATGGTAGTCACTCTGGTAATTAATGATGGAAGACATCTTTCCTAGAGAAATAGGAAAGTCACAAGAAAAGTCAACTTGGTTCTAGAAAAAAAAAATGCAAGGCAAGATGTTGGGAGCAGAGTTCAAAGTCTGCTTCTGAGCATAAGTAAGGCCTAGTGACAGAACTCTAGATCCAGTGGGGAACATTTTGAGATGCCTCGCTCTCACAATAAAACTAGGAGTTGAAGGTAAAGGAAATAGTGGCATATACTTGGTACAAAGAAGAAACACAAGAGTAGGAAGAGGAGAGGATGCAGAGGGGAGAGAAAAAGAAGTGTATCTCCAACAATACCTACCAACTCTACTCCTCTGTGTAAGCTCTCCATTCATTTCTGTATTTTGTCCTGTACGTTTTCTGCAAGTGAATGCCATCTTACATAATTGACAATGAATTATGACTTTCCTGTGTTTAGGTCTACTCCCTGTCCTTTCAACTTGTAAGTGAGAAACACAGATCATTTTAGAATGGAATGACATAACCACTCCACCCTAAGGTCATTATTCTCTTTTGATGAGGCAGTATTTGATATAAACAAATTTGTAAAGCAAGACACAGATACTTTCATCTGCCAGATTCAATGTAATAATTTAATAGTTACGAGATTATTTAAATAAGTAAGGTCTGCAAAAATATCATTATAAAGCCATTAGTTTTAGCATTTACTTAGAAAGTAACATTGATTCTGACAGAAACAATGGTCTGGGATTTGTTTGAAAATTATATTCTCATTTATGGGGAAATGCTTTGCCTAGAGCCTTTTAAAAGAAATGAAAAAAGCACAGGCATCGATGATGATGTACTACTTAGTACAACAAATATTCTACGGATATAGCATGCTTATTTTGCTTATGTTTATATTTTTCCACCTCTGTTAGACAGTCTTTTTCTTCCATGACTAAAATCTTTCAGTAAACTCCAACCCCAATTGAGCCTTTCCTCTCCTGAACACTGAACAGTTCTTAAACTACATGACCCTAGAGTAATGCACTCATTCACTCTGTGTGATCATTCATACAGATCTGTTAGATCTTCCCTCATTGCTACTCAAGGCCTGGGATGGTGATGTCTAGGTCTTAATAAGTCTTTATTGACCTATGTGGAATGTAAGTCTAGAAGCTATTAGAAAAACTAAGTGTTATTTTGAATATATTTTTTAAAAGTTTGAATATCATGCACTTACTTTATTGTTCTAAGAAAGGGCACCAGCATACTGGAAGTCATTTGATCAGGAGCGCCCCCCAAACAATGCCAATGAGAACAACCACCATCTAAGGGCTTAGTGTGCCAGGCAGTGCAGTTGTGCCCGTAGACCAGCTCATTTAATCCCCACAAGAACCCATGAGTTGGTTACTAGTTTTGCTCTTGCTGTTAGACACACTCACTTGTAAATTCCTATCACAACCAGGTAATATTTAAAGTTAGTATAATGAAAATACCCACAAAATGAACCAGAATATCTTGATGTGATATCTTTTTCTGCAGGCAGAGCAGGATGATCTAAGATCTTCCTAAGCAGAAAGCCAGAAAGTGGCAGACAACCATCATGAAACCAACGGCAAAGGCAGCTCTGAAATCTAACCCTAGCAGCAACAGGGAAAGATGGTCAGATACATCTAACTCACAACGCAGAAAGTCTTAGCAATGAGAGTAGAATATTCAAAGACCATTTCTACATTCTGCTATTTTACCTCCACCTTAGGAATTGTCCTGCTATTTACTACTTACTACCAATTAATAATTTAAACTTGTAGAAAAAAGATCAATGAATCTACTACATATTTGATATCGAAAATGCTAAAAGGAAATATGTTTAAAATATCAATGGCATAAAAACTGAGTATCCCTTATCCAAAATGTTTGGGATGACAATATGTAATGTATTAATTATTATTATTCTCCTATTAGAATGTTTTGAAACTCTGTTTTAGTGAGGATTTTTTCTCTTTCAAAAAAAAAAATGCCTGGGACCAGAAATTTCTTGTTTGTTTGATTTTTGATTTTGGAATATTGTATCTACGTAATAAAACTGGGAACAGGACCCAAGTCTACATAGGAAATTTATTGATGTTTCATATACACCTTATATACATAGCCAGAAGGTGGTTCCATGCAGCATCTATGGAGCACCTGGGTTAACCTGCCACCTATCACATGGCATCAGGTGTGGAATTTTCTAGTGTGGTATCATGTTGGCACTCAAAAAGTTTTAGACTGTTGAAGCATTTCTGATTTTAGAGTTTCAGATTAGAGATGATCAACCTGTAATGGGGAAAGTATAATATCAAAAGGCCGATGCCAGAAACAACACATTCAGGAAAGCATGTATAAGGAAGCACTAATAAAAATTTTGCACATGGCAAATGGCATGTAGCATAGACAAACACAAGCTAGAGCCTCTAGGTTAAAAGCTTAGCGCCCAAGTCAGACTGCTCAAGTTCAAATTGCAGTTTCATCACTAGCTGTCTACATTAAGTTGCTTAAATCTCTGGGCCTATTTCCTCATTTATCAATAGGGAATAGTATAGTACCTACCATTTCAGTTGCTGGGAGAGGTAAGTGCACATTTCTGGAACTGTAATATACAAACACGACACGAGTGGTTATTGTTGTTTAAATGGTGAGCCATTTTTACAATATAGCTATGGTGTCACTTTTAAAACATTTCAAGGATCTATTAAGATTCATATATTAAATAGCATGGGACTGTGCTTCAGTTTTGACCTGAAGCTAAGACCATTAAGCTAAACTTTTCTCTAAAATACAAATTTAAAAGACCACTATTTGTAAAATTGTATTTAAGTAAATGCCTCTTTCTTCCTTAATAAATAGACTTTCAAAAGTAAAAGTACAGACTTTTAACAAGTTTGCTGACTAAGGAGCTGACTTCATGGTACCAAACCTGGAGGTGAAGCACTAGCACTTGATTCCTAGTTGCTATGGGTATATGTAGATGGGTGTGTTTTTCAAAGACCTTGTCTTGAGAGTTTTTTTTTTTAATTTTCAAATTTAATAGGGCTTGAGTATGCTAAGTGAATGTCCAAATGCTAGGGGCAGGAGTTGATTTTAGGGGTGAGCTAAGCAGAGATTAGGGAATGTTTAAATGTAATGCTGCCCTTAGACTGGTAGAAATAATTTAGTTCTTTTGCTGTTGTTTCTGGAAAGAACTAATCAGCTGAAGCCATGCAGCAATATTTGGTAGTAGAAGGTATTTAAAATGCTATATTAAAAATCTATGATCAGGTCAAATAAGTCAAATCATAAATATGTACTATTGTACAGGGCCAGCACTTTGGGGTACATTTCATTTATATGACAATAATGTGTGATTTTATGGTCAATTTTAGTGTTAAGAAAATTATGTGTTATCTAAAAATGCTCTTTGAAAAACTACATGGCAATTTTGGGAGCTAAGTGTTATTATTCCAAGTTATTTCTAAATTCAATTTTCATGAAGTCAAATAAAATTTGAGTAAAATGATAATATTTAAAAATTTAAAATGTTGACATTAAAATATTTCAAATGATGTCTTAGTCTGTTTGACCTGCTACAACAAAATGCCTTAGTCTAAGTAATTTACAAACACAGAAGTTTGTTGCATATGGTTTCAGAAGATAGGAACTTCAACGCTATTAGTGATTGATGAGGGCTTACTCCTTGTTTCTTAGAGGGTCATTTTTGCAGCTCCCTGGGGATAAAATAAGTACCCTTTTAGGCCACTTTTATAAAAGCTATAATCTCATTCATAAGCACTCTGTTCCTCTGACCTAATTTCCTTCTAAAAACCTCCAAATCTTGGTACTATTGCTTTGGGAACTGACTAGCTTTGCTGTGGAAACAGACATTCAGACTATAGAAAATAATGAACAAGTAGAATCATATTAACTGAATACTAGTTTAACCAAGGGGCAATGATTAAAAACAAATGCACATTAACTTCACATTATGTAAATCACAAGGATTCTAGGATCTTCAAGCACCATATATATTTTATAAGTTAAAATCAAATTACTTACCATAAGAACACATTTCCCAATTTATAAAAGGAGTAAATAAGATAACATAGTCTAATATACCCTTAATAACTTTAAACACATCTCTTTTTAGTAAGTTTTCTATTTGAAAACATAGATTTAACATTAAGTCAGAAGTTAAATTACCATGGTACTATGAGATGGCTCCAAAACTCTAAGCCACTAGGCTGATGCCAATTCAGAAGAGTTCTCACTGAGATTTATACAAACAAGAAATAAAGACAATATATTGAGTTCTTATGGGGCCAAATACTTTCAGCTATCCAACTATATAAACAAATTTAAAACTATATTCCACTTATTCTGAAGAGTTGACTTTTAGAAATATCTTGATTCACAGCTATGAAAAAGTCCAATATTGAGTTGAAATCTTAAAAACGTGTGATACACAAAAGTATGGAAACAATACAAAAAGGCAAATGCAATAGAAACAGCATACGGTTTGGTAGTTATACAAAAGTAGATTCAAATCCCAACTCTATTTATTTTACTATGTATATGACTTTAAATTAAAATTTAGCAGCTGTTATCCTTAATTTTACGACCTAGATCTTACTTGTTAGTGACTAATTCAGAGTTGGTAAGAACGCTCTAGGATCACATTTCTATGCATTTTGCATGAGTCTGTCACAGTATACACTGGAACAACCAAAGATCTGATCTTGTAATGTTGATTGGGTAGAAATAATACTAGAAGAGACAGTAATATCAATGCTACTTTTTACTATTGTTGTGAAAAATGGCAAAACTTCCTTGCCACTACTCACATGTAACATTCTAGAAGCAAAAAAAAAAAAAATGCATATAACATACTTTCTTAATAATGTACTTTTCTTTGTCAGCTAAGGTTATGGCCAATCACTGTTGCACACATGAATGCATCATGACTTCTGATTAACTCTTTCCAAATAAATTGAACTCATATCAGGAGATTAAGCTAACTCAGATGTGATTAAGCTGAAACACATGCAACACTGATTTTGTTCTCAGTGTAGTTTTAAACTGTTAAACCCACACCAGCTGCTTTCATAAGCCAGCAATTCTAATCATCCAGTATCACTCCTAGAGGCATGTTAGATTACACGAAGAATGCAATAAAACACCAATGTTAGACTTTCAGTAGAGTTATGTCAATTTCTAATCAAATTTAATTCCAGTTTTCCCTCACTATTCTTGTACGAAGAGATTTAAAGAAAATTGACTGCAGCAAATAAAACATGAAAATTTTTTAAAGCTGAGACCCTCAAACGATCTGCTTTTGTTTCTAGTTATAGATAATGAAGCTCCTCAAAATTCATTTTGAAAACCACAAGTCCCTTGGTTGAAAATAGAAACATAAAAAGAACATACTTTAAAACTTACAAGTTTACTGAGATTCCTCACTAAGAAAAAATAATTTATTTGATTTTGAAGAAGGAAACTAAAATTAAGTGTTATAAGACCTCATCCAAACTTAACAATCTAAGACTTAAAGTGTAAGCATCTTGGATTGTAAAACTTGTAAGTATTCTTCAAGAGCTTCACAAGGTTTAACTCATTTAAAGCACACATGCACCTAAGACTTGGGATATATATTATTATATCCCATTTTTCAGAAGAGAAAATTGAAGCATTAAAAAGTTAAGTATCCTGAGATGTTAAGAGGCAAAGCAAAGATCTAATCCAAATCCTGTAGCCCTTCTTAATGCTTATTTTACAATAATATGCAAATTATACACATCAAAAATGCCATTTTGAGATGATCTTACTATAAAGACATCAAATGATTGTATGTTACATCTTTTGTATACTAACAAGATGACTAAAATCAGGTTATTATTCTCATTAACAGATACTGAACTACTACTCTTTAATGAAGTAATTTGAACTCATCTTCTTAAAATTGTAACATTTTATATAATTTCTTCCTTTCCTTCCACTATCTTCTTCCTTATCTTAAAAGGTCTGTGTCTGTTTTGTTTCTTCTATGATTCTAATCTTAATTTTCATCTTCCATTTGCTGGTTTTCAATTGCTGTTGACATATGCACTGTTATTTTCTTCTGGAAATCTTGAGTCCTCTTCATTTATTTCTAAGTCAGTCTTTTCTGTTGTTTCAATTATCTATTTCTCATTAACTGTATGTATGTGTTTAGCTATCTTAGGTTTACTGATGAATCTTAGAACGTCTGAATGAATACACTGGATTTTCCTTCGAGAATAGTACAAAATATTAAAAGAAGAAAAGCTCCTCCATTTTCAACATTTCCTACTCACTCCAACCCCAGCATCAGCCTTTAACATCAACCCCAACTGCCTCTCCAAAGCTCCTCTGGTTAGAGTTTCATCTGTTGGCAAATAAAGGAACAAAGTTATAGTTTTTGCGCTTGTACTGTTTACTACCCTTTTAGCTAACCATGTATTTGAAGCTATCTAGCAAATACTTGATTCAGATTGAAAGTGCTCTAGTTAAATATGCCAAGGAAAATTAATCAAGGCAAGTCTCTTATCCAAGAGAAGAGGCCAGAGTTCTGATACTTAGATCACATGATGATACACATGCCTAAGTAAGGAAGTGCCAGCCCTTCCGGGATGGTAGAAAGTGACAGTGTGCAAAAGCATTTACTGACAGTCATGTGTTTAGCTCATTACCTTGCTTATTTTTTAATGGGCTTTCCAGGTAAATCAGCAGAGAGACGTTAAATTGCATCGATTGGTTCACCACATTGTAAATGTGCCAGGGTAGCTATTTTTCAGGTATCTGAATTGACCCAAAAGCTGAATGACTCTTGTGTTAATAAGTAATGAAATACGCATGGCTGGACTGCACTCTAGTCTGGTGCCAAAGTAATTATCTATTACCTGATATCATCCAGGAATTCTCTTTACACATATCTGATGCAAGCAGGTAAAATACTTAATCCTTTTTCCAAATATACTAATCCCCACAATCAACCTATATAAAAAATAAAGCTAAGTAATAACCATAATTTTAAACCAAACAAGCAAGTAATTTCCCTGTCCTAAGTCTTGAGACATTGCTAGTCACAGGTGTGATGTTGATTCTGTCATTGTTTTATACTGGTAAGCAATCTGTGGAAAACGAAGAGGAAATAAAACAATAAAATTAATCAATTTACCACCATGACTATCCACAAAAGAAAACAAGTATTATATTGCCTTCTTCATTATTAAAAAAAAAAAAAATGACCCACAATTGCGTAATTGGGACTGACAGAGCCAGGAAGTCTTAAATCATGTGACTTATTACATTACCTTTTTTAGTACTTATTCTACTAAGTAACTGTTTACTTTCATGCCATAGTGAATACTGCTGTGCTTTTAGTCAATATAAAATCGCAAAGTTGAATGACAATAGCAGTCATAATAAGAAATGAAGAGATAGATACATGATTCTTTCAAATATTACTTATGGAAAAGAAAGAAATTTCAAAAGACATGTGAATAAGCCTGTTATATAGTTGCTAGTTACTAAACAAAAACACTGTCACTTTTCTAAGATTGACAGATTTGGAGAAAAATATGAGTACTAGAAATGTACTATAAATTATACTGATAACCTTATAAAAGTAGACTTCAAGTTATATCTGTGGGATATTTTAGTGGTACTAAGATTAGACTGAAGAAGTCCTGAACAAACCATCCAAAAGATATTTCTACCAAAGTGCTACTTGTATCATAACTCTTAGGGCCCTATTCAGTTCTTATAACACATGTATGAGCAGATCTCCCTGAATTAAACTTCCTATTTTATTTTAAATATAACATATTTTATACTGCTTCCATTCTAAAAATATTATTTGGTTGTTCATTCTTTAATTTGCTTATTAAATCCCTTAAATATATTGATTTTATCTTAAGCACCAAGCAATATTATACAATACACATAACTACAGTTAAAAGTAATCTGTCTAATGGTTTCTTTGAATAGGATATTTAAATAAGAACAGCGTCAAAGGCATTAAAAGCTTGATAAAATAATAAAGTAATAAAAGGACACCATTTTAACAGACACTTCATTGAGTGATTCTTAGGGAAGGATAATAAATTTAAATTTGATTTTACTTTTGTTTCATGAATTTATGTCATTTTAATGTAAAATTTTAACTGGATAAATTATCTTTCAGAGTGACAGAAAAAAGAGGTATATTACTCAACTAATACTGGTTAACCATGTTTAAAACAAATTTAATATGGCATTTAAATTTAAAATTAAATTTAATTCAATAAACATTTATAAAGGCACTGTGGAAGATAGATAGGGAAGTGGGGAGGTGATTATAATAAATAGATTATAAAGCCTTTCAATGGTCCACTCTTTTAAAAAATAGAAAACTAGAGGCTAGGGATTTAGTTCAATGATATAAGCAACTTCCTGGGAAGCACAAGGTTGTGAATTCAATTCTCAGTACCAAAAAAAAAGAAAGCTGTGTACTTTGATGATTGTGTATGAGGATGTGAATTTCAGCTGTAAATTAATTGTTCCACCAAGGCTTGTCACATCCTGTCTCTCCCTCAAATCATACATCAGATCCTACTGCCAGGCCCTGGGCCTACAGTGCTTATTGGGGTCTGGGGCTGTAGCTCAGTGGTAAAGCACTTGCTTAGCATACATAAGACCCTGGGTTCAATCCCTGGCACCACAAAAAACAAAATAAATACTTACAATGGTCATTGGAATCCAGAACAATGCAATACACAGTAAATATAGCTCTGCGCTCAACCGAAAGGTGACTTGAGAGGTGTTTAAGTGGCACAGTGTTGGAATGAGGAAGATGGCAGCATCTGATTAGAGGAAGCATTAACACTGGACCTTGAAGGATGGCTAATTTCAGCAATTAGCAAAGAGGGCTTTCTGCGCAGTTACAATTAATAGTTAGCAAAGGCAGGAACCAGAACTAAGCAGGCAGTAAGGAGCAGTAGATGGGGAATTTGCTAGTTGCAGTTGTGCGTGGAGACCCATATTATCCTTGAAAACACTGGACGACCTTAAAGGTTAAGTGATTTCTGTGCAGTAACTTGAAAATTTAGAAAATTTCTCATTTGTTCTTGACAAACTATTTCCAGAATTGTTTTTGTTTTTGTTTCTCTTTTGCTTAGTTTCATAATCACAAAGAATTTAGCAAAGACCAGGTCTTTTTTTGCCCTGTTTCAATCTGTAGGAGCAGGAAGAGATCTTTTCATAATATGAATGTAAGCACTCCATTGTTTCACTTAAAATGCTTCA
The DNA here is from genome assembly GCF_034190915.1 of Cavia porcellus. NCBI lineage: Eukaryota > Metazoa > Chordata > Mammalia > Rodentia > Caviidae > Cavia > Cavia porcellus. The sequence continues at coordinate 21,277,447 of NW_026947497.1, read as the reverse complement.
GGATACTTAAAAATTCTTCCTTCTACCTAGAAAACTTTTCCTTCTAAATATGTTTTACTAGTTATAACTAACAATCATCAGTTATCGAGCAAATGTCAAATACTCAAATATTTCTTCCCTGATTCATCTAATCCAAATGAGTTTTCCTTTTTTTTCTGTCTTCTGAGACCCTATTCTTGCTTTTACTTTACTTACTAGAATTTGAACATCTTGAAACACAATCATAATAGCATTTTAATGTGATTTTCTTTAGAGAGTGGCTCATTATGTCTCCTACTTTCATTGAAATGTAATTTAAGATTTTAACTTTGTAATAAACAGAAAATATTTCTTTATTATTGAAGTCTCTGTCAAACTAAACCCTGCTTATTGATTTGATTAGTAATACTCTTTCTATATTCTGTTTTGCTTTCTCAAGCACTGAGACATTCAGCCAGAAGTCTTTATAGTCATAATAGTACATTTCCTCTACAACCCTAAAAAGCCATAAAAAATAAACACAAAAGCAAAACTATGTAATTGTAAATGTTGACATTTTGTCTGACGCTAAGCTTATGGCTGACATGATGGAGACCACCATAGAGATGAAGACAGAGGAGACTGACGATGCTGAATGCTAGAATTCTATTTTGAATATTACTGAGTTAATATTAAGTTATGGAAACTGAGCAGTTGAACAGGAAGATGGCAGCAGTCATAGTGTAGAAGAGTAAATGTTCCCTAAATGGCAACAAAAGTGTCTCCTATCTCCCATTCTTGATAGCAACACATGCTGGCTCCAATTAAAAAGGTAGGTAGGAGTCTATGGGACATTTCCTTCATGGTGTATGACTCACTTGCAACACACACAGGCTACAGAACATCCAAGTCTAGGTCACAAAGGGCGAGGCAGATGCTACCTTGAGAGCTGCGATATTTGCACTTGGGTCCTAAGCTGCCACTGTATCCTACCATTCTTTCAGGAGCCAAGGTACATGGAGAGGCCATGTATAGGTGTTCTGGCCAGCAATCTTAGCGTCTGAGTCCTCCAGGCCCAGGATCTAGCTGTTTGAATAGATGAGCCCTTGTATGATTCCAAACACTGATCAGCAAAGTATCAGGCCTCTGTGTCTCCCCAGCTGAGCCTCTCAACATTATGGAACAGAGGTCAGCCTTAAATCCTGTTGCTTTTTCAAATTCTGGCCCCTCAGAATCCAGATGCATAATAAAAATGGTTGTCTTACATTGCTAAATTAGGGGTGTTTTGTTAGGCAAGCAAAACTAATCATGACATAGATTCTAACCTTTTCGTTCACATATAAAGAAATAGATTTAGGGCCCTTCTAGGACTCTATTGCCAGTAAAGGAATTTAAGAATCTTTATATCCATAGATGAATGGATAATTACATCAAATGATCAAACTATGCAAACCTGCAAGGCCAAAGAAAGGAACACACAGATCAGTGGTCATATTGCAGTGGCACCCCTATTAGAAAGTGCTAAGTATCAGTTGCAGAACTCAGAAAAGATCAGTTCTAAACAGAGTCAAATCCCTGAGACAGAAATCTGACACAGAAAAGGAGGTTCTTTAACACCCATATACGATCATTGTTTCTTGGTAATCCCATGATGCCAAACTCCCATTAAACAAGGAACTCAGAAACAGCTTGCCAGACAGATATGCAGCAATAGTGTCTGTATACTTTTTCACATAGAAAGTTATTATATTCATCAATCCAAGCTATGTGTCTAACGTCTAATCTACAATTTAACCAGAAGTAATTCCATTACATTCCTGCCCTTTGCTTTTAAATTTTTTACTGTAAATTTACTTTAACAATTTTAAATGTATAATTTAGTGGTATTAACTACATTTACAATGTTGTACAATATCAAAAATGTCTATTTATGAAATATTTTCCTCAGTGGAAAACAATCTTTCTCCTTTAATATGTTTAAATCATTTAAAATATTATTGCAACTAAAACCTTAGCTCCATTTTTATGAATTAATCGATTTCCATTCTAATAGGGATCATCAACTCTTTTGGCTTCACTGGGTGACAAGTATGTTATCTTTCCAAACCACTTATGTTGCCACAGATGCCCTGTCCAATACTAAGAGACAATGTTCCTTGATAGTGATGTGCTGGTAAACCATCTCTGTGGGTGAGAAAAGAGCTCCAATTTGTAATGTTTTTCAACTCCTGTGGTGTTTATGCTCTGCCATAACAGATTTCAAGCTACCAAAGTCACATCTGTGATTGTAAAAGATAAAACTTGCAATCGCTCCCCAGGTCTTAAGCCTCTGCAGCACACCACCTACCTTCTGTACTACTGGGTCCATTTTGGTACTCTGTGTCTTTGCAGAAACTTAGAAAATTTTTCTGTGCATGTGGATTGTTTATGATATTCTTTTTGTGCTTTTAAGGTCCATCATAGTTGTATTTTGATATCTCACTTTTCATTCCTAATAGAACATTCTCTCTCTCTCTCTCTCTCTCTCTCTCTCTCTCTCTCTCTCTCTCTCTCTCCCTTTGTGAACAATCAGTCTAGCATCAGTCTAGCTAGGTTTTTATAAATGTTCAAAATAGTTTCTGGCTTCTTGATTTGTCTGGTTTGTCCTGTCCTGTTTTCCTATTTAATTGATGTCTGCTTTTACGTTTATGGCTTTCTTCTACTTACTCTAAATAATTGGCTCTTCTTTTTCCATATCCTTTTTTTTCTTGAAAGATGAGATCATCAAGTAGTTGTGCTTTTACTGTGATCAGGAATGCCTGAATTATTCCTTATCCTTTTCATTTTTTTCAAATATCTTTTTAAGAAGGAGAAAAACATCTATGATAAAGATACTAAGAGGAAAAATGATTTAATAACTTTATACAATTATGAGCTCATCTCTACTAAATGCATAGGTGAGATTTTCAAACATCACTAGGGTTTTAAGTGATAATTCAATGGCCAAAGAAGATAAAACATATGCATCAAAGGTGACCATGGCTTTTAAAATAAAACAAGACAAAGATTAACAAGGAACAGAAAAGACTGAATGTAGCTAATTCTGACCTTCTCAGGAAGAACTCATCCTTTTATTGTCACAGTGAATGACCTCCGACCGTGCCACCTGGCTCAGGTCCACATGCTTGGCATGCAACCTGCAGCCACACAGTTTGCTCAATGCTACCTTTTAAAAGATACCGATCTGAAAATTTTAATATACACTAGAAATAATCTTGGAGACAAAAATACTGCCCAACGTAGTGTTTTACTCTTGCATTTCTTGTTAGTTGTTCTCATCATAATACGAGGCACTATATAAATCAGATTTTCTTTCCTCTTGGTGTTAAAATGGTATGATGCAATTGAAGAGACATTAAAATGAATATTTAGGACTGAGAAACATTTTTGAGAAAAGTAATTTTAATCTTCACATTCATTGAGTAACAATGACATAAACAGACACTTGCTGAATTTGCGCACTGACGTAAGACTGGAGTGTACAATGGTTTGGATTGCTGTAAGCAGAAAGGATCACTAACTAGTCCTCAGAAAGGCTGTGCTACTCCCATGGGCTTCTTTACTGCTTCTTTTCTTGCTCAATTTTAAGATGACTCATTTCCCAGTCTTGTATTTCTGACCTTAATTTCTCTCCATTCTATTCATTCTGTCTGATGGATTCATCTGTCCACATCTTCAAAACATCTATGTTCTAGTTTCTTTGAAATGTAGATCTTTGATAGCCTTTTTTTTCCAACACTCTTTACTTATTACTCTAAGTACTCAAAATTCACATTGCTCTCACACAATGCAAAACATGAAGATTCATGAGAGCAATTTGAATGGCCCATTATATATGTTTTTAGAGTCCTACTGTAGAATTATAGCTTCAGAAACTAAATCTAATCATGGGTCAAAAATATCATCAACCAATAAAGATTACAAGTATAGCCAGTTAGCTTAATACTGATCCAGTAGAAAAGCCAATCATGTAGTAAGGGTCTATGGAAAGAACAAAGCCATTTTTAAAAAAGGATAGGTCAGGAGATTTGGGTCACCGATGTGGATAACTGATGTCTGTCTAGGCTTTATTGGGTCAGGTGATATTGATTACAGTGAATCTCAAGTTACTGCTTATTCCTAGGGGAGGCATGTAGGCCTAGTCACCCCATTTCTACTCGAGGCCTGCGCTTCACCAGATCACTCCAGCCATAGTCGTAATAGATTGACATTTTCTTGCTGACACCCTCAAGAGCATAGTCCTGTCTGACTGCCTATACTTCTACCTCACTTACTGTCTATAATAATTCTAAACTTACATTCAGTGTGATACTCAATTGGCTGATGAATTGCTTCCATGAATTTCATCTCTGTTCATACTAACTTGTACTTTAATAATAAATAAAGTCATAAACATACAATGAATAATTTGTCATTAATGGTCATGTCAAACAATAATTTAAAATTACCTTATGATAAAATATTTTAAGAAACTCTATCATGTTTTCATTTGTAACCATAATGCTGGCTCTCCACAAGCACAAGGCATGCTTCATAAAGAGGCATTCTAGGCAAGAACAATTATTGGTTCCATTTTAACTCCCCAAATGATTTCCTGAGTCTCATTATAAGCACAAAAAGTGTGAAAGATATGACATTCATCTGAAAAAGGTTTTGTTAACAGAGGAAAATAGTCTATAGGTATGTTGCTTTTACTTTCTAAATGTCTTGATGTTTTGAAAATTGGTTGTTTCTTCATCCTGAAGAAGCTAGCCCTCACCACCACCACGGGCAGCTAGGCCCTGGGCTTAGCAGATGGTTCCCCTTAGAGCATGGCTGCCATATGCAAAGCAACCAGACCAAAATTCATGCCCATTCCCCACTTCCTGTCTCAATTTCTTAGAGCTTGAGCTACCATCACTTGCTGTAATATCACCTCAGGGCCAATCCCTGCACCTGTGCCTGCTGTGGTGTTTCAGACTAGTCAACCTCAAACCTGTTTACCCTTCCTACCCCGCCTCCCCCTTTCCTCCCCGAACTGCGGTCCTGTGCCCCTCCACCTCCAGGCTGACCTGGTCCTTCCCCGAATGGTCCTGTCTGCCACACAGCACCTCCTGTTTCTAGGATGTGTATTACCCTCTTCCCTTCTGACAGATCAGGACTGATTAAAACCAGTGATACACACATTTTAGAACAAGATTCTGGAAGTCAGATCTCAGTGAACCAGTCACAGAGTTTTTATCCTGTCCTCCCAAGTAAATGAGTTCCTTTCTCAAATCCAGCTTTCACTTTTCTGGGTAGCTCTAAGACCTCCCAAAACTTCCAAGCAAAAGAAAAGAAACCAGTGCAGTTATTTGGGAATCTGGTCTACTTGGACACTGTTGGAAGAGTTAACTTTAAAACAAATGAAACAGAACTTCTTTTTTTTCATAGGTTTTAGAACAAAGCTGTTTTTCTCCTCTCACACATGTCCATGTGGTGTTAAAGCTTTTATATTCTAGTCCTGGAAGCTTAGCTCACCTCAGGAATCCCTCCCATACTTGTCTTTTGCTCAGTTGGTCACTTAGCTTTCCAAACAGAATTTATGGATACCAGACTTGTGGCTTGGGAAAGTGGTTCTTCTTGCCAGTGGCTCAGGCAGGTACTAGCTCTATCCAACACTGAGTCTCACGATGACCCTGCAGCCCTCAGGACAATGTGATACTGTGGAAATGATGCAATTAGACTCACACCCCAAATCAGATCCAGGCATCTATAAGACTGGATATTTGACAGGGAATTCTCTGGAAATTGTCCTTGGACAGTAGCTGATTCCCAGGGGAGAGAAAAATGACACTGCATTGCTAGTTCACCACATAAAAAGTAAACAGAAAGCTAGGTGAACCAAAAATTTAAATGAGAAAAGAAAATTCTGATTTTTCCTTACTGCTCACTGATTTATCTCTGATACTTTATATTTTGTGAGTTCCTCATAATGATGTACTATACCTCTTTACTTCTTAAAGGCATTATTACTTTACTTTGATGTCTTTCTTTTTTAATTCAATTCATTTGTACACCTTTGATATATACAATGATCCTATTCATGTTAGGGAATTTCTAATTGTACATACTATATCTCAATTCTTCTTTTTCTCCCCATTCCCCTTCCTGTCCTTCTTCCCCTCCTTGCTTACAAAAGCTGTGTTTCCATGTTTTTCCTTTCTCTGACCTCTTTCTAAGTCCAGTACTTATTGTATATCTTATGTGCCTTATAAAAGAAAATACATTAATGGAATTGTTCTCTGTACACTCATTCTTATTACATTGTTTAATACACTGTACATTTTTGATTGATTGCATTGCAAAGAGCCCTCTGTATTGAATTCTAAGGACTTCAGCTTTAATCTAATTGTAATACTTAAATACTATATAGAGAAGCATTAAACCAGAGAACACAGCTTTTAAACCTGTAAAATCATAGCATATGTGTACATTAAATTAAATTTCAAAGCTGTAAATGTTATACAATTGAAACTAACAAGTTGAATTATGTATGACAGATGGTGTTGTTCTAATATTAAATCTAAAATATTGGGTTGATTAGTAGAACTACTTGTATCTTCTTTTAAACTCTAAATATAAGGTATCATTTCTGAGTCATTGTCACTATATGCCTTTTTCACAGTTGTATTCAGTTGCTTTTTATATAATAGTAACTAAATGCAGTAATCTTTCTTTTTACAAGTTGCCCTAAACTTATTTTAAAATCCAGACTTTTATCAATGTTAATAATATCTGTTTATCTTGAGAAAAGCACTTTGTAACTCCTTTACTTTTATGAATTAATTCAGTTATTCCATTGTGTTTATTTGTTTTACTGATGACATAAGGCAGAATATGATTACTATTACTACTTTAAGACAACTCAGTCACTACCAGTTTAAAACTCATCGTCATTCCAACGTGAATTCTAGTTGCTTTCCTTTTATTTATTTATTTTTATTTTATTTTTTGCTGGTGAAAACATATTTACAATGTAATAATGTGTTTCAAACTACTTTTTCAGGCTTATTCTATATTTTTCCCTGGAAGAACCACTGAATGTCTGCACCCTGCCAGAAACAGAAAATGTCTTGTGTTAAGCATTAGAACTTCACCATTTCAAATAGACACAAAGACAAGCATTCTAAGTACAGATTTACCATCATTCTCTTGACTGTAAAGATTGGCAAGGTGGCTTATTTGTGGGTCTTTCCCACCTCGATTGCAAGCTTCTTTATTTTAAGGGATCTAGTACAACCCCAGACTGTGACGGCCTTACATGCTAAACCTTCACAAAATGAGAGGCTGCTCTCAGCAGTCTGGTCCCAACCTTTTTACCTAGCTCAGAGAGAGTAAAGCTGAGCCCATAATTTGCACAAGTCCTCTGGCCATATCTGATGGATCAAAGCCAGTACTGATTTAATAGCATGGAAATACAAACCCTACCTTTGAGAGAGGAGCAATATTATGCTGTATTTTAAGTGTTCATGGACAGAGAAAACATAAGCCATTAAGGACAGGGTTGCCACGTAGGAAAGATTGCAAGGAATCCAGTGACATTTGAATTTCACAAAAACAACAAAAAATTGTTTTAGTATAAGTATGTTCCAAATATGGAACAGGACATACGTATACTAAAAAGAATGTTCATTGTCTATCCAATTCCAAATTTAACTGTGTTGTGTATTTTATCTTGCAACTCTAAATAATGCCCATTATAAAAATAGTTTACAGCAGTCATTAGCCTTTAACCTCTGCATAAAGTAGTCAGAACTTGTTTTAGAATCTCAATTTATAAGCATTTTTAAACATTAATATAAAAAGAAAAATTTTTAAGTGTGGGTTCCTAGGAGTCCGGAACTCCCTTATAATTATTAAAGCCTCATCACTAAAGAAAGTAGCAAGGCCAGAGAAGTTATGCCTATTTTATTATGCTATTATTTTTAAATGCAGGACTTTTTTCATGTATTTGTTCACTACGCTTTCTCAGCATATTTTATTTGCATTCATTATCACTCTCATCACTCTTCCCAGTTCATTAAGAGAATGAAAATCTGGTCAGCCCTGGAGGTAATGCTCCTGCAGTGCTGTGTGGAAGAGGTATTTCCTGGGACTCTCCCGAACGCTGTGCATTGGGTCTACCTTCCAGGCTACAGGAGTTGTATTAAGAGCTCCATCATCATCACAATGCTTCCCACCTAGAACAATCCCACAGGAGACTTACTCAAAGGGAACAGAATAGCTTCCTAGGCAGATATAAACAGTATTTTGCCAGGAGCAGTGCTGTCTAATAGATCCTTTGATCATTGATTTCCATATTTGCCCATTTTGATCATATTATTAAATTCCTTCAGGGTATAGAACTTCACTAGGCCTGTAATGCACGAGATCTTTGTCTTAGATGAAAAACATCATGAACAGAAAGAAAAATATGTAAGACAATAGACAGAAATTATTTTTCTAAAAGCTGAAGGAAAGGGGTAGCCAACATCAAGAGGGCTCTATTCAAGAGGAGGATAACAGCTGAGATGTAGTGAGATCACAGGGCAGACGAGACCACTGGTGCCCTCTCTCTGTCCCTCCCTTCCTCTCTGGCTTCCTTCCTATCTCTAACCCTTGTTCCTTCCTTCCCTTCTACTTCTTTCTTTCCTCCCTCCCTTGCTTCCTTTTATTTTCTTTATTTTGTTGTTTGTTTGCAGTACTAGGGGTTTAATGCAGGACTTTCACAAGGAGCTACAACTTCAGCCCTTTATTATTTTTAATTTTGAAACACAAAATATCCCTGATTTGTTGAATCGGGATCAAACTTGCAATCCTCTCCCCAGAGCCTCTAGCAGGCTGAGAAATAAAACTCTTGAAACATGAGGTAAAAACCAGGAGCAGGGACTGGTGGAGAACAGACAGAAGGAGCCTTGGTCTGTGATACTATACATGTGTACCTGAAGTGGGCAGCCCCAGATTTTATTTCCATAAGAGAAAAATAAAAAAATGTCCTGTTGAAGATCTCCTTTGAAAATTTTCTACCAAATGAAATAGCACCTATAAATAACAGAGATACAGCCTAATAGCAAAATCAACCATTTAATAGGAAAGCAAAATTATGAAAACCAGGCTGTATTTCCAAAGAAGGGATCATGTATCGAAGTTAGAAACTTGTGATAACCCAGGGCCATTTAGGCAGGTTTCCGATTGAAGACCAAGGTGATGGGGGAAATATTTGAGACCAATTCTAAATGAGCCTGCCATTGAAGAGACTGATTTCCAAGAAGAGGCCACAGGGTCATAAAACAAAAATAAGGATTATTTTCATGAAATGGATTGAGCCAATTCCTACCAAATTAGGCTAAAAGTAGCTACATTCAAAGTTGCAATGAAATTAAATGTAACTTCTAGCCAATTTCTTTTATCCTTCAAAGACTGCTATAATTGAGCTGTACAATAAGCCAACTAAATATCTAACATGGGACACCATTCTCTTGAGTATCAGTGTACACAATGATAAGATAATGAAATTACTATACTTTTAACAAACCTAATTTCCTGGATAATTTATTATTTTTTATAGTTTTTCAAATGACAAGGCCTAAAATGAACATATAAAATTGACTGGTACTTAGCAATTTGAAAATAAAATCAATTTTCAGAAATATCTATTGCCATCATTAAGCCATTAATACAATCTATCAAATAATTCTGCAAAGTATAGACTAGATATTCTCCATTTAATTGTTTTAATCTTTTTCATTTCTTGCATCTAAAGTTATATTACTCTATTAAACCAATATTTAAAATTCTTAGATGATGTTATATTTTTCTTTAATTTCTACCTATATCTTTCCACAAAGCATTTTACAGGCATTTGAGAACTTCTGTTTGAAAAACATTTTATGTTATGACTTCCTTATTCAGAAAAGGTAGCTACATCTGTAGTTATAATTTTAGAGACTTTTCAGGTGCAAATCATGGCTGCTCTGGGAAAACATGGGGCCACTTGGAATTGAAACGGCCTCCACAGACCATTCAAGTCTGGGGGGAAGGTGTTCACACTGAATCTATTCCGGCTGAGATAGCAGCAAATTTTGCTTAATTCCCCAGAATCCTGAAAGCATATCCACAAAGAAATCTTGCTGTAACTTTTTATGTTTACTAAAAATATTTCCTTTTTAATATGAAGTCTGGTATTACAAGTATTTGGCCTAACATTTTTTAAAAAAGATCCTAAAGCAAAATAATAAACCAAATCAATGCCTAGCATGGCATAATACTACTGTAATCCCAGCATTCAGGAAGCTGACACAGGAAGATGGCTGGGGGTTCAAGACCGGTCTTGGCTACAAAGTGAGTTCAAGGGCAGTCTAAACTGTATAGTGAAACCCTGTTTCAAAAAAGATCCAAGAAGAAGAAAAAGAAGAAGAAGGAAGAGGAGGAGGAGAAGGAGGAGGAGGAGGAGGAGGAAGAGGAGGAAGAGGAGAAGGAGAAGAAGAAGAAAAGACAAATGGTTGCCCTAAGAAACTCTTGCTTGACCATTATATTGGTTAGGGGTCTCAGAAGAAACAGAATCAACAGAATATGTGTGTGTGTGTGTGTGTGTGTGTGTGTGTGTGTGTGTGTGTGTGTATAGTATAATACAGATATACATATATATTATAGATAATTAGGTAAGGAATTTATTAGACAGATTTACAGGCTTAGAAGTTGGGTAGTTCATAAGTGCAATTTGCATGCTGGAAAGCCAGGGGACACATTAGCTGCTCAATCCAAGAAGGTGGAAACTTCAGCACGAAAGGTTGGAGCTTCAGCTGAGACTGAAGACCTGGAAGCTCTCTCAAGAACTGCTTCTATGAGTTCACATTGAAAATCTGAAGAAACTGGAATCTGACGTCCGCAGGAGACAGCAGCCATAAAGGACACATCTGCTGAAACAGAATGGATCTTTGAAACACAGGCTGACTTCCTCTTCCTCGCCTTTCATTGAGTCCAGCTGCAACCCTATTGAATGGTGCCACCCCCAATCAGGGTGGGTTTCCCCCTCAGACTGTCCTTCATGCCATTCATCTCTGGAAATCCCCACAGACACATCCTGAAGTGTTCTTTACTAAGCTGCGGGCCATCCTTCAATCCAATTGTGTTACAATCAAGACTAACCACTACCCGGAAGATAGTGCCTCTGCTTTTTCTTAACATCTCCACTTACATACCTCTGGGTAAGGATCACCAACCATAGTTTAATCAAGAAATCCACCAGAAGTTTATCAGTCTTTGTTCAATGTCATCTTTTGTGTTCTCTGACAGTGATGAACACTCCTTTGTCTCTTGGCCTCTGAAGCACTATTTTCTTTTAGTTTTCTTCTTAACTCAGTAAGTCCCTGGAGTATTAAGGAACTCCAGAGTCTTCCTCAAGGCGCACTTCTCTGAGGACTACTCATGTGTTAAGGATTCTCAATTTTATAAAATCATCAGTTTTTACAACATCTCCCAAGAGTTTTTAATACCTATGGAATACCTGCTTTAAAAGTTACGGAATTCTAGATATTTTTCACCTTCATCTTCCCAAAGAAACCAATCCTGTTCAGAATTACTCCTCCTTCTCTTATTCCACTTTTATCCAGTCCAAATCCCATTTCTCCATGTTGAATACCCTTTGCATCTGTCATTTCCCCTCTGTCCTCCTTTTGCTGTACTGGGGATTGAGTGTAGGGTCTTTGCACTGAGTCATGCGCTCAGCTATTTATTTATATGTTGTATGTTGAGAAAAAGTGTCAGTAAGTTGCTATAAGTTGCCCAGGCTGCACTCAAACTATCCCCCTTCGGAACCTTCCGAAGTTCTGTGATAACAGATACAGACCACTAGGCCCAGCTTTACCACTTAGTCTTTATTCTGCCTGACCCTCATCTAGCAGTCGGCTGAGTTATTACAAAAGTTAAAAGAGAAACAGACATAAATCCCTTTTCTAAATGATGTCCCTGCCTTTAATTTCATTCCATTTCTATTATGAGACCCTTCTAAGCTATCAAATATAGTTACTTTCTTATTCCATAGTTTACAATGGTTTTCTTTTCCTGTACTCCAAATTCATCCTTCAGAGCACTATAGGAAGCATTTGTGTTCTGAGCACCTTTATTTTCTAGGTCTTCTGTCACCTGCCCAGACTCCTGGAACACTGATCCCTGTAGTCTACACAACAGTCTTCCTTTCCTCTGTGTCCTTATACACTTTTATTTCTCTTCCCTTCCCTTCTACCTGGAAAACCCCTCATTTAAGACATCCCCAAATGGCAGTTTCCCTTTGCCCATCTGATAGCCCCTTTCCCTACCCAGCACTGTGTATCTCCTGCCTCCGGTGCCTTTTCCTTCCCTACACACTTCAATTACAGCAATCTATACCATTGTTTGTAAGCATATCTTTATATATACATGACTTTTTATTAAGAGAGCAGTATGTACTTCATTTTTCTATGACAAATACCATGCACAGCATCTAATGCTCAAATATGTTTTAGTATTATTAAAGCACAGAGAGGCTATGTAGATAAAACATACATAGCCCCTGATTTAAAAGAAATAGCATTAACATTCTAAAACTTTACCATGGAAAAGTATGTGATAGATTTGTTTTTACTCAATCAGAGACTATAAATAGGAAAAAGTACAAATTAGAAAATTTTCACATAATAAAATAATGCAGGCTGCCTCATCCTTGAAGTTATCCAACTAGCAAACATGAAGTCACCAGAGGCATGAATTCCTGTTGCTAGACCAGGCTGAACAAGGAAGCCCATGTATGCATCCAGCAGGTGCCTGTATTCAGTAACTACACTGTAAGCTCTGTATGCCTAATGCCATTCATTCTCTGGTGGGGGGAGGCAATTGAATGATTCTGAAGTAAATTTGTGAGTAAATGAGAATATTTGGTAGGTTTACCTCAATTCAATACTTTAAATACTAAATTTAAATTAATTATAATACAAGTTTACTGAAATTTTATAATTCCATGTTATTCTGGGAATATGCAACTAGAGACACATTGTTTCAGCATTGTTTGTTGGAAGCAACAAGTAACACACCAGCTTCCCAACCTGAGAATGGTTCACTAGATGGAGGAGTAAGAGAAGGGGTCAGATAACAGAGGTCAGGTATCATGTTCATTATTGATAAAAGTGAATTGCATACAAGAGTTCCCCTTTTTTCACATTCTTGTCAACACTTGCTGGCTTTCACCATCTTGATAATAGTCAGTTTGACAGGGATGAGGTGATGTCTCGCTGCAGTTTTAATTTACATTTCTCCAATGATTGTGAATATTTTTTCACACATCTACTGATTATTCATATGCAATTTTTAAAGAAAAGTCTATGTGAGGCCTTTGTTCATTTTTAATAAGATTGCTTTTTATGTTCTTAAATAGTTTGAGTTCTGGTATATTTTGCATATTAACCCCTTCTCTGATGGGTGATTCACAAATATTTTCTCCAAATTGAGAGTTTTCTTTCACTCTATTAATTGTTCCCTGTGCAGGGTAAACAACTATCCATTTGCTACAGTCTCATTTCTCATTCTTCTTCTGTTGACTGTTAGTACAGGTAACAGTAATATACCACAGTTAGCTATCCAATGTTAGTTAACACTAATGTACTATAGTTTAGCTATTTCAAAATAACTAAAATAGTAGATCTGAAAAATTCTCAACACACTAAGTATCAGAGATGATTGCAAACACAGAAAAAAAAAACTGAGCCACTTTGTTAATGATAAAACCATATTCTTCTGCAGGCCTAATAAATATTGTCTGCATTGAAAATGCAAACCCACCTGAAGACACAGGACTACTCTGCTGAGCTTGCCAGAGGTTAAAGAGTAGAATGCAAGAAATACAGAAAGGATCCAGAAAACATGGAGCCGACTCTGTGCTGTCTTCCCCCATTATCAACATTCAGTGGAGGGGGGGCTGGGGGTTTAGCTCAGCGGCATAAGCACCTGCCTTGGAAGCAGGCAGTCGTGAGTTCAATCCCCGGTACTGATAAAAAGGAAAAAAGACAAAAAAAAAAAAACATTCAGTGGAGGGAGCTTGCAATGAAGAGTGGAGAGGAGCTAAAAACGCTTCTCCTGCAGATTCTTCTGGGGTTTAAGAACTTTCCCCTTCCCCGTGGATATATGAAGAATGAGGAGGAAGAGTTCTAAGCATGTCTTTCAGTCCCCTCTTCACCTACAGTTGGCTTTATATATTAGGGTACACATTTTGCTTCTATGCTATTTCAAAAGATTAAAATGTTAGGAGCTGAACTAAAGCCTGACCTTTTTCTTTAGAATGACTTGTTTTACTGTTTACTTATGCACCCATGCATTCAACAAAGATTTATTAGATGTCTGTCATGTTCTTGTTCTTTTGCTCCAGTGATCAAAGATAAATAAGCCACAGCCCATGTGCTTAAAGACTGCAGCTAAAGAAACCATCAATTGCTTGAAAATAATAGGAGCAATAATAAAATAGTGAAATGTAATACATTAACATTATAACATGAACCCAAAAATTAAGGAGCAATTAATCACTGAAAGAAAGGAAAAGAGAAGCGGTAATATAATACCACAGATGTAATGGCATTGTGATACAGCTTTTAAAGATGACTATGAAAAAGGGGGTGGAGAAAAGACAACTCTTCAGAAGGGACCCCCCACAGGAAAGGAACAAATTCTGCATATACTGCACTTCAGAGGTATTGGACGGTAAGGAGAGTGTGGAACAACATTTAATTTATGTAAGATTATTAAGACAACGAAACCTTCACAGTTTGATATAGTTAGAAAAACTGAAAGTGAGCTGGTTGGCTTCCAAATGATTTAGGGGTTTATTAACCATTAACAAAATACTTCCTTATTCTGCATGTATGGTGGATCTCTAACAATCATCTCTCAGAAGTCTGGGCATTTAAAATTTGAATATAAGCATTATGTCTATAAGGAACAATAATGTTTTTCTTCTGGATCATTAAAATGTTTAAGATAACAAGCTGTTCCCTTACAGCCCCCTCTGCTTGGCAGAATGAGCTTGTTCTGTGTCTGGGTAAAATAAAGCAGTGCTCTTTACTAAGAAAATCCACTTCCTCTCAAAGGGCAAACTGTGACCAAGACTGATTTTCCAACGTAATGTAAATTTCATAACATCAGCAGTGTGCTGCATAAAATGTCAAATGGAAAGGCTGTCACACCTCCCATGCAGACATCATGTGCTCAAAAGGGACAGAGGTGACATTTGCAAAGGCACATCCTCAGGACAGCTCTGCAGATCCACGTTGGGGAATCTGCTCCTTCCAGATGAAATTTTTGTCTCTAGTAGATTCTTTCATTCAGGAGACCTAGTGATAAGAAATTTTGGTTTTGTTTTCATTGGCTTTTGTTCCTATTTCCTTTCAGATACAGCCCTTAGTGATTGATAAGCCTGACCTGCAACTCTGACAGATCAACTTATCTAGTGCTACGTCTAAGTACAAGGTCGACGTTATCTTAGCCTGCATCCTGTGTAATTACAGTATTTGGCTAGCAGTGCTGAACAGAGGCTGAAATCCATCAGGTTCTAGTTAATCTCCTTGAGAAACCACATCTGGCTGGGTGGAAGAAAATTTTTATGAATGAAGTTGTTTTGTCTCAATAATAAAGATTACTGATATGCACAGCAAGATCTAAACCCAAACTTTATCTACCTATGAGGCTCTGTGTACTACGAAGAAAGAAGAATTTTTTCTGAAAAGCCTTTTTTGCTTAACTTGTTATCTCCTTCCTTTTCATTCTTTCTAAATTCCTTACCAGTCCTGAATTTTCATTGCCTTTTAGTAGGATATACTTATTAACCCTTTGGATGTTTTCCAAATAAATCAAACTATCAATTTAATAAACATGAGATTAGAATTCTCCTTTTAAATTAATCTTTAAGTAGACTCTTGCCTGTTTTATTATAAATTGGGTGATCATGCCAATGTGGAGGCTATGAGTAATTCATACTATGGACAGGATGACAATGAATTTACTCAGTCAGTGATGGTAATATGTTCAGTGATAACTGTTATGGGCCTAGTTTTATATCCAACACATAAAGCAGACTCAATGAGTGAGGGAAAACTCTATGCAAATGAACAACTCACCACACTCCCAAATCTAATAACTTTGATCCCCTTTTAATAATGAGATGATCATAAAAGGATTTCTTTGGCAACTCTGAAAAGACAGAGATGTAGTAGTGTGGTTAAGAGCACAAATCTAGGAGTTCCACCTACCTCTCCCACTCATTACTTGTGTGACCTTCGGCAAATTACTTAATTTCTCTCTGTCTAAATGCTCTCAGCTTTCAAATGGAGATGATGATAACAGTACCTGCCAAATGTGGTTGTCACGAGGATTCATGAGTTAACATATCTACAATATTTGGAATAGTACCTGGCATTTAATAAGCATGATAAATGCTCACAGTTTAATAGCATTAAAGCAGCTCAAGAAACAAGATGGGCTGCACTTTATTTCTGTTGGCTATTGGACACGTACAGATTGCAGGATCTTCAGCTCCAAATTCTTGTGTTTGATACTTGATTTCAGGCTATTAACATTTAACCAGAGGCTCATAAATAAAACGCACTATGGTTAAGCTCATTGCGTTAATGTGTCTACTCATGAGAAAATAAGAATGCACATAAAAACTGTATGCCATGGATTTTGTCAGGATGAGAGCAGGAGAGCACAAGCGTAGATGGTTTGCTTAGGGCTAACGAGTCTCACCACGGTGACTCCTAAACTTCCGCAGTGCTGTCATTTCTCTTATAGCATGTGACATGGCTGACTGTCAAAGCTCCTCATGCAAAGAACTCACGTCAGTTTCTGAGTTCCCAAGCACACTTGGGCATTCTTGCCTTAACTATCGCCCTGACTCTTCTTTCTTCATAATTGCATCCCTAATGCAAGTGTGTCCAGCAAGAGTCCTTAATTACATCCTCTTAATTACATCCCCACTGCACTGCACGCCAACCCCCCTTTGTCATCACTGAAGTCAGTGGGTTAATTCCAGTCAAAACAAATCTTCGGAGACAGACAAAAACGCCACCAGCAGGAATTCTGCCTCCTCAAACACATGGAGGGCTGTGTATTTTAAATAATTTCTCTTAGTTGTTGTCTTATTTAAAATGTTGGAAACTGCTTTTTAGTCATTTTACAGTGTCTTTTTCCACTTCTATGACTTTTATTTGATTTTTTTAAAAGATAACATAGAGCAAAGTTTCGGGAGAGATTATGGATGTCCATTGTGTGTTTGCTTACAAGATTCTAAAGCATATATATATTTATATATTTTTGTTGATCTTGCAATATCTTTGTATTTTAGCTAAAGACAAGCTGTAAAATTCCAAACATGTTGAAACACAGCTCCTTTTTAAGCACACAAAATTCTTTCAATCCATTGGAGAGTCATTATGGAACATTATATAATCTAAAATGAAATTCTGCCTAAGTGACTATTCTTGTCAGAATACAAGTACTGTCAATAAGGTCAGGGATATTTATTCAAAAATCCTAATGGAAAGATAATTTAAGAATAAATACATATTTTAAAGTAACAACCATCATCAATTGAAAGAAAAACTCATGTTTATTTTAGTTAATTTTTGATTCTTTGCATAGCAAGAACCTATGTTTTCAGTTGTGGAAAAGAGGCCAGTTTTCAGGCATCATCTTTTCAGATTACAAATGGTGGATCTTAAAATCTTTAACTTCTGAATTCTGTTCCAAGAGGTAAGGAGGAGAATAGATGAAATTAAATCACTTTAGAAAAATACTAGAAACTATTCTAAATACCTCATTATGAAAATAAGAACTTCATAAGATCCTCGTGCTCTAAGTTCATGTGTATATTTTTTAGCAATGTTTTCCTTCTAATAGTTTTTATTGCTGCTTGTCTTTCTGCTCTTATAGTGAGCTCCCTAACATCTGTTTTCCATTTTTCTTTAATTTCCATTCATGACCTTTGGCCTACTCTCAGTGTTTGGAACAAAACAGGAATTAAAGTTGACATTATCTCTATGCTTTCGTCAAGCTGCATAAATTCACATTTTTAGCTTGCCTTGTACGAAAGCACAGGCTTTCTGACCACAAAATCAATTTGTCACCTGTTCAGGAGGAAGTCTCACCATGTTCAAAGTGCAGTTCTGCAGCCCTGCAGAGCACTCTGGGGTTCCAGGTGCCGCCGGGTTCCAGGGCACCAGGATATTTGTTCTAGATCTGTGGCTGCCGTGGACTGCAAATTGCTCTATACTGTCCCAACATCTTAGAAAATCCCCAAACCATGACACAATGTGAAGCCCTTTTAACATTTAATCTCTCCCATAAGACTGAAGAAAGTAACACTAACATAGAATAAGAATTATATTGTAAATTTTTAAAACATTAGGCAGATAATTTCACATGTATAAATGTGAAATTGTTTACCAAGAGACAGATAAGGTAAAAAAGCAACAATGGTAAGTGTAATCATACTTCCATACCTCCTTTCTTTTGAATTATAATTTGCATGCAAAGAAGTACACAGACCTTTGGCATACAACTTAATAAATTTCCCCACATATACTTCTGTTCCATGCCTTCTCAAGCAGAATATCTTGCAAAGATTATTGTTTTCTTGATAAACCATATTCCGTACCTGTTGAGTTATGATATAATGATGCCCTCAAGGTCTAATGAAATGACTACAGCTCCTTCCCTCTACATTGAACACGGATGGTGATTTATGTTATTTTGGTTCTGTGATCATTAACTGTGATATATCAACTTGAGTAAGAACCAAGTGTGTCTGTGGATGGAGACCAGCAAACTGAGGAGGACAAGACTCACTCCAGCAATGAGTGGCACCAATCAATAGGTTTGTCACCTGGAAAGAATAAAAAGTGAAAGAAGGAAATATCCCCCTTTTCTTCAGAGAAGATCTTGGTCCTCCACCGTTGCCTTTGGGTTTTGGTCTCCAGCTCCATCAGAGTACACCTACCAAGGCAGACTATTTGGCTTCCAATGCAGACTTGAACAAATGATTCTGCAGTGAGTTTCCAGGACTTCATCTTTCCTGCTACTGGACCTTCTGGCTCTGCAGTGTAGAGAAAGCCACCTGAATCATTCCCTCTCTGATCCAGCAGATAGCCTCCACGACTCTTCTGCTCCTGATCCTATAAGCCTATCTAACAAATACCTTACATAATCATATGCTCCTCTGGGGAACCCTAATGCAGGCTCTTTTTTTCAATTCATTTCTGCCTCCTTTACTGTTTTAACTTACTTATTGGCTCATACAGGAGCCAATTGAATGTTCAGCAAATACAGTAACAAATTGGATATCAGATATCTATGACATGGGTGTTATATGTAGTGAGTGAATAATGTGAAAGAAGCATTTTTTCCTTGAGGTAAATAATAGTAACGGTAACTAGCCTTGGAAAATTCCAAAGTATTTCCCATTTCTAAACTGAGGATTGCTAAGGCTTGCTATGCTAATATCTTGTAAATTCTACCAATGGTTGAGCTACCTTATACTACTGACTGAAACTCTATACACAACAATGCCTACAAAGTCTGAGTCATTCAAAACTTCAGAGGCAAGACAATTAGTTGAGAATATCCTAAATCATATGAAAATATATTAAATAAATAGCATGAAGGACACATAAAGACTTTGTTTTAACTACTTGAAAGTATGAGACACATTTAAATTTCTTGTTTGTTGACTACGTTCAGAATAGAGTAAGAAATGTGTTGCAGAATTTGAGGAATTTCTTTGACTACTGAGTTTCTTTACAACATGTACTTTCATTTGGGATAAATTGGAAGGAACTCCCTGCCACTTCAAGGTAAATTTGTTACACAAATCATGCAGTTCTAAGACTTTAATTTGTCACCTCAAGTAACCCCATCTCATTTTCCCTTTACCGAGTTTGTGATGCTCATGTGAATGTTGTGGGATCACTAAGGAATGGACAATCCCTGTATCTAAGTATCCAACTTAGTAAAGAGAATATTTTGGAGAATTTACAGAAACTCCTAGCAAAATAAAATTCACTGATGCCATAGATATTTTCTTCATCTTTGGGGAAAAAAATTCAACAATTAACAGTTTAAATCAGGAGACTTTTATTATCTGTCACAATTTGAGTACCCATTTGGCCAACTCCAAGGTAGAAGTGACACAGTAGAAGGGCCTGGTGGAGGAAAGGTGTTCACACACAGTGGCCAGGAAGGAGAGAACCAAAGGAGGCCAGCAAGAAAGATATACCACCTCCTCCTGGCTGGCTGCGTCTTCTGACAGCACTCTCAGCTATGAATTTATCAGAGGATGATTGGAGTGCCTAATACAGTGCCATGATTTGATAATCTTCTAAAAGCCCCAAATCTGAACATATGGGACTTTGGGTGGGGGGACATTCTAGAACTAAACTGTAATACTTGGGAAGTGCAAACCATAGATATTTAGAGTGCTAATCATCAGTAGAGCAAATAATGATTACCCAAAGCAGACGGCTGCAGGTTACAGAACACACCCCTCATTCACCTGAGCCCTACTCAGCCTGTAAGAACACTTCACAAGAGGCAGAATTGGCAGAAGTCTGATTTGCACTCCTTTGAGAGTAGAAACTTGCTTTGCAGGTGTTTTAAAAGAATAAATTAATATTTATCCAAACAAAATGTCCCATCTACAAATTTCACTACATTTTCCAATACCAAACAATACATTGCCCATGAAAGAGCACTTAATAGAATATAATAAAAAAATTTTTTTTAAATGGGACTCAAGAAAAATTATTTCTATCATTCTAAAGTAATCATTTTTAATTATCTCCTTGCAACATTGCCTGAATCTCTGAAATTTTTTCTTCAAATGACCTCTTATAAAGTTTTTTGAAGTAACAATTTTTCAAGTTTATTCATGCTTTTCTAATTTCTTAAAGAACAATCAGAAAGTAATCAAAATATTCTCCACAATGTACAGAAGTATATAAATAAGTCAGAAATCTTAACAAAAGCTGGATGTTTCTGTTTGCTATCGTGCTTACAAACTAGGACTTTATTTTTGGTTGACTTTGTGATTTTTCTTATGTGTCGTAAGAATAATTGTCAAAGTAATAAAAGATCATTTCTGGACATCAGAACTACGATACATGAAACTTAAATTATTTTATGTGGCTATTTTCAATAAATCTGTATTTAAATGTGATTAAATCCATTTTCATGTTCAGTTTGTGTGACCCCTAGCTCTTCCTTTCCAAGTTTCTTTGTTTCCTCTTGGATATGTCTTATCCTCTTGTGCAAAGCTTGTGTATCCGGTGTTTATTCACACTTTCTTTTTTAAAAAAATGAATGTTGGCATAGCACAGGCATGCATTCAATGCTTGTTTCCTCCTCTTTCTTAAAATAAATGTTCAAAGACAATTCAAAAGTATCAGTGATCTTTTAATCCCAAAACACCGAAAGCTCTATTTTTAACAATTTTCCAACAGTAAATGCTATTTGTTCTGGGTCTACTTTATGTGCCTCCCAATTCTACACATGCTCACCTAACTTTCCTTTATCTTTTCCAATTGCTCTCCTTTCCCATAGTAGAAGCCCACCTTCCACAGTCTCTCCCCAGTTGGAGCTGAAGGACCCTCCAACACCCAAGCCTTTGCCTGGTAAGATCCATGGAGATTTAATTGATCTCCATGATCAAGGGAGGGCTACATCATGGATCCAGAAACACAAGAATTAAAAGAAGAAAGTGATAAAGAGAGGAAAGAAGCAAAGGAAGGAGCTTGTAAAGCATGTTTGTCAGCTCCCTCCCCACACCACACACCCCTGCAGCTGCTGGAGTATGCTCCATCCCTTGCACGGTATCTCTGGGGCTACTCAGAACTACTTGGCTCTCCAGTCCTTTCTGGATGAGCTGTGAACTGCACAGTAATGCACCATGTCTACATTTCCTCTATATCTGCTTCACATGCATTTTTCCTGCTTCCTTTATTACCCTCAGGATTATATTCTCCTGGAAAACACAAAAGTCTTATCATTAGCTCTTTTTTTTTTCAGACTGGCATTCAGATGTCACTTTTACTATACTATATTTTTTGCTTAAGATACATTTACACGCTTCACAGCATCTAGCATAGTACAAAGTGTTTTCTATTGTGTAAATACTTAGATTTCTACAGAAAGGACAACTAGTTTAAAGTGCATATATAATAGGATACACAGCTAAACACATCCAAATGTTCACCTCAAAGCACAAACTTGTCTTTCATCATTTAGCATATTGGAAATATAAGTATTTACATTAATGCATTATTTATCAGTCAGTGTTAATCAGATAGACAACATTTACATGTTTCCTGCATTGCATTCCTCAGAATGAGATTAATACTTATAGTTTTAAGGTCAAAACATCTAGTTTTATAACATCTATTCTTAATTCTTGGTTGTATTTGTTTCATGATGCTTCTCCCAAACTGCAAAAACACTGAGCTAGAATTAAATGACCACAGGCATGTGTACTACATGAAGTGTATTTTTATAGAGCTTTTTTAGTCGGGGCTTTACCATCAACAGCTGTCTTTATATAGCAAAGTACAAATTTCTTCACCCCAAGATATTTCCCATTCCATAGATTTGACTTACACTATTTCTCCAAAAATAACCATAGACAATGCTTTTTTTAGTTCAATATCCAAACACTTGTCTCTTTATCTAGGTTTTTATTTTAATTTTTCAAAGATGAGAACTGAAATTCAGAGGCTGTTCAAGATTATACAATAAAGTAAAATACTAGAACATGAAAAGTATAAATTCTGAAAGTATCTTTGTATCAGTCCTATAAGATCTCATTTATTCTCTCAGAGGCCTTTGCAGGGAAATAAAACTTTTGCAACTTAGGTCTGACTAACTACGTGTTTTCTTTATAGAGTGTAGACTCTACTTGTCTCTACCTAAATAAAACACTCTCAGATCTAGGATTTTAAAGACGTCATGTAACCTCTGTACAGGCAGGAGAAACAATAGAAATCAAAAGTTGCTTGAATTACCATGGATTTCCTGAAAGTTTTCTTTTAAGGCTAACAATAAAGAATTTTGCTGTATATATTACATGATGTAAGCACAACTGGTAACCTGAAGTAGCATGCTACAAAACTGATATTAATAGGGCCATATATAAATTCACTGAAGCCTTGTAAGTAAATGCATTTTCATATGACCTCACTAGTGCTGTCAATAAATTTGTGTAAGTTGAGGAGTTTGTCACAATCCCACTTCCCTCACCTGTCTAAGGAACTACAGAACACACTTCAAGGAATAGAGAAGACTGGAATTATAGCATTAAATTTATCTCAGAGAATCTTAAATATCTGAAGTCAATTTAATAATGTAAATGAAATTTGGTACAATGTCAACATCCATTACAGATATTTTTTGAACGGCATAAAAGTAATCTTGGAGCTTCACTTAACAAAAGAGTGTGATACTGTACATATAATAGGAAAACGGTAGGGCTGAGAAAATGACTTAACATGCTATTGAATTGGTCCGTGCAACTTGGACTAGTGGTACAGATGCAAAGGACAGAGGAGTATAGAAGATCCATGACTTGATTTATCTTTCTTTCCACATTCCAGAAAAAACTTCAGAGTCCCTGGTGGAGCTATCTTCTGTCATCCTCCCTAAGTAAGGTAAAAGACAGGAGGGAGCTATGGAAGATCATTGGACACGACCTTCCTTACCATTGCCGAGGTAAAAGCCATATATACACAACTCCTTAGGTGGAATTCTATTTAATCCAAATTGCACTACAGTTGCCCTAGACAAGAGTAAGATATTTTTAAGATGCAAGAAACAGCTGTATACTCTAGCTTTTAGAATTTTAAACCTGAAGCCTGACACTAGGCTGTCCTGGGTATTAGTCTGCATTACAATAGTGAGATGGATATGGATACTGTTTATTTGGAGTGTGTGTGTGTCTACTAATTTTACTGTAGGTTTAAATGCAATCTAACCCTCATACTATCTCTTAATAAATAGTGCTTAAATGATATTTGAGAAGTTAGATTTTATGGTAGTATGCTATGAGATTTACTTATTTTCACATTTCATCATCTTTTATAATTCTCAATTGCAATAAAGCTTCCATTAAAAATATCTTTCTTTCCCTGCTGTTTAAAGCTTGATTTGTTTAATAGGATCTGACAATGTTGAAGTGCAGCTAATAACCACAAGAAAATATTAACACCTTCATGGGCTAATTACTAGCACAGCCTTAATTTAAGTCTCCAAGAACTGATCCCTGAGAAGATTACAGCCTAGTGACAACCTTAACAAAAAACTTAATGCTATGCCCTTATTGTAACAGCCCAGAAAACTGTGGCCACTTGGTTGTTCCTAGGAAATCTGAATCAAATAATATTTATCCAGTGAAATTATAACATTGCCTGAAACCTGCTTGATTATTATAATATTGGACGGTTTACCTGGATTTTTCCACTACAAAGAAAATAATCTTATTATATTGGCCACTGATCAATTCTTCAAGAAAAATACTAGGTGGAGACTAACTCAGAAAAATTCAGCTTATTTAACAGATGTTATGGCCAAAGAGAGATTAACATACCAGTGACTGTACTGGAAAAGAAGTTTACTAACATCACTAAATACTTAAGTTCTCTGGTTTGTCGGAGGCAAAATGAGAGGACAAAGACCTTCTAAGTGGAAAATGTGGAATCAATAAACTAAATTCAGTCCACATAAAATGAGTCCTAAACATTTCAAAGGGGACTATTCTTCATATTAGCTGAGAATTCTTGAAGCAAGAAACATAACTTCGTCTATATAATTATGAGTTAAGATACATTATGAGGTAAGAAAACATCCATTGATTTTTCTATCTGGGAAAATCTCCATCTTCCATTCCACCACCAACTACCATAAAGAACTATAAATGAGGAAAGACAAAGGCAAATCCATCACTTATGCGTTGTGTTTGTGAAAACATAGTCTACATCGTAGCCTGGGCATTAATCTTTAGTTCAACATTTTGTCAAACTCCACATTTGTTTCTGAAAGTATCATCCAGAAAACAGTCCCCTGGGTCAGTTATGAATTTGAACACATAACAATCTAATTTTTAACTATTTCAAACTTGAAACTGAAATCAAATATTTTAAATTGGTTTTCCTCCTCTTGCAATTATCAAAGTAAATGATAGTTCAGATGTGAAAATTGATTTCTCAGTACATTCCATATGGAACATATGTTTACAGACACAGTTTGTTCTTCACAAATGATTGGGCTCAGGAATGCTCTAACAGTTAAACACTAGCTTCACTTTAAGACGGCAAACACAGGTTTCACAGGGTTACTGCAACCGGAAAATGCTGTGTGTCTATTGCTTGTCTGTACATCTTCTGTCTTGCCTTAAGTGCTAGAAAATTCTCAAGACACCCTGCTCAGGTTCATTTGGGGTACAGAGACATACAAAAAGCAAAAATGAGACACACATCAAGAATCCTGGAGCATCTTTAGCATAAAAAACAAAAATAACACATTTGACTTAATACCCGTCAAAAATAGCCTTTGCTGGGATTGGTTTTTTTTCTAATAATTTTATTGAGGTATTATTAACATACAAAAACTATACATATTTTATGTACACACCTTGAGAAATTCAGAGATGAATTATATATTCATGAACTATCACTGCTATCTACACTATAAATCTATCAGTCACTACCAGGAGTTTATTTAAGTGCCATCTTATTTATTATTATTATTATGTTGCATGTGTGTGACAAGAACTCAGCATAAGATCTAACTTCTTAGTGTACTTTAAATATAGATTATTGTCAACCACATACACTTGGTATAGCAGATCTCTAAGAATTATTCCTCTTGTATGAAGAAAACTTTGCATCTTAGACTAGTATCTCTCACTTGCTTCCTCTCCTTCAACCCTGAAGAACCACCATTCTGCTCACTGCTTCTATGAATTTCATTATTTCAGATTCATCATAATAGTGGGGTGTTGGGTTATGTCCCTTCTATGTGTGGCTTATCTTGTTTACTATATTGTCCATGTCTCCATGTTATCACAAATTTCAAGATTCTTGCATTTGTCAGGCTGACATTGTTTATTGTACATATACCACAATTTTTATTACTTATCTGTGGATGGACATTTAGATTACTTCTATGTCTTGAATTTTATGAGTAAATTTGCAGTGAACACAGGAATGCAGATATCTACTGAGATTCTCATTTTTAATTCTTTCGTAATATATTCCTGGATCATATGCTGCATTACATGGCAATTCTATTTTTTGTTTCCTTTTACTAATCCCCATACTTCTCTAGGATACTTGAATCAATTTATGTCCCACCTGACAGTATATAAGGATTCTCTTTTTTACATATTCTTACTAACCTGTTTTAGTCAGTTTTGCCAACTGTAACAAGATATCTGAGAAAACGAATTTATAAAAATAGGTTTATTTCAGTAAATGATTTCAACATTCATTCTAAGATCAATTGACCTCTTTGTTCTTGGGGTTGTGGTGAGGCAGCACATCTTGTGGGAGTATATAAAGAAGTGAAACCATCCACCTCATAAGGAAGTGACAAAGAGAAGACAAGCTAGCGTCTTATTATACCCTATTAGAGGACACCACCAGCGACCACAAAACCCCTCACTAAACCCATCCCTTAAAGTATTCATTGCCTACCAGTAGGGCCAGGCTTGAGAGTAAGGCTTTAATAGATTGGTTTTTAGAGATATTTATGATTCAAACCAAAGCTCTGATCACATTTCTGATATTGATATGTATTTGCTTTACAGGTCAATTATAAAAATCAGGGTGTAAATAGAATTCATAGTCATCTTAATCCATTTGGGCTGCTGTAGTAAAATGTCATAAATTAAGTGGTTCATAAGCAATAGAAAATTATTACAGTATTTCTCATGGTTCTAGAGACTGCAAAGTCTAAGATTAGACATGCAAATTCAATACTTAATGAGGGCCCCCCTTTCTGGTTCCTAAATTGAAGCTTTTTGCTGTGTATTCACAGGTGGAGGAAGTGAAAGGCCTCTCCTGAACACGTTATAGAACATTAACCCCTTTTCTAAGCCTTCTTCCCATGCTTATCAATGCTCAGAGAACTCACTTCTCAGTATTACCTTGAGGGTGATGATTTCAACATTCAATTAGGAGTGAGGAAGTGGACATAAAACATTAAAACCATATCAATAATGCCAGAGATTAAGCCAGCAAGACATGCTAAAAACAGATGAAGTAAATGAGATTTATGGTATTTAATTCAGATTTTTAAAAGTGAAATAAATGAGTTTTATTTAGACTGAAAGAGATGGAAAGAATAAACAAATATTAAATATTCATAAGGTATAGATCATTCCACCTCAAACTAACAGCTATAATGTCTTGGATGGAGTCATCAGTTCAATTCATTTGCCAGATGTGCTCTGGGGTTTCACAGTGAGCTATAGCTGTGGCGGGCAGTGGCTCCTGCATCTCCCTGATACAGAAAGTCTGTGTTAGATTAAGTCCCCTCTCACTGGCCAAGCAAGCATCCCTGATTCTCTTCCTCTGCTACTTTCCTGCTTCTGTCATAAAACATTGCCACAAATAATAAGCTGGTATTGCTTTAGTTACTTAAAAAAAATACCAACTTATTTTTGTATGAATTTCACTGGGTTTATCCAAGTATCAACAGAGCCACATTACCTTCTAGAATATAGGAGGAGAGAATTCACTTCCTGGTCTCTTCTAAGGCTACCCCATATTCCTTGAAGATAACTTCTTTTGTTCATCTTAAACATCACATCGTTCTTACCCTCCGTCTACACTCACATCTCTTTATGACTGTAGGAAAGAAACGTTCTCCAACTTTTTCTGTCTTTGTAAGTACTGGGACCTTCACACTGAGCTACATTCATGTCTTTTTTTTTATTTATTTATAATTTTGAGACAGAA
The DNA here is from genome assembly GCF_034190915.1 of Cavia porcellus. Taxonomy (NCBI): domain Eukaryota; kingdom Metazoa; phylum Chordata; class Mammalia; order Rodentia; family Caviidae; genus Cavia; species Cavia porcellus. Next base: position 21,249,434 of record NW_026947497.1, on the reverse strand, counting down.
TTGCAGAATAAGAGCTGTCCAGGTAGGGCTGTGTTATTATTTGTGTCTATATGCCCCCCTCAAAGCCTCATGCAATCATGGAGGTAGGTTTTTTCATGAGTAGATGAATCTAGAGTTTGTGACTGATTTGTGGTGCAATGCAGGAATAAGGGTGCTGGATTAAAACCAGGTGATTTCTGGATCACTCCACTGATTAGCTCATCTAATCCCAGGAGGAGTCTAAATAAAACAAAAGGGGCAGAAAGAGGCTTACCCCACCATCACCACCCTACCTGGAGCCAGCTGAATATGAACTGAAACCTTCAAAAACTGTGAGCTAAATAAATCCTTCCTTACTTCACTTTGGGTTCAGATATTTTGTTAGCAATGAGAAAATTACCTAAGATAGAATTTGGTACTGTGAACAGGGCTATTGCTGTGACTATATCTGACCATATGGTTCAAAAGCTTTTGGGAATGGCTTGTGGGAAGAGTTTGTAAAGTTGTTCTATATGGGAGATTCTGGTCAAAGCCCAGAAGACCAGAAGGCTAATAGAAATCCTGCCAGTAAAGACAAGGCTTGGGAGGTTTCTGCTGTGAAGAAAGACTACATTGGTTGCTGGAACCCAGATGATGTGTGTTATTGCTTGGCAGAAAGTTTGTCTACATTTGGCTTTATTCAGAGACTTGACTTGAGATTGAGATTAAGAGTAGTGGACTAATAAATCTGTCAGAATAAATTTCAAGGCAGTTGAATGTTGGAGCACTGGCATGGCTATTGTTGGAGGCTTTTAGCCAGAACTAGGTAGAGAACCAAAAGCAAAAAGCCCAGCATAATGATTTAAAATGTGAGTTTGGCCAGAGTGGAAGGTCCAGTAATGCTGTGGATTACAAAGATAAAGCTGAGGAGATCTTGATTGCTGAGAAGGAACAAGAGAAAACAAAAGATGGCGTCACAAGGGAATCACAAAAAGCAGCAAGTCTCCACCCCTTGCAGCCTTAACTGCAAAGGTGAAAGACTTTGCTTTGATAAGAAAGCCATAGAGAGCCATGTTCCAGAATGCAACAGCCTTTCCATGTTCCATAATGGTGACAGCCTAGAGAATTTGTTCCTCAGAGTTGAATTTAGAATCCTCAGCAATACAAGTACTCAACCTTACATCCAAGAGAGCAGGAAACCCAGCTACTTCTTAAGTTGGCAGCAGACCTTGGTGTCATCCATGTAGGCACTGGCTTTGGGAGCATGTGGAATGAAGAAGATGTGAGGTTAAGAAGGCTTCCACCACAATTTCAGAAGGCTATGGAGGCTAGGCGTGTGCCTGGGAGAGCTATAGAGCTGTGATGGTAAAGCAAAGGTACAGTGGAAACTCCAGAAGTTTGGAAAAGCCAGGAACATTGATTATTTGAGGAAACCTGCAGAGCAGGATCAAGAGAGAAGCCATGAGATCTATAACCACCAGAAGTGCCACAGGGTTAGAGCCACCCAAGATCTTTGAAGCTCACAACTTATTGTCTTAAATACTACACATGAAACTATGGGACTTAATGTTGCCCTATTGGATTTTGGACTTGCTTTGGTCCCATTCCTTTGTATCCCCCCTGTTTATAACTTTTGGAATGAAAATATTTATCTTGTGCAATTGAATGCAACAGTATGCCTTACATTTCAGAGGGAGACTTGGGACTTGGGCTTTTTGGCAATGTTGAATCTGTTAGGACCTTGACAACTCTTGGAGATGGACTAAATGCCTTTTGAGAAAGGGATGTGTATGAGTCTTTGAGGGGCCAGGAGTGGAATGTTATGGTTTGTGCCTATATGTCCCTCCAAACCCTGTTGTAGTCTTAGAGGGAAGGCTTTTTGGAAGTAGCTGAGTCAAGAACCTGTGACTGATCCATGATGTAACACTAGAATTAAAGGTGTTGGGATTAAGGCTAGGTGATAACTGAATCACTGCACTGATTGGATTGGCAACACCTTAATTCCTGCAGCCTGTCCAGGATAAAAGGGCAGGTAGAGGCTTGTCCCTCCCGTCTCTTTTGACTCTTGTTTTTGCTGTCTTCTCACTACAGTGCACTGTTGCCCCTGTGCTGTGCCATCCTGCCTTGGAGTCAGCTGAGTTACATACTGAAACTTCTACAAACTATAAGCTAAATAAAACCTTGCTTATCACTGGATATTTTGTCTGAACAATGAAAAAAGTAACTAAGACAGGCTCAAATTTACAGTCGTCCTGCTTCAGCCTCCAAAGTGCTGAGAGAAGATTCATGCTCCCTTAAACCTAGTTACATCCTCCAATTTTTAAACACTTGTGTGGTTAGATTGAACCCACCTACGTAATCCACCAAAAGTTCTTTAACATGACCTCTGCAAAAACCCTTTTGCCATGTAAGACAGCATATTTATAAGTTCTGAGGATCAGAGCATGAACATCCTTTGGGGGTCATTATTTGGTTACCACACTTTTACTCTAATTCAAAAGGTAAGCCCCACAAACCATGTGGTTACTTAGTATTTCCCTTTTGCACAACTGCTCCCCTATTCCAGCTTTGTCAGTCTCCTGATCTCTTTTCTCTCATTTTTACTGTATGTCTTTAATTAATCTAATCATCAATCCAAGGACCTTTGCAGGTCTGTTAGTCTTTCAGTCTCCTGAGCTCTAGATGGCCTGCCTGAATGTAAACTTGGAAGGCACCACTGAAAAAAGGTAATTCCCAGTAATAAAATTTTGTTCACACACACACACACACACACACACACACACACACACACACACACGGTGATTAACTGCAAATGAGAAAATAAATAGCCATCTACTTTTCCTGGAATGAACCACTCTATTTCTCAAACAACGATACTTAAAATTGATCATAGAAAACATTAACATGAATGCTGAATAGACTGCAGCACATGCAAAAATCATTTTTAATTCTGTAAAAGTAGAAATCAGAGGGGCTGTTGTTTGAATGGCCAGAAATGATAACTTTAATCTAAACCTGGAATAGAAATTGCAGGTCAAAGAAAGGCCAACTTCAAAGCAGGAAAAATTTGGAATGAGGCAAATAACTTTTACATTTTAGTGGAGGGAAAACAAACAATCCTAGTTTAGGTCCACTCTGAGTCTCCTTGTGAAAGTGGAGCTTTTCACACCCCAGGTCTTTAAAGTTTTGTGTTTAAAGCTGGATCTTGCATCTGTTTTAGACACCCATTGTTTGCCTCGGCCCATTAACTCAGCAAAGATATTTTGGCACCTGTTATACACAAAGCACTGTGCCACATAGCTTAAGTCTGGCTTTTGGAAAATAAAAACTAAACTGATGACTGTACCATGCATGATCCAGATCCTGCCAGCTCCTTCAGCATGTCCTATCAGCCCACGGTCCCCTTCTACCGTGCAGACACCCTGTTATTTCCATTTTCATGGTCCTTGCTGTTGCTTATTCCACAATGTTCTTTTCAAATTCCTTTTGAGGTTGACTACACCTGTATCCTGGGTTAGGTGCCTGCTGCAATGTCACTTCAGAGAGGCCTTGTTAGGCCATCCTTCTAATGTGTCACCCCAACCATGTCTCAGCAATGCTTTATCACATCTTCCGTGTGGCTTGCAATTACTTTGCTTGTTTACCCTAAGACATTTATTATTCTTCCTTTTTTGTTTAATAGAATGCAAACTCTATGGGAGATCACCAGCACTTAAAACTCACCATTTTGTACATTTTAGATAATAAATCTGAATAGATAAATTAAAGAATAACTGAATAAGTATAAATGTGAATTTAATACACATCCTGGTAACACTGTAGAAATGGTTTTTAGAGACAGGGTCTTGCTATGTAGTGGAGGATGTGCCTGAACTCATTTTGTAGCCGAGGCTGGCCTCGAACTCTCAGCAATCCTCCTGCCTCAGCCTGCAAGTGCTGGGATTACTGGCATATGCCACCACACCCAGCTAATGTAGAATTTATAATTCTGGGAAATGTTATCTATACAAAATTGAATGGTTTCTGTGTTAATTTGTGCCTTTGTTTATGAACTGACACCACTGTGAAGCTGGGTTTTCTATAGTTGCCATGATGATAAGCAAATGCCAGGAGACAGTGTGGAGAATGAAACTAAGTTGGCAATGTCCAACTTGATTTCAAGACTCGAGAAACTGCATACTGTTCAACAAAAAATTAATTCTGATTATTAAGATTTAAATCTTCTAGTAACTACATTTTTAAAATGAAAAAGAAGCAAGTGAAATCTACCTTAATTTGTCTAACACTCTACATTTCCATGTGTAATGAATAAAAATTAAAGTAATTTTTAATTAGTCCACATTAAATCTTCAACTCAAATCATCTTTGCTTCAAATATGTAGCTACCACACATGGCCCATAGTTAACAGGTCAGCAGTGCTGCTGCTATAGAGACAGAAAACACACATGCAGGAAGCCTGGTCTACAGCAAAATTCCTATAAACCATTTTTATCTCACAAAGAAAAAAAATGAGTCAAATCTTACTATGAATAACTAATAAATGAGTAAAATTTGAGTGTCTAAGATAAAGGATTGTCTGCATCTGTAACAAAATAATAGCTTGTCAATGATTTCATACTTATAAATCTTATATAATGGCATTCTTTTCATGAGATAAGTTATTTAAATGCACAGTTCCTGGCATGCAATAAACTTTGGAGAAGTATTGGCTATCATTATTAATACCAATAAGACATACACTGGTATTCATATCCAAGAGCCCGACTAAGAAAAGAGATAGCACAAGGATATAAACAAACAAGTAATTTTTTAGAATCTTTCTGGTTAAAAAAGAAAATAGCCAAATACTTACAAGTTAGCATGGATTTGGAGATTCAATACAGAAGGTGAGTAGAAAATTAAGCATTTCTTAATCATTTAAAAACCTTTCAAGTTGCTAGACCTTACAATTTTATTTGGTCTTAAGGGTTTCAAAAAGAATCCCCCCACCAAAATATCTCTACTGCTTTGATCAAGACCATTCAGTCTTTTCAACCAGGAATTTTTAGGAGGTTGCTGTTATTTATATCACCCTAATTTTTGTTCCACTCAAAGAGGGGGAAGATATCCTGTGCTAATGTTTTATTTCTACATTCTCTATTAGGAAATCCCTTCCATTACCCTGGCTGTCTTCCCTCCCACTCAGCCTGGAATGTGGCCCATGTGACCGTCGCTGCCCCGGGTAACACAGAGTAGGCCAGCCCTTCAAGCATGAATTAATGCTAACCTTTGTAAGGATGTGTTTAACCTCTTAAAAATCCTGTGAGTTTCTAAAATATTCATTGTACCGAAATCAATAAATCACTGAAATCCCCACTGGGAGGAAAACTTCCTGAGGTCTCAAAGGCCAAGCTAGAGGAGAACTAGTAAACATCAGTTTCTCACAGACATGCAATTAGAACATCTGTTTGTGTCTTCTATGCCTATTAAGATGTTTACTCTGTTAATTGTAGGCATAACATGAGTATCCATCAGTATTTTTGTTTTCACTCCCACCATAGGAATTCAATAACAGAGTCCTAACCCGGGCCAGCTACCTTGCCGGTCAATTAGCAACTTGTCATTTTAAAGAGAATATAAGAAATGGCACTTTGTCAGAAACAAATGATGGGTGGTGAAAGACAATCCTGAGAACACTTGGAAAGGTTGCAATATGAACAAATCTGTTTCATCTGTGTGATGTTTAAATGGTTCTGAAGTTTCATGATTGGGTTGATAAGTCAAAAAGGAGCCACCTTTGGGATCCAGGGACAGATTTTGAGCTTCTGCAAAGAATTTTAAATATTCAGTTCATTAGCCTCTCCAGCTGTGCTGTTAATTTTCCAGCTCTGGTTTTCCTATGTGAATGAGCAGTAATTATCTTCAATCTTAGGCTGTTCCTAAGATATTTCCAAGCTATCTAATCTATTTCTTCAATCTTAGACTATTAGGGTAAATAAAGAAATAACACACTAATTGACTCAACTAGAGACTACTTAAGGTGACTGATTACATTTGAGGAAATGATCTACATTTTTAATTGTACTAGATAAATAAATCCATAAAAATGAACTTCCTGAAAATTGTGACATACTTATGAAAATTCATTATGTAAATCAGAATCATATCTCATAAAGCATAAAGGATATTTAGCACTCAGTATTTGGATTTCAGCTGTTTGTGATATTGTTAAATGCATGATCCATACTCAATATATCCATTACTTAGAATTGCTCATTTAACATCTACCTTGTTCCTAGGCGCAAGTATGATTACATGATAGTAAGCATAGTTACAAAATCTTGAAAATATATCCAGGGCTTCAGTTACACAAATTTTCTGTCAAATAATCATTGTACTATTTTATCAGGAATAAAAATATCTTTTAATGTCATGTTACTCTACTGTCATTATTTCTGCTACCACAAATAATGTCAAGGACTGTGAACAATCACTCCAGAAATGAAGTAAGAAGCTGGGCATTTATCAGCTAGACTGCCTGCTGTGTCCAACGAAGTCCCTGAAGCACACCACTAGTTGAGCAGTGTATTTCTATGTCACCATTCCTGTATAAGAGGAAATTACAAAGAACATAATACTCACCTGAAATTGAATTTCAGGATAGATTTCATATCCACTATTTAAGCTGAAATTTCTGAACTTCCTCAGTGGTGAGCATAACCAAAGTTACACTTCATTGGCTGAGCATTCTGCCAAAAACAATTATTTTTCAAACATCTGGGGACTCTTTTGCCTCCCTCCTAAAACCCTAAGAACTGAAGCTGAATTTTGATGCAGAAATTTTATGACAAGGACCATAGAACAGATATTTTCCCTAGTAAAATCGTATCTCTGCAGGGCTTTTCCTCTTCATAAAACACCTTGAGTTGTTCCAGCTAAGAGATGCTATGTCAATAAGGTCCACGGAAACCGGCTTGAGCACACCTGTCTTACCTCCGAGCTTCTGAGCAGCTTCACTGTAACCAATCTATCATCCCTAAACTCCGGGAGACTCAGGACCTTCAAATTTTTCATTAATGCTTTGTCCTTTTGAATAGTGCATATTCTATTTCTAATTGTAAACAGTACTAAAACTTTGGTTGGGGTTGTATCCATGCTGGAATGATTTCTACATTCCCCATTGTTCTTATCTCAAATCACAAATGAGAATGAGAGAAAAACTATGGTTGCATGTGTTGGTTTTGTTCATGTTATGGCATTCAACAATTCTAGCACTCTGGGAAGCTGAGGATCACAAGTTTGAGCTCAACTTAAGCAATTTAGCAGCTAAGCCAGATCCTGTCTCAAAATGAAAAATAAAAGGTGCTAGGGTTGCTGCTTGATGTGAAGATCCTGGTTTCATTTCCTAGTAACATGTGCACGCATGCATGCGCACACACACATACACACACACACACACACTTACAAACATGACTTTCTTAGTCTTAACCACTATCCCATCTAGACTCTTCATAAAATATTCAGCACCTACTTTAAATAACCATCGAGGAACATTTTTACTGGAACTATAACCAGAAAGAAAACAGAAATCTGCTAAATAAAAGAGTCATTACTCAAATGATGTTGGAAAAAACTTCTATAAAAGTTTTGTGTCATTATTCTCAAAGGTAGGCACAAATTTTAGGAGGGAAAACATGCGCAATGTTTAAAATGAGCTATACAATTTTATGTCAAACGTTTACATGTACATGTTATATTAATGTTAGTTTTACTACATGATATTAGTTTAAGTATTAGTAAATTAGAATCTGTGAAAATATCTATGAGCTATAAATCAAGCTTATCTAATTGGATTTTCTTGCTGCAAGCCCAGAAGTAAAACTACATGCCTCAGAGGACACACCAGATGATGCTGTAGGGAAACTGAACTCTAAATTACATGACTGAGTGAATTTATCATGAAAATGGATCAGACTTCCTGAAGGCTAATCTATTATGATTTTGATAATGAAAATATAAGATTAAAAATTGTGATAATTCTGATTGGTATAATCTGGACTTAAAACATTAGTTTTGAAAGCATTAAGCTTGTGATCATTAAATGAAAATGGAACATCAAGATAATTTATTCAGTGGTTCTCAAAGTCTCTGAAGCTATCTGTAACAAATATGTGGTTAATTATATGAAATTCACCAAAAAAAAAATAATAATAGCTAGTCAGAGACAAAGTTAAGAAAAGCAACAGAGTTTTTAAATGTTCTTGTATAGATTTTTGTAAAGAATCTCAAATATAAATGCAAATTTCTAGTTCAGTTTGAACATAACTATTATTCTACTTTTGATGGTTATCTTTTCAATAGATAAAATGTTCTGCATACTTTCCAACTCTTAAATTAGATCGTAAGTCCATTAAGGACAATAATCCATATGCCTCATTTTCTCTCCACTATTAACACCTAGTATATAGACACACATACATATTCTCTCCATTGTTTAGAGTGGAGACATTATTTTAAATATTGATAGTTATTTTGAAGTTTTCTATTGCCAGACAGCAAAGTTTGGACTTTAAATTTCAGACATAAGATCAAAAAACCCAAAATGTCAAAGGACTCCTCCTTTCTAAGCATCCCTTCCAGAAATCGCAGTGCAGTATCCTGGGAGACTGCCACAGCATTCAAGCTCTGCTGGGGAAGAAGTCACATCTACATTTACTACAATGATTTTTGAAAGAACAATAAAAAGTAAACACAAAAAAGCAGATATGCCTCATTAAAAATAAAAACCCATACAACCTTGAATAAATATGAGATGGAATGAAGACGGTGTTCATATTTTCCACTCCTGGTTTTGAAGTACATAGAAGAGGATGATTTAAGATTACAAAATAGGGGCTGGGGACTTAGCTCACTGGCATAAGCGCCTGCCTTGCAAGCAGGCAGTTGTGAGTTCAATCCCTGGTACTGATAAAAAAAATAAAATTGCAAAATAATTAAAAAGAAACTGCCTATATACTCTAATTGAATGGTGATTTTGGACCTCTAGAAAGTAACCTATATTTGTATAGTGTGATGGAGCTGTGTAAGATGTTGTTTGATATAGCACACAATGGACGTAGGCATTAAAAATCTTCTAAAATAATTTTCTTTAGTAATCTAAATATAACTTATTCACATGTGTTCAAGTAAAAAGAACTAATTGCCCAAGTGATTTTGCATTCTTCCTCCCTCGTTCCTTTCTTTCTTTCCTTGTCTTCTATTTATACCGTGCACAACAGTAGCACAAGGTTGAAAGATCATCTTGGTGGTGCACCACTATGCAACAAAACACTTGCCCCCACAGGGCTGCAGAGCACAGAGCACCGCCCTTAACAATTAGCTCTCAAGGTCACTGAACCTAACGGATGAACAGGGGCATTTTTATTTGACCAAATGTAACAGCTCTTTTTCTACACCTAACAGAATCTTGCTGGATGATAGAAAACAAGCAAACAGACAAGGAAAGTAAAAGATTTGCCCATCCACTAAACGTTAACTGGCAGCAAGAACCTAAAGGATCAGCAATTTTTGCTATGATAATTTATGCTTGCTAAGATTTAATTTGCTTTTCCAATTACTCTCAATCTCCCATATCAAACTTTAACCTTTGTTTTAATAATCTGTGGCAAATTGCTGCTATCTCACAAACATTTTAATACATTCAAATCTCCTCAGGAAATATGTTATAACGAAGTCACACCAAAAAAAAAGTGTGAATTAGTATACACAAAAATTTACTTTTTAAAATAATTACTAAGCATTGAATTTCATTCAAATAAAAATAATCTCTGAGAGGTTTGTATGGAGAGATAAGCGTAGGTAACACATAAAGCCAATAAACAAAACTACTAGGTGTCTAATGCCACATTTTTCATGCCTAGATGACCATTCTCCAGCTTAATTTCTGCCCCCAGAAAGCCATTTTGAGTTGTTAACTCTCTGCAGGATTAAAAAAAAAAGTGGAAGATTAAGTATTACCATGAATTCTTTCTTTATCTAGATTCTTCTCTCACATCTGAGAGGCATCCTGATACGATTCAGGTAGACATGCTCTTAAGAGCTTTTTAAAATTTTACTTTATGTATTTACATTAATAAAATATGGTCAAAGACTACCAGGATATTAATTACTTAAGCAATTACTGTGGCAAACACTTGTTTGAATTTTATGGAAAATTCTCAGTTTTAAACAGTCGGCTCTGTAGTTCCCATGAGACAGTACTGACGTTTTATAACATACAGTAGTTCCTTGCAACCCAAAGGAGACATTCCAGGACTGCCTGTGAATGTCTGAAAGTACAGAAAGAGATTAGCAACAATAGCCAATAATAAGATAGAATAACTGCAACAATATACTATACTAAAATAGCCAGTGTCATTATTTTGCCACTTAGGAATGGTGATGATGGGCAGCTTGATCAAAAGCATGGTGAGCCCGTGCCAGAGGATTTGATAACCAAGAGGAAGAGCCTACGCTTATGGGCATAGGGACAACAGGAAGCTGATGGAGCAGGACAGCAGGATATTTCATTACAGCATCTAGAAGTTTCCACAGCTTGAAGCTTATAATTCATACTTTTCTGAGATTTTCTATTTCACATTTTCAAATCAGAGCTGACTAGAGGTAAGGGAAAGCCTCAGGAAGCAAAACCACCATTTTGAACTCAGAACAATCCTACAATCTCCCATGCTGCCAACATGTTAAAAATCTTCTGTATTACATTTTTAGAAACAAAGTAAACTTTTAAAGGACTGAATTCTGTGTAGAGACATGGTCCTATGTCCTTTAAAAAGAGATTTTAAGTAACATTGAAAGTTCATTGTCAGAGGAAAAGATTCCTTTGTGACCTGTTAGACCCTCACACTGAGCAAGGTTAGTGTGTAAGCAAGGTATTGTCATGGAACTTCCCCATGAAGATTCAGTTGTTGCAGACAGCAGTTGGAGTAATTCATCTGACCATCTTTGACCTTGCAAGGCGCTAGGGGTCAAAGCTCCTAGCACCAAGGCGACAGCGATACTTGAGCACTAAGATGAAGAAAAGAGAGGCTTCCTGTGCCGCCCCACAGCCATCAGATGGAGACTGAGTGTCTGGCTGAAGGAACCCATGCTTCATTTCCCTGGGGACAACTGGGGCCCTGCTTCAAGGGAACTGGTCTGTCACCGAGGTGACCTCTCGTTAGGAACAGTCAACCATGCAGATCCTGAGACCTACAGGGAATGTGGGTGTCCTCCAAACAGGTACCTTACATATTCTCACAAAGACTTCTCGGCACCATCAGGGACTCTCCCAGCAACCTCCAGGACCAGAGAGGACTTGAGAGGCACTGCATGGCTAGAGCCTGAGCCATAACTTTAAACTATGACTGAGAGAGAGAGAGAGAAGAGAGAGAGAGAGAGAGAGAGAGAGAGAGAGAGAGAGAGAGAGAGAATATGTGATACAGTCCAAATATTCAGTGACTGTGTAAATTTTTAAAATATATTACAGTAGGTGACACACTATCATTCCCTCTCAAAATACAAAACAAAAAATCCAACCCTCTCTTCAATTACACTAATCCCAATAATTTTTCCATTCTCTGAGGCAGTTCTGAAAGTCCTCTTTTGTGAGTGTCATTGGTTGCTCTGTCCTGGCTGCCTTGATGTCCTGAATCACTTCAAAATGTTTGCCTTTCGTGGTCATTTTGACTCTAGGAAAGAGCTGGAAATTGTTTGGTGCCAGATCGGATGAACAAGATGGAACACGACATGTCATGGTTTTACAAGCCTGCTTTTCTTTTGAATAGAACTCGGCAATAGCATTCACCATGTTTCTTATCACAGCTGGTAAGGACACTCAAAAAAGAGGACTTCTGGAAGTGCTTCAGAACGTGATCAGAAAGATAGGAGAGCTGTGTTGGAAGTGAGGGAGTCTGTGTTAAGAGGGATGAAGGGCAGTGTGTTTTTTACTCTAATAAATTTCTCATGGAAATATTCACCATATTTTTCAAACACACCTCGTATAACTTATCTCTGTCTCATTCAGTGTCTCACAGATCCAATTTCATTATTAAGTAGCATAGCCTAAAGGCACTATGTTTTATCCCTGGGTCATCATTCTGATTACTTAATAGAATCAGATACTACATAAACTACATACTGATCCACAGGAAATAACATAAAACATTCATATGCCGTTACACAGTTTAAACTGCTTTGTTTTGTTTTGTTTTGCTTGGTTTCTTTTTTCTTGACTGTGTAAATCAGTCGACTTGTCATTTTCTGCCCTTCCACACAAGAGCAGAAAGAGCAGAAGGCAGGTCTCTAGGACTGGCCACTGCAGAGCTGAAAACCAGATAGAGTAAAACAGAAAAAGCAAAGTCCGTGAGCTCAGAGCCTCGTATCTGATCAAACCTTAACATCACTGCTTCCATTGCTTCTCTGAATATTTATTTTAACTTTGAGTTTTAGTCTTTGGCCTTTAGTGCCAGAAATATTCTTCCATGTTTAGATAAGTCACTTTCATCCAGGTCCAAAAATGCTGGGGTGAGGGTCAGATCCGAATCCCGGCATATCCCAAGGCAAATGTCTCCAACTGGACCATACTTGGAATGCCTGGACTGCTGTCCCTGCAGCTGACGAGGGGCTGCTTGGGGTCTTTTTATTTTTTTTTATCTCCCCTATCTTTTTTTGCTTAGTTTACACAGCAGCAAAGACTATAAACTGCTTTGAGACTCTTCCCAGCCCCTCTGCAGCTAAACTGAAGACAGAAGAGCCTGTGGACATTTTCAGCTTGACCCTACCTGTGTTTGGCTTTCGCCACTTGACCGTGTCAGCATTCCAGGACCATGAGAGAATGCCACGCTTACAGCCCAACAGGAAGAGCAGTAAGCCAGGCGTTGACATCACCTGACAGATGTGTTTCTCAAGTGGGAAATTTTATTCAAGGCTTTTTCATGGAACTCATTGACACAGAAAAGGAATAAAGAAAAAAAAAAAGAAAGAAAGAAAGAGGGAGAGAGAAAGTCAGTGCCATGATGGGCATGTTTTGCACCCCATAAAAAGGGATTGAGATGACTCAACCTCACCTCCCTTCCTCTCCACCCCCTCCTCATTCATCCTTTGTGTCTGGAAGTAAATGTTTCTGAAACACTATAGCTACCGGCAGACCAGCAACACATAATAACATGGTAGCAACACATAAAGCTGTCAGTCTGCAAGGAAAATAGATGGTTAGGTTGAGGGGGTAAATGGACTAAATCAATTTGAACATGCATGTTAAGGACTGTGAAAGGGCAGAGTTTAGTGCTGCTAGGCTGGAAAACATTTGTCTCTGTCTTCTTGTATTTCCACAGTGCTGGGCAGAATCCACCCACAGGCTTCTCACTTGGCTCCAGTCTGACTCTGTAACTGATTAATGGCAGCTGGAGGTGTCCAGTAATTTCCTCACCTAATAATAAACTACAACCCACAATGGAGGTTCCCCTCGGGCCCACATTTAACATACCTATACTTAGGGCCAGGAGGTAGCCAATTACCCTGTCTCTGTGCCCACTACTTAGAAAATTCATGCTGCCGCAAAGCTAAAGCAATTTTGTTTACCATGAAGACCCCATTCTGTCTACAACCGACAGACTATTCTTTTTACACAATGACCATGCATTGAGCTCATTCCAGGCAGGAAAAGAAAACACACTTCAGAAATCTTTCTAGCAGGTCTACATGATGCATCTTAAAATAATTCCCTGTTTTGCCAAAAATGTGGGAGAAAAAAACTCAGACAGTGGACCTGATATTAAAACCCCTTTTTGGAACTTCAATTTAAAATTACGTTACTAAAATGCCAGGTTGTAATTGCAAAGCCTGAAGCCTAAGCAACCAGTCTAATTCCCTGCTTCCTGAGGCATCCTATAAACAAGTTTGTATTCGGGCAGTGCTTCCTCTCAGACTCATTTGGAAAGGAGAAGCCCTCCATGCCACATACTGTACGGTGATTATGTGGATTAGCTTTGCAGTGTTAATTAAGTGGTTAGCCTCAACATTTGTATTTATAGTAAGTAACACAATTAATTATAAACTAAGGGATAATGTATAATATATATCATGATGTGGATGTTCAAATGTATGTGTGTATGTGTGCATGCGCACGCATGTTAGCTGCACAGGAATGCAGTGTGAGCTAATACAGAGCCTACCCAGACCTGCACTCAGATCTCATTTCTGGTGCTTAATTGTGTGACCTCCTGGGAGAATCTCAGTACCTCTGAACTTTTGTTTCCTTGCTTGAAAATGAGAATAATCTTTATCATGAGGGCACTGTATGCAATCTATAATTAATTTCACATACAAGGGGTAAAATCTAAAATTATGTGATTGTGTAAAATACATAAAGCATGGAAAGGACTGTTTTAAATCTACAGTTCAGTAACATTAAATACATTCATACTATCGTGTTACTGCCACTCCCATCCATATACAGGACTCTTTGCATCTTGCAAGACAGCAACTCTGTAGCCATTAAACCAAAGTTGCGTCCTCTCTGTCCCCTAGTCTCTTACAACAACCATCTAATTTCTGTGGCTATGATCTTGGCTATCCACAATACCTCAGGCAAGTGAAGTCATACAGTAATTTGCCTTTTATGACTGGTTGATTTTATTTTGTAAAGTGTTTTCAAGGTTCATTCATGTTGTAGCATATGTTAAAGTTTCTTTCCTTTTGAAGGCTAATATTCTGTTCTCTTTTTCATATATATAATATTCTGTTCTCTCTTTCATATAGATAGATAGATAGATAGATAGATAGATAGATAGATAGACAGACCTCATTCGATCATCTGTGACTGGTTTGCTACCCCCCTTTTGGCTGTTTGAATAATGCTAATGTGAACCCAGGTACACACTCTCTTTGCTATCTTTTCATTTCTTTTAGACACATACTCAGAAGTAAAATTTGGGGAGCATAACAATAAGTGTATATTGCAATAGTTAATAATCATTCTATTCCTTTGTTTAGGACCAAGAGGAAAAGGAGGCTGTACTAAAGATGGAGAAAGAATCTTTTTGCTCCTTCTGTTGCCAGAAATATAGAGAAATTGTTTGCCTCTTTGTCAGTTTCACTTTCAGAGGGCCTCAGAATAATCTGATCTATAACAAAGGAGAGAGAGGAAACCATTTGGCTCCAGCATTATGGAAACACCCAGAATCTGTGATGATGAATCCCCTATTTAAATCTTCTATGTTTACAAGAAAATCATACATTAATTAGAGCCTTATATGTATCATATTTTTAAATAAAGCAAAATGTCTAAATTTCACTGAATTATCATCATGTTTTATGTTTCAAAGAATAATGTATTATAAGAAAGTACTGAGGATGACCAGGAAACTGATAGCAAAAATAGCTATTTGTATGCAGGTGAATAAGGAGACTGGCACAGTATTTTCAAAAGAAAAACAAAATGGCAGGGGAAAGGAGAAAAATAATGGTAGAGGGTCAGGGATTTAGCTCCGTGGCATAAGTGCCTACTTGGCAAGCACGAGGTTGAGTGGTTTGATCCTCAGTACAAAAGAAAAAATGAAATTATGGAAATATCAGTTCAACAGCAACAATGGCAGAGTTAATCAAAGATAATGCACACATCAGACATCAGCCACTAGACCTGGTTAGTCAGCTTTCCATTACTGCAACAAACGCCTGCAATAATCGGCTTTCAAAAAGAAACTTTCATCTGAGCTCCAGGTTTCAGAAGCTTCAGTCCACAGACAGCTGGCCTCGCTGCTCATGGGCCTGCGGCAGCTCATCATGGCAGGATCTTGTGCTACAACAAGCTGTTCTTAGCAGTTCAGAAGTGAAAGAGAGCAAAGGAAGGGACAAGGGTCCCATAATTCTTTGAGTTTATGCCCTCAGTCCCCTAAAGGTATCCCTAGACCTCACCTCCTAAAGACCCTGTGACCTCCCAGGAGCACTGTGGGCTGGGGGCCAATCCTTCAACACATGGCCTTTGTGAGGCCATCTGAGATATAAGCTCTAACAGCCAGACACAGTAAGGACAGATAAGGGATATTCCAGCTTGGCGACAAAAGATGTCCTGGAATTACCTTTTGTCCCTTTGTTGGTTCAGCTAAAAGGGACAGAGCAATTTACTTGATGAATTCATGGCAAGTGACAGTAATAACAGAACACAGTAAGTGCTCCATAAACAAGACTGCCATTGTGCCAATATAGATTAACAATTGTACTTCATGCTCTGTTCTACTTAGGCTAAAACTTTCTATTAATAAAAGTAATAAAACCTGCAAGGAAAAAGAGACCTCAGGAAATAACACCTACTAACATGATAGGGTAAATAAAATGTCTGCAGACCTCAGAACTTTATTGATGATCAATTCTAAAAAGCAAAACTTTTAGAAAGCCTGGAAAAAAATTCAAAGACTTGAAGCACTAAAGGCATATGAATTCTTAACAAATAACCGCCCTAAACGGATATATCTTATATAGAGCTAATCTGGCAGGGATCCTTCTGTTATCTCTGATTATTATCAGGTAATGTTACAGTGGCCACAAAGGACCTCATGGCATCTTCAGGCCAATTTTTTTTTCTCATCAGCATCTCAATGTCTATATAAGAAACAGATCTCTCTCCATATCAAAATCTGACTCTACCTCCTCATTTCTGTCAGTCCAGTTGCACCAATTATTTAATGAGATTAAACAAGATTTAAGAAATGCTTCCTGAATATTTACAATGTACCAGGCAATAAGCAAGATGAATAAATAAGTAATGATAAGTTAATAATGAAACAACAATAGACACACTGTGTATACAAGAACCTCCTCAATCACAGCTGAGACAGAGGTAAATATCTTTTCAGAGGAGAGACACTGATACAATCAGGGAAGTTAAGAGAGAGCTTCTTGCCATGACTGTAAAAGTTCCAAAGAAAGAGGGAAAGAGAAGAGTAGGCGTGATCCGGACTGTGAAGGGGAAAAAGACGATGTATGTGGTGAGAAGGGGAAAAGGAGGTGACATGTTGGCAGAGGAAATAACAATCATGAAGCCCCTCCCTGTGAATTGGTAGAAAGTCAGTATCACTGAAGGAAGAGACTAATCAGGAGGCAACTGCCTTAAGCTTTCCCATCACTGAGATTCAAAATCCAATACCCACAGCTGAATGGAAGAAAAGTTTATTTTGGTTCATGTTTTCAGTCCATGATTGGCTGGCTCCAAAACAAAACGGAAAAGCAGAGGAGTATGCTGCACAAAAACTGCTTATGTTATGGTAGCCAGGAAGCAGGGGGCGGAGGGACAGCAGGAGGCAGACCCTCCCACATCACGCCCACAGTGACCTGCCTTTTCCCACCAAGCCTGTGTCCTAACAGCTTCCCAGAATTCATCAACCACTAATGAACTAGTGCCCCAGGATCCAAAAGCTGCTGTCCAAAAGCCCCACCTCAGAGCATGTGAGGCCTTTTGAGGGACATTCTAGATCTAAATCATCACAGCAGCTAAGGAAGATTTGACGCTAGCTCAATTCGCACTCAGATAACTCAAAATTGTATAGACCATGTTAAAGATTTTGATCTTTCCCCTTAGTCTCATGAGAGGCCTTGAAAATGCCAGTGAAAAGGACAAAGACATGAGTTCAAATCTTATCTTTCCATTTGCTAGCATTTTCATCTTGTAATAATTAATTTCTATTACTGACTAGTAATTTACCTACCAACTTGTGTATATCTGTGAGTCCCATTAAGGTCATCTATTTGATAATAATTTATCATTTTTAATGCGAGGTAGCAATGATTGTGGCAAATATAACAATAATTGTGATGCTAGTAGGCTTATAAATTTGTATTGCATCGCTTTGCTGTTGTTTTAGTTACTTTCATCCCTGCTGGGACAAAATACCCAATGTCCAAAGTCAAGGGAGGAAAAACTTATTTTTACAATTTGTAAAGATTTCAGTCCATAATAGATTGTCTCTAAGGAAGAATGGTATGGCAGACAGGCAGAGGGGAACAGTTCATGGTGGCCACAAGATAGCAAACCATCAGGGACTTTAACAGCATCTTTCTGCTCTTCTATATTTTATCCAAGCTGCCAGGACTAGAGCAGAACCAACCCAGTCAGTGGACTGACATAGTAACTATCCACCCTTACTCCTGGCATTACACTACAAACCAGTCACACACTCAAGATCTAGCCACCTTTGAAAAAGCTCCAACTATGACTGAATGCGGCTTTGAGGGGACATCCAGGCAGCTGTGATAACAAACAACCCCAAAATTAGAGCTAAGGATGACTGGAGCTTTTTGTTCATTTGTTTGTTTGTTTGTTTGTTTGTTTAACATTAAATGAGGAGGCGACAGCTATGCAGAAGGCTGTGGGCTGGTGAGTCTCTTCCACTGGTCTTGTCATCCCAGAATGGAGGCTAAAAACAGACTTCCCACCTTGTACATACCGCTCTCATGGCTGGGGCAGAAGGGAACACACTTCTGCTTGGCTGAGCCATGTCCCTGAGCGTAAGTCATACAGCCAAGTCTCAGGTCAATGGACTTTCAAGGAAACATTCTCTTCTCAGGAATGAGGAAGAAATTAATAATTCAGAGCAAGAGTCCAACCTGTAAATATTTGTGTGTGCCAAAACATTCTTGTTTAAAAAAAAAAAAAGTATTCCCTATTAGAGGTATTTTGGTTTGAGAAGAAAGAGGTGGCAAGGACTGATCATCTGTATTATTACTTCTGATACTTAATAAAACATGTTAAGTGTGAAATTTTTAACATTGAAATCTTAGATGCATTCTTAAACCATTTTAGAAATTGAGTTCTGGGAGAAATTATTATTTAAAATAAATCATTTGAGCCATGCTGGGCCTGGAAGGGGTAACAAGGAGCCAGTTTGCCATTCTGATGTATTAAATAGCATGCAGGCTGGAGAGAAGAACATCTCCACTCCCCAGAAGCAACAGGCTGACTGAGAGGACAGGCTGAGTTAACAACTGAGGTACAAAAACAGCTTAATTTTTTTGTACTGTTTGATTGACTTTGCAAGCCTAAGGCCAGTAGAATGAGCATCTGTTAAGGAGATAGTAATATGCAATGTAGCAACTATGGGGGATTTCCTTCTGTCTTGTCTTTGAAATGCAATATTGTTCTGTTTTGTTTTGTTCCATTCTATTGTTTGGATTTATTCAATGTTCTGGCTTGATTGGTTTTATTCTGTTCTGTTTTGTTTGAGTTTACCATGTCTGATGGTATGGGCAGCAATTTTGAAGATAAGAGGCATTATGGTAGCCATTGTTGATTTCCTATTATACTGATTTGAAATCCTGTATCACTTGTACTGTTTTGTTTTGATTTTATTGTTTTATTTTGTTTGGTTTTATTCTCTTTAAAATATTCTTTCATTCTTTTGTTTTGATTGGTTTTATTCTGTTATTGTTTTGTTTTTGTTTTATTTTACTGTGTCTGATGGTATAGACAGATATTTTGAAGAAAATAAGAGACACTATAGTAGCCATTATTGATTTCCTATTATCTTGTTTTGAAGTCCTGTATCACTTTCATTGTTCTATTCTGATAAGCTTTATTCTGTTTTTTTTTTTTTATTTTATTCTTTAAAATAAAATAAATAAATAGAAATCATTTTACTCTTTTTTTAAAGCAATAAACTTCCAAAATGAAAATAATTATCCACAATATATCACTCTAGCATGCTAGACATGAATTCAAAATATATAATGCCCTATTCTTTCTTGACTTGCAAACAAGCCCAGGCAGAATGCCATCAAACTCACTGAACTTCCCATAAACTCAGGGAGGCGAAGGCCACTGCAGGGGCTGGATGAGCGGTTCCCTTAGCAGGGGCATGGATGAAGGGGAAAGGGGAGGCGAGGTTCACTTTCCTCTGCTTTCCGAGCCAGATGCTCTGGTGCAAAGCTATGCCTGCTTGGGGGAGGGAGGAACATGTTCCAACTCACACATGTGTCACTTATTCCAACACAAACTTTTGTTAGGAGAGATCATCAAAATCCTTGGTTTCATTCACAATGTTGGATACCATGCTCATTCCACTGACCAAAAGCTGACTAGACAATAAATCAAAACTTCATACTAAAATGTTAATAAAAGTTGGTGTGTGTCATTAACACTTTTTCATGTATTGGCATATAGTAAACTAGGACATAAAGCTTCTAGGTTTTTCTTTTTTAATTAACATAGAATTCAAATGTAAGATCGCATTCTTTTATTCACTCATTAACTACTTTTCAAAGCTTCTTATAAGAAGTATTTGAGGCAGGGTGTGGTCTGAAATTCCAAGATTTGGGAGGCTGAGGCTGTGGGGTTACTGCAAATTCAAGGCCAGCCTGGGCTATAAGGTGAATTCAAGTGCAGCTTGAACCATGTAGTGAAGCCCTGTCTCAAAAAGACCAAAAGAAAAAAATGTATTTGAGCTTCTCTATCTTCTCTAAAATCTGAATTCAAAAAGCAGTAAAATATCATTGAAGAAGAAGAAGAAGAAGAAGAAGAAGAAGAAGAAGAAGAAGAAGAAGAAGAAGAAGAAGAGAGGAGGAGGAAGAGGAAGAGGAAGAGGAGGAACAGGAGAAAACCTAAGAGAATTGATGACTAAAACAAATGTCTTCTTCTGCAGAAGATAGAATCCTTATTAGAACATATTTTTATACAGATATGCTGTAACAATGATATCTGACACTTTCTTAGGAAGATATCACCTAGTACTAATTCATCACACATCTGTATAATGGGTTCCTTTGGAATATAGTTTCCTTCATAGATGAGCCATTACAAAAGTCAATAAGCTGTTAATTAAGTAAAATTATGTACATTAAAAATTATTTATATATAACATACTGAGTTATAAAATAAATAGTAAACATATTTAACCTTACATGGGGTGTTATATGGTAGCCATATCAGAAAAAATGTTAAATTAATGGTTCCAGTGTATTATGATGGGATAATCATTTCAAAATATGCAATATATTAACTAGTGTTAACTTCTTACTTTTTTTAAAAAAAAAATTCTGTATTATTTCTATTCTTTTTTTCCATTTTGCTTTTAAAAATTAAAAAAATCTTGAAAAAAGTCAAGATAAATATGTTGAGCATACATCTAGGAATTGATGCATAAGTTATTTCCTCGCTTTCTTTTAAAAGCACATTCACGTCTGTCACTCCTTTATTACAGTGACTTGAATGAGAGCTGAGAATGAACCGAACAGTGACGTCCCTGCGTACGCTCAGCCCAACGTGGCAGCTACCACACAACCTTTTTTCTTCCTCGGGGCTGAACTTACTCAACTCTGTTTAGTTTTGCGAATGTAGCAGAAACTTCTAAGACTCGATATGTTTTTCGTTGCCCCTCCCATTTTCTCCGCTTGTTTTTCAAAAACATAGTTTTCATATAAATTCCTTGGTGAAGTCAAAGTGTCACTGTCTGCATTACTTACTTATATGGCCTAGTTAAACTCAAAGTAGAAAACAAAACTCACATTCTGACAAAGAGCTGGTCAGAAAACAAAACTAAAAGAGGGGGAAAAAAGGAAAAGTGTGGACAGATAGCTTAGGTGTAGAAGTGTATTAGGAAAGTGTTTTCTATTTTCATCGCACAGTGTGCCAAGCCTAATCTCCCCTCCTTTCCTAAATCTTGATTTAACTTTTAGAAGAGGTCTGGTCATCCTGTATGAACCTTAAGAGCAAATGACCTTAGCAGAATACATCAAAAAGAGGGAATTACAGAAATTGCCCTGAGTCCTTCTATGCTCTTTTAGTAATTTAGGTATCAGGTGGTTTCCAAACATGAGTGTAAAATATATATTCCATTTTGTCATGGAAATCTCAATCCTGTCTCCCAGTTTGCACAATTTCATCACCACCTTAAGGGAGATAAAACACCCGTTCAGTGTGGTAAGGGTATCTACACTGCAGATCCAGTTCTTGGAGCAGCAGGAAACAGCATCAAGCTCAAAAAAACTCTGTCCTGGACTCTGAAAAAGCCCCTTTCAGAGAGCACTCTCTCTATGCTGGAAATATGTATTCAAAAGGCCGCTGCATGCAAAACTGTTTGTAATATAAAACGTGGTCTGTTTGTGCCACAATATTTGTGTCTCTTGGAATATAAACTATTATGTTCGGTGAACAATGTATAAGTTTTCAATCCTGTAGAAGTTTTACTTAGAAAGTTAGATAAACAGGAAATTTTACATATGAACTAATATAGTAAAATCAATACCACACATTAATGTGTTATTAAAGAAAATTTTTAATATAACCGCAAGGACACAGCACACGTTTTTGCATGATCTGAGCCCTGCCTGGCTCAGTAACCTGCTCTGACCTTCAGCTTCAGCCCTGCCCAGCCAGCACAGTCCACTTCCACTACACTTCCCATCTTAGAGGGGTCCAGGCCAGGACTACAGCACTCAGAGCTTCAGCAATTCTCACCTCTTTCATGTTGAAACGAGGTAGAGTTCCTTCATCCCAAATCCCACTGCCACCCTGGTATTCTCTGAATTGATTTTCTCAATTCTTTCTTTTACTAATTCTTCTGTGCCCTCCAAAATAGACACATGCGATGATCGCAAACTGCCAACAATGAATGAACCAGTTCTTAATCTTTTTGATAGCACTGTCATATACTGTTTTAGATTGCACAATTTAGTTTTGCACAGATTTTTATGTGGATAAATGAATAAGTAAACGATCCAGCCTCCCAGCAGAGAAATTCATTATATTGCCAAGACTCCTTTGAGTATATTTCTTTCATACTTAATACTGTATACTATTATCATTTGGTATCCTAAAATCTAAATTTATTGCACTTGTGCCATCTAAATTACATTTCATTTCTAATTAAGTCTCTAATTGCATGGCTTGTGCCTATTTGGTTTGCTGCTTAAACAAACAGCTTCATAAGACTGATATAACCATTCTATTCAAAAATCTTTAAGACCACAACAAAATAACATGTATAAGAAATTATTAGTTTTTGTTTGCAATCAGACAAATTTAAGAAAGAACTAATAAACAGTAAGCAATAGAAATAATAAAACAGCCATTTTTATTCTAGCTTTACCTTTATAATCAGCATTATATAATTACAATTTTCATTATGCAATTATTCTTTTATATTAGGTTTATTAATGACAAGCATCCTCCTAAGCTTTTGTCCACTAAGATGATAGTTTCTTGGTTTAAAAGCCATCTTTAGGAAAGCTGAAACTTTTGAAAAAATTACTGCATCTTAAATATAAGAAACAAGTGTTGCTTGTGTTACACCCAAGAAAAGAATGAATGTGTTCATTTCTCTTAAATCTTTAACTTACTGCAGTTATGAGTCTGGCTTTAGGTTGAGCTCTTCAATAAACTTTCTTCAACTTTGAACTCTTTACACTTCTAAGCTTGTTTTAATTCCTGAACACCATTCTTGCATGCCATGATTGTGTGTTCCCATACTAAAGAGCAAGACAACAAAGTTGAAAAAAAAATAGGAAAAGGCCCTTTCCTCATTGTGAGGAGCCAGGCTTATCTCAGCAGCCTCCTATTTTTACCCAGACTGCAAAGGGTCCCCATGATCAAAGGCCCAGAGCGCAAGGAACTCAGGCAAACAGCTTGCAGCACAATGGTCCCTGATGATCTGTAAGCAGGAAAGGACTTTTGACATGAAAGACAGCTTCAACAGTACAAGAATAGCAATAAACCAGCTGTAAAATGCTCCGCGTTGCCCTTGAACGAAAGCAAATTGTTCCAAATAATTTTTCTCTTTTTTGCAGCCGCTGGATGTCCCGCTGGGGCATTTAAACAGCCACATGCTCAATGTACAAAAGCGTCTCTAAGTGGGAAAATACAGTGTACTAATGTGTTTAGAATAAGGGAACTGAACACATCCAGAGGTCAGATTTGATGCTTCCTTTTCCTTTTGTTGGAGAATGAGTTCATTAAAGGCAGGCTTGTTTCAGATACTAAGCTTCTAGTCAGTAACGTTTGAAGAGTAATTTATTGGCTTAGAAATACTCAATTAACCATTGAAGTGGTTGTTAATTTAAAAAGTAAATGGATTGTTGAGCTTTGACATAGAGCTGTGCATTCGCCTGGAATGCATATTTACCTAAAGATTAAGCACAGTACTTACTTTTTCTTATTATTTTCTGTTAGACAACATACACTATAAAAATACTACGAATACTGGTCAGTTAACATGTTTTTGCCACTAAACAAGTATGTAATTATGTAATAGTTGATGTTTAAATAATTACAAAATGTTTTAAATATGTGGTTTTGTTTAACTGGAATAAAAGCTCTCAAATTTATTAATGTCCCCAACACACACTTCTTTGAATTAATATATAAAACACAATGTTCTCTCTCATTATTGATATTTTTTCTAAATTATAATTATATATTTAAAATTTTAAAGGCTATTAAAAATATATCTCAATATTTCATTATTGCCACAATTATAGCAAATACATTTCATTTTAGAAAAACGCTGAAAATTAAGAGGCATATTTTCCCATTATCTCAAATAAGTTGGAAAATTGCTAATGAAAGTTAGGCAGAAAAGTTTCTAAAAATAAAGCCATCAGAAAGTTTTTTAAATTTTCAAAAGTACATAATAAACCTATGCTGTCTTAGTTACTTCCATCATTGCTGAGACAAAATGCCTGAAGCCCAAAGTTAAAGGAGAAAGATTTCCCATAAAACTGGGGTTGGGGTTTTAGCTTAGTGGCTTAAGTGCCTGCTTTATAAGTGGGCGGTCATGAGTTTGATCCCTGGTACCGATAAAAAATAAAATAAATTTTTTTAAACAAATTTAAGAATTTTTTTAAAAATTTATTTAAAGAAAGAAGAGAAAATTAAAAAACAAAATAAAAATGTAGAATTCAAAAAATAACACCATAAAAACATTAGTTGATACATTACATATTGTCATCTTAACAATCGTTATTAACGTTTCAAAATCAAAGCGTAAAAAGTGGCTAGGCACTCAAACATTGACCGTGCAATCTCTTCTATTCAATGATGTAATAAAAATTTAGTAATACGGTCATCTGTCTTACACACTATACATACCGTTATATCCTTTAGAGTACTTTCCTTCCCTTTCACTTTTACAATATCAATTATACTTTTTGGATCCCATTATTCTGTCAGTTCTTATTATTTTTTTATACTAGAGAGACAATGTGGTATTTACTAACATGAGTCTTTTTTATTTCACTAATGAGGATATTTTCAAGTTGCCTCCATTTACCTATAAAGGCCTCAAGATCATCTTTTTATAGCTGAATAGTATTCATTATATTTAAAAAACCACATTTTTTCCATCCAGTCTGTGATTCATGGGCATTTTGATTGTTTCCAAGATTTAGATATCACAAATTGTGTTGCTATGAACATGGTGCACATATATCACTATGACATGACCTTGTCAATTTTTCTGGGAAAATACCCAGGAGGGGAATGGCTGGGTTGAATGGAACTTCCAATCCTAGTGTTTGAGGAATCTCCATACTGATTTCCACAGTGGTTGCACAGTCTGCACTCCTACTAACAGTGAAGAAGTGTTCTTTTTACCCCGCACCCTCGCCAGCAGTAGCTTGCACTTTGTAGAGTTTCAATTCATAGGTGGTTGGCTCCAAGGCAAGGTGGCATGGCAGAGGGACATCACAGAGTGCACAGGAGGCCGTAGAAGATAAGCAATAGCTACAGGTGACCACAGCAGTCCACTTTCTGTGCCTTACATCCTGCCAGTGTTACCTGCCCTTACTTAAGGTAGCACTCACAACCAGAGTGGGACATCCTTAATCCCAAGATCATTAATTCCGATTACATTTTAAATCCAGCATTACACACACTAAAGCCACCTCCTAAAAGCCCCCCTTATGCCTCGGGAGGCTTTAGGGATCATCTAGATAGGAACTGTCACATACACATCTCTTAATAGACGTGTTGCTGGGGATTTAGCTCAGCAGCACAAGCTCCTGCCTGACAAGTGCAAAGTCATGAGTTTGATCCCCAGTACCAAAAAAAAAAGTGTTATTCTAATATTAAAATTAAATAAAGTATTTATAAATCAAAGCACATAAAAGATATTTAGGGAATCTATTTAACTATGATATTAAACTTTCCAGCAAATAATGCATTTAACCAAATATATCGCAGAACTCTGAAAGGCTGAGGCAGAAAGACTGCAAGTTTGAAACCATGCTGGGCAAATTTAGAAATTTAATGAGATCCTGTCTCAAAATTAAAAGTTAATATATAAATAAAAGCTTTGGGATTTAGTTCTGTCCAAAAGCCCTGGGCTCAACCCCCAGTGTTACCAAAATAATAAAAAAATAAAAAGAATATTTCAGATAACAAATTATTAACCTAATTTTCTTTATTATATCTATATTTCCAATATTAATTTGTAAGAAATTAAAAATTACCTGAGATTTTATGTTCCCGATCAGAATAAATCTACCACTGACCAGGTGAATTGATATAGCAAAATAACAAAGACTCACTTTAGAAATTATTTTAGATACAAACACACATAGGAAAGAAATTTTTCTCTAATGTAATCCTAAGCCTAAAATAGTCCTATTTCTGGGCACAGTAACATAAGTCTGTAATTCCAGATCCTCAGGACCCTGAGGTAGAAGAATCAAAAGCTCCAGGCCAGCATGGCCAATGTAGGTAGCCCCTGCCTCAAAATACAAAGGCCTGGCTGTGTAGTTTAATAAATAGAGCACTCCTAGATTCCATCTCCAGCACTAAAAAAAGAAAAAGCTGGATTAGAAACATCCTAATGAAGAATTTTTGATGGGGTCAATTATTAAATATTATTAAATTTCTAAGTACTTTTCTGTAAAAGTAACCAAGTTATCAAAACTGATTCCTTTCCAATTCGTAGGAAAGTGGTACTTTTTATCAATATTTATTTGTGTAAAGTTATGTCATGCAAGCCTACAGCATGTACTAATAAGTATACCCCAAGTATTAAATCTAATCCCTCATCCCTCAGAGAGTCATTTCATGTAAAACTTTGTTTTTACTTTTATCATCATAATAAATATGGATACGTGAGTGTACAAAGCTTCACTGTGCTTGCTCAGGGAACCAGTCAGAGGACTCACACAACTACCATGATTTTAAAGCATGTTATACTTAAGACCAATTTTTCATCAGTGTTAGAGGTTAATAACACTGTTATTTCCTCTATTACCTGAATTTAATAAAAGCAGTGGAGCATAACATTCTGTAAAGCCAAGAAATAAGAGGAAATAACACAAATGTTAACCTCTAACATAAATGTAATGGTAATTACTCTAGTCTAGTTTTAAAATTAGTGCATTTGATAGTCTCCCAAGTGACAAAAAAAAAAAAAGAAAGGAAGGAAGAAAGAAAAATGGTTCTTTTCTCAGTACTCCAACAACTAGCAGAAACCCAAGGCAAGAATCAGTGGATATGCTTAAAGACATATGTGCACCACATCGCCCTTTAATACAGAAATACATTAATATTTGGAGTAAAACCCTGCAATAAGGTAGTAAAAGCTACAGTAAGGCACTTACAAATTAAAGTGAAAGCACATATTGAAAATGTTTTTTTAGATGTTGTAATATAGAACAGTCACCCACCTTCTTGCAGGCCTTTATGGTTTATGCCTAGATGGCCCCTAAAGCCTCATGGGTCATGGGGGCAGGCTTCTAGAGTGTGCATTGATTCATGATCCAGAGCTGGGATAACGGATGTGAGTTCTACACCCATCCTGGGGGGCCGAGCCTGCATACAATGTAAGGGAGGGCAAGAGGCCTGCTCGTTCTCTCTTTCCCCACTTTTCCTCTTGTCGCTCTGGCTGTCTTCTACTTCTACGAGCTGTTGGCCCTCTGCCGCACCACCCTACTGTGGAGCCAGTCGATTATGAACTGAAACTTCTACAAACTGAACTTCCTTTGGAAGTCAAGTACTCTGGAAGTCAAGTACTCTGTCTCCGCAACAAGAAACAAGTAATGAGGACACAGGCAAAAATAAAGAAGGTAAGTAAACCTCCAAAGGAGGAAAAATATGCACAGTAGTTTCACTGATAGGAAGCCTGTACTTTTAACGGGGCACTTTGAAAGTTTCATTTGGAAACTTTACTTTTCTTTTTAATTCCACTCTTTTAAAATCCACTGTAGTTATTTTGCATACATACTCAGTGATTATTTCTGTTTGATAGGCATATTTTCTAATGATGTGGTAGAATTAGCTTCATTTTTACTTTCTGTCAATTTTGCCTTCCATAGCACCAAGTCATATCAGCAGTCTTTTTGGAAACTAGTGTCCACAAATTTAAGATTAATTCTTTTAATTGTCTCAGATCCTCAGACCATACTATAGACCCACTGAAAACCAAATGTCAGAATTGCTTCTTGCAACCCTGCGAGGCCCTTCGGCATCATACAGGTATTGCACCAAAGAAAAAATGTTTAAAGTTTGCATTTTCCTGACACTACTGTTCATTGCAAATTTCAGTTAGATATTACTTTCTGTCTTTTTATATTCATTTTACAAAAGCAAAACTCTACTTCTCAAACACTGATCCACCAGAGTTTCTTATAATCTTTTCTTAATAATCAGATCCTTGTGTACATCTTGTCACTCCTTTCTTTTATTATTCAAACAATGGATGCTTGGTAGGCACCCAAAAATACTTAGTGGTTCATATTTACACAATAGTAGACCCAGGAAGGAAAGGTCTTGGGCAATCTCATTTAGGCCCAACCTTTCAGATAGCTTCCATTGTCTATCAGAAATCTAACTGGTGCTCAGCACCTTATTACAAAGACTGACCATCAAGGCCTCTGCACTAAATTAATCTGGTCCTCTGACAGCTGACACGTACAGTAGGAACTACAGCACTAACTTATTTTTTAAAAGAAAATGCTAACTAGCATGGCAAATATAATCATGATAAAATCTAAAAAGCACGAAACTCTTTTGTCTTAAAAACTTCCAAATCTTTATCACCCTATAAAATGTGAGGAGGGGAAATTTTCAAACAAGTCTATGGGAAGATCTAGCAAGAGACCTGATACATGACTGATGAGAAGGATCAGTCAGTGGTCCAGAGGCATGAACCAGGTGTGTTAAACAGAAAGAAATTTTTCCTCACTTGTAGTCCCTTGGTTGTTGACACCAGCTCTCTGTTGAGAGGCAGCCATTGGGATCATGAAAACTGCCAACTAAATGCAGTAATAAGCATGGCCGAAGTGAACTCCACATGTGCTGAATTCTGCTAACATCTACACTTCACTGTGCTGCCAGGAAAAATCACATCTGAGGTCAAGAAACTGGGGAGTGGTACAGGGAGCAACAAAAGATGCCCAAGGGATGGGGAGAAAGAAGGAAAGCAGCCCAGGGCAACATTTAAGGGGAGCAGAGTAAACAGAGAAGCCATCCGCTTAGCGCCTCTATTACCTAAGTCTGGTTATTTAATCCCTCATGTTCCTCACCCATAAAATTAGGATTAAAATGGTATCTACCTATGAAGTACATAAAATCATCTACACAAGCAGTGATTGCTACTCAATAACTCTCATAGTTTAAATGCTTACCAACAACCACCCAGATAGTCAAGACTGTAGTATAAAATGCAAACGCAAAATTGAATTTCAGTCCAAGAAACTCTGAAGCAGGTTCTCTTTTAAGTCTTTTGAAATCAAGTAACTTATTTTTGAGTTATTGGTTTGGACAATTAGTGTTTCATGTGCTCACTTTATGAAATATTTAAATTCAGCCTCAAAGGACAAAAGACATACCTTTCACTGGTTAAAAAAAAATTCTAGTTAATGAGCTATCAAAAACTACACATCTGAAGAAGGAATAAAAAGAATAGTTTCCTCTTGGAAATTATTCCTAGATGAAAAGAAAAAAATTGCAATGTGCTCTGTTTATTACAAATATTCAACTTTGTATCATATTTGACAATATAATGAAACCAGACAAAATAAAAACAAATAGTACATGGTGTGTCTATCACTGAGTAGTGCAGAGTCAAATGGAAGAAAAATACCTGCATTAATAATGGTAATACTAACTGATGAGCTACATGAGAAAGGTGTTTCAGTGTCACAAGCACAGAATCTGAGGAATGAGGAGGAACTCGTGCACCTGAGACCATAATGTTAGGTGAAATAAATCAAATACACAAGTTTAAATATCACATGATTTCTCTTATATGAGAAATCTAAAATAAAAACATTAAAGAGAAAAATAAAAGGTAGATAATAGGAAATGGGGAAATAGATCTATTGTCAAAGGGAAAGGACCAAGAGATAGAGGAAGAGAGAAGGGGGAAAGAGGAATTAAAATGTATTAAATATATATTATATATATATCAACTCTCCAAATAATGAATGTAAACATGTACTAATAAAAAAAATGCTGTGGATCTATTAAGATGACTTGAGTCAGAAAAAATACATTTTTCATTACCTGAAAGGACTTTTTTTTTGCATGCAGACTCTACAAATGTAACCACATGTGTGGCTCATTATGCCCCACAACAAGAATTACTCAAATGATAGGGGCAAAAATCCCCCACATTCCACTATCATTTTGATTACTTGGGTATCTACAGAAATTTCCAAGGAAAGATTATTGCCTTGCTACCTCCACACAAGTTAAAATTATTTAGAACAGAGATTATATTTTACTTGGCTTCTTTATTTTTTAGTACATAAAACAAAAATCATTGGGAACCATAGGAAAAGCTGGTCTCTTGGTAGGAAACCAGAATTGACTTAGTGTTTTGCTTTGTTCTCTGAGCTCAGAAGTTAATCCTCACCAACTTTTTCTCATTTCAGGAAGATTATCTCCTAGGATCAAATTATTCCACCAGAAAACTAATTGCTTTTTATGAATTAACTGGTTCTCACCTTTCAAGTCCTTCATTTTTGTAAAGTTCATTAACTTCAAAAAACTCAAGACTTTCCCCCAAATTAACATCCATTCTCTTAATGCCTCAGAAATATAAGTTGATAATTGACATCATTATATTACTTAGATTCAGTTAAATGCTGAATCAAATATTATATGATCACATCAGGTTTTATGATTCAAACTAAATAAAGTCAAAAGGTAATATTATGCTTTAAAATGTCACAGAATAGGTCCTCAGCAAGAGGCAATACCATAATCATGGCCAATAGTCAAGTGTAATTGACGAGTTGCCTAATAAAGCAGCATAGGAGATGATCTTAGAGAAAGTAATTTCTGGTGGACTTTGTGCTATGTATGTTGGCCTGACAACTTGTCTAACCCTGGGAAACTTCTAGTTTGGGAAGATTAAAGTCATTCCAGGATCCACTCAGTGTTCTAAGTATTTGACTACAGTCTGAGAAATCTGGCCTAACGCTTCAGTGTTGGAGCATTTTATATCTCTGAACCGAGTGAATAAGGCATTTGCAGCTGGAAACAATCTGCACTCAGAACTCAGCTCTCTGAATCTCTATTAGGCAGCTGATGGGCAACCAACTGGAATCCAAAAGAAAACAGGATCAAGTAAAACTATCTATAAGGGTCCCCTATAATTGAAGCAGAAAATGCCTCTCTCGCCAGTATACTTCATTTTGTCATTTGCCCAGGTGACAGTACCTGTTGCAGTATTGGTTGCTTCTGTTTCTTAGAAATGGCTGGTCATCACTACGATGCATATTGTAAGAACCAAAGACATCCAAGCAGTCTGCCTTTGAAGTTCTATTTTCCCTTGCAGACCCCATAAAAACCTCCCTCTCTGAATCTTCAAGGGCCTGATCCCTGAGGGATCAGTGCCAATTGATGTAAAACAAACCTGCCTCCAAATCCTGGGTGTCATTTTGGTGTTTCTGCTTGTCACAGCACAACCAAAGGTTGTGTTACCTCTACATAGAAACTTTGGCATACACTACCATTCTGACTTTTAAAAAACTGACTACATGAGTTTCAAATCAATGAATTTCTCCGTAACATATAAAAGGTGATTACATATAATCATTACAATCAACATTTATGAATCAATAATTTTCTACTAAAAATTAGAGGGGATGCATCCCAGGTGATTTATAATTCAAAGTTAAAAGCAAAATAGAGTAATATAAATCTTAAGAGCTTGATGATAGGTAGGGAACAGAAATTATTTTTCACGTTTCACTTTTCATTCACTTGAAAATCTCAATGCTTGGTTGTAGTGCAACTGTCATTGCAAATACATTAGCCAGAAAAGGCCACTGAAGTCACTGCCACCACTAACATAGCATCTTCTAAATGAAATTCAAAGAAAATAGAAAATTATGTCTGAAAAACATTGCAAATAGTATAATAGTAGCTGTTCTTGATGTCAGTGAATTTTCTGTCTCACCTAGGCAGAGCAGATGAGGTAGGTCTTTCTTGATGCCAGTAAAACTGTAACTCAGACAACTCTAGATATGAAAGTATACACAGCTACAAAAGCACTGAATTCTTTGGTTCTTCAAGGAACAATGGGAGAATAAAAAAAGAGATTTTCCCTATTAATGATTTTCATAATCTTCCTAGTAAAATTTGAGGCCAATATGATAGCAATTATTTTCCTGCAATAGAAGTTTCAAAAACTGGTATAATCTCTCCAAATTTTCAAATCCTAAGAAATAAAGTTCTAAACTGAAGTCCTTCAACCCAATATATATTTTTTAAAATCTTTCTTTTATAACAAATCACATCCCATTGTGTGCATATTTTTAAGTTCATGAGCAACTAAACTGATCTGCCTCTCTTTGCAGATGTTAGTGGAATTCCTCTATTATTTGAAACAAATGTATTTAAATGTTTGTTTTTAGTTTTAAAAGATACAGAAAACCTGAAAGTTACTTGTATCTGCCTTTGTTTCACATGGTAATCAAGCACATAAAACCATCCTTATTTCTAATTCTGCTACTAGTAGTTGATTATTGGTGTTTTATGTCCTTGATGGCCATATTTGAATTTTAAGAGACAGAAAATAAACAAAAACTCTATGTGCTGTTTCCTCTGTTTGCAAGAACTATGACCTTTGACTCTTATAAATCTATTCAAAGCTCAAGTCTGGAGATGGAGTGTTTCAGGAATGTTCAAAATATAACTTGAGATTTATAGAGCTGCAAACTTTCTCTGGCTTTTTTTGGTCCATCGTACTTGATAAAAGTTAACTCGTAAACAAAGTGGCCGCACATCCTCTACAAAACATCCATTAGGTTATCTTGCTTTATACCAAACTAGATTTTGTTTGCACAAAGAATTAATGAGAGGGGTTATTGAAGGACTTCAGTCTCCTCTTTCTTCCACTCAGACAAATTGTTTGCAATACCAGCACTAATGAATGCAAATAAAAGTAATTGACATTCTAATGTACAACATGCTTTTAGAGAGTCTGATTCTACTGTTAAAATAGAAAAAGATGTTTCTTTTAAAAGTCTGTTGGGGGACAGTTGAAATTTCTATTAGTCTTTGTAAAAGCAACAGTGCTTCACAAGCACTGAGCTGGATTTAAAAGCTCAAAAAAGACAGTTTTCCTGGGTAGTATTTTAGCCTTACTGTTTAAAGTATGGCCCTACAATTATTGCTGAATGTTATACCTTTCATAATGAGTGTATCATGGCATTCAAATTCATTGGAAGCAACATACATTTTAAATTCAATCCTCCATAAACCTAACACATCAAAATTGATTTTAAGATTTTATCACCGACCCATTGAATAGCATTGCTTGGCATCCGAGACGGTATCGATAGTGGCAGTGGTGACCTTTCTGAATGAGATCATGAATCCTCAAAATAGACACAGAGTGTCCTATACTCCTGTCTGATGAATTGTCCTGAAACTTCACTGACAGTCAGGCACTGATGCAATCCTGATATGGGAAGGACATTGACTATCCTTTCATCAAGACAGCAGTTTCTAAGGGAAAATGCATCCTAAAGGGTACACAAGACATCATATTAATTCTTAACTAAAAAAATTAAAAAGTCCCAGTTTACTAATATTTAATATGCAGATTGAAAATAACTCTATCATTCAACCGATAAGCCAAATGCACTTAGAGATTCCATTACAGTAAATTGGTGTTATTTCACACTGAGTAGAAAATATTTAAAATTATTTGGACTAAAATGAGTAATTAACAATGAAAATTCTATGCTCCATGAAGAGATTTGTTTGTTGTCTCATAGCAAAGTCTTTGTAAAAAGTCAGAGAATTTGAAGATGAGTTAGATGTTGTTCGTGTAATTTTAAAAAACAGCTGTTTCAAATTTCTGACCTTTTCTGTAATGAAAAATGCCTGGCTAGCAGTATTTAAATACACACACACACACACACACACACACACACACACACACGCACCCTTAATGTGTCCCAATACAAAAGAAGCATTTTTAATAAAAAGTGAGAAAATTATTGTTTTGGAAAATAATTCCTGCTATCAAGTCAGAATTTTTAAAACAGATGTTTGGCAATGCTTCATCATTATGCAACTTTGTTACTGAAAACAATTTAAGTGTGTCAATTATAAAACACTCATCTGCATACTTAGAAAATTAAAGGTTACATCTTTGTATAAATATATGATATTTGTTAATTTAATATTTTTATTTCCTCACTACGCTTATAGTAAAATTGACCCATAATAAAACTGGCTCATAATTGGGAGTGGGGTACTGTCTGTGTCTCTTGACTTTGGTTATGAACTTTTCCTATTACTAAGTTTTGAAAAACATGCCTAATAGAAATGTTACCTATTCTTTATACAACTGGTCAAATTGGCACCTAACATTATCGAGGTCTGTGCACATTATATGGATAGATTCTTGATACATTTTAAGTTATTATAATGGTTTTAGATTAATTAGATGTTGAAAAATCATTTCTCCTTCTGTCAGTTTGAGTGGTGTATACTTTTCTAGAAAATTGATCAGATACTTTACGCCTAAGCATCAGTGTAATACTTGCCAATGGATACGCTATATAATTTTTACATCTCTTTTCTATAGGTGGTCATGTTTTTATTTTATTAATGTTTCACTGACCTTTTCAGATCAGTTTTCTCAGATAAATTTGTTTCTATAAAAACAAGTTTTATATCTATAAGCCCTATTGTTTTTGTATTTAACTTTTTTCTAGCATTGTGATTTGCTTCTGCCTGCTGTCTTTGTTTTTCCTCTAATTTACTGCTGATCTTTAGTGTATTAATTTTTAATGTGTCTTCTATAATATCATATGAAATCAAAATAAAACTCCCTGCTAGCTAAAAATTATTTAACTATTTTACTTGGCTTCCACATTTTAAAATGCAGTGTTTCATTGCTGTTTTTGCTGATTTTTAGTGTATCTAGAATCAAAGTGTCTGAGTTTTGATTCTCAGCTCCATTCACTCATTAGATTTGTGTTTTAGATTCCTCATCAGAAAAATAGAAACAATAGTAGTAGAAATTACTTTTTAGGTTTTAGGAGATATGAGATATATAATGTACCCAGAAAATTACAAAACCCATGGGAAACATTTTCATCCTTGACTACCATCAATTCTTATTGACATAATCATTATCACCTCCATGAAATAAGTTACAGTGTTGTTCTAAAATTCAAATCACATGAGTTGGGTGGCCTACTTGAAAACACTGGTATGTGATTGCATTGCCTGTTAGATAATATCATGCTGATTCATTGAAACTTGGCTGTTTTGTAGTCTGTTATATAATCAGTTTTTATAGAAACTTCATAAGTATGTGAAAAACAACCTCTATATTCTCTAATTATAGAGAATGGGATGATAGTTTTCAATATATCTATCACACAAAACATATTAATTGTGGTAATCAATTTGTTTATATATTAAGTAAAAGTTGATATTTGATCTACCACTACATCATGGAGTTGTGTTAAGATTTTTTTCTGTAGATGTTTTCTTTGAATCTTTCTAATTGTACTTCAGGTTTTTGAGGCTATGTTACAAACAGATTCAAGACTGCTAGCTCTTCTTGAGAAATAGTTGATTTATCATTATAAAATAATCCTTATCTTTTATAGTATTTTTGGTTTCACATCTCTTTGGCAATGTATTAATACAGTATCTGAATTTACTTTAAACCTTTATAATTATATTGGTGTTTCTTAACAAAAAAATACATTCTAAACTAACTAAAGTTAAACTCTATTTTATATGACCTGTGTTTAATCAGTTTGCACTCACTGAAATATATTTTTATATATTTGGCTGTTTTTCTAATGTTTTATTTTGTTTAAACTTAATTCTTCTCCTTTCTACTGTCTGAAGAATTGATTAAATTGTCTTTATAATCTCTTTTCAATATTGGATGCTCTTTTAGTGAAGATTTTTTTTAAAATTTTAAGCATATGATTTTAATTATCTGCTAAACCATCCACATGGAAATATGCAGTAACTAAATGGAAACAAAGGTCATAAATTTAAGAGAAAAGCAAGTATTTTAGGCCAGCATTTTTTTGTTTAAGCAAGTTTAGCTTCAGACATTCACGAAATTGGACCGTTTAACATTTAAAACAAAACTTTTTGCCAAAATAAACAATTAAAATTGTTTTCCAGAAATTGTACAAATAACTTTAACATGACTTAATTTTTTTTTTTTTTGCATTTCTTTTAGTCTTAAGGTCCTTTTGCATGTTTGTTTTGTTCAATATTTTGGTTGTTTGCATGGGACTTTTTAGCTAATGTATCCAAATTACCACATTTTCCTTTAACAAGTTACACTTTACATTGATGTAACACCATGCCCTAAATTGATGTTGATGAAGACAACTTCCAACCCCTAATGATTCATACCATCATTCTAAAATGTACGTATGTATCTTTTTTAACTAACTTGTCATTCTTGAAGACATTTGAGAAAATTTTTATGAATTGCATATCTGTGATTCTTTACCTTTTATTCTGTCTCTCTGCTTTGCAGCACCAGTTAACAGAACAGAATCCCAGGGTTATGAGATAGAAAGGCCTTGGTCCCTGACAAGTAAGTATTGGCCAGGTACTCCTAACTGTTGCTAGGAATCTGTGATGAACTTTTACCTGAGCAAGAAACAGTCTTCTCTTGTGTTAAGCTATTAAAGTTGTGAAAACTGTTTGTTCAGCAGTTAGCATTACCTTAATACTACAGTTCCACACTCATTACTGTAAGTGACAGTCTATATCATTCCAATTGATTCCTTTTGAAACATTTGGTAAAACTAAATTAAAAGCTATCATATTAGCCATTCTAATTTATGACATTTATTTTGTTTCTTTTTTTTTTTACTTCCTTCTCTGGTTCTAATTTCCATTTTATTTTTCTGCCTTAGTAAATCATTTATATTCCTTTAATAAAAATTATAGTCCTAGAGATATACCACCAAATGTACAAGTTTTAAGTGCATCACTTTATGACCAACTCAAATGCAGATACTTCTCTACTTGTGATGAGTCACATCCTGAAAAACTCATCATCAGTTGAAAATAACATAAGCCAAAAACATATTGAATATTCACAACTTAATGAACATCATAGCCAATACGTAATGTATACCAATACGTATACGTAATGTATAACCAACATTACATATGCTCAGAACACATATATTACCCCATGGTTGGCCAAAGTTATCTAGCATGACACTTATTTTACAATACAATGTTGAGTATCTCATGCAATTTATTGACTATTTAAATGCAAAACAATGCAAGACACACATGGCACTGCATGGTATTGATCATTTACCTTATGGTCACATGGATGTCTGGGAGCAACCATTCTCTATCACTGTTCAGCAACGCAATCAAGTGTTGTGCCATGCATTCATCCTAAAACTAGGAAAAGATCAAAATTCAGAGTACAATTTCTGCTGAGTGAATGTCACTACTGCACTACTATAAAGTCAAAAGTTGTTAATTGAATCATTGTTCATAGAGCCATCTGTACCCTGTACTATTGTTGTCCCTTTGCCAATATTGTCATTCCTGCTTCTTATCTGCATACCACAGTTTAGTATATTGTTACTACTAGAGCTTGGAAATAGTTAGCTTGTAATGTAATCAAAAATTTTTTTTAAAAATCTCCCCCTACATCACAGGACCTGGTAACTGGCCCAGGAAGAATCCAGGACCTGGCAACTAGCCCTGCTGAAGGAATTTAGGAGACTGCCTACCCCACATCAGTGCGACCAGGTGAACAGTGAAAACACCAGCCATGTAGTAGAGCTCCAAGTAGGGCACAAACAACGTCCAGGCAGGACGAGTGGGGTGGAAAAGTTCAAAGCAACATTAACAATACGGGCCAACAGATGGTAAGTTAGATGAACCAGTGTTTTGCTTGGAGACAATGACATGGGATACATGACAATGGATGGGGCCACCCCCTTTTTTAAAAAATTATTTTGTTTTATTTTATGTTTATCTTCCTTTCTTTTCCTTTTTCTTAGCATTTCCCCCCCCTCTCTTTTCTAAACAGCTAGGGAGAACCGCACAGAAAACTAATCTCATCCCCAAAACCCAGAGACCAAGTTCAGAAAATCCCTTGCTTGCTCTTTCATTATTTCTTTTCTACTCTCTCCTTTAGTTTTCCAAAGCTTGCACGATCATCCTTTGTCCTCTAGTCTTACTTCTCCTTCCTTTTGAGTTCTCTGTGTGTTATTCACACAGTGCTTTTTAAATTTCCCCACCACAGAGTAAAACCACTCTACAAAATGGAAACACTTTGCATACAAGTTCCTAATTGATGATTGGTCCTGTTATATAACAGTAAACTTTATTCCTATGATTCAAAGTACAAAATTAATAGTTATCACACTTTGTCAGTTTCTAAACATGCTTGATGCTATTGTTTTTTTTCTAATTATACTATTTTATCTAGGATGTCATATCCATTATAATCACTTGTTCTACTTTCTGTAAAATGCTAGGAAGCTCTGGGATAGTAACTTCACCACAGCCCAACACCAAAGGCCTGGGGACTGAGCCAAACAGATACCAACATCCCACTCTTATTTAGTTGGTAAGGCAGGATATTGAGACAGACATTAAAAACCTCCTACACACTAAAGACATCCCTGAAGAACAGATTTATCCAAGACAGGCTTTGATACAAGTGCTATAGCTATATACTACAAAAACTTTCAAGGATCAACACAGAAAACAAAAAATATTTGAAACATAAAATGACAAGACACAGAAGAGAAATAAAATCTCAGACTTCAATCGAATCAGAACAATTACAGGAGACATTGAGATAGAGAAAAACAGAAGACATGCACCCGACATTTTTGAAATAATAGTAAGAGAGATAAAGAAATAAATTCATGGGGCTATTTCTGGAAATCAGATCAGAAATAATTTCTCGGGTAAAAAAAGAAATGGCAACCACAATGAAGGAACTGCTTGACAAATCTAGAGAACATATAGCTTAAAAAATACAAGAGTGTGGTAGTCGGGATTTACAAGGAAAAAAATTATATACAGGACACATAATTTATGGAACTATTATTTTATGATGGTCACCCAAAGAGTTAAATACAAGAAATGCAAGAAATCTGTCCACACACTGAGACCCAAGGAATCCAGCTGAGGGCCTGGTTCACCACCAGTGCCTTGCGTGAGTACAGATGAAAATCTAGAACCCATGACAAAGCCTCCCATAAGTCCCAGTGGAGGCCTAGACCCCACAAAAATAGCTCATGCAAGTCTGTTTCACGGATCTGTGCTGAGCAGGCCCAAAGGTCAGTGTGGGAGCTAGAAAGTCTGTGCCGGTGGGATGAAGGATCTGTGTCAGTATGTGGAGGGTTCTGCACTGGAGCCAGGAAGTGACACTCAAGTAACAACCACAGCACACCTTGAAAGGTATCCAGCCATTCTCTGCGATGAGGAGGTCCTGAGCTCCTTTGAGGATGAGAACAGCTGAGTTCGTATCAGGAAGCCAGGGTAACTAGCTTCTCCTGGAGAGTGAACAGCACATTATCTTCCACTCCAGAGCCAGGAAGCAATAAAGTAAGAGATAGAACTCCCCCAAAGTGAATCACACTCGCTGTCTGAGACAGCAAGTTCTTAAATTCTGACAATAAAAACAACCTGGTTCATATCAGGAAAGTTCAACAATCTCCTCCAGGAAACAAAAAGAGAACCAACACCACCACAAAGAACAAACAACACCAACCTTCCTCTCTAGTTCTCCTTTTTGT
The DNA here is from genome assembly GCF_034190915.1 of Cavia porcellus. Lineage (NCBI taxonomy): Eukaryota > Metazoa > Chordata > Mammalia > Rodentia > Caviidae > Cavia > Cavia porcellus. Next base: position 21,209,260 of record NW_026947497.1, on the reverse strand, counting down.
CTTTACAACAATCCTCAGATAGGTCATCCGTGCCCAGCAGCACACTGATTCAGTTCAGCTGGTATTGCAAGTTGACAACCAGCTATGAATTCACCACAAAAATCACAGAAAAAATAATGTAAAACTTGAGAGAATAATATAGGGAAGAAATAGGGTGCATGAAATACATTCAAGCAAATGTCCAAAAAATTGAAAAATCTACTGAGGGCTGGCAAAGCCACTTGAACAAAATTAATGACACACTTTCAGATCTTGAAGACAGGACCACAGCTAGTGATCATGAAAGGAAAGATCTCTTTAAAATAACACTGGATCAGAAACTAACAATTCAAAATCTGCAAAATGATGAGAATAAAAACAATACAATACTGATAAGCAACAATTAAAAAATCAGAAATCAACACAAATGACATAAAAAGACTATTTGAAGAAGTAACAGCAAAAAATTTCCCAAGCATGGAAACAGAATCTGACATACAGATAAGTGATGCATATAGAACCCCAAACAGCCATAAGCAAAATAAATCTATACCCAATCATATAATAATCAAGATCCCAGAAATTCAACACAAAAACAGAATATTCAAAGCTGTTAGAGAAAAGAAATAGATCACCTATAAAGGAAAACGCATTAGAATCACAGTCAACTTATCACAAACCTTCAAGAAGATCTTTGAGTAAAGTATTTCAAGTCCTGAAAGAAAATAACTTATAGCCCAGATTGATGAACTCTGCAAAACTAACTTCCAAAATTAATGGAGAAATGAGATACTTCTATGAAAAACAAGAACTGAAGAAATGCATGATGACCAAATAAATCCTACAAAAAATACTGTAAGATGTTCAAGAGATAAATATGAGCATAATTCCAAGAACAACAACAGAAAGAAACCACCAGACAGGGCAAGCAAATAATCAGAGGGAAAAAGTAGAGAACCAGCAATTGGATAATAACATGACAAAGGTAAGCCAATACATATCAGTTATAATCATCAATGTATATGGTCTCAGTTCACCAAGAAAAAGAAACAGACTGTCAGACTGGATTCAGAAACAAGATCCAACAATATGCTGCGCACAAGGAATACATTTAACTCGAAAATAAATTCCTAGAATGCTATCATCAAGAAATCAACCAATAACAAAAGCTGGAGGGGCTGTAGGCTGAAAGGAACCCTTCCCCAGGGTCGTTGGGAGTTTAAAGTGGTGCGGCTGCTGTGGAAATCAGCACAGAGAGTCCTTAAAATACCTACGATTAGATGTCCTATTCAAATGAACTGTTCCACTTCTGAGTATCTTCCCAGAAGAATTAAAAACATCATATCACAGTGATGTGGTATGATGCACCCATGTTTATATATCAGCACAATTATTAATAGTTAAATCTTGGAAACAACCAAATGCCCATGAACTGAGGAATGGATAAAAATGTGCAGTATTTTTATTTAATAGAATACTACTCAGCCACAAAGAAGGATAAACTTGAGACTTTTATAGGTAGCTGGATGAATTTGAGACCATAGTCCTAAGTGAAATTAATCAGACTCATGTGTAAACATCACATTGTCTTCCTGGTGTGAGAAATTGCAAGAATAAATAATGTGCAACAGATATTGTGAAATGGGAAGTAATTGTTCATAAGTAGAAAGGAAGTAGGAAGGGAAGAGGAAAGGAACTACTGGAAAAGGACAAAAATGCAAGGGAGACATACTATTAGCGTCTCTTATTTCATTGAAAAGGAAGGTTCATGCTAATATTGATTGGAGGACTGTTTATGCCCATATTGTGGACTCTGAATAAATACTTTGAAGATAACAATATATAATGTACTATTATTGTTTATGATTTTGTTATGAAATTCTATTTCATCTTTTTTCAATAAAAAAGTGAGAAAAGCAGATTTTTTACTTTGATTTACTACTCCTGCAGCATACTTCCTTCCTTCATGTAGATATTTCTTTTCCCCAAAGAACTTCTTTCCACATTTATTTCAGAATGGTCTGCTGGCGGCAATGTCATTTAATTTTTGTCTGAGAAAAATTTTTTTTAAATTTTGGTGACTGATTTCATTGGCTACTGAATTCTAAATTTTTATGTGTATTTTATATATAGCCCACTTTTATTCTAACTTGCAAGATTTCTGCTGAGAAGCCTATTATAATTTTTTTTTTCACCTACAGATAAGGTATATTTCTCTCCCTTTGGCTTCTTTCAAGTTTTTCTCTTTGTTTTTGACTTCTTGGTGCTTGAACATGATCTCTTAAGCTGTAGTCTCATAGCTGTTGTATCTGTATTCTTTATCTTTCTTGATGTTTTCTGGGCTTCTTGAGGCTCAGATGTGGGGAAAGGAAATTGCTCAATAATTTTAAGAGTAAACATCAATGTTTTGTGGGTCTGTGTCTTTAGAATATGACTTTCGCAACTGTGTAACTTGTGCTATAATTTTTTCCTCCTAGGGGAGATCAGAAAGCTTGAAGTAGCTAGCACAGGAGAATCCCCTCCTGCAGGTAGAACATGGCTCTAGAAACATCTTTTTCTCCTCTAGCCTAGAGCCTTGTTATGGAGAATTCCCTGAGAATGTTTCCCAAGGATTACTCTTCTCCATGCCAGAGCCACAGAGGATCTCTTTTCCCTTTTTGCTGAGAGAATCTGGTGGGATTCCTAGGATCAAAATTCATGAAAGTACCAACTCTACCCGTTCTTTGTCTGTGCTAGTCCACCCTGAGCCCCTGGCACAGCTTCAAAATTGTCGTTCAATTATTGCCACCAGAGTACGGCTCATGCAGCCTCTGCTCAGGCAAGAGCTCAGCTGGATTTGTCTCTCTCCGAAATCTGGGATGGGACCTGCTTCTGTAATACTCAAGTCTTTATGAGTCTAAGAAAAATCATTGATTTTTAGTTAGGTTAGCTTTATTTTACTCAAGGATTGCAGCAACAACTTTCACACTCTGTATGTCAGAGCTGAAACAGGAGGTCCTATGGAAGTCCATTGGTAATTCTTCCAAACACATGAGCATCTCACGTATTTTTCATGTCCTATCGAATAAGAAAGGAACATACACAGGTCCTGTCTCTTTATTGTTGCCTACAGGAAGAAGTCAAGCCTTTGGAGGTTTTCTTTTAAAAGAGAAAGCTGTGTCTTAAAAGCACAGGTGACCAAAGGCAAAGCACTTAACCCTGCAAACTGAAGAAAGAAGAACACTGTCCTTAGAGAAAAAAGAAAATAATTTCCCCAAGTTTCAGGTATTTGCATAGACTGATTTATGAGACTTTGAGTGGAAGCAGCGACTGGAGTTGAATGTCCTCAGGTTTTTTCCCAGACCTTTATAGGTTGCCCTTGCTGAGAAGATTCGGTGAAGGGTGTGTCTTCCAAATGCTTAAGGCATGTTCCCGTGAGATCTGATTATGTGCCAAAGCAGTCATCATCCCCTGCAAAGTAGCACTGTCTGGGAACAAGTTATCATTCTGAAATAATAAAGGCCATTCATTTCATTGACATTTAAAATGCATGAGAACATTTATGACCAAACTCATATATATCTCTAACCAAGAGTTTGTGACATTAATTATCAATACTGCTCCAGGGAAAGATACGTTTATTTCATTATGACGCAGATTTTTCTTGTAAGTAAATGATCTTTGTATTTAGTGGAAAATGAGTATCAGTTAATGCAGTCTGACCTCTGATAACATCTTTGTGCAACTGTTGACTTCCTTCTTCATGAATTAGTTTCATTAATACTTAATATTATTCTATGACATGCCAATAGGAAGAGATGTTTAATAGTCTAAAAAATTACAATTTAGGTATTACTTGACAAATATTGCCAGAGTGAGATTTTATTTGAAAATAAATATCTAATTTAAAGTAGCAGAAAAGAACACATTTTATGATAATCGCTATCTTTCAAATAGGATACAATGATCAAATACTTGACTGTGTTAGCAGAAAGAAGTGGAAAATCAATGTAATAATTATATTAATATTAGTAATAATAACTATTTTCAACCCACAGTAGGATGAAAAACTCTTGGCTCTATATTTTCACAAGAAGTTTTAATTAGATATTTTTATGAAGCTAAGGATCTTTATTATAGCAGTAGAGGAAAAATTGATTCCTAGAGTCTTTTCCAGATTAAAGTCACAATTATCCCGTACTTATAAAGCAAGTAAGTAAGGAATCTATGGCATGATCCACTCTAAAATTCTCAACCCATACAATAGAATCAACTATCACACTGTCAACCTTAAGTCTTAGAGTTTTTCAAGTTTAGAATATAAAAGAAATTTTAAAGTATTGCTTCAAATACAGTCAATGTAAAATAAGCATGAAAACAGTAAGACTGACTCAAAGCTTGAATTGTTTCTGTCATGTATCTCTAGGTTCTAATTCCAGAGTTCCTACCTACTGCTTATCTACAACTCTCCTAACTATTTCTCATCAGAGAAAACCTCTCTCCTTCCTGTGAAATAAATTTTGCAGATTGTCCCACACATGCAGTGGTGAGGATTATACAACGTAAGATCCTGGTGTAATGCCCGCTCTGAAGCAAACTTTCAACAATCATTTCAGTTCTCACACCCAGGTCTACTTTTTTGCCTTGTCTTTTAATCCAACTGCAGGTTGAGTGTCCCTTACTTGAAATATTTGAGAACAACAATATGTTAGATTTTGAATTTGCCAGGTTTTAGAATATTTACATATATGTAATGAGATATATTGCATTAGGCACCTAAATTTAAACATAGAATTCATTTATGCCTTATACAAATTTTTACACACACCCTGAAGGTAACTTTTAAAACTTTGCTTTTATGGGCTGGGGATTTTGCTCAGTGGCATAAGCTCCTCCCTTGCAAGCGTGTGTGATCATGAGTTCAATCCCTGGTACCAAAAAAAAAAAAAAAAATCTAAAACAAAATTTGCTTTTATAAATTTATAATTTGCATTTATAAAATACAAATATTTCATGGTTTTGTACATAAAGCAGAGTTTTATGGTATGAAATTTTCCACTTGTATCATGTCAGCATTCAAAAAGTTTTATCTAAATTGTGAAGCATTTCAGATTTTGGATTTTTGAATTAGGGATTCTCAACCTGTAATGAAACAGACATATTTTATTTTTTAAATGTACATTTTGAAAATATATAAATAAAACATGAATATATTCCACTTACCATTTAAGAAATTGGTATAAAATTTCCCTTGGGGACAAAATTTATTCAGAAAGGTTCAGATACCTATTTTGTTCAGTGTTTTAGGGAACACAGTGTAGATTAGGCATAGTCTTTAACTTTATGATTATAGTTTAATAAAGGAAGCAGCACAGACACATATTCCATCTCTAGAAATAGGAGCCACAGTGATCACTAAAGTGCTGAGTGGCTGAGAGGATCCAGAATTATGTGAGTGGTTCAGAGGTCACTGGATGTTAATTAGAGAAATTATCCTGAAAGAAGCAAGTTCTAAACTATAATTTGGAGAACAGGAAGGAAGTGATACTGCAGAGGGAAGTCATTCTCTGGAGCAAACATTTGGGTTAGGCAGGAGTAACAAGAGAAATAGAACACAACTTTGGAATTAAGCAAGCACCCGTCTGGGCAGGTGATCAAGGGCATCATCCTACATAGTAATTACCCCAAACTCTCAGATGGTCCTACCTGAGTCTGCCTTGGGCCACAAGCTATCTGTGACATTTTTACTTCCTTCATTTTGTTCTATTCCATCAAGATGCATCTGTCCTGTATTCAAGTACTGCTTTTAAAATAAATAAGATCTCTTATGTAACAAGATGTACATGAATGTACTTATAAAGTACAAATCAACATTATCCAAAAATTCAGTAATAAAAGTTCCAGTAAGTTTTCCTAGAGTTATTCTAGAATCCAGCAATAAAAATAATTTGTTAGTGAAAATCAGTAGTTTTCCTCTCAAAAAATTAGTTATATGTCAGAGATCATAAAGATGGTAAGATAATTTTCTGTATGTTTGTTGAAAATCATGACTTTATTGTAGTATAATCTGAAGTCCTATAAACATTTACTAAAATAATCAAGTATTTATCCAGAAAAATTACATTTGGAGATATTTTATAGTAATTTGCTATATGAAAAATTCAAGTCACAGATAGTACAAAGTTTTTTTAATTTCTTAGAATTGTTAGACTGTTGTAGAAATACAGGGATTAAATACTATACTCAAACATGCTTGACACTATCTACAGTTATTAGTACAAAGGACCAATACATTAGGCAAAAACAACATGCTTAAAAACTAGGTACAGCTGTTTCTGCTTAAACCTAGGTACACTAAGAAAGCTAAAGAGCAAAGAACATGTAATAAGGCACCAAATTTTCAGAGCATAATATCATAGAAAGACAGGATGGATGGAAGGAAAGAAGAAAGAAAGGAAAAGAAGGGGCAAAATAAAGAAATTTTGTACATTCTTTCTCTCCTATAACTTAAAATATGCAAAACAGAGAAAACTAGACTAAGCATATTTAAATTAAAATACTCAATAACCATTAAGCTAATCAAACTAAAATTAAAATGCTTTTGCACTACTTAAATTGGTATAATTATGTTGTCTTATAGTAAGAAAAAATCATCAGATTTAGAAGAAAAAGGAATATGCTGATATCCGACTTTTTTACTAGATTTCTGTGTGATCTTGGGCAGATCAAAATTACAGTTACTTCTCATAAAACAAAATCAGAAGAGATTTCCGAAAAACCTGGCAGCTCTCTATTCTCCCAGAAACTCTTCCTGTGGATTAAACATTTACTCCTCTTCCACCACAGAAGACCCCACATCAGTTTTACCAGGGGTACACAAATTGTCCTAGGCAGAAATGGCAACTCGCACAAATATTTGTCCTTTAAGTTTACTTCACATAACCACAGCTCAATGAATGGTTGGCAATAATTGTTATCCTTGCTATATTCGTATTTTCTTGACCTTAAGAAACCTGTTTCAGGGTATTTCCAAAGATGTGATTGATTTGTCTGCACAAATATAACAGCTAATCTAATCTAAGATCTAGTACAGGAATAAAAACCAGTTATAGCAATACACATTCATAATCTTTGAGTAAGCTGCTCTGTTGTTCTCTCAACATGAAAACGATGTCACTGAACACCATTGCTTTTCACTTGTTAAGCTGTAGGAAGGACATCTTCCATACTGGCGCCATTCAGTCCATCTTTCTAATTGTACTTTTTCTTTATTCTTCAGAGAAACGCAGAAATATTATGATAGCTTAAAGAGTTTCAGAAGTCGGAGTAAGTCTGCTGGTCAAAATGTCAATACACCTATAAATATTTTCTAAGTGAACATAAACAAAACAAAAACTCCTCTGCAGTCATAGCTTTAGGAGTGAACAACCCAACAGCCCAATTCACAGTAGAAAAACAACATGCAAGCAGGAGCAATGCTAAAGAGAAAAAGCCTCCCAGCAGAAAATTTGCCAGCTAGTTATGCTAGAAGATTGGAAAACAAAGAGCTGTCACCAATAAACTAATGCAACTTGCATTTTTTATTGTTTTTCTATAATTTAAATTTATTTGATTTGGGGTTGTACATGGAAAACATCATAACTGACTTATCTTTATACAATCATGAAAAACTCTGTGTTCTAGCTAACACGTAATGCTAACGCATTAAAAGTATTTAGTGAAACTAAAATACTTATTTTAGTGAAACTAAAAATACTTATTTAATCAGTATGATGTTTGCCTTTGAAATAAGAATCAGAAATAGGAATATTTAAATAGGAAGACTATATACACACAAAGGCAAAAATAGGGTATGTGGAGGCACTTGCAAATTTTTTCCGGGAATATTTGTATAAGAAACATGGATTTAGCTGCTAGGTCTTTTAGATGCATCACAATATACTACAATGGAACTTGATTTTAAAACCTTTTATGCATCAACTAATCTTATAAATCAAATAACAAGTGTCCAAAAGGAATTTATTGTTTAATTCTTAGATGTGTGTTGAGAATCCAAATATTGTATTATGAGTATGTGGAAGATGCAAGTTTTTTCTTTAGTAAATTATCATTTGTACACTCATGTACATAGTTACAATTATGACTATGCAAAAATGTACAGTAAGACCTCTAATAAATTCTTCCCTTTGAGAAATAAGTTATGGTATTTGCATTATGTTACATATACTTGTTGTCTACACATGCCTTCATAAAAAGATAAAATGTCATGAAATAAAACAGAACATAGGTAGTTAACATTCAAATAAATTTTACCTAAGATTCATGCAATTTGAAAAATAGCACTGACCCATCTAAATATACTGACAGATGCTGCCTCTTCCATGAACATACCAGCTCATCTTTCAAAACTTGCATCTCTTTCCTCCAAGCTCCCTCAAAATTTTATTTTCTTTTCCTGCCTCCATACTCTGACTATTGTGTTATGTGTCACTAGGATTAATTTTAGGTAATTTGTTCAGCAGCTAAACTGTAAACAACTAGAGGAGAAAATATGCAAATAAAAATATTTGCATATTCATTCACATACATATGCATTTCCTACAGTATTGAAATCACTTAATAAATGCTTATTGGATGAACTCATAAATTTTCCTCCCTAGACAACACTGGAGCCAGAAGAGCCATAACTTTCATGGTTTTCATGATATATTCTGATTTCCTCCCTGATGGAAAGTTCTGGAGATCCCAAACTCCAGTGAAAGATTCCAAATACAGCTGAAAAAAGACACTCAGTTTTCTGGAGAGGAGCACTTCTCCCTGCTGCCAGCAGCATCTTGCAATTCTCAGCATCTCTGTATATGGTTTGTCACTAGCATACATTTTGTCATCCAAAAAAAGATACATTCTACTACAGTGAAAAACCTGGTAGATAGCCAAGGCCATGCAGGAGAAGTTTGCAATAAAGTGCCATGATGAAGTCAGAACATGACTCCCACAGGGTGGAGACTGATCTGCTGAGGAGTGAGAGCCCTTGGGTTCCTAAATCTCACATCACTGAAGAGAGACCGATCACCAAGTCAGCACCTCCTTCCCAGTTATCTGTCAGTTGGTCATTTTTTACTAAAGTGATGTCACAATATCACTGAGTCTCAGACTGCTTTGGGTTTTATACTTTGAAGAAGTTAAACTCACTCTGCTCTTGTGTTCCAGATTATCAAGAGTCTAATACTTATTGTCTTGATACGTATTCATACTTGAGCAGAATATTGAGGGGTTTTTTTAAACTGTGGTGTCTCAATCTGAAATAGACAACAATGATAGTAAAGAAAAAAATAGCGATGATGACAATGACAATAAATAGCAATATTCATTCATTTGATGAATGTTTATGTGGCTCTCGCTTGTGCTGGGTGCTGTTCCAGGCAATAAGGATGCAGCAGAGAACAAAACCTACCTGCTTCGTGAAGTTTTCTTTCTAGTTTAGAGAGACTGAAGCTAATAGTATGTCTGATCAGGATAAGAATTAATAAGAGTTGGTGATAGAGAATGGTAAAAGCTTTCAGTGCATTCTTTCAAACGTTATTAGGGTCATACAGTTTGTATGGATTCCCGTGTTTTATCCTGACATCAATCCCTTAAGATAATGACTATCATTATTTCTTTACACTTACTGTAGAGATTTTAAATAAGCTGAGATCAATGAAATGTCCCAAGGTCACAGTAAGTAATGAAACTCCAGAGCCAGTGCCCTACCCACTGGTAGTACTGCCTTTCATTAGATGATATCTTACTGTAAGTCTATAATGGTTTCTTAAACCAAAATAAGCACACAGATTTTGTACATTTCTAACTCTTTGTTTTTCTGAGCTTATCACTTAATAACTATTGAAGAATGTCAAGAACTTTAGGGGGTGGCATCCTGCCACATATGATTTTGAACTAAATAAGTATACCTTGGGAAACTTCAAAAATAATATGTAATAACTACAACTTAAAAAATCAAAATAATAAGAAAAAAATCACTGTCAGGGCTCCAAGTTGTATTTCTAAATCTTTATGCTATGTTGGTGAAGGGTTCTAAATGGATGGACTCCAGATTATCAAAACCATTATGTTGTACATTAATCCTGAGAAAACATGCATCACATTTCAATGAAACAGAAATTGGCACCATAGGTTTAATAGAATCAGATTTCTCATTAATGGAGACATGGAAAATCCATATACAGGAATAACAAAATACATGGATGTGATACTCAGATCTGAGTTCAAACTTGCTCTCTCCCTACTTCTACCCTTCAGACAAGCCTATCTTTTTCCAGACTCTAGCTTCTTTAACTTTAAACAGTAATAATAATATGCATAATTTTATGTGATAATTAAAAGTTATTGCATGTTAAGCATTTAGCTCAGTAAATAGAATAGTAATATAGTAAATAGAAAATAGAAATAAATAATAAATGACACATCACTATGGTTGTGAATGTGTTGACTTGATCAAAAGAGATTTAAACTCTTGGAGGAAAAAGAGGTCTGCTATGTAACAAGATATTCAATGAGATTTTTCAAAGAACCCACTTTACACATAAATACTGAAGGAACCATTCTCCCCCATCTCTAGTTACTGTCTTGAGAATATGTTCAGACACTGATAATTAACAGTAGCAGCATCTCCAAACAAAAAGGCCAATGACATAATTTTGACTCGCTCCTGTAAATTTATATAAACAAGTCAACTAATGAGTGTCTAACAAGAAGAATAAAGATGACTCCATGGGTTCGTAAAAATATTGGTATAGACTGAGCCCTTTTGTCATCTCACAATAGACACTGATTACCTAATTATTTCTTCTCATCTGTGCTTGGATGACTCCAGGGCACTTCCCAGCAAGTAAACTCATAATACTAATGTTCCTCTGAATTTATACCAGATTTCTTCCGCTCACCAGTCATAGCAACAACCCGTACAGCCAAAGAAAGGGCTTTCTTACACGTGGTTTCCATGGTGTTTATGTGTTTCTACCCTAAACAGACAGATGCAGATTAAGCAATGCATGTCAATCCCATTATGAGGCTGGGAAATGGGCAGAAGTTTTGTTACACACTCATGCAATCACACACACTGCGAACATCCTGTTTATTTGGCCAGTCCTCTGATGATTGGCTGTGGTGTATCAGCACATTACTGACAGCTGGGAATTCCTCCAGTGGAACATGCCTTTCCTATGACAAACATCCAACAGGCAATGGGAACATGTGTCTGCCCACTGTGTCCATACAAAGCAGCAGTTTTTCCAAACACAGAGCACACTTGGTGGTGCTTGAGTTCTGTCGAGTGCCACCGACGGGCCCTGGTGACCTTTAGAAGGTGTATGAGATAATACATTCTTGGACCCCTATTTCCGGACTGCTTTGGGCTAGGTCAGGATGGCAAACATCCCACTTCCACAATATCAGATGTTACGGTAATTCCTTTTAGCTAATGTGTAAGAGCAAAGGAATGCCTTCAAACCTCATCTAGGCCCTGTGGAATCTGTTGAAAATGCATGACAGCTGTGGGCTTTGGCGAGCCTGTCTGTGAATGTATGAGATTTGGAAGCAATTCAAAGCTGGAAATAACTGTACAACTCATAACCCTCCACGGCCTCTCTCTCTCTCTCTCTCTCTCTCTCTCTCTCTCTCTCTCTCTATCTCTCTCTCTCCCTCTCTCTGTCTGTCTCTCTCTCTTTCACCTCCCGCCACTAATTTCTCACACCATAGCTGGGTCATAATCTCCTCCTCATGCATTTCATGTGCCCTATATGGCCAAGAACTATGGAACATCCTCTACCTATAAAAGATGTAAAGTATAAGGTGGAGGAGGAGTAAAAGAATGATATTCTTAGGATAGAAGAACAGAAAATTGAGAGAGATCCATTTTTCATTATCTAATTGGGTGTTAAGAAGCAGCACTAAACCCACACAATTGCTTAAAAGTTGATTTGCACTTAGATGCAACATGAAGTACTTCGATGGAGAGGACTCGGTTTCTGAAACCATATTACTGTTAAAGGCTGTAACTTATTTACAAGCAGGTTTCAAAACTGTCATAGGAATCTTACATCCTCATCATTTACGCTCTCACAACAAAAGGGTTTGTGTGTCATGCTTTGGTGAAACGCAGGATAAAAATGAAAAGAAATAGAAAGAAAACAAAGTCAATGCCAAGGCTATTTTTTTTTTAGTCAAATGACTAATACCAAACTGCACTGTTGATTTTGACATCAGGATTTCTACTCTTGAAACTTTGACTTAAAATATCTTCTGAAGAGTCAAAGATACTTTACAATGTGATTTATAAGTTATGTGATATCCTAGGAACAGTGTCTTTTCTCCTGTAACTGTTGCCACTGCTGCCTCTTGTACCTCTTGGCACAATCATCATATTGTAATGTTTTTTCCCTTTCTAATTAACCTCAGTTTGTCCAATAGTGTCTCTGTGTTATTTGTTGACAACATAGTCTAAACTAAACTTAACTAGTCTAAACTAAGATGAACGGTATACAAAGTTTGGCCATGATAGCTCTCCCACATGGAGGCTTTAAAACTAAACAATGATTTCTGCAGCTAATATTATGCCATCAATATCCTAAAATGAGACAAAAATGCATAGCTAATAGTAAAGAAGATAGTTCAGAACACTGAGAATCCTATCAAGGAGGACAGCGTCCTACAGAGAATTTGCAGGATGCTGTCAGGCATCTCATTAACCAGCTGGATTCATTTGAGTGTTCAGAAGCAGAGGAAAAAAAATAGCTATAGACTCGAAGGACAGATCCCTGAGGAAACTCAGAGGCCACAGATGTTCACTTAGCAGCAATACTGCCACAGAAAGATCAAGTCTAATAAGGTGTGTCAGAATGACCGAGCTTTCATAGGGCACTATCAAGAGCCACAAAAACAGAAGAAAAGAGGCTCAGTCCAGCACCATGATTGCCTAGGTTCAGGAAAGAGGCCCTAGAGCAGTGATTGAGAATATTTTAGAGACTAAGTACCAAATTGTAACCCAAAACCCACTTACTTATCACAAAATGTGAACTCTGCAATTAAAACCGAATATAGAGGGTTAAAAAAAAACTTCTGCATTAACATCTTTTGTTTTAAAGAGGGTAAAACAAAACAGAACAAAGCAAATCAGAACAGAACATGCATTAACATCATTTATCTTAAAAGAAAAACACGCGCCATAGGCTAGCCATCACTGTCCTAGAGCATCACAACCTCACATAGAATCCTACATAGAATAATGGGTGTCCAAGGTTGCCCAGTATCATCCAGGAAAGGTTATAATCTGTACAAGAATCCAGGAATGCAGCATATGTTGTGGGTACACTTACCTAACATCAGAAACTGCAGTGTTTCAGAGGAGCTGACTGCTTTAATGTCTAAAACGAATATACACAAAATATCACCTAATAACAAACTTACTATTTTGGGGTGGGTGGGGGACCAGGAGTCAACCTTAGGATCTCACGCTTGTCAGGCAAGCACTGCGCTGCTGAGCTATATCCTTGACCCCTGAGCAACATTTCTGGTCCCAGACTTTTAATATTAAATACAGAAGACTTATAAATAAGAAAATAATCTTATGTACATACTCCACAAAATACATAACATTAGCCATTGTTTTCAGGTAAGCACACCATAAGATAGGACCAATAATATTCTGCCTAGAATAGGAAACTAAAAAGTAGAAAATTGTCAAAATATCGTTCTACGTGCATGTTTACACTAACACACACTGCACAGCAGCTGGAAGGGCCGAGGAGTGGATCATGGCTCCCACATCACCTTCACAGCATGAAAAAACAAGTAAAGTGGGGTGGTGGGCATTTATTTAGGATGTAGGACGATTCTAGGAGGACTCAGGAAAGAGGCAGAAATGCTTGGGAATTTCCTTGTAGGGGTGGAAGACGGAGTGTTCCGTGAGGCTGCCTGCTGGTGAGCTCCCTTCCTGCATTCCGCACGGGCGCTTGGGGGTTACCTACCAGCACCCCTCCTCCATCTTCTGCTTCCCCGACCTCTCTGTTTTCTAAGGCTGCCATAACAGACAACCTCAGGTCGGTGGCTTTCCACTAAGGAAACTCCTTTTAAATCTCATCGTTCCAGAGGATAAAGCCAGCGAAGGTGTGAGGGTGACCATGAAACCTCAGAAGGCTCTAGTGGAGAGCCCACTCTTGTCTTTTTCAGCATGGACAGCCCTGACTTTTGCCTTGCCACATGTCAGCAAAGCTCTAATATCTGTCTTCATGTGGCCTTCCTTCTTGCTGGATATTCATGTGTCCTCTCCTCTCTGAATTTGGGGTCCATTCCAAGTCCATTATGATTCATTTTAAGGTCCTTAACCAATCACATCTGCTAAAATCATTTTCAAACAATATCACACACTAAAATTCCAGGTAGACATGAATTAAAGGGGTACACTTCAACCCACTGCACCCACCCACATTGCCCCAAATCAATCACATATTACAGCATGATTCCGTATCTCTACTAGGTATAAATATTCCGTAGGTATCTATGGAAACAGATTGGTCCTTATTCAATAGCAATTTTTCTCCTCTTCTCTACACTTCTGTACTTACATTCAGATGGTAAAAGATCCGGATATTCACTTGCCCAACCTCTGCAGGCAGGCATGACTTGCTTCCTGTGCTTAATGTCAACTATGAGATAAAAAAGAGAGACAGTGTAAGATTTGATTTGCTAGGAAACTCATGGTCTCATTCACACTGGCCCTGCCCAAGTCTCTAAACCTAATTTTAAACATTTCAGGTCTTCTGTAAAAGGATTCGAGCTTAGCTGTTTCCTCCATTAGAAAAAGAGAATGTCAAATAAAGATAGTTCTCTTTCGTGCCTCCTTTCTTCCTGCTCAGACTCTGGCATAAGTAAACAATTATTATAGCAACAGTGGTTGCTATGGTTTATGTCTCAGTGCCCCCCCAAAGCTTCATATAATCTTAGGTGGGGCTTTGGGGAATGATTAGATCATGGGGACATGACACTCACCGGAGCATTAGTCCACCAATGAGTTTATAGATAAATGTGACATAGGTCGGAGGAGGTGCAGCCCTGGGGCATGGCTGGGAAGGGTCCACCCTTTTCTCCGCTTCCTGCAGCCACATCATGAGCTATTTCTCCTCTGCCATGCCACCTGGCCTTGGAACCAGCTGATTATAGACCGAAACTGCTGCAGACTGACTCGAAACAAACCCTTTCTCTTTACAGTTGTAGGTGCTGGGTATTGTGTTGTAACAATGAAAAAATACTGAGACATGGTCATCGCCCCATCATGAAGTGAATCCTAGACATTCTGCCCTTGACATTATTTAGCACTGAATCAACCCTGTAGCCACCCCTGCCAGATTGTTTGTCATTTAGAAAAGTATACAGTATGGGATAATTTAGTGTTTTTCTAATATGGAGTTTTCTTTGGCATGCAGCAAAAGCATCCTAACTATTAATACAATGTTTGATTTGGGTGGTGACAATTTGTCTTTGCCTGGGATTTTTTTGACCTGAGACCTAAAGTGTCATGCCCATGCTGTTGTGTTGACTGAAATCATTAGCAATAAAATTTGGGATTTGGGGCTATCTTACTTCAAAGACAAAGTGCACAGAAACTGGGAAGGGTCACATGATGCATGAAGAGAACCCTACCAGTCAGAGAAAGAAGACTAATGACCCAAGGCATTGGCTCCTGGTGCTGAAAGATCTGGCCCTTTCTCCAACCACAGCTGTGCAACCCTTTCTTGGCTTATCCTCACGTTAAATTCCTTCCTTTTCCTTAAATTGATTCACTCAGGATTACAAGAACTTCTGTTATTCTAATAAAACTTCATTTCCAGCTCTTAAATGTCACCATTCTCTATGTATTGTTTTTTTCTTTAATTTCATTTTATTTTCTTCCTTTGAGCTGGAATCTTATCCAGGGTCTCCTAGTTCTTTTGTGACTAAATTCTGCAGTGAGAGGACTTGTCTTCACCTTCTGATTCTATTCCAAGTAACCAACTTACACCTCTTTGATATTACCTCAGAGGGAAGGATCATGGTAGCATCAATCTCATGTGATTTTAAGAACTAAATGTATTGGTACATGGAGAACAATTAATAGAATTCTTGACACACAGTAAACACAAAATATATGGACTGTCACCAGAGGGACAAATATTATTACTATTACTATTATTTATTGATGCTTCCCAAAGCAAAAACTTTTCACTGATCCCTATCTCTGTCTGATACTTTAATCCAAAATTTCACCTTAAGCTAAATTCCTTCCTTGTATCATTTTTCTCCCACTCACACTGAAATTCACATACACACTTTGATATTTTATTTCATTTATGCAGTACTGGGTAGTGAATGAACCAACTGAGCCAGGGCCTCCTTCTGCTGAATTATTTTACAATGCATCTACATTCTTTCTTTTTCTTTTTAAAGTTAAAGTATGAATCTCACTAAGTTTCCCAGGCTGGCTTCCAATTTGTGATTTTCCTGTCCAGTCTCCCAATAGTTACAGGTTTCTGACCTTATCATTTCCTTGGTTCCCCAAACTAAAAAGCTCAGTCACGTGGTTGTTGTATTAATTACTTTGTCACAGGTGTGTACCTTACTTACTTAGAAAAAAAAGTTTATAAATTATAATTATTTGTATTTTTAATTTAGTTATTCAATATTTGTAAAGTAAATTTGAGACTCTGCTAATATAAGACTATGTACTAGACCCAAGTAAAGGTTAAAAAAAATGACTTCTTATTTCTTTGTGGCAATTCATGGCATATACTCAACTATTTAATACTTACTACATTTTTACAGGCATTGGCAAAAAATGAAGTATTTAGAAATTTCAGTTGAATTACAAGTTACTCCTAGTCTAAGTAAGATTTTGTTTTGAGGACAGTATTGCCCTCAGCTTGGGTAAGAAGGATATTCTCATGTGTGCCCCATACTTTAGAGAGTGCTGTGCATTAAAATATACAAACCCAGACTTATAAAACAATGACCCCATACCTTGTCATATGAGATCCAGCAGGAAGAGTTGACCCAAGTGCACTTATAGTTTTAAGCTCATCTCAAACTTCTTTCAGGTCCCCTATGATTATTTCTTCAAATATCCTGTCATTTGTCCCCAAGACAAGATGGCTGCATTTGAATCCCATAATGTAAGTTGAAAGAAAACTCATTTGCATACGGGTTCAAACATACTCATGGGAAACACAGCAAGAAAAGCTTTAGAAGTAATTGTGAGCTTCAGGCCCGGGATGCCTAGACAAGGAGAAGGGCTAGAGGCCACCTCCTTGGCCCTTGGGGAGTAGGCCCAAAACACAAGAAACAGCAGTCCACACAGTGCTCACAAGGATATGCAATTTGGAGGTCAGTATTGTCAGATTCATTCACTGTGCCCTCTGACTCAACCCTCTGAAGAAATTTGCAAAGCTCCTCCATGAAAGAACTTTCAAGAAGAAACAAAAGGGTGATTCAAATCTTAAGGTCATGACATTAAGGAAAAAGAACAATAAAGACAAATTTTTCTATAAAACTTATCAAAATTGTAACACAGCACAGCAGCATAGAGGAACCTGTTAACATTGGAATCCTACAGCTAGACCTATGAGAGGACCATTTTTAAAAGTGACAGCAAACTTCATGAAATGTTCACCTGTTCCAGACACTCTGTCCTTGTTCAAGTTTTAAAGACTTCAGCTCAGCCGCCAAATTTCTAAAGAATTTCCACTTTCGTTCATAAATATTTTTCTTGCTAAAACTGAGGCTTTGGTGTAATGCCTCTTGACCTTAGTTCACATTTTATAGCTGAAAAATATATAAAAACTCAAAAGAAACCATCGCCAAATTGTTGAGTTTTAGTTGGTTTTAGGTTAAAGGGTAAAAATTCATCAAGTTTTATGTATTTTCCACCTTAAATAAAGAAATATTCAACTTCACCTAAAGCTTGGCCTAAATCCATCAAAATATTTGGGGCCCAACCTTTTAGTTCATCTTGTATAAATATGGAGTTTTTACTGACACTTGAGGCAAGGTAGATTTTTAAAATGGTTTTGATATAACATTTGAAAAAGCTATACAAAAAATAATTTTTCATTGTCTGAATATTCATTCAATACTTAACATCAGAAAATAAAGTTATGCCGAGTATGCTACCATTCAATGCAATCCATTTGTATTTTACATCGGTAGTTTTCTCCAAAGTAGCAGAAAATAATTTCATGCTTTCAAGTGACTGGAGTTACGAGCAGCACAGAATCAGTGGTCAAACACCCCACTCCTAGTTAGTGATCTCTTCTATCCAAATTTATAAGTTAAGATTAATAACAGTAAAATGTACGAGTAAATGAATATTTTGAAGAACCATACTGTGGTTATTAATAAGATAGAAGTTGAGGAAGTAAAATAAAATTCTGTAAGTTGACTTCATGAATGTTCACAGCTTCTTGAAGCCTACAAATTAGACATTCCAAAAGGAACACAATTTCCCTTAAAGCATTAAATTGCTGAGAAGCCACAATGACTCCATGTAAGACACTGAAAACTAAAAGATAAAGCCAAGCATTTTCCCAAAATACACTTATATTCTTGATGTATCCACTAGGGGTTAACAGAACAAATCTGTTACTAGGTACTGCTGTGTTCCCAACACACACATCAGAAATCATGCATGGTGGCCTCTAAGTTCAATAATTTAGGTGAACTGAGCAAGCACGGGAAAAACAGATGAGAGATTACCAGAGTATGAGATAAACTGTAGTCCATTATGATGTTACAGAAAATAGAATAAGGTCTTAGGAAAGGTACAGAAATCAATAGGCTCAGTTTTAAGAATATAGAAGGCTTGAGTTTGACTGATTTGACTCAGCATCTAGTGAACAATATCTACAGATAATGTGTGAGGTTGTGGGAAGTTAAAGGTGATGTCTTTAATGCTTTTTAAAGAAAAAAAATCTATGGAGGACATAGACACATAACGAAGAGGAAAGAGACTGAAGGAAGGGAGGAAAGAATGAGGAAGGGAAGTAAAGAGAAATAAGATGTGCCACGTACACGTGCCAATTCCCCGTAATGAATGCAGTCATTAGGTACCACAGACATGAACTAATAAAAAATTTTTAAAATGAAATAAAATGCAGGAAGGAAAAAAGTATTTTCTGTGAGAGCAGAGGATAGGTTCCAGACTTACCTTGCAATAGCGTGCCCAGGGATGGGAGCTTAAAAAAAGCTTTGACACAAGACATGTTACAAGGGGAGAGGGATGCTCCGTCAGGCAAAGAAACCAGGTAAATAACAAAAAGTGAGTCATTGTGAACAAGTGTGCAGGCTCTGGAGGGGAAGGATCAAGAAATAAGCAGAACAGATGCTGAGAAACAATGCGTGTAAGGCTGGAGAGGTAAACTGAGGCCTGACATGAATGTCAAAAAGGGATGGATGGCAGCTCCCTTAAATTTATGTCTCTATTCTAATCCCAGTCAGTAAATATTATTTCTTTGGAATAAGAATTTTTACAGACATATAATGTTGTTGATAGGCCAGCCAATTTATATTGTTTTGCACCCCAAATGAGCAAAGAATGTACTATTATAACAATAGAAGATAAACATAAAATCTTAAGACAAAACTATTCTCATATACAAACCCAAAAGTTTTACTGAATTTATTAATAAGAAAATCAGCATGATACAAAACCTCTTTATCCTGCTGTATCATTATACTGAACCATACTGACCCATATACATACAGTCACTGTAAGAAAAGTCTTGAATAAGATTGCTAAAATAAGAACAACCAAACACATTATTTCCTGAAAAAGCAAAAAAATCACATACTTTAAAGTTATCTTCTCTGCTGGGCTGCAATTACAACCAGGAAAATAAACATGTACACTTTCTTGGATTTCTACAATTTAAGAACTGTGCTAACAAACAAAATGTTCTTTTGGATACCAATAAACAGCAGGTCAAGGGAAGTCGTCTTCCTGAAACATGAGACCTTTATTTACCTCCCAGTCTTGGGTAAGTTTTTCTTGATATTTGGGTCTCAAGTTGAGTCAAAAATAGAGGGAAAAATAAAGAATTCAGAGACTTTTAGAAAGAATACACAAGACTAGTACCTATCTTATTGTTAGAAGGAAATAAGCTGATGCATACAGAGTCCTTTGAAAAGCACATCCTCCAACCTTATCTGTCACTATCTTTCATTATCTTGATATTGATTGGTTGAAAAATCTTCTAGGAAGACAGTTTTATAAGAAAATTTATATTTCTATATTTGATAGTGTATGAATAGCTACTATATACATACATAAAGTTACTTGACATTTTCTTTTAAAGTCTTTATCGTATTGCTAAGGCTTGAAATTGCTAAAGCTTAACACATGAAACAGTTAAAAAAAATCATATAAATGTTAGCTTCATTTAACCAAATGTCAAGACATATGATTCCCTTTTTATTGGGGCATAAAGTCGTTTGTTGGAGTATTTTGCACATGCTTGAGGAAGGTAATGAAAAGTGACCACGAGGTTTACAAGATACTCAGATGACCAGAAAAAGAATTCCGACATTCCTTCTCCCGAGGAGAACACACAAATAAAAAAATTAGAGCCTGTTAAATTTTAGTCACATTATTTGTCCTTGAAACAGACTTAGTGGCAAGATGGGATGAGTTGCCTTAGAAATATGATACAAACAAAAGACATTGTTGGCAAGTGATAAAAAAAAAAAAACATGATCATAGCTTTTTCATTAAATATGAGGTTAATAATTTTAAATTGTACTTCTAAATACACCAACAACTTCCATTTTAGTATTTAGTAAGAGGAGAAGCTCACACCAACTTTATAATTAAGCTTTGACTTTCATATTGGAATTTATCCTCATTATACATACCATGTAACAAATATAAGAAATTTATTTCTAGAGTGCCATTTGATGAAAGGGCTTAAACTTAGCTCCCCACAGCATTTCATTCATGTCTATTATAGCACTTTCTACGATGCACTATAATTTTCTCACTATCTCTTGCAATAGAGTGTGTTCAAAGACACAGAACCATGTTGTCCTCATCGCTACATTTGTCCTCAGTTTATGTCTTTAATTAATAAATGTTAAATTGCAGAGAAATGAGATGATCCCGATTAACATGTAAATGAAAGATTTGGGTCCATTCTGCCATGAAATAAGCATGAGATAAATTTGCTACTACTATGTTTATAGTGATTTACCTCACTTTGTCTCTTGACTATATAAAGAGTTCCTCTAATTCAAATATTAGTAGGAGTTCATAATATAAAGCACTAACACATGTATACAGACACCTATATCATAATATACATATGTATGTATACTGAAGGTATACGTGATGGTATCTAATACATTATATAAATAGATAAAAAAGATAAAGATTAATGTAACTTATTTTAACTATTACGTTAGTTGCTTTTCTCTCATTGTTGAGACAAAATACTCAACACCCAAAGTTAGAGGGGGAAAGGTTTATTTAGCTCACAGTTTGTAGAGGTTTCAGTCCATAATTGGCTGGTTCCAAGACAGGGTGGCTTGGTAGAGGGCCAAGGAGGAGAAACGGTTAATGGTGCCCACAACATAGCAAAAGTAACAAGGGTGGGAGGACCAAGCCCCTTTCTGTCCCTTATATTGTATGCAGGCTACCTACCCAAGGACAGGTAACATTTACACTCTTAATTCCAGCTAGAACTATGCCGAATCAATCAGTGGACTGGTTTGCTAATCACACAATCCCAGCACCCTTAATCCCAGCATTGTACCATGAATCAATCAATCATGCTCTCTAGTTTCAGCCTCCTCTAAATAAGCCCATCTGTGACTGCATGAGGCTTTCGGGAGAGCATCTAGACACAAGCCATAATAATTATGCAACAATTAATTTAACCTCAGTGTAAAGATAGGTCAAAACTTTGTTCCTGGTTTGTAGGATGTAACCTTCATATTCTCAAGATTTCCCTGAGATCATAATTACTTGTTATTCATAAGAGACCCTCAACCATACCTGATACTTCTATTCGGAGATGATGATTTAGAGTGAAATCCTTGAAACATAGGGTGTCTACCCAACCTCCAGGGAGTAAGAGGGGCCAAAAATGTGGATAATGATTCAATCATCTGTATTTGGACAATAAAACTTCCATAAAATCTCCAGACACAGACAGTCAGGTGAGCATCACTGGCAGCAATTGCTTTAAATATTGTCTCATGTGGTAGCCAAGAGGAGGTATTGCCTTCTAGTTCTATTGGAAGATGATCATACACTCAATCCCCTTTGAACCTCTTCTTTTAACCAATTATAATTTTACTCTTTCCAGTATTATGAAGTAGTGATCACAAATGCTGCTCGTTTTTGAATTGTATGAGTCATAACAGCAGATCATCCAACCTGAAGGTGGTGTTGGAAAATCTCTGAACTTGCAATTGAGATCTATTTCAGATCAGTTTCACAACAGTTTTCCATTTAATTTTAAAGTTTGGCAAACTCCCTACAGCTACTTACAGGAAATATTACTTATATTTAATTTCTCTTGTGCACTTTTGTAGAGAGAAAGCTATCAGTGAGAGAGCCAATGAAGTTCAAAAGTAATAAGAGCCAGATATTTAGCTCAGCAGCGTAAGTGCCTGTCTGGCAAGTGTGAGGTTGTGAGTTCAATCCCCAGTATCCAAAGAAAGAGAAATAGGTGAGTAAAGAAGGGATCCCCAAGAGCCACTATATCATAAAGAAGATGCAAAGTTAAACAGGGAATATTGCATTGCAAAGTCATGAACACACTGAATATGTGCTACATGGTTTGAATATAAAGAGAAACTAATTCATGTTTATAATTAGGTAGAAGTGGGAAAACAGAAAGAGGCTAGCTACAAGTGGTCTAGATCTAGTTAGAATCTTCATGTCACCTGATTCCTTTAGCTCAGGGAAGTGGGAGTGTTCACTTGAAATAAGTAAAAAATTTTTTCATTACAAAACGGTTAATTACATAAATTATTCTCCCTGAGACATTTCAATTAACATCCTTCATAATCGAAGATATTTTCACTGAAACTGAGAACTCTTTTATACCCTAAGTCCTTCTTCCAAGAGAAAGCCCGTATTTGAAGTATTGCTCCATATGATATTCTTTCCTCTGTATTTACTACAGTTTCCCTTCATCACTGATTATTGAAATCAAGGAGTTGTCATAGCTCAAAGGCAAGTGAGAAAGGTATGTCACTTTATATCTTAAATTACCCCACAATATAGAGCTCTGAACTATTTTAGGCAGATCAAGGCAGAGTTATTCAACCATGAGTATATGCAAGGGGTCAGAATCAAGATACGAAAACACTGTTATCACCAATGTGTAAGAAGGCTGCCCTGTCAGTGAAATCATCTTAGAACCTGAGAACTGTAACACCTATTCCATACAAGTTGGAAAAAGAACATTATAGCTCTGGGACAAAGCAGTCTATTCAGACACAACTACAAGGATTTAAGAAGACAGCAGTAAGTGCTGGATTAAATAAACTATAAAATTGAAGGTAAACATTGAATACTATTTCTATTTAAGAATGCTAAAAGAGAATTCTAAGAATTTAAAACTAGTTTTTAAAAATAAATGCTTGCGTATCTACCACTGTCAAAGTCCTAGAAATATCCATTAAGGACGCTCACACAAGGACTACAGATCTGAACTTTCAGTCATATATAAATTAAGTAAACAAATAGACTGTAATAGAAGCTTATCTCAAATTCTCCATTTCACTTTACAGATCAGTTCACTTAGCTCTGAAACTGAAGACAATATAACATAATACAAAATTTTGTTGTTTAGCCAAAAAATTCAACAGAGGATCCTTAACTGAGAATCAGCATACAGCAGGAACTCAGTGGAACAACCCCATAGCAAGGTGGACATATGAGAAACTCACACTAGAAACAATTTAATAGAGACAGAACAATTACATACAATTTAATTCTGCAGAATGCATTTCTTGACACGCTTGCCCTTTGGCCCAGTTAACCCACTTATTCTTCAAATTAATGTCTTCCTTTTCCTTCGAGAAGCCTTGTGCCAAGTTTCCCCTAACATACGCAGGTCCAGAACTTTGTGTCTTCCTTTCATGTCGCCTATTTTGATATCTAATTAAATAAGCATTTATTAATGTCTTTCTCCCTTGCCCCATGTAGCATCATGTCTCTCTATTAACCACTTTAACCTTACAATCTACAATATAGCTTCTCAGATGCTGTGAGAGGTTCAAACCTTTTTTTCTAAGACTGGACCTCACTACACAGTTCAGGCAGGCCTAAGACTCACTATGTAGCCCAGGCTGGCCTTGATCTTACAGCCAATCCTCTTGTCTTGATTTCCCAAGTGCTGGGCATGAACCACCATGCCCAATTTAAAGCATTTCTTGAGTGTAGGAATTAAAGAGTAAGGAAACAGATACCATGATGAAAAGTCTAAAGGAATCAGGATTATTTCATTCTGAGAAAAAAAACAAAACTGGGACATTAAGCACTGGAGCAGCCTGATGGCAAGCAGCTGTCCTACATCCCCAAAGAACACAGGTAGCCCAGGAAGGACACAGCACCTCGCTGGGGTCCCTCCACGCCTGCCCCTCTCTAGCTTGTTGCCAAGTAAGTACCAAGGACCAAGTCCCCTTGGTCACTTTATTCAGGGCTCATCTGAAAAGTCTTCTTACCATCTCCTTGCTCTCCAAATGTGCTGAAAACTCCCAGGTCCACTCTCTCA